>NW_020825313.1:0-5492609 GCF_003286085.1 Drosophila persimilis | reverse complement strand
CTAAAACATACATTGACTGGATCATCAGTTTTATGTCTATGAGACTACTGAAAATAGGGGAAGCTGGTCAGGTAGTTCAGGGAGGAATCCCACAGGGCTCTTGTCTGTCCCCCCTCCTTTTTAATGTATACACGAAAAGACTACATCAGATCAGTGATGGAAATACTCATATGATGCAATTTGCAGATGACTTCTATGTGGTGATCTCGGGTTTAGCTTCAACCCAAGCAAATCTGCAGCAATGAATGTAGGAAAAGGACAGGTCAGAGCGGTAAATATTTCTGTTGGAAATGTGCCTATACCAAATCGAAAAGATATCCGTTTCTTAGGCAGACTGATTAGCGCGAACATGTCAAATATCAGTCATGTAAAAATGGACTCCTCCAGCTTGCGACTACTATCAAATCAGGTCTAAAACCTAAAACAAGTACCAACATCTTCAAAGCTTTTATTAGAACAAAACAAGAATATGCTATCACAAGTTTTTTCAGACATGGGATCTGGAGCTAGCAAGATATAGAAATAGCGCAAGCTAAATCACCCAGAAGGTGTGTTGGGGTGCCACCTGACACAAGCAACCACGAAATTTTTGTCCTCGCTGGTGTAATGCCACCTGTTTTCAGGGCGAAATGGCTTACAGCCAAAGAACTGCTTAAAGTTAAAAGGTTCAATCCAACAATGTTCGACGAGCTAATACGCTCAAAAGCTGATACGAGTTACACACATACTTAAGAGAATTTAATTCCATCTTTGTAAACACTCAAGACTGTGATAGTGTAAACACATGTAACAAAATCCATGTATTAGAAAATTTTTAACAAATACTCGAATGAAGAAATAAAAACTATGTTATGAGCCTTATAGACATATTTCCAGACATACCCAGTAAACCCTGGCATTATTATCTTAAATGGAATGCTAAAAGCATCAAGACTTATGACAGGACACACATACGACAAAGTCTTCCTACACAGAATCAAAGCAATTGACTCAAATATCTGCGAAACGTGCAATGTAATGAATATGCCAGACACCTGATCTTCGATTGCCAAGATTTGCCGGGCTCAGACGGAAATTCAAAATCTTTAAATATTATAACAATTTACATCAATTATTAATCAAACGAGGGGAACGTAGTGAGTTGCTGCGGACACCGCAACTCTACGGTTATACCCGATACTAAGTCAGTATGGCTCTCCTCCGGCAGACGCCGCTAATATTAAACGACACGACAAAGAGTGCGTGCGAGAGAGACAGAAAATCAGTGAGCGTGACGGGCGCTGCGTAGCCACTGCAAATTGATTTGTTCCTTTTGGCTATAAAAATGATCTGATCTGATCCAGATTCAGCAACCTGATAGATATGGTCATTATTTATGATTCTGCGTTTTTAGTTTCTCGAATGTGCAATATTGTTGATGCAACAGATTTTCGTCTTTGTGTGGGCGGAAGGGGGTGGGGCGAAGAATTTTGAGATATACGTTTTATAGTGAGATCTAACAGGAGTACGGGACACTAAATTTGGTTACTCTAGCCCTAATACTCTCTGAGATTTGTGAATATCCCCAGATTTGCATCCTTTGCGGGGGCGGAAGGGGGTGTTGGCGAAATTTTGAAACAAACTCGTCTCGGTCCGATATATTAGGAGTGTGGATACCAAATTTGGTTGCTCTAGCTTTTATTGTCTCTGAGATCTAGGCGCTAATGTTTACTTAAGCAAAGCGCCTATGCTACGTGTGTGTTAGAGAGAGACAGGGCGAGAAAAAATGAAATTGTTTTCTTGATGCTGGCTATAATAATAATACGATCCAATTCAGATTCTGCAGTCTAAAAGATATGGTCATTCTCTACGATTCTGCGTTTTTGGTTTTATCGTATCTTAAAAATGTGGATGCCACAGATTTTCGTCCTTTGTGGGGGCGGAAGTGGGCGGGGTAAAGTTTTGAAAATATTTTGTAGCAGTGACATATCACAGAAGTCTGGATCCAAAACATCGTTGCTCTAGCTCTTATAGTCTTTGAGCACTAGGCGCTGAAGGGGACGGACAGACGGACAGACGGACAGACGGACGGACGGACAGACAGACAGGGCTCAATCGACTCGGCTATTGATGCTGATCAAGATATATTTACTTTATGGGGTCGGAAACGATTCCTTCTGGACGTTACACACATCCACTTTTACCACAAATCTAATATACCCCAATACTCATTTTGAGTATCGGCTATAATCAAACGAGGGGGAACGTAGTGAGTTGCTGCGGACACCGCAACTCTACGGTTATACCCGATACTAAGTCAGTATGGCTCTCCTCCGGCAGACGCCGCTAATATTAAACGACACGACAAAGAGTGCGTGCGAGAGAGACAGAAATCAGTCTGAGCGTGACGTCTGGGCGCTGCGTAGCCACTGCAAATTGATTTGTTCCTTTTTGGCTATAAAAATGATCTGATCTGATCCAGATTCAGCAACCTGATAGATATGGTCATTATTTATGATTCTGCGTTTTTAGTTTTCTCGAATGTGCAATATTGTTGATGCAACAGATTTTCGTCCTTTGTGTGGGCGGAAGGGGGTGGGGCGAAATTTTGAGATATACGTTTTATAGTGAGATCTAACAGGAGTACGGACACTAAATTTGGTTTACTCTAGCCCTAATACTCTCTGAGATTTGTGAATATCCCCAGATTTGCATCCTTTGCGGGGGCGGAAGGGGGTGTGGGCGAAATTTTGAAACAAACTCGTCTCGGTCCGATATATTAGGAGTGTGGATACCAAATTGGTTGCTCTAGCTTTTATTGTCTCTGAGATCTAGGCGCTAATGTTTTACTCTAAGCAAAGCCGCCTATGCTACGTGTGTGTTAGAGAGAGACAGGGCGAGAAAAAATGAAATTGTTTTCTTGATGCTGGCTATAATAATAATACGATCCAATTCAGATTCTGCAGTCTAAAAGATATGGTCATTCTCTACGATTCTGCGTTTTTGGTTTTAATGTATCTTTAAAAATGTGGATGCCACAGATTTTCGTCCTTTGTGGGGGGCGGAAGTGGGCGGGTAAAGTTTTGAAATATTCTTGTAGCAGTGACATATCACAGAAGTCTGGATCCAAAACATCGTTGCTCTAGCTCTTATAGTCTTTGAGCACTAGGCGCTGAAGGGGACGGACAGACGGACAGACGACGGACGGACAGACAGACAGGGCTCAATCGACTCGGCTATTGATGCTGATCAAGAATATATATACTTTATGGGGTCGGAACGATTCCTTCTGGACGTTACACACATCCACTTTACCACAAATCTAATATACCCCCAATACTCATTTTGAGTATCGGCTATAAAAATGGCCATCTACGCCATTTCACCATAATATCGAAGGTGTCTTGTTAGACTCTTGGTCCAACCCACATGATATCATTTAAACTTTTATTGTTTGTGGTTTTTGCTTATGCATCGAAAACCGCCCTCAGCTTTGTCGTTAGAAATGAGAGCCCCGTTTCTGCTGTCTGTCAGGAGCGCGACACGAGGTAAATTGTACAAAATAGCATGGTCTAATGCCTTCTCGATAGCAAGGAGCTCAGCGTAGAGCAGCATGATACCAGCGTGGTCTGCAGCGTGCTTGTTGGCCGCAGAACCCTTGAAAAAAAATCTAAGTCGGAGCTTATTTTAGTGCAAAACGAAGCTGTGTTCTCGAAAACCACAACTCTATCTATTATGCTGCCGAGCTCCCGATATGCCTTAGCGTAGCCCGTGTTTAAATCCCTATTTGCTGACACCGTTTCACTTGTTGGGAGATTAAATGCGAACACCTTAACCAACTCTTTCGCCGCCAGGAATCTCATCCTGTAATCCGGGGGCCGCTGCCATGTGATATATGATACGAACGGGAGTGCAGATTATCAGACCCAGCGACTTTTGGTTGCAGTGGGATTTGATTTTAGCCAAGGCAGATTTGGACAGGTTGCAGAATGACGAGCACGCGTACTCTAGCCTACTTCTGACAATGCCTTGTAAAATATAAGCCCTCTTTTGGGGCTGATACCATTGTGAAACCCACTGAGTAATCTGAGAAACGCACAATTTCTGTTCGATTCCGAGATGGCCAGATCAATGTGTCCAGAGGCTGAGTTGTTTGCTGAGATAGTCCTGCCTAGGTATTTGATCTGCTCTACTTGTCTGATTTCAACTCCCTGATGCGAGATATTTAGCGCAAGTTCTACGATTGTTGAAGTAAATCACTTTAGACTTCACCGGATTGAATGACAGGTTTAGCCTATTGCATTTTTCCTCGAACTTATCTATACTGTCTTCCAGCACCCGTTTCGCAATGGATACGTCTTTTTGGAAACAAACTATGAAAAAGTCATCAGCATACTGAAACAGTAAGCAGTTAATAATTGACTGTTAATATCATGTAGTTCGGCTGTGTAAAGGTTAAAAAGGGTTGGGCTGAGACAGCTGCCCTGGCAAACACCTCTGTTCACCTCTACCTCGCTTTTGCCCTTTATGAGGATTCGTCTGTTAAGGAAGTTGGAGATCCAAGCCGTGAGGCTTGTATTGAACCGCATATCCCTCATCCTGTGCTCGAGTGTGTCCACTCTTACGCAGTCGAACGCTCTTTGTAAATCCAGGCAGGCTGCGACAACCTGACAACCCCTCGCCTTCAGCGCCAGAACTTTGTTGATAAGGTCGTTGATGCAAGGTGGACCTGTTTCTCCTGAAGGCATAGGACCTGACCGGCAGCAGGTCACAGTTTTCTATGTGCTCGTCCAACTTCAACTTTATCAACCCCTCTATGGATCTAAACATCGTGTTAATCAAACAAATCCGCCTATGGTTTTGGAAGGAAGTAGGGTCTGCATTCTTCTTGGGGATGGGTACCACTTTTATCCTGCGCCAGACTTCAGGGATGACGCCGCTCAGCCATACCTTATTTATAATTTCAAAAATTTCTTGTTTTTTCCCATTTACTAGCTTTTGAAGCATCCTGAAACAGATGCCATCAGGGCTTCTAGCTGAATCAGGGTTCCTGGTTTTTAGGAAGGCCAGGAATTCTTCCAGTTCCAGGGGTTCCGGGTCGTCTGATCCTAACAAGAGGCAGGAATATTCTTAGGGGGCCTACTGTTTGACGTGGATGGGGTTACCTTAAGTATATTTAGAAAGTTTTTATCATCTTCGTTCGTCCATTTGTTCCCTACATTTTTGATTTGACCGTATTTTTTGATGTTCTTTACCGTGCTCCACATAGAGGGCGATGAAGAGACCTTTCTATAAACTTGGAAAAGTTGCGCTTGCTAAGATTTTTTACGTGATTGTGTAGATTTTTGTGAGCTTCTAAAGTTGCTCTGGCATCAGCCAATTTTTTGCCTGCAAGCGTTTCTCACGCGAAAAAGCTTTTCCGTTTCCTCGTTTTACCATTTCTTAGCAACGTACTTGTTCTTGCTTGGGAAGGTGACCGTGTTTTTTAAGGTCAGGGATTTCACTATTTCATTGAGCTCCTCCAGATTTGAGAAGTCGCTTGCACTTCCAATGCTGTAGTTCGAAAAAGAAAGGTCAAGAACAGAGAATTGAGATGGTCTCCTGTAGAAGGTTGGGGAACCGTCGTTTAGGCAGATAAATCTGGCCTCTCCGGTGGAATTCTCAATACTGCGACCCTTGCGATCACAGATTGGATTTCCCCAGATAGATGACTTAGCGTTGAAGTCCCCGCCCACTATTGAGGGTATGTCAAGCGAAGCCGCGAATTCGAAAACCTTTTTTGTGCCCGATTTAAACTGTGAAACCGTTGTTGATGGCGGTGCATATATGCTAAAAATATTGAAATTGCTCTTGAGGTATAATGTTTTTATTCCTAAAATTTCCAAGTCGTTCTCTATTTTTAAAATGCTGAATTGAATGTTTATCCTGACGTAGATGCTGGGATCTCTGGGCTTGCAGAAAAAGTTATAGTCTAAAATGCTGCAGTCCGCGTTGTTCAGCACCCAAATCTCTGAGAGGATGGCAATATCTATTGCGTTGTTGTCTAGGAACATTGAGAGGAGCTGTTTGTTGTTGTTGTGTGTCAGACTTTGAATATTTAGCTGGAGAATCTTCATTGTTGGATGTTTTGAGAACCAACTACCAATCTCCCTTGAATAATCTGACGCCTATCTAGCTCTGCGTTGGAAGCATTGACAAATTCTCTAATTTCCTTAATAATTTATTCGCTATAGAATCCTCTTTAATATGTAAACTTTAAATACCACGTTTTTATTATTTGTTCTTCCTTCTTGATCGTCGTCTTCGAATGTGTGTTGGCATATCGATCCTTGTCGAGGATAAGTATAAGTAAGTAAGTATAATAAGTACCTTACACTCTACCCAGGGTTTAAAGCCTAGCTGGTTCTAGTACATTTCGGAATGGCATTTGCGTCAACTGACAGTCCTCAATGTCGACAACATAATGATCATTATGCAATACTCTTTTAATCTAGTACGGTCCCCGATTCTTTGGTGCGAACTTCTTATTGATCCCAGGTGTTGTGTCTACATGCCGGTCCGCTATATAGTCACCAGGTTCATACTTTAATGGGGCTCTATGTTTAAGCGCATACATCTTCTCATTTCTTATATGCAACAACCGTACGTTCTCACTTGCTGTTTCTCTTATTGTTTCAAACTCTCTAAGGTCTGACGCTAACTTCTCCTCTAGGTATTCGGCTAATTCATCTACAACAGGTCCTTTCTGGGGTATTCCAAATAAATATGCTAGGTGTCTTTTTCGTACTGCTGTTAACGGAGTTATTAATGGCGTGCTCTAACTTGCTCATCAACATATACCAATCGGCTTGCTCAAGGGGCTCTGATAGTTTTTCTAACATAGGAGTAAGAGCACGATTCACCCGCTCTACTTGGCCATTCGCCTGCGGTGCACCTGTAGCTACATTAATGTGCTCTATCCCTCTTTCCTGCAAAAAACTAGAGAGCTCGAACGGTCTGATATTATCCTAGTAGGGCGACTATAGAAATAAAATATTTACTTAAGGCATCCTTCGCTTCCCGCGTGCTGGTACTATTAACCGGGAACAATTTGACAAACTTAGTGAATGCATCTATTACCACAAGGAGGTGTTTTCAATTAGATCTAATACTCGGCAACGGACCCAAATGATCAATATGTAGAGTATGAAAAGGAACACAAGACTTTGGGATACTATGGAGCGTTCTGTTATGGATTGTTTTAGACATCGAGTGTAGTATACACGGTGGACAGTTTCTGATGAACCTTGGCACTTTACTTCTCATTGACGGAAACCAGTAGGTCCTCAAAAGGTATCTCACGCACTGCTCTACGGCGAGATGTCCTAGTTTTTCGTGTGACCGCCTTATCAACTGCTCTTCCATACACATTGGTACATAGAGATATAGTTTGTTTTCACAACTCCTCTTGTAAACAATACCATCTACCATTTCAAAATCTACTTCAATTCCATCCCCTAGCATTTTTCGAATCCTAACTACTTCCTTATCTCGCATCTGTTCTGTTTTTAATATCAAATCAACATCTTCTGGCATTGCACCTACTACCCCAACTATCAATGATTTTAGTAATCTTTCCTCCTGAAACTCTAACTTGTCCTTCTCTACTGTATCCTCAACACATTTGTTCTCTTTATCTGAATTCCTACTACTAATGTACTTTACTCCCCCCACCACATCGTTAACGCTTCCTCTACATTGGCTAAAATCTCTTCCCTATATTCACTATTCTCTATGTTATCTCTACAATCTCTACCAAGGTTCTCTCTATCATCAGATTTCCACCTATTTCCCAATCTACTTCCTACTGCACTTGATTCTCCACACTCAATCGCAGGGTTCTGTACGGTACTAGTACGCTCTCTACTGATATTTAATTCTCTACACTTAATCACAGGGTTCTCTACGGTACTACTATGCTCGCTACTGATATTTAATTCTCTACACTTAATCACAGGGTTCTCTACGGTACCTTTATGCTCACTAACCGAGTTGTCTCTAATTACGCTATTCCTTGTATATTGCTTTCTACTCTCATCTTTTTCCAAATTGGACTTTTCTAAACCGTCTTTGACTCTATAACCATCCTCTACCATATTCGTCACTTGATCTTGTCTGCTTAGCGCATCAACGTGTGCCATGCTGACCCCAGTTCTGTGCATAATGGAGTAATCATAGTTCTCTAACTCTAGGGACCACCGTGCTATCTTAGGACTAATTGACTTTCTGGTTAACGTCTGTACTAACGAATTACAATCCGTGATTATTTTGAAGGACCTATGCTACAAATATGCGCTAAAACGCCTCAATGCATAAATTATAGCCAATGTCTCTAGTTCGAAACTATGATAACGTGATACTGTTTCTGTTGTTTTGCCGGAATAATAGGACACAGTATTTGGGCTAAAAATGGCTAATACCGGAGGATTTGCCAACGCATTCTTAAGAGTTTCAAAAGTCTTCACCTATTCTCTATTCTAGTCGTCGCAAATGACAACATAAAACGTCGAAAATACGAAAAGAATCCCAAGCATGAGTGCAGTGCTTTTACATTTTGAGGGATTGGGTATTTTTTCAAGGCCTAAATATGGGAATCACTAGGAACTATTCCGTTTTGATTAGCTTTATACCACAGGAACTCGATCTGTCGATTGACAAATCTACACTCTTTTAGATTTATCTCTAAATTTTTCTCGCTAAACCGAATGCATAGTCTTTTTAATATATCCACGTGTTCTTCAACTGTTTTAGTCGCTACTAATATATCATCCATGTACACTACAATGCTTTTGTTCCTAATAAAGTTTCTCAAGAGCTCCGAAATAAATCTCTGAAAAATAGCGGATCCATTTTTTAACCCAAAGGGCATTCTCAAGTACTCATACTGCCCCTGCGGTGTCACAAACGATGTATACGGAACTGATTTTTCTTCTACGCCTATTTGATGATACCCACTTTTCAAAACTATAATCGCAAAACAGCGCTTGTTTTCTAAAAACTCAAGACAGTCCTCAATAAGGGGCAATGGGAAATTATCTTTCACAATTCGTTTGTTCAGGCCACGGTAATCGACACACATTCGAAGCTCTCCTGATTTTTTTTTACTAGGACCAACGGGAAAGCATAAGGAGACTCACTATGACCGATTACTTTATTTTCTAACAGATCATCTACTATTTCAGCTACTTTCTCTCTATCTCATGGTAGGATAAACGACGCGGAGTCCAATGAAATGGTGTTGTTTCTGTTACACGAATCTGCATCTCATACTTTGGTTGTGCTATAAAGTCAAATTCTTTGTGTAAATAGTATGTCTTAATAATTTCCCTACACCATTTCCCTACACTCTGCACCAAATTCGAAACCTAATTTAATATGTTCCTCTTCATCAATCTCTACCGATGCACAAAAGTTACTGAATTCGTCGCCTTGATTCATATTTTCGCTGGCCATTTTGTCATTCCTTGAGTTTTCTTGAGTCTGATTTTTAAATGGATTAGAACGTTTGATTACCTCGCTTCTGTCTGATTGATTACCATCTAACTTATCATATAGTCTTATGTTAATATTATTTTTACGTTTGGTGAATAAAGACGCGCAGGTTAAACTAATAGCTTTTTGCTTTAATGAACTTAATGGTGTGTGTTGCTTCGCATTGATATTTTTCTTATGAACTAATTTTACTTAAATAACTTTAAGGGCATCGCGTCCTAGCAATACCGGCAAAGGCAGCATGTTATCATCTACGATGTTTAACAAAATCTGTCCTCTGTTCTTCTTTGTGCCGCCGAGCGTTTTACTTGACTTGCATCGATTTGCACGCAGACGCAGTTAAACTTTTAACAAATCTGCCTAATTTGTTATGGCAGTGTGATAACTGTGTGGTTGCGAATGACTCGCATTCGAAAATAGATGAGCTTAACGACAAGGTTCTGAAGCTTGAAAACCTTTATCGGAGTTTGAAGTCTGATTTTCAGACTCTTTCGATGAGCATGTGAAGCCGATTGCTCCAAAAAAAGATTCCAATAGGCCAAAGCCGGCGACCGACTTAATGTCTCCACGGTTTGTGGCTGCCACCTCGACTGAGGTCATTGACTTGGGAACAGCTGTTGCTCCCCTACCCGATCTGGAGGGCTTCGGGCTTCGTCACAGTCAGAAGGAAGGAGAGGAAGAATCGGAAGAAGCATGCCAATCGTCTTGTTGGTGTTGCTCCGAGCTGCGAACAGCTGAGTGTGATGCAGAGCAGTAAATACCTGCATATTGGTAAATTATCTACCGCAATGGGTCCAGAGGCGTTGGTGAAATTCGTTGCTGATAAGCTCAAGGTGCCGGAGGCGGAAATTTCTTGCGTGAAATTGGTCAAGCGAGATGCTGATTTGTCTGCGTTGAAGTTCGTAAATTTCAAACTTGGGGTCTCTGAACCTTTATTCCCCTTGGCCTTTGATAATAGATTCTGGCCAGTATCGGTAAGGGTTTCCCGCTTTGTGCATAGACAGAGGCCGGAAGCTGATTTGACGGCAGTTAATCTGTGTGCAGCTGTGCCATTGCGGACGTCCACGCCGACTCAGAAAGCTCCAGTTCCATCCACTTCAAAAAACCCCCAGTGAGCGGCGCCTCTGGCTTTATGATCGCCGCTTCTCCGCAACATATTCTACTTGCACTTTTTCGCCTTTTTGCTATGAGCAACAGCCCGTTGTTTCATTTTTGGCAAACAACAAAACTTTGACTTTTCGATCTGCGCTTTGTGCGATATTCGCTCGGCTGCTGATGGATCAGATGACGATGCTCTTGCTGGCGCTCAACAACAAATGCAAATGCATTGCTTCGTATGCTATGCTTGCGCCGTCGCTGCTCTCGACATTTGGGAAGAGTCAGCAGCCCGTCGTGCGCTCTTATGTGGAACACTCTCTTCAACACTCTCTTCAGCATCGTCACATAGATTGGCCCTCCCGGCTGCTTCCCTCCCCTCTTTTATGGACAAGGATGGTGTGCTACTGATTCGGACTTCAACGCTTAGGCTGGCTCTAGGCATGGGCCTCGCTCCTTGGAGTCAGTTGGATATGGCTGACCCTCGTCTGGACCCATCTTCCGTGGCCAATAACAGGACGGCACCGCCACTTTCTGAGACCGTGCCGATGGTTGGTTCCAAGTCTATACGAATTTTTTTTGTAAAATATAGCGGGCATGCGCACCAAGGCTCAGGCTGTCATCGTGGCTACCTCTACGTATGACTTCGACATTGTCATTTTGGTTGAAATCTGGCTCAATTATAACTTTTTCGACAACGAATACTTCGATCCTAGCCTTTTCCAGGTTTTTCGTAAGGACAGAGATTGTGCCAAAACGTCATTGTGGCCGTCAGACGCACCCTACGCTGCGATCGGATTTGTCTCCTGGATGGAGACTCTGTTCTGGATCAGATTGGTGTGGCGGTGGCTGGCCAGTTGGAGACACTATTTATTAGCGCATCCTACATTCCGCCAAATAGCAGCTATGAAATATACAAGGCGAACACACAGAACATTTCTAACATTTATAGTAATCTGCGAGACCGTCAGCACCTCTGCGTTGTTGGCGACTTCAATTTGGGTTCGTTGGTATGGTCCGGCGATCCGCAATCGTCGGCTATGATACCTAGTAATGTACATTTGTCGAACGAGATTCTTTTCCTAGACGACGGTTTTAGTATGGTTATCCCAAGTAAATAATGTGTTTAATAAGCTAAATAAGATTCTAGACTTAATTTTTGTTAGTTCGGATATAGATTGCCATGTTACATGTTGCGAACTCCCCATCGCGGAATGCGACATGCATCATATGCCGTTGGAATTCTTAGTCAATTTCCATTTTTATTCGCCCTGGGCGGAACCATTTTATGAATGCTTCTTTTCTAGTGTAAGCCTGAATGCTATTAGGGATAATATGTTAAATGTTAATTGGGCTTCTGTTTTCCTTCGCATCCTAGTGTAGACACGTCCTATAATGTTTTCCTGCATACGGTCCGTCGTATTATTGGTAGCAATGCTTCCAAAAGGGTGCATGGCTCCTATAGACTGCCGTGGTATACGAAGGGTCTTATGAAATATAAGAATCTTCGTAATAAGTACTTTAAACGATTTGGTAAGACCCGGGACCCTGTAGATTGGGCAAGGTATGTGCAACATAAGAGGGAGTTTGCTTTTTTAGGCAAATTTTTGTATAACCAATATATTTCCGACGTTGAGAGGGAACTTAAAGTCAATCCCAGGTCTTTTTGGCATTTTGGCATTTTATAAAGTCCAAAAGGTCAACGAGCTCTCTTCCTTCCGTTATGAACCTGGGCAGCTTGAGCGCTAATACGGATAATGGTATAGCACACCTTTTTGCTTCTTTCTTTAGCTCAAATTTTGAGCCATACGCAGATTGGCACAGTTTCGAAGTCTTAAACTCTATACCCTCGGTGGTCAATATTGGTACACTCGAAGTATCGGAAGAGGACATTTTGGTGGCAATTGATGAATTCGATAATTCTAATAAACCCGACTGTGATGGCATTTCTGCCTTCCTGCTTCGCAACTGTGTTGTAGCGTTCTGTGAATCTCTCAAAATTCTATTCACAAATTCGCTGTTAACGGGTCAGTTTATTGGTAAGTGGAAAGCTGCCACGATTACGCAAATTTTTAAGAGAGGTACCAAAAATCTCATTTCCAATTATAGACCAATTGCCAAACTCAGCAATGTTTCAAAACTTCTAGAGCGAATCATTGCCAGAAAAATCACCTTCCTCATGAAATCGTACATTGGCCCAAATCAGCATGGTTTTATGCCGGGTAGATCAACAACCACTAATCTCATTGCTTTCAGTAATTTCTGCACTCGTGTCTTTGAAATGCACTCTCAAGTCGACGTTGTGTATACTGACTTTGCTAAAGCCTTTGACAAAGTCTCCCACTGTGCTTTAATAGCCAAGCTGCATCGGTTGGGGATTCATTCCTGCCTGCTCAGTTGGTTTAGGTCGTATCTTGAACGGCGAGAGTATGTCGTATTGATAAATGGAAAGCCTTCGGACCCATTCTTGACTACTTCCGGCCTTCCACAGGGAAGTGCACTTGGTCCACTTCTGTTCTTAATTTTTATTAACGACATATGTCTCAGCATTCAAGCTTCTGAGCATCTGCTTTATGCTGATGATCTTAAAATCTTCCGATCTGTCAAAACCTTAGGCGATAGTATCCTTCTGCAGCGCGACCTGGATAGAGTTGCTCGTTGTACAGACTTAATTCGCTCCCACTCAACATTAGTAAATGTTACTTTGTTTCTTTTCGCAAGCGTGTCTTTAATGTGCTGGCCATTCTCTCTTAAAGCAGACGGAGATACTTGACCTCGGGGTCTTATTTGACTCTAGATTTCTGTTTGCAGGGCATATGAATTTAATATTGCCAAAAGCCTATGCAATGTTCGGCTTTGTTAAGCGCAATTCATCCCAATTCAAGGACCCATATACAAGGCTCAGTCTGTACGCTTTCCTTGTGCGCTCGCTCCTTGAGTACGCTTCCATGGTCTGGAATCCCACCGGGGTCGTCCAAATTTCGCGCATCGAACGACTCCAAAGAAAGTTTCTGAAATTTGCACTCCAGCCTCTGCCATTTTCTATTCCGATGCCGTTCTATGAGTGTAGATGTCGCCTCGTGCATCTCTCCTCTCTCGAGGATCGTAGGACCATTGCGGCTCAAATATTTATTTTTGACCTTTTAGTGGGTAATATCGATTGCCCTGACCTACTTAGTAGGATTATCCTCAGGACCCATGCACCCTTTGCAGTTGATCTCCCCCGGACCAATTATGGCTTTCATGAGCCCATCAGTAGGGCGCTTCGGCAGCACAATGCGCTGCCAGCTGGGATACGCTTTGACTTTTGCCAGGGGAAGGGAGCCGTCAGACGGCTGCTTGTGGATTTCTTCCTGCTACATAATTAATTTATTAATGTTATTTTTTGTTATTTGTTAAGATTGAAATAAGTTAGCCTAGTCAGTTAAGGACTTTTTGATTCCGTTGGCGAATAATAAATAAATAAATAAAGAAATAAAATGATATATTTCTTTGTGCAAAATTCAATATGGCACTTAAATTTTCCCCATATGGGAATTCGTTGTCCTCCGAGTCCAAAATATTTCCTGACTTCATTATAGGCTTCAACTATAGCCGACTTCGGTATCAAAGAGACTAAAAATCCTGACGCCTCTTTGTTCACCAAACGGAAGTCATAAGGTGATTAATTGGACAGCCGCTAAATTGTCGTTGTTTTTCTCTCCTGGTCACTCCTCATCTTGAACTGCAGCTACCCTAGCGGCCATCTTTCGTTTCGGGCACTGCGAATATTGGTGGCTGGTGCTCCAACAGTTGAAACATGCCACATCCGGTCTCTTTGGCTACTGGCCTACTGCCATATTCACATTTATTTTCCCCTTTGTCATACCTTCGCTACGAATTCCTACGATTCTATGAGCTCTTCTGACCTTATCATAGGTTACCATCTTGTCACGCAACTCGTTAAGTGTGCTGCAATATAGCATGGATGCTGCCATGCCCGTCTTGTCCTGCAGTCCCTCTACGATAAATTTGACCACATCGCTCGTGGCCATGTCTGCTTGCGACGCTATGCTGCACATTGCGATGAAATATTGCAATGCTCTTTCATTATTTGCAATTTTTCGTGCCTCCAGTCGCTTTCCAATGTCCCACGCTGTCACTTTCTGCACAAAGACGTTGAGCAATTCTGCTCGCATCAACTGCCAAGTCAGTGGCGCCACATGGTCGATGTACGCCTTCGCCGATCCGCCTAGCAATCGATTCGCCAATATCCAGCATTTGGACTCGGATACACCAAGGAAATTCATAATGTCCTCAAAGTTACTTATCCAACTCGTTACATCTCCAGAAAATGGACGCATCAACGCCTCAATGTGCGTCAAGTCGATACAATCTCTCGGCTTTTCCAACTCCATAGCCTCTTTCTCCGTTTTCAATACGCTTAATTTGAGATCAGCTAAGCGCTTGCGAGAAACGTACAATTGTTCCAACTGCTGCAAACGGCGCGATTCTTCTTCGTATTCATCTGATCGTATGGTCAATTTCGAACAAGCGTTGTTTTGTCGCGGCATGAATGCTTCTCGAGCCTTCTCCACTTTTTTATCATATTCTTCTGGCGCCGCCTCTACTGTGTGTTGTGCACTACGGTTGTCTCTCTCTATCTCGCGCTCAACCGGGGCAGAAAAAAATGTCTGCCTGCATAGTCTCGTCTGCGTTTGGCGCCGTATTTCCTCATACGTGTCTTCTATGATTTTTTTTCAGTGCTGTATGTAATTGGTGTATGTTGGCATCTTGATCAAAATATACGTTTTGCCTACGCAGTATGTCGCTAAGTTCACTTTTGGTTTTCGCTCTTATGTCTGCATAGTTCATCACAGAGTTTTTTTTTTTGGGCAAACCCCACACCTGATATGTAAACTTTTAATAACACGTTTTTATTATATGCTCTTTCTTCTTGATCGTCGTATTTCCATGAATGTGTGTTGGCATATCGATACTTGTCGAGGACTGTATCGAGTACATTGGTGTTTCTTATAGTACTATCGATGAGTAAATCTTAAGCTAATATCACTAACTGTTGAGAAATGACCCTCGTAGTTTTTTAATTCAATGTTCATGTATATTGTGATTGACCTATTTACACGCTCATGATTGTATTACACCGCTTTAGTAACTATTTTTACGCGCATAGCTGTGTTGTTGTTTGCTCGTGTCCAGAACATAGCTGTAATGTTCTCACACGCATGGCCAGACCAGCAGCTGCACACGCACACAGCGATGCGGTCCGTTGTTTTGCATTGAGACCGTCGCGTCGAGTCGTATCGCGTGATCTTCCAATTCCCTTTTGCTCGACTTCTTTTCGCGGAGTTGAGTCAGTAGAAACTTCTAGACGAAGCCGCCCGCACGCTTACTTTTGTACCGCAGTAGAAACTTCTAGACGAAGCCGCCCGCACGCATACTTTGTACCGCCGCAGAATCGAACCCCCCGCTGTTCTTGTAATATAATTGTACTATAACCACCAATATTAAATAATCAATAAAACTAAATAAGCTCAAGATATAAACGATTATACAGTCCACTAATTCATAACCATAGCAAATTTTGGTCCTTCGAGCCGGATCTCCGCGTTTGAGTTTATTTATATACATTTTGAGTGATACCGTTAACCGCTGTTTGCCATGAAGGCCCTAGTGCATCGTATAATTCAGCAACGTGGTGCCTGCAAATCCCAATTAACTCGCGTGGCTGCGGAGGCTCAAGAGTTTGTACAGTCATGTACTTCTGTGCAAACATTAGAGCACAAGCTGGACCGACTTGTTGCAACTTTCAACCGCTTTATGGAGCTGTCTGAAGAGCTGGTCCAATATAATGATGAAGATGAATACGTGGATCCGGATTTGGACATCCCCGAATATGAGAAAAGGTTATTTAGTGCGCATAGTATTTTCACTGAAGCCATACGTGACCGGAGCAGTCACGACAACTCAAATCTACTGCTATCGAACACTGAAGAACGCTTATTTGAGGGACAAACTCAACTTCTGGAGAGGATTCGGGACTCATTGGGAACCACAGAGCTGCAGTTCGAGAAAATACGCATTCCGACGTTTTCGGGCAGATACGAGGATTGGTGTCAGTTTAGTGACTTGTTCTTAGGCTCAGTCGACAAGAAGAGTAGTCTGTCCAAGTGCCAAAAGTTTCATTATTTGAAATCCTATCTGGACGGGGAAGCGTTGTCTCTGATAAAACATATTCCCGTATCGGATGCCAATTACCAGGACGCATGGGAGAGGCTCGAAAATCGCTATAACAAGAAGTCACTGATTGCTCGTTCGTTCATTCAAAACTTTCTTTCGTTGCCAACCGCAAAGGGTTCAAACATCGCCGAGTTGCGTAAAATAGTCGACACCGCCGACGAAAGTATACGTGGTCTACATGCGCTGAGCTGCGACAGCCGCGATGTGTGGCTGATCCATATCTTGCTCTCAAAGCTAGACCCGGAATGCAAGGAAGCTTGGGCCACCTCCAGTGAATCGTGCAAGGAAAATGTGACCATAAATGACCTGTTCGGCTTTGTCTTCGCTCGTTGCGATGCACTTGAGTCTTGTCAAGATCCAACGCTAATCCAGGAAACTCACACGGTGCTGAATAAACGTCGTGCAATTTCTCATCATGTTGACGTGCCAAATACGTCTGCTCGTGATTGTGTATATTGTCACGAGCAACACAGTCTTTATGTGTGCACTCAATTCAAGGCTCTGGATGTTGTGGACCGCCGCAAGTTCGCAAGGGATGGTAATTTGTGCTTCAATTGTCTAAGCCGATCTCATCAAGTCAAGGAGTGTAATTCGACAAACACGTGCCGTCTGTGTAAGCTGAGGCACCACACACTTGTTCATCCAGAAGACATAAGCTCTGTCACGGCTTCCGCTGATGTCAATACATCCGCTGACTCACCCGTCCGCTCGTCCAGTTTCTCTGCTGATGCTGATCCTGCCGTGGTCAGCCATCATACATTGGAGAGGAAATTCGTGGCCAAGAGTCAGGCCATATTGCCAACGATTTTGGCCACTATAGTCGACTCCTGGGGCAACGAGACCACCTGCAGGATACTGTTGTATACTGGTTCAACTATAACGATGGTCGCCGAATCATTTATTCAACGAATTGGATTGCCGCGCACCCATGCTCGTATACCAGTGGTTGGTCTAGGCGCAAATCCTGCTGGGGTTACTAGAGGTCGCGCCACATTCACGCTGCTCTCCCGCACAAGCTCGGCCTCAGTGGTGGTAACAGGTCTGATTATGAACACTTTAACCTCATCGATTCCAGCCCAGAGGATCGAGTCTAACACACCGATGTGGAAAAGGATTCGTGATCTACCCTTAGCGGACCCTACATTTGGTAAACCAGGCGAAATCGACGTGATTTTAGGAGCTGATCAGCTTTGGAACCTTTACACTGGACAACGCAAAGAGTTTGGTTCTGAATATCCTATTGCACTTCATACTTATTTTGGTTGGGTCATTACAGGCAGCTACCATCTCAGTAGTGATGCTCACAACCACGCACTAGCACATCACGCTCACGAAGGTCTGGACACTTTGGTTCGATCGTTCATGGACATGGAACGAGTTCAACCAAGTGACGCTACCATTGATGCTAGTGATCCCGCTGAGCAACACTTCGTTCATACGCACACCCGCAGAAACGATGGCGTGTACATCGTCCAATACCCGTTCAAGGAATCTGCCCCTCCGATGGGGTCCACACTGCCACCAGCACTACGCCGCTTTTCTTCTCTCGAGCGGAAATTTCGAAAATTTCCTGCGCTCAAACAACAGTTTGTAGCTGAAGTTCATTTACTGGAAAGCTGTCGCATACCTCGCTACCTATCCTCGACACTTCAAGCAACGCAGCTGCATGGATTCGCCGATTCTTCATCTCATGCATACGCCGCTGTCATCTACAGTCGCGCGAGATTCAATAATGACTACGCTGTAACACGGACTGTGCATCACGCGGACTTCTACCAAAGGATCTGGTAGAACATAAACTGTGGTGGAATGGACCACCGTGGCTTTCCCTATCACATCGCACCTGGCCACCTGCTAAGGCCAAGTTCGCACTGTCGACTAAGGACGCTGAGCGGATGGAAGTAAAGGTCAAGCCCCAAGTTAATCTACACATTTCCAATGAAGGAAATGATCTTAACTGTATGATCAACAAAGCTTCCTCCTGGTCACGTCTCTTGCGGACACTTAGCTATTGCTTTCGTTTCGTACATCGACTTCGTTGCAAGGCCCGCCTGTCATCATTTTTATCGTCATGGGAGCTTCAATATGCCCGCTCTAGGGTAATCAAACATGTCCAGATGGAGTTCTTCCAAGTGGAGTACACACAGCCGAGCACTGGACAAGCCATTTCTCAAAAATCCAAGTTGATTCACTACACTCCATTTGTTGACGACCAAGGAATTCTGCGCGTAGGAGGACGCATTGGAAATTCGAGGATAACCTATGATGCAAAACATCCCATACTTCTTCCAAAGGAATCACCAGTCGCTGTTTTATTAGCTAGACACCAGCACGTCACATCGTTACACGCTGGAGTCGAATTTATGTTTCACACGTTGAGACAGAAGTATTGGATCCTGGGAGCCCGTAACATAGTCCGCAAAATTGTATTCAACTGCAAGATATGCTTCCTCCAAAGGAACGAGCACACAACTCATGGCTGATCTTCCCGCCTTTCGCGTTCAGCCCACCCGCTGCTTTCTACATTATGGATTGGATTACGCTGGACCAGTTACCATCAAGACATCAGCAGGTCGGACACCGAAGTTTGGCAAAGCTTGGTTTGCCATCTTTGTCTGTCTGTCCACCAAAGCAGTTCATCTCGAGCTTGTCAGTGATTTGACGACCCCTGCATTTATCGCCGCTTTCAAACGGTTTTGGTCTCGACGTGGCCCTATATCCGACTTGTACTCGGACAATGGCACAACATTCCATGGAGCCAGAAAGGAACGGAGATGCAACGGATAGCTGTATCTCAAAGTCAAGACGAGGAAATTGCTAATTTTCTGACGAGTCAGGACATCAAGGACATCAATGACATCAGGACAATTCATTCCGCCGTCTGCCCCGCATTTTGGAGGTCTTTGGGAAGCAGGCGTACGATCTATCAAACTCCACCTTCGCCGAGTGATTGGTAGCAGGTTACTCAACTCTCGCCTACTGTGCGCGCCCAGCGATCACAGCTTGGATCCCCTTACCCCCGCTCATTTTCTTACAGGTCAACCTCACATGTCGGTGCCGGAGCCGTCCTTGTTAGACGTCAACATTAACAGACTGCAGCGTTGTAGACAACTGCAAGCCAAGGTTTAAGGATTCTGGAAACGTTGGAATCTGGAATACTTTACTTCCTTGAAACCTCGCACGAAATGGCAGCAGGAGTCCAACGATATAACCGTGGACACTCTTGTGGTACTGAAGGAGCCAAATCAACCGCCTAGCAAGTGGCTGCTTGGGCGAATCACCGAAGTTCATCCTGGCCAAGACGAGAGGGTTCGAGTGGTCACCGTCAAAACAGCCCGAGGAGTGTACAAGAGACTTATTACCAAACTTGCTGTGCTTCCCTTGTTCTGAACAGTCGTTCAGGGGGGCCGGTATGTTGAGAAATGACCCTCGTAGTTTTTTAATCCAATGTTCATGTATATTGCGATTGACCTATTTACACGCTCATGATTGTAGTACACCGCTTAAGTAACTATTTTTATGCGCATAGCTGTGTTGTTGTTTGCTCGTGTCCAGAACATAGCTGTAATGTTCTCACACGCATGGCCAGACCCGCAGCTGCACACGCACACAGCGATGCGTTCCGTTGTTTTGCATTGAGACCGTCGCGTCGAGTCGTATCGCGTGATCTTCCAATTCCCTTTTGCTCGACTTCTTTTCGCGGAGTTGAGTCAGTAGAAACTTCTAGACGAAGCCGCCCGCACGCTTACTTTTGTACCGCAGTAGAAACTTCTAGACGAAGCCGCCCGCACGCATACTTTGTACCGCCGCAGAATCGAACCCCCCGCTGTTCTTGTAATATAATTGTACTATAACCACCAATATTAAATAATCAATAAAACTAAATAAGCTCAAGAAATAAAAGATTATACAGTCCACTAATTCATAACCACTAACCATACATTATATATAATGTATGAGCTTATTATATATAATGTATGGTTAGTGCTAATATTCATATCTTACGAGATTATTATTATTATTTTTTTTTTTAATCTGGACGTTGACAAGCAATGACTGCATCTGGCAAGTGGCCCGTCTGAAACCAGCAGAAGGCTGTTACGCGAGCATGCAGGCAAGATAGCTGTTAGACTAATATTCGAGCAAAATTAGCACTATAGTTACTAAGAGAACTAGGCATGCATTCAAAATAAAAATACCACTACAATCCTTACTGTGTAAGGATTAGTAATTTAATAAGAGAAAGAGAATTAGTGGTGTGTGACCTTAAAAGAAAAGTCTAGACATTTGCGAGTTGAGTTTGTAAGATATGAATATTAGTTTAAGGTTTACTCATCGATAGTATCATAATAAACACCAATGTACTCGATATATCGATACTTGTCCTCAAGAAGGAAGCATATAATAAAAACGTCACTTTCTTTTCATCCGCGAGCGAGACCGGTCGTGTTTTTTCTTAGCAGTCTGAAAAGTGACTTTTTCCAAGCAACAAAGGCTTAATTAAAAGTTATTGTAAAAATTGGATCAAAGTAAGCATATATGTTCCCAGAGTAAGGCAATGTTATAATTGTGGCAGACTTGGTCATAAATGCGGAGTCGAGGAGTGCAATGGGTCGTGCATTGATCTCAAGTGTATCCTTTGCAATGGGAAAAATCACTCAGCTAGGGACAGACTGATGTGCCCAGTATGGGAAAAGGAGATGGACATTAACAAAATAATGACAATCAAAAAAATCGCGCGTAAGGAAGTGCTTAGCACTTACTCAATCCATCAAAACTTTTCGCTGTTAGATAATTATGAAAAAAACTATCCAAAACTAGACATAAATGAGGATAATGTTCAAAACAAAAACGTTAAAGCAAATGAAATTTAAGAAAACACAGTTATGCGAGCAGGTTAGTGCAGAGACCTTTGGTTCCTGCACAAAAAACCCACAATCACTTAGAATCATATACCAACGATTCTAGTGATCACGTACCATTTTTCGAAAACAAAGAACTAAAAGAAAACAAATTTACCATTCAACAGATGGTTGACATGTTGTCTCGTTTAGTCGACTCAAATGATGTGTCACATCCATCAAAAAAAGTGACCAGTACAAATGATAACAATATGGAACATAAGGTAGTCGGAAAAATGAACAAACAGAGAGAAGCGAACCTTTTTAAAACATCTAAAAAAATATGAAATTCTTACAACATAACATTCAATCTATTAAAGCCAATAAAAACGACCCAGAATTCTACTTAAACAATAAAAACTTCGACTTTGCCATTCTGGCTGAAGTTTTCTCTCACGATCTCCGTTTTAGGAAACCAGCCAACTTCAATATGTTAGAAAAACATAGAGAGGACGGTTATGGAGGAGTGGCAATTGCCTATAAAAAAGACTTAAGAGTTAGGTTAGGTTAGGTTAAAGCGGTAGCCGGGAGGGGGGGGGATAAGAGCCTCCCGCCCCCAAGCTCACTTGGACCTATAGACAGGTCCGTTGTGTTGCCGCATGGGCATGTGCCCCTTCGCGTTGCCCGAACCGTGAGAGCATACTACTGCAGGTTAAGGGCAGTCCCATCCGGTGGCTTGGATGTATTTGGACAAGGTCCCTGGTTTGATTACGGATAGGTCCGAAATGTCCGTGAGGAAAGCGGCCCCGAGAATACGAAGACGACGATTTCCAAGGGCTGGGCAGTGGCAGAAGAAGTGGGGGACCGATTCCTCCTCCTCCTCGTCGCGACAACTCCTGCAGAAGTCGTTATGAGGGATTGACAGTCTAGAGGCGTGAGTGCCGATCTGCCAGTGTCCCGTAATGGCTCTAGTAACTGCAGAGCACTGTGCTCTGCTGAGTTTATACAGCTCTGCTGAGCGCTTCTTCGATCGATATGGCCATATCAATCTTGAGACTTTACAGGAAACGGTTTGCTGCCATCTCCTATTGGCATTTTGCTCGAACAATTCGTGCGTTAGGAGCCTGCACGTAGCCAAAGGCATCGCTACTTGCTCCCTCTCCGATAGGAGAGGAATCGTAGTACCCTGCCTGGCTAGCTCGTCGGCGGCGTCATTCCCCTCGATGTCCCTGTGGCCGGGGACCCATATAAGGAAGAGATCTAACTGCTCTGCGATCTCGTGCAGAGACCTGCGGCAGTCATTTACAGTCGCTGAGTTCGACGATATTGAGCCTAGAGCTTTGATAGCTGCTTGGCTGTCCGAGAAGACGCACACTAAGTGCGTATCTAGGATTAGTTTGGAGACGATCGAAATGGCCTCCTTGATGGCTTCAACCTCCGCTTGGAACACACTACAGTGATCCGGGAGCCTGAAACAATGACTGATGTTCAGCTCGCTGCAGTAGACTCCGCCTCCTACGCGGCCGTCTAGCTTTGAGCCATCAGTGTAGAAGTGGACCGCATTAGCAGGCCCTGGTTCGCCCATCTCCCAGTCCTCCCTAGATGGGATTGATACCTGGAAGGGCGTCGAGAGGTGATCACTGGGGATACAGTAATCTGTCCTCTCTGGTAATTGCGGGAGTCTCATCAGGATTCCCGAGTGCCCAACCGCGGATGCTTTCCACAGTCTGGCTTCTCTCATTCGGAGGGCGGAAAGTGTTGCCACCTTCTTTCCCATGAGATCAACCGGGAGGAGGTCCAGCACAGTATCCAGGGCTTCCCCTGGAGTAGTGCGTAGCCCGCCGGTTATGCATAGTTCTGCCATGCGTTGAACTCTGCTGAGTTTATTGAGGCCTGTCCTTTTGTCCAAGGCTGGCCACCATACCACCACTCCATAGAGCATGATTGGTCGTATGATGGCGGTGTAGAGCCACCGAACTATATATGGGGTCATTCCCCATTTTAGTCCGATGGCTTCCCGGAAAGTATAGAGGGCCACTGTGGCCTTCTTTACTCTATCCTCTATGCTCAATTTCCAATCGAGCTTTCTATCGAGGATAAGGCCAAGATACTTGGCGTTGTTGCTGAAGACTAGCGTTTCCCCACATAGTCTTGGGGGAATCAGTGCCGGAACTTTGTACTTCCTAGTGAAAAGCACCAGTTCCGTTTTAGACGGGTTGACGCCTAACCCGCATTTGTCTGCCCATTTCGACATTTTCGTGAGAGTACTTGTCATGCACTCACACAACGTCTGCGGAAATTTTCCGGAGAATGCTATGGCAACGTCGTCCGCGTACGCCACCACGCGGCAGCCACCCCCCTCTATCTCCCGCAGCAGTGTGTTCACTGCCACGTTCCATAGGAGGGGCGAGAGGACTCCGCCCTGCGGTGTGCCTCTGCTGACAAATCTGGTACACGTTGACGTCCCCAGTGATGCCTCAACCGTCCTGCATTGTAGCATCTGATCGATCAAGCTCACCGTCCTGGAGTCAACGCCCAGATCCGTCAGTGCGCCCGTGATGGCGGTCGGAAGGATGTTGTTAAAGGCGCCTTATATGTCGAGGAAGGCTACTAGGGTGTACTCCTTAAAATTAAGGGACGCTTCGATGATCGATGTGATCGAGTGTAGGGCCGTTTCGGTGGATCTTCCCTTCCGATAGGCATGCTGGGAGTCTGAGATCAGACTGGACGGAATGCACGCCGTTAGATGCAGCCCCAGGAGCCGCTCCATCGCCTTTAGAAGAAAAGACGATAGACTTATGGGTCTGAAATCTTTTGGGGCAGTGTGCGAGGGCTTGCCTGCCTTGGGTATGAATACGACTTTGGTCTGAAGCCAGGTGTCAGGAATGCACCCGTGGGAGAAGATTCCCTCGTAGATTATTTTGAGCCAGTTAATGGCTTTGTGTCCCGCGTGAATCAGTTGGGCAGGGAAAATGCCGTCTGGCCCCGCGGACTTGTAGGGTTTAAAACTTCTGATCGCCCAGGAAATGTTCTCCTGGCTTAGCAGTCTCAGGATGGCATTTGAGGCGACGGAAGGAGGCGCGAGGTAGTTGGGTCTGTTTTCGTCGCAGCCAGGGAAGTGGGTATTTAGGAGAAGATTTAGCGACTCCTCGCTGGACGTAGTCCACGACTGGTCGGTGTTCTTCAAGTAGCCCAGGGTGGGTGTTGTCTTCGAGAGAACTCTGCGCAAGCGTGAGGCTTCTGAGTTACTCTCGATTTCGCTGCAGAACTTACGCCAGGAGGCGCGTTTGGCTTTTCTAAGTTCTTTGCTGTAGGTTGACAGACTGGCTTTGTACTCGGCCCAGTTTTGCTCAACGTTTTCAGCCTTAGCTTTATTGAAGAGTCTCCGGGAGGCTTTCCGGAGTTCACCCAGTTTCGGATTCCACCATTCAGGTTTCTTCCGGCCTCTGTTCTTGCCAGAGGGGCATGCTTTGTCGAGCGCCTTATTGCAGGCGTCGGTAAAGATCTTAAGAAGACGAGTCGTGGCCTCCGTGGAGAACTCCTCCTCAGATGGGGACTTAAGAGTTAAAAGACTGATATATGAGACAGAGCAAGCTATGTCAAATGCTGGCTATAGTCTAGCAAATGACCACAGACTCACATTCAGAAGACACATCGACTTAACATCAGGGTCTGTGCTCGATTTAACTTTCACAAATGGTATTCATATAGAGAATTGGAAATGTGAAAATTTTTTCCTAGGAGGCAGCCACCATCACCTAATAACCTTTGAAACAGCAGGATATCAATACAAACTCAAAACTTTCCTTGCCAAAAACAGGCTACTGAAAAAGCTAAGCCAGTTTGAGGCTGACAAAGATATGGAAAATTTAGCCAAGAACATCCAACAGAAAATAAAAGCAGCTACTTATGAAATCAAAAACAAATGTCCAAAATTATGGTGGGACGAGAACTTAGCCAAATTATTCAGGGAGTTTGCAGAGTCGCAGAAGAAGGCAGCTTCAGAACCCACCTTTCAAAATTATTGTTCTGCTGTTAACCTCAAGGTTAAATGGAAAAAATCTGTTAAAATTGCCAAAAGAACTAGCTATGCCAGGAAGTTAACAGAGTTAAATGTAAAATCGAACACAAGAGAAGCCTGGAGATTCCTCAGAAATCTAAAAAACTCTCAAGAGGACACCCCAGAAATTTTCGACCCTGACAAAGCTGGGCCATATCTGGAATTCCTTAACGAACAAATGACCTCAGAAACAAAGGATGTAGACGAAGAAATGTACTCAACCAAGAACAATGAAAATCCTTTCTTTTCCTTGGAAGAGTTAGAGGCTGTGTTAGTCAGAAACAGAGAAACGGCAGGAGGAATAGATCACATCACATACGAGATGCTGAGTGCTCTTAACACTAGTATAAAGACAGAAATTGTACATTTTTACAACCGTCGAGTGGCTATGTGCCATTTTCCAGTCGAATGGAGATCTATCAGAATTGTACCAATACCAAAAAAAAACATGGATCTGACTGACTTAAAACATTTTCGACCCATATCCCTCATTTCGGTTCTAGCCAAGACAGTAAACGGCATGGTGAAAGCCAGGCTTGAAAAGCATGTACAAGAAAACAAGATTATACCCTACAGATCTTATGTATACCAAAAAAACAAGTCTGCAGTGATGTGCATTAATGATGTCATCAATGTGGTAGCGGCAAAGTAAAAGAACAAGGAACACGTTACTCTTGTGGTTGTTGACCTCAACAATGCCTACAATTGTGTCAACCTGAAATTCCTAAAAAGACTAATGGAAAATGAGCGTTTTCCTAAAACATACATTGACTGGATCATCAGTTTTATGTCTATGAGACTACTGAAAATAGGGGAAGCTGGTCAGGTAGTTCAGGGAGGAATCCCACAGGGCTCTTGTCTGTCGCCCCTCCTTTTTAATGTATACACGAAAAGACTACATCAGATCAGTGATGGAAATACTCATATGATGCAATTTGCAGATGACTTCTATGTGGTGATCTCGGGTTTAGCTTCAACCCAAGCAAATCTGCAGCAATGAATGTAGGAAAAGGACAGGTCAGAGCGGTAAATATTTCTGTTGGAAATGTGCCTATACCAAATCGAAAAGATATCCGTTTCTTAGGCAGACTGATTAGCGCGAACATGTCAAATATCAGTCATGTAAAAATGGACTCCTCCAGCTTGCGACTACTATCAAATCAGGTCTAAAACCTAAAACAAGTACCAACATCTTCAAAGCTTTTATTAGAACAAAACAAGAATATGCTATCACAAGTTTTTCAGACATGGGATCTGGAGCTAGCAAAGATATAGAAATAGCGCAAGCTAAATCACCCAGAAGGTGTGTTGGGGTGCCACCTGACACAAGCAACCACGAAATTTTTGTCCTCGCTGGTGTAATGCCACCTGTTTTCAGGGCGAAATGGCTTACAGCCAAAGAACTGCTTAAAGTTAAAAGGTTCAATCCAACAATGTTCGACGAGCTAATACGCTCAAAAGCTGATACGAGTTACACACATACTTTAAGAGAATTTAATTCCATCTTTGTAAACACTCAAGACTGTGATAGTGTAAACACATGTAACAAAATCCATGTATTAGACAAATTTTTAACAAATACTCGAATGAAGAAATAAAAACTATGTTTTATGAGCCTTATAGACATATTTCCAGACATACCCAGTAAACCCTGGCATTATTATCTTAAATGGAATGCTAAAAGCATCAAGACCATTAACAGACTTATGACAGGACACACATACGACAAAGTCTTCCTACACAGAATCAAAGCAATTGACTCAAATATCTGCGAAACGTGCAATGTAACTGAATATGCCAGACACCTGATCTTCGATTGCCAAAGATTTGCCGGGCTCAGACGGAAATTCAAAATCTTTAAATATTATAACAATTTACATCAATTATTAATCAAACGAGGGGGAACGTAGTGAGTTGCTGCGGACACCGCAACTCTACGGTTATACCCGATACTAAGTCAGTATGGCTCTCCTCCGGCAGACGCCGCTAATATTAAACGACACGACAAAGAGTGCGTGCGAGAGAGACAGAAAATCAGTCTGAGCGTGACGTCGGGCGCTGCGTAGCCACTGCAAATTGATTTGTTCCTTTTGGCTATAAAAATGATCTGATCTGATCCAGATTCAGCAACCTGATAGATATGGTCATTATTTATGATTCTGCGTTTTTAGTTTTCTCGAATGTGCAATATTGTTGATGCAACAGATTTTCGTCCTTTGTGTGGGCGGAAGGGGGTGGGGCGAAATTTTGAGATATACGTTTTATAGTGAGATCTAACAGGAGTACGGACACTAAATTTGGTTACTCTAGCCCTAATACTCTCTGAGATTTGTGAATATCCCCAGATTTGCATCCTTTGCGGGGGCGGAAGGGGGTGTGGCGAAATTTTGAAACAAACTCGTCTCGGTCCGATATATTAGGAGTGTGGATACCAAATTTGGTTGCTCTAGCTTTTATTGTCTCTGAGATCTAGGCGCTAATGTTTTACTCTAAGCAAAGCCGCCTATGCTACGTGTGTGTTAGAGAGAGACAGGGCGAGAAAAAATGAAATTGTTTTCTTGATGCTGGCTATAATAATAATACGATCCAATTCAGATTCTGCAGTCTAAAAGATATGGTCATTCTCTACGATTCTGCGTTTTTGGTTTTATCGTATCTTTAAAAATGTGGATGCCACAGATTTTCGTCCTTTGTGGGGGCGGAAGTGGGCGGGGTAAAGTTTTGAAATATTTTTGTAGCAGTGACATATCACAGAAGTCTGGATCCAAAACATCGTTGCTCTAGCTCTTATAGTCTTTGAGCACTAGGCGCTGAAGGGGACGGACAGACGGACAGACGGACGGACGGACAGACAGACAGGGCTCAATCGACTCGGCTATTGATGCTGATCAAGAATATATATACTTTATGGGGTCGGAAACGATTCCTTCTGGACGTTACACACATCCACTTTTACCACAAATCTAATATACCCCAATACTCATTTTGAGTATCGGCTATAATCAAACGAGGGGGAACGTAGTGAGTTGCTGCGGACACCGCAACTCTACGGTTATACCCGATACTAAGTCAGTATGGCTCTCCTCCGGCAGACGCCGCTAATATTAAACGACACGACAAAGAGTGCGTGCGAGAGAGACAGAAAATCAGTCTGAGCGTGACGTCGGGCGCTGCGTAGCCACTGCAAATTGATTTGTTCCTTTTGGCTATAAAAATGATCTGATCTGATCCAGATTCAGCAACCTGATAGATATGGTCATTATTTATGATTCTGCGTTTTTAGTTTTCTCGAATGTGCAATATTGTTGATGCAACAGATTTTCGTCCTTTGTGTGGGCGGAAGGGGGTGGGGCGAAATTTTGAGATATACGTTTTATAGTGAGATCTAACAGGAGTACGGACACTAAATTTGGTTACTCTAGCCCTAATACTCTCTGAGATTTGTGAATATCCCCAGATTTGCATCCTTTGCGGGGGCGGAAGGGGGTGTGGCGAAATTTTGAAACAAACTCGTCTCGGTCCGATATATTAGGAGTGTGGATACCAAATTTGGTTGCTCTAGCTTTTATTGTCTCTGAGATCTAGGCGCTAATGTTTTACTCTAAGCAAAGCCGCCTATGCTACGTGTGTGTTAGAGAGAGACAGGGCGAGAAAAAATGAAATTGTTTTCTTGATGCTGGCTATAATAATAATACGATCCAATTCAGATTCTGCAGTCTAAAAGATATGGTCATTCTCTACGATTCTGCGTTTTTGGTTTTATCGTATCTTTAAAAATGTGGATGCCACAGATTTTCGTCCTTTGTGGGGGCGGAAGTGGGCGGGGTAAAGTTTTGAAATATTTTTGTAGCAGTGACATATCACAGAAGTCTGGATCCAAAACATCGTTGCTCTAGCTCTTATAGTCTTTGAGCACTAGGCGCTGAAGGGGACGGACAGACGGACAGACGGACGGACGGACAGACAGACAGGGCTCAATCGACTCGGCTATTGATGCTGATCAAGAATATATATACTTTATGGGGTCGGAAACGATTCCTTCTGGACGTTACACACATCCACTTTTACCACAAATCTAATATACCCCAATACTCATTTTGAGTATCGGCTATAAAAATGGCCATCTACGCCATTTCACCATAATATCGAAGGTGTCTTGTTAGACTCTTGGTCCAACCCACATGATATCATTTAAACTTTTATTGTTTGTGGTTTTTGCTTATGCATCGAAAACCGCCCTCAGTTTTGTCGTTAGAAATGAGAGCCCCGTTTCTGCTGTCTGTCAGGAGCGCGACACGAGGTAAATTGTACAAAATAGCATGGTCTAATGCCTTCTCGATAGCAAGGAGCTCAGCGTAGAGCAGCATGATACCAGCGTGGTCTGCAGCGTGCTTGTTGGCCGCAGAACCCTTGAAAAAAATCTAAGTCGGAGCTTATTTTAGTGCAAAACGAAGCTGTGTTCTCGAAAACCACAACTCTATCTATTATGCTGCCGAGCTCCCGATATGCCTTAGCGTAGCCCGTGTTTAAATCCCTATTTGCTGACACCGTTTCACTTGTTGGGAGATTAAATGCGAACACCTTAACCAACTCTTTCGCCGCCAGGAATCTCATCCTGTAATCCGGGGGCCGCTGCCATGTGATATATGATACGAACGGGAGTGCAGATTATCAGACCCAGCGACTTTTGGTTGCAGTGGGATTTGATTTTAGCCAAGGCAGATTTGGACAGGTTGCAGAATGACGAGCACGCGTACTCTAGCCTACTTCTGACAAATGCCTTGTAAAATATAAGCCCTCTTTTGGGGCTGATACCATTGTGAAACCCACTGAGTAATCTGAGAAACGCACAATTTCTGTTCGATTCCGAGATGGCCAGATCAATGTGTCCAGAGGCTGAGTTGTTTGCTGAGATAGTCCTGCCTAGGTATTTGATCTGCTCTACTTGTCTGATTTCAACTCCCTGATGCGAGATATTTAGCGCAGTTCTACGATTGTTGAAGTAAATCACTTTAGACTTCACCGGATTGAATGACAGGTTTAGCCTATTGCATTTTTCCTCGAACTTATCTATACTGTCTTCCAGCACCCGTTTCGCAATGGATACGTCTTTTTGGAAACAAACTATGAAAAAGTCATCAGCATACTGAAACAGTAAGCAGTTAATAATTGACTGTTAATATCATGTAGTTCGGCTGTGTAAAGGTTAAAAAGGGTTGGGCTGAGACAGCTGCCCTGGCAAACACCTCTGTTCACCTCTACCTCGCTTTTGCCCTTTATGAGGATTCGTCTGTTAAGGAAGTTGGAGATCCAAGCCGTGAGGCTTGTATTGAACCGCATATCCCTCATCCTGTGCTCGAGTGTGTCCACTCTTACGCAGTCGAACGCTCTTTGTAAATCCAGGCAGGCTGCGACAACCTGACAACCCCTCGCCTTCAGCGCCAGAACTTTGTTGATAAGGTCGTTGATGCAAGGTGGACCTGTTTCTCCTGAAGGCATAGGACCTGACCGGCAGCAGGTCACAGTTTTCTATGTGCTCGTCCAACTTCAACTTTATCAACCCCTCTATGGATCTAAACATCGTGTTAATCAAACAAATCCGCCTATGGTTTTGGAAGGAAGTAGGGTCTGCATTCTTCTTGGGGATGGGTACCACTTTTATCCTGCGCCAGACTTCAGGGATGACGCCGCTCAGCCATACCTTATTTATAATTTCAAAAATTTCTTGTTTTTTCCCATTTACTAGCTTTTGAAGCATCCTGAAACAGATGCCATCAGGGCTTCTAGCTGAATCAGGGTTCCTGGTTTTTAGGAAGGCCAGGAATTCTTCCAGTTCCAGGGGTTCCGGGTCGTCTGATCCTAACAAGAGGCAGGAATATTCTTAGGGGGCCTACTGTTTGACGTGGATGGGGTTACCTTAAGTATATTTAGAAAGTTTTTATCATCTTCGTTCGTCCATTTGTTCCCTACATTTTTGATTTGACCGTATTTTTTGATGTTCTTTACCGTGCTCCACATAGAGGGCGATGAAGAGACCTTTCTATAAACTTGGAAAAGTTGCGCTTGCTAAGATTTTTTACGTGATTGTGTAGATTTTTGTGAGCTTCTAAAGTTGCTCTGGCATCAGCCAATTTTTTGCCTGCAAGCGTTTCTCACGCGAAAAAGCTTTTCCGTTTCCTCGTTTTACCATTTCTTAGCAACGTACTTGTTCTTGCTTGGGAAGGTGACCGTGTTTTTTAAGGTCAGGGATTTCACTATTTCATTGAGCTCCTCCAGATTTGAGAAGTCGCTTGCACTTCCAATGCTGTAGTTCGAAAAAGAAAGGTCAAGAACAGAGAATTGAGATGGTCTCCTGTAGAAGGTTGGGGAACCGTCGTTTAGGCAGATAAATCTGGCCTCTCCGGTGGAATTCTCAATACTGCGACCCTTGCGATCACAGATTGGATTTCCCCAGATAGATGACTTAGCGTTGAAGTCCCCGCCCACTATTGAGGGTATGTCAAGCGAAGCCGCGAATTCGAAAACCTTTTTTGTGCCCGATTTAAACTGTGAAACCGTTGTTGATGGCGGTGCATATATGCTAAAAATATTGAAATTGCTCTTGAGGTATAATGTTTTTATTCCTAAAATTTCCAAGTCGTTCTCTATTTTTAAAATGCTGAATTGAATGTTTATCCTGACGTAGATGCTGGGATCTCTGGGCTTGCAGAAAAAGTTATAGTCTAAAATGCTGCAGTCCGCGTTGTTCAGCACCCAAATCTCTGAGAGGATGGCAATATCTATTGCGTTGTTGTCTAGGAACATTGAGAGGAGCTGTTTGTTGTTGTTGTGTGTCAGACTTTGAATATTTAGCTGGAGAATCTTCATTGTTGGATGTTTTGAGAACCAACTGCCAATCTCCCTTGAATAATCTGACGCCTATCTAGCTCTGCGTTGGAAGCATTGACAAATTCTCTAATTTCCTTAATAATTTATTCGCTATAGAATCCTCTTTAATATGTAAACTTTAAATACCACGTTTTTATTATTTGTTCTTCCTTCTTGATCGTCGTCTTCGAATGTGTGTTGGCATATCGATCCTTGTCGAGGATAAGTATAAGTAAGTAAGTATAATAAGTACCTTACACTCTACCCAGGGTTTAAAGCCTAGCTGGTTCTAGTACATTTCGGAATGGCATTTGCGTCAACTGACAGTCCTCAATGTCGACAACATAATGATCATTATGCAATACTCTTTTAATCTAGTACGGTCCCCGATTCTTTGGTGCGAACTTCTTATTGATCCCAGGTGTTGTGTCTACATGCCGGTCCGCTATATAGTCACCAGGTTCATACTTTAATGGGGCTCTATGTTTAAGCGCATACATCTTCTCATTTCTTATATGCAACAACCGTACGTTCTCACTTGCTGTTTCTCTTATTGTTTCAAACTCTCTAAGGTCTGACGCTAACTTCTCCTCTAGGTATTCGGCTAATTCATCTACAACAGGTCCTTTCTGGGGTATTCCAAATAAATATGCTAGGTGTCTTTTTCGTACTGCTGTTAACGGAGTTATTAATGGCGTGCTCTAACTTGCTCATCAACATATACCAATCGGCTTGCTCAAGGGGCTCTGATAGTTTTTCTAACATAGGAGTAAGAGCACGATTCACCCGCTCTACTTGGCCATTCGCCTGCGGTGCACCTGTAGCTACATTAATGTGCTCTATCCCTCTTTCCTGCAAAAAACTAGAGAGCTCGAACGGTCTGATATTATCCTAGTAGGGCGACTATAGAAATAAAATATTTACTTAAGGCATCCTTCGCTTCCCGCGTGCTGGTACTATTAACCGGGAACAATTTGACAAACTTAGTGAATGCATCTATTACCACAAGGAGGTGTTTTCAATTAGATCTAATACTCGGCAACGGACCCAAATGATCAATATGTAGAGTATGAAAAGGAACACAAGACTTTGGGATACTATGGAGCGTTCTGTTATGGATTGTTTTAGACATCGAGTGTAGTATACACGGTGGACAGTTTCTGATGAACCTTGGCACTTTACTTCTCATTGACGGAAACCAGTAGGTCCTCAAAAGGTATCTCACGCACTGCTCTACGGCGAGATGTCCTAGTTTTTCGTGTGACCGCCTTATCAACTGCTCTTCCATACACATTGGTACATAGAGATATAGTTTGTTTTCACAACTCCTCTTGTAAACAATACCATCTACCATTTCAAAATCTACTTCAATTCCATCCCCTAGCATTTTTCGAATCCTAACTACTTCCTTATCTCGCATCTGTTCTGTTTTTAATATCAAATCAACATCTTCTGGCATTGCACCTACTACCCCAACTATCAATGATTATAGTAATCTTTCCTCCTGAAACTCTAACTTGTCCTTCTCTACTGTATCCTCAACACATTTGTTCTCTTTATCTGAATTCCTACTACTAATGTACTTTACTCCCCCCACCACATCGTTAACGCTTCCTCTACATTGGCTAAAATCTCTTCCCTATATTCACTATTCTCTATGTTATCTCTACAATCTCTACCAAGGTTCTCTCTATCATCAGATTTCCACCTATTTCCCAATCTACTTCCTACTGCACTTGATTCTCCACACTCAATCGCAGGGTTCTGTACGGTACTAGTACGCTCTCTACTGATATTTAATTCTCTACACTTAATCACAGGGTTCTCTACGGTACTACTATGCTCGCTACTGATATTTAATTCTCTACACTTAATCACAGGGTTCTCTACGGTACCTTTATGCTCACTAACCGAGTTGTCTCTAATTACGCTATTCCTTGTATATTGCTTTCTACTCTCATCTTTTTCCAAATTGGACTTTTCTAAACCGTCTTTGACTCTATAACCATCCTCTACCATATTCGTCACTTGATCTTGTCTGCTTAGCGCATCAACGTGTGCCATGCTGACCCCAGTTCTGTGCATAATGGAGTAATCATAGTTCTCTAACTCTAGGGACCACCGTGCTATCTTAGGACTAATTGACTTTCTGGTTAACGTCTGTACTAACGAATTACAATCCGTGATTATTTTGAAGGACCTATGCTACAAATATGCGCTAAAACGCCTCAATGCATAAATTATAGCCAATGTCTCTAGTTCGAAACTATGATAACGTGATACTGTTTCTGTTGTTTTGCCGGAATAATAGGACACAGTATTTGGGCTAAAAATGGCTAATACCGGAGGATTTGCCAACGCATTCTTAAGAGTTTCAAAAGTCTTCACCTATTCTCTATTCTAGTCGTCGCAAATGACAACATAAAACGTCGAAAATACGAAAAGAATCCCAAGCATGAGTGCAGTGCTTTTACATTTTGAGGGATTGGGTATTTTTTCAAGGCCTAAATATGGGAATCACTAGGAACTATTCCGTTTTGATTAGCTTTATACCACAGGAACTCGATCTGTCGATTGACAAATCTACACTCTTTTAGATTTATCTCTAAATTTTTCTCGCTAAACCGAATGCATAGTCTTTTTAATATATCCACGTGTTCTTCAACTGTTTTAGTCGCTACTAATATGTACACTCCATGTACACTACAATGCTTTTGTTCCTAATAAAGTTTCTCAAGAGCTCCGAAATAAATCTCTGAAAAATAGCGGATCCATTTTTTAACCCAAAGGGCATTCTCAAGTACTCATACTGCCCCTGCGGTGTCACAAACGATGTATACGGAACTGATTTTTCTTCTACGCCTATTTGATGATACCCACTTTTCAAAACTATAATCGCAAAACAGCGCTTGTTTTCTAAAAACTCAAGACAGTCCTCAATAAGGGGCAATGGGAAATTATCTTTCACAATTCGTTTGTTCAGGCCACGGTAATCGACACACATTCGAAGCTCTCCTGATTTTTTTTTTACTAGGACCAACGGGAAAGCATAAGGAGACTCACTATGACCGATTACTTTATTTTCTAACAGATCATCTACTATTTCAGCTACTTTCTCTCTATCTCATGGTAGGATAAACGACGCGGAGTCCAATGAAATGGTGTTGTTTCTGTTACACGAATCTGCATATCATACTTTGGTTGTGCTATAAAGTCAAATTCTTTGTGTAAATAGTATGTCTTAATAATTTCCCTACACCATTTCCCTACACTCTGCACCAAATTCGAAACCTAATTTAATATGTTCCTCTTCATCAATCTCTACCGATGCACAAAAGTTACTGAATTCGTCGCCTTGATTCATATTTTCGCTGGCCATTTTGTCATTCCTTGAGTTTTCTTGAGTCTGATTTTTAAATGGATTAGAACGTTTGATTACCTCGCTTCTGTCTGATTGATTACCATCTAACTTATCATATAGTCTTATGTTAATATTATTTTTACGTTTGGTGAATAAAGACGCGCAGGTTAAACTAATAGCTTTTTGCTTTAATGAACTTAATGGTGTGTGTTGCTTCGCATTGATATTTTTCTTATGAACTAATTTTACTTAAATAACTTTAAGGGCATCGCGTCCTAGCAATACCGGCAAAGGCAGCATGTTATCATCTACGATGTTTAACAAAATCTGTCCTCTGTTCTTCTTTGTGCCGCCGAGCGTTTTACTTGACTTGCATCGATTTGCACGCAGACGCAGTTAAACTTTTAACAAATCTGCCTAATTTGTTATGGCAGTGTGATAACTGTGTGGTTGCGAATGACTCGCATTCGAAAATAGATGAGCTTAACGACAAGGTTCTGAAGCTTGAAAACCTTTATCGGAGTTTGAAGTCTGATTTTCAGACTCTTTCGATGAGCATGTGAAGCCGATTGCTCCAAAAAAAGATTCCAATAGGCCAAAGCCGGCGACCGACTTAATGTCTCCACGGTTTGTGGCTGCCACCTCGACTGAGGTCATTGACTTGGGAACAGCTGTTGCTCCCCTACCCGATCTGGAGGGCTTCGGGCTTCGTCACAGTCAGAAGGAAGGAGAGGAAGAATCGGAAGAAGCATGCCAATCGTCTTGTTGGTGTTGCTCCGAGCTGCGAACAGCTGAGTGTGATGCAGAGCAGTAAATACCTGCATATTGGTAAATTATCTACCGCAATGGGTCCAGAGGCGTTGGTGAAATTCGTTGCTGATAAGCTCAAGGTGCCGGAGGCGGAAATTTCTTGCGTGAAATTGGTCAAGCGAGATGCTGATTTATCTGCGTTGAAGTTCGTAAATTTCAAACTTGGGGTCTCTGAACCTTTATTCCCCTTGGCCTTTGATAATAGATTCTGGCCAGTATCGGTAAGGGTTTCCCGCTTTGTGCATAGACAGAGGCCGGAAGCTGATTTGACGGCAGTTAATCTGTGTGCAGCTGTGCCATTGCGGACGTCCACGCCGACTCAGAAAGCTCCAGTTCCATCCACTTCAAAAAACCCCCAGTGAGCGGCGCCTCTGGCTTTATGATCGCCGCTTCTCCGCAACATATTCTACTTGCACTTTTTCGCCTTTTTGCTATGAGCAACAGCCCGTTGTTTCATTTTTGGCAAACAACAAAACTTTGACTTTTCGATCTGCGCTTTGTGCGATATTCGCTCGGCTGCTGATGGATCAGATGACGATGCTCTTGCTGGCGCTCTCTCCCGACAACGTGCGCTTCTAACGTCATCATTACAACAACAAATGCAAATGCATTGCTTCGTATGCTATGCTTGCGCCGTCGCTGCTCTCGACATTTGGGAAGAGTCAGCAGCCCGTCGTGCGCTCTTATGTGGAACACTCTCTTCAACACTCTCTTCAGCATCGTCACATAGATTGGCCCTCCCGGCTGCTTCCCTCCCCTCTTTTATGGACAAGGATGGTGTGCTACTGATTCGGACTTCAACGCTTAGGCTGGCTCTAGGCATGGGCCTCGCTCCTTGGAGTCAGTTGGATATGGCTGACCCTCGTCTGGACCCATCATCCGTGGCCAATAACAGGACGGCACCGCCACTTTCTGAGACCGTGCCGATGGTTGGTTCCAAGTCTATACGAATTTTTTTTGTAAAATATAGCGGGCATGCGCACCAAGGCTCAGGCTGTCATCGTGGCTACCTCTACGTATGACTTCGACATTGTCATTTTGGTTGAAATCTGGCTCAATTATAACTTTTTCGACAACGAATACTTCGATCCTAGCCTTTTCCAGGTTTTTCGTAAGGACAGAGATTGTGCCAAAACGTCATTGTGGCCGTCAGACGCACCCTACGCTGCGATCGGATTTGTCTCCTGGATGGAGACTCTGTTCTGGATCAGATTGGTGTGGCGGTGGCTGGCCAGTTGGAGACACTATTTATTAGCGCATCCTACATTCCGCCAAATAGCAGCTATGAAATATACAAGGCGAACACACAGAACATTTCTAACATTTATAGTAATCTGCGAGACCGTCAGCACCTCTGCGTTGTTGGCGACTTCAATTTGGGTTCGTTGGTATGGTCCGGCGATCCGCAATCGTCGGCTATGATACCTAGTAATGTACATTTGTCGAACGAGATTCTTTTCCTAGACGACGGTTTTAGTATGGTTATCCCAAGTAAATAATGTGTTTAATAAGCTAAATAAGATTCTAGACTTAATTTTTGTTAGTTCGGATATAGATTGCCATGTTACATGTTGCGAACTCCCCATCGCGGAATGCGACATGCATCATATGCCGTTGGAATTCTTAGTCAATTTCCATTTTTATTCGCCCTGGGCGGAACCATTTTATGAATGCTTCTTTTCTAGTGTAAGCCTGAATGCTATTAGGGATAATATGTTAAATGTTAATTGGGCTTCTGTTTTCCTTCGCATCCTAGTGTAGACACGTCCTATAATGTTTTCCTGCATACGGTCCGTCGTATTATTGGTAGCAATGCTTCCAAAAGGGTGCATGGCTCCTATAGACTGCCGTGGTATACGAAGGGTCTTATGAAATATAAGAATCTTCGTAATAAGTACTTTAAACGATTTGGTAAGACCCGGGACCCTGTAGATTGGGCAAGGTATGTGCAACATAAGAGGGAGTTTGCTTTTTTAGGCAAATTTTTGTATAACCAATATATTTCCGACGTTGAGAGGGAACTTAAAGTCAATCCCAGGTCTTTTTGGCATTTTGGCATTTTATAAAGTCCAAAAGGTCAACGAGCTCTCTTCCTTCCGTTATGAACCTGGGCAGCTTGAGCGCTAATACGGATAATGGTATAGCACACCTTTTTGCTTCTTTCTTTAGCTCAAATTTTGAGCCATACGCAGATTGGCACAGTTTCGAAGTCTTAAACTCTATACCCTCGGTGGTCAATATTGGTACACTCGAAGTATCGGAAGAGGACATTTTGGTGGCAATTGATGAATTCGATAATTCTAATAAACCCGACTGTGATGGCATTTCTGCCTTCCTGCTTCGCAACTGTGTTGTAGCGTTCTGTGAATCTCTCAAAATTCTATTCACAAATTCGCTGTTAACGGGTCAGTTTATTGGTAAGTGGAAAGCTGCCACGATTACGCCAATTTTTAAGAGAGGTACCAAAAATCTCATTTCCAATTATAGACCAATTGCCAAACTCAGCAATGTTTCAAAACTTCTAGAGCGAATCATTGCCAGAAAAATCACCTTCCTCATGAAATCGTACATTGGCCCAAATCAGCATGGTTTTATGCCGGGTAGATCAACAACCACTAATCTCATTGCTTTCAGTAATTTCTGCACTCGTGTCTTTGAAATGCACTCTCAAGTCGACGTTGTGTATACTGACTTTGCTAAAGCCTTTGACAAAGTCTCCCACTGTGCTTTAATAGCCAAGCTGCATCGGTTGGGGATTCATTCCTGCCTGCTCAGTTGGTTTAGGTCGTATCTTGAACGGCGAGAGTATGTCGTATTGATAAATGGAAAGCCTTCGGACCCATTCTTGACTACTTCCGGCCTTCCACAGGGAAGTGCACTTGGTCCACTTCTGTTCTTAATTTTTATTAACGACATATGTCTCAGCATTCAAGCTTCTGAGCATCTGCTTTATGCTGATGATCTTAAAATCTTCCGATCTGTCAAAACCTTAGGCGATAGTATCCTTCTGCAGCGCGACCTGGATAGAGTTGCTCGTTGTACAGACTTAATTCGCTCCCACTCAACATTAGTAAATGTTACTTTGTTTCTTTTCGCAAGCGTGTCTTTAATGTGCTGGCCATTCTCTCTTAAAGCAGACGGAGATACTTGACCTCGGGGTCTTATTTGACTCTAGATTTCTGTTTGCAGGGCATATGAATTTAATATTGCCAAAAGCCTATGCAATGTTCGGCTTTGTTAAGCGCAATTCATCCCAATTCAAGGACCCATATACAAGGCTCAGTCTGTACGCTTTCCTTGTGCGCTCGCTCCTTGAGTACGCTTCCATGGTCTGGAATCCCACCGGGGTCGTCCAAATTTCGCGCATCGAACGACTCCAAAGAAAGTTTCTGAAATTTGCACTCCAGCCTCTGCCATTTTCTATTCCGATGCCGTTCTATGAGTGTAGATGTCGCCTCGTGCATCTCTCCTCTCTCGAGGATCGTAGGACCATTGCGGCTCAAATATTTATTTTTGACCTTTTAGTGGGTAATATCGATTGCCCTGACCTACTTAGTAGGATTATCCTCAGGACCCATGCACCCTTTGCAGTTGATCTCCCCCGGACCAATTATGGCTTTCATGAGCCCATCAGTAGGGCGCTTCGGCAGCACAATGCGCTGCCAGCTGGGATACGCTTTGACTTTTGCCAGGGGAAGGGAGCCGTCAGACAGCTGCTTGTGGATTTCTTCCTGCTACATAATTAATTTATTAATGTTATTTTTTGTTATTTGTTAAGATTGAAATAAGTTAGCCTAGTCAGTTAAGGACTTTTTGATTCCGTTGGCGAATAATAAATAAATAAATAAAGAAATAAAATGATATATTTCTTTGTGCAAAATTCAATATGGCACTTAAATTTTCCCCATATGGGAATTCGTTGTCCTCCGAGTCCAAAATATTTCCTGACTTCATTATAGGCTTCAACTATAGCCGACTTCGGTATCAAAGAGACTAAAAATCCTGACGCCTCTTTGTTCACCAAACGGAAGTCATAAGGTGATTAATTGGACAGCCGCTAAATTGTCGTTGTTTTTCTCTCCTGGTCACTCCTCATCTTGAACTGCAGCTACCCTAGCGGCCATCTTTCGTTTCGGGCACTGCGAATATTGGTGGCTGGTGCTCCAACAGTTGAAACATGCCACATCCGGTCTCTTTGGCTACTGGCCTACTGCCATATTCACATTTATTTTCCCCTTTGTCATACCTTCGCTACGAATTCCTACGATTCTATGAGCTCTTCTGACCTTATCATAGGTTACCATCTTGTCACGCAACTCGTTAAGTGTGCTGCAATATAGCATGGATGCTGCCATGCCCGTCTTGTCCTGCAGTCCCTCTACGATAAATTTGACCACATCGCTCGTGGCCATGTCTGCTTGCGACGCTATGCTGCACATTGCGATGAAATATTGCAATGCTCTTTCATTATTTGCAATTTTTCGTGCCTCCAGTCGCTTTCCAATGTCCCACGCTGTCACTTTCTGCACAAAGACGTTGAGCAATTCTGCTCGCATCAACTGCCAAGTCAGTGGCGCCACATGGTCGATGTACGCCTTCGCCGATCCGCCTAGCAATCGATTCGCCAATATCCAGCATTTGGACTCGGATACACCAAGGAAATTCATAATGTCCTCAAAGTTACTTATCCAACTCGTTACATCTCCAGAAAATGGACGCATCAACGCCTCAATGTGCGTCAAGTCGATACAATCTCTCGGCTTTTCCAACTCCATAGCCTCTTTCTCCGTTTTCAATACGCTTAATTTGAGATCAGCTAAGCGCTTGCGAGAAACGTACAATTGTTCCAACTGCTGCAAACGGCGCGATTCTTCTTCGTATTCATCTGATCGTATGGTCAATTTCGAACAAGCGTTGTTTTGTCGCGGCATGAATGCTTCTCGAGCCTTCTCCACTTTTTTATCATATTCTTCTGGCGCCGCCTCTACTGTGTGTTGTGCACTACGGTTGTCTCTCTCTATCTCGCGCTCAACCGGGGCAGAAAAAAATGTCTGCCTGCATAGTCTCGTCTGCGTTTGGCGCCGTATTTCCTCATACGTGTCTTCTATGATTTTTTTTCAGTGCTGTATGTAATTGGTGTATGTTGGCATCTTGATCAAAATATACGTTTTGCCTACGCAGTATGTCGCTAAGTTCACTTTTGGTTTTCGCTCTTATGTCTGCATAGTTCATCACAGAGTTTTTTTTTTTGGGCAAACCCCACACCTGATATGTAAACTTTTAATAACACGTTTTTATTATATGCTCTTTCTTCTTGATCGTCGTATTTCCATGAATGTGTGTTGGCATATCGATACTTGTCGAGGACTGTATCGAGTACATTGGTGTTTCTTATAGTACTATCGATGAGTAAATCTTAAGCTAATATCACTAACTGTTGAGAAATGACCCTCGTAGTTTTTTAATTCAATGTTCATGTATATTGTGATTGACCTATTTACACGCTCATGATTGTATTACACCGCTTTAGTAACTATTTTTACGCGCATAGCTGTGTTGTTGTTTGCTCGTGTCCAGAACATAGCTGTAATGTTCTCACACGCATGGCCAGACCAGCAGCTGCACACGCACACAGCGATGCGGTCCGTTGTTTTGCATTGAGACCGTCGCGTCGAGTCGTATCGCGTGATCTTCCAATTCCCTTTTGCTCGACTTCTTTTCGCGGAGTTGAGTCAGTAGAAACTTCTAGACGAAGCCGCCCGCACGCTTACTTTTGTACCGCAGTAGAAACTTCTAGACGAAGCCGCCCGCACGCATACTTTGTACCGCCGCAGAATCGAACCCCCCGCTGTTCTTGTAATATAATTGTACTATAACCACCAATATTAAATAATCAATAAAACTAAATAAGCTCAAGATATAAACGATTATACAGTCCACTAATTCATAACCATAGCAAATTTTGGTCCTTCGAGCCGGATCTCCGCGTTTGAGTTTATTTATATACATTTTGAGTGATACCGTTAACCGCTGTTTGCCATGAAGGCCCTAGTGCATCGTATAATTCAGCAACGTGGTGCCTGCAAATCCCAATTAACTCGCGTGGCTGCGGAGGCTCAAGAGTTTGTACAGTCATGTACTTCTGTGCAAACATTAGAGCACAAGCTGGACCGACTTGTTGCAACTTTCAACCGCTTTATGGAGCTGTCTGAAGAGCTGGTCCAATATAATGATGAAGATGAATACGTGGATCCGGATTTGGACATCCCCGAATATGAGAAAAGGTTATTTAGTGCGCATAGTATTTTCACTGAAGCCATACGTGACCGGAGCAGTCACGACAACTCAAATCTACTGCTATCGAACACTGAAGAACGCTTATTTGAGGGACAAACTCAACTTCTGGAGAGGATTCGGGACTCATTGGGAACCACAGAGCTGCAGTTCGAGAAAATACGCATTCCGACGTTTTCGGGCAGATACGAGGATTGGTGTCAGTTTAGTGACTTGTTCTTAGGCTCAGTCGACAAGAAGAGTAGTCTGTCCAAGTGCCAAAAGTTTCATTATTTGAAATCCTATCTGGACGGTGAAGCGTTGTCTCTGATAAAACATATTCCCGTATCGGATGCCAATTACCAGGACGCATGGGAGAGGCTCGAAAATCGCTATAACAAGAAGTCACTGATTGCTCGTTCGTTCATTCAAAACTTTCTTTCGTTGCCAACCGCAAAGGGTTCAAACATCGCCGAGTTGCGTAAAATAGTCGACACCGCCGACGAAAGTATACGTGGTCTACATGCGCTGAGCTGCGACAGCCGCGATGTGTGGCTGATCCATATCTTGCTCTCAAAGCTAGACCCGGAATGCAAGGAAGCTTGGGCCACCTCCAGTGAATCGTGCAAGGAAAATGTGACCATAAATGACCTGTTCGGCTTTGTCTTCGCTCGTTGCGATGCACTTGAGTCTTGTCAAGATCCAACGCTAATCCAGGAAACTCACACGGTGCTGAATAAACGTCGTGCAATTTCTCATCATGTTGACGTGCCAAATACGTCTGCTCGTGATTGTGTATATTGTCACGAGCAACACAGTCTTTATGTGTGCACTCAATTCAAGGCTCTGGATGTTGTGGACCGCCGCAAGTTCGCAAGGGATGGTAATTTGTGCTTCAATTGTCTAAGCCGATCTCATCAAGTCAAGGAGTGTAATTCGACAAACACGTGCCGTCTGTGTAAGCTGAGGCACCACACACTTGTTCATCCAGAAGACATAAGCTCTGTCACGGCTTCCGCTGATGTCAATACATCCGCTGACTCACCCGTCCGCTCGTCCAGTTTCTCTGCTGATGCTGATCCTGCCGTGGTCAGCCATCATACATTGGAGAGGAAATTCGTGGCCAAGAGTCAGGCCATATTGCCAACGATTTTGGCCACTATAGTCGACTCCTGGGGCAACGAGACCACCTGCAGGATACTGTTGTATACTGGTTCAACTATAACGATGGTCGCCGAATCATTTATTCAACGAATTGGATTGCCGCGCACCCATGCTCGTATACCAGTGGTTGGTCTAGGCGCAAATCCTGCTGGGGTTACTAGAGGTCGCGCCACATTCACGCTGCTCTCCCGCACAAGCTCGGCCTCAGTGGTGGTAACAGGTCTGATTATGAACACTTTAACCTCATCGATTCCAGCCCAGAGGATCGAGTCTAACACACCGATGTGGAAAAGGATTCGTGATCTACCCTTAGCGGACCCTACATTTGGTAAACCAGGCGAAATCGACGTGATTTTAGGAGCTGATCAGCTTTGGAACCTTTACACTGGACAACGCAAAGAGTTTGGTTCTGAATATCCTATTGCACTTCATACTTATTTTGGTTGGGTCATTACAGGCAGCTACCATCTCAGTAGTGATGCTCACAACCACGCACTAGCACATCACGCTCACGAAGGTCTGGACACTTTGGTTCGATCGTTCATGGACATGGAACGAGTTCAACCAAGTGACGCTACCATTGATGCTAGTGATCCCGCTGAGCAACACTTCGTTCATACGCACACCCGCAGAAACGATGGCGTGTACATCGTCCAATACCCGTTCAAGGAATCTGCCCCTCCGATGGGGTCCACACTGCCACCAGCACTACGCCGCTTTTCTTCTCTCGAGCGGAAATTTCGAAAATTTCCTGCGCTCAAACAACAGTTTGTAGCTGAAGTTCATTTACTGGAAAGCTGTCGCATACCTCGCTACCTATCCTCGACACTTCAAGCAACGCAGCTGCATGGATTCGCCGATTCTTCATCTCATGCATACGCCGCTGTCATCTACAGTCGCGTGAGATTCAATAATGACTACGCTGTAACACGGACTGTGCATCACGGGGACTTCTACCAAAGGATCTGGTAGAACATAAACTGTGGTGGAATGGACCACCGTGGCTTTCCCTATCACATCGCACCTGGCCACCTGCTAAGGCCAAGTTCGCACTGTCGACTAAGGACGCTGAGCGGATGGAAGTAAAGGTCAAGCCCCAAGTTAATCTACACATTTCCAATGAAGGAAATGATCTTAACTGTATGATCAACAAAGCTTCCTCCTGGTCACGTCTCTTGCGGACACTTAGCTATTGCTTTCGTTTCGTACATCGACTTCGTTGCAAGGCCCGCCTGTCATCATTTTTATCGTCATGGGAGCTTCAATATGCCCGCTCTAGGGTAATCAAACATGTCCAGATGGAGTTCTTCCAAGTGGAGTACACACAGCCGAGCACTGGACAAGCCCTTTCTCAAAAATCCAAGTTGATTCACTACACTCCATTTGTTGACGACCAAGGAATTCTGCGCGTAGGAGGACGCATTGGAAATTCGAGGATAACCTATGATGCAAAACATCCCATACTTCTTCCAAAGGAATCACCAGTCGCTGTTTTATTAGCTAGACACCAGCACGTCACATCGTTACACGCTGGAGTCGAATTTATGTTTCACACGTTGAGACAGAAGTATTGGATCCTGGGAGCCCGTAACATAGTCCGCAAAATTGTATTCAACTGCAAGATATGCTTCCTCCAAAGGAACGAGCACACAACTCATGGCTGATCTTCCCGCCTTTCGCGTTCAGCCCACCCGCTGCTTTCTACATTATGGATTGGATTACGCTGGACCAGTTACCATCAAGACATCAGCAGGTCGGACACCGAAGTTTGGCAAAGCTTGGTTTGCCATCTTTGTCTGTCTGTCCACCAAAGCAGTTCATCTCGAGCTTGTCAGTGATTTGACGACCCCTGCATTTATCGCCGCTTTCAAACGGTTTTGGTCTCGACGTGGCCCTATATCCGACTTGTACTCGGACAATGGCACAACATTCCATGGAGCCAGAAAGGAACGGAGATGCAACGGATAGCTGTATCTCAAAGTCAAGACGAGGAAATTGCTAATTTTCTGACGAGTCAGGACATCAAGGACATCAATGACATCAGGACAATTCGTTCCGCCGTCTGCCCCGCATTTTGGAGGTCTTTGGGAAGCAGGCGTACGATCTATCAAACTCCACCTTCGCCGAGTGATTGGTAGCAGGTTACTCAACTCTCGCCTACTGTGCGCGCCCAGCGATCACAGCTTGGATCCCCTTACCCCCGCTCATTTTCTTACAGGTCAACCTCACATGTCGGTGCCGGAGCCGTCCTTGTTAGACGTCAACATTAACAGACTGCAGCGTTGTAGACAACTGCAAGCCAAGGTTTAAGGATTCTGGAAACGTTGGAATCTGGAATACTTTACTTCCTTGAAACCTCGCACGAAATGGCAGCAGGAGTCCAACGATATAACCGTGGACACTCTTGTGGTACTGAAGGAGCCAAATCAACCGCCTAGCAAGTGGCTGCTTGGGCGAATCACCGAAGTTCATCCTGGCCAAGACGAGAGGGTTCGAGTGGTCACCGTCAAAACAGCCCGAGGAGTGTACAAGAGACTTATTACCAAACTTGCTGTGCTTCCCTTGTTCTGAACAGTCGTTCAGGGGGGCCGGTATGTTGAGAAATGACCCTCGTAGTTTTTTAATCCAATGTTCATGTATATTGCGATTGACCTATTTACACGCTCATGATTGTAGTACACCGCTTAAGTAACTATTTTTATGCGCATAGCTGTGTTGTTGTTTGCTCGTGTCCAGAACATAGCTGTAATGTTCTCACACGCATGGCCAGACCCGCAGCTGCACACGCACACAGCGATGCGTTCCGTTGTTTTGCATTGAGACCGTCGCGTCGAGTCGTATCGCGTGATCTTCCAATTCCCTTTTGCTCGACTTCTTTTCGCGGAGTTGAGTCAGTAGAAACTTCTAGACGAAGCCGCCCGCACGCTTACTTTTGTACCGCAGTAGAAACTTCTAGACGAAGCCGCCCGCACGCATACTTTGTACCGCCGCAGAATCGAACCCCCCGCTGTTCTTGTAATATAATTGTACTATAACCACCAATATTAAATAATCAATAAAACTAAATAAGCTCAAGAAATAAAAGATTATACAGTCCACTAATTCATAACCACTAACCATACATTATATACAATGTATGAGCTTATTATATATAATGTATGGTTAGTGCTAATATTCATATCTTACGAGATTATTATTATTATTTTTTTTTTTAATCTGGACGTTGACAAGCAATGACTGCATCTGGCAAGTGGCCCGTCTGAAACCAGCAGAAGGCTGTTACGCGAGCATGCAGGCAAGATAGCTGTTAGACTAATATTCGAGCAAAATTAGCACTATAGTTACTAAGAGAACTAGGCATGCATTCAAAATAAAAATACCACTACAATCCTTACTGTGTAAGGATTAGTAATTTAATAAGAGAAAGAGAATTAGTGGTGTGTGACCTTAAAAGAAAAGTCTAGACATTTGCGAGTTGAGTTTGTAAGATATGAATATTAGTTTAAGGTTTACTCATCGATAGTATCATAATAAACACCAATGTACTCGATATATCGATACTTGTCCTCAAGAAGGAAGCATATAATAAAAACGTCACTTTCTTTTCATCCGCGAGCGAGACCGGTCGTGTTTTTTCTTAGCAGTCTGAAAAGTGACTTTTTCCAAGCAACAAAGGCTTAATTAAAAGTTATTGTAAAAATTGGATCAAAGTAAGCATATATGTTCCCAGAGTAAGGCAATGTTATAATTGTGGCAGACTTGGTCATAAATGCGGAGTCGAGGAGTGCAATGGGTCGTGCATTGATCTCAAGTGTATCCTTTGCAATGGGAAAAATCACTCAGCTAGGGACAGACTGATGTGCCCAGTATGGGAAAAGGAGATGGACATTAACAAAATAATGACAATCAAAAAAATCGCGCGTAAGGAAGTGCTTAGCACTTACTCAATCCATCAAAACTTTTCGCTGTTAGATAATTATGAAAAAAACTATCCAAAACTAGACATAAATGAGGATAATGTTCAAAACAAAAACGTTAAAGCAAATGAAATTTAAGAAAACACAGTTATGCGAGCAGGTTAGTGCAGAGACCTTTGGTTCCTGCACAAAAAACCCACAATCACTTAGAATCATATACCAACGATTCTAGTGATCACGTACCATTTTTCGAAAACAAAGAACTAAAAGAAAACAAATTTACCATTCAACAGATGGTTGACATGTTGTCTCGTTTAGTCGACTCAAATGATGTGTCACATCCATCAAAAAAAGTGACCAGTACAAATGATAACAATATGGAACATAAGGTAGTCGGAAAAATGAACAAACAGAGAGAAGCGAACCTTTTTAAAACATCTAAAAAAATATGAAATTCTTACAACATAACATTCAATCTATTAAAGCCAATAAAAACGACCCAGAATTCTACTTAAACAATAAAAACTTCGACTTTGCCATTCTGGCTGAAGTTTTCTCTCACGATCTCCGTTTTAGGAAACCAGCCAACTTCAATATGTTAGAAAAACATAGAGAGGACGGTTATGGAGGAGTGGCAATTGCCTATAAAAAAGACTTAAGAGTTAGGTTAGGTTAGGTTAAAGCGGTAGCCGGGAGGGGGGGGGATAAGAGCCTCCCGCCCCCAAGCTCACTTGGACCTATAGACAGGTCCGTTGTGTTGCCGCATGGGCATGTGCCCCTTCGCGTTGCCCGAACCGTGAGAGCATACTACTGCAGGTTAAGGGCAGTCCCATCCGGTGGCTTGGATGTATTTGGACAAGGTCCCTGGTTTGATTACGGATAGGTCCGAAATGTCCGTGAGGAAAGCGGCCCCGAGAATACGAAGACGACGATTTCCAAGGGCTGGGCAGTGGCAGAAGAAGTGGGGGACCGATTCCTCCTCCTCCTCGTCGCGACAACTCCTGCAGAAGTCGTTATGAGGGATTGACAGTCTAGAGGCGTGAGTGCCGATCTGCCAGTGTCCCGTAATGGCTCTAGTAACTGCAGAGCACTGTGCTCTGCTGAGTTTATACAGCTCTGCTGAGCGCTTCTTCGATCGATATGGCCATATCAATCTTGAGACTTTACAGGAAACGGTTTGCTGCCATCTCCTATTGGCATTTTGCTCGAACAATTCGTGCGTTAGGAGCCTGCACGTAGCCAAAGGCATCGCTACTTGCTCCCTCTCCGATAGGAGAGGAATCGTAGTACCCTGCCTGGCTAGCTCGTCGGCGGCGTCATTCCCCTCGATGTCCCTGTGGCCGGGGACCCATATAAGGAAGAGATCTAACTGCTCTGCGATCTCGTGCAGAGACCTGCGGCAGTCATTTACAGTCGACGATATTGAGCCTAGAGCTTTGATAGCTGCTTGGCTGTCCGAGAAGACGCACACTAAGTGCGTATCTAGGAGTAGTTTGGAGACGATCGAAATGGCCTCCTTGATGGCTTCAACCTCCGCTTGGAACACACTACAGTGATCCGGGAGCCTGAAACAATGACTGATGTTCAGCTCGCTGCAGTAGACTCCGCCTCCTACGCGGCCGTCTAGCTTTGAGCCATCAGTGTAGAAGTGGACCGCATTAGCAGGCCCTGGTTCGCCCATCTCCCAGTCCTCCCTAGATGGGATTGATACCTGGAAGGGCGTCGAGAGGTGATCACTGGGGATACAGTAATCTGTCCTCTCTGGTAATTGCGGGAGTCTCATCAGGATTCCCGAGTGCCCAACCGCGGATGCTTTCCACAGTCTGGCTTCTCTCATTCGGAGGGCGGAAAGTGTTGCCACCTTCTTTCCCATGAGATCAACCGGGAGGAGGTCCAGCACAGTATCCAGGGCTTCCCCTGGAGTAGTGCGTAGCCCGCCGGTTATGCATAGTTCTGCCATGCGTTGAACTCTGCTGAGTTTATTGAGGCCTGTCCTTTTGTCCAAGGCTGGCCACCATACCACCACTCCATAGAGCATGATTGGTCGTATGATGGCGGTGTAGAGCCACCGAACTATATATGGGGTCATTCCCCATTTTAGTCCGATGGCTTCCCGGAAAGTATAGAGGGCCACTGTGGCCTTCTTTACTCTATCCTCTATGCTCAATTTCCAATCGAGCTTTCTATCGAGGATAAGGCCAAGATACTTGGCGTTGTTGCTGAAGACTAGCGTTTCCCCACATAGTCTTGGGGGAATCAGTGCCGGAACTTTGTACTTCCTAGTGAAAAGCACCAGTTCCGTTTTAGACGGGTTGACGCCTAACCCGCATTTGTCTGCCCATTTCGACATTTTCGTGAGAGTACTTGTCATGCACTCACACAACGTCTGCGGAAATTTTCCGGAGAATGCTATGGCAACGTCGTCCGCGTACGCCACCACGCGGCAGCCACCCCCCTCTATCTCCCGCAGCAGTGTGTTCACTGCCACGTTCCATAGGAGGGGCGAGAGGACTCCGCCCTGCGGTGTGCCTCTGCTGACAAATCTGGTACACGTTGACGTCCCCAGTGATGCCTCAACCGTCCTGCATTGTAGCATCTGATCGATCAAGCTCACCGTCCTGGAGTCAACGCCCAGATCCGTCAGTGCGCCCGTGATGGCGGTCGGAAGGATGTTGTTAAAGGCGCCTTATATGTCGAGGAAGGCTACTAGGGTGTACTCCTTAAAATTAAGGGACGCTTCGATGATCGATGTGATCGAGTGTAGGGCCGTTTCGGTGGATCTTCCCTTCCGATAGGCATGCTGGGAGTCTGAGATCAGACTGGACGGAATGCACGCCGTTAGATGCAGCCCCAGGAGCCGCTCCATCGCCTTTAGAAGAAAAGACGATAGACTTATGGGTCTGAAATCTTTTGGGGCAGTGTGCGAGGGCTTGCCTGCCTTGGGTATGAATACGACTTTGGTCTGAAGCCAGGTGTCAGGAATGCACCCGTGGGAGAAGATTCCCTCGTAGATTATTTTGAGCCAGTTAATGGCTTTGTGTCCCGCGTGAATCAGTTGGGCAGGGAAAATGCCGTCTGGCCCCGCGGACTTGTAGGGTTTAAAACTTCTGATCGCCCAGGAAATGTTCTCCTGGCTTAGCAGTCTCAGGATGGCATTTGAGGCGACGGAAGGAGGCGCGAGGTAGTTGGGTCTGTTTTCGTCGCAGCCAGGGAAGTGGGTATTTAGGAGAAGATTTAGCGACTCCTCGCTGGACGTAGTCCACGACTGGTCGGTGTTCTTCAAGTAGCCCAGGGTGGGTGTTGTCTTCGAGAGAACTCTGCGCAAGCGTGAGGCTTCTGAGTTACTCTCGATTTCGCTGCAGAACTTACGCCAGGAGGCGCGTTTGGCTTTTCTAAGTTCTTTGCTGTAGGTTGACAGACTGGCTTTGTACTCGGCCCAGTTTTGCTCAACGTTTTCAGCCTTAGCTTTATTGAAGAGTCTCCGGGAGGCTTTCCGGAGTTCACCCAGTTTCGGATTCCACCATTCAGGTTTCTTCCGGCCTCTGTTCTTGCCAGAGGGGCATGCTTTGTCGAGCGCCTTATTGCAGGCGTCGGTAAAGATCTTAAGAAGACGAGTCGTGGCCTCCGTGGAGAACTCCTCCTCAGATGGGGACTTAAGAGTTAAAAGACTGATATATGAGACAGAGCAAGCTATGTCAAATGCTGGCTATAGTCTAGCAAATGACCACAGACTCACATTCAGAAGACACATCGACTTAACATCAGGGTCTGTGCTCGATTTAACTTTCACAAATGGTATTCATATAGAGAATTGGAAATGTGAAAATTTTTTCCTAGGAGGCAGCCACCATCACCTAATAACCTTTGAAACAGCAGGATATCAATACAAACTCAAAACTTTCCTTGCCAAAAACAGGCTACTGAAAAAGCTAAGCCAGTTTGAGGCTGACAAAGATATGGAAAATTTAGCCAAGAACATCCAACAGAAAATAAAAGCAGCTACTTATGAAATCAAAAACAAATGTCCAAAATTATGGTGGGACGAGAACTTAGCCAAATTATTCAGGGAGTTTGCAGAGTCGCAGAAGAAGGCAGCTTCAGAACCCACCTTTCAAAATTATTGTTCTGCTGTTAACCTCAAGGTTAAATGGAAAAAATCTGTTAAAATTGCCAAAAGAACTAGCTATGCCAGGAAGTTAACAGAGTTAAATGTAAAATCGAACACAAGAGAAGCCTGGAGATTCCTCAGAAATCTAAAAAACTCTCAAGAGGACACCCCAGAAATTTTCGACCCTGACAAAGCTGGGCCATATCTGGAAACAAAGGATGTAGACGAAGAAATGTACTCAACCAAGAACAATGAAAATCCTTTCTTTTCCTTGGAAGAGTTAGAGGCTGTGTTAGTCAGAAACAGAGAAACGGCAGGAGGAATAGATCACATCACATACGAGATGCTGAGTGCTCTTAACACTAGTATAAAGACAGAAATTGTACATTTTTACAACCGTCGAGTGGCTATGTGCCATTTTCCAGTCGAATGGAGATCTATCAGAATTGTACCAATACCAAAAAAAAACATGGATCTGACTGACTTAAAACATTTTCGACCCATATCCCTCATTTCGGTTCTAGCCAAGACAGTAAACGGCATGGTGAAAGCCAGGCTTGAAAAGCATGTACAAGAAAACAAGATTATACCCTACAGATCTTATGTATACCAAAAAAACAAGTCTGCAGTGATGTGCATTAATGATGTCATCAATGTGGTAGCGGCAAAGTAAAAGAACAAGGAACACGTTACTCTTGTGGTTGTTGACCTCAACAATGCCTACAATTGTGTCAACCTGAAATTCCTAAAAAGACTAATGGAAAATGAGCGTTTTCCTAAAACATACATTGACTGGATCATCAGTTTTATGTCTATGAGACTACTGAAAATAGGGGAAGCTGGTCAGGTAGTTCAGGGAGGAATCCCACAGGGCTCTTGTCTGTCGCCCCTCCTTTTTAATGTATACACGAAAAGACTACATCAGATCAGTGATGGAAATACTCATATGATGCAATTTGCAGATGACTTCTATGTGGTGATCTCGGGTTTAGCTTCAACCCAAGCAAATCTGCAGCAATGAATGTAGGAAAAGGACAGGTCAGAGCGGTAAATATTTCTGTTGGAAATGTGCCTATACCAAATCGAAAAGATATCCGTTTCTTAGGCAGACTGATTAGCGCGAACATGTCAAATATCAGTCATGTAAAAATGGACTCCTCCAGCTTGCGACTACTATCAAATCAGGTCTAAAACCTAAAACAAGTACCAACATCTTCAAAGCTTTTATTAGAACAAAACAAGAATATGCTATCACAAGTTTTTCAGACATGGGATCTGGAGCTAGCAAAGATATATAAATAGCGCAAGCTAAATCACCCAGAAGGTGTGTTGGGGTGCCACCTGACACAAGCAACCACGAAATTTTTGTCCTCGCTGGTGTAATGCCACCTGTTTTCAGGGCGAAATGGCTTACAGCCAAAGAACTGCTTAAAGTTAAAAGGTTCAATCCAACAATGTTCGACGAGCTAATACGCTCAAAAGCTGATACGAGTTACACACATACTTTAAGAGAATTTAATTCCATCTTTGTAAACACTCAAGACTGTGATAGTGTAAACACATGTAACAAAATCCATGTATTAGACAAATTTTTAACAAATACTCGAATGAAGAAATAAAAACTATGTTTTATGAGCCTTATAGACATATTTCCAGACATACCCAGTAAACCCTGGCATTATTATCTTAAATGGAATGCTAAAAGCATCAAGACCATTAACAGACTTATGACAGGACACACATACGACAAAGTCTTCCTACACAGAATCAAAGCAATTGACTCAAATATCTGCGAAACGTGCAATGTAACTGAATATGCCAGACACCTGATCTTCGATTGCCAAAGATTTGCCGGGCTCAGACGGAAATTCAAAATCTTTAAATATTATAACAATTTACATCAATTATTAATCAAACGAGGGGGAACGTAGTGAGTTGCTGCGGACACCGCAACTCTACGGTTATACCCGATACTAAGTCAGTATGGCTCTCCTCCGGCAGACGCCGCTAATATTAAACGACACGACAAAGAGTGCGTGCGAGAGAGACAGAAAATCAGTCTGAGCGTGACGTCGGGCGCTGCGTAGCCACTGCAAATTGATTTGTTCCTTTTGGCTATAAAAATGATCTGATCTGATCCAGATTCAGCAACCTGATAGATATGGTCATTATTTATGATTCTGCGTTTTTAGTTTTCTCGAATGTGCAATATTGTTGATGCAACAGATTTTCGTCCTTTGTGTGGGCGGAAGGGGGTGGGGCGAAATTTTGAGATATACGTTTTATAGTGAGATCTAACAGGAGTACGGACACTAAATTTGGTTACTCTAGCCCTAATACTCTCTGAGATTTGTGAATATCCCCAGATTTGCATCCTTTGCGGGGGCGGAAGGGGGTGTGGCGAAATTTTGAAACAAACTCGTCTCGGTCCGATATATTAGGAGTGTGGATACCAAATTTGGTTGCTCTAGCTTTTATTGTCTCTGAGATCTAGGCGCTAATGTTTTACTCTAAGCAAAGCCGCCTATGCTACGTGTGTGTTAGAGAGAGACAGGGCGAGAAAAAATGAAATTGTTTTCTTGATGCTGGCTATAATAATAATACGATCCAATTCAGATTCTGCAGTCTAAAAGATATGGTCATTCTCTACGATTCTGCGTTTTTGGTTTTATCGTATCTTTAAAAATGTGGATGCCACAGATTTTCGTCCTTTGTGGGGGCGGAAGTGGGCGGGGTAAAGTTTTGAAATATTTTTGTAGCAGTGACATATCACAGAAGTCTGGATCCAAAACATCGTTGCTCTAGCTCTTATAGTCTTTGAGCACTAGGCGCTGAAGGGGACGGACAGACGGACAGACGGACGGACGGACAGACAGACAGGGCTCAATCGACTCGGCTATTGATGTTGATCAAGAATATATATACTTTATAGGGTCGGAAACGATTCCTTCTGGACGTTACACACATCCACTTTTACCACAAATCTAATATACCCCAATACTCATTTTGAGTATCGGATATAAAAAGAGCCGCTACATCTCAGAGAGCTGGCAATCTTCATCAAAACTGCTGACTTAAACTTTTGGCCCCTTTTTTCTTCATCATGTTATAAAGTAAGTTCAGTTTATTTTCTAAAACAGTCAATTAACTTTTTTTGTTTTTGTTTTATATACCGACCTGTCAAACTCGCCAAACTTCCTCACCAGTATCTGATCAATGTGGCTACAGTGCTACGATCAAAACCCGATCATCCTTGAGATGATTTAAAACCAAAAAAAAAAAAATGTAATACAAAATATTATTAAAAGTTTACATATCAGGTGTCCAAAAAAAAAACTCTGTGATGAACTATGCAGACATAAGAGCGAAAACCAAAAGTGATCTTAGCGACATACTGCGTAGGCAAAACGTATATTTTGATCAAGATGCCAACATACACCAATTACATACAGCACTGAAAAAAAATCATAGAAGACACGTATGAGCTAGGAAATACGGCGCCAAACGCAGACGAGACTATGCAGGCAGACATTTTTTTCTGCCCCGGTTGAGCGCGAGATAGAGAGAGACAACCGTAGTGCACAACACACAGTAGAGGCGGCGCCAGAAGAATATGATAAAAAAGTGGAGAAGGCTCGAGAAGCATTCATGCCGCGACAAAACAACGCTTGTTCGAAATTGACCATACGATCAGATGAATACGAAGAAGAATCGCGCCGTTTGCAGCAGTTGGAACAATTGTACGTTTCTCGCAAGCGCTTAGCTGATCTCAAATTAAGCGTATTGAAAACGGAGAAAGAGGCTATGGAGTTGGAAAAGCCGAGAGATTGTATCGACTTGACGCACATTGAGGCGTTGATGCGTCCATTTTCTGGAGATGTCACGAGTTGGATAAGTAACTTTGAGGACATTATGAATTTCCTTGTCCAAATGCTGGATATTGGCGAATCGATTGCTAGGCGGATCGGCGAACGCGTACATCGACCATGTGGCGCCACTGACTTGGCAGTTGATGCGAGCAGAATTGCTCAACGTCTTTGTGCAGAAAGTGACAGCGTGGGACATTGGAAAGCGACTGGAGGCACGAAAAATTGCAAATAATGAAAGAGCATTGCAATATTTCATCGCAATGTGCAGCATAGCGTCGCAAGCAGACATGGCCACGAGCGATGTGGTCAAATTTATCGTAGAGGGACTGCAGGACAAGACGGGCATGGCAGCATCCATGCTATATTGCAGCACACTTAACGAGTTGCGTGACAAGATGGTAACCTATGATAAGGTCAGAAGAGCTCATAGAATCGTAGGAATTCGTAGCGAAGGTATGACAAAGGGGAAAATAAATGTGAATATGGCAGTAGGCCAGTAGCCAAAGAGACCGGATGTGGCATGTTTCAACTGCTGGAGCACCAGGCACCAATATTCGCAGTGCCCGAAACGAAAGATGGCCGCTAGGGTAGCTGCAGTTCAAGATGAGGAGTGACCAGGAGAGAAAAACAACGACGATTTAGCGGCTGTCCAGTTAATTACTTTATGACTCCCGTTTGGTGGACAAAGAGGCGTCAGTATGTTTAGTCTATTTGATACAGGTAGCCCTGTGAGTTTTATTCATAAGTCTTTGATACCGAAGTCGGCTATAGTTGAAGTCTATAATGAAGTCAGGAAATATTATGGACTAGGAGGACAACGAATTTTCATATGAGGAAAATTTAAGTGCCATATCGAATTTTGCACAAAGAAATATATCATTTTGTTAAACATCGTAGATGATAACATGCTGCATTTGCCGGTATTGGTAGGACGCGATGCCCTTAAAGTTATTGAAGTAAAATTAGTTCATAAGAAAAATATCAATGCGAAGCAACAAACACCATTAAGTTCATTAAAGCAAAAAGCTATTAGTTTAACCTGCGCGTCTTTATTCACCAAACGTAAAAATAATATTTACATAAGAATATATGATAAGTTAGATGGTAATCAATCAGACAGAGGTAATCAAACGTTCTAATCCATTTAAAAATCAGACTCAAGAAAACTCAAGGAATGACAAAATGGCCAGCGAAAATATGAATCAAGGCGACGAATTCAGTAACTTTTGTGCGTCGGTAGAGATTGATGAAGAGGAACATATTAGCGTAGGTTTCGAATTTGGTGCCACTCTGGCAGAAAAGTGTAGGGAAATTATTAAGACATACTATTTACACAAAGAATTTGACTTTACAGCACAACCAAAGTATGAGATGCAGATTCGTGTAACAGAAACAACACCATTTCATTGTACTCCGCGTCGTTTATCCTACCATGAGAGAGAGAAAGTAGCTGAAATAGTAGATGATCTGTTCGAAAAGAAAGTAATCGGTCATAGTGAGTCTCCTTATGCTTTCCCGTTGGTCCTAGTAAAAAAAAAATCAGGAGAGCTTCGAATGTGTGTCGATTACCGTGGCCTGAACAAACGAATTGTGAAAGATAATTTCCCATTGCTCTTATTGAGGACTGTCTTGAGTTTTTAGAAAACAAGCGCTGTTTTTCGATTATAGATTTGAGAAGTGGGTATCATATCATCAATAGGCGTAGAAGAAAAATCAGTTCCGTAATCATCGTTTGTGACACCGCAGGGGCAGTTTGAGTACTTGAGAATGCCCTTTGGGTTAAAAAATGGATCCGCTATTTTTCAGAGATTTATTTCGGAGCTCTTGAGAAACTTTATTAGGAACAAAAGCATTGTAGTGTACATGGATGATATATTAGTAGCGACTAAAACAGTTGAAGAACACGTGGATATATTAAAAAGACTATGCATTCGGTTTAGCGAGAAAAATTTAGAGATAAATCTAAAAGAGTGTAGGTTTGTCAATCGAAAGATCGAGTTCCTGTGGTATAAAGCTAATCAAAACGGAATAGTTCCTAGTGATTCCCATATTTAGGCCTTGAAAAAATACCCAATCCCTCAAAATGTAAAAGCACTGCACTCATGCTTGGGATTCTTTTCGTATTTTCGACGTTTCATGTTGTCATTTGCGACGACGGCTAAGCAGTTGGTGCAGTTGTTAAAAGAAGGTGGTCCGTTTCCCAAGAATAGAGAATAGGTGAAGACTTTTGAAACTCTTAAGAATGCGTTGGCAAATCCTCCGGTATTAGCCATTTTTAGCCCAAATAGAGAGACGGAATTGCATACAAACGCAAGTTCATACGGTTATGGCGCAATACTGTGTCCTATTAAGTATTCCGGCAAAACAACAGAAACAGAATCACGTTATCATAGTTTCGAACTAGAGACATTGGCTATAATTTATGCATTGAGGCGTTTTAGCGCATATTTGTAGCATAGGTCCTTCAAAATAATCACGGATTGTAATTCGTTAGTACAGACGTTAACCAGAAAGTCAATTAGTCCTAAGATAGCACGGTGGTCCCTAGAGTTAGAGAACTATGATTACTCCATTATGCACAGACCTGGGGCCAGCATAGCACACGTTGATGCGCTAAGCAGACAAGATCAAGTGACGAATATGGTAGAGGATGGTTATAGAGTCAAAGACGGTTTAGAAAAGTCCAATTTGGAAAAAGATGAGAGTAGAAAGCAATATACAAGGAATAGCGTAATTAGAGACAACTCGGTTAGTGAGCATAAAGGTACCGTAGAGAACCCTGTGATTAAGTGTAGAGAATTAAATATCAGTAGCGAGCATAGTAGTACCGTAGAGAACCCTGTGATTGAGAGTAGAGAATTAAATATCAGTAGAAAGCGTACTAGTACCGTACAGAACCCTGCGATTGAGTGTGGAGAATCAAGTGCAGTAGGAAGTAGATTGGGAAATAGGTGGAAATCTGATGATAGAGAGAACCTTGGTAGTGATTGTAGAGATAACAAAGAGAATAGTGAATATAGGGAAAAGGATGGATCGAAGATTGAAATTAGAGATTTTAGCCAATGTGGAGGAAGCGTTACCGATGTGGTGGGGGGAGTAAAGTACATTAGTAGTAGGAATTCAGATAAAGAGAACAAATTTGTTGAGGATACAGTAGAGAAGGACAAGTTAGAGTTTCAGGAGGAGAGATTACTAAAATCATTGATAGTTGGGGTAGTAGGTGCAATGCCAGAAGATGTTGATTTGATATTACAAACAGAACAGATGCGAGATAAGGAAGTAGTTAGGATTCGAAAAATGCTAGGGGATGGAATTGAAGTAGATTTTGAAATGGTAGATGGTATTGTTTACAAGAGGAGTTGTGAAAACAAACTATGTCTCTATGTACCAATGTGTATGGAAGAGCAGTTGATAAGGCGGTCACACGAAAAACTAGGACATCTCGCCGTAGAGCAGTGCGTGAGATACCTTTTGAGGACCTACTGGTTTCCGTCAATGAGAAGTAAAGTGTCAAGGTTCATCAGAAACTGTCCACCGTGTATACTACACTCGATGTCTAAAACAATCCATAACAGAACGCTCCATAGTATCCCAAAGTCTTGTGTTCCTTTTCATACTCTACATATTGATCATTTGGGTCCGTTGCCGAGTATTAGATCTAATTGAAAACACCTTCTTGTGGCATGCATGCATCTATTAGCATTCACTAAGTTTGTCAAATTGTTCCCGGTTAATAGTACCAGCACGCGGGAAGCGAAGGATTCTGTGGAGATAATGTTTTTTATCCCCAATCGGCGCAGAAATAAAATTGCGATATGTTCTTTAATGCGTGACATCCAAATTGCAAGTGTGGCTTGCCTGCCCTTTACATTGCCGCTCCGATCGCTAAGCGCAGCTTCGCTCGGCCGACGTCGGCAGGCAGACACAAAGCGGAGATAGCGAAGAGCGAGCTGGCAGAGAGCGTTTAGCAGGGCAAGCAAGCGCAAAGCTTTAACAAACAAATGAGTGACATAGACATAAGTAACAAACAAAATAAGCGGCTGAGGGCCAAGAATTAGGTGCTATTTGGCAAGCAGCTAATCGGCTGGGTTCTGCTCCGAACATTCACCCCCCGTTGGAAGGCAAAGGCTTTCAACAGATCCATCCTGAAGGGGCAGAACCGCTATTTTTCCAACGGCCCTCTTGAAGATGCTTGCTTGGGCGCAGCTGGCGGCTACGCTGGGATGATCGTCGAACGCAGCAATCGGCGCTTCTTTACGAAGGCGGCTTGTCGTGATTACGTCTTGATCATCGGGAACCTCTGTAATTGCATAGAATGGCAGGTAATTTGGCAATGTAGAAATTGTTGAAAGTTGAATTTCATTTAGCGTGGATATGTAGGTTTTTAATATATCGAAAAGTTCGCGCTGCAGTTCCTGATTCTCCGATCGCAGTTTTTCCACTTGCACCTGGCACTCGAGCAGCTGCTTCCTGCATTGCTGCTCTAAGTTTTGGTACTCCAGCGTTGTGGGCCGAAAATCGTCATTAGAGATGGAGGAGGAATTTTCAAAAGCGGCTAAAACTGCACGCTTATTCTCCGAGCTATCAATGCTTCCTGACACTATCCAACCAAGTTTTGTCTCCTGCAATGTTGGCAATTGGTCTGATAGTCGAATCTGTCCGACGCACATTAAATCGAAGAACAAACCACCACCTATCAACAGATCGATACGTTGGGGCTTGGAGAAATTAGGATCAGCTAGTTTTAGATTATTCGGCATGGGCCAATCCTTTGCGTCTAGCCCGAAGTTAGGCTGCATTTCCGTAATTGAGTTGGTAACAATTGCAGCGAAGGAAGCTCGATAGCTTGCGTCCTGGGATTGTACAACTATATGTACAGACTTGCTCGAAGGTAGAATGGAATCTCCGATTCCAGAGATGTGAACATAAGACGAGCGATGATCCAACTGCAACTGATCAGCAAGTCTAGATGTTACAAAGTTTGCCTGTGACGCAGAATCCAAAATGGCACGACATGGGATAAGTGCTCCATAACGATCTGTTACATGGACGAGGGCAGTAGGTAGCAACACGTTCTGGCTGGGCTGAGATTTCTGGATCGAGGGGGGAGGGCTAGAACACCCGCTGGCTAGAAGCACAGTCGCGGCCTCTTGCTGGATCGATTCCTCGGCCGGTGAAGAGGAAGATGAAGCACCAGTTCCCGATTGAATGTGGAGTAGCGTGTGATGTTTGGCCTGGCAATGCCTGCAAAGTCCTGACCTGCACCTCTGCAATTCATGGCCTTTGTTGAGACAGTTCAAACACAAGCGGCTCTTCTTTGCTTCTTTGTACCTTTCAAACGCAGAGAGATTCAGGAATGCCTGACATCTAGATATGTAATGCTCGGAGGAATTGCAATGGTTACATATGGGGTTAGGATGGTCGTTACTGGAGGTGATAAGGGTGACAGGCTTGTCTTCTCCCACCTGTTGACTAGGACTTGTTGCCATGGCTGATCCCAAATTCTCCAGCATCCGACATCTCGCTTCCAAAAATGAGGCCATGCTTGACCACCGAGGCAATCCTGACGTCGGCAAGTTCTCTTCCCATTTCTCTTTTGTTTTGTGGTCCAGTTTCGTGCCTATGATGAAGATCAGCAACCCATCCGAAATCTGCTACGGGGTCGCCAAGGTCTGAAGTGCACGCAAGTGCGAATTGATTTTGTCGCTGAGCGCGCGCAAGCCGATAGCTGAGCCCTTCTCCACCCCTTGCAGCCCGAAAATAGCCTTGACGTGTGCCTGAAAATGTAACAGTTTATTATCGAATCGCAACATTAGCAAATTCAACGCCTTGTCGTAATTCTCCTCAGAAAGTTCCAAGGAACGAATCGTATCCAGCGCAGCACCATCTAGACATCCACGAAGATATTGGAATTTTTCGATGATTGGGATACGATGGTCTTTGTGCACCATTGTCGAGAACATCGAGTGGAATTCTGGCCAATCCATGTAGTTCCCACCGAATCGCGGAAGCTGCAACTCGGGCATTCGAGAACGGCCTATACTATTATAGGCGAACAACGACGAATTCCCCTCGAGAGTATGCCGAGCTGTTGAATTGGCAACATTTACCGTGCGAGCAGCCATCAACTCCCGCGACAGCATGGACCTAACCTTGACATAAACATTCGCAAAGTCCAGCCGGGCATCATGGGCTAACTGCAGGAAATCCAACCTTTCAAGGCTCGTTTGAGCGGCATCGAAATCCGCATTCATTCGCTCGATTTGCTCTAAGCGAGCTTGAAGTTCTGCCTCATCTAACTCGGCAAGCTCTTCCTTGGTGAGAAAGCGATCCATGGCCTTTAGTTGGCGCGCGATGGACTCGGCCTTGTGCCTGTAGAAATCTACATCACTCGGCATTGCTGCGTTCGCGACATTGGTAGGCTCAGGTGCTGCCATGTTGAGGTTTTAAAAGAGTCACTCAGCACGACCGAAAAAGACACCCTGTATACGTATAAACGTGCGAACCGAAAGCAAAGGGATTACAGCTAATGCCTTTAGCTGTGCGGCTGTGCGAGCTGTCCGATTCCGCTTTGTACTCCGCTTGTGTGTATTAGTGAGTTCGCTGCACTGCACTGACCGAATTGTCGCGACAGAGAAATTAGTAGGTGTATGTAAGTATGTTTTAGCACCGAATTGTGCTTAACCGCCGAAAATTTGTTAAGGCTAACGAATGTCGATTGCGAATGATAATTAATTGACACTGCAACTCAGAGATCACGTCGGGGTCACCAAATTTTATGTGGAGATAATGTTTTTTATCCCCAATCGGCCGACTAATTATTTCAATTAAATAAAACTCGGCGCAGAAATAAAATTGCGATATGTTCTTTAATGCGTGACATCCAAATTGCAAGTGTGGCTTGCCTGCCCTTTACATTGCCGCTCCGATCGCTAAGCGCAGCTTCGCTCGGCCGACGTCGGCAGGCAGACACAAAGCGGAGATAGCGAAGAGCGAGCTGGCAGAGAGCGTTTAGCAGGGCAAGCAAGCGCAAAGCTTTAACAAACAAATGAGTGACATAGACATAAGTAACAAACAAAATAAGCGGCTGAGGGCCAAGAATTAGGTGCTATTTGGCAAGCAGCTAATCGGCTGGGTTCTGCTCCGAACAGATTCCTTGAGTAAATATTTTATTTCTATAGTCGCCCTACTAGGATAATATCAGATCGTGGGACCGTTAGAGTTCTCTAGTTTTTTGCAGGAAAGAGGGATAGAGCACATTTATGTTGCTACAGGTGCACCGCAGGCGAATGGCCAAGTAGAGCGGATGAATCGTGCTCTTACTCCTATGTTAGGAAAACTATCAGAGCCCCTTGAGCAAGCCGATTGGTATAGGTTGTAACGAACCCAAAAGGGTTTCGGTTCAACGCCTCTCCCAACGCCCAATAAAACATAAAACCTGCTACTAAATTGCAGCACCTCGCCCAACGTAAATTGAACGCATGCATTATTTACTACACGAACACCCCCCTCCACACATAGCCACCGACTGACACGTGCCGTCTTCATAACGCTGACCAAACACACCAGGTCACGTGGACTTCCCCCACTCCAGACCAAGCAACCGGCCAGGCGCAGTCTTCCGGGTTCATAGACTACAAAACGATGACACCGCGGAAGCCCACGACAAGCACCCAACGGCAAACCCGCCAGCTCGCCAAAAGCACGAAGAGACAGAACCAGGTCAACCCACGATCGCCAGAACGGCGAAGTGCACCCCGACGCGGAAGTGCACTTTTGAACCCGCTGACACAGCGCCCATTGGCGTATAAATAGACGCCGACTGAAACCAGAAAGCAACTTACGCAGAGACCCCGTCCGGAGTACAGACGCGGTACCCGGAACTCACGAGAAGACATCGGCGACGAAGTAAAAATAGGTGCATTTAAACTACTAATACGTACAATAAAGTGTCAAATTATCGAAGTAAAAACACCCGATTGCGTAAGTTCACTCCAATTAGACGAGGCTCCGACTTCACCTCGCCCCACGTCCGCGTGCACCATTCGATACACAACGCTAGCAACGCCCGCCCAAGCCTCGATCCATCTGCTCCATCTGCTCCATCCATCTCTACAAATTTCTTGTGGATTGTCCTCGACAAGTATCGATATGCCAACACACATTCATTGGAATACGACGATCAAGAAGGAAGAGCATATAATAAAAACGTGTTATTAAAAGTTTACAATCTGAACAATGTTTTCTGGATTGATGGATGTTCGGAACTTGCCTTTAATTGGTCTCCACACATTAACTCAAAAACGGTTTCTGCCTCTATCAATAAGTCAACCTTAGCAGGCTTGTAAAAATGCGTGTCTGCCAGCTGAAGATTTGCTGCTATCTTCTATTGGTCGAAATTGCCAACATGATCGGGTTAATACCCAAAAATCAGAATCAAAGTTTGGCGCGGTCATACGAGACAGAAGTATGAATCTTGTGCTTTATGATGGAAGAGTTTTTTCCAACAGTTGTGATATTAAGGCACGAATCATCACGGCGCAAGTCGTAAGTGCTGCGCTAGATCCTCGTCCATACTGAAAATGGTCCGGACCGATCTCGCACCTTTACAACAGCGGTAGCAAGAATAACCTGGTCAGCACTAGCAACGTCACTAGAATAGGCTGTCTGAGGCTCAGACGATGACGAATGTTCTACAGGCACAGAACTAGACCCATTTTGCTGTGGCTCTACCCCGTATCGATGAAGCAAAGTGTTATTGGGCTTAGAGCACACTCGACATTTTGCTGTCTTGCACCTCGTCACTGTATGACCTGGCTTCAAACAATTTATGCACAGTCGGAGTTGCTTGGTGATATCGAACCGTTGAAGAACAGAAAAATCACTAAACGATTGACAATTGCTTATGGTATGATTCCCCGCTTGACAATAGTTACATTTCGAATCAGCTCGCCTATCCGTCTTTGCACATGACAATTAAGATTTAGTGGGTCCTTTACTTGTCTCTTGTTTAGTTTTTCCCTTATTCCGTGTTGACTCTTCGCCAACTAGATGCTGATAGCAACGATTCAACTGGGCTGCGCACTCCTACCAAGACGGTAGTTTATCGCAATCCAGTTGCTCTTCGAACCGAGACTTCGTTTTGGGATCTACTTTAGACAGCGCTATATCTATTAATGTCTTTTTCACTTCCTAATGACTGAAGAGAGGAATAGATGACACCGTGTCAATGACGGACCTAAGGCATGAAGCAGAAGGTTTTGTTGTGCTGGGAATGTCAAACAACTGCGAAACATTATCAGAAAAGATCAAATATTTTTTGTCGTAAGCCTCCTTCAAACTATCAAGAGCCTTCTCACAATTTTCTGCAGAGATTTGAAACTCCTTCACTGTTCCCAATTAACTTTTTCCACATTTCTTAACATTGGGTCGTTAGCCACTGCAAATTGATTTGTTTCTTTTGGCTATAAAAATTATCCCATCTGATCCAGATTCAGCAACCGGATAAATATGATAATTTTCTATGATTGTGCTTTTTTAGTTTTCTGGAATCTGCATTATTGTTGATGCCCCAGGTTTTCGTTCTTTGCGAGGGCGGAAGTGGGTGTGGCGAAATTTTGACACAAAACGGTCAAGGTCCGATATGAGAGATCCTTGAACTCATATTTTGCAATTGGCAAAACCGACCATGAAACCTGTGTGTTAGAGAGAGACGGAGCCAGAGAGAATGAAATTGTTTTCTTGATTCTGGCTATAATAATTATACGATCTGGTTCAGATTTTACACTCTGGAACATATAGTCATCCTCTACGATCCTGCCTTTTCAGTTTCGATCACAGAAGTTCGGATATAAAACGTCGTTGCTCTAGCTCTTATAGTCTTTGAGCACTAGGCGCTGATAGGGACTACGGACAGACAGACAGGGCTCAATCGACTCGGCTATTGATGCTGATCAAGATAATATATACTTTATGGGGTCGGAAACGATTACTTCTGGACGTTAAACACATCTACTTTTACCACAAACCTAATATACCCCAATACTCATTTTGAGTATCAGGTATAATAAAAGAAAAAGAATCAAGAAAGGATAGAGGAAGAGGGTAGAAGAGAAGGGAGGAGAAGAAGAGAGCGATAAAGAGAAAGAGAGAGAGAGAGAACGGAGAAAGAGAATTAAAGTGAGAGAAGGGAGAAAGAGAGTGAAGAGAGAGGGAAAAATGGGAAATATCGGTCACTATCCCATGGATGTCAGGGTGGTAGCTTATTCTGCCCACCCAACCTATGACCATCTTCCTTAAAACCTGAAGTTTTAGATGGCCCCTTGTGAATGATTGCGGTTACACGCACAACGGCACAGAGTTCATTTTCTAAATTTTTTTATCTAAACTTCATATTTTGTTTTTTTCTAATAAACAGTTACAACTAAGATTATCAGTGGGTTCATATTTTCTAATCTTAAGGATCTACGGCGGGTATATACTATATATATATGAGAGATTTTGAGTTGTATATAAAGTTAGATGAGGTGGGGCTAATAATAATAATAATAGTAATAAAGGTTTATCATATGTGTAGCAGGGCCTTCCTAGCACAAATTCATTTCGCTTTTCTTTTCTTTTATACTACAAGTAATATTGGATAAAGTGATAGATGTGTAAGATAGCTGCTATTCATTAGTGATTTTAATCGTATATTCGAGTCTTTAAGAGAACTAGTATCGGGAGAACTCACGACAACTAAACGAAAGTCACAGGATTTTACTCACACAGTAATACTTCTCCATCGGCGAAAGATTGATCTCCCGGCAAGAGCTGAAATAGAACATTATCCTTTCCTTTTGTCTATATTAGTGCTTCGCGATTTTTTTGATTTCACGCCTACGTGATTAGGCCTAAATTTAATCGTTTTTCTGTTATCTTCTTCGTTCTAAATTTCTTACAATTTAATACATTTCTTTTCAATATTTCATGTCAATTCTTAATGCGAAGGGACCTAACTATTATTTAAAGCTAATTCTTAGGAACTTCATATTCTGCTCAAAGGAATGTTTATAGGGTCTCGTTCAGCGGGTTCGAGTCTCGGTCAGATTCGACGGAATTACCGCAATGGCAGCGATATCCGTGGATGTAGACAGATTAATCCAGGCTCCAGTGGTTCGATGGGTTTAAACGCTCACAGAGGATCTTCATAATTGTCAATCCTGCGGTCAGCTGTCCAGGCAGCTGATCGGCAAAGCACCTTTCAACACTTGTAAAGTCGGTTCATGCACCCTACACACTCCAGGCATAACACTCTACATTACTTCCAACCGATATTTTCACACGTTGAATTAATTTTGCCAGAAGATGTGCTGCACAAAGTTCTAATTTTGGAATAGTTTTCGGATTCTTTTTCGGGTTAACTTTGCTTTGCTTGCTATTATAATTGTAGAGCTATCTACCTTGGCATACACTAGGGCAGCATAGTAGCACCGTCAAACCCATGAATTTGCATCGACTTATTGTGCTGAGAATTTAGCCATCTTGGTATCCGAATGCTCTCTAATTCTGTTAAACTATCTTTAAACAAATTCCACTCACGAGTATCCTGTTCTGATAATTCTTCATCCCAATTTTTGTCTGCTAGCCAAAGTTTTTGAATAAACAATTTTCCGACAAGTGTCACTGGAGACAACCAGCCTAAGGGGTCATACATTTTGGCTAAGGTAGATAATACTATTTGTAGCGCCATTTGGCGTATAATAATTGTTATTAGGATCGAATTTTATGAAGTCTAGTGTAAGTTAGGCTAGGGCAAAGCGGGAGCGCCATAAAAGCTCGCTCTCTCGCTCTTGGCGAATTCGCCCCGCTTTGCCACCGTAGGTAAGATAGGCGAAGTAGAAATTGTTTTGAATATATGAAGAAGTCGAGAAAAATCGATTGAAACGAACGCACGCACTCCTTTTTTTTCGTCGTCGTATAATACAATAATTTGCAGTCACCCAAGTTTTTCGGTCTCTTTTATTTAAAAAAACTATTCTAAATTTTCACTATTCTCTTGTTGTTTTTCTTCATTGGTTCATAATGGAAATCGAACAAAAACTCGTATTTGACCGGTTCCCATTGGAGTCCTAATGTTTTGACGGATTCATTCTCCTCAATGTTGAATACTTTATTTTCTTGGTCCACCCTAGCGCCTTCTATAATTTCTGGGATATTTCTTATCCACTTTCTAAAGTTAAACCCATCCTTATTAAACTCCCGGGTAACTTCCTTAATATGCTTCATCAGGTCGTCCATGTAAAAATCATTCTTTATGAATTCCCTAATTGCTTGATTTTGCAATTATGTGCTATTGCAATAAGCACCCTGGTTGCTAAGTAGGGTTCTGAAGCTGTACCGTACGTAACGGTTGTAAGTTTATAATCTTTTAACTTTTCGTTTGGAATATCTCTCCAAATTATAAGTAAATATTGTGGATCGTCTTTATCAGCATTAATTTGCCGGTACATTTTTTCAATGTCCGCAGTTATTTCAAATGGCCATTTATTCATAAATTCGAAAGTATCTTTTTGGATTGTTGGTCCAACCCACGTGAAATCTTTTAACCTTTTATTGTTTGTGGTTTTTGCTGAAGCATCGAAAACTACCCTCAGCTTTGTCGTTAGACTGAAGTCTATTATGACTTCTTGATGGGGCAAATAATATTTCCCATCTTCTTTGGACTCTACCATATGTCCTAAGTTTTTATATTCGTGCAGAAAAATTATATGTAATTTTCTTTTAATTTTTTATTATTGCTGAGCTTTCTTTCTAAACTGTAAAATCGTAAAAATTGGGGTTTTGAATAACCTAGATCCTTCTATTTTTTAAATGGTGTTTTGACCACATATGTACCTGTCATTCTCAGCTCTTCTTGTTGTTTCCAAGCGAATGCTTCTTGCAAACAACTTCGTCTACGTCATTATTTTCACTTTCCAATTCCCAGAAGCGCTCTAAGTCCCCAACTTCAATTTTTGTCGCCACAATAATTAAATCACCATTTGATTTGGTGCAACCGGTTATAATCCATCTGAAATCTGTACTCTGACCAAGTAGTCCATCTATTTTTATTTCTCCGTCTTTTAAGATATGGGTATACAAATCTATTCCAAATTTTGCATCTACCCTACCCGGTTTCTTAAAGTTAAGGTCTGCCAACACATAATCTTGCCACTTAGTTTTGTCAATATTGAAAGACTTTAATGGTCGTAATGGTAAGAGATCGCAAGCAGCAAACCAACGAAAGCATGGACGAATTTCATAACGGAGCTATGCATTTAGTAGATCCCTTCCAATACCCTATTAGCGAAAGTCAACTAACGTTAATTCTGAAACGAAATCTGAGACAGTTTATGAGAAAGAGTTGTTCTATATAGAAATTAATTCGGTTAGCCAGATAAGAAAAGAGTGTAGACATTTGCGAGTTGAGTTGTAAATTCAATCTACATTTTATTTTTAAAATCAGAGTGTTATATATGATTTGACAATGAGGTAGGAGGTACAATTTTGTATTCTATAATTATCGTTTGACCTACGCAAAGGATGCATTTTACTGCGGGTGTCTATTTGAGTGCATCCTTTGTAAGGAAGGATGGACAAGGACAAGCCCCGTGCGGGGCGTGTCAGCAAGTTTCGTCGAGAACGCTTACACAATCGCCGGACGGCTCTCTTGCGGATCCGCTGGCCTGTCAGCCACGATAAGGGTTGAAAATCAGACGGGGATACCGGCAGGTATCGCCAAGGGCACCGAGGCAATCACCAGACCTCGCTTTCGGGGTCCTATTAGACTATGGGTTACTACGGGGGTCGCCGCCACATTGCGAACCGTCAGGTATCACCGAGAGTACTTGGGCAATCACACTCGGTGATACTTGTCGGTATCGCCGCGTAGCAAAGACCACCGTTGGAATTCATAGTCCGATAGGATCCCGAAAGTGCCATCCGGCGATTGCCTAATTACTCTCGGTGATACTTGTCGGTTCCCAATGTGGCGGCGACCCCCGTAGTAACCCAAAACTCGGAGTCCAGGCAAATTTTAAATATTGCTGTAATTTCGACCCTGAAGTAGATTGAGATAAGTAGCCCAGCCAGGATCGCTACCTTACAAAGTATGCACTCAAATAGACACCCGCAGAAAAATGTATCCTTTGCGTAGGTCTAACGATAATTATAAAATACAAAATTGTACTTCCTACCTCATTGTCAAATCACATATAAGGCTCTGATTTTAAAAATAAAATGTAGATTGAGATTACAACTCAACTCGCAAATGTCTACACTCTTTTTTTATCTGGCTAACCGAATTGATTTCTATATAGAAAAACTCTTTTCTCATAAACTGTCTCAGATTTCGTTTCAGAATTGACGTTAGTTGACTCTCGCTAATAGGGTTTTGCAAGGGATCTACTAAATGCATAACGCCGTTATGAAATTCGTCAATGCTTTCGTTGATTTGCTGCTTGCGATATTGACAGTTATCACCGAGAGGGCTTAGGCAATCGCCGGATGGCACCTTCGGGACCCTGGGGTAACTACTGGGATTGCTTAGGCGATTGCCGAATAGTAGCTTCGGGATCCTGTTGGACTACGAATCATGCAGGATTGCAGCTTCGGGATCCTGTTGGGCTACGGATCATGGGGGAATCATACGAGAGCGCCGACAGGCACCACCGGGAGCGCTTAGGCAATCGCCGGATAGCGGCCTCGGGTCCTATCCAGGATACAAATCACAACGGGACGGGGGACGAGGGGTACTCAGGCAATAAGGTTAAGAATGGGGAGAAGACACGGATCCCCTGATACCCGGATTCCCCAGTGAATGGATACGGACCGTTGGCGGCGACATTGTTGGTTCATTATGTTCTTCACTTGTTCTTTCTCAATCCGTACCTATCGCACCGTTAGCAGCCTGTTTTCTCACAACGTGAGACCCACTCGCCCCTTATCTCCTGCGCTACGCACTGTCAATTCTTTCCTCCTTCCTTGTTCCTCACAGGTGCGGGGTCTTCTCTGGGATCACTGGTATATTCTTTTCGCTGGCGTGGGTTTACCTGTGTTTTCTTTTCTCTTACCTCGCCCGTTCTCGAGTTTTGTCCGCGGGCACGTCCGTCTCGTACGACACTCTCTCACCAACTTTTTTTCAGCTCCAGCGTCAGCTCGGGCAGCTAGCGTCGTTGTTGCTGCGGCAGAGACCTGGCGCTTTCGTTCTTACGCTCTTTCGGCGTCTGCTGCTGCGCCGGTAGCTTTCGTCTCTCTTTTCCACCGCTGGCGCGTATGTGCTGTTAGCTTGCCTGATCGCTTACGGTTCTCGATGCTTCATTGTGCCTGGGCTTCGTCTTCCTCTCTTTCGATTGTCGCTGCTTCGTTGTTGTTGCTGGGTTGGCTGCTTTTGCTGGGATAACCGACCGACGAAAATTCAGTGGCGTCTGCCGTGATCACAACTTAATTTATAAACATAAGAGACTACGTGGGTGCTATCATACGGAAAGAAAACGAAAGAGAATGGTGGATGGAGCGTACGCTCCCTCACAGCTTACATTACTGTTATTTTAGGACTTCATTGGTTAAGTGTGTTTCCCACTTGTGTTTTGTTGTAGTATCTTTTAATGGGTTGCAGATCTTTGTTTACACTTTGTCATTACTTGTCTACATTATGTGATTTCTTTAGAGATCAGTTTGAGATCAATAATATGTTTATGTTTGAACATTCTGCAAGGGGCCGAAAGTGGCATAGTTTTGACGATAATATGCTTATGTTTGAGCATTCTGCAAAGGGGCGAAAGTGCCAAGATTTTGTATTTTGATCCTTGTGAAACTTTTTGTGTACATTTTATTTATAGCCCTAATTACAAGTACAGATAACACAGCCCCACAAAAAAAGTGTAGTGCGCGGCTGAGCAGTGTATCCTATGTATTTTGGGGCCCTGAACACGAATCCAAGGTCAGATTTGCTCCATCCGGCCTTATTGGATACTCCATTTCGAGTTTTTGAAAACTGGGTGGAGAGTACGCTCCCTCACACCCCCTCCATACTTCGGCGGGTCCGAAGAGTGACCGTGACAGCCCGGCTGCGAGTGGTGGTGTAACCGGATATAATCCATCCGAATTCTGTGTTTTGACCAAGTTACTACTCCGTCTTTTAAAATATGGGTATACAAATCTATCCCAAATTTTACATCTACCCTACTTGGTTTTTTAAAGTTAGGGTATGCCAACACATAATCTTGCCACTTAGTTTTGTCAATATTGAAAGACTTTAATGGTCGTTGTTCGGAGCAGAACCCAGCCGATTAGCTGCTTGCCAAATAGCACCTAATTCTTGGCCCTCAGCCGCTTATTTTGTTTGTTACTTATGTCTATGTCTCTCATTTGTTTTTTAAAGCTTTGCGCTTGCTTGCCCTGCTAAACGCTCTCTGCCAGCTCGCTCTTCGCTATCTCCGCTTTGCGTCTGCCTACCGACGTCGGCCGAGCGAAGCTGCGCTTAGCGATCGGAGCGGCAATGTAAAGGGCAGGCAAGCCACACTTGCAATTTGGATGTCACGCATTAAAGAACATATCGCAATTTTATTTCTGCGCCGAGTTTTATTTAATTGGAATAATTAGTCGGCCGATTGGGGATAAAAAACATTATCTCCACATAAAATTTTGGTGACCCCGACGTGATCTCTGAGTTGCAGTGTCAATTAATTATCATTCGCGATCGACATTCGTTAGCCTTAACAAATTTTCGGCGGTTAAGCACAATTCGGTGCTAAAACATACTTACATACACATACATACACGCATTGCTGGCTATTAATTTCTCTGTCGCGACAATTCGGTCAGTGCAGTGCAGCGAACTCACTAATACACACAAGCGGAGTACAAAGCGGAATCGGACAGCTCGCACAGCCGCACAGCTAAAGGCATTAGCTGTAATCCCTTTGCTTTCGGTTCCCACGTTTATACGTATACAGGGTGTTTTTTTCGGTCGTGCTGAGTGACTCTTTTAAAACCTCAACATGGCAGCACCTGAGCCTACCAATGTCGCGAACGCAGATATGCCGAGTGATGTAGATTTCTACAAGCACAAGGCCGAGTCCATCGCGCGCCAACTAAAGGCCATGGATCGCTTTCTCACCAAGGAAGAGCTTGCCGAGTTAGATGAGGCAGAACTTCAAGCTCGCTTAGAGCAAATCGAGCGAATGAATGCGGATTTCGATGCCGCTCAAACGAGCCTTGAAAGGTTGGATTTCCTGCAGTTAGCCCATGATGCCCGGCTGGACTTTGCGAATGTTTATGTCAAGGTTAGGTCCAGGCTGTCGCGGGAGTTGATGGCTGCTCGCACGGTAAATGTTGCCAATTCAACAGCTCGGCATACTCTCGAGGGGAACTCGTCGTTGTTCGCCTATAATAGTATAGGCCGTTCTCGAATGCCCGAGTTGCAGCTTCCGCGATTCGGTGGGAACTACATGGATTGGCCAGAATTCCACTCGATGTTCTCGACAATGGTGCACAAAGACCATCGTATCCCAATCATCGAAAAATTCCAATATCTTCGTGGATGTCTAGATGGTGCTGCGCTGGATACGATTCGTTCCTTGGAACTTTCTGAGGAGAATTACGACAAGGCGTTGAATTTGCTAATGTTGCGATTCGATAATAAACTGTTACATTTTCAGGCACACGTCAAGGCTATTTTCGGGCTGCAAGGGGTGGAGAAGGGCTCAGCTATCGGCTTGCGCGCGCTCAGCGACAAAATCAATTCGCACTTGCGTGCACTTCAGACCTTGGCGACCCCGCAGGAGATTTCGGATGGGTTGCTGATCTTCATCATAGGCACGAAACTGGACCACAAAACAATGGAGAAATGGGAAGAGAACTTGCCGACGTCAGGATTGCCTCGGTGGTCAAGCATGGCCTCATTTTTGGAAGCGTGATGTCGGATGCTGGAGAATTTGGGATCAGCCATGGCAACAAGTCCTAGTCAACAGGTGGGAGAAGACAAACCTGTCACCCTTATCACCTCCAGTAACGACCATCCTAACCCCATATGTAACCATTGCAATTCCTCCGAGCATAACATATCTAGATGTCAGGCATTCCTGAATCTCTCTGCGTTTGAAAGATACAAAGAAGCAAAGAAGAGCCGCTTGTGTTTGAACCTCCTCAACAAAGGCCATGAATTGCAGAGGTGCAGGTCAGGACTTTGCAGGCATTGCCAGGCCAAACATCACACGCTACTCCACATTCCATCGGAAACTGGTGCTTCATCTTCCTCTTCACCGGCCGAGGAATCGATCCAGCAAGAGGCCGCGACTGTGCTTCTAGCCAGCGGGTGTTCTAGCCCTCCCCCCTCGATCCAGAAATCTCAGCCTAGCCAGAACGTGTTGCTACCTACTGCCCTCGTCCATGTAACAGATCGTTATGGAGCACTTATCCCATGTCGTGCCATTTTGGATTCTGCATCACAGGCAAACTTTGTAACATCTAGACTTGCTGATCAGTTGCAGTTGGATCATCGCTCGTCTTATGTTCACATCTCTGGAATCGGAGATTCCATTCTACCTTCGAGCAAGTCTGTACATATAGTTGTACAATCCCAGGACGCAAGCTATCGAGCTTCCTTCGCTGCAATTGTCACCAACTCAATTACGGAAATGCAGCCTAACTTCGGCGTACACGCAAAGGATTGGCCAATGCCGAAAAATCTAAAACTAGCTGATCCTAATTTCTCCAAGCCCCAACGTATCGATCTGTTGATAGGTTCTGGTTTGTTCTTCGATTTAATGTGCGTCGGACAGATTCGACTATCAGCCCAATTGCCAACATTGCAGGAGACAAAACTTGGTTGGATAGTATCAGGAAGCATTGATAGCTCGGAGAATAAGCGTGCAGTTTTAGCCGCTTTTGAAAATTCCTCGTGCATCTCTATTGACGATTTTCGACCCACAACGCTGGAGTACCAAAACTTAGAGCAGCAATGCAGGAAGCAGCTGCTCGAGTGCCAGGTGCAAGTGGAAAAACTGCGATCGGAGAATCAGGAACTGCAGCGCGAACTTTTCCATATATTAAAAACCTACATATCCACGCTAAATGAAATTCAACTTTCAACAATTTCTACATTGCCAAATTACCTGCCATTCTATGCAATTACAGAGGTTCCCGATAATCAAGACGTAATCACGACAAGCAAAGAAGCGCCGATTGCTGCGTTCGACGATCATCCCAGCGTAGCCGCCACCTGCGCCCAAGCAAGCATCTTCAAGAGGGCCGTTGGAAAAATAGCGGTTCTGCCCCTTCAGGATGGATCTGTTGAAAGCCTTTGCCTTCCAACGGGGGGTGAATGTTCGGAGCAGAACCCAGCCGATTAGCTGCTTGCCAAATAGCACCTAATTCTTGGCCCTCAGCCGCTTATTTTGTTTGTTACTTATGTCTATGTCACTCATTTGTTTGTTAAAGCTTTGCGCTTGCTTGCCCTGCTAAACGCTCTCTGCCAGCTCGCTCTTCGCTATCTCCGCTTTGCGTCTGCCTACCGACGTCGGCCGAGCGAAGCTGCGCTTAGCGATCGGAGCGGCAATGTAAAGGGCAGGCAAGCCACACTTGCAATTTGGATGTCACGCATTAAATAGCATATCGCAATTTTATTTCTGCGCCGAGTTTTATTTAATTGGAATAATTAGTCGGCCGATTGGGGATAAAAAACATTATCTCCACAGTCGTAATGGTAAGAGATCGCAAGCAGCAAATCAACGAAAGCATTGACGAATTTAATAACGGAGTTATGCATTTACTAGATCGCTTGCAATACCTTTTTAGCGAGAGTCAACTATCGTTAATTCTGAAACGAAATCTGAGACCGTTTAAGAGAAAAGAGTTATTGCATATAGAAAGCAATTCGGTTAGCCAGTTGAGAAGTTCGTAGACGTGAAGCTTTTGAGTGAGCAGAAGAATAACACCGCTAACCTGAAATCAAACACACGTAAGCAAATTAATGAATTGGAGTATGACCAGGAACGTTCAAATAACCATCTATTAGAACAAGAAATTTTCGAGCTAAAATTAACTAGAGCCTTAGAAGAGATACAATGCTGGAATTGTCGCAGGTTTGGCCATAAACACGCAGATTGCAATCTGACAAGATGATATTTTGCTTCGGTTGCGGAGCTGAAGATATAATAAGACCAAATTGTGAAACCTGTCAACAGGTGGCAACAAAAACAGCAGCTAGCGCTCAAATCCTCAACATCAATAAAGATAATTTTTCTTCTTACTGTCCGAAAGTCAAGATAGTTCCTAAATATTTAAATTAAAAAAAAATTCAAGGTAAATTATATCCAATAGTCCCGTCTCATTTAAAACTTCAAAACTATGAAAAGATAATTGAAAAAATATTTGGTAAGACTTATGGAGGATTATTAAATTCCGGATTACTAGATTATAAGCAAGAATATACCCTATATTGCACGTAATTAGCAAGTTGAAACTGCTGGAATACAGAAATGCACACATTTCCAACCCGATCGAGGCTCCACCAGCCCTCGAAGCTTTTGAGGTTAATGCATGCGTCGCCATGTAGAAGAGCAGACGCTCTCCCGGCATGTACGGCATCAAAGGTGCCATTTGCAAGGAATTGTGGCGTGCCATCCCTCAGCACATGACAGCGATGTATTCCCGCTGCCTGAAGACAGGGTACTTCCCATTTCTGAAGGGACCCGATAAGGACCGGACCGATGCTACCTCATATCGGGGTATCTGTCTGTTGCCAGTGCTGGGCAATGTACTTGAGGGGATCATGGACACCATACCGGCTGGCTGCAGATGGCAATTTGGCTTTCGCCGTCTCCTTCCTTATATATAATTCCTAATTATAAAAAAATCTACATATATCTGGGAATGAATTTTTGGAATACTTTTGGCCTGATGGAAAAACTAGTAAAAGCGTTTTCAATAAATGCGATTGAGTTCCCAGAATGGTTAAATGCCGAACAACAACAACGGCATTTATTTGAATACGGAAGGCATGGGGAAAACGTCTATGTTAGAGAAGTCAATCAAATTACTTTCATCGGCGAAGCCAATAAAACAGAGATATTTCTCAGTATCACCGGCGGTGGAAAAAAGGATTCATGCGGAAATCGATGATATGCTTAGTTAAGGAGTCAAAGAAGGAGCACCGCCAGCTAGTTCTTGGAATAGCCCCGTTTCAGTAGTACAACAGGATAGCAAATTTCGTATGCATCTAGATTCACGCAAAGTCAACTCAGTGACGATAAAGTATGCTTATCCACAACCCAAGATAAATGGTATTTTTCTTTAGTATTTCATCTTTAGATCTGAAGCACGGCCTTTGGCAAATAAATCTGAAGGAATCTTGCAGAGATCTAACAGCCTTCACTGTACCAAATCGTCCTTGGTATTCAGAGGCATGCCTTTTGGACCTACGAAAACAAATTTGGACTACACAAACAATACGTCGATTAATGGACTTTAAAAATAGAGTCTTTGTCTATCTTGATGATTTCGAACATGTATATGTATATATTAACTCAGTATATCCAACGGAGATCCAACCTCAGCCGCACAACTCATTTTTTCGTTCGACCTTTTTTCGACCTTCTGTGTAGACATACAGTTGAAAATACAGTGCAACGTAAAATTATTTGTCGTGACCTGGATAGGCATAGACATAGATTAAAATATGCTGGAGGCACAAAAGAACAAAAAACCGCAAAGCGTTCAAAAAAATCTCAAAACATACTCAAAAACATCTCGAAGCATACAATCACATGTTTTTGTTGAAACATAATGCGGTATACTAACACATGCAAAGATGTTCTCTCTGCGCTCTCTCATCCCAGCAAACCAACTAACGTGCCTTTTGCGAGAGTTCCGCAAAATGCTCGCGAGCGAGCTTGTGTACGAGCGATATGCTTTTGTGTCGCAAAACGCTCGCAAACGAGCTCGCGAGTGGGAGTTTAACAATAGGAAAGAGCGCTGCGACTGTGCTGCCGGTCGAAAGCCAAAAAAAAAGCAAGCTTTCGTGTGCCTTCGGTCCGGCAATTCTCCTTCGGCTTTGTGTTCACGTCTCGACAGATGACGTGTCGACAGATCAGTGGCATTAGAAACAAGTGCAAATAAAGCGGGCGTTCCTTGCGCCGTCATTTTAATTATTTTCGTCGAACTGTGCAGTGCTAAGTTAAAAATCTCTACCATCTCTTACACATTTAAAAGAAATTTCTGCCAATCGGTAAGTACATTATTAATAAAAGAAATAAAATGTCTTACAAAAGAAAAGCAAATCGGAGAGGCTCGACACGTGCAAAGAGCTACTGGAGATTTTGAGGTTAAATTGAATCATAGGCAAAATATTTCGGAACTCGAACTCCAACAAAATGAATTACTTTGCGAAAGTAATGCATTCCAGTTTACTGAACATGCGTGGGACAGACTCCAAAAAGTGTGTAAGAGGACTTCGAACCACTTTAGCACTACGAAGTAAGTTTTACTATTTTAGCTTGTGTAATTCCCCAATTTTTAATATATTTTATATTTTCTACAGATGCATTTAAACAGAAGATTGCGATCGACAATCAGGATTTCGACCATACAACTCAAAAATATTTCCAGTATGGTCAGGAACGGAAGGTCAGATTGGAAAAAAGTGATGCAAAAAAACTTAAATTTTAGTACATAGTTCATACATATTACATATATACATTAAATTCATTTCATATTACAAATTAAAAATATTTTTTATTACGGAACAAAATGGGAACGGGTCCAAAAAAAACTCTCGAAAAAACTATTTCTTGCGAGCCTTTTGCGATATCATTTATGATAGCTCGCAAAGGAATCATTTGTGAGCCTTTGCGATATCATTAATGAGTCTTTTTTGATACTGCTATGGGCTCGAAAAAAATATTTCTTTTGATATTATTTTATATCAAAAACGACTCATAAATGATATCGCAAAAGGCTCACAAATGATATTCAGTACCCGAATGATCGTCAGTACCCGAATGCCATAGCCGAAGTCTCTGGGGTATTCAAACTGGTAACCCATCGTGTGACGCTTTCTGGTATGAACTGGCTCATCAATATACTGTATGGTTAGTGGTGATACCATGGATGGTGAACCGAAACCGTCGATGGTCAACTAATTTTTCAACCATCGACCGTATCGATAGAGCTATCGATTTGATTATCAACCCTCCTGCCATTTTTTTTCGCACGTTGCTATGCGATTGTTAGCCGATGGGCTTCAAATGCAATTCTGAATAATTGGCATTCACAACAAAAAATGATTTACGGAACTGGAACTGCCGAACTGGAGAGCATGCTGATAGATATTTGGCCGAAAAAAATTGCTCCCATGTGTATATGGAAATGGCCGAGCCATTAAAGGCTTGATCTGGGATGGTCAGAAGATAGAACCAAAAAAATACAAGTAAATATTTTTTAGTTGGCAGATAAAAGTTTTTCTCTGCAGATGTTGCTGAATTCTTTTCGTACATAATAGAGGTTGACTTGGACGGATCATGCAGGCAGAACATTTTCTGCCAGTTTGCTGGCTGCTTCTTCATTTGAACAATAGCAAAGTCTTGCTATTGCTAAGTTTTCACAAAAAAATAACAAGCTTTTCGCGAAAATACTATGAACTTAATATTGTGCCTCACCTGTTTTTGACTGATGGTGGATGGTTCCAGTTTGCCTCGGAGTTTCACATCTGTCAAAAGTCCCACCGTTTCCCGGGATGTACTCAGTGTGCAGAGCCAATAAATAGCATATTAGTCCACCAACTATCTAGGCTGTTTCGAATCCGAACGTTTCTATGTGATGTTTAGCAGTTAGTTTTTATTTGAAATCCTGAAAAAAATTAACATCAAGAAAAAATAATTCACGCCAGCAATAATAAATCGTGCAAGACAAGAAATAAAAATCCAAGAACAAGACGACAAAATGAAAGCTGGTGTAAGTAAAGATTTCTCAGGGAAGGCTGGAATTTCAGAAGAAGTAGCAGAAAACGCCGAGGGAGCACCAGCCAAGTCCTAATCAACTTCCAATCAACTTGTTAAAATTGCACAATACAGACCAAAATTTTGTTGTTATTATGGTCAACTGCTGTTTTTGATGGATGGTGCTCAGTGGGTTTCGGTGTGTCACATCTTTCAAAAATCCCAACGTTCCCCTTTGATGCTTCCTGTGGGAAAAGGCCATAACAGGAATCCACCCTTAGATTCTGGTCGATCACTATAGAAAAAAAGATCTTGCTGGTGTTATGAGTGTATCTAATATTGTACATCTCTAACTTTGATTTGTCATGACGTTAATTTCGGACGTATTGGGTTTGCACGTGTCATCCAAATTTATATTGGTCGGTAAGTATTTCCACAGCTGCATATACTTATAGTACATTTTATTTTATAATTTGTTATTGTTTTGCTATGTGGAGGCCATGGAAATCAAGCGGTTTTGCATACCCCGAAAGAATCCGTTCAATTGCCACTAGGCGCTCGTCAATCTAAAGTACATGGATTTGCATTGAGTTCTTGTCATGACGCACAACATCTGTTATTGCTATATGGCGAAAATGCATTCTCGTTATTCATTTATAGCGTTAATGAGAAAAGTGAGCCGTTTCAATTGATTTACGAAGGCGAAACAAGAGACTGGATTAATGCTGCGGTTATTTTTGACAATGATGAAAAAAAAGATTGGAAGCTAGTGGTGCACATGTCTCACAGTGCCTTTTTATACCTTCAGTGTAGCATCTCATCAATGGTCTGTTCTGTGTTGGAATTAGCAAGCTGTACCGATTGCTCCATGCTTTACCATACGCGTCTGTATGGCAATAACTATAATGATTTGGCAATAATAAGTGGAAATGCGTTTGGTGAATTGTTGATTTGGCATACACAATGTCCTGTAGATTCCGATACAATTAATTGTACAAAAATATATCCATTGCTGTTACGTATTCAAGCACATAATGGGGTTATCTACTCCATCAATTTTAACCTGGCGTTGAAGATTTTAGTTACTACATCTGATGATCGTTCTGTGAAGTTCTGGAAAATTCAAAAGGTCGGTTCATGGAAAACCTTCTATATAAAACCTATGTTTAGCTGCTTTGGACATACTTCACGAGTTATGAGCTCTATCATAGTCGAAAATGGTAAGCTTTCCTAACAAAAAAGGACGGTAATACGATATAACCATTTATGATGCAGGTGGCCGCGTATGTGTAATAAGTGCTGGTGAGGATTCGTATGTGTGTATTTGGAACTGTTCCGGTGATTTGTTATTAAAACGTCGGCAACAATTTGGGGCACCTATATGGCGGTTAGGTTTTGACAAAGCTACTTCTACACTCTATAGTACCAGTTCAATAGGAAATGTAGTTGCTTATAACATTAAAAACATTTTTAACCGACAGAAAAACCGATTAACCATGGTGGATGACATAGATGCCACAAGTGAGTTTATCGGAAAGCTAAAATTTGTTAATGATAAGACTATTGTTGGCCTAAGTAGCAAAAATCGTATATTTTATATGAACCTAGAAACAATATCGCCGCATGTTGAAAAGTGGTATCTAGTGTCGAATTTTCCCTACTACAAACGTACAGTGCTAGCAGCGTTTGATGGAGTCATTGCTACTTGTGGTTATAAGAGAATAACATTGCACAGTTACAATGTAAAAAAAAAAAATTTCGAGATAATTTTTGATGGCGTAAGACTGAAAGGGACAATTCGAGCATTTCATTTTTTAACCAAAGAACATTATCTTGTATCCGATGAATTAGGAAATTGCCAGCTTCTAAAGGGACGTAAGTTGGACTTGGATTCACATATTTTGCTGAATAATTTTGGTAGGTCCTGGACAACTGCCGCCTTGCTTGTAGTAGAAAAATATCTCTTCTTAAGTAATCGTAAGGGTCACGTCATGGTATACTACCGCTGTGCTGGGAAGAATTTTGAGTTGAAAAATACTGTCAAATGTTTGCATGGAAACATGGGTTCAACTTTTTTAAAGTTATTGAATATAAATAGTCACGAACTCCACGTAATGAGCGGAGGCCATGAGCCTTATTTAAAATATCTACGTTTGAGATTTGCTGATAATAGTTTAACAGTTCTGCAACGGGAGAGAGTCCCATTAGGTTGGGTTGAAGCGTCCCCAGGTGAAGATTTACTTCTTGGTTTCAATGATAATCACATTGTGGCCTGGTCGCGTAAACACGATGTGCTCGTGCAGATAGCTTGTGGGGGTGGGCATCGTTACTGGGACTACCATCTACATAATGATATACTTTGTATATTTTTTATAAAGCACAAAAAGGTGTTTTTTTACCGTAGCTCACTTTGCAATGAAGTCAACGAGATAAATGTACAGCGTATTAACTGGCACGCTCGTAATTGTAACACAATAAAACTTCTTACGGGCCACAATGCTCTTACGCCCTTGCTTCTGTCAGCAGGTGATGATAATATTATAAAGATTGCCAAGCTAGTCAACGACAATTTAATTCATTGTGCCGAACTTCACTCCCACATTTCAAGTGTACGTTGTTTAGAAACTTGTCTCTATAAGTTCGAAAATGGTTTATTTACGTGGCTTATTTTCTCAGTCGGCGGACGATCTCAACTTTGCATTAATCAAATTGACGAAAAAGATGCTAGTGCGTGCAATGTTAGTGAGCTGTGTACCCACAAAGTGCTAAGTACGTCAGAATCAAAAATCTGCGCTCTTGAAGCAAGATTGATGGCAATTTCCATCGCACAGCATACCCTTTCGGGTATTTTTACGTTATATATAGCCAGTGCTGAAGGAGAGATTCGTGTTTATCGTTGGCTTTTTGAAAGACCTTTAGAACTACACTTAATTAATTTTCTGGACATAAAAAGATGTCCACTTAAAATGCATTGGATCAATAGCAAAAGTATATTGCTTATCACAACAACCAACGGGGAAATCTACGGTTTTGACCAGAAGCTTTCCAAACAACGTTTTCAGCTCCAGCTGCACGACGGTGGCATTAATACTTTAGATATAAAAATTTATGGACAGCTTTTGCACGTTTTGTCTGGCGGCGATGACGAAAATATACAGTATACCATTCTAAATTTGGATAACTTCACAGTTCAGCAGAATACAGCATTTTTGGGTCTGCACAATGCGCAGGTTAATGCAGTGTCATTACAACAAGATAATGAAAGTGAAGGATCTCAGCTATTTGGTTATTCATGCAGTGTAGATAAACAGATATATAGGATCAATTTGATGACGCATCAATTCATTCGTGTTGGATGCACATGTATAGCTGATATAAAAGGGATGTTGCTAGATGAGCATCAGCGCATGTATTTTTACGGATGCGGAATTCAAATATTACGTCGTACATTATTTGATAACGGATATTTAAAATAAATTTGCATTTATCATTTTAGGTAAGTCGACAGTATAATGCGTCGGTTCCGATATAGGTACTAGTTCAGTTAATTTGTGGAAATGTCTTTAATTCCATCTACCCATCGAATAAATATTTATAGAAATTAAATTACTATTTTGGGTTTTTGGTTTTTGTCGAGGCCTTTTAACAAAACTTAGTTGGAAAAATATAATAAAATTAGTTAGAAATACATACAACTTAGAGATTATTACGAAAGGGATGAATACAAAAATAGTAAACATAAATAACGGCATCATGAAAATTATAAACAATTACAAACATTATAAACATCCTTAATATAAGTAAGTCGGTTTGATTTTTTATGTGTTGCCTACAAAATACGAAATCTTATCATTTCAATAAAAAGGCGAAAATAAAAAAATTTTAACAAAAGTCTCATGTTAGTATTGTCCTTTTAATGCGGCTTATAAGAGGTAAACTGCTTGGTGCACACTATCCTGTTCCCACTTTAATGCACCATTTACTGACATAAACTGCAGTGAACGCCAGCTCTCGTTGAGCTACAGCGGACGGTGACAATTTCAAGTGCATGACGCAACATGAAGCAGCATGAAGATAAAGGAACATTGATGAAACTTTGAATAGTTTTAATAGAGAACTTATAAGAAGGCATGTCAAAATCAGTGCTGCTCATTTTCTATCAGAAACTTTGAACTGTTTCTAACTTGAAACGAGTGCTAACGTTGTGAGTTGCTGCGGCGACCGCAACTCTCCATTTATACCCAATACATAGTCATTATGGCTCTCCTCCGGCAGACGCCGCGAATATTAAACGACACGACAAAGAGTGCGTGCGAGAGAGACAGAAAATCAGTCTGAGCGTGTCGTCGGGCGCTGCGTAGCCACTGCAAATTGATTTGTTCCTTTTGGCTATAAAAATGATCCGATCTGATCCAGATTAAGCAACCTGATAGATATATTCATTCTTTATGACTGTGCGTTTTTAGTTTTCTCGAATCTTCAATATTGTGGATGCCACAGATCTTCGTTTTTTGTGTGGTCGGAAGGGGGTCTGGCGAAATTTTGAAATATACGTTTTATAGTGAGAACTAATAGGAGTGTGGATACCAAATTTGGTTAATCTAGCCTTAATATTTATTTATTTATTAAATTAACAATTGTCTGTTAATAATGCTACTTAATTACAAAAGGAGGAAAAAAGAGAAGTAAAAAGTTAGTTAAATTTAGGTGATTATAAATATTGCATGCAATTAGTCTAAGGGACAGTTCAAAGGATAAGGAATGACAGAGGGAGTTATAATTTGACCTACATATGGGTAAACGGATTGGCATAAAAGTACGGGTAGGTCTAGATGGGACGGCCAAGTCAATCTGACCCAACAGAGTTTGGGAGTCAACAATCCCGAGAAGGAGCTTGTGCACGAACATAACGCCATTGCATATTCTGCGATGGTGCAACGACGGCAGGTCAATAAGATTTAGCCTAGACCGGTAGGGTGGCAAGATTCTACCCGAGTCCCAGTTAAAGTTAGGGGGCAAAAATTAAAAATTGCTTTTGCACGGATTCAATAACAACCTGCTGCTCTTTATGCTGCAGGCTCCACACACAAGAACAATACTCCAATATAGGACGTACTAACGAGATGTATAGTTGTTTCGTAACGTACGGGTCGTCAAACTCCTTGGACCAAAGCTTGATGAACGCTAAAACACCCTTAGCTTTATTTACAGTTGCAGCTATATGGGTGTTAAAACACATCTTATGATCAAAAAGGACTCCGAGGTCATTTAAACTCGAAATTCGCTCAAGGACATGATTTCCTAGAACATATGGGACAAAATGAGGAGCGCGACGGTAAAATGTCATAAGTTTGCATTTGGAAAGGTTCAGAAAAAGAAAATTAGTTGAACACCACAACAGTAGTTCACTTAGATCAAGTTGAAGGCGTGTGTGCAAATACCAATCAGAGTAAGAAAGACAGATTTTGACATCATCAGCATACATTAGTGTAGTAGAGTATGTTATAACTTGAGGAAGGTCATTCACAAATAAAAAAAACAGAAGCGGGCCCAGATGACTTCCCTGTGGCACACCTGAAGTAACGTTAACAGTATTTGACAACACGTTAGAAAACAAAACACGTTGAGTACGGTTAGAGAGAAAGGACAAAATCCAATCTAGAAGATTCGTTGGGAACCCTAATAAAGAGAGCTTGTGAATAAGCAGAGCATGGTTCACAGAATCGAATGCCTTGCTGAAGTCCGTAAAAACTACATCCGTCTGCAAACCAATTTGAAAACCACGGTGGATTAGGTTAGAAAACTCAAGAAGGTTAGTCGATGTTGAACGATGTCTGAAAAAACCGTGTTGCGACGGAGATATCAAGCTGCAACAAAGATGTTGCAGTTGCCGGGTGACCAGGAACTCAAGAAGCTTCGCGATGGCGGAAAGCTTTGCGATACCACGATAGTTTTCAATGTTTGATCTTTAACCTTTTTTGTGAAGCGGAATGATGTAGGACTCATTCAAAATTACAGGGAGACAAAACTGTTCCAAAGAGAGGTTGAAGAGAAAGGTCAAGGGTTTGCAAAGGGACTAGGTACAGTGTTTTAAAATGAAACTTGGTACCTTATATGGACCCACAGAAAACGATATGTCCATAGAAGACAAACCTTGCAAAGCAACGCTTGCCTCGAAAATAGACAGAAAATTGCTGTTAGCGTGAGGTAGCTGGAACGGATACGGAATGGATGCGCTGTAAATATGAGACGAGTACGTTGTTTGGAAAAAGGTAGCGAATAAATTTGCAATACCAACAGCAGAAGCTTCTGTTTTGTTCTGGTAATGAAGGGACGGAGGAAAAGCGTTTGACTTACGCTTAGAGTTAACGAACGAATATAATTTTTCAGGAGCACTACAAAAGTTTGTACTATATTGTGAAAGGTAATGATTATAGCACTGACTATTAATGGCAAGGAACAGAGAGCGAGCGGAGGAGTATAGAGCTAAGGCCAACGTGGAGCCCGACTTTTGGTACTTTTTATAGAGCCTGGATTTATTTTTTTTTAAGTATGACAAATACTTGGTGTTCAGGCCAGCAGCAGATGAGTGCCGTGCACTGTGCCAACTTCGTGCGCTCCGGTCCCAACTCACTCTCGCGCGCTCGGAGGGGCGCTCGGGAGATTTTACGACCCACTATCCACCCGGCGCTCAAGCCATCATGGACCATAGATCGTAAGGCCTAGTTTAGTGACGTTTCAACCCCCGTTTCAAACGCACGATCTACCGCGTGACCCCCGAAATAAATACTACACATTTACCACAAAGCACCACGGCATTTTCTTTTCTTGCGACGGCTACAGGAGGTTTCACTTCATCATCCATATCGTCATTGGAGACTTGAGCTTCGTCCGCCCCCCTACAAACATTGGTCCTTCGAGCCGGATCTTCGCCTAAACAAAAGGAGAAGTCCACACCAGCAAGCACCGGCGGACAATTCCCAACCTCCAAGATAAGTACGGATTCCCCATCTGCCCATCTCCAGTGGCTCCTCACCTGGTCCCATTCGGCTGGACATATATACATATATATACGTGCCGCGTCTTTCCTTTCACCGTTCTATCGACGGCGCCATATTCTTGGCAATTCCGGGCGCTCTCCGCTTCTTCGAGTGCTCGTACCCACATCTACATACCCAATACAACGGTCGTGCTTATAGTTCCGTTGTCTGTGCAATCAGTTGTGCCACAGTGAAGTAAAAAGCATTCACCTGCAGCGGGACCAATTTAATCCGCCTCCGATCCAGCGCTTACATTCATACACATATGTATGCATATCTGTCGGTAACTCATCTGCCTTCCTCTCCCAGCTACCAGCTGAGTTTTCGCGGCTGACAAACGGACATACATATGCACATACATATTCTGCACAGTTTTTTGGTTTTATAATTACATACATATATAAACTAACACGGGTCACTACGTCGCCCCTTTCTTAACTAATTATATTGTCCATAACCTAATACACGATTTCATACGCCCAGCGCATATTTATTTACATATACATACATAAGTACGCATTCCTTTTAAAGTAGCATATTCTTGCATATCTATATACATACACACATCTTGTATTTAAAACGGTTACCCGTTGCTCAATTGCGTTAACTCAAGGCACCGTACCTAGCACTTACATCCATACACACACACACATACAAGCAACAGCAGCGGTGCATTCTTTTCGTCTTTCCTTTCGTTTTCGCTTCTCCACCGTTTTGCTTGCGTTGTTGTTGGTGGGAGAATATTTTTCGGTGCCGCGCTTGACCGTAACGGAGCGTCAAGTTACGCGCTACCCTGCATTTCGAGGGTATATTGTTTTAGACGGCCGTTTGCAACCGACTCTATATATTGATACCTCGCGCCTCAATATTATTGTTCATCCTCAATTTTCATCCTAATCTCCGTATACAACCAAGGTTGTGGCCATTCGCCCCACACTTCCTTTGTTCTCCTTTCTTCGTGTGATTTCCGAATATGCCAACAGGGCGTGAAGAGAGCAAAAAACTTTTGTCCGTGACCTCTCCAAGTGTCAGAAGACCACGCAGCTCGTCCGCCCCAGAAACACCCACCTCGGTGACACGCAAAGTTAAGTCATCCAGTACTCCCGGGCCCACCACAAGCTCCGCGGGTGCGAAGACCAGATCGGTCCTATTCCCGTCGCGGGTCACGCTTAAGGTGCCAGCGCGTACTGCCAGTCCAAGCCATTCTCAACCCTCCCACACAATGGCTCACTCCGCTGCCACTACAGCAATGGCTAAATTTGGAGCAGCCTCACGCAAACTTATGCATTTCGGAGAGCGAATAAACCTTCCGAATCCTCGCACTCCATCTGCCTCGCTTGCCACGGTACGCCGTGACCAAATCCGAAGCACAAAAATTGTTTCGTGGTTGTGGCTGAAGACGGTGCGCAGGCTGAAGCGGACCTTCAATCGAAGTTCAATGACTGTTTTACGGTGTACGAACAGTGCGTTGCTGATCTCACTGATCAGCTCCAACAACCAGCAGTCCGTCCCGCCGCACAGCCAGATTTCCACGGCGGCTGCAGACTTCCCCCATGCGACATCGAAGTTTTCGCTGGGGATTACGTCAGCTGGCCTACGTTCCGAGACCTGTTTACTGCGATCTACATACAGAATCCCAGGCTGTCTCCCGTGGAAAAGCTGTACCACCTCACCACTAAGACCAGAGGTGATCCGAAGGCCATAGTGGAAAAGTCCCCACTCACAAATGACGGCTTCGAGGCTGCCTGGAATGCCCTTCGGGACCGGTACGAAAATAACAGGCTCCTGGTGACTAACCAAATAAATATCCTCCTTTCATTGGCTTCCGTTGGTACCGAGTCCAGTCGTGCGCTAAAGGAGCTTCTCAGCACCATCCAAGGAGTTTTAAGCACTGGCCCACTCAAAGGTCTCCACCGAAAACTGGGACAGCTTGCTGGTGACTATTTGTGCCTCCAAATTACAGAAGTCGACCCGGGCTTTGTGGGAAGATTCCGTCACCTCGGAGGGTTCACTCCTTCGAGACAACCGTAAATCCGAACCGGAGAGCGTGTGATCTTTGCGGGAAAGAGAATCACCCAATTCGGCTATGCCCGGACTTTCTCCAAATGAACGCTGATGCTCGTTCCAGCTGCATCAAACAAAAGCAGCTTTGTCTCAACTGTTTCGCACGAGGCCATCAGATCCGGGAATGCCAAAGTGCCCATAACTGCAGTACTTGTGGGGACCGACACCACACGCTCCTGCACCGTGGCACTCCAGTCGCCCGTGATTCCACCTCCCCAGTCGTACCGAGTCCAAGTTCTTCCGACGCCCCACCCAGCGTTCAAAATTATTTCGCCTCCGGCCAAAGAGCTGTCCTTCTGGGAACAGCAATCATTAATATTTGCCACCTGGGGACAAATTTCCGCGCCCGCGCTCTAATCGACCCGGGATCCGAGGCAAGGTTTATCACGGAACGTCTTTTTAACATAATCAAGTTGCCGTTCCGACTCATCCAGGCACAAGTCTCGGGAATCAATCGTACAGTATCCGCTCAATCCACGAAGATCTGTCATTTTGCCATCCATTCCACGACGAGGCCGGACTTGCACTTAAACGCCACGGCCTATGTTCTGCCGGAACTGGCAGGTCACCTGCCATCCTATCCGATTTCGCAAACTTCGTTTCGAGACCTGCCGGGCCTTGCATGGGCAGACCCGACCTTCCACGAGAGTTCACAAATTGATGTCCTGATTGGAGCGGATATCCTTCCGTCCATCCTATTAAGCGGCTCATAGACCAACATCTGTGGCTCTCTCCTCGGGCAGGAAACCATTTTCAGGTGGGTACTTACCGGCCAAGTGCCCAATACTGTACAAAGCAGTATTTCATCCTTCTCTACGCAAGTTTCGAGCGAGCTAGAGGCTCCCTTAGACCAGCTTCTTACCAAGTTTTGGGAGGTGGAGACACTACCGGTGAAAATCGTAGGCGAGTCGGATGCCTACTGCGAAAGCAATTTCCTCCGAACCACTTCGAGAACGTCGAACGGCAAGTACGTTGTCGCGTTGCCGTTCCGTGACCCAGATCGTCTCTGATCCGATCTGGGGTATTCAAGATCGATTGCCCTGACTCGGTTTCTGCGGAACGAAAATCGTTTAAAAAGAGACTCTACCTTACAAGCGCAATACGACTCCGTGATCCAAGAATACCTAGACCTTGATCACATGACAGAAGCTCCTCCGATTCATGGGTCCTCAACCTACTACCTGCCGCACCACGCTATCTTCAAGCCTGATAGCACCACCACGAAAGTCCGCGTTGTATTTAACGCATCCAGCCCGTCGAGTAACGGTATCAGCTTGAATGATCTTCTGCACCCCGGCCCTGTTCTCAGGGCCTTCAGATCCTGAAGTAGCGCTACTACCTGTACGTCTTCAATGCTGACATCACCAAGATGTATCGGCAGATTTGGGTAGATCCGAAGCACACCCCCTTCCAGCGAATATTGTTTCGCAACAAGGAGGGCGAGATACGCGACTATGAGTTGCAAACTGTTACCTTTGAGGTCAATTGTGCTCCCTTTCTCGCCATCCAGGCGTTGCAACGGCTTGCAGACGATTTCCAGTCCCGATTCCCGAGAGCCAGTCACATCATTCGGTCCTGTATGTATGTCGACGACGTCCTAGCGGGAGCAGACTCTCCCACTGAGGCTCAGCTAGCTATCCGCGAGTTACAGGCCGCCCTGAGTTCTGCCGGGTTTCCACTGAGAAAATGGACGTCCAACCACAAGGATATCCTGACTACCATTCCGAATGACCATCTCCTTCACACCGACTTCCTTGAAATCGAGGCAGAAAGCACAGCCAAGACTTTCGGAATTCGCTGGAAGGCGACAACAGACGATTTCTTCTTCGTTCCGCCAGAACTGGCATCTACGGCATCCCATACCAAGCGAGCGGTGCTTTCCCAGATAGCAATGTTGTTCGACCCTGCGGGCTGGTTGGCTCCTTTCATTGTCTGGTCAAAGATCTTCATGCAAGAGATCTGGTTGCAAGAAGTGGGATGGGACGAAGATCTTCCGACCGAGATGCGTCAGCGCTGGATTAGTTTTCTGCAGAGCTACTCCGCTCTCGACCTGATCCGCATTCCAAGGTGGATTGGCTCCGAACCATCTGTAAGGGTCGAGCATCACGGATTTTGCGATGCCTCCGAAAAGGCGTACGGTGCGACGATCTACGTACGCATCGAGACTCACCCCCTGGTCAAGGTGCAGTTGCTCACCGCGAAAACACGAGTCGCACCCGTTAAGACTATCGCTCCCCCGGTTAGAGCTATGCGGCGCCGTGCTACTGTCCGAAATGGCGACAGCTATCCTGCCAAATATGCCAAGCGCACCTACAACCTGTTACTTCTGGACAGATTCCGCTATAGTACTGTCCTGGCTGAAAAAGCCTGCTTGCCACTGGACTACCTTCGTGGCCAACCGAGTGACCAGAATTTCCCAAGCCACCGAGGTCGAGAATTGGGTCACATTCCGACCGCACGAAATCCCGCCGACCTCGCCAGCAGGGGCGTATCCTTACAGGAGCCCGTCGAGAACCAACTCTGGTGGCACGGACCAGCGTGGTTGCAAGGGCCCCAGCATCAATGGCCAGCCCAAGGCGGGGACGATCCCGCTATATAACCCTCGAGCAACGTGGGATGAAGGTTCACTTTGCACCGAGCCCATCCGAAGACTTTCTCGATCGGTTCTCCAATCTGGAGAGAGCCCTGCGAGTCCATGCTTATGTCCTTCGCTTCACAAAACGCTGCCGGAAGCTGGTCACCGGACAAGAGGACCACCTTGCAAGCGAATACATTACCGCAGCTGAGCGCACTCTTATCCTAGAGACTCAGCGCAGGGAATACTCCCAAGAGTATCACTGCCTAAGCGAGAAGCGGCCAGTGCCAAGGTCAAGTTCTATCCTGAATTTGAACCCGTTCCTAGACCAACATGGGCTCATAAGAGCATGTGGCCGTATCGCAACTTCTACCTTTCTGAAGTACGACGAACGGCATCCCATTATTCTGCCGTACCGCTGCCGGCTTTCCCGCCTTCTCGCGCAATTCACCCACCGGATAACTCTTCATGGCGGGAACCAACTAATGGTGCGACTTATCCGATCCAAGTTCTGGATTCCCAAGGTTCAGAAACTCATGACGGGGGTGGTAAACTCCTGCAATGTATGCGTCATCCACAGACAGAAGTTGCAAGCCCAAATGATGGGTGATCTTCCTACGGAACGAACGTCCTTTTCCAGACCGTTCACGCACACCGGAATTTACTACGCGGGTCCCTTCGAAATACGGAATTACACAGGCAGAGCGTGCCTGATAACCAAGGGGTATGTGTGTGTGTTCGTGTGTTTTTCCACGAAGGCGATCCATTTGGAGCCCACGTCGGATCTCACGACCTAGAAATTTCTTGCAGCCTTCGCTCGTTTCGTCGCACGACGAGGGTGTCCGCAGCGCATTCACTCCGACAATGGCAAAACTTTCGTTGGTGCCGCCAAGGTGCTTTCCCGTGAATTCCTAGAAGCATTCAAGGGCTCGATAACTGGTGCGTACAGCCATCACCGGGTTTCGTGGCGTTTTATCCCACCAGGAGCTCCACACATGGGAGGTCTGTGGGAAGCCGGGGTGAAGAGTTTCAAAACTGTCTTCTACAAAGCCACGTCCTCTCGGAAGTACACTTTCGAAGAGCTTTCCACGCTTCTCGCAAAGATCGAAGCACGCCTGAATTCCAGGCCGCTCTCGCCGATGTCCGAAGATCCAACTGAGTTTCTGGCCCTTACTCCCGGGCACTTCCTTACCGGGGGACCCTTGATGTCTACGGCCGAACCCGAAATAAAGGGTGACCTTAAATCAATAATCAATCGATGGCAGCATTTAAAGGCCCTCACCCAACAGTTTTGCCAGCGGTGGAAAGAGGAATACCTCAAAGAGCTCCACAAGCGCACTAAGTGGCAGACGCCGACGCCAAACCTCCAGGTTGAGGATATGGTTGTCGTCAAAGAAGACAACCTGCCCTCCAATGAATGGCGGCTCGGGAGAGTCCAGTCCGTGTATCCCGGCGCTGACGATAGAGTCCGTGTGGTAGATATCCTTACTGCCCGCGGGGTCCTTAAAATGCCTGTTGTAAAGGTCGTTCTCCTCCCAGTAGAACGCCCTAGTTTCGTCCAACAATAACGCGAATGTACCTTCCAAAGCTCCAAGTTTCATTACTAATACTTCTTCGACCACTTTCCTTCCTCCTAGTTCATCGTATCCAGACATGGCCACACGCTACTCCACATATCCGCGCCTCGCTGTCCAGCCCGCTCAGCCTCGGAAATACAGTCGACAGCTACATCGGCCCACGCCGGACGCCGCCCTCGTCGCCCAGCCCGTCCAGCCCCGGCTGCACCGCCGCCATCTACGCCGGCTCACGCCGAGCGCCGTCCTCGTCGGCCCGTCAGCCGACCGGTCGTAGGAACCGCGACCTCATCGTTTTCGAGTCCAGCGTCTCAAGCTGAGTGCCGTCCCCGTCACCCCGTGAACCGCCCCGTCGTAGGAACCCCGGCGCCCTCCGTAAGCTCCCTTCTACATCTAAATCGAAGGATTTCGAAACGGCCTTCAAGCTACCTACTACGCGCGTCGGCAACGAGAAGGTGTGCACCGCGGTCATTCGTACCAAGACGGGCGACTTCCGACTGGAAGCCATCCTGAAGGTCGAGCCCCGTTTGCGCATCCGCACGCCGATCCGACCTTTGAGCGATACGATCCGGGCTCGATTTGACGATCTGAAGCTCGCAGATGCGCAATTCCATCGACCAGCCACCATCTCTCTGGTCTTAGGCGCCGGTAGCATAAGAAGCATAATCTCAAAGGTCAAGATGGCAAAACAATGGATAAACCAAGCAACGAAACTGGAGTTACAGAACTATTGTGAGGAATTCGGATTGGAGAAACTGGACGGACTAGAGACCCAAAAGAAACAACTACTACAATTTTCGGAGAGAACAGACCTCCCAATACATATTCGAGAGAGGCTAGAACAACTAGCAAATACCCAAACACGAGGAAAAAGCCCGAGAACCAAGAGCCCAAGGCAACAATCACCAAAAGGAGTACCACAAAAATCAACAATGGAAGAGAGTCAAGGGGAGACCAGGACAGGCAGGAAGAAATCGCTATTTCCAAAACAGATAAAGAAAGGATCACCAGAAGCAGTAGCGATAATAGAAAAAATACGCAAGTGGGACCTGATCTTTTCAGGAAACGGAGGGCTGCTAGAATTCCTGAGCAGGATGGAGGAATTAGCAGAAACCTACGGGGTAGAACCGGACCTTGCAAGCGAATACATTACCGCAGCTGAGCGCACTCTTATCCTAGAGACTCAGCGCAGGGAATACTCCCAAGAGTATCACTGCCTAAGCGAGAAGCGGCCAGTGCCAAGGTCAAGTTCTATCCTGAATTTGAACCCGTTCCTAGACCAACATGGGCTCATAAGAGCATGTGGCCGTATCGCAACTTCTACCTTTCTGAAGTACGACGAACGGCATCCCATTATTCTGCCGTACCGCTGCCGGCTTTCCCGCCTTCTCGCGCAATTCACCCACCGGATAACTCTTCATGGCGGGAACCAACTAATGGTGCGACTTATCCGATCCAAGTTCTGGATTCCCAAGGTTCAGAAACTCATGACGGGGGTGGTAAACTCCTGCAATGTATGCGTCATCCACAGACAGAAGTTGCAAGCCCAAATGATGGGTGATCTTCCTACGGAACGAACGTCCTTTTCCAGACCGTTCACGCACACCGGAATTTACTACGCGGGTCCCTTCGAAATACGGAATTACACAGGCAGAGCGTGCCTGATAAACAAGGGGTATGTGTGTGTGTTCGTGTGTTTTTCCACGAAGGCGATCCATTTGGAGCCCACGTCGGATCTCACGACCTAGAAATTTCTTGCAGCCTTCGCTCGTTTCGTCGCACGACGAGGGTGTCCGCAGCGCATTCACTCCGACAATGGCATAACTTTCGTTGGTGCCGCCAAGGTGCTTTCCCGTGAATTCCTAGAAGCATTCAAGGGCTCGATAACTGGTGCGTACAGCCATCACCGGGTTTCGTGGCGTTTTATTCCACCAGGAGCTCCACACATGGGAGGTCTGTGGGAAGCCGGGGTGAAGAGTTTCAAAACTGTCTTCTACAAAGCCACGTCCTCTCGGAAGTACACTTTCGAAGAGCTTTCCACGCTTCTCGCAAAGATCGAAGCACGCCTGAATTCCAGGCCGCTCTCGCCGATGTCCGAAGATCCAACTGAGTTTCTGGCCCTTACTCCCGGGCACTTCCTTACCGGGGGACCCTTGATGTCTACGGCCGAACCCGAAATAAAGGCCCTCACCCAACAGTTTTGCCAGCGGTGGAAAGAGGAATACCTCAAAGAGCTCCACAAGCGCACTAAGTGGCAGACGCCGACGCCAAACCTCCAGGTTGGGGATATGGTTGTCGTCAAAGAAGACAACCTGCCCTCCAATGAATGGCGGCTCGGGAGAGTCCAGTCCGTGTATCCCGGCGCTGACGATAGAGTCCGTGTGGTAGATATCCTTACTGCCCGCGGGGTCCTTAAAAGGCCTGTTGTAAAGGTCGTTCTCCTCCCAGTAGAACGCCCTAGTTCCGTCCAACAATAACGCGAATGTACCTTCCAAAGCTCCAAGTTTCATTACTAATACTTCTTCGACCACTTTCCTTCCTCCTAGTTCATCGTATCCAGACATGGCCACACGCTACTCCACATATCCGCGCCTCGCTGTCCAGCCCGCTCAGCCTCGGAAATACAGTCGACAGCTACATCGGCCCACGCCGGACGCCGCCCTCGTCGCCCAGCCCGTCCAGCCCCGGCTGCACCGCCGCCATCTACGCCGGCTCACGCCGAGCGCCGTCCTCGTCGGCCCGTCAGCCGACCGGTCGTAGGAACCGCGACCTCATCGTTTTCGAGTCCAGCGTCTCAAGCTGAGTGCCGTCCCCGTCACCCCGTGAACCGCCCCGTCGTAGGAACCCCGGCGCCCTCCGTAAGCTCCCTTCTACATCTAAATCGAAGGATTTCGAAACGGCCTTCAAGCTACCTACTACGCGCGTCGGCAACGAGAAGGTGTGCACCGCGGTCATTCGTACCAAGACGGGCGACTTCCGACTGGAAGCCATCCTGAAGGTCGAGCCCCGTTTGCGCATCCGCACGCCGATCCGACCTTTGAGCGATACGATCCGGGCTCGATTTGACGATCTGAAGCTCGCAGATGCGCAATTCCATCGACCAGCCACCATCTCTCTGGTCTTAGGCGCCGGTAGCATAAGAAGCATAATCTCAAAGGTCAAGATGGCAAAACAATGGATAAACCAAGCAACGAAACTGGAGTTACAGAACTATTGTGAGGAATTCGGATTGGAGAAACTGGACGGACTAGAGACCCAAAAGAAACAACTACTACAATTTTCGGAGAGAACAGACCTCCCAATACATATTCGAGAGAGGCTAGAACAACTAGCAAATACCCAAACACGAGGAAAAAGCCCGAGAACCAAGAGCCCAAGGCAACAATCACCAAAAGGAGTACCACAAAAATCAACAATGGAAGAGAGTCAAGGGGAGACCAGGACAGGCAGGAAGAAATCGCTATTTCCAAAACAGATAAAGAAAGGATCACCAGAAGCAGTAGCGATAATAGAAAAAATACGCAAGTGGGACCTGATCTTTTCAGGAAACGGAGGGCTGCTAGAATTCCTGAGCAGGATGGAGGAATTAGCAGAAACCTACGGGGTAGAACCGGACCTTGCAAGCGAATACATTACCGCAGCTGAGCGCACTCTTATCCTAGAGACTCAGCGCAGGGAATACTCCCAAGAGTATCACTGCCTAAGCGAGAAGCGGCCAGTGCCAAGGTCAAGTTCTATCCTGAATTTGAACCCGTTCCTAGACCAACATGGGCTCATAAGAGCATGTGGCCGTATCGCAACTTCTACCTTTCTGAAGTACGACGAACGGCATCCCATTATTCTGCCGTACCGCTGCCGGCTTTCCCGCCTTCTCGCGCAATTCACCCACCGGATAACTCTTCATGGCGGGAACCAACTAATGGTGCGACTTATCCGATCCAAGTTCTGGATTCCCAAGGTTCAGAAACTCATGACGGGGGTGGTAAACTCCTGCAATGTATGCGTCATCCACAGACAGAAGTTGCAAGCCCAAATGATGGGTGATCTTCCTACGGAACGAACGTCCTTTTCCAGACCGTTCACGCACACCGGAATTTACTACGCGGGTCCCTTCGAAATACGGAATTACACAGGCAGAGCGTGCCTGATAAACAAGGGGTATGTGTGTGTGTTCGTGTGTTTTTCCACGAAGGCGATCCATTTGGAGCCCACGTCGGATCTCACGACCTAGAAATTTCTTGCAGCCTTCGCTCGTTTCGTCGCACGACGAGGGTGTCCGCAGCGCATTCACTCCGACAATGGCATAACTTTCGTTGGTGCCGCCAAGGTGCTTTCCCGTGAATTCCTAGAAGCATTCAAGGGCTCGATAACTGGTGCGTACAGCCATCACCGGGTTTCGTGGCGTTTTATTCCACCAGGAGCTCCACACATGGGAGGTCTGTGGGAAGCCGGGGTGAAGAGTTTCAAAACTGTCTTCTACAAAGCCACGTCCTCTCGGAAGTACACTTTCGAAGAGCTTTCCACGCTTCTCGCAAAGATCGAAGCACGCCTGAATTCCAGGCCGCTCTCGCCGATGTCCGAAGATCCAACTGAGTTTCTGGCCCTTACTCCCGGGCACTTCCTTACCGGGGGACCCTTGATGTCTACGGCCGAACCCGAAATAAAGGCCCTCACCCAACAGTTTTGCCAGCGGTGGAAAGAGGAATACCTCAAAGAGCTCCACAAGCGCACTAAGTGGCAGACGCCGACGCCAAACCTCCAGGTTGGGGATATGGTTGTCGTCAAAGAAGACAACCTGCCCTCCAATGAATGGCGGCTCGGGAGAGTCCAGTCCGTGTATCCCGGCGCTGACGATAGAGTCCGTGTGGTAGATATCCTTACTGCCCGCGGGGTCCTTAAAAGGCCTGTTGTAAAGGTCGTTCTCCTCCCAGTAGAACGCCCTAGTTCCGTCCAACAATAACGCGAATGTACCTTCCAAAGCTCCAAGTTTCATTACTAATACTTCTTCGACCACTTTCCTTCCTCCTAGTTCATCGTATCCAGACATGGCCACACGCTACTCCACATATCCGCGCCTCGCTGTCCAGCCCGCTCAGCCTCGGAAATACAGTCGACAGCTACATCGGCCCACGCCGGACGCCGCCCTCGTCGCCCAGCCCGTCCAGCCCCGGCTGCACCGCCGCCATCTACGCCGAGCGCCGTCCTCGTCGGCCCGTCAGCCGACCGGTCGTAGGAACCGCGACCTCATCGTTTTCGAGTCCAGCGTCTCAAGCTGAGTGCCGTCCCCGTCACCCCGTGAACCGCCCCGTCGTAGGAACCCCGGCGCCCTCCGTAAGCTCCCTTCTACATCTAAATCGAAGGATTTCGAAACGGCCTTCAAGCTACCTACTACGCGCGTCGGCAACGAGAAGGTGTGCACCGCGGTCATTCGTACCAAGACGGGCGACTTCCGACTGGAAGCCATCCTGAAGGTCGAGCCCCGTTTGCGCATCCGCACGCCGATCCGACCTTTGAGCGATACGATCCGGGCTCGATTTGACGATCTGAAGCTCGCAGATGCGCAATTCCATCGACCAGCCACCATCTCTCTGGTCTTAGGCGCCGGTAGCATAAGAAGCATAATCTCAAAGGTCAAGATGGCAAAACAATGGATAAACCAAGCAACGAAACTGGAGTTACAGAACTATTGTGAGGAATTCGGATTGGAGAAACTGGACGGACTAGAGACCCAAAAGAAACAACTACTACAATTTTCGGAGAGAACAGACCTCCCAATACATATTCGAGAGAGGCTAGAACAACTAGCAAATACCCAAACACGAGGAAAAAGCCCGAGAACCAAGAGCCCAAGGCAACAATCACCAAAAGGAGTACCACAAAAATCAACAATGGAAGAGAGTCAAGGGGAGACCAGGACAGGCAGGAAGAAATCGCTATTTCCAAAACAGATAAAGAAAGGATCACCAGAAGCAGTAGCGATAATAGAAAAAATACGCAAGTGGGACCTGATCTTTTCAGGAAACGGAGGGCTGCTAGAATTCCTGAGCAGGATGGAGGAATTAGCAGAAACCTACGGGGTAGAACCGGACCTTGCAAGCGAATACATTACCGCAGCTGAGCGCACTCTTATCCTAGAGACTCAGCGCAGGGAATACTCCCAAGAGTATCACTGCCTAAGCGAGAAGCGGCCAGTGCCAAGGTCAAGTTCTATCCTGAATTTGAACCCGTTCCTAGACCAACATGGGCTCATAAGAGCATGTGGCCGTATCGCAACTTCTACCTTTCTGAAGTACGACGAACGGCATCCCATTATTCTGCCGTACCGCTGCCGGCTTTCCCGCCTTCTCGCGCAATTCACCCACCGGATAACTCTTCATGGCGGGAACCAACTAATGGTGCGACTTATCCGATCCAAGTTCTGGATTCCCAAGGTTCAGAAACTCATGACGGGGGTGGTAAACTCCTGCAATGTATGCGTCATCCACAGACAGAAGTTGCAAGCCCAAATGATGGGTGATCTTCCTACGGAACGAACGTCCTTTTCCAGACCGTTCACGCACACCGGAATTTACTACGCGGGTCCCTTCGAAATACGGAATTACACAGGCAGAGCGTGCCTGATAAACAAGGGGTATGTGTGTGTGTTCGTGTGTTTTTCCACGAAGGCGATCCATTTGGAGCCCACGTCGGATCTCACGACCTAGAAATTTCTTGCAGCCTTCGCTCGTTTCGTCGCACGACGAGGGTGTCCGCAGCGCATTCACTCCGACAATGGCATAACTTTCGTTGGTGCCGCCAAGGTGCTTTCCCGTGAATTCCTAGAAGCATTCAAGGGCTCGATAACTGGTGCGTACAGCCATCACCGGGTTTCGTGGCGTTTTATTCCACCAGGAGCTCCACACATGGGAGGTCTGTGGGAAGCCGGGGTGAAGAGTTTCAAAACTGTCTTCTACAAAGCCACGTCCTCTCGGAAGTACACTTTCGAAGAGCTTTCCACGCTTCTCGCAAAGATCGAAGCACGCCTGAATTCCAGGCCGCTCTCGCCGATGTCCGAAGATCCAACTGAGTTTCTGGCCCTTACTCCCGGGCACTTCCTTACCGGGGGACCCTTGATGTCTACGGCCGAACCCGAAATAAAGGCCCTCACCCAACAGTTTTGCCAGCGGTGGAAAGAGGAATACCTCAAAGAGCTCCACAAGCGCACTAAGTGGCAGACGCCGACGCCAAACCTCCAGGTTGGGGATATGGTTGTCGTCAAAGAAGACAACCTGCCCTCCAATGAATGGCCGCTCGGGAGAGTCCAGTCCGTGTATCCCGGCGCTGACGATAGAGTCCGTGTGGTAGATATCCTTACTGCCCGCGGGGTCCTTAAAAGGCCTGTTGTAAAGGTCGTTCTCCTCCCAGTAGAACGCCCTAGTTCCGTCCAACAATAACGCGAATGTACCTTCCAAAGCTCCAAGTTTCATTACTAATACTTCTTCGACCACTTTCCTTCCTCCTAGTTCATCGTATCCAGACATGGCCACACGCTACTCCACATATCCGCGCCTCGCTGTCCAGCCCGCTCAGCCTCGGAAATACAGTCGACAGCTACATCGGCCCACGCCGGACGCCGCCCTCGTCGCCCAGCCCGTCCAGCCCCGGCTGCACCGCCGCCATCTACGCCGAGCGCCGTCCTCGTCGGCCCGTCAGCCGACCGGTCGTAGGAACCGCGACCTCATCGTTTTCGAGTCCAGCGTCTCAAGCTGAGTGCCGTCCCCGTCACCCCGTGAACCGCCCCGTCGTAGGAACCCCGGCGCCATCCGTAAGCTCCCTTCTACAACATAGGAGCCTCAATATCCTCCCGACGGCGCTGGTGGTCCTGGATACGGGCTCGAAGGATTTCGAAACGGGCGCGCTCATCGACCCATGTACGCCGGTGAGCTGCATTGACGACTCATTGGCCTCCGCCTTCAAGCTACCTACTACGCGCGTCGGCAACGAGAAGGTGTGCACCGCGGTCATTCGTACCAAGACGGGCGACTTCCGACTGGAAGCCATCCTGAAGGTCGAGCCCCGTTTGCGCATCCGCACGCCGATCCGACCTTTGAGCGATACGATCCGGGCTCGATTTGACGATCTGAAGCTCGCAGATGCGCAATTCCATCGACCAGCCACCATCTCTCTGGTCTTAGGCGCCGACGTCTACCCGAAAGTGACAACCCGGGTTCCTGGCACGCGAGGACGGCCTTCCTGTGGCCATGAGCACGGTGTTCGGATGGATCGTATCCGGTGCATGCACACAGCGATAGACACCGATTGGGCTTTGCATCCTGCAGGGGGGGGGGGGGGGGGGGAGGATGTTCAGGCTAGCAGCAGTTGAGTGCCGCGCACTGTGCCCACTTCGTGCGCTCCGGTCCCTACTCGCTCTCGCGCGCTCGGATGGGCGATCGGGAGAGTTTACGACCCACGATCCACACGGCGCTCAAGCCACTAGCCACTAGACACTAGTTTAGTGTCGTTTCAACCCCCGTTTCGAACGCACGATCTACCCCCGAAATAAATACCACAAAGCACCACGGCATTTTCATTACTTGCGACGGCTACAGGAGGTTTCACTTCATCATCCATATCGTCATTGGAGACTTGAGCTTCGTCCGCCCCCCTACAAACCCTTGGAGAACCAGGGAGGCTTGGACGATACAGGTACAGTGATATCTGGAACAAATGTATTAAGGGAGGAGTAAGTAAAGCTATAAAACGAGCTAACAGTTGCATCTTTGTTCGGTAAAGAATAAAAAAACGACCAATCAACACGTGAGAGATGTAGATCTAAATCGATAAAATTTGTTTTGCGAAAACACTTTATGTGACAAGGAGCCATGGAACTGTCAGCACAACCAGATCGGTTACACTCAAGGGATATCGACAAAGTTGGATGGTAAGGAACTTCAGGTAATGATATTGGGCTTGCTCTGGTTACCGTAGCAAGAGAAGCATCGTTAACAAACATGAGGGCAAGAAGTCCTAATGTTTTTAACGGCATTAATATGGACAAGGCAAATATCCGTTAGCCCATTTGTGACGCCCAGCACCAGGAAGGCCCAGCGCCGGCGCCACAAACACAACAAAACATTAGAAACACCGAGAAGAAACCCTGAAGACTAATTATACTAGAAACACCAAGGCAAGCCATGAAGACTAAACTATAAGTATTAGTAGAATAAGTAGAACGTAAGAGACAATACATGAAGACCTGCCCTATAAGGAGAAAAGAAATAAACAGAAAAAGAACAAACAATAAGAAAAAACCGAAAGAAACATTAAACCAACCACAGCTGACCAGCCCAAGTGTGACCATACCCCAAACACCAACGGGCACAATATCAGCTGATCCGCACAAACGCGTTAGGGACACATCAGCACAACGCGCTAGGGACATTCCGTACGGATCAGCTGCTTTTCGGAAATAAAAAGGGCTCCGACAGAGCGATCAGCATCAGTTCGGCTCGGGCCAGTGGAGAGGTAAGCATCAGTAGCAGCCACCAGCAGCCCCAGCGATCCTCCCATCCTCCTCGGAGCGCATTTACCCTCCGCAACATTTATTCTCCTCGGAGCGCATTCACCCTCCGCAACATTTATTCTCCTCGGAGCGCATTTACCCTCCGCAACATTATTTCTCCTCGGAGTGCATTCACCCTCCGCAACATTATTTCTCCTCGGAGTGCATTCACCCTCCGCAACATTCTTCTCCTCGGAGCGCATTAGACCTCCGCGCCCTCAACCCACACCGACCAGAAGACTACCAGGACCCGCACGCAACCATCCGCCACGTGCGGCCAACCCGAAGGACGACCCCGAAGGAAGAGCCAGAAGAAAAAACACCCGCGCACCTACCAAACTTTGTACCCTTTAAGAACAATAAAAATAACTCTATCTCTTTTATTACCGCTCAAGCCCCGCCTTATTCTTGAACCACGAGACTCTCTTTCAGCTACCACACCCAGAGATCAAACAAATTTCTGTGGAACCCGGCGCGACGAGCATACCCCGGCCGAAGCGTCGTCACAGTGGCGCCCGAGCAGGTTGTGGTAGCATAAGAAGCATAATCTCAAAGGTCAAGATGGCAAAACAATGGATAAACCAAGCAACGAAACTGGAGTTACAGAACTATTGTGAGGAATTCGGATTGGAGAAACTGGACGGACTAGAGACCCAAAAGAAACAACTACTACAATTTTCGGAGAGAACAGACCTCCCAATACATATTCGAGAGAGGCTAGAACAACTAGCAAATACCCAAACACGAGGAAAAAGCCCGAGAACCAAGAGCCCAAGGCAACAATCACCAAAAGGAGTACCACAAAAATCAACAATGGAAGAGAGTCAAGGGGAGACCAGGACAGGCAGGAAGAAATCGCTATTTCCAAAACAGATAAAGAAAGGATCACCAGAAGCAGTAGCGATAATAGAAAAAATACGCAAGTGGGACCTGATCTTTTCAGGAAACGGAGGGCTGCTAGAATTCCTGAGCAGGATGGAGGAATTAGCAGAAACCTACGGGGTAGAACCGGACCTTGCAAGCGAATACATTACCGCAGCTGAGCGCACTCTTATCCTAGAGACTCAGCGCAGGGAATACTCCCAAGAGTATCACTGCCTAAGCGAGAAGCGGCCAGTGCCAAGGTCAAGTTCTATCCTGAATTTGAACCCGTTCCTAGACCAACATGGGCTCATAAGAGCATGTGGCCGTATCGCAACTTCTACCTTTCTGAAGTACGACGAACGGCATCCCATTATTCTGCCGTACCGCTGCCGGCTTTCCCGCCTTCTCGCGCAATTCACCCACCGGATAACTCTTCATGGCGGGAACCAACTAATGGTGCGACTTATCCGATCCAAGTTCTAGATTCCCAAGGTTCAGAAACTCATGACGGGGGCGGTAAACTCCTGCAATGTATGCGTCATCCACAGACAGAAGTTGCAAGCCCAAATGATGGGTGATCTTCCTACGGAACGAACGTCCTTTTCCAGACCGTTCACGCACACCGGAATTTACTACGCGGGTCCCTTCGAAATACGGAATTACACAGGCAGAGCGTGCCTGATAACCAAGGGGTATGTGCGTGTGTTCGTGTGTTTTTCCACGAAGGCGATCCATTTGGAGCCCACGTCGGATCTCACGACCTAGAAATTTCTTGCAGCCTTCGCTCGTTTCGTCGCACGACGAGGGTGTCCGCAGCGCATTCACTCCGACAATGGCAAAACTTTCGTTGGTGCCGCCAAGGTGCTTTCCCGTGAATTCCTAGAAGCATTCAAGGGCTCGATAACTGGTGCGTACAGCCATCACCGGGTTTCGTGGCGTTTTATCCCACCAGGAGCTCCACACATGGGAGGTCTGTGGGAAGCCGGGGTGAAGAGTTTCAAAACTGTCTTCTACAAAGCCACGTCCTCTCGGAAGTACACTTTCGAAGAGCTTTCCACGCTTCTCGCAAAGATCGAAGCACGCCTGAATTCCAGGCTGCTCTCGCCGATGGCCGAAGATCCAACTGAGTTTCTGGCCTTTACTCCCGGGCACTTCCTTACCGGGGGACCCTTGATGTCTACGGCCGAACCCGAAATAAAGGGTGACCTTAAATCAATAATCAATCGATGGCAGCATTTAAAGGCCCTCACCCAACAGTTTTGCCAGCGGTGGAAAGAGGAATACCTCAAAGAGCTCCACAAGCGCACTAAGTGGCAGACGCCGACGCCAAGCCTCCAGGTTGGGGATATGGTTGTCGTCAAAGAAGACAACCTGCCCTCCGATGAATGGCGGCTCGGGAGAGTCCAGTCCGTGTATCCCGGCGCTGACGATAGAGTCCGTGTGAATGATATCCTTACTGCCCGCGGGGTCCTTAAAAGGCCTGTTGTAAAGGTCGTTCTCCTCCCAGTAGAACGCCCTAGTTCCGTCCAACAATAACGCGAATGTACCTTCCAAAGCTCCAAGTTTCATTACTAATACTTCTTTGACCACTTTCCTTCCTCCTAGTTCATCGTATCCAGACATGGCCACACGCTACTCCACATATCCGCGCCTCGCTGTCCAGCCCGCTCAGCCTCGGAAATACAGTCGACAGCTACATCGGCCCACGCCGGACGCCGCCCTCGTCGCCCAGCCCGTCCAGCCCCGGCTGCACCGCCGCCATCTACGCCGGCTCACGCCGAGCGCCGTCCTCGTCGGCCCGTCAGCCGACCGGTCGTAGGAACCGCGACCTCATCGTTTTCGAGTCCAGCGTCTCAAGCTGAGTGCCGTCCCCGTCACCCCGTGAACCGCCCCGTCGTAGGAACCCCGGCGCCCTCCGTAAGCTCCCTTCTACATCTAAGTCGAAGGATTTCGAAACGGCCTTCAAGCTACCTACTACGCGCGTCGGCAACGAGAAGGTGTGCACCGCGGTCATTCGTACCAAGACGGGCGACTTCCGACTGGAAGCCATCCTGAAGGTCGAGCCCCGTTTGCGCATCCGCACGCCGATCCGACCTTTGAGCGATACGATCCGGGCTCGATTTGACGATCTGAAGCTCGCAGATGCGCAATTCCATCGACCAGCCACCATCTCTCTGGTCTTAGGCGCCGGTAGCATAAGAAGCATAATCTCAAAGGTCAAGATGGCAAAACAATGGATAAACCAAGCAACGAAACTGGAGTTACAGAACTATTGTGAGGAATTCGGATTGGAGAAACTGGACGGACTAGAGACCCAAAAGAAACAACTACTACAATTTTCGGAGAGAACAGACCTCCCAATACATATTCGAGAGAGGCTAGAACAACTAGCAAATACCCAAACACGAGGAAAAAGCCCGAGAACCAAGAGCCCAAGGCAACAATCACCAAAAGGAGTACCACAAAAATCAACAATGGAAGAGAGTCAAGGGGAGACCAGGACAGGCAGGAAGAAATCGCTATTTCCAAAACAGATAAAGAAAGGATCACCAGAAGCAGTAGCGATAATAGAAAAAATACGCAAGTGGGACCTGATCTTTTCAGGAAACGGAGGGCTGCTACAATTCCTGAGCAGGATGGAGGAATTAGCAGAAACCAACGGGGTAGAACCGGACCTTGCAAGCGAATACATTACCGCAGCTGAGCGCACTCTTATCCTAGAGACTCAGCGCAAGGAATACTCCCAAGAGTATCACTGCCTAAGCGAGAAGCGGCCAGTGCCAAGGTCAAGTTCTATCCTGAATTTGAACCCGTTCCTAGACCAACATGGGCTCATAAGAGCATGTGGCCGTATCGCAACTTCTACCTTTCTGAAGTACGACGAACGGCATCCCATTATTCTGCCGTACCGCTGCCAGCTTTCCCGCCTTCTCGCGCAATTCACCCACCGGATAACTCTTCATGGCGGGAACCAACTAATGGTGCGACTTATCCGATCCAAGTTCTGGATTCCCAAGGTTCAGAAACTCATGACGGGGGTGGTAAACTCCTGCAATGTATGCGTCATCCACAGACAGAAGTTGCAAGCCCAAATGATGGGTGATCTTCCTACGGAACGAACGTCCTTTTCCAGACCGTTCACGCACACCGGAATTTACTACGCGGGTCCCTTCGAAATACGGAATTACACAGGCAGAGCGTGCCTGATAACCAAGGGGTATGTGCGTGTGTTCGTGTGTTTTTCCACGAAGGCGATCCATTTGGAGCCCACGTCGGATCTCACGACCTAGAAATTTCTTGCAGCCTTCGCTCGTTTCGTCGCACGACGAGGGTGTCCGCAGCGCATTCACTCCGACAATGGCAAAACTTTCGTTGGTGCCGCCAAGGTGCTTTCCCGTGAATTCCTAGAAGCATTCAAGGGCTCGATAACTGGTGCGTACAGCCATCACCGGGTTTCGTGGCGTTTTATCCCACCAGGAGCTCCACACAGGGGAGGTCTGTGGGAAGCCGGGGTGAAGAGTTTCAAAACTGTCTTCTACAAAGCCACGTCCTCTCGGAAGTACACTTTCGAAGAGCTTTCCACGCTTCTCGCAAAGATCGAAGCACGCCTGAATTCCAGGCCGCTCTCGCCGATGTCCGAAGATCCAACTGAGTTTCTGGCCTTTACTCCCGGGCACTTCCTTACCGGGGGACCCTTGATGTCTACGGCCGAACCCGAAATAAAGGGTGACCTTAAATCAATAATCAATCGATGGCAGCATTTAAAGGCCCTCACCCAACAGTTTTGCCAGCGGTGGAAAGAGGAATACCTCAAAGAGCTCCACAAGCGCACTAAGTGGCAGACGCCGACGCCAAGCCTCCAGGTTGGGGATATGGTTGTCGTCAAAGAAGACAACCTGCCCTCCAATGAATGGCGGCTCGGGAGAGTCCAGTCCGTGTATCCCGGCGCTGACGATAGAGTCCGTGTGATAGATATCCTTACTGCCCGCGGGGTCCTTAAAAGGCCTGTTGTAAAGGTCGTTCTCCTCCCAGTAGAACGCCCTAGTTCCGTCCAACAATAACGCGAATGTACCTTCCAAAGCTCCAAGTTTCATTACTAATACTTCTTCGACCACTTTCCTTCCTCCTAGTTCATCGTATCCAGACATGGCCACACGCTACTCCACATATCCGCGCCTCGCTGTCCAGCCCGCTCAGCCTCGGAAATACAGTCGACAGCTACATCGGCCCACGCCGGACGCCGCCCTCGTCGCCCAGCCCGTCCAGCCCCGGCTGCACCGCCGCCATCTACGCCGAGCGCCGTCCTCGTCGGCCCGTCAGCCGACCGGTCGTAGGAACCGCGACCTCATCGTTTTCGAGTCCAGCGTCTCAAGCTGAGTGCCGTCCCCGTCACCCCGTGAACCGCCCCGTCGTAGGAACCCCGGCGCCCTCCGTAAGCTCCCTTCTACATCTAAATCGAAGGATTTCGAAACGGCCTTCAAGCTACCTACTACGCGCGTCGGCAACGAGAAGGTGTGCACCGCGGTCATTCGTACCAAGACGGGCGACTTCCGACTGGAAGCCATCCTGAAGGTCGAGCCCCGTTTGCGCATCCGCACGCCGATCCGACCTTTGAGCGATACGATCCGGGCTCGATTTGACGATCTGAAGCTCGCAGATGCGCAATTCCATCGACCAGCCACCATCTCTCTGGTCTTAGGCGCCGGTAGCATAAGAAGCATAATCTCAAAGGTCAAGATGGCAAAACAATGGATAAACCAAGCAACGAAACTGGAGTTACAGAACTATTGTGAGGAATTCGGATTGGAGAAACTGGACGGACTAGAGACCCAAAAGAAACAACTACTACAATTTTCGGAGAGAACAGACCTCCCAATACATATTCGAGAGAGGCTAGAACAACTAGCAAATACCCAAACACGAGGAAAAAGCCCGAGAACCAAGAGCCCAAGGCAACAATCACCAAAAGGAGTACCACAAAAATCAACAATGGAAGAGAGTCAAGGGGAGACCAGGACAGGCAGGAAGAAATCGCTATTTCCAAAACAGATAAAGAAAGGATCACCAGAAGCAGTAGCGATAATAGAAAAAATACGCAAGTGGGACCTGATCTTTTCAGGAAACGGAGGGCTGCTACAATTCCTGAGCAGGATGGAGGAATTAGCAGAAACCAACGGGGTAGAACCGGACCTTGCAAGCGAATACATTACCGCAGCTGAGCGCACTCTTATCCTAGAGACTCAGCGCAGGGAATACTCCCAAGAGTATCACTGCCTAAGCGAGAAGCGGCCAGTGCCAAGGTCAAGTTCTATCCTGAATTTGAACCCGTTCCTAGACCAACATGGGCTCATAAGAGCATGTGGCCGTATCGCAACTTCTACCTTTCTGAAGTACGACGAACGGCATCCCATTATTCTGCCGTACCGCTGCCAGCTTTCCCGCCTTCTCGCGCAATTCACCCACCGGATAACTCTTCATGGCGGGAACCAACTAATGGTGCGACTTATCCGATCCAAGTTCTGGATTCCCAAGGTTCAGAAACTCATGACGGGGGTGGTAAACTCCTGCAATGTATGCGTCATCCACAGACAGAAGTTGCAAGCCCAAATGATGGGTGATCTTCCTACGGAACGAACGTCCTTTTCCAGACCGTTCACGCACACCGGAATTTACTACGCGGGTCCCTTCGAAATACGGAATTACACAGGCAGAGCGTGCCTGATAACCAAGGGGTATGTGCGTGTGTTCGTGTGTTTTTCCACGAAGGCGATCCATTTGGAGCCCACGTCGGATCTCACGACCTAGAAATTTCTTGCAGCCTTCGCTCGTTTCGTCGCACGACGAGGGTGTCCGCAGCGCATTCACTCCGACAATGGCAAAACTTTCGTTGGTGCCGCCAAGGTGCTTTCCCGTGAATTCCTAGAAGCATTCAAGGGCTCGATAACTGGTGCGTACAGCCATCACCGGGTTTCGTGGCGTTTTATCCCACCAGGAGCTCCACATATGGGCGGTCTGTGGAAAGCCGGGGTGAAGAGTTTCAAAACTGTCTTCTACAAAGCCACGTCCTCTCGGAAGTACACTTTCGAAGAGCTTTCCACGCTTCTCGCAAAGATCGAAGCACGCCTGAATTCCAGGCCGCTCTCGCTGATGTCCGAAGATCCAACTGAGTTTCTGGCCCTTACTCCCGGGCACTTCCTTACCGGGGGACATAAAGGGTGACCTTAAATCAATAATCAATCGATGGCAGCATTTAAAGGCCCTCACCCAACAGTTTTGCCAGCGGTGGAAAGAGGAATACCTCAAAGAGCTCCACAAGCGCACTAAGTGGCAGACGCCGACGCCAAGCCTCCAGGTTGGGGATATGGTTGTCGTCAAAGAAGACAACCTGCCCTCCAATGAATGGCGGCTCGGGAGAGTCCAGTCCGTGTATCCCGGCGCTGACGATAGAGTCCGTGTGATAGATATCCTTACTGCCCGCGGGGTCCTTAAAAGGCCTGTTGTAAAGGTCGTTCTCCTCCCAGTAGAACGCCCTAGTTCCGTCCAACAATAACGCGAATGTACCTTCCAAAGCTCCAAGTTTCATTACTAATACTTCTTCGACCACTTTCCTTCCTCCTAGTTCATCGTATCCAGACATGGCCACACGCTACTCCACATATCCGCGCCTCGCTGTCCAGCCCGCTCAGCCTCGGAAATACAGTCGACAGCTACATCGGCCCACGCCGGACGCCGCCCTCGTCGCCCAGCCCGTCCAGCCCCGGCTGCACCGCCGCCATCTACGCCGAGCGCCGTCCTCGTCGGCCCGTCAGCCGACCGGTCGTAGGAACCGCGACCTCATCGTTTTCGAGTCCAGCGTCTCAAGCTGAGTGCCGTCCCCGTCACCCCGTGAACCGCCCCGTCGTAGGAACCCCGGCGCCCTCCGTAAGCTCCCTTCTACATCTAAATCGAAGGATTTCGAAACGGCCTTCAAGCTACCTACTACGCGCGTCGGCAACGAGAAGGTGTGCACCGCGGTCATTCGTACCAAGACGGGCGACTTCCGACTGGAAGCCATCCTGAAGGTCGAGCCCCGTTTGCGCATCCGCACGCCGATCCGACCTTTGAGCGATACGATCCGGGCTCGATTTGACGATCTGAAGCTCGCAGATGCGCAATTCCATCGACCAGCCACCATCTCTCTGGTCTTAGGCGCCGACGTCTACCCGAAAGTGACAACCCGGGTTCCTGGCACGCGAGGACGGCCTTCCTGTGGCCATGAGCACGGTGTTCGGATGGATCGTATCCGGTGCATGCACACAGCGATAGACACCGATTGGGCTTTGCATCCTGCAGGGGGGGGGGGGGGGGGGGGAGGATGTTCAGGCTAGCAGCAGATGAGTGCCGCGCACTGTGCCCACTTCGTGCGCTCCGGTCCCTACTCGCTCTCGCGCGCTCGGATGGGCGATCGGGAGAGTTTACGACCCACGATCCACACGGCGCTCAAGCCACTAGCCACTAGACACTAGTTTAGTGTCGTTTCAACCCCCGTTTCAAACGCACGATCTACCCCCGAAATAAATACCACAAAGCACCACGGCATTTTCATTACTTGCGACGGCTACAGGAGGTTTCACTTCATCATCCATATCGTCATTGGAGACTTGAGCTTCGTCCGCCCCCCTACAAACCCTTGGAGAACCAGGGAGGCTTGGACGATACAGGTACAGTGATATCTGGAACAAATGTATTAAGGGAGGAGTAAGTAAAGCTATAAAACGAGCTAACAGTTGCATCTTTGTTCGGTAAAGAATAAAGAAACGACCAATCAACACGTGAGAGATGTAGATCTAAATCGATAAAATTTGTTTTGCGAAAACACTTTATGTGACAAGGAGCCATGGAACTGTCAGCACAACCAGATCGGGTACACTCAAGGGATATCGACTAAGTTGGATGGTAAGGATCTTCAGGTAATGATATTGGGCTTGCTCTGGTTACCGTAGCAAGAGAAGCATCGTTAACAAACATGAGGTCAAGAAGTCCTAATGTTTTTAACGGCATTAATATGGACAAGGCAAATATCCGTTAGCCCATTTGTGACGCCCAGCACCAGGAAGACCCAGCGCCGGCGCCACAAACACAACAAAACATTAGAAGCACCGAGAAGAAACCCTGAAGACTAATTATACTAGATACACCAAGACAAGCCATGAAGACTAAACTATAAGTATTAGTAGAATAAGTAGAACATAAGAGACAATACATGAAGATCTGCCCTATTAGGAGAAAAGAAATAAACAGAAAAAGAACAAACAATAAGAAAAAACCTAAAGAAACATTAAACCAACCACAGCTGACCAGCCCAAGTGTGACCATACCCCAAACACCAACGGGCACACTATCAGCTGATCCGCACAAACGCGTTAGGGACACATCAGCACAACGCGCTAGGGACATTCCGTACGGATCAGCTGCTTTTCGGAAATAAAAAGGGCTCCGACAGAGCGATCAGCATCAGTTCGGCTCGGGCCAGTGGAGAGGTAAGCATCAGTAGCAGCCACCAGCAGCCCCAGCGATCCTCCCATCCTCCTCGGAGCGCATTTACCCTCCGCAACATTTATTCTCCTCGGAGCGCATTCACCCTCCGCAACATTTATTCTCCTCGGAGCGCATTTACCCTCCGCAACATTATTTCTCCTCGGAGTGCATTCACCCTCCGCAACATTATTTCTCCTCGGAGCGCATTTACCCTCCGCAACATTATTTCTCCTCGGAGCGCATTTACCATCCGCAACATTTATTCTCCTCGGAGCGCATTTACCCTCCGCAACATTATTTCTCCTCGGAGCGCATTCACCCTCCGCAACATTCTTCTCCTCGGAGCGCATTAGACCTCCGCGCCCTCAACCCACACCGACCAGAAGACTACCAGGACCCGCACGCAACCATCCGCCACGTGCGGCCAACCCGAAGGACGACCCCGAAGGAAGAGCCAGAAGAAAAAAAACCCGCGCACCTACCAAACTTTGTACCCTTTAAGAACAATAAAAATAACTCTATCTCTTTTATTACCGCTCAAGCCCCGCCTTAATCTTGAACCACGAGACTCTCTTTCAGCTACCACACCCAGAGATCAAACAAATTTCTGTGGAACCCGGCGCGACGAGCATACCCCGGCCGAAGCGTCGTCACAGTGGCGCCCGAGCAGGTTGTGGTAGCATAAGAAGCATAATCTCAAAGGTCAAGATGGCAAAACAATGGATAAACCAAGCAACGAAACTGGAGTTACAGAACTATTGTGAGGAATTCGGATTGGAGAAACTGGACGGACTAGAGACCCAAAAGAAACAACTACTACAATTTTCGGAGAGAACAGACCTCCCAATACATATTCGAGAGAGGCTAGAACAACTAGCAAATACCCAAACACGAGGAAAAAGCCCGAGAACCAAGAGCCCAAGGCAACAATCACCAAAAGGAGTACCACAAAAATCAACAATGGAAGAGAGTCAAGGGGAGACCAGGACAGGCAGGAAGAAATCGCTATTTCCAAAACAGATAAAGAAAGGATCACCAGAAGCAGTAGTGATAATAGAAAAAATACGCAAGTGGGACCTGATCTTTTCAGGAAACGGAGGGCTGCTAGAATTCCTGAGCAGGATGGAGGAATTAGCAGAAACCTACGGGGTAGAACCGGACCACCTCGTATTCGCAATGCCGGTAATCCTGGAAGAAAGCGCGCTAGACTGGTGGCACCCAAAGCCAGCGCCAGTCACATCATGGGAGGAAGCAAAGGTCGGACTAAAAGAAAACTTCATATCCCCCCGATACCAAGAGGAGCTTGCAAAACAAGTGTCAGAGCGTAAACAAGCGGAAACAGAACCAGTTCGAGACTATATCCAAGAAATAAGGAAATTAATGAGGTTCGGAACCTACACAGAGCAGGAAAAACTGGAAATAATATACCAGAACTGCCGGCTGCCGCTGAAACTATACGTGAAGAGGAGAGAATTCCAAAAGCTGTCGGAACTCATTATCATCGCAGAAGAATTCGAAAAAATAGAGACAGATGCAGGACTCTCCAAGGCTACAGGTCGCCAATGGAATTACCCAGGAATTACAGCAGGAAACCCGTACTGTACTGCTGGACCTGCAACAAACAAGGAGTACGTACAATAGACTGCTGCAGAAAACAACCGGAAAACACACAGGGCGCAGGACCAACCCGCGAATCTCCTGTGGCCCAGAACCAGCTGAGCGGGACAACACACAACTAATATTTAACAAAAACCAACTTTTAGGACGGGCAAGATTGAATCAAAACTGATGGAAGTAATCATCGATACAGGGGCAACAAGATGCATGATAAACGAAAGGGCGGCCGAAAAACTAAAAGGAGAAGGTATCGAAGGAGTGGAAAACAGATTAATCCGTCTCGCGGATGAAAGCACTCGGAGAACAACACGAAGAATCCAACTAACAGTAGAACTAGGGGAAAAAGAAACCACCCAATCATTCCTAATCATGACAGGGGTACCAGACACCCCTAGGAATGGAATTCTTAAATGATGCAGGCACATCAATAACGTGCGGAGAAGCCACAATAAACTTCAACGGGGAACCAAACCCAAAGAGAAAGGAGGAAAGCGCAAGATATTCAGTAACAGAGCGAACGGACGAGGAAATCGAAAAATGGATTACAACGGAGGTACAGAAATCCAACACTCTTGAGCAATATTACGAAACATCGGAGATTTCTGAAAGATGACAGACCAGTCAAACAGAGGTATTACCCAAGAAATCCAGCGCAAATGGAAATCATCAACAAAGAGATCAGCGAACTCATAAAGCAAGATCTAATAGAACCATCACACAGCCCATACAGCTCACCGATTGTCCTCATAAAAAAGAAAACTGGAGATTGGAGGGTCTGCGTGGACTACCGACTGTTAAACGAAAAATCAGAGAAGGATGCATACCCATTACCACGGAAGGACTTTATTCTAAATCAGCGTAAAGAGGCTAAATACATTAGCACGCTCGACTTAAAGTCAGGGTATTGGAAAATCCCAATGGAAAAACAGAGCCGACACTACACAGCCTTTACAGCTCCCGGGCGAGGATTGTACCAATGGAAGGTCATGCCAGCAACAGAAGAGGAGAGTACAGCACCTGGAATTTCCAATCTTATCAAGAGGTATTTGTGCAAAAATTGAAAGCTGAGTGAAGACGAAAAGATTAAAAAACTCGCAATTATTGTCTTGTGCTGAAACAATTGCACCTCGCTGTCAATTCTTGGCACATACGTATGACATAGTAAAGCTAGATTTGCATGCTGTAGTTAGAGTTGAGCATACATATATATTAATACATATATACATACATCTAACCCTCTTGGACGCAATAACTACACATATAACTCATTTTAACTGCAATCGCTGTCACCCCTTTCCCCTTTCTCGTTTTCGTTGTGTCAAATATATAGTTGGGTCGTTGGCCAAGCACGCATACCAATACGCAGCTGTAGCGGTGAATTTTTTCGTCTCGCTTTCGCTCCTCACCGTTGCTTGTCGTTGTTCTTTTGTTTGGCGCGCTTGATCCAAACCAAACACCAAGTGACGCGCTACCCTGTTTTCGTCGGGTATATTCGTTTGGTACAGTAGGATCCACATATCAATTAAGACAAAGTCGTGCTTCGCAAATCAATTTAGCGTCGATCGTTGTCGGTGCATACGTATACATCCATTCTTCAGAACTACAGCGGTGAAATTTTTCGTTTTCGCTTGTCACCATTGCTGTTCGTTGCTATTCTTGTGTGGTTTTCGTTTACGCGCCAGCCAAGCGACGCTCTACCCTAAACTTGTCGGTTATATTGGTTATTCACCTCGTTTGGGTACAATTACCCATTATTTCATTGAGTGCCTCGGCATTACATACGATTATTAGAAACGATCTTTCGCCTTCAGTTGCTTATATTGAGAATCAATATGACCACAAAAGCCAACAATATCGTCCTTGAAGAGCTGAAGAAAAAGCGCAGTTGCCGTGTCAAAGGCATTCGTTTATTAGCGGACCGTTTAGAAGCGGGGGATATTCCGCTGGTATTGACGGAGCTCGAGTGCAGACTGAAACGCTGATGCGTAGCATTGACACGGCACGCGAACTTCAAGAGAAGATTGAAGATATAGACATTGACGATGAATTTGGAGTCGAGTTGGAAGAACTCTCAATTGTCACAAAGGCAAAATTAATGTCTCTCATTTGCGCATTGAAGACAGCTGATGAGACAAAACCGGCAGTACCAGCTTATGGTGGCCCAACTCGTGCTCGCCTTCCGAAGTTAGCTCTGCCGCAGTTCAGCGGCAACTTTTCGGACTTTAAAAACTTCATAGGTTTATTTGAGACTCTAGTTCACAATGACCAAAGCATTCCAATTATCGAAAAGTTCAACCATTTGCTTTCGTGTCTCTCCGGTGAAGCGTTGGGAACAGTTAGGGCTTTCCAAGTAACCGAGACCAACTACGAGAAAGCAATGGCTAGCTTAAAACGGGTCTACGATAATGATTGTCTGATCTTTAAAAATCACATTGATGCCCTATTTAGTCTTCTCAAAATGACCCAGCAATCAGCATCGTCCTTAAGGAACTTTATCGATACCGCCTCATCCATATATGGTTCGTTGTTGTCGATAGGCGATGATAAAAAGATCTCGAATGCGATGATTATTCATCTCGTCTTGAGCAGAGTCGATCCGGTGCCCAAAGAGAAATGGGAAGAACAGCTCGATTATGAGAAGCTGCCACTTTGGACTGACTGTGAAAAGTTGCTTAATCGTAGACATCAGCATCTTTCGGCCGAAAATTCGGACAAACCAAAGCAGGAGCAGAAAGCTGTGCCAAGCAAGCCGCATAATCGGAGCTCATTCGCGTGTTCCACCGCGAATACCAAAATCCAACAATGCAGCTACTGCAATGCGAAAGGCCATTTGTTGACAGATTGCAGTCCATTTGGTCGGCTGGCAGTAATGCAAAGGTTCGAATTCGCAAAAACTGCATCCCTGTGCATCAATTGTCTGCAACAAGGCCACTCTGTAGTACGATGCAAAGCTAAGAAGTGTCGAGTGTGTGGCTGCTCACACCATACCTTATTGCATAGGTACACAGTGGCGAATAAAACTCTAGCGTTACCATCACCCCCAGAGAATTCTTCTCCTCCTCCCAATCAGAATCAACCTTCCACTTCGCATGCTCTCCATGCGACAGCTATGGATAGAGTTATTCTGGCTACGTCGATCGTAAGCGTCCGAACAAATAATGGTGAACATGTTTTGGCCCGAGCTCTGCTTGACTCGGGGTCTCGAACCAATTTTATAACTGAGGACTTAGCACAGCGCTTACAGATCCGTAGGGAGGAGTCGTGTATCAACTTGCTTGGTATTGGTGAATCCAATTCACAAGTCAAGAAAAAGATACACACGGTGGTGAAGTCGCGAATTACTGGTAGTGAGTTTTCGGTTGATTTCTGGATTCTAAGGTCCATTTCGGGGTATCACCCTGATCAGACACTTAACGTGAGTGACTGGAAAATCCCGAAGAACTTACCACTTGCAGACCCATATTTCTTCAAGCCACAGAAGATAGATATGTTGATAGGTGCAGAAACATTTTTCGAACTTCTATCTGTTGGTCAGATTCGACAAGGTCCTGACTATCCAACTCTGCAGAAAACGCTTCTCGGCTGGATTGTGTCGGGCAGATACACTCCAAAGGGGACTGCCACCCAAGAAGCGAGGAATTGTTTGAGTTGTCGAGAAGAGTCAGTGATACACATCGACAACACATTACAAAAGTTTTGGTCACTGGAAGAATTGCCGTCTTCTAAAAACTCTTTATCTCATGAACACAAGTTATGTGAAAAGCATTATAGAAGGACTACTCAGGTCGTGCCTTCAGGTCGGTTTGAAGCAAAACTGCCGTTCAAATCAGATCCCAATATCTTAGGCAACTTCTTTGAAGTGGCTAAATGGCGGTTTTTATCGCTTGAAAAAAGATTGTCTCGTGACCCCGAGTTACAGGAAATGTACTTGGAGTTCATGGAAGAGTACCTCTCCTTGGGTCACATGTCTACCACAGACAACACAATCCCCAAAACTCCACATCATTTCATTCTACATCAGTGTGTGTTGAGGCCCCAAAGCACGTCGACCAAGCTCCGCGTCGTTTTCGATACGTCTTGTAAAACGTCCTCTCAGGTGGCCTTGAACGACATATTGATGGTCGGTCCTACGATACAGGATGAGCTGTATTCGACATTGCTCCGATTCAGACTCCACAGGTACGCCTTAACAGCCGATGTCAAGAAGATGTATCGCCAAGTCTGGGTCGCTGATACGGATAGACAATTCCAGCTCATAGTGTGGATAAGAGACCCGTCTGAGTCCTTGAGAATATACCAGCTCAACACCGTAACATATGGGACTGGACCAGCCCCATTTTTGGCTATTCGGTGTTTGAAGAGGTTGAGTGAGTCTGCAAAACTCTCATTCCCTAAAGCTGCTGAAGTTATTGACTCCGACTTCTATGTCGATGACATGTTGACTGGTGCTGGTTGCGTAGAGGAGTTAAAGACAATTAAGTCTGATGTGGCTCAGGTTCTTCAAGCCGCTGGGTTTGAATTGGCTAAATGGTGTTCGAACTCACCTGAGGTCACCGCATCCGAGAGCACAGTTAAACCAATAACGATTTCGGACTCAGAGTCAACTAAGGTGTTAGGAATATCGTGGCTGCCACACGAAGACGTCTTTAAGTTCCAAATTGACACGTCAGTTATGGGTCTCCGAGCGACAAAACGGAACATATTATCGGTGACATCAAAGCTGTTTGACCCCCTTGGCTTGTTAAGTCCTTTAGTAATTAAGGGAAAGATCCTACTGCAGGAGCTTTGGCTTAAGAAGTTAGATTGGGATGAGTCAATTCCAATGAACTTGGAAACAGCATGGAACTTATTAAAAGAATCCTTGGGTCAGTTGGAGAAGATTACCATACCTCGATTTGTGCATACTGATCCCATGTCACCGATTCAAGTACATGCCTTTGCCGACGCATCCATGAGAGCTTATGGAGCCTGCGTCTATATTCGTAGAAAGACTGCAGAAGGTTTCGAGGTCTCCTTGTTGACTGCAAAGTCGAAAGTAGCGCCGCTCAAGACGAAAACGCTCCCAAGGCTTGAGTTATGTGCCGCTCACCTTCTCGCAGACCTTTTTCACCGAATAAAATTACTGCTCAAGGTTCCAATTGATAAAATGATATACTGGTCAAATTCAGAAGTTACTCTTCGTTGGATCAGATCCCATCCTTCGTCGTTGTCAACATTCGTTGCGAACCGAGTAGCGGAGATTCAAGAGTGGTCAAGTGAAGCTACGTGGCGGCATGTGCCAACAAAACAGAACCCAGCAGACATAGTTTCGAGAGGTTGTGACGTAGAGGAAATCGTGCAGTCGATCTGGTTTGGTGGACCAGCGTTCTTAAAGTTTGAAGAAGAGAGCTGGCCCAGAAATCCACACTTCGAGCTTTCCGAAGAAGAGCTACAGATGGAAAGTCGGAAGCAATCGGTCGGACTGACCGTCGCGGCCAAGCCAAATTATTTAGTGGATGTAATCGGATACTCGTCACACCTCAAACTGCTAAGAGTGTTCGTTTTCGTGTTCCGCTTCATCCAAAAATGCAAAGTCAAAAGTCTTAACTTTGGAAAAATTCCGTCATCCGTAGAATACGACGAGGCGTTTCTAAAAATAGTCGAAACGAGGGGGAACGTTGTGAGTTGCTGCGGACACCGCAACTCTACAGTTATACCCGATACTTAGTCAGTATGGCTCTCCTCCGGCAGACGCCGCTAATATTAAACGACACGACAAAGAGTGCGTGCGAGAGAGACAGAAAATCAGTCTGAGCGTGACGGCGGGCGCTGCGTAGCCACTGCAAATTGATTTCTTCCTTTTGTCTATAAAAATGATCCGATCTAAACCAAATTCAGCAAACGGATAGATATGGTCATTCTCTATGATTCTGCGTTTTTAGTTTTCTCGAATCTGCAATATTGTGGATGCAACAGATTTTCGTCCTTTGTGGGGGCGGATGGGGGTGGGGCGAAATTTTGAGATATACGTTTTATAGTGAGATCTAACAGGAGTGCGGATACTAAATTTGGTTACTCTAGCTTTAATAGTCTCTGAGATTTGAGAATATCCCCAGATTTGCATCCTTTGCGGGGGCGGAAGGGGGTGTGGCGAAATTTTGAAACAAATAGCAAGTAATCGGCTTCCGCTAAGCCACCAAGATTAAATACGAATTATAAAGTTTAACCCAAAATCTCTTTTCATTTTTGAAACACATAGGTGCCAAAAAAGCTTGGCATCTCAAACATTGGTGACCCCCCGACGTTATATAAAACCATTTCTTAATCGCGTTCCGTTAAAACACTTATTAATTATACAATATTGTGTTGTTGGGTAGTTTAACTACCAACAAATACATTTGGGTGCACATTGAAAAACAGTTTAAAGTGCAAATCCAGTGAGAGTGCGGCTGGAATATTTATAGACAAATTCCGGTACTTTAAGCGTCGAATCTCTCATTCTCTGCGCAGCTGCAGCCGCGGTTCTTGACTTTTCGTGTCTTGCATTCTCGCTCTCGCGTCTATACATCGTCGCTTAAGCGGTATTTCACTTTCCGTTGTTGTGTCGATTGCACAACGGTTAACATGGACAACGATCCAAATACAGGCGCGGGCGGAAATATTGTGGTGACTGATTCCAGACTGAGTCTGTACAAGCGTAAAAGTCAGTCATTATATGATCGATTGCACAGGCTTGGCGAATCCTTCGCGGGGAATAAAATCGATAAGTTGACCGCCGCGGAAGTCGAGGTGCGCCTTGATATGTTGGCAGAAATTCGAGAGGAATTTAATAGGGCCCATAATGAATTGTAGGTTCTCGATCAAAACGAGATTGGGAGTGAGCTGCGCGAAATCTTCGATACTCTTTTCATATCGTTGAAAGCTGAGTTGCTGGCTGCTGTTGAAGTAAGCCAGTCACACGCCGCTGCCCATTCTACGACTCTGCCAAGCCATTCCGGACATAGTACCATCATCATGGCTCACAAGCAGCGACTTCCTGAGCTGAAGGTGCCTAAGTTTTCTGGTGGATACGTCAAGTTCTCGGATTTTATGGCAATGTTCAAATCGGTGATTGAAGCGGATGCGGATCTCAGTGACATCGAGAAATTCCAGCACCTTCGCTCTTGCCTCGCTGATGCGGCTTTGGATTCGGTTCGATCGTTGGAGCTCTCCAGTGCCAATTATCGTGCGGCTCTGGATATACTTAATAAACGCTTTAATAACAAAAGACTTGTTTTCCAGGCACACATCAAGAAGATTCTTGGGCTAAAGAGGGTAGACTCGCCTTCTGCTAAAAGGCTTCGGGAGTTTTCGGATGCAGTCAATTTACACATGCGAGCGTTGCAGACATTGGGAACTGCTGAGGAGATTTCAGGATTCATGGTCATCAACATGCTGCTGCAGAAGTTGGATTCGAAGACGCAAACAAAATGGGAGGAGCACACATCGTCGGATGCTATACCTACCGCAGAGGAATTCTTCGAATTCTTGCAGCAACGCTGCCAGAAAATGGAGCGATTGGAATATGCTACAGCGACACAAGCTACCATTCCACAAAAAACCATTCCTATACGCAGGTTAAGAAAACGTTTGTAGCTTCCAACTCTTCCGCCGATCCGTCTGTATGCGTCTTTTGCCACTCAGCGGGCCATGGAATATACTCGTGCAAGATATTCGGAAATCTCTCACCGTTGCTGCGCCACAAAGAAGTGAAGAAGCTTTCCCTATGCTTCAATTGCCTAAAACCGGGGCACCGGACCCGCGCATGCAATAGTGGAAAATGTCGAGTATGCGGCGGTAGGCATCATAGTTTGTTGCACTTCGATAGTATACAGCCCACAACACAAGGCTGCCCAGGTATTATTCCTCCCGATCTGGCCGTTCAACCGGACACTCTTTCCGTTGCTCAAAATTCTGCTAGCAGCTCGTCTCTACCTTCGTCTACCTCTCTTGCTGCCCAAGGTCTTCACTCTGATGTCGTGCTTCTGGCTACAGCCGTGGTTCTCGTGAAGAATCGGTCTGGCGTTTTAGTTCCTTGTCGTGCCATCTTAGATTCAGGATCGCAGCTGCATCTCGTCACATCCAGGTTCGCCCAGCAGCTTCAGCTTAGGAGAACTCAATCGTCTGCACTTGTGTCTGGGCTGGGCGATACCAGCGTTTCTACTGAGGGATCCACCATAAGCATTTGTATGCATTCTCGCACCTCTGCTTACACAACTACGCTTACTGCTCTCATCGCCCCCACGATTACCGATTCTCAACCAAGTATGGCAGTAAATGTATCCGATTGGCGTATTCCATCTAACATTCAGCTCGCTGATCATTTTTCAATCCTCAACGGGTAGATCTTCTCATTGGTGCGAGCGTTTTTTATGATCTCCTCTGCGTAGGGCAAATCAAACTCACCGATGGACTGCCTCTTCTGCAGAAGACCCGGCTTGGGTGGATCGTATCTGGCGGTGGACAGAAGGTATCAAGCTCGGCGCTTTTGGCCACGCACAATTGTCCAGATTCGATAGCTGAGATGAAAGCAAGGTTGGATAAAACTCTTCGTATGTTTTGGGAAGTCGAGAATTGTGTGGAGGCTGGGTTGAATACCAAAGAAGAAGACGATTGTGAAGCACATTTCGTAAGCCACCTTTCACGGTTGCCATCCGGGGAGTATGCAGTTCGTCTGCCGCTAAATAACAATACTGATCGTTTAGGAGAATCTTACGCTCAGGCTTATCGACGGTTCATCAGTCTGGAGCGAAAACTGGAGCGTAATCCTACACTCAAGGAGCGGTATTCCGCCTTTATGAGGGAGTACATTGACTTGCATCATATGCACCAAGTCAACCCTGATTCCCGTAGCCTCTGCAAATATTTCTTGCCTCATCACTGTGTCCTAAAGGAGGACAGTACGACGACAAAACTCCGTGTCGTTTTCGACGGATCCGCAGCTACATCAACTGGATATTCTCTAAATGATGTGATGATGACAGGCCCTGTTATTCAGCCTGCATTGTTTACCATATTGATTCGCTTTCGAACATATCCAGTCGCTCTCACTGGGCACATTTGTAAAATGTACCGCTGCGTACGAGTGTCTCCACCCGACAATTTGTATCAGTGCATCCTATGGCGAGATTCCATCGAGTCCGAGGTTCAAGTCTACACATTAGACACCGTCACATACGGGACGAGGGCTGCATCATTTTTAGCGGTCCGCGCAATGCACCAGCTGGCCATCGACGAGGGTGAATCCTACCCTCTTGGCTCAGCTGCTCTGCGGCAGGAGTTTTACGTGGATGACCTTATTTCGGGCGGTAATTCGGTCGCACAGGTCATGGACAAGATGCACCAAACATCAGCTTTACTGTCCCGTGGTAACTTTAGACTTAGGAAATGGTGCTCCAGTCACCAGGAAGTACTTGAGGGAACCCCTGAAGATGACATAGAGAAGTTCCTAAAGTTTAATGATGGAAGCGACATAGCCAAAACTCTAGAGTTGGAGGTCGTCTTGGCAACTCATCGCTAGGATTTGACGCTCAGCACCCGCTCATTCTGCCAAAGGGACATTCCATTACCTTTGCGCTGATAAGATATTATCATGAAAGAAACCTCCATGCCGGACCTCGCGCCTTGCTATCCAAAATTCGGCTGGAATATTGGCCCATTGGAGGTGTTAAGGCAGTGTCAAGGGTCGTCAGCAGATGTGTGAGATGCTTCAGGACTAGGCCGCGCATGGTCGAACACATCATGGGAGACCTACCTAAGGAACGTTTGGAAGGATCTCGAGCTTTTGAAGTCACTGGAGTAGATTACTGTGGACCTTTTTTCTACCGATCAGAAATCCGCACAAGGCCTCCGATCAAGTGCTAGATTAGCGTATTCATCTGCTTCACTTCTAAGGCTATACACATGGAGCTCGTAAAGGATTTGACCACTGCATCGTTTCTAGGCGCACTAAAGCGTTTTACTTCCACTCGAGGAAGGCCAAGTCAAATTTGGTCGGACAATGCGACAAACTTTGTTGGGGCCAAGAACGAGCTTCTGGAGCTAAAGAAGCTTTGTCTGAGCGAACCGCATATGAAGGAGGTCCACGAATCCTGCTTGGCTGACTCGATCGACTGGCGTTTCATCCCACCTCGCTCTCCGCATTTTGGCGGGTTGTGGGAAGCGGCCGTGAAGACCGCAAAATATCACCTGTACCGCTCAGTTGGACCATCTGTGCTTAGCTTCGACGAGCTGCGCACTCTGATCTGTCAGATCATTGCAATTGTTAACTCTCGCCCTTTGCTCTCGCTTTCAGAAAATCCTGATGATTTAGACGTTTTGACTCCTGCTCATCTGCTTTTAGGCGGCCCCCATGAGCAAATCCTCGAGCCTGACCTAACGAAGCTGAACTACAATCGTCTGGATGGCTGGCAGCGGGTCACCCAACTACAACAAATATTTTGGAGCCGTTGGCGCGAAGAGTATCTCACTCTTTTGCAAGAACGCGCGAAGTGGCGTACCCCCGCGCAAAACATCTGCAAGAACGACCTCGTTCTGGTGAAGGACGAAAATCTTCCTCCAATGCGTTGGCCACTGGCTAGAGTGGTCGATGTCGTTTTGGGCAAGGACGGAGTGTGTCGCGTCGCTGACCTGAAGACATCCTCAGGAAACATCAGGAGGGCCGTCACTCGGCTATGTTTGCTGCCCCTTAAGGAATCTGTTGAGAGACTAGCTCCCAACGGGGGGAGTATGTTCGGGCCAGCCGCTGAGGAATAACCGTAACTTTAACATTATTATTGTATGAGCAGAGAGAGCCGCCTATGTTGTAAGACTTTGACGTTCTGCAGAGCTGCTGCGCTCTCCCGCTAAAGGGGCTCTCTGCCGCCGCCACTTCGGCAATTACTTTGATCTGCTGCCGCCACTTCGGCAGTCACTTTGATCTAACGCCGTCGTCTATAGTTTAGTTCTATGCTAACCCCTCTGCGCATTGGTTGCATATCGATCTCGCATAAATTTTATCTGGCAATAGCAAGCAATCGGCTTCCGCTAAGCCACCAAGATTAAATACGAATTATAAAGTTTAACCCAAAATCTCTTTTCATTTTTGAAACACATAGGTGCCAAAAAAGCTTGGCATCTCAAACACATAGCCTTAACATTGTGAATGCCACAGATTTTCGTCCTTTGTGGGGGCGCAAGTGGGCGGTGCGAAGTTTTGAAATATTTTTGTAGCAGTGACATATCACAGAAGTCTGGATCCAAAACATCGTTGCTCTAGCTCTTATAGTCTTTGAGCACTAGGCGCTGAAGGGGACGGATAGACGGACGGACGGACAGACGAATAGACGGACAGACAGACATGGCTCAATCGACTCGGCTATTGATGCTGATCAAGAATATATACTTTATGGGGTCGGAAACGATTCCTTCTGGACGTTACACACATCCACTTTTACCACAAATCTAATATACCCCAATACTCATTTTGAGTATCGGGTATAAAAACACAGAAAAATGAGTCTCAAGAAGATATTGAAAGGCACCAAGTTAGGCCCCAGTCTTCAGCGTTTGAATCCCTTCATCCATGAAGTGGCTGGGACTTGATGCTCTTTTTCGTTGTTGCGAGTTGGGGGCGACTAGTTAACGCTCCTATGTCATATAATGTCAAGTTTCCCCTTTTTATTGACAAAACGCTCGCAGTTTGTGCAGACATACGTTCGCTATCTGCATCAAACGAATTTTCATGCCGGCCCACGAGCACTCGTGAGTATCCTTAGACAGCGTATTTGGATAGTGAATGCTCAGGCGGTCTGCAGGGCGACAGTTAGGTCGTGTATTCGTTGCTTTAAATGCAAGCCTCTACTCCAGACCCAAATGATGGGCAACTTACCCGCAGACCGGCTCCGTGCTTTCCGCCCATTTTCAGTATGTGGCGTTGATTTTTGTGGCCCAGTCTATACGACTCTGAAGATTCGTTGAAGGCATTATTTGTCTGTTTTGCGTCCAAGGCGGTTCATTTAGAAATTATCTCCGATTTGACGACTAATTAATTCTTGTTGGCATTCCAAAGGTTCGTCGGTCGTCGAGGATGTCCGCAACGCGTGAACTGCGACAACGCGACAAATTTCGTCGGAGCAAGTCTCCACTTCAGCGAACTGCGGAAGAAGATAGAAGCGGACGCGATACGCGAATTCGCGTCAAGAAGCGGGTGCGAGTTTGCCTTCATACCGCCTCGAACGCCGCACATGGGCGGACTTTGGGAGCCCGCTGTGAAGTCTGTCAAGGGCCTACTCCTACGGGCAGTCGGAAGCGCTCTCCTCACCGCAGAGGAGCTGGAGACCGTGCTGGTCGGGATGGAGGCGGTACTCAACTCGCGCCCGCTAGGACCACTAAGCCCAGACCCGAGCGACGGAGACGCGCTGAGTCCCGGGCACCTGCTGACAGGCGGGACGCTAATCGCACCCCTAGCACCCAGGACCCCGGACCAGGAGGGTCTGAGCTGCTTAAAGCGATGGCGGCTTGTCTCGTCAGCCAGGCAAATGTTCTGGCAGCGATGGTCCCGGGAGTATGTGCTGGGATTGCAAATAAGATGCAAGTGGCACCAGGAGGAACCAAACATCAAGGAAGGCGACCTCATAATCGTCGCCGAGGACAACCTGCCCCCTCAACAGTGGCTCCTCGGAAGGGTGGTCGGAACAACCGCCGGGCAGGACGGAAGGGTCAGAGTGGTCGACCTAAGGACGAGCAGCGGAGCCACGTTCAGGAGGCCAATTCACAAGTTGGCGCTTCTGCCACTGGTTTGAAGCCTTCCAGGCCTTCAAAGGGGCCGGTGTAGCGCCATTTGGCGTATAATAATTGTTATGAAATCAAAAAAATTGCAACTGGAACCCGTTGACTCCGTCGTATAATTTAATTTGGAAAAAGTCTTCCGAATTTTCACAGACCATGAATCCTGTGTGTCAGAGAGAGACTGAAATTGTTTTCTTGATTCTGGCCATAATTACTATACGATCTGGTTCAGATTGTACTCTAGAAGATATAATCATCCTCTACGATTCTGTGTTTTATGATTTCTGATATCTTTGAAATTGTGGATGCCACAGATTTTCGCCCTTTGTGGGGGCGGAAGTGGGCGGGGCGATGTTTTGAAATATGCTTGTAATAGTAACATATCACGAAAGTACGGATATCAAATGTCGGTGCTCTCTAGCTCTTATAGTCTTTGAGCAATCGGCGTTCGTAGGGACGGTCAGACGGGCAGACAGACATGGCTCAATCGTCTCGGCTATTGATGCTGATCAAGAATATATATGTAAGAAGGAGTGGGCCAGCTGGCCTATTGAGGGGGCAGCGGGGATAAGCAACAGCAGTAATAACAGCAGCAGAGGAACAGCTGATGAGCAGCAACAGCAGTAGTAACAGCGGCAGCAACAGCAGTAGTAACAGCAGCAGATCAACAGCGGACAGAGAAGAAGAGGAACCGAGCGAAGCAGTGAAAAGGAGAGAACAGCAGCATACGGACGCGACTCAAGCAGCAGCAGAAAATCAGCAGAAATAAGCCGTAACATTAAGAACTTTTGTAAGCACACATACCAGGCCACCGCGATAATAATACGAATAAACAATACTCTAAATAATATCTTACATTTGGGGGCTCAACCGGTCGCGTACTGCCTGTGTAAAGTGGAAAAAATCAAAAATTGTGTGTCTCATGTCTCAGAAGCCGGCAGCAGACGAAGCGAGACGGAAAAGCAAAAATTCGGTGCAAAAAAACTGCGCATTTGACTCTCAGAAGCCGTAAGCAGAGGAAGCGAGACAGCGAGTGGGTGAAAAGAAGAACCGAGAAAAAAGGGTTGTTTCAAGCCGGCTGCCCACAAGAGTATTGCGCAGCAGAATTATAATGGAAAATACAAGTGGACCACCAGCCGGGAATATGCAGAAAAACGAAGGCCCAAGTGGATCAGAAGAAAACAGGATCAATCGCCAGCAAAACGCGAACGAGGAAGCGATGAGGTCAACACTCCTAGAAGAAAACACACAGACGCTCCAACAGCTGGTTCAACTGCTCTCGATGAAAATAAATGCTGATGAAATAGACAAGAAAAATGATGCAAAGCTGGTAGTGGAAAATTTTGCCAAAATTATTCCAGAATTCAACGGAGAAAATATGTCGGTACAGCAGTGGTTTATTAACTTCGAGCTAAACGCTGAAGCATATGGACTAAATGACAAACAAAAATACGTGCAAGCCCGAGCAAAAATGACAGGTACAGCCGCTCTTTTTCTCGAGTCCACAGCAGTGTATGAGTACGGCCAATTGCGTCACCAACTTTTACAGGAGTTTGAGTGTGAGCGTTTATGCAGTGCGCAAATTCACAATCAATTGTCTATGCGAGTGAAGATTGCCGGCGAAAGTTTTCACGAATATATACTACAGATGAAACGCATTGCTGCACGTGGGACAACAGACACGGAGTCGGTGATTCGATACATTGTCGACGGACTGAATTTAAAAACGGATCATAAGTACACCTTGTATGGATGCAGCTCATACAAGCAGCTGCGAGAGAAGTACGAATGCCCCGAAACAAAAAGACTCACAGCCGTTCGGAAAGAAATCCAATTTCACCAAATATGAAAGGATGCAACACTGCTACAATTGTGGATCCCTGGAGCATCTACGTTGCATACGAGGAAAAACGCCTGAAGTCTCTTAAAATTAACGACGTGCAAGTCAAGGGGCTCATAGACACCGGTGCAGATGTTTCCCTATTAAAGATGTCAGTGTTCGACAAAATGAGTGGTGTCCATCTGCAAGCCAGCTCGTCAACTTTGAGGGAACTTGGAATCAACATCACACGCTCCGCTGGGCAGTTTACGGCAGAAGTGGAGATCGACGGAATGCGGTTGGCACACATTCCTTGTGGTGGCCGATCATGCCGTCGGATGCGAATTGTTGCTTGGACACGACTTTATATCCAAGTTCACAATGACATCAACGCAAGGAGGAAACTGAGGACACCAAACAGATAAGTATTTACAACGTGGTCGAAGAAAATACTGACATAAACATTCCATCGCAGTTCAGAGATGCCGTCCAATCAATGATTCTGGACTTTACAGAAAAGAAGCAGACTGCAGTGTGCCCGATCATGCTGAAGATCGTACCGGATGAGAAAATAGCGCCGTTTCGACATTCGCCAAGTCGAGTGGCCATCAGCGAAGCCGACGTTGTCAAGCAGCAGATCGATGAATGGGCCAACGCTGGGATAATACGACGCTCATCATCAAATTTCGCCAGTCGGACTGTAATTGTCAAGAAAAAGGATGGGAGCAGCCGGGTCTGCGTGGACTATCGTCAGTTGAACAAGATGGTTTTGAAAAATTGCTTTCCCGTTCCAATCGTTGAAGAGGTGCTGGAAAAACTGGAAAATGCTAAGGTGTTCACCATCATGGACTTAGAAAATAGGTTTTTCCACGTTCCTGTGGAAGAAAGCAGCAAAAAATATACGGCGTTCATAACGAAGGAAGGAATCTTTGAGTTCAACCGTGCGCCTTTCGGTTTTCGCAATTCGCCAGCAGTTTTCATTCGTTTTATAAGTTTTGTATTTCAAAACCTTATATATAAAAACATTCTTGACCTGTACATGGACGATATCGTCATACACGCTGAAACCGCCGACGAATGCCTGGGAAAGCTGAAGAAGGTTTTTGATGCTGCAGCTGAATACGGGCTGAAGATGAAGTGGAAGAAGTGCCGATTTCTGCAGTCGACCATTACATTTTTGGGCCATCAAGTTGGAGGAGGTGAAATCAAGCCTGGATTGGAGAAAACCAAAGCCGTCAGCAAGTTCCCGATGCCGAAAAACATAAAGGATGTGCAGTCGTTTTTAGGATTAACTGGGTTTTTCCGTAAATTCATAAGAAACTATTCGCTTATCGCCAAACCACTGACCAATCTGCTGCGAAAAGATGTCCCATTTAAAATGAGTCTGGAGGAGCAGCAGGCGTTCGCTACATTAAAGGAAGCATTGGTGAAAGAGCCGGTCTTGAAACTTTATCGCAGGAATGCAAAAACCGAGATACACACTAATGCGTCAAAGGACGGGTTTGCAGCGGCGTTGTTACAATGGCACGAAGGACAATTGCATCCGATCTTATTCTGGAGTAAGAAAACCTCGGAGTCTGAAGCACGACAGCATAGCTATATACAGGAAGCCAAAGCAATTTTCCTAGCGTGCAAAAAATTTCGTCAGTACATACTTGGAACCAACTTTAAGCTCGTAACGGATTGCGCTGCTTTCAAGCAAACGTTAAGCAAGAATGACGTTCCGCGGGAGGTAGCCCAATGGGTCCTGTACTTGCAGGACTACGACTTTGAAGTGGAACACAGACCAGGAGAACGGCTGAAGCATGTGGATTGCCTGAGTAGGTACCCAATTGATGTCATGATGGTATCTTCGGAAGTCACAGCAAGAATTAAGAAAGCCCAGCAGGAGGATACGATGATCAAAGCAGTTTCCGAAATTTTGAAAAGTAAACCATATGACAACTTTAAGTTGAAAGCTGGTCTCGTATACAAAGTGGTGCAAGGCACGGACTTGCTGGCAATACCGAAGTCATTAGAAAAAGAAATAATAACCGACGCTCACAACGCAGGACACTTTGCCGCTCAAAAAACAATGCATACCGTACAGCAGAGCTATTGGATTCCACATCTGGAAGGAAAAGTAATGCAGATCATAGGAAACTGTATGAAATGTATAATCTACAACAAAAAGCTTGGCAAAAAAAGAGGGATTTCTGCATCAAATTGACAAAGGATCACAGCCGCTGTATACTATACACGTGGATCACCTTGGGCCTATGGATGCCACTCCAAAGCAGTACAAGTACATCTTCGCAATGGTTGATAGCTTTAGTAAGTTCGTATGGATGTATCCCACAAAAACAACAGGAGCAGACGAAGTTCTCAAGAAGTTAAGAGAGTGGTCTGATGTATTTGGTAATCCGGCACGCATAGTAAGAGATCGTGGAGCAGCATTTACATCTTCAAGCTTTGAGGAGTTTGTCAAGAAAAAGAAGATCGAACACATATGGAGCACCACAGGGGTACCAAGAGGAAACGGACAAATTGAACGCGTAAACCAATCTATTCTGAGCATCATTTCCAAATTGTCGTCGGAGGAACCTGGAAGATGGTATAAGTTCGTACCGCGAGTTCAGAGGGCTATTAACAGCACTGTTCACGTGTCTACAAAGCGTTGTCCATTTGAGCTGATGATCGGGGTAAAAATGCGTTGTGGACCGGATAGCGACATACTTCAGCTAATAGAAAAAGAGATGGTTGATAATTTTGAAGACGAGAGGCAAAAGATGCGACAAGAGGCAAAAGAAAATATTCAGCAGGCCCAGGACAGATACAAGGAACAATTCGATAAAAAGCGGAAATGCGAATACTTATACAAGGTCGGAGATCTCGTAGCCATACGTAGAACACAATTCATAACCGGAAGAAAGATTGCCAGCGAATTCTTAGGGCCATACGAAATAACCAACGTGAAACGAGGCGGACGCTATAATGTTCGGAAGGCAGCAGACGTCGAAGGACCAAGCAATACGACCACAAGCAATGATAACATGAAACTATGGAGCTTTTATGTAGAAAACGAGGACGCATGGTCATCAGGGACTGATGACTAATCAGGATGACCGAGTGTAAGAAGGAGTGGGCCAGCTGGCCTATTGAGGGGGCAGCGGGGATAAGCAACAGCAGTAGTAACAGCAGCAGATCAACAGCGGACAGAGAAGAAGAGGAACCGAGCGAAGCAGTGAAAAGGAGAGAACAGCAGCATACGGACGCGACTCAAGCAGCAGCAGAAAATCAGCAGAAATAAGCCGTAACATTAAGAACTTTTGTAAGCACACATACCAGGCCACCGCGATAATAATACGAATAAACAATACTCTAAATAATATCCTACATATATACTTTATGGGGTCGGAAACGATTCCTTCTGAACGTTACACACATCCATTTTCACCACAAATCTAACATACCCCTATACTCATTTTGAGTATCGGGTATAAAATACGCGAAAAAGTTGAAGAATTTTCATTAATTCATCCAGCTCTGTGGGGCTAGCTTCTGATTCGCATTCGTGCGACTATTCGTACCAATCAAGCGTAGGTAATTATGTGGAACAACGAAGTCAAATAAGCATTTTCCAAGTCTTTGCAAGCCATACCTGTATATTTAAATAAAAAATATGAATCGCCTTTCACTGACAATAAAACTTTACCTTAAGCACAGAATGCTATTGTTCCTGCTAAGTTTCACCGAATTACTTAGTTTTGTCTTAACTAGATTAACCTGGCTTAGTACCCGCTCAATTTTCGCATTTGACCACGGCAATAATAGCATTTGCAGTGCAACAGCTGTCAGGTCAAGAAATTTGCGGCTTTCACCAGAATCTTTACAAAAGTAAGCCTCACCCCAAAACCTAGTGCTGTCGCTGATATTTTCTCTATTTAATGAATATCGCTTAATTTGCAGTCCATTTCTGAATATTTTGAGCTTTAAGGTACTCTAAAATTGTGCTAATTCCATTTTTCTTAGCGCATTTTGTTGACGGAAAAAAGTCAGCCTGTTTTAGAATTTCCAAATTACCTGGTAAGCTAGTGGTGCTATTGGCAAATATCGTTAAAAAATAATGATCAACCGGCTGGCAACATTAAAAAAGCTGTGACGTATTGAAGCACGTAATGGGGTTATCTACTCCATCAGTCTTAACCTGGCGTTGAAGATTTTAGTTACTACATCTGATGATCGTTCTGGAAAATTCAAAAGGTCAGTCCATGGAAAACCGTAATTAGTGCTGGTATGGCTTCTTATGTGTGTGTTTGGAACAGTTCCAGTTATTTGTTATTCAAAACATCGGCAACAATTTGGGGCACCTATATGGCGGTTAGGTTTTGACAAAGCTACTTCTACACTCTATAGTACCAGTTCAATAGGAAATGTAGTTGCTTATAACACTAAGAACATTTTTGACCGACAGAAAAACCAATTAGCCATGGTGGATGACATAGATGCCACAAGTGAGTTTATCGGAAAGCTAAACCTTGTTAATGATAAGACTATTGGCCTACGTAGCAATAATCGCTGATTTTATATGAGCCTAGAAACAATATCGCCGCTTGTTTAAAAGTGGCATCTAGTGTCGATTTCAAATTTTGAGATATACGTTTTATAGTGAGATCTAACAGGAGTGCGGATACCAAATTTGGTTACTCTAGCCTTAATAGTCTCTGAGATTTGTGGTTGCCCCAGATTTTCGTCCTTTGCGGAGGCGGAAGGGGGTGTGTCGAAATTTTGAAACAAACTCGTCTCGGTCCGATATATTAGGAGTCTGGATACCAAATTTGGTTGCTCTAGCTTTTATAGTCTCTGAGATCTAGGCGCCAATGTTTTACTCTAAGCAAAGCCGCCTATGCTACGTGTGTGTTAGAGAGAGACAGGGCGAGAAAAAATGAAATTGTTTTCTTGATGCTGGCTATAATAATAATACGATCCAATTCAGATTCTGCTGTCTAAAAGATATGGTCATTCTCTACGATTCTTCGTATCTTTAAAAATGTGGATGCCACAGATTTTTGTTCTTTGTGGGGGCGGAAGTGGGCGAGGCGAAGTTTTGAAATATTTTTGTAGCAGTGACATATCACAGAAGTCTGGATCCAAAACATCGTTGCTCTAGCTCTTATAGTCTTTGAGCAATAGGCGCTAAAGGGGACGGACAGACGGACGTACGGACGGACAGACAGACAGGGCTCAATCGACTCGGCTATTGATGCTGATCAAGAATATATATACTTTATAGGGTCGGAAACGATTCCTTCTGGACGTTACAGACATCCACTTTTACCACAAATCTAATATACCCCAATACTCATTTTGAGTATCGGGTATAAAAACGTACCGTGCTAGCAGCGTTTGATGGAGTCATTGCTACTTGTGGTTATAAGAGAATAACATTGCACAGTTGCAATGTAAAACGAGGGGGATCGTTGTGAGTTGCTGCGGTGACCGCAACTCTACATTTATACCCGTCAGTACGTCAGTATAATTATAATAGCCATAATCAAGAAAACAATTTCATTCTTTCTCGCTCTGGCTCTAACACACAGGTTTCATGGTCGGCTTTGCCTATTGCAAAATATGAGTTCCTACATTTCAGAGACTATAAAAGCTAGTGCAACCAAATTTTTCATCCACACTCCTGAGATATCGGACCTGGACGAGTTTGTTTCAAAATTTCGCCACACCCCCTTCCGCCCCCGCAAAGGACGAGAAAACTAAAAACGCAGAATCATAGATAATGACCATATCTATCACATTGCTGAATCTGGATCAGATCAGATCATTTTTATAGCCAAAGGGAACAAATAAATTTGCACTGGCTACGCAGCGCCCGACGTCACGCTCAGACAGATTTTCTGTCTCTCTCGCACGCACTCTTTGTCGTGTCGTTTAATATTAGCGGCGTCTGCCGGAGGAGAGCCTGACTTAGTATCGGGTATAACTGTAGAGTTGCGGTGTCCGCAGCAACTCACAACGTTCCCCCTGGTTTTTTTTTATTGATTTCCTAAGAGTTTTTAACTTTAAATTATAATTGAGTTGCGCTCCTAATGGTTTTGATGCTATGGGGAAGATTTTTCCATAAGCGCTAATGAAGAACTGCCTCTTCGAGCACAGCATTTGAATTCGAGGGTATAGATAATTGTTTGTTCTTTGTGATGTATCGGGGGTAAGTTTGCGGTTGCGGTAAATCGGTTCTTGGGTGGTCAAAATTTTATGAAAGTATATTAATGTTCTAAAATCTATCCATGAAGTAAGTTGAGGTCAAGTATTTTACAGGACAGGTGTGAAACATGGTCAAAAAGACTTAAATTAAAGACATAACGGACAATTGAATTAAAGCCCACTACTAATGTGCCCAAGTCACGAGCGTGACAATGACCAAAAATGTTGACACCATAAAAGAAAGTGGGGACGAGAATGACTTTAGCAATTAATAGTCTTATTTATTCTGGCAAAAAAGTTTTAGATGCTGAGAGCTGACGCAACAGATCATATACGTCCAGTTGCCTTTGATATATGTTAACTCCATGACAGAGTACTACTGAATGTTATCCCCAGATTAACAGCACAATCTTCGTAGTAGTATTGCCTATGTATACATTCTCGAGTTTTTTTGTATCAATCAGTTATTTGGCAATAACAATACATTTTGATTTGTTAGGATGTATTCCCAGGCCATTCTCTTTTGCCCTTTTCTCAAATAGGGAAAGCATTTTGTTAGACATATTGACACAAAGATTTATTTCATTAACGGGACTAAATTTGGACGTCATCAGCATATAAATGTGTCAAGCAAGAAACAATAAGGGGCCTAGAACTGTTTCCTGAGGAACTCCCCGTGAACTCCCTATTTGTTAGGTATGATTTCACAGAATTGACCGCAGTCCCTGAGAAGTTGGGTAAGTTGGTCAGTTTTTTACAAAGAATACTACGGTTAACTGAGTCGAACGCCTTAGTGTGGCCGTTACAGCGCTTATAAAACTTAATTATACCCGATACTCAAAATGAGTATTGGGGTATATTAGATTTGTGGTAAAAGTGGATGTGTGTAACGTCCAGAAGGAATCGTTTCCTACCCTATAAAGTATATATATTCTTGATCAGCATCAATAGCCGAGTCGATTGAGCCCTGTCTGTCTGTCCGTCCGTCCGTCTGTCCGTCTGTCCGTCCCCTTCAGCGCCTAATGCTCAAAGACTATAAGAGCTAGAGCAACGATGTTTTGGATCCAGACTTCTGTGATATGTCACTGCTCCAAAAATATTTCAAAACTTCGCCCCGCCCACTTCCGCCCCCACAAAGGGCGAAAATCTGTGGCATCCACAATTTCGACGATACGAGAAAACTAAAAACGCCGAATCGTAGAAGATGACTATATCTTCTAGAGTGCAAAATCTGAACCAGATCGTATAATTATTACAGCCAGAATGACGAAAACAATTTCACTCTTTCTCGCTCTGTCTCACTCTAACACACAGGTTTCATGGTCGGTTTTGCCAATTGCAAAATATGAGTTCAAGGATCTCAGAACCTATAAGAGCTAGAGCAACCAAATTTGGTATCCACACTCCTGTGATATCGGACCTTGACCGTTTCGTGTCCAACTTTCGCCACACCCCCTTCCGCCCCCGCAAAGGACGAAAATCTGAGGCAACCACAAATCTCAGAGACTATTAAGGCTAGAGTAACCAAATTTGGTACACACACTCCTTTAAGATGTCACTATAAAACGTATATCTCAGAATTTCGCCCCACCCCCATCCGCCCCCACAAAGGACGAAAATCTGTTGCATCCACAATATTGCAGATTTGAGAAAACTAAAAACGCAGAATCATAAATAATGACCATATCTATCAGATTGCTGAATCTGGATCAGATCAGATCATTTTTATAGCCAAAAGGAACAAATCAATTTGCAGTGGCTACGCAGCGCCCGACGTCACGCTCAGACTGATTTTCTGTCTCTCTCGCACGCACTCTTTGTCGTGTCGTTTAATATTAGCGGCGTCTGCCGGAGGAGAGCCATACTGACTTAGTATCGGGTATAACCGTAGAGTTGCGGTGTCCGCAGCAACTCACAACGTTCCCCCTCGTTTTTTTTTTGAAAACCTGACTGCTTATGATTTAATAGCGAGTAGTTAGTCAGGTTGTTTTCAAGAGATTGTCTAGAACTTTTGAGAGGAACGGAAGTATTGAAATGGGCTTAAAGTTATTGTTAAGTTTTCGGATCGGTAAAATTTTCGCATTTTTCTATACAGTTGGAAACGAGGACGTGGAAGATATAAGTGACAAAATCTTCGGAAGTAGAATTTTCACAAATTTCGGGCTGATGTTATCGAGACTTTCAGCATTGGACGTCACATTAAGTATACGCGCAAGGACATCACATTGATGGACACAAACAAAGCTAAAACTATTATCACCAAGTGCAATGCTATTCAGGTACGTGTTACTTGTCGCTTCAGGTACATCAATTATCGAGAACTTTTTTTTAAGTTCTTCTACATTTATAATCAGCTCAGTCGTTTGTTTGCATTTGCCTAATCCTATACTATTCATTTCATTCCATCTTTTCTTAATGGGAGAGACATTTTTGAACTTAGATTTATAGTTACTACGCTTAGCAGATCTTACACTTTTTACATTTGCTCTTAAGTCTTTTTACCTTAAACGGAAGTAGTCCGTTTTATATCGCTTCCATTTACTATAGGCAACATCTCGCTGATACGTTATTTTTTTTTATCTCGTGACTTTGGTTTTTGGTGGTATCAATTTGTTGAACAAGTACTGAATAAACAAGTACTGATAAATCTAAACTCATCGATTTTCCTTAACAAACTTTGTGCATTTATGTGTACAACTTTGAGACCATGGTTACTAATTTAATTATACTACCGGCTATGGTACTACCTATCTCACCATTCATTAATAAAGTGAAAACTTATTATGGGCGCAAACTCAATATTTAAAAAAAACAATAAACTAACTGTGTGTAAGAACTGTGATAAAACGATAAGAAAAACCTAACTGATAAGAATAAGAGAAAAACCTCGTTCTCTTTCGTAGTGACTGCTTTTTGTTTTGTGCTCTGCTTCTTTTCCATTTATTTTGCAAATACAACCGGTGTTTTTCAAAATAAACCTTGATAAAAATCCCCATTTAACCTACAGTAAACGAGGGGGAACGTTGTGAGTTGCTGCGGGGACCGCAACTCTACATTTACGATACATAGTCAGTATGGCTACATTGAGCGTCAATGTGTGCGTGCTGGAGAGACAGAAAACGTGTCTGAACATGATGTCGGACGCTGCGTAGCCACTGAAAATTATTTTCTTGGACGTTGACATGCAATGACTGCATCTTTCAAGGGGCGATGCAGTTACTGCACCGTCAAGTGGCCCGTGTGACACCAGCAGAAGGCTGTTACGCGCGGATCCCAGGCAAAACGCAGCCCTCCTCCCGCCCAACCGACCGAGGGGCGCTGCCGCATGACGCGCGGTGCGTAGCCGAACCAAACGCGAGCATGCAAGAAAAATAGATATTAGACTAACCTTCGAGGAAAATTAGCACTAAACTTATTAAGAAATTAAGCATGCAAGAAAATACAAAATACAAATACCACTACAATTACTAATTACTAGAAAGGTGTGTAAGGATTAGTAATTTAATAAGAGGAAGAGAATTAGTGGAGGATATAATATGGTAGAGGGAATTATAGTCCGAGCATAAGACCCTAAACGGTTCATGCAAGGAATAATTCGATCTACAAAGTGGAAGGAACAACGGTATAAAGTTTCTAGTCAGTCTAATAGGAATCGTGAAGTTTATGCGGCTCAACAGATCAGGGCTGTCTATGTCACCCCTGATCAAGTTGTGCATAAATATCACACCAAGCATTTTTCTACGGTTAACTAAGGATGGGAGGTTTACTAATAATAGTCTACTAGAGTAAGATGGGAGTCTTACACCCGCATCCCAGTTAAGGCCCCGCAGAGCAAAGAGTAAAAAGTTTTTCTGTACTGATTCTATACGGTCCTGGTGTACTTTGTACTGAGGGCACCATACACAGGAGCCGTATTCTAAGATCGGACGAACAAGCGAGGTATAGCGAGTCTTTGTTATATAGGGGTCGTCAAATTCCTTTGACCACCTCTTTATAAACCCAAGCACGCCCATGGCCTTATTTACCATGGTAGAAATGTGTTCGGAAAACTTTAACTTGGGGTCTAACATAACACCCAGATCATCCACCAGGGTAATTCTCTCAAGAGAACCCCCAAATAGGATGTATGGAGCCAACAAAGGGCTAGAACGATGAAATGTCATAACTTTGCATTTCGAGGCATTAAGGTGTAACAAGTTTGCACAACACCATGACTGAAAGCTATTGAGATCGGATTGCAAGCGAGAATGAAATGAAATGTCCATTTACTGGACACAGAGTTTAACATCATCCGCATACATAAGTACTCGAGAGTATGTTAATACTGAAGGCAAGTCATTAATAAAGAGTGTGAAGAGTAAGGGGCTGCTAGATGGCTGCCCTGTGGTACTCCCGAAGAAACCTTTACTGGTAAAGAGAGGGAGTTTTTGAAGAGGACTCTTTGAGACCTAGAACAAAGATAGCTAGAAATCCATCTCAGGAGGTTGGGCGGAAATCCTAAAAGGTCAAGTTTACAGGTTTACAGAGTCGAATGCTTTACTGAAGTCGGTGTAAATAACATCCGTCTGTAAGTTACCTTGAAAGCCTTTAATAAAGAAAGAGTTAAACTCTAACAAGTTCGTGGTAGTTGATTGCCGCCTTATAAATCCATGCTGAGTTGGAGATATAAGTGACTTGCAGAGATGTTGCAAGTGCGGAGTTAAAACCTTCTCAAACAATTTGGGAATAGCGGATAATTTTGCTATACCTCTATAATTTTTTGCATCAGACTTGCTACCTTTTTTATGGAGAGGAGTTATAAACGATTCCTTCCAGATTGGGGGGAAGCAAGAGGAATCAATGGACAGGGTGAATAGTTTAAGCAATGGTCCACACAGAGCCTCGGCGCAGTACCTGAGTACACAACCTGGAACCCCGTCTGGACCCGGTGAAAACACCGGCTTAACTAGTCGAAGATCATGAAGTAGGGAATATTCATTTAACAAGGGACTGAAAATGCCGTTCGACTTCGGTAATCCGTATGGGTACGGTTGACCACAGTAGCGTTCCTCAGAATAGGTTGTTTGGAAAAACTGGGTAAAAAGATCGGCAATTGCCTGATCATTATTTGCCGACGTATTACAAAATGATAGCGAGGATGGGTGTGCGGACGTTCTACGCTTACTGTTTACGAAGCAGTAAAACTGTTTAGGGTCCTGAGAAAAACGTATCCTGCAACGAGATAGGTAGTTCTTATAGCATTGAGCATTAAGAACTGAAAAGTTTGACCGAGCTATTACATAACGAGAGTGAGAAGTATGAGAGCCCACTTCTTGAAATTTTTTATAAAGTCTTGATTTTAAGTTTTTTAGACTGGATAACTCTTTGGTAAACCAAGGGGGTTTTCCAGATCTAATCGGACAAGAAAGCGGGACACAGGAATCAAAAAATGTGCCAAGAGCATTGTAAAAAATGTTTGTGCCTTTTGTGACATCAGTGCACAAGTACAAAGCGGACCAATCAAAATCCCTAATGAGGTTATTAAGCTTCGCAAACTCGGCTTTACGAAAGCAGCGGACACGTTCAGGTAGTCTACTCGACCGATCCAATACAGTTGGTCCTATATCTAGCGATACCTCGAAAGTAGGGTGGTAGGCGTCTTCAGGTATAGTGAGCGGAAGGGCTCGGGTTAACAACACTATGGTCGGATCCGATACAAAGCATAGATCAAGCAATCGACCCAAGGAATTTTTCACATGATTGACTTGAGACAGGGACAGGTCAAGCAAGCCGTCAACAAAGTCATGTCGTGACATGGGCACTAGGATACTAGACTCGTTTACCGAAGACCAAACAGTTCCTGGCAAGTTGAAGTCACCAAGAACTATCATACGATCTTTATCAGATAGCGAGGAAGCAACAGCGGTTAAAGCGGACAAGTGCTGCTCATAAATTGAAATATCCGAAGAAGGTGGGATATACGAGCAAGTAATGAATATAGCGAAAGCGGGAAGAATCAGTTTTACACACAGGAATTCCAGTTCCTGTTGAACTTGGACTGTGAAGTGTTCTGACGTGAAGTAAGAGTCCACTGCAAATAGAACCCCTCCTGCACGTGGAGACGAACGGTCCTTTTTAAAAGTTGTGTACCGACCTGCCAAAACCTCGGAACTAAGAATGTCCGGCTTTAACCAGGTTTCAGTAAACACAATAACGTGGGAAGCAAATGCAACACTATCCCGGAAAAGAATGCTGAGCTTACTACGCAAGCCTCTTACATTCTGATAGGTTACTAAAAGAGAAGTTAGTTTTTTGGAAAGGTTGGAGCAAGACGGGAAGTTGAGGAAGAGGAAGTTGAGGTTGAGGGTGGCACGCTGGAAAGATTTGGAAGCGATATGGGGGGCCTATTCTTCTTCTTAGCCTTAAACTCCTTCACCACCAAATGCTCCGGCCAAAATTTGGTGGAGCAAATGGTGTCAAATTGAGTTGGGGAGATGCTTATCTTAAACGACGCTATCTCCCTGGCATAAGAGAAGTTAAATTTCTCCACCTTTAAACCCACGGCTTTTATTTTGCTTTGAATAAAAGCAGTTACATCATTAGATGTGAGGTCAGGGGCTAGCCGTGAAACAAAAACTTGTCGTTTTGGTGGGACTCCCACCAGTGGTTTAGTCACCACAGGTCTAGTACCTGTGGTGGCAATATCCGGAGGTCCGGAACGTCTATTTACTGGTGGGATCGGGATAGACGGGACAACTAGTGAACTTGCGGACACCACGGACACGGACGCTGCAGACGTACTTGGCTGCACATTCTCCGAGGCGATGAATTCGGCTACCGAATTTGCATCGCCAGCAGCTGTCGTTGCCTTTGGAGTGGCAAACGAGATCAACTGCTGCACACTTGGAGTGGTCGGAGTCAGTTTTTCGACGGCGCACGGCTGAGTGACGGTTGGCACTTGCAGGTCCCGCGGAGTGACCTTTTTGCGCCTCGGAGACTCATTCAGCAGTTTTAAACCGCTAAACTGAGCCTCCATGGCTGGGAGCTGATCGTATTGGTTTTTGAAACCAACGGTCAGCTCCTTAAAGCCACTCCGCGTCTTCCTCATGAAAGATACCATTTCCTTCTCCACCGCACGGCATGCCTCGCAACTGTAATGCAAGCCATTACGTTTGGCTATAGCATCACTCACGAGGCCAGAAAATCCCGCGCATTTTGCGCAGAGCCATCAGGGGACATTCGGCTGATCGTGAGTGATCTGCTTCTTGCAGGTTTTTTTGGCGCAGACCACAGCGAATTCCATTTTTATTATTTAAATATTTTCTTAAGAAAATTTACGAAGAAAAATTAAAATTTCCAAAACAAATTGGTATCAGACCAATGTGCCAGACAACGCTCAAAGCAGAATTGGTAAGAAAAAAAAAGAGAGCAGAGTGGAGAGCGGTTATAGCGAGAGCTACTAAACAGAGAGCGCTATTGCTCAGAAAGTTTAGAGAGCGAGAGAGAAAGAACAGTTATTGAAGTTGAGGTGATAGCGTGAGAGTGATAAAACAACAAAAGCTACCAGACGAGAGCGGACTGCAATGCAATACTCACTCACTGCAACAACACAACACAAGCCGACGCCGAAAAATAAAAAGTTAAATAATGTTTTAACACAAATCAAAAGGCATGCACTCGCGTAATAGAATAGGATTCCAGATTGTTGTCTGGTTAGGGAGTATAATTAGAATTTAGTTAGGAAAACACCGGCTGTTTATTCAAAACAAAAGGAAAAAATGCGGAGCGCAAAACAAAAACACGTCTGATCACTACGAAAGAGAACAAAATTATATATATTATACCCTCCCGGCGTACCAGCTGTACGTGCGAAGGCACGAACTGAGAAGTCTGACGCAATTAACCAACCAGGTACACGCGGCCAACGGCACAACAAAACGAAAGCGGGACGCATCGGTCCCAATTCCGAAAGCCTCACTGGAACACCTCGGAACCCGCAAGGAAGCCGCACCAGGCCGGCGCTCCAGCACAGGAAACGGCACATAGAATGATCACCACCCCCATCGCCAGCCCACACGCAGCCTGTCGACGCTGCGGAGAAGCTGGACATGTTTCTCGCGACTGCATCAACCCATCGATCCTCTTCTGTTGGGAATGTGGCAGGCGCGGAACGCGCACCGTGGGATGTTGCCGCCGGGACCCGTCGGGAAACGACTCGCGTCCCCAGCTGACACGGGAACAGCCGGGCACGACGCTTCCTCAGACAACCAACTAAGAAACCCGCTACAAGTACACGACGGCCGAATAATGGCGAGAGTGACCATCGGAGGACGGCGCACGGAAGCCACGGTCGACACCGGGGCGTCCCGAAGCTTCATCAACGCCGACCTCGCCCGCAGACTCGGCCGCGATAACGACCTGCGAGCCGCATGCGTCCTGATACGCCTAGCCGACGGCTCTGCGCGCGAGATAACTCAGATCTTGCTAGCGCGCTTCAAACTAGACGAACAAGAGGTACAGATGCCACTCCTGGTACTAACCAATATGGTAGAGCAAGCCATCATAGGAATGGATTTCCTGTGCGCCATTGAAACCACAATACAATGTGGCGCCACACGCCTCCATCTCCAAGGCCCCCAACGCCCCATCCCAACACGCCGATTATCACCGCCAGCCAAGTACACGCCCCCGGACCCACGAACTCGAGACCTCCGCCGCCAACGAATTCCCCGCCACGACACGAGACAAGAGCTGGAAAGATGATGCCGCGAAAATCTGCGACAATCACCAAGAACGGCAAAGTGCACCCCGACGCGGAAGTGCATTTTCAAACCCGCAGACCCAGAAATACGGGCCTATAAAAAGACGACGACGAGTACCAAGAAGCAACTTACGCAGAAAACCTGGTTCGGAGTACAGACGTTGTACCCGGAACTTACAAGAAACACCGGCGATCAATTAAACTAAGTTCATTTAAAGTGCTAAGAATTATAATAAAGTGTCAAATTATCCAAGTAAACACCCGATTGCGTAAATTCACTCCAACTAGCCGAGGCACCGACACTACCCCACCCCGAGTCCACGCACGCCGTTTCGTATGCACGATGAGCGACGTTCACTCCAGCCCCGATCCACCTCTCTACGATAGGTCGCCTCCCGACGCCGTTCCATCCATTTCTACAAATTTCTTGTGGATTGACCCCTGGGCGTCACTGAGTTTACCTCAGCCTGAAATAGGTCCAATACAAACTTTACCTTAAGCACAGAATGCTATTGTTCCTGCTAAGTTTCACCGAATTACTTAGTTTTGTCTTAACCAGATTAACCTGGCTTAATACCCGCTCAATTTTCGCATTTGACCACGGCAATAATAGCATTTGCAGTGCAACAGCTGTCAGGTCAAGAAATTTGCGGCTTTCACCAGAATCTTTACAAAAGTAAGCCTCACCCCAAAACCTAGTGCTGTCACTGATATTTTCTCTATTTAATGAATATCGCTTAATTTGCAGTCAATTTCTGAATATTTTGAGCTTTAAGGTACTCTAAAATTGTGCTAATTCCATTTTTCTTAGCGCATTTTGCTGACGGAAAAAAGTCATCCTGTTTTAGAATTTCCAAATTACCTGGTAAGCTAGTGGTGCTATTGGCAAATATCGTTAAAAAATAATGATCAACCGGCTGGCAACATTAAAAAAGCTGTGACGTATTGAAGCACGTAATGGGGTTATCTACTCCATCAGTCTTAACCTGGCGTTGAAGATTTTAGTTACTACATCTGATGATCGTTCTGTGACGTTCTGGAAAATTCAAAAGGTCAGTCCATGGAAAACCGTAATTAGTGCTGGTATGGCTTCTTATGTGTGTGTTTGGAACAGTTCCAGTTATTTGTTATTCAAAACATCGGCAACAATTTGGGGCACCTTTGTGGCGGTTAGGACTTTCACTAAGCTACTTCTACATCCTATAGTACCAATTCAATAGGAAATGTAGTTGCTTATAACATTAAGAACATTTTTGACCGACAGAAAAACCAATTAACCATGGTGGATGACATAGATGCCACAAGTGAGTTTATCGGAAAACTAAAACTTGTTAATGATAAGACTATTGGCCTACGTAGCAATAATCGCTGATTTTATATGAGCCTAGAAACAATATCGCCGCTTGTTTAAAAGTGGCATCTAGTGTCGAAATTTCCCTACTAAAAACGTACCGTGCTAGCAGCGTTTGATGGAGTCATTGCTACTTGTGGTTATAGGAGAATAACATTGCACAGTTGCAATGTAAAACGAGGGGGAACGTTGTGAGTTGCTGCGGTGACCGCAACTCTACATTTATACCCGTCAGTACGTCAGTATAATTATTATAGCCATAATCAAGAAAACAATTTCATTCTTTCTCGCTCTGGTTCTAACACACAGGTTTCATGGTCGGCTTTGCCTATTGCAAAATATGAGTTCCTACATTTCAGAGACTATAAAAGCTAGTGCAACCAAATTTTTCATCCACACTCCTGAGATATCGGACCTTGACGAGTTTGTTTAAAAATTTCGCCACACCCCCTTCCGCCCCCGCAAAGGACGAGAAAACTAAAAACGCAGAATCATAGATAATGACCATATCACATTGCTGAATCTGGATCAGATCAGATAATTTTTATAGCCAAAGGGAACAAATCAATTTGCACTGGCTACGCAGCGCCCGACGTCACGCTCAGACAGATTTTCTGTCTCTCTCGCACGCACTCTTTGTCGTGTCGTTTAATATTAGCGGCGTCTGCCGGAGGAGAGCCATACTGACTTAGTATCGGGTATAACTGTACTTACTGTACTGACTGCTTATGATTTAATAGCTAGTAGTTAGTCAGGTAGTTTTCAAGAGATTGTCTAGAACTTTTGAGAGGAACGGAAGTATTGAAATGGGCTTAAAGTTATTTTTAAGTTTTCGGATCGGTAAAATTTTCGCATTTTTCTAAACAGTTGGAAACGAGGACGTGGAAGATATAAGTGACAAAATCTTCGGAAGTACAATTTTCACAAATATCGGGCTGATGTTTTCGAGACTTTCAGCATTGGACGTCACATTAAGTATACACGCAAGGACATCACATTGATGGACACAAACAAAGCTAAAACTATTATCACCAAGTGGAATGCTATTCAGGTACGTGTTACTTGTCGCTTCAGGTACATCAATTATCGGGAACTTTTTTTTAAGTTCTTCTACATTTATAATCAGCTCAGTCGTCTGTTTGCATTTGCCTAATCCTATACTATTCATTTCATTCCATCTTTTCTTAATGGTAGAGAAATTTTTGAACTTAGATTTATAGTTACTACGCTTAGCAGATCTTATACTCTTTTTTACATTTGCTCTTAAGTCTTTTTACCTTAAACGGAAGTAGTCCGTTTCATATCGCTTCCATTTACTATAGGCAACATCTCGCTGATACGTTATTATACCCGATACTCAAAATGAGTATTGGGGTATATTCGATTTGTGGTAAAAGTGGATGTGTGTAACGTCCAGAAGGAATCGTTTTCGACCCCATAAAGTATTTTTATTCTTGATCAGCATCAATAGCCGAGTCGATTGAGCCCTGTCTGTCTGTCCGTCCGTCCGTCTGTTCGTCCCTATCTATTTCAAAACTTTGCCCCGCCCACTTCCACCCCTACAAAGAGCGAAAATCTGTGAAATTCACAATTTCAAAAATACGAGAAACGGAAAATGCAGAATGGTAGAGGATGACTACATCTTCTATAGTGCAAAATCTGAACCAGATTATAGCCAGAATCAAGAAAACAATTTCATTCTTTCTCCCTCTGGCTCTCTCTAACACACAGGTTTCATGGTCTGTTTTGCAAAATATTAGTTCTTACATTTCAGAGACTATAAAAGCTAGAGCAACCAAATTTGTTATCTACACTCCGGTGATATCCTCCTGATCTTGATTGAACATCGCCCCGGGCGCTTCTCCTACCGGGTCCACTGTTTCGTGTACGCGCGATCGCGTATGATACGGTCGACTACCCCCTTGTGGCATCTGTGCTGAGCAACACTAATATTACAAAAAAAAAAAATCTTTCTTAAACTAAAATGAATATATATACATACATATAAATAAATAAATAAATTCCCAAATAAATAACTATCAAAAATAAATAACACCCCGCTTCGGGCCAATAAATACTCAGATAAATAAATAAATAAATACCGATATAAATATGAAATTAAATATTTGAATAGATAAATAAATAGTAGGTTAGGTAGAGACGGCCGCCAAGCTCGCTCGGAGCCCAGCACACCTAGGCCGGTTTCGGCCCGTTGTGATACCGCTTGGGATCATTCCCTCCCTGCAGATGAGACTTCATGTCAACAGTTGTCCCATCCAGATGCCCTTATAAAGTTGACGATCTTTTTGGGACATAGCGTGGACATCTCCGAGATGTCGTTTAGAAAGGCAGAGCCCAAGTGATGCAGCCTCCTTCTGCTGAGAGCTGGACAGGAACAGAACAGGTGTTCCACTGTCTCCTCCTCGTCCTCGTCTCTGCAGCTGCGGCAGAAATCATTGTATGGGGCACCCAGCCTGTTTGCGTGGTTGCCTACTAGCCAGTGTCCTGTGAGGGAACGTATGACTGCGCTGCACCTTTCCAAGCCTAGTTTGCAGAGTTCTGAGGTGCGCTTCTTATCTATGGTCGGCCATGTTTTCCGAGCTGTGCGACAACGTGGCCCTATTTGCCAGCTGTTGTCTGTTAGCCGCATGTACTGCTCTTTTATGATGAGCTTGCAGGTGGCCATAGGCATACAAATATCCTCCTTATCTTGGAGAAGGGGGGTCGTAGTACCAGATCTGGCCAGCTCGTCCGCTATGCAGTTGCCCTCGATGTCCCGGTGTCCCGGGATCCATATAAGGCTGATAGAAAATTGCTTAGCCATCTCGTGAAGAGATCTGCGGCACTTCGCCACAGTAGCCGAGTTCGAGGAGATCGCGTTAAGTGATCTTATCGCAGCTTGGCTGTCGCTGTAGATGTTTAGATTGGTTGCCGTGGTGGTAACCGTGTGAAGGTAGTACAGAGCCTCCCTGATTGCTGTAACTTCCGCTTGGAAGACGCTACAGTGATCCGGAAGCCTGAAAGGTTGTTTTATGTTAAGTTGTTCAGAGTAGATTCCTCCTCCAACCCTGCCGTCCAGTTTTGAGCCATCCGTGAAGATGCTTATGGCCCCGTCTGGGCCGGGGAGTCCCTCGAGCCAATCGTCTCTATGAGGGATGATTATGCTGAATGGAGTCTCCGTGTGCTCCATTGGAACTTGATAGTCCGTTCTTGCTGTGACCATGTTGTTTTTATTTAGTATAGATGAGTGACCTATGTTCTGGGGTACCCATTGTTCAGAGTCCCTAAGACGTATTGCTGCCATATCTGCCCGCTCCTTTCCTGCAAAGTCAAGGCTCTGAAGGCATAACATGGCGTTTAGCGCATCATTTGGTGTAGTTCGAAGAGCTCCACTGATGCAGAGGGCGGCTGTTCGCTGAACCTTGCCCAGCTGATTGGTGATTGTCCTTTTTGTTAGGGCAGGCCACCAGACAGTAACTCCGTAGTCCATCGGACTATGCTTGGGTTCATGCCCCACTTTAGTCCGATAGCTTTTTTGCAAGTATAGAGTGCTGTCGTTGCCTTCCTCACTCTATCCTTGACATTCAGGTTCCAGCTAAGCTTTTTGTCAATTACCAACCCTAAGTAACTGGCACTGTCGCTGAAGGAGAGCCTGTATCCGTTTAGTGTTGGGGGGTTGAGGGGCGGCACCTTGTATTTTTTTGTGAATAACACGAGTTCCGTTTTCGAGGGATTCAGTCCCAATCCGCGCGATTCTGTCCATTCAGACAATCGAGCAAGCTTTGCGGTCATTAGGTCGCATAGTGTTTGGGGGTATTTCCCCGCAAAGATAATTGCAACGTCATCCGCGTATGCCACTACTTTACAGCCCCCCTCTTCCAGGTCGCATAGAATCTTATTGACTGCAATGTTCCATAGAAGAGGAGACAGAACTCCCCCTTGCGGGGTTCCTCTGTTGACATACCTTGACTGGGTGGACGATCCCATCGATGATGTCACCGTCCTGCGTATGAGCAATTGATCAATGAGCATCACCAAGTGATGGTCCACCCCCAGGTCAGTCAGGGCTTCAGTAATGGCGCCCGGTGTGACGTTGTTGAAGGCTCCCTCGATATCGAGAAAAGCTATTAGTGAGTATTCTTTGAGATGCAGGGATTTTTCTACACTCGAGATCACTTCGTGAAGTGCCGTTTCCGTGGATTTTCCTTTCCGGTAGGCATGCTGCGCACTTGAGTACAGCTGGGGACTTATGGTGGTCCGTAATTGTAACCCGATAAGTCTCTCAAAGGTTTTGAGTAGGAAAGACGATAAACTGATTGGTCTAAAGTCTTTTGGGGTTGAGTGTGAGGCTTTGCCTGCTTTAGGGATGAAAGCTATCCTAGCCTTAAGCCACGCTTGCGGTATTGTACATACCGCCAGTATCTTCCTGAAGATACTATGTAGCCAGTTGATGGCCGTCTCCCCGGCCCTCTGAAGCTGGGCCGGGATTACCTGGTCCGGGCCTGGCGATTTAAACGGGTTGAAGCTGTTTACTGCCCAACTTATGTTCCGTTTTGTAAGGATATGGTCCATCGATTCTACCGATCCCTCTCTTGGGAGGTGAGACGGCTCGGTGGATGTGCATCCGGGGAAGTGCGTGTCGAGCAAAATGTGCAGGGACTCCTCACTAGAGTTGGTCCACGTGCCATCATTCTTTTTGAGGTACCCTACCGAGGGGGTGGTTTTTGAGAGAACTTTCCGGAGTCTTGCGGCCTCCGAGGTTTCCTCGATTTCGGAGCAAAATTTTTGCCAGGAGGCTCTTTTAGCCTTCCTCGTTTCCTTTTTGTATAGTGCTAGACTGGTTTTAAAGTCTGCCCAGTGAGTATCCTCCTTTGTTCTTGTGGCTCTGTTGAATAGAGTCCTGCAAGTTCTACGAAGGGTGTCTAGTTGCTTGGACCACCAGGGGGGTTTCTTTTTTCCCCTTGGTCTGGTAGAGGGACATGCTGCCTTGAAGGCTTTGTTGCACGCATCCGTAAACCTGTTCACAAGACGGTTTAGGTTGTCTTCAGTGTTCGGGCAATTAGGGGCGTTAGGAGGGAGTAGCTCCTCCAGGGTTGTGTTATATTTTTCCCAGTTGGCTTTTCTGGGGTTGATATAGTCGGTTGGTTTGGGGATCTCGAAGGATAATATCGTCTCGATATACCTGTGGTCCGAGAAGGAGTGGTCTCCTAGGACTCTCCAGCTCTTGATTGTGTCCAGCAGTTTGCTTGACACTATCGTGAGGTCAATGACCTCCTGCCGAATTTTAATTAGAAATGTGGGGTCGTTACCCCGATTGCATATGAATAAATTTGAGTTCAGGATGAAGCTGAACAGTGACTCACCCCTTACATTCGTGTCCGTGCTCCCCCATTGGGTGTGGTGGGCGTTGGCATCGCAACCTATAAGTAGGTCTTTGTCCGTCCTTTCGCTGTCGCTGGCTATTTTGCGAACAAGGTCGTTCGGAGGATCATCCTCCTCGTGGGCCATATAGGACGCCACCAGCCTGAGATGATTCCCTTTTAGTTCTAGGCTTGCCGCCGGTTTATCGCCATCGCTATAATTATGGAGCAGAAAGATATTTAGGTGCTTTCTAGCAAGTATGCAGGTACGGATTTTACCTTCATTTTGGGATACAATGATCTTGTATTCCCTCGTCCCCAATCCACAGACCTTGCCTCCTACCACCCAAGGCTCCTGGATCAGGACTACGTCGGCTCCGCTTGCGTCTAGGCGGAGTATGAGAGCAGCCGATGCTGCTTTACAGTGGTGGAGATTTATTTGAAGGATCCTTAGGACCATCTTCAAGATTCTCCACCACCGTGATGTCCGCGTCCGAGTCATCTGAGACTCTCTCTCGGCACATTGACCCAAAGTCGAGCATCAGCTCTGTCTCTGAGGAGAAGCCTTCCTGGTCTGGCTCCAGCTCGTCGTCAGGCGCTTCGATCTCCGCAGCGACATCCTGCACGTCTGGGTTGACGACAGGTAGCGCCGCCTTGATGGTGACCGAGCTGAAGCCGAAGTTTAGCTCTCCTTTTGCTGCCTCTATCGGGGCCAGCGACTCTTTATTGAGAACGAGCACTTCCTGGTTAGTCGGCCCTTGTGTCGTCTCAACCTTGGCTACCTTCCAATCTGAGGTTGGTAGTCCTGGGTTGCATCTCTGCAGCATCTTGAGGATGCGTTCTGGCTCCTTAAAGGTAGCCGGCACCCAAATTCTGGCCCTCGGTCTGCTGGGCACCTCGCTCCAGTCGACTGCGACGAGTTTCGCCCCAGCATAGACCTCGCCGACCTGCGCTACCGCCGCTTTATAAAGCTTTACAGAGCCCTCGTCTTCGCAGGCAATTATCTTAACATTGCCCTGGAACCACCCCATGTCCTTGCAGACTGGCGGAGGTCCAGGGTCTTTGTCGAGGAGTTCGAAGCAGCGGTCGGCCAGTGCCGCTTCCACCCACTTCCACTGACTCCTTGGGATTCTACCCTCTGCGCTGCCTTTGTCGAGGACACCAATTAGCGTCCTCTCCTTGGCAATCTGCGCAAAGGAGACATTTGGCAGCCCTCTGGAGCGCTTTGCTACCGGTCCCGGTGTCTCCTGCGAGCGCTGCCTCTTGGCTTGGGGAGCCACCTTTTTCTGTTCTAAGGTGAACTCCGGGAGCACGGCCGAAGCCCATTCCACCTTCTTCAGCCAGTCGGCTGATGGGCTGGCTTCACTGCTGGCGTGTTGCCGACGGAGTATGTGCCCTGCACTCCTCTTTTCGGCATATGTGTAGCGTCTGGCTTGGGCGCTTAAATAAATAACATATATGTATATTCGGTCGACACCTAAGACGCTCAAACTTCAAACACATTCAACACAACACAAAACCTAACAAAAAAATGACCTAACAATTCTTCTTCTTCTTACAAGATTCATTAAGAGGGGGACACGTGACTAGCCGCTCCAATTTCGTGTCATCCATCATACCGACCTGCCATGACGACAACAGATGCATCGCGGGTTGTCTTTACGACTCCCGGGCCACATATTCCTCACCACATATCGGCAGACCGACCACAGGTCCAAAACACGAAAGCACCTTTTTTTTCAACAAACATGTGAGAAACTACAATGAACATTTACCAACATGACTTACTTTAACTTACGCTCACTTGCAACATCGAATTGTGACAAAATGCTCAACTGTAATTCGTAAGTCCCTATCACATATTTCATCTTCTATTGCGTTAACTGCCTCCGTCTATGATTCCCTAGCATCAAGCACTCCGCGCCATTAGGGACCAGCTTTACGCTCACCTTAAGCCTGCAGAAGCGACTTCTGACGGGACAGCTGAACTGCACTTCGCAAGCTGTCGTCTTCTCTTTTTTTTCTTTCTACGCATCTGCCTTTACTAATCCGAGTGACATTTGTTAAAATACCACCCGAACCTGCGTCAGTCCAGATGCATGTGAATTCGAAAAATGATTGGGCGCCATTTGTTACATTTTGATTGTTTCCCAGAGGGCAACGCCGGCTAGCTGTCGAGCCCCAGGGCTGGGTGGTGCCCCTTGCCCGCCAAATGTAGACAAAGATGGAGACTTACTACCTCTCAGGACATCGAACCTAACAACAAATTCAAAGTCAAAGAAAACAATAAACAGACGGCTGTCAAGTGGGTGAAGTTTGGGTGTTATCACTTCGCGCGCCCGCCTTACCTGTGCCCAAACACAACGTTTATTTGGGCCACCCTCTTCAGGAACGGCTTCGGCTGGCCTAATCCATGGCTAGCTCCACGCATTATCCCTCTATTTTAATTTACTGCATCATGTTTCAATGTATAGCTTCAATAATACTCGATTGACAACTTCATCTTTCTCATAAATAACTATATATACGCAAAATTATCACTAACAAAAAAAACACTACAACGTTCGACAGCAAGGTAGATAGAGAAATATCTGCTGAAATTTTGTTAAACCGTCAGGGATTCCCTCACCCATAGGTAGTGGATCATGAGTAGATGAGTGGATCCACCTTTTCTTGATTTAATTTAACTCAGGGCGCTACGGAGACTAACCCACCAAGAGCTCTTGTAAAGGGTCCACGGGACATAAACAATAGACAATAATTAGATTTCCACAAATCGCCCGACCAAATACGGTGGACTGACGGAACCCCATGTCACCTAAGGGTTCATCTTCTGCAACTGCAACAGCTGATTGCAGTTTTCGGTTCGTGAATGGTGTTGGTGTTTTTACAAACTTAGATGGCCAAGATTTTACGTTAAACTGCTTAAGCTAAGAATAAATACTAAATACCATATACATAAAGGACAACACAAGGAACAAAATAACATTTAATGTGGAAGGTGTTGGCGTGTGGATTATGTTATTTTTGTGTAAGTTCAACCGTCGGGGGCGATCGCTGTACGTGGCCGGTCAGCCCTAAATTTATATATGTTCGTGTATACGCGTGTGTGTGTGTGTGTAAGGTTTCGGGGTTTTTTCGTGATGCACGAAATCAAACGTGTGGCACGCACTGGAAGGCGCTGCAACGAACGTGCAATTTGGCTACGATCGCACTGGCACCAATGTCGTCCTCTTTCTCGCCCCTTCTCACGTCCCGCGCTTTTCGGCTCACACACACGACACTTGAAACGAACTCACTTAGGTTCCTCCGGAGGCTTCTTCTCTGCAGCCGACTCTCGACCGCCCGTGTTCCTATCCAGGAAACCTTCTGGCGCGGTTCTGGTGGCTATATTCCGTGACGGCTATGAGTAAAATTTCCTGCATTAACATCTATTTGCTCACCCGCCTTTTTTCTTTCCTCACTTCAAACTTTATATTTAACGCACAAAATTTCAACAGTGTTGAGTCGACGTTTCTCTTCTGTCCACGCTTTACGAATTCCATAATCAACTCCACGTTTTCTAATTCTTTTCACTCCTATTTATTCCTTTTTATCTTTACTAATACATAAACCTTATCCTATTTTGTTTCTTACATCCCCAGTACCGGGGAATCGAAACTCCCTGGACTTCCGCTAGATGGCGCGTCGCCCTCGGCCCTGGCCGCCTATCGTTCAGGTGGGACTGGAACAAATAGTGGTGCAATTCTGTTTAGGTAGTTATCCACCAAGCTACAGCCACCCATTGAAAAATGTTCTGTTCTTTCCGAATAGGATTAGCACCACTAGTACTTACGTATTGAAACGCTGGTCTAGAAGTTACGGATTATGTATTCCCGGAGACCTGTATTAGTCACGTGCGCGTACTAACGTACCCCCCGGTTGAACCCCACCGTTCGACGCGCGGCTGAGGCGGTAGCCGAGGGTATGGAATTGCTCCTCCAATAAACCAGATCGGTGTGATCTGTACACTTCACCTGGACAAGTTCGGCCCATGGCGATGAGCTGAGTGACTCTTCAAATACACCAGTCGCCCCACGATCGATCCCTGCGTACCAGGGTACATAACCTCACGCAGTAGATGGACCGCGGTCATTGAACACTGGCATCGGAGGCAGCTGATGTTACCTGCGCCCGGTACAATCCTGTGCCACATACAGACCTCGAGTTGGAACTCGGTCCCCAGCCGGGAAGCATCGACCCCGCCTCGGATTTAGTTTTATGTTAAATCTTTCTTTCATCATCTATGCAGATACTCATCAAAATCACACACAACATCATCCTCATCCACCCATCAAATCACCTCATCCAACACACAACAAAAGATCTTTCTGCGTGGGAGCCAAAGTCTCGTAAGTGATTATCATGAAACAAGTAAGCCATCTGAAAAAGAAATGAATGTGCAGTAACTATTCGTTGGCCTTCAACCATGATCATAGTTTTTATAGACGTATTACTCATGCCTTTGAGCGACTTTCCATATACCGTGGTTTTGAACTGACCAAGTTAAAGAAATGAAGATTAAAGTTTTCTTGTTCTTATGATGAACACGTAACCTAACTCTTGCACCAATATATGCATACTCATAATCATTTTTATAGAATTAAGATCATTATACCCTACCTCGCCCATATGATACTCTTTTCCCCCCGCAAATAGGGAATTAAAAAATAATTGCTTTAATAAACTTAGTTTCGAAATTAAACAAGGCTAAATAGATTATTTCGGAACCATGCGGCCCCGTTTGACCCACCGATATCTTTGCTGGAGGGATCCTGACGACTAATAGGTGGCCCTGAAGGATCATGGTAGGGTGGGCGTTCTCGCCAGTGGGCGATACCGTAGCCAACAAAGATCTGACTGGTAATCTTCTTCGTGTACGTATATATGCTGATCTGTCCCATTACCTAGTATCCTTTCCCTACTCGTACGCGATTTTTATACCCGATACTCAAAATGAGTATTGGGGTATATTAGATTTGTGGTAAAAGTGGATGTGTGTAACGTCCAGAAGGAATCGTTTCCGACCCCATAAAGTATATATTCTTGATCAGCATCAATAGCCGAGTCGATTGAGCCATGTCCGTCTGTCCGTCCCCTTCAGCGCCTAATGCTCAAAGACTATAAGAGCTAGAGCAACGATGTTTTGGATCCAGACTTCAGTGATATGCCACTGCTACAAAAATATTTCAAAACTTTGCCCCGCCCACTTCCGCCCCCACAAAGAGCGAAAGTCTGTGGCATCCACAATTTCAAAGATACGAGGAAACAGAAAACGCCGCATCGGACGACTATATCTTCTAGAGTGCAAAATCTGAACCAGATCGTATAATTATTATAGCCAGAATCAAGAAAACAATTTCACTCTTTCTCGCTCTGTCTCTCTCTAGCACACAGGTTTCATGGTCGGTTTTGCCGATTGCAAAATATGACTTCAAGGATTTCAGAACCCATAAGAGCTAGAGCAACCAAATTTGGTATCCACACTCCTGCGATATCGGACCTTAACCGTTTTGTATAAAAATTTCGACACACCCCCTTCCGCCTCCGCAAAGGACGAAAATCTGGGGCAACCACAAATCTCAGAGACTATTAAGGCTAGAGTAACCAAATTTGGTATCCGCACTTCTGTTAGATCTCACTATAAAACGTATATCTCAGAATCTCACAACGTTCCCCCTCGTTTTATATATTCTTATCTCGACAATTTGCCAGAGCTCTAAATTGGTAGTAAAATGTCCTCCATCCCCACACCGCGCCGACCAGAGACAAAAGCCGAAGCCAGCGCATACTTTCCTACTTCAGTTTAGTTTACATCGGCTTCTAGAACCTGTACGTTGTATGCTACAGTGTTTCCAATAAATTTGTTCCATGAATTTTCGGTTTTATGTATAATGGTATACGAATATGTGTGCAACGCGGCAGCTTGTAGCGGGGGTGGAATCGTAGCTGGTTCTAGCTTACATGCTAAGACTACGGTGAGCGACGTGCGGATCGTAAGAGAGCACAGCACCGGCAGAGCGAGAGCGAGGCAGAGGGCGATGTAACTGGCTGTTAACTGAGCGCGGTACCCATCAGCGATAACAGCCTGTTAGCCTGGGGTGCTAACAGCGCGGTTGCCCTGTTACAACTGCTGCTCTGAACATATGTGATTTAAAGCTCTTTTCGTTTTCTTTGTGATTTCTGTTTTCTGTTATGACTCCAGCATATTTGAATGTATGGGTGCACATGCATTCTCACGTACTTTGCGTGTGTATTATTGTATTGTTGGCCGCTAGAACCAAAATATGAGTTTGGTTTTTGGGCTGTCTCGCTTGGGCGTGGGATTTAAAATACAAGCTGTTATTTGTATACTAGGTGACATGGCAAACGTTGTTTTGACATGTATATTAACAGCACAATGGCATATCGCAAGTGAATATATTCTTCCACAAGCAGCTTCTGTTGATTATATCGAAAGAATCGTAGTCGTTCACTCTCTATCTTCACATACATGTCCACTATAAATTGTTGGCAAAGCTCACGCCATCGTAAAATGATGTTATCTCGTCCGCGTCTAATCATCAAACTATACGAATAAAAATACTTCGAACTAACTTTCCGTTTTGTTTCGGCTCCTATAATAATAATTGAAGATTTATTCTTTAATAACAAATTAGGTATCACTAATAATCTGAAGATATATTCCCCCTCATGATCAATACACTTTTGCATTCCTTAGAACCATTGCTCATAGCAGTTTTTCAATTCCTTTTAAGACATCTTCAAAACATGGTTTTTGAACTCTTCAACTGCTTCTTCGGCGCTCGTAAATCGTTGACCACGCAGTTTTTTTTTTTTTATGTGAGAAATAAAAAGAGGTCATTGGGTTCCAAGTCAGGACTGAAGGGCGGATGAGTTATCATTTCGATGTTTTGACTGTTTAAAAATTGACATGATTGTTCAGTTGTGTGAGAGCTCGCCTTGTCTTGATGGAGAATGATTCGTGTTCGGCAGTTGGTTATGCGAATTTCTCCGAAGACCTCCGGCAAAAAAATGGTCGTGTACCACTCAGAATTGACAGTCCTACGTTGCTCTAGCAGAACAATGGCCACATGACCCATTCGCCCGAAGAAACGGGAAACCATTTGCTTCAAAGTGCTTCGTGCTCGAACAACTTCTGTTGGATTTGGCTCATCGTGGAACACCCACACGGTTGATTGCTGTTTAGTTTCCGGCTCATACGCATATATCCATGATTCATCATATCACGATTTTATAAACGACTTTTGAAGCTCCATGGTCGAACTTTTTAAGGATTTCCTTACTCCAATCGACGCGAGCCTTTTTTTGAGCGATTGATAAGTTATAGGGTATCCAACGAGAACAACCCTGTTTTTACAACTAAGTGTTCATGGAAAATGGAATGTATTGCAGTGTAATTAATGTGCAAGGATGCCTCTATCTCATGATATGTCACATGTCGATCTTGCACTATCAGTTCACGCACACCATCGACACAAGGGCCGACTAACCAGGCAGTGCTCGTTCTCAATAAAGAGTCGCTGGCTCCGATAGAGGCAGTAAAAGGCGAGCTTAACTACGGCTTCAGCTCGGTCACCATCAACGTGTAAAAAGCGGACGCGGCGTCCGCGGCGCTTCCTGTTGTCAACCCAGACGTACAGGATGTCGCTGCGGAGCTTGAAGCGCCTGACGACGAGCTGGAGCCAGACCAGGAAGGCTTCTCCTCAGAGACAGAGCTGATGCTCGACTTTGAGTCAATGTGCCGAGAGAGAGTCTCAGATGACTCGGACGCGGACATCACGGTGGTGGAGAATCTTGAAGATGGTCCTAAGGATCCTTCAAATAAATCTCCACCACTGTAAAGCAGCATCGGCTGCTCTCATACTCCGCCTAGACGCAAGCGGAGCCGACGTAGTCCTGATCCAGGAGCCTTGGGTGGTAGGAGGCAAGGTCTGTGGATTGGGGACGAGGGAATACAAGATCATTGTATCCCAAAATGAAGGTAAAATCCGTACCTGCATACTTGCTAGAAAGCACCTAAATATCTTTCTGCTCCATAATTATAGCGATGGCGATAAACCGGCGGCAAGCCTAGAACTAAAAGGGAATCATCTCAGGCTGGTGGCGTCCTATATGGCCCACGAGGAGGATGATCCTCCGAACGACCTTGTTCGCAAAATAGCCAGCGACAGCGAAAGGACGGACAAAGACCTACTTATAGGTTGCGATGCCAACGCCCACCACACCCAATGGGGGAGCACGGACACGAATGTAAGGGGTGAGTCACTGTTCAGCTTCATCCTGAACTCAAATTTATTCATATGCAATCGGGGTAACGACCCCACATTTCTAATTAAAATTCGGCAGGAGGTCATTGACCTCACGATAGTGTCAAGCAAACTGCTGGACACAATCAAGAGCTGGAGAGTCCTAGGAGACCACTCCTTCTCGGACCACAGGTATATCGAGACGATATTATCCTTCGAGATCCCCAAACCAACCGACTATATCAACCCCAGAAAAGCCAACTGGGAAAAATATAACACAACCCTGGAGGAGCTACTCCCTCCTAACGCCCCTAATTGCCCGAACACTGAAGACAACCTAAACCGTCTTGTGAACAGGTTTACGGATGCGTGCAACAAAGCCTTCAAGGCAGCATGTCCCTCTACCAGACCAAGGGGAAAAAAGAAACCCCCCTGGTGGTCCAAGCAACTAGACACCCTTCGTAGAACTTGCAGGACTCTATTCAACAGAGCCACAAGAACTAAGGAGGATACTCACTGGGCAGACTTTAAAACCAGTCTAGCACTATACAAAAAGGAAACGAGGAAGGCTAAAAGAGCCTCCTGGCAAAAATTTTGCTCCGAAATCGAGGAAACCTCGGAGGCCGCAAGACTCCGGAAAGTTCTCTCAAAAACCACCCCCTCGGTAGGGTACCTCAAAAAGAATGATGGCACGTGGACCAACTCTAGTGAGGAGTCCCTGCACATTTTGCTCGACACGCACTTCCCCGGATGCACATCCACCGAGCCGTCTCACCTCCCAAGAGAGGGATCGGTAGAATCGATGGACCATATCCTTACAAAACGGAACATAAGTTGGGCAGTAAACAGCTTCAACCCGTTTAAATCGCCAGGCCCGGACCAGGTAATCCCGGCCCAGCTTCAGAGGGCCGGGGAGACGGCCATCAACTGGCTACATAGTATCTTCAGGAAGATACTGGCGGTATGTACAATACCGCAAGCGTGGCTTAAGGCTAGGATAGTTTTCATCCCTAAAGCAGGCAAAGCCTCACACTCAACCCCAAAAGACTTTAGACCAATCAGTTTATCGTCTTTCCTACTCAAAACCTTTGAGAGACTTATCGGGTTACAATTACGGACCACCATAAGTCCCCAGCTGTACTCAAGTGCGCAGCATGCCTACCGGAAAGGAAAATCCACGGAAACGGCACTTCACGAAGTGATCTCGAGTGTAGAAAAATCCCTGCATCTCAAAGAATACTCACTAATAGCTTTTCTCGATATCGAGGGAGCCTTCAACAACGTCACACCGGGCGCCATTACTGAAGCCCTGACTGACCTGGGGGTGGACCATCACTTGGTGATGCTCATTGATCAATTGCTCATACGCAGGACGGTGACATCATCGATGGGATCGTCCACCCAGTCAAGGTATGTCAACAGAGGAACCCCGCAAGGGGGAGTTCTGTCTCCTCTTCTATGGAACATTGCAGTCAATAAGATTCTATGCGACCTGGAAGAGGGGGGCTGTAAAGTAGTGGCATACGCGGATGACGTTGCAATTATCTTTGCGGGGAAATACCCCCAAACACTATGCGACCTAATGACCGCAAAGCTTGCTCGATTGTCCGAATGGACAGAATCGCGCGGATTGGGACTGAATCCCTCGAAAACGGAACTCGTGTTATTCACAAAAAAATACAAGGTGCCGCCCCTCAACCCCCCAACACTAAACGGATACAGGCTCTCCTTCAGCGACAGTGCCAGTTACTTAGGGTTGGTAATTGACAAAAAGCTTAGCTGGAACCTGAATGTCAAGGATAGAGTGAGGAAGGCAACGACAGCACTCTATACTTGCAAAAAAGCTATCGGACTAAAGTGGGGCATGAACCCAAGCATAGTCCGATGGACTACGGAGTTACTGTCTGGTGGCCTGCCCTAACAAAAAGGACGAACACCAATCAGCTAGGCAAGGTTCAGCGAACGGCCGCCCTCTGCATCAGTGGAGCTCTTCAAACTACATCAAATGATGCGCTAAACGCCATGTTATGCCTTCAGAGCCTTGACCTTGCAGGAAAAGAGCGGGCAGAATTGCCAGCAATACGTCTTAGGGACCCTGAATAATGGGTACCTCAACATATAGGTCACTCATCGGAGTGAAAATAAATAAAAAATAAAAGGTCCCAGCATGAACGGACTATCAAGTTCCAAGGGAGCACGCGGAGACTCCATTCAGCACCTCATAGAGACGAATGGCTCGAGGGACTCCCCGGCCCAGACGGGGCTATAAGCATCTTCAAGGATGGCTCGAAGCTGGACGGCAGGGTTGGAGGAGGAATCTACTCTGAACAACTTAACATAAGGCAATCTTTCAGGCTTCCGGATCACTGTAGCGTCTTCCAAGCGGAAGTTACAGCAATCAGGGAGGCTCTGTACTGCCTTCACATGGTTACCACCACGGCAACCAATCTAAACATCTACAGCGATAGCCAAGCTGCGATCAGATCACTTAACGCGATCTCCTCGAACTCGGCTACTGTGCCGAAGTGCCGCAGATCTCTTCACGAGATGGCTAAGCAATTTTCTATCAGCCTTATATGGGTCCCGGGACACCGGGACATCGAGGGCAACTGCATAGCGGACGAGCTGGCCAGATCTGGTACTACGACCCCCCTTCTCCAAGATAAGGAGGATATTTGTATGCCTATGGCCACCTGCAAGCTCATCATAAAAGAGCAGTACATGCGGCTAACAGACAACAGCTGGCAAATAGGGCCACGTTGTCGCACAGCTCGGCAAACATGGCCGACCATAGATAAGAAGCGCACCTCAGAACTCTGCAAACTAGGCTGGGAAAGGTGCAGCGCAGTCATACGTTCCCTCACAGGACACTGGCTAGTAGGTAATCACGCAAACAGGCTGGGTGCCCCATACAATGATTTCTGCCGCAGCTGCAGAGACGAGGACGAGGAGGAGACAGTGGAACACCTGTTCTGTTCCTGTCCAGCTCTCAGCAGAAGGAGGCTGCATCACTTGGGCTCTGCCTTTCTGAACGACATCTCGGAGATGTCCACGCTATGTCCCAGAAAGATCGTCAACTTTATAAGGGCATCTGGATGGGACAACTGTTGACATGAAGTCTCATCTGCAGGGAGGGAATGATCCCAAGCGGTATCACAACGGGCCGAAACCGGCCTAGGTGTGCTGGGCTCCGAGTGAGCTTGGCGGCCGTCTCTACCTAATCTATACTAACCCAGCAGTGAGTTCTGGGTGGCAAAACTCCTCCAGCTGAACCCTTCACGAGGGTGCCGGCTGGGCAATGGACCCTGCATTATCCCGGGCGAAGGTAATGCACCGTCGCTTGCCCTGTCCGGGATGGTCCATCGTCTTCCCGATCTAAAGTCGGGGGAACTGAACCAGGGCCATAAAACGCTAGGGGGTGGTCCCCCCGAAAAATATAAAACAGTATGGACCTTCGGGCCAAACATGGAGGCTGGAAAGGAGCACACACGGGTTGGGATGACAACCCAAACGTCGGTGGAAAGCGTGAATTCTACCACCGGCGGGCACGGGGAGGAGCAATCCTCTCTGCGTGTCGCCAGCGGTCACACCTTGGGCATGGCGGGAGCAGGCCATGTCAGTTGTAATACTACTGCCACAAAAACGACGCGTTGCAGGGTGAGCCGCGCGGGTGCCGCTGTCGACACAGACTCGGACCCGGAGAGCGTGCAATCCATTAGCAAAACAGAAGAAGAAAGCCTTCTCCGCTCGCCGGAACCAGGAATCATGTCCCTGCGTAGGGAAGGGCCGAAGCGTTCCAGGGAGGGGATGAAGGCAAAAGCTCAGTTTAAGGCGGCCCTCAAGTTACTGAGCCGGCTCCGGGGCAAGGCGGATATCTCCCAGAGGAGAAGTCCAAGCTAGCTTGGGCTGAGCAACGGGTACAGGAGTGTCGCGAACACTACGCGCAGCTGCCCCAGATGAAGGCAACAAACGGTGGATTCGCCAACAAGGTGGAGGAGATGTTGGCCCCCAAGAGGCAACGCTCGATCGAGAGTGCTGCCAAAGACACTCCGGCGAACAAGGGGCAACGCGGGCTCAAGGTGGCTACCCCCCAGCCGAAGGCAAGGAAGCCGAGACAGAAGGCCATGAGCGAAGTGTCCAAGAGACATCTCATTGTGGCCTTGATAGACCGCAGCGACGAGAATGGTAAGATGACGGCGGCGCAGTGGAAGTTAATCCACGCGCAGCTCGTTGAATCACTGTTCACGCGAATGGAGGAGGACCCCAGCGCTCCCATGCCCACGTTTGATGGAGCGGGATGGCTGAACGGGGTCAAGATCCTCAATTTGCAACGACGACCCAACGCGGCAGTGGCTGGTGCAGAAGGTGCCCATACTGGAAGCTCTGTGGGAGGGGGCCAAGCTGGAGGTGGTAGACAGGGAGCTGATCCTGTCCATACCAAAGGCGAAGGTGCTCTTCCCCATTGCTGCCCAGGGGGAACGAGCACTGAAGCTGCTGCAAAGGCCAAATCCGGACGTGCCAACGGCTGACTGGAAGGTGCTGTATGCGAGTAGCCCACTACTCAACGAGGGGGGCCAGCATGTTATCCTCGAGATCAGCAAGGAGACAGTATCTTCTGTCTTGTATCCTAAGTTCGAGAAGATGGCGTGGGGCGTAGGTAGCGTATACCTACAATTGAAAAAGCGCCACCCCGGGGACAAAGATGCGCACAGCCTCCAGGCAGGCGAGGTCGAGACCATAGTGGAGGCCGCCCAGGGTCTTGCGCTGGACGACTCGGAGGAAGAGGAGGTGACCTGACAATCATAGTCAACCCGTCGTGCAGACTAAAGTCCTCAAATTACAACCTTCTCTACTCAACATCGGTAAGCAGGAACACAACCGCCGTACTCGTATGGAAGGGAATCCATGCTCATCTTATGTCTCATTACAGCGCGGATGACTTGACGGTGGTGATGCTGGAGAGCGAGGAAAAGCGCCTAATGGCAGCTTCCTGCTACATGGCACACGACAGGCCCGCTCCACCGGAAGAACTTAGGAGTCTGGTGACGGAAGCCGACTCCAGAAATCTCCAACTCCTCATTGGCGCAGACGCCAACGCCCATCACAATGTGTGGTGAAGCCCCAACATCAACGATAGAGGTGAGTCACTCCTAGACTTTATCTTATCCACCAACTCAGACGTAGCAAACGTCGGGGAGGAACACACCTTCTTAGGTCCCACCTCGTCAAACGTGACCTAACTTTCGTCCCGGGAAAGAGTACTCTGGTATCTGACTGGAGAGTCCTCGAAAGACCATCCTTCTCAGACTATAAGTACATCCAGTTCAAGTGCGAATTCGAACACTCTTCGAAGATAACAATTTACAGAAACCCCCGGAACAGCAAATGGGTAAAGTTTAAAAAGACAGTTGCTTCGAAGCTCGCGAATCCGGGCTCAGTTAATTCTGCGGAGGATATAGAGAAATCCCTAAAGATCCTATCCAACGAGCTACTGAACGCCTACCACGCAGCGTGCAAACCTTCGAGAACGAAGAAGAGGTCCAAGCCACTCTGGTGGAACCGAGATCTCTCTCTTCAAAGGAACAACCTCAAGGAATTCTTTAATATCGCCAAACAAGCGACCGAAGAGATTGTCAATGAGGAATATAAAATCATACTTGGGAGCTGCAAGAAGGAAATACGTAAGGCACAAAGGAACTCGTGAAGGAACTTCTGCTCCAACATTGAGAAAGTGCCCGAAACCGCTAGGCTCCGGAAGCTGCTTTCAAAGCAGCCCACAGTACAGAGCCAACTAAAACTAGATAACGGACAGTGGACAGAGGGCTGTAAAGAAGCCCTAACAGCACTAATGGAGGTGCATTTCCCTGGATGCACCAAGGTCACTGACGTCAAGGAGCATCAGGACCTGGCAACCGAGAAACAGCACCCCCCAACAGGTCTGTTAACCACTAAGAGAATCCACAGGGCCATAGACTCCTTCGCAGCCATAAAAGCACCAGGACTGGAACGGATATTCCCAGCCATAATGCAGTTGACCAAAGAGGTTATCACCCCATGGCTCTTCGCAATATACTCAGCATGCCTAAGTACGGGCAATATCCCTGTCCAATGGAGAACCTCGAGAGTTGTCTTCCTCCCAAAGGCAGGAAAGTGTAGCCACGCGAGTCCCAAGGATTACAGACCGATAAGCCTTACCTCCTTTATACTAAAAACACTAGAAAAGCTGTTGGATTTACATATCAGGAATGAGGTAGGGGGACTGATGTCAACAAACCGACACGCCTACACCAAAGGGAAATCAGTGGAGACGGCACTACACTCGCTAGTATCCACCAACAAGTCGCCTAGAAGCGAATAACATACACCCAGCAATCAACGTTTGGATCAAAAACCTCCTATGTTGTAGACGGGTGCAATCGGAGTGGGGCACCGCTTCCATGGTTAAGACGGCACACAGAGGCACACCTCAGGGTGGAGTCCTGTCGCCACTACTGTGGAATTTGGTAGTCGACGACCTCATTAAGAGATTTGATAGGAAGGCCCCAAAAATAACAGCTTATGCAGACGACATAAGCATACTTATTACGGGTGTTTGCCCATCGACCCTCAGCTCACTAATGGAACGAACACTCAGGGAGATTCGCGAGTGGGCGGAAGAAGTAGGACTCAGTATCAACGCGGACAAGACGGACCTCATCCTCTTTACCAAGAGGTACAAGGTACCGATATGGACCCTCCCGAAGATCAATCAAACTAGGCTAACCCCAAAAACACAAGTCAAATACCTGGGCACAGTACTGGATAGTAAACTGGCATGGAAACCCAATGTATTGGAATGGGTGAAGAAGGCCACCATTGCGCTTTATGCATCCAAGAAGATGCTCAGCAGCACATGGGGCCTGTCTCCGGCTCTGATGCATTGGATTTACATCTCGGTGGTGCGACCAACTCTGCTGTATGGAGTCTTAGTGTGGTGGCAAGCTACTGGAAAGAAAACGTATCATAAGCTTATGGAAAGGACTCAGCCACAGGCTTTGCTCTGTATTACAGGGGCGCTGAGGTCAACCCCAACAAAAGCACTCGAAACTGTACTCGTAATCGACCCCTTGGACATTCACGCTCGCCTGATTGCGGGAAAGGCAGCACAGCGCCTCATCGCATCAGGAAATATGTCGTCACAAGGATACTGATTACATGATCCCCCAAACATTCCCCGACATCAAAACTATCTCATCTCTGGGACCCGAAGACTGGAAAACGGGAAGGGACCAAGATAAGCACCTCAACATAGCAGGGAGCAGGGAGGGAGCAGGGAGGCACTAGATACCCTAAGCACGACAAAGTCAGTAAGGATCTATTGGGTTCCTGGCATTGCCTGCATTGCATTCATTGCCTGGCAGCTGCACATTCAGCAAAGCTAGGCATCACCAACAGAGACAGGTGTAGGAAATGCGATGAACCTGGGGCTATCGAAACCCTGGAACATCTCATCTGCAACTGTCCGGCTCTCTCAAGGGCAAGGAGGAGATACCTCCTTGGTATGGATCTGGATCCAAAACATCGTTGCTCTAGCTCTTATAGTCTTTGAGCACTGGGCGCTAATAGGGACGGACAGACGTACGAACGTACAGACAGACAGGGCTCAGTTAAGGCCCCGCAGAGCATAGAGTAAAAAGTTTTTCTGTGCTGATTCTATACGGTCCTGGTGTATTTTGTACTGAGGGCACCATACACAGGAGCCGTATTCTAAAATCGGACGAACAAGCGAGGTATAGAGAGTCTTTGTTATATAGGGGTCGTTAAATTCCTTTGACCACCTCTTTATAAACCCAAGCAGGCCCATGGCCTTATTTACCATGGTAGAAATGTGTTAGGAAAACTTTAACTTGGGGTCTAACATAACACCCAGATCATCCACCAGGGTAATTCTCTCAAGAGGGTATAGGTAGCCAACAAGGGGCTAGAACGATGAAATGTCATAACTTTGCATTTCGAGGCATTAAGGTGTAACAAGTTTACACAGCACCATGACTGAAAGTTATTGAGATCCGATTGCAAGCGAGAATGAAATGAAATGTCCTTGTACTGGACACAGAGTTTAACATCATCCGCATACATAAGTACTCGTGAGTATGTTAATACCGAAGGCAAGTCAGGGTGCCTGCCCTGTGGTACTCCCGAAAAAACCTTTACTGGTTAGGAGAGGGAGTTTTTGAAGAGGACTCTTTAAGACTTGGAACAAAGAAAGCTAGAAATCCATCTCAGAAGGTTGGGTGGAAACCCTAAAAGGTCAAGTTTATGTGCTAAAAAAAGGGAATGGTTTACAGAGTCGAATGCTTAACTAAAGTCGGTGTAAATCACATCCGTCTGTAAGTTACCTTGAAACACTTTAATAATGAAAGAGGTAAACTCTAACAAGTTCGTGGTGGTTGATCGCCGCCTTATAAATCCATGCTGAGTTGGAGATATAAGTGACTTGCAGAGATGTTGCAAGTGCGGAGTTAAAACCTTCTCAAACATTTTGGGAATAGCGGAATAGCGGGATAGCGGAATAGCGGAATAGCGGGAATAGCAACCCCAACAAAAGCACTCGAAACTGTACTCGTAATCGACCCCTTGGACATTCACGCTCGCCTGATTGCGGGAAAGGCAGCACAGCGCCTCATCGCATCAGGAAATATGTCGTCACAAGGATACTGATTACATGATCCCCCAAACATTCCCCGACATCAAAACTATCGCATCTCTGGGACCCGAAGACTGGAAAACGGGAAGGGACCAAGATAAGCACCTCAACATATATACGGACGGCTCCAAGATGGACGGAGGAATAGGAGCGGGCTTATTCTGCACAGACCCTGAGATAAGGCTGTCGTATAAGCTACCGGACCGATGCAGCATATTTCAGGCGGAAGTTTTCGCCATCCGGAAAGCAGCAGAGGTCGCTTAGCTTGTAGAGCGAGCACACGATGCGGTCAATCTATTCGTCGACAGCCAAGCGGCAATCAGATCCATGCAGGCGTCCGTGGTCAGTTCCAGAAGTGTCTTGGCGAGCAGGGAGGCACTAGATACCCTAAGCACGACAAAGTCAGTAAGGATCTATTGGGTTCCTGGCATTGCCTGCATTGCATTCATTGCCTGGCAGCTGCACATTCAGCAAAGCTAGGCATCACCAACAGAGACAGGTGTAGGAAATGCGATGAACCTGGGGCTATCGAAACCCTGGAACATCTCATCTGCAACTGTCCGGCTCTCTCAAGGGCAAGGAGGAGATACCTCCTTGGTATGGATCTGGATCCAAAACATCGTTGCTCTAGCTCTTATAGTCTTTGAGCACTGGGCGCTAATAGGGACGGACAGACGTACGAACGTACAGACAGACAGGGCTCAGTTAAGGCCCCGCAGAGCATAGAGTAAAAAGTTTTTCTGTGCTGATTCTATACGGTCCTGGTGTATTTTGTACTGAGGGCACCATACACAGGAGCCGTATTCTAAAATCGGACGAACAAGCGAGGTATAGAGAGTCTTTGTTATATAGGGGTCGTTAAATTCCTTTGACCACCTCTTTATAAACCCAAGCAGGCCCATGGCCTTATTTACCATGGTAGAAATGTGTTAGGAAAACTTTAACTTGGGGTCTAACATAACACCCAGATCATCCACCAGGGTAATTCTCTCAAGAGGGTATAGGTAGCCAACAAGGGGCTAGAACGATGAAATGTCATAACTTTGCATTTCGAGGCATTAAGGTGTAACAAGTTTACACAGCACCATGACTGAAAGTTATTGAGATCCGATTGCAAGCGAGAATGAAATGAAATGTCCTTGTACTGGACACAGAGTTTAACATCATCCGCATACATAAGTACTCGTGAGTATGTTAATACCGAAGGCAAGTCAGGGTGCCTGCCCTGTGGTACTCCCGAAAAAACCTTTACTGGTTAGGAGAGGGAGTTTTTGAAGAGGACTCTTTAAGACTTGGAACAAAGAAAGCTAGAAATCCATCTCAGAAGGTTGGGTGGAAACCCTAAAAGGTCAAGTTTATGTGCTAAAAGGGAATGGTTTACAGAGTCGAATGCTTAACTAAAGTCGGTGTAAATAACATTCGTCTGTAAGTTACCTTGAAACACTTTAATAATGAAAGAGGTAAACTCTAACAAGTTCGTGGTGGTTGATCGCCGCCTTATAAATCCATGCTGAGTTGGAGATATAAGTGACTTGCAGAGATGTTGCAAGTGCGGAGTTAAAACCTTCTCAAACATTTTGGGAATAGCGAAATAGCGGGATAGCGGAATAGCGGAATAGCGGGAATAGCAACCCCAACAAAAGCACTCGAAACTGTACTCGTAATCGACCCCTTGGACATTCACGCTCGCCTGATTGCGGGAAAGGCAGCACAGCGCCTCATCGCATCAGGAAATATGTCGTCACAAGGATACTGATTACATGATCCCGCAATCATTCCCCGACATCAAAACTATCTCATCTCTGGGACCCGAAGACTGGAAAACGGGAAGGGACCAAGATAAGCACCTCAACATATATACGGACGGCTCCAAGATGGACGGAGGAATAGGATCGGGCTTATTCTGCACAGACCCTGAGATAAGGCTGTCGTATAAGCTACCGGACCGATGCAGCATATTTCAGGCGGAAGTTTTCGCCATCCGGAAAGCAGCAGAGGTCGCTTAGCTTATAGAGCGAGCACACGATGCGGTCAATCTATTCGTCGACAGCCAAGCGGCAATCAGATCCATGCAGGCGTCCGTGGTCAGTTCCAGAAGTGTCTTGGCGAGCAGGGAGGCACTAGATACCCTAAGCACAACAAAGTCAGTAAGAATCTATTGGGTTCCTGGCATTGCCTGCATTGCATTCATTGCCTGGCAGCTGCACATTCAGCAAAGCTAGGCATCACCAACAGAGACAGGTGTAGGAAATGCGATGAACCTGGGGCTATCGAAACCCTGGAACATCTCATCTGCAACTGTCCGGCTCTCTCAAGGGCAAGGAGGAGATACCTCCTTGGTATGGATCTGGATCCAAAACATCGTTGCTCTAGCTCTTATAGTCTTTGAGCACTGGGCGCTAATAGGGACGGACAGACGTACGAACGTACAGACAGACAGGGCTCAGTTAAGGCCCCGCAGAGCATAGAGTAAAAAGTTTTTCTGTGCTGATTCTATACGGTCCTGGTGTATTTTGTACTGAGGGCACCATACACAGGAGCCGTATTCTAAAATCGGACGAACAAGCGAGGTATAGAGAGTCTTTGTTATATAGGGGTCGTTAAATTCCTTTGACCACCTCTTTATAAACCCAAGCAGGCCCATGGCCTTATTTACCATGGTAGAAATGTGTTAGGAAAACTTTAACTTGGGGTCTAACATAACACCCAGATCATCCACCAGGGTAATTCTCTCAAGAGGGTATAGGTAGCCAACAAGGGGCTAGAACGATGAAATGTCATAACTTTGCATTTCGAGGCATTAAGGTGTAACAATTAAGGTGTTCTGTTCCTGTCCAGCTCTCAGCAGAAGGAGGCTGCATCACTTGGGCTCTGCCTTTCTGAACGACATCTCGGAGATGTCCACGCTATGTCCCAGAAAGATCGTCAACTTTATAAGGGCATCTGGATGGGACAACTGTTGACATGAAGTCTCATCTGCAGGGAGGGAATGATCCCAAGCGGTATCACAACGGGCCGAAACCGGCCTAGGTGTGCTGGGCTCCGAGTGAGCTTGGCGGCCGTCTCTACCTAATCTATACTAACCCAGCAGTGAGTTCTGGGTGGCAAAACTCCTCCAGCTGAACCCTCCACGAGGGTGCCGGCTGGGCAATGGACCCTGCATTATCCCGGGCGAAGGTAATGCACCGTCGCTTGCCCTGTCCGGGATGGTCCATCGTCTTCCCGATCTAAAGTCGGGGGAACTGAACCAGGGCCATAAAACGCTAGGGGGTGGTCCCCCCGAAAAATATAAAACAGTATGGACCTTCGGGCCAAACATGGAGGCTGGAAAGGAGCACACACGGGTTGGGATGACAACCCAAACGTCGGTGGAAAGCGTGAATTCTACCACCGGCGGGCACGGGGAGGAGCAATCCTCTCTGCGTGTCGCCAGCGGTCACACCTTGGGCATGGCGGGAGCAGGCCATGTCAGTTGTAATACTACTGCCACAAAAACGACGCGTTGCAGGGTGAGCCGCGCGGGTGCCGCTGTCGACACAGACTCGGACCCGGAGAGCGTGCAATCCATTAGCAAAACAGAAGAAGAAAGCCTTCTCCGCTCGCCGGAACCAGGAATCATGTCCCTGCGTAGGGAAGGGCCGAAGCGTTCCAGGGAGGGGATGAAGGCAAAAGCTCAGTTTAAGGCGGCCCTCAAGTTACTGAGCCGGCTCCGGGGCAAGGCGGATATCTCCCAGAGGAGAAGTCCAAGCTAGCTTGGGCTGAGCAACGGGTACAGGAGTGTCGCGAACACTACGCGCAGCTGCCCCAGATGAAGGCAACAAACGGTGGATTCGCCAACAAGGTGGAGGAGATGTTGGCCCCCAAGAGGCAACGCTCGATCGAGAGTGCTGCCAAAGACACTCCGGCGAACAAGGGGCAACGCGGGCTCAAGGTGGCTACCCCCCAGCCGAAGGCAAGGAAGCCGAGACAGAAGGCCATGAGCGAAGTGTCCAAGAGACATCTCATTGTGGCCTTGATAGACCGCAGCGACGAGAATGGTAAGATGACGGCGGCGCAGTGGAAGTTAATCCACGCGCAGCTCGTTGAATCACTGTTCACGCGAATGGAGGAGGACCCCAGCGCTCCCATGCCCACGTTTGATGGAGCGGGATGGCTGAACGGGGTCAAGATCCTCAATTTGCAACGACGACCCAACGCGGCAGTGGCTGGTGCAGAAGGTGCCCATACTGGAAGCTCTGTGGGAGGGGGCCAAGCTGGAGGTGGTAGACAGGGAGCTGATCCTGTCCATACCAAAGGCGAAGGTGCTCTTCCCCATTGCTGCCCAGGGGGAACGAGCACTGAAGCTGCTGCAAAGGCCAAATCCGGACGTGCCAACGGCTGACTGGAAGGTGCTGTATGCGAGTAGCCCACTACTCAACGAGGGGGGCCAGCATGTTATCCTCGAGATCAGCAAGGAGACAGTATCTTCTGTCTTGTATCCTAAGTTCGAGAAGATGGCGTGGGGCGTAGGTAGCGTATACCTACGATTGAAAAAGCGCCAACATCGGTAAGCAGGAACACAACCGCCGTACTCGTATGGAAGGGAATCCATGCTCATCTTATGTCTCATTACAGCACGGATGACCTGACGGTGGTGATGCTGGAGAGCGAGGAAAAGCGCCTAATGGCAGCTTCCTGCTACATGGCACACGACAGGCCCGCTCCACCGGAAGAACTTAGGAGTCTGGTGACGGAAGCCGACTCCAGAAATCTCCAACTCCTCATTGGCGCAGACGCCAACGCCCATCACAATGTGTGGTGAAGCCCCAACATCAACGATAGAGGTGAGTCACTCCTAGACTTTATCTTATCCACCAACTCAGACGTAGCAAACGTCAGGGAGGAACACACCTTCTTAGGTCCCACCTCGTCAAACGTGACCTAACTTTCGTCCCGGGAAAGAGTACTCTGGTATCTGACTGGAGAGTCCTCGAAAGACCATCCTTCTCAGACTATAAGTACATCCAGTTCAAGTGCGAATTCGAACACTCTTCGAAGATAACAATTTACAGAAACCCCCGGAACAGCAAATGGGTAAAGTTTAAAAAGACAGTTGCTTCGAAGCTCGCGAATCCGGGCTCAGTTAATTCTGCGGAGGATATAGAGAAATCCCTAAAGATCCTATCCAACGAGCTACTGAACGCCTACCACGCAGCGTGCAAACCTTCGAGAACGAAGAAGAGGTCCAAGCCACTCTGGTGGAACCGAGATCTCTCTCTTCAAAGGAACAACCGAAGGGATTGTCAATGAGGAATATAAAATCATACTTGGGAGCTACAAGAAGGAAATACGTAAGGCACAAAGGAACTCGTGAAGGAACTTCTGCTCCAACATTGAGAAAGTGCCCGAAACCGCTAGGCTCCGGAAGCTGCTTTCAAAGCAGCCCACAGTACAGAGCCAACTAAAACTAGATAACGGACAGTGGACAGAGGGCTGTAAAGAAGCCCTAACATCACTAATGGAGGTGCATTTCCCTGGATGCACCAAGGTCACTGACGTCAAGGAGCATCAGGACCTGGCAACCGAGAAACAGCACCCCCCAACAGGTCTGTTAACCACTAAGAGAATCCATTGGGCCATAGACTCCTTCGCAGCCATAAAAGCACCAGGACTGGAACGGGTATTCCCAGCCATAATGCAGTTGACCAAAGAGGTTATCACCCCATGGCTCTTCGCAATATACTCAGCATGCCTAAGTACGGGCAATATCCCTGTCCAATGGAGAACCTCGAGAGTTGTCTTCCTCCCAAAGGCAGGAAAGTGTAGCCACGCGAGTCCCAAGGATTACAGACCGATAAGCCTTACCTCCTTTATACTAAAAACACTAGAAAAGCTGTTGGATTTACATATCAGGAATGAGGTAGGGGGACTGATGGGACACCAACAAGTCGCCTAGAAGCGAATAACATACACCCAGCAATCAACGTTTGGATCAAAAACCTCCTATGTTGTAGACGGGTGCAATCGGAGTGGGGCACCGCTTCCATGGTTAAGACGGCACACAGAGGCACACCTCAGGGTGGAGTCCTGTCGCCACTACTGTGGAATTTGGTGGTCGACGACCTCATTAAGAGATTTGATAGGAAGGCCCCAAAAATAACAGCTTATGCAGACGACATAAGCATACTTATTACGGGTGTTTGCCCATCGACCCTCAGCTCACTAATGGAACGAACACTCAGGGAGATACGCGAGTGGGCGGAAGAAGTAGGACTCAGTATCAACGCGGACAAGACGGACCTCATCCTCTTTACCAAGAGGTACAAGGTACCGATATGGACCCTCCCGAAGATCAATCAAACTAGGCTAACCCCAAAAACACAAGTCAAATACCTGGGCACAGTACTGGATAGTAAACTGGCATGGAAACCCAATGTATTGGAAAGGGTGAAGAAGGCCACCATTGCGCTTTATGCATCCAAGAAGATGCTCAGCAGCACATGGGGCCTGTCTCCGGCTCTGATGCATTGGATTTACATCTCGGTGGTGCGACCAACTCTGCTGTATGGAGTCTTAGTGTGGTGGCAAGCTACTGGAAAGAAAACGTATCATAAGCTTATGGAAAGGACTCAGCGACAGGCTTTGCTCTGTATTACAGGGGCGCTGAGGTCAACCCCAACAAAAGCACTCGAAACTGTACTCGTAATCGACCCCTTGGACATTCACGCTCGCCTGATTGCGGGAAAGGCAGCACAGCGCCTCATTGCATCAGGAAATATGTCGTCACAAGGATACTGATTACATGATCCCCCAAACATTCCCCGACATCAAAACTATCTCATCTCTGGGACCCGAAGACTGGAAAACGGGAAGGGACCAAGATAAGCACCTCAACATATATACGGACGGCTCCAAGATGGACGGAGGAATAGGAGCGGGCTTATTCTGCACAGACCCTGAGATAAGGCTGTCGTATAAGCTACCGGACCGATGCAGCATATTTCAGGCGGAAGTTTTCACCATCCGGAAAGCAGCAGAGGTCGCTTAGCTTATAGAGCGAGCACACGATGCGGTCAATCTATTCGTCGACAGCCAAGCGGCAATCAGATCCATGCAGGCGTCCGTGGTCAGTTCCAGAAGTGTCTTGGCGAGCAGGGAGGCACTAGATACCCTAAGCACGACAAAGTCAGTAAGGATCTATTGGGTTCCTGGCATTGCCTGCATTGCATTCATTGCCTGGCAGCTGCACATTCAGCAAAGCTAGGCATCACCAACAGAGACAGGTGTAGGAAATGCGATGAACCTGGGGCTATCGAAACCCTGGAACATCTCATCTGCAACTGTCCGGCTCTCTCAAGGGCAAGGAGGAGATACCTCCTTGGTATGGATCTGGATCCAAAACATCGTTGCTCTAGCTCTTATAGTCTTTGAGCACTGGGCGCTAATAGGGACGGACAGACGTACGAACGGACAGACAGACAGGGCTCAGTTAAGGCCCCGCAGAGCATAGAGTAAAAAGTTTTTCTGTGCTGATTCTATACGGTCCTGGTGTATTTTGTACTGAGGGCACCATACACAGGAGCCGTATTCTAAAATCGGACGAACAAGCGAAATATAGAGAATCTTTGTTATAAAGGGGTCGTTAAATTCCTTTGACCACCTCTTTATAAACCCAAGCAGGCCCATGGCCTTATTTACCATGGTAGAAATGTGTTAGGAAAACTTTAACTTGGGGTCTAACATAACACCCAGATCATCCACCAGGGTAATTCTCTCAAGAGGGTATAGGTAGCCAACAAGGGGCTAGAACGATGAAATGTCATAACTTTGCATTTCGAGGCATTAAGGTGTAACAAGTTTACACAGCACCATGACTGAAAGTTACTGAGATCCGATTGCAAGCGAGAATGAAATGAAATGTCCTTGTGCTGGACACAGAGTTTAACATCATCCGCATACATAAGTACTCGTGAGTATGTTAATACCGAAGGCAAGTCAGGGTGCCTGCCCTGTGGTACTCCCGAAAAAACCTTTACTGGTTAGGAGAGGGAGTTTTTGAAGAGGACTCTTTAAGACTTGGAACAAAGAAAGCTAGAAATCCATCTCAGAAGGTTGGGTGGAAACCCTAAAAGGTCAAGTTTATGTGCTAAAAGGGAATGGTTTACAGAGTCGAATGCTTAACTAAAGTCGGTGTAAATAACATCCGTCTGTAAGTTACCTTGAAACACTTTAATAATGAAAGAGGTAAACTCTAACAAGTTCGTGGTGGTTGATCGCCGCCTTATAAATCCATGCTGAGTTGGAGATATAAGTGACTTGCAGAGATGTTGCAAGTGCGGAGTTAAAACCTTCTCAAACATTTTGGGAATAGCGGAATAGCGGGATAGCGGAATAGCGGAATAGCGGGAATAGCAACCCCAACAAAAGCACTCGAAACTGTACTCGTAATCGACCCCTTGGACATTCACGCTCGCCTGATTGCGGGAAAGGCAGCACAGCGCCTCATCGCATCAGGAAATATGTCGTCACAAGGATACTGATTACATGATCCCGCAAACATTCCCCGACATCAAAACTATCTCATCTCTGGGACCCGAAGACTGGAAAACGGGAAGGGACCAAGATAAGCACCTCAACATATATACGGACGGCTCCAAGATGGACGGAGGAATAGGATCGGGCTTATTCTGCACAGACCCTGAGATAAGGCTGTCGTATAAGCTACCGGACCGATGCAGCATATTTCAGGCGGAAGTTTTCGCCATCCGGAAAGCAGCAGAGGTCGCTTAGCTTATAGAGCGAGCACACGATGCGGTCAATCTATTCGTCGACAGCCAAGCGGCAATCAGATCCATGCAGGCGTCCGTGGTCAGTTCCAGAAGTGTCTTGGCGAGCAGGGAGGCACTAGATACCCTAAGCACGACAAAGTCAGTAAGGATCTATTGGGTTCCTGGCATTGCCTGCATTGCATTCATTGCCTGGCAGCTGCACATTCAGCAAAGCTAGGCATCACCAACAGAGACAGGTGTAGGAAATGCGATGAACCTGGGGCTATCGAAACCCTGGAACATCTCATCTGCAACTGTCCGGCTCTCTCAAGGGCAAGGAGGAGATACCTCCTTGGTATGGATCTGGATCCAAAACATCGTTGCTCTAGCTCTTATAGTCTTTGAGCACTGGGCGCTAATAGGGACGGACAGACGTACGAACGTACAGACAGACAGGGCTCAGTTAAGGCCCCGCAGAGCATAGAGTAAAAAGTTTTTCTGTGCTGATTCTATACGGTCCTGGTGTATTTTGTACTGAGGGCACCATACACAGGAGCCGTATTCTAAAATCGGACGAACAAGCGAGGTATAGAGAGTCTTTGTTATATAGGGGTCGTTAAATTCCTTTGACCACCTCTTTATAAACCCAAGCAGGCCCATGGCCTTATTTACCATGGTAGAAATGTGTTAGGAAAACTTTAACTTGGGGTCTAACATAACACCCAGATCATCCACCAGGGTAATTCTCTCAAGAGGGTATAGGTAGCCAACAAGGGGCTAGAACGATGAAATGTCATAACTTTGCATTTCGAGGCATTAAGGTGTAACAAGTTTACACAGCACCATGACTGAAAGTTATTGAGATCCGATTGCAAGCGAGAATGAAATGAAATGTCCTTGTACTGGACACAGAGTTTAACATCATCCGCATACATAAGTACTCGTGAGTATGTTAATACCGAAGGCAAGTCAGGGTGCCTGCCCTGTGGTACTCCCGAAAAAACCTTTACTGGTTAGGAGAGGGAGTTTTTGAAGAGGACTCTTTAAGACTTGGAACAAAGAAAGCTAGAAATCCATCTCAGAAGGTTGGGTGGAAACCCTAAAAGGTCAAGTTTATGTGCTAAAAGGGAATGGTTTACAGAGTCGAATGCTTAACTAAAGTCGGTGTAAATAACATCCGTCTGTAAGTTACCTTGAAACACTTTAATAATGAAAGAGGTAAACTCTAACAAGTTCGTGGTGGTTGATCGCCGCCTTATAAATCCATGCTGAGTTGGAGATATAAGTGACTTGCAGAGATGTTGCAAGTGCGGAGTTAAAACCTTCTCAAACATTTTGGGAATAGCGGAATAGCGGGATAGCGGAATAGCGGAATAGCGGGAATAGCAACCCCAACAAAAGCACTCGAAACTGTACTCGTAATCGACCCCTTGGACATTCACGCTCGCCTGATTGCGGGAAAGGCAGCACAGCGCCTCATCGCATCAGGAAATATGTCGTCACAAGGATACTGATTACATGATCCCGCAAACATTCCCCGACATCAAAACTATCTCATCTCTGGGACCCGAAGACTGGAAAACGGGAAGGGACCAAGATAAGCACCTCAACATATATACGGACGGCTCCAAGATGGACGGAGGAATAGGAGCGGGCTTATTCTGCACAGACCCTGAGATAAGGCTGTCGTATAAGCTACCGGACCGATGCAGCATATTTCAGGCGGAAGTTTTCGCCATCCGGAAAGCAGCAGAGGTCGCTTAGCTTATAGAGCGAGCACACGATGCGGTCAATCTATTCGTCGACAGCCAAGCGGCAATCAGATCCATGCAGGCGTCCGTGGTCAGTTCCAGAAGTGTCTTGGCGAGCAGGGAGGCACTAGATACCCTAAGCACAACAAAGTCAGTAAGAATCTATTGGGTTCCTGGCATTGCCTGCATTGCATTCATTGCCTGGCAGCTGCACATTCAGCAAAGCTAGGCATCACCAACAGAGACAGGTGTAGGAAATGCGATGAACCTGGGGCTATCGAAACCCTGGAACATCTCATCTGCAACTGTCCGGCTCTCTCAAGGGCAAGGAGGAGATACCTCCTTGGTATGGATCTGGATCCAAAACATCGTTGCTCTAGCTCTTATAGTCTTTGAGCACTGGGCGCTAATAGGGACGGACAGACGTACGAACGTACAGACAGACAGGGCTCAGTTAAGGCCCCGCAGAGCATAGAGTAAAAAGTTTTTCTGTGCTGATTCTATACGGTCCTGGTGTATTTTGTACTGAGGGCACCATACACAGGAGCCGTATTCTAAAATCGGACGAACAAGCGAGGTATAGAGAGTCTTTGTTATATAGGGGTCGTTAAATTCCTTTGACCACCTCTTTATAAACCCAAGCAGGCCCATGGCCTTATTTACCATGGTAGAAATGTGTTAGGAAAACTTTAACTTGGGGTCTAACATAACACCCAGATCATCCACCAGGGTAATTCTCTCAAGAGGGTATAGGTAGCCAACAAGGGGCTAGAACGATGAAATGTCATAACTTTGCATTTCGAGGCATTAAGGTGTAACAATTAAGGTGTTCTGTTCCTGTCCAGCTCTCAGCAGAAGGAGGCTGCATCACTTGGGCTCTGCCTTTCTGAACGACATCTCGGAGATGTCCACGCTATGTCCCAGAAAGATCGTCAACTTTATAAGGGCATCTGGATGGGACAACTGTTGACATGAAGTCTCATCTGCAGGGAGGGAATGATCCCAAGCGCTATCACAACGGGCCGAAACCGGCCTAGGTGTGCTGGGCTCCGAGTGAGCTTGGCGGCCGTCTCTACCTAATCTATACTAACCCAGCAGTGAGTTCTGGGTGGCAAAACTCCTCCAGCTGAACCCTCCACGAGGGTGCCGGCTGGGCAATGGACCCTGCATTATCCCGGGCGAAGGTAATGCACCGTCGCTTGCCCTGTCCGGGATGGTCCATCGTCTTCCCGATCTAAAGTCGGGGGAACTGAACCAGGGCCATAAAACGCTAGGGGGTGGTCCCCCCGAAAAATATAAAACAGTATGGACCTTCGGGCCAAACATGGAGGCTGGAAAGGAGCACACACGGGTTGGGATGACAACCCAAACGTCGGTGGAAAGCGTGAATTCTACCACCGGCGGGCACGGGGAGGAGCAATCCTCTCTGCGTGTCGCCAGCGGTCACACCTTGGGCATGGCGGGAGCAGGCCATGTCAGTTGTAATACTACTGCCACAAAAACGACGCGTTGCAGGGTGAGCCGCGCGGGTGCCGCTGTCGACACAGACTCGGACCCGGAGAGCGTGCAATCCATTAGCAAAACAGAAGAAGAAAGCCTTCTCCGCTCGCCGGAACCAGGAATCATGTCCCTGCGTAGGGAAGGGCCGAAGCGTTCCAGGGAGGGGATGAAGGCAAAAGCTCAGTTTAAGGCGGCCCTCAAGTTACTGAGCCGGCTCCGGGGCAAGGCGGATATCTCCCAGAGGAGAAGTCCAAGCTAGCTTGGGCTGAGCAACGGGTACAGGAGTGTCGCGAACACTACGCGCAGCTGCCCCAGATGAAGGCAACAAACGGTGGATTCGCCAACAAGGTGGAGGAGATGTTGGCCCCCAAGAGGCAACGCTCGATCGAGAGTGCTGCCAAAGACACTCCGGCGAACAAGGGGCAACGCGGGCTCAAGGTGGCTACCCCCCAGCCGAAGGCAAGGAAGCCGAGACAGAAGGCCATGAGCGAAGTGTCCAAGAGACATCTCATTGTGGCCTTGATAGACCGCAGCGACGAGAATGGTAAGATGACGGCGGCGCAGTGGAAGTTAATCCACGCGCAGCTCGTTGAATCACTGTTCACGCGAATGGAGGAGGACCCCAGCGCTCCCATGCCCACGTTTGATGGAGCGGGATGGCTGAACGGGGTCAAGATCCTCAATTTGCAACGACGACCCAACGCGGCAGTGGCTGGTGCAGAAGGTGCCCATACTGGAAGCTCTGTGGGAGGGGGCCAAGCTGGAGGTGGTAGACAGGGAGCTGATCCTGTCCATACCAAAGGCGAAGGTGCTCTTCCCCATTGCTGCCCAGGGGGAACGAGCACTGAAGCTGCTGCAAAGGCCAAATCCGGACGTGCCAACATCTGACTGGAAGGTGCTGTATGCGAGTAGCCCACTACTCAACGAGGGGGGCCAGCATGTTATCCTCGAGATCAGCAAGGAGACAGTATCTTCTGTCTTGTATCCTAAATTCGAGAAGATGGCGTGGGGCGTAGGTAGCGTATACCTACGATTGAAAAAGCGCCAACATCGGTAAGCAGGAAGCATGCTCATCTTATGTCTCATTACAGCACGGATGACCTGACGGTGGTGATGCTGGAGAGCGAGGAAAAGCGCCTAATGGCAGCTTCCTGCTACATGGCACACGACAGGCCCGCTCCACCGGAAGAACTTAGGAGTCTGGTGACGGAAGCCGACTCCAGAAATCTCCAACTCCTCATTGGCGCAGACGCCAACGCCCATCACAATGTGTGGTGAAGCCCCAACATCAACGATAGAGGTGAGTCACTCCTAGACTTTATCTTATCCACCAACTCAGACGTAGAAAACGTCGGGGAGGAACACACCTTCTTAGGTCCCACCTCGTCAAACGTGACCTAACTTTCGTCCCGGGAAAGAGTACTCTGGTATCTGACTGGAGAGTCCTCGAAAGACCATCCTTCTCAGACTATAAGTACATCCAGTTCAAGTGCGAATTCGAACACTCTTCGAAGATAACAATTTACAGAAACCCCCGGAACAGCAAATGGGTAAAGTTTAAAAAGACAGTTGCTTCGAAGCTCGCGAATCCGGGCTCAGTTAATTCTGCGGAGGATATAGAGAAATCCCTAAAGATCCTATCCAACGAGCTACTGAACGCCTACCACGCAGCGTGCAAACCTTCGAGAACGAAGAAGAGGTCCAAGCCACTCTGGTGGAACCGAGATCTCTCTCTTCAAAGGAACAACCTCAAGGAATTCTTTAATATCGCCAAACAAGCGACCGAAGAGATTGTCAATGAGGAATATAAAATCATACTTGGGAGCTACAAGAAGGAAATACGTAAGGCACAAAGGAACTCGTGAAGGAACTTCTGCTCCAACATTGAGAAATTGCCCGAAACCGCTAGGCTCCGGAAGCTGCTTTCAAAGCAGCCCACAGTACAGAGCCAACTGAAACTAGATAACGGACAGTGGACAGAGGGCTGTAAAGAAGCCCTAACATCACTAATGGAGGTGCATTTCCCTGGATGCACCAAGGTCACTGACGTCAAGGAGCATCAGGACCTGGCAACCGAGAAACAGCACCCCCCAACAGGTCTGTTAACCACTAAGAGAATCCATTGGGCCATAGACTCCTTCGCAGCCATAAAAGCACCAGGACTGGAACGGGTATTCCCAGCCATAATGCAGTTGACCAAAGAGGTTATCACCCCATGGCTCTTCGCAATATACTCAGCATGCCTAAGTACGGGCAATATCCCTGTCCAATGGAGAACCTCGAGAGTTGTCTTCCTCCCAAAGGCAGGAAAGTGTAGCCACGTGAGTCCCAAGGATTACAGACCGATAAGCCTTACCTCCTTTATACTAAAAACACTAGAAAAGCTGTTGGATTTACATATCAGGAATGAGGTAGGGGGACTGATGGGACACCAACAAGTCGCCTAGAAGCGAATAACATACACCCAGCAATCAACGTTTGGATCAAAAACCTCCTATGTTGTAGACGGGTGCAATCGGAGTGGGGCACCGGTTAAGACGGCACACAGAGGCACACCTCAGGGTGGAGTCCTGTCGCCACTACTGTGGAATTTGGTGGTCGACGACCTCATTAAGAGATTTGATAGGAAGGCCCCAAAAATAACAGCTTATGCAGACGACATAAGCATACTTATTACGGGTGTTTGCCCATCGACCCTCAGCTCACTAATGGAACGAACACTCAGGGAGATACGCGAGTGGGCGGAAGAAGTAGGACTCAGTATCAACGCGGACAAGACGGACCTCATCCTCTTTACCAAGAGGTACAAGGTACCGATATGGACCCTCCCGAAGATCAATCAAACTAGGCTAACCCCAAAAACACAAGTCAAATACCTGGGCACAGTACTGGATAGTAAACTGGCATGGAAACCCAATGTATTGGAAAGGGTGAAGAAGGCCACCATTGCGCTTTATGCATCCAAGAAGATGCTCAGCAGCACATGGGGCCTGTCTCCGGCTCTGATGCATTGGATTTACATCTCGGTGGTGTGACCAACTCTGCTGTATGGAGTCTTAGTGTGGTGGCAAGCTACTGGAAAGAAAACGTATCATAAGCTTATGGAAAGGACTCAGCGACAGGCTTTGCTCTGTATTACAGGGGCGCTGAGGTCAACCCCAACAAAAGCACTCGAAACTGTACTCGTAATCGACCCCTTGGACATTCACGCTCGCCTGATTGCGGGAAAGGCAGCACAGCGCCTCATTGCATCAGGAAATATGTCGTCACAAGGATACTGATTACATGATCCCCCAAACATTCCCCGACATCAAAACTATCTCATCTCTGGGACCCGAAGACTGGAAAACGGGAAGGGACCAAGATAAGCACCTCAACATATATACGGACGGCTCCAAGATGGACGGAGGAATAGGAGCGGGCTTATTCTGCACAGATCCTGAGATAAGGCTGTCGTATAAGCTACCGGACCGATGCAGCATATTTCAGGCGGAAGTTTTCACCATCCGGAAAGCAGCAGAGGTCGCTTAGCTTATAAAGCGAGCACACGATGCGGTCAATCTATTCGTCGACAGCCAAGCGGCAATCAGATCCATGCAGGCGTCCGTGGTCAGTTCCAGAAGTGTCTTGGCGAGCAGGGAGGCACTAGATACCCTAAGCACGACAAAGTCAGTAAGGATCTATTGGGTTCCTGGCATTGCCTGCATTGCATTCATTGCCTGGCAGCTGCACATTCAGCAAAGCTAGGCATCACCAACAGAGACAGGTGTAGGAAATGCGATGAACCTGGGGCTATCGAAACCCTGGAACATCTCATCTGCAACTGTCCGGCTCTCTCAAGGGCAAGGAGGAGATACCTCCTTGGTATGGATCTGGATCCAAAACATCGTTGCTCTAGCTCTTATAGTCTTTGAGCACTGGGCGCTAATAGGGACGGACAGACGTACGAACGGACAGACAGACAGGGCTCAGTTAAGGCCCCGCAGAGCATAGAGTAAAAAGTTTTTCTGTGCTGATTCTATACGGTCCTGGTGTATTTTGTACTGAGGGCACCATACACAGGAGCCGTATTCTAAAATCGGACGAACAAGCGAAATATAGAGAGTCTTTGTTATATAGGGGTCGTTAAATTCCTTTGACCACCTCTTTATAAACCCAAGCAGGCCCATGGCCTTATTAACCATGGTAGAAATGTGTTAGGAAAACTTTAACTTGGGGTCTAACATAACACCCAGATCATCCACCAGGGTAATTCTCTCAAGAGGGTATAGGTAGCCAACAAGGGGCTAGAACGATGAAATGTCATAACTTTGCATTTCGAGGCATTAAGGTGTAACAAGTTTACACAGCACCATGACTGAAAGTTACTGAGATCCGATTGCAAGCGAGAATGAAATGAAATGTCCTTGTGCTGGACACAGAGTTTAACATCATCCGCATACATAAGTACTCGTGAGTATGTTAATACCGAAGGCAAGTCAGGGTGCCTGCCCTGTGGTACTCCCGAAAAAACCTTTACTGGTTAGGAGAGGGAGTTTTTGAAGAGGACTCTTTAAGACTTGGAACAAAGAAAGCTAGAAATCCATCTCAGAAGGTTGGGTGGAAACCCTAAAAGGTCAAGTTTATGTGCTAAAAGGGAATGGTTTACAGAGTCGAATGCTTAACTAAAGTCGGTGTAAATAACATCCGTCTGTAAGTTACCTTGAAACACTTTAATAATGAAAGAGGTAAACTCTAACAAGTTCGTGGTGGTTGATCGCCGCCTTATAAATCCATGCTGAGTTGGAGATATAAGTGACTTGCAGAGATGTTGCAAGTGCGGAGTTAAAACCTTCTCAAACATTTTGGGAATAGCGGAATAGCGGGATAGCGGAATAGCGGGAATAGCAACCCCAACAAAAGCACTCAAAACTGTACTCGTAATCGACCCCTTGGACATTCACGCTCGCCTGATTGCGGGAAAGGCAGCACAGCGCCTCATCGCATCAGGAAATATGTCGTCACAAGGATACTGATTACATGATCCCGCAAACATTCCCCGACATCAAAACTATCTCATCTCTGGGACCCGAAGACTGGAAAACGGGAAGGGACCAAGATAAGCACCTCAACATATATACGGACGGCTCCAAGATGGACGGAGGAATAGGAGCGGGCTTATTCTGCACAGACCCTGAGATAAGGCTGTCGTATAAGCTACCGGACCGATGCAGCATATTTCAGGCGGAAGTTTTCGCCATCCGGAAAGCAGCAGAGGTCGCTTAGCTTATAGAGCGAGCACACGATGCGGTCAATCTATTCGTCGACAGCCAAGCGGCAATCAGATCCATGCAGGCGTCCGTGGTCAGTTCCAGAAGTGTCTTGGCGAGCAGGGAGGCACTAGATACCCTAAGCACAACAAAGTCAGTAAGAATCTATTGGGTTCCTGGCATTGCCTGCATTGCATTCATTGCCTGGCAGCTGCACATTCAGCAAAGCTAGGCATCACCAACAGAGACAGGTGTAGGAAATGCGATGAACCTGGGGCTATCGAAACCCTGGAACATCTCATCTGCAACTGTCCGGCTCTCTCAAGGGCAAGGAGGAGATACCTCCTTGGTATGGATCTGGATCCAAAACATCGTTGCTCTAGCTCTTATAGTCTTTGAGCACTGGGCGCTAATAGGGACGGACAGACGTACGAACGTACAGACAGACAGGGCTCAGCTAAGGCCCCGCAGAGCATAGAGTAAAAAGTTTTTCTGTGCTGATTCTATACGGTCCTGGTGTATTTTGTACTGAGGGCACCATACACAGGAGCCGTATTCTAAAATCGGACGAACAAGCGAGGTATAGATGTATAGATGCACTGATGTCACAAAAGCCACAAACATTTTTTACAATACTCTTGGCACATTTTTTAATTCTTGTGTCCCGCTTTCTTGTCCGATTAGATCTGGAAAACCCCCTTGGTTTACCAAAGAGTTATCCAGTCTAAAAAACTTAAAATCAAGACTTTATAAAAAATTTCAAGAAGTGGGTTCTCCTACTTCTCACTCTCGTTATGTAATAGCTCGGTCAAACTTTTCAGTTCTTAATGCTCAATGCTATAAGAACTACCTATCTCGTTGCAGGATACGTTTTTCTCAGGACCCTAAACAGTTTTACTGCTTCGTAAACAGTAAGCGTAGAACGTCCGCACACCCATCCTCGCTATCATTTTGTAATACGTCGGCAAATAATGATCAGGCAATTGCCGATCTTTTTGCCCAGTTTTTCCAAACTACCTATTCTGAGGAACGCTACTCTGGTCAACCGTACCCATACGGATTACCGAGGTCGAACGGCATTTTCAGTCCCTTGTTAAATGAGTATTCCCTACTTCAAGATCTTCGACTAGTTAAGCCGGTGTTTTCACCGGGTCCAGACGGGGTTCCAGGTTGTGTACTCAGGTACTGCGCCGAGGCTCTGTGTGGACCATTGCTTAAACTATTCACCATGTCCATTGATTCATCTTGCTTCCCCCCAATCTGGAAGGAATCGTTTATAATTCCTCTCCATAAAAAAGGTAGTAAGTCTGATGTAAAAAATTATAGAGGTATAGCAAAGTTATCCGCTATTCCCAAATTGTTTGAGAAGGTTTTAACTCCGCACTTGCAACATCTCTGCAAGTCACTTATATCTCCAACTCAGCATGGATTTATAAGGCGGCGATCAACCACCACGAACTTGTTAGAGTTTACCTCTTTCATTATTAAAGGCTTTCAAGGTAACTTACAGACGGATGTTATTTACACCGACTTTAGTAAAGCATTCGACTCTGTAAACCATTCCCTTTTAGCACATAAACTTGACCTTTTAGGGTTTCCGCCCAACCTCCTGAGATGGATTTCTAGCTATCTTTGTTCTAGGTCTCAAAGAGTCCTCTTCAAAAACTCCCTCTCTTTACCAGTAAAGGTTTCTTCGGGAGTACCACAGGGCAGCCATCTAGGCCCCTTACTCTTCACACTCTTTATTAATGACTTGCCTTCAGTAATAACATACTCTCGAGTACTTATGTATGCGGATGATGTTAAACTCTGTGTCCAGTACAAGGACATTTCATTTCATTCTCGCTTGCAATCCGATCTCAATAGCTTTCAGTCATGGTGTTGTGCAAACTTGTTACACCTTAATGCCTCGAAATGCAAAGTTATGACATTTCATCGTTCTAACCCTTTGTTGGCTCCCTACACCCTATTTGGGGGTTCTCTTGAGAGAATTACCCTGGTGGATGATCTGGGTGTTATGTTAGATCCCAAGTTAAAGTTTTCCGAACACATTTCTACCATGGTAAATAAGGCCATGGGCGTGCTTGGGTTTATAAAGAGGTGGTCAAAGGAATTTGACGACCCCTATATAACAAAGACTCTCTATACCTCGCTTGTTCGTCCGATCTTAGAATACGGCTCCTGTGTATGGTGCCCTCAGTACAAAGTACACCAGGACCGTATAGAATCAGTACAGAAAAACTTTTTACTCTTTGCTCTGCGGGGCCTTAACTGGGATGCGGGTGTAAGACTCCCATCTTACTCTAGTAGACTATTATTAGTAAACCTCCCATCCTTAGTTAACCGTAGAAAAATGCTTGGTGTGATATTTATGCACAACTTGATCAGGGGTGACATAGACAGCCCTGATCTGTTGAGCCGCATAAACTTCACGATTCCTATTAGACTGACTAGAAACTTTATACCGTTGTTCCTTCCACTTTGTAGATCGAATTATTCCTTGCATGAACCGTTTAGGGTCTTATGCTCGGACTATAATTCCCTCTACCATATTATATCCTCCACTAATTCTCTTCCTCTTATTAAATTACTAATCCTTACACACCTTTCTAGTAATTAGTAATTGTAGTGGTATTTGTATTTTGTATTTTATTGCATGCTTAATTTCTTAATAAGTTTAGTGCTAATTTTCCTCGAAGGTTAGTCTAATATCTATCTTTCTTGCATGCTCGCGTTTGGTTCGGCTACGCACCGCGCGTCATGCGGCAGCGCCCCTCGGTCGGTTGGGCGGGAGGAGGGCTGCGTTTTGCCTGGGATCCGCGCGTAACAGCCTTCTGCTGGTGTCACACGGGCCACTTGACGGTGCAGTAATTGCATCGCCTCTTGTTAGATGCAGTCATTGCATGTCAACGTCCAATAGAGAGTCTTTGTTATATAGGGGTCGTTAAATTCCTTTGACCACCTCTTTATAAACCCAAGCAGGCCCATGGCCTTATTTACCATGGTAGAAATGTGTTAGGAAAACTTTAACTTGGGGTCTAACATAACACCCAGATCATCCACCAGGGTAATTCTCTCAAGAGGGTATAGGTAGCCAACAAGGGGCTAGAACGATGAAATGTCATAACTTTGCATTTCGAGGCATTAAGGTGTAACAAGTTTACACAGCACCATGACTGAAAGTTATTGAGATCCGATTGCAAGCGAGAATGAAATGAAATGTCCTTGTACTGGACACAGAGTTTAACATCATCCGCATACATAAGTACTCGTGAGTATGTTAATACCGAAGGCAAGTCAGGGTGCCTGCCCTGTGGTACTCCCGAAAAAACCTTTACTGGTTAGGAGAGGGAGTTTTTGAAGAGGACTCTTTAAGACTTGGAACAAAGAAAGCTAGAAATTCATCTCAGAAGGTTGGGTGGAAACCCTAAAAGGTCAAGTTTATGTGCTAAAAGGGAATGGTTTACAGAGTCGAATGCTTAACTAAAGTCGGTGTAAATAACATCCGTCTGTAAGTTACCTTGAAACACTTTAATAATGAAAGAGGTAAACTCTAACAAGTTCGTGGTGGTTGATCGCCGCCTTATAAATCCATGCTGAGTTGGAGATATAAGTGACTTGCAGAGATGTTGCAAGTGCGGAGTTAAAACCTTCTCAAACATTTTGGGAATAGCGGAATAGCGGGATAGCGGAATAGCGGAATAGCGGGAATAGCAACCCCAACAAAAGCACTCGAAACTGTACTCGTAATCGACCCCTTGGACATTCACGCTCGCCTGATTGCGGGAAAGGCAGCACAGCGCCTCATCGCATCAGGAAATATGTCGTCACAAGGATACTGATTACATGATCCCGCAAACATTCCCCGACATCAAAACTATCTCATCTCTGGGACCCGAAGACTGGAAAACGGGAAGGGACCAAGATAAGCACCTCAACATATATACGGACGGCTCCAAGATGGACGGAGGAATAGGAGCGGGCTTATTCTGCACAGACCCTGAGATAAGGCTGTCGTATAAGCTACCGGACCGATGCAGCATATTTCAGGCGGAAGTTTTCGCCATCCGGAAAGCAGCAGAGGTCGCTTAGCTTATAGAGCGAGCACACGATGCGGTCAATCTATTCGTCGACAGCCAAGCGGCAATCAGATCCATGCAGGCGTCCGTGGTCAGTTCCAGAAGTGTCTTGGCGAGCAGGGAGGCACTAGATACCCTAAGCACAACAAAGTCAGTAAGAATCTATTGGGTTCCTGGCATTGCCTGCATTGCATTCATTGCCTGGCAGCTGCACATTCAGCAAAGCTAGGCATCACCAACAGAGACAGGTGTAGGAAATGCGATGAACCTGGGGCTATCGAAACCCTGGAACATCTCATCTGCAACTGTCCGGCTCTCTCAAGGGCAAGGAGGAGATACCTCCTTGGTATGGATCTGGATCCAAAACATCGTTGCTCTAGCTCTTATAGTCTTTGAGCACTGGGCGCTAATAGGGACGGACAGACGTACGAACGTACAGACAGACAGGGCTCAGTTAAGGCCCCGCAGAGCATAGAGTAAAAAGTTTTTCTGTGCTGATTCTATACGGTCCTGGTGTATTTTGTACTGAGGGCACCATACACAGGAGCCGTATTCTAAAATCGGACGAACAAGCGAGGTATAGAGAGTCTTTGTTATATAGGGGTCGTTAAATTCCTTTGACCACCTCTTTATAAACCCAAGCAGGCCCATGGCCTTATTTACCATGGTAGAAATGTGTTAGGAAAACTTTAACTTGGGGTCTAACATAACACCCAGATCATCCACCAGGGTAATTCTCTCAAGAGGGTATAGGTAGCCAACAAGGGGCTAGAACGATGAAATGTCATAACTTTGCATTTCGAGGCATTAAGGTGTAACAATTAAGGTGTTCTGTTCCTGTCCAGCTCTCAGCAGAAGGAGGCTGCATCACTTGGGCTCTGCCTTTCTGAACGACATCTCGGAGATGTCCACGCTATGTCCCAGAAAGATCGTCAACTTTATAAGGGCATCTGGATGGGACAACTGTTGACATGAAGTCTCATCTGCAGGGAGGGAATGATCCCAAGCGGTATCACAACGGGCCGAAACCGGCCTAGGTGTGCTGGGCTCCGAGTGAGCTTGGCGGCCGTTTCTACCTAATCTATACTAACCCAGCAGTGAGTTCTGGGTGGCAAAACTCCTCCAGCTGAACCCTCCACGAGGGTGCCGGCTGGGCAATGGACCCTGCATTATCCCGGGCGAAGGTAATGCACCGTCGCTTGCCCTGTCCGGGATGGTCCATCGTCTTCCCGATCTAAAGTCGGGGGAACTGAACCAGGGCCATAAAACGCTAGGGGGTGGTCCCCCCGAAAAATATAAAACAGTATGGACCTTCGGGCCAAACATGGAGGCTGGAAAGGAGCACACACGGGTTGGGATGACAACCCAAACGTCGGTGGAAAGCGTGAATTCTACCACCGGCGGGCACGGGGAGGAGCAATCCTCTCTGCGTGTCGCCAGCGGTCACACCTTGGGCATGGCGGGAGCAGGCCATGTCAGTTGTAATACTACTGCCACAAAAACGACGCGTTGCAGGGTGAGCCGCGCGGGTGCCGCTGTCGACACAGACTCGGACCCGGAGAGCGTGCAATCCATTAGCAAAACAGAAGAAGAAAGCCTTCTCCGCTCGCCGGAACCAGGAATCATGTCCCTGCGTAGGGAAGGGCCGAAGCGTTCCAGGGAGGGGATGAAGGCAAAAGCTCAGTTTAAGGCGGCCCTCAAGTTACTGAGCCGGCTCCGGGGCAAGGCGGATATCTCCCAGAGGAGAAGTCCAAGCTAGCTTGGGCTGAGCAACGGGTACAGGAGTGTCGCGAACACTACGCGCAGCTGCCCCAGATGAAGGCAACAAACGGTGGATTCGCCAACAAGGTGGAGGAGATGTTGGCCCCCAAGAGGCAACGCTCGATCGAGAGTGCTGCCAAAGACACTCCGGCGAACAAGGGGCAACGCGGGCTCAAGGTGGCTACCCCCCAGCCGAAGGCAAGGAAGCCGAGACAGAAGGCCATGAGCGAAGTGTCCAAGAGACATCTCATTGTGGCCTTGATAGACCGCAGCGACGAGAATGGTAAGATGACGGCGGCGCAGTGGAAGTTAATCCACGCGCAGCTCGTTGAATCACTGTTCACGCGAATGGAGGAGGACCCCAGCGCTCCCATGCCCACGTTTGATGGAGCGGGATGGCTGAACGGGGTCAAGATCCTCAATTTGCAACGACGACCCAACGCGGCAGTGGCTGGTGCAGAAGGTGCCCATACTGGAAGCTCTGTGGGAGGGGGCCAAGCTGGAGGTGGTAGACAGGGAGCTGATCCTGTCCATACCAAAGGCGAAGGTGCTCTTCCCCATTGCTGCCCAGGGGGAACGAGCACTGAAGCTGCTGCAAAGGCCAAATCCGGACGTGCCAACGGCTGACTGGAAGGTGCTGTATGCCAGTAGCCCACTACTCAACGAGGGGGGCCAGCATGTTATCCTCGAGATCAGCAAGGAGACAGTATCTTCTGTCTTGTATCCTAAGTTCGAGAAGATGGCGTGGGGCGTAGGTAGCGTATACCTACGATTGAAAAAGCGCCACCCCGGGGACAAAGATGCGCACAGCCTCCAGGCAGGCGAGGTCGAGACCATAGTGGAGGCCGCCCAGGGTCTTGCGCTGGACGACTCGGAGCAAGAGGAGGTGACCTGACAATCATAGTCAACCCGTCGTGCAGACTAAAGTCCTCAAATTACAACCTTCTCTACTCAACATCGGTAAGCAGGAACACAACCGCCGTACTCGTATGGAAGGGAATCCATGCTCATCTTATGTCTCATTACAGCACGGATGACCTGACGGTGGTGATGCTGGAGAGCGAGGAAAAGCGCCTAATGGCAGCTTCCTGCTACATGGCACACGACAGGCCCGCTCCACCGGAAGAACTTAGGAGTCTGGTGACGGAAGCCGACTCCAGAAATCTCCAACTCCTCATTGGCGCAGACGCCAACGCCCATCACAATGTGTGGTGAAGCCCCAACATCAACGATAGAGGTGAGTCACTCCTAGACTTTATCTTATCCACCAACTCAGACGTAGCAAACGTCGGGGAGGAACACACCTTCTTAGGTCCCACCTCGTCAAACGTGACCTAACTTTCGTCCCGGGAAAGAGTACTCTGGTATCTGACTGGAGAGTCCTCGAAAGACCTTCCTTCTCAGACTATAAGTACATCCAGTTCAAGTGCGAATTCGAACACTCTTCGAAGATAACAATTTACAGAAACCCCCGGAACAGCAAATGGGTAAAGTTTAAAAAGACAGTTGCTTCGAAGCTCGCGAATCCGGGCTCAGTTAATTCTGCGGAGGATATAGAGAAATCCCTAAAGATCCTATCCAACGAGCTACTGAACGCCTACCACGCAGCGTGCAAACCTTCGAGAACGAAAAAGAGGTCCAAGCCACTCTGGTGGAACCGAGATCTCTCTCTTCAAAGGAACAACCTCAAGCAATTCTTTAATATCGCCAAACAAGCGACCGAAGAGATTGTCAATGAGGAATATAAAATCATACTTGGGAGCTACAAGAAGGAAATACGTAAGGCACAAAGGAACTCGTGAAGGAACTTCTGCTCCAACATTGAGAAAGTGCCCGAAACCGCTAGGCTCCGGAAGCTGCTTTCAAAGCAGCCCACAGTACAGAGCCAACTAAAACTAGATAACGGACAGTGGACAGAGGGCTGTAAAGAAGCCCTAACATCACTAATGGAGGTGCATTTCCCTGGATGCACCAAGGTCACTGACGTCAAGGAGCATCAGGACCTGGCAACCGAGAAACAGCACCCCCCAACAGGTCTGTTAACCACTAAGAGAATCCATTGGGCCATAGACTCCTTCGCAGCCATAAAAGCACCAGGACTGGAACGGGTATTCCCAGCCATAATGCAGTTGACCAAAGTGGTTATCACCCCATGGCTCTTCGCAATATACTCAGCATGCCTAAGTACGGGCAATATCCCTGTCCAATGGAGAACCTCGAGAGTTGTCTTCCTCCCAAAGGCAGGAAAGTGTAGCCACGTGAGTCCCAAGGATTACAGACCGATAAGCCTTACCTCCTTTATACTAAAAACACTAGAAAAGCTGTTGGATTTACATATCAGGAATGAGGTAGGGGGACTGATGGGACACCAACAAGTCGCCTAGAAGCGAATAACATACACCCAGCAATCAACGTTTGGATCAAAAACCTCCTATGTTGTAGACGGGTGCAATCGGAGTGGGGCACCGCTTCCATGGTTAAGACGGCACACAGAGGCACACCTCAGGGTGGAGTCCTGTCGCCACTACTGTGGAATTTGGTGGTCGACGACCTCATTAAGAGATTTGATAGGAAGGCCCCAAAAATAACAGCTTATGCAGACGACATAAGCATACTTATTACGGGTGTTTGCCCATCGACCCTCAGCTCACTAATGGAACGAACACTCAGGGAGATACGCGAGTGGGCGGAAGAAGTAGGACTCAGTATCAACGCGGACAAGACGGACCTCATCCTCTTTACCAAGAGGTACAAGGTACCGATATGGACCCTCCCGAAGATCAATCAAACTAGGCTAACCCCAAAAACACAAGTCAAATACCTGGGCACAGTACTGGATAGTAAACTGGCATGGAAACCCAATGTATTGGAAAGGGTGAAGAAGGCCACCATTGCGCTTTATGCATCCAAGAAGATGCTCAGCAGCACATGGGGCCTGTCTCCGGCTCTGATGCATTGGATTTACATCTCGGTGGTGTGACCAACTCTGCTGTATGGAGTCTTAGTGTGGTGGCAAGCTACTGGAAAGAAAACGTATCATATGGAAAGGACTCAGCGACAGGCTTTGCTCTGTATTACAGGGGCGCTGAGGTCAACCCCAACAAAAGCACTCGAAACTGTACTCGTAATCGACCCCTTGGACATTCACGCTCGCCTGATTGCGGGAAAGGCAGCACAGCGCCTCATTGCATCAGGAAATATGTCGTCACAAGGATACTGATTACATGATCCCCCAAACATTCCCCGACATCAAAACTATCTCATCTCTGGGACCCGAAGACTGGAAAACGGGAAGGGACCAAGATAAGCACCTCAACATATATACGGACGGCTCCAAGATGGACGGAGGAATAGGAGCGGGCTTATTCTGCACAGACCCTGAGATAAGGCTGTCGTATAAGCTACCGGACCGATGCAGCATATTTCAGGCGGAAGTTTTCACCATCCGGAAAGCAGCAGAGGTCGCTTAGCTTATAGAGCGAGCACACGATGCGGTCAATCTATTCGTCGACAGCCAAGCGGCAATCAGATCCATGCAGGCGTCCGTGGTCAGTTCCAGAAGTGTCTTGGCGAGCAGGGAGGCACTAGATACCCTAAGCAAGACAAAGTCAGTAAGGATCTATTGGGTTCCTGGCATTGCCTGCATTGCATTCATTGCCTGGCAGCTGCACATTCAGCAAAGCTAGGCATCACCAACAGAGACAGGTGTAGGAAATGCGATGAACCTGGGGCTATCGAAACCCTGGAACATCTCATCTGCAACTGTCCGGCTCTCTCAAGGGCAAGGAGGAGATACCTCCTTGGTATGGATCTGGATCCAAAACATCGTTGCTCTAGCTCTTATAGTCTTTGAGCACTGGGCGCTAATAGGGACGGACAGACGTACGAACGGACAGACAGACAGGGCTCAGTTAAGGCCCCGCAGAGCATAGAGTAAAAAGTTTTTCTGTGCTGATTCTATACGGTCCTGGTGTATTTTGTACTGAGGGCACCATACACAGGAGCCGTATTCTAAAATCGGACGAACAAGCGAAATATAGAGAGTCTTTGTTATATAGGGGTCGTTAAATTCCTTTGACCACCTCTTTATAAACCCAAGCAGGCCCATGGCCTTATTTACCATGGTAGAAATGTGTTAGGAAAACTTTAACTTGGGGTCTAACATAACACCCAGATCATCCACCAGGGTAATTCTCTCAAGAGGGTATAGGTAGCCAACAAGGGGCTAGAACGATGAAATGTCATAACTTTGCATTTCGAGGCATTAAGGTGTAACAAGTTTACACAGCACCATGACTGAAAGTTATTGAGATCCGATTGCAAGCGAGAATGAAATGAAATGTCCTTGTGCTGGACACAGAGTTTAACATCATACGCATACATAAGTACTCGTGAGTATGTTAATACCGAAGGCAAGTCAGGGTGCCTGCCCTGTGGTACTCCCGAAAAAACCTTTACTGGTTAGGAGAGGGAGTTTTTGAAGAGGACTCTTTAAGACTTGGAACAAAGAAAGCTAGAAATCCATCTCAGAAGGTTGGGTGGAAACCCTAAAAGGTCAAGTTTATGTGCTAAAAGGGAATGGTTTACAGAGTCGAATGCTTAACTAAAGTCGGTGTAAATAACATCCGTCTGTAAGTTACCTTGAAACACTTTAATAATGAAAGAGGTAAACTCTAACAAGTTCGTGGTGGTTGATCGCCGCCTTATAAATCGATGCTGAGTTGGAGATATAAGTGACTTGCAGAGATGTTGCAAGTGCGGAGTTAAAACCTTCTCAAACATTTTGGGAATAGCGGATAACTTTGCTATACCTCTATAATTTTTTGCATCAGACTTGCTACCTTTTTTATGGAGAGGAATTATAAACGATTCCTTCCAGATCGGGGGGAAGCAAGAAGAATCGATGGACAGGGTGAATAGTGTAAGCAAAGGTCCACACAGAGCCTCGGCGCAGTACCTGAGTACACAACCTGGAACCCCGTCTAGACCCGGTGAAAACACCGGCTTAACTAGTCGAAGATCTTGAAGTAAAGAGAATTCATTTAACAAGGGACTGAAAATGCCGTTCGACCTCGGTAAACCGTATGGGTACGGATGACCAGAGTAGCGTTCCTCAGAATAGGTGGGTTGGAAAAATTGGGCAAAAAGATCGGCAATTGCCTGATCATTATTTGCCGACGTATTACAAAATGATAGCGAGGATGTACGGACGTTCTACGCTTACTGTTTACGAAGCAGTAAAACTGTTTAGGGTCCTGAGAAAAACGTATCCTGAATCGACATAGGTAGTTCTTACAGCATTGAGACTTAAGAACTGAAAATTGACAATTGGTCCTATATCTAGCGACACCTCGAAAGTAGGATGGTAGGCGTCTTCTGGTATAGTGAGCGGAAGGGCTCGGGTTAACAACACTATGGTCGGATCCGATACAAAGCACAGATCAAGCAATCGACCCAAGTAATATTTCACATGATTGACTTGAGACAGGGACAGGTCAAGCATGCCGTCAACAAAGTCATGTCGTGACATGGGCACTAGGATACTAGACTCGTTTACCGAAGACCAAACAGTTCCTGGCAAGTTGAAATCACCAAGAACTATCATACGATCTTTATCAGATAGCGAGGAAGAAACATCGGTTAAAGCGGACAAGTGCTGCTCATAAATTGAGATATCCGAAGAAGGTGGAATATATGTAAAGGACAGTTTATCAAGCAGTTAACACTATCCCATCTAAATTAACATTTAAACTTAACATACCATCGATAAGACCTAACCGATATAACCAGACTTAACCGATGTTTAAAAGACCTAACCGATAAGGGGTTATCGATATGGGAGTCGGTTGTTGGAAGTAGAAGCAGAAAGTTGAACAAAAAGTCGGTAAAAAACACTCAATAATTGTACCGTTGAAATTATACACTTTGTACTCTTTTTCGATCTAAGCATTATTAATAAACGATACTTTCATATATAACTCTTACATATATGAGCAAGTAATGAATATAGCGAAAGCGGGAAGTATCAGTTTTACACACAGGAATTCCAATTCCTGTTGGACTTGGACTGTGAAGTGTTCCGACGCGAAGTTACAGTTCATTGCAATCAGAACCCCTCCTGCTCGTCGAGACGAACGGTCTTTCCTAAAAGTTGTGTACCGGCCTGTTAAAACCTCGGAACTAAGAATGTCCGGCTTTAACCAGGTTTCGGTAAGCACAACACTATCCCGGAAAAGAATGCTGAGCTTACTATGCAAGCCTCTAACATTCTGATACGTTACTAAAAGAGAAGTTAGTTTGGGGGCCTATTGTTCTTCTTAGCCCTAAACTCCTTCATCACCAAATGCTCCGGCCAAAATTTGGCGGAGCAAATGGTGTCAAATTGAGTTGGGGAGTTGCTTATCTTAGACGAGGCTATCTCCCTGGCATAAGAGAAGTTGAATTTCTCCACCTTCAAACCCACGGCTTTTATTTTGCTTTGAATAAAAGCAATTACATCATTAGATGTGAGGTTAGGGGCCAGCCGTGAAACAAAAACTTGTCGTTTTGGTGGGACTCCCACCAGGGGTTTAGTCACCACAGGCCTAATACCTGTGGTGGCAATATCCGCAGGTCCGGAACGTCTATTTACTGGTGGGATCGGGATAGACGGGACAAATAGCGAACTTGCGGACACAACGGACACGGACGTTGCAGACGTACTTGGTTGCACATTCTCCGAGGCGATGAATTCGGCTACCGAATCTGGATCGCCAGCAGCTGTCGTTGCCCTTGGAGTGGCAAACGAGATCAACTGATGCACATTTGGAGTGGTCGGAGTCAGTTTTTCGGCGGCGCACGGCTGAGTGACGGTTGGCACTTGCAGATCCCGCGGAGTGACCTTTTTACGCCTTGGAGACTCATTCAGCAGTTGCAGACTGCCAAATTGAGACTCCATGGCTAGGAGCCGATCGTATTGGTGGATTAGGAAGGTATTTAATGTTTATTTAAGAAAGCACCGGTTGTTTATGTTAAACCACGGGAAAATATGCGGAGCGCAAAACAAAAACGCGTCTGATCTACGAAAGAGGACGAACGTAGATGAAGGCAACAAACGGTGGATTCGCCAACAAGGTGGAGGAGATGTTGGCCACCAAGAGGCAACGCTCAATCGAGAGTGCTGCCAAAGACACTCCGGCGAGCAAGGGGAAACGGTTGACAAAGGTGGCTACCCCCCAGCCGAAGCCAAGGAAGCCGAGACAGAAGGCCATGAGCGAAGTGTCCAAGAGACATCTCATTGTGGCCTTGTAGTGACGCTTGAACCAGCTACAATAACATTACTACAACAACAACAAAAAAAAGAACGTAAAAAACTAAACAAAAATTTTAAATCCAGGGAATATCATAATTGCGGTTAGCGCCCCTATTGCTCGTGATCGGCGGGTACTTTTTGGGCAGACGATCGGTCTCGGGAGAGAATAGACCGCGGTTATGTTAATGCGAGGGAAATGGTGGTTGGTACTTTCGCTGTTAGGAGGGTTCGTGGATACAAGTCCAGCTACGGTCGCTCTTTTCGATTTTGGGCCCCACTTCAGAAAGTAGTGTATTTGGTCGAAAGCGGAAATATTAGCGTAAAAACAAAACTAAACCTCGCGCCAGTGCCAAATCAAAAAAAAAAAAAATAAAATAATCGTGTTGCTTTCAAATTATACCATAAAGAATCTAACCAAATCGAAAAGAAAATTTGCCACCCCATTAAGCGGGCGTCCCATTCTGACCCCACGCCGGAGGCAAGGCAACCGAAAGTGTTCTCTTTTTCTTTTGGACGGCCATATGCAAGTATAGATAACCAGAGTGCCAATCGCAACATAGCGGTAAGTTGGACATTGGGGTTTTTAGGTGTCGCTAGGTAGTGTTGAATTTTGGGTTTTATTTGGGTTTTATTTTATTACAGAATTGGCACTTTGTGCCAAGCAGATTTCCAAGAGCGAAAAGAAGAAACAGATAATTGGGATCGATGACCGAGCCGTCCACCGCAACAACCAGCTGGCCAAGTACATAGAAAGCGAAGAGAAGAGACTGCGCTCCCGAAAAAGCACAAGAACCGAACGAATTCGCCGCTGGCGCAGAGAAGCACCCAAGGCAAGGAATAGATCACCGATTCAGCTGTGGGTCCGTCTTAGTGCATCAGCAGCATCGTCGGCGCCGGGAAGCTGAGAAACTAAAGCGGAATAACGAACATTTTTTTTTGCCCCAAATTTTTTTTTGCGTAAATATCTCGCACTCGGCCGACCTACACACATCGGCATAAGTATTTTGACAAAAATTATGCACAACATATTCGGTTGTAACTTCTTATTTTTTCAAAGTAGAAACTATATTTATTTATCGTAGATAGGTATTATATTAAGCTATTAACAATATGTAAAAAAAGTATGATAAATGGGTTTATTGTGAAATGAAAATTAATTATTCCCAAACAGACGGTGGCATAAGTATTTTGACATTTTATAAAATGTAAAAAAAAAAAAAAACTAATGGAACGAACTAACTTTATATGATGAATCAGTAAAATATATATCCTCCCTTTGCCTCTATCACCTTTTGCAGACGTCTCGGAACTGACTCTACTAAGCTGTGGATATAAGCCAGCAGAATTTCTCTCCAGAGTGATTTCACCTCTCAGATTATATTCTTACGGTTCCTTGTCAAATTTGGAGTCCGGTTTCTTTTTATATAAGACCAGAGATTCTCGATAATGTTTAAGTCTGGGCTCTGGGGCGGCTAGTCCAAAGTATTAACCCCAATGTTCTTCAAGAATTGGGTAACGACTTTAGCTTTATGACACGGTGCGTTGTCCTGTTTAAAGGTAAAGGACTCCCCAATAAAATTATCTCCAGAGGAGAAAGCGTGATTGTTTAGCACTTCCAAATATTTGTCTTTATTCATGCTACCATCAACAGGAACTAAATTTCGCGAGCCGTTGTAGGCGACGCATCCATAAAACATTATGGTCCCACCTCCATGGATCGCTCTTACACATATAGGTGCCACTTTTTTGCGACGTTCTTTTAGGTTTCTTACGAAAACGATTTTTTTTTGAGCCGTGAAACTGAAAAGCACTGGCATCGCTCCATAAAAAATTTTTCCAAAATTAAAATTATTTGCCGATTAATTTTTTGGCAAACTCAAGGCGCTTTAAATTATTGCGCTGTGTTATTTGCACTAAAGCTCTGATAATATATGTTCAAAAATCAGTTTCCTTAAGACCTCTACGTATTGTCCGTTCGCTGACATCAAAATTTCCTGTTTCCTTCAAGTCATTGGCAACCGATCGAGGAGTTTTCAAGACATCCTGCTTAAATTGCCGCAAACTAAAAGTGTCTACCTTGGCAGTTTTCATTCGTGGTCTGCCACAACGTGTAGAGTTTTTAGCAGTGTTGGTTTTTTTAAATTTGTTTTTTTATAGCAGTTTGTCTGAAGTGAAATATACTATAATCTATTGATATTTTGCACTGAAATACCAGAGTTGAACTTCACTATTATTTCATTTTTAAGAGATTCACTGAATTCCTTTCGGTTACTCATATTTCACAAATTATTGAACGAAAACAATTTTTATCAGCATTTACAATCTCTAAACTGAGATAATCCGTAATAATGGTTTCGCTTTCTATCAACAGCAGATCAATGCAAATTAATTGAAGTTCTGACAAAATACTTTTGTCCAGCCAAGATCAGATTACGAATGAGAATAAGAAGCATATTAACAAAACGCAAAATGCAACTACGAAGATAATTTGCAATATACTTTATGCATTCATGTAGTTAGCGGTAAATCAGATAAGAGAGCTGTAACAAGTAGCAATTCGTCAAAATTCAACGCTAAACGTTGCGTAGAGCTTTGTCAAAATACTTATGCCGACGTGTGTAGATTAGTGGAAAAAAATTTACTTATGAGTCAATGGGCAAAGTTTTAGTGAGTTACGAATACGAATACCTTGCTCCCCTTTTCGGCAGTGCAGATCCGTTAATTCAGTCGTGGTTTTCTTTCCCTTAAACCGTAAGGGCTAGCCCTATGTGGAGCCCAAAGCAAAGAAAGGCATAAGGGAAAAAGAAAGACCAAACCAATGCACCAAAGCAAAGAAAAAAAGCAGTCCCACGAAAGCCTCTGCGCGCCTTGTTCTTTCTCTTCTTTTCTCTTTTTGTTGTTGTTCTCTTCCAATAAAATTATATTTACAGCAATTACAGCAAGCGGATCGTCTTCGACAAAAGCGCTTTTGGAGATGGATGGCACGTAAGTGAAAGAATATTGCTTTACACTAAATAAAATGCATGCATGAGCGTGAGGGAAGGAGAGGTATAGGAAAGAAGGAAGGGGAGAGGTAAAACAGTTGGGCAGATCCACATGCCGGAAGAGAGAGCAAGAACAGTAACCGTTGGTTTTTTTTTTGTTGTTGTCATAAATGCTCTTTTAAATTTGTATCCCAGTTTAGCGGCTACCTCCTATATACATATATACTGGTTATTTTATATTATATACATATTTTAATTCTTTTTTTTTCTATTTATTTATAATTCTTCTATTTTAATTACTATTATTATTATTTTAATTTCCAACTTGGAATATTCTGGAATTCTGTTGTTCGCTAAGTTAATTTTTGAGTCAATTGGGAGTTTAAATAGAGTAGGGAAATATAATAAATAAGTTTTAAAATGAAATCGATAATGAACTAAATTATTTATGGGCGCCATGCCGAGTGGATTATGGAAATGAAGTGATTCTGGGGGTTTTAGGGATCATCGGCCACTAATATGGCTTTGCAGCCCAGATGGTCAAGGTAGGGTGGGAAAAAAACTGCTGCACCGATAGCTACTCAACAGCGCAACCCGTACTTCAGCATGTTCTGTTTTCTTTGCAGAGCAACCTCTATGTGTGCATAGCTTGTCACTCTTAGTAGCTTCTTTTCTGTATAACCAGTCCGATCGATCATGTGTTAGGGAGGAAAACAGCACCCGAAATCAATATTATTATATGTATCCAATGCGAGCAGGTAGCACAGTGGTAAATCCTCACACCCCCCCTTTTGCCGACGACAAATGGAAGCCGGAACCAGCGCGTGCTCCTCTGGTCGCTACAAAAAGATCAGCTCGTTATGATATCGTATCGCTATACGTTGTATGCTACAGTTCTCACTTATAGATATATTATAATCTTATTTGGCGCCCAACGTGGGGCATGAAGCAGCCATCCTGGCTGACCCCAACCGATAGTCTTCATTATTATCAATTACATCTGATAATTAACGGCCATCCCGTTTACCTTGCTGGAGGATAATCATACCAGTCAGTTGCCTTTGGAATCGTGATACCTTCTCATGAAAGTTCACTCCTATGTAACATATCTCCCTTCCTTCTTTGCTTCCTTTTTGTTTTCACTTATATGTCCTAATATTGTTTTCTGGAGCTTAGTGAGTTACAGCGTAGCCGCCACTGGCGGAAAGGAATATTCTATCGTGTACTCTTTTCGTTTTCTATTCTATTCTGTACTATATTGACAAGCACATATTAGATCAGCTGATTAAGACCGTCACAACCATAAGAAACGATAGCATGGCAACCAAACAGCTTATACAAATTCCTTCTTTTATACAATTTTTTTTAACGTTATACCAAAATTAATTTGAAAAATTGATTAACCTAAAAGACATTGAACGTTCCTCAACTTCGAACCAAAGAGCACCGTCTATTTCTCACTCACTGACTACTAGATCGAAAACCAAACCAGTCGAAACTGCAACCATGCCTGACCCTCCACCAGATCAGGAGAATTTAGATGCTTCCACGCCGACTACGAGCAATAGAGCGGCAAGTGATGTTTTTTACACGGTGATGGCAGGCACAATTTCAGCAGAAATGGCAAAGCAAACTCTAGCCATGAGTGCAGCAATGGCACAACTAACAGAAAAACTTTCCCAAGCTATTAGTACAGGTTTACAAGCAGCTTCGACAGCTTCCTCTAGAGAGAGGTCCCCAATTCGTATAGAACAGTTCTCAATAGGGACACACGTTGAGCAGCATAATATAAAGCCTTTATTGCCCAATTCAAACTCGCAGGCAGCTTCGGATCAGACACGGGATTATGGTCAAATCTTTAGTCAGGCGCCACTGCTGGGTGAGGTACGTCCGGATCGGATAAGTCAAATAATGACAAATTGGAAGCTGAGATTCAACGGCAAGGATTCGATGTCTATAGATGACTTCATTTATAGAATCGAAGCTGTCGGGTCAAGCAGCTTAAATATTTTAAATTATTGCCAGTGGTGCGGCCCAAAGGAAATGCATTTTGGTGTTTCCGTTTCCAATGCCCCCACTGAAAAGATCATTTGCTACCGCATATGCGCATGCAGCGGAATTCTTTCGTCTCCTTATATCGCAATCTCTCGGACTCGGCTTAACAGCTTCCCCGAGCAGCTCTAACGCTCTCGGGCTATCATACGCTCTTGCTCGCGTCTAGGCTTGCTGCATAGGGCCCGGCAGAACTGCCCGTCAGACCTTGCATGGGCAGTCTTGAGCTAATCGTCGCAGCTATTAGATTAACATCCTCGCATCAATCGTTCGCCCAATCATCCCCATATGTACATACGCGATAAGTTGGTTTACATATGCAAATAAATTGTGAATTATAAACAGCCTCTCGACTTTCCTTAACTTCAAATTGCAACAGTTATTAAAAACGCTTAACAGCTTAACATTTGGTGACCCCGACGTGATTGTGCAATAAATAATCCATCAGTGCAATCAGAAACTAATATAGCATTCAAAGATCTAAACTAATTGCCATCTCAACCAGTGTCATCGACTACATAAGTTATCCACACATATATACACCGGCCTCCCCTGCATATTCGGTAGTGCACGTACATAGCTGTTGGCTTGCGCTTCTCTTTTCGGTCATCTTCCCGCAAGAAACGTTTCTTACACCGGTCGCCATTGTATTGCTGGGCTCGGTTCTTGTCGTCTATTGCTCGTGTTACTCTTTGCGATCATCTTCCCGCTAGAGACGTTAGTCTTTCTGCTAACGCTGCCGCTAGCATGGAAATTAATGCTGCTAACGAAATTCCAATGACCAGTGAGCAAAACAGGCTGTCTTTTTTGAAGCTTAAGTCAACGGAATTATGCGAGAAAATGAAAAGGTTAGCTACCGCTTGGCAGAATGAGTCGTTGGACTGTGACTACTACATGCTCGTGGTAAAGCAAGAGCAAGTCGAGAAGTTGATCAGCAAATTTGAGATGTTTCACGGCGAGCTTGAGGAATTGGATCGAAGCGAAATTCACAGTGGTTTGTGTGACATTTTTGAGTCACTTGCAAGCTCGCTGAAGGCGGCGATTATAAGGGAAATGGCTAAGAGTAGCGGCCGCATGCCGTTTCATTCTACCTTGTCTGGAGGAAACACTACGGTTGATTTTGCCGGCTCGCAATTTCTACCTCACCGTAGACAAGTACCATCCTTGCCTCCTATACAATTGCCGACGTTTAGCGGCGGGTATGCGAACTGGACGGACTTTTATTCAATGTTTGCCACCATTATCGACAGTCATCCGGACTTAACAAACATAGAAAAGCTCCAGCATTTGCGTTCCTGTCTGCGGGATTCGGCATTGGAGACTGTTCGGTCGCTGGAAATCTCAGATGGCAATTATGCTGTGCCATTAGATTTGTTGGAAAACAGATTCAATAATCGGCGATTGGTTTTTCAGGCACACATCAATGAGATTTTGGCGCTTCAGGCTGTGGAACCTGCGCGCGCTCCAGGGTTTGGGCACCACTGAGCAGATCGCAGGATGCATCATCGTGCAGGAGCTTCTCCGAAAACTGGATCCAGCGAGCCAAGAGAAGTGGGAGGAACGATTCAACGACCCCGCATTCGCCAACTTAATTCCGTCGTGAGAATCGATGACCTCGTTCTTGGAGCAGCGATGCAGATCATTGGAGACGATGGACTTTTCTATGGCAAGCTATGCGTTGAGCAATCAGGTGGGCAGAAGTAGAAAGCATAATAATTTTAGGTCCACATTGGTTACAACGAACCAAACCGTAGCACGCTGCGCGCTGTGCAACGATGGTGCTCACGAGGTCCAGCACTGTCAGAAGTTTAAAGCGCTGTCCCCCACAAATCGCCATAAAGAAGCCAAGCGGCCTTCGTTGTGTATAAATTGTCTCAGAACAGGGCATCGATTACTTCAGTGCACCTCGAGCAACTGTCGTACCTGCGGGGGTAGACACCATACCCTCCTTCATTTTGGTAGCCCTGAAGATACTGCAGTCCAAGGGAAATCAGCGCCGTATACTCCATCTCAGTCTGCGCTGTCTGAGTCTACGCCGTCTGAGCATACCACTGAGCCCTCTACGTCAGCGGCTACCTCGTCTGCCATTATTGCCCAAGATCTCAGGAATGGTGTTGTTCTACTTGCCACGGCCACGGTCTTAGTCAAAAATCGTTCCGGAGTTTTAGTTCCCTGCCGAGCGTTGCTGGATTCCGGCTCACAGTTGCATCTAATAACTTCTCGTTTCGCGAATCAGCTTCAGCTTCGAAAAATGAAATCATCGACTGCAGTCTCGGCAATAGGCGACTCTAGCTTCGTCACGGATGAATTTTCGGTCAACGTTAGCCTGCACTCTCGCTCATCGGATTACTCAACTCTCATCACTGCCATTGTAGCCTCTAGCATAACCGATCGACAGCCAAGCTTTGGAATTGACACTCAAAACTGGAACATTCCATCTAACATACCACTAGCTGATCCGGAGTTTTATAAGCCGCAGCGCGTCGATCTGCTAATTGGCGCAAGTCTGTTTTTCGAGCTCCTGTGTGTTGGTCAGGTCAAGCTACTGCCAGGATTGCCTTCAACTCAGAAAACGCGCTTGGGATGGGTCGTTACTGGAAGTTGTTCGCGTTTAAAAGGTTCCTCGTTGATGGTCTCTCGCGCTCGGGCCGTAGCTGCTGAGGATAATAGTCCAGAGGATCGGCTTGATGTGCTTCTTCGGAGGTTTTGGGAGGTAGAAAATTGCATCGAACCAATAATAAAGTCTACCAAAGAAGAGCTAGATTGTGAAGCACACTTTGTGCAGCATTTCCGTCTCCTTGGAGAATCTTACAATCAAGCGCTTCGTAGATTCTTGACCCTTGAGAGAAAGTTAGATCGTCGCCCTGATGTTAAATCTCAGTATGCAGCATTTATAAAGGAGTACCTTGATTTAGGCCATATGTCTCAGGTTCCTACCCAGTCAATCAGCAACTGCCGATATTTTTTGCCTCACCATTGCGTCATGAAGGAAGATAGTTCTACGACCAAGCTTCGCGTCGTTTTTGATGGATCCGCTTCAACCTCATCTGGATATTCCCTGAACGACGTTTTAATGGCTGGTCCCGTAATCCAACCCAAACTGTTTCATATTCTTGCTCGATTTCGGTCATACGCCGTTGCGATTACGGAAGATATCTGTAAGATGTATCGTTGTGTAAGAGTCTCGACCGAGGATAGCAATTTGCAGTGTATTCTGTGGAGAAACTCCAGGGAAGAAGACTTGCGTGTGTTTTAATTGGACACCGTTACTTATGGGACGAAGCCTGCCTCCTATCTATCTGTGCGAGCGATGCATCAGGTGGCAATGGACGAGCAGATGGCGTTTCCAGTTGGAGCTGAAATCCTTCGCAGTGACTTCTACGTGGATGACTTGATATCTGGAGCCAGCTCGCAGGAGGAGGCTATCCCAATTCGGGAGCAAACTACTGGAATTTTGGCTAGAGGTCAGTTCAGATTGAGGAAATGGTGTTCGAACGTCCCTGCTGTGCTGGATGGAGTTCCGGAAGAGGACAAGGAAACATTTTTCAAGTTCGACGATGGCAGCCATTGTGACTAAAACTTTGCGTGGGATCCGGTTTCTGATCTACTATTATTTTTGTTCTCGGCCCTTCAATCTTCTTTGAATTCCTGCAGGCGCTCTGTTTTGTCATCCATAGCGCGATTCTACGATCCTCTCGGACTAGCTGGTCTCGTAATTACTAAATCCAAAATCTTTCTCCAGCGTTTGTGCCAAGAGAAGTTGTCCTGGGATGAAAGCCTTCCAGTCGCACTAAACACCGAGTGGCAGGAAATATGCACCAGATTTGGTCAGATTCGTCGACTTGAATTTCCTCGGCTTGTACTCCTTCCAGACTCGACGCTGGAAATTCACGGATTTTGCTATGCCAGCATCGAGGCTTATGGTGCATGCATTTATGTCGTGTCCAAGGGTCAGCATTCCAGCAGTCACTTACTTTGTGCCAAATCTCGTGTGGCTCCTTTGAAGACACTTACAGTACCAAAGTTGGAGCTTTGTGGAGCGGAGTTGCTGGCTAGGCTCATATCTGAGGTAGCTGGAATGAATGTATTCAAGGGAAGGTGTTACTGTTGGTGTGATTCTGCCGTTGCGCTCTCTTGGATTCGGGACGAGCCATCAAGATTTAATATGGGCTCATGGTCCTCCATTTCTTTGCGGCTCCTCAGATGACTGGCCACCCACTGTGCTAACTGATAAGCCAGCCCTTGAACTTCGTAGGAAGGCTCTTCTGGTCAAATCGCCCTATATGGACATTATTGCTGATTCCAAGTATGCGAATTCATTTGCTTCTTTGCAACGCGTTTTCGGATACATTCACAAGTTTTGCAACCGAATTCGGCGCACCGGACTCACTGTCTCAGACATTGAACATGGAACCCGGGTATTGCTACGACTAGTCCAGCGTACTCAGCTATGGGAGGGCATGAAGTCACTGCGGGCAAGGTCTCCTCATCGAGGTCAATCGCATCGTTATCGCCATTCATGGATCAGTTTGGACTTCTCAGGGTAGATGGTCGACTAAAAAACTCTTCGTTGGATTTTGATGGCCGTCATCCAATCATCTTGCCCAGCAGCCATCCACTGACTCTTGCAATAATCTCCCATTTTCATGAGCGGAATCTGCACGCTGGTCCTCGAGCTTTGCTTGGACTAATTCGATCCCAATATTGGCCTATTGGGGGGAGGAAGACGGTAAACAAGGCAGTAAACAAATGCGTAAGATGCTTTCGACTGAAGCCCAGGGTATTGGAGCATATTATGGCGGATCTTCCAAAGGAGCGGCTCGATGGTTCTCATGCCTTTGAGATCACAGGCGTGGACTTCTGTGGGCCGTTTTTCTACAAACCGGAGGCACGCAACAAGGCTCCAATCAAGTGCTACGTCTGCGTCTTCATTTTTTTCCCTACCAAGGCTATTCATCTGGAGCTTATAAAGGACTTATCCACAGTTGCTTTTCTACATGGACTAAAGCGCTGCATATGTACTAGACGAAAGCCGCGGAAAAATTTGGTCAGACAACGTAACCAATTTTGTCGGCGCTAAGAATGAGCTGATGGAATTAAAGCGCCTGGTCCTCAGCGATGACCATCAGAAGGCGCTGCTGGATTTTTGCTTGGTCGAGGTTATAGACTGGCATTTCATTCCTCCGCGCTACCCTCATTTTGGTGGTCTATGGGAGGCTGCAGTGAAGACGGCCAAGTACCACTTCTACCGTGCGATAGGCAACTCGGTTCTTGGATTTGACGAGCTGCGGACGCTGTTGTGCCACATCACGGCAGTGATTAATTCAAGACCTTTAGTTTCAATTTCAGAGAGCCCTGCCGATCTAGATGTTCTAACTCCAGCGCATTTCTTGAATGGTGGCCCTCCTGCTTCGTTCGCTGAACCTGACGTTACGCTGCTAAACTTCGATCGCCTGGACGGCTGGCAGCGCGTTTCGTACCTGCAGCAGCTTTTTTGGTCCCGGTGGAAGGAGGAATACATAACATCACTGCAGCAGCGCTCAAAGTGGCCCACTGCGAAGCCTAGTTTAGCTGTCGCAGATTTGGTTCTTGTCAAGGATGAGAATCTTCCTCCCATGAAGTGGCCACTGGCGAGAGTGGTCAAGCTTTTGCCTGGACGAGATGGCGTTTCCCGAGTTGCTGTGCTGAAGACGTCACCTGGAATCACCAAGCGCGCCGTCAACAAGCTGTGCCTGCTGCCCCTTAAAGATGCTGTTGAAAGTCAGGCTTCCAACGGGGGGAGTATGTCGGGTCAAGCAGCTTAAATATTTTAAATTATTGCCAGTGGTGCGGCCCAAAGGAAATGCATTTTGGTGTTGTCGTTTCCAATGCCCCACTGCAAAGATAATTTGCTACCGCATATGCGCATGCAGCGGAATTCTTTCGTCTCCTTATGTCGCAATCTCTCGGACTCGGCTTAACAGCGTCCCCGAGCAGCTCTAACGCTCTCGGGCTATCATACGCTCTCGCTCGCGTCTAAGCTTGCTGCATAGGGCCCGGCATATTGGCCCGTAATCGTCGCAGCTATTATATTAACATCCTCGCATCAATCGTTCGCCCAATCATCCCCATATGTACATACGCGATAAGTTGGTTTACATATGCAAATTGTGAATTATAAACAGCCTCTCGACTTTCCTTAACTTCAAATTGCAACAGTTATTAAAAACGCTTAACAGCTTATCATTTGGTGACCCCGACGTGATTGTGCAATAAATAATCCATCAGTGCAATCAGAAACTAATATAGCATTCAAAGATCTAAACTAATTGCCATCTCAACCAGTGTCATCGACTACATAAGTTATCCACACATATATACACCGGCCTCTACCAAAGAAGAGCTAGATTGTGAAGCACACTTTGTGCAGCATTTCCTTCGACTACATAAAGGCGATTATTGTGTTCGGCTGCCAGCAAAATATAATTTGGATCTCCTTGGAGAATCTTACAATCAAGCGCTTCGTAGATTCCTGACCCTTGAGAGAAAGTTAGATCGTCGCCCTGATGTTAAATCTCAGTATGCGGCATTTATAAAGGAGTACCTTGATGTAGGCCATATGTCTCAGGTTCCTACCCAGTCAATCAGCAACTGCCAATATTTTTTGCCTCACCATTGCGTCATGAAGGAAGATAGTTCTACGACCAAGCTTCGCGTCGTTTTTGATGGATCCGCTTCAACCTCATCTGGATATTCCCTGAACGACGTTTTAATGGCTGGTCCCGTAATCCAACCCAAACTGTTTCATATTCTTGCTCGATTTCGGTCATACGCCGTTGCGATTACGGAAGATATCTGTAAGATGTATCGTTGTGTAAGAGTCTCGACCGAGGATAGCAATTTGCAGTGTATTCTGTGGAGAAACTCCAGGGAAGAAGACTTGCGTGTGTTTCAATTGGAAACCGTTACTTATGGGACGAAGCCTGCCTCCTATCTATCTGTGCGAGCGATGCATCAGGTGGCAATGGACGAGCAGATGGCGTTTCCAGTTGGAGCTGAAATCCTTCGCCGTGACTTCTACGTGGATGACTTGATATCTGGAGCCAGCTCGCAGGAGGAGGCTATCCCAATTCGGGAGCAAACTACTGGAATTTTGGCTAGAGGTCAGTTCAGATTGAGGAAATGGTGTTCGAACGTCCCTGCTGTGCTGGATGGAGTTCCGGAAGAGGACAAGGAAACATTTTTCAAGTTCGACGATGGCAGCCATTGTGACTAAAACTTTAGGACTTGCGTGGGATCCGGTTTCTGATCTACTATTATTTTCGTTCTCGGCCCTTCAATCTTCTTTGAATTCCTGCAGGCGCTCTGTTTTGTCATCCATAGCGCGATTCTACGATCCTCTCGGACTAGCTGGTCTCGTAATTACTAAATCCAAAATCTTTCTCCAGCGTTTGTGCCAAGAGAAGTTGTCCTGGGATGAAAGCCTTCCAGTCGCACTAAACACCGAGTGGCAGGAAATATGCACCAGATTTGGTCAGATTCGTCGACTTGAATTTCCTCGGCTTGTACTCCTTCCAGACTCGACGCTGGAAATTCACCGATTTTGCTCCCCTATTGGGGGGAGGAAGACGGTAAACAAGGCAGTAAACAAATGCGTAAGATGCTTTCGACTGAAGCCCAGGGTATTGGAGCATATTATGGCGGATCTTCCAAAGGAGCGGCTCGATGGTTCTCATGCCTTTGAGATCACAGGCGTGGACTTCTGTGGGCCGTTTTTCTACAAACCGGAGGCACGCAACAAGGCTCCAATCAAGTGCTACGTCTGCGTCTTCATTTTTTTCCCTACCAAGGCTATTCATCTGGAGCTTATAAAGGACTTATCCACAGTTGCTTTTCTACATGGACTAAAGCGCTTTATATGTACTAGACGAAAGCCGCGGAAAAATTTGGTCAGACAACGTAACCAATTTTGTCGGCGCTAAGAATGAGCTGATGGAATTAAAGCGCCTGGTCCTCAGCGATGACCATCAGAAGGCGCTGCTGAATTTTTGCTTGGTCGAGGTTATAGACTGGCATTTCATTCCTCCGCGCTACCCTCATTTTGGTGGTCTATGGGAGGCTGCAGTGAAGACGGCCAAGTACCACTTCTACCGTGCGACGCTGTTGTGCCACATCACGGCAGTGATTAATTCAAGACCTTTAGTTTCAATTTCAGAGAGCCCTGCCGATCTAGATGTTCTAACTCCAGCGCATTTCTTGAATGGTGGCCCTCCTGCTTCGTTCGCTGAACCTGACGTTACGCTGCTAAACTTCGATCGCCTGGACGGCTGGCAGCGCGTTTCGTACCTGCAGCAGCTTTTTTGGTCCCGGTGGAAGGAGGAATACATTACATCACTGCAGCAGCGCTCAAAGTGGCCCACTGCGAAGCCTAGTTTAGCTGTCGCAGATTTGGTTCTTGTCAAGGATGAGAATCTTCCTCCCATGAAGTGGCCACTGGCGAGAGTGGTCGAGCTTTTGCCTGGACGAGATGGCGTTTCCCGAGTTGCTGTGCTGAAGACGTCACCTGGAATCACCAAGCGCGCCGTCGACAAGCTGTGCCTGCTGCCCCTTAAAGATGCTGTTGAAAGTCAGGCTTCCAACGGGGGGAGTATGTCGGGTCAAGCAGCTTAAATATTTTAAATTATTGCCAGTGGTGCGGCCCAAAGGAAATGCATTTTGGTGTTGTCGTTTCCAATGCCCCACTGCAAAGATAATTTGCTACCGCATATGCGCATGCAGCGGAATTCTTTCGTCTCCTTATGTCGCAAACTCTCGGACTCGGCTTAACAGCGTCCCCGAGCAGCTCTAACGCTCTCGGGCTATCATACGCTCTCGCTCGCGTCTAAGCTTGCTGCATAGGGCCCGGCAGATTGGCCCGTAATCGTCGCAGCTATTATATTAACATCCTCGCATCAATCGTTCGCCCAATCATCCCCATATGTACATACGCGATAAGTTGGTTTACATATGCAAATTGTGAATTATAAACAGCCTCTCGACTTTCCTTAACTTCAAATTGCAACAGTTATTAAAAACGCTTAACAGCTTAACATTTGGTGACCCCGACGTGATTGTGCAATAAATAATCCATCAGTGCAATCAGAAACTAATATAGCATTCAAAGATCTAAACTAATTGCCATTTCAACCAGTGTCATCGACTACATAAGTTATCCACACATATATACACCGGCCTCTACCAAAGAAGAGCTAGATTGTGAAGCACACTTTGTGCAGCATTTCCTTCGACTACATAAAGGCGATTATTGTGTTCGGCTGCCAGCAAAATATAATTTGGATCTCCTTGGAGAATCTTACAATCAAGCGCTTCGTAGATTCCTGACCCTTGAGAGAAAGTTAGATCGTCGCCCTGATGTTAAATCTCAGTATGCGGCATTTATAAAGGAGTACCTTGATGTAGGCCATATGTCTCAGGTTCCTACCCAGTCAATCAGCAACTGCCGATATTTTTTGCCTCACCATTGCGTCATGAAGGAAGATAGTTCTACGACCAAGCTTCGCGTCGTTTTTGATGGATCCGCTTCAACCTCATCTGGATATTCCCTGAACGACGTTTTAATGGCTGGTCCCGTAATCCAACCCAAACTGTTTCATATTCTTGCTCGATTTCGGTCATACGCCGTTGCGATTACGGAAGATATCTGTAAGATGTATCGTTGTGTAAGAGTCTCGACCGAGGATAGCAATTTGCAGTGTATTCTGTGGAGAAACTCCAGGGAAGAAGACTTGCGTGTGTTTCAATTGGACACCGTTACTTATGGGACGAAGCCTGCCTCCTATCTATCTGTGCGAGCGATGCATCAGGTGGCAATGGACGAGCAGATGGCGTTTCCAGTTGGAGCTGAAATCCTTCGCCGTGACTTCTACGTGGATGACTTGATATCTGGAGCCAGCTCGCAGGAGGAGGCTATCCCAATTCGGGAGCAAACTACTGGAATTTTGGCTAGAGGTCAGTTCAGATTGAGGAAATGGTGTTCGAACGTCCCTGCTGTGCTGGATGGAGTTCCGGAAGAGGACAAGGAAACATTCTTCAAGTTCGACGATGGCAGCCATTGTGACTAAAACTTTAGGACTTGCGTGGGATCCGGTTTCTGATCTACTATTATTTTCGTTCTCGGCCCTTCAATCTTCTTTGAATTCCTGCAGGCGCTCTGTTTTGTCATCCATAGCGCGATTCTACGATCCTCTCGGACTAGCTGGTCTCGTAATTACTAAATCCAAAATCTTTCTCCAGCGTTTGTGCTAAGAGAAGTTGTCCTGGGATGAAAGCCTTCCAGTCGCACTAAACACCGAGTGGCAGGAAATATGCACCAGATTTGGTCAGATTCGTCGACTTGAATTTCCTCGGCTTGTACTCCTTCCAGACTCGACGCTGGAAATTCACGGATTTTGCTATGCCAGCATCGAGGCTTATGGTGCATGCATTTATGTCGTGTCCAAGGGTCAGCATTCCAGCAGTCACTTACTTTGTGCCAAATCTCGTGTGGCTCCTTTGAAGACACTTACAGTACCAAAGTTGGAGCTTTGTGGAGCGGAGTTGCTGGCTAGGCTCATATCTGAGGTAGCTGGAATGAATGTATTCAAGGGAAGGTGTTACTGTTGGTGTGATTCTGCCGTTGCGCTCTCTTGGATTCGGGACGAGCCATCAAGATTTAATATTTTTGTTGCCAATAGAGTGTCAACGATTCAGGAAATGACCGAAAAAATGGAATAGCGCTATGTTCCCACAGCTTTAAACCCAGCCGACATTCTGTCTCGAGGGGCTCATCCGACTGAGCTGAATGAGTCACCTCTTTGGGCTCATGGTCCTCCATTTCTTTGCGGCTCCTCAGATGACTGGCCACCCACTGTGCTAACTGATAAGCCAGCCCTTGAACTTCGTAGGAAGGCTCTTCTGGTCAAATCGCCCTATATGGACATTATTGCTGATTCCAAGTATGCGAATTCATTTGCTTCTTTGCAACGCGTTTTCGGATACATTCACAAGTTTTGCAACCGAATTCGGCGCACCGGACTCACTGTCTCAGACATTGAACATGGAACCCGGGTATTGCTACGACTAGTCCAGCGTACTCAGCTATGGGAGGGCATGAAGTCACTGCGGGCAAGGTCTCCTCATCGAGGTCAATCGCATCGTTATCGCCATTCATGGATCAGTTTGGACTTCTCAGGGTAGATGGTCGACTAAAAAACTCTTCGTTGGATTTTGATGGCCGTCATCCAATCATCTTGCGCAGCAGCCATCCACTGACTCTTGCAATAATCTCCCATTTTCATGAGCGGAATCTGCACGCTGGTCCTCGAGCTTTGCTTGGACTAATTCGATCCCAATATTGGCCTATTGGGGGGAGGAAGACGGTAAACAAGGCAGTAAACAAATGCGTAAGATGCTTTCGACTGAAGCCCAGGGTATTGGAGCATATTATGGCGGATCTTCCAAAGGAGCGGCTCGATGGTTCTCATGCCTTTGAGATCACAGGCGTGGACTTCTGTGGGCCGTTTTTCTACAAACCGGAGGCACGCAACAAGGCTCCAATCAAGTGCTACGTCTGCGTCTTCATTTTTTCCCTACCAAGGCTATTCATCTGGAGCTTATAAAGGACTTATCCATAGTTGCTTTTCTACATGGACTAAAGCGCTTCATATGTACTAGACGAAAGCCGCGGAAAAATTTGGTCAGACAACGTAACCAATTTTGTCAGCTAGATTGTGAAGCACACTTTGTGCAGCATTTCCTTCGACTACATAAAGGCGATTATTGTGTTCGGCTGCCAGCAAAATATAATTTGGATCTCCTTGGAGAATCTTACAATCAAGCGCTTCGTAGATTCCTGACCCTTGAGAGAAAGTTAGATCGTCGCCCTGATGTTAAATCTCAGTATGCGGCATTTATAAAGGAGTACCTTGATGTAGGCCATATGTCTCAGGTTCCTACCCAGTCAATCAGCAACTGCCGATATTTTTTGCCTCACCATTGCGTCATGAAGGAAGATAGTTCTACGACCAAGCTTCGCGTCGTTTTTGATGGATCCGCTTCAACCTCATCTGGATATTCCCTGAACGACGTTTTAATGGCTGGTCCCGTAATCCAACCCAAACTGTTTCATATTCTTGCTCGATTTCGGTCATACGCCGTTGCGATTACGGAAGATATCTGTAAGATGTATCGTTGTGTAAGAGTCTCGACCGAGGATAGCAATTTGCAGTGTATTCTGTGGAGAAACTCCAGGGAAGAAGACTTGCGTGTGTTTCAATTGGACACCGTTACTTATGGGACGAAGCCTGCCTCCTATCTATCTGTGCGAGCGATGCATCAGGTGGCAATGGACGAGCAGATGGCGTTTCCAGTTGGAGCTGAAATCCTTCGCCGTGACTTCTACGTGGATGACTTGATATCTGGAGCCAGCTCGCAGGAGGAGGCTATCCCAATTCGGGAGCAAACTACTGGAATTTTGGCTAGAGGTCAGTTCAGATTGAGGAAATGGTGTTCGAACGTCCCTGCTGTGCTGGATGGAGTTCCGGAAGAGGACAAGGAAACATTCTTCAAGTTCGACGATGGCAGCCATTGTGACTAAAACTTTAGGACTTGCGTGGGATCCGGTTTCTGATCTACTATTATTTTCGTTCTCGGCCCTTCAATCTTCTTTGAATTCCTGCAGGCGCTCTGTTTTGTCATCCATAGCGCGATTCTACGATCCTCTCGGACTAGCTGGTCTCGTAATTACTAAATCCAAAATCTTTCTCCAGCGTTTGTGCTAAGAGAAGTTGTCCTGGGATGAAAGCCTTCCAGTCGCACTAAACACCGAGTGGCAGGAAATATGCACCAGATTTGGTCAGATTCGTCGACTTGAATTTCCTCGGCTTGTACTCCTTCCAGACTCGACGCTGGAAATTCACGGATTTTGCTATGCCAGCATCGAGGCTTATGGTGCATGCATTTATGTCGTGTCCAAGGGTCAGCATTCCAGCAGTCACTTACTTTGTGCCAAATCTCGTGTGGCTCCTTTGAAGACACTTACAGTACCAAAGTTGGAGCTTTGTGGAGCGGAGTTGCTGGCTAGGCTCATATCTGAGGTAGCTGGAATGAATGTATTCAAGGGAAGGTGTTACTGTTGGTGTGATTCTGCCGTTGCGCTCTCTTGGATTCGGGACGAGCCATCAAGATTTAATATTTTTGTTGCCAATAGAGTGTCAACGATTCAGGAAATGACCGAAAAAATGGAATAGCGCTATGTTCCCACAGCTTTAAACCCAGCCGACATTCTGTCTCGAGGGGCTCATCCGACTGAGCTGAATGAGTCACCTCTTTGGGCTCATGGTCCTCCATTTCTTTGCGGCTCCTCAGATGACTGGCCACCCACTGTGCTAACTGATAAGCCAGCCCTTGAACTTCGTAGGAAGGCTCTTCTGGTCAAATCGCCCTATATGGACATTATTGCTGATTCCAAGTATGTGAATTCATTTGCTTCTTTGCAACGCGTTTTCGGATACATTCACAAGTTTTGCAACCGAATTCGGCGCACCGGACTCACTGTCTCAGACATTGAACATGGAACCCGGGTATTGCTACGACTAGTCCAGCGTACTCAGCTATGGGAGGGCATGAAGTCACTGCGGGCAAGGTCTCCTCATCGAGGTCAATCGCATCGTTATCGCCATTCATGGATCAGTTTGGACTTCTCAGGGTAGATGGTCGACTAAAAAACTCTTCGTTGGATTTTGATGGCCGTCATCCAATCATCTTGCGCAGCAGCCATCCACTGACTCTTGCAATAATCTCCCATTTTCATGAGCGGAATCTGCACGCTGGTCCTCGAGCTTTGCTTGGACTAATTCGATCCCAATATTGGCCTATTGGGGGGAGGAAGACGGTAAACAAGGCAGTAAACAAATGCGTAAGATGCTTTCGACTGAAGCCCAGGGTATTGGAGCATATTATGGCGGATCTTCCAAAGGAGCGGCTCGATGGTTCTCATGCCTTTGAGATCACAGGCGTGGACTTCTGTGGGCCGTTTTTCTACAAACCGGAGGCACGCAACAAGGCTCCAATCAAGTGCTACGTCTGCGTCTTCATTTTTTTCCCTACCAAGGCTATTCATCTGGAGCTTATAAAGGACTTATCCATAGTTGCTTTTCTACATGGACTAAAGCGCTTCATATGTACTAGACGAAAGCCGCGGAAAAATTTGGTCAGACAACGTAACCAATTTTGTCGGCGCTAAGAATGAGCTGATGGAATTAAAGCGCCTGGTCCTCAGCGATGACCATCAGAAGGCGCTGCTGGATTTTTGCTTGGTCGAGGTTATAGACTGGCATTTCATTCCTCCGCGCTACCCTTATTTTGGTGGTCTATGGGAGGCTGCAGTGAAGACGGCCAAGTACCACTTCTACCGTGCGATAGGCAACTCGGTTCTTGGATTTGACGAGCTGCGGACGCTGTTGTGCCACATCACGGCAGTGATTAATTCAAGACCTTTAGTTTCAATTTCAGAGAGCCCTGCCGATCTAGATGTTCTAACTCCAGCGCATTTCTTGAATGGTGGCCCTCCTGCTTCGTTCGCTGAACCTGACGTTACGCTGCTAAACTTCGATCGCCTGGACGGCTGGCAGCCCGTTTCGTACCTGCAGCAGCTTTTTTGGTCCCGGTGGAAGGAGGAATACATAACATCACTGCAGCAGCGCTCAAAGTGGCCCACTGCGAAGCCTAGTTTAGCTGTCGCAGATTTGGTTCTTGTAAAGGATGAGAATCTTCCTCCCATGAAGTGGCCACTGGCGAGAGTGGTCGAGCTTTTGCCTGGACGAGATGGCGTTTCCCGAGTTGCTGTGCTGAAGACGTCACCTGGAATCACCAAGCGCTCCGTCGACAAGCTGTGCCTGCTGCCCCTTAAAGATGCTGTTGAAAGTCAGGCTTCCAACGGGGGGAGTATGTCGGGTCAAGCAGCTTAAATATTTTAAATTATTGCCAGTGGTGCGGCCCAAAGGAAATGCATTTTGGTGTTGTCGTTTCCAATGCCCCACTGCAAAGATAATTTGCTACCGCATATGCGCATGCAGCGGAATTCTTTCGTCTCCTTATGTCGCAAACTCTCGGACTCGGCTTAACAGCTTCCCCGAGCAGCTCTAACGCTCTCGGGCTATCATACGCTCTCGCTCGCGTCTAAGCGTGCTGCATAGGGCCCGGCAGATTGGCCCGTAATCGTCGCAGCTATTATATTAACATCCTCGCATCAATCGTTCGCCCAATCATCCCCATATGTACATACGCGATAAGTTGGTTTACATATGCAAATTGTGAATTATAAACAGCCTCTCGACTTTCCTTAACTTCAAATTGCAACAGTTATTAAAAGCGCTTAACAGCTTAACATTTGGTGACCCCGACGTGATTGTGCAATAAATAATCCATCAGTGCAATCAGAAACTAATATAGCATTCAAAGATCTAAACTAATTGCCATTTCAACCAGTGTCATCGACTACATAAGTTATCCACACATATATACACCGGCCTCTACCAAAGAAGAGCTAGATTGTGAAGCACACTTTGTGCAGCATTTCCTTCGACTACGTAAAGGCGATTATTGTGTTCGGCTGCCAGCAAAATATAGTTTGGATCTCCTTGGAGAATCTTCCAATCAAGCGCTTCGTAGATTCCTGACCCTTGAGAGAAAGTTAGATCGTCGCCCTGATGTTAAATCTCAGTATGCAGCATTTATAAAGGAGTACCTTGATGTAGGCCATATGTCTTAGGTTCCTACCCAGTCAATCAGCAACTGCCGATATTTTTTGCCTCACCATTGCGTCATGAAGGAAGATAGTTCTACGACCAAGCTTCGCGTCGTTTTTGATGGATCCGCTTCAACCTCATCTGGATATTCCCTGAACGACGTTTTAATGGCTGGTCCCGTAATCCAACCCAAACTGTTTCATATTCTTGCTCGATTTCGGTCATACGCCGTTGCGATTACGGAAGATATCTGTAAGATGTATCGTTGTGTAAGAGTCTCGACCGAGGATAGCAATTTGCAGTGTATTCTGTGGAGAAACTCCAGGGAAGAAGACTTGCGTGTGTTTCAATTGGACACCGTTACTTATGGGACGAAGCCTGCCTCCTATCTATCTGTGCGAGCATCAGGTGCAATGGACGAGCAGATGGCGTTTCCAGTTGGAGCTGAAATCCTTCGCCGTGACTTCTACGTGGATGACTTGATATCTGGAGCCAGCTCGCAGGAGGAGGCTATCCCAATTCGGGAGCAAACTACTGGAATTTTGGCTAGAGGTCAGTTCAGATTGAGGAAATGGTGTTCGAACGTCCCTGCTGTGCTGGATGGAGTTCCGGAAGAGGACAAGGAAACATTCTTCAAGTTCGACGATGGCAGCCATTGTGACTAAAACTTTAGGACTTGCGTGGGATCCGGTTTCTGATCTACTATTATTTTCGTTCTCGGCCCTTCAATCTTCTTTGAATTCCTGCAGGCGCTCTGTTTTGTCATCCATAGCGCGATTCTACGATCCTCTCGGACTAGCTGGTCTCGTAATTACTAAATCCAAAATCTTTCTCCAGCGTTTGTGCCAAGAGAAGTTGTCCTGGGATGAAAGCCTTCCAGTCGCACTAAACACCGAGTGGCAGGAAATATGCACCAGATTTGGTCAGATTCGTCGACTTGAATTTCCTCGGCTTGTACTCCTTCCAGACTCGACGCTGGAAATTCACGGATTTTGCTATGCCAGCATCGAGGCTTATGATGCATGCATTTATGTCGTGTCCAAGGGTCAGCATTCCAGCAGTCACTTACTTTGTGCCAAATCTCGTGTGGCTCCTTTGAAGACACTTACAGTACCAAAGTTGGAGCTTTGTGGAGCGGAGTTGCTGGCTAGGCTCATATCTGAGGTAGCTGGAATGAATGTATTCAAGGGAAGGTGTTACTGTTGGTGTTACCGTTGCGCTCGCTTGGATTCGGGACGAGCCATCAAGATTTAATATTTTTGTTGCCAATAGAGTGTCAACGATTCAGGAAATGACCGAAAAAATGGAATAGCGCTATGTTCCCACAGCTTTAAACCCAGCCGACATTCTGTCTCGAGGGGCTCATCCGACTGAGCTGAATGAGTCACCTCTTTGGGCTCATGGTCCTCCATTTCTTTGCGGCTCCTCAGATGACTGGCCACCCACTGTGCTAACTGATAAGCCAGCCCTTGAACTTCGTAGGAAGGCTCTTCTGGTCAAATCGCCCTATATGGACATTATTGCTGATTCCAAGTATGCGAATTCATTTGCTTCTTTGCAACGCGTTTTCGGATACATTCACAAGTTTTGCAACCGAATTCGGCGCACCGGACTCACTGTCTCAGACATTGAACATGGAACCCGGGTATTGCTACGACTAGTCCAGCGTACTCAGCTATGGGAGGGCATGAAGTCACTGCGGGCAAGGTCTCCTCATCGAGGTCAATCGCATCGTTATCGCCATTCATGGATCAGTTTGGACTTCTCAGGGTAGATGGTCGACTAAAAAACTCTTCGTTGGATTTTGATGGCCGTCATCCAATCATCTTGCCCAGCAGCCATCCACTGACTCTTGCAATAATCTCCCATTTTCATGAGCGGAATCTGCACGCTGGTCCTCGAGCTTTGCTTGGACTAATTCGATCCCAATATTGGCCTATTGGGGGGAGGAAGACGGTAAACAAGGCAGTAAACAAATGCGTAAGATGCTTTCGACTGAAGCCCAGGGTATTGGAGCATATTATGGCGGATCTTCCAAAGGAGCGGCTCGATGGTTCTCATGCCTTTGAGATCACAGGCGTGGACTTCTGTGGGCCGTTTTTCTACAAACCGGAGGCACGCAACAAGGCTCCAATCAAGTGCTACGTCTGCGTCTTCATTTTTTTCCCTACCAAGGCTATTCATCTGGAGCTTATAAAGGACTTATCCACAGTTGCTTTTCTACATGGACTAAAGCGCTTCATATGTACTAGACGAAAGCCGCGGAAAAATTTGGTCAGACAACGTAACCAATTTTGTCGGCGCTAAGAATGAGCTGATGGAATTAAAGCGCCTGGTCCTCAGCGATGACCATCAGAAGGCGCTGCTGGATTTTTGCTTGGTCGAGGTTATAGACTGGCATTTCATTCCTCCGCGCTACCCTCATTTTGGTGGTCTATGGGAGGCTGCAGTGAAGACGGCCAAGTACCACTTCTACCGTGCGATAGGCAACTCGGTTCTTGGATTTAACGAGCTGCGGACGCTGTTGTGCCACATCACGGCAGTGATTAATTCAAGACCTTTAGTTTCAATTTCAGAGAGCCCTGCCGATCTAGATGTTCTAACTCCAGCGCATTTCTTGAATGGTGGCCCTCCTGCTTCGTTCGCTGAACCTGACGTTACGCTGCTAAACTTCGATCGCCTGGACGGCTGGCAGCGCGTTTCGTACCTGCAGCAGCTTTTTTGGTCCCGGTGGAAGGAGGAATACATAACATCACTGCAGCAGCGCTCAAAGTGGCCCACTGCGAAGCCTAGTTTAGCTGTCGCAGATTTGGTTCTTGTCAAGGATGAGAATCTTCCTCCCATGAAGTGGCCACTGGCGAGAGTGGTCGAGCTTTTGCCTGGACGAGATGGCGTTTCCCGAGTTGCTGTGCTGAAGACGTCACCTGGAATCACCAAGCGCGCCGTCAACAAGCTGTGCCTGCTGCCCCTTAAAGATGCTGTTGAAAGTCAGGCTTCCAACGGGGGGAGTATGTCGGGTCAAGCAGCTTAAATATTTTAAATTATTGCCAGTGGTGCGGCCCAAAGGAAATGCATTTTGGTGTTGTCGTTTCCAATGCCCCACTGCAAAGATAATTTGCTACCGCATATGCGCATGCAGCGGAATTCTTTCGTCTCCTTATGTCGCAATCTCTCGGACTCGGCTTAACAGCGTCCCCGAGCAGCTCTAACGCTCTCGGGCTATCATACGCTCTCGCTCGCGTCTAAGCTTGCTGCATAGGGCCCGGCAGATTGGCCCGTAATCGTCGCAGCTATTATATTAACATCCTCGCATCAATCGTTCGCCCAATCATCCCCATATGTACATACGCGATAAGTTGGTTTACATATGCAAATTGTGAATTATAAACAGCCTCTCGACTTTCCTTAACTTCAAATTGCAACAGTTATTAAAAACGCTTAACAGCTTAACATTTGGTGACCCCGACGTGATTGTGCAATAAATAATCCATCAGTGCAATCAGAAACTAATATAGCATTCAAAGATCTAAACTAATTGCCATCTCAACCAGTGTCATCGACTACATAAGTTATCCACACATATATACACCGGCCTCTACCAAAGAAGAGCTAGATTGTGAAGCACACTTTGTGCAGCATTTCCTTCGACTACATAAAGGCGATTATTGTGTTCGGCGGCCAGCAAAATATAATTTGGATCTCCTTGGAGAATCTTACAATCAAGCGCTTCGTAGATTCCTGACCCTTGAGAGAAAGTTAGATCGTCGCCCTGATGTTAAATCTCAGTATGCAGCATTTATAAAGGAGTACCTTGATGTAGGCCATATGTCTCAGGTTCCTACCCAGTCAATCAGCAACTGCCAATATTTTTTGCCTCACCATTGCGTCATGAAGGAAGATAGTTCTACGACCAAGCTTCGCGTCGTTTTTGATGGATCCGCTTCAACCTCATCTGGATATTCCCTGAACGACGTTTTAATGGCTGGTCCCGTAATCCAACCCAAACTGTTTCATATTCTTGCTCGATTTCGTTCATACGCCGTTGCGATTACGGAAGATATCTGTAAGATGTATCGTTGTGTAAGAGTCTCGACCGAGGATAGCAATTTGCAGTGTATTCTGTGGAGAAACTCCAGGGAAGAAGACTTGCGTGTGTTTCAATTGGACACCGTTACTTATGGGACGAAGCCTGCCTCCTATCTATCTGTGCGAGCATCAGGTGCAATGGACGAGCAGATGGCGTTTCCAGTTGGAGCTGAAATCCTTCGCCGTGACTTCTACGTGGATGACTTGATATCTGGAGCCAGCTCGCAGGAGGAGGCTATCCCAATTCGGGAGCAAACTACTGGAATTTTGGCTAGAGGTCAGTTCAGATTGAGGAAATGGTGTTCGAACGTCCCTGCTGTGCTGGATGGAGTTCCGGAAGAGGACAAGGAAACATTTTTCAAGTTCGACGATGGCAGCCATTGTGACTAAAACTTTAGGACTTGCGTGGGATCCGGTTTCTGATCTACTATTATTTTCGTTCTCGGCCCTTCAATCTTCTTTGAATTCCTGCAGGCGCTCTGTTTTGTCATCCATAGCGCGATTCTACGATCCTCTCGGACTAGCTGGTCTCGTAATTACTAAATCCAAAATCTTTCTCCAGCGTTTGTGCCAAGAGAAGTTGTCCTGGGATGAAAGCCTTCCAGTCGCACTAAACACCGAGTGGCAGGAAATATGCACCAGATTTGGTCAGATTCGTCGACTTGAATTTCCTCGGCTTGTACTCCTTCCAGACTCGACGCTGGAAATTCACGGATTTTGCTATGCCAGCATCGAGGCTTATGATGCATGCATTTATGTCGTGTCCAAGGGTCAGCATTCCAGCAGTCACTTACTTTGTGCCAAATCTCGTGTGGCTCCTTTGAAGACACTTACAGTACCAAAGTTGGAGCTTTGTGGAGCGGAGTTGCTGGCTAGGCTCATATCTGAGGTAGCTGGAATGAATGTATTCAAGGGAAGGTGTTACTGTTGGTGTGATTCTGCCGTTGCGCTCTCTTGGATTCGGGACGAGCCATCAAGATTTAATATTTTTGTTGCCAATAGAGTGTCAACGATTCAGGAAATGACCGAAAAAATGGAATAGCGCTATGTTCCCACAGCTTTAAACCCAGCCGACATTCTGTCTCGAGGGGCTCATCCGACTGAGCTGAATGAGTCACCTCTTTGGGCTCATGGTCCTCCATTCCTTTGCGGCTCCTCAGATGACTGGCCACCCACTGTGCTAACTGATAAGCCAGCCCTTAAACTTCGTCGGAAGGCTCTTCTGGTCAAATCGCCCTATATGGACATTATTGCTGATTCCAAGTATGCGAATTCATTTGCTTCTTTGCAACGCGTTTTCGGATACATTCACAAGTTTTGCAACCGAATTCGGCGCACCGGACTCACTGTCTCAGACATTGAACATGGAACCCGGGTATTGCTACGACTAGTCCAGCGTACTCAGCTATGGGAGGGCATGAAGTCACTGCGGGCAAGGTCTCCTCATCGAGGTCAATCGCATCGTTATCGCCATTCATGGATCAGTTTGGACTTCTCAGGGTAGATGGTCGACTAAAAAACTCTTCGTTGGATTTTGATGGCCGTCATCCAATCATCTTGCGCAGCAGCCATCCACTGACTCTTGCAATAATCTCCCATTTTCATGAGCGGAATCTGCACGCTGGTCCTCGAGCTTTGCTTGGACTAATTCGATCCCAATATTGGCCTATTGGGGGGAGGAAGACGGTAAACAAGGCAGTAAACAAATGCGTAAGATGCTTTCGACTGAAGCCCAGGGTATTGGAGCATATTATGGCGGATCTTCCAAAGGAGCGGCTCGATGGTTCTCATGCCTTTGAGATCACAGGCGTGGACTTCTGTGGGCCGTTTTTCTACAAACCGGAGGCACGCAACAAGGCTCCAATCAAGTGCTACGTCTGCGTCTTCATTTTTTTCCCTACCAAGGCTATTCATCTGGAGCTTATAAAGGACTTATCCACAGTTGCTTTTCTACATGGACTAAAGCGCTTCATATGTACTAGACGAAAGCCGCGGAAAAATTTGGTCAGACAACGTAACCAATTTTGTCGGCGCTAAGAATGAGCTGATGGAATTAAAGCGCCTGGTCCTCAGCGATGACCATCAGAAGGCGCTGCTGGATTTTTGCTTGGTCGAGGTTATAGACTGGCATTTCATTCCTCCGCGCTCCCCTCATTTTGGTGGTCTATGGGAGGCTGCAGTGAAGACGGCCAAGTACCACTTCTACCGTGCGATAGGCAACTCGGTTCTTGGATTTGACGAGCTGCGGACGCTGTTGTGCCACATCACGGCAGTGATTAATTCAAGACCTTTAGTTTCAATTTCAGAGAGCCCTGCCGATCTAGATGTTCTAACTCCAGCGCATTTCTTGAATGGTGGCCCTCCTGCTTCGTTCGCTGAACCTGACGTTACGCTGCTAAACTTCGATCGCCTGGACGGCTGGCAGCGCGTTTCGTACCTGCAGCAGCTTTTTTGGTCCCGGTGGAAGGAGGAATACATAACATCACTGCAGCAGCGCTCAAAGTGGCCCACTGCGAAGCCTAGTTTAGCTGTCGCAGATTTGGTTCTTGTCAAGGATGAGAATCTTCCTCCCATGAAGTGGCCACTGGCGAGAGTGGTCGAGCTTTTGCCTGGACGAGATGGCGTTTCCCGAGTTGCTGTGCTGAAGACGTCACCTGGAATCACCAAGCGCGCCGTCAACAAGCTGTGCCTGCTGCCCCTTAAAGATGCTGTTGAAAGTCAGGCTTCCAACGGGGGGAGTATGTCGGGTCAAGCAGCTTAAATATTTTAAATTATTGCCAGTGGTGCGGCCCAAAGGAAATGCATTTTGGTGTTGTCGTTTCCAATGCCCCACTGCAAAGATAATTTGCTACCGCATATGCGCATGCAGCGGAATTCTTTCGTCTCCTTATGTCGCAATCTCTCGGACTCGGCTTAACAGCGTCCCCGAGCAGCTCTAACGCTCTCGGGCTATCATACGCTCTCGCTCGCGTCTAAGCTTGCTGCATAGGGCCCGGCAGATTGGCCCGTAATCGTCGCAGCTATTATATTAACATCCTCGCATCAATCGTTCGCCCAATCATCCCCATATGTACATACGCGATAAGTTGGTTTACATATGCAAATAAATTGTGAATTATAAACAGCCTCTCGACTTTCCTTAACTTCAAATTGCAACAGTTATTAAAAACGCTTAACAGCTTAACATTTGGTGACCCCGACGTGATTGTGCAATAAATAATCCATCAGTGCAATCAGAAACTAATATAGCATTCAAAGATCTAAACTAATTGCCATCTCAACCAGTGTCATCGACTACATAAGTTATCCACACATATATACACCGGCCTCTACCAAAGAAGAGCTAGATTGTGAAGCACACTTTGTGCAGCATTTCCTTCGACTACATAAAGGCGATTATTGTGTTCGGCTGCCAGCAAAATATAATTTGGATCTCCTTGGAGAATCTTACAATCAAGCGCTTCGTAGATTCCTGACCCTTGAGAGAAAGTTAGATCGTCGCCCTGATGTTAAATCTCAGTATGCAGCATTTATAAAGGAGTACCTTGATGTAGGCCATATGTCTCAGGTTCCTACCCAGTCAATCAGCAACTGCCAATATTTTTTGCCTCACCATTGCGTCATGAAGGAAGATAGTTCTACGACCAAGCTTCGCGTCGTTTTTGATGGATCCGCTTCAACCTCATCTGGATATTCCCTGAACGACGTTTTAATGGCTGGTCCCGTAATCCAACCCAAACTGTTTCATATTCTTGCTCGATTTCGGTCATACGCCGTTGCGATTACGGAAGATATCTGTAAGATGTATCGTTGTGTAAGAGTCTCGACCGAGGATAGCAACTTGCAGTGTATTCTGTGGAGAAACTCCAGGGAAGAAGACTTGCGTGTGTTTCAATTGGACACCGTTACTTATGGGACGAAGCCTGCCTCCTATCTATCTGTGCGAGCGATGCATCAGGTGGCAATGGACGAGCAGATGGCGTTTCCAGTTGGAGCTGAAATCCTTCGCCGTGACTTCTACGTGGATGACTTGATATCTGGAGCCAGCTCGCAGGAGGAGGCTATCCCAATTCGGGAGCAAACTACTGGAATTTTGGCTAGAGGTCAGTTCAGATTGAGGAAATGGTGTTCGAACGTCCCTGCTGTGCTGGATGGAGTTCCGGAAGAGGACAAGGAAACATTTTTCAAGTTCGACGATGGCAGCCATGTGACTAAAACTTTAGGACTTGCGTGGGATCCGGTTTCTGATCTACTATTATTTTCGTTCTCGGCCCTTCAATCTTCTTTGAATTCCTGCAGGCGCTCTGTTTTGTCATCCATAGCGCGATTCTGCAATCCTCTCGGACTAGCTGGTCTCGTAATTACTAAATCCAAAATCTTTCTCCAGCGTTTGTGCCAAGAGAAGTTGTCCTGGGATGAAAGCCTTCCAGTCGCACTAAACACCGAGTGGCAGGAAATATGCACCAGATTTGGTCAGATTCGTCGACTTGAATTTCCTCGGCTTGTACTCCTTCCAGACTCGACGCTGGAAATTCACGGATTTTGCTATGCCAGCATCGAGGCTTATGGTGCATGCATTTATGTCGTGTCCAAGGGTCAGCATTCCAGCAGTCACTTACTTTGTGCCAAATCTCGTGTGGCTCCTTTGAAGACACTTACAGTACCAAAGTTGGAGCTTTGTGGAGCGGAGTTGCTGGCTAGGCTCATATCTGAGGTAGCTGGAATGAATGTATTCAAGGGAAGGTGTTACTGTTGGTGTGATTCTGCCGTTGCGCTCTCTTGGATTCGGGACGAGCCATCAAGATTTAATATTTTTGTTGCAAATATTTAATGTCAACGATTCAGAAAAATGACCGAAAAAATGGAATAGCGCTATGTTCCCACAGCTTTAAACCCAGCCGACATTCTGTCTCGAGGGGCTCATCCGACTGAGCTGAATGAGTCACCTCTTTGGGCTCATGGTCCTCCATTCCTTTGCGGCTCCTCAGATGACTGGCCACCCACTGTGCTAACTGATAAGCCAGCCCTTGAACTTCGTAGGAAGGCTCTTCTGGTCAAATCGCCCTATATGGACATTATTGCTGATTCCAAGTATGCGAATTCATTTGCTTCTTTGCAACGCGTTTTCGGATACATTCACAAGTTTTGCAACCGAATTCGGCGCACCGGACTCACTGTCTCAGACATTGAACATGGAACCCGGGTATTGCTACGACTAGTCCAGCGTACTCAGCTATGGGAGGGCATGAAGTCACTGCGGGCAAGGTCTCCTCATCGAGGTCAATCGCATCGTTATCGCCATTCATGGATCAGTTTGGACTTCTCAGGGTAGATGGTCGACTAAAAAACTCTTCGTTGGATTTTGATGGCCGTCATCCAATCATCTTGCGCAGCAGCCATCCACTGACTCTTGCAATAATCTCCCATTTTCATGAGCGGAATCTGCACGCTGGTCCTCGAGCTTTGCTTGGACTAATTCGATCCCAATATTGGCCTATTGGGGGGAGGAAGACGGTAAACAAGGCAGTAAACAAATGCGTAAGATGCTTTCGACTGAAGCCCAGGGTATTGGAGCATATTATGGCGGATCTTCCAAAGGAGCGGCTCGATGGTTCTCATGCCTTTGAGATCACAGGCGTGGACTTCTGTGGGCCGTTTTTCTACAAACCGGAGGCACGCAACAAGGCTCCAATCAAGTGCTACGTCTGCGTCTTCATTTTTTTCCCTACCAAGGCTATTCATCTGGAGCTTATAAAGGGCTTATCCACAGTTGCTTTTCTACATGGACTAAAGCGCTTCATATGTACTAGACGAAAGCCGCGGAAAAATTTGGTCAGACAACGTAACCAATTTTGTCGGCGCTAAGAATGAGCTGATGGAATTAAAGCGCCTGGTCCTCAGCGATGACCATCAGAAGGCGCTGCTGGATTTTTGCTTGGTCGAGGTTATAGACTGGCATTTCATTCCTCCGCGCTCCCCTCATTTTGGTGGTCTATGGGAGGCTGCAGTGAAGACGGCCAAGTACCACTTCTACCGTGCGATAGGCAACTCGGTTCTTGGATTTGACGAGCTGCGGACGCTGTTGTGCCACATCACGGCAGTGATTAATTCAAGACCTTTAGTTTCAATTTCAGAGAGCCCTGCCGATCTAGATGTTCTAACTCCAGCGCATTTCTTGAATGGTGGCCCTCCTGCTTCGTTCGCTGAACCTGACGTTACGCTGCTAAACTTCGATCGCCTGGACGGCTGGCAGCGCGTTTCGTACCTGCAGCAGCTTTTTTGGTCCCGGTGGAAGGAGGAATACATAACATCACTGCAGCAGCGCTCAAAGTGGCCCACTGCGAAGCCTAGTTTAGCTGTCGCAGATTTGGTTCTTGTCAAGGATGAGAATCTTCCTCCCATGAAGTGGCCACTGGCGAGAGTGGTCGAGCTTTTGCCTGGACGAGATGGCGTTTCCCGAGTTGCTGTGCTGAAGACGTCACCTGGAATCACCAAGCGCGCCGTCAACAAGCTGTGCCTGCTGCCCCTTAAAGATGCTGTTGAAAGTCAGGCTTCCAACGGGGGGAGTATGTCGGGTCAAGCAGCTTAAATATTTTAAATTATTGCCAGTGGTGCGGCCCAAAGGAAATGCATTTTGGTGTTGTCGTTTCCAATGCCCCACTGCAAAGATAATTTGCTACCGCATATGCGCATGCAGCGGAATTCTTTCGTCTCCTTATGTCGCAATCTCTCGGACTCGGCTTAACAGCGTCCCCGAGCAGCTCTAACGCTCTCGGGCTATCATACGCTCTCGCTCGCGTCTAAGCTTGCTGCATAGGGCCCGGCAGATTGGCCCGTAATCGTCGCAGCTATTATATTAACATCCTCGCATCAATCGTTCGCCCAATCATCCCCATATGTACATACGCGATAAGTTGGTTTACATATGCAAATAAATTGTGAATTATAAACAGCCTCTCGACTTTCCTTAACTTCAAATTGCAACAGTTATTAAAAACGCTTAACAGCTTAACATTTGGTGACCCCGACGTGATTGTGCAATAAATAATCCATCAGTGCAATCAGAAACTAATATAGCATTCAAAGATCTAAACTAATTGCCATCTCAACCAGTGTCATCGACTACATAAGTTATCCACACATATATACACCGGCCTCTACCAAAGAAGAGCTAGATTGTGAAGCACACTTTGTGCAGCATTTCCTTCGACTACATAAAGGCGATTATTGTGTTCGGCGGCCAGCAAAATATAATTTGGATCTCCTTGGAGAATCTTACAATCAAGCGCTTCGTAGATTCCTGACCCTTGAGAGAAAGTTAGATCGTCGCCCTGATGTTAAATCTCAGTATGCAGCATTTATAAAGGAGTACCTTGATGTAGGCCATATGTCTCAGGTTCCTACCCAGTCAATCAGCAACTGCCAATATTTTTTGCCTCACAATTGCGTCATGAAGGAAGATAGTTCTACGACCAAGCTTCGCGTCGTTTTTGATGGATCCGCTTCAACCTCATCTGGATATTCCCTGAACGACGTTTTAATGGCTGGTCCCGTAATCCAACCCAAACTGTTTCATATTCTTGCTCGATTTCGGTCATACGCCGTTGCGATTACGGAAGATATCTGTAAGATGTATCGTTGTGTAAGAGTCTCGACCGAGGATAGCAACTTGCAGTGTATTCTGTGGAGAAACTCCAGGGAAGAAGACTTGCGTGTGTTTCAATTGGACACCGTTACTTATGGGACGAAGCCTGCCTCCTATCTATCTGTGCGAGCGATGCATCAGGTGGCAATGGACGAGCAGATGGCGTTTCCAGTTGGAGCTGAAATCCTTCGCCGTGACTTCTACGTGGATGACTTGATATCTGGAGCCAGCTCGCAGGAGGAGGCTATCCCAATTCGGGAGCAAACTACTGGAATTTTGGCTAGAGGTCAGTTCAGATTGAGGAAATGGTGTTCGAACGTCCCTGCTGTGCTGGATGGAGTTCCGGAAGAGGACAAGGAAACATTTTTCAAGTTCGACGATGGCAGCCATGTGACTAAAACTTTAGGACTTGCGTGGGATCCGGTTTCTGATCTACTATTATTTTCGTTCTCGGCCCTTCAATCTTCTTTGAATTCCTGCAGGCGCTCTGTTTTGTCATCCATAGCGCGATTCTACGATCCTCTCGGACTAGCTGGTCTCGTAATTACTAAATCCAAAATCTTTCTCCAGCGTTTGTGCCAAGAGAAGTTGTCCTGGGATGAAAGCCTTCCAGTCGCACTAAACACCGAGTGGCAGGAAATATGCACCAGATTTGGTCAGATTCGTCGACTTGAATTTCCTCGGCTTGTACTCCTTCCAGACTCGACGCTGGAAATTCACGGATTTTGCTATGCCAGCATCGAGGCTTATGGTGCATGCATTTATGTCGTGTCCAAGGGTCAGCATTCCAGCAGTCACTTACTTTGTGCCAAATCTCGTGTGGCTCCTTTGAAGACACTTACAGTACCAAAGTTGGAGCTTTGTGGAGCGGAGTTGCTGGCTAGGCTCATATCTGAGGTAGCTGGAATGAATGTATTCAAGGGAAGGTGTTACTGTTGGTGTGATTCTGCCGTTGCGCTCTCTTGGATTCGGGACGAGCCATCAAGATTTAATATTTTTGTTGCCAATAGAGTGTCAACGATTCAGGAAATGACCGAAAAAATGGAATAGCGCTATGTTCCCACAGCTTTAAACCCAGCCGACATTCTGTCTCGAGGGGCTCATCCGACTGAGCTGAATGAGTCACCTCTTTGGGCTCATGGTCCTCCATTTCTTTGCGGCTCCTCAGATGACTGGCCACCCACTGTGCTAACTGATAAGCCAGCCCTTGAACTTCGTAGGAAGGCTCTTCTGGTCAAATCGCCCTATATGGACATTATTGCTGATTCCAAGTATGCGAATTCATTTGCTTCTTTGCAACGCGTTTTCGGATACATTCACAAGTTTTGCAACCGAATTCGGCGCACCGGACTCACTGTCTCAGACATTGAACATGGAACCCGGGTATTGCTACGACTAGTCCAGCGTACTCAGCTATGGGAGGGCATGAAGTCACTGCGGGCAAGGTCTCCTCATCGAGGTCAATCGCATCGTTATCGCCATTCATGGATCAGTTTGGACTTCTCAGGGTAGATGGTCGACTAAAAAACTCTTCGTTGGATTTTGATGGCCGTCATCCAATCATCTTGCGCAGCAGCCATCCACTGACTCTTGCAATAATCTCCCATTTTCATGAGCGGAATCTGCACGCTGGTCCTCGAGCTTTGCTTGGACTAATTCGATCCCAATATTGGCCTATTGGGGGGAGGAAGACGGTAAACAAGGCAGTAAACAAATGCGTAAGATGCTTTCGACTGAAGCCCAGGGTATTGGAGCATATTATGGCGAATCTTCCAAAGGAGCGGCTCGATGGTTCTCATGCCTTTGAGATCACAGGCGTGGACTTCTGTGGGCCGTTTTTCTACAAACCGGAGGCACGCAACAAGGCTCCAATCAAGTGCTACGTCTGCGTCTTCATTTTTTTCCCTACCAAGGCTATTCATCTGGAGCTTATAAAGGACTTATCCACAGTTGCTTTTCTACATGGACTAAAGCGCTTCATATGTACTAGACGAAAGCCGCGGAAAAATTTGGTCAGACAACGTAACCAATTTTGTCGGCGCTAAGAATGAGCTGATGGAATTAAAGCGCCTGGTCCTCAGCGATGACCATCAGAAGGCGCTGCTGGATTTTTGCTTGGTCGAGGTTATAGACTGGCATTTCATTCCTCCGCGCTCCCCTCATTTTGGTGGTCTATGGGAGGCTGCAGTGAAGACGGCCAAGTACCACTTCTACCGTGCGATAGGCAACTCGGTTCTTGGATTTGACGAGCTGCGGACGCTGTTGTGCCACATCACGGCAGTGATTAATTCAAGACCTTTAGTTTCAATTTCAGAGAGCCCTGCCGATCTAGATGTTCTAACTCCAGCGCATTTCTTGAATGGTGGCCCTCCTGCTTCGTTCGCTGAACCTGACGTTACGCTGCTAAACTTCGATCGCCTGGACGGCTGGCAGCGCGTTTCGTACCTGCAGCAGCTTTTTTGGTCCTGGTGGAAGGAGGAATACATAACATCACTGCAGCAGCGCTCAAAGTGGCCCACTGCGAAGCCTAGTTTAGCTGTCGCAGATTTGGTTCTTGTCAAGGATGAGAATCTTCCTCCCATGAAGTGGCCACTGGCGAGAGTGGTCGAGCTTTTGCCTGGACGAGATGGCGTTTCCCGAGTTGCTGTGCTGAAGACGTCACCTGGAATCACCAAGCGCGCCGTCAACAAGCTGTGCCTGCTGCCCCTTAAAGATGCTGTTGAAAGTCAGGCTTCCAACGGGGGGAGTATGTCGGGTCAAGCAGCTTAAATATTTTAAATTATTGCCAGTGGTGCGGCCCAAAGGAAATGCATTTTGGTGTTGTCGTTTCCAATGCCCCACTGCAAAGATAATTTGCTACCGCATATGCGCATGCAGCGGAATTCTTTCGTCTCCTTATGTCGCAATCTCTCGGACTCGGCTTAACAGCGTCCCCGAGCAGCTCTAACGCTCTCGGGCTATCATACGCTCTCGCTCGCGTCTAAGCTTGCTGCATAGGGCCCGGCAGATTGGCCCGTAATCGTCGCAGCTATTATATTAACATCCTCGCATCAATCGTTCGCCCAATCATCCCCATATGTACATACGCGATAAGTTGGTTTACATATGCAAATAAATTGTGAATTATAAACAGCCTCTCGACTTTCCTTAACTTCAAATTGCAACAGTTATTAAAAACGCTTAACAGCTTAACATTTGGTGACCCCGACGTGATTGTGCAATAAATAATCCATCAGTGCAATCAGAAACAAATATAGCATTCAAAGATCTAAACTAATTGCCATTTCAACCAGTGTCATCGACTACATAAGTTATCCACACATATATACACCGGCCTCCCCTGCATATTCGGTAGTGCACGTACATAGCTGTTGGCTTGCGCTTCTCTTTTCGGTCATCTTCCCGCAAGAAACGTTTCTTACACCGGTCGCCTTTGTATTGCTGGGCTCGGTTCTTGTCGTCTATTGCTCGTGTTACTCTTTGCGATCATCTTCCCGCTAGAGACGTTGGTCTTTCTGCTAACGCTGCCGCTAGCATGGAAATTATTGCTGCTAACGAAATTCCAATGACCAGTGAGCAAAACAGGCTGTCTTTTTTGAAGCTTAAGTCAACGGAATTATGCGAGAAAATGAAAAGGTTAGCTACCGCTTGGCAGAATGAGTCGTTGGACTGTGACTACTACATGCTCGTGGTAAAGCAAGAGCAAGTCGAGAAGTTGATCAGCAAATTTGAGATGTTTCACGGCGAGCTTGAGGAATTGGATCGAAGCGAAATTCACAGTGGTTTGTGTGACATTTTTGAGTCACTTGCAAGCTCGCTGAAGGCGGCGATTATAAGGGAAATGGCTAAGAGTAGCGGCCGCATGCCGTTTCATTCTACCTTGTCTGGAGGAAACACTACGGTTGATTTTGCCGGCTCGCAATTTCTACCTCACCGTAGACAAGTACCATCCTTGCCTCCTATACAATTGCCGACGTTTAGCGGCGGGTATGCGAACTGGACGGACTTTTATTCAATGCTTGCCACCATCATCGACAGTCATCCGGACTTAACAAACATAGAAAAGCTCCAGCATTTGCGTTCCTGTCTGCGGGATTCGGCATTGGAGACTGTTCGGTCGCTGGAAATCTCAGATGGCAATTATGCTGTGGCATTAGATTTGTTGGAAAACAGATTCAATAATCGGCGATTGGTTTTTCAGGCACACATCAATGAGATTTTGGCGCTTCAGGCTGTGGAGCCTGCGCGCGCTCCAGGGTTTGGGCACCACTGAGCAGATCGCAGGATGCATCATCGTGCAGGAGCTTCTCCGAAAACTGGATCCAGCGAGCCAAGAGAAGTGGGAGGAACGATTCAACGACCCCGCATTCGCCAACTTAATTCCGTCGTGAGAATCTATGACCTCGTTCTTGGAGCAGCGATGCAGATCATTGGAGACGATGGACTTTTCTATGGCAAGCTATGCGTTGAGCAATCAGGTGGGCAGAAGTAGAAAGCATAATAATTTTAGGTCCACATTGGTTACAACGAACCAAACCTTAGCACGCTGCGCGCTGTGCAACGATGGTGCTCACGAGGTCCAGCACTGTCAGAAGTTTAAAGCGCTGTCCCCCACAAATCGCCATAAAGAAGCCAAGCGGCTTTCGTTGTGTATAAATTGTCTCAGAACAGGGCATCGATTACTTCAGTGCACCTCGAGCAACTGTCGTACCTGCGGGGGTAGACACCATACCCTCCTTCATTTTGGTAGCCCTGAAGATACTGCAGTCCAAGGGAAATCAGCGCCGTATACTCCATCTCAGTCTGCGCTGTCTGAGTCTACGCCGTCTGAGCATACCACTGAGCCCTCTACGTCAGCGGCTACCTCGTCTGCCATTATTGCCCAAGATCTCAGGAATGGTGTTGTTCTACTTGCCACGGCCACGGTCTTAGTCAAAAATCGTTCCGGAGTTTTAGTTCCCTGCCGAGCGTTGCTGGATTCCGGCTCACAGTTGCATCTAATAACTTCTCGTTTCGCGAATCAGCTTCAGCTTTGAAAAATGAAATCATCGACTGCAGTCTCGGGAATAGGCGACTCTAGCTTCGTCACGGATGAATTTTCGGTCAACGTTAGCCTGCACTCTCGCTCATCGGATTACTCAACTCTGATCACTGCCATTGTAGCCTCTAGCATAACCGATCGACAGCCAAGCTTTGGAATTGACACTCAAAACTGGAACATTCCATCTAACATACCACTAGCTGATCCGGAGTTTTATAAGCCGCAGCGCGTCGATCTGCTAATTGGCGCAAGTCTGTTTTTCGAGCTCCTGTGTGTTGGTCAGGTCAAGCTACTGCCAGGATTGCCTTCAACTCAGAAAACGCGCTTGGGATGGGTCGTTACTGGAAGTTGTTCGCGTTTAAAAGGTTCCTCGTTGATGGTCTCTCGCGCTCGGGCCGTAGCTGCTGAGGATAATGATCCAGAGGATCGGCTTGAGGTGCTTCTTCGGAGGTTTTGGGAGGCAGAAAATTGCATCGAACCAATAATAAAGTCTACCAAAGAAGAGCTAGATTGTGAAGCACACTTTGTGCAGCATTTCCTTCGACTACATAAAGGCGATTATTGTGTTCGGCGGCCAGCAAAATATAATTTGGATCTCCTTGGAGAATCTTACAATCAAGCGCTTCGTAGATTCCTGACCCTTGAGAGAAAGTTAGATCGTCGCCCTGATGTTAAATCTCAGTATGCAGCATTTATAAAGGAGTACCTTGATGTAGGCCATATGTCTCAGGTTCCTACCCAGTCAATCAGCAACTGCCGATATTTTTTGCCTCACCATTGCGTCATGAAGGAAGATAGTTCTACGACCAAGCTTCGCGTCGTTTTTGATGGATCCGCTTCAACCTCATCTGGATATTCCCTGAACGACGTTTTAATGGCTGGTCCCGTAATCCAACCCAAACTGTTTCATATTCTTGCTCGATTTCGGTCATACGCCGTTGCGATTACGGAAGATATCTGTAAGATGTATCGTTGTGTAAGAGTCTCGACCGAGGATAGCAACTTGCAGTGTATTCTGTGGAGAAACTCCAGGGAAGAAGACTTGCGTGTGTTTCAATTGGACACCGTTACTTATGGGACGAAGCCTGCCTCCTATCTATCTGTGCGAGCATCAGGTGCAATGGACGAGCAGATGGCGTTTCCAGTTGGAGCTGAAATCCTTCGCCGTGACTTCTACGTGGATGACTTGATATCTGGAGCCAGCTCGCAGGAGGAGGCTATCCCAATTCGGGAGCAAACTACTGGAATTTTGGCTAGAGGTCAGTTCAGATTGAGGAAATGGTGTTCGAACGTCCCTGCTGTGCTGGATGATGTTCCGGAAGAGGACAAGGAAACATTTTTCAAGTTCGACGATGGCAGCCATTGTGACTAAAACTTTAGGACTTGCGTGGGATCCGGTTTCTGATCTACTATTATTTTCGTTCTCGGCCCTTCAATCTTCTTAGAATTCCTGCAGGCGCTCTGTTTTGTCATCCATAGCGCGATTCTACGATCCTCTCGGACTAGCTGGTCTCGTAATTACTAAATCCAAAATCTTTCTCCAGCGTTTGTGCCAAGAGAAGTTGTCCTGGGATGAAAGCCTTCCAGTCGCACTAAACACCGAGTGGCAGGAAATATGCACCAGATTTGGTCAGATTCGTCGACTTGAATTTCCTCGGCTTGTACTCCTTCCAGACTCGACGCTGGAAATTCACGGATTTTGCTATGCCAGCATCGAGGCTTATGGTGCATGCATTTATGTCGTGTCCAAGGGTCAGCATTCCAGCAGTCACTTACTTTGTGCCAAATCTCGTGTGGCTCCTTTGAAGACACTTACAGTACCAAAGTTGGAGCTTTGTGGAGCGGAGTTGCTGGCTAGGCTCATATCTGAGGTAGCTGGAATGAATGTATTCAAGGGAAGGTGTTACTGTTGGTGTGATTCTGCCGTTGCGCTCTCTTGGATTCGGGACGAGCCATCAAGATTTAATATTTTTGTTGCAAATATTTAATGTTAACGATTCAGGAAATGACCGAAAAAATGGAATAGCGCTATGTTCCCACAGCTTTAAACCCAGCCGACATTCTGTCTCGAGGGGCTCATCCGACTGAGCTGAATGAGTCACCTCTTTGGGCTCATGGTCCTCCATTTCTTTGCGGCTTCTCAGATGACTGGCCACCCACTGTGCTAACTGATAAGCCAGCCCTTGAACTTCGTCGGAAGGCTCTTCTGGTCAAATCGCCCTATATGGACATTATTGCTGATTCCAAGTATGCGAATTCATTTGCTTCTTTGCAACGCGTTTTCGGATACATTCACAAGTTTTGCAACCGAATTCGGCGCACCGGACTCACTGTCTCAGACATTGAACATGGAACCCGGGTATTGCTACGACTAGTCCAGCGTACTCAGCTATGGGAGGGCATGAAGTCACTGCGGGCAAGGTCTCCTCATCGAGGTCAATCGCATCGTTATCGCCATTCATGGATCAGTTTGGACTTCTCAGGGTAGATGGTCGACTAAAAAACTCTTCGTTGGATTTTGATGGCCGTCATCCAATCATCTTGCCCAGCAGCCATCCACTGACTCTTGCAATAATCTCCCATTTTCATGAGCGGAATCTGCACGCTGGTCCTCGAGCTTTGCTTGGACTAATTCGATCCCAATATTGGCCTATTGGGGGGAGGAAGACGGTAAACAAGGCAGTAAACAAATGCGTAAGATGCTTTCGACTGAAGCCCAGGGTATTGGAGCATATTATGGCGGATCTTCCAAAGGAGCGGCTCGATGGTTCTCATGCCTTTGAGATCACAGGCGTGGACTTCTGTGGGCCGTTTTTCTACAAACCGGAGGCACGCAACAAGGCTCCAATCAAGTGCTACGTCTGCGTCTTCATTTTTTTCCCTACCAAGGCTATTCATCTGGAGCTTATAAAGGACTTATCCACAGTTGCTTTTCTACATGGACTAAAGCGCTGCATATGTACTAGACGAAAGCCGCGGAAAAATTTGGTCAGACAACGTAACCAATTTTGTCGGCGCTAAGAATGAGCTGATGGAATTAAAGCGCCTGGTCCTCAGCGATGACCATCAGAAGGCGCTGCTGGATTTTTGCTTGGTCGAGGTTATAGACTGGCATTTCATTCCTCCGCGCTCCCCTCATTTTGGTGGTCTATGGGAGGCTGCAGTGAAGACGGCCAAGTACCACTTCTACCGTGCGATAGGCAACTCGGTTCTTGGATTTGACGAGCTGCGGACGCTGTTGTGCCACATCACGGCAGTGATTAATTCAAGACCTTTAGTTTCAATTTCAGAGAGCCCTGCCGATCTAGATGTTTTAACTCCAGCGCATTTCTTGAATGGTGGCCCTCCTGCTTCGTTCGCTGAACCTGACGTTACGCTGCTAAACTTCGATCGCCTGGACGGCTGGCAGCGCGTTTCGTACCTGCAGCAGCTTTTTTGGTCCCGGTGGAAGGAGGAATACATAACATCACTGCAGCAGCGCTCAAAGTGGCCCACTGCGAAGCCTAGTTTAGCTGTCGCAGATTTGGTTCTTGTCAAGGATGAGAATCTTCCTCCCATGAAGTGGCCACTGGCGAGAGTGGTCGAGCTTTTGCCTGGACGAGATGGCGTTTCCCGAGTTGCTGTGCTGAAGACGTCACCTGGAATCACCAAGCGCGCCGTCAACAAGCTGTGCCTGCTGCCCCTTAAAGATGCTGTTGAAAGTCAGGCTTCCAACGGGGGGAGTATGTCGGGTCAAGCAGCTTAAATATTTTAAATTATTGCCAGTGGTGCGGCCCAAAGGAAATGCATTTTGGTGTTGTCGTTTCCAATGCCCCACTGCAAAGATAATTTGCTACCGCATATGCGCATGCAGCGGAATTCTTTCGTCTCCTTATGTCGCAATCTCTCGGACTCGGCTTAACAGCGTCCCCGAGCAGCTCTAACGCTCTCGGGCTATCATACGCTCTCGCTCGCGTCTAAGCTTGCTGCATAGGGCCCGGCAGATTGGCCCGTAATCGTCGCAGCTATTATATTAACATCCTCGCATCAATCGTTCGCCCAATCATCCCCATATGTACATACGCGATAAGTTGGTTTACATATGCAAATAAATTGTGAATTATAAACAGCCTCTCGACTTTCATTAACTTCAAATTGCAACAGTTATTAAAAACGCTTAATAGCTTAACAGAAGCCTTAACCCACCAAACGATGAATGGGAACTTCGAACTATGAGCCCGAGTCGTTCGATGATTTTTACAGTGTGATCGCCTCTTTGGCAGATCGGCTCACACAGCCCATGTCGGAGCAATCCTTGTTAGAGACTCTTAGAGCAAATCTTCTTACTGAGGTTAAGCGAGAAATTGTATATGAGCCAGCTTTCATCATTGCTCAGAAATCTGGTGTGAACACGCGAAATTTTTATGTGGGCAGCTCGAATGCCACAAAAAACTTAGCAGCGCGTGCACAACCGAAAAGTGCACGCAAACAGTTTGTCTCGAGGGGGACGAATACAGATTAGATGAGACTCCAAAATTGTTACATAACTTATTACCGGCCGCGTCATATCACGCTGACTTACAGCAATCCATCAATTATTCCACTCCCGGCAAAGGTAGCACTCGTTCGCGATTGCGTAGGATTGCCTTCAACCGTCAAACTTGGGCTGAACGCAAGATGCTATTAGAGACAGTAATTGGGAAACTCCATGACTTTCGCCCATATGCCCAAGTCACTCTACTGGGTAACACGGTAGTCGGCCTTTTGGACACCGGTGCGTCCGTGTGCTGTATTGGCGGTCATCTGGCGAAAGACGTAATGGAGAAAACGGAATATAAGCCTTTATCGGCCACGGTGAAGACGGCCGATGGAAAATCACAGGATATTATTGGTCGACTGACGACAGAGGTTAGCTATCGGGGCGAATCCAAGAAGATAACCTTTTTCTTAGTCCCAACTTTATCGGGAGACCTTTATTTGGGTATAGATTTTTGGAAGGCTTTTAACTTTCTTCCAGTTTCTCTTTTAAGTGAGCAACTATCGGTTGTGTCATTGAGCGATCCCTTAAGTAGGTCATTAACTGTACATCAACAAAAAACACTAGCAGCTGCCATTCTTCAGTTTCCCTCCTTTGCTATCAAGGGTTTAGGACGCACCACCTTGATATCGCATTCGATTGATATAGCTGACGCAAAACCAGTTAAGCAGCGTCACTATCCAGTTTCACCTGCTATAGAGAAGCTGATGTACAATGAATTAGATCGAATGCTTAGGCTGGGGGTAATCAAATAGTAGTAGGTCCTAACCAGTAGTATTAGTGCGCAAACCTGGCAAAGTTCGACTCTTCGATTCTACAGTAAAGGACGCATATCCTATGCCGCTTATCGATGGTATTCTGGCAAGATTGCCCAAGGGCGAGTTCATTACGAGCTTGGATCTAAAAGACGCATTTTGGCAGATACCGCTCGATAGGAAATCGCGGGATAAAACGGCTTTTACTGTTCCCGGAAGGCCTCTTTATCAGTTCACCGTGATGCCATTTGGGCTAGCTGACTCACCTCAGACCATGTCAAGGCTCATGGATAACTTCATTGATGACCTCTTGATCGTGTCTGCAACGTTTCAGCGGCATCTGGAGGTATTAGGAATTCTAGCTACTTAATTTAAAATAGCAAATTTAACCCTTAATGTTGAAAAGAGTCATTTTTGTATAAAGGAGGTCAAATATTTAGGTCACGTAATTGGTGATGGCACAATTAATACCGATCCAGACAAAATAGCAGCTACTACCGATTTTCCAGTACCTCGTTCAATTAAGCAAGTTCGACGTTTCCTTGGCTTAACTGGATGGTATCATAAGTTCATCCGGAACTATGCTGCATTGGCCGCCCCTTTAACAGATACCCTAAAGCAAAAACGTAGCTTTGTTTGGAGCGAAGAAGCACAAAAGTCGTTCGAATTATTAAAAGAACATATGAGCACAGCCCCTGTTTTGCATAGCCCGAATTTCAATATACCATTTAGCATACATTGTGATGCAAGTGACTCTGGCGTGGGGGCCGTGTTGATGCAGACCAATGAGGAGAAGGATGAAGTACCTGTGGCTTTCATGTCACGGAAGCTAAATAAATGCCAACGGAATTACACAGTGACCGAAAAAGAGTGTTTGGCAGCAGTTTTAGCGGTTAAGAAGTTTAGGGCTTACAGATGCTCTTTCGCGCACAAATACCGAAGACTTATCGGCATTGTCCAGCATTGTTAACCTTCAGTCAGAAGAATTTAGGTCGCCTGAGTATGTAGCCCTAAGAGCCCTAAGAAACTCGTCGAAAACGCGTCCAAGACTCCAGATTTGAAAATCGTAGATGGGTATATATACCGACGCGACGAGCACGCGGCGGGAGACAAAGTAGCTGAAGATTTATGTTGGAAGCTTTGGATACAACGAGGATTAGTCGAGGAAACCTTAAAAGACGCTCACGAAAACCAGCTATCAGCTCACTGTGGGATAAACCAAAACATTATAAAAACTTAGGCGTGTCTACTATTGGCCGAATTTGGTGTCCGACGTAAGGACATATATAAATAATTGCCATGTATGCAAGATCACAAAGCATCCCAATCACACCCTTCGACCTCCTCTAGGGAACATTGGTACATCGGATAGGTTTTTCCAGAAACTGTTTGTCGATTTCCTGGGTCCGTATCCCCGAAGTCCTTCTGGGCATATAGGGATTTTTATTGTGGCTGATCACTTGTCGAAGTTTCCTTTCTTAATGCCAGTAAAAAAGTTGACTGCGGATGTCGTGGCACGGTATCTGGAAGAAGAATTGTTCCATTGTTTTGGGGTTCCTGAAACAATTGTTTCGGATAATGGTGTACAGTTCAGGTATGAGGTGTTTAATGCGCTGCTAAGGAAAGATCATATTGTGCACAGGTATACTGCTGTTTACGCTCCGCAGGCAAACGCATCAGAACGAGTAAACCGATCGGTGATAGCTGCCATGAAATCATATGTCCGCCCTGATCAAAAGAATTGGGATGAGCAGTAACATTTGCTGTGCGCTGCGTTCCTCGGTCCATTCAGCCATAAATACGACTCCTTATAGCCTCGCTTTTGGCCAGCACATGATTGTCGATGCAGCCAGCTACAGGCTGTTAAGAGATTTACAGATGCTGGAAGATCGCACTGTACAGTTTGGTAAAGAGGATTCGTTTGATCTCATCAGACATAAGGCAAAGGATACGATGCACGCACAACACGCTAGGAATGAAAGAACATACAATTTGCGCAATCGGCAGGTGTCATTTGCTGTAGGTCAGGAGATATATCGACGGAGTTTCCAGCACAGCAATTTCGCGAAGGGATTTAGCGCTAAACTAGCACCAGCTTTTATTAAAAGTCGGATACGACAGAAGCTAGGAAGTTGCTACTATGAGGTGGAAGATCTGCAGGATAAATTAATCGGGAAGTTTCACACCAAGGATTTAGAACAATAACTTTTCTTTTAATAGCCGTTCAAGCGTTGATCCCAATTTTGGTGTGGTCCCCAAAGTGTGATTTTGGTAGGGGGGAATTTGTAGTGACGCTTGAACCAGCTACAATAACATTACTACAACAACAAAAAAATAAAACGAAAAAACTAAACAAAAATTTGAAATTGCGGTTAGCGCCCCTATTGCTCGTGATCGGCGGGTACTTTTTGGGCAGACGGTCGGACTCGGGAGAGAATAGACCGCGGTTATGTTAATGCGAGGGAAATGGTGGTTGGTACTTTCGCTGTTAGGAGGGTTCGTGGATGCAAGTCGAGCTACGGTCGCTCTTTTCGATTTTGGGTCCCACTTCAGAAGGTAGTGTATTTGGTCGAAAGCGGAAATATTAGCGGAAAAACAAAACTAAGCCTCGCGCCAGTGCCAAGTCCAAAAAAAAAAAGGTTCGGTTGCTTTCAAATTATACCATAAAGAAACTTTTTCTCTGTTCTCTTTTTCTTTTGGACGGTCATATGCAAGTACAGATAACCAGAGTGCCAATCGCAACATAGCGGTAAGTTGGACATTGGGGTTTTTAGGTGTCGCTAGGTAGTGTTGAATTTTGGGTTTTATTTGGGTTTTATTTTATTACAGAATTGGCACTTTGTGCCAAGCAGATTTCCAAGAGCGAAAAGAAGAAACAGATAATTGGGATCGATGACCGAGCCGTCCACCGCAACAACCAGCTGGCCAAGTACATAGAAAGGGAAGAGAAGAGACTGCGCTCCCGAAAAAGCACAAGAACCGAACGAATTCGCCGCTGGCGCAGAGAAGCACCCAAGGCAAGGAATAGATCACCGATTCAGCTGTGGGTCCGTCTTAGTGCATCAGCAGCATCGTCGGCGCCGGGAAGCTGCGTAAACATCTAGCCCTCGGCCGCCCAGCAAAAAAAAATAAAAATTTTACCCATGAGCCAATGGGCAAAGTTTTAGTGAGTTACGAATACGAATACCTTGCTCCCCTTTTCGGCAGTGCAGAGCCGTTAATTCAGTCGTGGTTTTCTTTCCCTTAAACCGTAAGGGTTAGCCCTATGTGGAGCCCAAAGCAAAGAAAGGAATAAGGGAAAAAGAAAGACAAAACCAATGAACCAAAGCAAAGAAAACGAGGGCGAACGTTGTGAGTTGCTGCAGACACCGCAACTCTACAGTTATACCCGATACTAAGTCAGTATGGCTCTCCTCCGGCAGACGCCGCTACTATTAAATGACACGACAAAGAGTGCGTGCGAGAGAGTCAGAAAATCAGTCTGAGCGTGACGAGGGGCGCTGCGTAGCCAGTGCAAATTGATTTGTTCCTTTTGGCTATAAAAATGATCTGATCTGATCCAGATTCAGCAACCGGATAGATATGGTTATTCTCTATGATTGTGAGTTTTTAGTTTTCTCGAATCTGCAATATTGTGGATGCAACAGATTTTCGTCCTTTGTGGGGACGTAAGAGGTGAGGCGAAATTTTGAGATATACGTTTTATAGGTGGGCGGATTCCAAATTTGGTTGCTCTTGCCTTAATAGTTTCCAAGATTTGTGGATGCCCCAGATTTTCGTCCTTTGCGGGAGCGCAAGGGGGTGTGGCGAAATTTTGAAACAAACTCGTCTCGGTCCGATATATTAGGAGTGTGGATACCAAACTTGGTTGCTATAGCTTTAATAGTCTCTGAGATGTAGGCGCTAATGTTTTACTAATGTTTAAGATATAGTAACTTTCTACGATTCTGCATTTTCAGTTTTCTCGTATGTTTAAAATTGTGGATGCCACAGATGTTCGCTCTTTGTGAGTGCGGAAGTGGGCGGGGCAAAGTTTTGAAACATTCTTGTAATAGTGACATATCACAAAAGTCCTTTGTGGGGACGTAAGAGGTGAGGCGAAATTTTGAGATATACGTTTTATAGGTGGGCGGATTCCAAATTTGGTTGCTCTAGCCTTAATAGTTTCCAAGATTTGTGGATGCCCCAGATTTTCGTCCTTTGCGGGAGCGCAAGGGGGTGTGGCGAAATTTTGAAACAAACTCGTCTCGGTCCGATATATTAGGAGTGTGGATACCAAATTTGGTTGCTATAGCTTTAATAGTCTCTGAGATGTAGGCGCTAATGTTTTACTAATGTTTAAGATATAGTAACTTTCTACGATTCTGCATTTTCAGTTTTCTCGTATGTTTAAAATTGTGGATGCCACAGATGTTCGCTCTTTGTGAGTGCGGAAGTGGGCGGGGCAAAGTTTTGAAATATTTTTGGAGCAGTGACATATCACAGAAGTCTGGATCCAAAACATCGTTGCTCTAGCTCTTATAGTCTTTGAGCATTAGGCGCTGAAGGGGACGGACAGACGGACAGACGGACAGACGGACGGACGGACAGACAGACAGGGCTCAATCGACTCGGCTATTGATGCTGATCAAGAATATATATACTTTATAGGGTCGGAAACGATTCCTTCTGGACGTTACACACATCCACTTTTACCACAAATCTAATATACCCCAATACTCATTTTGAGTATCGGGTATAAAAAGCAGTCCCCCGAAAGCCTCTGCGCGCCTTGTCCTTTCTCTGCTTTTCTGTTTTTGTTGTTGTGCTCTTCCAATAAAATTACATTTACAGAAATTACAGCAAGCGGATCGTCTTCGACAAAAGCGCTTTTGGAGATGGATGGCACGTAAGTGAAAGAATATTGCTTTACACTAAATAAAATGCATGCATGAGCGTGAGAGAAGGAGAGGTATAGGAAAGAAGGAAGGGGAGAGGTAAAACAGTTGGGCAGATCCACATGCCTGAAGAGAGAGCACGAACAGTAGCCGTGGGTTTTTTTTTGTTGTTGTCATAAATGCTCTTTTAAATTTGTGTGCCAGTTTAGCGGCTACCTCCTATATACATATATACTGGTTATTTTATATTATATACATATTTTAATTCTTTTTTTTTCTATTTATTTATAATTCTTCTATTTTAACTACTATTATTATTATTTTAATTTCCAACTTGGAATATTCTGGAATTCTGTTGTTCGCTAAGTTAATTTTTGAGTCAATTGGGAGTTTAAATAGAGTAGGGAAATGCCACTGTTGGAAGTAATAAATAAGTTTTAAAATGAAATCGATAATGAACTAAATTATTTTAGGGCGCCATGCCGAGTGGATTATGGAAATGAAGTGAGTCTGGGGGTTTTAGGGATCATCGGCCACTAATATGGCTTTGCGGCCCAGATGGTCAAGGTAGGGTGGGCAAAACGCTGCTGCACCGATAGCTACTCAGCAGCGCAACCCGTACTTCAGCATGTTCTGTTTTCTTTGCAGAGCAACCTCTATGTGTGCATAGCTTGTCACTCTTAGTAGCTTCTTTTCTGTATAACCAGTCCGATCGATCATGTGTTAGGGAGGAAAACAGCACCCGAAATCAATATTATTATATGTATCCAATGCGAGCAGGTAGCACAGTGGTAAATCCTCACACCCCCCCTTTTGCCGACGACAAATGGAAGCCGGAATCAGCGCGTGCTCCTCTGGTCGCTACAAAAAGATAGCTCGTTATGATAGCGTATCGCTATACGTTGTATGCTACAGCCTTGATCGACCGCAGCGACGAGAATGGGAAGATGATGGCGGCGCAGTGGAAGTTAATCCACGCGCAGCTCGTTGAATCACTGTTCACGCGAATGGAGGAGGACCCCAGCGCTCCCATGCCCACGTTCGATGGAGCGGGATGGCTGAACGGGGTCAAGTTCCTCAAATGTAACGACGACCCAACGCGACAGTGGCTGGTGCAGAAGGTGATCCTACTGGAAGCTCTATGGGAGGGGGCCAAGCTGGAGGTGGTAGACAGGGAGCTGATCCCGTCCATACCAAAGGCGAAGGTGCTCTTCACCATTGCTGTCCAGGGGGAGCGAGCACAGAAGCTGCTGCAAAGGCAAAATCCGGATGTGCCAACGGCTGACTCGAAGGTGCTGTATGCTGTATGGGGCGTAGGTAGCGTATACCTACGATTAAAAAAGCGCCACCCCTAGGACAAAGATGCGCACACCCTCTAGGCAGGCGAGGTCAAAAAAGACCTAGGTCTCGAGACCATAGAGGAGGCCGCCCAGGTTCTTGCGCTGGACGACTCAGAGGAAGAGGAGGGCGGTGACCTGACGAGCATAGTCATCCCGTCGTGTGAGGTTGAGTTTGTGATGGACCTATTTCAGGCTGAGGTAAGCCCAGTCACGTCCAGGGGTCAATCCACAAGAAATTTGTAGAGATAGATGGAACCTTAAGGGCGGCGTCGGGGGCGGCCTATCGTAGAGAGGTGGATCGGGGCTGGAATGGGCGTCGCTCGTCGTGTATACGAAACGGCTGCGTGGACTCGGGGTGGGGTGGTGTCGGTGCCTCGGCTATTTGGAGCGAACTTACGCAATCGGATGTTACTTTGATAATTCGACACTTTATTATAATTCTTAGCACTTTAAATGAACTTAGTTTAATTGGTCGCCGGTGTTTTGTTGTAAGTTCCGGGTACAACGTCTGTACTCCGAACCAGGTTTCTGCGTAAGTCTTGGTACAACGTCCGTACTCTGAGCCGGGTTTCTGCGTAAGTTTCTGGTACACCGTCTGTACTCTGAGCCGGGTTTCTGCGTAAGCTGTTCTTTGGTTCTCGTCGCCGTCTTTTAATAGGCCCGTATTGCTGGGACTGCGGGTTTGAAAATGCACTTCCGCGTCGGGGTACACTTTGCCGTTCTTGGTGATCGTCGCGGCGTCATCTTTCCGCAGTTGATGAAGCCGGAAGACCGCACTTGGCCGATGTTTTGGCCTGGAGTGGGGAGAGTATCCGTGAGCTCATGTCTTTGGTCATCGTTATGGAGTTGGCGCGTGTTGATCGGTGGTTGCGTGCGGAGAGGGGGCGTTGGTTGTGGGGTGTGGTGCGATGCGCTCATTATAAGTCGGGAGATGAATTGTATCGAAACCTTTTAGGTTCGTTACAAGTTAGCCACCCATGACGCTAAGGGTGCTGCAGCTCAACCTCCATAAGAACATAATAGCGTCGGTGGAACTCCTCATTACCATGGAGCAAGGGCCCGCCGACATAGCTTTAGTCCAGGAGCCGTGGATTGCGTCAGGCAACTCCGTGGCCGGGCTAGAGTCCTCAAATTACAACCTTCTCTACTCAACATCGGTAAGCAGGAACAGAACCGCCGTACTCGTACGGAAGGGAATCCATGCTCATCTTGTGTCTCATTGCAGCACGGACGACCTGACGGTAGTGATGCTGGAGAGCGAAGAAAAGCGCCTTATGGCAGCTTCCTGCTACATCGCACACGACAGGCCCGCTCCACCGGAAGAACTTAGAAGTCTGGTGAAGGAAGCCGGCTCCAGAAATCTCCAGCAACCCATTGGCGCAGACGCCAACGCCCATCACAATGTGTGGGGAAGCCCCGACATCAACGATAGAGGTGAGTCACTCCTAGACGTCAAACGTGCTAGACCTAACTCTCGTCACGGGAAAGAGCACTTTGGTATCTGACTGGAGAGTCCTCGAAAGACCATTCTTCTCAGACCATAAGTACATTCAGTTCAAGTGCGAATTCGAACACTTTTCGAAGATAACAGTCTATAGAAACCCCCGGAACACAAACTGGGTAAAGTTTTAAAAGACAGTTACTTCGAAGCTCTCGAATCCAGGCACAGTGAAATCCGCGGAGGATATATAGAAGTCCCTAAAGATCCTATCCAACGATTTACTGAACGCCTACCACGCATCGTGCAAACCCTCAAAAACGAAGAAGAGGTCCCAGCCACTCTGGTGGAACCGAGATCTCTCTCTTCAAAGGAACAACGTCAAGGAATTCTTTAATATCGCCAAACAAGCGACCGAAGAGATTGTCAATGAGGAATATAAAATCCTACTTAGGAGCTACAAGAAGGAAATACGTAAGGCACAAAGGAACTCGTGAAGGAACTTCTGCTCCAACATTGAGAAAGTGCCCGAAATCGCTAGGCTCCGGAAGCTGCTTTCAAAGCAGCCCACTGTACAGAGCCAACTAAAACTAGATAACGGACAGTGGACAGAGGGCTGTAAAGAAGCCCTAACAGCACTAATGGAGGTGCATTTCCCTGGATGCACCAAGGTCACTGACGTCAAGGAGCATCAGGACCTGGCAACCGAGAAACAGCACCCCCCAACAGGTCTGTTAACCACTAAGAGAATCCACTGGGCCATAGACTCCTTCGCAGCCATAAAAGCACCAGGACTGGAACGGATATTCCCAGCCATAATGCAGTTGACCAAAGGGGTTATCACCCCATGGCTCTTCGGAATATACTCAGCATGCCTAAGTACGGGCAATATCACTGTCCAATGGAGAACCTCGAGAGTTGTCTTCCTCTCAAAGGCAGGAAAGTGCAGCCACGTGAGTCCCAAGGATTACAGACCGATAAGCCTTACCTCCTTTATACTAAAAACACTAGAAAAGCTGTTGGATTTACATATCAGGAATGAGGTAGGGGGACTGATGTCAACAAACCGACACGCCTACACCAAAGGGAAATCAGTGGAGACGGCACTACACTCGCTAGTATCCACCAACAAGTCGCCTAGAAGCAAATAACATACACCCAGCAATCAACGTTTGGATCAAAAACCTCCTATGTTGTAGACGGGTGCAATCGGAGTGGGGCACCGCTTCCATGGTTAAGACGGAACACAGAGGCACACCTCAGGGTGGAGTCCTGTCGCCACTACTGTGGAATTTGGTGGTCGACGACCTCATTAAGAGATTTGAAAGGAAGGCCCCAAAAATAACAGCTTATGCAGACGACATAAGCATTTTTATTACGGGTGTATGTCCATCGACCCTCAGCTCCTTAATGGAACGTACACTCAGGGAGATACGTGAGTGGGCGGAAGAGGTAGGACTCAGTATCAACGCGGACAAGACGGACCTCATCCTCTTTACCAAGAGGTACAAGGTACCGATATGGACCCCCCCAAAAATTGACCAAACTAGGCTGACTCCAAAATCACAGGTGAAATACCTGGGCCCAGTACTGGACAGCAAGCTGGAATGGAGACCCAATGTAGTGGAAAGGGTGAAGAAGGCCACCATTGCGCTTTATGCATCCAAGAAGATGCTCAGCAGCACATGGGACCCCTCACCTGCTCTAATGCACTGGATCTACATCTCGATGGTGCGACCAACTCTGCTGTATGGAGCCCTAGTGTGGTGGCAAGCTACTGAAAAGAAGACATGTCATAAGCTTATGGAAAAGACTCAGCGACAGGCTCTGCTCTGTATTACAGGGGCGCTGAGGTCAACCCCAACAAAAGCACTCGAAACCATACTCGGAATCGACCCCCTGGACATTCACGCTCGCCTGATTGCGGGAAAGGCAGCACAGCGCCTCATCGCATCAGGAAATATGTCGTCACAAGGATACGGGCACAGTTTAATTGGCAGGGAGATGACCGGATCCACTGATTACATGATCCCCCAAACTTGCCTCGACATCAAAACTATCTCATCTCTGGGACCCGAAGACTGGACCCGAAGAGGGAAGGGACCAAGTTAAGCACCTCAACATTTATACGGACGGCTCCAAGATGGACGGAGGAGTAGGAGCGGGCTTATTCTGCACAGACCCTGAGATAAGGCTGTCGTATAAGCTACCGGACCGATGCAGCATATTTCAGGCGGAAGTTTTCGCCATCCGGAAAGCAGCAGAGGTCGCTTAGCTTATAGAGCGAGCACACGATGCGGTCAATCTATTCGTCGACAGCCAAGCGGCAATCAGATCCATGCAGGCGTCCGTGGTCAGTTCCAGAAGTGTCTTGGCGAGCAGGGAGGCACTAGATACCCTAAGCACGACAAAGTCAGTAAGGATCTATTGGGTTCCTGGCATTGCCTGCATTGCATTCATTGCCTGGCAGCTGCACATTCAGCAAAGCTAGGCATCACCAACAGAGACAGGTGTAGGAAATGCGATGAACCTGGGGCTATCGAAACCCTGGAACATCTCATCTGCAACTGTCCGGCTCTCTCAAGGGCAAGGAGGAGATACCTTGGCGCCCCAGTGCTGGCATCACTATAAGATTCCTCCAAGAGGACGCCACAGGAACTGCTGGCCTATTCTAAAAACACCTCGATTCTCGGGGACGTTAAAACCACCTAAACACTCCCGCGATACACTCCCGCAATGGTTCATAAACATAGTTTGTTTGTGTGTTGCTTTCTGTAAGTACGCTCACGCTGAGTTTAGCCCGCTCTTATCCCGTAGCCATTGCTTTAGCTATCACTCTCTTCCTATTATCTAAAATCAAACAACTTTTCTTTCTCTCTCGCTCTTTAAACTTTCTGAGAAATAGCGCTCTCTGTTTAGTAGCTCTCGCTATAACCGCTTCCCACCTTGCTCTTCATTTTACCAATTCCGCTTTGAGCGTTGTCTGGCACATTGGTCTGATACCAATTTGTTTTGAAATTTTTACTGCAAATTTTTAAATAATTAAATAATAACGAGGGGGAACGTTGTGAGTTGCTGCGGCGACCGCAAATCTCCATTTATACCCAATACATAGTCAGTATGGCTCTACTCCGGCAGACGCCGCGAATATTAAACGACACGACAAAGAGTGCGTGCGAGAGAGACAGAACATCAGTCTGGGCGTGACGTCGGGCGCTGCGTAGCCACTGCAAATTGATTTTTTCCTTTTGGCTATAAAAATGATCCGATCTGATCAAGAGCGATCTGATATATATGGTCATTCTTTATGATTGTGCGTATTTAGTTTTCTCGAATCTGCAATATTGTGGATGCCACAGATTTTCGTCCTTTGTGGGGGCGGAGTGAGATAGTGAGATCTAACAGGAGTGTGGACACTAAATTTATTCACTCTGACATTTGTGTAGCGAAATTTGGACACAAAAAGGTCAAGGTCCGATATCTCTGGAGTGTGGATCAAAAATTTGGTTGCTCTAGCTTTTATAGTCTCTGAAATGTAGGAACTCATATTTTGCAATAGGCAAAACATACCATGAAACCTGTGTGTTAGAGAGACACAGAGCGAGAGAGAATTAAATTGTTTACTTGTTTCTGGCTATAATAATTATACGAACTGGTTCAGATTTTGCACTCTAGAAGATGTATTCATCCTCTACGATTATGCGTTTTCTGTTTTTTGGTATCTTTGAAATTGTGAATGCCACAGATTTTCGCCTTTTGTGGGGGCGGAAGTGATTGTGGCAAAGTTTTGAATTATACTTGTAACAGTGACATATCACTGAAGACCGGATATAAAATGTCGTTGCTCTAGCTCTTATTGTCTTTGAGCACTAGGCGCTCATATGGACGGACAGACAGACAGGGCTCAATCGATTCGGCTATTGATGCCGATCAAGAATATATACACTTTATGGTCGGAAACGATTCCTTTTTGGACGTTACACACATCCATTTTCACCACAAATCTAATATACCCCAATAATCATTTTGAGTGTCGGGGATAAAAATGGAATACGGTGTGGTCTGCGCCACCATGCGGTGGAGAATGATATGGCTTTTATGAGGCACACGAGGAAGGGCTTTAACGAGCTTACTGAATGAGTCTCCGAGGCGTAAAAGGGTCATTCCGCGGGATCTGCAAGTGCCAGCCATCACTCAGCCGTTCGCGTTAGCCGAATTCATGGCTTCAAAGAACGTGCAGCCAAGTACGACAGCATCGTCCGTGTCCGCAGTATCCGCAAGCTCGCTAGCTGTCCCGACTATTATGATCCCACCAGTGATCAGAAGTTCCGGGCCACCGGATGTTGCCACCACAGGTACTAGGCCTGTGGTGCCTAAACCACTGGTGGGAGTCTCACCAAAATGACAAGTTTTTGTTTCACGGCTGGCCCCTAACCTCAAATTTATTGATGTAATTGCTTTTATTCAAAGCAAAATAAAAGCCGTGGGCTTAAATGTGGAGAAGTTTAACTTCTCTTATGCCAGGGAGATAGCTTCGTTTAAGATAAGCATCTCCCCAACTCAATTTGACACCATTTTCTCTGCCAAATTTTGGCCGGAGCATTTGGTGGTGACGGAGTTTAAGGCTAGGAAGAAGAATAGGCCCCCCATAACTCTTACAAATCATTCCAGTGTGCCACCCTCAACCTCAACGGACATTCTTAGCTCCGAGGTTTTGGCAGGTCGGTACACAACTTTTAGAAAGGAACGTTCGTCTCGAGGTGCAGGAGAGGTTCTGATTGCAGTGGACTCTTACTTCACGTCGGAACACTTCACAGTCCAAGTTCAGCAGGAACTGGAATTCCTGTGTGTAAAACTGATTCTTCCCGCTTTCGCTTAATTCATTACCTGCTCGTATATTCCACCTTCTTCGGAAATCTTTATTTATGAGCAGCATTTGTCCGCTTTAACCTCTGTTTCTTCCTCGCGATCTGATAAAGATCATATGATGGTTCTTGGTGAGTTCATCTTGCCAGGAAATGTTTGGTCTTCGGTTAACTAGTGTTCCAACATAAACATATTATTGTACACATTCACTCATGTATCCAAAAACGGATCTCTAAAGAAATCACATAAAGTAGATAAGTAATGACAGTTCTGCTGTAAACAAAGATCTGTAGCCCATCAAAAGATACTACAACAAAACACAAGTGAAGAAAACACTTTACCAATGCATTCTTAAAATAACACTTGTAACGAACCTAAAAGGTTTCGATATAATGCGTCCCCCGACTTATAATGAGAGCATCGCACCACACCCCGCAACCAACGCCCCCCTCCGCACGCAACCACCGATCAACACGCGCCAACTCCATAACGATGACCAAAGACATCAGGTCACGCGAACTTTCCCCCCTCCAGGCCAAGCCATCGGCCGAGTGCGGTCTTCCGGGTTCATCAACGGAGGAAAGTCGACGCCGCGAATATCTGCGACGATCACCAAGAACGGCAAAGTGCACCCCGACGCGGAAGTGCATTTGTCAAACCCGCAGACCCAGCAATACGGGCCTATAAAAAGACGGCGATGAGAACCAAAGAGCAACTTACGCAGAGACCCGGTCCGGACTACAGACGCGGTATTCGGAACTCACAAGAAGACACCGGCGACGAATTAAAAATAAGTTTATTTAAACCACTAGGAAGTACAATAAAGTGTCAAATTATCAAAGTAAAAACACCCGATTGCGTAAGTTCACTCCAATTAGTCGAGGCACCGACGCCACCCCGCCCCGAGTCCACGCAGCCGTTTCGTATGCACGACGAGCGACGCCCATTCCAGCCCGATCCGCCCCTCTACGATAGGCCGCCCCCCGACGACGCCCTTACGGTTCCATCCATGTCTACAAATTTCTTGTGGATTGACCCATGGACGGGACTGAGCTTACCTCAGCCTGAAATAGGTCCATCACAAGTGGCGCCCGAGCAGGGACCCAAGGGAACGTCAGCGAGGGTTTGTGGAATAAAACCCCACGGCCACTAGAGCAAGAACACAAAGGAACAACCCAAAGAAAACCCCGACCTCGCGCAATATCAACGGCAAGAGTTGCGCAACGAGCAGACGAAAGCGCGACACAGCGACAGAGAAACGCAAACAGTGCCGTCACCCCGAGAAGAAATTCGAAGCGTCAGCCGCGAAGCTCGTCACAGTGCCCTAGTGAAGGAAAAGCGCAAGCCCAGCGAAAAGGCCATCGCGAGCAAAAATCGGAGCGATGGAATCCCACACAGAGGAACAGCCCAGTGGGTATTACCCTGGAGAATTCGTCGCCAACCCAGGGGTGAGTACCGGCTGGATACACAAACGTCGCCGAGAGGAGCTGGAGTCCTTCGCGGAGGAATTCGGATTCACCCGCGAGGGTAACGTGGAAGATTTGCGAATAAATTTCGCCGAACTAGTCGCCGGGCCCCTCGAACACGATGCCTGGGTCAGGTTGGCGGAGCTCGAGCGGCAGTACGCCAGATAGCCAGGACGAGCCAGATCGCCCCAGCCCGACACCTCAGCACCAACACAGAAGCGGAAGACGGACCCCAAACTCAGCCTACAAGTTCCAGGAATCATGGAAGGCAAAGCCAGCACCTCACCGACATCGATAACCGCCGAAGATCTACCGAAGCCCCCGCCCCCGGAGCCAGGGCCTTCGCCCATGAGAAGGATCTTGCCGAACGCAGGAGGAAATGGCCCCACAGACGGTCAGTATTACAGTCACGCCGCACAGATGGCGGAACGGATCCGAAAGTGGGGAATCCAGTTCGACGGGCAGGACGACCCACTGTCGTTCGTCGAACTACTGGAAGAGCGTGCCCTCTCGTACGGGGTAGACATGAACTATCTGCCGCGAGCCATGGCAGAGCTCCTCACCGATCGAGCCAACCGTTGGTTCCGCACCAGCCGACTCCAGATCGCCTCATGGGCCGATTTCCGCCAGGAATTCCTAGCCTTTTTCCTGCCTCCTCGGTACTTCGAGCAATTGGAAGACCAGATCAGGGACCGCAAACAAGCGGTGGGCGAACCGTTCAAGGACTTCGTCATCGAGCTCCGGTTGCTCATGCACCACGTCGGGTACGACGAAGCCAAGGAACTTAGCCGGATCTATGACAACACCCTCCCGGCGTACCAGCTGTACGTGCGAAGACACGAACTGAGAAGTCTGACGCAATTAACAATGTTGGCCACAGAGTTCGAGAGCATCCAGGAACGAAACGTACCAGCGATCCTCATCCCCCCTTGTCAACCACCCAGGTACACGCGGCCAACGGCACAACAAAACGGCCCAATTCCGAAAACCTCACTGAAACACCTCGGAACCCGCAAGGAAGCCGCACCAGGCCGGCGCTCCAGCACAGGAAACGGCACATAGAATGATCACCACCCCCATCGCCAACCCACACGCAGCCTGTCGACGCTGCGGAGAAGCTGGACATGTTTCTCGCAACTGCATCAACCCATCGATGCTCTTCTGTTGGGAATGTGGCAGGCGCGGAACCCGGGATGTGGGATGTTGCCACCGGGACCCGTCGGGAAACGACTCGCGTCCCCAGCTGACACGGGAACAGCCGGGCACGACGCTTCCTCAGACAACCAACTAAGAAACCCGCTACAAGTACACGACGGCCGGATAATGGCGAGAGTGACCATCGGAGGACGGCGCGCTGAAGCCACGGTGGACACCGGGGCGTCCCGAAGCTTCATCATTGCCGACCTCGCCCGCAAACTCGCCCGCGATAACGACCTCCATCTCCGAGGCCCCCAACGCCCCATGCCAAACACGCCGATTATCACCGCCAGCCAAGTACACGCCCCCGGACCCATGAACTCGAGACCTCCACCGCCAACGAATTCCCCGCCACGACACGAGACAAGAGCACAAGGAACAAGGAACACAGAACCCATGGCCACGACGAGGCACACCAGCCCCAGGCCCACTCCGAGAAACCCAAAAGGAAGCAGAGCCACGAAGAAAGCGAGCCGGTCTCCCGAGGGCACCGACGCCGTTCCACCAACGAAGGGAAAGGAACCCAGGACGCCCCTCCAGAAGACAGCCCGGCCCCAGCAACGACAGCCGCCACGCAGCAGCCAGGCGCTTGAGGTATCACCTCCGACCGCCACCCTGGCCCACGAACCGTCGACACCGCCCTCGACGCGAAAACGACACCGACCGACCCGCTACTCCCGCGTCCTCTCAGGCAGGAACCGGGAGAGGCGATCACTGCCGCACGAGGCATCAATCGGAACCCCGCCGCACCTGGAGCCGACACACCATCGATCGTCACCGACATCATGGAACGCCTCCCGGGCAGCACCTCGTACGGCGCCGGCATGCGGCCCAGCACCACGCCTGGAGCCATATCGGTGAACCCCACCGCCCAAACTAGCCGTCGGTCAAACGCTACGACCGCAATCGAGACCCGCACGTTCGTACATCACGCTGAGTACAACGTCGCGCAAGCACCCCCCAGGACACACACGAGCACCCCACACCTGAGCGACATACCCGCCGCCGTCGCCGGCATAAGCAAATACACTCGCGAAGTCGAACCACCAAGCGCATTCGACACAACGATCCTCCCCGAAAACCCCGACTACACTTGCGACCCAGGAATCGACGAACCACCGGAGGACGATTCGGAACGAATCTCCGACCCATGGCCTCCCGACATCGCTCCGAGAATACAGGAATTTCTAGACGAAGAACTGCCGACACTCGCAGGCCTCCGAGGGACGACGGATCTAACAGAACACACCATCGTCATGAGAGACAACGGAACCCAGTTCACCAGCCGATCGTTTAAAACATTCCTGCGAACCGCAGGCGTGGACCTACAACACACAGCCCCGTATTGCCCGCAAGAAAACCCGACGGAGAGAGCCAATCGGACTGTGAAAACGATGATCGCACAGTTCGTCGACGACCACCAGAACACGTGGGACGAACTCCTACCCGAGATGACATTGGCGATCAACTCCAGCGTCTCCGAGACGACCGGATTCAGCCCCGCTTTCCTCCTGCAAGGATGAGAACCCCGACTCCCCGGCACCCTTTACGACGAAGTCACGCCCGGGACAGGGAGTACACAAGAGACGGCCAGCAGCAAAGCGACGAGACTAAAAGAAGTATTCGCCATCGTCCGAAACAACATCCAGAGAGCCAGCCAAGAGCAAGGGAGACATTACAACCTCCGCCGGCGACTACGGCGCCCCGCCATCGGATCATTGGTACTACTACGCCAACACCACCTCTCAAACGCCGCCGAGGGCTTCGCGGCAAAGTTAGCTCCGAAGTTCGACGGTCCCTACCGAGTCAACAGTTTTCCATCGCCAAACATCGCCAAATTACAACATTGCGAAAGCCGGAAACAGAAGACCGCGAATATCAACGACCTGAGAGAGTTCCACGACCACGAGCCCGACAAGCCCACTGGTCTACACAGGAATGCTGACACCGCGGAAGAAACCAATGAAACAGCAACCCGACGCCCCGACCGCGGCACCGCAGAGTCGGCAGAACCCGGGGCACCCGGCCAAGAGAGACAACGTCAGCGAAACACCGACCGGCGGCGCAACGCCAACAACAACGCGAGCACAACAAACCCCTCGACCCCTCGACCGCTAACGAGGCAAGGGACGAGATGATCGCAAGTCGGCGGCGACCCCAAAACGCACCCCCGGTGCAACACGGAAGAGAGAAGGAAAGCTTGCTCCGCAAACGCGGACCCTGCAGAACGGATTAAATAGCCGCAACTCTGGCCCCCATCTATCAGTGCACTCTCACCAGAAGAAGGCGAAGCCATCCGAGCCAACAACCCACCGCCGCACGCCCCACGCACGGGTCTTCGTGACTCTCGTCGGGGAAGAAAGGGGAGGGTGTAACGAACCCAAAAGGGTTCGCTACAACGCCTCTCCCAACACCCAATAAAGATCCGGCTACTAAATTACAACACCTCGCCCAAAGTGATTTACTACGCGAACACCCCCCCTCCACACATAGCCACCGATTGACTGGCGCCGTCTTCGTAACGCTGACCCAACACCAGGTCACGCTGACTTCCACCACTCCGGGTTCCACTCCACCAGTCTTCCGGGTTCATCGGCTACAAAACGATGACACCGCGGAAGCCCACGACGAGCCCCCAACGGCAAACCCGCCGGCTTGCCAAAAACACGAAGAGGCAGAACTAGGTCAACCCGCGATCGCCAGAACAGCGAAGTGCACCCCGACACGGAAGTGCACTTTCGAACCCGCTGACACAGCGCCCATTGGCGTATAAATAGACGCCGACTGGAAACCAGAAAGCAACTTATGCAGAGATCCGGCTCACAGTACGGTCGTCGTACCAAAACTTACGCAGAGATCCGGCTCACAGTACGGTCGTCGTACCAAAACTTACGCGGAGACCCAACCCGGAGTACAGACGCGGTACCCGGAACCCACCAGAAGACATCGGCGCCCAATTAAAAATAAGTCATTTAAACCGCTAAGAAATACAATAAAGTGTCAAATTTGCAAAGTAAAAACACCCGATTGCGTAAGTTCACCCCAATCAGCCGAGACACCGACGTCGCCCCACCCCGAGTCCACACGCCCCGATCCACCTCTCTACGACAGGCCGCCCTCTGACGCCGCCCTTAAGGTTCCAACACATTTCTACAAATTTCTTGTGAACAGACCCCTGGACGTGACTGAGCTTACCTCAGCCTGAAATATCATCACAAGCCAAAATCTATTATACCTATGTACATGCATATGTGTTACAGCTAAATTGCCAAATTGACCGCGACGTGTGTGCAAAGAATTCAATAAACAAACTGAAAATCACCGCGTCGGTCGTGCAATACCCTGTCTGAAGCTATATACAAAAGGAGACACATATACCATCTACCCAAGAAGATCCAAGTGGAGCATCCAGTATAAGAAGAGGAGAGTACAGCACCTGGAATTTCCTATCTACCCAAGAGGTATTTGTGCAAAAAATTGAAAGCTCGAGTGAAGACGAAAAGATTAAAAAACTCGCAATTATTGTCTTGTGCTGAAACAATTGCACCTCGCTTTCAATTCTTGGCACATACGTATGACATAGTAGAGCTAGATTGCATGCTGTAGTTAGAGTTGAGCATATATATTAATACATATATAGTTAAATATCCGCAACTCGATTTTAAGTTTTTAAAAAAATACTTTTATTTTACAAACTTAAATATCTTTATGTCACAAGATTTAAATGAATTCCCCGACTTGACTTTCGGTCTGCTTGTCTCAAACGGAACTGATCTCTCTGCTGCTGGCTAGTTTCCATGAGCCCTTCTCTTGGAACTCCCGACTCTGGCTTCGGGCGTTGCTTTCCTCGGCTGCATCTTCGTGTCGGTGGCGTACGTGCCTGGATCGATATTTGGGGATGCGTCGGCTTTGATGAAAGGCATCCACTGCTGGCGATCGGTGTTGCATTACATGACGGAGCTAGGAATGTGATACTCCTTGGTTTTATGTCTAGCTTTGATTGGTCCTCATGAGTGGCGTGATTCTAAAGAATCGATTTCTCGAGAGTGGCGTGATTCTAATGTTGCTGAAACAATGTGGTCCATTGTTTATATTATGGGGGGCCCTAGCTTGGAGTATGGGAAGAAACAGTTATTGATTCTTGAGTGGGGTCCTGTTACTTGTGTGGATGGGGTGGATGAATTGTACATAAACATAATGTGTATGGGATGTGGGGAATTATGGATATGTCACTCCCCCAACGTTTGTTATTAGCCTGTCCCTAGGCGATTACCCTCGGGTATAGTGACGGGGTGTCAAGTGCGGTGGCTGAGGTTGGTTCCTCTTCTGCTTCTATTATAGGGTTTATACATTTAACCGTGACTCTTTTAGAAGTTTTCGTAAATTTAACAGCTACATAACTTAGTAGTACTAATATAATTATGACAAATGAAATTAGTAGACTTATTTGTAATAGGTTACTATATGTGGTGTATTGCATAATTATTTCATTAGTTTGGACATACGACAGTGGTTTTATTTTAGTTATGTTGTTGTTGACATAAACATTCTGGGCAAAATCTAACATTGTGTTTGATATTGTAAATTCATTTAATTGGATTGAACAGTTGTAGATTTTTATAATGGTATTTCCTTCCGCTATGATTTCTTGGTTTACACAATTCTGATTTAGCGTTGTTTTTGGAAGATTCCACGTGATTAGTATATTGGGTTCAATAAAGTTTATTTGAAAGTTTTGAAATGTTTTGGAATATGGACATTTAGTGGGAGTTTGCATTAAAATTCCTTTTATACAATTGTCATTGGTTTTCAATCTAGTTTCTTTAACAAATACTTCTTCATTTTTTATGTAGTACTTGTCGTATGTCATATCTGTTAACATGTTATTTAATTCGTCTGGATACGGAACGATTTTATAGATTGGTACTTTTGTAATGTCTTTGGGAATGTTGGAAATTATTAGAATTTCGTTGGTATCGGATTTTAGCCATGTGGAGGTTTTTATATTTAGTATTTTCTCAGAATTTATTTGTTCCAGGTAGTCTTGTTTTAATAATTTTGGATTAAATATACCGAGCCTAGTTAATTGCATACCTAGTTCTATATCTTCGATATATTCTGTGAAATGTTGTAGATTGAATATCAAAATTTCTATTTGTTGATTCCTGTCTTTTTCTTCATTTAGTTTGTTTATAACGTTTATTCCGCTATTAACTGCATCTATTACCAAATTTAGTTCATTCATTTGAATGCTATGGCTGGCTAAATTTTCTATTTTTTGTTCCAAATCGACTTTATCTTCCTGATCTAGTGTTCCAAAGAGATATTTGTAGGCTGTTCCTACTATATTGATTAGGCCTCTTTTATTTCTTTTGGTTATTTTTAGCCCGTTCATTTCTCTTTGCAATTTGTCTACTAGATATTTTATTTGGATTATGTCCTGGAATTTAGTGGCTTGCCTTAACAAATTTTGGTATAGTTCTTCGGTTTTAGTTACATTAACAGTTAGATAATGGTATTCGTAATTGATAGGTATGTTGATCGATCCAGTTTTGAATATCATATATCCGTTTTGGGATTTTATAGAATTTATTTCTATGTTTTGGCCCTGTGCCATTACGATGGTAATTATGAGGAAGATGAGGATTTTAATTGTGTTGAAGTTCGCCGATTCCATTAACTTCCTCGGTTTCTCTGGAATTATTATATTTGCTTCTATTAGATTTCTTCTTTTTCTTGAATTTTGATTTATAATGAGTTATTTTCCTACCCCTATTCTTTTCTTCATAATGTTTTTCATCTACCTGTCTAATTTCACCCGTCCTTTTGAAAGGATTTGTTACCTTAGACTTAACTAGAGGTGATAGTTTATAGCGGGTATCTACTTCATACTCTATGCGGTTTTTATTTAATTGAGTGATTTTATTCACTTTATTTAGTTGTGTGTCATAATCAGGTGAGCCTGCATAAATGAATATATCAGCTGGTGTCCTATTTGTGGTATTATGTTTGGTTTTATGATTATAAGTATAAAGAATTAATTCAAACTTCGTGAATCTATCTTCTGTGTTATCCTCGCTAGATATTATTCTTAATTTTTCATTTACTGTTTTATGAAATCTTTCTACGTCAGATATTCCATTTTTGCTGGAAGTGATCTCTATTTTGACGTTTTCCGCATTCAGCCATGCTTGCAATGCTGTGCACATAAAAGCTGAATCTTTATCGGCTTTGATTTCAATTGGTTTGCCCATCTCGTTAAAAACTTTCATGATGGCTCTTTTTGCTTCTAACCAGTCACGACTTTTTACTTCTACAAGAGTTGCAAACTTCGAGTATACGTCAATACATGATAGGAACTGTTGGTTACCAACCATATAGAAATCCATGACGTATTTCTCTCTGATGTTCAGTATTTCCGGTGTAGTTTCGAATGCCAACTTCGTATTTCTATGCTCTGTTTTGGCAATATTACAAGTAGGACATTCGTTTATGATGTTTTGGATTAGTTTTTGATAATCCGGGTAATAGTATTTTCCCCTAAACCAATTGACGGTTTTCTCTATCCCTGGATGGAGTAAGCCTTTATGATTCTTTAATATGGTTTCTTTAAATTCAGCGTAATTCTGAATATCTAGGAGTTTCGTGCTTGATTTAATAGCTTTGGTTATATTGTTAGAATTAATGATTTCTAAATAGGCTTTTTGGAATGGAGGAAAATCTGTTTCGTTATGGAAATATAATGCGCTCTTTTTGGTGCATAGATATTCCTTTATTATATCCTTCGCTAAGGTGTTAGTCATTTCCTTATACGTGATCTTGATGATTAACTTGTGAAAATAACGAATTGTTTCTACCTTATCTTCATTGCCTTTTATTAGTTCAATTTGCCGATTGTAATAGTTAATTGGTCTTTCCGTGATAGCAATGTGATTTAGATTGTCTTCCTGTGCGCTATGTACAGTTGCACCAACGCTATTGGAAGCTTCTCCCAGGAGATTTTCATTAATCTTTACCCTTGATAAGGCATCAGCTACATGATTTTCTTTGCCTGGTAGATATTTCATTTTAAAATCAAACTCATTCAGTTTTATTTTCCACCTTTGTAATTTCATATTTGGCTCCTTGAGGTTGTTCAACCAAATCAAGGGTTTATGATCGCTTTGTATCTCGAATGTTCTACCGAACAGGTATGAACGGAAATACTTGGTTGCCCATACGATCGCTAATAATTCCTTTTCGATGGCTGAATAGTTTATTTCATGTTCATTTAGGGTTCTGCTAGCGTAGCAGATCGGTTTGTGTTCTTGTGACAAAACCGCTCCCAATGCTATGTTACTAGCGTCGGTTGTTACCGTGAACATTTTGTCAAAGTCTGGGAACGCAAGGATAGGGTCTGAGGTGATGAGTACTTTTAGTCTCTCAAATGCCTCGACGTACCTTTCTTCCTTGGGGTCTATGACAGCTCCTTTCTTTAGTTTGAGTGTCATGGGTTTTGCTATGTTTGCAAAATTAGGAATGAATTTCCTGTAGAACCCGCACAGACCTAAGAATGACTTTATTTGTTTAGTCGTTTCTGGTATTGGAAATTTGACAATGGCAGAGATTTTGCCTGGATTTGGTACTATTCCTTCAGTAGTGACTACATGACCTAGGAATTCAGTTTCCTTTTTCATGAATTCACATTTATCCATTTGTAGCTTCAAGTTGGCGTCTCTCAACTTTCCAAATACTCTCCTTAGTGACAACAAGTGTTCTTCCAATGAAGTGGAAAATATAATGATGTCATCCAAGTATACAAAGCAATCTTTGAAGATTAACTCTTCTAGCAGATTGTTCATACATCTTTGGAAGGTAGCTGGGGCAGTGGTTAGCCCAAAGGGCATACGAGTGAACTCGTAATGTCCATGCTTAGTGGAGAACGCAGTTTTGGGGATTGAGCTAGGTTCCATGGGTATTTGATGGAAACCTTTTGCTAAATCGATTGTCGTAAAATACTGACATTTACCTAGTTTGTCTAGGATTTCATCCATTCTTGGAGTTGGGAATTTGTCTTTAACTGTGATTTCATTTAGACTTCTATAGTCTACTACCATTCGATATTTTTGCTTTCCTGAGGCATCTATCTTCTTCGGAATCATAGATATGGGCGAGCAGTAAGGAGAATTCGACTTTCGAATTATTCCCTGCCTGATCATATCTTTGATTTGCTGGTTTACCTCCTGATCATGTATCTGGGCATATTTGTATGGTCGTCTGTAGACCGGGTCTTCATGTTGAGTTTTGATCTCGTGCTTGATTGTACTTGTGAAAGTCAAATTGTCACCTTCTCTGTACTGCACATCCTTAAACTCATATAAGACCTTCTTTAACTCTTCCCTCTCTTCGTCGTTTAAGTGTTCCAATCTTAATTGATTACATTCCCTTAATTCACTGTCTAGAGCGGAAGCGAAGTATTGATCTCCCTCTGGAGATGGGTCAAGGCACTTAGGTGCGATCTTCTCTTCTTTTGTAGAGGGATCAGTGCACTTCTGTGCGGTCTTGCCGGCTTCAATAGCTTCTCCACTCTGAATGATTGGGTACGACCTAGCTCCTAGTGTTACAGTGTCATTTCTGTAATCGATGACGGCTTTACTTGCCATCAAGTATTCTCTTCCTAATAAAATATCATAATTTTCGGAAAAGTTATGTATGTAGAACTTTTGTTCGGACGGACATGTTTTGTTCGCATTCCTCATTATACTCTTAGTTAAACGGACAGGTCCATTGATGGTATGGACCGTAAGGTTATCGTCTTTTATCTCGGAATCTGTGTAATTTTCTTTCATGATGTTGATCGATGATCCCGAGTCAGCGATACACCTTAATATTCTTTTATTAATGGTAATGTTTATATAGGGTCCTCCTCGGTTTCTTCCGAGGCGGCTTGATGAAAATTTACGTCCATCTTCGTTTGGCCACTCTGGCTCTCCCTCCCTCTTTTAGTAGGTTGGTTGGGTCCACTCCCACTAGCTTGGTTTTGAAATATTTGCTGATTGAATGGATTCTGAGCCCTACCTTGATTCAAGGAATTTTTGAACTCATTGTATAATCCAGGATTTTGGGAATTTTGATTTTGATTTGTTCGATTCGTCTGACCTGTTCCAGATGAACTCTGAGTTTGATTGTGATAGTTAGTAGTATTATAATTTGGATAATAGTTTCCAACATTCTTTCGATTTGATTGAGACGATTTCGATTGATCTTTATTTGTACCTGCATCTGTTGTACTAGATTCGTACAATCCTTCTTCTTGTGCTGCCTTCTTAAGATTAGACAATGTGGTAATATCTTTTCTTGCTAAGGTCATGAACATTCTGTCAGGAAGTTTTCGAGTAATGACATCTTTAATTGTGTTGTTCAAAGCGTTTTTATAAATGACATTATTTTCTGGTATGTTTTCTAAGTTTAGCTTATTGTTTATTAATAATGCTTTTATCTCTAATTCTTCTATAAACTTACGAAGACTGCCGTTGAATCTGGTGGTGTATAGTTGTCGTAAGAGTTCTTCATATGGTGTGTGATTTTTGAACTCGTTGATCAGCGCCGTCTTCAGTTCGAGCCACGTGTTGGGTTGTGTCATTTGCGATATGCGTTGTGCCTCTCCTGACAGTTGGATCTCGGTCGCTCCAAATAGGATCCTTTGTTGGCGAAGATCTTCAGTTGGATATAATCCGCATACATATTCGATTCGTTTGATAAATGAGCTTAGCTGTCCAGATGAACCGTCATAGGCAGGTATTTGTCGGATCGACAGCAGTGCCTGGTTCAAGTGGATTTCGCTCAATGATAGTGGTGGTAACGCCATGTTGTTGGTGTTGATTGGGTTTTGTTTTGTTGTAGTTTTTAACTTTATTTTGGTTCACTTGTAAGTTTTTTTTTGATTTTGTATTAAGTGTTTCACTGTCCTTGGTGATTCACTATCTCCGCTTACTTCAGTTCACTTAAATTAGTTTTGCAAATCGTATGTGCTTGCAGCACATAGGTTCTTTGGCGGATTTCACAATTTTATTAACAATTCCGGGATTACGTGATCACAGTAATTATAAATTACACAAGCTGACCATTACCGAAATATAGGTGTTAATTTTAAACGAAATCCTACCGACTGCGCCAGTTAAATATCCGCAACTCGATTTTAAGTTTTTAAAAAAATACTTTTATTTTACAAACTTAAATATCTTTATGTCACAAGATTTAAATGAATTCCCCGACTTGACTTTCGGTCTGCTTGTCTCAAACGGAACTGATCTCTCTGCTGCTGGCTAGTTTCCATGAGCCCTTCTCTTGGAACTCCCGACTCTGGCTTCGGGCGTTGCTTTCCTCGGCTGCATCTTCGTGTCGGTGGCGTACGTGCCTGGATCGATATTTGGGGATGCGTCGGCTTTGATGAAAGGCATCCACTGCTGGCGATCGGTGTTGCATTACATGACGGAGCTAGGAATGTGATACTCCTTGGTTTTATGTCTAGCTTTGATTGGTCCTCATGAGTGGCGTGATTCTAAAGAATCGATTTCTCGAGAGTGGCGTGATTCTAATGTTGCTGAAACAATGTGGTCCATTGTTTATATTATGGGGGGCCCTAGCTTGGAGTATGGGAAGAAACAGTTATTGATTCTTGAGTGGGGTCCTGTTACTTGTGTGGATGGGGTGGATGAATTGTACATAAACATAATGTGTATGGGATGTGGGGAATTATGGATATGTCACTATATACATATACATCTAACCCTCTTGGACGCTATAACTACACATATAACTCATTTTAACTGCAATCGCTGTCGCCCCTTTCCCCTTTCTCGTTTTCGTTGTGTCAAATATATGTATAGTTGGCAGCGGCAGCGGTGAATTTTTTCGTCTCGCTTTCGCTCTTCACCGTTGCTTATCGTTGTTCTTTTGTTTGGCGCGCTTGATCCAAACCAAACACCAAGTGACGCGCTACCCTGTTTTCGTCGGGTATATTCGTTTGGTACAGTAGGATCCAACTATCAATTAAGACAAAGTCGTGCTTCGCAAATCAATTTAGCGTCGATCGTTGTCGGTGCATACGTATACATCCATTCTTCAGAACTACAGCGGTGAAATTTTTCGTTTTCGCTTGTCACCATTGCTGTTCGTTGCTATTCTTGTGTGGTTTTCGTTTACGCGCCAGCCAAGCGACGCTCTACCCTAAACTTGTCGGTTATATTGGTTATTCACCTCGTTTGGGTGCAATTACCCATTATTTCATTGAGTGCCTCGGCATTACATACGATTATTAGAAACGATCTTTCGCCTTCAGTTGCTTATATTGAGAATCAATATGACCTCAAAAGCCAACAATATCGTCCTTGAAGAGCTGAAGAAAAAGCGCAGTTGCCGTGTCAAAGGCATTCGTTTATTAGCGGACCGTTTAGAAGCGGGGGATATTCCGCTGGTATTGACGGAGCTCGAGTGCAGACTGAAACGCTGATGCGTAGCATTGACACGGCACGCGAACTTCAAGAGAAGATTGAAGATATAGACATTGACGATGAATTTGGAGTCGAGTTGGAAGAACTCTCAATTGTCACAAAGGCAAAATTAATGTCTCTCATTTGCGCATTGAAGACAGCTGATGAGACAAAACCGGCAGTACCAGCTTATGGTGGCCCAACTCGTGCTCGCCTTCCGAAGTTAGCTCTGCCGCAGTTCAGCGGCAACTTTTCGGACTTTAAAAACTTCATAGGTTTATTTGAGAATCTAGTTCACAATGACCAAAGCATTCCAATTATCGAAAAGTTCAACCATTTGCTTTCGTGTCCCTCCGGTGAAGCGTTGGGAACAGTTAGGGCTTCCCAAGTAACCGAGACCAACTACGAGAAAGCAATGGCTAGCTTAAAACGGGTCTACGATAATGATTGTCTGATCTTTAAAAATCACATTGATGCCCTATTTAGTCTTCTCAAAATGACCCAGCAATCAGCATCGTCCTTAAGGAACCTTATCGATACCGCCTCATCCATATATGGTTCGTTGTTGTCGATAGGCGATGATAAAAAGATCTCGAATGCGATGATTATTCATCTCGTCTTGAGCAGAGTCGATCCGGTGACCAAAGAGAAATGGGAAGAACAGCTCGATTATGAGAAGCTGCCACTTTGGACTGACTGTGAAAAGTTGCTTAATCGTAGACATCAGCATCTTTCGGCCGAAAATTCGGACAAACCAAAGCAGGAGCAGAAAGCTGTGCCAAGCAAGCCGCATAATCGGAGCTCATTCGCGTGTTCCACCGCGAATACCAAAATCCAACAATGCAGCTACTGCAATGCGAAAGGCCATTTGTTGACAGATTGCAGTCCATTTGGTCGGCTGGCAGTAATGCAAAGGTTCGAATTCGCAAAAACTGCATCCCTGTGCATCAATTGTCTGCAACAAGGCCACTCTGTAGTACGATGCAAAGCTAAGAAGTGTCGAGTGTGTGGCTGCTCACACCATACCTTATTGCATAGGTACACAGTGGCGAATAAAAGTCTAGCGTTACCATCACCCCCAGAGAATTCTTCTCCTCCTCCCAATCAGAATCAACCTTCCACTTCGCATGCTCTCCATGCGACAGCTATGGATAGAGTTATTCTGGCTACGTCGATCGTAAGCGTCCGAACAAATAATGGTGAACATGTTTTGGCCCGAGCTCTGCTTGACTCGGGGTCTCGAACCAATTTTATAACTGAGGACTTAGCACAGCGCTTACAGATCCGTAGGGAGGAGTCGTGTATCAACTTGCTTGGTATTGGTGAATCCAATTCACAAGTCAAGAAAAAGATACACACGGTGGTGAAGTCGCGAATTACTGGTAGTGAGTTTTCGGTTGATTTCTGGATTCTAAGGTCCATTTCGGGGTATCACCCTGATCAGACACTTAACGTGAGTGACTGGAAAATCCCGAAGAACTTACCACTTGTAGACCCATATTTCTTCAAGCCACAGAAGATAGATATGTTGATAGGTGCAGAAACATTTTTCGAACTTCTATCTGTTGGTCAGATTCGACAAGGTCCTGACTATCCAACTCTGCAGAAAACGCTTCTCGGCTGGATTGTGTCGGGCAGATACACTCCAAAGGTGACTGCCACCCAAGAAGCTAGGAATTGTTTGAGTTGTCGAGAAGAGTCAGTGATACACATCGACAACACATTACAAAAGTTTTGGTCGCTGGAAGAATTGCCGTCGTCTAAAAAGTCTTTATCTCCTGAAGAGCTTTATAGAAGGACTACTCAGGTCATGCCTTCAGGTCGGTTTGATGTAAAACTACCGTTCAAATCAGATCCCAGTATCTTAGGCAACTCCTTTGAAGGGGCTAAACGGCGGTTTTTATCGCTTGAAAAAAGATTGTCTCGTGACCCCGAGTTACAGAAGATGTCTTTAGAGTTCATGGAAGAGTACCTCTTCTTGGGTCACATGTCTACCACAGACAACACAATCCCCAAAACTCCACATTATTTCATTCCACATCAGTGTGTGTTGGGCCCCAAAGCACGTCGACCAAGCTCCGTGTCGTTTTCGATGCGTCTTGTAAAACGTCCTCTCAGGTGGCCTTGAACGACATATTGATGGTCGGTCCTACGATACAGGATGAGCTGTATTCGACATTGCTCCGATTCAGACTACACAGGTACGCCTTGACAGCCGATGTCAAGAAGATGCATCGCCAAGTCTGGGTCGCTGATGCGGATAGACAATTCCAGCTCATAGTGTGGAGAAAAGTCCCGTCTGAGTCCTTGAGAATATACCAGCTCAACACCGTATCATATGGGACTGGACCAGCCCCATTTTTGGCTATTCGATGTTTGAAGAGGTTGAGTGAGTCTGCAAAACTCTCACTCCCTAAAGCTGCTGAAGTTATTAACTCCGACTTCTATGTCGATGATATGTTGACGTTTTGATGATGTTTTCGAACTCACCTGAGGTCACCGCATCCGAGAGCACAGTTAAGCCGATAACGATCTCGGACTCAGAGTCAACTAAGGCGTTAGGAATATCGTGGCTGCCACACGAAGACGTCTTTAAGTTCCGAGCTCCGAGCGACAAAACGGAACATCTTATCGGTGACATCAAAGCTGTTTGACCCCCTTGGCTTGTTAAGTCCTTTAGTAATTAAGGGAAAGATCCTACTGCAGGAGCTTTGGCTCAACAAGCTAGATTGGGATGAGTCAATTCCAATGAACTTGGAAACAGCATGGAACTTATTAAAAGAATCCTTGGGTCAGTTGGAGAAGATTACCATACCTCGATTTGTGCATGTCACCGATTCAAGTACATGCCTTTGCCGACGCATCCATGAGAGCTTATGGAGCCTGCGTCTATATCCGTAGAAAGACTGCATAAGGTTTCAAGGTCTCCTTGTTGACTGCAAAGTCGAAAGTAGCGCCACTCAAGACGAAAACGCTCCCAAGGCTTGAGTTATGTGCCGCTCACCTTCTAGCAGACCTTTGTCACCGAATCAAATCACTGCTCAAGGTTCCAATTGATAAAATGATATTCTGGTCAGATTCAGAAGTTACTCTTCATTGGATCAGATCCCACCCTTCGTCGTTGTCAACATTCGTTGCGAACCGAGTAGCGGAGATTCAAGAGTGGTCAAGTGAAGCTACGTGGCGGCATGTGCCAACAAAACAGAACCCAGCAGACATAGTTTCGAGAGGTTGTGACGTAGAGGAAATCGTGCAGTCGATCTGGTTTGGTGGACCAGAGCTCTTAAAGTTTGAAGAAGAGAGCTGGCCCAGAAATCCACACTTCGAGCTTTCCGAAGAAGAGATACAGATGGAAAGTCGGAAGAAATCGGTCGGACTAACCGTCGCGGCCAAGCCAAATTACTTAGTGGATGTAATCGAGGGATACTCGTCACACCTCAAACTGCTAAGAGTGTTCGTTTTCGTGTTCCGCTTCATCCGAAAATGCAAAGACAAAAGTCTCAACTTTGGAAAAATTCCGTCATCCGTAGAATACGACGAGGCGTTTCTAAAAATAGTCGAAATAACACAGAAAAATGAGTCTCAGGAAGATATTGAAAGGGTTCGTAAAGGCACCAAGTTAGGCCCCAGTGTTCAGCGCTTGAATCCCTTCATCCATGAAGAGGCTGGGACATGGTGCTCTTTTTCGTTGTTGTGAGTTGGGGGGCGACTACTTAAAGCTCCTATGTCATATAATGCCAAGTTTCCTTTGTTATTGACAAAACGCTCGCAGTTTGTGCAGATATACGTTCGCTATCTGCATCAAACGAATTTTCATGCCGGCTTGGATAGTGAATGCTCAGGCGGTCTGCAGGGCGACAGTTAGGTCGTGTATTCGTTGCTTTAAATGCAAGCCGCTACTCCAGACCCAAATGATGGGCAACTTACCCGCAGACCGGCTCCGTGCTCTCCGCCCATTTTCAGTATGTTGCGTTGATTTTTGTGGCCCAGTCTATACGACTCTGAAAATTCGTGGAAGGCCCCCTTATAAGTCCTACATAGCGTTATTTGTCTGTTCATTTAGAAATTGTCTCCGATTTGACGACTAATTCCTTCTTGTTGGCATTCCAAAGGTTCGTCGGTCGTCGAGGATGTCCGCAACGCGTGAACTGCGACAACGCGACAAATTTCGTCGGAGCAAGTCGCCACTTCAGCGAACTGCGGAGGAAGATAGAGGCGGAAGCGGACGCGATACGCGAATTCGCGTCAAGAAGCGGGTGCGAGTTTGCCTTCATACCGCCTCGAGCACCGCACATGGGCGGACTTTGGGAGGCCGGTGTGAAGTCTGCCAAGGGCCTACTCCTACGGGCAGTCGGAAGCGCTCTCCTCACCGCAGAGGAGCTGGAGACCGTGCTGGTCGGGATCGAGGCGGTACTCAACTCGCTCCCGCTAGGACCCCTAAGCCCAGACCCAAGCGACGGAGACGCGCTGACTCCCGGGCACCTGCTGACAGGCGGGCCGCTCATCGCACCCCCAGCACCCAGGACCCCGGACCAGGAGGGTCTGAGCTGCTTAAAGCGATGGCGGCTTGTCTCGTCAGCCAGGCAAATGTTCTGGCAGCGATGGTCCCGGGAGTATGTGCTGGGATTACAAATAAGATGCAAGTGGCACCAGGAGGAGCCAAACATAATGGAAGGCGACCTCGTAATCGTCGCCGAGGACAACCTGCCCCCTCAACAGTGGCTCCTCGGAAGTGTGGTCGGAACAACCGCCGGGCAGGACGGAAGGGTCAGAGTGGTCGAGCTAAGGACGAGCAGCGGAGCCACGTTCAGGAGGCCGATACACAAATTGGCGCTTCTGCCAATGGTTTGAAGCCTTCCAGGCCTTCAACGGGGCCGGTGTAGCGCCATTTGAATAATAATAATTGTTATTAGGATAGTATTTCATGAAGTCTAGTGTAAGTTAGGCTAGGGCAAAGCGGGAGCGCAATAAAAGCTCGCTCTCTCGCTCTTGGCGAATTCGCCCCGCTTTGCCACCGTAGTAAGGTAGGCATAGAAGAAATTGTTTTAATATATGAAGGAAGTCGAGAAAAATCCATGAAATCGAACGCACGCACCCCTTTTCTTTCGTCGTATTAAAATAAAAAATTGCAGTCACCCAAGAAATTTCGGTATTGTTATTTAGAAAAACTATTCTAAAATTTAATTTGAGACTGAACAAGCGTCTAGTTCACTGACAGCTAAAGGTAGCAAAGGTGGCATTCTGATTTTCCTCCTATAGGAAGGAAGAGAGTATAAAATAAATTAATGAAACGAAAGTTTCAATTCATAATTTGGCAAAATACGAGATAAACAGGCTGTATTTTTAATAGATAACTGGGTATATCTATTGTGATCGGAGAATACAAAAAAAAAATACATAAAAATTAATGAAACAGAAGTTTCAATTAATAATGGACAATTAATGGAGAGGCTGTATTTTAATAGATAACGAAAGATGTATATCTATTGTAATTGAAAAATAAAAATTTTTTCGCGACGGTGGCGTTTTCGAGGCCGAAACATCGAAAAGAAACAAAATTAATAATCCGAAACATTCGAAAATTCTTATTGGTCAGCAATAGAAAAAAAATACAAGTGGCAAAATAACTGTGACTGTGAAAAACTAGATAAATAAATTGGTTTGTGTGTGCCCACTGTGCCAGCGACAATAACTGCAGCGAACCCAGCAGTGACAATACGTGCAGCGACATCAGCAGCAGCGACAATAGCAGCAGCGACTTAAGCAGAGGCAACACCAGTAGCAGCGACAGAAACTTCAGCGGCAGCAGTAACAACAACAGCAGAATTCATCAGCCAAGTCTCATATATCTATTTGTTTTTAAGCCTAATTAAGTTAAAAAATTAAAGTAAGATGTTATCGGAAGAAATAATAAAGCTATTAGAGGCTCAAGCCGCGATAGCAAAATAAATTAAGAAGATTGAAGCTGGTCATTTGACCAGCGATGTAATCCAAAGGTTAGAAGAGTTTAAGCACAAAGTTACAGGCAATAATTCTGCATTGTTAGCATATGGAGTAGTCGATTATGACTACTATAAGAGACAGCAGTATGAAAAAATCATTAAAAATATAGAAAACATACATAAAAAGTATTTAGAGACCAAAAATTAAACCCTAACGAAAGGGAAGGTAGAAAAAGAAAAGTTACAATCAGTGCAGACTGGAACTTTGAAGGAAGACATAGAGTCTAAAATTGACAGCAGCATAGAAAAAACATTTGAGGGAATCGACAGAATAGTGGAAAACCTGAAGAACTAATAAGGGCAAACCATGCAGGCGTTTGATCAGGCTAAAATGGGAGAGTGTAGAATGAGAAAGGCAAAAATTGAGTTCCTCAGTAAAAGACTGATCTCAAAAATTGAGGAGTTTTATCATATCTATGAAACAAACGACAGCTTCAACGAGCAGATCGTAGAGTTGGACTTTGATATTCAAAGCATGTTAAGCAACCTAGAAGTTAGGATGCAAGCCGTAGCTGAGGGATACAGCATGGATACTAAAAGGGCAACGATAAAAAAAGAAGATATCGATTTGCCTGATCTTCCGAAAGTGGAAGTACCCACATTCTCGGGCGAAGAAAAAGAGTGGGGCGGCTTTTCACAAATATTTTGTGAATTAATTCATAACAGAGATAGTCTGAGTACATCTCTAAAATTCAATTATTTGAAAATCGCGATAAAGGGTGAGGCACGGAGTATGGTAGCTCACCTTTTCACTGGGCCGCTGGAGAATTATAATGCCGCTTGGAAATTGCTGACCAAGCGGTATGAAAATAAGCGAAAAATTTTCGCGGATCAGCTGAATCGATTACTAGACTTACCAATGCTAGATCACGATTCAGCGAAACATATTAAATGGTTTTCTGAGTCAATACATTTAATCAAATTAAAGTCACAATTAACAGAAGAAGTTGATGTGATTTTCGCGCACATTGTGTTGAAAAAATTCAACAAAGATACCTTAAAATTATATGAAAGTCATATAAAAAGAAGAAAGATATTCAAGCATTGCCAGATGTAATGGAATTTTTATAACAACGGTACACTTCTCTTTACACGTCGCAGGATAAAGAGTGGAATCCGTTGAAAAAAGTAGTGCAATATGGTAAAATAAAAGAAAATTGTCCGCTATGTAAAATGGCAGGACATACCATAATTCACTGCTATAAGTTTAAGGGAATGAGTCCGATAGATAGAGGCCAGTTTATTAAAAAACAGCGCCTTTGGACAAAATGCTGTAGGCATGATATGTATAAGAAATGCTTTTCTGAAATTTTATGTGGGATTTGTAAAAAACCTCATCATACGATGCTCCATATTCCCTACGAAAAGAGGGAAAATGTTAACACTTGCTTGACAAAAGAACAAGCGTTCTAAGCCACAGCACTTATAAAAGTAAGGGCAAGGAATAGTGGCTATCAAAACCTTAGAGCTCTCATTGATTGTGGGTCGCAATGTACTATAATTTCAGAAGAAGCTGCGCAAATATTAAACTTAGTACGAAAAAGAGCGAACAATGAGGTAAGTGGAGTGTCATCTACAGACTCTTACACTTCAAAGTACAAAGTTACTTTATCGGTAAAAACTCGTGATTATAATAAAGTTCCTCTAAATATTGAAGCAATTATTCTTCCGAAACTGATGAAAGCTTTACCATTAAAGTCTTTTAATATTGACAAAACTAAGTGGCAAGATTATGTGTTGGCAGACCCTAACTTTAACAAACCAAGTAGGGTAGATGTAATAATTGGAATAGATTTGTATACCCATATTTTAAAAGACGGAGTAGTAAAAATAGACGGATTACTTGGACAAAATACAGAATTCGGATGGATTATATCCGGTTGCACCAAATCAAAAGGTGATAAATTTATTGTAGCGACAACAATTGAAGTTGAGGACTTAGAGCTGTTCTGGAAATTGGAAAGTGAAAAGAATGACGTAGAAGAAGATGTGTGCGAGGAGCATTTCTTGGAAACAACAAGAAGAGATGAGAATGGTAGGTATGTGGTTAAAATACCATTTAAAAAAGAAAAGGATTTAGGAGAGTCAAAACCCCAAGCTATAGCGCGATTTTATAGTTTAGAAAGAAAGCTCATCAACAATGAAACATTAAAAGAAAATTATGTAAAGTTCATGCATGAATATAAAAACTTAGGACATATGGTAGAGTCCAAAGAAGATGGGAAATATTATTTACCCCATCAAGGAGTCATAAGAGATTCCAGTCTAACGACAAAGCTGAGGGTGGTTTTCGTGGTTTGCTTCATCAAAAACCACAAACAATAAAAGTTTAAATGATATCATGTGGGTTGGACCAAGGGTCCAAAAAGATATCTTCGATATTATGGTGAAATGGCGTTAATGGCCATTTGTAATATCTGCGGACATTGAACAAAAGTACCGGCAAATTAATGTTGATTCGCTTCTAGCTCTTGCTTAAGCCGGTTGTGTTTTTTTCTTGCTCCCGCATTCTCCGCCCTTTGCCTAAATATCATACAACATTGTTGTGACTTTGTTTTGATATATTATCGCATCTCTTTAATTTGATTCTACTTTGTGTTAACCACCAGTGTTTTGTTTGTAAACAAGTGTTTAATATAAATTCAATATTGCAACGTAACGCATCGGACTCGTGCAGGCAATTTGTTATTGTTTTTTGCCCAGTCTGCTTTTCGTTATCGCTTTTCGGTGTGCACTGTTCTCGCGCATCAGCGTTTGCATCGCCCACACTCTCTCGTAAGCATAAGCGGGCTGCTCGCATTGTTGCTCTCACTCTCTCTGGATTGCCTATACTCTCCCTCTCTGTGGACTTTTCTTTTGTGTCTCTGCTATGGTGAGTTTACTGCTCGTTTTCTGCACTTCGTTGTATCATCTGCTTTGAATTATTGCCGCTGCAGCTGATTGTCTGGCTCGCTCTGCTGTCTGCTCTCCTACTTTACCTGCGATCTCACTCCGTTCTTTTATTATTCGTGCACAGTGATTCTACTGCTGTCAATAATGGCAATCGTCTGTAGTGCAGAGAAATGTGAATTCGGTGGTGTTATCATTGGTGATTCATTTCTTAGCTGCTGGCTGTGCGACAATTTTGCCCACATAAAATGTGCTGGTGGTGGAAATTTTGGCCGGCTGAATGATCTGATCTCGAAACGCATGGGCCTGTCTTGGTCATGTCTGGCTTGTCGGGAGATTGAGGCCGAAATGCGCACATTTATGAGACAGACTCGAACTGGGTTTCTGGATGTCCGGAAACAATTTGTGGCTCTCAACGAGAATTTTCTTGCCCTTGAATCACAGTTTCTTGGGCTCAAACTCTTGAGCGAATCGCCTAGACGGAAAATTCCGCATAATGATACCAATCTCTTGCAACCTAATCCGATTGGTACGCCTGCCTCCCACCTTCATCCATCGTAAGCATTTCCATGTAGTCATGCCACGCCGTTGTCTGTAAATCCGCCAACGGTGGCTCCGGAGTTCTTTACACCGAGCAATGTGCTTCCTTCGAGCTTCCAACTTCCCAACAGCATCAATCCCATCCCTGCAGTTTCTGTGGCCGTCACTTCTGACGCGGTGAGTGCTCCTACTGCGGGTGTGCTGGTTGCTGACGACGTCTTGCCAATTCCTGCTCCAATTCCTGCTCCAATTCCTGCTCCAATTCCTGCTCCAATTCCTACTCCAATTCCTGCTACAGCCATTGCTGCCAATTCCTCTGCCCTTGGACCGAGATCTCTTTTAGGAGTGGCTCCACCATCTCGATCTCGCTCGGGACTTCAACTTAGAGCAGTGGTCCCTCGGAAAGCAATATTTGTTTCTCGTCGTATTCCTGAGGCTACAACGGAGGATGTTAAACAACATCTTTCCTCTAAACTTAACACTTCGCCTGTTGATATAGTTGTGACTAAATTTACATAAACATAAACATAAGCGCAACATATCATCCTTTAAAATTCTTCTCCCTGATTCTTTACTATCCAGTTCTCTAGAACCGTCATTATGGCCTGAGCATACAATTGTGCATGAGTTCCTTCTCAAAGATTCGTACTCGAATCCAAGAACTACCGAACATGCTCCAAAAAACTGATGTACTATTTTTCCATGCACTATCAGAACGTTCGCAGTTTGCTGGGAAAATTTCGTCAAATTCATACTAATAGCGCGTCATTTGATTTCGATGCCATCACGTTTACCGAAACCTGGCTTAACTCCTCTGTCAATGATCATGAAATTTTCATTGATAGTTACACTATTTATAGAATGGACCGCCCATCTTTTGCAGGTGGGGTTCTGATTGCAGTTAAATCTGTATTCTCATCTGAGTTATTCCCATTCAATAACATTCATGGAATTGAATTTGTTGCAGTCAAAGTTCGTGTTGGCTCCGCATTTTTCTATTTAACCTGCTCTTACATTCCTCCCAGGTCTGATGCTGAGCTTTACTTACACCACCTCTCAGCAATTAATACTGTTGTTTCTGCATTAGGGTGCAATGATCGAATTATTGTTATGGGGGACTTTAACCTCCCATTTCTTTCTTGGCTGCCTTGTGATGACGCTAACCTGTTGTTTCCCAATTGCCATAATGACTTTATCAATGGGCTAACGGATATTTCCCTTGTCCAAATTAATGCCGTTAAAAACATTAGGGACAGACTTCTTGACCTCGTTTTTGTTAACGATGGTTCTCTTGCTACGGTATCTAGAGCAAGCCCAATATCTCTCCCTGAAGATCCTTACCATCCAACTTTGTTGATATCACTGGAGTGTACACAATCTGGAGGTGCTGACAGTTCCATGGCTCCTTGTCACATAAAGTGTTTTCGCAAAACAAACTTTATCGATTTAGATCTACATCTCTCGCGTGTTGATTGGTCGTTTCTTTATTCATTACCGAACATAGATGCAACTGTTAACTCCTTTGATAGTTCTATTTACTCCGCCCTTAATACGTTTGTTGGCTGGCGAAAATCCTCTAGCTGAACCCTCCACGAGGGTGCCGGCTGGGCAATGGACACTGCATTACCCCGGACAAGGGTAATGCACTGTCGCTTGCTCTGTCCGGGGTAATGCAGTGTCTAGCTAAGGCTATGGTCCGGCGTCTTCCCGATTCAAAGTCGAAGGAACCGAACCAGGGTCATGGCTAGAGGTGCCTGGCGGTCAGGCCTAAAACGCTAGGGGGCGGTCCCCCCGAAAAAATATTAACCAGTATGGACCTTCGGGCCAACTATGGAGTCGAAGTAGGAGCAAGCACGGGTTGGAGCGGGAGGAGCAGTCCTCTCCGCGTGTCGCCAGCGGTCACACCTCAGACTTGGCGGGAGCAGGCCAGGTCAGTTGCAAAGCTACTGCCACAACAACAACAACAACAAAAACAACTCACTCCGTAGCCTGCAAGTTGAGCCGCACAGATGCCGTAGTCGATACAGACACGGATCTGGAGAGCGTGCTCTCTCTAAGCAGGACGGATGAAGAGAGCCTTCTCCGCTCGCCGGAGCCAGGCACCAGCTCCCTGCGTAGGGAAGGGCCGAAGCGTTCCAAGGAGGGGATGAAGGCCAAAGGCCAGTAAAGCAGACATCTCCCAGGAGGAGAAGGTCAAGCTAGCCTGGGCCGAGCAGAGAGTAGAGGAGGGTCGGCTACATTACGATCAGATGGCACAGATGAGGGCGTCGAATGGCGAATATGCCAATAAGGTGGAGGAGATGATGGCCACCAAGAGGCAACGCTCGACTGAGAGTGCCATTAAGGACACTCCAGCGAGCAAGCGGCAACTCGGGCCCAAGAGTGCAGCCCCTCCACCGAAAGCGGCCAAGAAGCCAACGAAGCCGAAAGCGAAGGTCAGCGATGTGACCAAACGACATCTGATCTTGGCACTCATCGACCGCAGCGAGGAAAACGGCATTTAATAAACCAACCAATAAAATGGACGTATGCAAAATCTCGCTATAAACATTTGGTATGATAGTACTGCGGATTTGCTACGGTCCCGAAATTATTCCTTGAATATCGACCAGTACAGATCCAACTAAGGCTCTAGTACTATTTCTGCAACCAAGGAGCCGCAGCAAAGCGGATTAAACTGGAAAATCTGGAGTAGATTGTTCGGAAATGTCTTAAAGTCCAGAAGGAGAGGCAGAAATTACATCCTGTAAGTACCAGGAAACAAAGCGAAAGATACTCCAGCAAATTGCGAGCAGCCAAGGCCAAGCCAACTTCAAAACAGAGCTGCTGCAATTTTTAAAGGAGTCCAAAGTGTTGTTCAAACATGAACATATCATCGTCAATACAATGCCACTTTCGGCCCCTTGCAGAATGTTTAAACATAAATATATTATTGTACACATTCACTCATGTAACAAAACCGATCTCTAAAGAAATAACATAAAGGAGACAAGTCATGACTGCACGGGTGTAAACAGAGATCTGTAACCCATTAATACGACACAAAACACAAGTGGAGAAAACACTTAACAAATGCGGTCCTAAAATAAAACTAATGTAAGCATGTACTCAAATAGACACCCTCAGTAAAGTGTATCCTCTGCGTAGGTCTAACGATAATTATAGACTACCAAATTGTACCTCCTACCTCATTGTCAAATCACATATTAGGCTCTGATTTTAAGAATCAAATTTAGTTTGAATTTACAACTCGCATCGCAAATGTCTAGACTTTTCTTTTAAGGTCTTAACATTTTGGTCCTTCGAGACTCTCCGTTGTTTCCCCCCTGTGGTAAGAGCACGGAGTTAAGCCATCTCCTTTGAGACTGAACAAGTGTCTAGTTCACTGACAGCTAAAGGTAGCAAAATAAACGAGGGGGAACGTTGTGAGTTGCTGCGGACACCGCAACTCTACAGTTATACCCGATACTAAGTCAGTATGGCTCTCCTCCGGCAGACGCCGCTAATATTAAACGACACGACAAAGAGTGCGTGCGAGAGAGACAGAAAATCAGTCTGAGCGTGACGTCACGCGCTGCGTAGCCACTGCAAATTGATTTGTTCCTTTTGGCTATAAAAATGATCTGATCTGATCCAGATTCAGCAATCTAATAGATATGGTCATTATCTATGATTCTGCGTTTTTAGTTTTCTCAAATCTGCAATATTGTGGATGCAACAGATTTTCGTCCTTTGTGGGGGCGGATGGGGGTGGGGCGAAATTCTGAGATATACGTTTTATAGTGACATCTTAAAGGAGTGTGTGTACCAAATTTGGTTACTCTAGCCTTAATAGTCTCTGAGATTTGTGGTTGCCTCAGATTTTCGTCCTTTGCGGGGGCGGAAGGGGGTGTGGCGAAATTTGGACATTAAACGGTCAAGGTCCGATATCACAGGAGTGTGGATACCAAATTTGGTTGCTCTGGCTTTTATAGGTTCTGAGATCCTTGAACTCATATTTTGCAATTGGCAAAACCGACCATGAAACCTGTGTGTTAGAGTGAGACAGAGCGAGAAAGAGTGAAATATTTTTGGAGCAGTGACATATCACAGAAGTCTGGATCCAAAACATCGTTGCTCTAGCTCTTATAGTCTTTGAGCATTAGGCGCTGAAGGGGACGGACAGACGGACGGACGGACAGACGGACAGACAGACATGGCTCAATCGACTCAGCTATTGATGCTGATCAAGAATATATATACTTTATGAGGTCGGAAACGATTCCTTCTGGACGTTACACACATACACTTTTACCACAAATCTAATATACCCCAATACTCATTTTGAGTATCGGGTATAAAAATCACAAGGATTGATTGATTTTTAAAGATTTTACAGGCGCTTAAAGTGAAAAGTGATAAACATGTATCCACACGTGCTCGCCATTGTAAGTCTGCGTGCTAAAATTTTTTCAAAGAGTTTGCTTGAGCAAAGCAGCAATGAGATTGGCTTATAACTATCAATTTCATGCGTAGGTTTTTTTGGCTTAGGAACAGGTACAACAGATGCTACTGACCAAGTGTGGGGGTAGATCCCGTTGTTTAAAATGCAGTTATAGATGTTAATGAGTCCCTGCTTAACATGTTTAGGTAAATTCTTTAGAGTTGGATATGATATCCTATCTACTCCTGAGGTTTTTCCCCTCGTTTGGGTTAAGGAAGCCTCGAATTTGATAAATGTAATATGGGGGTCCAGGTATCTGGCTGAGGCTAATAATGTAGTGGGTGTATATACCATAGCACGGCTGAAATAGTCTACAGAGAAGTTGTGGTCTTTGGAATAATTGGATCAGTGGGTGGCTAGTGTTTCAGCAATATCCTTGGATGTGGTAATAGGTTTACCTATTCAGGCAGGCTCCGTTTTTCATTTACTTTTCCGGATTACGTTTTCAGCCAAAACGTTTCGTTTTCGTTTTAAGGTGTTCCATTTTTCACATATTTTTTTTATCGATATGTTACATTTTGAAGTCCGAATTAAATTGGGCGGGAAACAGCTGTGCTCACCCAGATGTTCTGTTAAGCGCATGTTACAGGCACAGTCTGAGCTGTTACATGCACATTTGTGCTGTTATACGCAAAAATTTATTAATTGCCAACGTTCCGATAACCAAATCGGAATGCGCAAATGACCGCAAATAATAATTATGAGTTTACAAAAATTGAGGCACAAAAAAACACCAAGAAGAGTGGGGAAAATAGACATATGTTATTTTTTTACGGCAAATTTCAAAACAGGATAAACTTTTATTTTCAATTATTTCTTTTAAATTTTTTAAAATTATTAAATTTATTTTAAATTATAAATATTAACAAATAATTTGTATATATAAATTTGTATACAAAAATTAACACATAAAAATTATGTTCAAGTTATGATTTAATTATTATTATAAAAATTGGAAATTCAAATTGAATTCAAATATCTTTTGAAACAAAGGAGCCAGATCATATATAGTCCCATATATATGACCTCCGTATTAATACCTTTCAAATGATATATAATATGTATGTATGTATGTACATATGTACATACATTTGTATTAAGTATATTTAATTATCCGTTTAGGCACTTGCCAAGACCGCCTCATCAGCGGCTAATGTGTATTAATTAATGGTATTAATTATTATTAATTAATGGTATTAATTGATAGTGGATCGTACTAACATTAAACGAATATACCCGACGAAAACAGGGTAGCGCGTCGCTTGGTGTTTGGTTTGGATCATCGCGGCAGCTGCGTATTGGTATGCGTGCTTGGCAAATGACCCAACAAAACATTTCACGCAACGAAATCGAGAAAGGGGTGACAGTGATTGCAGTTACAAATGAGTTATATACCTCTTTATAAGATCGGAAATTCCAGGTGTTGCACTCTCCTCTTTTGGCGTTGGATGCTCCCACTTGGCTCTCCTTTAGTATACATTTGCATGTACCTGCGGACAGTTATTGCTCGACCGACGCGGTGATTTTCACTTTGTTTGCTGTGCTCTTGGCACACACGTCGCGGAAGATTTTGCTGGTGGCTGCAAAAATTTATATTTTAACGACGAAAAGAGACAATAAGGTTGCGTGCGTTTGATTTCAATAGCTGTCTTGGACTCCAACATCTACAAAGTATTCAAACAATTTCTTCTTAGCCAAGCTTACCTACGATGGCAAAGCGGGGCGAATTCGCCAAGAGCGACAGAGCGAGCTTTTATTGCGCTCACGCTTTGCCCTAGCCTAACTTACACTAGACTTCTGCTGGCTCTGCCTTTCTAACGGACATTGGGGAGATGTCTACACTATTTTCCAGAAAGATCGCAAGCTTTGTGAGACTATCTGGCTGGGACAACTGCTGACATGAAGTCTCACAACGGGAAAGATCCTAAGCGGTATCACAACGGGCTGAAACCGGCCTAAGTGTTGTAACTAACCTAAAAGGTTTCGATACAATCCGTCCCCCGACTTATAATGAGCGCATCGCACCACACCCCACAACCAACGCCCCTTCTCCGCACGCAACCACCGATCAACACGCGCCAACTCCATAACGCTGACCAAAGACATCAGGTCACGCGGACTTTCCCCACTCCAGGCCAAGCCATCGGCCAAGTGCGGTCTTCCGGGTTCATCAACTGCGGAAAGATGACGCCGCGAAAATCTGCGACGATCACCAAGAACGGCAAAGTGCACCCCGACGCGGAAGTGCATTTTCAAACCCGCAGACCCAGCAATACGGGCCTATAAAAAGACGACGACGAGAACCAAGAAGCAGCTTACGCAGAAACCCGGCTCAGAGTACAGACGTTGTACCAAAGCTTACGCAGAAACCCGGCTCGCAGTACAGACGGTGTACCAGAAGCTTGCGCAGACACCTGGTTCGGAGTACAGACGTTGTACCCGGAACTTACAAGAAACACCGGCGACCAATTAAACTAAGTTCATTTAAAGTGCTAAGAATTATAATAAAGTGTCGAATTATCGAAGTAACACCCGATTGCGTAAGTTCACTCCAACTAGCCGAGGCACCGACACTACCCCACCCCGAGTCCACGCACGCCGTTTCGTATACACGACGAGCGACGTTCACTCCAGCCCCGATCCACCTCTCTACGATAGGCCGCCCCCCGACGCCGCCCTTAACGTTCCATCCATTTCTATAAATTTATTGTGGATTGACCCCTGGACGTGACTGAGCTTACCTCAGCCTGAAATAGGTCCATCACAGTGTGACGGACTCCAAGCGGGCCCGGCAGCCGCTTTAACTTAAAATAACATACTGCGGATACTAATTCCGTTTGGCGTGGATATTTTTGAGCAAGGGACAGTAGGAGATCGTCCACATGCCTGTCATCAACGACCAAAACGTTCCAATGAACTTGTGGAAGCAGTGAGTGAGATCGTTGCCCAGAACTCAATCGTTTCGTATCGTCTCACAGTGGCGATTTCGACGAAAATAGGTGGCAAAAGTCGGATATTTTTTTTAGCGCTTTGGATACAATAAATACACGCATCTAATAGAGAGTTTACCAGAGCTTTAAAAACTTTCAAATTCTGACTTTTAGTTTAGAAGATATGGGCACTCAAAGATGAAAATTGTTTCAGTGCGCACAACTTTTTTTAACTTTTATTTAAATCTTTCAGGCGGAAAAAAAGTAAACTATGTAACGTATGATTCTGTTTTCGGTATCTTTTATTAGTTGCATTAATTCTTAGGAAAAGCTTGTTTTGCATACCATCTAAAATTTGGGCTATTTTTTAACTTTGACTGGGCTTTTAAAAAATATATCCTTAAATTTTCCCGAGAATTTTTTATTTATATTAAAGGATGATTAACATTTTCTTTGTGTATAAAGTGCAATTGCTTGGAGTACGCCTAAACAGTCCAAACAGGCCATCAAAAAGACGCTGTATTGACTGGCCACCCAGATCGCCTGATTAAAGCGCCCCGGGCTTCTTTTTGTGGGGCTTAAAAGTAAGGTTAACGGTAAGGTTACGGTTAAGGTTAGAAGCCTCAGAGTGTAGACCAGCTTAAGGCAAACATTCGTGCCAAAATCAACGCTATAACACCAGAGGGGCTCGAAAAAGTAATAGAAAATGCAGAAAAAACAGCGCAATTTATAATTGCTAAAATAAGCGGCCACTTAATTGATATTGTAATCACAACATAGTCTAAACATATTGAAAATAACCAAACCAAACAAAAATACATATAATTTGGCTCGGAAAAAACTGGTAAATTTCCGTTTTGGTGCAAACACCTGACGCAGTCCGATTTGGTCATCGGAACGTTGGAACGAAAAAAACGTTTGCGCATATCACAAATGTGCAAGTAACAGCTCAGACTTTTCTTTTAACATGCGCTTAACGCAACATCTGAGTAAGAACAGCTGTTTCCCGCCCCATTTAATTCGGACTTAAAATGTAAATTAAAATTAAAATTAAAAAATTAAAATTAATTTGTATACCCTACACTAAAAATGAGTATAGGGGTATATTATATTTGTGGTTCAAATGGATGTGTGTAAGGTCCAGAAGGAAGCGTTTCCGACCCCATGATCAGCATCAAAAGACGAGTCGATTGAGCCATGTCTGTCTGTCTGTCTGTCCCCTTCGCCCCGCCCACATAAAGGGCGAAAATCTGTGGCATCCACAATTTCAAAGATTCGAGAAAACAGCAGAATCGTAGAGGATAACTATACCTTCTAGAGTGGAAAATCTGATTCAGATCGTATAATTAATTTAGCCAGAATCAAGAAAACAATTTAATTCTTTCTCGATCTATCTCTCTCTAACACACAGGTTTCATGGTCGGCTTTGCCTATCCCAAACTGAATCTCAGAGACTATAGAGCTAGAGCAACCAAACTTCACACTCCTGTGATATCGGACCTGCACGAGCTTATTTCCCCTTCCGACTCCACAAAAGACGAAAATCTGTGTCATCCACAATATCGAAGATACGAGAAAACTAAAAACGCACAATCATAGAGAATGACCATATCTATCAGATTGCTGAATCTGGTCGGAATCAGATCGGATCATTTTTATAGCCAAAAGGAACGAATTAATTTGCAGTGTCTACGCAGCGCCCGACGACACACCCAGATTATCAGTCATTCTCGCACGCACTCTTTTCCGTGTCGTTTAATATTAGCTGCGTCTGCCGGAGGAGAGAAATACTGGCTAAGTATCGGGTATAAATGTAGAGTTGCTGTCGCCGCAGCAACTCACAACGTCCTCTTCGTTTATTTTAAGATTCCTGTTTGATCTTTATATCCAGGGGAAAACATAAATCACCTTTCTCCGAAATTGTAACATGTCAACGATATATTTCTATACGTCAGTAGGGGATGGATTGGAGGGGATGTCGAGGTCACTGCCGGTGGGGATTCTCTGGTTCCGTGCTCATTCGGTAGCTTGGGGGGGTTCGTATGACCGCGTCTCGACTCCTACTATATAAACTTTAAAATTTTAGAATCCCGTGACTCTACATGGAGCTAACTGAAACAACAATTTGCCTATTCCGAGCATATCCGAAATGTACTAGGGGCTTTCGTCGGGGTGATCCAAAAATATCGCGGGCGTGAGGTCTTGAGATGGAAGTCGACCCACACGATTCTGTACCCACCCTTCCATGATTTCCAGTTGTGCGAAAGGTTCTGGAAATCCCTATTATTCTCAACCTACCCCATTACGTCACCATATCATTAGGAAATTAGAAGTCTACTCCATATTCATGGCTGACAAAATTCAATACATTTCTCTGGACTTAATACTAGACATGTGGCTACATCATCAAAACCGAGCGAACAAGAGTTTCACTACCGAAAAGAACACAAGTCTTTAATTACAACCAGTAGGCAAATCAAGAAAAAAAATTAATGGAAATGAAAAAATAGGAGGCTTAATCACTAAAGGAGATAGAGACAAGTTTTAGATATTTATAGAGGTATATATAAATATAATATATGAGATTAGAAATAAGGAAATTAAATATGTATAAAGAAAACGAAAAATAAAAAAATTATAAGAAGCCGCGGGGGTCAGACCAGCGATCCGCCATGGTTAGCCAAAACGCAGTTTAATTACAAATAAAAAAACATTTTTGTGCTTGTTGGTTTGAGGAGATAAAAAAAAAATTTTATTTTTTTTTTTTTGTTTAGTGTGTTTGTCGGCTACGTTTCAATGCATTACAAAAATACATGGAAAGCGAGCAATGCAAGCTGAAAGCAGAATTGGCAACGACGAGAACGAAAAGCTTCGAGCGTGGGGAACGCAAGCGTTGCGCTCTCTTATCAGCAGTGACTGGCCGCTGCGCATGTTTTTTACAATTTTACAAATTCAGGCGCAAAAGAGAACCGGGAAATTGGGTCACTTACAGCTTCAATACAGTGGTCCATCTCTGAAAGGCGCCTTTCGTGTTGGAGCTGTGAAAACAAGGTTAATGTGTGCCCTGATCGGAGGGGGATTGGTAAATGGGGGGGTGATCTCTATGATTAAGTTTTTCTTTTTCCAATCAGCACAATAAATTCAGTTTTGGGAACTTTCACTTTCACGGCTATCGAGGTATGACTGTGACGCAGCGTTAATGAAAGTTACATAGGCATATAAGGGTTCAGAAGGAATCAAAGAAAATGACAATTAAAGCTACACTATGCTACAAAATCTGTGTCTGGATCCGTAGCGGCTTCTTTTAGACCGTCGCAGAAAGCGAGTTAGCGGCGCCTACGGGGAGGAGGGGTGATCTCTATGCGTCCGTGCGATGGAGGTTATGTAGCCGGGCAGGTGGACTTTCCAACGATTTCCAGAGGAGGAAAAACAATCTCGGCCCCACACCAAGGTAGACTCGCGAAGAGTACTCCCGTCAAGGGTGGGAGTTTGGTGAGGGGGGCAGAACTTTGTAAGAGCTGGGTGGGCTACCGATCGTGGCCAGGGCCCGGTTTTCCGACTTTTCCACGGAGACACGAGTGTTGTTTGCTCCTGGCAGCGCTGTGTGACGCACGGGTTGGCGACAAACCCAACTCCGTTTTCACCGTTTCGTTTTTTTCGGTTTCGGTTGGTATTTGTGGGAAGTTATTTGAGTTTTTCTTTTTTTCTCCTGGGGGGGGTGGGGGGGGGGGGGGGGGTTGTGTTGATTGCACGTGGTCGATTTATATATATATTTGCTACCGACGCGGAGATAATCACCAGCTGCACAGATTCAAATTTTCAAAAGAGAACGCTCTGCTGCTTTTGCACCGCTTAAATAGGAGCTTACCGATCTTAATGATCGGCTTCGAAAGCTCCGTTGCGATGCGCTGCACAGCACCCGAGCACCATAGCGCTAACGTACCCTGCATGGGTACTGCCCAACCGTAACCGTTACACCACCCGATAATATGCCACCGTTAGACAGAATATTAGCGGGAATCAGGATCGAAAGTCTTTCGCATTAAATGTTCCTATTTCTCGGCCCTGAAGATTTTCCAGAAGGTAGAAAAAATTACCCAGTTTTTTCCGAACGCGACATTTCAGAAATTTAGGAGCCAATTTGGCATTAAAATTTTGCGTGAATTTCCTCAAATTTTCCTTTTTTTTTCCTTCCTAAATCCTTCAGAAGCTTATAATCCGTCTCATGCGTGAGCATATCTAAGCCAAACAGGGCTCGATATGGTGAACAACCTAAGGACTGATGTAGTGACGATCGCAGCGAACAAGATATACTTGAGAGATGCTGATCCCAGTAGGTCTGATCCTGCTGAAGATATGATCGCACGGCAGCTAACAAGGAACGATTTACTCGTTCCGCCGCATTACTTTGAGGAGAGTATAATGCCGTGTACATATGTTTAATTCCCAGCTGTGTCAAGAATGCGTTGAATTCTGTTGATTTGAATTGTTTTCCATTGTCGCTAACAATAGTTTCAGGCACCCCATAGGCCTGAAAGATCTGCTTTAGCAGAAATTCTTGGATTACTACGGAAGTAAATTTCTTCAGGGGGTGTAGCCACTGATATTTACTGAAGTGATCTAAAACAATTAGCAAACCAACATACCCCTTTTTGCTGCGTGGATAGGGTCCAAGCAGATCTATGCACAATCGTTGAAATGGTCGACAAGTTGGTATGTGGTTTCCCATGGGTGGCCGCAGAGTATAATTAGGAGCTTCGAATGCTTTGCACACCTCACAACTACGAATATACTCTCGAACATCTTTAGCTAAGCCGGGCCAAAACAGACTTCTTCGAACTTTTGCATGCCGGCATGCGCTGAAGTAGGATTGTCATGAGCTTGTTTAAGAACTTCGGTCTTCAAACGCTCGGGAACCCATAACTTCCAGGGTCGACTGACTGGCCACGCCTTTTCATCTGCGTGTTCGGTTCGAATGTACAGAAATTGGTCGAGAATTTTCAGATCGGGCAGTCGAGAAAAATTTTTCTTATACTGTTATTTTAACTGTTGGTAGCTCTCATCCTGAAATGCATCGGATTCGAGATCTATCACAGGACTCATCTCTACTGCGGATACCTCAGGTTCACGTAACCGGGAAAGAGCATCGGGGACAATGTGATCTTTTCCTTTTCGGTGCGATATCGAGAATTTAAATTGCTGCAATCGAAAAATCCATCGAGCTTACCTCCCCGACACGTTTTGCTGGCGTATTAGCCGCAACAAACTGGAATGATCAGTAACCACTTCGAATTCCTGCAGTTCCAGATAACAACGGAACTTTTCGATGGCCAGAATTACGGCCAGGCACTCGCGCTCCGTAACGCTATAATTACGTTGCGCACGACTTAGTTTTTTCGACATAAACGCTATTGGCTTTTCCTGCAGATCCACCAATTGCACGAGCACGGCTCCTATACCAAAATCACTAGCGTCACAGTGGAGGAAAAATTTCTGTTCGAAGTCTGGGTTTTCGAGCACTGGAGCAGAAGTCAACACGGTTTTTAAAGAGTCCATGGAAAGTCTTTTTGTCTTTTTGTTGGAAAGAAGCTCGGTGATAGGACAGGATAGCTCAGAGAAGTTCTGGATGAATCTACGATACCAGCCACAGACCCCAAGAAAGCCGCGAACCTGTTTTAGATTCCTCGGCGGCGGCCAGTTCACAATACAAGCTACTTTGGAGGGATCAGTGCAAAAACCTCCATTCCTGATGACGTATCCAAGATAATTTACGCTGGTGACACAGTACTGACTCTTTTTAATATTCAGAGTCAGGTTGGCTTTTCTGAACTGTTCAGCCAGTCGTACCAGCACTGCTAGATGGGAAGAGAAATCTGCTGATACGATGCAAAGATCGTCCAAGTATCCAAAGACGCAGTAACGCAAATCCGGGGGAATGATCTCATCCATCAAACGACACATAGTGGATGGAGCGTTACACAGGCCAAAAGGCATAACCTTAAACTGATATAACGGCCTTCCCGGGACCGTAAACGCAGTTAGTGACTTGGAATCCTCAGCGAGTTCGATCTGCCAATCACATATTTTAGGTTCAGCTTGGTTATGATATTTGCCTTGGGCAACCGGGAAAAAATACCATCGATACTTGGTAAGGGGTAGGCATCCTTACGGGTGATTGCATTTAGTCGTCGAGCATCGAGACACAGACACAGACGGACTTTGTTGGGCTTAAGAACCAGTCGCATTGGCGAACTCCAAGCACTGGATGACGGTTCAAAAACGCCTAGTTGGAGCATGCTATCTACCTCGGCATAAAGCAACTTTTCCACCGCGGGGCTAACCGGGTAAAAGCGTTGTGTTACGGGGGCGGCCTGTCCTACATCGATATGATGCTTAAGCAAGGCCGTACGGCCTAGTCCCTCCGTCGCGTTGGGAAATAACTGTTTAACAACCTCGAGTTGTTGGTTTTGCTGCCTAGTTAACGGATACCGTAAGGGATCTGGTTCGTCTGCCTCATCGTCCTTCGAGCTTATCTCGACAGCTGCAATGATGTCTGGGGCCAGCGAAAACGATCTCCAAAAATCGTGGCCTAGGATTAGATTTTGTGTCAGAGATGGTGCAGTGGCTCTTATGAGTTTATATTCAGAAAAGGATGAAAAATCAGTCTGAGCTACTTCAGCCCCTATACAACTGATACTTGCGCCGGTGTCTAACAGACCCTGTTCTGTTCGACCCAGAAAGGATACTTCGGCATAACTGCGCATATCCTTGGGACTACTACTAATAGCGGAAACTAACAGTCTACGGTTATTTTTGACATTATCATAATATTTTCTCAAACGCTGGATTCGTTTTGGATCTTCATGTGCTTCTTCATTAAAAATTCTTTTTCGCACCTCTAAATATTTATTAACCCGTTCGGGATACGGTAAAAACCGACAACTTCTCTTGACGATCGTATTCGTTTCCTTGATTTTCGCACAATAAGAAGCCCAACTCTTTTTGCCTCGCTCTAAGTCAACGAATAAGTTTAATGGTGGTTTTTCGGGGGAATCCGGCAGTTGTTGGATGCACCCTTCTGACGGTTTTCCGAAGCTCTACGAATACATGTTTGGCACTGCGGCTTATAGACATTCGGAGCTCCACAGCCGTAACAAAATATCCGCCTATCTGCCATACAATTTTCCCACACATGTCGAAGCTCCTCACAATTCCAACAAGAACGCTTAGCTGCTAATATCCTCATACTCTTCTTGATCGCTTTCGGGCGCGATTCCTCCAGACTATGTATCGAACGTCGGCCTACCGGTGGCCTAGACTTTTCAGATTTCTGTAACTCGTGCACTAGATTTTCATGCATCTGTACTAATCTCCTCAATTGACCAACTGAGCTAATGGACTGATATAAGATTTGGTGACGGGTTTCGGGAAGCAAATTTGCTTTTATTTCTATTAATTCCTCTTCCGCCATTTGAATGCCAAATTTATCTATTAGACCAGCCACGGCGTCGTGAAAAACGACGAAGGGTTCTCCGACGTGTTGCTTTCGCGCTCGACTCAATTCCTTGCTCATAAACTCGGAACGATAGTCTTTATATTGTTGTCTAAGAGCTGCACAAAATTCCGTCCAAACGATGCGATCTACCTGCTTGTGGTATCTCCAATACCAATTGCGCGCTTTGCCAACCAGCAGAATGTGCAAATGTTTGCAAAGGCCGAGAAAATCGCTATCCAAGGTTTCATCGGTCGATGTTTTGACTCGGTAAATGAATTCTTCTACCCCTAAACCTTCGGTAGAACCATCAAAAGGAACATTCCACTTTTGCATAATATCGGCCGTATTGGCCGTTCGCAGGCTAGAACTTCCGGTTATACATGAACCTGGTGTGGGGATATTTGGCCTCGCATACCCTCAGCGGACTCGCTGGCGGCTGAATCCGCAAGGTGGAAATGGCTCTGGCCACAGTGCTCTCAATTATCTGTTGGAGGACGTCCAAGTCCAACCCCTGGCTTGGAGGGGCTGGCCGTGCGTTGGGTGCTTCCCAAGGGCTACAGTGAGTGGCGACATTAGCTGACGGAGCTTCAGTCTGGTTGGAGCTTTGGCTAGCATCCAATCCCGACAAACACACTACTTCCGGACCGGAAGATCGACCTGGCGGGAACTTTGGGACCTTCTTTTTGGCTGGGGCTCGAGTTCTTTTGGAACGAGTTGGCCTAGTGGTTCGTGCAACCGGGACTGAACCTACCGTTGGAATTTGGCTAAATTGGGTATTATTGCCATTTCCCTCGGATACCTTTCCTGTCTCGGGTTGAACATGTCCATTTGCCGGGGTCTGTGCGACCTCTAAAGCTTTGGCAAGACTTCGAGTAGTAATTCCCGAGGGACCTGGTAATTCTGTTGGTTCCGGCTGCGGCTTGTTTGGAGAACAATTGCCAACAACTAGTTTCGCTTGAGATAACGTACATACTCGGCTAAAGTTCGGACAGTCATCGTGATGAGGGAACCATTCTTCCAGACATGCTTTATGGAAAACGTGATTGCAAGGAGTACAAAAACACGGCTGAGTTTGGACATTTCGGAGCAAATAAATGCCACAAAAGTTTTCCGAACTCAGCGGATTGTTTCGCTGAGGACTATGTCGCAGCGGCATATTTTATAAGATTATTTTTTATACCCGATACTCAAAATGAGTATTGGGGTATATTAGATTTGTGGTAAAAGTGGATGTGTGTAACGTCCAGAAGGAATCGTTTCCGACCCTATAAAGTATATATATTCTTGATCAGCATAAATAGCCGAGTCGATTGAGCCATGTCTGTCTGTCCGTCCGTCCGTCTGTCCGTCCGTCCGTCTGTCCGTCCGTCCGTCTGTCCGTCTGTCCGTCCCCTTCAGCGCCTAATGCTCAAAGACTATAAGAGCTAGAGCAACGATGTTTTGGATCCAGACTTCTGTGATATGTCACTGCTCCAAAAATATTTCAAAACTTTGCCCCGCCCACTTCCGCCCCCACAAAGGACGAAAATCTGTGGCATCCACAATTTCGACGATACGAGAAAACTAAAAACGCAGAATCGTAGAAGATGACTATATCTTCTAGAGTGCAAAATCTGAACCAGATCGTATAATTATTACAGCCAGAATCACGAAAACAATTTCACTCTTTCTCGCTCTGTCTCACTCTAACACACAGGTTTCATGGTCGGTTTTGCCAATTGCAAAATATGAGTTCAAGGATCTCAGAACCCATAAGAGCTAGAGTAACCAAATTTGGTATCCACACTCCTGTGATATCGGACCTTGACCGTTTCGTGTCAAAATTTCGCCAAACCCCCTTCCGCCCCCGCAAAGGACGAAAATCTGGGGCAACCACAAATCTCAGAGACTATTAAGGCTAGAGTAACCAAATTTGGTATCCGCACTTCTGTTAGATCTCACTATAAAACGTATATCTCAGAATTTCGCCCCACCCCCATCCGCCCCCACAAAGGACGAAAATCTGTTGCATCCACAATATTGCAGATTTGAAAAAACTAAAAACGCAGAATCATAGATAATGACCATATCTATCAGATTGCTGAATCTGTATCAGATCAGATCATTTTTATAGCCAAAAGGAACAAATCAATTTGCAGTGGCTACGCAGCGCCCGACGTCACGCTCAAACTGATTTTATGTCTCTCTCGCACACACTGTTTGTCGTGTCGCTTAATATTAGCGGCGTCTGCCGGAGGAGAGCCATACTGACTTAGTATCGGGTATAACCGTAGAGTTGCGGTGTCCGCAGCAACTCACAACGTTCCCCCTCGTTTTTTTTCTATATTTTACCAAATATTTCCTAAAGTGACATTTAATTGGTGACATAATAAGATAGGGATATGAGTTGCAAATCTTTGGAACGACGACAAAAAAAAAATTTATTTTGTTTGGGCTATGGTTTCTACTTTGCATTGTCTTAGTACCAATCCACTGGTTTAAGTGTCCACATATGATTCGGCAAGGATACGCCAGCAGCATACTCGCTAGCTCCAGACAACCATATGCAGCCACCGCTGCCGTTGGAATAATACCCGCCAATGGTAAGGGTATGAGTGAAGACCAAATCTGGGACCGCAATCTTGTTACACTTGGCTTGTTTCCCAGAGGGCAATGCCGGCTAGCTGTCGACCCCAGGGCTGGGTAGTTCCCCTTGCCCGCCAAATGTAGACAAAAAAGGAGACATAATACTTCTCGGGACATCAAAACTAACAACAACCTAACAACAACAAAGAAAATCATAAACAGACGGCTATCAAGTGGGTGAAGCTTGGGTGTTATCACTTCGCGCGCCCGCCCTACCTGTGACCAAACACAACGTTCATTTTGGCCACCCTCTGCTGGAATGGTAACGGCTGGCCTAATCCATGGCTTACGCCACGCGTCCTCCCTCTATTTTAAATTTAATGCATCATACTTCAATATATATCCAAGCTTTAATAATTATAAATTGACAATTTCATCTTTCTCATTAATAAATAGCTATACTCAGAATTATCACTAACCAAAAAGAAACACCAAAACGTTCGACAGAAAGGCAAACCGGGAAATAACTGCTTAAAATTTCGTTCAACCAACAGGGATACCCTCACCCATACGTAATGGAATATGTGTAGATGAGTGGATCCAGCTTTACGGGAGTTAATTTAACTCGGGCCCCTACGGAGACTTAACCTACCAAGAGCTCTTGTTAAGGGTCACCGGGACATAAACAATAAACAATATTTTTCCACAAATCGCTCGACCAAATACGGTGGACTGATGGGACCCCCGCGTCACCCACTAAGGGTTAATCTTCTGGAACTGAACAGCTGATCGCAGATTTAGGTTCGTGAAAGGTGTTGGTGTTTTTACATATTTTTTTCAATGGCGAAGATTTTACGTTAAACGGTTTAAGCTAATACTAAATACTGAATAAAGGACAACACACGGAACAAAATAACATTTAATGTGGAACGGTGTTTGGAGTGCGGATTATGTTTTTTTTCTTTAAGTTCAAACGACGTGGGCGATCGCTGGCCGTGGCCGGTCAGCCCTAAATTTATATAGGTCCGTGTATACGTGTGCGCGTGTGTGTGTGTGTGAATAGGGTTTCGGGGTTTTTACTTGGTAAATGAGACCAAACGTGTGGCACGCACTGGAAGGCGATGCAACGATCGTGCGGTGTGGCTAGAATCACCCTGGCAACTCGTCCTCTTTCACCCTCCCCCTTCACACGTCCCGCGCTACTTGGCTCACACACGCGCAACTGGAACGAACTCACTCAGGTCCCGTTGGACAGTCTTCTTCTCTGCAGTCGACTTTCTCGAACTCCAGTGTTCCTCTCCAGGAAATCTTCTGGCCCGGTTCTGGTGGCTATATTCCTTGCCGGCTGTTAGTAACATTTTTTGCATTACAACCTATTTTATCGCCCGCTTTTTCTGTACTCACTTCAAACTGTCTGTTTTATTCACAAAATTTCAAATTTCGACGTTACTCCGTCCACGCTCCACGATTTCCATAATCCAATCCACGTTTTCTAATATTTTCACTCCTATTTATCCCTTTTTACCTTACTAATACATATAACTAATCCTATTCTCTTCCTTATATCCCCAGTAACGGCTCCAGCTCCCCCCGATGTCCCCATACACCATCGAGCCTCCCTGGACTTCCGCTAGATGGCGCGTCGCCCTCAGCCCTGGCCACCTATCGTTCAGGTGGGACTGGAACACCACCACGAGTATGTCGTCAGTCCCAGGAGGGACAACATACGCGTGGGCATGCCCACAGGATTCCGGAACACTATTGAGCACACGCCGGCGTGCCCTGTATTCTTCTGCCGCGCCCAACGTAGGCCACACCCACACCTCACTACATTCTCAGGTCTTTGGCGTGGTACACTCCTATGGGACGGCCGTTAAGGTCCTCCAGAGCATACGCGTTCTCTCCTACTGGCCTCACTACCCGGCATCGGATGAATTTGCGCGCGAACTTGGCATTAAAGCCTTTTCCGAAGTCACTAAGGACCAAATTTCGGCGGAATACCTCTTGTCCCGGCCTCGCGTAAAACACCCGAGCTCGCTGGTTGTACCTTACCCTACTACGCTCGTATGCCTGATGTAAACTAGCGCGAATCCTCTCTTGGATGAGTTGTCGCTTGTCCTGACCCTCCAGCAGCGATATGTCATGCTCGCCGATTGACCGCAGTCGCTTTGCCAGCTTGTAGCATGAGCCATGCAAATACATTTGCTGCCCGAAGACTGCAAAGAATGGCGTTACGCCTGTCGCCTCGTGAACCGAGTTCCTAATAGCCAGTTCTATCTCCGGCAGATGCACATCCCAGTCCCGGTGATCGTCTTCCAGATACGCCCGAATCGCGCTGAGTACTGTGCGATTCACGCGTTCAGCTGCGTTACTCTGCGGAGAATGCACTGGAGTCCTCATATGAGTGACTCCGAATGCATCGGTCATCTCCTTAAAAGTTTTCGAGACGAACTGAGCCCCATTGTCCGAGTGAATCATCTCCGGCACTCCAAACTTGTAAAACACCTCGTGAACGAGGAATCTTACAACTTCCTTTGCTGTGCCTTGGTCATGGTCTTTAGGAATGTGAACTTAGAGAACTGGTCAACTACAATAAATATCCACGCCTGACCGTTCTTTGACCGCGGATATTTACCCAAAAAATCAATATAAAGTTTTTGGAACGGGCGCTCAGTGACCACTTTGCCCCATCCCGACCTGCATCCGATAATTCGGCGCTTTCGACTCCTTGCACACGGTGCACCGTCGGATATAATCCCGCACCTCTATCGCCATGTTCGGCCAGTAAAACTGCCTACGCAATAAGTGCAAGGTTTTCGCGATTCCTCCGTGCGCTGTCTTCTCTTCCGAATGTACTTTGTCTATCAACGCGGCCGTCAGCGAACTCGGAACCCACAATTTCCAGACGGCGCCCTCCAGTTGATCATCCAATCGTTCAAAGCGCATGCGCTTGAATATCATGCCGTCAACAATCTGGAGATCAGGTAAGCGGTCTTGGTTCTCTGTTATTTCCTTCCTTAACTCCTGATATTCTCCAGATTCAAACTCCACCGTTTCAAAACCCAGGATACTACTCGGATCCACTTCCAGCTCTTCAATACTGCGTGATAATGTATCTGCCACTACATTGTCCGCTCCTTTCTGGTGTTCTATGCCGAAATCGAAGGCCTGCAGTTGAAGGGACAACGAGCTAAGCTAAGCGTTCTTCATGGTCATGAGCCATTTGAGACTGGCGTGGTCAGCTATGACTGTAAACGGCATAAGCTCTACGTACGGACGGAACTTAAGGATCGCCATGAGGGCTGCCAGACACTCCTTCTCTGTCACCGACAGTTTGGCAGAGAAAAACGCTATGGGCCTCTCGTTCTGCTCGTCATCCCGTTGGAAGAGTACGGCTCCTACCCCATAATGTGAGGCGTCGCACTGTATGTAGAAGTGCCGCTTGAAATCCGCGTGTACCAGGACTGGTGCCGAGGTGAGTGCAGCTTTTAGCTCCCCCATGGCTCGTTTTGCCTCCTGTGAGCGGACCGGCCATCTCAGCATAGTTTTTCATAAAGCGCCGGTACCAGCCCGAAGTTCCCAGGAAACTACGCAATTCTCGAACAGATCGCGACTCGGGAATACGCAACATGGCCGACACACGATCCGGATCCATCTTCAGCGCTCCTCCTCCCACTATAAATCCCAGGTATTTAATGTTTTTATAGCAAAAATGAGATTTGCTCAGCCCTATCGTTAAATTTGCTTCTCGTAGATGCTCGGCAACCTGTCGCAGAATCTTCACGTGCGTTTGGAAGTCCTCAGCTATAATCAGCAAGTCGTCGAGATACGCATAGACGTTTGAACGCATCTCAACCGGAATCACCTTATCGACCAGTCTACATAGGCGTTGTGCGGCGTTGCAGAGGCCAAAGGGCATCATACGGAACTGGTACAGAGGCCGCTGGAGATATATATCGTCTGATCGAGACGCGACAAAATCCCCTCGATGCTAGGAAGTGGGTAAGCGTCCTTGATGGTTACTTTGTTGAGCTTTCGGGCATCGAGACAGAAACGATTTTTGCCCGGCCTTCGCACCACGGTGGTACGGTTGCTCCACGGACTATCACTGTACTCGATGACTTCCAAAGCCAACATTTTGTCCACCTCACCAGACACCACTTCCTGCATCGCTGGCGACAGCGGGTAATGTCGATCCTTCACAGGCTCGGCCTTCTCCACCAACTGAATTTTGTGAGTCTCTCTCGACGTCCTCCCCAGGCCTACGGCTTCGAAAGTCAGAAACTCTGCCTTCACCTGATCCAAGGCTGCCTTTTGCTCTTCTGACAACTCCCATTCTTCCTGCACTATCTCCTTCTCCGGGCCTTCCACATAGTGAGCGACTTGATCAGCCAGCACTTCTTCCACTAATCTGTGAGATGCCCCTACTGGACCTTCTCCCATCACCTCAGGAGCCAATGAGAATACCCGCCAAAAGTCTACCCCCAAGTAAATTTCCTGTTCCAAGAAAGGGCATACGAAAAACGTTAATCTTTTTACCTCTCCCTTGTATTTCACCGGTAATTCCACTCGGCCAACGATTGCGCGATCTTCCCCATTCGCTACCTTCACTATAGAAGAATATCGACGAGCCTCCACGCCCAGCTTCTCCAGGAATTCCTGACCATTACACCCTAGCATGCTGTGTGTAGCGCCTGAATCTAACAGGCCTCGCACGGACTCGCCCATTATAGAGATTTCTGCGAAAACTCTCGGGTCTTTCTTGCACCAACGCTTTACTGAAGCAATCACCTGCCTCCTCATAGCTCGCCTTTGCTTAAAACGGGATCTCGCCTTTCTCACCCGCACCGACAGTGCTCGCATACCATCCACTCGTAGTTCAGAAAATATTCTATTTCTGGTTTCTAAATAATTTCTTAAGCGCTCTTCATATGATAAGTTCCTTAACCTAGCATGCAATTTACGTCTATCTAATTCATTTTTATTTTCTTCTACTTTCTCTGCGCAGGCCCCTTCTGTGAGCGTGATTCGCATGGATCGCACCCCTCTTCACGTTTCCCGCGCAATTCGGACAGGTTGGACAATATGCATCGGGCTTTCCACACCGGTAGCAGAAAATTCGCCTCTCCGATGCCATACAATCCCTAAAGCCATGATCGGTCTGCCCGCAGTTCCAGCAAATCAACTTCTGTGAAACACGCTGTGTCACTTGCGCTTCCTCAATGACCTCTGCCTCTTCATCGCTAATCGACCGATCCTGCGCGACCTCGCTGACGTTCGCATTCGCCCCGCGACCATAGTTTGTGGCTTTGGGTGCTCCTCGCCACGAAGATCGAGCCTTCCTCTTCAGATGTGCCTCTATTTCCACGCACTCATCCCGCAGTTGGTCTAAGGAATAAACCCGTAAGCCGTAGACGAAACTCGCTATCTCATCTGTGAGTGCCTTTTTGACGATTTTTACCATCTCCTTTTCAGGTGGTGGCATCTCCAACCTCGACGCGAGCTTTCTCATGACGTGGAAAAAGTCTTCCACACTCTCGTTTGACCGCTGCATTCTTTCTCGCAGTTCTCTCATGCGGTCGAACTCGGACGCCGTGCCTCGGAAACGAGCAATTAAGTCGCCCCTTAGTTCCTGCCAAACACCACCGCCATGATCACGGATGTACTGCCAGTACCATTCCCGCGCGTTTCCTGTAACCAGGTGATGAAATCCCTTTAGAACTTCATCCCACGGACAGCGGCATTGGGCTTGTAGGAATTCAATTCGGAACACAAAATCCTCGACTGTCATTTTGTTGCTGTCTCCGTCGAACGTCACGTCCCATTTTTCGACTCGGCCCCACCGTGGCCAAGGTCTATAACCCGGGGGATTTGGATGCGGATCTTCTCGAGGAATCCCACCAGCTCTCCTACCCTCGCCACGACCCTGACCCGAGTGTCTGAGTGCTATTGGGTTTCGCCAATTTCGCGCTTGATGCCCACCCCGTTGATGCTGCTCACTGGATGCGGTCTGTCCTACTCCTGAAGACGGTTCCGGACCAATACCACCTCGCCACGAGCGAGACAAAAATGGTTTTGGTGGCGGAATCGGCGCATCAGTCGTGCTAGACGGCTTCCTTTTCGGGATTGCTCCTCGATACTCCTGCTCGTGGTGAACCTCCTCCCGCTGCGGTTCCTTCTGCTGCTGCAGCTGTCTAACCGGCTGGAGTACCTCGTTGAGTATGTGCATCATCTCGATAAACCCCTTACGCAACTCTTCCTGAAACACCCGACTAATCGAGTCAGTGTTCGCTGCCCTGTGTGTCGCATGAGCCTGGGCCAACGATACGTTGACTGCTGATGCCAGTTCGGAAGCAAGCGTGGGTGTAGGATCGGACATTGGCCATTCTTCTGACCTGGCCTGGACCGGTGTTCTTGGCAACCCCCCCACAGCTCCAAGTTCCTCCCGAGCTTGATCAAACATCGCCCCTGACCTTTCTCCTATCTGGTCCACTGTTTTGTTTACGCGTGATCGCGTATGATACTGTCGACTACCCCCTTCTTGTGGCATCTGCACCGAGCAACACCAATATTACAAAAAAAAAAAGGGAAACTCCTAAACTAGGATAATATATATTAATAAAGAAATAAATACTCCGATAAATGAATAACTAAATACCGATATAAATATTGCGCCAACTAGCGCCGTTAACGATATATATGCAATTAAATATTTGAATAAATAAATAAATAATAACATACATGTATATTCGATCGACACCTAAGACACTCAAACTTCAAACACATTCAACACAACACAAAACCTAACAACAAAAATTTCTAACATATCTTCTCCTTCTTACAAGATTCATTAAGAGGGGGACACGTGACTAGCCGGGGCCAGTAACCGCTCCAGTTTCTGCGCTCCACTTGACAGTCGCCCTACGGATATCCTACAATTACGAACACCACCTTTGTGTGGCCTGTCATCTACTCTAGTCATCGCTCTACGCGATGGCCGATAAACGAGAAGCCTCACGGTGCATGAGCTCACTTTGCTTGTGATTTGTTCCTGTCATCCATCATACCGATCTGCCATGACAACAGATGCATCGCGGGTTGTCTTTACGACTCCCGGGCCACCTACTCCTCACCACCTCTCGGCAGACAGACAACAGGTCCAAAAACACGAAAGCGGCTTTGTTTTAAACAAACAGGTGCGAAACTACAATGAACATTTACCTACATGACTTACTCTAACTTATTCCAATATCACATTCCATCACAGATTTATTCGATATCACAGTCCACCAGGCAATGTGTCCGTCGCAAACTCCCTGTCCATTTTGTTGTTGAACGGCAGTGACTTACGTTCACTTGCGACATCGAATAGCGACAAAATGTTCAGCTGTAATTCGTAAGTCCCTATCACATATTTTATATTTCCGTTAACTGCCTCCGTCTATCCATCCCTAGCATCAATCACCCGCGCCATTAAGGACCAGCTTTACGCTCACCTTAAGCCTGCAGCAGCGACTTCTGCCGGGACAGCTAAACTGCACTTCGCGAGCTGTCGTCTTCTCCACAAAATTTTTTTTTTTTTTTCATTCCCCGCCTCTGCCTTTATCAGCCCGAGTGACATTTGTTGTAATACCACCCGAACCTGCGTCAGTCCAGATGCATGCGAATTCGAAAATAGATTGGGCGCCATTTGTTACACTTGGCTTGTTTCCCAGAGGGCAATGCCGGCTAGCTGTCGACCCCAGGGCTGGGTAGTTCCCCTTGCCCGCCAAATGTAGACAAAAAAGGAGACATACTACTTCTCGGGACATCAAAACTAACAACAACCTAACAACAACAAAGAAAATCATAAACAGACGGCTATCAAGTGGGTGAAGCTTGGGTGTTATCACTTCGCGCGCCCGCCCTACCTGTGACCAAACACAACGTTCATTTTGGCCACCCTATGCTGGAATGGTAACGGCTGGCCTAATCCATGGCTTACGCCACGCGTCCTCCCTCTATTTTAAATTTAATGCATCATACTTCAATATATATCCAAGCTTTAATAATTATTAATTGACAATTTCATCTTTCTCATTAATAAATAGCTATACTCAGAATTATCACTAACCAAAAAGAAACACCAAAACGTTCGACAGAAAGGCAAACCGGGAAATAACTGCTTAAAATTTCGTTCAACCAACAGGGATACCCTCACCCATACGTAATGGAATATGTGTAGATGAGTGGATCCAGCTTTACGGGAGTTAATTTAACTCGGGCCCCTACGGAGACTTAACCTACCAAGAGCTCTTGTTAAGGGTCACCGGGACATAAACAATAAACAATATTTTTCCACAAATCGCTCGACCAAATACGGTGGACTGATGGGACCCCCGCGTCACCCACTAAGGGTTAATCTTCTGGAACTGAACAGCTGATCGCAGATTTAGGTTCGTGAAAGGTGTTGGTGTTTTTACATATTTTTTTCAATGGCGAAGATTTTACGTTAAACGGTTTAAGCTAATACTAAATACTGAATAAAGGACAACACACGGAACAAAATAACATTTAATGTGGAACGGTGTTTGGAGTGCGGATTATGTTTTTTTTCTTTAAGTTCAAACGACGTGGGCGATCGCTGGCCGTGGCCGGTCAGCCCTAAATTTATATAGGTCCGTGTATACGTGTGCGCGTGTGTGTGTGTGTGTGAATAGGGTTTCGGGGTTTTTACTTGGTAAATGAGACCAAACGTGTGGCACGCACTGGAAGGCGATGCAACGATCGTGCGGTGTGGCTAGAATCACCCTGGCAGCTAAATCGTCCTCTTTCACCCTCCCCCTTCACACGTCCCGCGCTACTTGGCTCACACACGCGCAACTGGAACGAACTCACTCAGGTCCCGTTGGACAGTCTTCTTCTCTGCAGTCGACTTTCTCGAACTCCAGTGTTCCTCTCCAGGAAATCTTCTGGCCCGGTTCTGGTGGCTATATTCCTTGCCGGCTGTTAGTAACATTTTCTGCATTACAACCTATTTTATCGCCCGCTTTTTCTGTACTCACTTCAAACTGTCTGTTTTATTCACAAAATTTCAAATTTCGACGTTACTCCGTCCACGCTCCACGATTTCCATAATCCAATCCACGTTTTCTAATATTTTCACTCCTATTTATCCCTTTTTACCTTACTAATACATATAACTAATCCTATTCTCTTCCTTATATCCGCAGTAACGGCTCCAGCTCCCCCCGATGTCCCCATACACCATCGAGCCTCCCTGGACTTCCGCTAGATGGCGCGTCGCCCTCAGCCCTGGCCACCTATCGTTCAGGTGGGACTGGAACACCACCACGAGTATGTCGTCAGTCCCAGGAGGGACAACATACGCGTGGGCATGCCCACCGGATTCCGGAACACTATTGAGCACACGCCGGCGTGCCCTGTATTCTTCTGCCGCGCCCAACGTAGGCCACACCTCACTACATTCTCAGGTCTTTGGCGTGGTACACTCCTATGGGACGGCCGTTAAGGTCCTCCAGAGCATACGCGTTCTCTCCTACTGGCTTTACTACCCGGCATCGGATGAATTTGCGCGCGAACTTGGCATTAAAGCCTTTTCCGAAGTCACTAAGGACCAAATTTCGGCGGAATACCTCTTGTCCCGGCCTCGCGTAAAACACCCGAGCTCGCTGGTTGTACCTTACCCTACTACGCTCGTATGCCTGATGTAAACTAGCGCGAATCCTCTCTTGGATGAGTTGTCGCTTGTTCTGACCCTCCAGCAGCGATATGTTATGCTCGCAGATTGACCGCAGTCGCTTTGCCAGCTTGTAGCATGACCCATGCAAATACATTTGCTGCCCGAAGACTGCAAAGAATGGCGTTACGCCTGTCGCCTCGTGAACCGAGTTCCTAATAGCCAGTTCTATCTCCGGCAGATGCACATCCCAGTCCCGGTGATCGTCTTCCAGATACGCCCGAATCGCGCTGAGTACTGGGCGATTCACGCGTTCAGCTGCGTTACTCTGCGGAGAATGCACTGGAGTCCTCATATGAGTGACTCCGAATGCATCGGTCATCTCCTTAAAAGTTTTCGAGACGAACTGAGCCCCATGTCCGAGTGAATCATCTCCGGCACTCCAAACTTGTAAAACACCTCGTGAACGAGGAATCTTACAACTTCCTTTGCTGTGCCTTGGTCATGGTCTTTAGGAATGTGAACTTAGAGAACTGGTCAACTACAATAAATATCCACGCCTGACCGTTCTTTGACCGCGGATATTTACCCAAAAAATCAATATAAAGTTTTTGGAACGGGCGCTCAGTGACCACTTTTTGCCCCATCCCGACCTGCATCCGATAATTCGGCGCTTTCGACTCCTTGCACACGGTGCACCGTCGGATATAATCCCGCACCTCTATCGCCATGTTCGGCCAGTAAAACTGCCTACGCAATAAGTGCAAGGTTTTCGCGATTCCTCCGTGCGCTGTCTTCTCTTCCGAATGTACTTTGTCTATCAACGCGGCCGTCAGCGAACTCGGAACCCACAATTTCCAGACGGCGCCCTCCAGTTGATCATCCAATCGTTCAAAGCGCATGCGCTTGAATATCATGCCGTCAACAATCTGGAGATCAGGTAAGCGGTCTTGGTTCTCTGTTATTTCCTTCCTTAACTCCTGATATTCTCCAGATTCAAACTCCACCGTTTCAAAACCCAGGATACTACTCGGATCCACTTCCAGCTCTTCAATACTGCGTGATAATGTATCTGCCACTACATTGTCCGCTCCTTTCTGGTGTTCTATGCCGAAATCGAAGACCTGCAGTTGAAGGGACCAACGAGCTAAGCGACCATCCAGGTTCTTCATGGTCATGAGCCATTTGAGACTGGCGTGGTCAGCTATGACTGTAAACGGCATAAGCTCTACGTACGGACGGAACTTAAGGATCGCCATGAGGGCTGCCAGACACTCCTTCTCTGTCACCGACAGTTTGGCAGAGAAAAACGCTATGGGCCTCTCGTTCTGCTCGTCATCCCGTTGGAAGAGTACGGCTCCTACCCCATAATGTGAGGCGTCGCACTGTATGTAGAAGTGCCGCTTGAAATCCGCGTGTACCAGGACTGGTGCCGAGGTGAGTGCAGCTTTTAGCTCCCCCATGGCTCGTTTTGCCTCCTGTGAGCGGACCGGCCATCTCAGCATAGTTTTTCATAAAGCGCCGGTACCAGCCCGAAGTTCCCAGGAAACTACGCAATTCTCGAACAGATCGCGACTCGGGAATACGCAACATGGCCGACACACGATCCGGATCCATCTTCAGCGCTCCTCCTCCCACTATAAATCCCAGGTATTTAATGTTTTTATAGCAAAAATGAGATTTGCTCAGCCCTATCGTTAAATTTGCTTCTCGTAGATGCTCGGCAACCTGTCGCAGAATCTTCACGTGCGTTTGGAAGTCCTCAGCTATAATCAGCAAGTCGTCGAGATACGCATAGACGTTTGAACGCATCTCAACCGGAATCACCTTATCGACCAGTCTACATAGGCGTTGTGCGCCGTTGCAGAGGCCAAAGGGCATCATACGGAACTGGTACAGAGGGCGTCCCGGCACCGTGAACGCCGTATATGGTCGACTCTGCTCGTCCAGCTCGATTTGCCAAAAGGCGAATTTTAAGTCGACGCTGGAGATATATATCGTCTGATCGAGACGCGACAAAATCCCCTCGATGCTAGGAAGTGGGTAAGCGTCCTTGATGGTTACTGTGTTGAGCTTTCAGGCATCGAGACAGAAACGATTTTTGCCCGGCCTTCGCACCACGGTGGTACGGTTGCTCCACGGACTATCACTGTACTCGATGACTTCCAAAGCCAACATTTTGTCCACCTCACCACACACCACTTCCTGCATCGCTGGCGACAGCGGGTAATGTCGATCCTTCACAGGCTCGGCCTTCTCCACCAACTGAATTTTGTGAGTCTCTCTCGACGTCCTCCCCAGGCCTACGGCTTCGAAAGTCAGAAACTCTGCCTTCACCTGATCCAAGGCTGCCTTTTGCTCTTCTGACAACTCCCATTCTTCCTGCACTATCTCCTTCTCCGGGCCTTCCACATAGTGAGCGACTTGATCAGCCAGCACTTCTTCCACTAATCTGTGAGATGCCCCTACTGGACCTTCTCCCATCACCTCAGGAGCCAATGAGAATACCCGCCAAAAGTCTACCCCCAAGTAAATTTCCTGTTCCAAGAAAGGGCATACGAAAAACGTTAATCTTTTTACCTCTCCCTTGTATTTCACCGGTAATTCCACTCGGCCAACGATTGCGCGATCTTCCCCATTCGCTACCTTCACTATAGAAGAATATCGACGAGCCTCCACGCCCAGCTTCTCCAGGAATTCCTGACCATTACACCCTAGCATGCTGTGTGTAGCGCCTGAATCTAACAGGCCTCGCACGGACTCGCCCATTATAGAGATTTCTGCGAAAACTCTCGGGTCTTTCTTGCACCAACGCTTTACTGAAGCAATCACCTGCCTCCTCATAGCTCGCCTTTGCTTAAAACGGGATCTCGCCTTTCTCACCCGCACCGACAGTGCTCGCATACCATCCACTCGTAGTTCAGAAAATATTCTATTTCTGGTTTCTAAATAATTTCTTAAGCGCTCTTCATATGATAAGTTCCTTAACCTAGCATGCAATTTACGTCTATCTAATTCATTTTTATTTTCTTCTACTTTCTCTGCGCAGGCCCCTTCTGTGAGCGTGATTCGCATGGATCGCACCCCTCTTCACGTTTCCCGCGCAATTCGGACAGGTTGGACAATATGCATCGGGCTTTCCACACCGGTAGCAGAAAATTCGCCTCTCCGATGCCATACAATCCCTAAAGCCATGATCGGTCTGCCCGCAGTTCCAGCAAATCAACTTCTGTGAAACACGCTGTGTCACTTGCGCTTCCTCAATGACCTCTGCCTCTTCATCGCTAATCGACCGATCCTGCGCGACCTCGCTGACGTTCGCATTCGCCCCGCGACCATAGTTTGTGGCTTTGGGTGCTCCTCGCCACGAAGATCGAGCCTTCCTCTTCAGATGTGCCTCTATTTCCACGCACTCATCCCGCAGTTGGTCTAAGGAATAAACCCGTAAGCCGTAGACGAAACTCGCTATCTCATCTGTGAGTGCCTTTTTGACGATTTTTACCATCTCCTTTTCAGGTGGTGGCATCTCCAACCTCGACGCGAGCTTTCTCATGACGTGGAAAAAGTCTTCCACACTCTCGTTTGACCGCTGCATTCTTTCTCGCAGTTCTCTCATGCGGTCGAACTCGGACGCCGTGCCTCGGAAACGAGCAATTAAGTCGCCCCTTAGTTCCTGCCAAACACCACCGCCATGATCACGGATGTACTGCCAGTACCATTCCCGCGCGTTTCCTGTAACCAGGTGATGAAATCCCTTTAGAACTTCATCCCACGGACAGCGGCATTGGGCTTGTAGGAATTCAATTCGGAACACAAAATCCTCGACTGTCATTTTGTTGCTGTCTCCGTCGAACGTCACGTCCCATTTTTCGACTCGGCCCCACCGTGGCCAAGGTCTATAACCCGGGGGATTTGGATGCGGATCTTCTCGAGGAATCCCACCAGCTCTCCTACCCTCGCCACGACCCTGACCCGAGTGTCTGAGTGCTATTGGGTTTCGCCAATTTCGCGCTTGATGCCCACCCCGTTGATGCTGCTCACTGGATGCGGTCTGTCCTACTCCTGAAGACGGTTCCGGACCAATACCACCTCGCCACGAGCGAGACAAAAATGGTTTTGGTGGCGGAATCGGCGCATCAGTCGTGCTAGACGGCTTCCTTTTCGGGATTGCTCCTCGATACTCCTGCTCGTGGTGAACCTCCTCCCGCTGCGGTTCCTTCTGCTGCTGCAGCTGTCTAACCGGCTGGAGTACCTCGTTGAGTATGTGCATCATCTCGATAAACCCCTTACGCAACTCTTCCTGCAACACCCGACTAATCGAGTCAGTGTTCGCTGCCCTGTGTGTCGCATGAGCCTGGGCCAACGATACGTTGACTGCTGATGCCAGTTCGGAAGCAAGCGTGGGTGTAGGATAAGACATTGGCCATTCTTCTGACCTGGCCTGGACCGGTGTTCTTGGCAACCCCCCCACAGCTCCAAGTTCCTCCCGAGCTTGATCAAACATCGCCCCTGACCTTTCTCCTATCTGGTCCACTGTTTTGTTTACGCGTGATCGCGTATGATACTGTCGACTACCCCCTTCTTGTGGCATCTGCACCGAGCAACACCAATATTACAAAAAAAAAAAGGGAAACTCCTAAACTAGGATAATATATATTAATAAAGAAATAAATACTCCGATAAATGAATAACTAAATACCGATATAAATATTGCGCCAACTAGCGCCGTTAACGATATATATGCAATTAAATATTTGAATAAATAAATAAATAATAACATACATGTATATTCGATCGACACCTAAGACACTCAAACTTCAAACACATTCAACACAACACAAAACCTAACAACAAAAATTTCTAACATATCTTCTCCTTCTTACAAGATTCATTAAGAGGGGGACACGTGACTAGCCGGGGCCAGTAACCGCTCCAGTTTCTGCGCTCCACTTGACAGTCGCCCTACGGATATCCTACAATTACGAACACCACCTTTGTGTGGCCTGTCATCTACTCTAGTCATCGCTCTACGCGATGGCCGATAAACGAGAAGCCTCACGGTGCATGAGCTCACTTTGCTTGTGATTTGTTCCTGTCATCCATCATACCGATCTGCCATGACAACAGATGCATCGCGGGTTGTCTTTACGACTCCCGGGCCACCTACTCCTCACCACCTCTCGGCAGACAGACAACAGGTCCAAAAACACGAAAGCGGCTTTGTTTTAAACAAACAGGTGCGAAACTACAATGAACATTTACCTACATGACTTACTCTAACTTATTCCAATATCACATTCCATCACAGATTTATTCGATATCACAGTCCACCAGGCAATGTGTCCGTCGCAAACTCCCTGTCCATTTTGTTGTTGAACGGCAGTGACTTACGTTCACTTGCGACATCGAATAGCGACAAAATGTTCAGCTGTAATTCGTAAGTCCCTATCACATATTTTATATTTCCGTTAACTGCCTCCGTCTATCCATCCCTAGCATCAATCACCCGCGCCATTAAGGACCAGCTTTACGCTCACCTTAAGCCTGCAGCAGCGACTTCTGCCGGGACAGCTAAACTGCACTTCGCGAGCTGTCGTCTTCTCCACAAAATTTTTTTTTTTTTTTCATTCCCCGCCTCTGCCTTTATCAGCCCGAGTGACATTTGTTGTAATACCACCCGAACCTGCGTCAGTCCAGATGCATGCGAATTCGAAAATAGATTGGGCGCCATTTGTTACACTTGGCTTGTTTCCCAGAGGGCAATGCCGGCTAGCTGTCGACCCCAGGGCTGGGTAGTTCCCCTTGCCCGCCAAATGTAGACAAAAAAGGAGACATACTACTTCTCGGGACATCAAAACTAACAACAACCTAACAACAACAAAGAAAATCATAAACAGACGGCTATCAAGTGGGTGAAGCTTGGGTGTTATCACTTCGCGCGCCCGCCCTACCTGTGACCAAACACAACGTTCATTTTGGCCACCCTATGCTGGAATGGTAACGGCTGGCCTAATCCATGGCTTACGCCACGCGTCCTCCCTCTATTTTAAATTTAATGCATCATACTTCAATATATATCCAAGCTTTAATAATTATTAATTGACAATTTCATCTTTCTCATTAATAAATAGCTATACTCAGAATTATCACTAACCAAAAAGAAACACCAAAACGTTCGACAGAAAGGCAAACCGGGAAATAACTGCTTAAAATTTCGTTCAACCAACAGGGATACCCTCACCCATACGTAATGGAATATGTGTAGATGAGTGGATCCAGCTTTACGGGAGTTAATTTAACTCGGGCCCCTACGGAGACTTAACCTACCAAGAGCTCTTGTTAAGGGTCACCGGGACATAAACAATAAACAATATTTTTCCACAAATCGCTCGACCAAATACGGTGGACTGATGGGACCCCCGCGTCACCCACTAAGGGTTAATCTTCTGGAACTGAACAGCTGATCGCAGATTTAGGTTCGTGAAAGGTGTTGGTGTTTTTACATATTTTTTTCAATGGCGAAGATTTTACGTTAAACGGTTTAAGCTAATACTAAATACTGAATAAAGGACAACACACGGAACAAAATAACATTTAATGTGGAACGGTGTTTGGAGTGCGGATTATGTTTTTTTTCTTTAAGTTCAAACGACGTGGGCGATCGCTGGCCGTGGCCGGTCAGCCCTAAATTTATATAGGTCCGTGTATACGTGTGCGCGTGTGTGTGTGTGTGTGAATAGGGTTTCGGGGTTTTTACTTGGTAAATGAGACCAAACGTGTGGCACGCACTGGAAGGCGATGCAACGATCGTGCGGTGTGGCTAGAATCACCCTGGCAGCTAAATCGTCCTCTTTCACCCTCCCCCTTCACACGTCCCGCGCTACTTGGCTCACACACGCGCAACTGGAACGAACTCACTCAGGTCCCGTTGGACAGTCTTCTTCTCTGCAGTCGACTTTCTCGAACTCCAGTGTTCCTCTCCAGGAAATCTTCTGGCCCGGTTCTGGTGGCTATATTCCTTGCCGGCTGTTAGTAACATTTTCTGCATTACAACCTATTTTATCGCCCGCTTTTTCTGTACTCACTTCAAACTGTCTGTTTTATTCACAAAATTTCAAATTTCGACGTTACTCCGTCCACGCTCCACGATTTCCATAATCCAATCCACGTTTTCTAATATTTTCACTCCTATTTATCCCTTTTTACCTTACTAATACATATAACTAATCCTATTCTCTTCCTTATATCCGCAGTAACGGCTCCAGCTCCCCCCGATGTCCCCATACACCATCGAGCCTCCCTGGACTTCCGCTAGATGGCGCGTCGCCCTCAGCCCTGGCCACCTATCGTTCAGGTGGGACTGGAACACCACCACGAGTATGTCGTCAGTCCCAGGAGGGACAACATACGCGTGGGCATGCCCACCGGATTCCGGAACACTATTGAGCACACGCCGGCGTGCCCTGTATTCTTCTGCCGCGCCCAACGTAGGCCACACCTCACTACATTCTCAGGTCTTTGGCGTGGTACACTCCTATGGGACGGCCGTTAAGGTCCTCCAGAGCATACGCGTTCTCTCCTACTGGCTTTACTACCCGGCATCGGATGAATTTGCGCGCGAACTTGGCATTAAAGCCTTTTCCGAAGTCACTAAGGACCAAATTTCGGCGGAATACCTCTTGTCCCGGCCTCGCGTAAAACACCCGAGCTCGCTGGTTGTACCTTACCCTACTACGCTCGTATGCCTGATGTAAACTAGCGCGAATCCTCTCTTGGATGAGTTGTCGCTTGTTCTGACCCTCCAGCAGCGATATGTTATGCTCGCAGATTGACCGCAGTCGCTTTGCCAGCTTGTAGCATGACCCATGCAAATACATTTGCTGCCCGAAGACTGCAAAGAATGGCGTTACGCCTGTCGCCTCGTGAACCGAGTTCCTAATAGCCAGTTCTATCTCCGGCAGATGCACATCCCAGTCCCGGTGATCGTCTTCCAGATACGCCCGAATCGCGCTGAGTACTGGGCGATTCACGCGTTCAGCTGCGTTACTCTGCGGAGAATGCACTGGAGTCCTCATATGAGTGACTCCGAATGCATCGGTCATCTCCTTAAAAGTTTTCGAGACGAACTGAGCCCCATGTCCGAGTGAATCATCTCCGGCACTCCAAACTTGTAAAACACCTCGTGAACGAGGAATCTTACAACTTCCTTTGCTGTGCCTTGGTCATGGTCTTTAGGAATGTGAACTTAGAGAACTGGTCAACTACAATAAATATCCACGCCTGACCGTTCTTTGACCGCGGATATTTACCCAAAAAATCAATATAAAGTTTTTGGAACGGGCGCTCAGTGACCACTTTTTGCCCCATCCCGACCTGCATCCGATAATTCGGCGCTTTCGACTCCTTGCACACGGTGCACCGTCGGATATAATCCCGCACCTCTATCGCCATGTTCGGCCAGTAAAACTGCCTACGCAATAAGTGCAAGGTTTTCGCGATTCCTCCGTGCGCTGTCTTCTCTTCCGAATGTACTTTGTCTATCAACGCGGCCGTCAGCGAACTCGGAACCCACAATTTCCAGACGGCGCCCTCCAGTTGATCATCCAATCGTTCAAAGCGCATGCGCTTGAATATCATGCCGTCAACAATCTGGAGATCAGGTAAGCGGTCTTGGTTCTCTGTTATTTCCTTCCTTAACTCCTGATATTCTCCAGATTCAAACTCCACCGTTTCAAAACCCAGGATACTACTCGGATCCACTTCCAGCTCTTCAATACTGCGTGATAATGTATCTGCCACTACATTGTCCGCTCCTTTCTGGTGTTCTATGCCGAAATCGAAGACCTGCAGTTGAAGGGACCAACGAGCTAAGCGACCATCCAGGTTCTTCATGGTCATGAGCCATTTGAGACTGGCGTGGTCAGCTATGACTGTAAACGGCATAAGCTCTACGTACGGACGGAACTTAAGGATCGCCATGAGGGCTGCCAGACACTCCTTCTCTGTCACCGACAGTTTGGCAGAGAAAAACGCTATGGGCCTCTCGTTCTGCTCGTCATCCCGTTGGAAGAGTACGGCTCCTACCCCATAATGTGAGGCGTCGCACTGTATGTAGAAGTGCCGCTTGAAATCCGCGTGTACCAGGACTGGTGCCGAGGTGAGTGCAGCTTTTAGCTCCCCCATGGCTCGTTTTGCCTCCTGTGAGCGGACCGGCCATCTCAGCATAGTTTTTCATAAAGCGCCGGTACCAGCCCGAAGTTCCCAGGAAACTACGCAATTCTCGAACAGATCGCGACTCGGGAATACGCAACATGGCCGACACACGATCCGGATCCATCTTCAGCGCTCCTCCTCCCACTATAAATCCCAGGTATTTAATGTTTTTATAGCAAAAATGAGATTTGCTCAGCCCTATCGTTAAATTTGCTTCTCGTAGATGCTCGGCAACCTGTCGCAGAATCTTCACGTGCGTTTGGAAGTCCTCAGCTATAATCAGCAAGTCGTCGAGATACGCATAGACGTTTGAACGCATCTCAACCGGAATCACCTTATCGACCAGTCTACATAGGCGTTGTGCGCCGTTGCAGAGGCCAAAGGGCATCATACGGAACTGGTACAGAGGGCGTCCCGGCACCGTGAACGCCGTATATGGTCGACTCTGCTCGTCCAGCTCGATTTGCCAAAAGGCGAATTTTAAGTCGACGCTGGAGATATATATCGTCTGATCGAGACGCGACAAAATCCCCTCGATGCTAGGAAGTGGGTAAGCGTCCTTGATGGTTACTGTGTTGAGCTTTCAGGCATCGAGACAGAAACGATTTTTGCCCGGCCTTCGCACCACGGTGGTACGGTTGCTCCACGGACTATCACTGTACTCGATGACTTCCAAAGCCAACATTTTGTCCACCTCACCACACACCACTTCCTGCATCGCTGGCGACAGCGGGTAATGTCGATCCTTCACAGGCTCGGCCTTCTCCACCAACTGAATTTTGTGAGTCTCTCTCGACGTCCTCCCCAGGCCTACGGCTTCGAAAGTCAGAAACTCTGCCTTCACCTGATCCAAGGCTGCCTTTTGCTCTTCTGACAACTCCCATTCTTCCTGCACTATCTCCTTCTCCGGGCCTTCCACATAGTGAGCGACTTGATCAGCCAGCACTTCTTCCACTAATCTGTGAGATGCCCCTACTGGACCTTCTCCCATCACCTCAGGAGCCAATGAGAATACCCGCCAAAAGTCTACCCCCAAGTAAATTTCCTGTTCCAAGAAAGGGCATACGAAAAACGTTAATCTTTTTACCTCTCCCTTGTATTTCACCGGTAATTCCACTCGGCCAACGATTGCGCGATCTTCCCCATTCGCTACCTTCACTATAGAAGAATATCGACGAGCCTCCACGCCCAGCTTCTCCAGGAATTCCTGACCATTACACCCTAGCATGCTGTGTGTAGCGCCTGAATCTAACAGGCCTCGCACGGACTCGCCCATTATAGAGATTTCTGCGAAAACTCTCGGGTCTTTCTTGCACCAACGCTTTACTGAAGCAATCACCTGCCTCCTCATAGCTCGCCTTTGCTTAAAACGGGATCTCGCCTTTCTCACCCGCACCGACAGTGCTCGCATACCATCCACTCGTAGTTCAGAAAATATTCTATTTCTGGTTTCTAAATAATTTCTTAAGCGCTCTTCATATGATAAGTTCCTTAACCTAGCATGCAATTTACGTCTATCTAATTCATTTTTATTTTCTTCTACTTTCTCTGCGCAGGCCCCTTCTGTGAGCGTGATTCGCATGGATCGCACCCCTCTTCACGTTTCCCGCGCAATTCGGACAGGTTGGACAATATGCATCGGGCTTTCCACACCGGTAGCAGAAAATTCGCCTCTCCGATGCCATACAATCCCTAAAGCCATGATCGGTCTGCCCGCAGTTCCAGCAAATCAACTTCTGTGAAACACGCTGTGTCACTTGCGCTTCCTCAATGACCTCTGCCTCTTCATCGCTAATCGACCGATCCTGCGCGACCTCGCTGACGTTCGCATTCGCCCCGCGACCATAGTTTGTGGCTTTGGGTGCTCCTCGCCACGAAGATCGAGCCTTCCTCTTCAGATGTGCCTCTATTTCCACGCACTCATCCCGCAGTTGGTCTAAGGAATAAACCCGTAAGCCGTAGACGAAACTCGCTATCTCATCTGTGAGTGCCTTTTTGACGATTTTTACCATCTCCTTTTCAGGTGGTGGCATCTCCAACCTCGACGCGAGCTTTCTCATGACGTGGAAAAAGTCTTCCACACTCTCGTTTGACCGCTGCATTCTTTCTCGCAGTTCTCTCATGCGGTCGAACTCGGACGCCGTGCCTCGGAAACGAGCAATTAAGTCGCCCCTTAGTTCCTGCCAAACACCACCGCCATGATCACGGATGTACTGCCAGTACCATTCCCGCGCGTTTCCTGTAACCAGGTGATGAAATCCCTTTAGAACTTCATCCCACGGACAGCGGCATTGGGCTTGTAGGAATTCAATTCGGAACACAAAATCCTCGACTGTCATTTTGTTGCTGTCTCCGTCGAACGTCACGTCCCATTTTTCGACTCGGCCCCACCGTGGCCAAGGTCTATAACCCGGGGGATTTGGATGCGGATCTTCTCGAGGAATCCCACCAGCTCTCCTACCCTCGCCACGACCCTGACCCGAGTGTCTGAGTGCTATTGGGTTTCGCCAATTTCGCGCTTGATGCCCACCCCGTTGATGCTGCTCACTGGATGCGGTCTGTCCTACTCCTGAAGACGGTTCCGGACCAATACCACCTCGCCACGAGCGAGACAAAAATGGTTTTGGTGGCGGAATCGGCGCATCAGTCGTGCTAGACGGCTTCCTTTTCGGGATTGCTCCTCGATACTCCTGCTCGTGGTGAACCTCCTCCCGCTGCGGTTCCTTCTGCTGCTGCAGCTGTCTAACCGGCTGGAGTACCTCGTTGAGTATGTGCATCATCTCGATAAACCCCTTACGCAACTCTTCCTGCAACACCCGACTAATCGAGTCAGTGTTCGCTGCCCTGTGTGTCGCATGAGCCTGGGCCAACGATACGTTGACTGCTGATGCCAGTTCGGAAGCAAGCGTGGGTGTAGGATAAGACATTGGCCATTCTTCTGACCTGGCCTGGACCGGTGTTCTTGGCAACCCCCCCACAGCTCCAAGTTCCTCCCGAGCTTGATCAAACATCGCCCCTGACCTTTCTCCTATCTGGTCCACTGTTTTGTTTACGCGTGATCGCGTATGATACTGTCGACTACCCCCTTCTTGTGGCATCTGCACCGAGCAACACCAATATTACAAAAAAAACGAGGGGGAACGTTGTGAGTTGCTGCGGACACCGCAACTCTACACATATACCCGATACTAAGTCAGTATGGCTCTGCTCCGGCAGACGCCGCTAATATTAAACGACACGACAAAGAATGCGTGCGAGAGAGACAGAAAATCAGTCTGAGCGTGACGTAGGGCGCTGCGTAGCCAATGCAAATTGATTTGTTCCTTTTGGCTACAAAAATTATCTGATCTGATCCAAATTCAGCAAGATAGATATAGTCATTCTCTATGATTCTGCGTTTTTAGTTTTCTCGAATCTGCAATATTGTGGATTCAACAGATTTTCGTCCTTTGTGGGGGCGGATGGGGGTAGGGCGAAATTCTGAGATATACGTTTTATAGTGACATCTTAAAGGAGTGTGTGTACCAAATTTGGTTACTCTAGCCTTAATAGTCTCTGAGATTTGTGGTTGCCTCAGATTTTCGTCCTTTGCGGGGGCGGAAGGGGGTGTGGCGAAATTTTGACACAAAACGGTCAAGGTCCGATATCACAGGAGTGTGGATACCAAATTTAGTTGCTCTAGCTCTTATGGGTTCTGAGATCCTTGAACTCATATTTTGCAATTGGCAAAACCGACTATGAAACCTGTGTGTTAGAGTGAGACAGAGCGAGAAAGAGTGAAATTGCTTTCGTGATTCGGGCTGTAATAATTATACGATCTGGTTCAGATTTTGCACTCTAGAAGATATAGTCATCTTCTACGATTCTGCGCTTTTAGTTTTCTCGTATCGTCGAAATTGTGGATGCCACAGATTTTCGCCCTTTGTGGGGGCGGAAGTGGGCGGGGCGAAGTTTTGAAATATTTTTGGAGCAGTGACATATCACAGAAGTCTGGATCCAAAACATCGTTGCTCTAGCTCTTATAGTCTTTGAACATTAGGCGCTGAAGGGGACGGACAGACGGACAGACAGACATGGCTCAATCGACTCGGCTATTGATGCTGATCAAGAATATATATCCTTTATGGGGTCGGAAACGATTCCTTCTGGACGTTACACACATACACTTTTACCACAAATCTAATATACCCCAATACTCATTTTGAGTATCGGGTATAAAAAGGGAAACTCCTAAACTAAGATAATATATATTAATAAAGAAATAAATACTCCGATAAATGAATAACTAAATACCGATATAAATATTGCGCCAACTAGCGCCGTTAACGATATATATGCAATTAAATATTTGAATAAATAAATAAATAATAACATACATGTATATTCGATCGACACCTAAGACACTCAAACTTCAAACACATTCAACACAACACAAAACCTAACAACAAAAATTCCTAACATATCTTCTCCTTCTTACAAGATTCATTAAGAGGGGGACACGTGACTAGCCGGGGCCAGTAACCGCTCCAGTTTCTGCGCTCCACTTGACAGTCGCCCTACGGATATCCTACAATTACGAACACCACCTTTGTGTGGCCTGTCATCTACACTAGTCATCGCTCTACGCGATGGCCGATAAACGAGAAGCCTCACGGTGCATGAGCTCACTTTGCTTGTGATTTGTTCCTGTCATCCATCATACCGATCTGCCATGACAACAGATGCATCGCGGGTTGTCTTTACGACTCCCGGGCCACCTACTCCTCACCACCTCTCGGCAGACAGACAACAGGTCCAAAAACACGAAAGCGGCTTTGTTTTAAACAAACAGGTGCGAAACTACAATGAACATTTACCTACATGACTTACTCTAACTTATTCCAATATCACATTCCATCACAGATTTATTCGATATCACAGTCCACCAGGCAATGTGTCCGTCGCAAACTCCCTGTCCATTTTGTTGTTGAACGGCAGTGACTTACGTTCACTTGCGACATCGAATAGCGACAAAATGTTCAGCTGTAATTCGTAAGTCCCTATCACATATTTTATATTTCCGTTAACTGCCTCCGTCTATCCATCCCTAGCATCAATCACCCGCGCCATTAAGGACCAGCTTTACGCTCACCTTAAGCCTGCAGCAGCGACTTCTGCCGGGACAGCTAAACTGCACTTCGCGAGCTGTCGTCTTCTCCACAAAATTTTTTTTTTTTTTTTCATTCCCCGCCTCTGCCTTTATCAGCCCGAGTGACATTTGTTGTAATACCACCCGAACCTGCGTCAGTCCAGATGCATGCGAATTCGAAAATAGATTGGGCGCCATTTGTTACACTTGGCTTGTTTCCCAGAGGGCAATGCCGGCTAGCTGTCGACCCCAGGGCTGGGTAGTTCCCCTTGCCCGCCAAATGTAGACAAAAAAGGAGACATACTACTTCTCGGGACATCAAAACTAACAACAACCTAACAACAACAAAGAAAATCATAAACAGACGGCTATCAAGTGGGTGAAGCTTGGGTGTTATCACTTCGCGCGCCCGCCCTACCTGTGACCAAACACAACGTTCATTTTGGCCACCCTATGCTGGAATGGTAACGGCTGGCCTAATCCATGGCTTACGCCACGCGTCCTCCCTCTATTTTAAATTTAATGCATCATACTTCAATATATATCCAAGCTTTAATAATTATAAATTGACAATTTCATCTTTCTCATTAATAAATAGCTATACTCAGAATTATCACTAACCAAAAAGAAACACCAAAACGTTCGACAGAAAGGCAAACCGGGAAATAACTGCTTAAAATTTCGTTCAACCAACAGGGATACCCTCACCCATACGTAATGGAATATGTGTAGATGAGTGGATCCAGCTTTACGGGAGTTAATTTAACTCGGGCCCCTACGGAGACTTAACCTACCAAGAGCTCTTGTTAAGGGTCCCCGGGACATAAACAATAAACAATATTTTTCCACAAATCGCTCTACCAAATACGGTGGAGTGATGGGACCCCCGCGTCACCCACTAAGGGTTAATCTTCTGGAACTGAACAGCTGATCGCAGATTTAGGTTCGTGAAAGGTGTTGGTGTTTTTACATATTTTTTTCAATGGCGAAGATTTTACGTTAAACGGTTTAAGCTAATACTAAATACTGAATAAAGGACAACACACGGAACAAAATAACATTTAATGTGGAACGGTGTTTGGAGTGCAGGTTATGTTTTTTTTCTTTAAGTTCAATCGACGTGGGCGATCGCTGGCCGTGGCCGGTCAGCCCTAAATTTATATAGATCCGTGTATACGTGTGCGCGTGTGTGTGTGTGTGAATAGGGTTTCGGGGTTTTTACTTGGTAAATGAGACCAAACGTGTGGCACGCACTGGAAGGCGATGCAACGATCGTGCGGTGTGGCTAGAATCACCCTGGCAGCTAAATCGTCCTCTTTCACCCTCCCCCTTCACACGTCCCGCGCTACTTGGCTCACACACGCGCAACTGGAACGAACTCACTCAGGTCCCGTTGGACAGTCTTCTTCTCTGCAGTCGACTTTCTCGAACTCCAGTGTTCCTCTCCAGGAAATCTTCTGGCCCGGTTCTGGTGGCTATATTCCTTGCCGGCTGTTAGTAACATTTTCTGCATTACAACCTATTTTATCGCCCGCTTTTTCTGTACTCACTTCAAACTGTCTGTTTTATTCACAAAATTTCAAATTTCGACGTTACTCCGTCCACGCTCCACGATTTCCATAATCCAATCCACGTTTTCTAATATTTTCACTCCTATTTATCCCTTTTTCCCTTACTAATACATATAACTAATCCTATTCTCTTCCTTATATCCCCAGTAACGGCTCCAGCTCCCCCCGATGTCCCCATACACCATCGAGCCTCCCTGGACTTCCGCTAGATGGCGCGTCGCCCTCAGCCCTGGCCACCTATCGTTCAGGTGGGACTGGAACAATCTCTATGCTTGCATCACCCGTACAGGGACAATCAGTACTGATATCCGGCCTAACCAAATATGCGATATTCTGCAATTGTATGCAACCGTATTCTATGCGCAAAGAGTGACAATACCAAATCCGAATCAACCTCACAATTCAATCTATTGAAACTAACATCCCCTGAGGTGACTGTAGCTTGGAAACGCGACCTAAACAATCTCGCTGGTTCGGTATAAATACGCAAGCAGCATATTTACACATTCCAGACAACAAGTTTGACTAGCCCGACAGGAGGCGTCAACGGGGGAACTACTTTATCAATTCCGGATTATCACTTATGCTTCCCTTCGTCACAGACTCGACGACTTCCCCATGAAACTCAGAGGAACAACCAGTATTGGAATCCAAACAGAATCCGCAATATTCTAAAATTGTATTGGAGCAATGACAAGATCGTTTAGAGAAAACTAAAGTCAGCATTAAGCATATGAATACAAACGAGCAAAAGGTGGGACGAGCCAATAGCTGATATTGTTGCTAAAGTTACCAATACTTTTTTTGTCACTATAACTTTCCACTCGTGCCCCACGTTGGGCGCCAAAAATGTATGTAACATGTCAACGATATATTTCTATACGTCAGTAGGGGATGGATTGGAGGGGATGTCGAGGTCTCACCCTACCCCTTTACGTCACCATATCATTAGGAAATTAGAAGTCTACTCCATATTCATGGCTGACAAAATTCAGTATATTTCTCTGGACTTAATACGAGACATGTGGCTACATCATCAAAACCGAGCGAATAAGAGTTTCACTACCGAAAAGAACACAAGTCTTTAATTACAACCAGTAGGCAAATCAAGAAAAAAAATTAATGGAAATGGAAAAATAGGAGGCTTAATCACTAAAGGAGATAGAGACAAGTTTTAGATATTTATAGAGGTATATATAAATGTAATATATGAGATTAGAAATAAGGAAATTAAATATGTATAAAGAAAACGAAAAATAAAAAAATTATAGCCAAAACGCAATTTAATTACAACTAAAAAAACATTTTTGTGGTTGTTGGTTTGAGGAGATAACAAAAAATTTTATTTTTTTTTTTTTGTTTAGTGTGTTTGTCGGCTACGTTTCAATGCATTACAAAAATGCATGGAAAGCGAGCAATGCAAGCTGAAAACAGAATTGGCAACGAAGAGAACGAAAAGCTTCGAGCGTGGGGAACGCAAGCGTTGCGCTCTCTTATCAGCAGCGACTGGCCGCTGCGCATGTCTTTTACAATTTTACAAATTCAGGCGCAAAAGAGAACCGGGAAATTGGGTCACTTACAGCTTCAATACAGTGGTCCATCGCTGAAAGGCGCCTTTCGTGTTGGAGCTGTGAAAACAAGGTTAATGTGTGCCCTGATCGGAGGGGGATTGGTAAATGGGGGGGTGATCTCTATGATTAAGTTTTTCTTTCTCCAATCAGCACAATAAATTCAGTTTTGGGAACTTTCACTTTCACGGCTATCGAGGTATGACTGTGACGCAGCGTTAATGAAAGTTACATAGGCATAAAAGGGTTCAGAAGGAATCAAAGAAAATGACAATTAAAGCTACACTATGCTACAAAATCTGTGTCTGGATCCGTAGCGGCTTCTTTTAGACCGTCGCAGAAAGCGAGTTAGCGGCGCCTACGGGGAGGAGGGGTGATCTCTATGCGTCCGTGCGATGGAGGTTATGTAGCCGGGCAGGTGAACTTTCCAACGATTGCACGTGGTCCCAACTATGCTATGCCCTGCAGCGATAATTGGCCCAAGGTTATTGCATGCGATATACCCGAGCACCATAGCGCTAACCTACCCTGTGTTACGTGTCACCTACGTACGTCTGAGTATATAAATCCTGCCAGGCTAGCTGTTATTCAGCGAAGGGAAGCACACGCTTTGGGTTTCCGGCCTCTGCTCGTCGGCTATTGGAGTGATGTTCTTGCCCCCCCTCCTGCTGGTGGCCCATACGCATTATACCGCGAATGAAGTAGCGTGTCACGACGAAAATGCTTAACCGGGAGACACTGTTTATCCCTGAATAGAATTATAGCTGTGTGCTAGAAAGGTATCTCAAACTCCTCATCTGGTGTTGTCGAGGTCGTGTCGCCCACCCTGCCATGGCCATTCCAAGCCGTTCGATTCAATGACGGAATGGCCCCTTTGTCCTGGGCGTCCTACATGGGGAGTTTGCCAGCGAAAGCAAAGCGGTAGATAAATACATTATAAAGTTTAGTCACTTACTGGCTAAAACAATAACATTACCGCAAATACCATGATATAAACACCCACATTGAAAGAATAGCTAAATGAAATATATGTATAAAATTCCTAAAAATAATTGGCAAGCTAATCTGCTTGCTGATTCCGTAATGTTACGAATTCAACCCGAGTGGGCCCTTCTCCCTCCCACTCACCGATCGGCCCTTCTCCCTCCCACTCACCGATCGGCCTTAGTTCCCTTGTTTCAAGTTTGATTTATTAATAATATAATTTACTCAATGTCCACTCATACCTTTTCTCCAGTTTATGGCTCCATCGGCGAAAGCGCTTTCCTCGATGAGTACCTAAAGCTGCTGTGGTGGAAAAACACTTAAATGGGCACAAGGTTGGGGGAAATCATATTCGCAGATCGGCGAGAGTCACGAGAAGCCACTACCGGGATCAAATCTAATTTTCTCCTAATTAACTCCGTATAAAAACCATGATTAATTACACTATTACAACCACAAATACAATTATTCCGTCAATCAGTTCTCCCTCTGCTCTCCTATTCTCTTTCTCCCTCTGTTATCTTTGCTTCCTTTCCACCTCCAGGGCGAAAGGGAACAGCACAAATTCTGTCCACTGCTTCTGCAGGTGAAAAGTACGCGAATGCAAAGAAAAGGCCAACAGCAAATCTCCGACTGTGTTAGATCGACACTTTCTCTCCTCCGATCTGCTCGCGACCAAGGGACGGGCCCTCCTTATCTGCCGCGTCGCGCTCGATTACTAAAGCGGCGACGCCAACGACTCGGGAAGCTAGCCGCTTGGGGACCGAGCGCTTCCCAAATGTCTTCTCCCTCTGCTTCTCCGATGGCTGAGCGCTTTCCAGACAATCCCAAAGGTTTAAACGCCACTTTGTTAGGCCTGCGGCTGCTGTTGTTTGCTGGCTGGCTTCCTTGGACGATCGAATCCGCACTGATTAACTCGGTTTGCTATCTGGTCTGATGAGCTTGTGAGGTAGCTCAAAGGGGGCCTAGCTGAGGCCACCGGACGGGTCGCGGGTTGCGGATAGCGAACGGCCAACCTCGGTAGGTCAGCTGCGAATAAGCGGGCATCCCTCATGGGAGAGTACCGAAATAAGCAGTCCCGGACAGCCAGCGGGTGTTCGCGAAGCAGCAACACTGACGATGCGCTTGTGGTGCCGCCTCAATAAGTAGCTCACACACTCCCATCCATACACAATACCTACCCATATCCCAACCCCCACATCCACCTCACACCGGGCCGGACTAAGTGTGTTACTCGACCCGTGCCGAGAGTCAGCCTGGCTGGGGGCCCGGTATAAAAAAAATAGCCCAGTCTCTAACGGAGGGCTCAGGGACTTGGCAGCCCCCTGTTCTAATGATGCCTTACCCGGGCAACGTGGATCTCTGCCCGGGCTGACCTTTCCCTTTCTCTGCATCTCGTGGGAACAAGATGTATAACAATAAAAACAAAACCAAAAAAAAAACAAATGAGTGCGGCGCTCCCCAAATGCCAACTGGGAGCAATCCCAAGCTCGGGAAGGCAGCGGCCCAAAGGCCTGGCCCAACCGGCTCTATAGTGGGGAATACCCACAAGGTGGAAGGTGCCTGTGCGAACCCGAGGGGGTCCCATCCCGAATCCGGTGTGGGTGGCAAGGTAACTCCCGAAGCTGACACCTTGGAAGGGAAGCTAAGCAATATTGCGGCTGCCCGACCTTCTGGTAAAGCGGAGGGGGTTGACTTGCCGTCGACAAGTGCCCAAGCCAGACGATACTCATATGCCGAAAAGAGGAGTGCAGGGCACATACTCCGTCGGCAACACGCCAGCAGTGAAGCCAGCCCATCAGCCGAATGGCTGAAGAAGGTGGAATGGGCTTCGGCCGTACTTCCGGAGTTCACCTTAGAACAGAAAAAGGTGGCTCCCCAAGCCAAGAGGCAGCGCTCGCAGGAGACACCGGGACCGGTAGCAAAGCGCTCCAGAGTGCTGCCAAATGTCTCCTTTGCGCAGATTGCCAAGGAGAGGACGCTAATTGGTGTCCTCGACAAAGGCAGCGCAGAGGGGAGAATCCCAAGGAGTCAGTGGAAGTGGGTGGAAGCGGCATTGGCCGACCGCTGCTTCGAACTCCTCGACAAAGACCCTGGACCTCCGCCAGTCTGCAAGGACATGGGGTGGTTCCAGGGCAATGTAAAGATAATTGCCTGCGAAGACGAGCGCTCTGTGAAGCTGTACAAAGCGGCGGTAGCGCAGGTCGGCGAGGTCTATGCTGGGGCGAAACTCGTCGCAGTCGACTGGAGCGAGGTGCCCAGCAGACCGAGGGCCAGAATTTGGGTGCCGGCTACCTTTAAGGAGCCAGAACGCATCCTCAAGATGTTGCAGAGGTGCAACCCAGGACTACCAACCTCCGATTGGAAGGTAGCCAAAGTTGAGACGACACAAGGGCCGACTAACCAGGCAGTTCTCGTTCTCAATAAAGAGTCGCTGGCCCCGATAGAGGCAGCAAAAGGAGAGCTCAACTTCGGCTTCAGCTCGGTCACCATCAAGGTGTACAAATCGGACGCGGCGCTTCCTGTCGTCAACCCAGACGTGCAGGATGTCGTTGCGGAGATCGAAGCGCCTGACGACGAGCTGGAGCCAGACCAGGAAGGCTTCTCCTCAGATACAGAACTGATGCTCGACTTCGAGTCAATGTGCCGAGAGAGAGTCTCAGATGACTCGGACGCGGACATCACGGTGGTGGAGAATCTTGAAGATGGTCCTAAGGATCCTTCAAATAAATCTCCACCACTGTAAAGCAGCATCGGCTGCTCTCATACTCCGCCTAGACGCAAGCGGAGCCGACGTAGTCCTGATCCAGGAGCCTTGGGTGGTAGGAGGCAAGGTCTGTGGATTGGGGACGAGGGAATACAAGATCATTGTATCCCAAAATGAAGGTAAAATCCGTACCTGCATACTTGCTAGAAAGCACCTAAATATCTTTCTGCTCCACAATTATAGCGATGGAGATAACACGGCGGCAAGCCTAGAACTAAGAGGTCATCATCTCAGGCTGGTGGCATCCTATATGGCCCACGAGGAGGATGATCCTCCGAGCGACCTTGTTCGCAAAATAGCCAGCGACAGCGAAAGGACGGACAAAGACCTACTTATAGGTTGCGATGCCAACGCCCACCACACCCAATGGGGGAGTACGGACACGAATGTAAGGGGTGAGTCACTGTTCAGCTTCATCCTGAACTCAAATTTATTCATATGCAATCGGGGTAATGACCCCACTTTTATAATTAAAAATCGGCAGGAGGTCATTGACCTCACGCTAGTGTCAAGCAAACTGCTGGACACAATCAAGAGCTGGAGAGTCCTAGGAGACCACTCCTTCTCGGACCACAGGTATATCGAGACGATATTATCCTTCGATATTCCCAAACCAACAGACTATATCAACCCCAGAAAAGCCAACTGGGAAAAATATAGCACAACGCTGGAGGAGCTACTCCCTCCTAACGCCCCTAACTGCCCGAACACTGAAGACAACCTAAACCGTCTTGTGTACAGGTTTACGGATGCGTGCAACAAAGCCTTCAAGGCAGCATGTCCCTCTACCAGACCAAGGGGAAAAAAGAAACCCCCCTGGTGGTCCAAGCAACTAGACACCCTTCGTAGAACTTGCAGGACTCTATTCAACAGAGCCACAAGAACTAAGGAGGATACTCACTGGGCAGACTATAAAACCAGTCTAGCACTATACAAAAAGGAAACGAGGAAGGCTAAAAGAGCCTCCTGGCAAAAATTTTGCTCCGAAATCGAGGAAACCTCGGAGGCCGCAAGACTCCGGAAAGTTCTCTCAAAAACCACCCCCTCGGTAGGGTACCTCAAAAAGAATGATGGCACGTGGACCAACTCTAGTGAGGAGTCCCTGCACATTTTGCTCGACACGCACTTCCCCGGATGCACATCCACCGAGCCGTCTCACCTCCCAAGAGAGGGATCGGTAGAATCGATGGACCATATCCTTACAAAACGGAACATAAGTTGGGCAGTAAACAGCTTCAACCCGTTTAAATCGCCAGGCCCGGACCAGGTAATCCCGGCCCAGCTTCAGAGGGCCGGGGAGACGGCCATCAACTGGCTACATAGTATCTTCAGGAAGATACTGGCGGTATGTACAATACCGCAAGCGTGGCTTAAGGCTAGGATAGTTTTCATCCCTAAAGCAGGCAAAGCCTCACACTCAACCCCAAAAGACTTTAGACCAATCAGTTTATCGTCTTTCCTACTCAAAACCTTTGAGAGACTTATCGGGTTACAATTACGGACCACCATAAGTCCCCAGCTGTACTCAAGTGCGCAGCATGCCTACCGGAAAGGAAAATCCACGGAAACGGCACTTCACGAAGTGATCTCGAGTGTAGAAAAATCCCTGCATCTCAAAGAATACTCACTAATAGCTTTTCTCGATATCGAGGGAGCCTTCAACAACGTCACACCGGGCGCCATTACTGAAGCCCTGACTGACCTGGGGGTGGACCGTCACTTGGTGATGCTCATTGATCAATTGCTCATACGCAGGACGGTGACATCATCGATGGGATCGTCCACCCAGTCAAGGTATGTCAACAGAGGAACCCCGCAAGGGGGAGTTCTGTCTCCTCTTCTATGGAACATTGCAGTCAATAAGATTCTATGCGACCTGGAAGAGGGGGGCTGTAAAGTAGTGGCATACGCGGATGACGTTGCAATTATCTTTGCGGGGAAATACCCCCAAACACTATGCGACCTAATGACCGCAAAGCTTGCTCGATTGTCCGAATGGACAGAATCGCGCGGATTGGGACTGAATCCCTCGAAAACGGAACTCGTGTTATTCACAAAAAAATACAAGGTGCCGCCCCTCAACCCCCCAACACTAAACGGATACAGGCTCTCCTTCAGCGACAGTGCCAGTTACTTAGGGTTGGTAATTGACAAAAAGCTTAGCTGGAACCTGAATGTCAAGGATAGAGTGAGGAAGGCAACGACAGCACTCTATACTTGCAAAAAAGCTATCGGCCTAAAGTGGGGCATGAACCCAAGCATAGTCCGATGGATATATCTGGCAATAGTCAGACCTATAATACTCTACGGAGTTACTGTCTGGTGGCCTGCCCTAGCGAAAAGGACAATAACCAATCAGCTGGGCAAGGTTCAGCGAACAGCCGCCCTCTGCATCAGTGGAGCTCTTCGAACTACACCAAATGATGCGCTAAACGCCATGTTATGCCTTCAGAGCCTTGACTTTGCAGGAAAGGAGCGGGCAGAAATGGCAGCAATACGTCTTAGGGACTCTGAACAATGGGTACCCCAGAACATAGGTCACTCATCTATACTAAACAAAAACAACAAGGTCCCAGCAAGAACGGACTATCAAGTTCCAATGGAGCACACGGAGACTCCATTCAGCATAATCATCCCTCATAGAGACGATTGGCTCGAGGGACCCCCCGGCCCAGACGGGGCCATAAGCATCTTCACGGATGGCTCAAAACTGGACGGCAGGGTTGGAGGAGGAATCTACTCTGAACAACTTAACATAAGGCAATCTTTCAGGCTTCCGGATCACTGTAGCGTCTTCCAAGCGGAAGTTACAGCAATCAGGGAGGCTCTGTACTGCCTTCATACGGTTACCACCACGGCAACCAATCTAAACATCTACAGCGACAGCCAAGCTGCGATCAGATCACTTAACGCGATCTCCTCGAACTCGGCTACTGTGGCGAAGTGCCGCAGATCTCTTCACGAGATGGCTCAGCAATTTGCTATCAGCCTTATATGAGTCCCGGGTCACCGGGATATCGAGGGCAACTGCATAGCGGACGAGCTGGCCAGATCTGGCACTACAACCCCCCTTCTCCAAGATAAGGAGGATATTTGTATGCCTATGGCCACCTGCAAGCTCATCATAAAAGAACAGTACACGCTACTGATAGACAACAAGTGGCAAACAGGGCCACGTTGTCGCACAGCTCGGCAAACATGGCCGACCATAGACAAGAAGCGCACCTCAGAGCTCTGCAAACTAGGCAGGGAAAGGTGCAGCGCAGTCATACGTTCCCTCACAGGACACTGGCTAGTAGGCACCCACGCAAACAGGCTGGGTGCCCCATACAATGATTTCTGCCGCAGCTGCAGAGACGAGGACGAGGAGGAAACAGTGGAACACCTGTTCTGTTCCTGTCCAGCTCTCAGCAGAAGGAGGCTGCATTACTTGGGCTCTGCCTTTCTGAACGACATCTCGGAGATGTCCACGCTATGTCCCAGAAAGATCGTCAACTTTATAAGGGCATCTGGATGGGACAACTGTTGACATGAAGTCTCATCTGCAGGGAGGGAATGATCCCAAACGGTATCACAACGGGCCGAAACCGGCCTATGTGTGCTGGGCTCCGAGGGAGCTTGGCGGCCGTCTCTACCTAACCTAACCTAACTCGGTTTGCTAAGCGCCAAGACCCCAATCGGACTCAGCGCTATACGGCTTCTGACGACTGAATAGCCCACTCGCCTTCAACAAAGAAGCTCGCAGTCGAATATTGGATTTAGATATTTAGATTTCCTAGCGTTTTTCTTTCACTAAATTCTTTCTTTTTCCTTTTCGTCGGACCGATGCGCAACCGACTCAATTGACTTTCACGAGGGAATAGCCAATAGGGACACCAACGTTCGGCGGCAAATCCTCTAACAGGTCCCTGGATGAATTTTTAACCGAGATAGCCTGACTTTTCGACCTGTTAACGCCTCTTTGGTTTTCCCTCGACCCATCATTCGCCTGCCACTCTGAGCACCAGATGGCGCCCCAAAAACTCCGAATTTGCTGCTACAAGCGCTACACCTGTATCGGTAGTGCCCACCCGCAACCGTTACAAAATCTTAGCCATTAGCAATTTAATTTTCAATATGCATCATTACTCTCAGTTCGTTAGACATGTTAAATACACAAGGCATCTAAGATGTCTGGATCTTCTTAGACCACGTATTTTCTGCCGTCGTTTTGCTTCAAAACAAGCAATTGTAAAAATAGAAGTCATTTTAATCACGTTACATTTTTACTAAGCAGCAAGCTCAGCTGTTCTTGTTGCCAAAAAAAAAAAATTAAAAATGAAACATATCGACAAAAAAAACGAGGGGGAACGTTGTGAGTTGCTGCGGACACCGCAACTCTACAGTTATACCCGATACTAAGTCAGTATGGCTCTCCTCCGGCAGACGCCGCTAATATTAAACGACACGACAAAGAGTGCGTGCGAGAGAGACAGAAAATCAGTCTGAGCGTGACGTCGGGCGCTGCGTAGCCAGTGCAAATTGATTGGTTCCTTTTGGCTATAAAAATGATCTGATCTGATCCAGATTCAGCAATCTGATAGATATGGTCGTTCTCTATGATTCTGCGAAATTTTGAGATATACGTTTTATAGTGAGATCTAACAGGAGTGCGGATACTAATATTGGTTACTCTAGCCTTAATAGTCTCTGAGATTTGTGAATATCCCCAGATTTTCATCCTTTGCGGGGGCGGAAGGGGGTGTGGCGAAATTTTGAAACAAACTCGTCTCGGTCCGATATATTAGGAGTGTGGATACCAAATTTGGTTGCTCTAGCTTTTATAGTCTCTGAGATCTAGGCTCTAATGTTTTACTTTAAGCAAAGCCGCCTATGCCACGTGTGTTAGAGAGAGACAGGGCGAGAAAAAATTAAATTGTTTTCTTGATGCTGGCTATAATAATAATGCGATCCAATTCAGATTCTGCAGTCTAAAAGATATAGTCATTCTCTACGATTCGTTGTTTTTGCTTTTCTCGTATCTTTAAAATTGTGGGTGCCACAATCACAGAAGTCTGGATCCAAAACATCGTTGCTCTAGCTCTTATAGTCTTTGAGCATTAGGCGATGAAGGGGACGGACAGACGGACAGACAGACATGGCTCAATCGACTCGGCTATTGATGCTGATCAAGAATATATATACTTTATGGGGTCGGAAACGATTCCTTCTGGACGTTACACACATCCACTTTTACCACAAATCTAATATACCCCAATACTCATTTTGAGTATCGGGTATAAAAAAAAGAAAACATACCAAACGTACCAAACAATAATTGACTTCATCGATGAAATTCATGTAAGACTATAATAAGTACTCCAACATCTACTATACTAAAAAATTTCAAAAATAAAAAATCACTATGGGAGATTTACATGTTTTCTAATAATGGCGAATTTGATTAATGTTTGAAATTTGCTAATTTAAATACAAATAAATGGTTCCAAACATTTTGAAAAAGTTTAACTGACAGACTCAAAGCTTAAATCGGCCACCAGAGCAATGTGATCTGATGGAAAACAGATAGATGGTATAGCAGTATGAGCGGTTAGTTGTTCTTCCGTTGGCAATGGTAAACATTGTAGTAGTTCAAAGCGATCCTGCTGGCAAAATATATAATCCAAGCATCCAGAAAAGAGAGCCGTGTAGTTTGTATACCTAGGTTTACCGCAGGCTGAAAACATTTTAAAAGGCTGCGCGAGCTCCACATCTACAACGGCTTCATCAGGATCTAAAATAGATACATTTTCGATTAAAAGTTATCAGTTCTTAACAAAGCCTTTCTTTAACCTACTGCTGCACCAATCACTAAATTGTTTATCTACGAACTGCTCGGTCATTAATTTGTAGACTCCGCAATCAGGAACACTATTAAAGTCACCGCAAAATATTAGTCCAATATTTTGTGGGTCAGTGATATTATGTTCCTTCACAGACTGTTTATGTAAGTACTCGATGTAAGTCAGAGCAAACCCGATTTGCAACAACCTGATGTGGTCTGCGTCCGGGTGAAAATATAAATGTGTGTTGGCCACCAGCATGTACTTATCAGTTTTCTTAACTTTAAGCAAACAAATCTGCAAGGAATTTGATTATTAGTTTACATTTATAATTTATCGATATATGTATATATAGTGGCGAGCACATGTGGATACATGTTTATCACTTTTCACTTTAAACGCCTGTAAAATCTTTAAAAAAGGATCAATCCTTGTGATTTTGTTTCATAGATTCTTTAATTTAGGGAGAAAGAAAAAAAACAATAATTTCAATTCAAAGAGATCCTTTTCCTTACGAGATTTTAATTTGTTAAAAAAAAAGTGCATGTATCCACTTTGGCACGTTTTAAATTTTTTAAAAATATTTGTTCCAAAGGGCCTTAGGTTTTATCTTGCAAGGTATCATGCGCCACTCCGACTTCACGCGCTTCTAAAGACTCACCCAATCCCTTTGGTGCAGACTCGTACTTTTCCAATGTTTTTTAAACAGAGCCCATCGATTTTCAATGGGATTTGGATCTGGGCTATTCAGCAGGCCACTGGATTAAGTGAAAACTTGAGTTATTTGTAGATTTTTCACGAGTTTAGCCTTGTTCGTCGGGCCACCGTCTTGCTATAAAGTTATTTCGGATGTTGGGAAGACACATTTGTCTAAAAAATTTGACAAAATGGGTTCCTAAGTATAAAGATAATATTCTATCTTCATTATTCTATTCATTATTCATTGTTCTATTGTTTAAAAAACATTGGAAAAGTACGCGTCTGTCTTTGGGATCGCGTGAAGTCGGAATGGCGCATGATACCTTGCAAGGACCTGCTAAATTTAGTCGAGAGTATGCCAAAACTTATTTGGAATAAGATAAAACCCAAGGCCCATTGGAACAAATATTTTCAAACAATTATTAAAGTGAAAAAATTTGTGCTCTCCACTGTAAATGCACCTGTAGAGTTGTTGATCGATTACAAATGCGTGCTGCTAGTTTCTTATTAGTTTTAATTTTGTTCCAAAGAGGTTCGAAAATAGGTAAAGCCGGTATGCTGTTGCCCAGATGCAGTACATGAGATCCCAACAAATCAAAACGCGACCTACGATAGAAAACGGAAACACCTTCAGTGCACGTGCCTTTTGGTGCCATCATTCCATAAAAATTGTGTGGTGGCATTTCCAGTACACTTTTAAAATCGACGTCGAAAATCTTTTGGTCTACTTCTTGAAGACAAATTAAATCAGCATTGTACCCTATAAGTTCTTTTATTAATAGTTGTTTTCTGTAGTCAGTTAGCAGAGATTGTCGTGAACAATAGGGAAATAAGGTTTGACGAGAGTATTCACTGTCCGCATACAAGTCTGCCAATATATTATAGGTTACCACCCGAAAATGGCTAGGCTCCATTAGTAAATTTGCTGTGTGTCGCTGTCGCATCTGAAAAGGAAAAAAATCTGGACCAGCCTGTACCACACATTTTGAAATCTCTTCTGCCATAGGTCCGCTTATTCCTTGTTTATTTCGTGGAATAACAGCAAACTTTATATAGTATCCAACGTCTTTTTTCGCTATTTGATAAGTAAGACCTTCACCACATTTCTCCCAATTCGCCGTTTTGGCATCCCGCTGTAAAAGAATTTAAATTGATAGAGAACTAGAAGAGATTACGGAAGAGGCTTTACCTGTGTTGATTTGAACCACATACCGTAGCAATGCTCACGAACAGCGAACTGAATATGTAATTTACTTGGGTAAATCAGGCAGCCAGCTAATATGCACTTTGGGAGTTGCAGCAAATCTACCCACGGTTGGTTTAACACGATATCGAATATTTGATCTATCACACGCAGTTTTACACCAGTAAAATTGTCTTGTAGCAGTTCAGCCAATGTTATCTGATGGAAGCTGCTATCACATCTGTCACGATACATTTCAATTTTTACCTTCAGAGTTTTAAGAATTAAATTCGAAAAAAGGAATGTTATCTGAATGTAAAATTTCTTTTTTTAAACTTACCTCAGGTAGGGCTCTTGAATTTTGTTCAGCAGTTGAGCCACGTTTGCTTGATTTATTCAAAGATTTTTCAAGTTCTTTTTCGACGTTGCTTCGAATGCGCAAAAGAAGTTTAAAAACAGGTTCACCCTTTTTTCGACAAAAGCTAAAGTCTCGATCCACGTTAAGTTCTTGGTTAACATATCGAAATACAATATTTATTTCATCTGTTACTTCCACATAGCGAATATATACTTTATTTATATCCATAGTAATACGGCGAGAATTTGTTATTATATTAAGAGTGCATTTCAAGAGGACAGAGACAGAAGGCAGAAACATGTCTGTAGGGTTGATAACAAAATCGATAGCTCTACCGATACTCTCTATGGTTGAACAATTGTGGGCTCTGCACACGGAGCCCATCCAGGGGGAATGGTGGGATTTTGTTTACAGATGTGAAACTCCGATTCACACTGGCACCATCCACATCCGTCAAAAACAGCTGATGCAAATAACAAGTAAATTAAATTTGCGCGAAATATTTATTCATTTTTTTTCTTATAATGGATGATGAAGATATAGCAATTTTTTCGGCAAATAGCATTAATCGGAAAAATTCTTAATAGTTCTTGACAATAGCGCCATAATATTGTGCTGTAGTATTTTACACAATATATTAACTATGCACAACAGCGCGATTAAGGAAAATTGGGAGCTTGCAACATATTACCAGCGCGAATAGCCCGATAGCAGCAACAGTTCTGCTGACTTTGATCGGTCAGCAGAACAGATACGATCTGAAATCGCAAAATATTGGGTAGACCGTAATGAAAATTAGTAACTTATTTACTTATATTTTTTGAAACTTTTAACAAGTCGTTCTGGAATTTCGTTTGGGTACTGGGTACTGCTCTTCCTTCTTTCTGTGGTGGCCCTTCTGTTCTTCGAGTTGGTCTCTGGCGATCTCTACCAGACACGAAATGTCATCCTTTTTCATTTTCTTCTGATATTGTCACTAGCCATACAGTATATAGATGTGCCAGTTCATAGAACGAACATGTCGCACGTCGAAAACAGAATGTCCCGTCCCATGGGGTTCAGGTCTGGCGTTTGGCAACCGCCGAGTCATCATGAGCCAAACGAAGAGAGATCATCTTTGCATGTGTTAGTACCCACATAATATGTTTTGACAAAAATATGTACTTATGTTGTTTGTAGGGGGTGGATCGAACCGTTGCTATCCGGAGTCGAATGGCAGTGTTGCGTGACCTTCCATCAATGGCGGCGATTATAAATTATTTGATCTTAATTATGAAGTGTAAGTGTAAGTTAAGCTAGGGCAAAGCGGGAGCGCAATAAAAGCTCGCTCTCTCGCTCTTGGCGAATTCGCCCCGCTTTGCCACCGTAGGTTAGCTAGAGTAAGAGATTTTAATTGTGAAGGAAATATAGTTCGCCAACATTGAAATAGATCGAGCGTATCAATTTTTCGCCCTGCCGAATAAATAATTTAAATTACAGCCACCCAAAGTTTTCGGTTAATTCATTAGAAAAACTCTTCTAATTTTTCATGGCGCCCCCGGGTGGACTGTAAAGTTAATTATAGGCAACAACAATAAGTGACAGTGACACAAGAAATTGCAGTATATGATAACATATTCGTTGCCCGCGTCGTGGTGTGTGTCAATCGGCAATCAATTTGCATAATATCATCGCGTCGGTCGCGCCAAGAATAATTTTTGTGCAAGTTTCTGCTACCGCCGAGGGATGCCCTGCGATAAAGCCAGGAAAGTAGCAGTTGGATTCAAAGATCCAAAAGAGGAATCAGAGGTATTTGTGCAGAAAATTGAAGGCTGAGCAAAGGACATTCAGATCTCTCTTTGAGGTGTCTTGTGCTGAAAACATTGCACATCGCTTTCAATTCTAGGCACAGACGTATGATATACATATAGTAGAGCTTGATTGCATGCATTTTATTAGTAATTGCATAAATATAACTAAACACACATAAATAAATACATATCGACACATACAGACATATGTGAACCGCTATTTGGACGCAACAGTTATATGTACATACATCTTTCGTTTACTGCAATCACTGTTGCCCTCCCCCCCCTTTTATTTGGTTGTACCTTTCTCGTCGTTAGAACCTCACAAAGTTTGTTCGTTCGTTCTCCCAAGCCACGGCGTATAGAAAATATCCCCACATACACACAAGCAGCAGCACCGGTGCATTATTTCGTTTTCGCTTTCGCTTCTCCACTGCTGCTTGCGTTGTATTTGTTGGGAGAATTTTCGTTGCCGCTCTTGAGCTTAACGGTGCACCAAGTGACGCGCTACCCTGTATCTAACGGGTATATTCTTTTCGGCTGTTACTTGCCAAGTGACGCGCTACCCTGTATCTAACAGGTATATTGTTTTCGGCCGTCACTTGCAACTACTCTTTCCCTTGATACCTCGTGCCTCGACATTCAATTAAAATTCGTTTTCGATTATCGTTCTCGTTCAAACATTAAAAAAAAATAATAATAATAATAAATAGAAATAATAGTGGTTTGTTGCGTAAAATCTTCATACACAAATATTATGGCAGAAAACAGTAAATCCACTCTTGAAGACTTAAAGATTAACCTCAAAAGTCGAGTAAAAAGCATTCGCCGCTTAGAGGATCGATTAGATCAAGGGTCGATTCCTTTGCAATTACCGGAATTACAATGTAGATTAGATTGTTTGAATGCTTCAATTGAAAAGGCTAACCATTTGCAGGAGCAAATCGAGGACATAACAGGTGATGATGCATATGCAGCCGAGTTGGAAGAGCTGACGATTGTCACCAAGGGAAAGATAATGTCGCTTATCGCCGCCTTTGATGCAGCAAGCGAGACGAAGCCAGTGTCTTCTTCAGCCCGAATTCATGCTAGACTTCCGAAATTGGCATTACCCAAATTTAGTGGTAAGCACTCGGAGTTCAAAAATTTCATTAGCCTTTTTGAGAGACTAGTCCATAGCGACAACAGCATACCGGTGATCGAAAAATTTAATCATTTGATTTCACGAATAATATTTCCACATTGTTCAATCTGCCGAGAATATCGCATCAATCTGCATCATTTCTAAGAACTCTAATCGATACTGTTTCGTCGATTTACGAATCGTTACTGTCGATCGAAGATGATACAAAAATTTCGAATGCAATGCTCATTCATCTCGTTTTAAACAGAGTCGACCCAGTGACGAAACAAAAGTGGGATGAACAGCTTACTTATGAGAAGTTGCCGCTTTGGTCCGACTTTGAGAAAGTCTTGAATCGTCGATACCAGCATCTGTCTGCTGAAGAATCGACCAAGCCAAGGCAAGACAAAGTCATGCCAAGCCAGCAACATAATCGCAGTTCATTTACTTGTTCTTCCACTTCCACGAACAGTAGAACTCAGCAAACTTGTAGCTACTGCAATTCAGGAGACCAAGTAGTGTCAAATTGCCCTCCATTTTCGCGTCTCTCGGTGATGCAAAGGTTTGAGTTTGCTAAGTCGGCATACCTATGCATTAATTGTCTGGGAAAAGGCCACGCTGTTGTAAAATGCAAAGCCAATAAATGTCGAGTGTGCACCCGCTCACATCATACATTATTGCATCGATACACAATGTCGGCTAATAGTCTCGCGTTGCCACCACCCCAAGAGAGCCCTTCTCCTCCATCAAATCAGAATCAACCTTCCACGTCACATGTTTTGCATGCGACAGCGTTGGACAGGGTAATTCTGGCGATCGTAAGCGTCCGAACTAAGAGCGGTGAGCACATTCTGGCCAGAGCTCTGCTCGACTCTGGATCACAAACAAATTTCATTACCGAGGACCAGGCTAATCGCTTACAGATCCGTAGAGAGGAGTCCTGTATTAACTTGCTTGGAATTGGTGAGTCTAATTCTCAAGTAAAGGATAAAATACACACAGTGGTGAAGTAGCGAATAAATGGTAGTGAGTTCTCCTTTGATTTTTGGATCCTGAAATCAATTTCAGGTTATCACCCTGACCAGTCAGTGAATGTGACTGACTGGCGAATCCCAGAGAACCTACCACTGTCAGACCCTTATTTCTACAAGCAACAAAGAATAGATATGCTAATTGGAGCAGAATCGTTCTTTGAACTATTAGCTGTTGGTCAAATTAAACAAGGTCCTGACTTTCCAGCTCTTCAGAAAACCCTTCTTGGTCGGGTTGTGTCGGGAAAATATGTTTCCAGGAGTTCTGCTCCTCAAATTACAAACAGTTTGAGTTGCAGTGAAGAGTTGCTAGTATCCATCGATAGGACCTTGAAAAAGTTTTGGTCACTGGAAGAAATGACATCTACCAAGAAAATTGCCACACCTGAGCAAAAGCTATGTGAAGAACACTATCGTAAGACGACTCAGGTACTATCATCAGGTTGGTACGAAGTAAGGCTCCCGTTTAAATCGGATCCAAATTGTTTAGGCAACTCCTTTGAGGTTGCGAAACGGCGGTTTTTGTCGCTTGAAAGACGATTGCATCGTGACCCTGAGTTGAAGAAAATGTACTTGGAATTCATGGAAGAGTACCTCTCCTTAGGTCATATGTCTCCTACTGACAATACAATTCCTTCTACTCCACACTACGTAATCCCTCGTCAGTGTGTTCTGAGGCCCCAAAGTTCGTCTACCAAGCTCCGAGTCGTGTTCGATGCTTCGTCCAAGACGTCCTCACAGGTGGCCTTAAATGATATTCTGATGGTGGGACCTACCATTCAAGAGGAATTATACTCGACACTGCTCCGTTTCCGTCTGCACAGGTTTGCCCTGACTGTTGATGTTAAAAAGATGTATCGCCATGTGATGGTGAACGAAGCGAATCGGCAGTTTTAGCTCATAGTGTGGAGAAGAGACCCTTCTGAATCCTTGAGATTATACAAGCTCAACACTGTAACCTATGGGACTGGACCAGCCCTATTCTTAGCTATCCGGTGTTTGCAAAGGTTGAGTGAGTCTGCGAAGCTCTCATTCCCTAGAGCTGCTAACGTTATTGGGTCCGACTTTTACGTCGATGACTTGTTGACTGGTGATGCATGCGTAGAGGAGCTAAGGGCAATTAAGTCCGAAGTGTCTCAGGTTCTTCAGACCGCAGGGTTTGAGTTGACCAAGTGGTTTTCAAACTCACCCGAGATCACCGCATCTGAGAGCACAGCCAAACCCATAACAATCGCGGATTCAGAGTCGACAAAGGCGTTAGGAATCTCATGGTTACCTACTGACGATGCCTTTAATTTCAAAAGTGACAATTCAGTTATGAGTCTCCGAGCGACAAAACGGAACATACTATCGGTGAAATCAAAGTTGTTTGACCCCCTTGGTTTGTTAAGTCCTATCGTCATAAAAGGCAAGATCCTATTGCAGGAGCTTTGGCTTAACAAACTAGATTGGGATGAGTCGATCCCGCTGCATTTAGAAACAGCGTGGAATAAGTTGAAAAACACACTCTCTCAATTGGAAGACATATCCATATCTCGGTTTGTGCATTCCGAACCGATGTCACCGGTTCAAATACATGCCTTTGCTGACGCCTCCATGAGAGCCTATGGAGAGTGCGTCTATATACGTAGCAGAGCTGCAGAAGGTTTAAAAATATCATTGTTGACTTCGAAATCCAAAGTAGCGCCGCTCAAGACCAAAACGCTCCCAAGGCTTGAGTTATGTGCCGCTCACCTTCTCGCAGATCTCTGTCACAGAATCAAGCCCCTATTAAACGTGCCCATTGAACGAGTCGTTTATTGGTCGGATTCAGAGGTAACTCTTCATTGGATCCGGTCTCATCCATCGTCGTTGTCGACTTTCGTTTCAAAAGAGTGGCTGAGATTCAAGAGTGGTCAGATGATGCTACGTGGTGGCATGTACCCACGAAACAGAACCCAGCAGATATTGTCTCAAGAGGTTGTGACGTCGAGGAAATCGTTGTTTGTCAATTTGGTTCGAAGGACCATCATTTCTGAAAGAGGAAGAAGAAAACTGGCCCAAGAACGCTCATTTCGAACACTCCGATGATATCCAGCTGGAAAAGAGGAAGACTGCGATCGGGCTGACCGCTGCTGTGCGAAGTTCGGAGCTGTTACATGTCATGTAGGCAGCGCGCTCCTAACCGCCGAAGTGCTCGCCACAGTCCTCGTCGGCATCGAGGCCATAATGAACTCGAGGCCGCTGGGAGCCATCAGCCAAGATCCAAGCGACGGCGAGGCCCTAACTCCCGGGCACCTGCTGACAGGCAGGTCGCTCATCGCCCCTCCAGCACTGCGGACTCCGGACCAGGAGAGTCTCAGATGCTTGCGGCAATGGCGACTTGTCTCAGGCAAGCGTTTTGGCAGCGATGGTCCCGCTAATATGTACTGGGGCTGCAAATTCGGGGCAAATGGCACCAGCGGCAACCGAACCTCGAGGAAGGAGACCTCGTCATCGTGGCCGAGGACAATCTGCCGCCTTAGGAGTGGCTTGTGGGGAGGGAGGACAACATGGTCAGGGTCGTCGAAATAAGGACTAGCACTGCGGGCCATACACAAGTTGGCGCCGCTCCCAATGTGTTGAAGCCGATGCAGGCGTTCAATGGCGCCGGTGTTGCGTGACCTTCCATCCATGGTGGCGATTATTAGTTATATGATCTTAATTATGAAGTCCAGTGTAAGTTAGGCTAGGGCAAAGCAGGAGCGCAATAAAAGCTCGATCTCTCGCTCTTGGCGAATTCGCCCCGCTTTGCCACCGTAGGTTAGCGTAAGAGATTTGAATTGTGAAGGAAATATAGTTGTTCGCTAACATTGAAATAGATCGAGCGTATCCATTTTCGCCCTGCCGAATAAATAATTAAATTACAGCCACCCAAAGCTTTAGGTTAATTTCGTTAGAAAAACTCTTCTAATTGTTCAGGCAGTATGTATCCAAATTAAGAAGTCAGAGTAGTGTAATATTCGACGCTTGTCGTGCCTTCTCTTATTTTAAATATCAACGGCTAGCTCAAAAATTACAGCCTAAAACTAGGGCGTACAAATTTCCAGTTGATCTTGTGAGCTTTGCTTGTCAACATCTGTCTTGCGACCAAGTGGCAACACTTTGATATGCAATTTTGCGGCCGTGCAGCTTACTTTATTAAATCTTGCTGTGCCTGGATTGTGTAGTGTGGATTGATTGTGGAAAAAACGTGGATTGCTGTACTTAGTAGTCCCATCCTCTGTCTTTTTCTCCTCTTGACCGGTAGTGCAAATATATCCGCTTAAAGCCGGCTCCGTACTATTCAAAGGTTAAGCCAAAATCACAGATCCCTGCTAGTGCAAAGTGCCAAGATCCCTGCCAGCGCAAAGTGTTAGTTCCAGGTCGTGGAGAAAAGATATATCATCAATACGTTGATCGCCGTCCGACAATTGGAAACGAGCGCCCCAGGGTGTTAACATTTTTCTCAAATAGTGGTGCGATTCTGATTAGGTAATTATTCAGCAAGCTACAACGACCCGTTGAAAAAGGTTCTGTTCTTTCCGAATAGGATTAGCACCACTAGTACCAACGTATTGACACGCTGGTCTAGAAGTTACGGATTGGGTATTCCCGGAGACCTGTATTAGTCACGTGCGCGTACTAACGTACCCCCGGTTGAACCCCACCGTTCGACGCGGGGCTGAGGCGGTAGCCGAGGGCATGGAATGGCTCCTCCAATAAACCAGATCAGTGTGATCTGTACACTTCACCTGGACTAGTTCGACCCTTGGGGATGTGCTGAGTGATCCTTTAAATTCACCAGTCGCTCCACGATCGATCCCTATGTGCCTGTGTACAGTGTACATAACCTCACGAGGTAGATGGACCGCGGTCATTGACCCGTGGTATCGGAGGCAGCTGATGTTACCTGTGCCCGGTACAATCTTGTGCCACATACAGACCTCGAGTTGGAACTGAGTCCCCAGCCGGGAAGCATCGACCCCCCTCGGATTTAGTTTTATGTTAAATCTTTCTTTCGAAATTAGACCCGATATGCGAAACCCTGTTTTTTTATCAGCTTTCTGTTTAACAACATTCTTTTGATACGGCCAAAAATGTGCAAAATCCAATTAAATCCGGAATAAACGAAAAGGGAATTCCTGTCCATGGTCTAAGTCGAACATGAAGCAAATGAGTAGTGTCTCGACTCCCACTACATAAACTTTAAAAATTTAGAAGCCCATGACTCCACAGGGAGCTAACTCCGAATGCAACAATATGACTATTCCGAGCATAAACGAAAACTAAACGGCACAATCATACCTAGGCGTACCCGAAATTACTAGGGGCTTTCGTCTGTGAATGTCAAAAATATCACTAGCGAGAGGTCATCAGATGGAAGTCGACTCACATGATTCTTTACCCACCCATCCATTATTTCCAGTTGTGAGAAGGTTCTAGAAATCCCTATAATTCTCACCCTACCCCATTATATCACCATGCCATGTTTTCTTTGTTGGTTAGTGTACTTGTCGGCTACGCTTCAAGGCATTAGCGAAATGAATGGAATGCGAGCAATGCAAGCTTAAAGCAGAATTGGCAACTACGAGAACGAAAAACTCTCTTATGAGCCACAGCTGGCCGCTGCGCATGTCTTTTAGAATTATACGAATATTGGCGCAAAGAGGAAAGGGAAATTGGGTAACTGGTAAGCTCGCTGAAAGGCGCTTTTCGTGGTGGAGCTATAGAAACAATGTTAATGTGTGCCCTTGTCGGAAGTAGATTGGAAAAGGGGGGGGGGGGGGGTATTCGAAGCAAAATAAATTAAGAAATTTCACTTTCACGGATATCGCGGTAATGAAAGTTACATAGGAATAGCAGGGCTCAGAAGGAACCAAAAACGAGGGGGAACGTTGTGAGTTGCTGCGGACACCGCAACTCTACAGTTATACCCGATACTAAGTCAGTATGGCTCTCCTCCGGCAGACGCCGCTGATATTAAACGAAACGACAAAGAGTGCGTGCGAGAGAGACAGAAAATCAGTCTGAGCGTGACGATGGGCGCTGCATAGCCAATGCAAATTGATTTGTTTCTTTTGGCTATAAAAATGATCTGATCTGATCCAGATTCAGCAATCTGATAGATATGGTCATTATCTATGATTCTGCGTTTTTAGTTTTCTCAAATCTGCAATATTGTTGATGCAACAGATTTTCGTCCTTTGTGGGGGCGGAAGGGGGTGTGGCGAAATTTTGAAACAAACTCGTCTCGGTCCGATATATTAGGAGTGTGGATACCAAATTTGGTTGCTCTAGCTTTTGTAGTCTCTGAGATCTAGGCTCTAATGTTTTACTTTAAGCAAAGCCGCCTATGCCACGTGTGTTAGAGAGAGACAGGGCGAGAAAAAATTAAATTGTTTTCTTGATGCTGGCTATAATAATAATGCGATCCAATTCAGATTCTGCAGTCTAAAAGATATAGTCATTCTCTACGATTCGTTGTTTTTGCTTTTCTCGTATCTTTAAAATTGTGGGTGCCACAGTCGCCCTTTGTGGGGGCGGAAGTGGGCGGGGCAAAGTTTTGAAATATTTTTGTAGCAGTGACATATCACAGAAGTCTGGATCCAAAACATCGTTGCTCTAGCTCTTATAGTCTTTGAGCATTAGGCGCTGAAGGGGACGGACAGACGGACAGACGGACGGACGGACAGACGGACACACAGACATGGCTCAATCGACTCGGCTATTGATGCTGATCAAGAATATATATACTTTATGGGGTCGGAAACGATTCCTTCTGGACGTTACACACATCCACTTTTACCACAAATCTAATATACCCCAATACTCATTTTGAGTATCGGGTATAAAAATGAAAACGAAAGCTACACTATGCAACAAAATCTTGGTCCGGATCCGTAGCGGCTTCTTCTAGGTCGTCGCCGAAAGCGAGTTAGCGGAGCATACGGGTGGCACCGCAGCTGCAAGGCGCATGGGGCCTGCTCCAAAGTGAGGGCAGCGTGGGGGGATTAAGTGAAACCTGACTCCTCGCTGGCTGCATTCGTCGTCAATGAGCTTCTGACTTGGCGAGTCGAAGCTCTGTTGAGCTCTCGCGACGCACCTACAAAGATTGGTGGCGTTGTCGCAAAATAGGTCAGAACTCAATCCATGTCTTGCAAAGAACCATTTTAGCCCTGCGATGAACGCATTTGAGCTTAAGTCCGACACGATCTCTATATGGCAGGCCTTTGTTGCGAAGCATACAAATATGCACAGATACACCTTTAATGGGCGTTTTCCTCGCATGTGAACGTGCATCCATATAGGTCCTGCAAAGTCTAGTCCAGCGCGCTCGAAGGGGTAGATATAGCCTCGCACTCGGCTAGCTGACAGCGCTCCCATAAGCTGTGTTGCAGCGAGCGGCCGACGAAGAATGCACGGCATGCAGCCACGGACCACCCTGCGGGTAAGTTTCCTCCAATTGATTACCCAATATCTCCGTCGCAAAAAGGCGCAACTACGATTGTGCCCCGGAATGTAAATTCTTTCAATGTGTAAGTTCAAAAAGCGCCTCCACCACTTTATGGTTGCTTGTCATTAAGATGTGATACCTTGTGTCAAATGGCAATTCGGCATTGGACAACCTTCCGCCGACTCGAATAATAGTTCTTTCATCTTGTAAAAACGGGCTTAACCTCTGAATTCTTGCTGATTTTATTACCTTTCTCTCTTTAAGCTTAATGAATTCCTCGTGCAAGCTCAACTGCTGCACATTACAAACAATATAGCTTGAGGAAATCATTTGCAAATTTGCATCTCCCCATCTAACTTCTCATTGAGACCTTTTACCTTACAGACTGACAGCGAAAACTTACATTTCCTCTCCTCCGGCACTGTTTGTATTTCTCCACTCCAATTAAATTTGGCCCAGTCATCTGCTGCTTCCATAAAAATTCTGGACCGTTCCACCACATAGTTGAATTGCTAGTTCTGTTACCAATAATCCCCTAGACACAATATCTGCAGGGTTCGATTTTGTGTCGACCTTGAAGCAATCCTGTACACGTGTGAGCTTTTGTATTTGCGCCACCCTATTGGCAACGAAGGTGGTCCATCGACTAGCCTGTGACGACAGCCAATCTGGGGCGACTTTGAACTTGTATGTTACCAGTCGCACCGAAATTCCTCCCCCTTCATCCCTAACATGAGCATAAATTACGCCGCCGTAAGCTCTGTTGGATGCGTCAGAGAAACAAAACAGTTGTAATGTGCTGTAACGAACCTCTTTGTTCCGTCTGATTCAGCTAGGCTGGCGCAGCGGTCGGTGGGTTCGCCACAACGAGTTTATAGAGTTGTCCCGGCGACAAATAGGAACGCATGGATTGGGTTGGGTTACTGCTATGACAATAATGCTTTATTGGTATTTTAAAGCTATCTTACGCAACTTCGCCTCTTGGGCTGACTCGGTAGTTGGGTTCTCCACCTCTCCAGTCTTGGTGAGCTCGACCTATTCTGTACCCCCCAAGGCGTCTTCAAGCGTGGATCCGCCGGCTCGAACGACTAGGGCTAGTGATTCTTGGCACGTAGCCCAAATCCGCCACTCATTCGGCGCCTGACGCGTTCGCTCTGACTCGACTCACTTGGCTTTTCGGCCCGATCACAGTTCGCCTCCTATGGGATGCGCTACACGCGTTGCACCGTTGGTTCAAGGGATTGGGGCGTTTGGCTCTTGGCTCTTGGCTTTGGGCTCGAGTCCGCCTCTCAATCCTCACACAACGTGTACGCTTTCCAAAGTTCTTCGTGCTGGGTTTCACAGCTTGTTGCTCACTTTTCACTTCACTCTTAATGTCTCCTCTCTGGCTGACTGTCTCGCTTCATCGTCGCGGCCTTCCTTCGATAGGCACGCTTCTGCCTTCCGACATGCGGTGCCCGTATTTTTCCATCATCGTTTCCTTCATACTCCACTTGCTCCTAACGGGACCTGGCTGGTGGCGTGATCTCATGACCATATTTGGTCATGCGCTGGACCACTGCCGGCCCGATCCCGTCGTCCCACTGCTCTCTCTCCGAGGGTCCTCTCATCTGATCTTGGCTATCCTCCGGATAACGGCCGCTAGCCCTTAAACCGACCCCCCTTGCTTGAGGGAATACATTTCCTCACAGTGCATAGGTCGGCCGTAATCGGAATTGAGGAAAGCGGAATTGAAAATTGGTCAATAAGTTTCAATTCTTCTCTATATCGAAGCCATTGAGTTGCGTAGCTCGCTGGTAACAAATCGTCCCAATCCTGGTTTAGAAGCCAAAGTTCTTGCCCAAGATTAGCAAGGGACTCAAGAACCCTAACGAAACACCTAAGCTGATTCGGACAGCACTGATCGCTTCGTTGCAATTGAGGACACCTTGCTGTTAAAGAAGAATTGGAATTTGTCCTGTAAACTTGACCAATATATCCCCAAAGTGTTAGCTGCGTCCTCTGTTTTTAGCATCAAAGGCTCTAGGCTGGTGTGGTTGTCCATTCTTTGATAATTGCTGCGCCATTTTTGCAGCTTGAACTTTCCTAACCCTAATAATTCGGTCACTTGTTCTTTCGACCTCGTCAGGTCCTCTTCTGATTCCGCTCCACACAGCATATCATTCATATAGAAACTTCGCTTCACCGCTTCGCTTCGGCAAGGTAATCAAGGCAACGTACTGCCAGGAACGGCGCAGAATTTGTTTCATAAGTGACCGTGTTTAGGCGCAGCACCTGGATAGGATCCGAAACGTTGCATCGCCATAGAATGCATTGATAGTTTCTATGTGGTTCCGCCACCAATATTTGCCGATACATTTTCTTTATGTCGGCCGTAAGGGCGTATCTATAGAAACGGAACATGGTCTATGCCTCGATCAGGTCTGGCTACAACGTTGGACCAATCAAGGTTGCGTCGTTCCGTGACCTGCCATTACTAGACCTACATGAGGCATCAAATACGACTCGTAATTTGGTCGTCAAACTCTCTGGGCGAATAACCCGATGGTGTGGCATGAAGTATTCGACCTTTTCTTGACCGGCGGATTCTATCGCCTCTAAATTCCCTAAATAAATTTAATAAAATTTAAATTTCAATAAATTTAACATATTGTTCCTGCAGCGCTTGGTTACGATTTAACCTTTTCTTTAAATTCAGGAACATGCTAAGTGGGATTTGATATATTTCCCCTAACTCAAATTTGGGATTCTTGAAGGGCAGAGCTACCACTAAATGTCCTGAGGCCTCCTGCTTAACATGCAAAAAAACACAATCTTCGCACTGTTTTTCTTTCTCATTTAACTTATCTACTGTTTCAGGGACTTCTTCACACTTCCAAAACCTTTGTACGAGCACTTGCTGATCATTTTTCGAAACCTTCCGTTCAATGTCACCTGCTAACAGTGCAACTCTAGATGATTTTGTGACGACCCAGCCTAACAGAGACTTTTGAAGCCATGGAAGGTGTGCTCCTAGTTTTATTTGCCCTGCTACAATAAGCTTGACAAACAAGGCGACTCCCATTAACATGTCAATATCTTCTCCAGACTGAAATGTAGGGTCGGCCAGCGTAACTCCCTTGGGTGGCAGCCACTCCGGACAAATTTTTCAGCTTGTTGGGTTATACTGCGTTAGTTCCTTCAGCACACAAAAGTTATCGGTAGTCATATATCTAGTGACTCTTGATTTAAAAGTCGCTTGCACATATCCCATAACTTGAGATGTTGCATTGCCAATTCCACTGAGTTGTATGACTGAGTCGCGCATTTCTAGGCCCAGACCCGAGACTATCCTAGCCGTCAGAAAATTTAATTGACTACCTGTATCTAACACGCACCTGCAATTGCGATATCCTCCGTATATAGCCTTGATTTGAACTACAGCGGTCTCAAGAATGTTAGTGGATGATCTATACTATGCAGCTATGCAGTGACCTTGGCTCCTGCAACTCCTGCCTTTGAGCCCTGGCTCATTGACAACAAGGGGTATCTCTCGATGCAGAAGTTCTTGGTGCGGCTTGCGGCAAATCTTACAACGCGGACCATTACAGTTCCTAGTTGTATGTCGCTTACTACAACAAATCAGGCATAGCGAATCCTTCTTCGCCTCTTGGTAACGTTGTACTGGTGATAGTTCTTTAAACTTTTGACACCCTTTCAATCTATGGGTCCCAGGACAAACATAGCAGCCATTGCTGCCTATTGTTGCAACTAAGGTTGCATTTTTAATCACACCTCTACCACTGGGTCGGGCCCCATTGCCTCGTCGAACTTCCCTATTTGACATATTGATTCCTCTGTTTACTAGAAACTGCGATAGCAATGACCACGACGGTAACTTCTTGCAATCCCACTCAACTTCCCACCTATCCATTGTATCTTCATCAAGCTTTGTACGAATTAGATGGAAAATTACTGCATACAGAATCTCCTTATCGTCGCTTAACGACTTGAGAGCTACTAATTGGGAATTCACATTGTCTACCAATACTCTCAGTCCCTCTGAATCGGGTCTTTTTGGCCGCTTTAAGTTAAATAGCTCCTGTACATATGATTGCAGAATAATTGCCTTATTTTCATAGCGATTTTTCAATAATTGTAGTGCCTTGCGATAATTAGGCCCTGTACTTAACGTACTTAACGGTCCAACTCCTGATGACGATCTCAAATGAATAAATTTAGAAAACTCATTAAATTCAGTGTCTAATTCTATTAGAGTAGCAAAGGTATTGTACCAGCTGGTCCATTCCGTAAACCCTTACAGAACTGTCTAAACCTGGCTTCCAGCTCCGCAGCCGTCATGGAGTCGCTATTTTTTCCGATATAGCCCTTGTTACGGACAAAGGAATTCATTAACGCCGTTCGACAAATGAGCACTTCCGCATCTTTACCCTTTCTAGGTGCCATTTGCACTGTTTATTAAAAAAAAAACAAACTGCCACTGTTTGAGATGCCAAGCTTTTTTGGCACCTATGTGTTTCAAAAATGAAAAGAGATTTTGGGGTAAACTTTATAATTCATATTTAATCTTGGTGGCTTAGCGGAAGCCGATTGCTTGCTATTGCCAGATAAACTTTATGCGAGATCGATATGCAACCAATGCGCAGAGGGGTTAGCATAGAACTAAACTATAGACGACGGCGTGACTGCCGAAGTGGCGGCAGCAGATCAAAGTAGTTGCCGAAGTGGAGAGCCCCTTCAGCGGGAGAGCGCAGCAGCTCTGCAGAAAATCAACGTTTTACAACATAGGCAGCTCTCTCTGCTCATACAATAATAATGTTAAAGTTACGGTTATTCTTCAGCGGCTGGCCCGAACATACTCCCCCCGTTGGGAGCTAGTCTCTCAACAGATTCCTTAAGGGGCAGCAAACATAGCCGAGTGACGGCCCTCCTGATGTTTCCTGAGGATGTCTTCAGGTCAGCGACGCGACACGCCGTCCTTGCCCAAAACGACATCGACCACTCTAGCCAGTGGCCAACGCATTGGAGGAAGATTTTCGTCCTTCACCAGAACGAGGTCGTTCTTGCAGATGTTTTGCGCGGGGGTACGCCACTTCACGCGCTCTTGCAAAAGAGTGAGATACTCTTCGCGCCAACGGCTCCAAAATGTTTGTTGTAGTTGGGTGACCCGCTGCCAGCCATCCAGACGATTGTAGTTCAGCTTCGTTAGGTCAGGCTCGAGGATTTGCTCATGGGGGCCGCCTAAAAGCAGATGAGCAGGAGTCAGAACGTCTAAATCATCAGGATTTTCTGAAAGCGAGAGCAAACGGCGAGAGTTAACAATTGCAGTGATCTGACAGATCAGAGTGCGCAGCTCGTCGAAGCTAAGCACAGATGGTCCAACTGAGCGGTACAGGTGATATTTTGCGGTCTTCACGGCCGCTTCCCACAACCCGCCAAAATGCGGAGAGCGAGGTGGGATGAAACGCCAGTCGATCGAGTCAGCCAAGCAGGATTCGTGGACCTCCTTCATATGCGGTTCGCTCAGACAAAGCTTCTTTATCTCCAGAAGCTCGTTCTTGGCCCCAACGAAGTTTGTCGCATTGTCCGACCAAATATGACTTGGCCTTCCTCGAGTGGAAGTAAAACGCTTTAGTGCGCCTAGAAACGATGCGGTGGTCAAATCCTTTACGAGCTCCATGTGTATAGCCTTAGAAGTGAAGCACAGTAATCTACTCCAGTGACTTCAAAAGCTCGAGATCCTTCCAAACGTTCCTTAGGTAGGTCTCCCATGATGTGTTCGACCATGCGCGGCCTAGTCCTGAAGCATCTCACACATCTGCTGACGACCCTTGACACTGCTTTAACACCTCCAATGGGACAATATTCCAGCCGAATTTTGGATAGCAAGGCGCGAGGTCCGGCATGGAGGTTTCTTTCATGATAATATCTTATCAGCGCAAAGGTAATGGAATGTCCCTTTGGCAGAATGAGCGGGTGCTGAGCGTCAAATCCTAGCGATGAGTTGCCAAGACGACCTCCAACTTTAAGTAGTCCAGAATGATCGATGAACGGGTTGAGCGAACTAATAGAACTGGATTTCATGACTTGACCATTGCGCCGAATCTCCTTTATGTCCATCCACAAATTTGCCAGCTGAATGTGTCGCATTAGAAGATACGTTCCTTGCCGAATATCAGAAACGGTGAGTCCTGGATGCCTAAGACGATGTATAAATTTATGCATGTAGGCGAATGTGCGCTGCATGCGAAAGAATGAATTCGCAAATTTGCATCCGGTTGTGAGATCGGCATGTGGAGACGTGATTAGCAATCCTCTCTTGCGAAGCTCCAAAGTTTCTATGTTTTTAGATGGAGATACAGGCCACTTATCCTTGGAGCCTAGAAAAAAGGATGGGCCGTGAAACCATAGCTCTGACTGGATAAGATGGCTGGGAAGCGAGCCTCTCGAGAGAATATCAGCAGGATTTAAAGATGTGGGAACATAGCGCCATTCCATGGCTGCCGTCAACTCCTGAATTGATGCCACTCGATTTGCCACGAAAACTTGAAATTTAGCTGGCTCGTCCCTAATCCAAGATAATGCTGTTGACGAATCCGACCAGCAATAGAACCGACCTGTAAAGATTCCCATGTCCTTTACATTCTGCATGATTTTCGCAAGCAAATGGGCTCCACTTAATTCCAGCTTAGGAATCGATATAGTCTTTAGCGGCGCCACTCGCGACTTTGAGCACAAAACGTGGCTCGAAGACTGGGCTTCCCTGGACACGACATACACGCAAGCGCCATATGCTTCTAAGCTGGCATCACAGAATCCGTGAACTTCTGTAGCCACACTAGAACGAAGAACCAAACTATTTCTCAAGTCCATCCAAGTTGAATGCAACGCTAAGGGTAGGCTTTCATCCCAATCCAAATTTTCTCTCCAAAGCTGCTAAAGGAAGATTTTGCACCTGACAATGAATGGATTTATCAACCCAAGAGGGTCGTAGAACCGCGCAATCATAGATAAAACCGACCGCTTTGATGGCTTTGAGGTTGTATCCAGTGCGGACAAGGCAAAAAGCAGCTGATCCGAAGCAGGGTCCCACGCTAAGCCGAGAGTTTTGGCTATGTCGCTTCCATCATTAAACTTTAGGAACTTCTCTATGTCATCTTCAGGGGTTCCCTCAAGTACTTCCTGGTGACTGGAGCACCATTTCCTAAGTCTAAAGTTACCACGGGACAGTAAAGCTGATGTTTGGTGCATCTTGTCCATGACCTGTGCGACCGAATTACCGCCCGAAATAAGGTCATCCACGTAAAACTCCTGCCGCAGAGCAGCTGAGCCAAGAGGGTAGGATTCACCCTCGTCGATGGCCAGCTGGTGCATTGCGCGGACCGCTAAAAATGATGCAGCCCTCGTCCCGTATGTGACGGTGTCTAATGTGTAGACTTGAACCTCGGACTCGATGGAATCTCGCCATAGGATGCACTGATACAAATTGTCGGGTGGAGACACTCGTACGCAGCGGTACATTTTACAAATGTGCCCAGTGAGAGCGACTGGATATGTTCGAAAGCGAATCAATATGTTAAACAATGCAGGCTGAATAACAGGGCCTGTCATCATCACATCATTTAGAGAATATCCAGTAGATGTAGCTGCGGATCCATCGAAAACGACACGGAGTTTTGTCGTCGTACTGTCCTCCTTTAGGACACAGTGATGAGGCAAGAAATATTTGCAGAGACTACGGGAATCAGGGTTGACTTGGTGCATATGATGCAAATCAATGTACTCCCTCATAAAGGCGGAATACCGCTCCTTGAGTGTAGGATTACGCTCCAGTTTTCGCTCCAGACTGATGAACCGTCGATAAGCCTGAGCATAAGATTCTCCTAAACGATCAGTATTGTTATTTAGCGGCAGACGAACTGCATACTCCCCGGATGGCAACCGTGAAAGCTGGCTTACGAAATGTGCTTCACAATCGTCTTCTTCTTTGGTATTCAACCCAGCCTCCACACAATTCTCGACTTCCCAAAACATACGAATAGTTTTATCCAACCTTGCTTCCATCTCAGCTATCGAATCTGGACAATTGTGCGTGGCCATAAGCGCCGAGCTTGATACCTTCTGTCCACCGCCAGATACGATCCACCCAAGCCGGGTCTTCTGCAGAAGAAGCAGTCCATCGGTGAGTTTGATTTGCCCTACGCAGAGGAGATCATAAAAAACGCTCGCACCAATGAGAAGATCAACCCGTTGAGGATTGAAAAATGCAGGATCAGCGAGCTGAATGTTAGATGGAATACGCCAATCGGATACATTTACTGTCATACTTGGTTGAGAATCGGTAATCGTGGGGGCGATGAGAGCAGTAAGCGTAGTTGTGTAAGCAGAGGTGCGAGTATGCATACAAATGCTTATGGTGGATCCCTCAGTAGAAACGCTGATATCGGCCAGCGATTGCAGACGATTGAGTTCTCCTCAGCTGAAGCTGCTGGGCGAACCTGGATGTGACGAGATGCAGCTGCGATCCTGAATCTAAGATGGCAAGACAAGGAACTAAAACGCCAGACCGATTCTTCACGAGAACCACGGCTGTAGCCAGAAGCACGACATCAGAGTGAAGACCTTGGGCAGCAAGAGAGGTAGACGAAGGTAGAGACGAGCTGCTAGCAGAATTTTGAGCAACGGAAAGAGTGTCCGGTTGAACGGCCAGATCGGGAGGAGTGATACCTGGGCAGCCTTGTGTTGTGGGCTGTATACTATCGAAGTGCAACAAACTATGATGCCTACCGCCGCATACACGACATTTTCCACTATTGCATGCGCGGGTCCGGTGCCCCGGTTTAAGGCAATTGAAGCATAGGGAAAGCTTCTTCACTTCTTTGTGGCGTAGCAACGGTGAGAGATTTCCGAATATCTTGCACGAGTATATTCCATGGCCCGCTGAGTGGTAAAAGATGCATACAGACGGGTCGGCGGAAGAGTTGGAAGCTACAAACGTTTTCTTAACCTGAGTATAGGAATGGTTTTTTCCCACCTGATCGCTACTAGCGTGTGTCGCTGTAGCATATTCCAATCGCTCCATTTTCTGGCAGCGTTGCTGCAAGAATTCGAAGAATTCTTCTGCGGTAGGTATAGCATCCGACGATGTATGCTCCTCCCATTTGGTTTGCGTTTTCGAATCCAACTTCTGCAGCAGCATGTTGATGACCATGAATCCTGAAATCTCCTCAGCAGTTCCCAATGTCTGCAACGCTCGCATGTGTAAATTGACTGCATCCGAAAACTCCCGAGGCCTTTTAGCAGAAGGCGAGTCTACCCTCTTTAGCCCAAGAATCTTCTTGATGTGTGCCTGGAACACAAGTCTTTTGTTATTAAAGCGTTTATTAAGTATATCCAGAGCCGCACGATAATTGGCACTGGAGAGCTCCAACGATCGAACCGAATCCAAAGCCGCATCAGCGAGGCAAGAGCGAAGGTGCTGGAATTTCTCGATGTCACTGAGATCCGCATCCGCTTCAATCACCGATTTGAACATTGCCATAAAATCCGAGAACTCGACGTATCCACCAGAAAACTTAGGCACCTTCAGCTCAGGAAGTCGCTGCTTGTGAGCCATGATGATGGTACTATGTCCGGAATGGCTTGGCAGAGTCGTAGAATGGGCAGCGGCGTGTGACTGGCTTACTTCAACAGCAGCCAGCAACTCTGCTTTCAACGATATGAAAAGAGTATCGAAGATTTCGCGCAGCTCACTCCCAATCTCGTTTTGATCGAGAGCCTCCAATTCATTATGGGCCTTATTAAATGCCTCTCGAATTTCTGCCAACATATCAAGGCGCACCTCGACTTCCGCGGCGGTCAGCTTATCGATTTTATTCCCCGCGAAGGATTCGCCAAGCCTGTGCAATCGATCATATAATGACTGACTTTTACGATTATACAGACTCAGTCTGGAATCAGCCACCACAATATTTCCGCCCGCGCCTGTATTCGGATCGTTGTCCATGCTAACCGTTGTGCAATTCGACACAACAACGGAAAATGAAATACCGCTTAAGCGACGATGTATAGACGCGAGAGCGAGAATGCAAGACACGAAAAGTCAAGAACCGCGGCTGCAGCTGCGCAGAGAATGAGAGATTCGACGCTTAAAGTACCGGAATTTGTCTATAAATATTCCAGCCGAACTCTCACTGAATTTGCACTTTAAACTGTTTTTCAACGTGCACCCAAATGTATTTGTTGGTAGTTCAAATACCCAACAACACAATATTGTATAATTAATAAATGTTTTAACGGAACGCGATTAAGAAATGGTTTTATATCACGTCGTGGTCACCAATGTTTGAGATGCCAAGCTTTTTTGGCACCTATGTGTTTAAAAAATGAAAAGAGATTTTGGGTTAAACTTTATAATTCGTATTTAATCTTGGTGGCTTAGCGGAAGCCGATTGCTTGCTATTGCCAGATAAACTTTATGCGAGATCGATATGCAACCAATGCGCAGAGGGGTTAGCATAGAACTAGACTATAGACGACGGCGTTAGATCAAAGTGACTGCCGAAGTGGCGGCAGCAGATCAAAGTAGTTGCCGAAGTGGAGAGCCCCTTCAGCGGGAGAGCGCAGCAACTCTGCAGAAAGTCAACGTTTTACAACATAGGCGGCTCTCTCTGCTCATACAATAATAATGTTAAAGTTAAGGTTATTCTTCAGCGGCTGGCCCGAACAGCCACTTTGGAATTCTTTGCTTTACAGGTTCAAGCTGCAGGATGCGGTTCAGGATCATTATTTCCGCCATCATCCCTAGCGCTGAAAGCAGGCTAATCGGTCTGTAACCATCGACTTCTTTGTGTTGTTTTTCTGGCTTAGGTACCATTGAGATTAGCGCCGTCTTCCAGCAGGTAGGAAAGTGTCCCATCCTCAGAATGCTGTTGAGGAGCAGCATTATCCAGCAGGTCCTCACAAGGGGTTTTTTTGGCCTTCAGCTTCTTAATTTGCTGCATCACCTCTTGAAATATGACTGGGCTTGCTGGCAAGGACATTTGAAATGGCATACTCTCTTGTCGTCGTTGGCTTAGTGAACATTGGTTTACGGGCGCAGCAGAAGATGCAGCCAATATTACGTTTCTCATAAATATTAAGATTGCATCTTCTATATCATCGGGGCTTTTTATTTCCGTGTTGAGGTTGATTCTACTATCTAGTTCGGCTTGAAATACTTCAACGCAAGAGCCTCGAGGGAGAATTTGTTGCTTCATAGTTTTGATTTGAGGTGAATGATGCACTGATTCTACAATTGGCAGGTGATCCGAGGAGAGCTCATATTTAATTCTGACTGACAGCTTATTTAGCGTAATCCCGTTGACAATGAAAAAGTCGAGAGCAGAAGGTGTAAAGCGAGCTTTGTATGAGAAGAAAGTTGACTCGCCAGTGGCAAGGCCTCGATGGCCTCTTGCAATCGCTTCCCTCGACAGCATGATCTGACGTTACCCCACCATGGGTGCTTTGCGTTAAAATCATCGCCTGCGATGAATCTGTTCCCCAGGCTAAGAGGAGAGGCTATATTGAGGAGATCTTGATGCATCCACCATTAGTCGGCACACTCACGCTGGCAACTTGTATATTTATCCTGGACGTAGGTTCGTTCTGAGCATGAGCAATGGACGATCGTATAAACAGAGCAGAGCCACTTTTCGATGTTCCACTGGGATGATCAGCGTATCCTAATCGATCGTATCCTGGTTCGAATGCTCTCAGACCAGGGCGCATATGTGTCTCTGTTATCAACATTATATCGATTTTATTAGCATTAAGAAAAAGTCCAAGTTCTTCAATGTTCTTGACTAGCCCTCGAGCATTCCATAATCCGATTAATTGAAGCTTGTTCATTTTGAAATAAGCTTCTGTACCAGGTAACGGAAGGCTTTGTTTGCCTCCATCGTAGCCTGTATTAGTTTGAACATTTGATCCATTCTACTATTAAAGTCGTTTATAGCTTTTTCTAATATTTTCAATTTGCTACTAAAATTTTGATCTTCAGCACCATTAACCAACCGGGAGCTATCATGTGTTGTGTTCACGTTAATAATTTTATCTGCACGCGGTCTTGTTATGTCTTCATAGGAGAACCCACTCCTCACATTGGCATTTGAGTTGACTTGCGATCTGACTGGGTGATTTTTATATTTTCTACTGGCAGGCTTTTCATCTTCTGGTAGTCTGGCTGTCGGCTTTTTTGCTCAGTTCGATTCTGACTGAACAACTTTTATAGCTAGATAGGTGATATTCGCCGCAGTTTGCATATATGGATTTGTTAGTAAGACTTAGTTCACACGATTTTGATCCAGTAGTAGTAGCAGTAGTTTCGCGTGTGTCCAAAATCTTGGCACTGCACAAATTCTTTACTGTGCTTTGCCTTAATCACTGTTACTCTGTGCCTTCCAATTTGAGTGTGAAGGCATAAGCCTCCACAAAACCCTACCACAACACCATCCCCTGAAGGGACAGCCCCGGGGGGCTTATTATCTCATTTCATTATAATGATTATCTCATTTTATTACTACTTTTATTATTATTATAACCAAGACAACAATGAATCCTTATTTTCCCCAATTAAAATAAGAAATAGGCTAAGAAAACCCCACCAAAAATGTTGTAAGATCCTCGATACGAGATTTCAATGTTGAGCAGAAAATGCTCTGGGGAATCTTTGCGTTTAATAATGTACTATACTATGTAGAAAATTTGAGATTTATTCATTTGGACTTCAATCAACTTAAACTTTAATGGGTAATACGGGTTTAAGCGCGGCCGGCTGCAACTGCTTGATTGTCGCTGGGATTTCGTCGACACGCAAACGAAGAATGTTCTTGGTGATCGGAGACGAGGTTACGCCGCCCTAGCATGAAACGAAGCAGTTTTCCGAGTGGGCAATCGCAGTTAGAGAGCTCTCACTCTCTTTTGCAGTTTAACCCTTAGAAAACCGTCCATGCCGTCCCCAATACTGGGACCAGTATTAGAAACCAAAGGATGTCACATGTGAATGCTCTATGAATAAATAAAGTGTTCGTTATGGTACATATATGGTCGAAAGAAGCTAGCAACGGTGTTAGGATTATTCTGAGGTCTGTGGCAACGGTAGCCGACATAGTTTAGAGACCGATCGTTTGTATATGCCTAATGCTGTTTTCACGGTTGCGACTCTGACTAAACCGTCAGCTCCAGGGTGAACTTCTATTATCCTTCCCAGTTTCCACTCGTTGGGTGGCAGTCGGTCATCCTTGACAATTACTAGATCGCTGACTTGTAGATTGCCGTCCAACGGGACGCATCGCCCGCTGGGCCTTGGAGCTCCAGCAATATCGGTTTGACATCCACTACCGTCGAGGAAGCCAGAACGTTGTGGCTGATGCCCTCTCACGACAGCCAGTAGAAACCCTGCAGCGAGTGGACGAGGACCGGGACCCCTGCCCCTGGCTGCAGAGGCTCCGCAAGCGGATCCAGGAACAGCCGGAAGGGCATCCGGAGCTCTTCATCGAGAGCGACCAAATATACAAACGAGCCAGCAGCAGAACCAGCGAAGAAGACCCTATCAAATAGAAACTATGTGTCAACAGGGACCACCGCCGACGCATGCTAGAAGAGTGCCACGACCATCCGACAGCAAGACACCTCGGGATCAGGAAGACAGCGACACGAATAGCCCAGAGGTACTACTGGCCCGGAATGCACCGAGATATCGCCCGATATATCCGGCAGTGCGCCAAGTGCCAGCAGTACAAGGTTAGTCAAACCAAACCAGGAGGGAAGATGCACACCCGCCAAGCCCAAGAACCATTGGACATCGTCTGCGCCGACTTCATTGGACCATTGCCCCCATCCAAACACGGCAATACTATGTTGCTTGTGTTCTTCGACGCCTTCAGCAAGTGGGTGGAGTTGGTCCCCCTCCGCAAGGCCACCACGGCACTACTGGAGACCGCTTTCCGGGAACGGATCCTGAGCCGCTTCGGAACCCCACGGAAATTCGCTACGCCAACATCACCTGTCCAAAGCGGCGGACAACTTCGCTGCCAAACTGTCTCCCAAATATGAGGGGCCTTACAAAGTAATTAATTTTATTCCACCCACCATAGCACGACTCCAGAAGCAGCCTGGAAGACAACGACGAACGGCCGGACTAGGCGACCTCAAGGCCTACCACGAGCACACCCTCACCAGCGACGACAACGAGCACCCCCTCACCAGCGAAGACGAAGAAGACAACGATGATGACGACCCCAGCACCAGGAAAACCGCGAGTTCATGAGGGCCACTTATGGTAGTGCGCTGCCATAATGTCCTCGCCCCACAAGAGGTGACCGCGTACACACGCAGTAAGATAGCTTAACTCCCCTTAAGGGATTGGAGTAAGAAATAGCCAGAAACTAGAAAACGCACCGATCAGGGAAACCCAGGGCTCAGGGCACACCAGTGGCACAGGTCAGGTTCTAACCAAACAAGGTTTCTTCCCCCCATCAGATCCGACTTGGACAACCCAAGGACGAGCGACGCACAGCCTCTAGAGGCAGAGGATGGCATGGAGGGGCATCCTAGGGGTGCGTCGCCGCCCAGCTCAAGGCAACCACGGTCCACGACCAGCCAAACACAAGCAAGACACCACTCCCGACCCCGCAAGCAGAACCGGGCAACACCACGCAGCATGGCCCATCAACTGGAGCGATACCACGACCACCCAGGCCGCCTAGGCCATCCCGACGTCGGGCCCGCCCCGAAGGCCCACCGTCGCCCCGCCGGGCGACAACCATGACCTGGGCATGGCTCAACGACACCGTCCATCCGAGCACGTCGCGAAACAACCCGTCTGGGATCATCACAGTGGAGGCGATGCAGGATCCAGGCCAAAGAACAGGCATGGCCAATCGCCCCAGTCGCCTGGCGGGTAAGCACGGCTGACCGCCGCATCCCGCAAAGCCTGCTGGAATGCGCCAGTGCTCTGGAAAACGCGGCGCGGCCGGATCCGCAGCCTAGAGCACCACGACGGCCAACGCTTCCGCGTATCCATCAGCGGAAATTTGGTGCGCATTTCACCGCGCCCCACCCCGAAGTAGGAAGGGAGTGTGAAGGCATAAGCCTCCACAAAACCTGACCACAACACCATCCCCTGAAGGGACCGCCCCGGGGGGCTTATTATCTCATTTCATTATAATGATTATCTCATTTTATTACTACTTTTATTATTATTATAACCAAGACAACAATGAATCCTTATTTTCCCCAATTAAAATAAGAAATAGGCTAAGAAAACCCCACCAAAAATGTTGTAAGATCCTCGATACGAGATTTCAATGTTGAGCAGAAAATGCTCTGGGGAATCTTTGCGTTTAATAATGTACTATACTATGTAGAAAATTTGAGATTTATTCATTTGGACTTCAATCAACTTAAACTTTAATGGGTAATACGGGTTTAAGCGCGGCCGGCTGCAACTGCTTGATTGTCGCTGGGATTTCGTCGACACGCAAACGAAGAATGTTCTTGGTGATCGGAGACGAGGTTACGCCGCCCTAGCATGAAACGAAGCAGTTTTCCGAGTGGGCAATCGCAGTTAGAGAGCTCTCACTCTCTTTTGCAGTTTAACCCTTAGAATACCGTCCATGCCGTCCCCAATACTGGGACCAGTATTAGAAACCAAAGGATGTCACATGTGAATGCTCTATGAATAAATAAAGTGTTCGTTATGGTACATATATGGTCGAAAGAAGCTAGCAACGGTGTTAGGATTATTCTGAGGTCTGTGGCAACGGTAGCCGACATAGTTTAGAGACCGATCGTTTGTATATGCCTAATGCTGTTTTCACGGTTGCGACTCTGACTAAACCGTCAGCTCCAGGGTGAACTTCTATTATCCTTCCCAGTTTCCACTCGTTGGGTGGCAGTCGGTCATCCTTGACAATTACTAGATCGCTGACTTGTAGATTGCCGTCCAACGGGACGCATCGCCCGCTGGGCCTTGGAGCTCCAGCAATATCGGTTTGACATCCACTACCGTCGAGGAAGCCAGAACGTTGTGGCTGATGCCCTCTCACGACAGCCAGTAGAAACCCTGCAGCGAGTGGACGAGGACCGGGACCCCTGCCCCTGGCTGCAGAGGCTCCGCAAGCGGATCCAGGAACAGCCGGAAGGGCATCCGGAGCTCTTCATCGAGAGCGACCAAATATACAAACGAGCCAGCAGCAGAACCAGCGAAGAAGACCCTATCAAATAGAAACTATGTGTCAACAGGGACCACCGCCGACGCATGCTAGAAGAGTGCCACGACCATCCGACAGCAAGACACCTCGGGATCAGGAAGACAGCGACACGAATAGCCCAGAGGTACTACTGGCCCGGAATGCACCGAGATATCGCCCGATATATCCGGCAGTGCGCCAAGTGCCAGCAGTACAAGGTTAGTCAAACCAAACCAGGAGGGAAGATGCACACCCGCCAAGCCCAAGAACCATTGGACATCGTCTGCGCCGACTTCATTGGACCATTGCCCCCATCCAAACACGGCAATACTATGTTGCTTGTGTTCTTCGACGCCTTCAGCAAGTGGGTGGAGTTGGTCCCCCTCCGCAAGGCCACCACGGCACTACTGGAGACCGCTTTCCGGGAACGGATCCTGAGCCGCTTCGGAACCCCACGGAAATTCGCATGCGACAACGGGACCCAATTCACAATTCGCTCTTTCCGAAAGTTTTGCAAACTAGCAGGCATGGAATTGGAGTATACGGTGCCCCATACCTCACAACAAAACCCCACGGAACGAGCCAACAGGACGATCAAAACCATGATCGCCCAGTACATCGATGGAGACATGGGACGAGCTGCTGCCCGAACTCAGCCTAGCCATCAACAGCAGCACATCGGACACCACAGGCTTCAGCCCAGCATTCATCGTACTCGGCCGGGAATCTCGATTGCCTGGAGCCTTGTACGAAGAGGCGACCCCAGGACTAGGCGAAGTGACAGAGATCCCGACCGACAAGGCCAAGCGACTCAAGGAAATCTTCGCCATCGTACAGGAAAATACCCAGCAGGCATCACGGACGCAGAGCAGGACCTACAACCTACGTCGACGCGAATGGATACCCACGATCGGGACGCTCGTGATGCTACGCCAACATCACCTGTCCAAAGCGGCGGACAACTTCGCTGCCAAACTGTCTCCCAAATATGAGGGGCCTTACAAAGTAATTAATTTTATTCCACCCACCATAGCACGACTCCAGAAGCAGCCTGGAAGACAACGACGAACGGCCGGACTAGGCGACCTCAAGGCCTACCACGAGCACACCCTCACCAGCGACGACAACGAGCACCCCCTCACCAGCGAAGACGAAGAAGACAACGATGATGACGACCCCAGCACCAGGAAAACCGCGAGTTCATGAGGGCCACTTATGGTAGTGCGCTGCCATAATGTCCTCGCCCCACAAGAGGTGACCGCGTACACACGCAGTAAGATAGCTTAACTCCCCTTAAGGGATTGGAGTAAGAAATAGCCAGAAACTAGAAAACGCACCGATCAGGGAAACCCAGGGCTCAGGGCACACCAGTGGCACAGGTCAGGTTCTAACCAAACAAGGTTTCTTCCCCCCATCAGATCCGACTTGGACAACCCAAGGACGAGCGACGCACAGCCTCTAGAGGCAGAGGATGGCATGGAGGGGCATCCTAGGGGTGCGTCGCCGCCCAGCTCAAGGCAACCACGGTCCACGACCAGCCAAACACAAGCAAGACACCACTCCCGACCCCGCAAGCAGAACCGGGCAACACCACGCAGCATGGCCCATCAACTGGAGCGATACCACGACCACCCAGGCCGCCTAGGCCATCCCGACGTCGGGCCCGCCCCGAAGGCCCACCGTCGCCCCGCCGGGCGACAACCATGACCTGGGCATGGCTCAACGACACCGTCCATCCGAGCACGTCGCGAAACAACCCGTCTGGGATCATCACAGTGGAGGCGATGCAGGATCCAGGCCAAAGAACAGGCATGGCCAATCGCCCCAGTCGCCTGGCGGGTAAGCACGGCTGACCGCCGCATCCCGCAAAGCCTGCTGGAATGCGCCAGTGCTCTGGAAAACGCGGCGCGGCCGGATCCGCAGCCTAGAGCACCACGACGGCCAACGCTTCCGCGTATCCATCAGCGGAAATTTGGTGCGCATTTCACCGCGCCCCACCCCGAAGTAGGAAGGGAGTGTGAAGGCATAAGCCTCCACAAAACCTGACCACAACACCATCCCCTGAAGGGACCGCCCCGGGGGGCTTATTATCTCATTTCATTATAATGATTATCTCATTTTATTACTACTTTTATTATTATTATAACCAAGACAACAATGAATCCTTATTTTCCCCAATTAAAATAAGAAATAGGCTAAGAAAACCCCACCAAAAATGTTGTAAGATCCTCGATACGAGATTTCAATGTTGAGCAGAAAATGCTCTGGGGAATCTTTGCGTTTAATAATGTACTATACTATGTAGAAAATTTGAGATTTATTCATTTGGACTTCAATCAACTTAAACTTTAATGGGTAATACGGGTTTAAGCGCGGCCGGCTGCAACTGCTTGATTGTCGCTGGGATTTCGTCGACACGCAAACGAAGAATGTTCTTGGTGATCGGAGACGAGGTTACGCCGCCCTAGCATGAAACGAAGCAGTTTTCCGAGTGGGCAATCGCAGTTAGAGAGCTCTCACTCTCTTTTGCAGTTTAACCCTTAGAAAACCGTCCATGCCGTCCCCAATACTGGGACCAGTATTAGAAACCAAAGGATGTCACATGTGAATGCTCTATGAATAAATAAAGTGTTCGTTATGGTACATATATGGTCGAAAGAAGCTAGCAACGGTGTTAGGATTATTCTGAGGTCTGTGGCAACGGTAGCCGACATAGTTTAGAGACCGATCGTTTGTATATGCCTAATGCTGTTTTCACGGTTGCGACTCTGACTAAACCGTCAGCTCCAGGGTGAACTTCTATTATCCTTCCCAGTTTCCACTCGTTGGGTGGCAGTCGGTCATCCTTGACAATTACTAGATCGCTGACTTGTAGATTGTCGGTTTCATATCGCCACTTTGGACGGGCTTGAAGATGTGATAGCCAATCCGAACTCCAACGCTTCCAAAATTGCCGGATCATTTTCTGTCCTTCCAGAAATTGGACTGTGAGTGGAACATCCCTTGTCGTTACATCCGGCGGAGCTAATAATGAATCTCCAATAAGAAAATGTGCCGGGGTGAGGACAGCTAGGTCCTCCGGCTCAGCGCTTAGTGGACATAATGGCCTGGAATTTAAACAGGCTTCAATTTGTGTTAGCATGGTAGCAAGTTGTTCGTAGGTCATTTTATATCCTGAAAAGGCTCGATAGAGATGTGTTTTGACAGACTTTACATTTGCCTCCCAAAGGCCTCCGAAATTAGGACTATGCGGTGGATTAAAATGCCATTGGACGTTTCGGGCCGCTAAAGCAGATATTACAGTTGTGGGTAGCTCTCGTTTCAAATGTATTTGCCAGGTTTGAAGAGCCCGGTCGGCACCAATGAAGTTCGTGCCGCAGACGCTATACATGTGTTGACAGTAGCCCCGACGCGCGATGAAACGTTGTAGAGCCATGAGAAAGTGCTCGGTGGTTGAGCCCGTGACCGCTTCCAGATGAATTGCCTTTGTAGCAAAACAGATGAAAACTGCGATATACGCCTTGTAGTTTGTGTGTCCACGGAATCTGGATGCTTGAATTTCGAACGCGCCTGTAGAGTCCACTCCAGTGGCGATGAATGCACGAGTTGGCGGATTGACTCTATGTAGGGGAAGATCGGCCATCAATTGTGCTGCTGGTTCGGTCGGTGACGAAAACATCGGACGCATTGTCGAAGAATGCGTTTGACAGTTTGTTTTCCGTTGACTATCCAGAACTTGTGTCGGATAGTGGCCAGCGTTAATTCGGTGCCGCCGTGGAGTGCGAGACGAAGGGCATTACGCACGATCGGTAAAATGATGATGATTGGGAATGATCATTGGTTGTAGCTGGCTTATTGGAAGGTGCATTGCATTTCGCAGTCGACCTCTGACTCGTAGAATTTGTTGGTCATCTAGAAATGGAGATAATTGACACAGTTTGTGTGTGCCCGATAGTGCCTTGTTGTGTTCGTCATGCCAAGAGATATTTTGATATTGCGAATCCTCTGCATTCATGTCAATGCATCTATGCATATATCTTCTGAATGTCGACAGCAAAAGCAAAAAGATGGAAACGCCAATTCAGGACCACGCCGGCTAGATCGTTTTGGAGCGCTGGTCCGGTGCATAGGACGTCATTGAGCGACTTTCCGTTTGTCGTTTTACAGGAGGCGTCATATACTACTCTAACCTTAGTAGTGACACTTTCCTCCTTGAATACTGCGTGATGAGGCAAGGTGCAACATGTGGACTCGATTCCATTCTCCTTGCTAATGATGCAATGCTGCTGCTCCTTGGTTGTTACTTTGGTCACCTGGCCTAGTTGAAAGTCCTCAAAGTGACCTCCGAATATTTGGCTTGCAGCTCCGGCTGCCGTTGGAATCTTCGTTGAAGCGTTTGGAATCGATTAATTGCGATTTGACGTGACTTGCCTAGCACCTGCGAAGGGTCAAACAAACGCTTAAGTGGTGACGGATGTGAGTTCGTTTAAAATGCTCTTCGCACCATCGCTCTTCTGGTGTGAGCTGTTTTGCAGAACCGAGATGCTCCATTTAGAAGAATTTCTGGACGAGATTCTCTAGCCTGTTGTGGTGACATCTAATGGTGACAGCGTGTGAGCGTGTGGAAGTGGCTCGACCAAAGACTATCCAGCCAAGCTGGGTGTGCTGTGCAATTTGTTGATTCTCCTTTCCTCTGCGGATATCTGAAAGCAGGATCTGTGGGATTACGTCCGCTCCCAACAGAAGATCAATACGTTGTGATTTGTAGAACCTGGGATCGGCGAGTTCTATTCCGTTCAAATGCGGACATTGCTGCAATTTGATGGATTGTGACGGTAATTGCGATGTAAGCGTTTTAAGTATAAACGCAGTATCAATGGTAGTACAAAACTGTGAAGTACAAGAACTTAATGAAAATTCTGTAGTGTAGGTACACCTGTTCTTGGAGGTGGTCCCAACTCCAGCAATTTCTGCCGAAATTGGATGCCGCTTGAGGTTAAGAGCCTGCACTTTGTGCTCTGTAATGAGGGTTCCTTCCGAGCCTGAATCCACTAACGCACGTACCACAGCTGATTGGCCAGTGTGCGGGTTGTGGATTGTGACCGGGGCAGTGGCCAGAAGGATAATGCTGGGTCCGTGATGTGTTGCCGTAGCGGAGACTAGTTGCGCAGAGTGGGTTCTCACAGACGAGTCGGTCTCTGCAGACTGTGGATGACCACCGGAACTAGTGTTGGGAACCACTGGGAGAGGCTGTGCAGTTCTCTAAGTAGGAAGTGGGGTCCTAGCGTAGAGTTGCGTAGGTGTAGCCGTGCTAGACGAGTCGCTCGTTATATACTGCCAGGAGTTACCGGAACGAGCGCTATGGAAGGCTGCGTGAGGGTGTTTAGCCACCTGAGCAGGAGTTGGGAAATGCAGCAGTGTATAGTGTCTTTGACCACACTGCGTGCAGTTCCTTTTACTGGTACATTTTGGTGGCCCATGAGGGGAACCGCGTTTAATTCCTACTATTCGCATATGATTCTACCTCGTTCCGCGTTCAGTTAAATGTACAGATAAAATCTTATTTTACCGGCTGCAACTGTAAACGGCAAGCACAACGCAAACCAACGGTTTATCCAGCGGCCGCTATCTCTCGCACGAAGCAGGAACAAAGAAGATCGGACGATAGCTCTGCGCCTAGACAGTAGCCTTATTGCAGCACACAAAGGGCAACGCAAGCCGACGGTTAGACAGCAGCCTCTCTCTCGTGCAAAGCAGAGACCAAGAAGACAACGATCGTTCTGTTGCTGCACATCATCGCTCGACACAAGGCCTCAACTCAACGCTCACATCAGTAAAGTTTCTGCTCTCCGCTCGGACAACACCAACAACGACTCGCAGGTTCTCTTAAGCTACGCTTTAAGCAAAGAGTACCACTCCCGAGTACCAGAGTAAGTGTTTCGTTGTGTGTATTTGTACAAGGTCAAAGAGATTGCAACTAAGGGTGAGAAAGGTACATACACATATAACAGCAACATGTCAACAGCCGAGTCCCACGACCTCGAAGCCGGTCCTCAGGTGGAGATCGACAATCTCAGTGTTATTCAGACAAATCTCATTGCGAGGGTTAATCAAACGGTGCGTAATTTCAGAAAGAATGGCGCAGATCGGAAAACAAAGCTTATTTTCAAACGCGCTTACAAACTTTGCAACGTTTCTTAGGTGAATTTGAGCAAAATCACCAACGTTTACTAATACTTCGATGTCCAAGTACGCATAGTTATGTGTCCAGCGAAGTGGCCTTTCGCTTTGATGAAGACTATACAACGGCATTCAGCATCATATCAGAGGCCTACGAAAATGAATGTCCAAGAGCACCACCGGTACAGCAGAATCCAGAGCCAGCAAATCCATCTGTATCATCAGTGCAATTGCCCAAGCGACCTGTACCGACATTTACAGGCAAGTTTGTGGATTGGCCGGCAGTTCACGATGCATTTGTTCAACTCATCCATAACAACCAGAAACTGTCCGATGTTCAAAGGTTTCATTTTCTGAAGCAAGCTCTTTCCTCAGATCGCGACGAAGATATTCAGCAGATGGCGCTTGCGGGAAATAGCTATGCAGCAGCTTGGAGTCTCGTCCTCAAGCGATACGACAACAAACGGCTGCAGTTTATGTACCATATGAACGGTATGACTTGCCACAGTTGACAAAGGAGCAGTCTGCTGATATAAAACATATGCTTAATGTTGCGACGGTTTTTATCAATGCTTTCAAGAATCTAGATGTTCAGCATTGGATGGCTCATCATCTTCCACATTTTCTCAGCTGCAATCATTTCTCAACGACCGTCTCGTCAGCATCGATGTGTTCGAAAATCGAGCCCACTCCACGACGGGGACACCTGTGCCGCAGCCTGTCAACCAAAGGCACCCGAAGAAGTCAGTTGGCAACGTAACATACAAGGGCAACAGTTTCCACGCCAAGACTGCTGTTGCCGAACACAATCGCTGCCCGAACTGCTTCGGCATTGCCCGGACCTTCTGTCCAAGGACTGCTTTGCAAGGAAAGCCATCGTCGATCAGGCAAGGATCAGGCCTCAACTGTCTGAGCCGTTCCCATGGACTTTCAAAATGTACCAGTAAAAGGAACTGCACGCAGTGTGGTCAAAGACACCATACACTGCTGCATTTCCCAACTCCTGCTCAGGTGGTTAAACACCCTTACGCAGCCTTCCATAGCGCTCGTTCCGGTAACTCCTGGCAGTATATAACGAGCGACTCGTCTGGCAGGGCTACACCTACGCAACTCTACGCTAGGTCCCCACTTCCTACTCAGAGCACTGCACAGCCTCTCCCAGTGGTTCCCAACACTAATTCCGGTGGTCATCCCCTGTCTGCAGAGACCGCTCGTCTGTGAGAACCCACTCTGCGCAACTAGTCTCCGCTACGGCAACACATCACGGACCCAGCATTATCCTTCTGGCCACTGCCCTGGTCACAATCCACAACCCGCACACTGGCCAATCAGCTGTGGTACGTGCGTTAGTGGATTCAGGCTCGGAAGGAACCCTCATTACAGAGCACACAGTGCAGGCTCTTAACCTCAAGCGGCATCCAATTTCGGCAGAAATTGCTGGAGTTGGGACCACCTCCAAGAACAGGTGTACCTACACTATAGAATTTTCATTAAGTTCTTGTACTTCACAGTTTTGTACTACCATTGATACTGCGCTTATACTTAAAACGCTTACATCGCAATTACCGTCACAATCCATCAAATTGCAGCAATGTCCGCATTTGAACGGAATAGAACTCGCCGATCCCAGGTTCTACAAATCACAACGTATTGATCTTCTGTTGGGAGCGGACGTAATCCCACAGATCCTGCTTTCAGATATCCGCAGAGGAAAGGAGAATCAACAAATTGCACAGCACACCCAGCTTGGCTGGATAGTCTTTGGTCGAGCCACTTCCACACGCTCACACGCTGTCACCATTAGATGTCACCACAACAGGCTAGAGAATCTCGTCCAGAAATTCTTCTAAATGGAGCATCTCGGTTCTGCAAAACAGCTCACACCAGAAGAGCGATGGTGCGAAGAGCATTTTAAACGAACTCACATCCGTCACCACTTAAGCGTTTGTTTGACCCTTCGCAGGTGCTAGGCAAGTCACGTCAAATCGCAATTAATCGATTCCAAACGCTTCAACGAAGATTCCAACGGCAGCCGGAGCTGCAAGCCAAATATTCGGAGGTCACTTTGAGGACTTTCAACTAGGCCAGGTGACCAAAGTAACAACCAAGGAGCAGCAGCATTGCATCATTAGCAAGGAGAATGGAATCGAGTCCACATGTTGCACCTTGCCTCATCACGCAGTATTCAAGGAGGAAAGTGTCACTACTAAGGTTAGAGTAGTATATGACGCCTCCTGTAAAACGACAAACGGAAAGTCGCTCAATGACGTCCTATGCACCGGACCAGCGCTCCAAAACGATCTAGCCGGCGTGGTCCTGAATTGGCGTTTCCATCGTTTTGCTTTTGCTGTCGACATTCAGAAGATATATGCATAGATGCATTGACATGAATGCAGAGGATTCGCAATATCAAAATATCTCTTGGCATGACGAACACAACAAGGCACTATCGGGCACACACAAACTGTGTCAATTATCTCCATTTCTAGATGACCAACAAATTCTACGAGTCAGAGGTCGACTGCGAAATGCAATGCACCTTCCAATAAGCCAGCTACAACCAATGATCATTCCCAATCATCATCATTTTACCGATCTCGTCGTGCGTAATGCCCATCGTCTCGCACTCCACGGCGGCACCGAATTAACGCTGGCCACTATTCGACACAAGTTCTGGATAGTCAACAATGCGTCCGATGTTTTCGTCACCGACCGAAACCAGCAGCACAATTGATGGCCGATCTTCCCCTACATAGAGTCAATCCGCCAACTCGTGCATTCATCGCCACCGGAGTGAACTATACAGGCGCGTTCGAAATTCAAGCATCCAGATTCCGTGGACACACAAACTACAAGGCGTATATCGCAGTTTTCATCTGTTTTGCTACAAAGGCAATTCATCTGGAAGCGGTCACGGGCTCAACCACCGAGCACTTTCTCATGGCTCTACAACGTTTCATCGCGCGTCGGGGCTACTGTCAACACATGTATAGCGTCTGCGGCACGAACTTCATTGGTGCCGACCGGGCTCTTCAAACCTGGAAAATACATTTGAAACGAGAGCTACCCACAACTGTAATATCTGCTTTAGCGGCCCGAAACGTCCAATGGCATTTTAATCCACCGCATAGTCCTAATTTCGGAGGCCTTTGGGAGGCAAATGTAAAGTCTGTCAAAACACATCTCTATCGAGCCTTTTCAGGATATAAAATGACCTACGAACAACTTGCTACCATGCTAACACAAATTGAAGCCTGTTTAAATTCCAGGCCATTATGTCCACTAAGCGCTGAGCCGGAGTACCTAGCTGTCCTCACCCCGGCACATTTTCTTATTGGAGATTCATTATTAGCTCCGCCGGATGTAACGACAAGGGATGTTCCACTCACAGTCCAATTTCTGGAAGGACAGAAAATGATCCGGCAATTTTGGAAGCGTTGGAGTTCGGATCGGCTATCACATCTTCAAGCCCGTCCAAAGTGGCGATATGAAACCGACAATCTACAAGTCAGCGATCTAGTAATTGTCAAGGATGACCGACTGCCACCCAACGAGTGGAAACTGGGAAGGATAATAGAAGTTCACCCTGGAGCTGACGGTTTAGTCAGAGTCGCAACCGTGAAAACAGCATCAGGCATATACAAACGATCGGTCTCTAAACTATGTCGGCTACCGTTGCCACAGACCTCAGAATAATCCTAACACCGTTGCTAGCTTCTTTCGACCATATATGTACCATAACGAACACTTTATTTATTCACAGAGCATTCACATGTGACATCCTTTGGTTTCTAATACTGGTCCCAGTATTGGGGGCGGCATGGACGGTTTTCTAAGGGTTAAACTGCAAAAGAGAGTGAGAGCTCTCTAACTGCGATTGCTCACTCGGAGAACGGCTTCGTCTCATGCTAGGGCGGCGTAACCTCGTCTCCGATCACCAAGAACATTCTTCGTTTGCGTGTCGACGAAATCACAGCGACAATCAAGCAGTTGCAGCCGGCCGCGCTTAAACCCGTATTACCCATTAAACTGTACCCTATACGCGATTAAGATTAAAGTTTAAGTTGATTGAAGTCCAAATGAATAAATCTTAAATTTTCTACATCGTGTAGTACATTATTAAACGCAAAGATTCCCCAGAGCATTTTCTGCTCAACATTGAAATCTCGTATCGAGGAATTCACAACAGAGGCCTTTTTACTTATTAGTAGAACTAAGAGAACCAACACGATAGAGAGACGCATACTACGGCCACGCAGTAAAGAGAAACAGCACGAAAGAGAGGGAAAACGACGCATACTACGGCCACGCAGCAAAGAGAGCCAACATGAAAGAGAAGGAAACGGAGAGAGCCGCCGATCGCTCTTACGCCCACGCAGCCAAAGCAAGAGCGAGAACGGCCATACACAAACGAAAAGAAACAGCATGAAAGAGAGCGAAGCGGCAGAGAAGCCGCCGATCGGTCTTACGCCCACGCAGCCGAGGGAGAGAGCCGAAGACGAAGCATCCATACACCCCCGAGCCGAGGCCGGCAGCCGAAAGCTGCGCAGCAGCGAAGCGGCAGAGAAGCTGCGAAAAAGAAAAGCCGAGGCCTGGCACGGTCCAGCGCGGGCCAGGCTCGAGAGTGATCTCCGAGGTACGAAATAAGCAGTGCCCAGACCCCGCGCGAAGTACAAAACAAGCCGTGACCGCACCCACGCGGTGTATAAAGTAAGCCGTGGCCAAAGTGACGAGGACCCGCCGTAGGACACCAGGACCCAAAGAAGGGAAACAAGGGTGAGCCACCTCACGTATGTGAGCTCTGGGGGATAGATCGGTGCAGTAGGCAGGGTATAAGCTCAGGAGCAGAATTTTCCCACAGTTGTTAAATGGATGTGAGTCGTGGATCATGCGGCATCCACCAAGCTGTGCTTCCCTCTCCTATACCTTTCTCCCCTAGGAACCCGGCGATGCTGAATGTGAGTCGTGGATTCACGCGGCATCTACTAAGCTGGGCTCCCCTCTCCCATACCCTTCCGATCCCTGACCCAAGCCCCTTCTCACGCCACACATGACCCCCAACGCACGTCTCTGCAGCTCACAAGCATGGGTTCACCCACGCCTCGTGGCCGGGCCAGACCCGACCGTCCCACGATCCACCCCACGGGCGCGTTTTCGCCACGAGCGGCTCTCCCCTTAGGTCCTCACACAACAAATTTTGCTGTGGGGAAGGACCGGGCCCTGGACAGACTGAGAAGCTGTACCTCGGCGTGAGAACTTCCTTACAAATTTTAAGGGTCTCTGCAATATTTGGTGTTTTCTTTAGGTGTACGTAGAACATACTCTGTCTTGTTTTTAAGTTATTTATTTCATGATCATGATAAATGAAGAGGATCATTTATTTCAATATTTCAATCGTTCGTTAGCTTTCGTAGTGATCAGACGCGTTTTTGTTTTGCGCTCTGCATTTTTTCCTTTTTTTTTGAATAAACAGCCGGTGTTTTCCTAAATAAACTTTAATTAACTTCCTAACCAGCCAACAATCTGGAAACCAGTGAGTGAGTACGCATTACATTGCAATGCAGTCCGCTCTTGTCTTGTAGCTTTGGTTGTGTTATGTAAATGTTCTTTCTCTCTCGCTCTCATAGCTTTCTGTTCAGTAGCTCTCTCTCGCTGTCATTAGCTGCTGCTGACACTCTTCTCTGTTTGATAGCCATTTGTTTTGAAATAATATTTTATTTTAATTTTGTTCAAATTTTTTATTATGGTGTTTTCTGTTGTTTGTGCCAAAAAATCATGCAATAAGCAGATCACCCACGATCAGCCGATTATCCCCTGCTGGCTCTGCGACAGCGTAGTGCACGCAAAATGCGCTGGATTTTCTGGCCTTGTGAGTGATGCCATTTCAAAGCGTAATGGTTTGCACTACAGTTGCGAGGCATGCCGTGCGTTGGAGAAAGACATGGTAGCTTTTATGAGGCAAACGCGGATTGGCTATAAGGAGCTGACCGTTGGTTTTAAAAACCAATACGATCGGCGCCTAGCCATGGAGTCTCAATTTGGCAGTCTGCAACTGCTGAATGAGTCTCCAAGGCGTAAAAAGGTCACTCCGCGGGATCTGCAAGTGTCAACCGTCACTCAGCCGTGTGCTGCCGAAAAACTGACTCCAACCACGCCAAGTGTGCAGCAGTTGATCTCGTTTGCCACTCCAAGGGCAACGACAGCTGCTGAATTCATCGCCTCGGAGAATGTGCAGCCAAGTACGTCTGCAGTGTCTGTGTCCGTGGTGTCCACAAGTTCGCTAGTTGTCCCGTGTATCCCGATCCCACCACTAAATAGACGTTCCGGACCTCCGGATATTGCCACCACAGGTACTAGGCCTGTGGTGACTAAACCACTGGTGGGACTCCCACCAAAACGACAAGTTTTTGTTTCATGGCTGGCTCCTGACCTCACATCTAATGATGTAATTGCTTTTGTTCAAAGCAAAATAAAAGCCGTGGAATTAAAGGTGGAGAAATTCAACTTCTCTTATGCCAGGAAGATAGCCTCGTTTAAGAAAGGCATCTCCCCAACTTCTTTTGACACCATTTGCTCCGCCAAATTTTGGCCGGACCACTTGGTGGTGAAGGAATTTAAGGCTAAGAAGAAGAATAGGCCCCCCATATCCCTTCCAAATCTTTCCAGTGTGACAGCCTCAACCTCAACTTCCTCTTCCTCAACTTCCCGTCTTGCTAACACTTTTCCAAAAAACTAACTTCTCTTTCAGTAACCTATCAGAATGTTAGAGGCTTACGTAGTAAGCTCAGCGACGTGCAGAAGGAGTTCTGATTGCAGTGGAATCTAACTTCACGTCGGAATACTCCACAGTCCAGGTTCAACACGAACTGGAATTCCTGTGTGTAAAACTGATTCCTCCCGCTTTCGCTATTACTTGCTCGTATATTCCACCTTCTTCGGATTTTTCTATTTATGAGCAGCATTTGTTCGCTTTAACTGCTGTTTCTTCCTCGCTATCAGATAAAGATCCTATGATAGTTCTTGGTGCTGTGCAAACTTGTTACACCTTAATGCCTCGAAATGCAAAGTAATGACATTTCATCGTTCTAGCCCCATGTTGGCTACCTATACCCTCTTAAGAGAATTACCCTGGTGGATGATCTGGGTGTTATGTTAGACCACAAGTTAAAGTTTTCCGAACACATTTCTACCATGGTAAATAAGGCCATGGGCGTGCTTGGGTTTATAAAGAGGTGGTCAAAAGAATTTGACGACCCCTATATAAAAAAGACTCTTTATACCTCGCTTGTTCGTCCGATCTTAGAATACGGCTCCTGTGTATGGTGCCCTCAGTACAAAGTACACCAGGACCGTATAGAATCAGTACAGAAAAACTTCTTACTCTTTGCTCTGCGGGGCCTTAACTGGGATGAAGGTGTGAGACTCCCATCTTACTCTTGTTACTGCTATTAGTAAACTTCCCATCCTTAGTTAACCGTATAAAAATATTTGGTGTGATTTTTATGCACAACTTGATCAGAGGTGACATAGACAGCCCTGATCTGTTGAGGCGCATAAACTTCAAGATTCGTATTAGACTGACTAGAAATTTTATACCGTTGTTTCTTCCAATTTGTAGATCGAATTATTCCTTGCATGAACCGTTTAGGGTCTTATGCTCGGATTATAATTCCCTCTACCATATCATATCCAACACTAATTCTCTTTCTCTTATTAAATTACTAATCCTTACACACCTTTCTATTAATTAGTAACTGTAGTGGTATTTGTATTTTGATTGCATGCTTAGTTTCTTAGTAAGTTTAGTGCTAATTTTCCTCGAATGTTAGTCTAAAAGCTATCTTTCTTGCATGTACGCGTTTGGTCCGGCTACGCACCGCGCGTCATGCGGCAGCGCCCCTCGGTCGGTTGGGCGGGAGGAGGGCTGCGTTTTGCCTGGGATCCGCGCGTAACAGCATTCTGCTGGTGTCACACGGGCCACTTGACGGTGCAGTAACTGCATCGCCTCTTGAAAGATGCAGTCATTGCATGTCAACGTCCAACGTCCAAATATCAGGAAATGGAGGAAGATGACTTCTAATCAGACCTCGCAAATAACGGTTGACACTTGCGGCGTGTCTGATAAAAACCTCTCATTTACGGACACATTCAGAAAAGGGACAGAAAAGACCCAATCAAATCTGTTTTTGCTCAACTCGCTCTTCGCTCAAGCAAAGACTGATTTTTTCACTTTTCTTTTGTTCCTGTTTTTCACTGAGCATCTTGTCGCGAGCGAACGAAAAAGTGTCTTTTGCGTATGTATGCGTGTTTGTACATATGGCAACGATCAATTGCCTTTATGAATTGTATGCGTTTTGACTATTGGAGCTTAAAATGAATCGAGAAAAGCAAAATAAAAATTTTCGTTTGCCAATTTTGCAAATAAATATACATATTACAATACAATAGCCCAAAAGATGCGGAAAACATGAATAAATAAACATAAAAAAAACTAAAACATCTGATCATCTAAAGACACTTTTCCTGTGTTTCTCTAAGTTTTTATTGTGAGACACGATCGTGTGTCGGCTCAACCAAAAACTAGAAACACATAACACAAGCGAAGAAACAAAAAGTGTTCTGCTCAGTGAGAGACCGTGTCTTCGTGGTCTTTTCCTGTTTCTTCAGTGACGAGACAGCAAAGGGAAAAAGTGACCTTTGATTGCGAGCTATGCTTCTAATCCGCTTCTCACCCTTTTGCATATATACATATAACCAATCATTAATTTTCAATGGCTATTAAAATAGTTCAATGGAATATGAATCAATGTATCCAAGAGACGCATTTACCGCATAACTGCAAGAATATAATCTACCCAAAATCGTACAAGGGATACTTTAAAAACCACGAAAACTAACAAGAGAAAAGCAAGGGATTGGCATTTTATTTCGACACCTCTTATCCTTTCTGGAGACCTAAACTCTTGGAGCCCACTATGGGGTAAAGCTACAGCGAACTCCCGTGGAAAAAAAAATTTTAAAACTTTCTTTCTAAAGCAAATTTTACCATTCTAAATGATGGGTCACCCACCCACCTTTCTACACACAATTCGTTCACGCACGTGGATCTGACAATAACATCACCCCAGATCATTGATAGATGTAATTGGTCTATCGAAAATCACTTTACGGAAGTGATCACTTTCCGATCATCACCTCTTTCGTCCCGCAGTATGAGCCAGATAAAATTAAATCAACCCCCAAAACTGACAAAGCTGACTGGGACAAATTCTGCCACCTACTCACGCCATTCAAGCCATTAAAAAACATCCTTAAAATTAACAAAGAAGTTGCTATAATGACCAAATCTATACGGAATGCAGCTAACATGTCTATTCTTAAAACTAAGCGTATTGTGCACAAAGCCAATATAGTTTGGTGGAACGCCACTCTCACTAAACTACGCGAGCACAAGCAAACATTATGGTCGGAGTTCAAATTTAGCGAAACGACAAAAAATCTTGTGGCATATAAGAAAGCTAAAGCTAAAGCCCTCCCCATATCTTCTACCAAAAAAATCTGGGCCGACGTCAAAACTCTAACTGGCATACCTAGACCTCCTCTAAAAACCCTGTTAATCAACGGTAAACCTATTACCACATAAAAGGATATTGCTGAAACACTAGCCACCCACTGATCCAATTATTCCAAAGACCACAACTTTTCTGTAGACTATTTGCTCAAGAAAATTTCAGCCGTGCTATGGTATATACACCCACTATGTATCAGCCTCAGCCAGATACCTGGACCCCCCTATTACATTTATCGAATTCGAGGCTTCCTTAACCCAAACGAGGGGAAAAACCTCAGGAGTAGATATCATATCCAACTGTAAAGAATTTACCTAAACATGTTAAGCAGGGACTCATTAACATCTATAACTGCATTTTAAACAACGGGATCTACCCCCACACTTGGACAGTAGCATCTGTTGTCCCTGTTCCTAAGCCAAAAAAACCTACGCATGAAATTGGTAGTTATAAGACAATCTCATTGCTGCTTTGCTCAAGCAAACTCTTTGAAAAAATTTTAGCACGCAGACTTATGTGGTATTTGGACAGGAACAACCTTCTATCCCCCAGCCAAGTTGCATTTAAACGCAAGCACAGCACTGTTGACTCTCTTCTGAAAATCAAACATTTCGTGTCAGACGCCCTTTCCTCCAAAAATCACGTTTCTTTGCTAGGTACGGATTTCGAAAGGGCTTTCGATCGAGTAGGCGTTCACCCCGTCCTTGATCAGCTTGCATATTGGGTCTTAGGGCCTTTAATGCTGTGAAGGCCTTTATATAAATGTATAAATATAATTGCTTTCGACAAACTTAGTAAAATAATTCTGAGGCATACAAAAATTAGTTTATCAATTTATGCAAGCGACGCAATCATCTACACTAAGATAAACGATAAACGTGAGTTGCTGCGGACACCGCAACTCTACAGTTATACCCGATACTAAGTCATTAGGGCTCTCCTCTGGCAGACGCCGCTAATATTGAACGAAACGACAAAGAGTGCGTGCGAGAAAGACAGAAAATCACTCTGGGCGTGACGTCGGGCGCTGCGTAGCCAGTGCAAATTGATTGGTTCCTTTTGGCTATAAAAATTATCTGATCTGATCCAGATTCAGCAATCTGATAGATATGGTCATTATCTATGATTCTGCCCTTTTAGTTTTCTCGAATCTGCAATATTGGAAATGCAACAGATTTTCGTTCTTTGTGTGGGCGGAAGGGGGTGGGGCGAAATTTTGAGATATACGTTTTATAGTGAGATCTAACAGAAGTGCTGATACTTAATTTGGTTACTCTAGCGTTAATAGTCTCTGAGATTTTTGGATGCCCCATATTTTCGTCCTTTGCGGGGGCGGAAGGGTGTGTGGCGAAATTTTGACAAAAAAAAAGGGTAAAGGTCCGATATCACAGGAGTGTGATATAGCAACCAAATTTGGTTGCTCTAGCTCTTATAGTCCCTGAGATCCTTTAATTCACATTTTACAATTGGCAAAGCCGACCATGAAACCTGTGTGTTAGAGAGAGACAGAGCGAGAAAGAATGAAATTGTTTTCTTGATTCTGGGTATAATAATTATACGATCTGGTTCAGATTTTGCACTCTAAAAGATATAGTCATCTTCTACGATTCTGTGTTTTTAGTTTTTTCGTATCGTCGAAATTGTGGATGCCACAGACTTTCGCCCTTTGTGGGGGCGGAAGTGGGCGGGGCACAGTTTTGAAATATTCCTGTAGCAGTGACATATCACAGAAGTCAGGATCCAAAACATCGTTGCTCTGGCTCTTATAGTCTTTGAGCACTAGGCGCTGAAGCGGACGGACAGACGGACGGACGGACAGACGGACAGACAGACATGGCTCAATTAACTCGGCTATTGATGCTGATCAAGAATATATATACTTTATGGGGTCGGAAACGATTCCTTCTGGACGTTACACACATCCACTTTTACCACAAATCTAATATACCCCAATACTCATTTTGAGTATCGGGTATAAAAACACAAACGCTGTACATAATTGTTTTAAAAAAATACTTAAAGATATTCAGGAGTGGGGAATTTTGTCGGGTGCCAAACTCTCCACAAACAAATGTAAAATACTGCATCTTTGCAGAAAACATCGCTGCACGGCGAGAAACAATGATCTTAATTTTCAAAACACGACAATTCAATCTGTAGAACACTTGAAAATTCTTGGAATTGGAATTTTTGACTACTATTCAGATTACAATTAAAATCCAAACTTAACACTTAGCATCATTAGATTTTTAAACTCAAAATGTTCAAACGTCCATGTTAATGCGTTAATATATATCACAAATGCGCAAATACAAATTTAAGAAAAATCCAAACACCATATAATAATTACGTGCGTCGCAGCTTAAACGAATTCCCCAGTCTCCAATATAATGCTCTTTAGCAGAAGCTGACCTTCCGTCCATCAAACATAGGTTGTACGAATCCACAATCAGGCTGCTGCCAAAATTCTCGTCGTCAGCTAACCGGCTACTCAACAAATATTTCATGAGTGACATAAACGCCAAACGTAAACACAAGGTACCCTCAACCATACAACGCTGCGCAATGCTCTGGTAATAGAGCAGTTCTCTTATGCCAGGGAGATAGCTTCATTCAAAATAAGTGTCTCCCCAACTGATTTTAACACCATTTGCACTGCAAAATTTTGGGCAGAGCATTTGGTGGTGAAGGAGTTCAAGGCTAAGAAGAAGAAGGCCCCCTTAACTCTTACAAATCATCCCAATGTGCCATCCTCATCTTTCTCATCTTCGCGTCCTGTTTCCACCCTTCCAAAAAACTAACTTCTCTTTCAGTAACCTATCAGAATGTTAGAGGCTTACATAGTAACTCAGCATTCTTTTCCGGGATAGTGTTGCATTTGCTTCCCACGTTATTGTGTTTACTGAAACCTGGTTAAAGCCGGACATTCTTAGTTCCGAGGTTTTGGCAGGTCGGTACACAACTTTTAGAAAGGACCGTTCGTCTCGACGTGCACGAGGGGTTCTGATTGCAGTGGACTCTATCTTCACGTCGGAACACTTCACAGTCCAGGTTCATAAAGATCTAAACGAGTCTAGTAACCTATTGCCCATATCACGACATGACTTTGTTGACGGCTTGCTTGACCTATCCCTGTCGCAAGTCAACCATGTGAAAAATTCCTTGGGTCGATTGCTTGATCTGTGCTTTGTATCGGATCCGACCTTAGTGTTGTTAACCCGAGCCCTTCCGCTCACTATACCTGAAGACGCCTACCATCCAACTTTCGAAGTGTCGCTAGATATAGGACCAACTGTATTGGATCGGTCGAGTAGGCCACCTGAACGTTTCCGTTGCTTTCGTAAAGCCAAATTTTAGAAGCTTAATAATCTAATTAGGGATTTTGATAGGTCCGCTTTGTACTTGTGCACTGATGTCATAAAAGGCACAAACATTTTTTACAATGCTCTTGGCACATTTTTTGATCCTTGTGTCCCCCTTTCTTGTCCGATTAGATCTTGAAAACCTCCTTGGTTTACCAAAGAGTTATCCAGCCTAAAAAACATAAAATCAAGACACTATAAAAAATTTCAAGAAGTTGGTTCTCCTACTTCTCACTCTCGCTATCAGGCAATTGCCGATCTTTTTGCCCAATTTTTCCAAACTATCTATTCTGAGGAAAGCTACTCTGGTCATCCGTACCCATACGGCTTACCGAGGTCGAACGGCATTTTCAGTTCTTTGTTAAATGAATGTTCTTTACTTCATTATCTTCGACTAGTTAAGCCGGTGTTTTCACCGGGTCCAGACGGGGTTCCAGGTTGTGTACTCAGGTACTGCGCCGAGGTACTGTATGGACCCTTGCTTAAACTATTCACCCTGTCCATTGAATCTTCTTGCTTCCCCCCGATCTGGAAGGAATGGTTTATTATTCCTCCCCATAAAAAGGGTATCAAGTCTGAAGCAAACAATTATAGAGGTATAGCAAAGTTATCCGCCATTCCCAAAATGTTTGAGAAGGTTTTAACTCCGCACTTGCAACATCTCTGCAAGTCACTTATATATCCCACTCAGCAGGGATTTATAAGGCGGCGATCAACCACCACGAACTTGTTAGAGTTTACCTCATTCATTATTAAAGGCTTTCAAAGTAACTCACAGACGGATGTTACTTACACCGACTTTAGTAAATCATTCGACTAATAAACCACTTCCTTCTAGCGCACAAACTTGACCTTTTAGGGCTTCCACCCAACCTCCTGAGATGGATTTCTAGCTATCTTTGTTCTAGGTCTCAAAGAGTCCTCTTCAAAAACTCCCTCTCTTCACCAGTAAAGGTTTCTTCGGGAGTACCACAGGGCAGCCATTTAGGCCCTTTATTCTTGGTGGTCAAAGGAATTTGATGACCCCTATATAACAAAGACTCTCTATACCTCGCATGTTCGACCGATCTTAGAATAATGCTCCTGTGTATGGTTCCCTCAGTACAAAGTACACCAGGACCGTATAGAATCAGTACAGAAACACTTTTTACTCGGGTGTGAGACTCCCATCTTACTCTAGTAGGCTACTATTAGTAAACCTCGGTCGAATTTAGTGTTGCTGCATTCTAACCTCTTCACTCACGATTTGTTTTTTTTTTTACAAAAGAACTTATCGCGTGCTGCTCCCGCCCTTATAGGGGTTCATGCCGGTGCTCACCGTTCCATGTAACGATGCTTTACATGGGCCCTTTGGAGGGCTCTCTCTTGCCCTCCAGTTGGCTCTCTTTTGTTCGTTACCGTTTAAGAATTATCCACTCCTCTCGCCGCGTTAGCACTAGGGTGCCCCGGGGCTTTGTTAGTTTTGTTCTTATTCTTATTTTGTAATTAGAATGTCCACTTTTAATCTCCAGGTCTGGCAGACGTCTCCTGTCGCTCGACGTCGTGTTGCTTGGCTTCGCCTTGGATCTGGTAAGCCTGATGAATGTTTGGGTTCCTCATTTCACCTTGCCTTCTCTTATAGTCCGTCCTTTGGCACAAGTCCAGGATGCAGACCGATCTTCCATCTCGATCAACAGGTCCTCCGACCTTTTGCCCGTGCTTCCAAATCTCGGCCCGCCCCTTGGGACCAGCTCCTCCCGTCCCCGGATTGGCTTGGATGCGGATGTTACCCCCGTGCAGTGACTCAGGGATCATCCGATTCCCCACCCGGTAGACCGCGCACGGGCGGCATCCGCTTTGTCCTGACATCCCCGACGTTCGCAGCTGGTTCCATTGCCCCGGACTGGTACCCCAACTTCGGATCCATTTTAGAACTTTAGAACTCACATCGCAATATGCCCACTGGAGTAGCGGCGACTCGTGTATCTCTTATTTCCTTTGCCTTTGTCCGGTTTCTGACGGTTGATGAACTAACTCTTCCTCTTCTTTCCGTATGTCCGGCTGCATCTGTCCGCCGCCACATCCTGCTGTTCTAGTTTTAATAACTTAGTTTTAACGATTTTAGTTGTAAGAAGATTCTGGGTGGCCTTGTCCTGGGTGGCATCAGTTTGGGCCACTCGTTTCTGCCCGTATCGGTGGTTCCTGTCCTGCGTGATATGTCAACCCACCTTTGCATGTCTCATCTGTTACCCCGACCGGTACGTTGTCTGCTGCTTCGCTTCCAGGACTCGTCCTCGGGCTTCCTTCACTCGGCTGTGGCTTCAGGTCGCCGATGTGGGCAGTCCGTGTCCGTTTCCCCTGCCCTTCCTTAGCTTACAGATCACTGGCGACACGAAATCCACGATTACGTATGGCCCATCATAGTTCGGGGCCAGCTTAGCCGCGAATCCCTCGTCCGCATAAGACAAGTGGTGCTGTTTGGCCCACACCTTCCTTCCAATCCTTGGCCTTCACGCCCTTCTCCTCAGGTTATAGTACCTCGCCTGGTCCTGCGCCGCCCACTCAAGATTTCGTCGCACCGACTGAAATAATTCTCTCAGCTCTACCACGTTCTTATCTGTCGTGTGGGCCTTCTGTCCAGTGCCGAGCGTCTCCTTGTCGTACAACGCCTTCGGCAGTCGAGGTTGCACAGCGTTCCCGTGCTTGGAACGTGGCAGCGGTCTCACAAAGTCGGCACACACTGTCGCCTATAGTTCTTCTTACACCTGTGTCAGCATTTTCCCTAGCCGCCTGCAGCTGGCTCGGTTTGAACCGTATGCAACTTTCGCACTTTCACATATGCTCACATATAACACCGCCTTATATCGCGGTGCATCCCCATCCAGTAGTACCGTGCGGCTATCCTTGCCATCTTTCTTCTGCTCCCTGCGTCGCCGGCTACGGGTGTGTCATGGTTCTCCTCAATCACTCTTTCCCGCATAGGCTTCGATACAAACAGCTTCCACGATGCTACCTCTTCGCCTCCGGCCCTGTGCGGGATATGCCAATACACCTGGCCTGACTCCGCCACGTAGTCGGTGTACTTCATCGGATTAGCTTTCATCTTCACCTTAACTTTTCCTAGCCACCCACAGTCCATGTTCCGTTCCTGCCGGCTTTCCTCCTCCTCTTTGATTACTCTCAGGTATCGTTCCGCCAATGGCAGTCGGGACTGTGCGTCCGCCACTATGTTCAGCTGCCCTTTCCCATATACCACTTCGAAGTCATATTCTTGCAGCTCCAGGGCCAACCTGGCGATCCTCCCCAATAGGCTTTCGATGCTATTAAACCTTGAAACAGTATCCCTCCAGATAAGGCTTTATCTTTGTTATGGGCCATACTATGGCCAGACACTCTTTTTCCGTCGCCGAATAGTTCTTCTTCTCACCATTCAGAGTTATACTGGCGTATGAGATGACGTTCTCACCCTTCTCCGTCTCTTGTGTAAGGAGACGTCCTCCCCAGTCCATAGTCTCTGGCGTCGTTCTGGAGCACGAACTTCTTTGAGAAATCCGGACATGCTAACACCGCGTCTGATGTCAGTCGAATTTTTACGTCCTCGAACGCTTGCTGCTGTTCCGGTGTCCATTCCCATTTCATTCTGTAAAGCGCTGAGGGGCTGCACCTACGTGGGGAATCCATTTACGAACCGCCTATATCAGGAGGCTACACCCAAGTATTGTCGTTGCTCCTTCACCAAGTGCCCCAGGTATCAAAGTTCCTTCCTAAAAAATTAACACTTGTCCACGTTTAGGCGCAAGTGTGCGTTTTTCAACCGTCGAAAAACTTCCTCTAGGTTTCGTTTCTGTTTCTCAGTATGGCCGATGACAATAATGTCATACAGGTACGCGAAGGCGTGTGGCATCATCTCGGGGCCTATCACCTGGACGCTGAATGGAGTCCAAACGGCATCACTTTCCATTGGAACAGCCTTATGCCGGACACCGTGAGCGTGGTGAACTTCCTACTGGTTTCCTCCAATGCTATCTGCTAGTACCTGTCCTTTAAATCCAAACTACGGATGAACCGCGCCTCCCTGAGCTGGTCCAAAATAAAATCAATTCTTTGCATGGGGTATGCATCCGAAATGGGTTTCGCGATTATCTGTTGGAAGTCCACGCATAATCTGCACTTTCCTGTCTTTTTTTTTACCATCAAAATGGGCAAACTGTACGGGCTCCTCGATGGTTCAATACATCAGTTCGTCCACTTGTTGGTTGATTTCGGCTTGCATCTTGGGATTCTTGGGGTAGTATCGTTTTTTGATCGGCTGGGCATCGCTCATAGTGATCGTGTGTAGCTACATTCGACACTCCCTTCAGGTTTTGGAAATCCTCTAACTCCTTCGCTAGGAATTCCTCAACCGATCCCTCCTCCGGTCGCGCTCTGCCGGACGCTGGCTCGGAGGACTCTTCAGTGGACGCTAGGACCGCCACTGAAAACTTCTGCTCCAACCGACCATTGCGGTGGCCTCCCGCAGGTATCACAACCCTGTGCCCCGCACAGGTCACCTCTGCTCCGACCGCGGGGATGAAATCCCATCCCAGGACAAGCGCATCAATGACTCCTGGCAACATGAGCAGCGTGATTGGGACCCTCTTGTCCCCGAAGGTCAGCTCTACCTTGATCTGGGAACCAGCCCTACCAGCTTCCTTGTCTCCTCTCTCCCCCCAGCCTGCTCGCAGCTGATAAAACTGCTTGTCCCCCCGGTATCGACCGTGGTTTTCCAGTCGCTGCCTATCCTCACCACCGCCGACAGCTGGACATCCTCTGAGTTTTCCGCTGAGTTTTCCTACGAGTTTTGGATGGCTGCGTCTTGCGACCCTGGCACGGCCCTCTCCGTGTTGGGTCTCGGGGCGTTTCCCGCTTTCTGACTGCCTGGGGGGCTCCGACCTTGCCGCACCTCCAGAAGAATGTTATTGGTCGACCATTGCATGCTTGTGCCAAATGGCGGCTGCATCGTCGACACGCCTGGGCGGGGTTTTTAGCTAACCTACTCTCTATATTTGAGTTTAAATGGTCGTCCCGCTGCGTCGGGGCCGACTTTCTGTCCACTGCTGGTTCAGAGCTGGCGGCTGACTCATCCTTGCAGCGGCGATATATCCCCAATACCGCCGGCCGCGTAAACGGAATATTTTCTTTCGCTCTATTCGCAGGACATTCCCTCTAGAACTTCAGCCGATCCTTCACCAGCGCCTCAAATTCGTCGACCAGTGTCATTATATGATCCAGCTCTCTGCAACTATGCACTCCCAGACATGCTAGGCGACATGAGCAAAACTCAATCCAGGCGGTCTTGTGTTGCCTGTTCGTCTGGTCCCCGCCGATAATCCACCCCTTCTCTCCTCTCTGAAAACCAATATGGGTTTCTAGCGCTCCTTTGCTCTGGCTGTGCCAGCCTGGTCGGCCTCTCCCCACTCTCGGCCCGTGGCCTGCTGTGCGATCGGCTTTTCACCGGGACTACCATGCTCACTATAAGCTCGTCTTGGGACTCGGCTGGCCGCCTGCACAGCTATGCCTGAACCACGCTCGCCAGGCACTCGTATGGATCTGACCCGTCCTCATTAATTTCCAAGCCTTCGAGCGAGTCCGCATACTCCGGCTGCTCTCCGTGCTTTCCTACATATTCCTTGAATACTCTACGAATCTCGGACAGCGTGCCTTCCAATTGAAGACCGCACGCCTGGGCACACTAGATGAAGTCCTCCTTCCTCAGCGAATGAACCCATCGTCGGCTCCTCATTTTCGCACCTTCGGGACCTTTCGACCTTCTCAGCACCGCCCTTCCCCAAATGCACTCTGTCTTTTTCTTGTCGTGAGGCCCCACGTTGGGCGACAGTTATAACGAACCGTTTTGTTCCGTCTGATTCAGCTGAGCTGGCTCAGCGGTCAGTGGGTCGTCGCAAAAATTTTGTAAGTTGCCCCGACGACAAGTAAGAATGCACGGGTTAGGTTTTGTTACTGATATGACAATTATGTTTTATTGGTATCTCGCTACTCTGCCTCCGGTGCTGGTTCGACTGTTGGTTCTCCTCTGCGTTTTTAGTGAGCGCGATCCACTTTGGACCCCCCAAGGCGTCTCCAAGCGTGGCTCCGCCGGCTCTAACGAAGGGGGCCAGCGATTCTTGGTACGAAGCCCAAATCCGCCTCTCAGTCGGCGCCTGACGCGTTCGCTCTGACTCGATTCACTTGGCTTGTCGGCCCGATCGTGGCTCGAAACCAGTGGGATGTACTCCAAGCGTTGCACTGTTGGTTCAAGCAATTGGGACCTTTGGCTCTTGGCTTTGGGCTCGAGTCCGCCTCTCAATCTCCGCCGGCTGACTGGGAAATGTATTCCCACTCTGACCAACGACAACAACGCCGTCAGAATCAGTAATCCCAAGTCACGAAAAAGTCCAACCAGAACCAACAGGGAAAAAATCTCCATTATAAAAAACAAAACGGCCACTATAGCGCCGATATAATTCAGGCCGGTGCACCGCGGTGGTCGGTCCTCGAAATACAGGCAACCAACGAACTCACAAAAATCTCAAAATCAGGGTTAAGCCCAAGGTAGCAAACGCTCCGCAGGTTCCGATCGTGCAACTGGCCAAAGGGGGAAAATGATAAACCTCCTAAAGGCAGTCGCTGAACAAGAGGAAAACTACGCACAAGTAGCACAGGAAGCGGTAGCAGAAATAGACGACAGCAACGACTCTGACACAGATAGCGACAACGCTAATTTTTTAGGGGAAGGTTAATGCTTTCGTTCATTCGGCGCAGAATAACAGGGGTAGGCATGTCTTTTCTAATCGACACGGGTTCGGTCCAACGACCAAACGAACGGCTAAAAAAAGTTTACCCTGTCGAATCCCCTTTCACCGTGCAATCCATCCATGGCTCAAACAATAAGACATGCAAGATCCGCATTTTTGGACACGACACCTTCTTCTTCCTATTGGATTCCATGACTACATTCGATGGGATCATAGTACTTGACCTAATAAAACAAGTAGGGGCGGTATTATGTCTTAATGAAGGCAAAATAAAAATAGGTGAAACTTCGGAGGCAAGTGTACTAACGTCAACCACACTAAAAACGAAGATATACAAGCATCACCTGCGGTAAAAGCGGATTTCCTAAAATTGTTTGACCGCTACCAAAAGGCTTTTGCAGACTCTAGCAAGCTGCTGCCTTATAATACAGACGTAGTGGCTACAGCCGGAGTGGCTACAGCCGTACGACCGACGAAAACACGGTCTACTCAAAGCTGTATCCATACCTCAAAGGTGTCGAAGATTTGGCAACCTCAGAGGTTAACGATCTCTTACGAAACGGCATCATCAGAAACTCAAATCACTATAGCAGAATCTGATCAGGAGAAAACGGCATTATCAGCTAAGGGGGGAAGTACGAATTTTGTCGACTACCCTTCGGTTTAAAAAATGCCGGAGGTATTTTTCAGCGCACGATCGATGATTTTCTACAGGAACAAATCGGTAAATCGTGCTACGTGCACGTTGACAATGTCATCGTCTTCTTCGAAAACGAAGTGGAGCACGTCAAGCACGTCGGCTGGGTATTACAGAGCCTTCATACTGTAAACATGAGAGGCCCGCGAAAAGTCAAAATTTTTTAAAGAAAGCGTCGAGTACCTTGGCTTTATCGCAACTTTAAACACGGCACCAAAACGGACCCAGAAAATGTGAAAGCCATTCAGCACTACGTTGAGCCTAAAACGGTATTTAGCGTTAGATCATTCATGGTTCTAGCCAGCTATTACCGTTGTTTCATTAAGGATTTCGGAGCATTCGCGAAACCAATCTCCGGCATTCTGAAAGGAGAAAAGCGATCCGTCAGCAAGTACAGGTCAAAAAAGATCCAGGTACAGTTTAATCAGGCCCAACGCGATGCGTTGCAGCTCACGTTCTCGGTATCCAAGAGCAATCCAAATGCCAAAATCAAACGCTGGAAACAGGGGCCAAACTAGGCAAAGAAAACCACGTGGCCGATGCTCTATCGCACCAAAACGTTAACGCCCTGCAAAACAAAAACTAAGACCCGGAGTCCGATGCGGCCACGATCTTATTATTTCCCAAAAATGTCTAAATTAGCCAACGAGGTGGTCCTAAATTGTAAAGTTTGCGCAAGGGCAAAGTACGATAGGCACCCAAAAAACCAAGAACTCGGCCAAGCGCCGATTCCCTCACAAGCTTGAGAGATGTTACACGTTGACATCTTCTCCACAGACAAAAAATTCTTCCTCCCCTGCGTAGACAAACTATCCAAGTTCGCGTTGGTGCAACCCATTGCATCCAGGGCAATAGAGGACCTACGACGCCTCTACTGATACTAATGAACGTCTTTCCCAGGGCAAAGCAAGTCTATTGCGATAATGAGCCTGCTCTTAAGTCCGAGACCATAAGGTCTCTTCTTTTGAAGAATAATGATGTAAGCATCGTAAAGGCACCACTACTCCACAGCTTATCGAACGGCCAGGTGGAACATTTCCATAGCACCCTGTTAGAAATAGCCAGGTGCCTGAAACTTCAGGGAGGAATCGTAGACACAGTGACCTTATCTTGCAAGCTACCGTCCAATATAACAGCTCCATTCATTCGGTAACCAAGCAAAGGCCCAAGGATGTCTTAAACACCGCTTCGCCGGAATGCACCCAGGGCATTATAAAAAAGATGGAGGAATCTCAGATCGAGCAAAATACCAGACTAAATAAAAACCGACAGAACAGGGTCTTCGAAGTAGGCGAAGGAGTCCTTTCGCCCCTCTGCGACGGACTAAGGTCCTCATCAAGGGGAGGGTGGTCAACAAGGGCAACCTCCGTCGATAATTTGTAATTTTAATCCCTTTTTCCTTATAACATTTCGGCTTATAATTTTGACACTTTCACTCTTGACTACGACTGCACGGGTAACGGACTACACGCCCGAGAACTATATTTCCATCATGGACGCCGACATACTGCTTTGGGACCAGTACGGATACTTACGACACCCGACTAAATTCACCGACTACAGATCCATGACCGACGAGACAATGAAGTTGACAGACTTGTTTCCACAATCCCACATGAGGAAGTTGTTGGAGATAGACACAGGACACGTACAAGACATGCTAACTGCCCTCGACGTTCACCACAGAAGGGTAAGAAGCCTTGACTGCCTGGGGACAGCTCTTCAGGCTTTAGCGGGTACGCCAGACTCAAACGACCTTAAGAATACGCAGCTAGTCACTGCAAATAATAGACAAATCGACATTAACACCAGAACGCAAGAAAAGATTAATCAACTCATGGACACAGTCAATAAAATTCTGAAGACCACAAAGGACCAACGGGTGGACACGGGACACCTGTTCGAGGCCCTGTTATTGGTCGACCATTGCATGCTTGTGCCAAATGGCGGCCGCATCGTCGACACGCCTGGGCGGGGTTTTTAGCTAACCTACTCTCTATATTTGAGTTTAAATGGTCGTCCCGCTGCGTCGGGGCCGACTTTCTGTCCACTGCTGGTTCAGAGCTGGCGGCTGACTCATCCTTGCAGCGGCGATATATCCCCAATACCGCCGGCCGCGTAAACGGAATATTTTCTTTCGCTCTATTCGCAGGACATTCCCTCTAGAACTTCAGCCGATCCTTCACCAGCGCCTCAAATTCGTCGACCAGTGTCATTATATGATCCAGCTCTCTGCAACTATGCACTCCCAGACATGCTAGGCGACATGAGCAAAACTCAATCCAGGCGGTCTTGTGTTGCCTGTTCGTCTGGTCCCCGCCGATAATCCACCCCTTCTCTCCTCTCTGAAAACCAATATGGGTTTCTAGCGCTCCTTTGCTCTGGCTGTGCCAGCCTGGTCGGCCTCTCCCCACTCTCGGCCCGTGGCCTGCTGGGCGATCGGCTTTTCACCGGGACTACCATGCTCACTATAAGCTCGTCTTGGGACTCGGCTGGCCGCCTGCACAGCTATGCCTGAACCACGCTCGCCAGGCACTCGTATGGATCTGACCCGTCCTCATTAATTTCCAAGCCTTCGAGCGAGTCCGCATACTCCGGCTGCTCTCCGTGCTTTCCTACATATTCCTTGAATACTCTACGAATCTCGGACAGCGTGCCTTCCAATTGAAGACCGCACGCCTGGGCACACTAGATGAAGTCCTCCTTCCTCAGCGAATGAACCCATCGTCGGCTCCTCATTTTCGCACCTTCGGGACCTTTCGACCTTCTCAGCACCGCCCTTCCCCAAATGCACTCTGTCTTTTTCTTGTCGTGAGGCCCCACGTTGGGCGACAGTTATAACGAACCGTTTTGTTCCGTCTGATTCAGCTGAGCTGGCTCAGCGGTCAGTGGGTGCACGGGTTAGGTTTTGTTACTGATATGACAATTATGTTTTATTGGTATCTCGCTACTCTGCCTCCGGTGCTGGTTCGACTGTTGGTTCTCCTCTACGTTTTTAGTGAGCGCGATCCACTTTGGACCCCCCAAGGCGTCTCCAAGCGTGGCTCCGCCGGCTCTAACGAAGGGGGCCAGCGATTCTTGGTACGAAGCCCAAATCCGCCTCTCAGTCGGCGCCTGACGCGTTCGCTCTGACTCGATTCACTTGGCTTGTCGGCCCGATCGTGGCTCGAAACCAGTGGGATGTACTCCAAGCGTTGCACTGTTGGTTCAAGCAATTGGGACCTTTGGCTCTTGGCTTTGGGCTCGAGTCCGCCTCTCAATCTCCGCCGGCTGACTGGGAAATGTATTCCCACTCTGACCAACGACAACAACGCCGTCAGAATCAGTAATCCCAAGTCACGAAAAAGTCCAACCAGAACCAACAGGGAAAAAATCTCCATTATAAAAAACAAAACGGCCACTATAGCGCCGATATAATTCAGGCCGGTGCACCGCGGTGGTCGGTCCTCGAAATACAGGCAACCAACGAACTCACAAAAATCTCAAAATCAGGGTTAAGCCCAAGGTAGCAAACGCTCCGCAGGTTCCGATCGTGCAACTGGCCAAAGGGGGAAAATGATAAACCTCCTAAAGGCAGTCGCTGAACAAGAGGAAAACTACGCACAAGTAGCACAGGAAGCGGTAGCAGAAATAGACGACAGCAACGACTCTGACACAGATAGCGACAACGCTAATTTTTTAGGGGAAGGTTAATGCTTTCGTTCATTCGGCGCAGAATAACAGGGGTAGGCATGTCTTTTCTAATCGACACGGGTTCGGTCCAACGACCAAACGAACGGCTAAAAAAAGTTTACCCTGTCGAATCCCCTTTCACCGTGCAATCCATCCATGGCTCAAACAATAAGACATGCAAGATCCGCATTTTTGGACACGACACCTTCTTCTTCCTATTGGATTCCATGACTACATTCGATGGGATCATAGTACTTGACCTAATAAAACAAGTAGGGGCGGTATTATGTCTTAATGAAGGCAAAATAAAAATAGGTGAAACTTCGGAGGCAAGTGTACTAACGTCAACCACACTAAAAACGAAGATATACAAGCATCACCTGCGGTAAAAGCGGATTTCCTAAAATTCTTTGACCGCTGACAAGCTGCTGCCTTATAATACAGACGTAGTGGCTACAGCCGGAGTGGCTACAGCCGTACGACCGACGAAAACACGGTCTACTCAAAGCTGTATCCATACCTCAAAGGTGTCGAAGATTTGGCAACCTCAGAGGTTAACGATCTCTTACGAAACGGCATCATCAGAAACTCAAATCACTATAGCAGAATCTGATCAGGAGAAAACGGCATTATCAGCTAAGGGGGGGAAGTACGAATTTTGTCGACTACCCTTCGGTTTAAAAAATGCCGGAGGTATTTTTCAGCGCACGATCGATGATGTTCTACAGGAACAAATCGGTAAATCGTGCTACGTGCACGTTGACAATGTCATCGTCTTCTTCGAAAACGAAGTGGAGCACGTCAAGCACGTCGGCTGGGTATTACAGAGCCTTCATACTGTAAACATGAGAGGCCCGCGAAAAGTCAAAATTTTTTAAAGAAAGCGTCGAGTACCTTGGCTTTATCGCAACTTTAAACACGGCGCCAAAACGGACCCAGAAAATGTGAAAGCCATTCAGCACTACGTTGAGCCTAAAACGGTATTTAGCGTTAGATCATTCATGGTTCTAGCCAGCTATTACCGTTGTTTCATTAAGGATTTCGGAGCATTCGCGAAACCAATCTCCGGCATTCTGAAAGGAGAAAAGCGATCCGTCAGCAAGTACAGGTCAAAAAAGATCCAGGTACAGTTTAATCAGGCCCAACGCGATGCGTTGCAGCTCACGTTCTCGGTATCCAAGAGCAATCCAAATGCCAAAATCAAACGCTGGAAACAGGGGCCAAACTAGGCAAAGAAAACCACGTGGCCGATGCTCTGTCGCACCAAAACGTTAACGCCCTGCAAAACAACCACTAAGACCCGGAGTCCGATGCGGCCACGATCTTATTATTTCCCAAAAATGTCTAAATTAGCCAACGAGGTGGTCCTAAATTGTAAAGTTTGCGCAAGGGCAAAGTACGATAGGCACCCAAAAAACCAAGAACTCGGCCAAGCGCCGATTCCCTCACAAGCTTGAGAGATGTTACACGTTGACATCTTCTCCACAGACAAAAAATTCTTCCTCCCCTGCGTAGACAAACTATCCAAGTTCGCGTTGGTGCAACCCATTGCATCCAGGGCAATAGAGGACCTACGACCCCTCTACTGATACTAATGAACGTCTTTCCCAGGGCAAAGCAAGTCTATTGCGATAATGAGCCTGCTCTTAAGTCCGAGACCATAAGGTCTCTTCTTTTGAAGAATAATGATGTAAGCATCGTAAAGGCACCACTACTCCACAGCTTATCGAACGGCCAGGTGGAACATTTCCATAGCACCCTGTCAGAAATAGCCAGGTGCCTGAAACTTCAGGGAGGAATCGTAGACACAGTGACCTTATCTTGCAAGCTACCGTCCAATATAACAGCTCCATTCATTCGGTAACCAAGCAAAGGCCCAAGGATGTCTTAAACACCGCTTCGCCGGAATGCACCCAGGGCATTATAAAAAAGATGGAGGAATCTCAGATCGAGCAAAATACCAGACTAAATAAAAACCGACAGAACAGGGTCTTCGAAGTAGGCGAAGGAGTCCTTTCGCCCCTCTGCGACGGACTAAGGTCCTCATCAAGGGGAGGGTGGTCAACAAGGGCAACCTCCGTCGATAATTTGTAATTTTAATCCCTTTTTCCTTATAACATTTCGGCTTATAATTTTGACACTTTCACTCTTGACTACGACTGCACGGGTAACGGACTACACGCCCGAGAACTATATTTCCATCATGGACGCCGACATACTGCTTTGGGACCAGTACGGATACTTACGACACCCGACTAAATTCACCGACTACAGATCCATGACCGACGAGACAATGAAGTTGACAGACTTGTTTCCACAATCCCACATGAGGAAGTTGTTGGAGATAGACACAGGACACGTACAAGACATGCTAACTGCCCTCGACGTTCACCACAGAAGGGTAAGAAGCCTTGACTGCCTGGGGACAGCTCTTCAGGCTTTAGCGGGTACGCCAGACTCAAACGACCTTAAGAATACGCAGCCTGTCACTGCAAATAATAGACAAATCGAAATTAACACCAGAACGCAAGAAAAGATTAATCAACTCATGGACACAGTCAATAAAATTCTGAAGACCACAAAGGACCAACGGGTGGACACTGGACACCTGTTCGAGGCCCTCACTACACGCCATAGAATGCTATTAACCGAATTGGGAGCTGTCATGCTCACCTGGACTCTTGAAAAAGTTAACGTAATTAATCCAGAAATCATAGACCACATAGATATCAAATCAATTCTCACTGATTAAGTCACAGGAACCTCTATTAGAGATTAAGGGATCCACTGAGATGCCTTCAGTTCAGAATCTACGATCTCCTATGCCATAGACTGATGTAAGTGACTTAGTTTTTCACAGTCGAAGCTGTTTAGCGACGGCGACGGTGGCTAATAGAACAGGCTCAGACGGACGCTGGGATATATATGCGCTTGCGGCAAGGAGGGCGGCAATGCAACAATGCCGGTATGATTTGGAGGCGGCTCAATAGAAGACACAGTATGTAATGTCTGTGTTAGGCGAAGAAAATGCAGAACAGTGCGGTGCTTCGATTGGCAAGTACAGTAGGGACCCGATTTACAATTTTTCACGTGATGACCTTTTGTAGGCAATTGACGCATAACAAGAGCCTACTTGCTTCCTTGTTTCGATCGTTCGGCGATAGAGTTTTGAACCGTTGAACCGTTCGTGCCCTCACACAACAGAGGAAACAGGAGCGTACGATGCTACAATCGATTTTCGGTGATGCGTACTCACGGTTTTCCCCGACTTGCCAACCTGACCATCTTGCTTTTGCATGGAGTTATGAATGCCTTCAAGGGTACGACGATCTTTGTCCCAGGATGGAAGATCGTGATTCGACGAAGCTGCTTCCCATTTAACTTGAGTCTGCCTGTCCATATTCAAATGCAATCAGCTATTTCCTCCTTAGTTGCCAGCGCTTCCAATCTGAGGTGGGGTGGCGGCGTCCGTAAACGTCCGCTGCAGATGAGTCAGATGAGTCCCCACGCGCCAGCCCAAATATTTCTCTAGTGTGTGCCTGTAGAATGAAATTTTTATTAGCAAATCGTTTTTTGAGAATATCTAATGCGGTACTGTACTTAGCTTCGTTCATCTCCAACGAACTAATGGTGTCCAACGCCGCTCCGCTCAAACAGAACCGCTTTAACAGACCGCAGGACTTCTCAATAGAAGTCAGCTCAGCTTCACTATCAATAACAGATGTGAACATGGAATAGAAGCTTGTCCACTCTGTGTAGTCTCCGCTGAACTTGGGCAGCTGCAGCTTTGGCTATCGCGATCGATTGACCATGTACATAATCATTGGGTTGGATTCACTTGGGTTCATTTGAAACGTGGAACAACGCGTGGGCTTCAACCGATTGCCCAACTCACGCTGTAGAATGGTCCTCAATGATAGGATAGACGAGTCAAATTTTCCTGGTAGTTCACTGGACAAAGACTCAAAATCCACTTCCCCCAAACTGGTGTGCGCCACAATAAAATTAGATTTCAGCTCCGTCAATGATTCCAGCAATCCTCGCAAATCAAATTCATCCATTTGGCGCAGCTTTTCGCGATCCATCTCTGTGCGTATGGACTCTAGCCTATCGAAAATGGCTTTAGTCTTCAGCCTCATGAAGGAAATCCGCGATGCAGGGAATTGGGTGTTAGCTGCGTTCGCACTAACCCTATCACTAGATTGAGCATCGCCAACTATCAAAGTATCACTATTATTTCCCATAGCCAACGATCCACCCCTTCTGTTAATTTTCCTTTTTTACCCGATACTCCAAGTGAGTATAGGGGTATATTCGATTTTTGGTGAAAATGGATGTGTGTTACGTCCAGAAGGAATCGTTTCCGACCCCACAAAGTATATATATTCTTGATCAGCATCAATAGCCGAGTCGAATCTGTCCGTCATTATAAGCGCCTAGTGCTCAAAGACTATAAAGACTATGCTAGAACAACGACATTTTATATCCGGAATTCTGTGATATGTCACTGTTAGAAGATTTTTTTTTTAAACTTCGCCACACCCCCTTCCGCCACCGCAAAGGAAGGAAATCTGGGGTATCCACAAATCTCAGAGACTTTTAAGGCTAGAGTAACCAAATTTGGTATCCACACTCCTGTTAGATCTCAATATAAAACGTATATTTCAAAACTTCGCCCCAACCCCTTCCGCCCCAACTCACAACGTTCCACCTCGTTTCCCATTGTTTTGGTTTTAAAATGTTGACGCGGAGTGTGTGAGTCGATCACAGTTAAATAAAAACGATGCAACGCGAGAGTTCAGACGAGCTTACAAACGTTTTTGAGTTCAATTTTGTGGCATTTATTATTTGTGTGTGTCCAAAATGTATGCTCCGGCAAAGCAACGAAGCGACGACCGAAAAAGAACCAACAGCTATGCACAAACGAATTACCGAGATGTTTTGCACTGTTTCGAGTTCGAATTCGAGAGAGAGATATGTGCAGCCGGTCACGAGAACGGGACGGGACACAGGCGTCTCGGGCTCTTGGCTTGCCCTGAATCAGAGGCGACTGTGCCTCACCTCCCAGGATACAGGGGTCACGAACGAATCGGCACCTGTCGTAACTGTACACACCGGTGGAAATGCGACTATACGCTCCTGGTACGGTCATGTATCTGCCAGGATGCTGGCTAATTGTGGTCGGGCGGAGACTAAGTCGCAGCAAGCGCTGCGAGGAGAGCCTCCCGGAGACTCTTTACCAAAGCTAAGGCTGAGAACGTTGAGCGGAACTGTGCCGAATACATGGTCAGTCTGCCAACTTATAATAAATAACTTAGGAAAGCCAAACGCGCCTCATAGGGTAAGTTCTGTAGAGAAATCGAAAATAACTCAGAAGCCTCGCGCTTGCGCAGAGTTCTCTCAAAGACAACAGCCACTCTGGGCTAGCTGAATAATGTCGACCAGTCTTGAACAACGTCCAGCAATGAGTCGCTACATCTTCTCCTTAACACCCACTTCCCCGGCTGCGATGAAAACAGACCCAACTACTTCGCGCCTCCATCTGTCGTCTCAAATGCCATCCTGAACCTGCTAAGCCAGGAGAATATTTCCTGGGCGTTAAAAAAATTGTAAACCATACAAGTCCGCGGGGCCAGATGGCATTATCCCTGCCCAACTGATTCACGCGGGACATAAAGACAAAATAATTTACGAGGGAATCTTCTCCAACAGGTGCATCACTAACCTATTTAGCCTATTAAAAATAATATTTACTTGGGTTCACCCCATAATAAAACAATCATCTAGCAAAAGAATCTCGTGCGGCAAATGCAGACTACTTGGTATCCTAGCCGACGACTGCGGATCGCCGGTCCATACCAATGAACCCAAATTGAAGTCGCCAAAAACGCAGAGGTGCTGACGGTCTCGCAGGCTACCATATATTTTAACAATTTTTTGAGTGTGCGCGAAACAGGGGCCAAACTAGGCAAAGAAACCCACGTGGCCGATGCTCTATCGCACCAAAACGTTAACGCCCTGCAAAACAACCACTAAGACCCGGAGTCCGATGCGGCCACGATCTTATTATTTCCCAAAAATGTCTAAATTAGCCAACGAGGTGGTCCTAAATTGTAAAGTTTGCGCAAGGGCAAAGTACGATAGGCACCCAAAAAACCAAGAACTCGGCCAAGCGCCGATTCCCTCACAAGCTTGAGAGATGTTACACGTTGACATCTTCTCCACAGACAAAAAATTCTTCCTCCCCTGCGTAGACAAACTATCCAAGTTCGCGTTGGTGCAACCCATTGCATCCAGGGCAATAGAGGACCTACGACCCCTCTACTGATACTAATGAACGTCTTTCCCAGGGCAAAGCAAGTCTATTGCGATAATGAGCCTGCTCTTAAGTCCGAGACAATAAGGTCTCTTCTTTTGAAGAATAATGATGTAAGCATCGTAAAGGCACTACTACTCCACAGCTTATCGAACGGCCCTGTTCGAAATAGCCAGGTGCCTGAAACTTCAGGGAGGAATCGTAGACACAGTGACCTTATCTTGCAAGCTACCGTCCAATATAATAGCTCCATTCATTCGGTAACCAAGCAAAGGCCCAAGGATGTCTTAACCACCGCTTCGCCGGAATGCACCCAGGGCATTATAAAAAAGATGGAGGAATCTCAGATCGAGCAAAATACCAGACTAAATAAAAACCGACAGAACAGGGTCTTCGAAGTAGGCGAAGGAGTCCTTTCGCCCCTCTGCGACGGACTAAGGTCCTCATCAAGGGGAGGGTGGTCAACAAGGGCAACCTCCGTCGATAATTTGTAATTTTAATCCCTTTTTCCTTATAACATTTCGGCTTATAATTTTGACACTTTCACTCTTGACTACGACTGCACGGGTAACGGACTACACGCCCGCGAACTATATTTCCATCATGGACGCCGACATACTGCTTTGGGACCAGTACGGATACTTACGACACCCGACTAAATTCACCGACTACTGATCCATGACCGACGAGACAATGAAGTTGACAGACTTGTTTCCACAATCCCACATGAGGAAGTTGTTGGAGATAGGACACAAGACACGTACAAGACATGCTAACTGCCCTCGACGTTCACCACAGAAGGGTAAGAAGCCTTGACTGCCTGGGGACAGCTCTTAAGGCTTTAGCGGGTACGCCAGACTCAAACGACCTTAAGAATACGCAGCTAGTCACTGCAAATAATAGACAAATCGACATTAACACCAGAACGCAAGAAAAGATAAATCAACTCACGGACACAGTCAATAAAATTCTGAAGACCACAAAGGACCAACGGGTGGACACGGGACACCTGTTCGAGGCCCTCACTACACGCCATAGAATGCTAATAACCGAATTGGGAGCTGTCATGCTCACCTGGACTCTTGAAAAAGTTAACGTAATTAATCCAGAAATCATAGACCACATAGATATCAAATCAATTCTCACTGATTAAGTCACAGGAACCTCTATTAGAGATTAAGGGATCCACTGAGATGCCTTCAGTTCAGAATCTAGCATCTCCTATGCCATAGACTGATGTAAGTGACTTAGTTTTTCGCAGTCGAAGCTGTTTAGCGACGGCGACGGTGGCTAATAGAACAGGCTTAGACGGACGCTGGGATATATATGCGCTTGCGGCAAGGAGGGCGGCTATGCAACAATGCCGGTATGATTTGGCTGCGGCTCAATAGAAGACACAGTATGTAATGTCTGTGTTAGGCGAAGAAAATGCAGAACAGTGTGGTGCTTCGATTGGCAAGTACGGTAGGGACCCGATTTACAATCTTTCACGTGATGACCTTTCGTAGGCAATTGACGCATAACAAGAGCCTTCTTGCTTCCTTGTGTCGATCGTTCGGCGATAGAGTTTTGAACCGTTGAACCGTTCGTGCAGAGGAAACAGAGGAAACAGAGGAAACAGGAGCGTACGATGCTACAATCGATTTTCGGTGATGCGTACTCACGGTTTTCCCCGACTTGCCAACCTGACCATCTTGCTTTTTCATGGAGTTATGAATGCCTTCAAGGGTACGACGATCTTTGTCCCAGGATGGAAGATCGTGATTCGACGAAGCTGCTTCCCATTTAACTTGAGTCTGCCTGTCCATATTCAAATGCAATCAGCTATTTCCTCCTTAGTTGCCAGCGCTTCCAATCTGAGGTGGGGTGGCGGCGTCCGTAAACGTCCGCTGCAGATGAGTCAGATGAGTCCCCACGCGCCAGCCCAAATATTTCTCTAGTGTGTGCCTGTAGAATGAAATGTTTATTAGCAAATCGTTTTTTGAGAATATCTAATGCGGTATTGTACTTAGCTTCGTTCATCTCCAACGAACTAATGGTGTTCAACGCCGCTCCGCTCAAACAGGACCGCTTTTACAGACCGCAGGACTTCTCAATAGAAGTCAGCTCAGCTTCACTATCAATAACAGATGTGAACATGGAATAGAAGCTTGTCCACTCTGTATAGTCTCCGCTGAACTTGGGCAGCTGCAGCTTTGGCTATCGCGATCGATTGACCATGTACATAATCTTTGGGTTGGATTCACTTGGGTTCATTTGAAACGTGGAACAACGCGTGGGCTTCAACCGATTGCCCAACTCACGCTGTAGAATGGTCCTCAATGATAGGATAGACGAGTCAAATTTTCCTGGTAGTTCACTGGACAAAGACTCAAAATCCACTTCCTCCAAACTGGTGTGCGCCACAATAAAATTAGATTTCAGCTCCGTCAATGATTCCAGCAATCCTCGCAAATCAAATTCATCCATTTGGCGCAGCTTTTCGCGATCCATCTCTGTGCGTATGGACTCTAGCCTATCGAAAATTGCTTTAGCCTTGAGCCTCATGAAGGAAATCCGCGATGCAGGGAATTGGGTGTTGGCTGCGTTCGCACTAACCCTATCACTAGATTGAGCATCGCCAACTATCAAAGTATCACTATTATTTCCCATAGCCACCGATCCACTCCTTCTATTAATTTTCCTTTTTTACCCGATACTTCAAGTGAGTATAGGGGTATATTCGATTTTTGGTGAAAATGGATGTGTGTTACGTCCAGAAGGAATCGTTTCCGACCCCACAAAGTATATATATTCTTGATCAGCATCAATAGCCGAGTCGAATCTGTCCGTCATTATAAGCGCCTAGTGCTCAAAGACTATAAAGACTATGCTAGAGCAACGACATTTTATATACGGAATTCTGTGATATGTCACTGTTAGAAGATTTTTTTTTTAAACTTCGCCACACCCCCTTCCGCCACCGCAAAGGAAGGAAATCTGGGGTATCCACAAATCTCAGAGACTTTTAAGGCTAGAGTAACCAAATTTGGTATCCACACTCCTGTTAGATCTCAATATAAAACGTATATTTCAAAACTTCGCCCCAACCCCTTCCGCCCTAACTCACAACGTTCCACCTCGTTTCCCATTGTTTTGGTTTTAAAATGTTGACGCGGAGTGTGTGAGTCGATCACAGTTAAATAAAAACGATGCAACGCGAGAGTTCAGACGAGCTTACAAACGTTTTTGAGTTCAATTTTGTGGCATTTATTATTTGTGTGTGTCCAAAATGTATGCTTCGGCAAAGCAACGAAGCGACGACCGAAAAAGAACCAACAGCTATGCACAAACGAATTACCGAGATGTTTTGCACTGTTTCGAGTTCGAATTCGAGAGAGAGATATGTGCAGCCGGTCACGAGAACGGGACGGGACACAGGCGTCTCGGGCTCTTGGCTTGCCCTGAATCAGAGGCGACTGTGCCTCACCTCCCAGGATACAGGGGTCACGAACGAATCGGCACCTGTCGTAACTGTACACACCGGTGGAAATGCGACTATACGCTCCTGGTACGGTCATGTATCTGCCAGGATGCTGGCTAATTGTGGTCGGGCGGAGACTAAGTCGCAGCAAGCGCTGCGAGGAGAGCCTCCCGGAGACTCTTTACCAAAGCTAAGGCTGAGAACGTTGAGCGGAACTGTGCCGAATACATGGTCAGTCTGCCAACTTATAATAAATAACTTAGGAAAGCCAAACGCGCCTCATAGGGTAAGTTCTGTAGAGAAATCGAAAAGACAACAGCCACTCTGGGCTAGCTGAATAATGTCGACCAGTCTTGAACAACGTCCAGCAATGAGTCGCTACATCTTCTCCTTAACACCCACTTCCCCGGCTGCGATGAAAACAGACCCAACTACTTCGCGCCTCCATCTGTCGTCTCAAATGCCATCCTGAACCTGCTAAGCCAGGAGAATATTTCCTGGGCGTTAAAAAAATTGTAAACCATACAAGTCCGCGGGGCCAGATGGCATTATCCCTGCCCAACTGATTCACGCGGGACATAAAGACAAAATAATTTACGAGGGAATCTTCTCCAACAGGTGCATCACTAACCTATTTAGCCTATTAAAAATAATATTTACTTGGGTTCACCCCATAATAAAACAATCATCTAGCAAAAGAATCTCGTGCGGCAAATGCAGACTACTTGGTATCCTAGCCGACGACTGCGGATCGCCGGTCCATACCAATGAACCCAAATTGAAGTCGCCAAAAACGCAGAGGTGCTGACGGTCTCGCAGGCTACCATATATTTTAACAATTTTTTGAGTGTGCGCGAAACAGGGGCCAAACTAGGCAAAGAAACCCACGTGGCCGATGCTCTATCGCACCAAAACGTTAACGCCCTGCAAAACAACCACTAAGACCCGGAGTCCGATGCGGCCACGATCTTATTATTTCCCAAAAATGTCTAAATTAGCCAACGAGGTGGTCCTAAATTGTAAAGTTTGCGCAAGGGCAAAGTACGATAGGCACCCAAAAAACCAAGAACTCGGCCAAGCGCCGATTCCCTCACAAGCTTGAGAGATGTTACACGTTGACATCTTCTCCACAGACAAAAAATTCTTCCTCCCCTGCGTAGACAAACTATCCAAGTTCGCGTTGGTGCAACCCATTGCATCCAGGGCAATAGAGGACCTACGACCCCTCTACTGATACTAATGAACGTCTTTCCCAGGGCAAAGCAAGTCTATTGCGATAATGAGCCTGCTCTTAAGTCCGAGACAATAAGGTCTCTTCTTTTGAAGAATAATGATGTAAGCATCGTAAAGGCACTACTACTCCACAGCTTATCGAACGGCCCTGTTCGAAATAGCCAGGTGCCTGAAACTTCAGGGAGGAATCGTAGACACAGTGACCTTATCTTGCAAGCTACCGTCCAATATAATAGCTCCATTCATTCGGTAACCAAGCAAAGGCCCAAGGATGTCTTAACCACCGCTTCGCCGGAATGCACCCAGGGCATTATAAAAAAGATGGAGGAATCTCAGATCGAGCAAAATACCAGACTAAATAAAAACCGACAGAACAGGGTCTTCGAAGTAGGCGAAGGAGTCCTTTCGCCCCTCTGCGACGGACTACGGTCCTCATCAAGGGGAGGGTGGTCAACAAGGGCAACCTCCGTCGATAATTTGTAATTTTAATCCCTTTTTCCTTATAACATTTCGGCTTATAATTTTGACACTTTCACTCTTGACTACGACTGCACGGGTAACGGACTACACGCCCGCGAACTATATTTCCATCATGGACGCCGACATACTGCTTTGGGACCAGTACGGATACTTACGACACCCGACTAAATTCACCGACTACTGATCCATGACCGACGAGACAATGAAGTTGACAGACTTGTTTCCACAATCCCACATGAGGAAGTTGTTGGAGATAGGACACAAGACACGTACAAGACATGCTAACTGCCCTCGACGTTCACCACAGAAGGGTAAGAAGCCTTGACTGCCTGGGGACAGCTCTTAAGGCTTTAGCGGGTACGCCAGACTCAAACGACCTTAAGAATACGCAGCTAGTCACTGCAAATAATAGACAAATCGACATTAACACCAGAACGCAAGAAAAGATAAATCAACTCACGGACACAGTCAATAAAATTCTGAAGACCACAAAGGACCAACGGGTGGACACGGGACACCTGTTCGAGGCCCTCACTACACGCCATAGAATGCTAATAACCGAATTGGGAGCTGTCATGCTCACCTGGACTCTTGAAAAAGTTAACGTAATTAATCCAGAAATCATAGACCACATAGATATCAAATCAATTCTCACTGATTAAGTCACAGGAACCTCTATTAGAGATTAAGGGATCCACTGAGATGCCTTCAGTTCAGAATCTAGCATCTCCTATGCCATAGACTGATGTAAGTGACTTAGTTTTTCGCAGTCGAAGCTGTTTAGCGACGGCGACGGTGGCTAATAGAACAGGCTTAGACGGACGCTGGGATATATATGCGCTTGCGGCAAGGAGGGCGGCTATGCAACAATGCCGGTATGATTTGGCTGCGGCTCAATAGAAGACACAGTATGTAATGTCTGTGTTAGGCGAAGAAAATGCAGAACAGTGTGGTGCTTCGATTGGCAAGTACAGTAGGGACCCGATTTACAATCTTTCACGTGATGACCTTTCGTAGGCAATTGACGCATAACAAGAGCCTTCTTGCTTCCTTGTGTCGATCGTTCGGCGATAGAGTTTTGAACCGTTGAACCGTTCGTGCCCTCACACAACAGAGGAAACAGGAGCGTACGATGCTACAATCGATTTTCGGTGATGCGTACTCACGGTTTTCCCCGACTTGCCAACCTGACCATCTTGCTTTTGCATGGAGTTATGAATGCCTTCAAGGGTACGACGATCTTTGTCCCAGGATGGAAGATCGTGATTCGACGAAGCTGCTTCCCATTTAACTTGAGTCTGCCTGTCCATATTCAAATGCAATCAGCTATTTCCTCCTTAGTTGCCAGCGCTTCCAATCTGAGGTGGGGTGGCGGCGTCCGTAAACGTCCGCTGCAGATGAGTCAGATGAGTCCCCACGCGCCAGCCCAAATATTTCTCTAGTGTGTGCCTGTAGAATGAAATGTTTATTAGCAAATCGTTTTTTGAGAATATCTAATGCGGTATTGTACTTAGCTTCGTTCATCTCCAACGAACTAATGGTGTTCAACGCCGCTCCGCTCAAACAGGACCGCTTTTACAGACCGCAGGACTTCTCAATAGAAGTCAGCTCAGCTTCACTATCAATAACAGATGTGAACATGGAATAGAAGCTTGTCCACTCTGTATAGTCTCCGCTGAACTTGGGCAGCTGCAGCTTTGGCTATCGCGATCGATTGACCATGTACATAATCTTTGGGTTGGATTCACTTGGGTTCATTTGAAACGTGGAACAACGCGTGGGCTTCAACCGATTGCCCAACTCACGCTGTAGAATGGTCCTCAATGATAGGATAGACGAGTCAAATTTTCCTGGTAGTTCACTGGACAAAGACTCAAAATCCACTTCCTCCAAACTGGTGTGCGCCACAATAAAATTAGATTTCAGCTCCGTCAATGATTCCAGCAATCCTCGCAAATCAAATTCATCCATTTGGCGCAGCTTTTCGCGATCCATCTCTGTGCGTATGGACTCTAGCCTATCGAAAATTGCTTTAGCCTTGAGCCTCATGAAGGAAATCCGCGATGCAGGGAATTGGGTGTTGGCTGCGTTCGCACTAACCCTATCACTAGATTGAGCATCGCCAACTATCAAAGTATCACTATTATTTCCCATAGCCACCGATCCACTCCTTCTATTAATTTTCCTTTTTTACCCGATACTTCAAGTGAGTATAGGGGTATATTCGATTTTTGGTGAAAATGGATGTGTGTTACGTCCAGAAGGAATCGTTTCCGACCCCACAAAGTATATATATTCTTGATCAGCATCAATAGCCGAGTCGAATCTGTCCGTCATTATAAGCGCCTAGTGCTCAAAGACTATAAAGACTATGCTAGAGCAACGACATTTTATATACGGAATTCTGTGATATGTTACTGTTAGAAGATTTTTTTTTTAAACTTCGCCACACCCCCTTCCGCCACCGCAAAGGAAGGAAATCTGGGGTATCCACAAATCTCAGAGACTTTTAAGGCTAGAGTAACCAAATTTGGTATCCACACTCCTGTTAGATCTCAATATAAAACGTATATTTCAAAACTTCGCCCCAACCCCTTCCGCCCCAACTCACAACGTTCCACCTCGTTTCCCATTGTTTTGGTTTTAAAATGTTGACGCGGAGTGTGTGAGTCGATCACAGTTAAATAAAAACGATGCAACGCGAGAGTTCAGACGAGCTTACAAACGTTTTTGAGTTCAATTTTGTGGCATTTATTATTTGTGTGTGTCCAAAATGTATGCTCCGGCAAAGCAACGAAGCGACGACCGAAAATGAACCAACAGCTATGCACAAACGAATTACCGAGATGTTTTGCACTGTTTCGAGTTCGAATTCGAGAGAGAGATATGTGCAGCCGGTCACGAGAACGGGACGGGACACAGGCGTCTCGGGCTCTTGGCTTGCCCTGAATCAGAGGCGACTGTGCCTCACCTCCCAGGATACAGGGGTCACGAACGAATCGGCACCTGTCCGTAACTGTACACACCGGTGGAAATGCGACTATACGCTCCTGGTACGGTCATGTATCTGCCAGGATGCTGGCTAATTGTGGTCGGGCGGAGACTAAGTCGCAGCAAGCGCTGCGAGGAGAGCCTCCCGGAGACTCTTTACCAAAGCTAAGGCTGAGAACGTTGAGCGGAACTGTGCCGAATACATGGTCAGTCTGCCAACTTATAATAAATAACTTAGGAAAGCCAAACGCGCCTCATAGGGTAAGTTCTGTAGAGAAATCGAAAAGACAACAGCCACTCTGGGCTAGCTGAATAATGTCGACCAGTCTTGAACAACGTCCAGCAATGAGTCGCTACATCTTCTCCTTAACACCCACTTCCCCGGCTGCGATGAAAACAGACCCAACTACTTCGCGCCTCCATCTGTCGTCTCAAATGCCATCCTGAACCTGCTAAGCCAGGAGAATATTTCCTGGGCGTTAAAAAATTGTAAACCATACAAGTCCGCGGGGCCAGATGGCATTATCCCTGCCCAACTGATTCACGCGGGACATAAAGACAAAATAATTTACGAGGGAATCTTCTCCAACAGGTGCATCACTAACCTATTTAGCCTATTAAAAATAATATTTACTTGGGTTCACCCCATAATAAAACAATCATCTAGCAAAAGAATCTCGTGCGGCAAATGCAGACTACTTGGTATCCTAGCCGACGACTGCGGATCGCCGGTCCATACCAATGAACCCAAATTGAAGTCGCCAAAAACGCAGAGGTGCTGACGGTCTCGCAGGCTACCATATATTTTAACAATTTTTTGAGTGTGCGCGAAACAGGGGCCAAACTAGGCAAAGAAACCCACGTGGCCGATGCTCTATCGCACCAAAACGTTAACGCCCTGCAAAACAACCACTAAGACCCGGAGTCCGATGCGGCCACGATCTTATTATTTCCCAAAAATGTCTAAATTAGCCAACGAGGTGGTCCTAAATTGTAAAGTTTGCGCAAGGGCAAAGTACGATAGGCACCCAAAAAACCAAGAACTCGGCCAAGCGCCGATTCCCTCACAAGCTTGAGAGATGTTACACGTTGACATCTTCTCCACAGACAAAAAATTCTTCCTCCCCTGCGTAGACAAACTATCCAAGTTCGCGTTGGTGCAACCCATTGCATCCAGGGCAATAGAGGACCTACGACCCCTCTACTGATACTAATGAACGTCTTTCCCAGGGCAAAGCAAGTCTATTGCGATAATGAGCCTGCTCTTAAGTCCGAGACAATAAGGTCTCTTCTTTGAAGAATAATGATGTAAGCATCGTAAAGGCACTACTACTCCACAGCTTATCGAACGGCCCTGTTCGAAATAGCCAGGTGCCTGAAACTTCAGGGAGGAATCGTAGACACAGTGACCTTATCTTGCAAGCTACCGTCCAATATAATAGCTCCATTCATTCGGTAACCAAGCAAAGGCCCAAGGATGTCTTAACCACCGCTTCGCCGGAATGCACCCAGGGCATTATAAAAAAGATGGAGGAATCTCAGATCGAGCAAAATACCAGACTAAATAAAAACCGACAGAACAGGGTCTTCGAAGTAGGCGAAGGAGTCCTTTCGCCCCTCTGCGACGGACTACGGTCCTCATCAAGGGGAGGGTGGTCAACAAGGGCAACCTCCGTCGATAATTTGTAATTTTAATCCCTTTTCCTTATAACATTTCGGCTTATAATTTTGACACTTTCACTCTTGACTACGACTGCACGGGTAACGGACTACACGCCCGCGAACTATATTTCCATCATGGACGCCGAAATACTGCTTTGGGACCAGTACGGATACTACGACACTCCGACTAAATTCACCGACTACTGATCCATGACCGACGAGACAATGAAGTTGACAGACTTGTTTCCACAATCCCACATGAGGAAGTTGTTGGAGATAGGACACAAGACACGTACAAGACATGCTAACTGCCCTCGACGTTCACCACAGAAGGGTAAGAAGCCTTGACTGCCTGGGGACAGCTCTTAAGGCTTTAGAGGGTACGCCAGACTCAAACGACCTTAAGAATACGCAGCTAGTCACTGCAAATAATAGACAAATCGACATTAACACCAGAACGCAAGAAAAGATTAATCAACTCACGGACACAGTCAATAAAATTCTGAAGACCGCAAAGGACCAACGGGTGGACACGGGACACCTGTTCGAGGCCCTCACTACACACCATAGAATGCTAATAACCGAATTGGGAGCTGTCATGCTCACCTGGACTCTTGAAAAAGTTAACGTAATTAATCCAGAAATCATAGACCACATAGATATCAAATCAATTCTCACTGATTAAGTCACAGGAACCTCTATTAGAGATTCAGGGATCCACTGAGATGCCTTCAGTTCAGAATCTAGCATCTCCTATGCCATAGACTGATGTAAGTGACTCAGTTTTTCGCAGTCGAAGCTGTTCAGCGACGGCGACGGTGGCTAATAGAACAGGCTCAGACGGACGCTGGGATATATATGCGCTTGCGGCAAGGAGGGCGGCTATGCAACAATGCCGGTATGATTTGGCTGCGGATCAATAGAAGACACAGTATGTAATGTCTGTGTTAGGCGAAGAAAATGCAGAACAGTGCGGTGCTTCGATTGGCAAGTACAGTAGGGACCCGATTTACAATCTTTCACGTGATGACCTTTCGTAGGCAATTGACGCATAACAAGAGCCTTCTTGCTTCCTTGTGTCGATCGTTCGGCGATAGAGTTTTTGAACCGTTGAACCGTTCGTGCCCTCACACAAAGGAGGAAACAGGAGCGTACGATGCTACAATCGATTTTCGGTGATGCGTACTCACGGTTTTCCCCGACTTGCCAACCTGACCATCTTGCTTTTGCATGGAGCTATGAATGCCTTCAAGGGTACGACGATCTTTGTCCCAGGATGGAAGATCGTGATTCGACGAAACTGCTTGAGTCTGCCTGTACATATTCAAATGCAATCAGCTATTTCCTCCTTAGTTGCCAGCGCTTCCAATCTGAGGTGTGGTGGCGGCGTCCGTAAACGTCCGCTGCAGATGAGTCAGATGAGTCCCCACGCGCCAGCCCAAATATTTCTCTAGTGTGTGCCTGTAGAATGAAATGTTTATTAGCAAATCGTTTTTTGAGAATATCTAATGCGGTATTGTACTTAGCCTCGTTCATCTCCAACGAACTAATGGTGTCCAATGCCGCTCCGCTCAAACAGAACCACTTTAACAGACCGCAGGACTTCTCAATAGAAGTCAGCTCAGCTTCACTATCAATAACAGATGTGAACATGGAATAGAAGCTTGTCCACTCTGTATAGTCTCCGCTGAACTTGGGCAGCTGCAGCTTTGGCTATCGCGATCGATTGACCATGTACATAATCATTGGGTTGGATTCACTTGGGTTCATTTGAAGCGTGGAACAACGCGTGGGCTTCAACCGATTGCCCAACTCACGCTGTAGAATGGTCCTCAATGATAGGACGAGTCAAATTTTCCTGGTAGTTCACTGGACATAGACTCAAAATCCACTTCCTCCAAACTGGTGTGCGCCACAATAAAATTAGATTTCAGCACCGTCAATGATTCCAACACCGTCAATGATTCCAGCAATCCTCGCAAATCAAATTCATCCATTTGGCGCAGCTTTTCGCGATCAATCTCTGTGCGTATGGACACTAGCCTATCGAAAATTGCTTTAGTCTTGAGCCTCATGAAGGAAATCCGCGATGCAGGGAATTGGGTGTTGGCTGCGTTCGCACTAACCCTTTCACTAGATTGAGCATCCCCAACTATCAAAGTGTCACTATTATTTCCCATAGCCAACGATCAACTCCTTCTATTCATTTTCCTTTTTTACCCGATACTCCAAGTGAGTATAGGGGTATATTCGATTTGGTGATTGGTGAAAATGGATGTGTGTTACGTCCAGAAGGAATAGTTTCCGACCCCACAAGGAATATATATTCTTGATCAGCATCAATAGCCGAGTCGAATCTGTCCGTCATTATGAGCGCCTAGTGTTCAAAGACTATAAAGACTATGCTAGAGCAACGACATTTTATATCTGGAATTCTGTGATATGTCACTGTTAGAAGCCGCCACCGCAAAGGAAGAAAATCTGGGGTATCCACAAATCTCAGAAACTTTTAAGGCTAGAGTAACGAAATTTGGTATCCACACTCCTGTTAGATCTCAATATAAAACGTATATTTCAAAACTTCGCCCCAACCCCTTCCGCCGCCACTCACAACTCACAACGTTCCACCTCGTTTCCCATTGTTTTGGTTCTAAAATGTTGACGCGGAGTGTGTGAGCCGATCACAGTTAAATAAAAACGATGCAACGCGAGAGTTCAGACGAGCTTACAAACGTTTTTGAGTTCCATTTTGTGGAATTTTTTATTTGTGTGTGTCCAAAATGCGACGACCGAAAAAGAACCAACAGCTATGCACAAACGAATTACCGAGATGTTTTGCACTGTTTCGAGTTCGAATTCGAGAGAGAGATATGTGCAGCCGGTCACGAGAGCTGGCTGAAGCAAGCGACGAAAGAGAAGGCGAAGAAAACTAATGGGCCAGTGCACTGCGCAGACTGGAGCAGACTGCGAAAGAGGAAAGAAAACGAATAGCGGGTCGCTAGAACTGCCACGGTCGGCTACAACGATTTTTGGTTCGCTTCTTTTCGACAAATGTAACGTTAAACCCTCGAATTTGATTTAACGAACTGTATGAAATACCATTAACACACGACAAGTCCACGGCTATCATGTCGGGATCACCAATATCTTGGAAGCTGCCGAACTTTTTCGGCTCCTGCTCATTTACAAATGAAAAATTGCTCCGTTGTTAAAGTTACAATTTGGCGTTTATTGTTCGATATTGTTTGTGTGTTTTTGTTAGAGGCCGTGAACTTTGGTTTAGGTGTTAGGCGCTTGGACGATGAAGAGGAAGGCGCTTCGACGCTCGTCGACGCGCTTCTTATATGCCTTCGCTTGTTATATGCCTTCGACGAAGTGAACTGACCGAGTGACTGAGCGAAGGGTCGATTAGTGGATTATAAGAAGCAAGAACGTTACATTTGTGTGTGCAATATGCACTGAGAGCGTACATGGGATGAGCTCGATAATAGAAAGCTTAATAGATAGGTTCTTGACGTTACTTAAAAGCTGCTGCTCCGAACTTTGGTTATACAAAAATTTGCTTAAAAAAGCAAACTCCCTCTTATGTTTCACATACCTCGCCCAGTCCACAGGGTCCGGGTCCTACCAAATCGTTTGAAGTACTTGTTACGAAGATTCTTAAATTTCACAAGACCCTATAAGTAGCCTATATGAGCCTTGCACCCTTCTGGAAGCATTGTTTCCAATAATACGTTCGAACGGAAGAGTTAGCACTAGGATGCGAGAGAACAGAAGCCCGATTGACGTTTAACATACTATCCCGAATAGCATTCAAGCTGACAGTAGAAAAGAAGTATTCATAATATGGTTGCGCCCAGGGCGAATAAGAAAGGAAATAAGCTAAGAATCCTAACGGCATATGATGCATGTGACAGTCTGCGATAGGCTGTTCGCAACATGTAACATGGCACTCTATATCCGAACTAACAAAAATTATGTCTAGAATCTAATTTAGCCTATTGGCCTTCAGCCATAGGGTTCTACAGGGGGACAAACGGATGACGAGTCAGCTTTCACAACTGTAAACTCGGAACGGGACACAGGCGTCTCGGGCTCATGGCTTGCCCTGAATCAGAGGCGACTGTGCTTCACCTCCCAGGATACAGGGGGTCACGAACGATTCGGCACCTGCCGTAACTGTACACACCGGTGGAAATGCGACTATACGCCCCTGGTACGGTCATGTGTCTGCCAGAATGCTGGCTAATTGTGGTCGGGGCGGAGACTAAGCCTCCCGGAGACTCTTTACCAAAGCTAAGGCTGAGAACGTTGAGCGGAACTGGGCCGAATACATGGTCAGTCTGCCAACTTATAATAAATAACTTAGGAAAGCTAAAGTTCTGTAGAGAAATCGAAAATAACTCAGAAGCCTCGCGCTTGCGCATAGTTCTCTCAAAGACAACAGCCACTCTGGGCTACCTGAATAATGTCGACCAGTCTTGAACGACGTCCAGCAATGAGTCGCTACATCTTCTCCTTAACACCCACTTCCCCGGCTGCGATGAAAACAGACCCAACTACTTCGCGCCTCCATCTGTCGTCTCAAATGCCATCCTGAACCTGCGAAGACAGGAGAATATTTCCTGGGATTTTAAACCATACAAGTCCGCGGGGCCAGATGGCATTATCCCTGCCCAACTGATTCACGCGGGATATAAAGACAAAATAATTTACGAGGGAATCACTAACCTATTTAGCTTATTAAAAATAATATTTTCTTGGGTTCACCCCATAATAAAACAATCATCTAGCAAAAGAATCTCGTGCGGCAAATGCAGACTACTTGGTATCCTAGCCGACGACTGCGGATCGCCGGTCCATACCAATGAACACAAATTGAAGTCGCCAAAAACGCAGAGGTGCTGACGGTCTACCATACATTTTAACAATTTTTTGAGTGTGCGCGAAACAGGGGCCAAACTAGGCAAAGAAACCCACGTGGCCGATGCTCTATCGCACCAAAACGTTAACGCCCTGCAAAACAACCACTAAGACCCGGAGTCCGATGCGGCCACGATCTTATTATTTCCCAAAAATGTCTAAATTAGCCAACGAGGTGGTCCTAAATTGTAAAGTTTGCGCAAGGGCAAAGTACGATAGGCACCCAAAAAACCAAGAACTCGGCCAAGCGCCGATTCCCTCACAAGCTTGAGAGATGTTACACGTTGACATCTTCTCCACAGACAAAAAATTCTTCCTCACCTGCGTAGACAAACTATCCAAGTTCGCGTTGGTGCAACCCATTGCATCCAGGGCAATAGAGGACCTACGACCCCTCTACTGATACTAATGAACATCTTTCCCAGGGCAAAGCAAGTCTATTGCGATAATGAGCCTGCTCTTAAGTCCGAGACAATAAGGTCTCTTCTTTTGAAGAATAATGATGTAAGCATCGTAAAGGCACCACTACTCCACAGCTTATCGAACGGCCAGGTGGAACGTTTCCACAGCACCCTGTTAGAAATAACCAGGTGCCTGAAAGTTCAGGGAGGAATCGTAGACACAGTGACCTTATCTTGCAAGCTACCGTCCAATATAACAGCTAAATTCATTCGGTAACCAAGCAAAGGCCCAAGGAAGTCTTAACCACCGTTTCGCCGGAATGCATCCAGGGCATTATAAAAAAGATAGAGGAATCTCCGATCGAGCAAAATACCAGACTAAACAAAAACCGACAGAACAGGGTCTTCGAAGTAGGCGAAGGAGTCCTAATAAAAACCACCTGCAGGTTAGAGAACATACTTTCGCCCCTCTGCGACGGACTACGGTCCTCATCAAGGGGAGGGTGGTCAACAAGGGCAACCTCCGTCGATAATTTGTAATTTTAATCCCTTTTTCCTTATAGCATTTCGGCTTATAATTTTGACACTTTCACTCTTGACTACGACTGCACGGGTAACGGACTACACGCCCGCGAACTATATTTCCATCATGGACTCCGAAATACTGCTTTGGGACCAGTACGGATACGACACTCGACTAAATTCACCGACTACAGATCCATGACCGACGAGACAATGAAGTTGACAGACTTGTTTCCACAATCCCAAATGAGGAAGTTGTTGGAGATAGACACAGGACACGTACAAGACATGCTAACTGCCCTCGACGTTCACCACAGAAGGGTAAGAAGCCTTGACTGCCTGGGGACAGCTCTTAAGGCTTTAGCGGGTATGCCAGACTCAAACGACCTTAAGAATACGCAGCTAGTCACTGCAAATAATAGACAAATCGACATTAACACCAGAACGCAAGAAAAGATTAATCAACTCACGGACACAGTCAATAAAATTCTGAAGACCGCAAAGGACCAACGGGTGGACACGGGACACCTGTTCGAGGCCCTCACTACACGCCATAGAATGCTAATAACCGAATTGGGAGCTGTCATGCTCACCTGGACTCTTGAAAAAGTTAACGTAATTAATACAGAAATAATAGACCACATAGATATCAAATCAATTCTCACTGATTAAGTCACAGGGACCTCTATTAGAAATTAAGGGATCCACTGAGATGCCTTCAGTTCAGAATCTAGCAACTCCTATGCCATAGACTGATGTAAGTGACTTAGTTTTTCGCAGTCGAAGCTGTTTAGCGACGGCGACGGTGGCTAATTGAACAGGCTCAGACGGACGCTGGGATATATATGCGCTTGCGGCAAGGAGGGCGGCAATGCAACAATGCCGGTATGATTTGGCTGCGGCTCAATAGAAGACACAGTATGTAATGTCTGTGTTAGGCGAAGAAAATGCAGAACAGTGCGGTGCTTCGATTGGCAAGTACGGTAGGGACCCGATTTACAATCTTTCACGTGATGACCTTTCGTAGGCAAATGACGCATAACAAGAGCCTTCTTGCTTCCTTGTGTCGATCGTTCGGCGATAGAGCTTTGAACCGTTGACAATTGGCAATCATAAGGTTCGTGCCCTCACACAACACAGGAAACAGGAGCGTACGATGCTACAATCGATTTTCGGTGATGCGTACTCACGTTTTTCCCCGACTTGCCAACCTGACCATCTTGCTTTTGCATGGAGCTATGAATGCCTTCAAGGGTACGACGATCTTTGTCCCAGGATGGAAGATCGTGATTCGACGAAGCTGCTTCCCATTTAACTTAAGTCTGCCTGTCCATATTCAAATGCAATCAGCTATTTCCTCCTTAGTTGCCAGCGCTTTCAATCTGAGGTGGGGTGGCGGCGTCCGTAAACGTCCGCTGCTGAACAACAGATGAGTCCCCACGCGCCAGCCCAAATATTTCTCTAGTGTGTGCCTGTAGAATGAAATGTTTTTTAGCAAATCGTTTTTTGAGAATATCTAATGCGGTATTGTACTTAGCTTCGTTCATCTCCAACGAACTAATGGTGTCCAACGCCGCTCCGCTCAAACAGGACCGCTTTAACAGACCGCAGGACTTCTCAATAGAAGTCAGCTCAGCTTCACTATCAATAACAGATGTGAACATGGAATAGAAGCTTGTCCACTCTGTCCGCTGAACTTGGGCAGCTGCAGCTTTGGCTATCGCGATCGATTGACCATGTACATAATCATTGGGTTGGATTCACTTGGGTTCATTTGAAACGTGGAACAACGCGTGGGCTTCAACCGATTGCCCAACTCACGCTGTATGGTCCTCAATGATAGGATAGACGAGTCAAATTTTCCTGGTAGTTCACTGGACATAGACTCAAAATCCACTTCCTCCAAACTGGTGTGCGCCACAATAAAATTAGATTTCAGCACCGTCAATGATTCCAGCACCGTCAATGATTCCAGCAATCCTCGCAAATCGTATTCATCCATTTGGCGCAGCTTTTCGCGATCCATCTCTGTGCGTATGGACTCTAGCCTATCGAAAATGGCTTTAGCCTTCAGCATCATGAAGGAAATCCGCGATGCAGGGAATTGGGTGTTGGCTGCGTTCGCACTAACCCTATCACTAGATTGAGCATCCCCAACTATCAAAGTATCACTATTATTTCCCATAGCCAACGATCCACTCCTTCTATTAATTTTCCTTTTTTACCCGATACTCCAAGTGAGTATAGGGGTATATTCGATTTGGTGATTGGTGAAAATGGATGTGTGTTACGTCCAGAAGGAATAGTTTCCGACCCCACAAGGAATATATACTCTTGATCAGCATCAATAGCCGAGTCGAATCTGTCCGTCATTATGAGCGCCTAGTGTTCAAAGGCTATAAAGACTATGCTAGAGCAACGACATTTTATATCCGGAATTCTGTGATATGTCACTGTTAGAAGCTTTTTTTTTAACTTCGCCACACCCCCTTCCGCCTCCACAAAGGAAGGAAATCTGGGGTATCCACAAATCTCAGAGACTTTTAAGGCTAGAGTAACCAAATTTGGTATCCACACTCCTGTTAGATCTCAATATAAAACGTATATTTCAAAACTTCGCCCCAACCCCTTCCGCCCCAACTCACAACGTTCCACCTCGTTTCCCATTGTTTTGGTTTTAAAATGTTGACGCGGAGTGTGTGAGTCGATCACAGTTAAATAAAAACGATGCAACGCGAGAGTTCAGACGAGCTTACAAACGTTTTTGAGTTCAATTTTGTGGCATTTATTTTTTGTGTGTGTCCAAAATGTATGCGCCGGCAAAGCAACGAAGCGACGACCGAAAAAGAACCAACAGCTATGCACAAACGAATTACCGAGATGTTTTGCACTGTTTCGAGTTCGAATTCGAGAGAGAGATATGTGCAGCCGGTCACGAGAACGGGACGGGACACAGGCGTCTCGGGCTCATGGCTTGCCCTGAATCAGAGGCGACTGTGCTTCACCTCCCAGGATACAGGGGGTCACGAACGAATCGGCACCTGCCGTAACTGTACACACCGGTGGAAATGCGACTATACGCCCCTGGTACGGTCATGTGTCTGCCAGAATGCTGGCTAATTGTGGTCGGGCGGAGACTAAGTCGCAGCAAGCGCTGCGAGGAGAGCCTCCCGGAGACTCTTTACCAAAGCTAAGGCTGAGAACGTTGAGCGGAACTGGGCCGAATACATGGTCAGTCTGCCAACTTATAATAAATAACTTAGGAAAGCCAAACGCGCCTCATAGGGTAAGTTCTGTAGAGAAATCGAAAATAACTCAGAAGCCTCGCGCTTGCGCAGAGTTCTCTCAAAGACAACACCCACTCTGGGCTACCTGAATAATGTCGACCAGTCTTGAACAACGTCCAGCAATGAGTCGCTTCATCTTCTCCTTAACACCCACTTCCCCGGCTGCGATGAAAACAGACCCAACAACTTCACGCCTCCATCTGTCGTCTCAAATGCCATCCTGAACCTGCGAAGACAGGAGAATATTTCCTGGGAGTTCAAAAATGTTAAACCATACAAGTCCGCGGGGCCAGATTACATTATCCCTGCCCAACTGATTCACGCGGGACATAAAGACAAAATAATTTACGAGGGAATCTTCTCCAACAGGTGCATCACTAACCCATTCAGCCTATTAAAAATAATATTTACTTGGGTTCACCCCATAATAAAACAATCATCTAGCAAAAGAATCTCGTGCGGCAAATTCAGACTACTTGGTATCCTAGCCGACGACTGCGGAACGCCGGTCCATACCAATGAACCCAAATTGAAGTCGCCAAAAACGCATAGGTGCTGACGGTCTCGCAGGCTACCATATATTTTAACAATTTTTTGAGTGTGCGCCTTGCAGATTTCATAGCAGCTATTCGGTAGAATGTACAATAGCATAAATAGCATTTAAATAGCGGTTCAGACTGGCTAGCCACCGCCACACTAATCTAATCCGGAATGGAGTCGCCATCCACGAGATAAATGGTTAGGCTGCCCTAAAAAAATTTGGCAGGGTTGTTAAAAGTTTAACTGAATCTGCATGCAAATCGATGCACGTCAGATGAAACGCTCAGCGGCACCAAGAAGAAAAGCGGACAGCATCATAGAGCTAACTAATCCACTGATTCACTAATCACTTATCATTTCAAACGTAAATTGAAAAACTTTTGTGAACGTGAAAATGTGTGTAAACAAAAACATGGCTCAGGTTTTTCTTGGCGCAAAAAAACGCAACACCATTCTCGACAGCGGATAAGATTGCAGCGATAAAAGATTTATTGAATTTATTAAAAGATTATTTTTTGAGCCGTTTCATTCTGCTACCAATCGGATTTCAGCAATCAATAGAAAAATATGTCTCAACATTCCAATATATGCCAATCTTCATCATCGTATAAGTGTCATGGACCGTTTGATGAAAACTTCGGAAGTTGTTGCAACTTGCTGGATGGGATTAGCCGCCGGCTGTTTATCTACGAAACCAGAACTATTTTCAAAATTGCTACAATATAGTTTCCACGAATCAAAAAAATAAGGTTAAGAGTTTGTTTTCGCGTTTCCGCATGCTCAACGATGTCGGAGGGCAGTTTATGCCGATCTGGAAGACTCATCTCAGACAGAGATGAGAGGTTTTTATAGCAGGAACCAGTTGGTTCTTCAGCAATAAAGCCAAGGATCTCAAAAACCATATATGACCTGCTTGTTTTCCGATTTAATCTTTTTATACCCGATACTCAAAATGAGTATTGGGGTATATTAGATTTGTGGTAAAAGTGGATGTGTGTAACGTCCAGAAGGAATCGTTTCCGACCCCATAAAGTATATATATTCTAGATCAGCATCAATAGCCGAGTCGATTGAGCCATGTCTGTCAGTCCGTCCGTCCGTCTGTCCGTCTGTCCGTCCGTCCGTCTGTCCGTCTGTCCGTCCCCTTCAGCGCCTAGTGCTGAAAGACTATAAGAGCTAGAAGAACGATGTTTTGGATCCAGACTTCTGTGATATGTCACTGCTACAAAAATATTTCAAAACTGTGCCCCGCCCACATCCGCCCCCACAAAGGGCGAAAATCTGTGGCATCCACAATTTCGACGATACGAGAAAACTAAAAACGCAGAATCGTAGAAGATGACTATATCTTCTAGAGTGCAAAATCTGAACCAGATCGTATAATTATTACAGCCAGAATCACGAAAACAATTTCTCTTTCTCTATCTCGCTCTGTCTCACTCTAACACACAGGTTTCATAGTCGGTTTTTCCAATTGCAAAATATGAGTTCAAGGATCTCAGAACCCATAAGAGCTAGAGCAACCAAATTTGGTATCCACACTCCTGTGATATCGGACCTTGACCGATTCGTGTCAAAATTTCGCCGCACCCGCTTCCGCCCCCGCAAAGGACGAAAATCTGGGGCAACCACAAATCTCAGAGACTATTAAGGCTAGAGTAACCAAATTTGGTATCCGCACTCCTGTTAGATCTCACTATAAAATGTATATCTCAGAATTTCGCCACACCCCCATCCGCCCCCATAAAGGACGAAAATCTGTTGCATCCACAATATTGCAGATTCGAGAAAACTAAAAACGCAGAATCATAGAGAATGACCATATCAATCCGTTTGCTGAATTTGGTTCAGATCGGATCATTTTTATAGACAAAAGAAACAAATCAATTTGCAGTGGCTACGCAGCGCCCGCCGTCACGCTCAGACTGATTTTCTGTCTCTCTCGCACGCACTCTTTGTCGTGTCGTTTAATATTAGCGGCGTCTGCCGGAGGAGAGCCATACTGACTAAGTATCGGGTATAACTGTAGAGTTGCGGTGTCCGCAGCAACTCACAGCGTTCCCCCTCGTTATACCCGATACTCAAAATGAGTATTGGGGTATATTAGATTTGTGGTAAAAGTGGATGTGTGTAACGTCCAGAAGGAATCGTTTCCGACCCCATAAAGTATATATATTCTTGATCAGCATCAATAGCCGAGTCGATTGAGCCATGTCTGTCTGTCCGTCCCCTTCAGCGCCTAATGCTCAAAGACTATAAAAGCTAGAGCAACGATGTTTTGGATCCAGATTTCTGTGATATGTCACTGCTACAAAAATATTTCAAAACTTTGCCCCGCCCACTTCCGCCCCCACAAAGGGCGAAAATCTGTGGCATCCACAATTTTAAAGATACGAGAAAACAAAAAACGCAGAATCGTAGAGAATGACCATATCTTTTAGACTGCAGAATCTGAATTGGATCGTATTACTATTATAGCCAGCATCAAGAAAACAATTTCATTTTTTCTCGCCCTGTCTCTCTCTAACACACAGGTAGCATAGGCGGCTTTGCTTAGAGTAAAACATTAGCGCCTAGATCTCAGAGACTATAAAAGCTAGAGCAACCAAATTTGGTATCCACACTCCTAATATATCGGACCGAGACGAGTTTGTTTCAAAATTTCGCCACACCCCCTTCCGCCCCCGCAAAGGATGCAAATCTGGGGATATTCACAAATCTCAGAGACTATTAAAGCTAGAGTAACCAAATTTGGTATCCGCACTTCTGTTAGATCTCACTATAAAACCTTTATCTCAAAATTTCGGCCCACCCCCTTCCGCCCACACAAAGGACGAAAATCCGTTGCATCCACAATATTCCAGATTTGAGAAAACTAAAAACGCAGAATCATAGATAACGACCATATCTATCAGATTGCTGAATCTGAATCAGATCAGATCATTTTTATAGCCAAAGGAAACAAATCAATTTGCAGTGGCTACGCAGCGCGTGACGTCACGCTCAGACTGATTTTCTGTCTCTCTCGCACGCACTCTTTGTCGTGTCGTTTAATATTAGCGGCGTCTGCCGGAGGAGAGCCATACTGACTTAGTATCGGGTATAACTGTAGAGTTGCGGTGTCCGCAGCAACTCACAACGTTCCCCCTCGTTTTTGTTTATGGAAGATCGAAAAAACCTGATTCTGCGAAAATCGATCTGCGAATAATAGGTTGCAGTGTAGAATACCATCGAATTATAGATGGTTATAAAAATTTTTGAATAGCCTTTTCCGACATAGCACATCTTCGGGGAACGGTAGAATTTTTTGACAGATGCAAAAACGCAATTCTAACTGACACATCTATCATCTTTCATCCATTAAAAAAAAAGCTAATGACAAAAACCAATAAAGTTTTTGTCTGAATTATGATAATTCATAAGTTGCAATTAATAAATGGGCGATATTAGAAGGTTTTCATTTCGGTTCGCTTTGGTAGGCCGCCTAAGCTGCAAAACGATATCTAGGGCATACATACGATTTGAAATTTGACATATTTCAAATCTTAATACGAATTTTAAGTCGTTAAGACTAAAAAAAAGAAGAAAAAAATGCAACAAATACAATAAAAAATGGAGTGACCTAAAATTGGTAGTAATGAGTAAACATATATACATATGTATGTATTTGCTTTCTTTTTTATGATAAGTATTTTGCAGCCATTTAATAAACCAACCAATAAAATGGACGTATGCAAAATCTCGCTATAAACATTTGGTATGATAGTACTGCGGATTTGCTACGGTCCCGAAATTATTCCTTGAATATCGACCAGTACAGATCCAACTAAGGCTCTAGTACTATTTCTGCAACCAAGGAGCCGCAGCAAAGCGGATTAAACTGGAAAATCTGGAGTAGATTGTTCGGAAATGTCTTGAAGTCCAGAAAGAGAGGCAGAAATTACATCCTGTAAGTACCAGGAAACAAAGCGAAAGATACTCCAGCAAATTGCGAGCAGCCAAGGCCAAGCCAACTTCAAAACAGAGCTGCTGCAATTTTTAAAGGAGTCCAAAGTGTTGTTCAAACATGAACATATCATCGTCAATACAATGCCACTTTCGGCCCCTTGCAGAATGTTTAAACATAAATATATTATTGTACACATTCACTCATGTAACAAAACCGATCTCTAAAGAAATAACATAAAGGAGACAAGTCATGACTGCACGGGTGTAAAAAGAGATCTGTAACCCATTAATACGACACAAAACACAAGTGGAGAAAACACTTAACAAATGCGGTCCTAAAATAAAACTAATGTAAGCATGTACTCAAATAGACACCCTCAGTAAAGTGTATCCTCTGCGTAGGTCTAACGATAATTATAGACTAACAAATTGTACCTCCTACCTCATTGTCAAATCACATATTAGGCTCTGATTTTAAGAATCAAATTTAGTTTGAATTTACAACTCGCATCGCAAATGTCTAGACTTTTCTTTTAAGGTCTTAACATTTTGGTCCTTCGAGACTCTCCGTTGTTTCCCCCCTGTGGTAAGAGCACGGAGTTAAGCCATCTCCTTTGAGACTGAACAAGTGTCTAGTTCACTGACAGCTAAAGGTAGCAAAATAAAAAATTCTGATTTCCCTCCTATAGGAAGGAACAGAGTATAAAATAAATTAATTAAACAAAAGTTTCAATTAATAATTTGGAAAAATACGAGCTAAACAGGCTGTATTTTTAATAGATAACTGGGTATATCTATTGTAATCGGAGAATACAAAAAAAAAATTAATGAAAAAGGAGTTTCAATTAATAATTTGGAAAAATACGAGCTGGACAGGCTGTATTTTAATATATAACGAAAGATGTATATCTATTGTAATTGAAAAATAAAAATTTTTTCGCGACGGTAGCGTTTACGAGGCCGGAACATCGAAAGAAAAAAATAATAATCCGAAACATCGAAAGTGCTTAATGGCTAGCAATTGAAAAAAAAGGTGGCAAATAACTGTGACTGTGAAAAAAAATAAAATAAATTTGTGTGTGTGCCCACTGTGCCAGCGACAATAACTGCAAAGATCAGCGACAGTGACAATAGCTGCAGCGACTTAAGCAGAGGCAACACCAGCAGCAGCAACAGCGGTATCAGCAGCAGCGACTTCAGCGGCAGCAGTAACAACAACAGTAAAAAGTATGTAGAGTCAAAAAATAATGAAACCCTAACGAAAGGGAAGGTATAAGAAACAAAGTTACAATCAGTGGAGACTGGAACTTTGAAGGAAGACATAGAGCCCAAAATTGACAATAACATAGAAAAAGAATCTAGGAAATCGACAGAATAGTGGAAAACCTGAAGTCGTATTTAGAGCAAACCATGCAGAGGTTTGATCAGGCTAAACTGGGAGAGTGTAGAATGAGAAAAGGAAAAATTGAGTTCCTCAGTAAAAGACTGAGCTCAAAAATTGAGGAGTTTTATCATAGTTATGAAACAAACGACAGCTTCGACAACCAGATCGGCGAGTTGTAATTTGATATTCAAAGCATATTGAGCAACCTAGAAGTTAGGATGCAAACCATAGCTGAAGAAAACAGCATGGATACTAAAGGGGCACGAATAAAAAAAGAAGATATCGATTTGCCTGATCTTCCGAAAGTGGAAGTACCCACATTCCCGGGCGAAGAAAAAGAGTGGGACGGCTTTTCACAAATATTTTGTGAATTAATTCATAACAGTCTGAGTACATCTCTAAAATTCAATTATTTGAAAATCGCGATAAAGGGTGAGGCACGGAGTATGGTAGCTCACCTTTTAACTGGGCCGCTGGAGAATTATAATGCCGCTTGGCAATTGCTGACCAAGCGGTATGAAAATAAACGAAAAATATTTTCGGATCAGCTGAATCGTTTACTAGACTTACCAATGCTAGATCACGATTCAGCGAAACATATTAAATGGTTTTCTGATTCTATTATTGGCGCCTTTGCACAAAATGCTGTAGGCATGATATGTATAAGAAATGCTTGTCTGAAATTTTATGTGGAATTTGTAAAAAACCTCATCATACGATGCTCCATATTCCCTACGAAAAGAGGGAAAATGTTAACACTTGCTTGACAAAAGAACAAGCGGTCTTAGCCACAGCACTTATAAAAGTAAGGTCAAGGAATAGTGGCTATCAAAACCTTAGAGCTCTCATTGATTGTGGGTCGCAATGTACTATAATTTCAGAAGAAGCTGCGCAAATATTAAACTTAGTACGAAAAAGAGCGAACAATGAGGTAAGTGGAGTGTCATCTACAGACTCTTACACTTCAAAGTACAAAGTTACTTTATCGGTAAAAACTCGTGATTATAATAAAGTTCCTCTAAATATTGAAGCAATTATTCTTCCGAAACTGATGAAAGCTTTACCATTAAAGTCTTTTAATATTGACAAAACTAAGTGGCAAGATTATGTGTTGGCAGACCCTAACTTTAACAAACCAAGTAGGGTAGATGTAATAATTGGAATAGATTTGTATACCCATATTTTAAAAGACGGAGTAGTAAAAATAGACGGATTACTTGGACAAAATACAGAATTCGGATGGATTATATCCGGTTGCACCAAATCAAAAGGTGATAAATTTATTGTAGCGACAACAATTGAAGTTGAGGACTTAGAGCTGTTCTGGGAATTGGAAAGTGAAAAGAATGACGTAGAAGAAGATGTGTGCGAGGAGCATTTCTTGGAAACAACAAGAAGAGATGAGAATGGTAGGTATGTGGTTAAAATACCATTTAAAAAAGAAAAGGATTTAGGAGAGTCAAAACCCCAAGCTATAGCGCGATTTTATAGTTTAGAAAGAAAGCTCATCAACAATGAAACATTAAAAGAAAATTATGTAAAGTTCATGCATGAATATAAAAACTTAGGACATATGGTAGAGTCCAAAGAAGATGGGAAATATTATTTACCCCATCAAGGAGTCATAAGAGATTCCAGTCTAACGACAAAGCTGAGGGTGGTTTTCGGTGCTTCATCAAAAACCACAAACAATAAAAGTTTAAATGATATCATGTGGGTTGGACCAAGGGTCCAAAAAGATATCTTCGATATTATGGTGAAATGGCGTTAATGGCCATTTGTAATATCTGCGGACATTGAACAAAAGTACCGGCAAATTAATGTTGATTCGCTTCTAGCTCTTGCTTAAGCCGGTTGTGTTTTTTTCTTGCTCCCGCATTCTCCGCCCTTTGCCTAAATATCATACAACATTGTTGTGACTTTGTTTTGATATATTATCGCATCTCTTTAATTTGATTCTACTTTGTGTTAACCACCAGTGTTTTGTTTGTAAACAAGTGTTTAATATAAATTCAATATTGCAACGTAACGCATCGGACTCGTGCAGGCAATTTGTTATTGTTTTTTGCCCAGTCTGCTTTTCGTTATCGCTTCTTCGGTGTGCACTGTTCTCGCGCATCAGCGTTTGCATCGCCCACACTCTCTCGTAAGCATAAGCGGGCTGCTCGCATTGTTGCTCTCACTCTCTCTGGATTGCCTATACTCTCCCTCTCTGTGGACTTTTCTTTTGTGTCTCTGCTATGGTGAGTTTACTGCTCGTTTTCTGCACTTCGTTGTATCATCTGCTTTGAATTATTGCCGCTGCAGCTGATTGTCTGGCTCGCTCTGCTGTCTGCTCTCCTACTTTACCTGCGATCTCACTCCGTTCTTTTATTATTCGTGCACAGTGATTCTACTGCTGTCAATAATGGCAATCGTCTGTAGTGCAGAGAAATGTGAATTCGGTGGTGTTATCATTGGTGATTCATTTCTTAGCTGCTGGCTGTGCGACAATTTTGCCCACATAAAATGTGCTGGTGGTGGAAATTTTGGCCGGCTGAATGATCTGATCTCGAAACGCATGGGCCTGTCTTGGTCATGTCTGGCTTGTCGGGAGATTGAGGCCGAAATGCGCACATTTATGAGACAGACTCGAACTGGGTTTCTGGATGTCCGGAAACAATTTGTGGCTCTCAACGAGAATTTTCTTGCCCTTGAATCACAGTTTCTTGGGCTCAAACTCTTGAGCGAATCGCCTAGACGGAAAATTCCGCATAATGATACCAATCTCTTGCAACCTAATCCGATTGGTACGCCTGCCTCCCACCTTCATCCATCGGAAGCATTTCCATGTAGTCATGCCACGCCGTTGTCTGTAAATCCGCCAACGGTGGCTCCGGAGTTCTTTACACCGAGCAATGTGCTTCCTTCGAGCTCCCAACTTCCCAACAGCATCAATCCCATCCCTGCAGTTTCTGTGGCCGTCACTTCTGACGCGGTGAGTGCTCCTAGTGCGGGTGTGCTGGTTGCTGACGACGTCTTGCCAATTCCTGCTCCAATTCCTGCTCCAATTCCTGCTCCAATTCCTGCTCCAATTCCTGCTCCAATTCCTGCTCCAATTCCTGCTCCAATTCCTACTCCAATTCCTGCTACAGCCATTGCTGCCAATTCCTCTGCCCTTGGACCGAGATCTCTTTTAGGAGTGGCTCCACCATCTCGATCTCGCTCGGGACTTCAACTTAGAGCAGTGGTCCCTCGGAAAGCAATATTTGTTTCTCGTCTTATTCCTGAGGCTACAACGGAGGATGTTAAACAACATCTTTCCTCTAAAATTAACACTTCGCCTGTTGATATAGTTGTGACTAAATTTACATAAACATAAACATAAGCGCAACATATCATCCTTTAAAATTCTTCTCCCTGATTCTTTACTATCCAGTTCTCTAGAACCGTCATTATGGCCTGAGCATACAATTGTGCATGAGTTCCTTCTCAAAGATTCGAACTCGAATCCAAGAATTACCGAACATGCTCCAAAAAACTGATGTACTATTTTTCCATGCACTATCAGAACGTTCGCAGTTTGCTGGGAAAATTTCGTCAAATTCATACTAATAGCGCGTCATTTGATTTCGATGCCATCACGTTTACCGAAACCTGGCTTAACTCCTCTGTCAATGATCATGAAATTTTCATTGATAGTTACACTATTTATAGAATGGACCGCCCATCTTTTGCAGGTGGGGTTCTGATTGCAGTTAAATCTGTTTTCTCATCTGAGTTATTCCAATTCAATAACATTCATGGAATTGAATTTGTTGCAGTCAAAGTTCGTGTTGGCTCCGCATTTTTCTATTTAACCTGCTCTTACATTCCTCCCAGGTCTGATGCTGAGCTTTACTTACACCACCTCTCAGCAATTAATACTGTTGTTTCTGCATTAGGGTGCAATGATCGAATTATTGTTATGGGGGACTTTAACCTCCCATTTCTTTCTTGGCTGCCTTGTGATGACGCTAACCTGTTGTTTCCCAATTGCCATAATGACTTTATCAATGGGCTAACGGATATTTCCCTTGTCCAAATTAATGCCGTTAAAAACATTAGGGACAGACTTCTTGACCTCGTTTTTGTTAACGATGGTTCTCTTGCTACGGTATCTAGAGCAAGCCCAATATCTCTCCCTGAAGATCCTTACCATCCAACTTTGTTGATATCACTGGAGTGTACACAATCTGGAGGTGCTGACAGTTCCATGGCTCCTTGTCACATAAAGTGTTTTCGCAAAACAAACTTTATCGATTTAGATCTACATCTCTCGCGTGTTGATTGGTCGTTTCTTTATTCATTACCGAACATAGATGCAACTGTTAACTCCTTTGATAGTTCTATTTACTCCGCCCTTAATACGTTTGTTGGCTGGCGAAAATCCTCTAGCTGAACCCTCCACGAGGGTGCCGGCTGGGCAATGGACACTGCATTACCCCGGACAAGGGTAATGCACTGTCGCTTGCTCTGTCCGGGGTAATGCAGTGTCTAGCTAAGGCTATGGTCCGGCGTCTTCCCGATTCAAAGTCGAGGGAACCGAACCAGGGCCATGGCTAGAGGTGCCTGGCGGTCAGGCCTAAAACGCTAGGGGGCGGTCCCCCCGAAAAAATATTAACCAGTATGGACCCTCGGGCCAACTATGGAGTCGAAGTAGGAGCAAGCACGGGTTGGAGCGGGAGGAGCAGTCCTCTCCGCGTGTCGCCAGCGGTCACACCTCAGACTTGGCGGGAGCAGGCCAGGTCAGTTGCAAAGCTACTGCCACAACAACAACAACAACAAAAACAACTCACTCCGTAGCCTGCAAGTTGAGCCGCACAGATGCCGTAGTCGATACACACACGGATCTGGAGAGCGTGCTCTCTCTAAGCAGGACGGATGAAGAGAGCCTTCTCCGCTCGCCGGAGCCAGGCACCAGCTCCCTGCGTAGGGAAGGGCCGAAGCGTTCCAAGGAGGGGATGAAGGCCAAAGCGCAATACAAAGCGGCCCTCAACATCAAAAGCCGGCTGCAAGGTAAAGCAGACATCTCCCAGGAGGAGAAGGTCAAGCTAGCCTGGGCCGAGCAGAGAGTAGAGGAGGGTCGGCTACATTACGATCAGATGGCACAGATGAGGGCGTCGAATGGCGAATATGCCAATAAGGTGGAGGAGATGATGGCCACCAAGAGGCAACGCTCGACTGAGAGTGCCATTAAGGACACTCCAGCGAGCAAGCGGCAACTCGGGCCCAAGAGTGCAGCCCCTCCACCGAAAGCGGCCAAGAAGCCAACGAAGCCGAAAGCGAAGGTCAGCGATGTGACCAAACGACATCTGATCTTGGCACTCATCGACCGCAGCGAGGAAAACGGCATTTAATAAACCAACCAATAAAATGGACGTATGCAAAATCTCGCTATAAACATTTGGTATGATAGTACTGCGGATTTGCTACGGTCCCGAAATTATTCCTTGAATATCGACCAGTACAGATCCAACTAAGGCTCTAGTACTATTTCTGCAACCAAGGAGCCGCAGCAAAGCGGATTAAACTGGAAAATCTGGAGTAGATTGTTCGGAAATGTCTTAAAGTCCAGAAGGAGAGGCAGAAATTACATCCTGTAAGTACCAGGAAACAAAGCGAAAGATACTCCAGCAAATTGCGAGCAGCCAAGGCCAAGCCAACTTCAAAACAGAGCTGCTGCAATTTTTAAAGGAGTCCAAAGTGTTGTTCAAACATGAACATATCATCGTCAATACAATGCCACTTTCGGCCCCTTGCAGAATGTTTAAACATAAATATATTATTGTACACATTCACTCATGTAACAAAACCGATCTCTAAAGAAATAACATAAAGGAGACAAGTCATGACTGCACGGGTGTAAACAGAGATCTGTAACCCATTAATACGACACAAAACACAAGTGGAGAAAACACTTAACAAATGCGGTCCTAAAATAAAACTAATGTAAGCATGTACTCAAATAGACACCCTCAGTAAAGTGTATCCTCTGCGTAGGTCTAACGATAATTATAGACTACCAAATTGTACCTCCTACCTCATTGTCAAATCACATATTAGGCTCTGATTTTAAGAATCAAATTTAGTTTGAATTTACAACTCGCATCGCAAATGTCTAGACTTTTCTTTTAAGGTCTTAACATTTTGGTCCTTCGAGACTCTCCGTTGTTTCCCCCCTGTGGTAAGAGCACGGAGTTAAGCCATCTCCTTTGAGACTGAACAAGTGTCTAGTTCACTGACAGCTAAAGGTAGCAAAATAAACGAGGGGGAACGTTGTGAGTTGCTGCGGACACCGCAACTCTACAGTTATACCCGATACTAAGTCAGTATGGCTCTCCTCCGGCAGACGCCGCTAATATTAAACGACACGACAAAGAGTGCGTGCGAGAGAGACAGAAAATCAGTCTGAGCGTGACGTCACGCGCTGCGTAGCCACTGCAAATTGATTTGTTTCCTTTGGCTATAAAAATGATCTGATCTGATTCAGCAATCTGATAGATATGGTCGTTATCTATGATTCTGCGTTTTTAGTTTTCTCAAATCTGCAATATTGTGGATGCAACAGATTTTCGTCCTTTGTGTGGGCGGAAGGGGGTGGGCCGAAATTTTGAGATAAAGGTTTTATAGTGAGATCTAACAGAAGTGCGGATACCAAATTTGGTTACTCTAGCTTTAATAGTCTCTGAGATTTGTGAATATCCCCAGATTTGCATCCTTTGCGGGGGCGGAAGGGGGTGTGGCGAAATTTTGAAACAAACTCGTCTCGGTCCGATATATTAGGAGTGTGGATACCAAATTTGGTTGCTCTAGCTTTTATAGTCTCTGAGATCTAGGCGCTAATGTTTTACTCTAAGCAAAGCCGCCTATGCTACCTGTGTGTTAGAGAGAGACAGGGCGAGAAAAAATGAAATTGTTTTCTTGATGCTGGCTATAATAGTAATACGATCCAATTCAGATTCTGCAGTCTGAAAGATATGGTCATTCTCTACGATTCTGCGTTTTTTGTTTTCTCGTATCTTTAAAATTGTGGATGCCACAGATTTTCGCCCTTTGTGGGGCGGAAGTGGGCGGGGCAAAGTTTTGAAATATTTTTGTAGCAGTGACATATCACAGAAGTCTGGATCCAAAACATCGTTGCTCTAGCTCTTATAGTCTTTGAGCATTAGGCGCTGAAGGGGACGGACAGACGGACAGACGGACAGACAGACATGGCTCAATCGACTCGGCTATTGATGCTGATCAAGAATATATATACTTTATGGGGTCGGAAACGATTCCTTCTGGACGTTACACACATCCACTTTTACCACAAATCTAATATACCCCAATACTCATTTTGAGTATCGGGTATAAAAATTCTGATTTCCCTCCTATAGGAAGGAACAGAGTATAAAATAAATTAATTAAACAAAAGTTTTAATTAATAATTTGGAAAAATACGAGCTAAACAGGCTGTATTTTTAATAGATAACTGGGTATATCTATTGTAATCGGAGAATACAAAAAAAAAATTAATGAAAAAGGAGTTTCAATTAATAATTTGGAAAAATACGAGCTGGACAGACTGTATTTTAATATATAACGAAAGATGTATATCTATTGTAATTGAAAAATAAAAATTTTTTCGCGACGGTAGCGTTTACGAGGCCGGAACATCGAAAGAAAAAAATAATAATCCGAAACATCGAAAGTGCTTAATGGCTAGCAATTGAAAAAAAAGGTGGCAAATAACTGTGACTGTGAAAAAAAATAAAATAAATTTGTGTGTGTGCCCACTGTGCCAGCGACAATAACTGCAAAGATCAGCGACAGTGACAATAGCTGCAGCGACTTAAGCAGAGGCAACACCAGCAGCAGCAACAGCGGTATCAGCAGCAGCGACTTCAGCGACAGCAGTAACAACAACAGTAAAAAGTATGTAGAGTCAAAAAATAATGAAACCCTAACGAAAGGGAAGGTATAAGAAACAAAGTTACAATCAGTGGAGACTGGAACTTTGAAGGAAGACATAGAGCCCAAAATTGACAATAGCATAGAAAAAGAATCTGAGGAAATCGACAGAATAGTGGAAAACCTGAAGTCGTATTTAGAGCAAACCATGCAGAGGTTTGATCAGGCTAAACTGGGAGAGTGTAGAATGAGAAAAGGAAAAATTGAGTTCCTCAGTAAAAGACTGAGCTCAAAAATTGAGGAGTTTTATCATAGTTATGAAACAAACGACAGCTTCGACAACCAGATCGGCGAGTTGTAATTTGATATTCAAAGCATATTGAGCAACCTAGAAGTTAGGATGCAAACCATAGCTGAAGAAAACAGCATGGATACTAAAGGGGCACGAATAAAAAAAGAAGATATCGATTTGCCTGATCTTCCGAAAGTGGAAGTACCCACATTCCCGGGCGAAGAAAAAGAGTGGGACGGCTTTTCACAAATATTTTGTGAATTAATTCATAACAGTCTGAGTACATCTCTAAAATTCAATTATTTGAAAATCGCGATAAAGGGTGAGGCACGGAGTATGGTAGCTCACCTTTTAACTGGGCCGCTGGAGAATTATAATGCCGCTTGGCAATTGCTGACCAAGCGGTATGAAAATAAACGAAAAATATTTTCGGATCAGCTGAATCGTTTACTAGACTTACCAATGCTAGATCACGATTCAGCGAAACATATTAAATGGTTTTCTGATTCTATTATTGGCGCCTTTGCACAAAATGCTGTAGGCATGATATGTATAAGAAATGCTTGTCTGAAATTTTATGTGGAATTTGTAAAAAACCTCATCATACGATGCTCCATATTCCCTACGAAAAGAGGGAAAATGTTAACACTTGCTTGACAAAAGAACAAGCGGTCTTAGCCACAGCACTTATAAAAGTAAGGTCAAGGAATAGTGGCTATCAAAACCTTAGAGCTCTCATTGATTGTGGGTCGCAATGTACTATAATTTCAGAAGAAGCTGCGCAAATATTAAACTTAGTACGAAAAAGAGCGAACAATGAGGTAAGTGGAGTGTCATCTACAGACTCTTACACTTCAAAGTACAAAGTTACTTTATCGGTAAAAACTCGTGATTATAATAAAGTTCCTCTAAATATTGAAGCAATTATTCTTCCGAAACTGATGAAAGCTTTACCATTAAAGTCTTTTAATATTGACAAAACTAAGTGGCAAGATTATGTGTTGGCAGACCCTAACTTTAACAAACCAAGTAGGGTAGATGTAATAATTGGAATAGATTTGTATACCCATATTTTAAAAGACGGAGTAGTAAAAATAGACGGATTACTTGGACAAAATACAGAATTCGGATGGATTATATCCGGTTGCACCAAATCAAAAGGTGATAAATTTATTGTAGCGACAACAATTGAAGTTGAGGACTTAGAGCTGTTCTGGGAATTGGAAAGTGAAAAGAATGACGTAGAAGAAGATGTGTGCGAGGAGCATTTCTTGGAAACAACAAGAAGAGATGAGAATGGTAGGTATGTGGTTAAAATACCATTTAAAAAAGAAAAGGATTTAGGAGAGTCAAAACCCCAAGCTATAGCGCGATTTTATAGTTTAGAAAGAAAGCTCATCAACAATGAAACATTAAAAGAAAATTATGTAAAGTTCATGCATGAATATAAAAACTTAGGACATATGGTAGAGTCCAAAGAAGATGGGAAATATTATTTACCCCATCAAGGAGTCATAAGAGATTCCAGTCTAACGACAAAGCTGAGGGTGGTTTTCGGTGCTTCATCAAAAACCACAAACAATAAAAGTTTAAATGATATCATGTGGGTTGGACCAAGGGTCCAAAAAGATATCTTCGATATTATGGTGAAATGGCGTTAATGGCCATTTGTAATATCTGCGGACATTGAACAAAAGTACCGGCAAATTAATGTTGATTCGCTTCTAGCTCTTGCTTAAGCCGGTTGTGTTTTTTTCTTGCTCCCGCATTCTCCGCCCTTTGCCTAAATATCATACAACATTGTTGTGACTTTGTTTTGATATATTATCGCATCTCTTTAATTTGATTCTACTTTGTGTTAACCACCAGTGTTTTGTTTGTAAACAAGTGTTTAATATAAATTCAATATTGCAACGTAACGCATCGGACTCGTGCAGGCAATTTGTTATTGTTTTTTGCCCAGTCTGCTTTTCGTTATCGCTTCTTCGGTGTGCACTGTTCTCGCGCATCAGCGTTTGCATCGCCCACACTCTCTCGTAAGCATAAGCGGGCTGCTCGCATTGTTGCTCTCACTCTCTCTGGATTGCCTATACTCTCCCTCTCTGTGGACTTTTCTTTTGTGTCTCTGCTATGGTGAGTTTACTGCTCGTTTTCTGCACTTCGTTGTATCATCTGCTTTGAATTATTGCCGCTGCAGCTGATTGTCTGGCTCGCTCTGCTGTCTGCTCTCCTACTTTACCTGCGATCTCACTCCGTTCTTTTATTATTCGTGCACAGTGATTCTACTGCTGTCAATAATGGCAATCGTCTGTAGTGCAGAGAAATGTGAATTCGGTGGTGTTATCATTGGTGATTCATTTCTTAGCTGCTGGCTGTGCGACAATTTTGCCCACATAAAATGTGCTGGTGGTGGAAATTTTGGCCGGCTGAATGATCTGATCTCGAAACGCATGGGCCTGTCTTGGTCATGTCTGGCTTGTCGGGAGATTGAGGCCGAAATGCGCACATTTATGAGACAGACTCGAACTGGGTTTCTGGATGTCCGGAAACAATTTGTGGCTCTCAACGAGAATTTTCTTGCCCTTGAATCACAGTTTCTTGGGCTCAAACTCTTGAGCGAATCGCCTAGACGGAAAATTCCGCATAATGATACCAATCTCTTGCAACCTAATCCGATTGGTACGCCTGCCTCCCACCTTCATCCATCGGAAGCATTTCCATGTAGTCATGCCACGCCGTTGTCTGTAAATCCGCCAACGGTGGCTCCGGAGTTCTTTACACCGAGCAATGTGCTTCCTTCGAGCTCCCAACTTCCCAACAGCATCAATCCCATCCCTGCAGTTTCTGTGGCCGTCACTTCTGACGCGGTGAGTGCTCCTAGTGCGGGTGTGCTGGTTGCTGACGACGTCTTGCCAATTCCTGCTCCAATTCCTGCTCCAATTCCTGCTCCAATTCCTGCTCCAATTCCTACTCCAATTCCTGCTACAGCCATTGCTGCCAATTCCTCTGCCCTTGGACCGAGATCTCTTTTAGGAGTGGCTCCACCATCTCGATCTCGCTCGGGACTTCAACTTAGAGCAGTGGTCCCTCGGAAAGCAATATTTGTTTCTCGTCTTATTCCTGAGGCTACAACGGAGGATGTTAAACAACATCTTTCCTCTAAACTTAACACTTCGCCTGTTGATATAGTTGTGACTAAATTTACATAAACATAAACATAAGCGCAACATATCATCCTTTAAAATTCTTCTCCCTGATTCTTTACTATCCAGTTCTCTAGAACCGTCAATATGGCCTGAGCATACAATTGTGCATGAGTTCCTTCTCAAAGATTCGAACTCGAATCCAAGAATTACCGAACATGCTCCAAAAAACTGATGTACTATTTTTCCATGCACTATCAGAACGTTCGCAGTTTGCTGGGAAAATTTCGTCAAATTCATACTAATAGCGCGTCATTTGATTTCGATGCCATCACGTTTACCGAAACCTGGCTTAACTCCTCTGTCAATGATCATGAAATTTTCATTGATAGTTACACTATTTATAGAATGGACCGCCCATCTTTTGCAGGTGGGGTTCTGATTGCAGTTAAATCTGTTTTCTCATCTGAGTTATTCCCATTCAATAACATTCATGGAATTGAATTTGTTGCAGTCAAAGTTCGTGTTGGCTCCGCATTTTTCTATTTAACCTGCTCTTACATTCCTCCCAGGTCTGATGCTGAGCTTTACTTACACCACCTCTCAGCAATTAATACTGTTGTTTCTGCATTAGGGTGCAATGATCGAATTATTGTTATGGGGGACTTTAACCTCCCATTTCTTTCTTGGCTGCCTTGTGATGACGCTAACCTGTTGTTTCCCAATTGCCATAATGACTTTATCAATGGGCTAACGGATATTTCCCTTGTCCAAATTAATGCCGTTAAAAACATTAGGGACAGACTTCTTGACCTCGTTTTTGTTAACGATGGTTCTCTTGCTACGGTATCTAGAGCAAGCCCAATATCTCTCCCTGAAGATCCTTACCATCCAACTTTGTTGATATCACTGGAGTGTACACAATCTGGAGGTGCTGACAGTTCCATGGCTCCTTGTCACATAAAGTGTTTTCGCAAAACAAACTTTATCGATTTAGATCTACATCTCTCGCGTGTTGATTGGTCGTTTCTTTATTCATTACCGAACATAGATGCAACTGTTAACTCCTTTGATAGTTCTATTTACTCCGCCCTTAATACGTTTGTTGGCTGGCGAAAATCCTCTAGCTGAACCCTCCACGAGGGTGCCGGCTGGGCAATGGACACTGCATTACCCCGGACAAGGGTAATGCACTGTCGCTTGCTCTGTCCGGGGTAATGCAGTGTCTAGCTAAGGCTATGGTCCGGCGTCTTCCCGATTCAAAGTCGAGGGAACCGAACCAGGGCCATGGCTAGAGGTGCCTGGCGGTCAGGCCTAAAACGCTAGGGGGCGGTCCCCCCGAAAAAATATTAACCAGTATGGACCCTCGGGCCAACTATGGAGTCGAAGTAGGAGCAAGCACGGGTTGGAGCGGGAGGAGCAGTCCTCTCCGCGTGTCGCCAGCGGTCACACCTCAGACTTGGCGGGAGCAGGCCAGGTCAGTTGCAAAGCTACTGCCACAACAACAACAACAACAAAAACAACTCACTCCGTAGCCTGCAAGTTGAGCCGCACAGATGCCGTAGTCGATACACACACGGATCTGGAGAGCGTGCTCTCTCTAAGCAGGACGGATGAAGAGAGCCTTCTCCGCTCGCCGGAGCCAGGCACCAGCTCCCTGCGTAGGGAAGGGCCGAAGCGTTCCAAGGAGGGGATGAAGGCCAAAGCGCAATACAAAGCGGCCCTCAACATCAAAAGCCGGCTGCAAGGTAAAGCAGACATCTCCCAGGAGGAGAAGGTCAAGCTAGCCTGGGCCGAGCAGAGAGTAGAGGAGGGTCGGCTACATTACGATCAGATGGCACAGATGAGGGCGTCGAATGGCGAATATGCCAATAAGGTGGAGGAGATGATGGCCACCAAGAGGCAACGCTCGACTGAGAGTGCCATTAAGGACACTCCAGCGAGCAAGCGGCAACTCGGGCCCAAGAGTGCAGCCCCTCCACCGAAAGCGGCCAAGAAGCCAACGAAGCCGAAAGCGAAGGTCAGCGATGTGACCAAACGACATCTGATCTTGGCACTCATCGACCGCAGCGAGGAAAACGGCAAGATGTCAGCGGCACAGTGGAAGCTTTTTTGCACAGATGGAGGAAGACCCCGCGGCCCCAATGCCCACGTTCGATGGTGCTGGGTAGCTAAATGGGGTTAAGATCCTCAAGTGCAATGATGATCCAACCCTAAGGTGGCTGACGCGTACGGTCTGCCAACTGGAGGCGATGTGGGAGGGGGCCAAGCTGGAGGTTGTGGACCGGGAGCTTACCCCGTCCAAGCCTAAGGCGAAGGTACTCTTCCCCATCACAATCCAGCGGGACAGAGCGCTGAAGCTCCTTCAGCGGCAAAACGCGGACGTGCCAACGGCCGATTGGAGGATCCTACACATTGGTAGCCCACTACCCAACGAGGGGGGCCAATGTGTGATCCTCCAAATAAACAAGGAAGCAGAGGATCTGCTTTACCCCAAGTTCGGGAAGATGGCGTGGGGCATGGGTAGCGTCTACCTGCGCCTCAAAAAGCGCCACCCTGAGGACAAGGACGCGCATACCCTGCAGGCAGGCGAGGTGGAAAAGGACTTAGGTCTCGATTCCATCGTGGAGGCCGCCCAGGGTCTTGCGCTTGAAGACGAAGAAGAGGAAGACGGTGACCTGACGCTGGTAGTCAACCCGTCAGGTGCAAGTGAGCCAGCCACCCATGCTGAGTGTGCTGCAGCTCAACTTGCATAAAAGCAAGGTAGCGTCGGCGGAGTTCCTCATCGCCATGGAGCAAGGGCTCGCCGACATAGCTCTAGTCCAGGAGCCCTGGATTGCGACAGGCAATTCAGTGGCCGGACTAAAGTCCTCAAATCATAACCTGTTCTACTCAACATCGGTAAGCAGGAACAGAACCGTCGTACTCGTACGAAAGGGAATCCATGCTTACCTTATGTCTCATTACAGCACGGATGACCTGACGGTTGTGATGCTGGAAAGTGAGGAAAAGCGCCTTCTGGTGGCTTCCTGCTACATGGCTCACGACAGACCCGCACCACCCGACGAACTCAGGAACCTGGTGACAGAAGCCGGCACCAAAAACTATCAACTCGTCATCGGAACGGACGCCAATGCCCACCACAATGTGTGGGAAAGCACCGACATCAATGACAGAGGTGAGTCACTCTTAGACTTTATACTAGCAACTAATCTATATATAGCAAACCTTCGTGGGTCCGACCTCATCCAACGTGCTAGACCTAACACTTGCAACGGGAAACAGTACTACGGTATCTAGCTGGAGAGTCCTCGAAAGACCATCCTTCTCAGACCATAAGTACATTCAGTTCAAGTGCGAATTCAAACACCCTTCGAAGACAACAGTCTATAGAAACCCCGGAACACAAACTGGGCAAAGTTTAAAAAGACAGTTACTTCGAAGCTCGCGAATCCGGGCACAGTGAAATCCGCGGAGGATATAGAGAAGTCCCTAAAGACCCTATCCAACGAGTTACTGAACGCCTACCATGCATCGTGCAAACCCTCGAAAACGAAGAGGAGGTCCAAGCCACTCTGGTGGAACCGAGATCTCTCTCTCCAAAGGAACAACCTCAAGGAATTCTTCAAGATCGCCAAACAAGCGAACGAAGAGATTGTCAATGAGGAATATAAAATCCTACTTAGGAGCTACAAGAAGGAAATACGTGAGGCACAAAGGAACTCGTGGAGAAACTTCTGCTCCAACATCGAGAAAGTGCCCGAAACCGCTAGGCTTCGGAAGCTGCTTTCAAAGCAGCCCACAGTACAGAGCCAACTAAAACTAGACAACGGACAGTGGACAGAGGGCAGCAAAGAAGCCCTAACAGCACTAATGGAGGCGCACTTCCCTGGATGCACCGAGGTCACTGACGCCAAGGACCATCAGGACCTAGCAACCGAGGAACAGCACCCTCCAATAGGTCTGTTAACCACTAAGAGAATCCACTGGGCCATAGACTCCTTCGCGGGCATAAAAGCACCAGGACTGGACGGGATATTCCCAGCCATGATGCAGTTGACCAAAGAGGTTATTACCCCATGGCTCCTCGCAATATACTCAGCATGCCTAAGTACGGGCTATATCCCCATCCAATGGAGAACCTCGAGAGTTGTCTTCCTCCCTAAGGCAGGAAAGTGCAGCCACGTGAGTCCCAAGGATTACAGACCGATAAGCCTTACCTCCTTTATACTAAAAACACTAGAAAAGCTGTTAGATTTGCACATCAGGAATGAGGTAGAGGGACTGATGTCAACAAACCAACACGCCTACACTAAAGGGAAATCAGTGGAGACGGCACTACACTCGCTAGTAGCCACCATCGAGAGCGCCCTTCACAACAAAAAGTATGCTTTGGGAGCATTTGTGGACATCTCAGGAGCATTCAACAACGTGGCCACAACCGCAATAACAAGTCGCCTAGAAGCGAATAACATACACCCTGCAATCAACGTCTGGATCAAAAACCTCCTAAGTTGTAGACGGGTGCAATCGGAGTGGGGCACTGCTTCCATGGTAAAGGGGGCACACAGAGGCACACCTCAGGGTGGAGTCCTGTCGCCACTACTGTGGAATCTGGTGGTCGACGACCTCATCAAGAGATTTGAAAGGAAGGCCCCAAAGATAACAGCTTATGCAGACGACATAAGCATACTTATTACGGGTGTATGTCCATCGACCCTCAGCTCCTTAATGGAACGTACACTCAGGGAGATACGTGAGTGGGCGGAAGAGGTAGGACTCAGTATCAACGCGGACAAGACGGACCTCATCCTCTTTACCAAGAGGTACAAGGTACCGATATGGACCCCCCCGAAAATTGACCAAACTAGGCTGACTCCACAATCACAGGTGAAATACCTAGGCACAGTACTGGACAGCAAGCTGACATGGAGGCCCAATGTAGTGGAAAGGGTGAAGAAGGCTACCATTGCGCTTTATGCATCCAAGAAGATGCTCAGCAGCACATGGGGCCTGTCACCTGCTCTAATGCACTGGAAGACATACCAGAAGCTTATGAAAAAGACTCAGCGACAGGCTCTGCTCTGTATTACAGGGGCGCTGAGGTCAACCCCAACAAAAGCACTCGAAACTGTACTCGGAATCGACCCCCTGGACATTCACGCTCGCCTGATTGCGGGAAAGGCAGCACAACGCCTCATAGCATCAGGAAATCTATCGCCACAAGGATACGGGCATAGTTCAATCGGCAGGGAAATGACCAGATCAACTGATTACATGACCCCCCAAACTTGCCTTGACGTCAAAACAACCACATCTTTGGGACCTGAAGACTGGAAAATTGGACGGGACCAAACTGAGCACCTCAATATATACACAGACGGCTCCAAGATGGACGGAGGAGTAGGAGCGGGCCTTTACTGTACAGACCCTGAGATAAGGCTGTCGTATAAACTACCGGACCAATGCAGCATATTCCAGGCAGAAGTTTTTGCCATCGGGAAAGCAGCGGAGGTCGCTCTCCTCACAGAACAAGCACACGATGCGGTCAACCTATTCGTCGACAGCCAAGCGGCGATAAGATGTGTCTTGGCGAGCAGGAAGGCATTAGATATCCTAAGCACGACAAAGACAGTGCGGATCTATTGGGTTCCCAGCCACCAGGGCATCGAAGGAAACGAAGCGGCGGACGTACTAGCTAAGGATGGCGTCGGGTTGGGGAATAGGAGAACCGAGAACGTGCCTGTCTCCCTCAGAACGCTGCAAGGCGATCTAGAGAAGCAGGCTAGAGCACAGACTGATAGCAGGTGGAGGAGTACCACCACCTGCAGAACCTCGAAGATAATGTGCAAGGAGCGCAACGAGAAATTTAGCCACTACCTACTGCACCTACCACGAAAGGACTGTAGATTGCTAGTGGGAATACTTACAGGTCACTGTCTGGCTGCTGCACATGCAGCAAAGCTAGGCATCACCAACAGAGACAGTTGTAGGAAATGTGAGGAACCTGGGGCTATCGAAACCCTGAAACATCTCATCTGCAACTGTCCGGCTCTCTCAAGGGCAAGGAGGAGATACCTGGGCGCCCCAGTGTTGGCATCACTGGAAGATGCCTCCAAAAGGACGCCAAAGGAACTGCTGGCCTATGCTAAAAACACCTCGATTCTCGGGGACTTTTAAAACCACATTAACACTCCCGCGACGGTTCATACACCCCCCCCATCCGGATAACTAAGGGCCATATTGGCCTATGCGTGGCCCCGCTGAGGGCCGTCCGGGTTAACCTAACCTAACCTAAAACGTTTGTTCCAGATATCACTGTACCTGTATCGTCCAAGCCTCCCTGGTTCTCCAAGTATTTGTCATACTTAAAAAATAATAAATCCCGGCTCTATAAAAAGTACCAGAAGTCGGGCTTCACGTTGGCCTTAGCTCTATACGCCTCCGCTCGCTCTCTGTTTCTTGCCGTCAATAGTCAGTGTTATAATCATTACCTTTCACAATGTAGTAGTAACTTTCGTAGTGATCCTAAAAAATTCTATTCGTTCTTTAACTCTAAGCGCAAGTCAAACGTTTTTCCTCCGTCCCTTCATTACCAGAACAAAACAGAAGCTTCTGCTGTTGGTATTGCAAAATGTATTCGCTAACTTTTTCCAAACAACGTACTCGTCTCATATTTACAACGCATCCACTCCGTATCCGTACCAGCTACCTCAAGCTAACAGCATTTTTCTGCCCTTTTTCGAGGAAAGTGTTGTTCTGGAAGGTTTGTCATCTATGGACATATCGTTTTCTGCGGGTCCAGATAAGGTTAAGTTGCATCTTAAAACATTTTGCCGAGTCCCTCTGCAAACCCTTAACCTTTCTCTTCAACCTCTCCTTGGAACAGTCTTGTCTCCCAGTAATTTGGAATGAGTCCTACATCATTCCGCTTCACAAAAAAGGTTCAAGATTAAACATTGAAAACTATCGTGGTATCGCAAAGCTTTCCGCCATCGCGAAGCTTCTTGAGTTCCTGGTCACCCGGCAACTGCAACATCTTTGTTGCAGCTTGATATCTCCGTCGCAACACGGTTTTTTCAGACATCGTTCAACATCGACTAACCTTCTTGAGTTTTCTAACCTAATCCACCGTGGTTTTCAAATTGGTTTGCAGACGGATGTAGTTTTTACGGACTTCAGCAAGGATTTTGTCCTATCTCTCTAACCGTACTCAACGTGTTTTGTTTTCTAACGTGTTGTCAAATACTGTTAATGTTACTTCAGGTGTGCCACAGAGAAGTCATCTGGGCCCGCTTCTGATTATTTTATTTGTGAATGACCTTCCTAAAGTTATAACATACTCTACTACACTAATGTATGCTGATGATGTCAAAATCTGTCTTTCTTACTCTGATTGGTATTTGCACACACGCCTTCAACTTGATCTAAGTGAACTACTATTGTGGTGTTCAACTAATCTTCTTTTTCTGAACCTTTCCAAATGCAAACTTATGACATTTTACCGTCGCGTTCCTCATTTTGTCCCATATGTTCTAGGAAATCATGTCCTTGAGCGAATTTCGAGTTCAAATGACCTCGGAGTCCTTTTTGTAACTGTAAATAAAGCTAAGGGTGTTTTAGCGTTCATCAAGCGTTGGTCCAGGGAGTTTGACGACCCGTACGTTACGAAACAACTGTACATCTCGTTGGTACGTCCTATATTGGAGTATTGTTCTTGTGTGTGGAGCCCGCAGTATAAAGAGCAGCAGGCTGTTATTGAATCCGTGCAAAAGCAATTTTTAATTTTTGCCCATCGGAACTTTAACTGGGACTCAGGTAGAATCTTGCCACCCTACCGGTCTAGGCTAAATCTTATTGACCTGCCGTCGTTGCACCATCGCAGAATATGCAATGGCGTAATGTTCGTGCAAAAGCTCCTTCTTGGGACTGTTGACTCCCAAACTCTCTTGAGTCAGATTGACTTGGCCGTTCCATCTAGACCTATCCGTACTTTTAGGCCTATCCATCTACCCATATGTAGGTTTAATTATGCTGATCATGAACCTTTTAGGGTTTTATGCCATAATTATAACTCCCTCTGTCAAACCCTATCCCCTGAACTGTTTCTTAAACTAATTGCATGCAATATTTATAATCATTTAAATTTAGCTAACTTTTAACTTATCTTTTTCCGCCTTTAGTAAATAAGTACCATTATTAACAGATAATTTGTTAATTTTGTGAAGGCACAAGCCTCCACAAAACCTGACCACAACACCATCCCCTGAAGGGACAGCCCCGGGGGGCTTATTAGCTCATTTTATTACTACTACTATTACTATTATAGCAAAGACAACCATGAATCCTTAGTTTCCCCAATTAAAATAAGAAATAGGCTAAGAAAACCCCTAAAATAGTGAGGGCTTTTACTTATTAGCAGCGAAGAGACAACACGAAAGAGAGATGCCTACTACGGCCACGCAGCAAAGAGAGCCGACATGGAAGAGAAGGAAACGAAGAGATCGCTCTTACGCCCACGCAGCCAAAGCAAGAGAGAGAACGGCTAAACGCAAAGGAACAGCATGCAAGAGAGCGAAGCGGCAGAGAAGCCGCCGATCGCCCACGCAGCCGAGGGAGAGAGCCGACGGCGAACCATGAAAAACCCCGAGCCGAGGCCGACAGCCGAAAGCGCAGCCACGAAGCGGCAGAAAAGCTGCAAAAAGTAAATCAGAGGCCTGGCACGGTCCAGCGCGGGCCAGGCTCGGGAGTGATCTCCAAGTGCTGAACCAGAACGGTTGGGAAAAATAAACAGTGCCCCGACCCCGCGAAAAAAAAGACAAAAATATATAAGTCGTGACCACCGTGACGAGGACCGGCCGCCGGACCCAAGGAAGGGAAAGCAAGGGTGAGCCACCTCACGTATGTGAGCTCTGGGGGGGATAGATCGGTGCAGTAGGCACGGAGTACGCACAGAACCAGAAGTTTCCCAAAATGTTTGTAAATTTTTGTCGTTTATTCCCCCACAATAAAGACACCCACCTCAACCTACCGGTTTCAGAACTTTCGGATCATGCGGCATCCACCAAGCTGGGCTTGCCTTTCCCATACCATTCTCCCCTGGGGACCCGGCGATGCTGGATGTGAGTCGTGGATTCACGCGGCATCCGCAAAGCTGCGTTCCCTCTCCTACACCCTCGCCCTGGGGACCCGGCGATGCTGGATGTGAGTCGTGGATTCACGCGGCATCCGCAAAGCTGGGTTCCCTCTCCTACACCCTCGCCCTGGGGACCCGGCGACGCAGATGTGAGTCGTGGATCATGCGGCATCTGCTAAGCTGGGCTCCCCTCTCCACTACCCTTCCGACCCCTGACCCAAACCCCCTCCTCCCGCCACGCATGACCCCCAACGCACGTCTCTGCAGCTCCCCAAGCACGGGTTCACCCACGCCTCGATCCACGCCACGGGTGCGCTTTCGCTGCGAACGGCTCTCCCCTTAGGTCCTCACACAACAAATTTTGCTGTGGGGAAGGACCGGGCCCTGGACAGACTGAGAAGCTGTACCTCGGCCTGAGAACTTCCTTACAATTTAATAAATAAATAAATAAATAAAAAAAAAAAACGAAAGCCAATTTAAACGTCGGAACAACCGGCTAATAAAGCCATGCGGATAAATAACATTGAAGATGCCCATTTTTTAGATCAGCCCCCGCAGTAGGTCTGCCCCACTTAAAAAGAATAGATAAAAAACTAAACAAAGAATTAAAAGTTTTGGTAGATACGGGGGAAACTTCCGGTTATATAAAAAAGGGAATTTATGAAAATAAAAAAGAATTATCAATTTATAAGAAAGTTGCTACAGTAAATGAGTTTTCGATAATTAAATATTTCCATAATATAACTATTTTTAATACAAAACAAGTGTTTTACGAAATAGATGGACTTAACCTTTTAAAGAAAATCTGCGCTGCTATTGATACAGGAAAGGGGACTTTAAGTTATAAAGATAATGAAGATAAACCGTCTACAATTTGGTCGTCGCAACTAGAACTTGAACCAGTTGGACTGCGGAGTGGGTATCCTACGGTGCGCAAGGGAGGGTCTGAAGACACGGCGACAGCCTCTGATGATTGCGATGGAAGATGAGTGACAGGCAGTTATGGTACTGTTTCTGATACTGATTTTATTGATAAAAATGATTCTTATTTATAGGTAACAAAAGGTACAAAAGTGCTGAGTCTGTAAAATATATGTTTTGTGTATTATGGATAATTTTAGTGTCTGGTGGGCAATTGCGACATTTTGATGGTCAGCAATTGCACCGCTGTCTTCGCCCTCTGACTTCAAGTCATCAGCATACATTAGTGTAGTAGAGTATGTTATAACTTTAGGAAGGTCATTCACAAATAAAATAATCAGAAGCGGGCCCAGATGACTTCTCTGTGGCACACCTGAAGTAACATTAACAGTATTTGACAACACGTTAGAAAACAAAACACGTTGAGTACGGTTAGAGAGATAGGACAAAATCCTTGCTGAAGTCCGTAAAAACTACATCCGTCTGCAAACCAATTTGAAAACCACGGTGGATTAGGTTAGAAAACTCAAGAAGGTTAGTCGATGTTGAACGATGTCTGAAAAAACCGTGTTGCGACGGAGATATCAAGCTGCAACAAAGATGTTGCAGTTGCCGGGTGACCAGGAACTCAAGAAGCTTCGCGATGGCGGAAAGCTTTGCGATACCACGATAGTTTTCAATGTTTAATCTTGAACCTTTTTTGTGAAGCGGAATGATGTAGGACTCATTCCAAATTACTGGGAGACAAGACTGTTCCAAGGAGAGGTTGAAGAGAAAGGTTAAGGGTTTGCAGAGGGACTCGGCAAAATGTTTTAAGATGCAACTTAACCTTATCTGGACCCGCAGAAAACGATATGTCCATAGATGACAAACCTTCCAGAACAACACTTTCCTCGAAAAAGGGCAGAAAAATGCTGTTAGCTTGAGGTAGCTGGTACGGATACGGAGTGGATGCGTTGTAAATATGAGACGAGTACGTTGTTTGGAAAAAGTTAGCGAATACATTTTGCAATACCAACAGCAGAAGCTTCTGTTTTGTTCTGGTAATGAAGGGACGGAGGAAAAACGTTTGACTTGCGCTTAGAGTTAAAGAACGAATAGAATTTTTTAGGATCACTACGAAAGTTACTACTACATTGTGAAAGGTAATGATTATAACACTGACTATTGACGGCAAGAAACAGAGAGCGAGCGGAGGCGTATAGAGCTAAGGCCAACGTGAAGCCCGACTTCTGGTACTTTTTATAGAGCCGGGATTTATTATTTTTTAAGTATGACAAATACTTGGAGAACCAGGGAGGCTTGGACGATACAGGTACAGTGATATCTGGAACAAACGTTTTAGGTTAGGTTAGGTTAACCCGGACGGCCCTCAGCGGGGCCACGCATAGGCCAATATGGCCCTTAGTTATCCGGATGGGGGGGGTGTATGAACCGTCGCGGGAGTGTTAATGTGGTTTTAAAAGTCCCCGAGAATCGAGGTGTTTTTAGCATAGGCCAGCAGTTCCTTTGGCGTCCTTTTGGAGGCATCTTCCAGTGATGCCAACACTGGGGCGCCCAGGTATCTCCTCCTTGCCCTTGAGAGAGCCGGACAGTTGCAGATGAGATGTTTCAGGGTTTCGATAGCCCCAGGTTCCTCACATTTCCTACAACTGTCTCTGTTGGTGATGCCTAGCTTTGCTGCATGTGCAGCAGCCAGACAGTGACCTGTAAGTATTCCCACTAGCAATCTACAGTCCTTTCGTGGTAGGTGCAGTAGGTAGTGGCTAAATTTCTCGTTGCGCTCCTTGCACATTATCTTCGAGGTTCTGCAGGTGGTGGTACTCCTCCACCTGCTATCAGTCTGTGCTCTAGCCTGCTTCTCTAGATCGCCCTGCAGCGTTCTGAGGGAGACAGGCACGTTCTCGGTTCTCCTATTCCCCAACCCGACGCCATCCTTAGCTAGTACGTCCGCCGCTTCGTTTCCTTCGATGCCCTGGTGGCTGGGAACCCAATAGATCCGCACTGTCTTTGTCGTGCTTAGGATATCTAATGCCTTCCTGCTCGCCAAGACACATCTTATCGCCGCTTGGCTGTCGACGAATAGGTTGACCGCATCGTGTGCTTGTTCTGTGAGGAGAGCGACCTCCGCTGCTTTCCCGATGGCAAAAACTTCTGCCTGGAATATGCTGCATTGGTCCGGTAGTTTATACGACAGCCTTATCTCAGGGTCTGTACAGTAAAGGCCCGCTCCTACTCCTCCGTCCATCTTGGAGCCGTCTGTGTATATATTGAGGTGCTCAGTTTGGTCCCGTCCAATTTTCCAGTCTTCAGGTCCCAAAGATGTGGTTGTTTTGACGTCAAGGCAAGTTTGGGGGGTCATGTAATCAGTTGATCTGGTCATTTCCCTGCCGATTGAACTATGCCCGTATCCTTGTGGCGATAGATTTCCTGATGCTATGAGGCGTTGTGCTGCCTTTCCCGCAATCAGGCGAGCGTGAATGTCCAGGGGGTCGATTCCGAGTACAGTTTCGAGTGCTTTTGTTGGGGTTGACCTCAGCGCCCCTGTAATACAGAGCAGAGCCTGTCGCTGAGTCTTTTTCATAAGCTTCTGGTATGTCTTCCAGTGCATTAGAGCAGGTGACAGGCCCCATGTGCTGCTGAGCATCTTCTTGGATGCATAAAGCGCAATGGTAGCCTTCTTCACCCTTTCCACTACATTGGGCCTCCATGTCAGCTTGCTGTCCAGTACTGTGCCTAGGTATTTCACCTGTGATTGTGGAGTCAGCCTAGTTTGGTCAATTTTCGGGGGGGTCCATATCGGTACCTTGTACCTCTTGGTAAAGAGGATGAGGTCCGTCTTGTCCGCGTTGATACTGAGTCCTACCTCTTCCGCCCACTCACGTATCTCCCTGAGTGTACGTTCCATTAAGGAGCTGAGGGTCGATGGACATACACCCGTAATAAGTATGCTTATGTCGTCTGCATAAGCTGTTATCTTTGGGGCCTTCCTTTCAAATCTCTTGATGAGGTCGTCGACCACCAGATTCCACAGTAGTGGCGACAGGACTCCACCCTGAGGTGTGCCTCTGTGTGCCCCCTTTACCATGGAAGCAGTGCCCCACTCCGATTGCACCCGTCTACAACTTAGGAGGTTTTTGATCCAGACGTTGATTGCAGGGTGTATGTTATTCGCTTCTAGGCGACTTGTTATTGCGGTTGTGGCCACGTTGTTGAATGCTCCTGAGATGTCCACAAATGCTCCCAAAGCATACTTTTTGTTGTGAAGGGCGCTCTCGATGGTGGCTACTAGCGAGTGTAGTGCCGTCTCCACTGATTTCCCTTTAGTGTAGGCGTGTTGGTTTGTTGACATCAGTCCCTCTACCTCATTCCTGATGTGCAAATCTAACAGCTTTTCTAGTGTTTTTAGTATAAAGGAGGTAAGGCTTATCGGTCTGTAATCCTTGGGACTCACGTGGCTCCTGCCTTAGGGAGGAAGACAACTCTCGAGGTTCTCCATTGGATGGGGATATAGCCCGTACTTAGGCATGCTGAGTATATTGCGAGGAGCCATGGGGTAATAACCTCTTTGGTCAACTGCATCATGGCTGGGAATATCCCGTCCAGTCCTGGTGCTTTTATGCCCGCGAAGGAGTCTATGGCCCAGTGGATTCTCTTAGTGGTTAACAGACCTATTGGAGGGTGCTGTTCCTCGGTTGCTAGGTCCTGATGGTCCTTGGCGTCAGTGACCTCGGTGCATCCAGGGAAGTGCGCCTCCATTAGTGCTGTTAGGGCTTCTTTGCTGCCCTCTGTCCACTGTCCGTTGTCTAGTTTTAGTTGGCTCTGTACTGTGGGCTGCTTTGAAAGCAGCTTCCGAAGCCTAGCGGTTTCGGGCACTTTCTCGATGTTGGAGCAGAAGTTTCTCCACGAGTTCCTTTGTGCCTCACGTATTTCCTTCTTGTAGCTCCTAAGTAGGATTTTATATTCCTCATTGACAATCTCTTCGTTCGCTTGTTTGGCGATCTTGAAGAATTCCTTGAGGTTGTTCCTTTGGAGAGAGAGATCTCGGTTCCACCAGAGTGGCTTGGACCTCCTCTTCGTTTTCGAGGGTTTGCACGATGCATGGTAGGCGTTCAGTAACTCGTTGGATAGGGTCTTTAGGGACTTCTCTATATCCTCCGCGGATTTCACTTTGCCCAGTTTGTGTTCCGGGGGTTTCTATAGACTGTTGTCTTCGAAGGGTGTTTGAATTCGCACTTGAACTGAATGTACTTATGGTCTGAGAAGGATGGTCTTTCGAGGACTCTCCAGCTAGATACCGTAGTACTGTTTCCCGTTGCAAGTGTTAGGTCTAGCACGTTGGATGAGGTCGGACCCACGAAGGTTTGCTATATATAGATTAGTTGCTAGTATAAAGTCTAAGAGTGACTCACCTCTGTCATTGATGTCGGTGCTTTCCCACACATTGTGGTGGGCATTGGCGTCCGTTCCGATGACGAGTTGATAGTTTTTGGTGCCGGCTTCTGTCACCAGGTTCCTGAGTTCGTCGGGTGGTGCGGGTCTGTCGTGAGCCATGTAGCAGGAAGCCACCAGAAGGCGCTTTTCCTCACTTTCCAGCATCACAACCGTCAGGTCATCCGTGCTGTAATGAGACATAAGGTAAGCATGGATTCCCTTTCGTACGAGTACGACGGTTCTGTTCCTGCTTACCGATGTTGAGTAGAACAGGTTATGATTTGAGGACTTTAGTCCGGCCACTGAATTGCCTGTCGCAATCCAGGGCTCCTGGACTAGAGCTATGTCGGCGAGCCCTTGCTCCATGGCGATGAGGAACTCCGCCGACGCTACCTTGCTTTTATGCAAGTTGAGCTGCAGCACACTCAGCATGGGTGGCTGGCTCACTTGCACCTGACGGGTTGACTACCAGCGTCAGGTCACCGTCTTCCTCTTCTTCGTCTTCAAGCGCAAGACCCTGGGCGGCCTCCACGATGGAATCGAGACCTAAGTCCTTTTCCACCTCGCCTGCCTGCAGGGTATGCGCGTCCTTGTCCTCAGGGTGGTGCTTTTTGAGGCGCAGGTAGACGCTACCCATGCCCCACGCCATCTTCCCGAACTTGGGGTATAGCAGATCCTCTGCTTCCTTGTTTATTTGGAGGATCACACATTGGCCCCCCTCGTTGGGTAGTGGGCTACCAATGTGTAGGATCCTCCAATCGGCCGTTGGCACGTCCGCGTTTTGCCGCTGAAGGAGCTTCAGCGCTCTGTCCCGCTGGATTGTGATGGGGAAGAGTACCTTCGCCTTAGGCTTGGACGGGGTAAGCTCCCGGTCCACAACCTCCAGCTTGGCCCCCTCCCACATCGCCTCCAGTTGGCAGACCGTACGCGTCAGCCACCTTAGGGTTGGATCATCATTGCACTTGAGGATCTTAACCCCATTTAGCTACCCAGCACCATCGAACGTGGGCCTTGGGGCCGCGGGGTCTTCCTCCATCTGTGCAAAAAAGCTTCCACTGTGCCGCTGACATCTTGCCGTTTTCCTCGCTGCGGTCGATGAGTGCCAAGATCAGATGTCGTTTGGTCACATCGCTGACCTTCGCTTTCGGCTTCGTTGGCTTCTTGGCCGCTTTCGGTGGAGGGGCTGCACTCTTGGGCCCGAGTTGCCGCTTGCTCGCTGGAGTGTCCTTAATGGCACTCTCAGTCGAGCGTTGCCTCTTGGTGGCCATCATCTCCTCCACCTTATTGGCATATTCGCCATTCGACGCCCTCATCTGTGCCATCTGATCGTAATGTAGCCGACCCTCCTCTACTCTCTGCTCGGCCCAGGCTAGCTTGACCTTCTCCTCCTGGGAGATGTCTGCTTTACCTTGCAGCCGGCTTTTGATGTTGAGGGCCGCTTTGTATTGCGCTTTGGCCTTCATCCCCTCCTTGGAACGCTTCGGCCCTTCCCTACGCAGGGAGCTGGTGCCTGGCTCCGGCGAGCGGAGAAGGCTCTCTTCATCCGTCCTGCTTAGAGAGAGCACGCTCTCCAGATCCGTGTCTGTATCGACTACGGCATCTGTGCGGCTCAACTTGCAGGCTACGGAGTGAGTTGTTTTTGTTGTTGTTGTTGTTGTGGCAGTAGCTTTGCAACTGACCTGGCCTGCTCCCGCCAAGTCTGAGGTGTGACCGCTGGCGACACGCGGAGAGGACTGCTCCTCCCGCTCCAACCCGTGCTTGCTCCTACTTGGACTCCATAGTTGGCCCGAGGGTCCATACTGGTTAATATTTTTTCGGGGGGACCGCCCCCTAGCGTTTTAGGCCTGACCGCCAGGCACCTCTAGCCATGGCCCTGGTTCGGTTCCCTCGACTTTGAATCGGGAAGACGCCGGACCATAGCCTTAGCTAGACACTGCATTACCCCGGACAGAGCAAGCGACAGTGCATTACCCTTGTCCGGGGTAATGCAGTGTCCATTGCCCAGCCGGCACCCTCGTGGAGGGTTCAGCTAGAGGATTTTCGCCAGCCAACAAACGTATTAAGGGCGGAGTAAATAGAACTATCAAAGGAGTTAACAGTTGCATCTATGTTCGGTAATGAATAAAGAAACGACCAATCAACACGCGAGAGATGTAGATCTAAATCGATAAAGTTTGTTTTGCGAAAACACTTTATGTGACAAGGAGCCATGGAACTGTCAGCACCTCCAGATTGTGTACACTCCAGTGATATCAACAAAGTTGGATGGTAAGGATCTTCAGGGAGAGATATTGGGCTTGCTCTAGATACCGTAGCAAGAGAACCATCGTTAACAAAAACGAGGTCAAGAAGTCTGTCCCTAATGTTTTTAACGGCATTAATTTGGACAAGGGAAATATCCGTTAGCCCATTGATAAAGTCATTATGGCAATTGGGAAACAACAGGTTAGCGTCATCACAAGGCAGCCAAGAAAGAAATGGGAGGTTAAAGTCCCCCATAACAATAATTCGATCATTGCACCCTAATGCAGAAACAACAGTATTAATTGCTGAGAGGTGGTGTAAGTAAAGCTCAGCATCAGACCTGGGAGGAATGTAAGAGCAGGTTAAATAGAAAAATGCGGAGCCAACACGAACTTTGACTGCAACAAATTCAATTCCATGAATGTTATTGAATGGGAATAACTCAGATGAGAAAACAGATTTAACTGCAATCAGAACCCCACCTGCAAAAGATGGGCGGTCCATTCTATAAATAGTGTAACTATCAATGAAAATTTCATGATCATTGACAGAGGAGTTAAGCCAGGTTTCGGTAAACGTGATGGCATCGAAATCAAATGACGCGCTATTAGTATGAATTTGACGAAATTTTCCCAGCAAACTGCGAACGTTCTGATAGTGCATGGAAAAATAGTACATCAGTTTTTTGGAGCATGTTCGGTAATTCTTGGATTCGAGTTCGAATCTTTGAGAAGGAACTCATGCACAATTGTATGCTCAGGCCATATTGACGGTTCTAGAGAACTGGATAGTAAAGAATCAGGGAGAAGAATTTTAAAGGATGATATGTTGCGCTTATGTTTATGTTTATGTAAATTTAGTCACAACCTTGAATCACAGTTTCTTGGGCTCAAACTCTTGAGCGAATCGCCTAGACGGAAAATTCCGCATAATGATACCAATCTCTTGCAACCTAATCCGATTGGTACGCCTGCCTCCCACCTTCATCCATCGGAAGCATTTCCATGTAGTCATGCCACGCCGTTGTCTGTAAATCCGCCAACGGTGGCTCCGGAGTTCTTTACACCGAGCAATGTGCTTCCTTCGAGCTCCCAACTTCCCAACAGCATCAATCCCATCCCTGCAGTTTCTGTGGCCGTCACTTCTGACGCGGTGAGTGCTCCTAGTGCGGGTGTGCTGGTTGCTGACGACGTCTTGCCAATTCCTGCTCCAATTCCTGCTCCAATTCCTGCTCCAATTCCTGCTCCAATTCCTACTCCAATTCCTGCTACAGCCATTGCTGCCAATTCCTCTGCCCTTGGACCGAGATCTCTTTTAGGAGTGGCTCCACCATCTCGATCTCGCTCGGGACTTCAACTTAGAGCAGTGGTCCCTCGGAAAGCAATATTTGTTTCTCGTCTTATTCCTGAGGCTACAACGGAGGATGTTAAACAACATCTTTCCTTTAAACTTAACACTTCGCCTGTTGATATAGTTGTGACTAAATTTACATAAACATAAACATAAGCGCAACATATCATCCTTTAAAATTCTTCTCCCTGATTCTTTACTATCCAGTTCTCTAGAACCGTCAATATGGCCTGAGCATACAATTGTGCATGAGTTCCTTCTCAAAGATTCGAACTCGAATCCAAGAATTACCGAACATGCTCCAAAAAACTGATGTACTATTTTTCCATGCACTATCAGAACGTTCGCAGTTTGCTGGGAAAATTTCGTCAAATTCATACTAATAGCGCGTCATTTGATTTCGATGCCATCACGTTTACCGAATCCTGGCTTAACTCCTCTGTCAATGATCATGAAATTTTCATTGATAGTTACACTATTTATAGAATGGACCGCCCATCTTTTGCAGGTGGGGTTCTGATTGCAGTTAAATCTGTTTTCTCATCTGAGTTATTCCCATTCAATAACATTCATGGAATTGAATTTGTTGCAGTCAAAGTTCGTGTTGGCTCCGCATTTTTCTATTTAACATGCTCTTACATTCCTCCCAGGTCTGATGCTGAGCTTTACTTACACCACCTCTCAGCAATTAATACTGTTGTTTCTGCATTAGGGTGCAATGATCGAATTATTGTTATGGGGGACTTTAACCTCCCATTTCTTTCTTGGCTGCCTTGTGATGACGCTAACCTGTTGTTTCCCAATTGCCATAATGACTTTATCAATGGGCTAACGGATATTTCCCTTGTCCAAATTAATGCCGTTAAAAACATTAGGGACAGACTTCTTGACCTCGTTTTTGTTAACGATGGTTCTCTTGCTACGGTATCTAGAGCAAGCCCAATATCTCTCCCTGAAGATCCTTACCATCCAACTTTGTTGATATCACTGGAGTGTACACAATCTGGAGGTGCTGACAGTTCCATGGCTCCTTGTCACATAAAGTGTTTTCGCAAAACAAACTTTATCGATTTAGATCTACATCTCTCGCGTGTTGATTGGTCGTTTCTTTATTCATTACCGAACATAGATGCAACTGTTAACTCCTTTGATAGTTCTATTTACTCCGCCCTTAATACGTTTGTTGGCTGGCGAAAATCCTCTAGCTGAACCCTCCACGAGGGTGCCGGCTGGGCAATGGACACTGCATTACCCCGGACAAGGGTAATGCACTGTCGCTTGCTCTGTCCGGGGTAATGCAGTGTCTAGCTAAGGCTATGGTCCGGCGTCTTCCCGATTCAAAGTCGAGGGAACCGAACCAGGGCCATGGCTAGAGGTGCCTGGCGGTCAGGCCTAAAACGCTAGGGGGCGGTCCCCCCGAAAAAATATTAACCAGTATGGACCCTCGGGCCAACTATGGAGTCCAAGTAGGAGCAAGCACGGGTTGGAGCGGGAGGAGCAGTCCTCTCCGCGTGTCGCCAGCGGTCACACCTCAGACTTGGCGGGAGCAGGCCAGGTCAGTTGCAAAGCTACTGCCACAACAACAACAACAACAAAAACAACTCACTCCGTAGCCTGCAAGTTGAGCCGCACAGATGCCGTAGTCGATACAGACACGGATCTGGAGAGCGTGCTCTCTCTAAGCAGGACGGATGAAGAGAGCCTTCTCCGCTCGCCGGAGCCAGGCACCAGCTCCCTGCGTAGGGAAGGGCCGAAGCGTTCCAAGGAGGGGATGAAGGCCAAAGCGCAATACAAAGCGGCCCTCAACATCAAAAGCCGGCTGCAAGGTAAAGCAGACATCTCCCAGGAGGAGAAGGTCAAGCTAGCCTGGGCCGAGCAGAGAGTAGAGGAGGGTCGGCTACATTACGATCAGATGGCACAGATGAGGGCGTCGAATGGCGAATATGCCAATAAGGTGGAGGAGATGATGGCCACCAAGAGGCAACGCTCGACTGAGAGTGCCATTAAGGACACTCCAGCGAGCAAGCGGCAACTCGGGCCCAAGAGTGCAGCCCCTCCACCGAAAGCGGCCAAGAAGCCAACGAAGCCGAAAGCGAAGGTCAGCGATGTGACCAAACGACATCTGATCTTGGCACTCATCGACCGCAGCGAGGAAAACGGCAAGATGTCAGCGGCACAGTGGAAGCTTTTTTGCACAGATGGAGGAAGACCCCGCGGCCCCAAGGCCCACGTTCGATGGTGCTGGGTAGCTAAATGGGGTTAAGATCCTCAAGTGCAATGATGATCCAACCCTAAGGTGGCTGACGCGTACGGTCTGCCAACTGGAGGCGATGTGGGAGGGGGCCAAGCTGGAGGTTGTGGACCGGGAGCTTACCCCGTCCAAGCCTAAGGCGAAGGTACTCTTCCCCATCACAATCCAGCGGGACAGAGCGCTGAAGCTCCTTCAGCGGCAAAACGCGGACGTGCCAACGGCCGATTGGAGGATCCTACACATTGGTAGCCCACTACCCAACGAGGGGGGCCAATGTGTGATCCTCCAAATAAACAAGGAAGCAGAGGATCTGCTATACCCCAAGTTCGGGAAGATGGCGTGGGGCATGGGTAGCGTCTACCTGCGCCTCAAAAAGCGCCACCCTGAGGACAAGGACGCGCATACCCTGCAGGCAGGCGAGGTGGAAAAGGACTTAGGTCTCGATTCCATCGTGGAGGCCGCCCAGGGTCTTGCGCTTGAAGACGAAGAAGAGGAAGACGGTGACCTGACGCTGGTAGTCAACCCGTCAGGTGCAAGTGAGCCAGCCACCCATGCTGAGTGTGCTGCAGCTCAACTTGCATAAAAGCAAGGTAGCGTCGGCGGAGTTCCTCATCGCCATGGAGCAAGGGCTCGCCGACATAGCTCTAGTCCAGGAGCCCTGGATTGCGACAGGCAATTCAGTGGCCGGACTAAAGTCCTCAAATCATAACCTGTTCTACTCAACATCGGTAAGCAGGAACAGAACCGTCGTACTCGTACGAAAGGGAATCCATGCTTACCTTATGTCTCATTACAGCACGGATGACCTGACGGTTGTGATGCTGGAAAGTGAGGAAAAGCGCCTTCTGGTGGCTTCCTGCTACATGGCTCACGACAGACCCGCACCACCCGACGAACTCAGGAACCTGGTGACAGAAGCCGGCACCAAAAACTATCAACTCGTCATCGGAACGGACGCCAATGCCCACCACAATGTGTGGGAAAGCACCGACATCAATGACAGAGGTGAGTCACTCTTAGACTTTATACTAGCAACTAATCTATATATAGCAAACCTTCGTGGGTCCGACCTCATCCAACGTGCTAGACCTAACACTTGCAACGGGAAACAGTACTACGGTATCTAGCTGGAGAGTCCTCGAAAGACCATCCTTCTCAGACCATAAGTACATTCAGTTCAAGTGCGAATTCAAACACCCTTCGAAGACAACAGTCTATAGAAACCCCCGGAACACAAACTGGGCAAAGTTTAAAAAGACAGTTACTTCGAAGCTCGCGAATCCGGGCACAGTGAAATCCGCGGAGGATATAGAGAAGTCCCTAAAGACCCTATCCAACGAGTTACTGAACGCCTACCATGCATCGTGCAAACCCTCGAAAACGAAGAGGAGGTCCAAGCCACTCTGGTGGAACCGAGATCTCTCTCTCCAAAGGAACAACCTCAAGGAATTCTTCAAGATCGCCAAACAAGCGAACGAAGAGATTGTCAATGAGGAATATAAAATCCTACTTAGGAGCTACAAGAAGGAAATACGTGAGGCACAAAGGAACTCGTGGAGAAACTTCTGCTCCAACATCGAGAAAGTGCCCGAAACCGCTAGGCTTCGGAAGCTGCTTTCAAAGCAGCCCACAGTACAGAGCCAACTAAAACTAGACAACGGACAGTGGACAGAGGGCAGCAAAGAAGCCCTAACAGCACTAATGGAGGCGCACTTCCCTGGATGCACCGAGGTCACTGACGCCAAGGACCATCAGGACCTAGCAACCGAGGAACAGCACCCTCCAATAGGTCTGTTAACCACTAAGAGAATCCACTGGGCCATAGACTCCTTCGCGGGCATAAAAGCACCAGGACTGGACGGGATATTCCCAGCCATGATGCAGTTGACCAAAGAGGTTATTACCCCATGGCTCCTCGCAATATACTCAGCATGCCTAAGTACGGGCTATATCCCCATCCAATGGAGAACCTCGAGAGTTGTCTTCCTCCCTAAGGCAGGAAAGTGCAGCCACGTGAGTCCCAAGGATTACAGACCGATAAGCCTTACCTCCTTTATACTAAAAACACTAGAAAAGCTGTTAGATTTGCACATCAGGAATGAGGTAGAGGGACTGATGTCAACAAACCAACACGCCTACACTAAAGGGAAATCAGTGGAGACGGCACTACACTCGCTAGTAGCCACCATCGAGAGCGCCCTTCACAACAAAAAGTATGCTTTGGGAGCATTTGTGGACATCTCAGGAGCATTCAACAACGTGGCCACAACCGCAATAACAAGTCGCCTAGAAGCGAATAACATACACCCTGCAATCAACGTCTGGATCAAAAACCTCCTAAGTTGTAGACGGGTGCAATCGGAGTGGGGCACTGCTTCCATGGTAAAGGGGGCACACAGAGGCACACCTCAGGGTGGAGTCCTGTCGCCACTACTGTGGAATCTGGTGGTCGACGACCTCATCAAGAGATTTGAAAGGAAGGCCCCAAAGATAACAGCTTATGCAGACGACATAAGCATACTTATTACGGGTGTATGTCCATCGACCCTCAGCTCCTTAATGGAACGTACACTCAGGGAGATACGTGAGTGGGCGGAAGAGGTAGGACTCAGTATCAACGCGGACAAGACGGACCTCATCCTCTTTACCAAGAGGTACAAGGTACCGATATGGACCCCCCCGAAAATTGACCAAACTAGGCTGACTCCACAATCACAGGTGAAATACCTAGGCACAGTACTGGACAGCAAGCTGACATGGAGGCCCAATGTAGTGGAAAGGGTGAAGAAGGCTACCATTGCGCTTTATGCATCCAAGAAGATGCTCAGCAGCACATGGGGCCTGTCACCTGCTCTAATGCACTGGAAGACATACCAGAAGCTTATGAAAAAGACTCAGCGACAAGCTCTGCTCTGTATTACAGGGGCGCTGAGGTCAACCCCAACAAAAGCACTCGAAACTGTACTCGGAATCGACCCCCTGGACATTCACGCTCGCCTGATTGCGGGAAAGGCAGCACAACGCCTCATAGCATCAGGAAATCTATCGCCACAAGGATACGGGCATAGTTCAATCGGCAGGGAAATGACCAGATCAACTGATTACATGACCCCCCAAACTTGCCTTGACGTCAAAACAACCACATCTTTGGGACCTGAAGACTGGAAAATTGGACGGGACCAAACTGAGCACCTCAATATATACACAGACGGCTCCAAGATGGACGGAGGAGTAGGAGCGGGCCTTTACTGTACAGACCCTGAGATAAGGCTGTCGTATAAACTACCGGACCAATGCAGCATATTCCAGGCAGAAGTTTTTGCCATCGGGAAAGCAGCGGAGGTCGCTCTCCTCACAGAACAAGCACACGATGCGGTCAACCTATTCGTCGACAGCCAAGCGGCGATAAGATGTGTCTTGGCGAGCAGGAAGGCATTAGATATCCTAAGCACGACAAAGACAGTGCGGATCTATTGGGTTCCCAGCCACCAGGGCATCGAAGGAAACGAAGCGGCGGACGTACTAGCTAAGGATGGCGTCGGGTTGGGGAATAGGAGAACCGAGAACGTGCCTGTCTCCCTCAGAACGCTGCAAGGCGATCTAGAGAAGCAGGCTAGAGCACAGACTGATAGCAGGTGGAGGAGTACCACCACCTGCAGAACCTCGAAGATAATGTGCAAGGAGCGCAACGAGAAATTTAGCCACTACCTACTGCACCTACCACGAAAGGACTGTAGATTGCTAGTGGGAATACTTACAGGTCACTGTCTGGCTGCTGCACATGCAGCAAAGCTAGGCATCACCAACAGAGACAGTTGTAGGAAATGTGAGGAACCTGGGGCTATCGAAACCCTGAAACATCTCATCTGCAACTGTCCGGCTCTCTCAAGGGCAAGGAGGAGATACCTGGGCGCCCCAGTGTTGGCATCACTGGAAGATGCCTCCAAAAGGACGCCAAAGGAACTGCTGGCCTATGCTAAAAACACCTCGATTCTCGGGGACTTTTAAAACCACATTAACACTCCCGCGACGGTTCATACACCCCCCCCCATCCGGATAACTAAGGGCCATATTGGCCTATGCGTGGCCCCGCTGAGGGCCGTCCGGGTTAACCTAACCTAACCTAAAACGTTTGTTCCAGATATCACTGTACCTGTATCGTCCAAGCCTCCCTGGTTCTCCAAGTATTTGTCATACTTAAAAAATAATAAATCCCGGCTCTATAAAAAGTACCAGAAGTCGGGCTTCACGTTGGCCTTAGCTCTATACGCCTCCGCTCGCTCTCTGTTTCTTGCCGTCAATAGTCAGTGTTATAATCATTACCTTTCACAATGTAGTAGTAACTTTCGTAGTGATCCTAAAAAATTCTATTCGTTCTTTAACTCTAAGCGCAAGTCAAACGTTTTTCCTCCGTCCCTTCATTACCAGAACAAAACAGAAGCTTCTGCTGTTGGTATTGCAAAATTTATTCGCTAACTTTTTCCAAACAACGTACTCGTCTCATATTTACAACGCATCCACTCCGTATCCGTACCAGCTACCTCAAGCTAACAGCATTTTTCTGCCCTTTTTCGAGGAAAGTGTTGTTCTGGAAGGTTTGTCATCTATGGACATATCGTTTTCTGCGGGTCCAGATAAGGTTAAGTTGCATCTTAAAACATTTTGCCGAGTCCCTCTGCAAACCCTTAACCTTTCTCTTCAACCTCTCCTTGGAACAGTCTTGTCTCCCAGTAATTTGGAATGAGTCCTACATCATTCCGCTTCACAAAAAAGGTTCAAGATTAAACATTGAAAACTATCGTGGTATCGCAAAGCTTTCCGCCATCGCGAAGCTTCTTGAGTTCCTGGTCACCCGGCAACTGCAACATCTTTGTTGCAGCTTGATATCTCCGTCGCAACACGGTTTTTTCAGACATCGTTCAACATCGACTAACCTTCTTGAGTTTTCTAACCTAATCCACCGTGGTTTTCAAATTGGTTTGCAGACGGATGTAGTTTTTACGGACTTCAGCAAGGATTTTGTCCTATCTCTCTAACCGTACTCAACGTGTTTTGTTTTCTAACGTGTTGTCAAATACTGTTAATGTTACTTCAGGTGTGCCACAGAGAAGTCATCTGGGCCCGCTTCTGATTATTTTATTTGTGAATGACCTTCCTAAAGTTATAACATACTCTACTACACTAATGTATGCTGATGATGTCAAAATCTGTCTTTCTTACTCTGATTGGTATTTGCACACACGCCTTCAACTTGATCTAAGTGAACTACTATTGTGGTGTTCAACTAATCTTCTTTTTCTGAACCTTTCCAAATGCAAACTTATGACATTTTACCGTCGCGCTCCTCATTTTGTCCCATATGTTCTAGGAAATCATGTCCTTGAGCGAATTTCGAGTTCAAATGACCTCGGAGTCCTTTTTGTAACTGTAAATAAAGCTAAGGGTGTTTTAGCGTTCATCAAGCGTTGGTCCAGGGAGTTTGACGACCCGTACGTTACGAAACAACTGTACATCTCGTTGGTACGTCCTATATTGGAGTATTGTTCTTGTGTGTGGAGCCCGCAGTATAAAGAGCAGCAGGCTGTTATTGAATCCGTGCAAAAGCAATTTTTAATTTTTGCCCATCGGAACTTTAACTGGGACTCAGGTAGAATCTTGCCACCCTACCGGTCTAGGCTAAATCTTATTGACCTGCCGTCGTTGCACCATCGCAGAATATGCAATGGCGTAATGTTCGTGCAAAAGCTCCTTCTTGGGACTGTTGACTCCCAAACTCTCTTGAGTCAGATTGACTTGGCCGTTCCATCTAGACCTATCCGTACTTTTAGGCCTATCCATCTACCCATATGTAGGTTTAATTATGCTGATCATGAACCTTTTAGGGTTTTATGCCATAATTATAACTCCCTCTGTCAAACCCTATCCCCTGAACTGTTTCTTAAACTAATTGCATGCAATATTTATAATCATTTAAATTTAGCTAACTTTTAACTTATCTTTTTCCGCCTTTAGTAAATAAGTACCATTATTAACAGATAATTTGTTAATTTTGTGAAGGCACAAGCCTCCACAAAACCTGACCACAACACCATCCCCTGAAGGGACAGCCCCGGGGGGCTTATTAGCTCATTTTATTACTACTACTATTACTATTATAGCAAAGACAACCATGAATCCTTAGTTTCCCCAATTAAAATAAGAAATAGGCTAAGAAAACCCCTAAAATAGTGAGGGCTTTTACTTATTAGCAGCGAAGAGACAACACGAAAGAGAGATGCCTACTACGGCCACGCAGCAAAGAGAGCCGACATGGAAGAGAAGGAAACGAAGAGATCGCTCTTACGCCCACGCAGCCAAAGCAAGAGAGAGAACGGCTAAACGCAAAGGAACAGCATGCAAGAGAGCGAAGCGGCAGAGAAGCCGCCGATCGCCCACGCAGCCGAGGGAGAGAGCCGACGGCGAACCATGAAAAACCCCGAGCCGAGGCCGACAGCCGAAAGCGCAGCCACGAAGCGGCAGAAAAGCTGCAAAAAGTAAATCAGAGGCCTGGCACGGTCCAGCGCGGGCCAGGCTCGGGAGTGATCTCCAAGTGCTGAACCAGAACGGTTGGGAAAAATAAACAGTGCCCCGACCCCGCGAAAAAAAAGACAAAAATATATAAGTCGTGACCACCGTGACGAGGACCGGCCGCCGGACCCAAGGAAGGGAAAGCAAGGGTGAGCCACCTCACGTATGTGAGCTCTGGGGGGGATAGATCGGTGCAGTAGGCACGGAGTACGCACAGAACCAGAAGTTTCCCAAAATGTTTGTAAATTTTTGTCGTTTATTCCCCCACAATAAAGACACCCACCTCAACCTACCGGTTTCAGAACTTTCGGATCATGCGGCATCCACCAAGCTGGGCTTGCCTTTCCCATACCATTCTCCCCTGGGGACCCGGCGATGCTGGATGTGAGTCGTGGATTCACGCGGCATCCGCAAAGCTGGGTTCCCTCTCCTACACCCTCGCCCTGGGGACCCGGCGACGCAGATGTGAGTCGTGGATCATGCGGCATCTGCTAAGCTGGGCTCCCCTCTCCACTACCCTTCCGACCCCTGACCCAAACCCCCTCCTCCCGCCACGCATGACCCCCAACGCACGTCTCTGCAGCTCCCCAAGCACGGGTTCACCCACGCCTCGATCCACGCCACGGGTGCGCTTTCGCTGCGAACGGCTCTCCCCTTAAGAGAACTTCCTTACAATTTAATAAATAAATAAATAAATTAAAAAAAAAAACGAAAGCCAATTTAAACGTCGGAACAACCGGCTAATAAAGCCATGCGGATAAATAACATTGAAGATGCCCATTTTTTAGATCAGCCCCCGCAGTAGGTCTGCCCCACTTAAAAAGAATAGATAAAAAACTAAACAAAGAATTAAAAGTTTTGGTAGATACGGGGGAAACTTCCGGTTATATAAAAAAGGGAATTTATGAAAATAAAAAAGAATTATCAATTTATAAGAAAGTTGCTACAGTAAATGAGTTTTCGATAATTAAATATTTCCATAATATAACTATTTTTAATACAAAACAAGTGTTTTACGAAATAGATGGACTTAACCTTTTAAAGAAAATCTGCGCTGCTATTGATACAGGAAAGGGGACTTTAAGTTATAAAGATAATGAAGATAAACCGTCTACAATTTGGTCGTCGCAACTAGAACTTGAACCAGTTGGACTGCGGAGTGGGTATCCTACGGTGCGCAAGGGAGGGTCTGAAGACACGGCGACAGCCTCTGATGATTGCGATGGAAGATGAGTGACAGGCAGTTATGGTACTGTTTCTGATACTGATTTTATTGATAAAAATGATTCTTATTTATAGGTAACAAAAGGTACAAAAGTGCTGAGTCTGTAAAATATATGTTTTGTGTATTATGGATAATTTTAGTGTCTGGTGGGCAATTGCGACATTTTGATGGTCAGCAATTGCACCGCTGTCTTCGCCCTCTGCGGAGAGAGTGCACTGTCAGCAGAACTCACTGCAGTGGCTAGTGTGTTGTCCTGTGGTAGAATATTACATGTTAAATAAAAAACTGTGTCACGGTGTCACTTTGTTATGCCGACGGGTATTATAAACTATGAATAACGCATATTTCTGCAACTGAACATATATGATGAGGTTCTTTCTTTAAAAAAATTAACCTTTATAGAAGGAAAAACCATCCTTCCATTGAAGGAATTTGTAGTAAACATATATATTGAAGAAGAGAACGAAATGAGAAGTGATTCAGTAAAGGTGGAAGGAAGTTTATACAGTTTGGGATCAAAAAGTCTTGCGCACGCCGACGAAGAATTATCCGTCAATAAAGAAATAAATAGTTTGAGATTGAATCATCCTGAGCACGCCGTTGTTGAATTATTAAATTTTGAATAGTTTGGGATTAAAAAATCCTGAACACGCCGTCGTTGAATTATCCGACAATGAACGATTCAACAGTTTGGGATGCGAAAAAAATGAAATTGTATAACACAATAACATACAAAGAAGACAATTTAGAAAACCTCAGAGAAAATTATAGCTATTATTATAGGAACAATCAGACCTACTAAAAGCCCATATAATTCATCGGTAATAGTAGTACCAAAGAAGGGAGTAAATGAGGATGGAACTCCTAAACATAGATTAGTAATAGACTTTAAGAAACTTATTGAAAACACCATACCGGATAGATACCCTATGCAAGATCCGTCAGTAATCCTTGCCAATTTAGGTAAGGCAAAGTATTTCTCGGCCATTGATTTAGAGTCAGGTTTCTATCAGACTTTAATGAGAGAATCAGATATTGAAAAAACATCTTTTTACATAAATAATGGTAAATATGAATTTCTGAGAATGCCTATGGGATTGACGAACGCTCCCAGAATTTTCCAAACGCAAAACGCTAATATGAAAGTTTCCCTAGAGAAGTCTAAATTCTTTCAATAAGAAACCAAATTTCTGGGATTCATTGTTTCCCATAATATCATTAAAACAGATCCAGACAAAATCTCTACAATAAAAAACTATCCAATTGCTAAAAATATCAGATAGCTACGTAGCTTTTTGGGACTTAGGGCTCGCGCACACTGTAGCTGAAAGCGGAGCTGAAATCAAAGCTGAAAGCTCAGCTGATCTGAGAGCTTTTCTCAGGCAGAATCAGCTTGCAGGTGCGTACATTGTCGGCTGATCTGATTGCTGAAAGCTGAAAGCCACTGCCTCCCTTTGTCTATCTCCTTAAGTGGCATCAATAGATATCATTATAATTATTATTATTATATTGTTAATGAATTATTACTTCACAGCACGTACAGTAGCCAGACGGAAGTTTACTTCGTTTTTTTTTTTTTTTTAAATTACGTGTTTTTTAACCACTTTTTCGTTGAGTTTGTATTCGTATTACTTTTTTTTTACGAATTATTACATTTTTACATTACATTGGTAATGGTAAATAATAAAACTTTTTTGCCCAATTTATCGCCTTCCAGAAATTATAGATAAAACTATTATTCAAATATTTTTAATAGTCCCGCTTATTCCCCAGCGCTGGGTTAACCGTAATTTCGCTTAAAAATGTTTTGCAGCCCATTTTCGATCACTTATGAACCAATACACTTGAACAAAATCAGCACTCAGCTTGCTGAAAAAACAAACATGCTTGATCGATCAAACTAAGCTGAGCTGATTTCAGCGAGCTTTTTCAGCTTTCAGCTCAGCTCAGTCTGCAATGTGCGCACTTGCACCGGTGCAGTGTGTTTGTTTTTTCAGAGCTTATAAATCAGCTATCAGCTCCGCTTTCAGCTCCGCTTTCAGCTACAGTGTGCGCAAGCCCTAACAGGGTATTACAGAAAATTTGTCCGAAATTATGCCACAATTGCCAAACCATTAACTAAATATCTAAGTGGAGTAAATGAGAAAGTTTCACGAAGGGCATCCAAAAAAACCTTAATACAGCTAGATGATCCAGACACCAGGCATCAGACATAGCAATAGGAGCAGTTTTGTCACAAGATGGGAATCCCATAACGTTTATTTCTAAAACTTTAAGTAAGTCTAAATTATATGCTACTAATAAAAAGGAATTATTAGCTATTGCATGGGCATTAAAAAATTTGCGAAATTATTTATACGGAGTGAGTGGAATTGAAATACATACAGATCACCAACCTTTGTCCTTTGCAATGTCGCAAAAAAAATCCCAATGTTGAAATTAAACGTTGGTATTACTTCATTGAAAGTTTCACACCGAAAATCATTTATAAACCAGGCTCAACTAACGTAGTAGCGGACGCTTTATCTCGGATTCAAATAAATCATATGAAAGATAGTGATATCGACCAGACAGAATCGGAATCAGATATAAATACTCAGCATTCAGCAGAGAGTAGTTTTGAAAACGTCATTCAAGAGACTAGCAAGCCTTTAAACCAATTTAAACAGCAGCTACTATTATCGCAAGGAAGATTCACAGTTCATGAGTTAGTAAGAGTTTATGAAAATACCCGACATATTATTGAATTCGATACGGTTGACAATTTGCTAATCATTTTGAAAGAATTTATTCATCCTTACTTAACCACAGGAATACACTGCAGTTTAGAAGATTAATAACTTATCCAAAATAAGCTAAAGGAAAACTTCATAAATAAATTTCTCTTTACCAGAAAGTTCCTCCAAGATGTAGTAAACGCAGAAGATAAAGCTATAATTATAGAAGAAACATATTTCAGAGCCCATAGGGGACTAGACGAAAACTACAAACAAATAACTAAGTTGTATTATTGGCCAAACCTACACAAAAAATTAAAAGAGTATATAAAAAATTGTGAGATCTGTAAAAAAAAACAAATGTCATAGACACCCTGTAAAAATTCCAATTGGGGAAGCTCCCATTCTAGCAAAAGAAGGAGATCAATTACATTTAGACATATACTATGCCCAAAGCATAACATTCATAACTTGTATAGATTCTTATTCCAAATACTTTGTGGTCAAGGAAATCCAAAGTAAATTAAACATTGAAAATAAGGTAATGGAAATTTCGCAACACTTTCCTTTAGCAAAATCATTAATGAATGACAACGAACCAAGCTTTGCTTCAGCACAATTTAGATCATTTATACAAAGGAGTAACTTAACTATTTATTATGCTGATCCCAGACAAAGCACCTAAAATGGTCAGGTAGAAAGGGTACATTCCACACTAACAGAAATAGCGCGGTGCATCAAGGATGAACTAAATTCAACAGATTATTCAGAAATAATAATAAGGGCGGCACTGAAATATAACCTGACGATACATTCAACGACCAATCAAATGCCATATGACATATTGTATAACAAAATAGAACACAAACATAATCCAATATTACTTAAGGAAGCTCAGACCAAAATGCTTAAGCTACATAACAAAGATAGAAGAGAAAAAGATTATAAAATAGGAGAAGTAGTTTATGAAAAGAAATTCGGAGAAAGAAATAAACTTCAGTCTCGAAACAAAAAGCTGTGATGGACCTATTTCAGGCTGAGGCAAACTCAGTCACGTCCAGGGGTCAATCCACAAGAAATTTGTAGAAATTGGATGGAACCTTAAGGGCGGCGTCGGGGGGCGGCCTATCGTAGAGGGGCGGATCGGGGCTAGAATGGGCGTCGCTCGTCGTGCATACGAAACGGCTGCGTGGACTCGGGGCGGGGTGGCGTCGGTGCCTCGACTAATTGGAGTGAACTTACGCAATCGGGTGTTTTTACTTTGATAATTCGACACTTTATTGTAATTCTTAGCAGTTTAAATGAACTTATTTTAATTGGTCGCCGATGTCTTCTTGTGAGTTCCGGGTACCGCGTCTGTACTCCGAACCGGGTCTCTGCGTAAGTTTTGGTACAACGACCGTACTGTGAGCCGGATTTCTGCGTAAGTTTTGGTACAACGTCCGTACTTTGAGCCGGGTTTCTGCGTAAGCTGCTTCTTGGGTCTGCGGGTTTGAAAATGCACTTCCGCGTCGGGGTGCACTTTGCCGTTCTTGGTGATCGTCGCAGATTTTCGCGGCGTCATCTTTCCGCAGTTGATGAACCCGGAAGACTGCACTTGGCCGATGGCTTGGCCTGGAGTGGGGAAAGTACGCGTGACCTGATGTCTTTGGTCAGCGTTATGGAGTTGGCGCGTGTTGATCGGTGGCTGCGTGCGGAGAGGTGGCGTTGGTTGTGGGGTGTGATGTGATGCGGTCAATATAAGTCGGGGGACGGATTGGTTCGTTTTAGGTTCGTTACAAAGCAGGTAGTTAAAGAAAATCAACCGAATAAAATTATAGTCAAAAATGGAAACAGAATTATACATAAAGATAACATTTTTCCAGAAACAATTTATAATAAATTCAAAATTTGTCAAAGAAATTGACTTGCTATCAAATTCATTAAAAAATTGCATCTTCAATGAAGAAACGATACTGAGAAAGCATCGCTTAAAATAAATATCTTTTGATTTACTAAATTTAGTTGATACCTCTTAAAAATAAACATTTTCAATAAAAAAATTTTAAATAAAAATGAAATAGAAGACATTTTTAGTAATGAAAAACAGCTTGTTGAACTGTCTGATCTACTGGATATTGCAACGGTTAAAATAATTCGAAATGCAGATTTAATTGCATTTATATTAAATATCTTCAGATTAACGATATTTGCCAGCTTTACCATGTAAAAGCCATCACACTAGATGATGGAATGTTAGTAAGAGGTGAAAAATGTTGATTATCTAATTGTTTAAATAATTGAAACAAATTGTTCCTTTGATAATGTTTATATTTTAAATCCACTTATAACATTTGGTAATACGGCCTTACCATTAACAACATTATTTTTAATCATTTTGTTATTGATCATTTTATTTTACTTCGGCTCATTCATTAAATCAATAGGAATACCTACAGAAGAAAAAGTGGAAAACAACATTCAAATACTATCAGAAGAAATTAGAGTTCTATCTGTTCAGGCCAGCAGGAGATGATTGCCGCGCACTGTGCCAACGCCGGGCGCTCCGGTCCCAACCTGCGCTCACGCTGTCGGAGGGGTGCTCGGGAGGTCTACGATCCAGAGGTCACGATCCACACGGCGCTCAAGCCAGCATAGAGCATAGATCATAAGCCTTAGAAGTTAGTTACATTTCCACCCCCGATTCGAACGGCCGACCTACCGCGCCCCAGAACAAAATACACACCTACATATCACGAAACACAGCTACTTTTCATTTCTCGCGACGGCTTCTAGGAGGTTCACTGGATCAACGATTATTGACGTTTGGAGAATTGATCTTCGATCCGCCTCACTACAAACATTGGTCCTACGAGCCGGATCTTCGCCTTCCCCATAAAGAGAAGCTCACCCCAGTTCAAGATGAGTACTCTTCGATTGTGCCTAACACCAGTGCAGTGATTTCGTGCGAGTTTTCCATCCCAGTCCGAGTTCCCGTGGCATATGTACATACATATTTATATACATATGTATTTATTTCTCGCTCTAGCTCCAAATTAAACCATACTTCGTTCTGCCAACGGTTGTGGCCTCCTACTTCCCCAAAGGTTTAATTTGATCCGAGCTAACTCCTGCGTTCAGCTTCCGATCCAGTGTAAATAATATTCCTACCTCTCCCAGCTACCAGCTGAGCTTTCGTTACTAACATACATACACATGTATGTACACATCGCAACGCAATCCAAGCGGCTGGCAACAAACATAAACGCATATTCTTGCAATTAGTTCAATTAGTCAAAGTTCAATAGTTTGTCGGTTTTATAAGGAAATAAAATAACAAATCACTGCGCCTCCTTATTTAAAGAATTATACTACCAACAGAATAACGATCCATACATACGGCACATACATATGTATTTATCTTACATATATGTATACATATATCTATACGTACGCATTTTAAATTGGCACATTCTGCCACATCTATATAATATACATATTGTATATAAAACGGTTATCCATCGTTTTTACCCGTTGTTTGACATCTCTTCAACCCATCCGCGGTACATAGCACTTACAGCCATACATACACACATACAAGCAGCAGCAGCGGTGCATTCTTGTCATTTTTCTTTTCGCTTCTCCACCGTTTGCCTGCGCTGTAGTTTTTGGGAGAATATTTTTCGGTGCTGCGCTTGACCGTAACGGAACGCCAAGTGACGCGCTACCCTGCATTTTGAGAGTATATTGTTTTCGTTCTTGGTTGGACATTTGTTTGTTGATCGTAGTATTTATATCAATATATTCCGGCCACGGTGTACTATTTCCATAATATAAATACTCGCAATAAATTCCACCAAAACCACATATCCACGGTTCGTAGTTCTGAACTTCCACGTCGCCATTTCCGCTCACCTACCTTTGCGACTCTAATGCGCGTTATCGCAAATCCATCAGCAAAATATGCCCAATGTTGAGAAGAAATCTCGCAAGAAGTTTAAGCGGGTGAATTCGCTGAGTTTGACCCATCCACCCAGCTCCAACGGCTCAGTCACTACGCCCACATCTTCCCGTCCGGCCCCAGCTGAGCGAGGTCCGACCACGTCCAGGGCTCACGCACCACATGTCTTCGAGGCCTTGTTGCTCCCCTCGGAAGTCCCTCGCACGGCTCCTAGCACTATGGCCGCCAGTTCCGCACACTCTAAGTTTGTCATGGCTGCAAGCAGACTGACCCGCTTCGACCAGAAGCTCAGTGCTCCAGATGCTAGCACACCAACCCGCTCGCTCTCCCAAGTCCATCCTGTTCGGTGACGATGGCGGAAGACGATCCAGAGGGTGTAGCTGATGTCCAAGAGATGTACGATGACTGCTACGCGGTCTACCCGCAATGCCTGGCCGAACTGAACGATCAGCTCGAGCCCCCGACTGTCCCTCACACGCCGCAACTGGCCGTTCAAGTGCCGACTTCCGGCGGTTGCCGCCTCCCTCCATGTGACACAGAAGTTTTCAGTGGGGACTACCAGCAGTGGCTCACGTTCCAAGACCTGTTCACCGCCATCTACATAGAAAACCCAAGGTTGGCTCCAGTGGAAAAACTGTACCACCTCAACAAAAAGACCTGCGGTGAAGCCCACGACATAGTGGCACAGGCTCCACTTACGAACGAGGGTTTCGCGTCCGCATGGAACGCCCTCCGTGAGCGTTTCCAAAACAAGAGGCTGATGCTCACGGCCCAGCTGAAGATCCTTTTCAGTCTGCCCCAAATCCGTACCGAGTCAGCAGCAGCGCTAAAATAGCTCCAAAGGGCCGTCCACAAGTGCCTCACGACACTCACCCATTCCGAGGTCTCTACAGACAGCGTTTTCGCTGACGGAGTTTTAGTGTACCTCATTTCCGCTAAGCTGCCAAAGACGAGCTTTGGGAGCAATCCGTGACGCACAAGTCCGAAATTCCCACCTGGCACGCCATGGACAAGTTCCTGGCGGAGCGGTACCTGTCTCTCGAAGTGACCGAGGACGGCCATCCAGGCATGGAGACTCAGGCCCACTACAGGGCGAGCATACGCACTTCAGACAATTCGAGAAGCAATCCGTTTCGGTCTCAAGGAAGTCCTTATCCTAGGAGTGCCCACTCGTTCGAGACCACAGTGAATCAAACGAGGAGCACGTGTGATCTCTGCTCCAAAGAGTATCATCCAATCCGTTTATGCCCTTACTTCCTTCAAATGCCCGCTGACGCTCGCTCCGACTACATTAAACAAAAGCAGCTTTGTTTGAACTGCTTTCCAAGGGGCCACCAGATACGAGCATGCCAAAGCGCCCACAATTGTATCACTTGTGGAGTCCGGCATCACACGCGTCTACACCGTAGCAATCCAGCAAACTCCAGCGAGGCGATTTCCACAACGGCACAAAATTCCTCAGCGTGGCCCGAGCTACATCTACGAGTACCAAGCGTACAAAATCCAAGTTCGTCCGAAGCCCAGCCAAACGTTCAGTCGTATTTCGCCTCCGGCACGAGTGTTGTCCTTCTAGGCACGGCCATCGTTACTATTTGCCACCTGGGAAAACTTTCCACGCCCGCGCTCTGATCGACTCTGGCTCAGAGGCGACGTTCATTACAGAACGTCTTGTGGACATGATCAAATTGCCATTCCAACGTATCCAGGCACAGGTCTCCGGCCTAAATAATGCCGTATCCGCTCAGTCAAAGGAGCTCTGCAGTTTTTCCATTCGTTCTCCGACTAAGCCGGGCTTACAACTAAATGCCACAGCCTACGTTATTCCGGAATTGGCCGCGAATATTCCATCGCATCCGATCTCGCAAGGGTTCTTGAGAGACCTGCCGAACCTCTCATGGGCGGATCCGACCTTCTATGAGAATTCACAAATAGATGTCCTGATTGGAGCGGATATCCTTCCGTCCATTCCGTTAAGTGGCTCACTGACCAACATCTGTAGCTCTTTCCTCGGGCAGGAGACCATTTTCGGCTGGGTACTCACAGGTTCAGTGCCTCAGGTGTGAATCAAATCTCATCGTTCTCGAGTCAAATTTCCAGACGACCTATCAAACTGGTAGAACACTCGGGGTCTTTTTACGAAAGCAATTTCCTTCCAGCTCCCTCCGCAGAAGTTCTCGAACGGTCTCCTGACCGACGGAAATATTTCCAAAATATGCACTGTATTAAAGCTCAACGCTCCGGTCCGAGCTCAAGCCTGAACTCGAAGGTGAATCCGTCCTTAGATTAACATAGCCTCACCAGACAATGTAACCGGGCGGCAATTTCCAATGTCTTAAATGTGCCTCTCACCCGTTCCAAGATCGTTACTAATGTGTCTTTGACGCCTTTATTTAATCTTAGTTCTCCGCACCCAGATATGGCCCCACGTCCCCGCGCCAACCGCACCATGGAGAACCGACGTGCTCGGGAAATTGGCTCCTACCGTTGCCTAATCTGCCAAGGAGTCCATCCGCTACGGACCTTCCACCAATTTTTTCTCTTGAGCCCCGAAGAGAGACTCCAAGCTGTCCTTCTCAACCAGTATTGCGGGAACTGCCTGGCTCACCAACACTCCGGCAAGGATTGTCGCAGTGGCGGGCTGTGCAGGGTGTGTGGCAATAACCACCACATGCTACTCCACGGATGATGTTCAGACCAGCAGGAGATGATTGCCGCGCACTGTGCCTACGCCGGGCGCTCCGGTCCCAACCTGCGCTCACGCTGTCGGAGGGGCGCTCGGGAGGTCTACGATCCACAGGTCACGATCCACACGGCGCTCAAGCCAGCATAGAGCATAGATCATAAGCCTTAGAAGTTAGTTACGTTTCCACCCCCGATTCGAACGGCCGACCTACCGCGCCCCAGAACAAAATACACACCTACATATCACGAAACACAGCTACTTTTCATTTCTCGCGACGGCTTCTAGGAGGTTCACTGGATCAACGATTTTTGACGTTTGGAGAATTGATCTTCGATCCGCCCCACTACAAACACTATCAGAACTTCAAAATGTATCGGGATGAAACATTTAAGAATGGAGTGAGTAAACGTACCTAATTCTTATGAGCTCTTATACGAGTTGTAAACAATCTTTGGCTTTCTAAGACGAAAACAATTTCAATCTTGGGCGTCCGCCTAATTGGTTTTTTTCAAGATATAAAGAATCGCAATCTTTGCCTCCCACCACAAGATCAATCTTTGGCTTCCGCCTAATTGATTTTTAAGATATACAATCTCAATCTTGGGCTCCCGCCACAATCCCAATCTTTAACACTCGCCTAAATGGAAAAACAATCTTTGCCCACACCCGGCTTCTGATACACAATCTCACACCCGGCTTTCTGGAGATTCTTCACTTTGAGTATTTTACGGTTCTCAATCTTTGGATGACGAAATCCAATATTCGGGATGGCGAAATCAATCGGGATGTTTATAAAAAACTATTCCCGAAAGGAATTGACGATGCAAAGATCAAAAAGATCAATTCAGTCTTGATCCAGAAACGAAAACGAAAAGTCAAGCTAAAAACTAAGATCGCGCAAACCCTTTGTCCGGAATCCTTTGTGACCCTCAACTTAGGTCTATATCTGTAAACTTAGAAGTTAAATAACAACTTTTTAAAAACGCAATCCGCTACCGCAGTTATTTAATTTGCATGTTTAGTTCTCTTAGAAACTTTCGTGCTAATCTTCCTCGAATAATAGTCTAACAGCTATCGTTTCTGCATGCTCGCGTTGCTGGTGTCACACGGGCCACTTGTCACATTTTATCGTTCTAGCCCTTTGTTGGCTCCCTATACCCGAATTGGTGGTTCTATTGAGAGCATTACCCTGGTAGAAGATCTGGGTGTTATGTTAGACCCCAAGTTAAAGTTTTCCGAACACATTTCTACCATGGTAAATAAGGCCATGGGCGTGCTTGGGTTTATAAAGAGGTGGTCAAAGGAATTTGACGACCCCTATATAACAAAGACTCTCTATACCTCGCTTGTTCGTCCGATCTTAGAATACGGCTCCTGTGTATGGTGCCCTCAGTACAAAGTACACCAGGACCGTATAGAATCAGTACAGAAAAACTTTTTACTCTTTGCTCTGCGGGGCCTTAACTGGGATGCGGGTGTAAGACTCCCATCTTACTCTAGTAGACTATTATTAGTAAACCTCCCATCCTTAGTTAACCGTAGAAAAATGCTTGGTGTGATATTTATGCACAACTTGATCAGGGGTGACATAGACAGCCCTGATCTGTTGAGCCGCATAAACTTCACGATTCCTATTAGACTGACTAGAAACTTTATACCGTTGTTCCTTCCACTTTGTAGATCGAATTATTTCTTGCATGAACCGTTTAGGGTCTTATGCTCGGATTATAATTCCCTCTACCATATTATATCCTCCACTAATTCTCTTCCTCTTATTAAATTACTAATCCTTACACACCTTTCTAGTAATTAGTAATTGTAGTGGTATTTGTATTTTGTATTTTATTGCATGCTTAATTTCTTAATAAGTTTAGTGCTAATTTTCCTCGAATGTTAGTCTAATATCTATCTTTCTTGCATGCTCGCGTTTGGTTCGGCTACGTACCGCGCGTCATGCGGCAGCGCCCCTCGGTCGGTTGGGCGGGAGGAGGGCTGCGTTTTGCCTGGGATCCGCGCGTAACAGCCTTCTGCTGGTGTCACACGGGCCACTTGACGGTGCAGTAATTGCATCGCCTCTTGATAGATGCAGTCATTGCATGTCAACGTCCATATATGAACTCAGATGGTAATTTTTAGCCAGTGAAATTATCCCAACTTTATTATTACAAGTCATAAGGAGGTCCTGAGCCTCAATCTTGACTCTCATGAGATACAGAGGAAAATTGTATCCTTGAGGGTCCTGGATGAACACTCCTTATCGGACCACAGGTACGGGGAAACTTTACTTCTTTTTAACTACCGGAACCAATTCAACTCTGGAACCTCATGCGGACAAGCTGGACTCGGTTTTCTGATCACCTTTGCCATGTTCTCCCGGAGTCTCCACCTAAGGAGGAGATTTCCAGAGAGGCCACGACCCGCCTCGTTAAAATATTTACCGACGCCTGCAGTGAGGCGATCGATAAATCCTGCCCCTCTGTCAAAACCAAGGGCCGGAAGAAACCAGAATGGTGTATTCCAAAACTATGGGAACTCCGGAAAGTCTCCCGGAGACTCTTCCACAATGGCTGTGAATGTTGAGCAGAACAGGGCCGAATATAGGGCCAAAAAAAAAACTCAGAAAATCCAAACGCGCTTCCTGGCGTAAGTTCTGCAGAGAAATCGAGAAATCGGGCTACCTGAAGAACGCCGACCAGTCTTGGACAACATCCAGCAATGACTCGCTAAATCTTCTCCTGAACACCTACTTCCCTGGCTGCGATGAAAAGAGACCTAACTACTTCGTGCCTCCTTCTGTTGCCTTAAGTGCTATCCTGAACCTGCTAATCCAGTACAACATTTCCTGGGCGATCAAATGTCTAAAACCCTAGAAGTCTGCGGGACCAGATGGCGTCTTCCCTGCTCAACTGATCCACGCCGGACAAAAAGCCATTAATTGGCTCATCCCTAACACCTTCAGACCAAAGTCGTTTTCATTCCCAAGGCAGGCACGCCCTTCCTCACTGCCCCAAAGATTTCGATGGAACGACGATGGAACGGCTTCTAAATCTGCATCTCATGGCGAGTACTCCGCTCAATCTAATCTCAGACGGAGTTCTCTCGCCCCTCCTATGAAATGCGGCATTGAACGAACTGCTGCGGGAGATAGAGGGGGTGGTTGCCTCGTGGTGGCGTATGCGGACGATGTTGCTTACCATTCACTGTCAAATTTCATCAGACGTTAAAATAGGCAAACAAATGTGTCTAAGACGGAACTTGTGCTTTTCACTAGGAAGTACAAAGTTCCGGCACTTATTCCCCAAAAACTCTGTGGGAAAGCGCTAGCCTTCAGCAACAATGCTAAGTATCTGGGCCTAAGCTTCGATAGAAAGTTCGATTGGAAACTGGGAAAGAGGATAGAGTAAAGAGGCCCACGGTGGCCCTCTATACCTGCAGAAAAACCATTGAGCTAAAATGGAGAGAGTTAAATGAAAAGTCTAGACTTTTACGAGTAGTTGTAAATTCAAACTAAATTTTAACTTAAAATCAGAACCCTATATGTGATTTTACAATGAGGCATGAGATACAATTTCGTAATGCAAGCAGGCAATTTGAGTGAATGCTTACATAAGTGTTATTTTAGGACAGCATTGGTTAAGAGTTTTCTCCACATGTGTTTTTTTGTCATAACTTTTCTACTTTAAGTGATTTCTTTAGAGATAGGTTTTTTGGTTACATAAGTGAACATGTACAATAATATGTTCATGTTTGACCATTCTATAATTACAAGTACCGATAATCATTTACAGTCAATTACAGTGGGTAGGGAATCTTCGAGCTACTTTAATTTTTCTTATGGCATATCATTAAACCAATTCCGACTGATCGAGGTCGCATGTCCGAATACATAATAGAACTTAAGTCCTTTTAAATCATGATGACTTTTTCTTAAAAATTGTAATTCGTTTCAAAACGTATCCATTTCTTCCGTATGGTTAAATAATGATATTGTTAATGGATACTGTAGCGCCATTTTGCTTATAATTTGTATTAGAATAAGATTAGGATCGAATTTGATCTGCACCAAAGGGATTGGGTGAGTCTTTGGGAGCGCGTGAGGTCGGAATGGCGCATGATACCTTGCCAGCACCTACTAAATTTAGTCGAGAGTATGCCAGTACTTATTCGGAATATGATAAAAGCTAAGGCCATTTGGAACAAATATTTTTAAAAAATTATTAAAGTAAAAAAATTTGAAACGTGCAAAAGTGGATACATGCTCATTTTTTTAACAAATTAAAATCTCTTAAGGAAAAGGATCTCTTTGAATTGAAATTGTTGTCTTTTTTCATTCTCAATAAATTAATGAATCTTTAAAAAAAAAATCACAAGGATTTATTGATTTTTAAAGATTTTACAGGCGCTTAAAGTGAAAAGTGATAAACATGTATCCACACGTGCTCGCCACTGTATGTTCATATGTACATATGCCCAAATCTAAATTGCCAAATTGACCGCGACGTGTGTGCAAGAAAACAGCAAACAAACTAAAAATTGCGTCGGTCGTGCAATACCCTGTCTGCAGCTACATAAATACATATACCAAAGGAGAGCCAAGTGGGAGCATCCAGCACCAGAAGAGGAGAGTACAGCACCTGGATTTTCCGATCGGTCACCGCGTCGGTCGTGCAATACCCTGTCTGCAGCTACATATACAAGAGGAGAGTACAGCACCTGGAATTTCCTATCTTCCCAAGAGGTATCTGTGCAAAAATTGAAAGCTCGAGTGAAGACGCAAAGATTAAAAAACTCGCAATTATTGTCTTGTGCTGAAACAATTGCACCTCGCTTTCAATTCTTGGAACATACGTATGACATAGTAGAGCTAGATTTGCATGCTGTAGTTAGAGTTGAGCATACATATAAATATATTAATACATACTCGTATACATACACCTAACCATCTTGGACGCAACACATATATGTAACTCATTTAACTGCAATCGCTGTCACCCCTTCCCCCTTTCTCGTTTTCGTTGTGTCAAATATACATATTTATAGTTGGGTCGTTGGCCAAGCACGCATACCAATACGCAGCTGCAGCGGTGAATTTTTCGTTTCGCTTTCGCTCATCACCGTTGCTTATTGTTGTTCTTTTTCTTTGAAAAACACCAAGTGACGCGCTACCCTGTTTTCGTCGGGTATATTCGTTTGGTGTCAGTAGGATCCAACTATTAACTAAGACAAAGTCGTGCTTCGCAAATCAATTTAGCGTCGATCGTCGTCGGTGCATACGTATACACAACATTCTTCAGAACTACAGCGGTGAAATTTTTCGTTTTCGCTTGTCACCATTGCTGTTCGCTGCTATTCTTGTGTGGTTTTCGTGTACGCGCCAGCCAAGCGACGCTCTACCCTAAATTTTTCGGGTATATTGGTTTTTCACCTCGTTTGGGTACAATTACCCATTATTTCATTGAGTGCCTCGGCATTAAATACGATTATTAAAAACGATCTTTCGCCTTCAGTTGCGTGTATTGAGAATCAATATGACCTCAAAAGCCAACAATATCGCCCTTGAAGAGCTGAAGAAAAAGAGCAGTTGCCGTGTCAAAGGCATTCGTTTATTATCGGACCGTTTAGAAGCGGGGGATATTCCGCTGGTATTGACGGAGCTCGAGTGCAGACTCGAAACGCTGATGCGTAGCATTGACACGGCACGCGAACTTCAAGAGCAGATTGAAGATATAGACATTGACGATGAATTTGGAGTCGAGTTGGAAGAACTCTCAATTGTCACAAAGGCAAAATTAATGTCTCTCATTTGCGCATTAAAGACAGCTGATGAGACAATACCGGCAGTACCAGCTTATGGTGGCCCAACTCGTGCTCGCCTTCCGAAGTTAGCTCTGCCGCAGTTCAGCGGCAACTTTTCGGACTTTAAAAACTTCATAGGTTTATTTGAGACTCTAGTTCACAATGACCAAAGCATTCCAATTATCGAAAAGTTCAACCATTTGCTTTCGTGTCTCTCCGGTGAAGCGTTGGGAACAGTTAGTGCTTTCCAAGTAACCGAGACCAACTATGAGAAAGCAATGGCTAGCTTAAAACGGGTCTACGATAATGATTGTCTGATCTTTAAAAATCACATTGATGCCCTATTTAGTCTTCCCAAAATGACCCAGCAATCAGCATCGTCCTTAAGGAACCTTATCGATACCGCCTCATCCATATATGGTTCGTTGTTGTCGATAGGCGATGATAAAAAGATCTCGAATGCGATGATTATTCATCTCGTCTTGAGCAGAGTCGATCCGGTGACCAAAGAGAAATGGGAAGAACAGCTCGATTATGACAAACTGCCACTTTGGACGGACTGTGAAAAGTTGCTTAATCGCAGACATCAGCATCTTTCGGCCGAAAATTCGGACAAACCAAAGCAGGAGCAGAAAGCTGTGCCAAGCAAGCCGCATAATCGGAGCTCATTCGCGTGTTCCACCGCGAATACTAAAAATCAACCATGCAGCTACTGCAATGCGAAAGGCCATTTGTTGACAGATTGCAGTCCATTTGGTCGGCTAGCAGTAATGCAAAGGTTCGAATTCGCAAAAACTGCATCCTTGTGCATCAATTGTCTGCAGCCAGGCCACTCTGTAGTACGATGCAAAGCTAAGAAGTGTCGAGTGTGTGGCTGCTCACACCATACCTTATTGCATAGGTACGCAGTGGCGAATAAAAGTCTAGCGTTACCATCACCCCAAGAGAATTCTTCTCCTCCTCCCAATCAGAATCAACCTTCCACTTCGCATGCTCTCCATGCGACAGCTATGGATAGAGTTATTCTGGCTACGTCGATCGTAAGCGTCCGAACAAATAATGGTGAACATGTTTTGGCCCGAGCTCTGCTTGACTCGGGGTCTCAAACCAATTTTATAACTGAGGACTTAGCACAGCGTTTACAGATCCGTAGGGAGGAGTCGTGTATCAACTTGCTTGGTATTGGTGAATCCAATTCACAAGTCAAGAAAAAGATACACACGGTGGTGAAGTCGCGAATTACTGGTAGTGAGTTTTCGGTTGATTTCTGGATTCTAAGGTCCATTTCGGGGTATCACCCTGATCAGACACTTAACGTGAGTGACTGGAAAATCCCGAAGAACTTACCACTTGCAGACCCATATTTCTTCAAGCCACAGAAGATAGATATGTTGATAGGTGCAGAAACATTTTTCGAACTTCTATCTGTTGGTCAGATTCGACAAGGTCCTGACTATCCAACTCTGCAGAAAACGCTTCTCGGCTGGATTGTGTCGGGCAGATACACTCCAAAGATGACTGCCACCCAAGAAGCTAGGAATTGTTTGAGTTGTCGAGAAGAGTCAGTGATCCACATCGACAATACATTACAAAAGTTTTGGTCACTGGAAGAATTGCCGTCTTCTAAAAAGTCTTTATCTCCTGAACACAAGTTATGTGAAAAGCATTATAGAAGGACTACTCAGGTCGTGCCTTCAGGTCGGTTTGAAGTAAGACTGCCGTTCAAATCAGATCCCAGTATCTTAGGCAACTCCTTTGAAGTGGCTAAACGGCGGTTTTTATCGCTTGAAAAAAGATTGTCTCGTGACCCCGAGTTGCAGAAAATGTACTTGGAGTTCATGGAAGAGTACCTCTCCTTGGGTCACATGTCTACCACAGACAACACAATCCCCAAAACTCCACATTATTTCATTCCACATCAGTGTGTGTTGAGGCCTCAAAGCACGTCGACCAAGCTCCGCGTCGTTTTCGATGCGTCTTGTAAAACGTCCTCTCAGGTGGCCTTGAACGACATATTGATGGTAGGTCCTACGATACAGGATGAGCTGTATTCGACATTGCTCCGATTCAGACTACACAGGTACGCCTTGACAGCCGATGTCAAGAAGATGTATCGCCAAGTCTGGGTCGCTGATGCGGATAGACAATTCCAGCTCATAGTGTGGAGAAGAGGTTAGAGGTTGAGTGAGTCTGCAAAACTCTCATTCCCTAAAGCTGCTGAAGTTATTGACTCCGACTTCTATGTCGATGACATGTTGACTGGTGCTGGTTGCGTAGAGGAGTTAAAGACAATTAAGTCTGATGTGGCTCAGGTTCTTCAAACCGCTGGGTTTGAATTGACTAAATGGTTTTCGAACTCACCTGAGGTCACCGCATCCGAGAGCACAGTTAAACCGATAACGATCTCGGACTCAGAGTCAACTAAGGCGTTAGGAATATCGTGGCTGCCACACGAAGACGTCTTTAAGTTCCAAATTGACACGTCAGTTATGGGTCTCCGAGCGACAAAACGGAACATCTTATCGGTGACATCAAAGCTGTTTGACCCCCTTGGCTTGTTAAGTCCTTTAGTAATTAAGGGAAAGATCCTACTGCAGGAGCTTTGGCTCAACAAGCTAGATTGGGATGAGTCAATTCCAATGAACTTGGAAACAGCATGGAACTTATTAAAAGAATCCTTGGGTCAGTTGGAGAAGATTACCATACCTCGATTTGTGCATACTGATCCCATGTCACCGATTCAAGTACATGCCTTTGCCGACGCATCCATGAGAGCTTATGGAGCCTGCGTCTATATCCGTAGAAAGACTGCAGAAGGTTTCAAGGTCTCCTTGTTGACTGCAAAGTCGAAAGTAGCGCCACTCAAGACGAAAACGCTCCCAAGGCTTGAGTTATGTGCCGCTCACCTTCTAGCAGACCTTTGTCACCGAATCAAATCACTGCTCAAGGTTCCAATTGATAAAATGATATTCTGGTCAGATTCAGAAGTTACTCTTCATTGGATCAGATCCCACCCTTCGTCGTTGTCAACATTCGTTGCGAACCGAGTAGCGGAGATTCAAGAGTGGTCAAGTGAAGCTACGTGGCGGCATGTGCCAACAAAACAGAACCCAGCAGACATAGTTTCGAGAGGTTGTGACGTAGAGGAAATCGTGCAGTCGATCTGGTTTGGAGGACCAGAGTTCTTAAAGTTTGAAGAAGAGAGCTGGCCCAGAAATCCACACTTCGAGCTTTCCGAAGAAGAGATCCAGATGGAAAGTCGGAAGAAATCGGTCGGACTGACCGTCGCGGCCAAGCCAAATTACTTAGTGGATGTAATCGAGGGATACTCGTCACACCTTAAACTGCTAAGAGTGTTCGTTTTCGTGTTCCGCTTCATCCGAAAATGCAAAGACAAAAGTCTCAACTTTGGAAAAATTCCGTCATCCGTAGAATACGACGAGGCGTTTCTAAAAATAGTCGAAATAACACAGAAAAATGAGTCTCAAGAAGATATTGAAAGGGTTCGTAAAGGCACCAAGTTAGGCCCCAGTCTTCAGCGCTTGAATCCCTTCATCCATGAAGAGGCTGGGACATGGTGCTCTTTTTCGTTGTTGCGAGTTGGGGGGCGACTAGTTAACGCTCCTATGTCATATAATGCCAAGTTTCCTTTTTTATTGACAAAACGCTCGCAGTTTGTGCAGACATACGTTCGCTATCTGCATCAAACGAATTTTCATGCCGGCCCACGAGCACTCGTGAGTATCCTTAGACAGCGCATTTGGATAGTGAATGCTCAGGCGGTCTGCAGGGCGACAGTTAGGTCGTGTATTCGTTGCTTTAAATGCTGCAAGTGGCACCAGGAGGAGCCAAACATAAAGGAAGGCGACCTAGTAATCGTCGCCGAGGACAACCTGCCCCCTCAACAGTGGCTCCTAGGAAGGGTGGTCGGAACAACCGCCGGGCAGGACGGAAGGGTCAGAGTGGTCGAGCTAAGGACGAGCAGCGGAGCCACGTTCAGGAGGCCGATACACAAATTGGCGCTTCTGCCAATGGTTTGAAGCCTTCCAGGCCTTCAACGGGGCCGGTGTAGCGTCATTTGAATATTAATAATTGTTATTAGGATAGTATTTCATGAAGTCTAGTGTAAGTTAGGCTAGGGCAAAGCGGGAGCGCAAGAAAAGCTCGTTCTCTCGCTCTTGGCGAATTCGCCCCGCTTTGCCACCGTAGGTAAGGTAGGCTTAGAAGAAATTGTTTGAATATATAGAAAGAAGTCGAGAAAAACCCCTGAATTCGAACGCACGCACCCCTTTTCTTTCGTCGTATTAAAATAAAAAAAAAATTGCAGTCACCCAAAATCGGTATTGTTATTTAGAAAAACTATTCTAAAATTTCAGTGGTGTTCAACTAATCTTCTTTTTCTGAACCTTTCCAAATGCAAACTTATGACATTTTACCGTCGTGCTCCACATTTTGTCCTATATGTTCTAGGAAATCATGTTCTTGAGCGAATTTCGAGTTTAAATGACCTCGGAGTCCTTTTTGATCATAAGATGTGTTTTAACAGCCATATAGCTGCAACTGTAAATAAAGCTAAGGGTGTTTTAGCGTTCATCAAGCGTTGGTCCAAGGAGTTTGACGACCCGTACGTTACGAAAAAACTGTACATCTCGTTAGTACGTCCTATATTGGAGTGTTGTTCTTCTTGTTCTTCTTGTGTGTGGAGCCCGCAGTATAAAGAGCAGCAGCTGTTATTGAATCCGTGCAAAAGAAATTTTTAATTTTTGCCCTTCGGAACTTTAACTGGGACTCGGGTAGAATCTTGCCACCCTACCGGTCTAGGCTAAATCTTATTGACCTGCCGTCGTTGCACCATCGCAGAATATGCAATGGCGTAATGTTCGTGCACAAGCTCTCTTGGGTCAGATTGACTTGGCCGTTCCATCTAGACCTACCCGTACTTTTAGGCCTATCCGTCTACCCATATGTAGGTCTGATCATCTGATGCTGATCATGAACCTTTTAGGGTTTTATGCCATAATTATAACTCCCTCTGTCAAACCCTATCCCCTGAACTGTCTCTTAAACTAATTGCATGCAATATTTATAATCATTTAAATTTAGCTAACTTTTAACTTATCTTTTTCCGCCTTTAGTAACTAAGTACCATTATTAACAGATAATTTGTTAATTAATAAATAGATAAATAAAAAGACGATCAACAATATTTGCATATAATTTAGAGAGATAACCCATACGAAAAGTTAAAATATTATAAACTTACAACCGTTACGTACGGTACAGCTTCAGCACCCTACCTAGCAACCAGGGTGCTTGTTGCAATATCAGATAATTGCAAAAATCGAGCAATTAGGGAAATCTTAATGAATGAATTTTATATGGACGACCTGATGACAGATGCCGACACGATACTGGATGCTTAAAAGCATGTAAAGGAAGTTACCCGGGAGTTTAATAAGGTTGGGCTTAGCTTAAGAAAGTGGATAACAAATATCCCAGAAATTATAGAAGGCATTAGAGATGACCAAGAAAATAAAGTATTAACCATTGAGGAGAATGAATCCGTCAAAACATTAGGACTACAAGGGGAGCCGGTTAAAGACGAGTGTAGCGCCATTTGGATAATAATAATTGTTATTAGGATAGTATTTCATGAAGTCTAGTGTAAGTTAGGCTAGGGCAAAGCGGGAGCGCAATAAAAGCTCGCTCTCTCGCTCTTGGCGAATTCGCACCGCTTTGCCACCGTAGGTAAGGTAGGCACAGAAGAAATTGTTTTAATATATGAAAGGAGTCGAGAAAAATCCATGAAATCGAACGCACGCACCCCTTTTCTTTCATCGTATTAAAATAAAAAATTGCAGTCACCCAAGTTGTTTCGGTATCGTTATTTAGAAAAACTATTCTAAAATTTCATGGCGCCCCCGGGCGGACTTGCAATTTAAACGTATTAATTCAAGTGGAAGGCAAAAAGTGACAGTGACACAGTGGAGAAAAGATAAATAGCCAAAATCTATTATACATACATACATGTACATGCATATGTGCTGCAGCTAAATTGCCAAATTGACCGTGACGTGTGTGCAAATAATTAAACAAACAAAACTAAAAATCACAGCGTCGGTCGTGCAATACCCTGTCTGCAGCTATATACAAAAGGAGACACATATACCATCTACCCAAGAAGATCCAAGTGGAGCATCCAGTATAAGAAGAGGAGAGTACAGCACCTGGAATTTCCTATCTTCCCAAGAGGTATTTGTGCAAAAAATTGAAAGCTCGAGTGAAGACGAAAAGATTAAAAACTCGCAATTATTGTCTTGTGCTGAAACAATTGCACCTCGCTTTCAATTCTTGGCACATACGTATGACATAGTAGAGCTAGATTGCATGCTGTAGTTAGAGTTGAGCATATATATTAATACAAATATACATATGTACATCTAACCCTCTTGGACGCAATAACTACACATATAACTCATTTTAACTGCAATCGCTGTCACCCCTTTCCCCTTTCTCGTTTTCGTTGTGTCAAATATATGTATAGTTGGGTCGTTGGCCAAGCACGCATACCAATACTCAGCTGCAGCGGTGAATGTTTTCGTCTTGCTTTCGCTCTTCACCGTTGCTAATCATTGCTATCATTGTTCTTTTGTTTGGCGCTCTTGATCCAAACCAAACACCAAGTGACGCGCTACCCTGTTTTCGTCGGGTATATTCGTTTGGTTCAGTAGGATCCAACTTTCAATTAAGACAAAGTCGTGCCTCGCAAATCAATTTAGCGTCGATCGTTGTCGGTGCATACGTATACACAACATCCATTCTTCAGAACTGCAGCGGTGAAATTTTTCGTTTTCGCTTGTCACCAGTGCAGTTCGTTGCTATTTTTGTGTGGTTTTCGTGTACGCGCCAGCCAAGCGACGCTCTACCCTAAATTTTTCGGGTATATTGGTTTTTCACCTCGTTTGGGTACAATTACCCATTATTTCATTGAGTGCCTCGGCATTAAATACGATTATTAGAAACGATCTTTCGCCTTCAGTTGCTTGTATTGAGAATCAATATGACCTCAAAAGCCAACAATATCGTCCTTGAAGAGCTGAAGAAAAAGCGCAGTTGCCGTGTCAAAGGCATTCGTTTATTAGCGGACCGTTTAGAAGCGGGGGATATTCCGCTGGTATTGACGGAGCTCGAGTGCAGACTGAAACGCTGATGCGTAGCATTGACACGGCACGCGAACTTCAAGAGAAGATTGAAGATATAGACATTGACGATGAATTTGGAGTCGAGTTGGAAGAACTCTCAATTGTCACAAAGGCAAAATTAATGTCTCTCATTTGCGCATTGAAGACAGCTGATGAGACAAAACCGGCAGTACCAGCTTATGGTGGCCCAACTCGTGCTCGCCTTCCGAAGTTAGCTCTGCCGCAGTTCAGCGGCAACTTTTCGGACTTTAAAAACTTCATAGGTTTATTTGAGACTCTAGTTCACAATGACCAAAGCATTCCAATTATCGAAAAGTTCAACCATTTGCTTTCGTGTCTCTCCGGTGAAGCGTTGGGAACAGTTAGGGCTTTCCAAGTAACCGAGACCAACTACGAGAAAGCAATGGCTAGCTTAAAACGGGTCTACGATAATGATTGTCTGATCTTTAAAAATCACATTGATGCCCTATTTAATCTTCCCAAAATGACCCAGCAATCAACATCGTCCTTAAGGAACCTTATCGATACCGCCTCATCCATATATGGTTCGTTGTTGTCGATAGGCGATGATAAAAAGATCTCGAATGCGATGATTATTCATCTCGTCTTGAGCAGAGTCGATCCGGTGACCAAAGAGAAATGGGAAGAACAGCTCGATTATGACAAACTGCCACTTTGGACGGACTGTGAAAAGTTGCTTAATCGCAGACATCAGCATCTTTCGGCCGGAAATTCGGACAAACCAAAGCAGGAGCAGAAAGCTGTGCCAAGCAAGCCGCATAATCGGAGCTCATTCGCGTGTTCCACCGCGAATACCAAAAATCAACAATGCAGCTACTGCAATGCGAAAGGCCATTTGTTGACAGATTGCAGTCCATTTGGTCGGCTGGCAGTAATGCAAAGGTTCGAATTCGCAAAAACTGCATCCTTGTGCATCAATTGTCTGCAGCCAGGCCACTCTGTAGTACGATGCAAAGCTAAGAAGTGTCGAGTGTGTGGCTGCTCACACCATACCTTATTGCATAGGTACACAGTGGCGAATAAAAGTCTAGCGTTTCCATCACCCCCAGAGAATTCTTCTCCTCCTCCCAATCAGAATCAACCTTCCACTTCGCATGCTCTCCATACGACAGCTATGGATAGAGTTATTCTGGCTACGTCGATCGTAAGCGTCCGAACAAATAATGGTGAACATGTTTTGGCCCGAGCTCTGCTTGACTCGGGGTCTCAAACCAATTTTATAACTGAGTACTTAGCACAGCGCTTACCGTAGGGAGGAGTCGTGTATCAACTTGCTTGGTATTGGTGAATCCAATTCACAAGTCAAGAAAAAGATACACACGGTGGTGAAGTCGCAAATTACTGGTAGTGAGTTTTCGGTTGATTTCTGGATTCTAAGGTCCATTTCGGGGTATCACCCTGATCAGACACTTAACGTGAGTGACTGGAAAATCCCGAAGAACTTACCACTTGCAGACCCATATTTCTTCAAGCCACAGAAGATAGATATGTTGATAGGTGCAGAAACATTTTTCGAACTTCTATCTGTTGGTCAGATTCGACAAGGTCCTGACTATCCAACTCTGCAGAAAACGCTTCTCGGCTGGATTGTGTCGGGCAGATACACTCCAAAGGTGACTGCCACCCAAGAAGTTAGGAATTGTTTGAGTTGTCGAGAAGAGTCAGTGATCCACATCGACAATACATTACAAAAGTTTTGGTCACTGGAAGAATTGCCGTCTTCTAAAAAGTCTTTATCTCCTGAACACAAGTTATGTGAAAAGCATTATAGAAGGACTACTCAGGTCGTGCCTTCAGGTCGGTTTGAAGTAAGACTGCCGTTCAAATCAGATCCCAGTATCTTAGGCAACTCCTTTGAAGTGGCTAAACGGCGGTTTTTATCGCTTGAAAAAAGATTGTCTCGTGACCCCGAGTTGCAGAAAATGTACTTGGAGTTCATGGAAGAGTACCTCTCCTTGGGTCACATGTCTACCACAGACAACACAATCCCCAAAACTCCACATTATTTCATTCCACATCAGTGTGTGTTGAGGCCTCAAAGCACGTCGACCAAGCTCCGCGTCGTTTTCGATGCGTCTTGTAAAACGTCCTCTCAGGTGGCCTTGAACGACATATTGATGGTAGGTCCTACGATACAGGATGAGCTGTATTCGACATTGCTCCGATTCAGACTACACAGGTACGCCTTGACAGCCGATGTCAAGAAGATGTATCGCCAAGTCTGGGTCGCTGATGCGGATAGACAATTCCAGCTCATAGTGTGGAGAAGAGGTTAGAGGTTGAGTGAGTCTGCAAAACTCTCATTCCCTAAAGCTGCTGAAGTTATTGACTCCGACTTCTATGTCGATGACATGTTGACTGGTGCTGGTTGCGTAGAGGAGTTAAAGACAATTAAGTCTGATGTGGCTCAGGTTCTTCAAACCGCTGGGTTTGAATTGACTAAATGGTTTTCGAACTCACCTGAGGTCACCGCATCCGAGAGCACAGTTAAACCGATAACGATCTCGGACTCAGAGTCAACTAAGGCGTTAGGAATATCGTGGCTGCCACACGAAGACGTCTTTAAGTTCCAAATTGACACGTCAGTTATGGGTCTCCGAGCGACAAAACGGAACATCTTATCGGTGACATCAAAGCTGTTTGACCCCCTTGGCTTGTTAAGTCCTTTAGTAATTAAGGGAAAGATCCTACTGCAGGAGCTTTGGCTCAACAAGCTAGATTGGGATGAGTCAATTCCAATGAACTTGGAAACAGCATGGAACTTATTAAAAGAATCCTTGGGTCAGTTGGAGAAGATTACCATACCTCGATTTGTGCATACTGATCCCATGTCACCGATTCAAGTACATGCCTTTGCCGACGCATCCATGAGAGCTTATGGAGCCTGCGTCTATATCCGTAGAAAGACTGCAGAAGGTTTCAAGGTCTCCTTGTTGACTGCAAAGTCGAAAGTAGCGCCACTCAAGACGAAAACGCTCCCAAGGCTTGAGTTATGTGCCGCTCACCTTCTAGCAGACCTTTGTCACCGAATCAAATCACTGCTCAAGGTTCCAATTGATAAAATGATATTCTGGTCAGATTCAGAAGTTACTCTTCATTGGATCAGATCCCACCCTTCGTCGTTGTCAACATTCGTTGCGAACCGAGTAGCGGAGATTCAAGAGTGGTCAAGTGAAGCTACGTGGCGGCATGTGCCAACAAAACAGAACCCAGCAGACATAGTTTCGAGAGGTTGTGACGTAGAGGAAATCGTGCAGTCGATCTGGTTTGGTGGACCAGAGTTCTTAAAGCTTGAAGAAGAGAGCTGGCCCAGAAATCCACACTTCGAGCTTTCCGAAGAAGAGATACAGATGGAAAGTCGGAAGAAATCGGTCGGACTGACCGTCGCGGCCAAGCCAAATTACTTAGTGGATGTAATCGAGGGATACTCGTCACACCTCAAACTGCTAAGAGTGTTCGTTTTCGTGTTCCGCTTCATCCGAAAATGCAAAGACAAAAGTCTCAACTTTGGAAAAATTCCGTCATCCGTAGAATACGACGAGGCGTTTCTAAAAATAGTCGAAATAACACAGAAAAATGAGTCTCAAGAAGATATTGAAAGGGTTCGTAAAGGCTCCAAGTTAGGCCCCAGTCTTCAGCGCTTGAATCCCTTCATCCATGAAGAGGCTGGGACATGGTGCTCTTTTTCGTTGTTGCGAGTTGGGGGGCGACTAGTTAACGCTCCTATGTCATATAATGCCAAGTTTCCCTTGTTATTGACAAAACGCTCGCAGTTTGTGCAGACATACGTTCGCTATCTGCATCAAACGAATTTTCATGCCGGCCCACGAGCACTCGTGAGTATCCTTAGACAGCGCATTTGGATAGTTAATGCTCAGGCGGTCTGCAGGGCGACAGTTAGGTCGTGTATTCGTTGCTTTAAATGCAAGCCTCTACTCCAGACCCAAATGATGGGCAACTTACCCGCAGACCGGCTCCGTGCTCTCCGCCCATTTTCAGTATGTGGCGTTGATTTTTGTGGCCCAGTCTATACGACTCTGAAAATTCGTGGAAGGCCCCCTTATAAGTCCTACATAGCGTTATTTGTCTGTTTTGCGTCCAAGGCGGTTCATTTAGAAATTGTCTCCGATTTGACGACTAATTCCTTTTTGTTGGCATTCCAAAGGTTCGTCGGTCGTCGAGGATGCCCGGAACGCGTGAACTGCGACAACGCGACAAATTTCGTCGGAGCAAGTCGCCACTTCAGCGAACTGCGGAGGAAGATAGAGGCGGAAGCGGACGCGATACGCGAATTTGCGTCAAGAAGCGGGTGCGAGTTTGCCTTCATACCGCCTCGAGCACCGCACATGGGCGGACTTTGGGAGGCCGGTGTGAAGTCTGCCAAGGGCCTACTCCTACGGGCAGTCGGAAGCGCTCTCCTCACCGCAGAGGAGCTGGAGACCGTGCTGGTCGGGATCGAGGCGGTACTCAACTCGCGCCCGCTAGGACCCCTAAGCCCAGACCCAAGCGACGGAGACGCGCTGACTCCCGGGCACCTACTGACAGGCGGGCCGCTCATCGCACCCCCAGCACCCAGGACCCCGGACCAGGAGGGTCTGAGCTGCTTAAAGCGATGGCGGCTTGTCTCGTCAGCCAGGCAAATGTTCTGGCAGCGATGGTCCCGGGAGTATGTGCTGGGATTGCAAATAAGATGCAAGTGGCACCAGGAGGAGCCCAACATAAAGGAAGGCGACCTCGTAATCGTCGCCGAGGACAACCTGCCCCCTCAACAGTGGCTCCTCGGAAGGGTGGTCGGAACAACCGCCGGGCAGGACGGAAGGGTCAGAGTGGTCGAGCTAAGGACGAGCAGCGGAGCCACGTTCAGGAGGCCAATACACAAATTGGCGCTTCTGCCAATGGTTTGAAGCCTTCCAGGCCTTCAACGGGGCCGGTGTAGCGCCATTTGGATAATAATAATTGTTATTAGGATAGTATTTCATGAAGTCTAGTGTAAGTTAGGCTAGGGCAAAGCGGGAGCGCAATAAAAGCTCGCTCTCTCGCTCTTGGCGAATTCGCACCGCTTTGCCACCGTAGGTAAGGTAGGCACAGAAGAAATTGTTTTAATATATGAAAGGAGTCGAGAAAAATCCATGAAATCGAACGCACGCACCCCTTTTCTTTCATCGTATTAAAATAAAAAATTGCAGTCACCCAAGTTGTTTCGGTATCGTTATTTAGAAAAACTATTTTAAAATTTCAACGAGTTTAGGTTCAATTTCCACTATGAACCAATTAAGAAAAATAACAAGAGAATAGTATTATCTACTGAACAAACCAAATGAATCTGATGATGTAGATTCACTTGATTCTGGTGATTGTCAATATGACAATCGTATGCTGAAAATGTAAATTTGTATGCTACCGGTTCATGTACCAGTAACAAATGGTCGCCGCAATCGGTACTTGAACCAATCGGGCTTCGGAGATGTGAATACGTCAGAGTTTTCTTTCGTACTGATTTTATTTGGTAAAATGCGAGGTTTATATACAAGTTCTATGAGTATAATTGTTTACTTAGGACATAAGGTATGTTTAATTAGTTCTGAGTATAATATTGCTAGGGAAATGTGTTATATATATTTAGGACTAAGCAATTACTACAAATCCAACAGTGGAATATTCCAAGGGTCAGATTTATGACGGTCACAATGGTTATCATGCAGATGGTGTGAGATTTGACCACATGCAGGTCATCCAGAATGTGTTTAATGATAGTGCTGTAAATATCTTAACAGTGTATGTACACAAATGCATGCAGCTGTCCGTTGTATATTTATTTAGGTCAGTAGTGCATGTCACATATTTATATTTAGAGCATATTATCGTTTATTCATTTAGGTGGCTGGGAAATCTTAACCTTTTATGGCTCGCTATTTGTCTAGGTCTAATCATACGATTTTGTATTTTAATTTAAATCGTACATCCTCCCGGCCGTTGAACATAGTATGCTCAACCATCATCAATATTGTTTGTGAATGGATGCCTTCGTGCGTTTTCTTCACTATCTGATGAGCTAAGTGTATGTCTCTGCTGAGAAGGGAGTCTTGTTGTGTACCACCTTTTAACCAGATGAATCATTACAATGATCATGATAAAAAGCAGTGCAATGTATATGGCAATATGATGATGATCAATGGTTTCAAGATTGTGGGGTAACTTGAAACTTTTAGGTGGTAGCAGATTCGTTTCCATTTGATACAGCTCCTTGTAGTTCAGCTTTTCATCGTTCCTTGAAACTTTATTTGTAGAACGTTCAGTTGATGTTTCGTTGAGGTCACTATCTCCGAAACGAGCGTATGATACCTGCAGAGTAGTTTCCAATGTGCTCTGACTTGTGACAGTCATTAGCGAATTCCGAATGATGCATCCAGGTTCGGCGATCAATATTCCTGAGTGTTGTAGCTTGATATCCGAAATGCTATCTGCACATACCGCTGACAGCTTTAATGATGACTTTGTTGCAAAAATCTATCGATTTCTTTTATGCATGCTCAACCATAAAAATGATTTTTTTGTGTTGACTAGGTAACATGATGAGTCCGTTTTATTGTGAAACATTTGTAATTCACAACTTGTTTCGGCTGAGAACATTGTTTGTTTATTATAGCAAACAAAGTCATTGTTTGCTCTTTGATGACAGTTTTTAAATTCAGTCTCTGATAGTTCAACAAATTCGTCACGGTGACTATTGATTGCCATATATGGTTTTTTTATTTCAAACATGCTTATCCCATTTTTATTTGGCACCGGAATCGATGTCAATTTGTATATTTCCAGTTCGTTTGCTGAGACTAATGGAAATGTCACCTTGATAATTGTATGATCCTCTATTATAATGCCTTCAGCTTTCATCATCTGGTAATACCATGAGCATATTGTCGGGAGTTACTGGAAGTGATTTTCCTGGCCTTAAATGATCCCGTATCTGTTCCAGTTGTTCCTTGAGTTGTCGGGGTGATATTAGCATAGGGCTAATTGTATTGTGTCGGATATCTGTCAAGACATTGATGATTTCTGCTTGCATTCGTTGAAGATTTGCAGATAATAGAGTCAACTGAGTAGACAATGTAATGTACCACTGAAAGGCGCTAAAATGATCAGCCCTTCCCTTTGACTCGGTGATAAAATCCTCAATTCGACTTAATCGTTTGGAATTTGAGATTTCATCCCGTTTTATTACATTGATTGTAGAGTCAATCAATGATGTTTGATTTTTAGGCAAGGTTAGTAGGTGATCCTCGTTATCCTTAACCTTTGCTATAGTTTCCGACATTTCACGGGCATATGTTGAGTCTAATACGCCAAATAGACTGCTTGCGATGTTTCCAATGATGTCCAGCGGTGCCCTTTGCCTCCGTGTTCTTGCTATTAATGTATTTTCAGCTTGCAGGTCCTCTTCTATATGTTTGAAGTGCTGATACATACTGGTGCATGCGTCTACTAGTTGAAGTTGTGTGCATGGATGTCCCATTCTTGTAGTCCCATGGTGAATGTGTTCATGTCTTTCCAATAGGGCTTTAAATTTTAGTAGACAATGATGGTCCAGTCAGTTGTCGTAAGTTGGCTGGTTCCAACTCTTTCAAAGTATATACCCGGTTTTGATCCAAACTGTGTTATGTTGATTGACTGTGCCATTGCTAACGGTAACAGCAACAACATTACAAGCATTGTCATGGTTAACGACAACTTATTGGGCTGTGTCCTTTTCCTAGGTTGTCTGTCCTCGGATGATTCTTCGTTTTCTGATGGATCATCTATCGGATGTTTATGTGTGGGTTCCTCTTCGTTAAATAGTGGAGCTACATGTTGGATCTCTCGTTTGAAAATCCCCTTTGCCGTTTTTACTTCCACCACTCGTACAAAATTGTCCTTGCCTTGAAACAATCGAATGTTTCTTCCTAGTGGCCATTGTAATACTGGTGTATTGTCTTCCTTTAGTATTACATATGTTCCTTCCTTAATGTTAGCCGAAGACTTCCTCCACTTTTGACGCTGTTGCAACTGCTGAAGGTATTCATTGGACCATTGTGTCCAGAATGAGTGCTTCAATTTTGAAACTGCTTGACATCGATTTCCTAGCGTCTTTGGTTGCTCGGATGGCTCACTGTCAGCTTGAGCGGTTAACGGCTCTCCTATCAGGAAATTCCCTAGCGTTAATGCTGTTACGTCGTTTGAGTTGTCAGATATTGGTGTTAATCGTCGAGAGTTTAGTATGGCCTCTAATTCGACTATAACCGTTTCTAACTCCTCATAGGTTAAATTTGCCGTCGTCACATTTTTTAAGAGGAGATGTTTGGCAGATTTTACTGCAGCTTCCCATAAACCGCCGAAGTGTGGTTCGCGAGGAGGTATAAATTTAAATTGTACCTCTTTGTTGTTGCACTCTCGTACAATGTGTTCCTTTGCCTTTTCCGAGAATAGGGCTTCTTCTAACTCTTGAAGTTTGTTCCTGGCTCCTACGAAGTTCGTAGCATTGTCGCAATGGAGCACTTGACATTTTCCTCGACGAGAGATGAACCGCCGAAGTGCCGCTAAAAATGCTTCTGTGGTGAGATCACTGACAAGCTCTAGATGTCGCGAAACAACAAAATATAGCTATGTACGCTGTATTAGGCTTCTTTCCTCGAATTGTATAGTGGATTTTGAATGGTCCACAGTAGTCAACACCAGAATTGAGGAATGGCCGTGCTTGGGTGACTCGAAGAGGTGGCAGATTTCCCATGATTTGTTCTAGTAGTTTGGGCTTGGCTCTACTGCATTTCACGCAGTTCTGCACAATACTTCTGGCCATGTTTTTTCCTTTGAGTATCCAGTACTGTTGTCGTGATGCTGTCAGCAATGCCTGGGGGCCGCAATGCATGTTTTCCTTGTGTATCTTACAAAGGATCAACTTCACAATTGGATCGTTGTAGGGCAGGAGCATTGGGTGTTTGGCGTCAAATAAAATATTTGCCGCTTCCAGTCGACCACCTACTCGTAAGATTCCCTCCTGATCCATGAATGGTGTTAGAGAGTTTATTGAACTTCTCTTTTGTGTTTCCTTATGATTTGTTAAGTGACGTATGTCTTCTTTGAAGTCATTCTGTTGTATGTTACGTATGACAATTTTCTGAGCTTCTTTCATCTCATTGAATTGGACAGTCTTGCTTGTGTGTTTTCCTTCCTCAAAAACGCATCATGTACGCTACTATTCTCAGTAGCTTGTTGTATGAGTTGTTGTGTTTTATTTTGTAGATCCTCCTGAGTGATAGTCATAATTGATGACTGACCAATCTTTTGGGGATTTGTACTCATCAATTCCTCTTTTGTAGCCACAAATGGTGGTGGCCATGTAGATGTTGGGCCGTGTAAAAATAGTGGTCCATAAAACCACATGCTATGTTTTGCGAACTTCGTCGCCGTCATTCCTCTGGAGAGTACATATGCTGCATTATTTTCGGATGAGACATGCCTCCACTGTCTTTGTATCGTCAATTCTTGAATCGTAGCTATTCTTGTAGCTACGAATTTGTCTCGGATGGATGACGAGCAGTTAATCCATGACAATACGATCCTTGAGTCAAACCAAAAGAAGGTTGATGCATCTTCCATTGATTTCTCTGACTCTTCCTTTAGTTTTGCTGTCAATTGAGCACCTAACACCGCCGCTTTTGGTTCCAAGCGGGGTAATGTTATTGCATTGATGGGCGCTAAATGTGATTTGGCACATAGCCATTGAATCGTTGCCCGCTTATCCTTATGTATTGCTCGGATATATACTGCAGCTCCAAATGCTTTCTCCGATGCGTCAACAAAGGTATGTATCTCTGATGATATCGGAATTTGTCCCTGGAATATATGACGTGGTACCTGTATGGAGTTTAATAATTTTCACTCCTCCCTGTACCTTTTCCATTCCTCCTGGAGATGAACTGGAAGCGTTTCTTTGTAGTCAAAACCTTCTTTTGTGAGATGCTGCATAAAGATTTTTGCTTTCATAACAACAGGTGCAAACAATCCAAGCGGATCGAAGATCCTAAAAATTTCGGATACGACATCTCTTCTGGATATTGTTTCCTTGGTGGCAATCTCCGTTTTTCCACAGAAATGGTCCGATTTAGGCATCCACGTGATTCCCAGGGTCTTCACGCTGCAGTCTTCATACGTGGTATCCTCCAGTTGTACATTTGGAATCTTATCTTCCTTCGGAATGTTCTGTAGTATGTGCACGTTGTTTGTGCACCATTTTCTCAGCTTAAATCCAGAATTTTGTAGGAGTTGGTTAAGTTCCTTCTGTTTCTGGAGGGCCTCTGGTATGGTATCTGCTCCTGTTAAGCAATCATCAACATAAAAATCCTTTTCTAGTGCAGCAGCTCCAGCCGGGTATTCTCTCTTGCCCTTTTGAGCAAGATATTGTAGGCATTTTGTGGCTAAATATGGAGCTGCCTTAGTTGCATATGTTACAGTTTTGAGTCTGTAATATCTCAGATCTTCTGATAGATCATTTCGCCATACAATTGTTTGATAGTACTGGTCCTCAGGATTGACCCAGATCTGACGATACATTTTTTCGATGTCTGCCGTAAATACATATTTGTGCATCCGGAATCGAAGCAATATTGAAAATATCGAACTTTGCAAAGTCGGACCTTTATGCATCAAATCGTTGAGTGATTTGCCGGATGACGTAACAGCAGAAGCATCAAAGACAACTCTCAATTTTGTTGTAAAGCTGTCAGGTTTCATCGCACAGTGATGTGGAATAAAATAGTGTGATCGTGCTATTTCCGTAGTGTGCATTTCCTTCATATGCCCAAGTGCCTCATATTCTTTCATGAATATGCCTTGGTTTCCGGATCTCGTGATCTCGTTTTTCCAGGCAACAAAGTCGACGTGTAGCCAAATCACGGCTCTCCCCTAAGGACGAAGCATCTTCCAAAAATGGGAGTCTGACAATGAATTTCTTGTCACATGCTATTTGAATATTTTGAACAAAATATTGCTCACATCGCTTCTCTAGAGGAGATAAGCATGGTGTGTTGCTCGGGAATGAGTCCAATTCCCAATACTTGGAGATTTGCTGATCCACCTTGTCCTCCTCAGTCAAAACTGCACACGTGCTTTGGCTCTTTGACTCCTGTCTTAGCTTGCCAGCCACTATCCAGCCTAGTCTTGTTTCCTGTAGCCTGGGCAATCCTTGTCCAATTGATACATGCTTATCCTGCATGATTTCGAAGTAATGTTCTGCTCCCAACAGTATGTCTATTCTTCCAGTCTTGTCAAAGTGGGGATCTGCCAAAATGATGTTCTTCGGAAATTTCCAACGAGATGTATCGTTTTAATGCGCTGGCTGATCTGCCACTATGTGTGATAACACAATTGCTTCTAATCGTGTATTGAAGCTATTATGCTGTGAGATTTACTCTCGCCTTTGATGTTTGTGTTCGGCCGCCAATTCCATTTATCTGAAGCTCCGATTTGTGCACCTTCAGATTTAAGATGTTCAATGCTCTTTCCGAAATCACATTGACTTGCGAGCCTGAATCAAGCAGAGCTCTAAATTTACCAATTTGTCCATTATTTCCTTTTATGAGTACCTGAGCAGTGGCTAATAGTACATAATTGCTTTTTATACTGTTTACCTATGCTGCAGTTTTGGCTTCCAACTTGGTTTCTAAATGAAGAAGAGTGTTATGTCCTTTGCTGCATTTAAAACAATCTCTTCTTTCACAATTTCTTGCAGCGTGGTCACGTTTAAAACATTTAACGCATAGTTGGTTCTTTTGAACCCAATTCAATCTATGCGCAGCAGTTTTCTTTAAAAACTGGGTGCATTTATAGATGGCGTGGTTAGGTCTCTTGCAGAAATAACAGTAATATTGATTTTCTGCTCCTGCTGATGTGCATGTGATGGGCTTCTTTGTCCTTTCCCATCCAATAGCTTCAAGAGTTAGGAATCTTTGCTCGAGGAACTGCATGAACTCGCTCAACGGCTGTAGTTCCTTTGTATTTTGTATGGATTGCTCATACATAGCAAGAGTTTGACGATCTAATTTTTTCGTCAACAGACAAAGAAGAATCGTGTCCCATTTGTCTGTTTCTATCTCAATGTTGTTTAATGCTGCTAATGTTTCCTTTACATTATCATGCAACATTTTAATTGATTTAGCATCGTTGGTTGTGCTAGGTTGATCCAATAGTCGTTGAATCAATGCATTACTTAGCACACTTTTGTTACTAAAACGATCCTGTAACATATTCCATGCTGTAATGTAGTTTCCTTGTGTTAACGAAAGGTGGCGTATTAAATTTTCTGCATCTCCCGTTACATTGGTCTTCAAATACCACATCTTTTGTATGACAGGTACTGATGATTCATGAATCATTTTCTTAAAAATGTCATGGAATTGTTGCCATTTAAGGTAATCTCCATGAAATTTTGGAATGGCAACCTTTGGCAATGGTAATGCGTTATTAACATGAGGAGCAGCGATGACTTGCTGAACAGAGTCTGATTCAGTCATTATTTGGACTGATAACACTGCGTCTTCAGCTGCTATGTAATTTTTATTGTTATACCCCATTTTTACAGGGTCTGTACATTTTTTGTGAATTTGAATGTGGATTGTTCTTATCTCATCCCAATATTTTATGATTATTGGTTTGAAGTCCTTTCGCGTCTCATTCGCCATTCTGTTCATGATGCGCTCTAGACTTTCAAGCAGCACCTTTTGTTCTCGAATCATGGGCCCTATTTCATGCTCATCCTCCAAAGAAGTTATCGATCCTGCGTCTATCTCCATTTCGATTGAACATAGTTGTTTGGTTAATTCGCCTTTGTATTTTACGACTAAATCTCTTATTTGTTTAAAATAGTCATTGGCGAAATAATTATGTTCAAATTCTGAGCCTTGAACTATTTTTTTAATATTAGTTTCCTCTTTTGAAAACATATCCTAGAGATGCATTAGGTTCTTAATGCGGGATTTAAAATATGCTGGTTTCTGCTTCCTTTCAGCAGAATCCTTTTTATAATTTCGTGCCAGGCTCTGAATCTCTTCGCCTGTGGCAAGCTGCCTGTCTAGCATAACATTAATGCTTGATGATGCCATTTTATTTTATTTATTTTTATACTTTGACCCGATGGAGGTAATTTATTTATCACTATAACTGGTTGTGCCTCTACTCACAACCACGAAGATGGTCAAAGTATCTCAATAAATATTTATGACACTGGAATTCTTGTTTCCAATTCCATCTTAGTTGACTGTGTTGGTTGAGTTAGATCCAAATGACACCAATTAAGTTTTCCTTCACCGAAGGTTTGAAATCACAACTCTGAGTGTTGTATGTTGTATGTGTGTAAATTGGTCGCCAAGTTGACCAATTATGTAGGATTTTCCAACTAAATCCAAGTTCCAAATCGGGAACAACAATCCAGATGAACGGTTAAGTGTCCAAAAGTCGGGGGTCACCAAATGAACAAATCAAATGAATCTGATGATGATTCTGGTGATTGTCAATATGACAATCGTATGCTGAAAATGTAAATTTGTATGCTACCGGTTCATGTACCAGTAACAAATGGTCGCCGCAATCGGTACTTGAACAAATTGGGCTTCGAAGATGTGAATACGTCAGAGTTTTCTTTCGTACTGATTTTATTTGGTAAAATGCGAGGTTTATATACAAGTTCTATGAGTATAATTGTTTACTTAGGATATTAGGTATGTTTAATTAGTTCTGAGTATAATATTGCTAGGGAAATGTGTTATATATATTTAGAATAAGCAATTACTACAAATCCAACAGTGGAATATTCCAAGGGTCAAATTTATGACGGTCACAATGGTGCTGTAAATATCTTAACAGTGTATGTACACAAATGCATGCAGCTGTCCGTTGTATATTTATTTAGGTCAGTAGTGTATGTCACATATTTATATTTAGAGCATATTATCGTTTATTTATTTAGGTGGCTGGGAAATCTTAACCTTTTATGGCTAGCTATTTGTTTAGGTCTAATCATACGATTTTGTATTTTAATTGAAATCGTACACTACCTTAACCAAGATGTATGACCCCTTAGGCTGGTTGTCTTCAGTGACACTTATCGGAAAATTATTTTTTCAAAAACTTTGGCTAGCAGACAAAAGTTGGGATGAAGAATTATCAGAACAGGGTACTCGGGAATGGACTTCGTTGAAAAATAGTTTAACAGAGTTAGAGAGTATTCGGATACCAAGATGGCTAAATTCTCAGCACAATAAGTCGATGCAAATTCATGGGTTTGCCGATGCATCCGAAAAGGCTTATGCTGCCGTAGTGTATGCCAAGGTAGATAGTTCTACAATTATAATAACCAGCAAAAGCAAAATTAATCCAAGGAAGAATCGGAAAACTATTCCAAAATTAAATTAAAATTAATTCAACGGGTGAAAGTAGCGGTCGGAAGTAATGTAGAGTGTTATGCCTGGAGTGATTCTACTATTACTCTAGCCTGGATAAAGAATGGAGACAATAAAGACAAGTTTATTAGGCGTCGAACTGACGAAGTAAGAAAGATTAAAGAAATTAAATGGGGACACGTTAGAACTGAAGACAATCCAGCAGATGTAGCATCAACGGGCATTAGTGCAGATACGCTAAAAGATTTAAAGATTTGGTGGAAAGGGCCTCAATTCTTGGCGAAATCTAAGGCCATTGGCCAAAAGAGGAAATTGAAGAAAAATTAGTTGTTGGCACAACAATGGTAATAGCAGAAAATAACATTTTTTGTGAATTATTACAAAAATATTCGTGTATGCATAAACTAGAAAGAGTCATTGCATATGTATTGAGGTTTATTCAAATCAAAGCCAAAAAGAAAGAATTTCCTCCATTTTTGACGTTGAAGGAGATTAAGAGAGCCAAAGTATTAATAGTAAAACAACAACAAGCTATCCAATTCAGTTCCGAAGTAGCTTGCCTAATTAATAAAAAGGAAATAAAAACAAAAAATAAACTATTAAGCTTTAATCCGTTCTTAGATAAAGACGGATTGTTACGAGTTGGAGGTAGATTGCAAAACTCCAACACGGAATTTGAGGTTAAACATCCCTTGATTTTAGATAAGTGTCACTTGACGTCTTTAATTATCAAGAATGCACATAAAGAAACATTGCACGGTGGAATTAATCTGATGCGAAACTATATCCAGCGAAAGTTTTGGATATTTGGGCTAAGAAATTGCTTAAAGAAAAAACTTAAAGAGTGTGTCACCTGTGCTAGGTATCGACAGAATACTGCAGAACAAATTATGGGAAATCTGCCGAAACACAGAGCTACAATATCGCACCCGTTTACAAATACAGGTGTAGACTTCGCCGGGCATTACCATATCCGATGCTCTAAAAACCGGGGGCAGAAATCCTATAAGGGATATATTGCCGTATTCGTATGCATGGCGACAAAGGCTATTCATTTGGAAGTAGTCAGCGATCTTACTTCACATGCATTTCTAGCTGCACTTAGAAGATTTTTCTCAAGAAGAGGAAAATGTGCAAAAAATTTTTCCGATAATGGAACCAACTTTGTTGGAGCTTCGCGCAAATTGGACGAGGAATACCAAAAAGCCCTCAAAGACAACATAAAAGTGGTTCCAATATTAGAAAGAGAACAGATCGAGTGGTATTTTATTCCCCCGGCAGGACCTCACTTCGGAGGTATTTGGGAAGCTGGGGTAAAATCAGTGAAATATCACTTAAAAAGGCTAATTGGGGACAATAATTTAACCTATGAGGAAATGGCAACTCTATTATATCAAATTGAAGCGGTACTAAATTCACGCCCTTTGTATACAGCTACAAATGATATTGACGATCTGGATGTATTAACACCAAGACATTTTATTATTGGAAGGCCAATATTTGGCCCGATTGAGACAATTTCAGAGGAAAAATCGGGAATCTGGATAGATGGAGATTAATTCAGAAAATGAAAAGAGAATTTTGGATTAAATGGAAAGAAGATTATTTGCACACACTGCAACAAAGAAATAAACGGAAAATAGGAATGCAAAATATTAAAACAGGACAGATTGTATTAATAAAAGATGAAACCTGTCACCCAGCTAGATGGCCCTTGGGAAAAATAGAAGAAATACATAAAGGTAGGGACGATAGAGTCAGAGTAGTAACTATAAAACATCAAGACGGGTTGATAAAACGACCTATAACTAAAATTTGTCCATTAGCTGGAATTGAGTCAGAAGAGCAAGACTCAGGAATGACTCCAAAAGAGACCAGAAGTCCCCGTAGTAGACCTCAAATGTCCAAGTTGGGACTAATGGCATCATTGTTAGTGCCTGTGTTATGTTGCCAAGTATCAAACAGCAAACATTGCTGCCAGAGGAAAGGCGAAGTGGTCAATTGAAAAATGAACAGTTCCACTTCAATATATTTGGACCCGATGGGGGCGGTTGAAATAGTCGCCTCATCTTGGTATTTAATTGTTTATTATAACATGGACCCGTATTTTCAAATGATAAAAAATGGGAAAGAAATAATTGGGAAAATGAGAGTTGTGTGTGGTAAACTTTATACTTTTGAAGATCAATGCAATAATGTCTTAGATAACGAGGAAAGACAAATTGCAGACTAGGAGGAAAATAATAAACTTTTCATGACTCAAGAGAATAAAAAAAAGAAGCGAGCACCATTTGAGTTTATGGACTCACTTTATCATATATTATTTGGGATAATGGACGCCGAAGATGGGGAAACGTTGGAAGGAAATATGAAAAATGTATTAGAAAATCAACATAACCTAGATAATTGAATTAAAAAACAATCATCGGTGGTAAAGTCAACGGTAAATATTCTCATAAGAACTACCGAGGAAATAAATTTGAACTTTAGAAGTATGAGCTCTAGAGTAGAAAACATAACGGAAGCATTAAAGGAAAGTTTCTATGTGTACAAAGAATCTATAAATTTCCTTATGGTAACAAAGCAACTAAGCTGCTTGATTGAAGAGTGCGACAAAATTCAATCAGCAGTTATTAATCTACTGATAGATATTAATCATGGTAGACTAAATCCAAATATTTTAAAACCTATACAATTAAAGGGAGAAATAGCAAAAATAAAAGATAGCTTATTAGAAACATTGGTGCTTCCAGGAAAAAGAACAGGAACAGAATTGAAGGAAATTTGCAGCCTATTAACAGCGAAAGGAATTTCTGTTGATAACAAATTAATTCTGAACGTGAAGATTCCCCTGTTCGGTAGACACTCATCCCATTTGTTTAGGATAATTCCGATGCCGGTTGAGCATGAACAAGAATTGGTCAAGGTAGATTTGAATTCCAAGTATTTGGTATATAATTTCGAAATTGACTCCTATCATTCGATGACTGAAGCTACCTTGAATAAATGCGAAAAATGGCTAACGAATAGAAGAGTATGCGAAGGTAAATGGCCTTGAAGCAATGCCAATGATAATGCTTGTGCGATAGCTCCTTTCAAACCAAAAGGTAATTCAAATTGCGTTTATAGGAAGATAGCAGAGACAAGGTCATTTTGGATCGAATTAGAAAGGCAAGGTAATTGGCTCTTCAAAGTTCCAGTAACCACTAATGCTAGAATTCAATGTAGTAACTTAAATCAAGAACTAATTAATCTTCCACAACAAGGAATTTTAACAATAATACATGGTTGTACTGTGCGAACCGATGATAAAATACTAGTACCTCATCACAGTATTCAAACAGAAAGCTACGAGCCCATTTCATCCTTTTATACAAGTAATATAAGTAAAATACCAAAAATTGTTTGGAATCCATTAACAGTACCATTAATTAACCAAACAGAAGAAATGGATAAGTTAAGAAACGAATTAAAATTGTTAAAAGAAGGTCATCATGATTTAAAAGGACTTAAGTTCCATCATGTATCTGGACATGCGGCCTTGATTATCGGAATCATAATAATAATTATAATAATATTAATAATTATAATAATAATAATAATTATAATAATATTAATGCCATAAGAAGAATTAAAGTAGCACGAAGACTGCAAACGATAGCACTTCCCTACCCACTGTAATTGACTGTAAATGATTATCTGTACTTGTAATTATAGCAATAAAGAAAATGTACACAAAAAGGTTCACAAGAATCAAAATACAAAACAATGCCACTTTCGGCCCTTTGCAGAATGTTCAAACATGAACATATTATCGTCAATACAATGCCACTTTCGGCCCCTTGCTGAATGTTTAAACATTAATAGATTATTGTACACATTCACTCATGTAACAACACCGATCTCTAAAGAAATCACATAAAGTAGACAAGTTATGACTGCACGGGTGTAAACAGAGATCTGTAACCCATTAATACGACAAACACAAGTGGAGAAAACACTTAACAAATGCGGTCCTAAAATAAAACTAATGTAAGCATGTATTCAAATAGACACCCTCAGTAAAGTGTATCCTCTGCGTAGGTCTAACGATAATTATAGACTACCAAATTGTACCTCCTACCTCATTGTCAAATCACATAAGGCTCTGATTTTAAGAATAAAATTTAGTTTGAACTTACAACTCAACTCGCAAATGTCTAGACTTTTCTTTGAAGGTCTTAACAGTGTAACGTTTATTGTAAATATATTGATTCTTATACTATATCCAATAATATAGCGAATTTACCAATTCAAAATTGTGAAAATTTCACAATTCAGACCAAGAGTTTGTAATTTTATGCTCATCATCTGCTTTTTGACAAATGGTAGATAATGGATTATGGCAGTGTGAATCGGGGTTTCACATCTGTCAAACCGTTCCCCCGGGATGTGCTCGTTGTGCAGAGCCTATTATAGGCTATTCCCACCGACGACCATCCACTATCCATTTTGGATGTTCCTAAACCACACGTTTCCATGCAATAGTTAGCCGATAGTTTTCAAATGCAACTCTGAATAATTGTCATTCACAAAAAAAAATGTATTAACTGCGAAAACGTAAACAATGATTGTGACAAAATAAACAAAAAACAACAACAATCATGTCCCATGGATCGGATGCATTTAAGGCTGGCGATGAGATTGAGTGCAGCATGGTCGAGTCTGCCAGGCTGAAGTTGCAAGTGTGTGAATAAATGGCAGACGACTGACAACATGGAACAAATATTTCTATGCTCTGTGAATGCTTGATGTTACGCATAATTTATTCTTTAATAATGAATTTTTTTCGGACATTATCGAGTTGGATTTGGACGGATCATGTAGATCCATCACCCCTTCTGGCAACAAGGGCCCCCGCCAAAGCGAACCAAAAAAGACGACGCTTCTTGGATAGCAGAGATCGCCAGAGAGCGACTCGAAGAGCAGAAGGACCTTCACAGGAAGAAGGAAGAACATGAAATGAGGCAGGAAAAGATGGTCGAGGACCTCATCAACACGCAAAAAAAAATCCAGAATGATTTATTGGAAGTGCTGAGATATAAAAATAAATAAGTTTATAATTTGCATTAAGGTCTAAACAATATTTTGCGATTGCAGATCGTATCTGTTCTGCTGACTGATTAAAATCACCAGAACTGTTGCTGCTATCGGGCTATTCGCATATTTTGCTGTTGAACCACGGCCGAAATAATTGCTACATCTTCATCATCCATTATATGGTGATAAGGGGGATGGGGATGGGCTCAGTGTGCAGCGCCTATTAGGGTGCATTTAAAAACTATCGGCTAAATATCGTAGAGAAACGTGTGGGTTATAAACATCCCAGATGGATGGTGAAATACTTGATAAGTTTTCGTAAAGGCAAAAGCTTGCTTACCATCCAAAATCTATATGATGGTCTCCTGTGGTAATAATAATATTATTATATATTTAATATTATTTTATATATATATTATAATTAAAATATATTATAGTCTGACCCCATTCGACTTTGCTTTTCAAAATTTGTTTTATGTTTGTACCTCCAGTTCACCAGTACTAATTCCAAACTTCCATATCGAAACATTCTTTGCGACGCCGTCTTGACACTCAACTCCAAGTATCGATATCTTATTATTGCATGTCTATTATGGACGTAGCAATAAAGAAGAGGAGAGTAATAGCACGTGGAAACTTGAATTTGTAATTTGACAGCATTCAGGGAATAAAATAAAGCAGAATGGGCAAAAAGACCAAAGTGGGAAAGACAAGGAAGGATAAGTTTTATCAACTTGCCAAGGAAACGGGCTTTAGATCCCGATCCGCCTTTAAATTGATCCAACTAAATCGCAAGTTCGGATTTCTCCAACAGTCGCAAGTTTGTTTAGATCTATGTGCAGCTCCTGGTGGATGGATGCAAGTGGCCAAACAAAATATGCCAGTATCCAGCATTGTTATTGGTGTTGACCTGTTCCCAATACGACCCCTTACGGGTTGTATTGGGTTAGTGGAGGATATTACAACGGAAAAGTGCCGTCAATCATTAACTAAGGAGTTGCAGTCGTGGAAGGCCGATGTTGTCCTTCACGACGGTGCCCCAAACGTGGGTCGTAATTGGCTTTATGATGCTTACCAGCAGATCTGCTTAACTCTTAATGCCCTTAAGTTGACCACTCAGTTTCTGCGCGGTGGAGGTTGGTTTGTGACTAAAGTTTTCCGCTCCAAGGACTACAACGCCCTTCTCTGGGTGCTTAAGCAACTCTTCAAGAAGGTACATGCCACCAAACCAAGTGCATCCCGTAAGGAGTCAGCCGAAATATTCGTGGTCTGCCAGGAATATCTCGCACCTGACATTATCGACCACCGCCTGCTCGACTGCAAGTACGTGTTCGAAGAGCTCGAAATCGAATGCAAGCAGAAAAATAGCCTGCTGCACCCAGAAAGGCAGAAACGCATAAAGGCCGAGGGCTACAGTGAGCAGGATATATCATTACGAACAAATTTATCGGCCACAGAGTTTATGAAAGCGGAAAACGGCCTTGCCGCCCTCCAAGGTGTAGGATCCATTCGTATTGATGACGAGCGTATTTCGCATCACAAGAAAACTACACCCGAGATTCTAGAGTGCTGCAAGGATCTTAAAGTTTTAGGTCGCAAAGACATTAAAGGTCTTGTATTGTGGTGGAAAGCTGTTAAAGATAGTTTTTTTAAGACTGAAACAATGGCGATCATCGAGGAGCCTAAAGCAAAGGAAACAATACCAAAAACACTTACGCAAACAGAAATAGAGGATATAGAAGATATTGAACTACAACAACAGATCAGCACGTTGGCATTCGAGGAGCAAAAAGAGCTTAAGCGGAAGCGAAAGAAGACGCTTAAAGCCAAAGCAAAACTTCACGAAAAGATGAACCTTAATATGATCGTAAAGGGAGATGACGGGCCTGTAGAAGAAACAGAGCATGAAATTTTTGATCTGAAAGTTATTAACTCTGTTATTGAGCTGGATAGGATTATCGATGTTAACCCAGACTTCGATGTAGAATTAAAGCCTAAAGGGCCTCCTACGCTGCCTAAGTACAAAAAGTACCATAAGGACGACAAGCAAATGGATGACGATGGCAACTATGAAAACGGCGAAGAAACAGAACTAAGTGACGATGAGGACAGCGATGGGAACTTTAATGAGCGAGGTTTAGGTCTAAGCGACGATGATGAAGATATTTTTAAAGATGGTAAAGGAAAAAAAAAGCACGAGGAACATCCGCTCATAAAGTCAAGTGATTTTCGGGACAAAGACACCAAGCGACAGCAACGTGTGCAGCTTTGGTACGAGAAGGACAATCTACAAAACATTCCATCGGATGACGATGATGAAAACTATGATTTGAGTAATATGGCGATAGAGTATAATATAAAGGGTGTCTCCGTTCTGGGTAAGAGCACCCTCAGCATGGATATAAATGGACATGTTGCCTTGGGCAAGAAGGCTAAACGGCGCGCCCGCCATGAAACTATGACGGGGGAGAGCAGCTCAGAGTGCTCCGACTCTGAAGAGCTTTTCAAAGATACTGCTGCTGAAGATATGTCAAAAGGTTGGTAATGATACGGTCTTATTATATTTTATTAGGTAGTCTAAATATATCTATCTTTTATATATAAATATAATAATAATATGATATACGTTTTATATAAAGGTTTTGTCTAATGTTACTATTTCAGTGTCAAAACCGAAAAAGGTACGTCTGACCGAAGAAGAGATAGCTCTTGGTGCGTTTTTGATTCGCGGAAAGAAAACGCAACGGGATCTTATTGATGCAGCCTGGAACCGTTATGCTTTTAACGATAAAAACCTGCCAGCTTGGTTTATACAGGATGAACATGAACACATGACTATGCCACAACCAGTGCCTCAAGAGCTTACCGAAGAATACCAACGCAAGGTCCAGGAGTTAAATGTTCGCCCTATAAAAAAAGTAATGGAGGCAAAAGCACGAAAGAAGCGCCGTTCTACAAAGCGCTTGGCCAAAGCAAAAAAAATGGCCGAAAAGATAATGGAAAACGCTGATGCCTCAACCCATGAGAAGGCAAAGCAACTTAGAAAGGTATATAAGAAAGCACAAGAAAAGAAAAAGGAGATTACATATGTAGTCGCTAAAAAGCACACTTCGTCTCGTCGGTCCCGTCGCCCAGCTGGTGTTAAAGGACGTTATCGCGTCGTAGATCCGCGAGAGAAGAAGGATAAACGCTCTTCAGTCGCTATAAAGCAACGCAAAAAAGGTGCTAAAATTGGAAAGGGAAAACGGTAAAAAAATAAACCTGAACAATTAAATGTAAACAGAAAAAAAACTACACTTATTACACAATTACAGAATGAATTAGTGTATCCAATTTTAAATACACTGCAAACGCAGCTCTACTATGCAATTCTGGAAAACTTATAAATGCAACTATTAATCGGACCCCAACACATCTAAGCTTCATCTTACCATTTGGGATATATTTATTAAGCTTTCAAATGCAAAATTATTAATTTTTTCTATATTTTTTTCGCGTAATTTTGACTTTAAAAACTCGGTAAAAGTTGGAAAAAAAATGTTCTTGTTTTTATATTTTAAAAGTTATGGTCGTCGTTTTAGATATCGTTTATAAAAATGTATGGATTAACGGCTAAGGTTTGACCAATCATAAAATCGGACTTGATCGTTAAATATGTTCTGATCTCTCCATAGTCTGAACAAAGTCAAACAGGCAGTTTCATCGATTCTGGCAAACAAAAACAGCTGATCTGGTTGCTTCGTAATAAACAGCGTGCTAAAAATTCCTATATTTTTGCAATTGCGCGATTTAAGAAAACCAAGACATCTTAGATGCAACACCTGTTGCGAAACAAAAAGTATTGTTGCTCTGACAAATTAATTCCGATCCAAATTTGAGGTTGGTTCTAGAGACAATTATTTATAAAGAAGGCACAAGCTAAATTGTCCTGGTAATAGCGTCGAATTTATTTTAATGCCGAAATGAAAAGTAAACGGATTTTTATACAACACAACGAATCTTAATTGCAAAAGGAAAAAAATCCGTTTACTTTTCATTTCGGTGAGGAAAATATTTCCGTTTGTTTTGTGATAACGGAAGCACAAGTTTTTGCGTTTTTAAAAGTAAATTTTTGTGAAAATTAAAACCGGGGCCTGTCTGAGTAATTGTCGAAAATTCTTGAGATCTACTTCATATTTATTACAAAATTGAGGTGGGGGATCACAAATTCTTTTGCGAATTTTAGCAGCTATTTTATATATTTAAATGAATAAATATTTCTAAGAAATGATATATGAATACGGAGAATATAATTATTTTATTATCCAACCAGTAAAACGCAAAAGGATCAGCGGAAATCAGCTGGCAAGTGTGTACCTTGTCGGTTGAGCTGAAAGATGATCTGATAGCTATGTTTCTGCATATTAAACGATTATTGGAATTTAAGAACTATCTCAACGAAATGAAACAGCATATACATAGGTATATTTTATAGCTTTGACAATCATGACTGTTGGAATGGAATCGAACATCTGTATTTTTATAAACAAGTTGTTCTGTGAAAAACATCTATGTTTTTTTTATGAGAGTCAGCCCAAAACTTTCCATTTGTGTAATTACATGTTTGTACATAGCCCACCCATTTTTGATGATATATTGATGGTAAATACATATCAGCAATCATCTTGCTGAAAAAAAAACATGCTTGATTGATCTAACTAAGCTGAGCTGATTTCAGCGAGCCTTTTCAGACACAGTGTGCGCGATCCCTAAAGCTGGTTTTAAGCGATGCACCTCGTGCATGTGTACAAAACTTCTAAACCATCAAACTTACCAATGAAAATCAAATCAATACTATTTTTATTATTATTATATAAAGCTAATAAATAGTTAAAATTAGGTATTACTGAGGTGCTACTGAGGCCTTAAGCTCGCTATGGTATAATTATACACTTGAGTATGTATGAATTTATATACATATGTACAGGACTGGTTTTATATGATATTATATGTTGTAACGGAATTATTATCTAGTATACTAGTTGTGTATATGTATATGTACAGTGATGATAGTTTTTGAGTTTATATGTAGTAAATGATTTTCGATTGAACTAGGTAGTTGGGGATTATTTTTGCGCTATGGAATATTGAGGATCTTTGCAGAGAGAGAGCGGGCATGTGTATGGTATGAGTCTTATGTCTATGGTTGGGTTGTGGCACAGTGGGAATGCGTTGGAGGATGTTTTATCCATGTAGTGGGCATTGGTGAATCTTGTGTGCCCTAGTCTCAGTCTGTTTAGGATGACTTGGTGTTTTCTGTTAAGGTTGTTTATGTTTTTGGGGGGAGGATGAGTGGAAGATAGATCGATAACTTGTTGGTACCAGGGGGAAGTCTTAGTGAGGAGGTCTGTTTGTTTCGATAGGAGGATTTTCTTAAGGAATAGTGAGAATTATTATGGAATTATGATTGGAGGTATATATGAGGGGTTGTTTGGAGGTAGTTTTGGCTGCGGTGTCAGCAATTTCGTTCCCTTTTATGCCAATGTGGCTAGGTATCCAGATAATTGTTATTTCTGGGAATAGTTTGGTGACGAGGTTACGGATTGTGGTGGGGTAGTGCGATTAAATGTTGGGATTGGTAATTGCGGAAATAGAGGAGAGTGAGTCCGTGCAGATAGCGTATCTTCCGCGTTTGTTGCGGCTTAATAAAATGGCTTCGTGGATAGCTATAATTTCGCTGGAAAGGACTGAGGAGTACTGTAGAAGTAGTCCGGATCTTATGGTTGATGTCTCACTGCAGATGCTATAGCTGGTAATGCCTGCTGATTTGGACCCGTCTGTGTATAGGAAGGTGTGTTGGTGGAGGTTGGATTTGATGGTGTGGAAGAGTTGCTGGAAGACTATTGGGGGGGTGGTGTTTTTATCGTGTTTGGATAGGGTGATGTTGGTTGATTTAAGGATGGTTGTCATGTTGAATTTATTGGTGTTGGAGGTTTTAATCGGGGAGAACGGTATGAGGTTATTCTGGGAAATTTGTTTGGCTCTGTCAATCGTGCTTAGCAGTCTGTGTTTTTTTTTAGGTTTTTTGGGAGTGAGTTTAGGGGGGAGTCTTTAGCGTGAATATTTGAATTTTTGAATATTTTGCCTGTTAGAAAATCTCGCTTGTTTTAGAGGGTGTGTAAGTTGGCTTCGGATAGAAGGTTGTTAGTGGGTGTGGTGCGGAATGCACCCAGGGCGGCTCTTGTTGCTGCATTAATCGTAGTTTTCAGGCGGTTGAACTGGCTTTTGGTGCGTAACCGTATATAGGGAGGCAGAAGTCTACTCTGGAAATGATTAGAGATTTCATAATTTGTACAAGTGTTGAGGTGTGGCAGTTGCATTTTAAGGACGAGAGGTGTTTGATAATGCCCAGTGGCTTGGCAAGGTCTATTTTGAGTTTATTGATGTGCGAATTCCAGTTGTATCTGGAGTTGAGTGTAAGGCCTAGTAGTCTGAGTGAGCTGTTTTGGTTGATGGATGTGCTGCCAGTAAGGAATTTTGGTTTGCAGTAATGTTTGCGACATATGTGTAGGAGTTGGCTTTTGTCTTTGGAGAGGTCTGCTCCTGACTGAGTGCACCAGTTGTTTATTTGGTTGAGGATTGATTGGATGTCGGTTGTGCGGCTTTTTCTTTTGTTGTGTTGTATGATAAGGAGGAAGTCGTCGGCGTATGCACTGAATTTGATTTGCTTGTGAAAGGATAAGATTTCGGAGAGTGGGTTGTACGCTATAAGAAAAAGGATAACTGAGATGGGGGAGCCTTGGGGTATGCCGTTGGGGAGTGGGACGGTGTTCGAGAGGTTAGAGCCACTTTTCACGAGAATTTTCCTGTTTGACATGAAGTTTATGACGTATTGTAACATTCGCGGACCTACTTTCCATTTTTTTAGTTGTTGAATGATGGAGTGGATTCCTATTTTGTCGAAAGCTTTGGTGAAATCAAGGGATATTAAGGTTAGCTGTTTTTTTGGACAATGGCTTTGGTAGCTAGGTGGTCTACGTAGAGTAGACTGTCTAGTACCGATTTGCCTCTTTTAAAGCCTAGTTGGCTGTTGCGAATTTGTTTATTTTTCAAAAAAAACCATCATAACCTTTTTACCACTATCTTATCGAGCGTTTTGGCTAAGCATGAGTTAAGTGATATAGGTCTGTAGGATTTAATGTCTGTTAGTGGTTTTTGTGGTTTTAGAATCGGGAGGACTAGGCTGAGTTTGAGCGATTGAGGGATGTATGAGTCGAGTATTTTGTTAAAGTGGTCTACTATTCTGGTTTTAAGGGTGGGGGGTGCGTTTTTTATCATTGACCCCCGGTCGAGGCCGGGGGTGTTTCCTTTCAGGGAGTACAGTGCTGATGAGAATTCTATGGGTGTAATGTCATTTTCGATTTCTATTGCTGGTGAAGTTGGGGTGTAGTTTATATGGGAGTCTGTGTGGGATTTGTTCGTCCGGAATGTTGCAGAGAAATTACGATCGTGAGCTTCTTCTGACCACGTGTGGGCGAAGGAGTTGGCTATCTCGGTTTAGTTGGTTGTGTTTGTTTGGGTGTGTGGGTTAAAGATATTGTGAATGTGTTTGACAGGGTAAAGTCCGCATAGTCGTCTGATGTTAGACCATGTTGAGGATGTGTCTGAGGTAGGATGTATTTGGGCTGTAAAATCAAGAATCGATTTCTGTTTAGCTTCCCTGATTGTTCTTTTGAATTTGGCATTTGCTTCTTTGTATTCTATGTAGGTCGTGTTGATTATGTCTCGCGCTCTTATAATAGCTGTGACCTGACCACGTTGCATCGAACATCTTTCGGAGTTTGTCGATGAGGACAGCGATGGGAACTTTAATGAGCGAGGTTTAGGTCTAAGCGACGATGATGAAGATATTTTTAAAGATGGTAAAGGAAAAAAAAAGCACGAGGAACATCCGCTCATAAAGTCAAGTGATTTTCGGGACAAAGACACCAAGCGACAGCAACGTGTGCAGCTTTGGTACGAGAAGGACAATCTACAAAACATTCCATCGGATGACGATGATGAAAACTATGATTTGAGTAATATGGCGATAGAGTATAATATAAAGAGTGTCTCCGTTCTGGGTAAGAGCACCCTCAGCATGGATATAAATGGACATGTTGCCTTGGGCAAGAAGGCTAAACGGCGCGCCCGCCATGAAACTATGACGGGGGAGAGCAGCTCAGAGTGCTCCGACTCTGAAGAGCTTTTCAAAGATACTGCTGCTGAAGATATGTCAAAAGGTTGGTAATGATACGGTCTTATTATATTTTATTAGGTAGTCTAAATATATCTATCTTTTATATATAAATATAATAATAATATGATATACGTTTTATATAAAGGTTTTGTCTAATGTTACTATTTCAGTGTCAAAACCGAAAAAGGTACGTCTGACCGAAGAAGAGATAGCTCTTGGTGCGTTTTTGATTCGCGGAAAGAAAACGCAACGGGATCTTATTGATGCAGCCTGGAACCGTTATGCTTTTAACGATAAAAACCTGCCAGCTTGGCTTATACAGGATGAACATGAACACATGACTATGCCACAACCAGTGCCTCAAGAGCTTACCGAAGAATACCAACGCAAGGTCCAGGAGTTAAATGTGCGCCCTATAAAAAAAGTAATGGAGGCAAAAGCACGAAAGAAGCGCCGTTCTACAAAGCGCTTGGCCAAAGCAAAAAAAATGGCCGAAAAGATAATGGAAAACGCTGATGCCTCAACCCATGAGAAGGCAAAGCAACTTAGAAAGGTATATAAGAAAGCACAAGAAAAGAAAAAGGAGATTACATATGTAGTCGCTAAAAAGCACACTTCGTCTCGTCGGTCCCGTCGCCCAGCTGGTGTTAAAGGACGTTATCGCGTCGTAGATCCGCGAGAGAAGAAGGATAAACGCTCTTCAGTCGCTATAAAGCAACGCAAAAAAGGTGCTAAAATTGGAAAGGGAAAACGGTAAAAAAATAAACCTGAACAATTAAATGTAAACAGAAAAAAAACTACACTTATTACACAATTACAGAATAAATTAGTGTATCAAATTTTAAATACACTGCAAACGCAGCTCTACTATGCAATTCTGAAAAATTTATATATGCAACTATTAATCGGACCCCAACACATCTAAGCTTCATCTTACCAGTTGGGATATATTTATTAAGCTTTCAAATGCAAAATTATTAATTAATTTTTTCTATATTTTTTTCGCGTAATTTTGACTTTAAAAACTCGGTAAAAGTTGGAAAAAAAAATGTTCTTGTGTTTTTATACCCGATACTCAAAATGAGTATTGGGGTATATTAGATTTGTGGTAAAAGTGGATGTGTGTAACGTCCAGAAGGAATCGTTTCCGACCCCATAAGGTTAGGTTAGGTTGAGGCGGCTGCCGGGCTCGCTCGGAACCCGTCACACCTACGCCGGTTTCGGCCCGTTGTGATACCGCATAGGATCATTCCTTCCTGCGTCATGAGACTTCCTGTCAGCAATTATCCCATCCAGATGCTCTCACAAAGTTCGCTATCCTCCTGGGACATAGTTTGGACATCTCTGAGATGTCGTGTAGAAAGGCTGAGCCCAGGTGCTGTAGCCTTCTTGTGCTGAGAGCTGGGCAGGAGCAGAACAGTTGTTCCACTGTCTCCTCCTCTTCCTCGTCTCTACAGCTGCGACAAAAATCGTTATGTGGGGCCCCCAGCCTGTTAGCGTGGGTGCCTATTAGCCAGTGTCCCGTGAGGGAACGTATGACTACGCTGCACCTTTTCCTGCTTAACTTGAGGAGCTCGGAGGTGCGCTTCATGTCCATGGCCGGCCATGTTTGCCGAGTTGTGCGACATCGTGGCACTGTTTGCCACATATCGTTTGTTAGTCGCTTGTATTGCTCCCTTATAATGAGCTTACAGGTGGCCATTGGCATACAGATATCCTCCTTGTCTTGGAGAAGGGGGATTGTAGTGCCAGCTCTGGCCAGCTCGTCCGCTATACAGTTGCCCTCGATGTCCCGGTGGCCCGGGACCCAAATCAGGCTAATAGCAAATTGCTGAGCCATCTCGTGCAGAGATTTGCGGCAGTCTGCCACGGTGGCCGAGTTCGAGGAAATCGCACTTAGCGATTTGATCGCAGCCTGGCTGTCGCTATAAATGTTTAGCTTGGTTGTCGTAACGGCAGCCGCTTGTAGGCAGTCTAGAGCCTCCCTGATTGCTATGACTTCCGCTTGAAAGACACTGCAATGATCTGGGAGCCTGAAGGAATGCCTTATGTTTAGCTGTTCAGAGTAGATTCCCCCTCCGACTCTGTCGTCCAGCTTTGATCCATCTGTGAAGATGTTTATGGCCCCATCTGAGCCTGGGAGTCCCTCGAGCCATTCGTCTCTGTGAGGGATGATTGTGTCGAAGGGAGTGACTGTGTACTCTCTTGGAACTTGGTAGTCTGTTTTTGAGGGGACGGTACTGCTATTATTTAATATGGCTGAGTGACCTATGCACTGTGTCACCCATTGATCTGAGTCTCTTAGACGTATTGCTGCTGCTGCTGCTTCTGCCCGTTCCTTTCCTGCGAGGTCAAGGCTCTGTAGGCATAGGATGGCTTTTAGCGCATCATTTGGGGTGGTGCGAAGAGCTCCGCTGATACATAGGGCGGCAGTCCGCTGGACTTTGCCCAGTTGCTTGGTGATCGCCCTTTTTCATAGGGCCGGCCACCACACCGTAACTCCGTAGAGTAGTATTGGTCTAACTATAGCTTGATATATCCATTGGACTATGCTTGGGATCATACCCCATCTTAGCCCAATAGCTTTTTTGCATGTGTAGAGTGCAGTCATTGCCTTCTTCACTCTGTCTTTGACATTCAGGTTCCAGCTAAGCTTCTTGTCAATTACCAACCCTAAGTAACTGGCACTGTCGCTAAAGGAGAGCCTGCATCCTTGTAGTATTGGTGGATTGAGGGGCGGGACCTTGTATTTATTTGTGAATAATACCAGTTCCATTTTTGAGGGATTTACTCCCAGACCGCGCGATTTTGTCCAATCCGACAGTTGCGCTAGCTTTGTGGTCATTAAGTCGCACAGTGTTTGGGGGTATTTCCCCGAGAATATAATCGCAACGTCGTCCGCATAGGCCACGACTTTGCAGCCCCCCCTTCTAGGTCACATAGAATCTTGTTGACTGCTATGTTCCACAGAAGAGGAGACAGGACACCACCTTGCGGGGTGCTTCTGTTGACATACCTTGACTGGGCGGACGATCCCATCGATTATGTCACCGTCCTGCATGTGAGCAATTGATCAATGAGCATCACCAAGTGACGGTCCACCCCCAGGTCAGTCAGGGCTTCTGTAATGGCGCCCGGTACAACGTTGTTGAAAGCTCCCTCAATATTGAGAAAGGCTATGAGTGAGCACTCTTTGTGATGCAGAGATTTCTCTACCGCTGAGATTACTTCATAAAGAGCCGTTTCCGTGGATTTTCCTTTCCGGTAGGCATGCTGTGCCCCTGACAGCAGGCTACTTTTCCAGCAGCTCGAAGCAGCGGTCCACTTCCACCCGCTTCCACCTTCCGCCTTTGTCTAGGAAGCCTCTAGGCTTGTAGAGCGATGTATTTAGCAGTAGTCTCGGGCGCTTTGGTGTTGGCCCGGGAGTCTTTTGCGAGCGCTGCCTTTTTGGCTGAGGGGCTTCCTTCTTCGGTGCTTCCTTGCCAAAGTTCGGCAGCACCTTAGAGACCTGGCTTGCGTTCTGCCGACGGAGTATATTGCCAGCACTTCTTCTATCGGCATATGTAAAAGATTTGGCTTGGACGCTAGTAGATGGTGACAGGCAGAGCAGCCACAGGATTGCATAGCCAATTCACCACCCACCCCGACACCAGGGTGGGACCCCTTTGGGCTCTCCCTAGCATCTTCCGCCGCGCAGGTTTTCACTGCTGATTTGCGGGTCGGGCCAGGCCTTTGGGCCGCTGCCTTCCCCAGTTTGGGATTGCTCCCTGTTGGCATTTGGGGAGTGCCAGACTCATTTTGTTTGTTTTTAAAATCTTCCATTCTTTTCCCACGAGCTGCAGAGAAGGGGTACGGTCCGTCCGGGCAGAGATCCACGTTGCCCGGATAAGGCATACTTAGAACAGGGGGCTGCCAAGTCCCTGAGCTCTCCGTTAACGACTGGGCTAGTTTTATATACCGGGCCCCCAGCCAGGCTGACTCTCGGCACGGGTCGAATAACACTCTTAGTCCGGCCCGGTGTGAGCTGAATGTGGGGGTTGGGATGTGGGTAGGTAGTGTGTAGGGATAGGGTAGTGTGTGAGCTACTTATACGAGGCGGCACCACAAGCGCATCGTCAGTGTTGCTACTTCGCGAACACCCGCTGGCTGTCCGGGGTTGCTTATTTTCGGTACTCTCCCTAGGGATGTCGCTATCCGCAACCTGCAACCCGTCCGGTGGCCTCGGCTAGGCCCCCTTTGAGCCACCTCACGAGCTCATCAGACCAGATTCCGACCCCATAAAGTATATATATTCTTGATCAGCATCAATAGCCGAGTCGATTGAGCCCTGTCTGTCTGTCCGTCGGTCCGTCTGTCCGTATTTCCGTCCCTATCAGTGCCTATTGCTGAAAGACTAAAAGAGCTAGAGAAACGACATTTCAAATCCAGACTTTTGTGATATGTCACTGTTACAAGCATGTTTCAAAACTTTGCTCCGCATACTTCCGCCCCCACAAAGAGCGAAAATCTGTGGCATCCACAATTTAAAAGATACGAGAAAACAGAAAACGCAGAATCGTAGAAGATGACTATATCTTCCAGAGTGCAAAATCTGAACCAAATCGTATAATTATTATAGCCAGAATCACGAAAACAATTTCACTCTCGCTCTAACACACAGGTTTCATGGTCGGTTTTGCCAATTGCAAAATGTGAGTTCTAGGATCTCAGAACCCATAAGAGCTAGAGCAACCAAATTTGATATACACACTCCTGTGATATCGGACCTTGACCGTTTTGTGTCAAAATTTTGCCGCACCCCCTTCCGCCCCCGCAAAGGACGAAAATCCGGGGCAACCACAAATCTCAGAGACTATTAAGTCTAGAGCCACCAAATTTGGTATCCGCACTTCTGTTAAATCTCACTATATAACGTATATCTCAGAATTTCGCCCCACCCCCATCCGCCCCCACAAAGGACGAAAATCTGTTGCATCCACAATATTGCAGATTCAAGAAAAATGTATGGATTAACGGCTAAGGTTTGACCAATCATAAAATCGGACTTGATCGTTAAATATGTTCTGATCTCTTCATAGTCTGAACAAAGTCAAACAGGCAGTTTCATCGATTCTGGCAAACAAAAACAGCTGATCTGGTTGCTTCGTAATAAACAGCGTGCTAAAAATTCCTATATTTTTGCAATTGCGCGATTTAAGAAAACCAAGACATCTTAGATGCAACACCTGTTGCGAAACAAAAAGTATTGTTGCCCTGACAAATTAATTCCGATCCAAATTTGAGGTTGGTTCTAGAGACAATTATTTATAAAGAAGGCACAAGCTAAATTGTCCTGGTAATAGCGTCGAATTTATTTTAATGCCGAAATGAAAAGTAAACGGATTTTTATACAACACAACGAATCTTAATTGCAAAAGGAAAAAAATCCGTTTACTTTTCATTTCGGTGAGGAAAATATTTCCGTTTGTTTTGTGATAACGGAAGCACAAGTTTTTGCGTTTTTAAAAGTAAATTTTTGTGAAAATTAAAACCGGGGCCTGTCTGAGTAATTGTCGAAAATTCTTGAGATCTACTTCATATTTATTACAAAATTGAGGTGGGGGATCACAAAATCTTTTGCGAATTTTAGCAGCTATTTTATATATTTAAATGAATAAATATTTCTAAGAAATGATATATGAATACGGAGAATATAATTATTTTATTATCCAACCAGTAAAACGCAAAAGGATCAGCGGAAATCAGCTGGCAAGTGTGTACCTTGTCGGTTGAGCTGAAAGATGATCTGATAGCTATGTTTCTGCATATTAAACTATTATTGGAATTTAAGAACTATCTCAACGAAATGAAACAGCATATACATAGGTATATTTTATAGCTTTGACAATCATGACTGTTGGAATGGAATCGAACATCTGTATTTTTATAAACAAGTTGTTCTGTGAAAAACATCTATGTTTTTTTTATGAGAGTCAGCCCAAAACTTTCCATTTGTGTAATTACATGTTTGTACATAGCCCACCCATTTTTGATGATATATTGATGGTAAATACATATCAGCAATCATCTTGCTGAAAAAAAAAAACATGCTTGATCGATCTAACTAAGCTGAGCTGAGCCCTAAAGCTGGTGTTAGCGATGCACCGCCTGCATGTGTACATTTAAATGTACATTAAAATTTCTAAAACTTCTAAACCATCAAACTTACCAATGAAAATCAAATCAATACTAGTAGACAGATATTCAAACTTAAACAAAATGAATTTCATGTATTTATCAACATTTTTCTAAAATAGATTAAATGATTATAATAATTAGTAATTAATTAATAATAATAATTAATAACATAAGTTTATAAATTCGGGTCAATTTTTTGACCCGAGCAGATGAGAACGATTTGTACCGTTATTTGGTGCCCTAAACTCAGATCTTCAATCCGTTTGTCAAGATTGGTTTTAGTTTTCGAGTTCGCGGATGGTGGCGGTACTGCGCTCCTATAACAGCTGTGAACTGACCACGTTGCATCGAACATCTTTCGGAATTTGTTTTTGTACTGTAATTGTACTTCGGGACGTGTTAAAATGCCAAGAAAACGTTGCACAGTGGATCCAAAGTGTGTTTGTTACGTTTGTGGCTGTTATATGCTCCGAAAACGTAAAAAAACTACAAATCACCGGATCACAAACAAGAAATCGACAATTTTTTGAAGAATTACCACAAGATTGGAGCTCGAATGTCTCTCAAAACTTTGGCAGTACGAGCGACGAGCAAGGAGAGCGGCTACATCAATGTATAGCGAAAATCGAAAGAAGATACCAAGGATTTTGGGACGAAGGCATGATGAGCGACTACTGTTGGACCCTAAAGCGTGAAACAGATCCCAAGAAATATAAAAGACTCAGTTCAACCTCTGTTAATTTCTGATTTATACTTTTCAATTTAATAAATGGCCCTCAATGGTCAAGAATACTAAAATAATTAATTTATTGAATATTTCGAAAACTAGAACCAGCCTAGGTTCAGCCTCCGAATCTACGTTATAAACAGCTTTTGATTGCTCATTTCAAAAACCGTGTAAACTTGTATAACTATCTGATTCATTTAAGCTGTGACCCACTGTATAAAATCTCATTTACATGCCCATGCTGCACAGAATATCAAAATTGTTTGGATATATCCAAATATGTGTTATAACACAACTAAATAATGCTTAAAAAATGCGGTAGCATATACACAAAGCGTGCAGCCTCACACACATTAATGCTGAACATGCAGGCGCTGCATCGTTTAAACCCAATACGAAACTAGTCGTGACGTTCGTCGTCAGTACCCAGCACTCAGTACTCCGCCAGTGGCCGCCACTGCAGTGGCACTGGACAAAAAGAGAGCAGCACCCGCGTGGTCATGGTGAAATCATACAATGTGGTGTATTCCCTTTATTTCGGTTCTTACTTACACATACATACTTACACACATTTAATCCCAACGAAGGTTGCTGTTGTATTTGTTATTCTTACTGAGTAAAATAAGTCCCTATAAAAAGCGCGTTGCGGGAATACACTAGCTTGTATAATTTTATCAAGCGCGTGGAGGTCAGCTACGGGAAAATGCCTTATTCATTCGACTATAATAATGGTCTAAATTTTGCAGTTTCATACGTATGTACATAAAAATGTATAAATCTTTAATTCCGATTTTTCTGTTTTCTCGTATTTTTAGATTCTCATAGATAGATCCAGAATTTGGTGGGATATCATAGACATCTGCACAGCAAAATTAAGCTGATTTGGCTCTTATAGTCATTAAGACTGACATGGATACTTCAGCTATTGATATTGGTGCCTCATCTTCATAATTTTAGTTTTTATACCCGATAATCAAAATTAGTATAGGGTAGAGTGTCCCTTATTTTTCGAAAGTAAAATTTGAACACGCATACCCTCTAATTTTTTACTTTTGTATTAAACAAATTATTTTGGCTTTTTAATTTCCTTAAACCGTGCCGAATCGTGTTAGAAGTTGTGATTTTAACTACGCATTTTTACTCGCGTCAAATTTAATTTGTATTCCTTGTTTGACTAAATATAATATATAAAACATATATATACATTTAAAAGTATATGTTTTAAATATATATAACACACATGTATAACAAAAAGATTAAATTTAAATCACAGCGAATACTTGGGTTTTTATAAACCGATGTGGCATCTCTGTTCACTGAACATATGGCAGACCCCGTTACTTTTGTGTTTTTGGCGGCAAAGTGTTTAGCAAGTAATAAAACACAATATAATATTTACGCAGTTCCAAACCGCAAATTTTTTTTTAGTTGGTGATATAAATCATCATCATAGTTGGCGCAAAACTTCAGTCGAATCGCCAAGTGCTTGCGGTTCCGTTTTACAATACGCGTGAAGTAAAAATGACAACAAATGAAAGTGCTAATCTGGCGCTTCGCGAATGCATTATCTTTTGGGAAAGCGCAAGAATATCCACAAAATCTTTGCGTAACTGTGTAAAGAAGCTACTATGCTTACATCAAGCTTGGAGAGACATTCAAAAATATACTAAAAAAGTATCAGAAAAGTATAGATCCCGTAGAGAATTTTGTTCAAACTTTGGACAATTTGAAGGCAGGCAAGCCCTCGCACACTGCCCCCAAAGATTTCAGACCCATAAGTCTATCGTCCTTCCTTCTGAAGACGATGGAACGGCTTTTGGGGATGCATCTCACGGTAAATATTCCGCCTAGTCTATTCTCAGACTCCCAGCATGCCTATCGGAAAGGAAGATCCACCGAAACGGCCCTACACACGATCACATCAATCATAGAAGCGTCCCTCAACTGTAAGGAATACACCCTGGTAGCCTTCCTGGACATAGAAGGCGCCTTTAATAACATCCTACCGACCGCCATCACGGGTGCACTGACGGAACTGGGGGTTGACTCCCGGACGGTGAGCCTGATCGATCAGATGCTACAATGCAGGACGGTTGAGGCATCACTGGGGACGTCAACGTCCACCAGATTTGTCATTAGAGGCACCCCGCAGGGCGGAGTCCTCTCGCCCCTCCTATGGAACGTGGCAGTGAACGAACTGCTGCGGGAGATAGAGGGGGGTGGCTGCCGCGTGGTGGCGTATGCGGACGATGTTGCTATAGCATTCTCGGGTAAATTCCCGCAGACGCTGTGTGAGTGCCTGACAAGCACTCTCATGAAGATGTCAAAATGGGCAGACAAATGCGGGTTAGGCGTCAACCCGTCTAAAACGGAACTGGTGCTCTTCACTAGGAAGTACAAAGTCCCGGCACTGATTCCCCCAAGACTATGTGGGGAAGCGCTAATCTTCAGCAACAACGCCAAGTATCTTGGTCTAATCCTCGATAGAAAGCTCGATTGGAAATTGAGCATAGAGGATAGAGTAAAGAAGGCCACAGTAGCCCTCTATACTTGCAGGAAAGCCATCGGACTAAGATGGGGAATGACCCCCTATATAGTTCGGTGGCTTTACACCACCATCATACGACCGATCATGCTCTATGGAGCGGTAGTATGGTGGCCAGCCTTAGACAAAAGGACATGCCTCAACAAACTCAGCAGAGTTCAACGCATGGCAGAGCTATGCATAACTGGCGGGCTACGCACTACTCCAGGGGAAGCCCTGGATACTGTGCTGGACCTCCTCCCCATAGATCTCATGGGAAAGAAGGTGGCAACACTTTCCGCACTCAGAATGAGAGAAGCCAGACTGTGGAAAGCGTCCGCGGTCGGGCACTCGGGAATCCTGACGAGACACCCGCAATTACCAGAGAGGACAGATTATTGTGTCCCTAGTGATCACCTCTCGACGCCTTTCCAGGTATCAATCCCACTTAGGGAGGACTGGGAGATGGGCGAACCAGGACCCGCAAATGCGGTTCACTTCTACACTGATGGCTCAAAGTTAGACGGCCGCGTGGGAGGCGGAGTCTACTGCAGCGAGCTGAACATCAGTCATTGCTTCAGGCTCCCGGACCACTGCAGTGTGTTCCAAGCGGAGGTTGTAGCCATCAAGGAGGCCATTTCCATCGTCTCCAAACTATTTCTAGACACGCACTTAGTGTGCGTTTTCTCGGACAGCCAAGCAGCTATTAAAGCTCTAGGCTCAATATCGTCGAACTCAGCGACTGTAAATGACTGCCGCAGGTCTCTGCACGAGATCGCAGATCAGTTAGACCTCTTCCTTATATGGGTCCCAGGCCATAGGGACATCGAGGGGAACGACGCCGCCGACGAGCTAGCAAGGCAGGGTACTACAATTCCTCTCCTTATGGAGAGGGAGCAGGTAGCGATGCCTCTGGCTACGTGCAGGCTCCTCACGCACGAATTGTTTGAGCAAAATGCCAATAGGAGATGGCAGCAAACAGCTTCCTGTAAAATCTCAAGATTGATATGGCCATATCGATCGAAGAAGCGCTCAGCCGAGCTGTATAGGCTCAGCAGAGCACAGTGCTCTGCAGTTACTCGAGCCATTACGGGACACTGGCAGATTGGCACTCATGCCTCTAGACTGTCAATCCCTCATAACGACTTCTGCAGGAGTTGTCGCGACGAGGAAGAAGAGGAATCGGTCCCCCACTTCTTCTGCCACTGCCCAGCCCTTGGAAATCGTCGTCTTCGTTTTCTCGGGGCTGCTTTCCTAACAGACATTTCGGACCTGTCCGAAATCAAACCGGGGACCTTGTCCAGATTCATCCAAGCCTCCGGATGGGACTGCCCTTAATTTGCAACAGCCTGTTTCTCCACGGTTTCTAGGCACTGGGAAGGGGCACACGCCCATGCGGCACCACAACGGACCTTCTATAGGTCCAAGTGAGCTTGGGAGGGTTTCGTCACTCTCCCAGGCTACCGCCTGAACCTAACCTAACCTTGGACAATTTGCTTGATATTGCCCATTCCGAAGCAATGCAAATAATCAAAATTGAAGAGGATAAAAAGTTTCTGCAGTGCCAAAGAAAAGCCGCGAGACCCGGCTTGGGTAGAGTGGATAAAGAATTGGCTAATAAGGAAAAACGCTCTCAAACAAGGCGTTTGAAAGAAGAAACCCGGCAAAAAAAAACATGATTCTTCATTGGGTGCACCTTCTTTGAATTTTGTTCTTCACACAGATAATTTATATGAAATTATTCTTAATGATTTTTAGAACTTTACTATTTAACTTTGTAGGATGATTTACTGTCAAGCTTGGAAGATATAGCTGAAAGCTCTCATAACTCCATGATAACCGAAAGTGGTCAGCCTCAAAACATAAAAAGACGTGGTAGCATTAACTTAATCACTCCGAAGCTCGTGGCTGCCTTAGATAGGTGCCAGCATAGTGTAAGGGACTCAGCTTACGTTCTTAAAGCTACTGTAGAGGCACTTGGTTACAATTTTGATGAGCTTAGTATTAACAAGTCTACCATTCAACGAATTTGTACAGAAAGTCGGAAGAAACGCGCGATAGTGATAAAAGAGGATTTCAACAATAATATCCCAGAAGTTGTCAGTCTGCACTGGGATGGAAAGCTTTTACCAGCTCTAGATGCTCGAAGCTGTAAGGAGGAACGTCTTCCAATTGTGATCGCATATGAAAATACCGAACAGCTCATTTCAGTGCCACATCTGCAAAGTTCGACAGTTAAAGAGCAAGCACATGCTGTTTGGAATGCGGTTCTCAAATGGAATCTTGAAGATTGTGTACAAATTCTTTGTTTTGATACAACAGATTCAAACACAGGTCGGTTTAACGGTACGTGCTTATTGTTAGAGAAAAAATTTGATAGAGATTTGCTATATTTTGCCTATCGCCATCACATCTACGAGCTTGTACTGAAAAGTGTATTTGAAGTAAAAGTTGCGGAAATAGCAAGAAGTCCAGATATTCCCCTTTTTAAAAAGCTTAAGGATACTTGTAAAAATGTTGACTTTTCAAAAATACAATCTGGTCTACAAACTGTGGAAGCGCACTTTAGCCGTTCTAAATATAATGTGTGGTTGGAGTTTTTTCAAGCAAAACTGAAAGAAAATTATGCTATTAGACTTTCGGGAGTTAATTGAACTCTCCATAATATTCCTAGGTGGCGACATTGGACGGGAACAGAAAGCAAGACATCCTGGCAGAATGCATCAAACTCGTTGGATGGCACGAGCCATTTACACCTTAAAAATGTAAATCTTAAGCTCTCAGCTCAAGCTCACTCAAAAAGAAATCGCAGCTATATACGACCTGTCATTGTTCGTAGTATCTTGAAAGCACCGTATCAGGATTTATGCTTTTTAAAATCCTTGAAAGAATATGAAACTTTCGATTAAGCTATAGCAAAAGCTGCTTTGAAGAAATTTTGTCATCATTTATGGTATCTACATGATAAAGTATCGGCTCTCTCACTTTTTGATGACGACGTTACTTTTGATGTAAAGGAAAGAATGGTCACAAATTTTGACTAAACAAAATAGAACCAGCTTAGGAAAACGATATGTACCATCGATGGAAGATCATAACGGTGCACTTTTTGGTAAGTAATATTAAAACTTTTAAGTATTTACTGAAATATGAAATTTTTTGTTTTCTTTCCATTTTAGACAAACATGGACGATTTCTTTATCTTTGATATCTTTAAAAAGCAGGACATAATTTGATCGCCTTAAAATTGATGACAGTTTTTTGAGTCTGTGCCCTTCATCATGGAACAGTAACCCATCTTACTTAAAAAGCAAGACGAGTCTTTCATTACTTAAGGCAGTAAATGATACAGCAGAAAGAGCTCATCCGTCTAACAGTGGATGAGGAACAAAAACATTTTTCGTTGTAAAAAACTTTGTTCAACACTGGTATGGCGCGTACCTAACATTGTTTGCGGAAGGAAAAAATTAACATATTTTAAGACATTGATAGTTTTAATCAAAAAGACATTTTCCGAAGCTTCTGGGGCGCCTCACACGCCTACGAAGACGGCGCGAAGAAATTCCCAAAGCTTCATCAATTAAGTCGAAAAACCTCGAATTTACTGCATGGCGTTCCGGAATAACCCTTAAAACGGCTCTTGGAACTCCGTCTGGACCCTGGGAAGCATGGCAAGCATAGGAAAGACAAGGATGGCCACGGAGAAGGCGACGGGAGTTAATATTCGCATGGAAACGCTGAAAAAAAAGGGAAGGAGAGACTAAATCCGACATGCGGGTAGGAGTAAAGATGGCGGCAAAAACGGCTCCGCATCTTTTGGCTTCTAAACTGCTGTGCAAGAAACCAAACTTTTCGACGAACGTGTCGACAAACATGTCCACGAACACGACAACAAGCATGACAGCAAACATTTCTACGACGAAAGAGAGAGAGAGAAGACTGACGCGGTTTGTGTGCCTTCCGTGAGTACGAAAAACGGAAATAACCGTAAAATCATCGTTAACAAGTATTATGAGGGGCATAAAGGCCCATACATTGTTTGTATCGACAATATGAGTGCGGATAATGCCAGAAATGTTATAAACCAGTTTGATCTATCCGATCTGCTGTTGAAACCTCCTGGCAGGTGCAAGATTGTGTGCGGTTCGGCGGAGTGCGCAAAGGGGCTAGTGGAAAACAGTGTTTTCGCTGCTTAAGGGTACTCAACCCGAATCTTTAGGCACTTCGTCCAAAAAGCAGGGCTAATTTTTGGGATCCCCGGGCACTACTCGGAGGAACAGCTAGCAGAGCTTGTAACCTCGGACATCCCAATTGAGGAAATAGTTCGGATTACGCGAAGGGATAGAGCGTCGGGGGAACGTGTACCTGGCAGGGTGAAACTCTGGTTCAGAGGAGAGCAGTTACCAACCAAAATCAGTTTTCTATATTCTAAAGTAGAAGTGAAACCTTTTGTTCAGCTTATTCAATGTTTCAGGTGCTTTAGGTTTTGCCATCTGTCGCAACATTGCAAGAGTGGAGCGAAATGTTTCAAATGCGGACAAGATCACAGCAAGGATCTTGCTGCTCAGGGCTGGCCTGTGCTAACTGCAAGGGGGAACATGCTGCCACCCACCCGCAGTGTGAGGCCAGGAAAAAAGCGTACGCCATTCAAAAGTGTATGACACTAGAAAACCTAACTAGAGCTGAGGTCAAGGCTAGATATCCGATCCTTTTTGATAGAACTTCCCCTAACCTAAGGGATCAAGGGGAATTTCCCAGACCCAGTTGGCAATCTAACCGCTCCCCTAAATTCTTAAATAACAGCTCAGAGTCCGCCAGGGAAATTCAATCTGTCACCTCTTTCGCGGAAGTGGCCAAATCCAATAGGGTTGCCGCCCGGAACGCAGAGGCGGCCAAGGCAGTAGCCAACATGGCAGAGTGGAAGAACTCAATAAACTCAGACTGCGTCCAAATGAGCGAGAAATTTGTTAGATCTTCATCCGTGGCATCTTCTCTGGCCCAGGATAAGCTAAACGCACTAGGAGCCAAACTCACAGCGTTCCTGATTGCTCCAAACAACATCATTAAAGGGGATTCTATAGCGAATAAATTTATTAAGGAAATTAGACAATTTGTCAATGCTTCCAACGCAGAACTAGATAGGCGTCAGATTGCCCAAGGGCAGTTGGTTCTCAAAACATCCAACAATGAAGATTCTTCAGCTAAATATTCAAAGTCTGATACACAACAACAACAAACAGCTCCTCTCAATATTCCTAGACAAGAACGCAATAGATATTGCCATCCTCTCAGAGATTTGGGTGCTGAACAACGCGGACTGCAGCATTTTAGACTATAACATTTTCTGCAGGCCCAGAGAGGACGGCTACGGCGGGGTTGGCATCAACGTCAGGAAAAACATTCAATTCAGCATTTAAAAAATAAAGAACGACTTGGAAATTTTAGGAATAAAAACATTATACCTCAAGAGCAATTTAATATTTTTATGCACCGCCATCAACAACGGTTTCACAGTTTAAATCGAGCACAAAAAAGGTTTTCGAATTCGCGGCTTCGCTTGACATACCCTCAATAGTGGGCGGGGACTTCAACGCTAGGTCTTCTATCTGGGGAAATCCGATCTGTGATCGCAAGGGTCGCAGCATTGAGAATTCCACCCGAGAGGCCGGATTTATCTGTCTAAACGACGGTTCGCCAACCTTCTCCAGGAGCCCATCTCAATTCTCTGTTCTTGACCTTTCTTTTTCGAACTACAGAAATGGAACTATTAACTGGCAAGTCCTTAATACAAAAATTACGAACAGCAACCACTTCCCAATTGTAATATCAGTGCAAGGCCTAAATGCCCCCCTCCAAGGCAAGAAGGTCCTTCACAACAGAATAGCCCGGATTCTGGGTGCAAGTGACTTCTCAAATCTGGAGGAGCTCAATGAAAAAGTGAAATCCCTGACCTTAAAAAACACGGTCACATTCCCAAGCAAGAACAAGTACGTTGCTAAGAAATGGTGGAACGAGGAAACGGAAAAACTTTTTCGCGTGAGAAACGCTTGCAGGCAAAAATTCTACCTCACCAAAAAATTGGCTGATGCCAGAGCAACCTTAGAAGCTGACAAAAATCTGCAAAATCACATAAAAAATCTTAGAAAGAGCAACTTTTGCAAGATTATAGAAGAGGTATCTTTACGCCCTCTATGTGGAGCAGGGTGAAGAACATCAAAAAATACGGTCAAATCAAAAATGTAGGGAACAAATGGACGAACGAAGATGACAAAAACTTTCTCAATATGGTTAAAGTAACCCCATCCACGTCAAACAGTAGGCCCCCTAAGAAAATTCCTGCCCCTTTGTTAGGAGCAGACGACCTGGAACCCCTGGAACTGGAAGAATTCCTGGCCTTCCTAAAAACCAGGAACCCCAATTCGGCTAGAGGCCCTGATGGCATCTCGTTCAGGATGCTTCAAAAGCTACCAAGTGGGAAAAAACAAGACATTTTTGAAATTATAAATAAAGTATGGCTGAGTGGCGTCATCCCTGAAGTCTGGCGCAGGATAAAAGTGGTACCCATCCCCAAGAAGACTGCAGACCCTACTTCCTTCCAAAACCAGGCCGATTTGTTTGATTTACACCAAAGACTATACAATACCAAGATGTTGCATGAGGAACAAATTCTTTTTCAATTTTCGTTTGACGCTTCATGGTACGGGCGCGCGGGGCTATTACTTCAATTCTCTTTTACGCTACCTTCGCCTCCGAAATGCTACTCGGCTTCGTCAATGAGTTCGTTGAGTCGGTGTGTCTCGAGAGAAAGAATGCAAAAACAAGATATGAATCGTCTGCGTGCCGAAACCGTAGGGCAGCGTGGTCGCTGATGTCTTTGGCGCGGCACAGTGGGGACTCAGCCGAAATAGTAAAAAAATTGTATGAGTGCTTTAGATAAATTCTAATAGAGAATTTATTATTTTTTTATTATTTATTTATTTACAATTATTTGCAAAACAAATTGGTATCAGTCCAATGTGCCAGACAACGCTCAAAGCGGAATTGGTAAAAAAAGAGAGCAGAGTGGAGAGCGGTTATAGCGAGAGCTACTAAACAGAGAGCGCTATTGCTCAGAAAGTTTAAAGAGCGAGAGAGAAAGAACAGTTATTGAAGTTGAGGTTATAGCGAGAGAGTGATAAAACAACAAAAGCTACCAGACGAGAGCGGACTGCAATGCAATGTAATGCGTACTCACTCACTGCAACAACACAAACACAAGCACAAGCCGACGCCGAAAAATAAAAAGTTAAATAATGTTTCCAGATTGTTGTCTGGTTAGGAAGTTGTAGTGGCGCCTGTCCAACCAAAAATATCGGATAACCGTCCCACGGTTTCCCCTTCCCTTAGACATGCACCTTGCACCTTTTGGGCAGTTATGCGCAAGAAAAAAAAATGACATAAGTTAACAGCGGCTACTGTCAAGGTGTGGTGAAAAATAAGGGGAATGAGAGAACCAAGGGCTCAAGCGGAAAGAGAGTGGCTTGGGCATGTTCTTTTCAATTTTACTCGCGATCCCAGACGGACGTCTGAGGAAAATACTCCAGTAGTGCAGTGAAAGAAGCAATAGTCGCATTGGCAGACAAACTAGTACAGCCAATGACTGAGCCCTATCTGTTAGAAGCTCTTAAAGCCAATTTAATTCCAGAAATTCAACACGAAATCTTGTATCAAGAGTATCGAAGAGCTACGTCATATAGTTCGTACTCGCGAGCGATTCTTGCAGAACTTGTCCAAATCTACGACGACGTTGCAGGGTGCTGCGTCTAAACGACATATTAATGAGATGCATCAAACGTTCAGTGAGACGGATGACGATGCTGATGGTGTATATGATGCAAGTATTGATGCCATGACCCTTAACTGTTGGAATTGTGGGAAGTTAGGTCACCGTTACCAAGAATGTACTGGAGAGCGGAGGGTTTTTTGTTATGGGTGTGGGAAAGCTGACACTTACAAGCCCTCTTGTAGAAAATGCAATCCAAAAAACTTGGCAGCTCGTGCACCGTTGATCAGTGCACGCAGACAGATGGTATCGAAAGCCACCAATACGGAGTAACGAGTTCAAAAACAAACTCGCTACCACTTCAACCGGCCATGTCACAAATACCAGACTTACCAACCAGGACAGAGATAGAGAATGGTAGCCAACGCTCCCTACGAATGAAGTTGCGTAGATGTGCGTATAATGTAGCACGAAAGCAAGAACGAAAAGTTTTGTTATCCGCCGTAGTTGGGAATGCGCAGGACATAAGACCGTATGCAGAGGTCCAACTATTGGGAAGAACAGTCACTGGTCTTTTGGATACAGGAGCAACAATCAGTTGTATAGGAGGGGAGTTAGCGTTGAAAGTTAGTCATGCGACCGTCAAAACCGTTAATGCATCTGTGCGAACTGCTGATGGAGCTGCGCAGAAAATTGTAGGCAAAATCTCCACTCCCGTGCTGTTTCGAGATGAAACTAAACCCATAAAATTGTATTTAGTACCATCACTCGCTCAAGAATTATACCTTGGCATGGACTTTTGGGCTGCATTTAAATTGTTACCTCCAGGTGTAGTAACTCAGAATGCCAAGCCCGAAGTTGCTGCCTTAGCCAAGGATGACCATATGCATATAAGCCTAACGGATTCGCAACAGGCCATGTTGTCAGAGGCTATCCAAAAGTTCCCGTCATTCGCCAAAGAAGGTCTAGGTCGAACCAGCTGGATAAGTCACGATATCGATATAGGGGATGCAAAGCCTATTAAACAGCGGCACTATTCGGTATCTCCGGCCGTCGAAAAGGTCATGTTTGAGGAAGTAGATAGAATGATAGCGCTTGGCGTTATTGAGGAGTCCGATAGTCCCTGGTCGTCACCAGTCGTTCTCGTTAGGAAACCTGGAAAGGTGAGAATATGTCTCGATAGCCGTAAGGTCAACGAAGTCACAGTGAAGAGCGCATATCCCATGCCTTTGATCGATGGAATATTAAGCCGACTACCAAAAGCTGAATATATTTCCAGCATCGACCTGAAGGATGCCTATTGGCAGATCCCATTGACTCCAGACGCTCGCGAAAAGACCGCGTTCACCGTCCCGGGGAGACCCCTGTATCAATACACAGTGATGCCATTTGGACTAACCAACGCTCCACAAACCATGTGTAAATTAATGGATAAAGTTATACCCTCTCAGTTACGACATGAAGTGTTCGTCTATCTAGATGATTTGCTCGTTGTATCTTCTACGTTCGAAATTCATGTGCGTGTGTTATCCGAGCTAGCATCTCGGTTCAAACAAGCTGGGTTAACAATAAATGTCGAAAAAAGTAAATTTTGTTTGAAGGAAGTAAGATACCTTGGCCATGTCATTGGGGATGGAACTATTAAAACCGATCCAGAAAAGGTTTCAGCCATTCGGGAATTCCCAACACCTCGTTCAGTCAAACAGGTACGACGGTTTTTAGGAGTAACTGGCTGATATCATAAATTCATTCGAAATTATGCCGGTCTGGCCGCTCCATTGTCGGACACGTTGAAACAGAAACGTAAGTTTGAATGGACGAATGAGGCCCAACTTGCATTTGAAGACCTGAAAGGTAAACTTTGCAGTGCTCCCGTTTTGCATAGTCCAAATTTTCGGAGTCCATTCGCTATTCACTGCGATGCGAGTCATACTGGCGTGGGCGGAGTACTTATGCAAAAAGATGTAGAAGGTAACGAGGTTCCGATCGCATATATGCCTAGAAAGCTAAATCAATGCCAACGAAATTACTCGGTTACAGAAAAAGAGTGTTTAGCAGCTGTACTGTGTGTTAAAAAGTTTCGCGCCTACATCGAAGGGCATGAATTTGTCATTATTACCGATCATGCTTCGTTAAAATGGCTTATGAGTCAATCGGATTTGAGCTCTAGACTCGCCAGATGGGCGTTAAAATTACAAGGTTTTGACTTCCAAATCCATCACCGAAAAGGAGTCAAAAACAAAGTGCCAGACGCCCTGTCCCGAGCCTATACTGAAGACCTGTCCGAGCTCCAAGTGGACAGTCTGCTAGATCTCAGTTCACCACAGTTTCACTCAGTTGAGTATGAGGATCTAAAAACCAAAATAACCGCCAACCAGACGAAAATGCCTGATGTCAAAGTAATTGATGGTTTCATTTATCGTCGTGCTGAACATGCAGTAGGAGAAAAAGTATCCGATGAGCTCTGCTGGAAGTTATGGGTACCATCCGCCCTAACGTCCGTTGTGCTGAGGCAAGCACACGAACATCCTCTCTCCTCACACGGTGGTATCCACAAAACGCTGGAGCGAATTCGGCGATACTACTATTGGCCGAAATTGGTCACCGATGTGAAGTTATATGTTATTCAGTGCGAGGTATGCAAATGTTCAAAACATCCAAGTTATTGCTTACGACCTCCCATGGGAAAAACTCAGGGAACTAACAGATTCTTTCAGAAACTGTATGTAGATTTCTTGGGACCGTATCCGCGTAGTAAGTCAGGGAACATAGGAATCTTTATAGTCCTGGATCATTTCGCCAAAATCCCATTTCTCAAACCCGTAAAGAAGTTTACAGCGGATTCGATCATCCGATTTATCGAGGAAGAGTTGTTTCACTGCTTCGGCGTACCCGAGACGGTAGTGTCGGATAATGCAGTTCAGTTTTAATCACAGGTATTCCAGAGCTTGCTGCAAAACTACGGTGTCAAACATATGTTTACAGCCGTGCATGCACCCCAAGCAAATGCGTCAGAACGTGTGAATCGTTCGGTCATTGCCGCGATAAAGGCCTATATAAAACCAGACCAGTCCAATTGGGATGAAAAGTTGAGCCATATTGCCTGTGCACTACGTTCGAGCACACATACCGCCATTAATTCAACCCCGTACAGAATAGCGTTTGGTCAACATATGGTTACCAATGGCTCTAGCTATCAGCTATTAAGACAGTTAGAAATGCTGGAGGATCGAACAGTACAGTTTTCGCGAGACGATTCGTTCAATATCATTCGGCAAAAAGCTATGCATTCAGCTCAACAGCAGCATAGTCGCAACGAAAAAGTATATAATTCGCGTAGTCGAGACGTCTCGTTTGTCGTTGGTCAGGAAGTGTATAAAAGAAACTTCCAGCAAAGTAACTTTAGCAGAGGCTTTAAAGCCAAGCTGGCACCTACTTTCGTGAAAGCCCGGGTGAGAAAAAGACTTGGTAATAGTTACTACGAACTCGAGGACCTACATGGACGACTCCTAGGGAAATTCCATGCTAAAGATATAAAACAATGAGGTTTCAGGCGTGGATCACTCTTTTCAGTGTATCACTGCCAAGTGTGATCTTGGTAGGGGGGTGTTGCAGTGGCGCCTGTCCAACCAAAAATATCGGATAACCGTCCCACGGTTTCCCCTTCCCTTAGACATGCACCTTGCACCTTTTGGGCAGTTATGCGCAAGAAAAAAAAATGACATAAGTTAACAGCGGCTACTGTCAAGGTGTGGTGAAAAATAAGGGGAATGAGAGAACCAAGGGCTCAAGCGGAAAGAGAGTGGCTTGGGCATGTTCTTTTCAATTTTACTCGCGATCCCAGACGGACGTCTGAGGAAAATACTCCAGTAGTGCAGTGAAAGAAAAAAAAATTCTAACCTCGACCGAAATTACCGCGTGTCCATCGTGGCTAAGATCTAGTCAAAAGATCAGCCGACCATTCCTACGTTTATTAAGCGAAGGCCGAACCCATCGGGTGAGTGGAAATTGTACCCCAACTGCCGGCCAACAGAAAATTAAAGTTCGTTTTTTTTCTTAAAAACCTAACCATAGGTTTGGCCGTACGTAATACCGTACGAAACGCCGGTCGTAGTGCCGTAAGCCGTACCCACTACAGTCTCGTCACCTTGCCACACATATAAGTATCCATCGTACCGATCGACTACTGTATGTGTTAGCCGTCTTCGACCCCAAATCTTCTTTCGGCGTGGCGTCTGCATACGTGTGAGCATCACTGTATTTACCGCAGCGTGTACCGGCGTGGGTCCACACACATACAAGCCTTGCTCGGCCTACCCCAGTGAAAAACGGTCGATGGGCTTTTATCTACGAGTGCAGTGACATACATATGTACATATGTGTGAGATTGACTATTCCCTCTTCAGTGACTTTCGTCATTGCTACGTCGATTACGCCGCCCGCATACGAACAGTAACGCTCAAGGAGAAGACAATTACCGGTGCCGTTATACTGTTTGCGTTGCTGATGAAGTCAGTCGGTGTCTCGATCATGATGGCTGTGCCCATGCATTTCTTCATATTAGAATAATACTTTGGAACCCCACTATTGTACTGACCCTAGGATTAACCTTAAAAGTGAATTTCGTGTGATTCGGTTTGTTTGGATTATCATAAAGAAAAGTGCAGTTAGAAGGAAAGGAACTAAAACTAATACTCGCGCATACCGCCTATCTACTCTGACACACTGATATTTACAAGTTTTCAGCCACCCTCATCGACCACATGGAAGCGCTTTCATCGTTGGACTTGATCGTACTGTGAGTGATAACCTGTGAACGTCTGCTATATGTGAATTCAAAATTTTACGCAAGTCGAAGCAACATTAAAGATTCCATGCCTCGACCGTAAACTTCCCAGCCGTACTGTAACGCTGACCAATCCAATGGTTCACGTGTTTGTTTTGTTCTGCTCTTTCGCAAGCAATGTAACTTTCTGCAATTCCGAATCTATCGACAACCGAACTTATGATTGGGATTACCCCACAAGCAATTGCTGTGCACTTTAAAGATGCATCCATCCGTCCCTTGTTTTTGCATTTAAACTGAAAACTATTCGACTATATTTCTATTTGTGTAACGTAATTACCATTATTACTGAATATACTCTTTATAATTAGTTGACCCTAGTCTAATAAGATCTTTCATCATGATATTTTTATATATATAATTAATCTTAATTGCAGCTTATTTGAACATATTATCCTTATTACTTTAATAGCCTTTATACATGTAGATTTACCCTGTTAGCAGCCATGAGAGCTTGTAGGAAAGTTAATGAATAAACTGTTTGTAATGAATTCCCGTTAATTGTTGCCGTTATTAAAGGATCATGTGGCGCCGAGATGACGTAACCTAGCGAAGTAGAGCGTTTAATTTAGGGATCGTTACCCATTACTCAGCATATTTGGACTGGTGCGATCAAGGAAGGGTGGGCATACCGAGTTGCAATGACACCGCAAGCAACTCCCGCTCGAATTCGTTCCGCTGACTCATCTCCCTAGACTGTCATTGCGCTGTAAATTTCTTCCGGCTGTACCTTGAACCGCACGCGAAACTTATTTTTATTGTCTTTGCTCCTAATGCTCGAGCTCGTGACGCGATCTCTCCCTTCCCCACCCCCACTCTACCCGACTAACCATGAGACCGGCAGCAACGCGTGCATGGATCTCGATCATACCCTCCATCTGCTCGTCTACCGTTTCAGATCCTAGCCTCCTGCTTCGTTATCTGTTACAGTATTAGCAATATATATTTATATATATAATAAATTTAAAAGAAAAAAATAAAAATAATTGGCGCCCAACGTGGGGCCCGAGCTGTCACAGCCCCAGTAAATGTCCGAAAGACAGTCAACTACACCCGACTGGAAATTCCTTATCCTTCTGGGTTCAGACAACCTTGTTAACTTCCTCGATATCGGTTGTGAAGGTATAGTGTAGCGAGAGAGACTGTTGAAATCCTGATGTTTTCCATTAAGCTCTTGGTCCAGTCCACTTAAGCTGCATCTGACTTAACCACTGCCGGTATATCGATCGAGTGCAGGTAGATATTCCCTCCGTCGATCGAAATTGGGTTAATTTATGGCGACAAGCTATAACCTATCTCGCGGAGTTGAGAGTATACGCAAGGAAGTTTATTTGCAGTTTTTTTTATTTTCTATCATCCTCCCAACTATAAAGAGCGTCGTCGACTGTCGAAATCCTGAAGCTGTTAGAGTAAGCTCTTGGTCCAGTTGATGCAAAGTAAGACCTACTTGGTCCAGTTTTTTTTGGATAGGATTCAGCCGTTGATAGAAATCAGGTGTATGTATGGCAAAACGCTATCGCCTGTCTCGCGGTAGAAAGAACCTGTCCGACACAGTATCTTTGTTTCTACACGAATTCGTCTCTTAGACAGTGAGATTAGATAGCGAACGAGATTCAGTCTATCTCTTATGTGCATCGAAGCAGAATCATGATCCTTTTATTTAAAAACATTTTGTCGTTTGTATTCCTTTGCCTTGATATATAAATTAGTCCGTATTTAGTGTCGTAATTATCTATAAAAGATCGTCGGGTAAGAGATTATGTACGATAATCATGCCCCTAAGTCGTAGTCCCGAGAATTTCGCTCAAATAGAGAATCAGGGAATAATTTGTAGCACGTGCGCCAAGGAAGTTGATTACCTAGCTCAGTTAATTACCACCAGCTGTGGACACCAATTCCACCGAGTCTGTTTTAACCGTAAAGCTGGAGCCAAAAAGATTTGTCCTGTCTGCCACGTTAGCTTGCATGCATCGGCTTTGAATTTAGCTGAGGAGATTGCCGCAGCCCAGACTGCAAGCCAAGACCCCAGCTCAACCATGCACCAGACTAGGTCTAAGGGTAGGGCAACCGATCCCAACGCAGACGCCCCAAGCGGGTCAACTATTAGTGAGACAAACCCGGAAGTACAAATGGAAGCAAATGCAGCTTCGACCAATGCAGGTCTACACCAGGTTATTGCCGATGCTTTGGCAGCTGCAATGCAGGCTCAAACCCAAATATTAGCGCAGACCATAGAAACTGGCCTGCAGAAATTATCGATTCAGCAAACGGCGTCCCGTGAAAGTATTGAAAGTGTTCGTTCCCAACCAATCAATACACAAACCATCGACGAGGTAGAACAACAAACGTTTCAGCAACTGTTCGGGGGTAGTTCGGAAAGACAGACGGCCAGAGAGCCGCCAGCTAGATATAGTCTAGGAGGGACCCCGCCAGTCTCAGAGCTACGAGCGGATAAAATAAGCCAAATCATTTCGAATTGGAAAATACGGTTTTCCGGTCATTCCTCCATTGGCGTGGACGACTTCATTTATAGGGTAAATGCCATGACCAACAAATCCTTAAATGGAAATTTTGAACTGTTAGCCAGATATGCGAGCAACCTGTTTGAGGGCAGTGCCAGTGAATGGTTCTGGCGATACCACAAGAGTGTCCCCCTCATCCGATGGTCCGACCTGTGCGTAGCACTCAAGACTCAATTCAAAGACGGACGTACCGACTTGGATATCCGCTCAGCGATCACGCAGCGGAAATAGGAGCCAAATGAACCGTTTGATTTATTTTATGAAGCAATAGTCGCATTGGCAGACAAACTAGTACAGCCAATGACTGAGCCCTATCTGTTAGAAGCTCTTAAAGCCAATTTAATTCCAGAAATTCAACACGAAATCTTGTATCAAGAGTATCGAAGAGCTACGTCATATAGTTCGTACTCGCGAGCGATTCTTGCAGAACTTGTCCAAATCTACGACGACGTTGCAGGGTGCTGCGTCTAAACGACATATTAATGAGATGCATCAAACGTTCAGTGAGACGGATGACGATGCTGATGGTGTATATGATGCAAGTATTGATGCCATGACCCTTAACTGTTGGAATTGTGGGAAGTTAGGTCACCGTTACCAAGAATGTACTGGAGAGCGGAGGGTTTTTTGTTATGGGTGTGGGAAAGCTGACACTTACAAGCCCTCTTGTAGAAAATGCAATCCAAAAAACTTGGCAGCTCGTGCACCGTTGATCAGTGCACGCAGACAGATGGTATCGAAAGCCACCAATACGGAGTAACGAGTTCAAAAACAAACTCGCTACCACTTCAACCGGCCATGTCACAAATACCAGACTTACCAACCAGGACAGAGATAGAGAATGGTAGCCAACGCTCCCTACGAATGAAGTTGCGTAGATGTGCGTATAATGTAGCACGAAAGCAAGAACGAAAAGTTTTGTTATCCGCCGTAGTTGGGAATGCGCAGGACATAAGACCGTATGCAGAGGTCCAACTATTGGGAAGAACAGTCACTGGTCTTTTGGATACAGGAGCAACAATCAGTTGTATAGGAGGGGAGTTAGCGTTGAAAGTTAGTCATGCGACCGTCAAAACCGTTAATGCATCTGTGCGAACTGCTGATGGAGCTGCGCAGAAAATTGTAGGCAAAATCTCCACTCCCGTGCTGTTTCGAGATGAAACTAAACCCATAAAATTGTATTTAGTACCATCACTCGCTCAAGAATTATACCTTGGCATGGACTTTTGGGCTGCATTTAAATTGTTACCTCCAGGTGTAGTAACTCAGAATGCCAAGCCCGAAGTTGCTGCCTTAGCCAAGGATGACCATATGCATATAAGCCTAACGGATTCGCAACAGGCCATGTTGTCAGAGGCTATCCAAAAGTTCCCGTCATTCGCCAAAGAAGGTCTAGGTCGAACCAGCTGGATAAGTCACGATATCGATATAGGGGATGCAAAGCCTATTAAACAGCGGCACTATTCGGTATCTCCGGCCGTCGAAAAGGTCATGTTTGAGGAAGTAGATAGAATGATAGCGCTTGGCGTTATTGAGGAGTCCGATAGTCCCTGGTCGTCACCAGTCGTTCTCGTTAGGAAACCTGGAAAGGTGAGAATATGTCTCGATAGCCGTAAGGTCAACGAAGTCACAGTGAAGAGCGCATATCCCATGCCTTTGATCGATGGAATATTAAGCCGACTACCAAAAGCTGAATATATTTCCAGCATCGACCTGAAGGATGCCTATTGGCAGATCCCATTGACTCCAGACGCTCGCGAAAAGACCGCGTTCACCGTCCCGGGGAGACCCCTGTATCAATACACAGTGATGCCATTTGGACTAACCAACGCTCCACAAACCATGTGTAAATTAATGGATAAAGTTATACCCTCTCAGTTACGACATGAAGTGTTCGTCTATCTAGATGATTTGCTCGTTGTATCTTCTACGTTCGAAATTCATGTGCGTGTGTTATCCGAGCTAGCATCTCGGTTCAAACAAGCTGGGTTAACAATAAATGTCGAAAAAAGTAAATTTTGTTTGAAGGAAGTAAGATACCTTGGCCATGTCATTGGGGATGGAACTATTAAAACCGATCCAGAAAAGGTTTCAGCCATTCGGGAATTCCCAACACCTCGTTCAGTCAAACAGGTACGACGGTTTTTAGGAGTAACTGGCTGATATCATAAATTCATTCGAAATTATGCCGGTCTGGCCGCTCCATTGTCGGACACGTTGAAACAGAAACGTAAGTTTGAATGGACGAATGAGGCCCAACTTGCATTTGAAGACCTGAAAGGTAAACTTTGCAGTGCTCCCGTTTTGCATAGTCCAAATTTTCGGAGTCCATTCGCTATTCACTGCGATGCGAGTCATACTGGCGTGGGCGGAGTACTTATGCAAAAAGATGTAGAAGGTAACGAGGTTCCGATCGCATATATGCCTAGAAAGCTAAATCAATGCCAACGAAATTACTCGGTTACAGAAAAAGAGTGTTTAGCAGCTGTACTGTGTGTTAAAAAGTTTCGCGCCTACATCGAAGGGCATGAATTTGTCATTATTACCGATCATGCTTCGTTAAAATGGCTTATGAGTCAATCGGATTTGAGCTCTAGACTCGCCAGATGGGCGTTAAAATTACAAGGTTTTGACTTCCAAATCCATCACCGAAAAGGAGTCAAAAACAAAGTGCCAGACGCCCTGTCCCGAGCCTATACTGAAGACCTGTCCGAGCTCCAAGTGGACAGTCTGCTAGATCTCAGTTCACCACAGTTTCACTCAGTTGAGTATGAGGATCTAAAAACCAAAATAACCGCCAACCAGACGAAAATGCCTGATGTCAAAGTAATTGATGGTTTCATTTATCGTCGTGCTGAACATGCAGTAGGAGAAAAAGTATCCGATGAGCTCTGCTGGAAGTTATGGGTACCATCCGCCCTAACGTCCGTTGTGCTGAGGCAAGCACACGAACATCCTCTCTCCTCACACGGTGGTATCCACAAAACGCTGGAGCGAATTCGGCGATACTACTATTGGCCGAAATTGGTCACCGATGTGAAGTTATATGTTATTCAGTGCGAGGTATGCAAATGTTCAAAACATCCAAGTTATTGCTTACGACCTCCCATGGGAAAAACTCAGGGAACTAACAGATTCTTTCAGAAACTGTATGTAGATTTCTTGGGACCGTATCCGCGTAGTAAGTCAGGGAACATAGGAATCTTTATAGTCCTGGATCATTTCGCCAAAATCCCATTTCTCAAACCCGTAAAGAAGTTTACAGCGGATTCGATCATCCGATTTATCGAGGAAGAGTTGTTTCACTGCTTCGGCGTACCCGAGACGGTAGTGTCGGATAATGCAGTTCAGTTTTAATCACAGGTATTCCAGAGCTTGCTGCAAAACAACGGTGTCAAACATATGTTTACAGCCGTGCATGCACCCCAAGCAAATGCGTCAGAACGTGTGAATCGTTCGGTCATTGCCGCGATAAAGGCCTATATAAAACCAGACCAGTCCAATTGGGATGAAAAGTTGAGCCATATTGCCTGTGCACTACGTTCGAGCACACATACCGCCATTAATTCAACCCCGTACAGAATAGCGTTAGGTCAACATATGGTTACCAATGGCTCTAGCTATCAGCTATTAAGACAGTTAGAAATGCTGGAGGATCGAACAGTACAGTTTTCGCGAGACGATTCGTTCAATATCATTCGGCAAAAAGCTATGCATTCAGCTCAACAGCAGCATAGTCGCAACGAAAAAGTATATAATTTGCGTAGTCGAGACGTCTCGTTTGTCGTTGGTCAGGAAGTGTATAAAAGAAACTTCCAGCAAAGTAACTTTAGCAGAGGCTTTAAAGCCAAGCTGGCACCTACTTTCGTGAAAGCCCGGGTGAGAAAAAGACTTGGTAATAGTTACTACGAACTCGAGGACCTACATGGACGACTCCTAGGGAAATTCCATGCTAAAGATATAAAACAATGAGGTTTCAGGCGTGGATCACTCTTTTCAGTGTATCACTGCCAAGTGTGATCTTGGTAGGGGGGTGTTGCAGTGGCGCCTGTCCAACCAAAAATATCGGATAACCGTCCCACGGTTTCCCCTTCCCTTAGACATGCACCTTGCACCTTTTGGGCAGTTATGCGCAAGAAAAAAAAATGACATAAGTTAACAGCGGCTACTGTCAAGGTGTGGTGAAAAATAAGGGGAATGAGAGAACCAAGGGCTCAAGCGGAAAGAGAGTGGCTTGGGCATGTTCTTTTCAATTTTACTCGCGATCCCAGACGGACGTCTGAGGAAAATACTCCAGTAGTGCAGTGAAAGAAAAAAAAATTCTAACCTCGACCGAAATTACCGCGTGTCCATCGTGGCTAAGATCTAGTCAAAAGATCAGCCGACCATTCCTACGTTTATTAAGCGAAGGCCGAACCCATCGGGTGAGTGGAAATTGTACCCCAACTGCCGGCCAACAGAAAATTAAAGTTCGTTTTTTTTCTTAAAAACCTAACCATAGGTTTGGCCGTACGTAATACCGTACGAAACGCCGGTCGTAGTGCCGTAAGCCGTACCCACTACAGTCTCGTCACCTTGCCACACATATAAGTATCCATCGTACCGATCGACTACTGTATGTGTTAGCCGTCTTCGACCCCAAATCTTCTTTCGGCGTGGCGTCTGCATACGTGTGAGCATCACTGTATTTACCGCAGCGTGTACCGGCGTGGGTCCACACACATACAAGCCTTGCTCGGCCTACCCCAGTGAAAAACGGTCGATGGGCTTTTATCTACGAGTGCAGTGACATACATATGTACATATGTGTGAGATTGACTATTCCCTCTTCAGTGACTTTCGTCATTGCTACGTCGATTACGCCGCCCGCATACGAACAGTAACGCTCAAGGAGAAGACAATTACCGGTGCCGTTATACTGTTTGCGTTGCTGATGAAGTCAGTCGGTGTCTCGATCATGATGGCTGTGCCCATGCATTTCTTCATATTAGAATAATACTTTGGAACCCCACTATTGTACTGACCCTAGGATTAACCTTAAAAGTGAATTTCGTGTGATTCGGTTTGTTTGGATTATCATAAAGAAAAGTGCAGTTAGAAGGAAAGGAACTAAAACTAATACTCGCGCATACCGCCTATCTACTCTGACACACTGATATTTACAAGTTTTCAGCCACCCTCATCGACCACATGGAAGCGCTTTCATCGTTGGACTTGATCGTACTGTGAGTGATAACCTGTGAACGTCTGCTATATGTGAATTCAAAATTTTACGCAAGTCGAAGCAACATTAAAGATTCCATGCCTCGACCGTAAACTTCCCAGCCGTACTGTAACGCTGACCAATCCAATGGTTCACGTGTTTGTTTTGTTCTGCTCTTTCGCAAGCAATGTAACTTTCTGCAATTCCGAATCTATCGACAACCGAACTTATGATTGGGATTACCCCACAAGCAATTGCTGTGCACTTTAAAGATGCATCCATCCGTCCCTTGTTTTTGCATTTAAACTGAAAACTATTCGACTATATTTCTATTTGTGTAACGTAATTACCATTATTACTGAATATACTCTTTATAATTAGTTGACCCTAGTCTAATAAGATCTTTCATCATGATATTTTTATATATATAATTAATCTTAATTGCAGCTTATTTGAACATATTATCCTTATTACTTTAATAGCCTTTATACATGTAGATTTACCCTGTTAGCAGCCATGAGAGCTGACGAGACGAGAGATGACGTAACCTAGCGAAGTAGAGCGTTTAATTTAGGGATCGTTACCCATTACTCAGCATATTTGGACTGGTGCGATCAAGGAAGGGTGGGCATACCGAGTTGCAATGACACCGCAAGCAACTCCCGCTCGAATTCGTTCCGCTGACTCATCTCCCTAGACTGTCATTGCGCTGTAAATTTCTTCCGTCTGAACCTTGAACCGCACGCGAAACTTATTTTTATTGTCTTTGCTCCTAATGCTCGAGCTCGTGACGCGATCTCTCCCTACCCCACCCCCACTCTACCCGACTAACCATGAGACCGGCAGCAACGCGTGCATGGATCTCGATCATACCCTCCATCTGCTCGTCTACCGTTTCAGATCCTAGCCTCCTGCTTCGTTATCTGTTACAAAGTATAATTAGAATTTAGTTATGAAAACACCGGCTTTTATTCAAAACAAAAGGAAAAAATTCGGAGCGCAAAACAAAAACACGTCTGATCACTACGAGAGAGAACGACTTTTTGATTTACTGTCAAGCTTGGAAGATATAGCTGAAAGCTCTCATAACTCCATGATAACCGAAAGTGGTCAGCCTCAAAACATAAAAAGACGTGGTAGCAAAAACTTAATCACTCCGAAGCTCGTGGCTGCCTTAGATAGGTGCCAGCATAGTGTAAGGGACTCAGCTTACGTTCTTAAAGCTACTGTAGAGGCACTTGGTTACAATTTTGATGAGCTTAGTATTAACAAGTCTACCATTCAACGAATTTGTACAGAAAGTCGGAAGAAACGCGCGATAGTGATAAAAGAGGATTTCAACAATAATATCCCAGAAGTTGTCAGTCTGCACTGGGATGGAAAGCTTTTACCAGCTCTAGATGCTCGAAGCTGTAAGGAGGAACGTCTTCCAATTGTGATCGCATATGAAAATACCGAACAGCTCATTTCAGTGCCACATCTGCAAAGTTCGACAGTTAAAGAGCAAGCACATGCTGTTTGGAATGCGGTTCTCAAATGGAATCTTGAAGATTGTGTACAAATTCTTTGTTTTGATACAACAGATTCAAACACAGGTCGGTTTAACGGTACGTGCTTATTGTTAGAGAAAAAATTTGATAGAGATTTGCTATATTTTGCCTATCGCCATCACATCTACGAGCTTGTACTGAAAAGTGTATTTGAAGTAAAAGTTGCGGAAATAGCAAGAAGTCCAGATATTCCCCTTTTTAAAAAGCTTAAGGATACTTGTAAAAATGTTGACTTTTCAAAAATACAATCTGGTCTACAAACTGTGGAAGCGCACTTTAGCCGTTCTAAATATAATGTGTGGTTGGAGTTTTTTCAAGCAAAACTGAAAGAAAATTATGCTATTAGACTTTCGGGAGTTAATTGAACTCTCCATAATATTCCTAGGTGGCGACATTGGACGGGAACAGAAAGCAAGACATCCTGGCAGAATGCATCAAACTCGTTGGATGGCACGAGCCATTTACACCTTAAAAATGTAAATCTTAAGCTCTCAGCTCAAGCTCACTCAAAAAGAAATTGCAGCTATATACGACCTGTCATTGTTCGTAGTATCTTGAAAGCACCGTATCAGGATTTATGCTTTTTAAAATCCTTGAAAGAATATGAAACTTTCGATTAAGCTATAGCAAAAGCTGCTTTGAAGAAATTTTGTCATCATTTATGGTATCTACATGATAAAATATCGGCTCTCTCACTTTTTGATGACGACGTTACTTTTGATGTAAAGGAAAGAATGGTCACAAATTTTGACTTAACAAAATAGAACCAGCTTAGGAAAACGATATGTACCATCGATGGAAAATCATAACGGTGCACTTTTTGGTAAGTAATATTAAAACCTTTAAGTATTTACTGAAATATGAAATTTTTTGTTTTCTTTCCATTTTAGACAAACATGGACGATTTCTTTATCTTTGATATCTTTAAAAAGCAGGACATAATTTGATCGCCTTAAAATTGATGACAGTTTTTTGAGTCTGTGCCCTTCATCATGGAACAGTAACCCATCTTACTTAAAAAGCAAGACGAGTCTTTCATTACTTAAGGCAGTAAATGATACAGCAGAAAGAGCTGTGAAATTGATGAAAGACTCTCACGGCCGTCTAACAGTGGATGAGGAACAAACACATTTTTCGTTGCGTTGCGTTCAGGAGCATAGAAAAATGTACCCGGATTATAAAAAGGAGACTTTAAAAAGAAAATATTCCCAATAAAATGATAGAACTGCGTTCATTAGTTAAAAGTGTACCTTTCACATATGTAAAATTTTGAGTGTGATTCGGCATTGGTTAATGACAAAATTTTCAAATAATATTTAGAACACATATACTTTATGGAAAAAGGAAAAAGTAAGAGGGTATGCGTGATTGAATTCGGAAAAAAAAAATTGTCTATGAGCGCCTAGTGCTCAAAGAGTATAAGAGCTAGAGCAACGACATACTGTATCCAGACTTCTGTGATATGTCACTGTTACAAGTGTATTTCAAAACTTCGCCCCGCCTCCACAAAGGACGAAAATCTGTGGCATCCACAATTGACAAGATACAAGAAAATTAAGAATGCACAATCATAGAAAATGACCATATCTACCAGATTGCCGAATCTGAATCAGATCGGATAATTTGTATAGCCAATAGGAACAAATCAATATTCGTAGACTACGCAGCGCCCGACACGTTTTCTGTCTCTCCCGCACGCACTCTTTGTCGCTCAATGTAGCCATACTAAGTACCGGGTATAAATGTAGAGCTGCGGTCTCAGCAGCAACTCATAACGTTCCCCCTCTAATGTCAAAGCCCTTATAATTTAATTTTATTCCGAAAATAAAATATTGTTACAAACAAAGTGCTCGAATATTTTAGATATAGACTTAAGATCTAGATTCTAGAACAAACTTAATGGATTGTAAACATAAAATGTTTCTTCATCTAATTTATTGAGCAGCAGCTTTCCCTCCTTTTGCAACTTTTTGAGATGGTGACTTACGTTGTAGGCCGCAGCGGGCCACAGCTTCTGAGGGGTCTGACTGTAAACCACCCGCACAACATCCATTGATTGCCAACGCTTATGGGGTCGTTGGGTAAAAAAGTGGAGTATCTGCTGTTCACGATTGTTGCGATGATTTATGTAGTACTCAATCTTGGGAAGAGGCTCCTCGATAATATTGCCATGCCCCGGAAAGATGCGTTGTGGTTCGATTTTTAATATTGTATCCAAGGTTTTCATGTATTCGTATAGATCCTCAAAAACGGCAGTACCCTCGCCTAGCAAAAAGACCACGTTATATTAATGGAAACAAGTACAATCCAAGTCGAAAACTAACCTAAAATGCAGTCGCCACTAAAAAGAGTCCCTTCGTCCATCGCTAGTACAATATGATCGGTGGTGTGACCTGGAGTGTGTACAACACGCATATTGGCTCCTTCTACTGAAAACTCTTGGTTGTTTGACATCGGCTGCAATTTTATGTGAGCTGGGATCTCTGGGCATACATCACTGGCATCGGTCCGACTAAACTTAAATACTTGACAGTCTGAAATAAAGAGTACTAATAAGTAGCTGCAAGTGACAATTATTTATATTTAGGCACTACATACCATTGTCTGCCAGTCTGCTGCCTACAATATCCTTAACACCACCGACATGGTCATGGTGCCAGTGAGTCAGAATGATAGTGGCAATGCAGGCTTGTTCCCGGCGAAGTACATCGTTTAAGTGTTCTATGTACTGAGGAACATCCTCATCCCCTGTATCAATCAGTATCCGTCTAATAGATGATTTTTTGGAAGGTTTTTTTTATTATTTGAACATTGGATGGACCATAGCACATTCTTACTTTTTTCCGTTTCCAAGAAGATAGGTATTAGTGCCTTGCAACGTCATAAGACTGGGGTTACAGCCCAGTATACGTATTATGGAGGATGTAAGGCGTGTGACAGGTGGAATTAATGCCATTTAACTCGAATTTTTGTTTTTAATTCGGAAGCTAGAATCGATTACTTGTTACGTATAAGCGTTTCTTCCCGCTTTCCCGTAGCTATCGCTAAAATATACTGTTTGACTCTCAAAAAAAAAAATACCAAAATATACTTTTAATCTTTTTCAAATATGGCATTTCCATTCTGGCGTTACTTTTCATTCGTACGAAATAATTTAAAAAATGCAAATTAAAATAAATTAAAAATATTTAAAAAGTAATTAGAAATCCTTATTTTAACATTATACACAGCAAAATATAATTTTTTTTTCGATGCTGTGAACTAAGCCCGCGTTTTTTTGATAGAAGTCGGCTTGGTTCACAGCGTCAATGTCGTGTTGAGTAGTGTAATCTTGTTCTTCTACGTTTTGCATTTGAAAGCTTTATATATCCCAGGCCGTAAGATTGGTCAGCTCTCACTGCGTTCGGTCGTGTTTTCACTATTGTTACGGCAGAAACCGCAGAGGCAGCTCTAAATATCACTGCGCCTAACAGCCCTGAATATCACTGCGCTTAACAGCACAAACATTTACAGCGCTGAGCAAAGGGTTAATCAGGGCGAACGGCAGCTATAGGCGAGAAAAGGAGAAGGCAAGGAAAAGGAAGAATAAAAAGAAAGGCAGCGGAAAAAGCACTGAAGCGGTACAAGTTTTTTAGCTCTAGCCCCGTAGTTTAACACCCGCCCGACATTGTAAATGAATAAATGAATGAAACAAACAAATGAATAAAACCGATTTGACGAACAAAACCACGGGAGGCCTATTGAACACGGGAGGCTTATCAAACGTACGGCCCCAGATTTGGAGGCGTTGCCCCGCGCGGCAATATTCTAAAAAACTTTTCCTGCTCAACAGAGAGCAAGTCGAATAATTACGACCGACAGAAAGAAGATCGGCGTGCGACGCAGTCAGCTGCGTCACGAGGGATTCGACTTTGCAGGTGAGATATCCTCATACAGTTGGACAGAAAGGCTAATCTCTTACATTCGAGCGACACGAGGTTCGTGTATAACCACAAACCAGGACTGTACAAAAAAGACACCGGAATAAAATGGACGGCGGCAAAGGTCAGCAGTCGGAATCTGGCGGCGAGACCCCGTGTGGATTAGGAGAAATAAATGTGCCGGAAAAGATGCTTGGTGCGTGTTCTGAGACTGAGGGAGGTGCAAGGGAAACTCATCGCGTTAGGGATACATATATAGATGTGATCTCGGCGGCAACAACGGCCACACCTAACGTGTCCACCTCAGCCCCAACGAGCCATCAAGCACCAGAGCATACCAACCAAGGAGGAGGGGTGGATCAAGCCTTTTCACCAAGAACGAGCCTTTTAGATAGCTGGGAAACGTTCGCTCAGCAGAGAGCGGATGCATTAGGAAGGCCGACGTACGCCACGGCCTTCGAGGGAATGCGCTCCATCCCGACGCATTCCAGACTGCCTCAAGCAGGAGGCCTCATGAGCTCCACGGTAATCAACGGAGGCTGGGACAGAGCAGTTCCCAACTGGACCGGAGTTCACATGTCAGGACCCACGGAAGCAACGCGGACTGGAATGCCTACTGGGCTGAATCCGAACGAGACAATGCCAGTCGGCGCTATGTGGCATCCAATGGCCGCACCGGCGCTGGGTACCAACCTGCATGGGAAAACCCCTTCATTCGCGCCCCGACTGCACAGTATTACCCAAGTACGAGTCGAAATATTTCGGACCCGTACGCGTGCGGGAGTAATCAAGCGGTCGCGCCAGCGGGGGCGGAGAGATGCTTGACAGCATCCCAGATAGCCGCAAGACAAGTCATCAACAAGGATCTACCATGCTTTTCTGGAAACCCCGAGGAATGGCCCATGTTCATAGTAAACTTCGAGCAATCTACAGAACGCTGCAAAAGTGCCTGAAAGGCGCCGCTTTGGAAGCAGTACGAGGAAAATTAATGATGCCCGCAACAGTTCGACTAGCCATCGAGGCTCTCCGAATGCTATATGGCCGACCAGAGGCCATATATCACACCCTACAGACGAAGCTAAGAATGGAGCCGTCCGTGAAATCGAGCAGCATCGATTTTTCGATGATTGGCTATTTCGAGTCGCATCGTGCGCAAGCACCGTGATGTCAGTAGCACCCGAGAAAGAGTCTGCACGAAGGAGAAGAACCCAAGAATCCGGCTTATGGTGCACAATGATAGCAGCGCACAACCGCCCTGCCGTAGGTGCAATGGGGCCCACAAACTGGAGGACTGTAAGCAGTTCCTGGAGCTAGAAGGGCCATGCAGATGGAACTTCGTCAGAGAAAATAAGCTATGCTGGAGGTGCCTCGGCAAACACTTTATAAGGCACTGTAAGTCAACAAGAGTATGTTCCGTCGACGGATGCTCGAGAAAGCACCATTTCCTCCTCCACAACAGTAACCAGCAAAGCTCTACGGTAGAGAATAGGCCGAAGGAAAGCACTACGGTACTGCACACGATGCAGAACGAAGCTGCGTTGTTTAGATACGTCCCCTTAACATTGTATGGACCGAACGGCCAAATGCAAGTGTTCGCACTGATAGACGAAGGATCCGCCTGTACCCTAATCGAGACGGAGATAACGGAAAAACTAGGTATCGATGGCCCCTCGGACGAGCTATGCCTACGCTGGACTGGAGACATCACGCAGAGAGAATCTCAATCCAAATGGATAAGCCTAGCGATCTCTCCAAGGGACAATGTGGCTCGCAGATTCACGCTTCAAAACGTGAGAACAGTAAAAAACCTGGATCTGCCGAAGCAGACGCTGGACGACTCAATCCTAAAATCCCATTCGCACCTGGAAAAGCTACCGATACTCAGCTACAAGGACGTGAGAGCGTCATTGATCATCGGATTGGACAACGTGAAACTTGGAGTGCCACTGACCGTCAAAGAACGCGAGAATTCCGAATTTATCGCCGCCAAGTCCAGGTTGGGGTGGTCTGTTTATGGTCGCAGAAAGGGCGACGGGCCGGCGAGTCCGCGGGTAATGCACGTATGCGAATGTAATAAACACCCACAGCTGGACACTCTTGTAAAAGAGAGTTTCTCATTAGACGCGGTTGGCATAAACATGGCGAAGAGCACACTCAGGTCCAAAGAGGACGAAAGAGCAAAAACAATACTGGAAAATTCCACGAGGTTTAGCAGCGAAATGAAGAGATGGGAGACAGGACTTCTCTGGCGGTACGACAACGTGGAACTTCCTTCTTCCAGAGAGATGGCAATGCGACGACTCCGGTGCCTAGAATCTCGTATGACACGCGATAAGGTGCTACGAGAGTTCGTAAACGAACAGATTAAGAAGTGCGAAGACATCGGCTACGTCCGAAAACTCAAAAAAGATGAAATGGTCGAAGGCAAACGCTCCTGGTATCTGCCCGTATTCGTGACCAAGAACCCGAACAAAGGCAAACCAAGACTCGTATGGGATGCAGCAGCCAAAGTGGAAGGCATCGCTCTTAATTCAATGCTTCTAAAGGGCCCCGACCAATTGCCATCGCTGGTAGGAGTAATATCGCGCCTTCGAGAGAAGTCTATTGGCATCTGCGGAGATATCAGAGAAATGTTTCACCAGGTTAGGATACGTTCGGAGGATCAAAGCTCACAGCAGTTTCTCTGGAGATATGGTGACACCAGTCGAGAACCGGATAGGTACGTAATGAGCGTAATGACCTTTGGTGCTTCTTGTTCCCCAGCAGCAGCGACCTACGTGAGAGATAGGAACGCAGAAAGGTTCATCGAGGAACAAAGAGAGGAAGTAGAGGCCATACTTCGCAACACCTTTGTAGATGACTGGCTCCAAAGCTGTGACTCAGAAGACGAAATGGTCCGTCTAGCGCTGGCAGTGAGGAACATACACAAAGAAGGAGGCTTCGAGATGAGAGGATGGATATCTAACTCGAGCACCGTGATGAGAGCGCTCTCAGGAGATGGAGATCATCAAGAACGACCCATCGAGATGACGGACTCGACAAGACGAGAACGAGTGCTTGGCATGTGGTGGCATCCAAGGAATGATTACTTCACCTTCGTCAATAAGTTTCCGAATGACATATACGACGAAACGAAAACTGTGACGAAGCGGTCAATTCTACGTACAGTCATGACCATCTTCGATCCCTTAGGACTATTGGGGTTCTATATTATACAGGCAAAGATAATACTGCAGGACGTGTGGAGGTCGGCCGTAGGCTGGGATGAACAGGTCGAAGAAAGCGAACGTCAACGTTGGACGATATGGGCACGGCAACTACAGAACATCGAAGAATTAAGGGTTCCACGATATCTCGGTCTAACGAAAGAAACATCTAATATCCAATTACACATCTTTACAGACGCGAGCATAAACGCCTTTGCAGCCGTCGCCTACATAAGGATCGAACAAAGAGGAGAAGTCAGATGCACACTACTCGCATCCAAGACAAGAGTGGCACCATTGAAACCAATTTCGATTCCCAGGATGGAGATTATGGCAGCGATCCTCGGCCTACGACTAGCTAAACTCATAACACAGGAGCTCTCCGTCGAGGTCAAGCGACGTGTTTTTTGGATCGACTCCAAGAACGTGTTGTATTGGACATGTTCAGACGCCCGAAAGTACCATCAGTTCGATGCGCTCCGAATTGGACAGATCTTGGAAACCTCGGACATATCAGAATGGAAATGGGTTCCATCCGCCCTGAACGTAGCAGATGATGGAACGAAGTGGACCAAAGAATCGAGTTTCCAACCGGAAGCCAGATGGTTCTCCGGTCCGCCGTTCCTATTTGACGAGGAAGAATACTGGCCAACTACAGCTCAACTCGAGTAATCTGGAACGGTACACGTACACGAATGGACAGATACGCCGAAATCGCCATCAAAGCTGAGTAGCATAATCCCAAATGTATGTCGCTTTAGCAAATGGGAAAAGTTCACGAGAGCCCTGAGATGCGTAATGAGATTTCTGGACAAAATACGCAGAAGAGATTTCGCATCAGAGGAGGCAAATTTAGCCGCACGCTTTCGCAACATGGAAGATGTCAACATCGTTATACACCGGATGGTCCAAGAAGAGGCTTACTCTGAAGAAATGGCTCTTCTACGACAAGGAAGAATCGTGAGTAAGAAAAGTTCGATCTACAAATTATCGCCGTACCTCGATGAAACAGGCGAATTGAGAATACGCGGCCGCATAGATAAGTCGTTCGGCATAACGAGGAACCTGAAACGGCCAGTAATTCTACCCGGAGGACATAACGTCACTAATCTTCTCATTGATCATTTCCATCGGAAGTTTCAGCATCAGCTTACTGAGATCGTCGTCAACGAGATGCGACAACTGTACCACATACCAGGACTGCGAGCGAGAGTTCGCGCCGTAGCGAAAACCTGCCAAAGATGTCGCAATAAAAGAGTGCTTCCAGAGGCACCGGAGATGGGAAGCCTACCACCAGAGAGGCTAGCAATCAACGAATTGCCATTCACAAACACAGGTATCGACTACTTCGGACCACTGGAGGTAAACGTAGGAAGACGACGCGAGAAACGATGGGGAGTACTATTCACGTGCCTCACCGTGCGAGCAGTACACATCGAGCTGGCAAACTCCCTGTCAACAGACGCCTTCATGCTAACATTGGAAATGTTCGTAGCCCGTCGAGGAGTCCCCAAGAGAATCGTGTCGGACAACGGGACGAACTTCCGAGGAGCCAGCCGCTTACTACGAGAAGAAATTGAAAGAATTCTACCGAACGAACTGGAAACCAAGTACCCGCAAATAGAATGGTCCTTCATACCCCCAGGAGCACCCCACATGGGAGGTGCGTGGGAAAGAATGATCAGATCGGTGAAATCCATACTAGCCGAAATATTAGAGGAGACGCACGTACAAGAACCAGTGCTGAGAACAGCACTAGCAAAGATAGAAAATATGCTAAATTCCCGACCCCTGACTTACGTGCCGTTGGAGTGTCCGGAAGCGTTCGCATTGCAGGGCAGATCGTGGACAGCTTTAGAAAACGATGGCTGAAGGAGTACCTACCGTGCCTGACGACACGAACCAAATGGCATGGACCCCCAACCAACCCTATCCAACTCGGAGACGTCGTGGTTCTAGCGGACGAAACAAGCCCCAAGGTGCAGTGGAGGAAAGGCGTCATCATGGACCTTCGAGTGGCCAAGGACGGGATCGCCTGAAGCGCGGTGATCCGCACTGCATCTGGACTGCTAACTTGGCCAATAGTTAAACTGGCCAAGTTAGACGTGAGGACAACGAACAGCCTAACAGCCCTGAATATCACTGCGCTTAACAGCACAAACATTAACAGCGCTGAGCAAAGGGTTAATCAGGTCGAACGGCAGCTATAGGCGAGAAAAGGAGAAGGCAAGGAAAAGGAAGAATAAAAAGAAAGGCAGCGGAAAAAGCACTGAAGCGGTACAAGTTTTTTAGCTCTAGCCCCGTAGTTTAACACCCGCCCGACATTGTAAATGAATAAATGAATGAAACAAACAAATGAATAAAACCGATTTGAAGAACAAAACCACGGGAGGCCTATTGAACACGGGAGGCTTATCAAACGTACGGCCCCAGATTTGGAGGCGTTGCCCGGCGCGGCAATAACTATGTCGCTTTATTACTGCACGGAATGCAGTTCGGACGTCACTGCCGCTCAGCTTCCTTGCTTTGATGCTGTCCGCTTTTCTTCTTGATGCCGCCGAGCGTTTCATCTGACGTGCATCGATTTCCATGCAGATTCAGTTAAACTCTTAACAATCCTGCCTAATTTTTTATGGCAGTGTGATAATTGTGTTGTTGCGGATGACTCTCATTCGTAAATAGACGAGCTTAATGACAAGGTTCTGAAGCTTGATAGCCTCTATCGGGGTCATAAGTCTGATTTTCAGAATGCCCTTTCAAACAATTGACTTGAGCGGGTGAAGCCGATTGCTCCAAGGAAGGATTTCAACAGGCCAAAGCCGGCGACCGACTCAATGTCTAGACGGTAAGTGGCCGCCACCTCGACTGAGATCATTGACTTGGGATCAGCTGCTGCTCCCTCACCCGATTTGGAGGGCTTCGTCACAGTCAGAAGGAGGGAGAGGAAGAATCGGCAGAAGCATGCCAATCGTCTTGTTGGTGTTGCTCCGAGCTGCGAACAGCTGAATGTGAAGCAGAGCAGTGATACCATGTGATACCTGCATATTTGTAAATTTTCTACTGCAACGGGGCCTGAGGTGGTGGTGAAATTTGTTGCTGATAAGCTCAAGGTGCCGGAGGCGGAAATTTCTTGTGTGAAATTGGTGAAGCGAGATGCTGATTTATCTGCGTTGAAGCTCGTAAATTTCAAACTTGTGGTCCCTGAACCTCTATTCCCCGAGGTATTTGATGTTATGTTCTGACCAGTATCGGTAAGGGTTTCCCGCTTTGTGGATAGACAGAGGCCGGAAGCTGTTTCATTTTTGGCGGTAGTCTTCAGCACAACAACCAAACATTGGTTTTTCGGTCTGCGCTTTGTGCTGCTGGATCAGACGACGATGCTTTTGCTAGCACGCTCTCTCGACTACGTGCGCTTCTGACGCCATCATTACAACAACAAACGCTATGCTTGCGCCATCCCTGCTCTCGACATTTGGGAACAGTCAGCAGCCCGTCGCGCTCCTCTGACTCAGTTGGATATGGCTGACTCTCCTCTGGACCCATCTTCCGTGCCCGCTAACAGGACGGCACCGCCACTTTCTGGGACCGTGCCGATGGATGCTGCCAAGTCTATACGAATTTTTTTTTCCAGAATATAGCGGGCATACGCACCAAGGCTCCGGCTGTCACCTCTAGGTGTGACTTCGACATTGTAATTTTGGTTGAAACCTGGCTCAATTCAATCTTTTTCGACAACGAATACTTCGATCGCAGCAGGTGTTTCGTAAGGACAAAGATTGTGCCAAACGAAGCGCTTCAGAGGAGAGGTCATTGTGGCCGTCACACGCACCCGACGCTGTGATCCCATTTATCTCGTGGATGGCGACTCCATTCTGGATCAGATTAGTGTGGCGGTGGCTGGCCAGTCTGAGGCGCTATTTACATGCTATTTATGCTATCGTACAATCTACCGAATAGCTACTATGAAATCTGCAAGGCGCACACTCAAAAAATTGTTAAAATATATGGTAGCCTGCGAGACCGTCAGAACCTCTGCGTTTTTGGCGACTTCAATTTGGGCTCGTTGGTATGGACCGACGATCCGCAGTCGTCGGCTAGAATACCAAGTAATTTGCATTAGCCGTCCGAGATTCTTTTGCTAGATGATTGTTTTATTATGGGGTGAACCCACGTAAATAATGTTTTTAATAGGCTAAATATGTTAGAATCCCTCGTAAATTATTTTGTCTTTATGTCCCGCGTGAATCAGTTGGGCAGTGATATTGCCATCTGGCCCCGCGGACTTGTATGGTTTAAAGCTTTTGAACGCCTAGACAATGTCCTCCTGGCTTAGCAGGTTCAATATGGCATTTGAGATGCCAGAAGGAGGCGCGAAGTAGTTGGGTCTGTTTTCATCGCAACCGGGGAAGTGGGTGTTAAGGAGAAGATGTCAGAACTCATTACTGGACGTTGTCCAAGACTGGTCGACTTTATTCAGGTAGCCCAGAGTGGGTGTTGTCTTCGACAGAACTCTGCGCAAGCGCTAAGCTTCTGAGCTATTTTCGATTTCTCTACAGAACTTAGCCTATGGGGCGCGTTTTGCTTTCCTAAGTTATTTATTATAAGTTGACAGACTGACCTTGTATTCGGCCCAGTTCCGCTCAACGTTCTCAGCCTTAGAGTCTTGGTAAAGAGTCTCCGGGAGGCTCTCCTCGCAGCGCTTGCTGGGACTAAGTCTCCACCCGACCACAATTAGCCGGCATCCTGGCAGACACATGACCGTACCAGGGGCGTATAGTCGCATTTCCACCGGTGTGTACAGTTACGGCAGGTCCCGATTCGTTCGTGACCCCTGTATCTTGGGAGGTGAAGCACAGTCGCCTCTGATTCAGGGCAAGCCATGAGCCCGAGATGCCTGTGTCCCGTTCCGAGTTTACAGTTGTGAAAAGCTGACTCGTCATCCGTTTGTCCCCCTGTAGAACCCTATAGCTGAAGGCCAATAGGCTAAATAAGATTCTAGACATAATTTTTGTTAGTTCGGATATAGAGTGCCATGTTACATGTTGCAAAAAGCCTATCGCAGACTGTGACATGCATCATATGCCGTTAAAATTCTCAGCTAATTTCCATTCTTATTCGCCTTTGGCGGAACTTCTTTTCTACTCTAAGCCTTAATGCTATTCGGGGTAGTTTGTTAACCGTTAATTGGGCTCATGTTCTCTCGCATCCTAGTGCTGACACTTCCTATAGTGTTTTCCTGCATTCGGTCCGTCGTATTATTGTTAACAATGCTTCCAAAAGGGTTCAAGGCTCCTATAGGTTACCATGGTATACGAAGGGTCTTGTAAAATATAAGAATCTGCATAAAAAGTACTTTAAATGATTTGGTAAGACCCGGGACCCTATGGACTAGACGAGATATGTGCAGCATAAGAGGGAGTTTGATATAGCCTATATATTCACGACGTTGAAACGTTACTTCAAATCGATCCCAGGTTTTTTTGGCATTTCATAAATTCCAAAAGGTCGACGAGCTCTCTTCCTTCAGCTATGAACCTGGGTGGCTGGAGCGCTAATACGGATAGTGGTATCGCAAACTTTTTTGCTTCTTTTTTTTGGCTCAAATTTTGAGCCATACGCAGATTGGCATAGTTTTGATGTATTAAACGCAATTCCCTCGGTCTTCAATATTGGTGCATTTGATGTATGGATGGAGGTGGATATTTTGGAGGAAATTAATGAATTCAATAATTCTATAAATAAAAATAATTCACAGTCGGGTGTGATGGCATTTTTGCCTTCCTGCTTCGCAACTGTGATGTTGCATTCTGTGAACCTCTTAAAATTCTCTTCACAAACTCGCTGCTAACGGGTCGGTTTATTGGCAAGTGGAAGCTGCGACGATTACGCCAATTTTTAAGAAAGTTGCCAAAAATCTCATCTCCAATTGTAGACCAATCGCCAAACTCAGCAATGTTTCAAAACTCCTAAAGCGAATCATTGACAGAAAGATCACTTACCACATGAAGTCGTACATTAGCCCAAATCAGCATGGTTTTATGCCAGGTAGATCAACGACCACCAATCTCATCGCTTTCATTAATTTCTGCACTCGTGTCTGTGAAATGCACTCTCAAGTAGATGATGTGTATACTGACTTTGCTAAGGCCCTTGACAAAGTCTTCCTCTGTGCCTTTATAGCCAAGCTTCATCGAGTAGGTATTCATTCCTTCCTGCTCAACTGGTTTGGGTCATATGTTGAGCGGCGAGAGTATGTCACGTTGGTAAATGGAAAGCCTTCGGACCCATTCTTGGCTTCTTCTGGCCTTCCACAGGAAAGTGCACTTGGTCCAGTGCTGTTTGCAATATTTATTAATGACATATGTCTCAGCATTTAATATTCTGAGAATTTTCTTTATGCTGAAGATCTTAAAATTTTCCGATCTATCAACACCTTAGGCGACAGAATCCTTCTGCAGCGCGACCTGGATGGAGTTGACCGTTGGCGCAGATATAACACTCTCCCACTCAACATTAGATAATGTTACTTTGTTTCTTTAAGCAAGTGTGTCTCCAATGTGCTGGCCTCATTATCAATAGATGGCCATCACCTCTTAAAGCAGACTGAGATACATGACCAACGGGTCTTATTCGAATCAAAATTTATTTTAGTCGAGCATTTGAAATTTATTTTGCTAAAAGTTAATCGCAGTTCAGGGACACGGGATATGTCTGTACTTATTCCTAATGCGCTCGCGCCTTGAGTACGCTTCAATGGTCTGGAGTCCCACTGGGGTCGTTCGGATTGCACGCATCAAGAAACTGCACAGAGTCATAAACCGCATGTTTCTATATGATATTAAGCAGATAGTTTACAAATGTAACCCTAACAAACATGGAATGAAAATAAAAACGAGGGGGAACTCTACATTTATATCCGATACTTAGTCAATATGGCTCTCCTCCGGCAGACGCCGCTAATATTGACCGACACGACAAAGAGTGCGTGCGAGAGAGACAAAAAATCAGTCTGCGAGTGCCGTCGGACGCTGCATAGCCACTGCAAATAGATTTGTTCCTTTTGGCTATAAAAATGATCCGATCTGATCCAACTTCCTGAACGATTCAGGGAACATTGTCCCCGGACAATGTTATTCTGATACACATCTCGACTCGCCCCCGCAGGTGGTTTCAGGGCAGCCACAGAATGGTGTTGCAGTGAGTGTGATTGTGAGTGCTGGAACCCTGGAACACAATGAGTGACTACAATTACATGGAGGCGGCAGTCGCCGCCAACATCTTCTACGATTCTGCGTTTTCAGTTTTCTCGTATCTTTAAAATTGTGGATGCCACAGATTTTCGCTCTTTGTGAGTGCGGAAGTGGGCGGGGCAAAGTTTTGAAACATTCTTGTAACAGTGACATATCACAAAAGTCAGGATTTGAAATGTCGTTGCTCTAGCTCTTGTAGTCTTTGAGCAATAGACACTGATAGAGACGGACAGACAGACAGGGCTCAATTGACTCGGCTATTGAAGCTGATCAAGAATACAAATACTTTATGGGATCGGAAACGATTCCTTCAGGAAGTTACACACATCCATTTTCACCACAAATCTAATATACCCCAATACTCATTTTGAGTATCGGGTATAAAAACGCACAATCATAGAGAATCTGCAATATTGTGGATGCAACAGATTTTCGTCCTTTGTGGGGGCGGAAGAGGTGTGGCGAAATTTTTGAGATATACGTTTTATAGTGAGATCTAACAGGAGGGCGGATACCAATTTTGGTTGCTCTATACTTAATAGTTTCCGAGATTTGTAGATGCCCCAGATTCACTTTGCGGGGTGGAAGCGGGTGTGGCGAAATTTTGACACGAAACGGCCAAGGTCCAATATCACAGGAGTGTGGATACCACATTTGGTTGCTCTAGCTCTTATAGTCCCTGAGATCCTTTAACTCACATTTTACAATTGGCAAAACCGACCATGATACCTGTGTGTTAGAGAGAGACAGAGCGAGAGAGAATGAAATTGTTTTCTTGATTCTGGCTATAATAATTTTACGATCTGGTTCAGATTTTGCATTCTATAAGATATAGTAACTTTCTACGATTCTGTGCTCTCAGTTATCTCGTATGTTTAAAATTGTGGATGCTACAGATTTTCGCTCTTTGTGGGTGCGGAAATGGGCGGGGCAAAGTTTTGAAACATTCTTGTAACAGTGACATATCACAAAAGTCAGGATTTGAAATGTCGTTGCTCTAGCTCTTGTAGTCTTTGAGCAATAGGCACTGATAGGGACGGACAGACGGACCGACGGACAGACAGACAGGGCTCAATTGACTCGGCTATTGAAGCTGATCAGAAATACAAATACTTTATGGGGTCGGAAACGATTCCTTCAGGACGTTACACACATCCATTTTCATAACAAATCTAATATACCCCAATACTCATTTTGAGTATCGGGTATAAAAATGCACAATCATAGAGAATCTGCAATATTGTGGATGCAACAGATTTTCGTCCTTTGTGGGGGCGCAAGAGGTGAGGCGAAATTTTGAGATATACGTTTTATAGTGAGATCTAACAGGAGGGCGGATACAAAATTTGGTTGCTCTAACCTTAATAGTTTCCGAGATTTGTAGATGCCCCAGATTTTCGTCCTTTGCGGCGGCGGAAGCGGGTGTGTCGAAATTTTGACACAAAACGGTCAAGGTCCGATATCACAGGAGTGTGGATACCAAATTTGGTTGCTCTATCTCTTATAGTCCCTGAGATCCTTTAACTCACATTTTACAATTGGCAAAACCGACCATGAAACCTGTGTGTTAGAGAGAGACAGATCGAGAGAGAATTAAATTGTTTTCTTGATTCTGGCTATAATAATTTTACGATCTGGTTAGATTTTTCATTCTATAAGATATAGTAACTTTCTACGATTCTGCGTTTTCAGTTTTCTCGTATGTTTAAAATTGTGGATGCCGTGGTCAGCCATCATAAATTGGATGGGAAATTCGTGGCCAAGAGTCAGGCCATATTGCCAACGATTTTGGCCACTATAGTCGACTCCTGGGGCAACGAGACCACCTGCAGGATACTGTTGGATACTGGTTCAACTATAACGATGGTCGCCGAATCATTTATTCAACGAATTGGATTGCCGCGCACCCATCCTCGTATACCAGTGGTTGGTCTAGGCGCAAATCCTGCTGGGGTTACTAGAGGTCGCGCCACATTCACGCTGCTCTCCCGCACAAGCTCGGCCTCAGTGGTGGTAACAGGTCTGATTATGAACACTTTAACCTCCTCGATTCCAGCCCAGAGGATCGAGTCTAACACACCGATGTGGAAAAGGATTCGTGATCTACCCTTAGCGGACCCTACATTTGGTAAACCAGGCGAAATCGACGTGATCTTAGGAGCTGATCCGCTTTGGAACCTTTACACTGGACAACGCAAAGAGTTTGGTTCTGAATATCCTATTGCACTTCATACTAATTTTGGTTGGGTCATTACAGGCAGCTACCATCTCAGTAGTGATGCTCACAACCACGCACTAGCACATCACGCGCACGAGGATCTGGACACTTTGGTTCGATCGTTCATGGACATGGAACGAGTTCAACCAAGTGACGCTACCATTGATGCTAGTGATCCCGCTGAGCAACACTTCGTTCATACGCACGCCCGCAGAAACGATGGCGTGTACATCGTCCAATACCCGTTCAAGGAATCTGCCCCTCCGATGGGGTCCACACTGCCACAAGCACTACGCCGCTTTTCTTCTCTCGAGCGGAAATTTCGAAAATTTCCTGCGCTCAAACAACAGTATGTCGAGTTTATGGAGGATTATATACAACGAGGACACATGGAGGTGATTCCTTCTACTACCGTAGAAAACGGTCCCGCCAATCACAATTACTTAGCACACCACGCAGTATTTAAACCAGATAGCACCACCACGAAATGCCGAGTTGTATTCGATGGCTCTGGGGAGGACTGCAATGGATCTTCACTTAATTCACGACTACACATCGGACCACCTATTCAAAGGGATTTACTTGGAGTATGTCTACGTTTCCGTCAGCATCGCTATGTGTTTTGTACGGACATTGAGAAAATGTTTAGAGGCATCCTGGTTTCAGAAGATCACACGCATTACCAACGGATTGTCTGGCGAAAGGAGGAGACTGCTACACTCGATCATTATCGATTGCTGACCGTGACGTATGGTTTAGCGTCTTCACCGTTCTTGGCTGTTCGAGTTCTCAAGCAGATCGCACAAGATCATGCCGATTTGTATCCGAAGGCTGCTGCTGTGCTTGTACGAGACGCGTACGTGGGTGATATTTCTACTGGTTGCGATAATATCGACGATCTCATTGCACTCAAAGATGAATTAATTTTGCTATTGAGCCAAGCCAAGCCAATTTAAACTTCGAAAATGGAGTTCAAACTGTTGGTCACTACTCAAATCGCTGCCAAAGGACATTTGTGAGTATCCACTTGAAGCCCTAGAGGGAGATAGCCCATCTCAATATGTCAAGGTTCTTGGAATACGCTGGGACCCGGCTGTGGACGAGCTTTCCTTCAAGTTGACCATTCCTGACGCCACAGGGGTTCTAACAAAATGGATTTGCTTTTCGAGCTTGCCAAGATCTACGATCCACTGGGGTTGCTTGCCCCCACAACTGTATTTCTAAAGGTTCTCTTTCAAGATAGTTGGCTGAGCTCGGTCGAATGGAACGAACCACTACCCACGCAACTATGCGCACGGTGGCAACAGTTTGTAGCTGAAGTTCATTTACTGGACAGCTGTCGCATACCTCGCTACCTATCCTCGCCACTTCAAGCAACGGAGCTGCACGGATTCGCCGATGCTTCATCTCATGCATACGCCGCTGTCATCTACAGTCGCGTGAGATTCAATAATGACTACGCTGTAACACTGATCGCCGCAAAAACCCGGGTGGCACCCATCAAACCTATGTTCATCCCACGGCTCGAACTGAATGCCGCCCATCTTCTGTCGAAATTGATGTCTCTGGTTAAGCAAGCTCTAACTATTCCTATTTCCAGTACTTCGTGTTGGTCAGACTCCGAAATTGTACTACATTGGCTCTCATCACCCCCACGGACTTGGAACACTTATGTTTGTAATCGCACTGCTGAGATTCTAGAAGCTTGCCGCTCTAGGGTAATCAAACTTGTCCAGATGGAGTTCTTCCAAGTGGAGTACAGACAGCTGAGCACTGGACAAGCCCTTTCTCAAAAATCCAAGTTGATTCACTACACTCCATTTGTTGACGACCAAGGAATTCTGCGCGTAGAAGGACGCATCGCCCACGTTGCGCGCCCAGCATTTGGTTGCTCTAGCTCTTATAGTCCCTGAGATCCTTTAACTCACATTTTACAATTGGCAAAACCGACCATGATACCTGTGTGTTAGAGAGAGACAGAGCGAGAGAGAATGAAATTGTTTTCTTGATTCTGGCTATAATAATTTTACGATCTGGTTCAGATTTTGCATTCTATAAGATATAGTAACTTTCTACGATTCTGTGTTTTCAGTTATCTCGTATGTTTAAAATTGTGGATGCTACAGATTTTCGCTCTTTGTGGGTGCGGAAATGGGCGGGGCAAAGTTTTGAAACATTCTTGTAACAGTGACATATCACAAAAGTCAGGATTTGAAATGTCGTTGCTCTAGCTCTTGTAGTCTTTGAGCAATAGGCACTGATAGGGACGGACAGACGGACCGACGGACATAACAAATCTAATATACCCCAATACTCATTTTGAGTATCGGGTATAAAAATGCACAATCATAGAGAATCTGCAATATTGTGGATGCAACAGATTTTCGTCCTTTGTGGGGGCGCAAGAGGTGAGGCGAAATTTTGAGATATACGTTTTATAGTGAGATCTAACAGGAGGGCGGATACAAAATTTGGTTGCTCTAACCTTAATAGTTTCCGAGATTTGTAGATGCCCCAGATTTTCGTCCTTTGCGGCGGCGGAAGCGGGTGTGTCGAAATTTTGACACAAAACGGTCAAGGTCCGATATCACAGGAGTGTGGATACCAAATTTGGTTGCTCTATCTCTTATAGTCCCTGAGATCCTTTAACTCACATTTTACAATTGGCAAAACCGACCATGAAACCTGTGTGTTAGAGAGAGACAGATCGAGAGAGAATTAAATTGTTTTCTTGATTCTGGCTATAATAATTTTACGATCTGGTTAGATTTTTCATTCTATAAGATATAGTAACTTTCTACGATTCTGCGTTTTCAGTTTTCTCGTATGTTTAAAATTGTGGATGCCGTGGTCAGCCATCATAAATTGGATGGGAAATTCGTGGCCAAGAGTCAGGCCATATTGCCAACGATTTTGGCCACTATAGTCGACTCCTGGGGCAACGAGACCACCTGCAGGATACTGTTGGATACTGGTTCAACTATAACGATGGTCGCCGAATCATTTATTCAACGAATTGGATTGCCGCGCACCCATCCTCGTATACCAGTGGTTGGTCTAGGCGCAAATCCTGCTGGGGTTACTAGAGGTCGCGCCACATTCACGCTGCTCTCCCGCACAAGCTCGGCCTCAGTGGTGGTAACAGGTCTGATTATGAACACTTTAACCTCCTCGATTCCAGCCCAGAGGATCGAGTCTAACACACCGATGTGGAAAAGGATTCGTGATCTACCCTTAGCGGACCCTACATTTGGTAAACCAGGCGAAATCGACGTGATCTTAGGAGCTGATCCGCTTTGGAACCTTTACACTGGACAACGCAAAGAGTTTGGTTCTGAATATCCTATTGCACTTCATACTAATTTTGGTTGGGTCATTACAGGCAGCTACCATCTCAGTAGTGATGCTCACAACCACGCACTAGCACATCACGCGCACGAGGATCTGGACACTTTGGTTCGATCGTTCATGGACATGGAACGAGTTCAACCAAGTGACGCTACCATTGATGCTAGTGATCCCGCTGAGCAACACTTCGTTCATACGCACGCCCGCAGAAACGATGGCGTGTACATCGTCCAATACCCGTTCAAGGAATCTGCCCCTCCGATGGGGTCCACACTGCCACAAGCACTACGCCGCTTTTCTTCTCTCGAGCGGAAATTTCGAAAATTTCCTGCGCTCAAACAACAGTATGTCGAGTTTATGGAGGATTATATACAACGAGGACACATGGAGGTGATTCCTTCTACTACCGTAGAAAACGGTCCCGCCAATCACAATTACTTAGCACACCACGCAGTATTTAAACCAGATAGCACCACCACGAAATGCCGAGTTGTATTCGATGGCTCTGGGGAGGACTGCAATGGATCTTCACTTAATTCACGACTACACATCGGACCACCTATTCAAAGGGATTTACTTGGAGTATGTCTACGTTTCCGTCAGCATCGCTATGTGTTTTGTACGGACATTGAGAAAATGTTTAGAGGCATCCTGGTTTCAGAAGATCACACGCATTACCAACGGATTGTCTGGCGAAAGGAGGAGACTGCTACACTCGATCATTATCGATTGCTGACCGTGACGTATGGTTTAGCGTCTTCACCGTTCTTGGCTGTTCGAGTTCTCAAGCAGATCGCACAAGATCATGCCGATTTGTATCCGAAGGCTGCTGCTGTGCTTGTACGAGACGCGTACGTGGGTGATATTTCTACTGGTTGCGATAATATCGACGATCTCATTGCACTCAAAGATGAATTAATTTTGCTATTGAGCCAAGCCAAGCCAATTTAAACTTCGAAAATGGAGTTCAAACTGTTGGTCACTACTCAAATCGCTGCCAAAGGACATTTGTGAGTATCCACTTGAAGCCCTAGAGGGAGATAGCCCATCTCAATATGTCAAGGTTCTTGGAATACGCTGGGACCCGGCTGTGGACGAGCTTTCCTTCAAGTTGACCATTCCTGACGCCACAGGGGTTCTAACAAAATGGATTTGCTTTTCGAGCTTGCCAAGATCTACGATCCACTGGGGTTGCTTGCCCCCACAACTGTATTTCTAAAGGTTCTCTTTCAAGATAGTTGGCTGAGCTCGGTCGAATGGAACGAACCACTACCCACGCAACTATGCGCACGGTGGCAACAGTTTGTAGCTGAAGTTCATTTACTGGACAGCTGTCGCATACCTCGCTACCTATCCTCGCCACTTCAAGCAACGGAGCTGCACGGATTCGCCGATGCTTCATCTCATGCATACGCCGCTGTCATCTACAGTCGCGTGAGATTCAATAATGACTACGCTGTAACACTGATCGCCGCAAAAACCCGGGTGGCACCCATCAAACCTATGTTCATCCCACGGCTCGAACTGAATGCCGCCCATCTTCTGTCGAAATTGATGTCTCTGGTTAAGCAAGCTCTAACTATTCCTATTTCCAGTACTTCGTGTTGGTCAGACTCCGAAATTGTACTACATTGGCTCTCATCACCCCCACGGACTTGGAACACTTATGTTTGTAATCGCACTGCTGAGATTCTAGAAGCTTGCCGCTCTAGGGTAATCAAACTTGTCCAGATGGAGTTCTTCCAAGTGGAGTACAGACAGCTGAGCACTGGACAAGCCCTTTCTCAAAAATCCAAGTTGATTCACTACACTCCATTTGTTGACGACCAAGGAATTCTGCGCGTAGAAGGACGCATCGCCCACGTTGCGCGCCCAGCGATCACAGCTCGGATCCCCTTACCCCCGCTCATTTTCTTACAGGTCAACCTCACATGTCGGTGCTGGAGCCGTCCTTGTTAGACGTCAACATTTACACACTGCAGCGTTGGAGACAACTGCAAGCCAAGGTTCAAGGAAGTTCATCCTGGCCAAGACGAGAGGGTTCGAGTGGTCACCGTCAAAACAGCCCGAGGAGTGTACAAGAGACCTATTACCAAACTTGCTGTGCTTCCCTTGTTCTGAACAGTCGTTCGGGGGGGCCGGTATGTTGAGAAATAAGCCTCGTAGTTTTTAATTCAATGTTCATGTATATTGCGATTGACCTATTTACACGCTCATGATTGTAGTACACCGCCTAAGTAACTATTTTTACGCGCATAGCTGTGTTGTTGTTTTTGTTCGTGTCCAGAACATAGCTGTAATGTTCTCACACGCATGGCCAGACCCGCTGCTGCACACGCACACAGCGATGCGTTCCGTTGCTTGCATTGATTATACAGTCCACTAATTCATAACCACCGACCATGAAACCTGTGTGTTTGAGAGAGACAGAGCGAGAGAGAATGAAATTGTTTTCTTGATTCTGGCTATAATAATTTTACGATCTGGTTCAGATTTTGTATTCTAGAAGATATAGTAACTTTCTACGATTCTGCTTTTTCAGTTTTCTTGTATGCTTAAAACTATGGATGCCACAGAATTTCGCTCTTTGTGAGTGCGGAAGTGGGCGGGGCAAAGTTTTGAAACATTCTTGTAACAGTGACATATCACAAAAAACCGGATTTGAAATGTCGTTGCTTTAGCTCTTGTAGTTTTTGAGCAATAGGCACTGATAGGGACGGACAGACGGACCGACGGACAGACAGACAGGGCTCAATTGACTCGGCTATTGAAGCTGATCAAGAATACAAATACTTTATGGGGTCGGAAACGATTCCTTCAGGACGTTACACACATCCATTTTCACCACAAATCTAATATACCCCAATACTCATTTTGAGTATCGGGTATAAAGACGCACAATCATAGAGAATCTAAAATATTGTGGATGCAACAGATTTTCGTCCTTTGTGGGGGCGGAAGAGGTGAGGCGAAATTTTTGAGATATACGTTTTATAGTGAGATCTAACAGGATGGCGGATACCAATTTTGGTTGCTCTATCCTTAATAGTTTCCGAGATTTGTAGATGCCCCAGATTCACTTTGCGTGGTGGAAGGGGGTGTGGCGAAATTTTGACACGAAACGGCCGATGATACCTGTGTGTTTGAGAGAGACAGAGCGAGAGAGAATGAAATTGTTTTCTTGATTCTGGCTATAATAATTTTACGATCTGGTTCAGATTTTGTATTCTAGAAGATATAGTAACTTTCTACGATTCTGCTTTTTCAGTTTTCTTGTATGCTTAAAACTATGGATGCCACAGAATTTCGCTCTTTGTGAGTGCGGAAGTGGGCGGGGCAAAGTTTTGAAACATTCTTGTAACAGTGACATATCACAAAAAACCGGATTTGAAATGTCGTTGCTCTAGCTCTTGTAGTTTTTGAGCAATAGGCACTGATAGGGACGGACAGACGGACCGACGGACAGACAGACAGGGCTCAATTGACTCGGCTATTGAAGCTGATCAAGAATACAAATACTTTATGGGGTCGGAAACGATTCCTTCAGGACGTTACACACATCCATTTTCACCACAAATCTAATATACCCCAATACTCATTTTGAGTATCGGGTATAAAGACGCACAATCATAGAGAATCTAAAATATTGTGGATGCAACAGATTTTCGTCCTTTGTGGGGGCGGAAGAGGTGAGGCGAAATTTTTGAGATATACGTTTTATAGTGAGATCTAACAGGATGGCGGATACCAATTTTGGTTGCTCTATCCTTAATAGTTTCCGAGATTTGTAGATGCCCCAGATTCACTTTGCGTGGTGGAAGGGGGTGTGGCGAAATTTTGACACGAAACGGCCGATGATACCTGTGTGTTTGAGAGAGACAGAGCGAGAGAGAATGAAATTGTTTTCTTGATTCTGGCTATAATAATTTTACGATCTGGTTCAGATTTTGTATTCTAGAAGATATAGTAACTTTCTACGATTCTGCTTTTTCAGTTTTCTTGCATGCTTAAAATTATGGATGCCACAGAATTTCGCTCTTTGTGAGTGCGGAAGTGGGCGGGGCAAAGTTTTGAAACATTCTTGTAACAGTGACATATCACAAAAAACCGGATTTGAAATGTCGTTGCTCTAGCTCTTGTAGTTTTTGAGCAATAGGCACTGATAGGGACGGACAGACGGACCGACGGACAGACAGACAGGGCTCAATTGACTCGGCTATTGAAGCTGATCAAGAATACAAATACTTTATGGGGTCGGAAACGATTCCTTCAGGACGTTACACACATCCATTTTCACCACAAATCTAATATACCCCATGATGTCTCTGGTTAAGCAAGCTCTAACTATTCCTATTTCCAGTACTTCGTGTTGGTCAGACTCCGAAATTGTACTACATTGGCTCTCATCACCCCCACGGACTTGGAACACTTATGTTTGTAATCGCACTGCTGAGATTCTAGAAGCTTGCCCACGTAGCTGCTGGCAACACATTCGCACTGAGGAAAGTCCCGCGGACTGTGCATCACACGGACTTCTACCAAAGGATCTGGTAGAACATAAACTGTGGTGGAATGGACCACCGTGGCTTCCCCAATCACATCGCACTTGGCCACCTGCTAAGGCCAAGTTCGCACTGTCGACTGAGGACGCTGAGCGGATGGAAGTAAAGGTCAAGCCCCAACAACAAAGCTTCCTCCTGGTCACATCTCTTGCGGACACTTAGCTATTGCTTTCGTTTCGTACATCGACTTCGTTGCAAGGACCGCCTGTCATCATTTTTATCGTCATGGGAGCTTCAATATGCCCGCTCTAGGGTAATCAAACTTGTCCAGATGGAGTTCTTCCAAGTGGAGACAGTACAGACAGCTGAGCACTGGACAAGCCCTTTCTCAAAAATCCAAGTTGATTCACTACACTCCATTTGTTGACGACCAAGGAATTCTGCGCGTAGGAGGACGCATTGGAAATTCGAGGACAACCTATGATGCAAAACATCCCATACTTCTTCCAAAGGAATCACCAGTCGCTGTTTTATTAGCTAGACACCAGCACGTCACATCGTTACACGCTGGAGTCGAATTTATGTTTCACACGTTGAGACAGAAGTATTGGATCCTGGGAGCCCGTAACATAGTCCGCAAAATTGTATTCAACTGCAAGATATGCTTCCTCCAGCGCAAAGGAACGAGTACACAACTCATGGCTGATCTTCCCGCCTTTCGCGTTCAGCCCACCCGCTGCTTTCTACATTCTGGATTGGATTACGCTGGACCAGTTACCATCAAGACATCAGCAGGTCGGACACCGAAGTTTGGCAAAGCTTGGTTTGCCATCTTTGTTTGTCTGTCCATCAAAGCAATTCATCTCGAGCTCGTCAGTGATTTGACGACCCCTGCATTTATCGCCGCTTTCAAACGGTTTTGGTCTCGACGTGGCCCTATACCCGACTTGTACTCGGACAATGGCACAACATTCCATGGAGCCAGAAAGGAACTAACGGAGATGCAACGGATAGCTGTATCTCAAAGTCAAGACGAGGAAATTGCTAATTTTCTGACGAGTCAGGACATCAACTGGCACTTCATTCCGCCATCTGCCCCGCATTTTGGAAGTCTTTGGGAAACAGGCGTGCGGTCTATCAAACTCCACCTTCGCCGAGTAATTGGTAGCAGTGCGTTGACATTCGAGGAATATTCAACAATTTTAACTCAGATTGAAGGGTTACTCAACTCTCGCCCACGTTGCGCGCCCAGCGATCACAGCTCGGATCCCCTTACCCCCGCTCATTTTCTTACAGGTCAACCTCACATGTCGGTGCCGGAGCCGTCCTTGTTAGACGTCAACATTAACAGACTGCAGCGTTGGAGACAACTGCAAGCCAAGGTTCAAGGAAGTTCATCCTGGCCAAGACGAGAGGGTTCGAGTGGTCACCGTCAAAACAGCCCGAGGAGTGTACAAGAGACCTATTACCAAACTTGCTGTGCTTCCCTTGTTCTGAACAGTCGTTCGGGGGGGCCGGTATGTTGAGAAATAAGCCTCGTAGTTTTTAATTCAATGTTCATGTATATTGCGATTGACCTATTTACACGCTCATGATTGTAGTACACCGCCTAAGTAACTATTTTTACGCGCATAGCTGTGTTGTTGTTTTTGTTCGTGTCCAGAACATAACTGTAATGTTCTCACACGCATGGCCAGACCCGCTGCTGCACACGCACACAGCGATGCGTTCCGTTGTTTGCATTGATTATACAGTCCACTAATAACCTGTGTGTTAGAGAGAGACAGAGCGAGAGAGAATGAAATTGTTTTCTTGATTCTGGCTATAATAATTTTACGATCTGGTTCAGATTTTGCATTCTATAAGATATACTAACTTTCTACGATTCTGCTTTTTCAGTTTTCTTGTATGCTTAAAATTATGGATGCCACAGAATTTCGCTCTTTGTGAGTGCGGAAGTGGGCGGGGCAAAGTTTTGAAACATTCTTGTAACAGTGACATATCACAAAAAACCGGATTTGAAATGTCGTTGCTCTAGCTCTTGTTGTCTTTGAGCAATACGCACTGATAGGGACGGACAGACGGACCGACGGACAGACAGACAGGGCTCAATTGACTCGGCTATTGAAGCTGATCAAGAATACAAATACTTTATGGGGTCGGAAATGATTCCTTCAGGACGTTACACACATCCATTTTCACCACAAATCTAATATACCCCAATACTCATTTTGAGTATCGGGTATAAAGACGCACAATCATAGAGAATCTGAAATATTGTGGATGCAACAGATTTTCGTCCTTTGTGAGGGCGGAAGAGGTGAGGTGAAATTTTTGAGAAATACGTTTTATAGTGAGATCTAAAAGGAGGGCGGATATCAATTTTGGTTGCTCTATCCTTCATAGTTTCCGAGATATGTAGATGCCCCAGATTCACTTTGCGGGGTGGAAGGGGGTGTGGCGAAATTTTGACACGAAACGGCCAATGATACCTGTGTGTTAGAGAGAGACAGAGCGAGAGAGAATGAAATTGTTTTCTTGATTCTGGCTATAATAATTTTACGATCTGGTTCAGATTTTGCATTCTATAAGATATAGTAACTTTCTACCATTCTGCGTTTTCAGTTATCTCGTATGTGTAAAATTGTGGATGCCACAGATTTTCGCTCTTTGTGAGTGCGGAAGTGGGCGGGACAAAGTTTTCAAACATTCTTGTAACAGTGACATATCACAAAAGTCCGGATTTGAAATGTCGTTGCTCTAGCTCTTGTAGTCTTTGAGCAATAGGCACTGATAGGGACGGACAGACAGACAGGGCTCAATTGACTCGGCTATTGAAGCTGATCAAGAATAAAAATACTTTATGGGGTCGGAAACGATTCCTTCAGGACGTTACACACATCCATTTTCACCACAAAACTAATATACCCCAATACTCATTTTGAGTATCGGGTATAAAAACGCACAATCATAGAGAATCTGCAATATTATGGATGCAACAGATTTTCGTCCTTTGTGGGGGCGGAAGAGGTGAAGCGAAATTTTTGAGATATACGTTTTATAGTGAGATCTAACAGGATGGCGGATACCAATTTTGGTTGCTCTATCCTTCATAGTTTCCGAGATTTGTAGATGCCCCAGATTCACTTTGCGGGGTGGAAGGGGGTGTGGCGAAGTTTTGACACGAAACGGCCAATGATACCTGTGTGTTAGAGAGAGACAGAGCGAGAGAGAATGAAATTGTTTTCTTGATTTTTCTTGATTCTGGCTATAATAATTTTACGATCTGGTTCAGATTTTGCATTCTAGAAGATATGGTAACTTTCTACGAATTTGCGTTTTCAGTTTTCTCGTATGTTTAAAATTGTGGATGCCACAGATTTTCGTTCTTTGTGAGTGCGGAAGTGGGCGGGGCAAAGTTTTGAAACATTCTTGTAACAGTGACATATCACAAAAAACCGGATTTGAAATGTCGTTGCTCTAGCTCTTGTAGTCTTTGAGCAATAGGCACTGATAGGGACGGACAGACGGACCGACGGACAGACAGACAGAGCTCAATTGACTCGGTTATTGAAGCTGATCAAGAATAAAAATACTTTATGGGGTCGGAAACGATTCCTTCAGGACGTTACACACATCCATTTTCCCCACAAATCTAATATAGCCCAATACTCATTTTGAGTATCGGGTATAAAAACGCACAATCATAGGGAATCTGCAATATTATGGATGCAACAGATTTTCGTCCTTTGTGGTGGCGGAAGAGGTGAGGCGAAATTTTTGAGATATACGTTTTATAGTGAGATCTAACAGGAGGGCGGATACCAATTTTGGTTGCTCTATCCTTAATAGTTTCCGAGATTTGTAGATGCCCCAGATTCACTTTGCGGGGTGGAAGGGGGTGTGGCGAAATTTTGACACGAAACGGCCATTGATACCTGTGTGTTAGAGAGAGACAGAGCGAGAGAGAATGAAATTGTTTTCTTGATTCTGGCTATATTAATTTTACGATCTGGTTCAGATTTTGCATTCTATAAGATATAGTAACTTTCTACGATTCTGCGTTTTCAGTTATCTCGTATGTGTAAAATTGTGGATGCCACAGATTTTCGCTCTTTGTGAATGCGGAAGTGGGCGGGACAAAGTTTTGAAACATTCTTGTAACAGTGACATATCACAAAAGTCCGGATTTGAAATGTCGTTGCTCTAGCTCTTGTAGTCTTTGAGCAATAGGCACTGATAGGGACGGACAGACGGACAGACAGACAGGGCTCAATTGACTCGGTTATTGAAGCTGATCAAGAATAAAAATACTTTATGGGGTCGGAAACGATTCCTTCGGGACGTTGCACACATCCATTTTCACCACAAATCTAATATACCCCAATACTCGTTTTGAGTATCGGGTATAAAAACGCACAATCATAGAGAGTCTGCAATATTGTGGATGCAACAGATTTTCGTCCTTTGTGGGGCGAAAGAGGTGAGGCGAAATTTTTGAGATATACGTTTCATAGTGAGATCTAACAGGAGGGCGGATACCAATTTTGGTTGCTCTATCCTTAATAGTTTCCGAGATTTGTAGATGCCCCACATTCACTTTGCGGAGTGGAAGGGGGTGTGGCGAAATTTTGACACGAAACGGCCATTGATACCTGTGTGTTAGAGAGAGACAGAGCGAGAGAGAATGAAATTGTTTTCTTGATTCTGGCTATAATAATTTTACGATCTGGCTCAGATTTTGCATTCTATAAGATATAGTAACTTTCTACGATTCTGCGTTTTCAGTTATCTCGTATGTGTAAAATTGTGGATGCCACAGATTTTCGCTCTTTGTGAGTGCGGAAGTGGGCGGGACAAAGTTTTCAAACATTCTTGTAACAGTGACATATCACAAAAGTCCGGATTTGAAATGTCGTTGCTCTAGCTCTTGTAGTCTTTGAGCAATAGGCACTGATAGGGACGGACAGACGGACAGACAGACAGGGCTCAATTGACTCGGTTATTGAAGCTGATCAAGAATAAAAATACTTTATGGGGTCGGAAACGATTCCTTCGGGACGTTACACACATCCATTTTCACCACAAATCTAATATACCCCAATACTCGTTTTGAGTATCGGGTATAAAAACGCACAATCATAGAGAGTCTGCAATATTGTGGATGCAACAGATTTTCGTCCTTTGTGGGGGCGAAAGAGGTGAGGCGAAATTTTTGAGATATACGTTTCATAGTGAGATCTAACAGGAGGGCGGATACCAATTTTGGTTGCTCTATCCTTAATAGTTTCCGAGATTTGTAGATGCCCCAGATTCACTTTGCGGGGTGGAAGGGGGTGTGGCGAAATTTTGACACGAAACGGCCATTGATACCTGTGTGTTAGAGAGAGACAGAGCGAGAGAGAATGAAATTGTTTTCTTGATTCTGGCTATAATAATTTTACGATCTGGTTCAGATTTTGCATTCTATAAGATATAGTAACTTTCTACGATTCTGCGTTTTCAGTTATCTCGTATGTGTAAAATTGTGGATGCCACAGATTTTCGCTCTTTGTGAGTGCGGAAGTGGGCGGGACAAAGTTTTGAAACATTCTTGTAACAGTGACATATCACAAAAGTCCGGATTTGAAATGTCGTTGCTCTAGCTCTTGTAGTCTTTGAGCAATAGGCACTGATAGGGACGGACAGACGGACAGACAGACAGGGCTCAATTGACTCGGTTATTGAAGCTGATCAAGAATAAAAATACTTTATGGGGTCGGAAACGATTCCTTCGGGACGTTACACACATCCATTTTCACCACAAATCTAATATACCCCAATACTCGTTTTGAGTATCGGGTATAAAAACGCACAATCATAGAGAGTCTGCAATATTGTGGATGCAACAGATTTTCGTCCTTTGTGGTGGCGGAAGATGTGGGGCGAAATTTTTGAGATATACGTTTCATAGTGAGATCTAACAGGAGGGCGGATACCAATTTTGGTTGCTCTATCCTTAATAGTTTCCGAGATTTGTAGATGCCCCAGATTCACTTTGCGGGGTGGAAGGGGGTGTGGCGAAATTTTGACACGAAACGGCCATTGATACCTGTGTGTTAGAGAGAGACAGAGCGAGAGAGAATGAAATTGTTTTCTTGATTCTGGCTATAATAATTTTACGATCTGGTTCAGATTTTGCATTCTATAAGATATAGTAACTTTCTACGATTCTGCAATTTCAGTTATCTCGTATGTGTAAAATTGTGGATGCCACAGATTTTCGCTCTTTGTGAGTGCGGAAGTGGGCGGGACAAAGTTTTGAAACATTCTTGTAACAGTGACATATCACAAAAGTCCGGATTTGAAATGTCGTTGCTCTAGCTCTTGTAGTCTTTGAGCAATAGGCACTGATAGGGACGGACAGACGGACAGACAGACAGGGCTCAATTGACTCGGTTATTGAAGCTGATCAAGAATAAAAATACTTTATGGGGTCGGAAACGATTCCTTCGGGACGTTACACACATCCATTTTCTTCACAAATCTAACATACCCCAATACTCATTTTGAGTATCGGGTATAAAAATGCACAATCATAGAGAATCTGCAATATTATGGATGCAACAGATTTTCGTCCTTTGTGGGGGCGGAAGAGGTGAGACGAAATTTTTGAGATATACGTTTCATAGTGAGATCTAACAGGAGGGCGGATACCAATTTTGGTTGCTCTATACTTAATAGTTTCCGAGATTTGTATCGTGATTTGTGTCGAAATTTTGACACGAAACGGCCGATGATACCTGTGTGTTAGAGAGAGACAGAGCGAGAGAGAATGAAATTGTTTTCTTGATTCTGGCTATAATAATTTTAGGATCTGGTTCAGATTTTGCATTCTATAAGATATAGTAACTTTCTACGATTCTGCGTTTTCAGTTATCTCGTATGTTTAAAATTGTGGATGCCACAGATTTTCGCTCTTTGTGAGTGCGGAAGTGGGCGGGGCAAAGTTTTGAAACATTCTTGTAACAGTGACACATCACAAAAGTCCGGATTTGAAATGTCGTTGCTCTAGCTCTTGTAGTCTTTGAGCAATAGGCACTGATAGGGACGTACAAACGGACCAACGGACAGACAGACAGGGCTCAATTGACTCGGCTATTGAAGCTGATCAAGAATAAAAATACTTTATGGGGTCGGAAACGATTCCTTCAGGACGTTACACACATCCATTTTCCCCACAAATCTAATATAGCCCAATACTCATTTTGAGTATCGGGTATAAAAACGCACAATCATAGAGAGTCTGCAATATTGTGGATGCAACAGATTTTCGTCCTTTGTGAGGGCGGAAGAGGTGAGGCGAAATTTTTGAGATATACGTTTTATAGTGAGATCTAACAGGAGGGCGGATACCAATTTTGGTTGCTCTATACTTAATAGTTTCCGAGATTTGTAGATGCCCCAGATTCACTTTGCGGGGTGGAAGGGGGTGTGTCGAAATTTTGACACGAAACGGCCAATGATACTTGTGTGTTAGAGAGAGACAGAGCGAGAGAGAATGAAATTGTTTTCTTGATTCTGGCTATAATAATTTTACGATCTGGTTCAGATTTTGCATTCTATAAGATATAGTAACTTTCTACGATTCTGCGTTTTCAGTTATCTCGTATGTTTAAAATTGTGGATGCCACAGATTTTCGCTCTTTGTGAGTGCGGAAGTGGGCGGGGCAAAGTTTTGAAATATTCCTGTCACAGTGACATATCACAAAAGTCCGGATTTGAAATGTCGTTGCTCTAGCTCTTGTAGTCTTCGAGCAATAGGCACTGATAGGGACGGACAAACGGACCGACGGACAGACAGACAGGGCTCAATTGACTCGGCTATTGAAGCTGGTCATGAATAAAAATACTTTATGGGTCGGAAACGATTCCTTCAGGACGTTACACACATCCATTTTCACCACAAATCTAATATAGCCCAATACTCATTTTGAGTATCGGGTATAAAAACGCACAATCATAGAGAATCTGCAATATTATGGATGCAACAGATTTTCGTCCTTTGTGGGGGCGGAAGAGGTGAGGCGAAATTTTTGAGATATACGTTTTATAGTGAGATCTAACAGGAGGGCGGATACCAATTTTGGTTGCTCTATCCTTAATAGTTTCCGAGATTTGTAGATGCCCCAGGTTCACTTTGCGTGGTGGAAGGGGGTGTGGCGAAATTTTGACACGAAACGGCCGATGATACCGGTGTGTTAGAGAGAGACAGAGCGAGAGAGAATGAAATTGTTTTCTTGATTTTTCTTGATTCTGGCTATAATAATTTTACGATCTGGTTCAGATTTTGCATTCTATAAGATATAGTAACTTTCTACGATTCTGCGTTTTCAGTTTTCTCGTATGTTTAAAATTGTGGATGCCACAGATTTTCGCTCTTTGTGAGTGCGGAAATGGGCGGGGCAACGTTTTGAAACATTCCTGTAACAGTGACATATCACAAAAGCCCGGATTTGAAATGTCGTTGCTCTAGCTCTTGTAGTCTTTGAGCAATAGGCACTGATAGGGACGGACAAATGGACCGACGGACAGACAGACAGGGCTCAATTGACTCGGCTATTGAAGCTGATCAAGAATAAAAATACTTTATGGGGTCGGAAACGATTCCTTCAGGACGTTACACACATCCATTTTCACCACAAATCTAATATAGCCCAATACTCATTTTGAGTATCGGGTATAAAAACGCACAATCATAGAGAATCTGCAATATTATGGATGCAACAGATTTTCGTCCTTTGTGGGGGCGGAAGAGGTGAGGCGAAATATTTGAGATATACGTTTTATAGTGAGATCTAACAGAAGGGCGGATACCAATTTTGGTTGCTCTATCCTTAATAGTTTCCGAGATTTGTAGATGCCCCAGGTTCACTTTGCGTGGTGGAAGGGGGTGTGGCGAAATTTTGACACGAAACGGCCGATGATACCGGTGTGTTAGAGAGAGACAGAGCGAGAGAGAATGAAATTGTTTTCTTGATTTTTCTTGATTCTGGCTATAATAATTTTACGATCTGGTTCAGATTTTGCATTCTATAAGATATAGTAACTTTCTACGATTCTGCGTTTTCAGTTTTCTCGTATGTTTAAAATTGTGGATGCCACAGATTTTCGCTCTTTGTGAGTGCGGAAGTGGGCGGGGCAAAGTTTTGAAACATTCCTGTCACAGTGACATATCACAAAAGTCCGGATTTGAAATGTCGTTGCTCTAGCTCTTGTAGTCTTCCAGCAATATGCACTGATAGGGACGGACAAATGGACCGACGGACAGACAGACAGGGCTCAATTGACTCGGCTATTGAAGCTGATCAAGAATAAAAATACTTTATGGGGTCGGAAACGATTCCTTCAGGACGTTACACACATCCATTTTCACCACAAATCTAATATAGCCCAATACTCATTTTGAGTATCGGGTATAAAAACGCACAATCATAGAGAATCTGCAATATTATGGATGCAACAGATTTTCGTCCTTTGTGGTGGCGGAAGAGGTGAGGCGAAATATTTGAGATATACGTTTTATAGTGAGATTTAACAGGAGGGCGGATACCAATTTTGGTTGCTCTATCCTTAATAGTTTCCGAGATTTGTAGATGCCCCAGATTCACTTTGCGGGGTGGAAGGGGGTGTGGCGAAATTTTGACACGAAACGGCCAATGATACTTGTGTGTTAGAGAGAGACAGAGCGAGAGAGAATGAAATTGTTTTCTTGATTCTGGCTATAATAATTTTACGATCTGGTTCAGATTTTGCATTCTATAAGATATAGTAACTTTCTACGATTCTGCGTTTTCAGTTTTCTCGTATGTTTAAAATTGTGGATGCCACAGATTTTCGCTCTTTGTGAGTGCGGAAGTGGGCGGGGCAAAGTTTTGTAACATTCCTGTAACAGTGACATATCACAAACGTCCGGATTTGAAATGTCGTTGCTCTAGCTCTTGTAGTCTTTGAGCAATAGGCACTGATAGGGACGGACAAATGGACCGACGGACAGACAGACAGGGCTCAATTGACTCGGCTATTGAAGCTGATCAAGAATAAAAATACTTTATGGGGTCGGAAACGATTCCTTCGGGACGTCACACACATCCATTTTCACCACAAATCTAATATACCCCAATACTCGTTTTGAGTATCGGGTATAAAAACGCACAATCATAGAGAGTCTGCAATATTGTGGATGCAACAGATTTTCGTCCTTTGTGGGGGCGGAAGAGGTGAGACGAAATTTTTGAGATATACGTTTCATAGTGAGATCTAACAGGAGGGCGGATACCAATTTTGGTTGCTCTATACTTAATAGTTTCCGAGATTTGTAGATGCCCCAGATTCACTTTGCGGGGTGGAAGGGGGTGTGGCGAAATTTTGACACGAAACGGCCGATGATACCGGTGTGTTAGAGAGAGACAGAGCGAGAGAGAATGAAATTGTTTTCTTGATTTTTCTTGATTCTGGCTATAATAATTTTACGATCTGGTTCACATTTTGCATTCTATAAGATATAGTAACTTTCTACGATTCTGCGTTTTCAGTTTTCTCGTATGTTTAAAATTGTGGATGCCACAGATTTTCGCTCTTTGTGAGTGCGGAAATGGGCGGGGCAAAGTTTTGAAACATTTCTGTAACAGTGACATATCACAAAAGCCCGGATTTGAAATGTCGTTGCTCTAGCTCTTGTAGTCTTTGAGCAATAGGCACTGATAGGGACGGACAAACGGACCGACGGACAGACAGACAGGGCTCAATTGACTCGGCTATTGAAGCTGATCAAGAATAAAAATACTTTATGGGGTCGGAAACGATTCCTTCGGGACGTTACACACATCCATTTTCACCACAAATCTAATATACCCCAATACTCGTTTTGAGTATCGGGTATAAAAACGCACAATCATAGAGAGTCTGCAATATTGTGGATGCAACAGATTTTCGTCCTTTGTGGGGGCGGAAGAGGTGAGGCGAAATATTTGAGATATACGTTTTATAGTGAGATTTAACAGGAGGGCGGATACCAATTTTGGTTGCTCTATCCTTAATAGTTTCCGAGATTTGTAGATGCCCCAGATTCACTTTGCGGGGTGGAAGGGGGTGTGGCGAAATTTTGACACGAAACGGCCAATGATACTTGTGTGTTAGAGAGAGACAGAGCGAGAGAGAATGAAATTGTTTTCTTGATTCTGGCTATAATAATTTTACGATCTGGTTCAGATTTTGCATTCTATAAGATATAGTAACTTTCTACGATTCTGCGTTTTCAGTTTTCTCGTATGTTTAAAATTGTGGATGCCACAGATTTTCGCTCTTTGTGAGTGCGGAAGTGGGCGGGGCAAAGTTTTGTAACATTCCTGTAACAGTGACATATCACAAACGTCCGGATTTGAAATGTCGTTGCTCTAGCTCTTGTAGTCTTTGAGCAATAGGCACTGATAGGGACGGACAAATGGACCGACGGACAGACAGACAGGGCTCAATTGACTCGGCTATTGAAGCTGATCAAGAATAAAAATACTTTATGGGGTCGGAAACGATTCCTTCGGGACGTCACACACATCCATTTTCACCACAAATCTAATATACCCCAATACTCGTTTTGAGTATCGGGTATAAAAACGCACAATCATAGAGAGTCTGCAATATTGTGGATGCAACAGATTTTCGTCCTTTGTGGGGGCGGAAGAGGTGAGACGAAATTTTTGAGATATACGTTTCATAGTGAGATCTAACAGGAGGGCGGATACCAATTTTGGTTGCTCTATACTTAATAGTTTCCGAGATTTGTAGATGCCCCAGATTCACTTTGCGGGGTGGAAGGGGGTGTGGCGAAATTTTGACACGAAACGGCCGATGATACCGGTGTGTTAGAGAGAGACAGAGCGAGAGAGAATGAAATTGTTTTCTTGATTTTTCTTGATTCTGGCTATAATAATTTTACGATCTGGTTCAGATTTTGCATTCTATAAGATATAGTAACTTTCTACGATTCTGTTTTTCAGTTTTCTCGTATGTTTAAAATTGTGGATGCCACAGATTTTCGCTCTTTGTGAGTGCGGAAATGGGCGGGGCAAAGTTTTGAAACATTCCTGTAACAGTGACATATCACAAAAGCCCGGATTTGAAATGTCGTTGCTCTAGCTCTTGTTGTCTTTGAGCAATAGGCACTGATAGGGACGGACAAACGGACCGACGGACAGACAGACAGGGCTCAATTGACTCGGCTATTGAAGCTGATCAAGAATAAAAATACTTTATGGGGTCGGAAACGATTCCTTCGGGACGTTACACACATCCATTTTCACCACAAATCTAATATACCCCAATACTCGTTTTGAGTATCGGGTATAAAAACGCACAATCATAGAGAGTCTGCAATATTGTGGATGCAACAGATTTTCGTCCTTTGTGGGGGCTAAAGAGGTGAGGCGAAATTTTTGAGATATACGTTTCATAGTGAGATCTAACAGGAGGGCGGATACCAATTTTGGTTGCTCTATCCTTAATAGTTTCCGAGATTTGTAGATGCCCCAGATTCACTTTGCGGAGTGGAAGGGGGTGTGGCGAAATTTTGACACGAAACGGCCGATGATACCGGTGTGTTAGAGAGAGACAGAGCGAGAGAGAATGAAATTGTTTTCTTGATTTTTCTTGATTCTGGCTATAATAATTTTACGATCTGGTTCAGATTTTGCATTCTATAAGATATAGTAACTTTCTACGATTCTGCGTTTTCAGTTTTCTCGTATGTTTAAAATTGTGGATGCCACAGATTTTCGCTCTTTGTGAGTGCGGAAGTGGGCGGGGCAAAGTTTTGTAACATTCCTGTAACAGTGACATATCACAAACGTCCGGATTTGAAATGTCGTTGCTCTAGCTCTTGTAGTCTTTGAGCAATAGGCACTGATAGGGACGGACAAATGGACCGACGGACAGACAGACAGGGCTCAATTGACTCGGCTATTGAAGCTGATCAAGAATAAAAATACTTTATGGGGTCGGAAACGATTCCTTCGGGACGTCACACACATCCATTTTCACCACAAATCTAATATACCCCAATACTCGTTTTGAGTATCGGGTATAAAAACGCACAATCATAGAGAGTCTGCAATATTGTGGATGCAACAGATTTTCGTCCTTTGTGGGGGCGGAAGAGGTGAGACGAAATTTTTGAGATATACGTTTCATAGTGAGATCTAACAGGAGGGCGGATACCAATTTTGGTTGCTCTATACTTAATAGTTTCCGAGATTTGTAGATGCCCCAGATTCACTTTGCGGGGTGGAAGGGGGTGTGGCGAAATTTTGACACGAAACGGCCGATGATACCGGTGTGTTAGAGAGAGACAGAGCGAGAGAGAATGAAATTGTTTTCTTGATTTTTCTTGATTCTGGCTATAATAATTTTACGATCTGGTTCAGATTTTGCATTCTATAAGATATAGTAACTTTCTACGATTCTGCGTTTTCAGTTTTCTCGTATGTTTAAAATTGTGGATGCCACAGATTTTCGCTCTTTGTGAGTGCGGAAATGGGCGGGGCAAAGTTTTGAAACATTCCTGTCACAGTGACATATCACAAAAGCCCGGATTTGAAATGTCGTTGCTCTAGCTCTTGTTGTCTTTGAGCAATAGGCACTGATAGGGACGGACAAACGGACCGACGGACAGACAGACAGGGCTCAATTGACTCGGCTATTGAAGCTGATCAAGAATAAAAATACTTTATGGGGTCGGAAACGATTCCTTCGGGACGTTACACACATCCATTTTCACCACAAATCTAATATACCCCAATACTCGTTTTGAGTATCGGGTATAAAAACGCACAATCATAGAGAGTCTGCAATATTGTGGATGCAACAGATTTTCGTCCTTTGTGGGGGCTAAAGAGGTGAGGCGAAATTTTTGAGATATACGTTTCATAGTGAGATCTAACAGGAGGGCGGATACCAATTTTGGTTGCTCTATCCTTAATAGTTTCCGAGATTTGTAGATGCCCCAGATTCACTTTGCGGAGTGGAAGGGGGTGTGGCGAAATTTTGACACGAAACGGCCGATGATACCGGTGTGTTAGAGAGAGACAGAGCGAGAGAGAATGAAATTGTTTTCTTGATTTTTCTTGATTCTGGCTATAATAATTTTACGATCTGGTTCAGATTTTGCATTCTATAAGATATAGTAACTTTCTACGATTCTGCGTTTTCAGTTTTCTCGTATGTTTAAAATTGTGGATGCCACAGAATTTCGCTCTTTGTGAGTGCGGAAGTGGGCGGGGCAAAGTTTTGAAACATTCTTGTAACAGTTACATATCACAAAAGTCCGGATTTGAAATGTCGTTGCTCTAGCTCTTGTAGTCTTTGAGCAATAGGCACTGATAGAGACGGACAAATGGACCGACGGACAGACAGACAGGGCTCAATTGACTCGGCTATTGAAGCTGGTCATGAATAAAAATACTTTATGGATCGGAAACGATTCCTTCAGGACGTTACACACATCCATTTTCACCACAAATCTAATATACCCCAATACTCGTTTTGAGTATCGGGTATAAAAACGCACAATCATAGAGAGTCTGCAATATTGTGGATGCAACAGATTTTCGTCCTTTGTGGGGGCGGAAGAGGTGAGGCGAAATTTTTGAGATATACGTTTCATAGTGAGATCTAACAGGAGGGCGGATACCAATTTTGGTTGCTCTATACTTAATAGTTTCCGAGATTTGTAGATGCCCCAGATTCACTTTGCGGGGTGGAAGGGGGTGTGGCGAAATTTGGACACGAAACGGCCGATGATACCTGTGTGTTAGAGAGAGACAGAGCGAGAGAGAATGAAATTGTTTTCTTGATTCTGGCTATAATAATTTTACGATCTGGTTCAGATTTTGCATTCTATAAGATATAGTAACTTTCTACGATTCTGCGCTTTCAGTTTTCTCGTATGTTTAAAATTGTGGATGCCACAGAATTTCGCTCTTTGTGAGTGCGGAAGTGGGCGGGGCAAAGTTTTGAAACATTCTTGTAACAGTGACATATCACAAAAGTCCGGATTTGAAATGTCGTTGCTCTAGCTCTTGTAGTCTTTGAGCAATAGGCACTGATAGGGACGGACAGACAGACAGGGCTCAATTGACTCGGCTATTGAAGCTGGTCATGAATAAAAATACTTTATGGGTCGGAAACGATTCCTTCAGGACGTTACACACATCCATTTTCACCACAAATCTAATATAGCCCAATACTCATTTTGAGTATCGGGTATAAAAACGCACAATCATAGAGAGTCTGCAATATTGTGGATGCAACAGATTTTCGTCCTTTGTGGGGGCGGAAGAGGTGAGGCGAAATTTTTGAGATATACGTTTCATAGTGAGATCTAACAGGAGGGCGGATACCAATTTTGGTTGCTCTATACTTAATAGTTTCCGAGATTTGTAGATGCCCTAGACTCACTTTGCGGGGTGGAAGGGGGTGTGGCGAAATTTTGACACGAAACGGCCGATTATACCTGTGTGTTAGAGAGAGACAGAGCGAGAGAGAATGAAATTGTTTTCTTGATTCTGGCTATAATAATTTTACGATCTGGTTCAGATTTTGCATTCTATAAGATATAGTAACTTTCTACGATTTTGCGTTTTCAGTTTTCTCGTATGTTTAAAATTGTGGATGCCACACATTTTCGCTCTTTGTGAGTGCGGAAGTGGGCGGGGCAAAGTTTTGAAACATTCTTGTAACAGTGACATATCACAAAAGTCCGGATTTGAAATGTCGTTGCTCTAGCTCTTGTAGTCTGATAGGGACGGACAAACGGACCGACGGACAGACAGACAGGGCTCAATTGACTCGGCTATTGAAGCTGATCAAGAATAAAAATACTTTATGGGGTCGGAAACGATTCCTTCAGGACGTTACACACATCCATTTTCACCACAAATCTAATATACCCCAATACTCATTTTGAGTATCGGGTATAAAAACGCACAATCATAGAGAGTCTGCAATATTGTGGATGCAACAGATTTTTTTCCTTTGTGGGGGCGGAAGAGGTGAGGCGAAATTTTTGAGATATACGTTTTATAGTGAGATCTAACAGGAGGGCGGATACCAATTTTGGTTGCTCTATCCTTAATAGTTTCCGAGATTTGCAGATGCCCCAGATTCACTTTGCGTGGTGGAAGGGGGTGTGGCGAAATTTTGACACGAAACGGCCGATGATACCTGTGTGTTAGAGAGAGACAGAGCGAGAGAGAATGAAATTGTTTTCTTGATTTTTCTTGATTCTGGCTATAATAATTTTACGATCTGGTTCAGATTTTGCATTCTATAAGATATAGTAACTTTCTACGATTCTGCTTTTTCAGTTTTCTTGTATGCTTAAAATTATGGATGCCACAGAATTTCGCTCTTTTTGAGTGCGGAAGTGGGCGGGGCAAAGTTTTGAAACATTCTTGTAACAGTTACATATCACAAAAGTCCGGATTTGAAATGTCGTTGCTCTAGCTCTTGTAGTCTGATAGGGACGGACAAACGGACCGACGGACAGACAGACAGGGCTCAATTGACTCGGCTATTAAAGCTGATCAAGAATAAAAATACTTTATGGGGTCGGAAACGATTCCTTCGGGACGTTACACACATCCATTTTCACCACAAATCTAATATACCCCAATACTCATTTTGAGTATCGGGTATAAAAACGCACAATCATAGAGAATCTGCAATATTTTGGATGCCCCAGATTTTCGTCCTTTGCGGGGGCGGAAGGGGATGTGGCGAAATTTTGAGACCAAAAGGTCAAGGTCCGATATCACAGGAGTGTGGATCAAAAATTTGATTGCTCTAGCTCTTATAGTCCCTGAGATCCTTCAACTCACATTTTACAATTGGAAAAACCGACCATAAAACCTGTGTGTTAGAGAGAGACAGAGCGAGAGAGAATGACATTTTTTTCTTGATTCTGGCTATAATAATTATACGATCTGGTTCAGATTTTGCATTCTAGAGGATAGAGTCATCCTCTACGATTCTGCGTTTTCAGTTTTCTCGTATGTTTAAAATTGTGGATGCCACAGAATTTCGCTCTTTGTGAGTGCGGAAGTGGGCGGGGCAAAGTTTTGAAACATTCTTGTAACAGTTACATATCACAAAAGTCCGGATTTGAAATGTCGTTGCTCTAGCTCTTGTAGTCTTTGAGCAATAGGCACTGATAGGGACGGACAAATGGACCGACGGACAGACAGACAGGGCTCAATTGACTCGGCTATTGAAGCTGGTCATGAATAAAAATACTTTATGGGTCGGAAACGATTCCTTCAGGACGTTACATACATCCATTTTCACCACAAATCTAATATAGCCCAATACTCATTTTGAGTATCGGGTATAAAAACGCATAATCATAGAGAGTCTGCAATATTGTGGATGCAACAGATTTTCATCCTTTGTGGGGGCGGAAGAGGTGAGGCGAAATTTTTGAGATATACGTTTCATAGTGAGATCTAACAGGAGGGCGGATACCAATTTTGGTTGCTCTATACTTAATAGTTTCCGAGATTTGTAGATGCCCCAGACTCACTTTGCGGGGTGGAAGGGGGTGTGGCGAAATTTTGACACGAAACGGCCGATGATACCTGTGTGTTAGAGAGAGACAGAGCGAGAGAGAATGAAATTGTTTTCTTGATTCTGGCTATAATAATTTTACGATCTGGTTCAGATTTTGCATTCTATAAGATATAGTAACTTTCTACGATTTTGCGTTTTCAGTTTTCTCGTATGTTTAAAATTGTGGATGCCACAGATTTTCGCTCTTTGTGAGTGCGGAAGTGGGCGGGGCAAAGTTTTGAAACATTCCTGTAACAGTGACACATCACAAAAGTCCGGATTTGAAATGTCGTTGGTCTAGCTCTTGTAGTCTTTGAGCAATAGGCACTGATAGGGACGGACCGACGGACAGACAGACAGGGCTCAATTGTCTCGGCTATTGAAGCTGATCAAGAATAAAAATACTTTATGGGGTCGGAAACGATTCCTTCGGGACGTTACACACATCCATTTTCACCACAAATCTAATATACCCCAATACATATTTTGAGTATCGGGTATAAAAACGCACAATCATAGAGAGTCTGCAATATTGTGGATGCAACAGATTTTCGTCCTTTGTGGGGGCGGAAGAGGTGAGGCGAAATTTTTGAGATATACGTTTTATAGTGAGATCTAACAGGAGGGCGGATACCAATTTTGGTTGCTCTATCCTTAATAGTTTCCGAGATTTGTAGATGCCCCAGATTCACTTTGCGGGGTGGAAGGGGGTGTGGCGAAATTTTGACACGAAACGGCCGATGATACCTGTGTGTTAGAGAGAGACAGAGCGAGAGAGAATGAAATTGTTTTCTTGATTCTGGCTATAATAATTTTAGGATCTGGTTCAGATTTTGCATTCTATAAGATATAGTAACTTTCTACGATTTTGCGTTTTCAGTTTTCTCGTATGTTTAAAATTGTGGATGCCACAGATTTTCGCTCTTTGTGAGTGCGGAAGTGGGCGGGGCAAAGTTTTGAAACATTCTTGTAACAGTTACATATCACAAAAGTCCGGATTTGAAATGTCGTTGCTCTAGCTCTTGTAGTCTTTGAGCAATAGGCACTGATAGGGACGGACAAATGGACCGACGGACAGACAGACAGGGCTCAATTGACTCGGCTATTGAAGCTGGTCATGAATAAAAATACTTTATGGGTCGGAAACGATTCCTTCAGGACGTTACACACATCCATTTTCACCACAAATCTAATATAGCCCAATACTCATTTTGAGTATCGGGTATAAAAACGCACAATCATAGAGAGTCTGCAATATTGTGGATGCAACAGATTTTCGTCCTTTGTGGGGGCGGAAGAGGTGGGGCGAAATTTTTGAGATATACGTTTCATAGTGAGATCTAACAGGAGGGCGGATACCAATTTTGGTTGCTCTATACTTAATAGTTTCCGAGATTTGTAGATGCCCCAGACTCACTTTGCGGGGTGGAAGAGGGTGTGGCGAAATTTTGACACGAAACGGCCGATGATGCCTGTGTGTTAGAGAGAGACAGAGCGAGAGAGAATGAAATTGTTTTCTTGATTCTGGCTATAATAATTTTACGATCTGGTTCAGATTTTGCATTCTATAAGATATAGTAACTTTCTACGATTTTGCGTTTTCAGTTTTCTCGTATGTTTAAAATTGTGGATGCCACAGATTTTCGCTCTTTGTGAGTGCGGAAGTGGGCGGGGCAAAGTTTTGAAACATTCTTGTAACAGTGACATATCACAAAAGTCCGGATTTGAAATGTCGTTGCTCTAGCTCTTGTAGTCTTTGAGCAATAGGCACTGATAGGGACGGACCGACGGACAGACAGACAGGGCTCAATTGACTCGGCTATTGAAGCTGATCAAGAATAAAAATACTTTATGGGGTCGGAAACGATTCCTTCGGGACGTTACACACATCCATTTTCACCACAAATCTAATATACCCCAATACTTATTTTGAGTATCGGGTATAAAAACGCACAATCATAGAGAGTCTGCAATATTGTGGATGCAACAGATTTTCGTCCTTTGTGGGGGCGGAAGAGGTGAGGCGAAATTTTTGAGATATACGTTTCATAGTGAGATCTAACAGGAGGGCGGATACCAATTTTGGTTGCTCTATACTTAATAGTTTCCGAGATTTGTAGATGCCCCAGATTCACTTTGCGTGGTGGAAGGGGGTGTGGCGAAATTTTGACACGAAACGGCCGATGATACCTGTGTGTTAGATAGAGACAGAGCGAGAGAGAATGAAATTGTTTTCTTGATTCTGGCTATAATAATTTTACGATCTGGTTCAGATTTTGCATTCTATAAGATATAGTAACTTTCTACGATTCTGCATTTTCAGTTTTCTCGTATGTTTAAAATTGTGGATGCCACAGAATTTCGCTCTTTGTGAGTGCGGAAGTGGGCGGGGCAAAGTTTTGAAACATTCTTGTAACAGTGACATATCACAAAAGTCCGGATTTGAAATGTCGTTGCTCTAGCTCTTGTTGTCTTTGAGCAATACGCACTGATAGGGACGGACAGACGGACCGACGGACAGACAGACAGGGCTCAATTGACTCGGCTATTGAAGCTGATCAAGAATAAAAATACTTTATGGGGTCGGAAACGATTCCTTCAGGACGTTACACACATCCATTTTCACCACAAATCTAATATACCCCAATACTCATTTTGAGTATCGGGTATAAAAACGCACAATCATAGAGAGTCTGCAATATTGTGGATGCAACAGATTTTTGTCCTTTGTGGGGGCGGAAGAGGTGAGGCGAAATTTTTGAGATATACGTTTTATAGTGAGATCTAACAGGAGGGCGGATACCAATTTTGGTTGCTCTATCCTTAATAGTTTCCGAGATTTGTAGATGCCCCAGATTCACTTTGCGTGGTGGAAGGGGGTGTGGCGAAATTTTGACACGAAACGGCCGATGATACCTGTGTGTTAGAGAGAGACAGAGCGAGAGAGAATGAAATTGTTTTCTTGATTCTGGCTATGATAATTTTACGATCTGGTTCAGATTTTGCATTCTATAAGATATAGTAACTTTCTACGATTCTGCTTTTTCAGTTTTCTTGTATGCTTAAAATTATGGATGCCACAGAATTTCGCTCTTTGTGAGTGCGGAAGTGGGCGGGGCAAAGTTTTGAAACATTCTGGTAACAGTTACATATCACAAAAGTCCGGATTTGAAATGTCGGACGGGACGGACAAACGGACCGACGGACAGACAGACAGGGCTCAATTGACTCGGCTATTAAAGCTGATCAAGAATAAAAATACTTTATGGGGTCGGAAACGATTCCTTCGGGACGTTACACACATCCATTTTCACCACAAATCTAATATACCCCAATACTCATTTTGAGTATCGGGTATAAAAACGCACAATCATAGAGAATCTGCAATATTGTGGATGCCCCAGATTTTCGTCCTTTGCGGGGGCGGAAGGGGATGTGGCGAAATTTTGAGACCAAAAGGTCAAGGTCCGATATCACAGGAGTGTGGATCAAAAATTTGATTGCTCTAGCTCTTATAGTCTCTGAGATCCTTCAACTCACATTTTACAATTGGAAAAACCGACCATGAAACCTGTGTGTTAGAGAGAGACAGAGCGAGAGAGAATGAAATTTTTTTCTTGATTCTGGCTATAATAATTATACGATCTGGTTCAGATTTTGCATTCTAGAGGATAGAGTCATCCTCTACGATTCTGCGTTTTCTGTTTTCTCGTATCTTTGAAATTGTGGATGCCACAGATTTTCGCTTTTTGTGAGTGCGGAAGTGGGCGGGGCAAAGTTTTGAAACATTCTTGTAACAGTGACATATCACAAAAGTCCGGATTTGAAATGTCGTTGCTCTAGCTCTTGTAGTCTATGAGCAATAGGCACTGATAGGGACGGACAGACGGACCGACGGACAGACAGACAGGGCTCAATTGACTCGGCTATTGAAGCTGATCAAGAATAAAAATACTTTATGGGGTCGGAAACGATTCCTTCGGGACGTTACACACATCCATTTTCACCACAAATCTAATATACCCCAATACTCATTTTGAGTATCGGGTATAAAAACGCACAATCATAGAGAGTCTGCAATATTATGGATGCAACAGATTTTCGTTCTTTGTGGGGGCGGAAGAGGTGAGGCGAAATTTTTGAGATATACGTTTTATAGTGAGATCTAACAGGAGGGCGGATACCAATTTTGGTTGCTCTATCCTTAATAGTTTCCGAGATTTGTAGATGCCCCAGATTCACTTTGCGGGGTGGAAGGGGGTGTGGCGAAATTTTGACACGAAACGGCCGATGATACCGGTGTGTTAAAGAGAGACAGAGCGAGAGAGAATGAAATTGTTTTCTTGATTCTGGCTATAATAATTTTACGATCTGGTTTAGATTTTGCATTCTATAAGATATAGTAACTTTCTACGATTCTGCATTTTCAGTTTTCTCGTATGTTTAAAATTGTGGATGCCACAGAATTTCGCTCTTTGTGAGTGCGGAAGTGGGCGGGGCAAAGTTTTGAAACATTCTTGTAACAGTTACATATCACAAAAGTCCGGATTTGAAATGTCGTTGCTCTAGCTCTTGTAGTCTATGAGCAATAGGCACTGATAGGGACGGACAGACGGACCGACGGACAGACAGACAGGGCTCAATTGACTCGGCTATTGAAGCTGATCAAGACTAAAAATACTTTATGGGGTCGGAAGCGATTCCTTCGGGACGTTACACACATCCATTTTCACCACAAATCTAATATACCCCAATACTCGTTTTGAGTATCGGGTATAAAAACGCACAATCATAGAGAGTCTGCAATATTGTGGATGCAACAGATTTTCGTCCTTTGTTGGGGCGGAAGAGGTGAGGCGAAATTTTTGAGATATACGTTTTATAGTGAGATCTAACAGGAGGGCGGATACCAATTTTGGTTGCTCTATACTTAATAGTTTCCGAGATTTGTAGATGCCCCAGATTCACTTTGCGGGGTGGAAGGGGGTGTGGCGAAATTTTGACACGAAACGGCCGATGATACCTGTGTGTTAGAGAGAGACAGGGCGAGAGAGAATGAAATTGTTTTCTTGATTCTGGCTATAATAATTTTAGGATCTGGTTCAGATTTTGCATTCTATAAGATATAGTAACTTTCTACGATTCTGCATTTTCAGTTTTCTCGTATGTTTAAAATTGTGGATGCCACAGAATTTCGCTCTTTGTGAGTGCGGAAGTGGGCGGGGCAAAGTTTTGAAACATTCCTGTAACAGTGACAAATCACAAAAGTCCGGATTTGAAATGTCGTTGCTCTACCTCTTGTAGTCTTTGAGCAATAGGCACTGATAGGGACGGACAAACGGACCGACGGACAGACAGACAGGGCTCAATTGACTCGGCTATTAAAGCTGATCATGAATAAAAATACTTTATGGGGTCGGAAACGATTCCTTCGGGACGTTACACACATCCATTTTCACCACAAATCTAATATACCCCAATACTCATTTTGAGTATCGGGTATAAAAACGCACAATCATAGAGAATCTGCAATATTGTGGATGCCCCAGATTTTCGTCCTTTGCGGGGGCGGAAGGGGATGTGGCGAAATTTTGAGACCAAAAGGTCAAGGTCCGATATCACAGGAGTGTGGATCAAAAATTTGATTGCTCTAGCTCTTATAGTCTCTGAGATCCTTCAACTCACATTTTACAATTGGAAAACCCGACCATGAAACCTGTGTGTTAGAGAGAGACAGAGCGAGAGAGAATGAAATTTTTTTCTTGATTCTGGCTATAATAATTATACGATCTGGTTCAGATTTTGCATTCTAGAGGATAGAGTCATCCTCTACGATTCTGCGTTTTCTGTTTTCTCGTATCTTTGAAATTGTGGATGCCACAGATTTTCGCTTTTTGTGAGTGCGGAAGTGGGCGGGGCAAAGTTTTGAAACATTCTTGTAACAGTGACATATCACAAAAGTCCGGATTTGAAATGTCGTTGCTCTAGCTCTTGTAGTCTATGAGCAATAGGCACTGATAGGGACGGACAGACGGACCGACGGACAGACAGACAGGGCTCAATTGACTCGGCTATTAAAGCTGATCAAGAATAAAAATACTTTATGGGGTCGGAAACGATTCCTTCGGGACGTTACACACATCCATTTTCACCACAAATCTAATATACCCCAATACTCATTTTGAGTATCGGGTATAAAAACGCACAATCATAGAGAGTCTGCAATATTATGGATGCAACAGATTTTCGTTCTTTGTGGGGGCGGAAGAGGTGAGGCGAAATGTTTGAGATATACGTTTTATAGTGAGATCTAACAGGAGGGCGGATACCAATTTTGGTTGCTCTATCCTTAATAGTTTCCGAGATTTGTAGATGCCCCAGATTCACTTTGCGGGGTGGAAGGGGGTGTGGCGAAATTTTGACACGAAACGGCCGATGATACCGGTGTGTTAAAGAGAGACAGAGCGAGAGAGAATGAAATTGTTTTCTTGATTCTGGCTATAATAATTTTACGATCTGGTTCAGATTTTGCATTCTATAAGATATAGTAACTTTCTACGATTCTGCATTTTCAGTTTTCTCGTATGCTTAAAATTGTGGATGCCACAGAATTTCGCTCTTTGTGAGTGCGGAAGTGGGCGGGGCAAAGTTTTGAAACATTCTTGTAACAGTTACATATCACAAAAGTCCGGATTTGAAATGTCGTTGCTCTAGCTCTTGTAGTCTATGAGCAATAGGCACTGATAGGGACGGACAGACGGACCGACGGACAGACAGACAGGGCTCAATTGACTCGGCTATTGAAGCTGATCAAGACTAAAAATACTTTATGGGGTCGGAAGCGATTCCTTCGGGACGTTACACACATCCATTTTCACCACAAATCTAATATACCCCAATACTCGTTTTGAGTATCGGGTATAAAAACGCACAATCATAGAGAGTCTGCAATATTGTGGATGCAACAGATTTTCGTCCTTTGTGGGGGCGGAAGAGGTGAGGCGAAATTTTTGAGATATACGTTTCATAGTGAGATCTAACAGGAGGGCGGATACCAATTTTGGTTGCTCTATACTTAATAGTTTCCGAGATTTGTAGATGCCCCAGATTCACTTTGCGGGGTGGAAGGGGGTGTGGCGAAATTTTGACACGAAACGGCCGATGATACCTGTGTGTTAGAGAGAGACAGGGCGAGAGAGAATGAAATTGTTTTCTTGATTCTGGCTATAATAATTTTAGGATCTGGTTCAGATTTTGCATTCTATAAGATATAGTAACTTTCTACGATTCTGCATTTTCAGTTTTCTCGTATGTTTAAAATTGTGGATGCCACAGAATTTCGCTCTTTGTGAGTGCGGAAGTGGGCGGGGCAAAGTTTTGAAACATTCCTGTAACAGTGACACATCACAAAAGTCCGGATTTGAAATGTCGTTGCTCTACCTCTTGTAGTCTTTGAGCAATAGGCACTGATAGGGACGGACAGACGGACCGACGGACAGACAGACAGGGCTCAATTGACTCGGCTATTGAAGCTGATCAAGAATAAAAATACTTTATGGGGTCGGAAACGATTCCTTCGGGACGTTACACACATCCATTTTCACCACAAATCTAATATACCCCAATACTCATTTTGAGTATCCGGTATAAAAACGCACAATCATAGAGAGTCTGCAATATTGTGGATGCAACAGATTTTCGTCCTTTGTGGGGGCGGAAGAGGTGAGGCGAAATTTTTGAGATATACGTTTTATAGTGAGATCTAACAGGAGGGCGGATACCAATTTTGGTTGCTCTATCCTTAATAGTTTCCGAGATTTGTAGATGCCCCAGATTCACTTTGCGGGGTGGAAGGGGGTGTGGCGAAATTTTGACACGAAACGGCCGATGATACCTGTGTGTTAGAGAGAGACAGAGCGAGAGAGAATGAAATTGTTTTCTTGATTCTGGCTATAATAATTTTACGATCTGGTTCAGATTTTGCATTCTATAAGATATAGTAACTTTCTACGATTCTGCATTTTCAGTTTTCTCGTATGTTTAAAATTGTGGATGCCACAGAATTTCGCTCTTTGTGAGTGCGGAAGTGGGCGGGGCAAAGTTTTGAAACATTCCTGTAACAGTGACACATCACAAAAGTCCGGATTTGAAATGTCGTTGCTCTAGCTCTTGTAGTCTTTGAGCAATAGGCACTGATAGGGACGGACCGACGGACAGACAGACAGGGCTCAATTGTCTCGGCTATTGAAGCTGATCAAGAATAAAAATACTTTATGGGGTCGGAAACGATTCCTTCGGGACGTTACACGCATCCATTTTCACCACAAATCTAATATACCCCAATACTCATTTTGAGTATCGGGTATAAAAACGCACAATCATAGAGAGTCTGCAATATTGTGGATGCAACAGATTTTCGTCCTTTGTGGGGGCGGAAGAGGTGAGGCGAAATTTTTGAGATATACGTTTTATAGTGAGATCTAACAGGAGGGCGGATACCAATTTTGGTTGCTCTATCCTTAATAGTTTCCGAGATTTGTAGATGCCCCAGATTCACTTTGCGGGGTGGAAGGGGGTGTGGCGAAATTTTGACACGAAACGGCCGATGATACCTGTGTGTTAGAGAGAGACAGAGCGAGAGAGAATGAAATCGTTTTCTTGATTTTTCTTGATTCTGGCTATAATAATTTTACGATCTGGTTCAGATTTTGCATTCTATAAGATATAGTAACTTTCTACGATTCTGCGTTTTCAGTTTTCTCGTATGTTTAAAATTGTGGATGCCACAGAATTTCGCTCTTTGTGAGTGCGGAAGTGGGCGGGGCAAAGTTTTGAAACATTCCTGTAACAGTGACACATCACAAAAGTCCGGATTTAAAATGTCGTTGCTCTAGCTCTTGTAGTCTTTGAGCAATAGGCACTGATAGGGACGGACCGACGGACAGACAGACAGGGCTCAATTGTCTCGGCTATTGAAGCTGATCAAGAATAAAAATACTTTATGGGGTCGGAAACGATTCCTTCGGGACGTTACACACATCCATTTTCACCACAAATCTAATATACCCCAATACATATTTTGAGTATCGGGTATAAAAACGCACAATCATAGAGAGTCTGCAATATTGTGGATGCAACAGATTTTCGTCCTTTGTGGGGGCGGAAGAGGTGAGGCGAAATTTTTGAGATATACGTTTTATAGTGAGATCTAACAGGAGGGCGGATACCAATTTTGGTTGCTCTATCCTTAATAGTTTCCGAGATTTGTAGATGCCCCAGATTCACTTTGCGGGGTGGAAGGGGGTGTGGCGAAATTTTGACACGAAACGGCCGATGATACCTGTGTGTTAGAGAGAGACAGAGCGAGAGAGAATGAAATTGTTTTCTTGATTCTGGCTATAATAATTTTACGATCTGGTTCAGATTTTGCATTCTATAAGATATAGTAACTTTCTACGATTCTGCATTTTCAGTTTTCTCGTATGTTTAAAATTGTGGATGCCACAGAATTTCGCTCTTTGTGAGTGCGGAAGTGGGCGGGGCAAAGTTTTGAAACATTCCTGTAACAGTGACACATCACAAAAGTCCGGATTTGAAATGTCGTTGCTCTAGCTCTTGTAGTCTTTGAGCAATAGGCACTGATAGGGACGGACCGACGGACAGACAGACAGGGCTCAATTGTCTCGGCTATTGAAGCTGATCAAGAATAAAAATACTTTATGGGGTCGGAAACGATTCCTTCGGGACGTTACACACATCCATTTTCACCACAAATCTAATATACCCCAATACTCATTTTGAGTATCGGGTATAAAACCGCACAATCATAGAGAGTCTGCAATATTGTGGATGCAACAGATTTTTGTCCTTTGTGGGGGCGGAAGAGGTGAGGCGAAATTTTTGAGATATACGTTTTATAGTGAGATCTAACAGGAGGGCGGATACCAATTTTGGTTGCTCTATCCTTAATAGTTTCCGAGATTTGTAGATGCCCCAGATTCACTTTGCGGGGTGGAAGGGGGTGTGGCGAAATTTTGACACGAAACGGCCGATGATACCGGTGTGTTAAAGAGAGACAGAGCGAGAGAGAATGAAATTGTTTTCTTGATTCTGGCTATAATAATTTTACGATCTGGTTCAGATTTTGCATTCTATAAGATATAGTAACTTTCTACGATTCTGCATTTTCAGTTTTCTCGTATGTTTAAAATTGTGGATGCCACAGAATTTCGCTCTTTGTGAGTGCGGAAGTGGGCGGGGCAAAGTTTTGAAACATTCCTGTAACAGTGACACATCACAAAAGTCCGGATTTGAAATGTCGTTGCTCTAGCTCTTGTAGTCTTTGAGCAATAGGCACTGATAGGGACGGACCGACGGACAGACAGACAGGGCTCAATTGTCTCGGCTATTGAAGCTGATCAAGAATAAAAATACTTTATGGGGTCGGAAACGATTCCTTCGGGACGTTACACACATCCATTTTCACCACAAATCTAATATACCCCAATACTCATTTTGAGTATCGGGTATAAAAACGCACAATCATAGAGAGTCTGCAATATTGTGGATGCAACAGATTTTCGTCCTTTGTGGGGGCGGAAGAGGTGAGGCGAAATTTTTGAGATATACGTTTTATAGTGAGATCTAACAGGAGGGCGGATACCAATTTTGGTTGCTCTATCCTTAATAGTTTCCGAGATTTGTAGATGCCCCAGATTCACTTTGCGGGGTGGAAGGGGGTGTGGCGAAATTTTGACACGAAACGGCCGATGATACCTGTGTGTTAGAGAGAGACAGAGCGAGAGAGAATGAAATTGTTTTCTTGATTCTGGCTATAATAATTTTACGATCTGGTTCAGATTTTGCATTCTATAAGATATAGTAACTTTCTACGATTCTGCATTTTCAGTTTTCTCGTATGTTTAAAATTGTGGATGCCACAGAATTTCGCTCTTTGTGAGTGCGGAAGTGGGCGGGGCAAAGTTTTGAAACATTCCTGTAACAGTGACACATCACAAAAGTCCGGATTTGAAATGTCGTTGCTCTAGCTCTTGTAGTCTTTGAGCAATAGGCACTGATAGGGACGGACCGACGGACAGACAGACAGGGCTCAATTGTCTCGGCTATTGAAGCTGATCAAGAATAAAAATACTTTATGGGGTCGGAAACGATTCCTTCGGGACGTTACACACATCCATTTTCACCACAAATCTAATATACCCCAATACTCATTTTGAGTATCGGGTATAAAACCGCACAATCATAGAGAGTCTGCAATATTGTGGATGCAACAGATTTTTGTCCTTTGTGGGGGCGGAAGAGGTGAGGCGAAATTTTTGAGATATACGTTTTATAGTGAGATCTAACAGGAGGGCGGATACCAATTTTGGTTGCTCTATCCTTAATAGTTTCCGAGATTTGTAGATGCCCCAGATTCACTTTGCGGGGTGGAAGGGGGTGTGGCGAAATTTTGACACGAAACGGCCGATGATACCGGTGTGTTAAAGAGAGACAGAGCGAGAGAGAATGAAATTGTTTTCTTGATTCTGGCTATAATAATTTTACGATCTGGTTCAGATTTTGCATTCTATAAGATATAGTAACTTTCTACGATTCTGCATTTTCAGTTTTCTCGTATGTTTAAAATTGTGGATGCCACAGAATTTCGCTCTTTGTGAGTGCGGAAGTGGGCGGGGCAAAGTTTTGAAACATTCCTGTAACAGTGACACATCACAAAAGTCCGGATTTGAAATGTCGTTGCTCTAGCTCTTGTAGTCTTTGAGCAATAGGCACTGATAGGGACGGACCGACGGACAGACAGACAGGGCTCAATTGTCTCGGCTATTGAAGCTGATCAAGAATAAAATACTTTATGGGGTCGGAAACGATTCCTTCGGGACGTTACACACATCCATTTTCACCACAAATCTAATATACCCCAATACTCATTTTGAGTATCGGGTATAAAAACGCACAATCATAGAGAGTCTGCAATATTGTGGATGCAACAGATTTTCGTCCTTTGTGGGGGCGGAAGAGGTGAGGCGAAATTTTTGAGATATACGTTTTATAGTGAGATCTAACAGGAGGGCGGATACCAATTTTGGTTGCTCTATCCTTAATAGTTTCCGAGATTTGTAGATGCCCCAGATTCACTTTGCGGGGTGGAAGGGGGTGTGGCGAAATTTTGACACGAAACGGCCGATGATACCTGTGTGTTAGAGAGAGACAGAGCGAGAGAGAATGAAATTGTTTTCTTGATTCTGGCTATAATAATTTTACGATCTGGTTCAGATTTTGCATTCTATAAGATATAGTAACTTTCTACGATTCTGCATTTTCAGTTTTCTCGTATGTTTAAAATTGTGGATGCCACAGAATTTCGCTCTTTGTGAGTGCGGAAGTGGGCGGGGCAAAGTTTTGAAACATTCCTGTAACAGTGACACATCACAAAAGTCCGGATTTGAAATGTCGTTGCTCTAGCTCTTGTAGTCTTTGAGCAATAGGCACTGATAGGGACGGACCGACGGACAGACAGACAGGGCTCAATTGTCTCGGCTATTGAAGCTGATCAAGAATAAAAATACTTTATGGGGTCGGAAACGATTCCTTGGGGACGTTACACACATCCATTTTCACCACAAATCTAATATACCCCAATACTCATTTTGAGTATCGGGTATAAAAACGCACAATCATAGAGAGTCTGCAATATTGTGGATGCAACAGATTTTCGTCCTTTGTGGGGGCGGAAGAGGTGAGGCGAAATTTTTGAGATATACGTTTTATAGTGAGATCTACCAGGAGGGCGGATACCAATTTTGGTTGCTCTATCCTTAATAGTTTCCGAGATTTGTAGATGCCCCAGATTCACTTTGCGGGGTGGAAGGGGGTGTGGCGAAATTTTGACACGAAACGGCCGATGATACCTGTGTGTTAGAGAGAGACAGAGCGAGAGAGAATGAAATTGTTTTCTTGATTCTGGCTATAATAATTTTACGATCTGGTTCAGATTTTGCATTCTATAAGATATAGTAACTTTCTACGATTCTGCATTTTCAGTTTTCTCGTATGTTTAAAATTGTGGATGCCACAGAATTTCGCTCTTTGTGAGTGCGGAAGTGGGCGGGGCAAAGTTTTGAAACATTCCTGTAACAGTGACACATCACAAAAGTCCGGATTTGAAATGTCGTTGCTCTAGCTCTTGTAGTCTTTGAGCAATAGGCACTGATAGGGACGGACCGACGGACAGACAGACAGGGCTCAATTGTCTCGGCTATTGAAGCTGCTCAAGAATACAAATACTTTATGGGGTCGGAAACGATTCCTTCGGGACGTTACACACATCCATTTTCACCACAAATCTAATATACCCCAATACTCATTTTGAGTATCGGGTATAAAAACGCACAATCATAGAGAGTCTGCAATATTGTGGATGCAACAGATTTTCGATCTTTGTGGGGGCGGAAGAAGTGAGGCGAAATTTTTGAGATATACGTTTTATAGTGAGATCTAACAGGAGGGCGGATACCAATTTTGGTTGCTCTATCCTTAATAGTTTCCGAGATTTGTAGATGCCCCAGATTCACTTTGCGGGGTGGAAGGGGGTGTGGCGAAATTTTGACACGAAACGGCCGATGATACCTGTGTGTTAGAGAGAGACAGAGCGAGAGAGAATGAAATTGTTTTCTTGATTCTGGCTATAATAATTTTACGATCTGGTTCAGATTTTGCATTCTATAAGATATAGTAACTTTCTACGATTCTGCATTTTCAGTTTTCTCGTATGTTTAAAATTGTGGATGCCACAGAATTTCGCTCTTTGTGAGTGCGGAAGTGGGCGGGGCAAAGTTTTGAAACATTCCTGTAACAGTGACACATCACAAAAGTCCGGATTTGAAATGTCGTTGCTCTAGCTCTTGTAGTCTTTGAGCAATAGGCACTGATAGGGACGGACCGACGGACAGACAGACAGGGCTCAATTGTCTCGGCTATTGAAGCTGATCAAGAATAAAAATACTTTATGGGGTCGGAAACGATTCCTTCGGGACGTTACACACATCCATTTTCACCACAAATCTAATATACCCCAATACTCATTTTGAGTATCGGGTATAAAAACGCACAATCATAGAGAGTCTGCAATATTGTGGATGCAACAGATTTTCGTCCTTTGTGGGGGCGGAAGAGGTGAGGCGAAATTTTTGAGATATACGTTTTATAGTGAGATCTAACAGGAGGGCGGATACCAATTTTGGTTGCTCTATCCTTAATAGTTTCCGAGATTTGTAGATGCCCCAGATTCACTTTGCGGGGTGGAAGGGGGTGTGGCGAAATTTTGACACGAAACGGCCGATGATACCTGTGTGTTAGAGAGAGACAGAGCGAGAGAGAATGAAATTGTTTTCTTGATTTTTCTTGATTCTGGCTATAATAATTTTACGATCTGGTTCAGATTTTGCATTCTATAAGATATAGTAACTTTCTACGATTCTGCATTTTCAGTTTTCTCGTATGTTTAAAATTGTGGATGCCACAGAATTTCGCTCTTTGTGAGTGCGGAAGTGGGCGGGGCAAAGTTTTGAAACATTCTTGTAACAGTGACATATCACAAAAGTCCGGATTTGAAATGTCGTTGCTCTAGCTCTTGTAGTCTTTGAGCAATAGGCACTGATAGGGACGGACCGACGGACAGACAGACAGGGCTCAATTGTCTCGGCTATTGAAGCTGATCAAGAAAAAAATACTTTATGGGGTCGGAAACGATTCCTTCGGGACGTTACACACATCCATTTTCACCACAAATCTAATATACCCCAATACTCATTTTGAGTATCGGGTATAAAAACGCACAATCATAGAGAGTCTGCAATATTGTGGATGCAACAGATTTTCGTCCTTTGTGGGGGCGGAAGAGGTGAGGCGAAATTTTTGAGATATACGTTTTATAGTGAGATCTAACAGGTGCTCTATCCTTAATAGTTTCCGAGATTTGTAGATGCCCCAGATTCACTTTGCGGGGTGGAAGGGGGTGTGGCGAAATTTTGACACGAAACGGCCAATGATACCGGTGTGTTGGAGAGAGACAGAGCGAGAGAGAATGAAATTGTTTTCTTGATTCTGGCTATAATAATTTTATGATCTGGTTCAGATTTTGCATTCTAGAAGATATGGTAACTTTTTACGATTCTGCGTTTTCAGTTTTCTTGTATGTTTAAAATTATGGATGCCACAGAATTTCGCTCTTTGTGAGTGCGGAAGTGGGCGGGGCAGATTTGAAATGTCGTTGCTCTAGCTCTTGTAGTCTTTGAGCAATAGGCACGGATATGGACGGACCGACGGACAGACAGACAGGGCTCAATTGACTCGGCTATTGAAGCTGATCAAGAATATATATACTTTATGGAGTCGGAAACGATTCCTTCTGGACGTTACACACATCCATTTTCACCACAAATCAGATATACCCCAATACTCATTTTGAGTATCGGGTATAAAAACGCACAATCATAGAGAATCTGCAATATTGTGGATGCCCCAGATTTTCGTCCTTTGCGGGGGCGGAAGGGGATGTGGCGAAATTTTGAGACCAAAAGGTCAAGGTCCGATATCACAGGAGTGTGGATCAAAAATTGGATTGCTCTAGCTCTTATAGTCTCTGAGATCCTTCAACTCACATTTTACAATTGGAAAAACCGACCATGAAACCTGTGTGTTAGAGAGAGACAGAGCGAGAGAGAATGAAATTTTTTTCTTGATTCTGGCTATAATAATTATACGATCTGGTTCAGATTTTGCATTCTAGAGGATAGGGTCATCCTCTACGATTCTGCGTTTTCTGTTTTCTCGTATCTTTGAAATTGTGGATGCCACAGATTTTCGCTTTTTGTGAGTGCGGAAGTGGGCGGGGCAAAGTTTTGAAACATTATTGTAAGAGTGACATATCACAAAAGTCCGGATTTGAAATGTCGTTGCTCTAGCTCTTGTAGTCTTTGAGCAATAGGCACTGATATGGACGGACCGACGGACAGACAGACAGGGCTCAATTGACTCGGCTATTGAAGCTGATCAAGAATAAAAATACTTTATTAGGTCGGAAACGATTCCTTCAGGACGTTACACACATCCATTTTCACCACAAATCTAATATACCCCAATACTCATTTTGAGTATCGGGTATAAAAACGCACAATCATAGAGAGTCTGCAATATTGTGGATGCAACAGATTTTCGTCCTTTGTGGTGGAGGAAGGTGTGAGGCGAAATTTTGAGATATACGTTTTATAGTGAGATCTAACAGGAGGGCGGATACCAAAGTTGGTTGCTCTAGTCTTAATAGTTTCCAAGATTTGTGGATGCCCCAGATTTTCTTATGGTCATTCTCTATGATTGTGCGTTTTTAGTTTTCTCGATTCTGCAATATTGTGGATGCAACAGATTTTCGTCCTTTGTGGTGGCGGAAGAGGTGAGGCGAAATTTTGAGGTATACGTTTTATAGTGAGCTCTAACAGGCGGGCGGATACAAAATTTGGTTGCTCCAGCCTTAATAGTTTCCGAGATTTGTGGATGCGGGGGGGGGAAGGGGGTGTGGCGAAGTGTTGAGACCAAACGGTCAAGGTCCGATATCAGAGGAGTGTGGATCAAAAATATGGTTGCTCTAGCTCTTATAGTATCTGAGATCCTTTAACTCACATTTTACATTTGGCAAAACCGACCATGAAACCTCTGTGTTAGAGAGAGACAGAGCGAAAGAGAATGAAATTTTTTCTTGATTCTGGCTATAATTATACGATCTGTTTCAGATTTTGCATTCTAGAAGATATAGTCATCCTCCACGATTTTGCGTTTTCTGTTTTCTCGTATCTTTGAAATTGTGGATGCCACAGATTTTCGCTTTTTGTGAGTGCGGAAGTGGGCGGGGCAAAGTTTTGAAACATTATTGTAAGAGTGACATATCACAAAAGTCCGGATTTGAAATGTCGTTGCTCTAGCTCTTGTAGTCTTTGAGCAATAGGCACTGATATGGACGGACCGACGGACAGACAGACAGGGCTCAATTGACTCGGCTATTGAAGCTGATCAAGAATAAAAATACTTTATTAGGTCGGAAACGATTCCTTCAGGACGTTACACACATCCATTTTCACCACAAATCTAATATACCCCAATACTCATTTTGCGTATCGAGTATAAAAAAAAAAAAAATCTTCAACTTCACCAACTCAAACGAGGGGGAACTTTGTGAGTTGTTGCGGCGACCGCAATTCTGCAATCTCATAGATACGGTCATTCTCTATGATTGTGCTTTTATAGTTTTCTCGTATCTTCAATATTGTGGATGCCTTAGATTTTCGTCCTTTATGGGGGCGGAATGGGGTGGAGCGATATTTTGAGATATACGTTTTATAATGAAATCTGACAGGAGTGCGGATACCAAATTTGGTTGCTCTAGCCTTAATAGTTTCCGAGATTTGTGGAAGCCCCAGATTTTCGTCCTTTGCGGGGGCGGAAGGGGATGTGGCAAAATTTTGAAGCCAAAAGGTCAAGGTCCGATATCACAGGAGTGTGGATCAAAAATTTGATTGCTCTAGCTCTTATAGTCTCTGAGATCCTTCAACTCACATGTTAGAGAGAGACAGAGCGAGAGAGAATGAAATTGTTTTCTTGATTCTGGCTATCATAATTATACGATCTGGTTCAGATTTTGCATTCATCCTCTACGATTTTGATTTTTCTGTTTTCTCGTATCTTTGAAATTGTGGATGCCACAGATTTTCGCTTTTGTGGGGGCGGAAGTGGGTGGGGCAAAGTTTTGAAATATTCTTGCACAACGAAAGGCGCCTTTCAGCGAGGGACCACTGTATTGAAGCTGTAAGTGACCCAATTTCCTTGTTCTCTTTTGCGCCTGAATTCGTAAAATCGTAAAAGGCATGCGCAGTGGCCAGCCGCTGCTGATAAGAGAACGCAACGCTTGCGTTACCCACGCTCGAAGCTTTTCGTTCTCGTCGTTGCCAATTCTGCTTTAGGCTTGCAGTGCTCGCTTTCCGTGCATTTTTGTAATGCATTGAAACGTAGCAGACAAATACACTAAACAAAAAAAAAAATTTTTTTTAATCTCCTTAAACCAACAACCATAAAAATGTTTTTTTATTTTTAATTAAATTTCGTTTTGGCTCACCATGGCGGATCGCTGGTCTGACCCCCGCGGCTTTTTATAATTTTTTTCCCGTTTTTTCTTTATACATATTTAATTTCCTTATTTCTAATATCATATATTATATTCATATACCCTATCGTTTATATATACATACCTCTATAAATATCTAAAACTTTTCTCTTTCTCCTTTAGTGATTAAGCCTCATATTTTTCCATTTTCATTAAAATTTTTTTCCCTTGATTTGCCTACTAGTTGTAATTAAAGACTTGTGTTCTTTCTAGTATTAAGCCCAGAGAAATATATTGAATTTTGTCAGCCATGAATATGGAGTAGACTTCTAATTTCCTAGTGACATGGTGATGTCATCGGGTAGGGTGAGAATATTAGGGATTTCCAGAACCTTTCGCACCACTGGAAATGGGTCGTGTGGGTCGACTTCCATCTCAAGGCCTCACGCCCGCGATATTTTTGGAACACCCCGACGAAAGCCCCTAGTACTTTCGAGTACGCCCTATGTATGATTGTGCCATTTCATTTCGGTTATGCTCGGAATAGGCAAATTGTTGTTTTCGGAGTTAGCTCCCTGTAGAGTCACGGGATTCTAAAATTTTAAAGTTTATGTAGTAGGAGTCGAGACGCGGTCAAACGAACCCCCCCCAAGTTACCGAATGAGCACGGAACCAGAGAATCCCCACCGGCAGTGACCTCGACATCCCCTCCAATCCATCCCCTACTGACGTATAGAAATATATAGTTGACTTGTTACAATACTTTATGGGGTCGTAAACCATTCCTTCTGGACGTTACACACATCCACTTTTACCACAAATCTAATATACCACAATACTCATTTTGAGTATCGGGTATAAAAATGGAGCGACCAGCAATTGGTGGTATTAAGTAAACATTAGTATGCATGAATTGGCTTTTTTATGATCAGTGCTTTGAAGCCTTTAAATAAACGACTAATACACGCCTGTCGAAATGGACTTCATAGATGGAAAATCCCACTATAAGCATTTGGCATGATATTACTGCGGATTTCAGGTGCACCCGAAATAATTCCGTTATTATCGACCAGGACACATACAATTACAGCTCTAATATTCATTCTGCAACCAAGGCACCGCACCAAAGCAGATATACTGGAAAATATTCTTAAAATTGTTCGGAAAATGCTTGAAGTCCAGAAGGAGCAGATGAAATTATGGGAGGAATAGCAGGAAAAAAAAAGCGAGAGACACTCCAGCAAATTGCGAGTAGCCAAGCCAAAACCAACTTCCAAACAGAGCTGATTCAACTCTTAAGGGAGTCAAAAGCGTGACATTATATAGTAATTATCAGCCAGGGTATGGTTTTCATGTTAACAAAAGTATTCCGATTTGCTTTTGAAACCACATTGATGCTCTGGTTTTCACGAGAAAACGAACACATTTTTCTCCACGAAATGAAAAGTAAACGGCTTTTTATACGTCAAAAAAGCGTCGAGGGTTGATCACTAGAGACACATTAATCTGCCCTCTCTGGTAATAGCGGAAGTCTCATCAGGATTCCCAAGTGCCCAACCGAGGACGCTTTCCACACTTTGGCTTCTCTCATTCTGAGGGCAGAAAGTGTTGCCACCGATATGGCCTTATCAATCTTAAGACTTTACAGGAAACGGTTTGCTGCCTTTGCCTTGCCTTGCGTGCGTGAGGAGCCTGCACGTAGCCAAAGGCATCGCTACTTGCTCCCTCTCCGATAAGAGAAAAATCGTAGTACCCTGGCTGGCTGGCTCGTCGGAGTCGTCGTTCCCCTCGATTTCCGTGACCGGGGACCCATATAAAGAAGATATCTGGGAAGCATGCTGGGAGTCTGCGATCACACTGGGCGGAATACTCGCCGTGAGATGTAGCCTCAGCAGCCGTTCCACCGAGTTCAAAAGGAAAGACGATAGACTAATGGGTGTGAAATCTTTTGAGGCAGTGTGCGAGCGCTTGCCTGCCTTGGGAATGAAAACGACTTTGGTCTGAAGCCCTCGTAAATTATTTTGAGCCAATTAATGTCTTTATGTCCCGCGTGAATCAGTTGGGCAGGGAAAATGCCGTTTGGCCTCGCGTACTTGTAAGGTTTAAAGCTTTTGATCGCCCAGGAAATGTTCTCCTATCTTGTTCATTCCTTTTGAATCATATTTTCTTAACCCATATTTGAGTCGGACATAATTGGTCAGTGCAACAACACTTTTCGGATTCGTGCGAACAACTGACGCAGTCCAATTTCGTTATCGGAATGTAGGATAGAAACAGCGTTTCAGACATATATTAAATTATTAAATACACAGGGGTGCATCTTCGATGTCTTGATCTTCTTAACTCGCTCACTTTCTGCCGTCGTTTTGCTTCATAGAGAACAATTGAAAAAATTAAACCATTTTCATCACTCTGAAGTATTTTTGAAGCAAACAGGTCAGCTGTTTTTGTTTGTCAGAATCAATGAGAAAATCAACACAAAAAATGTTTGAAAACGGGAGCACTTAATAACGAAAACGAAAAGTTTTGCCTGAAAACATAATAAACATAAGTAATTGAAAACTGGAGTTTTCATAGTTGCACATTATTTAACCCTTTTTCTTCGTTTACATCAATTTCGTCGATGAAATTAATTGATGTTTGGTACGTGCGAAGAATTTGTAAATTCAAATCATTATAAGCTATTTACACTTACGACCATCCACCATTCATTTCAAGGATGGTGTTCGCGCCAGTCGCTGAAGAATAACCGTAACTTTAACATTATTATTGTATGAGCAGAGAGAGCCGCCTATGTTGTAAAATGTTGACGTTTTGCAGAGCTGCTGCGCTCTCCCGCTAAAGGGGCTCTCTGCCGCCGCCACTTCGGCAACTACTTTGATCTGCTGCCGCCAAGCTTTTTTGACACCTATGTGTTTCAAAAATGAAAAGAAATTTTGGATTAAACTTTATAATTCGTATTTAGTCTTGGTGGCTTAGCGGAAGCCGATTTCTTGCTATTGCCAGATAAAATTTATGCGAGATCGATATACAACCAATGCGCAGAGGGGTTAGCATAGAACTAAACTATAGACGACGGCGTTAGATCAAAGTGATTGCCGAAGTGGCGGCAGCAGATCAAAGTAGTTGCCGAAGTGGCGGCGGCAGAGAGCCCCTTTAGCGGGAGAGCGCAGCAGCTCTGCAGAACGTCAACGTTTTACAACATAGGCGGCTCTCTCTGCTCATACAATAATAATGTTAAAGTTACGGTTATTCTTCAGCGGCTGGCCCGAACATACTCCCCCCGTTGGGAGCTAGTCTCTCAACAGATTCCTTAAGGGGCAGCAAACATAGCCGAGTGACGGCCCTCCTGATGTTTCCTGAGGATGTCTTCAGGTCAGCGACGCGACACGCCGTCCTTGCCCAAAACGACATCGACTCTAGCCAGTGGCCAACGCATTGGAGGAAGATTTTCGTCCTTCACCAGAACGAGGTCGTTCTTGCAGATGTTTTGCGCGGGGGTACGCCACTTCGCCCGCTCTTGCAAAAGAGTGAGATACTCTTCGCGCCAACGGCTCCAAAATATTTGTTTTAGTTGGGTGACTCGCTGCCAGCCATCCAGACGATTGTAGTTCAGCTTCGTTAGGTCAGGCTCGAGGATTTGCTCATGGGGGCCGCCTAAAAGCAGATGAGCAGGACTCAAAACGTCTAAATCATCAGGATTTTCTGAAAGCGAGAGCAAAGGGCGAGAGTTAACAATTGCAGTGATCTGACAGATCAGAGTGAGCAGCTCGTCGAAGCTAAGCACAGATGGTCCAACTGAGCGGTACAGGTGATATTTTGCGGTCTTCACGGCCGCTTCCCACAACCCGCCAAGCAGGATTCGTGGACCTCCTTCATATGCGGTTCGCTCAGACAAAGCTTCTTTAGCTCCAGAAGCTCGTTCTTGGCCCCAACGAAGTTTGTCGCATTGTCCGACCAAATTTGACTTGGCCTTCCTCGAGTGGAAGTAAAACGCTTTAGTGCGCCTAGAAACGATGCGGTGGTCAAATCCTTTACGAGCTCCATGTGTATAGCCTTAGAAGTGAAGCAGATGAATACGCTAATGTAGCACTTGATCGGAGGCCTCGTGCGGATTTCTGATCGGTACCAGTGACTTCAAAACCTCGAGATCCTTCCAAACGTTCCTTAGGTAGGTCTCCCATGATGTGTTCAACCATGCGCGGCCTAGTCCTGAAACATCTCACACATCTGCTGACGACCCTTGACACTGCTTTAACACCTCCAATGGGCCAATATTCCAGCCGAATTTTGGATAGCAAGGCGCGAGGTCCGGCATGGAGGTTTCTTTTATGAAAATATCATATCAGCGCAAAGGTAATGGAATGTCCCTTTGGCAGAATGAGCGGGTGCTGAGCGTCAAATCCTAGCGATGAGTTGCCAAGACGACCTCCAACTCTAAGTAGTCCAGAATGATCGATGAACGGGTTGAGCGAACTAATAGAACTGGATTTCATGACTTGACCATTGCGCCGAATCTCCTTTGTGTCCATCCACAAATTTGCCAGCTGAATGTGTCGAATTAGAAGATGCGTTCCTTGCCGAATATCAGAAACGGTGAGTCCTGGATGCCTAAGACGATGCATAAATTTATGCATGTAGGCGAATGTGCGCTGCATGCGAAAGAATGAATTCGCAAATTTGCATCCGGACGTGAGATCGGCATGTGGAGACGTGATTAGCAATCCACTCTTGCGAAGCTCCAAATTTGCTATGTTGTTAGTAGGAGATACAGGCCACTTATCCTTGGAGCCTAGCAAAAAGGATGGGCCGTGAAACCATAGCTCTGACTGGATAAGATGGTTGGGAAGGGAGCCTCTCGAGAGAATATCAGCAGGATTTAAAGATGTGGGAACATAGCGCCATTCCATGGCTGTCGTCAACTCCTGAATTGATGCCACTTGATTTGCCACGAAAACTTGAAATTTAGCTGGCTCGTCCCTAATCCAAGATAATGCTGTTGACGAATCCGACCAGCAATAGAACCGACATGTAAAGATTCCCATGTCCTTTACATTCTGCATGATTTTCGCAAGCAAATGGGCTCCACTTAATTCCAGCTTAGGAATCGATATAGTCTTTAGCGGCGCCACTCGCGACTTTGAGCACAAAACGTGGCTCGAAGACTGGGCTTCCCTGGACACGACATACACGCAAGCGCCATATGCTTCTAAGCTGGCATCACAGAATCCGTGAACTTCTGTAGCCACACTAGAACAAAGAACCAAGCGAGGAAATGAGATCCGAGAAATGCTTGCCAAACTATTTCTCAAGTCCATCCAAGTTGAATGCAACGCTGAGGGTAGGCTTTCTTCCCAATCCAAATTTTCTCTCCAAAGCTTATGAAGGAAGATTTTGCACCTGGCAATGACTGGATTTATCAATCCAAGAGGGTCGTAGAACCGCGCAATCGTAGATAAAACCGACCGCTTTGATGGCTTTGAGTTTGTGTCCATTGCGGACAAGGCAAAAAGCAGCTGATCCGAAGCAGGGTCCCACGCTAAGCCGAGAGTTTTGGCTATGTCGCTTCCATCATTAAACTTTAGGAACTTCTCTATGTCATCTTCAGGGGTTCCTTCAAGTACTTCCTGGTGACTGGAGCACCATTTCCTAAGTGTTTGGTGCATCTTGTCCATGACCTGTGCGACCGAATTACCGCCCGAAATAAGGTCATCCACGTAAAACTCCTGCCGCAGAGCAGCTGAGCCGAGAGGGTAGGATTCACCCTCGTCGATGGCCAGCTGGTGCATTGCGCGGACCGCTAAAAATGATGCAGCCCTCGTCCCGTATATGACGGTGTCTAATGTGTAGACTTGAACCTCGGACTCGATGGAATCTCGCCATAAGATGCACTGATACAAATTGTCGGGTGGAGACACTCGTACGCAACGGTACATTTTACAAATGTCCCCAGTGAGGGCGACTGGATATGTTCGAAAGCGAATAAATATGTTAAACAATGCAGGCTGAATAACAGGGCCTGTCATCATCACATCATTTAGAGAATATCCAGTTGATGTAGCTGCGGATCCATCGAAAACGACACGGAGTTTTGTCGTCGTACTGTCCTCCTTTAGGACACAGTGATGAGGCAAGAAATATTTGCAGAGGCTACGGGAATCAGGGTTGACTTGGTGCATATGATGCAAATCAATGTACTCCCTCATAAAGGCGGAATACCGCTCCTTGAGTGTAGGATTACGCTCCAGTTTTCGCTCCAGACTGATGAACCGTCGATAAGCCTGAGCATAAGATTCTCCTAAACGATCAGTATCGTTATTTAGCGGCAGACGAACTGCATACTCTCCGGATGGCAACCGTGAAAGGTGGCTTACGAAATGTGCTTCACAATCGTCTTCTTCTTTGGTATTCAACCCAGCCTCCACACAATTCTCGACTTCCCAAAACATACGAAGAGTTTTATCCAACCTTGCTTCCATCTCAGCTATCGAATCTGGACAATTGTGCGTGGCCAAAAGCGCCGAGCATGATACCTTCTGTCCACCGCCAGATACGATCCACCCAAGCCGGGTCTTCTGCAGAAGAGGCAGGCCATCGGTGAGTTTGATTTGCCCTACGCAGAGGAGATGTTAGATGGAATACTCCAATCGGATACATTTACTGTCATACTTGGTTGAGAATCGGTAATCGTGGGGGCGATGAGAGCAGTAAGCGTAGTTGTGTAAGCAGAGGTGCGAGTATGCATACAAATGCTTATGGTGGATCCCTCAGTAGAAACGCTGGTATCGCCCAGCCCAGACACAAGTGCAGACGATTGAGTTCTCCCAAGCTGAAGCTGCTGAGCGAACCTGGATGTCACGAGATGCAGCTGCGATCCTGAATCTAAGGAACTAAAACGCCAGACCGATTCTTCACGAGAACCACGGCTGTAGCCAGAAGCACGACATCAGAGTGAAGACCTTGGGCAGCAAGAGAGGTAGACGAAGGTAGAGACGAGTTGCTAGCAGAATTTCGAGCAACGGAAAGAGTGTCCGGTTGAACGGCCAGATCGGGAGGAGTAATACCTGGGCAGCTTTGTGTTGTGGGCTGTATACTATCGAAGTGCAACAAACTATGATGCCTACCGCCGCATACTCGACATTTTCCACTATTGCATGCGCGGGCCGGTGCCCCGGTTTTAGGCAATTGAAGCATAGGGAAAGCTTCTTCACTTCTTTGTGGCGCAGCAACGGTGAGAGATTTCCGAATATCTTGCACGAGTATATTCCATGGCCCGCTGAGTGGCAAAAGACGCATACAGACGGGTCGGCGGAAGAGTTGGAAGCTACAAACGTTTTCTTAACCTGCGTATAGGAATGGTTTTTTCCCACCTGATCGCTACTAGCGTGTGTCGCTGTAGCATATTCCAACGCTCCATTTTCTGGCAGCGTTGCTGCAAGAATTCGAAGAAGAATTCCTCTGCGGTAGGTATAGCATCCGACGATGTGTGCTCCTCCCATTTGGTTTGCGTCTTCGAATCCAATTTCTGCAGCAGCATGTTGATGACCATGAATCCTGAAATCTCCTCAGCAGTTCCCAATGTCTGCATGTGTAAATTGACTGCATCCGAAAACTCCCGAAGCCTTTTAGCAGAAGATAGTCTACCCTCTTAAGCCCAAGAATCTTCTTGATGTGTGCCTGGAAAACAAGTCTTTTGTTATTAAAGCGTTTATTAAGCATATCCAGAGCCGCACGATAATTGGCACTGGAGAGCTCCAACGATCGAACCGAATCCAAAGCCGCATCGGCGAGGCAAGAGCGAAGGTGCTGGAATTTCTCGATGTCACTGAGATCCGCATCCGCTTCAATCACCGATTTGAACATTGCCATAAAATCCGAGAACTCGACGTATCCACCAGAAAACTTAGGCACCTTCAGCTCAGGAAGTCGCTGTTTGTGAGCCATGATGATGTCCGGAATGGCTTGGCAGAGTCGTAGAATGGGCAGCGGCGTGTGACTGGCTTACTTCAACAGCAGCCAGCAACTCAGCTTTCAACGATATGAAAAGAGTATCGAAGATTTCGCGCAGCTCACTCCCAATCTCGTTTTGATCGAGAGCCTCCAATTCATTATGGGCCTTATTAAATTCCTCTCGAATTTCTGCCAACATATCAAGGCGCACCTCGACTTCTGCGGCGGTCAGCTTATCGATTTTATTCCCCGCGAAGGATTCGTCAAGCCTGTGCAATCGATCATATAATGACTGACTTTTACGCTTATACAGACTCAGTCTGGAATCAGCCACCACAATATTTCCGCCCGCGCCTGTATTCGGATCGTTGTCCATGTTAACCGTTGTGCAATTCGACACAACAACGCAAAATGAAATACCGCTTGAGCGACGATGTATAGACGCGAGAGCGAGAATGCAAGACACGAAAAGTCAAGAACCGCGGCCGCAGCTGAGCAGAGAATGAGAGATTCGACGCTTAAAGTACCGGAATTTGTCTATAAATATTCCAGCCGCACTCTCACTGAATTTGAACTTTAAACTGTTTTTCAACGTGCACCCAAATATATTTGTTGGTAGTTAAACTACCCAACAACACAATATTGTATAATTAATAAGTGTTTTAACGGAACGCGATTAAGCAATGGTTTTATATCACGTCGGGGTCACCCATGTTTGAGATGCCAAGCTTTTTTGGCACCTATGTGTTTCAAAAATGAAAAGAGATTTTGGGTTAAACTTTATAATTCGTATTTAATCTTGGTGGCTTAGCGGAAGCCGATTGCTTGCTATTGCCAGATAAACTTTATGCGAGATCGATATGCAACCAATGCGCAGAGGGGTTAGCATAGAACTAAACTATAGACGACGGCGTTAGATCAAAGTGATTGCCGAAGTGGCGGCAGCAGATCAAAGTAGTTGCCGAAGTGGCGGCGGCAGAGAGCCCCTTTAGCGGGAGAGCGCAGCAGCTCTGCAGAACGTCAACGTTTTACAACATAGGCGGCTCTCTCTGCTCATACAATAATAATGTTAAAGTTACGGTTATTCTTCAGCGGCTGGCCCGTACAGATGATCCGTAAGTTTTTGCCGTTCCGAAAACTTCCCACTTAGTCCACCATTCATTTTGGATGTTTCTAGACAGCACGTTTCTATGCGGTAGTCAACCCATGGTTTTCAAATGCAACTTTAAATAATTTTCACTCACAACGAAAAAGGGTATTTTCCCAGCAAACCAACTAACGTGCCTTTTGCGAGAGTTCCGCAAAATGCTCGCAAACGAGCTCGCAAGCGAGCTTGTGTACGAGCGACATGGTTTTGTGTCGCAAAACGCTCGCAAACGAGCTCGCAAGCGAGCCAAAAATGAGCTCTACTTCTTGTGTGGCAAAACGCTCGCAAACGAGCTCGCTAGCGGGAGTTTTACAATAGAAAACTGCTCTGCGACTGTGCTGCCGGTCGAAAGCAAAAAAAAAGCAAGCCTTCGTGTCCCTTCAGTCCGGCAATTCTCCTTCGGCTTTGTGTTCACGTCTCGACAGATGACGTGTCGACATATTACTGGTCGAGCATTAGAAACAAGTGCAAATAAAGCGTGCGTTCCTTGCGCCGTCATTTCAATTATTTTCGTCGAACTGTGCAGTGCTAAGCTAAAAATCTCTACCATCTCTTACGCATTTAAAAGAAATTTCTGCCAATCGGTAAGTACATTATTAATAAAAGAAATAAAATGTCTTACAAAAGAAAAAGCCGAACATATATCGGAGAGGCTCGACACGTGCAAAGAGCTACTGGAGATTTTGAGGCTAAATTGAATCATAGGCAAAATATATCGGAAGTTTTTCTCCTGGCGTGGGACAGACTCCAAAAAGTGTGTAAGAGGACTTCGAACCACTTTAGCGCTACGAAGTAAGTTTTACTATTTTAGCTTGTGTAATTCCCCAATTTTTAATATGTTTTATATTTTCTACAGATGCATTTAAACAGAAGTTTGCGCTCGACGATCAGGATTTTGACCATACGACTCAAAAATATTTCCAGTATGCTCAGGAACGGAAGGCCAGATTGGAAAAAAGTGATGCAAAAAAACTTAAATTTTAGTACATAGTTCATACATATTACATATATGTATACATTAAATTCATTTCATATTACAAATTAAAAATATTTTTTATTACGGAACAAAATGGGAATGGGAACCAAAAAACTCTCGCAAAAACTATTTCTTGCGAGCCTTTTGCGACATCGTTTGCGAGCCTTTTGCGATATCATTTATGATAGCTCGCAAAGGAATCATTTGTGAGCCTTTTGCGATATCATTTATGAGTCTTTTTTGATACTGCTATGAGCTCGAAAAAATATTTCTTTTGATATTATTTTATATCAAAAACGACTCATAAATGATATCGCAAAAGGCTCACAAATGATATCGCAAAAGGCTCATAAATGATATCGCAAATGGCTCGCAAACGATTCCTTTGCGAGCAATCATAAATGATACTTTCACTGCCACAAACTGAACGACACAAGTATCATATTTCTATCATATGCGGGTCCGAATGCGAGCGTTTTGTCGGGTTAAGTCTCGCATTTGACTCGTATGCGATATCATTTGTGAGCGTTTGGTTTGCTGGGTTACTGCGAAAAAATAAGCAATGATTGTGACATAAGAAACATAAAACAGCAACAACAATAAAAGCAAATAAAGACCAATAGAGCATAAATATAAAATGAAGGAATCAGCAGAAAATTCCAGTGATAAGTTTAATAGTAAATAATATTGCGTTTGCCAGTCAAAAAATTTTGAAACCTATGTAGCATACAACGTACAGGGTCGAGGAGCTGATGATAAGTAAACGGGAGTAGGAAGTACGCGCTGGCTTCGGCTTTTGTCTCTGGTCGGCGGGGTGTGGGCATGGAGGAAATTTTACTACCCATTTATAGCTCTGGCAAAGGGTCGAGATAAGAATTTATAAAAAAAAATCGCGTACGAGTAGGGAAAGGATACTAGGAAACGGGATACAGGGGGGTCAAAGGGACAGATCAGCAGGTACACGTAAACGAAGAAGATCACCGGTCAGATCTTTGTCGGCTGCGGTATCGCCCATTGGCGAGAACGCCCACCCTACCATGATCCTTCAGGGCCACCTATTAATCGTCAGGATCCCTCCAACAAAGACTGCGGTGGGTCACATCTCCGTCTTTCGAGGTTGCATGGTTCCGATATAATCTATTTAGCCACGGTTCATTTCCAAAACTACTTTATTTAAACAATCCATAATTCTTCATTTAAACTCCTATCAAACCTAACGCTAATAGGATCTAGTCCCTAATATAAGCCTGCTAGTCGGTATCGTCTTACATTTATAGGGTATTACTAGTATCAAGAGTATCATAGGGGCGAGGTAAGGTATAATGTTCTTAAATCTATAAAAATGATTAGTAGTATGTATATATAGATGCAAGAAATAGGTTACGTGTTCATCATAGGAACAAGGAAACGTCATATGTCATTACGGTAACTTGGTCAGTGCCAAAACCAGACAAAAATCGGGTATATGGAAAGTCGTTTAAAGGCATGAGTAATACGTGTATAAAACCGTGATCATGGTTGAAGACCAACGAATAGTTACCGCACATTCATTCTTTTCAGATGGCTTACTTGTTTTTTTTTTTTCTTATAATCACTTACGAAACGATTAATAACTTTGACTCCCACGCAGAAAGATCTTTCGTTGTGTGTTGGATGAGGTGATTTGATGGGTGGATGAGTATGATGATGTGTGTGATTGTGATGAGTATCTGCATAGATGATGAGATGAATGCGTGGCAACCAAAATCAAAAACTGTAAAAATAATTGGTATTAATACACTACTCATTTGTTCAAGTTCGACTTAGCCCATGGACAGGAATTCCCTTTTGGTTTATACAGTATTTACTTGGCTTTTGCACATTTTTGCCGTATCAAAAGAACATTGTTAAACAGAAAGCGGATAAAAAAAAAGGTTTTCGCATATCGGGTCTAATTTCGAAAGAAAGATAGAAAATATAACTAAATCCGATGCGGGTTCGATGCTTCCCGGCTGGAGACCGAGTTCCTACTCGAGGTCTGAAGGTGGCACACGATTGTACCGGGCGCAGGTAACATCAGCTGCTTCCGATGCCAGGGGTCAATGACCGCGGTCCATCTGCGGCGTGAGGTTAGGTACACTCGCACACTGGATTGCTCGTGGGGGGACTGGTTTATTTGAAGAGTCACTCAGCTCATCCCCATGGGTCGAACTTGTCCAGGCGAAGATTGCAGAGCACACCGATCGGGTTTACTGGAGGAGCAAGTCCATGCCCTCGGCTACCGAACGGTGGTACGGGCACGTGGCCAAGAGGTCTCCGGGAATAACCAATCCGTATCTTCTAGACCAGCGTTTCAATACGTAGATACTAGTGGTGCTAATCCTACACGGAAAGAACAGAACATTTTTCAACGGGTCGCTGCAGCTGGGTGGATAATTACCTCAACAGAATTGCACCACTGTTTCGAAAAATGTTGATACACTGGGGGCGCTCGTTTCCAAATGGTCGAACGGCTGCCCCAGTATTGGCGATTTATAACTGGCGCGTCCACTCAAATTCAATGATCACTTTGAGCCGCACTTGGCACTTGCACTAGGCTTTGACTTTGGGCTTGACCTTGTTTAGAGAACTGGGTCAGCTCAAGCAGACTTCTTTTTTCACTGCCGGTCACTCTGACGGCCACGAGGTAAAAAAGACAGAGGCTGGGACTACTAGGTACAGCAACCCACGTTTTTTCCACACCTTCTATGGTCTTTTTCTGTTATACAGAATCCAGCCACAGCAATATTTAATGAAATATAGTGCAAAGCAGAAAAATTGCATATCTTAGTGTTGCCACTTGGTCGCAAAACAGCTGATAATCTATGTATGGTTAAAGCTCACAAGCTCTGCAACTCGAATTTTTTTCTGCCTAGTTTTAGGCTGTAATTTTGGGAGTTAGCCGTTCATAATTCAAATAAAAGGCACGACAAGCGTCGAATATTACACCCCCCCGCTGAAATCACACTTTGGGGTCTTGCTAACCAAAGCGTGATCCACACTTGGAGTGCTTGATACGATTTATTGTTTAATATCTTTTGCGTGATATTTACCTATAAAGCGACCCTGGAAATCTTCCAGCTCATAGTAGCTGTTCCCGAGTCTTTTCTTAATGCGGGCTTTCCGAAACGTAGGTGCCAGTTTCGCATTAAAGCCTTTCACAAAACTACTCTGATCAAAATTTCGTCTATAAACTTCTTGACCCACTTGAAAGTTTACTTCTCGGCTTCGAAGATTATAGATATTTTCGTTTCGAACATGCTGCTGTTTCATTGCTTCTGCAGCGGTCTTGCGAATTAGCTCGAAGGAATCGTCGCGATCAAATACCACAGTTCGGTCCTCCAACATACTGAGGTTTCGTAGGAGTTGATAAGTGGAACCGCCAGTAATCATGTTTTGGCCAAAAGCAACACGATATGGGCTACTTTTTACGGCTGCATGCACACTGGACCGTAACGCACAAGTAATGACGCTAATCTGCTCATCCCAATTGGATTGATCGGGCTTAATGTACGCTTTGATAGCAGCGAGTACTGAGCGATTTACCCGCTCTGAGGCATTGGTTTGGGGAGCGTAGGCGGCGGTGTACGAATGTCGAATTTGGTATTTCGCTAACAGATCATTAAACTTGTGTGACTTGAATTGAACACCGTTATCTGACACTATCACTTCCGGGACTCCAAAGCAATGAAACAGGTCTTCCTCCATGAACCGAATTACAGCATCCGCCGTAAATTTCTTTACCACTTTTAGGAAAGGAAATTTAGAAAAATGATCGAGTACTACAAAAATGCCTATATTTCCAGATCGACTTCGGGGGTACGGACCTAGAAAATCGACGTAAAGTTTCTGAAATAGCCGAAAGGTCTCTCCTGCTTTGCCCATTGGAGGACGTAGAGGACGATTGGGGTGCTTACAACATTTGCACACTTCGCAATTGTTGATAAAAGCTTTTACATCGCCCACTAAATTTGGCCAATAATAGAAGCGTCGAACTCGTTCTAGCGTCTTATTGATCCCACTGTGAGAAGCTAAGGGATGTTCGTGGCCTTGTTTAAGCACTTCTGTCACCAGAGCTCTGGGAACCCACAGTTTCCAGCACATGTCGTCACTAATTTGCTCACCAGTGGCGTGTTCAGCTCGACGATACAGAAGGTTATCCATTACTTTTACATCCGGTAAACGATCTGGATTAGCTTGAATTTTCGCAATGAGTTCCTGATAGTCAGTGGATTTAAACGCTTCCGATTGAAGGTCCACTAGGCTATCAATGCCAATATACGATAAGTCTTCGGTATGCACTCGTGATAAGGCATCCGGAACGATGTTCTGACTACCCTTTCTATGAAAAATCTTAAAGGTGAAGCCTTGCAGTTTCAGTGCCCATCGAGCTAGTCTCGAGTTTAGGTCAGCCTGTGACATCAGCCATTTTAATGAGGCATGATCGGTAATAATGGAAAACTGATGCCCTTCTACATACGCTCTAAACTTCTTGACGCACATGACCGCGGCCAAACACTCTTTTTCGGTTACGGAATAATTACGTTGACATTGGTTCAATTTGCGTGACATAAAAGCGATGGGTACCTCGTTGCCATCTTCATCTGATTGCATCAGGACACCACCCACTCCTGTGTGACTCGCATCACAATGGATTGAAAAAGGAATGGTAAAATCGGGACTGTGCCGCACAGGAGCGTTACACATCTGTGATTTTAAGGAATCGAACGCGTTCTGTGCTTCATCGGTCCATTCAAATTTTCGCTTGCTCTTAAGTGTATCTGAGATTGGCGCTGCGATACCCGCATAATTTTTTATGAATTTGTGGTACCAACCAGTGAGACCTAAGAACCTGCGGACTTGTTTCACGGATCGGGGGACCGGAAACTCTTGAATCGCTTGGACCTTCTCAACATCTGTCTGGATCGTTCCGTTGCCTATAATATGGCCTAGGTATTTGATCTCCTTTAGGCAAAATTTGGACTTCTCCACGTTTATGGTCAGACCAGCTTCGCGTAATCGGGCAGACAGGACATTGAGGACTTGAATATGCTGCTCAAAGGATTCAGAGATCACCAACAAATCGTCTAGATAAATAAATATCTCATTTCGTAGAGATGGCGGTATCACTTTATCCATCAACTTGGACATCGTTTGGGGTGCATTACACAACCCAAAGGGCATGACCGTGTACTGATACAACGGGCGCCCTGGGATGGTAAACGCCGTTTTTTCACGAGCGCTTACTTCCAGCGGAATTTGCCAATAGGCATCCTTCAAATCGATGCTTGAAATGAACTCAGCTCGAGGAAGCCGACTGAGAATGCCATCGATCAATGGCATGGGATAAGCGTTCTTAACAGTGACTTCGTTCAGTTTCCGACTGTCGATGCATAATCGCACCTTTCCCGGTTTACGAACGAGGACCACGGGTGACGACCATGCGCTATCTGATTCTTCGATTACTCCAAGAGCTAACATTCGGTCTACCTCTACGTACATTAGCTTTTCAACGGCTGGAGACACAGCATAATGTCGTTGCTTTATTGCCTTTGCGCTGCCCACTTCAATATCGTGCGACAACCAGCCCGTTTTTCCCAGACCTTGCTTCGCAAAGGAGGGAAACAAGTTAACCGTCTCTGCTAACTGAGCTTGCTGATGCTTCGACAAACACACATGTAACGTACTATCAAATGCTAAGCTTGACACCTCTGGACTGGATGATTTATTGGCTAGAAAAGCAGGTAACAAATTAAAACGAGATCAAAAGTCTATGCCTAGTTCGGATTCTGAACCAGGTCGGCCGCAAACTTCCCACCTATGCAACTTATGGATGCACCGGTGTCCATCAGTCCACTGAGCGTCCTTCCCAGTACGGTGACTTCCGCATAGGGTCGCCAGTCCTTAGACGTATTAACGACTGACGCCAATACGTTAGAGCGCTCGGTTTTGACAGTTTGCCGATATTGGAGCAATCGCTTTCGAGATCGAGTCGGTAATTGAATTCGGTCCTCACTTGGGGGTAAAATACAAGTGGGTGAAGGAATATCTGGGAGTTTTTTTTCGATTCGACTTTAGCACTTCCAACAGCGACATTTCGGACATGGGGTTGACTAGTTTGTCGGACAAGGTTACAATGGCTTCGTAAAATGTATCAAATAGTTCGTGCGGCTTCTGCTTTCGTTGCACTATTGCCGTACGAATTTCCAGATCGGTACGCCCATCTCTAAATCGAGTTTTTAAGGCTGTACTTAGCTGCGGCCAGGTCACGGATGGTACGCTTTTATGGTAACGCCAAAACCACTCGCTCGCACTGGCTTCAAATAAATAAATGGCGTTTCTGGCCACTAGATCAAGATTACCCTCTAAGGTCTGCTTGGTTAGCGCTTCTATCCGATATATGAAATCTTCCACCGACATGGACGAATTTCCGGAAAACCGCACCTTCCATCCTGCGATTATTTGTCCAATCCTATCTGGTCGTAGTCCCGCTATCGGTTGGGATCCCCATGGGGTTACCGAGACATTAGAATCATTAGCCTGATTTATCGGGGCACCTACGGACTCTCGAGTTGGTATTTGGAACAACTGTTCGAAGGTCTGATTTTCTCCACTAGGCTGTGAAGATCCAGCAGCTTGGTCATTCGGCGGCTGTACCGTTGGACTTGCCAAACGTTGGAATCCTATTTCCATAGTCTGAGTCATTTGAGTCATGGCTTGAGACAACAACCCGATTTGACCCATAGCGTCCGTCAACGCCTGTGCCATTTGCGCCAAGCCTGGGCTTGCTTCATTCGCTGGCTCGCTACTCTGAACTGGCATGATTGGTACACCGACTTCAGTTGGACCAACGGACGGTAAATTTTCAGTATTCGCAGCTGGACCTGCTGTCCCACGCTGTGATCTGGTTCTCATTCGAAGCTGAGAAGAATATACGTTCGAGGCGGACGCCTGCGCTACGGCTAATTCCTCAGCTAAGCTAGGAGCAGATGATTGTAGGGGCTTGTTGCACGCCGGGCACACGGTCTTTTCACCTCTTCTCGTATTAAAACACACTAAATGAAATACGTGGTTACAACTTGTTCTTAAAAGCTGTGTCCGATATTCTACCTGTCTTACGCAAATACAACAGATAATATCGGAATGGTCGTTTTGATCAATCTCGTCAAAACTCCAATCCAATGACATCCTATCCTAATTTTACTAATATATGATTTTCTTTTCTACTGTCGATTATTAACTTTTAACGATCGATATATCTACTCTGTATCCACAAAATTCGGAAACCATGCAACATTCGTCTAATAGGAGTGTGTCCCCCACTGACTCTGGTGATATTATTAACAATCATTAATCAGTACAATGAGTCATCGGATGAACTGGGACCGTTCGGTAGTTCTACACCACTGACGGATATCCGAGCAATCCGAAACCCTGACAAACCGATGGCCCTCTACTTATACTGTAGGTCGCAAAAACTGTAGGTCGTCCAGAACCACAATACAGTAGAGCCATTCCACCTACGTCTGTCAAACAAAAAAAAACGGAACAACAATAGAAAAACTGAAGAAGAAGACAAGGTTATGCTGACCCAGGAAATATACCATCTCCGATTCTATTGCCTTCGTTCGCGGGCAGGCCGTAGCTCTAAGCCACTGACTAACCTGATCCAGGCCAAAACGGCAGACAATGATCAGCAACGGTATGGACAAGTTCATCCCCCAAACAACACGCTCCCATCTTGGTGGGTAGGCAGTAGAGCTAATCCACTTTGAAACCTAAATCCGACCGAAACATTAGAACGCGCTATTTAGCGGAGTGGCCTATCCGGCCAGATACTACAGGTTCGTTACTATGCCTAGTAATTTGATTAACCTCGAGCGCGGGGCTTTAAAGTCTTTTAGAAACTGCTACGCAATCCAGCTACTCGAAGTCAATCACCCAGACAATGCACGACCATGTATATCTGTTGGGAATTAATGGATGAAGGAATAAGTCTTGTGCCACTGCATTGAGATGCAGCTCGCATTGGTGTTGATGACTTTATAAAACTTTCTTGGTCGGGGCAAGCCGAAGAAGGGCCCCACGTTGGGCGCCAAATCGTGACAGACTTTTCGAACCAATTGCCATTTAAAATTTGTCTTTACCTGTAGCATACAACGTACAGGGTCGAGGAGCTGATGATAAGTAAACGGGAGTAGGAAGTACGCGCTGGCTTCGGCTTTTGTCTCTGGTCGGCGGGGTGTGGGCATGGAGGAAATTTTACTACCCATTTATAGCTCTGGCAAAGGGTCGAGATAAGAATTTATAAAAAAAAATCGCGTACGAGTAGGGAAAGGATACTAGGAAACGGGATACAGGGGGGTCAAAGGGACAGATCAGCAGGTACACGTAAACGAAGAAGATCACCGGTCAGATCTTTGTCGGCTGCGGTATCGCCCATTGGCGAGAACGCCCACCCTACCATGATCCTTCAGGGCCACCTATTAATCGTCAGGATCCCTCCAACAAAGACTGCGGTGGGTCACATCTCCGTCTTTCGAGGTTGCATGGTTCCGATATAATCTATTTAGCCACGGTTCATTTCCAAAACTACTTTATTTAAACAATCCATAATTCTTCATTTAAACTCCTATCAAACCTAACGCTAATAGGATCTAGTCCCTAATATAAGCCTGCTAGTCGGTATCGTCTTACATTTATAGGGTATTACTAGTATCAAGAGTATCATAGGGGCGAGGTAAGGTATAATGTTCTTAAATCTATAAAAATGATTAGTAGTATGTATATATAGATGCAAGAAATAGGTTACGTGTTCATCATAGGAACAAGGAAACGTCATATGTCATTACGGTAACTTGGTCAGTGCCAAAACCAGACAAAAATCGGGTATATGGAAAGTCGTTTAAAGGCATGAGTAATACGTGTATAAAACCGTGATCATGGTTGAAGACCAACGAATAGTTACCGCACATTCATTCTTTTCAGATGGCTTACTTGTTTTTTTTTTTTCTTATAATCACTTACGAAACGATTAATAACTTTGACTCCCACGCAGAAAGATCTTTCGTTGTGTGTTGGATGAGGTGATTTGATGGGTGGATGAGTATGATGATGTGTGTGATTGTGATGAGTATCTGCATAGATGATGAGATGAATGCGTGGCAACCAAAATCAAAAACTGTAAAAATAATTGGTATTAATACACTACTCATTTGTTCAAGTTCGACTTAGCCCATGGACAGGAATTCCCTTTTGGTTTATACAGTATTTACTTGGCTTTTGCACATTTTTGCCGTATCAAAAGAACATTGTTAAACAGAAAGCGGATAAAAAAAAAGGTTTTCGCATATCGGGTCTAATTTCGAAAGAAAGATAGAAAATATAACTAAATCCGATGCGGGTTCGATGCTTCCCGGCTGGAGACCGAGTTCCTACTCGAGGTCTGAAGGTGGCACACGATTGTACCGGGCGCAGGTAACATCAGCTGCTTCCGATGCCAGGGGTCAATGACCGCGGTCCATCTGCGGCGTGAGGTTAGGTACACTCGCACACTGGATTGCTCGTGGGGGGACTGGTTTATTTGAAGAGTCACTCAGCTCATCCCCATGGGTCGAACTTGTCCAGGCGAAGATTGCAGAGCACACCGATCGGGTTTACTGGAGGAGCAAGTCCATGCCCTCGGCTACCGAACGGTGGTACGGGCACGTGGCCAAGAGGTCTCCGGGAATAACCAATCCGTATCTTCTAGACCAGCGTTTCAATACGTAGATACTAGTGGTGCTAATCCTACACGGAAAGAACAGAACATTTTTCAACGGGTCGCTGCAGCTGGGTGGATAATTACCTCAACAGAATTGCACCACTGTTTCGAAAAATGTTGATACACTGGGGGCGCTCGTTTCCAAATGGTCGAACGGCTGCCCCAGTATTGGCGATTTATAACTGGCGCGTCCACTCAAATTCAATGATCACTTTGAGCCGCACTTGGCACTTGCACTAGGCTTTGACTTTGGGCTTGACCTTGTTTAGAGAACTGGGTCAGCTCAAGCAGACTTCTTTTTTCACTGCCGGTCACTCTGACGGCCACGAGGTAAAAAAGACAGAGGCTGGGACTACTAGGTACAGCAACCCACGTTTTTTCCACACCTTCTATGGTCTTTTTCTGTTATACAGAATCCAGCCACAGCAATATTTAATGAAATATAGTGCAAAGCAGAAAAATTGCATATCTTAGTGTTGCCACTTGGTCGCAAAACGGCTGATAATCTATGTATGGTTAAAGCTCACAAGCTCTGCAACTCGAATTTTTTTCTGCCTAGTTTTAGGCTGTAATTTTGGGAGTTAGCCGTTCATAATTCAAATAAAAGGCACGACAAGCGTCGAATATTACACCTACTATATTTTTATAATTTGCAGGTTTAAAAAATATATAATCTCACCAAGCGGGGGCTCCATCTGGATGGCAGTATTTCTATAAACTCGTTCCTGGGATCTCTGCGTGTCCACAATATGGAGCAGAAACCGTGGGACAACCACAGCAAGTTAAATGAAATATATTTTTTTACAACTATATTAAAAGGGTTCAAGGTTCAAGGGTTAAAAGGTTCATTACAGATGTTGCTGAATTCCTTACGGATCCTGCAGCTCCACTAGTTTTTCTGTCAGAAATGGGCCCCCACCAAAAGGCCTCTAAAAAGTCCTCTGTTCTACTGACTGATTAGTATTCCTGGCTTATTTTTTTTAGGGAAGATACCCAGCATCTCATCCTCGTCAAGGTTATAGTCTTCGTCTTCATCATCATTGTTATTCATTTGCAGTAACATTATCAGTTGGTGCAAGAAAATATTTTCTGTTGAACCACAGCCAAAATAATTGCTTAATCTTCATTTTGAGACAGCAACAGATTAAAAAATTAATAATATTAATAAAATTATGAACTTGTTATTGGCATCAGTTGTTTTTGATAGATGGTGTATGGTTCCAGTGTAAATCGTAGTTTCACATCTTTAAAAAAAATCCCACCGTTCCACATGGATGTGCTCAGTGTGCAGAGACTACATGTCGCGTTCATTGTGGGAAATTGTAACGCAGGTTTATCAGACGTCACAATACACATCGAAAGAATCGATTGGTTTTTGTGAAACCAAAGAATCGATTATATCGATGTTTGAATTGATTTTTGCCCAGCTCTATTAAGCAGGCTGCTGTTGGTTATATAAGTAACATGATTCAGAGTGTTGTGTTTCAGCTCTCGAGGCTCCGGTTGGAAACATCTGTCAATTTATCTTTTTCTATATGTTAACCTATTTCTTTTAATTAGGCTTGGCAGCTGTATCGTTCCTAGTCCACAAGTACGATGTAAGGGCTATTTGAGCCGACCCCGCTTAAGGAATCCGTACTGGAATCTTCGAAAAGAACGCACCGTAAGCAAAGTCTCAAAACTTACTATTAGCCATTTTGACATTGATTCTTGACTTTTAAAGAATACGGAAGATTTTGTGACTGCAGAAAATCAACATTTTGTCAATGAGCTAGTTTATGACAAATACGGTACTCCAGCGCTTATCAAGAGCATACAAGCCCATGCCAATAAATTTATCCAGACCTATGATCCGGAAGATGGCATTCGTCCCTGGTCCCCGCACACTAGGCGTTGCGGTGTAATAGCACGTAAGATTGGTCAGTACCCGCTATGGCTTAAAAATGGCAAAAAAGTGCGCACCACATTGTTGCAGATTGCTGATAACCATGTTATTAAGTACATGCCACACGAAGAATGTCGGCCTCAAAAGAATTTGAGCCGTGTTCATAATTCGAACCAGTATGGCTGTCTCCTCGTGGGCGCTGAAAGTACGAACCCATCCATGCTGACTAAAGAATACTGCGGGATATTTCGCGATGCAGGCGTCGTACCAAAAAAAAATATCATGCGTTTTATGGTCTCACCAGATGGAGCACTAGCACCCGGAACACCTTTAAATATTTCCCGCTTTCGCGTTGGAGAATATGTGGATGTTCGCGGCAAAACGTGAGTATTACGGAGCACTAATAGTTCGAAATAAATAGGACATACATACATACATATGTATGTGTAAATATATACAGCGGGGAGCAAAAGTTTCGCCGCCCATAACAGCCAAACGAATAAAGCCAAGCAAACCAATTTTGTTCCCCCATTTAAATACTTCTATTCTTAACAAATAAACAATAATTTCATGAACAAATACAAATTTTTTAAAGAATGAAAAATAAAAAGCGAAAAAAACGCATGTACTCACTTTTTCACTTTTTATAAAAATTAAAGTAAATCATAATATTAGCATTTTGTGCATAGACCCATATTAGAAATTTCTTTTTTAATACGGGTTGGAATGCTCTCTATCAAATTCCCAAGAATATCTTTTGGAATACGATTGCATTCCGCATCTACACGTCCTCAGAGATCACTTAGGGCTCACGCACACTGTAGCTGAAATTGGAGCTGAAAGCGGAGTTGATAGCTTATTTATAAGCTCTGAAAAAAAAAACACACTGCACCGGTGCAAGTGCGCACATTGCAGACCGAGCTTAGCTGAAAGCTGAAAAAGCTTGCTGAAATCAGCTCAGCTTAGTTTGATCAATTAAGAAATTTTGTTTTTTTTAGCAAGCTGATTGCTGATTTTGTTCAAGTGTATTGGTTCATAAGTGCGAAACATTGTTAAGGGAAATTACGGTTAACCCAGCGCTGGGAAATATGCGGGACTATTACAAATATTTGAATAATAGTTTTATTTCTATAATTTCTGGAAGGCGATAAATTGGGCAAACAAGTTTTATTATTTACCATTTTCATAAGTCAATAATAAATATAATATACTATGTCCCCAAGTACAGTAAACGCTCGAAAGACATTACAGTGTTTATTATTACACAAAATAGTTAATAATTGAAAAATGTAACAATAATTCGTAAAATAAAAGCAATATTAATACAATACACAACGGAAATGTGGTTGAAATACACGGAATTTAAAAAAAAAAAACGAAGAAAACTTCCGTCTGGCTACTGTACGGGCTGTGAAGTAATAATTAATTAATATAATAATAATAATTATAATGATAACTTTTTGATGCCACTTAAGGAGATCGACAAAGGGAGGCAATGGCTTTCAACAATCAGATCAGCCGACAATGTACGCACCTGCCAGCTGATTCTGCGTGAAAAAAGCTCTCAAATCAGCTGGGCTTTCAGCTCCGATTTCAGCTACAGTATGCGCGAGCCCTTAGGTTAGATGGCCAATCCCAAGTCGTAGTTTCACGATTGACCATAAGTTTTCAATCGGATTAAGTTCGGTTCTTTGAGAAGGCCACTCCATCAACTTCAAATTTCGATTAGCCAGCCATTCTCGAAAATTGTTCGCAATTTGCTACGGATTCCTATCTTGTTAAAAAGTTATTTAAATTCGGGATAAATAAATTTCTCCGGAAAATTAAAAAGTTGGGCTTGCAGAAGTTTAATATAGTCCTCTTTGAACATAATACCATCAATTATTTGTAGAGGACCAACCTGCTACCATGTAAATCATCTTCAAACCATAGTAATACGAAATAATCAGGCAGGCTCCGTTTTTCATTTACGTTTTCAGCTAAAATGTTTTGTTTTGGTTGTAAGGCTCTCCAGTTTTCACATATTTTTGCTGTTTGCACCAAAACGAAAATTGTTGTTGCCCTGGCAAATTTTTTCCGAGCCAAATTTGAGGTTGGGTTAAAATAAATGTATTTATAAAAAAAGCAAAAGATAAATTACCCTGATAGGTGTCAAGTTTATGTTAATGCATCAATAAGTCATCTATTTTTTTCTGTTTTCAATTAAGGTTCGTTTCGTTGTATAAAATGCGTTTACTTTCCATTTCGTCAAAGAAAATGTTTTGGTTTTGAAAACGGAAAAATCTTGCAGAATGTGAAAACGGGAGCACCAATTTATGTGATTTTAAAAGTAAACCGAAAAAACTTTTGTGAAAACCGGAGCTGGCTGTATTGGAGGTAGAGCAACCAAATTGTGTGTGCAGACTCCTGTAAGATCATACTGAAACAAGTGCTACGGGAAAACCGAAAACGCAAAATCAAAAACGAGGGGGAACGTTGTGAGTTGCTGCGGATACCGCAACTCTACATTTATACCCGATACATAGTCAGTATGGCTCTCCTCCGGCAGACGCCGTTAATATTAAACGACACGACAAAGAGTGCGTGCGAGAGAGACAGAAAATCAGTCTGAGCGTGACGTCGGGAGCTGCGTAGCCACTGCAAATTGATTTGTTCCTTTTGTCTAAAAAATGATCCAATCTTATCCAGACTCAGCAACCGGATAGATATGGTCATTCTCTATGATTGTGCGTTTTTAGTTTTCTCGATATCGGACCTTTAGGTTTATTTTCAAAATTTCGCCCCAACCCCTTCCGCGCCCACAAAAGACGAAAATCTGTGGCATCCACAATATTGAATATACGAGAAAACTAAAAACGCACAATTATAAAAAATTACCAAATCTACCAGATTGTTGAATCTGGATTAGAACGTATGACTTTTATAGATAAAAGCAACAAATCAATTTGAAAGGGCTACGCAACGGCCGACGACACGTTTTCTGTCTCTCCCGCACGCACTCTTCCCCCTCGTTTTCTTTGCTGTCTGGTCACTGACAAAACAGAAAAAGACCAAGTCTCTTCGCTTGTGGTTTCTGTTTCGTGTTTTCGGGGGAGCGAACACACTATCGTGTCTCACAATAAAAACTTAAAGAGACATTTTTGATCAAACGGTCACAGAAAAAGTGTCAGTGGCTAATCAGAACCAAAAAATGGTCTGTGTATGTAAGATATTATTAAGTTCTTAGGTTACGGCTTATTTCTGCCAATTTTCTACTGCCGCTTGAGTCGCGTCCGTATACTGCAGTTCTCTGTTTTGACTGCCTTTCTCGGTTCCTTTTTATACCCGATACTCAAAATGAGAATGGGGGTATATTAGATTTGTGGTGAAAATGGATGTGTGTAACGTCCAGAAGGAATCGTTTCCGACCCCATAAAGTATATATATTCTTGATCAGCATCAATAGCCGAGTCGATTGAGCCCTGTCTGTCTGTCTGTCCGTCCGTCCGTCCGTCCGTCCCCTTCAGCGCCTAGTGCTCAAAGACTATAAGAGCCACGCCCCGCCCACTTCCGCCCCCACAAAGGACGAAAATCTGTGGCATCCACAATTTTAAAGATACGAGAACACCAAAAACGCAGAATCGTAGAGAATGACCATATCTTTTAGACGCATCTGAATTGGATCGTATTATTATTATAGCCAGCATCAAGAAAACAGTTTCACTTTTTCTCGCCCTGTCTCTCTCTAACACACACGTAGCATAGCCAGCTTTGCTTAGAGTAAAACATTAGCGAGCTTTAGCTAGAGCAACCAAATTTGGTATCCACACTCCTAAGATATCGGACCTTGACGAGTTTGTTTCAAAATTTCGCCACACCCCCTTCCGCCCCCGCAAAGGACGAAAATCTGGGGATATCCACAAATCTCAGAGACTATTAAGGCTAGAGTAACCAAATTTGGTATCCGCACTCCTGTCAAATTTCACTATAAAACGTATATCTCAAAATTTCGCCCCACCCCCTTCTGCCACCACAAATGACGAAAATCTGTTGCATCCACAATACTGCACATTCGAGAAAACTAAAAACTAAAAACAAAATAATGACCATATCTATCAGGTTGCTGAATCTGGATCAGATCAGATCATTTTTATAGCCAAAAGGAACAAATCAATTTGCAGTGGCTACGCAGCGCCCGACGTCACGCTCAGACTGATTTTCTGTCTCTCTCGCACGCACTCTTTGTCGTGTCGTTTAATATTAGCGGCGTCTGCCGGAGGAGAGCCATACTGACTTAGTATCGGGTATAACCGTAGAGTTGCGGTGTCCGCAGCAACTCACAACGTTCCCCCTCGTTTTTATTTTGCCGACAGAGATATTGTTGTCTGTTATCTTCTCGCAGCCGCTGTATTGCTCTCCTATTCATAGCCTATTCACTGATTTCGTGGCCTAAAGCTTCAGCTATAGCGGAAATCAAGTGCATGGCTGCATTATTGGTGATCCTCCACTTACGAGGGTTGCTATTTATATTTCGGGAATGGGCAATACTAAAGCCAATACGTAAAATCTGGCAACGCCATAATAAACTTTGTCATTTTTTAGCATATATGTACGTACAACGTTTTTATGTACAATTGGTTTTTGTTTTGTTCACGATCAGTTAAAAAAATCAATTTGGCAAAAAAATGGAAATTTCTCGAGAGGGTTTTCGTTGGATTATTTTTCACAACTTTCGACGTGGATTATCCCAACAAGAATGTGTTGATGAACTTAGTGCTTTATATGCCGAGAAAGCACCATCAAAAACGACAGTTTATCGCTGTCTTGCAGAGTTTAATAGTGGTCGTAGTTCAGTCGCTGACGAATCCCGTGAAGGTCGCCCAAAATCGGTTGTTGTGCCACAAAACATCGATGGTGTGCGTGAACTGATAGTGCAAGATCGACATGTGACATATCGTGAGATAGAGGCATCCTTGCACATTAGTTCCACTTCAATACATTCCATTTTACATGAACACTTAGTTGTAAAAAAGGTTTGCTCTCGTTGGATACCCCATAACTTATCAATCGCTCAAAAAAAGGCTCGCGTCGATTGGAGTAAGGAAATGCTTAAAAAGTTCGACCGAGGTGCTTCAAAAGATGTTTATAAAATCGTGACAGGTGATGAATCATGGATATATGCGTATGAGCCGGAAACTAAACAGCAATCGACCGTGTGGGTGTTTCAAGATGAGCAAAATCCAACAAAAGTTGTTCGAGCACGAAGCACTTCGAAGCAAATGGTCGCCTGTTTCTTCGGGAGAATGGGTCATGTGGCCACTGTTCCGCTAGAGAAACGTAGGACTGTCAATTCTGAGTGGTACACGACCATTTGTTAGCCGGAGGTCTCCGGAGAAATTCGCAAAACCAACTGCCGAGCACGAATCATTCTCCATCATGACAATGCGAGCTCGCACACATCTCGACAAACAGGTGAATTTTTAAGCAGTCAAAACGTCGAATTGATGACTCATCCTCCCTACAGTCCTGACTTGGCACCCAATGACAGCCCCATAAATAAGGGCTGGCCAAAATAATAAGTACAGCAATTCTCCAAAGCGAAAAACTAAAAGCGTATCAAAATGTTTACACTTTTTTCTTATAATTTATAATCTTTTAATAGTATCCTATATAGCCACACTTATTTTGGATGATTTCGGCCATCCTTCTTGGCATACTAGCAATAAGTTTGGGGCAAGTCTCCACTGGATTCTCACACCACGTTTTTTGCACAAATTCTCCACAATTCTTTTTCTTTTCGAAAATAATTTTTACTAATTCGACGTTTTAAGTCACCCCAAAGGTTTTAAAATGAGTTTAAGTCAGGAGACTGAATTAGCCAAGCCATAACGTTTACATTTTTTCCCGTAAACCAAGCCTTCACCACCTTTGAGGTGTGCTTTGGGTAATTTTCCGGTAGAAAGACCCATCTCAAGGGCATGTTTTCCTCAGCTTAAGATTGTATAATAACTGTCAATATGTTTTTGTACCCGAATTGGATCACATGATTAGTTGTGTGATGTACCGGCTCAACGCCATGCCAAGAAAAATATCCTCAGATACCTATACATCAGCCTCCGTTCTTAACCGTTTTCTTTGTGTACCGGAAGTCGAATTCTTTGCCTTTGGGTCCTTGTATACATCTTCTGGAGTCATTATCAAAAGGATTTATTTTTGTTTCGTCTCTCAATAATATATTATTCCACTTCTAAGACCCATCTGACCCAGACCATGCCAAATGATTTTCAACGAGTTTTTGCTTCATCTTCAAAATTTTTACTCGGAGTAAGGTAACTTTTCGGACTATACGTGCTGTTAGGTCTATATATTGAAGTCTCCGACGAACCATCAGACCTGATTTTTCTTTCCCAATTTGAGCGTATTTGGCCTTGGAAGACATGAACTGATCCTTTTTTGCAAGACTGATGATGCGGGTGTCCGTTGTTTGTAAAGATTTCTTCTTCCATCCTCGATTTTCAATAAGCACTTTAGATTTGAAAGTATTCTGAACCAAAAATGCCGATCGTCCAAGACTTTTCGCCATTTTCCCGGAGAATTTTCCTTTCTTTTTGAAGACTTATGGAAAACTTCCTTTCTTCAGGAGTACGGCCTATCTAAAGAATTTTTTTTGACTCTCATGTACTTAAATATGAAGGAACTCAATAAAAAACAACAATCCTTTGACCAAATCCTTATCCAATCCTTTCAAATATATAAATAACACCAGTGTACTTATTATTTTGGCCAGACCAAAAATGCCCATTCTGCAAAAATGTATGAATAGAATTTTATTAAGATGGTTCCCCACTTTAATTTTTGATTTAAATAATTGGCAAGACTGTAACCTTTCCAAATATAAACAATTGGCATCCATACACTTACAAACATTCGAGCTATTCCATAACAAACTAGCACGACACCGATGTACTTATTATTTTGGCCAGTAGTGTACGTTTTATAGTGAGATCTAACAGAAGTGCTGATACTTAATTTGGTTACTCTAGCGTTAATAGTCTCTGAGATTTTTGGATGCCCCAGATTTCTTCTTTTACGGGGGCGGAAGGGGGTGTGGCAAAATTTTGACACAAAACGGTCAAGGTCCGATATCACAGGAGTGTGGATAACAAATTTGGTTGCTCTAGCTCTTATAGTCCCGGAGATCCTTTAACTCACATTTTACAATTGGCAAAACCGACCATGAAACCTGTGTGTTAGAGAGAGACAGAGCGAGAAAGAATGAAATTGTTTTCTTGATTCTGGCTATAATAATTATACGATCTGGTTCAGATTTTGCACTCTAGAATCGTATATTCTACGATTCTGCGTTCTTAGTTTTTTCGTATCGTCGAAATTGTGGATGCCACAGACTTTCGCCCTTTGTGGGGGCGGAAGTGGGCGGGGCACAGTTTTGAAATATTCCTGTAGCAGTGACATATCACAGAAGTCTGGATCCAAAACATCGTTGCTCTAGCTCTTATAGTCTTTGAGCACTAGGCGCTGAAGCGGACGGACAGACGGACGGACGGACAGACGGACAGACAGACATGGCTCAATTAACTCGGCTATTGATGCTGATCAAGAATATATATACTTTATGGGGTCGGAAACGATTCCTTCTGGACGTTACACACATCCACTTTTACCACAAATCTAATATACCCCAATACTCATTTTGAGTATCGGGTATAAAAACACAAACGTACATATTTGTTTTAAAAAAATACTTAAAGATATTCAGGAGTGGGGAATTTTGTCGGGTGCCAAACTCTCCACAAAAAATGTAAAATACTGCATCTTTGCAGAAAACATCGCTGCACGGCGAGAAACAATGATCTTAATTTTCAAAACACGACAATTCAATCTGTAGAACACTTGAAAATTCTTGGAATTAGAATTTTTGACTACAATTCAGATTACAATTAAAATCCAAACTTAACACTTAGCATCATTAGATTTTTAAACTCAAAATGTTCAAACGTCCATGTTAATGCGTTATTATATATCACAAATGCGCAAATACAAATTTAAAAAAAATCCAAACACCATATAATAATTACGTGCGTCGCAGCTTAAACGAATTCCCCAGTCTCCAATATAATGCTCTTTAGCAGAAGCTGACCTTCCGTCCATCAAACATAGGTTGTACGAATCCACAATCAGGCTGCTGCCAAAATTCTCGTCGTCAGCTAACCGGCTACTCAACAAATATTTCATGAGTGACATAAATGCCAAACGTAAACACAAGGTACCCTCAACCATACAACGCTGCGCAATGCTCTGGTAATAGAGCAGTTCTCTTATGCCAGGGAGATAGCTTTATTCAAAATAAGTGTCTCCCCAACTGATTTTAACACCATTTGCTCTGCAAAATTTTGGGCAGAGCATTTGGTGGTGAAGGAGTTCAAGGCTAAGAAGAAGAAGGCCCCCTTAACTCTTACAAATCATCCCAATGTGCCATCCTCATCTTTCTCATCTTCGCGTCCTATTTCCACCCTTCCAAAAAACTAACTTCTCTTTCAGTAACCTATCAGAATGTAAGTACATAGTAACTCAGCATTCTTTTCCGGGATAGTGTTGCATTTGCTTCCCACGTTATTGTATTTACTGAAACCTGGTTAAAGCCGGACATTCTTAGTTCCGAGGTTTTGGCAGGTCGGTACACAACTTTTAGAAAGGACCGTTCGTCTCGACGTGCACGAGGGGTTCTGATTGCAGTGGACTCTATCTTCACGTCGGAACACTTCACAGTCCAGGTTCATAAAGATCTAAACGAGTCTAGTAACCTATTGCCCATATCACGACATGACTTTGTTGACGGCTTGCTTGTCCTATCCCTGTCGCAAGTCAACCATGTGCAAAATTCCTTGGGTCGATTGCTTGATCTGTGCTTTGTATCGGATCCGACCTTAGTGTTGTTAACCCGAGCCCTTCCGCTCACTATACCTGAAGACGCCTACCATCCAACTTTCGAAGTGTCGCTAGATATAGGACCAACTGTATTGGATCGGTCGAGTAGGCCACCTGAACGTTTCCGTTGCTTTCGTAAAGCCAAATTTTAGAAGCTTAATAATCTAATTAGGGATTTTGATTGGTCCGCTTTGTACTTGTGCACTGATGTCATAAAAGGCACAAACATTTTTTACAATGCTCCTGGCGCATTTTTCGATTCTTGTGTCCCCCTTTCTTGTCCGATTAGATCTTGAATACCTCCTTTGTTTACCAAAGAGTTATCCAGCCTAAAAAACATAAAATCAAGACTTTATACAAAATTTCAAGAAGTTGGTTCTCCTACTTCTCACTCTCGCTATGTAATAGCACGGTCAAACTTTTCACTTCTTAATGCTCAAGGCTATAAGAACTACCTATCTCGATGCAGGATACGTTTTTCTCAGGACCCTAAACAGTTTTACACCTTCGTAAACAGTAAGCGTAGAATGTCCGCACACCCATCCTCGCTATCATCCTGTAATACGTCGGCAAATAATGATCAGGCAATTGCCGATCTTTTTGCCCAGTTTTTCCAAGCCACCTATTCTGAGGAAAGCTGCTCTAGTCAACCGTACCCATACGGATTACCGAGGTCGAACGGCATTTTCAGTTCTTTGTTAAATGAATGTTCTTTACTTCATTATCTTCGACTAGTTAAGCCGGTGTTTTCACCGGGTCCAGACAGGGTTCCAGGTTGTGTACTCAGGTACTGCGCCGAGGCACTGTATGGACCCTTGCTTAAACTATTCACCCTGTCCATTGAATCTTCTTGCTTCCCCCCGATCTGGAAGGAATTGTTTATTATTCCTCCCCATAAAAAGGGTATCAAGTCTGAAGCAAAGAATTATAGAGGTATAGCAAAGTTATCAGCCATTCCCAAAATGTTTGAGATGGTCAAGTCACTTATATATCCCACTCAGCAGGGATTTATAAGGCGGCGATCAACCACCACGAACTTGTTAGAGTTTACCTCATTCATTATTAAAGGCTTTCAAAGTAACTTACAGACGGATGTTACTTACACCGACTTTAGTAAATCATTCGACTCTGTAAACCACTTCCTTCTAGCGCATAAACTTGACCTTTTAGGGTTTCCGCACAACCTCCTGAGATGGATGTCTAGCTATCTTTGTTCCAGGTTTCAAAGAGTCCTCTTCAAAAACTCCCTCTCTTCACCAGTAAAGGTTTCTTCGGGAGTACCACAGGGCAGCCATTTACGCCCTTTATTCTTGGTGGTCAATGGAATTTGACGACCCCTATAAAACAAAGACTCTCTATACCTCGCTTGTTCGTCCGATCTTAGAATACGGCTCGTCTGTATGGTGCCCTCAGTACAAAGTACACCAGGACCGTATAGAATCAGTACAGAAAAACTTTTTACTCTTTGCTCTGCGGGGCCTTAACTGGGATGAAGGTGTGAGACTCCCATCTTACTCTTGTTACTGCTATTAGTAAACCTCCCATCCTTAGTTAACCGTATACAAATATTTGGTGTGATTTTTATGCACAACTTGATCAGAGGTGACATAGACAGCCCTGACCTGTTGAGGCGCATAAACTTCACGATTCCTATCAGACTTACTAGAAATTTTATACCGTTGTTTTGTAGATCGAATTATTCCTTGCATGAACCGTTTAGGGTCTTATGCTCGGATTATAATTCCCTCTACCATATCATATCCACCACTAATTCTCTTTCTCTTATTAAATTACTAATCCTTACACATCTTTCTAGTAATTAGTAATTGTAGTGGGCTTTGTATTTTGAATGCATGCCTAATTATACCCGATACTCAAAATGAGAATTGAGGTATATTAGATTTGTGGTAAAAGTGGATGTGTGTAACGTCCAGAAGAAATCGTTTCCGACCCAATAAAATATATATATTCTTGATCAGCGTCAATAGCCAAGTGGATTGAGCCCTGTCTGTCCGTCTGGGGCAGCCACAAATCTCAGAGACTATTAAGGCTAGAGTAACAAAATTTGGTACACACACTCCTTTAAGATGTCACTATAAAACGTATATCTCAGAATTTCGCCCCACCCCCATCCGCCCCCACAAAGGACGAAAGTCTGTTGCATCCACAATATTGCAGATTCGAGAAAACTAAAAGCGCAGAATCATAGATAATGACGATATCTATCAGATTGCTGAATCTGGATCAGATCAGATAATTTTTATAGCAAAAGGAGCAAATCAATTTTCACTGGCTACGCAGCGCCCGACGTCACGCTCAGACTGATTTTCTGTCTCTCTCGAACAACTAACTCAGGCGCCAAGCAAGCAAGTCGTGTACAACATACAGAGGAACAAAATCGTGAAAAACTCAAGTGATACACTATTATTTATTAAACAGAGTGTTTTGTTTACATCATAAACTGTGTCCGCATTGAAAAACAACAATTGACGGTGGAAATAATTGAAGTTAACGCTACAACGCCAATTTTCATAAAATACAGTGGAAAAATATTTGTTATTGGTTGTGCTGTGGAAGAAGAATATTTGTTATTGTTCTGAACCGCTCTCAGTAAACCAGCATTTGATCTTTCGGAGTCACTGAGAGAATAACGTAGCCATACCCTATAAAAGGTTGCAAGCAGTGCAGACAGCAAAGTGATTGGCAACGCATTGTAAAGAGTCGGCAAAGCAGTATATCAAGCAGTATTTCAAGCAGCACCGTAACGGAAAAACGTTTTGAACATGGCTCCAGTTTCAAAACGTCTGCGAGAAAAATCTGGAACTGATCTCAAGGGCTCGAAGAGTTCTGAGGAAATACCAGAATCACGGCAAATACGTTAAAGTCTGAGGGTGTATTGCAGGCCATAGAGGAAAAGTTCACAGCTATGACCAATCAAATTCTTGGTATGGCAGTAGATGTGAAGAAACTTACTGAACGTGTCCAGCAATTGGAAAAGGCGGGTGAGGTAATCCACGAAATGGCAAATTATCAAGCTCAAAAATGAGGTACATGATATGCAAGAAATACGCAAGTTAGAGATCTAAGAGATCATTGCGTGTGATCTCCGTATTCATGGAATACCCTGTGAAGAAGGTGAAATGTTGAAGGTCCGATTCAACAAGATGTGCTTTGCCCTTAACCTAACACCCCTCCCAAGGGTGAAAGACATCTTTAGGATCCGCCAGAAAACTCACGGAACAGCTGTTGATCCAGTGATAATCCTGCGACTAGAGAGTGTGAGAGAGAAGGCGGCGTTGTTGCGAGCTGTTGGCAACTATCGCAGGGAATCGAAAAAACTGCTATCACTGGACCTAATGGAATTCGACTCGCAGGCTGCGTTTTATATTAATGAGCAGCTGTCTAAAGAGAATCTGGCTGTTTTCAAAGATGAAAACGAAAAAATGATGAAAATGAAAAAAGGAAAAGCACTATCGGCTGTTGGAGGAACGTTCTCCAATTGGTTCAAATCGATGGAATAACGAAGAAAGAATATTATCTTAGTATTTAGGAACCCATTTTGTCAAATTTTATAGAGAAATGTGACTCCGAGATCACTTTCCAGCCAGACGGTAGCCCGACGCACACGGCTAAATTCGTGAAAAATCGTCCCAATAATTCGAGTTTTCACTTAATCCAGTGGCCCGCTGAATAGTACAGATCTAAATCCCATTAAAAATCGATGGGCTCTGTTTAAAAAACATTGGAAAAGTACGAGTCTGCACCAAAGGGAAGGGATTGGGTGAGTCTTTGAGAGCGCGTGAGGTCGGAGTGGCGCATGATACCTTGCCAGCACCTACTAAATTTAGTCGAGAGTATGCCAATACTTATTCGGAATATGATAAAAGCTAAGGCCCTTTGGAACAAATATTTTTAAAAAATTATTAAAGTAAAAAAATTTGAAACGTGCAAAAGTGGATACATGCTCATTTTTTGAACAAATTAAAACCTCTTAAGGAGAAGGATCTCTTTGAATTGAAATTGTTGTCTTTTTTCATTCTCAATAAATTAATGAATCTTTAAAAAAACAAGGGGGAACGTTGTGAGTTGCTGCGGACACCGCAACTCTACAGTTATACCCGATACTAACTCAGTATGGCTCTCCTCCGGCAGATGGCGCTAATATTAAGCGACACGACAAAGAGTGTGTGCGAGAGAGACAGAAAATCAGTCTGAGCGTGACGTCGGGCGCTGCATAGCCAATGCAAATTGATTTGTTCCTTTTGGCTACAAAAATTATCTGATCTGATCCAAATTCAGCAACCGGATAGATATAGTCATTCTCTATGATTCTGCGTTTTTAGTTTTCTCGAATCTGCAATATTGTGGATGCAACAGACTTTCGTCCTTTGTGGGGGCGGATGGGGGTGGGGCGAAATTCTGAGATATACGTTTTATAGTAACATCTTAAAGGAGTGTGTGTACCAAATTTTGTTACTCTAGCCTTAATAGTCTCTGAGATTTGTGGCTGCCCCAGATTTTCGTTCTTTGCGGGGGCGGAAGGGGTTGTGGCGAAATTTGGACACGAAACGGTCAAGGTCCGATATCACAGGAGTGTGGATACCAAATTTGGTTGCTCTAGCTCTTATGGGTTCTGAGATCCTTGAACTCATATTTTGCAATTGGCAAAACCGACCATGAAACCTGTGTGTTAGAGAGAGACAGAGCGAGAGAGAATGAAATTGTTTTCTTGATTCTGGCTATAATACTAATACGATCTGGTTCAGATTTTGCACTCTAGAAGATATAGTCATCTTCTACGATTCTGCGTTTTTAGTTTTCTCGTATCGTCGAAATTGTGGATGCCACAGATTTTCGTCCTTTGTGGGGGCGGAAGTGGGCGGGGCAAAGTTTTGAAATATTTTTGGAGCAGTGACATATCACAGAAGTCTGGATCCAAAACATCGTTGCTCTAGCTCTTATAGTCTTTGAGCATTAGGCGCTGAAGGGGACGGACAGACGGACGGACGGACAGACGGACAGACAGACATGGCTCAATCGACTCAGCTATTGATGCTGATCAAGAATATATATACTTTATGAGGTCGGAAACGATTCCTTCTGGACGTTACACATACACTTTTACCACAAATCTAATATACCCCAATACTCATTTTGAGTATCGGGTATAAAAATCACAAGGATTGATTGATTTTTAAAGATTTTACAGGCGCTTAAAGTGAAAAGTGATAAACATGTATCCACACGTGCTCGCCATTGTAAGTCTGCGTGCTAAAATTTGTTCAAAGAGTTTGCTTGAGCAAAGCAGCAATGAGATTGGCTTATAACTATCAATTTCATGCGTAGGTTTTTTTGGCTTAGGAACAGGTACAACAGATGCTACTGACCAAGTGTGGGGGTAGATCCCGTTGTTTAAAATGCAGTTATAGATGTTAATGAGTCCCTGCTTAACATGTTTAGGTAAATTCTTTAGAGTTGGATATGATATCCTATCTACTCCTGAGGTTTTTCCCCTCGTTTGGGTTAAGGAAGCCTCGAATTTGATAAATGTAATATGGGGGTCCAGGTATCTGGCTGAGGCTAATAATGTAGTGGGTGTATATACCATAGCACGGCTGAAATAGTCTACAGAGAAGTTGTGGTCTTTGGAATAATTGGATCAGTGGGTGGCTAGTGTTTCAGCAATATCCTTGGATGTGGTAATAGGTTTACCTATTCAGGCAGGCTCCGTTTTTCATTTACTTTTGCGGATTACGTTTTCAGCCAAAACGTTTCGTTTTCGTTTTAAGGTGTTCCATTTTTCACATATTTATACCCGATACTCAAAATGAGTATTGGGGTATATTAGATTTGTGGTAAAAGTGGATGTGTGTAACGTCCAGAAGAAATCGTTTCCAACCCCATAAAGTATATATATTCTTGATCAGCATCAATAGCCGAGTCGATTGAGCCATATTATTATTATAGCCAGCATCAGGAAAATAATTTCATTTTTTCTCGCCCTGTCTCTCTCTAACACACAGGTAGCATAGGCGGCTTTGCTTAGAGTAAAACATTAGCGCCTAGATCTCAGAGACTATAAAAGCTAGAGCAACCATATTTGGTATCCACACTCCTAATATATCGGACCGAGACGAGTTTGTTTCAAAATTTCGCCACACCCCCTTCCGCCCCCGCAAAGGATGCAAATCTGGGGATATCCACAAATCTCAGAGACTATTAAAGCTAGAGTAACCAAATTTGGTATCCGCACTTCTGTTAGATCTCACTATAAAACGTATATCTCAAAATTTCGCCCCACCCCCTTCCGCCCACACAAAGGACGAAAATCTGTTGCATCCACAATATGGCAGATTCGAGTAAACTAAAAACGCAGAATCATAGAGAATGACCATATCTATCCGGTTGCTGAATCTGGATCAGATCAGATCATTTTTATAGCCAAAGGAACCAAATCAATTTGCAGTGGCTACGCAGCGCGTGACGTCACGCTCAGACTGATTTTCTATCTCTCTCGCACGCACTCTTTGTCGTGTCGTTTAATATTAGCGGCGTCTGCCGGAGGAGAGCCATACTGACTTAGTATCGGGTATAACTGTAGAGTTGCGGTGTCCGCAGCAACTCACAACGTTCCCCCTCGTTTTTTTTATCGATATGTTACATTTTGAAGTCCGAATTAAATTGTGCGGGAAACAGCTGTGCTCACCCAGATGTTCTGTTAAGCGCATGTTACAGGCACAGTCTGAGCTGTTACATGCACATTTGTGCTGTTATACGCAAAAATGTATTAATTGCCAACGTTCCGATAACCAAATCGGAATGCGTCAGCTGCTCACACCAAAACGAAATTTGTTGTTGCTGTGGCCAGTTTTTTCCGAGCCAAATTTTAGGTTGGGTTAAAATAAAATTATTTATAAAGAAAGCACAAGTTAAATTACCCTGATATAGGTATCAAGTTTATGTTAATGCATCAATAAGTCATCTATTTTTTTCCTTTTGCAATTAAGGTTCGTTTTGTTGTATAAAAAGCCGTTTACTTTTCATTTCGTCAACGAAAATGTTTTCGTTTTGAAAACGATGAAATCTTGCGGAATGGGAAAAAGAGAGTCCCAATTTATGTGATTTCAAAAGTAAATCGGAAAACTTTTGTGAATGTGAAAAACGGAGCCTGGCTGATTATTTAGGTTTACCTCTATTAACAGGGTTTTTAGAGGAGGTCTAGGTATGCCAGTTAGAGTTTTGACGTCGGCCCAGATTTTTTTGGTAGAAGATATGGGGAGGGTAAATGATCAATGATCTGGGATGATGTTTTTGTCAGATCCACGTGCGTGAACGAATTGTGTGTAGAAAGGTGGGTGGGTGACCCATCATTTAGGATGGTAAAATTTGCTTTACAAAGAAAGTTTTCAAATTTTGTTTTTCCACGGGAGTTCGCTCTAGCTTTACCCCATAGTGGGCTCCAAGAGTTTAGGTCTCCAGAAAGGATAAGAGGTGTCGAGATATTGGTGGAGAGGGCTAGAAGTTCGCCTCCCGCGAATATCTGACTAGGAGGAATATAACACTTGACTTGATTGAGATTTTTGGATTTAAATCTAGCTGCAATGCGTTGCAGAGGATAAAGGAGTTAATAGTGATTTGATTATGCGGAAATGTCAATCCCTTGCTTTGCTGTAGTTATGTTTTCGTGGTTTTTAAAGTATCCCTTGTACGATTTTGGGTAGATTATATGCTTGGAGTTATGCGGTAAATGCGTCTCTTGGATACATTGATTCATATTCCATTGAACTATTTTAATAGCCATTAAAAATTAATGATTGGTAATATGTATATATGCAAAAGGGTGAGAAGCGGATTAGAAGCATAGCTCGCAATCAAAGGTCACTTTTTCCCTTTGCTGTCTCGTCACTGAAGAAACAGGAAAAGACCACGAAGACACGGTCTCTCACTGAGCAGAACACTTTTTATTTCTTCGCTTGTGTTATGTGTTTCTAGTTTTTGGTTGAGCCGACACACGATCGTGTCTCACAATAAAAACTTAGAGAAACACAGGAAAAGTGTCTTTAGATGATCAGATGTTTTTAGTTTTTTTTATGTTTATTTATTCATGTTTTCCGCATCTTTTGGGCTATTGTATTGTAATATGTATATTTATTTGCAAAATTGGCAAACGAAAATTTTTATTTTGCTTTTCTCGATTAATTTTAAGCTCCAATAGTCAAACCGCATACAATTCACAAAGGCCATGATTGATCGTTGCCATATGTACAAACACGCATACATACGCAAAAGAAACTTTTTCGTTCGCTCGCGACAAGATGCTCAGTGAAAAACAGGAACAAATTAAAAGTGAAAAAATCAGTCTTTGCTTGAGCGAAGAGCGAGTTGAGCAAAAACAGATTTGATTGGGTCTTTTCTGTCCCTTTTCTGAATGTGTCCGTAAATGAGAGGTTTTTATCAGACACGCCGCAAGTGTCAACCGTTATTTGCGAGGACTGATTAGAAGTCATCTTCTTCCATTTCCTGATATGTGCTACACTTAGGTTCTGTATTTGAAATTGTATTGTATTGATAGGGCTTTCTATTTTTTCCAGTGTATTTTTCGTGAGTTTCTTTTGGTTTTAATTCGCCGGTTGCACAGTGGGCCAGCGATCCCATTTTTTGACGTAAATTAAAATAATAAAGCTAGAGACTTCAAATTTTTTACACAAAATATTATCGACGTTTATATATATATAGTTAAATATCCGCAACTCGATTTTAAGTTTTTTAAAAAAGACTTATTTTACAACTTAAATATCTTTATGTCACAAGATTTAAATGAATTCCCCGACTTGACTTTGGGTCTGCTTGTCTCAAACGGAACTGATCTCTCTGCTGCTGGCTAGTTTCCATGAGCCCTTCTCTTGGAACTCCCGACTCTGGCTTCGGGCGTTGCTTTACTCGGCTGCATCTTCGTGTCGGTGGCGTACGTGCCTGGATCGATATTTGGGGATGCGTCGGCTTTGATGAAAGGCATCCACTGCTGGCGATCGGTGTTGCATTACATGACGGAGCTAGGAATGTGATACTCCTTGGTTTTATGTCTAGCTTTGATTGGTCCTCATGAGTGGCGTGATTCTAAAGAATCGATTTCTCGAGAGTGGCGTGATTCTAATGTTGATGAAACAATGGGGTCCATTGTTTATATTATGGGGGGCCCTAGCTTGGAGTATGGGAAGAAACAGTTATTGATTCTTGAGTGGGGTCCTGTTACTTGTGTGGATGAATTGTACATAAACATAATGTGTATGGGATGTGGGGAATTATGGATATGTCACTATATATATATCTTAAATTTAGACCGATCCGACCACGCCCACACCAAACGCCCATAAAATAAAAGATTCGCTAATATTGATTTTTAACACGTAGTCCATTATGCTGGAATATGTTATTAAAATTCTTGCAAATTAATATTTTTACATTTAAACTTAATACTTAGAGGGGGATGAATGTTTGAGGTTTTTAAGTTACAACGAATTTATTATTAATCTTCTTCTACATCTATTTCTATTGAAAATGAATTTTCATTTTCGGAATTCGATTCGTCACTTTCACAAATACCAGAATAAGTATCAGTTTCTAAGAAAGCATTATTGTTATAAAAAATATTTTCAAAACATGGTGTTTCTAAAAGTTCAATAACAGTTTCGGCAATGGGTCTTTTTTATTCCCATCCAATCTTTTTGTCAGATAGATACTCGATAAAAAAAAATCAGAAGAATGCATTGTATTGCCGTCGTTGGTGTTTCCACTTCCATGTTGTTTAGGCTTGTCGACATGTAGAGCCATATTCCTCCACATCTTCTCCTGTATGAGCTTTTTCTTTTTCGCTATTTCCTTTTTTTCATTTTTATCTCTAACTTGCCATTCCAGCTCTATAAGCAACTTTAAGAACAAACTCAACTAATCTTAATGTTGAAGTCATGGAATTCGATGACAATAAATTCGATTTCAACTTTGATAACCATCTTGGACAAAAGCCATGAGTTACGCTTTTTATTTAGAAATGCTTCTCCCGCATTTTGCCAAATTTTGGATTTTTAGATAAAAGCTCCTTACTTTATTATTGATTTCATCCTTTTTCTCCGTGCTTTTTTTTTGAGCCTTCAGTTCTTCGAAAATCCAATTCAATGTAAATACTGAGCAGCTTTTCATAGGTAAACTCCACTTCACCCACAAATAAATTAAAATGCGCACACCGGCGCAAAACGGCGCACTACAATAATACATCATTACTTTCTCGCACAATTTCGCACAAAGTTATTGACCATAAGAGACGGGCAAATGAATTAAGTATTCTCTACCTTTGGACGACAAAAATTAATACACACAAAAACATATTCAAAAACATGAGCACATGAGCCCAACGCGTTGGGCTGTTACTGCGAAGTAACGTAACGCAGATGAATCTGTCGTTGGGACGAGAGATAGGGAAGGGGAAAGACTGAAATTCTCAGTCGTGCTTTTTTTACACCCGATACTCAAAATGAGTATTGGGGTATATTAGATTTGTGATAAAAGCTGTTGTGTGTAACGTCCAGAAGGAAGCGTTTCCTTCCCCATAAAGTATATATATTCTTGATCAGCATCAATAGCCGAGTCGATTGAGCCCTGTCTGTCTGTCCGTCCGTCCCTATTAGCGCCTAGTGCTTAAAGACTATAAAAGCTAGAGCAATGAAATTTTGTATGGAGACTTCTGTGATATGTCACTGTTATAAGTATATTTCAAAATTTCGCCACGCCCACTTCCGCCCCCACAAAGGGGGAAAATCTGTGGCATCCATAATTTCAAGGATACTGGAAAACAGAAAACGCAGAATCGTAGAGGATGACTATATCTTCTAGAATACAAAATCTGAACCAGATCGTAAAATTATTATAGCCAGAATCAAGAAAACAATTTCATTCTCTCTCGCTCTGTCTCTCTCTAACACACAGGTTTCATTGTCGGTTTTGCCAATTGCAAAATATGAGTTCAAGGATCTCAGAACCAATAAGAGCCAGAAAAACCAAATTTGGTATCCACACTCCTGTGATATCGGACCTTGACCGTTTCGTGTCCAAATTTCGCCACAACCCCTTCCGCCCCCGCAAAGAACGAAAATCTGGGGCAGCCACAAATCTCAGAGACTATTAAGGCTAGAGTAACAAAATTTGGTATCCGCACTTCTGTTAGATCTCACTATAAAACGTATATCTCAGAATTTCGCCCCACCCCCTTCCGCCCCCAGAAAGGACGAAAATCTGTTGCATCCACAATATTGCACATTCGAGAAAACTAAAAACGCACAATCATAGAGAATAACCATATCTATCAGATAGCTGGATCTGATCAGATCAGATAATTTTTATAGCCAAAAGTAACAAATAAATTTGCAGTGGCTACGCAACGCCCGTCGACACTTTCCGAATGATTTTCTGTCTCTCTCGCACTTACTCTTTGTCGTTTAATGTAACCATACTGACTATGTATCGGGTATAAATGCAGAGTTGCGGTCGCAAGATCAACTCACAACATTCCCCCTCGTTTTAAATATTTTATTTTGGTTTAGGGGATGAAGACGGAGTTTGTGGATTTTGTTTGCGGGTTTGTTTTGGTTCTAAGTCGTTCGTTGGGCTGTACTCGCGAGAAAACTAGACGGGGTTTGAACGTTTTGTTTGTTTTCTTTTGCGTTTTCATTTGTCTTTGGGGCTGTAACAGCTGCAAAACTGAACAACGAAGTAGAGGGAGATAAAGATTGTTGTTTTTGTAATACACGTGACATATGCTGCATTTATTTGGTGTTTTTATTGTGAGGATTTCTTTCTGCTCTATAGAGCTTGGGGAGTTGGCAGGGTGTTGCTCAAAGCAGTTAGCACAGTGGATGCGTGTGCATTTTGCGTTCGGGTGGGGGGGAAAGTTGCAGGTGGGGCAAACGGTAGTATTTTTGCAATACTTAGCTGTATGGCCGGGGAGTTGGGATGTTTTGCATTTCATTGGATTAGGCACGTATTCCCTGGCTTTAACTGCAGATGTTAATTTTGCTTGAGAGAGTGTAAAGTTTAAAGGTGACTAAGACTACACCAGTTGGAGTTGATTTGCCTACGATTGTTTTATTAAAGTTGTATGTAGAGAAAACGCTAGCTCGTTTATTATTTCGTTTTCCGGAATGTTATTTAGAGATGGGGCGTAAATGGTACCATTTATGTTATTAAGAGATTCATGAAGTTTACAGGTGATATCACATAGTCCAATAAGCTTTTCGGTGTTTAAGAATTTTTCGGCGATTTCATTATTTTTCACAGGATGAGAGTAGCGTGCCGTCACGCAGTGTCGAAATAGAGATAATTTCTTTGCTTATGAATTTTATAGATTTATGTGCGGCGAAGCAAGAGTATGCAGCTATAGGTTTTTCGGAGTTCTTTGCAGAGAGTGTAATGTACTTTGGGTTTTCAATTGTCACATCGGGTGGTTCTGGGATGTCTATGTTTGGTTTTTGGTAATGCTTTTGTTTTTGTTTTTGGGCTATCGTCTAGTAAGGAAAACGGGTTTTCACTAGAAATTGATGGCCCGGGGGACATGGTGTGTGGAAAACTTTTAAGTCGGCGCTGTCCAGCAGAAGCGAAACACGTGCGCGAAAATGAAATCAAAAGGAAGAGCGAAAGAAGAAGTGCGACTGAAATTTTAACTCGAATCTGTGCGTGCTGCGAAAAAGACTGAATTTTATATCATAGTCATATACTTTTAAACATTTTTTTTTATACTAGGAACTACATTAATTTTTGGCAAGTGTGTGCCTATAAAATGCGTTACCACGGAGTAGTCGGTTTACTCTTGTAGCGTCAATGTCTTTAAGTTTAGTTTGAACCACGGTTTGGACGATGTTGAGGGAAAAGCGAGCAATAACCTCGGGTTTTGACGCTAGCAAACTCGAAGTATTCTCTCTTCCATTCTGCTTTTAAAATTCTGTGTATTTCACACATAGCGTCTTTAAGGTTCCATTTAACTGTGTATTTACCTCTTCTATGGGCTTATTTGGCTGCTGCGTCGACTGAAGTGTTTTGGGGGATTTTAGCGTGACCGGGAATGTAGTGAACCTCTACAGTTCTTAGATGTTGATTTTGTTGAATGTTTTCTCTGATTCTGTAGGCGATAAAGTTAACCCGAATGCTCTTCAGCAGAATGAGAGCCCCGTCTGCTGTCCGTCGATAAATAGCATGGTCTAGTGCATTTTGGATAGCAAGCAGCTCGGCGGACAACGAGGAACGGGTTTTGTGCGTTTAATAGCCATCTAAAAGACATTTTTTATCGTGCAGGAAAGAGGCGCTTGAATGCCCATCTGTAACTGACCCGTCCGTGTAATAGATTTCAAAGCCTTCTTTTCCCCGTGGAGAATCATGATACCTGCTTGGTCTATTGTGGAAATTGGAAATTGGAAATTGGTAACTGCTCTCCTCTGAACCAGAGTTTCACCCTACCGGTAGGTACACGTTCCCCGATGCTCTGTTCTTCTTGTAATCCAAACTATCTCCCCAATTGGGATATCCGAGGTTACGAGCTCTGCTAGCCGTTCCGCCGAGTAGTGCCCGGGGATTGCAAAAATTAATTCTTGGACGACGTGCCAAAAAATTCGGGTCGAGTACCCTTGTCCAGCGAAAGCAGTGTTTTCCACTATCACTTTGGCGCACTCTGCCGACCCGCATACAATCTTACATCTGCCACAGCCTATTCTAGCAACCTCCTCGATATCACGTATGCCCAGTTTAAGGAGCAGATCGGATAGCTCAATCTAATTGATAGCATTTCTGGCATTATTCGCACTCATTTTATCGATATATACAACGTGTGGAAATTTATGCCCCTCATTATACTTGTTAACAATCCTTTTTTGATTATTTCCGTTTATCGTACTTACGAAAGCCACAAAAACCGCGTTAGTCTTCTCTCTCTCTTTCGTCGTAGACATGTTCGTCGACATGTTCGTTTTCTTGCTCGGCAGTTTGGATACCAAAAGATACGTCGCCTTTTTTTCCGCCATTCTAACATATTCCGGAATAACGTATCTAGCTTCTCCTTCCTTTTTCCGCGTCGCAGGACGAGTTTTTTTGAGCAATTAATTAAACTTAAGTAAGAAACGCCGTCTTCTTAGGCGTGTAAGGCTTAGAAGAATACCAGCAACAACAGCAACATCGAATCGATGTAGTAGTCTAGCGGGCCACCAGGAACTAAGAATCAATAGCAACAGTAACGTGTGATAACATCACATAAAGATATCCAACGAAGCGCCAAGTTCAATCCAATCAAACTTCTATCAAGTCCAAAAATGACTGTGCAAATCGAGTTTGTCTGTTTTTGTTTATGGACACTGAAAACGGACAGATCGACACAAACACTTGTTCTCTACTTGACTTTAAATTATAAGTGTTTATACCCGATACTCAAAATGAGTATAGGAGTATATTAGATTTGCGGTGAAAATGGATGTATGTAACGTTCAGAAGGAATCGTTTTCTACCCCATAAAGTATATATATTCTTGATCAGCATCAATCGCCGAATCGATTGAGCCCTGTCTGTCTGTCCGTCCCTATCAGCGCCTAGTGCTCAAAGACTATAAGAGCTAGAGCAACGACATTTTATATCCGGACCTCTGTGATATGTCACTGTTACAAGTAAATAGACGTTCCGGACCTCCGGATATTGCCACCACAGGTACTTTGCCTGTGGTGACTAAACCACTGGTGGGAGTCCCACCAAAACGACAAGTTTTTGTTTCACGGCTGGCCCCTGACCTCACATCTAATGATGTAATTGCTTTTATTCAAAGCAAAATAAAAGCCGTGGGTTTAAAGGTGGAGAAATTTAACTTCTCTTATGCCAGGGAGATAGCCTCGTTTAAGATAAGCATCTCCCCAACTCAATTTGACACCATTTGCTCCGCCAAATTTTGGCCGGAGCATTTGGTGGTGAAGGAGTTTAAGGCTAAGAAGAAGAATGGGCCCCCCATAACCCTTAGAAATGTTTCCAGTGTGCCACCCTTAACCTCAACTTCCTCTTCCTCAACTACCCGTCTTGCTTCCACCTTTCCAAAAAACTAACTTCTCTTTTAGTAACGTATCAGAATGTTAGAGGCTTACGTAGTAAGCTCAGCATTCTTTTCCGGGATAGTGTTGCATTTGCTTCCCACGTTATTGTGTTTACTGAAACCTGGTTAAAGCCGGACATTCTTAGTTCCGAGGACAGTTTTTCTCGACGTGCACGAGATGTTCTGATTCCAGTGGACTCTGTCTTCACGTCGGAACACTTCACAGTCCAAGTTCAACCGGAACTGGAAATTATCTCTATTTATGAGCAGCATTTGTCCGCTTTAACTGCTGTTTCTTCCTCGCTATCAGATAAAGATCGTATGATAGTTCTTGGTGACTTCAATTTGCCAGGAACTGTTTGGTAAACGAGTCTAGTAACCTAGTGTCCATATCACGACATGACTTTGTTGACGGCTTGCTTGACCTGTCCCTGTCTCAAGTCAACCTTGTGAAAAAATCCTTGGGTCGATTGCTTGATCTGTGCTTTGTATCGGATCCGACCTTAGTGTTTTTAACCCGAGTCCTTCCGCTCACTATACTTGAAGACGCCTACCATCCAACTTTCGAAGTGTCGCTAGATATAGGACCAACTGTATTGGATCGGTCGAGTAGGCCACCTGAACGTTTCCGTTGCTTTCGTAAAGCCAAATTTTAGAAGCTTAATAATCTAATTAGGGATTTTGATAGGTCCGCTTTGTACTTGTGCACTGATGTCATAAAAGGCACAAACATTTTTTACAATGCTCTTGGCGCATTTTTCGATTCTTGTGTCCCCCTTTCTTGTCCGATTAGATCTTGAAAACCTCCTTGGTTTACCAAAGAGTTATCCAGCCTAAAAAACTTAAAATCAAGACTTTATATAAAATTTCAAGAAGTTGGTTCTCCTACTTCTCACTCTCGCTATGTAATAGCTCGGTCAAACTTTTCACTTCTTAATGCACAATGCTATAACAACTACCTATCTTGATGCATGGATCTGTGTAACGTCCAGAAGGAATCGTTTCCGACCCCATAAAGTATATATATTGTTGGTCAGCATCAATGGCCGAGTCGATTGAGTCCTGTCTGTCTGTTCGTCCCTATAAGCGCTTAGTGCTCTAAGACCAGAGCTAGAGCAATTTGTATCCAGACTTCTGCGATATGTCACTGTTACAAGTGTATTTCAAAATTGGCGCCACTCACTTCTGCTCCGCAAAGGACGAAAATCTGTGGCATCCGCAATCATAGAGAATGACCATATGTACCAGACTGCCGAATTTTGATCAGATCGGATTATTATTATAGCCAAAAGTAACAAATCAATTTTCTGTCGCTACGCACTCTTTGTCGTGTCTTTCAATGTTAGCGCCGTCTGGCGGAGGAGAGCCGTACCGACTATGTAACTCACAACGTTCTCCATCGTTTATTTATTGCAAAGCTTGCAACATAGAAACTTTATATGACAATAAATGGCTAATTCCACGATTACAAAATATAATAAATAAGACAAATCAGAAATTCAAAAACTATGAATTAAAAGTGTTTTGATCAGAGCTCGAAAATAGCGGTCAACACTTTTTTCCTGTGTGGTCGGTCTGGTCACTGACAAAACAGAAAACAACGTACACTCGCTCTCTCACTGAGCAAAACATTTTCTGTCTTCGCTTGTGTTATATGTTTTTTGTGTCCGGTCGAGACGACAACACTAACAACACTTTACACACAAGATTTGTATAGATTTGCAAAGTTTCTGATTTTTGCTAATTCCTTTAAGCGTCAATAGTCAACACATTTCAGTCAAGACACCTTTGTCGTTTGTTCGCGACAAATTTCCCAGTGAAAGACAGTAGCAAAAGAGGCTAAAAATCTGTCTTTACTTGAGTGAATTGAGCAAAAACTAATTTGATCTTTTCTCAATGTGTCTCCCAAATAAGAGTTTTGCTCATACACCACGAAACTGTGAAACGATATTTGCGAACTGAGAGATAGCTTCGTGTCACTGTGATTGCCAACTATGTATAAATAAAACCTGCTTAACATTTTAAATGCAAAATTCTTGATGAATTTTTCTGTACTATCTAACTTTGCAATATTCAAATGGAATTTTAGTTATATTTCGTTTAATGAATGGTCTAATAGCTTTTAATTTGTCTGGCTTTTCGTTATAGCGTGGACCACGGTTTCCAAGGTGTAGTCAAGCGACACGGCTACAAGGGCATGCCTGCTTCACATGGCGTTACCAAGACTCATCGCCGTCCCGGTAACATTGGAGGTGGTGGCGAAAAGGGACGTGTCTGGCCTGGTACAAAGATGCCTGGTCATATGGGTAATCGTTGGCGTGTTCTTAAAGGCCTGCGAATTTGGCGCACTAACGCAAAGTACAATGTCATGTGGGTGCAAGGTAGCTCAGTGCCTGGACCTACCGGTGGCCTCGTATATATATACGATACGATTTTGCCCCTGCGGAAGCTGAAGCAAGCTCCGCCATTTCCGACATTTTGCGGTGAGGTGGACACTACTTTTGAGGACATTTGGTATGAACAGATGCACAAGTTTAAGGATGAAACTATTATATACAAGTGTGATTAGTTTTATTTTTTATCAATTAAAAAAGTCTTTATATCTAATAAAATGAAAGTTATACAAAATAAACTATATAAAACCATGAAAAAGAACAAACCAAACGTAAAAAGGGTATGGTAAGTGTCGTCGGACGATAATTGACCGATATGGCGGGGTAGTTTTAGATCTAGTATTTAATGTATATCGATAAAAGGTGAATTTCTAGCTACAAACGAACAGGCATACTTTCGGCTACCATGAGGTGCCGACAGGGTTTTAAGCTTCACTGTTTCACTGTCTCGTGGTTAAAGCAGGAGGACATACTGCGGTAAGAATTTTTTGGCGATATTTTGCTAGGTTGTGTATCGACGTACTTTATAGAATAAAACAGCTTAGCAGCGGTGCGGCAGCTCAGAACCAGCAGGGGCAAGCAGCAGCAGCTCCATGCGACAATAACTGTTCTTGCCGATTGATTGATGCTGTTAAAGGCATCTCCGCGTGACCACCGACATGATATTTTATTCACAGTCCTAGGCAAGGACTTGCAAGGGAAATTTGCGCTGGAGTACAGGCACTCAACCACCTCCAGTTAGAGAATCTCTAGGGATGCAGGCAGCGTCGATTTGAGCTGGGCTGCAGGCAGCGCCCAGAGGAACGCGGCCAGCGTGGATATTTGGACTGGGCTGCAGGCAGCGACCCAAAGCAGACGCAGGCAGCGTCGATTATCTGGAGCTTCTGGGAAACAGAAGGATGCAAAATTCTCCCAGAAGAAGTAACCGAATAATGGATGGGCAATCCACCCCCACAACAACTAGTGCGTCTTCGCAATCTGGAAGTAGTGGTGCAGGAAACAGGCCGCCGAAGTCGAAAGTAATAGTTACGTCGGCTCCGCTGATTCCTAGCCAAGCCACTACGGTCACCTTAGTAGTTTTACGACCACAGCAGGAGTTTCCGCACTTCGACAGAACGAGCCACCTCTACTGCTGGATCTCTTAGTGAGAATTGCATTGTTGGAGCAGGAGCTGGAAAGGACAAGAGGCAAGAGCCCAGAACAATGTGAGCACGTAATACCTAACGGGGTCGGAGTGAGCAGTCGCCATCTTATAGCGGACCACCTCTGCTTGCGAGTAGCAGCTATTTTACGTCATTTTGCGCAACCAGTACAGCGCAGACAGCGCATGGAGTCGTGCCGCCGTGTGTAGGCAACGTCACGACGCCGACGCCACTACACTGTACAAATCTGGAGAACAACCAACGCGTGTTGAAGGCACTGAAGCACTTCACCGCGAGAGTGTCAAGTCTTTCTTGATTCATCCGAGCAACGTGAGAGCTGTTGTGGAGCAGCTGTGTTTCAGATATGGTCGACCGGAGTAGCTTATACGCAGCCAGCTCAGTGGAATACGAGAGGTGCCCAATATTTCGGAGCACAGCCTGACGAAGATTATTCCCTTTGCAACCCGTGTGAGTAATCTCACTGCCTTCTTGCAGTCAACGAGGGCAGATCAGCATTTAAGCAACCCAACACTTCTGGAAGAACTTGTGGCCAAAGTGGGAATCAAGGCGCCGATTGCTACATGCAGGGATCGACCAATACCGCGGCGAGCAACAAGAGAGCCGTCTCAGAGGTTGTCCAATCTGTGGAGGGCAACATGCAGTTAAAGGCTGAGGGACTTCAACGGAGCTTCTCCGCCAGACAGGTGGAGGTACGTGAGGAGGCATTAACTATGCTCTTCATGCCTACGAAGTGCTCATATGACTAGATCCTGCAAGGTCGCAGAAGGTTAGCGAAACCAGCAGACAATAGTTTCTAGACGTAGCCTGAACAGAGGGGCTTCGCAGGCGGATGCGGCCGCACAGATGATCTTAAATTGTGTCGACGTAGAAGGAGGCCGCCTATTGTTCCGTATACTGTCAGTAACGCTGTACGGAGCAAACCGATGGATACATTCACACTTCTGGATGAAGGATCATCTCTTACGATGATCGACGATTTCCTCAGAAAGGATCTGGGCGTGCAAGGTGAGCGTCGTCATCTAAATATTCAGTGGAGCTAACCATCGTGGAACAGGCAAGCCAATTCGCTATGCGTTGTGAAACGTGTATTCCGTTTCGAGCCTGAGCAAGCCGATGCTGACTCTACACCGACGAGATGTTTAAGGCGTTAATGCTAGCCTGCCAATTAGGCCCCACATAATCGCAGTGAGGAAGATATTCATTGGACTGGATCACGGACATTTGGGATTTCCAATTAGATCGTGACTGTTTGTCGGACAGGGACCATATGCGGCTGCAACTGAGCTGGGCTGGGTTGTCTTTGGGCCGGTAAGCGGGAAATCAAACATGCCTTCACCGCGGACCTGCCTCCTAGCTGTATGATTGGATGACATTATTCAGAGGATGGTAGAAGACTATTACGATGTTAACAACGTTAGAAAGGACGTTTACATGCTTGTCGCAACTGTAATCTCGGAACGGGGCACAGGCGTCTCTGGTTCTTGGCTTGTCCTGAATCCGAGGCGACTACCTGTAGACCTCCATTTTACATCAGACTTCCCGGGGCACGCGGGCTATGCCCCGGGTGACTAAACCCTTCCCGTCTACTCGTGGGACCAACAATGCCAAACTCAAATTTAAATATTAAAAACACCGCAAAGGAGCTCGGTACTCCTCTTAAAGTGGCGGAGGGCAAAAACCATGCCTCTTCAACCGCATCTCTTCCCATCTTACTCTAGTAGACTGCTATTAGTAAACCTCCTATTCCCCTTAGTTAACCGTAGAAAAATGCTTGATGTGATTTTTATGCACAACTTGATCAGGGGTGACATAGACAGCCCTGAACTGTTGAGCCGCATAAACTTCACGATCCCTATTAGACTTACTAGAAGTTTTATACCGTTGTTCCTTCCACTTTGTAGATCGAATTATTCCTTAACTAAACCGTTTAGGGTCTTATGCTCGGATTATAATTCCCTCTGCCATATCATATCCACCACTAATTCTCTTCCTCTTATTAAATTACTAATCCTTACACATCTTTCTAGTAATTAGTAATTAGTAATTGTAGTGGTATTTTTATTATACCCGATACTCAAAATGAGTATTGGGGTATATTAGATTTGTGGTAAAAGTGGATGTGTGTAACGTCCAGAAGGAATCGTTTCCGACCTCATAAAGTATATATATTCTTGATCAGCATCAATAGCCGAGTCGATTGAGCCTTGTCTGTCTGTCCGTCCGTCCGTCTGTCCGTCTGTCCGTCCCCTTCAGCGCATAGTGCTCAAAGACTATAAGAGCTGGAGCAACGATGTTTTGGATCCAGACTTCTGTGATATGTCACTGCTCCAAAAATGTTTCAAAACTTTGCCTCGCCCACTTCCGCCCCCACAAAGGACGAAAATCTGTGGCATCCACATTTTTAAAGATACGATAAAACCAAAAACGCAGAATCGTAGAGAATGACCATATCTTTTAGACTGCAGAATCTGAATTGGATCGTATTATTATTATAGCCAGCATCAAGAAAACAATTTCATTTTTTCTCGCCCTGTCTCTCTCTAACACACACGTAGCATAGGCGGCATTGCTTAGAGTAAAACATTAGCGCCTAGATCTCAGAGACTATAAAAGCTAGAGCAACCGAATTTGGTATCCACACTCCTAATATATCGGACCGAGACGAGTTTGTTTCAAAATTTCGCCACACCCCCTTCCGCCCCCGCAAAGGATGCAAATCTGGGGATATTCACAAATCTCAGAGAGTATTAAGGCTAGAGTAACCAAATTTAGTGTCCGTACTTCTGTTAGATCTCACTATAAAACGTATATCTCAAAATTTCGCCCCACCCCCTTCCGCCCACACAAAGGACGAAAATCTGTTGCATCAACAATATTGCACATTCGAGAAAACTAAAAACGCAGAATCATAAATAATGACCATATCTATCAGGTTGCTGAATCTGGATCAGATCAGATCATTTTTATAGCCAAAAGGAACAAATCAATTTTCAGTGCCTACGCAGCGCCCGACGTCACGCTCAGACTGATTTTCTGTCTCTCTCGCACGCATTCTTTGTCGTGTCGTTTAATATTAGCGGCGTCTGCCGGAGGAGAGCCATACTGACTTAGTATCGGGTATAACCGTAGAGTTGCGGTGTCCGCAGCAACTCACAACGTTCCCCCTCGTTTTTATTTTGAATGCATGCCCAGTTCTATTAGAAACTTTAGTGCTAATCTTCTCTAATATCTTTCCTGCATGCTCGCGTAACAGCCTTCTGCTGGTGTCACACGGGCCATTTGACGGTGCAGTAATTGCATCGCCTCTTGAAATATGTAGTCATTGCATGTCAACGTCCACTAAACAAGAATATTTTAAAACTTCGCCCCGCCCACTTCCACCCCCACAAAGGGCGAAAATCTGTGGCATCCACAATTTCAAAGATACAAGAAAACAGAAGAAGCCGAATCGTAGAGGATGAATATATCTTCTAAAGTGCAAAATCTGAACCAGATCTTTTAAATATTATAGCCAGAATCAAGAAAACGTCATTCTCTCTCACTCTGTCTCTCTCTAACACACAGGTTTCATGGTCGACTTTGCCTATTGAAAAATTTGAATTCAAGGATCTCAGTATCTATAATCCACACTCCTGTGATATCGGACCTTGACAAGTTTGTTTCAAAATTTCGCCCCACTCCCTTACGCCCCCACAAACGACGAAAATCTGTGGCATCCACAATATTGAACATACTAGAAAACTCATAGAGAATGACCATATCTATCAGATTGCTGAATCTGGATCAGATGGGATCATTTTTATAGCCGAAAGGAACGAATCAATTTTCAGCGCCTGACGACACGCCCAGATTATCTGTCATTCTCGCACGCACTCTTTGTCGTGTCGTTTAATATTAGCGGTGTCTGCCGGAGAAGAGCCGTACTGACTAAGTATCGGGTATAAATCTTGAGTTGCGGTCGCCGCGGTCACAGCGTTCCCCCTCGTTATACCCGATACTCAAAATGAGTATAGGGGTATATTAGATTTGTGGTGAAAATTGATCTGTGTAAGGAATCGTAAGGAATGGCGCCACTCACTTCTGCTCCGCAAAGGACGAAAATCTGTGGCATCCGCAATCATAGAGAATGACCATATGTACCAGACTTCCGAATTTGGATCAGATCGGATTATTATTAAAGCCAAAAGTAACAAAACCATTTTCTGTCGCTACGCACTCTTTGTCGTGTCGTTCAATGTTAGCGCCGTCTGGCGGAGGAGAGTCGTACCGACTATGTAACTCACAACGTTCTCCCTCGTTTATTTATTGCAAAGCTTGCAACATAGAAACTTTATATGACAATAAATGGCTAATTCCACGATTACTGTTAAGCTATTAAGCGTGTTGCGTGACCTTCCATCCATGGCGGCGATTATTAGTTATTGATCTTAATTATGAAGTCTAGTGTAAGTTAGGCTAGGGCAAAGCGGGAGCGCAATAAAAGCTCGCTCTCTCGCTCTTGGCGAATTCGCCCCGCTTTGCCACCGTAGGTTAGCTAGAGTAAGAGATTTGAATTGTGAAGGAAATAGATAGAAATAGATCGAGCGTATCAATTTTTCGCCCCGCCGAATAAATAGTTTAAATTACAGCCACCCAAAGTTTTCGGTTAATTCATTAGAAAAACTCTTCTAATTTTTCATGGCGCCCCCGGGTGGACTGTAAAGTTAATTATAGGCAACAACAATAAATGACAGTGACACAAGAAATTGCAGTATATGCAAACATATTCGTTGCCCGCGTCGTGGTGTGTGTGTCAATCGGCAATCAATTTGCATAATATCATCGCGTCGGTCGCGCCAAGAATAATTTTTGTGCAAGTTTCTGCTACCGCCGAGGGATGCCCTGCGATAAAGCCAGGAAAGTAGCAGTTGGATTCAAAGATCCAAAAGAGGAATCAGAGGTATTTGTGCAGAAAATTGAAGGCTGAGCAAAAGACATTCAGATCTCTCTTTGAGGTGTCTTGTGCTGAAAACATTGCACATCGCTTTCAATTCTAGGCACAGACGTATGATATACATATAGTAGAGCTTGATTGCATGCATTTTATTAGTAATTGCATAAATATAACTAAACACACATAAATACATACATATCGACACATACAGACATATGTGAACCGCTATTTGGACGCAACAGTTATATGTACATACATCTATCGTTTACTGCAATCACTGTCGTCCTCCCCCCCCCCTTTATTTTGTTCTACCTTTCTCGTCGTTAGAACCTCACAAGAAAGTTTGTTCGTTCGTTCACCCAAGCCACGGCGTATAGAAAGTTTCCACACATACATACAAGCAGCAGCACCGGTGCATTATTTCGCTTCTCCACTGCTGCTTGCGTTGTATTTGTTGGGAGAATTTTCGTTGCCGCTCTTGAGCTTAACGGTGCGCCAAGTGACGCTCTACCCTGTATCTAACGGGTATATTCTTTTCGGCTGTTACTTGCCAAGTGACGCGCTACCCTGTATCTAAGGGGTATATTGTTTTCGGCCGTCACTTGCAACTACTCTTTCCCTTGATACCTCGTGCCTCGACATTCAATTAAAATTCGTTTTCGATTATCGTTCTCGTTCAAACATTTAAAAAAAAAATAATAATAATAAATAAATAAATAGAAATAATAGTGGTTTGTTGCGTAAAATCTTCATACACAAATATTATGGCAGAAAACAGTAAATCCACTCTTGAAGACTTAAAGATTAAGCTCAAAAGTCGAGTAAAAAGCATTCGCCGCTTAGAGGATCGATTAGATCAAGGGTCGATTCCTTTGCAATTACCGGAATTACAATGTAGATTAGATTGTTTGAATGCTTCAATTGAAAAGGCTAACCATTTGCAGGAGCAAATCGAGGACATAACAGGTGATGATGCATATGCAGCCGAGTTGGAAGAGCTGACGATTGTCACCAAGGGAAAGATAATGCTTATCGCCGCCTTTGATGCAGCAAGCGAGACGAAGCCAGTGTCTTCTTCAGCCCCAACTCATGCTAGACTTCCGAAATTGGCATTACCCAAATTTAGTGGTAAACACTCGGAATTCAAAAATTTCATTAGCCTTTTTGAGAGACTAGTCCATAGCGACAACAGCATACCGGTGATCGAAAAATTTAATCATTTGATTTCGTGCCTCTCTGATGAAGCATTAGGAACAATAAAGGCGTTCCAAGTCACCGAGGCAAATTGAGGAAAGGCCATGGCTGGCCTAAAACGAGTATATCACAACGATTATTTGATTTTCACGAATAATATTTCCACATTATTCAATCTGCCGACAATATCGCATCAATCTGCATCATCTCTAAGAACTCTAATCGATACTGTTTCGTCGATTTTCGGATCGTTACTGTTGATCGGTGATGATACAAAAATTTCGAATGCAATGCTCATTCATCTCGTTTTAAACAGAGTCGACCCTCTGACGAAACAAAAGTGGGATGAACAGCTTACTTATGAGAAGTTGCCGCTTTGGTCCGACTTTGAGAAAGTCTTGAATCGTCGATACCAGCATCTGTCTGCTGAAGAATCGACCAAGCCAAGGCAAGACAAAGTCATGCCAAGCAAGCAACATAATCGCAGTTCATTTACTTGTTCTTCCACTTCCACGAACAGTAGAACTCAGCAAACTTGTAGCTACTGCAATTCAGGAGACCATGTAGTGTCAAATTGCCCTCCATTTTCGCGTCTCTCGGTGATGCAAAGGTTTGAGTTTGCTAAGTCGGCATCCCTATGCATTAATTGTCTGCGAAAAGGCCACGGTGTTGTAAAATGCAAAGCCAATAAATGTCGAGTGTGCAGCCGCTCACATCATACATTATTGCATCGATACACAGTGTCGGCTAATAGTCTCGCGTTGCCACCACCCCAAGAGAGTCCTTCTCCTCCATCAAATCAGAATCAACCTTCCACGTCACATGTTTTGCATGCGACAGCGTTGGACAGGGTAATTCTGGCTACGTCGATCGTAAACATCCGAACTAAGAGCGGTGAACACATTCTGGCCAGAGCTCTGCTCGACTCTGGATCACAAACAAATTTCATTACCGAGGACCTCGCTAATCGCTTACAGATCCGTAGAGAGGAGTTCTGTATTAACTTGCTTGGAATTGGTGAATCTAATTCTCAAGTAAAGGATAAAATACACACAGTGGTGAAGTAGCGAATAAATGGTAGTGAGTTATCCTTTGATTTTTGGATCCTGAAATCAATATCAGGTTATCACTCTGACCAGTCAGTGAATGTGACTGACTGGCGAATCCCAGAGAACCTACCACTGGCAGACCCTTATTGCTACAAGCCACAAAGAATAGATATGTTAATTGGAGAAGAATCGTTCTTTGAATTATTAGCTGTTGGTCAAATTAAACAAGGTCCAAGGTTTCCAACTCTTCAGAAAACCCTTCTTGGTTGGGTTGTGTCGGGAAAATATGTTTCCAGGAGTTCTGCTCCTCAAATTACAAACAGTTTGAGTTGCAGTGAAGAGTTGCTAGTATCCATCGATAGGACCTTGAAAAAGTTTTGGTCACTGGGAGAAATGCCATCTACCAAGAAAATTGCCACACCTGAGCACAAGCTATGTGAAGAACACTATCGTAAGACGACTCAGGTACTATCATCAGGTCGGTTCGAAGTAAGGCTCCCGTTTAAATCAGATCCAAATTGTTTAGGCAACTCCTTTGAGGTTGCGAAACGGCGGTTTTTGTCGCTTGAAAGACGATTGCATCGTGACCCTGAGTTGAAGAAAATGTACTTGGAATTCATGGAAGAGTACCTCTCCTTAGGTCATATGTCTCCTACTGACAATACGATTCCTTCTACTCCACACTACGTAATCTCTCATCAGTGTGTTCTGAGGCCCCAAAGTACGTATACCAAGCTCCGAGTCGTGTTCGATGCTTCGTCCAAGACGTCCTCACAGGTGGCCTTAAATGACATTCTGATGGTGGGACCTACCATTCAAGAGGAATTATACTCGACACTGCTCCGTTTCTGTCTGCATAGGTTTGCCCTGACTGCTGATGTTAAAAAGATGTATCGCCAAGTGATGGTGAACGAAGCGGATCGGCAGTTTCAGCTCATAGTGTGGAGAAGAGACCCTTCTGAATCCTTGAGATTATACAAGCTCAACACTGTAACCTATGGGACTGGACCAGCCCCATTCTTAGCTATCCGGTGTTTGAAAAGGTTGAGTGAGTCTGCGAAGCTCTCATTCCCTAGAGCTGCTAACGTTATTGGGTCCGACTTTTACGTCGATGACTTGTTGACTGGTGCTGCATGCGTAGAGGAGCTAAGGGCAATTAAGTCCGAAGTGTCTCAGGTTCTTCATACCGCAGGGTTTGAGTTGACTAAGTGGTTTTCAAACTCACCCGAGATCACCGCATCTGAGAGCACAGCCAAACCCATAACAATCTCGGATTCAGAGTCGACAAAGGCGTTAGGAATCTCATGGTTACCTACTGACGATACCTTTAAGTTCAAAATTGACAATTCAGTTATGGGTCTCCGAGCGACAAAACGGAACATACTATCGGTGACATCAAAGTTGTTTGACCCCCTTGGTTTATTAAGTCCTATCGTTATAAAAGGCAAGATCCTATTGCAGGAGCTTTGGCTTAACAAACTAGATTGGGATGAGTCGATCCCGCTGCATTTGGAAACAGCGTGGAATAAGTTGAAAACTACACTATCTCAATTGGAAGACAAATCCATATCTCGGTTTGTGTATTCCGATCCGATGTCACCGGTTCAAATACATGCCTTTGCTGACGCCTCCATGAGAGCGTATGGAGCGTGCGTCTATATACGTAGCAGAACTGCAGAAGGTTTAAAAATAACATTGTTGACTTCGAAATCCAAAGTAGCGCCGCTCAAGACCAAAACGCTCCCAAGGCTTGTGTTATGTGCCGCTCACCTTCTCGCAGATCTCTGTCACAGAATCAAGCCCCTATTAAACGTGCCCATTGAACGAGTCGTTTATTGGTCGGATTCAGAGGTAACTCTTCATTGGATCCGGTCTCATTCATTGTCGTTGTCGACTTTCGTTTCAAATAGAGTGGCTGAGATTCAAGAGTGGTCAGATGATGCTACGTGGCGGCATGTACCCACGAAACAGAACCCAGCAGATATTGTCTCAAGAGGTTGCGACGTCGACGAAATCGTTCAGTCAATTTGGTTCGAAGGACCATAATTTCTGAAAGAGGAAGAAGAAAACTGGCCCAAGAACGCTCAATTCGAACACTCCGATGATATTCAGCTGGAAAAGAGGAAGACTGCGGTCGGGCTGACCGCTGCTGTGCGAAGTTCGGAGCTGTTAGATGTCATCGAGGGATTCTCGTCACACCTCAAACTGTTTAGAGTGTTCGTGTATGTGTTCCGCTTTATAAGAAAATGTAAAGACCCAAGCCTAAATTTCGAAAAAACTATCTCACCGACCGAATACAATGAAGCCTTTTATAAAATTGTCGAAATCGTCCAGCATCACGAGTATCAAGGAGAAATCGAAAAGGTTAGGAAAGGATCTACAATTGGTCCTAGTATTCAGCGGTTGAACCCTTTCATCCATGAAGACACAGGGACTTGGTGCAACTTTTCGTTGTTGTGAGTGGGGGGGCGACTAGCCAAAGCTCCTATATCATACGATGCCAAGTTTCCTCTGCTTTTGACTAAGCGCTCGCCATTCGTGCGAAGCTATATTCGTCATCTGCACCATTCGAATTTTCATGTCGGCCCACGAGCACTTGTGAGCATCCTTCGACAGAGCGTTTGGATAGTGAACGCTCAGGAGGTCTGCCGTCAGACAGTTCGATCGTGTATGCGCTGTTTTAAATACAAGCCTCGATTGCTGACGCAACTCATGGGGAATTTACCCGCAGATCGACTCCGTGCTCTCCGCCCATTTTCAATTTGCGGCGTTGATTTTTGTGGACCAGTGCACACGACATTGAAAATTCGCGGAAGGATACAAGTCATACATTTCGCTTTTTGTTTGTTTTGCGTCCAAGGCGGTTCACCTAGAAATAGTTTCCGATCTAACCACTGACTGTTTTTTGTTGGCTTTCCAAAGGTTCGTCGGGCGCCGAGGATATCCCCAAGTCGTTCATTGCGACAACGGGACGAACTGCGTCGGAGCGAGCCGCCATCTCAGCGCTCTGCGGATCAGGCTCAAGGAGCAGGGAGACACAATTCGCGACTTCGGGTCAAAAAACGGATGCGAATTTGCGTTCATACCGCCGCGAGCTCCTCACATGGGAGGGCTATGGAAGATAAGTGTAAAAACTGCCAAGGGCCTACTCCTACGGGCGGTAGGCAGCGCGCTCCTAGCCGCCGAAGAGCTCGCCACAGTCCTCGTCGGAATCGAGGCCATAATGAACTCGAGGCCGCTGGGAGCCATCAGCCAAGATCCCAGCGATGGCGAGGCCCTAACACCCGGTCACCTGCTGACAGGCGGGTCGCTCATCGCCCCCCCAGCACTGCGGACTCCGGACCAGGAGAGTCTCAGTTGTTTGCGGCGATGGCGACTTGTCTCGTCAGTCAGGCGAGCGTTTTGGCAGCGATGGTCCCGCGAATATGTCCTGGGGGTGCAAATTCGGGGCAAATGGCACCAGCAACCGAACCCCGAGGAAGGAGACCTCGTCATCGTGGCCGAGGACAATCTGCCGCCTCAGGAGTGGCTCGTGGGGATGGTCATCGCCACGCACGCAGGAGAGGACGGCATGGTCAGGGTCGTCGAAATAAGGACTAGCACTGGAGCGGTTTTTCGGCGGGCCATACATACAAATTAGCGCCGCTCCCAATGTGTTGAAGCCGATGCATGCGTTCAACGGGGCCGGTGTTGCGTGACCTTCCATCCATGGCGGCGATTATTAGTTATTGATCTTAATTATGAAGTCTAGTGTAAGTTAGGCTAGGGCAAAGCGGGAGCGCAATAAAAGCTCGCTCTCTCGCTCTTGGCGAATTCGCCCCGCTTTGCCACCGTAGGTTAGCTAGAGTAAGAGATTTGAATTGTGAAGGAAATATAGTTGTTCGCCAACATTGAAATAAATCGAGCGTATCAATTTTTCGCCCCGCCGAATAAATAATTTAAATTACAGCCACCCAAAGTTTTCGGTTAATTCATTAGAAAAACTTTTCTACTTTTTTAAAGCGTTTTTAATAACTGTTGCAATTTGAAGTTAATGAAAGTCGAAAGGCTGTTTATAATTCACAATTTATTTGCATATGTAAACCAACTTATCGCGTATGTACATATGGGGATGATTGGGCGAACGATTGATGCGAGGATGTTAATCTAATAGCTGCGACGATTAGCTCAAGACTGAAAATGCAAGGGCTGACGGGACAAATGGCCGGGCCCTATGCAGCTAGCTTAGACGCGAGCGAGAGAGTATGATAGCCCGAGAGCGTTAGAGCTGCTCGGGGACGCTGTTAAGCCGAGTCCGAGAGATTGCGACATAAGGAGACGAAAGAATTCCGCTGCATGCGCATATGCGGTAGCAAATGATCTTTGCAGTGGGGGCATTGGAAACGACAACACCAAAATGCATTTCCTTTGGGCCGCACCACTGGCAATAATTTAAAATATTTAAGCTGCTTGACCCGACAATTACCAAATATAATAAATAAGACAAATCAGAAATTCAAAAACTATGAATTAAAAGTGTTTTGATCAGAGCTCGAAAATAACGGTCAAAACTTTTTTCCTGTGTGGTCGGTCTAGTCACTGACAAAACAGAAAACCACGTACACTCGCTCTCTCACTGAGCAAAACATTTTCTGTCTTCGCTTGTGTTATATGTTTTTTGTGTCCGGTCGAGACGACGGCACTAACAACACTTTACACATATACAAGATTTGTATAGATTTGCAAAGTTTCTGATTTTTGCTAATTCCTTTAAGCGTCAATAGTCAACACATTTCAGTCAAGACACATTTGTCGTTTGTTCGCGACAAATTGCCCAGTAAAAGACAGTAGCAAAAGAGGCTAAAAATCTGTCGTTGCTTGAGTGAATTGAGCAAAAACTAATTTGATCTTTTCTCAATGTGTCGCCCAAATAAGAGTTTTGCTCATACACCACGAAACTGTGAAACCATATTTGCGAACTGAGAGATAGCTTCGTGTCACTGTGATTGCCAACTATGTATAAATAAACCCTGCTTAACATTTTAAATGCAAAATTCTTGATGAATTTTTCTGTACTATCTAACTTTGCAACATTAAAATGGAATTTTAGTTATATTTCGATTAATGAATGGTCTAATAGCTTTTAAGTTGTCTGGCTTTTCGTTATAGCGTGGACCACGGCTTCCAAGGTGTAGTCAAGCGACACGGCTACAAGGGCATGCCTGCTTCACATGGCGTTACCAAGACTCATCGCCGTCCCGGTAACATTGGAGGTGGTGGCGAAAAGGGATGTGTCTGGCCTGGTACAAAGATGCCTGGTCATATGGGTAATCGTTGGCGTGTTCTTAAAGGCCTGCGAATTTGGCGCACTAAAGCAAAGTACAATGTCATGTGGGTGCAAGGTAGCTCAGTGCCTGGACCTACCGGTGGCCTCGTATATATATACGATACGATTTTGCCCCTGAGGAAGCTGAAGCAAGCTCCGCCATTTCCGACATTTTGCGGTGAGGTGGACACTACTTTTGAGGACATTTGGTATGAACAGATGCACAAATTTAAGGATGAAACTATTATATAAAAGTGTGATTAGTTTTATTTTCTATCAATTAAAAAAGTCTTTATATCTAATAAAATGAAAGTTATACAAAATAAACTATATAAAACCATGAAAAAGAACAAACCAAACGTAAAAAGGGTATGGTAAGTGTCGTCGGACGATAATTGACCGATATAGGCGGGGTAGTTTTAGATCTAGTATTTAATTTATATCGATAAAAGGTGAATTTCTAGCTACAAACGAACAGGCATACTTTCAGCTACCATGAGGTGCCGCCAGGGTTTTAAGCTTCACTGTTTCACTGTCTCGTGGTTAAAGCAGGAGGACATACTGCGGTAAGAATTTTTTGGCAATATTTTGCTAGGTTGTGTATCGACGTACTTTATAGAATAAAACAGCATAGCAGCGGTGCGGCAGCTCAGAACCAGCAGGGGTCAGCAGCAGCAGCTGCATGCGACAATAACTGTTCTTGCCGATTGATTGATGCTGTTAAAGGCATCTCCGCGTGACCACCGACATGATATTTTATTCACAGTCCTAGGCAAGGAACTGCAAGGGCAATTTGCGCTGGAGTACAGGCAGTCAACCACCTCCAGTTAGAGAATTTCTAGGGATGCAGGCTGCGTCGATTTGAGCTGGGCTGCAGGCAGCGCCCAGAGGAACGCGGCCAGCGTGGATATTTGGACTGGGCTGCAGGAAGCGATCCAAAGCAGACGCAGGCAGCGTCGATTATCTGGAGCTTCTGGGAAATAGAAGGATGCAAAATTCTCCCAGAAGAAGTAACCGAATAATGGATGGGCAATCCACCCCCACAACAACTAGTGCGTCTTCGCAATCTGGAAGTAGTGGTGCAGGAAACAGGCCGCCGAAGTCGAAAATAATAGTTACGTCGGCTCCGCTGATTCCTAGCCAAACCACTACGGTCACCTTGGTAGTTTGACGACCAGAAGTTTTACGACCACAGCAGGAGTTTCCGCACTTGGACAGAACGAGCCACCTCTACTGCTGGATCTCTTGGTGAGAATTGCATTGTTGGAGCAGGAGCTGGAAAGGACAAGAGGCAAGAGCCCAGAACAATGTGAGCACGTAATACCTAACGGGGTCGGAGTGAGCAGTCGCCATCTTATAGCGGACCACCACTGCTTGCGAGTAGCAGCTATTTTATGTCATTTTGCGCAACCAGTACAGCGCAGACAGCGCATGGAGTCGTGCCGCCGTGTGTAGGCATCTGCAACGTCACGACGCCGACGCCACTAGCTGGATCGTACGTCTGAACGACACCAAATGGAAGCAGTGGCAACTATATGCCCCGCAAGCTTCCTGATCTGCCTTTGAAGGTCAGCCCGAGGGTTGGGCGACCTTTCTTTGTACATATACTGAGACAACGCAAGCGTACAACTGTACAAATCTGGAGAACAACCAACGCGTGTTGAAGGCACTGAAGCACTTCACCGCGAGAGTGTCAAGTCTTTCTTGATTCATCCGAGCAACGTGAGAGCTGTTGTGGAGCAGCTGTGTTTCAGATATGGTCGACCGGAGTAGCTTATACGCAGCCAGCTCAGTGGAATACGAGAGGTGCCCAATATTTCGGAGCACAGCCTGACGAAGATTATTCCCTTTGCAACCCGTGTGAGTAATCTCACTGCCTTCTTGCAGTCAACGAGGGCAGATCAGCATTTAAACAACCCAATACTTCTGGAAGAACTTGTGGCCAAACTCCGTACAAGCAAGCGAGTGGAGTGGGCAAGGCATGCTGTGACGATTATACCTTTCCCAACTATTGTGCATTTTAGTGCGTGGTGCGCTATCGTGGTGTGTACTATCGTGGACATCGAAGGGTGGGAACCAAGGCGCCGATTGCTACATGCAGGGATCGACCAATACCGCGGCGAGCAACAAGAGAGCCGTCTCAGAGGTTGTCCAATCTGTGGAGGGCAACATGCAGTTAAAGGCTGAGGGACTTCAGCGGAGCTTCTCCGCCAGACAGGTGGAGGTACGTGAGGAGGCATTAACTATGCTCTTTATGCCTACGAAGTGCTCATATGACTAGATCCTATTCAGTGGTTTGGAGGTGGATTCTCCAGGGAGCTAACCATCGTGGAACAGGCAAGCCAATTCGCTATGCGTTGTGAAACGTGTATTCCGTTTCGAGCCTGAGCAAGCCGATGCTGACTCTACACCGACGAGATGTTTAAGGCGTTAATGCTAGCCTAGGGGCCGTCAGCCATCGGGTGCTACAAGGGGACAAACGGATGACGGGTCGGCTCGCACAACTGTGAACTCGGAACTGAGGCGCAGCCGCTCCGGTTAGTAATACCCGGTGCGGTCTGCGTCTCACACCCCCCCTAGGACACAGCCTTGGACAAAAGGACAGGCCTCAATAAACTCAGCAGAGTTCAACGCATGGCAGAGCTATGCATAACTGGCGGGCTACGCACTACTCCAGGGGAAGCCCTGGATACTGTGCTGGACCTCCTCCCGGTTGATCTCATGGGAAAGAAGGTGGCAACACTTTCCGCCCTCCGAATGCGAGAAGCCAGACTGATGAGACTCCCGCAATTACCAGAGAGGACAGATTACTGTATCCCCAGTGATCACCTCTCGACGCCCTTCCAGGTATCAATCCCATCTAGGGAGGACTGGGAGATGGGCGAACCAGGGCCTGCAAATGCGGTCCACTTCTACACTGATGGCTCAAAGCTAGACGGCCGCGTGGGAGGCGGAGTCTACTGCAACGAGCTGAACATCAGTCATTGCTTCAGGCTCCCGGATCACTGTAGTGTGTTCCAAGCGGAGGTTGAAGCCATCAAGGAGGCCATTTCGATCGTCTCCAAACTACTCCTAGATACGCACTTAGTGTGCGTCTTCTCGGACAGCCAAGCAGCTATCAAAGCTCTAGGCTCAATATCGTCGAACTCAGCGACTGTAAATGACTGCCGCAGGTCTCTGCACGAGATCGCAGAGCAGTTAGATCTCTTCCTTATATGGGTCCCCGGCCACAGGGACATCGAGGGGAATGACGCCGCCGACGAGCTAGCCAGCCAGGGTACTACGATTCCTCTCCCATCGGAGAGGGAGCAAGTAGCGATGCCCTTGGCTACGTGCAGGCTCCTAACGCACGAATTGTTCGAGCAAAATGCCAATAGGAGATGGCAGCAAACCGTTTCCTGTAAAGTCTCAAGATTGATATGGCCATATCGATCGAAGAAGCGCTCAGCAGAGCTGTATAAACTCAGCAGAGCACAGTGCTCTGCAGTTACTAGAGCCATTACGGGACACTGGCAGATCGGCACTCACGCCTCTAGACTGTCAATCCCTCATAACGACTTCTGCAGGAGTTGTCGCGACGAGGAGGAGGAGGAATCGGTCCCCCACTTCTTCTGCCACTGCCCAGCCCTTGGAAATCGTCGTCTTCATACTCGGGGCCGCTTTCCTCACGGACATTTCGGACCTATCCGTAATCAAACCAGGGACCTTGTCCAAATACATCCAAGCCACCGGATGGGACTGCCCTTAACCTGCAGTAGTATGCTCTCACGGTTCGGGCAACGCGAAGGGGCACATGCCCATGCGGCAACACAACGGACCTGTTTATAGGTCCAAGTGAGCTTGGGGGCGGGAGGCTCTTATCCCCCCCCCTCCCGGCTACCGCCTTAACCTAACCTAATGCTAGCCTGCCAATTAGGCCCCACACAAACGCAGTGACGAAGATATTCATTGGACTGGATCACGGACATTTGGGATTTCCAATTAGATCGTGACTGTTTGCCGGACAGGGACCATATGCGGCTGCAACTGAGCTGGGCTGGGTTGTCTTTGGGCCGGTAAGCGGGAAATCAAACATGCCTTCACCGCGGACCTGCCTCCTAGCTGTATGATTGGATGACATTATTCAGAGGATGGTAGAAGACTATTACGATGTTAACAACGTTAGAAAGGACGTTTACATGCTTGTCGCAACTGTAATCTCGGAACGGGGCACAGGCGTCTCTGGTTCTTGGCTTGTCCTGAATCCGAGGCGACTGTGCTTTACGCCCTAGGATACAGGGGGTCACGAGAGAATCGGACCCCACCGTAACTGTACACACTGCTGGAAGTGCGACTATACTCTCCCCGTGAGGGCGGCTGGAAACAGGTCCTGGTACGGTCATGTCTCTGCCAGGATGCTTACTAATTGTAGTCGGGCGGAGAGAAGAAAACTCTCAGTGAAATAACCCCAATCCAAGGTGACACTGTCATATGCCGAAGGATGCATGGTCGAGGGGTTGCTCGGTTGTTAATATGCGAACTCGGGATACCTGTAGACCTCCATTTTACATCAGACTTCCCGGGGCACGCGGGCTATGCCCCGGGTGACTAAACCCTTCCCGTCTACTCGTGGGACCAACAATGCCAAACTCAAATTTAAATATTAAAAACACCGCAAAGGAGCTCGGTACTCCTCTTAAAGTGGCGGAGGGCAAAAACCATGCCTCTTCAACCGCATCTCTTCCCATCTTACTCTAGTAGACTGCTATTAGTAAACCTCCTATTCCCCTTAGTTAACCGTAGAAAAATGCTTGATGTGATTTTTATGCACAACTTGATCAGGGGTGACATAGACAGCCCTAAACTGTTAAGCCGCATAAACTTCACGATCCCTATTAGACTTACTAGAAGTTTTATACCGTTGTTCCTTCCACTTTGTAGATCGAATTATTCCTTAACTAAACCGTTTAGGGTCTTATGCTCGGATTATAATTCCCTCTGCCATATCATATCCACCACTAATTCTCTTCCTCTTATTAAATTACTAATCCTTACACATCTTTCTAGTAATTAGTAATTAGTAATTGTAGTGGTATTTTTATTATACCCGATACTCAAAATGAGTATTGGGGTATATTAGATTTGTGGTAAAAGTGGATGTGTGTAACGTCCAGAAGGAATCGTTTCCGACCTCATAAAGTATATATATTCTTGATCAGCATCAATAGCCGAGTCGATTGAGCCTTGTCTGTCTGTCCGTCCGTCCGTCTGTCCGTCTGTCCGTCCCCTTCAGCGCATAGTGCTCAAAGACTATAAGAGCTAGAGCAACGATGTTTTGGATCCAGACTTCTGTGATATGTCACTGCTCCAAAAATGTTTCAAAACTTTGCCCCGCCCACTTCCGCCCCCACAAAGGACGAAAATCTGTGGCATCCACATTTTTAAAGATACGATAAAACCAAAAACGCAGAATCGTAGAGAATGACCATATCTTTTAGACTGCAGAATCTGATCGTATTATTATTATAGCCAGCATCAAGAAAACAATTTCATTTTTTCTCGCCCTGTCTCTCTCTAACACACACGTAGCATAGGCGGCTTTGCTTAGAGTAAAACATTAGCGCCTAGATCTCAGAGACTATAAAAGCTAGAGCAACCGAATTTGGTATCCACACTCCTAATATATCGGACCGAGACGAGTTTGTTTCAAAATTTCGCCACACCCCCTTCCGCCCCCGCAAAGGATGCAAATCTGGGGATATTCACAAATCTCAGAGAGTATTAAGGCTAGAGTAACCAAATTTAGTGTCCGTACTCCTGTTAGATCTCACTATAAAACGTATATCTCAAAATTTCGCCCCACCCCCTTCCGCCCACACAAAGGACGAAAGCTGTTGCATCAACAATATTGCACATTCGAGAAAACTAAAAACGCAGAATCATAAATAGTGACCATATCTATCAGGTTGCTGAATCTGGATCAGATCAGATCATTTTTATAGCCAAAAGGAACAAATCAATTTTCAGTGCCTACGCAGCGCCCGACGTCACGCTCAGACTGATTTTCTGTCTCTCTCGCACGCATTCTTTGTCGTGTCGTTTAATATTAGCGGCGTCTGCCGGAGGAGAGCCATACTGACTTAGTATCGGGTATAACCGTAGAGTTGCGGTGTCCGCAGCAACTCACAACGTTCCCCCTCGTTTTTATTTTGAATGCATGCCCAGTTCTATTAGAAACTTTAGTGCTAATCTTCTCTAATATCTTTCCTGCATGCTCGCGTAACAGCCTTCTGCTGGTGTCACACGGGCCACTTGACGGTGCAGTAATTGCATCGCCTCTTGAAATATGTAGTCATTGCATGTCAACGTCCACTAAACAAGAATATTTTAAAACTTCGACCCGCCCACTTCCACCTCCACAAAGGGCGAAAATCTGTGGCATCCACAATTTCAAAGATACAAGAAAACAGAAGAAGCCGAATCGTAGAGGATGAATATATCTTCTAAAGTGCAAAATCTGAACCAGATCTTTTAAATATTATAGCCAGAATCAAGAAAACGTCATTCTCTCTCACTCTGTCTCTCTCTAACACACAGGTTTCATGGTCGACTTTGCCTATTGAAAAATTTGAATTCAAGGATCTCAGTATCTATAATCCACACTCCTGTGATATCGGACCTTGACAAGTTTGTTTCAAAATTTCGCCCCACTCCCTTACGCCCCCACAAACGACGAAAATCTGTGGCATCCACAATATTGAACATACTAGAAAACTCATAGAGAATGACCATATCTATCAGATTGCTGAATCTGGATCAGATGGGATCATTTTTATAGCCGAAAGGAACGAATCAATTTTCAGCGCCTGACGACACGCCCAGATTATCTGTCATTCTCGCACGCACTCTTTGTCGTGTCGTTTAATATTAGCGGTGTCTGCCGGAGAAGAGCCGTACTGACTAAGTATCGGGTATAAATCTTGAGTTGCGGTCGCCGCGGTCACAGCGTTCCCCCTCGTTATACCCGATACTCAAAATGAGTATAGGGGTATATTAGATTTGTGGTGAAAATTGATCTGTGTAAGGAATCGTAAGGAATGGCGCCACTCACTTCTGCTCCGCAAAGGACGAAAATCTGTGGCATCCGCAATCATAGAGAATGACCATATGTACCAGACTTCCGAATTTTGATCAGATCGGATTATTATTATAGCCAAAAGTAACAAAACCATTTTCTGTCGCTACGCACTCTTTGTCGTGTCGTTCAATGTTAGCGCCGTCTGGCGGAGGAGAGTCGTACCGACTATGTAACTCACAACGTTCTCCCTCGTTTATTTATTGCAAAGCTTGCAACATAGAAACTTTATATGACAATAAATGGCTAATTCCACGATTACTGTTAAGCTATTAAGCGTGTTGCGTGACCTTCCATCCATGGCGGCGATTATTAGTTATTGATCTTAATTATGAAGTCTAGTGTAAGTTAGGCTAGGGCAAAGCGGGAGCGCAATAAAAGCTCGCTCTCTCGCTCTTGGCGAATTCGCCCCGCTTTGCCACCGTAGGTTAGCTAGAGTAAGAGATTTTAATTGTGAAGGAAATAGATAGAAATAGATCGAGCGTATCAATTTTTCGCCCCGCCGAATAAATAGTTTAAATTACAGCCACCCAAAGTTTTCGGTTAATTCATTAGAAAAACTCTTCTAATTTTTCATGGCGCCCCCGGGTGGACTGTAAAGTTAATTATAGGCAACAACAATAAATGACAGTGACACAAGAAATTGCAGTATATGCAAACATATTCGTTGCCCGCGTCGTGGTGTGTGTGTCAATCGGCAATCAATTTGCATAATATCATCGCGTCGGTCGCGCCAAGAATAATTTTTGTGCAAGTTTCTGCTACCGCCGAGGGATGCCCTGCGATAAAGCCAGGAAAGTAGCAGTTGGATTCAAAGATCCAAAAGAGGAATCAGAGGTATTTGTGCAGAAAATTGAAGGCTGAGCAAAAGACATTCAGATCTCTCTTTGAGGTGTCTTGTGCTGAAAACATTGCACATCGCTTTCAATTCTAGGCACAGACGTATGATATACATATAGTAGAGCTTGATTGCATGCATTTTATTAGTAATTGCATAAATATAACTAAACACACATAAATACATACATATCGACACATACAGACATATGTGAACCGCTATTTGGACGCAACAGTTATATGTACATACATCTATCGTTTACTGCAATCACTGTCGTCCTCCCCCCCCCCTTTATTTTGTTCTACCTTTCTCGTCGTTAGAACCTCACAAGAAAGTTTGTTCGTTCGTTCACCCAAGCCACGGCGTATAGAAAGTTTCCACACATACATACAAGCAGCAGCACCGGTGCATTATTTCGTTTTCGCTTTCGCTTCTCCACTGCTGCTTGCGTTGTATTTGTTGGGAGAATTTTCGTTGCCGCTCTTGAGCTTAACGGTGCGCCAAGTGACGCTCTACCCTGTATCTAACGGGTATATTCTTTTCGGCTGTTACTTGCCAAGTGACGCGCTACCCTGTATCTAAGGGGTATATTGTTTTCGGCCGTCACTTGCAACTACTCTTTCCCTTGATACCTCGTGCCTCGACATTCAATTAAAATTCGTTTTCGATTATCGTTCTCGTTCAAACATTTAAAAAAAAAAATAATAATAATAAATAAATAAATAGAAATAATAGTGGTTTGTTGCGTAAAATCTTCATACACAAATATTATGGCAGAAAACAGTAAATCCACTCTTGAAGACTTAAAGATTAAGCTCAAAAGTCGAGTAAAAAGCATTCGCCGCTTAGAGGATCGATTAGATCAAGGGTCGATTCCTTTGCAATTACCGGAATTACAATGTAGATTAGATTGTTTGAATGCTTCAATTGAAAAGGCTAACCATTTGCAGGAGCAAATCGAGGACATAACAGGTGATGATGCATATGCAGCCGAGTTGGAAGAGCTGACGATTGTCACCAAGGGAAAGATAATGCTTATCGCCGCCTTTGATGCAGCAAGCGAGACGAAGCCAGTGTCTTCTTCAGCCCCAACTCATGCTAGACTTCCGAAATTGGCATTACCCAAATTTAGTGGTAAACACTCGGAATTCAAAAATTTCATTAGCCTTTTTGAGAGACTAGTCCATAGCGACAACAGCATACCGGTGATCGAAAAATTTAATCATTTGATTTCGTGCCTCTCTGATGAAGCATTAGGAACAATAAAGGCGTTCCAAGTCACCGAGGCAAATTAAGGAAAGGCCATGGCTGGCCTAAAACGAGTATATCACAACGATTATTTGATTTTCACGAATAATATTTCCACATTGTTCAATCTGCCGACAATATCGCATCAATCTGCATCATCTCTAAGAACTCTAATCGATACTGTTTCGTCGATTTACGGATCGTTACTGTTGATCGGTGATGATACAAAAATTTCGAATGCAATGCTCATTCATCTCGTTTTAAACAGAGTCGACCCTCTGACGAAACAAAAGTGGGATGAACAGCTTACTTATGAGAAGTTGCCGCTTTGGTCCGACTTTGAGAAAGTCTTGAATCGTCGATACCAGCATCTGTCTGCTGAAGAATCGACCAAGCCAAGGCAAGACAAAGTCATGCCAAGCAAGCAACATAATCGCAGTTCATTTACTTGTTCTTCCACTTCCACGAACAGTAGAACTCAGCAAACTTGTAGCTACTGCAATTCAGGAGACCATGTAGTGTCAAATTGCCCTCCATTTTCGCGTCTCTCGGTGATGCAAAGGTTTGAGTTTGCTAAGTCGGCATCCCTATGCATTAATTGTCTGCGAAAAGGCCACGGTGTTGTAAAATGCAAAGCCAATAAATGTCGAGTGTGCAGCCGCTCACATCATACATTATTGCATCGATACACAGTGTCGGCTAATAGTCTCGCGTTGCCACCACCCCAAGAGAGTCCTTCTCCTCCATCAAATCAGAATCAACCTTCCACGTCACATGTTTTGCATGCGACAGCGTTGGACAGGGTAATTCTGGCTACGTCGATCGTAAACATCCGAACTAAGAGCGGTGAACACATTCTGGCCAGAGCTCTGCTCGACTCTGGATCACAAACAAATTTCATTACCGAGGACCTCGCTAATCGCTTACAGATCCGTAGAGAGGAGTCCTGTATTAACTTGCTTGGAATTGGTGAATCTAATTCTCAAGTAAAGGATAAAATACACACAGTGGTGAAGTAGCGAATAAATGGTAGTGAGTTATCCTTTGATTTTTGCATCCTGAAATCAATATCAGGTTATCACTCTGACCAGTCAGTGAATGTGACTGACTGGCGAATCCCAGAGAACCTACCACTGGCAGACCCTTATTGCTACAAGCCACAAAGAATAGATATGTTAATTGGAGAAGAATCGTTCTTTGAATTATTAGCTGTTGGTCAAATTAAACAAGGTCCAAGGTTTCCAACTCTTCAGAAAACCCTTCTTGGTTGGGTTGTGTCGGGAAAATATGTTTCCAGGAGTTCTGCTCCTCAAATGACAAACAGTTTGAGTTGCAGTGAAGAGTTGCTAGTATCCATCGATAGGACCTTGAAAAAGTTTTGGTCACTGGGAGAAATGCCATCTACCAAGAAAATTGCCACACCTGAGCACAAGCTATGTGAAGAACACTATCGTAAGACGACTCAGGTACTATCATCAGGTCGGTTCGAAGTAGGGCTCCCGTTTAAATCAGATCCAAATTGTTTAGGCAACTCCTTTGAGGTTGCGAAACGGCGGTTTTTGTCGCTTGAAAGACGATTGCATCGTGACCCTGAGTTGAAGAAAATGTACTTGGAATTCATGGAAGAGTACCTCTCCTTAGATCATATGTCTCCTACTGACAATACGATTCCTTCTACTCCACACTACGTAATCTCTCATCAGTGTGTTCTGAGGCCCCAAAGTACGTATACCAAGCTCCGAGTCGTGTTCGATGCTTCGTCCAAGACGTCCTCACAGGTGGCCTTAAATGACATTCTGATGGTGGGACCTACCATTCAAGAGGAATTATACTCGACACTGCTCCGTTTCCGTCTGCATAGGTTTGCCCTGACTGCTGATGTTAAAAAGATGTATCGCCAAGTGATGGTGAACGAAGCGGATCGGCAGTTTCAGCTCATAGTGTGGAGAAGAGACCCTTCTGAATCCTTGAGATTATACAAGCTCAACACTGTAACCTATGGGACTGTACCAGCCCCATTCTTAGCTATCCGGTGTTTGAAAAGGTTGAGTGAGTCTGCGAAGCTCTCATTCCCTAGAGCTGCTAACGTTATTGGGTCCGACTTTTACGTCGATGACTTGTTGACTGGTGCTGCATGCGTAGAGGAGCTAAGGGCAATTAAGTCCGAAGTGTCTCAGGTTCTTCAGACCGCAGGGTTTGAGTTGACTAAGTGGTTTTCAAACTCACCCGAGATCACCGCATCTGAGAGCACAGCCAAACCCATAATTCAGAGTCGACAAAGGCGTTAGGAATCTCATGGTTACCTACCTTTGAGTTCAAAATTGACAATTCAGTTATGGGTCTCCGAGCGACAAAACGGAACATACTATCGGTGACATCAAAGTTGTTTGACCCCCTTGGTTTATTAAGTCCTATCGTTATAAAAGGCAAGATCCTATTGCAGGAGCTTTGGCTTAACATATCTCGGTTTGTGTATTCCGATCCGATGTCAGCGGTTCAAATACATGCCTTTGCTGACGCCTCCATGAGAGCCTATGGAGCGGGCGTCTATATACGTAGCAGAACTGCAGAAGGTTTAAAAATATCATTGTTGACTTCGAAATCCAAAGTAGCGCCGCTCAAAACCAAAACGCTCCCAAGGCTTGAGATATGTGCCGCTCACCTTCTCGCAGATCTCTGTCACAGAATCAAGCCCCTATTAAACGTGCCCATTGAACGAGTCGTTTATTGGTCGGATTCAGAGGTAACTCTTCATTGGATCCGGTCTCATCCATTGTCGACTTTCGTTTCAAATAGAGTGGCTGAGATTCAAGAGTGGTCAGATGATGCTACGTGGCGGCATGTACCCACGAAACAGAACCCAGCAGATATTGTCTCAAGAGGTTGCGACGTCGACGAAATCGTTCAGTCAATTTGGTTCGAAGGACCATAATTTCTGAAAGAGGAAGAAGAAAACTGGCCCAAGAACGCTCATTTCGAACACTCCGATGATATTCAGCTGGAAAAGAGGAAGACTGCGGTCGGGCTGACCGCTGCTGTGCGAAGTTCGGAGCTGTTAGATGTCATCGAGGGATTCTCGTCACACCTCAAACTGTTTAGAGTGTTCGTGTATGTGTTCCGCTTTATAAGAAAATGTAAAGACCCAAGCCTAAATTTCGAAAAAACTATCTCACCGACCGAATACAATGAAGCCTTTTATAAAATTGTCGAAATCGTCCAGCATCACGAGTATCAAGGAGAAATCGAAAAGGTTAGGAAAGGATCTACAATTGGTCCTAGTATTCAGCGGTTGAACCCTTTCATCCATGAAGACACAGGGACTTGGTGCAACTTTTCGTTGTTGTGAGTGGGGGGGCGACTAGCCAAAGCTCCTATATCATACGATGCCAAGTTTCCTCTGCTTTTGACTAAGCGCTCGCCATTCGTGCGAAGCTATATTCGTCATCTGCACCATTCGAATTTTCATGTCGGCCCACGAGCACTTGTGAGCATCCTTCGACAGAGCGTTTGGATAGTGAACGCTCAGGAGGTCTGCCGTCAGACAGTTCGATCGTGTATGCGCTGTTTTAAATACAAGCCTCGATTGCTGACGCAACTCATGGGGAATTTACCCGCAGATCGACTCCGTGCTCTCCGCCCATTTTCAATTTGCGGCGTTGATTTTTGTGGACCAGTGCACACGACATTGAAAATTCGCGGAAGGATACAAGTCATACATTTCGCTTTTTGTTTGTTTTGCGTCCAAGGCGGTTCACCTAGAAATAGTTTCCGATCTAACCACTGACTGTTTTTTGTTGGCTTTCCAAAGGTTCGTCGGGCGCCGAGGATATCCCCAAGTCGTTCATTGCGACAACGGGACGAACTTCGTCGGAGCGAGCCGCCATCTCAGCGCTCTGCGGATCAGGCTCAAGGAGCAGGGAGACACAATTCGCGACTTCGCGTCAAAAAACGGATGCGAATTTGCGTTCATACCGCCGCGAGCTCCTCACATGGGAGGGCTATGGAAGATAGGTGTAAAAACTGCCAAGGGCCTACTCCTACGGGCGGTAGGCAGCGCGCTCCTAGCCGCCGAAGAGCTCGCCACAGTCCTCGTCGGAATCGAGGCCATAATGAACTCGAGGCCGCTGGGAGCCATCAGCCAAGATCCAAGCGATGGCGAGGCCCTAACACCCGGTCACCTGCTGACAGGCGGGTCGCTCATCGCCCCCCCAGCACTGCGGACTCCGGACCAGGAGAGTCTCAGTTGTTTGCGGCGATGGCGACTTGTCTCGTCAGTCAGGCGAGCGTTTTGGCAGCGATGGTCCCGCGAATATGTCCTGGGGGTGCAAATTCGGGGCAAATGGCACCAGCAACCGAACCCCGAGGAAGGAGACCTCGTCATCGTGGCCGAGGACAATCTGCCGCCTCAGGAGTGGCTCGTGGGGAGGGTCATCGCCACGCACGCAGGAGAGGACGGCATGGTCAGGGTCGTCGAAATAAGGACTAGCACTGGAGCGGTTTTTCGGCGGGCCATACATACAAATTAGCGCCGCTCCCAATGTGTTGAAGCCGATGCATGCGTTCAACGGGGCCGGTGTTGCGTGACCTTCCATCCATGGCGGCGATTATTAGTTATTGATCTTAATTATGAAGTCTAGTGTAAGTTAGGCTAGGGCAAAGCGGGAGCGCAATAAAAGCTCGCTCTCTCGCTCTTGGCGAATTCGCCCCGCTTTGCCACCGTACGTTAGCTAGAGTAAGAGATTTGAATTGTGAAGGAAATATAGTTGTTCGCCAACATTGAAATAAATCGAGCGTATCAATTTTTCGCCCCGCCGAATAAATAATTTAAATTACAGCCACCCAAAGTTTTCGGTTAATTCATTAGAAAAACTTTTCTACTTTTTTAAAGCGTTTTTAATAACTGTTGCAATTTGAAGTTAATGAAAGTCGAAAGGCTGTTTATAATTCACAATTTATTTGCATATGTAAACCAACTTATTGCGTATGTACATATGGGGATGATTGGGCGAACGATTGATGCGAGGATGTTAATCTAATAGCTGCGACGATTAGCTCAAGACTGAAAATGCAAGGGCTGACGGGACAAATGGCCGGGCCCTATGCAGCTAGCTTAGACGCGAGCGAGAGAGTATGATAGCCCGAGAGCGTTAGAGCTGCTCGGGGACGCTGTTAAGCCGAGTCCGAGAGATTGCGACATAAGGAGACGAAAGAATTCCGCTGCATGCGCATATGCGATAGCAAATGATCTTTGCAGTGGGGGCATTGGAAACGACAACACCAAAATGCATTTCCCTTGGGCCGCACCACTGGCAATAATTTAAAATATTTAAGCTGCTTGACCCGACAATTACCAAATATAATAAATAAGACAAATCAGAAATTCAAAAACTATGAATTAAAAGTGTTTTGATCAGAGCTCGAAAATAACGGTCAACACTTTTTTCCTGTGTGGTCGGTCTGGTCACTGACAAAACAGAAAACAACGTACACTCGCTCTCTCACTGAGCAAAACATTTTCTGTCTTCGCTTGTGTTATATGTTTTTTGTGTCCGGTCGAGACGACAACACTAACAACACTTTACACACATACAAGATTTGTATAGATTTGCAAAGTTTCTGATTTTTGCTAATTCCTTTAAGCGTCAATAGTCAACACATTTCAGTCAAGACACCTTTGTCGTTTGTTCGCGACAAATTGCCCAGTAAAAGACAGTAGCAAAAGAGGCTAAAAATCTGTCGTTGCTTGAGTGAATTGGGCAAAAACTAATTTGATCTTTTCTCAATGTGTCGCCCAAATAAGAGTTTTGCTCATACACCACGAAACTGTGAAACCATATTTGCGAACTGAGAGATAGCTTCGTGTCACTGTGATTGCCAACTATGTATAAATAAACCCTGCTTAGCATTTTAAATGCAAAATTCTTGATGAATTTTTCTGTACTATCTAACTTTGCAACATTAAAATGGAATTTTAGTTATATTTCGATTAATGAATGGTCTAATAGCTTTTAATTTGTCTGGCTTTTCGTTATAGCGTGGACCACGGCTTCCAAGGTTTAGTCAAGCGACACGGCTACAAGGGCATGCCTGCTTCACATGGCGTTACCAAGACTCATCGCCGTCCCGGTAACATTGGAGGTGGTGGCGAAAAGGGACGTGTCTGGCCTGGTACAAAGATGCCTGGTCATATGGGTAATCGTTGGCGTGTTCTTAAAGGCCTGCGAATTTGGCGCACTAACGCAAAGTACAATGTCATGTGGGTGCAAGGTAGCTCAGTGCCTGGACCTACCGGTGGCCTCGTATATATATACGATACGATTTTGCCCCTGCGGAAGCTGAAGCAAGCTCCGCCATTTCCGAAATTTTGCGGTGAGGTGGACACTACTTTTGAGGACATTTGGTATGAACAGATGCACAAGTTTAAGGATGAAACTATTATATAGGTTAGGTTAGGTTGAGGCGGCTGCCGGGCTCGCTCGGAGCCCGTCACACTTAGGCCGGTTTCGGCCCGTTGTGATACCGCATAGGATCATTTCCTTCCTGCGTTGTGAGACTTCCTGTCAGCAATTATCCCATCCAGATGCTCTCACAAAGTTCGCTATCCTTCTGGGACATAGTTTGGACATCTCTGAGATGTCGTGTAGAAAGGCTGAGCCCAGGTGCTGTAGCCTTCTTCTGCTGAGAGCCGGGCAGGAGCAGAACAGATGTTCCACTGTCTCCTCCTCTTCCTCGTCTCTACAGCTGCGACAAAAATCGTTATGTGGGGCCCCCAGCCTGTTAGCGTGGGTGCCTATTAGCCAGTGTCCCGTGAGGGAACGTGTGACTACGCTGCACCTTTTCCTGCTTAACTTGAGGAGCTCGGAGGTGCGCTTCATGTCCATGGTCGGCCATGTTTGCCGAGTTGTGCGACATCGTGGCACTGTTTGCCACATATCGTTTTTTAGTCGCTTGTATTGCTCCCTTATGATGAGCTTACAGGTGGCCATTGGCATACAGATATCCTCCTTGTCTTGGAGAAGGGGGATTTTAGTGCCAGATCTGGCCAGCTCGTCCGCTATACAGTTGCCCTCGATGTCCCGGTGGCCCGGGACCCAAATTAGGCTAATAGCAAATTGCTGAGCCATCTCGTGCAGAGATTTGCGGCAGTCTGCCACGGTGGCCGAGTTCGAGGAAATCGCGCTTAGCGATTTGATCGCAGCCTGGCTGTCGCTATAAATGTTTAGCTTGGTTGCCGTGACGGCAGCCGCTTGTAGGCAGTCTAGTGCCTCCCTGATTGCTATGACTTCCGCTTGAAAGACACTGCAATGATCTGGGAGTCTGAAGGAATGCCTTATGTTTAGCTGTTCAGAGTAGATTCCCCCTCCGACTCTGTCGTCCAGCTTTGATCCATCTGTGAAGATGCTTATGGCCCCATCAGGGCCTGGGAGTCCCTCGAGCCATTCGTCTCTATGAGGGATGATTGTGTCGAAGGGAGTGTCTGTATACTCTCTTGGAACTTGGTAGTCTGTTTTTGAGGGGACGGTACTGCTATTTAATATGGCTGAGTGACCTATGCACTGTGTCACCCATTGATCTGAGTCTCTTAGACGTATTGCTGCTGCTTCTGCCCGTTCCTTTCCTGCGAGTTCAAGGCTCTGTAGGCATAGGATGGCATTTAGCGCATCATTTGGGGTGGTGCGAAGAGCTCCGCTGATGCATAGGGCGGCAGTCCGCTGGACTTTGCCCAGTTGCTTGGTGATCGCCCTTTTTGATAGGGCTGGCCACCACACCGTAACTCCGTAGAGTAGTATTGGTCTAACTATAGCTTGATATATCCATTGGACTATGCTTGGGATCATACCCCATCTTAGCCCAATAGCTTTTTTGCATGTATAGAGTGCAGTCATTGCCTTCTTCACTCTGTCTTTGACATTCAGGTTCCAGCTAAGCTTCTTGTCAATTACCAACCCTAAGTAACTGGCACTGTCGCTAAAGGAGAGCCTGCATCCTTGTAGTATTGGTGGATTGAGGGGCGGGACCTTGTATTTATTTGTGAATAATACGAGTTCCGTTTTTGAGGGATTTACTCCCAGACCGCGCGATTCCGTCCAATCCGACAGTTGCGCTAGCTTTGTGGACATTAAGTCGCACAGTGTTTGGGGGTATTTCCCCGAGAAAATAATCGCAACGTCATCCGCATAGGCCACGACTTTGCAGCCCTGTTTCTGTAATGGCACCCGGTACAACGTTGTTGAAAGCTCCCTCAATATCGAGAAAGGCTATGAGTGAGTACTCTTTGTGATGCAGAGATTTCTCTACCGCACTTCATGAAGAGCCGTTTCCGTGGATTTTGCTTTCCGGTAGGCATGCTGTGCGCCCGACAGCAACTGAGGGTGTATAGTTGTCCTCAGTTGCAGCCCGACGAGTCTCTCAAAGGTTTTGAGGAGGGAGGACGATAGGCTGATTGGTCTAAAGTCTTTTGCAGCTGAGTGCGAGGCTTTCCCAGCTTTGGGAATGAAGACTATCTTTGCCTTAAGCCATGTTCGCGGGATTGTACCCACAGCCAGTATCTTCCTGAAGATACCTTGTAGCCAGTTTATGGCCGTATCCCCGGCCTTCTGAAGTTGGGCCGGGATTACCTGGTCTGGGCCTGGCGATTTGAACGGGTTGAAGCTGTTTATTGCCCAGCTTATGTTACGTTTTGTGAGGATGTGATCCATCGAGGTTACCGGTCCCTCTCCTGGAAGATGTGCCGTCTCGATGGTTGTGCACCCTGGAAAATGTGTGTCTAGTAGAATGTGCAGGGACTCCTCACTGGAGTTAGTCCACGTGCCGTCATTCCTTTTAAGATACCCTACCGAGGGGTTAGTTTTTGAGAGAATCTTGCGAAGCCTTGCGGCCTCTGATGTTTCCTCAATTTCCGAGCAAAATTTTTGCCAAGAGGCCCTTTTTGCTTTCCTTGTTTCCTTTTTATATAGTGACAGACTGATTTTATAGTCTGCCCAGTGGCTCTCCTCGTTCGCGCTTTTGGCCCTGTTGAAAAGGGTCCTGCAGCTTTTACGTAGGATGTATATTTGTTTTGACCACCAGGGGGGTTTCTTTTTCCCCCTAGGTTTGCTAGAGGGGCATGCTGCCGCGAAGGCTTTGTTGCATGCCTCTGTGAACCTGTTCACTAGGCGATCTAGGTCGTCTTTTGTGTCAGGGCATGATGGTGCTTTGGAGGGGAGTAAGTCCTCCAGGGCTGAGCTATATTTTTCCCAGTTGGCTTTCCTGGGATTAATATAGTCCTTAGGTTTCGGACACTCGAGGGATAGTGTGGTCTCGATGTATCTGTGGTCAGAGAAGGAGTGGTCATCAAGGACTTGCCAACTCTTGGCTATGTCTAACAGGTTGGAAGACACTAGGGTGATGTCAATAACCTCCTGTCGATTTTTAATTATAAAAGTGGGGTCGTTGCCCCGATTACAAATAAATAGATTTGAGTTAAGGATGAAGCTGAAAAGTGACTCACCCCTTACATTTGTGTTCGAGCTCCCCCATTGAGTGTGGTGAGCGTTGGCATCGCAACCCTTTAATAGGTCTATGTCCGACCTCTCGCTGTCGCTGGCTAGTTTGCGAACAAGGTCGTTGGGGGGATCGTTTCCCTCATGGGCCATGTAGGACGACATCAGCCTTAGATGTGCCCCTTTCAGCTCTAGGCTTGCCGCCGTGTTGTCGCTATCGCTATAATTATGGAGCAGAAAGATATTAAGGTGCTTTCTGGCGAGAATGCAGGTGCGGGTTTTACCTTCATGTTGAGCTACAATTATCTTGTACTCCTTCGACCCTAATCCACAAACCTTGTCTCCCACTATCCAAGGTTCCTGGATCAGGGCTACGTCTGCTCCGCTCTCTTCGAGGCGGAGTATAAGAGCAGCGGATGCTGCTTTACAGTGGTGGAGATTGATCTGAAGGAGCCTCAGGGACATCCTTAGTGTTCTCCACCACTGTAATGTCGGCATCCGGATCGTCCTCGCCTTCCTCGTGGCAACACATCGCCTCGAAGTCGCATCTCAGCGTGCCATCGGTGGAGTAGCCCTCTGGGTCTATCTCTGTGTGCTCGTCGGGTGCTTCGATCTCCGAGGCAGCGTCCTGCTCGACTGGCTTGTCGACAGGACGTGCCTCGGCCGCCGCATCCGACTTGTAGACCTTTACGGTCACAGAGCTGAACCCAAAATTGAGCTCGCCTTTGGCAGCCTCAATCGGGGCCAGCGACTCTTTGTTGAGGACGACCACCGCCTGGTTTGTGGGGCCCTGTGTCGTCTCAACTTTGACCACCTTCCAATCCGCTGTTGGGAGGTGGGGATTGCATCTTTGCATCATTTTTAGGATGCGCTCCGGCTCCTTCATGGAGGCGGGCACCCAGACTCTCGCCCTTGGTCTACTGGGCACTTCGCTCCAGTCTACAGCGACGAGCTTCGCCCGTGGGTAGACTTCCCCGACTTGCGCTACCGCTTTGTACAGCTGTACGGAGCGCTCATCTTCACAGGCTACGATTTTTATGCAGCCCTGGTACCAGCCCATGTCTCTGCAGAGGGGGGGGGGGGGGGTCCAGGCAGCTCGAAGCAGCGGTCGGCCAGTGCCGCTTCCACCCAATTCCACTGGTTCCTAGGGATCCGGGAGTCCACGCTGCCTTTGTACAGGACGCCAATCAGCGTCCTTTCTCTGGCAATCTGCGCGAACGATGCGTTAGGCAGCACTCTGGAGCGCTTCGGTGTCGGCCCCGGAGTCTCTTGCGAGCGCTGCCTTTTTTGCTGAGGGGCTTCCTTCTTCGGTGCTTCCTTGCCAAAGTTCGGCAGCACCTTCGAGGCCCACTCGACCTTCTTAATCCATTTGTCCGTCGGGCTGGACATCTGGCTTGCGTTCTGCCGACGGAGTATGTTGCCAGCACTCCTTCTGTCGGCATATGTAAAGGATTTGGCTTTGACACTAGTAGATGGTGACTCATCCCCCTCCACTTTACCAGCAGGCAGAGCAGCCGCAGGATTGCATAGCCACTCTGCCAAGGTATCGGTTTTGGGAGCCAATTCACCACCCACCCCGACACCGGGATGGGACCCTTTGGGCTCTCCCTAGCATCTTCCGCCGCGCAGGTTTTCCCTGCTGATTTGCGGGTCGGGCCAGGCCTTTGGGCCGCTGCCTTCCCCTGTTTGGGATTGCTCCCTGTTGGCATTTGGGGAGTGCCAGACTCATTTTGTTTGTTTTTAAATTCTTCCATTCTTTTCCCACGAGCTGCAGAGAAGGGGTACGGTCCGTCCGGGCAGAGATCCACGTTGCCCGGATAAGGCATACTTAGAACAGGGGGCTGCCAAGTCCCTGAGCTCTCCGTTAACGACTGGGCTAGTTTTATATACCGGGCCCCCAGCCAGGCTGACTCTCGGCACGGGTCGAATAACACTCTTAGTCCGGCCCGGTGTGAGCTGAATGTGGGGGGTTGGGATGTGGGTAGGTAGTGTGTAGGGATAGGGGAGTGTGTGAGCTACTTATACGAGGCGGCACCACAAGCGCATCGTCAGTGTTGCTACTTCGCGAACACCCGCTGGCTGTCCGGGGCTGCTTATTTTCGGTACTCTCCCTAGGGATGTCCGATTATTCGCAGCTGACCTACCTATATGACCTGTATATAGGTAGGTCGTTCGCTATCCGCAACCTGCGACCCGTCCGGTGGCCTCAGCTAGGCCCCCTTTGAGCCACCTCACGAGCTCAACTATTATATACAAGTGTGATTAGTTTTATTTTCTATCAATTAAAAAAGTCTTTATATCCAATAAAATGAAAGTTATACAAAATAAACTATATAAAACCATGAAAAAGAACAAACCAAACGTAAAAAGGGTATGGTAAGTGTCGTCGGACGATAATTGACCGATATAGGCGGGGTAGTTTTAGATCTAGTATTTAATTTATATCGATAAAAGGTGAATTTCTAGCTACAAACGAACAGGCATACTTTCAGCTACCATGAGGTGCCGACAGGGTTTTAAGCTTCACTGTTTCACTGTCTCGTGGTTAAAGCAGGAGGACATACTGCGGTAAGAATTTTTTGTGTATCGACGTACTTTATAGAATAAAACAGCTTAGCAGCGGTGCGGCAGCTCAGAACCAGCAGGGGCCAGCAGCAGCAGCTGCATGCGACAATAACTGTTCTTGCCGATTGATTGATGCTGTTAAAGGCATCTCCGCGTGACCACCGACATGATATTTTATTCACAGTCCTAGGCAAGGAACTGCAAGGGCAATTTGCGCTGGAGTACAGGCAGTCAACCACCTCCAGTTAGAGAATTTCTAGGGATGCAGGCAGCGTCGATTTGAGCTGGGCTGCAGGCAGCGCCCAGAGGAACGCGGCCAGCGTGGATATTTGGACTGGGCTGCAGGCAGCGATCCAAAGCAGACGCAGGCAGCGTCGATTATCTGGAGCTTCTGGGAAATAGAAGGATGCAAAATTCTCCCAGAAGAAGTAACCGAATAATGGATGGGCAATCCACCACAACAACTAGTGCGTCTTCGCAATCTGGAAGTAGTGGTGCAGGAAACAGGCCGCCGAAGTCGAAAGTAATAGTTACGTCGGCTCCGCTGATTCCTAGCCAAACCACTACGGTCACCTTGGTAGTTTTACGACCAGAAGTTTTACGACCACAGCAGGAGTTTCCGCACTTGGACAGAACGAGCCACCTCTACTGCTGGATCTCTTGGTGAGAAGTGCATTGTTGGAGCAGGAGCTGGAAAGGATAAGAGGCAAGAGCCCAGAACAATGTGAGCACGTAATACCTAACGGGGTCGGAGTGAGCAGTCGCCATCTTATAGCGGACCACCACTGCTTGCGAGTAGCAGCTATTTTATGTCATTTTGCGCAACCAGTACAGCGCAGACAGCGCATGGAGTCGTGCCGCCGTGTGTAGGCATCTGCAACGTCACGACGCCGACGCCACTAGCTGGATCGTACGTCTGGACGACACCAAATGGAAGCAGTGGAAACTATATGCCCCGCAAGCTTCCTGATCTGCCTTTGAAGGTCAGCCCGAGGGTTGGGCGATCTTTCTTTGTACATATACTGAGACAACGCAAGCGTACAACTGTACAAATCTGGAGAACAACCAACGCGTGTTGAAGGCACTGAAGCACTTCACCGCGAGAGTGTCAAGTCTTTCTTGATTCATCCGAGCAACGTGAGAGCTGTTGTGGAGCAGCTGTGTTTCAGATATGGTCGACCGGAGTAGCTTATACGCAGCCAGCTCAGTGGAATACGAGAGGTGCCCAATATTTCGGAGCACAGCCTGACGAAGATTATTCCCTTTGCAACCCGTGTGAGTAATCTCACTGCCTTCTTGCAGTCAACGAGGGCAGATCAGCATTTAAGCAACCCAATACTTCTGGAAGAACTTGTGGCCAAACTCCGTACAAGCAAGCGAGTGGAGTGGGCAAGGCATGCTGTGACGATTATACCTTTCCCAACTATTGTGCATTTTAGTGCGTGGTGCGCTATCGTGGTGTGTACTATCGTGGACATCGAAGGGTGGGAACCAAGGCGCCGATTGCTACATGCAGGGATCGACCAATACCGCGGCGAGCAACAAGAGAGCCGTCTCAGAGGTTGTCCAATCTGTGGAGGGCAACATGCAGTTAAAGGCTGAAGGACTTCAGCGGAGCTTCTCCGCCAGACAGGTGGAGGTACGTGAGGAGGCATTAACTATGCTCTTCATGCCTACGAAGTGCTCATATGACTAGATCCTATTCAGTGGTTTGGAGGTGGATTCTCCAGGGAGCTAACCATCGTGGAACAGGCAAGCCAATTCGCTATGCGTTGTGAAACGTGTATTCCGTTTCGAGCCTGAGCAAGCCGATGCTGACTCTACACCGACGAGATGTTTAAGGCGTTAATGCTAGCCTGCCAATTAGGCCCCACACAAACGCAGTGACGAAGATATTCATTGGACTGGATCACGGACATTTGGGATTTCCAATTAGATCGTGACTGTTTGCCGGACAGGGACCATATGCGGCTGCAACTGAGCTGGGCTGGGTTGTCTTTGGGCCGGTAAGCGGGAAATCAAACATGCCTTCACCGCGGACCTGCCTCCTAGCTGTATGATTGGATGACATTATTCAGAGGATGGTAGAAGACTATTACGATGTTACCAACGTTACCAGACAGGACGTTTACATGCTTGTCGCAACTGTAATCTCGGAACGGGGCACAGGCGTCTCGGGTTCTTGGCTTGTCCTGAATCCGAGGCGACTACCTGTAGACCTCCATTTTACATCAGACTTCCCGGGGCACGCGGGCTATGCCCCGGGTGACTAAACCCTTCCCGTCTACTCGTGGGACCAACAATGCCAAACTCAAATTTAAATATTAAAAACACCGCAAAGGAGCTCGGTACTCCTCTTAAAGTGGCGGAGGGCAAAAACCATGCCTCTTCAACCGCATCTCTTCCCATCTTACTCTAGTAGACTGCTATTAGTAAACCTCCTATTCCCCTTAGTTAACCGTAGAAAAATGCTTGATGTGATTTTTATGCACAACTTGATCAGGGGTGACATAGACAGCCCTGAACTGTTGAGCCGCATAAACTTCACGATCCCTATTAGACTTACTAGAAGTTTTATACCGTTGTTCCTTCCACTTTGTAGATCGAATTATTCCTTGCATAAACCGTTTAGGGACTTATGCTCGGATTATAATTCCCTCTACCATATCATATCCACCACTAATTCTCTTCCTCTTATTAAATTACTAATCCTTACACATCTTTCTAGTAATTAGTAATTAGTAATTGTAGTGGTACTTTTATTTTTATTTTGAATGCATGCCCAGTTCTATTAGAAACTTTAGTGCTAATCTTCTCTAATATCTTTCCTGCATGCTCGCGTAACAGCCTTCTGCTGGTGTCACACGGGCCACTTGACGGTGCAGTAATTGCATCGCCTCTTGAAATATGTAGTCATTGCATGTCAACGTCCACTAAACAAGAATGTTTTAAAACTTCGCCCCGCCCACTTCCGCCCCCACAAAGGGCGAAAATCTGTGGCATCCACAGTTTCAAAGATACAAGAAAACAGAAGAAGCCGAATCGTAGAGGATGAATATATCTTCTAAAGTGCAAAATCTGAACCAGATCTTTTAAATATTATAGCCAGAATCAAGAAAACAACTTCATTCTCTCTCACTCTGTCTCTCTCTAACACACAGGTTTCATGGTCGGTTTTTCCTATTGTAAAATGTGAGTTGAAGGATCTCAGTGTCTATAAGAGCTAGAGTAACCAAATTTGGTATCCACACTCCTGTGATATCGGACCTTGACAAGTTTGTTTCAAAATTTCGCCCCACTCCCTTCCGCCCCCACAAACGACGAAAATCTGTGGAAAACTCATAGAGAATGACCATATCTATCAGATTGCTGAATCTGGATCAGATGGGATAATTTTTATAGCCGAAAGGAACGAATCAATTTTCAGTGGCTACGCAGCGCCTGACGACACGCCCAGATTATCTGTCATTCTCGCACGCACTCTTTGTCGTGTCGTTTAATATTAGCGGTGTCTTCCGCAGAAGAGCCATACTGACTAAGTATCGGGCATAAATCTTGAGTTGCGGTCGCCGCGGTCACAGCGTTCCCCCTCGTTATACCCGATACTCAAAATGAGTATAGGGGTATATTAGATTTGTGGTGAAAATTGATCTGTGTAAGGAATCGTAAGGAATGGCGCCACTCACTTCTGCTCCGCAAAGGACGAAAATCTGTGGCATCCGCAATCATAGAGAATGACCATATGTACCAGACTTCCGAATTTTGATCAGATCGGATTATTATTATAGCCAAAAGTAACAAAACCATTTTCTGTCGCTACGCACTCTTTGTCGTGTCGTTCAATGTAAGCGCCGTCTGGCGGAGGAGAGTCGTACCGACTATGTAACTCACAACGTTCTCCCTCGTTTATTTATTGCAAAGCTTGCAACATAGAAACTTTATATGACAATAAATGGCTAATTCCACGATTACTGTTAAGCTATTAAGCGTGTTGCGTGACCTTCCATCCATGTCGGCGATTATTAGTTATTGATCTTAATTATGAAGTCTAGTGTAAGTTAGGCTAGGGCAAAGCGGGAGCGCAATAAAAGCTCGCTCTCTCGCTCTTGGCGAATTCGCCCCGCTTTGCCACCGTAGGTTAGCTAGAGTAAGAGATTTGAATTGTGAAGGAAATATAGTTGTTCGCCAACATTGAAATAGATCGAGCGTATCAATTTTTCGCCCCGCCGAATAAATAATTTAAATTACAGCCACCCAAAGTTTTCGGTTAATTCATTAGAAAAACTCTTCTAATTTTTCATGGCGCCCCCGGGTGGACTGTAAAGTTAATTATAGGCAACAACAATAAGTGACAGTGACACAAGAAATTGCAGTATATGCAAACATATTCGTTGCCCGCGTCGTGGTGTGTGTCAATCGGCAATCAATTTGCATAATATCATCGCGTCGGTCGCGCCAAGAATAATTTTTGTGCAAGTTTCTGCTACCGCCAAGGGATGCCCTGCGATAAAGCCAGGAAAGTAGCAGTTGGATTCAAAGATCCAAAAGAGGAATCAGAGGTATTTGTGCAGAAAATTGAAGGCGGAGCAAAAGACATTCAGATCTCTCTTTGAGGTGTCTTGTGCTGAAAACATTGCACATCGCTTTCAATTCTAGGCACAGACGTATGATATACATATAGTAGAGCTTGATTGCATGCATTTTATTAGTAATTGCATAAATATAACTAAACACACATAAATACATACATATCGACACATACAGACATATGTGAACCGCTATTTGGACGCAACAGTTATATGTACATACATCTATCGTTTACTGCAATCACTGTCGTCCTCCCCCCCCCCTTTATTTTGTTCTACCTTTCTCGTCGTTAGAACCTCACAAGAAAGTTTGTTCGTTCGTTCACCCAAGCCACGGCGTATAGAAAGTTTCCACACATGTATACAAGCAGCAGCACCGGTGCATTATTTCGTTTTCGCTTTCGCTTCTCCACTGCTGCTTGCGTTGTATTTGTTGGGAGAATTTTCGTTGCCGCTCTTGAGCTTAACGGTGCGCCAAGTGACGCGCTACCCTGTATCTAACGGGTACATTCTTTTCGGCTGTTACTTGCCAAGTGACGCGCTACCCTGTGTCTAAGGGGTATATTGTTTTCGGCCGTCACTTGCAACTACTCTTTCCCTTGATACCTCGTGCCTCGACATTCAATTAAAATTCGTTTTCGATTATCGTTCTCGTTCAAACATTTAAAAAAAAACGAGGCGGAACGTTGTGAGTTGCTGCGGAGACCGCAACTCTACATTTATACCCGATACTTAATCAGCATGGCTCTCCTTCGGCAGACGCCGCGAACATTAAACGACACGACAAAGAGTGCTTGCGAGAGAGACAGAAAATCAGTCTGCGCGTGACCTCGGACGCTGCATAGCTACTGCAAATAGATTAGTTTCTTTTGTCTAAAAAATAATCCAATCTTATCCAGATTCAGCAACCGGATAGATATGGTCATTCTCTATGATTGTGCGTTTTTAGTTTTCTCGATTCTGCAATATTGTGGATGCAACAGATTTTCGTCCTTTGTGGTGGCGGAAGAGGTGAGGCGAAATTTTGAGGTATACGTTTTATAGTGAGCTCTAACAGGCGGGCGGATACAAAATTTGGTTGCTCCAGCCTTAATAGTTTCCGAGATTTGTGGATGCGGTGGGGGGAAGGGGGTGTGGCGAAGTGTTGAGACCAAACGGTCAAGGTCCGATATCAGAGGAGTGTGGATCAAAAATATGGTTGCTCTAGCTCTTATAGTATCTGAGATCCTTTAACTCACATTTTACAATTGGCAAAACCGACCATGAAACCTCTGTGTTAGAGAGAGACAGAGCGAAAGAGAATGAAATTTTTTCTTGATTCTGGCTATAATTATACGATCTGTTTCAGATTTTTCATTCTAGAAGATATAGTCATCCTCCACGATTTTGCGTTTTCTGTTTTCTCGTATCTTTGAAATTGTGGATGCCACAGATTTTCGCTTTTGTGGGGGCGGAAGTGGGTGGGGCAAAGTTTTGAAATATTCTTGCACAACGAAAGGCGCCTTTCAGCGAGGGACCACTGTATTGAAGCTGTAAGTGACCCAATTTCCTTGTTCTCTTTTGCGCCTGAATTCGTAAAATCGTAAAAGGCATGCGCAGTGGCCAGCCGCTGCTGATAAGAGAACGCAACGCTTGCGTTACCCACGCTCGAAGCTTTTCGTTCTCGTCGTTGCCAATTCTGCTTTAGGCTTGCAGTGCTCGCTTTCCGTGCATTTTTGTAATGCATTGAAACGTAGCAGACAAATACACTAAACAAAAAAAAAAATTTTTTTTAATCTCCTTAAACCAACAACCATAAAAATGTTTTTTTATTTTTAATTAAATTTCGTTTTGGCTCACCATGGCGGATCGCTGGTCTGACCCCCGCGGCTTTTTATAATTTTTTTCCCGTTTTTTCTTTATACATATTTAATTTCCTTATTTCTAATATCATATATTATATTCATATACCCTATCGTTTATATATACATACCTCTATAAATATCTAAAACTTTTCTCTTTCTCCTTTAGTGATTAAGCCTCATATTTTTCCATTTTCATTACAAATTTTTTCCCTTGATTTGCCTACTAGTTGTAATTAAAGACTTGTGTTCTTTCTAGTATTAAGCCCAGAGAAATATATTGAATTTTGTCAGCCATGAATATGGAGTAGACTTCTAATTTCCTAGTGACATGGTGATGTCATCGGGTACGGTGAGAATATTAGGGATTTCCAGAACCTTTCGCACCACTGGAAATGGGTCGTGTGGGTCGACTTCCATCTCAAGGCCTCACGCCCGCGATATTTTTGGAACATCCCGACGAAAGCCCCTAGTACTTTCGAGTACGCCCTATGTATGATTGTGCCATTTCATTTCGGTTATGCTCGGAATAGGCAAATTGTTGTTTTCGGAGTTAGCTCCCTGTAGAGTCACGGGATTCTAAAATTTTAAAGTTTATGTAGTAGGAGTCGAGACGCGGTCAAAAGAACCCCCCCCCCCCCCAAGTTACCGAATGAGCACGGAACCAGAGAATCCCCACCGGCAGTGACCTCGACATCCCCTCCAATCCATCCCCTACTGACGTATAGAAATATATAGTTGACTTGTTACAATACTTTATGGGGTCGGAAACGATTCCTTCTGGTCGTTACACACATCCACTTTTACCACAAATCTAATATACCACAATACTCATTTTGAGTATCGGGTATAAAAATAATAATAATAAATAAATAAATAGAAATAATAGTGGTTTGTTGCGTAAAATCTTCATACACAAATATTATGGCAGAAAACAGTAAATCCACTCTTGAAGACTTAAAGATTAAGCTCAAAAGTCGAGTAAAAAGCATTCGCCGCTTAGAGGATCGATTAGATCAAGGGTCGATTCCTTTGCAATTACCGGAATTACAATGTAGATTAGATTGTTTGAATGCTTCAATTGAAAAGGCTAACCATTTGCAGGAGCAAATCGAGGACATAACAGGTGATGATGCATATGCAGCCGAGTTGGAAGAGCTGACGATTGTCACCAAGGGAAAGATAATGCTTATCGCCGCCTTTGATGCAGCAAGCGAGACGAAGCCAGTGTCTTCTTCAGCCCCAACTCATGCTAGACTTCCGAAATTGGCATTACCCAAATTTAGTGGTAAACACTCGGAATTCAAAAATTTCATTAGCCTTTTTGAGAGACTAGTCCATAGCGACAACAGCATACCGGTGATCGAAAAACTTAATCATTTGATTTCGTGCCTCTCTGATGAAGCATTAGGAACAATAAAGGCGTTCCAAGTCACCGAGGCAAATTAAGGAAAGGCCATGGCTGGCCTAAAACGAGTATATCACAACGATTATTTGATTTTCACGAATAATATTTCCACATTGTTCAATCTGCCGACAATATCGCATCAATCTGCATCATCTCTAAGAACTCTAATCGATACTGTTTCGTCGATTTTCGGATCGTTACTGTTGATCGGTGATGATACAAAAATTTCGAATGCAATGCTCATTCATCTCGTTTTAAACAGAGTCGACCCACTGACGAAACAAAAGTGGGATGAACAGCTTACTTATGAGAAGTTGCCGCTTTGGTCCGACTTTGAGAAAGTCTTGAATCGTCGATACCAGCATCTGTCTGCTGAAGAATCGACCAAGCCAAGGCAAGACAAAGTCATGCCAAGCAAGCAACATAATCGCAGTTCATTTACTTGTTCTTCCACTTCCACGAACAGTAGAACTCAGCAAACTTGTAGCTACTGCAATTCAGGAGACCATGTAGTGTCAAATTGCCCTCCATTTTCGCGTCTCTCGGTGATGCAAAGGTTTGAGTTTGCTAAGTCGGCATCCCTATGCATTAATTGTCTGCGAAAAGGCCACGGTGTTGTAAAATGCAAAGCCAATAAATGTCGAGTGTGCAGCCGCTCACATCATACATTATTGCATCGATACACAGTGTCGGCTAATAGTCTCGCGTTGCCACCACCCCAAGAGAGTCCTTCTCCTCCATCAAATCAGAATCAACCTTCCACGTCACATGTTTTGCATGCGACAGCGTTGGACAGGGTAATTCTGGCTACGTCGATCGTAAACGTCCGAACTAAGAGCGGTGAACACATTCTGGCCAGAGCTCTGCTCGACTCTGGATCACAAACAAATTTCATTACCGAGGACCTCGCTAATCGCTTACAGATCCGTAGAGAGGAGTCCTGTATTAACTTGCTTGGAATTGGTGAATCTAATTCTCAAGTAAAGGATAAAATACACACAGTGGTGAAGTAGCGAATAAATGGTAGTGAGTTATCCTTTGATTTTTGCATCCTGAAATCAATATCAGGTTATCACTCTGACCAGTCAGTGAATGTGACTGACTGGCGAATCCCAGAGAACCTACCACTGGCAGACCCTTATTGCTACAAGCCACAAAGAATAGATATGTTAATTGGAGAAGAATCGTTCTTTGAATTATTAGCTGTTGGTCAAATTAAACAAGGTCCAAGGTTTCCAACTCTTCAGAAAACCCTTCTTGGTTGGGTTGTGTCGGGAAAATATGTTTCCAGGAGTTCTGCTCCTCAAATTACAAACAGTTTGAGTTGCAGTGAAGAGTTGCTAGTATCCATCGATAGGACCTTGAAAAAGTTTTGGTCACTGGGAGAAATGCCATCTACCAAGAAAATTGCCACACCTGAGCACAAGCTATGTGAAGAACACTATCGTAAGACGACTCAGGTACTATCATCAGGTCGGTTCGAAGTAGGGCTCCCGTTTAAATCAGATCCAAATTGTTTAGGCAACTCCTTTGAGGTTGCGAAACGGCGGTTTTTGTCGCTTGAAAGACGATTGCATCGTGACCCTGAGTTGAAGAAAATGTACTTGGAATTCATGGAAGAGTACCTCTCCTTAGATCATATGTCTCCTACTGACAATACGATTCCTTCTACTCCACACTACGTAATCTCTCATCAGTGTGTTCTGAGGCCCCAAAGTACGTATACCAAGCTCCGAGTCGTGTTCGATGCTTCGTCCAAGACGTCCTCACAGGTGGCCTTAAATGACATTCTGATGGTGGGACCTACCATTCAAGAGGAATTATACTCGACACTGCTCCGTTTCCGTCTGCATAGGTTTGCCCTGACTGCTGATGTTAAAAAGATGTATCGCCAAGTGATGGTGAACGAAGCGGATCGGCAGTTTCAGCTCATAGTGTGGAGAAGAGACCCTTCTGAATCCTTGAGATTATACAAGCTCAACACTGTAACCTATGGGACTGTACCAGCCCCATTCTTAGCTATCCGGTGTTTGAAAAGGTTGAGTGAGTCTGCGAAGCTCTCATTCCCTAGAGCTGCTAACGTTATTGGGTCCGACTTTTACGTCGATGACTTGTTGACTGGTGCTGCATGCGTAGAGGAGCTAAGGGCAATTAAGTCCGAAGTGTCTCAGGTTCTTCAGACCGCAGGGTTTGAGTTGACTAAGTGGTTTTCAAACTCACCCGAGATCACCGCATCTGAGAGCACAGCCAAACCCATAATTCAGAGTCGACAAAGGCGTTAGGAATCTCATGGTTACCTACCTTTGAGTTCAAAATTGACAATTCAGTTATGGGTCTCCGAGCGACAAAACGGAACATACTATCGGTGACATCACAGTTGTTTGACCCCCTTGGTTTATTAAGTCCTATCGTTATAAAAGGCAAGATCCTATTGCAGGAGCTTTGGCTTAACATATCTCGGTTTGTGTATTCCGATCCGATGTCAGCGGTTCAAATACATGCCTTTGCTGACGCCTCCATGAGAGCCTATGGAGCGGGCGTCTATATACGTAGCAGAACTGCAGAAGGTTTAAAAATATCATTGTTGACTTCGAAATCCAAAGTAGCGCCGCTCAAAACCAAAACGCTCCCAAGGCTTGAGATATGTGCCGCTCACCTTCTCGCAGATCTCTGTCACAGAATCAAGCCCCTATTAAACGTGCCCATTGAACGAGTCGTTTATTGGTCGGATTCAGAGGTAACTCTTCATTGGATCCGGTCTCATCCATTGTCGACTTTCGTTTCAAATAGAGTGGCTGAGATTCAAGAGTGGTCAGATGTTGCTACGTGGCGGCATGTACCCACGAAACAGAACCCAGCAGATATTGTGTCAAGAGGTTGTGACGTCGACGAAATCGTTCAGTCAAATTGGTTCGAAGGACCATAATTTCTGAAAGATGAAGAAGAAAACTGGCCCAAGAACGCCCATTTCGAACACTCCGATGATATTCAGCTGGAAAAGAGGAAGACTGCGGTCGGGCTGACCGCTGCTGTGCGAAGCTCGGAGCTGTTAGATGTCATCGAGGGATTCTCGTCACACCTCAAACTGCTTAGAGTGTTCGTGTATGTGTTCCGCTTTATAAGAAAATGTAAAGACCCAAGCCTAAATTTCGAAAAAACTATCTCACCGACCGAATACAATGAAGCCTTTTATAAAATTGTCGAAATCGTCCAGCATCACGAGTATCAAGGAGAAATCGAAAAGGTTAGGAAAGGATCTACAATTGGTCCTAGTATTCAGCGGTTGAACCCTTTCATCCATGAAGACACAGGGACTTGGTGCAACTTTTCGTTGTTGTGAGTGGGGGGGCGACTAGCCAAAGCTTCTATATCATACGATGGCAAGTTTCCTCTGCTTTTGACTAAGCGCTCGCAATTCGTGCGTTTGGATAGTGAACGCTCAGGAGGTCTGCCGTCAGACAGTTCGATCGTGTATGCGCTGTTTTAAATACAAGCCTCGATTGCTGACGCAACTCATGGGGAATTTACCCGCAGATCGACTCCGTGCTCTCCGCCCATTTTCAATTTGCGGCGTTGATTTTTGTGGACCAGTGCACACGACATTGAAAATTCGCGGAAGGATACAAGTCATACATTTCGCTTTTTGTTTGTTTTGCGTCCAAGGCGGTTCACCTAGAAATAGTTTCCGATCTAACCACTGACTGTTTTTTGTTGGCTTTCCAAAGGTTCGTCGGGCGCCGAGGATATCCCCAAGTCGCTCATTGCGACAACGGGACGAACTTCGTCGGAGCGAGCCGCCATCTCAGCGCTCTGCGGATCAGGCTCAAGGAGCAGGGAGACACAATTCGCGACTTCGGGTCAAAAAACGGATGCGAATTTGCGTTCATACCGCCGCGAGCTCCTCACATGGGAGGGCTATGGAAGGTAGGTGTAAAAACTGCCAAGGGCCTACTCCTACGGGCGGTAGGCAGCGCGCTCCTAACCGCCGAAGAGCTCGCCACAGTCCTCGTCGGAATCGAGGCCATAATGAACTCGAGGCCGCTGGGAGCCATCAGCCAAGATCCAAGCGATGGCGAGGCCCTAACACCCGGTCAACTGCTGACAGGCGGGTCGCTCATCGCCCCCCCAGCACTGCGGACTCCGGACCAGGAGAGTCTCAGTTGCTTGCGGCGATGGCGACTTGTCTCGTCAGTCAGGCGAGCGTTTTGGCAGCGATGGTCCCGCGAATATGTCCTGGGGGTGCAAATTCGGGGCAAATGGCACCAGCAACCGAACCCCGAGGAAGGAGACCTCGTCATCGTGGCCGAGGACAATCTGCCGCCTCAGGAGTGGCTCGTGGGGAGGGTCATCGCCACGCACGCAGGAGAGGACGGCATGGTCAGGGTCGTCGAAATAAGGACTAGACTGGAGCGGTTTTTCGGCGGGCCATACACATATTAGCGCCGCTCCCAATGTGTTGAAGCCGATGCATGCGTTCAACGGGGCCGGTGTTGCGTGACCTTCCATCCATGGCGGCGATTATTAGTTATTGATCTTAATTAGGAAGTCTAGTGTAAGTTAGGCTAGGGCAAAGCGGGAGCGCAATAAAAGCTCGCTCTCTCGCTCTTGGCGAATTCGCCCCGCTTTGCCACCGTAGGATAGCTAGAGTAAGAGATTTGAATTGTGAAGGAAATATAGTTGTTCGCCAACATTGAAATAAATCGAGCGTATCAATTTTTCGCCCCGCCGAATAAATAATTTAAATTACAGCCACCCAAAGTTTTCGGTTAATTCATTAGAAAAACTTTTCTACTTTTTTAAAGCGTTTTTAATAACTGTTGCAATTTGAAGTTAATGAAAGTCGAAAGGCTGTTTATAATTCACAATTTATTTGCATATGTAAACCAACTTATCGCGTATGTACATATGGGGATGATTGGGCGAACGATTGATGCGAGGATGTTAATCTAATAGCTGCGACGATTAGCTCAAGACTGAAAATGCAAGGGCTGACGGGACAAATGGCCGGGCCCTATGCAGCTAGCTTAGACGCGAGCGAGAGAGTATGATAGCCCGAGAGCGTTAGAGCTGCTCGGGGACGCTGTTAAGCCGAGTCCGAGAGATTGCGACATAAGGAGACGAAAGAATTCCGCTGCATGCGCATATGCGGTAGCAAATGATCTTTGCAGTGGGGGCATTGGAAACGACAACACCAAAATGCATTTCCTTTGGGCCGCACCACTGGCAATAATTTAAAATATTTAAGCTGCTTGACCCGACAATTACCAAATATAATAAATAAGACAAATCAGAAATTCAAAAACTATGAATTAAAAGTGTTTTGATCAGAGCTCGAAAATAACGGTCAAAACTTTTTTCCTGTGTGGTCGGTCTAGTCACTGACAAAACAGAAAACCACGTACACTCGCTTTCTCACTGAGCAAAACATTTTCTGTCTTCGCTTGTGTTATATGTTTTTTGTGTCCGGTCGAGACGACGGCACTAACAACACTTTACACATATACAAGATTTGTATAGATTTGCAAAGTTTCTGATTTTTGCTAATTCCTTTAAGCGTCAATAGTCAACACATTTCAGTCAAGACACATTTGTCGTTTGTTCGCGACAAATTGCCCAGTAAAAGACAGTAGCAAAAGAGGCTAAAAATCTGTCGTTGCTTGAGTGAATTGAGCAAAAACTAATTTGATCTTTTCTCAATGTGTCGCCCAAATAAGAGTTTTGCTCATACACCACGAAACTGTGAAACCATATTTGCGAACTGAGAGATAGCTTCGTGTCACTGTGATTGCCAACTATGTATAAATAAACCCTGCTTAACATTTTAAATGCAAAATTCTTGATGAATTTTTCTGTACTATCTAACTTTGCAACATTAAAATGGAATTTTAGTTATATTTCGATTAATGAATGGTCTAATAGCTTTTAATTTGTCTGGCTTTTCGTTATAGCGTGGACCACGGCTTCCAAGGTGTAGTCAAGCGACACGGCTACATGGGCATGCCTGCTTCACATGGCGTTACCAAGACTCATCGCCGTCCCGGTAACATTGGAGGTGGTGGCGAAAAGGGACGTGTCTGGAATGGTACAAAGATGCCTGGTCATATGGGTAATCGTTGGCGTGTTCTTAAAGGCCTGCGAATTTGGCGCACTAACGCAAAGTACAATGTCATGTGGGTGCAAGGTAGCTCAGTGCCTGGACCTACCGGTGGCCTCGTATATATATACGATACGATTTTGCCCCTGAGGAAGCTGAAGCAAGCTCCGCCATTTCCGACATTTTGCGGTGAGGTGGACACTACTTTTGAGGACATTTGGTATGAACAGATGCACAAATTTAAGGATGAAACTATTATATAAAAGTGTGATTAGTTTTATTTTCTATCAATTAAAAAAGTCTTTATATCTAATAAAATGAAAGTTATACAAAATAAACTATATAAAACCATGAAAAAGAACAAACCAAACGTAAAAAGGGTATGGTAAGTGTCGTCGGACGATAATTGACCGATATAGGCGGGGTAGTTTTAGATCTAGTATTTAATTTATATCGATAAAAGGTGAATTTCTAGCTACAAACGAACAGGCATACTTTCAGCTACCATGAGGTGCCGCCAGGGTTTTAAGCTTCACTGTTTCACTGTCTCGTGGTTAAAGCAGGAGGACATACTGCGGTAAGAATTTTTTGGCAATATTTTGCTAGGTTGTGTATCGACGTACTTTATAGAATAAAACAGCATAGCAGCGGTGCGGCAGCTCAGAACCAGCAGGGGTCAGCAGCAGCAGCTGCATGCGACAATAACTGTTCTTGCCGATTGATTGATGCTGTTAAAGGCATCTCCGCGTGACCACCGACATGATATTTTATTCACAGTCCTAGGCAAGGAACTGCAAGGGCAATTTGCGCTGGAGTACAGGCAGTCAACCACCTCCAGTTAGAGAATTTCTAGGGATGCAGGCAGCGTCGATTTGAGCTGGGCTGCAGGCAGCGCCCAGAGGAACGCGGCCAGCGTGGATATTTGGACTGGGCTGCAGGAAGCGATCCAAAGCAGACGCAGGCAGCGTCGATTATCTGGAGCTTCTGGGAAATAGAAGGATGCAAAATTCTCCCAGAAGAAGTAACCGAATAATGGATGGGCAATCCACCCCCACAACAACTAGTGCGTCTTCGCAATCTGGAAGTAGTGGTGCAGGAAACAGGCCGCCGAAGTCGAAAGTAATAGTTACGTCGGCTCCGCTGATTCCTAGCCAAACCACTACGGTCACCTTGGTAGTTTTACGACCAGAAGTTTTACGACCACAGCAGGAGTTTCCGCACTTGGACAGAACGAGCCACCTCTACTGCTGGATCTCTTGGTGAGAAGTGCATTGTTGGAGCAGGAGCTGGAAAGGACAAGAGGCAAGAGCCCAGAACAATAGGAGCACGTAATACCTAACGGGGTCGGAGTGAGCAGCGCATGGAGTCGTGCCGCCGTGTGTAGGCATCTGCAACGTCACGACGCCGACGCCACTAGCTGGATCGTACGTCTGGACGACACCAAATGGAAGCAGTGGAAACTATATGCCCCGCAAGCTTCCTGATCTGCCATTGAAGGTCAGCCCGAGGGTTGGGCGATCTTTCTTTGTACATATAATGAGACAACGCAAGCGTACAACTGTAAAAATCTGGGGAACAACCAACGCGTGTTGAAGGCACTGAAGGACTTCACCGCGAGAGTGTCAAGTCTTTCTTGATTCATCCGAGCAACGTGAGAGCTGTTGTGGAGCAGCTGTGTTTCAGATATGGTCGACCGGAGTAGCTTACACGCAGCCAGCTCAGTGGAATACGAGAGGTGCCCAATATTTCGGAGCACAGCCTGACGAAGATTATTCCCTTTGCAACCCGTGTGAGTAATCTCACTGCCTTCTTGCAGTCAGCGAGGGCAGATCAGCATTTAAGCAACCCAACACTTCTGGAAGAACTTGTGGCCAAACTCCGTACAAGCAAGCGAGTGGAGTGGGCAAGGCATGCTGTGACGATTATACCTTTCCCAACTATTGTGCATTTTAGTGCGTGGTGCGCTATCGTGGTGTGTACTATCGTGGACATCGAAGGGTGGGAACCAAGGCGCCGATTGCTACATGCAGGGATCGACCAATACCGCGGCGAGCAACAAGAGAGCCGTCTCAGAGGTTGTCCAATCTGTGGAGGGCAACATGCAGTTAAAGGCTGAAGGACTTCAGCGGAGCTTCTCCGCCAGACAGGTGGAGGTACGTGAGGAGGCATTAACTATGCTCTTCATGCCTACGAAGTGCTCATATGACTAGATCCTATTCAGTGGTTTGGAGGTGGATTCTCCAGGGAGCTAACCATCGTGGAACAGGCAAGCCAATTCGCTATGCGTTGTGAAACGTGTATTCCGTTTCGAGCCTGAGCAAGCCGATGCTGACTCTACACCGACGAGATGTTTTAGGCGTTAATGCTAGCCTGCCAATTAGGCCCCACATAATCGCAGTGAGGAAGATATTCATTGGACTGGATCACGGACATTTGGGATTTCCAATTAGATCGTGACTGTTTGCCGGACAGGGACCATATGCGGCTGCAACTGAGCTGGGCTGGGTTGTCTTTGGGCTGGTAAGCGGGAAATCAAACATGCCTTCACCGCGGACCTGCCTCCTAGCTGTATGATTGGATGACATTATTCAGAGGATGGTAGAAGACTATTACGATGTTACCAACGTTACCAGACAGGACGTTTACATGCTTGTCGCAACTGTAATCTCGGAACGGGGCACAGGCGTCTCGGGTTCTTGGCTTGTCCTGAATCCGAGGCGACTACCTGTAGACCTCCATTTTACATCAGACTTCCCGGGGCACGCGGGCTATGCCCCGGGTGACTAAACCCTTCCCGTCTACTCGTGGGACCAACAATGCCAAACTCAAATTTAAATATTAAAAACACCGCAAAGGAGCTCGGTACTCCTCTTAAAGTGGCGGAGGGCAAAAACCATGCCTCTTCAACCGCATCTCTTCCCATCTTACTCTAGTAGACTGCTATTAGTAAACCTCCTATTCCCCTTAGTTAACCGTAGAAAAATGCTTGATGTGATTTTTATGCACAACTTGATCAGGGGTGACATAGACAGCCCTGAACTGTTGAGCCGCATAAACTTCACGATCCCTATTAGACTTACTAGAAGTTTTATACCGTTGTTCCTTCCACTTTGTAGATCGAATTATTCCTTGCATAAACCGTTTAGGGACTTATGCTCGGATTATAATTCCCTCTACCATATCATATCCACCACTAATTCTCTTCCTCTTATTAAATTACTAATCCTTACACATCTTTCTAGTAATTAGTAATTAGTAATTGTAGTGGTACTTTTATTTTTATTTTGAATGCATGCCCAGTTCTATTAGAAACTTTAGTGCTAATCTTCTCTAATATCTTTCCTGCATGCTCGCGTAACAGCCTTCTGCTGGTGTCACACGGGCCACTTGACGGTGCAGTAATTGCATCGCCTCTTGAAATATGTAGTCATTGCATGTCAACGTCCACTAAACAAGAATGTTTTAAAACTTCGCCCCGCCCACTTCCGCCCCCACAAAGGGCGAAAATCTGTGGCATCCACAGTTTCAAAGATACAAGAAAACAGAAGAAGCCGAATCGTAGAGGATGAATATATCTTCTAAAGTGCAAAATCTGAACCAGATCTTTTAAATATTATAGCCAGAATCAAGAAAACAACTTCATTCTCTCTCACTCTGTCTCTCTCTAACACACAGGTTTCATGGTCGGTTTTTCCTATTGTAAAATGTGAGTTGAAGGATCTCAGTGTCTATAAGAGCTAGAGTAACCAAATTTGGTATCCACACTCCTGTGATATCGGACCTTGACAAGTTTGTTTCAAAATTTCGCCCCACTCCCTTCCGCCCCCACAAACGACGAAAATCTGTGGAAAACTCATAGAGAATGACCATATCTATCAGATTGCTGAACCTGGATCAGATGGGATAATTTTTATAGCCGAAAGGAACGAATCAATTTTCAGTGGCTACGCAGCGCCTGACGACACGCCCAGATTATCTGTCATTCTCGCACGCACTCTTTGTCGTGTCGTTTAATATTAGCGGTGTCTGCCGGAGAAGAGCCATACTGACTAAGTATCGGGTTTAAATCTTGAGTTGCGGTCGCTGCGGTCACAGCGTTCCCCCTCGTTATACCCGATACTCAAAATGAGAATAGGGGTATATTAGATTTGTGATGAAAATGGATCTTTACAACGTCCAGAAGGAATCGTTTCCGACCCCATAAAGTATATATATTGTTGAGCAGCATCAATGGCCGAGTCGATTGAGTCCTGTCTGTCTGTCCGTCCCTATGAGCGCTTAGTGCTATAAGACCAGAGCTAGAGCAACGACATTTTGTATCCAGACTTCTGCGATATGTCACTGTTACAAGTGTATTTCAAAATTGGCGCCACTCACTTCTGCTCCGCAAAGGACGAAAATCTGTGGCATCTGCAATCATAGAGAATGACCACATGTACCAGAATGCCGAATTTTGATCAGATCGGATTATTATTATAGCCAAAAGTAACAAATCAATTTTCTGTCGCTACGCACTCTTTGTCGTGTCGTTCAATGTTAGCGCCGTCTGGCGGAGGAGAACCGTACCGACTATGTAACTCACAACGTTCTCCCTCGTTTATTTATTGCAAAGCTTGCAACATAGAAACTTTATATGACAATAAATGGCTAATTCCACGATTACAAAATATAATAAATAAGACAAATCAGAAATTCAAAAACTATGAATTAAAAGTGTTTTGATCAGAGCTCGAAAATAGCGGTCAACACTTTTTTCCTGTGTGGTCGGTCTGGTCACTGACAAAACAGAAAACAACGTACACTCGCTCTCTCACTGAGCAAAACATTTTCTGTCTTCGCTTGTGTTATATGTTTTTTGTGTCCGGTCGAGACGACAACACTAACAACACTTTACACACATACAAGATTTGTATAGATTTGCAAAGTTTCTGATTTTTGCTAATTCCTTTAAGCGTCAATAGTCAACACATTTCAGTCAAGACACCTTTGTCGTTTGTTCGCGACAAATTTCCCAGTGAAAGACAGTAGCAAAAGAGGCTAAAAATCTGTCTTTACTTGAGTGAATTGAGCAAAAACTAATTTGATCTTTTCTCAATGTGTCGCCCAAATAAGAGTTTTGCTCATACACCACGAAACTGTGAAACCATATTTGCGAACTGAGAGATAGCTTCGTGTCACTGTGATTGCCAACTATGTATAAATAAAACCTGCTTAACATTTTAAATGTAAAATTCTTGATGAATTTTTCTGTACTATCTAACTTTGCAACATTAAAATGGAATTTTAGTTATATTTCGATTAATGAATGGTCTAATAGCTTTTAATTTGTCTGGCTCTTCGTTATAGCGTGGACCACGGCTTCCAAGGTGTAGTCAAGCGACACGGCTACAAGGGCATGCCTGCTTCACATGGCGTTACCAAGACTCATCGCCGTTCCGGTAACATTGGAGGTGGTGGCAAAAAGGGACGTGTCTGGCCTGGTACAAAGATGCCTGGTCATATGGGTAATCGTTGGCGTGTTCTTAAAGGCCTGCGAACTTGGCGCACTAACGCAAAGTCCAATGTCATGTGGCTGCAAGGTAGCCCAGTGCCTGGACCTACCGGTGGCCTTGTATATATATGTAGGGTTGGCAGCCCTTTAATGAGTATCGATCTATCGCTAGGGATAGTCAAGGGTATGAGAGGAAGATATATCGATAGCTAAGTAAGAGTTCGACTGCGGGAGCGAGTAGACGTGCAGAGAAGAACGTGTTAAGAAAAAGAAACTTATTGTAACCATTTATTAAAAGTTTTTGGAGCGGATTCTTACTCACTTGTAGGAAGCTCACCAAGGATCCCTACAATTTGGTGGCCCGTCCGGGATAGAACCACAAGTGAATGTGTATTCGTGTACAAGTTGCCAATACCATCAAGTTTTGCGCAAAATTGTGAAATTACGACCAACGAAGCAACGAAGACGAAAGCAGATGCCGAGAAGCGGCAGTGAGAAATTAAAATAAAGAGGAAAGAGGATGCAAAACGACAGTATTCGTTTTCGTCAAAGTGCAGAGAGCAGAGGTAGCGAACGACGAAGAGCTACAGAGCTACAAAACGACGCAGACCCGAAAACGACGAGGAAAGAGGACGCAAAACGACACTATTCGTTTTCGTCAAAGTGCAGAGGTAGCTACAGAAGAAGAGCTACAGAGCTACAAATGAACGAGGCTACAAAATAAACGCAGACCCGAAAATAAAGCGGAAAGAGGACACAAAACGGCATTATTCGTTTTCGTCAAAAGAGCAAGGCAAACGGGAAAGAGTGAAAAGCCAACGACGAAAGTACAGAGCAAAGAGGACTGAAGAGACGTTCAGATTGCGAACGTTTCTGCACGCAGCAAACGACGAAGCAACAACAGTGGCACTTCGCACGGCCACGTGCGGCTTGTATACCCTGCGAACGACAACGACGTGTAGAAGACAAAGAAGAAGAACGCATCGTTTGTCTGCGTGTATTGGAAAAGACGATTCTCACACCTGATAGACATCATACGCAAGTATTGAATATACGGAACAGATTTAAGGTGTTACAAATTTTAGGAAGCGGATTCAACGTAAACTATATTTTAGCTAATAGTGTAATATGCAACGCGAAGAAATTTTAGTCCTAACCGTAGCAGAGTTGAGAAAAAAATTGAAAGAGCTACATCTGCAGCATTCAGGTGTTAAATCAGTTTTACGGGAGAGACTATATTCGTTTTTTAGACTAGATCAAGACGAAAACAAAGAATCTATATACGAAGAAACGATATAACAATATAACAATAAACAATATAACTGGGGACGAACAGACAGAAGACGCGCCAATTTTAAATTCGGGTAAGCGAAGCAGCAGTTGGTAGTTCAGTAAACATGGCGTTCACATTAAGAGACATCGAAGATTCCCTTTCAGCATTTACGGGCAATGGTTCTACGGATGTTGATGACTGGCTACGTGACTTTGAACTTAATGCCTTAACAATGAATTGGAATGATTTGCAAAAGTTTATTTATGGCAGGACATTAGTGAAAGGTGCAGCGAAATTATTTTTGACCAGTCAATCTGGCATTAATGATTGGAATTCTCTGAAGGAAGCACTAAAAAGTGAATTTAGTGAGAAGTTAACGGCAAAGCAAGTTCATAAGCTATTTGAAAATAAAAAGAAGACCCATAAGGAGACTTTAATTGAATATTTTTATAGCATGTGTACCTTGGCAAGTCAATCCCAGCTAGATGAAGAAAGTATTATTGAATATATTATTGAGGACTTTCCAGACTCCAAGCAAAACAAAAGCTGTCTGTACCAAGCAAACAATTTTAAAGAATTTCGTGAGCAAATTAAGATTTATGAAAAGATCAGTGCGAATCAAGGAAGTACGCTAAGGGCAAAACCAAAGTTAGAGAATAGTTCGGTAAAAATCAAGGATGAAAGGCGTTGCTTCAAATGTGGAGGTAGTAATCATATTGCAAGGAAAGTGCCGTCAAATGTTTTAATTGCAATCAACTAGGTCACAAGGCAAATCAATGCGAGGCAAAAAGTTTACGAATGGTAACAGAGAAGTAAATTTAAAATGTCCAGCAACTTTCTTAGACCAGTTTTAATAGGGCTTTTAAGAATGTCGAAATTGGTAATGAAGATATCACTGCATTGTTTGATTCTGGCAGCGATATTTGTACCATGAGCGAGAAAGTCTACAGAAAGATTTTCCCAGTTACGTTGAAAAACAATATAAAAGAATTGATAGGAATAGGAGGCAAGAAAATCTATACGTTGGGTTAATTTAACGTTGTTACTAAGTTACTAAGTTGACGTTCCTTTGGAAATGTGTTTTCATGTAGTCCGTGACGATGATACCCTGTACGAAGGTGTAATTGGAAGTGATGTTCTTGATTTTGTTAGTGCAAGCATAGGGAACAAAGGAGTTTTCTTTCATTCAATAAATGACATCCGTCAAGGGGAGGTTGAAGTTCCACCCGAAAAGGAGTATGTAAGCAGTAGTTTCACTAAAGGAAGCCGAAATCTAGAGTTCATTCAACATAGTGATACTCAAGTGAGCAGGCCTCCGGATTCAGGGAGCGCAATTGATGAATTGGAAAAGACGTTCCATCAGATACTGTCGAGCAATATTATTGAAGAGGTTTCACGAGGAATAGACCTGTCGCATTTGAACCGTGAGGTGAGGTCAATAATAGCGGGGTTGGTAGAAAATTATAAGCCCGTAAAACCAGAAAACAGCCCTGTTGAAATGAAGATAATATTGTCAGATGAAGTACCGGTCCATCAAAGACCTAGACGCCTACCTTACGTGGACAATGAAAAAGTCGATAAGCAGGTCAGGGATTGGTTAAAGGAAGGAATAATTCGCCATAGTGTTTCTGAATACTCGTCCCCTGTAGTGCTTGTCGCCAAGAAGGATGGCTCAAAAAGACTTTGTTGTGATTATAAAAAACTTAATGAAAAGATAATTCGTGACAATTTTCCAATGGCGTTAATCGACGATGTTTTACTCGAGCTTCAGGAAGGACGTGTTTTCACTACGTTGGATTTGTCTAATGGGTTTTTTCACGTGCCAGTACATGAGGATTCTCGTAAATATACCTCTTTTGTCACAAAGAGTGGACAGTATGAATTTAATTATGTACCATTTGGGATGACTCCAGTATTTATGAGGTACATATATGCGGTTTTCAGACCATTGATAGATGACGGTATTTTGATTTTGTATATGGACGATATTATTATTCCATCAAAGGATGTGCAAGAAGGACTTGAAAAATTACAGAAGGTGTGGAGTATCGCAGAGATTTCAGGATTACGCATTAAATGGGAAAATCGCAAGTGTTACAGCGGAAGGCTAATTTTTTGGGTTACATAATAGAGAATTCAATGATACGACCATCTCAAGATAAAACTTCGGCAGTTGAAAATTTTCCTATTCCGAGAGACAGGAAACAAGTTCAACGCTATTTGGGCCTAACTTCCTATTTCCGTAGATTTGCTAAGGATTTTGCTGTCGTAGCCAGACCACTGACAAACTTGATGAAAAAGGATGTTTCTTTCAAATTGGGTGAAGAAGAGTTGGCATCATTTAATCAGTTGAAAGTTTATTTATCCTGTTCTCCTGTTTTAAAGTTGTTAAATCAGAGGGGCAAAACTAAAGTTCACTGCGATGCAAGTATGTATGGGTATGGAGCCATACTTTTGCAAATGGACTCAGAGGATCAATTTTTCCACCCGGTAGAATATATGAGTCGCAAGACAACCCCAGCTGAAGAAAAGTATCCTTCATACGAGCTTGAAGTACTCGCTATAGTGCAGGCTCTAAAGAAGTGGAGAGTGTATTTGCTTGGGAGAAAGATAACAATTATTACTGACTGTAATGCTTTTGCGTTAACGATGAGGAAACAAGATGTTCCAGTTAAGGTATCTCGTTGGGCCATATTTCTTCAGGACTTCGATTATGAAATTGAGCATCGTTCAGGGACCAAGATGAAACACGTCGATGCATTGAGTAGAGTGCATTGTTTGTTGTTGGAAGATTCACTGAGACATCGAATAAAGCAGGCTCGAAGTCAGGATATTTGGATATCAGCAATTTGTAAGGTGCTAGAGTCGGGTTCTTATGACGACTTTTATTTGAAGTATGACATTTTGCACAAGGATCCAGTTAAAGAGTTGATCGTAATACCATCTGAGATGGAAAGCGAAATCATAATGATTGCTCATCGTCAGGGTCATTTTGGTGTCAAAAGAACTATCGATTTAGTGCAGCGCGAATACTTTATTCCAGATTTGTTAGGGATAGTGGATAGGATTGTTAAGTCGTGTGTGGAGTGCATTGTGAGCGACGCAAAATTTGGAAAGAAAGAAGGGTATTTGAATGTAATTGACAAATCTGATGAGCCCTTGCAAACGTATTATATTGACCATATTGGACCAATGGAGTTGACTAAGAAACAGTATAACCACGTCCTAGTAGCTGTCGACGCTTTTTCTAAATTTATCTGGCTTTATCCAACAAAGAGTACAGGCGCTGATGATGTGGTTGATAGGTTGCAGAAACAGGGCGAAGTTTTTGGAAACCCGAAGCGTGTGATCACAGATAGAGGCACTGCATTTACTGCTAATGTTTTCGAGGAATATTGTAAGGAACAGTGTCGGGTCAAGCAGCTTAAATATTTTAAATTATTTCCAGTGGTGCGGCCCAAAGGAAATGCATTTTGGTGTTGTCGTTTCCAATGCCCCCAGTACAAAGATCATTTGCTACCGCATATGCACATGTAGAGGAATTCTTTCGTCTCCTTATGTCGCAATCTGTCGGACTCGGCTTAACAGCGTCTCCGAGCAGCTCTAACGCTCTCGGGCTATCATACGCTCTCGCTCGCGTCTAAGCTTGCTGCATAGGGCCCGGCAATTTGGCCCGTCAGCCCTTGCATGGGCAGTCTTGAGCTAATCGTCGCAGCTATTAGATTAACTTCCTCGCATCAATCGTTCGCCCAATCATCCCCATATGTACATACGCGATAAGTTGGTTTACATATGAAAATAAATTGTGAATTATAAACAGCCTCTCGACTTTCATGAACTTCAAATTGCAAGAGTTATTAAAAACGCTTAATAGCTTAACAAACAGGATATCCAACATTTGCTGATAGCGACAGGAGTGCTGCGTGGTAATGGACAGGTAGAACGAATTAATAAGGTCGTTACTACTATGTTAACAAAGCTTTGCGCAGAAGATCCGAAAGCCTGGTACAAGCATGTTGGTAGGGTACAATTGTTTATAAACTCCACTCCTCCGAGAAGTACCAAGATATAGAGGAATATAGAGGAAGAGTATATTTTAGAGCTGCAGCAGGAGAAATTCGCCAGATAGCCAAAGATAACATAGTGCAGATACAAAATGAAAATTGCAAGTCGTTCAACAAGTCCCGGAAACCAGAAAAAGAGTACAAAGTTAATGATATGGTAGCTATTAAGCGTACCCAATTTGGAGCCGGATTGAAACTTAAGGGAAGATTCTTGGGTCCTTATATTGTGACGCGTAAACTAAGACATGGACGGTACATTGTTGAGAAAGTGGGTGATGGTGAAGGGCCTTTAAAGACCAATACGGTGGCAGAGTATATGAAGATGTGGTCTCAATCATTTGGGTCGAAGGATGAGTCAGGACGGCCGAATGTAGGGTTGGCAGCCCTTTAATGAGTATCGATCTATTTCTAGGGATAGTCAAGGGTATGAGAGGAAGATATATCGATAGCTAAGTAAGAGTTCGACTGCGGGAGCGAGTAGACGTGCAGAGAAGAACGTGTTAAGAAAAAAAACCTATTGTAACCATTTATTAAAATAAAGACAATACAACGACGTGTGGCTTATTTTTGATGGAGTTTCTGGAGCGGATTCTTACTCACTTGTAGGGAGCTCACCAAGGATCCCTACATATATACGATACGATTTTGCCCCTGCGGATGCGGAAGCAAGCCCCGCCATTTCCGACATTTTGCGGTTAGGTGGACACTACTTTTGAGGACATTTGGTATGAACAGATGCACAAATTTAAGAATGAAACTATTATATACAAGTGTGATTAGTTTTATTTTCTATCAATTAAAAAAGTCTTTACATCTAATAAAATGAAATGCTGGCGAAAATCCTCTAGCTGAACCCTCGACGAGGGTGCCGCCTGGGCAATGGACACTGCATTACCCCGGACAAGGGTAATGCACTGTCGCTTGCTCTGTCCGGGGTAATGCAGTATCTAGCTAAGGCTATGGTCCGGCGTCTTCCCGATTCAAAGTCGGGGGAACCGAACCAGGGCCATGGCTAGAGGTGCCTGGCGGTCAGGCCTAAAACGCTAGGGGGTGGTCCCCCCGAAAAATATTAACCAGTATGGACCCTCGGGCCAACTATGGAGTCGAAGAAGGAGCAAGCACGGGTTGGGATGTCAACCCAAACGTCGGTGGAAAGCGTGACTGCTACCACCGGCGGGCACGGGGAGGAGCAGTCCTCTCTGCGTGTCGCCAGCGGTCACACCTCAGACTTGGCGGGAGCAGGCCAGGTCAGTTGCAAAGCTACTGCCACAACAACAACAACAACAAAAACAACTCACTCCGTAGCCTGCAAGTTGAGCCGCACAGATGCCGTAGTCGATACAGACACAGATCTGGAGAGCGTGCTCTCTCTAAGCAGGACGGATGAAGAGAGCCTTCTCCGCTCGCCGGAGCCAGGCACCAGCTCCCTGCGTAGGGAAGGGCCGAAGCGTTCCAAGGAGGGGATAAAGGCCAAAGCGCAATACAAAGCGGCCCTCAACATAAAAAGCCGGCTGCAAGGCAAAGCAGACATCTCCCAGGAGGAGAAGGTCAAGCTAGCCTGGGCCGAGCAGAGAGTAGAGGAGGGTCGGCTACACTATGCTCGGATGGCACAGATGAGGGCGTCGAATGGCGAATATGCCAATAAGGTGGAGGAGATGATGGCCACCAAGAGGCAACGCTCGACTGAGAGTGCCATTAAGAACACTCCAGCGAGCAAGCGGCAACGCGGGCCCAAGAGTGCAGCCCCTCCACCGAAAGCGGCCAAGAAGCCAACGAAGCCGAAAGCGAAGGTCAGCGATGTGACCAAACGACATCTGATCGTGGCACTCATTGACCGCAGCGAAGAAAACGGCAAGATGTCAGCGGCACAGTGGAAGCTGTGCACAGATGGAGGAAGACTCCGCGGCCCCAATGCCCACGTTCGATGGTGCTGGGTGGCTAAATGGGGTTAAGATCCTGAAGTGCAATGATGATCCAACCCTAAGGTGGCTGACGCGTACGGTCTGCCAACTGGAGGCGATGTGGGAGGGGGCCAAGCTGGAGGTTGTGGACCGGGAGCTTATCCCGTCCAAGCCTAAGGCGAAGGTACTCTTCCCCATCACAATCCAGGGGGACCGAGCGCTGAAGCTCCTTCAGCGGCAAAACGCGGACGTGCCAACGGCCGATTGGAGGATCCTACACATTGGTAGCCCACTACCCAACGAGGGGGGCCAGTGTGTGATCCTCCAAATAAACAAGGAAGCAGAGGATCTGCTATACCCCAAGTTCGGGAAGATGGCGTGGGGCATGGGTAGCGTCTACCTGCGCCTCAAAAAGCGCCACCCTGAGGACAAGGACGCGCATACCCTGCAGGCAGGCGAGGTGGAAAAGGACCTAGGTCTCGAGTCCATCGTGGAGGCCGCCCAGGGTCTTGCGCTTGAAGACGAAGAAGAGGAAGACGGTGACCTGACGCTGGTAGTCAACCCGTCAGGTGCAAGTGAGCCAGCTACCCATGCTGAGTGTGCTGCAGCTCAACTTGCATAAAAGCAAGGTAGCGTCGGCGGAGCTCCTCATCGCCTTGGAGCAAGGGCTCGCCGACATAGCTCTAGTCCAGGAGCCCTGGATTGCGACAGGCAATTCAGTGGCCGGACTAAAGTCCTCAAATCATAACCTGTTCTACTCAACATCGGTAAGCAGGAGCAGAACCGTCGTACTCGTACGAAAGGGATTCCATGCTTACCTTATGTCTCATTACAGCAAGGATGACCTGACGGTTGTGATGCTGGAAAGTGAGGAAAAGCGCCTTCTGGTGGCTTCCTGCTACATGGCTCACGACAGACCCGCACCACCCGACGAACTCAGGAGCCTGGTGACAGAAGCCGGCACCAAAAACTATCAACTCGTCATCGGAACGGACGCCAATGCCCACCACAATGTGTGGGGAAGCACCGACATCAATGACAGAGGTGAGTCACTCTTAGACTTTATACTAGCAACTAATCTATATATAGCAAACGTTGGGGAGGAGCACACCTTCGTAGGTCCGACCTCATCCAACGTGCTAGACCTAACACTTGCAACGGGAAACAGTACTACGGTATCTAGCTGGAGAGTCCTCGAAAGACCATCCTTCTCAGACCATAAGTACATTCAGTTCAAGTGCGAATTCAAACACCCTTCGAAGACAACAGTCTATAGAAACCCCCGGAACACAAACTGGGCAAAGTTTAAAAAGACAGTTACTTCGAAGCTCGCGAATCCGGGCACAGTGAAATCCGCGGAGGATATAGAGAAGTCCCTAAAGACCCTATCCAACGAGTTACTGAACGCCTACCATGCATCGTGCAAACCCTCGAAAACGAAGAGGAGGTCCAAGCCACTCTGGTGGAACCGAGATCTCTCTCTCCAAAGGAACAACCTCAAGGAATTCTTCAAGATCGCCAAACAAGCGAACGAAGAGATTGTCAATGAGGAATATAAAATCCTACTTAGGAGCTACAAGAAGGAAATACGTGAGGCACAAAGGAACTCGTGGAGAAACTTCTGCTCCAACATCGAGAAAGTGCCCGAAACCGCTAGGCTTCGGAAGCTGCTTTCAAAGCTGCCCACAGTACAGAGCCAACTAAAACTAGACAACGGACAGTGGACAGAGGGCAGCAAAGAAGCCCTAACAGCACTAATGGAGGCGCACTTCCCTGGATGCACCGAGGTCACTGACGCCAAGGAGCATCAGGACCTAGCAACCGAGGAACAGCACCCTCCAATAGGTCTGTTAACCACTAAGAGAATCCACTGGGCCATAGACTCCTTCGCGGGCATAAAAGCACCAGGACTGGACGGGATATTCCCAGCCATGATGCAGTTGACCAAAGAGGTTATTACCCCATGGCTCCTCGCAATATACTCAGCATGCCTAAGTACGGGCTATATCCCCATCCAATGGAGAACCTCGAGAGTTGTCTTCCTCCCTAAGGCAGGAAAGTGCAGCCACGTGAGTCCCAAGGATTACAGACCGATAAGCCTTACCTCCTTTATACTAAAAACACTAGAAAAGCTGTTAGATTTGCACATCAGGAATGAGGTAGAGGGACTGATGTCAACAAACCAACACGCCTACACTAAAGGGAAATCAGTGGAGACGGCACTACACTCGCTAGTAGCCACCATCGAGAGCGCCCTTCACAACAAAAAGTATGCTTTGGGAGCATTTGTGGACATCTCAGGAGCATTCAACAACGTGGCCACAACCGCAATAACAAGTCGCCTAGAAGCGAATAACATACACCCTGCAATCAACGTCTGGATCAAAAACCTCCTAAGTTGCAGACGGGTGCAATCGGAGTGGGGCACTGCTTCCATGGTAAAGGGGGCACACAGAGGCACACCTCAGGGTGGAGTCCTGTCGCCACTACTGTGGAATCTGGTGGTCGACGACCTCATCAAGAGATTTGAAAGGAAGGCCCCAAAGATAACAGCTTATGCAGATGACATAAGCATACTTATTACGGGTGTATGTCCATCGACCCTCAGCTCCTTAATGGAACGTACACTCAGGGAGATACGTGAGTGGGCGGAAGAGGTAGGACTCAGTATCAACGCGGACAAGACGGACCTCATCCTCTTTACCAAGAGGTACAAGGTACCGATATGGACCCCCCCGAAAATTGACCAAACTAGGCTGACCCCAAAATCACAGGTGAAATACCTAGGCACAGTACTGGACAGCAAGCTGGCATGGAGGCCCAATGTAGTGGAAAGGGTGAAGAAGGCTACCATTGCGCTTTATGCATCCAAGAAGATGCTCAGCAGCACATGGGGCCTGTCACCTGCTCTAATGCACTGGATCTACATCTCGGTGGTGCGACCAACTCTGCTGTATGGAGCCTTAGTGTGGTGGCAGGCTACTGAAAAGAAGACATACCATAAGCTTATGGAAAAGACTCAGCGACAGGCTCTGCTCTGTATTACAGGGGCGCTGAGGTCAACCCCAACAAAAGCACTCGAAACCATACTCGGAATCCACCCCCTGGACATTCACGCTCGCCTGATTGCGGGAAAGGCAGCACAACGCCTCATAGCATCAGGAAATCTATCGCCACAAGGATACGGGCATAGTTCAATCGGCAGTGAAATGACCAGATCAACTGACTACATGACCCCCCAAACTTGCCTTGACGTCAAAACAACCACATCTTTGGGACCTGAAGACTGGAAAATTGGAAGGGACCAAACTGATCACCTCAATATATACACAGACGGCTCCAAGATGGACGGAGGAGTAGGAGCGGGCCTATACTGCACAGACCCTGAGATAAGGCTGTCGTATAAGCTACCGGACCAATGCAGCATATTCCAGGCAGAAGTTTTTGCCATCGGGAAAGCAGCGGAGGTCGCTCTCCTCACAGAACGAGCACACGATGCGGTCAACCTATTCGTCGACAGCCAAGCGGCGATAAGATCCATGCAGTCGTCCGCGGTCAGTTCCAGAAGTGTCTTGGCGAGCAGGGAGGCATTAGACATTCTAAGCACGACAAAGACAGTCCGAATCTGTTGGGTTCCCAGCCACCAGGGCATCGAAGGAAACGAAGCGGCGGACGTACTAGCTAAGGAAGGCGTCGGGCTGGAGAATAGGAGAACCGAGAACGTGCCTGTCTCCCTCAGAATGCTGCAAGGCGATCTAGAGAAGCAGGCTAGAGCACAGCCTGATAGCAGGTGGAGGAGTACCACCACCTGCAGAACCTCGAAGATAATGTGCAAGGAGCGCAACGAGAAACTTAGCCACTACCTACTGCACCTACCACGAAAGGACTGTAGACTGATAGTGGGAATACTAACAGGTCACTGTCTGGCTGCTGCACATGCAGCAAAGCTAGGCATCACCAACAGAGACAGTTGCAGGAAATGTGAGGAACCTGGGGCTATCGAAACCCTGGAACATCTCATCTGCAACTGTCCGGCTCTCTCAAGGGCAAGGAGGAGATACCTGGGCGCCCCAGTGTTGGCATCACTGGAAGATGCCTCCAAAAGGACGCCTCAGGAACTGCTGGCCTATGCTAAAAACACCTCGATTCTCGGGGACTTTTTAAAACCACATTAACACTCCCGCGACGGATCATACACCCCCCCCCCCCCCCCCCCATCCGGATAACTAAGGGCCATATTGGCCTATTCGCGGCCCCGCTGAGGGCCGTCCGGGTTAACCTAACCTAACCTAATAAAATGAAAGTTATACAAAATAAACTATATAAAACCATGAAAAAGAACAAACCAAACGTAAAAAGGGTATATAAGGGTATATAGGCGGGAAGTTTGAGATCTAGTATTTAATGTATATCGATAAAAGGTGAATTTCTAGCTACAAACGAACAGGCATACTTTCGGCTACCATGAGGTGCCGCCAGGGTTTTAAGCTTCACTGTTTCACTGTCTCGTGGTTAAAGCAGGAGGATATACTGCGGTAAGAATTTTTTGGCGATATTTTGCTAGGTTGTGTATCGATGTACTTTATAGAATAAAACAGCTTAGCAGCGGTGCGGCAGCTCAGAACCAGCAGGGGCAAGCAGCAGCAGCTGCATGCGACAATAACTGTTCTTGCCGATTGATTGATGCTGTTAAAGGCATCTCCGCGTGACCACCGACATGATATTTTATTCACAGTCCTAGGCAAGGACTTGCAAGTGCAATTTGCGGTGGAGTACAGGCACTCAACCACCTCCAGTTAGAGAATTTCTAGGGATGCAGGCAGCGTCGATTTGAGCTGGGCTGCAGGCAGCGCCCAGAGGAACGCGGCCAGCGTGGATATTTGGACTGGGCTGCAGGCAGCGACCCAAAGCAGACGCAGGCAGCGACCCAAAGCAGACGCAGGCAGCGACCCAAAGCAGACGCAGGCAGCGTCGATTATCTGGAGCTTCTGGGAAATAGAAGGATGCAAAATTCTCCCAGACGAAGTAACCGAATAATGGATGGGCAATCCACCCCCACAACAACTAGTGCGTCTTCGCAATCTGGAAGTAGTGGTGCAGGAAACAGGCCGCCGAAGTCGAAAGTAATAGTTACGTCGGCTCCGCTGATTCCTAGCAAAACCACTACGGTCATCTTGGTAGTTTTACGACCAGAAGTTTTACGACCACAGCAGGAGTTTCCGCACTTGGACAGAACGAGCCACCTCTACTGCTGGATCTCTTGGTGAGAATTGTTGGAGCAGGAGCTGAAAAGGACAAGAGGCAAGAGCCCAGAACAATGTGAGCACGTAATACCTAACGGGGTCGGAGTGAGCAGTCGCCATCTTATAGCGGACCACCACTGCTTGCGAGTACAGTACAGTACAACCAGTACAGCGCAGACAGCGCATGGAGTCGTGCCGCCGTGTGTAGGCATCTGCAACGTCACGACGCCAACGCCACTAGCTGGATCGTACGTCTGGACGGCACCAAATGGAAGCAGTGGAAACTATATGCCCTGCAAGCTTCCTGATCTGCCATTGAAGGTCAGCCCGAGGGTTGGGCGATCTTTCTTTGTACATATACTGAGACAACGCAAGCGGACAACTGTACAAATCTGGATAACAACCAACGCGTGTTGAAGGCACTGAAGGACTTCACCGTGAGAGTATCAAGTCTTTCTTGATTCATCCGAGCAACGTGAGAGCTGTTTCGGAGCAGCTGTGTTTCAGATATGGTCGACCGGAGTAGTTTACACGCAGCCAGCTCAGTGGAATACGAGAGGTGCCCAATATTTCGGAGCACAGCCTGACGAAGATTATTCCCTTTGCAACCCGTGTGAGTAATCTCACTGCCTTCTTGCAGTCAGCGAGGGCAGATCAGCATTTAAGCAACCCAACACTTCTGGAAGAACTTGTGGCCAAACTCCGTACAAGCAAGCGAGTGGAGTGGGCAAGGCATGCTGTGACGATTATACCTTTCCCAACTATTGTGCATTTTAGTGCGTGGTGCGCTATCGTGGTGTGTACTATCGTGGACATCGAAGGGTGGGAACCAAGGCGCCGATTGCTACATGCAGGGATCGACCAATACCGCGGCGAGCAACAAGAGAGCCGTCTCAGAGGTTGTCCAATCTGTGGAGGGCAACATGCAGTTAAAGGCTGAGGGACTTCAACGGAGCTTCTCCGCCAGACAGGTGGAGGTACGTGAGGAGGCATTAACTATGCTCTTCATGCCTACGAAGTGCTCATATGACTAGATCCTGCAAGGTCGCAGAAGGTTAGCGAAACCAGCAGACAATAGTTTCTAGACGTAGCCTGAACAGAGGGGCTTCGCAGGCGGATGCGGCCGCACAGATGATCTTAAATTGACTCGACGTACAAGGAGGCCGCCTATTGTTCCGTATACTGCCAGTAACGCTGTACGGAGCAAACCGATGGATACATTCACACTTCTGGATGAAGGATCATCTGTTACGATGATCGACGATTTCCTCAGAAAGGATCTGGGCGTGCAAGGTGAGCCTCGTCATCTAAATATTCAGTGGTTTGGAGGTGGATTCTCCAGGGAGCTAACCATCGTGGAACAGGCAAGCCAATTCGCTATGCGTTGTGAAACGTGTATTCCGTTTCGAGCCTGAGCATGCCGATGCTGACTCTACACCGACGAGATGTTTAAGGCGTTAATGCTAGCTAGCCTGCAATTAGGCCCCACACAAACGCAGTGACGAAGATAATCATTGGACTGGATCACGGACATTTGGGATTTCCAATTAGATCGTGACTGTTTGCCGGACAGGGACCATATGCGGCTGCAACCGAGCTGGGCTTTGTTGTCTTTGGGTCGGTAAGCGGGAAATCAAACATGCCTTCACCGCGGACCTGCCTCCTTGCTGTATGATTGTATGACATTATTCAGAGGATGGTAGAAAACTATTACGATGTTACCAACGTTACCAGACAGGACGTTTACATGCTTGTCGCAACTGTAATCTCGGAACGGGGCACAGGCGTCTCGGGTTCTTGGCTTGTCCTGAATCCGAGGCGACTGTGCTTTACGCCCTAGGATACAGGGAGTCACGAGAGAATCGGCACCCGCCGTAACTGTACACACTGCTGGAAGTGCGACTATACTCTCCCCGTGAGGGCGGCTAGACACAGGTCCTGGTACGGTCATGTCTCTGCCAGGATGCTTACTAATTGTAGTCGGGCGGAGAGAAGAAAACTCTCAGTGAAATAACCCCAATCCAAGGTGACACTCTCATATGCCGAAGGATGCATGGTCGAGGGGGTGCTCGGTCGCTAATGTGCGAACTCGGGATACCTGTAAACCTCCAGTTTACATCAGACTTCCCGGGGCACGCGGGCTATGCCCCGGGCGACTAAACCCTTTCCGTCTACTCGTGGGACCAACAATGCCAAACTCAAATTTAAATATTAAAAACACCGCAAAGGAGCTCGGTACTTCTCTTAAAGTGGCGGAGGGCAAAGACCATGCCTCTTCAACCGCATTCTTCCCATCTTACTCTAGTAGACTGCTATTAGTAAACCTCCCATTCCCCTTAGTTAACCGTAGAAAAATGCTTGATGTGATTTTTATGCACAACTTGATCAGGGGTGACATAGACAGCCCTGATCTGCTGAGCCGCATAAACTTCACGATCCCTATTAGACTTACTAGAAGTTTTATTCCGTTGTTCCTTCCACTTTGTAGATCGAATAATTCCTTAACTAAACCGTTTAGGGTCTTATGCTCGGATTATAATTCCCTCTACCATATCATATCCATCACTAGTTCTCTTCCTCTTATTAAATTACTAATCCTTACACACCTTTCTAGTAATTAGTAATTAGTAATTGTAGTGGTATTTTTATTTTTATTTTGAATGCATGCCCAGTTCTCTTAGGAACTTAAGTGCTAATCTTCCTCGAATATTAGTCTAAATGCTATCTTTCCTGCATGCTCGCGTAACAGCCTTCTGCTGGTGTCACACGGGCCACTTGACGGTGCCGTAATTGCATCGCCTCTTGAAATTGCAGTCATTGCATGTCAACGTCCACTAAACAAGAATATTTAAAAACTTTGCCCCGCCCACTTCCGCCCCCACAAAAGGCGAAATTCTGTGGCATCCACAATTTCAAAGATACAAGAAAACAGAAGAAGCCGAATCGTAGAGGATGATTATATCTTCTAAAGTGCAAAATCTGAACCAGATCTTTTAAATATTATAGCCAGAATCAAGAAAACAACTTCATTCTCTCTCACTCTGTCTCTCTCTAACACACAGGTTTCATGGTCGGCTTTGCCTATTGCAAAATGTGAATTCAAGGATCGCAGTATCTATAAGAGCTAGAGTAACCAAATTTGGTATCCACACTCCTGTGATATCGGACCTTGACAAGTTTGTTTCAAAATTTCGCCCCACTCCCTTCCCCCCCCACAAACGACGAAAATCTATGGAAAACTCATAGAGAATGACTATATCTATCAGATTGCTGAATCTGGATCAGATGGGATCATTTTTATAGCCGAAAGGAACGAATCAATTTTCAGTGGCTACGCAGCGCCTGACGACACGCCCAGATTATCTGTCATTCTCGCACGCACTCTTTGTCGTGTCGTTTAATATTAGCGGTGTCTTCCGGAGAAGAGCCATACTGACTAAGTATCGGGCATAAATCTTGAGTTGCGGTCCGCGGTCACAGCGTTCCCCCTCGTTATACCCGATACTCAAAATGAGTATAGGTGGATCTTTGTAAGTGGATCTTTGTAACGTCCAGAAGGAATCGTTTCCGACCCCATAAAGTATATATATTGTTGATCGGCATCAATGGCCGAGTCGATTGAGTCCTGTCTGTCTGTCCGTCCCTATGAGCGCTTAGTGCTATAAGACCAGAGCTAGAGCAACGACATTTTGTATCCAGACTTCTGCGATATGTCACTGTTACAAGTGTATTTCAAAATTGGCGCCACTCACTTCTGCTCCGCAAAGGACGAAAATCTGTGGCATCTGCAATCATAGAGAATGACCACATGTACCAGACTGCCGAATTTTGATCAGATCGGATTATTATTATAGCCAAAAGTAACAAATCAATTTTCTGTCGCTACGCACTCTTTGTCGTGTCGTTCAATGTTAGCGCCGTCTGGCGGAGGCGAGCCGTACCGACTATGTAACTCACAACGTTCTCCCTCGTTTATTTATTGCAAAGCTTGCAACATAGAAACTTTATATGACAATAAATGGCTAATTCCACGATTACAAAATATAATAAATAAGACAAATAAGAAATTAAAAAACTATGAATTAAAAGTGTTTTGATCAGAGCTCGAAAATAGCGATCAACACTTTTTTCCTGTGTGGTCGGTCTGGTCACTGACAAAACAGAAAACCACGTACACTCGCTCTCTCACTGAGCAAAACATTTTCTATCTTCCCTTGTGTTATATGTTTTTTGTGTCCGGTCGAGACGACAACACTAACAACACTTTACACATATACAAGATTTGTATAGATTTGCAAAGTTTCTGATTTTTGCTAATACCTTTAAACGTCAATAGTCAAACGGAATACAAATCACATAGGCAAGTTATCGCTGCCATAGGAATCACTCTAACAAGCACGCATATGTACATACGCAAAAGACACCTTTGTCGTTTGTTCGCGACAAATTGCCTGTCTTTGCTTGAGTGAATTGAACAAAAACTAATTTGATCTTTTCTCAATGTGTCTCCCAAATAAGAGTTTTGCTCATACACCACGAAACTGTGAAACCAACTATGTATAAATAAAATCTGCTTAACATTTTAAATGCAAAATTCTTGATGAATTTTTCTGTACTATCTAACTTTGCAACATTAACATGGAATTTTAGTTATATTTCGATTAATGAATGGTCTAATAGCTTTTAAGTTGTCTGGCTTTTCGTTATAGCGTGGACCACGGCTTCCAAGGTGTAGTCAAGCGACACGGCTACAAGGGCATGCCTGCTTCACATGGCGTTACCAAGACTCATCGCCGTCCCGGTAACATTGGAGGTGGTGGCGAAAAGGGATGTGTCTGGCCTGGTACAAAGATGCCTGGTCATATGGGTAATCGTTGGCGTGTTCTTAAAGGCCTGCGAATTTGGCGCACTAACGCAAAGTACAATGTCATGTGGGTGCAAGGTAGCTCAGTGCCTGGACCTACCGGTGGCCTCGTATATATATACGATACGACTTTGAGGTGGACACTACTTTTGAGGACATTTGGTATGAACAGATGCACAAATTTAAGGATGAGACTATTATATACAAGAGTGATTAGTTCTATTTTCTATCATTTAAAAAAGTCTTTATATCTAATAAAATGAAAGTTATACAAAATAAACTATATAAAACCATGAAAAAGAACAAACCAAACGTAAAAAGGGTATGGTAAGTGTCGTCGGACGATAATTGACCGATATAGGCGGGTAGTTTGAGATCTAGTATTTAATGTATATCGATAAAAGGTGAATTTCTAGCTACAAACGAACAGGCATACTTTCGGCTACCATGAGGTGCCGCCAGGGTTTTAGGCTTCACTGTTTCACTGTCTCGTGGTTAAAGCAGGAGGATATACTGCGGTAAGAATTTTTTGGCGATATTTTGCTAGGTTGTGTATCGATGTACTTTATAGAATAAAACAGCTTAGCAGCGGTGCGGCAGCTCAGAACCAGCAGGGGCAAGCAGCAGCAGCTGCATGCGACAATAACTGTTCTTGCCGATTGATTGATGCTGTTAAAGGCATCTCCGCGTGACCACCGACATGATATTTTATTCACAGTCCTAGGCAAGGACTTGCAAGTGCAATTTGCGGTGGAGTACAGGCACTCAACCACCTCCAGTTAGAGAATTTCTAGGGATGCAGGCAGCGTCGATTTGAGCTGGGCTGCAGGCAGCGCCCAGAGGAACGCGGCCAGCGTGGATATTTGGACTGGGCTGCAGGCAGCGACCCAAAGCAGACGCAGGCAGCGACCCAAAGCAGACGCAGGCAGCGTCGATTATCTGGAGCTTCTGGGAAATAGAAGGATGCAAAATTCTCCCAGAAGAAGTAACCGAATAATGGATGGGCAATCCACCCCCACAACAACTAGTGCGTCTTCGCAATCTGGAAGTAGTGGTGCAGGAAACAGGCCGCCGAAGTCGAAAGTAATAGTTACGTCGGCTCCGCTGATTCCTAGACAAACCACTACGGTCACCTTGGTAGTTTTACGACCAGAAGTTTTACGACCACAGCAGGAGTTTCCGCACTTGGACAGAACGAGCCACCTCTACTGCTGGATCTCTTGGTGAGAAGTGCATTGTTGGAGCAGGAGCTGGAAAGGACAAGAGGCAAGAGCCCAGAACAATAGGAGCACGTAATACCTAACGGGGTCGGAGTGAGCAGCGCATGGAGTCGTGCCGCCGTGTGTAGGCATCTGCAACGTCACGACGCCGACGCCACTAGCTGGATCGTACGTCTGGACGACACCAAATGGAAGCAGTGGAAACTATATGCCCCGCAAGCTTCCTGATCTGCCATTGAAGGTCAGCCCGAGGGTTGGGCGATCTTTCTTTGTACATATAATGAGACAACGCAAGCGTACAACTGTAAAAATCTGGGGAACAACCAACGCGTGTTGAAGGCACTGAAGGACTTCACCGCGAGAGTGTCAAGTCTTTCTTGATTCATCCGAGCAACGTGAGAGCTGTTGTGGAGCAGCTGTGTTTCAGATATGGTCGACCGGAGTAGCTTACACGCAGCCAGCTCAGTGGAATACGAGAGGTGCCCAATATTTCGGAGCACAGCCTGACGAAGATTATTCCCTTTGCAACCCGTGTGAGTAATCTCACTGCCTTCTTGCAGTCAGCGAGGGCAGATCAGCATTTAAGCAACCCAACACTTCTGGAAGAACTTGTGGCCAAACTCCGTACAAGCAAGCGAGTGGAGTGGGCAAGGCATGCTGTGACGATTATACCTTTCCCAACTATTGTGCATTTTAGTGCGTGGTGCGCTATCGTGGTGTGTACTATCGTGGACATCGAAGGGTGGGAACCAAGGCGCCGATTGCTACATGCAGGGATCGACCAATACCGCGGCGAGCAACAAGAGAGCCGTCTCAGAGGTTGTCCAATCTGTGGAGGGCAACATGCAGTTAAAGGCTGAGGGACTTCAACGGAGCTTCTCCGCCAGACAGGTGGAGGTACGTGAGGAGGCATTAACTATGCTCTTCATGCCTACGAAGTGCTCATATGACTAGATCCTGCAAGGTCGCAGAAGGTTAGCGAAACCAGCAGACAATAGTTTCTAGACGTAGCCTGAACAGAGGGGCTTCGCAGGCGGATGCGGCCGCACAGATGTGTCGACGTAGAAAGGGGCCGCCTACTGTTCCGCATACTGCCAGTAACGCTGTACAGAGTAAACCGACGAGTGGATACATTCACACTTCTGGATGAAGGATCATCTGTTACGATGATCGACGATTTCCTCAGAAAGGATCTGGGCGTGCAAGGTGAGCCTCGTCATCTAAATATTCAGTGGTTTGGAGATGGATTCTCCAGGGAGCTAACCATCGTGGAACAGGCAAGCCAATTCGCTATGCGTTGTGAAACGTGTATTCCGTTTCGAGCCTGAGCATGCCGATGCTGACTCTACACCGACGAGATGTTTAAGGCGTTAATGCTAGCTAGCCTGCAATTAGGCCCCACACAAACGCAGTGACGAAGATAATCATTGGACTGGATCACGGATATTTGGGATTACCAATTAGATCGTGACTGTTTGCCGGACAGGGACCATATGCGGCTGCAACCGAGCTGGGCTCTGTTGTCTTTGGGTCGGTAAGCGGGAAATCAAACATGCCTTCACCGCGGACCTGCCTCCTAGCTGTATGATTGGATGACATTATTCAGAGGATGGTGGAAGACTATTACGATGTTACCAACGTTACCAGACAGGACGTTTACATGCTTGTCACAACTGTAATCTCGGAACGGGGCACAGGCGTCTCGGGTTCTTGGCTTGTCCTGAATCCGAGGCGACTGTGCTTTACGCCCTAGGATACAGGGAGTCACGAGAGAATCGGCACCCGCCGTAACTGTACACACTGCTGGAAGTGCGACTATACTCTCCCCGTGAGGGCGGGTGGAAACAGGTCCTGGTACGGTCATGTCTCTGCCAGGATGCTTACTAATTGTAGTCGGGCGGAGAGAAGAAAACTCTCAGTGAAATAACCCCAATCCAAGGTGACACTCTCATATGCCGAAGGATGCATGGTCGAGGGGGTGCTCGGTCGCTAATGTGCGAACTCGGGATACCTGTAAACCTCCAGTTTACATCAGACTTCCCGGGGCACGCGGGCTATGCCCCGGGCGACTAAACCCTTTCCGTCTACTCGTGGGACCAACAATGCCAAACTCAAATTTAAATATTAAAAACACCGCAAAGGAGCTCGGTACTTCTCTTAAAGTGGCGGAGGGCAAAGACCATGCCTCTTCAACCGCATTCTTCCCATCTTACTCTAGTAGACTGCTATTAGTAAACCTCCCATTCCCCTTAGTTAACCGTAGAAAAATGCTTGATGTGATTTTTATGCACAACTTGATCAGGGGTGACATAGACAGCCCTGATCTGTTGAGCCGCATAAACTTCACGATCCCTATTAGACTTACTAGAATTTTTATACCGTTGTTTCTTCCACTTTGTAGATCGAATTATTCCTTGCATGAACCGTTTAGGGTCTTATGCTCGGATTATAATTCCCTCTACCATATTATATCCACCACTAATTCTCTTTCTCTTATTAAATTACTAATCCTTCCGCATCTTTCTAGTCCTTCCGTCTGTGCGTCCGTCCGTCTGTCTGTCCCTATCAGCGCCTAGTGCTCAAAGATTATAAAAGCTAGAGTAACGATGTTTTGGGTCCAGACTTCTGTGATATGTCACTGATACAAGAATATTTCAAAACTTCGGCCCGCCCACACAAAGGACGAAAATCTGTGGCATCCACAATTTGAAAGATATGAGAAAACGAAAAACGCAGAATCGTAGAGGATGACTATATCTTCTAGAGTGCAAAATCGGAACCAGATCGTATAATTATTATAGCCAGAATCAAGAAAACAACTTCATTCTCTCTCACTCTGTCTCTCTCTAACACACAGGTTTCATGGTCGGCTTTGCCTATTGCAAAATGTGAATTCAAGGATCTCAGTGTCTATAAGAGCTAGAGTAACCAAATTTGGTATCCACACTCCTGTGATAACGGACTTTGACAAGTTTGTTTCAAAATTTCGCCCCACTCCCTTCCGCCCCCACAAACGACGAAAATCTGTGGAAAACTCATAGAGAATGACAATATCTATCAGATTGCTGAATCTGGATCAGATGGGAACATTTTTATAGCCGAAAGGAACGAATCAATTTTCAGTGGCTACGCAGCGCCTGACGACACGCCCAGATTATCTGTCATTCTCGCACGCACTCTTTGTCGTGTCGTTTAATATTAGCGGTGTCTTCCGGAGAAGAGCCATACTGACTAAGTATCGGGCATAAATCTTGAGTTGCCGCGTTGAGGTCGCCGCGGTCACAGCGTTCCCCCTCGTTATACCCGATACTCAAAATGAGTATAGGTGGATCTTTGTAAGTGGATCTTTGTAACGTCCAGAAGGAATCGTTTCCGACCCCATAAAGTATATATATTGTTGATCAGCATCAATGGCCGAGACGATTGAGTCCTGTCTGTCTGTCCGTCCCTATGAGCGCTTAGTGCTATAAGACCAGAGCTAGAGCAACGACATTTTGTATCCAGACTTCTGCGATATGTCACTGTTACAAGTGTAGTTCAAAATTGGCGCCACTCACTTCTGCTCCGCAAAGTACGAAAATCTGTGGCATCTGCAATCATTGAGAATGACCACATGTACCAGACTGCCGAATTTTGATCAGATCGGATTATTATTATAGCCAAAAGTAACAAATCAATTTTCTGTCGCTACGCACTCTTTGTCGTGTCGTTCAATGTTAGCGCCGTCTGGCGGAGGAGAGCCGTACCGACTATGTAACTCACAACGTTCTCCCTCGTTTATTTATTGCAAAGCTTGCAACATAGAAACTTTATATGACAATAAATGGCTAATTCCACGATTACAAAATATACTAAATAAGACAAATCAGAAATTCAAAAACTATGAATTAAAAGTGTTTTGATCAGAGCTCGAAAATAGCGGTCAACACTTTTTTCCTGTGTGGTCGGTCTGGTCACTGACAAAACAGAAAACCACGTACACTCGCTCTCTCACTGAGCAAAACATTTTCTGTCTTCGCTTGTGTTATATGTTTTTTGTGTCCTGTCGAGACGACAACACTAACAACACTTTACACATATACAGGATTTGTATAGATTTGCAAAGTTTCTGATTTTTGCTAATTCCTTTAAGCGTCAATAGTCAACACATTTCAGTCAAGACACATTTGTCGTTTGTTCGCGACAAATTGCCCAGTGAAAGACAGTAGCAAAAGAGGCTAAAAATCTGTCGTTGCTTGAGTGAATTGAACAAAAACTAATTTGATCTTTTCTCAATGTGTCGCCCAAATAAGAGTTTTGCTCATACACCACGAAACTGTGAAACCATATTTGCGAACTGAGAGATAGCTTCGTGTCACTGTGATTGCCAACTACGTATAAATAAACCCTGCTTAACATTTTAAATGCAAAATTCTTGATGAATTTTTCTGTACTATCTAACTTTGCAACATTAACATGGAATTTTAGTTATATTTAGATTAATGAATGGTCTAATAGCTTTTAATTTGTCTGGCTTTTCGTTATAGCGTGGACCACGGCTTCCAAGGTGTAGTCAAGCGACACGGCTACAAGGGCATGCCTGCTTCACATGGCGTTACCAAGACTCATCGCCGTCCCGGTAACATTGGAGGTGGTGGCGAAAAGCGACGTATCTGGAATGGTACAAAGATGCCTGGTCATATGGGTAATCGTTGGCGTGTTCTTACAGGCCTGCGAATTTGGCGCACTAACGCAAAGTACAATGTCATGTGGGTGCAAGGTAGCTCAGTGCCTGGACCTACCGGTGGCCTCGTATATATATACGATACGACTTTGAGGTGGACACTTCTTTTGAGGATATTTGGTATGAACAGATACTATTATATACAAGAGTGATTTTTTTTTTTTTTTTTTTTTTTTTTTTTTAATTTATTTATTTATTAAGCGTTGAATCCGTACATTGCATATATCGTATCTTAACAACACAGGTAAAAAGTATTAAGGAGACCAAACCTATTGCTTTATGCAAGAGGACTTATAGAGATATAATATAGTATAGTATATAGTAATAATAAAAAAAAAAGTAATATTATAATATTGGGAGGGAAACTTAGAGTTGGCCAATAGTTTTGGCAAAACCCAATCTCTTCAACCGCCTCAAAGGCCTGGCAGGTAGTAATCGTCTGGCGAGCATACTATGGTGTCTAATTAGCCTGTCACTGTATCTGCTGTTATGCCTTCCAATCTGCTCCTCTACTGTATGCAGATTCAAATCCCGATGTAGGGTGGAGCCGCGCACGTACCAAGGGCAGTTCGTTATTTGCCTCATGGCGCGATTCTGCAAGACCTGTATCCGTTTATAGTTCGATTTGGCAGCTATACCCCAAATCTGCACACCGTATAGCCAGATCGGGGCTACACAGTGTACATAAACTGCTCTTTTGGCTCTCAGTGACATGGTGCTTCTTCTGTTAATCAGCCACCGCAATTGCTGCATTCTTTGCCCACATTTACGAGCCGTAGCTTTCAAGTGTGGACCAAAAGTAAGACGCTTATCAAGGGTGATACCGAGATACTTTGCTTGCTTTGGTTGGTCCAAAGTTACGCCTTCAAGCTTTATGGGTGGGGTGTGGTCTATGAGCGCTTTCAGGGTGAAGCATGGATTGGTGGTCTTCAGTGGGTTGACTTTTAAATTCCATCTTTTGCACCAAGCTGCCAGAGAGTAGAGGTACTCTTGGAGACCATCTGCTGCCTCAAGGCGGCACTTGGAGCTGTAGAGCAGTGCTATATCGTCCGCATAGGTAGCAAGCAGAGCCTTACGGGGGGCCTCCATATGTTGCTCGCTTGGGGAGGGTAGATCTGCAGTATAGATAGAGTAAAGCAGCGGGCCAAGGACGCTGCCCTGTGGAACTCCAGCTCTCATTTGGCAAGGTGTTGAATGTGTGTTCCTGAACCTGACCATAAACTGACGTCCTTCCAAGTATGATCGTAGGACACCGTAGTATGGTGCTGGGAACAGTTTTTTAATTTTGCTCAGTAGGCCGATATGCCAAACTCTATCGAAGGCTTGCTGCATATCAATAAAGACTGCATTGCAGTATTCTAGATCATCATAGGCCTGTAGGATGTGTCCTGCCAATCTGTGGACTTCCTCCACTGTGCCGTGTCCCTCCCGAAAGCCAAACTGATGATCCGGCAAGATACGGCGTTCCTTGATGATCCCACCAAGACGATTGGCAAGAAGCCTTTCCCAGACCTTCGATAAGGAAGACAAGAGACTTATTGGCCGATACGACTCAGGGTCGTCCTCCGGTTTTCCAGGCTTATGGATCATCAGGATTGTTGCTATCTTCCACTGCTTAGGGAAAAACTGCATCCTTAACATGGCGTTAAAGATGAGCACTATGTAGAGTATCGCCCGAGTAGGCAATGCTTTCAGTGTGGAATTGCACACTCTGTCAATGCCAGGAGCCTTCTTCCTCGGTAGGGACTTGATGACTTCAACAATCTCCTCAGCCCTGGCTGGTTTAATGGGTAAGGCCATTTGTAGAGGTGTTTGCAGACTATCTTTTGTCTCTTTGTACTGCGCCTCCGTGGCGAATTGGTAATGGGTGAACCTGTCCCCTAAATGATGTGCAAACGAATTGGCCTGCTCTTCTTCGTTTCTAGCAAGTTCACCGTTGGGACACCGGATGGGAATCTGTCTGAACGGTTGTCTCTTAAGAGACTTAGTGGTCTTCCAAAGCGAATATCCAGCATCCACGGTGTAATCCATGGAAGCAAGCTTTTGTTCAAAGAAGTTGTTTCGAAGTTCTCTCAGGGTGTTTCGAAGTTGCTTGGCAGTCCGGTTCCATAGAATTCGGTCCCATGGGTCTTGAGATCGGATTGCGCGTCTTCGAAGTCTCCTTTTTTGTAACAAAAGCTCTCTGGCCTCTCTTGTAAGGACTATTCCATAGGCGGCGCTTGTCGGAGGATGCGAGGGCGTTGAGGCAGCTGCAGCCATGTGTATACTCTCTGTGATGTTATCTACAGCCATCTCGATATCTTCCTCAGAGTTTAGCGAGACGTTCAGTTGAATAGACCTCTCCAAATGTTGCCTAAATGCGAGCAGGTCAGTGTGCTTGGTGACTAGATGAGGGCTTGGATTTTCTATAATGCCATCTGTTTTAATGCTGATGACTAAGGCCAGATGGTCGGAGTCCAGATCCCAGCTCTGACTTATTGTTGCTCGAGAATCCGGAATACCATGATGTACTGCGAAGTCTATGCAGGACGGCGTGTGATTGAGTACATATGGGTACCTGGTTGGTGATCCAGTTGCAAGGATCCTAGCGCCAGTAGCAGAGATGGCTTCCGCTAGCTCTCGCCCCCTAGGGGAATTGTAAGTGTCTCCCCACAGCCAGTGTCGGGCATTCCAGTCACCACCAACCAAATACCTTTGCCCGCAAGCACGGAGTGCATCAATGTAATGTCTTTCCTCAATCCTGACTCTGGGAGGGCAGTAAATGGCGCTGAACTCCACATCGCCCAGTCCTGTGGCTACTTTTACTGCTGACATTTGCATGCTGCGTGTCTCAATGACCCTTTGTGGAAAATGACGAAGCGAAGTCTTAACTAAAACCGCAACACCACCAACGCTATTATTATTCCGCGATGGCTTGAAGGCTGGATAGAAGGCATATCCATGTATTTTAACAGCTGCCCCTCTTTTAATTCTGATCTCCGTCAAAAGAAGAATGTCAACGCTATTCTTGTGCGCGAAGAGCTCAACCTCTTTTGCTTTCCGTGAAATGCCGTTAGCATTCCAGATGAGAACCTTTAGTGGGTTCATTGAGATGCTGAAACGTTGTTCTGGAGCTGAAGATTAGATCCAGCCCATTGCTTAATCGTGTTGGCCAATTCAAAAACCATTTTTTCGAGTTTTTCAAGGCGTTGATTGGCTTGACTATTATGCTGCTGCTGTTCTTGCTGCTGTTGCTGTAGCCACATATGAAACTGCTGCTGCTGCTGCTGTTGGAGCTGTTGTTGCCATTGTTGAAATTGTTTCTGCTGTTGTTGTAGCAGTGCCTGAACTTCATATGAATTCTGTTGCTGGTTATTCAATCCTTGCGGCTGATGCGCTTGTAGACTATGAAAACGACGCTGAGCAGGTGTAGCAGGTATTGCATTTGAATTACCATTTGCTACGGCAGCATAGGAGGCTCCTGTATTACTTCTAGTGCCTACCAAAGGTTGGTGCTGAACAATATTTCGCTGGTGCTGCTGTATTGTTGGTCTATTAGCCCCCTTTTTGTGACTAGACTGCAAGGTAGGAAACTGTTGCTGGTCTCCAGGAAGTGTGGTAGAGTAAGCATATGCCACTTGATTATTTAAGGGGACATGACCCGTCCTGTGCGTATTAATTGCCTTCTTTGCGCAGCCCATTGATCGGCGTAGAAACTCCTGATACCATTGGCATCCTTTATAACTGGCCATATGGCTTCCAGAACAGTGAACGCAGGTTGGCTGTGCATCTAGGGGGCGTGTGCATTGTGAGGTTTGGTGATTTTCACCGCATCTGGCACAGTTGTGATGCCGGCGGCAGTATTTGGCTGTGTGGCCGAAATCCTGGCATCGACGACATTGAGCAATCTCTGTGGATTTTCGCATCCTTTCTATCCTTATTTTTTGGCGGCAAAGGGTCTTGACTTGGTAAATTTCGTTAATTTTTGCACAAGGCTTAATATTAATGAAAAAAATATTAAGTTTTTCGTCCTTGTTAGTCCTTGAGCTTGGATTATGGATGTGAAGGACCTCGAAGCCCAACTTTTTAAATCCGGCGGTAATATCATTGTTTAGGGTGCTATGATGTAGGTCTCTTACAACAATTCTATGAAGCTTTTCAGTCTGCAATTGGTATGTGTGGAATTCTATTCCAATGGCATCGAAACGATCCACAATTGCTCTATAGGTATCACAGTCTTTGGGGAGGATTCTGACCGTTTCCCCCTGGTTAGCTTTGACGACAACGTTATTCAAATTTGCAACGTCCTTTATGACATCAAATAAGTCATTTAAGTTGCTAATATTGACAACTATTTGCGGTGGTTTTGGAGGGCCTTTAAGCTGATTACCAGAGCTCGTTGATTCACCTTGAAGACACTGGTCTGTATTAACTGCTTCATAAAGGTGTTCATCCATTTGGTCATTTCCAGCGTCTGCATCTACATTCATCCGAACTTCCTCATTATTACTATCACTTGGGATGTTCGTGTCAAGAATGGCAAATCTGTTGTTGGTGTTTGCCTGTTGGCTTGTAGTGGGGGACACGCCCAGGTCCCGGCCGCCGCTCCCTCGTTTAGATTTAGGATAGGATGACAAAGTCTGATCATTTTTTCTTTTGCCCGTTCTCCGTTTTTGAGCATCCAGAAGTCGTTCGGCAGCAGTGCGAAGTGTTTTTGCCTCAGTGTCGTCGGGGCATGTGGATATGGAGTTTTCTTGGCTATCAAAGCTTAATGCAGGGCAGATACTGCTTATTGTAGCAGTTGCCATGGTGTAGGTGGTGTTGTTGGTGGCACTAGTGAATGTTACTGTTGTTGTGGTTTCTGTGGATGTAGAGCGTTCTGCCTCTGAACGGTACTCAGAACGAATCTCAGAAGGTAATTTGCCTGATATTAGAAGCATTCTCTCATGATCAGTCCGCTTATTTCTAAGCCGAGAGTCAGATAAAATGTTTTCATTTATTCTATAGTTATGTATATTCTTCAATTTACCAATATTAAAGAAATGGAGCAGGGAGAGATCACCTTAGCTGATAAGCGAAGTTTTTATTGCCCCTCTTGTGCGGCTGTGCGCAGAGTGAGGGGAATGTCTTGCCCGAAGGGCAGTGAATACAGTTGTAAAAACGTTCACAAATGTGTTTTTTGTTTTTGTCCAATTGCCGATACCGCACGAAGCAGCACCCGAATTTATGATGTATGCTATTTTTAGCACACAAGAGCATGCTCCGCTAAAGCAGAATAAAGAAAACAACTTTGCACAAGCGCGACACAACCGATCTCTATGAAAGTTGATTCGAGACTCCATACAAGAGTGATTAGTTTTATTTTCTATCATTTAAAAAAGTCTTTATATCTAATAAAATGAAAGTTATACAAAATAAACTATATAAAACCATGAAAAAGAACAAACCAAACGTAAAAAGGGTATGGTAAGTGTCGTCGGACGATAATTGACCGATATAGGCGGGTAGTTTGAGATCTAGTATTTAATGTATATCGATAAAATGTGAATTTCTAGCTACAAACGAACAGGCATACTTTCGGCTACCATGAGGTGCCGCCAGGGTTTTAAGCTTCACTGTTTCACTGTCTCGTGGTTAAAGCAGGAGGACATACTGCGGTAAGAATTTTTTGGCGATATTTTGCTAGGTTGTGTATCGATGTACTTTATAGAATAAAACAGCTAAGCAGCGGTGCGGCAGCTCAGAACCAGCAGGGGCAAGCAGCAGCAGCTGCATGCGACAATAACTGTTCTTGCCGATTGATTGATGCTGTTAAAGGCATCTCCGCGTGACCACCGACATGATATTTTATTCACAGTTCTAGGCAAGGAACTGCAAGGGCAATTTGCGCTGGAGTACAGGCAGTCAACCACCTCCAGTTAGAGAATTTCTAGGGATACAGGCAGCGTCGATTTGAGCTGGGCTGCAGGCAGCGCCCAGAGGAACGCGGACAGCGTGGACTGGGCTGCAGGCAGCGACCCAAAGTAGACGCAGGCAGCGTCGATTATCTGGAGCTTCTGGGAAATAGAAGGATGCAAAATGCGAATAATCAAGGGGCAATCCACCCCCACAACAACTAGTGCGTCTTCGCAATCTGGAAGTAGTGGTGCAGGAAACAGGCCGCCGAAGTCGAAAGTAATAGTTACGTCGGCTCCGCTGATTCCTAGCCAAACCACTACGGTCACCTTGGTAGTTTTACGACCAGAAGTTTTACGACCACAGCAGGAGTTTCCGCACTTGGACAGAACGAGCCACCTCTACTGCTGGATCTCTTGGTGAGAATTGCATTGTTGGAGCAGGAGCTGGAAAGGACAAGAGGCAAGAGCCCAGAACAATAGGAGCACGTAATACCTAACGGGGTCGGAGTGAGCAGTCGCCATCTTATAGCGGACCACCACTGCTTGCGAGTAGCAGCTATTTTACGTCATTTTGCGCAACCAGTACAGCGCAGACAGCGCATGGAGTCGTGCCACCGTGTGTAGGCATCTGCAACGTCACGACGCCGACGCCACTAGCTGGATCGTACGTCTGGACGACACCAAATGGAAGCAGTGGAAACTATATGCCCCGCAAGCTTCCTGATCTGCCTTTGAAGGTCAGCCCGAGGGTTGGGCGATCTTTCTTTGTACATATACTGAGACAACGCAAGCGTACAACTGTACAAATCTGGAGAACAACCAACGCGTGTTGAAGGCACTGAAAGATGAAGACCGCGAGAGTGTCAAGTCTTTCTTGATTCATCCGAGCACCGTGAGAGCTGTTGTGGAGCAGCTGTGTTTCAGATATGGTCGACCGGAGTAGCTTATACGCAGCCAGCTCAGTGGAATACGAGAGGTGCCCAATATTTCGGAGCACAGCCTGACGAAGATTATTCCCTTTGCAACCCGTGTGAGTAATCTCACTGCCTTCTTGCAGTCAGCGAGGGCAGATCAGCATTTAAGCAACCCAACACTTCTGGAAGAACTTGTGGCCAAACTCCGTACAAGCAAGCGAGTGGAGTGGGCAAGGCATGCTGTGACGATTATACCTTTCCCAACTATTGTGCATTTTAGTGCGTGGTGCGCTATCGTGGTGTGTACTATCGTGGACATCGAAGGGTGGGAACCAAGGCGCCGATTGCTACATGCAGGGATCGACCAATACCGCGGCGAGCAACAAGAGAGCCGTCTCAGAGGTTGTCCAATCTGTGGAGGGCAACATGCAGTTAAAGGCTGAGGGACTTCAGCGGAGCTTCTCCGCCAGACAGGTGGAGGTACGTGAGGAGGCATTAACTATGCTCTTCATGCCTACGAAGTGCTCATATGACTAGATCCTGCAAAGTCGCAGAAGGTTAGCGAAACCAGCAGACAATAGTTTCTAGAAGTAGGGGTGCAAGGTGCAAGGTGACCGTCGTCATCTAAATATTCAGTGGTTTGGAGGTGGATCCTCCAGGGAGCTAACCATCGTGGAACAGGCAAGCCAATTCGCTATGCGTTGTGAAACGTGTATTCCGTTTCGAGCCTGAGCATGCCGATGCTGACTCTACACCGACGAGATGTTTAAGGCGTTAATGCTAGCCTGCCAATTAGGCCCCACCCAAACGCAGTGACGAAGATATTCATTGGACTGGATCACGGACATTTGGGATTTCCAATTAGATCGTGACTGTTTGCCGGACAGGGACCATATGCGGCTGCAACTGAGCTGGGCTGGGTTGTCTTTGGGCCGGTAAGCGGGAAATCAAACATGCCTTCACCGCGGACCTGCCTCCTTGCTGTATGATTGTATGACATTATTCAGAGGATGGTAGAAAACTATTACGATGTTACCAACGTTACCAGACAGGACGTTTACATGCTTGTCGCAACTGTAATCTCGGAACGGGGCACAGGCGTCTCGGGTTCTTGGCTTGTCCTGAATCCGAGGCGACTGTGCTTTACGCCCTAGGATACAGGGAGTCACGAGAGAATCGGCACCCGCCGTAACTGTACACACTGCTGGAAGTGCGACTATACTCTCCCCGTGAGGGCGGCTGGACACAGGTCCTGGTACGGTCATGTCTCTGCCAGGATGCTTACTAATTGTAGTCGGGCGGAGAGAAGAAAACTCTCAGTGAAATAACCCCAATACAAGGTGATACTGTCATATGCCGAAGGATGCATGGCCGAGGGGGTGCTCGGTCGTTAATATGCGAACTCGGGATACCTGTAGACCTCCAGTTTACATCAGACTTCCCGGGGCACGCGGGCTATGCCCCGGGTGACTAAACCCTTCCCGTCTACTCGTGGGACCAACAATGCCAAACTCAAATTTAAATATTAAAAACACCGCAAAGGAGCTCGGTACTCCTCTTAAAGTGGCGGAGGGAAAAAACCATGCCTCTTCAACCGCATCTCTTCCCATCTTACTCTAGTAGACAGCTATTAGTAAACCTCCCATTCCCCTTAGTTAACCGTAGAAAAATGCTGGATGTGATTTTTATGCACAACTTGATCAGGGGTGACATAGACAGCCCTGATCTGCTGAGCCGCATAAACTTCACGATCCCTATTAGACTTACTAGAAGTTTTATACCGTTGTTCCTTCCACTTTGTAGATCGAATTATTCCTTGCATAAACCGTTTAGGGACTTATGCTCGGATTATAATTCCCTCTACCATATCATATCCACCACTAATTCTCTTACTCTTATTAAATTACTAATCCTTACACACCTTTCTAGTAATTAGTAATTAGTTATTGTAGTGATATTTTTATTTTTATTTTGAGTGCATGCCCAGTTCTCTTAGAAACTTTAGTGCTAATATTCCTCGAATATTAGCCTAACAGCTATCTTTCCTGCATGCTCGCGTAACAGTCTTCTGCTGGTGTCACACGGGCCACTTGACGGTGCAGTAATTGCATCGCCTCTTGAAATATGTAGTCATTGCATGTCAACGTCCACTAAACAAGAATATTTTAAAACTTCGCCCCGCCCACTTCCGCCCCCACAAAGTGCGAAAATCTGTGGCATCCACAATTTCAAAGATACAAGAAAACAGAAGAAGCCGAATCGTAGAGGATGATTATATCTTCTAAAGTGCAAAATCTGAACCAGATCTTTTAAATATTATAGCCAGAATCAAGAAAACAACTTCATTCTCTCTCACTCTGTCTCTCTCTAACACACAGGTTTCATGGTCGGCTTTGCCTATTGCAAAATGTGAATTCAAGGATCTCAGTGTCTATAAGAGCTAGAGTAACCAAATTTGGTATCCACACTCCTGTGATATCGGACCTTGACAAGTTTGTTTCAAAATTTCGCCCCACTCCCTTCTGCCCCCACAAACGACGAAAATCTGTGGAAAACTCATAGAGAATGGCCATATCTATCAGATTACTGAATCTGGATCAGATGGGATCATTTTTATAGCCGAAAGGAACGAATCAATTTTCAGTGGCTACGCAGCGCCTGACGACACGCCCAGATTATCTGTCATTCTCGCACGCACTCTTTGTCGTGTCGTTTAATATTAGCGGTGTCTGCCGGAGAAGAGCCATACTGACTAAGTATGCGGTCACAGCGTTCCCCCTCGTTATACCCGATACTCAAAATGAGTATAGGGGTATATTAGATTTGTGGTGAAAATGGATCTGTGTAACGTCCAGAAGGAATCGTTTCCGACCCCATAAAGTATATATATTGTTGATCAGCATGAATGGCCGAGTCGATTGAGTCCTGTCTGTCTTTCCGTCCCTATGAGCGCTTAGTGCTCTAAGACTAGAGCTAGAGCAACGACATTTTGTATCCAGACATCTGCGATATGTCACTGTTACAAGTGTATTTCAAAATTTTGCGCCACTCACTTCCGCTCCACAAAGGACGAGAATCTGTGGCATCCGCAATCATAGAGAATGACCATATGTACCAGACTGCCGAATTTTGATCAGATCGGATTATTATTATAGCCAAAAGTAACAAATCAATTTTTCGTCGCTACGCACTCTTTGTCGGGTCGTTCAATGTTAGCGCCGTCTGGCGGAGGAGAGCCATACCGACTATGTATCGGGTATAAATGTAGAGCTGCGGTCGCTGCAGAAACTTACAACGTTCTCCCTCGTTTATTTATTGCAAAGCCTGCAACATAGAAACATTATATGACAATAAATGGCTAATTCCACTCGAAATTTCACTAGAATTATCGTAAAATCAAAATAAAGGGATTACAAAATATAATAAATAAGACAAATCAGAAATTCAAAAACTATGAATTAAAAGTGTTTTGATCAGAGCTCGAAAATAGCGGTCCACACTTTTTTCCTGTGTGGTCGGTCTGGTCACTGACAAAACAGAAAACAACGTACACTCGCTCTCTCACTGAGCAAAACATTTTCTGTGTCTTCGCTTGTGTTATATGTTTTTTGTGTCCGGTCGAGACGACAACATTAACAACACTTTACACACATACAAGATTTGTATAGATTTGCAAAGTTTCTGATTTTTGCTAATTCCTTTAAGCGTCAATAGTCAACACATTTCAGTCAAGACACCTTTGTCGTTTGTTCGCGACAAATTTCCCAGTGAAAGACAGTAGCAAAAGAGGCTAAAAATCTGTCTTTACTTGAGTGAATTGAGCAAAAACTAATTTGATCTTTTCTCAATGTGTCTCCCAAATAAGAGTTTTGCTCATACACCAAGAAACTGTGAAACGATATTTGCGAACTGAGCGATAGCTTCGTGTCACTGTGATTGCCAACTATGTATAAATAAAACTTGCTTAGCATTTTAAATGCAAAATTCTTGATGAATTTTTCTGTACTATCTAACTTTGCAACATTAACATGGAATTTTAGTTATATTTCGATTAATGAATGGTCTAATAGCTTTTAATTTGTCTGGCTTTTCGTTATAGCGTGGACCACGGCTTCCAAGGTGTAGTCAAGCGACACGGCTACAAGGGCATGCCTGCTTCACATGGCGTTACCAAGACTCATCGCCGTCCCGGTAACATTGGAGGTGGTGGCGAAAAGGGACGTATCTGGAATGGTACAAAGATGCCTGGTCATATGGGTAATCGTTGGCGTGTTCTTACAGGCCTGCGAATTTGGCTCACTAACGCAAAGTACAATGTCATGTGGGTGCAAGGTAGCTCAGTGCCTGGACCTACCGGTGGCCTCGTATATATATACGATACGACTTTGAGGTGGACACTTCTTTTGAGGATATTTGGTATTAACAGATACTATTATATACAAGAGTGATTAGTTTTATTTTCTATCATTTAAAAAAGTCTTTATATCTAATAAAATGAAAGTTATACAAAATAAACTATATAAAACCATGAAAAAGAACAAACCAAACGTAAAAAGGGTATGGTAAGTGTCGTCGGACGATAATTGACCGATATAGGCGGGGTAGTTTTAGATGTCGTATTTAATGTATATCGATAAAAGGTGAATTTCTAGCTACAAACGAACGGGCATACTTTCGGCTACCATGAGGTGCCGCCAGAGTTTTTAGATTCACTGTTTCACTGTCTCGTGGTTAAAGCAGGAGAACATACTGCGGTAAGAATTTTTTGGCGATATTTTTCTAGGTTGTGTATCGATGTACTTTATAGAATAAAACAGCTTAGCAGCGGTGCGGCAGCTCAGAACCAGCAGGGGAAGCAGCAGCAGCTGCATGCGACAATAACTGTTCTTGCCGATTGATTGATGCTGTTAAAGGCATCTCCGCGTGACCACCGACATGATATTTTATTCACAGTCCTAGGCAAGGAACTGCAAGGGCAATTTGCGCTGGAGTACAGGCAGTCAACCACCTCCAGTTAGAGAATTTCTAGGGATACAGGCAGCGTCGATTTGAGCTGGGCTGCAGGCAGCGCCCAGAGGAACGCGGACAGCGTGGACTGGGCTGCAGGCAGCGACCCAAAGTAGACGCAGGCAGCGTCGATTATCTGGAGCTTCTGGGAAATAGAAGGATGCAAAATGCGAATAATCAAGGGGCAATCCACCCCCACAACAACTAGTGCGTCTTCGCAATCTGGAAGTAGTGGTGCAGGAAACAGGCCGCCGAAGTCGAAAGTAATAGTTACGTCGGCTCCGCTGATTCCTAGCCAAACCACTACGGTCACCTTGGTAGTTTTACGACCAGAAGTTTTACGACCACAGCAGGAGTTTCCGCACTTGGACAGAACGAGCCACCTCTACTGCTGGATCTCTTGGTGAGAATTGCATTGTTGGAGCAGGAGCTGGAAAGGACAAGAGGCAAGAGCCCAGAACAATAGGAGCACGTAATACCTAACGGGGTCGGAGTGAGCAGTCGCCATCTTATAGCGGACCACCACTGCTTGCGAGTAGCAGCTATTTTACGTCATTTTGCGCAACCAGTACAGCGCAGACAGCGCATGGAGTCGTGCCACCGTGTGTAGGCATCTGCAACGTCACGACGCCGACGCCACTAGCTGGATCGTACGTCTGGACGACACCAAATGGAAGCAGTGGAAACTATATGCCCCGCAAGCTTCCTGATCTGCCTTTGAAGGTCAGCCCGAGGGTTGGGCGATCTTTCTTTGTACATATACTGAGACAACGCAAGCGTACAACTGTACAAATCTGGAGAACAACCAACGCGTGTTGAAGGCACTGAAAGATGAAGACCGCGAGAGTGTCAAGTCTTTCTTGATTCATCCGAGCACCGTGAGAGCTGTTGTGGAGCAGCTGTGTTTCAGATATGGTCGACCGGAGTAGCTTACACGCAGCCAGCTCAGTGGAATACGAGAGGTGCCCAATATTTCGGAGCACAGCCTGACGAAGATTATTCCCTTTGCAACCCGTGTGAGTAATCTCACTGCCTTCTTGCAGTCAGCGAGGGCAGATCAGCATTTAAGCAACCCAACACTTCTGGAAGAACTTGTGGCCAAACTCCGTACAAGCAAGCGAGTGGAGTGGGCAAGGCATGCTGTGACGATTATACCTTTCCCAACTATTGTGCATTTTAGTGCGTGGTGCGCTATCGTGGTGTGTACTATCGTGGACATCGAAGGGTGGGAACCAAGGCGCCGATTGCTACATGCAGGGATCGACCAATACCGCGGCGAGCAACAAGAGAGCCGTCTCAGAGGTTGTCCAATCTGTGGAGGGCAACATGCAGTTAAAGGCTGAGGGACTTCAGCGGAGCTTCTCCGCCAGACAGGTGGAGGTACGTGAGGAGGCATTAACTATGCTCTTCATGCCTACGAAGTGCTCATATGACTAGATCCTGCAAAGTCGCAGAAGGTGAGCGAAACCAGCAGACAATAGTTTCTAGAAGTAGGGGTGCAAGGTGCAAGGTGACCGTCGTCATCTAAATATTCAGTGGTTTGGAGGTGGATCCTCCAGGGAGCTAACCATCGTGGAACAGGCAAGCCAATTCGCTATGCGTTGTGAAACGTGTATTCCGTTTCGAGCCTGAGCATGCCGATGCTGACTCTACACCGACGAGATGTTTAAGGCGTTAATGCTAGCCTGCCAATTAGGCCCCACACAAACGCAGTGACGAAGATATTCATTGGACTGGATCACGGACATTTGGGATTTCCAATTAGATCGTGACTGTTTGCCGGACAGGGACCATATGCGGCTGCAACTGAGCTGGGCTGGGTTGTCTTTGGGCCGGTAAGCGGGAAATCAAACATGCCTTCACCGCGGACCTGCCTCCTTGCTGTATGATTGTATGACATTATTCAGAGGATGGTAGAAAACTATTACGATGTTACCAACGTTACCAGACAGGACGTTTACATGCTTGTCGCAACTGTAATCTCGGAACGGGGCACAGGCGTCTCGGGTTCTTGGCTTGTCCTGAATCCGAGGCGACTGTGCTTTACGCCCTAGGATACAGGGAGTCACGAGAGAATCGGCACCCGCCGTAACTGTACACACTGCTGGAAGTGCGACTATACTCTCCCCGTGAGGGCGGCTGGACACAGGTCCTGGTACGGTCATGTCTCTGCCAGGATGCTTACTAATTGTAGTCGGGCGGAGAGAAGAAAACTCTCAGTGAAATAACCCCAATCCAAGGTGACACTGTCATATGCCGAAGGATGCATGGCCGAGGGGGTGCTCGGTCGTTAATATGCGAACTCGGGATACCTGTAGACCTCCAGTTTACATCAGACTTCCCGGGGCACGCGGGCTATGCCCCGGGTGACTAAACCCTTCCCGTCTACTCGTGGGACCAACAATGCCAAACTCAAATTTAAATATTAAAAACACCGCAAAGGAGCTCGGTACTCCTCTTAAAGTGGCGGAGGGAAAAAACCATGCCTCTTCAACCGCATCTCTTCCCATCTTACTCTAGTAGACAGCTATTAGTAAACCTCCCATTCCCCTTAGTTAACCGTAGAAAAATGCTGGATGTGATTTTTATGCACAACTTGATCAGGGGTGACATAAACAGCCCTGATCTGCTGAGCCGCATAAACTTCACGATCCCTATTAGACTTACTAGAAGTTTTATACCGTTGTTCCTTCCACTTTGTAGATCGAATTATTCCTTGCATAAACCGTTTAGGGACTTATGCTCGGATTATAATTCCCTCTACCATATCATATCCACCACTAATTCTCTTACTCTTATTAAATTACTAATCCTTACACACCTTTCTAGTAATTAGTAATTAGTTATTGTAGTGGTATTTTTATTTTTATTTTGAGTGCATGCCCAGTTCTCTTAGAAACTTTAGTGCTAATATTCCTCGAATATTAGCCTAACAGCTATCTTTCCTGCATGCTCGCGTAACAGTCTTCTGCTGGTGTCACACGGGCCACTTGACGGTGCAGTAATTGCATCGCCTCTTGAAATATGTAGTCATTGCATGTCAACGTCCACTAAACAAGAATATTTTAAAACTTCGCCCCGCCCACTTCCGCCCCCACAAAGTGCGAAAATCTGTGGCATCCACAATTTCAAAGATACAAGAAAACAGAAGAAGCCGAATCGTAGAGGATGATTATATCTTCTAAAGTGCAAAATCTGAACCAGATCTTTTAAATATTATAGCCAGAATCAAGAAAACAACTTCATTCTCTCTCACTCTGTCTCTCTCTAACACACAGGTTTCATGGTCGGCTTTGCCTATTGCAAAATGTGAATTCAAGGATCTCAGTGTCTATAAGAGCTAGAGTAACCAAATTTGGTATCCACACTCCTGTGATATCGGACCTTGACAAGTTTGTTTCAAAATTTCGCCCCACTCCCTTCTGCCCCCACAAACGACGAAAATCTGTGGAAAACTCATAGAGAATGACCATATCTATCAGATTACTGAATCTGGATCAGATGGGATCATTTTTATAGCCGAAAGGAACGAATCAATTTTCAGTGGCTACGCAGCGCCTGACGACACGCCCAGATTATCTGTCATTCTCGCACGCACTCTTTGTCGTGTCGTTTAATATTAGCGGTGTCTGCCGGAGAAGAGCCATACTGACTAAGTATGCGGTCACAGCGTTCCCCCTCGTTATACCCGATACTCAAAATGAGTATAGGGGTATATTAGATTTGTGGTGAAAATGGATCTGTGTAACGTCCAGAAGGAATCGTTTCCGACCCCATAAAGTATATATATTGTTGATCAGCATGAATGGCCGAGTCGATTGAGTCCTGTCTGTCTGTCCGTCCCTATGAGCGCTTAGTGCTCTAAGACTAGAGCTAGAGCAACGACATTTTGTATCCAGACATCTGCGATATGTCACTGTTACAAGTGTATTTCAAAATTTTGCGCCACTCACTTCCGCTCCGCAAAGGACGAGAATCTGTGGCATCCGCAATCATAGAGAATGACCATATGTACCAGACTGCCGAATTTTGATCAGATCGGAATATTATTATAGCCAAAAGTAACAAATCAATTTTTCGTCGCTACGCACTCTTTGTCGGGTCGTTCAATGTTAGCGCCGTCTGGCGGAGGAGAGCCATACCGACTATGTATCGGGTATAAATGTAGAGCTGCGGTCGCTGCAGAAACTTACAACGTTCTCCCTCGTTTATTTATTGCAAAGCCTGCAACATAGAAACATTATATGACAATAAATGGCTAATTCCACTCGAAATTTCACTAGAATTATCGTAAAATCAAAATAAAGGGATTACAAAATATAATAAATAAGACAAATCAGAAATTCAAAAACTATGAATTAAAAGTGTTTTGATCAGAGCTCGAAAATAGCGGTCCACACTTTTTTCCTGTGTGGTCGGTCTGGTCACTGACAAAACAGAAAACAACGTACACTCGCTCTCTCACTGAGCAAAACATTTTCTGTGTCTTCGCTTGTGTTATATGTTTTTTGTGTCCGGTCGAGACGACAACATTAACAACACTTTACACACATACAAGATTTGTATAGATTTGCAAAGTTTCTGATTTTTGCTAATTTTTTTAAGCGTCGATAGTCAAACGGAATACAAATCACATAAGCAAGTGATCGCTGCCATAGGAACCACTCTAACAAGCACGCATATGTACATACGCAAAAGACACCTTTGTCGTTTGTTCGCGACAAATTACCCAGTGAAAGACAGTAGCAAAATAGGCTAAAAATCTGTCTTTGCTTGAGTGAATTGAGCAAAAACTGATTTGATCTTTTCTCAATGTGTCTCCCAAATAAGAGTTTTGCTCATACACCAAGAAACTGTGAAACGATATTTGCGAACTGAGCGATAGCTTCGTGTCACTGTGATTGCCAACTATGTATAAATAAAACTTGCTTAACATTTTAAATACAAAATTCTTGATGAATTTTTCTGTACTATCTAACTTTGCAATATTAAAATGGAATTTTAGTTATATTTAGATTAATGAATGGTCTAATAGCTTTTAATTTGTCTGGCTTTTCGATATAGCGTGGACTACGGCTTCCAAGGTGTAGTCAAGCGAAACGGCTACAAGGGCATGCCTGCTTCACATGGCGTTAACAAGACCATCGCCGTCCCGGTAACATTGGAGGTGGTGGCGAAAGGGACGTGTCTAACCAGGTACAAAGATGTCTGGTCATATGGGTAATCGTTGGCGTGTTCTTAAAGGCCTGCGAATTTGGCGCACTAACGCAAAGTACAATGTCATGTGGGTGCAAGGTAGCTCACTGCCTGGACCTACCGGTGGCCTCGTATATATATACGATACGATTTTGAGGTGGACACTACTTTTGAGGACATTTGGTATGAACAGATGCACAAATTTAAGGATGAAACTATTATATACAAGAGTGATTAGTTTTATTTTCTATCAATTAAAAAAGTCATAATATATCTAGTAAAATGAAAGTTATAAAAAATAAACTATATAAAACCACGAAAAAGAACAAACCAAACGTAAAACGGGCATGGTAAGTGTCTTCGGACGATAATTGACCGATATAGGCGGGGTAGTTTTAGATGTCGTATTTAATGTATATCGATAAAAGGTGAATTTCTAGCTACAAACGAACGGGCATACTTTCGGCTACCATGAGGTGCCGCCAGAGTTTTTAGATTCACTGTTTCACTGTCTCGTGGTTAAAGCAGGAGAACATACTGCGGTAAGAATTTTTTGGCGATATTTTTCTAGGTTGTGTATCGATGTACTTTATAGAATAAAACAGCTTAGCAGCGGTGCGGCAGCTCAGAACCAGCAGGGGAAGCAGCAGCAGCTGCATGCGACAATAACTGTTCTTGCCGATTGATTGATGCTGTTAAAGGCATCTCCGCGTGACCACCGACATGATATTTTATTCACAGTCCTAGGCAAGGAACTGCAAGGGCAATTTGCGCTGGAGTACAGGCAGTCAACCACCTCCAGTTAGAGAATTTCTAGGGATACAGGCAGCGTCGATTTGAGCTGGGCTGCAGGCAGCGCCCCAAAGTAGACGCAGGCAGCGTCGATTATCTGGAGCTTCTGGGAAATAGAAGGATGCAAAATGCGAATAATCAAGGGGCAATCCACACCCACAACAACTAGTGCGTCTTCGCAATCTGGAAGTAGTGGTGCAGGAAACAGGCCGCCAAAGTCGAAAGTAATAGTTACGTCGGCTCCGCTGATTCCTAGCCAAACCACTACGGTCACCTTAGTAGTTTTACGACCAGAAGTTTTACGACCACAGCAGGAGTTTCCGCACTTGGACAGAACGAGCCACCTCTACTGCTGGATCTCTTGGTGAGAATTGCATTGTTGGAGCAGGAGCTGGAAAGGACAAGAGGCAAGAGCCCAGAACAATAGGAGCACGTAATACCTAACGGGGTCGGAGTGAGCAGTCGCCATCTTATAGCGGACCACCACTGCTTGCGAGTAGCAGCTATTTTACGTCATTTTGCGCAACCAGTACAGCGCAGACAGCGCATGGAATCGTGCCGCCGTGTGTAGGCATCTGCAACGTCACGACGCCGACGCCACTAGCTGGATCGTACGTCTGGACGACACCAAATGGAAGCAGTGGAAACTATATGCCCCGCAAGCTTCCTGATCTGCCTTTGAAGGTCAGCCCGAGGGTTGGGCGATCTTTCTTTGTACATATACTGAGACAACGCAAGCGTACAACTGTACAAATCTAGAGAACAAGTCTTTCTTGATTCATCCGAGCACCGTGAGAGCTGTTGTGGAGCAGCTGTGTTTCAGATATGGTCGACCGGAGTAGCTTATACGCAGCCAGCTCAGTGGAATACGAGAGGTGCCCAATATTTCGGAGCACAGCTTGACGAAGATTATTCCCTTTGCAACCCGTGCGAGTAATCTCACTGCCTTCTTGCAGTCAGCGAGGGCAGATCAGCATTTAAGCAAACCAACATTTCTGGAAGACCTTGTGGCCAAACTCCGTACAAGCAAGCGAGTGGAGTGGGCAAGGCATGCTGTGACGATTATACTTTTCCCAACTATTGTGCATTTTAGTGCGTGGTGCGCTATCGTGGTGTGTACTATCGTGGACATCGAAGGGTGGGAACCAAGGCGCCGATTGCTACATGCAGGGATCGACCAATACCGCGGCGAGCAACAAGAGAGCCGTCTCAGAGGTTGTCCAATCTGTGGAGGGCAACATGCAGTTAAATACTGAGGGACTTCAATGGAGCTTCTCCGCCAGACAGGTGGAGGTACGTGAGGAGGCATTAACTATGCTCTTCATGCCTACGAAGTGCTCATATGACTAGATCCTGCAAAGTCGCAGAAGGTGAGCGAAACCAGCAGACAATAGTTTCTAGAAGTAGCCTGAACAGAGGGGCTTCGCAGGCGGATGCGGCCGCACAGATGATCTTAAATTGTGTCGACGTAGAAAGAGGCCGCCTACTGTTCCGTATACTGCCAGTAACGCTGTACGGAACAAACCGACGAGTGGATACATACACACTTCTGGATGAAGGATCATCTGTTACGATGATCGACGATTTCCTCAGAAAAGATCTGGGCGTGCAAGGTCAGCGTCGTCATCTAAATATTCAGTGGTTTGGAGGTGGATCCTCCAGGGAGCTAACCATCGTGGAACAGGCAAGCCAATTCGCTATGCGTTGTGAAACGTGTATTCCGTTTCGAGCCTGAGCATGCCGATGCTGACTCTACACCGACGAGATGTTTAAGGCGTTAATGCTAGCTAGCCTGCAATTAGGCCCCACACAAACGCATTGACGAAGATATTCATTGGACTGGATCACGGACATTTGGGATTTCCAATTAGATCGTGACTGTTTGCCGGACACGGACCATATGCGGCTGCAACTGAGCTGGGCTGGGTTGTCTTTGGGCCGGTAAGCGGGAAATCAAACATGCCTTCAGCTGTATCATTGGATGACATTATTCAGAGGATGGTGGAAGACTATTACGATGTTACCAACGTTACCAGACAGGACGTTTACATGCTTGTCACAACTGCAATCTCGGAACGGGGCACAGGCGTCTCGGGTTCATGGCTTGTCCTTACGCCCCAGGATACAGGGGGTCACGAGAGAATAGGCACCCGCCGTAACTGTTCACACTGGTGGAAGTGCGACTATACTCTCCCCGTGAGGGCGGGTGGACACAGGTCCTGGTACGGTCATGTCTCTGCCAGGATGCTTGCTAATTGTAGTCGGGCGGAGAGAAGAAAACTCTCAGTGAAACAACCCCAATCCAAGGTGACACTGTCATATGCCGAAGGATGCATGGCCGAGGGGGTGCTCGGTCGCTAATATGCGAGCTCGGGATACCTGTAGACCGCCAGTTTACATCAGACTTCCCGGGGCACGCGGGCTATGCCCCGGGTGACTAAACCCTTTCCGTCTACTCGTGGGACCAACAATGCCAAACTCAAATTTAAATATTAAAAACACCGCAAAGGAGCTCGGTACTCCTCTTAAAGTGGCGGAGGGCAAAGACCATGCCTGTTCAACGACATCTGGGGGGGTCCCCAGGCAGAGGCGCCAAATATTCCTCGTCCTGAACGAGCAGTCGGTAAGACTTCTCCATGATATGGAGGGTACTGTGGACTACGGTTACAAAAAGGTAGTCATAGTCTTGTACAAATCCGACTCTAAGGGCATGCCAACGGGGGTCGACCCAGACCTGGAGCCACCAGAGACCCCAAGCATGGAGATCAAGACTGCGATGTCGGACGAATCATCAGTGGTATCGACGTGAGCGACCTTGCTAGGGATCTCAATCACATCAGGGTCGGGGAGGAATTGGACTCCTCCTCCATGACAAAAAAATGGTGGAGACGAAACTCAGGAAAGTCGCTGATACTCCTGCAGATCCACCATTGTAATGCGCTGCTCTCTTGCTCCACATATCCAGGGGTGGAGCCGATATAGTCCTCAGGCTCTCCGGTCTGAGGACTGCTGAGTATAAGATATAAGTAGCTGTCACCGCAGGTAAAACCCGCACCTGAATCCTTGCAAAAAGAGATTTGCACTTATTTTTGCTCCCAAATTTCAGCAATGAAGACCAGAGGCGCTCACTGAGGATCTGCTCCACGTACATGGGTCACGACCAAGCCGGCCCCCCTCCAAATGCGCTCAGGGGGACTGCAAGGGGGACCTGTACCTCACATTTGCCTCTTATGAGATACAGAAGAACATCGCATCCTGGATGGTCCTGGAAGAGCACTTTTTCTCGGACCACAGGTACGTGGAGGTTAGGTTAGGTTAGGTTGACCCGGAAGCCCTCAGCGGAGCCCCACATAGGCCAATATGGCCCTTAGTTGTCTGGTGAGGGGGGTATATATCGTCGCGGCAGTGCTTAGGGGATTTCAAAGTCCTCGAGAATCAAGGTATTTTTCGCATAGGCCAGTAGTTGCTGTGGCGTCCTCTTGGAGGCAGCTTTCAGTAATGCCAGCACCGGTGCGTCCAGGTATTTCCTCCTTGCCCTTAAGAGATCAGGACAGTTGCAGATGATGCAGGGCTTCGGTTGCGCCTAAGTTCATCACAATTCCTACAACTCTGTTGGTGATGCCTAGCTTTTTTCCATGCGCCGCAGCCAGACAATGGCCTGTCAATATTCCCACTAACAATCTGCAGTCCTTCCGTGGTGGGCGCAGTAGGTAGTGGCTGAGTTTCTCATTGCAGTCTTTGCACATGATTTTCGAGGTTCTGCAGGTGGTGGTACTCCTCCACCTACTTTCGGTTTGTGATCTGGCCTGCTTCTCTAGATCGCTTTGCAGCGTTCTAAGGGAGACAGGCACGTTCTCCGTTCTCGTATTCGCCAGCCCGACGTCTTATTGCTGTGCCCCGCTTTCGTTGGCTCGTTGCACAACTGGTGGATCGTGGCTTGGTTGAGCGTTGTTTGTGGTGTGCGTCGGATGGTGTGTGTGGGCTTGGGTTGGGGTAGTGTCGGTGCCTCGGCTATTTGAAATGAACTTACGCAGTGATATAATCTAGATAATTAGACACTTTGTTATAAATACTCTAGCACTTTTTATAACCGATACTCAAAATGAGTATTGGGGTATATTAGATTTGTGGTAAAAATGGATGTATGTAACGTCCAGAAGGAATCGTTTCCGACCCCATAAAGTATTGTAACGAACCTAAAAGGTTTCGATACAATCCGTCCCCCGACTTATAATGAGAGCATCGCACCACACCCCGCAACCAACGCCCCCCTTCGCAAGCAACCAACGATCAACACGCGCCAACTCCATAACATCCAGGCCAAGCCATCGGCCGAGTGCGGTCTTCCGGGTTCATCGACGGAGGAAAGTCGACGCCGCGAAAATCTGCGACGATCACCAAGAACGGCAAAGTGCACCCCGACGCGGAAGTGCATTTGTCAAACCCGCAGACCCAGCAATACGGGCCTATAAAAAAACGGCGACGAGAACTAAAGAACAGCTTACGCAGAAATCCGGCTCACAGTACGGTCGTTGTACCAAAACTTACGCAGAGACCCGGTCCGGAGTACAGACGCGGTACCCGGAACTCACAAGAAGACGTCGGCGACAATTAAAATAGGTTCATTTAAACCACTAGGAAGTACAATAAAGTGTCAAATTATCAATTTAAAAACACCCGATAGCGTAAGTTCACTCCAATTAGTCGAGGCACCGACGCCACCCCGCCCCGAGTCCACGCAGCCGTTTCGTATGCACGACGAGCGACGCCCATTCTAGCCCGATCCGCCCCTCTACGATAGGCCGCCCCCCGACGCCGCCCTTACGGTTCCATCCAATTTCTGCAAATTTCTTGTGGACTGACCCCTGGACGGGACTGAGCTTATCTCAGCCTGAAATAGGTCCATCACAGTATATATATTCTTGATCAGCATCAATAGCCGAGTCGATTGAGCCCTGTCTGTCTGTCCGTCCGTCCGTCCGTCGCTCTGTCTGTCTCTCCATTTTAGCGCCTAGTGCTCAAAGACTATAAGAGCTAGAGCAACGATGTTTTGGGTCCTTCTGTGATATGTCACTGCTACAAAAATATTTCAAAACTTCGCCCCGCCCACTTCCACTTCTGCCGGAGGAGAGCCATACTGACTAAGTATCGGGTATAAATGTAGAGTTGTGGTCTGCGCAGCAACTTTCAACGTTCCCTCTCGTTAAATTCTTAGATTGGTAGAACATCTGTACTCGGGGCCGGGTTTCTTCGTAAGTTTCCGAAGTTTTCATCTTTTTGTAGTCGATGAACCCGGAAGGCTACGCCTGGACGGTTGCTTGGTCGGGAGTGGGGGAAGTTCACGTGCCCTGGTGCGTTTTGTTAGAGTTTGTGGGGTCGGGATTATTATACGTTGGGAGAAGGGTTGAATCGAACATTTCGTGCGTGATAAGCCTGCACATAGCCAAAGGCACGATAATGAGCCGAAAGCTTTAATTGCTGGTTGGCTACCCGAGAAAACGCACAACAAGTTGTATCGAAGCACTCTGCTGAGTCTATACAGCTCTGCATAGCGCTTTTTCGATCAATATGGCCATATCAATCTTGAGACTTTACAGGAAACGGTTTGCTGCCATCTTTTATTTGCATTTTGCTTGAACATTTCGTGCGTGAGGAGCCTGCACGTAGCCAAGGGGATGCTCCCTCTCTGATAAGAAAGGAATCGTAGTACCCTGACTGGCTAGGTCGTCGGCGACGTCATTCCCCTCGACGTCCCTGTGGCCGGGGACCCATATAAGGAAGAGATCTAACTGCTCTGCGATCTCGTGCAGAGACCTGCGGCAGTCATTTACAGTCGCTGAGTTAGACGAGCTTTAATAGCTTCTTGGCTGTCCGAGAAGACGCACACTAAGTGCGTGTCTAGAAGTAGTTTGGAGACGATAGAAATGGCCTCCTTGATGGCCACAACCTCCGCTTGGAACACACTATAGTGATCCGCGAGCCGTAAGCAATGACTGATGTTCAGCTCGCTACAGTAGACTCCGCCTCCCACGCGGCCGTCTAACTTTGAGCCATCTGTGGACTGTGTGTTGTAGGTCCACGCCTGCGGTTCGCAGGAATGTTTTAAACGATCGGCTGGTGAACTGGGTTCCGTTGTCGCATACGAATAGTTTCGGCACGCCGAAGCTGCTCAGTATTCGTTCTCTGAAAGCTCGTTCGAGGTTCGCTGTTGTCGCTTTCTTGAGGGATACCAGTTCGACCCACTTGGAGAAAGTGTCGAAGAAGACCAGTAAGATGGTGTTCCCGTGCTTGGACCGTGGTAATGGTCCGACGAAATCGGCACACAGGGTGGCGAAGGGTTCTTCGGCTTTGCGCGTGAGCATCCTGCCCACGGCCTTGCGCTGTATGGCCTTGAACTTCTGGCAGCTTATGCAGCCCTGCATGTACCGTCGTACGTCTCGGTGTAGTCCTGGCCAGTAATATCGTTGCGTTGTCCTCAGGATGGTTTTCCGGACGCCAAGGCTGCCCGTTTTCGTGCGTGTAGTCCGGGTATTTCTGGGGTTCGTCTTGGACTTGCTGGATCCTTTGTTTAAGCCAGGTGCATGCTGTGTTGTCTTCCTCCTCAATGCGGGAGAGGGTCTCCAATGGTTGTCTTGACAGTGCGTCTGCGACTACGTTCTGGTTGCCGGCCCGATAGTGCACGTCGTATTGGTATTGCTGTAGTTCGAGCGCCCATCTTGCTACTCTACCGTAAGGGCTCTCGAGGGTATTCAGCCACTTTAGTGCGAGATGATCGGTTATGACGTCGAATCGGTAGCCTTCGAGATAGCATCGCAGTTTTCGGATCGCCCAGATGACGGCGAGGCATTCCTTGTCGGTGGCCGAGTAGTTTTCTTCTGCCTTGTTGAGGCGTCGACTGACGTATGCGATTTCCCTTCGATCTCTTGGGTGAGGACCGCGCCTACTCCAAGGTTGCTTGCGTCCGTCTGCAGGGAAAATTTGACGTCAAAGTCTGGGCAGGCGAGTACTGGTGCGGTGGTGAGCAGTGTTTTCAGTTCGTCGAAGGCGTCTTGTTGTTCTTGGCCCCATGTCCATGCTTTCCCTTTCTTCAGCAGCAGTGACATTGGTTGGACCACGGTGGCGAAGTTTGGGACAAATCTGCGGTACCAACCGGCCATGCCTACGCATTGTCGTAGCTCCTTCAGGTTGGTTGGCGGCCTCAGATCCTTTACGGCTGCGATTTTGTCGGGGTCCGTGTGGATACCTTCTTCGCTGATCATATGGCCCAAGTATTTTATCCGGCGTTGGAAGAAGGCGCACTTGTCCGTGTTGATCCGTAGGTTTGCCTTTCGCAGTCGTGCGAAGACTTCTTTTACGTTGTTCAGGTGTTCCTGGAAGCTTTTCCCGACGATGACGATGTCGTCGAGATATGCGAATGCGAATGCGAATGGTTCCATGTCTGCGCCGATAACGGCGTCGAGGGTCCGTTGAAACGTGGCTCCCGCGGAATGTAAACCGAAGGGCATTACTTTCCATTGGTATAGCCCTCTGCCGGGTATCGTGAATGCCGTGGCTTCCCGGATGTCGCGGGCCATTGGTATCTGCCAGTACCCGTTTTTCAGGTCCAGGGTCGTGATGAAGTGGGCATTTCGGAGTCGCTCTAGTATGTAGTTGATCCTGGGTAGCGGGTACGCGTCCGGGATAGAACGCTCGTTTAGCTGCCGATAATCTACACACATGCGCCATCTCCCGTCCTTTTTGCGGACCAGGACGATTGGCGCGCTGTGGGGGCTCCGGGATGGTTCGATTAGGTCCTCTGCTATCAGTTGGTCGACCTGTTCATCGATGATCCGCCGCATGGCTGGATTTTTCGGGTAGTACCGCTGTTTTATGGGTCGGTTGTCTCTCATGACGATGGTGTGTTCTGTTAGATCCGTCGTCCCTCGGAGGCCTGCGAGTGTCGGCAGTTCTTCGTCTAGAAATTTCCGTATTTTCGGCGCGATGTCGGGAGGCCGTGGGTCGGAGATCCGTTCCGAATCGTCCTCCGGTGGGTCGTCGATTCCTAGGTCGCAAGTGTGGTCGGGGTTCTCGGGGAGGATCGTTGTGTCGAATGCGCTTGGTGGTTCGACTTCGCGAGTGTATTCGCTTATGCTGGCGACGACGGCGGGTAGGGGGCTCGTGTGTGTCCTGGGGGGTGCTTGCGCGACGTCGTCCTCAGCGTGATCTACGAACGTGGGGGTCTCGATGGCGATCGTAGCGTTTGACCAACGGCTAGTTTGGGCGATGAAGTTCGCCGACATGGCTCCAGGCGTGGTGCTGGGCCCCATGCTGGCGCCGTACGAGGTGTTGCCCGGGAGGCGTTCCATGATGTCGGAGACGATCGATGGTGCGTCGGCTCCAGGTGCGTCGGGGTTCCGATGGGTGCCTCGTGTGGCAGTGATCGCCTTTCCCGGTTCCTGCCTGAGAGGACGCGGGAGTAGCGGGTCGGTCGGTGTCGTAGGGGTCGTCTTCGCGTCGAGGGCGGTGTCGACGCGCTCGTGGGCCTGGGTGGCGGTCGGAGGTGGTACCTCGAGCGCCTGGCTGCTGCGTGGCGGCTGTCGTTGCTGGGGCCGGGTTGTCTTCTGGAGGGGCGTCCTGGGTTCCTTTCCCTTCGTTGGTGGAACCGCGTCGGTGCCCTCGGGAGACCGGCTCGCTTTCTTCGTGGCTCTGCTTAGTTTTGGGTTTCTCGGAGTGGGCCTGGGGCTGGTGTGCCTCGTTGTGGCCATGGGTTCTGTGTTCCTTGTTCCTTGTGCTCGTGTCTCGTGTCGTGGCGGGGTATTCGTTGGCGGCGGGGGTCTCAAGTTCTTGGGTCCGTGGGCGTGTACTTGGCTGGCGGTGATCATCGGCGTGTTTAGGAGGGGGCGTTGGGAGCCCTGGAGATGGAGGCGTGTGTTGCCACATTGTATTGTGGTTTCGATGGCGCACAGGAAGTCCATCCCTATGATGGCTTGCTCTAGCATGTTGGACAGCACCAAGAGCGGCACCTGTACCTCTTGCTCGTCTAGTTCGACGCGCGCTAGCAAGATCTGAGTTATCTCGCGTGCCGAGCCGTCGGCTAGGCGTATCGGGGCGCAAGCGTCGCGCAGGTCGTTGTCGTGGCCGAGTTGGCGGGCGAGGTCGGCGTTGATGAAACTTCGGGACGCCCCGGTGTCGACCGTGGCTTCCGTGCGCCGTCCTCCGATGGTCACTCTCGCCACTATCCGGCCGTCGTGTACTTGTAGCGGGTTTCTTAGTTGGTTGCCTGAGGAAGCGTCGCGCCCGGCTGTTCCCGTGTCAGCTGGGGACGCGAGTCGTTTCCCGACGGGTCCTGGCGGCAACAGCCCACGGTGCGCGTTCCGCGCTTGCCGCATTCCCAACAGAAGAGGATCGATGGGTTGGTGCAGTCGCGAGATGCATGTCCCGCTTCTCCGCGGCGTCGACAGGCTGCGTGCGGGTTGGCGATGGGGGTGGTGATCATTCGATGTGTCGCTTCCTGTGCTGAAGCGCCGGCTTGGTGCGGCTTTCTTGCGGGTTCCGAGGTGTTCCAGTGGGGCTTGCGGTATTGGGCCCGATTCGTCCCGTTTTCATTCTGTTGTGCCGTTGGCCGCGTGTACCTGGGTGGTTGTCGAGGGGGGATGAGGATCGCGGGTATGCTCCGCTCCTGGATACTCTCGAATTCGGTGGTTAACATTGTCAGTTGCGTCAGACTTCTCAGTTCGTGTCTTCGCACGTACAGCTGGTACGCCGGGAGGGTGTTGTCATAGATCCGGCTAAGTTCCTTGGCTTCGTCGTACCCGGAGTGGTGCATGAGCAACCGGAGCTCGATGACGAAGTCCTTGAACGGTTCGCCCACCGCTTGTTTGCGGTCCCTGATCTGGTCTTCCAATTGCTCGAAGTACCGGGGAGGCAGGAAAAAGGCTAGGAATTCCTGACGGAAATCGGCCCATGAGGCGCTCTGGAGTCGGCTGGTGCGGAACCAACGGTTGGCTCGGTCGGTGAGGAGCTCTGCCATGGCTCGCGGCACGTAGTTCATGTCTACCCCGTACGAGAGGGCACGCTCTTCCAGTAGTTCGACGAACGACAGTGGGTCGTCCTGCCCGTCGAACTGGATTCCCCACTTTCGGATCCGTTCCGCCATCTGCGCGGCGTGACTGTAGTAGTGGCCGTCTGTGGGGCCATTTCCTCCTGCTGTCGGCAAGATCCTTCTCATGGGCGAAGGCCTTGGCTCCGGGGGCGGGGGCTTTGGTAGATCTTCGGCGGTTATCGATGTCGGTGAGGTGCTGGCTTTGCCTTCCATGATTCCTGGAACTTGTAGGCTGAGTTTGGGGTCCGTCTTCCGCTTCTCTATTGGTGCTGAGGTGTCGGGCTGGGGCGATCTGGCTCGTCCTGGCTATCTGGCGTACTGCCGCTCGAGCTCCGCCAACCTGACCCAGGCATCGTGTTCGAGGGGCCCGGCGACTAGTTCGGCGAAACTCCTCCGCAAATCTTCCACGTTCCCCTCGCGGCTGAATCCGAATTCCTCCGCGAAGGACTCCAGCTCCTCTCGGCGACGTTTGTGTATCCAGCCGGTACTCACCCCTGGGTTGGCGACGAATTCTCCAGGGTAATACACGCTGGCCTGTTCCTCTGTGTGGGATTCCATCGCTCCGATCGTTACTTGAGTTGGCTGTTTCGCTGGGCTTGCGCTTTTCCTTCACTAGGGCACTGTGTCGAGCTTCGCGGCTGACGCTTCGAATTTCTTCTCGGGGTGACGGCACTGTTCGCGTTTCTCTGTCGCTGTGTCGCGCTTTCGTCTGCTCGTTGCGCAACTCTTGCCGTTGATATTGCGCGAGGTCGGGGTTTTCTTCGGGTTGTTCTCTCGTGTTCTTGCTCTAGCGGCCGTGGGGTTTTATTCCACAAACCCTCGCTGACGTTCCCTTGGGTCCCTGCTCGGGTGCCACTTGTGATGGACCTATTTCAGGCTGAGGTAAGCTCAGTCACGTCCAGGAGTCTGTTCACAAGAAATTTGTAGAAATGTATTGGAACCTTAAGGGCGGCGTCAGAGGGCGGCCTGTCGTAGAGAGGTGGATCGGGGCTTGGGCGGGCGTTGCTAGCGTCGTGTATATGAAACGACCGTGTGGACTCGGGGCGGGGCGACGTCGGTGCCTTGGCTGATTGGGGTGAACTTACGCAATCGGGTGGTTTTACTTTGCAAATTTGACACTTTATTGTATTTCTTAGCGGTTTAAATGAATTATTTTTTAATTGGGCGCCGATGTCTTCTGGTGGGTTCCGGGTACCGCGTCTGTACTCCGGACTGGGTCTCTGCGTAAGTTTTGGTACAACGACCGTACTGTGAGCCGGATCTCTGCGTAAGTTGCTTTCTGGTTTTCAGTCGGCGTCTATTTATACGCCAATTGGCGCTGTGTCAGCGGGTTCAGAAGTGCACTTCCGCGTCATGGTGCACTTTGCCATTCTGGCGATCGCGGGTTGACCTAGTTCTGTCCCTTCGTGTTTTTGGCGAGCTGGCGGGTTTGCCGTTGGGTGCTTGTCGTGGGCTTCCGCGGTGTCATCGTTTTGTAGTTGATGAACCCGGAATACTGCGCCTGGCCGGTTGCTTGGTCGGGAGTGGTGGAAGTCCGCGTGACCTGGTGTGTTTGGTCAGCGTTATGAAGACGTCAATCGGCGGCTATGTGTGGAGGGGGGGTGTTCGTGTAGTAAATCAATTTACGTTGGGCGAGGTGTTGTAATTTAGTAGCCGGGGTTTTATTGGGCGTTGGGAGAGGCGTTGTAGCGAACCCTTTTGGGTTCGTTACAAGTATCATAATTAATTTTTTTTTTTATAATATTTTTTTTTTTAATATATAATTTATAAAATAATAATAATATTACAGTTTGCTGTTACTATATATTTTTAATGAAAAACAGATCTGTTGAATCGACCCTTCTAAAGAAAAGTACATTTTCCCAACCCAATATTTTTTAGATATTTTTCAACTTTGACCTAACTTTATCACAAAACAAATGAGTATTTTCTAGTATGTTGATGATGATGCTGAGTTGTAAATTTGAATTGGCGCCCACAAAATTCGTTCCATTTTCAGAATATGTTGTGATGGACCTATTTCAGGATGTGGTAAGCTCAGTCCCGTCCAGGGGTCAATCCACAAGAAATTTGTAGAAATTGTATGGAACCGTAAGGGCAGCGTCGGGGGGGCGGCCTATCGTAGAGGGGCGGATCGGGCTAGAATGGGCGTCGCTCGTCGTGCATACGAAACGGCTGCGTGGACTCGGGGCGGGGTGGCGTCGGTGCCTCGACCGATTGGAGTGAACTTACGCAATCGGGTGTTTTACTTTGATAATTTGACACTTTATTGTACTTATTAGTAGTTTAAATTAACTTATTTTACTTCGTCGCCGATGTCTTCTCGTGAGTTCCGGGTACCGCGTCTGTACTCCGGACCGGGTCTCTGCCCGGAAGACCGCACTCGGCCGATGGCTTGGCCTGGAGTGGGGGAAGTTCGCGTGACCTGATGTTTTTGGTCATCGTTATGGAGTTGGCGCGTGTTGATCGGTGGTTGCTTGCGGAGAGGGCGTGTTGGTTGCGGGGTGTGGTGCGATGCTCTCATTATAAGTCGGAGGACGGATTGTATCGAAACCTTTTAGGTTCGTTACAATGTATATGTAGGTAAGCACATTCCCCGCGCCGTGCTGTAAGTGCTGCTAATAGGCTATTCATAGTCGGGGATGGTCCGTAAGGTTTTTCCGTTCCGAAAATTTCCCAGTTAGTTACCCATCCAACCGCACTTGTCTACGCGATAGTTGTTATTTTTTTTATTATTAAGCGTTGAATCCGTACATTGCATATATCATATCTTAACAACACAGGTAAATAATATTGAGGAGACCAAATCTATTGCTTAATGCAAGAGGACTTATAAAAGATATAATATTATAATATTGGGAGGGAAACTTAGAGTTGACCTATAATGGTGGCAAAACCCAATTTCTTCAATCGCCTCAAAGGACTGGCAGGTAGTAAACGTCTCGCGAGCATACTTAGGCGCCTAATCAGCCTGTCACTGTATCTGTTGATGTGCCTTCAAATCTGCTCCTCCACTGTATGCAGATTTAGATCCCGATGTAGGGTGGAGCCCCGCACGTACCAGGTACAGTTCGTTATTTGCCGCATGGCGCGATTCTACAGGACCTGTATCCGTTTATAGTTAGATTTTGCAGCAATTCCCCAAATCTACACACCGTAGAGCCAGATCGGGGCTACACAGTGTACATAAACTGCTCTTTTGGCTCTCAGTGACATGGTGCTTCTTCCGTTAATCAGCCACCGCAGTTGCTACATTTCAAGTGTGGACCAAAAGTAAGACGCTATTTTGCTTGATCTGGTTGATCCAAAGTTACGCCTTCAATCTTTATGGGTGGGGTGTGGTCTATGAGCGCTTTCAGGGTGAAGCATAGATTGGTGGTCTTCAGTGGATTTTAACTTCCATCTTTTGCACCAAGCTGCCAAGGAGTGGAGGTACTCCTGGAGTCCATCTGCTGCCTCAAAGCGCCACTTGGAGCTGTAAAGCAGTACTATATCGTCCGCGTAAGTAGCAAAAAGAGCCTTACGGAGAACCTCCATATGGTACTCGCTTGGAGAGGGTAAATCTGCAGTATAAATAGAGTAGAGCAGTGGGCCAAGGACGCTGCCCTGTGGAACTCCAGCTCTCATTTGGCGAGGGGCTGAATAGGTGTTCCTGAACCTGACCATAAACTGCCGTCCTTCCAAGTATGATCGTAGGACTCCGTAGTGTGGTGCTGGGAAGAGTTTTTTAATTTTGCTCAGTAGGCTGATATGCCAAACTTTATCGAATGCTTGCTGCATATCAATGAAGACTGCATTGCAGCATTCTAAATCATCATAGGCTCATGTAGGATGTGTCTTGCCAATCTGTGGATTTGCTCCACTGTGCTGTGTCCCTCATGAAAGCCAAACTGGGGATCCGGCAAGATACGGCATTCCTTGATAATACCACCAAGACGATTGGCAAGAAGCCTCTCGCACACCTTAGATAAAGAAGACAATAGACTTATTGGCAGATACGACTCAGGGTCATCCCCCGACTTTCCAGGTTTATGGATCATCAGGATTGCTGCTATCTTCCACTGCTGAGGGAAAAACTGCACCCTTAACAAGGCGTTAAAAATGAACACTATGTAGAGTATCGCCCGAGTAGGCAATGCCTTCAGTGTAGAATTGCACACTCTGTTAATGCCAGGAGCCTTCTTCCTCGGTAGGGACTTGATGACTTCAACAATCTCCTTAAAACTGGCTGGTTTAATGGGTGTCCATGGTCCCGCGGAGTTGCCTTTAACGGCACCAATTAAATCCACTCTAGCAGTTAAGCTGTCACAGGTTGCTACCTCTGCTGCTGACCGCTGCAGGTACTGGCACTGGCACTGGCTGGCGCTGTTTTATTCTATAAAGTACATCGGTCATAACCTAGCACAATGTTGCCAAATAAACTTACCGCAGTATGTCCTCCAGCTCTAACCTCTCGACAGCAAAGTGAAGCTTAAAATTATTGCGGCACCTCGTGGTAGGCGAAAAATATGCCCGTTCATTCGTGGCTGAAAATTCACCTTCTATCGATATACATTAAATACTAGATCTAATACTAGCTCGCCTATCGCGGTCAACTATCGACCGTCGACAATGGGTAAGGCCATTTGTAGAGGTGCTTGCAGACTGTTGTCGGTTGTCTCTTAAGAGACTTAGTGGTCTTCCAAAGCGAATATCCAGCATCCACGGTGTAATCCATGGAAGCAAGCTTTTGTTCAAAGAGATCTTCGAAGTCTCCTGTTTTGTGATAAATGCTCTCTGGCCTCTCTTGTAATGGATGCGAAGGCGTTTCGGCAGCTGCAGCCATGTATATACTCTCTGTGATGTTTTCTACAGCCATCTTGATATCTTCGTCAGAGTTTAGCTTGACGTTCAGTTGAATCGACCTTTCCAAATGTTGCCTAAAGGCCAGCAGATCAGTGTGCCTGGCTAGACCAGGGCTTGGATTTTCTATAATGGCATCTGCCTCAATGTTGATGACTAGGGCCAGATGATCGGAGTCCAGATCCCAGCTCTGACTTATTGTTGTTCGATAACCCGGAATAGCATGAATACCACTGCGAAGTCTATGCAGGACGGCGTGTGATTGAGTACATATGGGTACTTTGTTGGTGATCTAGTTGTAAGGATCTCAGCGCCAGAGATGGCTTCCGCTAGCTCTCGCCCCTAGGGGAATTATAAATGTCTCCCCACAGCCAATATCGGGCATTCCAGTCACCACCAACCAAATACCTTTGCCCGCAAGCACGGAGTGCATCGATGTAATGTATTTCCTCAATCTTGACTCTGGGTGGGCTGTAAATGGCGCAGAACTCCTATCGCCCAGTTCTGTGGCTACTTTTACTGCTGACATTTGCATGCTGCGTGTCTCAATGACCCTTTGAGGAAAATGACGAAGCGAGGTCCTCACTAAAACCGCCACTCCACCAACGCTATTATTATTCCGCGATGGCTTGAACGCTGGATAGAAGGCGCAGCCATGTATTTTTACAGCTACCCCTCTTTTGATTCTGATCTCCGTCAAAAGAAGAATGTCAACGCTGATGTTGTGCGCGAAGAGCGCGACTTCTTCTGCTTTCCCTGAAATGCCGTTAGAATTAGTCTGAAACGTTGTTCTGGGACTGAAGATTAGATCCAGCCCATTGCTTAATCGTGTCGGCCAACTCAAAAATATTTTTTTAAGTTTTTCAAGGCGTTGATTGGCTTGAATGTTGAGCTGCTGCTGTTCTTGCTGCTGTTGCTGTAGCCACATGAGAAACTGCTGCTGCTGCTGTTGGAGCTGTTGTTGCCATTGCTGAAACTGTGCGTGCTGGTGTTGCAGCAGTGCCTGAACTTCATATGAATTCTGTTGCTGATTATTCAATCCTTGTTGCTGAGATATCTGATGACCTTGCAGACTATGAAAACGACGCTGTGCAGGTCCATCATTGCAAGGTATTGCATTTGAATTACCTTTTTCTGCGGTTGCATAGGAGGCTCCAGTATTATTTCTAGTTCCTACCAAATGTTGGTGCTGAACAATATGGCTGGTGTTGTTGTATTGTTGGTCTATTAGCCCCCCTTTTGTGACTAGAGTGCAAGCTAGGAAACTATGCCGCTCTCCAGGAAGTGTGGTACAGTAAGCATATGCCACTTGATGATTTAAGGGGACATGACCCGTCCTGTTTGTGTTAATTGCCTTCTCTGCGGAACCCATTGATCGGCGTAGAAACTCCTGGTACCATTCTTTTGCATCCTTTGTAACTGGCCATATGGCTTCCAGAGCAGTGAATGCAAGTTGGCTCTGCGTCTAGGGAACGTGTGCATTGTGAGGTTTAGTAATTTTCACCACATCTGGCACAATCGGGATGTCGGCAGCAGTATTTAGCTATATGGACGTAATCCTGGCATCAACAGCATTGTGCAATCTCTGTAGATTTTCTCATCTTTTCAATCATTATTTTTTGGCGGTCAAGACCCTTTGACTTGGTCAATTTCATTTATCAAAACAAAATATTAATTTTTCGTTCTTGTTAATCCTTGAGCTTGGATCACATCCATGTCCTTTCACCCTTCGAAGCCCAACATTTTAAAATCGGCGGTAATATCATTGCTTAGGGTGTTATGATGTAGGTCTCGTACTAGAATTCTATGAGACTTTTCAGTCTGCATTTGGTATGTGTGAAATTCTATTCTTATGGCATCTTAACAATTCACAATTGCTTTATAGGTATCACTGTCTTTGGGGAGTATTCTGACCGTTTCCCCTTGGTTAGCATTGACGACAGCGCTATTCAAATTTTCAACTACCCTTATGAGATCAAATAGGTCATTTATGTTGCTTATATTGACAACTATTTGCGGTAGTTTTGAGGGCCCTTAAGCTGATTACCAGAGGTCGTTGATTTTCGCTGCACACATTGGTCTGTATTAACTGCTTCATAAAGGTGTTTATCCCTTTGGTAATTTTCAGCGTCTGCATCTACATTCAACCGAACTTCCTCATTCTCACTATCACTTGGGATGTTCGTGTCAAGAATGGCAAATCTGTTGTTCGGGTTTGCCTGTTTGCTTGTTGTGTGGGGCGCGTGCAGGTCCCGGCCGCCGCTCCCTCGTTTCGAGTTTGAAGTGGCTGACAAAGCCTGATTGTTTTTCCTTTTGCCCGATCTCCGTTTTTGAGCATCCAGAAATCGTTCAGCAGTAGCGCCTATTGCTTTTGCCTCAGTGTCATCTTGCTATATCGATATGGAGGGTTCTTGGCTGTCAGTGCTTAGTGAAGGGCTGATACTGCTTATTGTAGCAGTTGCCATGGTGTAGGTGGTGTTGCTGGTGGCACTAGTGAATGGTACAAACTATTTGTAATTTGTAAGAAGCAGAACTCCTGGAAACATATTTTCCGGACACAACCTGTTCAGGCCAGCAGCAAATAATTACCGAGCACTGTGCCAACTCCGTGCGCTCCGGTCCCAACTCGTTCTGGCGCGCTCGGAGGGGCGCTCGGGAGATTTACAATTCACGATCCACCAAGGCGCTCAAGCCATCATAGAGCATAGATCATAAGGCTAAGTTACGTTTCCACCCCGGATTCAAAGGCCGATCTACCGCGCGACCCCCGAACCAAATATACATCTACAAACGTATATATATCACGAAACACAGCGGATTTTCATTTCTTGCGACGGATCATCAACTTCGTCGTTGGAGAATTGAGCAGCGATCCGCCCTACTCCAAACACAATCCAACCAAAAAGGGATATCTGAAGAATTGGAAAATCAGGACCTTGTTAGTTTGACCAACAGCTAATAATGTAAAGAACGATTCCAATTAGCATATCTATTCTTTGTGGCTTGTACAAATAAGGATCTACAAATGGTAGGTTCTCTGGGTTTCGCCAGTTAGCAACATTCACTGACTGGTCAGAGTGATAACCTGATATTGATTTCAGGATCCAAAAATTAAAGGAGCACTCACTACCATTTATTCGCTACTTCACTACTGTGTGTATTTTATCCTTTACTTTAGAATTAGATTCATCAATTCCAAACAAGTTAATACAGGACTCCTCTCTACGGATCGGTAAGCGATGAGCGGGGTCCTCGGTAATGAAATTTATTTGTGATCCAGAGTTGAGCAGAGCTCTTCCCAAAATGTGTTCACCGCTCATAGTTCGGAAGCTTACGACCGAGGTAGCCAGGATTACCTTGTCCAACGGTGTCACATGCAGAACATGTGACGATTTGATGGATGAGAAGTACTCTCTTGGGATGGTGGCAACGCGAGACTACTAGCCGACATTGTGTATCGATGCAATAATTTATGATGTGAGCGGTTGCACACTCGGCATTTATTGGCTTTGCATTTAACAACAGCGTGGCCTTCACAGACAATTAATGCATAAGGATGCCGACTTTGCAAACGCAAATCTAAATGGTCTTCTGAATTGCAATAGCGACGAGATTGCTGAGTTCTACTGTTGGTGGAAGTAGAAGAACAAGTAAATGAACTGCGATTGTTGCTTGCTTGGCATGACTGTGTACTGCCTTGACTTAGTCGATTCTTTAGCAGACAGATGTTGGTATCGACGATTCAAGACATTCTCAAAGTCGGACCAAAGCCTCAACTTCTCATAAGTAAGCTGTTCATCTCACTTTTTTTTCATCACTGGGTTGACTCTGTTCAAAACGAGAAGAATGAGCATTGTAAATCGACGAAAAAGTATCGATTAGATTTCTTAGGAACAATGCGGACTGAGGCGATATTCTCGGCAGATTGAACAATGTGGAGATATTATTCTTGAAAATCAACTAATCGTTGTCAAATACTCGTTTTAGGCCGGCCATGGCCTTTTCATGGCCTTTTCATAATTTTTTATGTTTTGTTGTATTGTTCCTAATGCTTCCTCAGAGCGGCACGAAATCAAATGATTGAATTTTTTTATTTGCTTAAGGCAAAGATAGTCTTCATTCCCAAAGCTTAGAAAGCCTCGCACTCAGCTGCAAAAGACTTTAGACTAATCAGCCTATCGTCCTTCCTCCTCAAAACCTTTCAGAGACTCGTCGGGCTGCAACTGAGGACAACTATACACCCTCAGTTGCTGTCAGGCGCACAGCATGCCTACCGGAAAGGAAAATCCACGGAAACGGCTCTTCATGAAGTGATCTCAGCGGTAGAGAAATCTCTGCAGCACAAAGAGTACTCACTCATAGCCTTTCTCGATATTGAGGGAGCTTTCAACAACGTTGTACCGGGCGCCATTACAGAAGCCCTGACTGACCTGGGGGTGGACCGTCACTTGGTGATGCTCATTGATCAATTGCTCACATGCAGGACGGTGACATCATCGATGGGATCGTCCGCCCAGTCAAGGTATGTCAACAGAGGCACCCCGCAAGGTGGTGTCCTGTCTCCTCTTCTGTGGAACATAGCAGTCAACAAGATTCTATGTGACCTAGAAGGGGGGGCTGCAAAGTCGTGGCCTATGCGGACGACGTTGCGATTATCTTCTCGGGGAAATAGACCCAAACACTGTGCGACTTAATGTCCTCAAAGCTAGCGCAACTGTCGGATTGGACAGAATCGCGCGGTCTGGGAGTAAATCCCTCAAAAACGGAACTCGTACTATTCACAAATAAATACAAGGTCCCGCCTCTCAACCGTCCAATACTACAAGGATGCAGGCTCTCCTTTAGCGACAGTGCCACTTACTTAGGGTTGGTAATTGACAAGAAGCTTAGCTGGAACCTGAATGTCAAAGACAGAGTGAAGAAGGCAATGACTGCACTCTACACATGCAAAAAAGCTATTGGGCTAAGATGGGGTATGATCTCAAGCATAGTCCAATGGATATATCAAGCTATAGTTAGACCAATACTACTCTACGGAGTTACGGTGTGGTGGCCGGCCCTATCAAAAAGGGCGATCACCAAGCAACTGGGCAAAGTCCAGCGGACTGCCGCCCTATGCATCAGCGGAGCTCTTCGCACCACCCCAAATGATGCGCTAAATGCCATCCTATGCCTACAGAGCCTTGACCTCGCAGGAAAGGAACGGGCAGAAGCAGCAGCAATACGTCTAAGAGGCTCAGATCAATGGGTGACACAGTGCATAGGTCACTCAGCCATATTAAATAATAGCAGTACCGTCCTCTCAAAAACAGACTACCAAGTTCCAAGAGAGTACACAGACACTCCCTTCGACACAATCATCCCTCACAGAGACGAATGGCTCGAGGGACTCCCAGGCCCAGATGGGGCCATAAACATCTTCACAGATGGATCAAAGCTGGACGACAGAGTCGGAGGGGGAATCTACTCTGAACAGCTAAACATAAGGCATTCCTTCAGACTCCCAGATCATTGCAGTGTCTTTCAAGCGGAAGTCATAGCAATCAGGGAGGCTCTAGACTGCCTACAAGCGGCTGCCGTCACGGCAACCAAGCTAAACATTTATAGCGACAGCCAGGCTGCGATCAAATCGCTAAGCGCGATTTCCTCGAACTCGGCCACCGTGGCAGACTGCCGCAAATCTCTGCACGAGATGGCTCAGCAATTTGCTATTAGCCTGATTTGGGTCCCGGGCCACCGGGACATCGAGGGCAACTGTATAGCGGACGAGCTGGCCAGATCTGGCACTACAATCCCCCTTCTCCAAGACAAGGAGGATATCTGTATGCCAATGGCCACCTGTAAGCTCATTATAAGGGAGCAATACAAGCGACTAACAAACGATATGTGGCAAACAGTGCCACGATGTCGCACAACTCGGCAAACATGGCCGACCATGGACATGAAGCGCACCTCCGAGCTCCTCAAGTTAAGCAGGAAAAGGTGCAGCGTAGTCACACGTTCCCTCACGGGACACTGGCTAATAGGCACCCACGCTGACAGGCTGGGGGCCCCACATAACGATTTTTGTCGCAGCTGTAGAGACGAGGAAGAGGAGGAGACAGTGGAACATCTGTTCTGCTCCTGCCCAGCTCTCAGCAGAAGAAGGCTACAGCACCTGGGCTCAGCCTTTCTACACGACATCTCAGAGATGTCCAAAATATGTCCCAGGAGGATAGCGAACTTTGTGAGAGCATCTGGATGGGATAATTGCTGACAGGAAGTCTCACAACGCAGGAAGGAAGGCCGAAACCGGCCTAAGTGTGACGGGTTCCGAGCGAGCCCGGCAGCCGCCTCAACCTAGCCTAACCTAAGGGGCCTAGATGGCTGCCCTGTGGTACTCCCGAAGAAACCTTTACTGGTAAAGAGAGGGAGTTTTTGAAGAGGACTCTTTGAGACCTAGAACAAAGATAGCTAGAAATCCATCTCAGGAGGTTGGGCGGAAACCCTAAAAGGTCAAGTTTATGTGCTAAAAGGGAATGGTTTACAGAGTCGAATGCTTTACTAAAGTCGGTGTAAATAACATCCGTCTGTAAGTTACCTTGAAAGCCTTTAATAATGAATGAGGTAAACTCTAACAAGTTCGTGGTGGTTTATCGCCGCCGTCTGTAAGTTACCTTGAAAGCCTTTAATAATGAATGAGGTAAACTCTAACAAGTTCTTGGTGGTTGATCGCCGCCTTATAAATCCATGCTGAGCTGGAGATATAAGTGACTTGCAGAGATGTTGCAAGTGCGGAGTTAAAACCTTCATAAACATTTTAGGAATAGCGGATAACTTTGCTATACATCTTTAATTTTTTGCATCAGACTTGCTACCTTTATTATGGAGAGGAATTATTAACGATTCCTCCCAGATCGGGAGAAGCAAGAAGAGCCACACAGAGCCTCGGCGCAGTACCTGAGTACACAACCTGGAACCCCGTCTGGACCAGGTGAAAACACCGGCTTAACTAGTCGAAGATCATGAAGTAGGGAACATTCATTTAACAAGGGACTGAAAATGCAGTTTGACCTCGGTAAACCGTATGGGTACGGATGACCAGAGTAGCTTTCCTCAGAATAGGTGGTTTGGAAGAATTGGGCAAAAAATATATTTGCCGACGTTTTACAAAATGATAGCGAGGATGGGTGTGTGGACGTTCTACGCTTACTGTTTACGAAGCAGTAAAACTGTTTAGGGTCCTGAGACAAACGTATCCTGCATCGAGATAGGTAGACGACTTTGACGACACAGTTATTCAAACTTGCAACTTCCCTTATGAGATCAAATAGGTCATTTATGTTAAGCAACATTTGCCAACTATTTGCGGTAGTTTTTGAGGGCCCTTAAGCTGATTACCAGAGTTCGTTAATTCTCCTTGCAGACATTGGTCTGTATTAACTGTTTCATGAAAGTGTTCATCCATTTGGTCATTTTCAGCGTCTGCATCTACATTCATCCGAACTTCCTTATCCTCACTATCAATTGGGATGTCCGCGTCAAGAATAGCAAATCTGTTTTTGGGGTTTGCTTGTTTGCTTGCTGTGGGGGGCGAGTGCAGGTCCCTGCCGCCGCTCCCTCGTTTCGGCTTGTAAAAATAAGGGTCTACCACTGGTAGGTTCTCTGGGATTCGCCAGTCAGCCACATTCACTGACTGGTCAGGATGATAACCTGAAATGGATTTCAGGACCAAAAAATTAGAGGAGCACTCACTACCATTTATTCGTGACTTCACCACTGTGTGTATTTTATCCTTTACTTTAGAATTAGATTCACCAAGTCCAAGCAAGCTAATACAGGACTCCTCTCTACGGATCTCTGCCCAAAATATGTTCACCGCCCTGTCCAATGATGTCGCATGCACAACATGTGATGTGGAATTTCGATCCTGATTTGATGGAGGAGAAGTACTCTCTTGGTACTCTACTAGCCTACACTGTGTATCGATGCAATAATGTATGATGTGAGCAGTTGCACACTCGGCATTTATTGGCTTTGCATTTTACAATAGCGTGGCCTTTTCGCAGACAATTAATGCATAAGGATGCCGACTTTTGCATCACCAAAGCACGCGAAAATGGAGGGCAATTTGACACTAAATGGTCTCCTGAATTGCAATAGCGACGAGGTTGCTGAGTTCTACTGTCGGTGGAAGTATGAACTGCGATTATGTTGCTTGCTTGGCATGACTTTGTACTGCCTTGGCTTAGTCGATTCTTTAGCAGACAGATGCTGGTATCGACGATTGAAGACATTCTCAAAGTCGGACCAAAGCCTCAACTTCTCATAAGTAAGCTGTTCATCTCACTTTTTTTTCATCACTGGGTTGACTCTGTTCAAAACGAGAAGAATGAGCATTGTAAATCGACGAAAAAGTATCAATTAGATTTCTTAGGAACAATGCGGACTGAGGCGATATTCTCGGCAGATTGAACAATGTGGAGATATTATTCTTGAAAATCAACTAATCGTTGTCAAATACTCGTTTTAGGCCGGCCATGGCCTTTTCATAATTTTGATGTCAATTTGTGGAGTCTAGCACGAGTTTGGGATGAAGAAGACACTGGATTTGTATCGCTTGCTGCAGCAAAGGCGGCGATAAGCGACATTATTTTTCCCTTGGTTACAATCGTCAGCTCGACTGCATATGCATCATCATTTTTAATCTTTTTTTTTCAATGTTTGAACGAAGACTATAATCGAAAACGAATTGTTATATTGAATGTCGAGGCACGAGGTATCAATAGAAAGGGTGGTTGCAATTAACGCTCGAAAAAAATATATATTATTAAACTCAAGGGCGGCAACGAAGATGTACCCAACAATTACAACGCATGTAAACGGTGGAGAAGCGAAAAAACGAGAAAGAATGCACCGCTGATGCTGCTTGTATGTATGTATGTATGGCTGTAAGTGCTATGTACTGCGGCTTGGGTTAACGAACCACCCTTTTGGCGACGAGAAAGGTAGAATAAAAAGGGTGGGGAGGGGGGACAGTGATTTCAGTAAACGATAGATTTATGTATAACTGTTGCGTCCAAATAGAGGTTCACATATGTCTGTATGTGTCGATATGTATGTATTTATGTGTATGCAGTTATATTTATTTGCAATTATAAATAAAATGCATGCAATCAAACTCTACTATTTATCATACGTCTGTGCCTAGAATTGAAAGCGATGTGCAATGTTTTCAGCACAAGACACTGCACAGAACGATTTGAATGTCTCTTGCTCTGCCTTCAATTTTTTGCACAAATACCTCTGATTCCTCTTTTGGATCTTTTAATCCAACTGCTACTTTTCTGGCTTTATCACAAGGCATCCCTCGGCGGTAGCAGAAATTTTGCATACAAATTATTGCGCTCGATCTTTTTCAATATTAAAGATAACCTACGGTGGCAAAGCGGAGCACTAAACTTACTAAGAAACTAAGCATGCAATCAAAATACAAATACCACTACAATTACTAATTTCTAGAAAGGTGTGTAAGGATTAGTAATTTAATAAGAGGAAGAGAATTAGTGGTACATATGATATGGTAGAGGGAATTATTCGATCTAAAAAGTGAAAGGAACAACGGTTTAAAATTTCTAGTAAGTCTAATAGGAATCGTGAAGTTTATGCGGCTCAACAGATCAGGGCTGTCTATGTCACCCCCGATAAAGTTGTGCATAAATATCACACCAAGCATTTTCTACGGTTAAATAAGGATGGTACGTTAACTGATAGTAGTCTACTAGAGTAAGATGGGAGTCTTACACCCGCATTCCAGGAAAGGCCCCGCAGAGCAAAGAGTAAAAAGTTTTTTTGTACTGATTCAATACGGTCCTGGTGTACTTTGTACTGAGGGCACCATACACAGGAGCCGTATTCTAAAATCGGACGAACAATCGAGGTATAGAGAGTCTTTGTTACATAGGGGTCGTCAAATTCCTTTGACCACCTCTTTATAAACCCAAGCACGCCCATGGCCTTATTTACCATGGTAGAAATGTGTTCGGAAAACTTTAACTTGGCGTCTAACATAACACCCAGATCATCCACCAGGGTAATTCTCTCAAGAGAACCACCAAATAGGTTGTAGGGAGCCAACAAAGGGCTAGAACGATGAAATGTCATAACTTTGCATTTCGAGGCATTAAGGTGTAACAAGTTTGCACAACACCATGACTGAAAGCTATTGAGATCGGATTGCAAGCGAGAATGAAATGAAATGTCCTTGTACTGGACACAGAGTTTAACATCATCCGCATACATAAGTACTCGAGAGTATGTTAATACTGAAGGCAAGTCATTCATAAAGAGTGTGAAGCGTAAGGGGCCTAGATCTGGTCTGATGAGCTCGTGAGGTGGCTCAAAGGGGGCCTAGCTGAGGCCACCGGACGGGTCGCAGGTTGCGGATAGCGAACGACCTACCTATATACAGGTCATATAGGTAGGTCAGCTGCGAATAATCGGACATCCCTAGGGAGAGTACCGAAAATAAGCAGCCCCGGACAGCCAGCGGGTGTTCGCGAAGTAGCAACACTGACGATGCGCTTGTGGTGCCGCCTCGTATAAGTAGCTCACACACTCCCCTATCCCTACACACTACCTACCCACATCCCAACCCCCCACATTCAGCTCACACCGGGCCGGACTAAGAGTGTTATTCGACCCGTGCCGAGAGTCAGCCTGGCTGGGGGCCCGGTATATAAAACTAGCCCAGTCGTTAACGGAGAGCTCAGGGACTTGGCAGCCCCCTGTTCTAAGTATGCCTTATCCGGGCAACGTGGATCTCTGCCCGGACGGACCGTACCCCTTCTCTGCAGCTCGTGGGAAAAGAATGGAAGAATTTAAAAACAAACAAAATGAGTCTGGCACTCCCCAAATGCCAACAGGGAGCAATCCCAAACAGGGGAAGGCAGCGGCCCAAAGGCCTGGCCCGACCCGCATATCAGCAGGGAAAACCTGCGCGGCGGAAGATGCTAGGGAGAGCCCAAAGGGGTCCCATCCCGGTGTCGGGGTGGGTGGTGAATTGGCTCCCAAAACCGATACCTTGGCAGAGTGGCTATGCAATCCTGCGGCTGCCCTGCCTGCTGGTAAAGTGGCGGTCCATCTACTAGTGTCCAAGCCAAATCTTTTACATATGCCGATAGAAGGAGTGCTGGCAATATACTCCGTCGGCAGAACGCAAGCCAGATGTCCAGCCCGACGGACAAATGGATAAAGAAGGTTGAGTGGGCCTCGAAGGTGCTGCCGAACTTTGGCAAGGAAGCACCGAAGAAGGAGCCCCTCAGCCAAAAAGGCAGCGCTCGCAAGAGACTCCGGGGCCGACACCGAAGCGCTCCAGAGTGCTGCCTAACACATCGTTAGCGCAGATTGCCAGAGAAAGGACGCTGATTGGCGTCCTGGACAAAGGCAGCACGGACTCCCGGATACCTAGAAACCAGTGGAAGTGGGTGGAAGCGGCACTGGCCGACCGCTGCTTCGAGCTGCTGGAAAAGCAGCCTTGACCCCCCCCCCCGTCTGCAAAGACATGGGCTGGTACCAGGGCTGCATAAAAATCGTAGCCTGTGAAGACGAGCGCTCCGTACAGCTGTACAAAGCAGCGGTAGCGCAAGTCGGGGAATTCTACCCAAGGGCGAAGCTCGTCGCTGTAGACTGGAGCGAAGTGCCCAGTAGACCAAGGGCGAGAGTCTGGGTGCCCGCCTCCATGAAGGATCCGGAACGCATCCTAAAAACGCATCCCCCACCTCCCAAAGTCGGATTGGAAGGTGGTCAAAGTTGAGACGACACAGGGCCCCACAAACCAGGCGGTGGTCGTCCTCAACAAAGAGTCGCTGGCCCCGATTGAGGCTGCCAAAGGCGAGCTCAATTTTGGGTTCAGCTCTGTGACCATAAAGGTCTACAAGTCGGATGCGGCGGCCGGGGCACGTCCTGTCGACAAGCCAGTCGAGCAGGACGCTGCCTCGGAGATCGAAGCACCCGACGAGCACACAGAGATAGACCCAGAGGGCTACTCCACCGATGGCACGCTGAGATGCGACTTCGAGGCGATGTGTTGCCACGAGGAAGTCGAGGACGATCCGGATGCCGACATTACAGTGGTGGAGAACACTAAGGATGTCCCTGAGGCTCCTTCAGATCAATCTCCACCACTGTAAAGCAGCATCCGCTGCTCTTATACTCCGCCTCGAAGAGAGCGGAGCAGACGTAGCCCTGATTCAGGAACCTTGGATAGCGGGAGGCAAGGTTTGTGGACTAAGGTCGAAGGAGTACAAGATAATTGTAGCTCAACATGAAGGTAAAGCCCGCACCTTCATTCTCGCCAGAAAGCACCTTAATATCTTTCTACTCCATAATTATAGCGATAGCGACAACACGGCGGCAAGCCTAGAGCTGAAAGGGACACATCTAAGGCTGATGTCGTCCTACATGGCCCATGAGGGAAACGATCCTCCCAACGACCTTGTTCGCAAACTAGCCAGCGACAGCGAGAGGTCGGACATAGACCTATTAATAGGTTGCGATGCCAACGCTCACCACACTCAGTGGGGGAGCTCGAACACAAATGTAAGGGGTGAGTCACTTTTCAGCTTCATCCTTAACTCAAATCTATTTATTTGTAATCGGGGCAACGACCCCACTTTTATAATTAAAAATCGACAGGAGGTTATTGACATCACCCTAGTGTCTTCCAACCTGTTAGACATAGTCAAGAGTTGGCAAGTCCTTGATGACCACTCCTTCTCTGACCACAGATACATCGAGACCACACTATCCCTCGAGTGTCCGAAACCTAAGGACTATATTAATCCCAGGAAAGCCAACTGGGAAAAATATAGCTCAGCCCTGGAGGACTTACTCCCCTCCAAAGCACCATCATGCCCTGACACAAAAGACGACCTAGATCGCCTAGTGAACAGGTTCACAGAGGCATGCAACAAAGCCTTCGCGGCAGCATGCCCCTCTAGCAAACCTAGGGGGAAAAAGGAACCCCCCTGGTGGTCAAAACAAATAGACATCCTACGTAAAAGCTGCAGGACCCTTTTCAACAGGGCCAAAAGCGCGAACGAGGAGAGCCACTGGGCAGACTATAAAATCAGTCTGTCACTATATAAAAAGGAAACAAGGAAAGCAAAAAGGGCCTCTTGGCAAAAATTTTGCTCGGAAATTGAGGAAACATCAGAGGCCGCAAAGCTTCGCAAGATTCTCTCAAAAACTAACCCCTCGGTAGGGTATCTTAAAAGGAATGACGGCACGTGGACTAACTCCAGTGAGGAGTCCCTGCACATTCTACTAGACACACATTTTCCAGGGTGCACAACCATCGAGACGGCACATCTTCCAGGAGAGGGACCGGTAACCTCGATGGATCACATCCTCACTAAACGTAACATAAGCTGGGCAATAACACAGCTTCAACCCGTTCAAATCGCCAGGCCCAGACCAGGTAATCCCGGCCCAACTTCAGAAGGCCGGGGATACGGCCATCAACTGGCTACAAGGTATCTTCAGGAAGATACTGGCTGTGGGTACAATCCCGCGAACATGGCTTAAGGCAAAGATAGTCTTCATTCCCAAAGCTGGGAAAGCCTCGCACTCAGCTGCAAAAGACTTTAGACCAATCAGCCTATCGTCCTCCCTCCTCAAAACCTTTGAGAGACTCGTCGGGCTGCAACTGAGGACAACTATACACCCTCAGTTGCTGTCGGGCGCACAGCATGCCTACCGGAAAGGAAAATCCACGGAAACGGCTCTTCATGAAGTGCGGTAGAGAAATCTCTGCATCACAAAGAGTACTCACTCATAGCCTTTCTCGATATTGAGGGAGCTTTCAACAACGTTGTACCGGGTGCCATTACAGAAACAGGGCTGCAAAGTCGTGGCCTATGCGGATGACGTTGCGATTATTTTCTCGGGGAAATACCCCCAAACACTGTGCGACTTAATGTCCACAAAGCTAGCGCAACTGTCGGATTGGACGGAATCGCGCGGTCTGGGAGTAAATCCCTCAAAAACGGAACTCGTATTATTCACAAATAAATACAAGGTCCCGCCCCTCAATCCACCAATACTACAAGGATGCAGGCTCTCCTTTAGCGACAGTGCCACTTACTTAGGGTTGGTAATTGACAAGAAGCTTAGCTGGAACCTGAATGTCAAAGACAGAGTGAAGAAGGCAATGACTGCACTCTACACATGCAAAAAAGCTATTGGGCTAAGATGGGGTATGATCTCAAGCATAGTCCAATGGATATATCAAGCTATAGTTAGACCAATACTACTCTACGGAGTTACGGTGTGGTGGCCGGCCCTATCAAAAAGGGCGATCACCAAGCAACTGGGCAAAGTCCAGCGGACTGCCGCCCTATGCATCAGCGGAGCTCTTCGCACCACCCCAAATGATGCGCTAAATGCCATCCTATGCCTACAGAGCCTTGACCTCGCAGGAAAGGAACGGGCAGAAGCAGCAGCAATACGTCTAAGAGGCTCAGATCAATGGGTGACACAGTGCATAGGTCACTCAGCCATATTAAATAATAGCAGTACCGTCCTCTCAAAAACAGACTACCAAGTTCCAAGAGAGTACACAGACACTCCCTTCGACACAATCATCCCTCACAGAGACGAATGGCTCGAGGGACTCCCAGGCCCAGATAGGGCCATAAACATCTTCACAGATGGATCAAAGCTGGACGACAGAGTCGGAGGGGGAATCTACTCTGAACAGCTAAACATAAGGCATTCCTTCAGACTCCCAGATCATTGCAGTGTCTTTCAAGCGGAAGTCATAGCAATCAGGGAGGCTCTAGACTGCCTACAAGCGGCTGCCGTCACGGCAACCAAGCTAAACATTTATAGCGACAGCCAGGCTGCGATCAAATCGCTAAGCGCGATTTCCTCGAACTCGGCCACCGTGGCAGACTGCCGCAAATCTCTGCACGAGATGGCGCAGCAATTTGCTATTAGCCTGATTTGGGTCCCGGGCCACCGGGACATCGAGGGCAACTGTATAGCGGACGAGCTGGCCAGATCTGGCACTACAATCCCCCTTCTCCAAGACAAGGAGGATATCTGTATGCCAATGGCCACCTGTAAGCTCATTATAAGGGAGCAATACAAGCGACTAACAAACGATATGTGGCAAACAGTGCCACGATGTCGCACAACTCGGCAAACATGGCCGACCATGGACATGAAGCGCACCTCCGAGCTCCTCAAGTTAAGCAGGAAAAGGTGCAGCGTAGTCACACGTTCCCTCACGGGACACTGGCTAATAGGCACCCACGCTGACAGGCTGGGGGCCCCACATAACGATTTTTGTCGCAGCTGTAGAGACGAGGAAGAGGAGGAGACAGTGGAACATCTGTTCTGCTCCTGCCCAGCTCTCAGCAGAAGAAGGCTACAGCACCTGGGCTCAGCCTTTCTACACGACATCTCAGAGATGTCCAAAATATGTCCCAGGAGTATAGCGAACTTTGTGAGAGCATCTGGATGGGATAATTGCTGACAGGAAGTCTCACAACGCAGGAAGGAAGGCCGAAACCGGCCTAAGTGTGACGGGTTCCGAGCGAGCCCGGCAGCCGCCTCAACCTAGCCTAACCTAAGGGGCCTAGATGGCTGCCCTGTGGTACTCCCGAAGAAACCTTTACTGGTAAAGAGAGGGAGTTTTTGAAGAGGACTCTTTGAGACCTAGAACAAAGATAGCTAGAAATCCATCTCAGGAGGTTGGGCGGAAACCCTAAAAGGTCAAGTTTATGTGCTAAAAGGGAATGGTTTACAGAGTCGAATGTTTTACTAAAGTCGGTGTAAATAACATCCGTCTGTAAGTTACCTTGAAAGCCTTTAATAATGAATGAGGTAAACTCTAACAAGTTCGTGGTGGTTTATCGCCGCCGTCTGTAAGTTACCTTGAAAGCCTTTAATAATGAATGAGGTAAACTCTAACAAGTTCGTGGTGGTTGATCGCCGCCTTATAAGTCCTGAGCTGGAGATATAAGTGACTTGCAGAGATGTTGCAAGTGCGGAGTTAAAACCTTCTTAAACATTTTAGGAATAGCGGATAACTTTGCTATACCTCTTTAATTTTTTGCATCAGACTTGCTACCTTTTTTATGGAGAGGAATTATTAACGATTTCTCCCAGATCGGGAGAAGCAAGAAGAGCCACACAGAGCCTCGGCGCAGTACCTGAGTACACAACCTGGAACCCCGTCTGGACCAGGTGAAAACACCGGCTTAACTAGTCGAAGATCATGAAGTAGGGAACATTCATTTAACAAGGGACTGAAAATGCAGTTCGACCTCGGTAAACCGTATGGGTACGGATGACCAGAGTAGCTTTCCTCAGAATAGGTGGTTTGGAAGAATTGGGCAAAAAAGATATTTGCCGACGTTTTACAAAATGATAGCGAGGATGGGTGTGTGGACGTTCTACGCTTACTGTTTACAAAGCAGTAAAACTGTTTAGGGTCCTGAGACAAACGTAACTTTGACGACACAGTTATTCAAACTTCAAACTGAGATCAAATAGGTCATTTATGTTAAGCAACATTTGCCAACTATTTGCGGTAGTTTTTGAGGGCCCTTAAGCTGATTACCAGAGTTCGTTAATTCTCCTTGCAGACATTGGTCTGTATTAACTGTTTCATGAAAGTGTTCATCCATTTGGTCATTTTCAGCGTCTGCATCTACATTCATCCGAACTTCCTTATCCTCACTATCAATTGGGATGTCCGCGTCAAGAATAGCAAATCTGTTTTTGGGGTTTGCTTGTTTGCTTGCTGTGGGGGGCGAGTGCAGGTCCCTGCCGCCGCTCCCTCGTTTCGGCTTGTAAAAATAAGGGTCTACCAGTGGTAGGTTCTCTGGGATTCGCCAGTCAGCCACATTCACTGACTGGTCAGGATGATAACCTGAAATGGATTTCAGGACCAAAAAATTAGAGGAGCACTCACTACCATTTATTCGTGACTTCACCACTGTGTGTATTTTATCCTTTACTTTAGAATTAGATTCACCAAGTCCAAGCAAGCTAATACAGGACTCCTCTCTACGGATCTCTGCCCAAAATATGTTCACCGCCAGAATTACCCTGTCCAATGATGTCGCATGCACAACATGTGATGTGGTATTTCGATCCTGATTTGATGGAGGAGAAGTACTCTCTTGGTACTCTACTAGCCGACACTGTGTATCGATGCAATAATGTATGATGTGAGCAGTTGCACAATCGGCATTTATTGGCTTTGCATTTTACAACAGCGTGGCCTTTTCGCAGACAATTAATGCATAAGGATGCCGACTTTTGCATCACCAAAGCACGCGAAAATGGAGGGCAATTTGACACTAAATGGTCTCCTGAATTGCAATAGCGACGAGGTTGCTGAGTTCTACTGTCGGTGGAAGTATGAACTGCGATTATGTTGCTTGCTTAGCATGACTTTGTACTGCCTTGGCTTAGTCGATTCTTTAGCAGACAGATGCTGGTATCGACGATTGAAGACATTCTCAAAGTCGGACCAAAGCCTCAACTTCTCATAAGTAAGCTGTTCATCTCACTTTTTTTTCATCACTGGGTTGACTCTGTTCAAAACGAGAAGAATGAGCATTGTAAATCGACGAAAAAGTATCGATTAGATTTCTTAGGAACAATGCGGACTGAGGCGATATTCTCGGCAGATTGAACAATGTGGAGATATTATTCTTGAAAATCAACTAATCGTTGTCAAATACTCGTTTTAGGCCGGCCATGGCCTTTTCATGGCCTTTTCATAATTTTTTATGTTTTGTTGTATTGTTCCTAATGCTTCCTCAGAGCGGCACGAAATCAAATGATTGAATTTTTTTATTTGCTTAAGGCAAAGATAGTCTTCATTCCCAAAGCTTAGAAAGCCTCGCACTCAGCTGCAAAAGACTTTAGACTAATCAGCCTATCGTCCTTCCTCCTCAAAACCTTTCAGAGACTCGTCGGGCTGCAACTGAGGACAACTATACACCCTCAGTTGCTGTCAGGCGCACAGCATGCCTACCGGAAAGGAAAATCCACGGAAACGGCTCTTCATGAAGTGATCTCAGCGGTAGAGAAATCTCTGCAGCACAAAGAGTACTCACTCATAGCCTTTCTCGATATTGAGGGAGCTTTCAACAACGTTGTACCGGGCGCCATTACAGAAGCCCTGACTGACCTGGGGGTGGACCGTCACTTGGTGATGCTCATTGATCAATTGCTCACATGCAGGACGGTGACATCATCGATGGGATCGTCCGCCCAGTCAAGGTATGTCAACAGAGGCACCCCGCAAGGTGGTGTCCTGTCTCCTCTTCTGTGGAACATAGCAGTCAACAAGATTCTATGTGACCTAGAAGGGGGGGCTGCAAAGTCGTGGCCTATGCGGACGACGTTGCGATTATCTTCTCGGGGAAATAGACCCAAACACTGTGCGACTTAATGTCCTCAAAGCTAGCGCAACTGTCGGATTGGACAGAATCGCGCGGTCTGGGAGTAAATCCCTCAAAAACGGAACTCGTACTATTCACAAATAAATACAAGGTCCCGCCTCTCAACCGTCCAATACTACAAGGATGCAGGCTCTCCTTTAGCGACAGTGCCACTTACTTAGGGTTGGTAATTGACAAGAAGCTTAGCTGGAACCTGAATGTCAAAGACAGAGTGAAGAAGGCAATGACTGCACTCTACACATGCAAAAAAGCTATTGGGCTAAGATGGGGTATGATCTCAAGCATAGTCCAATGGATATATCAAGCTATAGTTAGACCAATACTACTCTACGGAGTTACGGTGTGGTGGCCGGCCCTATCAAAAAGGGCGATCACCAAGCAACTGGGCAAAGTCCAGCGGACTGCCGCCCTATGCATCAGCGGAGCTCTTCGCACCACCCCAAATGATGCGCTAAATGCCATCCTATGCCTACAGAGCCTTGACCTCGCAGGAAAGGAACGGGCAGAAGCAGCAGCAATACGTCTAAGAGGCTCAGATCAATGGGTGACACAGTGCATAGGTCACTCAGCCATATTAAATAATAGCAGTACCGTCCTCTCAAAAACAGACTACCAAGTTCCAAGAGAGTACACAGACACTCCCTTCGACACAATCATCCCTCACAGAGACGAATGGCTCGAGGGACTCCCAGGCCCAGATGGGGCCATAAACATCTTCACAGATGGATCAAAGCTGGACGACAGAGTCGGAGGGGGAATCTACTCTGAACAGCTAAACATAAGGCATTCCTTCAGACTCCCAGATCATTGCAGTGTCTTTCAAGCGGAAGTCATAGCAATCAGGGAGGCTCTAGACTGCCTACAAGCGGCTGCCGTCACGGCAACCAAGCTAAACATTTATAGCGACAGCCAGGCTGCGATCAAATCGCTAAGCGCGATTTCCTCGAACTCGGCCACCGTGGCAGACTGCCGCAAATCTCTGCACGAGATGGCTCAGCAATTTGCTATTAGCCTGATTTGGGTCCCGGGCCACCGGGACATCGAGGGCAACTGTATAGCGGACGAGCTGGCCAGATCTGGCACTACAATCCCCCTTCTCCAAGACAAGGAGGATATCTGTATGCCAATGGCCACCTGTAAGCTCATTATAAGGGAGCAATACAAGCGACTAACAAACGATATGTGGCAAACAGTGCCACGATGTCGCACAACTCGGCAAACATGGCCGACCATGGACATGAAGCGCACCTCCGAGCTCCTCAAGTTAAGCAGGAAAAGGTGCAGCGTAGTCACACGTTCCCTCACGGGACACTGGCTAATAGGCACCCACGCTGACAGGCTGGGGGCCCCACATAACGATTTTTGTCGCAGCTGTAGAGACGAGGAAGAGGAGGAGACAGTGGAACATCTGTTCTGCTCCTGCCCAGCTCTCAGCAGAAGAAGGCTACAGCACCTGGGCTCAGCCTTTCTACACGACATCTCAGAGATGTCCAAAATATGTCCCAGGAGGATAGCGAACTTTGTGAGAGCATCTGGATGGGATAATTGCTGACAGGAAGTCTCACAACGCAGGAAGGAAGGCCGAAACCGGCCTAAGTGTGACGGGTTCCGAGCGAGCCCGGCAGCCGCCTCAACCTAGCCTAACCTAAGGGGCCTAGATGGCTGCCCTGTGGTACTCCCGAAGAAACCTTTACTGGTAAAGAGAGGGAGTTTTTGAAGAGGACTCTTTGAGACCTAGAACAAAGATAGCTAGAAATCCATCTCAGGAGGTTGGGCGGAAACCCTAAAAGGTCAAGTTTATGTGCTAAAAGGGAATGGTTTACAGAGTCGAATGCTTTACTAAAGTCGGTGTAAATAACATCCGTCTGTAAGTTACCTTGAAAGCCTTTAATAATGAATGAGGTAAACTCTAACAAGTTCGTGGTGGTTTATCGCCGCCGTCTGTAAGTTACCTTGAAAGCCTTTAATAATGAATGAGGTAAACTCTAACAAGTTCGTGGTGGTTGATCGCCGCCTTATAAATCCATGCTGAGCTGGAGATATAAGTGACTTGCAGAGATGTTGCAAGTGCGGAGTTAAAACCTTCTTAAACATTTTAGGAATAGCGGATAACTTTGCTATACCTCTTTAATTTTTTGCATCAGACTTGCTACCTTTTTTATGGAGAGGAATTATTAACGATTCCTCCCAGATCGGGAGAAGCAAGAAGAGCCACACAGAGCCTCGGCGGAGTACCTGAGTACACAACCTGGAACCCCGTCTGGACCAGGTGAAAACACCGGCTTAACTAGTCGAAGATCATGAAGTAGGGAACATTCATTTAACAAGGGACTGAAAATGCAGTTCGACCTCGGTAAACCGTATGGGTACGGATGACCAGAGTAGCTTTCCTCAGAATAGGTGGTTTGGAAGAATTGGGCAAAAAAAATATTTGCCGACGTTTTACAAAATGATAGCGAGGATGGGTGTGGGGACGTTCTACGCTTACTGTTTACAAAGCAGTAAAACTGTTTAGGGTCCTGAGACAAACGTAACTTTGACGACACAGTTATTCAAACTTGCAACTTCCCTTATGAGATCAAATAGGTCATTTATGTTAAGCAACATTTGCCAACTATTTGCGGTAGTTTTTGAGGGCCCTTAAGCTGATTACCAGAGTTCGTTAATTCTCCTTGCAGACATTGGTCTGTATTAACTGTTTCATGAAAGTGTTCATCCATTTGGTCATTTTCAGCGTCTGCATCTACATTCATCCGAACTTCCTTATCCTCACTATCAATTGGGATGTCCGCGTCAAGAATAGCAAATCTGTTTTTGGGGTTTGCTTGTTTGCTTGCTGTGGGGGGCGAGTGCAGGTCCCTGCCGCCGCTCCCTCGTTTCGGCTTGTAAAAATAAGGGTCTACCAGTGGTAGGTTCTCTGGGATTCACCAGTCAGCCACATTCACTGACTGGTCAGGATGATAACCTGAAATGGATTTCAGGACCAAAAAATTAGAGGAGCACTCACTACCATTTATTCGTGACTTCACCACTGTGTGTATTTTATCCTTTACTTTAGAATTAGATTCACCAAGTCCAAGCAAGCTAATACAGGACTCCTCTCTACGGATCTCTGCCCAAAATATGTTCACCGCCAGAATTACCCTGTCCAATGATGTCGCATGCACAACATGTGATGTGGTATTTCGATCCTGATTTGATGGAGGAGAAGTACTCTCTTGGTACTCTACTAGCCGACACTGTGTATCGATGCAATAATGTATGATGTGAGCAGTTGCACAATCGGCATTTATTGGCTTTGCATTTTACAACAGCGTGGCCTTTTCGCAGACAATTAATGCATAAGGATGCCGACTTTTGCATCACCAAAGCACGCGAAAATGGAGGGCAATTTGACACTAAATGGTCTCCTGAATTGCAATAGCGACGAGGTTGCTGAGTTCTACTGTCGGTGGAAGTATGAACTGCGATTATGTTGCTTGCTTAGCATGACTTTGTACTGCCTTGGCTTAGTCGATTCTTTAGCAGACAGATGCTGGTATCGACGATTGAAGACATTCTCAAAGTCGGACCAAAGCCTCAACTTCTCATAAGTAAGCTGTTCATCTCACTTTTTTTTCATCACTGGGTTGACTCTGTTCAAAACGAGAAGAATGAGCATTGTAAATCGACGAAAAAGTATCGATTAGATTTCTTAGGAACAATGCGGACTGAGGCGATATTCTCGGCAGATTGAACAATGTGGAGATATTATTCTTGAAAATCAACTAATCGTTGTCAAATACTCGTTTTAGGCCGGCCATGGCCTTTTCATGGCCTTTTCATAATTTTTTATGTTTTGTTTTATTGTTCCTAATGCTTCCTCAGAGCGGCACGAAATCAAATGATTGAATTTTTTGATTTGCTTAAGGCAAAGATAGTCTTCATTCCCAAAGCTTAGAAAGCCTCGCACTCAGCTGCAAAAGACTTTAGACTAATCAGCCTATCGTCCTTCCTCCTCAAAACCTTTCAGAGACTCGTCGGGCTGCAACTGAGGACAACTATACACCCTCAGTTGCTGTCAGGCGCACAGCATGCCTACCGGAAAGGAAAATCCACGGAAACGGCTCTTCATGAAGTGATCTCAGCGGTAGAGAAATCTCTGCAGCACAAAGAGTACTCACTCATAGCCTTTCTCGATATTGAGGGAGCTTTCAACAACGTTGTACCGGGCGCCATTACAGAAGCCCTAACTGACCTGGGGGTGGACCGTCACTTGGTGATGCTCATTGATCAATTGCTCACATGCAGGACGGTGACATCATCGATGGGATCGTCCGCCCAGTCAAGGTATGTCAACAGAGGCACCCCGCAAGGTGGTGTCCTGTCTCCTCTTCTGTGGAACATAGCAGTCAACAAGATTCTATGTGACCTAGAAGGGGGGGCTGCAAAGTCGTGGCCTATGCGGACGACGTTGCGATTATCTTCTCGGGGAAATAGACCCAAACACTGTGCGACTTAATGTCCTCAAAGCTAGCGCAACTGTCGGATTGGACAGAATCGCGCGGTCTGGGAGTAAATCCCTTAAAAACGGAACTCGTACTATTCACAAATAAATACAAGGTCCCGCCTCTCAACCGTCCAATACTACAAGGATGCAGGCTCTCCTTTAGGGACAGTGCCAGTTACTTAGGGTTGGTAATTGACAAGAAGCTTAGCTGGAACCTGAATGTCAAAGACAGAGTGAAGAAGGCAATGACTGCACTCTACACATGCAAAAAAGCTATTGGGCTAAGATGGGGTATGATCCCAAGCATAGTCCAATGGATATATCAAGCTATAGTTAGACCAATACTACTCTACGGAGTTACGGTGTGGTGGCCGGCCCTATCAAAAAGGGCGATCACCAAGCAACTGGGCAAAGTCCAGCGGACTGCCGCCCTATGCATCAGCGGAGCTCTTCGCACCACCCCAAATGATGCGCTAAATGCCATCCTATGCCTACAGAGCCTTGACCTCGCAGGAAAGGAACGGGCAGAAGCAGCAGCAATACGTCTAAGAGGCTCAGATCAATGGGTGACACAGTGCATAGGTCACTCAGCCATATTAAATAATAGCAGTACCGTCCTCTCAAAAACAGACTACCAAGTTCCAAGAGAGTACACAGACACTCCCTTCGACACAATCATCCCTCACAGAGACGAATGGCTCGAGGGACTCCCAGGCCCAGATGGGGCCATAAACATCTTCACAGATGGATCAAAGCTGGACGACAGAGTCGGAGGGGGAATCTACTCTGAACAGCTAAACATAAGGCATTCCTTCAGACTCCCAGATCATTGCAGTGTCTTTCAAGCGGAAGTCATAGCAATCAGGGAGGCTCTAGACTGCCTACAAGCGGCTGCCGTCACGGCAACCAAGCTAAACATTTATAGCGACAGCCAGGCTGCGATCAAATCGCTAAGCGCGATTTCCTCGAACTCGGCCACCGTGGCAGACTGCCGCAAATCTCTGCACGAGATGGCTCAGCAATTTGCTATTAGCCTGATTTGGGTCCCGGGCCACCGGGACATCGAGGGCAACTGTATAGCGGACGAGCTGGCCAGATCTGGCACTACAATCCCCCTTCTCCAAGACAAGGAGGATATCTGTATGCCAATGGCCACCTGTAAGCTCATTATAAGGGAGCAATACAAGCGACTAACAAACGATATGTGGCAAACAGTGCCACGATGTCGCACAACTCGGCAAACATGGCCGACCATGGACATGAAGCGCACCTCCGTGCTCCTCAAGTTAAGCAGGAAAAGGTGCAGCGTAGTCACACGTTCCCTCACGGGACACTGGCTAATAGGCACCCACGCTGACAGGCTGGGGGCCCCACATAACGATTTTTGTCGCAGCTGTAGAGACGAGGAAGAGGAGGAGACAGTGGAACATCTGTTCTGCTCCTGCCCAGCTCTCAGCAGAAGAAGGCTACAGCACCTGGGCTCAGCCTTTCTACACGACATCTCAGAGATGTCCAAACTATGTCCCAGGAGGATAGCGAACTTTGTGAGAGCATCTGGATGGGATAATTGCTGACAGGAAGTCTCACAACGCAGGAAGGCCGAAACCGGCCTAAGTGTGACGGGTTCCGAGCGAGCCCGGCAGCCGCCTCAACCTAGCCTAACCTAAGGGGCCTAGATGGCTGCCCTGTGGTACTCCCGAAGAAACCTTTACTGGTAAAGAGAGGGAGTTTTTGAAGAGGACTCTTTGAGACCTAGAACAAAGATAGCTAGAAATCCATCTCAGGAGGTTGGGCGGAAACCCTAAAAGGTCAAGTTTATGTGCTAAAAGGGAATGGTTTACAGAGTCGAATGCTTTACTAAAGTCGGTGTAAATAACATCCGTCTGTAAGTTACCTTGAAAGCCTTTAATAATGAATGAGGTAAACTCTAACAAGTTCGTGGTGGTTTATCGCCGCCGTCTGTAAGTTACCTTGAAAGCCTTTAATAATGAATGAGGTAAACTCTAACAAGTTCGTGGTGGTTGATCGCCGCCTTATAAATCCATGCTGAGCTGGAGATATAAGTGACTTGCAGAGATGTTGCAAGTGCGGAGTTAAAACCTTCTTAAACATTTTAGGAATAGCGGATAACTTTGCTATACCTCTTTAATTTTTTGCATCAGACTTGCTACCTTTTTTATGGAGAGGAATTATTAACGATTCCTCCCAGATCGGGAGAAGCAAGAAGAGCCACACAGAGCCTCGGCGCAGTACCTGAGTACACAACCTGGAACCCCGTCTGGACCAGGTGAAAACACCGGCTTAACTAGTCGAAGATCATGAAGTAGGGAACATTCATTTAACAAGGGACTGAAAATGCAGTTCGACCTCGGTAAACCGTATGGGTACGGATGACCAGAGTAGCTTTCCTCAGAATAGGTGGTTTGGAAGAATTGGGCAAAAAAGATATTTGCCGACGTTTTACAAAATGATAGCGAGGATGGGTGTGTGGACGTTCTACGCTTACTGTTTACAAAGCAGTAAAACTGTTTAGGGTCCTGAGACAAACGTAACTTTGACGACACAGTTATTCAAACTTCAAACTGAGATCAAATAGGTCATTTATGTTAAGCAACATTTGCCAACTATTTGCGGTAGTTTTTGAGGGCCCTTAAGCTGATTACCAGAGTTCGTTAATTCTCCTTGCAGACATTGGTCTGTATTAACTGTTTCATGAAAGTGTTCATCCATTTGGTCATTTTCAGCGTCTGCATCTACATTCATCCGAACTTCCTTATCCTCACTATCAATTGGGATGTCCGCGTCAAGAATAGCAAATCTGTTTTTGGGGTTTGCTTGTTTGCTTGCTGTGGGGGGCGAGTGCAGGTCCCTGCCGCCGCTCCCTCGTTTCGGCTTGTAAAAATAAGGGTCTACCAGTGGTAGGTTCTCTGGGATTCGCCAGTCAGCCACATTCACTGACTGGTCAGGATGATAACCTGAAATGGATTTCAGGACCAAAAAATTAGAGGAGCACTCACTACCATTTATTCGTGACTTCACCACTGTGTGTATTTTATCCTTTACTTTAGAATTAGATTCACCAAGTCCAAGCAAGCTAATACAGGACTCCTCTCTACGGATCTCTGCCCAAAATATGTTCACCGCCAGAATTACCCTGTCCAATGATGTCGTATGCACAACATGTGATGTGGTATTTCGATCCTGATTTGATGGAGGAGAAGTACTCTCTTGGTACTCTACTAGCCGACACTGTGTATCGATGCAATAATGTATGATGTGAGCAGTTGCACAATCGGCATTTATTGGCTTTGCATTTTACAACAGCGTGGCCTTTTCGCAGACAATTAATGCATAAGGATGCCGACTTTTGCATCACCAAAGCACGCGAAAATGGAGGGCAATTTGACACTAAATGGTCTCCTGAATTGCAATAGCGACGAGGTTGCTGAGTTCTACTGTCGGTGGAAGTATGAACTGCGATTATGTTGCTTGCTTAGCATGACTTTGTACTGCCTTGGCTTAGTCGATTCTTTAGCAGACAGATGCTGGTATCGACGATTGAAGACATTCTCAAAGTCGGACCAAAGCCTCAACTTCTCATAAGTAAGCTGTTCATCTCACTTTTTTTTCATCACTGGGTTGACTCTGTTCAAAACGAGAAGAATGAGCATTGTAAATCGACGAAAAAGTATCGATTAGATTTCTTAGGAACAATGCGGACTGAGGCGATATTCTCGGCAGATTGAACAATGTGGAGATATTATTCTTGAAAATCAACTAATCGTTGTCAAATACTCGTTTTAGGCCGGCCATGGCCTTTTCATGGCCTTTTCATGGCCTTTTCATAATTTTTTATGTTTTGTTTTATTGTTCCTAATGCTTCCTCAGAGCGGCACGAAATCAAATGATTGAATTTTTTGATCACCGGTAAGGCTAATGAAATTTTTGAACTACCACTAAATTTTGGTGATGTCAATTTGGGGAGTCCAGCACGAGTTTGGGCTGAAGAAGACACTGGCTTTGTATCGCTTGCTGCAGCAAAGGCGGCGATAAGCGACATTATTTTTCCCTTGGTTACAATCGTCAGCTCTTTCAACTCGACTGCATATGCATCATCATTTTTAATCTTTTTTTTTCAATGTTTGAACGAAGACTATAATCGAAAACGAATTGTTATATTGAATGACGAGGCACGAGGTATCAATAGAAAGGGTGGTTGCAATTAACGCTCGAAAAAAAACGAGGGGGAACGTTGTGAGTTGCTGCGGACACCGCAACTCTACGGTTATACCCGATACTAAGTCAGTATGGCTCTCTTCCGGCAGATGGCGCTAATATTTAACGACACGACAAAGAGTGCGTGCGAGAGAGACAGAAAATCAGTCTGAGCGTGACGTCGGGCGCTGCGTAGCCAGTGAAAATTGATTTGTTCCTTTTGGCTATAAAAATGATCTGATCTGATCCAGATTCAGCAATCTAATAGATATGGTCATTATCTATGATTCTGCGTTTTTAGTTTTCTCAAATCTGCAATATTGTGGATGCAACAGATTTTCGTCCTTTGTGGGGGCGGATGGGGGTGGGGCGAAATTCTGAGATATACGTTTTATAGTGACATCTTAAAGGAGTGTGTGTACCAAATTTGGTTACTCTAGCCTTAATAGTCTCTGAGATTTGTGGTTGCCTCAGATTTTCGTCCTTTGCGGGGGCGGAAGGGGGTGTGGCGAAATTTTGACAGGAAACGGTCAAGGTCCGATATCACAGGAGTGTGGATACCAAATTTGGTTGCTCTGGCTTTTATAGGTTCTGAGATCCTTGAACTCATATTTGCAATTGGCAAAACCGACCATGAAACCTGTGTGTTAGAGTGAGACAGAGCGAGAAAGAGTGATATTGTTTTCGTGATTCTGGCTGTAATAATTATACGATCTGGTTCAGATTTTGCACTCTAGAAGATATAGTCATCTTCTACGATTCTGCGTTTTTAGTTTTCTCGTATCGTCGAAATTGTGGATGCCACAGATTTTCGCCCTTTGTGGGGGCGGAAGTGGGCGGGGCAAAGTTTTGAAATATTTTTGGAGCAGTGACATATCACAGAAGTCTAGATCCAAAACATCGTTGCTCTAGCTCTTATAGTCTTTGAGCATTAGGCGCTGAAGGGGCGGACAGACGGACAGACGGACGGACGGACAGACAGACAGGGCTCAATCGACTCGGCTATTGATGCTGATCAAGAATATATATACTTTATAGGGTCGGAAACGATTCCTTCTGGACGTTACACACATCCACTTTTACCACAAATCTAATATACCCCAATACTCATTTTGAGTATCGGGTATAAAAACGAGGGGGAACGTTGCTGCGGACACCGCAACTCTACAGTTATACCCGATACTAAGTCAGTATGGCTCTCCTCCGGCAGACGCCGCTAATATTAAACGACACAATAAAGAGTGCGTGCGAGAGAGACAGAAAATCAGTCTGAGCGTGACGTCGGGCGCTACAAAGCCACTGCAAATTGATATGTTCCTTTTGGCTATAAAAATTATCTGATCTCATTCAGATTCAGCAGTTTGATAGATATGATCATTATCTATGATTCTGCGTTTTTAGTTTTTTTGTATCCTCAATATTATGGATGCAACAGATTTTCGTCTTTTGTGTGGGCGGAAGGGGGTGGGGCGAAATTTTGAGATATACCTTTTATAGTGAGATCTAACAGGATTGCGGATACCAAATTTGGTTACTCTAGCCTTAATAGTCTCTGAGATTTGTGGATGCCCCAGATATTCGTCCTTTGCGGCGGCGGAAGGGGGAGTGGCGAAATTTTGACACAAAACGGTCAGGGTCCGATATCACAGGAATGCGGATACCAAATTAGTTTGCCCTAGCTCTTATGGGTTTTGAGATCCATGAACTCAAATTTTGCAATTGGCAAAACCGACCATGAAACCTGTGTGTTAGAGAGAGACATAGCGAGAAAAAATTAAATTGTTTTCGTGATTCTGGTTATATAATTATACGATATAGTTCAGATTTCGCACTCTAGAAAATATAGTTAACCTCTACGATTTTGCGTTTTTAGTTTTCTCGTATCGTCGAAATTGTGGATGCCACAGATTTTCGCCCTTTGTGGGGGCGGAAGTGGGCGGGGCAAAGTTTTGAAATATTTTTGGAGCAGTGACATATCACAGAAGTCTAGATCCAAAACATCGTTGCTCTAGCTCTTATAGTCTTTGAGCATTAGGCGCTGAAGGGGACGGACAGACAGACAGGGCTCAATCGACTCGGCTATTGATGCTGATCAAGAATATATATACTTTATAGGGTCGGAAACGATTCCTTCTGGACGTTACACACATCCACTTTTACCACAAATCTAATATACCCCAATACTCATTTTGAGTATCGGGTATAAAAACGAGGGGGAACGTTGCTGCGGACACCGCAACTCTACAGTTATACCCGATACTAAGTCAGTATGGCTCTCCTCCGGCAGACGCCGCTAATATTAAACGACACAATAAAGAGTGCGTGCGAGAGAGACAGAAAATCAGTCTGAGCGTGACGTCGGGCGCTACAAAGCCACTGCAAATTGATATGTTCCTTTTGGCTATAAAAATTATCTGATCTCATTCAGATTCAGCAGTTTGATAGATATGATCATTATCTATGATTCTGCGTTTTTAGTTTTTTTGTATCCTCAATATTATGGATGCAACAGATTTTCGTCTTTTGTGTGGGCGGAAGGGGGTGGGGCGAAATTTTGAGATATACCTTTTATAGTGAGATCTAACAGGATTGCGGATACCAAATTTGGTTACTCTAGCCTTAATAGTCTCTGAGATTTGTGGATGCCCCAGATATTCGTCCTTTGCGGCGGCGGAAGGGGGAGTGGCGAAATTTTGACACAAAACGGTCAGGGTCCGATATCACAGGAATGCGGATACCAAATTAGTTTGCCCTAGCTCTTATGGGTTCTGAGATCCATGAACTCAAATTTTGCAATTGGCAAAACCGACCATGAAACCTGTGTGTTAGAGAGAGACATAGCGAGAAAAAATTAAATTGTTTTCGTGATTCTGGTTATATAATTATACGATATAGTTCAGATTTCGCACTCTAGAAAATATAGTTAACCTCTACGATTTTGCGTTTTTAGTTTTCTCGTATCGTCAAAATTGTGGATGCCACAGATTTTCGCCCTTTGTGGGGGTGGAAGTGGGCGGGGCACAGTTTTGAAATATTTTTGTAGCAGTGACATATCACAGAAGTCTGGATCCAAAACATCGTTGCTCTAGCTCTTATAGTCTTTGAGCACTAAGCGCTGAAGGGGACGGACAGACAGACATGGCTCAATCGACTCGGCTATTGATGCTGATCAAGAATATATATACTTTATGGGGTCGGAAACGATACCTTCTGGACGTTAAACACATCCACTTTTACCACAAATCTAATATACCCCAATACTCATTTTGAGTATCGGGTATAAATATATTATTAAACTCAAGAGCGGCAACGAAAATGTTCCCAACAAATACAACGCAAGCAAACGGTGGATAAAGCGAAAAAACGAGAAAGAATGCACCGCTGATGCTGCTTGTATGTATGTATGTATGGCTGTAAGTGCTATATACTGCGGCTTGGATTAACGAACCACCCTTTTGGCGACGAGAAAGGTATAATAAAAAGGGAAGGGGAGGGGGGACAGTGATTTCAGTAAACGATAGATTTATGCATAACTGTTGCGTCCAAACAGAGGTTCACATATGTCTGTATGTGTCGATATGTATGTATTTATGTGTATGCAGTTATATTTATTTGCAATTATAAATAAAATGCATGCAATCAAGCTCTACTATGTATCATACATATGTGCCCAGAATTGAAAGCGATGTGCAATGCTTTCAACACAAGACACTTTACAGAAAGATCTCGATGTCTTTTGCTCTGCTTTAAATTTTTTGCACAAATACCTCTGATTCCTCTTTTGGATCTTCTAGTCCAACTGCTAGAAGTATTGCAGTATTGCAGGGCATCCCTCTACGGTAGCAGAAAATATGCACAAAAACTAGGGAGTGGCGCGACCGACGCGATGATATTACGCAAATTCATTTCTGGTTGACACACTTAGATCACGACGCGGGTAACGATTATATTTGCATATACTGAAAATTATTTGTGTCACTGTCACTTTGTTATTGCCTATAAATAATTAAAAAAAAAAAAAAAACTTGGGTGGCTGTAATTTGTTATATATATTGGCGGGACAAAAATAATTTAGTGCGCCCGATCTTCTTCAATTTCAACTTTTCAATTTTTTTTTTATATTATTTTTTTTTTTTTTTAATATATAATTTATAAAATAATAATAATATTACAGTTTGCTGTTACTATATATTTTTAATGAAAAACACATCTGTTTAATCGACCCTTCTAAAGAAAAGTACATTTTCCCAACCCAATATTTTTTAGATATTTTTTATCTTTGACCTAACTTTATCACAAAACAAATGAGTATTTTCTAGTATGTTGATGGTGATGCTGAGTTGTAAATTCGAATTGGCGCCCACAAAATGCGTTCCATTTTCAGAATATGTATATGTAGGTAAGCACATTCCCCGCGCCGTGCTGTAAGTGCTGCTAATAGGCTATTCATAGTCGGGGATGGTCCGTAGGGTTTTTCCGTTCCGAAAATTTCCCAGTTAGTTACCCATCCATTTTGGATGTTCCTGAACCGCACTTTTCTACGCGATAGTTGTTCTTTTTTTTATTATTAAGCGTTGAATCCGTACATTGCATATATCATATCTTAACAACACAGGTAAATAATATTGAGGAGACCAAATCTATTGCTTAATGCAAGAGGACTTATAAAAGATATAATATTATAATATTGGGAGGGAAACTTAGAGTTGACCTATAATGGTGGCAAAACCCAATTTCTTCAATCGCCTCAAAGGACTGGCAGGTAGTAAACGTCTCGCGAGCATACTTAGGCGCCTAATCAGCCTGTCACTGTATCTGTTGATGTGCCTTCAAATCTGCTCCTCCACTGTATGCAGATTTAGATCCCGATGTAGGGTGGAGCCCCGCACGTACCAGGTACAGTTCGTTATTTGCCGCATGGCGCGATTCTACAGGACCTGTATCCGTTTATAGTTAGATTTTGCAGCAATTCCCCAAATCTACACACCGTAGAGCCAGATCGGGGCTACACAGTGTACATAAACTGCTCTTTTGGCTCTCAGTGACATGGTGCTTCTTCCGTTAATCAGCCACCGCAGTTGCTACATTTCAAGTGTGGACCAAAAGTAAGACGCTATTTTGCTTGATCTGGTTGATCCAAAGTTACGCCTTCAATCTTTATGGGTGGGGTGTGGTCTATGAGCGCTTTCAGGGTGAAGCATAGATTGGTGGTCTTCAGTGGATTTTAACTTCCATCTTTTGCACCAAGCTGCCAAGGAGTGGAGGTACTCCTGGAGTCCATCTGCTGCCTCAAAGCGCCACTTGGAGCTGTAAAGCAGTACTATATCGTCCGCGTAAGTAGCAAAAAGAGCCTTACGGAGAACCTCCATATGGTACTCGCTTGGAGAGGGTAGATCTGCAGTATAAATAGAGTAGAGCAGTGGGCCAAGGACGCTGCCCTGTGGAACTCCAGCTCTCATTTGGCGAGGGGCTGAATAGGTGTTCCTGAACCTGACCATAAACTGCCGTCCTTCCAAGTATGATCGTAGGACTCCGTAGTGTGGTGCTGGGAAGAGTTTTTTAATTTTGCTCAGTAGGCTGATATGCCAAACTTTATCGAATGCTTGCTGCATATCAATGAAGACTGCATTGCAGCATTCTAAATCATCATAGGCTCATGTAGGATGTGTCTTGCCAATCTGTGGATTTGCTCCACTGTGCTGTGTCCCTCATGAAAGCCAAACTGGGGATCCGGCAAGATACGGCATTCCTTGATAATACCACCAAGACGATTGGCAAGAAGCCTCTCGCACACCTTAGATAAAGAAGACAATAGACTTATTGGCAGATACGACTCAGGGTCATCCCCCGACTTTCCAGGTTTATGGATCATCAGGATTGCTGCTATCTTCCACTGCTGAGGGAAAAACTGCACCCTTAACATGGCGTTAAAAATGAACACTATGTAGAGTATCGCCCGAGTAGGCAATGCCTTCAGTGTAGAATTTCACACTCTGTTAATGCCAGGAGCCTTCTTCCTCGGTAGGGACTTGATGACTTCAACAATCTCCTTAAAACTGGCTGGTTTAATGGGTGTCCATGGTCCCGCGGAGTTGCCTTTAACGGCACCAATTAAATCCACTCTAGCAGTTAAGCTGTCACAGGTTGCTACCTCTGCTGCTGACCGCTGCAGGTACTGCCACTGGCACTGGCTGGCGCTGTTTTATTCTATAAAGTACATCGGTCATAACCTAGCACAATGTTGCCAAATAAACTTACCGCAGTATGTCCTCCAGCTCTAACCTCTCGACAGCAAAGTGAAGCTTAAAATTATTGCGGCACCTCGTGGTAGTCGAAAAATATGCCCGTTCATTCGTGGCTGAAAATTCACCTTCTATCGATATACATTAAATACTAGATCTAATACTAGCTCGCCTATCGCGGTCAACTATCGACCGTCGACAATGGGTAAGGCCATTTGTAGAGGTGCTTGCAGACTGTTGTCGGTTGTCTCTTAAGAGACTTAGTGGTCTTCCAAAGCGAATATCCAGCATCCACGGTGTAATCCATGGAAGCAAGCTTTTGTTCAAAGAGATCTTCGAAGTCTCCTGTTTTGTGATAAATGCTCTCTGGCCTCTCTTGTAATGGATGCGAAGGCGTTTCGGCAGCTGCAGCCATGTATATACTCTCTGTGATGTTTTCTACAGCCATCTTGATATCTTCGTCAAAGTTAGGTTGACGTTCAGTTGAATCGACCTTTCCAAATGTTGCCTAAAGGCGAGCAGATCAGTGTGCCTGGCTAGACCAGGGCTTGGATTTTCTATAATGGCATCTGCCTCAATTTTGATGACTAGGGCCAGATGATCGGAGTCCAGATCCCAGCTCTGACTTATTGTTGTTCGATAATCCGGAATAGCATGAATACCACTGCGAAGTCTATGCAGGACGGCGTGTGATTGAGTACATACGGGTACCTGGTTGGTGATCTAGTTGCAAGGATCTCAGCGCCAGAGATGGCTTCCGCTAGCTCTCGCCCCTAGGGGAATTATAAATGTCTCCCCACAGCCAATATCGGGCATTCCAGTCACCACCAAACAAATACCTTTGCCCGCAAGTACGGAGTGCATCGATGTAATGTATTTCCTCAATCCTGACTCTGGGTGGGCTGTAAATGGCGCAGAACTCCTATCGCCCAGTTCTGTGGCTACTTTTACTGCTGACATTTGCATGCTGCGTGTCTCAATGACAGTTTGAGGAAAATGGCGAGGCGAGGTCCTCACTAAAACCGCCACTCCACCAACGCTATTATTATTATGCCGCGATGGCTTGAACGCTGGATAGAAGGCGCAGCCATGTATTTTTACAGCTACCCCTCTTTTGATTCTGATCTCCGTCAAAAGAAGAATGTCAACGCTGATGTTGTGCGCGAAGAGCGCCACTTCTTTTGCTTTCCCTGAAATGCCGTTAGAATTAGTCTGAAACGTTGTTCTGGGACTGAAGATTAGATCCAGCCCATTGCTTAATCGTGTCGGCCAATTCAAAAATATTTTTTTAAGTTTTTCAAGGCGTTGATTGGCTTGAATGTTGAGCTGCTGCTGTTCTTGCTGCTGTTGCTGTAGCCACATGAGAAACTGCTGCTGCTGCTGTTGGAGCTGTTGTTGCCATTGCTGAAACTGTGCGTGCTGGTGTTGCAGCAGTGCCTGAACTTCATATGAATTCTGTTGCTGATTATTCAATCCTTGTTGCTGAGATATCTGATGACCTTGCAGACTATGAAAACGACGCTGTGCAGGTGCATCATTGCAAGGTATTGCACTTGAATTACCTTTTTCTGCGGTTGCATAGGGGGCTCCAGTATTATTTCTAGTTCCTACCAAATGTTGGTGCTGAACAATATGGCTGGTGTTGCTGTATTGTTGGTCTATTAGCCCCCCTTTGTGACTAGAGTGCAAGCTAGGAACCTATGCCGCTCTCCAGGAAGTTTTGTAGAGTAAGCATGTGCACTTGATGATTTAACAGGACATGACCCGTCCTGTTTGTGTTAATTGCCTACTTTGCGGAACCCATTGATCGGCGTAGAAATTCCTGGTACCATTGGCATCCTTTGTAACTGGCCATATGGCTTCCAGAGCAGTGAATGCAAGTTGGCTGTGCGTCTAGGGAACGTGTGCATTGTGAGGTTTAGTAATTTTCACCACATATGGCACAATCGGGATGTCGGCGGCAGTATTTAGCTGTATGGCCGAAATTTTGGCATCGACGGCATTGTGCAATGTCTGTTTCGCATCTTTTCAATCATTATTGTTTGGCGGCAAAGGGTCTTGACTTGATAAATGTCGTTAATTCTTGCACAAGGATTAATATTAACGAAAAAAAATTAAGTTTTTCGCCATTGTTAATCCTTGAGCTTGGATTATGGATGTGAAGGACCTCGAAACCCAACATTTTAAAATGGGCGGTAATTTCATTGTTTAGGGTGCTATGATGTAGGTCTCGTACAACAATTCGATGAGGTTTTGCAGTCTGCATTTGGTGTGTGTGAAATTTTATTCCTATGGCATCCAAACAATTCATAATTGCTCTATAGGTATCACTGTCTTTGGGGAGGACAGTTTTCCCTTTGGTCAGTGTTCGGAGCAGCAGCCGTTAATAGCTTTTAAGTCACGTCGCTGTTTCTGTTATCGCGCTCAGCCTATGTACGCTATCAGTGCATACACGCTCACACCTACATATGTAGAGTTATTACTTAGTATAAGCCATTGCTTCGACCCTTCCTTCTCAATAATCGGTCTTTCCTATTCGGGGCAGTCGGTCTGCAGTACTCTTTGTCGCCCAAAACGTATAACAGCTAAATCTAAGTCCACGGCCACGGCCTTGAACAAAAAAAGACACACAAACAATACCAACAATAAACGTCGAATTGTAGCCTTAAAAACGGATCAATTATTTTCTTGTACATTTTGAAGTCAGAGTTGCCAAAAAGTTCGGCAGTGTTAGTAGTATTTCAAGTAGTTCGTTAAATTAAAATTCGAAGGTTTAACGTTACATTTGTCGAAAAGTAGCGAGCCAAAGATCGTTGTGGTCGACCGTGGCAGTTCTAGCGACCCGCTAATCGTTTTCGCTTCTCTTTCGCCGTCTGTTTCGTTGCTGCGCAGCGCACTGTCAAGACCGGTGTGGTTTAAGTGTGGTCCGTTAGCTTTCTTCGCCTCCTCTTTCGTCGTTTGCTTCAGCCAGCTCTCGTGACCGGCTGCGCATATCTCTCTCGAATTTGAACTTGAAACAGTGCAAAACGTCTCGTTCGTTCTCTTGTGCATTACTGTTGGTTCTTTTCCGGTCGTCGTTTCGTTGCTTTGCCGGCGCATACATTTTGGACATACATCGACTCACACACTCCGTGTCAACAATCTATAGCCAAAACCATGGGCAAAAGGAAAAATAATAGAAGGAGTGGATAGTTGGCTATGGGCAATGAGATTGATACTGTGACAGTTGGCGATGCTTCATCTAGTGAAAGGTTTAGTGCGGACGCAACCACCACCCTATTTCAATTTTTGCGAGATCTAAAATGGTTATTTATTTGGCACTTTTTCCCTTCACGTGCTTTACTATAAAAACAGTTGGTTTGCACAGCTGATTTTGCGAATGTGGCGCTATCTATGGAAATTTTGGTACGAAGATTTAATGGTCGATCTTATTCTAATGCAGAGCGATCAAAACCAGGTTTCAGTTTTGACTTTGAAAAATTAGGTTTTGGCCAAAAAAAGTGGTCGTTCGAACCATAGTGCAAAGGTGGTAGTTACCGACAACGGGGTTCAACGGACAACAGTTCACCAGCCGAGTTTTCAAGAGATTTATGGAGCACCTGGTATCCCGGCACCAGTTCAGGGCCTCGTACACACCCCAGGATAGTCCAACCGAGAGGAATATCCGAACGGTGAAAGGGGACCACAGGTGTTGGGACGAGAGATGGCCGGAGCTAATGCTGGCTGTAAGTTCGGGAGTGGCGGAGTCAACGGGATATTCGCCAGCGTTCGTTGTGCAAGGGAGAGAGCCTCGATTGCCGAAGGCATTGTATGACGCAGAGACGATAGGCCCCGGACAGCCAGAAACGGAAGAGGCACGGCTGTGGGAGGAGGCTCCACGCGCCAGCAACAAACGGGACCCGAGGCAAAGAGAACGATCAGCGGAGTCGGAGAACGCAGCGGCAGCACCCACAGACGGGGCGGTTCCCGAAGACGCGCCTAAAAAAAATGGCCAGACCGAGAGGCCACAGCTAGGCCGGCAGACATCGTGCCCAGGCGAGCGGGCGGAGGCGCGCCGGCCGGAGCGTAAGGCGTCATGGCCCCGCCGTGGCAGCACATCAAACGTGGTCATCAAGAGTGGTCGGCCGTCGTCACGCGCTCTCTCGCGCGGATGAGACCCACGACGAGGAGGGTGAAGCGTCTGGTCAACGACGGGGGCGTCCGATACCCGAGGGCCATAAGAAGGCAACCGAATGCACCGGAACGAAGTGAAAAAAAAAACTTACCCGAGCACCTTGAGGAATTCGCGAGGCGGAAGTATAGTACGCACGCGGGAAGCGCAGTATCGAGTAAAACACAGAAGCGACTCTACCATTTATCGAGCAGATCGCAAAAGCAACCCTAAGGCGTATCGAGTAAGTCAGAATAGCGACCCTACCCGTTGTCGAGCGGATCGCGGGAGCAACCCAGATGATCGCACACAGTGTGGAGATACGGCAACACCGTACTGGGTGAGGCTGAGAGAGAGCGCCAGGGTGTACCCGGTTCGTGAATAAAGCGCGCGCACGCCATCGACTTTTGAAATGTCCCAATACGGGTCACGGAAAATCGGGCTTTTCTGCTAATGTAAGAAAGGGGGAAGTGTGAGGAAATGTATTCCTACACACAGGGGGCGGTACAGGGTTAAGGGCTAGAGTATATCCGGGAATATCCGGATGCGGCGAATTCCCGAGGGGAGCTCTCCCGGAGAACCAAGACGAGAGGAGAGGACCTTCGGGGAGAGAGCCGCGGAACGACGGGATCGGGCCGGCAGTGGTCCAGAGCATGACCAAATATGGTCATGAGATCAGGCCACCAGCCAGGTCCCGTTATGAAGCGAGTAGCGAAGGAAACGCCGATGGAAAAATACGGGCACTGCATGGCTGAAAGTGCCGTTGGAGCCAGGCGGCGTCAGCTACGCCGACGTAGAAGCGAGCCTATAAGAGGAAGGCCGCGACGATGAGTGAGGACAGCCAGCCAGAGAGGAGACATCAAGAGCGAAGTGAAAAGTGAGCAACAAGTAGTGAAACCCAGCAGGAGTTGAGGATTGAGAGGCGGACTCGAGCCCACAGCCAAGAGCCAAAGTCCCCAATTCCTTGAACCAACGGTGCAACGCTTGTAGCGCATCCCATAGGAGGCAAACTGTGATCGGGTCGAAAAGCCTAGTTGAGTCGAGTAAGAGCGAACGCGTCAGGCGCCGACTGAGTGGTGGATTTGAGGCTACTTGCCAAGAATCAGTAGCCCCAGTCGTTAGAGCCGGCGGAGCCACGCTGGGAGACGCCTTGGGGGGTCCAGAATAGGTCGCGCTCACAAAGACTGGAGAGGAGGAGAACCCAACTACCGAATCAGCCCAGGAGGCGTAAGATAGCTCTAAGATACCAATAAAATAATCCGTGCGTTCTTATTTGTCGACCGGACAACTTTATAAATTTGTTGCGGCGAACCCACCGACCGCTGAGCCAGCCTAGCTGAATCAGGCGGAACAAAGAGGTTCGTTCAACATAAAATCGAAGTCCACGGCCACCGCCTCTAACAACAACACATAAGCAATATCGAAAAAAAAGGCAAGCTGTAACCTTAACAACGGAGCAATTTTTAACTTGTAAATGTGGAGCCGAAAAAGTTCGGAAGCTTCCATCATTTTGGTGACCTTGACGTGATTGCCGTGGACTTGTCGTGTGTTAATGGTGTTTCGTACAGTTCGTTAAATTAAATTCGAAGGTTTAACGTGCTGAAAAGTAGCGAACCAAAGATCGTTGTGGCCGCCCGTCTGTCTTTCGCCGTCTGCTTCTGCCTGCGCAGCGCACTGTCTAGAACGGCTGCAGAGAGTTCTAAGCGTGGTCCGTTAGTTTTTTTCGCCTCCTCTGTCGTCGTTTGCTTCAGCCAGCTCTCGAGACCGGCTGCACATATATATCTCTCTCTCGAATTCGAACTCGAAACAGTGCAAAACATTTCGATCGTTCGCTTTTGCATAACTGTTGGTTCTTTTTCGGTCGGAAATTTGTTGGAATCATTGACGTAGCTGAAATCCAATTTTATTATGGCACACACCAGTTTGGAGGAAGTGGATTTTAAATCTATGTCCAGTGAAATAGCAGGAAAATTTGACTTGTCCATCCTATCATTGAGGACCATTATACAGCGTGAGTTGGGCAATCGTTCGTTTCATTGCTTTGCCGGCGCATACATTTTGGACATACACTAATAAAATGTGCCGCAAAAGTGAACGAAAAAAATTTAGAACTCCTCTGAACACTCGCGTTGTATCAGTTTTATTCAACTGTGATCGACTCACACACTCCGCGTCAACAAAATAAAGCCAAAACCATGGACAAAAGCAAAATAATAGAAGGAGTGCATCGTTGGCTATGGGCAATGATAGCGATACAGTGACAGTTGGCGATGCTCTACCTTGTGAAAGGGCTAGTCCGAACGCAGTCCACCCAATTCCCTGCATCGCGGATTTCCTTCATGAGGCTGAAGGCTAGAGCCAGTTTCGACAGGCTAGAGTCCATACGCACAGATATGGATCGTGAAAAACTGCTCCAAATGGATAAGTATGATTTGCGAGGATTGTTGGAATCATTGGCGGAGCTGAAATCTAATTTTATTGTGGCACACTCCAGTTTGGAGGAAGTGGATTTTGAGTCTATGTCCAGTGAACTACCAGGAAAATTTGACTCGTCCTATCATTGAGGACCATTCTACAGCGTGAGTTGGGCAATCGGTTGAAGCCCACGCGTTGTTCCACGCTTCAAATGAACCCAAGTGAATCCAACCCAATGATTATGTACATGGTCAATCGATCGCGATAGCCAAAGCTGCAGCTGCCCAAGTTCAGCGGAGACTATACAGAGTGGACAAGCTTCTATTCCATGTTCACAGCTGTTATTGATAGTGAAGCTGAGCTGACTTCTATTGAGAAGTCCTGCGGTCTGTTAAAGTGGTTCTGTTTGAGCGGAGCGGCATTGGACACCATTAGTTCGTTGGAGATGAGCGAGGCTATTTACAATACCGCATTAGATATTCTCAAAAATCGATTTGCTAATAAACGTCTCATTCTACAGGCACACATTAGATAAATATTTGGGCTGGTGCGTGGCGACTCATCTGTTGTTTCGCTGCGGGCATTTACGGACGCCGCCACCTCACATCTTCGCGCGTTGGAAGCGCTGGCAACTAAGGAGTCCACGCACTCTGGAAGAATTTGGACAGGCAGACTCAAGGTAAATGGGAAGCAGCGTCGTCGAATCACGATCTTCAATCCTGGGAGAAATTATCTGCCTTTCTGGAACAAAGATGTCGTACCCTTGAAGGCATTCACCACTCCATGCAAGGGCAAGTTTGTCAGGTTGGCAAGTCAGGGAAAACCGTGAGTACGCATTATCGAAAATCGTTTTTAGCATCGTGCGCTCCTGTTTCTTGTGTTTTTTGTGAGGGCACGAACCATTTGATTGCCAATTGTCAACGGTTCAAAACTCTATCGCCGAATGATCGTCACAAGGGAGCAAAGAGGCTCTTGTTCTGCGTCAATTGCCTGCGAAAGGGTCATCACGTGAAAGATTGTTAATTAGGTCCCTGCCGTACTTGCCAATCGAAGCACCACACTATTCTGCATTTCCTTCGTCCAACAGAGCCCTTCCATACTGTTTCTTCAATTCAGCCACAGCCAAATCATACCGCCATGGTTGCATTGTCGCCCTCCTCGACGCAAGCTCATATATCCCAGCGTTCGTTAGACCCTGTCCTATTAGCCACCGTCGTCGTTCTCGTAAAAAACAGCGCTGGAACTTTCATGTCATGTCGCGCTTTTTTGGACTCGGGCTCGCAATTGCATTTTGTAACTACTCGTCTAGCTTCAACTGCGAAAAACCAATCTTTGAGCCAATCACTAGGGCAACCAACCATCATACTCGCTTACCCTCAGGGGAATACTCTGTTTGCTTGCCTATAAAGCGACGTTTAGAGTACTTGGGAGATTCCTATTTGCTAGCAAAGCGGCGCTTACAAAACTTGGAAAAATATTCGGCATTCATGAAGGAGTACCTGTCCCTCGATCATATATCTCTGGTGCCCAAGGAAGATAGGCTCAAGTGCAAATATTTGCACATCATTGCGTCATCAAAAAGGACAGCTCCACAGCAAAGCTGACGGTTGTATTCGACGGCTCTGCAGCTATCACATCTGGTCTTTCGTTAAATGATCTGCTTATGTCTGGGCCCACCATTCAAGCCAAGCTATTTCACACACTCATCCGTTTTCGCACACTTTCGTTTAAGCATATAAATACATTTGCAGTCATGATGCGCATCTTTGGTTACGTTCAGAAGTTCATCAGTAGGACGAAGTCACCGGATCTCTCATCTGAGAACCTTCGCAATGGATCGCACTTGTTATGTCGCATCGTTCAACGAGCCCACCTGTACCCTGAGTACCTTGCTCTGCGGAAAGGGAACTATGTAGAGGCTTCCAGCTGAATCATCTCGCTATCTCCGTTCATAGATGACTTTGGTCTTATACGTGTTGGTGGCCGCCTGCGGCACTCAACTCTCGGCTTCGATGCACGCCATCCAATCATTTTATCCAAGGATTTATCCATTGACGTTCGCCATCATTACGCACTTTTATCGAAATCATCACCATCACCTGCATTCAGCGTCACTACTATAAGCCATATGGGCGCAGTCGAGCACCGATGAAATGTTACATCTGCGCGTTCATCTGTTTTGCAACAAAGGCCGTCTGGTTGGAATTGGTGAAGGACCTAACCACTGCTGCTTTTTTGAGCGCCCTCAAACGCTTCGTTGCCACGCGCGGTATTCCCAGATGCATTTGATCGGAAAATGCCACCAATTTTGTGGGCGCAAGGAACGAGTTAGAGGACCTTCGGCGGCTATTTAAGAGCGTTAACCTTCGTGCTGAAGTTCATTTTCATTGCATCATCAACGGCTTCGACTGGAGATTCATACCGCCTCGCTCGCCGCATTTCGGAAGCTTGTGGGAGGCAGCGGTGAAGACGGCCAAGCAGCATTTCTATCGCGCCTTGGGATCGTCACTTTTCGGATTCGACGATCTGCGGACATTGGTTTGCCAGGCTGTAATGAATTCTCGTCCTCTTATCTCGATTTCAGAAAACCCTGCAGATCTTGGCGTCCTTACACCCGGACATTTTTTAATTGGTCGTCCGCTGATGAAGTTTTCTGAGCCAGACGTTACGGGTCTCAACTTAAATCGACGAAGTTATCGCTGATGGCGCTGTGAGAGTTGCCATCCTGCAGACCCCCTCTGGAACCACTCGTCGAGCCGTCAACAAGCTGTGCGTCCTTCCAGTTGAGGATCCTGTTAAAAGTCCTGGTCTTTCAACGGGGGGGAGTATGTTCGGAGCACCAGCCGTTAATAGCTCTTAAGTCACGTCTCTCCTAAGTTTTCTGTTATCGTGCTCAGCCTATGCACGCTCTCAGTACATGCACGCACAGACCTACATATATAAAGTTATTACTTATTATAAGCCATTGCTTCGACCCTTCCTTCTCACTAGTCGGTGGTTCCTATTCCAGGCAGTCGCTCTGCAGCACTCTTTGTCGCCCAAAACGCCGAACACCTAAATCTAAGTCCACGCCCACGGCCTTGAACAAAAAAAGACACACAAACAATACCAACAATAAACGTCGAATTGTAGCCTTAAAAACGGAGCAATTATTTTCTTGTACATTTTGGAGTCAGAGTTGCCGAAAAAGCTCGGCAGCTTCCAACAGTTAGCTTTGACGACAACGTTATTCAAATTTGCAACTTCCCTTATGAGATCATATGGGTCATATATGTCGCTAATATTGACAACTATTTGCGGTGGTTTTTGAGGGCCCTTTAGCTGATTACCAGAGTTCGTTGATTCTCCTTGCAGAAATTGGTCTGTATTATCTGCTTCATAAAGGTGTTCATCCATTTGGTCATTTTCAGCGTCTGCATCTACATTCATCCGAACTTCCTCATCCTTACTATCACTTGGGATGTCCGTGTCAAGAATGGAAAATCTGTTGTTCGGGTTTGCCTTTGTGCTTGCTGTGGGGAGGCGAGTGCAGGTCCCGGCCGCCGCTCCCTCGTTTCGGCTTGTAAAAATAATGAATGGTATTCACTGCGAAAACCTAACCGTTTGTGACAAAATGAACAATAAAAGGGCGGCTTCCTTTGTAATGTCTCTCACTGCTTCCATGGGAATCGCCTTATAGGCTCCGTACACTGAGCACATCCCCTGAGAACGGTAGAGTTTTACGACAGATGTGAAGCCCCGATTAACACTGGCACTATACAACATATAGCATCTGTCAACAAGCAACTGATGAGTATTAAATTTCAATGTTTTGGTCTGAATTGTGAAATGTTCACTATTTTGAATTAGTAAATTGGCTGAAATTATTGATTAAAATAAAACAATCCTATTTATTAAACTTACTACTAGCAATGTCTGCTCCCTACATTATCTATTGTTTCGGGTGTATTTTTGTTATACCCGATACTCAAAATGAGTATTGGGGTATATTAGATTTGTGGTAAAAGTGGATGTGTGTAACGTCCAGAAGGAATCGTTTCCGACCCTATAAAGTATATATATTCTTAATCAGCATCAATAGCCGAGTCGATTGAGCCCTGTCTGTCTGTCAGTCCGTCCGTCTGTCAGTCTGTCCGTCCCCTTCAGCGCCTAGTTCTCAAAGACTATAAGAGCTAGAGCAACAATGTTTTGGATCCAGGCTTCTGTGATATGTGACACCATTTGCTCCACCAAATTTTGGCCGGAGCATTTGGTGGTGAAGGAGTTTAAGGCTAAGAAGAAGAATAGGCCCCCCATATCCCTTCCAAATCTTTCCAGTGTGCCACCCTCAACTTCCTCTTCCTCAACTTCCCGTCTTGCTTCCACCTTTCCAAAAAACTAACTTCTCTTTTAGTAACCTCTCAGAATGTAAGAGCTTGCGTAGTAAGCTCAGCATTCTTTTCCGGGATAGTGTTGCATTTGGGAAGCGTTATTGTGTTTACTGAAACCTGGTTAAAGCCGGACATTCTTAGCTCCGAGGTTTTGGCAGGTCGGTACACAACTTTTAGAAAGGACCGTTCGTCTCGACGTGCAGGAGGGGTTCTAATTGCAGTGGACTCTTACTTCACGTCAGAACACTTCACAGTCCAAGTTCAACAGGAACTGGAATTCCTGTGTGTAAAACTGATTTTCCCCGCTTTCGCTATATTCATTACTTGCTCGTATATCCCACCTTCTTCGGATATTTCAATTTATGAGCAGAACTTGTCCGCTTTAACCGCTGTTTCTTCCTCGCTATCTGATAAAGATCGTATGATAGTTCTTGGTGACTTCAACTTGCCAGTAACTGTTTGGTCTTCGGTAAACGAGTCTAGTATCCTAGTGCCCATGTCACGACATGACTTTGTTGACGGCTTGCTTGACCTGTCCCTGTCTCAAGTCAATCATGTGAAAAATTCCTTGGGTCGATTGCTTGATCTATGCTTTGTATCGGATCCGACCATAGTGTTGTTAACCCGAGCCCTTCCGCTCACTATACCTGAAGACGCCTACCACCCTACTTTCGAGGTGACGCTAGATCAAAACAAAAAAAAAAAAGTGACAAATGCCTAAAACGTAAGAATTTACACCATATTTGAGGAAATATGAGTGCCTACAATCGGAAGATGTTGAAAAAGAAGGACCCCAACTTGGGGGCATCGTCCGATGCCGAGATGGACGAGTCCGGCTACATGTCCTTTCGAGTGCAGCACAACTCAACCGCGGAGGCGCCATTTTTGTTGGAGCGCGAGTGCGAAAGCGAGAATAGTCGCAACAACAATGCAACAAATTCAACTCTCCACAGAGGCTTTGCCTCGTCGCTGTACCAAACGCCCAGTAGCCATTCGAGAGATCAACTCTGGACCAAGAACTACCCGCTGACGGTTCCCGCCAGCAACAGCTTCAATAGCTTCGACGAGCCCTATGGGACGCCGAACCTGCAGGAAGTTCAGAGCATTCCAAAGCGCCGTAAGAAGCACTTTCTGGCCCCGCACAGCAGCCCAAAGAAGTCAAAGAAGCTACTGTTTCCACAACCGAACGAGCCACTGAACAGGAGACGCTACTTCGATGGTTTGGAACATTGCGACATCTTCAGTATGCTGAGCCAAACCCAGCCGGCCCTGGAGTGCATATTGAGGCATGTGAATGCCCAAACGCTGGACGTAATGACCAAAGTATCGAAAAGCTGGGAGCAGACTGTCTACAAAAGCCAGCGGTCCGTGGAGCGTCTGCACAATCATCGCCTCAAGATGAGCCTCACCAAAGAGAATCCGTATCTGCCCAAGAGGAGACACAATGTGTTCAAAACCAACTCAACAGTGCCATTACAAACTTCGAATAGTATCAACAACGCCAACAACACCTCATCCCTCTTCGATACAGCCCACAACAGTCTTCAACTGATGGAGGCAGACGCCGGCCGGGTATTGAAGGAGCAAACCCAACGAATCAAGTGTCCCCGCTGCGGCAAGAGCAGCCGTGTCTTCGTCAGCGAGGCTTCGCGGGACCGAAGCGAGGGAAGCCTGCTGCTGTCGCAAACACTGCCACCGATTAAAAATTCATTTGCCATCAGCGCGAGGCCACCCATGTCACGCTTCCTGTCGCTGGATCTCGACGAGATCAAGGTCTCGCAGCCGACCTACAATTTTGCCGAATGTACCAGTGTCATCTGCAAGTTCCGCTTCTGCATCAACTGCCTGTGCAAGTCTCATCCGGGCAAGCGATGCCTGGTCACCGAGCTGGGAACACCCTCGAAGTTAATGATGCCCAGCGAAAGGCTGACGCCACCGCAGCGCAACCAGAGGCAAGACTACAAGCTCAAGAAGAAAAACTCACTGAAGCGCTTGTGCTTTTAATTCCATAGTTTTAATTAATTGTAGTTTGTAGTATCTTGAAAACGTTTGCCTAAGTTCTTTTTACGTTTTTACGTTTAGTATTCGAGTGAGTTCGTATTATGTTTACTTTACTTTGCGTTTAGTTCAGTTTTTACCTGTTTGTCATCCATCACCCATGCATAACGAAATTCCCATTAAGACTTACATTTTTAAACTGTTCTCGCTTCAAGACTCCTGAACAATCTGTACCTCTGTGAGATTAAGCACACATACAAAAGTATTTTTTACATTTTCAAATATAAGAACTATATAGGACCAACTGTATTGGATCGGTCGAGTAGACTACCTGAACGTGTCCGCTGCTTTCGTAAAGCCGAGTTTGCGAAGCTTAATAACCTAATTAGGGATTTTGATTGGTCCGCTTTGTACTTGTGCACTTATGTCACAAAAGGCACAAACATTTTTTACAATGCTCTTGGCACATATTTTGATTCTTGTGTCCCGCTTTCTTATCCGATTAGATCTGGAAAACCCCCTTGGTTTACCAAAGAGTTATCCAGTCTAAAAAACATAAATCAAGACTTTATAAAAAATTTCAAGAAGTGGGCTCTCCTACTTCTCACTCTCGTTATGTAATAGCTCGGTCAAACTTTTCAGTTCTTAATGCTCAATGCTATAAGAACTACCTATCTCGTTGCAGGATACGTTTTTCTCAGGACCCTAAACAGTTTTACTGCTTTGTAAACAGTAAGCGTAGAACGTCCGCACACCCATCCTCGCTATCATTTTGTAATACGTCGGCAAATAATGATCAGGCAATTGCCGATCTTTTTGCCCAGTTTTTCCAAACCACCTATTCTGAGGAACGCTACTCTGGTCAACCGTACCCATACAGATTACCGAGGTCGAACGGCATTTTCAGTCCCTTGTTAAATGAATGTTCCCTACTTCATGATCTTCGACTAGTTAAGCCGGTGTTTTCACCTGGTCCAGACGGGGTTCCAGGTTGTGTACTCAGGTACTGCGCCGAGGCTCTGTGTGGCTCTTCTTGCTTCTCCCGATCTGGGAGAAATCGTTAATAATTCCTCTCCATAAAAAAGGTAGCAAGTCTGATGCAAAAAATTAAAGAGGTATAGCAAAGTTATCCGCTATTCCTAAAATGTTTAAGAAGGTTTTAACTCCGCACTTGCAACATCTCTGCAAGTCACTTATATCTCCAGCTCAGCATGGATTTATAAGGCGGCGATCAACCACCAAGAACTTGTTAGAGTTTACCTCATTCATTATTAAAGGCTTTCAAGGTAACTTACAGACGGCGGCGATAAACCACCACGAACTTGTTAGAGTTTACCTCATTCATTATTAAAGGCTTTCAAGGTAACTTACAGACGGATGTTATTTACACCGACTTTAGTAAAGCATTCGACTCTGTAAACCATTCCCTTTTAGCACATAAACTTGACCTTTTAGGGTTTCCGCCCAACCTCCTGAGATGGATTTCTAGCTATCTTTGTTCTAGGTCTCAAAGAGTCCTCTTGAAAAACTCCCTCTCTTTACCAGTAAAGGTTTCTTCGGGAGTACCACAAGGCAGCCATCTAGGCCCCTTACTCTTCACACTCTTTATTAATGACTTGCCTTCAGTATTAACATACTCTCGAGTACTTATGTATGCGGATGATGTTAAACTCTGTGTCCAGTATAAGGACATTTCATTTCATTCTCGCTTGCAATCCGATCTCAATAACTTTCAGTCATGGTGATGAACAAACCTGTTACACATTAATGCCTCGAAATGGAAAGTTATGAAATTTCATCGTTCTAGACGTTTGTTGGCTCCCTATACCCTATTTGGTGGTTCTCTTGAGAGAATTACCCTGGTGGATAACTGGGTGTTATGTTAGACCCCAACATAAAGTTTTCCGAACACATTTCTACCATGGTAAATAAATAAATAAAGAGGTGGTCAAAGGAATTTGACGACCCCTATAAAACAAAGACTCTCTATACCTCGATTGTTCGTCCGATTTTAGAATACGGCTCCTGTGTATGGTGCCCTCAGTACAAAGTACACCTTTTTATTCTACCTTTCTCGTCGCCAAAAGGGTGGTTCGTTAACCCAAGCCGCACTTACAGCCATACATGCATACATACAAGCAGCATCAGCGGTGCATTCTTTCTCGTTTTTTCGCTTTATCCACCGTTTGCTTGCGTTGTATTTGTTGGGAACATTTTCGTTGCCGCTCTTGAGCTTAAGAATATATATTTTTTTCGAGCGTTAATTGCAACCACCCTTTCTATTGATACCTCGTGCCTCGACATTCAATATAACAATTCGTTTTCGATTATAGTCCTCGTTCAAACATAGAAAAAAAAAAAAATTAAAAATGATGATGCATATGCAGTCGAGTTGAAAGAGCTGACGATTGTAACCAAGGGAAAGATAATGTCGCTTATTGCCGCCTTTGCTGCAGCAAGCGATACAAAGCCAGTGTCTTCTTCAGCCCAAACTCGTGCTAGACTTCCCAAATTGACATCACCAAAATTTTGTGGTAAACATTCGGAGTTCAAAAATTTCATTAGCCCTACCGGTGATCAAAAAATTCAATCATTTGATTTCGTGCCGCTCTGAGGAACCATTAGGAACAATAAAGGCGTTCCAAGTCACCGAGGAAAATTATGAAAAGGCCATGAAAAGGCCATGTCCGGCCTAAAACGAGTATTTGACAACGATTAGTTGATTTTCAAGAATAATATCTCCACATTGTTCAATCTGCCGAGAATATCGCCTCAGTCCGCATTGTTCCTAACAAATCTAATCGATACTGTTTCGTCGACTTACGGATCGTTACTGTCGATCGGAGACGATACAAAAATTTCGAAAGCAATGCTCATTCTTCTCGTTTTGAACAGAGTCGACCCAGTGATGAAACAAAAGTGAGATGAACAGCTTACTTATGAGAAGTTGAGGCTTTGGTCCGACTTTGAGAATGTCTTGAATCGTCGATACCAACATCTGTCTGCTAAAGAATCGACTAAGTCAAGGCAGTACACAGTCATGCCAAGCAAGCAACAATCGCAGTTCATTTACTTGTTCTTCTACTTCCACCAACAGTAGAACTCAGCAATCTCGTCGCTATTGCAATTCAGAAGACCATTTAGATTTGCGTTTGCAAAGTCGGCATCCTTATGCATTAATTGTCTGTGAAGGCCACGCTGTTGTTAAATGCAAAGCCAATAAATGCCGAGTGTGCAACCGCTCACATCATAAATTATTGCATCGATACACAATGTCGGCTAGTAGTCTCGCGTTGCCACCATCCCAAGAGAGTACTTCTCATCCATCAAATCGTCACATGTTCTGCATGTGACACCGTTGGACAAGGTAATCCTGGATACCTCGGTCGTAAGCTTCCGAACTATGAGCGGTGAACACATTTTGGGAAGAGCTCTGCTCAACTCTGGATCACAAATAAATTTCATTACCGAGGACCTCGCTCATCGCTTACCGATCCGTGGAGAGGAGTCCTGTATTAACTTGTTTGGAATTGATGAATCTAATTCTAAAGTAAAGGATAAAATACACACAGTAGTGAAGTAGCGAATAAATGGTAGTGAGTGCTCCTCTAATTGTTTGGTCCTGAAATCCATTTCAGGTTATCATCCTGACCAGTCAGTGAATGTGGCTGACTGGCGAATCCCAGAGAACCTACCACTGGTAGACCCTTATTTTTAAAAGCCGCCCCCCACAGCAAGCAAAAAAGCAAACCCCAAAAACTGATTTGCTATTCTTGACGCGGACATCCCAATTGATAGTGAGGATAAGGAAGTTCGGATGAATGTAGATGCAGACGCTGAAAATGACCAAATGGATGAACACTTTCATGAAACAGTTAATACAGACCAATGTCTGCAAGGAGAATTAACGAACTCTGGTAATCAGCTTAAGGGCCCTCAAAAACTACCGCAAATAGTTGGCAAATGTTGCTTAACATAAATGACCTATTTGATCTCATAAGGGAAGTTGCAAGTTTGAATAACTGTGTCGTCAAAGTTACGTTTGTCTCAGGACCCTAAACAGTTTTACTGCTTTGTAAACAGTAAGCGTAGAACGTCCACACACCCATCCTCGCTATCATTTTGTAAAACGTCGGCAAATATCTTTTTTGCCCAATTCTTTGCATGTCTTTCTTTTTTGCATGTGTAGAGTGCAGTCATTGCCTTCTTCACTCTGTCTTTGACATTCAGGTTCCAGCTAAGCTTCTTGTCAATTACCAACCCTAAGTAAGTGGCACTGTCGCTAAAGGAGAGCCTGCATCCTTGTAGTATTGGACGGTTGAGAGGCGGGACCTTGTATTTATTTGTGAATAGTACGAGTTCCGTTTTTGAGGGATTTACTCCCAGACCGCGCGATTCTGTCCAATCCGACAGTTGCGCTAGCTTTGAGGACATTAAGTCGCACAGTGTTTGGGTCTATTTCCCCGAGAAGATAATCGCAACGTCGTCCGCATAGGCCACGACTTTGCAGCCCCCCCTTCTAGGTCACATAGAATCTTGTTGACTGCTATGTTCCACACAAGAGGAGACAGGACACCACCTTGCGGGGTGCCTCTGTTGACATACCTTGACTGGGCGGACGATCCCATCGATGATGTCACCGTCCTGCATGTGAGCAATTGATCAATGAGCATCACCAAGTGACGGTCCACCCCCAGGTCAGTTAGGGCTTCTGTAATGGCGCCCGGTACAACGTTGTTGAAAGCTCCCTCAATATCGAGAAAGGCTATGAGTGAGTACTCTTTGTGCTGCAGAGATTTCTCTACCGCTGAGATCACTTCATGAAGAGCCGTTTCCGTGGATTTTCCTTTCCGGTAGGCATGCTGTGCGCCTGACAGCAGCCCGACGAGTCTCTCAAAGGTTTTGAGGAGGAAGGACGATAGGCTGATTGGTCTAAAGTCTTTTGCAGCTGAGTGCGAGGCTTTCTAAGCTTTGGGAATGAAGACTATCTTTGCCTTAAGCAAATCAAAAAATTCAATCATTTGATTTCGTGCCGCTCTGAGGAAGCATTAAGAACAACAAAACAAAACATAAAAAATTATGAAAAGGCCATGAAAAGGCCAAGGTACCTCTGTGAGATTAAGCACACATACAAAAGTATTTTTTACATTTTCAAATATAAGAACTATATAGGACCAACTGTATTGGATCGGTCGAGTAGACTACCTGAACGTGTCCGCTGCTTTCGTAAAGCCGAGTTTGCGAAGCTTAATAACCTAATTAGGGATTTTGATTGGTCCGCTTTGTACTTGTGCACTTATGTCACAAAAGGCACAAACATTTTTTACAATGCTCTTGGCACATATTTTGATTCTTGTGTCCCGCTTTCTTATCCGATTAGATCTGGAAAACCCCCTTGGTTTACCAAAGAGTTATCCAGTCTAAAAAACTTAAAATCAAGACTTTATAAAAAATTTCAAGAAGTGGGCTCTCCTACTTCTCACTCTCGTTATGTAATAGCTCGGTCAAACTTTTCAGTTCTTAATGCTCAATGCTATAAGAACTACCTATCTCGTTGCAGGATACGTTTTTCTCAGGACCCTAAACAGTTTTACTGCTTTGTAAACAGTAAGCGTAGAACGTCCGCACACCCATCCTCGCTATCATTTTGTAATACGTCGGCAAATAATGATCAGGCAATTGCCGATCTTTTTGCCCAGTTTTTCCAAACCACCTATTCTGAGGAACGCTACTCTGGTCAACCGTACCCATACAGATTACCGAGGTCGAACGGCATTTTCAGTCCCTTGTTAAATGAATGTTCCCTACTTCATGATCTTCGACTAGTTAAGCCGGTGTTTTCACCTGGTCCAGACGGGGTTCCAGGTTGTGTACTCAGGTACTGCGCCGAGGCTCTGTGTGGCTCTTCTTGCTTCTCCCGATCTGGGAGAAATCGTTAATAATTCCTCTCCATAAAAAAGGTAGCAAGTCTGATGCAAAAAATTAAAGAGGTATAGCAAAGTTATCCGCTATTCCTAAAATGTTTAAGAAGGTTTTAACTCCGCACTTGCAACATCTCTGCAAGTCACTTATATCTCCAGCTCAGCATGGATTTATAAGGCGGCGATCAACCACCAAGAACTTGTTAGAGTTTACCTCATTCATTATTAAAGGCTTTCAAGGTAACTTACAGACGGCGGCGATAAACCACCACGAACTTGTTAGAGTTTACCTCATTCATTATTAAAGGCTTTCAAGGTAACTTACAGACGGATGTTATTTACACCGACTTTAGTAAAGCATTCGACTCTGTAAACCATTCCCTTTTAGCACATAAACTTGACCTTTTAGGGTTTCCGCCCAACCTCCTGAGATGGATTTCTAGCTATCTTTGTTCTAGGTCTCAAAGAGTCCTCTTGAAAAACTCCCTCTCTTTACCAGTAAAGGTTTCTTCGGGAGTACCACAAGGCAGCCATCTAGGCCCCTTACTCTTCACACTCTTTATTAATGACTTGCCTTCAGTATTAACATACTCTCGAGTACTTATGTATGCGGATGATGTTAAACTCTGTGTCCAGTATAAGGACATTTCATTTCATTCTCGCTTGCAATCCGATCTCAATAACTTTCAGTCATGGTGATGAACAAACCTGTTACACATTAATGCCTCAAAATGGAAAGTTATGAAATTTCATCGTTCTAGACGTTTGTTGGCTCCCTATACCCTATTTGGTGGTTCTCTTGAGAGAATTACCCTGGTGGATAACTGGGTGTTATGTTAGACCCCAACATAAAGTTTTCCGAACACATTTCTACCATGGTAAATAAATAAATAAAGAGGTGGTCAAAGGAATTTGACGACCCCTATAAAACAAAGACTCTCTATACCTCGATTGTTCGTCCGATTTTAGAATACGGCTCCTGTGTATGGTGCCCTCAGTACAAAGTACACCTTTTTATTCTACCTTTCTCGTCGCCAAAAGGGTGGTTCGTTAACCCAAGCCGCACTTACAGCCATACATGCATACATACAAGCAGCATCAGCGGTGCATTCTTTCTCGTTTTTTCGCTTTATCCACCGTTTGCTTGCGTTGTATTTGTTGGGAACATTTTCGTTGCCGCTCTTGAGCTTAAGAATATATATTTTTTTCGAGCGTTAATTGCAACCACCCTTTCTATTGATACCTCGTGCCTCGACATTCAATATAACAATTCGTTTTCGATTATAGTCCTCGTTCAAACATAGAAAAAAAAAAAAATTAAAAATGATGATGCATATGCAGTCGAGTTGAAAGAGCTGACGATTGTAACCAAGGGAAAGATAATGTCGCTTATTGCCGCCTTTGCTGCAGCAAGCGATACAAAGCCAGTGTCTTCTTCAGCCCAAACTCGTGCTAGACTTCCCAAATTGACATCACCAAAATTTTGTGGTAAACATTCGGAGTTCAAAAATTTCATTAGCCCTACCGGTGATCAAAAAATTCAATCATTTGATTTCGTGCCGCTCTGAGGAACCATTAGGAACAATAAAGGCGTTCCAAGTCACCGAGGAAAATTATGAAAAGGCCATGAAAAGGCCATGTCCGGCCTAAAACGAGTATTTGACAACGATTAGTTGATTTTCAAGAATAATATCTCCACATTGTTCAATCTGCCGAGAATATCGCCTCAGTCCGCATTGTTCCTAACAAATCTAATCGATACTGTTTCGTCGACTTACGGATCGTTACTGTCGATCGGAGACGATACAAAAATTTCGAAAGCAATGCTCATTCTTCTCGTTTTGAACAGAGTCGACCCAGTGATGAAACAAAAGTGAGATGAACAGCTTACTTATGAGAAGTTGAGGCTTTGGTCCGACTTTGAGAATGTCTTGAATCGTCGATACCAACATCTGTCTGCTAAAGAATCGACTAAGTCAAGGCAGTACACAGTCATGCCAAGCAAGCAACAATCGCAGTTCATTTACTTGTTCTTCTACTTCCACCAACAGTAGAACTCAGCAATCTCGTCGCTATTGCAATTCAGAAGACCATTTAGATTTGCGTTTGCAAAGTCGGCATCCTTATGCATTAATTGTCTGTGAAGGCCACGCTGTTGTTAAATGCAAAGCCAATAAATGCCGAGTGTGCAACCGCTCACATCATAAATTATTGCATCGATACACAATGTCGGCTAGTAGTCTCGCGTTGCCACCATCCCAAGAGAGTACTTCTCATCCATCAAATCGTCACATGTTCTGCATGTGACACCGTTGGACAAGGTAATCCTGGATACCTCGGTCGTAAGCTTCCGAACTATGAGCGGTGAACACATTTTGGGAAGAGCTCTGCTCAACTCTGGATCACAAATAAATTTCATTACCGAGGACCTCGCTCATCGCTTACCGATCCGTGGAGAGGAGTCCTGTATTAACTTGTTTGGAATTGATGAATCTAATTCTAAAGTAAAGGATAAAATACACACAGTAGTGAAGTAGCGAATAAATGGTAGTGAGTGCTCCTCTAATTGTTTGGTCCTGAAATCCATTTCAGGTTATCATCCTGACCAGTCAGTGAATGTGGCTGACTGGCGAATCCCAGAGAACCTACCACTGGTAGACCCTTATTTTTAAAAGCCGCCCCCCACAGCAAGCAAAAAAGCAAACCCCAAAAACTGATTTGCTATTCTTGACGCGGACATCCCAATTGATAGTGAGGATAAGGAAGTTCGGATGAATGTAGATGCAGACGCTGAAAATGACCAAATGGATGAACACTTTCATGAAACAGTTAATACAGACCAATGTCTGCAAGGAGAATTAACGAACTCTGGTAATCAGCTTAAGGGCCCTCAAAAACTACCGCAAATAGTTGGCAAATGTTGCTTAACATAAATGACCTATTTGATCTCATAAGGGAAGTTGCAAGTTTGAATAACTGTGTCGTCAAAGTTACGTTTGTCTCAGGACCCTAAACAGTTTTACTGCTTTGTAAACAGTAAGCGTAGAACGTCCACACACCCATCCTCGCTATCATTTTGTAAAACGTCGGCAAATATCTTTTTTGCCCAATTCTTCCAAACCACCTATTCTGAGGAAAGCTACTCTGGTCATCCGTACCCATACGGATTACCGAGGTCGAACGGCATTTTCAGTCCCTTGTTAAATGAATATTCCCTACTTCATGATCTTCGACTAGTTAAGCCGGTGTTTTCACCGGGTCCAGACGGGGTTCCAGGTTGTGTACTCAGGTACTACGCCGAGGCTCTGTGAGGTCCATTGCTTAAACTATTCAGCCTGTCCATTGATTCCTCTTGTTTCCCCCCAATCTGGAAGGAATCGTTTATAATTCCTCTCCATAAAAAAGGTAGCAAGTCTGATGCAAAAAATTATAGAGGTATAGCAAAGTTATCCGCTATTCCCAAATTGTTTGAGAAGGTTTTAACTCCGCACTTGCAACATCTCTGCAAGGCACTTATATCTATAACTCAGCATGGATTTATAAGGCGGCGATCAACCACCACGAACCTCTTTCATTATTAAAGGCTTTCAAGGTAACTTACAGACGGATTTTATTTACACCGACTTTAGTAAAGCATTCGACTCTGTAAACCATTCCCTTTTAGCACATAAACTTGACCTTTTAGGGTTTCCGCCCAACCTCCTGAGATGGATTTCTAGCTATCTTTGTTCTAGGTCTCAAAGAGTCCTCTTCAAAAACTCCCTCTCTTTACCTGTAAAGGTTTCTTCGGGAGTACCACAGGGCAGCCATCTAGGCCCCTTAGGTTAGGCTAGATTGAGGCGGCTGCCGGGCTCGCTCGGAACCCGTCACACTTAGGCCGGTTTCGGCCTTCCTTCCTGCGTTGTGAGACTTCCTGTCAGCAATTATCCCATCCAGATGCTCTCGCAAAGTTCGCTATCCTCCTGGGACATAGTTTGGACATCTCTGAGATGTCGTGTAGAAAGGCTGAGCCCAGGTGCTGTAGCCTTCTTCTGCTGAGAGCTGGGCAGGAGCAGAACAGATGTTCCACTGTCTCCTCCTCTTCCTCGTCTCTACAGCTGCGACAAAAATCGTTATGTGGGGCCCCCAGCCTGTCAGCGTGGGTGCCTATTAGCCAGTGTCCCGTGAGGGAACGTGTGACTACGCTGCACCTTTTCCTGCTTAACTTGAGGAGCACGGAGGTGCGCTTCATGTCCATGGTCGGCCATGTTTGCCGAGTTGTGCGACATCGTGGCACTGTTTGCCACATATCGTTTTTTAGTCGCTTGTATTGCTCCCTTATAATGCGCTTACAGGTGGCCATTGGCATACAGATATCCTCCTTGTCTTGGAGAAGGGGGATTGTAGTGCCAGATCTGGCCAGCTCGTCCGCTATACAGTTGCCCTCGATGTCCCGGTGGCCCGGGACCCAAATTAGGCTAATAGCAAATTGCTGAGCCATCTCGTGCAGAGATTTGCGGCAGTCTGCCACGGTGGCCGAGTTCGAGGAAATCGCGCTTAGCGATTTGATCGCAGCCTGGCTGTCGCTATAAATGTTTAGCTTGGTTGCCGTGACGGCAGCCACTTGTAGGCAGTCTAGAGCCTCCCTGATTGCTATGACTTCCGCTTGAAAGACACTGCAATGATCTGGGAGTCTGAAGGAATGCCTTATGTTTAGCTGTTCAGAGTAGATTCCCCCTCCGACTCTGTCGTCCAGCTTTGATCCATCTGTGAAGATGTTTATGGCCCCATCTGGGCCTGGGAGTCCCTCGAGCCATTCGTCTCTGTGAGGGATGATTGTGTCGAAGGGAGTGTCTGTGTACTCTCTTGGAACTTGGTAGTCTGTTTTTGAGGGGACGGTACTGCTATTATTTAATATGGCTGAGTGACCTATGCACTGTGTCACCCATTGATCTGAGCCTCTTAGACGTATTGCTGCTGCTTCTGCCCGTTCCTTTCCTGCGAGGTCAAGGCTCTGTAGGCATAGGATGGCATTTAGCGCATCATTTGGGGTGGTGCGAAGAGCTCCGCTGATGCATAGGGCGGCAGTCCGCTGGACTTTGCCCAGTTGCTTGGTGATCGCCCTTTTTGATAGGGCCGGCCACCACACCGTAACTCCGTAGAGTAGTATTGGTCTAACTATAGCTTGATATATCCATTGGACTATGCTTGGGATCATACCCCATCTTAGCCCAATAGCTTTTTTGCATGTGTAGAGTGCAGTCATTGCCTTCTTCACTCTGTCTTTGACATTCAGGTTCCAGCTAAGCTTCTTGTCAATTACCAACCCTAAGTAAGTGGCACTGTCGCTAAAGGAGAGCCTGCATCCTTGTAGTATTGGACGGTTGAGAGGCGGGACCTTGTATTTATTTGTGAATAGTACGAGTTCCGTTTTTGAGGGATTTACTCCCAGACCGCGCGATTCTGTCCAATCCGACAGTTGCGCTAGCTTTGAGGACATTAAGTCGCACAGTGTTTGGGTCTATTTCCCCGAGAAGATAATCGCAACGTCGTCCGCATAGGCCACGACTTTGCAGCCCCCCCTTCTAGGTCACATAGAATCTTGTTGACTGCTATGTTCCACACAAGAGGAGACAGGACACCACCTTGCGGGGTGCCTCTGTTGACATACCTTGACTGGGCGGACGATCCCATCGATGATGTCACCGTCCTGCATGTGAGCAATTGATCAATGAGCATCACCAAGTGACGGTCCACCCCCAGGTCAGTTAGGGCTTCTGTAATGGCGCCCGGTACAACGTTGTTGAAAGCTCCCTCAATATCGAGAAAGGCTATGAGTGAGTACTCTTTGTGCTGCAGAGATTTCTCTACCGCTGAGATCACTTCATGAAGAGCCGTTTCCGTGGATTTTCCTTTCCGGTAGGCATGCTGTGCGCCTGACAGCAGCCCGACGAGTCTCTCAAAGGTTTTGAGGAGGAAGGACGATAGGCTGATTGGTCTAAAGTCTTTTGCAGCTGAGTGCGAGGCTTTCTAAGCTTTGGGAATGAAGACTATCTTTGCCTTAAGCAAATCAAAAAATTCAATCATTTGATTTCGTGCCGCTCTGAGGAAGCATTAAGAACAACAAAACAAAACATAAAAAATTATGAAAAGGCCATGAAAAGGCCATGGCCGGCCTAAAACAAGTATTTGACAACGATTAGTTGATTTTCAAGAATAATATCTCCACATTGTTCAATCTGCCGAGAATATCGCCTCAGTCCGCATTGTTCGTAAGAAATCTAATCGATACTTTTTCGTCGATTTACAATGCTCTTTCTTCTCGTTTTGAACAGAGTCAACCCAGTGATGAAAAAAAAGTGAGATGAACAGCTTACTTATGAGAAGTTGAGGCTTTGGTCCGACTTTGAGAATGTCTTCAATCGTCGATACCAGCATCTGTCTGCTAAAGAATCGACTAAGCCAAGGCAGTACAAAGTCATGCTAAGCAAGCAACATAATCGCAGTTCATACTTCCACCGACAGTAGAACTCAGCAACCTCGTCTCTATTGCAATTCAGGAGACCATTTAGTGTCAAATTGCCCTCCATTTTCGCGTGCTTTGGTGATGCAAAAGTCGGCATCCTTATGCATTAATTGTCTGCGAAAAGGCCACGCTGTTGTAAAATGCAAAGCCAATAAATGCCGATTGTGCAACTGCTCACATCATACATTATTGCATCGATACACAGTGTCGGCTAGTAGAGTACCAAGAGAGTACTTCTCCTCCATCAAATCAGGATCGAAATTCCACATCACATGTTGTGCATACGACATCATTGGACAGGGTAATTCTGGCGGTGAACATATTTTGGGCAGAGATCCGTAGAGAGGAGTCCTGTATTAGCTTGCTTGGACTTGGTGAATCTAATTCTAAAGTAAAGGATAAAATACACACAGTGGTGAAGTCACGAATAAATGGTAGTGAGTGCTCCTCTAATTGTTTGGTCCTGAAATCCATTTCAGGTTATCATCCTGACCAGTCAGTGAATGTGGCTGACTGGCGAATCCCAGAGAACCTACCACTGGTAGACCCTTATTTTTAAAAGCCGCCCCCCACAGCAAGCAAAAAAGCAAACCCCAAAAACTGATTTGCTATTCTTGACGCGGACATCCCAATTGATAGTGAGGATAAGGAAGTTCGGATGAATGTAGATGCAGACGCTGAAAATGACCAAATGGATGAACACTTTCATGAAACAGTTAATACAGACCAATGTCTGCAAGGAGAATTAACGAACTCTGGTAATCAGCTTAAGGGCCCTCAAAAACTACCGCAAATAGTTGGCAAATGTTGCTTAACATAAATGACCTATTTGATCTCATAAGGGAAGTTGCAAGTTTGAATAACTGTGTCGTCAAAGTTACGTTTGTCTCAGGACCCTAAACAGTTTTACTGCTTTGTAAACAGTAAGCGTAGAACGTCCACACACCCATCCTCGCTATCATTTTGTAAAACGTCGGCAAATATCTTTTTTGCCCAATTCTTCCAAACCACCTATTCTGAGGAAAGCTACTCTGGTCATCCGTACCCATACGGATTACCGAGGTCGAACGGCATTTTCAGTCCCTTGTTAAATGAATATTCCCTACTTCATGATCTTCGACTAGTTAAGCCGGTGTTTTCACCGGGTCCAGACGGGGTTCCAGGTTGTGTACTCAGGTACTACGCCGAGGCTCTGTGAGGTCCATTGCTTAAACTATTCAGCCTGTCCATTGATTCCTCTTGTTTCCCCCCAATCTGGAAGGAATCGTTTATAATTCCTCTCCATAAAAAAGGTAGCAAGTCTGATGCAAAAAATTATAGAGGTATAGCAAAGTTATCCGCTATTCCCAAATTGTTTGAGAAGGTTTTAACTCCGCACTTGCAACATCTCTGCAAGGCACTTATATCTATAACTCAGCATGGATTTATAAGGCGGCGATCAACCACCACGAACTTGTTAGAGTTTACCTCTTTCATTATTAAAGGCTTTCAAGGTAACTTACAGACGGATGTTATTTACACCGACTTTAGTAAAGCATTCGACTCTGTAAACCATTCCCTTTTAGCACATAAACTTGACCTTTTAGGGTTTCCGCCCAACCTCCTGAGATGGATTTCTAGCTATCTTTGTTCTAGGTCTCGAAGAGTCCTCTTCAAAAACTCCCTCTCTTTACCAGTAAAGGTTTCTTCGGGAGTACCACAGGGCAGCCATCTAGGCCCCTTACTCTTCACACTCTTTATTAATGACTTGCCTTCAGTATTAACATACTCTCGAGTACTTATGTATGCGGATGATGTTAAACTCTGTGTCCAGTACAAGGACATTTCATTTCATTCTCGCTTGCAATCCGATCTCAATAGCTTTCAGTCATGGTGTTGTGCAAACTTGTTACACCTTAATGCCTCGAAATGCAAAGTTATGACATTTCATCGTTCTAGCCCTTTGTTGGCTCCCTACACCCTATTTGGGGGTTCTCTTGAGAGAATTACCCTGGTGGATGATCTGGGTGTTATGTTAGACCCCAAGTTAAAGTTTTCCGAACACATTTCTACCATGGTAAATAAGGCCATGGGCGTGCTTGGGTTTATAAAGAGGTGGTCAAAGGAATTTGACGACCCCTATATAACAAAGGCTCTCTATACCTCGCTTGTTCGTCTGATCTTAGAATACGGCTCCTGTGTATGGTGCCCTCAGTACAAAGTACACCAGGACCGTATAGAATCAGTAGAGAAAAACTTTTTACTCTTTGCTCTGCGGGGCCTTAACTGGGATGCGGGTGTAAGACTCCCATCTTACTCTAGTAGACTATTATTAGTAAACCTCCCATCCTTAGTTAACCGTAGAAAAATGCTTGGTGTGATATTTATGCACAACTTGATCAGGGGTGACATAGACAGCCCTGATCTGTTGAGCCGCATAAACTTCACGATTCCTATTAGACTGACTAGAAATTTTATACCGTTGTTCCTTCCACTTTGTAGATCGAATTATTCCTTGCATGAACCGTTTAGGGTCTTATGCTCGGATTATAATTCCCTCTACCATATTATATCCAACACTAATTCTCTTCCTCTTATTAAATTATTAATCCTTACACACCTTTCTATTAATTAGTAACTGTAGTGGTATTTGTATTTTGATTGCATGCTTAGTTTCTTAGTAAGTTTAGTGCTTATTTTCCTCGAATGTTAGTCTAATATCTATCTTTCTTGCATGTTCGCGTTTGGTTCGGCTACGCACCGCGCGTCATGCGGCAGCGCCCCTCGGTCGGTTGGGCGGGAGGAGGCTGCGTTTTGCCTGGGATCCGCGCGTAACAGCCTTCTGCTGGTGTCACACGGGCCACTTGACGGTGCAGTATTTGCATCGCCTCTTGAAAGATGCAGTCATTGCATGTCAACGTCCAAGAAATGTCACTGCTACAAAAATATTTCAAAACTTCGCCACGCCCACTTCCGCCCCCACAAAGGACGAGAATCTGTGGCATCCACATTTTCAAAGATACGATAAAACCAAAAAAGCAGAATCGTAGAGGATGACTATATATTCTAGAGTGCAAAATCTGAACCAGATCGTATAATTATTATAACCAGAATCAAGAAAACAATTTCATTCTTTCTCGCTCTATCTCTCTCTAACACACAGGTTTCATGGTCGGTTTTGCCAATTGCAAAATATGAGTTCAAGGATCTCAGAACCTATAAGAGCCAGAGCAACCAAATTTGGTATCCACACTTCTGTGATATCGGACCTTGACCGTTTTGTGTCAAAATTTCGACACACCCCCTTTCGCCCCCGCAAAGGACGAAAATCTGGGGCGTCCACAAATCTCAGAGCCTAATAGCGCTAGAGTAACCAAATTTGGTATCCGCCTTCTTGTTAGATCTCACTATAAAACGTTTATCTCAAAATTTCGCCGTCATTTCCAGGCCATACTCATAATCCGGAGTAAGATTAGAGGCCCAGCATATGCGGTCTTGGCATCATTCAACACACCGTTGAACTACGAGGCCGTCATCGCAAGGCTAGACTTCACATTCAGCAATAAGAGACCCATACATTTCATTGAACAAGAAATGGGCACGCTGATGCAAGGCGGAATGTCTGCAATATTATGATGAGGTAGAAAAGAAACTTACCTTGTTGACCAACAAGGCCTACATGACCTACGACAGTGCCTTGGCAAAGGGCATGTGCGAAATGTTCAGAGGCGACGCACTCCGTGTATTCATCTCTGGGCTGAAGCGTAGCTTGACAGACGTACTGTTCTCCGCTCCACCCTACGGCAACGACTCTGACATAGATAGCGACAAGGCTAATTTTTTAGGGGAAGGGCACTGCTGCCGTTCATTCGGCGAAGAGTAGCAGGGATTGACATGTCTTTTCTAATCGACACGGGTTCGGTCAAAAATTATATCAGACCAAACGAACGGCTAAAGAACGTTACCCCTGTCGAATCCCCTTTCGCCGTGCACTCCATCCTTGGCTCAAACAACATCACGAAGAAATGCAAGATACCCATGTTTGGACACGGCACCTTCTTCTTCCTATTAGATTCCATGACTACATTCGATGGGATCATAGGACTTGACCTACTAAAACAAGTAGGGGCGGTATTATGTCTTAATGAAGGCAAAATAAAAATAGGTGAAACTTCGGAGGCAAGTGTACTAACGTCAACCACACTAAAAACGAAGATATACAAGCATCACCTGCGGTAAAAGCGGATTTCCTAAAATTGTTTGACCGCTACCAAAAGGCTTTTGCAGACTCTAGCAAGTTGCTGCCTTATAATACTGCCGTAGTGGCTACAATCCGTACGACCGAAGAAAACACGGTCTACTCAAAGCTGTATCCATACCCTAAAGGTGTCGCAGACTTGGCAACTTCAGAGGTCAACGATCTCTTACGAAACGGCATCATCAGAAAGTCCAGATCACTCTGGCAGAATCTGATCAGGAGAAAACGGCATTATCAGTTAACGGGGGGAAGTACGAATTTTGTCGACTCCCCTTCGGTTTAAAAAATGCCGGAGGTATTTTTCAGCGCACGATCGATGATGTTCTACGGGAACAAATCGGTAAATCATGCTACGTGCACAATATTTTAAAGAAAGCGTCGAGTATCTCGGCTTTATCGCAACTAAACTCGGCGCAAAAACGGACCCTGAAAAGGTGAAAGCCATTCAGCACTACGTTGAGCCTAAAACGGTATTTAGCGTCAGATAATTTATGGGTCTAGTCAGCTATTAGCGTTGTTTCATTAAGGATTTCGCAGCTGTAACGAACCCTCTTTTTGGGCCGCTTGAGTTAGCTGGGCTCGCTCAGCAGTTAGCAGGCTCGCTGCAACACATTTGTATTGTTGCCCCATCGAAAAATAACAACAACTCTTTCTTCGGTAATATAAGTGCGCTTTATTTATACGGCGTTATATAACGCTTCGGTCTAAATATGACAATTGATCTTAACTATGTTTTTCGACCACACGCGGGGCTCTCGTCGAGTGTGACAGCGTTGAAGCTATTGGTTAGGGGTAAATCGACCTCTGCGTCTGCTTTGGCCCGCCACTCTAATCCGCACTCTACGTCTCGCACTTCCCTCCTAGATTCCGCCGGTGGATGTGGATCACCACTTAATTTAGACTCACTCTGATGGGCAAACGGGGCCTGTTCCTCTGCTTTCCGTTATGCACTTCACTCTTCGAACCGTACCGGGGTTAAATGTGCGCGCGCAACAACTCATCTGCGAAAGATCCCGCTCCGTCGCCACAGCCTCCTTTTTTAACCCCGCCTTAACGGGACCTCGATTCGGCGTCGGTAATTTTCCATTGTCGTCTCCTGGTTTCCACATCATTCGCAACGGGACCAGGCCAGTGGCGTGATCCCATGACCTTATTCGGTCATGTGTCGGGCCACTGCCGGCCCGATCCCGCTGCCTCAGAAAGCGGGGCACTTCTCCTCTCTGGGAGCCCTTGGCCACTTCGCCGCATCCGGTTTCCGTGAGTATCCGGCCAGCCGTCAGCCTTATCCGGCCGCGCCTCAACCTTATCCGGCTGTGCTTCAGCCGAATTCGGCCTGTGGGAACCCTGGTGCCTCACACTCCCCGCTTTCTTACCGTAGCGGAATACTTCCGTTTTCGCAATTCGTCGGAGTGCGTGTTCCCGATTCAAACGGCACCGTTTTGCGCGCGCTCTTTATCGTTCCTACGATCGGGGTCACCCTGGCGCCCTCTGGCGTCTTTGACCATGTCGGTGTTGCCAGACCTTCCGGGTTGCATGCCAGGGTTGATTCCCTCCCGATCGATATAGCGCAGGGACGTCTGCGCGATCCACACGATATTCCGGGCCGTCGTGTGCGTACTTAACTTCCGCGTCATGTTTCCATGAATGGCCGCCCTTGCTGCCCCTTGGTTCCACCCTCGGTCTGGTCCTCCGAGCGGCTGGTCGGTTAATCTTCCCATCCTCCTCGCCTCTCCTTTCCCTCCCCAGGTGAGTATTCGGTTTCCTTTTTTTTTCGCCCCTCTCTTGGCGTTTATTTATTTCTATTTAGATTTCTTTTCTCTTCGCTCGCTGACCAGCTTCTTTACCTTCCATCCCACGAGCCGGATTTGGGCTTGCGCGCGGGTCATCACCGCTGGCCACTCCTCCCGTGGGATCAGCCGCCGGTGCCAAGCTCTGCCGCTGCATGGCCGGCTGCTTTGGTCCTGCTCGGGGCTCGTGCCCACGTCTCGCGCTGCCCCTGCTGCTGTCCGGACGTCCGGCGCTGCCAGAGCTCCTCGTCATCTTCCTCGGCCTGCTGTTCGTGTGGTGATGGGACTTTACCGTCCTCAGACTATGGAGTTGGATGCCATCCGTGGGCTGGGCTTGGATCGACACCTGCAGCTCGCTTGCGGCCGGGGTTTGCACCCCCACGGCCTCCGGCTCTGGCGACGACTTCCTGCTGCTCCTCCACCTCCGGCTCCGCGGGCTGGGACTGCATCGGCGGCAGCACCACGTGAAATGGTGGGGGTGGCGGAGCCTCGTCGCTCTCTTCGCTGGACTCCTCTGCCTCCTTCCTCTCCCGCAACCTGCGCCTCATCGCCAGTGCCGCCTCCAGCAACCGGCGGATCCTCTTCTTCTCCTCGGGGGTTCCCTGTATGAACCTCCGCCGCACCGCCGCGAATCTGTCGCCAAAGGTCAGGGGTTTCTTCACGCTCGCCCTCGTGCCGGGCTCTGCGCTTTGTTGCTGCCTCCATATGGCCTTTTCCGCAGCGGTTGGCGCGCTTGGACCGTCGGTCACCATCACCTCGTCTCCACTATCTTCGGCGGCGCTACCTTCCGGAGACACCGTCGTTGAGACTGAGTCGCACCCCGAGGACGTCGGCGACACCAGTGGGGAGTCCTGCAGCTGCAGAAATTGAGAGCCATTGCACCAATCCTCCTCGTCGCTACGCGAGAGCATAACGCCCGTCGCTGACGAGGAGAATCGGCACCATAGCCCCTTTCGCCGAGGATCACACTCTGTTCCTCGAGAAAGGCCCGCAGATCCTCCATTTTTTTTGTTCGTTTCCTCGTGCTTTAGTTCCCTCTTCATCTCCATGCTCGTTTTTTTTCTTTGAGTTTGTGCTTAGTGTACAGGGTGTTACCGCAAATTGTTCGTCGCCCCGATTCCCACCTGCCTATATACACGCGTTGCATTCCCAAACGTTCCTCTTAACTGTGACATTGCTCCGCGTGTCGGCCTCTCTCGCATGGTTATAACGGTTGTTGCGCTCCAAATCACCGCCCGCAGCGCTCTGTAACGGCACCTTTCCCCTTGTTGAAGGATCTTCTCTCGTAATGGGTGCATTCATGCTCTCTTCTCTCTCCGCTCGCTATCCGTTTTCGCCGTGCTCTATCGTCTGTTGGCGCATCTGGCCGTTCTTATCTCTTCTTTTGGATACTGTTTTGTTCTCGCCGTGTTTCTTGACTTCTTCGATTGATTCGCTGTATCAATTTTCCATGTTTGATGGACCCACCCCCTTCCTGTTTATATTTATGTTTTTTTTTTTAACAATTTTTGTTTATTTTTTATTTTTTGTATCCTGTACTCATATTTATTTACGTATTTTTCCTTATTTAAAATTTTTTTTTTATTTTTAACCATTTATTTATGCTTATTTCTATATGTTTTTTTCAGACACGCTACCGCTGGTACTTTATTTATGCTCATTTTTATATGTTTTCTCTTCCACCTGGGTGAGTTCTCCCGCCCTGGATGACTTTATTCAAACCTCTCCCTTCTTCCAGCTCGCCCATTGTCCTGGGCCCCCCAGCGTGGGCCGTTTGCCGTGATTCCGCCCTTGAACAACAGGTCGTCCTACCTTCCGCCCGGGCTGGAATCTTTGGCCTACAGTCCAGGACAACTCCTATGCGCCCTCGGCCGGACTCATTTGACGGGTGTCTCCCTCACACAGTGTCTCGGACCCGAGGATCATCCGACTCGCCCGGTAGTCCACGCATGAGCGGGTGTCCACCCAGGTTAGGGTGACGAGTTTCCTGTTCAGGTTTGCTATGTCTTTTCTCTCCTTACCTTTTTATACCCGATACTCAACATGAGTATTGTTGTATATTAGATTTGTGGTAAAAGTGGATGTGTGTAACGTCCAGAAGGAATCGTTTCCGATCCCATAAAGTATATACATATATTCTTGATCAGCATCAATAGCCGAGTCGATTGAGCCCTGTCTGTCTGTCCGTCCCTATTAGCGCCTAGTGCTCAATGACTATAAAAGCTAGAGCAACGATGTTTTGGATCCAGACTTCTGTGATATGTCACTGCTACAAGAATATTTCAAAACTTCGCCCCGCCCACTTCCGCATCCACAAAGAACGAAAATATGTGGCATCCACAATTTTAAAGATAAGAGAAAACCAAAAACGCAGAATCGTAGAAAATTACCATATCTTTTAGACTGTAGAATCTGAATTGGATAGTATCATTATTATAGCCAGCATCAAGAAAACAATTTCATTTTTTCTCGCCCTGTCTCTCTCTAACACACACGTAGCATGACCGGCTTTGCTTAGAGTAAAACATTAGCGCCTAGATCTCAGAGACTATAAAAGCTAGAGCAACCAAAATTGATATCCACACTCGTAAGATATCCGACTTTGACGAGTTTTTTTCAAGATTTCGCCACACCCCCTTCCGCCCCCGCAAAGGACGAAAATCTGGGTATATCCACAAATCTCAGAGACTATTAACGCTAGAGTAACCAAATTTGGTATCCCTACTCCTGTTAGATCTCGCTATAAAACTTATATCACCGAATTTCGCCCCACCCGCTTCCGCCCACACAAAGGACGAAAATCGGTTGCATCCACAATATTGCAGATTCGAGAAAACTAAAAACGCAGAATCATAGATAATGACCATGTCTATCAGATTGCTGCATCTGGCTACGCAGCGCCCGACGTCACGTTCAGACTGATTCTCTGTCTCTCTCGCAGGCACTCTTTGTCGTGTCATTTGACTAAGAATACTGACTAAGAATCGGGTTTAAATGTATAGTTGCGGTCTCCGCAGCAACTCACAACGTTCCCTCTCGTTGTTTTTATTTTAGCTAATCTCTCCTCTTTCTTTTTGCCAATTTCCACAGCCGCGACCTGCCTTTTTTTGTTTTCTTAAAATAAGTGTACGAATCCGTCACCCTGCGTGCTGACAAGTCTCGGGCGTGTCCTGCGCGGCACCCCTTACGAGTGTCCTGCGTGGCACCTTTACCTTTACTGGTCCTGCGTGACCCCTTAGCGCGGCCTGCGTGGCCTACCATGTGCCCTTCGTGGCCTATTACAGCTCTTCCCCTTCACCCCTGTGTCTCTCACTCCTCGGGGTTTGGGTTTCAGTTCTCGGATATGTGCCGTTCTTTGCCTTTTGTCGCCTTCCTTCCTTAGGCGGCATATGACTGGAGATATGAAGTACGGCCCCTCTATTCGGTACGGCCCATCGTACCTTGGTGCCAGCTTTGCCGCAAATCCCTCCGCGGCGTTGGAAAGGTGATGCTGTTTGGCCCATAAGGGTTTCTATGGTCTTCTTCGCAGATTATAATGCCTAGCCTGGTCCTGGGCCGCCCTTTCCAAGTTGCGCCGCACTAGCTGGAACAATTCCTTCAATTTCCTTGCATTTTCGTCCGGAGTCTCCGTGCCTTGTCCCGTGCCTATCGTCTCTTCGTCGTATAGGACCCTTGGCAGTCGGGGCTCCCTTCCTTGCACCACGGACGCCGGTGAATATTCTGTTGAATACGACACTCCCGAATTCATTGCCAGCATTAGCTCCGGCCACTTTTCGTCTCAGCACCTTTGATCGCCCTCGGTGAAGTTTTACCGACGTATTCGTTCACTCTGTCGGATTCTCCTGCGGCGTATAGGGCGCCGGGTATTGATGACGAACTCCCAGCTGCTTTAGGAATCTTTTAAATGTCCTGCTTGTGAACTGCACTCCATCGTCCGTAATGAAGACTTTGGGCCACCCAAAACGGGCCACTATGCGCTCTCGACAGGCCTTTATCAATGCCTCGGCTGTGGCATTCCTCAGCGGCACCAACTCAGTCCATTTTGAGAATCGATCCACTAATACCAGCAGCATCGAGTTCCCATGCTTTGACCTCGGCAATGAACCCACAAAGTCAGCGCATACCGCATACCGGCACCTGTGTCAACGTTCCCCCTGCTGCTTGTAGCTGGCTTGGCTTAAAATGAAGGCAGAATTCGCACTTCCGCACGTAGGCCCTAACAAGGAGGACCGCGGCACAGCGGCAAGATATTACTGGCCAGAAATGCATAGGGATTTCTGGCCAGTAATATCTTGCCGCCGTGCCGCGGTCCTCCTTCCGCCGGCGTGGCCTGCCTCCGAATTATTGTGGCTTTCTTTTAAACCCTTTCCCGGGCATCTTTCGGCACGCATAGTTTCCACGAAGCGACCTCTTCGCTCCCTGCCCGGTGGGGAATATGCCGATACAAGCTTCCCCCCCTTCTCCACATAGTCGGGGTACTTTTGGGATTCCTTTTTGATTTTCTCTTTCATGTCCTCTACCCAATTGCAGGGCGGCTCGTCCATTGGTTGGATTTCCTGCTCATGCCCTATCCGGTAGCATCGTTCCTTCAGCGGTTGTCTGGAGAGTGCGTCGCCTACCACGTTGAGCTGTCCCTTCCTGTACGCGACTTCAAAGTCGCACTGCTGTAGCTCCAACACCCATCTCGCCACTCTCCCCGACGGTTTCTATGCTATTTAGCCACTTCAGAGCCATGTGGTCCGTGACCACCCTGAAGCGATAACCTTCCAAGTATGGCCTCAACCGGCGGATGGCCCATACAATGGCCAGACATTCTTTCTCGGTCGCCGAATAGTTCCTTTCGGGTCCGTTTAGCGTCCTGCTAGCATATGATATTACCCGTTCGCCCCTTTCCGTCTCCAGCGTGAGAATCGCCCCCAGCCCGTAATCACTGGCGTCTGTCTGCAGGATAAACTTCTTCGAGAAGTCGGGGCACGCCAGCACGGGGTCCGCCACTAGTCGTCTTTTCACCTCCTCGAACGCTTCCTGCCGTTCTTGTGTCCAGACCCATTCCGTCTTCTTCTTGAGGAGCCCGGTGAGTGGCTGCACGAGGGTGGCGAAGTCGGGCACGAACCTCCGATACCATGAGGCCACTCCCAAGTACTGTCTCAGCTCCTTGATATTTGTCGGCGGTTTCAGTTCGGCTATGGCTGCGACTTTCTCGGGGTCTATACATATCCCCTCGCCGGTCACCTTGTGGCCCAGATACCGCAGCTTTTTTCTAAAGAACTTGCACTTGTCTGCGTTCAGCCGCAGGTTAGCCATGCGCAGCCGTCGAAACACCTCTTTCAGGTTTCTTCGGTGTTCTTCATCTGTTCGCCCGATGACCACTATGTCATCCTGGTACGCGAAAGCGTGCGGCATCATTTCCGGCCCGATCACTTGGTGCAGCACCTGTGGAAATGTGGCCGACGCCGAGTGTAACCCAAACGGCATCACCTTCCATTGATATAATCACTTTGCGGGCACCGTGAACGCCGTGATCGGCCGGCTGCTCTCTGCCAAGGGAATCTGCCAATATCCATCCTTCAGATCCAGGCTGCTGATAAATCTTGCCTCTCGCAGTTGATCGAGTATGTAGTCGATTAGGATCCAGACCGTATGTTTTGGCGGACCACTCGACCTGCTCCAAGAACTCGAGAGGCTTCGTCGTCCCATCGAAACGGAACGACCACTCCCTCACCTGTTTAGCCACCCTGCGGGCTCTCGGCTGCAATCTCTCGCCGAATGGCGGGGCCTGGTGCTTATCGCCGTGTGCGAGCGACCCGGTATTGGCACCGACAGACTCGCGATCAACTCCTGTTGTATTTCGGCCGGGGACCTCCATAGCGCCGCAGCGGCCAGCCTATTTGTTGTCCTCCCGGGGTGTCGGCGAGGCTCTGTCCGCCCGATACTTCCACACCTCAAGCAAGTCACCCTACTTCGTCTTCGTGCACCTTAATCCAATCCTTGAATGTTCTCCTCATCTCATCCAATGTGCCTTCCAGTCGCACGCTGAAGGCATGGCCGCACTGGACTAACTTCTCTTTTTCCAACCGGAGTATACATTGTCCCCTTCCCATCTCTGCGTCTACACCTCTCCCCTCTTTGTTTGTTATTTAACGTTGTAGGCCCCACGTTGGGCGACAGTTGTAACGAACCTTCTTTTTGGGCCGCTTGAGTTAGCTGGCCTCGCTCAGCAGTTAGCAGGCTCTCTGCAACCAATTTTTATTGTTGCCCCATCGAAAAATAACAAAAACTCTTTATTCGGTAATATAAGTGCGCTTTATTTATACGGCGTTATACTAAGGCTTCGGCCCAGATATAACAATTGATCTTAACTATGTTTTTCGACCACACGCGGGGCTCTCGTCGAGTGTGACAGCGTTGAAGCTATTGGTTAGGGGTAAATCGACCTCTGCGTCTGCTTTGGCCCGCCACTCTAATCCGCACTCTACGTCTCGCACTTCCCTCCTAGATTCCGCCGGTGGATGTGGATCACCACTTAATTTAGACTCACTCTGATGGGCAAACGGGGCCTGTTCCTCTGCTTTCCGTTATGCAATTCACTTCACTCTTCGAACCGTACCGGGGTTCAATGTTTGCGAGTTACCGTCCCGGCACCCCTCGAGATGCCTCCCGCTAAACCACCACGACTCAACTCAGCATAAACATCCAACTCATGTTACACGAGCACGATGTTTATGCCGCCTAAGCATATGCCATCAGCACAGTCAACATTGTCTACTATATAAACCGGATGGACCCCAGCCAACTGACCTTAAATGTAACATCAGCATTTTCTTAGGAATCCCAGCTGCAGCTACGCCGACAGCGACGCCAAAGAACCAGCAGCAGAGCAGCCAACATAAGTCAGTGATCGCCACTGACCAAGCAGTCAATTCCTGAATCCCATCCGGAATACTTTTGTAACTCCAGATATATCTTGAAGCTCCAATAAACGTTTTGCCATATTCACATAAAGAAAACCTTCAAATCGGCATTCATCATTTAAGGGAACCTCTTCTCCCCTTCAACAGTTTCCAGCACCTGTAGTAAGGACAACTACCCCCCCACCTGTAACTGGCGCAGTCGAACCAGCGAACCATAAGGAACATTTTACTCTTACTAATGTAAGTTATAAGTGACAAATACAAAATTATAAAAGAAACGAGGGGGAACGTTGTGAGTTGCTGCGGACACCGCAACTCTACAGTTATACCCGATACTAAGTCAGTATGGCTCTCCTCCGGTAGACGCCGCTAATATTAAACGACACGACAAAGAGTGCGTGCGAGAGAGACAGAAAATCAGTCTGAGCGTGACGTCGGTCGCTGCGTAGCCAGTGCAAATTGATTTGTTCCTTTTGGCTATAAAAATAATCTGATCTGATCCAGATTCCGCAACCTAATAGATATGATCATTATCTATGATTTTTAGTTTTCTCGTATCTTCAAAATTGTGGATGCCATAGATTTTCGTAATTTGTGGGGGCGGAAGAGGGTGAGGCGACACTTTGAGATATACGTTTGATAGCGGGATCTAACAGGAGTGCGGATACCAAATTTGGTTACTCTAGCGTTAATAATCTCTAAGATTTGTGACGGACAGACAGACATGGATCAATCGACTCGGCTATTGATGCTGATCAAGAATATATATACTTTATGGGATCGGAAACGATTCCTTCTGGACGTTACACACATCCATTTTCACCACAAATCTAACATTTCTAACATCCAACACAAATCCCACATACCGCAATACTCATTTTGAGTATAGGGTATACAAAGAAAAGATTAAATAAAATAAATGAGAAAAGGCCAAAAATACGTAGTTGCATACACATACAGGTGTATCCATGCCCAAGTTGCGGTTCGATTCAAGATCCAGTGCGAGGCCGAATCAGACGCAACATACGAAATATAAAACGAGGGGGAACGTTGTGAGTTGCTGCGAGAGAGTGAGGAACGTGAGAGTGCTCTCTGCCAAGGGAATCTGCCAATATCCATCCTTCAGATCCAGGCTGCTGATAAATCTTGCCTCTCGCAGTTGATCGAGTATGTAGTCGATCAGGATCCAGACCGTATGTTTTGGCGGACCACTCGACCTGCTCCAAGAACTCGAGAGGCTTCGTCGTCCCATCGAAACGGAACGACCACTCCCTCACCTGTTTAGCCACCCTGCGGGCTCTCGGCTGCAATCTCTCGCCGAATGGCGGGGCCTGGTGCTTATCGCCGTGTGCGAGCGACCCGGTATTGGCACCGACAGACTCGCGATCAACTCCTGTTGTATTTCGGCCGGGGACCTCCATAGCGCCGCAGCGGCCAGCCTATTTGTTGTCCTCCCGGGGTGTCGGCGAGGCTCTGTCCGCCCGATACTTCCACACCTCAAGCAAGTCACCCTACTAGGTCTTCGTGCACCTTAATCCAATCCTTGAATGTTCTCCTCATCTCATCCAATGTGCCTTCCAGTCGCACGCTGAAGGCATGGCCGCACTGGACTAACTTCTCTTTTTCCAACCGGAGTATACATTGTCCCCTTCCCATCTCTGCGTCTACACCTCTCCCCTCTTTGTTTGTTATTTAACGTTGTAGGCCCCACGTTGGGCGCCAGTTGTAACGAACCTTCTTTTTGGGCCGCTTGAGTTAGCTGGCCTCGCTCAGCAGTTAGCAGGCTCTCTGCAACCAATTTTTATTGTTGCCCCATCGAAAAATAACAAAAACTCTTTATTCGGTAATATAAGTGCGCTTTATTTATACGGCGTTATACTAAGGCTTCGGCCCAGATATAACAATTGATCTTAACTATGTTTTTCGACCACACGCGGGGCTCTCGTCGAGTGTGACAGCGTTGAAGCTATTGGTTAGGGGTAAATCGACCTCTGCGTCTGCTTTGGCCCGCCACTCTAATCCGCACTCTACGTCTCGCACTTCCCTCCTAGATTCCGCCGGTGGATGTGGATCACCACTTAATTTAGACTCACTCTGATGGGCAAACGGGGCCTGTTCCTCTGCTTTCCGTTATGCAATTCACTTCACTCTTCGAACCGTACCGGGGTTCAATGTTTGCGAGTTACCGTCCCGGCACCCCTCGAGATGCCTCCCGCTAAACCACCACGACTCAACTCAGCATAAACATCCAACTCATGTTACACGAGCACGATGTTTATGCCGCCTAAGCATATGCCATCAGCACAGTCAACATTGTCTACTATATAAACCGGATGGACCCCAGCCAACTGACCTTAAATGTAACATCAGCATTTTCTTAGGAATCCCAGCTGCAGCTACGCCGACAGCGACGCCAAAGAACCAGCAGCAGAGCAGCCAACATAAGTCAGTGATCGCCACTGACCAAGCAGTCAATTCCTGAATCCCATCCGGAATACTTTTGTAACTCCAGATATATCTTGAAGCTCCAATAAACGTTTTGCCATATTCACATAAAGAAAACCTTCAAATCGGCATTCATCATTTAAGGGAACCTCTTCTCCCCTTCAACAGTTTCCAGCACCTGTAGTAAGGACAACTACCCCCCCCACCTGTAACTGGCGCAGTCGAACCAACGAACCATAAGGAACATTTTACTCTTACTAATGTAAGTTATAAGTGACAAATACAAAATTATAAAAGAAACGAGGGGGAACGTTGTGAGTTGCTGCGGACACCGCAACTCTACAGTTATACCCGATACTAAGTCAGTATGGCTCTCCTCCGGTAGACGCCGCTAATATTAAACGACACGACAAAGAGTGCGTGCGAGAGAGACAGAAAATCAGTCTGAGCGTGACGTCGGTCGCTGCGTAGCCAGTGCAAATTGATTTGTTCCTTTTGGCTATAAAAATAATCTGATCTGATCCAGATTCCGCAACCTAATAGATATGATCATTATCTATGATTTTTAGTTTTCTCGTATCTTCAAAATTGTGGATGCCATAGATTTTCGTAATTTGTGGGGGCGGAAGAGGGTGAGGCGACACTTTGAGATATACGTTTGATAGCGGGATCTAACAGGAGTGCGGATACCAAATTTGGTTACTCTAGCGTTAATAATCTCTAAGATTTGTGACGGACAGACAGACATGGATCAATCGACTCGGCTATTGATGCTGATCAAGAATATATATACTTTATGGGGTCGGAAACGATTCCTTCTGGACGTTACACACATCCATTTTCACCACAAATCTAACATTTCTAACATCTAACACAAATCCCACATACCGCAATACTCATTTTGAGTATAGGGTATACAAAGAAAAGATTAAATAAAATAAATGAGAAAAGGCCAAAAATACGTAGTTGCATACACATACAGGTGTATCCATGCCCAAGTTGCGGTTCGATTCAAGATCCAGTGCGAGGCCGAATCAGACGCAACATACGAAATATAAAACGAGGGGGAACGTTGTGAGTTGCTGCGAGAGAGTGAGGAACGTGAGAGTGCTCTCTGCCAAGGGAATCTGCCAATATCCATCCTTCAGATCCAGGCTGCTGATAAATCTTGCCTCTCGCAGTTGATCGAGTCGATCAGTATCCAGACCGTATGTTTTGGCGGACCACTCGACCTGCTCCAAGAACTCGAGAGGCTTCGTCGTCCCATCGAAACGGAACGACCACTCCCTCACCTGTTTAGCCACCCCGCGGGCTCTCGGCTGCAATCTCTCGCCGAATGGCGGGGCCTGGTGCTTATCGCCGTGTGCGAGCGACCCGGTATTGGCACCGACAGACTCGCGATCAACTCCTGTTGTATTTCGGCCGGGGACCTCCATAGCGCCGCAGCGGCCAGCCTATTTGTTGTCCTCCCGGGGTGTCGGCGAGGCTCTGTCCGCCCGATACTTCCACACCTCAAGCAAGTCACCCTACTTCGTCTTCGTGCACCTTAATCCAATCCTTGAATGTTCTCCTCATCTCATCCAATGTGCCTTCCAGTCGCACGCTGAAGGCATGGCCGCACTGGACTAACTTCTCTTTTTCCAACCGGAGTATACATTGTCCCCTTCCCATCTCTGCGTCTACACCTCTCCCCTCTTTGTTTGTTATTTAACGTTGTAGGCCCCACGTTGGGCGCCAGTTGTAACGAACCTTCTTTTTGGGCCGCTTGAGTTAGCTGGCCTCGCTCAGCAGTTAGCAGGCTCTCTGCAACCAATTTTTATTGTTGCCCCATCGAAAAATAACAAAAACTCTTTATTCGGTAATATAAGTGCGCTTTATTTATACGGCGTTATACTAAGGCTTCGGCCCAGATATAACAATTGATCTTAACTATGTTTTTCGACCACACGCGGGGCTCTCGTCGAGTGTGACAGCGTTGAAGCTATTGGTTAGGGGTAAATCGACCTCTGCGTCTGCTTTGGCCCGCCACTCTAATCCGCACTCTACGTCTCGCACTTCCCTCCTAGATTCCGCCGGTGGATGTGGATCACCACTTAATTTAGACTCACTCTGATGGGCAAACGGGGCCTGTTCCTCTGCTTTCCGTTATGCAATTCACTTCACTCTTCGAACCGTACCGGGGTTCAATGTTTGCGAGTTACCGTCCCGGCACCCCTCGAGATGCCTCCCGCTAAACCACCACGACTCAACTCAGCATAAACATCCAACTCATGTTACACGAGCACGATGTTTATGCCGCCTAAGCATATGCCATCAGCACAGTCAACATTGTCTACTATATAAACCGGATGGACCCCAGCCAACTGACCTTAAATGTAACATCAGCATTTTCTTAGGAATCCCAGCTGCAGCTACGCCGACAGCGACGCCAAAGAACCAGCAGCAGAGCAGCCAACATAAGTCAGTGATCGCCACTGACCAAGCAGTCAATTCCTGAATCCCATCCGGAATACTTTTGTAACTCCAGATATATCTTGAAGCTCCAATAAACGTTTTGCCATATTCACATAAAGAAAACCTTCAAATCGGCATTCATCATTTAAGGGAACCTCTTCTCCCCTTCAACAGTTTCCAGCACCTGTAGTAAGGACAACTACCCCCCCACCTGTAACTGGCGCAGTCGAACCAACGAACCATAAGGAACATTTTACTCTTACTAATGTAAGTTATAAGTGACAAATACAAAATTATAAAAGAAACGAGGGGGAACGTTGTGAGTTGCTGCGGACACCGCAACTCTACAGTTATACCCGATACTAAGTCAGTATGGCTCTCCTCCGGTAGACGCCGCTAATATTAAACGACACGACAAAGAGTGCGTGCGAGAGAGACAGAAAATCAGTCTGAGCGTGACGTCGGTCGCTGCGTAGCCAGTGCAAATTGATTTGTTCCTTTTGGCTATAAAAATGATCTGATCTGATCCAGATTCAGCAATCTGATAGATATGATCATTATCTATGATTCTGCGTTTTATAGTGAGATCTAACAGGAGTGCGGATACTAAATTTGGTTACTCTAGCCATAATAGTCTCTGAGATTTGTGAATATCCCCAGATTTGCATCCTTTGCGGGGGCGGAAGGGGGTGTGGCGAAATTTTGAAACAAACTCGTCTCGGTCCGATATATTAGGAGTGTGGATACCAAATTTGGTTGCTCTAGCTTTTATAGTCTCTGAGATCTAGGCGCTAATGTGTTACTCTAAGCAAATCCGGCTATGCTACTTGTGTGTTAGAGAGAGACAGGGCGAGAAAAAATGAAATTGTTTTCTTGATGCTGGCTATAATAATAATACGATCCAATTCAGATTCTGCAGTCTAAAAGATATGGCCGATCTCTACGATTCTGCGTTTTTGGTTTTATCATATCTTTAAAAATGTGGATGCCACAGATTTTCGTCCTTTGTGGGGGCGGAAGTGGGCGGGGCGAAGTTTTAAAATATTTTTGTAGCAGTGACATATCACAGAAGTCTGGATCCAAAACATCGTTGCTCTAGCTCTTATCGTCTTTGAGCACTAAGCGCTGGTAGGGACGGACAGACGGACGGACGGACAGACGGACAGACAAACATGGCTCAATCGACTCGGCTATTCATGCTGATCAAGAATATATATACTTTATGGGATCAGAAACGATTCCTTCTGGACGTTACACACATCCACTTTTACCACAATTCTAATATACCCCAATACTCATTTTGAGTATCGGGTATAAAAAAAAAACCCTAATCAGCCAACACAGTGAGTCGAACACACCACGGTTCGATCCAAAATTCAGTGTGAATCACGGTTCGGACGTGTGTGTTCGATTCAAACAAATCCGAGCCAACATGTATCGGTCGGGGCTGGCTGCGGCCCGACTGAGGATCGAACGAACTTGGGCCGGGCAAACTTGTTGTGGTTGTGGATTTAAATATTTCAGTGCGACTTATAGAAAACGGCCGCAGCAACATGTGCATACCCTTCCTATAAAAAAGCGAATATTCAATACAAAAGTGCAAACCGTTTGATATCTCAGGGCGATTTAACAAACGAAAGTGCATTTAGCAAACGAACGGAGCAGAACTGTTGTGGTTGTGTCTGCAACAAATTTTCGCATACCCTTCAAAGAAAAAGTGAATACTCAATACAAGCGAAAAGGCACATACCGAAACCAAACGGGGCATACTTGTAGTGGTTGTATCCATATTTCAGTGTGACCTATGGAAACGGCCGCAACAACTTTTGTATGCCCTTCACATAATTTTTTTTTTAGAACGAAATAAGTGCAAACAGTTTGATATCTCAGGGCGATTTAACAAACAAAAGCACCACAATGAACTCGTTCGGGGCAATCGTGTCGCGGTTGTGTCCATACTTCAATGTGACTTATGGAAAACGACCGCCACAACCTTTGCATACCTTTTACAAAAAAAAAAAAATAAATATTATACAAATAAAATAAAATAATCTCCCTGTCACAGATAAACACACACTGATTTAAACCTAGGAAACACACGTCCCACCACAGCAGGAAGTTCAACACACGTCTCAACACAACCTATAGAACATACACACACACACACACACACACCGGTGGCGTTCCACAGGGTTCGGTCCTAGGGCCGATCCTATGGAATGCGATGTACGACGACATCCTGCGTCTGGAACTACCGGAAGGCTGCACGCTAGTGGGCTTTGCGGACGACATCGCGCTAGTGACGGTAGCAAAGCACATCAGCGGAGCAGAGCAGAGATGCAACGCAGCAGTGGGAAAAATAACAGCATGGCTCACAGCGAACGGACTGGCCCTAGCGGAGAAGAAAACGGAGGCTGTGCTCATAAGTAGCAGGAAGGTGGTCGAACAGGCATGCGTGATGGTTGGCAGCACTGCCATCAGGACCAAGCCCGCCCTAAAATACTTAGGGGTAGTACTCGACCAGCGACTTACATTCAAGGCGCACCTGGAGTACGTGAGCGCGAAGGCAGCCACAGCAACAGCGGCCATCAGTAGGATGATGGCCAACACTGGAGGGCCAAGACAACGCAGCAGACAGCTCATCGCCGGAGTGGTCACCTCCATAATCCTATATGGATCGGTTGTGTGGGCACCAGCAATGAGGGTGCCGTCATACAGCAGGGACAGCAGAGGCGCATACAGACGCTGCGCCCTCAGGGTTGCATGCTGCTTCCGGACGGTGTCAGAGGACGCCGCACTAGTGGTGGCAGGCATGGTCCCGCTGGACCTCCTGGCGGACGAGCGGCAGAGCGGCATGGCAGTCGGTAGCGAACGCCGCGATGGCACTATAGCACGCTGGCAACGGCGATGGGACCAAGCCGAGAATGGAAGATGGACGAGACGGCTAATCCCCCAGCTGAGACCATGGATGCAGCGGAAGAGAGGCCAGATTGACCACTACCTCGGGCAACTGCTAACGGGGCATGGCTGCTTCAAGCAATATCTATACCGCTTCAAGCACGCCGATGACCCGTACTGCAGCTACTGCGGGCCAGGAGTAGATGAAGACGCGGAGCACGTCTTCTTTTCCTGTCCCCGCTTTCGTCGGGAACGAGAGACGTTAGGAGAGGCGAGCCCAGGAGTAAGCGTCTGCGCTTACTCACCGTCACCGAACGGATGGTAGCCGACGAGCAGACGTGGCACGCGGCTGCCAATATGGCAGCAAGCGTCATAAGGGAGCTGCGTAGGCTGGAGCGATGCCGAACCAACTAGAGCCATAGAAGAAACCAAGCTCCGCACCGCGAAGTAATGCCTAGCGGCAGTCCCGCGGGAGCGGACCTACCCTCAAGATTCCCATTCCAACAACCCATCCCCCCCCACCACCCACTATTGTTAATATTGTTTTCCCAATAAAAAAAAAAAAAAAAACACACACACACACACACACACCCTCGACAGAGACCGCTGCGGAAGATAACTGCGCCCACAGCAGCTAGCTTCTGTCAGCGACCGCACCTGAGGGAAGGTACTGCCTAACTCCTAGGCGGGATCATTTGCAAACCGCACACACACCTACGTATAAGTTCCATACCAAATTCACACGCGTGGAGGAATCCCGTGGCCGGGGCGCGGATCCTGGAGGCCCTGAGAGATGTTCCCCCGAATCCTGCTTCGCCGATGGCACACTTGGCCGACGAAGCAAAATGCGCTACAAGCCAAGGAGCAATGGCTTTCCAAAAAGCCTCAAAGGTGGCCCGAACACCGCCACAAGCAGCTCTAGCACCGCCAATGAAGCAGAGCTCGTTGCACAACTGTGCCAGTGGGGCCACGCAGGACGGCGGCAAGGGCACTGATACTCCGAAGAGGCCGAGGGACCCCCCTACACCATCGAGTAGCGGGAGAAAAACCCCCCCCCAAGCGAAGCAGGAACCGCTTACAGGACATAGACGAGATTGGCGCAATTCTGGACGACCTACTCTACCAGATGAACGAGAAGGGCCAGAGGTCGATCAACATGGCCATCAAGAAGATGGTAGCACGCATGAAGGAGTTGCAAGTGGAAGTCAAATCCCATCTGCAGGCGCCAGAGGATAAAAGGGCAGCGCCAGGAGGATGCCAGTGCCATGATCACACTGCAGGCCCAACTGGCCCCCTACCCAGGATGACCAAGCCCAGTGCGACTAAGGCGACGCAAACGGCATCAGGAGTCCACAAGAGCGAGGCAACACCCCGAACTGAGGAGAAGAGCGCGCGCGGAAGGCCCCGGCAAGGCCACCAAGCTGACGCCACTCGACAAGAGGAAACCAATATGCAGTGCGGCAAGGCGGAAGACACCAACTCTCCACAGAAGTGGAGTGAGGTGAGAGGCAAGCGTGCGAAACGCAAGCAGACAGGCCGACCAGACGCAGTGCTGGTCAAATGCACCGAGGAGGCATCATACGCCGACATCCTCAAACTGGTGAAGGCAGCACCAACGCTCCAGAACTTCAAAAACAAGGTTCAGGGCATCAGGAAGACAGCCTCGGGCGAGCTGCTTCTAAGGATGCAACAATCCTCAGACCCCGCCACCCAGGAGATACAGATGGCCATCCAGGCAGAGCTTGGGGACAAGGCAGCCGTGAAGGCCATGCAGGAGACAGTCGCGGTTGAGGTACTCAACATAGACGAGCTCACGACAGGCGACGAGGTATGTGAGGCCATAGCTGCAGCGATCGACGGCGACTTAACACAAGGAGCAGTGCCGTACATGCGGAAAGCATATGGCGCAACGCAGGTAGCTACGCTGAACCTTCAGCCCGCACTCGCAGAGAAGCTCCTGGAGCTCGGAAAAGTTCGAATCGGCTGGGTTGTCTGCCGCGTGCGGCAACGGATTGCGCCAACCCGCTGCTTCAAGTGCATGGCCTATGGACACACTGCAGCCAGGTGCAGATCCAAGCGGCCTGTGTCAAGCAATGCATGCTACAAATGTGGTGGGGAGGGGCACAAGCACAACCAGTGCAACAACCCGCCAATGTGCATACTATGCGCTGGCAAGCCAGGAGACGTCCGCTCAGCAGCCCTGAGTATAAGAAGGCACTAGCCAAACTGGTTGATGGTTAAACTCCTGCAGCTCAACCTAAACCACTGCCGACCTGCTCAGGATCTGTTGGCGCAAACAGTCCTGGAGCAGAAGATCGACATAGCGCTACTCAGCGAGCCGTACGGCAAAAAACACGAAGGAGTCTGGCAGCAAAGCTCAGACGGAGGAGCAGCAATCTGGAGCTGTGGCCCACAACCAGGCCAGCTTACCCACAGAGCATCCAGAGTGGGATATGTGAGAGCTAAGCACAGCGGGACTTTTGTCTACAGCTGCTACATAGCACCAAGGTTCACGCAGCAGGAGTATGAGGCGATCATCAGCAACATCGCTACCGACGCACGAGGCAAATCGCCGGTCCTGATAGCGGGCGACTTTAACGCCTGGGCCACGACTTGGGGCAGCGCCAAGAATACACCCCGTGGGACATCGCTCCTGGACGAGTTTGCAAGCCTGAACGTCTGTCTCCTCAACACAGGAACCACACCAACGTTCAGCAAAGCAGGGCGGGAGTCTATTATAGACCTCACTTTTGCTCGCACGCCACGCGAAGTGGCAAGTGCTGAGTGCTTACACCCATAGCGACCACTTAGCCGTAATGACGGAAACCTTTGCACCCAGGAACACAACAAGGATACAGCGGGAGCTCGAGGCCGGGTACAAGGAGGAAAGCCTGAGCAGAGCCGCGCTCCTCTCGGCAGCAGAAAACCTAAGCGCCGCCGGGGATGCTGAAACATCCGCGCTTGCCGTTTACAGGACCGTCAAAGCGGCCTGTGATGCAGCCATGAAAAAGAGAAAGATCGGAGGAAGCAGGCACCGGCCAGTACCGTGGTGGAATGAGCACATTGCCAAGGCCAGGAGGGAGTGCTGCGCAGCTCGGCGTGCCTACCAGCGAACAAGAGGCTCCGCCCAATTTGGCAGAAATGGCGCGGCATTCAAGGCCAAAAGAAAAGAGCTGAAGGAGGCCATCAGAAGCAGCAAACTCAAATGCTTCAAGGAGCTCTGCGATGCGGCCGATGCGGAACCTTTTGGTGGAGCATAAAAACTAGTGGGGAGATTAAACAGACAGCCTATGCCCAAGGATCCGGTGCATATGAGAGAGATAGTCGGCACCCTTTTCCCTAGACAACCACCCTTACAAGAGGAAGCTAGGGTAGAAGGAGCTAGCCTGAGGGACACCACCACCATCATCACTGCCAGAGAAGTACTGGAGGCCACGGCTAAGCTGAAGATCGGGAAAGCGGCAGGTCCAGATGGAGTCCCTAATGCAGCACTAAAATGCATAATTAGAGCCCATCCGGAAGCATTCGCCACAATGTACACCCAGTGCCTAGCGGAGCGGACAGTCCCACGAGCATGGAAACGGCAAAGGCTGGTTCTGATACCCAAGCCAGGCAAAGAGCTCAACGACCCATCGTCATACCGGCCGCTGCGCATGCTGGATACCATGGGCAAGATTTTCGAGAGGATGGTATGTAACCGACTGGAGGCGGAACTGGCTGAGCGTCGCGGACGTTCCGACCTCCAATTCGGGTTCCGCAAGCAGAGGAGCACCACTGACGCCATCGAGATGGTGACAAACCTTGCCAGGGAAGCCATGGCAGGAACGCGATGGGCTGGAGGCGACAAAAAGTACTGCCTAGTATGTACACTAGACGTACGAAACGCCTTCAACTCTGCCAGCTGGAAGAGCATCCTAGAGGCCCTGACCAGGAGGGGTATATCTGAGAAAATCACACGGACTCTGCGAAGCTATTTTACGGACCGCGTCCTGATCTACGACACGGAAGAAGGAGCAGAACATCACCAAATCACCGGAGGCGTCCCACAGGGCTCGGTCCTAGGGCCGATACTGTGGATCGTGATGTATAACGATATCCTGCGGCTTACATTACCGGAAGGGTGCACCCTGGTGGGCTTCGCCGACGACATAGCACTGGTGACAGTGTCGAAACACGTAAGAGACGCAGAGGAGAAAACCAACGTAGCAGTCGGGATGATAGTGGCCTGGCTCGCAGCCAACGGGGTAGCATTGGCGGAGAAGAAGACGGAGGCTGTGCTAATGAGCAGCAGGAAAAAGGTCGAGCAGGCATGCGTGAGAGTCTGTAGCACGATCATCAGGACCAAGCCTGCGCTAAAGTACCTAGGGGTAATGATGGACCAGAGGCTGAACTTCAAGGCCCACCTGGAATACGCCAGCGCAAAAGCGACTGCAGCAACGGCGGCCATAAGCAGGATGATGGCCAATACAGGGGGACCACGGCAGCGTAGCAGGCAGCTCATCGCTGGGGTGGTCACCTCCATAATCTTATATGGATCAGCTGTGTGGGCACCAGCAATGATGGTTTCCACATACAGCAGAGACTGCAGAAGCGCATACCGACGCTGTGCCCTGAGGGTTACATGCTGCTTCCGGACGGTGTCTGAAGACGCCGCACTTATTGTGGCAGGCATGGTCCCGCTGGATCTCCTGGCAGCAGAGCGGCAGAGCGGAGTGGAGGTAGCCAGCGAGCGGCGAGAGCGCACTATAGCCCTGTGGCAACGGCGCTGGGACCAAGCGGCAAAAGGGAGGTGGACCAGACGTCTCCTTCCCCAGCTTAGCCCATGGCTGCGAAGAAGGCACGGCCAAATGGACCATTATTTGGGCCAACTGCTGACGGGGCATGGCTGCTTCAAGCAGTACCTGCATCGCTTTAGGCATGCGGACGACCCGTATTGCAGCTGCTGCGGGCCTGGAGTCGACGAGGATGCAGAGCACGCCTTCTTTGTATGCCCCCGCTTCTCGCAAGAACGATCGAGGCTAGGGGAGACGCTTGCAGAAGTGAGTGTGGACACCCTCACCGACCAGATGCTAGCCGATGAGCAATCATGGAACGCGGTCGCCTACATGGCAGCAAGCGTGATCAAGGAGCGGCGCAGGCTGGAGCGAAGCCGGACAAACTAAGCCAGAAAGATGACCCCACAGCCCGCCCCGCGAAGTTTTGCCTAGCGGCAGTCCCGCGGGAGCGGACCCACCCAGTCCCCCCCCCTTCCTAGCCATAACAGTTATTTTATAAATATAAACTGTTTTCCCAATAAAAAAAAAAAAAAAAAAAACCCACACACACACACACAGTTTGTGTTTGAGTTTGAGTTTCCAAGAGCGGTCGTGTTTGCAAGCGAGCTCCGAGTTTTCTACAAACAAAATCCGTATCACGCCTGGAATCAAAACAGAAGACGGTTCAAGTCAGGCTTTCAGTGTCCCGTACTCACTGCGCATGGTGGCTGGCGACGGAGACTTCCCAGTTGGTTGCAGGAGCAAACGCAGACGAGCAGATAGGCCAGGGGGGGGTGATCGTTGGTTTTGGCGCATTTCTCTATCCATCGTGTTGGTGGTAGGAAAAATAAAAACAACTTTCACTCAAATCGCTTCACTTGCCTCGATTTATATTCACGGATCAGCTGATCGAACAGAGGTGCTTACAGCACGGAGTTGCCGGACAGCGTAGGACAGTCATAGGGTTGCCAGATCGGCCAACCAGTTTGAAAGTTGAGCGGCAACCGGAAAATCGCGCGGGCTCCAAATTTTAAATTTTAAATTTCAAATTTCAAATTTCAAATTCGAGTATTTGGCAATTACAAACAGGAAGAATGGAGGAGAAGTAAAAGCGGGTCTTTGAGAGGAGAACTAGCCTGCAGCGTTCCCCACCACATTGGCAGACACCCCGAGGCATTTGGCCCAGGGAGCAAGCAGTTGAGAAGCCGGCCCAGCTAAGCCTTGGTACCGGAACTCCACTTAAGGCGCCCCTTAGAGTGCTGCCAGCACTGACTGTGTCTGCACCAGCAGAAGTCCCTGTCAATCCCTTTGAGTTCAGCAGTGCTTCCACAGACAAAAGCGGTACAGGACCAAAGGCCGACGGAGATCTGCGGGCGATCCTGGCTTCGCTGGTAGAAAAGTCGACGGAATTGTCGAGGATGCTGAGGGACGCCCGTTATCTCAACAAGGAGATGAAAGAGTTGGCGCAGAACGTGGTGAGGATGCAAAAGTCCGCGCTTCACAGCTTTGACGCAAAGTTTCAGAGGAAGGAGAGGGTGGAGCGGCGTTATCAGGAGACGCAGTGCTCCCCTCAACACGATGCGCCGAAAAGGAAGCTGGACAAGCCGACGAGGAGCTCGCCGAAGCGGAGAAACAATATGAGTGGCCATCCCACGTCGCAGTCCCACGAACAACCGGCAAGGAAGACCGAATCAGCTGCACCTACCGAAGGTGAATGGGAGAAGGTGAAGAGTAGAGCGCACGCCCGGAAGCCAAGGCCCCGTCCGGATGTCATTATCATCGAGCCAAAAGCGGAAATGACTTACGCGGAGATCCTTAACCTCGTCACCCGCAACCAGAGTGAGAAGATGAAGAAGGTCGGCGAGAGTGTGAGCAGAGTGAAGCGCACAGCCAAAGGTGCTCTTCTATTGGAGCTCAAAGACGCCTCGAAGGAGACCGCGCAGCTGCTTCGCGAGGACATAGGCACTGTCCTAGGAGGCAAGGTGGAGGCGCGAGCACTCACCCAGCAGACGAGGCTAGAGATGCTCGACTTGGATGAGATGGCTACCACGGAGGACGTGAGGAAGGCCTTCAGCGAGCAAATGGGGATTACTCTCGATGCGGACGCCATTAAGAGTTTGCGCCCAGGCTTTGGTGGTACCCAGCGGGCTATTATTTGCCTGCCGGCGACCCTTGCGACGAAGGCGCTATCCGTTGGAAAGGTCAAAGTGGCATGGTCCGTCTGCCGCATACGGGAGCGAAACCTGCCGTTAAAGTGCTTCAGGTGCCTTGAGATCGGCCACGTTGCACTAAATCGCAAAAACTCTGTAGACAGAAGCGGGTGGTGCTTCCGCTGTGGGTCTGCGGAGCACAAGGTAAGCAACTGCCACAATGAGGCAAAATGCTTCCTTTGTGTCGGAAAGGGCAAGCCCCACTCACACGTAGCTGGTAGCCACAGGTGCCCCATGGCACCCAAAGAGAAGGCAAGTCAATACGCTGGACATGGTTAGGTTTTACCAAATAAACCTAAACCATTGCGAGGCTGCCGCAGATCTGCTCTCTCAGTCGGTGCGTGAAATGAGATCGGACGTTGCCATAATTAGCGAACCCTACATTTCCCCCGAGGATGGATTCTGGGTCCAAAGCTCCTCAGGCAAAGCAGCAATATGGGCTTGCGGTAAGCCTTCTCTGCGGCCCTCAGTGTGCGCTGAGTTCCGACATTTCGTCACGGCAAAACTGGGGAACTTATGGATTTACAGCTGCTATCTCCCCCCAAGCTTGAGCGAGTCATAGCTTCGCTGTGGCGATGGACGAATTGGCCGACGACGCCAGGCAATGCTTCAATGCTTTCAATGCTTGGGCCCAGGAGTGGGGCAGCGACATCTCCAGAAGCAGCAGCTCGGACGCCATATACAAGGGACACGCACTGCTTGAGGCCTTCGCTGCGTTGGACGTAGTATTGTTGAATCAGGGGACCGCGAATACCTTCAACAGGTGCGGCTCTGGGTCAGTCATCGACCTTACATTCGCCTCTAGTAGCCTTTCCTCTCTGTCCACCTGGCGCCTGGGGAACCACTATACGGCCAGCGACCACGAGGCAGTGGTGTTCTCGATAGGCGGAGAAGGTGGTTGCAGACTGACCAGGGCAACGCAGACAAGCCGGAGAGCAGGCTACAATCCCGAATCAATGCGGATTCCAAGGTTCTTGGAGGCGCTGAGGCATATGGAGGTCGGAGGCTCAGCTCAACAGATGGTCAACCAGCTTTTGGAGTCCCTACTGCTCGCATGCGATGCCAGTATGAGTCGAAAGAGGCCATTCAAGGGTAAGCAATCGCCGACTTATTGGTGGAACGACGAGATCCAGGAGGCCAGACGCACTTGCCTGTCAGCTAGAAGGCGATATCAACGGGCTCGCAGAAGGAGTGGCACTAGCTGGCCAAGGCTACAGGCGGAGTACTGCGGAGCTAGAAAAGCCCTAAAGAACGCTATCAAGGAGAGCAAGAGGGAGTGCTTCCTGCAGGACTATTTCCGCCGCAGTGGAAGTTGCAACACCTGGTGCTCTTGCCAAAGCCAGGAAAGCCGCCGGACGATCCCTCCTCGTTTCGACCGATTTGCTTTATCGACTCGCTGGGGAAGACTCTGGAACAGATAATCCGTAGAAGACTGGACAACGCCGTCGAGGATGCTGGGGGACTTTCACCAAACCAATACGGCTTCAGGAGTGGGAGGTCAACGGTGGACGCCATAGGCAGGGTAGTTGACATAGCCTCCAAGGCAGTGGAGGGAGCTCGATGGAAGGGCGGCAAGAAGGAATACTGACTGATTGTCACCCTAGACATCAGGAACGCCTTCAATACGGTGAAGTGGGAGTGCATCCTGGACTCACTTAACCGGCGCGGTGTACCCCAATACCTTCAGGCAATCATAAGGAGCTACTTCGAGGGGAGACTGCTGGAGTATAATACGGAGGCCGGCGCGCAGACTCACGGCATAACGGCAGGCGTTCCCCAAGGATCAGTGATGGGTCCCCTCTTATGGAACATTGCCTACGATGGAGTCATGAGATTAGCTCTTCCAGGTGGATGTCAGCTAACCTGCTACGCAGATGATGTCGCCCTGACGGTGGTAGCCAAGGACCTGGACGTCGTCGAAGCAAATTGCGACACCGCAATCCAGCTGATTGCAGACTGGCTCCGTTCTGCGGGACTAGAGCTAGCCGCTCATAAAACCGAGGCAGTATTGGTGAGCACCCGTTCGACTGTGGAGACCGCTCACATCAGGGTTGGCGACCAGAGACTATCGTCGAAACGAGCCATTCGGTATCTGGGCGTGATGATCGACACCAGGCTCAGTTTCCGTGAACACCTAAGTGACGTCCAGGAGAAAGCGGCAAACACGAGTCGGGCGCTGTTCCGAATACTGCTGAACACCCGTGGCCCGAAGCAAGAGATGAGGATTTTGCTGACCAGCGTAGTCCGCTCAGCCATGACCTACGCAGCAGACGTATGGGCGGATGGCATTAAAGTTGCCAGCTACGCTAGGGGCGTAAAAGCCATTCATCGCCTCTGCGCGCTCCGAATCTGCTGCGGCTTTGGGACCATATCCGACGACGCTGCCCTAGTCCTGGCGGGTGTCCTACCAATCGACCTTCTGGTGCTTGAGGAGAGGGCCGTGGCCGAAGCCATCCGGGCATCCTCCTGATTCCGGATGTCCGATATTGGATCGGCAGGCGACACGGTGTGGTCAATTTCCATTCCACACAGCTTCTTAGCGGACACGGCTGCTTCAGCCATTACCTTTGGAGGTTCGGCCACGAGAACTCGCCGAACTGCTCGTGGTGTGGCGACGCCACTGAAGACGCTGAGCACATTATTTTTCAATGTGGGCGCTTCTCACTTATTAGGGAGGAGTTGTGGCGAGCCGCTCGCGGGCAGCTCACGCCGAACAACTTGATCGAGGCGATTGTGGAAGACCCCACGGTATGGTGGGCCTGGAGCAACTTTGCAGCCGGCGCCATGAAGGACCTGCGTAGGTGCGAGCGCCGAAGGAACGGGAGTGGCTAGGAGGAACCATGATCCCTGCGAAGCATTGCTTTGCGGCCGTCCCGCAGAGACCCGGAACTTCCTGCTGGTCTCTCCAACTCAATACAGCTCCCTGTCTAGCTATAGTTAAGTCGCAGGCTTATACAATTTAATAAAATTAAGAGTTAACACAGAATAAAAAAAAAAAAAACACACACAGCATGTCATAGCTTGTCGTATGAGGCGACTAAGAAGACACGGGGATGTTCTGCTCCCTCTATAGAGCACTAAAGCAACTCGTAACCGCCGGCACATGCCAGGTATCCCCCGGATAGGTCTAACACACCTGTGAAACACCTAGCTAATACGAGAAGGCGACTAAGACGGAGACCAGTAAAGTCTTAGGATAGGAACTGGACCCCCCTTTTTTGGATTGATGACCCCAGGGCTGACGGAAGCCAGCATTCTAGCACTTTAGTACGCGGAATGAAACCCCGCCGAAATGGCTGCTAGGTTAATGCTGCTTCTGCCCCCGTCCCGCGAAAAATTGGCAAATCTCTAAGCACGCTCCTTGTTCCGTAGCCATTAAATTGGACGTACAGGCTCAGTTGAGTCACTCCTGACTAGCGCGGATCCGGCTCTGAACTCCCGACCCCATAAGGGCGGGAGTCAACCCTCTCATTGCCTCCCTGCTTGCTTAGACAACCATGGGATCATAACGCGACTGTACAACAGACAAGGACAACGGCTTACGAGTTGGGACCCAACAAAATGAGTAAAAATAACACACCCATAACGACGAACGACTCAGAAGGCTTCAATAAAAGCAAAAAAATGGCGAGAACGCCAACTGGCGAGCGGACCGACGCCCCGCTGCCGGCCCTCCCTGGCCCGGAGCAGCACCAAAAAGCTCAGGGCAGCACAGCGCTGCGCGATCTAGGACGAGAGATCACGCAGCTAGTGGAGATGCTCGAGGATGGCAAGAGGCGATCCATACACCAACCCATGCGGGACTCGATCGAGAGCATAAGGATGCTGTATGAGCTGGTTGCTATCCAGCTGCACGACGAAGGAGCTAAGGCGGTGATCAGGACCCACCAGTCTTCTCAGACGTCACCGATTTTCAGACCTCTCCCGGAGCCTAAGAGGAAACAGGCTGCAGGTGCACCAACACCCCGGACAAAGAGGACCAAGGCAGCGGTCGAGGTCCAGACCACACCAGGAGTAGCAGTTGAAAAGGACGCCCACGCTGAAAGGGAGAGAAAGGAGCCGAAGGAGACCCCATTTCTAACGGTGATCAACCGGCGCAGAAGGAAGAGGCCGCAAAAGCCGACTGGAGCGCTCGCGGACAAGACGCGACCAGACGCCATCGTCATTACCACCAAAGGTGAAAAGACCTATGCAGAGATACTGCGCATGGTTAGGACGGACGAAACCCTGCGTGGACTCGGTGATGCGGTCGTCCGGATCAGGAGGACCCAAAAAGGAGAGCTACTGCTACAGCTCAACATGTCGGGAGAGGAGACGGAGACGTTTAAAAGCCTGGTAGCCAATACGCTGAAGGAGCACGCAGAAGTCCGTAGCCTGTCGCACCGGGTGACCGTAGAGTGTAAGGACCTGGACGAAATACCCACCACGGAGGATATATGCGAAGCTCTGAGAAGCCAGGTGGAATTGGCGGAGCTGTCTGCGGATGACATCCAGCTGCGAAAGGCATACGGCGGAACCCAGACGGCCACAATCAGGCTGCCAGCGGAGAGCGCTCAGAAATAGGCGAAATAGGCTCTGAAAATAGGCGTCCTAAAAGTAGGCTTGGTAAAATGCGAATCAGCGTCACCGAATGCTTCAGATGTCTCGAGTTTGGGCATATGGCACTACAGTGCAGTAGCAAAGTAGATAGAAGTGTAGAAGATGTGGAATGGAGAACCACCTGGCAAAGGACTGTAGCATGGAACCACAGTGCATGCTCTGCAAGGGAACGAGCGCAGACTGGAAGCACGTGGCCGGCAGCGGTAGATGGCCCCTGTTTAGGAACGCCCTGACTAAAAGATCAGCATGAGGTGTACTCAGCTGAACTTAAACCATTGCGAAGCTGCTCAGTCTCTCCTGAGACAAGCAGTCAGGGAGAGGAAGACCGAAGTCGTGCTCATCTGCGAGCCATTCAGGGCGATACCAGGAAGCGGTTGGACCAGCAGCAGTTGCGGCAAGAAGGCCATCTGGGCCGTACAAATCCCCCCTCAGGAGATATGCGCAACCAACGAAGGATTTGTTAGAGCGAGGCTTAGAGAGGTAACCTTCTATAGCTGCTATGCCCCACCGAGCTGGGACCTAGCGCGCTTCCAAAGTATGCTAGCGCATATAGCGGAAGACGCGGCCGGAAGAGCCCCCGTAATAATAGCGGGAGACTTTAATGCGTGGTCCGTAGAGTGGGGCAGTAAGGAAACCAACGCCAGAGGCACATGTCTGCTCGAGGAATTTGCGTCCTTAGACGTAATACTCGCAAACGATGGCAGGAAGCTAACCTACTTCAAGGCGGGTCGAGGGTCCATTATCGACCTAACCTTCATGAGCGTCTCACTCCATAGGGGATCTACGTGGAGAGTAACCGAGGAGTATACGTTCAGCGACCACCAGGCGATCCACTTCGAATGCGGAGCAGCAACGAAAAGACAGCTAGCCAAAATTACCGGACCTAAATGGAAGGGCGACCACCTGGATGTGGAAACCTTCACGGAATATCTGCGCAGCGCCAGCTGGAGCCCTGCGCGAGAAACGGCAGAGGGCCAGGCTTAGAAACTGGCGAAGCTCATGGAGGAGGTATGTGATGCGGCAATGCCAAGAAGGAAGCCTTGCAAAAGAGGAGCGCCCTGCTACTGGTGGAATGCGGAGGTTAACCAGCTAAGGAAAGCCTGCCTACGAGCAAGACGGTGCTACCAGAGAGCACGAGGTCGGCCTGAGTTCGAAACCAGGGGAGAGGAACTCCGATCAGCGAAAAGAGCCCTTAAACGTGCCATAAAGGAGAGCAAGTCAGCCTGCTTGAGGAAGATATGCGAGGAGGCTGACGTCAACCCTTGGGGGACGGCATATAAGGTCGTCACCAAGAGGATAAGGTGCCAGTCAACACCGGAAGTGACCTGCCCGATCCTGCTTCGTAGCATCGTGGAGGCCCTATTCCTATTAGTGTCTCGAGCCAAGACTCCGAGCTGTGGCAACAGATTTCTGTTGAGGAGGTGATAGAGGCTACCAGGAGAATTAGGGATAAAAAGACACCAGGACCGGACGGTATCCCAAACAAGGCATTGAAGCTTTGAGCAACCACCAGACCACATGTATTTGTTGACACGTTCAACAAATGCCTACGGGAAGGAGTGTTTTCAGAGCAGTGGAAAGTGCAGCGGCTAATACTTCTGCCCAAAGGAAATAAGTCCCCGGAGGAACCGCCCAATATGTTTGCTGGATACGGTCGGCAAAACCCTGGAGAGAATCGTCTACAACCGGCTGCAAGTTGTGATCCAGGAGAAGGAGGCCTTATCGGAGTCCCAGTACGGATTCCGGAAGGCCAAATCAACGGTCGACGCCATCAAGGCAGTCACCGACATTGCATCCAGAGCGATCGAGGGAATAAGATGGAGATTTGGCACAAAGGAGTACTGCGCGGTGGTGACCCTGGATATCCGTAACGCGTTTAACTCAGCGAACTGGTCTCGGATAAACGAGGCGCTCGGGAGAATTGGAGTTCCCACCTACCTGCTTCGGATAATAGCCAGCTACCTGTCGGGTAGGCTACTGAGGTATGAGACGGAGGAGGGACCAAAGCTCTACAGGGTGACAGCCGGAGTTCCACAGGGATCAGTCTGAGGACCTCTACTGTGGAACATAATGTACGACGACGTCCTGAGACTCCAGCTCCCGCAGGGATGCACGCTTGTCGGTTTCGCTGACGATCTCGCCCTGGTCGTGGTAGCCAAAGAGCTCCGAGATGTCGAGGCGACGGCCAACGAGGCAATCCGGATCGTATCCAACTGGATGGAAAACGCGGGATTGGACCTGGCTGGTCACAAAACGGAGGCTGTACTCATCACGAGTCGGAAGAAGGTGGAGTACGCGACGTTTCGCGTGGGTAATGCGACTATTAAGTCGCAGGAGTCAATCCGGTACCTAGGCGTGATGCTGGATAACCGATTGAACTGCCGGGCCCACATCGAGTACGTGAGTCAAAAAGCCTTCCGGATGCAGGCAGCACTCGCAAGGATGCTCCCCAATATTGGTGGACCCAAGGCAGGTCGACGCTTACTCCTGGCGAGAGTAGTGGCCTCGATCCTACTGTACGCTGCGCCGGTGTGGTCTTCAACTCTATCCGGCAACATGAGTCTTAGAAGAAAGATGTCAGTGCCATATCGGATCTGCGCTCTTCGAGTAGTGTCTGGATATAGGACGGTGTCGGATAACGCAGCCCTGGTCCTCGCGGCCATGATACCGGTGGATATACTAGCGCTCGAGATGACGCATGTATATGAAGCGCGCGCGGGGATGCGAACTAATGCATCGCTAGAGACCATCCATGCGTCGGAAAGGCGGGCGTCGATAGAAAAATGGCAGGCAAGATGGGACACGGCCACAAATGGACGGTGGACCCATAGAATAATCCCGGACAATGAGTCATGGATAGGGCGGAGAAGCGGAGAGATGAACTACCACCTCACCCCATTCCTGACGGGTCATGGAGGATACAGGAAGTATCTGCATAGGTTCAAACACGAGGATACTCCCGAGTGCCCTGAGTGTTCGAATGAGAGCGAGGATCCGGAGCATGTGATCTACCACTGCACGAGGTACCGCTCAAGTGCAGAGTATTTCCCACGACCAGAGGAGCTAATGGCGTTCATGACGGAGTCCGACGAGAACTGGCAGCGCGTTAGCAACACCCTAATAGCCATCCAAAGCGATCTGAGAAGATGCGAAAGGGAGCGACGCGTAGAGGAGAGTGTCTAAAGTAGGCAACCCATCCCCGCGAAGTAATACTTTGCGGTGATCCCGCGGGGAATGAGGTGTGCAGCTGTGCGTGGTGGTGAGTTTAGCTGGGAAGCCCCGAAGGTGTAGTCCAGTTCGTTGACTGGTACGGGCCGTTCGCGTCTCTTAGAGATTCTCACCCACCGAGGCGTATCCAAGGGAAACAAAAAAAAAAAACACACACACACACAAGGAAAGCTGTTAAGAGCAGGTCACTGAAGCACCGGTACGTACTGCGTATGAAATCGGCCCTCGCCGACCACCCGTTCTGTTGCAGGGGCATATCCAGTGCGCTCCGTGCAGGAGGGGGAGAGGGGTGAACTCTTGTTTGGCGCCTTCCGCTATACACATTGTTGGTGGAGTTGAAGCAAAACAATTTTCTCACTCAAATTTTTCTTTCTTTTTCTGTTTACGGTTCTCGCCGGGAGCCTCCCACTCAGCAGCTGATCACTGAGCTGCCAGGTGATCGCGCAGGGTGGCAACTCGGACGGTGTTGACGGACAGCCTCGTACGGAACAGGACTGCCGGAGTGCCGGAGCAGAGTTACGCGCCAAACGAAATTTAAAATTTCAAATTAAAATCGACCCAGAATTAACTAGAACATCGAGCAAAGGAATGGAAGAGGACGAAAACCTGGCTTTCATGAAGGGCAGCAAGCTCGCCCGATCGCCAGCAGCTGCGTCAGCTCAAGGAGCAGAGTTACAGAGCATGGACCCGGACGCCCGGGAGACCCCTAAGAGGGTACGGGACCCAGCCAGCCCAGAGAGTTTGCAAAGAAAAACGCCGCCTAAGAGAAGTAAGGCCTGCCAGGAGGCAACCTGCCTCGAAAACCTCCAGGAGCTGGGAAATATCTCGGATGAAGTCCATAGCAGAATGATGGATAAGAATACGTGCCACATCAACATGGCGACGAGAAACATGCTCGTGAGAATGAAGGAGCTTCACACGAGCATCAATGAAGCAACCCAAGCATCAGCAGCGGGCAGAAGCGCCAGGCAGGAATGCCTCGACGCCACAGTCCTGTGCTCAAAATGCTCACAGAGCACCAAGAGCATGAGCATGGACAAAGAGCAGCAGACAACGACAGTCTGGAAGAAGGATGCCGCGGCGCAAACGGAGCCGTGGCGTAGGCTAAGCCAGCCACTGGTGGATCCGGGTCCCCCCCCCCCTCCCCCCACGCGACCAAAGCAGCCAAAGGTGCCAACGCAACCAGGAGGCCGCAGAAGAAAGCCCCGTTGCCGCCACAAGAAGGCGTGGCGACGCCCAGCGTTATGAGCCAGACTAAGAGAACCGAGATATCGGTCAGCGGATGGAGGGAGGTGGCCAAGAAGACGAGGGCAGCCAAAAAGCCGGCTAGGAAACCTCACCGCCCGGACGCCGTGGTCGTCGAGGCCCCTGGTTACCCGGAGAGAAGACGGTCAGCTTCAGGACCTGAGTACGAGCGTCAACAAGGTCCGCCGTACCGCAAATGGTAACCTGCTCCTTGAGCTGAACAGAGGCGATAAAGAAAGCGCAACAAGGATTAAGGAGAGCCTCGAATCGGTACTGGATGAAGTAGCGGAGGTACGAGCCCTTTCCGAAGACACGAGGACGAGGGTGCTAGCGATCAGCGACCTGGACCCGCTAGTAACCACGAAGGACTTTGTCAAGGCCTTAGCGGAACAATTTTCCATCAAAGCCGACTCGGTGAATGTGAGAAGCCTACGCCCATCATACCGGGACACCCAGACTGCCGTAATTGGACTGCCGAGCAAGGATGCTCAAGTGGTCCTCGGCAAGGGCAAGGTCAAGGTGGGATGGACAGTATGTAAGATCAACGAGAAGGACTCGCAGCCTAGGTGCTACAAGTGCTTGGAGATTGGGCACATTGCGCCAAACTGCCATAGTGCGGTGGACCGAACTGGGTGCTGCATTCGCTGCGGCGTCAATGGGCACAAGATAGCAGATTGTCCAAACAAGGCAACCTGCTTCGTCTGCGCCGGGAGAGGCCGAGAGGCCGAGAGGGCAGAGGTCATCAATCGGGAAGCCGGCAGTGTCCCTTCTCGAAGCTAGGAGAGGTAGCCGGAACAAGAGGATGGATGTGATCCAGCTCAATCTGAATCACTGTAGGGCCGCACAGGACCTGCTCCTGCAGACGGTGAGAGAACTCAAATCGGACCTGGCCATACTCAGCGAGCCGTACAAATCAGGTGACAACGAATCCTAGGCGACCGACAGAACAGGGAAGGCATCCCTGTGGGCATGTGGATGCGATCCCTGCAAACTCAGCAATGTGCTGGCAGGAGACGGATTTGTGCGCGGGAGAGCTGGCAACCTATGGGTATACAGCTGCTACCTAGCGCCCAGTCTACCCCTCGAGTCCTTCGCCCGAATCATTGAGGATCTAGCTGAAGACGCAAGAAACCGCGGGGCAGTCCTAACACCAGTCCTCAACACCAGCGCTCTGGCTAGGAGCCTCGAGACGTGGGAGGCCCTCGGGGACACAAGTGCCAACGAATCGGCCAACCAGCTCGCCTTGCGAATGGAGGAGGCCTGTGACAGGAGCATGAGACAGCTGAAGCCATTCATGCGGCACCACGAGCCAATCGTGTGGTGGAACGCCGACATCGACAGGCTCCGGACAACGTGTCTAAGGGCCAGACCAGCTATGCAGAGAGCGCGACGCACGACTCGGTTCGTCACATCGCATGAGGAGTATAGGACCGCCAGGAAGGCACTGAAGCATGCAATTCGGAGCAGCAAGCGGGAATGCTTTCTCCAGCTCTGCGACACAGCGGAACAAGACCCCTGGGGCAGGGCTTACAACATCGTTATGAAGCGGCTAAGTGCCGGGAGCAAGGCGCCAACGGACCCCAGCACCCTCGAGGACATAGTGCACACCCTGTTCCCCAGCGAGCAACAGTGGCGTACAGGCCCCTTAGAAAGCGATGCACCGATCACGGGCATCGAAATGATCACGGAAGCGGAGATCCTGGAAGCCGGTAGGAGCCTGCCCAGCAAAAAAGCCCCAGGCCCGGATGCAATCCCAAATAGGGCTTTAAAACTGGCATTGGCACTACAGCCATCCGCCTTCGCCGAGGTCTTCAATAAGTGTCTGCTAGAAGGTACCTTCCCCGATAGGTGGAAGATTTAAAAGCTACTGCTGCTCAACAAGCCAGGGAAACCACCAGGCGAGCCTTCCTCGTACAGACCAATTTGTCTCCTGGACAACGCGGGGAAGGTATGCGAAAAGCTCATTGCACGTAGGCTCAGCCGTGCCATTGAAGATGCCGGCGGATTGTCGCCCAACCAGTATGGCTTCCGGAAAGGCAGATCAACCCTGGATGCCATTGGCATTGTCACCAACATAGCGGAGAATGCAATAAGTGGGACTCGCTGGAGAGCGGGCCGAAAGCAGTACTGCCTGCTGGTTACCCTGGATATAAAAAACGCTTTCAACTCTGCGGACTGGGGTAAAACGATGGAAGCCCTACGGAAGCTACGGATCCCGGAATACCTCCTGAGAATATGGGACAGCTGAGAGGGTGCTGCTGTACGAAACGAGCGAAGGGATAAGATTATATAGAGTGACTGCTGGAGTCCCGCAAGGGTCGGTGCTGGGGCCACTTCTGTGGAATACGATGTATGATGGAGTTCTGCGACTGAACCTTCCCGAGGGCACGACGTCGTCGGGTTTGCCAATGACGTCGCCATCGTAGTGGTAGCCAAGGACCTTGCAGCAGTTGAAGCAGCTGTAAACGGGGCAATCCGTGCCGTGGAGACGTGGCTCGCCATAGCGGGATTACAGCTGGCGGCCCACAAGGCCGAGGCTGTTCTGATTAGCAGCAGGAAGAAGGTGGAGACGGCCTGAGTGTCGGTCGGCGGAGACGACATTACTTCGCAAAGGGCGCTTAAATACCTAGGAGTAATGCTGGATACTAGGCTTTCTTTTAGAGAGCACTTGGAGGCCGCACAGACTTGCCGAGCACTCTCGCGAATCTTGCTCAACACCAGGGGGCCAAAGCAAGCAAGGAGGAAGCTGATCACCAGCGTCGTCTCCTCTCAGCTCCTGTATGCTGCCGCAGTGTGGTCCAAAGCGACGAAGGTGCCGAGCTATATGCGAGGAGTCGAAGCAACGCACCGCTTATGTGCCATCAGGATCGCCTGCGCGTTTAGAACTATATCCGACGACCCAGCACTGGTCATCGCGGGACTAGTCCCAATAGCACAGCAAGCGAGGGAAAGCGCCGAGGTGTACGAGCTATCTCGCAGGGACTCCCACAATCCTACCACCGGAGTCGAGAGAGAATCACCCAGGCACGAGACCGTCAGGAGGTGGCAGATGAAGTGGGATTCCTCGACTAAAGGACGCTGGACCCACCGGGTGATTCCGAATATCAAGCTGTGGTTGGAGAGGAAGCACGGACAGGTGGACTTCCACCTAACTCAGATGCTGAGCCGCCACGGATGCTTCAGATCGTACCTGAAGCGGTTTGGACACGAAACGGAGGACTGGTGCCCATCATGTGGTCGAGGTATCGTGGAGGACGCTCACCACGTCTTCTTTGAATGCCACCGTTTCGAGTACGAGTGGCGCCAGCTAGAGGATGAGCTATCCACCAGCATTAGCGTCGGAGGGATCGCGCCGCTCATGGTAGCGAATCCCAAGGCGTGGGATGCCACCACTAGGTTCGCCGCCACTATAATGCGGGAACTACGGAGAGCGGAGAGGGAAAGGAAAGTGTCGGAGGAGTAAGGAGGAACGGCTGTGCGAAGCAATGCTTTGCGGCCGTACCGCATAGCTACGCCCCATTACCACACCAACAAACCACAGTCCCAGACCCTCACAACTAGTTGCTAACCTTATATAAGAACTAGTATTAAAGCATAATAAAAGTAATAGAATACAAAAAAAAAAAAAACACACACACACACAGTGTGTATTCTAGTGAGTGCGGTCGTATGCGGAAGGAAGTAGGTAAGTGCCTGTTTTCCTATTCTTCTTCGCTGTGATTCTTGGCGGCACTTGTTGGTTGTTGCCTTCTTTTTGTTTTTGGGCAAAATTGGCCAAGCACAGCGCAAGTGGTGTTTTAAAACGACTGAAGAACAGCTGACTGGAGGCACGGAGTTAAGTGCTGGAAAACGACAGCGTCTGGCCAATAGAGGGCGCGGCCACAGCAACCGGAGTTGCCAGATCAACGGCCAGATCGGAGATGAGCGATCAGCGGGAACAAGCTGCGGCTTGCAGCACTCCGCTGACAAGGTCATTCGCCTGGGATGATGAGAATCCCTTTCGCCGGAGAAATGCTCTGGCGCGATCGCCAAACCAGCCGGCGGAAGCAGTGGAGCAGCGCGCAAGTTCCTCTCCTCCAACGCTGCAGCGTCCCCAAGAGGGGTAAGATTCTCGAGCGCATAATCCACACCAGGCTGGAGAAGGCAGTAACGCGTCAGCTCTCACCGAGACAGCACGGGTTTCGCAAAGGCAGGTCCACGGTGGACGCAATCGGCGAGGTATGTGAGATAGCAAAGCGAGCTATCGATGGCACCCGATGGATGTACGGGACCAAAGAGTATTGCATAGTGGCAACACTCGATGTCCAAAATGCATTCAACTCTGCCAATTGGGATCACATACTAGAAGAATTGATAAACTTTCAAGTACCGCCGTATCTGCAGAATATCATCGCGGACTACCTAAGAGACCGAGTGCTCATATATGAGACGGATAAGGGGACACGTGAGCACCAAATCACTGGAGGAGTTCTCCAAGGATCGGTCCTCGGCCCGCTGCTGTGGAACATCATGTATGATGGAATCCTCAAGATGGATATGCCAATGGGCGCCACGGTGATAGGCTTTGCCGACGACATAGCAATAGTCGTAGTGGTAAAACAGAAAGAAGCGGCGGAAGAAATCTGCAACGACGCGGTATAGAGAGAGCCAGAACATGGCTATCAGGGAGGGACCACCCACAAAACGGAGGCGGTGCTCATAAGCATTAGGAAAGTAGTGGAGACGGCCACGATCCGAGTAGGAGACTGCACTATTAGCTCCAGTCCAAGCCTGAAGTACCTGGGGGTCATGATTGACCACAGACTTAGCTTCAAGCATCACATGGCGTATGAAAGCAGCAAAGCAGGAAAGACGGCAGTGGCCCTATCCCGCATCATGTCCAACACCGGAGGCCCGAAACAGCCAAGGCGAAAGCTACTAGCGAGCGTAGTTGGCTCAACGCTAATGTACGCTGCACCAATATGGGTTGATGCAATGAAGCATAAAACATATGCCCGAGAATGCAACGCAGTCCAGAGGCTGTGTGCCCTGAGGGTGTGTTGCGCATTCAGAATGGTATCCCAAGATGCCGCACTAGTGGTAGCAGGAATGATTCCCATCCATCTGCTGGCAAGAGAAGCCGCAGGAATCAGGGCACAGCGAACCCTGGGGACTACGGACCAGAAAACCAGAGGTGCCTTAAGGCAGCGCACAATCCTGCAATGGCAAGGCTAGGCTAATAGGCTAATCTCAGACCTGAAGAGTTGGCTGAACCGTAGCCATGGACAAGTGGAGTATCACCTGACACAACTGCTGACAGGACACGGTTGCTTTAAAGCCTACCTGCATAGGTTTAAGCACGAGGACAACCCCTTCTGCGTGGTCTGCGCAGGGTTCATCGAAGACGCAGAGCACTGCTTCTTCGAATGCCCAAGATTTCGGCAAGATCGAGAGGATCTAAGCAACAAGCTTGGAAGAATGCCAGCGGTGGCAAACCTGGCAGAATGCCTGCTGGAGTCGGAAAAAAACTGGGCCGCGATTAGATTCATGGCCGTAACTATGGCTACCAAACTGCGTCGCGAAGAAAGAGCACGCAATGCAAGGAGATAAATCATAAAGGAGATTATTAAGAGAAGAGCCCTACGGGCACCTCCCCCGGCGAAGTAATATCTCGCGACAGTACCGCCGGGATCCGGGATAGGTGTGGTTGGTTTTAGAGCGGTTAGAGTCCCTCACTTCGGCTTCGGCTGAGTCGGCATGAAGCTTTCCTGTAGTCACACAACAAAAAAAAAAAAAAAAAAAAAACACACACACACACGGAAGTAAGTGTTAAAGTATCAAGGTGCGGACGCGTTTTTCCCGATGCTCCCGTGTGGACGGCAAATAGCAGAAAAACCTGCAGGAAAAAAGCTCGGTCAGGAAACAGGCGTACACAGAGGAGGACTACGTACCAAATGGTCACCTATAGCGCGCACAAACTCAGCCCAGCGTAATAATCCAGACGCTGCAAACGGAAAATCCCGGTCGTCGGCGGTGAGGTGAGATTTTGCCCAATTGTCGTTCTCTTTCGTAGTGATCAGACGTGTTTTTGGTTTGCGCTCCGCACTTTTTCCTTTTGTTTTGAATAAACAGCCGGTGTTTTCCTAACTAAATTCTAATTATACTTCCTAACCAGACAACAATCTGGAAACCTATTCTATTACGTGAGTGCATGCCTTTTGATTTGTGTTAAAACATTATTTAACTTTTTATTTTTCGGCGTCGGCTTGTGCTTGTGTTTGTGTTGTTGCAGTGAGTGAGTACGCATTACATTGCATTGCAGTCCGCTCTCGTCTGGTAGCTTTTGTTGTTTTATCACTCTCTCGCTATCACCTCAACTTCAATAACTGTTCTTTCTCTCTCGCTCTTTAAACTTTCTGAGCAATAGCGCTCTCTGTTTAGTAGCTCTCGCTATAACCGCTCTCCACTCTGCTCTCTTTTTTTTACCAATTCCGCCATGAGCGTTGTCTGGCACATTGGACTGATACCAATTTGTTTTGCAAATAATTGTAAATAAATAATAATAAAATGGAATACGCTGTGGTCTGTGCCAAAAAAACCTGTAAGAAGCAGATCACCCACGATCAGCCGAATGTCCCCTGCTGGCTCTGCGACAGCGTAGTGCACGCAAAATGCGCTGGATTTTCTGGCCTCGTGAGTGATGCTATAGCCAAACGTAATGGCTTGCATTACAGTTGCGAGGCATGCCGTGCGGTGGAGAAAGACATGGTATCTTTCATGAGGCAGACGCGGAGTGGCTTTCAGGAGCTGACCGTTGGTTTCAAAAACCAATACGATCGGCTCCTAGCCATGGAGGCTCAGTTTAGCGGTTTAAAACTGCTGAATGAGTCTCCGAGGCGCAAAAAGGTCACTCCACGGGATCTGCAAGTGCCAACCGTCACTCAGCCGTGCGCCGCCGAAAAACTGGCTCCGACCACTGCAAGTGTGCAGCAGTTGATCTCGTTTGCCACTCCAACGGCAACGACAGCTGCTGGCGATGTAGATTCGGTAGCCGAATTCATCGCCTCGGAGAATGTGCAGCCAAGTACGTCTGCAGCATCCGTGTCCGTGGTGTCCGTTAGTTCGCTAGTTGTCCCGTCTATCCCGATCCCACCAGTAAATAGACGTTCCGGACCTCCGGATATTGCCACCACAGGTACTAGGCCTGTGGTGACTAAACCACTGGTGGGAGCTCCGCCAAATTTTGGCCGGAGCATTTGGTGGTGAAGGAGTTTAAGGCTAAGAAGAAGAATAGGCCCCCATATCCCTTCCAAATCTTTCCAGTGTGCCACCCTCAACTTCCTCTTCCTCAACTTCCCGTCTTGCTTCCACCTTTCCAAAAAACTAACTTCTCTTTTAGTAACCTATCAGAATGTAAGAGGCTTGCGTAGTAAGCTCAGCATTCGTTTCCGATATAGTGTTGAATTTGCTTCCCACGTTATTGTGTATACTGAAACCTGGTTAAAGCCGGACATTCTTAGTTCCGAGGTTTTGGCAGGTCGGTACACAACTTTTAAAAAGGACCGTTCGTCTCGACGTGCAGGTTGGGTTCTAATTGCAGTGGACTCTTACTTCACGTCAGAACACTTCACAGTTCAAGTTCAACAGGAACTGGAATTCCTGTGTGTAAAACTGATTCTTCCCGCTTTCGCTATATTCATTACTTGCTCGTATATCCCACCTTCTTCGGATATTTCAATTTATGAGCAGCACTTGTCCGCTTTAACCGCTGTTTCTTCCTCGCTATCTGATAAAGATCGTATGATAGTTCTTGGTGACTTCAACTTGCCAGTAACTCGGTAAACGAGTCTAGTATCCTAGTGCCCATGTCACGACATGACTTTGTTGACGGCTTGCTTGACCTGTCCCTGTCTCAAGTCAATCATGTGAAAAATTCCTTCGGTCGATTGCTTGATCTATGCTTTGTATCGAATCCGACCATAGTGTTGTTAACCTGAGCCCTTCCGCTCACTATACCTGAAGACGCCTACCACCCTACTTTCGAGGTGTCGCTAGATATAGGACCAACTGTATTGGATCGGTCGAGTAGACTACCTGAACGTGTCCGCTGCTTTCGTAAAGCCGAGTTTGCGAAGCTTAATAACCTAATTAGGGATTTTGATTGGTCCGCTTTGTACTTGTGCACTGATGTCACAAAAGGCACAAACATTTTTTACAATGCTCTTGGCACATATTTTGATTCTTGTGTCCCGCTTTCTTATCCGATTAGATCTGGAAAACCCCCTTGGTTTACCAAAGAGTTATCCAGTCTAAAAAACTTAACTTACTTCTCACTCTCGTTATGTAATAGCTCGGTCAAACTTTTCAGTTCTTAATGCTCAATGCTATAAGAACTACCTATCTCGTTGCAGGATACGTTTTTCTCAGGACCCTAAACAGTTTTACTGCTTCGTAAACAGTAAGCGTAGAACGTCCGCACACCCATCCTCGCTATCATTTTGTAATACGTCGGCAAATAATGATCAGGCAATTGCCGATCTTTTTTCCCAGTTTTTCCAAACCACCTATTCTGAGGAAAGCTACTCTGGTCAACCGTACGGATTACCGAGGTCGAACGGCATTTTTAGTCCCTTGTTAAATGAATATTCCTTACTTCATGATCTTCGACTAGTTAAGCCGGTGTTTTCACCGGGTCCAGACGGGGTTCCAGGTTGTGTACTCAGGTACTGCGCCGAGGCTCTGTGTGGACCTTTGCTTAAACTATTCACCCTGTCCATTGATTCCTCTTGCTTCCCCCAAATCTGGAAGGAATCGTTTATAATTCCTCTCCATAAAAAAGGTAGCAAGTCTGATGCAAAAAATTATAGAGGTATAGCAAAGTTATCCGCTATTCCCAAATTGTTTGAGACTCTGTAAACCATTCCCTTTTAGCACATAAACTTGACCTTTTAGGGTTTCCGCCCAACCTCCTGAGATGGATTTCTAGCTATCTTTGTTCTAGGTCTCAAAGAGTCCTCTTCAAAAACTCCCTCTCTTTACCAGTAAAGGTTTCTTCGGGAGTACCACAGGGCAGCCATCTAGGCCCCTTACTCTTCACACTCTTTATTAATGACTTGCCTTCAGTATTAGCATACTCTCGAGTACTTATGTATGCGGATGATGTTAAACTCTGTGTCCAGTACAAGGACATTTCATTTCATTCTCGCTTGCAATCCGATCTCAATAGCTTTCAGTCATGGTGTTGTGCAAACTTGTTACACCTTAATGCCTCGAAATTCAAAGTTATGACATATCATCGTTCTAGTCCTTTGTTGGCTCCCTACACCCTATTTGGTGGTTCTCTTGAGAGAATTACCCTGGTGGATGATCTGGGTGTTATGTTAGACCCCAAGTTAAAGTTTTCCGAACACATTTCTACCATGGTAAATAAGGCCATGGGCGTGCTTGGATTTATAAAGAGGTGGTCAAAGGAATTTGACGACCCCTATATAACAAAGACTCTCTATACCTCGCTTGTTCGTCCGATCTTAGAATACGGCTCCTGTGTATGGTGCCCTCAGTACAAGCAAAGACTATACAATACCAAGATGTTGTATGAGGAACAAATTCTTTTTCAATTTTCGTTTGACGCTTCATGGTACGGGCGCGCGGGGCTATTACTTCAATTCTCTTTTACGCTACCTTCGCCTCCGAAATGCTACTCGGCTTCGTCAATGCCTCGGTCAGCGTCGAGTCGGTGTGTGTCGAGAGAAAGAATACAAAAACAAAATATGAATCGTCTGCGTGCCGAAACCGTAGGGCAGCGTGGTCGCTGATGTCTTTGGCGCGGCACAGTGGGAACTCAGCCGAAATAGTAAAAAAATTGTATGAGTGCTTTAGATAAATTCTAATAGAGAATTTTCCAATCGAGTTTTCCCACTGTGCCGCTCCAAAGACATCGGCGATCCGCGACCACCGCTTCGACGGTGCTGAGGCTCGAGAGTCCAGAATTGCCGAACAGACGAAACCGATGGGCAGCGGGGTCGCGGTAGAGACGAAGTACAGGCGAATTGAAACCCCTCGCGCTCTCTCGTGCCTTTTGGGTTCTAATGTTAGGACCCGCCATAGAACAGCTTTTTGGTCGCTCATGCAACATCTTGGTATTGTATAGTCTTTGGTACAAGGTACACCAGGACCGTATAGAATCAGTACAGAAAAACTTTTTACTCTTTGCTCTACGGGGCCTTAACTGGGATGCGGGTGTAAGACTCCCATCTTACTCTAGTCGACTACTATTAGTAAACCTCCCATCCTTAGTTAACCGTAGAAAAATGCTTGGTATGATATTTATGCACAACTTGATCAGGGGTGACATAGACAGCCCTGATCTGTTGAGCCGCATAAACTTCACGATTCGTATTACACTGACTAGAAATTTTATACCGATGTTCCTTCCACTTTGTAGATCGAATTATTCCTTGCATGAACCGTTTAGGGTCTTATGCTCGGATTATAATTCCCTCTACCATATTATATCCAACACTAATTCTCTTCCTCTCATTAAATTATTAATCCACCTTTCTATTAATTAGTAACTGTAGTGGTATTTGTATTTTGATTGCATGCGTAGTTTCTTAGTAAGTTTAGTGCTAATTTTCCTCGAATGTTAGTCTAATAGCTATCTTTCTTGCATGTTGCACCGCGCGTCATGCGGCAGCGCCCCTCGGTCGGTTGGGCGGGAGGAGGCTGCGTTTTGCCTGGGATCCGCGCGTAACAGCCTTCTGCTGGTGTCACACGGGCCACTTGACGGTGCAGTAACTGCATCGCCTCTTGAAAGATGCAGTCATTGCATGTCAACGTCCAAATGTTGTCTCTCATTCCAAGCAGGCCACTAGTGTTGTAATCAAATGTCACTCTAGGTTATGTACCGTCTGCTTTGTTGCAAATTGTAACAAGTCATGACAGCTGATCGAGCCGCCAGCTGCTGATCGGTGCTTCGCAGCCCTGCAGCAGCCCTGACGCGCTGCCGGAAAACGACAACAGAGGGCGCTGATGGCGATCCAACAAGGTCGATTAGAGCTACCTACAGGGGGCGCAGTGCGCAGATCTACCGGAGCCGCCAGGCGACTACCCTCCACCAGAGGGCGCTTTATAACGAACGCTAAAGACGGGCAAAAGGCTGCTCCAACCGACGGCCATCCTGTTAAAAGCACACGCGAGCGGACAGCAAAAGGGAAATGGCAGGCTACCAACCTTCCCGTAGCACCGAACCCAGTAAGGTACTCCGTATGGTATACTGGAAGCCACTTAAGAATTTTTCTGCTATAGGGCTGACGGCAACGGCATTCCATGACCTCAATACGCAGCTTGAAACGCTGTTGAAATGGCTCATGGGCTTATGTGCTTGCCGCCCCCCTCCCGTTAAAACCATGGCAAGCCTCTTCTAACGCTCGGCAGCTGCACCATTAAGTTGGCTGCGTAGGTTTGGTTGATTCCATCCCAATCAATACCGATCTGGCACTGAACTCTGCAGCCCATAAGGCCCAGAGTCAACCCTCGCATGAACCTCATTCTCGGAAAGGTACCCATGGGATCATGAAGGTGACTACGCAATACAGCTGTCGACAACGGACTAGAGTTGGGACTCACTAAAGGAAATGACTTCAACTATCAATAAATTGACTGATGTGCTGAATTCTCAGCAAATCGAGATTTCAGAGGACGTGGTATTCGGGAGACGGAATATCATAGGAAGATCGCCACCTAAATCTGCCCCGGCGGACGAAAGAGTCGCACGACTCGCACAGAGGACTGGGAGCAAGACCCAAGAGTCCCTGCCCAATATGAGGGAAGCACTCATCAGCCTAGGCGAGAGAGTAAAAGAATTAAAAACCATGATGAGCGAGCAGCGGCACGTTAACACTGCCATGAGGGATCTCGCCGCAGGAATAGCAGACCTTCAAACAACGGTGGTTAAATGCTGGGAGAGCTCGACCAAGGAGAAACCCTCCAATGAAGGGAAAACGCTGAAGGGTAGAGAGGGCCTCACAGACCTCGCCAGAGAGGGAGGCAGATAAGAGAGGAAGCGTGTACAAGCGGGTACGAGAGGAGTCACACAAGAGCAGGCGTTTCTCACCAAAGCGGCACAAGGGACCGCCGCAAATCCGAGTCCCCCACAAACTGATGTTGCCAGACCCAGGTCAAGGAGATGCGACAGCGGGCGGCGAGAGCACTCCCACAACCGCACCAGTAACCAGAGTGGATACCCCCAGTAGTAAGCTGCAGAAGTGGCAACTCGTCGACAGTAAATAAAAACGGGAGCGGGCCGAAAGGAGACACAGGCCGGATGTCATAATCATCCAACCTCAGGGCAACCTAACATACAGCGATATGCTGCGGATGGTCACCAGGCGGCAGGACGACAAGCTGAAGGCCGTCAGCGAAAACGTCAACCGGGTCAGGCGAACAGCGAAAGGAGATCGACTGCTTGAACTGACGGGCGAGTGCAGCAGCAGCAACGAGAGGATGAAAGAAGACATCCAGCTGGCGATGGGAAACCAAGTGGGCATCAGAGCCGTGTCAGAGGAATCCTGCGTGGAGATAAGGGATCTCGACACCCTGGTCACAAAAGAGGATGTTGTTGCTGCAATTGCAAAACAGGCGGGGCAAGAGGTGGTTACCAGTGCGGTCAAAAGCCTTAGACAGGCCTTCGCCGGCACGCAAATGGCAATAGTTTGCCGTCGGTCGCCAAGGAACTTCTCAAAGAGGGCAGGCTGAGGATTGGTTGGACCAGATGCCGGGTCAGTGAACGGCAAGCACAAAGGAGGTGCTATAAATGCCTGCAGTTCGGCCATATAGCGGCGAACTGCACAAGCGCTGTAGACCGCTCGGGTTGTGGCCTCAAGTGTGGCGAGAGCGGCCACAAAGCAGCAACGAGCCAAAAGGAGCCAAAGTGCTCTGTATGTACAGAGGGAAACCGTCAGGACACCAAGCACTATGTTGGCAGCAGGAGATGCCCAATGGTGCAAGGAGGCTCACGTACCCAGCGTATAAAGTGAAGTTCCTGCAACTCAACCTAAACCATTGCGCGGCAGCTCAAGATCTGTTGAGCTCAACGACCAGGGAGGAAAATGTGGACGTCGCTATCCTTAGTGAGCCGTACAGGACGAGGAGTGACGCTAACTTTGCAGTGGACGCTACAGGAAAGGCGGCGATCTGGGTCTGCGGAAGACGGCCGAGCCGGATGAAATCAGTGGAGTCCGCAAACCACTACGTCAGAGCTAAGATCGAGGAACTCTGGGTCTACAGTTGCTACCTACCGCCGAGCCTGCAGGCTAACGAGTTCTCGGCCGTCCTAGACGAGCTAGCCGAGGATGCAAGAGGTCCTTCTGGAGTGGTGATAGCGGGGGATTTCAACGCCTGGGCTGAAGACTGGGGCTGCCCGTCAACAAACGCCAGAGGAAGAATTTTACTGGAGAGCCTGGCCTCACTCGATATTGCCCTGCTGAACGCAAGAAACGAGCACTCCTTTAACAGGGGCGGCATCGGATCGTGCATTGACCTGACTTTCGTCAGCAGCTCCCTATATACGCGGGCTGAGTGGAAGCTGAGCGATACCTACACGGCAAGCGATCACTTTGCAATCTGTTGCGAAATAACCACTGGCAGCAGAGCCCGCCAGGCAAGGAACCCCCAGGTAGCAAGGATGGGCTTCAAAGCCGGATCATTTAACACAGCTGATTTTTCCGCGAACCTGGTCACCCCACCGCCAGCGGCCGATGCCTCTAGCGAGGCAGACAGAGTGATGGAGGCAGTGCTGCACGCCTGCAGGGCGAGCATGGAGAGACGCTACGAGTACAGGAGTCACCACCAGCCGGTTTACTGGTGGAACCAGCAGATCAAGGATACGCGACGGAAATGCCTGCAGGCCCGCAGGCAGTACCAGAAAGCGCGTGGCCGGGCAAATTATACGCAACTCCAGGGCGAATACACAGCTGCTCGCAGGGACCTGAAGCTAGCCATTCGAGATAGCAAGCGGAAGTGTTTTTTGGAACTCTGCGACTCAGCGGAGCATGACATCTGGGGAAGGGCCTACAAGTTGATAATAAAAAAAAATGAATGCTCTGAAACCGAAGGCACCGGTTGAAGCAGAGAAAATGAAGAATATCGTGGAGACCCTATTCCCCCGTATGCCTCAGGGGGGCAGCGACCAGATGCTAGCCGATGAGCAATCATGGAACGAGGTCGCCGACATGGCAGCATGTGTGATCAAGGAGCTGCGCAGGCTGGAGCGAAGCCGGACAAACTAAGTCCGAGAGATGACCCCACAGCCCGCACCGCGAAGTAATGCCTAGCGGCAGTCCCGTGGTAGCGTGCACAGACCAGACTCCGTACGGACAGATGATCCTAAGAGCAATTAGGAATAAAATAACAGGGAAAGCTAACGAAGCTATTATCGAGGCAGGGGCCAACCTTAACTGGGATGAAATTAAAGAGGCCCTAATCATCAGTCTTTCCGATAAGAGGGACGAACCAACCTTGTTGTACGAACTTCATTGCGTAGTCCAAGTAACTAGTAACTATCCTCTTCAAAAACTGTACGATAAAGTATGTGAAATCAAGTTAGCTTTATTCAGACTAACAGAAACTAAAGAATCCGAACCACTGTTGGTTAGAATAAAGAAAAACCTTTTCGCGGACATATGTCTCAACTCATTCCTATCCGGAATAAACGGCCCATTTGGAGCCGTAATCAGGTCCATGAAACCAACTAATCTTCGTGAGGCGTTGGAATGGGCACTGAAGGAAAGACAAATTTACTTCACTAATAAGAGACAAATAAACCACCACCAGGGTAAGGAGGACCGCAACATAAATAGACGCTACAACAATAACAGTAACAGACAATACAACGAGAACCGTAACGATAAACGAAGATACCAAGATAGCCATGATAGGGACGCATATAGACAAAATAGAAACCCCAACACGTTGGCCGTCATACCAAAAGAAAATAGCTACAAACAAAAAAACGAACAATTTAATAGAAATTCAAACAACCCCCAATCCAGGAGCTCAGTAAATAACGTAGAGCAACAACAGTTAGAATTTCACAACTACAACGACCAACCAAATTTTCTCACAGAAGCCTCGACAAGCAAACAGGGTACCTAACCAACACAAACCTAGGATCCACACTACCATATATTATAGTAAAAATACAACCAAATAAAACATTGAAATTCTTGATAGACACAGGCTCATGCCCCTCATTTATCAACCCCAGCTTCATAACCAAACAAAAACAACAACAGCTCCAAACACCAGTGGTGATCAAAACAGTGCTCAATTCGCACCAACTCCAATTAAAGACCAATCTCGAAATATTCCAAGAGTTCTCCGACAACACGCAATATACATTGCTATTATTCAAGTTCCACCCTTATTTCGACGGACTCATTGGAATCAATATCTTACAACAAATTCAAGCCGTAGTCAACATACCACAACGATCACTCCAAACAAGGAGTTCTAACATTCCAATAGAGATAGAAACTAAGGCTATTCTCAACTTACATATAATCGAAGAAGAATCGAGAAAGATCGTACAAGTACCCGTCAATGTTAAAAACGGTACATTCTGGTGTGAACCAACCATAATTTCGGAGAATCTATTAATTTCAGGCGGATTATACTCCGCCAAAGACAATCTAAGTTATATAGAAGTTAACAATTTTTCAAGTACTGAACAAAAATTCTGCCTAGACTCACAACTAATAGTAGTGGAACAGAATGAAAACGATTATATAGAAGTCAATACAGTCATAGAAGAAAATATAGGGATAACACCCGATTACGCCAACCCTGAAACAATAATACAAACAGAACATCTAAACGATGAGGAAAGAAAAGCGTTAAGAAAACTCTGCTCCAAATTCCCAAATCTGTTCTACACAGAAGGAGAGCAACTAACCTTTACAAATTTAGTAAAACATAAAATAAACACAACCGACGAGATACCCATTCACACCAAACGATTTCGATACAGTCAGAAAGAAAGACAAGAAATAGACAACCAAATTCAAAAGTTACTAGAAGAAAACATTATCAGACACAGTTACTCACCCTGGAGTTCACCAACATTCCTTGTTTCCAAGAAAACGGACAAATCCAACCAGAACGAGGGGAAACGTTGTGAGTTGCTGCGGACACCGCAACTCTACAGTTATACCCGATACTAAGTCAGTGTGGCTCTCCTCCGGCAGACGGCGCTAATATTAAACGACACGACAAAGAGTGCGAGAGAGAAAGAAAATCAGTCTGAGCGTGACGTCGGGCGCTGCTTAGCCACTGCAAATTGATTTCTTGCTTTTGGCTACAAAAATTATCCGATCTGATCCAGATTCAGCAACCGGATAGATATGGTCATTATCAATGATTCTGCGTTTTATAGTGAGATCTAACAGGAGTGCGGATACTAAATTTGGTTACTCTAGCCATAATAGTCTCTGAGATTTATAGCAAATTTGGTTGCTCTAGCTCTTATGGGTTCTGAGATCCTTAAACTCATATTTTGCAATTGGCAAAACCGACCATGAAACCTGTGTGTTAGAGAGAGACAGAGAGAGAAAGAGTGAAATTGTTTTCGTGATTCTTGCTATAATAATTATACAATCTGGTTTAGATTTTGCATTCTAGAAGATATGGTCATTCTCTACGATTCTGCGTTTTTGGTTTTCTCGTATCTTTAAAATTATGGATGCCACAGATTTTCGCTCTTTGTGGGGGCGGAAGTGGGCGGGGCAAAGTTTTGAAATATTTTTGTAGCAGTCACATATCACAGAAGTCTGGATCCAAAACATCGTTGCTCTAGCTCTCATAGTCTTTGAGCATTAGGCCCTGAAGGGGACGGACAGACGGACAGACAGACATGGCTCAATCGACTCGGCTATTGATGCTGATCAAGAATATATATACTTTATGGGGTCGGAAACGATTCCTTCTGGACGTTACACACATCCATTTTCACGACAAATCTAATATACCCCAATACTCATTTTGAGTATTGGGTAATAATAACATTTATCAACATTGCCCGCGACATATATAATAAGAGACGAACCGATCATATATCAATCTTAGAAAGAAAAATATTCAAAATGGATTTAAAGAATAATAATCAATACCCGACAGCCGAGCTACTTATATGAAAAAAATTACCTTTGCTTCATCAAATAGAACGTTGAATCTGCTATCTATAAGGTACAAACTTGCCAATTCAGGAAAACAAAAACAAATGCTATTCGGGTATGGAAGGAGTTACCTTTCAATATTAAAAATATTAGTCGAGCAACGCAATTAGGGAGAAATTAGAAAAACACTTGATAAACTCTTAATAAAACGAGGGGAACGTTGTGAGTTGCTGCGTACACCGCAACTATACATTTATACCCGATGCTTAGTCAGTATGGCTCGCCTCCGGCAGACGCCGCTTATATTTAGCGACACGACAAAGAGTGCGTGCGAGAGAGACAGAAAATCAGTCTAAGCGTGACGTCGGACGCTGCGTAGCCAATGCAAATTGATTTCTTGCTTTTAGCTACAAAAATGATCCGATCTGATTCAGATTCAGCAACCGGATAGATATGGTCATTCTCTATGATTCTGCGTTTTTAGTTTTCTCGAATCTGCAATATTGTGGATGCAACAGATTTTCGTTTTTTGTGGGGGCGGATGGGGTGGGGCGAAATTCTGAGATATACGTTTTATAGTGAGATCTAACAGAAGTGCGGATACCAAATTTGGTTACTCTAGCCTTAATAGTCTCTGAGATTTGTTGTTGCCCCAGATTTTCGTCCTTTGCGGCGGCGGAAGGGGGTGTGGCGAAATTTTGACACAAAACGGTCAAGGTCCGATATCACAGGAGTGTGGATACCAAATTTGGTTGCTCTTGCTCTTATGGGTTCTGAGATCCTTGAACTCATATTTTGCAATTGGCAAAACCGACCATGAAACCTGTGTGTTATAGTGAGACAGAGCGAGAAAAAGTGAAATTTTTTTCGTGATTCTGGCTGTAATAATTATACGATCTGGTTCAGATCTTGCACTCTAGAAGATATATTCATCTTCTACGATTCTGCGTTTTTAGTTTTCTCGTATCGTCGAAATTGTGGATGCCACAGATTTTCGCCCTTTGTGGGGGCGGAAGTGGGCGGGGCAAAGTTTTGAAATATTTTTGTAGCAGTGACATATCACAGAAGTCTGGATCCAAAACATCGTTGCTCTAGCTCTTATAGTCTTTGAGCACTAGGCGCTGAAGGGGACGGACAGACGGACGGACGGACAGACAGACATGGCTCAATCGACTCGGCTATTGATGCTGATCAAGAATATATATACTTTATGGGGTCGGAAACGATTCCTTCTGGACGTTACACACATACACTTTTACCACAAATCTAATATACCCCAATACTCATTTTGAGTATCGGGTATAAAAAACAAAAACCAACCAGTATTAATAATACAAATATTAGTCACAATAATAAAAATATTAGTCATGCTAAAAATCTTAGAATAAGAAAATCATTATTTTTAAAAGCACACATCTTGTATGTAAACTCCATGTGACTAGCGCATTAACACAAAGTAGAAATGCTGTCGCGTTAGGATTATATATGTATATATAAATATATAAATAAATAAATAAATTTCCCTTGGTTGGTATGCTCTGGTACTTTATGACTTGTCGGGGCTGCGATGGACACGTTAGGTGCGGCCGTTGTCGCCGCCGAGATCCCATCTACATTTGTATCCCAAACGCAATAGATTTCCCTTGCATCTTTTCCGGCTCATATATCTCTCCTAATACAGCTTCTTGAACAGTAAACTTAGAACGTCCGCACACACATCCTCGCTATCAGCAAATAATGATCAGGCAATCGCCGATATCTTTGCCCAATTTTTTCAAAGCTCAGGAAAGCTACTCTGGTCAGCCGTATCCATAAGGCTTACCGAGGTCCAACGACATTTTCAGTCCTTTGCTAAATGAAAGCTTGCTGCTTCATGATCTTTGACTAGTTACGTCAGTGTTTTCGCCGGGTCCTTCCCGGCTGTGTTCTCAAGTACTGCGTCGAAGTTCTGTGTGGACCCTTGCTTAAACTATTCACCCTGTCCATTAAATCTTCATGCTTCCCCGCGACCGGGAAAGAATCGTTCAGAATTCATCTCCATAGGAAAGCTGGCAGGTCTGACGTAAAGAACGATAGGTATTTCTAAGCTATCTATGCAACATCCCTGCAAGTCACATATATCTCCAACTCAGCATGGATTTATAAGGCCACCACGTATTTGTAGGAGAACCAAATTCTTTAAATATTTTATAAAGTCTTCATTTTTAGTTTTGTAGACTGGATAACTCCTTGGTAAACCAAGGGGGCTTTCCAGATCTAATAGGACAAGAAAGCGGGACACAAGAATACAAAAAAAACGGGGGGGAACGTTGTGAGTTGCTGCACCGACCGTAACTTTACATTTATACCCGATACATAGTCAGTATGGATATATTGAGCGACAATGTGAGAGAGACAGATAAGGTGTCTGAACATGTCATCGGGCGCTGCGTAGCCACTGCATTTTAATTTGTTCCTTTTGGCTATAAAAATGATCCGATCTGATCCCGATTCAGCAGTCTCATAGATACGGTTATTCGCTACGATTCTGCGTTCTTAGTTTTCTCGTATCGTCAATAGGGGGTGGGGCGAAATTTTGAGATATACATTTTATAATGAGATCTAACAGGAGTGTGCAAATTGATTTGTTCCTATTGGCTATAAAAATGATCTGACCTGATCCAGATTCAGCAGTCAGATAGATATGGTCATTCTCTATGATTCTGCGTTTTTAGTTTTCTCGAATCTGCAATATTGTGGATGCAACAGATTTTCGTTTTTTGTGGGGGCGGATGGGGGTGGGGCGAAATTCTGAGATATACGTTTTATAGTGAGATCTAACAGAAGTGCGGATACCAAATTTGGTTACTCTAGCCTTAATAGTCTCTGAGATTTGTGGATGCCTCAGATTTTCATCCTTTGCGGGGGCGGAAGGGGGTCTGGCGAAATTTTGACACAAAATGGTCAAGGTCCGATATCACAGGAGTGTGGATACCAAATTTGGTTGCTCTAGCTCTTATGGGTTCTGAGATCCTTGAACTCATATTTTGCAATTGGCAAAACCGACCATGAAACCTGTGTGTTAGAGAGAGACAGAGCGAGAAAGAGTGAAATTGTTTTCTTGATTCTGACTATAATAATTATACGATCTGGTTCAGATTGGTTGGTTGCACTCTAGAAGATATAGTCATCTTCTACGATTTTGAAATATTTTTGTAGCAGTGACATATCACTGAAGTCTGGATCCAAAACATCGTTGCTCTAGCTCTTATAGTCTTTGAGCATTAGGCGCTGAAGTTGACGGACAGACGGACGGACAGACGGACGGACGGACAGACAGACAGACGGACAGACAGACATGACTCAATCGACTCGGCTATTGATGCTGATCAAAAATATATATACTTTATGGGGTCGGAAACGATTCCTTCTGGACGTTACACACATCCACTTGTACCACAAATCTAATATACCCCAATACTCATTTTGAGTATCGGGTATAAAAACTCATGTAGTCAAGAGCTTTTTCGCTTAACGGAGGCTCTCCCTTATGCCCCGCTGGCAACTATAAGCGCATACGCCGCGCATAAGAAACAGTTATCTTACGAACAAGGCGCAAAAGGGAAGATGCGAGGCTGGTCGCTCTGACTCTCCTTTCTGCTTTCAGCTTGCGTTTGCTTGCAATTAATGCAATTAAATAACTGACCTGCCATAACGATCGCTGCGGACAGTTTTACATTCCCTGGATAGCCTTTCTTTTGCATATTTATTTATTTATCTATTTACCTAATATAAAAGTTAGATATATGCATACTGCCCTTCTTTCAATTTGTAAGTTTTTTTTCAATCGAAATGGTATTATTAAGAGTTAATAATTTACTAAGTTACTAGTTGCGATGCGCGCTCTATTGCTCAATATGAAATATAGTATTTAACATGAATTGGTGATAGAGTTCTATATGCGGGGACCATGCTGGGCCAAGGAGGGTAATGTGGTTGGATAGGAGGCTGTAAAAGTCTTCTTTATGGGATCACCGGATGAACCGGGAGCGGTGATCATGGTAGGGTGGGCATAAGTGGTCACAACAACACCGTGTCACGACTCGTATGTGTGTATGTGTCCGTGTACGTGGTTAGGTGTATTTGCTCATGTTCGTATTTGTGTCCGATACTTCGCTTGCACGTGAAATTTTAATGAACGTTACTGTATCTGTGTTATATTGATTGTTGGAGTAGAGCTGTGTCCCGTCCGTTCTGGGAAATAAAAACCCCCCCATTTCTTGCCGATGAGACGGAAGCCGGAACAAGCACATGCCCGGACGGGAGACGAACCATCGCCTGCTCAGCCTTCCTTGGAGATTTCTAATACCCAATATGCTACAGATAAGCATCAAGATTTTCAGAGAATTGTTTGGAGAGAAGATCCAATGCTACACTAGCGTATTCATCTGCTTCACTTCTAAGGCTATACACATGGAGCTCGTAAAGGATTTGACCCCCGCATCGAGGAAGACCAAGTCAAATTTGGTCGGACAATGCGACAAACTTCGTTGGGGCCAAGAACGAGCTTCTGGAGCTAAAGAAGCTTTGTTTGAGCGAACCGCATATGAAGGAGGTCCACGAATCCTGCTTGGCTGACTCGATCGACTGGCGTTTCATCCCACCTCGCTCTCCGCATTTTGGCGGGTTGTGGGAAGCGGCCGTGAAGACCGCAAAATATCACCGCTCAGTTGGACCATCTGTGCTTAGCTTCGACGAGCTGCGCACTCTGATCTGTCAGATCACTGCAATTGTTAACTCTCGCCCTTTGCTCTCGCTTTCAGAAAATCCTGATGATTTAGACGTTTTGACTCCTGCTCATCTGCTTTTAGGCGGCCCCCATGAGCAAATCCTCGAGCCTGACCTAACGAAGCTGAACTACAATCGTCTGGATGGCTGGCAGCGGGTCACCCAACTACAACAAATATTTTGGAGCCGTTGGCGCGAAGAGTATCTCACTCTTTTGCAAGAGCGCTCGAAGTGGCGTACCCCCGCGCAAAACATCTGCAAGAACGACCTCGTTCACTGGCTAGAGTGGTCTATGTCGTTTTGGGCAAGGACGGAGTGTGTCGCGTCGCTGACCTGAAGACATCCTCAGGAAACATCAGGAGGGCCGTCACTCGGCTATGTTTGCTGCCACTTAAGGAATCTGTTGAGAGACTAGCTCCCAACGGGGGGAGTATGTTCGGGCCAGCCGCTGAAGAATAACCGTAACTTTAACATTATTATTGTATGAGCAGAGAGAGCCGCCTATGTTGTAAAACGTTGACTTTCTGCAGAGCTGCTGCGCTCTCCCGCTCCCGCTCCCGCTACTTTGATCTGCTACCGCCACTTCGGCAATCACTTTGATCTAACGCCGTCGTCTATAGTTTAGTTCTATGCTAACCCCTCTGCGCATTGGTTGCATATCGATCTCGCATAAATTTTATCTGGCAATAGCAAGCAATCGGCTTCCGCTAAGCCACCAAGATTAAATACGAATTATAAAGTTTAACCCAAAATCTCTTTTCATTTTTGAAACGCATAGGTGCCAAAAAAGCTTGGCATCTCAAACAGACACATTGTGTCAAAGTGCAAATCGTCACATTGCAGAGTATGCAAGAATTCTAAACGCACGTTCACTAGTTTCGAATCATGCAATGGCGCACGACAATGACCAAGTAATTTTAGCCACAGCAGTTGTTGACATTAAAGGCAGCTCAAGCCAGCGTCAGCCAGCCAGAGTATTGAACTTTATCACGGATGAATTGGCAAAAAGTCTGCAGTTAAAGAGAACTAGAAAGCATATTAGTTTCCAGCTTATCGGCACGCCAAGTTGTGCAAACCACAATCTGCTCTCGCATACAGCCATTCGAAATGGTGGCATATTTCGTGATTTTAAAATCGATTTCCTCGTACCATCCACAAAAGGCGGTTCCGCCTGATTCCTTAATGGATGCTACTGAGAGCTATCCACTGGCTGATCCAATCTTTTACAAGCCACAAAAAGTTGATCTGCTATTAGGTGCAGACGCCTTTTTCGGTATCTTAAGGTCAAGTAAAACAGGGCAGAGAGGCACTAACCTTACAAAACACTGTTTTTTGGGTGGGTGGTGTCTGGACGTTGCAAGTCCAAAGGCCCTCAAGCCACATTAACTTGCTCTATGGTGAGCACAGTTCAAAAAGTCTGCCCGCTCGATAGCTTGGTCAAACGTTTCTGGGAGTTGGAAAATGTTCCAAATGCATCCATAGAAGGACTGTATACCCCCGAAGAAACTATGTGTGAAAAATCCTTTATCGAGGTTTCTTTGTCATTTAAGTCTAGCCCGACATCTCTCGGTTCGTCTTTTGAGACAGCCAGAAGACGATTTTTGTCTTTATAAAGGCGATTATGCCAAAAACCAGCCATAAAATCGATGTTTATGGACTTTATGGAGGAATACCTGTCGTTAGGCCATATGAATGCAATGGAAAACTCAATCCCGGCAGAGCCGCATTGTTTCATCCCGTATCAATGCGTGAAACGACCACAAAGTACATCCACTAAGCTTAGAGTTGTGTTCCATGCGTCGTGCAAAACAACGAGTCAAGTCTCGCTCAATGATTTACTCATGGTTGGAGAAACCATCCAGCCGTGCCTATACGCAACGTTGTTAAGATTTCGGCGTCGCAAATTTGCTCTTACAGCAGACATTATAAAAATGTACCGTCAAGTCGAACTTAATGAGGCGCATCGCAAATTTCAATTAATTATTTGAAGACGTGCAAGTTCGGATCCCTTGCAAGTATTTCGTCTCAATACGGTAACTTATGGCACGGCCAGCGCACCATTGCTTGCTGTCAGGTGCTTGAAGTATATAAGCGAAACTCATTTAAATTCGCATCCACTCAAAGGCTCAAAGTCTCTTGCTTCAGATTTCTATGTTGACGATCTTCTTACAGGCGCAGACATGATATCCGAGCTATGGATGTTGCGTCAACAGCTAGTTGAAATCCTAGAGCAGGCCGGATTTGTGCTGGCGAAGTGGACTGCTAATTGTCAACTAGGTGATTACGTATGCAAAAATCTTCTGCAGGAAATTTGGCTTTTGAGCCTTGGTTGGGACGATCCCATTCCCTTGAAATTGCAACAAAGATGGGAGTCGATGGTTTCGGACATGCAAAGGTTGTATGAAGTCACCATTCCACTTTTGTAGGAGCAAGCAAAAGCACTTGATGTCAAATACATGGGTTTGCAGATGCGTCCACGCGAGCATACGGCTGCTGCATCTACGTTCGTGTTTCCCATTCAAATGGAGTGTCCGTTAACTTATTAACGGCAAAGTCAAGGGTAGCACCCTTAAAGACAAAAACAAGCCCAAGATTAGAGCTATGTGCCGCTTATCTGCTGGCAAAGTTGTGGGAGGAAGTTCGATCTATTATTGATTGCCCCGTAGAGGAGGTTATATTGTGGTCAGATTCGGAAGTGGTTCTACATTGGCTGCAAACTCATCCCTCCCAGTTAACAACATTTGTTTCAAATCGAGTTGCAGAGATACAGGAAATCACTTCGACTGCCTCATGGAGACATGTACCCACCAAAGAAAATCCTGCAGATCCAGTATCTCGGGGATCATCAGTAGCAGACTTAGGTTCACTATTTTGGTTAAACGGCCATTCATTCCTGCAACAAAATGCCATGGATTGGCCTCAAAATTTTCATTTCCGTTTGACAGAAGCGGACACGTCAGTAGAGAAGAAGAAGGTAGCCACTTCGCTTGTCGCGGCCGATGGCGAACACAATCCCATCCTCACCATAATAGAAAACTCATCATCATATATGAAAGTGGTAGTGCACAATTGCATATATCCGCCGGTTCATAAATAAAAGGAAAGGAGTAACTTGGAGTAGTACTTGTCCGTCATCAGAAGAGCTCGGCGTAGCGTTTCTAGCAGCAGTTGAAGCTGTTCAAAGAGACGCATTACCGTAGGAGATTGACAAAATAAAAAAGTCATCAAAGCCTCTTTAGATGTACATAGCAGTGTTTGTCTGCTTTGCATCTAAGGCCGTACAACTAGATATTGTAAAAGACTTGACCTCTAATACATTTATTTTGTGCTTATCCAGGTTTGTTGGACGTCGTGGGCCTCTTGTCAAACTCTATTGCGACAACGCCACGAATTTTGTTGGTGCAGCTCGCATGCTCAAGGAGCGTATGGATGCAGTCAATGCCAAGGACGAAGCCCTCAAGGCGTATGCTGCGGCTCACAGTTTTTCGGTGGAATTCATTCCCCCGCGAGCCCCGCACATTTGAGGCCTGTGGGAGTCGGCGGTGACGTCCACCAAGAATCTGCTGCTCAGGGCTATGGGCAGCGCAGTGCTCAAGGAGGACGAGCTGCATACGGTTCTCGTGGACGCCGAAGCCGTGCTCAATTCCAGACCACTGGTGGTCGACAGCGGCAGCCCCAACGAAGGGGAGGTGTTGACTCCAGCGCATCTACTAGTCGGCAGAACGCTAGTTTCGCTGCCGCCCGAATCAGAGCTGCCCAGACCAGACAGCAGCCTCTCATATCTGCAACGATGGCAGCTCGTGTCTGCCATCAAGCAAAGTTTTGGAGAGATTGGTCCAGAGACTATCTTCTCAGCCTTCAACAGCGAGGGAAGTGGTCCGAGGAGGTCGCCAACTTGGAGCCAGGCAGAGTGGTGGCAATTCACGAGGACAACGTGCCCCCTCAAATGTGGCTCACCGGAATAGTGGAGGAGGCAATCCCAGGAGCGGACGGGAAGGTTCGCGTGGCCGTGATTAGGACTAAGGCCGGAGTCTACAAGCGATCGATCCATCGCTTGGCGCCTATTCCAGTGGATTGAAGCCTATAGGCTGTCAACGCGGCCGATGTTAAGGCAAATCAGTTGCCTGCCTATATATATATATATATATATATATATATATATATATAATTATACCTAAGAGACATGTATGAAATCACGCTCTTGAATTTTAATGTATGAAATCACGCTCTTGAATTGTAATGTCGTGCACTCTTATACCATGTTGCGAACGGAGCTTATGCAAGCAGCAGCCGCTCATGAAGAGGGCGCCGCTTTAGAATAAACGCACTTATAATTGAAAGTCAATTGAGTGCACAAGTTTGATCTGTCGGTCTGTCTGATTCCAGTGTCTAATTAAACCCTCAGAAATCGTGCCTAACGGCAGGCTATTTAGCACATCCACCAATAACATAATTGAGGTAGCGCGAAATGGAAAATTATTATAATATTGAGTGTACTTGAGCATATGGATTCATTACTTTTGAGCAGTTCTTCAACTTTGACTTCACATTACAAAAATATATCCCTAAATTTTGTTTACTCTTTCGTGGACGTTGACATGCAATGACTGCAATTTCAAGAGGCGATGCATGCAGGAAAGATAGCTGTTAGACTAATATTCGAGGAAGATTAGCACTTAAGTTTCTAAGAGAACTAGGCATGCATTCAAAATAAAAATAAAAATAACACTACAATTACTAATTACTAATTACTAGAAAGGTGTGTAAGGATTAGTAATTTAATAAGAGGAAGATAACTAGTAATGGATATGATATGGTAGAGGGAATTATAATCCGAGCATAAGACCCTAAACGGTTCATGCAAGGAATAATTCGATCTACAAAGTGGAAGGAACAAATTTCTAGTAATTTATAGTAATAAAATTTCTAGTAAGTCCAAAAGGAATCGTGAAGTTTATGCGCCTCAACAGATCAGGGCTGTCTATGTCACCTCTGATCAAGTTGTGCAAAAAAATCACACCAAATATTTTTATACGGTTAACTAAGGATGGGAGGTTTACTAGTAGCAGTCACTAGAGTAAGATGGGAGTCTCACACCTTCATCCCAGCTAAGGCCCCGCAGAGCAAATAGTAAAAAGTTTTTCTCTACTGATTCTATACGGTCCTGGTGTACTTTGTACTGCGGGCACCACACAGAGGAGCCGTATTCTAAGATCGGACGAACAAGCGACCTTTGACCACCAAGAATAAGGGGCCTAAATGACTGCCCTGTGGCACTCCCGAAGAAACCTTTACTGGTGAAGAGAGGGAGTTTTGTAAGAGGACTCTTTGAATCCTGGAACAAAGATAGCTAGACATCCATCTCAGGAGGTTGGACAGAAACCCTAAAAGGCCAAGTTTGTGCGCTAGAAGGAAGTGGTTTACAGAGTCGAATGCTTTATTAAAGTCGGTGTAAATAACATCCGTCTGTAAGTTACCTTGAAAGCCTTCAAAGCCTTGAAAGTTCGTGGTGGTTGATCGCCGCCTTATAAATACATGCTGAGTTGGAGATATAAGTGACTTGCAGAGATGTTGCAAGTGCGGAGTTAAAATCTTCTCAAACATTTTGGGAATGGCGGATAACTTTGCTATACCACTATAATTTTTTGCTTCAGACTTGATACCCTATTTTATGGAGTGGAATAATAAACAATTCCTTCCAGATCGGGGGGAAACAAGAAGATTCAAAGGACGGGGTGAATAGTTTAAGCAAGGGTCCCCACAGTGCCTCGGCGCAGTACCTGAGTACACATCCTGGAGCCCCGTCTGGCCCCGATGAAAACACCGGCTTAACTAGTCGAAGATCATGAAGTAAAGAATATTCATTTAACAAGGGACTGAAAATGCCGTTCGACCCAGGTCAACCGTATGGGTACGGATGACTCAGTAAAGGTGGTTTGGAAAAATTGAGCAAAAAGATCGGCGATTGCCTCATCAATCTTTGCCGACGTATTACGAAATAATAGCGAGGATGGGTGTGCGGACGTTCTACGCTTACTGTTTACGAAGCAGTAAAACTGTTTAGGGTCCTGAGAAAAACGTATCCTGAATCGAGATATGTAATTCTTATAGCATTGAGACTTAAGAACTGAAAAGTTTAACCGAGCTATTTCATAGAGAGAGTGAGAAGTAGGAGAACCAACTTCTTGAAGTTTTGTACAAAGTCTTGATTTTAAGTTTTTTAGACTGGATAATTTTTTGGTAAACCAAGGGGGCCGTCCAGATCTAATCGGACAAGAAAGCGGGACAAAAGAATCAAAAAAAGGGCCAAGAGCATTGTAAAAAATGTTTGTGCCTTTTGTGACATCAGTGCACAAGTACAAAGCGGACCAATCAAAATCCCTAATTAGGTTATTAAGCTTCGCAAACTCGGCTTTACGAAAGCAGCGGACACGTTCAGGTAGTCTACTCGACCGATCCAATACAGTTGGTCCTATATCTAGCGACACCTCGAAAGTAGGGTGGTAGGCGTCTTCAGGTATAGTGAGCGGAAGGGCTCAGGTTAACAACACTATGGTCGGATTCGATACAAAGCATAGATCAAGCAATCGACCGAAGGAATTTTTCACATGATTGACTTGAGACAGGGACAGGTCAAGCAAGCCGTCAACAAAGTCATGTCGTGACATGGGCACTAGGATACTAGACTCGTTTACCGAGTTACTGGCAAGTTGAAGTCACCAAGAACTATCATACGATCTTTATCAGATAGCGAGGAAGAAACAGCGGTTAAAGCGGACAAGTGCTGCTCATAAATTGAAATATCCGAAGAAGGTGGGATATACGAGCAAGTAATGAATATAGCGAAAGCGGGAAGAATCAGTTTTACACACAGGAATTCCAGTTCCTGTTGAACTTGGACTGTGAAGTGTTCTGACGTGAAGTAAGAGTCCACTGCAATTAGAACCCATCCTGCACGTCGAGACGAACGGTCCTTTTTAAAAGTTGTGTACCGACCTGCCAAAACCTCGGAACTAAGAATGTCCGGCTTTAACCAGGTTTCAGTATACACAATAACGTGGGAAGCAAATTCAACACTATATCGGAAACGAATGCTGAGCTTACTACGCAAGCCTCTTACATTCTGATAGGTTACTAAAAGAGAAGTTAGTTTTTTGGAAAGGTGGAAGCAAGACGGGAAGTTGAGGAAGAGGAAGTTGAGGGTGGCACACTGGAAAGATTTGGAAGGGATATGGGGGGCCTATTCTTCTTCTTAGCCTTAAACTCCTTCACCACCAAATGCTCCGGCCAAAATTTGGCGGAGCTCCCACCAGTGGTTTAGTCACCACAGGCCTAGTACCTGTGGTGGCAATATCTGGAGGTCCGGAACGTCTATTTACTGGTGGGATCGGAATTGACGGACGGCTAGTGAGCTTGCGCACACCACGGACACGGACGCTGCAGACATACTTGGCTACACATTTTCCGACGCGATGAATTCGGCTACCGAATCTGCATCGCCAGCAGCGATGTCATCACCCACGAGGCCGTTAAACCCAGCGCATTTTGCGTGCACTACGCTATCGCAGAGCCAGCAAAGGATACTCGGTTGGTCATGGATGATCTGCTTATTGCACGTTTTTTTGGCGCGAACCACAGAGAAAAGAAGAAAACGAGGGGAAACGTTTTGAATTGCTGAGTGCAAAAAGTGCGTAAGGGAGAGACAGAAAGAGTAACGTATATATGTAAATAGGTATAAATACACAAAAGGGAACATTTAGAAAAGTACCAAGAAGGGATATTGTTCTAATTTATATGTTACTCAAATGCCGCCGCAATTCAAGTCAAAAGGTAAACGAAGGAGAGCGTTTTTTTTTTTGGCTTGAAACTTGTAGAATAATTACGGCGTCAATTCGAAAATGGAGGATTGCCGATTTTAACGCTGTACTGGCGGTCTCAGACTGTTCAGAGCTAGCCTCGATCTCTTAGAAGAAAAACTGTTGGCGAAGGCAGACGTGCTATTTTTGGCCAGTCCAAGTATAAAGAGAAAAAAATGAAAAAAGACCGGGAAAAGATCGTGACAGCTGAATGCAACAAAGAAAAAATATTGTGCGTTTATTGGAATATAATCCTACCGAGAAAAATAAATTAAAAGTGTATTAAGTGCCAATTTCAATTGGTATGTTGCTCAGCGTTGCTTATATACACCACATACACTCGTAGCATAGGGTAGTGCCTTTTGTATTATAGGAATTTCATTTTCCAGGTTGGCGGTTAGTACCAGCTTAAACTTCGGGCAATCTTTTAATACCTGTCTGAACCCCAATACGAAAGCTCGCAACACCAATTTCCTCGATATTAGGGCCTTCGCTCGCTACGAGGGACTTATGCTCCAAGCCCAACTACCGCTCCGTACCAAAAATTCCCAACGCTTAGGCCGAAAGATATGCTCATCAGTCGCTTGCGGGCGCGAGCTGCTTATTTGTCGCGGAACCGGAATATATTGGAGGCCGTCCAATTCTGCGGAAGTTATTAAAGCGATGTAAACGGTCAAGCACTTTCTACCCGAAATATAGATCTGGACCTAGACCTGGTTTCTTTTCCTCTTACGAAGTGACGAGGGGTGCCCAGATGTGAAGCCGGCGGCAACGACTGTCGTTTTTTTTATTCATCAGTGTAACCGCTGATTCCTAGTTTATTTTATATTGTCATAAGTTTAATTAGCTTAGTAAATTTCTTTCGTTTTTTTGTTGTAAATTCTTTCGAATGAAAGCGCAAGTGAAATGTGTGACAGGGCGAAAGTGAACACCGGTTGAACCGCAGAGGGGAACGTGAGGTTTTTTTGTAAAATTATTTCTCCAGTTTTCGTTTTAGGAACGCTGCCGCAGTCCATGGAAGCGCTCTCATCGCTGTTTCAACGCGTTTATTGAAACCAATCAAAACAATGCCGTAAGTGATCCGAAATAAAAAACGAGGGGGAACGTTGTGAGTTGCTGCGGACACCGCAACTCTACAGTTATACCCGATACTAAGTCAGTATGGCTCTCCTCCGGCAGACGCCGCTAATCTTAAACGACACGACAAAGAATGCGTGCGAGAGAAACAGAAAATCAGTCTGAGCGTGACGTCGGGCGCTGCGTAGCCACTGAAAATAGTTTTTTTCTTTTCGGCTATAAAAATTATCCGATCTGATCCAGATTCAGCAATCTGATAGATATGGTTGCGCTCTATGATTCTGCTTTTTTAGTTTTCTCGAATCTGCAATATTGTGGATGCAACAGATTTTCGTCCTTTGTGGGCGCGGAGAGGGTGGGGCGAAATTTTGAGATATACGTTTTATAGTGACATCTTAAAGGAGTGTGTGTACCAAATTTGGTTACTCTAGCCTTAATAGTCTCTGAGATTTGTGGATGCCTCAGATTTTCATCCTTTGCGGGGGCAGAAGGGGGTCTGGCGAAATTTTGACACAAAATGGTCAAGGTCCGATATCACAGGAGTGTGGATACCAAATTTGGTTGCTCTAGCTCTTATGGGTTCTGAGATCCTTGAACTCATATTTTGCAATTGGCAAAACCGACCATGAAACCTGTGTGTTAGAGAGAGACAGAGCGAGAAAGAGTGAAATTGTTTTCTTGATTCTGACTATAATAATTATACGATCTGGTTCAGATTTTGCACTCTAGAAGATATAGTCATCTTCTACGATTTTGAAATATTTTTGTAGCAGTGACATATCACTGAAGTCTGGATCCAAAACATCGTTGCTCTAGCTCTTATAGTCTATGAGCATTAGGCGCTGAAGTTGACGGACAGACGGACGGACGGACAGACAGACAGACGGACAGACAGACATGACTCAATCGACTCGGCTATTGATGCTGATCAAAAATATATATACTTTATGGGGTCGGAAACGATTCCTTCTGGACGTTACACACATCCACTTGTACCACAAGTCTAATATACCCCAATACTCATTTTGAGTATCGGGTATAAAAACTCATGTAGTCAAGAGCTTTTTCGCTTAACGGAGGGTATCCCTTATGCCCCGCTGGCAACTATAAGCGCATACGCCGCGCATAAGAAACAGTTATCTTACGAACAAGGCGCAAAAGGGAAGATGCGAGGCTGGTCGCTCTGACTCTCCTTTCTGCTTTCAGCTTGCGTTTGCTTGCAATTAATGCAATTAAATAACTGACCTGCCATAACGATCGCTGCGGACAGTTTTACATTCCCTGGATAGCCTTTCTTTTGCATATTTATTTATTTATCTATTTACCTAATATAAAAGTTAGATATATGCATACTGCCCTTCTTTCAATTTGTAAGTTTTTTTTCAATCGAAATGGTATTATTAAGAGTTAATAATTTACTAAGTTACTAGTTGCGATGCGCGCTCTATTGCTCAATATGAAATATAGTATTTAACATGAATTGGTGCTAGAGTTCTATATGCGGGGACCATGCTGGGCCAAGGAGGGTAATGTGGTTGGATAGGAGGCTGTAAAAGTCTTCTTTATGGGATCACCGGATGAACCGGGAGCGGTGATCATGGTAGGGTGGGAATAAGTGGTCACAACAACACCGTGTCACGACTCGTATGTGTGTATGTGTCCGTGTACGTGGTTAGGTGTATTTGCTCATGTTCGTATTTGTGTCCGATACTTCGCTTGCACGTGAAATTTTAATGAACGTTACTGTATCTGTGTTATATTGATTGTTGGAGTAGAGCTGTGTCCCGTCCGTTCTGGGAAATAAAAACCCCCCCATTTCTTGCCGATGAGACGGAAGCCGGAACAAGCACGTGCCCGTAGGCGAGACGAACCATCACCTGCTCAGCCTTCCTTGAAGGTTTCTAATATCCAATATGCTACAGTTAGTTTATTATTTGGCGCCAAACGTGGGGCCCGAGCTGTCGCAACTGACAACACACCGGCAAGGCCCAAATGATTGTGAAAATTGTGAAATGTAGATGTGACCTTACATTCCCAACCAGTATCGGGACAGATGTGTTTTTCCAGTTGTCATGCTGTTATGTTTGTTTTGGCTTTTTCACTTTCGGATGGATCAGCCACCGTTGTAAGTGACCAAGCGGGCTCCTATGATGAATCCTGATGCATCGAGCTTATTACTATTCTTTTTCGTTCTTTCTTTCTTTTTTTGTTTGTCTTTCTTTCCTTCCTGTTCTTTCTGGCCAATGCTGGAAGAATGCTCCACGTTGTTTTCTGGATTATCCAATCAGGAACGGTGGGTGAAAGGCCTCAATTTACCAAGAAGGAGTTGTGAATTGGACTCATACTCATTGGGCTGGGAATCTGGTATCGTTGGATGGATAAGTGGTATAAAACTATTACCCACCGCGAAATACCCGGACCGCCTATAGCTACGAGTTGTGGGTTATTATTAATTTGTTTATGCATGTATTTGAGTAAATGTAGAACATGGCAAACATCATACACATAGACACACATAGATATATCTTATTATCCCCTTTTGACTAAAGCATGGTCCTAGCACATTTTTGTACCCGATACTCAAAATAGTATTGGGGTATATTAGATTTGTGGTAAAAGTGGATGTGTGTAACGTCCAGAAGGAATCGTTTCCAACCCCATAAAGTATATATACTCTTGTTCAGCATCAATAGCCGAGTCGATTGAGCCATGTCTGTCTGTCCGTCTGTCCGTCCCCTTCAGCGCCTAGTGCTCAAAGACTATAAGAGCTAGAGCAACGATGTGTTGGATCCAGACTTCTGTGATATGTCACTGCTACAAGAATATTTCAAAACTGTGCCCCGCCCACTTCCGCCCCCACAAAGGGCGAAAAAATGTGGCATCCACAATTTCGACGATACGAGAAAACTAAAAGCGCAGAATCGTAGAAGATGCCTATAAATTCTATAGTGCAAAATCTGAACCAGATCGTATAGTTATTATAGCCAGAATCAAGAAAACAATTTCATTCTTTCTCGCTCTGTCTCTCTCTAACACACAGGTTTCATGGTCTGTTTTGCCAATTGCAAAATATGAGTTCAAGGATCTCAGAACCCATAAGAGCTAGATTAACCAAATTTGGTATCCACACTCCTGTGATATCGGACCTTGACCATTGTGTCAAAATTTCGCCAGACCCCCTTCCGCCCCCGCAAAGGACGAAAATCTGAGGCATCCACAAATCTCAGAGACTATTAAGGCTAGAGTAACCAAATTTGGTACACACACTCCTTTAAGATGTCACTATAAAACGTATATCTCAAAATTTCGCCCCACCCTCTCCGCGCCCACAAAGGACGAAAATCTGTTGCATCCACAATATTGCAGATTCGAGAAAACTAAAAACGCAGAATCATAGATAATGACCATATCTACCAGATTGCTGAATCTGGATCAGATCGAATAATTTGTATAGCCAAAAGCGACAAATCAATTTGCAGTAGCTACGCAGCGCCCGACGTCATGCTCAGACTGATTTTCTGTCTCTCTCGTCCATCTCTGTCTTTGTCGTGTCGTGAGCCATACTGACTTAGTATCGGGTATAACTGTAGAGTTGCGGTGACCGCCGCAACTCACAACGTTCCCCCTCGTTTTTGTTTGATACTTTGTTTTTATACCCGATACTCAAAATGAGTATTGGGGTATATTAGATTTGTGGTAAAAGTGGATGTGTGTAACGTCCAGAAGGAATCGTTTCCGACCCCATAAAGTATATATATTCTTGATCAGCATCAATAGCCGAGTCGATTGAGCCCTGTCTGTCTGTCCGTCTGTCCGTCCGTCCGTCTGTCCGTCTGTCCGTCCCCTTCAGCGCCTAATGCTCAAAGACTATAAGAGCTAGAGCAACGATGTTTTGGATCCAGACTTCTGTGATATGTCACTGCTCCAAAAATATTTCAAAACTTTGCCCCGCCCACTTCCGCCCCCACAAAGGGCGAAAATCTGTGGCATCCACAATTGCGACGATACGAGAAAACTAAAAACGCAGAATCGTAGAAGATGACTATATCTTCTAGAGTGCAAAATCTGAACCAGATCGTATAATTATTACAGCCAGAATCACGAAAACAATTTCACTCTTTCTCGCTCTGTCTCACTCTAACACACAGGTTTCATGGTCGGTTTTGCCAATTGCAAAATATGAGTTCAAGGATCTCAGAACCTATAAAAGCCAGAGCAACCAAATTTGGTATCCACACTCCTGTGATATCGGACCTTGACCGTTTCCTGTCCAAATTTCGCCACACCCCCTTCCGCCCCCGCAAAGGACGAAAATCTGAGGCAACCACAAATCTCAGAGACTATTAAGGCTAGAGTAACCAAATTTGGTACACACACTCCTTTAAGATGTCACTATAAAACGTATATCTCAGAATTTCGCCCCACCCCCATCCGCCCCCACAAAGGACGAAAATCTGTTGCATCCACAATATTGCAGATTTGAGAAAACTAAAAACGCAGAATCATAGATAATGACCATATCTATTAGATTGCTGAATCTGGATCAGATCAGATCATTTTTATAGCCAAAAGGAACAAATCAATTTGCAGTGGCTACGCAGCGCCCGACGTCACGCTCAGACTGATTTTCTGTCTCTCTCGCACGCACTCTTTGTCGTGTCGTTTAATATTAGCGGCGTCTGCCGGAGGAGAGCCATACTGACTTAGTATCGGGTATAACTGTAGAGTTGCGGTGTCCGCAGCAACTCACAACGTTCCCCCTCGTTTTTTTATTAATTTCTTAAATTTTATTTATCTATTTAATTACTTTAGTATTATATAAGTAGATTTATTTTTTTTAAATACCTATAGTTATATTCATTATTTATTGTTTTTGGTTGTGCACCTAGTGTTAGTAGGCGTTCGTTTGAAAACCGTTATGCTGAAACGGGGATCGGCAGAATTCGTATGAAACAATGCCCGTATTTGGCAGTTGCGAGAATTTAGCAGACGAAGAAATACAAGAAAGAGTGTGCTTGATCTGCCAGGCTCATGTGGAATATTTGGCTCAGCTCCTTACCACGTCTTGTGGTCACACTTTCCATAGGGCCTGTTTTGACACACGAGTGGGTTATAAGAAGGTTTGTCCTGTCTGCAAAACGTTTTTTCACTCATCGACGTTTAATGTATTAGACGAAAAAGCTGGGGACGCCGTTGGAACTTCATTGGTACCAATAACACCTGATTCGAGGAGTAAAGCCAATGTGGGGGCTCCACAGAGAGCTTCGACGTCTGCTTCGGCCAATCGGCCGCAAAACTATGGAAGCTGGTCCGCAAGTGGTGGTAGCTCCTTCGCCTAGTAACGAGCTTCAGCAAATGATAGCCGAAGCCATGGCTGAAGCCTCGTTGACACAAACCGAGATGCTGAGCAATGCGATCGCTAATGGTTTTCAAGGTATTGTCAGCTCTCTCATGGGCCAATTGGCAAATACAGCGTACGTTCATTCGAGGGATAACCAAGCTGGAGAAGGATCGGCACAATCCTTGCCCTCTCAGGTTTTCGAAACAGCCAGCAGGAACTCCCCCATGAGTGTGGATATTCGACCAGAGCGTGTTAGTCAAATTTTAGTCAGTTGGAAGCTTAGGTTCTCTGGGCGGGCTGGAATTTCCGTCGACGATTTCATTTATCGGGTAGAAGCGCTCACGATCCAAACATTGGAAGGGAATTTCGAGTTGCTTTCGAGATACGTGAGCAATCTCTTTGAGGGTAGTGCCAGTGACTGGTATTGGCGCTACCATAAGAGTGTTAGGACGGTCGTTTGGGCCGACCTTAAATCTTCACTGTTAGTACGAGTCAAGGATGAGAGGATAGACGTCAACATTCGAGCTGCAATAGACCGAAGGAAGCAGAAGAAGAACGAATCATTTGATGAGTTCTACCACTAACCATACAGTATATAGATGTGCCAGTTAATACAACGAAAGCGTCACACACTGGCTAGCGTGTTGCGTACCCCAGAGTGACGTCATCATGAGAGAGAGAGCGCAGAGAGAACATCTTTGCATGTGTTAGTACACACGCAATATGTTTCGACAAAAAAATGGGATTGTATGCTTTTTCAGATTTTTTGAACTCTCTCAGGTCTGGTTCTGTTTTGCCACCAGCATGTTTTAGTGTATGGGTGCACATGCATTCTCACGTAATTTGCGTGTGTGTGTTTAGTATTGCTGGCCGCTAGAACTGAAATTTGAGTTTGGTTCTTGTTTTGGATCTTTTGATGGACTGGCCTACCGCCACAAAATAAATGAAGAATGGGTAGAAGTGGGGGTATGGTACACTAGGGATCGGGAAATGAAATAAAAGCTGTTATTTGTTTGATTTATACCACAAAATATAAAATATTTCAATAATATAATTACACATTTATTTCCTTATTTTAAACAGGTTTATTATAAATTATAAAAATTATGCAAACGCCGTCGGAGTTTTTTTTTTTATTCGGAGTAAGGAATCTTTTCGGTCTATACGTCCTGTTAGGTCTGTATATTGTAGTCTCCGACGAACCATCAGACCTGATTTTTCTTTCCCAATTTGAGCGTATTTGGCCTTGGAAGACATGAACTGATCCTTTTTTGCAAGACTGATGATGCGGGTGTCCGTTGTTTGTAAAGATTTCTTCTTCCACCCTCGATTTTCAATAAGCACTTTAGATTTAAAAGTATTCTGAACCAAAAATACCGATCGTCCAAGACTTTTCGCAATTTCCCGGAGAATTTTCCTTTCTTTTTGAAGACTTATGGAAAACTTCCTTTCTTCAGGAGTACGGCCTATCTAAAGAATTACTTTAGTAAGAATTACTTTAAGTACTCAAATGTACTTAAATATGAAGGAACTCAATAAAAAACAACAATCCTTTGACCAAATCCTTACCCAATCCTTTCAAATATATAAATATCACCAGTGTACTTATTATTTTGGCCAGACCAAAAATGCCCATTCTGCAAAAATGTATGAATAGAATTTTATTAAGATGGTTCCCCACTTTAATATTTGAATATTCATATAATTTAGTGTACATACATATGTGTGTATATTGTATATTATATTATATATATTATATTATATTATATTATATTGTATATATCTTATATTGTATATTTAGATACATCATTGTTTTAGTTATAATAAAAAAATAAGTCGAGAACCGACGGCGTTTGCATAATTTTTATAATTTATAATAAACCTGTTTAAAATAAGGAAATAAATGTGTAATTATATTATTGTAATATTTTATATTTTGTGGTATAAATCAAACAAATAACAGCTTTTATTTCATTTCCCGAGCCCCAGTGTACCATACCCCCACATCTGCCCATTCTTCATTTATTTTGTGGCGGTAGGCCAGTCCATCAAAAGACCCAAAACAAGAACCAAACTCAAATTTCAGTTCTAGCGGCCAGCAATACTAAACACACACACGCAAAGTACGTGAGAATGCATGTGCACCCATACACTAAAACATGCTGGTGGCAAAACAGAACCAGACCTGAGAGAGTGCAAAAAATCTGAAAAAGAATACATTCCCATTTTTTTTCGAAACATATTGCGTGTGTACTAACACATGCAAAGATGTTCTCTCTGCGCTCTCTCTCTCATGATGACGTCACTCTGGGGTACGCAACGCGCTAGCCAGTGTGTGACGCTTTCGTTGTATGAACTGGCACATCTATATACTGTATGGTTAGTGGTTCTACGAAGCGATTGTCCGATTGGCAGATACACTGGCAACGCCCTTGTCAGAATGTTCCCTGATGGAGTCACTGCGATCCAATTTATTGCCGGAGATACAGCATGAACTTCTATATGAAAAGATCTTTAGCATTGCACAGTTAAGACACTTGGTAAAGACTCGGGAACTGTTCATGCAAAGTGTTGGTAAAGATCCGGCGGCAAGACCACGTCCAGCACCAAGATGGTTAGTTCACGCGGTAGAAAGCCCAGTGCAAGAGGAGTCAGACGAAAGTAGTCAGGAGATAGCAGCGTTTAACTTAGTCTGTTGGAACTGTCGTGGTAATGGTCATCGCTACCAGGATTGCGTAGCAGAGCGAGTAGTTTGTTGCTATGGGTGTGGCCAGCCAGACACTTACAAGCCGTCGTGCCCAAAATGCCAAGCAACAAAAAACACCCAAGTGCTTGCACCCTTGAAAAGTGCACGTAGACCATCAGCGTCCAAAGCGACGAACACCGAGTAGCTCCGATTGAAGCTGCAACGCAATTCCCAATTCTAATAGTAAATAATAATTTAGCCATAGTTAATAAAAAAATAAAACAGGAAGAACAAAAGGATAGGGAGTCTAAACGGAAGGCACGAGCTAAAGTTCGTCGGGAAGAATTTGTCAGAGATCTAAGCTCTGGTATCGTCAATAATATCAGAAGATGTCAGGCCATATGCAGAAGTCACATTATTAGACAGGAAGCTTGTTGGATTACTGGATACAGGGGCATCTATTAGATGCATTGGTGGATATTTGGCCAGCGAGCTGCTTGAAAGCCAATTTCAATTTAAGCCCATGGCTTCTACAGTTCGGACAGCGGGTGGGCAGTCTCAGAGAGTGGTTGGGAAGTGGGCTATAAAGGTGTTACCAGGTCTGTTACCCTATACATCGTTCCAACCCTAACGCAGTCTCTGTATCTAGGCATTAACTTTTGGACCAAATTTGGCCTATTGCCAGCCGATTTGTATCCACAAGGAAGTGCGAATGACACGGTGGACCATTGTGATGAGGCGGCGCAGCCAGAAAACTAACGTCCTTTATCGGAGGTGCAACGAGAACAACTGAATAGAACCATTCAGAGTCTTCCGTCTTTCGCGGATAATGGTTTAGGAAATACCACGTTGTTGTCGCATGTAATAGATGTAGGAGAAGCAAAGCCCACAAAACAACGACACTTGCAGTGTCCCCAGCTATCGAGAAATGAATGTATGAGGAGTTGGATCGCATGTTAGCGCTAGAAGTCATCGAAGAATCCAACAGTGCGTGGTCTTGTCCGGTAGTACTCGTCCGGAAGCCGGAGAAGATTTGTCTATGTAGACAGCCGCAAGGTAAACAAGGTGACTCGGAAGGACGCATATCCCATGCCGCTCATAGATGATAACTAGATAGATAACTAGCCTCGACCTGAAATATGCCTACTGGCAAATACCGCTAGAAGAAGGTTCTAGGGATAAAACAGCATTCACAGCGCCTGGACGGCCGCTTTACCAGTTCAAAGTTATGCCTTTTGGGCTTACCAATGCGCCGTCTACTATGTACAAACTTATGGACCGCATTATTCCAGCCAATCTTCGAAACGAAGTGATTATATACTTGGATGACCTGCTTATAGTGTCAAACCTTTGAAAGGCATCTGAGTGTGTTAAAAGTATTAGCAGAGAAGCTGTCCGCAGCAGGGCTTACAATTAATATACAGAAGAGCAAGTTCTGTGTGCCTGAGGTCCATTATCTGGGGCATGTAGTGGTTCACGGTATTATAGGCATGGACTTGGACAAAATAGAGGCCAATGCTCCTAAGTCGGTGAAACAGTTGCGTCGCTTCTTGGGTGTTCAGGCCAGCAGGAGATGATTGCCGCGCACTGTGCCTACGCCGGGCGCTCCGGTCCCAACTTGCGCTCACGCCGTCGGAGGGGCGCTCGGGAGGTCTACGATCTACAGGTCACGATCCACACGGCGCTCAAGCCAGCATAGAGCATAGATCATAAGCCTTAGAAGTTAGTTACATTTCCACCCCCGATTCGAACGGCCGACCTACCGCGCCCCAGAACAAAATACACACCTACATATCACGAAACACAGCTACTTTTCATTTCTCGCGACGGCTTCTAGGAGGTTCACTGGATCAACGATTATTGACGTTTGGAGAATTGATTTTCGATCCGCCTCACTACAAACATTGGTCCTACGAGCCGGATCTTCGCCTTCCCCATAAAGAGAAGCTCACCCCAGTTCAAGATGAGTACTCTTCGATTGTGCCTAACACCAGTGCAGTGATTTCGTGCGAGTTTTCCATCCCAGTCCGAGTTCCCGTGGCATATGTACATACATATTTATATACATATGTATTTATTTCTCGCTCTAGCTCCAAATTAAACCATACTTCGTTCTGCCAACGGTTGTGGCCTCCTACTTCCCCAAAGGTTTAATTTGATCCGAGCTAACTCCTGCGTTCAGCTTCCGATCCAGTGTAAATAATATTCCTACCTCTCCCAGCTACCAGCTGAGCTTTCGTTACTAACATACATACACATGTATGTACACATCGCAACGCAATCCAAGCGGCTGGCAACAAACATAAACGCATATTCTTGCAATTATTTTTGTTGTTTATTCCGTGCATGCTCAACGTTCAATAGTTTGTCGGTTTTATAAGGAAATAAAATAACAAATCACTGCGCCTCCTTATTTAACGAATTATACTACCAACAGAATAACGATCCATACATACGGCACATACATATGTATTTATCTTACATATATGTATAGATATATCTATACGTACGCATTTTAAATTGGCACATTCTTCCACATCTATATAATATACATATTGTATATAAAACGGTTATCCATCGTTTTTACCCGTTGTTTGACATCTCTTCAACCCAAGCCGCAGTACATAGCACTTACAGCCATACATACACACATACAAGCAGCAGCAGCGGTGCATTCTTTTCATTTTTCATTTCGCTTTCGCTTCTCCACCGTTTGCCTGCGTTGTAGTTGTTGGGAGAATATTTTTCGGTGCTGCGCTTGACCGTAACGCAACGCCAAGTGACGCGCTACCCTGCATTTTGAGAGTATATTGTTATGAACCGACTCTATATATTGCTACCTCGTACCTCAATATTATCGACCATCCTCAATTTTCGTTCTTGGTTGGACATTTGTTTGTTGATCGTAGTATTTATATCAATATATTCCGGCCACGGTGTACTATTTCCATAATATAAATACTCGCAATAAATTCCACCAAAACCACATATCCACGGTTCGTAGTTCTGAACTTCCACGTCGCCATTTCCGCTCACCTACCTTTGCGACTCTAATGCGCGTTATCGCAAATCCATCAGCAAAATATGCCCAATGTTGAGAAGAAATCTCGCAAGAAGTTTAAGCGGGTGAATTCGCTGAGTTTGACCCATCCACCCAGCTCCAACGGCTCAGTCACTACGCCCACATCTTCCCGTCCGGCCCCAGCTGAGCGAGGTCCGACCACGTCCAGGGCTCACGCACCACATGCCTTCGAGGCCTTGTTGCTCCCCTCGGAAGTCCCTCGCACGGCTCCTAGCACTATGGCCGCCAGTTCCGCACACTCTAAGTTTGTCATGGCTGCAAGCAGACTGACCCGCTTCGACCAGAAGCTCAGTGCTCCAGATGCTAGCACACCAACCCGCTCGCTCTCCCAAGTCCATCCTGTTCGGTGACGATGGCGGAAGACGATCCAGAGGGTGTAGCTGATGTCCAAGAGATGTACGATGACTGCTACGCGGTCTACCCGCAATGCCTGGCCGAACTGAACGATCAGCTCGAGCCCCCGACTGTCCCTCACACGCCGCAACTGGCCGTTCAAGTGCCGACTTCCGGCGGTTGCCGCCTCCCTCACAGGCGTTTCCAAAACAAGAGGCTGATGCTCACGGCCCAGCTGAAGATCCTTTTCAGTCTGCCCCAAATCCGTACCGAGTCATCAGCAGCGCTAAAATAGCTCCGAGGTCTCCACAGACAGCGTTTTCGCTGACGGAGTTTTAGTGTACCTCATTTCCGCTAAGCTGCCAAAGACGAGCTTTGGGAGCAATCCGTGACGCACAAGTCCGAAATTCCCACCTGGCACGCCATGGACAAGTTCCTGGCGGAGCGGTACCTGTCTCTCGAAGTGACCGAGGACGGCCATCCAGGCATGGAGACTCAGGCCCACTACAGGGCGAGCATACGCACTTCAGACAATTCGAGAAGCAATCCGTTTCGGTCTCAAGGAAGTCCTTATCCTAGGAGTGCCCACTCGTTCGAGACCACAGTGAATCAAACGAGGAGCACGTGTGATCTCTGCTCCAAAGAGTATCATCCAATCCGTTTATGCCCTTACTTCCTTCAAATGCCCGCTGACGCTCGCTCCGACTACATTAAACAAAAGCAGCTTTGTTTGAACTGCTTTCCAAGGGGCCACCAGATACGAGCATGCCAAAGCGCCCACAATTGTATCACTTGTGGAGTCCGGCATCACACGCGTCTACACCGTAGCAATCCAGCAAACTCCAGCGAGGCGATTTCCACAACGGCACAAAATTCCTCAGCGTGGCCCGAGCTACATCTACGAGTACCAAGCGTACAAAATCCAAGTTCGTCCGAAGCCCAGCCAAACGTTCAGTCGTATTTCGCCTCCGGCACGAGTGTTGTCCTTCTAGGCACGGCCATCGTTACTATTTGCCACCTGGGAAAACTTTCCACGCCCGCGCTCTGATCGACTCTGGCTCAGAGGCGACGTTCATTACAGAACGTCTTGTGGACATGATCAAATTGCCATTCCAACGTATCCAGGCACAGGTCTCCGGCCTAAATAATGCCGTATCCGCTCAGTCAAAGGAGCTCTGCAGTTTTTCCATTCGTTCTCCGACTAAGCCGGGCTTACAACTAAATGCCACAGCCTACGTTATTCCGGAATTGGCCGCGAATATTCCATCGCATCCGATCTCGCAAGGGTTCTTGAGAGACCTGCCGAACCTCTCATGGGCGGATCCGACCTTCTATGAGAATTCACAAATAGATGTCCTGATTGGAGCGGATATCCTTCCGTCCATTCCGTTAAGTGGCTCACTGACCAACATCTGTAGCTCTTTCCTCGGGCAGGAGACCATTTTCGGCTGGGTACTCACAGGTTCAGTGCCTCAGGTGTGAATCAAATCTCATCGTTCTCGAGTCAAATTTCCAGACGACCTATCAAACTGGTAGAACACTCGGGGTCTTTTTACGAAAGCAATTTCCTTCCAGCTCCCTCCGCAGAAGTTCTCGAACGGTCTCCTGACCGACGGAAATATTTCCAAAATATGCACTGTATTAAAGCTCAACGCTCCGGTCCGAGCTCAAGCCTGAACTCGAAGGTGAATCCGTCCTTAGATTAACATAGCCTCACCAGACAATGTAACCGGGCGGCAATTTCCAATGTCTTAAATGTGCCTCTCACCCGTTCCAAGATCGTTACTAATGTGTCTTTGACGCCTTTATTTAATCTTAGTTCTCCGCACCCAGATATGGCCCCACGTCCCCGCGCCAACCGCACCATGGAGAACCGACGTGCTCGGGAAATTGGCTCCTACCGTTGCCTAATCTGCCAAGGAGTCCATCCGCTACGGACCTTCCACCAATTTTTTCTCTTGAGCCCCGAAGAGAGACTCCAAGCTGTCCTTCTCAACCAGTATTGCGGGAACTGCCTGGCTCACCAACACTCCGGCAAGGATTGTCGCAGTGGCGGGCTGTGCAGGGTGTGTGGCAATAACCACCACATGCTACTCCACGGATGATGTTCAGACCAGCAGGAGATGATTGCCGCGCACTGTGCCTACGCCGGGCGCTCCGGTCCCAACCTGCGCTCACTCTGTCGGAGGGGCGCTCGGGAGGTCTACGATCCACAGGTCACGATCCACACGGCGCTCAAGCCAGCATAGAGCACACATCATAAGCCTTAGAAGTTAGTTACGTTTCCACCCCCGATTCGAACGGCCGACCTACCGCGCCCCAGAACAAAATACACACCTACATATCACGAAACACAGCTACTTTTCATTTCTCGCGACGGCTTCTAGGAGGTTCACTGGATCAACGATTATTGACGTTTGGAGAATTGATCTTCGATCCGCCCCACTACAAACATGGGTACGACGGGATGGTACCACAAATTTATAGAGAATTTTGCGGCTATTGCGTCGCCTCTGACGGACGCCCTAAAGCAGAAACGCCAGTTCATTTGGTCCACAGAAGCAGAAGCGGCCTTCACAGCTGTGAAGAACTCAATGTGTGAAGCGCCCGTTTTACACACACCGAATTTTGAAAAGCCTTTCTCTATGCACTGCGACGCTAGTCAATCAGGAGTAGGAGGGGTACTGATGCAGATAAACGAAGAGGGCGATGAAGTACCAAATGCGTTTATGTCACGAAAATTGAATAAGTGCCAACGTGCTTACTCAGTGACGGAAAAGAAATGTTTAGCTGCCATTCTGAGCATCAAGAAATTTCGAGCTTATGTAGAGGGTCATCAATTTACGGTGATAACCGACCATGCCTCCTTGAAGTGGCTGATGTCCCAATCAGATCTGAGTAGCAGACTGGCCAGATGGGTTTTGAAGCTTCAGGGGTATTCCTTTAATATTAGCCACCGCAAAGGGTCTTCAAACATCGTTTCAAACGCCTTGTCTCGGGTCTTTTTCCCAGATTTGTCAGAGATCGAACCAGCAGAAAGGATCGATTTGGATTCGGAGCACTTTAGTTCGACGGATTACGTTTTCCTTAGGGCTAAAGTAGCGAGTAATCAGGCTCAGATGCCAGATGTAAAGTTGGTAGGCAAGCATATATATCGTCGCACCGAGCACGCAACAGGTGAAGGCGTAGAAGATGAACACTGTTGGAAAATGTGGATTCCCAAGGGGCTCATAGATTCGGTCCTGAAAATGGCCCACGAGCACGCACGCACACGGAGGCATAAATAAAACGTTCGAAAAGGTTAGGCGCTACTATTATTGGTGTACGTTGTTAAAAGATGTCAAATAGTTCATAAACAGATGTGAAATTTGCAAGTGTACTAAGCATCCGAATAGACCTTTGAGACCGCCACTCGCAAAAACGGGGGAAACCGAACGTTTCTTTCAGAAGCTCTACGTAGATTTTCTGGAACCGTATCCTAGAAGTCGTAGTGGGAATGTCGGGATATTTGTGGTGTTAGATAATTTTTCCGAATTTCCGTTTATTAAACCCATACCCCGTACCATACACTGAGGAACAATTGGTGGGTTTGGTACCACGTATCAGCTGTTGAGGCAGCTAGAGATGTTGGAAGACCGTTGGGTGCGTTTTTCTACGGACGACTCATTTGATCTGATGCGTGGCATGGCAAAGGAGTTAAAGAGAGTTTAGCACGAACGAAAAGACGTATAACTTTCGAAGTAAGGAGGTATCATTCAGAGTGCGGCAGGAGGTTTACCGTCGAAATTTCCAGCAAAGTAATTTCGTGAAAGGATTTAATGCCAAGTTGGCTCCCGTTTTTGTGAAGTCCTGGGTAAGGCGACGGTTGGGTCAAGCCTATTACGAGCTTGAGGATGTGCAAGGACGTCTGATCGGCAAATTCCATGCCAAAGATATCAAACAGCAACAATTTTAGCACCATAGTTAAAAAAAAAAAAATTTCGCTCTAAGCGGGAATCACCTTTTTGGTCCTTCTTCTCCAAAGGGTGATTTTAGTAGGGGGGAGTGGTTTGAAAGAGCAACGTATATAAATAGATCAAAATACTCGGATACACAAAAGGGAACATTTAGAAAAGTACTGTGGAGATAATGTTTTTTATCCCCAATCGGCCGACTAATTATTCGAATTAAATGAAACTCGGCGCAGAAATAAAATTGCGATATGTTCTTTAATGCGTGACATCCAAATTGCAAGTGTGGCTTGCCTGCCCTTTACATTGCCGCTCCGATCGCTGAGGAGGCAGACGCAAAGCGGAGATAGCGAAGAGCGAGCTGGCAGAGAGCGTTTAGCAGGGCAAGCACGCGCAAAGCTTTAACAAACAAATGAGTGACATAGACATAAGTAACAAACAAAATAAGCGGCTGAGGGCCAAGAATTAGGTGCTATTTGGCAAGCAGCTAATCGGCTGGGTTCTGCTCCGAACATTCACCCCCGTTGGAACGCAAAGGCTTTCAACAGATCCATCCTGAAGGGGCAGAACCGCTATTTTTTCAACGGCCCTCTTGAAGGTGCTTGCTTGGGCGCAGCGGCGGCTACGCTGGGATGATCGTCGAACGCAGCAATCGGCGCTTCTTTACGAAGGCGACTTGTCGTGATTACGTCTTGATCATCGGGAACCTCTGTAATTGCATAGAATGGCAGGAAATTTGGCAATGTAGAAATTGTTGAAAGTTGAATTTCATTTAGCGTGGATATGTAGGTTTTTAATATATGGAAAAGTTCGCGCTGCAGTTCCTGATTCTCCGATCGCAGTTTTTCCACTTGCACCTGGCACTCGAGCAGCTGCTTCCTGCATTGCTGCTCTAAGTTTTGGTACTCCAGCGTTGTGGGTCGAAAATCGTCAATAGAGATGCACGAGGAATTTTCAAAAGCGGCTAAAGCTGCACGCTTATTCTCCGAGCTATCAATGCTTCCTGATACTATCCAACCAAGTTTTCGAATCTGTCCGACGCACATTAAATCGAAGAACAAACCAGAACCTATCAACAGATCGATACGTTGGGGCTTGGAGAAATTAGGATCAGCTAGTTTTAGATTATTCGGCATGGGCCAATCCTTTGCGTCTACGCCGAAGTTAGGCTGCATTTCCGTAATTGAGTTGGTGACAATTGCAGCGAAGGAAGCTCGATAGCTTGCGTCCTGGGATTGTACACCTATATGTACAGACTTGCTCGAAGGTAGAATGGAATCTCCGATTCCAGAGATGTGAACATAAGACGAGCGATGATCCAACTGCAACTGATCAGCGAGTCTAGATGTCACAAAGATTGCCTGTGATGCAGAATCCAAAATGGCACGACATGGGATAAGTGCTCCATAACGATCTGTTACATGGACGAGGGCAGTAGGTAGCAACACGTTCTGGCTAGGCTGAGCTTTCTGGATCGAGGGGGGAGGGCTAGAACACCCGCTTGCTAGAAGCACAGTCGCGGCCTCTTGCTGGATCGATTCCTCGGCCGGTGAAGAGAAAGATGAAGCACCAGTTCCCGATGGAATGTGGAGTAGCCTGGCAATGCCTGCAAAGTCCTGACCTGCACCTCTGCAATTCATGGCCTTTGTTGAGGCAGTTCAAACACAAGCGGCTCTTCTTTGCTTCTTTGTATCGTTCAAACGCAGAGAGATTCAGGAATGCCTGACATCTAGATATGTAATGCTCGGAGGAATTGCAATGGTTACATATGGGGTTAGGATGGTCGTTACTGGAGGTGATAAGGGTGACAGGTTTGTCTTCTCCCACCTGTTGACTAGGACTTGTTGCCATGGCTGATCCCAAATTCTCCAGCATCCGACATCTCGCTTCCAAAAATGAGGCCATGCTTGACCACCGAGGCAATCCTGACGTCGGCAAGTTCTCTTCCCATTTCTCCTTTGTTTTGTGGTCCAGTTTCGTGCCTATGATGAAGATCAGCAACCCATCCGAAATCTCCTGCGGGGTCGCCAAGGTCTGAAGTGCACGCAAGTGCGAATTGATTTTGTCGCTAAGCGCGCGCAAGCCGATAGCTGAGCCCTTCTCCACCCCTTGCAGCCCGAAAATAGCCTTGACGTGTGCCTGAAAATGTAACAGTTTATTATCGAATCGCAACATTAGTAAATTCAACGCCTTGTCGTAATTCTCCTCAGAAAGTTCCAAGGAACGAATCGTATCCAGCGCAGCACCATCTAGACATCCACGAAGATATTGGAATTTTTCTATGATTGGTATACGATGGTCTTTGTGCACCATTGTCGAGAACATCGAGTGGAATTCTGGCCAATCCATGTAGTTCCCCCCGAATCGCGGAAGCTGCAACTCGGGCATTCGAGAACGGCCTATACTATTATAGGCGAACAACGACGAATTCCCCTCGAGAGTATGCCCAGCCGTTGAATTGGCAACATTTACCGTGCGAGCAGCCATCAACTCCCGCGACAGCCTGGACCTAACCTTCACATAAACATTCGAAAAGTCCAGTCGGGCATCATGGGCTAACTGCAGGAAATCCAGCCTTTCAAGGCTCGTTTGAGCGGCATCAAACTCTAAGCGAGCTTGAAGTTCTGCCTCATCTAACTCGGCAAGCTCTTCCTTGGTGAGAAAGCGATCCATGGCCTTTAGTTGGCGCGCGATGGACTCTTCCTTGTGCTTGTAGAAATCTACATCACTCGGCATTGCTGCGTTCGCGACATTGGTAGGCTCAGGTGCTGCCATGTTGAGGTTTTAAAAGAGTCACTCAGCACGACCGAAAAAGACACCCTGTATACGTATAAACGTGGGAACCGAAAGCAAAGGGATTACAGCTAATGCCTTTAGCTGTGCGGCTGTGCGAGCTGTCCGATTCCGCTTTGTACTTCGCTTGTGTGTATTAGTGAGTTCGCTGCACTGCACTGACCGAATTGTCGCGACAGAGAAATTAATAGCCAGCAATGCGTGTATGTAGGTGTATGTAAGTATGTTTTAGCACCGAATTGTGCTTAACCGCCGAAAATTTGTTAAGGCTAACGAATGTCGATCGTGAATGATTATTAATTGACACTGCAACTCAAAGATCACGTCGGGGTCACCAAATTTTATGTGGAGATAATGGTTTTTATCCCCAATCGGCCGACTAATTATTCGAATTAAATAAAACTCAGCGCAGAAATAAAATTGCGATATGTTCTTTAATGCGTGACATCCAAATTGCAAGTGTGGCTTGCCTGCCCTTTACATTGCCGCTCCGATCGCCAAGCGCAGCTTCGCTCGGCCGACGTCGGTAGGCAGCCGCAAAGCGGAGATAGCGAAGAGCGAGCTGGCAGAGAGCGTTTAGCAGGGCAAGCAAGCGCAAAGCTTTAACAAACAAATGAGTGACATAGACATAAGTAACAAACAAAATAAGCGGCTGAGGGCCAAGAATTAGGTGCTATTTGGCAAGCAGCTAATCGGCTGGGTTCTGCTCCGAACAAGTACCAAAAAGGGATATTGTTCTAATTTATATGTCAGTCAAATGCCGCCGCAATTCAAGTCAAAAGGTAAACGAAGGAGAGCGTTTTTTTTTTTTTTGGGTTGACACTTATAAAATAATTACGGCGTCAATTCGAAAATGGAGGAGTGCCGATTTTAACGCTGTCTTAACTGGTCTCAGACTGTTCAGAGCTAGCCTCGGTCTCTTGGAAGAAAAACTGTTGGCGAAGGCAGACGTGCTATTTTTGGCCAGTCCAAGTATAAGGAAAAGAAAGGAAAGAAAGACCGAGAAAAGATCTTGACAGCTGAATGCAACAAAGAAAAAATATTATGCGTTTATTGGAATATAATACTACCGAGAACAATAAATTAAAAGTGTGTTAAGTGCCAATTTCAATTGGTATGCTGCTCAGCGTCGCTTATATACACCACATACACTCGTGGCGTAGGGTAGTGCCTTTTGTATTATAGGAATTTAATTTTCCAGGTTGGCGGTTAGTACCAGCTTAAGCTTCGGGCAATCTTTTAGTACCTGTCTGAACCCCAATACGAAAGCTCGCAACAACAATTTCCTCGATATTAGGGCCTTCGCTCGCTACGAGGGACTTATGCTCCAAGCCCAACTACCGCTCCGTACCCAAAATTCCCAACGCTTAGGAGGAAATTCCTAACGAACAACACAAAGCGGGAGGGGTAAAAGATATGCTCATCAGCCGCTTGCGGGCGCGAGCTGCTTAGGTGTCGCGGAACCGGAAGATATTGGAGGCCGTCCAATTCTGCGGAAGTTATTAAAGCGATGTAAACGGTCAAGCACTTTCTACCCGAAATATAGATCTGGACCTAGACCTGGTTTCTTTTCCTCTTACGAAGTGACGAGGAGTGCCCAGATGTGAAGCCGGCGGCAACGACTGTCGTTTTTTTTTTATCCATCAGTGTAACCGCTGATTCCTTGTTTATTGTATAGTGTCATAAGTTTAATTAGCTTGGTAATTTTCTTTCGTTTTTTTGTTGTAAATTCTTTCGGATGAAAGCGCAAGTGAAATGTGTGACAGGGCGAAAGTGAACACCGGTTGAACCGCAGAGGGGAACGTGAGGTTTTTTTGTAAAATTATTTCTCCAGTTTTCGTTTTAGGAACGTTGAGGCAGTCCATGGAAGCGCTCTCATCGCTGTTTCAACGCGTTTATTGAAACCAATCAAAACAATGCCGTAAGTGATCCGAAATAAAAAACGAGGGGGAACGTTGTGAGTTGCTGCGGACACCGCAACTCTACAGTTATACCCGATACTAAGTCAGTATGGCTCTCCTCCGGCAGACGCCGCTAATCTTAAACGACACGACAAAGAATGCGTGCGAGAGAAACAGAAAATCAGTCTGAGCGTGACGTCGGGCGCTGCGTAGCCACTGAAAATAGTTTTTTTCTTTTCGGCTATAAAAATTATCCGATCTGATCCAGATTCAGCAATCTGATAGATATGGTTGCGCTCTATGATTCTGCTTTTTTAGTTTTCTCGAATCTGCAATATTGTGGATGCAACAGATTTACTCTAGCCTTAATAGTCTCTGAGATTTGTGGTTGCCCCAGATTTTCGTCCTTTGCGGGGGCGGAAGGGGGTCTGGCGAAATTTTGACACAAAATGGTCAAGGTCCGATATCACAGGAGTGTGGATACCAAATTTGGTTGCTCTAGCTCTTATGGGTTCTGAGATCCTTGAACTCATATTTTGCAATTGGCAAAACCGACCATGAAACCTGTGTGTTAGAGAGAGACAGAGCGAGAAAGAGTGAAATTGTTTTCTTGATTCTGACTATAATAATTATACGATCTGGTTCAGATTGGTTGGTTGCACTCTAGAAGATATAGTCATCTTCTACGATTTTGAAATATTTTTGTAGCAGTGACATATCACTGAAGTCTGGATCCAAAACATCGTTGCTCTAGCTCTTATAGTCTTTGAGCATTAGGCGCTGAAGTTGACGGACAGACGGACGGACGGACAGACAGACAGACGGACAGACAGACATGACTCAATCGACTCGGCTATTGATGCTGATCAAAAATATATATACTTTATGGGGTCGGAAACGATTCCTTCTGGACGTTACACACATCCACTTTTACCACAAATCTAATATACCCCAATACTCATTTTGAGTATCGGGTATAAAAACTCATGTAGTCAAGAGCTTTTTCGCTTAACGGAGGCTCTCCCTTATGCCCCGCTGGCAACTATAAGCGCATACGCCGCGCACAAGAAACAGTTATCTTACGAACAAGGCGCAAAAGGGAAGATGCGAGGCTGGTCGCTCTGACTCTCCTTTCTGCTTTCAGCTTGCGTTTGCTTGCAATTAATGCAATTAAATAACTGACCTGCCATAACGATCGCTGCGGACAGTTTTACATTCCCTGGATAGCCTTTCTTTTGCATATTTATTTATTTATCTATTTACCTAATATAAAAGTTAGATATATGCATACTGCCCTTCTTTCAATTTGTAAGTTTTTTTTCAATCGAAATGGTATTATTAAGAGTTAATAATTTACTAAGTTACTAGTTGCGATGCGCGCTCTATTGCTCAATATGAAATATAGTATTTAACATGAATTGGTGCTAGAGTTCTATATGCGGGGACCATGCTGGGCCAAGGAGGGTAATGTGGTTGGATAGGAGGCTGTAAAAGTCTTCTTTATGGGATCACCGGATGAACCGGGAGCGGTGATCATGGTAGGGTGGGAATAAGTGGTCACAACAACACCGTGTCACGACTCGTATGTGTGTATGTGTCCGTGTACGTGGTTAGGTGTATTTGCTCATGTTCGTATTTGTGTCCGATACTTCGCTTGCACGTGAAATTTTAATGAACGTTACTGTATCTGTGTTATATTGATTGTTGGAGTAGAGCTGTGTCCCGTCCGTTCTGGGAAATAAAAACCCCCCCATTTCTTGCCGATGAGACGAAAGCCGGAACAAGCACGTGCCCGGACGGGAGACGAACCATCGCCTGCTCAGCCTTCCTTGGAGATTTCTAATACCCAATATGCTACAGATAAGCATCAAGATTTTCAGAGAATTGTTTGGAGAGAAGATCCAACCAAGCACTTTCAACTACGCACCGTCCCCTACAGAACATCATGTCTACCATTCCCAGCTGTTCGCGTGTTGCAACAACTGGCTTCAGATCATCATCATGAATTTCCGAATGCTGCGAAAATCCTACAGGAAAATTTCTACGTTGACGATATTCTTACTAGATAAAACAGTGAGGAACCGAAACGAACTTATTCAACTAATGTGAGTATCCAATACCAAACAGAGTGTGACGGCGCTTCGGCCGGGGTATGCTCGTCGCGCCGGGTTCCACAAAAATTTGTTTGATCTCTGGGTGTGGTAGCTGAAAGAGAGTCTCGTGGTTCAAGAATAAGGCGGGGCTTGAGCGGTAATAAAAGAGATAGAGTTATTTTTATTGTTCTTAAAAGGTACAAAGTTTGGTACGTGCGCGGGTTTTGTTGCGGAGAAGAATGTTGCGGAGGGTTAATGCCCTCCGAGGAGGATGGGCGGATCGCTGGTGGCTGCTACTGATGCTTACCTCTCCACTGGCCGGATCCGAACTGATGATGATCGCTCTGGCGGAGCCCCTTTTATTTCTGAAACGCAGCTGATCCGTACGGCATGTTCCTAGCGCGTTGTGCTGATCGGCGGATTTCGTGCTGGTGTGTCCCTAACGCGTTTTGCGGATCGGCTGATAGTGTGCCCGTGGGTGTTTGGGGTATGGTCACACTTGTGCTGGTCAGCTGTGGTTGGTTTTATGTTTCTTTTGGTTTTTTCTTATTGTTTGTTCTTTTTCTGTTTATTGTCTCTTATGTTCTACTTATTCTACTAATACTTATAGTTTAGTATTCATGGCTTGTCTTTGTGTTTCTAGTATAATTAGTCTTCAGGGTTTCTTCTCGGTGTTTCTAATGTTTTGTTGTGGTGTTCCTGGCGCTGGGCGTCACACTCCCCCCTTCTTTCTCAGTGTGGCGTTTTCGGTTGTCTTTCTTTGGGTCGCTCGGAACCAGGTGCTGATGCGGACATCTCCCGTTCGGCCGATCTTGACCTAGCACGCCTCCTGTTCCTCGTTCCATAGTTTGAACCGTCTTTGCGTGTGTTTCGGGCGGTCTTTGAGTTTCGCTTTGATGATAATGATTGATGCGTCCGATAGCTCGACGCTATGCGAAACATTCCATTCCCTCGGGATGGTACCCCTCTGGCTGGGCTTGCATGGTTCCGGTTCTGGTGTTTGCCACTCGGGGTTTAGGTCCAGCACGTCCCTGTCTTTCTTCGTCGTGCTTGTCTTCTACTTGTTTTGCCCATGAAAGTTCCGTGCCTTGTTGTTCGCTGACTCTTCGTGCCATTTGTTCCTGTTGGTTGGCCTGGTTTGCCCAGCTGATCCTCTTCTTTGTGGGGATTACTTCCTTGTGTGTTGCTACTGGTTCTCCTTGTGTCTCGCGCTGTCCTGCCGTGATTTCCATCGTTTTGTTTGTTGCTGTTTTCCTGGGTGCTGACACATTTGTTCCTGATACTCTCATCCGTGAGCTGAGTGGGGGGGCGGACGATAGTAGTTTTGCCGCTCGGTTTTTGTGGCTGGCCTGTGCCATCCTTTCCTTAAATTTCCGGGCCGAAATGTTGAATTTATTTTCATTATTTTCCATCTTTCTGAAAAGGTAGAGAGATGGCATCGTTATTGTGTTTGCTTTCTCTATTTTTGCTGGTTTTAGTTGTGAGACGTGTGCCTGTAGTTTTTTGTTTGTTGTCGTATCTTGTACTGTTGTAATCACTGGTGAGGTTAGTTCGAGTACCTTACAAGGACCGGTGTATTTCGGTTCTAGTTTCGCTGTTGTTTTGTCGATTTTTTTTCGATAGTGGGTGCGTTCGTACCCATACTAGGTCCTTTGGCTTCCATGCTGGCTTTCGCAAATTGTAATGTCTTGCTTGTTTTGCTGCCGCTTCTTCCATGTTTTGCCTGGCTATTGTTTCTGTTTGTTTTCGTTTGTCGGTGCTTTCTTGGTTTGTTTGATTGTTGAACCCTGACCCTAGTGTTACCTCGTCGAATAGGTTGCCCGGCAATCTAAGTTCTCTCCCGAATATTATGCTGGACTAAACCCTGTTGCCTCTGACTTGCTGCTATTTATCGCTAGGGTTAGTTCTGGTAGTTGTTCGTCCCATTTGTTGTGTTTTCCTCCCGCGAATTGTGCGATCATCGTCTTTAGTGTTCGGTTCGCTCGTTCGGTTGGGTTTTCTTGTGGTGTGTATGGTGCCGTGAATTGTTGGGTGATGCCCCACGTTTTCATTACCTGTTTCGTCTTTCTGCTTGTAAATTGTACGCCGTTGTCTGAGATCAATCGCTTTGGTGCACCTCCCCTCGCCAGTATTTTTTCTCTGAACGTTTTTTGGAATGCGTCAGGTGTTGCGCTTCTTGCCGGTGTGACCTCCACCCATTTCGAAAATTTATCGATAAACACGATTAGTGCGGTGTTATCGTGCGGCGATCTTGGGAGTGGTCCCACGAAATCGACGCATATTGTTTCCCATGCTGCGTTTGCGATTTTGGTCAGCATTTTGCCTGCCGCTGCTTGTTGCGATACCTTAAATTTTTGGCAGCTTTCCCATGTTCGTACAAATCGTGTTACGTGTCTGCTTAGCCCTGGCCAAAAGTATACCTGCCTTATTCTGATTTTCGTGCGTCTGATCCCGAGATGTCCGGCTGTTGGGCTTGTGAGATTTTCGGTGAGTACCCTCTGTCTCTCTTGTTTTGGAACGCACAGTTTCCAAGGTTGATCATCTTCGTCGGTTTGGCTTGTTATGTGTCGGTATAATCTTCCGTGTTTTATGGTATAATCCGTAGCTTATTTTGGTGTCATCTCTACTTGGTTCCATTTGATTTGATACCAAGCACATTCTACGATTTCTGCTATTCGGGTTTCTTCGCGTGGTAAGCGGGAGAGTCAGTTTGCCACTGCGTTCATCTTGCCTTTCCGATATCGTATTTCGAATGAAAATGGTTGCAGTCCCAATGCCCAATGCTACTCGTCCGGGTGGGCTTTCGATGGAATTTAACCATTTGAGGGCTAGGTGATCTGTAATTACGATAAATTGATAGCCATTTAGGTACATCCTCATCTTGTGTATACCCCAGTAGATGGCTAGGCATTCTTTTTCCGTTGCGGAGTATTTGGTTTCCTCGCTTTTGAGCTTGCGTAGGAAATTACATGTTCTCCGTCCGCATCTTCCTGGGTCAACACCGCACCTAGGCCGCAGTCGCTTGCGTCTGTTTGGAGTATGAATGTTTTTCTGACGTCCGGGCATGCTAATATTGGTGCTTCCGTTAGACACAGCTTTAGGTCTTGGAAGCTGTTCTCCTGTGCTTCGCCCCACTCAAATTTTTGCCCCTTTTTTAGTAGGTCTTGCAGAGCTTTTGCCCGTTCGGTGTACGCTGGTACGGTACCAAGACGCCAGGCCCAAAAAACTATGCAGCTGTTTCAGTGTAGTTGGTGCGGTGAGTTCTTTAATGGCCGCCACTTTATCTGGGTCTGTGTGAATTCCTTCCTCGCTCACCATGTGTCCTAGGTATTTCAGTTTCTTTTGAAAAAAATGACATTTTGCTGCGTTAATGCGTAGGTTTGCTGTCCGTAGCCGTTCGAATACCGTTTTTAGTTTTTGCATGTGTTCAACTTTCGTCCGCCCAATTACGATTATGTCGTCTAGGTATGCGAAAGCGAATGGTTCCATGTCCGGTCCGATTACAGAGTCTAGGGCTCTTTGGAACGTAGCCGGTGCTGTTGTGAGTCCGAATGGCATGACCTTCCATTGGTACAATCCTCGCCCTGGGGCTGTAAAGGCTGTGTAGTGTCGGCTCTGTTTTTGCATTGGGATTTGCCAATACCCTGACTTTAAGTCGAGCGTGCTAATGTATTTAGCCTCTTTAAGCTGATTTTGAATAAAGTCCATCCGTGGTAATGGGTATGCATCCTTCTCTGTTTTTTCGTTCAACAGTCGGTAGTCCACGCAGACCCTCCAATCTCCAGTTTTCTTTTTTATGAGGACAATCGGTGAGCTGTATGAGCTGTGTGATGGTTCTATTAGATCTTGCTTTATATTGGACGTTGACATGCAATGACTGCATCTAACAAGAGGCGATGCAATTACTGCACCGTCAAGTGGCCCGTGTGACACCAGCAGAAGGCTGTTACGCGCGGATCCCAGGCAAAACGCAGCCCTCCTCCCGCCCAACCGACCGAGGGGCGCTGCCGCATGACGCGCGGTGCGTAGCCGAACCAAACGCGAGCATGCAAGAAAGATAGATATTAGACTAACCTTCGAGGAAAATTAGCACTAAACTTATTAAGAAATTAAGCATGCAATAAAATACAAAATACAAATACCACTACAATTACTAATTTCTAGAAAGGTGTGTAAGGATTAGTAATTTAATAAGAGGAAGAGAATTAGTGGAGGATATAATATGGTAGAGGGAATTATAGTCCGAGCATAAGACCCTAAACGGTTCATGCAAGGAATAATTCGATCTACAAAGTGGAAGGAACAACGGTATAAAGTTTCTAGTCAGTCTAATAGGAATCGTGAAGTTTATGCGGCTCAACAGATCAGGGCTGTCTATGTCACCCCTGATCAAGTTGTGCATAAATATCACACCAAGCATTTTTCTACGGTTAACTAAGGATGGGAGGTTTACTAATAATAGTCTACTAGAGTAAGATGGGAGTCTTACACCCGCATCCCAGTTAAGGCCCCGCAGAGCAAAGAGTAAAAAGTTTTTCTGTACTGATTCTATACGGTCCTGGTGTACTTTGTACTGAGGGCACCATACACAGGAGCCGTATTCTAAGATCGGACGAACAAGCGAGGTATAGAGAGTCTTTGTTATATAGGGGTCGTCAAATTCCTTTGACCACCTCTTTATAAACCCAAGCACGCCCATGGCCTTATTTACCATGGTAGAAATGTGTTCGGAAAACTTTAACTTGGGATCTAACATAACACCCAGATCATCCACCAGGGTAATTCTCTCAAGAGAGCCCCCAAATAGGGTGTAGGGAGCCAACAAAGGGTTAGAACGATGAAATGTCATAACTTTGCATTTCGAGGCATTAAGGTGTAACAAGTTTGCACAACACCATGACTGAAAGCTATTGAGATCGGATTGCAAGCGAGAATGAAATGAAATGTCCTTGTACTGGACACAGAGTTTAACATCATCCGCATACATAAGTACTCGAGAGTATGTTATTACTGAAGGCAAGTCATTAATAAAGAGTGTGAAGAGTAAGGGGCCTAGATGGCTGCCCTGTGGTACTCCCGAAGAAACCTTTACTGGTAAAGAGAGGGAGTTTTTGAAGAGGACTCTTTGAGACCTAGAACAAAGATAGCTAGAAATCCATCTCAGGAGGTTGGGCGGAAACCCTAAAAGGTCAAGTTTATGTGCTAAAAGGGAATGGTTTACAGAGTCGAATGCTTTACTAAAGTCGGTGTAAATAACATCCGTCTGTAAGTTACCTTGAAAGCCTTTAATAATGAAAGAGGTAAACTCTAACAAGTTCGTGGTGGTTGATCGCCGCCTTATAAATCCATGCTGAGTTGGAGATATAAGTGACTTGCAGAGATGTTGCAAGTGCGGAGTTAAAACCTTCTCAAACAATTTGGGAATAGCGGATAACTTTGCTATACCTCTATAATTTTTTACATCAGACTTACTACCTTTTTTATGGAGAGGAATTATAAACGATTCCTTCCAGATTGGGGGGAAGCAAGATGAATCAATGGACATGGTGAATAGTTTAAGCAATGGTCCACACAGAGCCTCGGCGCAGTACCTGAGTACACAACCTGGAACCCCGTCTGGACCCGGTGAAAACACCGGCTTAACTAGTCGAAGATCTTGAAGTAGGGAATACTCATTTAACAAGGGACTGAAAATGCCGTTCGACCTCGGTAATCCGTATGGGTACGGTTGACCAGAGTAGCGTTCCTCAGAATAGGTAGTTTGGAAAAACTGGGCAAAAAGATCGGCAATTGCCTGATCATTATTTGCCGACGTATTACAAAATGATAGCGAGGATGGGTGTGCGGACGTTCTACGCTTACTGTTTACGAAGCAGTAAAACTGTTTAGGGTCCTGAGAAACCTCTTTGTTGATGATTTCCATTTGCGCTGGGTTTCTTGGGTAATGCCTCTGTTTGACTGGTCTGTCATCTTTCAGAAATATCCGATGTTTTGTAACATTGCTCACCCCTTCAAGAGTGTTGAATTTCTGTACCTCCGTTGTAATTCATTTTTCGATTTCCTCGCCCGTTGGTTCTGTTACTGAATTTCTGGCGCTTTCCTTGTTTCTCTTTGGGTTTGAACGTTCTCTTTAACGTTGAAGTTTATTGTGGCTTCTCCGCACGTTATTGATGTGCCTGCATCCATTAAGAATTCCATTCTTAATTCCTCCATTCTGGTACCCCTGTCATGATTAGGAATGATTGGGTGGTTTCTTTTCCCCCTAGTTCTACTGTTAGTTGGATTCTTCGTGTTGTTCTCCGAGTGCTTCCATCCGCGAGACGGATTAATCTGTTTTCCACTCCTTCGATACCTTCTCCTTTTAGTTTTTCGGCCACCCTTTCGTTTATAATGCTTCTTGTTGCCCCTGTATCGATGATGACTTCTATCAGGTGTGATCCAATCCTGGCCCGTCCTAAAAGTTGGTTCTTGTTAAATATTAGTTGTGTGTTTTCCCGCTCAGCTGGTTTTGGGCCACAGGAGACTCGCGGATTGGTCCTGCGCCCTGTGTGTTTTCCGGTTGTTTTCTGCAGCAGTCTATTGTGCGTACTCCTTGTTTGTTGCAGGTCCAGCAGTACAGTACGGGTTCCCTGCTGCATGTTCGGGCCTCGTGCCCATAGTTTCCACATCTTTGACATTTTCTTTGTCGGTATTGCGTTCTTTGCCATGCTGGTTGGTCGTTTTGTGGGTAATTCCATTGGCGACCTGTAACCTTGGAGAGTCCTGCATCTGTCTCTATTTTTTCGAATTCCTCTGCGACGATAATGAATTCCGACAGCATTTGGAATTCTCTCCTCTTCACGTATAGTTTCAGCGGCAGCCGGCAGTTCTGGTTTATTATTTCCAGTTTTTCCTGCTCTGTGTAGGTTCCGAACCTCATTAATTTCCTTATTTCTTGGATATAGTCTCGAACTGGTTCTGTTTCCGCTTGTTTGCGCTCTGCCACTTGTTTTGCAAGCTCCTCTTGGTATCGGGGGGATATGAAGTCCGACCTTTGCTTCCTCCCATGATGTGACTGGCGCTGGCTTTGTGTGCCACCAGTCTAGCGCGCTTTCTTCCAGGATTACCGGCATTGCGAATACGAGGTGGTCTGGTTCTACCCCGTAGGTTTCTGCTAATTCTTCCATCCTGCTCAGGAATTCTAGCAGCCCTCCTTTTCCTGTAAAGATCAGGTCCCACTTGCGTATTTTTTCTATTATCGCTACTGCTTCTGGTGATCTGTTTTGGAAATAGCGATTTCTTCCTGCCTGTCCTGGTCTCCCCTTGGCTCTCTTACATTGTTGATTTTTGTGGTACTCCTTTTGGAGATTGTTGCCTTGGGCTCTTGGTTCTCGGGCTTTTCCCTGGCGTTTGGGTATTTGCTAGTTGTTCTTAGTTGGGAGGTCTGTTCTCTCCGAAAATTGTAGTAGTTGTTTCTTTTGGGTCTCTAGTCCGTCCAGTTTCTCCAATCCGAATTGCTCGCAATAGTTTTGTAACTCCTACTTCGTTGCTTGCTCCATTTTTTTGCCATCTTGACCTTTGATATTATGCTTCTTATGCTACCACAACCTGCTCGGGCGCCACTGTGACGGCGCTTCGGCCGGGGTATGCTCGTCGCGCCGGGTTCCACAGAAATTTGTTTGATCTCTGGGTGTGGTAGCTGAAAGAGAGTCTCGTGGTTCAAGAATAAGTCGGGGCTTAAGGGGTAATAAAAGAGATAGAGTTGTTTTTATTGTTCTTAAAAGGTACAAAGTTTGGTAGGTGCGCGAGTTTTTTTCTTCTGGCCGCACGTGGCGGACGGTTGCGTGCGGGTCCTGGTAGTCGTCCGGTCGGTGTCGGTTGAGGGCGCGGAGGTCTAATGCGCTCCGAGGAGAAGAAGTGTTGCGGAGGGTTAATGCGCTCCGAGGAGAAGAATGTTGCGGAGGGTTAATGCGCTCCGAGGAGAATAAATGTTGCGGAGTGTTAATGCGCTCCGAGGAGAATAAAAGTTGCGGAGGGTTAATGCGCTCCGAGGAGAATAAATGTTGCGGATGGTTAATACGCTCCGAGGAGAATAAATGTTGCGGAGGGTTAATGCGCTCCGAGGAGAAATAATGTTGCGGAGGGTTAATGCGCTCCGAGGAGAAGAATGTTGCGGAGGGTTAATGCGCTCCGAGGAGAATAAATTATGCGGAGGGTTAATGCGCTCCGAGGAGAAGAATGTTGCGGAGGGTTAATGCGCTCCGAGGAGAATAAATGATGCGGACTGTTAATGCGCTCCGAGGAGAAGAATGTTGCGGAGGGTTAATGCGCTCCGAGGAGAATAAATTTTGCGGAGGGTTAATACGCTCCGAGGAGAAATAATGTTGCGGAGGGTTAATGCGCTCCGAGGAGAAGAATGTTGCGGAGGGTTAATGCGCTCCGAGGAGAATAAATTATGCGGAGGGTTAATGCGCTCCGAGGAGAAGAATGTTGCGGAGGGTTAATGCGCTCCGAGGAGAATAAATGATGCGGACTGTTAATGCGCTCCGAGGAGAAGAATGTTGCGGAGGGTTAATGCGCTCCGAGGAGAATAAATGTTGCGGAGGGTTAATGCGCTCCGAGGAGGGGAAAGGCGGCGGAGGTTTAATGCGCTCCGAGGAGAGGAAAGGCGGCGGAGGTTTAATGCGCTCCGAGTAGGATGGGCGGATCGCTGGGGCTGCTGGTGGCTGCTACTGATGCTTACCTCTCCACTGGCCGGATCCGAACTGATGATGATCGCTCTGGCGGAGCCCCTTTTATTTCTGAAACGCAGCTAATCCGTACGTCATGTTCCTAGCGCGTTGTGCTGATCGGCGGATTTCGTGCTGGTGTGTCCCCAACGCGTTTGTGCGGATCGGCTGATAGTGTGCCCGTGGGTGTTTGGGGTATGGTCACACTTGGGCTGGTCAGCTGTGGTTGGTTTTATGTTTCTTTTGGTTTTTTCTTATTGTTTGTTCTTTTTCTGTTTATTTCTTTTCTCCTTATAGAGCAGGTCTTCATGTATTGTCTCTTATGTTCTACTTATTCTACTAATATTTATAGTTTAGTCTTCATGGCTTGTCTTGGTATTTCTAGTATAATTAGTCTTCAGGGTTTCTTCTCGGTGTTTCTAATGTTTTGTTGTGGTGTTTGTGGCGCCGGCGCTTGGTCTTCCTGGCGCTGGGCGTCACAAGAGGATACCGATGCTTCCACACAACCAACTCAACTGTCACCAGTAAAGGTTCTTAGACTCTACTACTACATCCTGGAAAGGACTTATTAACATACAATGTGGGTCTATTTGCAAATTCAGACTGCACAAAAATACAAATACAAAAATACAAAAAATGCTGAATCTGGATCAGATCAGATCAGATCATTTTTATAGCCAAAAGGAACAAATCAATTTGCAGTGGCTACGCAGCGCCCGACGTCACGCTCAGACTGATTTTCTGTCTCTCTCGCACGCACTTTTTGTTATGTCGTTTAATATTCGCGGCGTCTGCCGGAGGAGAGCCATACTAATACTAATAACGCCGCTAATATTAAACGACACGACAAAGAGTGCATGCGAGAGAGACAGAAAATCAGTCTAAGCGTGACGTCGGGCGCTGCGTAGCCACTGCAAATTGATTTGTTGCTTTTGGCTATACAAATTATCCGATCTGATACAGATTCCGAAACCGGATAGATATGGTAATTTTCTATGATTGTGCGTTTTTAGTTTTCTCGAATCTGCAATATTGTGGATCCAACAGATTTTCGTCCTTTGTGTGGGCCGAAGGGGGTGGGGCGAAATTTTGAAATAAACTCGTCAAGGTCCGATATCTCAGGAGTGTGGATAAAAAATTTGGTTGCTATAGCTCTTACAGTCTCTGAGATCTAGGCGCTAATGTTTTACTCTAAGCAAAGCCGGCTATGTTACGTGTTAGAAAGAAACAGGGCGAGAAAAAATTAATTTTTTGTCTTGATGCTGGCTATAAAAATGATACTATCCAATTCACATTCTGCAGTCGGAAAGATATAGTCATTCTTTACGATTCTGCGTTTTTGGTTTTCTCGTATCTTTCAAATTGTGGCTGCCACAGATTTTCGTCTTTTGTGTGGGCGGAAGTGGGCGGGGCGAAGTTTTGAAATATTTTTGTAGCAGTGACATATCACAGAAGTCTGGACCCAAAACAGCTCTTATAGTCTTTGAGCACTATGCGCTAAAATGGAGAGACAGACAGACGGACGGACGGAAAGACGGACAGACAGACAGAGCTCAATCGACTCGGCTATTGATGCTGATCAAGAATATATAAACTTTATGGGGTCGGAAACGATTCCTTCTGGACTCCACTTTTACCACAAATCTAATATACCCCAATACTCATTTTGAGTATCGGGTATAATTAGGGAAACAATTAGGAAAAGTGTGAAAAAAAAATTTTCGTATAAAAAATGTCTTTACCAAACACATTTCTATTGCAAAAATGTAATCCCCTTAAATTTCCGCAAAAAGGGAAGTCCCATAAATGGTTGCTTTCTACAATTACTCTGACCACTAAATTTGCTTGTATGTATGTATGTGTGTTTACGCAAAGAAACGAAAGACAAACAAATATTTACTTATTCTCTTTATGCTCTATCTTGTTTTCGTTTGGTTTCTAGCTGCTTGTGAGCTGTATGTGTTTTTATATATTTGTGTTGTTATTTTAAACCGTGTGTCAAGCTATTAAGCGTTTTTAATAACTGTTGCAAATTTGAAGTTATTGAAAGTCGAGAGGCTGTTTACAATTCACAATTTATTTGCATATGTAAACCTACTTATCGCGTATGTACATATGGGAATGATTGGGGCGAACGATTGATGCGAGGATGTTAGTCTAATAGCTGCGACGATTAGCTCAAGACTGCCCATGCAAGGGCTGACGGGCCAATCTGCCGGGCCCTATGCAGCAAGCTTAGATGCGAGCGAGAGCGTATGATAGCCCGAGAGCGTTAGAGCTGCTCGGGGACGCTGTTAAGCTGGGTCCGAGAGATTGCGACATAAGGAGACGAAAGAATTCCGCTGCATGCGCATATGCGGTAGCAAATGATCTTTGCAGTGGGGGCATTGGAAACGACAACACCAAATGCACTTCCTTTGGGCCGCACCACTGGCAATAATTTAAAATATTTAAGCTGCTTGACCCGACATACTCTCCCCGTTGGAAGCCTGACTTTCAACAGCATCTTTAAGGGGCAGCAGGCACAGCTTGTTGACGGCGCGCTTGGTGATTCCAGATGACGTCTTCAGCACAGCAACTCGGGAAACGCCATCTCGTCCAGGCAAAAGCTCGACCACTCTCGCCAGTGGCCACTTCATGGGAGGAAGATTCTCATCCTTGACAAGAACCAAATCTGCGACTGCTAAACTAGGCTTCGCAGTGCGCCACTTTGAGCGCTGCTGCAGTGACGTTATGTACTCCTCCTTCCACCGGGACCAAAAGAGCTGCTGCAGGTACGAAACGCGCTACCAGCCGTCTAGGCGATCGAAGTTTAGCTGCGTGACGTCAGGCTCAGCGAACGAAGCAGGAGGGCCACCATGCAAGAAATGCGCTGGAGTTAGAACATCTAGATCGGCAGGGCTCCCTAAAATTGAAACTAAAGGTCTTGAATTAATCACTGCCGTGATGTGGCACAACAGCGTCCGCAGCTCGTCAAATTCAAGAACCGAGCTGCCTATCGCACGGTCTTCACTGCAGCCTCCCATAGACCACCAAAATGAGGGGAGCGCGGAGAATGAAATGCCAGTCTATAGCCTCAACCAAGCAAAAATCCAGCAGCGCCTTCTGATGGTCATCGCTGAGGACCAGGCGCTTTTATTCCATCAGCTTATTCTTAGCGCCGACAAAATTGGTTGCGTTGTCTGACCAAATTTGCCGCGGCTTTCGTCTAGTACATATGAAGCGCTTTAGTCCATGTAGAAAAGAAACTGTGGATAAGTCCTTTATAAGCTCCAGATGAACAGCCTTGGTAGCGAAGCAAATGAAGACGCAGACGTAGCACTTGATTGGAGCCTTGTAGTCAGTGGATGGTGGGCAAGATGATTGGATGATGGCCATCAAAATCCAACGAAGAGTTTTTCAGTCGACCATCTACCCTGAGAAGTCCAAACTGATCCATGAATGGCGATAACGATGCGATTGAGCTCGATGAGGAGACTGCTCCCCTTGCCCGCAGTGACTTCATGTCCTCCCATAGCTGAGTACGCTGGACTAGTCGTAGCAATACCTGGGTTCCATGTTCAATGTCTGAGACAGTGAGTCCGGGGCGCCGAATTCGGTTGCAAAACTTGTGAATATATCCGAAAACGCGTTGCAAAGAAGCAAATGAATTCGCATACTTGGAATCAGCAATAATGTCCATGTAGGGCGATTTGACCAGAAGAGCCTTCCGACGAAGGTCAAGGGCTGGCTTATCAGGTAGCACAGTGGGTGGCCAGTCATCTGAGGAGCCGCAAAGAAATGAAGGACCATGAGCCCAAAGAGGTGACTCATTCAGCTCAGTCGGATGAGCCCCTCGAGACAGAATGTCGGCTGGGTTTAAAGCTGTGGGAACATAGCGCCATTCTATTTTTTCGGTCATTTCCTGAATCGTTGACACTCTATTTGCAACAAAAATATTAAATCTTGACGGCTCGTCCCGAATCCAAGAGAGCGCAAAGGCAGAATCACACCAACAGTAACACCTTCCCTTCAATACATTCATTCCAGCTACCTCAGATATGAGCCTAGCCAGCAACTCCGCTCCACAAAGCTCCAACTTTGGTACTGTAAGTGTCTTCAAAGGAGCCACACGAGATTTGGCACAAAGTAAGTGACCGCTGGAATGCTGACCCTTGGACACGACATAAATGCATGCACCATAAGCCTCGATGCTGGCATCGCAAAATCCGTGAATTTCCAGCGTAGAGTCTGGAAGGAGTACAAGCCGAGGAAATTCAAGTCGACGAATCTGACCAAATCTGGTGCATATTTCCTGCCACTCGGTGTTCAGTGCGACTGGAAGGCTTTCATCCCAGGACAACTTCTCTTGGCACAAACGCTGGAGAAAGACTTTGGATTTAGTAATTACGGGACCAGCTAGTCCGAGAGGATCGTAGAATCGCGCTATGGATGACAAAACAGAGCGCCTGCAGGAATTCAAAGAAGATTGAAGGGTCGAGAACGAAAATAAAAGTAGATCAGAAACCGGATCCCACGCAAGTCCTAAAGTTTTAGTCACATGGCTGCCATCGTCGAACTTCAAAAATGTTTCCTTGTCCTCTTCCGGAACTCCATCCAGCACAGCAGGGACGTTTGAACACCATTTCCTCAATCTGAACTGACCTCTAGCCAAAATTCCAGTAGTTTGCTCCCGAATTCGGATAGCCTCCTCCTGCGAGCTGGCTCCAGATATCAAGTCATCCACGTAGAAGTCACGGCGAAGGATTTCAGCTCCAACTGGAAACGCCATCTGCTCGTCCATTGCCAACTGATGCATCGCTCGCACAGATAGATAGGAGGCAGGCTTCGTCCCATAAGTAACGGTGTCCAATTGAAACACACGCAAGTCTTCTTCCCTGGAGTTTCTCCACAGAATACACTGCAAGTTGCTATCCTCGGTCGAGACTCTTACACAACGATACATCTTACAGATATCTCCCGTAATCGCAACGGCGTATGACCGAAATCGAGCAAGAATATGAAACAGTTTGGGTTGGATTACGGGACCAGCCATTAAAACGTCGTTCAGGGAATATCCAGATGAGGTTGAAGCGGATCCATCAAAAACGACGCGAAGCTTGGTCGTAGAACTATCTTCCTTCGTGACGCAATGGTGAGGCAAAAAATATCAGCAGTTGCTGATTGACTGGGTAGGAACCTGAGACATATGGCCTAAATCAAGGTACTCCTTTATAAATGCTGCATACTGAGATTTAACATCAGGGTGACGATCTAACTTTCTCTCAAGGGTCAGGAATCTACGAAGCGCTTGATTGTAAGATTCTCCCAGGAGATCCAAATTATATTTTGCTGGCAGACGAACACAATAATCGCCTTTATGTAATCGACGGAAATACTGCACAAAGTGTGCTTCACAATCTAGCTCTTCTTTGGTAGACTTTATTATTGGCTCGATGCAATTTTCTGCCTCCCAAAACCTCCGAAGAAGCACCTCAAGCCGCTCCTCTGCACTATTATCCTCAGCAGCTACGGCCTGAGCGCGAGAGACCATCAACGAGGAACCTTTTAAACGCGAACAACTTCCAGACACGACCCATCCCAAGCGCGTTTTCTGAATTGAAGGCAATTCTGGCAGTAGCTTGACCTGACCAACACACAGGAGCTCGAAAAACAGACTTGCGCCAATTAGCAGATCGACGCGCTGTGGCTTATTAAACTCCGGATCAGCTAGTGGTATGTTAGATGGAATGGTCCAGTTTTGAGTGTCAATTCCAAAGCTTGGCTGTCGATCGGTTATGCTAGAGGCTACAATGGCAGTGATGAGAGTTGAGTAATCCGATGAGCGAGAGTACAGGCTAACGTTGACCGAAAATCCATCCGTGACGAAGCTAGAGTCGCCTATTCCCGAGACTGCAGTCGATGATTTCATTTTTCGAAGCTGATTCGCGAAACGAGAAGTTATTAGATGCAACTGGGAGCCGGAATCCAGCAACGCTCGGCAGGGAACTAAAACTCCGGAACGATTTTTGACTAAGACCGTGGCCGTGGCAAGTAGAACAACACCATTCCTGAGATCTTGGGCAATAAGGGCAGACGAGGTAGCCGCTGAAGTAGAGGGCTCAGTGGTATGCTCAGACGGCGTAGACTCAGACAGCGCAGACTGAGATGGAGTATACGGCGCTGATTTCCCTTGGACTGCGGTATCTTCAGGGCTACCAAAATGAAGGAGGGTATGGTGTCTACCTCCGCAGGTACGACAGTTGCTCGATGTGCACTGAAGTAATCGATGCCCTGTTCTGAGACAATTTATACACAACGAAAGCCGCTTGGCTTCTTTATGGCGATTTGTGGGGGACAGCGCTTTAAACTTCTGACAGTGCTGGACCTCGTGAGCACCATCGTTGCACAGCGCGCAGCGTGCTAAGGTTTGGTTCGTTGTAACCAATGTGGACCTAGAATTAATTTGCTTTCGACTTCTGCCCACCTGATTGCTCAACGCATAGCTTGCCATAGAAAAGTCCATCGTCTCCAATGATCTGCATCGCTGCTCCAAGAACGAGGCCATAGATTCCCACGACGGAATTAAGTTGGCGAATGCGGGGTCGTTGAATCGTTCCTCCCACTTCTCTTGGCTCGCTGGATCCAGTTTTCGGAGAAGCTCCTGCACGATGATGCATCCTGCGATCTGCTCAGTGGTGCCCAAACCCTGGAGCGCGCGCATATGTGAATTGAACTTGTCTGAAAGCTCCCGAAGCATGACCACTGAAGCGCCAAGATCTCATTGATGTGTGCCTGACAAACCAATCGCCGATTATTGAATCTGTTTTCCAACAAATCTAATGCCACAGCATAATTGCCATCTGAGATTTCCAGCGACCGAACATTCTCCAATGCCGAATCCCGCAGACATGAACGCAAATGCTGGAGCTTTTCTATGTTTGTTAAGTCCGGATGGCTGTCGATGATGGTGGCAAACATTGAATAAAAGTCCGTCCAGTTCGTCCCGCCGCTAAACGTCGGCAATTGTATAGGAGGCAGGGATGGTACTTGTCTACGGTGAGGTAGAAATTGCGAGCCGGCAAACTCAACCGTAGTGTTTCCTCCAGCCGAGATAGAATGAAACGTCATGCGGACGCTTCTCTTAGCCATTTCCCTCATAATCGCCGCCTTCAGCGAGCTGAAACATCTCAAATTTGCCGATCAACTTCTCGACTTGCTCTTGCTTTACCATGAGCATGTAGTAGTCATAGTCCGACGACTCATTCTGCCAAGCGGTAGCTAACCTTTTTATTTTCTCGCATAATTCCGTTGACTTAAGCATCAAAAAAGACACCCTGTTTTGCTCACTGGTCATTGGAATTTCGTTAGCAGCATTAATTTCCATGGTAGCGGCAGCGTACATGGGAATGATTGGGGCGAACGATTGATGCGAGGATGTTAGTCTAATAGCTGCGACGATTAGCTCAAGACTGCCCATGCAAGGGCTGACGGGCCAATCTGCCGGGCCCTATGCAGCAAGCTTAGATGCGAGCGAGAGCGTATGATAGCCCGAGAGCGTTAGAGCTGCTCGGGGATGCTGTTAAGCCGGGTCCGAGAGATTGCGACATAAGGAGACGAAAGAATTCCGCTGCATGCGCATATGCGGTAGCAAATGATCTTTGCAGTGGGGGCATTGGAAACGACAACACCAAAATGCATTTCCTTTGGGCCGCACCACTGGCAATAATTTAAAATATTTAAGCTGCTTGACCCGACACCATGCTAAATAGAATAAAATTGTGCAAAAAATTTAAACATATTTTATTTTCAAACTGTGTTATTTCCAAACCGTGTAAAATAAGACCGTGTAAATATACAGGTATGGCTTGCGAAGACTTTGAAAATGCTGGTTTGACAACGAAGTGACACATTATTACATAAGCATGATTGGTACGACCATGTCGTACAAATGCGAATCTGAAGCTAGCCCCACAGAGATGGATGAGTTAATGAAAATTATATAAATTACATATTAAATATCACTTTATTACAAAATTGTTAACACACATTATTTACGCTTTTTATACCCGATACTCAAAATGAGTATTGGGGTATATTAGATTTGTGGTAAAAGTGGATGTGTGTAACGTCCAGAAGGAATCGTTTCCGACCCCATAAAGTATATATATTCTTGATCAGCATCAATAGCCGAGTCGATTGAGCCATGTCTGTCTGTCCGTCCGTCCGTCTGTCCGTCTGTCCGTCCGTCCGTCTGTCCGTCCCCTTCAGCGCCTAATGCTCAAAGACTATAAAAGCTAGAGCAACGATGTTTTGGATCCAGACTTCTGTGATATGTCACTGCTCCAAAAATATTTCAAAACTTTGCCCCGCCCACTTCCGCCCCCACAAAGGGCGAAAATCTGTGGCATCCACAATTTCGACGATACGAGAAAACTAAAAACGCAGAATCGTAGAAGATGACTAAATCTTCTAAAGTGCAAAATCTGAACTAGATCGTACAATTATTACAGCCAGAATCACGAAAACAATTTCACTCTTTCTCGCTCTGTCTCACTCTAACACACAGGTTTCATAGTCGGTTTTGCCAATTGCAAAATATGAGTTCAAGGATCTCAGAACCTATAAGAGCCAGAGCAACCAAATTTGGTATCCACACTCCTGTGATATCGGACCTTGACCGTTTCGTGTCCAAATTTCGCCACACCCCCTTCCGCCCCCGCAAAGGACGAAAATCTGAGGCATCCACAAATCTCAGAGACTATTAAGGCTAGAGTAACCAAATTTGGTACACACACTCCTTTAAAATGTCACTATAAAACGTATATCTCAGAATTTCGCCCCATCCCCATCCGCCCCCACAAAGGACGACAATCTGTTGCATACACAATATTGCAGATTCGAGAAAACTAAAAACGCAGAATCATAGAGAATGACTATATCTATCCAGTTGCTGAATTTGGATCAGATCAGATAATTTTTGTAGCCAAAAGGAACAAATCAATTTGCATTGGCTACGCAGCGCCCGACGTCACGCTCAGACTGATTTTCTGTCTCTCTCGCACGCATTCTTTGTCGTGTCGTTTAATATTAGCGGCGTCTGCCGGAGGAGAGCCATACTGACTTAGTATCGGGTATAACTGTAGAGTTGCGGTGTCCGCAGCAACTCACAACGTTCTCCCTCGTTTTTTTTATTTATTTTTTAGTTTCGTTCTCTTCAAGTTAGAAAATGCATTTTATACCTGATACTCAAAATGAGTTTTGGGGTATATTAGATTTGTGGTGAAAATGAATGTTTGTAACGTCCAGAAAGAATCGTTTCCGACCCCATAAAGTATATGTATATATTCTTGATCAGAATCAATAGCCGAGTCGATTGAGCCCTGGCTGTCTGTCCGTCCCTATCAGCGCCTAGTACTCAAAGACTATAAGAGCTAGAGCAACAATGTTTTGGATCCAGACTTCTGTGATATGTCACTGCTACAAAAATATTTCAAAACTTCGCCCCGCCCACTTCCGTCCCCACAAAAGACGAAAATCTGTGGCATCCACAATTTTAAAGATACGAGAAAAAAAACAGAATCGTAGAGAATGACCATATCTTTTAGACTGCAGAATCTGAATTGGATCGTATTATTATTATAGCCAGCATCAAGAAAACAATTTCATTTTTTCTCGCCCTGTCTCTCTCTAACACACACGTAGCATAGCCGACTTTGCTTGGAGAAAACATTAGCGCCTAGATCTCAGAGACTATAAAAGCTAGAGCAACCATATTTTTGATCCACACTCCTGTGATATCGGACCTTGACGAGTTTGTTTCAAAATTTCGCCACACCCCCTTCCGCCCCCGCAAAGGACGAAAATGTGGGGCATCTAAAAATTTCGGAAACTATTAAGGCAACCAAATTTGGTATCCGCCCTCCTGTTAGATCTCACTATAAAACGTATACTATGTCAAAATTTCGCCTCACCTCTCCCGCCACCACAAAGGACGAAAATCTGTTGCATCCACAATATTGCAGATTCGAGAAAACTAAAAACGCAGAATCTTAGATAATGACCGTATCTATCCGGTTGCTGATCAGATCGGATCATTTTTATAGCCAAAAGGAAAAATTAAATTGCAGTGGCTACGCAGCTCCCGACGTCACGCTCAGACTGATTTTCAGTCTCTCTCGCACGCACTCTTTGTCGTTTAGTGTAACCATACTGACTAAGTATCGGGTATAAATGTAAAGTGTCGGGGTTTCGCAGCAACTCACAACGTTCCCCCTCGTTTCTGATGAAAAGGTGGCAGCACAGATTTTGGCAGGTAAATCGGTATAGAAGCTAAACTAGGCCTCGGTAATAAATAGTTCAAAGAACATATAGAAAACAAATATCAGGAATCCGCACTTGCAACATTTCTGCAAATCACTTATATCTCCCACTCAGCACTCATAAGGCGACGATTAACCACCACGAACTTGTTAGAGTTTACCTCTTTCATTATTAAAGGCTTTCAAGGTAACTTACAGACGGATGTTATTTACACCGACTTTAGTAATGCATTCGACTCTGTAAACCATTCCCTTTTAGCGCACAAACTTGACCTTTTAGGGTTTCCGTGCGGATGATGTTAAACTCTGTGTCCAGTATAAGGAAATATCATTTCATTCTCGCTTGCAATCCGATCTCAATAACTTTCAGTCATGGTGTTGTGCAAACTTGTTACACCTTAATGCCTCGAAATGCAAAGTTATGACATCTCATCGTTCTAGCCCTTTGATGGCTCCCTATACCCTATTTGGTGGTTCCCTTGAGAGAATTGCCCTGGTGTATGATCTGGGTGTTATGTTAGACCCCAAGTTAAAGTTTTCCGAACACATTTCTACCATGGTAAATAAGGCCATGGGTGTGCTTGGGTTTATAAAGAGGTGGTCAAAGGAATTTGATGACCCCTCTATATGTATGGTGCCCTCAGTACAAAGTACACCAGGACCGTATATAATCAGTACAGAAAAACTTTTTACTCTTTGCTCTGCGGGGCCTTTCCTGGAATGCGGGTGTAAGACTCCCATCTTACTCTAGTAGACTATTATTAGTAAACCTACCATCCTTAGTTAACCGTAGAAAATGCTTGGTGTGATATTTATGCACAACTTGATCGGGGGTGACATAGACAGCCCTGATCTGTTGAGCCGCATAAACTTCACGATTCCTATTAGACTTACTAGAAATTCTATACCGTTGTTCCTTCCACTTTGTAGATCGAATTATTCATTGCATGAACCGTTTAGGGTCTTATGCTCGGATTATAATTCCCTCTACCATATTATATCCACCACTAATTCTCTTCCTCTTATTAAATTACTAATACTTACACACCTTTCTAGTAATTAGTAATTGTAGTGGTATTTGTATTTTGATTGCATGCTTAGTTTCTTAGTAAGTTTAGTGCTAATTTTCCTCGAATGTTAGTCTAATAGCTATCCTTCTTGCATGTTCACGTTCGGTACGGCTACGCACCGTGCGTCATGCGGCAGTGCCCCTCGGTCGGTTGGGCGGGAGGAGGGCTGCGTTTTGGCTGGGATACGCGCGTAACAGCCTTCTGCTGGTTTCACACGGGCCACTTGACGGTGCAGTAACTGCATCGCCTCTTGAAATTGCAGTCATTGCATGTCAACGTCCACGAAAGAGTAAACAAAATTTAGGGATATATTTTTGTAATGTGAAGTCAAAGTTGAAGAACTGCTCAAAAGTAATGAATCCATATGCTCAAGTACACTCAATATTATGATAATTTTCCATTTCGCGCTACCTCAATTATGTTATTGGTGGATGTGCTAAATAGCCTGCCGTTAGGCACGATTTCTGAGGGTTTAATTAGACACTGGAATCAGACAGACCGACAGATCAAACTTGTGCACTCAATTGACTTTCAATTATAAGTGCGTTTATTCTAAAGCGGCGCCCTCTTCATGAGCGGCTGCTGCTTGCATAAGCTCCGTTCGCAACATGGTATAAGAGTGCACGACATTACAATTCAAGAGCGTGATTTCATACATTAAAATTCAAGAGCGTGATTTCATACATGTCTCTTAGGTATAATTATATATATATATATATATATATATATATATATAGGCAGGCAACTGATTTGCCTTAACATCGGCCGCGTTGACAGCCTATAGGCTTCAATCCACTGGAATAGGCGCCAAGCGATGGATCGATCGCTTGTAGACTCCGGCCTTAGTCCTAATCACGGCCACGCGAACCTTCCCGTCCGCTCCTGGGATTGCCTCCTCCACTATTCCGGTGAGCCACATTTGAGGGGGCACGTTGTCCTCGTGAATTGCCACCACTCTGCCTGGCTCCAAGTTGGCGACCTCCTCGGACCACTTCCCTCGCTGTTGAAGGCTGAGAAGATAGTCTCTGGACCAATCTCTCCAAAACTTTGCTTGATGGCAGACACGAGCTGCCATCGTTGCAGATATGAGAGGCTGCTGTCTGGTCTGGGCAGCTCTGATTCGGGCGGCAGCGAAACTAGCGTTCTGCCGACTAGTAGATGCGCTGGAGTCAACACCTCCCCTTCGTTGGGGCTGCCGCTGTCGACCACCAGTGGTCTGGAATTGAGCACGGCTTCGGCGTCCACGAGAACCGTATGCAGCTCGTCCTCCTTGAGCACTGCGCTGCCCACAGCCCTGAGCAGCAGATTCTTGGTGGACGTCACCGCCGACTCCCACAGGCCTCAAATGTGCGGGGCTCGCGGGGGAATGAATTCCACCGAAAAACTGTGAGCCGCAGCATACGCCTTGAGGGCTTCGTCCTTGGCATTGACTGCATCCATACGCTCCTTGAGCATGCGAGCTGCACCAACAAAATTCGTGGCGTTGTCGCAATAGAGTTTGACAAGAGGCCCACGACGTCCAACAAACCTGGATAAGCACAAAATAAATGTATTAGAGGTCAAGTCTTTTACAATATCTAGTTGTACGGCCTTAGATGCAAAGCAGACAAACACTGCTATGTAAATCTAAAGAGGCTTTGATGACTTTTTTATTTTGTCAATCTCCTACGGTAATGCGTCTCTTTGAACAGCTTCAACTGCTGCTAGAAACGCTACGCCGAGCTCTTCTGATGACGGACAAGTACTACTCCAAGTTACTCCTTTCCTTTTATTTATGAACCGGCGGATATATGCAATTGTGCACTACCACTTTCATATATGATGATGAGTTTTCTATTATGATGAGGATGGGATTGTGTTCGCCATCGGCCGCGACAAGCGAAGTGGCTACCTTCTTCTTCTCTACTGACGTGTCCGCTTCTGTCAAACGGAAACGAAAATTTTGAGGCCAATCCATGGCATTTTGTTGCAGGAATGAATGGCCGTTTAACCAAAATAGTGAACCTAAGTCTGCTACTGATGATCCCCGAGATACTGGATCTGCAGGATTTTCTTTGGTGGGTACATGTCTCCATGAGGCAGTCGAAGTGATTTCCTGTATCTCTGCAACTCGATTTGAAACAAATGTTGTTAGCTGGGAGGGATGAGTTTGCAGCCAATGTAGAACCACTTCCGAATCTGACCACAATATAACCTCCTCTACGGGGCAATCAATAATAGATCGAACTTCCTCCCACAACTTTGCCAGCAGATAAGCGGCACATAGCTCTAATCTTGGGCTTGTTTTTGTCTTTAAGGGTGCTACCCTTGACTTTGCCGTTAATAAGTTAACGGACACTCCATTTGAATGGGAAACACGAACGTAGATGCAGCAGCCGTATGCTCGCGTGGACGCATCTGCAAACCCATGTATTTGACATCAAGTGCTTTTGCTTGCTCCTACAAAGGTGGAATGGTGACTTCATACAACCTTTGCATGTCCGAAACCATCGACTCCCATCTTTGTTGCAATTTCAAGGGAATGGGATCGTCCCAACCAAGGCTCAAAAGCGAAATTTCCTGCAGAAGATTTTTGCATACGTAATCACCTAGTTGACAATTAGCAGTCCACTTCGCCAGCACAAATCCGGCCTGCTCTAGGATTTCAACTAGCTGTTGACGCAACATCCATAGCTCGGATATCATGTCTGCGCCTGTAAGAAGATCGTCAACATAGAAATCTGAAGCAAGAGACTTTGAGCCTTTGAGTGGATGCGAATTTAAATGAGTTTCGCTTAGATACTTCAAGCACCTGACAGCAAGCAATGGTGCGCTGGCCGTGCCATAAGTTACCGTATTGAGACGAAATACTTGCAAGGGATCCGAACTTGCACTTCTCCAAATAATTAATTGAAATTTGCGATGCGCCTCATTAAGTTCGACTTGACGGTACATTTTTATAATGTCTGCTGTAAGGGCAAATTTGCGGCGCCGAAATCTTAACAACGTTGCGTATAGGCACGGCTGGATGGTTTCTCCAACCATGAGTAAATCATTGAGCGAGACTTGACTCGTTGTTTTGCACGACGCATGGAACATTACTCTAAGCTTAGTGGATGTACTTTGTGGTCGTTTCACGCATTGATACGGGATGAAACAATGCGGCTCTGCCGGGATTGAGTTTTCCATTGCATTCATATGGCCTAACGACAGGTATTCCTCCATAAAGTCCATAAACATCGATTTTATGGCTGGTTTTTGGCATAATCGCCTTTCTAAAGACAAAAATCGTCTTCTGGCTGTCTCAAGAGACGAACCGAGAGATGTCGGGCTAGACTTAAATGACAAAGAAACCTCGATAAAGGATTTTTCACACATAGTTTCTTCGGGGGTATACAGTCCTTCTATGGATGCATTTGGAACATTTTCCAACTCCCAGAAACGTTTGACCAAGCTGTCAAGCGGGCAGACTTTTTGAACTGTGCTCACCATAGAGCAAGTTAATGTGGCTTGAGGGCCTTTGGACTTGCAACGTCCAGACACCACCCACCCAAAAAACAGTGTTTTGTAAGGTTAGTGCCTCTCTGCCCTGTTTTACTTGACCTTAAGATACCGAAAAAGGCGTCTGCACCTAATAGCAGATCAACTTTTTGTGGCTTGTAAAAGATTGGATCAGCCAGTGGATAGCTCTCAGTAGCATCCATTAAGGAATCAGGCGGAACCGCCTTTTGTGGATGGTACGAGGAAATCGATTTTAAAATCACGAAATATGCCACCATTTCGAATGGCTGTATGCGAGAGCAGATTGTGGTTTGCACAACTTGGCGTGCCGATAAGCTGGAAACAAATATGCTTTCTAGTTCTCTTTAACTGCAGACTTTTTGCCAATTCATCCGTGATAAAGTTCAATACTCTGGCTGGCTGACGCTGGCTTGAGCTGCCGTTAATGTCAACAACTGCTGTTGCTAAAATTACTTGGTCATTGTCGTGCGCCATCGCATGATTCGAAACTAGTGAACGTGCGTTTAGAATTCTTGCATACTCTGCAATGTGACGATTTGCACTTTGACACAATGTGTCTGTTTGAGATGCCAAGCTTTTTTGGCACCTATGTGTTTCAAAAATGAAAAGAGATTTTGGGTTAAACTTTATAATTCGTATTTAATCTTGGTGGCTTAGCGGAAGCCGATTGCTTGCTATTGCCAGATAAAATTTATGCGAGATCGATATGCAACCAATGCGCAGAGGGGTTAGCATAGAACTAAACTATAGACGACGGCGTTAGATCAAAGTGATTGCCGAAGTGGCGGTAGCAGATCAAAGTAGCGGGAGCGGGAGAGCGCAGCAGCTCTGCAGAAAGTCAACGTTTTACAACATAGGCGGCTCTCTCTGCTCATACTATAATAATGTTAAAGTTACGGTTATTCTTCAGCGGCTGGCCCGAACATACTCCCCCCGTTGGGAGCTAGTCTCTCAACAGATTCCTTAAGTGGCAGCAAACATAGCCGAGTGACGGCCCTCCTGATGTTTCCTGAGGATGTCTTCAGGTCAGCGACGCGACACACTCCGTCCTTGCCCAAAACGATATAGACCACTCTAGCCAGTGAACGAGGTCGTTCTTGCAGATGTTTTGCGCGGGGGTACGCCACTTCGAGCGCTCTTGCAAAAGAGTGAGATACTCTTCGCGCCAACGGCTCCAAAATATTTGTTGTAGTTGGGTGACCCGCTGCCAGCCATCCAACTGATCGGTACAGGTGATATTTTGCGGTCTTCACGGCCGCTTCCCACAACCCGCCAAAATGCGGAGAGCGAGGTGGGATGAAACGCCAGTCGATCGAGTCAGCCAAGCAGGATTCGTGGACCTCCTTCATATGCGGTTCGCTCAGACAAAGCTTCTTTAGCTCCAGAAACTCGTTCTTGGCCCCAACGAAGTTTGTCGCATTGTCCGACCAAATTTGACTTGGTCTTCCTCGATGCGGTGGTCAAATCCTTTACGAGCTCCATGTGTATAGCCTTAGAAGTGAAGCAGATGAATACGCTAGTGTAGCACTTGATCGGAGGACTCGTGCGGATTTCTGATCGGTAGAAAAAAGGTTAACAGTAATCTACTCCAGTGCCTAGTCCTGAAGCATCTGACACATCTGCTGACGACCCTTGACACTGCTTTAATGACACCTCCAATGGGCCAATATTCCAGCCGAATGTTGGATAGCAAGGCGCGAGGTCCGGCATGGAGGTTTCTTTCATGATAATATCTTATCAGCGCAAAGGTAATGGAATGTCCCTTTGGCAGAATGAGCGGGTGCTGAGCGTCAAGTCCTAGCGATGAGTTGCCAAGACGACCTCCAACTCTAAGTAGTCCAGAATGATCGATGAGCGGGCTCAACCCGGGCTCAACTAATAGAACTGGACTTCATGACTTGACCATTGCGCCGAATCTCCTTTATGTCCATCCACAAATTTGCCAGCTGAATGTGTCGAATTAGAAGATGCGTTCCTTGCCGAATATCAGAAACGGTGAGTCCTGGATGCCTAAGACGATGTATAAATTTATGCATGTAGGCGAATGTGCGCTGCATGCGAAAGACTGAATTCGCAAATTTGCATCCGGACGTGAGATCGGCATGTGGAGACGTGATTAGCAATCCTCTCTTGCGAAGATCCAAAGTTGCTATGTTGTTAGTAGGAGATACAGGCCACTTATCCTTGGAGCCTAGCAAAAAGGATGGGCGGTGAAACCATAGCTCTGACTGGATAAGATGGTTGGGAAGCGAGCCTCTCGAGAGAATATCAGCAGGATTTAAAGATGTGGGAACATAGCGCCATTCCATGGCTGCCGTCAACTCCTGAATTGATGCCACTCGATTTGCCACGAAAACTTGAAATTTAGCTGGCTCGTCCCTAATCCAAGATAATGCTGTTGACGAATCCGACCAGCAATAGAACCGACCTGTAAAGATTCCCATGTCCTTTACATTCTGCATGATTTTCGCAAGCAAATGGGCTCCACTTAATTCCAGCTTCGGAATCGATATAGTCTTTAGCGGCGCCACTCGCGACTTTGAGCACAAAACGTGGCTCGAAGACTGGGCTTCCCTGGACACGACATACACGCAAGCGCCATATGCTTCTAAGCTGGCATCACAGAATCCGTGAACTTCTGTAGCCACACTAGAACGAAGAACCAAGCGAGGAAATGAGATCCGAGAAATGCTTGCCAAACTATTTCTCAAGTCCATCCAAGTTGAATGCAACGCTGAGGGTAGGCTTTCATCCCAATCCAAATTTTCTCTCCAAAGCTGCTGAAGGAAGATTTTGCACCTGACAATGACTGGATTTATCAATTCAAGAGGGTCGTAGAACCGCGCAATCGTAGATAAAACCGACCGCTTTGATGGCTTTGAGTTTGTGTCCAGTGCGGACAAGGCAAAAAGAAGCTGATCCGAAGCAGGGTCCCACGCTAAGCCGAGAGTTTTGGCTATGTCGCTTCCATCATTAAACTTTAGGAACTTCTCTATGTCATCTTCAGGGGTTCCCTCAAGTACTTCCTGGTGACTGGAGCACCATTTCCTAAGTCTAAAATTACCACGGGACAGTAAAGCTGATGTTTGGTGCATCTTGTCCATGACCTGTGCGACCGAATTACCGCCCGAAATAAGGTCATCCACGTAAAACTCCTGCCACAGAGCAGCTGAGCCAAGAGGGTAGGATTCACCCTCGTCGATGGCCAGCTGGTGCATTGCGCGGACCGCTAAAAATGATGCAGCCCTCGTCCCGTATGTGACGGTGTCTAATGTGTAGACTTGAACCTCGGACTCGATGGAATCTCGCCATAGGATGCACTGATACAAATTGTCGGGTGGGGACACTCGTACGCAGCGGTACATTTTACAAATGTCCCCAGTGAGAGCGACTGGATATGTTCGAAAGCGAATCAATATGTTAAACAATGCAGGCTGAATAACAGGGTCTGTCATCATCACATCATTTAGAGAATATCCAGTTGATGTAACTGCGGATCCATCGAAAACGACACGGAGTTTTGTCGTCGTACTGTCCTCCTTTAGGACACAGTGATGAGCCAAGAAATATTTTCAGAGGCTACGGGAATCAGGGTTGACTTGGTGCATATGATGCAAATCAATGTACTCCCTCATAAAGGCGGAATACCGCTCCTTGAGTGTAGGATTACGCTCCAGTTTTCGCTCCAGACTGATGAACCGTCGATAAGCCTGAGCATAAGATTCTCCTAATCGATCAGTATTGTTATTTAGCGGCAGACGAACTGCATACTCCCCGGATGGCAACCGTGAAAGGTGGCTTACGAAATGTGCTTCACCATGGTCTTCTTCTTTGGTATTCAACCCAGCCTCCACACAATTCTCGACTTCCCAAAACATACGAATAGTTTTATCCAACCTTGCTTCCATCTCAGCTATCGAATTTGGACAATTGTGCGTGGCCATAAGCGCCGAGCTTGATACCTTCTGTCCACCGCCAGATACGATCCACCCAAGCCGGGTCTTCTGCAGAAGAGGCAGTCCATCGGTGAGTTTGATTTGCCCTACGCAGAGGAGATCATAAAAAACGCTCGCACCAATGAGAAGATCAACCCGTTGAGGATTGAAAAATGCAGGATCAGCGTGCGTCAGAGGCGTCAGAGGATCGGTAATCGTGGCGGCGATGAGATTAGTAAGCGTAGTTGTGTAAGCAGAGGTGCGAGAATGCATACAAATGCTTATGGTGGATCCCTCAGTAGAAAAGCTGGTATCGCCCAGCCCAGACACAAGTGCAGACGATTCAGTTCTCTTCAGCTGAAGCTGCTGGGCGAACCTGGACGTGACGAGATGCAGCTGCGATCCTGAATCTAAGATGGCACGACAAGGAACTAAAACGCCAGACCGATTCTTCACGAGAACCACGGCTGTAGCCAGAAGCACGACATCAGAGTGAAGACCTTGGACAGCAAGAGAGGTAGACGAAGGTAGAGACGAGCTGCTAGCAGAATTTTGAGCAACGGAAAGAGTGTCCGGTTGAACGGCCAGATCGGGAGGAGTAATACCTGGGCAGCTTTGTGTTGTGGGCTGTATACTATCGAAGTGCAACAAACTATGATGCCTACCGCCGCATACTCGACATTTTCCACTATTGCATGCGCGGGTCCGGTGCCCCGGTTTTAGGCAATTGAAGCATAGGGAAAGCTTCTTCACTTCTTTGTGGCGCAGCAACGGTGAGAGATTTCCGAATATCTTGCACGAGTATATTCCATGGCCCGCTGAGTGGCAAAAGACGCATACAGACGGGTCGGCGGAAGAGTTGGAAGCTACAAACTTTTTCTTAACCTGCGTATAGGAATGGTTTTTTCCCACCTGATCGCTACTAGCGTGTGTCGCTGTAGCATATTCCAATCGCTCCATTTTCTGGCAGCGTTGCTGCAAGAATTCGAAGAATTCCTCTGCGGTAGGTATAGCATCCGACGATGTGTGCTCCTCCCATTTGGTTTGCGTCTTCGAATCCAACTTCTGCAGCAGCATGTTGATGACCATGAATCCTGAAATCTCCTCAGCAGTTCCCAATGTCTGCAACGCTCGCATGAGTAAATTGACTGCATCCGAAAACTCCCGAAGCCTTTTAGCAGAAGGCGAGTCTACCCTCTTAAGCCCAAGAATCTTCTTGATGTGTGCCTGGAAAACAAGTCTTTTGTTATTAAAGCGTTTATTGAGTATATCCAGAGCCGCACGATAATTGGCACTGGAGAGCTCCAACGATCGAACCGAATCCAAAGCCGCATCAGCGAGGCAAGAGCGAAGGTGCTGGAATTTCTCGATGTCACTGAGATCCGCATCCGCTTCAATCACCGATTTGGACATTGCCATAAAATCCGAAAACTCGACGTATCCACCAGAAAACTAAGGCACCTTCAGCTCAGGAAGTCGCTGCTTGTGAGCCATGATGATGGTACTATGTCCGGAATGACTTGGCAGAGTCGTAGAATGGACAGCAGCGTGTGACTGGCTTACTTCAACAGCAGCCAGCAACTCAGCTTTCAACGATATGAAAAGAGTATCGAAGATTTCGCGCAGCTCACTCCCAATCTCGTTTTGATCGAGAGCCTCCAATTCATTCAGCCACCACAATATTTCCGACCGCGCCTGTATTCGGATCGTTTTCCATGTTAACCGTTGTGAAATTCGACACAACAACGGAAAATGAAATACCGCTTAAGCGACGATGTATAGACGCGAGAGCGAGAATGCAAGACACGAAAAGTCAAGAACCACGGCTGCAGCTGCGCAGAGAATGAGAGATTCGACGCTTAAAGTACCGGAATTTGTATATAAATATTCCAGCCGCACTCTCACTGAATTTGCACTTTAAACTGTTTTTCAACGTGCACCCAAACGTATTTGTTGGTAGTTAAACTACCCTACAACAAAATATTGTATAATTAATAAGTGTTTTAACGGAACGCGATTAAGCAATGGTTTTATAATCTGAATTCTGAACTCTGGATTCTGTGAATCCCGAGTTGTCTTTTTTCCTCTAGATTGCCCTAAATTCGTCTCTTTTGCAGATAAATGTTGGTAGAGAAGATACACAGTCTTTCCAAAATGGAATGGATTGATAGTCCAGATTCTCTTCCCATCAAAAGCGGGTTTTTTGATCTACCTTGGACATGACAATGTGTATCAAAAAAGCATCCGAAATTTTTGCATAATCTCCTACAGACAATAGCGACTCGTAAATAGCGGAAGCTGTGTCAAGAAGGGATCTCAGCCCAGATGCAGACGGACCTTGCATGCTTTGCAACTCGAACAGACGGGCTATACTATTTAAGAATATTAAACAATCATTATCGTATACCTTCATTAAGGCACTAAGGGCCTTCGGATAGTTTTGTTCGGCCACTGGATAAGCCTTTACTACTCATAGCGCTTCTTTCTGTAAGCAAGTCAATAAATGATTAAATTTCTCCACATTGCTTAATGTGGGATCGCTATCCACTACGCTATTAAATAGGCCTATAAAATTTTTATACTCGGTATAATCGCCACTGAATTTGGTTAATTTTACTGGCGGCAAATGTCTACTTGTAGCAATTGTCGTATTTAATACCGACTCTTATGCTGTCCGTTGCTCAAGTTTAGCAGACATGGACTTGAGCGTGGATTTAGCCTCAATACATAAGTCCTCAAGCTCGGCTCGAGAAGCTAAATCTGGGTTGGCATCCTCAATTTCTACTTGTAATTGGAAAGCCCGTTCAATATATGACTCTAATATTTCCATGCGGCACTCCAATTGTGCCTTTGAAAAGGAAGACTGTTTATCTCTAAGAACGCTCCATGTACGATTGATATCTTTCTTAACTGCACTCAGCTTGCGAAGAATATCTAACGACTCCACATCGTCAACCACTGCAGATTGTCTAGACATTCCTCGCCTTTTTCCAGGCATTTTGGTTCTATGAAATTTTTGTTTCTCAAAATGGCACTTGTCCCACTGTCACACTCAGCAATTACACTCACAAATTTGTTCTGCCTGCTAACAGCCCAATGCTGTTACCCTGCTAGAGACTACGAGAGAGAGAGAGATGATCGCTAAAATGCCTACAAGCCAACGCTTTCGAGTTCGAGTCGAGCTTGTAGTTCACCGAAACGCAGCTTAAATGCGCGTATATGCGTATGCTGCTTTAGCGACCGGCCGAGATGCACCTAAACCACAAGTAATGGTATGTGTAATGTATGTGAGTGTTAGCGAGTATTGTAGACAAGGAAAGAACATAAAACGATAAAGAGCAAGCGAGCGCTGAATAAGAGAGTACAAAAAGTGCAGCTGCGCTGTAAAACGAACAGCGTCCAGCAAGAACCGTTCGCGCAAAGCAGAAACGAAAATTTATGACGAAGACTGGCGAGGGGGAATGATGCGCAGCGGTTAGAGCTTGCGCGCGAAACTATTGCCATTTCTCCTTTGCTTGTCGGCTCTTTTTGGAAATGTCGTTGACCGTACAATGATCACTCACTGTATAACCAAATAACTTTGAATGTGTGTACGTACTCACTTTTATTGAATAATTTATTCACAGGCCTTTATTATACGTAGTTATTTATATATTTTGGATGAAGGTGGTTTGAACACCGATGCATTCCCTCCCACAAGTTTATACCAACCAGGAATACCCACGAGCAGCTCTCAAGAGTAGCGAAGTTTGAAGTCCAGCGGGCCACCAATGACAACTGCAGGAACAGCAACAGCAACGAGCGAGGGATGATATCCAATGGGGATATCCAACGAAGCGCCAAGATTAATCAAATCCAACTTCTGTCCAATCCAGAAAATCAGTGCCCACCCCGGGGGCGCCAAAAATGGATGTGCTAAATAGCCTGCCGTTAGGCACGATTTCTGAGGGTTTAATTAGACACTGGAATCAGACAGACCGACAGATCCAACTTGTGCACTCAATCGACTTTCAATTATAAATGCGTTTATTCTAAAGCGGCGCCCTCTTCATGAGCGGCTGCTGCTTGCATAAGCTCCGTTCGCAACGTGGTATAAGAGCGCACGACATTACAATTCAAGAGCGTGATTTCATACATTACAATTCAAGAGCGTGATTTCATACATGTCTCTTAGGTATAATTATAGATATATATATATATATAGGCAGGCAACTGATTTGCCTTAACAATTGGTTTTGAAAGAATATGCAAGCTAGTATTTCTACCTTTACTGGTCTTTTTGACGTTCATTGAAGTTCATTTTAAAACTTGCATATACCATTCCTCAAGAGGGATAATCTTTTGACAACAGCATGCCAGCCAAGGAAATACAAAAGACTAGGAAAAAAAATTATTCAAGAAAAATTCTTAAACAAATTATCATTGAAAGTAGACTGCCCCAAACAAGGATTTGGAAGCACAAACGATGGAAACTCATCACCGACATTCTTTGAGATTAAAAGTTGGATTAAAAGATCCAAAAGAGGAATCAGAGATATTTGTGCAAAAAATTGAAGGCAGAGCAAGAGACATTCAAATCTTTCTGTGCAGTGTCTTGTGCTGAAAACATTGCACATCGCTTTCAATTCTAGGCACAGACATATGATAAATAGTAGAGCTTGATTGCATGCATTTTATTCATAATTGCAAATAAATATAACTGCATGCAAATCAATACATACATATCGACATATACAGACATATGTGAACCTCTATTTGGATGCAACAGTTATACATAAATCTATCGTTTACTGAAATCACTGTCCCCCCTCCCCATCCCTTTTTATTATACCTTTCTCGTCGCCAAAAGGGTGGTTCGTTAATCCAAGCCGCAGTACATAGCACTTACAGCCATACATACATACATACAAGCAGCATCAGCGGTGCATTCTTTCTCGTTTTTTCGCTTTCGCTTCTCCACCGTTTGCTTGCGTTGTATTTGTTGGGTACATTTTCGTTGCCGCTCTTGAGCTTAAGAATATATATTTTTTTCGAGCGTTAATTGCAACCACCCTTTCTATTGATACCTCGTGCCTCGACATTCAATATAACAATTCGTTTTCGATTATAGTCCTCGTTCAAACATAGAAAAAAAAAAAAAATTAAAAATGATGATGCATATGCAGTCGAGTTGAAAGAGCTGACGATTGTAACCAAGGGAAAGATAATGTCGCTTATTGCCGCCTTTGCTGCAGCAAGCGATACAAAGCCAGTGTCTTCTTCAGCCCAAACTCGTGCTAGACTCCCCAAATTGACATCACCAAAATTTAGTGGTAAACATTCGGAGTTCAAAAATTTCATTAGCCTTACCGGTGTTCAAAAAATTCAATCATTTGATTTCGTGCCGCTCTGAGGAAGCATTAGGAACAATAAAGGCGTTCCAAGTCACCGAGGAAAATTATGAAAAGGCCATGGCCGGCCTAAAACGAGTATTTGACAACGATTAGTTGATTTTCAAGAATAATATCTCCACATTGTTCAATCTGCCGAGAATATCGCTCCAGTCCGCATTGTTCTTAACAAATCTAATCGATACTGTTTCCTCGACTTACGGATCGTTACTGTCGATCGGAGACGATACAAAAATTTCGAATGCAATGCTCATTCTTCTCGTTTTGAACAGAGTCGACCCAGTGATGAAACAAAAGTGAGATGAACACCTTACTTATGAGAAGTTGAAGCTTTGGTCCGACTTTGAGAATGTCTTGAATCGTCGATACCAACATCTGTCTGCTAAAGAATCGACTAAGCCAAGGCAGTACAAAGTCAAGCCAAGCAAGCAACATAATCGCAGTTCATACTTCCACCAACAGTAGAACTCAGCAATCTCGTCGGTTTTGCAATTCAGGAGACCATTTAGTGTCAAATTGCCCTCCATTTTCGCGTGCTTTGGTGATGCAAAGATTTGCGTTTGCCAAGTCGGCATCCTTATGCATTAATCGTCTGTGAAGGCCACGCTGTTGTAAAATGCAAAGCCAATAAATGCCGAGTGTGCAACCGCTCACATCATAAATTATTGCATCGATACACAATGTCGGCTAGTAGTCTCGCGTTGCCACCATCCCAAGAGAGTACTTCTCTTCCATCAAATCGTCACATGTTCTGCATGTGACACCGTTGGACAGGGCAATCCTGGCTACGTCGGTCGTAAGCTTCCGAACTATGAGCGGTGAACACATTTTGGGAAGAGCTCTGCTCAACTCTGGATCACAAATAAATTTCATTACCGAGGACCTCGCTCATCGCTTACCGATCCGTAGAGAGGAGTCCTGTAATAACTTGTTTGGAATTGATGAATCTAATTCTAAAGTAAAGGATAAAATACACACAGTAGTGAAGTAGCGAATAAATGGTAGTGAAAGCTCCTTTAATTTTTGGACTCTGAAATCAATATCAGGTTATCACTCTGACCAGTCAGTGAATGTTGCTAACTGGCGAAACCCAGAGAACCTACCATTGGTAGACCCTTATTTGTACAAGCCACAAAGAATAGATATGCTAATTGGAATCGTTCTTTGAATTATTAGCTGTTGGTCAAACTAAGCAAGGTCCTGATTTTCCAATTCTTCAGATATCCCTTCTTGGTTGGGTTGTGTTTGGAGTGGGGCGGATCGCTGCTCAATTCTCCAACGACGAAGTTGATGATCCAATGAAACTCATAGTAGCCGTCACAAGAAATGAAAAGCCGCTGTGTTTCGTGATATATATACGTTTGTAGATGTATATTTGGTTCGGGGGTCGCGCGGTAGATCGGCCTTTGAATCCGGGGTGGAAACGTAACTAAGCTTAGCCTTATGATCTATGCTCTATGATGGCTTGAGCGCCTTGGTGGATCGTGAATTGTAAATCTCCCGAGCGCCCCTCCGGAATTGTGTCCGGAAAATATGTTTCCAGGAGTTCAGCTTCTTACAAATTACAAATAGTTTGTACCATTCACTAGTGCCACCAGCAACACCACATACACCATGGCAACTGCTACCATAAGCAGTATCAGCCCTTCACTAAGCACTGACAGCCAAGAACCCTCCATATCGATATAGCAAGATGACACTGAGGCAAAAGCAATAGGCGCTACTGCTGAACGATTTCTGGATGCTCAAAAACGGAGATCGGGCAAAAGGAAAAACAATCAGGCTTTGTCAGCCACTTCAAACTCGAAACGAGGGAGCGGCGGCCGGGACCTGCACGCGCCCCACACAACAAGCAAACAGGCAAACCCGAACAACAGATTTGCCATTCTTGACACGAACATCCCAAGTGATAGTGAGAATGAGGAAGTTCGGTTGAATGTAGATGCAGACGCTGAAAATTACCAAAGGGATAAACACCTTTATGAAGCAGTTAATACAGACCAATGTGTGCAGCGAAAATCAACGACCTCTGGTAATCAGCTTAAGGGCCCTCAAAACTACCGTAAATAGTTGTCAATATAAGCAACATAAATGACCTATTTGATCTCATAAGGGTAGATGAAAATTTGAATAACGCTGTCGTCAAAGCTAACCAAGGGGAAACGGTCAGAATACTCCCCAAAGACAGTGATACCTATAAAGCAATTGTGAATTGTTAAGATGCCATAAGAATAGAATTTCACACATACCAAATGCAGACTGAAAAGTCTCATAGAATTCTAGTACGAGACCTACATCATAACACCCTAAGCAATGATATTACCGCCGATTTTAAAATGTTGGGCTTCGAAGGGTGAAAGGACCTGGATGTGATCCAAGCTCAAGGATTAACAAGAACGAAAAATTAATATTTTGTTTTGATAAATGAAATTGACCAAGTCAAGGGGTCTTGACCGCCAAAAAATAATGATTGATAAGATGAGAAAATCTACAGAGATTGCACAATGCTGTTGATGCCAGGATTACGTCCATATAGCTAAATACTGCTGCCGACATCCCGATTGTGCCAGATGTGGTGAAAATTACTAAACCTCACAATGCACACGTTCCCTAGACGCAGAGCCAACTTGCATTCACTGCTCTGGAAGCCATATGGCCAGTTACAAAGGATGCAAAAGAATGGTACCAGGAGTTTCTACGCCGATCAATGGGTTCCGCAGAGAAGGCAATTAACACAAACAGGACGGGTCATGTCCCCTTAAATCATCAAGTGGCATATGCTTACTGTACCACACTTCCTGGAGAGCGGCATAGTTTCCTATCTTGCAGTCTAGTCACAAAAGGGGGCTAATAGACCAACAATACAGCAACACCAGCCAAATATTGTTCAGCACCAACCTTTGGTAGGAACTAGAAATAATACTGGAGCCTCCTATGCTGCCGTAGAAAAAGGTAATTCAAATGCAATTCCTTGAAAAGATGGACCTGCACAGCGTCGTTTTCATAGTCTGCAAGGTCATCAGATATCTCAGCAACAAGGATTGAATAATCAGCAACAGAATTCATATGAAGTTCAGGCACTGCTGCAACACCAGCACGCACAGTTTCAGCAATGGCAACAACAGCTCCAATAGCAGCAGCAGCAGTTTCTCATGTGGCTACAGCAACAGCAGCAAGAACAGCAGCAGCTCAACATTCAAGCCAATCAACGCCTTGAAAAACTTAAAAAAATATTTTTGAATTGGCCGACACGATTAAGCAATGGGCTGGATCTAATCTTCAGTCCCAGAACAACGTTTTAGACTAATTCTAACGGCATTTCAGGGAAAGCAAAAGAAGTCGCGCTCTTCGCGCACAACATCAGCGTTGACATTCTTCTTTTGACGGAGATCAGAATCAAAAGAGGGGTAGCTGTAAAAATACATGGCTGCGCCTTCTATCCAGCGTTCAAGCCATCGCGGAATAATAATAGCGTTGGTGGAGTGGCGGTTTTAGTGAGGACCTCGCTTCGCCATTTTCCTCAAACTGTCATTGAGACACGCAGCATGCAAATGTCAGCAGTAAAAGTAGCCACAGAACTGGGCGATAGGAGTTCTGCGCCATTTACAGCCCACCCAGAGTCAGGATTGAGGAAATACATTACATCGATGCACTCCGTACTTGCGGGCAAAGTTATTTGGTTGGTGGTGACTGGAATGCCCGATATTGGCTGTGGGGAGACATTTATAATTCCCCTAGGGGCGAGAGCTAGCGGAAGCCATCTCTGGCGCTGAGATCCTTGCAACTAGATCACCAACCAGGTACCCGTATGTACTCAATCACACGCCGTCCTGCATAGACTTCGCAGTGGTATTCATGGTATTCCGGATTCTCGAACAACAATAAGTCAGAGCTGGGATCTGAACTCCGACCATCTGGCCCTAGTCATCAACATTGAGACAGATGCCATTATAGAAAATCCAAGCCTTGGTCTAGTCACCAGGCAAACTGATCTGCTCGCCTTTAGGAAACATTTGGAAAGAACGATTCAACTGAACGTCACGCTAAACTCTGAGGAAGATATCGAGATGGCTGTAGAAAACATCACAGAGAGTATATACATGGCTGCAGCTGCCGCAACGCCTTCGCATCCTCCGACAAGCGCCGCCTATGGAATAGCTCTTACAAGAGAGGCCAGAGAGCATTTTTCACAAAAAAGGAGACTTCGAAGACGCGCAATCTGATCTCAAGAACCATTGGACCGAATTCTATGGAACCGGGCTGCCAAGCAACTTCGAAACACACTGAGACATCTCGATGCAACTTCTTTGAACAAAAGCTTGCTTCCATGGATTGCACCGTGGATGCTGGATTTTCGCTTTGGAAGACCACTAAGTCTCTCAAGAGACAACCGACAAGAGTCTGCAGCCAGTGTTGATGAGATTGTTGAAGTCATCAAGTCCCTACCGAGGAAAAAGGCTCCTGGTATTGACAGAGTGTGCAATTATACACTGAAGGTATTGCCTACTCGGGCGATACTCTACAGGGTGCAGTTTTTCCCTAAGCAGTGGAAGATAGCAGCAATCCTGATGATCCATAAACCTGGAAAGTCGGGGGATGACTCTGAGTCGTATCGGCCAATAAGTCTATTGTCTTCTTTATGTAAGGTGTGGGAGAGGCTTCTTGCCAATCGTCTTGGTGGTATTATCAAGGAATGCCGTATCTTGCCGGATCCCCAGTTTGGCTTTCATGAGGGACACAGCACAGTGGAGCAAATCCACAGATTGGCAAGACACATCCTACATGAGCCTATGATGATTTAGAATGCTGCAATGCAGTCTTCATTGATATGCAGCAAGCATTCGATAGAGTTTGGCATATCAGCCTACTGAGCAAAATTAAAAAACTCTTCCCAGCACCACACTACGGAGTCCTACGATCATACTTGGAAGGACGGCAGTTTATGGTCAGGTTCAGGAACACCTATTCAGCCCCTCGCCAAATGAGAGCTGGAGTTCCACAGGGCAGCGTCCTTGGCCCACTGCTCTACTCTATTTATACTGCAGATCTACCCTCTCCAAGCGAGTACCATATGGAGGTTCTCCGCAAGGCTCTTTTTGCTACTTACGCGGACGATATAGCACTGCTTCATAGCTCCAAATGCCGCTTTGAGGCAGCAGATGGACTCCAGGAGTACCTCCACTCCTTGGCAGCTTGGTGCAAGAGATGGAAGTTAAAATCCACTGAAGACCACCAATCTATGCTTCACCCTGAAAGCGCTCATAGACCACACCCCACCCATAAAGTTTGAAGGCGTAAATTTGGATCAACCAGAGAAAGCAAAATAGCGTCTTACTTTTGGTCCACACTTGAAATGTAGCAACTGCGGTGGCTGATTAACGGAAGAAGCACCATGTCGCTGAGAGCCAAAAGAGCACTTTATGTATAGGTCAACTCTAAGTTTCCCTCCCAATATTATAATATTTTTTTAATCTTTTTTAAATCTTTTATAAGTCCTCTTGCATTAAGTAATAGGTTTCGTCTCCTCAATATTATTTACCTGTGTTGTTAAGATATGATATATGCTATGTATGGATTCAACGCTTAATAATAAAAAAAAGAACAACTATCGCGTTTAGGAACATCCAAAATGGATGGGTAACTAACTGGGAAATTTTCGGAACGGAAAAACCTTTCGGGCCATTCCCGAAATGGATGGTGTGGATGGTCGTCAGTGTGAATAGCCTATTAGCAGCACTTACAGCACGGCGTGGAAAATGTGCTTATCTACATATACATATTCTGAAAATGAAACGAGTTTCGTGTGCGCCAATTCGAACTTACAACTCAACCCACCATCGCCATCAACATACTAGAAAATACTGATTCTTGCGTTTTGTGATAAAGTTAGGTCAAAGTTGAAAAATATCCCAAAAAATATTATTACTTTTTTTTCATGTCGAAAATTTTTATTATAAACAAGTTTACTGCTACCTTTTGTGGCAACTTAATCTAGTTTTACATTTAAGGGGAAAAACAATTGATCACAGGAGATAGATACATACAATTAATGTTACATATATGGAAAATGTACATACATTATTTACAATATTTACAAAAAGTTAATGAAATGTTATAGGAGGGGTCTAGTAGGGAGATCCAGTGGATGACACCTTTTGAGTCTTCTTTTCCTTGTCGGGTTAATTAGACGTCTGGCTAATACATTAGGGTGACCACCAAGTCGTTGCGAGTACCTCGTTGCATGTAGTTGTATAACATCGCCCACTTTGGGAACCTTTAGGTCCCTCTCGATAACGCTGTTTCGTATGTACCATGGAGCATTGCATATTCGCCGTAGAATTTTTGACTGAGTAACTTTAATTTTATTTAAGTTGATTTTTGCCGCGATGCCGTAAACTTGAAGTGCGTATTTCCATATGGGGCTGAGGATGGACTTGTATATCGTGACTTTGCTGTACAGCGACAGCTTATTTCTTGGTGCAAGTAGCCACGCCATCTTTCCCGCTTTCACCATCACCGACTGTCGAACCATGGTAGTATGGGTTTTGAAATTCAGTGCCCTGTCGAGTACAACACCTAAGTATTTGTACGAGCTCTTGTGCGTAAGTGTGGAGCCCAGCATATTAATGCCTCCGCAAGAAAGTGTCTGTGGAGATAATGTTTTTTATCCCCAATCGGCCGACAAATTATTTCGAATTAAATAAAACTCGGTGCAGAAATAAAATTACGATATGTTCTTTAATGCGTGACATCCAAATTGCAAGTGTGGGTTGCCTGCCCTTTACATTGCCGCTCCGATCGCTGAGCGCAGCTTCGCTCGGCTGACGTCGGTAGGCAGACGCAAAGCGGAGATAGCGAAGAGCGAGCTAGCAGAGAGTGTTTAGCAGGGCAAGCACGCGCAACAAACAAATGAGTGACATAGACATAAGTAACAAACAAAATAAGCGGCTGAGGGCCAAGAATTAGGTGCTATTTGGCAAGCAGCTAATCGGCTGGGTTCTGCTCCGAACATTCACCCCCCGTTGGAAGGCAAAGGCTTTCAACAGATCCATCCTGAAGGGGCAGAACCGCTATTTTTCCAACGGCCCTCTTGAAAAGGCCTCTTTGAGTGCGGATGACGGCTACTCTGATGGTTCCATCTTTTCCTGGGATGACGCTCTCAATGCGGCCAAGCGGCCACCTTAATGGTGGCAGCGTTTCCTCCTTGATCATGACGAGCGCTCCTAGCCTGATATTTGGAGACGATGACCGCCACTTGCTCCGCTCCTGAAGAATCTAAAGATACGCCGTGCTCCATTTTCTCCAAAACGCCTGCTTCATTTGACACAGCCGCTGCCATCGACTAAGTAGGTTGACTTGGAGATGCGTCACATCTGGCTCGTCGAATGCAGCTTTCGGGGCTCCATTGAGAAAGTGGTTTGGCGTGAGCACATCTAGATCATCGGGACTTTCTGTAATTGAATAAAGCGGACGGGAATTTAACAAAGCAGAGATTTCACAAGCCAAGGTCTGAATTTCATCAAGAGTAAAAATGTAGGTCTCGACGATGCGATGAAAATTATATTTAGCTGCTTTAACAGCCGCCTCCCACAAACCCCCAAAATGAGGTGAGCGAGGGGGGATGAATTTCCAATCGATTCCACTAGAAACGCAGAGATGTGATACAGCACTGGCTTCAAACGAAAGCATCTAACACATTTGCGAATGATTCCCGCAACAAATTTGCGTCCACCAATAGGCCAGAATTTTTGCCGAAGCAGTCCGAGCAATCCTTAAGCTCCTGCGTGGAGAAACCTTTCGTGAAAGAAGATTGTTCAGGCCAGCAGCAGATGATTGCCGCGCACTGTGCCAACTTCGTGCGCTCCGGTCTCAACTCGCTCTCGCGCGCTCGGAGGGGCGCTCGGGAGACTTTACGACCCACGATCCACCCGGCGCTCAAGCCATCATGGAGCATAGATCGTAAGGCCTAGTTTTAGTTATGTTTCTCACCCTGCTACAAGCTGTCGTCGTGCACATACGCGCACCTACAGCCCACATATATATAGAAATACAAGGAACATATTTATTGGAACAACCCCGACTTCTTCTTTTGGATATTTTCCCACTCGTCGCTGTCGCTCTAAGTTCAAGATAAGTAAGCCCAACACCAGTGCAGTAATTTTGTGCGAGTTTTCCATCCCAGTCCGAGTTCCCGTGGCATATGTACATACATACATATGTATTCATTTCTCGCTCTAGCTCCAAATTAAACCATACTTCGTTCTGCCAACGGTTGTGGCCACCTACTTCTCCAAAGGTTTAATTTGATCCGAGCAAGCTCCTGCGGTCAACCTCCGATCCAGTGTACATATTCCTACCTCTCCCAGCTACCAGCTGAGCTTTGGTTGCTGACATATGCACATGCATACAAGCACATGTACACATCGCACCGCAATCCAAGCGGCTGACAACAATCATAAATTCATATGCTTGCAATTAGTTTGTTGTTTTTTTTTCCATGCTCAACGTTCCACCGGTTTTCGGTTTTATACATGAATAAAATAAATCACTGCGTCTCCGTATTTAACTAATTATATTGCCAATAAAAATAAGACACGATCCATACATACGGCACCACATATATATTTATCTTACATATACATACATACATACGTACGCATTTTAAATTATACATATTGCACATAAAACGGTCATCCACCGTTTTAGCCGTTGTTTTACATCTCGCCAAAAGGTTGGGACGTCAACCCAAGCCACGGTACATAGCACTTACATCCATACGCACACACATACAAGCAGCAGCAGCGGTGCATTCGTTTCGTTTTTCCTTTCGCTTTCGCTTCTCCACCGTTTGCTTGCGCTGTTGTTGGTGGGAGAATATTTTTCGGTGCCGCGCTTGACCGTAACGGAGCGCCTGAAGTGAAGCGATACCCAGCACTTCGAGGGTATATTGTTTTAAACATTCGTTTGCAACTGACTCTATATAGGGGTACCTTGTGCATCCATATCATTGCTCATCCTTATTAGTCGCTCTTGGTTGGCCCTTTGTTTTTTATTTGATCGTAGTATTTTATATTTATATATTCCGGCCACGGTGCCCGACTTCTACTATATAAATACTCGCGATAAATCCCGCCAAGGCCACATAACCACGGTTCGTCGTTCACAACTTCCACTTCTCCATTTCCGCTCACCTGCTTTGCGACTCTGATACGCGTTATCGCAAATCCATCAGCCAACCATGCCCACTGGTGAAAAGAAATCTCGCAAGAAGTTTAAGCGGGTGAGTTCGCTGAGTTTGACCCATCCACCCAGCTCCAACGGCTCAATCACTACGCCCACAGCTTCCCGTCCGGCCCCAGCTGAGAGAGGTCCGACTACGTCCAGGCGTCACACACCACATGCCTTTGAGGCCTTGTTGCTCCCCTCGGTCGTCCCTCGCACGGTTCCGAGCACTATGGCCCAATCGGTCGCCAGTTCCGCACGGTCTAAGTTTGCCTTGGCTGCAAGCAGACTGACACGCTTCGACCAGAAGCTCAGCGCTCCAGATGCTAGCACACCAACCCGCTCGCTCTCCCAAGTCCATCGAGATCAACTCCGAAGCTTGTGGGCAAAGGTGGACGCGGAGTTCGAGGCCTGTGTGGAGGCGATAACGGAAGTAGATCCAGAGGGGGCAGCTGACGTCCAGGGGATGTACGATGACTGCTACGCGGTCTACGCGCAATGCCTTGCCGAACTGAACGATCAGCTCGAACCCCCGACTGTCCCTCACACGCCTCAACTGGCCATTCAAGTGCCGACTTCCGGCGGTTGCCGTCTTCCTCCATGTGACACTGAAGTTTTCAGTGGGGACTACCAGCAGTGGCCCACGTTCCGAGACCTGTTCACCGCCATATATATAGAGAACCCGATGTTGGCTCCAGTAGAAAAACTGTTCCACCTCAACAAAAAAACAAGCGGTGAGGCCCACGACATAGTGGCACAGGCTCCACTCACGAACGAAGGGTTCGCGTCCGCATGGAGCGCCCTCCGTGAGCGTTTCCAAAACAAGAGGCTGATACTCAAAGCCCAGCTGAAGATCCTTTTCAGTCTGCCCCAAATCCGCACCGAGTCAGCTGTAGCGCTAAAAGAGCTTCAGAGGGCCGTCCACAAGTGCCTTACGACACTCAACCACGCCGAGGTCTCCACAGACAGCATTTTCGCTGACGGAGTGTTAGTGTACCTCATATCCGCGAAGTTGCCGAAAGCGACTTTGGAGCTTTAGGAGCAGTCCGTGACATACAAGTCCGAAATTCCCACCTGGCACGCTATGGACAAGTTCCTGGCGGAGCGGTACCTGTCGTTCGAGGTGACCGAGGATGGCCATCCAGGCATGGAGACTCAGGCCCACTCCAGGGCGAGTCTACCCATGTCAGAGAGTTCAAAGGGCAATCCCAACCCATTCCGTTCCCAAGGGAGCCCTGTTGCAAGGCGGGTTCACTCGTTCGGAACAACTGTGGATCCGAAGCGGAGAACGTGTGATCTTTGCTCCAAATAGAACCATCCGATCCGGGTATGCCCTCAATTCCTTCAGATGAGACCTGATGCTCGCTCCAGCTATATTAAGCAAAAAATGCTTTGCTTAAACTGTTTCGCAAGAGGTCACCAGATTCGTGAATGCCAAAGCGCCCACAACAGCAACACGTGTGGAGACCGGCATCATACGCTGCTGCACCGTGGCACTCCAGTTTCCAGCCAATCCGTGCCCAACTCCGTACCACTTCCGACTCCTGCCGAAGCTCAGCCTAGCGTTCAGAACTATTTCGCCTCCGGCAAAAGCTATTAGCTGGGCACAGCTATTATTAATATTTGCCACTTGGGGACAAACTTTCGCGCCCGCGCTCCAATCGACCCGGGCTCCGAGGCGACGTTCATTACGGAACGTCTCTTCCAGATCATTAAGTTGCCATTCCGACTCGCCCAGGCACAGGTCTCGGGCCTCAATCAGACCATATCCGCTCAGTCCAAGAAGCTCTGCCATTTTTCCATCCGCTCCCCGACTAAGCCGGGCTTACACTTGGACGCCACAGCCTATGTCCTGCCGGAACTATCAGGCAGCCTTTCCTCCCATCCGATCCCGCAACACTCGTTGCGAGACTTGCCGAACCTGCCATGGGCAGACCCGACATTTTACGCAAGCTCACAAATAGATGTAATGATTGGTGCCGACATCCTTCCATCCATCCTCTTTAGCGGCTCACAGACGAACATCTGTGGATCTCTCCTCGGACAGGAAACCATTTTCGGATGGGTTCTTACAGGCCCAGTGCCAAACACGGTACAAGGCAGGGTCGCATCCTTCTCCACGCAAATTTCCACCGAGCTAGAGACTCCGTTAGACAAACTCCTCACAAAGTTTTGGGAGGTGGAGGACATTCCTACTAAAATAGAAAGCGAGTCGGATTCGTACTGCGAAAGAAATTTCCTCCGAACTACGTCAAGAACGCCAAGCGGGAAATACGTCGTCACGTTACCGTTTCGCGACCCAGATCATCTCGGATCAGATCTGGGGTATTCAAGGGCAACCGCGCAGGCCCAGTTCCTAAGAAACGAAAATCGCTTGAAAAGAAACAGTCCCCTCCAAGAGCAGTACGACATCGTGATCCAAGAATACCTAGAGCTTGGACACATGACAGAAGTTCTTCCGACTCATGGGTCCTCAACCTACTCCCTGCCACACCACGCTGTCTTCAAGCCTGATAGCACCACCACGAAAGTCCGCGTTGTATTTAACGCATCCAGCCCGTCGACTAACGGTATCAGCTTGAATGACCTTCTGCACCCCGGCCCTGTTCTCCAGTCCGACTTAACCCTTCAGATCCTGAAGTGGCGCTACTACCGGTACGTCTTCAATGCTGACATCACCAAGATGTATCGGCAGATTTGGGTAGATCCGAAGCACACCCCCTTCCAGCGAATATTGTTTCGCAACAAGGAGGGCGAGATACGCGACTATGAGTTGCAAACTGTCACCTTTGGAGTCAATTGTGCTCCCTTTCTCGCCATCCGGGTGTTGCAACGGCTTGCAGACGATGTCCAGTCCCGATTCCCGAGAGCCAGTCACATCATTCGGTCCTGTATGTATGTCGACGACGTCCTAGCGGTAGCAGACTCTCCCACTGAGGCTCAACTAGCTATCCGCGAGTTACAGGCCGCCCTGAGATCTGCCGGGTTTCCACTGAGAAAATGGACGTCCAACCACAAGGATATCCTGACTACCATTCCGAATGACCATCTCCTTCACACCGACTTCCTTGAACTCGAGGCAGAAAGCACAGCCAAGACTCTCGGAATTCGCTGGAAGGCGACAACAGACGATTTCTTCTTCGTTCCGCCAGAACTGGCATCTACGGCATCCTATACCAAGCGAGCGGTGCTTTCCCAGATAGCAAGGTTGGCTCCTTTCATTGTCCGGTCAAAGATCTTCATGCAAGAGATCTGGTTGCAAGAAGTGGGATGGGACGAAGATCTTCCGACCGAGATGCGTCAGCGCTGGCAGAGTTTTCTGCGGAGCTACTCCGCTCTCGACCAGATCCGCATTCCAAGGTGGATTGGCTTCGAACCATCTGTAAGGGTCGAGCATCACGGATTTTGCGATGCGTCCGAAAAGGCGTACGGTGCGGCGATCTACGTACGCATCGAGACTGAGCACCTGGTCAAGGTGCAGTTGCTCACCGCGAAAACACGAGTCGCACCCGTTAAGACCCTCGTCGAGAACCAACTGTGGTGGCACGGACCAGCGTGGTTGCAAGGGCCCCGGCATCAATGGCCAGCCCAAGGCGGGGACGATCCCGTGATAACCCTCGAGCAACGTGCTCTGAAGGTTCATTTTGCACCGAGCCCATCCGAAGACTTCCTCGATCGGTTCTCCAATCTGGAGAGAGCCCTGCGAGTCCATGCTTATGTCCTTCGCTTCACAAAACGCTGCCGGAAGCTGGTCACCGGACACGAGGACCACCTTGCAAGCGAAGACATAACCGAAGCTGAGCGCACTCTTATCCTAGAGACTCAGCGCAGGGAATACTCCCAAGAGCATCACTGCCTAAGCGAGAAGCGGCCAGTGCCAAGGTCAAGTTCTATCCTGAATTTGAACCCGTTCCTAGACCAACATGGGCTCATAAGAGCATGTGGCTGTATCGCAACTTCTACCTTTCTGAAGTACGACGAACGGCATCCCATTATTCTGCCGTACCGCTGCCGGCTATCCCGCCTTCTCGCGCAATTCACCCACCGGATAACTCTTCATGGCGGGAACCAACTAATGGTGCGACTTATCCGATCCAAGTTCTGGATTCCCAAGATTCAGAAACTCATGACGGGGGTGGTAAACTCCTGCAATGTATGCGTCATCCACAGACAGAAGTTGCAAGCCCAAATGATGGGTGATCTTCCTACGGAACGAACGTCCTTTTCCAGACCGTTCACGCACACCGGAATTTACTACGCGGGTCCCTTCGAAATACGGAATTACACAGGCAGAGCGTGCCTGATAACCAAGGGGTATGTGTGTGTGTTCGTGTGTTTTTCCACGAAGGCGATCCATTTGGAGCCCACGTCGGATCTCACGACCTAGAAATTTCTTGCAGCCTTCGCTCGTTTCGTCGCACGACGAGGGTGTCCGCAGCGCATTCACTCCGACAATGGCAAAACTTTCGTTGGTGCCGCCAAGGTGCTTTCCCGTGAATTCCTAGAAGCATTCAAGGGCTCGATAACTGGTGCGTACAGCCATCACCGGGTTTCGTGGCGTTTTATCCCACCAGGAGCTCCACACATGGGATGTCTCGCCGATGTCCGAAGATCCAACTGAGTTTCTGGCCCTTACTCCCGGGCACTTCCTTACCGGGGGACCCTTGATGTCCACGGCCGAACCCGAAATAAAGGGTGACCTTAAATCAATAATCAATCGATGGCAGTATTTAAAGGCGCTCACCCAACAGTTTTGCCAGCGGTGGAAAGAGGAATACCTCAAAGAGCTCCACAAGCGCACTAAGTGGCAGACGCCGAAGCCAAACTTCCAGGTAGGGGATATGGTTGTCGAAGACAATATGAAGACAACCTGCCCTCCAATGAATGGCGGCTCGGGAGAGTCCAGTGCGTGTATCCCGGCGCTGACGATAGAGTCCGTGTGGTAGATATCCTTACTGCCCGCGGGGTCCTTAAAAGGCCTGTTGTAAAGGTCGTTCTCCTCCCAGTAGAACGCCCTAGTTCCGTCCAACAATAACGCGAATGTACCTTCCAAAGCTCCAAGTTTCATTACATTTCATACTTCTTCGACCACTTTCCTTCCTCCTAGTTCATCGTATCCAGACATGGCCCCACGCTCACGCGCCAACCGCACCGGGGAGAGCCGGCGTCCACGGGGTAGAGGCACCTACCGTTGCCGAGTCTGCTCAGGAATACACCCGCTACGGACCTGCCATGTGTTTCTGCGCCTGAGCCCTGAGAAGAGGCTCCGAGCCGTCCTGAGAAACAAATACTGTGCCAACTGCCTGGCGCACCAGCACTCCGGGAAGGACTGCCTCAGTGGCGGGCTGTGCAGGGTGTGCGGCAAGAACCACCACACGCTACTCCACATATCCGCGCCTCGCTGTCCAGCCCGCTCAGCTTCGCGAGTACAGTCGACAGCTACATCGGCCCACGCCGGACGCCGCCCCCGTCGCCCAGCCCGTCCAGCCCCGGCTGCACCGCCGCCATCTACGCCGGCTCACGCCGAGCGCCGTCCTCGTCGGCCCGTCAGCCGACCGGTCGTAGGAACCGCGACCTCATCGTTTTCGAGTCCAGCGTCTCAAGCTGAGTGCCGTCCCCGTCACCCCGTGAACCGCCCCGTCGTAGGAACCCCGGCGCCATCCGTAAGCTCCCTTCTACAACATAGGAGCCTCAATATCCTCCCGACGGCGCTGGTGGTCCTGGATACGGGCTCGAAGGATTTCGAAACGGGCGCGCTCATCGACCCATGTACGCCGGTGAGCTGCATTGACGACTCATTCGCCTCCGCCTTCAAGCTACCTACTACGCGCGTCGGCAACGAGAAGGTGTGCACAGCGGTCATTCGTACCAAGACGGGCGACTTCCGACTGGAAGCCATCCTGAAGGTCGAGCCCCGTTTGCGCATCCGCACGCCGATCCGACCTTTGAGCGATACGATCCGGGCTCGATTTGACGATCTGAAGCTCGCAGATGCGCAATTCCATCGACCAGCCACCATCTCTCTGGTCTTAGGCGCCGAAGTCTACCCGAAAGTGATCCAACCCGGGTTCCTGGCACGCGAGGACGGCCTTCCTGTGGCCCAGAGCACGGTGTTCGGATGGATCGTATCCGGTGTATGCACACAGCCATAGACACCGATTGGGCTTTGCATCCTGCAGGGGGGGGGGGGAGGATGTTCAGGCCAGCAGCAGATGATTGCCGCGCACTGTGCCAACTTCGTGCGCTCCGGTTTCAACTCGCTCTCGCGCGCTCGGAGGCGCGCTCGGGAGACTTTACGACCCACGATCCATAGAGACAGTGACAGGATGTCCCTTAGGAAGCAGGATCGGGTGCTTCGCGTCGTAGTTCAATTCGGCATTTTGGAGGCGGCCTCCAACCCGCAGCAATCCAAAGCTATCCAGAAATGGATTCAGTGAGGCCATCGTGCTTTTTGGCGGTAGGGCCTGTTTGCTGGCGAGGGCCCTTATCTCTTCCGAAAATTGTTGCTGCTGTATTGCCCTTATGAGCAAATGCGTACCATTTTTGATGTCGATTACGGTAAGTTGACCCTTCGACCGCGCTATGCCTTTGTCCTTGAGAATGTAGAATCGATATATGTAAGCAAAGACGCGCCGCATGGATCCGAATGAGTTTTGAAATTTTCAATCGTACGATACATCCCTTTCGTTTGAAACAACCAATGCTGCATGACGACGTTCTGGTACATCGGTCGGCAATTGCAAGCCTGCAGGCCACTCTGAGCTCTCAAGACGCAAGAATGGTGGTCTAGAGATCCAAAGGCTGCTATCCATTAGTTCAGCGGGCGTGGATCCACGTGATATGATGTCGGCAGGATTCAACTTTGTTGGCACGTGATGCCAAGTCATTCCAGCGGTGAGCTCCTGAATCCGCTGAACTCGATTAGAAACAAATACATTAAAATTCAATGGTGATTCTCGAATCCAGGCAAGGGCTATGGACGAATCCGGCCAGCAATGTATTTGGCATTGAGTTGATAATCCCTTAACTATGGTGGACACTAGTTCGGCTAATACGAGGGCAGCGAATAGCTCAAGCTTCGATAGTCATACTTTTCAAGGGCGCGACTCTGGATTTAGAGCATAAGAGATGACTTTGCACAATGCCAAGAGCTTCCGAACGCATGTATACACAGGCGTCATATGTTGCTTGGCTCGCATCACAAAACGCGTGCATTTCTAATCTGGCTTGCTGCCGAAGCACGTAACGTGGAAACTTAAAGATTTCAACCATCGACAACTGCGAAGTCAGCTTAATCCAAGTCGTATGTAGATCCTGGGTCAGGCTTTCGTCCCAATTCAACTTTAGGCTTTCGTTTCATAGCGACTGCATAAATATTTTAGCTTTTGTGTTGATGGGAGAGATGAGCCCTAGAAGATCGTAGAACCTAGCTAATCTAGACAGGACTGAACGCTTCGATATTGGGCCTGCAGCGGTTCCGACGTGAGCGAAGCTAAACAGAAGATTGTCCGTGGTGGGATCCCAAACTAGACCACGCGCCTTGGTTACTTCAGTCCTGTCATGAAAGGTAAGGAACTTTTCGCGGGTTCATTGGAACACCATTTACGTATGGAAAAACATCCTTTCGAAAGTAGCTCCTTTACCTGCTGACGAATCTTGATGACAGAATCAATGCTGTCCCCTCCAGATATGAGATCATCGACATAGAAATCTCTTCGAACAACATCAGCGCCAAGCCGAAAACGAAACTCTTCATCATTTGCCAATTGATGCATAGCACGAATTGCTAAGAAAGCGGCAGGTTTGGTTCCGTAAGTAACAGTCTCCAACTTGAACACCTGAATCTCCTCCTTCGGGTCATTGCGCCATAGGATGCACTACACGTGCGTATCGGGATGGAAAACGCGTACACAGCGGTACATTTTGCAGATATCGCCACACAAGGCGACTTGAAAAAAGCGGAAACGAAGCAGAGTTATCAGAATTTTAGGTTGGAGGGTGGGTCCAGCCATTAGCGCATCATTCAGTGATACTCCAGACGCTGTTTTGGCAGATCCATCGAACACTACGCGTAATTTGGTGGTTGTACTATCCTGCTTGTGGACGCAATGGTGAGGCAAGAAGTACTGCGGGAGGTCTGACTGCCGCGAAGCTGGCGACATGTGTCCTAAATCACGATACTCCTGGAGAAACTCCATATATTTTGCCTTAAGCTGTGCATTTTTTGCTAGCTTCCTCTCCAAATTGAGAAATCTACGTAGCGCCTGCTGATACGATTCTCCTAATTCCTCTAGACTGAATTTGGTTGGCAAACGCACGGAGTAAGCTCCGGAATCTAGGCGAATGCAGTTTGTGACGAAATGCTGTTCGCAATAAACATCTTCCTCCGAAATTGATGAGGGCGAATAATCTCCATCGACTTCCCAAAACCGCCTTACAATATCGCACAAATTAGTCTCGCAAGCGGAGATGATAGGGGGATCTTCAACGGCTGCTAGCGCCGCACGGGCTTTCTCAGAGTTTTTAATACTTCCTGACACTATCAAGCCAAGTTTCGTCTTCTGCAATGTTGGCAATTGATCTGACAGTCGAATCTGTCCAACGCACATTAATTCGAAGAACAAACCAGCACCTATCAACAGATCGACACGCTGGGGCTTGGCGAAATTAGGATCAGCCAGTTTTAGATTATTTGGCATTGGTCAATCCATTGCGTCTAGGCCGAATTGCAGAGAGGAAACCGTGATAGCTTTTGTCTTGAGATTGCCGGACGATGTCTACAGCCTTGCTGGATGGTAGAATTGACTCTCCAATACCGGCGATTTGAACGTGAGACGGGTGAGGATCTAACTGCAGCTGATTGGCGAGTCTCGATGTTATAAAGTTAACCTGAGAAGCGGAATCTAAAATGGCACGACATGGAATAAGCGATCCAAAACGGCCCCTGACATATACGATTGCGGTAGCTAGCAGCACATTTTGGCTAGGCAGAGATTTCTGACTCGAGGGGGGAGGGCTAGTATATTTGCTTGCTACTAGGGCACTTGCAGGATCATGCTGGGTCGATTCCGTGCTCGGCGACGGCAACTCAGCGTCAGCGCCCGACTGCATGTGGAGCAGTGTGTGATTCTTGGCTTGGCAATTTCTACATGCCCCTGACTTGCAGCGTTGCAATGAATGGCCTTTGTTGAGGCAGTTTAGACATAAATGGCGCTTCTTCACCTCCTTGTATCGAGAAAAAACAGGGAGATCTAGAAATGCCTGGCATCGGGATATGTAGTGATCGGAGGATTTGCAATACTTGCATGTTGAGCTATTATGATCGTTAATGGAGGTGATTAGGGTGCTAGGTTTACTTTCTCCCACCTGCTGGCTAGGAATTGTTACCATAGCCGATCCCAAATATTCCAGCATCCGACAACTTGCTTCCAAGAATGAGGCCATGCTTGACCACCGAGGCAATCCTGACGTCGGCAAGTTCTCTTCCCATTTCTCCTTGGTCTTGTGGTCCAATTTCGTGCCTATGATGAAGATCAGCAACCCATCGGAAATCTCCTGCGGGGTCGCCAAAGTCTGAAGTGCACGCAAGTGCGAATTGATTTTGTCGCTGAGCGCGCGCAAGCCGATAGCTGAGCCCTTGCCTGAAAATGTAACAGTTTATTATCGAATCGCAACATTAGTAAATTCAACGCCTTGTCGTAATTCTCCTCAGAAAGTTCCAAGGAACGAATCGTATCCAGCGCAGCACCATCTAGACATCCACGAAGATATTGGAATTTTTCGATGATTGGTATACGATGGTCTTTGTGCACCATTGTCGAGAACATCGAGTGGAATTCTGGCCAATCCATGTAGTTCCCACCGAATCGCGGAAGCTGCAACTCGGGCGAACAACGACGAATTCTCCTCGAGAGTATGCCGAGCCGTTGAATTGGCAACATTTACCGTGCGAGCAGCCATCAACTCCCGCGACAGCCTGGACCTAAAGCCTTGACATAAACATTCGAAAAGTCCAGCCGGGCATCATGGGCTAACTGCAGGAAATCCAGCCTTTCAAGGCTCGTTTGAGCGGCATCGAAATCCGCATTCATTCTCTCGATTTGCTCATCTAACTCGGCAAGCTCTTCCTTGGTGAGAAAGCGATCCATGGCCTTTAGTTGGCGCGTGATGGACTCGGCCTTGTGCTTGTAGAAATCTACATCACTCGGCATTGCTGCGTTCGCGATATTGGTAGGCTCAGGTGCTGCCATGTTGAGGTTTTAAAAGAGTCACTCAGCACGACCGAAAAAGACACCCTGTATAGGTATAAACGTGGGAACCGAAAGCAAAGGGATTACAGCTAATGCCTTTAGCTGTGCGGCTGTGTGAGCTGTCCGATTCCGCTTTGTACTCCGCTTGTGTGTATTAGTGAGTTCGCTGCACTGCACTGACCGAATTGTCGCGACAGAGAAATTAGTAGTATTAGTATTAGTATTAGTAGTATTAGTAGTATTAGTAGGTGTATGTAAGTATGTTTTAGCGCCGAATTGTGCTTAACCGCCGAAAATTTGCTAAGGCTAACGAATGTCGATCGCGAATGATTATTACTTGACACTGCAACTCAGAGATCAGGTCGGGGTCACCAAATTTTATGTGGAGATAATGTTTTTTATCCCCAATCGGCGGACTAATTATTCCGAATTAAATAAAACTCAGCGCTTACGATATGTTCTTTAATGCGTGACATCCAAATTGCAAGTGTGGCTTGCCTGCCCTTTACATTGCCGCTCCGATCGCTGAGCGCAGCTTCGCTCGGCTGACGTCGGTAGGCAGACGCAAAGCGGAGATAGCGAAGAGCGAGCTGGCAGAGAGTGTTTAGCAGGGCAAGCACGCGCAAAGCTTTAACAAACAAATGAGTGACATAGACATAAGTAACAAACAAAATAAGCGCCTGAGGGCCAAGAATTAGGTGCTATTTGGCAAGCAGCTAATCGGCTGGGTTCTGCTCCGAACATTCACCCCCCGTTGGAAGGCAAAGGCTTTCAACAGATCCATCCTGAAGGGGCAGAACCGCTATTTTTCCAACGGCCCTCTTGAAAAGGCCTCTTTGAGTGCGGATGACGGCTACTCTGATGGTTCCATCTTTTCCTGGGATGACGCTCTCAATGCGGCCAAGCGGCCACCTTAATGGTGGCAGCGTTTCCTCCTTGATCATGACGAGCGCTCCTAGCCTGATATTTGGAGACGATGACCGCCACTTGCTCCGCTCCTGAAGAATCTAAAGATACGCCGTGCTCCATTTTCTCCAAAACGCCTGCTTCATTTGACACAGCCGCTGCCATCGACTAAGTAGGTTGACCTGGAGATGCGTCACATCTGGCTCGTCGAATGCAGCTTTCGGGGCTCCATTGAGAAAGTGGTTTGGCGTGAGCACATCTAGATCATCGGGACTTTCTGTAATTGAATAAAGCGGACGGGAATTTAACAAAGCAGAGATTTCACAAGCCAAGGTCTGAATTTCATCAAGAGTAAAAATGTAGGTCTCGACGATGCGATGAAAATTATATTTAGCTGCTTTAACAGCCGCCTCCCACAAACCTTCAAAATGAGGTGAGCGAGGGGGGATGAATTTCCAATCGATTCCACTAGAAACGCAGAGATGTGACACAGCACTGGCTTCAAACGAAAGCATCTAACACATTTGCGAATGATTCCCGCAACAAATTTGCGTCCACCAATAGGCCAGAATTTTTGCCGAAGCAGTCCGAGCAATCCTTAAGCTCCTGCGTGGAGAAACCTTTCGTGAAAGAAGATTGTTCAGGCCAGCAGCAGATGATTGCCGCGCACTGTGCCAACTTCGTGCGCTCCGGTCTCAACTCGCTCTCGCGCGCTCGGAGGGGCGCTCGGGAGACTTTACGACCCACGATCCACCCGGCGCTCAAGCCATCATGGAGCATAGATCGTAAGGCCTAGTTTTAGTTATGTTTCCCACCCTGCTACAAGCTGTCGTCGTGCACATACGCGCACCTACAGCCCACATATATATAGAAATACAAGGAACATATTTATTGGAACAACCCCGACTTCTTCTTTTGGATATTTTCCCACTCGTCGCTGTCGCTCTAAGTTCAAGATAAGTAAGCCCAACACCAGTGCAGTGATTTTGTGCGAGTTTTCCATCCCAGTCCGAGTTCCCGTGGCATATGTACATACATACATATGTATTCATTTCTCGCTCTAGCTCCAAATTAAACCATACTTCGTTCTGCCAACGGTTGTGGCCACCTACTTCTCCAAAGGTTTAATTTGATCCGAGCAAGCTCCTGCGGTCAACCTCCGATCCAGTGTACATATTCCTACCTCTCCCAGCTACCAGCTGAGCTTTGGTTGCTGACATATGCACATGCATACAAGCACATGTACACATCGCACCGCAATCCAAGCGGCTGACAACAATCATAAATTCATATGCTTGCAATTAGTTTGTTGTTTTTTTTTCCATGCTCAACGTTCCACCGGTTTTCGGTTTTATACATGAATAAAATAAATCACTGCGTCTCCGTATTTAACTAATGATATTGCCAATAAAAATAAGACACGATCCATACATACGGCACCACATATATATTTATCTTACATATACATACATACATACGTACGCATTTTAAATTATACATATTGCACATAAAACGGTCATCCACCGTTTTAGCCGTTGTTTTACATCTCGCCAAAAGGTTGGGACGTCAACCCAAGCCACGGTACATAGCACTTACATCCATACGCACACACATACAAGCAGCAGCAGCGGTGCATTCGTTTCGTTTTTCCTTTCGCTTTCGCTTCTCCACCGTTTGCTTGCGCTGTTGTTGGTGGGAGAATATTTTTCGGTGCCGCGCTTGACCGTAACGGAGCGCCTGAAGTGAAGCGATACCCAGCACTTCGAGGGTATATTGTTTTCAACATTCGTTTGCAACTGACTCTATATAGGGGTACCTTGTGCATCCATATCATTGCTCATCCTTATTAGTCGCTCTTGGTTGGCCCTTTGTTTTTTATTTGATCGTAGTATTTTATATTTATATATTCCGGCCACGGTGCCCGACTTCTACTATATAAATACTCGCGATAAATCCCGCCAAGGCCACATAACCACGGTTCGTCGTTCACAACTTCCACTTCTCCATTTCCGCTCACCTGCTTTGCGACTCTGATACGCGTTATCGCAAATCCATCAGCCAACCATGCCCACTGGTGAAAAGAAATCTCGCAAGAAGTTTAAGCGGGTGAGTTCGCTGAGTTTGACCCATCCACCCAGCTCCAACGGCTCAATCACTACGCCCACAGCTTCCCGTCCGGCCCCAGCTGAGAGAGGTCCGACTACGTCCAGGCGTCACACACCACATGCCTTTGAGGCCTTGTTGCTCCCCTCGGTCGTCCCTCGCACGGTTCCGAGCACTATGGCCCAATCGGTCGCCAGTTCCGCACGGTCTAAGTTTGCCTTGGCTGCAAGCAGACTGACACGCTTCGACCAGAAGCTCAGCGCTCCAGATGCTAGCACACCAACCCGCTCGCTCTCCCAAGTCCATCGAGATCAACTCCGAAGCCTGTGGGCGAAGGTGGACGCGGAGTTCGAGGCCTGTGTGGAGGCGATAACGGAAGTAGATCCAGAGGGGGCAGCTGACGTCCAGGGGATGTACGATGACTGCTACGCGGTCTACGCGCAATGCCTTGCCGAACTGAACGATCAGCTCGAACCCCCGACTGTCCCTCACACGCCTCAACTGGCCATTCAAGTGCCGACTTCCGGCGGTTGCCGTCTTCCTCCATGTGACACTGAAGTTTTCAGTGGGGACTACCAGCAGTGGCCCACGTTCCGAGACCTGTTCACCGCCATATATATAGAGAACCCGATGTTGGCTCCAGTAGAAAAACTGTTCCACCTCAACAAAAAAACAAGCGGTGAGGCCCACGACATAGTGGCACAGGCTCCACTCACGAACGAAGGGTTCGCGTCCGCATGGAGCGCCCTCCGTGAGCGTTTCCAAAACAAGAGGCTGATACTCAAAGCCCAGCTGAAGATCCTTTTCAGTCTGCCCCAAATCCGCACCGAGTCAGCTGTAGCGCTAAAAGAGCTTCAGAGGGCCGTCCACAAGTGCCTTACGACACTCAACCACGCCGAGGTCTCCACAGACAGCATTTTCGCTGACGGAGTGTTAGTGTACCTCATATCCGCGAAGTTGCCGAAAGCGACTTTGGAGCTTTAGGAGCAGTCCGTGACATACAAGTCCGAAATTCCCACCTGGCACGCTATGGACAAGTTCCTGGCGGAGCGGTACCTGTCGTTCGAGGTGACCGAGGATGGCCATCCAGGCATGGAGACTCAGGCCCACTCCAGGGCGAGTCTACCCATGTCAGAGAGTTCAAAGGGCAATCCCAACCCATTCCGTTCCCAAGGGAGCCCTGTTGCAAGGCGGGTTCACTCGTTCGGAACAACTGTGGATCCGAAGCGGAGAACGTGTGATCTTTGCTCCAAATAGAACCATCCGATCCGGGTATGCCCTCAATTCCTTCAGATGAGACCTGATGCTCGCTCCAGCTATATTAAGCAAAAAATGCTTTGCTTAAACTGTTTCGCAAGAGGTCACCAGATTCGTGAATGCCAAAGCGCCCACAACAGCAACACGTGTGGAGACCGGCATCATACGCTGCTGCACCGTGGCACTCCAGCTTCCAGCCAATCCGTGCCCAACTCCGTACCACTTCCGACTCCTGCCGAAGCTCAGCCTAGCGTTCAGAACTATTTCGCCTCCGGCAAAAGCTATTAGCTGGGCACAGCTATTATTAATATTTGCCACTTGGGGACAAACTTTCGCGCCCGCGCTCCAATCGACCCGGGCTCCGAGGCGACGTTCATTACGGAACGTCTCTTCCAGATCATTAAGTTGCCATTCCGACTCGCTCAGGCACAGGTCTCGGGCCTCAATCAGACCATATCCGCTCAGTCCAAGAAGCTCTGCCATTTTTCCATCCGCTCCCCGACTAAGCCGGGCTTACACTTGGACGCCACAGCCTATGTCCTGCCGGAACTATCAGGCAGCCTTTCCTCCCATCCGATCCCGCAACACTCGTTGCGAGACTTGCCGAACCTGCCATGGGCAGACCCGACATTTTACGCAAGCTCACAAATAGATGTAATGATTGGTGCCGACATCCTTCCATCCATCCTCTTTAGCGGCTCACAGACGAACATCTGTGGATCTCTCCTCGGACAGGAAACCATTTTCGGATGGGTTCTTACAGGCCCAGTGCCAAACACGGTACAAGGCAGGGTCGCATCCTTCTCCACGCAAATTTCCACCGAGCTAGAGACTCCGTTAGACAAACTCCTCACAAAGTTTTGGGAGGTGGAGGACATTCCTACTAAAATAGAAAGCGAGTCGGATTCGTACTGCGAAAGAAATTTCCTCCGAACTACGTCAAGAACGCCAAGCGGGAAATACGTCGTCACGTTACCGTTTCGCGACCCAGATCATCTCGGATCAGATCTGGGGTATTCAAGGGAAACCGCGCAGGCCCAGTTCCTAAGAAACGAAAATCGCTTGAAAAGAAACAGTCCCCTCCAAGAGCAGTACGACATCGTAATCCAAGAATACCTAGAGCTTGGACACATGACAGAAGTTCTTCCGACTCATGGGTCCTCAACCTACTACCTGCCACACCACGCTGTCTTCAAGCCTGATAGCACCACCACGAAAGTCCGCGTTGTATTTAACGCATCCAGCCCGTCGACTAACGGTATCAGCTTGAATGACCTTCTGCACCCCGGCCCTGTTCTCCAGTCCGACTTAACCCTTCAGATCCTGAAGTGGCGCTACTACCGGTACGTCTTCAATGCTGACATCACCAAGATGTATCGGCAGATTTGGGTAGATCCGAAGCACACCCCCTTCCAGCGAATATTGTTTCGCAACAAGGAGGGCGAGATACGCGACTATGAGTTGCAAACTGTCACCTTTGGAGTCAATTGTGCTCCCTTTCTCGCCATCCGGGTGTTGCAACGGCTTGCAGACGATGTCCAGTCCCGATTCCCGAGAGCCAGTCACATCATTCGGTCCTGTATGTATGTCGACGACGTCCTAGCGGTAGCAGACTCTCCCACTGAGGCTCAACTAGCTATCCGCGAGTTACAGGCCGCCCTGAGATCTGCCGGGTTTCCACTGAGAAAATGGACGTCCAACCACAAGGATATCCTGACTACCATTCCGAATGACCATCTCCTTCACACCGACTTCCTTGAACTCGAGGCAGAAAGCACAGCCAAGACTCTCGGAATTCGCTGGAAGGCGACAACAGACGATTTCTTCTTCGTTCCGCCAGAACTGGCATCTACGGCATCCTATACCAAGCGAGCGGTGCTTTCCCAGATAGCAAGGTTGGCTCCTTTCATTGTCCGGTCAAAGATCTTCATGCAAGAGATCTGGTTGCAAGAAGTGGGATGGGACGAAGATCTTCCGACCGAGATGCGTCAGCGCTGGCAGAGTTTTCTGCGGAGCTACTCCGCTCTCGACCAGATCCGCATTCCAAGGTGGATTGGCTCCGAACCATCTGTAAGGGTCGAGCATCACGGATTTTGCGATGCGTCCGAAAAGGCGTACGGTGCGGCGATCTACGTACGCATCGAGACTGAGCACCTGGTCAAGGTGCAGTTGCTCACCGCGAAAACACGAGTCGCACCCGTTAAGACCCTCGTCGAGAACCAACTGTGGTGGCACGGACCAGCGTGGTTGCAAGGGCCCCGGCATCAATGGCCAGCCCAAGGCGGGGACGATCCCGTGATAACCCTCGAGCAACGTGCTCTGAAGGTTCATTTTGCACCGAGCCCATCCGAAGACTTCCTCGATCGGTTCTCCAATCTGGAGAGAGCCCTGCGAGTCCATGCTTATGTCCTTCGCTTCACAAAACGCTGCCGGAAGCTGGTCACCGGACACGAGGACCACCTTGCAAGCGAAGACATTACCGAAGCTGAGCGCACTCTTATCCTAGAGACTCAGCGCAGGGAATACTCCCAAGAGCATCACTGCCTAAGCGAGAAGCGGCCAGTGCCAAGGTCAAGTTCTATCCTGAATTTGAACCCGTTCCTAGACCAACATGGGCTCATAAGAGCATGTGGCTGTATCGCAACTTCTACCTTTCTGAAGTACGACGAACGGCATCCCATTATTCTGCCGTACCGCTGCCGGCTATCCCGCCTTCTCGCGCAATTCACCCACCGGATAACTCTTCATGGCGGGAACCAACTAATGGTGCGACTTATCCGATCCAAGTTCTGGATTCCCAAGATTCAGAAACTCATGACGGGGGTGGTAAACTCCTGCAATGTATGCGTCATCCACAGACAGAAGTTGCAAGCCCAAATGATGGGTGATCTTCCTACGGAACGAACGTCCTTTTCCAGACCGTTCACGCACACCGGAATTTACTACGCGGGTCCCTTCGAAATACGGAATTACACAGGCAGAGCGTGCCTGATAACCAAGGGGTATGTGTGTGTGTTCGTGTGTTTTTCCACGAAGGCGATCCATTTGGAGCCCACGTCGGATCTCACGACCTAGAAATTTCTTGCAGCCTTCGCTCGTTTCGTCGCACGACGAGGGTGTCCGCAGCGCATTCACTCCGACAATGGCAAAACTTTCGTTGGTGCCGCCAAGGTGCTTTCCCGTGAATTCCTAGAAGCATTCAAGGGCTCGATAACTGGTGCGTACAGCCATCACCGGGTTTCGTGGCGTTTTATCCCACCAGGAGCTCCACACATGGGATGTCTGTGGGAAGCCGGGGTGAAGAGTTTCAAAACTCTCTTTTACAAAGCCACGTCCACTCCACTTTCCACGCTTCTCGCAAAGATCGAAGCATGCCTTAATTCCAGGCCGCTCTCGCCGATGTCCGAAGATCCAACTGAGTTTCTGGCCCTTACTCCCGGGCACTTCCTTACCGGGGGACCCTTGATGTCCACGGCCGAACCCGAAATAAAGGGTGACCTTAAATCAATAATCAATCGATGGCAGTATTTAAAGGCGCTCACCCAACAGTTTTGCCAGCGGTGGAAAGAGGAATACCTCAAAGAGCTCCACAAGCGCACTAAGTGGCAGACGCCGAAGCCAAACTTCCAGGTAGGGGATATGGTTGTCGAAGACAATATGAAGACAACCTGCCCTCCAATGAATGGCGGCTCGGGAGAGTCCAGTGCGTGTATCCCGGCGCTGACGATAGAGTCCGTGTGGTAGATATCCTTACTGCCCGCGGGGTCCTTAAAAGGCCTGTTGTAAAGGTCGTTCTCCTCCCAGTAGAACGCCCTAGTTCCGTCCAACAATAACGCGAATGTACCTTCCAAAGCTCCAAGTTTCATTACATTTCATACTTCTTCGACCACTTTCCTTCCTCCTAGTTCATCGTATCCAGACATGGCCCCACGCTCACGCGCCAACCGCATCGGGGAGAGCCGGCGTCCACGGGGTAGAGGCACCTACCGTTTCCGAGTCTGCTCAGGAATACACCCGCTACGGACCTGCCATGTGTTTCTGCGCCTGAGCCCTGAGAAGAGGCTCCGAGCCGTCCTGAGAAACAAATACTGTGCCAACTGCCTGGCGCACCAGCACTCCGGGAAGGACTGCCTCAGTGGCGGGCTGTGCAGGGTGTGCGGCAAGAACCACCACACGCTACTCCACATATCCGCGCCTCGCTGTCCAGCCCGCTCAGCTTCGCGAGTACAGTCGACAGCTACATCGGCCCACGCCGGACGCCGCCCCCGTCGCCCAGCCCGTCCAGCCCCGGCTGCACCGCCGCCATCTACGCCGGCTCACGCCGAGCGCCGTCCTCGTCGGCCCGTCAGCCGACCGGTCGTAGGAACCGCGACCTCATCGTTTTCGAGTCCAGCGTCTCAAGCTGAGTGCCGTCCCCGTCACCCCGTGAACCGCCCCGTCGTAGGAACCCCGGCGCCATTCGTAAGCTCCCTTCTACAACATAGGAGCCTCAATATCCTCCCGACGGCGCTGGTGGTCCTGGATACGGGCTCGAAGGATTTCGAAACGGGCGCGCTCATCGACCCATGTACGCCGGTGAGCTGCATTGACGACTCATTCGCCTCCGCCTTCAAGCTACCTACTACGCGCGTCGGCAACGAGAAGGTGTGCACCGCGGTCATTCGTACCAAGACGGGCGACTTCCGACTGGAAGCCATCCTGAAGGTCGAGCCCCGTTTGCGCATCCGCACGCCGATCCGACCTTTGAGCGATACGATCCGGGCTCGATTTGACGATCTGAAGCTCGCAGATGCGCAATTCCATCGACCAGCCACCATCTCTCTGGTCTTAGGCGCCGAAGTCTACCCGAAAGTGATCCAACCCGGGTTCCTGGCACGCGAGGACGGCCTTCCTGTGGCCCAGAGCACGGTGTTCGGATGGATCGTATCCGGTGTATGCACACAGCCATAGACACCGATTGGGCTTTGCATCCTGCAGGGGGGGGGGGGGGGGGGAGGATGTTCAGGCCAGCAGCAGATGATTGCCGCGCACTGTGCCAACTTCGTGCGCTCCGGTTTCAACTCGCTCTCGCGCGCTCGGAGGCGCGCTCGGGAGACTTTACGACCCACGATCCATAGAGACAGTGACAGGATGTCCCTTAGGAAGCAGGATCGGGTGCTTCGCGTCGTAGTTCAATTCGGCATTTTGGAGGCGGCCTCCAACCCGCAGCAATCCAAAGCTATCCAGAAATGGATTCAGTGAGGCCATCGTGCTTTTTGGCGGTAGGGCCTGTTTGCTGGCGAGGGCCCTTATCTCTTCCGAAAATTGTTGCTGCTGTATTGCCCTTATGAGCAAATGCGTACCATTTTTGATGTCGATTACGGTAAGTTGACCCTTCGACCGCGCTTTGCCTTTGTCCTTGAGAATGTAGAATCGATATATGTAAGCAAAGACGCGCCGCATGGATCCGAATGAGTTTTGAAAATTTCAATCGTACGATACATCCCTTTCGTTTGAAACAACCAATGCTGCATGACGACGTTCTGGTACATCGGTCGGCAATTGCAAGCCTGCAGGCCACTCTGAGCTCTCAAGACGCAAGAATGGTAGTCTAGAGATCCAAAGGCTGCTATCCATTAGTTCAGCGGGCGTGGATCCACGTGATATGATGTCGGCAGGATTCAACTTTGTTGGCACGTGATGCCAAGTCATTCCAGCGGTGAGCTCCTGAATCCGCTGAACTCGATTAGAAACAAATACATTAAAATTCAATGGTGATTCTCGAATCCAGGCAAGGGCTATGGACGAATCCGGCCAGCAATGTATTTGGCATTGAGTTGATAATCCCTTAACTATGGTGGACACTAGTTCGGCTAATACGAGGGCAGCGAATAGCTCAAGCTTCGATAGTCATACTTTTCAAGGGCGCGACTCTGGATTTAGAGCATAAGAGATGACTTTGCACAATGCCAAGAGCTTCCGAACGCATGTATACACAGGCGTCATATGTTGCTTGGCTCGCATCACAAAACGCGTGCATTTCTAATCTGGCTTGCTGCCGAAGCACGTAACGTGGAAACTTAAAGATTTCAACCATCGACAACTGCGAAGTCAGCTTAATCCAAGTCGTATGTAGATCCTGGGTAAGGCTTTCGTCCCAATTCAACTTTAGGCTTTCGTTCCATAGCGACTGCATAAATATTTTAGCTTTTGTGTTGATGGGAGAGATGAGCCCTAGAAGATCGTAGAACCTAGCTAATCTAGACAGGACTGAACGCTTCGATATTGGGCCTGCAGCGGTTCCGACGTGAGCGAAGCTAAACAGAAGATTGTCCGTGGTGGGATCCCAAACTAGACCACGCGCCTTGGTTACTTCAGTCCTGTCATGAAAGGTAAGGAACTTTTCGCGGGTTCATTGGAACACCATTTACGTATGGGAAAACATCCTTTCGAAAGTAGCTCCTTTACCTGCTGACGAATCTTGATGACAGAATCAATGCTGTCCCCTCCAGATATGAGATCATCGACATAGAAATCTCTTCGAACAACATCAGCGCCAAGCCGAAAACGAAACTCTTCATCATTTGCCAATTGATGCATAGCACGAATTGCTAAGAAAGCGGCAGGTTTGGTTCCGTAAGTAACAGTCTCCAACTTGAACACCTGAATCTCCTCCTTCGGGTCATTGCGCCATAGGATGCACTACACGTGCGTATCGGGATGGAAAACGCGTACACAGCGGTACATTTTGCAGATATCGCCACACAAGGCGACTTGAAAAAAGCGGAAACGAAGCAGAGTTATCAGAATTTTAGGTTGGAGGGTGGGTCCAGCCATTAGCGCATCATTCAGTGATACTCCAGACGCTGTTTTGGCAGATCCATCGAACACTACGCGTAATTTGGTGGTTGTACTATCCTGCTTGTGGACGCAATGGTGAGGCAAGAAGTACTGCGGGAGGTCTGACTGCCGCGAAGCTGGCGACATGTGTCCTAAATCACGATACTCCTGGAGAAACTCCATATATTTTGCCTTAAGCTGTGCATTTTTTGCTAGCTTCCTCTCCAAATTGAGAAATCTACGTAGCGCCTGCTGATACGATTCTCCTAATTCCTCTAGACTGAATTTGGTTGGCAAACGCACGGAGTAAGCTCCGGAATCTAGGCGAATGCAGTTTGTGACGAAATGCTGTTCGCAATGAACATCTTCCTCCGAAATTGATGAGGGCGAATAATCTCCATCGACTTCCCAAAACCGCCTTACAATATCGCACAAATTAGTCTCGCAAGCGGAGATGATAGGGGGATCTTCAACGGCTGCTAGCGCCGCACGGGCTTTCTCAGAGTTTTTAATACTTCCTGACACTATCAAGCCAAGTTTCGTCTTCTGCAATGTTGGCAATTGATCTGACAGTCGAATCTGTCCAACGCACATTAATTCGAAGAACAAACCAGCACCTATCAACAGATCGACACGCTGGGGCTTGGCGAAATTAGGATCAGCCAGTTTTAGATTATTTGGCATTGGTCAATCCATTGCGTCTAGGCCGAATTGCAGAGAGGAAACCGTGATAGCTTTTGTCTTGAGATTGCCGGACGATGTCTACAGCCTTGCTGGATGGTAGAATTGACTCTCCAATACCGGCGATTTGAACGTGAGACGGGTGAGGATCTAACTGCAGCTGATTGGCGAGTCTCGATGTTATAAAGTTAACCTGAGAAGCGGAATCTAAAATGGCACGACATGGAATAAGCGATCCAAAACGGCCCCTGACATATACGATTGCGGTAGCTAGCAGCACATTTTGGCTAGGCAGAGATTTCTGACTCGAGGGGGGAGGGCTAGTATATTTGCTTGCTACTAGGGCACTTGCAGGATCATGCTGGGTCGATTCCGTGCTCGGCGACGGCAACTCAGCGTCAGCGCCCGACTGCATGTGGAGCAGTGTGTGATTCTTGGCTTGGCAATTTCTACATGCCCCTGACTTGCAGCGTTGCAATGAATGGCCTTTGTTGAGGCAGTTTAGACATAAATGGCGCTTCTTCACCTCCTTGTATCGAGAAAAAACAGGGAGATCTAGAAATGCCTGGCATCGGGATATGTAGTGATCGGAGGATTTGCAATACTTGCATGTTGAGCTATTATGATCGTTAATGGAGGTGATTAGGGTGCTAGGTTTACTTTCTCCCACCTGCTGGCTAGGAATTGTTACCATAGCCGATCCCAAATATTCCAGCATCCGACATCTTGCTTCCAAGAATGAGGCCATGCTTGACCACCGAGGCAATCCTGACGTCGGCAAGTTCTCTTCCCATTTCTCCTTGGTCTTGTGGTCCAATTTCGTGCCTATGATGAAGATCAGCAACCCATCGGAAATCTCCTGCGGGGTCGCCAAGGTCTGAAGTGCACGCAAGTGCAAATTGATTTTGTCGCTGAGCGCGCGCAAGCCGAAAGCTGAGCCCTTCTCCACCCCTTGCAGCCCGAAAATAGCCTTGACGTGTGCCTGAAAATGTAACAGTTTATTATCGAATCGCAACATTAGTAAATTCAACGCCTTGTCGTAATTCTCCTCAGAAAGTTCCAAGGAACGAATCGTATCCAGCGCAGCACCATCTAGACATCCACGAAGATATTGGAATTTTTCGATGATTGGTATACGATGGTCTTTGTGCACCATTGTCGAGAACATCGAGTGGAATTCTGGCCAATCCATGTAGTTCCCACCGAATCGCGGAAGCTGCAACTCGGGCGAACAACGACGAATTCCCCTCGAGAGTATGCCGAGCCGTTGAATTGGCAACATTTACCGTGCGAGCAGCCATCAACTCCCGCGACAGCCTGGACCTAAAGCCTTGACATAAACATTCGAAAAGTCCAGCCGGGCATCATGGGCTAACTGCAGGAAATCCAGCCTTTCAAGGCTCGTTTGAGCGGCATCGAAATCCGCATTCATTCTCTCGATTTGCTCATCTAACTCGGCAAGCTCTTCCTTGGTGAGAAAGCGAGCCATGGCCTTTAGTTGGCGCGCGATGGACTCGGCCTTGTGCTTGTAGAAATCTACATCACTCGGCATTGCTGCGTTCGCGACATTGGTAGGCTCAGGTGCTGCCATGTTGAGGTTTTAAAAGAGTCACTCAGCACGACCGAAAAAGACACCCTGTATAGGTATAAACGTGGGAACCGAAAGCAAAGGGATTACAGCTAATGCCTTTAGCTGTGCGGCTGTGTGAGCTGTCCGATTCCGCTTTGTACTCCGCTTGTGTGTATTAGTGAGTTCGCTGCACTGCACTGACCGAATTGTCGCGACAGAGAAATTAGTAGTATTAGTATTAGTAGTATTAGTAGTATTAGTAGGTGTATGTAAGTATGTTTTAGCGCCGAATTGTGCTTAACCGCCGAAAATTTGCTAAGGCTAACGAATGTCGATCGCGAATGATTATTACTTGACACTGCAACTCAGAGATCAGGTCGGGGTCACCAAATTTTATGTGGAGATAATGTTTTTTATCCCCAATCGGCGGACTAATTATTCCGAATTAAATAAAACTCAGCGCAGAAATAACATTACGATATGTTCTTTAATGCGTGACATCCAAATTGCAAGTGTGGCTTGCCTGCCCTTTACATTGCCGCTCCGATCGCTGAGCGCAGCTTCGCTCGGCTGACGTCGGTAGGCAGACGCAAAGCGGAGATAGCGAAGAGCGAGCTGGCAGAGAGTGTTTAGCAGGGCATGCACGCGCAAAGCTTTAACAAACAAATGAGTGACATAGACATAAGTAACAAACAAAATAAGCGGCTGAGGGCCAAGAATTAGGTGCTATTTGGCAAGCAGCTAATCGGCTGGGTTCTGCTCCGAACAGTGTCCTTGTGACAAAAGTAACATAAGCACAGCTCCATTGCATCATGCGCGAAGTTGACCACACGATGAAGTTGTTCTGGCGTGCCATGACCTTGTCTAAGTCCAAACTGCCGTTTTGGAATTCTTTGCTTTACAGGTTCAAGCTGCAGGATGTGGTTCAGGATCATTCTTTCCACCATCTTCCCTAGCGCTGAGAGCAGACTATTGATCTGTACCCATCGACTTCTGTGTGTTGTTTTTCTGGCTTAGGTACCATGGAGATTAGCGCCGTCTTCCAGCAGGTAGGAAAGTGTCCCATCCTAAGAATGCTGTTGAGGAGCGGCACTATAAATAGCAGGACTTTTTTGGCAGAAGTTTTAAAGTCTTGTTATCCAGCAGGTCCTCACCAGGGTATTTTTTGGCCTTCAGCTTCTTGATTTGCTGCACCACCTCTTGAAATGTGACTGGACTTGCTGGCAAGGACAATTGAAATGGCATTTCCAATTGTAGCGAAAAAAAAAGAAGGACTTAAGTTCCATCATGTATCTGGACATGCGGCCTTGATTATTGGAATCATAATAATAATAATATTAGTAATCTATGCCATAAGAAGAATTAAAGTGGCACGAAGACTACCAGCGATAGCGTTTTTAGCGGGGCGGATCGCTGCTTAATACTCCAACGACGAAGTTGATGATCCAGTGAACCTCCTAGCAGCCTAGTAGCAAGAAATGGAAAAGATCGTTGTGTTTCGTGGTAGATATATGTCGCTGTGTATTTGGTTCGGTGGTCGCGCGGTAGATCGGCCGTTTGAATCGGGGGTGGAAGCGTAACTAACCCTAAGTTTTATGCTCTAAGCTTGATGCTGCGGTGAGTCGTAGATCGTAAAAACTCCCGAACGCCCCTCCGAGCGCGCGAGAACGAGTTGGGACCGGAGCGCACGTTGTTGGCACAGTGCTTGGCAGTTATTTGCTGCTGGCCTGAACAAATATAATAATATAATAGTAACAGCAAACAACAAACTGTGTTATTATTTATATTTTATAAATTATACATTAAAAAAAAATAATATTATAAAAAAAAATTGAATTATGATACTTGTTGGGTGACATTGCAGCAAATAGTCATATATTGTCAATTCCAATATATTTGCTTCTTGGACGTTGACATGCAATGAATGCATCTTGCAAGAGGCGATACAATTACTGCACCGTCAAGTTGCCTCCTATTGGAATTTTGCTCAAACAATTCGTGCGTTAGGAACCTGCACGTAGCCAAGGGCATCCCTACCTGCTCCCTCTCCGATAGGAGAGGGATCGTAGTACCCTGCCTGGCTAGCTCGTCGGCGGCGTCGTTCCCCCGATGTCCCTGTGGCCGGGGACCCATATAAGGAAGAGATCTAACTGCTCTGCGATCTCGTGCAGAGACCTGCGGTAGTCATTTACAGTCTCTGAGCTCGACGATATTGAGCATAGAGCTTTAATAGCCACTTGGCTGTCCGAGAAGACGCACACTAAGTGCGTGTCTAGACGTAGTTTGGAGACGATAGAAATGGGCTCCTTGATGGCTTCAATCTCCGCATGGAACACACTACAGTGGTCCGGGAGCCTGAAGCAATGACTGTTGTTCAGCTCGCTGCAGTGGACTCCGCCTCCCACGCGGCCGTCTAGCTTTGAGCCATCAGTGTAGAAGGTGACCGCATTTGCAGGTCCTGGGTCGCCCATCTCCCAGTCCTCCCTAGGTGAGATTGATACCTGGAAGGGCGTCGAGAGGTGATCACAAGGAATACAGTAATCTGTCCTCTCTGGTAATTGCGGGAGTCTCATCAGGAGTCCCGAGTGCCCAACCGCGGACGCCTTCCACAGTCTGGCTTCTCTCATTCTGAGGGCAGAAAGTGTTGCCACCTTCTTTCCCATGAGATCTACAGGGATCTACAGTATCCAGGGCTTCCCCTGGAGTAGTCCGTAGCCCGCCAGTGATGCATAGCTCTGCCATGCGTTGAACTCTGCTGAGTTTATTGAGGCATGTCCTTCTGTCTATGGCTGGCCACCATACCACCACTCCATAGAGCATGATCGGTCGTATGATGGCGGTGTAGAGCCACCGGACTATATAGGGGGTCATTCCCCATTTTAGTCCGATGGCTTTCCTGCAAGTATAGAGGGCCACTGTGGCTTTCTTTACTCTGTCTTCTATGCTCAATTTCCAGTCGAGCTTTCTGTCGATGATTAGGCAAGATACTTGGCGTTGCTGCTGAAAACTAGCGCTTCCCCACATAGTCTAGGGGGAATCAGTACCGGAACCTTGTACTTCCTAGTGAAAAGCACCAGTTCCGTTTTAGACGGTGTGGAGATAATGTTTTTTATCCCCAATCGACTAATTATTTCGAATTAAATAAAACTCGGCGCAGAAATAAAATTACGATATGTTCTTTAATGCGTGACATCCAAATTGCAAGTGTGGGTTGCCTGCCCTTTACATTGCCGCTCCGATCGCTGAGCGCAGCTTCGCTCGGCTGACGTCGGTAGGCAGACGCAAAGCGGAGATAGCGAAGAGCGAGCTGGCAGAGAGCGTTTAGCAGGGCAAGCACGCGCAAAGCTTTAACAAACAAATGAGTGACATAGACATAAGTAAAAAACAAAATAAGCGGCTGAGGGCCAAGAATTAGGTGCTATTTGGCAAGCAGCTAATCGGCTGGGTTCTGCTCCGAACAGTGTCCTTGTGACAAAAGTAACATAAGCACAGCTCCATTGCATCATGCGCGAAGTTGACCACACGATGAAGTTGTTCTGGCGTGCCATGACCTTGTCTAAGTCCAAACTGCCGTTTTGGAATTCTTTGCTTTACAGGTTCAAGCTGCAGGATGTGGTTCAGGATCATTCTTTCCACCATCTTCCCTAGCGCTGAGAGCAGACTATTGATCTGTACCCATCGACTTCTGTGTGTTGTTTTTCTGGCTTAGGTACCATGGAGATTAGCGCCGTCTTCCAGCAGGTAGGAAAGTGTCCCATCCTAAGAATGCTGTTGAGGAGCGGCACTATAAATAGCAGGACTTTTTTGGCAGAAGTTTTAAAGTCTTGTTATCCAGCAGGTCCTCACCAGGGTATTTTTTGGCCTTCAGCTTCTTGATTTGCTGCACCACCTCTTGAAATGTGACTGGACTTGCTGGCAAGGACAATTGAAATGGCATTTCCAATTGTAGCGAAAAAAAAAGAAGGACTTAAGTTCCATCATGTATCTGGACATGCGGCCTTGATTATTGGAATCATAATAATAATAATATTAGTAATCTATGCCATAAGAAGAATTAAAGTGGCACGAAGACTACCAGCGATAGCGTTTTTAGCGGGGCGGATCGCTGCTTAATACTCCAACGACGAAGTTGATGATCCAGTGAACCTCCTAGCAGCCTAGTAGCAAGAAATGGAAAAGATCGTTGTGTTTCGTGGTAGATATATGTCGCTGTGTATTTGGTTCGGGGGTCGCGCGGTAGATCGGCCGTTTGAATCGGGGGTGGAAGCGTAACTACCCTAAGTCTTATGCTCTAAGCTTGATGCTGCGGTGAGTCGTAGATCGTAAAATCTCCCGAGCCCCCTCCGAGCGCGCGAGAGCGAGTTGGGACCGGAGCGCACGTTGTTGTCACAGTGCTTGGCAATTATTTGCTGCTGGAATGAACATCCTTCCCCACTTGCAGGATTGCAAAGTATAATTGGGTGGCCTATGGCTTGGTGCACACCCCGAACCCGATTCATCCAAAAACAGTGCTCTGGACTGCACAAGAACGTCAGCTCAGTATCGCTCCACTGTCGAATCGGCGTGCGGATGCGCAAAACTGGGCTTGAGGAGTCTATGAACGGCGCCGTGGTTCCTACGACGGGGCGGTTTACGGGGAGACGAATGTGTCGTTCGGCGTGTGCCGATTTAGATGGTGACGGTGCCGTCGCTGTTGAGCGGGCTGGAAGACGAGGGCGGCGTACGTGGAGTAGCGTGTGGTGGTTCATGCCACACACCCTGCACAGCCCGCCACTGCGACAATCCTTGCCGGAGTGTTGGTGAGCCAGGCAATTCCCGCAATACTGGTTGAGAAGGACAGCTTGGAGGGTCTCTTCGGGGCTCAGGAGAACAAATTGGTGGCAGGTCCGTAACGGATGGACTCCTTGGCAGATTCGGCAACGGTAGGAGCCAATTTCCCGAGCACGTCGGTTCTCCATGGTGCGATTGGCGCGGGGACGTGGGGCCATATCTGGATGCGGAGAACTAAGATGAAATAAAGGAGTCGAAGACACATTAGTACCGATTTTGGAACGGGTGTGAGACACATTTAGCCCATTGGAAATTGCAGCCCGGTTACATTGTCTGGTGAGGCTAAGATCTAAGATCTAAGAACGGATTCACATTCAAGTTCAGGCTTGAATTCGGAACGGAGAGTAAAGCTTTCAGACAGTGAATATCTTGAAAATATTCCCTTCGGTCAAGCGTAGAAGACTGTCCGAGAACATGTGCGGAGGGAGCTGAAAGGAAATTGCTTTCGTAAAAAGACCCCGGTCTTCTAACAGTTTGATAGGTCGTCTGGAAATTTGACTCAAAAACGATGAGATTTGAATCATCATCTGAGGCACTGGACCTGTGAATACCCAACCGAAAATGGAACCGTGTGGTGTGGAACCGTGTGAACCGTGTGGTCTCCACAAGTGATACAATTGAGGGCGCATTGGCATGCTCGTATCTGGTGGCCTCTTGCAAAGCAGTTCAAACAAAGCTGCTTTTGCTTAATGTAGTCGGAATGGGCGTCAGCGGGCATTTGAAGGAAGTGAGGTCATAAACGGATTGGATGATATTCTTTGGAGCAGAGATCACACGTGCTCCTCATTTGATTCACTGTTGTCTCGAACGAGTGGACACACCTAGGGTAAGGACTTCTTTGGGACCGAAACTGATTGCTGGAATTGTTTGAAGTGGGTATGCTCGCCCTGGAGTGGGCCTGAGCTTCCATGCCTGGATGGCCGTCCTCGGTCACTGCGAGAGACAGGTACCGCTCCGCCAGGAACTTGTCCATGGCGTGCCAGGTGGAAATTTTGGACTTGTGCGTCACGGATTGCTCCCAAAGCTCGTCTTTGGCAGCTTAGCGGAAATGTGTGGACCTCAGAATGGGTGAGTGTCGTGAGGCACTTGTGGACGGCCCTCTGGAGCTCTTTTAGCGCTACTGCTGACTCGGTACGGATTTGTGGCCGACTGAAAAGGATCTTCAGCTAGGCTAGGCTGATAGTCAGCCTCTTGTTTTGGGAACGCTCACGGGGGCGTTCCATGCGGACGCGAAACCCTCGTTCGTGAGTGGAGCCTATGCCACAATGTCGTGGGCCTCACCGCTTGTCTTTTTGTTGAGGGGGAACAGTTTTTCCACTGGAGCCAACTTTGGGTTTTCTATGTAGATGGCGATGGTGAACAGGTCTCGGAACGTGGGCCACTGCTGGTAGTCCCCACTGAAAACTTTAGTGTCACATGGAGGTAGGCGGCAACCGCCGGAAGTCGGCACTTGAATGGCCAGTTGCGGCGTGTGAGGGACAGTTCGAGCTGATCGTTCAGTTCGGCAAGGCATTGCGCGTAGACCGCACAGCAGTCATCGTACATCTCTTGGACATCAGCTACACCCTCTGGATCCTCTTCCGCCATCGTCACCGAACAGGCCGCGAATTCCGCGTCCACCTTTGCCCACAGGCTTCGGAGTTGTTCTCGATGGACTTGGGAGAGCGACCGGGTTGGTGTGCTAGCATCTGGAGCGTTGAGCTTCTGGTCGAAGCGTGTCAGTCTGCTTGCAGCCAAGGCAAACTTAGACCGTGCGAAACTGGCGGCGGATTGGGCCATAGTGCTAGGAACCGTGCGAAGAACTACCGAGGGGAGCAACAAGGCGAGCCGTTTGAGCTGGGTGGATGGGTCAAACTCAGCGAACTCACCCGCTTAAACTTCTTGCGAGATTTCTTTTCACCAGTGGGCATGGTTGGCTGATGGATTTGCGATAACGCGTCTCAGAGTCGCAAAGCAGGTGAGCGGAAATGGAGAAGTGGAAGTTCAGAACTACGAACCGTGGATATGTGGTTTTGGTGGAATTTATTTCGAGTATTTATACTATGGAAATAGTACAACGTGGCCCGAATATATAGATATAAATACTACGATCAACAAACAAATGTCCAAACAAGAACGAAAATTGAGGATGGACGATAATATTGAGGTACGAGGTACCAATATATAGAGTCGGTTGCAAACGTTCCGTTACGGTCAAGCGCGCCACCGAAAAATATTCTCCCAACAATTACAACGCAGGCAAAGAAACGGTAGAGAAGCGAAAGCGAAAAGAAAAACGAAAAGAATGCACCGCTGCTGCTGCTTGTATGTGTGGCTGTAAGTGCTATGTACCGCGGCTTGGGTAAACGAACCCCCCTTTTGGCGAGATTTAAAACAACGGTTAAAACGGTGGATAACCGTTTTATATACAATATTTATATTATATAGATGTGCAAGAATATGCTAATTTAAATGCGTACGTATCTATATGTAAAATAAATACATATATACATATATACACACATGCCGTATGTATGGATCGTGTGGTATTTTTGTTGGCAATATAATTATTTAAATAAGGAGACGCAGTGATTTGTTATTTTATTTCCTTATGAAACCGACAAACTATGGAACGTTGAGTATGCATGGAATAAACAACAAAGTAATTGCAAGAATATGCCTTTATATTTGTTGCCAGCCGCTTGGATTGCGTTGCGATGTGTACATACATATGTATGTATGTTAGCAACGAAAGCTCAGCTGGTAGCTGGGAGAGGTAGGAATATTATTTACACTGGATCGGAAGCTGAACGCAGGAGCTAGCTCGGATCAAATTAAACCTTTGGAGAAGTAGGAGGCCACAACCGTTGGCAAAACGAAGTATGGTTTAACTTGGAGCTAGAGCGAGAAATAAATACATATGTATATACATATGTACATATGCCACGGGAACTCAGACTGGGATGGAAAACTCCCACAAAATCACTGCACTGGTGTTGGGCACAATCGAAGATTACTTATCTTGAACTTGGAGCGATCCGCGGATGATGGCTGGGGTGAGCTTCTCCTTATGGGGAAGGCGAATATCCGGCTCGAAGGACCAATGTTTGGAGTGGGGCGGATCGCTGCTCAATTCTCGAACGACGAAGTTGATGATCCAGGGAACCTCCTAGCAGCCTAGTAGCAAGAAATGGAAAAGATCGTTGTGTTTCGTGGTAGATATATGTCGCTGTGTATTTGGTTCGGTGGTCGCGCGGTAGATCGGCCGTTTGAATCGGGGGTGGAAGCGTAACTAACCCTAAGTTTTATGCTCTAAGCTTGATGCTGCGGTGAGTCGTAGATCGTAAAATCTCCCGAACGCCCCTCCGAGCGCGCGAGAACGACTTGGGACCGGAGCGCACGTTGTTGGCACAGTGCTTGGCAATTATTTGCTGCTGGAATGAACATCCTTCCCCACTTGCAGGATTGCAAAGTATAATTGGGTGGCCTATGGCTTGGTGCACACCCCGAACCCGATTCATCCAAAAACAGTGCTCTGGACTGCACAAGAACGTCAGCTCAGTATCGCTCCACTGTCGAATCGGCGTGCGGATGCGCAAAACTGGGCTTGAGGAGTCTATGAACGGCGCCGTGGTTCCTACGACGGGGCGGTTTACGGGGAGACGAATGTGTCGTTCGGCGTGTGCCGATTTAGATGGTGACGGTGCCGTCGCTGTTGAGCGGGCTGGAAGACGAGGGCGGCGTACGTGGAGTAGCGTGTGGTGGTTCATGCCACACACCCTGCACAGCCCGCCACTGCGACAATCCTTGCCGGAGTGTTGGTGAGCCAGGCAATTCCCGCAATACTGGTTGAGAAGGACAGCTTGGAGGGTCTCTTCGGGGCTCAGGAGAACAAATTGGTGGCAGGTCCGTAACGGATGGACTCCTTGGCAGATTCGGCAACGGTAGGAGCCAATTTCCCGAGCACGTCGGTTCTCCATGGTGCGATTGGCGCGGGGACGTGGGGCCATATCTGGATGCGGAGAACTAAGATGAAATAAAGGAGTCGAAGACACATTAGTACCGATTTTGGAACGGGTGTGAGACACATTTAGCCCATTGGAAATTGCAGCCCGGTTACATTGTCTGGTGAGGCTAAGATCTAAGATCTAAGAACGGATTCACATTCAAGTTCAGGCTTGAATTCGGAACGGAGAGTAAAGCTTTCAGACAGTGAATATTTTGAAAAATATACCCTTCGGTCAAGCGTAGAAGACTGTCCGAGAACATGTGCGGAGCGAGCTGAAAGGAAATTGCTTTCGTCACAAGACCCCGGTCTTCTAACAGTTTGATAGGTCGTCTGGAAATTTGACTCAAAAACGATGAGATTTGAATCATCATCTGAGGCACTGGACCTGTGAATACCCAACCGAAAATGGAACCGTGTGGTGTGGAACCGTGTGAACCGTGTGGTCTCCACAAGTGATACAATTGAGGGCGCATTGGCATGCTCGTATCTGGTGGCCTCTTGCAAAGCAGTTCAAACAAAGCTGCTTTTGCTTAATGTAGTCGGAATGGGCGTCAGCGGGCATTTGAAGGAAGTGAGGTCATAAACGGATTGGATGATATTCTTTGGAGCAGAGATCACACGTGCTCCTCATTTGATTCACTGTTGTCTCGAACGAGTGGACACACCTAGGGTAAGGACTTCTTTGGGACCGAAACTGATTGCTGGAATTGTTTGAAGTGGGTATGCTCGCCCTGGAGTGGGCCTGAGCTTCCATGCCTGGATGGCCGTCCGCGGTCACTTCGAGAGACAGGTACCGCTCCGCCAGGAACTTGTCCATGGCGTGCCAGGTGGAAATTTTGGACTTGTGCGTCACGGATTGCTCCCAAAGCTCGTCTTTGGCAGCTTAGCGGAAATGAGGTACACTAAAACTCCGTCAGCGAAAACGCTGTCTGTGGAGACCTCAGAATGGGTGAGTGTCGTGAGGCACTTGTGGACGGCCCTCTGGAGCTCTTTTAGCGCTACTGCTGACTCGGTACGGATTTGTGGCCGACTGAAAAGGATCTTCAGCTAGGCTAGGCTGATAGTCAGCCTCTTGTTTTGGGAACGCTCACGGGGGCGTTCCATGCGGACGCGAAACCCTCGTTCGTGAGTGGACAGTGCCACAATGTCGTGGGCCTCACCGCTTGTCTTTTTGTTGAGGGGGAACAGTTTTTCCACTGGAGCCAACTTTGGGTTTTCTATGTAGATGGCGATGGTGAACAGGTCTCGGAACGTGGGCCACTGCTGGTAGTCCCCATTGAAAACTTTAGTGTCACATGGAGGTAGGCGGCAACCGCCGGAAGTCGGCACTTGAATGGCCAGTTGCGGCGTGTGAGGGACAGTTCGAGCTGATCGTTCAGTTCGGCAAGGCATTGCGCGTAGACCGCACAGCAGTCATCGTACATCTCTTGGACATCAGCTACACCCTCTGGATCCTCTTCCGCCATCGTCACCGAACAGGCCGCGAATTCCGCGTCCACCTTTGCCCACAGGCTTCGGAGTTGTTCTCGATGGACTTGGGAGAGCGACCGGGTTGGTGTGCTAGCATCTGGAGCGTTGAGCTTCTGGTCGAAGCGTGTCAGTCTGCTTGCAGCCAAGGCAAACTTAGACCGTGCGAAACTGGCGGCGGATTGGGCCATAGTGCTAGGAACCGTGCGAAGAACTACCGAGGGGAGCAACAAGGCGAGCCGTTTGAGCTGGGTGGATGGGTCAAACTCAGCGAACTCGCCCGCTTAAACTTCTTGCGAGATTTCTTTTCACCAGTGGGCATGGTTGGCTGATGGATTTGCGATAACGCGTCTCAGAGTCGCAAAGCAGGTGAGCGGAAATGGAGAAGTGGAAGTTCAGAACTACGAACCGTGGATATGTGGTTTTGGTGTAATTTATTTCGAGTATTTATACTATGGAAATAGTACAACGTGGCCCGAATATATAGATATAAATACTACGATCAACAAACAAATGTCCAAACAAGAACGAAAATTGAGGATGGACGATAATATTGAGGTACGAGTTACCAATATATAGAGTCGGTTGCAAACGTTCCGTTACGGTCAAGCGCGCCACCGAAAAATATTCTCCCAACAATTACAACGCAGGCAAAGAAACGGTAGAGAAGCGAAAGCGAAAAGAAAAACGAAAAGAATGCACCGCTGCTGCTGCTTGTATGTGTGGCTGTAAGTGCTATGTACCGCGGCTTGGGTAAACGAACCCCCCTTTTGGCGAGATTTAAAACAACGGTTAAAACGGTGGATAACCGTTTTATATACAATATTTATATTATATAGATGTGCAAGAATATGCTAATTTAAATGCGTACGTATCTATATGTAAAATAAATACATATATACATATATACACACATGCCGTATGTATGGATCGTGTGGTATTTTTGTTGGCAATATAATTATTTAAATAAGGAGACGCAGTGATTTGTTATTTTATTTCCTTATGAAACCGACAAACTATGGAACGTTGAGTATGCATGGAATAAACAACAAAGTAATTGCAAGAATATGCCTTTATATTTGTTGCCAGCCGCTTGGATTGCGTTGCGATGTGTACATACATATGTATGTATGTTAGCAACGAAAGCTCAGCTGGTAGCTGGGAGAGGTAGGAATATTATTTACACTGGATCGGAAGCTGAACGCAGGAGCTAGCTCGGATCAAATTAAACCTTTGGAGAAGTAGGAGGCCACAACCGTTGGCAAAACGAAGTATGGTTTAACTTGGAGCTAGAGCGAGAAATAAATACATATGTATATACATATGTACATATGCCACGGGAACTCTGACTGGGATGGAAAACTCCCACAAAATCACTGCACTGGTGTTGGGCACAATCGAAGATTACTTATCTTGAACTTGGAGCGATCCGCGGATGATGGCTGGGGTGAGCTTCTCCTTATGGGGAAGGCGAATATCCGGCTCGAAGGACCAATGTTTGGAGTGGGGCGGATCGCTGCTCAATTCTCGAACGACGAAGTTGATGATCCAGGGAACCTCCTAGCAGCCTAGTAGCAAGAAATGGAAAAGATCGTTGTGTTTCGTGGTAGATATATGTCGCTGTGTATTTGGTTCGGTGGTCGCGCGGTAGATCGGCCGTTTGAATCGGGGGTGGAAGCGTAACTAACCCTAAGTTTTATGCTCTAAGCTTGATGCTGCGGTGAGTCGTAGATCGTAAAAACTCCCGAACGCCCCTCCGAGCGCGCGAGAACGAGTTGGGACCGGAGCGCACGTTGTTGGCACAGTGCTTGGCAGTTATTTGCTGCTGGCCTGAACAAATATAATAATATAATAGTAACAGCAAACAACAAACTGTGTTATTATTTATATTTTATAAATTATACATTAAAAAAAAATAATATTATAAAAAAAAATTGAATTATGATACTTGTTGGGTGACATTGCAGCAAATAGTCATATATTATCAATTCCAATATATTTGCTTCTTGGACGTTGACATGCAATGAATGCATCTTGCAAGAGGCGATACAATTACTGCACCGTCAAGTTGCCTCCTATTGGAATTTTGCTCAAACAATTCGTGCGTTAGGAACCTGCACGTAGCCAAGGGCATCCCTACCTGCTCCCTCTCCGATAGGAGAGGGATCGTAGTACCCTGCCTGGCTAGCTCGTCGGCGGCGTCGTTCCCCCGATGTCCCTGTGGCCGGGGACCCATATAAGGAAGAGATCTAACTGCTCTGCGATCTCGTGCAGAGACCTGCGGTAGTCATTTACAGTCTCTGAGCTCGACGATATTGAGCATAGAGCTTTAATAGCCACTTGGCTGTCCGAGAAGACGCACACTAAGTGCGTGTCTAGACGTAGTTTGGAGACGATAGAAATGGGCTCCTTGATGGCTTCAATCTCCGCATGGAACACACTACAGTGGTCCGGGAGCCTGAAGCAATGACTGTTGTTCAGCTCGCTGCAGTGGACTCCGCCTCCCACGCGGCCGTCTAGCTTTGAGCCATCAGTGTAGAAGGTGACCGCATTTGCAGGTCCTGGGTCGCCCATCTCCCAGTCCTCCCTAGGTGAGATTGATACCTGGAAGGGCGTCGAGAGGTGATCACAAGGAATACAGTAATCTGTCCTCTCTGGTAATTGCGGGAGTCTCATCAGGAGTCCCGAGTGCCCAACCGCGGACGCCTTCCACAGTCTGGCTTCTCTCATTCTGAGGGCAGAAAGTGTTGCCACCTTCTTTCCCATGAGATCTACAGGGATCTACAGTATCCAGGGCTTCCCCTGGAGTAGTCCGTAGCCCGCCAGTGATGCATAGCTCTGCCATGCGTTGAACTCTGCTGAGTTTATTGAGGCATGTCCTTCTGTCTATGGCTGGCCACCATACCACCACTCCATAGAGCATGATCGGTCGTATGATGGCGGTGTAGAGCCACCGGACTATATAGGGGGTCATTCCCCATTTTAGTCCGATGGCTTTCCTGCAAGTATAGAGGGCCACTGTGGCTTTCTTTACTCTGTCTTCTATGCTCAATTTCCAGTCGAGCTTTCTGTCGATGATTAGGCAAGATACTTGGCGTTGCTGCTGAAAACTAGCGCTTCCCCACATAGTCTAGGGGGAATCAGTACCAGAACCTTGTACTTCCTAGTGAAAAGCACCAGTTCCGTTTTAGACGGTGTGGAGATAATGTTTTTTATCCCCAATCGACTAATTATTTCGAATTAAATAAAACTCGGCGCAGAAATAAAATTACGATATGTTCTTTAATGCGTGACATCCAAATTGCAAGTGTGGGTTGCCTGCCCTTTACATTGCCGCTCCGATCGCTGAGCGCAGCTTCGCTCGGCTGACGTCGGTAGGCAGACGCAAAGCGGAGATAGCGAAGAGCGAGCTGGCAGAGAGCGTTTAGCAGGGCAAGCACGCGCAAAGCTTTAACAAACAAATGAGTGACATAGACATAAGTAAAAAACAAAATAAGCGCCTGAGGGCCAAGAATTAGGTGCTATTTGGCAAGCAGCTAATCGGCTGGGTTCTGCTCCGAACATTCACCCCCCGTTGGAAGGCAAAGGCTTTCAACAGATCCATCCTGAAGGGGCAGAACCGCTATTTTTCCAACGGCCCTCTTGAAAAGGCCTCTTTGAGTGCGGATGACGGCTACTCTGATGGTTCCATCTTTTCCTGGGATGACGCTCTCAATGCGGCCAAGCGGCCACCTTAATGGTGGCAGCGTTTCCTCCTTGATCATGACGAGCGCTCCTAGCCTGATATTTGGAGACGATGACCGCCACTTGCTCCGCTCCTGAAGAATCTAAAGATACGCCGTGCTCCATTTTCTCCAAAACGCCTGCTTCATTTGACACAGCCGCTGCCATCGACTAAGTAGGTTGACCTGGAGATGCGTCACATCTGGCTCGTCGAATGCAGCTTTCGGGGCTCCATTGAGAAAGTGGTTTGGCGTGAGCACATCTAGATCATCGGGACTTTCTGTAATTGAATAAAGCGGACGGGAATTTAACAAAGCAGAGATTTCACAAGCCAAGGTCTGAATTTCATCAAGAGTAAAAATGTAGGTCTCGACGATGCGATGAAAATTATATTTAGCTGCTTTAACAGCCGCCTCCCACAAACCCCCAAAATGAGGTGAGCGAGGGGGGATGAATTTCCAATCGATTCCACTAGAAACGCAGAGATGTGACACAGCCGACGTATGAGGATCGCTGAGGAACATTTGCCGAAGCTCCAAAAGCTCATTTTTTGCTCCTACAAAATTTGTAGCGTTGTCTGACCAGATGATTCGAGGTTTGGGACATAGACTTATAAAACGCCTTAATGCTGCCAGAAAGGATTCTGTAGATAGATCCCGAACGACTTCCAAATGAGTTGCTTTGGTGCTAAAGCATACGAAGACAGCGATGTAACATTTGATAGGAGGCCGGCTTCTGACTTCCGACTTGTGATAAAAGGGTCCGCAAAAATCAACGCCCGTTGTGTGGAATTCTGGATTAGTCCTTACGCGATCCGCAGGCAAGTTTCCCATGATATGTTCCCTCAGCACTGGCTTCAAACGAAAGCATCTAACACATTTGCGAATGATTCCCGCAACATATTTGCGTCCACCAATAGGCCAGAATTTTTTCTGAAGCAGTCCGAGCAATCCTTGAGCTCCTGCGTGGAGAAACCTTTCGTGAAAGAAGATAATAATAGAGACAGTGACAGGATGTCCCTTAGGAAGCAGGATCGGGTGCTTCGCGTCGTAGTTCAATTCGGCATTTTGGAGGCGGCCTCCAACCCGCAGCAATCCAAAGCTATCCAGAAATGGATTCAGTGAGGCCATCGTGCTTTTTGGCGGTAGGGCCTGTTTGCTGGCGAGGGCCCTTATCTCTTCCGAAAATTGTTGCTGCTGTATTGCCCTTATGAGCAAATGCGTACCATTTTTGATGTCGATTACGGTAAGTTGACCCTTCGACCGCGCTTTGCCTTTGTCCTTGAGAATGTAGAATCGATATATGTAAGCAAAGACGCGCCGCATGGATCCGAATGAGTTTTGAAATTTTCAATCGTACGATACATCCCTTTCGTTTGAAACAACCAATGCTGCATGACGACGTTCTGGTACATCGGTCGGCAATTGCAAGCCTGCAGGCCACTCTGAGCTCTCAAGACGCAAGAATGGTGGTCTAGAGATCCAAAGGCTGCTATCCATTAGTTCAGCGGGCGTGGATCCACGTGATATGATGTCGGCAGGATTCAACTTTGTTGGCACGTGATGCCAAGTCATTCCAGCGGTGAGCTCCTGAATCCGCTGAACTCGATTAGAAACAAATACATTAAAATTCAATGGTGATTCTCGAATCCAGGCAAGGGCTATGGACGAATCCGGCCAGCAATGTATTTGGCATTGAGTTGATAATCCCTTAACTATGGTGGACACTAGTTCGGCTAATACGAGGGCAGCGAATAGCTCAAGCTTGGGGATAGTCATACTTTTCAAGGGCGCGACTCTGGATTTAGAGCATAAGAGATGACTTTGCACAATGCCAAGAGCTTCCGAACGCATGTATACACAGGCGCCATATGTTGCTTGGCTCGCATCACAAAACGCGTGCATTTCTAATCTGGCTTGCTGCCGAAGCACGTAACGTGGAAACTTAAAGTTTTCAACCATCGACAACTGCGAAGTCAGCTTAATCCAAGTCGTATGTAGATCCTGGGTAAGGCTTTCGTCCCAATTCAACTTTAGGCTTTCGTTCCATAGCGACTGCATAAATATTTTAGCTTTTGTGTTGATGGGAGAGATGAGCCCTAGAGGATCGTAGAACCTAGCTAATCTAGACAGGAATGAACGCTTCGATATTGGGCCTGCAGCGGTTCCGACGTGAGCGAAGCTAAACCGAAGATTGTCCGTGGTGGGATCCCAAACTAGACCACGCGCCTTGGTTACTTCAGTCCCGTCATGAAAGGTAAGGAACTTTTCGCGACCCGCCTCCGATACGCCTTCCAAAGCAGCGGGTTCATTGGAACACCATTTACGTATGGGAAAACATCCTTTCGAAAGTAGCTCCTTTACCTGCTGACGAATCTTGATGACAGAATCAATGCTGTCCCCTCCAGATATGAGATCATCGACATAGAAATCTCTTCGAACAACATCAGCGCCAAGCCGAAAACGAAACTCTTCATCATTTGCCAATTGATGCATAGCACGAATTGCTAAGAAAGCGGCATGTTTGGTTCCGTAAGTAACAGTCTCCAACTTGAACACCTGAATCTCCTCCTTCGGGTCATTGCGCCATAGGATGCACTACACGTGCGTATCGGGATGGAAAACGCGTACACAGCGGTACATTTTGCAGATATCGCCACACAAGGCGACTTGAAAAAAGCGGAAACGAAGCAGAGTTATCAGAATTTTAGGTTGGAGGGTGGGTCCAGCCATTAGCGCATCATTCAGTGATACTCCAGACGCTGTTTTGGCAGATCCATCGAACACTACGCGTAATTTGGTGGTTGTACTATCCTGCTTGTGGACGCAATGGTGAGGCAAGAAGTACTGCGGGAGGTCTGACTGCCGCGAAGCTGGCGACATGTGTCCTAAATCACGATACTCCTGGAGAAACTCCATATATTTTGCCTTAAGCTGTGCATTTTTTGCTAGCTTCCTCTCCAAATTGAGAAATCTACGTAGCGCCTGCTGATACGATTCTCCTAATTCCTCTAGACTGAATTTGGTTGGCAAACGCACGGAGTAAGCTCCGGAATCTAGGCGAATGCAGTTTGTGACGAAATGCTGTTCGCAATGAACATCTTCCTCCGAAATTGATGAGGGCGAATAATCTCCATCGACTTCCCAAAACCGCCTTACAATATCGCACAAATTAGTCTCGCAAGCGGAGATGATAGGGGGATCTTCAACGGCTGCTAGCGCCGCACGGGCTTTCTCAGAGTTTTTAATACTTCCTGACACTATCAAGCCAAGTTTCGTCTTCTGCAATGTTGGCAATTGATCTGACAGTCGAATCTGTCCAACGCACATTAATTCGAAGAACAAACCAGCACCTATCAACAGATCGACACGCTGGGGCTTGGCGAAATTAGGATCAGCCAGTTTTAGATTATTTGGCATTGGTCAATCCATTGCGTCTAGGCCGAATTGCAGAGAGGAAACCGTGATAGCTTTTGTCTTGAGATTGCCGGACGATGTCTACAGCCTTGCTGGATGGTAGAATTGACTCTCCAATACCGGCGATTTGAACGTGAGACGGGTGAGGATCTAACTGCAGCTGATTGGCGAGTCTCGATGTTATAAAGTTAACCTGAGAAGCGGAATCTAAAATGGCACGACATGGAATAAGCGATCCAAAACGGCCCCTGACATATACGATTGCGGTAGCTAGCAGCACATTTTGGCTAGGCAGAGATTTCTGACTCGAGGGGGGAGGGCTAGTATATTTGCTTGCTACTCGGGCACTTGCAGGATCATGCTGGGTCGATTCCGTGCTCGGCGACGGCAACTCAGCGTCAGCGCCCGACTGCATGTGGAGCAGTGTGTGATTCTTGGCTTGGCAATTTCTACATGCCCCTGACTTGCAGCGTTGCAATGAATGGCCTTTGTTGAGGCAGTTTAGACATAAATGGCGAGATCTAGAAATGCCTGGCATCAGGATATGTAGTGATCGGAGGATTTGCAATACTTGCATGTTGAGCTATTATGATCGTTAATGGAGGTGATTAGGGTGCTAGGCTTACTTTCTCCCACCTGCTGGCTAGGAATTGTTACCATGGCCGATCCCAAATTTTACAGCATCCGACATCTTGCTTCCAAGAATGAGGCCATGCTTGACCACCGAGGCAATCCTGACGTCGGCAAGTTCTCTTCCCATTTCTCCTTGGTCTTGTGGTCCAATTTCGTGCCTATGATGAAGATCAGCAACCCATCGGAAATCTCCTGCGGGGTCGCCAAGGTCTGAAGTGCACGCAAGTGCAAATTGATTTTGTCGCTGAGCGCGCGCAAGCCGATAGCTGAGCCCTTCTCCACCCCTTGCAGCCCGAAAATAGCCTTGACGTGTGCCTGAAAATGTAACAGTTTATTATCGAATCGCAACATTAGTAAATTCAACGCCTTGTCGTAATTCTCCTCAGAAAGTTCCAAGGAACGAATCGTATCCAGCGCAGCACCATCTAGACATCCACGAAGATATTGGAATTTTTCGATGATTGGTATACGATGGTCTTTGTGCACCATTGTCGAGAACATCGAGTGGAATTCTGGCCAATCCATGTAGTTCCCACTGAATCGCGGAAGCTGCAACTCGGGCATTCGAGAACGGCCTATACTATTATAGGCGAACAACGACGAATTCCCCTCGAGAGTATGCCGAGCCGTTGAATTGGCAACATTTACCGTGCGAGCAGCCATCAACACCCGCGACAGCCTGGACCTAACCTTGACATAAACATTTGAGTGGCATCGAAATCCGCATTCATTCGCTCGATTTGCTCTAAGCGAGCTTGAAGTTCTGCCTCATCTAACTCGGCAAGCTCTTCCTTGGTGAGAAAGCGAGCCATGGCCTTTAGTTGGCGCGCGATGGACTCGGCCTTGTGCTTGTAGAAATCTACATCACTCGGCATTGCTGCGTTCGCGACATTGGTAGGCTCAGGTGCTGTCATGTTGAGGTTTTAAAAGAGTCACTCAGCACGACCGAAAAAGACACCCTGTATAGGTATAAACGTGGGAACCGAAAGCAAAGGGATTAGCTAATGCCTTTAGCTGTGCGGCTGTGTGAGCTGTCCGATTCCGCTTTGTACTCCGCTTGTGTGTATTAGTGAGTTCGCTGCACTGCACTGACCGAATTGTCGCGAATGATTATTAATTGACACTGCAACTCAGAGATCAGGTCGGGGTCACCAAATTTTATGTGGAGATAATGTTTTTTATCCCCAATCGGCCGACTAATTATTCCGAATTAAATAAAACTCAGCGCAGAAATAAAATTACGATATGTTCTTTAATGCGTGACATCCAAATTGCAAGTGTGGGTTGCCTGCCCTTTACATTGCCGCTCCGATCGCTGAGCGCAGCTTCGCTCGGCTGACGTCGGTAGGCAGACGCAAAGCGGAGATAGCGAAGAGCGAGCTGGCAGAGAGCGTTTAGCAGGGCAAGCACGCGCAAAGCTTTAACAAACAAATGAGTGACATAGACATAAGTAACAAACAAAATAAGCGGCTGAGGGCCAAGAATTAGGTGCTATTTGGCAAGCAGCTAATCGGCTGGGTTCTGCTCCGAACAGTGTCCTTGTGGCAAAAGTAACATAAGCACAGCTCCATTGCATCATGCGCGAAGTTGACCACACGATGAAGTTGTTCTGGCGTGCCATGACCTTGCCTAAATCCAAACTGCCGTTTTGGAATTCTTTGCTTTACAGGTTCAAGCTGCAGGATGTGGTTCAGGATCATTCTTTCCACCATCTTCCCTAGCGCTGAGAGCAGACTATTGATCTGTACCCATCGACTTCTGTGTGTTGTTTTTCTGGCTTAGGTACCATGGAGATTAGCGCCGTCTTCCAGCAGGTAGGAAAGTGTCCCATCCTAAGAATGCTGTTGAGGAGCGGCACTATAAATAGAAGGACTTTTTTGGCAGAAGTTTTAAAGTCTTGTTATCCAGCAGGTCCTCACCAGGGTATTTTTTGGCCTTCAGCTTCTTGATTTGCTGCACCACCTCTTGAAATGTGACTGGACTTGCTGGCAAGGACATTTGAAATGGCATTTCCCATTGTAGCGAAAAAAAAAGAAGGACTTAAGTTCCATCATGTATCTGGACATGCGGCCTTGATTATTGGAATCATAATAATAATAATATTAGTAATCTATGCCATAAGAAGAACTAAAGTAGCACGAAGACTACCAGCGATAGCGTTTTTAGCGGGGCGGATCGCTGCTTAATACTCCAACGACGAAGTTGATGATCCAGTGAACCTCATAGTAGCCGTCGCAAGAAATGTAAAAGATCGTTGAGTTTCGTGTTAGATATATGTCGCTGTGTATTTGGTTCGGGGGTCGCGCGGTAGATCGGCCGTTTGAATCGGGGGTGGAAGCGTAACTACCCTAAGTCTTATGCTCTAAGCTTGATGCTGCGGTGAGTCGTGGATCGTAAAATCTCCCGAGCCCCCTCCGAGCGCGCGAGAGCGAGTTGGGACCGGAGCGCACGTTGTTGGCACAGTGCTTGGCAATTATTTGGAATTGAACATTGCTGGAATGAACATCCTTCCCCACTTGCAGGATTGCAAAGTATAATTGGGTGGCCTATGGCTTGGTGCACACCCCGGACCCGATTCATCCAAAAACAGTGCTCTGGACTTCACAAGAACGTCAGCTCAGTATCGCTCCACTGTCGAATCGGCGTGCGGATGCGCAAAACTGGGCTTGAGGAGTCTATGAACGGCGCCGTGGTTCCTACGACGGGGCGGTTTACGGGGAGACGAATGTGTCGTTCGGCATGTGCCGATGTAGATGGTGACGGTGCCGTCGCTGTTGAGCGGGCTGGAAGACGAGGGCGGCGTACGTGGAGTAGCGTGTGGTGGTTCATGCCACACACCCTGCACAGCCCGCCACTGCGACAATCCTTGCCGGAGTGTTGGTGAGCCAGGCAATTCCCGCAATACTGGTTGAGAAGGACAGCTTGGAGGGTCTCTTCGGGGCTCAGGAGAACAAATTGGTGGCAGGTCCGTAACGGATGGACTCCTTGGCAGATTCGGCAACGGTAGGAGCCAATTTCCCGAGCACGTCGGTTCTCCATGGTGCGATTGGCGCGGGGACGTGGGGCCATATCTGGATGCGGAGAACTAAGATGAAATAAAGGAGTCGAAGACACATTAGTACCGATTTTGGAACGGGTGTGAGACACATTTAGCCCATTGGAAATTGCAGCCCGGTTACATTGTCTGGTGAGGCTAAGATCTAAGATCTAAGAACGGATTCACATTCAAGTTCAGGCTTGAATTCGGAACGGAGAGTAAAGCTTTCAGACAGTGAATATTTTGAAAATATTCCCTTCGGTCAAGCGTAGAAGACTGTCCGAGAACATGTGCGGAGGGAGCTGAAAGGAAATTGCTTTCGTAAAAAGACCCCGGTCTTCTAACAGTTTGATAGGTCGTCTGGAAATTTGACTCAAAATCGATGAGATTTGAATCATCATCTGAGGCACTGGACCTGTGAATACCCAACCGAAAATGGAACCGTGTGGTGTGGAACCGTGTGAACCGTGTGGTCTCCACAAGTGATACAATTGAGGGCGCATTGGCATGCTCGTATCTGGTGGCCTCTTGCAAAGCAGTTCAAACAAAGCTGCTTTTGCTTAATGTAGTCGGAATGGGCGTCAGCGGGCATTTGAAGGAAGTGAGGTCATAAACGGATTGGATGATATTCTTTGGAGCAGAGATCACACGTGCTCCTCATTTGATTCACTGTTGTCTCGAACGAGTGGACACACCTAGGGTAAGGACTTCTTTGGGACCGAAACTGATTGCTGGAATTGTTTGAAGTGGGTATGCTCGCCCTGGAGTGGGCCTGAGCTTCCATGCCTGGATGGCCGTCCTCGGTCACTGCGAGAGACAGGTACCGCTCCGCCAGGAACTTGTCCATGGCGTGCCAGGTGGAAATTTTGGACTTGTGCGTCACGGATTGCTCCCAAAGCTCGTCTTTGGCAGCTTAGCGGAAATGTGTGGACCTCAGAATGGGTGAGTGTCGTGAGGCACTTGTGGACGGCCCTCTGGAGCTCTTTTAGCGCTACTGCTGACTCGGTACGGATTTGTGGCCGACTGAAAAGGATCTTCAGCTAGGCTAGGCTGATAGTCAGCCTCTTGTTTTGGGAACGCTCACGGGGGGCGTTCCATGCGGACGCGAAACCCTCGTTCGTGAGTGGAGCCTATGCCACAATGTCGTGGGCCTCACCGCTTGTCTTTTTGTTGAGGGGGAACAGTTTTTCCACTGGAGCCAACTTTGGGTTTTCTATGTAGATGGCGATGGTGAACAGGTCTCGGAACGTGGGCCACTGCTGGTAGTCCCCACTGAAAACTTTAGTGTCACATGGAGGTAGGCGGCAACCGCCGGAAGTCGGCACTTGAATGGCCAGTTGCGGCGTGTGAGGGACAGTTCGAGCTGATCGTTCAGTTCGGCAAGGCATTGCGCGTAGACCGCACAGCAGTCATCGTACATCTCTTGGACATCAGCTACACCCTCTGGATCCTCTTCCGCCATCGTCACCGAACAGGCCGCGAATTCCGAGTCCACCTTTGCCCACAGGCTTCGGAGTTGTTCTCGATGACCTTGGGAGAGCGACCGGGTTGGTGTGCTAGCATCTGGAGCGTTGAGCTTCTGGTCGAAGCGTGTCAGTCTGCTTGCAGCCGATTGGGCCATAGTGCTAGGAACCGTGCGAAGAACTACCGAGGGGAGCAAAAAGGCCTCGAAGGCATGTGGTGTGTTAGCCCTGGACGTGGTCGGACCTCGCTCAGCTGGGGCCAGACGGGAACATGCGGGCGTCGTGACTGAGCCGTTTGAGCTGGGTGGATGGGTCAAACTCAGCGAACTCACCCGCTTAAACTTCTTGCGAGATTTCTTTTCACCAGTGGGCATGGTTGGCTGATGGATTTGCGATAACGCGTCTTAGAGTCGCAAAGCAGGTGAGCGGAAATGGAGAAGTGGAAGTTCAGAACTACGAACCGTGGATATGTGGTTTTGGTGGAATTTATTTCGAGTATTTATACCATGGAAATAGTACAACGTGGCCCGAATATATAGATATAAATACTACGATCAACAAACAAATGTCCAAACAAGAACGAAAATTGAGGATGGTCGATAATATTGAGGCACGAGGTACCAATATATAGAGTCGGTTGCAAACGTTCCGTTACGGTCAAGCGCGCCACCGAAAAATATTCTCCCAACAATTACAACGCAGGCAAAGAAACGGTAGAGAAGCGAAAGCGAAAAGAAAAACTAAAAAAATGCACCGCTGCTGCTGCTTGTATGTGTGGCTGTAAGTGCTATGTACCGCGGCTTGGGTTAACGAACCCCTCTTTTGGCGAGATTTAAAACAACGGTTAAAACGGTGGATAACCGTTTTATATACAATATGTATATTATATAGATGTGCAAGAATATGCTAATTTAAATGCGTACGTATCTATATGTAAAATAAATATAAATATACATATATACATACATGCCGTATGTATGGATCGTGTGCTATTTTTGTTGGCAATATAATTAGTTAAATAAGGAGACGCAGTGATTTGTTATTTTATTTCCTTATGAAACCGACAAACTATGGAACGTTGAGTATGCATGGAATAAACAACAAAGTAATTGCAAGAATATGCCTTTATATTTGTTGCCAGCCGCTTGGATTGCGTTGCGATGTGTACATACATATGTATGTATGTTAGCAACGAAAGCTCAGCAGGTCGCTGGGAGAGGTAGGAATATTATTTACACTGGATCGGAAGCTGAACGCAGGAGCTAGCTCGGATCAAATTAAACCTTTGGAGAAGTAGGAGGCCACAACCGTTGGCAAAACGAAGTATGGTTTAACTTGGAGCTAGAGCGAGAAATAAATACATATGTATATACATATGTACATATGCCACGGGAACTCAGACTGGGATGGAAAACTCCCACAAAATCACTGCACTGGTGTTGGGCACAATCGAAGATTACTTATCTTGAACTTGGAGCGATCCGCGGATGATGGCTGGGGTGAGCTTCTCCTTATGGGGAAGGCGAATATCCGGCTCGAAGGACCAATGTTTGGAGTGGGGCGGATCGCTGCTCAATTCTCGAACGACGAAGTTGATGATCCAGTGAACCTCCTAGCAGCCTAGTAGCAAGAAATGGAAAAGGTCGTTGTGTTTCGTGGTAGATATATGTCGCTGTGTATTTGGTTCGGTGGTCGCGCTAGAGATCGGCCGTTTGAATCGGGGGTGGAAGCGTAACTAACCCTAAGTTTTATGCTCTAAGCTTGATGCTGCGATGAGTCGTAGATCGTAAAATCTCCCGAGCGCGCGAGAACGAGTTGGGACCGGAGCGCACGTTGTTGGCACAGTGCTTGGCAGTTATTTGCTGCTGGCCTGAACAAATATAATAATATAATAGTAACAGCAAACAACAAACTGTGTTATTATTATTATTTTATAAATTATACATTAAAAAAAAATAATATTATAAAAAAAAAATTGAATTATGATACTTGTTGGGTGACATTGCAGCAAATAGTCATATATAGTCAATTCCAATATATTTCCTTCTTGGACGTTGACATGCAATGAATGCATCTTGCAAGAGGCTATACAATTACTGCACCGTCAAGTTGCCTCCTATTGGAATTTTGCTCGAACAATTCGTGCGTTAGGAGCCTGCACGTAGCCAAGGGCATCCCTACCTGCTCCCTCTCCGATAGGAGAGGGATCGTAGTACCCTGCCTGGCTAGCTCGTCGGCGGCGTCGTTCCCCTCGATGTCCCTGTGGCCGGGGACCCATATAAGGAAGAGATCTAACTGCTCTACGATCTCGTGCAGAGTCCTGCGGTAGTAATTTACAGTCTCTGAGTTCGACGATATTGAGCATAGAGCTTTAATAGCCGCTTGGCTGTCCGAGAAGACGCACACTAAGTGCGTGTCTAGACGTAGTTTGGAGACGATGGAAATGGCCTCCTTGATGGCTTCAATCTCCGCTTGGAACACACTACAGTGGTCCGGGAGCCTGAAGCAATGACTGTTGTTCAGCTCGCTGCAGTGGACTCCGCCTCCCACGCGGCCGTCTAGCTTTGAGCCATCAGTGTAGAAGGTGACCGCATTTGCAGGTCGTGGTTCGCCCATCTCCCAGTCCTCCCTAGGTGGGATTGATACCTGGAAGGGCGTCGAGAGGTGATCACAAGGAATACAGTAATCTGTCCTCTCTGGTAATTGCGGGAGTCTCATCAGGAGTCCCGAGTGCCCAACCGCGGACGCCTTCCACAGTCTGGCTTCTCTCATTCTGAGGGCAGAAAGTGTTGCCACCTTCTTTCCCATGAGATCTACAGGGATCTACAGTATCCAGGGCTTACCCTGGAGTAGTCCGTAGCCCGCCAGTGATGCATAGCTCTGCCATGCGTTGAACTCTGCTGAGTTTATTGAGGCATGTCCTTCTGTCTAAGGCTGGCCACCATACCACCACTCCATAGAGCATGATCGGTCGTATGATGGCGGTGTAGGGCCAGCGGACTATATAGGGGGTCATTCCACACATAGTCTAGGGGGAATCACTACCGGAACTTTGTACTTCCTAGTGAAAAGCACCAGTTCCGTTTTAGACGGGTTGACGCCTAACCCGCATTTGTTTGCCCATTTCGACATTTTCGTGAGAGAACTTGTCATGCACTCACACAACGTCTGCGGAAATTTTCCGGAGAGTGCTATAGCAACATCGTCCGCATACGCCACCACACGGCAGCCACCCCCCTCTATCTCCCGCAGCAGTGTGTTCACTGCCACGTTCCATAGGAGGGCCAAGAGGACTCCGCCCTGCGGTGTGCCTCTGCAGACGAATCTGGTGCATGTTGACGTCCCCAGTGATGCCTCACCGTCCTGCATTGCAGCATCTGATCGATCAGGCTCACCGTCCTGGAGTCAACCCCCAGATCCGTCAGTGCGCCCGTGATGGCGGTCGGAAGGATGTTGTTAAAAGCGCCTTCTATGTCGAGGAAGGCTACGACGGTGTACTCCTTAAAGTTTAGGGACGCTTCGATGATCGATGTGATCGAATGTAGGGCCGTTTCGGTGGATCTTCCCTTCCGATAGGCATGCTGGGAGTCTGAGATCAGACTGGACTGAATACACGCTGTGAGATATAGCCCCAGGAGCCGTTCCATCGCCTTTAGAAGAAAAGACGATAGACTAATGGGCCTGAAATCTTTTCGGGCAGTGTGCGAGGGCTTGCCTGCCTCGGGTATGAATATGACTTTGGTCTGAAGCCTGGTGTCAGGAATGCACCCGTGGGAGAAGATTCCCTCGTTAATTATTTTGAGCCAGTTAATGGCTTTAAGTCCCGCGTGAATCAGTTGGGTAGGGAAAATGCCGTCTGGGCCCGCGGACTTGTAAGGTTTAAAACTTCTGATCGCCGAGGAGATGTTCTCCTGGCTTAGCAGGCTGAGGAGGGCATTTGAGACGACAGAAGGAGGCGCGAAGTAGTTGGGTCTGTTTTCATCGCAGTCACGGAAGTGAGTATTTAGGAGAAGATTTAGCGAGTCTTCGCTGGACGTAGTCCACGACTGGTCGGTGTTCTTCAATTAGCACAGGGTGGGTGTTGTCTTCGAGAGTACTCTGCGCAAGCGCGAGGCTTCTGAGTTACTCTCGATTTCGCTGCAGAACTTACGCCAGGAGGCGCGTTTGGCTTTTCTAAGTTCTTTGTTGTAGGTTGACAGACTGGCCGTGTATTCGGTCCAGTTTTGCTCAACGTTCTCAGCCTTAGCTTTATTGAAGAGTCTCCTGGAGGCTTTCCGGAGTTCATCCAGTTTCGGATTCCACCACTCAGGTTTCCTCCGGCCTCTGTTCTTGCCAGAGGGGCATGCTTTGTCGAACGCCTTATTGCAGGCGTCGGTAAAGATCTTAAGAAGACGGGTCGTGACCTCCGTGGAGAACTCCTCCTCAGATGGGGGCTTGGGGAGAACACGACAGAGGTAATCAGAGTACCGAGTCCAGTTTGCCCGCCTGATGTTCCGGAAACGAACTGGCTTCGGTACTGAGAAGGGGTGCTCTTCCAGGACCCTCCAGGATAAAATGTTACTCTGTATCTCATGAGAGGCAAGCGTGAGGTCCAGAACCTCCTTGCGGTTTTTAATAATAAAAGTGGGATCACTACCCCGGTTTAATAAGCCCATCTGAGTGGTCAGTAAGTAACTGAAAAGGTACTCACCCCACTCGCTTCCCCACTGACAGTTGTGTGCATTGGCGTCGCACCCCACAATTGGGCAAATGTCTTTGGCCGAACAGTCTGCGATTAGAGCCCGGAGACGCGCGTGTGGAGGGGGGTCTGGTTGCCGGGGTAATCCGGCTCCTCCCCGACAACGATATGGCTGAGACCTCTGGCTAGGTCGCTCTCGTCGAACGCGTAGTCGTCCATATGTCGTCCGACATCATGGACGCCGCATCCGACGCCGGGTTGTCTTCCTCGCACGAGGCCCCCTCTTTCGGAATCTTCGGCAGCTCTGGGTCTGGCTCGACCTCCGCTTGCCTTCTCTTGCAATCCGACTTCTAGGTGGTTATGGTGACCTTTTTGTACCCGTAGTCGACCACACCGTCCGTTTTGGCGAGGGGCTCTAGCGACTCCTCATTTAGGACGAGGATAATCTGGCGCCTCTGCCCCTGGATGTCCTCTACCTTGGCCACCTTCCAATCGGCTGTGGGAAGGTGGGGGTTGCAGACGTGCAGTAGCCTGAGGATTTTCTCAGGTTCTGCAGGTTTTGCCGAGACCCATGCTCTGGCTCTCGGGCGGCTGGACACATCCTCCTATCTCACGGCCTCCAGTTTCGCCATTGGGTAGACCTCTTTCAGAGCAGCCACCGCCTTCATGTAGAGGGCCGCAGAGTGAGCGTCTTGGCAGGCGATGGCTTTTACCTTGCCTTGATGCCACCCTGCGTCCTCACACTTTGGCGGTGGTCCGCCGTTCTACATCGTGTAGTACATTATGAAACGCAAAGATTCCCCAGAGCATTTTCTGCTCAACATTGAAATCTCGTACCGAGGATTTCACAACAATTCCATTAATTAATTGTCCTTTGGGTTTCGGCTCGACGCAACATTTTTTTTTATTCGGTGCTTTTTATACAACCTCCCCCAACGTTGGGCGCCAATTAAATAACTGCGGTAGCGGATTGCGTTCTTAAAAAATGTGTATTTAACTTCTAAGTTTACCTAAGTTTACCTAGACCTAAGTTGAGGGTCACAAAGGATTCCGGACAAAGGGTTTGCGCGATTTTAGTTTCTAGCTCGACTTTTCGGTTTCGCTTCTGGATTAAGACTGAATTGAAATTTTTGATCTTTGCATCGTCAATTCCTTTCGGGAATAGTTTTTCTATAAACATCCCGATTGATTTCGCCATCCCGGAAAGCCGGGTGTAAGATTGTTTATCAGAAGCCGGGTGTGGGCAAAGATTGTTTTTCCATTTAGGCGAGTGTCAAAGATTGGGATTGTGGCGGGAGCCCAAGATTGAGATTGTATATCTTAAAAATCAATTAGGCGGAAGTCAAAGATTGAGCTTGTGGTGGGAGGCAAAGATTGAGATTGTTTATATCTTGAAAAAAAAACCAATTAGGCGGTCGCCCAAGATTGAAATTGTTTTCGTCTTAGAAAGCCAAAGATTGTTAACAACTCGTATAAGAGCTCATTAGAATTGGGTACGTTAACTTGCATTCAAAATAAACATAAAAATAAAAATAACACTAAAATTACTAATTACTAGAAATAATATAATTTAATAAGAGGAAGAGAATTAGTGGTGGATATGATATGATAGAGGGAATTATAATCCGAGCATAAGACCCTAAACGGTTCATGCAAGAAATAATTCGATCTACAAAGTGGAAGGAACAACGGTATAAAATTTCTAGTAAGTCTAATAGAAATCGTGAGGTTTATGCGGCTCTGGATCAAGTTGCGCACAAAAATCACACTAACTAAGGATGGGAGGTTTACTAATGACAGTCTACTAGAGCTCACAACTTCATCCCAGTTAAGGCCCCGCAGGTCCTGGTGTACTTTGTACTGAGGGCACCATACACAGGAGCCGTATTCTAAGATCAGACAAACAAGCGAGGTATAGAGAGTATTTGTTATATAGGGGTCGTCAAATTCCTTTGACCACCTCTTTATTTATTTATTTACCATGGTAGAAATGTGTTCGGAAAACTTTAACTTGGGGTTTAACATAACACCCAGTCATCCACCAGGGTAATTCTCTCAAGAGAACCACCAAATAGGGTATAGGGAGCCAACAAACGTCTAGAACGATGAAATGTCATAACTTTCCATTTCGAGGCATTAATATGTAACAAGTGTGTACAACACCATGACTGAAAGTTATTGAGATCGAATTGCAAGCGAGAATGAAATGAAACGTCTTTATACTGGACACAGAGTTTAACATCATCCGCATACATAAGTACTCGAGAGTATGTTAATACCGAAGGCAAGTCATTAATAAAGAGTGTCAAGAGTAAGCGGCCTAGATGGCTGCCCTTTGGTACTCCCGAAGAAACTTTTACAGGTAAAGGGAGGGAGCTTTTGAAGAGGACCTGGAACAAAGATAGCTAGAAATCCATCTCAGGAGGTTGGGCGGAAACCCTAAAAAGTCAAGTTTTTGCGCTAAAAGGGAATGGTTTACAGAGTCGAATGCTTTACTAAAGTCGGTGTAAATAACATCCGTCTGTAACCTTGTAACCAAGGTAACAAACTTGAAAACCTTTAATAATGAATGGGGTAAACTCTAACAAGTTCGTGGTGGTTGATCGCCGCCTTCTAAATCCATGCTGAGCTGGAGATATAAGTGACTTGCAGAGATGTTGCAAGTGCGAAGTTAAAACCTTCTTAAACATTTTAGGAATAGCGGATAACTTTGCTATACCTCTTTAATTTTTTGTATCAGACTTGCTACCTTTTTTATGGAGAGGAATTATTAACGATTCCTTCCAGATCGGGAGAAGCAAGAAGAGCCACACAGAGCCTCGGCGCAGTACCTGAGTACACAACCTGGAACCCCGTCTGGACCAGGTGAAAACACCGGCTTAACTAGTCGAAGATCATGAAGTAGGTAACATTCATTTAACAAGGGACTGAAAATGCAGTTCGACCTCGGTAAACCGTATGGGTACGGATGACCAGAGTAGCTTTCCTCAGAATAGGTGGTTTGGAAGAATTGAGCAAAAAAGATATTTGCCGACGTTTTACAAAATGATAGCGAGGATGGGTGTGTGGACGTACTACGCTTACTGTTTACGAAGCAGTAAAACTGTTTAGGGTCCTGAGACAAACGTATCCTGCATCGAGATAGGTAGACGACTTTGACGACACAGTTATTCAAATTTGCAACTTGCCTTATGAGATCAAATAGGTCATTTATGTTGCTTATATTGACAACTATTTGCGGTAGTTTTTGAGGGCCCTTAAGCTGATTACCAGAGTTCGTTAATTCTCCTTGCAGACATTGGTCTGTATTAACTGTTTCATGAAGGTGTTCATCCATTTGGTCATTTTCAGCGTCTGCATCTACATTCATCCGAACTTCCTTATCCTTGGGATGTCCGCGTCAAGAATAGCAAATCTGTTTTTGGGGTTTGCTTGTTTGCTTGCTGTGGGGGGCGAGTACAGGTCCCTGCCGCCGCTCCCTCGTTTCGGCTTGTAAAAATAAGGGTCTACCAGTGGTAGGTTCTCTGGGATTCGCCAGTCAGCCACATTCACTGACTGGTCAGGATGATAACCTGAAATGGATTTCAGGACCAAAAAATTAGAGGAGCACTCACTACCATTTATTCGTGACTTCACCACTGTGTGTATTTTATTCTTTACTTTAGAATTAGATTCGCCAAGTCCAAGCAAGCTAATACAGGACTCCTCTCTACGGATCTCTGCCCAAAATATGTTCACCGCCAGAATTACCCTGTCCAATGATGTCGCATGCACAACATGTGATGTGGAATTTTGATCCTGATTTGATGGAGGAGAAGTACTCTCTTGGTACTCTACTAGCCGACACTTTGTATCGATGCAATAATGTATGATGTGAGCAGTTGCACACTCGGCATTTATTGGCTTTGCATTTTACAACAGCGTGGCCTTTTCGCAGACATAGCATTAATGACATTAATGACAGACAGAAATTAATGCATTAGGATGCCGACTTGGAAAACGAAAACTTTTGCATCACCAAAGCACGCGCAAATGGAGGTCAATTTGACACTAAATGGTCTCCTGAATTGCAATAGCGACGAGGTTGCTGAGTTCTACTGTTGGTGGAAGTTGAAGAACAAGTAAATGAACTGCGATTATGTTGCTTGCTTGGCATGACTTTGTACTGCCTTGGCTTAGTCGATTCTTTAGCAGACAGATGTTGGTATCGATGATTGACGACATTCTCAAAGTCGGACCAAAGCCTCAACTTCTCATAAGTAAGCTGTTCATCTCACTTTTGTTTCATCACTGGGTTGACTCTGTTCAAAACGAGAAGAATGAGCATTGTAAATCGACGAAACAGTATCGATTAGATTTCTTAGGAACAATGCGGACTGAGGCGATATTCTCGGCAGATTGAACAATGTGGAGATATTATTCTTGAAAATCTACTAATCGTTGTCAAATACTCGTTTTAGGCCGGCCATGGCCTTTTCATAATTTTCCTCGGTGACTTGGAACGCCTTTATTGTTCCTAACGCTTCCTCAGAGCGGCACAAAATCAAATGATTGAATTTTTTGATCACCGGTAGGGCTAATGAAATTTTTGAACTCCGAATGTTTACCACAAAATTTTGGTGATGTCAATTTGGGAAGTCTAGCACGAGTTTGGGCTGAAGAAGATACTGGCTTTGTATCGCTTGCTGCAGCAAAGGCGGCGATAAGCGACATTATCTTTCCCTTGGTTACAATCGTCAGCTCTTTCAACTCGACTGCATATCAATGTTTGAACGAGGACTATAGTCGAAAACGAATTTTTATATTGAATGTCGAGGCACAAGGTATCAATAGAAAGGGTGGTTGCAATTAACGCTCGAAAAAAATATATATTATTAAACTCAAGTGCGGCAACGAAAATGTAGCCAACAAATACAACGCAAGTAAACAGTGGAGAAGCGAAAGCGCAAAAACGAGAAAGAATGCACCGCTGATGCTGCTTGTATGTATGTATGTATGGCTGTAAGTGCTATGTACTGCGGCTTGGGTTAACGAACCACCCTTTTGGCGACGAGAAAGGTAGAATAAAAAGGGGGGGGAGGGGGGACAGTGATTTCAGTAAACGATAGATTTATGTATAACTGTTGCGTCCAAATAGAGGTTCACATATGTCTGTATGTGTCGATATGTATGTATTTATGTGTATGCAGTTATATTTATGTGCAATTATAAATAAAATGCATGCAATCAAGCTCTACTATTTATCATACGTCTGTGCCTAGAATTGAAAGCGATGTTAAATGTTTTCAGCACAAGACACTGCACAGAAAGATTTGAATGTCTCTTGCTCTGCCTTCAATTTTTTGCACAAATACCTCTGATTCCTCTTTTGGATCTTTTAATCCAACTGCTACTTTTCTGGCTTTATCACAGGGCATCCCTCGGCGGTAGCAGAAATTTTGCATACAAATTATTGCGCTCGATCTTTTTCAATATTAAAGATAACCTACGGTGGCAAAGCGGAGCACTAAACTTACTAAAAAACTAAGCATGCAATCAAAATTAAAATACCACTACAATTACTAATTCCTAGAAAGGTGTGTAAGGATTAGTAATTTAATAAGAGGAAGAGAATTAGTGGTGCATATAATATGGTAGAGGGAATTATTCGATCTACAAAGTGGAAGGAACAACGGTTTAAAATTTCTAGTAAGTCTAATAGGAATCGTGAAGTTTATGCGGCTCAACAGATCAGGGCTGTCTATGTCACACCCGATCAAGTTGTGCATAAATATCACACCAAGCATTTTCTACGGTTAACTAAGGATGGTAGGTTTACTAATAGTAGTCTACTGGAGTAAGATGGGAGTCTTACACCCGCATTCCAGGAAAGGCCCCGCAGAGCAAAGAGTAAAAAGTTTTTCTGTACTGATTATAAACGCTCCTGGTGTACTTTGTACTGAGGGCACCATACACAGGAGCCGTATTCTAAAATCGGACGAACAATCGAGGTATAGAGAGTCTTTTTTAGATAGGGGTCGTCAAATTCCTTTGACCACCTCTTTATAAACCCAAGCACGCCCATGGCCTTATTTACCATGGTAGAAATGTGTTCGGAAAACTTTAACTTGGGGTCTAATATAACACCCAGATCTTCTACCAGGGTAATGCTCTCAATAGAACCACCAATTCGGGTATAGGGAGCCAACAAAGGGCTAGAACGATAAAATGTGACAAGTGGCCCGTGTGACACCAGCAACGCGAGCATGCAGAAACGATAGCTGTTAGACTATTATTCGAGGAAGATTAGCACGAAAGTTTCTAAGAGAACTAAACATGCAAATTAAATAACTGCGGTAGCGGATTGCGTTTTTAAAAAGTTGTTATTTAACTTCTAAGTTTACAGATATAGACCTAAGTTGAGGGTCACAAAGGATTCCGGACAAAGGGTTTGCGCGATCTTAGTTTTTAGCTTGACTTTTCGTTTTCGTTTCTGGATCAAGACTGAATTGATCTTTTTGATCTTTGCATCGTCAATTCCTTTCGGGAATAGTTTTTTATAAACATCCCGATTGATTTCGCCATCCCGAATATTGGATTTCGTCATCCAAAGATTGAGAACCGTAAAATACTCAAAGTGAAGAATCTCCAGAAAGCCGGGTGTGAGATTGTGTATCAGAAGCCGGGTGTGGGCAAAGATTGTTTTTCCATTTAGGCGAGTGTTAAAGATTGGGATTGTGGCGGGAGCCCAAGATTGAGATTGTATATCTTAAAAATCAATTAGGCGGAAGCCAAAGATTGATCTTGTGGTGGGAGGCAAAGATTGCGATTCTTTATATCTTGAAAAAAACCAATTAGGCGGACGCCCAAGATTGAAATTGTTTTCGTCTTAGAAAGCCAAAGATTGTTTACAACTCGTATAAGAGCTCATAAGAATTGGGTACGTTTACTCACTCCATTCTTAAATGTTTCATCCCGATACATTTTGAAGTTCTGATAGTGTTTGTAGTGGGGCGGATCGAAGATCAATTCTCCAAACGTCAAAAATCGTTGATCCAGTGAACCTCCTAGAAGCCGTCGCGAGAAATGAAAAGTAGCTGTGTTTCGTGATATGTAGGTGTGTATTTTGTTCTGGGGCGCGGTAGGTCGGCCGTTCGAATCGGGGGTGGAAACGTAACTAACTTCTAAGGCTTATGATCTATGCTCTATGCTGGCTTGAGCGCCGTGTGGATCGTGACCTGTGGATCGTAGACCTCCCGAGCGCCCCTCCGACAGCGTGAGCGCAGGTTGGGACCGGAGCGCCCGGCGTAGGCAAAGTGCGCGGCAATCATCTCCTGCTGGTCTGAACATCATCCGTGGAGTAGCATGTGGTGGTTATTGCCACACACCCTGCACAGCCCGCCACTGCGACAATCCTTGCCGGAGTGTTGGTGAGCCAGGCAGTTCCCGCAATACTGGTTGAGAAGGACAGCTTGGAGTCTCTCTTCGGGGCTCAAGAGAAAAAATTGGTGGAAGGTCCGTAGCGGATGGACTCCTTGGCAGATTAGGCAACGGTAGGAGCCAATTTCCCGAGCACGTCGGTTCTCCATGGTGCGGTTGGCGCGGGGACGTGGGGCCATATCTGGGTGCGGAGAACTAAGATTAAATAAAGGCGTCAAAGACACATTAGTAACGATCTTGGAACGGGTGAGAGGCACATTTAAGACATTGGAAATTGCCGCCCGGTTACATTGTCTGGTGAGGCTATGTTAATCTAAGGACGGATTCACCTTCGAGTTCAGGCTTGAGCTCGGACCGGAGCGTTGAGCTTTAATACAGTGCATATTTTGGAAATATTTCCGTCGGTCAGGAGACCGTTCGAGAACTTCTGCGGAGGGAGCTGGAAGGAAATTGCTTTCGTAAAAAGACCCCGAGTGTTCTACCAGTTTGATAGGTCGTCTGGAAATTTGACTCGAGAACGATGAGATTTGATTCACACCTGAGGCACTGAACCTGTGAGTACCCAGCCGAAAATGGTCTCCTGCCCGAGGAAAGAGCTACAGATGTTGGTCAGTGAGCCACTTAACGGAATGGACGGAAGGATATCCGCTCCAATCAGGACATCTATTTGTGAATTCTCATAGAAGGTCGGATCCGCCCATGAGAGGTTCGGCAGGTCTCTCAAGAACCCTTGCGAGATCGGATGCGATGGAATATTCGCGGCCAATTCCGGAATAACGTAGGCTGTGGCATTTAGTTGTAAGCCCGGCTTAGTCGGAGAACGAATGGAAAAACTGCAGAGCTCCTTTGACTGAGCGGATACGGCATTATTTAGGCCGGAGACCTGTGCCTGGATACGTTGGAATGGCAATTTGATCATGTCCACAAGACGTTCTGTAATGAACGTCGCCTCTGAGCCAGAGTCGATCAGAGCGCGGGCGTGGAAAGTTTTCCCAGGTGGCAAATAGTAACGATGGCCGTGCCTAGAAGGACAACACTCGTGCCGGAGGCGAAATACGACTGAACGTTTGGCTGGGCTTCGGACGAACTTGGATTTTGTACGCTTGGTACTCGTAGATGTAGCTCGGGCCACGCTGAGGAATTTTGTGCCGTTGTGGAAATCGCCTCGCTGGAGTTTGCTGGATTGCTACGGTGTAGACGCGTGTGATGCCGGACTCCACAAGTGATACAATTGTGGGCGCTTTGGCATGCTCGTATCTGGTGGCCCCTTGGAAAGCAGTTCAAACAAAGCTGCTTTTGTTTAATGTAGTCGGAGCGAGCGTCAGCGGGCATTTGAAGGAAGTAAGGGCATAAACGGATTGGATGATACTCTTTGGAGCAGAGATCACACGTGCTCCTCGTTTGATTCACTGTGGTCTCGAACGAGTGGGCACTCCTAGGATAAGGACTTCCTTGAGACCGAAACGGATTGCTTCTCGAATTGTCTGAAGTGCGTATGCTCGCCCTGTAGTGGGCCTGAGTCTCCATGCCTGGATGGCCGTCCTCGGTCACTTCGAGAGACAGGTACCGCTCCGCCAGGAACTTGTCCATGGCGTGCCAGGTGGGAATTTCGGACTTGTGCGTCACGGATTGCTCCCAAAGCTCGTCTTTGGCAGCTTAGCGGAAATGAGGTACACTAAAACTCCGTCAGCGAAAACGCTGTCTGTAGAGACCTCGGAATGGGTGAGTGTCGTGAGGCACTTGTGGACGGCCCTTTGGAGCTATTTTAGCGCTGCTGCTGACTCGGTACGGATTTGGGGCAGACTGAAAAGGATCTTCAGCTGGGCCGTGAGCATCAGCCTCTTGTTTTGGAAACGCTCACGGAGGGCGTTCCATGCGGACGCGAAACCCTCGTTCGTAAGTGGAGCCTGTGCCACTATGTCGTGGGCTTCACCGCAGGTCTTTTTGTTGAGGTGGTACAGTTTTTCCACTGGAGCCAACCTTGGGTTTTCTATGTAGATGGCGGTGAACAGGTCTTGGAACGTGAGCCACTGCTGGTAGTCCCCACTGAAAACTTCTGTGTCACATGGAGGGAGGCGGCAACCGCCGGAAGTCGGCACTTGAACGGCCAGTTGCGGCGTGTGAGGGACAGTCGGGGGCTCGAGCTGATCGTTCAGTTCGGCCAGGCATTGCGGGTAGACCGCGTAGCAGTCATCGTACATCTCTTGGACATCAGCTACACCCTCTGGATCGTCTTCCGCCATCGTCACCGAACAGGATGGACTTGGGAGAGCGAGCGGGTTGGTGTGCTAGCATCTGGAGCACTGAGCTTCTGGTCGAAGCGGGTCAGTCTGCTTGCAGCCATGACAAACTTAGAGTGTGCGGAACTGGCGGCCATAGTGCTAGGAGCCGTGCGAGGGACTTCCGAGGGGAGCAACAAGGCCTCGAAGACATGTGGTGCGTGAGCCCTGGACGTGGTCGGACCTCGCTCAGCTGGGGCCGGACGGGAAGATGTGGGCGTAGTGACTGAGCCGTTGGAGCTGGGTGGATGGGTCAAACTCAGCGAATTCACCCGCTTAAACTTCTTGCGAGATTTCTTCTCAACATTGGGCATATTTTGCTGATGGATTTGCGATAACGCGCATTAGAGTCGCAAAGGTAGGTGAGCGGAAATGGCGACGTGGAAGTTCAGAACTACGAACCGTGGATATGTGGTTTTGGTGGAATTTATTGCGAGTATTTATATTATGGAAATAGTACACCGTGGCCGGAATATATTGATATAAATACTACGATCAACAAACAAATGTCCAACCAAGAACGAAAATTGAGGATGGACGATAATATTGAGGCACGAGGTAGCCATATATAGAGTCGGTTCAAAACAATATACTCTCAAAATGCAGGGTAGCGCGTCACTTGGCGTTCCGTTACGGTCAAGCGCAGCACCGAAAAATATTCTCCCAAAAACTACAGCGCAGGCAAACGGTGGAGAAGCGAAAAGAAAAATGACAAGAATGCACCGCTGCTGCTGCTTGTATGTGTGTATGTATGGCTGTAAGTGCTATGTACCGCGGATGGGTTGAAGAGATGTCAAACAACGGGTAAAAACGATGGATAACCGTTTTATATACAATATGTATATTATATAGATGTGGCAGAATGTGCCAATTTAAAATGCGTACGTATAGATATATGTATACATATATGTAAGATAAATACATATGTATGTGCCGTATGTATGGATCGTTATTCTGTTGGTAGTATAATTCTTTAAATAAGGAGGCGCAGTGATTTGTTATTTTATTTCCTTATAAAACCGACAAACTATTGAACTTTGACTAATTGAACTAATTGCAAGAATATGCGTTTATGTTTGTTGCCAGCCGCTTGGATTGCGTTGCGATGTGTACATACATGTGTATGTATGTTAGTAACGAAAGCTCAGCTGGTAGCTGGGAGAGGTAGGAATATTATTTACACTGGATCGGAAGCTGAACGCAGGAGTTAGCTCGGATCAAATTAAACCTTTGGGGAAGTAGGAGGCCACAACCGTTGGCAGAACGAAGTATGGTTTAATTTGGAGCTAGAGCGAGAAATAAATACATATGTATATAAATATGTATGTACATATGCCACGGGAACTCGGACTGGGATGGAAAACTCGCACGAAATCACTGCACTGGTGTTAGGCACAATCGAAGAGTACTCATCTTGAACTGGGGTGAGCTTCTCTTTATGGGGAAGGCGAAGATCCGGCTCGTAGGACCAATGTTTGTAGTGAGGCGGATCGAAGATCAATTCTCCAAACGTCGATAATCGTTGATCCAGTGAACCTCCTAGAAGCCGTCGCGAGAAATGAAAAGTAGCTGTGTTTCGTGATATGTAGGTGTGTATTTTGTTCTGGGGCGCGGTAGGTCGGCCGTTCGAATCGGGGGTGGAAATGTAACTAACTTCTAAGGCTTATGATCTATGCTCTATGCTGGCTTGAGCGCCGTGTGGATCGTGACCTCTGGATCGTAGACCTCCCGAGCACCCCTCCGACAGCGTGAGCGCAGGTTGGGACCGGAGCGCCCGGCGTTGGCACAGTGCGCGGCAATCATCTCCTGCTGGCCTGAACAGATAGAACTCTAATTTCTTCTGATAGTATTTGAATGTTGTTTTCCACTTTTTCTTCTGTAGGTATTCCTATTGATTTAATGAATGAGCCGAAGTAAAATAAAATGATCAATAACAAAATGATTAAAAATAATGTTGTTAATGGTAAGGCCGTATTACCAAATGTTATAAGTGGATTTAAAATATAAACATTATCAAAGGAACAATTTGTTTCAATTATTTAAACAATTAGATAATCAACATTTTTCACCTCTTACTAACATTCCATCATCTAGTGTGATGTCTTTTACATGGTAAAGCTGGCAAATATCGTTAATCTGAAGATATTTAATATAAATGCAATTAAATCTGCATTTCGAATTATTTTAACCGTTGCAATATCCAGTAGATCAGACAGTTCAACAAGCTGTTTTTCATTACTAAAAATGTCTTCTATTTCATTTTTATTTAAAATTTTTTTATTGAAAATGTTTATTTTTAAGAGGTATCAACTAAATTTAGTAAATCAAAAGATATTTATTTTAAGCGATGCTTTCTCAGTATCGTTTCTTCATTGAAGATGCAATTTTTTAATGAATTTGATAGCAAGTCAATTTCTTTGACAAATTTTGAATTTATTATAAATTTTTTCTGGAAAAATGTTATCTTTATGTATAATTCTGTTTCCATTTTTGACTATAATTTTATTCGGTTGATTTTCTTTAACTACCTGCTTTGTAACGAACCTAAAACGAACCAATCCGTCCCCCGACTTATATTGACCGCATCACATCACACCCCACAACCAACGCCACCTCTCCGCACGCAGCCACCGATCAACACGCGCCAACTCCATAACGCTGACCAAAGACATCAGGTCACGCGTACTTTCCCCACTCCAGGCCAAGCCATCGGCCAAGTGCAGTCTTCCGGGTTCATCAACTGCGGAAAGATGACGCCGCGAAAATCTGCGACGATCACCAAGAACGGCAAAGTGCACCCCGACGCGGAAGTGCATTTTCAAACCCGCAGACCCAAGAAGCAGCTTACGCAGAAACCCGGCTCAAAGTACGGACGTTGTACCAAAACTTACGCAGAAATCCGGCTCACAGTACGGTCGTTGTACCAAAACTTACGCAGAGACCCGGTTCGGAGTACAGACGCGGTACCCGGAACTCACAAGAAGACATCGGCGACCAATTAAAATAAGTTCATTTAAACTGCTAAGAATTACAATAAAGTGTCGAATTATCAAAGTAAAAACACCCGATTGCGTAAGTTCACTCCAATTAGTCGAGGCACCGACGCCACCCCGCCCCGAGTCCACGCAGCCGTTTCGTATGCACGACGAGCGACGCCCATTCTAGCCCCGATCCGCCCCTCTACGATAGGCCGCCCCCCGACGCCGCCCTTAAGGTTCCATCCAATTTCTACAAATTTCTTGTGGATTGACCCCTGGACGTGACTGAGTTTGCCTCAGCCTGAAATAGGTCCATCACAGCTTTTTGTTTCGAGACTGAAGTTTATTTCTTTCTCCGAATTTCTTTTCATAAACTACTTCTCCTATTTTATAATCTTTTTCTCTTCTATCTTTGTTATGTAGCTTAAGCATTTTGGTCTGAGCTTCCTTAAGTAATATTGGATTATGTTTGTGTTCTATTTTGTTATACAATATGTCATATGGCATTTGATTGGTCGTTGAATGTATCGTCAGGTTATATTTCAGTGCCGCCCTTATTATTATTTCTGAATAATCTGTTGAATTTAGTTCATCCTTGATGCACCGCGCTATTTCTGTTAGTGTGGAATGTACCCTTTCTACCTGACCATTTTAGGTGCTTTGTCTGGGATCAGCATAATAAATAGTTAAGTTACTCCTTTGTATAAATGATCTAAATTGTGCTGAAGCAAAGCTTGGTTCGTTGTCATTCATTAATGATTTTGCTAAAGGAAAGTGTTGCGAAATTTCCATTACCTTATTTTCAATGTTTAATTTACTTTGGATTTCCTTGACCACAAAGTATTTGGAATAAGAATCTATACAAGTTATGAATGTTATGCTTTGGGCATAGTATATGTCTAAATGTAATTGATCTCCTTCTTTTGCTAGAATGGGAGCTTCCCCAATTGGAATTTTTACAGGGTGTCTATGACATTTGTTTTTTTTTACAGATCTCACAATTTTTTATATACTCTTTTAATTTTTTGTGTAGGTTTGGCCAATAATACAACTTAGTTATTTGTTTGTAGTTTTCGTCTAGTCCCCTATGGGCTCTGAAATGTGTTTCTTCTATAATTATAGCTTTATCTTCTGCGTTTACTACATCTTGGAGGAACTTTCTGGTAAAGAGAAATTTATTTATGAAGTTTTCCTTTAGCTTATTTTGGATAAGTTATTAATCTTCTAAACTGCAGTGTATTCCTGTGGTTAAGTAAGGATGAATAAATTCTTTCAAAATGATTAGCAAATTGTCAACCGTATCGAATTCAATAATATGTCGGGTATTTTCATAAACTCTTACTAACTCATGAACTGTGAATCTTCCTTGCGATAATAGTAGCTGCTGTTTAAATTGGTTTAAAGGCTTGCTAGTCTCTTGAATGACGTTTTCAAAACTACTCTCTGCTGAATGCTGAGTATTTATATCTGATTCCGATTCTGTCTGGTCGATATCACTATCTTTCATATGATTTATTTGAATCCGAGATAAAGCGTCCGCTACTACGTTAGTTGAGCCTGGTTTATAAATGATTTTCGGTGTGAAACTTTCAATGAAGTAATACCAACGTTTAATTTCAACATTGGGATTTTTTTTGCGACATTGCAAAGGACAAAGGTTGGTGATCTGTATGTATTTCAATTCCACTCACTCCGTATAAATAATTTCGCAAATTTTTTAATGCCCATGCAATAGCTAATAATTCCTTTTTATTAGTAGCATATAATTTAGACTTACTTAAAGTTTTAGAAATAAACGTTATGGGATTCCCATCTTGTGACAAAACTGCTCCTATTGCTATGTCTGATGCCTGGTGTCTGGATCATCTAGCTGTATTAAGGTTTTTTTGGATGCCCTTCGTGAAACTTTCTCATTTACTCCACTTAGATATTTAGTTAATGGTTTGGCAATTGTGGCATAATTTCGGACAAATTTTCTGTAATACCCTGTTAGGGCTCGCGCACACTGTAGCTGAAAGCGGAGCTGAAAGCGGAGCTGATAGCTGATTTATAAGCTCTGAAAAAACAAACACACTGCACCGGTGCAAGTGCGCACATTGCAGACTGAGCTGAGCTGAAAGCTGAAAAAGCTCGCTGAAATCAGCTCAGCTTAGTTTGATCGATCAAGCATGTTTGTTTTTTCAGCAAGCTGATTGCTGATTTTGTTCAAGTGTATTGGTTCATAAGTGATCGAAAATGGGCTGCAAAACATTTTTAAGCGAAATTACGGTTAACCCAGCGCTGGGGAATAAGCGGGACTATTAAAAATATTTGAATAATAGTTTTATCTATAATTTCTGGAAGGCGATAAATTGGGCAAAAAAGTTTTATTATTTACCATTACCAATGTAATGTAAAAATGTAATAATTCGTAAAAAAAAAGTAATACGAATACAAACTCAACGGAAATGTGGTTAAAAAACACGTAATTTAAAAAAAAAAAAAAAACGAAGTAAACTTCCGTCTGGCTACTGTACGTGCTGTGAAGTAATAATTCATTAACAATATAATAATAATAATTATAATGATATCTATTGATGCCACTTAAGGAGATAGACAAAGGGAGGCAGTGGCTTTCAGCTTTCAGCAATCAGATCAGCCGACAATGTACGCACCTGCAAGCTGATTCTGCCTGAGAAAAGCTCTCAGATCAGCTGAGCTTTCAGCTTTGATTTCAGCTCCGCTTTCAGCTACAGTGTGCGCGAGCCCTAAGTCCCAAAAAGCTACGTAGCTATCTGATATTTTTAGGAATTGGATAGTTTTTTATTGTAGAGATTTTGTCTGGATCTGTTTTAATGATATTATGGGAAACAATGAATCCCAGAAATTTGGTTTCTTATTGAAAGAATTTAGACTTCTCTAGGGAAACTTTCATATTAGCGTTTTGCGTTTGGAAAATTCTGGGAGCGTTCGTCAATCCCATAGGCATTCTCAGAAATTCATATTTACCATTATTTATGTAAAAAGATGTTTTTTCAATATCTGATTCTCTCATTAAAGTCTGATAGAAACCTGACTCTAAATCAATGGCCGAGAAATACTTTGCCTTACCTAAATTGGCAAGGATTACTGACGGATCTTGCATAGGGTATCTATCCGGTATGGTGTTTTCAATAAGTTTCTTAAAGTCTATTACTAATCTATGTTTAGGAGTTCCATCCTCATTTACTCCCTTCTTTGGTACTACTATTACCGGTGAATTATATGGGCTTTTAGTAGGTCTGATTATTCCTATAATAATAGCTATAATTTTCTCTGAGGTTTTCTAAATTGTCTTCTTTGTATGTTATTGTGTTATACAATTTCATTTTTTTCGCATCCCAAACTGTTGAATCGTTCATTGTCGGATAATTCAACGACGGCGTGTTCAGGATTTTTTAATCCCAAACTATTCAAAATTTTATAATTCAACAACGGCGTGCTCAGGATGATTCAATCCCAAACTATTTATTTCTTTATTGACGGATAATTCTTCGTCGGCGTGCGCAAGACTTTTTGATCCCAAACTGTATAAACTTCCTTCCACCTTTACTGAATCACTTCTCATTTCGTTCTCTTCTTCAATATATATGTTTACTACAAATTCCTTCAATGGAAGGATGGTTTTTCCTTCTATAAAGGTTAATTTTTTTAAAGAAAGAACCTCATCATATATGTTCAGTTGCAGAAATATGCGTTATTCATAGTTTATAATACCCGTCGGCATAACAAAGTGACACCGTGACACAGTTTTTTATTTAACATGTAATATTCTACCACAGGACAACACACTAGCCACTGCAGTGAGTTCTGCTGACAGTGCACTCTCTCCGCAGAGGGCGAAGACAGCGGTGCAATTGCTGACCATCAAAATGTCGCAATTGCCCACCAGACACTAAAATTATCCATAATACACAAAACATATATTTTACAGACTCAGCACTTTTGTACCTTTTGTTACCTATAAATAAGAATCATTTTTATCAATAAAATCAGTATCAGAAACAGTACCATAACTGCCTGTCACTCATCTTCCATCGCAATCATCAGAGGCTGTCGCCGTGTCTTCAGACCCTCCCTTGCGCACCGTAGGATACCCACTCCGCAGTCCAACTGGTTCAAGTTCTAGTTGCGACGACCAAATTGTAGACGGTTTATCTTCATTATCTTTATAACTTAAAGTCCCCTTTCCTGTATCAATAGCAGCGCAGATTTTCTTTAAAAGGTTAAGTCCATCTATTTCGTAAAACACTTGTTTTGTATTAAAAATAGTTATATTATGGAAATATTTAATTATCGAAAACTCATTTACTGTAGCAACTTTCTTATAAATTGATAATTCTTTTTTATTTTCATAAATTCCCTTTTTTATATAACCGGAAGTTTCCCCCGTATCTACCAAAACTTTTAATTCTTTGTTTAGTTTTTTATCTATTCTTTTTAAGTGGGGCAGACCTACTGCGGGGGCTGATCTAAAAAATGGGCATCTTCAATGTTATTTATCCGCATGGCTTTATTAGCCGGTTGTTCCGACGTTTAAATTGGCTTTCGTTTTTTTTTTTTATTTATTTATTTATTTATTAAATTGTAAGGAAGTTCTCAGGCCGAGGTACAGCTTCTCAGTCTGTCCAGGGCCCGGTCCTTCCCCACAGCAAAATTTGTTGTGTGAGGACCTAAGGGGAGAGCCGTTCGCAGCGAAAGCGCACCCGTGGCGTGGATCGAGGCGTGGGTGAACCCGTGCTTGGGGAGCTGCAGAGACGTGCGTTGGGGGTCATGCGTGGCGGGAGGAGGGGGTTTGGGTCAGGGGTCGGAAGGGTAGTGGAGAGGGGAGCCCAGCTTAGCAGATGCCGCATGATCCACGACTCACATCTGCGTCGCCGGGTCCCCAGGGCGAGGGTGTAGGAGAGGGAACCCAGCTTTGCGGATGCCGCGTGAATCCACGACTCACATCCAGCATCGCCGGGTCCCCAGGGCGAGGGTGTAGGAGAGGGAACGCAGCTTTGCGGATGCCGCGTGAATCCACGACTCACATCCAGCATCGCCGGGTCCCCAGGGGAGAATGGTATGGGAAAGGCAAGCCCAGCTTGGTGGATGCCGCATGATCCGAAAGTTCTGAAACCGGTAGGTTGAGGTGGGTGTCTTTATTGTGGGGGAATAAACGACAAAAATTTACAAACATTTTGGGAAACTTCTGGTTCTGTGCGTACTCCGTGCCTACTGCACCGATCTATCCCCCCCAGAGCTCACATACGTGAGGTGGCTCACCCTTGCTTTCCCTTCCTTGGGTCCGGCGGCCGGTCCTCGTCACGGTGGTCACGACTTATATATTTTTGTCTTTTTTTTTCGCGGGGTCGGGGCACTGTTTATTTTTCCCAACCGTTCTGGTTCAGCACTTGGAGATCACTCCCGAGCCTGGCCCGCGCTGGACCGTGCCAGGCCTCTGATTTACTTTTTGCAGCTTTTCTGCCGCTTCGTGGCTGCGCTTTCGGCTGTCGGCCTCGGCTCGGGGTTTTTCATGGTTCGCCGTCGGCTCTCTCTCTCGGCTGCGTGGGCGATCGGCGGCTTCTCTGCCGCTTCGCTCTCTTGCATGCTGTTCCTTTGCGTTTAGCCGTTCTCTCTCTTGCTTTGGCTGCGTGGGCGTAAGAGCGATCTCTTCGTTTCCTTCTCTTCCATGTCGGCTCTCTTTGCTGCGTGGCCGTAGTAGGCATCTCTCTTTCGTGTTGTCTCTTCGCTGCTAATAAGTAAAAGCCCTCACTATTTTAGGGGTTTTCTTAGCCTATTTCTTATTTTAATTGGGGAAACTAAGGATTCATGGTTGTCTTTGCTATAATAGTAATAGTAGTAGTAATAAAATGAGCTAATAAGCCCCCCGGGGCTGTCCCTTCAGGGGATGGTGTTGTGGTCAGGTTTTGTGGAGGCTTGTGCCTTCACAAAATTAACAAATTATCTGTTAATAATGGTACTTATTTACTAAAGGCGGAAAAAGAGGAGTTAAAAGTTAGCTAAATTTAAGTGATTATAAATATTGCATGCAATTAGTTTAAGAGACAGTTCAGGGGATAGGGTTTGGCAGAGGAAGTTATAATTATGGCATAAAACCCTAAAAGGTTCATGATCAGCATCAGATGATCAGACCTACATATGGGTAGACGGATAGGCCTAAAAGTACGGGTAGGTCTAGATGGAACGGCCAAGTCAATCTGACCCAAGAGAGCTTGTGCACGAACATTACGCCATTGCATATTCTGCGATGGTGCAACGACGGCAGGTCAATAAGATTTAGCCTAGACCGGTAGGGTGGCAAGATTCTACCCGAGTCCCAGTTAAAGTTCCGAAGGGCAAAAATTAAAAATTTCTTTTGCACGGATTCAATAACAGCTGCTGCTCTTTATACTGCGGGCTCCACACACAAGAAGAACAAGAAGAACAACACTCCAATATAGGACGTACTAACGAGATGTACAGTTTTTTCGTAACGTACGGGTCGTCAAACTCCTTGGACCAACGCTTGATGAACGCTAAAACACCCTTAGCTTTATTTACAGTTGCAGCTATATGGCTGTTAAAACACATCTTATGATCAAAAAGGACTCCGAGGTCATTTAAACTCGAAATTCGCTCAAGAACATGATTTCCTAGAACATATAGGACAAAATGTGGAGCACGACGGTAAAATGTCATAAGTTTGCATTTGGAAAGGTTCAGAAAAAGAAGATTAGTTGAACACCACTGAAATTTTAGAATAGTTTTTCTAAATAACAATACCGATTTTGGGTGACTGCAATTTTTTTTTTATTTTAATACGACGAAAGAAAAGGGGTGCGTGCGTTCGAATTCAGGGGTTTTTCTCGACTTCTTTCTATATATTCAAACAATTTCTTCTAAGCCTACCTTACCTACGGTGGCAAAGCGGGGCGAATTCGCCAAGAGCGAGAGAACGAGCTTTTATTGCGCTCCCGCTTTGCCCTAGCCTAACTTACACGAGACTTCATGAAATACTATCCTAATAACAATTATTAATATTCAAATGACGCTACACCGGCCCCGTTGAAGGCCTGGAAGGCTTCAAACCATTGGCAGAAGCGCCAATTTGTGTATCGGCCTCCTGAACGTGGCTCCGCTGCTCGTCCTTAGCTCGACCACTCTGACCCTTCCGTCCTGCCCGGCGGTTGTTCCGACCACCCTTCCTAGGAGCCACTGTTGAGGGGGCAGGTTGTCCTCGGCGACGATTACTAGGTCGCCTTCCTTTATGTTTGGCTCCTCCTGGTGCCACTTGCAGCATTTAAAGCAACGAATACACGACCTAACTGTCGCCCTGCAGACCGCCTGAGCATTCACTATCCAAATGCGCTGTCTAAGGATACTCACGAGTGCTCGTGGGCCGGCATGAAAATTCGTTTGATGCAGATAGCGAACGTATGTCTGCACAAACTGCGAGCGTTTTGTCAATAAAAAAGGAAACTTGGCATTATATGACATAGGAGCGTTAACTAGTCGCCCCCCAACTCGCAACAACGAAAAAGAGCACCATGTCCCAGCCTCTTCATGGATGAAGGGATTCAAGCGCTGAAGACTGGGGCCTAACTTGGTGCCTTTACGAACCCTTTCAATATCTTCTTGAGACTCATTTTTCTGTGTTATTTCGACTATTTTTAGAAACGCCTCGTCGTATTCTACGGATGACGGAATTTTTCCAAAGTTGAGACTTTTGTCTTTGCATTTTCGGATGAAGCGGAACACGAAAACGAACACTCTTAGCAGTTTAAGGTGTGACGAGTATCCCTCGATTACATCCACTAAGTAATTTGGCTTGGCCGCGACGGTCAGTCCGACCGATTTCTTCCGACTTTCCATCTGGATCTCTTCTTCGGAAAGCTCGAAGTGTGGATTTCTGGGCCAGCTCTCTTCTTCAAACTTTAAGAACTCTGGTCCTCCAAACCAGATCGACTGCACGATTTCCTCTACGTCACAACCTCTCGAAACTATGTCTGCTGGGTTCTGTTTTGTTGGCACATGCCGCCACGTAGCTTCACTTGACCACTCTTGAATCTCCGCTACTCGGTTCGCAACGAATGTTGACAACGACGAAGGGTGGGATCTGATCCAATGAAGAGTAACTTCTGAATCTGACCAGAATATCATTTTATCAATTGGAACCTTGAGCAGTGATTTGATTCGGTGACAAAGGTCTGCTAGAAGGTGAGCGGCACATAACTCAAGCCTTGGGAGCGTTTTCGTCTTGAGTGGCGCTACTTTCGACTTTGCAGTCAACAAGGAGACCTTGAAACCTTCTGCAGTCTTTCTACGGATATAGACGCAGGCTCCATAAGCTCTCATGGATGCGTCGGCAAAGGCATGTACTTGAATCGGTGACATGGGATCAGTATGCACAAATCGAGGTATGGTAATCTTCTCCAACTGACCCAAGGATTCTTTTAATAAGTTCCATGCTGTTTCCAAGTTCATTGGAATTGACTCATCCCAATCTAGCTTGTTGAGCCAAAGCTCCTGCAGTAGGATCTTTCCCTTAATTACTAAAGGACTTAACAAGCCAAGGGGGTCAAACAGCTTTGATGTCACCGATAAGATGTTCCGTTTTGTCGCTCGGAGACCCATAACTGACGTGTCAATTTGGAACTTAAAGACGTCTTCGTGTGGCAGCCACGATATTCCTAACGCCTTAGTTGACTCTGAGTCCGAGATCGTTATCGGTTTAACTGTGCTCTCGGATGCGGTGACCTCAGGTGAGTTCGAAAACCATTTAGTCAATTCAAACCCAGCGGTTTGAAGAACCTGAGCCACATCAGACTTAATTGTCTTTAACTCCTCTACGCAACCAGCACCAGTCAACATGTCATCGACATAGAAGTCGGAGTCAATAACTTCAGCAGCTTTAGGGAATGAGAGTTTTGCAGACTCACTCAACCTCTTCAAACACCGAATTGCCAAAAATGGGGCTGGTCCAGTCCCATATGTTACGGTGTTGAGCTGGTATATTCTCAAGGACTCAGACGGGTCTCTTCTCCACACTATGAGCTGGAATTGTCTATCCGCATCAGCGACCCAGACTTGGCGATACATCTTCTTAACATCGGCTGTCAAGGCGTACCTGTGTAGTCTGAATCGGAGCAATGTCGAATACAGCTCATCCTGTATCGTAGGACCGACCATCAATATGTCGTTCAAGGCCACCTGAGAGGACGTTTTACAAGACGCATCGAAAACGACGCGGAGCTTGGTCGACGTGCTTTGAGGCCTCAACACACACTGATGTGGAATGAAATAATGTGGAGTTTTGGGGATTGTGTTGTCTGTGGTAGGACCCAAGGAGAGGTACTCTTCCATGAACTCCAAGTACATTTTCTGCAACTCGGGGTCACGAGACAATCTTTTTTCAAGCGATAAAAACCGCCGTTTAGCCACTTCAAAGGAGTTGCCTAAGATACTGGGATCTGATTTGAACGGCAGTCTTACTTCAAACCGACCTGAAGGCACGACCTGAGTAGTCCTTCTATAATGCTTTTCACATAACTTGTGTTCAGGAGATAAAGACTTTTTAGAAGACGGCAATTCTTCCAGTGACCAAAACTTTTGTAATGTATTGTCGATGTGGATCACTGACTCTTCTCGACAACTCAAACAATTCCTAGCTTCTTGGGTGGCAGTCACCTTTGGAGTGTATCTGCCCGACAGAATCCAGCCGAGAAGCGTTTTCTGCAGAGTTGGATCTTGTCGAATCTGACCAACAGATAGAAGTTCGAAAAATGTTTCTGCACCTATCAACATATCTATCTTCTGTGGCTTGAAGAAATATGGGTCTGCAAGTGGTAAGTTCTTCGGGATTTTCCAGTCACTCACGTTAAGTGTCTGATCAGGGTGATACCCCGAAATGGACCTTAGAATCCAGAAATCAACCGAAAACTCACTACCAGTAATTCGCGACTTCACCACCGTGTGTATCTTTTTCTTGACTTGTGAATTGGATTCACCAATACCAAGCAAGTTGATACAAGACTCCTCCCTACGGATCTGTAAACGCTGTGCTAAGTCCTCAGTTATAAAATTGGTTTGAGACCCCGAGTCAAGCAGAGCTCGGGCCAAAACATGTTCACCATTATTTGTTCGGACGCTTACGATCGACGTAGCCAGAATAACTCTATCCATAGCTGTCGCATGGAGAGCATGCGAAGTGGAAGGTTGATTCTGATTGGGAGGAGGAGAAGAATTCTCTTGGGGTGATGGTAACGCTAGACTTTTATTCGCCACTGCGTACCTATGCAATAAGGTATGGTGTGAGCAGCCACACACTCGACACTTCTTAGCTTTGCATCGTACTACAGAGTGGCCTGGCTGCAGACAATTGATGCACAAGGATGCAGTTTTTGCGAATTCGAACCTTTGCATTACTGCTAGCCGACCAAATGGACTGCAATCTGTCAACAAATGGCCTTTCGCATTGCAGTAGCTGCATGGTTGATTTTTAGTATTCGCGGTGGAACACGCGAATGAGCTCCGATTATGCGGCTTGCTTGGCACAGCTTTCTGCTCCTGCTTTGGTTTGTCCGAATTTTCGGCCGAAAGATGCTGATGTCTGCGATTAAGCAACTTTTCACAGTCCGTCCAAAGTGGCAGTTTGTCATAATCGAGCTGTTCTTCCCATTTCTCTTTGGTCACCGGATCGACTCTGCTCAAGACGAGATGAATAATCATCGCATTCGAGATCTTTTTATCATCGCCTATCGACAACAACGAACCATATATGGATGAGGCGGTATCGATAAGGTTCCTTAAGGACGATGCTGATTGCTGGGTCATTTTGGGAAGATTAAATAGGGCATCAATGTGATTTTTAAAGATCAGACAATCATTATCGTAGACCCGTTTTAAGCTAGCCATTGCTTTCTCGTAGTTGGTCTCGGTTACTTGGAAAGCCCTAACTGTTCCCAACGCTTCACCGGAGAGACACGAAAGCAAATGGTTGAACTTTTCGATAATTGGAATGCTTTGGTCATTATGAACTAGAGTCTCAAATAAACCTATGAAGTTTTTAAAGTCCGAAAAGTTGCCGCTGAACTGCGGCAGAGCTAACTTCGGAAGGCGAGCACGAGTTGGGCCACCATAAGCTGGTACTGCCTGTATTGTCTCATCAGCTGTCTTTAATGCGCAAATGAGAGACATTAATTTTGCCTTTGTGACAGTTGAGAGTTCTTCCAACTCGACTCCAAATTCATCGTCAATGTCTATATCTTCAATCTTGAAGTTCGCGTGCCGTGTCAATGCTACGCATCAGCGTTTCGAGTCTGCACTCGAGCTCCGTCAATACCAGCGGAATATCCCCCGCTTCTAAACGGTCCGCTAATAAACGAATGCCTTTGACACGGCAACTGCGCTTTTTCTTCAGCTCTTCAAGGACGATATTGTTGGCTTTTGAGGTCATATTGATTCTCAATACAAGCAACTGAAGGCGAAAGATCGTTTCTAATAATCGTATTTAATGCCGAGGCACTCAATGAAATAATGGGTAATTGTACCCAAACGAGGTGAAAAACCAATATACCCGAAAAATTTAGGGTAGAGCGTCGCTTGGCTGGCGCGTACACGAAAACCACACAAGAATACCAACGAACTGTACTGGTGACAAGCGAAAACGAAAAATTTCACCGCTGCAGTTCTGAAGAATTAATGTTGTGTATGCGTATGCACCGACAACGATCGACGCTAAATTGATTTGCGAGGCACGACTTTGTCTTAATTGATAGTTGGATCCTACTGACACCAAACGAATATACCCGACGAAAACAGGGTAGCGCGTCACTTGGTGTTTGGTTTGGATCAAGCGCGCCAAACAAAAGAACAACGATAAGCAACGGTGAAGAGCGAAAGCGAGACGAAAAAATTCACCGCTGCAGCTGCGTATTGGTATGCGTGCTTGGCCAACGACCCAACTATACATATACTGACACAACGAAAACGAGAAAGGGGAAAGGGGCGACAGCGATTGCAGTTAAAATGAGTTATATGTGTAGTTATTGCGTCCAAGAGGGTTAGATGTACATATGTATGTATGTATATATGTATTAATATATATGCTCAACTCTAACTACAGCATGCAATCTAGCTCTACTATGTCATACGTATGTGCCAAGAATTGAAAGCGAGGTGCAATTGTTTCAGCACAAGACAATAATTGCGAGTTTTTTAATCTTTCGTCTTCACTCGAGCTTTCAATTTTTTGCACAAATACCTCTTGGGAAGATAGGAAATTCCAGGTGCTGTACTCTCCTCTTGTATATGTAGCTGCAGACAGGGTATTGCACGACCGACGCGGTGATTTTTAGTTTGGTTTGTTTAATTATTTGCACACACGTCGCGGTCACTTTGGCAATTTAGCTGCAGCACATATGCATGTACATGTATGTATGTACATATGTATAATAGATTTTGGCTATTTATGTATCTTCACTGTGTCACTGTCACTTTTTGCCTTTCCACTTGAATTAATATGTACGTTTAAATTGCGAGTCCACCCGGGGGCGCCATGAAATTTTAGAATAGTTTTTCTAAATAACAATACCGATTTTGGGTGACTGCAATTTTTTTTTTATTTTAATACGACGAAAGAAAAGGGGTGCGTGCGTTCGAATTCAGGGGTTTTTCTCGACTTCTTTCTATATATTCAAACAATTTCTTCTAAGCCTACCTTACCTACGGTGGCAAAGCGGGGCGAATTCGCCAAGAGCGAGAGAACGAGCTTTTATTGCGCTCCCGCTTTGCCCTAGGCTAACTTACACTAGACTTCATGAAATACTATCCTAATAACAATTATTAATATTCAAATGACGCTACAACCACAATAGTAGTTCACTTAGATCAAGTTGAAGGCGTGTGTGCAAATACCAATCAGAGTAAGAAAGACAGATTTTAACATCATCAGCATACATTAGTGTAGTACAGTATGTTATAACTTGAGGAAGGTCATTCACAAATAAAATAAACAGAAGCGGGCCCAGATGACTTCCCTGTGGCACACCTGAAGTAACATTAACAGTATTTGACAACACGTTAGAAAACAAAACACGTTGAGTACGGTTAGAGAGATAGGACAAAATCCAATCTAGAAGATTCGTTGGGAACCATAATAAAGAGAGCTTGTGAATAAGCAGAGCATGGTTCACAGAATCGAATGCCTTGCTGAAGTCCGTAAAAACTACATCCGTCTGCAAACCAATTTGAAAACCACGGTGGATTAGGTTAGAAAACTCAAGAAGGTTAGTCGATGTTGAACGATGTCTGAAAAAACCGTGTTGCGACGGAGATATCAAGCTGCAACAAAGATGTTGCAGTTGCCGGGTGACCAGGAACTCAAGAAACTTCGGGATGGCGGAAAGCTTTGCGATACCACGATAGTTTTCAATGTTCGGAATGATGTAGGACTCATCAGTTAGCTGGTACGGATACGGAGTGGATGCGTAGTAAATTTGAGACGAGTACGTTGTTTGGAAAAAGGTAGCGAATAAATTTGCAATACCAACAGCAGAGGCTTCTGTTTTGTTCTGGTAATGAAGGGACGGAGGAAAAGCGTTAGACTTACGCTTAGAGTTAACGGACGAATAGAATTTTTTAGGATCACTACGAAAGTTACTACTACATTGAGAAAGGTAATGATTATAACACTGACTATTAACGGCAAGGAACAGAGAGCGAGCGGAGGAGTATAGAGCTAAGGCCAACGTGGAGCCCGACTTCTGGTACTTTTTATAGAGCCGGGATTTATTATTTTTTAAGTATGACAAATACTTGGAGAACCAGGGAGGCTTGGACGATACAGGTACAGTGATATCTGGAACAAACGTATTAAGGGCGGAGTAAATAGAACTATAAAACGAGTTAACAGTTGCATCTATGTTCGGTAATGAATAAAGAAACGACCAATCAACACGTGAGAGATGTAGATCTAAATCGATAAAGTTTGTTTTGCGAAAACACTTTATGTGACAAGGAGCCATGGAACTGTCAGCACCTCCAGATTGCGTACACTCCAGGGATATCGACAAAGTTGGATGGTAAGGATCTTCAGGGAGTGATATTGGGCTTGCTCTAGATACCGTAGCAAGAGGAGCATCGTTAACAAAAACGAGGTCAATAAGTCTGTCCCTAATGTTTTTAGCGGCATTAATTTGGACAAGGGAAATATCCGTTAGCCCATTGATAAAGTCATTATGGCAATTGGGAAACAACAGGTTAGCGTCATCACAAGGCAGCTAAGAAAGAAATGGGAGGTTAAAGTCCCCCATGACAATAATTCGATCATTGCACCCTAATGCAGATACGACAGTATTAATTGCTGAGAGGTGGTGTAAGTAAAGCTCAGCATCAGACCTGGGAGGAATGTAAGAGCAGGTTAAATAGAAAAATGCGGAGCCAACACGAACTTTGACTGCAAAAAATTCAATTCCGTGGATGAACCTAACCTATTAAATTGGAATAACTCAGATGAAGAAACAGATTTGACTGCAATCGGAGTCCCACCTGCAAAAGAGGGGCGGTCCATTCTATAAATAGTGTAAGTGTCAATGAAAATTTCATGATCATTGACTGAGGAGTTAAGCCAGGTTTCGGTAAACGCGATGGCATCGAAATCAAATGACGCACTATTAGTATGAATTTGACGCAATTTTTTCAACAAACTGCGAACGTTCTGATAGTGCATAGAGAAATGGAACATCAGTTTTTTGGAGCAGGTTCGGTACTTCTAGGATTCGAGCTCGAATCTTTGAGAAGGAACTCATGCATAATTGTATGCTCAGGCCATATTGACGGTTCTAGAGAACTGGATAGTAAAGAATCAGGGAGAAGAATTTTAAGGGATGATATGTTGCGCTTATTTTTAAATGTAAATTTAGTCACAACTATATCATCAGGCGAAGTGTTAAGTTTAGAGGAATGATGTTGTTTAACGGAGGATCCGTTGTAGCCTCAGGAATAAGACGAGAAACAAATATTGCTTTGTGAGGGACCACTGCTCTAAGTTGAAGTCCCGAGCGAGATCGAGATGGTGGAGCCAATCCTAAAAGAGATCTGGCTGGAGCAGGAATTGGCAAGACGTCATCAGCAACCAGCACACCCGCACTAGAAGCACTCACCAACTCAGAAGTGAGGGCAACAGGAACTGCAGGGATGGGATTGATGCTGTTGGGAACTTGGATGCTCGAAGGAAGCACATTTCTCGGTGTAAAAAACACCAGAGCCACCGTTGGCGGATTTACAGATAACGGCGAGGCATGACTACACGGAGTAACAAATGCTTCCGATGGATGAAGATGGGAGGCAGGCGTACCAATCGGATTAGGTTGCAAGAGATTGGTATCATTATTCGGAATTTTCCGTCTATGCGATTCGCTCAAGAGTTTGAGCCCAAGAAACTGTGATTCAAGGGCAAGAAAATTCTCGTTGAGAGCCACAAATTGTTTCCGGACATCCAGAAACCCAGTTCGAGTCTGTCTCATAAATGTACGCATTTCGGCCTCAATCTCCCGACAAGCCAGACATGACCAAGACAGGCCCATGCGTTTCGAGATCAGATTATTCAGCCGGCCAAAATTTCCACCACCAGCACATTTTATGTGGGCAAAATTGTCGCACAGCCAGCAGCTAAGAAATGAATCACCAATGATAACACCACCGAATTCACATTTCTTTGCACTACAGACGATTGCCATTATTGACAGCAGTAGAATCACTGTGCACGAATAATAAAAGAACGGAGTGAGATCGCAGGTAAAGTAGGAGAGCAGACAGCAGAGCGAGCCAGACAATCAGCTGCAGCGGCAATAATTCAAAGCAGATGATCCAACGAAGTGCAGAAAACGAGCAGTAAACTCACCAAAGCAGACACACAAAAGAAAAGTCCACAGAGAGGGAGAGTATAGGCAATCCAGAGAGAGTGAGAGCAACAATGCGAGCAGCCCGCTTATGCTCACGAGAGAGTGTGGGCGATGCAAACGCTGATGCGCGAGAACAGTGCACACCGAAGAAGCGATAACGAAAAGCAGACTGGGCAAAAAACAATAACAAATAGCCTGCACGAGTAAACACTTGTTTACAAACAAAACACTGGTGTTTAACACAAAGTAGAATCAAATTAAAGAGATGCGATAATATATCAAAACAAAGTCACAACAATTTTGTATGATATTTAGGCACAGGGCGGAGAATGCGGGAGCAAGAAAAAAACACAACCGGCTTATGCAAAAGCTAGAAGCGAATGACATGAAATTACGACATTTAAGACATCGAAACTGTGCCAAGCTGCGTATGGCTCAAAATTTTAGCTAAAGAAAGAAGCAAAAAGGTTTGCTATACCACTATCCGTATTAGCGCTCAAGCTACCCAGGTTCATAACAGAAGGAAGAGAGCTCGTTGACCTTTTGGAATTTATAAATTGCCAAAAATTGACCTGGGATGTGACTTCAAGCTCCCTCTCAACGTCGGCAATATATTGGTTATAAAAAAATTTGCTTAAAAAAGCAAACTCCCTCTTATGTTGCACATACTTCGCCCAATCCACAGGGTCCCGGGTCTTACCAAATCGTTTAAAGTACTTATAACGAAGATTCTTATATTTCATAAGACCCTTCGTATACCACGGTAGTCTATAGGAGCCATGCACCCTTTTGGCAGCATTGCTACCAATAATACGACGGACCGTATGCAGGAAAACATTATAGGACGTGTCTACACTAGGATGCGAGAGAACAGAAGCCCAATTAACATTTAACATACTATCGCTAATAGCATTCAGGCTAACACTAGAAAAGAAGCATTCATAATATGGTTCCGCCCAGGGCGAATAAAAATGGAAATTGACTAAGAATTCCAACGGCATATGATGCATGTCTCATTCCGCGATGGGGAGTTCGCAGCATGTAAAATGGCAATCTATATCCGAACTAACAAAAATTAACTCTAGAACCTTATTTAGCCTATTAAAAACATTATCTACTTGGGATAAGCCCATACTAAAACAGTAATCTATCAAAATAATCTCGTTCGGCAAATGTACATTACTAGGTATCATAGCCGACGATTGCGGATCGCCGGACCATACCAACTAACCCAAATTGACAACAACGCAGAGGTGCTGACGGTTTCGCAGATTGCTATAAATGTTAGCAATGTTCTGTGTGTGCGCCTTGTATATTTCATAGCTGCTATTCGGTGGAATGTAATGTTCGGTAATGTAATAAATAGCGTCTCCAACTGGCCAGCCACCGCCACACCAATCTGATCCATAACAGAGTCTCCATCCAGGAGACAAATCCGATCACAGCGTAGGGTGCGTCTGACGGCCACAATGACCCCACCTCCTCTGCAGCATTTCGTTTTGACACAATCTCTGTCCTTAAGAAACACCTGGAAAAAGCTAGGATCGAAGTATTCGTTGTCGAAAAAGTTTGAATTGGTTTCAACCAAAATGACAATGTCGAAGTCACACGTAGAGGTAGCCACGATGTTCAGACGAGGGTGAGCCATATCCAACTGAGTCAGAGGAGCGAGGCCCATGCCTAGAGCCTGCCTAAGCGTTGAAGTCCTAATCAGTAGCACACCATCCTTGTCCAGAAAAGAGGGCAGGGAAGCAGCCGGGAGAGCCAATCTCTTTGACGATGTTGAAGAGTGTTCCACAGAAGAGCGCACGACGGGCTGCTGACTCTTCCCAAATGCCGAGAGCAGCGGCGGCGCAAGCATAGCATACGAAGCAATGCATTTGCGTTTGTGGTTGTAATGATGACGTTAGAAGCGCACGTAGCCGGGATAGAACGCCAGCAAGAGCATCGTCATCTGATCCAGTAGCAGCCGAGCGAATATCGCACAAAGCGCAGATTGTTGTGACGAAGAGGACTGCCAAAAATGAAACAACGGGCTGTTGCTCATAGCAAAACGGCGAAAAAGCGCAAGTAGAATATGTTGCGGAGAAGCGGCGATCATAAAACCAGAGGCGCCGCTCACTGGCGGTTTTTTGAAGTGGATGGAACTGGAGCTTTTTGAGTCGGCGTGGACGTCCGCAATGGCACAGCTGCACACAGATTAACTGCCTCTGTCCTCTGTCTATGCACAAAGCGAGAAACCCTTACCGATACTGGCCAGAATCTATCATCAAAGACCACGGGGAGAGGGGTTCAGGGACCCCAAGTTTAAAATTTACGAACTTCAACGCAGATAAATCAGCATCTCGCTTGACCAATTTCACGCAAGAAATTTCCGCCTCCGGCACATAGAGCTTATCAGCAACAAATTTCAATGCGGTAGAAAATTTACCAGGTATTTGCTGCTCTGCATCACACTCAGTTGTTCGCAGCTCGGAGCAACACCAACAGGACGATTGTCATGCTTCTTCCGATTCTTCCTCTCCCTCCTTCTGACTGTGACAAAGCCCTCCAAATCGGGTGGGGGAGCAGCAGCTGATCCCAAGTCAATGACCTCAGTCGAGGTCCGGTGGCGGCCACTAACCGTGGAGACATTAAGTCGGTCGCCGGCTTTGGCCTATTAGAAACCTTTCTTGGAGCAATCGGCTTCACACGCTCATGAGAAATGATCGAAAGAGTCTGAAAATCAGACTTCAGAACCCGATAAAGGTTTTCAAGCTTCAGAACCTTGTCGTTAAGCTCATCTATTTTCGAATGCGAGTCATTTGCTACCACACAGTTATCACACTGCCATAACAAATTAGGCAGATTTGTTAAAAGTTTAACTGCGTCTGAATGCAAATCGATGCACGTCAAATGAAACGCTCGGCGGCACAAAGAAGAACAGCGGACACCTCAAAGCAACGAAGGTAAGCGGCAGTGACGTCCGAATTACATTCCGAGCAGTAATAAAGCGACATAGCAAAAACACGACCGAACGCAGTGAGAGCTGACTAATCACTTATGGTGGTACCCAATGACATGCTAAAGCAAATTATTAGCCGTGCACATGATAGAGGTAATTTGGCAGCAAAGAAGACAAAGGATTTGATTTGCACAGAATTCTACATAACAAATGTCGAAGAGAAGATCAAGAAATATATTGAGTGCTGTATGTTTGTATGTACTTTGTATTTTGATGAACCGAAAAAGAGGCAATCAGGAAGGGCTGCTACACGCACTCCAGAAAGAAGAAGTTTCATATTGGAGAAAGAGAATTCCATGACAAGCTCTACGGTTCTCAAGAGAGTGCAAGTTAATGAGGCGCAGCCGACTCTCATAAGAAGGAAGATGACGAGAGGGGTCCCAATTAAGTCCGCGCAGGGCAAAGATAAGGAATTGTTTTTGAACAGACTCAAGTATATCTTGATATTTTTGGTAATGGGGAGACCAGATACTAGAGAAACATAGAGTAGTTTAGTGGTATAGGGGTCAGAAAATTCCTTCGACCATCTTTTGATAAAGCCAAGGACTCCTTTGGCTTTATTCGAAATAGCGAGAATTAAAACATAAGTTCGGAACGAAGATAATGCCTAAGTCATTCACTTTGTACAGGCGTTCCAAGGAAATGTTATTAATTGTGAAGTCAAAAAGGTAAGGCTTGTTGCGATGGAAGGTTGTAACGGACCTACTTTTTGGACCGCTTTAGTTTGCTGGGCTCGCTCAGCGGTCGGCAGATTCGTTGCAACGTATTTTTATTGTTGCCCCCAACGACAAATAATAAAACCTTGCTATTCTTTAATCTAATTTCGCTTTATTCGTAGTTATATTAGGACTTAGGGCTAGATATGACAATTTCACTTAGCTACGGATCTCCACCCCGCGCGGGCTCTCGTCGAGTGTGGCAGCGTTGCGGCTAATGATTGGGGCAATTTGACCTCCACTATTGCTTTGGCCCGCCACTCAAATCCGCACTCCACGTCTCGCACTCCCCTCTTAGCTTCCGCCGATAAATGTGGATCACCTCTTAACTTAGACTCACTCTGGGGGCAGGCGGGACCTGTCTTCCTGTTGCTGTATTCACTTCACTGCACTTCTTCGAACCGTACCGGGTATCACTCTTACGTTTCGGCGGGGTTTAAATGTGCGCGCGCGATCACTCATCCACGAAAGATCTCACTTCGTCGCCGCAGCCTCCTTTTATAACCCCGCCTTAACGGGACCCCGGCTCGGCGTCGGTAACTTTCCATCGCCATCTCCTGGTTTCCACGGCCTTCGTAACGGGACCGGGCCGGTGGCGTGATCCCATGCCCTTATTTGGTCATGCGTCGGACCTCTCCTCTGCCTCTCGCGTGTCTTTCTCTCCGAGAGCGGGACACTTCTCCTCTCGGGGGCCCTTGGCCTCTTCGCCGCATCCGGATATCCGCGGGTATCCGGACTGACCTTCGCCTTATCCGGCCAGCCATCAGCCTTTATCCGGCCGTTCCACAGCCTTATCCGGCTGTGCTTCGGTCGAATTCGGCCTGTGGGAACCGCGGTTCCTCACACCCTTCTCTTTCTTCCCGCAGCGGAATACTACCGTTTTCCGCGACCATGCGACGGAGTGTGCCTTCGCAATTCAAACGGCCCTATTTCGCGCGCACTCTTTATTGAACCTGGGATCAGGGCCGCCCTGGCGCCCTCTGGCGTCTTTGCTCGGGCGGCGCTGCCAGCCCTTGCAGTTTTCTGGCTGGGGCTGACTCCCTGCCTATCGATAAGGTGTAGGGGCGTTTATGCGATCCACTCGATATTCCCCCAAGTAAGTATTCCGCTTCTTTTCTTTTTCGCTTTCTCTTTATTAATTTTCTGTCCTTCTAGTTTCCCGTGTGTTTTTATACCCGATACTCAAAATGAGTATTAGATTTGTGGTAAAAGTGTATGTGTGTAACGTCCAGAAGGAATCGTTTCCGACCCCATAAAGTATATATATTCTTGATCAGCATCAATAGCCGAGTCGATTGAGCCATGTCTGTCTGTCCGTCCGTCCGTCTGTCCGTCTGTCCGTCCGTCCGTCTGTCCGTCCCCTTCAGCGCCTAATGCTCAAAGACTATAAGAGCTAGAGCAACGATGTTTTGGATCCAGACTTCTGTGATATGTCACTGCTCCAAAAATATTTCAAAACTTTGCCCCGCCCACTTCCGCCCCAACAAAGGGCGAAAATCTGTGGCATCCACAATTTCGACGATACAAGAAAACTAAAAACGCAGAATCGTAGAAGATGACTATATCTTCTAGAGTGCAAAATCTGAACCAGATCGTATAATTATTACAGCCAGAATCACGAAAACAAATTCACTCTTTCTCGCTCTGTCTCACTCTAACACACACGTAGCATAGGCGGCTGTGCTTAGAGTAAAACATTAGCGCCTAGATCTCAGAGACTATAAAAGCTAGAGCAACCAAATTTGGTATCCACACTCCTAATATATCAGACCGAGACGAGTTTGTTTCAAAATTTCGCCACACCCCCTTCCGCCCCCGCAAAGGATGCAAATCTGGGGATATTCACAAATCTCAGAGAGTATTAAGGCTAGAGTAACCAAATTTAGTGTCCGTACTCCTGTTAGATCTCACTATAAAACGTATATCTCAAAATTTCGCCCCACCCCCTTCCGCCCACACAAAGGACGAAAATCTTTTGCATCAACAATATTGCAGATTCGAGAAAACTAAAAACGCAGAATCATAAATAATGACCATATCTATCAGGTTGCTGAATCTGGATCAGATCAGATCATTTTTGTAGCCAAAAGGAACAAATAAATTTGCAGTGGCTACGCAGCGCCCGACGTCACGCTCAGACTGATTTTCTGTCTCTCTCGCACGCACTCTTTGTCGTGTCGTTTAATATTAGCGGCGTCTGCCGGAGGAGAGCCATACTGACTTAGTATCGGGTATAACCGTAGAGTTGCGGTGTCCACAGCAACTCAAAACGTTCCCCCTCGTTTTTTGTTATTTTTTTTTTTTTTTTTTTAGTTTCCTCTTGTTCTTTTCCCTTTTTTTTGTTACTTGTGCTCACGGAACACCTCCGTGCGCGTGGCCGTCATTGCAATGCGGTACCGGGTGCCCCGCTCGCTCACCAGCTTTTTTACCCTCCTCCCCACGAGACGGACAGTGGACAGTGGCTGGCGGTGCCGAGCTGTGCCGCTGCAGGGCCGGCCGCTTCATTCCTGCACGGGGCTCTGGGCACGAGGCCTGCCGCTTTAGAGCCGGGCGCTCGGCCGCCGTTGACCTCTCCGGTGCGGGCCACTGCTTCGGCCGTCGCCGTCTTCGTTGCCGCTGTCTGGGCCGCCGTCACCGTTTCTGTGGTCCGCGTCTCTGCCGCCGCCGTCCCGCTGGGGTCTGCCGTCTCCGCCACCGCCGTCCCGCTGGGGTCTGCCGTCTCCGCCTCCGCCGCTGTTTCGGCCGCCATCTCCGCCTCCGCAGCCCGCGTCTTGGCCGCTGCCGTCCTGCTGAGCTCTGCCGTCACCGCTTCTGCCGCTGCGGTCGTGGGGGCGGGTCCGGGGTCCCTCCTCCGCGGGTCCCTGCTGTTGCTGCCGCGTGGAGTCTCCTCCCACACCCGGGCGCCTGCCTCTGGCTGGGCTTCGCCCGGGGCGGGCCCCGAGGCCCACGTGATGTGCAGGGTCTGGTGGTGCCACACCATCCCCTGGCGCACGTCGTTCCGCACCTCCTGTGACACATACGGGCCCATCACTGCCGCCTCGGGTCCCCTCCACTGTTGTTGCTGCTGCCACTGCCCCTGCTGCTGATGATGCTGCTGCTGGTGCTGCTGCTTCGGTGCACGGCGCTGCCTGTGCACTTCTTCCTCGCCCTGCTGTTGCCGCCTCTCTGGGCCCTCGTCGTCCTCGGCCGGTGGCGTAGGCTGCCAAAGCTCGTCTTCCTCCTCCTCGGCCTGCTGCAGCCGCCGCTGCCACGGCCTCGGGGTCCGTAGACAGCTCGCCAGTGCCTGGGACTGCGCCCCCTCGGTCTCCGCCTCGTCGGTCCGGGGCTGCATCGGCGGCAGCACCAACCGGAATGGTGGGGGTGGCGGCGCCTCGTCGCTCTCTTCGCCGGGCTCCTTCGTACTTCATCCCTCCGACGCCTGATCGCCAGCAGCCGGTGGATCCGGCGTCGCCTCCCGGAACTTCCGCTTCACCGCCTCGACTCTGTCACGCAGGGTCAGCGGCTTTTTATTCCTTGTTCCCGGGTCCGCCCTTTGCTGCCGCCTCCACCTGGCCTTTTCTTCCGCGGTTGGTGCGCGCCGGCCGTCGGTAAATTGAACTTCGTCGTCGCCGACACCGAGTCGTGTCCCGATGGTGCCGGTGACACCAACGGCGAGGCCAGCAGCTGGAGGAACTGGGAGCCATCGCACCAATCCTCCTCCTCGCTACGCGAGAGCAAAGACGCCCGTCGCTGACGAGAAGCTTTGGCGCGATAGCCCCCTTCTCCTACGATCGCCTGCTGTTCCTCCAGGAAGGCCCGGAGATCCTCCATTTTTTTCTTACAGTCCTCGTGGTCGAGCCCGCGTTTCATCTCCATGTTTTTTTGTACTACGTTTTTTTTTCCGAGTTCCCGCTGGTGTTAGTTACCTTCAAGTGTTCGTTGGTCCGTTTTCCACCCGCCTATATACACGCGTTGCATTGCCAATCGTTCCCTCTAACTGTGCCCGTGTTCCGTGTTTCGGTCTCTCTTGCCTGGTTATAACGGTTGTTGCGTTTGTACCCATGGCCCTCAGCCTCGTCTCTCTGCCGGCCGCGCTCTCTAACGGCATCTTTCCCCTTGTTGTGTGAGTGCCGTCGCGCTCTCCGCTCTCTATCCGATTTCGCCGTCCTCTGCCGTCCGTTGGAGCGTCTGGCCGGTCTTATCCCTTCCTTTTTTTTTTGATATTGTTGTGTTCTCGCCGCTTTTCTTTGTTGGCTATTGGATAACACTTTTCCATCTTTGATGGACCCACCCCCTTCCCGTTTATGATTATTTTGATTTTTATTCCCACATTTTATTTTTGCTTATTCTGATTTCCATTTAATCCTTTATTTTTGCTTATTCTAATTTTCATTTAACCCTTTATTTCTGTTTATTTTAATTGCTATTTACTTCATACATGCTAACGTTGAACTGTCTTCGTCATCCCGTGCTGATTGGACCCTCCTTGGCCTGGGTGAGTTCTCCCGCCCTGGATGACTTTATTCAAACCTTCCTCCCTTTCCAGCTCGCCCTCTGCCCTCAATGCGGGCCGTTTGCCGCGATTCCGATCGTGAACAATGGGACCTCCGACCCTCCGCCCGGGCTGGAATCTTTGGCTCACATCCCAGGGCAACTCCTATGCGCCACCGGTCGGACTCTTTTGACAGGTGTCTCCGTCACACAGTGGCTCGGACCCGAGGATCATCCGACTCCTCGCCCGGTAGTCCACGCATGAGCGGCACCCGTCGTTACGTCCCGACGCTCGTAGTTGCCCTGTGAGTCCGCCTTGAGGCGTGAGCCTGGCCCCTGGTTATACCCGATACTCAAAATGAGTATTGGGGTATATTAGATTTGTGGTAAAAGTGGATGTGTGTAACGTCCAGAAGGAATCGTTTCCGACCCCATAAAGTATATATATTCTTGATCAGCATCAATAGCCGAGTCGATTGAGCCATGTCTGTCTGTCCGTCTGTCCGTCCCCTTCAGCGCCTAATGCTCAAAGACTATAAAAGCTAGAGCAACGATGTTTTGGATCCAGACTTCCGTGATATGTCACTGCTACAAAAATATTTCAAAACTTTGCCCCGCCCACTTCCGCCCCCACAAAGGGCGAAAAGCTGTGGCATCCACAATTTCGACGATACGAGAAAACTAAAAGCGCAGAATCGTAAAGGTTAACTATATCTTCTAGAGTGCGAAATCTGAACCAGATCGTATAATTATTATAGCCAGAATCAAGAAAACAATTTTATTTTTTCTCGCTCTGTCTCTCTCTAACAAACAGGTTTCATGGTCGGTTTTGCCAATTGCAAAATATGAGTTCAAGGATCTCAGAACCCATAAGAGCAACCAAATTTGGTATCCGCACTCCTGTGATATCAGACCTTGACCGTTTTGTGTCAAAATTTCGACACACCCCCTTCCGCCCCCGCAAAGGACGAAAATCTGGGGCAACCATAAATCTCAGACTCTATTAAGGCTAGAGTAACCAAATTTGGTACACACACTCCATTAATATGCCACTATAAAACGTATATCTCAGAATTTCGCCCCACCCCCATCCGCCCCCACAAAGGACGAAAATCTGTTGCATCCACAATATTGCAGATTCGAGAAAACTGAAATCGCAGAATCATAGATAATGACCATATCTATCAGATTGCTGAATCTGGATCAGATCGGATCATTTTTGTAACCAAAAGCAAGAAATCAATTTGCAGTGGCTACGCAGCGCGTGACGTCACGCTCAGACTGATTTTCTGTCTCTCTCGCACGCACTCTTTGTCCTGTCGTTTAATATTAGCGGCGTCTGCCGGAGGAGAGCCATACTGACTTAGTATCGGGTATAACTGTAGAGTTGCGGTGTCCGCAGCAACTCACAACGTTCCCCCTCGTTTTTTTCTGGTCATCCGTTGTCTGAGATTACCCTCCCCGACCCAGGATTCGCTTCCCTGGTTTGGGTGACGAGCTTACTGTTCAGGTTTGCTGTGCTTTTCGTTTTCTCGTTTTAATTTTATTCTGACTAATTTTCTCCTTTTTTTCCAGATTTCTCCAACCACGGTCTTCCTGTTCCTTTTTTGTGTTTAGTCACTTAGTGGCACTCTACCGTTCCTGGTCCTGCGTGACCCTTTAGGGCGACTCATTCCCCTTCACCCCTGTGTCACTCGCTCCTCGGGTTGGGGTTTCAGATCTGGTATGTGTGCCGTTCTCTTCTTCCTGTCGCCCTCCTTTCTTATGTGGCTGTAGCCACCCGAGGAGCGAGTGACACAGGGGTGAAGGGGAATGAGTCGCCCTAAAGGGTCACGCAGGACCAGGAACGGTAGAGTGCCACTAAGTGATGCATGGGTTCACTACAGAGGTAAGCATCAGCAGTAAAATCGACCTACACTCGGTTTAGTGACATAAGCCCTTCGGAGACATCACCCTCGCCACCAATGTGGTAACTGAAGAACTAGACATCAGACTATCTTCAAGAACTTAATGATCTACGCCAGTAACTATTAGCCATCAATCATCACACACCACCTCACCACCGTGCTTGACTATCAACTCGCTGCCTATCAATTAATTACATTTTCCAGAAGAAAGGTTGTGTTCGGAGCAACAGCCGTTAATAGCTCTTAAGTCACGTCTCTCTAAAGGTTTCTGCTATCGCGCTCATCCTATGTACGCTCTCAGTGCATACACGCACACACCTATGTAAAGGTCTTACTTTTTATAAGCCATGGCTTCGACCCTTCCATCTAGTCTAGTCTAGTCGGTCGTTCCTTTTCGAGGTAGTCGGTCAGCAGTTTTAGACTTAGGTAATAAATAGTTCAAGGAACATATACAATAAAAATCTCGGGAAAATATAGGTAAACATTTTTGTAAAGTCCAGTCAAAGTTGAAAAACTGCTCAAAATGTAGGTTTAGTACCTGAATCCATATGCTCAGGTACACTTAATATTAGAATAATTTTCAATCTCGCGCTACCTCAATTATGTTGTTGGTTATGTATGAATATGCAGGATAGTATTTGGACCTTTACCTGGCGTTTTGACCAGGTTCTGCATGCAAGACTTAACATAGATGTATGGAGTTCATTTTAAAACTTGCATATACCATTCTGCGAGAGGGAGAATCTTTCGAAAACAGCACGCTAGCCAAGGAAATACAAAAGACTAGGAAAAAAATTATTCAAAAAAAATTCTTACTCAAACTATCACTAAAAATGGACTGCCCCAAGCAAGGATTTGGAAACACAAGCGATAGAAGCCCATCACCGACATTCTTTGAGAAAAACAAAATTACGGTATTAATAACTGAAGATATTGACATTATCAGAAGATTGGGTGTTATTTTAAATATTTGAAACTGCAAAGAACAAAAAATACCCGCAAGTTTGGTAAATATGCCTCGAAGACTGCATAGCTGTTACTGGAAAATATCCTGAAAACAAAGCTAGCTTCCACGCTTCATAAAATTCTGGCACATGGTCAAATTTTAATTGAACATCAGAGCCTACCAATTGGAGAGATGTCAGAGGAAGCCCAGGAAACGAAAAACAAAGATTACAAAAAATACAGGAATATGAATACGTGCAAGACATCACGAATTAAGCAAAACCAAGACCTTTTCAACATGTTGGCAGCCTCTTCAGATCCATATATTTCATCCATTAGATATGTGAGATCACAAATTAAATCGGCAAGCAGTTATTCTTCAGAAATGATAAGTTTATTAGATATTCCTCCCACTAAACAGGAAGTGGGGGATTATTTTACAGAAACAACAAAATTAAACCAACTTTCAGATTAAAAAAAAAATTTTTTAATATTAGGTTTAGTTGAAAATTAATTAAAAAATAAAAAGAAATTGAGCATTTTACATTGGAAAATATGCTCCAGCAACAAAGTTCAACTTTAACCCATTATTGTGAAGCTTTTAGACACTGTAGCATAATGTACTTAAGCAGATAAAATTTTGAAAGATTTTTTTTTCAAATGCAGTTTGTTTCATGAAGTTATCTCTATTTGTTCAGAAGTTATTAATTTAGCAAGCTGAAACGGCGGAATTCGCCACTGTGCGCCGATGGAAAAATACGGGCACCGCATGGCGGAAAGTGCCGTTGGAGCCCGGCGGCGTCAGCTACGCCAACGCTGAAGCGAGCCTATAAGAGGAAGGCCGCGACGATGAGGGAGGACAGTCAGCCATAGAGGAGACATCAAGAGTTAAGTGAAAAGTGAGCAACAAGCAGTGAAACCCTGCACGAAGGGAAGAACTTTGGAAAGCGGAGACGTTGCGTGAGGATTGAGAGGCGGACGCGTCAGGCGCCGACTGAGTGGCGGATTTGTGCTACGTGCCAAGAATCAGTAGCCCCAGTCGTTAGAGCCGGCTTGGAGACGCCTTCGGGGGTCCTGAATAGGTCGCGCTCACCAAGGCTGGAGAGGAGGAGAACCCAACTACCGAATCAGCCCAGGAGGCGTAAGATAGCTCTAAGATACCAATAAAGCATAATTGTCATATCAGTAACCTAACCTAATCCGTGCGTTCTTATTTGTCGACCGGACAGCTTTATAAATTTGTTGCGGCGAACCCACCGACCGCTGAGCCAGCCTGGCTGAATCAGACGTAACAAAGAGGTTCGTTACAACTGGCCGTGGGGGCCTCACGGGCTTCGATTGGAAGGCACCTTGTCCGAAATATGCAGAGTGTTCAAGGAATGGGTAGAGAAGCACGGAGAAGAGCCTGAGTATGCGGACGCGCTCGAAGGATGGGAAATGAAGGCGGGCAGATGGGATCTTGGAACCGGGCTGCCAAGCAACTTCAAACACACACTAAGAGAACTTCGAAGCAACTTCTTTGAACAAAAGCTTGCTTCCATGGATTACACCGTGGATGCTGGATATCCGATTTGGAAGACCACTAAATCTCTTAAGAGACAGCCATATCGATATCTTCCTCAGAGTTTAGCGTGACGTTCAGTTGGATCGACCTCTCCAAATGTTGCCTAAAGGCGAGCAGATCAGTGTGCTTGGTGACTAGACGATGGCTTGGATTTTCTATAATGCCATCTGTGTCAATGCTGATGACTAGGGCCAGATGGTCGGAGTCCAGATCCCAGCTCTGACTTATTGTTGCTCTTGAATCCGGAATACCATGATGCACTGCGAAGTCTATTCAGGACGCCGTGTGATTGAGTATATATGGATACCTGGTTGGTGATCCAGTTGCAAGGATCTTCGCGCCAGTGGTAGAGATGGCTTCCGCTAGCTCTAGCCCCCTATGGGAATTGTAAGTGGCTCATCACAGCCAGTGTCGGGCATTCCAGTCACCACCAACCAAATACCTTTGCCCGCAAGCACGGAGTGCGTCGAAGTAATGTCTTTCCTCAATCATGACTCTGGGAGGGCAGTAAATGGCGCTGAACTCAACATCGCCCAGTCCTGTGGCTACTTTTGCTGCTGACATTTGAATGTTGCGTGTCTCAATGACCCTTTGTGGTAAATGGCGAAGCGAGGTTCTCACTAAAACCGCCACTCCACCAACGCTATTATTATTCCGCGATGGCTTGAAGGCTGGATAGAAGGCATATCCATGGATTTTTACAGCTACCCCTCTTTTAATCCTGATCTCCGTCAAAAGAAGAATGTCAACGCTGTTGTTGTGCGCGAAGAGCTCAACTTCTTTTACTTTCCCTGAAATGCCGTTAGCATTCCAGATGAGAACCTTTAGTGGATTCATTGAGAGGCTGAAACGTTATTCTGGAACTGACGATTAGATCCAGCCCATTGCTTAATCGTGTTGGCCAATTCAAAAACTATTTTTTCAAGCCGTTGATTGGCTTGACTATTATGCTGCTGCTGTTGCTGTAGCCACGTAAGAAACTGCTGCTGTTGCTGCTGTTGGAGCTGTTGTTGCCATTGCTGAAATTGTGCCTGCTGATGTTGCAGCAGCGCCTGAACTTCATATGAATTTTGTTGCTGATTATTCAATCCTTGTTGCAGAGATATCTGATGAAAACGACGCTGTGCAGGTCCATCTTTGCGAGGTATTGCATTTGACTTACCTTTTGCTACGGCAGCATAGGAGGCTCCTGTATTACTTCTGGTTCCTAGCAAAGGTTGATGCTGAACAATATTTCGCTGGTGTTGCTGTATTGTTGGTGTATTAGCCCCTTTTTTGTGGCTAGACTGCAAGGTAGGAAACTGTTGCCGGTCTCCAGGGAGTGTGGCAGAGTAAGCATATGCCACTTGGTTGTTTAAGGGGACATGACTCGTCCGGTTTGTATTAATTGCCTTCTTTGCGGAACCCATTGATCGGCGTGCATTATGAGGTTTGCTGATTTTCACCACATCTGGCACAATTGGGATGTCGGCCGTGTTCGTAATGCTAAAGTATAAAGCTGTTTAGTTTGAGTTCTTATCCAAGAGTGTTTATTGGAATCTTTTTGAATCTTAGGCTAGGGTACAATTATTATTTAAGTCACTGCGTTTATATACGCGCTTTTATATGAGTTTATATATAACAGAGTATTAAATATGTACATGCATGGGTTCACTACAGAGGTAAGCATCAGCAGTAAAATCGACCTACACTCGGTTTAGTGACATAAGCCCATCGAAAACATCACCCTCGCCACCAATGTGGTAACTGAAGAACTAGACATCAGACTATCTTCAAGAACTTAATGATCTACGCCAGTAACTATTAGCCATCAATCATCACACACCACCTCACCACCGTGCTTGACTATCAACTCGCTGCCTATCAATTAATTACATTTTCCAGAAGAAAGGTTGTGTTCGGAGCAACAGCCGTTAATAGCTCTTAAGTCACGTCTCTCTAAAGTTTTCTGCTATCGCGCTCATCCTATGTACGCTCTCAGTGCATACACGCACACACCTATGTAAAGGTCTTACTTTTTATAAGCCATGGCTTCGACCCTTCCATCTGTCTAGTCGGTCGTTCCTTTTCGAGGCAGTCGGTCAGCAGTCCTCTTCGTCGTCCAAAACGCCTAACACCTTGTGAGGAAATGCATTTCTACATGCCGGGGGTGGTACAGGGTTAAGGGCTAGAGGCCGTTATCTGGGAATATCCGGATGCGGTGAATTCCCGAAGCGAATTTCCACCAGCCAGGTCCCGTTATGAAGCGAGTAGAGAATGAAGGAAACGCCGCACAGTGGTGATTTCGACGAAAAGAGGTAGCAAAAGTCGGAGATTTTTTTAGCGCTTTGAATACAATGAATATACGCATTTTATAGAGAATTTTCCAGAGCTTTCAAAAAAATTCAGACTTTTAGTTTAGAAGATATGAGCACTCAAAGTTGAAAATTGTTTCAGTGCGCACAATTTTTTTTAACTTTTATTCAAATACTGCATCTTTTAGGTGGAAAAAAAAAGTTAACTATGTAACGTATGATTCTGTTTTTGGTATCTTTTATTAGTTGCATTAATTCTTAAGAAAACTTTTTAAAAATATGGTCAGTTGCATAGGCAGATGTTTAGAAAAGCTTGTTCTGCAAACCATCTAAAAATTAGGCTGTTTTTTAACTTTGACTGTACTTTTAAAAAATATTTATCTAAATTTTCCAGAGATTTTTTTGTATATGTTCCTTGAACTTTTTATTACCTAAGTCTAAAAGCCCTTTCTGCGCTTCGGAGCCATTTGGCTTCTATACCGATTTACCTGTCACAACCTCGCGCGAAAAACGGTCAAAAACGGCTATCACAGCTCTTAAATCCCATACAAAATTATATTTTGACCGTTTTTCGTGCGAGGTTGTGCGAGGGCTTTTAGACTTAGGTAATAAATAGTTCAAGGAACATATACAATAAAAATCTCGGGAAAATATAGGTAAATATTTTTGTAAAGTCCAGTCAAAGTTGAAAAACTGCTCAAAATGTAGGTTTAGTACCTGAATCCATATGCTCAGGTACACTTAATATTAGAATAATTTTCAATCTCGCGCTACCTCAATTATGTTGTTGGTTATGTATGAATATGCAGGATAGTATTTGGACCTTTACCTGGCGTTTTGACCAGGTTCTGCATGCAAGACTTAACATAGATGTATGGAGTTCATTTTAAAGCTTGCATATACCATTCTGCGACAGGGAGAATCTTTCGAAAACAGCACGCTAGCCAAGGAAATACAAAAGACTAGGAAAAAAATTATTCAAAAAAAATTCTTACACAAACTATCACTAAAAATGGACTGCCCCAAGCAAGGATTTGGAAACACAAGCGATAGAAGCCCATCACCGACATTCTTTGAGAAAAACAAAATTACGGTATTAATAACTGAAGATATTGACATTATCAGAAGATTGGGTGTTATTTTAAATATTTGAAACTGCAAAGAACAAAAAATACCCGCAAGTTTGGTAAATATGCCTCGAAGACTGCATAGCTGTTACTGGAAAATATCCTGAAAACAAAGCTAGCTTCCACGCTTCATAAAATTCTGGCACATGGTCAAATTTTAATTGAACATCAGAGCCTACCAATTGGAGAGATGTCAGAGGAAGCCCAGGAAACGAAAAACAAAGATTACAAAAAATACAGGAATATGAATACGTGCAAGACATTACGAATTAAGCAAAACCAAGACCTTTTCAACATGTTGGCAGCCTCTTCAGATCCATATATTTCATCCATTAGATATGTGAGATCACAAATTAAATCGTCAAGCAGTTATTCTTCAGAAATGATAAGTTTATTAGATATTCCTCCCACTAAACAGGAAGTGGGGGATTATTTTACAGAAACAACAAAATTAAACCAACTTTCAGATTAAAAAAAAATTTTTTTTTTAAATTTTTTAATATTAGGTTTAGTTGAAAATTAATTAAAAAATAAAAAGAAATTGAGCATTTTACATTGGAAAATATGCTCCAGCAACAAAGTTCAACTTTAACCCATTATTGTGAAGCTTTTAGACACTGTAGCATAATGTACTTAAGCAGATAAAATTTTGAAAGATTTTTTTTTCAAATGCAGTTTGTTTCATGAAGTTATCTCTATTTGTTCAGAAGTTATTAATTTAGCAAGCTGAAACGGCGGAATTCGCCACTGTGCGCCGATGGAAAAATACGGGCACCGCATGGCGGAAAGTGCCGTTGGAGCCCGGCGGCGTCAGCTACGCCAACGCTGAAGCGAGCCTATAAGAGGAAGGCCGCGACGATGAGGGAGGACAGTCAGCCATAGAGGAGACATCAAGAGTTAAGTGAAAAGTGAGCAACAAGCAGTGAAACCCTGCACGAAGGGAAGAACTTTGGAAAGCGGAGACGTTGCGTGAGGATTGAGAGGCGGACGCGTCAGGCGCCGACTGAGTGGCGGATTTGTGCTACGTGCCAAGAATCAGTAGCCCCAGTCGTTAGAGCCGGCTTGGAGACGCCTTCGGGGGTCCTGAATAGGTCGCGCTCACCAAGGCTGGAGAGGAGGAGAACCCAACTACCGAATCAGCCCAGGAGGCGTAAGATAGCTCTAAGATACCAATAAAGCATAATTGTCATATCAGTAACCTAACCTAATCCGTGCGTTCTTATTTGTCGACCGGACAGCTTTATAAATTTGTTGCGGCGAACCCACCGACCGCTGAGCCAGCCTGGCTGAATCAGACGTAACAAAGAGGTTCGTTACAACTGGCCGTGGGGGCCTCACGACAAATAAAAGATGGAGCGAATTTGGAAAGGACGGTACTGAGCGTGGTATCCAGAGATAGCAAGAATGAGGAGCCGACGATGGGCTCATTCGTTGAGGAAGGAGGATTTGGTCCAATGTGCGCAGGCGTGCGGGCTTCGATTGGAAGGCACCTTGTCCGAGATACGCAGAGTGTTCAAGGAATGGGTAGAGAAGCACGGAGAAGAGCCTGAGTATGCGGACGCGCTCGAAGGATGGGAAATGAAGGCGGGCAGAGTCTCGCTCTCGGCCCAGATGGAGGATGGACCGGATCCATACGTGCGCCTGACGCTGCCGGCGAGGCACCCGAGTCGCAAAAGGAACTCATCGCGCGCCTGGCAGTTCCGGTGATCACACAGCAGGCCACGGGCCGAGAGTGGAGAGAGGCTAACCAGGCCGGCACAGCCAGAGCAGAGGAGCTCGAGAAACCCACACTGGTTGGGAGAGGCAAGAGCAGGAGAGGATCATCGGCGGGGACCCACCTAAGGAAACTAAAGCCTTATCTGGAGGGATACCGTGTCAAGGTAGTCACCGACCACATGGCGTTGAAATGGCTGAACAGCATCGAAAACCCAACGGGGAGGATCGCCAGGTGGGCTCTGGAGCTGCAACAATACGATTTTGAAGTGATATATCGAAAGGGACTGCTGAAAATAGTGGCGGACGCACTGTCCCGACAACTATTGTCGGAATGATGCTTGAGGGTAAGCGAGGAGGAGGAGGAAAGCCGACAGGTCCGAAATCTGGTCTGTGGGTGGCTGGGAAAGGTCAAGGAGAAGATGAAGGCGGATCCGACGAAGTTCCCCGACTACGTGGAGAAATCAGGCTGGGTGTATCGGCGTATACCGCACCGGGCCGGAGACGAAAAGGTAGCATCATGGAAGCTGTTTGTACCGATGCTTATGCGGAAAAGAGTGATGGAGGAGAACCATGACACACGCGAGGCCGGCCACTCGGGGAGCAGGAGAACGATGGCAAGGATAGTCGCACGATACTATTGGCCGGGGAAGCCGGAGCCAGCTGAAGGCGGCGGGGAAAATGCTGACACAAGTGCCAGAAGAACCATGGGTGACGGTGTGTGCCGACTTTGTGGGACCGCTGCCAAGGTCCAAGCATGGAAACGCGATGCTACAGGTCCTGGTGGACAGGTTTTCAAAATGGACCGATTTGGTGCCTCTGAGGAAGGCCTCAGCCGAAACACTAATAAAAGCCTTCCGGGAACGCATAGTGGCCAGATTCGGCGTACCAAAGCACTATGGTCCGAACGACCACTTTTGTTGGCCAAAATTAATAACTCCCGAACGGAACAAGCTTTTTTATACCCGATACTCAAAATGAGTATTGGGGTATATTAGATTTGTGGTAAAAGTGTATGTGTGTAACGTCCAGAAGGAATCGTTTCCGACCCCATAAAGTATATATATTCTTGATCAGCATCAATAGCCGAGTCGATTGAGCCATGTCTGTCTGTCCGTCTGTCCGTCCGTCCGTCCGTCCGTCTGTCCGTCTGTCCGTCCCCTTCAGCGCCTAATGCTCAAAGACTATAAGAGCTAGAGCAACGATGTTTTGGATCCAGACTTCTGTGATATGTCACTGCTCCAAAAATATTTCAAAACTTTGCCCCGCCCACTTCCGCCCCCACAAAGGGCGAAAATCTGTGGCATCCACAATTTCGACGATACGAGAAAATTAAAAACGCAGAATCGTAGAAGATGACTATATCTTCTAGAGTGCAAAATCTGAACCAGATCGTATAATTATTACAGCCAGAATCACGAAAACAATTTCACTCTTTCTTGCTCTGTCTCACTCTAACACACAGGTTTCATGGTCGGTTTTGCCAATTGCAAAATATGAGTTCAAGGATCTCAGAACCCATAAAAGCTAGAGCAACCAAATTTGGTATCCACACTCCTGTGATATCGGACCTTGACCGTTTTGTGTCAAAATTTCGCCACACCCCCTTCTGCCCCCGCAAAGGACGAAAATCTGAGGCAACCACAAATCTCAGAGACTATTAAGGCTATAGTAACCAAATTTGGTACACACACTCCTTTAAGATGTCACTATAAAACGTATATCTCAGAAAATCTGTTGCATCCACAATATTGCAGATTCGAGAAAACTAAAAACGCAGAATCATAGAGAATGACTATATCTATCCGGTTGCTGAATTTGGATCAGATCAGATCATTTTTGTAGCCAAAAGGAACAAATCAATTTGCATTGGCTACGCAACGCCCGACGTCACGCTCAGACTGATTTTCTGTCTCTCTCGCACGCACTCTTTGTCGTGTCGTTTAATATTAGCGGCGTCTGCCGGAGGAGAGCCATACTGACTTAGTATCCGGTATAACTGTAGAGTTGCGGTGTCCGCAGCAACTCACAACGTTCCCCCTCGTTTCATTTAGTTTTTTGTATTGGATATATATATTTAATAAGAAATGGATTTAAGAAAAAAAATGGGTGTGGCACCGCCCCTTTTTTTAATAATGCATATTTAAATAAATATATAGTTATAGTGAAAAAAAAGTATTAAGCAGATTTTATTTAAGAAAACGGCGTTGCACGACTAAAAAAAATTTTGATTGAAATAAAAATAAAATCGTTTAAAGGTTTCCGTAAATTATTGCCGAAATCCTTGTCTAGAAGCAAGGTTAACGCCTCGTTAGGTGAGATATGTGCCGGCTTTCCGACTGGGTCCTGTACAGCCTTACGAACTTCGTTAGCATTCTCTGGGCATAAAGATAAAAGTAGTGAAATAAAGGCTTGTGGCCAATCCACATATTTTCGTTCCAACATCTTTGAATTTTACCGGCATTTGTTTCGGTATGTTGCCAAACGATAACAAATTTTCTTGCTGGTATCTTCAAAAGCTTTATTAATTTCATATGATATGTCGCCTTAAGATCCGTTTTCAAATAATTGATAATTTTATCCTTCTCTGAATTCCATACGGCAAACAAATCTGCATTTTTGAATTTGAGGTTATGCTTTATTAATGCAAATTCCAAGAATTGTGGTAAAAAGTGGCATTTCTAACTATATACATTTGAACAAGAATTTATTAATCTACGACACAGAAAAGGTTTCAGGGTGGGACTAGGTAGGACTCACTTTGTACACCTTTTCAAAAATTAGTTTTCATTACAAGTTGGCACATGTTGAAGGCCTCACTTTAACCTTCAAATACGATGACATCACAACTACTAGAGACAGTTAAAAACTCAAAACACGTAGTAAGAACCCGACAGATTAAGATTCATCAAAAAAATTTAATCACGTCTTGGCGTTTTTCAATTTTTGCGAGATCTAAAATGGTTATTTATTTGGCACTTTTTCCCTTCACGTGCTTTACTATAAAAACAGTTGGTTTGCACAGCTGATTTTGCGAATGTGGCGCTATCTATGGAAATTTTGGTACGAAGATTTAATGGTCGATCTTATTCTAATGCAGAGCGATCAAAACCAGGTTTCAGTTTTGACTTTGAAAAATTAGGTTTTGGCCAAAAAAAGTGGTCGTTCGAACCATAGTGCAAAGGTGGTAGTTACCGACAACGGGGTTCAACGGACAACAGTTCACCAGCCGAGTTTTCAAGAGATTTATGGAGCACCTGGTATCCCGGCACCAGTTCAGGGCCTCGTACACACCCCAGGATAGTCCAACCGAGAGGAATATCCGAACGGTGAAAGGGGACCACAGGTGTTGGGACGAGAGATGGCCGGAGCTAATGCTGGCTGTAAGTTCGGGAGTGGCGGAGTCAACGGGATATTCGCCAGCGTTCGTTGTGCAAGGGAGAGAGCCTCGATTGCCGAAGGCATTGTATGACGCAGAGACGATAGGCCCCGGACAGCCAGAAACGGAAGAGGCACGGCTGTGGGAGGAGGCTCCACGCGCCAGCAACAAACGGGACCCGAGGCAAAGAGAACGATCAGCGGAGTCGGAGAACGCAGCGGCAGCACCCACAGACGGGGCGGTTCCCGAAGACGCGCCTAAAAAAAATGGCCAGACCGAGAGGCCACAGCTAGGCCGGCAGACATCGTGCCCAGGCGAGCGGGCGGAGGCGCGCCGGCCGGAGCGTAAGGCGTCATGGCCCCGCCGTGGCAGCACATCAAACGTGGTCATCAAGAGTGGTCGGCCGTCGTCACGCGCTCTCTCGCGCGGATGAGACCCACGACGAGGAGGGTGAAGCGTCTGGTCAACGACGGGGGCGTCCGATACCCGAGGGCCATAAGAAGGCAACCGAATGCACCGGAACGAAGTGAAAAAAAAAACTTACCCGAGCACCTTGAGGAATTCGCGAGGCGGAAGTATAGTACGCACGCGGGAAGCGCAGTATCGAGTAAAACACAGAAGCGACTCTACCATTTATCGAGCAGATCGCAAAAGCAACCCTAAGGCGTATCGAGTAAGTCAGAATAGCGACCCTACCCGTTGTCGAGCGGATCGCGGGAGCAACCCAGATGATCGCACACAGTGTGGAGATACGGCAACACCGTACTGGGTGAGGCTGAGAGAGAGCGCCAGGGTGTACCCGGTTCGTGAATAAAGCGCGCGCACGCCATCGACTTTTGAAATGTCCCAATACGGGTCACGGAAAATCGGGCTTTTCTGCTAATGTAAGAAAGGGGGAAGTGTGAGGAAATGTATTCCTACACACAGGGGGCGGTACAGGGTTAAGGGCTAGAGTATATCCGGGAATATCCGGATGCGGCGAATTCCCGAGGGGAGCTCTCCCGGAGAACCAAGACGAGAGGAGAGGACCTTCGGGGAGAGAGCCGCGGAACGACGGGATCGGGCCGGCAGTGGTCCAGAGCATGACCAAATATGGTCATGAGATCAGGCCACCAGCCAGGTCCCGTTATGAAGCGAGTAGCGAAGGAAACGCCGATGGAAAAATACGGGCACTGCATGGCTGAAAGTGCCGTTGGAGCCAGGCGGCGTCAGCTACGCCGACGTAGAAGCGAGCCTATAAGAGGAAGGCCGCGACGATGAGTGAGGACAGCCAGCCAGAGAGGAGACATCAAGAGCGAAGTGAAAAGTGAGCAACAAGTAGTGAAACCCAGCAGGAGTTGAGGATTGAGAGGCGGACTCGAGCCCACAGCCAAGAGCCAAAGTCCCCAATTCCTTGAACCAACGGTGCAACGCTTGTAGCGCATCCCATAGGAGGCAAACTGTGATCGGGTCGAAAAGCCTAGTTGAGTCGAGTAAGAGCGAACGCGTCAGGCGCCGACTGAGTGGTGGATTTGAGGCTACTTGCCAAGAATCAGTAGCCCCAGTCGTTAGAGCCGGCGGAGCCACGCTGGGAGACGCCTTGGGGGGTCCAGAATAGGTCGCGCTCACAAAGACTGGAGAGGAGGAGAACCCAACTACCGAATCAGCCCAGGAGGCGTAAGATAGCTCTAAGATACCAATAAAATAATCCGTGCGTTCTTATTTGTCGACCGGACAACTTTATAAATTTGTTGCGGCGAACCCACCGACCGCTGAGCCAGCCTAGCTGAATCAGGCGGAACAAAGAGGTTCGTTCAACATAAAATCGAAGTCCACGGCCACCGCCTCTAACAACAACACATAAGCAATATCGAAAAAAAAGGCAAGCTGTAACCTTAACAACGGAGCAATTTTTAACTTGTAAATGTGGAGCCGAAAAAGTTCGGAAGCTTCCATCATTTTGGTGACCTTGACGTGATTGCCGTGGACTTGTCGTGTGTTAATGGTGTTTCGTACAGTTCGTTAAATTAAATTCGAAGGTTTAACGTGCTGAAAAGTAGCGAACCAAAGATCGTTGTGGCCGCCCGTCTGTCTTTCGCCGTCTGCTTCTGCCTGCGCAGCGCACTGTCTAGAACGGCTGCAGAGAGTTCTAAGCGTGGTCCGTTAGTTTTTTTCGCCTCCTCTGTCGTCGTTTGCTTCAGCCAGCTCTCGAGACCGGCTGCACATATATATCTCTCTCTCGAATTCGAACTCGAAACAGTGCAAAACATTTCGATCGTTCGCTTTTGCATAACTGTTGGTTCTTTTTCGGTCGGAAATTTGTTGGAATCATTGACGTAGCTGAAATCCAATTTTATTATGGCACACACCAGTTTGGAGGAAGTGGATTTTAAATCTATGTCCAGTGAAATAGCAGGAAAATTTGACTTGTCCATCCTATCATTGAGGACCATTATACAGCGTGAGTTGGGCAATCGTTCGTTTCATTGCTTTGCCGGCGCATACATTTTGGACATACACTAATAAAATGTGCCGCAAAAGTGAACGAAAAAAATTTAGAACTCCTCTGAACACTCGCGTTGTATCAGTTTTATTCAACTGTGATCGACTCACACACTCCGCGTCAACAAAATAAAGCCAAAACCATGGACAAAAGCAAAATAATAGAAGGAGTGCATCGTTGGCTATGGGCAATGATAGCGATACAGTGACAGTTGGCGATGCTCTACCTTGTGAAAGGGCTAGTCCGAACGCAGTCCACCCAATTCCCTGCATCGCGGATTTCCTTCATGAGGCTGAAGGCTAGAGCCAGTTTCGACAGGCTAGAGTCCATACGCACAGATATGGATCGTGAAAAACTGCTCCAAATGGATAAGTATGATTTGCGAGGATTGTTGGAATCATTGGCGGAGCTGAAATCCAATTTTATTGTGGCACACTCCAGTTTGGAGGAAGTGGATTTTGAGTCTATGTCCAGTGATACACCAGGAAAATTTGACTCGTCCATCCTATCTTTGAGGACCATTCTACAGCGTGAGTTGGGCAAGCGTGCGCAGGCCACGCATTGTTCCACGTTTCAAATGAGCCCAAGTGAATACCAATCCATAATGTACATGGCCAATCGATCGCGCTTGCCACAGCTGCAGCTGCCCAAGTTTAGCGGAGCCTATACAGAGTGGACAAGCTTCTTCCATGTTCACAGCTGTGATTGATAGTGAAGCTGAGCTGACTTCTATCGAGAAGTTACAGCATTTGCGGTCTTGTTAGAGCGGAGCGGCGCGCCGCGGCGTTGGACACCATTAGTTCGTTGGAGATGAGCGAGGCTAATTACAATACCGCATTAGATATTCTCAAAAATCGATTTGCTAATAAACGTCTCATTCTACAGGCACACATTAGATAAATATTTGGGCTGGTGCGTGGCGACTCATCTGTTGTTTCGCTGCGGGCATTTACGGACGCCGCCACCTCACATCTTCGCGCGTTGGAAGCGCTGGCAACTAAGGAGTCCACGCACTCTGGAAGAATTTGGACAGGCAGACTCAAGTTAAATGGGATCCTGGATCAATCCTGGAAGAAATTATCTGCCTTTCTGGAACAAAGATGTCGTACCCTTGAAGGCATTCACCACTCCATGCAAGGGCAAGATGGTCAGGTTGGCAAGTAAAGAAAAACCGTGAGTACGCATCATCGAAAATCGTTTGTAGCATCGTGCGCTCCTGTTTCCTGTGAGTTTTGTGAGGGCACGAACCATTTGATTGCCAATTGTCAACGGTTCAAAACTCTATTGCCGAATGATCGTCACAAGGAAGCAAAGAGGCTCTTGTTATGTGTCAATTGCCTGCGAAAGGGTCATCACGTGAAAGATTGTAAATCAGGTCCCTGCCGTACTTGCCAATCGAAGCACCACACTGTTCTGCATTTCCTTCGTACAACAGAGCCCTTCCATACTGTTTCTTCAATTGAGGCACAACCAAATCATACCGCCATGGTTGCATTGTCACCCTCCTCGACGCAAGCTCATATATCCCAGCGTTCGTTAGAGCCATCACTGCCGTCGTTGCCCAGAAGATTACGGACAGTCAACCTCGCGTCTCAATTAGCACTGCTAATTGGCCTATACCTTTGAATATCCAGCTTGCTGACCCTTCGTTCCATAAGCCGCAGCGGATTGATCTTTTTATCGGAGCCTGACTTTTTTCGAGTTGCTGTGTGTGGGACAAATTAAGCTGGCGCCTGGATTACCCTTGCGGCAGAAGACACATCTCGGATGGATTTTATCTGATGTCGGGCACTCTGACCCAAAGTTCTTGTCGTTTATCGCAACCCAATCTTCGGATGGCACCTATCACTACACTCGGCTCGATGACTTGGTTCGTCAATTTTGGGAAGTGGAGCACATCTTTGAGCCAATCGCTAGGGCAACCAAGGAGGAACTTCACTGCGAGGAACACTTCGTCAACCATCATACTCGCTTACCCTCAGGGGAATACTCTGTTCGCTTGCCTATAAAGCGACGTTTAGAGTCCTTGGGAGATTCCTATTTGCAAGCAAGGCGGCGCTTATAAAACTTGGAGCGCAAGTTCGTGCATAATCCAGCTATTCATGAAAAATATTCGGCAATCATGAAGGACTACCTGTCCCCCGATCATATGTCTCTGGTGCCTAAGGAAGATAGGCACAAGTGAAAATATTTCCTGCCACATCATTGCGTCAGCAAAGAGGACAGCTCTACAACAAAGCTGAGGGTTGTATTCGACGGCTCTGCAGCTACCACATCAGGTGATATCGGCAAAAAATGTATAGGTGTGTGCGCGTCTCAATGCCTGATACCATGATTTAATGCATATTGTGGAGGGACTCTCTTGACGACGACATACAGACCTTCAAATTAAACACAGTCACCTATGGGACTAAGCCTGCATCGTTTTTAGCTATTCGAGCTATGCATCAGCTAGCCATAGATGACTCTTCTTCGTATTCATTGGGGTTGGAAACCATTCTACAGGACTTCTACGTAGACGACATGATATCTGGAGGCGATTCGGTCGAGGACGTGCTAGATATTATGCGTCAAACCACGGATCTTCTTGCTCGAGAGAACTTTCAATTACAGAAATGGTGTTCCAATTCCCCTGTGTGCCCCAGGTTCTTTATATTTCCTACAAGTGTCTCTGTTGGTGATGCCTAGCTTTGTTGCATGTGCAACAGCCAGGCAATGACCTGTTAGTATTCCCACTAACAATCTACAGTCCTTTCGTGGTAGGTGCAGTAGGTAGTGGCTAAGTTTCTCGTTGCGTTCCTTGCACATTATTTTCGAGGTTCTGCAGGTGGTGGTACTCCTCCACCTGCTTTCGGTTTGTGATCTGGCCTGCTTCTCTAAATCGCTTCGCAGCGTTCTAAGGGAGACAGGCACGTTCTCGGTTCTCGTATTCGCCAGCCCGACGCTTTCCTTAGCTAGTACGTCCGCCGTCTCGTTTCCTTCGATGCCATGGTGGCTGGGAATCCAGTAGATTCGCACTGACTTTGTCGTGCTTAGGGTATCTAGTGCCTCCCTGCTCGCCAAGACATTTCTAGAACTGACCGCGGACGACTGCATGGATCTTATCGCCGCTTGGCTGTCGACGAATAGGTTGACCGCATCGTGTGCTTTTTCAGTGAGAAGAGCGACCTCTGCTGCTTTCCTGATGGCAAAAACCACTGCCTGGAATATGCTGCAATGGTCCGGTAGCTTATATGACAGCCTTATCTCAGGGTCTATACAGTATAGGCCAGCTCCTACTCCTCCGTCCATCTTGGAGCCGTCCGTATATATATTGAGGTGCTCAGTTTGGACTCTTCCGATTTTCCAGTCTTCAGGTCCCAAAAATGCGGTTGCTTTTACGTCGAGGCATGTTTGGGGGGGTCATATAATCAGTTGATCTTGTCATTTCCCTTCCAATTGAACCATGCCCGTATCCTTGTGGCGACATGTTTCCTGAAGCGATGAGGCGCTGTGCTGCCTTTCCTGTAGTCAGACGGGCGTGGATGTCTAAGGGTTCGATTTCAAGTAGGGTTTCGAGTGCTTTTGTTGGGGTTGACCTCAGCGCCCCTGTAATACAGAGCAGAGCCTGTCGCTGAGTCCTTTCCATAAGCTTATGATTAGTTTTCTTTCCAGTAGCTTCCAGCAGAGTTGGTCGCACCACCGAGATGTTAATCCAATGCATCAGAGCCGGAGACAGGCCTCATGTGCTACTGAGCATCTTCTTGGATGCATAAAGCGCAATGGTGGCCTTCTTCACCCTTTCCAATACATTGGGTTTCCATGCCAGTTTACTATCCAGTACTGTGCCCAGGTATCTGACTTGTGTTTTTCACAAGTTAATCATGTCCCTCCACATGACAAACTGCATTGGGATAAAAGTCTTCCTCAGTATTTGGAATCGGCCTGGACTGAGTTTTGCAAGGATTTCGCTACTTTGGGTCCGGCTACATTTTCTCGCTACGTACTTCAACCTAAGACCCGATTGGAACTGCATTGCTTCTGTGATGCCAGCCTCCAGGCCTATGGGGCTTGTATCTATGCTCGGAAGACGAATACCTTCGACTGCCCAATCATTTGTTGGTCGGATTCAACTGTGGTCCTGTCTTTTTTACGAGAGGAACCATCCAAATTTAACGTTTTTGTCTCTAACAAGATCTCGGCCAAACAACAACTTACCAGGGGCGCTTTGTGCCAACTGAAATGAACCCAGCTGACATTCTGTCAAAGGGAGCCGCGCCTCAGGAGCTCTTTCATTTTAATCTGTGGATAAACGGACCTGCCTTCTTGCAAGGAGAAAAAGGTTGCTGGCTTGAACGGTGCTCGCCAGAAGTCAATCTTCCAGAAATTCGACATAGGGTATTGCTTTCGTCTGAGCGTTTCGACATCTCGCTTTCGTTTAAGCACATCAACTCATTTGGAGTCATGATGCGCATCTTTGGTTACGTTCAGAAGTTCATCAGTAGGACGAATTCACCGGATCTCTCATCTGAGGACCTTCGCAAAGAATCGCACTTGCTATGTCGCATCGTTCAACGGGCCCACTTGTATCCTGAGTACCTTGCTCTGCGGAAAGGGAACTGCGTAGAGGCTTCCAGCAGAATCATCTCGCTCTCGCCGTTCATAGATGATTTTGGTCTTATTCGTGTTGGTGGCCGCTCAACTCAACTCTCGGCTTCGATGCACGACATCTAATCATTTTACCCAAGGGTCATCCATCGACGTTCGCTATCATTACGCACTTTCATCGAAATCATCACCATGCTGGTCCGCAGTCGCTACCTGGAGCGATTCGCTTACAGGTTTGGCCCATCGGCTGCATGAAAACTGTGGCCCGCGCCTTGCGAAAATGCGTCATCTGCTGCCGGGCGAGACCTCGTCTTGTGGAACACATCATGGCTGACCTACCGAAGGATCGAGTACAGGATTCGCCTGCATTCAGCGTTACTGGAATTGACTATTGTGGTCCTTTCTACTATAAGCGATATGGGCGCAGTCGAGCACCGATGAAATGTTACATATGCGTGTTCATCTGTTTTGCAACAAAGGCCGTCTGGTTGGAATTGGTGAAGGACCTAACCACTGCTGCTTTTTTGAGCGCCCTCAAACGCTTCGTTGCCACGCGTGCCACCAATTTTGTGGTGCAAGGAACGAGTTAGAGGACCTTCGGCGGCTATTTAAGAGCGATAAGCATTGTGCTGAAGTTCATAATCATTGCATCAACAACGGCTTCGACTGTAAATTCATACCGCCTCGCTCGCCGCATTTCGGCGGCTTGTTGGAGGCAGCAGTGAAGGCGGCCAAGCAGCATTTCTATCACGCCTTGGGATCGTCACGTTTTGGATTCGACGAGCTGCGGACATTGGTTTGCAGATCTCGATTTCAGAAAACCCTGCAGATCTTGGCGTCCTTACACCCGGACATTTTTTAATTGGTCCACCGCTGATGGAGGGCCCTGAGCCAGACGTTACGGGTCTCAACTTCAATCGACTTGATCGCTGCCAATGAGTCTCCTATGCCCAGCAGATTTTTTGGAAGCGTTGGAGTGAGGAGTACCTGACTCTGCTTCAACAACGTGCCAAATGGCGCACAACACAACCCTCGATCCAGGTCAACGATGTCGTTTGCATCAAGGATGAAAACTTGCCACCGTTGAAGTGGCCCTTAGCGCGGGTGATCGAGGTTATCGCTGGAGCTGATGGCGCTGTGAGAGTTGCCATCCTGCAAACCCCCTCCGGAACCACTCTCCGAGCCGTCAACAAGCTGTGCGTCCTTCCAGTTGAGGATTCTGTTAAAAGCCCTGGTCTTTCAACGGGGGGAGTATGTTTGGAGCAGCAGCCGTTAATAGCTCTTAAGTCACGTCTCTCTTAAGTTTTCGGTTATCGCGCTCAGCCTATTTACGCTCTCAGTGCGTACACGCACACACCTACATATGTAAAGTTATTACTTATTATGAGCCACTGCTTCGACCCTTCCTTCGCTCGAGTCGGTCGTTCCTATTCGAGGCAGTCGGTCTGAAATACTCTTTGTCACCCAAAACGCCTAACACTTAAATCTAAGTCCACGGCCACGGCCTCGAACAAAACCACACAAACAATATCAAACAATAAACGTCGAATTGTAACCTTAAAAACGGAGCAATTATTTTCTTATAAATTTTGAAGTCAGAGTTGCCAAAAAAGCTCGGCAGCTTCCAACAGTCACCAATGTTTGAGATGCCAAGCTTTTTTGGACGTTGTGAGTTGCTGCGGACACCGCAACTCTACATTTATACCCGATACTTAGTCAGTATGGCTCTCCTCCGGCAGACGCCGCTAATATTAAACAACACGACAGTGCGTGCGAGAGAGACAGAAAATCAGTCTGAGCGTCACGTAGCCACTGCAAATTGATTTGTTGCTTTTGGCTATACAAATTATCCGATTTGATCCAGATTTAGCAATTCGGATATGGTCATTCTCTGATTGTGCGTTTATAGTTTTCTCGTATCTTTAATATTGTGGAACACGACCTTTGTGGGGGCGGAAAGGGGCGACATTTTGAAATACACGTGTTATAGTATAATCAAACAGGAGTGTGGATACCAAATTTGGTTACTCTAGCCTTAAGAGTCTCTGAAATTTGTGGATGCCCAAGATTTTCGTCCTTTGCGGGGGCGGAAGGGGTTGTGGCGAAATTTTTACCCAAAATGGTCAAGGTCCGATATCACAGGAGTGTGGATACCAAATTTGGTTGCTCTGGCTTTTATAGGTTCTGAGATCCTTGAACTCATATTTTGCAATTGGCAAAGCCGTCCATGAAACCTGTGTGTTAGAGAGAGACAGAGCGAGAAAGAATGAAATTGTTTTCTTGATTCTGGCTATAATAATTATACCATCTGGTTCAGATTTTGCATTCTAGAAGATATAGTCATCTTCTACGATTCTGCGTTTTCAGTTTTCTCGTATCTTTGAATTTGTGGATGCCACAGATTTTCGCCTTTTGTACGGGGCGGAAGTGGACGGGGCAAAGTTTTGAAACATACTTGTAGCAGTGACATATCACAGAAGTCCGGATATAAAAAGTCGTTGCTCTAGCTCTTATAGTCTTTGAGCAATTGGCGCTGATAGGGACGGACGGACGGACAGACGGACAGACAGGGCTCAATCGACTCGGCTATCGATGCTGATCAAGAATATATATGTTCTTTATGGGGTCGGAAACAATTCCTTCTGGACGTTACACACATCCTCTTTTACCACAAATCTAATATACCCCAATACTCATTTTGAGTATCGGGTATAAAAAGAGAACTAGGTTAAACTTTAATATTTATTTGATTTTGTGGTAGATAATCAGATCAAATGTGATTGCCGAATTGGCGGCGGCACAGCAAGGTAATTGCCGAAGTGGCGGCGGCAGAGCCAATTCAGCGTGAGAGCGCAGCTCTGCAGAACGTCAACGCTTGCAAAACATAGGCGGCTCACTCTGCTCATACAATAACAATGCTTAAATTTACGGTTATTCTTCTGGCTGGCCCGAACAGAGCTTTTAGCCAAAAACGTCTATCACAGTGCTTAAATCCCATACAAAATCATATTTTGACCGTTTTTCGTGCGAGGTTGCGGCAGGTAAATCGGTATAGAAGCTAAACGGCTCCGAAGCGCAGAGCGGGGAGTCAAAGTTTAAAAACTGCTCAAAATTTAAGTACTAATGAATCCAGATGCTCAGGTACACTCAATATTAGAATAATTTTCTCCCTCAATTATGTTGATGGTTATAAATGAATATGCAGGCCTACTTTTACCTGTCTTTTTGACCAGGTTTTGCATGGAAGAATTAGATGTATAAAGTTCATTTTAAAACTTGCATATACCACTCCGCGAGAGGGAGATCATGTGACAACAGCACGCCAGCCAAGGAAATACAAATGACTAGGAATACAAATACAAAAAACTTCGTTCTCTTTCGTAGTGATCAGACGTGTTTTTGTTTTGCGCTCCGCATTTTTCCTTTTGTTTCGAATAAACAGCCGGAGTTTTCCTAATTAAATTCTAAATATACTTTCTAACCAGACAACAATCTGGAAACCTATTCTTTTACGCGAGTGCATGCCTTTTGATTTGTGTTAAAATATTATTTAACTTTTTATTTTTCGGCGTCGGCTTGTGTTGTGTTGTTGCAGTGAGTGAGTATTGCATTGCAGTCCGCTCTCGTCTGGTAGCTTTTGTTGTCTTATCACTCTCTCGCTATCACCTCAACCTCAATAACTGTTCTTTCTCTCTCGCTCTTTCAACTTTCTGAGCAATAGCGCTCTCTATCTAGTAGCTCTCGCTATAACCGCTCTCCACTCTGCTCTCTTTTTTTCTTACCAATTCCGCTTTGAGCGTTGTCTGGCACATTGGTCTGATACCAATTTGTTTTGGAAATTTTTAATTTTTTTGATTTTAATAAAATATTTTAATAATAAAAAAAAAAATGGAATTCGCTGTGGTCTGCGCAAAAAAAACCTGCAAGAAGCAGATCACTCACGATCAGCCAAATGTCCCCTGCTGGCTCTGCGACAGCGTAGTCCACGCAAAATGCGCGGGATTTTCTGGCCTCGTGAGCGATGCCATAGCCAAACGTAATGGCTTGCATTACAGTTGCGAGGCATGCCGTGCGGTGGAGAAAGACATGGTGGCTTTCATGAGGCAGACGCGGAGTGGCTTTAAGGAGCTGACCGTTGGTTTTAAAAACCAGTACGATCGGCTCCTAGCCATGGAGGCTCAGTTTAGCGGTTTAAAGCTGCTGAATGAGTCTCCGAGGCGCAAAAAGGTCACTCCGCGGGACCTGCAAGTGCCAACCGTCACTCAGCCGTCCGCCGCCGAAAAATTGACTCCGACCACTCCAAGTGTACAGCAGTTGATCTCGTTTGCCACTCCAAAGGCAACGAAAGCTGCTGGCGATGCAGATTCGGTAGCCGAATTCATCGCCTCGGAGAATGTGCAGCCAAGTACGTCTGCTGCGTCCGTGTCCGTGGTGTCCGCAAGTTCACTAGTTGTCCCGTCTATCCCGATCCCACCAGTAAATAGACGTTCCGGACCCCCGGATATTGCCACCACAGGTACTAGACCTGCGGTGACTAAACCACTGGTGGGAGTCCCACCAAAACGACAAGTTTTTGTTTCACGGCTGGCCCCTGACCTCACATCTAATGATGTAACTGCTTTCATTCAAAGCAAAATAAAAGCCGTGGGCTTAAAGGTGGAGAAATTTAACTTCTCTTATGCCAGGGAGATAGCGTCGTTTAAGATAAGCATCTCCCCAACTCAATTTGACACCATTTGCTCCACCAAATTTTGGCCGGAGCATTTGGTGGTGAAGGAGTTTAAGGCTAAGAAGAAGAATAGGCCCCCCATATCGCTTCCAAATCTTTCCAGCGTGCCACCCTCAACCTCAACTTCCTCTTCCTCAACTTCCCGTCTTGCTCCAACCTTTGCAAAAAACTAACTTCTCTTTTAGTAACCTATCAGAATGTAAGAGGCTTGCGTAGTAAGCTCAGCATTCTTTTCCGGGATAGTGTTGCATTTGCTTCCCACGTTATTGTGTTTACTGAAACCTGGTTAAAGCCGGACATTCTTAGTTCCGAGGTTTTGGCAGGTCGGTACACAACTTTTAGAAAGGACCGTTCGTCTCGACGTGCAGGAGGGGTTCTAATTGCAGTGGACTCTTACTTCACGTCAGAACACTTCACAGTCCAAGTTCAACAGGAACTGGAATTCCTGTGTGTAAAACTGATTCTTCCCGCTTTCGCTATATTCATTACTTGCTCGTATATCCCACCTTCTTCGGATATTTCAATTTATGAGCAGCACTTGTCCGCTTTAACCGCTGTTGCTTCCTCGCTATCTGATAAAGATCGTATGATAGTTCTTGGTGACTTCAACTTGCCAGGAACTGTTTGGTCTTCGGTAAACGAGTCTAGCATCCTAGTGCCCATGTCACGACATGACTTTGTTGACGGCTTGCTTGACCTGTCCTTGTCTCAAGTCAATCATGTGAAAAATTCCTTGGGTCGATTGCTTGATCTATGCTTTGTATCGGATCCGACCATAGTGTTGTTAACCCGAGCCCTTCCGCTCACTATACCTGAAGACGCCTACCACCCTACTTTCGAGGTGTCGCTAGACATAGGACCAACTGTATTGGATCGGTCGAGTAGACTACCTGAACGTGTCCGCTGCTTTCGTAAAGCCGAGTTTGCGAAGCTTAATAACCTAATTAGGGATTTTGATTGGTCCGCTTTGTACTTGTGCACTGATGTCACAAAAGCCACAAACATTTTTTACAATGCTCTTGGCACATTTTTTGATTCTTGTGTCCCGCTTTCTTGTCCGATTAGATCTGGAAAACCCCCTTGGTTTACCAAAGAGTTATCCAGTCTAAAAAACTTAAAATCAAGACTTTATAAAAAATTTCAAGAAGTGGGTTCTCCTACTTCTCACTCTCGTTATGTAATAGCTCGGTCAAACTTTTCAGTTCTTAATGCTCAATGCTATAAGAACTACCTATCTCGTTGCAGGATACGTTTTTCTCAGGACCCTAAACAGTTTTACTGCTTCGTAAACAGTAAGCGTAGAACGTCCGCACACCCATCCTCGCTATCATTTTGTAATACGTCGGCAAATAATGATCAGGCAATTGCCGATCTTTTTGCCCAGTTTTTCCAAACTACCTATTCTGAGGAACGCTACTCTGGTCAACCGTACCCATACGGATTACCGAGGTCGAACGGCATTTTCAGTCCCTTGTTAAATGAGTATTCCCTACTTCAAGATCTTCGACTAGTTAAGCCGGTGTTTTCACCGGGTCCAGACGGGGTTCCAGGTTGTGTACTCAGGTACTGCGCCGAGGCTCTGTGTGGACCATTGCTTAAACTATTCACCATGTCCATTGATTCATCTTGCTTCCCCCCAATCTGGAAGGAATCGTTTATAATTCCTCTCCATAAAAAAGGTAGTAAGTCTGATGTAAAAAATTATAGAGGTATAGCAAAGTTATCCGCTATTCCCAAATTGTTTGAGAAGGTTTTAACTCCGCACTTGCAACATCTCTGCAAGTCACTTATATCTCCAACTCAGCATGGATTTATAAGGCGGCGATCAACCACCACGAACTTGTTAGAGTTTACCTCTTTCATTATTAAAGGCTTTCAAGGTAACTTACAGACGGATGTTATTTACACCGACTTTAGTAAAGCATTCGACTCTGTAAACCATTCCCTTTTAGCACATAAACTTGACCTTTTAGGGTTTCCGCCCAACCTCCTGAGATGGATTTCTAGCTATCTTTGTTCTAGGTCTCAAAGAGTCCTCTTCAAAAACTCCCTCTCTTTACCAGTAAAGGTTTCTTCGGGAGTACCACAGGGCAGCCATCTAGGCCCCTTACTCTTCACACTCTTTATTAATGACTTGCCTTCAGTAATAACATACTCTCGAGTACTTATGTATGCGGATGATGTTAAACTCTGTGTCCAGTACAAGGACATTTCATTTCATTCTCGCTTGCAATCCGATCTCAATAGCTTTCAGTCATGGTGTTGTGCAAACTTGTTACACCTTAATGCCTCGAAATGCAAAGTTATGACATTTCATCGTTCTAACCCTTTGTTGGCTCCCTACACCCTATTTGGGGGTTCTCTTGAGAGAATTACCCTGGTGGATGATCTGGGTGTTATGTTAGATCCCAAGTTAAAGTTTTCCGAACACATTTCTACCATGGTAAATAAGGCCATGGGCGTGCTTGGGTTTATAAAGAGGTGGTCAAAGGAATTTGACGACCCCTATATAACAAAGACTCTCTATACCTCGCTTGTTCGTCCGATCTTAGAATACGGCTCCTGTGTATGGTGCCCTCAGTACAAAGTACACCAGGACCGTATAGAATCAGTACAGAAAAACTTTTTACTCTTTGCTCTGCGGGGCCTTAACTGGGATGCGGGTGTAAGACTCCCATCTTACTCTAGTAGACTATTATTAGTATACCTCCCATCCTTAGTTAACCGTAGAAAAATGCTTGGTGTGATATTTATGCACAACTTGATCAGGGGTGACATAGACAGCCCTGATCTGTTGAGCCGCATAAACTTCACGATTCCTATTAGACTGACTAGAAACTTTATACCGTTGTTCCTTCCACTTTGTAGATCGAATTATTCCTTGCATGAACCGTTTAGGGTCTTATGCTCGGACTATAATTCCCTCTACCATATTATATCCTCCACTAATTCTCTTCCTCTTATTAAATTACTAATCCTTACACACCTCTCTAGTAATTAGTAATTGTAGTGGTATTTGTATTTTGTATTTTATTGCATGCTTAATTTCTTAATAAGTTTAGTGCTAATTTTCCTCGAAGGTTAGTCTAATATCTATCTTTCTTGCATGCTCGCGTTTGGTTCGGCTACGCACCGCGCGTCATGCGGCAGCGCCCCTCGGTCGGTTGGGCGGGAGGAGGGCTGCGTTTTGCCTGGGATCCGCGCGTAACAGCCTTCTGCTGGTGTCACACGGGCCACTTGACGGTGCAGTAATTGCATCGCCTCTTGTTAGATGCAGTCATTGCATGTCAACGTCCAATTAAATAAAAAAAAAAAATTACTCAAGAAAAATTCATAGACAAACTATCACTGAAAGTGGACTGTCCCAAACAAGGATTTGGAAACACAAACGATGCGACGAAATTACTGCAGAAATAACTGGGGTGGATATTGACATTATCAAAAGATTGGGTGTCATTTTAAATATTTTAAACAACAAGGAAAAAAAAATAACGGCAAGTTAGGTGGAAAAATATCCTGAAAAGAAGCTAACTCCCACGCTTTATAAAATTCTGACACGTGGTCAAATTTGAATTAAACATCATAGCCTACCAATTGGAAAGATGTCAGAGGAAGCCCAGGAAACGAGAAACAAAGATTACAAAAATAAAGGAATGTGAATATGTGCAAGACATCACGAATTAAGCAAAATCACGACTTTTTCAAGATGTTGGCAGCCTCTTCAGATCCATATATTTCATCCATTAAATATTTGAAGTCACAAAATAAATCGGTAAGCAGTTATTCTTCAGATCTGGTCTGATGAGCTCGTGAGGAGGCTCAAAGGGGGCCTAGCTGAGGCCACCGGACGGGTCGCAGGTTGCGGATAGCGAACGACCTACCTATATACAGGTCATATAGGTAGGTCAGCTGCGAATAATCGGACATCCCTAGGGAGAGTACCGAAAATAAGCAGCCCCGGACAGCCAGCGGGTGTTCGCGAAGTAGCAACACTGACGATGCGCTTGTGGTGCCGCCTTGTATAAGTAGCTCACACACTCCCCTATCCCTACACACTACCTACCCACATCCCAACCCCCCACATTCAGCTCACACCGGGCCGGACTAAGAGTGTTATTCGACCCGTGCCGAGAGTCAGCCTGGCTGGGGGCCCGGTATATAAAACTAGCCCAGTCGTTAACGGAGAGCTCAGGGACTTGGCAGCCCCCTGTTCTAAGTATGCCTTATCCGGGCAACGTGGATCTCTGCCCGGACGGACCGTACCCCTTCTCTGCAGCTCGTGGGAAAAGAATGGAAGAATTTAAAAACAAACAAAATGAGTCTGGCACTCCCCAAATGCCAACAGGGAGCAATCCCAAACAGGGGAAGGCAGCGGCCCAAAGGCCTGGCCCGACCCGCAAATCAGCAGGGAAAACCTGCGCGGCGGAAGATGCTAGGGAGAGCCCAAAGGGGTCCCATCCCGGTGTCGGGGTGGGTGGTGAATTGGCTCCCAAAACCGATACCTTGGCAGAGTGGCTATGCAATCCTGCGGCTGCTCTGCCTGCTGATAAAGTGGAGGGGGAGGAGTCACCATCTACTAGTGTCAAAGCCAAATCCTTTACATATGCCGACAGAAGGAGTGCTGGCAACATACTCCGTCGGCAGAACGCAAGCCAGATGTCCAGCCCGACGGACAAATGGATTAAGAAGGTCGAGTGGGCCTCGAAGGTGCTGCCGAACTTTGGCAAGGAAGCACCGAAGAAGGAAGCCCCTCAGCAAAAAAGGCAGCGCTCGCAGGAGACTCCGGGGCCGACACCGAAGCGCTCCAGAGTGCTGCCTAACGCATCGTTCGCGCAGATTGCCAGAGAAAGGACGCTGATTGGCGTCCTGGACAAAGGCAGCGTGGACTCCCGGATCCCTAGGAACCACTGGAAGTGGGTGGAAGCGGCACTGGCCGACCGCTGCTTCGAGCTGTTGGAAAAGCAGCCTGGACCCCCCCCCGTCTGCAGAGACATGGGCTGGTACCAGGGCTGCATAAAAATCGTAGCCTGTGAAGATGAGCGCTCCGTACAGCTGTACAAAGCAGCGGTAGCGCAAGTCGGGGAAGTCTACCCAGGGGCGAAGCTCGTCGCTGTAGACTGGAGCGAAGTGCCCAGTAGACCAAGGGCGAGAGTCTGGGTGCCCGCCTCCATGAAGGAGCCGGAGCGCATCCTAAAAATGCTGCAAAGATGCAACCCCCACCTCCCAACAGCGGATTGGAAGGTGGTCAAAGTTGAGACGACACAGGGCCCCACAAACCAGGCGGTGGTCGTCCTCAACAAAGAGTCGCTGGCCCCGATTGAGGCTGCCAAAGGCGAGCTCAATTTTGGGTTCAGCTCTGTGACCGTAAAGGTCTACAAGTCGGATGCGGCGGCCGAGGCACGTCCTGTCGACAAGCCAGTCGAGCAGGACGCTGCCTCGGAGATCGAAGCACCCGACGATCACACAGAGATAGACCCAGAGGGCTACTCCACCGATGGCACGCTGAGATGCGACTTCGAGGCGATGTGTTGCCACGAGGAAGTCGAGGACGATCCGGATGCCGACATTACAGTGGTGGAGAACACTAAGGATATCCCTGAGGCTCCTTCAGATCAATCTCCACCACTGTAAAGCAGCATCCGCTGCTCTTATACTCCGCCTCGAAGAGAGCGGAGCAGACGTAGCCCTGATTCAGGAACCTTGGATAGTGGGAGACAAGGTTTGTGGACTAGGGTCGAAGGAGTACAAGATAATTGTAGCTCAACATGAAGGTAAAACCCGCACCTGCATTCTCGCCAGAAAGCACCTTAATATCTTTCTGCTCCATAATTATAGCGATAGCGACAACACGGCGGCAAGCCTAGAGCTGAAAGGGACACATCTAAGGCTGATGTCGTCCTACATGGCCCATGAGGGAAACGATCCCCCCAACGACCTTGTTCGCAAACTAGCCAGAGACAGCGAGAGGTCGGACATAGACCTATTAATAGGTTCCGATGCCAACGCTCACCACACTCGATGGGGGAGCTCGAACACAAATGTAAGGGGTGAGTCACTTTTCAGCTTCATCCTTAACTCAAATCTATTTATTTGTAATCGGGGCAACGACCCCACTTTTATAATTAAAAATCGACAGGAGGTTATTGACATCACCCTAGTGTCTTCCAACCTGTTAGACATAGTCAAGAGTTGGCAAGTCCTTGATGACCACTCCTTCTCTGACCACAGATACATCGAGACCACACTATCCCTCGAGTGTCCGAAACCTAAGGACTATATTAATCCCAGGAAAGCCAACTGGGAAAAATATAGCTCAGCCCTGGAGGACTTACTCCCCTCCAAAGCACCATCATGCCCTGACACAAAAGACGACCTAGATCGCCTAGTGAACAGGTTCACAGAGGCATGCAACAAAGCCTTCGCGGCAGCATGCCCCTCTAGCAAACCTAGGGGGAAAAAGGAACCCCCCTGGTGGTCAAAACAAATAGACATCCTACGTAAAAGCTGCAGGACCCTTTTCAACAGGGCCAAAAGCGCGAACGAGGAGAGCCACTGGGCAGACTATAAAATCAGTCTGTCACTATATAAAAAGGAAACAAGGAAAGCAAAAAGGGCCTCTTGGCAAAAATTTTGCTCGGAAATTGAGGAAACATCAGAGGCCGCAAAGCTTCGCAAGATTCTCTCAAAAACTAACCCCTCGGTAGGGTATCTTAAAAGGAATGACGGCACGTGGACTAACTCCAGTGAGGAGTCCCTGCACATTCTACTAGACACACATTTTCCAGGGTGCACAACCATCGAGACGGCACATCTTCCAGGAGAGGGACCGGTAACCTCGATGGATCACATCCTCACAAAACGTAACATAAGCTGGGCAATAAACAGCTTCAACCCGTTCAAATCGCCAGGCCCAGACCAGGTAATCCCGGCCCAACTTCAGAAGGCCGGGGATACGGCCATAAACTGGCTACAAGGTATCTTCAGGAAGATACTGGCTGTGGGTACAATCCCGCGAACATGGCTTAAGGCAAAGATAGTCTTCATTCCCAAAGCTGGGAAAGCCTCGCACTCAGCTGCAAAAGACTTTAGACCAATCAGCCTATCGTCCTTCCTCCTCAAAACCTTTGAGAGACTCGTCGGGCTGCAACTGAGGACAACTATACACCCTCAGTTGCTGTCAGGCGCACAGCATGCCTACCGGAAAGGAAAATCCACGGAAACGGCTCTTCATGAAGTGATCTCTGCGGTAGAGAAATCTCTGCATCACAAAGAGTACTCACTCATAGCCTTTCTCGATATTGAGGGAGCTTTCAACAACGTTGTACCGGGTGCCATTACAGAAGCCCTGACTGACCTGGGGGTGGACTGTCACTTGGTGATGCTCATTGATCAATTGCTCACATGCAGGACGGTGACATCATCGATGGGATCGTCCGCCCAGTCAAGGTATGTCAACAGAGGCACCCCGCAAGGTGGTGTCCTGTCTCCTCTTCTGTGGAACATAGCAGTCAACAAGATTCTATGGGACCTGGAGGGGGGGGGCTGCAAAGTCGTGGCCTATGCGGATGACGTTGCGATTATTTTCTCGGGGAAATACCCCCAAACACTGTGCGACTTAATGTCCACAAAGCTAGCGCAACTGTCGGATTGGACGGAATCGCGCGGTCTGGGAGTAAATCCCTCAAAAACGGAACTCGTATTATTCACAAATAAATACAAGGTCCCGCCCCTCAACCCTCCAATACTACAAGGATGCAGGCTCTCCTTTAGCGACAGTGCCAGTTACTTAGGGTTGGTAATTGACAAGAAGCTTAGCTGGAACCTGAATGTCAAAGACAGAGTGAAGAAGGCAATGACTGCACTCTATACATGCAAAAAAGTTATTGGGCTAAGATGGGGTATGATCCCAAGCATAGTCCAATGGATATATCAAGCTATAGTTAGACCAATACTACTCTACGGAGTTACGGTGTGGTGGCCAGCCCTATCAAAAAGGGCGATCACCAAGCAACTGGGCAAAGTCCAGCGGACTGCCGCCCTATGCATCAGCGGAGCTCTCCGCACCACCCCAAATGATGCGCTAAATGCCATCCTATGCCTACAGAGCCTTGAACTCGCAGGAAAGGAACGGGCAGAAGCAGCAGCAATACGTCTAAGAGACTCAGATCAATGGGTGACACAGTGCATAGGTCACTCAGCCATATTAAATAGCAGTACCGTCCCCTCAAAAACAGACTACCAAGTTCCAAGAGAGTATACAGACACTCCCTTCGACACAATCATCCCTCATAGAGACGAATGGCTCGAGGGACTCCCAGGCCCTGATGGGGCCATAAGCATCTTCACAGATGGATCAAAGCTGGACGACAGAGTCGGAGGGGGAATCTACTCTGAACAGCTAAACATAAGGCATTCCTTCAGACTCCCAGATCATTGCAGTATCTTTCAAGCGGAAGTCATAGCAATCAGGGAGGCACTAGATTGCCTACAAGCGGCTGCCGTCACGGCAACCAAGCTAAACATTTATAGCGACAGCCAGGCTGCGATCAAATCGCTAAGCGCGATTTCCTCGAGCTCGGCCACCGTGGCAGACTGCCGCAAATCTCTGCACGAGATGGCTCAGCAATTTGCTATTAGCCTAATTTGGGTCCCGGGCCATCGGGACATCGAGGGCAACTGTATAGCGGACGAGCTGGCCAGATCTGGCACTACAATCCCCCTTCTCCAAGACAAGGAGGATATCTGTATGCCAATGGCCACCTGTAAGCTCATCATAAGGGAGCAATACAAGCGACTAAAAAACGATATGTGGCAAACAGTGCCACGATGTCGCACAACTCGGCAAACATGGCCGACCATGGACATGAAGCGCACCTCCGAGCTCCTCAAGTTAAGCAGGAAAAGGTGCAGCGTAGTCACACGTTCCCTCACGGGACACTGGCTAATAGGCACCCACGCTAACATGCTTGGGGCCCCACATAACGATTTTTGTCGCAGCTGTAGAGACGAGGAAGAGGAGGAGACAGTGGAACATCTGTTCTGCTCCTGCCCGGCTCTCAGCAGAAGAAGGCTACAGCACCTGGGCTCAGCCTTTCTACACGACATCTCAGAGATGTCCAAACTATATCCCAGAAGGATAGCGAACTTTGTGAGAGCATCTGGATGGGATAATTGCTGACAGGAAGTCTCACAACGCAGGAAGGAAATGATCCTATGCGGTATCACAACGGGCCGAAACCGGCCTAAGTGTGACGGGCTCCGAGCGAACCCGGCAGCCGCCTCAACCTAACCTAACCTATTCTTCAGATATGATACGTTTATTAGATATTCTTTCCACTAAACAGAAAGTGGAGGATTACTTTACAGAAAGAAAAAAAAATTCAACCAACTTTTAAAATAAAAAATTTTTTTTGCAATACAAATTTTTTAAAATTACGTTGAGCTGAAAATTAAATTAAACATAATATTTTAGAGCAAAAAACAGCATTAAAAGTACCTTATCGATAAAAAAAAGTAGAGAATTTTACATAGGAAAATATGCACTGGCAGCAAAGTTAAACTTTAACCCATTATTGTGAAGCTTTTAGACATTGTAGCATAATGTTCTATAACAGATTAAGTTTTAAAAGATGTTTCTTTCAAATGCAGTTAATTTCATGAAGATATTTGTATTTTTTCATAAGTTATTAATTTAGCAAGCTGAAACGGCGGAATGCCCCACTGAGCGACGCCTGCAATAAGGCGCTGGATAAATCCTGCAACTCTGGCAAAAGCAGAGGCCGAAAGAAACATAAATGGTGGAGTCCGAAACTCGAGGAGCTCCGGAAAGCCTTACGGAGACTTCAATAGGCTCAATATCGTCGAGTTCAATGACTGTAAATGACTGCCGCAGTTCTCTGCATGAGATCGCAGAGCAGTTAAATCTCTTCTTTATATGGGTCCCCGGGCACATGGACATCGAGAGGAACGACACCGCCGACGAGCTAGCCAGGCTGGGTATTACGATTCCTCTGTTATCGGAGAGGGAGAAAGTAGCGATGCCTTTGGCTACGTGCAGGCTTCTCACGCACGAATTTTTCGAGCAAAATGCAAGCATGAGATGGCAGCAAACCGTTTCCTGTAAAGTCTCGATATTGATATGACCATATCGATCGAAGAAGCGCTCAGCAGAGCTGTATAGACTCAGCAGAGTACAGTGCTTTGCAGTTACTTGAGCCATCACGGGACACGGCAGATTGGCACTCATGGCTCTAGACTGTTAATCCCTCATAATGACTTCTGCAGGAGTTGTCGCGACGAGGAAGAATCAGTATCCCACTTCTTCCGCCATTGCCCGCCCCTTGGAAATCGTCGTCTTCGGCTTCTCGGGGCCGCTTTCCTCACGGATATTTGGAAACTGTCCGAAATCAAACCAGGGACCTTGTCTAAATTCATTCAAGCCTCCGGATGGGACTGCCCCTAATATGCAACAGCTTGCTCTCCTAGCTTTTAGGAATTGAGAAGGGACACACGCCCATGTGGCATCACAATGGACATTTCTTTTTAAAGGTCCGATTGAGCTTGGAGGGGTTTAATCGCCCTCCTAGGCTATCGCCTTAACCTAACCCAACATTTGCCGTAACCTTTCACTCTCTCCCTATTATCCAAATCAAAAAAAACTGTTTATTCTCTCTCGCTCTTCAAACTTTCTGAGCAAAAGCGCTCCTTGTTTGGTAGCTATAGCTATAACCGCTCTTCTCCTGCTCTCTTTTTTTTTGGTTTTAAAAACGAATACGATCATCTCCTAGCCATGGAAGCTCAGTTTAGAGGTTTGAAACTGCTGAATGAGTCTCCGAGGCGCAAAAGGGTCAACCCGCGCGATCTGGAAATGCCAACAGTCACTCAGCCGCTCGCCGCCGAAAAACTGACTCCGACCACTCCAAGTGTGCAGCAGTTGATCTCGTTTGCCACTCCAAGAGCAACGACAGCTGCTGGCGATGCAGATTCGGTAGCCCAATTCATCGCCTCGGAGAATGTGCAGCCAAGTACGTCTGTAGCGTCCGTGTCCGTGGTGTCCGCAAGTTCGCTAGTTGTCCCGTCTATCCCGATCCCACCAGTAAATAGACATTCCGGACCTCCGGATATTGCCACCACAGGTACTAGGCCTGTGGTGACTAAGCCACTGGTGGGAGTCCCACCAAAACGACAAGTTTTTGTTTCACGGCTGGCCCCTGACCTCACATCTAATGATGTAATTGCTTTTATTCAAAGCAAAATAAAAGCCGTGGGGTTAAAGGTGGAGAAATTTAACTTCTCTTATGCCAGGGAGATAGCCTCGTTTGGTGCAATTGGTGGTGAAGGAGTTTAAAGCTAAGAAGAAGAATAGGCCCCCCATATCCCTTCCAAATCTTTCCAGTGTGCCACCCTCAACCTCAACTTCCTCTTCCTCAACTTCCCGTCTTGCTTCCACCTTTCCAAAAAACTAACTTCTCTTTTAGTAACCTATCAGAATGTAAGAGCTTGCGTAGTAAGCTCAGCATTCTTTTCCGGGATAGTGTTGCATTTGCTTCCCACGTTATTGTGTTTACTGAAACCTGGTTAAAGCCGGATCTTCTTAGTTCCGAGGTTTTGGCAGGTCGGAACACAACTTTTAGAAAGGACCGTTCGTCTCGACGTGCAGGAGGGGTTCTGCTTGCAATGGACTATAATTTCATGTCGGAACACTTCACAGTCCAAGTTCAACAGCAACTGGAATTCCTGAAAACTGATTCTTCGCTATATTTATTACTTTCTCGTATATTCCACCTTCTTCGGATTTCTCAATTTTTGAGCAGCACTTGTCCGCTTTAACCGCTGTTTCTTCCTCGCTATCAGATAAAGATCATGGTGTTCTTGGTTAGTTCAACTTGCCAGGAACTATTCGGTCTTCGGTAAACGAGTCTAGTAACCTAGTGTCCATGTCAAGACATGACTTTGTTGACGGCGTGCTTGACCTGTTCCTGTCTAAAGTCGGGCCGATTGCTTGATCTGTGCTTTGTATCAGATCATGCTTTGTTGTTAACCCGAGCCCGTCCGATCACTATACCTGAAGACGCCTACCATCTATCTTTCGAAGTGTCGCTAGATATAGGACCACCTGTATTGGATCGGTCGAGTAGGCTATATAAAATGCCTTTTAAAGGCGGAAATTTATTGTATTCGGAGTCCCCTCTAACTTCATTTTTGAAAAATCAGTTTATCCACCATACAAAAATTAGACACATATAGATTCATCACGATACAAATATATACTATATGTATAGACTCTTATTATCCATAGATAACTCTGTAAACAACTGTATTGTATTGGTAATAACTACTTCAAAGAATTCTGTCCTACACTGTGCATGTCCAACTCAGTACTTGAAATACTTGACGATATGGTCGTTGAACTGGACTTTCCAGCAACACAGTCAAGATTGTAATACTGTACAATGCATGGTGGTGGTCGATTTGAGATCACCTCTGTGATTTTGGTGACAATCCATTGGGCCATCTTTATTACTGCAATGTGTACGGAAAATTGCAGGATCATAGCCCCAAAGCCCTTGTAAAGTCCGGCAAATCCTTCCGAAATGATAGTTGTACGATAGCAGTCGACAGCCCCTTGGTAGTTTGTCAAAATGGGAACCACTGCGTAGCCATTGTCCAAGTTGTCGATTATAGTACGCGTGCCTTGTAGCTGAAGTCTATGTAAAATCGTTTCAAAGGGAAAGAATATTAATTCGGTAGTAAGCGTGGCGATAAGATTTCCATAAATCTCCGAATTTCGCTGCTCAAGCGTGTCAGCGTGTGAGTCACAATTTTCTTGTACAAGCGATTGTCGGCGGAGCATTATGCGTGAGGCCACGCCACGTATTACTAAATTGAATAAATACTTTGTGACGCCCAACGATGCACTAGGCCCAATCAACGCCCAAGCAGGGAGCATTCTACCCCTTTGCGGATAACTCCAGAAGAAAAGTCGAAGACTGCCCTCACGAAACACATCAAAAAGTCCAGGCTTTTCGCTCGCTATATCGCTTTGCACAGTCTCCACCAGAGAGGCGGCATGGAAAGGAACAACCAGTCCTATGCTTATGCTAAAAAAAAAAGTTAGTGTTTTTAAAGTACATACATGGCGTCGACGTACCACTTAAGGAGAACATGTTGGCCAAAGCGCTTAAGCGTTGTCTGACTATTTACGTCTTTGGGCCAACTAGTAAGCTTTGAGATGGCATCGTCCACGGCTAAGCTCAATCCTCGCACCAGGAGACAGCTTCCAAGGCCCTTCCAAAGCGTCGTTAACCCCTGCCGCTTGTGCAAATGAACAATGCTTGGCAGTAGCGTAAACGGATGCAAGTGAAAACGCTTCGAAGCATTATAAACCTGACACTGCCGACGTAATACAATAAATGGATGGCTCAGAAGGTTTTCTGTGACCAGTGAAATCCATTGAACTCCAAAGACGAGGTACTTCCGCAATGATGTGTCTAATAAATGTATATTCAGATTAAACGAAGGCAGGATCAAATCACTTACCATCCTCTTGGTTATTCATGTATTTGTCAAGATCCTTCTGTTCCTTTAGTGGCAATGTTAATTCGAGCTCTGAATTGATATATCGAATTTTAGTAGTGGCATCTTGATCTGCGTTTATGTTATCTACAATGGACTTTTCGCGGTAATCAATACTACATACATATGTCAACCAAATCACAGAGGTTTATATAATTAAATTAATTCAAGCTATACATGTTTCCTGGTACCCAAACTTTGTTGGGACCACAGATTGTGTATACACCGTTTACCTGTTTTTTTCTTTGCATCTGATCTTCTAACTGTCCTTGCTTTGCTACAAACCTGGACGAGGTAACGACCCATTTATTAATTGTGATATATGTATATATTTTCAGTTTAAAATTTACGTGGAATAACTATTTATGCCTGACATGATTGGTTTAATGTATACTGATGGCTTATTGTGTGACTGCTATCCCAAATGTGTTTGAGATTTTCTTGTACCGACAGGAATGTGGCTAAAAACAATCCATCTATATAAAGTTTAGAGGAGAGGTGTCATTGCATTCAAAAATCGATACACATTCTTTAATAATGGTACTCCAACATCGGTTCTTAATTTGATTTAATCTTGTAAATCTGATATTTAACCACTTTCTTGTATAAAATATTCTCATCATCCACGTGTGTATTCTGTATTCAAACCGATGATGGACGGCGACTTATCGATAATTTACGCGCAAATACTATTTGTCGGTCAGGCCGGGTTCCCTTTTATTGGAATATCACAGTTTCATTAAGGCATTCAGGTCTGCTCTTGAATTATTATTATCTATTTAATTAATTTTAGTTGAGATCCGGAATTAAAACCCATTCTTAAAAATTGGGGATATAAAATTAAGTTTCTGCACACTGAGCACATTCCTCGAGAAGGGTGTGTTTTTTTGACAGATTTGAAACACCGATTCCAACTTGCCCTATCCACCATCCGTTAAAAAAACAGCTGATGACAATTATTATACCAAATCAATTCATTATACCAAAGTTTTTGTCTGAATTGTGGTATATCAAAAGTTGTAATGTATAAATTGGCGGTTTTAGCGGCTATAATAAAACTATTCATATAATTACTCTCTGGAATCCATTAAAATTTGCAGCAGCTCTGTTTGGAATTTGTTTTTTTTTGGCCTTGGCTGCTCGCAATTTACAGGAGTATCTCTTGCTTGGTTTTCCGGTGCTTCTTCTGTAATTTCTGCTACTCTTTCCAGAACTCCAGCCTTTCCCGATCAATCTACAGAAGGTTTTCAAGCTTTGGAGCTTCCGTGGTGAAGATAGGCCTTCATTGTATCCATCCTCCTCGACATCAACGGAATCTTGCAGGCTCCCAGCGAATCCGCAATCGTATCAGGGAAAGTGCTTATAAAGAAAATGTTCTATCTCCGCACTTTAACCTATGTGTATTTATTTTTTATATGGCTCCAAAATACCAAAATAAAATATAAATGAACACATACACATATATATTAACTAAACTCACCACCACCACCGCTTTGCCACCGTAGGTAAGCTAGACTAAGAGATTATGTTGTGAAAATATAGGATTTATTCGTTAAAATTGAAGAAGATTAAGCACACATACCATAAAAAATGCAGCTTCCCAAAGTTTTCGCTTATTCGTATTAGAAAATTTGTTCTGATTTTTTCGTAGCCAAAAATGCGCTTCAAAGGCGTTGCTCTACTGCTCCAAGGGTGTCGGCCAAGGGTGGAGCCTCATTCAGGAGCCCTGGATCCTCGGAAACAGGGTCTCCGGTCTGAGGACTTCAGACTATAAGCCAAACGAAGCTAAAACCGCAGGTAAAATTCGTACCTACATTCTTGCCAGAAGAGAGTTGCACTTATTTTTGCTCCCAAACTTCAGCAATGAAGACCATACCGCAGTGAGCCTCGAAGGCCAGGAGCAGCATATCACTGAGTATTTGCTCCGCATGCATGGGTCATGATCAATCTGAACCCCCTCCACACACGCCTCTCCGGGCTTTAATCAAAGACTCTGCGGCCAAGCACATCGCCTTAATTGTGGGGTGTGACCGCAACGCACATCACTGCCAGTGGGGAAGCACTGACACAAACGAAAAGAGGTGAGTACCTTTTCATTTACCTATTGACCACTCAGATGGTCTTATTAAACCGGGGTAGTGACCCCACCTTCATTATTTAAAACCGCGAGGAGGTCCTGGATCTCACGCTTGCCTCTCATGAGATACAGAGGAACATTGTATCCTGGAGGGTCCTGAAAGAGCACTCCTTCTCGGACCTTAGGTACATGAAAAATGTGGCAAGAACAGAGGCCGGAAGAAACCTGAATGTTGGAATCCGAAACTGTGGGAACTCCGGAAAGCCTCACGGAGACTCTTCAATAAAGCTAAGGCTGAAAACGTTGAGCAAAACTGGGCCGAGTATAAGGCCAGTCTGTCAACGTACAACAAAAAACATCGGAAAGCCAAACGCGCCTCCTGGCGTAAGTTCTGTAGTGAAATCAAGAACAAATCAGAAGCTTCACGCCTGCGCAGAGTTCTCTCAAAGACAACATCCACCTTGGGCTACTTGAAGAACGCCGACAAGTCTTGGACTACGTCCAGCGATGAGTCGCTAAATCTCCTCCTAAATACTCACTTTCCTGGCTGCAATACAGACCCAACAAATTCGCGCCACCTTCTTTCCTTCGCCTCCTCCTTCAAATGCCATCATGAGCCTGCTAAGCCTATCGACTTTTCTTCTGAAGGCGATGGAACGGCTCCTGCTGCTGCATCTCATGGCGTGTATTCCGCCCAGTCTGGTCTCAGACTTCCAGCATGCCTATCGGAAGGGAAGATCCACCGTAACGGCCCTACACTCGATCACATCGATCATCGAAGCGTTCCTCAACTTTAAGGCGTATACCCTGGTAGCCTTCCTCGACATAGAAGGCGCCTTTTATAATATCTTTCCGGAAGTACAAAGTTCCGGTACTGTTTCCCCCTAGACTATGTGGGGAAGCGCTAGTTTTGAGCAGCAACGCCAAGTATCTTGGCCTAATCCTCGACAGAAAGCTCCATTGGAAACTGAGCATAGAGGATAGAGTAAAGAAGGCCACAGTGGCACTTTACACATGCCGGAAAGCCATCGGACTAAGATGGGGAATGATCCCGTATATATGTAGTTCGGAGGCTATAGACCGCCATCATGCGACCAATCATGCTCTATGGAGTGGTGGTATGATGGCCAGCCCTAGACAAAAGAAATTGTCTTCACAGACTCAGTAGAGTTCAACGCATGGCAGAGCTATGCAAAACTGGCGGGCTACGCACTACTCTAGGGGAAGCCCTGGATACCGTACTGGGCCTCCTCCCTGTAGATCTCATGGGTGAGACAGTGGCAAGCCAAACTGTGGAAAGCATCCGTGGTTGGGCAGTCGGGACTCCTGATGAGACTCCCGCAATTACCAGAGAGGACAGATTAATGTATCCCTAGTGATCACCTCTTGATGCCTTTCTAGGTATCAATCCCACCTAGTGGGGACTGGGAGATGGGCGAACCAGGACCTGCAAGTGCTGTCTACTTCTACACTGATGGCTCAAAGTTAGTCTGGAGTCTACTGTAGCGAGCTGAACATCAGTCATTGCTTCAGGCTCCCGGATCACGGTAGAATGGTCCAAGCGGAGGTTGTGGCCATCAAGGAGGCCATTTCTATCGTCTCCAAACTACTTCTAGACAGGCACTTAGTGTACATCTTCTCGGACAGCCAAGCAGCTATTCAAGCTCTAGGCTCAATATCGTCGATTTCAACGATTGTAAATGACTGCCGCAGGTCCCTGCACGAGATCGCAGAGCAGTTAGCTCTCTTCCTTATATGGGTCCCCGGCCACATGTACATCGGTGGGAACGACTCCGCCGATGATCTAGCCAGGCAGGGTACTACGATTCCTCTCCTATCGAAGAGGGAGCAAGTAGCGATGCCTTTGGCTACGTACGGAAGAGGAAGAGGAGGAATCGGTCCTGCATTGCTTCTGGCACTGCCCAGCCCTTGGAAATTGTCGTCTTCGTATTCTCGGGGCCGCTTTCCTCACGGACATTTCGGATCTGTCCGAAATTAAACCAGGGACCTTGTCCAAATTTATCCAAGCCTCCGGATGGGACTGCCTTTAACCTGTAGTAGTCTACTGTCACGGTTCAGGCAACGAGAAGGGGCACATGCCCATGCGGCAACACAATGGACCTCTTATAGGTCCTTATAGCTTGGGTGGGCGGGGGTTTTTTTGTAGCCAAAACTGGGCATCAGTTGAGACGCAATGTTGATTGTTCGTAGTCTTCTGGGCAACGACGCACAGTGGGGAATCAGACGAAAATATGTGGCAAAAGTCGAGCGCTTTGGATTAAATGAATACACTCATCTAATAGAGAATTTTCCAGACCTTTTAATAATCCCATGTAATCGGACTTATAGATTCGAATTTGAATGTTGAAAATTGTTTCAGAGTGCACAAATGTATTTAACTGGCGAAAATCCTCTAGCTGAACCCTCAACGAGTGTCCGACTGGGAAATGAACCCTGCATTACCGCCGGCAAGGGTAATGCACTGTCGCTTGCTCTGTCCGGGTTAATTCAGTGCCTAGCTAAGGCAATGGTCCAGCAGGACGGAGGAAGAAATCCTTCTTCGCTCGCCGAAACTGAGCACCAGCTCCCTGCGTAGGGAAGGACCGAGGCGTTCCAAAGAGGGGATGAAGGCGAAAGCGCAATACAAAGCGGCCCTCAAAATCAAAAGCCGGCTGCAAGGAAAGGCTGACATCTCCCAGGAGGAGAAAGTCAAGCTAGCCTGGGCCGAGCAGCGAGTATAGGAGGGCCGACTACATTACGCACATGAGGGCGTCGAACGGCGAATTTTCCAATAAGGTGGAGGAGATGATGTCCACCAAGAGCGACGCTCGACTGAGAGTGCCATCAAAGACACTCCGCGAGCAAGCGGCAAAAGCGAAGGTCAGTGACGTGACCAAACGACATCTGATCGTGGCACTCATCGACCGCAGCGAGGAGAATGGCAATATGACAGCGGCACAGTGGAAGCTGGTGCAGGAACGTCACGCACTGTTTGCGCACATGGAGGAAGTCCCGCAGCCCCAATGCCCTCTTTCGATGGTGCTAGGTGGCTAAATGGGATTAAAATCCTAAAGTGCAACGACGACTTAACCCTAAGGTGGCTGACGCGCACGGTCTGCCAACTGGAGGCGATGTGGAAGGGGGCCAAGCTGGAGGTTATTTATTTAAGTATATATATTTTTTTTCTTATATCGTATATTTGGATACATTATTTTAGTTGTAATAAAGTCGAGAACCGACGGCGTTTACATAATTTGTATAATTTATAATCAACCTGCTTAAGTTAAGGAAATAAATGTGCAATTATATTATTGTATATAGTTATATAGTATAATTATATTATTGTAATATTTTATATTTTGTGGTATAAATCAAACAAATAACACCTTTTATATTATTTCCCGCGCCCTAGTGTACCATACCTCCACCCCCTGCCCTTTCTTAATTTATTTTGTGTCGGTAGGTCAGTTCATCAAAAGACCCAAAACAAGAACCAAACTCAAATTTCAGTTCTAGCGGCCAGCAATACTAAACACACACACGCTAAGTACGTGAGAATGCATGTGCACCCATGTATTAAAACATGCTGGCAGAAAAAAATCTGAAAAAGAAAAAACCATACAATCACATATTTTTGTCAAAACATATTGCGTGTGTACTAACACATGCAAAGATGTTCTCTCTGCGTTCTCTCTTTAATGACGCGACAGTACCCGAATGCCATAGCCGAAGTCTCTTTGGTGCCCAGACCAAAACCCGTGTGTGACGCTTTCGTAGTATGAACTGGCACATCTATGTATATACTGTATGGTTACCCTGCAGTACCGGTTATCGATGGCTCAGCTGCTGACACGTCGATGACCGCGTCACTACACCCGATGACATAGTTGATGACCGGCCATACGCTAGGCTGTTTACTTTAACATGGAGATGTCCTAGGGCATAATCGATGACATTGTCATCGAGCATTGCCGAAAAATCATGCACTTAATAAGCGATTATTTTAGCCGAAAAAATCATGCATTTTATAAGTGATGATTTTTCCCGAAAAATCATGCAGTTAGGTTAGGTTAGGTTCAGGCGGTAGCCTGGGAGATTGATGAAACCCTCCCAAGCTCACTTGGACCTGTAGAAGGTCCGTTGTGGTGCCGCATGGGCGTGTGCCCCTTCCCAGTGCCTAAAAACCGTGGAGAAACAGGCTGTGGCAAATTAAGGGCAGTCCCATCCGGAGGCTTGGATGAATCTGGACAAGGTCCCCGGTTTGATTTCGGACAGGTCCGAAATGTCTGTGAGGAAAGCAGCCCCGAGAAAACGAAGACGACGATTTCCAAGGGCCGGGCAGTGGCAGAAGAAGTGGGGGACCGATTCCTCCTCTTCCTCGTCGCGACAACTCCTGCAGAAGTCGTTATAAGGGATTGACAGTCTAGAGGCATGAGTGCCAATCTGCCAGTGTCCCGTAATGGCTCGAGTAACTGCAGAGCACTGTGCTCTGCTGAGCCTATACAGCTCGGCTGAGCGCTTCTTCGATCGATATGGCCATATCAATCTTGAGATTTTACAGGAAACTGTTTGCTGCCATCTCCTATTGGCATTTTGCTCAAACAATTCGTGCGTGAGGAGCCTGCACGTAGCCAGAGGCATCGCTACCTGCTCCCTCTCCATAAAGAGAGGAATTGTAGTACCCTGCCTTGCTATCTCGTCGGCGGTGTCGTTCCCCTTGATGTCCCTGTGGCCTGGGACCCATATAAGGAAGAGGTCTAACTGATCTGCGATCTCGTGCAGAGACCTGCGGCAGTCATTTACAGTCGCTGAGTTCAACGATATTGAGCCTAGAGCTTTAATAGCTGCTTGGCTGTCTGAGAAAACGCACACTAAGTGCGTGTCTAGAAGTAGTTTGGAGACGATGGAAATGGCCTCCTTAATGGCCACAACCTCCGCTTGGAACACACTGCAGTGGTCCGGGAGCCTGAAGCAATGACTGATGTTCAGCTCGCTGCAGTAGACTCCGCCTCCCACGCGGCCGTCTAACTTTGACCCATCAGTGTAGAAGTGAACCGCATTTGCGGGTCCTAGTTCGCCCATCTCCCAGTCCTCCCTAAGTGTGATTGATACCTGGAAAGGCGTCGAGAGGTGATCACTAGGGACACAATAATCTGTCCTCTCTGGTAATTGCGGGTGTCTCGTCAGGATTCCCGAGTGCCCAACCGCGGACGCTTTCCACAGTCTGGCTTCTCTCATTCTGAGTGCGGAAAGTGTTGCCACTTTCTTTCCCATGAGATCTATGGGGAGGAGGTCCAGCACAGTATCCAGGGCTTCCCCTGGAGTAGTGCGTAGCCCGCCAGTTATGCATAGCTCTGCCATGCGTTGAACCCTGCTGAGTTTATTAAGGCATGTCCTTTTGTCTAAGGCTGGCCACCATACTACCGCTCCATAGAGCATGATCGGTCGTATGATGGTGGTGTAAAGCCACCCAACTATATAGGGGGTCATTCTCCATCTTAGTCCGATGGCTTTCATGCAAGTATAGAGGGCTACTGTGGCCTTCTTTACTCTATCCTCTATGCTCAATTTCCAATCGAGCTTTCTATCGAGGATTAGACCAAGATACTTGGCGTTGTTGCTGAAGACTAGCGCTTCCCCACATAGTCTTGGGGGAATCAGTGCCGGAACTTTGTACTTCCTAGTGAAGAGCACCAGTTCCGTTTTAGACGGGTTGACGCCTAGACCGCATTTGTCTGCCCATTTTGACATCTTCATGAGAGTGCTTGTCAGGCACTCACACAGCGTCTGCGGGAATTTACCCGAGAATGCTATAGCAACATCGTCCGTATACGCCACCACGCGGCAGCCACCCCCCTCTATCTCCCGCAGCAGTTCGTTCACTGCCACGTTCCATAGGAGGGGCGAGAGGACTCCGCCCTGCGGGGTGCCTCTACTGACAAATCTGGTGGACGTTGACGTCCCCAGTGATGCCTCAACCGTCCTGGTTGTGGTTGTGGTTGTGGCCATCAAGGAGGCCATTTCTATCGTCTCCAAACTACTTCTAGACAGGCACTTAGTGTACATCTTCTCGGACAGCCAAGCAGCTATTCAAGCTCTAGGCTCAATATCGTCGATTTCAACGATTGTAAATGACTGCCGCAGGTCCCTGCACGAGATCGCAGAGCAGTTAGCTCTCTTCCTTATATGGGTCCCCGGCCACATGTACATCGGTGGGAACGACTCCGCCGATGATCTAGCCAGGCAGGGTACTACGATTCCTCTCCTATCGAAGAGGGAGCAAGTAGCGATGCCTTTGGCTACGTACGGAAGAGGAAGAGGAGGAATCGGTCCTGCATTGCTTCTGGCACTGCCCAGCCCTTGGAAATTGTCGTCTTCGTATTCTCGGGGCCGCTTTCCTCACGGACATTTCGGATCTGTCCGAAATTAAACCAGGGACCTTGTCCAAATTTATCCAAGCCTCCGGATGGGACTGCCTTTAACCTGTAGTAGTCTACTGTCACGGTTCAGGCAACGAGAAGGGGCACATGCCCATGCGGCAACACAATGGACCTCTTATAGGTCCTTATAGCTTGGGTGGGCGGGGGTTTTTTTGTAGCCAAAACTGGGCATCAGTTGAGACGCAATGTTGATTGTTCGTAGTCTTCTGGGCAACGACGCACAGTGGGGAATCAGACGAAAATATGTGGCAAAAGTCGAGCGCTTTGGATAAAATGAATACACTCATCTAATAGAGAATTTTCCAGACCTTTTAATAATCAAATTTTCAGAACAATCGGACTTATAGATTCGAATTTGAATGTTGAAAATTGTTTCAGAGTGCACAAATGTATTTAACTGGCGAAAATCCTCTAGCTGAACCCTCAACGAGTGTCCCGACTGGGAAATGAACCCTGCATTACCGCCGGCAAGGGTAATGCACTGTCGCTTGCTCTGTCCGGGTTAATTCAGTGCCTAGCTAAGGCAATGGTCCAGCAGGACGGAGGAAGAAATCCTTCTTCGCTCGCCGAAACTGAGCACCAGCTCCCTGCGTAGGGAAGGGCCGAGGCGTTCCAAAGAGGGGATGAAGGCGAAAGCGCAATACAAAGCGGCCCTCAAAATCAAAAGCCGGCTGCAAGGAAAGGCTGACATCTCCCAGGAGGAGAAAGTCAAGCTAGCCTGGGCCGAGCAGCGAGTATAGGAGGGCCGACTACATTACGCACATGAGGGCGTCGAACGGCGAATTTTCCAATAAGGTGGAGGAGATGATGTCCACCAAGAGCGACGCTCGACTGAGAGTGCCATCAAAGACACTCCGCGAGCAAGCGGCAAAAGCGAAGGTCAGTGACGTGACCAAACGACATCTGATCGTGGCACTCATCGACCGCAGCGAGGAGAATGGCAATATGACAGCGGCACAGTGGAAGCTGGTGCAGGAACGTCACGCACTGTTTGCGCACATGGAGGAAGTCCCGCAGCCCCAATGCCCTCTTTCGATGGTGCTAGGTGGCTAAATGGGATTAAAATCCTAAAGTGCAACGACGACTTAACCCTAAGGTGGCTGACGCGCACGGTCTGCCAACTGGAGGCGATGTGGAAGGGGGCCAAGCTGGAGGTTATTTATTTAAGTATATATATTTTTTTTCTTATATCGTATATTTGGATACATTATTTTAGTTGTAATAAAGTCGAGAACCGACGGCGTTTACATAATTTGTATAATTTATAATCAACCTGCTTAAGTTAAGGAAATAAATGTGCAATTATATTATTGTATATAGTTATATAGTATAATTATATTATTGTAATATTTTATATTTTGTGGTATAAATCAAACAAATAACACCTTTTATATTATTTCCCGCGCCCTAGTGTACCATACCTCCACCCCCTGCCCTTTCTTAATTTATTTTGTGTCGGTAGGTCAGTTCATCAAAAGACCCAAAACAAGAACCAAACTCAAATTTCAGTTCTAGCGGCCAGCAATACTAAACACACACACGCTAAGTACGAAAAAGAAAAAGAAAAAACCATACAATCACATATTTTTGTCAAAACATATTGCGTGTGTACTAACACATGCAAAGATGTTCTCTCTGCGTTCTCTCTTAAATGACGCGACAGTACCCGAATGCCATAGCCGAAGTCTCTTTGGTGCCCAGACCAAAACCCGTGTGTGACGCTTTCGTAGTATGAACTGGCACATCTATGTATATACTGTATGGTTACCCTGCAGTACCGGTTATCGATGGCTCAGCTGCTGACACGTCGATGACCGCGTCACTACACCCGATGACATAGTTGATGACCGGCCATACGCTAGGCTGTTTACTTTAACATGGAGATGTCCTAGGGCATAATCGATGACATTGTCATCGAGCATTGCCGAAAAATCATGCACTTAATAAGCGATTATTTTAGCCGAAAAAATCATGCATTTTATAAGTGATGATTTTTCCCGAAAAATCATGCAGTTAGGTTAGGTTAGGTTCAGGCGGTAGCCTGGGAGATTGATGAAACCCTCCCAAGCTCACTTGGACCTGTAGAAGGTCCGTTGTGGTGCCGCATGGGCGTGTGCCCCTTCCCAGTGCCTAAAAACCGTGGAGAAACAGGCTGTGGCAAATTAAGGGCAGTCCCATCCGGAGGCTTGGATGAATCTGGACAAGGTCCCCGGTTTGATTTCGGACAGGTCCGAAATGTCTGTGAGGAAAGCAGCCCCGAGAAAACGAAGACGACGATTTCCAAGGGCCGGGCAGTGGCAGAAGAAGTGGGGGACCGATTCCTCCTCTTCCTCGTCGCGACAACTCCTGCAGAAGTCGTTATAAGGGATTGACAGTCTAGAGGCATGAGTGCCAATCTGCCAGTGTCCCGTAATGGCTCGAGTAACTGCAGAGCACTGTGCTCTGCTGAGCCTATACAGCTCGGCTGAGCGCTTCTTCGATCGATATGGCCATATCAATCTTGAGATTTTACAGGAAACTGTTTGCTGCCATCTCCTATTGGCATTTTGCTCAAACAATTCGTGCGTGAGGAGCCTGCACGTAGCCAGAGGCATCGCTACCTGCTCCCTCTCCATAAAGAGAGGAATTGTAGTACCCTGCCTTGCTATCTCGTCGGCGGTGTCGTTCCCCTTGATGTCCCTGTGGCCTGGGACCCATATAAGGAAGAGGTCTAACTGATCTGCGATCTCGTGCAGAGACCTGCGGCAGTCATTTACAGTCGCTGAGTTCAACGATATTGAGCCTAGAGCTTTAATAGCTGCTTGGCTGTCTGAGAAAACGCACACTAAGTGCGTGTCTAGAAGTAGTTTGGAGACGATGGAAATGGCCTCCTTAATGGCCACAACCTCCGCTTGGAACACACTGCAGTGGTCCGGGAGCCTGAAGCAATGACTGATGTTCAGCTCGCTGCAGTAGACTCCGCCTCCCACGCGGCCATCTAACTTTGAGCCATCAGTGTAGAAGTGAACCGCATTTGCGGGTCCTAGTTCGCCCATCTCCCAGTCCTCCCTAAGTGGGATTGATACCTGGAAAGGCGTCGAGAGGTGATCACTAGGGACACAATAATCTGTCCTCTCTGGTAATTGCGGGTGTCTCGTCAGGATTCCCGAGTGCCCAACCGCGGACGCTTTCCACAGTCTGGCTTCTCTCATTCTGAGTGCGGAAAGTGTTGCCACTTTCTTTCCCATGAGATCTATGGGGAGGAGGTCCAGCACAGTATCCAGGGCTTCCCCTGGAGTAGTGCGTAGCCCGCCAGTTATGCATAGCTCTGCCATGCGTTGAACCCTGCTGAGTTTATTGAGGCATGTCCTTTTGTCTAAGGCTGGCCACCATACTACCGCTCCATAGAGCATGATCGGTCGTATGATGGTGGTGTAAAGCCACCCAACTATATAGGGGGTCATTCTCCATCTTAGTCCGATGGCTTTCATGCAAGTATAGAGGGCTACTGTGGCCTTCTTTACTCTATCCTCTATGCTCAATTTCCAATCGAGCTTTCTATCGAGGATTAGACCAAGATACTTGGCGTTGTTGCTGAAGACTAGCGCTTCCCCACATAGTCTTGGGGGAATCAGTGCCGGAACTTTGTACTTCCTAGTGAAGAGCACCAGTTCCGTTTTAGACGGGTTGACGCCTAGACCGCATTTGTCTGCCCATTTTGACATCTTCATGAGAGTGCTTGTCAGGCACTCACACAGCGTCTGCGGGAATTTACCCGAGAATGCTATAGCAACATCGTCCGTATACGCCACCACGCGGCAGCCACCCCCCTCTATCTCCCGCAGCAGTTCGTTCACTGCCACGTTCCATAGGAGGGGCGAGAGGACTCCGCCCTGCGGGGTGCCTCTACTGACAAATCTGGTGGACGTTGACGTCCCCAGTGATGCCTCAACCGTCCTGCATTGTAGCATCTGATCGATCAGGCTCACCGTCTGGGAGTCAACCCCCAGGTCCGTCAGTGCACCCGTGATGGCGGTCGGGAGGATGTTATTAAAGGCGCCTTCTATGTCGAGGAAGGCTACCAGGGTGTACTCCTTACAGTTGAGGGACGCTTCGATGATCGATGTGATCATGTGTAGGGCCGTTTCGGTGGATCTTCCTTTCCGATAGGCATGCTGGGAGTCTGAGAATAGACTAGGCGGAATATTTACCGTGAGATGCATCCCCAAAAGCCGTTCCATCGTCTTCAGAAGGAAGGACGATAGACTTATGGGTCTGAAATCTTTGGGGGCAGTGTGCGAGGGCTTGCCTGCCTTGGGGATGAAGACGACTTTGGTATGAAGCCAGGTTTCCGGGATATATCCATGGGAGAAGATTCCCTCGTATATTCTTTTGAGCCAATTAGTGCCTTTTTTTCCAGCGTGAATCAGTTGGGCAGGGATGATGCCATCTGGTCCCGCGGATTTGTATGGTTTGAAGCTTTTTATTGCCCAGGAAATGTTCTCCTGGCTTAGCAGGTTCCTGATAACACTTGAGGCAACGGAGGGAGCCGCGATGTAGTGTGGTCTGTTTTCATCGCAGCCGGGAAAGTGGGTGTTAAGGAGAAGATTTAGCGACTCATTGCTGGACGTTGTCCATGATTGGTCGGCGTTCTTCAGGTAGCCCAGAGTGGGTGTAGTCTTCGAGAGAACTTTGCGCAAGCGCGAGGCTTCCGAGTTATTCTCAATGTCGCTACAGAACTTACGCCATGAGGCGCGTTTGGCTTTCCTCAGTTCTTTATTGTAAACTGACAGACTGGCCTTGTAATCGGCCCAGTTCTGCTCAGCGTTTTCAGCCTTAGCTTTATTGAAGAGTCTTCGGGAGGCTTTCCGGAGTTCCCTTAGTTTCGGACTCCACCATTCAGGTTTCTTCCGGCCTCTGCTCTTGCTAGAGGGGCAGGATTTATCGAGCGCCTCATTGCAGGCGTCGGTAAATAGTTTAACAAGATGAGTCGTGGCTTCCCTGGAGATCTCCTCCTCAGGTGGAGTCTCAGGGAGAACACGACAGAGGTGGTCTGAGTACCGAGCCCAGTTTGTCCGCCTGAGGTTCCGAAATTGAGCTGGTCTCGGTAGTGAAAAGGAGAATACGGTTTCCACGTATCTGTGGTCCGAGAAGGAGTGCTCTTCCAGGACCCTCCAGGATACGATGTTCCCGTGTAACTAATGAGAGGCAAGTGTGAGGTCCAGGACCTCCTTGCGGTTTTTAATAATGAAGGTGGGATCACTCCCCCTATTTAAAAGGACCATTTGAGTGGTCAGTAAATAGTTGAAAAGTTACTCACCCCTTTCGTTGGTGTCAGTGCTTCCCCAATGGCAGTGGTGTGCGTTGGCGTCGCACCCTACGATTAGGCCGGTGTCAGCAGATTCTCAGTGAGCACCCCTGGCCTTTGATGCTCACTGCTGTTTGGTCTTCATTGCTGAAATTTGGGAGCAAAAATAAGTGCAAATCTCTTTTTGCAAGGATGTAGGTGCGAGTTTTACCTGCGGAGTCAGCTACGTATAGCTTATAAACAGGAGTCCTCAGACCAGAGACCCTGTTTCCGAGGATCCAGGGCTCCTGAATGACGACTATGTCGGCTCCACCCTTGGCTAGGTGGTGCAGGACAGCAGCGCATGCTGCCTTACAATGGTGGAGGTCTATCTGCAGGAGTATCAGTGACATTCCTGAGGTTCACCTCCACCATTGTCCTGTCGTGGTCGCTCTCCGAAGAGTCCAACTCCTCCGCGACCCCGATGTGCTTGAGATCCCTAGTGAGATCGCTCACGTCTGACACGTAACCATCTAGGATGTCATCCGACACCACTGATGCCACGTCTGACACCGCAGGCTTGATCTCCATACTAGGGATCTCCGGGGGCTCCAGGTCTGGCTCGACCGTCGGTTGCATGCCTTTGGAGTCGGACTTGTACGGTACTACGACTACCTTCTTGTAGCCGTAGTCCACAGCGCCCTCCGTGTCGTGGAGAAGTCTGACCGACTCCTCGTTTAGGACGAGGATGATTTGGCGCCTCTGCCCGTTGCTCTCCTCTACCTTGGCCACCTTCCAATCGGCTGTGGGAAGGTGGGGGTTGCAGACCTGCAGAATCCGGAGAATCTTATCCGGCTCTGCAGGCTTCGCCGATACCCACGCTCTGGCCCTCGGCTTGCTGGGGATGTCCTCCCACTTCACGACCTCCAGCTGGGCTCCTGGGTAGACCTCCTTGAGCGACGCTACCGCCACCCGGCGTCCTCACACTTGGGCGGTGGTCCTCCATTCTCCTCCAGCTCCTGGAGGAAACGGTCTTGGAGCTCGTTTTCCACGAGATGCCACTTGTCCCTAGGGATCTGCCCGTCTTTAGAGCCCCTGTCTAGGACTCCAATCAGGGTTTTTCCCCTCGCCACCTCGGCAAACGAGCGGTTGCTCAGTGTCTTCGTCCTCTTGGCCTGTTGGACTTGTGTGGCGGTGTCCTCCGCCGAGCGTTGCCGCTTGCTTGGGGCCTTGGCTGTGGCCTTGCCAGCTTTGGCTGGCTGGTAGTCGGGCAGGACTGTCTTGGCCCATCGCCGCGATTCGATTCCCTGGGCAGACGCCAGGAACACCGGGTCGTCGTTGCCCAGGATGAAGGCCGCACGTCTTTTATCCTGGAACTTGGGCCTATCTTTCGAGGCAGAGGCGCCGCCTGCCGGTGTTGTCAAGGGGTTCCCGGTCCCAAGGGGTCCGCCAGCCGCGATATCGCTCTGCATGGTCGCCCCCGCGGTAACCGGGTCGCCCTTGGGGCCCCCCGACGTGGATTGGCCCGATTGGCTTTTCGGTCCTCTCCTCACAGCGCCTGCTGCCTCGAGACGGTGGACCGACTTAGTCTCCTTCCCCGTCTTTTTGGGCACTGGTTTCCCAGATGCGTTTGTAGAGGGATGGTCTTTTCCCTCCGGCACTTTAGGAGGAGTGCCGTGCTCCTTTGCGGTGTTTTTTGTTTTAATATTTAAATTTGGCATATTTGATCCCACGAGTAGGCGGAAAGGGGTTCCTAGGGGCATAGCCCGCGTGCCCCGGGAAGCCTTATTAAAACTGGAGGTCGGCAGGTATCCAGAGTCCGCATATAAGCGACCGAGCACCCCCTCGGCCATGCATCCCTCGGCATATGACAGTGTCACCTTGGATTGGGGTTATTTCACTGAGAGTTTTCTCCGCCCGACTACAATTAGCCAGCATCCTGGCAGAGACATGACCGTACCGTACCAGACCGTTCTTTGTGGGGGCGGAAGGGGGTGGGTCGAAATTTTGAGATATACGTTTTAAAGTGAGAGCTAAGAGGAGTGCCTTAACAGTCTGAGATTTTTGAATATCCCCAGATTTTCGTCCTTTGTGGTGGCGGAAGAGGGTGTGGAGAAATTTTGAAACAAACTCGTCTCGGTCCGATATATTAGGAGTGTGGATACCAAATTTGGTTGCTCTAGCTTTTATAGTCTCTGAGATCTAGGCGCTAATGCTTTACTTACGTGTGTGTTAGAGAGAGACAGGGCGAGAAAAAAATGAAATTGTTTTCTTGATGCTGGCTATAATAATAATACGATCCATTATGCAGTCTAAAAGATATCGTCATTCTCTACGATTCTGCGTTTTTGGTTTTCTCGTATCTTTGAAATTGTGGATACCACAGATTTTCGTCCTTTATGGGGCGGAAGTGGGTGGGGAGAAGTTTTGAAATATTCTTGTAGTAGTGACATATCACAGAAGAATGGATCCAAAACATCGTTGCTCTAGATCGTATAGTCTTTGAGCACTAGGCGCTAATAGGGACGGACAGACGGACGGACGGACAGACATACAGCGCTGAATGGACTCGGCTATTGATGCTGATCAAGAATATATATACTTTATGGCGTCGGAAACGATTCCTTCTGGACGTTACACACATCCACTTTCACCACAAATCTAATACACCCCAATACTCATTTTGAGTATCGGGTATAAAAAGTAATACATTTAATTGTTTATTTTTCCAATTAGTTTTATTTATTAAAAATTATTATTCATTATTGTTTAAGGATGCCAGAACTTTGTATTTTTTGTCCCTTGCGCCCTTTTGAAAATAGCTATTCTTAATATTGCGAATAGCTTTCCTAATCACTTTATCTGCTGGCTCGTTGGGTATTTTCATCTTCACCGCCGCTGAAATAATATGGATATGTTAATTAATTAATTATTTTTTTTTAAGTTTTTTTAAACCTACATTCTATTTTTTTATTCTTCTTTTATTCCCGGGCATAAGAGAAGAATAAAGAAATATAATGTCAATGCAGCGAAACATGAATATAATTTGAACACAGTTTTTTTTATAAATTTAACCTTTTATACAATTGAATTTTTTTTATTTAACACGCGCTCAACACATATTATTAATTATTTAAAAACTGCACTTATCTGATATTAATAATAATCACTGATTACTTAATTTCACTTATTAAAACTTCGTTTGACGTTAGCAAAGATCAAAGCAAAAGAGTTCTGTCGACGCAGGCGCAAAGGAGACGAAAAGATAAAACGAAGTTCTCTGCTACTGCGCACGGTCGGCAGAACCGAATTACGTTCGGCACGCGCGGAAAAGAAAGAAACAAAAGAAAAAACAAAGGGTTCGATTTGGCTGGCGTCAACGCCTAGATGACATTGTAGATGACATTCGTCATCGCTCACTGCTGGTACTGCAGGGTAGTGACCGTACGTAACGGTGGTGAGTTTATACCCTTTAAACTTATTTTTGGATTATCTCTTCGAATTATATGCAAATATGTTGATCTTCTTTATCAACATAAATTTGCCGGTACATTTTTTCAATATCCGCAGATATAACAAATGGCCATTTACGCCATTTCACCATAATATCGAAGATATCTTTTTGGACTCTTGGTCCAACCCACATGATATCATTTAGAATTTTATTGTTTGTGGTTTTTGCTGAAGCATCGAAAACTACCCTCAGCTTTGTCGTTAGACTGGAATCTCTTATGACTCCTTGATGGGGAAAATAATATTTCCCATCATCTTTGGACTCTACCATATGTCGTAAGTTTTTCTATTCCTGCATACATTTTATGTAATTTTCTTTTAATTTTTTATTATTGCTGAGCTTTCTTTCTAAACTGTAAAATCGCGCCATATCTTGTGGTATTTTAACCACATATGTACCTACCATTTTCATATCTTCTTGTTGTTTCCAAAAAATGCTTTTCGCAAACATCTTCTTCTACGTCTTTCTTACTGTTTTCCTTAGCTAGAGTTTGCATCCTTATTTCTAGATTGCTCAGAATGCTTTGAATATCAAATTGCATAGCTAAGAAAAATCTTCTTTATTTTAGAGCTCATTCTATCACTGAGGAACTCAATTTTTCGCTTTCTCATTATACACTTCCCAGTTCAGCTTGATCTATCCTTAGCATGGTTTGCTCTAAATACGTCTTCAGGTTTTCCACTATTCTGTCGATTCCCTCAGATATATATTTTCTTTGCTATTTTTAATTTCTGGCTCTATTTCATCCTTCAAAGTTCCAGTCTCAACTGATTGTAACTTTTCTTTTTCTACCTTCCCTTTCGTTTGGGTTTCATCATTTTTGGACTCTACATACTTTTTATGTATGTCCTCTATATTTTTAATGATTTTTTCATACTCTTATAGCAGTCATGATCGACTACTCCATATATTAACAGTGCAGAATTATTGCCTGTAACTTTGTGCTTAAGGTCCTCTAACCTTTGGATTACATCGCTGGTCAAATGGCCAGCTTCAATCTTCTTAATCTCCTTTGCTATCGCGGCTTGAGCCTCTAATAGCTTTATTATTTGTTCCGATAACATCTTACTTTAATTTTTTAACTACTTAAATTAGGCTTAAAAACAAATAGAGATATGAGACTTAGCTGATGAGTTCTGCTTCTGCTGTTGTTGTTACTGCTGCCTCTGAAGTCGCTGCTGCTGATACCGCTGTGCTGCTGCTGGTGTTGCCTCTGCTTACGTCGCTGCTGCTGATATCGCTGTCGCTGCTGCTGATATCGCTGTCGCTGCTGCTGGTGTTGCCTCTGCTTACGTCGCTGCTGCTGATATCGCTGTCGCTGCTGCTGGTGTTGCCTCTGCTTACGTCGCTGTCGCTGATCTTCCTGTCGCTGCCGTTATTGTTGCTGGCACAGTGGGCACTCACAAACCCATTTAGATATTTATTTTTCACAGTCACAGTTATTTGCCACTTTTTTTTTCAATTCTAGCCATTAAGCACTTTCGATGTTTCGGATTATTATTTTTTCTCTTTCGATGTTCCGGCCTCGAAAACGCCACCGTCGCGAAAAATTTGTATTTTTCAATTACAATAGATATACATATTTCGTTATCTATTAAAATACAGCCTGTCCAGTTCGTATTTTTAAAAATTATTAATTGAAACTTCCGTTTCATTAATTTTTATTTATTTTTTTTTTGTTTTTATTCTCCGATCACAATAGATATACCCAGTTATCTATTAAAAATACAGCCTGTTTAGCTCGTATTTTTCCAAATTATTAATTGAAACTTTCGTTTCATTAATTTATTTTATACTCTGTTCCTTCCTATAGGAGGGAAATCAAAGTTTTTTATTTCGCTACCTTTAACTGTCAGTGAACTAGACACTTGTTCAGTCTCAAGGAAGCTGGTTTAACTCCGTGCTCTTACCACAGGGGGGAAACAACGGAAAGTCTCGAAGGACCAAAATGTTCAGACCTTAAAAGAAAAGTCTAGACATTTGCGAGTTGAGTTGTAAATTCAAACTAAATTTTATTCTTAAAATCAGAGCCTTTTATGTGATTTGACAATTAGGTAGGATTTTTTATTTTATAATTTTTTATTGTATTAATTATTATAATTATCGTCAGACCTACGCAAAGGATATATTTTACTGCGGGTGTCTACTTGAATGCATGCTTACATTAGTGATATTTTAAGAATGCGTTGGTTAAGCGTATTCTCCACTTGTGTTTCGTTGTAGTATCTTTTGATGGGCTACAGATCTTTGTTAACACCCGAACTGTCATTACTTATCCACTTTATGTGATTTCGTTAGACATCCGTTTTTGGATACATGAGTGAATGTATGCGATAATATGTTCATGTTTAAACAAGAAAGAAGCTTCATTCATACACAAACTATAATGCAACAGCTCCTGAGGCGCTAAAACTTAAAAAAATTCCTCTTTCAGCCAAGAAAGGACCACGGTTGAATCCGAACAACAATGGAAGGTATCCATTTTCTTTACGTCGCCAAGTAAATTGGCTAATGGGAACGCTGCACATAGTTCAAGTTTAGGTACCTTGAGCGTTTTCAGTGGGGCAACCCTAGCCATCGAACGAAGCAAATGAACCTCAGCGTCGGTACCCGTAATCGAACGGGCGTAGATACTCGGCCCTTAGGCCTGTGGGGTGGTTTTAAAGAAAGCAGGCAATCAAACCCATCATAGCGACGACGACGACGCGGAGGAAGAAGAGGGGGAGGGTCAACCCTTGTAGTCAACCCGTCAGGTGCGACTTAGCCAGCTACCCATGATGCTGAGTGTGCTGCAGCTGAACTTGCATAAAAGCAAGGTGATGTCAGCGGAGCTCCTCATTGCCATGGAGCAATAGCTTGCCGACATAGCTCTAGTCCAGGAGCCCTGGATTGCGACAGGCAGCTCAGTTGCCGGACTAAAATTCTCAAATCACAACATCTTCGTCTCAATATCGGTAAGCAGGAACAGAACCGTCGCACTCGTACGAAAGGGAATCCATGCTTACCTTAAGTATGTCTCATTACAGCACGGATGACCTGACGGTAGTGATGCTGGAAAGTGAGGAGAAGCGCCTTCTGGTAGCTTCCTGCTATATGGCTCATGACAAACCCGCACCCGAAGAACTTAGGAGTCTAGTGACAGAAGCTGGCACCAAAAACAATCAACTCGTCATCGGGACAGACGCCAATGCCCACCACAATGTGTGGGGAAGCCCCGGCATCAATTACAGAGGTGAGTCACTCTTAGGGCTCGCGCACACTGTAGCTGAAAGCGGAGCTGAAAGCGGAGCTGATAGCTGATTTATAAGCTCTGAAAAAACAAACACACTGCACCGGTGCAAGTGCGCACATTGCAGACTGAGCTGAGCTGAAAGCTGAAAAAGCTCGCTGAAATCAGCTCAGCTTAGTTTGATCGATCAAGCATGTTTGTTTTTTCAGCAAGCTGATTGCTGATTTTGTTCAAGTGTATTGGTTCATAAGTGATCGAAAATGGGCTGCAAAACATTTTTAAGCGAAATTACGGTTAACCCAGCGCTGGGGAATAAGCGGGACTATTAAAAATATTTGAATAATAGTTTTATTTCTATAATTTCTGGAAGGCGATAAATTGGGCAAAAAAGTTTTATTATTTACCATTACCAATGTAATGTAAAAATGTAATAATTCGTAAAAAAAAAGTAATACGAATACAAACTCAACGGAAATGTGGTTAAAAAACACGTAATTTAAAAAAAAAAAAAAAAACGAAGTAAACTTCCGTCTGGCTACTGTACGTGCTGTGAAGTAATAATTCATTAACAATATAATAATAATAATTATAATGATATCTATTGATGCCACTTAAGGAGATAGACAAAGGGAGGCAGTGGCTTTCAGCTTTCAGCAATCAGATCAGCCGACAATGTACGCACCTGCAAGCTGATTCTGCCTGAGAAAAGCTCTCAGATCAGCTGAGCTTTCAGCTTTGATTTCAGCTCCGCTTTCAGCTACAGTGTGCGCGAGCCCTTAGACTTTATACTAGCAACTAATCTATGCATAGCAAACGTTGGGGAGGAGCACACCTTCCTAGGTCCCACCTCATCCAACATGCTAGACCTTATACTTACGACGGGAAATAGTACTCTGGTATCTAGTTGGAGAGTCCATGAGAGACCATCTATCTCAGATCATAAGTACATTCAGTTTAAATGCGAGTTCAAATACTCTTCAAAGATAACAGCCTATAGAAACCCCCGGAATACAAACTGGGAAATGTTTAAAAAGACAGTTACTTCGAAGCTCGCGAATTCGGGCCCAGTGAAATCCACGGAGGATACAGAGAAGTCCCTAGAGACCCTATACTAGAAAACTGCTGGACTTACACATCAGGAATGAGGTAGGAGGACTGATGTCAACCAACCAGCATGCCTATACCAAAGGGAAATCGGTGGAGACTGGACTACATTCGGTAGTAGCTACCGACCCTCAGCTCCTTAATGGAACGTACACTCAGGGAGATACGTGAGTGGGCGGAAGAAGTAGGACTCAGTATCAACGCAGACTCTTTACCAAGAGGTACAAGGTACCGATATGGACCCCCCCGAAGATCAATCAAACTAGGCTAACCCCAAAAACACAAGTCAGATACCTGGGCACAGTACTGGATAGTAAACTGGCATGGAAACCCAATGTATTGGAAAGGGTGAAGAAGGCCACCATTGCGCTTTACGCATCCAAGAAGATGCTCAGCAGCACATGGGGACTGTCTCCGGCTCTGATGCACTGGATTTAGATCTCGGTGATACGACCAACTCTGCTGTATGGTGGCAAGCTACCGAAAAGAAGACGTATCATAGCTTATGGAAAAGACTCAGCAACAGTCTCTGCTCTGTATTACGGGGGCGCTGAGGTCAACCCAAACAAAAGCACTCGAAACCCTACATGGAATCAAACCCCTAGACATTCACGCTGGTCTGACTGCAGGAAAGGCAGCACAACGCCTCATCGCATCAGGAAATCTGTCGCCACGAGGATACGGGCATAGTTCAATCGGCAGGGAAATGACCAGATCAACTGATTACATGACCCCGAAACTTGCCTCGACGTCAAAACAACCGCATCTTTGAAGATGGAAAATTGGAAGGGACCAAACTGAGCACCTCAATATATACACGGACGGCTCCAAGATGGACGGAACAATGCAGCATATTCCAGGCAGAGGTTTTTGCCATCAGGGAAGCAGCAGAGGTCGGTCTTCTCACTGAAAAAGCACACGATGCGGTCAACCTATTCGTCGACAGCCAAGCGGCGATAAGATCCATGCAGTCGTCCGCGGTCAGCTCTAGAAATGTCTTGGCGAGCAGGGAGGCACTAGATACCCTAAGCACGACAAAGTCAGTGCGAATCTACTGGATTTCCAGCCACCAGGGCATCAAAGGAAACGAGACGGCGGACGTACTAGCTAAGGAAGGCGTCGGGCTGGCGAATACGAGAACCGAGAACGTGCCTGTCTCCCTTAGAACGCTGCAAAGCGATTTAGAGAAGCAGGCCAGATCACAAACCGAAAGCAGGTGGAGGAGTACCACCACCTGCAGAACCTCGAAAATAATGTGCAAGGAACGCAACGAGAAACTTAGCCTCTACCTACTGCACCTGCTGCACATGCAACAAAGCTAGGCATCACCAACAGAGACAGTTGTAGGAAATATAAAGAACCTGAGGAAACCAAACTGCAAGTGTCCTGCTCTCTTAAGGGCAAGGAGGAAATACCTGGGCACACCGGTGCTGGCATCACTGGAAGATGCCTCCAAGAGGACGCCACAGCAACTACTGGCCTACGCAAAAAATACCTCGATTCTCGAGGACTTTAAAATCCCCGAAATACTGCCGCGACGGTTCATACCCCCTATCCGGACAACTAAGGGCTATATTGGCCTATGTGGGGCTCCGCTGAGGGCCGTCTGGGTCAACCTAAAATAACCTTATTCACATACTGCATCTTTCAAGTGAAAAAAAAGTAAACTGTGTAACGTATGATTCTGTTGTTGGTATTTTTTTTTAGGTGCATTAGTTCTTAGGCAAACTTTTCATAAATATGGTCAGTTGCATAGGCAGTTCTATAAAAAAACTTGTTTTGCACCCCATCTAAAATTTTGTCTTTTTTTTTAACTTTGACAGGACTTTAGCAAAAATATATCCCTAAATGTTTGTATATGTATATGTTTTTTGAGTAATTTATAACCTGAGTCTAATCGTGCATTCTGTGCTTCGGATTCGTTCGGCTTCTGTACCGATTTACCTGCCAGAACCTCGCGAAAAACTGACAAAAACGGCTATCACAGCTCTTAAATCACATATAAAATTAATTTTTTACCGTTTTTTGTGATGGGATATATTTTTTTAAAATCCAGTCAATGTTGAAAAACTGCTCAAAAGTTAATTAATGAATCCATGAATTATTTTCGAGCACATGCAAGTCCGCAGTATTATAATGCCAAATGTTTATAGCGAGATATTTTACCTACGCAGTTCATTTCAACATGCGAGTATTGGTTTTTTTTAATGATGCAAATTACTTATTATAAAAATAAGCATATACATACATACATTGTAACACTTCAACGATATATTTCTATACGTCAGTAGGGGATGGATTGGAGGGGATGTCGAGGTCACTACCGGTGGGGATTCTCTGGTTCCGTGCTCATTCGGTAACTTGGCGGGGTTCGTTTGACCGCGTCTCGACTCCTACTACATAAACTTTAAAATTTTAGAATCCCGTGACTCTACAGGGAGCTAACTCCGAAAACAACAATCTGCCTATTCCGAGCATAACCGAAATTAAATGGCATAATCATACATAGGGCGTACCCGAAAGTACTAGGGGCTTTCGTCGGTGTGTCCCAAAACTATCGCGGGCGTGAGGTCTTGAGATGGAAGTCGACCCACATGATTCGGCACCCACCCTTCCATGATTTCCAGTTATGCGAAGGTTCTGGAAATCCCTATAACTCTCACCCTGCCCCATTACGTCACCATGTCACTAGAAAATTAGAAGTCTACTCCATATTCATGGCTGACAAAATTCAATATATTTCCCTGTACTTAATACTAGACATGTTGCTACATAATCACGAGGGGGAACGTTGTGAGTTGCTGCGGACACCGCAACTCTACAGTTATACCCGATACTAAGTCAGTATGGCTCTCCTCCGGCAGACGGCGCAAATATTAAACGACACGACAAGAAGTGCGTGCGATAGAGACAGCAAATCAGTCTGAGCGTGACGTCGGGCGCTGCGTAGCCACTGCAAATTGATTTGTTCCTTTTGGCTATAAAAATGATCTGATCTGATCCAGATTCAGCAATCTAATAGATATGGTCATTATCTATGATTCTGCGTTTTTAGTTTTCTCGAATCTGCAATATTGTGGATGCAACAGATTTTCTGAGATATACGTTTTATAGTGACATCTTAAAGGAGTGTGTGTACCAAATTTGGTTACTATAGCCTTAATAGTCTCTGAGATTTGTGGTTGCCTCAGATTTTCGTCCTTTGCGGGGGCAGAAGGGGGTGTGGCGAAATTTTGACACAAAACGGTCAAGGTCCGATATCACAGGAGTGTGGATACCAAATTTGGTTGCTCTAGCTTTTATGGGTTCTGAGATCCTTGAACTCATATTTTGCAATTGGCAAAACCGACCATGAAACCTGTGTGTTAGAGTGAGACAGAGCAAGAAAGAGTGAAATTGTTTTCGTGATTCTGGCTGTAATAATTATACGATCTGGTTCAGATTTTGCACTCTAGAAGATATAGTCATCTTCTACGATTCTGCGTTTTTAGTTTTCTCGTATCGTCGAAATTGTGGATGCCACAGATTTTCGCCCTTTGTGGGGGCGGAAGTGGGCGGGGCAAAGTTTTGAAATATTTTTGGAGCAGTGACAGTACCCCAATACTCATTTTGAGTATCGGGTATAAAAATGATTCTTATTTATAGGTAATCAAAAGGTACAAAAGTGCTGAGTCTGTAAAATATATGTTTTGTGTATTATGGATAATTTTAGTGTCTGGTGGGTAATTGCGACATTTTGATGGTCAGAAACTGCCCCGCTGTCTTCGCACTCTGCGGAGAGAGTGCATTGTCAGCAGAACTCACTGCAGTGGCTAGTGTGTTGTCGTGAGGTATTATATTGCATGTTACGTAGAACACTGTGTCACGGTGCCACTGTGTTATGCCGTCGGGTATTATACACTATTACTTAAACATATTTCTGCAACTGAACATGTATGTTGTGATGTATGTATGGATCGTGTCTTATTTTTGTTGGCAATATCATTAGTTAAATACGGAGACGCAGTGATTTATTTTATTTATTCATAAAACCGGAAAACTATGGAACGTTGAGCATGGAAAAAAAAAAACAACAAATTAATTGCAAGAATATGAATTTATGATTGTTGTCACCGCTTGGATTGCGTTGCGATGTGTACATGTGCTTGTATGCATGTGCATACATATGTCAGCAACCAAAGCTCAGCGGGTAGCTAAGAGAGGTATACTGGATCGGAGGTTGACCGCAGGAGCTTGCTCTGATCAAATTAAACCTTTGGTAGTAGGTGGCCACTACCGTTGGCAGAACGAAGTATGATTTAATTTGGAGCTAGAACGAGAAATGAATACATATGTATGTACATATGCCACGGGAACTCGGACTGGGATGGAAAACTCGCACAAAATCACTGCACTGGTGTTGGGCTTACTTATCTTGAATTTGGAACGATCCGCCGATGCTGGCTGGGGTAAGCTTCTCCTTATGGGGAAGGCGAAGATCCGGCTCGAAGGACCAATGATAGTAGGGGGGCGGATCGAGGTTCAATTTCCAACGGCGAGGTGTATGTTCCAGTTTAAACTCTGGGTATTCGCTCGGTATGTCGACCGGTTGCAGCGGGGGTGAAAATTTAACTACTACTTATGGTGCTTTTTCTGCCGTGAGCGCCGTGTGGATCGTGGATTGTGGATCCGAGCGCCCCTCCGAGCGCGCGAGAGCGAGCCGGGCCCGAGGTGCGCGGAGCCGGCACAGTGCGCGGAAACTGTATACTGCTGGCCTGAACAGAGATGAATAGAATATACATTTGTAAAAAAGAGATGGCTAGATATAGTACTTATCATTTCCAATACATGGGTAAAGAAAAATATAAGGGAAACAGAGCAAAGACGTGGATATAAAGAGTCCTGCTCTTTGAATCATTATCAGTCATAGATTCAAGAAGTCAGCTGCAAGATGCATGCCAAACAAATACAACTTTTTTTTTAATGCAATTCGAGGAGATGATCTTCGAGGAACACGTACGAATTCTTGAAAATTTGATGAGCATTTTGGAGGATCTGGAGGAAAAGGAGCTTCAGTACTCCAAGTTTGGCTTTCATTATAAGCTATGCCCCTGGAGTGATGACGATGCAACGGACGGAACTGACACATGCCTGTTTCATACCCTACCAAATAAGAAAGCAGAAGCTATAGACCTAATGTTAAAGTACTATAACTTAAATAAAAGAATGTATCCCAGCTCAAAAAATCAATAAAAATCTTAAATGTCTCTGAAATAATATTGTGTTTTATTTTAAACGAATTTTCTTAAACATTTGTATTATTATCTTATCTTTATAGTTAAAATCATTTTTCTTGAATTGTTTTAAAAAACAATTTAATGTTTTTTTGCTGCTTTTAAATATTCCATATAGGATACAGTAATGACCGCATGTATTTGAAAATAACCTTGCAGTGGTTGTTTATTAAATGTAAACTTTGTGGAATTTTTCCTTAATACTTTTAAAAATTTTTTATTTTGGGGATATTGACCATATGAATCAAAAAATTCTGCTGAATATTTGTTTTCAAAGTAAAAAGCAACCCAATGAGTTCCTGAATGGCTTGAAGAATCTGTGTTTGCTATTATTAAAGCAGGATATATCGAAATTACTTGAGGCAACTGATCAGAGGGATAAACTCCTTTAAAAATTGTTTTTGTTTTTGAATGCTTGGAAAGCAACTTATCGATTTGCAAAGTATTCATTTTTACAATAGAACACGAATATTTCCATGTTTATCAATATCAATCATTGAGTCATATCAACAGTATACCAGACAAGTAACTGCTTCTGTAAGAGGCTCCGAAAATCGTCCTTCAATTCGGATGGCTCCTTGTGATATTAAATTTGAGCATACAGTTGAATTTTGATGGTCTGCAGTTAGGTCAAATGCTTATATAAAACTATTTTTATCAAACATTTCCTTTGTAATTTGTAAGCCTCGATCATAATGTTTTATTCCAGTTGATCTGAATAGCATATTATATCCTCTAGAGCTTTGAGCATTTTCAGAGTTCGAGAAATCAAACTCAAGTGGCTGCGATGGTACTTGTACTCCATCAACCAATAGATTAAAGCGTTGAATTTTAAAACGATCAAAATTGATTTGTTTTTTACCATGCAAAAAGCCAAAAAATTGGGAAGCTGTCCAATAACTGCACTGTCAATTGAAAATGTATTATTTCCTGGATATATTGTAAATGATTTTACTTGAACTTTGATGTATGGATAAATGGCATTTTTAGTTTGTAAAACATGATGATGAGCCAATAAAATGCTCGGATTAATAGTCATGTGTTTCATGAATAGTTGGGCCTCCAATATTTTAAGATTTGGTTCAGTTTCAGATTCCATTAAATAAAATGCTGTTTTTTCAATGTTAAAAGTAATCCTCAAATCTACATTATTTATAAGCAGTTTTGTTTGATTAAATATATCTCCATGAACTTTTCCGAATAGTTCAACCTTATTACAGTTTTGAAAAATATTTTTGAGCATAATGGATCCATCGGTGTTAACGTATCTACCAGATAATAATTTACCATAATTAGGATAATAACCTTGAGTGGCTAAGTGACTTTCACTGGCATCACTACCATAGTTTAAAATCGTTTGCAAATACGATCTATAATGATAGTTATTATCACTCTGAGAAACCAAAATATTATTTAAATATACGGACGAACTTCTAAACATTGAATGCAAAATATTATTCACTACTCCAACATCGTTTCCTTCAATTTTGGCATTATGTCTCTTATAGTTAATTTCTTTGTTGTTTTTTTTTTTTTGGTCTCGACTGCGTATGTTTGTATCCTTCTTTAGATGATAAATGAGATAGTTTTTTCCTAGACCTTCTCTTTTTATTCTTTTTACCTGCCCCATTCTGGAATCGGGTTAACTTATTAATGGCTTTATTTGACAGGATTTGCAAAGCAATTTTACTTTGTTCTTGGATAATGGTTCTTAAAGGCTTTCGACCAAACTCATTTATTACTGCTTTTCCAGTCTCAGAAGCTTGGTTTTTAATAGCCCCGAAAGGAATAGTGGTTTTATGTAATTAAAAAGACCACTAAAAAAATTCCCAATTCCTCTACATTGTTGGATAACTCTGGGTGAAACATAAAGACTTCCTATATGATTCAACCCTCCTCCACACTGATTTAAATAATATTGTTGATAAGATTTCGTCATGGTGGTTATTTCTACTCTGAATAAATTTCCATCATTACACGATTATTTATAGCATTTCTTTTCGTTTTTTAAAGTGAAGGGTAACAAAAATTGGAATTGCTGAAGATTCAAATGGTACTTTATACCCTTTGGAATCGGTAATTAAGATCGAAATTTCTTTTGGAGACCATATTTCAATGGGATAATATTCAATATTGTTGAATTGTATAAGTTGCTATTTTCCATTATAATGTAATACTCGAAGACATCGAGGTCTTTTATTTCCAACACATCTTGGTTTTATAATGTCAGTGTAAACAAAAATCAACCCATTTTGAAACTGTTCAGACTCTATTGACTCATTTTCATATCGAAATGTTTCTCCATTTACTAAGCTAATAACGAATTCTGTTGTTTCTTCAGATACGATTGAGGTATTCTCAGGCCTGCTTTTTATACATTTATATAGATATAAGTCTGTAATTCCTACTTCCCAGTCATCGTTCATGTTTTCAGGAATATTTACAATGTTTGTAAATGCACACTTAACGTTATCATGATATACATTTTGAAGTGGTTTGAAAGAGTAACGTATAAAAAAAAAGGTATAAATACTGGGATCCACAAAAGGGAACATTTAGAAAAGTACCAAGAAGGGATATTGGTCTCCCCATGTTACTCAACTTTGCCGCCTCAATTCAAGTTAAAAGGTAAACGAAGGAGAGCGGTTTGTTTTGTCTGTTTTTTTGAGTTGAAACTTGTAAAATAATTACGGCGTCAAGTCGAAAATGGAGGATTCTCAATTTTAACGCTGTACTGGGGGTCTCAGACTGTGCAGATCTAGCCTCGGTCTCTTGGAAGAAAAACTGTTGGCGAAGACAGACGTGCTATTGTTGCCCAGTCCAAGTATAAAGAAAAAAAAGAGGTATAAAAACCGGGAAAAGATCTTCACAGCTAAATACAGCAAAAAGAAAAAATATTGTGCGTTTATAAAGTAAAAGTGTGTTAAGTGCCAATTTCAATTGGTATGTATTTCAGCGTCGCTAATATACACCACATACACTCGTGGCGTAGGGTAGTGCTTTTTTTTATTGTAGGAAATTAATTTTTCAGATTGGCGGTTAGTACCTGCTTAAACTTCGGGCAATCGTTTGGGTACCTGTCTGAACCCCAATACGAAAGCTCGCAACAACAATTTCCCCGATATTAGGTCCTCCGCCCGCGACAAGGGACTTATGCTCCTCGCCCAACTACAGCTCCGTACCAAAAATTCCCAGCGATAGGCCGAACAGCACAAAGCGGGAGGCGTAAAAGATCTGCTCATCAGTCGCTTTGCGGGCGCGAGCCACTTATGTGTCACGGACCCACGATATATTGGAGGCCGTCCAATTCTGCGGAAATTATTAAAGCGATGTAAACGGTCAACCAATTTCTACCCGAAATATAGATCTGGGCCTAGACCTATTTTCTTTTCCCCATACGAAGTGCCGAGGAGTGCCCAGATGTGAAGCCGGCGGCAACGACTGTCGTTTTTTTTATATCCATCAGTGTAATTAGTGTAATTAGCTTAGTAAATTTCTTTTGGTTGTGTTTTAAATTCTGTTCGGAAGAAATAGCAAGTGGAATGTGTGACAGGGCGAAAGTGAATAACGGTTAACCGGCAGAGGAGAGCGTGAGTTTTTTTTTGTAAAATTATTTCTCCAGCTTTCGTTTTAGGAACGTTGCCGCAGTCCATGGAAGCGCTTTCATCGCTGTTTCAACGCATTTATTAAAACAAATCAAGGAAGGCCGTAAGTGATCCCAAAACATAAAGATAAAGTATTGGAGTTTGTTTGTTCTTAGCAACTATTTATTGCATAACCGAAAAAAAACCTCACGTAGTCTGGTGCTTCTTCGCTTAAGAGAGGCTGGGCGCTCTCCCTTATGCCCTGCTGGCAACCATAAGCGCTTACGCCGCGCATAAGAAACAGCCCTCTTAAGAACAAGGCACAAAAGGGAAGATGCGAGGCTGGTCGCTCTGACGTTCTTTTATGCTTTCTACTTGCGGTTGCTTTCGCTAATGCACTTGAATAACTGACCTGCCATAACGATCGCTGCGCTCAGTTGTTACATTCCCTTTTGCATATTTATTTATTATTATTATCTATTTGCCTAACATAAAAGCTAGAGATATTTACCCTTCCCTTCTTTCAATTTGTAAGTTAAGTTTTAATCTAAATTGTATTATTAAGAGTTAATCATTTATTAGTTTACTAGTGCGATGCATGTGCTATTGCTCAATATGAAATATAGGATTTAACATGAATCGGGGCTAGAGTTCTATATGCGGGGACCATGCTGGGCAAAGGAGGGTAATGGGGTTGGATAGGAGGCTGTAAGAGCCTTCTTTATGGGATCACCGGATGAACCGGGAGCGGTGATCATGGTAGGGTGGGCATGAGTGGTCACAACAACACCGTGGCACGACTTGTATGTGTATATGTGTCCGTGTGCGTAGTTAGGTGTATTTGCTCTTGTACATATTTGTGTCGATACTTCGCTTGCACGTGAAATTTTTAATGAACGTTACTGTGTCAGTATTATGATTGTTGGAGTAGAGCTGTGTCCCGTCCGTTCTGGGAAATAAAAAACCCCCCCATTACTTGCCGATGAGACGGAAGCCGGAACAAGCACGTGCCCGAAAGGGAGACGAACCATCACCTGCTCAGCCTTCCGTGAAGGTTTGGTAATATCCAATATGCTACAATTTAACGAATCATTACTAAGTAATGTCACGAAAAACTCTGTTAAATTTACCATTTTTAGTTCTACGTTCTTTGCAGTTTATTAATTATAGGAAAACCAATTAATTTTGTTTTTTTCCAATTTGCACGGCCTTACTGTTTCTAACAGACCTCATCAACTTTTTCGTCCACTTACGTATTTCAAGTCTTGAAATGGATTTGGTTCACTTTTATACCTCTTAAGTTTTACTCTTAGCTTTCGCTGTTTATCAGTAAGCTTCACTTTAGTCAATGCTGGTTTTTTTGATGCTTGAGTTTCTAAAAATGAAGTATCCTCAACTTTACGCTTATTAGGTTTTGAGTTGAAAGATTTTTCGGTCAGAAATTCTTCATCATCGATGTCGTTAGGTAAATCAGAGAACTCATTTGTGATAGAGAGTTCCTTTTTTGAGGACCCATTATTTGTATTGTTAAGAATAGAAGTGTTAGGTTTTACATCTAACCAAACTGACTCGTCTTGTGTTTGTATTCCAATGCTTTGAGGTGGTGAAAGTGGTTCGTTCTGCGTTGTTCTTATATCCACTGTCTCATTTATTTTTTTATTTTGTTAGTAACACAATTCTTGACGTAATTTAATCCATTTATTAAAGTCACTAGCTTTTTTATCATTTAAAATAGGCAAAAACGTTATATTTATTAAATCGTTTTTCTGGGCATTATTTACCAATTTTTGATATGCATTACTTATAATTGCATTTCGAAGTTTATTATTTGCCCTTTTGAGCACATACAATAAATGTTTGTTCGCTTTCAGTCGATTTAGATTCATTTTGTAAACCATTTTCATCTGAAAAGCAAACTGTATACTCAGAATTAAAAATATGTGTACGAAATCTAAGGAGATCATTTATTCCCTGAGTAAGATCAATAAGTAAATAACCATGTGGTTCATCTGTCACCTCCTTATATATTCTGAAGAGCTCCTGAGAATTTTCAGGATAAATTTGTCTTGCTAAGCATTGAAATTGAAGCTTATCTCTAGGATTTTTGAACGCAACGATGTATTTTGTGTTTAGTGAAATATCTCGAGTATGTGATGATTTATGAAATATATTTTGTGTGACTACTATTACGGATAAATTCCTGTGGTGTGATCCTTTTTTAAATAGCTCACAGACATTTTTATTAAATGCACCCATCATTAAGTCATCTAGTATTAAAAGAATAGGCTCACGATTTTCATTTTTAATTGTTTCGGGAACTCCTTTATAGTATTCGATGGTATTAAAATTTGGCCTAGCATGCTCCTCTCCATAACACCAAATTATTCGATTAATTGAAATGCTCAGAAAATCATTCCTTTTGTTTATTAAATTTTCTAAAAACGTTGTCTTACCAGATCCTGAAGGTCCGCAAAAAGGCATTGTAAAAGGATGTATAAACTGCTTAAACATTTTTGGTTATGTTTTATTTATTAATATTTTATGAATGTTTTCTAACATCTAAGATATTCTAATTTTGGGACAGTTTTTTTCTAAGTGAGTATCAGATGCGCAATAATTACAATAAACAACTTGTGTGTATCCGCTTTTGTGAGGATCCTTTTCAAACAAACGCTTAAATGAATCCATTTTAAACAACTAGTTACTACAAGTGCTTAATATAAACTGAAAATCTAAACATATGAGTCACCATTACAGTAGATAGCGTAGTTAGAATTTTCCAAGATAACAAATAGCTTAAATAAATTATTTATTATTTTGGATTTAATTATTTAATTATTTATTATTAAAATTTGGATAAAATGTGAGACGTTTTCCTATATCGATATCAATAATATTATTTGTTAAATACTTAGATAAAAACTTTTTTTTAATTTCACCACGTACAACAACGGTCCTAAATCTATTTAGTGGTGAAAGTATTTCACCTAAACTTAAATATGATATTTCACCATCTGACCATTCCAATCCATTTATGGTTTGACGATTAATATTTTGTTGTTTAATCATTTCATTATCCAATCCATTCAGATGATATGGAGGTTTGAAATGAAAGAAGTTTGGTGTTACTGTTCCGGTTTGCATAAGCGACATCTCCTTGATAAAAAGTTGTTTATTATTTCCAAAGAGATATTGAATATCAACTATAACGCTTGAATTCCTGTCGATTGTTTTCATGTTGGTTTGAGATTTTTTAAGAAACTGAATGAGCCGTTGATGCCTTTCTCCTTTATATACAGCCCAATTTAACCCAAAATCTCTTTTCATTTTTGAAACACATAGGTGCCAAAAAAGCTTGGCATCTCAAACATTGGTGACCCCCCGACGTGATATAAAACCATTTCTTAATCGCGTTCCGTTAAAACACTTATTAATTATACAATATTGTGTTGTTGGGTAGTTTAACTACCAACAAATACATTTGGGTGCACATTGAAAAACAGTTTAAAGTGCAAATTCAGTGAGAGTGCGGCTTGAATATTTATAGACAAATTCCGGTACTTTCAGCGTCGAATCTCTCATTCTCTGCGCAGCTGCAGCCGCGGTTCTTGACTTTTCGTGTCTTGCATTCTCGCTCTCGCGTCTATACATCGTCGCTTAAGCGGTATTTCATTTTCCGTTGTTGTGTCGAATTGCACAACGGTTAACATGGACAACGATCCGAATACAGGCGCGGGCGGAAATATTGTGGTGGCTGATTCCAGACTGAGTCTGTATAAGCGTAAAAGTCAGTCATTATATCGATTGCACAGGCTTGGCGAATCCTTCGCGGGGAATAAAATCGATAAGCTGACCGCCGCGGAAGTCGAGGTGCGCCTTGATATGTTGGCAGAAATTCGAGAGGAATTTAATTAGGCCCATAATGAATTGGAGGCTCTCGATCAAAACGAGATTGGGAGTGAGCTGCGCGAAATCTTCGATACTCTTTTCATATCGTTGAAAGCTGAGTTGCTGGCTGCTGTTGAAGTAAGCCAGTCACACGCTGCTGTCCATTCTGCGACTCTGCCAAACCATTCCGGACATAGTACCATCATCATGGCTCACAAGCAGCGACTTCCTGAGCTGAAGGTGCCTTAGTTTTCTGGTGGATACGTCGAGTTTTCGGATTTTATGGCAATGTCCAAATCGGTGATTGAAGCGGATGCGGATCTCAGTGACATCGAGAAATTCCAGCACCTTCGCTCTTGCCTCGCTGATGCGGCTTTGGATTCGGTTCGATCGTTGGAGCTCTCCAGTGCCAATTATCGTGCGGCTCTGGATATACTCAATAAACGCTTTAATAACAAAAGACTTGTTTTCCAGGCACACATCAAGAAGATTCTTGGGCTTAAGAGGGTAGACTCGCCTTCTGCTAAAAGGCTTCGGGAGTTTTCGGATGCAGTCAATTTACACATGCGAGCGTTGCAGACATTGGGAACTGCTGAGGAGATTTCAGGATTCATGGTCATCAACATGCTGCTGCAGAAGTTGGATTCGAAGACGCAAACCAAATGGGAGGAGCACACATCGTCGGATGCTATACCTACCGCAGAGGAATTCTTCGAATTCTTGCAGCAACGCTGCCAGAAAATGGAGCGATTGGAATATGCTACAGCGACACACGCTAGTAGCGATCAGGTGGGAAAAAACCATTCCTATTCGCAGGTTAAGAAAACGTTTGTAGCTTCCAACTCTTCCGCCGACCCGTCTGTATGCGTCTTTTGCCACTCAGCGGGCCATGGAATATACTCGTGCAAGATATTCGGAAATCTCTCACCGTTGCTGCGCCACAAAGAAGTGAAGAAGCTTTCCCTATGCTTCAATTGCCTCAAACCGGGGCACCGGACCCGCGCATGCAATAGTGGAAAATGTCGAGTATGCGGCGGTAGGCATCATAGTTTGTTGCACTTCGATAGTATACATCCCACAACACAAAGCTGCCCAGGTATTCCTCCTCCCGATCTGGCCGTTCAACCGGACACTCTTTCCGTTGCTCAAAATTCTGCTAGCAGCTCGTCTCTACCTTCGTCTACCTCTCTTGCTGCCCAAGGTCTTCACTCTGATGTCGTGCCTCTGGCTACAGCCGTGGTTCTCGTGAAGAATCGGTCTGGCGTTTTAGTTCCTTGTCGTACCATCTTAGATTCAGGATCGCAGCTGCATCTCGTCACATCCAGGTTCGCCCAGCAGCTTCAGCTTAGGAGAACTCAATCGTCTGCACTTGTGTCTGGACTGGGCGATACCAGCGTGTCTACTGAGGGATCCACCATAAGCATTTGTATGCATTCTCGCACCTCTGCTTACACAACTACGCTTACTGCTCTCATCGCCCCCACGATTACCGATTCTCAACCAAGTATGGCAGTAAATGTATCCGATTGGCGTATTCCATCTAACATTCAGCTCGCTGATCCTGCATTTTTCAATCCTCAACGGGTTGATCTTCTCATTGGTGCGAGCGTTTTTTATGATCTCCTCTGCGTAGGGCAAATCCAACTCACCGATGGACTGCCTCTTCTGCAGCAGACCCGGCTTGGGTGGATCGTATCTGGCGGTGGACAGAAGGTATCAAGCTCGGCGCTTTTGGCCACGCACAATTGTCCAGATTCGATAGCTGAGATGGAAGCAAGGTTGGATAAAACTCTTCGTATGTTTTGGGAAGTCGAGAATTGTGTGGAGGCTGGGTTGAATACCAAAGAAGAAGACGATTGTGAAGCACATTTCGTAAGCCACCTTTCACGGTTGCCATCCGGGGAGTATGCAGTTCGTCTGCCGCTAAATAACAATACTGATCGTTTAGGAGAATCTTATTCTCAGGCTTATCGACGGTTCATCAGTCTGGAGCGAAAACTGGAGCGTAATCCTACACTCAAGGAGCGGTATTCCGCCTTTATGAGGGAGTACATTGATTTGCATCATATGCACCAAGTCAACCCTGATTCCCGTAGCCTCTGCAAATATTTCTTGCCTCATCACTGTGTCCTAAAGGAGGACAGTACGACGACAAAACTCCGTGTCGTTTTCGATGGATCCGCAGCTACATCAACTGGATATTCTCTAAATGATGTGATGATGACAGGCCCTGTTATTCAGCCTGCATTGTTTAACATATTGATACGCTTTCGAACATATCCAGTCGCTCTCACTGGGGACATTTGTAAAATGTACCGTTGCGTACGAGTGTCTCCACCCGACAATTTGTATCAGTGCATCCTATGGCGAGATTCCATCGAGTCCGAGGTTCAAGTCTACACATTAGACACCGTCACATACGGGACGAGGGCTGCATCATTTTTAGCGGTCCGCGCAATGCACCAGCTGGCCATCGACGAGGGTGAATCCTACCCTCTTGGCTCAGCTGCTCTGCGTCAGGAGTTTTACGTGGATGACCTTATTTCGGGCGGTAATTCGGTCGCACAGGTCATGGACAAGATGCACAAAACATCAGCTTTACTGTCCCGTGGTAACTTTAGACTTAGGAAATGGTGCTCCAGTCACCAGGAAGTACTTGAGGGAACCCCTGAAGATGACATAGAGAAGTTCCTAAAGTTTAATGATGGAAGCGACATAGCCAAAACTCTCGGCTTAGCGTGGGACCCTGCTTCGGATCAGCTGCTTTTTGCCTTGTCCGCACTGGACACAACATCAAAGCCATCAAAGCGGTCGGTTTTATCTACGATTGCGCGGTTCTACGACCCTCTTGGATTGATAAATCCAGTCATTGTCAGGTGCAAAATCTTCCTTCAGCAGCTTTGGAGAGAAAATTTGGATTGGGATGAAAGCCTACCCTCAGCGTTGCATTCAACTTGGATGGACTTGAGAAATAGTTTGGCAAGCATTTCTCGGATCTCATTTCCTCGCTTGGTTCTTCGTTCTAGTGTGGCTACAGAAGTTCACGGATTCTGTGATGCCAGCTTAGAAGCATATGGCGCTTGCGTGTATGTCGTGTCCAGGGAAGCCCAGTCTTCGAGCCACGTTTTGTGCTCAAAGTCGCGAGTGGCGCCGCTAAAGACTATATCGATTCCTAAGCTGGAATTAAGTGGAGCCCATTTGCTTGCGAAAATCATGCAGAATGTAAAGGACATGGGAATCTTTACATGTCGGTTCTATTGCTGGTCGGATTCGTCAACAGCATTATCTTGGATTAGGGACGAGCCAGCTAAATTTCAAGTTTTCGTGGCAAATCGAGTGGCATCAATTCAGGAGTTGACGGCAGCCATGGAATGGCGCTATGTTCCCACATCTTTAAATCCTGCTGATATTCTCTCCAGAGGCTCGCTTCCCAACCATCTTATCCAGTCAGAGCTATGGTTTCACGGCCTATCCTTTTTGCTAGGCTCCAAGGATAAGTGGCCTGTATCTCCATCTAACAACATAGCAACTTTGGAGCTTCGCAAGAGAGGATTGCTAATCACGTCTCCACATGCCGATCTCACGTCCGGATGCAAATTTGCGAATTCATTCTTTCGCATGCAGCGCACATTCGCCTACATGCATAAATTTGTACATCGTCTTAGGCATCCAGGACTCACCGTTTCTGATATTCGGCAAGGAACGCATCTTCTAATTCGACACATTCAGCTGGCAAATTTGTGGATGGACATAAAGGAGATTCGGCGCAATGGTCAAGTCATGAAATCCAGTTCTATTAGTTCGCTCAACCCGTTCATCGATCATTCTGGACTACTTAGAGTTGGAGGTCGTCTTGGCAACTCATCGCTAGGATTTGACGCTCAGCACCCGCTCATTCTGCCAAAGGGACATTCCATTACCTTTGCGCTGATAAGATATTATCATGAAAGAAACCTCCATGCCGGACCTCGCGCCTTGCTATCCAAAATTCGGCTGGAATATTGGCCCATTGGAGGTGTTAAGGCAGTGTCAAGGGTCGTCAGCAGATGTGTGAGATGCTTCAGGACTAGGCCGCGCATGGTCGAACACATCATGGGAGACCTACCTAAGGAACGTTTGGAAGGATCTCGAGCTTTTGAAGTCACTGGAGTAGATTACTGTGGATCTTTTTTCTACCGATCAGAAATCCGCACAAGGCCTCCGATCAAGTGCTACATTAGCGTATTCATCTGCTTCACTTCTAAGGCTATACACATGGAGCTCGTAAAGGATTTGACCACCGCATCGTTTCTAGGCGCACTAAAGCGTTTTACTTCCACTCGAGGAAGGCCAAGTCAAACTTGGTCGGACAATGCGACAAACTTCGTTGGGGCCAAGAACGAGCTTCTGGAGCTAAAGAAGCTCTGTCTGAGCGAACCGCATATGAAGGCGGTCCACGAATCCTGCTTGGCTGACTCGATCGACTGGCGTTTCATCCCACCGCGCTCTCCGCATTTTGGCGGGTTGTGGGAAGCGGCCGTGAAGACCGCAAAATATCACCTGTACCGCTCAGTTGGACCATCTGTGCTTAGCTTCGACGAGCTGCGCACTCTGATCTGTCAGATCACTGCAATTGTTAACTCTCGCCCTTTGCTCACGCTTTCAGAAAATCCTGATGATTTAGACGTTTTGACTCCTGCTCATCTGCTTTTAGGCGGCCCCCATGAGCAAATCCTCGAGCCTGACCTAACGAAGCTGAACTACAATCGTCTGGATGGCTGGCAGCGGGTCACCCAACTACAGCAAATATTTTGGAGCCGTTGGCGCGAAGAGTATCTCACTCTTTTGCAAGAGCGCGCGAAGTGGCGTACCCCCGCGCAAAACATCTGCAAGAACGACCTCGTTCTGGTGAAGGACGAAAATCTTCCTCCAATGCGTTGGCCACTGGCTAGAGTGGTCGATGTCGTTTTGGGCAAGGACGGAGTGTGTCGCGTCGCTGACCTGAAGACATCCTCAGGAAATATCAGGAGGGCCGTCACTCGGCTATGTTTGCTGCCCCTTAAGGAATCTGTTGAGAGACTAGCTCCCAACGGGGGGAGTATGTTCGGGCCAGCCGCTGAAGAATAACCGTAACTTTAACATTATTATTGTATGAGCAGAGAGAGCCGCCTATGTTGTAAAACGTTGACGTTCTGCAGAGCTGCTGCGCTCTCCCGCTAAAGGGGCTCTCTGCCGCCGCCACTTCGGCAACTACTTTGATCTGCTGCCGCCACTTCGGCAATCACTTTGATCTAACGCCGTCGTCTATAGTTTAGTTCTATGCTAACCCCTCTGCGCATTGGTTGCATATCGATCTCGCATAAAGTTTATCTGGCAATAGCAAGCAATCGGCTTCCGCTAAGCCACCAACATTAAATACGAATTATATAGTTTAACCCAAAATCTCTTTTCATTTTTCAAACACATAGGTGTCAAAAAAGCTTGGCATCTCAAACAGGTACTTATGATAGAAATGTGCAAATAGATTTAACCCGTTTATGATTTGAAATTTCAAAAAAAAAAGTGTAATCAAATAAAACGCGATGTTCTTGAGTATAAGCAAACACTTTTAAATAAGCAATCATCCCAACATAACAATAGAAAATAAAAATTATATTAAAAATGAGTAAGCAACAAGTTGTTAATGAAATACATAAGCCTGCTAGAAGAAACTTTATTCGTCGTAAATTCGTACAAAAGGGAATTAATGACACGTGGCAAATCGATTTAGTTTAAATGATACCCTTTTATAAGGAAAACAAAGGATATAGGTACTTGCTGACAGTAATTGACACGTTCTCGAAGTATGCATATGCAGTTCCCGTTAAGTCTAAAACAGCTTTAGATGTTTTATCAGCATTGAAGAAAATATTAAAAATATCTAAACATAAACCTAAAAATATTCAATCTGATCAAGGAAAGAAGTTTTTTAATGTAGCCTTCGGAGAGTTAATGAAAAAGGATAACATTAACCATTACCATACATATACACACCTTAAGGCATATATTTGTGAACGTTTTAATGGAACATTAAAAAATCGTATGTGGAAAATCTTTAGTATGCAGGGTAATCATACGTGGATTTATACCTTGCATGACTTACTAAAAGATTATAATAATTCATATCACCGTACTATAAAAATTAAGCCTATAGATGTAAACAAACAAAATGAAGAGTTTATTTTGAAAACAGCTTATAATATTTGTAAGGTATTTCCTAAACACAAGTTTTCCATTGGTGATCCTGTTAGAATAAGTAAATATAAAGGTATTTTTACGAAGGGTTACAATCCAAACTGGACCACCGAAGTTTTTAAAATTTTAATAGTAAAGTCTACTAATCCTGTAACATATATACTGGAGGACTATAAGGGGGAAACGATCAGAGGTTCCAAAAAACGAAAGCTGAAAATGCTTTGCTAGTGGAAAAAATACTCAGAAGGAAAAAGAAACAAGTTTTTGCTAATTCACAAAATTCATGGATAGATAAAAATAGTATATTTAAATATTTAAGCACACAAAATAGTTAGCAGATTTGATTTATTTTGTATATTTTTCACATTGAAATAAAGTTTTAATTATATTTTTACAAATTAAAAATAATAATAATAATAATAATAATATAATAGTAAATTTATTTATACCATATTTCGTGTATTATTACTAGCATCTAAAATATTTTTAATTTCACAGTGATTATGAGCTAATGTTGAAATATAATCGGGTAATATAAATCTTTTGTCAGCCTTATAATTTAGACTTATCTTATTTACAATTTCAGTGTAAATTTTATGACCCCTACTTCTAATAACTTCTAATGTAATGAGTATGAGTTAATCATTTCACTACTGACTTTTTTACGCCCTTAACTTTTTTTACGTTATAGTAAGTGTTATCATCTTTAGTAACTTAATATGAGTATTCTTTCGCTTTTAATCCCGCAAACGACGTCATTCTTTGTTATTAGCGAGATTGGTACCGAATCTGTTTGAGGGTTGGTAATTGGATGTATCAAATCTATCATGATTGTCTTTAATCTGATCCAGATTCAGCAATCTAATAGATATGGTCGTTATCTATGATTCTGCGTTTTTAGTTTTCTCGAATCTGCAATATTGTGGATGCAACAGATTCGTCCTTTGTGGGGGCGGAAGGGGGTGGGGCGAAATTTTGAGACATACGTTTTATAGTGAGGTCTAACAGGAGTGCGGATACCAAATTTGGTTACTCTAGCGTGAATAATCTCTGAGGAATATACCCAGATTTTCGATTTTTAAACAAACTCGTCTCGGTCCGATATCTTAGGAGTGTGGATACCAAATTTGGTTGCTCTAGCTTTTATAGTCTCTGAGATCTAGGCGCTAATGTTTTACTCTAAGCAAAGCCGCCTATGCTACGTGTGTGTTAGAGAGAGACAGGGCGAGAAAAAATGAAATTGTTTTCTTGATGCTGGCTATAATAATAATACGATCCAATTCAGATTCTGCAGTCTAAAAGATATGGTCATTCTCTACGATTCTGCGCTTTTGGTTTTCTCATACCTTTAAAAGCGTGGATGCCACAGATTTTCGTCCTTTGTGAGGGCGGAAGTGGGCGGTGCGAAGTTTTGGAATATTTTTGTAGCAGTGACATATCACAAAAGTCTGGATCCAAAACATCGTTGCTCTAGCTCTTATAGTCTTTGAGCACTAGGCGCTGAAGGGCACGGACAGACGGACGGACGGACAGACGGACAGACAGACAGACAGACAGACAGACAGGGCTCAATCGACTCGGCTATTGATGCTGATCAAGAATATATATACTTTATGGGGTCGGAAACGATTCCTTCTGGACGTTAAACACATCCACTTTCACCACAAATCTAATATACCCCAATACTCATTTTGAGTATCGGGTATAAAAATGTGTTATCAAATAACACGCGATGTTCTTGAGTATAAGCAATCACTTTTAAATAAGCAATCATCCAAACATATCAATAAAAAATACAAATTATATTAAAAATGAGTAAGCATCAAGTTGTTAATGAAATACATAAGCCTGCTAGTCAACCTATTATTCGGGAATTAATGACACGTGGCAAATCGATTTAGTTGAAATGATACCCTTTTATAAGGAAAACAAAGGATTTAGATATTTGCTGATATTTGATTGACACGTTCTCGAAGTATGCATATGCAGCTCCCGTTAAGTCTAAAAAAGGTTTATATGTTTTATCAGCATTGAAGAGACGTTAAAAATATATAAACATAAACCTGAAAATATCCAGTGTGATAAAGGAAAGGAGTTTTTCAATGCAGCCTTCGGGGAGTTTGTTAAGACCTTAAAAGAAAAGTCTAGACATTTGCGAGTTGAGTTGTAAATTCAATAAACTTTATTCTTAAAATCAGAGCCTTATATGTGATTTGACAATGAGGTAGGAGGTACAATTTGGTAGTCTATAATTATCGTTAGACCTACGCAGAGGATACACTTTACTGAGGGTGTCTTTTTGAGTACATGCTTACATTAGTTTTATTTTAGGACCGCATTTGTTAAGTGTTTTCTCCACTTGTGTTTTGTTGTCGTATTAATGGGTTACAGATCTCTGTTTACACCAGTGCAGTCATAACTTGTCTACTTTATGTTATTTCTTTAGAGATCGGTGTTGTTACATGAGTTTATGTGTACAATAATCTATTTATATTTAAACATTCTGCAAGGGGCCGAAAGTGGCATTGTATTGACGATAATATGTTCATGTTTGAACACCAACAGTATCGTTTTAAGCGCTTACCGACGCGGAAGCCAAAACATCGTAGCAGACGCTCTTTCCCGGCAACCTATCGACATACAGCGAACCCTAGAAGTCCTGCCCACCTGCCCCTGGATACAAAGGTTGATCAAACGTATCCAGTCACGACCTGAGGAATGCAGAGAATTCATAATCTAGAACGGACAGATCTACCGACAGCCTGGACACCGAGAAATCGAGGAAGAATCTCACCAGTGGAAGTTATGCGTCGCCAGTGACCGTCGTAGACAAGTGTTGGAAGAATGCCACGATCACCCGGCCGCCGGACACCCAGGAATACGGAAGACCGCCACTCGGGTAACCCAACGATACTACTGGTCAGCACTCTGCAGATTCGTGGCCCGATACGTGAAACGTGATGAGTGAATATTCTACCAATTCGGGGTCCCGTGGAAGTTTGTGTGCGACAACGGAACACAATTCACTAGCCGGTCCTTCCGGAAATTTTCCAAGGTTGCGGGAATGGAACTCGAGCACACCGCGCCGTACACCCCTCAGCAAAACCCGACGGAGAGGGCAAACCGGACCATCAAGACAATGATTGCACAATACGTTGACGGGGACCAACGGACCTGGACCTCCCCCGAGGACCTCCTCCGAGTTGAGCTTGGCCATAAACAGCAGCACGTCGGACACCACGGGCTTCAGCCCGGCCTTCTTGGTACTCGGACGAGAACCAAGGCTACTAGGAGCCTTGTACGACGAAGTGACTCCAGGATTAGGAAGTGAACCGGAGCCTGCCCACGAAAAGGCGACACGACTACAGGAAATATTCAAGATCGTACAGGAGAACACCCATCGAGCATCCCAAGAGCAGAAGAGGACAGACGACCTTCGACGGTGCGAGTGGCGACCCGAACTAGGAACCCTAGTCCTCCTCCGGCATCATCACCTCTCCAAAGCCGCCGACGATTTCGCGGCAAAGTTGGCCCCTAAGTACGACGGGCCGTACCCAATTCTTATCGCCCAACATAGTTCGACTACAGATTCATCAAGGTAAACAAAGGAAAACAGCGAGTTTAGCCAACTTAAAGGCGTTCCACTGAGTGGACTGGAGACACCCGAATGACCTGCCGACTTCGCAAGGGCCACTTGCGGTACCGTAATGTGCGCGCTACCGTAACGTCCTCGCCCTAGAAGGGGCGCGACCCACGGAACAGTAAGCTACGTATACATCCCCTTATGGGATTAGATAAGTACTACACCCAATGTAAACATCTTCTTACTCGCACCACTCAAACAGGATGGGGGGAGGGTATTAATACTTCTAAGTTAAGACAGGCAGGTTCTAACCGATAGGCATTTTCTCACTAGAATCGACTGGAGATATGAAGCGGCTAAGAGACGGAAGGCAAGCTCGGCCCCTAGGGGCAAACGGTGACACAACGGGGCCCCCTAACGAAAACCAGCAGCCTGAAGTCCCCGCGCCTGCCGACGGACCAACTGCAAACAGGACTCGAGGCTGGATCTTTGACCCCGATGGACCATCCACCTCCCGTCAAGCCCAGTGTAGGCGGGTCGGAGAGGCGACACCTCGCCAACAGGGCGGAATGTCGCGAGGCCAGCGGGCGGCAGCCAACCAAGGGTGGATCGACCAGCAAACCCAGAATCAGGGGACCAACTCCGAAGAAGTAGAGCCCGATGGCCGCTTCGCGACCGCAGGTGTCCGCTCGGCACCCAATCACAACGTCACCGCCGTGAATTGCCGCTGGTTCTGGTTCTCTGTTATGAATTAATTCACAAAATATTTGTAAAAAGCCGTCCCACTCTTTTTCTTCGCCCGAGAATGTGGGTACTTCCACTTTCGGAAGATCAGGCAAATCGATATCTTCTTTTTTACCGTTGCCCCTTTAGTATGCATGCTGTTTCCTTCAGCTATGGTTTGCATCCTAACTTCTAGGTTGCTCAACATGTTTTGCATATCAAATTCCAAATCTCCGATCTGGTTGTCGAAGCTGTCGTTTGTTTCATAGCTATGATAACACTCCTCAATTTTTGAGTTCAGTCTTTTACTGAGGAACTCAATTTTTTCTTTTCTCATTCTACACTCTCCCATTCTAGCCTGATCAAACCTCTGTATGGTTTGCTCTAAATATGCCCTCAGGTTTTCCACTATTCTGACGATTTCCTCAGATACTTTTTCTATGCTATTGTCAATTTTGGGCTCTATGTCCTCCTTCAAAGTTCCAGTCTCCACTGATTGTAACTTTGTTATTTATACCTTCCCTTTCGTTAATGTTTCATTATTTTTTGACTCTACATACTTTTTATGTATGTCCTCTATATTTTTAATCATTTTTTCGTACTGCTGTCTCTTAAAGTAGTCATGATCGACTACTCCATATGTTAACAGTGCAGAATTATTGCCTGTAACTTTGTTTTTAAGGTCTCCTAACCTTTGGATTACATCGCTGGTCAAATGACCAGCTTCAATCTTTTTAATCTCCCTTGCTATCGCTGCTTGAGCCTCTAATAGCTTAATTATTTGTTCCGACAACATCTTAGTTAAAAATTTTTTTTTTTACTTTTACTTAATTAATCTTAAAAACAATTTGAAATATGAGACTTAGCTGATGAATTCTGCTTCTGCTGTTGTTGTTACTGCTGCCTCTGAAGTCGCTGCTGCTGATACCGCTGTGCTGCTGCTGGTGTTGCCTCTGCTTACGTCGCTGCTGCTGATATCGCTGTCGCTGCTGCTGGTGTTGCCTCTGCTTACGTCGCTGCTGCTGATATCGCTGTCGCTGCTGCTGGTGCTGCCTCTGCTTACGTCGCTGCTGCTGATCTTCCTGTCGCTGCAGTTATTGTTGCTGGCACAGTGGGCACACACAAAACCATTTATATATTTCTTTTTCACAGTCACAGTTATTTGCCACTTTTTTTTTCAATTCTAGCCATTAAGCACTTTTGATGTTTCAGATTATTATTTTTTCTCTTTCGATGTTCCGGCCTCGAAAACGCCGCCGTCGCGAAAAATTTTTATTTTTCAATTACAATAGATATACATATTTCGTTATCTATTAAAATACAGCCTGTCTAGTTCGTATTTTTCAAAATTATTAATTGAAACTTCCGTTTCATTAATTTTTATTTATTTTTTTTTATATTCTCCGATCACAATAGATATACCCAGTTATCTATTAAAAATACAGCTTGTTTAGCTCGTATTTTTCCAAATTATTAATTGAAACTTACGTTTTATTAATTTATTTTATACTCTGTTCCTTCTTATAGGAGGGAAATCAAAGTTTTTTATTTTGCTACCTTTAGCTGACAGTGAACTAGACACTTGTTCAGTCTCAAGGAAGCTGGTTTAACTCCGTGCTCTTACCACAAGGGGGAAACAACGGAGAGTCTCGAAGGACCAAAATGTTAAGACCTTAAAAGAAAAGTCTAGACATTTGCGAGTTGAGTTGTAAATTCAAACTAAATTTTATTCTTAATATCAGAGCCTGTGATTTGACAATGAGGTAGGAGGTACAATTTGGTAGTCTATAATTATCGTTAGACCTACGCAGAGGATACACTTCACTGAGGGTGTCTATTTGAGTACATGCTTACATTAGTTTTATTTTAGGACCGCATTTGTTAAGTGTTTTCTCCACTTGTGTTTTGTTGTCGTATTAATGGGTTACAGATCTCTGTTTACACCAGTGCAGTCATAACTTGTCTACTTTATGTTATTTCTTTAGAGATCGGTGTTGTTACATGAGTTTATGTGTACAATAATCTATTTATATTTAAACATTCTGCAAGGGGCCGAAAGTGGCATTGTATTGACGATAATATGTTCATGTTTGAACAAGTTAATGAAAAAAAAAATAACATTTACCATTACCATACATACCTTAAGGCATCTATTTGTGAACGTTTTAATATAACATTAAAAAATCATATGTGGAAAATGGTTACTATGCAGGGTAATCATATGTGGATTTATACCTTGCATGACTTACTAAATGATTACAAACATTCAAATCACCGTACTTTAAAAATAAAGCCTATAGATGTAAACCAACAAAATGAAGAGTTTATTTTGAAAACAGCTTATAATATTTGTAAGTTATTTCCTAAACACAAGTTTTCCATTGGTGATCCTGTTCGAATAAGTAAATATAAAGGTATTTTTACAAAGGGCCATGATCCAAACTGGACAACCGAAGTTTTTAAAATTTTAAAAGAAAAGTCTACTAATCCTGTAACATATGAACTGGAGGACTATAAGGGGGAAATGATCAAAGGCTCGTTTTATGATCAAGAACTCCAAAAAGTTTAAGATGAAAATGCTTTCTTAGTGAAAAAATTCTCAGAAGGAAAAAAGAACAAGTTTTTGTTAAATGGTTAGGTTTCGATGAAACACACAATTCATGGATAGATAAAAAGAGTATATTAAAATAATTAAGCACACAAAATATTTATCAGATTTAATTTATTTTTGTATATTTTTTACATTGAAATATAGTTTTAATTATACACAAATTAAAAATAATAATAATATAATGTTAAATTTACTTATACCATATTTTGTGTGTTATTACTAGCATCTAAAATATTTTTAATTTCATAGTGATTATGAGCTAATGTTGAAATATTATCAGGTAATATAAATCTTTTGTCATCCTTATAATTTAGACTTATCTTATTTACAATTTCAGTATACATTTTATGACATCTACTTCTAATAACTTTTTGTTGTCCATAATAAGTTTTTTAATGAGTATGAGTTAATCGTTTCACTACTGACTTTTTTACGCCTTTAACCTTTTTTACGTTATAGTCAGTGTTATCATCTTTAGCAATTAAGTATGAGTATGCTTTCGCTTTTAATCCTGCAAACGACGTCATTATTTTTCCTGCATTTTCGTCTTTCATTAATCCAAGCTCTTTGTTATTAGCGAGATTGATACCGAATCTGTTTGAGGCCAGGTAATTGGATGTATCAAAGCGATTAGGATTGAATTTAATTAAATCATAAAAATCTTCTTCTGATGATATAATAAATGAATCTGTATCCATATAGAGTATTTTTGATGATGGACATTTTACAGAATGAAAATTATAGAAATAGTCATACATTAACCATTTTGAAAGTTCTAATACACTAACTCCCATGTATATGGGCTTATCATAAAAAAATCGGGACTTAGTTGATTCAATGGCAGCCAAATTATCTCCAAAGATTTCAGCACTGTGGAAATTATGTCTTGCTATGTGTTGTCTAAACCCTGCTGAGTTTTGTCTTGAATCATAATGTTGAACTAATGCACCCTCACGACGTTTTTCTACATTCTCCATTGTTTTGCCGTAAACGGCATTAACCATTAATTTGTAAAAGTTTATCTCAAAGTCATTGCTAGCTAATTTTCTAAGAGATGTATTGTGGTCAATATAAGGTTTCAGCCAACAGGACTGATTAAATGATAAAACTCTAGATATTTTTTCTAAAAGCATACCTTGCTCTATACATAACTGTAGCTGCTTCAAATGGATTATATAGTTCTTTTTATCAGTTAAGTCAGCTATTAGTTTTGTCTGCTTTCCTCCTGGTGGAATCTTATTTTCGGTGCAAAAAGGTAAACTATTATGCTTATTATGAATATCATCAAGATATCGCATATCTACTTCTAAAATATATCCAACATCACTAGATGCCGATATGCTAAGAACGTTGAAAGATGAAATTTCATCGTTACTTAGAAATTTAAAATTAGAAAATGGATCACTAACAAGTTCTAATTCTACCCTTGTGTATTTTAACATTGCTTCCCATGAAACTGAAGGAGCAGTAACATAATTAATGGGGTATAACCTGTACACTCGGGAACAAAGAATCCTAAAATTCTCAAATACATCAGCAAGAATTAAAACATCGCTTTCCAAATATAATTTTAAGTAATCTCTAATAGATTTGCAATTAAATGCGCTCCAAATCTTCTGAGCAAAGTTGTAGTCTTTAACACTACATTCCTCATCATTTAGTGAATTATAAAAATTATCTCGCGAAGGAAGCAGGGATTCATCAAATTTTTCAAAACTATCCAAATAATCATAGGGAAATACTCCCTTTCGTCGTAGCATATCAAATTTTTCACCTTGATATTTAGCTTTCAAAATTTTAAAATTCGCTATGTTCATATAACTAGCGAGTTTTTCTAAGCTTGAATTTAAAAATCTATTTGAATCTATATATCTAATTTTATATTGATGAAGATAAGATTCATCGAGCTTACAAATTTGAGTTAACGCAATATATAACTCTTTATTGCAAGGAGTGGGTCTTAGTTCATCTTTTATTGACGTAAAAAATAAATGTATATCATAACGAGACAAGTTATGAAAAACTACCGGGAAAAAAGGGATCGCTTAATCTAAATGTCTGTTTACACAGCTTATGAATAGGACCTACATATTGTCCTGTAAACTGATCAAAGAATTTTTCTCGATCATCATCAGAAATTTGTTTCTCGCAGGCATAGCAAACGCCGTGTTCCTGGTAATCCTCATCCCAAATGTTAAACTGGTAGATTGGTTTTTATAGGACTTCCAGTACTTCTCATAAAGTCCATCGGTTTTCATCCGGAGTGCTTGACAAAATTTTTGGATACAATCCGGTCCTGAAATAACGAAATCATAATGTTTATGAGTTTATTGCCTTTGCTGGAATGTGAAAATATTTACCTTCGTATGTCCACATCTCATTTAGATGATCATTGTATTTATGTACAATATAAAATGATGCTGCACATGATGTATGCCTCTGTGCCATAGTAGTTGATGATTTTGATGGATCATTAAGATTTATATGGTAATTTTCCAAAACTGCTTCGATGTCAGCATAAATTACTACTGGTGGAGATAGTTTTTTAGAAAAACTTTTGAATACAGTTTTGGTATTATGTTCAGGATACAAAGCAGCAACTTTTCCACACTCTTTAGTGTCATGTATAGAATTTGTTGTACTATAAAATTGCAAGCAGTTCTCGCAAAAATATGCAGTATTATGGGATTTACTATGTTGTGAATAACATAATTTTCTCATGCACGTTATATATGCATAATGCATCATTTGCATATTATCACTATTAATTCCAAGCAAGTTTATGTGGTGAGTCCGAATTTTCTTAGTCCTCACTGTGGGTCCCACAACGTTTTTTCCATTCTCATCGACTTCATAAACATTGATGCTAAAATCCTCATTTGCTGATTCGAATCGCTTGATTCCTTTGCTCGTTATTGGAAACTCAATTCCGGAAAAATTTAATCTTACTCCTTCATAATAAATGATGTCTTGCCGTATGTTTCCGCACCGATAGGATGATGGTATTGTTAACTTATCTCGGGAAAAATTTTTTAATGCTGCTTTTTGATATATAGTTTTAAGGTGTTTTCCATAGGCTAATGATGCTAAAACACACCACTTGAAACAAAAATCATCGTCATTTTTAACATTTATGAGTGCATTTCGTGACTTAATTTTTTTGGGAGCTTGGATAAACCTGATTGCAGCGATATGCTCTAGTTTTATCATGGTAAGTTCAAAATATTTAAAACACTTTATTGCCCAACCTGAATCCTTCTCCTGGAATTCACTGCTGAGAGTTATCAAATTTTCTATGTTATCATTTAGATGATCATCAATCAGCTCGTTTTCATATATTGGTTTGTTTGGAGTAATGAAATGCTTCATTGTTTCTGTTAAGCTTTCATCATCAGTGTTTTTAACGTATAATCCATATACTTTTAAATTGTATTTTATGGATCTGTACTCACTCATGCAGTGACGCAATAAATTGATAATATCATTTTTGCAATCATGAAAAAACTCTTTTAAATCAATCTGTTCACTTTTATTTGAGTGAACACGATATGATTTGAAAGGAAATCGCGACTCCGTTGAAATTAAAATAACGTTTTCAATTTCCTCTAGTTGAGCTGCTCTTGAATTCTTATGTTTGTCCGACATCATATGGCGTCTTTCCCTAGACGAAGGGTAACTTTCACCGCAAATTGAACAGTCAATAATCCTTAGTTCCATCGGAGTATCCAATCGAGGCCGTTTTGAAGCTCCTGACGTTGAAGGACCTTGGAGATCACTTGAATTAGATCCTTTGCTCATAAGAATCTCAAAAGCATTCCTAGGTCCCAAGCATGCTTCATAATGACTATCAAACTCTGTTAAGTCGATGGACTTAGAGCAAAGGTCCCACACCACATTATTACGAGAATCAGAGCATCTCTCATAATGAGATTGAAACTCTGAAAAGTCAACGGACTTATCACACATGTTGCACTTAACTTTTGATGCCATTTTAAGTTTTATTTTTTGTTTTTTTTTGTATCGAACTAACCACTTTTACTATTGAAATAGGACTAAGGGCTTCCTTTTTAAATGGTATCTTTTTTATGGCCCCCAAACACCTTCTTAATCTTTTATATCCAAAACAAACAGTACCTGCTCACAAACCTGTTTCAAACGATTCCTACTGGGTCAATCTAATAATATGAGGGAAAGGTTACAACCTCTATTCTACCTGAAATGCACTTATTATTTTCACTTGGAAGAAACCTGTTTCAAACGAATCCTATGATTCTCTTGTAATAAGAGGAAGTGAAATTCAACCAATCAAAAGTAAAACAGAAAATATTTAAAATAAATAGTGGTTAAATGTGTTATATTTATTATATACATATGTATATATTATTTTTAGAAAAATACATAAAATATTCTTATTATATAAATGTATTCGTATTATTAAAATTCCGCCTCAGCTAATTTTACCGCAGCAATTAAGTCATCATCTTTTATCATCATCCTGATTATCTACTAAATCGAAAATGTTGTCATCATCCGGGAAAATGTATGATGGATTATCATTATTAGGCGTTGCATTCCTTGGGTCATCGTCGTCATCATCCCATTCAATGTCACTTAACCAGGTGAAGTTTCTCTCGAGATAGGTTTGGGTCTTAATCCCAAAAATCAAGGACAGGTCTACGGAGCTCGGCTGAGAGTCCAGATTTATGGTTGATTCCGGTTGGGAATCGATAAAAATGATTTCGAAGTCATCCATCGTTGTTGAAAGATTACTAGTTTATGTACTAGCTGTTAGCTGTGAGTAGTTATTATATAGGCACTTTGCTATGGGACAGTGTTAGGTGTTAGGAATATAAATTATAGAGAAAGTAGTAAGAGGGAGGAGATAGAATAAATGAGCGAAGGCGCCACCTATCGGTGATAATGTAAACGAACTTCGATCTCAATCCTCCTTCTCAACCATTTAAAATCCTCTCAAATCGATCCTTCGCTCATTTATATTCTCTCTCCTCCCTCTTACTGTCAATGAACCTGTTTTTACGATTGGTCCCGTGTTGCGATTCAAACAACCCTCAAACAGGTAGGTCATCCCTTTGCAATGAATCTAATGTGATAGTTTAGAGGTATTTTTTAAGTGTTTCCTGAAAAACGGTTTCGATACGCTTGAACCTTTCTACTTTCTCTATAATTTATATTCCTCCGTTGTGTACCTAATACTGTCCCATAGCAAAGTGCCTATATAATAACTACTTATATTACATGCTATTAGTTTAAGGGATAGTTCAGGGGATAAGGTATGACAGAGGGAGTTATAATTATGGCATATAGCCCTAAAATGTTCATGTTCGGCATCATTAGATCTACATATGGGTAAGCGAATTGGCCTAAAAGTACGGGTAGGGCTAGATGGGACGGCCAATTCAATCTGACCCAAGAGGGTTTGGGAGTCAACAATCCCAACAAGAACATTACTTGCACTTCCTTCTCCTTCTGCTCCTTCTCGGGATTGTTGACTCCCAAACTCCATTACATATTCTGCGATGGTGCAACGACGGCAGGTCAATAAGATTTAGCCTGGACCGGTAGGGTGGCAAGATTCTACCTGAGTCCCAGTTAAAGTTCCGAAGGGCAAAAATTAAAAATTGCTTTTGCACGGATTCAATAACAGCCTGCTGCTCTTTATACTGCGGGCTCCACACACAAGAACAATACTCCAATATAGGACGTACCAACGAGATGTACAGTTGTTTCGTAACGTACGGGTCGTCAAACTCCTTGGACCAACGCTTGATGAACGCTAAAACACCCTTAGCTTTATTTACAGTTGCAGCTATATGGGTGTTAAAACACATCTTATGATCAAAAAGGACTCCGAGGTCATTTGAACTCGAAATTCGCTCATGGACATGATTTCCTAGAACATATGGGAAAAAATGAGGAGCGCGACGGTAAAATGTCATAAGTTTGCATTTGGAAAGGTTCAGAAAAAGAAGATTAGTTGAACACCACAATAGTAGTTCACTTAGATCAAGTTGAAGGCGTGTGTGCAAATACCAATCAGAGTAAGAAAGAAGGATTTTGACATCATCAGCATACATTAGTGTAGTAGAGTATGTTATAACTTGAGGAAGGTCATTCACAAATAAAATAAACAGAAGCGGGCCCAGATGACTGTGGCACACCTGAAGTAACATTAACAGTATTTGACAACACGTTAGAAAACAAAACACGTTGAGTACGGTTAGAGAGATAGGACAAAATCCAATCTAGAAGATTCGTTGGGAACCCTAATAAAGAGAGCTTGTGAATAAGCAGAGCATGGTTCACAGAATCGAATGCCTTGCTGAAGTCCGTAAAAACTACATCCGCCTGCAAACCAATTTGAAAACCACGGTGGATTAGGTTAGAAAACTCAAGAAGGTTAGTCGATGTTGAACGATGTCTGAAAAAAACCGTGTTGCGACGGAGATATCAAGCTGCAACAAAGATGTTGCAGTTGCCGGGTGACCAGGAGCTCAAGAAGCTTCGGGATGGCGGAAAGCTTTGCGATACCACGATAGTTTTCAATGTTTGATCTTGAACCTTTTTTGTGAAGCGGAATGATATACGACTCATTCCAAATTACTGAGAGACAAGACTGTTCCAAGGAGAGGTTGAAGAGAAAGGTCAAGGGTTTGCAAAGGGACTGGGCACAGTGTTTTAAGATGCAACTTGGTACCTTATCTGGACCCGCAGGAAACGATATGTCCATAGATGACAAACCTTCCAGAACAACGCTTTCCTCGAAAAAGGGCAGAGAAGCTTGAGGTAGCTGTTACGGATACGGAGTGGATGCGTTGTAAATATGAGACGAGTACGTTGTTTGGAAAAAGTTAGCGAATAAATTTGCAATACCAACAGCAGAAGCTTCTGTTTTGTTCTGGTAATGAAGGGACGGAGGGAAAACGTTTGACTTGCGCTTAGAGTTAACGAACGAATAGAATTTTTTAGGATCACTACGAAAGTTACTACTACATTGTGAAAGGTAATGATTATAACACTGACTATTGACGGCAAGGAACAGAGAGCGAGCGGTGGAGTATAGAGCTAAGGCCAACGTGGAGCCCGACTTCTGGTACTTTTTATAGAGCCGGGATTTATTATTTTTTAAGTATGACAAATACTTTTATCGGGTATAAATATAGAGTTGCGGTCTCCGCAGCAGCTCACAACGTTCCCCCTCGTTTTCATTTCTATTTTTGTTGTCATACATTTCCGGCAAGGTTTCCGGGTGCGAGACTGGTTCTGGCTATGGCTGTTCTAATTCTGATTTTGGTAATTCCTTGGAATTAGCCAGCATATTTTCCAGTGCCTATATAATAACTACTCACAGCTAACAGCTAGTACATAAACTAGTAATCTTTCAACAACGATGGATGACTTCGAAATCATTTTTATCGATTCCCAACCGGAATCAACCATAAATCTGGACTCTCAGCCGAGCTCCGTAGACCTGTCCTTGATTTTTGGGATTAAGACCCAAACCTATCTCGAGAGAAACTTCACCTGGTTAAGTGACATTGAATGGGATGATGACGACGATGACCCAAGGAATGCAACGCCTAATAATGATAATCCATCATACATTTTCCCGGATGATGACAACATTTTCGATTTAGTAGATAATCAGGATGATGATAAAAGATCTCGACTCCAGGAACTACTTCGGGACGAAGATGATGATGACTTAATTGCTGCGGTAAAATTAGCTGAGGCGAAATTTTAATAATACGAATACATATTTATATAATAAGAATATTTTATGTATTTTTCTAAAAATAATATATACATATGTATATAATAAATATAACACATTTAACCACTATTTATTTTAAATTTTTTCTGTTTTACTTTTGATTGGTTGAATTTCACTTCCTCTTATTACAAGAGAATCATAGGATTCGTTTGAAACAGGTTTCGTCCAAGTGAGGATTACACAAAAATAATAAGTGGATTTCAGGTAGAATAGAGGTTGTAACCTTTCCCTCATATTATTAGATTGACCCAGTAGGAATCGTTTGAAACCGGTTTGTGAGCAGGTACTGTTTGTTTTGGATATAAAAGATTAAGAAGGTGTTTGGGGGCCATAAAAAAGATACAATTTAAAAAGGAAACCCTTAGTCCTATTTCAATAGTGAAAGTGGTTAGTTCGATACAAAAAAAAAATAAAACTTAAAATGGCATCAAAAGTTAAGTGCAACATGTGTGATAAGTCCGTTGACTTTTCAGAGTTTCAATCTCATTATGAGAGATGCTCTGATTCTCGTAATAATGTGGTGTGGGACCTTTGCTCTAAGTCCATCGACTTAATAGAGTTTGATAGTCATTATGAAGCATGCTTGGGACCTAGGAATGCTTTTGAGATTCTTATGAGTAAAGGATCTAATTCAAGTGAATTATACTTTCTCTATAATTTATATTCCTCCTTTGTGTACCTAACACTGTCCCATAGCAAAGTGCCTATATAATAACTACTTATATTACATGCTACTAGTTTAAGGGATAGTTCAGGGGATAAGGTATGACAGAGGGAGTTATAATTATGGCATATAGCCCTAAAATGTTCATGTTCGGCATCATTAGATCTACATATGGGTAAGCGAATTGGCCTAAAAGTACGGGTAGGGCTAGATGGGACGGCCAATTCAATCTGACCCAAGAGGGTTTGGGAGTCAACAATCCCAACAAGAACATTACTTGCACTTCCTTCTCCTTCTGCTCCTTCTCGGGATTGTTGACTCCCAAACTCCATTACATATTCTGCGATGGTGCAACGACGGCAGGTCAATAAGATTTAGCCTGGACCGGTAGGGTGGCAAGATTCTACCTGAGTCCCAGTTAAAGTTCCGAAGGGCAAAAATTAAAAATTGCTTTTGCACGGATTCAATAACAGCCTGCTGCTCTTTATACTGCGGGCTCCACACACAAGAACAATACTCCAATATAGGACGTACCAACGAGATGTACAGTTGTTTCGTAACGTACGGGTCGTCAAACTCCTTGGACCAACGCTTGATGAACGCTAAAACACCCTTAGCTTTATTTACAGTTGCAGCTATATGGGTGTTAAAACACATCTTATGATCAAAAAGGACTCCGAGGTCATTTGAACTCGAAATTCGCTCATGGACATGATTTCCTAGAACATATGGGAAAAAATGAGGAGCGCGACGGTAAAATGTCATAAGTTTGCATTTGGAAAGGTTCAGAAAAGGAAGATTAGTTGAACACCACAATAGTAGTTCACTTAGATCAAGTTGAAGGCGTGTGTGCAAATACCAATCAGAGTAAGAAAGAAGGATTTTGACATCATCAGCATACATTAGTATAGTAGAGTATGTTATAACTTGAGGAAGGTCATTCACAAATAAAATAAACAGAAGCGGGCCCAGATGACTGTGGCACACCTGAAGTAACATTAACAGTATTTGACAACACGTTAGAAAACAAAACACGTTGAGTACGGTTAGAGAGATAGGACAAAATCCAATCTAGAAGATTCGTTGGGAACCCTAATAAAGAGAGCTTGTGAATAAGCAGAGCATGGTTCACAGAATCGAATGCCTTGCTGAAGTCCGTAAAAACTACATCCGCCTGCAAACCAATTTGAAAACCACGGTGGATTAGGTTAGAAAACTCAAGAAGGTTAGTCGATGTTGAACGATGTCTGAAAAAAACCGTGTTGCGACGGAGATATCAAGCTGCAACAAAGATGTTGCAGTTGCCGGGTGACCAGGAGCTCAAGAAGCTTCGGGATGGCGGAAAGCTTTGCGATACCACGATAGTTTTCAATGTTTGATCTTGAACCTTTTTTGTGAAGCGGAATGATATACGACTCATTCCAAATTACTGAGAGACAAGACTGTTCCAAGGAGAGGTTGAAGAGAAAGGTCAAGGGTTTGCAAAGGGACTGGGCACAGTGTTTTAAGATGCAACTTGGTACCTTATCTGGACCCGCAGGAAACGATATGTCCATTGATGACAAACCTTCCAGAACAACGCTTTCCTCGAAAAAGGGCAGAGGAGCTTGAGGTAGCTGGTACGGATACGGAGTGGATGCGTTGTAAATATGAGACGAGTACGTTGTTTGGAAAAAGTTAGCGAATAAATTTGCAATACCAACAGCAGAAGCTTCTGTTTTGTTCTGGTAATGAAGGGACGGAGGGAAAACGTTTGACTTGCGCTTAGAGTTAACGAACGAATAGAATTTTTTAGGATCACTACGAAAGTTACTACTACATTGTGAAAGGTAATGATTATAACACTGACTATTGACGGCAAGGAACAGAGAGCGAGCGGAGGAGTATAGAGCTAAGGCCAACGTGGAGCCCGACTTCTGGTACTTTTTATAGAGCCGGGATTTATTATTTTTTAAGTATGACAAATACTTTTATCGGGTATAAATGTAGAGTTGCGGTCTCCGCAGCAGCTCACAACGTTCCCCCTCGTTTTCGTTTCTACTTTTGTTGTCATACATTTCCGGCAAGGTTTCCGGGTGCGAGACTGGTTCTGGCTGTGGCTGTTCTAATTCTGATTTTGGTAATTCCTTGGAATTAGCCAGCATATTTTCCAGTAAAATTGCGGCTTGATCTGCATTGAACTGCGAACGAAATCCTTCTTTTTTGTATCGGGGATCTAGTATGGCGGCAAGTCTGGTTGCTGATCAATCTTCAAATATTAAAAGCCTTTTTTGCGTTTTCTCTTGCAAAAACAAGCAGACCTGCCTGCCAACAGTTGTATTTAACTTTCCATGATGCTCAATGAGACTTTTTAAAAGGCCGTTGGATAATGGAATTATCGACGAACTTGTAACTTTGCTGCTGGACGAGCACTGAGTTATGAAATAGTCAAATGGGGCTAGTAAACTTTTGAAATCTTTCAATATGCCGATTTCGTCAGCAGTCAGAGGGTCTGGGGCTCTTGAGATGCTGAGGAGAACAGGCGATACATTGTTTTTTGTGTCTAATATGCGCTCTATCATTTCAAATGCGCTATTCCAGCGAGTGCTTACCTCTTGTATAAGACTATAAGCTCTGCCCTCCCCTTGAGCTTCCTTGAACTTCTCATACGCAATTGTGCTACTTTTAAAAAAGTTTACAATGCGTTTGCACTTTGTCAGCACTAATTTCAAATTTTCTTGGGTCAAGCAGTCTTGGACCACTAAATTCAAGCAGGGGGCATAGCAAGGTAGGTGTCGTTTTTGAAGAATGTCACATGCCTTAATCATGGCACTCGCATTGTCAGTTACAATGACACCAACTTTACAAAATAAACACCACCTAACCAGAACCTTGCGAAATGAATTGATGATTTTTTCGGACAGTTCCGAAATGTATGTGAGGAAAGCGGCCCCGAGGAAACGAAGATGACGATTTCCAAGGGCCGGGCAGTGGCAGAAGAAGTGGGGGACCGATTCCTCCTCTTCCTCGTCGCGACAACTCCTGCAGAAGTCGTTATGAGGGATTAACAGTCTAGAGGCATGAGTGCCGATCTGCCAGTGTCCCGTAATGGCTCGAGTAACTGCAGAGCACTGTGCTCTGCTGAGCCTATACAGCTCGGCTGAGCGCTTCTTCGATCGATATGGCCATATCAATCTTGAGATTTTACAGGAAACGGTTTGCTGCCATCTCCTATTGGCATTTTGCTCGAACAATTCGTGCGTGAGGAGCCTGCACGTAGCCAGAGGCATCGCTACCTGCTTCCTCTCCATAAGGAGAGGAATTGTAGTACCCTGCCTTGCTAGCTCGTCGGCGGCGTCGTTCCCCTCGATGTCCCTGTGGCCTGGGACCCATATAAGGAAGAGGTCTAACTGCTCTGCGATCTCGTGCAGAGACCTGCGGCAGTCATTTACAGTCGCTGAGTTCGACGATATTGAGCCTAGAGCTTTAATAGCTGCTTGGCTGTCCGAGAAAACGCACACTAAGTGCGTGTCTAGAAGTAGTTTGGAGACGATGGAAATGGCCTCCTTGATGGCTACAACCTCCGCTTGGAACACACTGCAGTGGTCCGGGAGCCTGAAGCAATGACTGATGTTCAGCTCGCTGCAGTAGACTCCGCCTCCCACGCGGCCGTCTAACTTTGAGCCATCAGTGTAGAAGTGAACGGCATTTGCGGGTCCTGGTTCGCCCATCTCCCAGTCCTCCCTAAGTGGGATTGATACCTGGAAAGGCGTCGAGAGGTGATCACTAGGGACACAAAAATCTGTCCTCTCTGGTAATTGCGGGTGTCTCGTCAGGATTCCCGAGTGCCCAACCGCGGACGCTTTCCACAGTCTGGCTTCTCTCATTCTGAGTGCGGAAAGTGTTGCCACTTTCTTTCCCATGAGATCTATGGGGAGGAGGTCCAGCACAGTGTCCAGGGCTTCCCCTGGAGTAGTGCGTAGCCCGCCAGTTATGCATAGCTCTGCCATGCGTTGAACTCTGCTGAGTTTGTTGAGGTATGTCCTTTTTTCTAAGGCTGGCCACCATACCACCGCTTCATAGAGCATGATCGGTCGTATGATGGTGGTGTAAAGCCACCCAACTATATAGGGGGTCATTCCCCATCTTAGTCCGATGGCTTTCCTGCAAGTATAGAGGGCTACTGTGGCCTTCTTTACTCTATCCTCTATGCTCAATTTCCAATCGAGCTTTCTATCGAGGATTAGACCAAGATACTTGGCGTTGTTGCTGAAGACTAGCGCTTCCCCACATAGTCTTGGGGGAATCAGTGCCGGAACTTTGTACTTCCTAGTGAAGAGCACCAGTTCCGTTTTAGACGGGTTGACGCCTAACCCGCATTTGTCTGCCCATTTCGACATTTTCGTGAGAGTACTTGTCATGCACTCACACAACGTCTGCGGAAATTTTCCGAAGAGTGCTATAGCAACATCGTCCGCATACGCTACCACTTTTTCCCGCAGCAGTTCGTTCACTACCACGTTCCATAAGAGGGGCGAGAGGACTCCGCCCTGCGGTGTATGTTGCGCCCGCGATGGCGGTCGGAAGGATGCTATTAAAGGCGCCTTCTATGTTGAGAAAGGCAACCAGAGTGTACTCCTTAAAGTTTAGGGAAGCTTCGATGATGGATGGGAGTCTGAGATCAGACTGGACGGAGTACACGCTGTGAGATGCAGCGCCAGGAGCCGTTCCATCGCCTTTAGAAGAAAAGACGATAGACTAATGGGCCTGAAATCTTTTGGGGCAGTGTGCGAGGGCTTGCCTGCCTTGGGTATGAATACGACTTTGGTCTGAAACCAGGTGTCAGGAATGCACCCGTGGGAGAAGATTCCTTCGTAAATTATTTTGAGCCATTATTTTGGATATTTGAGCTAAGAAATTGCTTAAAGAAAAAACTTAAAGAGTGTGTCACCTGTGCTAGGTATCGACAGAATACTGCAGAACAAATTATGGGAAATCTGCCGAAACACAGAGCTACAATGTCGCACCCGTTTACAAATACAGGTATAGACTTCGCCGGGCCTTACCATATCCGATGCTCTAAAAACCGGGGGCAGAAATCCTATAAAGGATATATTGCCGTATTCGTATGCATGGCGACAAAAGCTATTCATTTGGAAGTAGTCAGCGATCTTACTTCAGATGCATTTCTAGCTGCACGTAGAAGATTTTTTTCAAGAAGAAGAAAATGTGCAAAAAATCTTTCCGATAATGGAGCCAACTTTGTGGGAGCTTCGCGCAAATTAGACGAGGAATACCAAAAAGCCCTCAAAGACAACATAAAAGTGGTTTCAATATTAGAAAGAGAACAGATCGAGTGGCATTTTATTCCCCCGGCAGGACCTCACTTCGGAGGTATTTGGGAAGCTGGGGTAAAATCAGTGAAATATCACTTAAAAGGGGTAATTGCGGACAATAATTTAACCTATGAGGAAATGGCAACTCTATTATGTCAAATTGAAGCGGTACTAAATTCACGCCCTTTGTATACAGCTACAAATGATATTGACGATCTGGATGTATTAACACCAGGTCATTTTATAATTGGAAGGCCAATATTTGGCCCGATTGAGACAATTTCACAGGAAAAAATCGGGAATCTGGATAGATGGAGATTAATTCAGAAAATGAAAAGAGAATTTTGGATTAAATGGAAAGAAGATTATTTGCACACACTGCAACAAAGAAACAAATGGAAAATAGGAATGCAGAATATTAAAACAGGACAGATTGTATTAATAAAAGATGAAACCTGTCACCCAGCTAGATGGCCCTTGGGAAAAATAGAAGAAATACATAAAGGTAGGGACGATAGAGTCAGAGTAGTAACTATAAAACATCAAGACGGGTTGATAAAACGACCTATAACTAAAATTTGTCCATTGGCTGGAATTGAGACAGAAGAGCAAGACTCAGGAATGTCTCCAAAAGAGACCAGAAGTACTCGTAGTAGTAAAAGGTAATTCAAATTGCGTGTATAGGAAGATAGCAGAGACAAGATAATTTTGTGTCGAATTAGAAATGCAGGGTAGTTGGCTCTTCAAAGTTCCAGTAAACACTAATGCTAGAATTCAATGTAGTAACTCAAATCAAGAACTAATTGATCTTCCGCAACAAGGAATTTTAACAATAATACATGGTTGTACTGTGCGAACCGATGATAAAATACTAGTACCTCATCACAGTATTCAAACAGAAAGCTACGAGCCAATTTCATCCTTTTATATAAGTAATATAAACAAAATACCAAAAATTGTTTGGAATCCATTAACAGTACCATTAATTAACCATACAGAAGAAATGGATAAGTTAAGAAACGAAATAAAATTGTTAAAAGAAGGTCATCATGACTTAAAAGGACTTAAGTTCCATCATGTATCTGGACATGCGGCCTTGATTATCGGAATCATAATAATGATAATATTAATAATCTATGCCATATGAAGAATTAAAGTAGCACGAAGACTGCAAACGATAGCACTTCCCTACCCACTGTAATTGACTGTAAAGGATTATCTGTACTTGTAATTATAGCTATAAAGAAAATGTACACAAAAAGGTTCACAAGAATCAAAATACAAAACAATGCCACTTTTGGCCTTTGCAGAATGTTCAAACATGAACATATTATCGTCAATACAATGCCACTTTCGGCCCCTTGCAGAATGTTTAAACAAAAATAGATTATTGTACCCATCCACTCATGTAACAACACCGAACTCTAAAGAAATCACATAAAGTAGACAAGTTATGACTACACTGGTATAAACAGAGATCTGTAACCCATTAATACGACAACAAAACACAATTGGAGAAAACACTTAACAAATGCGGTCCTAAAATAAAACTAATGTAAGCATGTACTCAAATAGACACCCTCAGTAAAGTGTATCCTCTGCGTAGGTCTAACGATAATTATAGACTACCAAATTGTATCTCCTACCTCATTGTCAAATCACATATAAGGCTCTGATTTTAAGAATAAAATTTAGTTTGAATTTACAACTCAACTCGCAAATGTCTAGACTTTTCTTTTAAGGTCTTAACAATGGCGGCATAGTTGCTAAAAGCTAGCGCCTCCCACAGAGTTTTGGGAGAGTCAGTACCGGAATTTTGTACTTCTTAGTGAAAAGCACCAGTTCCGTTTTAGACGGGTTAGGAGTTAACCCGTCTAAAGCCCGCATTTGTCTGCCCATCTCGACATCTTCGTGAGAGTACTTGTCATGCATTCACACAACGTCTGCGGAAATTTGCCGGAGAATGCTATGACTACATCGTCCGTATACGCGACCACACAGCAGCCACCCCCCTCTATCACCCGCAGCAGTATGTTCACTGTCACGTTCCATAGGAGGGGCGAGAGGACTCCGCCCTGCGGTGTGCCTCTGCAGACGAATCTGGTGCATGTTGACGTCCCCAGTGATGCCTCAACCGTCCTGCATTGCAGCATCTGATCGATCAGGCTCGCCGTCCTGGAGTCAACCCCCAGATCCGTCAGTGCGCCCGTGATGGCGGTTGGAAGGATGTTGTTAAAGGCGCTTTCTATGTCGAGGAAGGCTACGAGGGTGTACTCCTTAAAGTTAAGGGACGCTTCGATGATCGATGTGATCGTGTGTAGGGCCGTTTCGGTGGATCTTCCTTTCCGATAGGCATGCTGGGAGTCTGCGAATAGACTAGGCGGAATATTTACCGTGAGATGCATCCCCAAAAGCCGTTCCATCGTCTTCAGAAGGAAGGACGATAGACTTATGGGTCTGAAATCTTTGGGGCAGTGTGCGAGGGCTTGCCTGCCTTGGGGATGAAGACGACTTTGGTATGAAGCCAGGTTTCCGGGATATATCCATGGGAGAAGATTCTCTCGTATATCCTTTTGAGCCAATTAGTGGCTTTTTGTCCAGCGTGAATCAGTTGGGCAGGGATGATGCCATCTGGTCCCGCAGACTTGTATGGTTTGAAGCTTTTTATTGCCCAGGAGATGTTCTCCTGGCTTAGCAGGTTCATGATAACACTTGAGGCAACGGAGGGAGCCGCGATGTAGTGTGGTCAGTTTTCATCGCAGCCGGGAAAGTGGGTGCTAAGGAGAAGATTTAGCGACTCATTGCTGGACGTTGTCCATGATTGGTCGGCATTCTTCAGGTAGCCCAGAGTGGGTGTAGTCTTCGAGAGAACTTTGCGCAAGCGCGAGGCTTCCGAGTTATTCTCAATGTCGCTACAGAACTTACGCCATGAGGCGCGTTTGGCTTTCCTCAGTTCTTTATTGTAAACTGACAGACTGGCCTTGTAATCGGCCCAGTTCTGCTCAGCGTTTTCAGCCTTAGCTTTATTGAAGAGTCTCCGGGAGGCTTTCCGGAGTTCCCTCAGTTTCGGATTCCACCATTCAGGTTTCTTCCGGCCTCTGCTCTTGCAGAGGGGCAGGATTTATCGAGCGCTTCATTGCAGGCGTCGGAAAATAGTTTAACAAGATGAGTCGTGGGTTCCCTGGAAATCTCCTCCTCTGGTGGAGTCTAAGGGAGAACACGACAGAGGTGGCCTGAGTACCGAGCCCAGTTTGTCCGCCTAAGGTTCCGAAATTGAGCTGGTCTCGGTAGTGGAAAAGAGAATACGGTTTCCACGTATCTGTAGTCCGAGAAGGAGTGCTCTTCCAGGACTCTCCAGGATACGATGTTCCCATGTAACTCATGAGAGGCAAGTGTGAGGTCCACGACCTCCTTGCGGTTTTTAATAATGAAGGTGGGATCACTCCCCCTATTTAAAAGGACCATCTGAGTGGTCAGTGCTTCCCCACTGGCAGTGGTGTGCATTGTCGTCGCACCCTACGATTAGGCCGGTGTCCTTGGCCTCGCAGTCTGTGATTAGCGCCCTGAGCGCCTGTGGAGGGGGGTCTAGTTGGTCGTGACCCACGTACGTGGAGCAGATTCTCAGTGAGCACCCCTGGCCTTCGAGGCTCACTGCTGTTTGGTCTTCATTGCTGAAATTTGGGAGCAAAAATAAGTGCAAATCTCTTTTTGCAAGGATGCAGGTGCGAGTTTTACCTGCGGAGTCAGCTACGTATAGCTTATAGTCAGGAGTCCTCAGACCAGAGACCCTGTTTCCGAGGATCCAGGGCTTCTGAATGAGGACTATGTCGGCTCCACCCTTGGCTAGGTGGAGCAAGAGAGCAGCGCATGCTGCCTTACAATGGTGGAGGTTTATCTGCAGGAGTATCAGTGACATTCCTGAGGTTCACCTCCACCATTGTCCTGTCGTGGTCGCTCTCCGAAGAGTCCAACTCCTCCCCGACCCCGATGTGCTTGAGATCCCTAGTGAGATCGCTCACGTCTGACACGTAGCCGTCTAGGATGTCATCCGACACCACTGATGCCACGTCTGACACCGCAGGCTTGATCTCCATGCTAGGGATCTCCGGGGGCTCCAGGTCTGGCTCGACCGTCGGTTGCATGCCCTTAGAGTCGGACTTGTACGGTACTACGACTACCTTCTTGTAGCCGTAGTCCACAGCGCCCTCCGTGTCGTGGAGAAGTCTGACCGACTCCTCGTTTAAGACGAGGATGATTTGGCGCCTCTGCCCGTTGCTCTCCTCTACCTTGGCCACCTTCCAATCGGCTGTGGGAAGGTGGGGGTTGCAGACCTGCAGAATCCGGAGAATCTTATCCGGCTCTGCAGGCTTCGCCGAGACCCACGCCCTGGCCCTCGGCTTGCTGGGGATGTCCTCCCACTTCACGGCCTCCAGCTGGGCTCCTGGGTAGACCTCCTTGAGCGATACTACCGCCTTCGCGTAGAGGGCCGCCGAGCGAGCATCTTGGCAGGCGATGGCTTTCACCCTGCCTTGGTGCCACCCGGCGTCCTCACACTTGGGCGGTGGTCCTCCATTCTCCTCCAACTCCTGGAGGAAATGGTCTTGGAGCTCGTTTTCCACGAGGTGCCACTTGTCCCTAGGGATCTGCCCGTCTTTAGAGCCCCTATCTAGGACTCCAATCAGGGTTTTTCCCCTCGCCACCTCGGCAAACGAGCGGTTGCTCAGTGTCTTCGTCCTCTTGGCCTGTTGGACTTGTGTGGCGGTGTCCTCCGCCGAGCGTTGTCGCTTGCTTGGGGCCTTGGCTGTGGCCTTGCCAGCTTTGCCGGCTGGCTGGAAGTCGGGCAGGACTGTCTTGGCCCATCGCCGCGATTCGATTCCCTGGGCAGACGCCAGGAACACCGGGTCGTCGTTGCCCAGGATGAAGGCCGCACGTCTTTTGTCTTGGAACTTGGGCCTATCTTTCGAGGCAGAGGCGCCGCCTGCCTGGGTTGTCAAGGGGTCCCCGGTCTCAAGGGGTCTGCCAGCCGCGATATCGCTCTGCATGGTCGCCCCCCCGGTAACCGGGTCGCCCTTGGAGCCCCCCGACGTGGATTGGCCCTATTGGCTTTACGGTCCTCTCCTCACAGCGCCTGCTGCCTCGAGACGGTGGACCAACTTAGTCTCCTTCCCCGTCTTTTTGGGCACTGGTTTCCCAGATGCGTTTGTAGAGGGATGGTCTTTTCCCTCCGGCACTTTAGGAGGAGTGCCGTGCTCCTTTGCGGTGTTTTTTGTTTTAATAGTTAAGTTTGGCATATTTGATGAGATATGTCGCTACCCCATATTTGATCCCACGAGTAGGCGGGAAGGGGTTAGTCGCCCGGGGCATAGCCCGCGTGCCCCGGGAAGCCTTATTAAAACTGGAGGTCGGCAGGTATCCAGAGTCCGCATATAAGTGACCGAGCACCCCCTCGGCCATGCATCCCTCGGCATATGACAGTGTCACCTTGGATTGGGGTTATTTCACTGAGAGTTTTCTTCTCTCCGCCCGACTACAATTAGCCAGCATTCTGGCAGAGACATTACCGTACCAGGACCTGTTTCCAGCCGCCCTCACGGGGAGAGTATAGTCGCACTTCCGCCGGTGTGTACAGTTACGGCGGGTGCCGGTTCGCTCGTGCCCACCTGTATCCTATGACGCGGAGCACAGTCGCCTTGGATCCAGGGCAAGCCATGAACCCGAGGCGCCTGTGCCCCGTTCCGAGTCTACAGTTGTGACGAGCCGACCCGACATCCGTTTATCCCCCTGTAGCACCCGACGGCTGACGGCCTACCATAAGTCTAAACAATATAACAAATTGCAAAAATCGACGTCCTCAACGATTAAATATGGTTGCACGTCGAGAGAAATCATTTGCATCACTGCACGGTCCAACATTTTTTTTCGATCCGAAAAAGATTCGTGCACCTCAGATGTTTTTAGATTTATACATTATTTAATTGGGCTCCCATCCTTGCTAAAAGAGGGGTGAGCGCGCCTCAAATGATCCAGCAGATTCGAGGTATTGCCACTGGTTTTGTAAGTTTTCTGACAAAATCGGCCCCTTGCATGTTTTCTATTCATACCTCTCTCAAAACAGTCCCACACTACACTTGAGACAAGTTTCCGCTTGATTGGTACGGTAGCACTCTCATGTTCTTCTTCGACCTCTTTTTGGATGTCTTCATTTTCCTTGTTGGTGTCTTTTGATGTATGCGTAACAGAAAAAAAATATTTAAGATCATGCGGCATCATTTTGAGCAATCCAACCCTTTCGAACCTTTTGAACTTTTTAGGAACTTGTCCATTGTTAACGATGCCAGCTACCATATATATGTACACAAATTTGGCAAACTTGATTATAGCTTAAAATTTTTCTTAAAGAGCGCGCCAGAAACTTTACTTTATCACCACATAGACAAAATCAAAGTAGAGATGGGCAAACGACAGCTACAAGCTTGATAGTATAATGAATGGTAGCAAAACCATCAATAGTACCGAATAGCACCACTAACCATACAGTATATTGATGTGCCAGTTCATACAACCACAGTATACTGTGTGGTTAGTGATAGCACCAAACCATCGATACTATCGATAGTGCCATCGATGGTTTGACACCTCTCTCTGTCAGGTATTGAGACACACTAACATCTATACATTTTATCGTTCTATACAACTCATCGAGCCGAGCGTTGTGATTGGTGCCATTCAAAGATTGGGTTGCGATAAACGACAAGAAGTTGGGTTCGGAGTGCCCGCCATCAGATAAAATCCATCCGAGATGTGTCTTCTGCAGCAAAAGTGACCCAGACGCCAGCTGAATTTGTTCCACACACAGCAACTCGAAGAAAAGTCAGGCTCCGATGAAAAGATCAATACGCTGCGGCTTATAGAACGAAGGGTTAGCAACCTGGATATTTGAAGGTGGAGGCCCTTTAGCAGTGCTAGCTGAGACGCAATGTTGATTGTTCATAGTTTTCTAGGCAACGACGCACAGTGAGGAATCAGACGAAAAGATGTGGCAAAAGTCAAACGCTTTGGATAAAATGAATATACGCATCTAATAGAGAATTTTCCAGACCTTTTAAAAATCAAATTTTCAAAACAATCAGACTTTTAGAGTCGAAGTTTCAGTGTGCAAAAATTTGTTTAACTTTTATTCACACACTACATCTTTCAGGTGAAAAACAGTAAACTGTGTAACGTATTATTCTGTTGTTGGTATTTTTTTTTTAGGTTCATTAGTTCTTAGGCAAATTTTTTATAAATATGGTCAGCTGCATAGGCAGTTCTATAGAAAAACTTGTTTTGCAAGCCATCTAAATTTTGTCTGTTTTTTAACTTTGACAGGACTTTAAAAAATATACTTCCTCCTCTTCCTCGTCGCGACAACTCCTGCAGAAGTCGTTATGAGGGATTGACAGCCTAGAGGCATGAGTGCCGATCTGCCAGTGTCTTGTGATTGCTCGAGTAACTGCAGAGCACTGTGCCCTGCTGAGTCTATACAGCTCTGCTGAGCGCTCCTTTGATCGATATGGCCATATCAATCTTGAGACCTTACAGGAAACGGCTTGCTGCCATCTGCTATTTGCATTTTGATCGCACAATTCGTGCGTGAGGAGACTGCACGTAGCCAAGGGGATCGCTACTTGCCCCCTCTCTGATAAGAAAGGAATCGTAGTAGCCTGCCTGGCTAGCTCGTCGGCGGCGTCTTTCGCTTCCCTTGGAGTAGTGCGTAGCCCGCCAGTTATGCATAGCGCTGCCATGCATTGAACTCTGCTGAGTCTGTTAAGGCAAGTTTTTTTGTCTAGGACTGGCCAATGGCTGTTCAAACATGAACATATTATCGTCAATACAATGCCACTTTCGGCCCCTTGCAGAATGTTTAAATATAAATTGATTATTGTACACATAAACTCATGTAACAACACCGATCTCTAAAGAAATAACATAAAGTAGACAAGTTATGACTGCACTGGTGTAAACAGAGATCTGTAACCCATTAATACGACAACAAAACACAAGTGGAGAAAACACTTAACAAATGCGGTCCTAAAATAAAACTAATGTAAGCATGTACTCAAAAAGACACCCTCAGTAAAGTGTATCCTCTGCGTAGGTCTAACGATAATTATAGACTACCAAATTGTACCTCCTACCTCATTGTCAAATCACAGGCTCTGATATTAAGAATAAAATTTAGTTTGAATTTACAACTCAACTCGCAAATGTCTAGACTTTTCTTTTAAGGTCTTAACATTTTGGTCCTTCGAGACTCTCCGTTGTTTCCCCCTTGTGGTAAGAGCACGGAGTTAAACCAGCTTCCTTGAGACTGAACAAGTGTCTAGTTCACTGTCAGCTAAAGGTAGCAAAATAAAAAACTTTGATTTCCCTCCTATAAGAAGGAACAGAGTATAAAATAAATTAATAAAACGTAAGTTTCAATTAATAATTTGGAAAAATACGAGCTAAACAAGCTGTATTTTTAATAGATAACTGGGTATATCTATTGTGATCGGAGAATATAAAAAAAAATAAATAAAAATTAATGAAACGGAAGTTTCAATTAATCATTTTGAAAAATACGAACTAGACAGGCTGTATTTTAATAGATAACGAAATATGTATATCTATTGTAATTGAAAAATAAAAATTTTTCGCGACGGCGGCGTTTTCGAGGCCGGAACATCGAAAGAGAAAAAATAATAATCTGAAACATCAAAAGTGCTTAATGGCTAGAATTGAAAAAAAAAAGTGGCAAATAACTGTGACTGTGAAAAAGAAATATATAAATGGTTTTGTGTGTGCCCACTGTGCCAGCAACAATAACTGCAGCGACAGGAAGATCAGCAGCAGCGACGTAAGCAGAGGCAGCACCAGCAGCAGCGACAGCGATATCAGCAGCAGCGACGTAAGCAGAGGCAACACCAGCAGCAGCACAGCGGTATCAGCAGCAGCGACTTCAGAGGCAGCAGTAACAACAACAGCAGAAGCAGAATTCATCAGCTAAGTCTCATATTTCAAATTTTTTTTAAGCCTAATTAAGTAAAAGTAAAACAAAAAATTAAACTTAAATTTTGTCGGAACAAATAATTAAGCTATTAGAGGCTCAAGCAGCGATAGCAAGGGAGATTAAAAAGATTGAAGCTGGTCATTTGAACAGCGATGTAATCCAAAGGTTAGGAGACCTTAAAAACAAAGTTACAGGCAATAATTCTGCACTGTTAACATATGGAGTAGTCGATCATGACTACTATAAGAGACAGCAGTACGAAAAAATGATTAAAAATATAGAGGACATACATAAAAAGTATGTAGAGTCAAAAAAAAATGAAACATTAACTAAAGGGAAGCTAGAGAAAACAAAGTTACAATCAGTGGAGACTGGAACTTTGAAGGAAGACATAGAGCCCAAAATTGACAATAGCATAGAAAAAGTATCTGAGGAAATCGTCAGAATAGTGGAAAACCTGAGAACATATTTAGAGCAAACCATGCAGAGGTTTGATCAGGCTAAAATGGGAGAGTGTAGAATGAGAAAGGAAAAAATTTAGTTCCTCAGTAAAAGACTGAGCTCAAAAATTGAGGAGTATTATCATAGCTATGAAACAAACGACAGCTTCGACAATCAGATCGGAGATTTGGAATTTGATATTCAAAGCATGTTGAGCAACCTAGAAGTTAGGATGCAAACCATAGCTGAAGAAAACAGCATGGATACTAAAGGAGCAACGGTAAAAAAAGAAGATATCGATTTGCCTGATCTTCCGAAAGTGGAAGTACCCACATTCTCGGGCGAAGAAAAAGAATGGGACGGCTTTTCACAAATATTTTGTGAATTAATTCATAACAGAGATAGTCTGAGCACATCTCTAAAATTCAATTATTTGAAAATCGCGATAAAGGGTGAGGCACGGAGTATGGTAGCTCACCTTTTAACTGGGCCGCTAGAGAATTTTAATGCCGCTTGGTAATTGCTGACCAAGCGGTATGAAAATAAGCGAAAAATTTTTTCGGATCAGCTGAATCGTTTACTAGACTTACCAATGCTAGATCACGATTCTGCGAAACATATTAAATGGTTTTCTGATTCTATAAACGAGTCAATACATTTAATTAAATTAAAGTCACATTTAACAGAAGAAGTTGATGTGATTTTCGCGCACATTGTGTTGAAAAAATTCAACAACGATACCTTACAATTATATGAACCTCATATAAAAAGGACAAAAGAGATCCAAGCATTGCCAGATGTGATGGAATTTTTAGAACAACGGTACACTTCTCTTTACACGTCGCAGGATAAAGAGTGGAAACCGTTGAAAAAAGTAGTGCAATATGGTAAAATAAAAGAAAATTGTCCGTTATGTAAAATGGCAGGACATACCATAATTCACTGCTATAAGTTTAAGGGAATGAGTCCGATAGATAGAGGCCAGTTTATTAAAAAACAGCGCCTTTGGACAAAATGCTGTAGGCATGATATGTATAAGAAATGCTTTTCTGAAATTTTATGTGGGATTTGTAAAAAACCTCATCATACGATGCTCCATATTCCCTACGAAAAGAGGGAAAATGTTAACACTTGCTTGACAAAAGAACAAGCGTTCTTAGCCACAGCACTTATAAAAGTAAGGGCAAGGAATGGTGGCTATCAAAACCTTAGAGCTCTCATTGATTGTGGGTCGCAATGTACCATAATTTCAGAAGAAGTTGCGCAAATATTAAACTTAGTACGAAAAAGCGCGAACACCGAGGTAAGTGGAGTGTCATCTACAGACTCTTGCACTTCAAAGTACAAAGTTACTTTATCGATAAAAACTCGTGATTATAATAAAGGTCCTCTAAATATTGAAGCAATTATTCTTCCGAAACTGATGAAAGCTTTACCATTAAAGTCTTTCAATATTGATAAAACTAAGTGGCAAGATTATGTGTTGGCAGACCCTAACTTTAACAAACCAAGTAGGGTAGATGTAATAATTGGAATAGATTTGTATACCCATATTTTAAAAGACGGAGTAGTAAAAATAGACGGACTACTTGGACAAAATACAGAATTCGGATGGATTATATCCGGTTGCACCAAATCAAAAGGTGATAAATTTACTGTGGCGACAACAATTGAAGTTGGGGACTTAGAGCGGTTCTGGAAATTGGAAAGTGAAAAGAATGACGTAGAAGATGTGTGCGAGGAGCATTTCTTGGAAACAACAAGAAGAGATGAGAATGGTAGGTATGTAGTTAAAATACCATTTAAAAAAGAAAAGGATCTAGGAGATTCAAAACACCAAGCTATAGCGCGATTTTATAGTTTAGAAAGAAAGCTCAGCAATAATAAAACATTAAAAGAAAATTATGTAAAGTTCATGCATGAATATAAAAACTTAGAACATATGGTAGAGTCCAAAGAAGATGGGAAATATTATTTACCCCATCAAGGAGTCATAAGAGATTCCAGTCTAACGATAAAGCTGAGGGTGGTTTTCGATGCTTCAGCAAAAACCACAAACAATAAAAGTTTAAATGATATCATGTGGGTTGGACCAAGGGTCCAAAAAGATATCTTCGATATTATGGTGAAATGGCGTAAATGGCCATTTGTAATATCGGCGGACATTGAAAAATGTACCGCCAAATTAATGTTGATAAAGACGATCTACAATATTTGCATATAATTTGGAGAGATAATCCAAACGAAAAGTTAAAAGATTATAAACTTACAACCGTTACGTACGGTACAGCTTCAGCACCCTACTTAGCAACCAGGGTGCTTGTTGCAATAGCAGATAATTGCAAAAATCAAGCAATTAGGGAAATCATAAAGAATGATTTTTATATGGACGACCTGATGACAGGTGCCGACACGATACTGGATGCTAAAAAGCATGTAAAGGAAGTTACCCGGGAGTTTAATAAGGTTGGGTTTAACTTAAGAAAGTGGATAACAAATATCCCAGAAATTATAGAAGGCATTAGAGATGACCAAGAAAATAAAGTATTAACCATTGAGGAGAATGAATCCGTCAAAACATTAGGACTACAATGGGAACCGGTTAAAGACGAGTTTAGGTTCAGTTTCCACTATGAACCAATTAAGAAAAATAACAAAAGAATAGTATTATCTACCTTAGCCAAGATATATGACCCCTTAGGCTGGTTGTCTCCAGTGACACTTGTCTCCGACAAAAAACTTTGGCTAGCAAACAAAAATTGGGATGATGAATTATCAGAACAGGATACTCGGGAATGGAATTCGTCTAAAAATGGTTTAACAGAGTTAGAGCGCATTCGGATACCGAGATGGCTAAATTCTCAGCACAATAAGTCGATGCAAATTCATGGGTTTGCCGATGCATCCGAAAAGGTATGCCGCCGTAGCTGCTGCCGTAGTGTATGCCAAGGTAGATAGTTCTACAATTATAATAGCCAGCAAAAGCAAAGTTAATCCAAAGAAGAATCGGAAAACTATTCCAAAATTAGAACTTTGTGCAGCACATCTTCTGGCAAAATTAATTCAACGGGTGAAAGTAGCGGTTGGAAGTAATGTAGAGTGTTATGCCTGGAGTGATTCTACTATTACTCTAGCCTGGATGAAGAATGGAGACAATAAAGACAAGTTTATCAGGCGTCGAACTGACGAAATAAGAAAGATTAAGGAAATTAAATGGGGACACGTTAGAACTGAAGACAATCCAGCAGATGTAACATCAAGGGGCATTACTGCAGATAAGCTAAAAGATTTTAAGATTTGGTGGAAAGGGCCTCAATGGTTGGCGAAATATAAGGAACATTGGCCAAAAGAGGAAATTGAAGAAAAATTATTTGTGAGCACAACAATGGTAATAGCAAAAAATAACATTTTTTGTGAATTATTACAAAAATATTCGTGTATGCATAAACTAGAAAGAGTCATTGCATATGTATTGAGGTTTATTCAAATCAAAACCAAAAAGAAAGAATTTCCTTCATTTTTGACAGTGAAGGAGATTAAGAGCGCCAAAGTATTAATAGTAAAACAACAACAAGCTATCCAATTCGGTTCCGAAATAGCTAGCTAGCTAATTAATAAAAAGGAAATAGAAACAAAAAATAAACTATTAAGCTTAAATCCGTTCTTAGATATAGACGGATTGTTACGAGTTGGAGGTAGATTGCAAAACTCCAACGCGGAATTTGAGGTTAAACATCCCTTGATTTTAGATAAGTGTCACTTGACGTCTTTAATTATCAAGAATGCACATAAAGAAACATTGCACGGTGGAATTAATCTGATGCGAAACTATATCCAGCGAAAGTTTTGGATATTTGAGCTAAGAAATTGCTTAAAGAAAAAACTTAAAGAGTGTGTCACCTGTGCTAGGTATCGACAGAATACTGCAGAACGAATTATGGGAAATCTGCCGAAATACAGAGGTACAATGTCGCACCCGTTTACAAATACAGGTATAGACTTCGCCGGGCCTTACCATATCCGATGCTCTAAAAACCGGGGGCAGAAATCCTATAAGGGATATATTGCCGTATTCGTATGCATGGCGACAAAAGCTATTCATTTGGAAGTAGTCAGCGATCTTACTTCAGATGCATTTCTAGCTGCACTTAGAAGATTTTTTTCAAGAAGAGGAAAATGTGCAACAATTTTTTCCGATAATGGAGCCAACTTTGTGGGAGCTTCGCGCAAATTAGACGAGGAATACCAAAAAGCCCTCAAAGACAACATAAAAGTGGTTTCAATATTAGAAAGAGAACAGATCGAGTGGCATTTTATTCCCCCGGCAGGACCTCACTTCGGAGGTATTTGGGAAGCTGGGGTAAAATCAGTGAAATATCACTTAAAAGGGGTAATTGCGGACAATAATTTAACCTATGAGGAAATGGCAACTCTATTATGTCAAATTGAAGCGGTACTAAATTCACGCCCTTTGTATACAGCTACAAATGATATTGACGATCTGGATGTATTAACACCAGGTCATTTTATAATTGGAAGGCCAATATTTGGACCGATTGAGACAATTTCACAGGAAAAAATCGGGAATCTGGATAGATGGAGATTAATTCAGAAAATGAAAAGAGAATTTTGGATTAAATGGAAAGAAGATTATTTGCACACACTGCAACAAAGAAACAAATGGAAAATAGGAATGCAGAATATTAAAACAGGACAGATTGTATTAATAAAAGATGAAACCTGTCACCCAGCTAGATGGCCCTTGGGAAAAATAGAAGAAATACATAAAGGTAGGGACGATAGAGTCAGAGTAGTAACTATAAAACATCAAGACGGGTTGATAAAACGACCTATAACTAAAATTTGTCCATTGGCTGGAATTGAGACAGAAGAGCAAGACTCAGGAATGTCTCCAAAAGAGACCAGAAGTACTCGTAGTAGTAAAAGGTAATTCAAATTGCGTGTATAGGAAGATAGCAGAGACAAGATAATTTTGTGTCGAATTAGAAATGCAGGGTAGTTGGCTCTTCAAAGTTCCAGTAAACACTAATGCTAGAATTCAATGTAGTAACTCAAATCAAGAACTAATTGATCTTCCGCAACAAGGAATTTTAACAATAATACATGGTTGTACTGTGCGAACCGATGATAAAATACTAGTACCTCATCACAGTATTCAAACAGAAAGCTACGAGCCAATTTCATCCTTTTATATAAGTAATATAAACAAAATACCAAAAATTGTTTGGAATCCATTAACAGTACCATTAATTAACCATACAGAAGAAATGGATAAGTTAAGAAACGAAATAAAATTGTTAAAAGAAGGTCATCATGACTTAAAAGGACTTAAGTTCCATCATGTATCTGGACATGCGGCCTTGATTATCGGAATCATAATAATGATAATATTAATAATCTATGCCATATGAAGAATTAAAGTAGCACGAAGACTGCAAACGATAGCACTTCCCTACCCACTGTAATTGACTGTAAAGGATTATCTGTACTTGTAATTATAGCTATAAAGAAAATGTACACAAAAAGGTTCACAAGAATCAAAATACAAAACAATGCCACTTTTGGCCCTTTGCAGAATGTTCAAACATGAACATATTATCGTCAATACAATGCCACTTTCGGCCCCTTGCAGAATGTTTAAACAAAAATAGATTATTGTACCCATCCACTCATGTAACAACACCGAACTCTAAAGAAATCACATAAAGTAGACAAGTTATGACTACACTGGTATAAACAGAGATCTGTAACCCATTAATACGACAACAAAACACAATTGGAGAAAACACTTAACAAATGCGGTCCTAAAATAAAACTAATGTAAGCATGTACTCAAATAGACACCCTCAGTGAAGTGTATCCTCTGCGTAGGTCTAACGATAATTATAGACTACCAAATTGTATCTCCTACCTCATTGTCAAATCACATATAAGGCTCTGATTTTAAGAATAAAATTTAGTTTGAATTTACAACTCAACTCGCAAATGTCTAGACTTTTCTTTTAAGGTCTTAACAATGGCGGTGTATAGCCTCCGAACTACATATATACGGGATCATTCCCCATCTTAGTCCGATGGCTTTCCGGCATGTGTAAAGGGCCACTGTTGCCTTCTTTACTCTATCCTCTATGCTCAGTTTCCAATGGAGCTTTCTGTCGAGGATTAGGCCAAGATACTTGGCATAGTTGCTAAAAGCTAGCGCCTCCCACAGAGTTTTGGGAGAGTCAGTACCGGAATTTTGTACTTCTTAGTGAAAAGCACCAGTTCCGTTTTAGACGGGTTAGGAGTTAACCCGTCTAAAGCCCGCATTTGTCTGCCCATCTCGACATCTTCGTGAGAGTACTTGTCATGCATTCACACAACGTCTGCGGAAATTTGCCGGAGAATGCTATGACTACATCGTCCGTATACGCGACCACACAGCAGCCACCCCCCTCTATCACCCGCAGCAGTATGTTCACTGTCACGTTCCATAGGAGGGGCGAGAGGACTCCGCCCTGCGGTGTGCCTCTGCAGACGAATCTGGTGCATGTTGACGTCCCCAGTGATGCCTCAACCGTCCTGCATTGCAGCATCTGATCGATCAGGCTCGCCGTCCTGGAGTCAACCCCCAGATCCGTCAGTGCGCCCGTGATGGCGGTTGGAAGGATGTTGTTAAAAGCGCTTTCTATGTCGAGGAAGGCTACGAGGGTGTACTCCTTAAAGTTAAGGGACGCTTCGATGATCGATGTGATCGAGTATAGGGCCGTTTCGGTGGATCTTCCCTTACGGTAGGCATGCTGGGAGTCTGAGATCAGACTTGACTGAATACACGCTGTGAGATGCAGCCCCAGGAGCCGTTCCATCGCCTTTAGAAGAAAAGACGATAGACGATAGACTAATGGGCCTGAAATCTTTTGGGGCAGTGTGCGAGGGCTTGCCTGCCTTGGAAATGAAAACGACTTTGGTCTATACCCAGGTGTCAGGGATGCACTCGTGGCAGAAGATTTTTTTTGTCACACGTGAATCAGTTGGGCAGGGATAGCGCCGTCGGGCCCCGAGGACTTGTGTGGTTTGAAGCTTTTGATCGCCCAGGGAAGTGAGTATTTAGAAGAAGATTTAGCGACTCATCGCTGGACGTAGTCCAAGACTTGTCTGCGCTCTTCAAGTAGCCCAAGGTGGGTGTTGTCTTTGAGAGAACTCTGCGCAGGCTTAAAGCTTCTGATTTGTTCTCGATTTCACTACAGAACTTACGCCAGGAGGCGCGTTTGGCTTTCCGAAGTTTTTTGTTGTAGGTTGACAGACTGGCCTTATACTCGGCCCAGTTTTGCTCAACGTTTTCATCCTCCGTGAGGCTTTCCGGAGCTCCCACAGTTTCGGATTCCACCATTCAGGTTTCTTCCGGCCTCTGTTCTTGCCAGAGAGGCAGGATTTATGGAGCGCCTTATTGCAGGCGTCAGTGAAGATCTTAACAAGACGAGTCGTGGCCTCCCTGGAAAACTCCTCCTCAGGTGAGGACTCAGGGAGAACACGACTGAGGTAGTCAGAGTACCGAGTCCAGTTTGTCCGCCTGAGGTTCCGGAATTGAACTGCCTTTGGTAATGAGAAGGAGAATACAGTTTTCTCGTACCTGAGGTCCGAGAAAGAGTGTTCCTACAGGACCCTCCAGGATACAATGTTCCTCTGTATCTCATTAGACGCAAGCGTTAGATCCAGGACCTCCTCGCGGTTTTTAATAATGAAGGTGGGGTCACTACCCCGGTTTAATAAGACCATCTGAGTGGTCAGAAGGTAACTGAAAAGTTACTAACCCCCTTCGTTTGTGTCAGAGCTCTCCTCACTGAGGCTCACTGCGGTATAGTCTTCATTGCTGAAATTTGGGAGCAAGTATAAGTGCATCTCTCTCTGGCAGGAATGCAGTTACGAATTTGCGGTTTCAGCTACGTTTAGCTTATAGTCTGAAGTCCTCAGACCGGAGACCCTGTTTCCGAGGATCCACGGCTCCTGATTGAGGACTTTGTCGGCTCCACCCTTGGCCAGATGGAGCAGTAGAGCAGCGTATGCTGCCTTACAATGGTGGAGGTCCATCTGCAGGAGCGTCAGTTACAGTGCTGAGGCTCATCTCAAACATTGTTGTCTCTAGATCGCTTAAAGGGGGATTCCGGCTCCTCCCCGACAAAGATGTGGCTGAGACCCCCCTCACACGAGGACCCCTCTTTCGGCTCTCCGGCAGCTCCGGGTCTGTCTCGACCTCCACTTGCCTGCCCTTGCGATCCGAATTGTAGGTGGATATGGTGACCTTTTTTAGACATAATCGAAGATCTTCTGAGGTTCTGCAGGCTTAGCCGAGACCCATGCTCGGGATCTCAGACGGCTGTGGACATCTTCCCACTTCACGGCCTCCAGTTTCGCCCCTGGATAGACCTCTTTGAGATCAGTCATTTAGAGTCTTGGCAGGCGATGGCTTTCACCTTGCCTTGATGCCAACCTGCGTCCTCACACTTCGGCGGTGGTCCGCCATTTTCCTCCAGTTCCTGTAGGAACCGGTCCTGGAGCTCGTTCTCCACCAGATGCCACTTGACCCGAGAAACATGGCCGTCCTCGGCGCCACTGTCCAGGACGCCAGTTATGGTCTTCCCCTCGACACCTCAGCGAACGATCGGTTCGTGAGGTGGGTTTTCACCCGCTTGGCTTGCTGGGCTTGGCCTGGCTGATTAGCGGGATCCTCCGTTGAACGGTGCCGCTTGTTGGGGGCCTTGGCTGCGCCCTTTCTGGCTTTGCTGGCTGGAAATGTGGCAGCATTGAAGCGGCCCACATCCTCTGCTCAATCCCTTCGGCTGACGACCTGTAGTTGGGGTCCTCAATGGCCAGGATGAAAGCCACTCATCTCCGGGCGGGTTTCCTCCCCGTGGTGCACGCTGCCCGCCTGGGCTCCTATTGGTTCTTCGGTACCGGTGCGCTTACCAGCCCCGATTACGCTCTGCTTAGCAGCCACCCCGGCATCCTATTCGCCTTGGAGCCATCCGACTTGGAAGTACCCGATTGGCTTTTCGGGCCCCCCCTCGCTGCGGCTGCTGAAGACGGTGGACCAACTCAGTCTCCTTCCCAGTCTTCTTTGGACCTGGTCTCCCAGGCGTTGATGTAGAGGGATGGTCGTGTCCATCCGGTACTTTAAAAGGAGTACCGAGCGCCGGGAAGCCTGATTTAAACTGGAGGTCGGCAAGTATCCATAGCCACGAAACGGCTCATTATAAGCATACCTCACCATCAAATCGAGAGTCTGCCGCAAAATCTCACACTGATCAGCAAATGGGGCTGTGATGGATCTTCTTGGCAAGGATAATTTATGCAAGCAACATACACAGACGATTTAACTATACAGACTCTAACAAATTTATTGCTTCTCTTGACCGTGCGGCTTAAGTCGGTTGCATCGTGATATTGGAAAAATCCTCGACCTTTGTCTGCTCATTCAAATATAAGACCGTTCGTACATAAAATCAACAAAAAAACCAATAGTGTCAATTTTGAATTTTTCCTTACTTTGATTGATGGAAAAGTTCTTAACAAACTTACAAATACTAAATAAACCTTAAAAAAAAGGGGGAACGTTGTAAGCTGCTGCTGCGACCACAACTCTACATTTATAGTCATAGTCAGTATGGCTACATTGAGCGCCACAGAGTGCGTGCGGGAGAGACAGAAATTCAGTCTAAGCGTGTTGTCGGGCGCTGCGTAGCCACTGCAAATTGATTTGTTCCTTTTGGCTATAAAAATGATCCGATCTGATTCGGCCATCTGGTAGATATGGTCATTCTCTATGATTGTGCGTAATTCCCTGAGATCTAAGCGCTCAAACGTGTGTGTTAGACAGAGACAGAGCGAGGAGGAACAAAATTTGTTCTTCATTTTGGCTCTAATATTGATACGATCTGGTTCAGATTCTGCAATCTAGAAGATATAATTATTTTCTTCGATTCTGCGATTTTGGTATTCTCGTATCTTTGAAATTGTGGATGCCACAGATTTTCGTTCTTAGCGGATTCGGAAGTGGGCGGGGCAAAGTTTTGAAATATACTTGTAACAGTGACATATCACAGAAGTCTGGATACAAAATGTCGTTGCTCTAGCTCTTATAGTCTCTGAGCACGGACAGACGGCTATCGACTCGGCTATTGATGCTGATCAAGAATATATATACCTTATGGGGTCGGAAACGATTCCTTCTGGACACATCCACTTTTACCACAAATCTAATATACCCCAATACTCATTTTGAGTATCGGGTATAATAACATCTCCCATGTTTGGTTAATATGCCTCGAAGACTGCAGAGCTGTTACAGGAAAAATATCCTGAAAAAAGCTAACTCCCAAGCTTCATAAAATTTTGGCACATGGTCAAATTTTAATTGAACATCAGAGCCTACCAATTGGAGAGATGTCAGAGAAAGTCCAGGAAGCAAGAAACAAAGATTACAGAAAATACAAATATATGAATACTTGCAAGACATCACGAATTAAGCAAAACCAAGATCATTTCAACATGTTGGCAGCCTCTTCGGATCCATATACATATCTATCTACATCTATTAGACATGTGAAATCACAAAATAAATCGGCAAGCACCTTCAAAAATGCGAAGTTTATGACATAACTCCCACTAAACAAAAAATGGAGTATTATTTTCCAAAAATACAATATATTCAACCTACTTTCAAAATAAAAACTTTTTTTTTCCCTTAATTTTTTTTTAATTAGGTTAAGTTTGAAATTAAATAAAAATTTTATAGCTAGGCATCAATTTATGTCGAAAGGAAGGAAACAAATTAATCACAGATCAATAGTTATCGCGTGGAACCTGAAGCCTTTAGAAAGATTACAGATACAAAATTGGTTTCAGGTACTATCACAATATACAATTTTTTTCATTTGATAAGGTTACATGATGGACTGCTTTGGTTGTGCCACTATCCATACAGTATATAGATGTGCCAGTTCATACAACGAAAGTGTCACACACCGGCTTGCGCTATCCGTACCCCAGAGTGACGTCATCATGAGAGAGAGAGCGCAGAGAGAACATCTTTGCATGTGTTAGTACACACGCAATATGTTTCGACAAAAATATGTGATTGTATGTTTTTTCAGATTTTTTGAACTCTCTCAGGTCTGATCTGTTTTGCCACCAGCATGTTTTAGTGTATGGGTGCCCATGCATTCTCACGTACTTTGCGTGTGTGTGTTTACTATTGCTGGCCGCTAGAACTGAAATTTGAGTTTGGTTCTTGTTTCGGGTCTTTTGATGGACTGACCTACCGCCACAAAATAAATGAAGAATGGGCAGGGGGTGGGGGTATGGTACACTAGGGCGCGGGAAACAAAATAAAAGCTGTTATTTGTTTGATTTATACCACAAAATATAAAATATTACAATAATATAATTACACATTTATTTCCTTATTTTAAACAGGTTGAGTATAAATTATACAAATTATGCAAACGCCGTCGGTTCTCGACGTTTTTGTTTATTATAACTAAAACAATGATGTATCTAAATATACAATATAAGAAAATATATATATAGATACTTAAATAAATATGCATTAATATAAATGGAATTGGTTTTACATATATTTCAAATCAATTGTCAATCGCGCGCTTTCCGACGGGAATCTGCAAAGTACAAATTTAGTTTTCCAATTCCCTTTTCGCCTGTACTTCGTCTCTACCGCGACCCCGCTGCCCATCGGTTTCGTCTGTTCGGCAATTCTGGACTCTCGAGCCTCAGCACCGTCGAAGCGGTGGTCGCGGATCGCCGATGTCTTTGGAGCGGCACAGTGGGAAAATTCGATTGGAAAATTCTCTATTAGAATTTATCTAAAGCACTCATACCATTTTTTTACTATTTCGGCTGAGTCCCACTGTGCCGCGCCAAAGACATCAGCGACCACGCTGCCCTACGGTTTCAGCACGCAGACGATTCATATTTTGTTTTTGTATTCTTTCTCTCGAGACACACCGACTCGACGCTGACCGGGCAGCAGTAATTTTGAAAACCCTCATGCAATATACGAATGTAATAAACTTTAATATTTATGTGCATATGTATGTACATAAGATATTTTATAATTGAATTAGCAAATTTATGGGTATTGTCCATGAGAGTATTCAAGGTGCGACCGGCATCTAAATTTGTACTTTGCAGATTCCCGTCGGAAAGCGCGCGATTGACAATTGATTTGAAATATATGTAAAACCAATTCCATTTATATTAATGCATATTTATTTAAGTATCTATATATATATTTTCTTATATTGTATATTTAGATACATCATTGTTTTAGTTATAATAAACAAAAACGTCGAGAACCGACGGCGTTTGCATAATTTGTATAATTTATACTCAACCTGTTTAAAATAAGGAAATAAATGTGTAATTATATTATTGTAATATTTTATATTTTGTGGTATAAATCAAACAAATAACAGCTTTTATTTTGTTTCCCGCGCCCTAGTGTACCATACCCCCACCCCCTGCCCATTCTTCATTTATTTTGTGGCGGTAGGTCAGTCCATCAAAAGACCCGAAACAAGAACCAAACTCAAATTTCAGTTCTAGCGGCCAGCAATAGTAAACACACACACGCAAAGTACGTGAGAATGCATGGGCACCCATACACTAAAACATGCTGGTGGCAAAACAGATCAGACCTGAGAGAGTTCAAAAAATCTGAAAAAACATACAATCACATATTTTTGTCGAAACATATTGCGTGTGTACTAACACATGCAAAGATGTTCTCTCTGCGCTCTCTCACTCATGATGACGTCACTCTGGGGTACGGATAGCGCAAGCCGGTGTGTGACACTTTCGTTGTATGAACTGGCACATCTATATACTGTATGGTTAGTGGTTGTGCCTACCATGTAGGGTTCCACTGGCGAAACGGGAGGAATTAATATCAGAAATGGAACGTAATGGAATTGTAACCCATGGAGTTCTCCAGTGGTACTTGTAAAAAGAAAGATGGCAATAACGATTTTGCGTAGATTATCGGAAAGTAAATGATGTAACAGAAAAGGATAGTTAAACTGATAAACTGCGTTCATTATTGGTGATGGGCTTTGGCCCGGCTATTTTTTAAAGATTAATGGAACGTGTGCTAAATGGACTAGACTGTAAGAATTGCCTAGTTTGCCTAAATGACATTATTGTGATGGGAAATGACTTCGACGGCCATTTAATAAAGCTACAGAGAAAGCTGGGTCGAGAAAGCTGAACTACAACTAAATCCAAAGAAATGGTCAGGTAGTAACTAGAGATAGAGTCCACACTAATAACGATAAAGAAGCGGCCGTTGAAAAGTGGCCTCGTCCACAAAACTTACAAGAGCTTAGAAATTGTTTGAGACTGTGCACCTATTATCGCAGATTTGTTCCTGGGTTTGGCAGGCTGTTCCAGGCAGCCTACATGTACTGAACAAAATCAATGCTTCAAATGGACAGAGAAAGAAGAATAGAAGAAACTTCAACAGTGAAAAGTTCTTCTGTAGCTTATCCGGCACCGGGAGAGACGTTCATGTTGGATACAGGTGCGAGTGGACCAGGAATTGGTGGAGTGTTGTCCTAAGTAATTGAGAGACAAGATAGTGTTTTGTCGAAGGCAGAAACAAACTACTGTGTCGCGAGAAGAGAACTATTGGCAAAGGTGGAGAGCGTCAAACACTTCCACAAGTATTTGTACGGGCATCAATTTCAACAAGGAACTGCTCACGCAGCGTTTAGATGGCTTCTACAGTTCAAGGATCCAGACGGACAGCTTGCCCGATGGATAGAACAGTTGCAAAACTATGACTTCACTATAGAGCACAAAAAAGGGAAGATTACACGGAAGTTCTGACGCACTGTCACGTCGTCCTTGTGATGCTGAATGTGGACAATTTACACGGTCTGAAGTTAAAGAAAACATAATTGACATTAAACTAATGAATGTTCTTCCCGAAGAAGTCCATACCGTGTATGGGAGAGAGAAGATGGAAAAACCATAAACGATTTATTAGTATTACGAAAGAAACGAATCAGAGAAGTCATTATAGTGTACCATAATGGATGTAGTGGCGGACACATGGGACAGAACAATCGAGAAAATTAAAAGACGATTCTATTGGATTGGTTGCCAGGAGTCAGTAGCTGATATGATCTATCGATGTAATCGTTGTGCTATAGCATAAGGTCCATCTACCAGAAGTCACGGAAAAGTGCGGCAGTACAATTCAGGATCACCGTTTGAGAGTATTGCAATGGATATTGTGGAGATAATGTTTTTTGTCCCCAATCGGCCGACTAATTATTCCAATTAAATAAAACTCGGCGCAGAAATAAAATTACGATATGTTCTTTAATGCGTGACATCCAAATTGCAAGTGTGGCTTGCCTGCCCTTTACATTGCCGCTCCGATCGCTAAGCGCAGCTTTGCTCGGCCGACGTCGGTAGACAGACGCAAAGCGGAGATAGCGAAGAGCGAGCTGGCAGGGCCAACGGCCCTCTTGAAGATGCTTGCTTGGGCGCAGCTGGCGGCTACGCTGGGATGATCGTCGAACGCAGCAATCGGCGCTTCTTTACGAAGGCGACTTGTCGTGATTACGTCTTGATCATCGGGAACCTCTGTAATTGCATAGAATGGCAGGAAATTTGGCAATGTAGAAATTGTTGAAAGTTGAATTTCATTTAGCGTGGATATGTAGGTTTTTAATATATGGAAAAGTTCGCGCTGCAGTTCCTGATTCTCCGATCGCAGTTTTTCCACTTGCACCTGGCACTCGAGCAGCTGCTTCCTGCATTGCTGCTCTAAGTTTTGGTACTCCAGCGTTGTGGGTCGAAAATTGTCAATAGAGATGCACGAGGAATTTTCAAAAGCGGCTAAAGCTGCACGCTTATTCTCCGAGCTATCAATGCTTCCTGATACTATCCAACCAAGTTTTGTTGGCAATTGGGCTGATAGTCGAATCTGTCCGACGCACGTTAAATCGAAGAACAAACCAGAACCTATCAACAGATCGATACGTTGGGGCTTGGAGAAATTAGGATCAGCTAGTTTTAGATTATTCGGCATTGGCCAATCCTTTGCGTCTACGCCGAAGTTAGGCTGCATTTCCGTAATTGAGTTGGTGACAATTGCAGCGAAGGAAGCTCGATAGCTTGCGTCCTGGGATTGTACACCTATATGTACAGACTTGCTCGAAGGTAGAATGGAATCTCCGATTCCAGAGATGTGAACAGAAGACGAGCGATGATCCAACTGCAACTGATCAGCGAGTCTAGATGTTACAAAGTTTGCCTGTGATGCAGAATCCAAAATGGCACGACATGGGATAAGTGCTCCATAACGATCTGTTACATGGACGAGGGCAGTAGGTAGCAACACGTTCTGGCTAGGCTGAGCTTTCTGGATCGAGGGGGGAGGGCTAGAACACCCGCTTGCTAGAAGCACAGTCGCGGCCTCTTGCTGGATCGATTCCTCGGCCGGTGAAGAGGAAGATGAAGCACCAGTTCCCGATGGAATGTGGAGTAGCCTGGCAATGCCTGCAAAGTCCTGACCTGCACCTCTGCAATTCATGGCCTTTGTTGAGGCAGTTCAAACACAAGCGGCTCATCTTTGCTTCTTTGTATCGTTCAAACACAGAGAGATTCAGGAATGCCTGACATCTAGATATGTAATGCTCGGAGGAATTGCAATGGTTACATATGAGGCCAAAATTGAGGCCATGCTTGACCACCGAGGCAATCCTGACGTCGGCAAGTTCTCTTCCCATTTCTCCTTTGTTTTGTGGTCCAGTTTCGTGCCTATGATGAAGATCAGCAACCCATCCGAAATCTCCTGCGGGGTCGCCAAGGTCTGAAGTGCACGCAAGTGCGAATTGATTTTGTCGCTAAGCGCGCGCAAGCCGATAGCTGAGCCCTTCTCCACCCCTTGCAGCCCGAAAATAGCCTTGACGTGTGCCTGAAAATGTAACAGTTTATTATCGAATCGCAACATTAGCAAATTCAACGCCTTGTCGTAATTCTCTTCAGAAAGTTCCAAGGAACGAATCGTATCCAGCGCAGCACCATCTAGACATCCACGAAGATATTGGAATTTTTCGATGATTGGGATACGATGGTCTTTGTGCACCATTGTCGAGAACATCGAGTGGAATTCTGGCCAATCCATGTAGTTCCCACCGAATCGCGGAAGCTGCAACTCGGGCATTCGAGAACGGCCTATACTATTATAGGCGAACAACGACGAATTCCCCTCGAGAGTATGCCGAGCTGTTGAAGTGGCAACATTTACCGTGCGAGCAGCCATTAACTCCCGCGACAGCCTGGACCTAACCTTGACATAAAAAGTCCAGCCGGGCATCATGGGCTAACTGCAGGAAATCCAACCTTTCAAGGCTCGTTTGAGCGGCATCGAAATCCGCATTCATTCGCCCGATTTGCTCTAAGCGAGCTTGAAGTTCTGCCTCATCTAACTCGGCAAGCTCTTCCTTGGTGAGAAAGCGATCCATGGCCTTTAGTTGGCGCGCGATGGACTCGGCCTTGTGCTTGTAGAACTCTACATCACTCGGCATTGCTGCGTTCGCGACATTGGTAGGCTCAGGTGCTGCCATGTTGAGGTTTTAAAAGAGTCACTCAGCACGACCGAAAAAGACAACCTGTATACGTATAAACGTGAGAACCGAAAGCAAAGGGATTACAGCTAATGCCTTTAGCTGTGCGGCTGTGCGAGCTGTCCGATTCCGCTTTGTACTCCGCTTGTGTGTATTAGTGAGTTCGCTGCACTGCACTGACCAAATTGTCGCGACAGAGAAATTAATAGCCAGCAATGCGTGTATGTAGGTGTATGTAAGTATGTTTTAGCACCGAATTGTGCTTAACCGCCGAAAATTTGTTAAGGCGATCGCGAATGATTATTAATTGACACTGCAACTCAGAGATCACGTCGGGGTCACCAAACTTTATGTGGAGATAATGTTTTTTATCCCCAATCGGCCGACTAATTATTCCAATTAAATGAAACTCGGCGCAGAAATAAAATTACGATATTTAATGCGTGACATCCAAATTGCAAGTGTGGCTTGCCTGCCCTTTACATTGCCGCTCCGATCGCTAAGCGCAGCTTTGCTCGGCCGACGTCGGTAGGCAGACGCAAAGCGGAGATAGCGAAGAGCGAGCTGGCAGAGAGCGTTTAGCAGGGCAAGCAAGCGCAAAGCTTTAACAAACAAATGAGTGACATAGACATAAGTAACAAACAAAATAAGCGGCTGAGGGCCAAGAATTAGGTGCTATTTGGCAAGCAGCTAATCGGCTGGGTTCTGCTCCGAACAGATATAGCAGGCCCATTTCCAACCAAGACAGTGGAAAATAATATCAGGTCGTGGTAATTGATTATTTTTAGCATTATTTGATTATTTGGCCCGAAGTATATCTGATCCCAAATCAGGTGGCATCGACAGTGACAGTGAGCTTACTCCAATATTTGTAATGGCATATCGTTCCGGAAAGCATTATACGACAGCGACCACGCCGGCGGCTGCAATATTTGGGAGCAATTTAAATTCGGCGTAACCACAACATTTAATGGAACAATCACTGATGATGATAGAAGGGACCGGTTGAAAGAGATTAACAAATTGATAAGAAGTCGCATCCAATTAATGATGCCCGAAATGATCTGTTTTATAACGCTCAATGGAAGAAAGGATTATCTCCGAAGCTACTGACAAAATGGGAGGGTCCTTATGCAGTCATAAAACGAATCAATCATGTGGTGTATCGCATAAAAAAAAAAGACAACCGAAGAGCAAAACTAAAAGTGATACATACGCCTTACCATGGAGGAGACTTGGCACTTATTCGGGACGAAAAAGGTTAGCCGGAGGGCAGTGTACTATTGTTTGTTTCGTACAATACAAACTCTATTTAAAATAAAGTATCTTTATAGTAAAAATACGCGAACTTAATAATCTAAGAGCTAATAAGCCATTCACACTGACGACCATCCACCATCCATTTCGGCTATGATCCGTACGGTTTTGCAGCTCCGAAAATTTCCCAGTCAGTCCACTATCCATTTTTGATGTTCCTAACCGCACGTTTCTATGCGATAGTTAGCCGAAGGTTTTCAAATGCAACCCTATAAAGCAATGAATGGCAATAAAAAGATAGTTTGCGCATAGACATATTTCGAATTCCAATTCGAATTTTAAACCGTTGAAGCATAGCTCGCAAATAACTGTTGACACTTTCGGCGTGTCTGATAAAAACCTTGACGGACACATTGAGAAAAGGGACTGAAAAGACCCGATCAAATCTGTTTTTGCTCATCTCGCTCTTCGCTCAAGCAAAGACCGATTTCTTCACTTCTCTTTTGTTCCTGTTTTTCACTAAGCCTCGCGAGCAAACGAACAAAGTGTGTTTTGCGTATGTATGCGTGCTTGTACGTGTGATGCTTATTTGACTATTGAAGCTTAAAATAAATCGTGAAAAGCAAAACGAAAATGTTCGTTAGCCAATTTTGCAAATAAATATACATATTACAATACAACAGCCCAAAATATGCGGAAAACATGAATAAATAAACATATAGACGAAAAAAACTAAAAACACTTTACTCAGACACTTTTTTGGTTCTGCTCATCTAAAGACAGTTTTTCTGTGAGCGCTTGACCAAAGTGTCTCTCTAAGTTGTTATTGTGAGACACGATCGTGTGTCGGGCTCAACCGAAAACCCGAAACACATAACACAAGCGAAGAGACAAAGTGTTTTGCTCAGTGAGAGACCGTGTCTGCGTGGTCTTTTTCTGTTTCGTCAGTGACGAGACAGCAAAGTGAAAAAGTGTTGACCGTCGTTTGCGAGCTATGCGTTGAAGACAAAACGAGAGGGAACGTTGTGAGTTGCTGCGGAGACTACAACTCTACATTTATACCCGATACTTAGTCAGTATGGCTCTCCTCCGGCAGACGCCGCTAATATTAAACGACACGACAAAGAGTGCGTGCGAGAGAGACAGAAAATCAGTCTGAGCGTGACGTCGGACGCTGCGTAGCCACTGCAAATTGATTTGTTCCTTTTTGCTATAAAAATGATCCGATATGATCCAGATTCAGCAACCGATTAGATATGGTCATTATCTATGATTCTGCGTTTTTAGTTTTCTCGAATTTACAATATTGTGGATGCAACAGATTTTCGTTCTTTGCAGGTGCGGAAGAGGGTGTGGCCAAATTTTGAAATAAACTCGTCAAGGTCCGATATCTCAGAAGTGTGGATCACAAATTTGGTTGCTCTAGCTATTATAGTCTCTCAGATCTAGGCGCTAATATTTTACGCTAAGCAAAGCCGGCTATGCTACGTGTGTGTTAGAGAGAGAGGCAGGGCGAGAAAAAATGAAATTTTTTTCTTGATGCTGGCTATAATAATGACACGATCCATTTCAGATTCGAAAGATAAGGTCATTCTTTACAATTCTGCGTTTTTAGTTTTTCGTTTCTTTAAAATTGTGAATGCCATAGATTTTCGTCCTTTGTGGGGGCGGAAGTAGGCGGGGCGAAAATTTGAAATATTCCTGTAACAGTGACATATCTCAGAAGTCTGCATCCAAAACATCGTTGCTCCAGCTCTTATAGTCTTTGAGCACTAGGCGCTATTAGGGACGGACAGATGGACGGACGGACGGACGGACAGACGGACGGACGGATAGACAGACAGACAGACATGGCTCAATCGACTCGGCTATTGATGCTGATCAAGAATATATATACTTTATGGGGTCGGAAACGATTCCTTCTGGACGTTACACACATCCACTTTTACCACAAATCTAATATACCCCAATACTCATTTTGAATATCGGGTATAAATAGAAAAAAATAGAACAAAATGGAGAGACCTGGAATTGGTGGTAATAAGTAAGCATATGTACATATAAATATATTTATATGCTATCTTTTTTTTCTAGTATTTTGCAGCCATTTAATAAACAAACAATGCACGCAAGTCGAAATGGACTGCATGTATTGAGTATCTCTCTATAAACATTTGCCATTATAATACTGTGGACTTGCATAGGTCCGGAAATAATTCCTTCATTTTCGCCCTGGACACATCCAACTGCAGCTCTAGTATTCTTCTTTTTCAATCAAGGCGCCGCAGCAAAGCGTATCAAACTGGAAAATCTTCTGAAGTCAAGAAGGAGGGGCAGATTTTACAGGAAGAGCAGCAAGAAACAAAGCAACAGATACTTCAGCAAATTGCGAACAGCCAAGGCCCAGAAAAACTAACTTTCAAACCGAACTGCTGCAGTTTTTAAGGGAGTCCAAAGGGTAACGTTCATTGTAAATATATGGATTCTTTTATTATAGTCAACAATATAGCCAATTAACTAATTTAAAATTGTTAAAATTTCACAATTCAGACTAAAACTTTGTAATTTGATGCTCATCAGCTGCTTTTTGAGGGTGGTGGTGTATGGTGACAGTGTAAATCATTGTTTCACATCTGTCAACAAATCCCACTGTTCCCACTGGATGTGCTCAGTGTGCACTTATAGCCCTATGACATTCGACTTTGTTGCGAAGAGAGCTATACCATGAGAGACATAAAATAATATTAGTGTTCGGAGCCGTCTCCAGACACGGCTCCCCGACCCAAAGAACTGAGGAAATTTTTGTAACAAAATTATGTTTTCCAACACACACAGCCAAAGAGCCAGAAAATGGGATCTGAAAAGCTTCCAGCTAAACTGGAAAGCCAAGCTGACGAATATATATTTTGCTCTCGCTGGATGCCTTTCCCATAAGACCGTCTCTGTTCCTGCAATTAGTCCGTTAGCAAAGTTGAATGTCATAAGTCTATTATGACTTGTCAGTAGAGAATATTTTCAGCCGATACTATCGATTTTCTAATATGAATACATCGTATTTTTTTCAGACACCCCTAATTTGTTTCTAGGTGTTGGCTGCCAATTGTAGAGTGCAAATGAAAAGTTACGGATTGGTGTCTTCGTTGACCAAAATTTTCTCTTGTAATTTGTCTAATTCAACCTATCTATTGAGGATAGTTAACAAACCTTCTTAAGTGGCAAACCAGAATTTAAGTGTAAGTAAGGTTTAGAATTTATAAATGTGATTGTCCAAGATTTGTAGAAAATGACTGATCTGGTTCTACTTTGTGTATGTGCTTTAATAAAATATTCCCCCGTATGTGTACATGTCAGCATATACGTATATGCAACCATTCCGTTACGGATGCACGCATGCCATATTTATGAATAAGATTTTTCTAGCTCGCAATGTAAGTTTTGAAAGATTGTAATAATTTGTATAACCTAATTTTAATTATTTTTACTGTCTCGAAAAAATATATTCTACTATTTAAAATTGATTATTTTTTCTTCTCTATTTCTTTCTTGCTCTTTGTCATATTTACTGTGCGCTCTTGACGTTGGTGTGAATGGGACAAATAATCATCTTGACTGTTTTTGTCTCACCGCCTGTGGTCACGTCGACCTGCTTTTGCTGACGCGCTCTCAATTGCGCACCGCTTCGTGTCACTGGTCGTGCTGCTTACTCTAATCTGCGTTATACGCATCGGTGGTAGTGCAAAATTGCAATTTTGGTGTACAAAAAAGACAAGTGAATAGCCAACAGAAGTAGGCTACCTAACAGAAAGCAGAAAGGAAAATTTTCATCGTCTTGTGTCACACAAGAACATTTTTTAAAAATAGTCCCATTTTGAGGCTAAAATCCGTTACGCTAAACCTTAGAAAAATAAACCGGAAATTTTAGTGATTTCTAATGAGTGTGAAACAAGTGTGTGTCGCTCAAGCTGCCATAAAAAAGTGTATTTCAAACAAATAGAAGAACAGCCGGAAACCTGTAATTTGTGTTCCAGAACATAAAGAAGTTGACTAAACCAATAATAAAAAGACATTAGATTGGTCGCTGGTCTATGGAATCGCAGGAACTAACAAACAAATTTCAGGATAATAGCGAAATGATAGCAAAATACATTTATTAAAAGCTATTTATTTACACCATACGTTCCACAGTTTGATACACATGTGGTAATATTTTAAGTTTTCAGAGTTTCGATAAACAAACGATAATTACGAACGAAAGGGATTTAAAGGACAAAATGTGTGTATAGTGTATGGAAAAAAAGAGTTGCACGACACAAAAAAATACTTTGTCTATCGACACTTGATCTGTGGTCAGCTACTAGGCCGTTAAAAAGCAAATGCAAATAGATTGCCAACGTCACAAGGATCTGCTAATTCTTTAGACGATACTAGAACGCTAAAAAAAATCACGTACGTATATTTTATTTAAAATCATCCCAGCTCAGACTTACTGAAATCCGATATACTTTTTCAACTAGAACTTCCGCCACTCCCAGCATCACTGAGAACATTCGCCGGTTACAGAAATCGGGAAACACGTGAATAAAAGATTCAAAAACAAAAGAAAAAATCAGTTTTAGCGATAAAAGATGAATGAACTGGACAGTCTTAGGCAAGAAGCCGAATCTCTTAAAAATGCTATACGGGATGCTCGCAAGGCCGCATGTGACACATCCTTGTTGCAGGCAGCCGCCTCTCTGGAACCTATCGGACGCATACAAATGCGCACCCGACGCACGTTGCGGGGCCATTTGGCGAAAATTTACGCGATGCATTGGGGCAACGACTCCAGAAACCTTGTCTCAGCTTCACAAGATGGCAAGCTAATTGTTTGGGACTCGCACACTACGAATAAAGTGCACGCCATTCCACTGCGATCTTCGTGGGTTATGACCTGCGCGTACGCTCCATCGGGCAGCTATGTTGCTTGCGGTGGTCTCGATAACATGTGTTCAATTTACAACTTAAAGACGCGTGAGGGTAATGTCCGTGTGTCCCGAGAACTTCCGGGTCATGGTGGTTATCTATCATGCTGCCGCTTCCTGGACGACAATCAAATCGTTACCAGCTCAGGTGATATGTCATGTGGCCTTTGGGATATCGAGACTGGCTTGCAAGTTACTTCTTTCCTGGGCCACACAGGAGATGTTATGGCTCTTTCATTAGCCCCGCAATGTAAAACCTTCGTTTCTGGCGCATGCGATGCATCTGCTAAGCTATGGGATATTCGGGAGGGTGTTTGTAAACAAACATTTCCAGGTCACGAATCTGATATCAATGCAGTAACCTTTTTCCCAAATGGACAAGCGTTTGCAACAGGATCGGATGATGCAACATGTCGCCTATTTGACATACGCGCCGATCAGGAACTTGCTATGTACTCTCATGATAACATCATTTGTGGCATAACCTCTGTGGCGTTTTCAAAGAGCGGTCGCCTGTTATTGGCGGGATATGACGACTTCAACTGCAATGTGTGGGACACGATGAAAGCTGAAAGGTCTGGTATTCTTGCCGGCCACGATAACCGTGTATCATGTTTGGGAGTCACTGAGAATGGTATGGCTGTGGCAACTGGATCCTGGGATTCCTTCTTGCGTGTATGGAACTAAGCGGGATTTAAAAATTCATTATTGGGTGGGGTGGGGTCAACGGTTGCGCAGTCAACGGCTAGTGGTACACCATCTACATTGTGATTTGATGTACATGCTTTGGTGTAACCCCCCTGTGCTTAATTTATAATGAGTGTCTGCAGGTTTTGAAAAGGTGGGAGCAGCGACGTTGACTAGAATGTAGACCACAACAACAAAGAACTTTATATACAACATTATTTATATTGCTATATACTTATTAACTTAAATTATACAACAAACCAAAACGCAACATGCAAATAGACATACACACGCATACAAGAATATTATTAGTGTAAATTCAAAACAGGATTTAATGAAGGCCCCGCTGATAGTCAATCAGTAAGTTATTTTGTCAGAATTCAGGTTACAGTTACGATTTAAAACGTACGTACAGAAAACTTGCTTCATGTCTTATTTGTTGAGTGGACGAGTGCGCACGACCAGGAGTACAACACAATGACGCATTAGTCGTTTGCACATTGAAACAGTATCATTGAAGGCATGTATGACTTCAAACAAAATACAATTTTTCACGTATGAACCTAACTTCAGAAAGTAAATCCTGATGAAGCGAAGTCAAATAAAGTTAAAGCATTTACAAAATATAAAAATCACAGCAAAAACTAAAGGTATATTAAAATTATTGCGTAAAAAACTTTAAAAATCAAGTAATGAAACAAGTAAACAAAACACTTTATAAAAAATTTTCTTATTATGTTTAAGTCCTTAATTTATATACAAAAAAATTAATAATGATTTAAATAACATAATTATGTATTAGTGAACAACTATTTACATATAATATGATGGCCATATAAGCTACAACAATAAATTGAAAAACCACTTTAAATCCTACAATACATAAACGATTCATAAATGTTTAACAAAATCTTATACATACATACATATGCATACATAGAATAGCGGAAGTGATGGGCGGAAAAGTAAAATAAAACATACATTTTGCAATAACAGCGCTTGAAAATATAGATACTATCATACACAAACATTTTGTTCAATTGTTTTCCCCATTTATTATTAGGTTTTCCAGTTTTTAAATATCTTATTTTTATCTGCAAGGAAAGGATTTTTCCTCATACAAATATATTAATTACAGTTTTTATAGTTTTTGCCTTTTTTCCCAGCAGAATAACCCATGTCGGCCATGCACCACGGTTAGATGGATTTCTTAATATTTAAAATTATTTGATGCTGTTGTCGCGAACTTGCAGATACAGATTTAAACATACTGTTGTATAATTTTTACAGTATGCACGGATGCACGGATTGGGTCCGATAGAAAAACAGCTTGCAAGCAGTTAAAGCTATCATAAATGTAATATATTTCAGCAAGAAATCACAAACATACGTGTATTGAACTAAACTCAAATTCATCACAAGAACATTGTTTTCAACCTTCGTATACTTATGACGTATTGGTGTGTTAATGGTATTTTAAAGTCTGCAGTGTATTAGACCATTGCATTTTTTTGAGCTGTGTAATTTTATAAGTACGTCACAATGTTACGCTCGATGCACTCCCATATGATTCGTATATTTTTTTTATAAACCGTAAGCTCAAAACTTAATAATGTATGCATTTCTGCAAATTTAGCTTAAAATAAAACAAAGCTACATACCATAAGTTAAATGCTTTATTTTATTTCTATAATTTTAACCCAGAAATTATAAGTCTACGCAGACTCTTAAATATGTTAGTATCAGAATATTTTCCGTGCAAATATAAAAATTAAAATTTATATACAATTTTTAATTTGTTTCTAAATACGATACTATTTCTCAAAAATGCACAAATACATAGATATTTTAGTTAAATGTTTATAATTTTGCCTAATATCTACATATATATACCGAAAGCGAATAAAATTAATGAAAAGTGTATCTTTGTAATTAGCAATTTACATTACAAAGTAAACCAATTAAAATGTTTCGACAAAAAAAATTGGCATTTAAATTAAAAAAAGGGTACGTGTTCATTTGAAAATAACTCACATACACAAAAGGAAAACATATTCAGAAATAAAACTAAATAAAATAATTTATAATTTGTGTCATAGCCGTCAACTCAGCGTTACCTAGAATATACATACATACAATAATAAAGAAAATTGTGTTAAGCAAACGCCAATGAAATTAATGTATGTATGTGAATGCATATTCACATTCATAGGTTTACATATGCACATGTATCTATGTACATGAAGGATCAATTTATTGAATAAGTTGTTCGTGGACGTAAATAAGAAAGACGGGTTAAGTATATGATAGCAATATGCACCGATGTACATAAACGTATGTACATACATATGTAGTGAATGAAATTACAAAGGGTTCAATACACGTGGTAATTTCATCACAATATTCACTTGTCATTTAATTGTAATAAATCATAAATGCCTCAGACAAAAACACTGTAATAAAGGTGCATGAAGTGTAAAAATCGAAATCATACTTGAAGGGCATAAAATTCAGTATACAAATGTATACGTTCAGGAAAAAAGGCATATTTTTTCGTATTTTTAAAAATTTTCTTTAGTGAACTTTTTTTTTAAGTTTCACAATTTTTATAGAAAGCGTATAGTTATGTATATAAATATCACAAAACAATAAGATTTAACAATCAGTCAGCATAAAATTCCAATTTGGACGAGAAAAATACCCCTTCTCGAATTTTAATCGGTTTCTGAAAATTGTTTACATATGTATGAACTGGTACCTTTCCAAATTTTTGGTTCTTTTAATCGACACCAATCAGTCTATTTATTATAGTACGGGTACTAACAGTTGAACCATGATAGTTAATTAAATCTTCCGATGACGGAAAGGAAAGTTTTATTTTTGAAACACAGAAAACAGTTTTTTTGTAACATTTTAGTTTTGTGGCATTATCAGACATTGTTTTGCCTTCAAATTTTTGATTTAGGGTGTTTTCTTTTAATATCCGTCAATGTACTTCACGACCGATTCTGAAAAATATAAGAGTAAACAACAAAACCGGATCCGCTGGAATAGTTATTTTATATCTTCTGTCTTAACTTCATGAAATGCTACGTCTATAATTCAATTTCACCATTTTTAAAAATGATTTCAGTGTGTTTCAACTTTTTTGCCAAGCCTACAAAATTAAAAAATGTATGTATTTAGTTTTTTGAATCTTATTGTTTTGATATATTTTGATACAGAATCAATTAAAATTATGAAACTTGAAAAAAAAATATTCACTGAAGAAAATTGCGAAAGGTATACAAAAAAAGCCGTTTTTATTATTTTTTCTATAACTGTATGTACATACATATGTACATAAGAACATACTTCCTTACCTTGAAGTCTGATGAAATACGATCATTAATAATACCCATTTAAGTTTTCAAGGTTCTTGGCCATTTTGCCCGATATGGTTTGTGTGATTCAACCAAAAGCTCCGAAATTTGAAGGAAATCAATCCTCCCTGATGAGCACAAAATAGATTCGCAATATTTTCCAACGATTTCAGCCTTCGGTGCAAGGGCGATAGAAAATCGGCAGTCTACCGCTGCTGAGCAAAATATTAAGTGTTTCGCGATAGCTATGTCATAAGACTATCATGTTATTCACTCAGTTGTGCAATAACTGCAAGTTTAGAGTTAATTTTTTTTTTTAAACAAAAACCAAAAAATTTTTTTGGATTTAAATCTTTATTAAGAAACGGACGAGGAAAAAGACGACCTGCGCGCCTGCCAAAAGACTCTACCGCCACTCCTGACTATTCAAAATTTTTAAATTGTAAGACCAGGATCTTTTGCAACTTTCAATGTATAGACTAGTCCCAAAATTCAACGTCACAAACAGCAAAGGGTGGAGAGCACTAGATCGGTCCGTGGGTCAATTCCCCTTAAGTTGCGTCAGCAATCAAGGATTACATTTAAAATTATTCGAATAATACTCACAAGTACTAGTGGGCCGACTTAAAAACTAAACTTGGTGATACTCAGGATTTTGTACAATCTTCCGTAAGAATGTTAACAGTCATAATAATTTATATTCGTCGATCATATATTCTCCCATCTCTTATCATGTTATCTAGACATACTAGGCACTTACACTATGTTGATATAGACAATTCGAGTCAGATGTAAACCAAGAACATACATAGCCCCCCCCCTATCGAAGCTTCTCGGGAGTTATAAAAATCAATTTAAGTGCACCACTCAGACCAGTAATCGTTCATTGACAAAAAAACTTGTGAAATCAACATTTGCTTCCAGTGTGGGCATTCAAATCTGCAAAACGCGCTTCTTAAAGGAATATTTAGATTCGCAAATATATCATGCGAAACTCAAATAACAGAGAACCCAACTATGTACATGCATAGATTGCTCAAGTGCAAAAGACCTTGGTTGCCCAAAGTAAGTTGGAGACAGTAAGATGGTGCAGTGCACATATGCACACATTACCACAGAAGCAACCCACAGGAGCCACCCTGTATCTATCGACGCAACAATTCGTCTGTTTCGGCGTTACCCCACCATTTTGGATGTTCAGTGGACGTTATGCAATTACTGCATCTTTAAATTAGCAATGCTATTATTACACAATCAAGTGGCCCCTGTGACACCAGCAGAAGGCTGGTACGCGTGAATTCCAGTCAAAACGCAGCCCTCCTCCCGCTCAACTGACCGAGGCGCGCTGCCGCATGACGCGAACGCGAACATGCAGGAAAGATAGCTGTTAGACTGTTAATATGCGAGGAAAATTATAACTAAACTTACTAAGAGAACTAAGCATGCATTTAAAATACAAATACGACTACAATTAATAATTACGAGAAAGGTATGTGGGTATTGGTAATTTAATAAGAGGAAAGGAATTAGTGGTGGATATATTATGGCAGAGGGAATTATAATACAAGCATAAAACCCTAAACGGTCCATGCAAGGAATAATTCGATCTACAAACTGGAAGGGACAACGGTATATAATTTCTATTGAATCTAATAGGAATCGTAAAGTTTATGCGGCTCTGGATCAAGTTGCGCACAAAAATCACACTAACTAAGGATGGGAGGTTTACTAACATCAATCTACTAAAGTAAGATGGCATTCTCACGCCTGCACCCAGTAACTGCGTAACTTATTTGCAGTTATTATTTGCGACTATTTTAAGCACATATAAAGCACATCACAACAACTTGTCCCGTTGCATGGTGTAATTAAAAGCATTAAGATCCTTTTGTTAATTTTTCTATCGTTAGGTTGATTTAAAAAATTTGATTGTTTTACTCGTCATCTCAGACTGAGAAAGTAGTAAAAAAAAAATTAGTTGGGCTTAAGCCGAGGGGGAACGCTCTGAGTCGCAGCTACGGCCGCGACTACATTTATACCCGATACATAGTCAGTATGGCTTTTATCCGCCAGAGTGCGGACTATTATTAGCGGTCTGACATCTTGATCTCAGATTTCGACTCTAAACAAAGCTTGTGTTAGATTAAATGATAATTAATAAAGAAGAATAACAAGAACTCAAGCGTACATTGGCCAACCCGCCAAAGTATTATGTCAGCCCGGATCGCAGCCCCTCAGCCACACTGATGACATTGTGGTATTGTGGCAGCCCGGATCGCAGCCCCTCAACAACACTGATCTTAGAGTCGTTCGCTGGTGACGCAGCTCCGGCGACTATTATTAGCGGTCTGGCATCTTGATCTGAGACTTCGACGATAAGAGAACATTTTGTAGATTAAATATTAGTTAATAAAGAACATCAATAAGAGTTCATGCATATGTTGGCCAACCCGATAAAGTGGTGACCCCTACGTTAAAAAACAACCGCAAATGTAAGAACAGCACAATTTTTTGCATTCCTCGATCAAAGACAAACTGGCAGAAGACGTCGACAAATTTTACGACGCAACAAACATGGCGAACACATCAAATGAGTTAAGGGTGCAACTGCAGCAGCTTCAAGTAGCAGCCGCAGCCAACAGCTCCAAACTCTCAACATTTAGCTCAGATCATCATTCCAAAATTCAATAAATTGAATCCGCATCTTTGGTTCGCACAACTGGAGCGCCTCATTAACTAGCACAATGTGGTGCACGACGACCACAAATTTGACCAAAAAATTTCGTGCAATCGAAGATCTCATTACTCGCCCACCGTCTGACAACAAGTACGACGCAAGTAAGCGTCAGCTGCTCAAAACCTTCGGCGAGTCAGAGGATTCAGAAATGAGCCGACTGTTCCGGGGAGGAGACATGACTGTGAAGAAGCCATCTGAAATTTTGCTTCACTTACGTCGCTTAGCACCTGCTAATGGAGTTGCCTTCGTCGATTTTTCCGCTCATTTCGGTTTGCGAGGAGAATGATCTGGACAAGCTGGCAAAGATTGCCGACAAGATTAACGAAAATAGCGCCATCGACTCCATGTGTGTTATGTCGACTCAACCCAATTCCGGTGAGCAAACTCAGCAGTGCGTCGATGCGGTAAGTAGCAAGAGTCCGAAGACGTTGCTGCTGCGTTGCACATTCTTACGCAAAACTTTGATAAGCTACAACACATCATTCCCAAAAAGCCCAAGGTTCCCCATGGCACGAACGTAGATTATAATGCCAACAAGGCATCCCTGTGTTACTACCACAGTACTTTTGGTGATCGCGCAAGCAAGTGCCGGCCAGACTGCCGATATTATTAACAGTTAAATTAAAGCTGCTACCGCTGACTCAGCTGGTAGGGGGTAGCATCTCAACGACCAGCGACAAGTTATCTGTGAATCACGAGCACTGACTGCACATCCATGATAAAAAAACTAATCGGATTTTTCACATCGATTCCGGATCGGTGGTGTCAATTACACCTTGCACTATGAGCCAACGCAAACTTAGCGATGACAAACTGAAATTGTATGCCGCAAGCCAGACTACCATTAGAACCTTTGGATTTCAGGAGCTCGAACTCGACCTGGTCCTGGACCGTTCATTTAAATGGTCATTTGTCATCGCTGATGTACAAACCGCAAATATCGGCGTTGTCTTCCTAGCACAGTTCCATTTGTTTATTGACATCAAGAAACAACGTCTCACCAACGGCACAAGCATATCTGTAATCTCGCAGGAGTTTTCTTCGCCAAATATCGATAAAACGCATCAAGACAATGACCGACACACCGATAACTTCACCCTCGACAACTCTGTGTTGAGCGTTTTCAAGTGCGGTTGTTTTGTATCACGGGCTCCAGGTTTTCCGATTGTGGCATCCGTGCTGCGCTTGTGATCCGAAAGAAAAGTTGTTGAGAGCAGGTTGCCGACGCGCCGGTGCTTACTGCGTATAATTACAGGCACCACCGACACCTGCTCTGTTGCAGGGGCACAATCGGTGCGCTCCAGGTAGAAGGGAGAAGGGTGTGAACCCTCGTTTTGGCGCCTTCCACTTTCCACATTGTTTGTGGAGGAAAAAAGGAAGGAATTTTCACTCAACTTTCTTCTTTTTTTCGTCTCGTCCGGAACATCACACATAGCATCTGATCGCGCAGCCAGACAGGTGATCGCGCAGAGTTGCCACAATGACTGTGATGCCAGACAGCCCTGAACGACTTAGAGCTGCCAGAGTGTTGGGGTTGCGCGCCAACGGAGATTCAAGCTCGAAATCTCAATTCTTAACGATAGGAATGGAGCAGGAGGAAAAGCAGGCCTTCAGGAAGGGTAGCATGCTCGCCCGATCGCCGGCACCCGAGCCAACTCCAGCAGCAGCGGGCCAGAGTCGGGACCACGACTCTAGGGAGAGCCCCAAGAGGGTCCGGGACCCAGCCAGCCCGGGAAGTTCACAGAGGCTAACGCCGCCCAAGAAGAGCAAGGCCCACCAGGAGGCTACCTGCCTCGAGAACCTCTCGGAGCTGGGGAAAATCCTTGACGAGGTTTAAGCCAGGATGATGGACAAAAATACACGCCACATCAACATGGCCTCGAATTAGGTCGCTTTCTTGGTATAGTTAACTATTACCACCGCTGTATACCTCATGCATCAGAAATACATGTGCCGCTCAACGACTTGACACGTAACATAAAGAAAAAGACAAACGGCCAGTGCAGTGGACGCCAAGCTCGATTAAAGCATTCGAAAAGTGCAAAAATAGTAAAGCTAACACCGCAACCCTCGCTCACCCCAGTCTGAATGCAGAGCTATGTCTCACGTGGGAAATCTCCGATACGGCTGTTGGAGCTGTGCTTGAATAAAACACGAAAGGGAATTGGGATCCTCTCGGTTTCTTCTCCAAAGGAGGTATAGCACATACGATAGAGATCTGTTATCGATTTACGAGACTATGAACTACTTCTAGCATATGTTGGAGGCTAGGATCTTTGTGATCAAAGCTGATCACAAGCCACTGATATATGCCGTCAACAAGAAGCCAGAGAAAGCGTCGTAGGGACAGCTACGGCAGCTGGGGTTCATATCCCAACACTCCACTGCAATCGTGTACGTGAGTGGCACTGAAAACGTAGTTGCCGATGACCTCTTCAGGATTAACGCCATCACCATGCCGACGACTCTGGATACTAGAGCTATTGAAACTGCTCAGGCATCGGATATCGAATTGCCTGACATTTTAAATCGAGACACGTCTTTAAACCTACAAGCAATTCCAGTTGACGAGGACCTCATCTATTGCGATATGGCAACTGGAACGGCTGACCATATATTCCTCAATCTTTGCGATTCCATGTGTTTTCAAACGTACACGGACTGTATCACCCAAGTGGTATGTAAACTTTGAAACAAATTTCTCGACAGTACGTTTGGCCGTCAATGCGAATTGCCTCCGTGCCAACGAGTCAACATCCATAAGCAGAACGCTTTGATTCCGGAAAAGACCACCGTCCCCGATGGAAGGTTTTATCACATTCACCTAGACATTGTTGTGATGCCCTTGGTTGACGGATTCAGCTATTGTCTGAAAATGATTGACCGTTTTTACCGCTGGCCGGAGGCAGTGCCGTTGAAGGATATGACTGCAATTTACAACTTAAAGACGCGCGAGGGTAATGTCCGTGTGTCCCGAGAGCTTCCGGGTCATGGTGGTTATCTGTCATGCTGCCGCTTCCTGGACGACAATCAAATCGTTACCAGCTCAGGTGACATGTCATGTGGCCTTTGGGATATCGAGACTGGCTTGCAAGTTACTTTTTTCCTGGGCCACACAGGAGATGTTATGGCTCTTTCATTAGCCTCGCAATGTAAAACCTTCGTTTCTGGCGCATGCGATGCATCTGCTAAGCTATGGGATATTCGGGAGGGTGTTTGTAAACAAACATTTCCAGGTCACGAATCTGATATCAATGCAGTAACCTTTTTCCCAAATGGACAAGCGTTTGCAACAGGATCGGATGATGCAACATGTCGCCTATTTGACATACGCGCCGATCAGGAACTTGCTATGTACTCTCATGATAACATCATTTGTGGCATAACCTCTGTGGCGTTTTCAAAGAGCGGTCGCCTGTTATTGGCGGGATATGACGACTTCAACTGCAATGTGTGGGACACGATGAAAGCTGAAAGGTCTGGTATTCTTGCCGGCCACGATAACCGTGTATCATGTTTGGGAGTCACTGAGAATGGTATGGCTGTGGCAACTGGATCCTGGGATTCCTTCTTGCGTGTATGGAACTAAGCGGGATTTAAAAATTCATTATTGGGTGGGGTGGGGTCAACGGTTGCGCAGTCAACGGCTAGTGGTACACCATCTACATTGTGATTTGATGTACATGCTTTGGTGTAACCCCCCTGTGCTTAATTTATAATGAGTGTCTGCAGGTTTTGAAAAGGTGGGAGCAGCGACGTTGACTAGAATGTAGACCACAACAACAAAGAACTTTATATACAACATTATTTATATTGCTATATACTTATTAACTTAAATTATACAACAAACCAAAACGCAACATGCAAATAGACATACACACGCATACAAGAATATTATTAGTGTAAATTCAAAACAGGATTTAATGAAGGCCCCGCTGATAGTCAATCAGTAAGTTATTTTGTCAGAATTCAGGTTACAGTTACGATTTAAAACGTACGTACAGAAAACTTGCTTCATGTCTTATTTGTTGAGTGGACGAGTGCACGACCAGGAGTACAACACAATGACGCATTAGTCGTTTGCACATTGAAACAGTATCATTGAAGGCATGTATGACTTCAAACAAAATACAATTTTTCACGTATGAACCTAACTTCAGAAAGTAGATCCTGATGAAGCGAAGTCAAATAAAGTTAAAGCATTTACAAAATATAAAAATCACAGCAAAAACTAAAGGTATATTAAAATTATTGCGTAAAAAACTTTAAAAATCAGGTAATGAAACAAGTAAACAAAACACTTTATAAAAAATTTTCTTATTATGTTTAAGTCCTTAATTTATATACAAAAAAATTAATAATGATTTAAATAACATAATTATGTATTAGTGAACAACTATTTACATATAATATGATGGCCATATGAGCTACAACAATAAATTGAAAAACCACTTTAAATCCTACAATACATAAAAGATTCATAAATGTTTAACAAAATCTTATACATACATATGCATACATAGAATAGCGGAAGTGATGGGCGGAAAAGTAAAATAAAACATACATTTTGCAATAACAGCGCTTGAAAATATAGATACTATCATACACAAACATTTTGTTCAATTGTTTTCCCCATTTATTATTAGGTTTTCCAGTTTTTTAATATCTTATTTTTATCTGTAAGGAAAGGATTTTTCCTCATACAAATATATTAATTACTGTTGCGTGACCTTCCATCCATGGCCACAATTATTAGTTATTGATCTTAATTATGAAGTCTAGTGTAAGTTAGGCTAGGGCAAAGCGGGAGCGCAATAAAAGCTCGCTCTCTCGCTCTTGGCGAATTCGCCCCGCTTTGCCACCGTAGGTTAGCTAGAGTAAGAGATTTGAATTGTGAAGAAAATATAGTTGTTCGCCAACCTTGAATTAGATCGAGCGTATCAATTTTTTCGCCCCGCCAAATAAATAATTTAAATTACAGCCACCCAAAGTTTTCGGTAATTTATTAGAAAAACTCTTCTAATTTTTCATGGCGCCCCCGGGTGGACTGTAAAGTGAATTATAGGCAACAACAATAAGTGACAGTGACACAAGAAATTGCAGTATACATATGCAAACATATTCGTTGCCCGCGTCGTGTGTGTGTGCAATCGGCAATCAATTTGTAAAACATACACTTGCTCGCATATCTCTGCGTACACTTAGAAAATGAATACATTTTCATGTTTAGTTGCGGATAACTTCTAATATAAGGCACTTTGGGCAACGATTTTTTTTTTATAATATTCTTTGCTTATTTCTAAACCTATCTACATTTGTTTTTTATTCAATAAAACAAACTTAATAGGAAAAAAAAATCATTAAAAAAAACATAAGACAAATTTGACACCTCAAAAGTCTGCGTACACTCCAACAATTCTGCGTACACGACTAAAATTCTAAGTTGTTAATATTTTGTGGGATCTTCCTATCGTTTTAAAACATCTGCCAGACGTCTAGGCATTGAGTCAACCAAATTCCTTGTGTCCTCGGCAGCTATTTTGCCCCATTCCTCCAGGATAACTTCCTTCAACATGTTTTTAGAGCTTATGGTGTGCTTACGAATCCTGCGATCGAGTAAATCCCATAGATGTTCTATGGGATACAGGTCTAGGGACTAAGGAGGCGATCGAAGCTCATTTTGTACATTGTAAAGCAAACAGAGCTTAACATTGTGGGCAGTATGCGTCGGATCATTGTCCTGTTGGCAGCAAAAGTCGTCTTCAAGCTGTAATTTTTGGACACTCTGCTGAAGGATTTCTTTCAGAAATTGAATATAGGCTTCTCCAAAGTTATATCTGAAGAAACTGTCCGACGCACTTGGAAAAAGGTGGGGTATCATGGCCGAGATGCTCGTAGGAAGCCGTATGTATTTGGGGTCAATAGGAAAAAGCGTATGGATTTCGCCAATGAGCACATTTCAAGGTTTCCAGCTTCTGGAAAAGGGTTATTTTTTCAGATGAGAGCAAGGGCATAAAAGACAAGAAAATTTTTTGGAGGAAAAGCGGAACAGCCATGGACAAAGAACATTTACTACCGACTGTAAAACATGGAAGTGGTGGTGTAATGGTGTGGGGTTGTATGGAGGCCAATGGTGTTGGAAATCTCATATTAGTGCCAAAGTGCCTTATATTAGAAGTTATCCGCAACTAAACATGAAAATGTATTCATTTTCTAAGTGTACGCAGAGATATGCGAGCAAGTGTATAATCGCGTGGGTCGCGCCAACAATAATTTTTGTGCATATTTCTGCTACCGCCGAGGGATGCCCTGCGATAAAGACAGGAAAGTAGCAGTTGGATTCAAAGATCCAAAAGAGGAATCAGAGGTAATTGTGCAGAAAATTGAAGGCTGAGCAAAAGACATTCAGATCTCTCTTTGAGGTGTCTTGTGCTGAAAACATTGCACACCGCCTTCAATTCTAGGCACAGACGTATGATATACATATAGTAGAGCTTGATTGCATGCATTTTATTAGTAATTGCATAAATATAACTAAGCACACATAAATACATACATATCGACACATACAGACATATGTGAACCGCTATTTGGACGCAACAGTTATATGTACATACATCTTTCGTTTACTGCAATCACTGTTGCCCTCCCCCCCCTTTTATTTGGTTGTACCTTTCTCGTCGTTAGAACCTCACAAAGTTTGTTCGTTCGTTCTCCCAAGCCACGGCGTATAGAAAATATCCACACATACACACAAGCAGCAGCACCGGTGCATTATTTCGTTTTCGCTTTCGCTTCTCCACTGCTGCTTGCGTTGTATTTGTTGGGAGAATTTTCGTTGCCGCTCTTGAGCTTAACGGTGCGCCAAGTGACGCGCTACCCTGTACCTAACGGGTATATTGTTTTCGGCTGTTACTTGCCAAGTGACGCGCTACCCTGTATCTAACGCGTATATTGTTTTCGGCTGTTACTTGCCAAGTGACGCGCTACCCTGTATCTAACGGGTATATTGTTTTCGGCCGTCACTTGCAACTACTCTTTCCCTTGATACCTCGTGCCTCGACATTCAATTCAAATTCGTTTTCGATTATCGTTCTCGTACAAACATTTAAAATAAAAATAATAATAATACAAAAATAAATGAAATAATAGTGGTTTGTTGCGTAAAATCTACATACACAAATATTATGGCAGAAAACAGTAAATCCACTCTTGAAGACTTCAAGATTAAGCTCAAAAGTCGAGTGAAAAGCATTCGCCGCTTAGAGGATCGATTAGATCAAGGGTCGATTCCTTTGCAATTACCGGAATTACAATGTAGATTAGATTGTTTGAATGCTTCAATTGAAAAGGCGAACCATTTGCAGGAGCAAATCGAGGACATAACAGGTGATGATGCATATGCAGCCGAGTTGGAAGAGCTGACGATTGTCACCAAGGGAAAGATAATGTCGCTTATCGCCACCTTTGATGCAGCAAGCGAGACGAAGCCAGTGTCTTCTTCAGCCCCAACTCATGCTAGACTTCCGAAATTGGCATTACCCAAATTACCCAATCACTTGGAGTTCAAAAATTTCATTAGCCTTTTTGAGAGACTAGTCCATAGCGACAACAGCATACCGGTGATCGAAAAATTTAATCATTTGATTTGGTGCCTCTCTGATGAAGCATTAGGAACAATAAAGGCGTTCCAAGTCACCTAGGCAAACTATGAAAAGGCCATGGCTGGCCTAAAACGAGTATATGACAACGATTATTTGAGTTTCACGAATAATATTCCCACATTGTTCAATCTGCCGAGAATATCGCATCAATCTGCATCATCTCTAAGAAATCTAATCGATACTGTTTCGTCGATTTACGGATCGTTACTGTCGATCGGAGATGATACAAAAATTTCGAATGCAATGCTCATTCATCTCGTTTTAAACAGAGTCGACCCAGTGACGAAACAAAAGTGGGATGAACAGCTTACTTATGAGAAGTTGCCGCTTTGGTCCGACTTTGAGAAAGTCTTGAATCATCAATACCAGCATCTGTCTGCTGAAGAATCGACCAAGCCAAGGCAAGACAAAGTCATGCCAAGCACGCAACATAATCGCAGTTCTTTTGCTTGTTCTTCCACTTCCACCAAGAGTAGAACTCAGCAAACTTGTAGCTACTGCATTTCAGGAGACCATGTAGTGTCAAATAGCCCTCCATTTTCGCGTCTCTCGGTGATGCAAAGGTTTGAGTTCGCCAAGTCGGCATCCTTATGCATTAATTGTCTGCGAAAAGGTCACGCTGTTGTAAAATGCAAAGCCAATAAATGTCGAGTGTGCAGCCGCTCACATCAAATTTATTGCATCGATACACAGTGTCGGCTAACAGTCTCGCGATGCCACCACCCCAAGAGAGTCCTTCTCCTCCATCAAATCAGAATCAACCTTCCACGTCACATGTTCTGCATGCGACAGCGATGGACAGGGTAATTCTGGCTACGCCGATCGTAAGCGTCCGAACTAAGAGCGGTGAACACATTCTGGCCAAAGCTCTTCTCGACTCTGGATCACAAACAAATTTCATTATCGAGGACTTCGCTAATCGCTTACAGATCCGTAGAGAAGAGTCCCCTGTATTAACTTGCTTGGAATTGGTGAATCTTATTCTCAAGTAAAGGATAAAATACACACAGTGGTGAAGTCGCGAATAAATGGTAATGAGTTCTCCTTTGATTTTTGGATCCTGAAATCAATTTCAGGTTATCACTCTGACCAGTCAGTGAATGTGACTGACTGGCGAATCCCAGAGAACCTACCACTGGCAGACCCTTATTTCTACAAGAATAGATAGAATAGATATGTTAATTGGAGCAGAATCGTTCTTTGAATTATTAGCTGCTGGTCAAATTAAACAAGGTCCAAGGTTTCCAACTCTTCAGAAAACCCTTCTTGGTTGGGTTGTGTCGGGAAAATATGTTTCCAGGAGTTCTGCTCCTCAAATTACAAACAGTTTGAGTTGCAGTGAAGAGTTGCTAGTATCCATCGATAGGACCTTGAAAAAGTTTTGGTCACTGGAAGAAATGCCATCTACCAAGAAAATTGCCACACCTGAGCACAAGTTATATGAAGAACACTATCGTAAGACGACTCAGCTACTATCATCAGGTCGGTTCGAAGTAAGGCTCCCGTTTAAATCAGATCCAAATTGTTTAGGCAACTCCTTTGAGGTTGCGAAACGGCGGTTTTTGTCGCTTGAAAGACGATTGCATCGTGACCCTGAGTTGAAGAAAATGTACTTGGAATTCATGGAAGAGTACCTCTCCTTAGGTCATATGTCTCCTACTGACAATACGATTCCTTCTACTCCACACTACGTAATCTCTCATCAGTGTGTTCTGAGGCCCCAAAGTACGTATACCAAGCTCCGAGTCGTGTTCGATGCTTCGTCCAAGACGTCCTCACAGGTGGCCTTAAATGACATTCTGATGGTGGGACCTACCATTCAAGAGGAATTATACTCGACACTGCTCCGTTTCCGTCTGCATAGGTTTGCCCTGACTGCTGATGTTAAAAAGATGTATCGCCAAGTGATGGTGAACGAAGCGGATCGGCAGTTTCAGCTCATAGTGTGGAGAAGAGACCCTTCTGAATCCTTGAGATTATACAAGCTCAACACTGTAACCTATGGGACTGGACCAGCCCCATTCTTAGCTATCCGGTGTTTGAAAAGGTTGAGTGAGTCTGCGAAGCTCTCATTTCCTAGAGCTGCTAACGTTATTGGGTCCGACTTTGACGTCGATGACTTGTTGACTGGTGCTGCATGCGTAGAGGAGCTAAGGGCAATTAAGTCCGAAGTGTCTCAGGTTCTTCAGACCGCAGGGTTTGAGTTGACTAAGTGGTTTTCAAACTCACCCGAGATCACCGCATCTGAGAGCACAGCCAAACCCATACCAATCTCGGATTCAGAGTCGACAGAGGCGTTAGGAATCTCATGGTTACCTACTGACGATGCCTTTAAGTTCAAAATTGACAATTCAGTTATGGGTCTCCGAGCGACAAAACGGAACATACTATCGGTGACATCAAAGTTGTTTGACCCCCTTGGTTTATTAAGTCCTATCGTTATAAAAGGCAAGATCCTATTGCAGGAGCTTTGATTGGGATGAGTCGATCCCGCTGCATTTGGAAACAGCGTGGAATAAGTTGAAAACTACACTATCTCGATTGGAAGACATATCCATATCTCGGTTTGTGTATTCCGATCCGATGTCACCGGTTCAAATACATGCCTTTGCTGACGCCTCCATGAGAGCGTATGGAGCGTGCGTCTATATACGTAGCAGAACTGCAGAAGGTTTAAAAATAACATTGTTGACTTCGAAATCCAAAGTAGCGCCGCTCAAGACCAAAACGCTCCCAAGGCTTGTGTTATGTGCCGCTCACCTTCTCGCAGATCTCTGTCACAGAATCAAGCCTCTATTAAACGTGCCCATGGAACGAGTCGTTTATTGGTCGGATTCAGAGGTAACTCTTCATTGGATCCGGTCTCATCCATCGGCGTTGTCGACTTTCGTTTCAAATAGAGTGGCTGAGATTCAAGAGTGGTCAGATGATGCTACGTGGCGGCATGTACCCACGTAACAGAACCCAGCAGATATTGTCTCAAGAGGTTGTGACGTCGACGAAATCGTTCAGTCAATTTGGTTCGAAGGACCATAATTTCTGAAAGAGGAAGAAGAAAACTGCTCCAAGAACGCTCATTTCGAACACTCCGATGATATTCAGCTGGAAAAGAGAAAGACTGCGGTCGGGCTGACCGCTGCTGTGCGAAGTTCGGAGCTGTTAGATGTCATCGAGGGATTCTCGTCACACCTCAAACTGCTTAGAGTGTTCGTGTATGTGTTCCGCTTTATAAGAAAATGTAAAGACCCAAGCCTAAACTTCGAAAAAACTATCTCACCGACCGAATACAATGAAGCCTTTTATAAAATTGTCGAAATCGTCCAGCATCACGAGTATCAAGGAGAAATCGAAAAGGTTAGGAAAGGATCTACAATTGGTCCTAGTCTTCAGCGGTTGAACCCATTCATCCATGAAGACACAGGGACTTGGTGCAACTTTTCGTTGTTGCGAGTGGGGGGGGCGACTAGCCAAAGCTCCTATATCAAGTTTCCTATGCCAAGTTTCCTCTGCTTTTGACTAAGCGCTCGCAATTCGTGCGAAGCTATATTCGTCATCTGCACCATTCGAATTTTCATGTCGGCCCACGAGCACTTGTGAGCATCCTTCGACAGAGCGTGTGGATAGTGAACGCTCAGGAGGTCTGCCGTCAGACAGTTCGATCGTGTATGCGCTGTTTTAAATGCAAGCCTCGATTGCTGACGCAACTCATGGGGAATTTACCCGCAGATCGACTCCGTGCTCTCCGCCCATTTTCAAAATGCGGCGTTGATTTTTGTGGACCAGTGCACACGACATTGAAAATTCGTGGAAGGCCCCCATACAAGTCATACATTGCGCTTTTTGTTTGTTTTGCGTCCAAGGCGGTTCACCTAGAAATAGTTTCCGATCTAACCACTGACTGTTTTTTGTTGGCTTTCCAAAGGTTCGTCGGTCGCAGAGGATATCCCCAAGTCGTCCATTGCGACAACGGGCCGAACTTCGTCGGAGCGAGCCGCCATCTCAGCGCTCTGCGGATCAGGCTCAAGGAGCAAGGAGACGCAATTCGCGACTTCGCGTCAAAGAACAGATGAGAATTTGCGCTCATACCGCCGCGAGTAAAAACTGCCAAGAGCCTACTCCTACGGGCGGTAGGCAGCGCGCTCCTAACCGCCGAAGAGCTCGCCACAGTCCTCGTCGGCATCGAGGCCATAATGAACTCGAGGCCGCTGGGAGCCATCAGCCAAGATCCAAGCGACGGCGAGGCCCTAACACCCGGGCACCTGCTGACAGGCGGGTCGCTCATCGGCCCCCCAGCACTGCGGACTTCGGACCAGGAGAGTCTCAGTTGCTTGCGGCGATGGCGACTTGTCTCGTCAGTCAGGCAAGCGTTTTGGCAGCGATGGTCCCGCGAATATGTCCTGGGGCTGCAAATTCGGGGCAAATGGCACCAGCAGCAACCGAACCTCGAGGAAGGAGACCTCGTCATCGTGGCCGAGGACAATCTGCCGCCTCTGGAGTGGCTAGTGGGGAGGGTCATCGCCACGCACGCAGGAGAGGACGGCATGGTCAGGGTCGTCGAAATAAGGACTAGCACTGGAGCGGTTTTTCGGCGGGCCATACACAAATTAGCGCCGCTCCCAATGTGTTGAAGCCGATGCAGGCGTTCAACGGGGCCGGTGTTGCGTGACCTTCCATCCATGGCCACAATTATTAGTTATTGATCTTAATTATGAAGTCTAGTGTAAGTTAGGCTAGGGCAAAGCGGGAGTCTCTCGCTCTCTCGCTCGCTCTCTCGCTCTTGGCGAATTCGCCCCGCTTTGCCACTGTAGGTTAGCTAGAGTAAGAGATTTGAATTGTGAAGAAAATATAGTTGTTCGCCAACCTTGAATTAGATCGAGCGTATCAATTTTTTCGCCCTGCCAAATAAATAATTTAAATTACAGCCACCCAAAGTTTTCGGTTATTTATTAGAAAAACTCTTCTAATTTTTCAAGTACTGTTTTTATAGTTTTTGCCTTTTTTCCCAGCAGAATAACCCATGTCGGCCATGCATCACGGTTAGATGGTTTTCTTAATATTTAAAATTATTTGATGGTGTTGTCGCGAACTTGCAGATACAGATTTAAACATAATGTTGTATAATTTTTACAGTATGCACGGATGCACGGATTGGGTCCGATAGAGAAACAGCTTGCAAGCAGTTAAAGCTATCATAAATGTAATAAAATTTGTAAAGTTCCCTGTAGCTTTGGGGGGAATTCACTCGGGGAAGAACTCGGCAGACCAAAATTCAGATACAACTGTGCGTCCTAACAGCACTGGGGGTGGAAGAAAAAGAAACATAAACGCGCCACCTATAGATCAAAGATCGTATCTGAGGAAAGAGTAATGGAATTTGACAGTTGAAGGGTCGAGCAGAGAAAGTAGGGTCCGAGTGTCGAGGCAGAATGGCATTCGCTCTTTTTCGTCTTGGACACTGAGCCAACTGGTAGCTTCTAGCGAAGCTCAGGAATTCGGTACGTTGATCAACCTAGCTGTTTGAAGTGAAGTGTGAAGGAAAATTTTTGCATAGATTCGGAAAAGTGCGCGAGCTTGCTAGAAAGAGAAAAAAAAGCAGTCAGCGGAGAATACAGTACATGTATTCAAGCAGTCAGAACTTTTGATACCCCTAGGTTTGGCACCCCAGCCTCAGTTAAATCTCAAGACAAAGCGCACCGCTTCAACATAAATCCACCTGGCAAGGGGAAGGTACAGCAGAGGGGAACCATAAACAAGGGGAACCTAGAGCGCAGCAGAGGCGATAATAATTCGACTAAGGCTGGCCTACCCGAATCTCAGTTCAATCTCAAGGCAAAAAGAGCACCGCTTCAACATAAATGCACCTGGCAAGGGGAATGCAAAGCAGAGGGGAACCATAAACAAGGGGAAACTAGAACAAAGCAGAGACGAGAATAAGTCGACCAAGGCTGGCCTAACGAGCTGAAGAAAGAGACAGTTGCAGTTGGGAAGCAGCATGTCGTGTATCGCGAGCAGATCAGAAGAAAACGAAAACCAATTTTCGATCAAACTTTTTTTGTAAACGGAAGAACACTTCGTCTCAGTGCCGCAGTTTCATAGAACTCCAGTGGTTGAACCGAAACCGAAAAGCCAGAGCGAGTTAGCGGAAAGGTAGCGGGATCGGCTCAAATTTTCGGTCGCACGCAGAAGGAGAGAGAGTGCGAGTGGACGGGAAAGGAGAAAAGAATAGGAAAAGGAAGTAGAGCAAATGAGTAAAATAATGAATTTATAATAAGCTAAAGATAAAAACATACCTATTAATTCTACTGCAAAGGGGTAAGGGGGACTTCGTTGTGCTCTCCTAGGGCGAGTGTGAGTGCAAGTGCCAGTTTACACATACAGGTACAACAAACAGAAAAAAGTAAATAAAAAAAACACTCTTGATACCTCACGAAGATTTATCAGCTGGCATCGAGAAAGCGCTTTCGCCGATGGACCGCAACACAACAAAAGAAACAGTGAGTAAATAAAACCATAAAGCGAAGTCATTTTAATAATCGGTTCTGCCGATGATGACAATTCGCTAAATCACACTTGTTCTATTGGGGAAAAACGAAAAAGAAATGCGTTTACTTTGTAAGTCTGTCGAGCCGTCAATCGAGCGTTTAAGTTTGAGAGAGGGGATCAGCTGCTGACGCAGCAAGGCCAATCGTTGAGTTTCGAAGAATAAAAATAAAACCAAGTTTAAGCGCAGGGGAGTTAAGTTAAGGGAAATTGAAAATATTTGGAGAGGGTAAACTAAGTGCTAGTAATGTATTTAAATTTTAGTTATTAATGAATAAATTTATAATGTCTCTGTTCAGCCACAGATTTATTTTTATTTATGTATTTAATGAATATTAGGAACATACAGTGCAATCTCATACACAAATACTCATAAATAAAATTGTCCATGTCACTTCATGTGAATGAATATGACGACACGAAAAATACATTATCAACTAAGAATAGACAATAACACTTGTAAACTCGAACCCACCAAAAGGGATCAAGCAATAAACTATCTACTTTATTGCTGCCAAGTACCTAAGTAAATGCACTGAAATGTAACCCCCGCACAGAGTAAGTGTACCCAATCTAAAAATCTAAAAAAAACTGTAGACGGTTTATGTACCGTATGCAACCCAGCTTCCTACACACACACACACACACACACATTAACATTTTGTGACCCCGACCTTGGTCATCCTTTCAAACTATCTAACAAGCTACAGTGAAAGGATTCGATCTGGACATCAGATTGAAGCAGTCAACAGGACATCTTCAATAATATTTGGCATCAGGCCATACACTTACGGTAGCATCTCCTACCAATAAGTATCACTTTGGCAAATCTGACATATTCAGGTTATCAGCCAACTTTCTGTTGAAGCTATAGAATTCGATTACCACCAAGGTAATCAATTTTTGTTGTTCCGTGCGTTCCATAAATTGGAAACAGCACAAATCCCTCCATCCAACACATAACCTGTACTATTACCTTCAAATATGTGCAGCAAGAGATTGGTGAGGAAATATCGAGGTGCATTCGGAACTTTAAAAAAGATTCCCAAGAACGAAAGCAAACGGCCTCCTATTTTCAAGCCAAAATATCAGCACTCGAAAATGCGTGGAGTCGCTTCAACAAAAACGACTCCAAACTTCGCGATACAGACAAAACGGATGAATACGTAAAATTCCGTGAAGACTTACGTACAACATGTAAGCAATACATTACGATGTTTACCGAATGCATGGATAAGCTATCACAGACGTCTAGTGCTCGTGGGGAACGTCAAATCGTCTTTAAAGAAAGGCATGAGAATCCTCCAATAGCTCCCAAAGAAAGCGGTCTGATCCAGCAGCCCTCGAAGGATTACAGCAAAATGCTTTCACTATGTCGCCGACAAAAGGCCATAGTAGAGTCCGTTAAACGCAATCTGAAACAACTTTCAGAGGCGGAAGGACGCACATCAAGTGATTTGATAAAATCACTATGGACTCAAGCGCAGGAAGTCCACTTCACAATTCATGAGGAATACGAGGACCCAGTGGAAGGAGGATATGACATGGAATCCTACCTAACACTGGAAAGTAAGGTCCAAAGAGCATTGGCAAAATCAGCCACACCAAACACGGATAACGTGCAGCTTCCACGCATCAGCATTCCAAAGTTTGATGGGGATCTATTAAAATGGACCCAGTTCTTCGATCTTCGACCAACATGCCTACGGTGAAAAAGATGTGGTATCTTAAAACCACTGTTACCGGCGAGGCAGAAAGATTGATTCGACATATCGATCTAAAGGAAGAAAATTATGAAGCCGCTTGGGAATTACTAGTTGACGCATACAACAATCCCAGAGATGTTTCGAACACGGTACTGAACCGCTTCCTCAATCACCAAACAATTAATGACGATCCCAAGTCATTCAAAGAGTTGTATATAACAACCATAGAATCCCTTGCATCACTAAAGGGATTGGGCATCAATATATCTACATGGGATCCGATATTGATTGCCATTATCAGAAACAAACTGGATGTAACAAATAAGGCCTTGTATGAGCAATCATTGGGAAGCTCAAAGAACATTCAGGCGCTGGATACGATGCTTCAGTTCTTGGAGCAAAGAATTCGGGTTCTAGCAACCAGTAAGAAGTCACCAGCATCAAGGAGAGAGCCAAAAGGCACGACATGTGCATCAGCAAACACAGGGACAACGCGAGCACCCTTATGCACATTCTGCAAAAAAGCAAGCCATTGGCTCTACGGATGCGAAGAATTTCGCTCCAAATCTCCATCAGAACGACTAAATTGGGTACAAAAACAAAAAATGTTCGTTAATTGTTTTAGAACAAATCGCAAAACAAACGCATGCCCTGGTCGAAACTGCTTTAAGTGTGACAGGAAGCACAACACGATGCTACATTTGGAAACAGCATCAGGCGCAGCTACAGAATCAAGAGAACCGACGGTTGGTGCAGCAAGTAACAATAGTTACAATCTTCTGGCCACAGCAAAGGTGGCAGTAGAAGCCAACAACGGGCAGGTTGCTAATTTCAGAGCACTGCTAGATTCAGGATCACAGATAAACTTGATCTCTGAACGAATGGCATCAATGTTGTCCCTCAAACTAAAAGACACAACATTACGGATCGAAGGAATTGGAGGTCAATCAAAGACCAGCAGAGCACGAGTAAATGTGCTCATGAAATCCCTTCACAATGGTTCTACGCAAAGAATTGAAGCTTTCGTATTACCACAGATAATAGCTGATCATTCAGCTCAGATACTCGATTCAGATAGCTTAAACGTACCAAGCAAGATCTCACTGGCAGATCCAAACTTCCATAAGCCAGGCAAAATCGACATGCTAATCGGAGCCGAGCATTACTACTGGCTGCTGCTACCAGATCAACAGCAGCTAAGGACAGGAGGCCCGTTGCTACAAAACACGAAACTGGGATGGATTGTGGCAGGAAAAGTCAAATCTGCCCACAATTCCTCACCCATTTGTGAAACGGGAGTAAACGAGCTCATGGAAAGATTCTGGACTCTGGACAATCTAGAGACGGAAGACAAACCACGCACTCCAGTGGAAGCACGATGCGAAGCTCATTTTATAGAAAATCTTCAGACAGCTTCAGACGGCCGTTTTATTGTAAAGCTCCCATTTTCCGAACACCCGTCAGCCCTGGGGGAGTCGTTGGAAACCGCAACAAAAAGATTCCTAGCGTTGGAGCGGCGAAGCTCAACATAAACTTGGAAGAGTTATGTGGACTTCAAGGAAGAGTATGAAGGACTAGGACATTGAAGATTGTGCCAGCATCAAAAGTTCCCAAAAGGCACTACTTCATTCCACATCATTGATTACTCAAACCTGAGAGCACCACCACAAAGCTTCGGGTAGTATTCGATGCATCATGCAAATCAACAAGCGGGAAATCCTTGAACGACATTCTGCAGGCTGGACCCACCATTCAGAGCGAACTTATGTCCATTCTGCTACGATTTCGAATTCATAAGTACGTATTCACAGCGGACATAGAAAAAATGTACCGGCAAGTGTGGATGAATCCGGAGGATCAATTCCATCAGATGATAGTCTGGAGAAACAATCCATCCGAAGAGATCAGGTACTATCGCCTGAAAACAGTTACATATGGGACAACAGCTGCTCCGTTCCTAGCAACGAAATGTCTGGATCATTTGGCATTACAATACAAAGACAGACTACCAGTAGGATCAACAACATTAAAAACCGATTTCTATGTTGACGACTGTCTAACTGGAGCAAACACGATTCCAGAGGCAATTCATGTTCGACAAGAACTAAATAAGATATTGCTACCGTCCGGATTCAAATTGCGCAAGTGGTGCTCCAACAATGAGCAACTTCTCCATTGTATTGTAACCGATGTAAAACTAGGAGAGACACTATAGCACTACAGCGTGAAAACTCTGGGTCTCATCTGGATGCCGAAGAAGGATACATTGTGTGGACGAACACAGAAAAGCCAGGCTACATGCATCACCAAACGAGTGGTATGTTCCGAACTGGCCCAAATCTTTGACCCACTAGAACTCTTTGCACCGGTGTTAGTAAAGGCAAAAATCTTCATGCAACATCTTTGGGAGCTCAAACTGGATTGGGATGACGAATTACCATTACAACACCAAATCGAATGGAAAGAATACCGGGACGAATTACAAACATTGAACAAAATGCAAATTCCCCGGCATATCTACGATGGTAAAATTCCAGTTACCCAAGAACTCCATACGTTTGTAGATGCATCAGAACGAGCATATGGCGCAGCAGTATATGTACGCGCTACATACAAAAACAACCAAGTGTCAGTAAGACTGCTCTGTTCGAAATCACGTGTGGCGCCGACAGCCAAACAATCGCTACCACGGTTAGAGCTTTGTGCTACAGTCCTCGGTGCCGAGCTCACAAACCGAGTCCGACAGGATCTGCACATGGACATTAACACGGTTTCAGGATGGTTTTGGAGTGATTCCACCGTTGTGTTATCCTGGATAAACGCATCGTCATCAACATACCATACCTTTGTGGCAAATCGAATAGCCAAAATCCAGGCATTAACAAACCAGTCACAATGGCGTCACGTGTCATCGGCCAACAACGCAGCCGATGTCCTGTCGAGAGGAATCGCAGCAAGCAGACTGGCAGATCAAAATCTGTGGTTATATGGACCGTTATTCCTGCACGGATCTCGAGACAACTGGACGAAGGCACCCAACATAGAACCCAGCAATCTTGAGAGAAAAGCTAAATATGTAAGCTTGCCAATCACACCCAGCGCACTTGGGGACGAATTATATACTTGCAGACATAGCAACTCGTTTTACAAACCGCAACGCATTGTGGCATATATGTTACGCTTCTGCTACAAAACCAACAGAGCGAACACCACGACGCTCTGCGCAGAAGAACTGACTCACGCCCGCACTATAATCCTGCGAACCATACAACAAGTCGAGTTTACAGCAGAGTTAAAACATTTCCAGCGCTATAAGACTGTGGATAGAAAGAGCTCGATCATATCGTTATCTCCCTTCCTAGGAGACGATGAGCTCATCCGAGTTAGTTGTAGACTTGAAGAAGCTCTACTTCCATACAACGCAAAACACCCAGTTTTGCTGCCTTACAATGACCCAATCGTCAAAATGATCTTGCGGGAGCTACATGAGGAGAACATGCATTGTGGTGCTCAAGCATTAAGGGCAATCGCAAGACAACAATATTGGATTATCAATGACAAGACAATGGCTAGAAGCATCATCCACAGCTGTGTTAGATGCACTAAGGCTAGACCAAAGCTGATGCACCAGATCATGAGCAATCTCCCAGCACAACGAGTCACACAAGCACGCCCGTTTCTTAATGCAGGCGTCGACTACTGTGGACCAATCTCGATCCACCATAAGATCCGAGGCAAAAGACCAGATAGGGCGTACATCGTCGTGTTCTGCTGCTTTTCCACAAAGGCAGTACACCTGGAGCTGGTAAGCGACCTGACCACAGATACATTCTTGGCCGCCCTGCGTCGATTCTTAAGTAGACGTGGGAAGTGCCAAACTATTCATTGCGACAATGCAACGAACTTTGTGGGTGCAAACAATCAGCTTAAAGAATGAGAAGACTCTATATTCAGCTCAAAGGCAAGTGCTCTGATCACGAATCATTGCAACAAAAAGCAAGTGGATTTTAAATTTATTACTCCCAGGGCTCCATCGTTTGGCGGCGGTAAAATCAGCAAAAAAGCTGTTGATAACAACCACCAACACAGCCTCATTGACATTTGAAGAACTAAACACAGTGATAATCGAAATTGAAGCAATTCTCAATTCTCGACCCATCACTCCAATGTCAAATGATCCCACTGATACAACAGCGCTCACCCCAGGACACTTCTTGATTGGTGAACCATTGACAACGCCACCTGACGTCAATACTGATCATCAAGGAAGAACATTGGTAAAGCGCTGGGAATTGGTATCGCGCCTAAAGCATTCATTCTGGATACAATGGTCTACGGAATTCCTCCAAGAATTGCAAGCTCGGCATAAATGGAAGACCGCTTCACCACACGTACCTGAAGGATTATTAGTTTTGGTTAAGGAAGACAACCTTCCAGTAATGAAGTGGCCAATGGGTCGCATCATTAAGACATATCCTGGACAGGACAACCACGTACGAGTGGTTGACGTTAAGACAGCATCTGGTGTATACAAGCGCCCGATCACTCTCTTTCCAGATGTGGCAATCAAACGCTCTCACAACGTGATCAGTGACACCACGGAGATTGATGAGCCACCCACACAGCGGACTAATGTCTGCCGGAATTTCAGAGGTACGATACATGTGCCCTGAACTAAAAAATGTTCCGGCATGTAACTCCATAGTTCAACACTTTCAACATGTGTATAACGAGCTACAAACAGGAAGCGTTTTAATGAAAAACTCTCGAAAACGCAGATCGCCTCTGGATATCATAGGAAATGTAGCAAGCAGTCTTTTTGGTGTTCTCGACGCAAAATACGCAGAGGAGATGACTCAAGTAATTGAGAAAGTGAAAACCAATGAAGACTTTCTACTACATCTGCTCCAAAACCAAACATCAATTGTCGACGCGACAATAAACGTAGTCAGAAAAGACAAAGTAACAACTGATAATCGCCTAAAAATTTTGGAACAGCATATGGCTACTATCAACCGAGAAAGAGGGTTATATCACAGCGATCATCTGACTCAAGCGTACTTAGGACTAATAGCACAATTAACCCTGCTTACAACAACTCTCCAACGAATGTAGTCCGACATATCTGATGTCCTAATCGGTATTCATCATCGGGGAATAAGCCCCACGCTGGTGTCTCCCGAGCAACTAAGAGACCAACTAGACCAGATACGGGATCATTTGCCACAAGATCAAATGCTGCCGGTCGCAACGAAAGAGGTGATTCAACTATACAGAATCATGCGAGCCGAAGGAACCCCGACTGCAAAACAGGTCATCTTCAAGTTGACGCTACCGGTGGTCTCAACAGCTCAGCTCGAACTCTTCAGCATCATCCCAACTCCGTTTTGGGATTCAACAAGCTGGAGCCTATTTGACCTTAGAACCACCATAGTAACTGTGAACATCCACCGAGACCAGTTCATGGGCACTACCTAAGAGGAATTCCGACGTTGTCTTAAAGTACACAACGAGGACTTCATCTGCTTTGACCATCAGACGATCTTCAATGTGGACAATCGCTGTGAGTTTCAACTGTTTAACAATAAAACAGAAACACTGTGTCAGGTAACACACACAAAGGCTGACACGGTGTGGCTAAAAACTCAGCATCCAAATAAATGGATCTTCGCAACGCATTCTACAACTAAACTTCAAGCAGTATGCAACGGAGTTCCGTCAACCATAACAGTGGAAGGAACTGGTCTACTCTCCATGTCCCCTGGTTGCACTGCTCGCAATACTGAAGTAAGCATCAGCCCCTTCAGCACTACAATCAGCGAAGTAAAATCGACTTACACTCGGTTTGGTGACGTGAGCCCACCGGAGACATCACCCTCGCCACCAATGTGGCAACTGAAGAACCAGACATCAGACTTTCTTCAAGAACTTGATGATCTACGCCAGCAACTATCAACCATCAATCATCACGAGCTGCCACACCATCTCACCACCGTGCAGCACCATCAACTCGCTGCTTACGCAACCCTAGCAATATTAATTCTATTGATCATTGCCTTCATTTTCCGGGAGAAGTATCAACTATAGAAACCAAGGCCATCAAATCCCGATCCAGCCATGTTATCACCCCCTATACCCCTTGCACGCCGGTTTGCCGTCGACTTGAGCGATAGTTGAACACCAGTTCAACGGCCGGGAGAATGTTCAGCCACAGACATGTATTTAATGAATATTAGGAATATACAGTGCAATCTCATACACAAATACTTATAAATAAAATTGTCCATTTCACTTCATGTGAATGAATATGACGACACGAAAAATATATTAGCAACTAAGAATAGACAATAGCACTTGTAAACTCGAACCCACCAAAAGGGATCAAGCAATAAACTATCTACTTTATTGCTGCCAAGTACCTAAGTAAATGCACTGAAATGTAACCCCCGCACAGAGTAAGTGTACCCAATCTAAAAATACACTCACAAGGAGCCTGTGCGTTCCTTCCCATAGAATAAGAGTACCACTGCTAGCTATATAAGGCGATGCATTTGTTCAATAAAACTCAGTATCAGAAACAGTACCATAACTGCCTGTCACTCATCTTCCATCGCAATCATCAGAGGCTGTCGCCGTGTCTTCAGATCCTCCCTTGCGCACCGTGGGATACCCACTCCCACTCCGCAGTCCAACTGGTTCAAGTTCTAGTTGCGACGACCAAACTGTAGACGGTTTATGTACCGTATGCAACCCAGCTTCCTACACACACACACACACACATTAACAGTCTCCTTAAACGTTGATCTTGATTTCCGATACCCAGCCCCTGTAGTAGCGAGCCCTAAAGAAAAGGGTCATAAAGTATAGAGGAAGATGGCAGATTATGACCAAGGAAGGGTGGGCGTGGTCCTTCATTCCAGCTGAGGACGACTTTTGATCCGTTCGTGTCCCGTGCGTGTGCATATGTGTAAGTGAAGTCTAATGGCCAAAAGTTTTGTTTCTCTCCGGTTCTGGAATTGTACTTGCACATGTCGTTAAGTTTCTTGCACGCTCTTTTAATATAAAAATAAATATCGTAGGTCTCAGAATAGACAAATAAAAAGAACACCACCCTTTTGCCGTAGCCGTAGCCAGTAGCCGGAATGATAGCGTGCTGGTCGACCTCTGAGGAAAACATCAGTCCTACTAATCGTTGTCCACTACAACAATGATAATAATAAACATTTATATATTTGCCGCCCAACGTGGGGCCACAACGTAGATGTACTAACGTACATTATACGAGTGTGGCTCACTTTTCATTACTGATGGCCAACTAATTTCCTTTCATATTTCACGATCAACCTTTCAGATTAAAGAAATCAGTGACGGTTATGTGCACTGCTTAGTGTCACCAAAGCAAAGTGGCTGAACTTATTCCTTAATTTCCTTCTTATTTCATTCCCTAATCAAGCATTGGACTCCAGGGGGAGGCCTCTTAGTGACTTCTACCTGACCATGACGGATGTGTGTTTGAATGATCTAACTATTTTCAATGAGTTTTGGCAGCTATGTGAAGTGATACGGAAAACAGCGGAATTGGCTCTAAGGAGTTAACCGGTGGCCACATCTATCGTAGTTAATCTCGAACTCATTTTTCTAACTAATTGTGATGGATTCGCCCACGGAAGTCCGATATCAAACGCATAGGAAATGCAAGCTAGTCGATTAAATTTGGTACGCCTGACCATGGGTGATGGACAAGTGAGTGAGTCTTGTAAAAGCTAGTATTGATGTGCTTGGGAGGTCAAGATGAGGATGGCATGGATAACAGGCGGAGTGACTTTAGAAGTTGGCACTGTCCACTGTTCTTATGAGACAGAATGCCCAAGTATTTCAGTTTGTGTGTGCTTTTTTTTTCTCTTTGCTTACACGTGCATGAGGGTGACAGAATGGATCAAAAATTAGGCCGCTGCAGGGAGCTAAAATATCGGAAATCAGTAAATTTTATGAGCTATCTTATCGAAAAAAAAAAATATTTTTTGTTATCAATTATCAAATTTAAAACTATGTATATCCTTACATCTTACATCTTTATTATAAAATAACTACTATCTACTTCATTAGCCCAACATTGAGATTCGCGACGTCGGTTGTTTATCAACATGGGGTTAGATAGATCCGACGATGAAACGGAGGATGCGCCTCCAAAGTGCACTTTATGTTTGTAGGAACTAGCTGAAGCGGATAAATATGTGACAAAGTGCAACCATGAGTTTCACAAGTCCTGTATAAAGACCCATTTTATGGCAATAAACACTTGCCCAACTTGTCAAACTCAGTGCATCGCCACAAAGTCTTTTCAACCCGTTCAGTTACCTTCAAGAACGCGTTCGGGGCAGGGAACCTCAGAAGATGGGAATGCAAGGGCACAACTCAAAGATCAACCTTCAACAAGCTCGAGCAGCATGACCGCACAGATAAACGCAGCGGTTATGAAAAAGCAAAACGAACTATTGTCACAGTTGACAGAGAAGATGGCAAACCTAATAACCACAAGCCTCGAATCTCACGTGGGTGCACCACAGCAACCACCGACCCCCCATCTGACTGATGGGAGCAAATGAGGATATGGGATCCCCGCAACCACGGCGATCAAAAGCTAGGTCCATTGGCACAGACTTGGCTCAAAGGCCAAATAAAGTTGGTCACATTATGAATAATTGGAAACTTCGGTTCAATGGAGCTTCTGATGGTCTAAATGTGGACAGCTTTATTTATCGAGTGGAGGCCCTCACCCATCAAACCCTTGACGGGAATTTCGCCCTGTTATGCGGAAACGCAAACACATTGTTTGAAGGCAATGCTTCCGACTTTTACTGGCGGTACCACAAGACCGTTGGTGTGGTGCGATTTCAGCATTTCAGGGACCCTCGAACAGACGTTGATATTAGACAAATGATAAGAGACAGGAAACAAAAAGAAAAGGAGTCGTTTGAGGTATTTATTTAATCTATTCAGAAGCTTACTGACCGACTAGATCAGCCGCTATCGGACAAGACCTTAATAGAAATTGTTCGACGAAATCTACGGCCGGAGATCCAGCACGAAATTTTAAATATTCCGATAAATTCGATCGAAACGTTGAGGGACATCTGCAGAAAAAGAGAATGTTTCTTGGAAGAGGTGCAACGTACGCACGAATATCAAAAGCTAGGACCTTTCAAAAAGCAAGTCGCGGAGCTCGTAGAGGAAGCGATCAGTGACGAGGCAACTGAATTTTCAGAGGGGGAAGCCAATGAGGAAATAGGGGCAATGGCGTTAGTATGCTGGAACTGTCGGAAAGAGGGACATAGATACCAGGACTGTGCAGCGAAGCGGAAGATATTTTGCTACGGTTGTGGTATCCCAAATACTTATAAACCGTCCTGCCAAAGGTGTCAAAAAAAACGGGAAAGGGAACCCATCAGACACTCGTCAGCTGACAGGTGTTCTACACCGAAAACCGACGAAGCAGGATTAGAAGCAGAGAATCGTACTGATGGACAGGGAAAGATGCCCGAATTGGCTCAGGTAGCGGAACCTTTGTACTGGCATAGAAGAATAGATAGTTTTAGAAACTTAGTTTTACCTATTAGGTCGCAGAAAATAAGAAGTATCTCGAGACACTTATACTCTCGAGTACTTATGTATGCGGATGATGTTAAACTCTGTGTCCAGTACAAGGACATTTCATTTCATTCTCGCTTGCAATCCGATCTCAATAGCTTTCAGTCATGGTTTTGTGCAAAATTGTTACACCTTAATGCCTCGAAATGCAAAGTTATGACATTTCATCGTTCTAGCCCTTTGTTGGCTCCCTACACCCTATTTGGTGGTTCTCTTGAGAGAATTACCCTGGTGGATGATCTGGGTGTTATGTTAGACCCAAAGTTAAAGTTTTTCGAACACATTTCTACCATGGTAAATAAGGCCATGGGCGTGCTTGGGTTTATAAAGAGGTGGTCAAAGGAATTTGACGACCCCTATATAACAAAGAGTCTCTATACCTCGCTTGTTCGTCCGATCTTAGAATACGGCTCCTGTGTATGGTGCCCTCAGTACAAAGTACACCAGGACCGTATAGAATCAGTACAGAAAAACTTTTTACTCTTTGCTCTGCGGGGCCTTAACTGGGATGCGGGTGTAAGACTCCCATCTTACTCTAGTAGACTACTATTAGTAAACCTCCCATCCTTAGTTAACCGTAGAAAAATGCTTGGTGTGATAGTTATGCACAACTTGATCGGGGGTGACATAGACAGCCCTGATCTGTTGAGCCGCATAAACTTCACGATTCCTATTAGACTGACTAGAAATTTTATGTTTGGGGGGGGGCGGATCGAGGTTCAATTTCCAACGGCGAGGTGTAGGTTTCAGTTTATTCTCTCGGTATTCGCGCGGTATGTTCCGGTTGCAGCGGGGGTGAAAACGTAACTACCACTTATGGTGCTTTTTCTGCCGTGAGCGCCGTGTGGATCGAGGATCGTGGATCCGAGCGCCCCTCCGAGCGCGCGGAGCCGGCACAGTGCGCGGAAACTGTATACTGCTGGCTTGAACATCCTCCCCCCCCCCTTGCAGGATTGCAAAGTATCATGGGGTGGCCTATGGCTGGGTGCACGCCCCCGACATGATCCATCCAAAAACGGTGCTCTGGGCCACCGGCAGATCACCTTCGGGTAGACATCTGCTCCCAAGATGAGCGAGATTGTAGCCGGTCGATGGAACTGTTCATCGGCAAGCCTCAGGTCACCGAAACGCGCCCGGACGGAATCGCTCAGCTGTCGGGTAGGCATGCGGATGCGCAAACGGGGCTGGACCTTGAGCATCGTCTCCAACTGGAAGTCGCCCATTTTGGCGCGGATCACCGCCGTACACACTTTCTCGTCCCCCACACAAGTGGTGGGCAACTTGAAGGCGCTGGCCAAGGATTCGTCAATACAGCTCACCGGCGTGCATGGGTCGATGAGCGCCGCCGTCTCGAAGTTTTTGGAACCCGTATCCAAGACCACCAGCGCCGTCGGGAGGATGATGAGGCTTCGATGTTGAAGAAGTGAGTCGACGGATGGTGCCGGGGTCCCTGCCACGGGGCGGCTCACGGGGAGACGAGGGCGGCGGTCGGCGTGGGCCGACGTGGATGGCGACGATGCAGCCGAGGCTGAGCGGGCTGGACGCCGAGGTCGGCGTTCAACGTGGGGCGCTGTAGATGACGACGATGTTCCTGAGGCCGAGCGGGCTGGACGCCGAGGACGGCGCTCAACGTGGGGCGCTGTAGGTGGCGACGATGCTCCTGAGACCGAGCGGACTGGACGACGAGACGAGGGTATGTGGAGTAGAGTGTGGTGGTTTTTGCCACACACCCAGCACAGCCCGCCACTGCGACAATCCTGGCCGGAGTGTTGGTGGGCCAGGCAGTTCCCGCAATATTTGTTAACGAGGACAGCTCGGAGTCTCTTCTCAGGGCTCAGGCGAAGGAAATGGTGACAGGTCCGCAGCGGATGAACTCCTCGGCAGACCCGGCAACGGTACGAGTTGATCCCTCGATCACGACGGCTCACCGTGGTGCGGCTGGCGCGGATCCGTGTGGCCATGTCTGGATGAGGATGGAACTAGGATGGAATAGAGAAGTCGAAGAAGTATTAGTGCGGAGCTGTGAATGGGACAAGTGCACATTCACGGTATTGTTGAATGGAACTACGGGGTTCTACTGGCAGGAGAACGACCTTTACAACCGGTCTCTTGAGGGTACCGCGGGCAGTAAGGATATCCACCACACGGACCCTGTCGTCGGCACCGGGATACACGGAAGTTATCCTTCCGAGCCGCCATTCGTTGGACGGCAGGTTATCCTCTTTGATGTCCACCATATCGCCAACCTGCAGATTTGGCGTCGGCGTCTGCCACTTAGTCCGCTTGTGGAGCTGCTTGAGGTATTCCTCCTTCCACCTTTGATAGAACTGTTGGTTGAGGGCCTTCAAATGCTGCCACCGATTGACGATCGAATTAAGGTTCCCCTTTATTTCGGGCTCGGCCGTACTCATTAAGGGTCCCCCAATAAGGAAGTGCCCGGGAGTGAGGGCTAGCAGCTCCGTCGGATCATCGGACATCGGTGAGAGCGGCCTGGAATTGAGGCACGCTTCAATCTTCGCGAGCAGCGTAGTAAGCTCCTCAAACGTATACCTCCGAGTGGACGTGGCCTTGTAGAAGAGAGTTTTGAAACTCTTCACTCCGGCTTCCGATAGACCTCCCATATGTGGAGCTCCTGGTGGGATGAAGCGCCACGAAACCCGCTGATGGCTATACGCATCAGTCACCGAGTCCTTAAACGCGTCAAGGAAGTCACTGGAAAGCAGGGTTGCTGCACCAACGAAAGTCTTTCCATTATCTGAATGGATACGCTGTGGACATCCACGCCTTGCGACGAACCGAGCGAAAGCGGCGAGAAATTTTTCGGTGGTGAGGTCGGACGTGGGTTCTAAAAGTATCGCCTTTGTGGAAAAGCACACGAATACGCACACATACCCCTTCGTGATCAGACATGCTCTCCCTGTATAGTTCCGTATTTCGAAAGGACCCGCGTAATCAATCCCTGTATGCGTAAACGGTCTGGAAAAGGACGACCGCTCGGTTGGAAGATCTCCCATCATTTGGGTTTGCAACCTCCTTTTGTGAATCACGCAGACCTTGCAGGAATTCACAAACCCCTTCATAAGCCTTTGAACCTTTGGAATCCAATACTTTGATCGAATGAGGCGCACCATCAATTGGTTGCCGCCATGAAGAATTATCCGGTGTGTAAATTGCGCGAGAAGGCGAGACAATCGACAATTATATGGGAGAATGATTGGATGTCGTTCGTCGTATCTTAGCACTTCAAAGCCTGCGATACGGCCGCATGCTCTGATCAACCCATGGCGGTCTAGGAAAGGGTTCATGTTCAGGATAGAACCGTGGCGTTGGCCGCTTACCGCTTAGGCAGCGGTACTCCTCGGGGTATTCTCTACGCTGCGTCTCTAGGATAAGAGTTTTTTCAGCTTCGGTAATCTCACCGCTCGTAAGATGGCCCTTTTGCGCGGTGGCTAACTTGCGGCAGCGCTTGGTAAAGCGCAGGATATATGCTAGGACTCGTAGAGCTCTCTCCAGACTGGAGAATCGTTCGAGGAAGTCTTCGGCTGGGTCGAGTGCGAAATGGGCCTTTAAAGTTCGCTGCTCTAAGGTCATAACGGGGGAGTTACTAACTGGTGCCGGCCATTGATCTCGGCCGCTCTGCAGCCAAGTTGGTCCGTGCCACCAGAGTTGGTTATCTACCAACTCCTGTAACGGCACGCCTCTGCTGGCTAAATCCGCGGGGTTCTGTTCGGATGGAACGTGGCACCACTTCTCAATATCGGTCGCTTGAGATATCCTAGTCACTTGGTTGGCCACGAAGGTGGTCCAGTGACACGCGGGCTTTGCCAGCCAGGCGAGGATTATGGTGGAATCGGTCCAGCAATAGCAGCTCGTACTTGCTGTTGGCATATTCGGCAGCACTGCCCCGCAAAGCTCTAACCGGGGGAGCGACACGGTTTTCACGGGTGCGACTCGCGTTTTCGCTGTGAGAAGCTGCACCTCGACCAAACGGTCAACCTCAATGCGCACGTAGATGGCGGCACCGTAAGCCTGGAATATGGATTTGGTCGAGAGCGGAGTAGCTCCGCAGGAAACTTTGCCAGCGCTGGCGCATCTCGCTTGGAAGCTCATCGTCCCATCCCAGGTCCTGCAACCAGATTTCTTGCATGAAGATCTTGGACCGGACAATGAATGGGGCCAACCACCCCGCGGGGTCGAACAGCCTTGCGATCTGGGACAGAACTGCTCGCTTGGTGTATGACGACTCAGGCGCTAACTCGGGAGGGACGAAAAAAAACTCGTCTGAAGTCGCTTTCCAGCGAATCCCGAGAGTCTTAGCCGTGCTCTCTTCCTCCATCTCCAGAAAATCGGTGTGGAGAAGATGAGCATTCGGAATTCCTGCTAGGATAGCTTTGTGGTTTGAAGTCCACTTCCGCAGCGGAAACCCTGCAGAGCTAAGTGCGGCCTGCAACTCGCGGATCGTTAGTCGAGCCTCCTCGGTAGAATCCGCTCCGGCTAGGACATCGTCGACATACATGAATGACCGGATAATGCGACTTGCTTTCGGAAGTCTGGACTGGACGTCGCTTGCTAGCTGTTGCAACACTCGGATGGCAAGAAAAGGAGCGCAACTGACTCCGAAGGTTACGGTCTTAAGTTCATAGTCGCGGTTATGTCCCTCCTTGTTTCGAAATAATATTCGCTGGAAAGGGGTGTGTTTCGGGTCAACCCAAATTTGGCGATACATTTTGGTGATGTCCGCGTTGAAAACGTACCGGAATAACGCCACTTTAGGATGTGGAGGGTCAAGTCCGATTCGATGACCGGGCCGGCGTGCAGAAGATCATTCAAACTCACACCGTTGGTCGACGGGCTGGATGCGTTAAATACCACGCGGACCTTCGTGGTAGTGCTCTCAGGCTTGAAGACAGCGTGGTGCGGAAGGTAGTAGGTTGAGTACCCATGAGTCGGAAGAACTTCTGTCATGTGTTCAAGCTCTAGGTATTCTTGGATCACGGTGTCGTACTGCTCTTGTAGGGGACTGTTTCTTTTCAAGCGATTTCCGTTTCTTAGGAACTGGGCCAGCGCGGTTGCCCTTGAATACCCCAGATCTGATCCGAGATGATCTGGGTCGCGAAACGGTAACGTGACGACGTATTTCCCGCTTGGCGTTCTTGACGTAGTTCGGAGGAAATTTCTTTCGCAGTACGAATCCGACTCGCTTTCTATTTTAGTAGGAATGTCCTCCACCTCCCAAAACTTTGTGAGGAGTTTGTCTAACGGAGTCTCTAGCTCAGTGGAAATTTGCGTTGAGAAGGATGCGACCCTGCCTTGTACCGTGTTTGGCACTGGGCATGTAAGAACCCATCCGAAAATGGTTTCCTGTCCGAGGAGAGATCCACAGATGTTCGTCTGTGAGCCGCTCAATAGGATGGATGGAAGGATGTCGACACCAATCATTACATCTATTTGTGAGCTTTCGTAAAATTTCGGGTCTGCCCATGGCAGGTTCGGCAAGTCTCGCAACGAGTGTTGCGGGATCGGATGGGAAGGAAGGCTGCCTGATAGTTCCGGCAGGACATAGGCTGTGGCGTCCAAGTGTAAGCCCGGCTTAGTCGGGGAGCGGATGGAAAAATGGCAGAGCTTCTTGGACTGAGCGGATATTGTCTGATTGAGGGCCGAGACCTGTGCCTGGGCGAGTCGGAATGGCAACTTAATGATCTGGAAGAGACGTTCCGTAATGAACGTCGCCTCGGAACCCGGGTCGATTAGAGCGCGGGCGCGAAAATTTGCCCCCAAGTGGCAAATATTAATAATAGCTGTGCCCAGGAGTACCGCCCTTTTGCCGGAGGCGAAATAGTTCTGAACGCTATGCTGAACTTCGGCAGGAGTCGGAAGTGGTACGGAGTTGGGCACGGATTGGCTGGAAACTGGAGTGCCACGGTGCAGCAGCGTATGATGCCGGTCTCCACACGTGTTGCTGTTGTGGGCGCTTTGGCATTCACGAATCTGGTGACCTCTTGCGAAACAGTTTAAGCAAAGCATTTTTTGCTTAATATAGCTGGAGCGAGCATCAGGTCTCATCTGAAGGAATTGAGGGCATACCCGGATCGGATGGTTCTCTTTGGAGCAAAGATCACACGTTCTCCGCTTCGGATCCACAGTTGTTCCGAACGAGTGAACCCGCCTTGCAACAGGGCTCCCTTGGGAACGGAATGGGTTGGGATTGCCCTTTGAACTCTCTGACATGGGTAGACTCGCCCTGTAGTGGGCCTGAGTCTCCATGCCTGGATGGCCGTCCTCGGTCACCTCGAGAGAAAGGTTCCGCTCCGCCAGGAACTTGTCCATAGCGTGCCAGGTGGGAATTTCGGACTTGTGTGTCACGGACTGCTCCCAAAGCTCCACAGTCGCTTTCGGCAACTTTGCGGATATGAGGTACACTATCACTCCGTCAGCGAAAATGCTGTCTGTGGAGACCTCGGAGTGGTTGAGTGTCATAAGGCACTTGTGGACGGCCCTCTGAAGCTCTTTTAGCGCTGCAGCTGACTCCTTGCGGATTTGGGGCAGACTGAAAAGGATCTTCAGCTGGGCTTTGAGTATCGGCCTCTTGTTCTGGAAACGCTCACGGAGGGCGCTCCATGCGGACGCGAACCCTTCGTTCGTGAGTGGAGCCTGCGCCACTATGTCGTGGGCCTCACCGCTTGTTTTTTTGTTGAGGTGGAACAGTTTTTCTACTGGAGCCAACCTCGGGTTCTCTATATATATGGCGGTGAACAGGTCTCGGAACGTGGGCCACTGCTGGTAGTCCCCACTGAAAACTTCAGTGTCACAAGGAGGAAGACGGCAACCGCAGGAAGTCGGCACTTGAATGGCCAGTTGAGGCGTGTGAGGGACAGTCGGGGGTTCGAGCTGATCGTTCAGTTCGGCAAGGCATTGCGCGTAGACCGCGTAGCAGTCATCGTACATCCCCTGGACGTCAGCTACCCCCTCTGGATCTACTTCCGTTATCGCCTCCACACAGGCCTCGAACTCCGCGTCCACCTTCGCCCACAGGCTTCGGAGTTGATCTTGATGGACTTGGGAGAGCGGGTTGGTGTGCTAGCATCAGGAGCGCTGAGCTTCTGGTCGAAGCGTGTCAGTCTGCTTGCAGCCAAGGCAAACTTAGACCGTGCGGAACTGTCGGCCGATTGGGTCGTAGTGCTCGGAACCGTGCGAGGGACGACCGAGGGGAGCAACAAGGCCTCAAAGGCATGTGGTGTGGTAGTCCTGGACGTGGTCGGACCTCGCTCAGCTGGGGCCAAACGGGAAGGTGTGGGCGTAGTGATTGAGCCGTTGGAGCTGGGTGGATGGGTCAAACTCAGCGAACTCACCTGCTTAAACTTCTTGCGAGATTTCTTCTCACCAGTGGGCATGGTTGGCTGATGGATTTGCGATAACGCGTATCAGAGTCGCAAAGCAGGTGAGCGGAAATGGAGAAGTGGAAGTTTTGAACGACGAGCCGTGGATATGTGGCCTTGGCGGAATTTATCTCGAGTATTTATATAGTAGAAGTCGGGCACCGTTGCCGGAATATATAAATATAAAAGGTACAAGGTACCCCTATATAGAGTCGGTTGCAAAACGAATGTTGAAAACAATATACCCTCGAAGTGCAGGGTAGCGCGTCACTTGGCGTTCCGTTACGGTCAAGCGCGGCACCGAAAAAATATTCTCCCACCAACAACAACGCAAGCAAACGGTGGAGAAGCGAAACCGAAATGGAAAACGAAACGAACGCACCGCTGCTGCTGCTTGTATGTGTGTGCGTATGTAAGTGCTATGTACCGTGGCTTGGGTTGACGACCCACCCTTTTAACGAGATGTAAAAAGATGTATGTATAATTTAAAATGCGTATGTATGTATATGTAAGATAAATATGTATGTTGTGCCGTATGTATGGATCGTGTATTATTTTTGTTTGCAATATCATTAGTTAAATACGGAGACGCAGTTGTTTATTTTATTTATTCATAAAACCGAAAAACTATGGAACGTTGAGCATGGAAAAAAACAACAAAGTAATTGCAAGAATATGAATTTATGATTGTTGTCAGCCGCTTGGATTGCGTTGCGATGTGTACATGTGCTTGTATGCATGTGCATATGTCAGCAACCAAAGCTCAGCGGGTAGCTGGGAGAGGTAGGAATAAATATACTGGATCGGAGGTTGACCGCAGGAGCTTGCTCGGATCAAATTAAACCTTTGGAGAAGTAGGTGGCCACAACCGTTGGCAGAACGAAGTATGGTTTAATTTGGAACTAGAGCGAGAAATGAATACATATGTATGTACATATGCCGCGGGAACTCGGACTGGGATGGAAAACTCGCACACAATCACTGCACTGGTGTTGGGCTTACTTATCTTGAATTTGGAGCGATCCGCCGATGCTGGCTGGGGTAAGCGTCTCCTTATGGGGAAGGCGAAGATCCGGCTCGAAGGACCACTGTTTGGAGGGGGGCGGATCGAGGTTCAATTTCCAACGGCGAGGTGTAGGTTCCAGTTTATTCTCTCGGTATTCGCGCGGTATGTTCCGGTTGCAGCGGGGGTGAAAACGTAACTACCACTTATGGTGCTTTTTCTGCCGTGAGCGCCGTGTGGATCGTGGATCCGAGCGCCCCTCCGAGCGCGCATGAGCGAGCCGGGCCCGAGGCGCGCGGAGCCGGCACAGTGCGCGGAAACTGTATACTGCTGGCTTGAACATTTTATACCGTTGTTCCTTCCACTTTGTAGATCGAATTATTCCTTGCATGAACCGTTTAGGGTCTTATGCTCGGACTATAATTCCCTCTACCATATTATATTCAACACTAATTCTCTTCCTCTTATTAAATTATTAATCCTTACACACCTTTCTATTAATTAGTAACTGTTGTGGTATTAGTATTTTGATTGCATGCTTAGTTTCTTAGTAGTTTAGTTTCTTAGCCTCTTGAAAGATGCAGTCATTGCATGTCAACGTCCAAATAGATGCACGAAGCGTCTTAAGTCATTTTGGGAAGCTTCAAAAGTCATAAACTCCATTAGGAAGAAAAATGGGGACCAACGTCCCTACGCAAAAGTTAGAGTGTTTGAGGAATCTAGAGTGGGTTTGTTAGACACGGGTGCGGGGATGAGTTGTTTGGGAGGGCAACTAGCCAAGGATTTTATATGTAGCGGAAGACCTTTCAAGAAGATAATGTCAAGCGCAAGTACAGCAGATGGAAAAAGGCAGCAGATAGTAAGCAAATTAAGGACTAGCATGGAATTTAAGGGAGAATCCAAGGAAATATAACTATTTATCATTCCCTCTCTAAGTCAAGTCTTATACTTGGGTATAGATTTTTGGAAAATCTTCAACCTATTACCATTGCCGTTACAGATAGCAGGAATAGAGGCATCTCAGAATAAACACATCTTGTCACCTGCCCAAGAATTCGCTTTAAAAACAATAGTGGATCAGTTTCCTTCCTTTGCTGTTTCTGGTCTCGGTAAGACATCTATTCTGAGCCATGTGATAGATACGGGAAACGCTAAGCCCATCAAAAAACGGAATTTTTCGGTTTCACCTGCCATAGAGAAGCTGATATACGCGGAAGTAGACAGGATGATCAAGCTTGGGGTAATTGAGGAGTCGGAAAGCGCATGGGTCTCGCCTGTTGTCTTAGTCCAAAAACCAGGGAAAGTGAGACTTTGCTTGGATAGTAGAAAGGTGAATGCAGTAACTGAGAAAGATGCCTATCCGCTTCCCCACATTGATGGCATTCTAAGCAGACTGCCAAGAGCAAATTTTATATCAAGCCTGGACTTAAAAGACGCTTTCTGGCGAATTCCGCTAGATGTAGGCTCAAGCCCCAAGACGGCGTTCACTAAACCAGGTAGACCCTTGTATCAATATAAGGTTATGCCATTCGGGCTGTGTAATGCGTCTCAAACGATGTCGAGACTGATGGATAAAGTTATTCCGTTTGCACTTCGCAACGAAGTATTCGTGTACTTGGATGATTTGCTCATAATCTCTGATAGCTTTGCCTCACACATGAAAGTGCTGGAGACTGTTTCTTCGAAAATACGAAAGGCTGGACTGACAATAAACATCGAAAAAAGTCATTTTTGCATGCAATCGGTTAAGTATCTCGGGCATGTAATAGGTGAAGGAGGCATAAAGACCGATCCCGATAAGATTTCGGCCATTACCAACTTCCCTTTGCCAAAAACATTGAGAGCACTGAGAAGCTTTTTAGGCATGTTTTGCAGTTTTGCAGATTTGCTTCAGTTTCAGCTCCATTGACTGATCTGCTGAAATCAAAGCAGAAATTTGTCATGTCCAGTGAGGGAGAAAAAGCATTTGAGCGGCTGAAAGAATTGCTCTGCAGTGCTCCTGTTTTGCGTAACCCAGACTTCACTAAGCCATTTTACATCCATTGCGATGCAAGCAAATCAGGAGTTGGAGGGGTGCTAGTTCAGAAGACGGACGAGGGAGAGGAATTACCCATCGCTTTTGTGTCAAAAAAATTAAATAGAGCACAGAGAAATTATACCGTTACGGAGCAGGAGTGCTTAGCTGCACTGGTCAGCAGAAAGCGATTTTGGGCGTATGTCGAGGGCCACGAGTTTACGGATATCACGGACCACGCCTCATTAAAGTGGCTAATGTCACAAAGCGACCTGCACTCAAGATTAGCTAGATGGGCCCTCAAACTCCAAGGCTTTCGATTTAAGATTGAGCACAGAAAAGGGAAGTTAAATGTAGTACCTTACGTTTTATCGAGAGTCCATGAAGATGACATAGCGGCTATGGATATGAACCAGGGGCTATTGGTGGATACAGATTCCCCACACTTTAAATCGGCAGATTATTTAGATCTAGTAGAGCGTGTAGAAGCCCATAGTTCGAAGCTGCCAGATGTAAAAGCTGTTGATGGTTTGATCTATCGTCGAGCAGAACACTCAACAGGGGATCTAGTGCATGATTATTTTGCATGGAAGCTCTAGTTACCGAAGGAGATGATAAAGGAAGTGTTGGCACATGACCATCCCTTGGCCTCCCATGGAGGGATACATAAGACTTTGGAGCGTATCAGGCGCTATTATTATTGGCCGGGTCTGCTGAATGACGTGAAGACACACATAAATGCCTGCAGTCAATGCAAAACAACAAAACCACCCAACAACACTTTAAGACCTCCTATTGGAATGCCGGCGGAATCACAGAGGTTTTTCCACAGGCTCTACATCGACTTTCTGGGGCCATATCCAAGATCGCGAAGCGGACATGTTGGGATATTTATTGTACTAGATCACTATTCGAAATTTGTTTTTCTAAAGCCCGTCAAGAAATTAACAGCAGAGGTGGTAATAAGGTATCTCAAGGAGGAACTGTTCCACACGTTTGGCGTACCGGAAACCATTTTCTCAGACAATGGCTCCCAGTTTAGAGCAGACGCGTTGCAGCATCTATTGAGAACTCACAGAGTAAAGCATACGTTGACGGCCGTGCATGCGCCGCAAGCAAATGCATTGGAGCGAGTAAATCGCTCGGTTATCGCTGCCATTAGAGCATATGTTCGACCGGATCAGAAGGATTGGGATGAGCATCTGAGCAGCATTTGCTGCGCCCTAAGATCGGCAATCGATCGGTATAGGGGCTACTCCTTACAATATGGTGTTTGGTCAGCAGATGATCACATCCGGGGAAACTTATTCACTTCTGAGGTCGTTAAAATTGCTGGAAGACAGGGCAGCAAGTTTTAGGAAAGAAGATTCGCTGGAAGTAATCCGGAAAAAGGCCAGCGAGGTCATGCAAAAGCAAAATGAGCGTAATCAGCGGCAGTATGATAAAAGATCTCGGGAAGTGTCGTATAAAGTTGGACAAGAGGTATTTAGGAGAAATTTTAAGCAAAGCAGTTTCTCAGCTGGTTACAATGCAAAACTTGGCAAGGTATTTGTGAAGGCGAGAGTTCGGAAAAAGATAGGGAATTCTATCAATGAACTAGAAGATTTACAGGGTAAAAGTATTGGCAGGTATCATGCGAAGGACATGCGGCAGTAGTGGCACCTAAGCTACGGGTTGGATCAGCCTTGTGCTTTCGGTCGTGGGACAGCTCTGTCTCACTACCCCAAGTCTGATTTTGGCAGGGGGGAATTTGTAAAGTGCCCTGTAGCTTTGGGGGAAATTCACTCGGGGAATAACTCGGCAGACCAAAATTCAGGTACAACTGTGCGTCCTAACAGCACTGGGGGTGGAAGAAAAAGAAAAATAAACGCGCCACCTATAGGTCAAAGATCGTATCTGAGGAAAGAGTAATGGAAGTTGACAGTTGAAGGGTCGAGCAGAGAAAGTGGGGTCCGAGTATCGAGGCAGAATGGCATTCGCTCTTTTTCGTCTTGGACACTGAGCCAACTGGTAGCTTCTAGCGAAGCTCAGGAATTCGGTACGCTGATCAACCTAGCAGAGGGGAACCATAAACAAGGGGAACCTAGAGCGCAGCAGAGGCGATAATAATTCGACTAAGGCTGGCCTACCCGAATCTCAGTTCAATCTCAAGGAAAAAAGAGCACCGCTTCAACATAAATGCACCTGGCAAGGGGAATGCAAAGCAGAGGGGAACCATAAACAAGGGGAAACTAGAACAAAGCAGAGACGAGAATAAGTCGACCAAGGCTGGCCTAACGAGCTGAAGAAAGAGACAGTTGCCGTTGGGAAGCAGCATGTCGTGTATCGCGAGCAGATCAGAAGAAAACGAAAACCAATTTTCGATCAAACTTTTTTTGTAAACGGAAGAACACTTCGTCTCAGTGCCGCAGTTTCATAGAACTCCAGTGGTTGAACCGAAACCGAAAAGCCAGAGCGAGTTAGCGGAAAGGTAGCGGGATCGGCTCAAATTTTCGGTCGCACGCAGATGGAGAGAGAGTGCGAGTGGACGGGAAAGGAGAAAAGAATAGGAAAAGGAAGTAGAGCAAATGAGTAAAATAATGAATTTATAATAAGCTAAAGATAAAAACATACCTATTAATTCTACCGCAAAGGGGTAAGGGGGATTTCGTTGTGCTCTCCTAGGGCGAGTGTGAGTGCAAGTGCCAGTTTACACATACAGGTACAACAAACAGAAAAAAGTAAATAAAAAAAACACTCTTGATACCTCACGAAGATTTGTCAGCTGGCATCGAGAAAGCGCTTTCGCCGATGGACCGCAACACAACAAAGAAACAGTGAGTAAATAAAACCATAAAGCGAAGTCATTTTAATAATCGGTTCTGCCGATGATGACAATTCGCTAAATCACACTTGTTCTATTGGGGAAAAACGAAAAAGAAATGCGTTTACTTTGTAAGTCTGTCGAGCCGTCAATCGAGCGTTTAAGTTTGAGAGAGGGGATCAGCTGCTGACGCAGCAAGGCCAACCTTTGAGTTTCGAAGAATAAAAATAAAACCAAGTTTAAGCGCAGGGGAGTTAAGTTAAGGGAAATTGAAAATATTTGGAGAGGGTAAACTAAGTGCTAGTAATGTATTTAAATTTTAGCTATTAATGAATAAATTTATAATGTCTCCTTAAACGTTGATCTTGATTTCCGATACCCAGCCCCTGTAGTAGCGAGCCCTAAAGAAAAGGGTCATAGAGAATAGAGGAAGATGACAGATTATGACCAAGGAAGGGTGGGCGTGGTCCTTCATTCCAGCTGAGGACGACTTTTGATCCGTTCGTGTCGTATGCACAAATGGCACGTAATGGCCAAAAGTTTTGTTTCTCTCCGGTTCTGGAATTGTACTTGTACATGTCGTTAAGTTTCTTGCACGCTCTTTTAATATAAAAATAAATATCGTAGGTCTCAGAATAGACAAATAAAAAGAACACCACCCTTTTGCCGACGAGACAGTAGCCGGAATGATAGCGTGCTGGTCGACCTCTGAGGAAAACATCAGTCCTACTAATCGTTGTCCACTATAATTTCAGCAAGAAATCGCAAACACACGTGTATTGAACTAAACTGAAATTCATCACAAGAACATTGTTTTCAACCTTCGTATACTTATGACGTATTGGTGTGTTAATGGTATTTTAAAGTCTGCAGTGTCTTAGACCATTGCATTTTTTTGAGCTGTGTAATTTTATAAGTATATAAACCGTAAGCTCAAAACTTAATAATGTATGCATTTCTGCAAATTTAGCTTAAAATAAAACAAAGCTACATACCATAAGTTAAATGCTTTATTTTATTTCTATAATTTTAACCCAGAAATTATAAGTCTACGCAGACTCTTAAATATGTTAGTATCAGAGGGCGGGAGCAGGTCATGTCAGTTGTAATACTATTGCCACAAAAACGACGCGTTGCAGGGTGAGCCGCGCGGGTGCCGTTGTCGACGCTGACTCGGACCCGGAGCTATCCATTAGCAAGACCGAAGAGGAAAGCCTTCTCCGCTCGCCGGAACCAGGTACCAGCTCCCTGCGTAGGGAAGGGCCGAAGCGTTCCAGGGAGGGGATGAAGGCAAAAGCTCAGTATAAGGCGGCCCTCAAGTTACTGAGCCGGCTCCGGGGCAAGGCGGATATCTCCCAAGAGGAGAAGTCCAAGCTAGCCTGGGCTGAGCAACGGGTACAGGAGGGCCGCGAACACTACGCGCAGTTGCCCCAGATGAAGGCAACAAACGGTGGATTCGCCAACAAGGTGGAGGAGATGTTGGCCACCAAGAGGCATCGCTCGATCGAGAGTGCTGCCAAAGACACTCCGGCGAGCAAGCGGCAACGTGGGCCCAAGGAGGCCACCCCCCAGCCGAAGACGAGGAAGCCGAGACAGAAGGCCATGAGCAAGGTGTCCAAGAGACATCTCATTGTGGCCTTGATCGACCGCAGCGACGAGAACGGGAAGATGACGGCGGCGCAGTGGAAGTTAGTCCACGCGCAGCTCGTCGAGGCACTATTCTCGCGAATGGAGGAGGACCCTAGCGCTCCCATGCCAACGTTCGATGGAGCGGGATGGCTGAACGGGGTCAAAATCCTCAAGTGTAATGACGACACAACGCGGCAGTGGCTGGTGCAGAAGGTGACCCTACTGGAAGCTCTGTGGGAGGGGGCCAAGCTGGAGGTGGTAGACAGGGAGCTGATCCCGTCCATAGAAAAAGCGAAGGTGCTCTTCCCCATAGCTGTCCAGGGGGTGCGAGCACTCAAGCTGCTGCAGAGGCAAGATCCGGACGTGCCAACGGCTGACTGGAAGGTTCTGCACGCCCGTAGCCCATTACCCAACAAGGGGGGCCAGCACGTGATCCTCCAGATCAGCAAGGAGGCGGAGGACATCTTATATCCCAAGTTCGGGAAGATGGCGTGGGGCGTAGGTAGCGTATACCTACGGCTAAGGTCGAGAAGGACTTAGGTCTGGAGACCATAGTGGAGGACGCCCAGGGTCTTGCGCTGGACGACTCGGAGGAGGAGGAGGACGGTGACCTGACAATCATAGTCAACCCGTCGTGCGAGGTTGAGTTTGCCACCCATGACACTAAGGGTGCTGCAACTCAATCTTCATAAAAGCAAGGTAGCGTCGGCGGAGCTCCTCATTGCCATGGAGCAAGGGCCCGCCGACATAGCTTTAGTCCAGGAGCCGTGGATTGCGTCAGGCAACTCTGTGGCCGGGGCCTTACAGCCTTCTCTACTCAACATCGGTAAGCAGGCACAGAACCGCCGTACTCGTACGGAAGGGAATCCATGCTCATCTTATGTCTCATTACAGCACGGATGACCTGACGGTGGTGATGCTGGAGAGCGAGGAAAAGCGCCTAATGGCAGCTTCCTGCTACATGGCACACGACAGGCCCGCCCCACCGGAAGAACTTAGGAGTCTGGTGACAGAAGCCGGCTCCAAAAATCTCCAACTCCTCATCGGTGCAGACGCCAACGCCCATCACAATGTGTGGGGAAGCCCTGACATCAACGATAGAGGTGAGTCACTCCTAGACTTTATCTTATCCACTAACTTAGACGTAGAAAACGTGGGGGAGGAACACACCTTCGTGGGTCCCACCTCGTCAAACGTGCTAGACCTAACTCTTGTAACGGGAAAGAGTACCTTGGTATCTGACTGGAGAGTTCTCGAAAGACCATCCTTCTCAAACCATAAGTACATTCAGTTCAAGTGCGAATTCAAACACTCTTCGAAGATAACAGTCTATAGAAACCCCCGGAACACAAACTGGGTAAAGTTTAAAAAGACAGTTACTTCGAATCTCGCGAATCCGGGTTCAGTGAAATCTGCGAAGGATATAGAGAAGTCCCTAAAGACCCTATCCAACGAGTTACTGAACGCCTACCATGCATCGTGCCAACCCTCGAGAACGAAGAGGAGGTCCAAGCCACTCTGGTGGAACCGAGATCTCTCTCTCCAAAGGAACAACCTCAAGGAATTCTTCATGATCGCCAAACAAGCGAACGAAGAGATTGTCAATGAGGAATATAAAATCCTACTTAGGAGCTACAAGAAGGAAATACGTAAGGCACAAAGGAACTCGTGGAGAAACTTCTGCTCCAACATCGAGAAAGTGCCCGAAACCGCTAGGCTCCGGAAGCTGCTTTCAAAGCAGCCCACAGTACAGAGCCAACTAAAACTAGACAACGGACAGTGGACAAAGGGCAGTAAAGAAGCCCTAACAGCACTAATGGAGGCGCACTTCCCTGGATGCACCGAGGTCACTGACGCCAAGGAGCATCAGGACCTAGCAACTGAGGAACAGCTCCCCCCAATAGGTTTGTTAACCACTAAAAGAATCCAATGGGCCATAGACTCCTTCGCGCACCAGGACTGGACGGGATATTCCCAGCCATGATGCAGTTGACCAAAGAGGTTATTACGACATGGCTTTTCGCAATGTACTCAGCATGCCTAAGTACGGGCTATATCCCCTTCCAATGGAGAACCTCGAGAGTTGTCTTCCTCCCTAAGGCAGGAAATTGCAGCCACGTGAGTCCCAAGGATTACAGACCGATAAGGAGGAGGTAAGACCTCCTTTATACCAAAAGACACTAGAAAAGCTTTTGGATTTTCACATCAGGAATGAGGTAGGGGGACTGATGTCCACAAACCAACACGCCTACACCAAGGGGAAATCAGTGGGGACGGCACTACACTCGATAGTAGCCACCATCGAGAGCGCCCTTCACAACAAAAAGTATGCTTTGGGAGCATTTGTGGACATCTCAGGAGCATTCAACAACGTGGCCACAACCGCAATAACAAGTCGCCTAGAAGCGAATAACATACACCCTGCAATCAACGTCTGGATAAAAAAACCTCCTAAGTTGTAGACGGGTGCAATCGGAGTGGGGCATTGCTTCCATGGTAAAGGGGGCACACAGAGGCACACCTCAAGGTGGAGTCCTGTCGCCACTACTGTGGAATTTGGTGGTCGACGACCTCATTAAGAGATTTGAAAGGAAGGCCCCCAAAAATAACAGCTTATGCAGACGACATAAGCATACTTATTACGGGTGTATGTCCATCGACCCTCAGCTCCATAATGGAACGTACACTCAGGGAGATACGTGCGTGGGCGCAAGAGGTAGGACTCAGTATCAACGCGGACAAGACGGACCTTATCCTCTTTACCAAGAGGTACAAGGTACCGATATGGATCCCCCCGAAAATTGACCAAACTAGGCTGACTCCAAAATCACAGTTGAAATACCTAGGCACAGTACTGGACAGAAAGCTGGCATGGAGGCCCAATGTAGTGGAAAAGGTGAAGAAGGCTACCATTGCGCTTTATGCATCCACCTGCTCTAATGCACTGGATCTACATCTCGGTGGTGCGACCAACTCTGCTGTATGGAGCCTTAGTGTGGTGGCAGGCTACTGAAAAGAAGACATACCATAAGCTTATGGAAAAGACTCAGCGACAGGCTCTGCTCTGTATTACAGGGGCGCTGAGGTCAACCCCAACAAAAGCACTCGAAACTGTACTCGGAATCGACCCCCTGGACATTCACGCTCGCCTGATTGCGGGAAAGGCAGCACAACGCCTTATAGCATCAGGAAATCTATCGATACAAGGGTACGGGCACAGTTCAATTGGCAGGGACATGACCAGATCAACTGATTACATGACCCCCCAAACTTGCCTTGACGTCAAAACAACCACATCTTTGGGACCTGAAGACTGGAAAATTGGAAGGGACCAAACTGAGCACCTCAATATATACACAGACGGCTCCAAGATGGACGGAGGAGTAGGAGCGGGCCTATACTGTACAGAGCCTGAGATAAGGCTGTTGTATAAGCTACCGGACCAATGCAGCATATTCCAGGCAGAAGTTTTTGCCATCGGGAAAGCAGCGGAGGTCGCTCTCCTCACAGAACGAGCACACGATGCGGTCAACCTATTCGTCGACAGCCAAGCGGCGATAAGATCCATGCAGTCGTCCGCGGTCAGTTCCAGAAGTGTCTTGGCGAGCAGGGAGGCATTAGACATCCTAAGCACGACAAAGACAGTGCGGATCTATTGGGTTCCCAGCCACCAGGGCATCGAAGGAAACGAAGCGGCGGACGTACTAGCTAAGGAAGGCGTCGGGCTGGAGAATAGGAGAACCGAGAACGTGCCTGTCTCCCTTAGAACGCTGCAATGCGATCTAGAGAAGCAGGCTATAACACAGACTGATAGCAGGTGGAGCAGTACCACCACCTGCAGAACCTCGAAGATAATGTACAAGGAACGCAACGAGAAACTTAGCCACTACCTACTGCACCTACCACGAAAGGGCTTTAGATTGCTAGTGGGAATACTTACAGGTCACTGTCTGGCTGCTGCACATGCAGCAAAGCTAGGCATCACCAACAGAGACAGTTTTAGGAAATGTGATGAACCTGGGGCTATCGAAACCCTGGAACATCTCATCTGCTACTGTCCGGCTCTCTCAAGGGCAAGGAGGAGATACCTGGGCGCCCCAGTGCTGGCATCACTGGAAGATGCCTCCAAAAGGACGCCCCCTATCCGGATAACTAAGGGCCAGATTGGCCTATGCGTGGCCACGCTGAGGGCCGTCCGGGTTAACCTAACCCATGTATGAAAACGGCAGAGCTCAAGGTAGGACAAATACTTTTTGAAAGCTTCAAATTCTAGTAGATTAACTTTTAACTTTAATATTTGGCTGTGGCACTACGGTATTCAGTGACGTCCTATGTAATCCCCCAGTTTGTCACAAATAGAAAATAATTCTTAGTCAGCATAAAATTCCAATTTGGACGAGAAAAATGCCCCTTCGCGAAATCGACTCGGTTTCTGAAAATTGTTTACATATGTATGAAATGGTACCTTTCCAAATTTTTGGTTCTTTTAATCGACACCAATCAGTCTATTTATTATAGTACGGGTACTAACAGTTGAACCAAGATAGTTAATTAGATCTTCCGATGACGGAAAGGAAAGTTTTATTTTTGAAACACAGAAAACAGTTTTTTTTGTAACATTTTAGTTTTGTGGCATTATCAGACATTGTTTTGCTTTCAAATTTTAGATTTAGGATGTTTTCTTTTAATATCCGTCAATGTACTTCACGACCGATTCTGAAAAATATAAGAGTAAACAACATCACCATTTTTAAAAATGATTTCAGTGTGTTTAAACTTTTTTGCCAAGCCTACAAAATTAAAAAATTTTTTTTAGTTTTTTTGAATCTTATTGTTTTGATATATTTTGATACAGAATCAATTAAAATTATGAAACTTGAAAAAAATTATTCACTGAAGAAAATTGCGAAAGGTATACAAAAAAAGCCGTTTTTATTATTTTTTCTATAACTGCATGTACATATGTACATACATAACTGTAAGCTACTCCACAGGTTACAGGTCCAACGTGGAGACATGTTTTTAAAAATTACATTTGAAATAGGTTAGGTTAGGTTCAGGCGGTAGCCTGGGGGAGTGATGAAACCCTCCCAAGCTCACTTGGACCTGTAGAAGGTCCGTTGTGGTGCCGCATGGGCGTGTGCCCCTTCCCGTGCCTAAAAACCGTGGAGAAACAGGCTGTTGCAAATTAAGGGTAGTCCCATCCGGAGGCTTGGATGAACCTGGACAAGGTCGGTTTGATTTCGGACAGGTCCGAAATGTCTGTGAGGAAAGCGGCCCCGAGAATACGAAGACGACGATTTCCAAGGGCCGGGCAGTGGCAGAAGAAGTGGGGGACCGATTCCTCCTCTTCCTCGTCGCGACAACTCCTGCAGAAGTCGTTATGAGGGATTGACAGTCTAGAGGCATGAGTGCCGATCTGCCAGTGTCCCGTAATGGCTCGAGTAACTGCAGAGCACTGTGCTCTGCTGAGCCTATACAGCTCGGCTGAGCGCTTCTTCGATCGATATGGCCATATCAATCTTGAGACTTTACAGGAAACGGTTTGCTGCCATCTCCTATTGGCATTTTGCTCGAACAATTCGTGCGTGAGGAGCTTGCACGTAGCCAGAGGCATCGCTACCTGCTTCCTCTCCATAAGGAGAGGAATTGTAGTACCCTGCCTTGCTAGCTCGTCGGCGGCGTCGTTCCCCTCGATGTCCCTGTGGCCTGGGACCCATATAAGGAAGAGGTCTAACTGCTCTGCGATCTCGTGGCTATTGAGCTTAGAGCTTTAATAGCTGCTTGGCTGTCCGAGAAAACGCACACTAAGTGCGTATCTAGAAGTAGTTTGGAGACGATGGAAATGGCCTCCTTGATGGCTACAACCTCCGCTTAGAACACACTGCAGTGGTCCGGGAGCCTGAAGCAATGACTGATGTTCAGCTCGCTGCAGTAGACTCCGCCTCCCACGCGGCCGTCTAACTTTGAGCCATCAGTGTAGAAGTGAACCGCATTTGCGGGTCCTGGTTCGCCCATCTCCTAGTCCTCCCTAAGTGGGATTGATACCTGGAAAGGCGTCGAGAGGTGATCACTAGGGACACAATAATCTGTCCTCTCTGGTAATTGCGGGTGTCTCGTCAGGATTCCCGAGTGCCCAATCGCGGACGCTTTACACAGTCTGGCTTCTCTCATTCTGAGTGCGGAAAGTGTTGCCACTTTCTTTCCCATGAGATCTATGGGGAAGAGGTCCAGCACAGTATCCAGGGCTTCCCCTGCAGTAGTGCGTAGCCCGCCAGTTATGCATAGCTCTGCCATGCGTTGAACTCTGCTGAGTTTATTGAGGCATGTCCTTTTGTCTAAGGGTGGCCACCATAACACCACTCCATAGAGCATGATCGGTCGTATGATGACCTGATGACTACTGACAAATCTGGTGGACGCCTCAACCGTCCGCATTGTAGCATCTGATCGATCAGGCTCACCGTCCGGGAGTCAACCCCCAGGTCCGTCAGTGCACCCGTGATGGCGGTCGGGAGGATGTTATTAAAGGCGCCTTCTATGTCGAGGAAGGCTACCAGGGTGTACTCCTTACAGTTGAGGGACGTTTCTATGATCGATGTGATCGTGTGTAGGGCCGTTTCGGTGGATCTTCCTTTCCGATAGGCATGCTGGGAGTCTGAGAATAGACTGGGCGGAATATTTACCGTGAGATGCATCCCCAAAAGCCGTTCCATCGTCTTCAGAAGGAAGGACGATAGACTTATGGGTCTGAAATCTTTGGGGGCAGTGTGCGAGGGTTTGCCTGCCTTGGGGATGAAGACGACTTTGGTATGAAGCCAGGTTTCCGGGATATATCCATGGGAGAGGATTCCCTCGTATATCCTTTTGAGCCAATTAGTGGCTTTTTGTCCAGCGTGAATCAGTTGGGCAGGGATGATGCCATCTGGTCCCGCAGACTTGAATGGCTTGAAGATTTTTATTGCCCAGGAAATGTTCTCCTGGCTTAGCAGGTTCATGATAACACTTGAGGCAACGGAGGGAGCCGCGATGTAGTGTGGTCTGTTTTCATCGCAGCCGGGAAAGTGGGTGTTAAGGAGAAGATTTAGCGACTCATTGCTGGACGTTGTCCATGATTGGTCGGCGTTCTTCAGGTAGCCCAGAGTGGGTGTAGTCTTCGAGAGAACTTTGCGCAAGCGCGAGGCTTCCGAGTTATTCTCAATGTCGCTACAGAACTTACGCCATGAGGCGCGTTGGGCTTTCCTCAGTTCTTTATTGTAAACTGACAGACTGGCCTTGTAATCGGCCCAGTTCTGCTCAGCGTTTTCAGCCTTAGCTTTATTGAAAAGTCTCCGGGAGGCTTTCCGGAGTTCCCTTAGTTTCGGATTCCACCATTCAGATTTCTTCCGGCCTCTGCTCTTGCTAGAGGGGCAGGATTTATCGAGCGCCTCATTGCAGGCGTCGGTAAATAGTTTAACAAGATGAGTCGTGGCTTCCCTGGAAATCTCCTCCTCAGGTGGAGTCTCAGGAAGAGCACGACAGAGGTGGTCTGAGTACCGAGCCCAGTTTGTCCGCCTGAGGTTCCGAAATTGAGCTGGTCTCGGTAGTGAAAAGGAGAATACGGTTTCCACGTACCTGTGGTCCGAGAAGGAGTGCTCTTCCAGGACCCTCCAGGATGCGATGTTCCCGTGTAACTCATGAGAGGCAAGTGTGAGGTCCAGGACCTCCTTGCGGTTTTTAATAATGAAGGTGGGATCACTCCCCCTATTTAAAAGGACCATCTTTCCATCACCCCTTTCGTTGGTGTCAGTGCTTCCCCACTGGCAGTGGTGTGCATTGGCGTCGCACCCTACGATTAGGCCGGTGTCCTTGGTCTGTGATTAGCGCCCTGAGCGCCTGTGGAGGGGGGTCTGGTTGGTCGTGACCCACGTACGTGGAGCAGATTCTCAGTCAGCACCCCTGGCCTTCGAGGCTCACTGCTGTTTGGTCTTCATTGCTGAAATTTGGGAGCAAAAATAAGTGCAAATCTCTTTTTGCAAGGATGCAGGTGCGAGTTTTACCTGCGAAGTCAGCTACGTATAGCTTATAGTCAGGAGTCCTCAGACCAGAGACCCTGTTTCCGAGGATCCAGGGCTCCTGAATGAGGACTATGTCGGCTCCACCCTTGGCTAGGTGGAGCAAGAGAGCAGCGCATGCTGCCTTACAATGGTGGAGGTTTATCTGCAGGAGTATCAGTGACATTCCTGAGGTTCACCTCCACCATTGTCCTGTCGTGGTCGCTCTCCGAAGAGTCTAACTCCTCCCCGACCCCGATGTGCTTGAGATCCCTAGTTAGATCGCTCACGTCTGACACGTAACCATCTAGAATGTCATCCGACACCACTGATGCCACGTCTGACACCGCAGGCTTGATCTCCATGCTAGGGATCTCCGGGGGCTCCAGGTCTGGGTCGACCGTCGGTTGCATGCCCCTGGAATCGGACTTGTACGGTACTTCTTGTAGCCGTAGTCCACAGCGCCCTCCGTGTCGTGGAGAAGTCTGACCGACTCCTCGTTCAGGACGAGGATGATTTGGCGCCTCTGCCCGTTGCTCTCCTCTACCTTGGCCACCTTCCAATCGGCTGTGGGAAGGTGGGGGTTGCAGACCTGCAGAATCCGGAGAATCTTATCCGGCTCTGCAGGATCTCTCCCACTTCACGCCCTCCAGCTGGGCACCTGGGTAGACCTCCTTGAGCGATGCTACCGCCTTCGCGTAGAGGGCCGCCGAGCGAGCATCTTGGCAGGCGATGGCTTTCACCCTGCGTTGGTGCCACCCGGCGTCGTCACACTTGGGCGGTGGTCCTCCATTCTCCTCCAACTCCTGGAGGAAACGGTCTTGGAGCTCGTTTTCCACGAGGTGCCACTTGTCCCTAGGGATCTGCCCGTCTTTAGAGCCCCTATCTAGGACTCCAATCAGGGTTTTTCCCCTCGCCACCTCGGCAAACGAGCGGTTGCTCAGAGTCTTCGTCCTCTTGGCCTGTTGGACTTGTGTGGCGGGGTCCTCCGCCGAGCGCTGCCGCTTGCTTGGGGCCTTGGCTGTTGCCTTGCCAACTTTGGCTGGCTGGTAGTCGGGCAGGACTGTCTTGGCCCAACCCATTCTGTTTTGAAATAGTAAGTAACGTCTTTAATTTGGACCAATATATTATATACGTACGTACATGTTATACGTAGAAATCATGTAGAAAACTGCTATAGAGAGGAGGAAGGATAAAAATCGCAGCCGAAAAGGCCTAATAAACTTCGGATAGCCGAAGTTAGCTTCCTCACAGGTATTTAAATTTTCGATTTCCTGCAGATGTGGGTTTATCTAATACTGCATCGTTCTCCACGAATCGTCGAACGAAAATGTAAGTAGAATTTGTTACAGATGAAATATCTTGGTATTGTATAGTCTGTGGTAGAACTAACTGGAAGATTGGTGAGACCAGATATAAATACCGTTTGGGTAAAGTAGGCACCTAGTCCATAATTCTATAATGGTCGTAGCTATGATTCTCGTAGCTATAATAACCGTAGCCATAATAGCCGTATCACCAAAACGGTTTATGTAGACCAGCCAACTTATATCTTCAAAGTATGACTATCTTTTCTCTGCTACTAACATTTCGACTGCAAGTCCAAACTAGATCATATATTTATCTCGCTTACACGGCCTGTTTTGTCATGAGGTATCGGGTCTAACTTCCTTACCTTGAAGTCAGATGAAATACGATCATTAATAATACCCTGTTGGGAAATGAGCCTCGTAGTTTTTTGGTTCAATGTTCCTGTATATTGCGATTGACATATTCATACGCTCATGAGTGTATTGCACCGCTTAAGTAGCTAGTTTTGCGCGCATAGCTGTGTTGTTATTGCGCGGGTCCAGAACATAGCAGTAATGTTCTCACACGCATGGCCAGACCCGCAGCTGCCTACGCACACAGCGATGTGTTCCGTTTTTGCATTGAGACCGTCGCGTCGAGTCGTATCGCGTGATCTTCCAATTCCCTTTTGCTCGTCTTCTTTTCGTGGAGTTGAGTTAGTAGAAATTTCTAGACGAAACCGCCCGCACGCATACTTTGTACCGCCGCATCTTCGACACCTCCGCTGTTCATATACTTGTAATATAACCACAAATATTCAATAACCAATATAAATAAATAAGCTCAATATATTAAAAAAACGAGGGGGAACGTTGTGAGTTGCTGCGGACACCGCAACTCTACAGTTATACCCGATACTTGGTCAGTTTGGCTCTCCTCCGGTAGACGCCGCTAATATTAAACGACACGACAAAGAGTGCGTGCGAGAGAGACAGAAAATCAGTCTGAGCGTTACGTCGGGCGCTGCGTAGCCACTGCAAATTGATTTTTTCCTTTTGGCTATAAAAATGATCTGATCTGATCCAATTCAGCAATCTGATAGATATGGTCATTATCTATGATTCTGCGTTTTTAGTTTTCTCAAATCTGCAATATTGTGGATGCAACAGATTTTTGTCTTTTGTGGGGGCGGAAGGGGGTGGGGCGAAATTTTGAGATATACGTTTTATAGTGAGATCTAACAGGAGTGTGGATACTAAATTTGGTTACTCTAGCTTTAATAGTCTTTGAGATTTGTGAATATCCCCAGATTTGCATCTTTTGCGGGGGCGGAAGGGTGTGTGGCGAAATTTTGAAACAAACTCGTCTCGGTCCGATATATTAGGAGTGTGGATACCAAATTTGGTTGCACTAGCTTTTATAGTCTCTGAGCTCTAGGCGCTAATGTTTTACTCTAAGCAAAGCCGGCTATGCTACGTGTGTGTTAGAGAGAGACATAGCGAGAAAAATTAAATTGTTTTCTTGATTCTGGCTATATAATTATACGATATAGTTCAGATTTCGCACTCTAGAAGATATAGTTAACCTCTACGATTCTGCGATTTTTAGTTTTCTCGTATCGTCAAAATTGTGGATGCCACAGATTTTCGCCATTTGTGGGGGCGGAAGTGGGCGGGGCAAAGTTTTGAAATATTTTTGTAGCAGTGACATATCACAGAAGTCTGGATCCAAAACATCGTTGCTCTAGCTCTTATAGTCTTTGAGCATTAGGCGCTGAAGGGGACGGACAGACGGACAGACAGACATGGCTCAATCGACTCGGCTATTGATTCTGATCAAGAATATATATACTTTATGGGGTCGGAAACGATTCCTTCTGGACGTTACACACATCCACTTTTACCACAAATCTAACATACCCCAATACTCATTTTGAGTATCGGGTATAATAATATAGTCCACTAATTCATAACCATAGCAAATTTTGGTCCTTCGAGCCGGATCACCACGTTTGAGTTTATTTATATACATATTGAGTGATATCGTTAACCGCTGTTTGCCATGAAGGCCCTAGTGCATCGTCTAATTCAGCAACGTGGTGCATGCAAATCCCAACTAAGTCGCGTGGCTGCGGAGGCTCAAGAGTTTTACAGTCATGTACTTCTGTGCAAACATTAGAGCACAAGTTGGACCGACTGGTTGCAACTTTCAACCGCTTTATGGAGCTCTCTGAAGAGCTGGTCCAATATAATGATGAAGATGAGTACGTGGATCCGGATTTGGATATCCCCGAATATGAGAAAAGGTTCTTTAGTGCGCACAGTATTTTTACTGAAGCCATACGTGACCGGAGCAGTCACGATAATGAGCACGACAACTCAAATCTACTGCTATCAAACACTGTGGAACGCTTATTTGATGGACAAACTCAACTTCTGGAGAGGATTCGGGACTCATCGGGAACAACGGAGCTGCAGTTCGAGAAAATACGCATTCCGACATTGGTGTCAGTTTAGTGACTTGTTCTTAGGCTCAGTCGACAAGAAGAGTAGTCTGTCCAAGTGCCAAAAGTTTCATTATTTGAAGTCCTATCTGTATGGTGAAGCGTTGTCTCTGATAAAACATATTCCCGTATCGGATGCCAATTATAGGGACGCATGGGAGAGGCTCGAAAATCGCTATAACAAAAAGTCACTGATTGCTCGTTCGTTCATTCAAAACATTCTTTCGTTGCCAACCGCAAAGGGTTCAAACATCGCCGAGTTGCGTAAAATAGTCGACACCGCCGACGAAAGTTTACGTGGTCTACATGCGCTGAGCTGCGACAGCCGCGATGTGTGGCTGATCCATATCTTACAAGTTCGCAAGGGATGGTAATTTGTGCTTCAATTGTCTAAGATGATCTCATCAAGTCAAGGAGTGTAATTCCACAAACACGTGCCGTCTGTGTAAGTTGAGGCACCACACTCTTGTTCATCCAGAGGACATACGCTCTGTTACGGCTTCCGCTGATGTCAATACATCCGCTGACTCACCCGTCCGCTCGTCCAGCTTCCCTGTTGATTCTGATCCTGCCGTGGTCAGCCATCATACATTGGAGAGGAAATTCGCGGCCAAGAGTCAGGCCATATTGCCTACGATTTTGGCCCCTATAGTCGACTCCTGGGGCAACGAGACAACCTGCAGGATACTGTTGGATACTGGTTCAACTATAACGATGGTCGCCGAATCATTTATTCAACGAATTGGATGGTCGTATACCAGTGGGTGGGCTAGGCGCAAACCCTGCTGGGGTTACTAGAGGTCGCGCCACATTCACGTTGCTGTCCCGCACAAGCTCAGCCTCAGTGGTGGTCACAGGTCTGATTGTGAACACTTTTACCTCCTCGATTCCAGCCCAGAGGATCGAGTCTAACACACCGATGTGGAACAGGATTCGTGATCTACCATTAGCGGACCCTACATTTGGCAAACCAGGCGAAATCGACGTGATTTTAGGAGCTGATCAGATTTGGAACATTTACACTGGACAACGCAAAGAGTTTGGTTCTAAATATCCTATTGCACTTCATACTAATTTTGGTTGGGTCATTACAGGCTGCTACCATCTCATTAGTGATGCTCACAACCACGTACTAGCACATCACGCGCACGAGATCTGGACACATTGGTTCGATCGTTCATGGGCATGGAGCGAGTTCAACCTAGTGAAGCGACCATTGATGCAAGCGATCCCGCTGAGCAACACTTCGTTCATACGCACGCCCGCAGAAACGATGGCGTGTACATCGCCCAATACCCGTTCAAGGAATCTGCCCCTCCGATGGGATCCACACTGCCACAAACACTACGCCGCTTTTCTTCTCTCGAGCGGAAATTTCAAAAATTTCCTTCGCTCAAACAACAGTTTGTCGACTTTATGGAGGATTATATACAACGAGGACACATGGAGGTGATTCCTTCTACTACCGTAGAAAACGATCCCGCCAATCACACTTACTTAGCACACCACGCAGTATTTAAACCAGATAGCACCACCACGCAATGCCGAGTTGTATTCGATGGCTCTGGGGAGGACTGCAATGGATCTTCACTTAATTCACGACTACACATCGGACCACCTATTCAAAGGGATTTACTTGGAGTATGTCTACGTTTCCGTCAGCATCGCTATGTGTTTTGTACGGACATTGAGAAAATGTTTAGAGGCATCCTGGTTTCAGAAGATCACACGCATTACCAACGGATTGTCTGGCGAAAGGAGGAGACTGCTACATTTGATCATTATCGATTGCTGACCGTGACGTATGGTTTAGCGTCTTCACCGTTCTTGGCTGTTCGAGTTCTCAAGCAGATCGCGCAGGATCATGCCGATTTATATCCGAAGGCTGCTGCTGTGCTTGTACGAGACGCTTACGTGGATGATATTCCTACTGGTTGCGATAATATCGACGATCTCATTGCACTCAAAGATGCATTAATTTTGCTATTGAGCCAAGCTCAATTTAAACTTCGAAAATGGAGTTCAAACTGTTGGTCACTACTCAATTCGCTGCCAAAGGACATTTGTGAGTATCCACTTGAAGCCCTAGAGGGAGATAGCCCAACTTAATATGTCAAGGTTCTTGGAATACGCTGGGACCCGGCTGTGGACGAGCTTTCCTTCAAGTTGACCATTCCTGACGCCACAAGGGTTCTGACAAAACGGATTTTGCTGTCCGAGCTTGCCAAGATCTACGATCCACTGGGGTTGCTTGCCCCCACAACTGTATTTCTAAAGGTTCTCTTTCAAGATAGTTGGCTGAGCTCGGTCGAATGGAACGAACCACTACCCACGCAGCTTTGCGCACAGTGGCAACAGTTTGTAGCTGAAGTTCATTTACTGGACAGCTGTCGCATACCTCGCTACCTATCCTCGCCACTTCAAGCAACGGAGCTGCATGGATTCGCCGATGATTCATCTCATGCATACGCCGCTGTCATCTACAGTCGTGTGAGATTCAATAATGACTATGCTGTAACACTGATCGCCGCAAAATCTCGTGTGGCACCCATCAAACCTATCTCCATCCCACGGCTCGAATTGAATGCCGCCCATCTTCTGTCGAAATTGATGTCTCTGGTTAAGCAAGCTCTAACTATTCCTATTTCCAGTACTTCGTGTTGGTCAGACTCCGAAATTGTACTACATTGGCTCTCATCACCCCCACGGACTTGGAACACTTATGTTTTTAATCGCACTGCTGAGATTCTGGAAGCTTGCCCACGTAGCTGCTGGCAACACATTCGCACTGAGGACAATCCCGCGGACTGTGCATCACGCGGACTTCTACCAAAGCATCTGGTAGAACATCAACTGTGGTGGAATGGACCACCGTGGCTTTCCCAATCACATCGCACTTGGCCACCTGCTAAGGCCAAGTTCGCACTGTCGACTGAGGACGCTGAGCGGATGGTAGTAAAGGTCAAGCAACAAGTTAATCTACACATTTCCGATGAAGGAAATGATTTTAACTGTATGATCAACAAAGATACCTCCTGGTCACATCTCTTGCGGACACTTAGCTATTGCTTTCGTTTTTGTACATCGACTTCGTTGCAAGGACCGCCTGTCATCATTTATATCGTCATGGGAGCTTCAATATGCCCGCTCTAGGGTAATCAAACATGTCCAGATGGAGTTCTTCCAAGTGGAGTACAGACAGCTGAGCACTGGACAACCCCTTTCTCAAAAATCCAAGTTGATTCACTACACTCCATTTGTTGACGACCAAGGAATTCTGCGCATTGGAAATTCGATGGCAACCTATGAGGCAAAACATCCCATACTTTTTCCAAAGGAATCACCAGTCGCAGTTTTATTAGCTAGACACCAGCACGTCACATCGTTACACGCTGGAGTCGAATGTATGTTTCACACGTTAAGACAGAAGTATTGGATCCTTGGAGCCCGTAACATAGTCCGCAAAATTGTATTCAACTGCAAGATATGCTTCCTCCAGCGCAAAGGAACGAGCACACAACTCATGGCTGATCTTCCCGCCTTTCGCGTTCAGCCCACCCGCTGCTTTCTACATTCTGGATTGGACTACGCTGGACCAGTTACCATCAAGACATCAGCAGGTCGGACACCGAAGTTTGGCAAAGCTTGGTTTGCCATCTTTGTTCGTCTGTCCACCAAAGCAATTCATATCGAGCTCGTCAGTGATTTGACGACTCCTGCATTTATCGCCGCTTTCAAACGGTTTTGGTCTCGACGTGGCCCCATATCCGACTTGTACTCAGTCAATGGCACAGCATCCCATGGAGCCAAAAAGGAACTAATGGAGATGCAACGGATAGCTGTATCGCAAAGTCAAGACGAGGAAATTGCTAATTTTCTGACGAGTCAGGACATCAATTAGCACTTCATTCCGCCGTCTGCCCCGCATTTTGGAGGTCTTTGGGAAACAGGCGTAAGATCTATCAAGCTCCACCTTCGCCGAGTAGTTGGTAGCAGTGCGTTGACTTTCGAGGAATATTCAAAAATTTTAACTCAGATTGAAGGGTTACTCAACTCTCGCCCACTGTGCGCGCCCAGCGATCACAGCTTGGATCCCCTTACCCCCGCTCATTTTCTTACAGGTCAACCTCACATGTCGGTGCCGGAGCCGTCCTTGTTAGACGTCAACATTAACAGACTGCAGCGTTGGAGACAACTGCAAGCCAAGGTTCAAGGAGTCTGGAAACGTTGGAGTCTGGAATACCTTACTTCCTTGCAACCTCGCACGAAATGGCAGCAGGAGTCCAACGACATAACCGTGGACACTCTTGTGGTACTGAAGGAGCCGAATCAACCGCCTAGCAAGTGGCTGCTTGGGCGAATCACCGAAGTTCATCCTGGCCAAGACGAGAGGGTTCGAGTGGTCACCGTCAAAACAGTCCGAGGAGTTTACAAGAGACTTATTACCAACCTTGCTGTGCTACCCTTGTTCTGAACAGTCGTTCAGGGGGGCCGGTATGTTGAGAAATGAGCCTCGTAGTTTTTTGGTTCAATGTTCCTGTATATTTCGATTGACATATTCATACGCTCATGAGTGTATTGCACCGCTTAAGTAGCTAGTTTTGCGCGCATAGCTGTGTTGTTATTGCGCGGGTCCAGAACATAGCTGTAATGTTCTCACACGCATGGCCAGACCCGCTGCTGCCTACGCACACAGCGATGCGTTCCGTTTTTGCATTGAGACCGTCGCGTCAAGTCGTATCGCGTGATCTTCCAATTCCTTTTTGCTCGACTTCTTTTCACGGAGTTGAGTTAGTAGAAATTTTTAAGTTTCACAATTTTGATGGAAAGCGTATAGTTATGTATAAAAATATCACAAAAACAAGATTTTAAAATCTTTATGTATGAAAACGGCAGAGCTCAAGATGGGACAAATACTTTTTGAAAGCTTCTAATTCTAGTAGATTAACTTTTAACTTTGTTCAGGCCAGCAGCAGATGAGTGCCGCGCACTGTGCCAACTCGCTCTCGCGCGCTCGGAGGGGCGCTCGGGAGATTTTACGATCCACCCGGCGCTCAAGCCATCATAGAGCATAGATCGTAAGGCCTAGCTCAGTTACGTTTCAACCCCCGTTTCAAACTCCCCATCTACCGCGCGACCCCCGAAATAAATACTACATATATAACACGAAGCACCACGGCATTTCATTTCTTTCGACGGCTACTGGGAGGTTTCTCTGGATCATCCATATCGTCGTTGGAGACTTGAGCTTCGTCCGCCCCACTACAAACATTGGTCCACCCCAGCAAGCACCGGCGGATAACTCCCAACCTCCAAGATAAGTACGGATTCCCCATCTGCCCATCTCCAGTGGCTCCTCACCTCCTGGTCCCATTCGGCTGGACATATATACATATATATACGTGCCGCGTCTTTCCTTTCACCGTTCTATCGACGGCGCCATATTCTTGGCAATTCCGGGCGCTCTCCGCTTCTTCGAGTGCTCGTATATACCTACATCTACATACCCAATACAACGGTCGTGCTTATAGTTCCGTTGTCTGTGCAATCAGTTGTGCCACAGTGAAATAAAAAGAATTCACCTGCAGCGAGACCAATTTTATCCGCCTCCGATCCAGCGCTTACACATATGTATGCATATCTGTCGGTTACTCATCTGCCTTCCTCTCCCAGCTACCAGCTGAGCTTTCGCGGCTGACAAACGTACATACATATGCACATACATATTCTGTACAGATTCTTGCAGTCACCTTGGTGTTTATTTCGTGCATGTCCATCAGCCCACAGTTTTTGGTTTTATAATTACATATGTACATATATAAACTAATACGGGTCATACGGTAATACGTGCCAACGGCAGGCTGGAGGGTTCTACACGCTGGTAGCCCATTACCCAACGAGGAGGGCCAGCATGTGATCCTCCAGATCAGCAAGGAGGCAGTAACATTCTGTATCCCAAGTTCGGGAAGATGGCGTGGGGCGTAGGTAGCGTCTACCTACGGCTGAAAAAGCACCACCACGAGGACAAAGATGCGCACACCCTCCAGGCAGGCGAGGTCGAGAAGGACTTAGGTCTGGAGACCATAGTGGAGGACGCCCAGGGTCTTGCGCTGGACGACTCGGAGGAGGAGGAGGACGGTGACCTGACAATCATAGTCAACCCGTCGTGCGAGGTTGAGTTAGCCACCCATGACACTAAGGGTGCTGCAACTCAATCTTCATAAAAGCAAGGTAGCGTCGGCGGAGCTCCTCATTGCCATGGAGCAAGGGCCCGCCGACATAGCTTTAGTCCAGGAGCCGTGGATTGCGTCAGGCAACTCTGTGGCCGGGGCCTTACAGCCTTCTCTACTCAACATCGGTAAGCAGGAACAGAACCGCCGTACTCGTACGGAAGGGAATCCATGCTCATCTTATGTCTCATTACAGCACGGATGACCTGACGGTGGTGATGCTGGAGAGCGAGGAAAAGCGCCTAATGGCAGCTTCCTGCTACATGGCACACGACAGGCCCGCCCCACCGGAAGAACTTAGGAGTCTGGTGACAGAAGCCGGCTCCAAAAATCTCCAACTCCTCATCGGTGCAGACGCCAACGCCCATCACAATGTGTGGGGAAGCCCTGACATCAACGATAGAGGTGAGTCACTCCTAGACTTTATCTTATCCACTATCTTAGACGTAGCAAACGTGGGGGAGGAACACACTTTCGTGCTAGACCTAACTCTTGTAACGGGAAAGAGTACCTTGGTATCTGACTGGAGAGTTCTCGAAAGACCATCCTTCTCAAACCATAAGTACATTCAGTTCAAGTGCGAATTCAAACACTCTTCGAAGATAACAGTCTATAGAAACCCCCGGAACACAAACTGGGTAAAGTTTAAAAAGACAGTTACTTCGAATCTCGCCAATCCGGGCTCAGTGGAATCTGCGAAGGATATAGAGAAGTCCCTAAAGACCCTATCCAACGAGTTACTGAACGCCTACCATGCATCGTGCCAACCCTCGAGAACGAAGAGGAGGTCCAAGCCACTCTGGTGGAACCGAGATCTCTCTCTCCAAAGGAACAACCTCAAGGAATTCTTCAAGATCGCCAAACAAGCGAACGAAGAGATTGTCAATGAGGAATATAAAATCCTACTTAGGAGCTACAAGAAGGAAATACGTAAGGCACAAAAGAACTCGTGGAGAAACTTCTGATCCAACATCGAGAAAGTGCCCGAAACCGCTAGGCTCCGGAAGCTGCTTTCAAAGCAGCCCACAGTACAGAGCCAACTAAAACTAGACAACGGACAGTGGACAAAGGGCAGTAAAGAAGCCCTAACAGCACTAATGGAGGCGCACTTCCCTGGATGCACCGAGGTCACTGACGCCAAGGAGCATCAGGACCTAGCAACTGAGGAACAGCTCCCCCCAATAGGTTTGTTAACCACTAAAAGAATCCAATGGGCCATAGACTCCTTCGCGCACCAGGATTGGACGGGATATTTCCAGCCATGATGCAGTTGACCAAAGAGGTTATTACGACATGGCTTTTCGCAATATACTCAGCATGCCTAAGTACGGGCTATATCCCCATCCAATGGAGAACCTCGAGAGTTGTCTTCCTCCCTAAGGCAGGAAATTGCAGCCACGTGAGTCCCAAGGATTACAGACCGATAAGGAGGAGGTAAGACCTCCTTTATACTAAAAACACTAGAAAAGCTTTTGGATTTTCACATCAGGAATGACGTAGGGGGACTGATGTCAACAAACCAACACGCCTACACCAAGGGGAAATCAGTGGAGACGGCACTACACTCGCTAGTAGCCACCATCGAGAGCGCCCTTCACAACAAAAAGTATGCTTTGGGAGCATTTGTGGACATCTCAGGAGCATTCAACAACGTGGCCACAACCGCAATAACAAGTCGCCTAGAAGCGAATAACATACACCCTGCAATCAACGTCTGGATCAAAAACCTCCTAAGTTGTAGACGAGTGCAATCGGAGTGGGGCATTGCTTCCATGGTAAAGGGGGCACACAGAGGCACACCTCAAGGTGGAGTCCTGTCGCCACTACTGTGGAATTTGGTGGTCGACGACCTCATTAAGAGATTTGAAAGGAAGGCCCCAAAAATAACAGCTTATGCAGACGACATAAGCATACTTATTACGGGTGTATGTCCATCGACCCTCAGCTTCATAATGGAACGTACACTCAGGGAGATACGTGAGTGGGCGGAAGAAGTAGGACTCAGTATCAACGCGGACAAGACGGACCTCATCCTCTTTACCAAGAGGTACAAGGTACCGATATGGACCCCCCCGAAAATTGACCAAACTAGGCTGCCTCCAAAATCACAGTTGAAATACCTAGGCACAGTACTGGACAGCAAGCTGGCATGGAGGCCCAATGTAGTGGAAAGGGTGAAGAAGGCTACCATTGCGCTTTATGCATCCAAGAAGATGCTCAGCAGCACATGGGGCCTGTCACCTGCTCTAATGCACTGGATCTACATCTCGGTGGTGCGACCAACTCTGCTGTATGGAGCCTTAGTGTGGTGGCAGGCTACTGAAAAGAAGACATACCATAAGCTTATGGAAAAGACTCAGCGACAGGCTCTGCTCTGTATTACAGGGGCGCTGAGGTCAACCCCAACAAAAGCACTCGAAACTGTACTCGGAATCGACCCTCTGGACATTCACGCTCGCCTGATTGCGGGAAAGGCAGCACAACGCCTTATAGCATCAGGAAATCTATCGATACAAGGATACGGGCACAGTTCAATTGGCAGGGACATGACCAGATCAACTGATTACATGACCCCCCAAACTTGCCTTGACGTCAAAACAACCACATCTTTGGTACCTGAAGACTGGAAAATTGGAAGGGACCAAACTGAGCACCTCACTATATACACAGACGGCTCCAAGATGGACGGAGGAGTAGGAGCGGGCCTATACTGTACAGACCCTGAGATTAGGCTGTCGTATAAGCTACCGGACCAATGCAGCATATTCCAGGCAGAAGTTTTTGCCATCGGGAAAGCAGCGGAGGTCGCTCTCCTCACAGAACGAGCACACGATGCGGTCAACCTATTCGTCGACAGCCAAGCGGCGATAAGATCCATGCAGTCGTCCGCGGTCAGTTCCAGAAGTGTCTTGGCGAGCAGGGAGGCATTATACATCCTAAGCACGACAAAGACAGAGCGGATCTATTGGGTTCCCAGCCACCAAGGAAACGAAGCGGCGGACGTACTAGCTAAGGAAGGCGTCGGGCTGGAGAATAGGAGAACCGAGAACGTGCCTGTCTCCTTTAGAACGCTGCAATACGATCTAGAGAAGCAGGCTATAACACAGACTGATAGCAGGTGGAGCAGTACCACCACCTGCAGAGCCTCGAAGATAATGTACAAGGAACGCAACGAGAAACTTAGCCACTACCTACTGCACCTACCACGAAAGGACTGTAGATTGCTAGTGGGAATACTTACAGTTCACTGTCTGGCTGCTGCACATGCAGCAAAGCTAGGCATCACCAACAGAGACAGTTGTAGGAAATGTAATGAACCTGGGGCTATCGAAACCCTGGAACATCTCATCTGCTACTGTCCGGCTTTCTCAAGGGCAAGGAGGAGATACCTTGGCACCCCAGTGCTGTCATCACTGGAAGATGCTTCCAAAAGGACGCCCCCCTATCCGGATAGATAAGGGCCAGATTGGCCTATGCGTGGCCACGCTGAGGGCCGTCCGGGCTAACCTAACCTATGTATGAAAACGGCAGAGCTCAAGATAGGACAAATACTTTTTGAAAGCTTCAAATTCTAGTAGATTAACTTTTAACTTTAATATTTGGCTGTGGCACTACGGTATTCAGTGACGTCCTATGTAATCCCCCAGTTTGTCACAAATAGAAAATAATTCTTAGTCAGCATAAAATTCCAATTTGGACGAGAAAAATGCCCCTTCGCGAAATTGACTCGGTTTCTGAAAATTGTTTACATATGTATGAAATGGTACCTTTCCAAATTTTTGGTTCTTTTAATCGACACCAATCAGTGTATTTATTATAGTACGGGTACTAACAGTGAACCATCTGGTCTGATGAGCTCGTGAGGTGGCTCAAAGGGGGCCTAGCTGAGGCCACCGGACGGGTCACAGGTTGCGGATAGCGAACGACCTACCTATATGCAGGTCATATAGGTAGGTCAGCTGCGAATAAGCGGACATCCCTAAGGAGAGTACCGAAAATAAGCAGCCCCGGTCAGCCAGCGGGTGTTCGCGAAGTAGCAACACTGACGATGCGCTTGTGGTGCCGCCTCGTATAAGTAGCTCACACACTCCCCTATCCTTACACACTACCTACCCACATCCCAACCCCCACATTCAGCTCACACCGGGCCGGACTAAGAGTGTTATTCGACCCGTGCCGAGAGCCAGCCTGGCTGGGGGCCCGGTATATAAAACTAGCCCAGTCGTTAACGGAGAGCTCAGGCACTTGGCAGCCCCCTGTTCTAAGTATGCCTTATCCGGGCAACGTGGATCTCTGCTCGGACGGACCGTACCCCTTCTCTGCAGCTCGGGGGAAACGAATGGAAGATATAAAAAACAAAAAAAATGAGTCTGGCACTCCCCAACTGCCAACAGGTAGCAATCCCAAACAGGGGAAGGCAGCGGCCCAAAGGCCTGGCCCGACCCGCAAATCAGCAGTGAAAACCTGCGCGGCGGAAGATGCTAGGGAGAGCCCAAACGGGTCCCATCCCGGATTCGGAGTGGGTGGTGAATTGGCTCCCAAAACCGATACCTTGGCAAAGGGGCTATGCAATCCTGCGGCTGCCCTGCCTGCAGTTATAGTGGAGGGTGATGAGTTACCATCTATTAGTGTCCAAGCCAAATCTTTTACATATGCCGATAGAAGGAGTGCTGGCAATATACTCCGTCGGCAGAACGCAAGCCAGATGTCCAGCCCTATCCGTTGGGCTGGTTGGTTAAAGAAGGTTGAATGGGCCTCGAAGGTGCTGCCGACCTTTGGCAAGGAAGCACCAAAGAAGGAAGCCCCTCAGACAAAGAGGCAGCGCTCGCAAGAGACTCCTGGGCCAACACCGAAGCGCTTCCGCGTACTGCCAAACACATCGTTCGTGCAGATTGCCAGGGAAAGGACGCTGATTGGCGTCCTGGACAAAGGCAGCGCGGACTCCCGAATCCCTAAGAACCAGTGGAAGTGGGTGGAAGCGGCACTGGCCGACCGCTGCTTCGAGCTGCTGGAAAAGTAGCCTGGACCCCCAACAGCGGACTGGAAGGTGGTCAAAGTTAAGAAGACACAGGTCCCCACAAACCAGGCGGTGGTCGTCCTCAACAAAGAGTCGCTGGCCCCGATTGAGGCTGCCAAAGGCGAGCTCAATTTTGGGTTGAGCTCTGTGACCGTAAAGGTCTACAAGTCGGATGCGGCGGCCGAGGCACGTCCTGTCGACAAGCCAGTCGAGCAGGACGCTGCCTCGGAGATCGAAGCACCCGACGATCACACAGAGATACACCCAGAGGGCTACTCCACCAATGGCACGCTGAGATGCGACTTCGAGGCGATGTGTTGCCACGAGGAAGTCGAGGACGATCCGGATGCCGACATTACAGAGGTGGAGAACACTAAGGATGTCCCTGAGGCTCCTTCAGATCAATCTCCACCACTGTAAAGCAGCATCCGCTGCTCTTATACTCCGCCTCGAAGAGAGCGGAGCAGACGTAGCCCTGATCCAGGAACCTTGGATAGTGGGAGACAAGGTTTGTGGACTAGGGTCGAAGGAGTACAAGATAATTGTAGCTCAACATGAAGGTAAAACCCGCACCTGCATTCTCGCCAGAAAGCACCTTAATATCTTTCTGCTCCATAATTATAGCGATAGCAACAACACGGCGGCAAGCCTAGAGCTGAAAGGGACACATCTAAGGCTGATGTCGTCCTACATGGCCCATGAGGGAAACGATCCTCCCAACGACCTTGTTCGCAAACTAGCCAGCGACAGCGAGAGGTCGGACATAGACCTATTAATAGGTTGCGATGCCAACGCTCACCACACTCAATGGAGCTCGAACACAAATGTAAAGGGTGAGTCACTTTTCAGCTTCATCCTTAACTCAAATCTATTTATTTGTAATCGGGGCAACGACCCCACTTTTATAATTAAAAATCGACAGGAGGTTATTGACATCACCCTAGTGTCTTCCAGCCTGTTAGACATAGTCAAGAGTTGGCAAGTCCTTGATGACCACTCTTTCTCTGACCACAGATACATCGAGACCACACTATCCCTCGAGTGTCCGAAACCTAAGGACTATATTAATCCCAGGAAAGCCAACTGGGAAAAATATAGCTCAGCCCTGGAGGACTTACTCCCCTCCAAAGCACCATCATGCCCTGACACCAAAGACGTCCTAGATCGCCTAGTGAAACGGGTTCACAGAGGCATGCAACAAAGCCTTCGCGGCAGCATGCCCCTCTAGCAAACCTAGGGGGAAAAAGAAACCCCCCTGGTGGTCAAAACAAATAGACATCCTACGTAAAAGCTGCAGGACCCTTTTCAACAGGGCCAAAAGCGCGAACGAGGAGAGCCACTGGGCAGACTACAAAATCAGTTTGTCACTATATAAAAAGGAAACAAGGAAAGCAAAAAGGGCCTCTTGCCAAAAATTTTGCTCGGAAATTGAGGAAACGTCAGAGGCCGCAAGGCTTCGCAAGATTCTCTCAAAAACTAACCCCTCGGTAGGGTATCTTAAAAGGAATGACGGCACGTGGACTAACTCCAGTGAGGAGTCCCTGCACATTCTACTAGACACACATTTTCCAGGGTGCACAACCATCGAGACGGCACATCTTCCAGGAGAGGGACCGGTAATCTCGATGGATCACATCCTCACAAAACGTAACATAAGCTGGGCAATAAACAGCTTCAACCCGTTCAAATCGCCAGGCCCAGACCAGGTAATCCCGGCCCAACTTCAGAAGGCCGGAGATACGGCCATCAACTGGCTACAAGGTATCTTCAGGAAGATACTGGCTGTGGGTACAATCCCGCGAACATGGCTTAAGGCAAAGATAGTCTTCATTCCCAAAGCTGGGAAAGCCTCGCACTCAGCTGCAAAAGACTTTAGACCAATCAGCCTATCGTCCTTCCTCCTCAAAACCTTTGAGAGACTCGTGGGCATATTAAATAAAAGCAATACCGTCCCCTCAAAAACAGACTACCAAGTTCCAAGAGAGTTCCACAGTCACCCCCTTCGACACAATCATCCCTCACAGAGACGAATGGCTCGAGGGACTCGCAGGCCCAGATGGGGCCATAAACATCTTTACAGACAGATCAAAGCTGGACGACAGAGTCGGAGGGGGAATCTACTCTGAACAGCTAAACATAAGGCAAGCAATCAGGGAGGCTCTAGACTGCCTACAAAAGTGTGACGGGCTCCGAGCGAGCCCGGCAGCCGCCTCAACCTCACCTAACCTACCTTAAAGTCTGATGAAATACGATCATTAATAATACCCATTTAAGTTTTCAAGGTTCTTGGCCATTTTGTCCGATATGGTTTGTGTGATTCAACCAAAAGCTCCGAAATTTGAAGGAAACCAATCCCCCCTGATGAGCACAAATTAGATTCGCAATATTTTTCAACGATTTCTGCCTTCGGTGCAAGGCGATAGAAAATCGGCAGTCTGCTCGGGCAACGTGGATCTCTGCTCGGACGGACCGTACCCCTTCTCTGCAGCTCGGGGGAAACGAATGGAAGATATAAAAAACAAAAAAAATGAGTCTGGCACTCCCCAACTGCCAACAGGTAGCAATCCCAAACAGGGGAAGGCAGCGGCCCAAAGGCCTGGCCCGACCCGCAAATCAGCAGTGAAAACCTGCGCGGCGGAAGATGCTAGGGAGAGCCCAAACGGGTCCCATCCCGGATTCGGAGTGGGTGGTGAATGGGTCCCAAAACCGATACCTTGGCAAAGGGGCTATGCAATCCTGCGGCTGCCCTGCCTGCAGTTATAGTGGAGGGTGATGAGTTACCATCTATTAGTGTCCAAGCCAAATCTTTTACATATGCCGATAGAAGGAGTGCTGGCAATATACTCCGTCGGCAGAACGCAAGCCAGATGTCCAGCCCTATCCGTTGGGCTGGTTGGTTAAAGAAGGTTGAATGGGCCTCGAAGGTGCTGCCGACCTTTGGCAAGGAAGCACCGAAGAAGGAAGCCCCTCAGACAAAGAGGCAGCGCTCGCAAGAGACTCCTGTGCCAACACCGAAGCGCTTCAGCGTACTGCCAAACACATCGTTCGTGCAGATTGCCAGGGAAAGGACGCTGATTGGCGTCCTGGACAAAGGCAGCGCGGACTCCCGAATCCCTAAGAACCAGTGGAAGTGGGTGGAAGCGGCACTGGCCGACCGCTGCTTCGAGCTGCTGGAAAAGTAGCCTGGACCCCCAACAGCGGACTGGAAGGTGGTCAAAGTTAAGAAGACACAGGTCCCCACAAACCAGGCGGTGGTCGTCCTCAACAAAGAGTCGCTGGCCCCGATTGAGGCTGCCAAAGGCGAGCTCAATTTTGGGTTGAGCTCTGTGACCGTAAAGGTCTACAAGTCGGATGCGGCGGCCGAGGCACGTCCTGTCGACAAGCCAGTCGAGCAGGACGCTGCCTCGGAGATCGAAGCACCCGACGATCACACAGAGATACACCCAGAGGGCTACTCCACCAATGGCACGCTGAGATGCGACTTCGAGGCGATGTGTTGCCACGAGGAAGTCGAGGACGATCCGGATGCCGACATTACAGAGGTGGAGAACACTAAGGATGTCCCTGAGGCTCCTTCAGATCAATCTCCACCACTGTAAAGCAGCATCCGCTGCTCTTATACTCCGCCTCGAAGAGAGCGGAGCAGACGTAGCCCTGATCCAGGAACCTTGGATAGTGGGAGACAAGGTTTGTGGACTAGGGTCGAAGGAGTACAAGATAATTGTAGCTCAACATGAAGGTAAAACCCGCACCTGCATTCTCGCCAGAAAGCACCTTAATATCTTTCTGCTCCATAATTATAGCGATAGCAACAACACGGCGGCAAGCCTAGAGCTGAAAGGGACACATCTAAGGCTGATGTCGTCCTACATGGCCCATGAGGGAAACGATCCTCCCAACGACCTTGTTCGCAAACTAGCCAGCGACAGCGAGAGGTCGGACATAGACCTATTAATAGGTTGCGATGCCAACGCTCACCACACTCAATGGAGCTCGAACACAAATGTAAAGGGTGAGTCACTTTTCAGCTTCATCCTTAACTCAAATCTATTTATTTGTAATCGGGGCAACGACCCCACTTTTATAATTAAAAATCGACAGGAGGTTATTGACATCACCCTAGTGTCTTCCAGCCTGTTAGACATAGTCAAGAGTTGGCAAGTCCTTGATGACCACTCTTTCTCTGACCACAGATACATCGAGACCACACTATCCCTCGAGTGTCCGAAACCTAAGGACTATATTAATCCCAGGAAAGCCAACTGGGAAAAATATAGCTCAGCCCTGGAGGACTTACTCCCCTCCAAAGCACCATCATGCCCTGACACCAAAGACGTCCTAGATCGCCTAGTGAAACGGGTTCACAGAGGCATGCAACAAAGCCTTCGCGGCAGCATGCCCCTCTAGCAAACCTAGGGGGAAAAAGAAACCCCCCTGGTGGTCAAAACAAATAGACATCCTACGTAAAAGCTGCAGGACCCTTTTCAACAGGGCCAAAAGCGCGAACGAGGAGAGCCACTGGGCAGACTACAAAATCAGTTTGTCACTATATAAAAAGGAAACAAGGAAAGCAAAAAGGGCCTCTTGCCAAAAATTTTGCTCGGAAATTGAGGAAACGTCAGAGGCCGCAAGGCTTCGCAAGATTCTCTCAAAAACTAACCCCTCGGTAGGGTATCTTAAAAGGAATGACGGCACGTGGACTAACTCCAGTGAGGAGTCCCTGCACATTCTACTAGACACACATTTTCCAGGGTGCACAACCATCGAGACGGCACATCTTCCAGGAGAGGGACCGGTAATCTCGATGGATCACATCCTCACAAAACGTAACATAAGCTGGGCAATAAACAGCTTCAACCCGTTCAAATCGCCAGGCCCAGACCAGGTAATCCCGGCCCAACTTCAGAAGGCCGGAGATACGGCCATCAACTGGCTACAAGGTATCTTCAGGAAGATACTGGCTGTGGGTACAATCCCGCGAACATGGCTTAAGGCAAAGATAGTCTTCATTCCCAAAGCTGGGAAAGCCTCGCACTCAGCTGCAAAAGACTTTAGACCAATCAGCCTATCGTCCTTCCTCCTCAAAACCTTTGAGAGACTCGTGGGCATATTAAATAAAAGCAATACCGTCCCCTCAAAAACAGACTACCAAGTTCCAAGAGAGTTCCACAGTCACCCCCTTCGACACAATCATCCCTCACAGAGACGAATGGCTCGAGGGACTCGCAGGCCCAGATGGGGCCATAAACATCTTTACAGACAGATCAAAGCTGGACGACAGAGTCGGAGGGGGAATCTACTCTGAACAGCTAAACATAAGGCAAGCAATCAGGGAGGCTCTAGACTGCCTACAAAAGTGTGACGGGCTCCGAGCGAGCCCGGCAGCCGCCTCAACCTCACCTAACCTACCTTAAAGTCTGATGAAATACGATCATTAATAATACCCATTTAAGTTTTCAAGGTTCTTGGCCATTTTGTCCGATATGGTTTGTGTGATTCAACCAAAAGCTCCGAAATTTGAAGGAAACCAATCCCCCCTGATGAGCACAAATTAGATTCGCAATATTTTTCAACGATTTCTGCCTTCGGTGCAAGGCGATAGAAAATCGGCAGTCTACCGCTGCTGAGCAAAATATTAAATTTTTCGCGATAGCTATGTCATAAGACTATCATGTTATTCACTCAGTTGTGCAATAACTGCAAGTTTAGAGTTAATTTTTTTTTTTTAAACAAAAACCAAAAAATTTGTGTGGATTTAAATCTTTATTAAGGAACGGACGAGGAAAAAGACGACCTGCGCGCCTGCCAAAATACTCTACCGCCACTCCTGACTGTTCAAAATTTTTAAATTGTAAGACCAGGATCTTTTGCAACTTTCAATGTATAGACTAATTCCCAAATTCAACGTCACAAACAGCAAAGGGTGGAGAGCACTAGATCGGTCCGTGGGTCAATTCCCCTTAAGTTGCGTCAGCAATCAAGGATTACATTTAAAATTATTCGAATAATACTCACAAGTACTAGTGGGCCGACTTAAAAACTAAACTTGGTGATACTCAGGATTTTGTACAATCTTCCGTAAGAATGTTAACAGTCATAATAATTTATATTCGTCGATCATATATTCTCCCATCTCTTATCATGTTATCTAGACATACTAGGCACTTACACTATGTTGATATAGACAATTCGAGTCAGATGTAAACCAAGAACATACATAGCCCCCCCCCCTATCGAAGCTTCTCGGGAGTTATAAAAATCAATTTAAGTGCACCACTCAGACCAGTACTCGTTCATTGACAAAAAAACTTGTGAAATCAACATATTTGCTTCCAGCGTGGGCATTCAAATCTGCAAAACGAGCTTCTGAAAGGAATATTCAGACCTTTGTTGCCCAAAGTAAGTTGGAGACAGTAATTTGGTGCAGTGCACATATGCACACATTAGCACAGAAGCAACCCACAGGAGCCACCCTGTATCTATCGACGCAACAATTCGTCTGTTTTGGCGTTACCCCACCATTTTGGATGTTCAGTGGACGTTGATATGCAATTACTGCATCTTTAAATTAGCAATGCTATTACTACACAATCAAGTGGCCCCTGTGACACCAGCAGAAGGCTGTTGCGTGTGAATTCCAGTCAAAACGCAGCTCTCCTCCCGCTTAACTGACCGAGGGGCGCTGCCGCATGACGCGAACGCGAACATGCAGGAAAGATAGCTGATAGAGTGTTAATATGCGAGGAAAATTATAACTAAACTTACTAAGATAACTGTTTCGTGACCTACCATCCATGGCGGCGATTATTAGTTATTTGATCTTAATTATGAAGTCCAGTGTAAGTTAGGCTAGGGCAAAGCGGGAGCGCAATAAAAGCTCGCTCTCTCGCTCTTGGCGAATTCGCCCCGCTTTGCCACCGTAGGTTAGCTAGAGTAAGAGATTTGAATTGTGAAGGAAATATAAATGTTCCCTAACATTGAAATAGATCGAGCGTATCCATTTTCGCCCCGCCGAACAAATAATTAAATTACAGCCACCCAAAGTTTTCGGTTAATTTCGTTAGAAAAACTCTTCTAATTTTTCATGGCGCCCCCGGGTGGACTGTAAAGTTAATTATAGGCAACAACAATAAGTGACAGTGACACAAGAAATTGCAGTATATGCAAACATATTCGTTGCCCGCGTCGTGGTGTGTGTGTCAATCAGCAATCAATTTGCATAATATCATCGAGTCGGTCGCGCCAAGAATAATTTTTGTGCAAATTTCTGCTACCGCCGAGGGATGCCCTGCGATAAAGCCAGGAAAGTAGCAGTTGGATTCAAAGATCCAAAAGAGGAATCAGAGGTATTTGTGCAGAAAATTGAAGGCTGAGCAAAAGACATTCAGTTCTCTCTTTGAGGTGTCTTGTGCTGAAAACATTGCACATCGCCTTCAATTCTAGGCACAGACGTATGATATACATGTGGCCCCGGATTTTCCGTAGTTTTACTTTAGTCCAGGATGCCAGGTTTTATTATAATTAGTCTTTATTTATGAATATTATTTAAGATTAGTTATGATTACAACGGTCGCTGTGCTTTAAGTATATTTTGATTAATACAGATATTTGCGCTCGTAATTTGTGTGCGGCTGAGTGAGACTTTGGCACCGAATTAAATGGCGTCGATCGTTGAGGCTGTGTTCTCTCCTCTCTTTGTTCGACGGCCGCTTCTAGTCTCTCTCTCTGTTACTTCCTCTGTTATCTCTACAGACTCTGTTGCTCTCCCACCAAATCCCACATTCGGCCCTCCTGACATAGAGTTCGCCCCGAACTCCTTCATAAATTCGGCCACCGTAGATGTTTTAAAAGGGCCTTGTCCTTCACCCACTCTTTCTACATCATACCGGCCGTGCTTGTGAATCTTGACGACCTTATAGGGCCCTAGAAACTTTCCCCTCAACTTCAATTCAACACCATATTGGGTCCGCCTGATTGCAACTAAGTCATTGATCTTGTACTGCTTTTCATCCTTTCTCTTTTTATCAAAGGCTCGCTTATTTCCTTCCTGCAACGACTGAATATTGTCCCTAGCCTCTTTCCTTAACTGCTCACGATCTTCGTCTAGCTCACCTATGAGAGACTGCTGTACCAATTCTCTCAATTCAGCTATGTCAGCTATACGCATGTCTACTCCTGTTAAGAGTTTAAATGGGGCGACTTTGGTACTCCTAGGTTCGACATTGTTAATTATCTGTTGCACTCTACCCACGTGCCTATACCAATTTCCTGGATTTTCTAAGCTCATCTTTGACAGCATCGGTACTACTATTTTGTGCATTCTCTCGACCTGTCCATTGCCTCTAGGTACGCCTGTAGCTATTAACAAATGTTGTATCTTCTGCTTGTCACAGTACTCTTTGAATAAGTGCGATGTGAAAGCTGCGCCGCGATCAGTGACGATTCTGAATGGGTTACCAAATGATACTGCTTGCCTTTCTAAACAGTTCAGCACCTCCTATACTCCGGTACTACGTGTGGGGTACAACCAAACGAATTTTGAAAATGCATCAACAACTACCAAAATGTGATTATATCTTTTCTTTGTAATCTCCATCGGCCCGACATGGTCTAAGTGATAGGTAACTAATGGTTTATCACCCTTGTCAATGGGAGTTAGGTACCCTTCTTTCCTGCCCGCTTTTATATTAACTAAGATACACTGCACGCAACCGCCTACCACTCTTTCTACTTTATTTCTTAGTTTAGGAATAAAGTAAGATTTCTCTACCAGATCCTGTGTTTTCTTCAACGAAAAATGTCCCTGCCTGTGGGCGATCTGTATTATTTCGGTTTTCATTTGAGATGGAACAACTATTAACTCTCGGTTTAGATCTTTGAATAAGATTTGGTTTGCCATATAATAATCCTCGTATCCCTGCTTTTCCACCAGATTTCTGACCACCCTTGTCCATTCATCTGCACACTGCGCATCCTTAAGCCTGTGCATAACACTCTCTGTTAATACGTAACAAGCAACTCGACTGAGAGCGTCTACGTATCACATCTTCGATCCTGAGCGATGTTCTATTTCGTAATCGTAGTCCTGCAGATACATTGCCCACCTATCTACTCTTAATGGAACGTCTTTCTTTTTCATCGTCATGGCAAACGCGTTACAGTCCGTAATGATTTTAAATTTCAGTCCGAGAACATACACACGCCATTTAGTCAATGCTCCTATTACTGCAGCACTTCAAGTTCGAATGAACTATAGTTTTACTCACATGGCTTTGTTTTCTTACTCATATACATCACTGGGTGCAGCTGACCATCTTCTGGATCCTTTTGTAACAAGACAGCCCCAAAACCTAACTTAGAAGCATCCGTGTGTATCTCCGTAGATAATTTAGGATTGTACAATCGTAAAACTGGTTTCCTAGTGAGAACGGCTTTCAATTGCTCGAATGCTAATCGCTGCAACTCCTTGAACTCTCAACAAATCCGACAATGGCCTGGCTATGACTGCGTATCCTTCAATGAATTGCCTAAAATAAGAAGTCAGCCCAATGAATCGTTGTATAGCTTTTTTATCCTTTGGGATCGGAAAGTTTGCTACACACTGTGTTTTCTCCTTACCGGGTGTTATGGTACCATTTTGTAAAAAATACCCCAAGAAATCTACCTTACTTTGCAAAATTTGACCTTTACTCCAGTTTATCTTCAAACCATTCTTTCCTGCCACTTCTAGCACTCTTTTCAACTTCTGTAAGCCTTCCTTAACATCCTTACTTGGTATAATGATATCATCCATATATACTACAGCGTCACCCTTCTGAACCAATTCTCTCATTACCGCAACTATGAAACGTGTGAAAATTGCTGGCGAATTCGAAATCCCAAACGGTACAAATAGGAACTCATATTGTCCTTTCTGCGTTACAAATGATGTATACTTTTGTGACTGAACTTCAACTGGTACGTGGAAATAACCGTTAGTCAAATCTAATGTCGTAAAAATCAAAGCTCCTTGCAATTTCTCAATAACATCCTGCATCTGTACCATCGGAAAGTTATCTCGCACTATTTTCTCATTTAACTTGCGATAATCGCAGCATAGACGTTTCTGTCCATTCTTCTTTGGTACTAATACAATCGGAGAGGCATATTCTGATGTACTGGGCTTTATTATCTTTTGTGCTAACCACTCGTTGACCTGCTCGTCTACTATGTTCTGCTCACTATAAGCCATACGCCTAGGATGCTGATACACAGGTAAATCATCCGTTAGTACAATTTTCATCTCTATAGGGGAATGCACATTTCGACTCGGCTTGTATTCCTCAATTATCTTTCTTATTTGATCTCTCTCTGAATAGGGCAAATGTGACAAATCAATATTTATAGCTTCACTCTGCTCTAAGTTCACCATACACAAACTCTGAAACTCATTCAGCAACTCCGTACATGAATTAACATTTTCCCTTTCATCTCTATGTTCTGGACCATTGCGCCTAGTACTTACTTGACTTCCTGATCTGAGGACTAGTGCTGTTCCATCTCTTGTTACCTTCATGTCCACACTCTCTAAAAGAGTTCTACCCAATATAGCATCAAATCCCATGTCCTCGTCCGCAATTACGTGAAATTCTACAATTAAGTCAATTTCACCAATTCCCGTTAATTTACTACGTCCTGCCAGTTTTCCTCTACCAAGCTTCAAAAACACATTTCTGCTTAGAAGACACAAATCTGCACCTGTATCGACCAATCCTTTAAACACAACTTTTCCGTAGTTAACCGATTTCAACTCTAATCCTGACGAAGTGAACGTGCTTGATGGCTTTGTCCTGCCATTCTCCAGAACTAGATTGGTTGCTTTCTCCTGTTTAATTGCCATGTCGACCTTGCATTGAGCAGCTCTATGTCCTAGCTGGTTGCATCTGAAACACCTGTTATCTCTTTTTGGACAATCCCGCTTAATATGCGACTCATCTCCGCAGTTAAAACACTTTTTAAACTTTTCCGCTGATTTCACTAACTCTTTTTCTCCTTTATTGAGGTGTGAGTCAAACTTCCCTTGTGATCTCACCGACCCTGTCATTTTCTGGTATGCCTCAATTTGCACCTTCAATTGCCTCATATTCCTAGCTTGATACAGTAAAGCCTTGTTTGTACTGGAATCTGGAATCCCGCTGACAAAATATTCAATTAAACTTTCGTCATCCATCTCGATTGGCTTTGCCAACTCCATCAGAGCGTGCAGATACTCGTGCAACGTTTCGTTCTTCCTCTTCTGCCGCTTCCCTAGCCTACGATGTATCTCAGCTGATGAAACCTTCACCCCAAATTCGTCGATCAATGCACCCTTTAACACACCAATCACGAATATCCCGTTGACTTCGAATAAATAGCTTCGCTGCTCCACTGAGCAATTGTTTGGCATAAATGAACACCTGTAATTGGTTCCATTCCACCGTGAGTGCACACTCCTCGAGTTCTTCGATCCACTGATTAATGTCTGGTGAACTTGTACCCGAAAACTGTGACACACTGCCCTCTACATCTTTCAACGTAAGCCATGACCTTCCTGAATTAGAACTGTCTGCTTGCCGCCTCTGACCAGATCCAATTGGATTTTCATCTCGCCTTTCATTTCCCCTTGCTTGTTCATTATTTGAGGCCATTGTTCTAGATGATAACTCTTCATTAATCTCATCTGCAGTCTCTCCCTCATCCCTAACTTCTTCATCGTTTTGATCGGTTTGAAAACCATAGTGAGCCAGCAGCCTGTTTTGCAATTCAACTTTTCTTCCGGTTCTATTTAAACCAATCTCGGCCAATTTATCGCGCAAATCTGCCACCAACAGTGCCAAAATCTCATCTCTATTCATTTTTACAAACTTGTATGAAATATAATAGAATAAGAAATGGATCTATGCCGCTCGCTCGACAAAATACAGTTTTAGAATCCAGTTCCTCTCAGACCTTACAATAATTAACAGTATTCTGCTTTTTAAACTTGATGTTATGTTATTGAAAATGTAAACTTAACACTATGTTAATTACCACTGCTACCGCCGTTCTTGTCTGTCTGCTTCTTTGCAATATTTCGCTTGCACTCACCAACAACAACCGATTCCAAAATGTTTTTGTTGTCGTCGCACCAACACAGCTCCAGAATTTTCTGTCGTCGTCACAGCAATACAGCTCCAGAATTTTCTGTCGTCGTCACACCAACACAGTTCCAGAATTTTCTGTCGTCGTCACACCAACACAGCTCCAGAATTTTCGTCGTGACCAGCCGCCTTTTTCGCCGTACAGTACTTGCGAACCACTAGCTACCTTCTCTGCTCCACGCCTTTCTCCTTGTCCAGATGATGTACACCGCCAACGATCCTGCCTATTGCACGTTGCTGACCATCTACCAAGTCTTGCGTTGCCTTCAGATTGGGTACTGGGTCTCTTTATCGCCGTCTCTGCTGCTTACGCCGTTCCTCTTGATTCGGTTTGCTTCGGTTTTTCTTCTCCTTTTTACCGTAGCTGCTTGCTGCCGTCTTGCTCACTCTCGTGCTGCTTTGCCAATTGCCTTTTGTTTGAATTTTCGCGCAGCTGAGTTTTTGCAGATTTCTTCCAGAATGTTCCAAACAACGCCACCACAATTCACCGAGTTCTCGCAATATTTGTAAAACACAACTTTAGTTTGATGACTTTCCGTTTGTAATCGTTCAAATCCCGGTTGAGCCCCCAAAAATTGTGGCCCCGGATTTTCCGTAGTTGTACTTTAGTCCAGGATGCCATGTTTTATTATAATTAGTCTTTATTTATGAATATTATTTAAGATTAGTTATGATTACAACGGTCGCTGTGCTTGAAGTATATTTTGATTAATACAGATATTTGCGTGCGGCTGAGTGAGACTTTGGCACCGAATTAAATGGTGTCGATCGTTGAGGCTGTGTTCTCTCCTCTCTTTGTTCGACGGCCGCTTCTAGTCTCTCTCTCTGTTACTTCCTCTGTTATCTCTACAGACTCTGTTGCTCTCCCACCAAATCCCACATACATATAGTAGAGCTTGATTGCATGCATTTTATTAGTAATTGCATAAATATAACTAAACACACATAAATACATACATATCGACACATACAGACATATGTGAACCGCTATTTGGACGCAACAGTTATATGTACATACATCTTTCGTTTACTGCAATCACTGTTGCCCTCCCCCCCCTTTTATTTGGTTGTACCTTTCTCGTCGTTAGAACCTTACAAAGTTTGTTCGTTCGTTCTCCCAAGCCACGGCGTATAGAAAATATCCACACATACACACAAGCAGCAGCACCGGTGCATTATTTCGTTTTCGCTTCTCCACTGCTGCTTGCGTTGTATTTGTTGGGAGAATTTTCGTTGCCGCTCTTGAGCTTAACGGTGCGCCAAGTGACGCGCTACACTGTACCTAACGGGTATATTGTTTTCGGCTGTTACTTGCCAAGTGACGCGCTACCCTGTATCTAACGGGTATATTGTTTTCGGCCGTCACTACTCTTTCCCTTGATACCTCGTGCCTCGACATTCAATTCAAATTCGTTTTCGATTATCGTTCTCGTACAAACATTTAAAATAAAAATAATAATAATACAAAAATAAATGAAATAATAGTGGTTTGTTGCGTAAAATCTACATACACAAATATTATGGCAGAAAACAGTAAATCCACTCTTGAAGACTTCAAGATTAAGCTCAAAAGTCGAGTGAAAAGCATTCGCCGCTTAGAGGATCGATTAGATCAAGGGTCGATTCCTTTGCAATTACCGGAATTACAATGTAGATTAGATTGTTTGAATGCTTCAATTGAAAAGGCGAACCATTTGCAGGAGCAAATCGAGGACATAACAGGTGATGATGCATATGCAGCCGAGTTGGAAGAGCTGACGATTGTCACCAAGGGAAAGATAAAGTCGCTTATCGCCACCTTTGATGCAGCAAGCGAGACGAAGCCAGTGTCTTCTTCAGCCCCAACTCATGCTAGACTTCCAAAATTGGCATTACCCAAATTTAGTGGTAATCACTTGGAGTTCAAAAATTTCATTAGCCTTTTTGAGAGACTAGTCCATAGCGACAACAGCATACCGGTGATCGAAAAATTTAATCATTTGATTTGGTGCCTCTCTGATGAAGCATTAGGAACAATAAAGGCGTTCCAAGTCACCTAGGCAAACTATGAAAAGGCCATGGCTGGCCTAAAACGAGTATATGACAACGATTATTTGAGTTTCACGAATAATATTTCCACATTGTTCAATCTGCCGAGAATATCGCATCAATCTGCATCATCTCTAAGAAATCTAATCGATACTGTTTCGTCGATTTACGGATCGTTACTGTCGATCGGAGATGATACAAAAATTTCGAATGCAATGCTCATTCATCTCGTTTTAAACAGAGTCGACCCAGTGACGAAACAAAAGTGGGATGAACAGCTTACTTATGAGAAGTTGCCGCTTTGGTCCGACTTTGAGAAAGTCTTGAATCGTCAATACCAGCATCTGTCTGCTGAAGAATCGACCAAGCCAAGGCAAGACAAAGTCATGCCAAGCACGCAACATAATCGCAGTTCTTTTGCTTGTTCTTCCACTTCCACCAAGAGTAGAACTCAGCAAACTTGTAGCTACTGCATTTCAGGAGACCATGTAGTGTCAAATAGCCCTCCATTTTCGCGTCTCTCGGTGATGCAAAGGTTTGAGTTCGCCAAGTCGGCATCCTTATGCATTAATTGTCTGCGAAAAGGTCACGCTGTTGTAAAATGCAAAGCCAATAAATGTCGAGTGTGCAGCCGCTCACATCAAATTTATTGCATCGATACACAGTGTCGGCTAATAGTCTCGCGATGCCACCACCCCAAGAGAGTCCTTCTCCTCCATCAAATCAGAATCAACCTTCCACGTCACACGTTCCAATTATGGCTACGTCGATCGTAAGCGTCCGAACTAAGAGCGGTGAACACATTCTGGCCAAAGCTCTTCTCGACTCTGGATCACAAACAAATTTCATTACCGAGGACTTCGCTAATCGCTTACAGATCCGTAGAGAAGAGTCCCCTGTATTAACTTGCTTGGAATTGGTGAATCTTATTCTCAAGTAAAGGATAAAATACACACAGTGGTGAAGTCGCGAATAAATGGTAATGAGTTCTCCTTTGATTTTTGGATCCTGAAATCAATTTCAGGTTATCACTCTGACCAGTCAGTGAATGTGACTGACTGGCGAATCCCAGAGAACCTACCACTGGCAGACCCTTATTTCTACAAGCCACAAAGAATAGATATGTTAATTGGAGCAGAATCGTTCTTTGAATTATTAGCTGTTGGTCAAATTAAACAAGGTCCAAGGTTTCCAACTCTTCAGAAAACCCTTCTTGGTTGGGTTGTGTCGGGAAAATATGTTTCCAGGAGTTCTGCTCCTCAAATTACAAACAGTTTGAGTTGCAGTGAAGAGTTGCTAGTATCCATCGATAGGACCTTGAAAAAGTTTTGGTCACTGGAAGAAATGCCATCTACCAAGAAAATTGCCACACCTGAGCACAAGCTATATGAAGAACACTATCGTAAGACGACTCAGGTACTATCATCAGGTCGGTTCGAAGTAAGGCTCCCGTTTAAATCAGATCCAAATTGTTTAGGCAACTCCTTTGAGGTTGCGAAACGGCGGTTTTTGTCGCTTGAAAGACGATTGCATCGTGACCCTGAGTTGAAGAAAATGTACTTGGAATTCATGGAAGAGTACCTCTCCTTAGGTCATATGTCTCCTACTGACAATACGATTCCTTCTACTCCACACTACGTAATCTCTCATCAGTGTGTTCTGAGGCCCCAAAGTACGTATACCAAGCTCCGAGTCGTGTTCGATGCTTCGTCCAAGACGTCCTCACAGGTGGCCTTAAATGACATTCTGATGGTGGGACCTACCATTCAAGAGGAATTATACTCGACACTGCTCCGTTTCCGTCTGCATAGGTTTGCCCTGACTGCTGATGTTAAAAAGATGTATCACCAAGTGATGGTGAACGAAGCGGATCGGCAGTTTCAGCTCATAGTGTGGAGAAGAGACCCTTCTGAATCCTTGAGATTATACAAGCTCAACACTGTAACCTATGGGACTGGACCAGCCCCATTCTTAGCTATCCGGTGTTTGAAAAGGTTGAGTGAGCCTGCGAAGCTCTCATTCCCTGGAGCTGCTAACGTTATTGGGTCCGACTTTTACGTCGATGACTTGTTGACTGGTGCTGCATGCGTAGAGGAGCTAAGGGCAATTAAGTCCGAAGTGTCTCAGGTTCTTCAGACCGCAGGGTTTGAGTTGACTAAGTGGTTTTCAAACTCACCCGAGATCACCGCATCTGAGAGCACAGCCAAACCCAAAACAATCTCGGATTCAGAGTCGACAAAGGCGTTAGGAATCTCATGGTTACCTACTGACGATGCCTTTAAGTTCAAAATTGACAATTCAGTTATGGGTCTCCGAGCGACAAAACGGAACATACTATCGGTGACATCAAAGTTGTTTGACCCCCTTGGTTTATTAAGTCCTATCGTTATAAAAGGCAAGATCCTATTGCAGGAGCTTTGGCTTAACAAACTAGATTGGGATGAGTCGATCCCGCTGCATTTGGAAACAGCGTGGAATAAGTTGAAAACTACACTATCTCAATTGGAAGACATATCCATATCTCGGTTTGTGTATTCCGATCCGATGTCACCGGTTCAAATACATGCCTTTGCTGACGCCTCCATGAGAGCGTATGGAGCGTGCGTCTATATACGTAGCAGAACTGCAGAAGGTTTAAAAATAACATTGTTGACTTCGAAATCCAAAGTAGCGCCGCTCAAGACCAAAACGCTCCCAAGGCTTGTGTTATGTGCCGCTCTCCTTCTCGCAGATCTCTGTCACAGAATCAAGCCCCTATTAAACATGCCCATGGAACGAGTCGTTTATTGGTCGGATTCAGAGGTAACTCTTCATTGGATCCGGTCTCATCCATCGTCGTTGTCGACTTTCGTTTCAAATAAAGTGGCTGAGATTCAAGAGTGGTCAGATGATGCTACGTGGCGGCATGTACCCACGTAACAGAACCCAGCAGATATTGTCTCAAGAGGTTGTGACGTCGACGAAATCGTTCAGTCAATTTGGTTCGAAGGACCATAATTTCTGAAAGAGGAAGATGAAAACTGCTCCAAGAACGCTCATTTCGAACACTCCGATGATATTCAGCTGGAAAAGAGGAAGACTGCGGTCGGGCTGACCGCTGCTGTGCGAAGTTCGGAGCTGTTAGATGTCATCGAGGGATTCTCGTCACACCTCAAACTGCTTAGAGTGTTCGTGTATGTGTTCCGCTTTATAAGAAAATGTAAAGACCCAAGCCTAAATTTCGAAAAAACTATCTCACCGACCGAATACAATGAAGCCTTTTATAAAATTGTCGAAATCGTCCAGCATCACGAGTATCAAGGAGAAATCGAAAAGGTTAGGAAAGGATCTACAATTGGTCCTAGTCTTCAGCGGTTGAACCCATTCATCCATGAAGACACAGGGACTTGGTGCAACTTTTCGTTGTTGCGAGTGGGGGGGCGACTAGCCAAAGCTCCTATATCAAGTTTCCTATGCCAAGTTTCCTCTGCTTTTGACTAAGCGCTCGCAATTCGTGCGAAGCTATATTCGTCATCTGCACCATTCGAATTTTCATGTCGGCCCACGAGCACTTGTGAGCATCCTTCGACAGAGCGTTTGGATAGTGAACGCTCAGGAGGTCTGCCGTCAGACAGTTCGATCGTGTATGCGCTGTTTTAAATACAAGCCTCGATTGCTGACGCAACTCATGGGGAATTTACCCGCAGATCGACTCCGTGCTCTCCGCCCATTTTCAAAATGCGGCGTTGATTTTTGTGGACCAGTGCACAGGACATTGAAAATTCGCGGAAGGCCCCCATACAAGTCATACATTGCGCTTTTTGTTTGTTTTGCGTCCAAGGCGGTTCACCTAGAAATAGTTTCCGATCTAACCACTGACTGTTTTTTGTTGGCTTTCCAAAGGTTCGTCGGTCGCAGAGGATATCCCCAAGTCGTCCATTGCGACAACGGGACGAACTTCGTCGGAGCGAGCCGCCATCTCAGCGCTCTGCGGATCAGGCTCAAGGAGCAAGGAGACGCAATTCGCGACTTCGCGTCAAAGAACGGATGAGAATTTGCGTTCATACCGCCGCGAGCTCCTCACATGGGAGGGCTATGGGAGGCAGGTGTAAAAACTGCCAAGAGCCTACTCCTACGGGCGGTAGGCAGCGCGCTCCTAACCGCCGAAGAGCTCGCCACAGTCCTCGTCGGCATCGAGGCCATAATGAATTCGAGGCCGCTGGGAGCCATCAGCCAAGATCCAAGCGACGGCGAGGCCCTAACACCCGGGCACCTGCTGACAGGCGGGTCGCTCATCGCCCCCCCAGCACTGCGGACTCCGGACCAGGAGAGTCTCAGTTGCTTGCGGCGATGGCGACTTGTCTCGTCAGTCAGGCAAGCGTTTTGGCAGCGATGGTCCCGCGAATATGTCCTGGGGCTGCAAATTCGGGGCAAATGGCACCAGCAGCAACCGAACCTCGAGGAAGGAGACCTCGTCATCGTGGCCGAGGACAATCTGCCGCCTCAGGAGTGGCTAGTGGGGAGGGTCATCGCCACGCACGCAGGAGAGGACGGCATGGTCAGGGTCGTCGAAATAAGGACTAGCACTGGAGCGGTTTTTCGGCGGGCCATACACAAATTAGCGCCGCTCCCAATGTGTTGAAGCCGATGCAGGCGTTCAACGGGGCCGGTGTTGCGTGACCTTCCATCCATGGCCACAATTATTAGTTATTGATCTTAATTATGAAGTCTAGTGTAAGTTAGGCTAGGGCAAAGCGGGAGCGCAATAAAAGCTCGCTCTCTCGCTCTTGGCGAATTCGCCCCGCTTTGCCACTGTAGGTTAGCTAGAGTAAGAGATTTGAATTGTGAAGAAAATATAGTTGTTCGCCAACCTTGAATTAGATCGAGCGTATCAATTTTTTCGCCCCGCCAAATAAATAATTTAAATTACAGCCACCCAAAGTTTTCGGTTATTTATTAGAAAAACTCTTCTAATTTTTCAAGTACTGTTTTTATAGTTTTGCCTTTTTTCCCAGCAGAATAACCCATGTCGGCCATGCATCACGGTTAGATGGTTTTCTTAATATTTAAAATTATTTGATGGTGTTGTCGCGAACTTGCAGATACAGATTTAAACATAATGTTGTATAATTTTTACAGTATGCACGGATGCACGGATTGGGTCCGATAGAGAAACAGCTTGCAAGCAGTTAAAGCTATCATAAATGTAATAAAATTTGTAAAGTTCCCTGTAGCTTTGGGGGGAATTCACTCGGGGAAGAACTCGGCAGACCAAAATTCAGGTACAACTGTGCGTCCTAACAGCACTGGGGGTGGAAGAAAAAGAAACATAAACGCGCCACCTATAGGTCAAAGATCGTATCTGAGGAAAGAGTAATGGAATTTGACAGTTGAAGGGTCGAGCAGAGAAAGTAGGGTCCGAGTGTCGAGGCAGAATGGCATTCGCTCTTTTTCGTCTTGGACACTGAGCCAACTGGTAGCTTCTAGCGAAGCTCAGGAATTCGGTACGTTGATCAACCTAGCTGTTTGAAGTGAAGTGTGAAGGAAAATTTTTGCATAGATTCGGAAAAGAGCGCGAGCTTGCTAGAAAGAGAAAAAAAAGCAGTCAGCGGAGAATACAGTACATGTATTCAAGCAGTCAGAACTTTTGATACCCCTAGGTTTGGCACCCCAGCCTCAGTTAAATCTCAAGACAAAGCGCACCGCTTCAACATAAATCCACCTGGCAAGGGGAAGGTACAGCAGAGGGGAACCATAAACAAGGGGAACCTAGAGCGCAGCAGAGGCGATAATAATTCGACTAAGGCTGGCCTACCCGAATCTCAGTTCAATCTCAAGGCAAAAAGAGCACCGCTTCAACATAAATGCACCTGGCAAGGGGAATGCAAAGCAGAGGGGAACCATAAACAAGGGGAAACTAGAACAAAGCAGAGACGAGAATAAGTCGACCAAGGCTGGCCTAACGAGCTGAAGAAAGAGACAGTTGCCGTTGGGAAGCAGCATGTCGTGTATCGCGAGCAGATCAGAAGAAAACGAAAACCAATTTTCGATCAAACTTTTTTTGTAAACGGAAGAACACTTCGTCTCAGTGCCGCAGTTTCATAGAACTCCAGTGGTTGAACCGAAACCGAAAAGCCAGAGCGAGTTAGCGGAAAGGTAGCGGGATCGGCTCAAATTTTCGGTCGCACGCAGAAGGAGAGAGAGTGCGAGTGGACGGGAAAGGAGAAAAGAATAGGAAAAGGAAGTAGAGCAAATGAGTAAAATAATGAATTTATAATAAGCTAAAGATAAAAACATACCTATTAATTCTACTGCAAAGGGGTAAGGGGGATTTCGTTGTGCTCTCCTAGGGCGAGTGTGAGTGCAAGTGCCAGTTTACACATACAGGTACAACAAACAGAAAAAAGTAAATAAAAAATACACTCTTGATACCTCACGAAGATTTATCAGCTGGCATCGAGAAAGCGCTTTCGCCGATGGACCGCAACACAACAAAAGAAACAGTGAGTAAATAAAACCATAAAGCGAAGTCATTTTAATAATCGGTTCTGCCGATGATGACAATTCGCTAAATCACACTTGTTCTATTGGGGAAAAACGAAAAAGAAATGCGTTTACTTTGTAAGTCTGTCGAGCCGTCAATCGAGCGTTTAAGTTTGAGAGAGGGGATCAGCTGCTGACGCAGCAAGGCCAATCGTTGAGTTTCGAAGAATAAAAATAAAACCAAGTTTAAGCGCAGGGGAGTTAAGTTAAGGGAAATTGAAAATATTTGGAGAGGGTAAACTAAGTGCTAGTAATGTATTTAAATTTTAGTTATTAATGAATAAATTTATAATGTCTCTGTTCAGCCACAGATTTATTTTTATTTATGTATTTAATGAATATTAGGAATATACAGTGCAATCTCATACACAAATACTCATAAATAAAATTGTCCATGTCACTTCATGTGAATGAATATGACGACACAAAAAATACATTATCAACTAAGAATAGACAATAACACTTGTAAACTCGAACCCACCAAAAGGGATCAAGCAATAAACTATCTACTTTATTGCTGCCAAGTACCTAAGTAAATGCACTGAAATGTAACCCCCGCACAGAGTAAGTGTACCCAATCTAAAAATACACTCACAAGGAGCCTGTGCGTTCCTTCCCATAGAATAAGAGTACCACTGCTAGCTATATAAGGAGATGCATTTGTTCAATAAAACTCAGTATCAGAAACAGTACCATAACTGCCTGTCACTCATCTTCCATCGCAATCATCAGAGGCTGTCGCCGTGTCTTCAGATCCTCCCTTGCGCACCGTAGGATACCCACTCCGCAGTCCAACTGGTTCAAGTTCTAGTTGCGACGACCAAACTGTAGACGGTTTATGTACCGTATGCAACCCAGCTTCCTACACACACACACCCACACACACATTAACATTTTGTGACCCCGACCTTGGTCATCCTTTCAAACTATCTAACAAGCTACAGTGAAAGGATTCGATCTGGACATCAGATTGAAGCAGTCAACAGGACATCTTCAATAATATTTGGCATCAGGCCATACACTTACGGTAGCATCTCCTACCAATAAGTATCACTTTGGCAAATCTGACATATTCAGGTTATCAGCCAACTTTCTGTTGCAGCTATAGAATTCGATTACCACCAAGGTAATCAATTTTTGTTGTTCCGTGCGTTCCATAAATTGGAAACAGCACAAATCCCTCCATCCAACACATAACCTGTACTATTACCTTCAAATATGTGCAGCAAGAGATTGGTGAGGAAATATCGAGGTGCATTCGGAACTTTAAAAAAGATTCCCAAGAACGAAAGCAAACGGCCTCCTATTTTCAAGCCAAAATATCAGCACTCGAAAATGCGTGGAGTCGCTTCAACAAAAACGACTCCAAACTTCGCGATACAGACAAAACGGATGAATACGTAAAATTCCGTGAAGACTTACGTACAACATGTAAGCAATACATTACGATGTTTACCGAATGCATGGATAAGCTATCACAGACGTCTAGTGCTCGTGGGGAACGTCAAATCGTCTTTAAAGAAAGGCATGAGAATCCTCCAATAGCTCCCAAAGAAAGCGGTCTGATCCAGCAGCCCTCGAAGGATTACAGCAAAATGCTTTCACTATGTCGCCGACAAAAGGCCATAGTAGAGTCCGTTAAACGCAATCTGAAACAACTTTCAGAGGCGGAAGGACGCACATCAAGTGATTTGATAAAATCACTATGGACTCAAGCGCAGGAAGTCCACTTCACAATTCATGAGGAATACGAGGACCCAGTGGAAGGAGGATATGACATGGAATCCTACCTAACACTGGAAAGTAAGGTCCAAAGAGCATTGGCAAAATCAGCCACACCAAACACGGATAACGTGCAGCTTCCACGCATCAGCATCCCAAAGTTTGATGGGGATCTATTAAAATGGACCCAGTTCTTCGATCTTCGACCAACATGCCTACGGTGAAAAAGATGTGGTATCTTAAAACCACTGTTACCGGCGAGGCAGAAAGATTGATTCGACATATCGATCTAAAGGAAGAAAATTATGAAGCCGCTTGGGAAATACTAGTTGACGCATACAACAATCCCAGAGATGTTTCGAACACGGTACTGAACCGCTTCCTCAATCACCAAACAATTAATGACGATCCCAAGTCATTCAAAGAGTTGTATATAACAACCATAGAATCCCTTGCATCACTAAAGGGATTGGGCATCAATATATCTACATGGGATCCGATATTGATTGCCATTATCAGAAACAAACTGGATGTAACAAATAAGGCCTTGTATGAGCAATCATTGGGAAGCTCAAAGAACATTCAGGCGCTGGATACGATGCTTCAGTTCTTGGAGCAAAGAATTCGGGTTCTAGCAACCAGTAAGAAGTCACCAGCATCAAGGAGAGAGCCAAAAGGCACGACATGTGCATCAGCAAACACAGGGACAACGCGAGCACCCTTATGCACATTCTGCAAAAAAGCAAGCCATTGGCTGTACGGATGCGAAGAATTTCGCTCCAAATCTCCATCAGAACGACTAAATTGGGTACAAAAACAAAAAATGTTCGTTAATTGTTTTAGAACAAATCGCAAAACAAACGCATGCCCTGGTCGAAACTGCTTTAAGTGTGACAGGAAGCACAACACGATGCTACATTTGGAAACAGCATCAGGCGCAGCTACAGAATCAAGAGAACCGACGGTTGGTGCAGCAAGTAACAATAGTTACAATCTTCTGGCCACAGCAAAGGTGGCAGTAGAAGCCAACAACGGGCAGGTTGCTAATTTCAGAGCACTGCTAGATTCAGGATCACAGATAAACTTGATCTCTGAACGAATGGCATCAATGTTGTCCCTCAAACTAAAAGACACAACATTACGGATCGAAGGAATTGGAGGTCAATCAAAGACCAGCAGAGCACGAGTAAATGTGCTCATGAAATCCCTTCACAATGGTTTTACGCAAAGAATTGAAGCTTTCGTATTACCACAGATAATAGCTGATCATTCAGCTAAGATACTCGATTCAGATAGCTTAAACGTACCAAGCAAGATCTCACTGGCAGATCCAAACTTCCATAAGCCAGGCAAAATCGACATGCTAATCGGAGCCGAGCATTACTACTGGCTGCTGCTACCAGATCAACAGCAGCTAAGGACAGGAGGCCCGTTGCTACAAAACACGAAACTGGGATGGATTGTGGCAGGAAAAGTCAAATCTGCCCACAATTCCTCACCCATTTGTGAAACGGGAGTAAACGAGCTCATGGAAAGATTCTGGACTCTGGACAATCTAGAGACGGAAGACAAGCCACGCACTCCAGTGGAAGCACGATGCGAAGCTCATTTTATAGAAAATCTTCAGACAGCTTCAGACGGCCGTTTTATTGTAAAGCTCCCATTTTCCGAACACCCGTCAGCCCTGGGGGAGTCGTTGGAAACCGCAACAAAAAGATTCCTAGCGTTGGAGCGGCGAAGCTCAACATAAACTTGGAAGAGTTATGTGGACTTCAAGGAAGAGTATGAAGGACTAGGACATTGAAGATTGTGCCAGCATCAAAAGTTCCCAAAAGGCACTACTTCATTCCACATCATTGTGTACTCAAACCTGAGAGCACCACCACAAAGCTTCGGGTAGTATTCGATGCATCATGCAAATCAACAAGCGGGAAATCCTTGAACGACATTCTGCAGGCTGGACCCACCATTCAGAGCGAACTTATGTCCATTCTGCTACGATTTCGAATTCATAAGTACGTATTCACAGCGGACATAGAAAAAATGTACCGGCAAGTGTGGATGAATCCGGAGGATCAATTCCATCAGATGATAGTCTGGAGAAACAATCCATCCGAAGAGATCAGGTACTATCGCCTGAAAACAGTAACATATGGGACAACAGCTGCTCCGTTCCTAGCAACGAAATGTCTGGATCATTTGGCATTACAATACAAAGACAGACTACCAGTAGGATCAACAACATTAAAAACCGATTTCTATGTTGACGACTGTCTAACTGGAGCAAACACGATTCCAGAGGCAATTCATGTTCGACAAGAACTAAATAAGATATTGCTACCGTCCGGATTCAAATTGCGCAAGTGGTGCTCCAACAATGAGCAACTTCTCCATTGTATTGTAACCGATGTAAAACTAGGAGAGACACTAGAGCACTACAGCGTGAAAACTCTGGGTCTCATCTGGATGCCGAAGAAGGATACATTGTGTGGACGAACACAGAAAAGCCAGGCTACATGCATCACCAAACGAGTGGTATGTTCCGAACTGGCCCAAATCTTTGACCCACTAGAACTCTTTGCACCGGTGTTAGTAAAGGCAAAAATCTTCATGCAACATCTTTGGGAGCTCAAACTGGATTGGGATGACGAATTACCATTACAACACCAAATCGAATGGAAAGAATACCGGGACGAATTACAAACATTGAACAAAATGCAAATTCCCCGGCATATCTACGATGGTAAAATTCCAGTTACCCAAGAACTCCATACGTTTGTAGATGCATCAGAACGAGCATATGGCGCAGCAGTATATGTACGCGCTACATACAAAAACAACCAAGTGTCAGTAAGACTGCTCTGTTCGAAATCACGTGGGGCGCCGACAGCCAAACAATCGCTACCACGGTTAGAGCTTTGTGCTACAGTCCTCGGTGCCGAGCTCACAAACCGAGTCCGACAGGATCTGCACATGGACATTAACACGGTTTCAGGATGGTTTTGGAGTGATTCCACCGTTGTGTTATCCTGGATAAACGCATCGTCATCAACATACCATACCTTTGTGGCAAATCGAATAGCCAAAATCCAGGCATTAACAAACCAGTCACAATGGCGTCACGTGTCATCGGCCAACAACGCAGCCGATGTCCTGTCGAGAGGAATCGCAGCAAGCAGACTGGCAGATCAAAATCTGTGGTTATATGGACCGTTATTCCTGCACGGATCTCGAGACAACTGGACGAAGGCACCCAACATAGAACCCAGCAATCTTGAGAGAAAAGCTAAATATGTAAGCTTGCCAATCACACCCAGCGCACTTGGGGACGAATTATATACTTGCAGACATAGCAACTCGTTTTACAAACCGCAACGCATTGTGGCATATATGTTACGCTTCTGCTACAAAACCAACAGAGCGAACACCACGACGCTCTGCGCAGAAGAACTGACTCACGCCCGCACTATAATCCTGCGAACCATACAACAAGTCGAGTTTACAGCAGAGTTAAAACATTTCCAGCGCTATAAGACTGTGGATAGAAAGAGCTCGATCATATCGTTATCTCCCTTCCTAGGAGACGATGAGCTCATCCGAGTTAGTTGTAGACTTGAAGAAGCTCTACTTCCATACAACGCAAAACACCCAGTTTTGCTGCCTTACAATGACCCAATCGTCAAAATGATCTTGCGGGAGCTACATGAGGAGAACATGCATTGTGGTGCTCAAGCATTAAGGGCAATCGCAAGACAACAATATTGGATTATCAATGACAAGACAATGGCTAGAAGCATCATCCACAGCTGTGTTAGATGCACTAAGGCTAGACCAAAGCTGATGCACCAGATCATGAGCAATCTCCCAGCACAACGAGTCACACAAGCACGCCCGTTTCTTAATGCAGGCGTCGACTACTGTGGACCAATCTCGATCCACCATAAGATCCGAGGCAAAAGACCAGATAGGGCGTACATCGTCGTGTTCTGCTGCTTTTCCACAAAGGCAGTACACCTGGAGCTGGTAAGCGACCTGACCACAGATACATTCTTGGCCGCCCTGCGTCGATTCTTAAGTAGACGTGGGAAGTGCCAAACTATTCATTGCGACAATGCAACGAACTTTGTGGGTGCAAACAATCAGCTTAAAGAATGAGAAGACTCTATATTCAGCTCAAAGGCAAGTGCTCTGATCACGAATCATTGCAACAAAAAGCAAGTGGATTTTAAATTTATTACTCCCAGGGCTCCATCGTTTGGCGGCGGTAAAATCAGCAAAAAAGCTGTTGATAACAACCACCAACACAGCCTCATTGACATTTGAAGAACTAAACACAGTGATAATCGAAATTGAAGCAATTCTCAATTCTCGACCCATCACTCCAATGTCAAATGATCCCACTGATACAACAGCGCTCACCCCAGGACACTTCTTGATTGGTGAACCATTGACAACGCCACCTGACGTCAATACTGATCATCAAGGAAGAACATTGGTAAAGCGCTGGGAATTGGTATCGCGCCTAAAGCATTCATTCTGGATACAATGGTCTACGGAATTCCTCCAAGAATTGCAAGCTCGGCATAAATGGAAGACCGCTTCACCACACGTACCTGAAGGATTATTAGTTTTGGTTAAGGAAGACAACCTTCCAGTAATGAAGTGGCCAATGGGTCGCATCATTAAGACATATCCTGGACAGGACAACCACGTACGAGTGGTTGACGTTAAGACAGCATCTGGTGTATACAAGCGCCCGATCACTCTCTTTCCAGATGTGGCAATCAAACGTTCTCACAACGTGATCAGTGACACCACGGAGATTGATGAGCCACCCACACAGCGGACTAATGTCTGCCGGAATTTCAGAGGTACGATACATGTGCCCTGAACTAAAAAATGTTCCGGCATGTAACTCCATAGTTCAACACTTTCAACATGTGTATAACGAGCTACAAACAGGAAGCGTTTTAATGAAAAACTCTCGAAAACGCAGATCGCCTCTGGATATCATAGGAAATGTAGCAAGCAGTCTTTTTGGTGTTCTCGACGCAAAATACGCAGAGGAGATGACTCAAGTAATTGAGAAAGTGAAAACCAATGAAGACTTTCTACTACATCTGCTCCAAAACCAAACATCAATTGTCGACGCGACAATAAACGTAGTCAGAAAAGACAAAGTAACAACTGATAATCGCCTAAAAATTTTGGAACAGCATATGGCTACTATCAACCGAGAAAGAGGGTTATATCACAGCGATCATCTGACTCAAGCGTACTTAGGACTAATAGCACAATTAACCCTGCTTACAACAACTCTCCAACGAATGTAGTCCGACATATCTGATGTCCTAATCGGTATTCATCATCGGGGAATAAGCCCCACGCTGGTGTCTCCCGAGCAACTAAGAGACCAACTAGACCAGATACGGGATCATTTGCCACAAGATCAAATGCTGCCGGTCGCAACGAAAGAGGTGATTCAACTATACAGAATCATGCGAGCCGAAGGAACCCCGACTGCAAAACACGTCATCTTCAAGTTGACGCTACCGGTGGTCTCAACAGCTCAGCTCGAACTCTTCAGCATCATCCCAACTCCGTTTTGGGATTCAACATGCTGGAGCCTATTTGACCTTAGAACCACCATAGTAACTGTGAACATCCACCGAGACCAGTTCATGGGCACTACCTAAGAGGAATTCCGACGTTGTCTTAAAGTACACAACGAGGACTTCATCTGCTTTGACCATCAGACGATCTTCAATGTGGACAATCGCTGTGAGTTTCAACTGTTTAACAATAAAACAGAAACACTGTGTCAGGTAACACACACAAAGGCTGACACGGTGTGGCTAAAAACTCAGCATCCAAATAAATGGATCTTCGCAACGCATTCTACAACTAAACTTCAAGCAGTATGCAACGGAGTTCCGTCAACCATAACAGTGGAAGGAACTGGTCTACTCTCCATGTCCCCTGGTTGCACTGCTCGCAATACTGAAGTAAGCATCAGCCCCTTCAGCACTACAATCAGCGAAGTAAAATCGACTTACACTCGGTTTGGTGACGTGAGCCCACCGGAGACATCACCCTCGCCACCAATGTGGCAACTGAAGAACCAGACATCAGACTTTCTTCAAGAACTTGATGATCTACGCCAGCAACTATCAACCATCAATCATCACGAGCTGCCACACCATCTCACCACCGTGCAGCACCATCAACTCGCTGCTTACGCAACCCTAGCAATATTAATTCTATTGATCATTGCCTTCATTTTCCGGGAGAAGTATCAACTATAGAAACCAAGGCCATCAAATCCCGATCCAGCCATGTTATCACCCCCTATACCCCTTGCACGCCGGTTTGCCGTCGACTTGAGCGATAGTTGAACACCAGTTCAACGGCCGGGAGAATGTTCAGCCACAGACATGTATTTAATGAATATTAGGAATATACAGTGCAATCTCATACACAAATACTTATAAATAAAATTGTCCATTTCACTTCATGTGAATGAATATGACGACACGAAAAATATATTAGCAACTAAGAATAGACAATAGCACTTGTAAACTCGAACCCACCAAAAGGGATCAAGCAATAAACTATCTACTTTATTGCTGCCAAGTACCTAAGTAAATGCACTGAAATGTAACCCCCGCACAGAGTAAGTGTACCCAATCTAAAAATACACTCACAAGGAGCCTGTGCGTTCCTTCCCATAGAATAAGAGTACCACTGCTAGCTATATAAGGCGATGCATTTGTTCAATAAAACTCAGTATCAGAAACAGTACCATAACTGCCTGTCACTCATCTTCCATCGCAATCATCAGAGGCTGTCGCCGTGTCTTCAGATCCTCCCTTGCGCACCGTGGGATACCCACTCCCACTCCGCAGTCCAACTGGTTCAAGTTCTAGTTGCGACGACCAAACTGTAGACGGTTTATGTACCGTATGAAACCCAGCTTCCTACACACACACACACACACATTAACAGTCTCCTTAAACGTTGATCTTGATTTCCGATACCCAGCCCCTGTAGTAGCGAGCCCTAAAGAAAAGGGTCATAAAGTATAGAGGAAGATGGCAGATTATGACCAAGGAAGGGTGGGCGTGGTCCTTCATTCCAGCTGAGGACGACTTTTGATCCGTTCGTGTCCCGTGCGTGTGCATATGTGTAAGTGAAGTCTAATGGCCAAAAGTTTTGTTTCTCTCCGGTTCTGGAATTGTACTTGCACATGTCGTTAAGTTTCTTGCACGCTCTTTTAATATAAAAATAAATATCGTAGGTCTCAGAATAGACAAATAAAAAGAACACCACCCTTTTGCCGTAGCCGTAGCCAGTAGCCGGAATGATAGCGTGCTGGTCGACCTCTGAGGAAAACATCAGTCCTACTAATCGTTGTCCACTACAACAATGATAATAATAAACATTTATATATTTGCGGCCCAACGTGGGGCCACAACGTACATTATACGAGTGTGGCTCACTTTTCATTACTGATGGCCAACTAATTTCCTTTCATATTTCACGATCAACCTTTCAGATTAAAGAAATCAGTGACGGTTATGTGCACTGCTTAGTGTCACCAAAGCAAAGTGGCTGAACTTATTCCTTAATTTCCTTCTTATTTCATTCCCTAATCAAGCATTGGACTCCAGGGGGAGGCCTCTTAGTGACTTCTACCTGACCATGACGGATGTGTGTTTGAATGATCTAACTATTTTCAATGAGTTTTGGCAGCTATGTGAAGTGATACGGAAAACAGCGGAATTGGCTCTAAGGAGTTAACCGGTGGCCACATCTATCGTAGTTAATCTCGAACTCATTTTTCTAAATAATTGTGATGGATTCGCCCACGGAAGTCCGATATCAAACGCATAGGAAATGCAAGCTAGTCGATTAAATTTGGTACGCCTGACCATGGGTGATGGACAAGTGAGTGAGTCTTGTAAAAGCTAGTATTGATGTGCTTGGGAGGTCAAGATGAGGATGGCATGGATAACAGGCGGAGTGACTTTAGAAGTTGGCACTGTCCACTGTTCTTATGAGACAGAATGCCCAAGTATTTCAGTTTGTGTGTGTTTTTTTTTTCTCTTTGCTTACACGTGCATGAGGGTGACAGAATGGATCAAAAATTAGGCCGCTGCAGGGAGCTAAAATATCGGAAATCAGTAAATTTTATGAGCTATCTTATCGAAAAAAAAAAATATTTTTTGTTATCAATTATCAAATTTAAAACTATGTATATCCTTACATCTTACATCTTTATTATAAAATAACTACTATCTACTTCATTAGCCCAACATTGAGATTCGCGACGTCGGTTGTTTATCAACATGGGGTTAGATAGATCCGACGATGAAACGGAGGATGCGCCTCCAAAGTGCACTTTATGTTTGTAGGAACTAGCTGAAGCGGATAAATATGTGACAAAGTGCAACCATGAGTTTCACAAGTCCTGTATAAAGACCCATTTTATGGCAATAAACACTTGCCCAACTTGTCAAACTCAGTGCATCGCCACAAAGTCTTTTCAACCCGTTCAGTTACCTTCAAGAACGCGTTCGGGGCAGGGAACCTCAGAAGATGGGAATGCAAGGGCACAACTCAAAGATCAACCTTCAACAAGCTCGAGCAGCATGACCGCACAGATAAACGCAGCGGTTATGAAAAAGCAAAACGAACTATTGTCACAGTTGACAGAGAAGATGGCAAACCTAATAACCACAAGCCTCGAATCTCACGTGGGTGCACCACAGCAACCACCGACCCCCCATCTGACTGATGGGAGCAAATGAGGATATGGGATCTCCGCAACCACGGCGATCAAAAGCTAGGTCCATTGGCACAGACTTGGCTCAAAGGCCAAATAAAGTTGGTCACATTATGAATAATTGGAAACTTCGGTTCAATGGAGCTTCTGATGGTCTAAATGTGGACAGCTTTATTTATCGAGTGGAGGCCCTCACCCATCAAACCCTTGACGGGAATTTCGCCCTGTTATGCGGAAACGCAAACACATTGTTTGAAGGCAAAGCTTCCGACTTTTACTGGCGGTACCACAAGACCGTTGGTGTGGTGCGATTTCAGCATTTCAGGGACCCTCGAACAGACGTTGATATTAGACAAATGATAAGAGACAGGAAACAAAAAGAAAAGGAGTCGTTTGAGGAATTTATTTAATCTATTCAGAAGCTTACTGACCGACTAGATCAGCCGCTATCGGACAAGACCTTAATAGAAATTGTTCGACGAAATCTACGGCCGGAGATCCAGCACGAAATTTTAAATATTCCGATAAATTCGATCGAAACGTTGAGGGACATCTGCAGAAAAAGAGAATGTTTCTTGGAAGAGGTGCAACGTACGCACGAATATCAAAAGCTAGGACCTTTCAAAAAGCAAGTCGCGGAGCTCGTAGAGGAAGCGATCAGTGACGAGGCAACTGAATTTTCAGAGGGGGAAGCCAATGAGGAAATAGGGGCAATGGCGTTAGTATGCTGGAACTGTCGGAAAGAGGGACATAGATACCAGGACTGTGCAGCGAAGCGGAAGATATTTTGCTACGGTTGTGGTATCCCAAATACTTATAAACCGTCCTGCCAAAGGTGTCAAAAAAAACGGGAAAGGGAACCCATCAGACACTCGTCAGCTGACAGGTGTTCTACACCGAAAACCGACGAAGCAGGATTAGAAGCAGAGAATCGTACTGATGGACAGGGAAAGATGCCCGAATTGGCTCAGGTAGCGGAACCTTTGTACTGGCATAGAAGAATAGATAGTTTTAGAAACTTAGTTTTACCTATTAGGTCGCAGAAAATAAGAAGTATCTCGAGACACTTATACTCTCGAGTACTTATGTATGCGGATGATGTTAAACTCTGTGTCCAGTACAAGGACATTTCATTTCATTCTCGCTTGCAATCCGATCTCAATAGCTTTCAGTCATGGTGTTGTGCAAACTTGTTACACCTTAATGCCTCGAAATGCAAAGTTATGACATTTCATCGTTCTAGCCCCTTGTTAGCTCCCTATTTGGCTGTTCTCTTGAGAGAATTAGCCTGGTGGATGCTTGGTGTTATGTTATATCCCAAGTTAAAGTTTTCCGAACACATTTCTACCATAGTAAATAAGGCCATGGGCGTGCTTGGGTTTATAAAGAGGTGGTCAAAGGAATTTGACGACCCCTATATAACAAAGACTCTCTATACCTCGCTTGTTCGTCCGATCTTAGAATACGGCTCCTGTGTATGGTGCCCTCAGTACAAAGTACACCAGGACCGTATAGAATCAGTACAGAAAAACTTTTTACTCTTTGCTCTACGGGGCCTTAACTGGGATGCGGGTGTAAGACTCCCATCTTACTCTAGAAGACTACTATTAGTAAACCTCCCATCCTTAGTTAAGCGTAGAAAAATGCTTGGTGTGATATTTATGCATAACTTGATCGGGGGTGACATAGACAGCCCTGATCTGTTGAGCCGCATAAACTTCACGATTCCTATTAGACTGACTAGAAATTTTATGTTTGGAGGGGGGCGGATCGAGGTTCAATTTCCAACGGCGAGGTGTAGGTTCCAGTTTATTCTCTCGGTATTCGCGCGGTATGTTCCGGTTGCAGCGGGGGTGAAAACGTAACTACCACTTATGGTGCTTTTTCTGCCGTGAGCGCCGTGTGGATCGAGGATCGTGGATCCGAGCGCCCCTCCGAGCGCGCGGAGCCGGCACAGTGCGCGGAAACTGTATACTGCTGGCTTGAACATCCTCCCCCCCCCCCTTGCAGGATTGCAAAGTATCATGGGGTGGCCTATGGCTGGGTGCACGCCCCCGACATGATCCATCCAAAAACGGTGCTCTGGGCCACCGGCAGATCACCTTCGGGTAGACATCTGCTCCCAAGATGAGCGAGATTGTAGCCGGTCGATGGAACTGTTCATCGGCAAGCCTCAGGTCACCGAAACGCGCCCGGACGGAATCGCTCAGCTGTCGGGTAGGCGTGCGGATGCGCAAACGGGGCTGGACCTTGAGCATCGTCTCCAACTGGAAGACGCCCATTTTGGTGCGGATCACCGCCGTACACACTTTCTCGCCCCCCACACAAGTGGTGGGCAACTTGAAGGCGCTGGCCAACGATTCGTCAATACAGCTCACCGGCGTGCATGGGTCGATGAGCGCCGCCGTCTCGAAGTTTTTGGAACCCGTATCCAAGACCACAAGCGCCGTCGGGAGGATGATGAGGCTTCGATGTTGAAGAAGTGAGTCGACGGATGGTGCTGGGGTCCCTGCCACGGGGCGGCTCACGGGGAGACGAGGGCGGCGGTCGGCGTGGGCCGACGTGGATGACGACGATGCAGCCGAGGCTGTGCGGGCTGCACGCCGAGGTCGGCGTTCAACGTGGGGCGCTGTAGATGGCGACGATGTTCCTGAGGCCGAGCGGGCTGGACGCCAAGGACGGCGCTCAACGTGGGGCGCTGTAGGTGGCGACGATGCTCCTGAGACCGAGCGGACTAGACGACGAGACGAGGGTATGTGGAGTAGAGTGTGGTGGTTTTTGCCACACACCCAGCACAGCCCGCCACTGCGACAATCCTGGCCGGAGTGTTGGTGGGCCAGGCAGTTCCCGCAATATTTGTTAACGAGGACAGCTCGGAGTCTCTTCTCAGGGCTCAGGTGAAGGAAATGGTGACAGGTCCGCAGCGGATGAACTCCTCGGCAGACCCGGCAACGGTACGAGTTGATCCCTCGATCACGACGGCTCACCGTGGTGCGGCTGGCGCGGATCCGTGGGGCCATGTCTGGATGAGGATGGAACTAGGATGGAATAGAGAAGTCGAAGAAGTATTAGTGCGGAGCTGTGAATGGGACAAGTGCACATTCACGGTATTGTTGAATGGAACTACGGGGTTCTACTGGCAGGAGAACGACCTTTACAACCGGTCTCTTGAGGGTACCGCGGGCAGTAAGGATATCCACCACACGGACCCTGTCGTCGGCACCGGGATACACGGAAGTTATCCTTCCGAGCCGCCATTCGTTGGACGGCAGGTTATCCTCTTTGATGTCCACCATATCGCCAACCTGCAGATTTGGCGTCGGCGTCTGCCACTTAGTCCGCTTGTGGAGCTGCTTGAGGTATTCCTCCTTCCACCTTTGATAGAACTGTTGGTTGAGGGCCTTCAAATGCTGCCACCGATTGACGATCGAATTAAGGTTCCCCTTTATTTCGGGCTCGGCCGTACTCATTAAGGGTCCCCCAATAAGGAAGTGCCCGGGAGTGAGGGCTAGCAGCTCCGTCGGATCATCGGACATCGGTGAGAGCGGCCTGGAATTGAGGCACGCTTCAATCTTCGCGAGCAGCGTAGTAAGCTCCTCAAACGTATACCTCCGAGTGGACGTGGCCTTGTAGAAGAGAGTTTTGAAACTCTTCACTCCGGCTTCCGATAGACCTCCCATATGTGGAGCTCCTGGTGGGATGAAGCGCCACGAAACCCGCTGATGGCTATACGCATCAGTCACCGAGTCCTTAAACGCGTCAAGGAAGTCACTGGAAAGCAGGGTTGCTGCACCAACGAAAGTTTTTCCATTATCTGAATGGATACGCTGTGGACATCCGCGCCTTGCGACGAACCGAGCGAAAGCGGCGAGAAATTTTTCGGTGGTGAGGTCGGACGTGGGTTCTAAATGTATCGCCTTTGTGGAAAAGCACACGAATACGCACACATACCCCTTCGTGATCAGACATGCTCTCCCTGTATAGTTCCGTATTTCGAAAGGACCCGCGTAATCAATCCCTGTATGCGTAAACGGTCTGGAAAAGGACGACCGCTCGGTTGGAAGATCTCCCATCATTTGGGTTTGCAACCTCCTTTTGTGAATCACGCAGACCTTGCAGGAATTCACAAACCCCTTCATAAGCCTTTGAACCTTTGGAATCCAATACTTTGATCGAATGAGGCGCACCATCAATTGGTTGCCGCCATGAAGAATTATCCGGTGTGTAAATTGCGCGAGAAGGCGAGACAATCGACAATTATATGGGAGAATGATTGGATGTCGTTCGTCGTATCTTAGCACTTCAAAGCCTGCGATACGGCCGCATGCTCTGATCAACCCATGGCGGTCTAGGAAAGGGTTCATGTTCAGGATAGAACCGTGGCGTTGGCCGCTTACCGCTTAGGCAGCGGTACTCCTCGGGGTATTCTCTACGCTGCGTCTCTAGGATAAGAGTTTTTTCAGCTTCGGTAATCTCACCGCTCGTAAGATGGCCCTTTTGCGCGGTGGCTAACTTGCGGCAGCGCTTGGTAGTTGTTCGCTAACATTGAAATAGATCGAGCGTATCCATTTTCGCCCCGCCGAATAAATAATTAAATTACAGCCACCCAAAGTTTTCGGTTAATTTCCTTAGAAAAACTCTTCTAATTTTTTAATATCTAAGCATGCATTTAAAATACAAATACGACTACAATTAATAATAACGAGAAAGGTATGTGGGTATTGGTAATTTAATAAGAGGAAAGGAATTAGTGGTGGATATATTATGGTAGAGGGAATTATAATACAAGCATAAAACCCTAAACGGTCCATGCAAGGAATAATTCGATCTACAAACTGGAAGGGACAATGGTATATAATTTCTATTGAATCTAAAGTGTATGCGGCTCTGGATTAAGTTGCGCACAAAAATCACACTAACTAAGGATGGGAGGTTTACTAATAGAAATCTACTAGAGTAAGATGGCATTCTCACGCCTGCACCCAGTAACTGCGTAACTTATTTGCAGTTATTTTTTGCGACTATGTTAAGCACATATGTGCTTTAGTCGCAGCTACGGTCGCGACAACATTTATACCCGATACATAGTCAGTATGGTTTCTATCCGCCAGAGGGCGGACTATTATTAGCGGTCTGGCATCTTGATCTGAGACTTCGACGATAAGAGAACATTTTGTAGATTAAATATTAGTTAATAAAGAGCATCAATAAGAGTTCATGCATATGTTGGCCAGCCCGATAAAGTGGTGACTCCTACGTTAAAAACAACCGCAAATGCAAGAACAGCACAAAGTCAACAAATTTTACGACGCAACAAGCCATGCGTCACGGGGCCAAATCAAATGAGCTAAGGGAGCAACTGCAGTAGCTTCAAGTAGCAGCCGCAGCCAACAGCTCCAAACTCTCAAAATTTAGCTGAGATCATCATTCCAAAATTCAATAAATTGCATCCGCATCGACCACAAATTGACCAAAAAATTTCGTGCAATCGAAGATATCATTACTCGCCCACCGTCTGACAACAAGTACGACGCAAGTAAGCGTCAGCTGCTCAAAACCTTCGGCGAGTCAGAGGATTCAAAAATGAGCCGACTGCTCCGGGGCGGAGACATGACTGGGAAGAAGCCATCTGAAATTTTGATTCACTGCTAATGGAGTTGCCTTCGTCGATTTGTCCGGCATTTCGGCTGGGGAGGAAAATGATCTGGACAAACTGGCAAAGATTGCCGACAAGATTAACGAAAATAGTGCCATCGACTCCATGTGTGTTATGTCGACGCAACCCAATTCCGCTGAGCTAATTCAGACGTTGTTGCTGCTTTGCACATTCTTACGCAAAAGGTTGATAAGCTACAACACATCATTCCCAAAAAGGCCAAGGTTCCCCATGGCACGAACGTAGATTATAATGCCAACAATGTTATAACAATGTTATAATGTTACTACCACAGTACTATTGGTGATCGCGCAAGCAAGTGCCGGCCAGACTGCCGATTTTATCAACAGTTAAATTAAACCTGCTACCGCTGACTCAGCTGGTAGGGGGTAGCATCTCAACGACCAGCGACAAGTTATCTGTGAATCACGATCACTGACTGCACATCTATGATAAAAAATCGGATCGGTGGTGTCTGTTACACCTTGCACTATGAGTCAACGCAAATTTAGCGATGATAAACTGAAATTGTATGCCGCAAGCCAGACTACCATTATAACCTTTGGATATCAGGAGCTCGAACTCGACCTGGTCCTGGACCCTTCATTTAAATGGTCATTTGTCATCGCTGATGTACAAACCGGAAATATCGGCGTTGTCTTCCTAGCACAGTTCCATTTGCTTATTGACATCAAGAAACAACGTCTTACCAACGGCACAAGCTTATCTGTAATCTCGCAGGAGTTTTCTTCGCCAAATATCGATAAAACGCATCAAGACAATGACCGACACACCGATAACTTCACCCTCGAAAACTCTGAGTTGAGCGTTTTCAAGTGCGGTTGTTTTGTATCACGGGCTCCAGGTTTTCCGTGCTGTGGCATCCGTGCTGCGCTTGTGATCCGAAAGAAAATTTGTTGAGAGCAGGTTGCCGACGCGCCGGTGCTTACTGCGTATAATTACAGGCCCCACCGACACCTGCTCTGTTGCAGAAGGGGGAAGGGTGTGAACCCTCGTTTTGGCGCCTTCCACTTTCCACATTGTTTGTGGAGGAAAAAAGGAAGGAATTTTCACTCAACTTTCTTTTTTTCTTCGTCTCGTCCGGAACTTCACACATAGCAGCTGATCGCGCAGCCAGACAGGTCATCACGCAGAGTTGCCACATGGACGGTGATGCCAGACAGCCCTGAACGACTTAGAGCTGCCAGAGTGTTGGAGAGTGTTGGGGTTGCGCGCCAACGGAGATTCAAGCTCGAAATATCAATTCTTAACGATAGGAATGGAGCTGGAGGAAAAGCAGGCCTTCAGGAAGGGTAGCATGCTCGCCCGATCGCCGGCACCCGAGCCAACTCCAGCAGCAGCGGGCCAGAGTCGGGACCACGACTCTAGGGAGAGCCCCAAGAGGGTTCGGGACCCAGCCAGCCCGGGAAGTTCACAGAGGCTAACGCCGCCCAAGAAGAGCAAGGCCCACCAGGAGGCTACCTGCCTCGAGAACCTCTCGGAGCTGGGGAAAATCCTTGACGAGGTTTAATCCAGGATGATGGACAAAAATACACGCCACATCAACATGGCCACCAGAGCATTGTTCGTGCGCATGAAGTAGCTGCACTCGAACATAATCGAATCGAGCCAGGAAGCTGCAGCGGGTAGAAGCGTCTTACAGGAAGGCTCCGATGCCCAAGGCCTGTGCCCGAAATGCCCACGGAGCACTCGGATCGCAGACAAGGAGCAGCAGACAACGATCGTCTGGAGGAAAGATGCCGCGGCGCAAACTGAACTGTGGCGTAGACTCTGTCATCCGTGGCAGAAGGTCCATTGGTGGAGCAGCGAGCCCCTACTACGCGCCCAAGGCAGCCAAAAGGAGCCATCGCAACCAAGAGGACCCTTAGGAAGGCCCCGTTGTGGCCACAAGGAGACGTGGCGACGCCCAGCGCCATGAGGCAGCCCAAGAGCCCCGGAATCCCGGTCAGCAGATGGAGCGTGGTGGCCAAGACGCCGAGAGCGTAAAGGGAGGTGCTGTCAATGGTCACCAGACGAGACGACAAACAGCTTTTGGACCTGGGAAGCTGTGTCTCCAAGGAACGCTACATCATTAACGGCAACCTTCTGCTGGAGGTGGCAAAAGATAGCATGGAAAGTGCTGAGGGCATGAAGTTCAGCATCGCACGGGTCCTCGGCGATGGCAAAAGCGTTTTCACTACACTAGACCTCGAACGAGCATACTATCAGATACCGATGGCCAAAGAGGATATCGAAAAGACAGCAGTATGCACAACGTTTTGGGCTAATTGAATTTGTAAAAATGCCATTTGTACTTAAAAATACGACCCAAAAGTTCCAGCGTTTCATGGATCAGATTTTACAAGCGGTGGAATACTTGTTTTGCTACATTGATGACATTCTCATAATGTCCAACTCAATGGAGAAGCACAGACAACACGTGGATAATGTGTTGCAAATCTTAAAAGAGCATAGACTTGTATTCACGAGAAGAAGTGCTATTTTGCACAACCTGGAGTGACATTCCTGAGTTACACAGTCAACGGCAACGGAAATAAGCCTCCAGAGGATCGAGTGGAGTCAATTACTGAGTACCCTCAGCCACAAACGATTTGCGAATTAGGTCGCTTTCTTGGTATAGTTAACTATTACCACCGCTGTATACCTCATGCATCAGAAATACATGCGCCACTCAACGACTTGACATGTAACATAAAGAAAAAGACAAACGGCCAGTGCAGTGGACGCCAAGCTCGATTAAAGCATTCGAAAAGTGCAAAAATAGTATAGCTAACACCGCAACCCTCGCTCCCATCAGTCAACTAAAAGGAGGTATAGCACATACGAAAGAGAGCTGTAATTGATTTACGAGGCTATGAACTACTTCAAGAATATGTTGGAGGCTAGGATCTTTGTGATCACAAGCCACTGAGAAGCAGCTTGGCTGGCAAGAAGCCAGAGAAAGCGTCGTAGGGACAGCTACGGCAGCTGGGGTTCATATCCCCAACACTCCACTGCAATCGTGTACGTGAGTGGCACTGACAACGTAGTTGCCGATGACCTCTTCAGGATTAACGCCATCACCATGCCGACGACTCTGGATACTAGAGCTATTGAAACTGCTCAGGCATCGGATATCGAATTGCCTGACATTTTAAATCGAGACACGTCTTTAAACCTACAAGCAATTCCAGTTGACGAGGACCTCATCTATTGCGATATGGCAACTGGAACGGCTGACCATATATTCCTCAATCTTTGTGATTCCATGTGTTTTCAAATGTACATGGACTGTATCACCCAAGTGGCAGGTAAACTTTGAAAATAATTTCTCGAAAGTACGTTTGGCCGTCAATGCGAATTGGCTCCGTGCCAACGAGCCAACATCCAGAAGCACAACGCTTTGATTCCGGAAAAGATCACCGTCCCCGATGGAAGGTTTGATCACATTCACCTAGACATTATTGTGATGCCCTTGATTGACGGATACAGTTATTGTCTGACAATGATTGACCGTTTTTCCCGCTGGCCGGAGGCAGTGCCGTTGAAGGATATGACTGCAGACACCATATGTGAAGCAGTATGGTCGCGCTGGATATCGCGTTTAGGGTGCCCATTGACTATTGCAACTGATCAAGGAACTCAATTCGAATCTGCTCTCTTTAAGTCTCTAGCGAATATACTGAGAAGCGAGCACATTCACACGACGCCATACCACCCCCAGTCAAATGGCATGATCGAACGTTGGTCTTCACCATCCGTATTAATAGACGAGGGGGAACGTTGTGAGCTGCTGCTGTGAGCTACATTTATACCCGAGACATACATAGTCAGTATGGATACATTGAGCGACAATGTGTGACGGTGCTTCGGCCGGGGTATGCTCGCCGCGCCGGGTTCCACAGAAATTTGTTTGATCTCTGGGTGTGGTAGCTGAAAGAGAGTCTCGTGGTTCAAGAATAAGGCAGGCTTGGATCGGTAATAAAAGAGATAGAGTTAGTTTTATTGTTCTTAATGGTACAAAGTTTGGTAGTTGCGCGGGTGTTTTTTTCTGCTGGCTCGTCGTTCGGGGTCGTCCTTCGGTTGGGCCGCACGTGGCGGATGGTTGCGTGCGGGACCGGGTAGTCGTCTGGGCGGCTCGGCGAAGGTCGCCTGTGCTCCGCGGGGAAGAGTGTTGCGGAGGGTTAATGCGCTCCGAGGAGTGATCCTGTGGAGGAGGGTTAATGCGCTCCGAGGAGAATTACTGTTGCGGAGGGTTAATGCGCTCCGGGGAGAATTAATGTTGCGGAGGGTTAATGCGCTCCGAGGAGAAGTAAATGTTGCGGAGGGTTAATGCGCTCCGAGGAGAAGAAAGGTGGCGGAGGTTTAATGCGCTCCGAGGAGGAGGGGAGGATCGCTGGGGCTGCTGGTGGCTGCTACTGATGCTTACCTCTCCACTGGCCGGAGCCGAACTGATGCTGATCGCTCTGGCGGAGCTCCTTTTATTTCCAAAACGCGGCTGATCTTACGGTCTGTCCCTAGCGCGTTGTGCTGTGGGGGCCCTAACGCGTTTGTACGGACCGGCTGATAGTGTGCCCGTTGGCGCGTGGGTTATGGTCACACTTGGGCCGGTCAGCTGTGGGTGTGCCCGTGGCTGGCTGTGCTACGGGCCCATTGGTGGGGATCAGCTGTGGTTTGTTTGTTTGTATTGTTTGTTTATTTATATTTCTTTTATTCTGTGGCAGGTCTTCATGTATTTGTCGCTTATGTTCTACTTATCCTACTAATACTTATATTCAAATCTTCATGGCTTGTCTTGGTGTTTCTATTGAGGTTGGTTTGGTGTTTGTGGCGCCGGCGCTTGGTCTTCCTGGCGCTGGGCGTCACACTCCCCCCTCCTTTCCCAGTGGAGCGTTGCCGCCTGACTTTGTTTGGAACCATGCGCTTATGCGGACATCTCCAGCTCTGCCGATCTTCACCCAACACGCCTCTTGTTTCTCGTTCCACAGTTTGAATCGTCGTTGAGTGTGTTTTGGGCGGTCGAGGAGTTTTGCTTTGACTAGTTCGATCGCCGTTGTCGCTAGTTCGAATTTTTCCGGGACATTCCATTCGCCCGGGATGGTGCCTCTATGGATGGGTTTCCGGGTTTCCGGTTCTGGTGTTGGCCGCTCGGGGTTTAGGTCCAGCACGTCCCGGTCGGACTCTTCGTCTTCCACTTGTTTTGACCAGGAAAGTTCCGGGCCTTGTTGTTCGCAGGTTTTTCGTGCCGTTTGTTCCTGTAGGTTGGCTTGGTTTGCCCAGCTGATCCTCTTTTTTGTTGCGATTACTTCCTAGTGCGTCGCTACTTGTTCTCCTTGAGTCTCGCGTTGTCCTGCCGTGGTTTCCATTGTTTTGTTTGTTTCTGCTTTCCTGGGCGCTGACACCTTTGTCCCCGATACTTTCATCCGTGAGCTTGGCGGGGGGGAGTCCGGTAGTAGTTTTGCCGCTCGGTTCTTGTGGCTGGCCTGTGCCATCCTCTCTTTGAATTTTCGGGCCGACATGTTGAATTTCTCTTCTTTATTTTCCATCTGTCTGAAAAGGTAGAGAGAGGGCATCGTTATTGTTTTTGCTTCCTCTATTTTTGCTGGTTTTAGTTGTGAGACGTGTGCCCTTAGTCTTTTGTTCGTTGTCGTATCTTGTACGGTTATGATCACTGGAGAGGTTAGTTCGAGTACCTTACACGGACCGGTGTATTTCGGTTCTAGTTTCGCTGTTGTCTTGTCGATTTTTTTCGATAGTGGGTGCGTTCGTACCCATACTAAGTCCCCTTTTTTTGGTTTCCATGCTCGCTTTCGCAAATTGTAATGTCTTGCTTGTTTTGCTGCTGCTTCTTCCATGTTTTGCCTGGCTATTGTTTCTGTTTGTTTCCGTTTGTCGGTGCTTTCTTGGTTTGTTTGATTGTTGAACCCTGACCCTAGTGTTACCTCGTCAAATAGGTTGCCCGGCAATCTAAGTTCTCTCCCGAATATCAGGTATGCTGGACTAAACCCTGTTGCTTCTGACTTGCTGCTATTTATCGCTGGGGTTAGTTCGGGTAGTTGTTCGTCCCATTTGTTGTGTTTCCCTCCCGCGAATTGTGCGATCATCGTCTTTAGTGTTCCGTTCGCTCGTTCGGTTGGGTTTTCTTGTGGTGTGTATGGTGCCGTGAATTGTTGGGTGATGCCCCACGTTTTCATTACCTGTTTCGTCTTTCTGCTTGTAAATTGTACGCCGTTGTCTGAGATCACTCGCTTTGGTGCACCTCCCCTCGCCAGTATTTTTTCTCTGAACGCCTTTAGGAATGCGTCAGCCGTTGCGCTTCTTGCCGGTGTGACCTCCACCCATTTCGAAAATTTATCGATAAATACGATTAGTGCGGTGTTGCCGCGCGGCGATCTTGGCAGTGGTCCCACGAAATCGACGCATATTGTTTCCCATGGTGCGTTTGCGATTTTGGTGAGCATTTTGCCAGCCGCGGCTTGTTGCGATACCTTAAATTTTTGGCAGCTTTCGCATGTTCGGACGAATCGTGTTACATCTCTGCTTAGCCCTGGCCAAAAATATCGCTGCCTTATTCTGATTTTCGTGCGTCTGATCCCGAGATGTCCGGCTGTTGGGTTTGTGTGATTTTCGGTTAGTACCCTCTGTCGCTCTTGTTTTGGAACGCACAGTTTCCAGGGTTGGTCGTCTTCGTCGTCTTGGCTTGGTATGTGTCGGTATAATCTTCCGTGTTTTATGGTATAATCAGTAGCTTCTTTTGGTGTCCTCTCTACTTAGTTCCATTTGTTTTGATACCAAGCGCATTCTACGATTTCTGCTATTCGGGTTTCTTCGCGTGGTAAGCGGGAGAGTCCGTCCACCACTGCGTTCAGCTTGCCTTTCCGATATCGTATTTCTAATGAGAATGGTTGCAGTCCCAATGCCCATCTTGCTACTCGTCCGGATGGGCTTTCGATGGAATTTAACTATTTGAGGGCTAGGTGATCCGTAATTACGATAAATTGGTAGCCTTCTAGGTACATCCTCATCTTGTGTATCCCCCAGTAGATGGCTAGGCATTCTTTTTCCGTTGCGGAGTATTTCGTTTCCTCGCTTTTGAGCTTGCGGCTTGCGTAGGAAATTACATGTTCTCCGTCTGCATCTTCCTGGGTCAACATTGCTCCTAGGCCGCAGTCACTTGCGTCTGTTTGCAGTATGAATGTTTTCCTGAAGTCCGGGCATGCTAATATTGGTGCTTCCGTTAGACACAGCTTTAGGTCTTGGAAGTTGTTCTCCTGTGCTTCGCCCCACTCAAATTTTTGCCCCTTTTTTAGTAGGTCTTGCAGAGCTTTTGCCCGTTCGGTGTACGCTGGTACGGTACCAAGACGCCAGGCCCAAAAAACTATGCAGCTGTTTCAGTGTAGTTGGTGCGGTGAGTTCTTTAATGGCCGCCACTTTATCTGGGTCTGTGTGAATTCCTTCCTCGCTCACCATGTGTCCTAGGTATTTCAGTTTCTTTTGAAAAAAATGACATTTTGCTGCGTTAATGCGTAGGTTTGCTGTCCGTAGCCGTTCGAATACCGTTTTTAGTTTTTGCATGTGTTCAACTTTCGTCCGCCCAATTACGATTATGTCGTCTAGGTATGCGAAAGCGAATGGTTCCATGTCCGGTCCGATTACAGAGTCTAGGGCTCTTTGGAACGTAGCCGGTGCTGTTGTGAGTCCGAATGGCATGACCTTCCATTGGTACAATCCTCGCCCTGGGGCTGTAAAGGCTGTGTAGTGTCGGCTCTGTTTTTCCATTGGGATTTGCCAATACCCTGACTTTAAGTCGAGCGTGCTAATGTATTTAGCCTCTTTAAGCTGATTTTGAATAAAGTCCATCCGTGGTAATGGGTATGCATCCTTCTCTGTTTTTTCGTTCAACAGTCGGTAATCCACGCAGACCCTCCAATCTCCGGTTTTCTTTTTTATGAGAACAATCGGCGAGCTGTATGGGCTGTGTGATGGTTCTATTAGATCTTGCTTTATGAGTTCGCTGATCTCTTTGTTGATGATTTCCATTTGTGCTGGGTTTCTTGGGTAATACCTCTGTTTGACTGGTCTGTCATCCTTCAGGAATATCCGATGTTTCGTAACATTGCTCACCCCTTCCAGCGTGTTGGATTTGTGTACCTCCGTTTTAATCCATTTTTCGATTTCTTCGTCCGTCGGTTCTGTTACTGAGTTTCTTGCGTTTTCCTCCTTTCTCTTTGGGTTTGGTTCCCCGTTGAAGTTTACCGTGGCTTCTCCACACGTTATTGATGTGCCTGCATCCTTTAAAAATTCCACTCCTAGTATGGGGGTATCTGGTACCCCTGTCATGATTAGGAATGATTGGTTGGTCTCTTTTCCCCCTAGTTCTACCGTTAGTTGGATTCTCCGTGTTGTTCTCCGAGTGCTTCCATCCGCTAGACGGATTAATCTGTTTTCCACTCCTTCGATACCTTCTTCTTTTAGTTTTTCGGCCGTCCTTTCGTTTATCATGCATCTTGTTGCCCCTGTATCGATGATTACATCCATCAGTTGCGATCCGATCCTGGCCCGTCCTAAAAGCTGGTTCTTGTTAAATATTAGTTGTGTGTTGTCCCGCTCCGCTGGTTTTGGGCCACAGGAGATTCGCGGATTGGTCCTGCGCCCTGTGTGTTTTCCGGTTGTTTTCTGCAGCAGTCTATTGTGCGTACTCCTTGTTTGTTGCAGGTCCAGCAGTACAGTACGGGTTCCCTGTTGCATGTTCGGGCCTCGTGCCCATAGTTGCCACATCTTTGGCATTTCCTTTGTCGATATTGGGTCCTTTGCCAAGCTGGCTGCTCGTTTTGTGGATAGTTCCATTGGCGCCCTGTAATTTTGGAGAGTCCGGCATCTGTCTCAATTTTTTCGAATTCCTCTGTGATGATCATGAATTCTGACAGCGTTTGGAATTCTCTCCTCTTCACGTATAATTTAAGCGGCAGCCGGCAGTTCTGGTATATTATTTCCAGTTTTTCCTGCTCTGTGTAGGTTCCGAACCTCATTAACTTCCTTATTTCTTGGATATAGTCTCGAACTGGTTCTGTTTCCGCTTGTTTTCGCTCTGCCACTTGTTTTGCCAGCTCCTCTTGGTATCTGGGGGATATGAAGTTCTCTTTCAGTCCGACCTTTGCATCCTCCCATGATGTGATTGGCGCTGGCTTTGTGTGCCACCAGTCTAGTGCGCTTTCTTCCAGAATTATCGGCATTGCGAATACGAGGTGGTCCGGTTCTACCCCGTAGGTTTCTGCTAATTCCTCCATCCTGCTCAGGAATTCTAGCAGCCCTCCTTTTCCTGTAAAGATCAGGTCCCACTTGCGTATTTTTTCTATTATCGCTACTGCTTCTGGTGATCCTTTCTTTATTTGTTTTGGAAATAGGGATTTCTTCCTGCCTGTCCTGGTCTCCCCTTGGCTCTCTTCCATTGTTGGTTTTTGTGGTACTCCTTTTGGTGACTGTTGCCTTGGGCTCTTGGTTCTCGGGCTTTTTCCTCGTGTTTGGGTATTTGCTAGTTGTTCTAGCCTCTCTCGAATATGTATTGGGAGGTCTGTTCTCTCTGAAAATTGTAGTAGTTGTTTCTTTTGGGTTTCTAGTCCATCCAGTTTCTCCAATCCGAATTCTTCGCAATAGTTTTGTAACTCCAGTTTCGTTGCTTGGTTTATCCATTGTTTTGCCATCTTGACTTTTGAGATTATGCTTCTTATGCTACCACAACCTGCTCGGGCGCCACTGTGACGGTGCTTCGGCCGGGGTATGCTCGCCGCGCCGGGTTCCACAGAAATTTGTTTGATCTCTGGGTGTGGTAGCTGAAAGAGAGTCTCGTGGTTCAAGAATAAGGCAGGCTTGGATCGGTAATAAAAGAGATAGAGTTAGTTTTTTTATTGTTCTTAATGGTACAAAGTTTGGTAGTTGCGCGGGTGTTTTTTTCTGCTGGCTCGTCGTTCGGGGTCGTCCTTCGGTTGGGCCGCACGTGGCGGATGGTTGCGTGCGGGACCGGGTAGTCGTCTGGGCGGCTCGGCGGAGGTCGCCTGTGCTCCGCGGGGAAGAGTGTTGCGGAGGGTTAATGCGCTCCGAGGAGTGATCCTGTGGAGGAGGGTTAATGCGCTCCGAGGAGAAATAAGGTTGCGGAGGGTTAATGCGCTCCGAGGAGGAATAATGTTGCGGAGGGTGAATGCGCTCCGAGGAGAATTAAATGTCGCGGAGGGTTAATGCGCTCCGGGGAGAATTAATGTTGCGGAGGGTGAGTGCGCTCCGAGGAGAATTAAAGGTTGCGGAGGGTTAATGCGCTCCGAGGAGAATTAAATGTTGCGGAGGGTTAATGCGCTCCGAGGAGAATTACTGTTGCGGAGGGTTAATGCGCTCCGGGGAGAATTAATGTTGCGGAGGGTTAATGCGCTCCGAGGAGAAGTAAATGTTGCGGAGGGTTAATGCGCTCCGAGGAGAATTAAATGTTGCGGAGGGTTAATGCGCTCCGAGGAGAATTAATGTTGCGGAGGGTTAATGCGCTCCGAGGAGGAGGGGAGGATCGCTGGGGCTGCTGGTGGCTGCTACTGATGCTTACCTCTCCACTGGCCGGAGCCGAACTGATGCTGATCGCTCTGGCGAAGCTCCTTTTATTTCCAAAACGCGGCTGATCTTACGGTCTGTCCCTAGCGCGTTGTGCTGCGGGGGCCCTAACGCGTTTGTACGGACCGGCTGATAGTGTGCCCGTTGGCGCGTGGGTTATGGTCACACTTGGGCCGGTCAGCTGTGGGTGTGCCCGTGGCTGGCTGTGCTACGGGCCCATTGGTGGGGATCAGCTGTGGTTTGTTTGTTTGTATTGTTTGTTTATTTATATTTCTTTTATTCTGTGGCAGGTCTTCATGTATTTGTCGCTTATGTTCTACTTATCCTACTAATACTTATTTTCTAATCTTCATGGCTTGTCTTGGTGTTTCTATTGAGGTTGGTTTGGTGTTTGTGGCGCCGGCGCTTGGTCTTCCTGGCGCTGGGCGTCACAAATGTGTGCGTGCGGGAGAGACAGAAAACGTGTCTGAACATGTCGCCGGGCGCTGCGTAGTCACTGCAAATTAATTTGTTCCTTTTGGCTATAATAATGGTCCGATTTGTTTCGGATTCGGCAAGATTCGGCAATCTTGTAGAAATGGCCATTCTCTATGATAGTGCGTTTTTAGTATTCTCGTATCTTCAATATTGTGGATGCCACAGATTTTCGTCCTTTGTGGGGCGGGAGAGGGTGGGGAAAAATTTTGAGATAGAAGTTTCATAGTGAGATCTAACAACAGTGCGCATACCAAATTTGGTTACTCTAGCGTTAATAGTCTCTGTGATTTGTGGATGCCCCAGATTTTCGTCCTTTGCAGGGGTGGAAGGGGGTGTGGCAAAATTTTGAAACAAACTCGTCAAGGTCCGATATCACAGGAGTGTGGATCAACAATTTGGTTACTCTAGCTTTTATAGTCTCTGAGATCTGGGCGCTAATGTTTTGCGCTAAGCAAAGCCGGCTATGATACGTGTGTGTTAGAGAGAGACAGGGCGAGAAAAAATGAAATTGTTTTCATCATTCTGGCTATTAAAATGATTCGATTCAATTCAGGTTCTGCAGTCTAAAAGATATGGTCATTCTCTCCGATTTTCGGCCTTTGTGGGGGCGGAAGTGGGCGTGGACATATCACAGAAGTCAGGATATTAACTGTCGTTGCTCTAGCTCTTATAGTCTTTGATCACTGAGCGCTGATAGGGACGAACCGACGGACGGACGGAAAGTTAGACAGGGCTCAATCGACTCGGCTATTGATGCTGATCAAGAATATATATATTCGTTTTGGGGTCGGAAACGATTCCTTCTTTACGTTACACACATCCATTTTTACCACAAATCGAATATACCCCATTACTCATTTTGAGTATCGGGTATAGTAAGAGGAAGAGAGTTAGTGGTGGAGAGGGTATATGGTAGAGGGAATTATAATCCGAGCATAAGACCCTAAACGGTTCATGCAAGGAATAATTCGATCTAAAAACTGGAAGGGACAACGGTATATAACTTCTATTGAATCTAATAGGAATCGTAAAGTTTATGCGGCTCTGGATCAAGTTGCGCACAAAAATCACACTAACTAAGGATGGGAGGTTTACTAATAGAAATCTACTAGAGTAAGATGGCATTCTAACGCCTGCACTATGTTCAGCACATATAAAGCAGATCACAACAACTTGTCCTGTTGCATGGTGTAATTAAAAGCATTAAGATCCTTTTGTTAATTTTTTTATCGTTAGGTTGATTTAAAAATTTTGATTGTTTTACTCGTCATCTCAGACTGAGAAAGAAGTCGAAAAAAAAAAAATTAGTTGGGTTTAAACCGAAAAAAAACGAGGGGAACGCTCTGAGTCACAGCTACGGCCGCGACTACATTTATACCCATACATAGTCTGGCATCTTGATCTCAGATTTGGACGCTAAACAAAGCTTGTGTTAGATTAAATGATAATTGGCCAACCCGCCAAAGTATTATGGCAGCCCGGATCGCAGCCTCTCAGCCACACTGATGACATTGTGGTATTGTGGCAGCCTGGATCGCAGCCCCTCAACAACACTGATCCTAGAGTCGTTCGCTGGTGTCGCAGCACCGGCGACTATTATTAGCGGTCTGGCATCTTGATCTGAGACTTCGACGATAAGAGAACATTTTGCAGATTAAATATTAGTTAATAAAGAACATCAATAAGAATTCATGCTTATACTGGCCAAACCCGATAAAGTGGTGACCCCTACGTTAAAAAACAACCGCAAATGAAAGAACAGCACAATTTTTTGCATTCCTCGATCAAAGACTAACTGGCAGAAGACGTCGACAAATTTTACGACGCAACAAAAATGGCGAACACGGAGGCCACATCAAATGAGCTAAGGGAGCAACTGCTGCAGCTTCAAGTAGCAGTCGAACAGCCAACAGCTCCAAACATTCAACATTTAGCTCAGATCATCATTCCAAAATTCAATAAATTTAATCCGCATCTTTGGTTCGCACAACTGGAGCGCTCTTTAACAAGCACAATGTGGTGCGCGCCGACCACAAAATTTTGTGCAATCGAAGATCACATTACTCGCCCACCGTCTGACAACAAGTACGGGGCAAGTAAGCGTCAGCTGCTCAAAACCTTCGGCGAGTCAGAGGATTCAAAAATGAGACGACTGCTCCGGGGCGGAGACATGACTGGGAAGAAGCCATCTGAAATTCTGCTTCACTTACGTCGCTTAGAACCTGCTAATGGAGTTGCCTTCGTCGATTCGTCCGCTCATTTCGGTTTTGGAGGAGAATGATCTGGACAAGCTGGCAAAGATTGCCGACAAGATTAACGAAAATAGTGCCATCGGCTCCATGTGTGTTATGTCGACTCAACCCAGTTCCGCTGAGCAAATTCAGCAGTGCGTCGATGCGGTAAGTAGCAAAAGTCCGAAGACGTTGCTGCTGCTTTGCACATTCTTACGCAAAAGGTTGATAACCTACAACGCAACATTCGCAAAAAGCCCAAGGTTCCCCATGGCACGATCACTGACTGCACATCCATGATAAAAAAATAATCGGATTTTTCACATCAATTCCGGATGTGAGCAGTCCCTTCGGTGCGCTCCATGCTGAAGGGGAAGGGTGTGAACCCTCGTTTTGGCGCCTTCCACTTTCCACATTGTTGGTGGAGGAAAAAAGGAAGGAATTTCCGCTCAACTTTCTTCTTTTCTTCGTCTCGTCCGGAACTTCACACATAGCAGCTGATCGCTCAGCCAGACTTATCAGCGTTGACTTCCTAGCACAGTTCCATCTGCTTATTGACATCAAAAAACGACGTCTCACCAACGGCACAAGCATATCTGTAATCTCGCAGGAGTTTTCTTCGCCAAATATCGATAAAACGCATCAAGACAATGACCGACACACCGGTAACTTCACCCTCGAAAACTCTGAGTTGAGTGTTTACAAGTGCGGCTGTTTTGTATCACGGGCTCCAGGTTTTCCGTGCTGTGGCATCCGTGCTGCGCTTGTGATCCGAAAGAAAAGTTGTTGAGAGCAGGTTGCTGACGCGCCGGTGCTTACTGCGTATAATTACAGGCCCCACCGACACCTGCTCTGTTGCAGAAGGGGGAAGGGTGTGAACCCTCGTTTTGGCGCCTTCCACTTTCCACATTGTTTGTGGAGGAAAAAAGGAAGGAATTTTCACTCAACTTTCTTTTTTTCTTCGTCTCGTCCGGAACTTCACACATAGCAGCTGATCGCGCAGCCAGACAGGTCATCACGCAGAGTTGCCACATGGACGGTGATGCCAGACAGCCCTGAACGACTTAGAGCTGCCAGAGTGTTGGAGAGTGTTGGGGTTGCGCGCCAACGGAGATTCAAGCTCGAAATCTCAATTCTTAACGATAGGAATGGAGCAGGAGGAAAAGCAGGCCTTCAGGAAGGGTAGCATGCTCGCCCGATCGCCGGCACCCGAGCCAACTCCAGCAGCAGCGGGCCAGAGTCGGGACCACGACTCTAGGGAGAGCCCCAAGAGGGTTCGGGACCCAGCCAGCCCGGGAAGTTCACAGAGGCTAACGCCGCCCAAGAAGAGCAAGGCACACCAGGAGGCTACCTGCCTCGAGAACCTCTCGGAGCTGGGGAAAATCCTTGACGAGGTTTAATCCAGGATGATGGACAAAAATACACGCCACATCAACATGGCCACCAGAGCATTGTTCGTGCGCATGAAGTAGCTGCACTCGAACATAATCGAATCGAGCCAGGAAGCTGCAGCGGGTAGAAGCGTCTTACAGGAAGGCTCCGATGCCTAAGGCCTGTGCCCGAAATGCCCACGGAGCACTCGGATCGCAGACAAGGAGCAGCAGACAACGATCGTCTGGAGGAAAGATGCCGCGGCGCAAACTGAACTGTGGCGTAGACTCTGTCATCCGTGGCAGAAGGTCCATTGGTGGAGCCGCGAGCCCCTACTACGCGCCCAAGGCAGCCAAAAGGAGCCATCGCAACCAAGAGGACCCTTAGGAAGGCCCCGTTGTGGCCACAAGGAGACGTGGCGACGCCCAGCGCCATGAGGCAGCCCAAGAGCCCCGGAATCCCGGTCAGCAGATGGAGCGTGGTGGCCAAGACGCCGAGAGCGTAAAGGGAGGTGCTGTCAATGGTCACCAGACGAGACGACAAACAGCTTTTGGACCTGGGAAGCTGTGTCTCCAAGGAACGCTACATCATTAACGGCAACCTTCTGCTGGAGGTGGCAAAAGATAGCATGGAAAGTGCTGAGGGCATGAAGTTCAGCATCGCACGGGTCCTCGGCGATGGCAAAAGCGTTTTCACTACACTAGACCTCGAACGAGCATACTATCAGATACCGATGGCCAAAGAGGATATCGAAAAGACAGCAGTATGCACAACGTTTTGGGCTAATTGAATTTGTAAAAATGCCATTTGTACTTGAAAATACGACCCAAAAGTTCCAGCGTTTCATGGATCAGATTTTACAAGCGGTGGAATACTTGTTTTCCATTCTCATAATGTCCAACTCAATGGAGAAGCACAGACAACACGTGGATAATGTGTTGCAAATCTTAAAAGAGCATAGACTTGTATTCACGAGAAGAAGTGCTATTTTGCACAACCTGGAGTGACATTCCTGAGTTACACAATCAACGGCAACGGAAATAAGCCTCCAGAGGATCGAGTGGAGTCAATTACTGAGTACCCTCAGCCACAAACGATTTGCGAATTAGGTCGCTTTCTTGGTATAGTTTGCTATTACCACCGCTGTATACCTCATGCATCAGAAATACATGCGCCACTCAACGACTTGACACGCAACATGAAGAAAAAGACAAACGGCCAGTGCAGTGGACGCCAAGCTCGATTAAAGCATTCGAAAAGTGAAAAAATAGTATAGCTAACACCGCAACCCTCGCTCCCATCAGTCTTAATGCAGAACTTTGTCTCACGTGGGACGCCTCCGATACGGCCATTGGAGCTGTGCTTGAACAAAACACGAAAGGGAATTGGGATCCTCTCGGTTTCTTCTCCAAAAAACTCAGTGCATCTGAAAGGAGGTATAGCACATACGATAGCGAGCTGTTATCGATTTACGAGACTATGAACTACTTCAAGCATATGTTGGAGGCTAGGATCTTTGTGATCACAAGCCACTGAGAAGCGGCTTGGCTGGCAAGAAGCCAGAGAAAGCGTCGTAGGGACAGCTACGGAAGCTGGGGTTCATACCCCAACACTCCACTGCAATCGTGTACGTGAGTGGCACTGACAACGTATTTGCCGATGACCTCTTCAGGATTAACGCCATCACCATGCCGACGACTCTGGATACTAGAGCTATTGAAACTGCTCAGGCATCGGATATCGAATTGCCTGACATTTTAAATCGAGACACGTCTTTAAACCTACAAGCAATTCCAGTTGACGAGGACCTCATCTATTGCGATATGGCAACTGGAATGGCTGACCATATGTGGGATTTGGTGGGAGAGCAACAGAGTCTGTAGAGATAACAGAGGAAGTAACAGAGAGAGAGACTAGAAGCGGCCGTCGAACAAAGAGAGGAGAGAACACAGCCTCAACGATCGACGCCATTTAATTCGGTGCCAAAGTCTCACTCAGCCGCACGCAAATTACGAGCGCAAATATCTGTATTAATCAAAATATACTTCAAGCACAGCGACCGTTGTAATCATAACTAATCTTAAATAATATTCATAAATAAAGACTAATTATAATAAAACATGGCATCCTGGACTAAAGTACAACTACGGAAAATCCGGGGCCACAATTTTTGGGGGCTCAACCGGGATTTGAACGATTACAAACGGAAAGTCATCAAACTAAAGTTGTGTTTTACAAATATTGCGAGAGCTCGGTGAATTGTGGTGGCGTTGTTTGGAACATTCTGGAAGAAATCTGCAAAAACTCAGCTGCGCGAAAATTCAAACAAAAGGCAATTGGCAAAGCAGCACGAGAGTGAGCAAGACGGCAGCAAGCAGCTACGGTAAAAAGGAGAAGAAAAACCGAAGCAAACCGAATCAAGAGGAACGGCGTAAGCAGCAGAGACGGCGATAAAGAGACCCAGTACCCAATCTGAAGGCAACGCAAGACTTGGTGGATGGTCAGCAACGTGCAATAGGCAGGATCGTTGGCAGTGAGCATCATCTAGACAAGGAGAAAGGCGTGGAGCAGAGAAGGTAGCTAGTGGTTCGCAAGTACTGTACGGCGAAAAAGGCGGCTGGTCACGACGAAAATTCTGGAGCTGTGTTGGTGTGACGACGACAGAAAATTCTGGAACTGTGTTGGTGTGACGACGACAGAAAATTCTGGAGCTGTATTGCTGTGACGACGACAGAAAATTCTGGAGCTGTGTTGGTGCGACGACAACAAAAACATTTTGGAATCGGTTGTTGTTGGTGAGTGCAAGCGAAATATTGCAAAGAAGCAGACAGACAAGAACGGCGGTAGCAGTGGTAATTAACATAGTGTTAAGTTTACATTTTCAATAACATAACATCAAGTTTAAAAAGCAGAATACTGTTAATTATTGTAAGGTCTGAGAGGAACTGGATTCTAAAACTGTATTTTGTCGAGCGAGCGGCATAGATCCATTTCTTATTCTATTATATTTCATACAAGTTTGTAAAAATGAATAGAGATGAGATTTTGGCACTGTTGGTGGCAGATTTGCGCGATAAATTGGCCGAGATTGGTTTAAATAGAACCGGAAGAAAAGTTGAATTGCAAAACAGGCTGCTGGCTCACTATGGTTTTCAAACCGATCAAAACGATGAAGAAGTTAGGGATGAGGGAGAGACTGCAGATGAGATTAATGAAGAGTTATCATTTAGAACAATGGCCTCAAATAATGAACAAGCAAGGGGAAATGAAAGGCGAGATGAAAATCCAATTGGATCTGGTCAGAGGCGGCAAGCAGACAGTTCTAATTCAGGAAGGTCATGGCTTACGTTGAAAGATGTAGAGGGCAGTGTGTCACAGTTTTCGGGTACAAGTTCACCAGACATTAATCAGTGGATCGAAGAACTTGAGGAGTGTGCACTCACGGTGGAATGGAACCAATTACAGGTGTTCATTTATGCCAAACAATTGCTCAGTGGAGCAGCGAAGCTATTTATTCGAAGTCAACGGGATATTCGTGATTGGTGTGTTAAAGGGTGCATTGATCGACGAATTTGGGGTGAAGGTTTCATCAGCTGAGATACATCGTAGGCTAGGGAAGCGGCAGAAGAGGAAGAACGAAACGTTGCACGAGTATCTGCACGCTCTGATGGAGTTAGCAAAGCCAATCGAGATGGATGACGAAAGTTTAATTGAATATTTTGTCAGCGGGATTCCAGATTCCAGTACAAACAAGGCTTTACTGTATCAAGCTAGGAATATGAGGCAATTGAAGGTGCAAATTGAGGCATACCAGAAAATGACAGGGTCGGTGAGATCACAAGGGAAGTTTGACTCACACCTCAATAAAGGAGAAAAAGAGTTAGTGAAATCAGCGGAAAAGTTTAAAAAGTGTTTTAACTGCGGAGATGAGTCGCATATTAAGCGGGATTGTCCAAAAAGAGATAACAGGTGTTTCAGATGCAACCAGCTAGGACATAGAGCTGCTCAATGCAAGGTCGACATGGCAATTAAACAGGAGAAAGCAACCAATCTAGTTCTGGAGAATGGCAGGACAAAGCCATCAAGCACGTTCACTTCGTCAGGATTAGAGTTGAAATCGGTAAACTACGGAAAAGTTGTGTTTAAAGGATTGGTCGATACAGGTGCAGATTTGTGTCTTCTAAGCAGAAATGTGTTTTTGAAGCTTGGTAGAGGAAAACTGGCAGGACGTAGTAAATTAACGGGAATTGGTGAAATTGACTTAATTGTAGAATTTCACGTAATTGCGGACGAGGACATGGGATTTGATGCTATATTGGGTAGAACTCTTTTAGAGAGTGTGGACATGAAGGTAACAAGAGATGGAACAGCACTAGTCCTCAGATCAGGAAGTCAAGTAAGTACTAGGCGCAATGGTCCAGAACATAGAGATGAAAGGGAAAATGTTAATTCATGTACGGAGTTGCTGAATGAGTTTCAGAGTTTGTGTATGGTGAACTTAGAGCAGAGTGAAGCTATAAATATTTATTTGTCACATTTGCCCTATTCAGAGAGAGATCAAATAAGAAAGATAATTGAGGAATACAAGCCGAGTCGAAATGTGCATTCCCCTATAGAGATGAAAATTGTACTAACGGATGATTTACCTGTGTATCAGCATCCTAGGCGTATGGCTTATAGTGAGCAGAACATAGTAGACGAGCAGGTCAACGAGTGGTTAGCACAAAAGATAATAAAGCCCAGTACATCAGAATATGCCTCTCCGATTGTATTAGTACCAAAGAAGAATGGACAGAAACGTCTATGCTGCGATTATCGCAAGTTAAATGAGAAAATAGTGCGAGATAACTTTCCGATGGTACAGATGCAGGATGTTATTGAGAAATTGCAAGGAGCTTTGATTTTTACGACATTAGATTTGACTAACGGTTATTTCCACGTACCAGTTGAAGTTCAGTCACAAAAGTATACATCATTTGTAACGCAGAAAGGACAATATGAGTTCCTATTTGTTCCGTTTGGGATTTCGAATTCGCCAGCAATCTTCACACGTTTCATAGTTGCGGTAATGAGAGAATTGGTTCAGAAGGGTGACGCTGTAGTATATATGGATGATATCATTATACCAAGTAAGGATGTTAAAGAAGGCTTACAGAAGTTGAAAAGAGTGCTAGAATTTTTTTTTCTTTTTTTTTTCTTTTTTTTTTTTATTAAGCGTTGAATCCGTACATTGCATATATCGTATCTTAACAACCCAGGTAAAGAGTATTAAGGAGACCAAACCTATTGCTTTATGCAAGAGGACTTATAGAGATATAATATAGTATAGTATATAGTAATAATAAAAAAAGTAATATTATAATATTGGGAGGGAAACTTAGAGTTGGCCAATAGTTTTGGCAAAATCCAATCTCTTCAACCGCCTCAAAGGCCTGGCAGGTAGTAATCGTCTGGCGAGCATACTATGGTGTCTAATTAGCCTGTCACTGTATCTGCTGGTGTGCCTTCCAATCTGCTCCTCTACTGTATGCAGATTCAAATCCCGATGTAGGGTGGAGCCGCGCACGTACCAAGGGCAGTTCGTTATTTGCCTCATGGCGCGATTCTGCAAGACCTGTATCCGTTTATAGTTCGATTTGGCAGCTATACCCCAAATCTGCACACCGTAGAGCCAGATCGGGGCTACACAGTGTACATAAACTGCTCTTTTGGCTCTCAGTGACATGGTGCTTCTTCTGTTAATCAGCCACCGCAATTGCTGCATTCTTTGCCCACATTTACGAGCCGTAGCTTTCAAGTGTGGACCAAAAGTAAGACGCTTATCAAGGGTGATACCGAGATACTTTGCTTGCTCTGGTTGGTCCAAAGTTACGCCTTCAAGCTTTATGGGTGGGGTGTGGTCTATGAGCGCTTTCAGGGTGAAGCATGGATTGGTGGTCTTCAGTGGGTTGACTTTTAAACTCCATCTTTTGCACCAAGCTGCCAAAGAGTAGAGGTACTCTTGGAGACCATCTGCTGCCTCAAGGCGGCACTTGGAGCTGTAGAGCAGTGCTATATCGTCCGCGTAGGTAGCAAGCAGAGCCTTACGGGGGGCCTCCATATGTTGCTCGCTTGGGGAGGGTAGATCTGCAGTATAGATAGAGTAAAGCAGCGGGCCAAGGACGCTGCCCTGTGGAACTCCAGCTCTCATTTGGCAAGGTGTTGAATGTGTGTTCCTGAACCTGACCATAAACTGACGTCCTTCCAAGAATGATCGTAGGACACCGTAGTATAGTGCTGGGAACAGTTTTTTAATTTTGCTCAGTAGGCCGATATGCCAAACTCTATCGAAGGCTTGCTGCATATCAATAAAGACTGCATTGCAGTATTCTAGATCATCATAGGCCTGTAGGATGTGTCCTGCCAATCTGTGGACTTGCTCCACTGTGCCGTGTCCCTCCCGAAAGCCAAACTGGTGATCCGGCAAGATACCGCATTCCTTGATGATGCCACCAAGACGATTGGCAAGAAGCCTTTCCCAGACCTTCGATAAGGAAGACAAGAGACTTATTGGCCGATACGACTCAGGGTCGTCCTCCGGTTTTCCAGGCTTATGGATCATCAGGATTGTTGCTATCTTCCACTGCTTAGGGAAAAACTGCATCCTTAGCATGGCGTTAAAAATGAGCACTATGTAGAGTATCGCCCGAGTAGGCAATGCTTTCAGTGTGGAATTGCACACTCTGTCAATGCCAGGAGCCTTCTTCCTCGGTAGGGACTTGATGACTTCAACAATCTCCTCAGCCCTGGCTGGTTTAATGGGTAAGGCCATTTGTAGAGGTGTTTGCAGACTATCTTTTGCCTCTTTGTACTGCGCCTCCGTGGCGAATTGGTAATGGGTGAACCTGTCCCCTAAATGATGTGCAAACGAATTGGCCTGCTCTTCTTCGTTTCTAGCAAGTTCACCGTTGGGACACCGGATGGGAATCTGTCTGAACGGTTGTCTCTTAAGAGACTTAGTGGTCTTCCAAAGCGAATATCCAGCATCCACGGTGTAATCCATGGAAGCAAGCTTTTGTTCAAAGAAGTTGCTTCGAAGTTCTCTCAGGGTGTTTCGAAGTTGCTTGGCAGCCCGGTTCCATAGAGTTCGGTCCCATGGGTCTTGAGATCGGATTGCGAGTCTTCGAAGTCTTCTTTTTTGTGACAAAAGCTCTCTGGCCTCTCTTGTAAGAACTATTCCATAGGCGGCGCTTGTCGGAGGATGCGAGGGCGTTGAGGCAGCAGCAGCCATGTGTATACTCTCTGTGATGTTATCTACAGCCATCTCGATATCTTCCTCAGAGTTAAGCGAGACGTTCAGTTGAATCGACCTCTCCAAATGTTGCCTAAATGCGAGCAGATCAGTGTGCTTGGTGACTAGATGAGGGCTTGGATTTTCTATAATGCCATCTGTTTTAATGCTGATGACTAAGGCCAGATGGTCGGAGTCCAGATCCCAGCTCTGACTTATTGTTGTTCGAGAATCCGGAATACCATGATGGTTGGTGATCCAGTTGCAAGGATCTTAGCGCCAGTAGCAGAGATGGCTTCCGCTAGCTCTCGCCTCTAGGGGAATTGTAAGTGTCTCCCCACAGCCAGTGTCGGGCATTCCAGTCACCACCAACCAAATACCTTTGCCCGCAAGCACGGAGTGCATCGATGTAATGTCTTTCCTCAATCCTGACTCTGGGAGGGCAGTAAATGGCGCTGAACTCCACATCGCCCAGTCCTGTGGCTACTTTTACTGCTGACATTTGCATGCTGCGTGTCTCAATGACCCTTTGTGGAAAATGACGAAGCGAAGTCTTAACTAAAACCGCAACTCCACCAACGCTATTATTATTCCGCGATGGCTTGAAGGCTGGATAGAAGGCATATCCATGTATTTTAACAGCTGCCCCTCTTTTAATTCTGATCTCCGTCAAAAGAAGAATGTCAACGCTATTCTTGTGCGCGAAGAGCTCAACCTCTTTTGCTTTCCGTGAAATGCCGTTAGCATTCCAGATGAGAACCTTTAGTGGGTTCATTGAGATGCTGAAACGTTGTTCTGGAGCTGAAGATTAGATCCAGCCCATTGCTTAATCGTGTTGGCCAATTCAAAAACCATTTTTTCAAGTTTTTCAAGGCGTTGATTGGCTTGACTATTATGCTGCTGCTGTTCTTGCTGCTGTTGCTGTAGCCACATAAGAAACTGCTGCTGCTGCTGCTGTTGGAGCTGTTGTTGCCATTGTTGAAATTGTGTCTGCTGTTGTTGTAGCTGTGCCTGAACTTCATATGAATTCTGTTGCTGGTTATTCGACGCTGAGCAGGTGTAGCAGGTATTGCATTTGAATTACCATTTGCTACGGCAGCATAGGAGGCTCCTGTATTACTTCTAGTGCCTACCAAAGGTTGGTGCTGAGCAATATTTCGCTGGTGCTGCTGTATTGTTGGTCTATTAGCCCCCTTTTTGTGACTAGACTGCAAGGTAGGAAACTGTTGCTGGTCTCCAGGAAGTGTGGTAGAGTAAGCATATGCCACTTGATTATTTAAGGGGACATGACCCGTCCTGTGCGTATTAATTGCCTTCTTTGCGGAGCCCATTGATCGGCGTAGAAACTCCTGATACCATTGGCATCCTTTATAACTGGCCATATGGCTTCCAGAGCAGTGAATGCAGGTTGGCTGTGCATCTAGGGGGCGTGTGCGTTGTGAGGTTTGGTGATTTTCACCGCATCTGGCACAGTTGTGATGTCTGCGGCAGTATTTGGCTGTGTGGCCGAAATCCTGGCATCGACGACATTGAGCAATCTCTGTGGATTTTCGCATCCTTTCAATCCTTATTTTTTGGCGGCAAAGGGTCTTGACTTGGTAAATTTCGTTAATTTTTGCACAAGGCTTAATATTAATGAAAAAAATATTAAGTTTTTCGTCCTTGTTAGTCCTTGAGCTTGGATTATGGATGTGAAGGACCTCGAAGCCCAAAATTTTAAATCCGGCGGTAATATCATTGTTTAGGGTGCTATGATGTAGGTCTCTTACAACAATTCTATGAGGCTTTTCAGTCTGCAATTGGTATGTGTGGAATTCTATTCCAATGGTATCGAAACGATCCACAATTGCTCTATAGGTATCACTGTCTTTGGGGAGGATTCTGACCGTTTCCCCCTGGTTAGCTTTGACGACAACGTTATTCAAATTTGCAACGTCCTTTATGACATCAAATAAGTCATTTAAGTTGCTAATATTGACAACTATTTGCGGTGGTTTTGGAGGGCCTTTAAGCTGATTACCAGAGCTCGTTGATTCTCCTTGAAGACACTGGTCTGTATTAACTGCTTCATAAAGGTTTTCATCCATTTGGTCATTTCCAGCGTCTGCATCTACATTCATCCGAACTTCCTCATTATTATGGCAAATCTGTTGTTGGTGTTTGCCTGTTGGCTTGCAGTGGGGGGCACGCCCAGGTCCCGGCCGCCGCTCCCTCGTTTAGATTTAGGATAGGATGACAAAATCTGATCGTTTTTTCTTTTGCCCGTTCTCCGTTTTTGAGCATCCAGAAGTCGTTCGGCAGCAGTGCGAAGTGTTTTTGCCTCAGTGTCGTCGGGGCATGTGGATATGGAGTTTTCTTGGCTATCAAAGCTTAGTGCAGGGCAGATACTGCTTATTGTAGCAGTTGCCATGGTGTAGGTGGTGTTGTTGGTGGCACTAGTGAATGTTACTGTTGTTGTGGTTTCCGTGCATGTAGAGCGTTCAGCCTCTGAACGGTACTCAGAACGAACCTCAGAAGGTAATTTGCCTGATATTAGAAGCATTCTCTCATGACCAGACCGCTTATTTCTAAGCCGAGAGTCAGATGAACTATTCGCATTCATTATACCGTAGCTGATAAGCGAAGTTTTTATTGCCCCTCTTGTGCGGCTGTGCGCAGACTGAGGGGAATGTCTTGCCCGAAGGGCAGTGAATACAGTTGTAAAAACGTTCACAAATGTGTTTTTTGTTTTTGTCCAATTGCCGACACCGCACGAAGCAGCACCCGAATTTATGATGTATGCTTTTTTAGCACACAAGAGAATGCTCCGTTAAAGCAGAATAAAGAAAACAACTTTGCACAAGCGCGACACAACCGATCTCTATGAAAGTTGATTCGAGACTCAGTGCTAGAAGTGGCAGGAAAGAATTGTTTGAAGATAAACTGGAGTAAAGGTCAAATTTTGCAAAGTAAGGTAGATTTCTTGGGGTATGTTATAGAAAATGGTACCATAACACCCGGTAAGGAGAAAACACAGTGCGTAGCAAACTTTTCGATCCCAAAGGATAAAAAAGCTATACAACGATTTATTGGGCTGACTTCTTATTTCAGGCAATTCATTGAAGGATACGCAGTCATAGCCAGGCCATTGTCGGATTTGTTGAGAAAGGATTCTAAGTTCGAGTTCAAGGAGTTGCAGCGATTAGCATTCGAGCAATTGAAAGCCGCTCTCACTAGGAAACCAGTTTTACGATTGTACAATCCTAAATTATCTACGGAGATACACACGGATGCTTCTAAGTTAGGTTTTGGGGCTGTCTTGTTACAAAAGGATTCAGAAGATGGTCAGCTGCACCCAGTGATGTATATGAGTAAGAAAACAAAGCCATGTGAGGAAAACTATCATTCATACGAACTTGAAGTGCTAGCAGTAATAGGAGCATTGACTAAATGACGTGTGTATGTTCTCGGACTGAAATTTAAAATCATTACGGACTGTAACGCGTTTGCCATGACGATGAAAAAGAAAGACGTTCCATTAAGAGTAGCTAGGTGGGCAATGTATCTGCAGGACTACGATTACGAAATAGAACATCGTTCAGGATCGAAGATGTGATACGTAGACGCTCTCAGTCGAGTTGCTTGTTACGTATTAACAGAGAGTGTTATGCACAGGCTTAAGGATGCGCAGTGTGCAGATGAATGGACAAGGGTGGTCAGAAATCTGGTGGAAAAGCAGGGATACGAGGATTATTATATGGCAAACCAAATCTTATTCAAAGATCTAAACCGAGAGTTAATAGTTGTTCCATCTCAAATGGAAACCGAAATAATACAGATCGCCCACAGGCAGGGACATTTTTCGTTGAAGAAAACACAGGATCTGGTAGAGAAATCTTACTTTATTCCTAAACTAAGAAATAAAGTAGAAAGAGTGGTAGGCGGTTGCGTGCAGTGTATCTTAGTTAATACAAAAGCGGGCAGGCAAGAAGGGTACCTAACTCCCATTGACAAGGGTGATAAACCATTAGTTACCTATCACTTAGACCATGTCGGGCCGATGGAGATTACAAAGAAAAGATATAATCACATTTTGGTAGTTGTTGATGCATTTTCAAAATTCGTTTGGTTGTACCCTACACGTAGTACCGGAGTAGAGGAGGTGCTGAACTGTTTAGAAAGGCAAGCAGTATCATTTGGTAACCCATTCAGAATTGTCACTGATCGTGGCGCAGCTTTCACATCGCACTTATTCAAAGAGTACTGTGACAAGCAGAAGATACAACATTTGTTAATAGCTACAGGCGTACCTAGAGGCAATGGACAGGTCGAGAGAATGCACAAAATAGTAGTACCGATGCTGTCAAAGATGATCTTAGAAAATCCAGGAAATTGGTATAGGCACGTGGGTAGAGTGCAACAGATAATTAACAATATTGAACCTAGGAGTACCAAAGTCGCCCCATTTAAACTCCTAACAGGATTAGACATGCGTATAACTGACATAGCTGAATTGAGAGAATTGGTACAGCAGTCTCTCATAGGTGAGCTAGACGAAGATCGTGAGCAGTTAAGGAAAGAGGCTAGGGACAATATTCAGTCGTTGCAGGAAGAAAATAAGCGAGCCTTTGATAAAAAGAGGAAGGATGAAAAGCAGTACAAGATCAATGACTTAGTTGCAATCAGGCGGACCCAATATGGTGTTGGATTGAAGTTGAGGGGAAAGTTTCTAGGGCCCTATAAGGTCGTCAAGATTCACAAGCACGGCCGGTATGATGTAGAAAGAGTGGGTGAAGGACAAGGCCCTTTTAAAACATCTACGGTGGCCGAATTTATGAAGGAGTTCGGGGCGAACTCTATGTCAGGAGGGCCGAATGTGGGATTTGGTGGGAGAGCAACAGAGTCTGTAGAGATAACAGAGGAAGTAACAGAGAGAGAGACTAGAAGCGGCCGTCGAACAAAGAGAGGAGAGAACACAGCCTCAACGATCGACGCCATTTAATTCGGTGCCAAAGTCTCACTCAGCCGCACACAAATTACGAGCGCAAATATCTGTATTAATCAAAATATACTTAAAGCACAGCGACCGTTGTAATCATAACTAATCTTAAATAATATTCATAAATAAAGACTAATTATAATAAAACCTGGCATCCTGGACTAAAGTAAAACTACGGAAAATCCGGGGCCACATGTATATCATACGTCTGTGCCTAGAATTGAAGGCGATGTGCAATGTTTTCAGCACAAGACACCTCAAAGAGAGAACTGAATGTCTTTTGCTCAGCCTTCAATTTTCTGCACAAATACCTCTGATTCCTCTTTTGGATCTTTGAATCCAACTGCTACTTTCCTGGCTTTATCGCAGGGCATCCCTCGGCGGTAGCAGAAATTTGCACAAAAATTATTCTTGGCGCGACCGACTCGATGATATTATGCAAATTGATTGCTGATTGACACACACACCACGACGCGGGCAACGAATATGTTTGCATATACTGCAATTTCTTGTGTCACTGTCACTTATTGTTGTTGCCTATAATTAACTTTACAGTCCACCCGGGGGCGCCATGAAAAATTAGAAGAGTTTTTCTAACGAAATTAACCGAAAACTTTGGGTGGCTGTAATTTAATTATTTGTTCGGCGGGGCGAAAATGGATACGCTCGATCTATTTCAATGTTAGGGAACATTTATATTTCCTTCACAATTCAAATCTCTTACTCTAGCTAACCTACGGTGGCAAAGCGGGGCGAATTCGCCAAGAGCGAGAGAGCGAGCTTTTATTGCGCTCCCGCTTTGCCCTAGCCTAACTTACACTGGACTTCATAATTAAGATCAAATAACTAATAATCGCCGCCATGGATGGTAGGTCACGAAACAGTTATCTTAGTAAGTTTAGTTATAATTTTCCTCGCATATTAACACTCTATCAGCTATCTTTCCTGCATGTTCGCGTTCGCGTCATGCGGCAGCGCCCCTCGGTCAGTTAAGCGGGAGGAGAGCTGCGTTTTGACTGGAATTCACACGCAACAGCCTTCTGCTGGTGTCACAGGGGCCACTTGATTGTGTAGTAATAGCATTGCTAATTTAAAGATGCAGTAATTGCATATCAACGTCCACTGAACATCCAAAATGGTGGGGTAACGCCAAAACAGACGAATTGTTGCGTCGATAGATACAGGGTGGCTCCTGTGGGTTGCTTCTGTGCTAATGTGTGCATATGTGCACTGCACCAAATTACTGTCTCCAACTTACTTTGGGCAACAAAGGTCTGAATATTCCTTTCAGAAGCTCGTTTTGCAGATTTGAATGCCCACGCTGGAAGCAAATATGTTGATTTCACAAGTTTTTTTGTCAATGAACGAGTACTGGTCTGAGTGGTGCACTTAAATTGATTTTTATAACTCCCGAGAAGCTTCGATAGGGGGGGGGGCTATGTATGTTCTTGGTTTACATCTGACTCGAATTGTCTATATCAACATAGTGTAAGTGCCTAGTATGTCTAGATAACATGATAAGAGATGGGAGAATATATGATCGACGAATATAAATTATTATGACTGTTAACATTCTTACGGAAGATTGTACAAAATCCTGAGTATCACCAAGTTTAGTTTTTAAGTCGGCCCACTAGTACTTGTGAGTATTATTCGAATAATTTTAAATGTAATCCTTGATTGCTGACGCAACTTAAGGGGAATTGACCCACGGACCGATCTAGTGCTCTCCACCCTTTGCTGTTTGTGACGTTGAATTTGGGAATTAGTCTATACATTGAAAGTTGCAAAAGATCCTGGTCTTACAATTTAAAAATTTTGAACAGTCAGGAGTGGCGGTAGAGTATTTTGGCAGGCGCGCAGGTCGTCTTTTTCCTCGTCCGTTCCTTAATAAAGATTTAAATCCACACAAATTTTTTGGTTTTTGTTTAAAAAAAAAAAATTAACTCTAAACTTGCAGTTATTGCACAACTGAGTGAATAACATGATAGTCTTATGACATAGCTATCGCGAAAAATTTAATATTTTGCTCAGCAGCGGTAGACTGCCGATTTTCTATCGCCTTGCACCGAAGGCAGAAATCGTTGAAAAATATTGCGAATCTAATTTGTGCTCATCAGGGGGGATTGGTTTCCTTCAAATTTCGGAGCTTTTGGTTGAATCACACAAACCATATCGGACAAAATGGCCAAGAACCTTGAAAACTTAAATGGGTATTATTAATGATCGTATTTCATCAGACTTTAAGGTAGGTTAGGTGAGGTTGAGGCGGCTGCCGGGCTCGCTCGGAGCCCGTCACACTTTTGTAGGCAGTCTAGAGCCTCCCTGATTGCTTGCCTTATGTTTAGCTGTTCAGAGTAGATTCCCCCTCCGACTCTGTCGTCCAGCTTTGATCTGTCTGTAAAGATGTTTATGGCCCCATCTGGGCCTGCGAGTCCCTCGAGCCATTCGTCTCTGTGAGGGATGATTGTGTCGAAGGGGGTGACTGTGGAACTCTCTTGGAACTTGGTAGTCTGTTTTTGAGGGGACGGTATTGCTTTTATTTAATATGCCCACGAGTCTCTCAAAGGTTTTGAGGAGGAAGGACGATAGGCTGATTGGTCTAAAGTCTTTTGCAGCTGAGTGCGAGGCTTTCCCAGCTTTGGGAATGAAGACTATCTTTGCCTTAAGCCATGTTCGCGGGATTGTACCCACAGCCAGTATCTTCCTGAAGATACCTTGTAGCCAGTTGATGGCCGTATCTCCGGCCTTCTGAAGTTGGGCCGGGATTACCTGGTCTGGGCCTGGCGATTTGAACGGGTTGAAGCTGTTTATTGCCCAGCTTATGTTACGTTTTGTGAGGATGTGATCCATCGAGATTACCGGTCCCTCTCCTGGAAGATGTGCCGTCTCGATGGTTGTGCACCCTGGAAAATGTGTGTCTAGTAGAATGTGCAGGGACTCCTCACTGGAGTTAGTCCACGTGCCGTCATTCCTTTTAAGATACCCTACCGAGGGGTTAGTTTTTGAGAGAATCTTGCGAAGCCTTGCGGCCTCTGACGTTTCCTCAATTTCCGAGCAAAATTTTTGGCAAGAGGCCCTTTTTGCTTTCCTTGTTTCCTTTTTATATAGTGACAAACTGATTTTGTAGTCTGCCCAGTGGCTCTCCTCGTTCGCGCTTTTGGCCCTGTTGAAAAGGGTCCTGCAGCTTTTACGTAGGATGTCTATTTGCTTTGACCACCAGGGGGGTTTCTTTTTCCCCCTAGGTTTGCTAGAGGGGCATGCTGCCGCGAAGGCTTTGTTGCATGCCTCTGTGAACCCGTTTCACTAGGCGATCTAGGACGTCTTTGGTGTCAGGGCATGATGGTGCTTTGGAGGGGAGTAAGTCCTCCAGGGCTGAGCTATATTTTTCCCAGTTGGCTTTCCTGGGATTAATATAGTCCTTAGGTTTCGGACACTCGAGGGATAGTGTGGTCTCGATGTATCTGTGGTCAGAGAAAGAGTGGTCATCAAGGACTTGCCAACTCTTGACTATGTCTAACAGGCTGGAAGACACTAGGGTGATGTCAATAACCTCCTGTCGATTTTTAATTATAAAAGTGGGGTCGTTGCCCCGATTACAAATAAATAGATTTGAGTTAAGGATGAAGCTGAAAAGTGACTCACCCTTTACATTTGTGTTCGAGCTCCATTGAGTGTGGTGAGCGTTGGCATCGCAACCTATTAATAGGTCTATGTCCGACCTCTCGCTGTCGCTGGCTAGTTTGCGAACAAGGTCGTTGGGAGGATCGTTTCCCTCATGGGCCATGTAGGACGACATCAGCCTTAGATGTGTCCCTTTCAGCTCTAGGCTTGCCGCCGTGTTGTTGCTATCGCTATAATTATGGAGCAGAAAGATATTAAGGTGCTTTCTGGCGAGAATGCAGGTGCGGGTTTTACCTTCATGTTGAGCTACAATTATCTTGTACTCCTTCGACCCTAGTCCACAAACCTTGTCTCCCACTATCCAAGGTTCCTGGATCAGGGCTACGTCTGCTCCGCTCTCTTCGAGGCGGAGTATAAGAGCAGCGGATGCTGCTTTACAGTGGTGGAGATTGATCTGAAGGAGCCTCAGGGACATCCTTAGTGTTCTCCACCTCTGTAATGTCGGCATCCGGATCGTCCTCGACTTCCTCGTGGCAACACATCGCCTCGAAGTCGCATCTCAGCGTGCCATTGGTGGAGTAGCCCTCTGGGTGTATCTCTGTGTGATCGTCGGGTGCTTCGATCTCCGAGGCAGCGTCCTGCTCGACTGGCTTGTCGACAGGACGTGCCTCGGCCGCCGCATCCGACTTGTAGACCTTTACGGTCACAGAGCTCAACCCAAAATTGAGCTCGCCTTTGGCAGCCTCAATCGGGGCCAGCGACTCTTTGTTGAGGACGACCACCGCCTGGTTTGTGGGGACCTGTGTCTTCTTAACTTTGACCACCTTCCAGTCCGCTGTTGGGGGTCCAGGCTACTTTTCCAGCAGCTCGAAGCAGCGGTCGGCCAGTGCCGCTTCCACCCACTTCCACTGGTTCTTAGGGATTCGGGAGTCCGCGCTGCCTTTGTCCAGGACGCCAATCAGCGTCCTTTCCCTGGCAATCTGCACGAACGATGTGTTTGGCAGTACGCTGAAGCGCTTCGGTGTTGGCCCAGGAGTCTCTTGCGAGCGCTGCCTCTTTGTCTGAGGGGCTTCCTTCTTTGGTGCTTCCTTGCCAAAGGTCGGCAGCACCTTCGAGGCCCATTCAACCTTCTTTAACCAACCAGCCCAACGGATAGGGCTGGACATCTGGCTTGCGTTCTGCCGACGGAGTATATTGCCAGCACTCCTTCTATCGGCATATGTAAAAGATTTGGCTTGGACACTAATAGATGGTAACTCATCACCCTCCACTATAACTGCAGGCAGGGCAGCCGCAGGATTGCATAGCCCCTTTGCCAAGGTATCGGTTTTGGGAGCCAATTCACCACCCACTCCGAATCCGGGATGGGACCCGTTTGGGCTCTCCCTAGCATCTTCCGCCGCGCAGGTTTTCACTGCTGATTTGCGGGTCGGGCCAGGCCTTTGGGCCGCTGCCTTCCCCTGTTTGGGATTGCTACCTGTTGGCAGTTGGGGAGTGCCAGACTCATTTTTTTTGTTTTTTATATCTTCCATTCGTTTCCCCCGAGCTGCAGAGAAGGGGTACGGTCCGTCCGAGCAGAGATCCACGTTGCCCGGATAAGGCATACTTAGAACAGGGGGCTGCCAAGTGCCTGAGCTCTCCGTTAACGACTGGGCTAGTTTTATATACCGGGCCCCCAGCCAGGCTGGCTCTCGGCACGGGTCGAATAACACTCTTAGTCCGGCCCGGTGTGAGCTGAATGTGGGGGTTGGGATGTGGGTAGGTAGTGTGTAAGGATAGGGGAGTGTGTGAGCTACTTATACGAGGCGGCACCACAAGCGCATCGTCAGTGTTGCTACTTCGCGAACACCCGCTGGCTGACCGGGGCTGCTTATTTTCGGTACTCTCCTTAGGGATGTCCGCTTATTCGCAGCTGACCTACCTATATGACCTGCATATAGGTAGGTCGTTCGCTATCCGCAACCTGTGACCCGTCCGGTGGCCTCAGCTAGGCCCCCTTTGAGCCACCTCACGAGCTCATCAGACCAGATGGTTCACTGTTAGTACCCGTACTATAATAAATACACTGATTGGTGTCGATTAAAAGAACCAAAAATTTGGAAAGGTATAAAGTCTAAGAGTGACTCACCTCTGTCATTGATGTCGGTGCTTCCCCACACATTGTGGTGGGCATTGGCGTGTGTCCCGATGACGACTTGATGGCTTTTGGCGCCTGCTTCTGTCACCAGACTCCTGAGTTCGTCAGGTGGTTCTGTCATGAGCCATATAGCAGGAAGCTACCAGAAGGCGCTTTTCCTCACTTTCCAGCATCACAACCGTCAGGTCATCCTTGCTGTAATGAGACATAAGGTAAGCATGGATCCCCTTTTGTACGAGTACGACAGTTCTGTTCCTGCTTACCGATGTTGAGTAGACCAAGTTGTGATTGATGGACTTGAGACCTAAGTCACTTTCCTCCTCGCCTGCCTGTAGGGTGTGCGCGTCCGTGTCTTCGGGGTGGCGCTTTTTGAGGCGCATGTAGACGCTACTGCCCCAAGCCATCTTCCCGAATTTGGGGTACAGCAGATCCTCTGCTTTCTTTATTTATTTGGAGGATCACACATTAGCCCCCCTCGTTGGGTTGTGGGCTACCAATGTGTAAGATCCTCCAATCGGTCGTTGGCACGTCCGCGTTTTGCCGCTGAAGGAGCTTCAGCGCTCGGTCCCCCTGGATTGTGATGGGGAAGAGTACCTTCGCCTTAGGCTTGGACGGGATAAGCTCCCGGTCCACAACCTCCAGCTTGGCCCTTTCCCACATCGCCTCCAGTTGGCAGACCGTGCGCGTCAGCCACCTTACGGTGGGTCGTCGTTGCACTTTAGGATTTTAACCCCATTTAGCCACGCAGCACCATCGAAAGTGGGCATTGTGGCCGCGGGGTCTTCCTCCATATGTGCAATGAGTGCTTCGACGAGACGTGCGTGCATCAGCTTCCACTGAGCCGCTCTCATCTTGCCATTCTCCTCGCTGCGGTCGATGAGTGCCACGATCAGATGTCGTTTGGTCACATCGCTGACCTTCGCTTTCGGCTTTGTTGGCTTCTTGGCCGCTTTCGGTGGAGGGCTGCACTCTTGGGCCCGCGTTGCCACTTGCTCGCAGGAATGTCCTTAATGGCACTCTCAGTCGAGCGTTGCCTCTTGGTGGCCATCATTTCGGTTCCCGCGCCGTGCTGTAAGTGCTGCTAATAGGCTATTCACACTGACGACCATCCACCATCCATTTCGGGGATGGTCCGTAAGGTTTTTCCGTTCCGAAAATTTCCCAGTTAGTTACCCATCCATTTTGGATGTTCCTAAACCGCACTTGTCTACGCGATATTCGTTCTTTTTTTTATTATTAAGCGTTGAATCCGTACATTGCATATATCATATCTTAACAACACAGGTAAATAATATTGAGGAGACGAAACCTATTTCTTAATGCAAGAGGACTTATAAAAGATATAAAAAAGATTAAAAAAATATTATAATATTGGGAGGGAAACTTAGAGTTGACCTATACATAAAGTGCTCTTTTGGCTCTCAGCGACATGGTGCATCTTCCGTTAGTCAGCCACCGTAGTTGCTACATTTCAAGTGTGGACCAAAAGTAAGACGCTATTTTGCTTGCTCTGGTTGATCCAAATTTACGCCTTCAAACTTTATGGGTGGGGTGTGGTCTATGAGCGCTTTCAGGGTGAAGCATAGATTGGTGGTCTTCAGTGGGTTTTAACTTCCATCTCTTGCACCAAGCTGCCAAGGAGTGGAGGTACTCCTGGAGTCCATCTGCTGCCTCAAAGCGGCATTTGGAGCTGTAAAGCAGTGCTATATCGTCCGCGTAAGTAGCAAAAAGAGCCAGCGGGCCAAGGACGCTGCCCTGTGGAACTCCAGCTCTCATTTGGCGAGGGGCTGAATAGGTGTTCCTGAACCTGACCATAAACTGCCGTCCTTCCAAGTATGATCGTAGGACTCCGTAGTGTGGTACTGGGAAGAGTTTTTTAGTTTTTCTCAGTAGGCTGATATGCCAAATTCTATCGAATGCTTGCTGCATATCAATGAAGACTGCATTGCAGCATTCTAAATCATTACAGGCTCATGGAGGATGTGTCTTGCCAATCTGTGGATTTGCTCCACTGTGCTGTGTTCCTCATGAAAGCCAAACTGGGAATCCGGCAAGATACGGCATTCCTTGATAATACCACCAAGACGATTGGCAAGAAGCTTCTCCCACACCTTACATAAAGAAGACAATAGACTTATTGGCCGATACGACTCAGGGTCATCCCCCGATTTTCCAGGTTTATGGATCATCAGGATTGCTGCTATCTTCCACTGCTTAGGGAAAAACTGCACCCTGTAGAGTATCGCCCGAGTAGGCAATACCTTCAGTGTAGAATTGCACACTCTGTCAATACCAGGAGCCTTCTTCCTCGGTAGGGACTTGATGACTTCAACAATCTCATCAACACTGGCTGGTTTAATGCGTAACGCCATTTGTAGAGGTGCTTGCAGACTCTTGTCGGTTGTCTCTTGAGAGACTTAGTGGTCTTCCAAAGCGAAAATCCAGCATCCACGGTGTAATCCATGGAAGCAAGCTTTTGTTCAAAGAAGTTGCATCGAGATCTCTCAGTGTGTTTCGAAGTTGCTTGGCAGCCCGGTTCCATAGAATTCGGTCCAATGGTTCTTGAGATCAGATTGCGCGTCTTCGAAGTCTCCTTTTTTGTGAAAAATGCTCTCTGGCCTCTCTTGTAAGAGCTATTCCATAGGCGGCGCTTGGCGGAGGATGCGAAGGCGTTGCGGCAGCTGCAGCCATGTATATACTCTCTGTGATGTTTTCTACAGCCATCTCGATATCTTCCTCTGAGTTTAGCGTGACGTTCAGTTGAATCGTTCTTTCCAAATGTTGCCTAAAGGCGAGCAGATCAGTTTGCCTGGTGACTAGACCAAGGCTTGGATTTTCTATAATGGCATCTGTCTCAATGTTGATGACTAGGGCCAGATGGTCGGAGTTCAGATCTCAGCTCTGACTTATTGTTGTTCGAGAATCCGGAATACCATGAATACCACTGCGAAGTCTATGCAGGTTTGAAGGTTTGATCACATTCACATAGACATTATTGTGATGCCCTTGATTGCCGGATACAGTTATTGTCTGACAATGATTGACCGTTATTCCCGCTGGCCGGAGGCAGTGCCGTTGAAGGATATGACTGCAGACACCATATGTGAAGCAGTATGGTCGCGCTGGATATCGCGTTTAGGGTGCCCATTGACTATTGCAACTGATCAAGGAACTCAATTCGAATCTGCTCTCTTTAAGTCTCTAGCGAATATACTGAGAAGCGAGCACATTCACACGACGCCATACCACCCCCAGTCAAATGGCATGATCGAACGTTGGTCTTCACCATCCGTATTAATAGACGAGGGGGAACGTTGTGAGCTGCTGCGGCGACCGCAACTCTACATTTATACCCGATACATACATAGTCAGTATGGCTACATTGAACGACAATGTGTGCGTGCGGGAGAGACAGAAAACGTGTCTGAACATGTCGCCGGGCGCTGCGTAGTCACTGCAAATTAATTTGTTCCTTTTCGCTATAATAATAATCCGATTTGATTGGGATTCGGCAAGATTCGGCAATCTGGTAGATATGGCCATTCTCTATGATTGTGCCTTTTTAGTATTCTCGTATCTTCAATATTGTGGAGGCCACAGATTTTCGTCTTTTGTGGGGCGGGAGAGGGTGGGGAAAAATTTTGAGATAGAAGTTTCATAGTGAGATCTAACAACAGTGTGCATACCAAATTTGGTTACTCTAGCGTGAATAGTCTCTGTGATTTGTGGATGCCCCAGATTTTCGTCCTTTGCAGGGGTGGAAGGGGGTGTGGCAAAATTTTTAAACAAACTCGTCAAGGTCCGATATCACAGGAGTGTGGATCAACAATTTGGTTACTCTAGCTTTTATAGTCTCTGAGATCTGGGCGCTAATGTTTTGCGCTAAGCAAAGCCGGCTATGATACGTGTGTGTTAGAGAGAGACAGGGCGAGAAAAAATGAAATTGTTTTCATCATTCCGGCTATTGAAATGATTCGATTCAATTCAGGTTCTGCAGTCTAAAAGATATGGTCATTCTCTCTGATTTTCGGAATTTGTGGGGGTGGAAGTGGGCGTGGCAATGTTTTGAAATATACTTGCAACATTGACATATCACAGAAGTCCGGATATTAACTGTCGTTGCTCTAGCTCTTATAGTCTTTGATCACTGAGCGCTGATAGGGACGGACAGACGGACGGACGGACAGTTAGACAGGGCTCAATCGACTCGGCTATTGATGCTGATCAAGAATATATATATTCGTTTTGGGGTCGGAAACGATTCCTTCTGGACGTTACACACATCCATTTTTACCACAAATCGAATGTACCCCATTACTCATTTCGAGTATCGGGAAGAGGAAGAGAATTAGTGGTGGAGAGGGTATATGGTAGAGGGAATTATAATCCGAGCATAAGACCCTAAACGGTTCATGCAAGGAATAATTCGATCTACAAACTGGAAGGGACAACGGTATATAACTTCTATTGAATCTAATAGGAATCGTAAAGTTTATGCGGCTCTGGATCAAGTTGCGCACAAAAATCACACTAACTAAGGATGGGAGGTTTACTAATAGAAATCTACTAGAGTAAGATGGCATTCTCACGCCTGCACCCAGTAACTGCGTAACTTATTTGCAGTTATTATTTGCGACTATGTTAAGCACATACATATAAAGCACATCACAACAACTTGTCCTGTTGCACAGTGTAATTACAAGCATTAAGATCCTTTTGTTATTGATTGGTTTCCTCATCATCTCAGACTGGGAAAGTAGTAAAAAAAAAAAATTTGTTTAAACCGAAAAAGAGGGGGTAACGCTCTGAGTCGCAGCTACGGCCGCGGCTACATTTATACCCGATACATAGTCAGTATGGCTTCTATCCGCCAGAGGGCGGACTATTATTAGCGGTCTGGCATCTTGATCTCAGACTTCGACGCTAAACAAAGCATGTGTTAGATTAAATGATAATTAATAAAGAACAATAATAAGAACTCAAGCGTACATTGGCCAACCCGCCAAAGTATTGTGGCAGCCCGGATCGCAGCCCCTCAGCCACACTGATGACATTGTGGTATTGTGGCAGCCCGGATCGCAGCCCCTCAACAACACTGATTTTAGAGTCGCTCGCTGGTGTGGCAGCACCGGCGACTATTATTAGCGGTCTGCCATCTTGATCTGAGACTTCGACGATAAGAGAACATTTTGTAGATTAAATATTAGTTAATAAAGAACATCAATAAGAATTCATACTTATATTGGCCAACCCGATAAAGTGGTGACCCCTCCGTTTATCCTCGATCAAAGACAAACTGGCAGAAGACGTCGACAAATTTTAGGACGCAACAAACATGGCGAACACGGAGGCCACATCAAATGAGCTAAGGGAGCAACTGCTGCAGCTTCAAGTAGCAGTCGAACAGCCAACAGCTCCAAACATTCAACATTTAGCTCAGATCATCATTCCAAAATTCAATAAATTTAATCCGCATCTTTGGTTCGCACAACTGGAGCGCTCTTTAACTAGCACAATGTGGTGCGCGCCGACCACAAAATTTTGTGCAATCGAAGATCACATTACTCGCCCACCGTCTGACAACAAGTACGACGCAAGTAAGCGTCAGCTGCTCAAAACCTTCGGCGAGTCAGAGGATTCAAAAATGAGACGACCAGGAGCCTTCTTCCTCGGTAGGGACTTGATGACTTCAACAATCTCATCAACACTGGCTGGTTTAATGCGTAACGCCATTTGTAGAGGTGCTTGCAGACTCTTGTCGGTTGTCTCTTGAGAGACTTAGTGGTCTTCCAAAGCGAAAATCCAGCATCCACGGTGTAATCCATGGAAGCAAGCTTTTGTTCAAAGAAGTTGCATCGAGATCTCTCAGTGTGTTTCGAAGTTGCTTGGCAGCCCGGTTCCATAGAATTCGGTCCAATGGTTCTTAAGATCAGATTGCGCGTCTTCGAAGTCTCCTTTTTTGTGAAAAATGCTCTCTGGCCTCTCTTGTAAGAGCTATTCCATAGGCGGCGCTTGGCGGAGGATGCGAAGGCGTTGCGGCAGCTGCAGCCATGTATATACTCTCTGTGATGTTTTCTACAGCCATCTCGATATCTTCCTCTGAGTTTAGCGTGACGTTCAGTTGAATCGTTCTTTCCAAATGTTGCCTAAAGGCGAGCAGATCAGTTTGCCTGGTGACTAGACCAAGGCTTGGATTTTCTATAATGGCATCTGTCTCAATGTTGATGACTAGGGCCAGATGGTCGGAGTTCAGATCCCAGCTCTGACTTATTGTTGTTCGAGAATCCGGAATACCATGAATACCACTGCGAAGTCTATGCAGGTTTGAAGGTTTGATCACATTCACATAGACATTATTGTGATGCCCTTGATTGCCGGATACAGTTATTGTCTGACAATGATTGACCGTTATTCCCGCTGGCCGGAGGCAGTGCCGTTGAAGGATATGACTGCAGACACCATATGTGAAGCAGTATGGTCGCGCTGGATATCGCGTTTAGGGTGCCCATTGACTATTGCAACTGATCAAGGAACTCAATTCGAATCTGCTCTCTTTAAGTCTCTAGCGAATATACTGAGAAGCGAGCACATTCACACGACGCCATACCACCCCCAGTCAAATGGCATGATCGAACGTTGGTCTTCACCATCCGTATTAATAGACGAGGGGGAACGTTGTGAGCTGCTGCGGCGACCGCAACTCTACATTTATACCCGATACATACATAGTCAGTATGGCTACATTGAACGACAATGTGTGCGTGCGGGAGAGACAGAAAACGTGTCTGAACATGTCGCCGGGCGCTGCGTAGTCACTGCAAATTAATTTGTTCCTTTTCGCTATAATAATAATCCGATTTGATTGGGATTCGGCAAGATTCGGCAATCTGGTAGATATGGCCATTCTCTATGATTGTGCCTTTTTAGTATTCTCGTATCTTCAATATTGTGGAGGCCACAGATTTTCGTCTTTTGTGGGGCGGGAGAGGGTGGGGAAAAATTTTGAGATAGAAGTTTCATAGTGAGATCTAACAACAGTGTGCATACCAAATTTGGTTACTCTAGCGTGAATAGTCTCTGTGATTTGTGGATGCCCCAGATTTTCGTCCTTTGCAGGGGTGGAAGGGGGTGTGGCAAAATTTTTAAACAAACTCGTCAAGGTCCGATATCACAGGAGTGTGGATCAACAATTTGGTTACTCTAGCTTTTATAGTCTCTGAGATCTGGGCGCTAATGTTTTGCGCTAAGCAAAGCCGGCTATGATACGTGTGTGTTAGAGAGAGACAGGGCGAGAAAAAATGAAATTGTTTTCATCATTCCGGCTATTGAAATGATTCGATTCAATTCAGGTTCTGCAGTCTAAAAGATATGGTCATTCTCTCTGATTTTCGGAATTTGTGGGGGTGGAAGTGGGCGTGGCAATGTTTTGAAATATACTTGCAACATTGACATATCACAGAAGTCCGGATATTAACTGTCGTTGCTCTAGCTCTTATAGTCTTTGATCACTGAGCGCTGATAGGGACGGACAGACGGACGGACGGACAGTTAGACAGGGCTCAATCGACTCGGCTATTGATGCTGATCAAGAATATATATATTCGTTTTGGGGTCGGAAACGATTCCTTCTGGACGTTACACACATCCATTTTTACCACAAATCGAATGTACCCCATTACTCATTTTGAGTATCGGGTATAGTAAGAGGAAGAGAATTAGTGGTGGAGAGGGTATATGGTAGAGGGAATTATAATCCGAGCATAAGACCCTAAACGGTTCATGCAAGGAATAATTCGATCTACAAACTGGAAGGGACAACGGTATATAACTTCTATTGAATCTAATAGGAATCGTAAAGTTTATGCGGCTCTGGATCAAGTTGCGCACAAAAATCACACTAACTAAGGATGGGAGGTTTACTAATAGAAATCTACTAGAGTAATATGGCATTCTCACGCCTGCACCCAGTAACTGCGTAACTTATTTGCAGTTATTATTTGCGACTATGTTAAGCACATACATATAAAGCACATCACAACAACTTGTCCTGTTGCACAGTGTAATTACAAGTATTAAGATCCTTTTGTTATTGATTGGTTTCCTCATCATCTCAGACTGGGAAAGTAGTAAAAAAAAAATTTGTTGGGCTTAAACCGAAAAAGAGGGGGTAACGCTCTGAGTCGCAGCTACGGCCGCGGCTACATTTATACCCGATATATAGTCAGTATGGCTTCTATCCGCCAGAGGGCGGACTATTATTAGCGGTCTGGCATCTTGATCTCAGACTTCGACGCTAAACAAAGCTTGTGTTAGATTAAATGATAATTAATAAAGAACAATAATAAGAACTCAAGCGTACATTGGCCAACCCGCCAAAGTATTGTGGCAGCCCGGATCGCAGCCCCTCAGCCACACTGATGACATTGTGGTATTGTGGCAGCCCGGATCGCAGCCCCTCAAAAACACTGATTTTAGAGTCGCTCGCTGGTGTGGCAGCACCGGCGACTATTATTAGCGGTCTGCCATCTTGATCTGAGACTTTGACGATAAGAGAACATTTTGTAGATTAAATATTAGTTAATAAAGAACATCAATAAGAATTCATACTTATATTGGCCAACCCGATAAAGTGGTGACCCCTCCGTTTATCCTCGATCAAAGACAAACTGGCAGAAGACGTCGACAAATTTTAGGACGCAACAAACATGGCGAACACGGAGGCCACATCAAATGAGCTAAGGGAGCAACTGCTGCAGCTTCAAGTAGCAGTCGAACAGCCAACAGCTCCAAACATTCAACATTTAGCTCAGATCATCATTCCAAAATTCAATAAATTTAATCCGCATCTTGGTTCGCACAACTGGAGCGCTCTTTAACTAGCACAATGTGGTGCGCGCCGACCACAAAATTTTGTGCAATCGAAGATCACATTACTCGCCCACCGTCTGACAACAAGTACGACGCAAGTAAGCGTCAGCTGCTCAAAACCTTCGGCGAGTAAGAGGATTCAAAAATGAGACGACTGCTCCGGGGCGGAGACATGACTGGGAAGAAGAAATCTGAAATTCATCTTCACTTACGTCGCTTAGCACCTGCTAATAGAGTTGCCTTCGTCGATTCGTCCGCTGATTTCGATTTGGGAGGAGAATGATCTGGACAAGCTGGCAAAGATTGCCGACAAGATTAACGAAAATAGTGCCATCGACTCCATGTGTGTTATGTCGACTCAACCCAATTCCGCTGAGCAAATTCATCAGTGCGTCGCTGCGGTAAGTAGCAAAAGTCCGAAGACGTTGCTGCTGCTTGCACATTCTTCCGCAAAAGATTGATAAGCTACAACAAAACATTCCCAAAAAGCCCAAGGTTCCCCACGGCACGAGCGTGGATTATAATGCCAACAAGGCATCCCTATGTTACTACCACAGTACTTTTGGTGATCGCGCAAGCAAGTACCGGCCAGACTGCCGATTTTATCAACAGTTAAATTAAAGCTGCTACCGCTGACTCAGCTGGTAGGGGGTAGCATCTCAACGACCAGCGACAAGTTATCTGTGAATCACGATCATTGACTGCACATCCATGATAAAAACCTAATCGGATTTTTCACATCGATTCCGGATCGGTGGTGTCAGTTACACCTTGCACTATGAGTCAACGCAAACTTAGCGATGACAAACTAAAATTGTATGCCGCAAGCCAGACTACCATTAGAACCTTTGGATATCAGGAGCTCGAACTCGACCTGGGCCCCGAGCTAAGTCCAGCGGCAGCGGGCCAGAGTCGGGACCACGACTCTAGGGGGACCCCCAAGAGAGTTCGGGACCCAGCCAGCCCGTGAAGTTCACAGAGGCTAACGCCGCCCAAGAAGAGCAAGGCCCACCAGGAGGCTACCTGCCTCGAGAACCTCTCGGAGCTGGGGAAAATCCTTGACGAGGTTCAAACCAGGATGATGGAGAAAAATACACGCCACATCAACATGGCCACCAGAGCATTGTTCGTGCGTATGAAGGAGCTGCACTCGAACATAATCGAATCGAGCCAGGAAGCTGCAGCGGGTAGAAGCGCCTTGCAGGAAGGCTCCGATGCCCAAGGCCTGTGCCCGAAATGCCCACGGAGCACTCGGATCGCAGACAAGGAGCAGCAGACAACGATCGTCTGGAGGAAAGATGCCGCGCCTCAAACTGAACTGTGGCGTAGACTCTGTCGCCATGAGCATGAGCGCCATGAGGCAGCCCAAGAGCCCCGGAATCCCAGTCAGCAGATGGAGCGTGGTGGCCAAGAGGCCGAAAGCAGCACGCCGTGCTCGCCCAAACGCGGTCATAGTTCAGACCTCCGGAAAGTCGTAAAGGGAGGTGCTGTCAATGGTCACCAGACGAGACGACAAACAGCTTTTGGACCTGGGAAGCTGTGTCTCCAAGGAACGCCACACCATTAACGGCAACCTTCTGCTGGAGGTGGCAAAAGATAGCGTGGAAAGTGCTGAGGGCATGAAGGACAGCATCGCACGGGTCCTCGGCGATGGAGCTTCTGTGCGCGCAATGACGGATGAATGGAAGGTCGTCGTATTGGAGATACGAGACATCGACTCCCTCGCGACGGAGCAGGAGATCCGTGCCATTCTAGCTCGCCAATTCAGATTCACCTTCAGCTTGCCACTACATAACTACAGCTGGAGCACCCGTAGCAGATCGACCCAGGCGCCTGATGGGGGAGAAACTGTCTGTAGCTAAAGAACATCAACTAATCGACAACAAGATCTGTAGATACTACAAAAGTCCATGGGCCAGACCGATGCACATGAAAGCGAAAACAAGTAGTGGATGGCGCGCCTGCGGTGATTATCGGAAGCTCAATGCGATTGCCGTTCCAGATCGTTACCAGATTCCCCACATTCACGATTTTGCTGATCGTCTATATGGCAAAAGCGTTTTCACTACACTAGACTTCGAACGAGCATACTATCAAATACCGATGGCCAAGGAGGACATCGAAAAGACAGCAGTATGCACACCGTTTGGCCTAATTGAATTTGTAAAAATGTCATTTGTATTTAAAAAGACCAAAAGTTCCAGCGTTTCATGGATCAGATTTAACAAGCGGTGGAATACTTGTTTTGCTACATTGATGACATTCTCATAATGTCCAACTCAATGGAGGAGTACAGACAACACGTGGATAATGTGTTGCAAATCTTAAAAGAGCATAGACTTGTATTCACGAGAAGAAGTGCTATTTTGCACAACCTGAAGTGACATTCCTGAGTTACACAGTCAACGGCAATGGAAATAAGCCTCCAGAGGATCGAGTGGAGTCAATTACTGAGTACCCTCAGCCACAAACGATTTGCGAATTAGGTCGCTTTCTTGGTATAGTTTACTATTACCACCGCTGTATACCTCATGCATCAGAAATACATGCGCCACTCAACGACTTGACACGCAACATGAAGAAAAAGACATGAGGTCGTCGACCACCACATTCCACAGGAGGGGCGACAGGACTTCCCCCTGTGGTGTGCCTCTGTGTGCCTCTTTTACCATGTAAGCGGTGCCCCACTCTGATTGCACCCGTCTGCAACCTAGGAGGTTCCTTATCCACAGGTTGATTGCTGGGTGTGTTTTAGTCGCTACCAGGCGATTAATTATTGCCACGCTTTCGTAGCCACGTTGTTAAATGCTCCGGAGATGTCCACGAATACTCCTAGTGCATACTTTTTATTTTGAAGGTCTTTCTCAATGGTAGCTATTACCGAGTGCAGTGCGGTCTCCACCGATTTCCCTTTAGTATAGGCATGCTGGTTGATGTGTAAGTTCAGCAGCTTTTCTAGTGTTTTTAACATAAAGGAGGTAAGGCTTATCGGTCTATAGTCCTTGGGAGTCGCATGGCTGCACTTTCCTGCCTTTGGGAGGAAGACAACTCTCGACGTTCTCCATTGAATGGAATATGGGATATAGCCTGTACTTAGACAAGCTGTGAATATTGCGGAGAGCCATGGGGCAATCGCCTCTTTGGTCACCTGCATCATGGCTGGGAATACTCCGTCAAGTCCTGGGGCTTCTGTGCCCGCAAAGGAGTCTATTGCCCAGTGGATTCGCTTAGTGATTAACAGATCTGTTGGGCGGTGTTGTTCCGCGGTTCTAGGTCCTGGTGCTTTTTGGCATCAGCAACCTCGGTGCAACCAGGGAAATGCTCCTCCATTAGTGCTGTTAGGGCTTCATCACTGCCCTCTGTCCACTGTCCGTCGTCTAGCTTTAGTTGGCGTTGTGTGGTAGGCTGCTTAGAGAGCAGCTTTTCGTCCTCCACGAGTTCCGTTGTGCTTTGCGTATTTCCTTCTTGTAGCTCCTACGTAGGAGTCTGTACTCCTCATAGACGATCCCTTCGTTCGCTTGTTTGGCGATCTTAAAGAATTCCTTGAGGGTGTTCCTTTGAAGGGAGAGATCCCGGTTCCACCAGAGTAGCTTGGACCTCTTCTTCGTCCTCGGGGGTTTGCACGATGTGTCCAACGCGTTGGATAGGGTCTTTAGAGACTTCTCTATTTCCTCCGCGGATTTCACTGAGCCGGACCGAACAGTCTCTAGACTGTTACCTTCGAAGAGTATTGGAAATCGCACTTAAACTGTATGTACTTATGATCTGAGAAGGAGGATCTCTCAAGGACTCTCCAACTAGATACCAGAGTACTATTTCCCGTCGCAAGTGTTAAGTCTAGCACGATGGATGAGGTGGGACCTACGAAGGTGTGCTCCTTCTCAACGTTTTCTATGTATAGATTAGTTGCTAGTATAAAGTCTAAGAGTGACTCACCTCTGTCATTGATGTCGGTGCTTCCCCACACATTGTGGTGGGCATTGGCGTGTGTCCCGATGACGACTTGATGGCTTTTGGCGCCTGCTTCTGTCACCAGACTCCTGAGTTCGTCAGGTGGTTCTGTCATGAGCCATATAGCAGGAAGCTACCAGAAGGCGCTTTTCCTCACTTTCCAGCATCACAACCGTCAGGTCATCCTTGCTGTAATGAGACATAAGGTAAGCATGGATCCCCTTTTGTACGAGTACGACAGTTCTGTTCCTGCTTACCGATGTTGAGTAGACCAAGTTGTGATTGATGGACTTGAGACCTAAGTCACTTTCCTCCTCGCCTGCCTGTAGGGTGTGCGCGTCCGTGTCTTCGGGGTGGCGCTTTTTGAGGCGCATGTAGACGCTACTCATGCCCCAAGCCATCTTCCCGAATTTGGGGTACAGCAGATCCTCTGCTTTCTTTATTTATTTGGAGGATCACACATTAGCCCCCCTCGTTGGGTTGTGGGCTACCAATGTGTAAGATCCTCCAATCGGTCGTTGGCACGTCCGCGTTTTGCCGCTGAAGGAGCTTCAGCGCTCGGTCCCCCTGGATTGTGATGGGGAAGAGTACCTTCGCCTTAGGCTTGGACGGGATAAGCTCCCGGTCCACAACCTCCAGCTTGGCCCCTTCCCACATCGCCTCCAGTTGGCAGACCGTGCGCGTCAGCCACCTTACGGTGGGTCGTCGTTGCACTTTAGGATTTTAACCCCATTTAGCCACGCAGCACCATCGAAAGTGGGCATTGTGGCCGCGGGGTCTTCCTCCATATGTGCAATGAGTGCTTCGACGAGACGTGCGTGCATCAGCTTCCACTGAGCCGCTCTCATCTTGCCATTCTCCTCGCTGCGGTCGATGAGTGCCACGATCAGATGTCGTTTGGTCACATCGCTGACCTTCGCTTTCGGCTTTGTTGGCTTCTTGGCCGCTTTCGGTGGAGGGCTGCACTCTTGGGCCCGCGTTGCCACTTGCTCGCAGGAATGTCCTTAATGGCACTCTCAGTCGAGCGTTGCCTCTTGGTGGCCATCATTTCGGTTCCCGCGCCGTGCTGTAAGTGCTGCTAATAGGCTATTCACACTGACGACCATCCACCATCCATTTCGGGGATGGTCCGTAAGGTTTTTCCGTTCCGAAAATTTCCCAGTTAGTTACCCATCCATTTTGGATGTTCCTAAACCGCACTTGTCTACGCGATATTCGTTCTTTTTTTTATTATTAAGCGTTGAATCCGTACATTGCATATATCATATCTTAACAACACAGGTAAATAATATTGAGGAGACGAAACCTATTTCTTAATGCAAGAGGACTTATAAAAGATATAAAAAAGATTAAAAAAATATTATAATATTGGGAGGGAAACTTAGAGTTGACCTATACATAAAGTGCTCTTTTGGCTCTCAGCGACATGGTGCATCTTCCGTTAGTCAGCCACCGTAGTTGCTACATTTCAAGTGTGGACCAAAAGTAAGACGCTATTTTGCTTGCTCTGGTTGATCCAAATTTACGCCTTCAAACTTTATGGGTGGGGTGTGGTCTATGAGCGCTTTCAGGGTGAAGCATAGATTGGTGGTCTTCAGTGGGTTTTAACTTCCATCTCTTGCACCAAGCTGCCAAGGAGTGGAGGTACTCCTGGAGTCCATCTGCTGCCTCAAAGCGGCATTTGGAGCTGTAAAGCAGTGCTATATCGTCCGCGTAAGTAGCAAAAAGAGCCAGCGGGCCAAGGACGCTGCCCTGTGGAACTCCAGCTCTCATTTGGCGAGGGGCTGAATAGGTGTTCCTGAACCTGACCATAAACTGCCGTCCTTCCAAGTATGATCGTAGGACTCCGTAGTGTGGTACTGGGAAGAGTTTTTTAGTTTTTCTCGGTAGGCTGATATGCCAAATTCTATCGAATGCTTGCTGCATATCAATGAAGACTGCATTGCAGCATTCTAAATCATTACAGGCTCATGGAGGATGTGTCTTGCCAATCTGTGGATTTGCTCCACTGTGCTGTGTTCCTCATGAAAGCCAAACTGGGAATCCGGCAAGATACGGCATTCCTTGATAATACCACCAAGACGATTGGCAAGAAGCTTCTCCCACACCTTACATAAAGAAGACAATAGACTTATTGGCCGATACGACTCAGGGTCATCCCCCGATTTTCCAGGTTTATGGATCATCAGGATTGCTGCTATCTTCCACTGCTTAGGGAAAAACTGCACCCTGTAGAGTATCGCCCGAGTAGGCAATACCTTCAGTGTAGAATTGCACACTCTGTCAATACCAGGAGCCTTCTTCCTCGGTAGGGACTTGATGACTTCAACAATCTCATCAACACTGGCTGGTTTAATGCCTAACGCCATTTGTAGAGGTGCTTGCAGACTCTTGTCGGTTGTCTCTTGAGAGACTTAGTGGTCTTCCAAAGCGAAAATCCAGCATCCACGGTGTAATCTATGGAAGCAAGCTTTTGTTCAAAGAAGTTGCATCGAGATCTCTCAGTGTGTTTCGAAGTTGCTTGGCAGCCCGGTTCCATAGAATTCGGTCCAATGGTTCTTGAGATCAGATTGCGCGCCTTCGAAGTCTCCTTTTTTGTGAAAAATGCTCTCTGGCCTCTCTTGTAAGAGCTATTCCATAGGCGGCGCTTGGCGGAGGATGCGAAGGCGTTGCGGCAGCTGCAGCCATGTATATACTCTCTGTGATGTTTTCTGCAGCCATCTCGATATCTTCCTCAGAGTTTAGCGTGACGTTCAGTTGAATCGTTCTTTCCAAATGTTGCCTAAAGGCGAGCAGATCAGTTTGCCTGGTGACTAGACCCAGGCTTGGATTTTCTATAATGGCATCTGTCTCAATGTTGATGACTAGGGCCAGATGGTCGGAGTTCAGATCCCAGCTCTGACTTATTGTTGTTCGAGAATCCGGAATACCATGAATACCACTGCGAAGTCTATGCAGGTTTGAAGGTTTGATCACATTCACATAGACATTATTGTGATGCCCTTGATTGCCGGATACAGTTATTGTCTGACAATGATTGACCGTTATTCCCGCTGGCCGGAGGCAGTGCCGTTGAAGGATATGACTGCAGACACCATATGTGAAGCAGTATGGTCGCGCTGGATATCGCGTTTAGGGTGCCCATTGACTATTGCAACTGATCAAGGAACTCAATTCGAATCTGCTCTCTTTAAGTCTCTAGCGAATATACTGAGAAGCGAGCACATTCACACGACGCCATACCACCCCCAGTCAAATGGCATGATCGAACGTTGGTCTTCACCATCCGTATTAATAGACGAGGGGGAACGTTGTGAGCTGCTGCGGCGACCGCAGCTCTACATTTATACCCGATACATACATAGTCAGTATGGCTACATTGAACGACAATGTGTGCGTGCGGGAGAGACAGAAAACGTGTCTAAACATGTCGCCGGGCGCTGCGTAGGCACTGCAAATTAATTTGTTCCTTTTCGCTATAATAATAATCCGATTTGATTGGGATTCGGCAAGATTCGGCAATCTGGTAGATATGGCCATTCTCTATGATTGTGCGTTTTTAGTATTCTCGTATCTTCAATATTGTGGAGGCCACAGATTTTTGTCTTTTGTGGAGCGGGAGAGGGTGGGGAATAATTTTGAGATAGAAGTTTCATAGTGAGATCTAACAACAGTGTGCATACCAAATTTGGTTACTCTAGCGTTAATAGTCTCTGTGATTTGTGGATGCCCCAGATTTTCGTCCTTTGCAGGGGTGGAAGGGGGTGTGGCAAAATTTTTAAACAAACTCGTCAAGGTCCGATATCACAGGAGTGTGGATCAACAATTTGGTTACTCTAGCTTTTATAGTCTCTGAGATCTGGGCGCTAATGTTTTGCGCTAAGCAAAGCCGGCTATGATACGTGTGTGTTAGAGAGAGACAGGGCGAGAAAAAATGAAATTGTTTTCATCATTCTGGCTATTAAAATGATTCGATTCAATTCAGGTTCTGTAGTCTAAAAGATATGGTCATTCTCTCCGATTTTCGGAATTTGTGGGGGCGGAAGTGGGCGTGGCAATGTTTTGAAATATACTTGTAACATTGACATATCACAGAAGTCCGGATATTAACTGTCGTTGCTCTAGCTCTTATAGTCTTTGATCACTGAGCGCTGAAAGGGACGAACAGACGGACGGACGGACAGTTAGACAGGGCTCAATCGACTCGGCTATTGATGCTGATCAAGAATATATATATTCGTTTTGGGGTCGGAAACGATTCCTTCTGGACGTTACACACATCCATTTTTACCACAAATCAAATATACCCCATTACTCATTTTGAGTATCGGGTATAGTAAGAGAAAGAGAATTAGTGGTGGAGAGGGTATATGGTAGAGGGAATTATAATCCGAGCATAAGACCCTAAACGGTTCATGCAAGGAATAATTCGATCTACAAACTGGAAGGGACAACGGTATATAACTTCTATTGAATCTAATAGGAATCGTAAAGTTTATGCGGCTCTGGATCAAGTTGCGCACAAAAATCACACTAACTAAGGATGGGAGGTTTACTAATAGAAATCTACTAGAGTAATATGGCATTCTCGCGCCTGCACCCAGTAACTGCGTAACTTATTTGCAGTTATTATTTGCGACTATGTTAAGCACATACATATAAAGCACATCACAACAACTTGTCCTGTTGCACAGTGTAATTACAAGCATTAAGATCCTTTTGTTATTGATTGGTTTCCTCATCATCTCAGACTGAGAAAGTAGTAAAAAAAAAAATTAGTTGGGTTTAAACCGAAAAAGAGGGGGTAACGCTCTGAATCGCAGCTACGGCCGCGGCTACATTTATACCCGATACATAGTCAGTATGGCTTCTATCCGCCAGAGGGCGGACTATTATTAGCGGTCTGGCATCTTGATCTCAGACTTCGACGCTAAACAAAGCTTGTGTTAGATTAAATGATAATTAATAAAGAACAATAATAAGAACTCAAGCGTACATTGGCCAACCCGCCAAAGTATTGTGGCAGCCCGGATCGCAGCCCCTCAACAACACTGATTTTAGAGTCGCTCGCTGGTGTGGCAGCACCGGCGACTATTATTAGCGGTCTGCCATCTTGATCTGAGACTTCGACGATAAGAGAACATTTTGTAGATTAAATATTAGTTAATAAAGAACATCAATAAGAATTCATACTTATATTGGCCAACCCGATAAAGTGGTGACCCCTCCGTTTATCCTCGATCAACAAACGCAACAAACATGGCGAACACGGAGGCCACATCAAATGAGCTAAGGGAGCAACTGCTGCAGCTTCAAGTAGCAGTCGAACAGCCAACAGCTCCAAACATTCAACATTTAGCTCAGATCATCATTCCAAAATTCAATAAAGTTAATCCGCATCTTTGGTTCGCACAACTGGAGCGCTCTTTAACTAGCACAATGTGGTGCGCGCCGACCACAAAATTTTGTGCAATCGAAGATCACATTACTCGCCCACCGTCTGACAACAAGTACGACGCAAGTAAGCGTCAGCTGCTCAAAACCTTCGGCGAGTAAGAGGATTCAAAAATGAGACGACTGCTCCGGGGCGGAGACATGACTGGGAAGAAGAAATCTGAAATTCATCTTCACTTACGTCGCTTAGCACCTGCTAATGGAGTTGCCTTCGTCGATTCGTCCGCTGATTTCGATTTGGGAGGAGAATGATCTGGACAAGCTGGCAAAGATTGCCGACAAGATTAACGAAAATAGTGCCATCGACTCCATGTGTGTTATGTCGACTCAACCCAATTCCGCTGAGCAAATTCATCAGTGCGTCGCTGCGGTAAGTAGCAAAAGTCCGAAGACGTTGCTGCTGCTTGCACATTCTTCCGCAAAAGATTGATAAGCTACAACAAAACATTCCCAAAAAGCCCAAGGTTCCCCACGGCACGAGCGTGGATTATAATGCCAACAAGGCATCCCTATGTTACTACCACAGTACTTTTGGTGATCGCGCAAGCAAGTACCGGCCAGACTGCCGATTTTATCAACAGTTAAATTAAAGCTGCTACCGCTGACTCAGCTGGTAGGGGGTAGCATCTCAACGACCAGCGACAAGTTATCTGTGAATCACGATCATTGACTGCACATCCATGATAAAAACCTAATCGGATTTTTCACATCGATTCCGGATCGGTGGTGTCAGTTACACCTTGCACTATGAGTCAACGCAAACTTAGCGATGACAAACTAAAATTGTATGCCGCAAGCCAGACTACCATTAGAACCTTTGGATATCAGGAGCTCGAACTCGACCTGGGCCCCGAGCTAAGTCCAGCGGCAGCGGGCCAGAGTCGGGACCACGACTCTAGGGGGACCCCCAAGAGAGTTCGGGACCCAGCCAGCCCGTGAAGTTCACAGAGGCTAACGCCGCCCAAGAAGAGCAAGGCCCACCAGGAGGCTACCTGCCTCGAGAACCTCTCGGAGCTGGGGAAAATCCTTGACGAGGTTCAAACCAGGATGCGCGCAATGACGGATGAATGGAAGGTCGTCGTATTGGAGATACGAGACATCGACTCCCTCGCGACGGAGCAGGAGATCCGTGCCATTCTAGCTCGCCAATTCAGATTCACCTTCAGCTTGCCACTACATAACTACAGCTGGAGCACCCGTAGCAGATCGACCCAGGCGCCTGATGGGGGAGAAACTGTCTGTAGCTAAAGAACATCAACTAATCGACAACAAGATCTGTAGATACTACAAAAGTCCATGGGCCAGACCGATGCACATGAAAGCGAAAACAAGTAGTGGATGGCGCGCCTGCGGTGATTATCGGAAGCTCAATGCGATTGCCGTTCCAGATCGTTACCAGATTCCCCACATTCACGATTTTGCTGATCGTCTATATGGCAAAAGCGTTTTCACTACACTAGACTTCGAACGAGCATACTATCAAATACCGATGGCCAAGGAGGACATCGAAAAGACAGCAGTATGCACACCGTTTGGCCTAATTGAATTTGTAAAAATGCCATTTGTATTTAAAAAGACAACACAAAAGTTCCAGCGTTTCATGGATCAGATTTTACAAGCGGTGGAATACTTGTTTTGCTACATTGATGACATTCTCATAATGTCCAACTCAATGGAGGAGTACAGACAACACGTGGATAATGTGTTGCAAATCTTAAAAGAGCATAGACTTATATTCACGAGAAGAAGTGCTATTTTGCACAACCTGAAGTGACATTCCTGAGTTACATAGTCAACGGCAATGGAAATAAGCCTCCAGAGGATCGAGTGGAGTCAATTACTGAGTACCCTCAGCCACAAACGATTTGCGAATTAGGTCGCTTTCTTGGTATAGTTTACTATTACCACCGCTGTATACCTCATGCATCAGAAATACATGCGCCACTCAACGACTTGACACGCAACATGAAGAAAAAGACATGAGGTCGTCGACCACCACATTCCACAGGAGGGGCGACAGGACTCCACCCTGTGGTGTGCCTCTGTGTGCCTCTTTTACCATGTAAGCGGTGCCCCACTCTGATTGCACCCGTCTGCAACCTAGGAGGTTCCTTATCCACAGGTTGATTGCTGGGTGTGTTTTAGTCGCTACCAGGCGATTAGTTATTGCCACGCTTTCGTAGCCACGTTGTTAAATGCTCCGGAGATGTCCACGAATACTCCTAGTGCATACTTTTTATTTTGAAGGTCTTTCTCAATGGTAGCTATTACCGAGTGTAGTGCGGTCTCCACCGATTTCCCTTTAGTATAGGCATGCTGGTTGATGTGTAAGTTCAGCAGCTTTTCTAGTGTTTTTAACATAAAGGAGATAAGGCTTATCGGTCTATAGTCCTTGGGACTCGCATGGCTGCACTTTCCTGCCTTTGGGAGAAAGACAACTCTCGACGTTCTCCATTGAATGGAATATGGGATATAGCCTGTACTTAGACAAGCTGTGAATATTGCGGAGAGCCATGGGGCAATCGCCTCTTTGGTCACCTGCATCATGGCTGGGAATACTCCGTCAAGTCCTGGTGCTTTTGTGCCCGCAAAGGAGTCTATTGCCCAGTGGATTCGCTTAGTGGGTAACAGATCTGTTGGGGGGCGTTGTTCCGCGGTTCTAGGTCCTGGTGCTTTTTGGCATCAGCAACCTCGGTGCAACCAGGGAAATGCTCCTCCATTAGTGCTGTTAGGGCTTCATCACTGCCCTCTGTCCACTGTCCGTCGTCTAGCTTTAGTTGGCTTTGTGTGGTAGGCTGCTTAGAGAGCAGCTTTTCGTCCTCCACGAGTTCCGTTGTGCTTTGCGTATTTCCTTCTTGTAGCTCCTACGTAGGAGTCTGTACTCCTCATAGACGATCCCTTCGTTCGCTTGTTTGGCGATCTTAAAGAATTCCTTGAGGTTGTTCCTTTGAAGGGAGAGATCCCGGTTCCACCAGAGTAGCTTGGACCTCTTCTTTGTCCTCGGGGGTTTGCACGATGTGTCCAACGCGTTGGATAGGGTCTTTAGAGACTTCTCTATTTCCTCCGCGGATTTCACTGAGCCGGACTCGCGAGCTTCGAAGTAACTGTCTTTTTAAACTTTACCCAGTTTGTATTACGGGGGTTTCTCTAGACTGTTACCTTCGAAGAGTATTGGAAATCGCACTTAAACTGTATGTATTTCTGATCTGAGAAGGAGGATCTCTCAAGGACTCTCCAACTAGATACCAGAGTACTATTTCCCGTCGCAAGTGTTAAGTCTAGCACGATGGATGAGGTGGGACCTACGAAGGTGTGCTCCTCCTCAACGTTTTCTATGTATAGATTAGTTGCTAGTATAAAGTCTAAGAGTGACTCACCTCTGTCATTGATGTCGGTGCTCCCCACACATTGTGGTGGGCATTGGCGTGTGTCCCGATGACGACTTGATGGCTTTTGGCGCCTGCTTCTGTCACCAGACTCCTGAGTTCGTCAGGTGGTTCTGTCATGAACCATATAGCAGGAAGCTACCAGAAGGCGCTTTTCCTCACTTTCCAGCATCACAACCGTCAGGTCATCCTTGCTGTAATGAGACATAAGGTAAGCATGGATCCCCTTTTGTACGAGTACGACAGTTCTGTTCCTGCTTACCGATGTTGAGTAGACCAAGTTGTGATTGATGACTTTAGTCCGGCCACTGAGTTGCCTGTCGCAATCCAGGGCTCCTGGACTAGAGCTATGTCGGCGAGCCCTTGCTCCATGGCGATGAGGAGCTCCGCCGACGCTACCTTGCTCAATTGCACCTGACGGGTTGACTACCAGCGTCAGGTCACCGTCCTCCTCTTCTTCCTCTGCGTCTTCGAGCGCAAGACCCTGGGCGGCCTCCACGATGGACTTGAGACCTAAGTCACTTTCCTCCTCGCCTGCCTGTAGGGTGTGCGCGTCCGTGTCTTCGGGTTGGCGCTTTTTGAGGCGCATGTAGACGCTACTCATGCCCCAAGCCATCTTCCCGAATTTGGGGTACAGCAGATCCTCTGCTTTCTTTATTTATTTGGAGGATCACACATTAGCCCCCCTCGTTGGGTTGTGGGCTACCAATGTGTAAGATCCTCCAATCGGTCGTTGGCACGTCCGCGTTTTGCCGCTGAAGGAGCTTCAGCGCTCGGTCCCCCTGGATTGTGATGGGGAAGAGTACCTTCGCCTTAGGCTTGGACGGGATAAGCTCCCGGTCCACAACCTCCAGCTTGGCCCCTTCCCACATCGCCTCCAGTTGGCAGACCGTGCGCGTCAGCCACCTTACGGTGGGTCGTCGTTGCACTTTAGGATTTTAACCCCATTTAGCCACGCAGCACCATCGAAAGTGGGCATTGTGGCCGCGGGGTCTTCCTCCATATGTGCAATGAGTGCTTCGACGAGACGTGCGTGCATCAGCTTCCACTGAGCCGCTCTCATCTTGCCATTCTCCTCGCTGCGGTCGATGAGTGCCACGATCAGATGTCGTTTGGTCACATCGCTGACCTTCGCTTTCGGCTTTGTTGGCTTCTTGGCCGCTTTCGGTGGAGGGCTGCACTCTTGGGCCCGCGTTGCCACTTGCTCGCAGGAATGTCCTTAATGGCACTCTCAGTCGAGCGTTGCCTCTTGGTGGCCATCATTTCCTCCACCCTATTGGCTAATTCGCCATTCGACGCACACATTTGTGGCATCTGAGCGTAGTGCAGCCGGCCCTCCTCTACTCGCTACTCGGCCCAGGCTAGCTTGACTTCCTCCTCCTGGGAGATGTCTGCTTTACCTTGCAGCCGGCTTTTGATGTTGAGGGCCGCTTTGTACTGTGCTTTGGCCTTCATCCCCTCTTTGGAACGTTTCGGCCCTTCGCTACGCAGGGAGCTGGTGCCTGACTCCGGCAAGCGGCTCTCTTCCTCCGTCCTGCTTAGAGACAGCACGCTCTCCAGATCCGTGTCTGTTTCGACTACGGCATCTGTGCGGCTCAATTTGCAGGCTGCGGAGTGAGTTGTCGTTGTGTCAGTAGCTATACAACTGACCTGGCCTGCTCCCGCCAAGTCCGAGGTGTGACCGCTGGCGACACGCAGAGAGGATTGCTCTTCCCCGTGCCCGCCGGTGGTAGCAGTCACGCTTCCCACCGACGTTTGGGTTGACATCCCAACCCGTGCTTCCTCCTTCTTCGCCTCCATAGTTGGCCCGAGGGTCTATACCGTTTAATATTTTTCGGACCATTGCCTTAGCTAGACACTGCATTACCCTGGGCAAGGGTAATGCAGTGTCCATTGCCCAGCCGTCACCCTCGTGGAGGGTTCAGCTAGAGGATTTTCGCCAGCCGTAACTGACCTAACTTCATCACAAAACGCAAGAATGAGTATTTTCTAGTATGTTGATGGTGATGCTGAGTTGAGTTGTAAATTCGAATTGGCGCCAACAAAATTCGTTTCATTTTCAGAATTATTTTAGGTAAGCACATTTCCCGCGCCGTGCTGTAAGTGCTGCTAATAGGCTATTCACACTGACGACCATCCACCATCCATTTCGGGGATGGTCCGTAAGGTTTTTCCGTTCCGAAAATTTCCCAGTTAGTTACCCATCCATTTTGGATCCTAAACCGCACTTGTCTACGCGATATTCATTCTTTTTTTTATTATTAAGCGTTGAATCCGTACAATGCATATATCATATCTTAACAACACAGGTAAATAATAATGAGGAGACGAAACCTATTTCTTAATGCAAGAGGACTTATAAAAGATATAAAAAAGATAAAAAAAATATTATAATATTGGGAGGGAAACTTAGAGTTGACCTATACATTTCAAGTGTGGACCAAAAGTAAGACGCTATTTTGCTTGCTCTGGTTGATCCAAATTTACGCCTTCAAACTTTATGGGTGGGGTGTGGTCTATGAGCGCTTTCAGGGTGAAGCATAGATTGGTGGTCTTCAGTGGGTTTTAACTTCCATCTCTTGCACCAAGCTGCCAAGGAGTGGAGGTACTCCTGGAGTCCATCTGCTGCCTCAAAGCGGCATTTGGAGCTGTAAAGCAGTGCTATATCGTCCGCGTAAGTAGCAAAAAGAGCCAGCGGGCCAAGGACGCTGCCCTGTGGAACTCCAGCTCTCATTTGGCGAGGGGCTGAATAGGTGTTCCTGAACCTGACCATAAACTGCCGTGTGGTGCTGGGAAGAGCTTTTTAGTTTTTCTCAGTAGGCTGATATGCCAAATTCTATCGAATGCTTGCTGCATATCAATGAAGACTGCATTGCAGCATTCTAAATCATCACAGGCTCATGGAGGATGTGTCTTGCCAATCTGTGGATTTGCTCCACTGTGCTGTGTTCCTCATGAAAGCCAAACTGGGAATCCGGCAAGATACGGCATTCCTTGATAATACCACCAAGACGATTGGCAAGAAGCTTCTCCCACACCTTACATAAAGAAGACAATAGACTTATTGGCCGATACGACTCAGGGTCATCCCCCGATTTTCCAGGTTTATGGATCATCAGGATTGCTGCTATCTTCCACTGCTTAGGGAAAAACTGCACCCTGTAGAGTATCGCCCGAGTAGGCAATACCTTCAGTGTAGAATTGCACACTCTGTCAATACCAGGAGCCTTCTTCCTCGGTAGGGACTTGATGACTTCAACAATCTCATCAACACTGGCTGGTTTAATGCCTAACGCCATTTGTAGAGGTGCTTGCAGACTCTTGTCGGTTGTCTCTTGAGAGACTTAGTGGTCTTCCAAAGCGAAAATCCAGCATCCACGGTGTAATCTATGGAAGCAAGCTTTTGTTCAAAGAAGTTGCATCGAGATCTCTCAGTGTGTTTCGAAGTTGCTTGGCAGCCCGGTTCCATAGAATTCGGTCCAATGGTTCTTGAGATCAGATTGCGCGTCTTCGAAGTCTCCTTTTTTGTGAAAAATGCTCTCTGGCCTCTCTTGTAAGAGCTATTCCATAGGCGGCGCTTGGCGGAGGATGCGAAGGCGTTGCGGCAGCTGCAGCCATGTATATACTCTCTGTGATGTTTTCTGCAGCCATCTCGATATCTTCCTCAGAGTTTAGCGTGACGTTCAGTTGAATCGTTCTTTCCAAATGTTGCCTAAAGGCGAGCAGATCAGTTTGCCTGGTGACTAGACCAAGGCTTGGATTTTCTATAATGGCATCTGTCTCAATGTTGATGACTAGGGCCAGATGGTCGGAGATCAGATCCCAGCTCTGACTTATTGTTGTTCGAGAATCCGGAATACCATGAATACCACTGCGAAGTCTATGCAGGACGGCGTGTGATTGAGTACATATGGGTACCTGGTTGGTGATCTAGTTGCAAGGATCTCAGCGCCAGAGATGGCTTCCGCTAGCTCTCGCCCCTAGGGGAATTATAAATGTCTCCCCACAGCCAATATCGGGCATTCCAGCTACCACCAACCAAATACCTTTGCCCGCAAGCACGGAGTGCATCGATGTAATGTATTTCCTCAAACCTGACTCTGGGTGGGCTGTAAATGGCGCAGAACTCCTATCGCCCAGTTCTGTGGCTACTTTTACTGCTGACATTTGCATGCTGCGTGTCTCAATGACAGTTTGAGGAAAATGGCGAAGCGAGGTCCTCACTAAAAACGCCACTCCACCAACGCTATTATTATTCCGCGATGGCTTGAACGCTGGATAGAAGGCGCAGCCATGTATTTTTACAGCTACCCCTCTTTTGATTCTGATCTCCGTCAAAAGAAGAATGTCAACGCTGATGTTGTGCGCGAAGAGCGCGACTTCTTTTGCTTTCCCTGAAATGCCGTTAGAATTAGTCTAAAACGTTGTTCTGGGACTGAAGATTAGATCCAGCCCATTGCTTAATCGTGTTGGCCGATTCAAAAATATTTTTTTAAGTTTTTCAAGGCGTTGATTGGCTTGAATGTTGAGCTGCTGTTGTTCTTGCTGCTGTTGCTGTAGCCACATGAGAAACTGCTGCTGCTGCTATTGGAGCTGTTGTTGCCATTGCTGAAACTGTGCGTGCTGGTGTTGCAGCAGTGCCTGAACTTCATATGAATTCTGTTGCTGATTATTCAATCCTTGTTGCTGAGATATCTAATGACCTTGCAGACTATGAAAACGACGCTGTGCAGGTCCATCTTTTCAAGGAATTGCATTTGAATTACCTTTTTCTACGGCAGCATAGGAGGCTCCAGTATTATTTCTAGTTCCTACCAAAGGTTGGTGCTGAACAATATTTGGCTGGTGTTGCTGTATTGTTGGTCTATTAGCCCCCTTTTGTGACTAGACTGCAAGATAGGAAACTATGCCGCTCTCAAGGAAGTGTGGTACAGTAAGCATATGCCACTTGATGATTTAAGGGGACATGACCCGTCCTGTTTGTGTTAATTGCCTTCTCTGCGGAACCCATTGATCGGCGTAGAAACTCCTGGTACCATTCTTTTGCATCCTTTGTAACTGGCCATATGGCTTCCAGAGCAGTGAATGCAAGTTGGCTCTGCGTCTAGGGAACGTGTGCATTGTGAGGTTTAGTAATTTTCACCACATCTGGCACAATCGGGATGTCGGCAGCAGTATTTACTGTGTGGACGTAATCCTGGCACCAACAGCATTGTGCAATCTCTGTAGATTTTCGCATCTTTTCAATCATTCAATCATTTTTGGCGGTCAAGACCCTTTGGCTTGATAAATTTCATTAATGAAAGCAAAATATTAAGTTTTTCGTTCTTGTTAATCCTTGAGCTTGGATCACATCCAGGTCCTTCCTTCCTTCGAAGCCCAACATTTTAAAATCGGCGGTAATATCATTGCTTAGGGTGTTATGATGTAGGTCTCGTACTACAATTCTATGAGGCACTTCAGTCTGCATTTGGTGTGAAATTATATTCCTATGCCATCCAAACAATTCACAATTGCTCTATAGGTATCACTGTCTTTGGGGATTCTGACCGTTTCCCTTTGGTTAACTGTCTTGGACGTTGACATGCAATGACTGCATCTTTCAAGAGGCGATGCAGTTACTGCACCGTCAAGTGGCCCGTGTGAAACCAGGCAAAACGCAGCCCTCCTCCTGCCCAACCGACCGAGGGGCGACCATGGTAAATAAGGCCATGGGCGTGCTTGGGTTTATAAAGAGGTGGTCAAAGGAATTTGATGACCCCTCTATATGTATGGTGCCCTCAGTACAAAGTACACCAGGACCGTATATAATCAGTACAGAAAAACTTTTTACTCTTTGCTCTGCGGGGCCTTTCCTGGAATGCGGGTGTAAGACTCCCATCTTACTCTAGTAGACTACTATTAGTAAACCTACCATCCTTAGTTAACCGTAGAAAATGCTTGGTGTGATATTTATGCACAACTTGATCGGGGGTGACATAGACAGCCCTGATCTGTTGAGCCGCATAAACTTCACGATTCCTTGTTCCTTCCACTTTGTAGATCGAATAATTCCCTCTACCATATTATATGCACCACTAATTCTCTTCCTCTTATTAAATTACTAATCCTTACACACCTTTCTAGGAATTAGTAATTGTAGTGGTATTTTTATTTTGATTGCATGCTTAGTTTCTTAGTAAGTTTAGTGCTCCGCTTTGCCACCGTAGGTTATCTTTAATATTGAAAAAGATCGAGCGCAATAAGTTTTACGCAAAATTTCTGCTACTGCCGAGGGATGCCCTGTGATAAAGCCAGAAAAGTAGCAGTTGGATTAAAAGATCCAAAAGAGGAATCAGAGGTATTTGTGCAAAAAATTGAAGGCAGAGCAAGAGACATTCAAATCTTTCTGTGCAGTGTCTTGTGCTGAAAACATTTAACATCGCTTTCAATTCTAGGCACAGACGTATGATAAATAGTAAAGCTTGATTGCATGCATTTTATTTATAATTGCACATAAATATAACTGCATACACATAAATACATACATATCGACACATACAGACATATGTGAACCTCTATTTGGAAGCAACAGTTATACATAAACCTATCGTTTACTGAAATCACTATCCCCCCTCCCCCCCTTTTTATTCTACCTTTCTCGTCGCCAAAAGGGTGGTTCGTTAATCCAAGCCGCAGTACATAGCACTTACAGCCATACATACACACATACAATCAGCATCAGCGGTGCATTCTTTCTCGTTTTTTCGCTTTCGCTTCTCCACCGTTTACTTGCGTTGTATTTGTTGGGTACATTTTCGTTGCCGCACTTGAGTTTAATAATATATATTTTTTTCGAGCGTTAATTGCAACCACCCTTTCTATTGATACCTCGTGCCTCGACATTCAATATAAAAATTCGTTTTCGACTATAGTCCTCGTTCAAACATTGATATGCAGTCGAGTTGAAAGAGCTGACGATTGTAACCAAGGGAAAGATAATGTCGCTTATCGCCGCCTTTGCTGCAGCAAGCGATACAAAGCCAGTGTCTTCTTCAGCCCAAACTCGTGCTAGACTTCCCAAATTGACCACCAAAATTTTGTGGTAAACATTCGGAGTTCAAAAATTTCATTAGCCCTACCGGTGATCAAAAAATTCAATCATTTGATTTCGTGCCGCTCTGAGGAAGCGTTAGGAACAATAAAGGCGTTCCAAGTCACCGAGGAAAATTATGAAAAGGCCATGGCCGGCCTAAAACGAGTATTTGACAACGATTAGTTGATTTTCAAGAATAATATCTCCATATTGTTCAATCTGCCGAGAATATCGCCTCAGTCCGCATTGTTCCTAAGAAATCTAATCGATACTGTTTCGTCGATTTACAATGCTCATTCTTCTCGTTTTGAACAGAGTCAACCCAGTGATGAAATAAAAGTGAGATGAACAGCTTACTTATGAGAAGTTGAGGCTTTGGTCCGACTTTGAGAATGTCTTCAATCATCGATACCAGCATCTGTCTGCTAAAGAATCGACTAAGCCAAGGCAGTACAAAGTCATGCTAAGCAAGCAACATAATCGCAGTTCATACTTCCACCGACAGTAGAACTCAGCAACCTCGTCGCTATTTCAATTCAGGAGACCATTTAGTGTCAAATTGCCCTCCATTTTCGCGTGCTTTGGTGATGCAAAAGTTTTCGTTTGCCAAGTCGGCATCCTTATGCATTAATTGTCTGCGAAAAGGCCACGCTGTTGTAAAATGCAAAGCCAATAAATGCCGAGTGTGCAACTGCTCACATCATACATTATTGCATCGATACACAGTGTCGGCTAGTAGAGTACCAAGAGAGTACTTCTCCTCCATCAAATCAGGATCAAAATTCCACATCACATGTTGTGCATGCGACATCATTGGACAGGGTAATTCTGGCGGTGAACATATTTTGGGCAGAGATCCGTAGAGCGGACATCCCAATTGATAGTGAGGATAAGGAAGTTCGGATGAATGTAGATGCAGACGCTGAAAATGACCAAATGCAAGTTGCAAATTTAAATAACTGTGTCGTCTCAGGACCCTAAACAGTTTTACTGCTTCGTAAACAGTAAGCGTAGTACGTCCACACACCCATCCTCGCTATCATTTTGTAAAACGTCGGCAAATATCTTTTTTGCTCAATTCTTCCAAACCACCTATTCTGAGGAAAGCTACTCTGGTCATCCGTACCCATACGGTTTACCGAGGTCGAAGGGCATTTTCAGTCCCTTGTTAAATGAATGTTCCCTACTTCATGATCTTCTACTAGTGAAGCCGGTGTTTTCACCTGGTCCAGACGGGGTTCCAGGATGTGTACTCAGGTACTGCGCCGAGGCTCTGTGTGGCTCTTCTTGCTTCTCCCGATCTGGGAGGATTCGTTAATAATTCCTCTCCATAAAAAAGGTAGCAAGTCTGATGCAAAAAATTAAAGAGGTATAGCAAAGTTATCCGCTATTCCTAAAATGTTTAAGAAGGTTTTAACTTCGCACTTGCAACATCTCTGCAAGTCACTTATATCTCCAGCTTGTTAGAATTTACCTCATTCATTATTAAAGGCTTTCAAGGTAACTTACAGACGGATGTTATATACACCGACTTTAGTAAAGCATTCGACTCTGTAAACCATTCCCTTTTAGCGCAAAAACTTGACTTTTTAGGGTTTCCGCCCAACCTCCTGAGATGGATTTCTAGCTATCTGTGTTCCCGGTCCTCTTCAAAAACTCCCTCCCTTTACCTGTAAAAGTTTCTTCGGGAGTACCAAAGGGCAGCCATCTAGGCCCCTTACTCTTCACACTCTTTATTAATGACTTGCCTTCGGTATAAACATACTCTCGAGTACTTATGTATGCGGATGATGTTGAACTCTGTGTCCAGTATAAGGACATTTTATTTCATTCTCGCTTGCAATCTGATCTCAATAACTTTCAGTCATGATGTTGTACAAACTTCTTACACATTAATGCCTCGAAATGGAAAGTTATGACATTTCATCGTTCTAGACGTTTGTTGGCTCCCTATACCCTATTTGGTGGTTCTCTTGAGAGAATAACCCTGGTGGATGACTGGGCGTTATGTTAGACCCCAAGTTAAAGTTTTCCGAACACATTTCTACCATGGTAAATAAATAAATAAAGAGGTGGTCAAAGGAATTTGACGACCCCTATATAACAAAGACTCTCTATACCTCGATTGTTCGTCCGATTTTAGAATACGGCTCCTGTGTATGGTGCCCTCAGTACAAAGTACACCAGGACCTGCGGGGCCTTAACTGGGATGAAGTTGTGAGCTCCCATCTTACTCTAGTAGACTGCTATTAGTAAACCTCCCATCCTTAGTTAGTGTGATTTTTGTGCGCAACTTGATCCAGAGCCGCATAAACCTCACGATTTCTATTAGACTTACTAGAAATTTTATACCGTTGTTCCTTCCACTTTGTAGATCGAATTATTCCTTGCATGAACCGTTTAGGGTCTTATGCTCGGATTATAATTCCCTCTATCATATCATATCCACCACTAATTCTCTTCCTCTTATTAAATTATACACCTTTCTAGTAATTAGTAATTTTAGTGTTATTTTTATTTTTATGTATGGTGCCCTCAGTACAAAGTACACCAGGACCCTATATAATCAGTACAGAAAAACTTTTTACTCTTTGCTCTGCGGGGCCTTTCCTGGAATGCGGGTGTAAGACTCCCATCTTACTCCAGTAGACTACTATTAGTAAACCTACCATCCTTAGTTAACCGTAGAAAATGCTTGGTGTGATATTTATGCACAACTTGATCGGGGGTGACATAGACAGCCCTGATCTGTTGAGCCGCATAAACTTCACGATTCCTATTAGACTTACTAGAAATTTTAAACCGTTGTTCCTTCCACTTTGTAGATCGAATAATTCCCTCTACCATATTATATGCACCACTAATTCTCTTCCTCTTATTAAATTACTAATCCTTACACACCTTTCTAGGAATTAGTAATTGTAGTGGTATTTTAATTTTGATTGCATGCTTAGTTTTTTAGTAAGTTTAGTGCTCCGCTTTGCCACCGTAGGTTATCTTTAATATTGAAAAAGATCGAGCGCAATAATTTGTATGCAAAATTTCTGCTACCGCCGAGGGATGCCCTGTGATAAAGCCAGAAAAGTAGCAGTTGGATTAAAAGATCCAAAAGAGGAATCAGAGGTATTTGTGCAAAAAATTGAAGGCAGAGCAAGAGACATTCAAATCTTTCTGTGCAGTGTCTTGTGCTGAAAACATTTAACATCGCTTTCAATTCTAGGCACAGACGTATGATAAATAGTAGAGCTTGATTGCATGCATTTTATTTATAATTGCACATAAATATAACTGCATACACATAAATACATACATATCGACACATACAGACATATGTGAACCTCTATTTGGAAGCAACAGTTATACATAAACCTATCGTTTACTGAAATCACTATCCCCCCTCCCCCCCTTTTTATTTTACCTTTCTCGTCGCCAAAAGGGTGGTTCGTTAATCCAAGCCGCAGTACATAGCACTTACAGCCATACATACACACATACAATCAGCATCAGCGGTGCATTCTTTCTCGTTTTTTCGCTTTCGCTTCTCCACCGTTTACTTGCGTTGTATTTGTTGGGTACTTTTTCGTTGCCGCACTTGAGTTTAATAATATATATTTTTTTCGAGCGTTAATTGCAACCACCCTTTCTATTGATACCTCGTGCCTCGACATTCAATATAAAAATTCGTTTTCGACTATAGTCCTCGTTCAAACATTGATATGCAGTCGAGTTGAAAGAGCTGACGATTGTAACCAAGGGAAAGATAATGTCGCTTATCGCCGCCTTTGCTGCAGCAAGCGATACAAAGCCAGTGTCTTCTTCAGCCCAAACTCGTGCTAGACTTCCCAAATTGACCACCAAAATTTTGTGGTAAACATTCGGAGTTCAAAAATTTCATTAGCCCTACCGGTGATCAAAAAATTCAATCATTTGATTTCGTGCCGCTCTGAGGAAGCGTTAGGAACAATAAAGGCGTTCCAAGTCACCGAGGAAAATTATGAAAAGGCCATGGCCGGCCTAAAACGAGTATTTGACAACGATTAGTTGATTTTCAAGAATAATATCTCCACATTGTTCAATCTGCCGAGAATATCGCCTCAGTCCGCATTGTTCCTAAGAAATCTAATCGATACTGTTTCGTCGATTTACAATGCTCATTCTTCTCGTTTTGAACAGAGTCAACCCAGTGATGAAACAAAAGTGAGATGAACAGCTTACTTATGAGAAGTTGAGGCTTTGGTCCGACTTTGAGAATGTCTTCAATCGTCGATACCAACATCTGTCTGCTAAAGAATCGACTAAGCCAAGGCAGTACAAAGTCATGCCAAGCAAGCAACATAATCGCAGTTCATTTACTTGTTCTTCTACTTCCACCAACAGTAGAACTCAGCAACCTCGTCGCTATTTCAATTCAGGAGACCATTTAGTGTCAAATTGCCCTCCATTTTCGCGTGCTTTGGTGATGCAAAAGTTTTCGTTTGCCAAGTCGGCATCCTTATGCATTAATTGTCTGCGAAAAGGCCACGCTGTTGTAAAATGCAAAGCCAATAAATGCCGAGTGTGCAACTGCTCACATCATACATTATTGCATCGATACACAGTGTCGGCTAGTAGAGTACCAAGAGAGTACTTCTCCTCCATCAAATCAGGATCAAAATTCCACATCACATGTTGTGCATGCGACATCATTGGACAGGGTAATTCTGGCGGTGAACATATTTTGGGCAGAGATCCGTAGAGAGGAGTCCTGTATTAGCTTGCTTGGACTTGGTGAATCTAATTCTAAATTAAAGGATAAAATACACACAGTGGTGAAGTCACGAATAAATGGTAGTGAGTGCTCCTCTATTTTTTTGGTCCTGAAATCCATTTCAGGTTATCATCCTGACCAGTCAGTGAATGTGGCTGACTGGCGAATCCCACTGGTAGACCCTTATTTTTACAAGCCGAAACGAGGGAGCGGCGGCAGGGACCTGTACTCGCCCCCACAGCAAGCAAACAAGCAAACCCCAAAAACAGATTTGCTATTCTTGACGCGGACATCCCAATTGATAGTGAGGATAAGGAAATTCGGATGAATGTAGATGCAGACGCTGAAAATGACCAAATGGATGAACACCTTCATGAAACAGTTAATACAGACCAATGTCTGCAAGGAGAATTAACGAACTCTGGTAATCAGCTTAAGGGCCCTCAAAAACTACCGCAAATAGTTGTCAATATAAGCAACATAAATGACCTATTTGATCTCATAAGGCAAGTTGCAAATTTGAATAACTGTGTCGTCAAAGTCGTCTACCTATCTCGATGCAGGATACGTTTGTCTCAGGACCCTAAACAGTTTTACTGCTTCGTAAACAGTTTGCGTAGAACGTCCATAAACCCATTCTCGCTATCATTTTGTAAAACGTCGGCAAATATCTTTTTTGCCCAATTCTTCCAAACCACCTATTCTGAGGAAAGCTACATACGGTTTACCGAGGTCGAAGGGCATTTTCAGTCCCTTATTAAATAAATGTTCCCTACTTCATGATCTTCTACTAGTTAAGCCGGTGTTTTCACCTGGCCCAGACGGGGTTCCAGGTTGTGTGCTCAGGTACTGCGCCGAGGCTCTGTGTGGCTCTTCTTGCTTCTCCCGATCTGGGAGGATTCGTTAATAATTCCTCTCCATAAAAAAGGTAGCAAGTCTGATGCAACAAATAAAAGAGGTATAGCAAAGTTATCCGCTATTCCTAAAATGTTTAAAAAGGGTTTAACTCCGCACTTGCAACATCTCTGCAAGTCACTTATATCTCCAGCTCAGCATGGATTTATAAGGCGGCGATCAGACACCACGAACTTGTTAGAGTTTACCTCATTCATTATTAAAGGCTATCAAGGTAAAAGTTTCTTCGGGAGTACCAAAGGGCAGCCATCTAGGCCCCTTACTCTTCACACTCTTTATTAATGACTTGCCTTCGGTATTAACATACTCTCGAGTACTTATGTATGCGGATGATGTTAAACTCTGTGTCCAGTGTAAGGATATTGTTCGGGCCAGCCGCTGAAGAATAACCGTAACTTTAACATTATTATTGTATGAGCAGAGAGAGCCGCCAATGTTGTAAAACGTTGACGTTCTGCAGAGCTGCTGCGCTCTCCCGCTAAAGGGGCTCTCTGCCGCCGCCACTTCGGCAACTACTTTGATCTGCTGCCGCCACTTCGGCAATCACTTTGATCAAACGCCGTCGTCTATAGTTTAGTTCTATGCTAACCCCTCTGCGCATTGGTTGCATATCGATCTCGCATAAGTTTTATCTGGCAATAGCAAGCAATCGGCTTCCGCTAAGCCACCAAGATTAAATACGAATTATAAAGTTTACCCCAAAATACTCTTTTCATTTTTGAAACACATAGGTGCCAAAAAAGCTTGGCATCTCAAACATTGGTGACCCCGAATTTATATAAAACCATTGCTTAATCGCGTTCCGTTAAAACACTTATTAATTATACAATATTTTGTTGTTGGGTAGTTTATTTACATTTGGGTACACGTTGAAAAACAGTTTAAAGTGCAAATTCAGTGAGAGTGCGGCTGGAATATTTATATACAAATTTCGGTACTTTAAGCGTCTAATCTCTAATTCTCTGCGCAGCTGCAGCCGCGGTTCTTGACTTTTTGTGTCTTGCATTCTCGCTCTCGCGTTTATACATCGTCGCTTAAGCGGTATTTCATTTTCCGTTGTTGTGTCGAATTGCACAACGGTTAACATGGACAACGATCCGAATACAGGCGCGGTCGGAAATATTGTGGTGGCTGATTCCAGACTGAGTCTGTATAAGCGTAAAAGTCAGTCATTATATGATCGATTGCACAGGCTTGACAAATCCTTCGCGGGGAATAAAATCGATAAGTTGACCGCCGCGGAAGTCGAGGTGCGCCTTGATATGTTGGCAGAAATTCGAGAGGAATTTAATAAGGCCCATAATGAATTGGAGGCTCTCGATCAAAACGAGATTGGGAGTGAGCTGCGCGAAATCTTCGATACTCTTTTCATATCGTTGAAAGCTGAGTTGCTGGCTGCTGTTGAAGTAAGCCAGTCACACGCCGCTGCCCATTCTACGACTCTGCCAAGCCATTCCGGACATAGTACCATCATCATGGCTCACAAGCAGCGACTTCCTGAGCTGAAGGTGCCTAAGTTTTCTGGTGGATACGTCGAGTTCTCGGATTTTATGGCCATGTTCAAATCGGTGATTGAAGCGGATGCGGATCTCAGTGACATCGAGAAATTCCAGCACCTTCGCTCTTGCCTCGCTGATGCGGCTTTGGATGCGGTTCGATCGTTGGAGCTCTCCAGTGCCAGTTATCGTGCGGCTCTGGATATACTTATTAAACGCTTTAATAATTCTTGGGCTAAAGAGGGTAGACTCGCCTTCTGCTAAAAGGCTTCGGGAGTTTTCGGATGCAGTCAATTTACACATGCGAGCGTTGCAGACATTGGGAACTGCTGAGGAGATTTCAGGATTCATGGTCATCAGCATGCTGCTGCAGAAGTTGGATTCGAAGACGCAAACCAAATGGGAGGAGCACACATCGTCGGATGCTATACCTACCGCAGAGGAATTCTTCGAATTCTTGCAGCAACGCTGCCAGAAAATGGAGCGATTGGAATATGCTACAGCGACACACGCTAGTAGCGATCAGGTGGGAAAAAACCATTCCTATACGCAGGTTAAGAAAAAGTTTGTAGCTTCCAACTCTTCCGCCGACCCGTCTGTATGCGTCTTTTGCCACCCAGGTATTAATCCTCCCGATCTGGCCGTTCAACCGGACACTCTTTCCGTTGCTCAAAATTCTGCTAGCAGCTCGTCTCTACCTTCGTCTACCTCTCTTGCTGCCCAAGGTCTTCACTCTGATGTCGTGCTTCTGGCTACAGCCGTGGTTCTCGTGAAGAATCGGTCTGGCGTTTTAGTTCCTTGTCGTGCCATCTTAGATTCAGGATCGCAGCTGCATCTCGTAACATCCAGGTTCGCCCAGCAGCTTCAGCTTAGGAGAACTCAATCGTCTGCACTTGTGTCTGGACTGGACGATACCAGCTTTTCTACTGAGGGATCCACCATAAGCATTTGTATGCATTCTCGCACCTCTGCTTACACAACTACGCTTACTGCTCTCATCGCCCCCACGATTACCGATTCTCAACCAAGTATGACAGTAAATGTATCCGATTGGCGTATTCCATCTAACATTCAGCTCGCTGATCCTGCATTTTTCAATCCTCAACGGGTTGATCTTCTCATTGGTGCGAGCGTTTTTTATGATCTCCTCTGCGTAGGGCAAATCAAACTCACCGATGGACTGCCTCTTCTGCAGAAGACCCGGCTTGGGTGGATCGTATCTGGCGGTGGACAGAAGGTATCAAGCTCGGCGCTTTTGGCCACGCACAATTGTCCAGATTCGATAGCTGAGATGGAAGCAAGGTTGGATAAAACTCTTCGTATGTTTTGGGAAGTCGAGAATTGTGTGGAGGCTGGGTTGAATACCAAAGAAGAAGACGATTGTGAAGCACATTTCGTAAGCCACCTTTCACGGTTGCCGTCCGGGGAGTATGCAGTTCGTCTGCCGCTTAATAACACTACTGATCGTTAAGGAGAATCTTATGCTCAGGCTTATCGACGGTTCATAAGTCTGGAGCGAAAACTGGAGCGTAATCCTACACTCAAGGAGCGGTATTCCGCCTTTATGAGGGAGTACATTGATTTGCATCATATGCACCAAGTCAACCCTGATTCCCGTAGCCTCTGCAAATATTTCTTGCCTCATCACTGTGTCCTAAAGGAGGACAGTACGACGACAAAACTCCGTGTCGTTTTCGATGGATCCGCAGCTACATCAACTGGATATTCTCTAAATGATGTGATGATGACAGGCCCTGTTATTCAGCCTGCATTGTTTAACATATTGATTCGCTTTCGAACATATCCAGTCGCTCTCACTGGGGACATTTGTAAAATGTACCGTTGCGTACGAGTGTCTCCACCCGACAATTTGTATCAGTGCATCCTATGGCGAGATTCCATCGAGTCCGAGGTTCAAGTCTACACATTAGACACCGTCACATACGGGACGAGGGCTGCATCATTTTTAGCGGTCCGCGCAATGCACCAGCTGGCCATCGACGAGGGTGAATCCTACCCTCTTGGCTCAGCTGCTCTGCGGCAGGAGTTTTACGTGGATGACCTTATTTCGGGCGGTAATTCGGTCGCACAGGTCATGGACAAGATGCACCAAACATCAGCTTTACTGTCCCGTGGTAATTTTAGACTTAGGAAATGGTGCTCCAGTCACCAGGAAGTACTTGAGGGAACCCCTGAAGATGACATAGAGAAGTTCCTAAAGTTTAATGATGGAAGCGACATAGCCAAAACTCTCGGCTTATCGTGGGACCCTGCTTCGGATCAGCTTCTTTTTGCCTTGTCCGCACTGGACACAAACTCAAAGCCATCAAAGCGGTCGGTTTTTATCTACGATTGCGCGGTTCTACGACCCTCTTGAATTGATAAATCCAGTCATTGTCAGGTGTAAAATCTTCCTTCAGCAGCTTTGGAGAGAAAATTTGGATTGGGATGAAAGCCTACCCTCAGCGTTGCATTCAACTTGGATGGACTTGAGAAATAGTTTGGCAAGCATTTCTCGGATCTCATTTCCTCGCTTGGTTCTTCGTTCTAGTGTGGCTACAGAAGTTCACGGATTCTGTGATGCCAGCTTAGAAGCATATGGCGCTTGCGTGTATGTCGTGTCCAGGGAAGCCCAGTCTTCGAGCCACGTTTTGTGCTCAAAGTCGCGAGTGGCGCCGCTAAAGACTATATCGATTCCTAAGCTGGAATTAAGTGGAGCCCATTTGCTTGCGAAAATCATGCAGAATGTAAAGGACATGGGAATCTTTACAGGTCGGTTCTATTGCTGGTCGGATTCGTCAACAGCATTATCTTGGATTAGGGACGAGCCAGCTAAATTTCAAGTTTTCGTGGCAAATCGAGTGGCATCAATTCAGGAGTTGACGGCAGCCATGGAATGGCGCTATGTTCCCACATCTTTAAATCCTGCTGATATTCTCTCGAGAGGCTCGCTTCCCAGCCATCTTATCCAGAGCTATGGTTTCACGGCCCATCCATTTTGCTAGGCTCCAAGGATAAGTGGCCTGTATCTCCATCTAACAACATAGAAACTTTGGAGCTTCGCAAGAGAGGATTGCTAATCACGTCTCCACATGCCGATCTCACGTCCGGATGCAAATTTGCGAATTCATTCTTTCGCATGCAGCGCACATTCGCCTACATACATTAATTTATACATCGTCTTAGGCATCCAGGACTCACCGTTTCTGATATTCGGCAAGGAACGCATCTTCTAATTCGACACATTCAGCTAGCAAATTTGTGGATGGACATAAAGGAGATTCGGCGCAATGGTCAAGTCATGAAATCCAGTTCTATTAGTTCGCTCAACCCGTTCATCGATCATTCTGGACTACTTAGAGTTGGAGGTCGTCTTGGCAACTCATCGCTAGGATTTGACGCTCAGCACCCGCTCATTCTGCCAAAGGGACATTCCATTACCTTTGCGCTGATATGATATTTTCATAAAAGAAACCTCCATGCCGGACCTCGCGCCTTGCTATCCAAAATTCGGCTGGAATATTGGCCCATTGGGTTGTTAAAGCAGTGTCAAGGGTCGTCAGCAGATGTGTGAGATGTTTCAAGACTAGGCCGCGCATGGTTGAACACATCATGGGAGACCTACCTAAGGAACTTTTGGAAGGATCTCGAGCTTTTGAAGTCACTGGAGTAGATTACTGTGGACCTTTTTTCTACCGATCAGAAATCCGCACGAGGCCTCCGATCAAGTGCTACATTAGCGTATTCATATGCTTCACTTCGAAGGCTATACACATGGAGCTCGTAAAGGATTTGACCACCGCATCGTTTCTAGGCGCAATAAAGCGTTTTACTTCCACTCGAGGAAGGCCAAGTCAAATTTGGTCGGACAATGCGACAAACTTCGTTGGGGCCAAGAACGAGCTTCTCGAGCTAATGAAGCTTTGTCTGAGCGAACCGCATATGAAGGAGGTCCACGAATCCTGCTTGGCTGACTCGATCGACTGGCGTTTCATCCCACCTCGCTCTCCGCATTTTGGCGAGTTGTGGGAAGCGGCCGTGAAGACCGCAAAATATCACCTGTACCGCTCAGTTGGACCATCTGTGCTTAGCTTCGACAAGCTGCGCACTCTGATCTCTCAGATCACTGCAATTGTTAACTCTCGCCCTTTGCTCTCGCTTTCAGAAAATCCTGATGATTTAGACGTTTTGACTCCTGCTCATCTGCTTTTAGGCGGCCCCCATGAGCAAATCTTCGAGCCTGACCTAACGAAGCTGAACTATAATCGTCTGGATGGCTGGCAGCGGGTCACCCAACTACAACAAATATTTTGGAGCCGTTGGCACGAAGAGTATCTCACTCTTTTGCAAGAGCGCGCGAAGTGGCGTACCCCCGCGCAAAACATCTGCAAGAACGACCTCGTTCTGGTGAAGGACGAAAATCTTCCGCCAATGCGTTGGCCACTGGCTAGAGTGGTCTATGTCGTTTTGGGCAAGGACGGAGTGTGTCGCGTCGCTGACCTGAAGACATCCTCAAGAAACATCAGGAGGGCCGTCACTCGGCTATGTTTGCTGCCCCTTAAGGAATCTGTTGAGAGACTAGCTCCCAACGGGGGGAGTATGTTCGTGCCAGCCGCTGAAGGATAGCCGTAACTTTAACATTGTTATTGTATGAGCAGAGAGAGCCGCCAATGTTGTAAAACGTTGACGTTCTGCAGAGCTGCTGCGCTCTCCCGCTAAAGGGGCTCTCTGCCGCCGCCACTTCGGCAACTACTTTGATCTGCTGCCGCCACTTCGGCAATCACTTTGATCTAACGCCGTCGTCTATAGTTTAGTTCTATGCTAACCCCTCTGCGCATTGGTTGCATATCGATCTCGCATAAGGTTTATCTGGCAATAGCAAGCAATCGGCTTCCGCTAAGCCACCAAGATTAAATACGAATTATAAAGTTTAACCCAAAATCTCTTTTCATTTTTGAAACACATAGGTGCCAAATAAGCTTGGCATCTCAAACAGACATTTCAATTCATTCTCGCTTGCAATCCGATCTCAATAACTTTCAGTCATGGTGTTGTACAAGCTTGTTACACATTAATGCCTCGAAATGGAAAGTTATGACATTTCATCGTTCTAGACGTTTGTTGGCTCCCTATACGCTATTTGGTGGTTCTCTTGAGAGAATTACCCTGATGGATGACTGAGCGTTATGTTAGACCCCAAGTTAAAGTTTTCCGAACACAGAAACCTCCCATCCTTAGTTAGTGTGATTTTTATGCGCAACTTGATCCAGAGCCGCATTAACCTCACGATTTCTATTAGACTTACTAGAAATTTTATACCGTTGTTCCTTCCACTTTGTAGATCGAATTATTCCTTGCATGAACCGTTTAGGGTCTTATGCTCGGATTATAATTCCCTCTATCATATCATATCCACCACTAATTCTCTTCCTCTTATTAAATAATACACCTTTCTAGTAATTAGTAATTTTAGTGTTATTATACCCGATACTCAAAATGAGAATTGGGGTATATTAGATTTGTGGTAAAAGTGGATGTGTGTAACGTCCAGAAGGAATCGTTTCCGACCCTATAAAGTATATATATTCTTGATCAGCATCAATAGCCGAGTCGATTGAGCCCTGTCTGTCTGTCCGTCCGTCCGTCTGTCCGTCTGTCCTTCAGCGCCTAGTGCTCAAAGACTATAAGAGCTAGAGCAACGATGTTTTGGATCCAGACTTCTGTGATATGTCACTGCTACAAAATTATTTCAAAACTTTGCCCCGCCCACTTCCGCTCCCACAAAGAACGAAAATCTGTGGCATCCACATTTTTAAAGATACGATAAAACCAAAAACGCAGAATCGTAGAGAATGACCATATCTTTTAGACTGCAGAATCTGAATTGGATCGTATTATTATTATAGCCAGCATCAAGAAAACAATTTCATTTTTTCTCACCCTGTCTCTCTCTAACACACACGTAGCATAGGCGGCTTTGCTTAGAGTAAAACATTAGCGCCTAGATCTCAGAGACTATAAAAGCTAGAGCAACCAAATTTGGTATCCACACTCCTAATATATCAGACCGAGACGAGTTTGTTTCAAAATTTCGCCACACTCCTTTCCGCCCCCGCAAAGGATGCAAATCTGGGGATATTCACAAATCTCAGAGAGTATTAAGGCTAGAGTAACCAAATTTAGTGTCCGTACTCCTGTTAGATCTCACTATAAAACGTATATCTCAAAATTTCGCCCCACCCCCTTCCGCCCACACAAAGGACGAAAATCTGTTGCATCCACAATATTGCAGATTCGAGAAAACTAAAAACGCAGAATCATAGATAATGACCATATCTATCAGGTTGCTGAATCTGGATCAGATCAGATCATTTTTATAGCCAAAAGGAACAAATCAATTTGCAGTGGCTACGCAGCGCCAGACGTCACGCTCAGACTGATTTTCTGTCTCTCTCGCACGCACTCTTTGTCGTGTCGTTTAATATTAGCGGCGTCTGCCGGAGGAGAGCCATACTGACTAAGTATCGGGTATAAATTTAGAGTTGCGGTGTACGCAGCAACGTTCCCCCTCGTTTTTATACCCGATACTCAAAATGAGTATTGGGGTATATTAGATTTGTGGTAAAAGTGTATGTGTGTAACGTCCAGAAGGAATCGTTTCCGACCCCATAAAGTATATATATTCTTGATCAGCATCAATAGCCGAGTCGATTGAGCCATGTCTGTCTGTCCGTCTGTCCGTCTGTCCGTCTGTCCGTCTATCCGTCCCCTTCAGCGCCTAGTGCTCACAGACTATAAGAGCTAGAGCAACGATGTTTTGGATCCAGACTCCTGTGATATGTCACTGCTATAAAAATATTTCAAAACTTCGCCCCGCCCACTTCCGCCCCCACAAAGGACGAAAATCTGTGGCATCCACATTTTTAAAGATACGATAAAACAAAAAACACAGAAACACAAACGTAGAGGATGACTATATCTTCTAGAGTGCAAAATCTGAACCAGATCGTATAATTATTATAGCCAGAATCAAGAAAACAATTTCATTCTTTCTCGCTCTGTCTCTCTCTAACACACAGGTTTCATGGTCGGTTTTGCCAATTGCAAAATATGAGTTCAAGGATCTCAGAACCAATAAGAGCCAGAGCAACCAAATTTGGTATCCACACTCCTGTGATATCGGACCTTGACCGTTTTGTGTCAAAATTTCGCCACACCCCCTTCCGCTTCCGCAAAGGACGAAAATTTGGGGCAACTACAAATCTCAGAGACTATTAAGGCTAGAGTAACCAAATTTGGTATCCGCACTTCTGTTAGATCTCACTATAAGACGTATATCTCAACATTTCGCCCCCACAAAGAACGAAAATCTGTTTCATCCACAATATTGAGGATACGAGAAAACTAATGCAGAATCATAGACAATGGGCATATCTATCAGATTGCTGAATCTGGATCATATCAGATCGTTTTTCTAGCCAAAAGGAACAAATCAATTTGCAGTGGCTACGCAGCGCCCGACGTCATGCTCAGACTGATTTTCTGTCTTTCTCGCACGCACTCTTTGTCGTGTCGTTTAATATTAGCGGCGTCTGCCGGAGGAGAGCCATACTGACTTAGTATCGGGTATAACTGTAGAGTTGCGGTGTCCGCAGCAACTCACAACGTTCCCCCTCGTTATTTTTATGTATGGTGCCCTCAGTACAAAGTACACCAGGACCCTATATAATCAGTACAGAAAAACTTTTTACTCTTTGCACTGCGGGGCCTTTCCTGGAATGCGGGTGTAAGACTCTTACTCCAGTAGACTACTATTAGTAAACCTACCATCCTTAGTTAACCGTAGAAAATGCTTGGTGTGATATTTATGCACAACTTGATCGGGGGTGACATAGACAGCCCTGATCTGTTGAGCCGCATAAACTTCACGATTCCTATTAGACTTACTAGAAATTTTAAACCGTTGTTCCTTCCACTTTGTAGATCGAATAATTCCCTCTACCATATTATATGCACCACTAATTCTCTTCCTCTTATTAAATTACTAATCCTTACACACCTTTCTAGGAATTAGTAATTGTAGTGGTATTTGTATTTTGATTGCATGCTTAGTTTCTTAGTAAGTTTAGTGCTCCGCTTTGCCACCGTAGGTTATCTTTAATATTGAAAAAGATCGAGCGCAATAATTTGTATGCAAAATTTCTGCTACCGCCGAGGGATGCCCTGTGATAAAGCCAGAAAAGTAGCAGTTGGATTAAAAAATCCAAAAGAGGAATCAGAGCTATTTGTGCAAAAAATTGAAGGCAGAGCAAGAGACATTCAAATCTTTCTGTGCAGTGTGTTGTGCTGAAAACATTGCACATCGCTTTCAATTATAGGCACAGACGTATGATAAATAGTAGAGCTTGATTGCATGCATTTTATTTATAATTGCACATAAATATAACTGCATACACATAAATACATACATATCGACACATACAGACATATGTGAACCTCTATTTGGACGCAACAGTTATACATAAATCTATCGTTTACTGAAATCACTGTCCCCCCTCCCCCCCCTTTTTATTCTACCTTTCTCCTCGCCAAAAGGGTGGTTCGTTAATCCAAGCCGCAGTATATAGCACTTACAGCCATACATACATACATACAAGCAGCATCAGCGGTGCATTCTTTCTCGTTTTTTCGCTTTCGCTTCTCCACCGTTTACTTGCGTTGTATTTGTTGGGTACATTTTCGTTGCCGCGCTTGAGTTTAATAATATATATTTTTTTCGAGCGTTAATTGCAACCACCCTTTCTATTGATACCTCGTGCCTCGACATTCAATATAAAAATTCGTTTTCGACTATAGTCCTCGTTCAAACATTGATATGCAGTCGAGTTGAAAGAGCTGACGATTGTAACCAAGGGAAAGATAATGTCGCTTATCGCCGCCTTTGCTGCAGCAAGCGATACAAAGCCAGTGTCTTCTTCAGCCCAAACTCGTGCTAGACTTCCCAAATTGACATCACCAAAATTTTGTGGTAAACATTCGGAGTTCAAAAATTTCATTAGCCCTACCGGTGCACAAAAAATTCAATCATTTGATTTTGTGCCGCTCTGAGGAAGCGTTAGGAACAATAAAGGCGTTCCAAGTCACCGATGAAAATTATGAAAAGGCCATGGCCGGCCTAAAACGAGTATTTGACAACGATTAGTAGATTTTCAAGAATAATATCTCCACATTGTTCAATCTGCCGAGAATATCGCCTCAGTCCGCATTGTTCGTAAGAAATCTAATCGATACTGTTTCGTCGATTTACAATGCTCATTCTTCTCGTTTTGAACAGAGTCAACCCAGTGATGAAACAAAAGTGAGATGAACAGCTTACTTATGAGAAGTTGAGGCTTTGGTCCGACTTTGAGAATGTCTTCAATCGTCGATACCAACATCTGTCTGCTAAAGAATCGACTAAGCCAAGGCAGTACAAAGTCATGCCAAGCAAGCAACATAATCGCAGTTCATTTACTTGTTCTTCTACTTCCACCAACAGTAGAACTCAGCAACCTCGTCGCTGTTGCAATTCAGGAGACCATTTAGTGTCAAATCGACCTCCATTTTCGCGTGCTTTGGTGATGCAAGAGTTTTCGTTTGCCAAGTCGGCATCCTTATGCATTAATTGTCTGCGAAAAGGCCACGCTGTTGTAAAATGCAAAGCCAATAAATGCCGAGTGTGCAACTGCTCACATCATACATTATTGCATCGATACACAGTGTCGGCTAGTAGAGTACCAAGAGAGTACTTCTCCTCCATCAAATCAGGATCAAAATTCCACATCACATGTTGTGCATGCGACATCATTGGACAGGGTAATTCTGGCGGTGAACATATTTTGGGCAGAGATCCGTAGAGCGGACATCCCAATTGATAGTGAGGATAAGGAAGTTCGGATGAATGTAGATGCAGACGCTGAAAATGACCAAATGCAAGTTGCAAATTTAAATAACTGTGTCGTCTCAGGACCCTAAACAGTTTTACTGCTTCGTAAACAGTAAGCGTAGTACGTCCACACACCCATCCTCGCTATCATTTTGTAAAACGTCGGCAAATATCTTTTTTGCTCAATTCTTCCAAACCACCTATTCTGAGGAAAGCTACTCTGGTCATCCTTACCCATACGGTTTACCGAGGTCGAAGGGCATTTTCAGTCCCTTGTTAAATGAATGTTCCCTACTTCATGATCTTCTACTAGTGAAGCCGGTGTTTTCACCTGGACCAGACGGGGTTCCAGGATGTGTACTCAGGTACTGCGCCGAGGCTCTGTGTGGCTCTTCTTGCTTCTCCCGATCTGGAAGGTATCGTTAATAATTCCTCTCCATAAAAAAGGTAGCAAGTCTGATACAAAAAATTAAAGAGGTATAGCAAAGTTATCCGCTATTCCTAAAATGTTTAAGAAGGTTTTAACTTCGCACTTGCAACATCTCTGCAAGTCACTTATATCTCCAGCTCAGCATGGATTTATAAAGCGGCGATCAACCACCACGAACTTGTTAGAATTTACCTCATTCATTATTAAAGGCTTTCAAGGTAACTTACAGACGGATGTTATTTACACCGACTTTAGTAAAGCATTCGACTCTGTAAACCATTCCCTTTTAGCGCAAAAACTTGACTTTTTAGGGTTTCCGCCCAACCTCCTGAGATGGATTTCTAGCTATCTGTGTTCCAGGTCCTCTTCAAAAACTCCCTCCCTTTACCTGTAAAAGTTTCTTCGGGAGTACCAAAGGGCAGCCATCTAGGCCCCTTACTCTTCACACTCTTTATTAATGACTTGCCTTCGGTATTAACATACTCTCGAGTACTTATGTATGCGGATGATGTTAAACTCTGTGTCCAGTATAAGGACATTTTATTTCATTCTCGCTTGCAATCTGATCTCAATAACTTTCAGTCATGATGTTGTACAAACTTGTTACACATTAATGCCTGGAAATGGAAAGTTATGACATTTCATCGTTCTAGACGTTTGTTGGCTCCCTATATATATTTGGTGGTTCTCTTGAGAGAATAACCCTGGTGGATGACTGGGCGTTATGTTAGACCCCAAGTTAAAGTTTTCCGAACACATTTCTACCATGGTAAATAAATAAATAAAGAGGTGGTCAAAGGAATTTGATGACCCCTATATAACAAAGACTCTCTATACCTCGATTGTTCGTCCGATTTTAGAATACGGCTCCTGTGTATGGTGCCCTCAGTACAAAGTACACCAGGACCTGCGGGGCCTTAACTGGGATGAAGTTGTGAGCTCCCATCTTACTCTAGTAGACTGCTATTAGTAAACCTCCCATCCTTAGTTAGTGTGATTTTTGTGCGCAACTTGATCCAGAGCCGCATAAACCTCACGATTTCTATTAGACTTACTAGAAATTTTATACCGTTGTTCCTTCCACTTTGTAGATCGAATTATTCCTTGCATGAACCGTTTAGGGTCTTAAGCTCGGATTATAATTCCCTCTATCATATCATATCCACCACTAATTCTCTTCCTCTTATTAAATTATACACCTTTCTAGTAATTAGTAATTTTAGTGTTATTTTTATTTTTATGTTTATTTTGAATGCAAGTTAACGTACCCAATTCTAATGAGCTCTTATACGAGTTGTTAACAATCTTTGGCTTTCTAAGACGAAAACAATTTCAATCTTGGGCGACCGCCTAATTGGTTTTTTTTTTCAAGATATAAACAATCTTAATCTTTGCCTCCCACCACAAGCTCAATCTTTGACTTCCACCTAATTGATTTTTAAGATGTACAATCTCAATCTTGGGCTCCCGCCACAATCCCAATCTTTGACACTCGCCTAAATGGAAAAACAATCTTTGCCCACACCCGGCTTCTGATAAACAATCTTACACCCGGCTTTCTGGAGATTCTTCACTTTGAGCATTTTACAGTTCTCAACCTTTGGATGACGAAATCCAATATTCGGGATAGCGAAATAAATCGGGATGTTTATAGAAAAACTATTCCCGAAAGGAATTGACGATGCAAAGATCAAAAAGTTCAATTCAGTCTTAATCCAGAAGCGAAACCGAAAAGTCGAGCTAGAAACTAAAATCGCGCAAACCCTTTGTCCGGAATCCTTTGTGACCCTCAACTTAGGTATATATCTGTAAACTTAGAAGTTAAATACAAATTTTTTAAGAACGCAATCCGCTACCGCAGTTATTTAATTGGCACCCAACGTTGGGCGAGGTTGTATAAAAGCACCGAATAAAAAAAAATGTTGCGTCGAGCCGAAACCCGAAGGACAATTAATTAATGGAATTGTTGTGAAATCCTCGATACGAGATTTCAATGTTGAGCAGAAAATGCTCTGGGGAATCTTTGCGTTTAATAATGTACTACACGATGTAGAAAATTTGAGATTTATTCATTTGGACTTCAATCAGCTTAAACTTTAATTGTAATCGCGTATAGGGTACAGTTTAATGGGTACTACGGGTCTAAGCGCGTCCGGCTGCAACTGCTTGATTGTCGCTGTGATTTCGTCGACATGCAAACGAAGAATGTTCTTGTTGATCGGAGACGAGGTTACGCCGCCCTAGCATGAAACGAGCCGTTCTCCGAGTGGGCAATCGTAGTTAGAGAGCTTTCACTCTCTTTGTAGTTTTAACCCTTAGAAAACCGTCCATGCCGCCCCCAATACTGGGACCAGTATTAGATGTATTATATGGTCGAAAGGAGCTAGAAACGGTGGTAGGATTATTCTGAGGTCTGTGGCAACGGTAGCCGACATAGTTTAGGGACCGATCGATTGTATACGCCTGATGCTGTTTTCACGGTTGCGACTCTGACTAAACTGTCAGCTCCAGGGTGAACTTCTATTATCCTTCGCAGTTTCCACTCGTTGGGTGACAGTCGGTCATCCTTGACAATTACTTGATCGCTGACTTGTAGATTGTCGGTTTCATGTCGCCATTTTGGACGGGCTTGAAGATGTGATAGCCAATCCGAACTCCAACGCTTCCAAAATTACCGGATCATTTTCTGTCCTTCCAGAAATTGGACTGTGAGTGGAACATCCCTTGTCATTACATCCGGCGGAGCTAATAATGAATCTCCAATAATAAAATGTTCCGGGGTGAGGACAGCTAGGTCTTCCGGCTCAGCACTTAGTGGACATAATGGCCTGGAATTTAAACAGGCTTCAATTTGTGTTAGTACGGTAGCAAGTAATTCGTAGGTCATTTTGTATTCTGAAAAGGCTCGATAGAGATGTGTTTTGACAGACTTTACATTTGCCTCCCAAAGGCCTCCGAAATTAGGACTATGCGGTGGATTAAAATGCCATTGGACGTTTCGGGCCAAATGGACGGCTACCCAGTTGTGGGTAGCTCTCGTTTCAAATGTATTTGCCAGGTTTGAAGAGCCCGGTCGGCACCAATGAAGTTCGTGCCGCAGTCGCTATACATGTGTTGACAGTAGCCCCGACGCGCGATGAAACGTTGTAGAGCCATGAGAAAGTGTTCGGTGGTTAAGCCCGTGACCGCTTCCAGATGAATTGCCTTTGTAGCCAAACAGATGAAAACTGCGATATACGCCTTGTAGTTTGTGTGTCCACGGAATCTGGATGCTTGAATTTCGAACGCGCCTGTATAGTCCACTCCGGTGGCGATGAATGCACGAGTTGGCGGATTGACTCTATGTAGGGGAAGATCGGCCATCAATTGTGCTGCTGGTTTCGGTCGGTGACGAAAACATCGGACGCATTGTCGAAGAATGCGTTTGACCGTTTGTTTTCCGTTGACTATCCAGAACTTGTGTCGAATAGTGGCCAGCGTTAATTCGGTGCCGCCGTGGAGTGCGAGGCGATGGGCATTACGCACGACGAGATCGGTAAAATGATGATGATTGGGAATGATCATTGGTTGTCGCTGGCTTATTGGAAGGTGCATTGCATTTCGCAGTCGACCTCTGACTCGCAGAATTTGTTGGTCATCTAGAAATGGGGATAATTGACACAGTTTGTGTGTGCCCGATAGTGCCTTGTTTCTCTTCAACCTCAATATTTCTGTCGCTTAGGCCTCCTGTTGAATGCTGCGCACGAGATGAATTAAATCGTTGTCGAGCTCCTGCACACTCAGTGGTGCAGACAGTTTGTCACCTTTGGCTTGAATGTTGTGTATAAACCGTAGAACATATGCCATGACTGATATTAACCTGTCGTATGAGGAAGAGTTTTGGATGAAGGTTTCTGGAGCCTCCGAGACTTGCACAGCATTTTGGAACAAAACTGATGGTTTCTCCTCGATTATAGTCATGTCGATATCCTGACTGGGAACTCCGTTTGCCGGCCATTGGCTTTCCGGTTGCTGTAGCCATAATGGTCCAGACCACCTCAATGGATGTACTGCTAACTCTTGTGGTGTTAAGCTGCGAGTTGCGCAGTCCGCTGGGTTTACCGCAGTAGGTACATGTCTCCCCTGAGTTGAGGTACTATGCTCCAAAATCTGTCCAACGCGGTTTGACACAAAGGTTTGCCATCGGTGGGGATCTCCATTTATCCAAAACAAAACGATAGTAGCATCTGACCAATAGAAGGTTGACATAGGTGGTCCTGCTGTGCGAAGTTGGTCCCGGATCCATTTTGCCAGTTTAACTGCCAGCAGCGCACCCGAAAGTTCGACTCGTGGAAGTGTGATCGGTTTCGTGGGTGTGACTCGACTGCGTGCAGCTAGCAAATGAGTTTGAATCTTTCCGTTTGGTAGTTCTGCACGAATATATGCACATGCTGCATACGCCAGTGATGATCCATCGCAGAAAACATGAAGCTGTAATGACGCAAGCTCGTGAATGTTGAAGCGCAGCCATCGTGGTACTTGAATTTGCTCGACATATGGCAAGTTCTGTATGAATCCCTGCCATCTATCAAGCAGTTCAGTTGGCAGCGGTTCATCCCAGTCTAGTTGTGCTAGGCTGCCATCGTTGCGTTTGATGCGGGCCATCCATGAGTCCTTGAATATCGCCTTCGCGGTCATGACACAGGGCGTGATGAAACCTGAGGGGTCGTACAGTGCGTGACTGATTTCAAAGTTTATCTTGAACCCAAAATAGTCTTGATGTGGATGCCAATAGAGACCTAAGGTTTTAACGGGATCTTGGTACTCAAACTCTAATAATGTCTTATGGGATAAATGGTCTGGAGGTATGTCTTGTAGCAGAGAAGCGTCATTCGCAGACCACTTTCGATGTTCCATTCTTGATGATCGTAAGGCTCCGATCAATTGATTTTGAATTTCTAATGCTCCTTCGCGCGTGGAAGATCCGCTTTGTACATCATCAACGTATATTTCATGTCGAAGGAACCTTTCCGCGAGTGGGTATCGGTCGCGTTCATCCTGCGACGGTTGATGTATGACGCGAAGGGTCAAACAAACGCTTAAGTGGTAACCGTACCAAATACTTGCCGTTCCGTTGACGGATGTGAGTTCGTTTAAAATTCTCCTCGCACCATCGCTCTTTTGGTGTGAGCTGTTTTGCAGAGCCGAGATGCTCCATTTCGAAGAATTTCTGGACGAGATTCTCTAGCCTGTTGTGGTGACATCTAATGGTGACAGCGTGTGGAAGTGGCTCGACCAAAGACTATCCAGCCAAGCTGGGTGTGCTGTGCAATTGGTTGAATCTCCTTTCCTCTGCGGATATCTGAAAGCAGGATCTGTGGGATTACGTCCGCTCCTAGAAGAAGATCAATCCGTTATGATTTGTAGAGCCTGGGATCGGCGAGTTCTATTGTGAAGGTAATTCCGATGTAAGCGTTTCAAGTATAAACGTAGTATCAATGGTAGTACAAAACTGTGAAGTACAAGAACTTAACGACAATTCTGTAGTGTAGGTACACCTGTTCTTGGAGGTGGTCCCAACTCCAGCAATTTCTGCCGAAATTGGATGCCGCTTGAGGTTAAGAGCCTGCACTGTGTGCTCTGTAATGAGGGTTCCTTCCGAGCCTGAATCCACTAACGCACGTACCACAGCTGATTGGCCAGTGTGGGGGTTTTGGATTGTGACCAGGGCAGTGGCCAGAAGGACAGTGCTGGGTCCGTGATGTGTTGCCGTAGCGGAGACTAGTTGCCCAGAGTGTGATCTCGCAGACGAGTCGGTCGCTGCAGACTGTGGATGACCACCGGAACTAGTGTTGGGAACCACTGGGAGAGGCTGTGCAGTGCTCTGAGTAGGAAGTGGGGTCCTAGTGTAGAGTTTCGTAGGTGTAGCCCTGCCAGACGAGTCGCTCGTTGTATACTGCCAGGAGTTACCGGAACGAGCGCTATGGAAGGCTGCGTGAGGGTGCGTAGCCACCTGAGCAGGAGTTGGGAAATGCAGCAGTGTATGGTGTCTTTGACCACACTGCGTGCAGTTCCTTTTACTGGTACATTTTGAAAGTCCATGGGAACGGCTCAGACAGTTGAGGCATGCCTTTGCCTGATCGACGATGGCTTTCCTTGCAAAGCAGTCCTTGGACAGAAGTTCCGGGCAATGCCGAAGATTGTGACTGTCGCTACAGTGCGGGCAGCGAGTGTGTTCGGCAACAGCAGTCTTGGCGTGAAAACTGTTGCCCTTATATGTTACGTTGCCAACTGACTTCTTCGGGTGCCTTTGGTTGACAGGCTGCGGCACAGGTGTCCGCGTCGTGAAGTGGGCTCGATTTTCGAACACATCGATGCGGACGAGACGGTCGTTGAGAAATGATTGCAGCTGAAAAAATGTGGCAAGTTCGGCTGAGCTACCGAGATGTAGCTCCCAAGCTTGCAGTGTCGTGCTTGACGGTCTGGAAGTGAGATGATGAGCCATCCAATGCTGAACATCTAGATTCTTGAAAGCATTGAGACAAACCGTCGCAACATTACGCATATGTTTTATATCAGCGGACTGCTCCTTTGTCAACTGTGGCAAGTCATACAAACCGTTCATATGGTACATAAACTGCAGCCGTTTGTTGTCGTATCGCTTGAGGAGCAGACTCCAAGCTGTTGCATAGTTATTTCCCGCAAGCGCCATCTGCTGAATATCTTCGTCGCGATCCGAGGGAAAAGCTTGCTTCAGAAAATGAAACCTTTGAACGTCGGACAGTTTCTGGTTGTTATGGATGAGTTGAACAAATGCATCGTGAAATGCCGGCCAATCCACAAACTTGCCTGTAACAGGTAGCTTGGGCAATTGCACTGATGATACAAATGGATTTGCTGGCTCTGGATTCTGCTGTACCGGTGGTGCTCTTGGACATACATTTTCGTAGGCCTCTGATATGATGCTGAATGCCGTTGTATAGTCTTCAGCAAAGCGAAAGGCCACTTCGCTGGACACATAACTATGCGTACTTGGACATCGAAGTATTAGTAAACGTTGGTGATTTTGCTCAAATTCAGAAGAATTTGAAGAAGAACCGTTGCAAAGTTTGTAAGCGCGTTTGAAAATAAGCTTTTGTTTTCCGATCTACGCCATCCTTTCTGAAATTAACCCTCGCAATGAGATTTGTCTGAATAACACTGAGATTGTCGATCTCCACCTGAGGATCGGCTTCGAGGTCGTGGGACTCGGCTGTTGACATGTTGCTGTTATATGTGTATGTACCTTTCTCACCCTTAGTTGCAATCCCTTTGACCTTGTACAAATACACACAACGAAACACTTACTCTGGTACTCGGGAGTGCTTCTCTTTGCTTAAAGCGTAGCTTAAGAGAACTTGCGAGTCGTTGTTGGTGTTGTCCGAGCGGAAAGCAGAAACTGTGCTGATGTGAGCGATGAGTTGAGGCCTTCTGTTTAGCGATGATGTGCAGCAACCAAACGATCGTCGTCTTTCTTGGTCTCTGCTTTGCACGAGAGAGAGGCTGCTGTCTAACCGTCGGCTTGCGTTGCTTTTTGTGTGCTGCAGTGAGTCTACTGTCCAGGCGCAGAGCTATCGTCCGATCTTCTTTGTCCCTGCTTCGTGCGAGAGATAGCGGCCGCTGGATAAACCGTTGGTTTGCGTTGTGTTTGCAGTTTACAGTTGCAGCCGGTAAAATATGATTTTATTTGTACATTTAACTGAACGCGGAACGAGGTAGAATCATATGCGAATAGTACGAATTAAACGCGGTCCCCCCATGGGCCACCAAAAATGTTGTGAAATCCTCGATACCAGATTTCAATGTTGAGCAGAAAATGCTCTGGGGAATCTTTGCGTTTAATAATGTACTACACGATGTAGAAAATTTGAGATTTATTCATTTGGACTTCAATCAACTTAAACTTTAATTGTAATCGCGTATAGTGTACAGTTTAATAGGTAATACGGGCTTAAGCGCGTCCGGCTGCAACTGCTTGATTGTCGCTGTGATTTCGTCGACATGCAAACGAAGAATGTTCTTGTTGATCGGAGACGAGGTTACGCCGCCCTAGCATGAAACGAAGCCGTTCTCCGAGTGGGCAATCGTAGTTAGAGAGCTTTCACTCTCTTTGTAGTTTTAACCCTTAGAAAACCGTCCAGGAATAAATCCTTCAATAAAAAAACCCGGAGTGACTGTGAGATATTAGACAAGAAAAAGTGAGATAATAAAAAAAGGAAACAAACCGAAGCTTAGGGTGCGGGTAAAATAAATACAAAAAACTAATCAAGACACTTCAAAAATATAAAAAACAAAATCTTTAAACAAAACAAAGCAGAACAAAACACAAAGAAATTAAAACTACCAGCTAAACCAAAGAAGGAAGACCTCTAGAAGGCCAGTTAAACAACAAAGAATTTTACGAAGGAAGACCAGTTCGAAGATTTGTCAGCCAAACCAAGAAGGAAGACCCTAAGAAGGACGACCGCTACAGGATAGTTAGTGAGCGAAAGTAGTAGTACTAAATATATAAGTTGAAATAGTTTTAAGCACAGCGGTATCCTAAAATAAAAAAAAAAAAACATATAAACAAAATACAAGGTGGATCAACTAACTTTAGAGTTTGGAAAACTAAGAATGATTAATTCACAGACAAGGACCGATCTCACTGCAGATCTGGTCAAACAGTTGATAGCACTTCAAATTTCACAAGTACAGGAGCAAATAGTAAATTTGAAACAACAAATATAATCTAAATCCGATCAGGTTTCAGATTATCAGGCAGAAACAATAGATGAGACAATTAAAGATGACACCACTTTAAAAGTAATAGAATCCCTACCAATTTTCAATGGTGGATTAAACCAATACGTAGGATGGAGGGAAGCTGCAGAAACTGCAGTGAAACAAGAGGAAGTAAGCAATATTGTATTGCCTTGACAATTTTAAGAAACAAAATAACAGGACCAGCACATGACGCCTTGACCAACCACGGTACAGTTTTAAATTTCGATGCCATACTTTCACGACTTGACTTTGTTTACAGTGACAAGAGACCAATATATATAATAGAACAGGAGCTAAGCGTTCTCCGACAAGGAAACCTTTCAATAATAGATTTATACAACGAGGTTAACAAGAAAAAGACATTTTTAATAAATAAGACTATAATGACTCATGGAAAGGACAGTGAAATTACAAAAGAATCGATTAAAAAAACGAGGGGGAACGTTGTGAGTTGCTGCGGACACCGCAACTCTACATTTATGCCCGATACTTAGTCAGTATGGCTCTCCTCTGGCAGACGCCGCTAATATTTAAAGACACGACAAAGAGTGCGTGCAAGAAAGACAGAAAATCAGTCTGAGCATGACGTCGGGCGCTGCGTAGCCACTGCAAATTGATTTGTTCCTTTTGGCTAGAAAAACGATCTGATATGATCCAGATTCAGCAATCTGATAGATATGCCCATTGTCTATGATTCTGCATTAGTTTTCTCGTATCCTCAATATTGTGGATGAAACAGTTTTTCGTTCTTTGTGGGGGCGAAATGTTGAGATATACGTCTTATAGTGAGATCTAACAGAAGTGCGGATACCAAATTTGGTTACTCTAGCCTTAATAGTCTCTGAGATTTGTAGTTGCCCCAAATTTTCGTCCTTTGCGGAAGCGGAAGGGGGTGTGGCGAAATTTTGACACAAAACGGTCAAGGTCCGATATCACAGGAGTGTGGATACCAAATTTGGTTGCTCTGGCTCTTATTGGTTCTGAGATCCTTGAACTCATATTTTGCAATTGGCAAAACCGACCATGAAACCTGTGTGTTAGAGAGAGACAGAGCGAGAAAGAATGAAATTGTTTTCTTGATTCTGGCTATAATAATTATACGATCTGGTTCAGATTTTGCACTCTAGAAGATATAGTCATCCTCTACGATCCTCTTTTTAAAAATGTGGATGCCACAGATTTTCGTCCTTTGTAGGGGCGGAAGTGGGCTGGGCGAAGTTTTAAAATATTTTGGTAGCAGTGACATATCACAGAAGTCTGGATCCAAAACATCGTTGCCCTAGCTCTTATAGTCTTTGAGCACTGGGCGCTGAAGGGGACGGACGGACGGACAGACGGACGGACGGACAGACAGACATGGCTCAATCGACTCGGCTATTGATGCTGATCAAGAATATATATACTTTATAGGGTCGGAAACGATTCCTTCTGGACGTTACACACATCCACTTTTACCACAAATCTAATGTACCCCAATACTCATTTTGAGAATGCCTTACGCATTTTTGTCACAGGCCTAAACGATGGTATTGCAGAAATCTTATTCTTGTTGAGTCCCCCAGATTTACCGAATGCCTTGGCATTACGGGCCCAATTTGCATATCAATTCAGTGGCCCCAGAAATTCAGTAACTTCCTTCGAGCTCCCAACTTCCCAACAGCATCAATCCCATCCCTGCAGTTTCTGTGGCCGTCACTTCTGACGCGGTGAGTGCTCCTAGTGCGGGTGTGCTGGTTGCTGACGACGTCTTGCCAATTCCTGCTCCAATTCCTGCTCCAATTCCTGCTCCAATTCCTACTCCAATTCCTGCTACAGCCATTGCTGCCAATTCCTCTGCCCTTGGACCGAGATCTCTTTTAGGAGTGGCTCCACCATCTCGATCTCGCTCGGGACTTCAACTTAGAGCAGTGGTCCCTCGGAAAGCAATATTTGTTTCTCGTCTTATTCCTGAGGCTACAACGGAGGATGTTAAACAACATCTTTCCTCTAAACTTAACACTTCGCCTGTTGATAAGTTGTGACTAAATTTACATTTAAACATAAGCGCAACATATCATCCTTTAAAATTCTTCTCCCTGATTCTTTACTATCCAGTTCTCTAGAAGCGTCAATATGGCCTGAGCATACAATTGTGCATGAGTTCCTTCTCAAAGATTCGAACTCGAATCCAAGAATTACCGAACATGCTCCAAAAAACTGATGTACTATTTTTCCATGCACTATCAGAACGTTCGCAGTTTGCTGGGAAAATTGCGTCAAATTCATACTAATAGCGCGTCCTTTGATTTCGATGCCATCGCGTTTACCGAAACCTGGCTTAACTCCTCTGTAAATGATCATGAAATTTTCATTGATAGTTACACTATTTATAGAATGGACCGCCCATCTTTTGCAGGTGGGGTTCTGATTGCAGTTAAATCTGTTTTCTCATCTGAGTTATTCCCATTCAATAACATTCATGGAATTGAATTTGTTGCAGTCAAAGTTCGTGTTGGCTCCGCATTTTTCTATTTAACCTGCTCTTACATTCCTCCCAGGTCTGATGCTGAGCTTTACTTACACCACCTCTCAGCAATTAATACTGTCTACTGTCTGTATCTGCATTAGGGTGCAATGATCGAATTATTGTCATGGGGGACTTTAACCTCCCATTTCTTTCTTGGCTGCCTTGCGATGACGCTAACCTGTTGTTTCCCAATTGCCACAATGACTTTATCAATGGGCTAACGGATATTTGCCTTGTCCAAATTAATGCCGTTAAAAACATTAGGGACAGACTTCTTGACCTCGTTTTTGTTAACGATGGTTCTCTTGCTAAGGTATCTAGAGCAAGCCCAATATCTCTCCCTGAAGATCCTTACCATCCAACTTTGTTGATATCACTGGAGTGTACACAATCTGGAGGTGCTGACCGTTCCATGGCTCCTTGTCACATAAAGTGTTTTCGCAAAACAAACTTTATCGATTTAGATCTACATCTCACGCATGTTGATTGGTCGTTTCTTTATTTATTACCGAACATAGATGCAACTGTTAACTCGTTTTATAGTTCTATTTACTCCGCCCTTAATACGTTTGTTCCAGATATCACTGTACCTGTATCGTCCAAGCCTCCCTGGTTCTCCAAGTATTTGTCATACTTAAAAAATAATAAATCCCGGCTCTATAAAAAGTACCAGAAGTCGGGCTCTACGTTGGCCTTAGCTCTATACTCCTCCGCTCGCTCTCTGTTCCTTGCCGTCAATAGTCAGTGTTACAATCATTACCTTTCACAATGTAGTAGTAACTTTCGTAGTGATCCTAAAAAACTCTATTCGTTCGTTAACTCTAAGCGCAAGTCAAACGTTTTTCCTCCGTCCCGAAGCTTCTTGAGTTCCTGGTCTTTGTTTCAGCTTGATATCTCCGTCGCAACACGGTTTTTTCAGACATCGTTCAACATCGACTAACGTTCTTGAGTTTTCTAACCTAATCCACCGTGGTTTTCAAATTGGTTTGCAGACGGATGTAGTTTTTACTGACTTCAGCAAGGCATTCGATTCTGTGAACCATGCTCTGCTTATTCACAAGCTCTCTTTATTAGGGTTCCCAACGAATCTTCTAGATTGGATTTTGTCCTATCTCTCTAACCGTACTCAACGTGTTTTGTTTTCTAACGTGTTGTCAAATACTGTTAATGTTACTTCAGGTGTGCCACAGGGAAGTCATCTGGGCCCGCTTCTGTTTATTTTATTTGTGAATGACCTTCCTCAAGTTATAACATACTCTACTACACTAATGTATGCTGATGATGTCAAAATCTGTCTTTCTTACTCTGATTGGTATTTGCACACACGCCTTCAACTTGATCTAAGTGAACTACTATTGTGGTGTTCAACTAATCTTCTTTTTCTAAACCTTTCCAAATGGAAACTTATGACATTTTACCGTCGCGCTCCTCATTTTGTCCCATATGTTCTAGGAAATCATGTCCTTGAGCGAATTTCGAGTTCAAATGACCTCGGAGTCCTTTTTGATCATAAGATGTGTTTTAACACCCATATAGCTGCAACTGTAAATAAAGCTAAGGGTGTTTTAGCGTTCATCAAGCGTTGGTCCAAGGAGTTTGACGACCCGTACGTTACGAAACAACTGTACATCTCGTTGGTACGTCCTATATTGGAGTATTGTTCTTGTGTGTGAAGCCCGCAGTATAAAGAGCAGCAGGCTGTTATTGAATCCGTACAAAAGCAATTTTTAATTTTTGCCCTTCGGAACTTTAACTGGGACTCAGGTAGAATCTTGCCACCCTACCGGTCTATGCTAAATCTTATTGACCTGCCGTCGTTGCACCATCGCAGAATATGCAATGGCGTAATGTTCGTGCACAAGCTCCTTCTTGGGACTGTTGACTCCCAAACTCTCTTGGGTCAGATTGACTTTGCCGTTCCATCTAGACCTACCCGTACTTTTAGGCCTATCCGTCTACCCATATGTAGGTCTAATTATGCTGATCATGAACCTTTTAGGGTTTTATGCCATAATTATAACTCCCTCTGTCAAACCCTATCCCCTGAAATATCTCTTAAACTAATTGCATGCAATATTTATAATCATTTAAATTTAGCTAACTTTTAACTTATCTTTTTCCGCCTTTAGTAACTAAGTACCATTATTAACAGATAATTTGTTAATTAATAAATAAATAAAACTCTATTCCCTCGGTGGTCAATATTGGCACACTCTATGTATCGGAAGAGGACATTATGGAGGCAATTGATGAGTTCGATAGTTCTAATAAACCCGACTGTGATGGCATTTTTGCCTTCCTGTTTCGCAACTGTGTTGTAGCGTTCTGTGAACCTCTCAAAATTCTATTCACATATTCGCTCTTAACGGGTCAGTTTATTGATAAGTGGAAAGCTGCCACGATTACGCCAATTTTTAGAGAGGAACCAAAAATCTCATTTCCAATTATAGACCAATTGCCAAACTCAGCAATATTTCAAAACTGTTAGAGCGAATCATTGCCAGAAAGATCACCTTCCTCATGAAGTCGTACATTAGCCCAAATCAGCATGGTTTTATGCCGGGCAAATCAACAACCACTAATCTCATAGCTTTCAGTAATTTCTGCACTCGTGTCTTTGAAATGCACTCTCAAGTAGATGTTGTGTATACTGACTTTGCTAAAGCCTTTGACAAAGTCTCCCACTGTGCTTTAATAGCCAAGCTGCATCGGTTAGGGATTCATTCCTGCCTGCTCAGTTGGTTTAGCTCATATCTTGAGCGGCGAGAGTATGTCGTATTGATAAATGGAAAGCCTTTGACTCATTCTTGGCTACTTCCGGCCTTCCACAGGGAAGTGCACTTGGTCCACGTCTGTTCTTAATTTTTATTAACGACATATATCTCAGCATTCAAGCTTCTGAGCATCTGCTTTATGCTGATGATCTTAAAATCTTCCGATCTGTCAAAACCTTAGGCGACAGTATTCTTCTTCAGCGCGACGTGGATAGAGTTGCTCGTTGGTGCAGACATAATTCGCTCCCACTCAATATTAAATGTTACTTTTTTTCTTTTATCAAGTGTTCTTCAATGTGCTGGCCTCATATTTAAAAGATGGCCATCCTCTCTTAAAGCAGACGGAGATACTTGACCTCGGGGTCTTATTTGACCCTAGATTTCTTTTTGCACGGCATTTGAATTTAATATTGCCAAAAGCCTATGAAATGTTCGGCTTTGTTAAGCACACTTCATCGCAATTCAGGGACCCATATACGAGGCTAAGTCTGTACGCATTCCTTGTGCGCTCGCGCCTTGAGTACGCTTCCATGGTCTGGAATCCCACTGGTGTCGTTAAAATCTCACGCATCGAAAGACTGCAAAGAAAATGTCTTTAATTTGCACTCCAGCCTCTGCCCTTCTCCATTCCGTTGCCGTCGTATGAGTGCAGATGTCGCCTCGTGCATTTCTCCTCTCTCGAGGATCGAAGGACCATTGCGGCTCAGATCTTTATCTATGACCTTCTAGTCGGTAACATCGATATTCCTGACTTGCTTAGTAGGATTAGCTTCAGTACGCCGGCCAGGAGCCCCAAGAGCCCATACACACTTTGCAGTTGATCTCATGATTGATGAGCCCATTTGTAGGACGCTTCGGCAGCACAATGCGCTGCCAGCTGGGATGCGTTTTGACTTTTGCCAGCCGTCAGACGATTGCTTGTGGATTTCTTCCTGTTCCATAATTAATTTGTTAATGTTATTTTTTGTTGTTTGTTAAGATAGAAATAAGTTAGCCTAGCCAGTTAAGGATTTTTTTTGATTCCGTTGGCGAATAATAATTAAATAAATAAATAAGTTCCTCGTTCTGTTCAAGTCTATATAGCATACTAGATTTCAGGAAATAATCGTCGTAAGTCTTCTGTTCGTCGCTCAGAATTTGTTTAATAGCCTAAATGTTTTCATCTCTCGACTGTGCATATCTCAAAGCGATGCTGTCTTTAGTTATCATCATGATTGGGTAGCGGCTGAGAGCATCAATATACTTCATTCTAGTTCCTGACCGATGTTCTACAGTATAATCGTACTCCTGCAGAAACAAAATCCATCGCGCCACACTAGTGCAGAAGTTTTATTTCTCCAGAGTCTTTGTAAAAGCATTGCAGTCTGTTATCAGTTTAAATTGAATGCCTAAGAGATATACTCTAAACTTGGTTTACGCTTCTATTACTGCCAAAATTTCGAATTCGTAACTGCTATTTTTCCGCTGTGCATCAGTAGTCTTTTTGGACATATAATGGACCGGGTGTAGTTGTCTCCCGCACCAAAACCATCAATTGATGCATCTGTGTGTACTTCTGTATCTTAAGTCTGATTATATATATTCCATACTGTATTCTCCGTCAGCAGTTTTTTTTAAGGCATTAACGGCATTCTCTTCATATACATCAAATTTAAATCTTGTCTTGTTCTTTGTCAACTCAGTTAAAGGTCTAGCAATGCCTGCATAATTCGGGATAGACTTTCTAAAATAGCTAGCCAGTCCCACTACTTGTTTGAGTGATTGTAGCATTTTAAACTTTGATGCGGCATCTAATTTTTCTGTTGAAGAATAAATCCTACTGTTTTCAATTTTGTGAACTAGGAATTGAATACGGGTCTTCAGAATGGGTCGTTTTTTCATATTTAATTCTAGACCAAAATCTTTCCACGTTTCCATGACTTACTTTAGATTCTGCATAGCTTCTTGTTCTGTCTGTGCTGGAATAATCAAATCATCAACGTAGGGTAAAACATTTTGGATGTCAACAATTTTTTATTTGTTAGCTTAGTTTTTTTGTTTTTGTTTTTTATATTTTTTGTTCTTTCATAAATTCTTTGTGGGCGATGCTTGTAAAAAATTTCCTCTTACATGTTTTTTTATATGTTGCCTCTATTCAGTGTTTCCCCAATTTAATCGTCTTGATTTTCGCTGGTTGTTCCCCAGCTGGCCATCTCGTCTTTTGCTCTGTCTATCGTCGCCGCTGCCCAAAGTCGTCCGCTTTGGTGTAACAGTTTTTAAATTTATTTGCTGCCTTTTTTATACTCAGGGCTACGATTGGATTTGCTGCAGGGCCCAATTTATATCGTCACTTTGTGATCGGCGTTTTACGCTCGTAATCACATCCACCTTTACTTCTATTTGGCTTTCTTTTGCGCGAACTTTTTATACCCGATACTCAAAATGAGTATTGGGGTATATTAGATTTGTGGTGAAAGTGGATGTGTGTAACGTCCAGAAGGAATCGTTTCCGACCCCATAAAGTATATATATTCTTGATCAGCATCAATAGCCGAGTCGATTGAGCCCTGTCTGTCTGTCCGTCTGTCCGTCCGTCCGTCTGTCCGTCCCTATCAGCGCCTAGTGCTCAAAGACTATAAGAGCTAGAGCAACGACGTTCTATATCCGGACTTCTGTGATATACATATTGGACGTTGACATGCAATGACTGCATCTAACAAGAGGCGATGCAATTACTGCACCGTCAAGTGGCCCGTGTGACACCAGCAGAAGGCTGTTACGCGCGGATCCCAGGCAAAACGCAGCCCTCCTCCCGCCCAACCGACCGAGGGGCGCTGCCGCATGACGCGCGGTGCGTAGCCGAACCAAACGCGAGCATGCAAGAAAGATAGATATTAGACTAACCTTCGAGGAAAATTAGCACTAAACTTATTAAGAAATTAAGCATGCAATAAAATACAAAATACAAATACCACTACAATTACTAATTACTAGAAAGGTGTGTAAGGATTAGTAATTTAATAAGAGGAAGAGAATTAGTGGAGGATATAATATGGTAGAGGGAATTATAATCCGAGCATAAGACCCTAAACGGTTCATGCAAGGAATAATTCGATCTACAAAGTGGAAGGAACAACGGTATAAAGTTTCTAGTCAGTCTAATAGGAATCGTGAAGTTTATGCGGCTCAACAGATCAGGGCTGTCTATGTCACCCCCGATCAAGTTGTGCATAAATATCACACCAAGCATTTTTCTACGGTTAACTAAGGATGGGAGGTTTACTAATATTAGTCTACTAGAGTAAGATGGGAGTCTTACACCCGCATCCCAGTTAAGGCCCCGCAGAGCAAAGAGTAAAAAGTTTTTCTGTACTGATTCTATACGGTCCTGGTGTACTTTGTACTGAGGGCACCATACACAGGAGCCGTATTCTAAGATCGGACGAGCAAGCGAGGTATAGAGAGTCTTTGTTATATAGGGGTCGTCAAATTCCTTTGACCACCTCTTTATAAACCCAAGCACGCCCATGGCCTTATTTACCATGGTAGAAATGTGTTCGGAAAACTTTAACTTGGGATCTAACATAACACCCAGATCATCCACCAGGGTAATTCTCTCAAGAGAACCACCAAATAGGGTGTAGGGAGCCAACAAAGGGTTAGAACGATGAAATGTCATAACTTTGCATTTCGAGGCATTAAGGTGTAACAAGTTTGCACAACACCATGACTGAAAGCTATTGAGATCGGATTGCAAGCGAGAATGAAATGAAATGTCCTTGTACTGGACGCAGAGTTTAACATCATCCGCATACATAAGTACTCGAGAGTATGTTATTACTGAAGGCAAGTCATTAATAAAGAGTGTGAAGAGTAAGGGGCCTAGATGGCTGCCCTGTGGTACTCCCGAAGAAACCTTTACTGGTAAAGAGAGGGAGTTTTTGAAGAGGACTCTTTGAGACCTAGAACAAAGATAGCTAGAAATCCATCTCAGGAGGTTGGGCGGAAACCCTAAAAGGTCAAGTTTATGTGCTAAAAGGGAATGGTTTACAGAGTCGAATGCTTTACTAAAGTCGGTGTAAATAACATCCGTCTGTAAGTTACCTTGAAAGCCTTTAATAATGAAAGAGGTAAACTCTAACAAGTTCGTGGTGGTTGATCGCCGCCTTATAAATCCATGCTGAGTTGGAGATATAAGTGACTTGCAGAGATGTTGCAAGTGCGAAGTTAAAACCTTCTTAAACATTTTAGGAATAGCGGATAACTTTGCTATACCTCTTTAATTTTTTGTATCAGACTTGCTACCTTTTTTATGGAGAGGAATTATTAACGATACCTTCCAGATCGGGAGAAGCAAGAAGAGCCACACAGAGCCTCGGCGCAGTACCTGAGTACACATCCTGGAACCCCGTCTGGTCCAGGTGAAAACACCGGCTTCACTAGTAGAAGATCATGAAGTAGGGAACATTCATTTAACAAGGGACTGAAAATGCCCTTCGACCTCGGTAAACCGTATGGGTAAGGATGACCAGAGTAGCTTTCCTCAGAATAGGTGGTTTGGAAGAATTGAGCAAAAAAGATATTTGCCGACGTTTTACAAAATGATAGCGAGGATGGGTGTGTGGACGTACTACGCTTACTGTTTACGAAGCAGTAAAACTGTTTAGGGTCCTGAGACGACACAGTTATTTAAATTTGCAACTTGCATTTGGTCATTTTCAGCGTCTGCATCTACATTCATCCGAACTTCCTTATCCTCACTATCAATTGGGATGTCCGCTCTACGGATCTCTGCCCAAAATATGTTCACCGCCAGAATTACCCTGTCCAATGATGTCGCATGCACAACATGTGATGTGGAATTTTGATCCTGATTTGATGGAGGAGAAGTACTCTCTTGGTACTCTACTAGCCGACACTGTGTATCGATGCAATAATGTATGATGTGAGCAGTTGCACACTCGGCATTTATTGGCTTTGCATTTTACAACAGCGTGGCCTTTTCGCAGACAATTAATGCATAAGGATGCCGACTTGGCAAACGAAAACTCTTGCATCACCAAAGCACGCGAAAATGGAGGTCGATTTGACACTAAATGGTCTCCTGAATTGCAACAGCGACGAGGTTGCTGAGTTCTACTGTTGGTGGAAGTAGAAGAACAAGTAAATGAACTGCGATTATGTTGCTTGCTTGGCATGACTTTGTACTGCCTTGGCTTAGTCGATTCTTTAGCAGACAGATGTTGGTATCGACGATTGAAGACATTCTCAAAGTCGGACCAAAGCCTCAACTTCTCATAAGTAAGCTGTTCATCTCACTTTTGTTTCATCACTGGGTTGACTCTGTTCAAAACGAGAAGAATGAGCATTGTAAATCGACGAAACAGTATCGATTAGATTTCTTACGAACAATGCGGACTGAGGCGATATTCTCGGCAGATTGAACAATGTGGAGATATTATTCTTGAAAATCTACTAATCGTTGTCAAATACTCGTTTTAGGCCGGCCATGGCCTTTTCATAATTTTCATCGGTGACTTGGAACGCCTTTATTGTTCCTAACGCTTCCTCAGAGCGGCACAAAATCAAATGATTGAATTTTTTGTGCACCGGTAGGGCTAATGAAATTTTTGAACTCCGAATGTTTACCACAAAATTTTGGTGATGTCAATTTGGGAAGTCTAGCACGAGTTTGGGCTGAAGAAGACACTGGCTTTGTATCGCTTGCTGCAGCAAAGGCGGCGATAAGCGACATTATCTTTCCCTTGGTTACAATCGTCAGCTCTTTCAACTCGACTGCATATCAATGTTTGAACGAGGACTATAGTCGAAAACGAATTTTTATATTGAATGTCGAGGCACGAGGTATCAATAGAAAGGGTGGTTGCAATTAACGCTCGAAAAAAATATATATTATTAAACTCAAGCGCGGCAACGAAAATGTACCCAACAAATACAACGCAAGTAAACGGTGGAGAAGCGAAAGCGAAAAAACGAGAAAGAATGCACCGCTGATGCTGCTTGTATGTATGTATGTATGGCTGTAAGTGCTATATACTGCGGCTTGGATTAACGAACCACCCTTTTGGCGAGGAGAAAGGTAGAATAAAAAGGGGGGGGAGGGGGGACAGTGATTTCAGTAAACGATAGATTTATGTATAACTGTTGCGTCCAAATAGAGGTTCACATATGTCTGTATGTGTCGATATGTATGTATTTATGTGTATGCAGTTATATTTATGTGCAATTATAAATAAAATGCATGCAATCAAGCTCTACTATTTATCATACGTCTGTGCCTATAATTGAAAGCGATGTGCAATGTTTTCAGCACAACACACTGCACAGAAAGATTTGAATGTCTCTTGCTCTGCCTTCAATTTTTTGCACAAATAGCTCTGATTCCTCTTTTGGATTTTTTAATCCAACTGCTACTTTTCTGGCTTTATCACAGGGCATCCCTCGGCGGTAGCAGAAATTTTGCATACAAATTATTGCGCTCGATCTTTTTCAATATTAAAGATAACCTACGGTGGCAAAGCGGAGCACTAAACTTACTAAGAAACTAAGCATGCAATCAAAATACAAATACCACTACAATTACTAATTCCTAGAAAGGTGTGTAAGGATTAGTAATTTAATAAGAGGAAGAGAATTAGTGGTGCATATAATATGGTAGAGGGAATTATTCGATCTACAAAGTGGAAGGAACAACGGTTTAAAATTTCTAGTAAGTCTAATAGGAATCGTGAAGTTTATGCGGCTCAACAGATCAGGGCTGTCTATGTCACCCCCGATCAAGTTGTGCATAAATATCACACCAAGCATTTTCTACGGTTAACTAAGGATGGTAGGTTTACTAATAGTAGTCTACTGGAGTAAGAGTCTTACACCCGCATTCCAGGAAAGGCCCCGCAGTGCAAAGAGTAAAAAGTTTTTCTGTACTGATTATATAGGGTCCTGGTGTACTTTGTACTGAGGGCACCATACATAAAAATAACGAGGGGGAACGTTGTGAGTTGCTGCGGACACCGCAACTCTACAGTTATACCCGATACTAAGTCAGTATGGCTCTCCTCCGGCAGACGCCGCTAATATTAAACGACACGACAAAGAGTGCGTGCGAGAGAGACAGAAAATCAGTCTGAGCGTGACGTCGGGCGCTGCGTAGCCACTAAAAATTGATTTCTTGCTTTTGGCTACAAAAATGATCCGATCTGATCCAGATTCGGCAACCGGATAGATATGGTCATTGTCTATGATTCTGCGTTTTTAGTTTACTCGATTTTGCAATATTGTGGATGCAACAGATTTTCGTCCTTTGTGTGGGCGGAAGGGGGTGGGGCGAAATTTTGAGATATACGTTTTATAGTGAGATCTAACAGGAGTGCGGATACCAAATTTGGTTACTCTAGCCTTAATAGTCTCTGAGATTTGTGGACTAAAAACAAAATAATGACCATATCTATCAGGTTGCTGAATCTGGATCAGATCAGATCATTTTTATAGCCAAAGGAAACAAATCAATTTGCAGTGGCTACGCAGCGCCAGACGTCACGCTCAGACTGATTTTCTGTCTCTCTCGCACTGCTCTTTGTCGTGTCGTTTAATATTAGCGGCGTCTGCTGGAGAGGAGCCATACTGACTTGGTATCGGGTATAACTGTAGAGTTGCGGTGCCCGCAGCAACTCACAACGTTCCCCCTCGTTTGTTTTGTTTTTTTGTTGACCGAATGCTTTCTTGTATTCTTTTTGAGCGGGCGTTGTCTCCTTTCTCATTTGTTTCAGATTTCAGATGTTTATACCCGATACTCAAAATGAGTATAGGGGTATATTATATTTGTGGTGAAAGTGATCTTTCTGTGATATGTCACTGTTACAAGTATATTTCAGAATATCGCCCCGCCCACTTCCGCCCCCACAAAAGACGGAAATCTGTGGCATCCACAATTTTAAATATACAAGAAAACCAAAAACGCAGAATCGTAGAAAATAACTATGTAAATCTCTTAGACTGCAGAATCTAAACCTAATCGTATTATTATTATAGCCAGTGTTTGAGATGCCAAGCTTTTTTGGCACCTATGTATTTCAAAAATGAAAAGAGATTTTGGGTTAAACTTTATAATTCGTATTTAATCTTGGTGGCTTAGCGGAAGCCGATTGCTTGCTATTGCCAGATAAAATTTATGCGAGATCGATATGCAACCAATGCGCAGAGGGGCGACGGCGTTAGATCAAAGTGATTGCCGAAGTGGCGGCAGCAGATCAAAGTAGTTGCCGAAGTGGCGGCGGCAGAGAGCCCCTTTAGCGGGAGAGCGCAGCAGCTCTGCAGAAAGTCAACGATTTACAACATAGGCGGCTCTCTCTGCTCATACAATAATAATGTTAAAGTTACGGTTATTCTTCAGCGGCTGGCCGGACCAAATTCCCCCCGCTGGGAGCTAGTCTCTCACCAGATTCCTTAAGGGGCAGCAAACATAGCCGAGTGACGGCCCTCCTGATGTTTCCTGAGGATGTCTTCAGGTCAGCGACGCGACACACTCCGTCCTTGCCCAAAACGACATCGACCACTCTAACAAGTGGCCAACGCATTGGAGGAAGATTTTCGTCCTTCACCAGAACGAGGTCGTTCTTGCAGATGTTTTGCGCGGGGGTACGCCACTTCGCGCGCTCTTGCAAAAGAGTGAGATACTCTTCGTGCCAACGGCTCCAAAATATTTGTTGTAGTTGGGTGACCCGCTGCCAGCCATCCAGACGATTATAGTTCAGCTTCGTTAGGTCAGGCTCGAAGATTTGCTCATGGGGGCCGCCTAAAAGCAGATGAGCAGGAGTCAAAACGTCTAAATCATCAGGATTTTCTGAAAGCGAGAGCAAAGGGCGAGAGTTAACAATTGCAGTGATCTGAGAGATCAGAGTGCGCAGCTTGTCGAAGCTAAGCACAGATGGTCCAACTGAGCGGTACAGGTGATATTTTGCGGTCTTCACGGCCGCTTCCCACAACTCGCCAAAATGCGGAGAGCGAGGTGGGATGAAACGCCAGTCGATCGAGTCAGCCAAGCAGGATTCGTGGACCTCCTTCATATGGGGTTCGCTCAGACAAAGCTTCTTTAGCTCCAGAAGCTTGTTCTTGGCCCCAACGAAGTTTGTCGCATTGTCCGACCAAATTTTACTTGGCCTTCCTCGAGTGGAAGTAAAACGCTTTAGTGCGCCTAGAAACGATGCGGTGGTCAAATCCTTTACGAGCTCCATGTGTATAGCCTTAGAAGTGAAGCAGATGAATACGCTAATGTAACACTTGATCGGAGGCCTTGTGCGGAGTTCTGATCGGTAGAAAAAAGGTCCACAGTAATCTACTCCAGTGACTTCAAAAGCTCGAGATCCTTCTAAACGTTCCTTAGGTAGGTCTCCCATGATGTGTTCAACCATGCGCGGCCTAGTCGTAATATCTTATCAGCGCAAAGGTAATGGAATGTCCCTTTGGCAGAATGAGCGGGGGCTGAGCGTCAAATCCTAGTGATGAGTTTCCAAGACGACCTCCAACTCTAAGTAGTCCAGAATGATCGATGAACGGGTTGAGCGAACTAATTGAACTGGATTTCATGACTTGACCATTGCGACCAATCTCCTTTATGTCCATCCACAAATTTGCTAGCTGAATGTGTCGAATTAGAAGATGCGTTCCTTGCCGAATATCAGAAACGGTGAGTCCTGGATGCCTAAGACGATGTATAAATTAATGTATGTAGGCGAATGTGCGCTGCATGCGAAAGAATGAGTTCGCAAATTTGCATCCGGACGTGAGATCGGCATGTGGAGACGTGATTAGCAATCCTCTCTTGCGAAGCTCCAATGTTGCTATGTTGTTAGATGGAGATACAGGCCACTTATCCTTGGAGCCTAGCAAAAAGGATGGGCCGTGAAACCATAGCTCTGACTGGATAAGATGGTTGGTAAGCGAGCCTCTCGAGAGAATATCAGCAGGATTTAAAGATGTGGGAACATAGCACCAATCCATGGCTGCCGTCAACTCCTGAATTGATGCCACTCGATTTGCCACGAAAACTTGAAATTTAGCTGGCTCGTCCCTAATCCCAGATAATGCTGTTGACGAATCCGACCAGCAATAGAAACGACCTGTAAAGATTCCCATGTCCTTTACATTCTGCATGATTTTCGCAAGCAAATGGGCTCCACTTAATTCCAGCTTAGGAATCGATATAGTCTTTAGCGGCGCCACTCGCGACTTTGAGCACAAAACGTGGCTCGAAGACTGGGCTTCCCTGGACACGACATACACGCAAGCGCCATATGCTTCTAAGCTGGCATCACAGAATCCGTGAACTTCTGTAGCCACACTAGAACGAAGAACCAAGCGAGGAAATGAGATCCGAGAAATGCTTGCCAAACTATTTCTCAAGTCCATCCAAGTTGAATGCAACGCTGAGGGTAGGCTTTCATCCCAATCCAAATTTTCTCTCCAAAGCTGCTGAAGGAAGATTTTGCACCTGACAATTACTGGATTTATCAATCCAAGAGGGTCGTAGAATCGCGCAATCGTAGATAAAACCGACCGCTTTGATGGATTTGAGTTTGTGTCTAGTGCGGACAAGGCAAAAAGCAGCTGATCCGAAGCAGGGTCCCACGCTAAGCCGAGAGTTTTGGCTATGTCGCTTCCATCATTAAACTTTAGGAACTTCTCTATGTCATCTTCAGGGGTTCCCTCAAGTACTTCCTGGTGACTGGAGCACCATTTCCTAAGTCTAAAATTACCACGGGACAGTAAAGCTGATGTTTGGTGCATCTTGTCCATGACCTGTGCGACCGAATTACCGCCCGAAATAAGGTCATCCACGTAAAACTCCTGCCACAGAGCAGCTGAGCCAAGAGGGTAGGATTCACCCTCGTCGATGGCCAGCTGGTGCATTGCGCGGACCGCTAAAAATGATGCAGCCCTCGTCCCGTATGTGACGGTGTAATGTGTAGACTTGAACCTCGGACTCCATGGAATCTCGCCATAAGATGCACTGATACAAATTGTCGGGTGGAGACACTCGTACGCAACGGTACATTTTACAAATGTCCCCAGTGAGAGCGACTGGATATGTTCGAAAGCGAATCAAAATGTTAAACAATGCAGGCTGAATAACAGGGCCTGTCATCATCACATCATTTAGAGAATATCCAGTTGATGTAGCTGCGGATCCATCGAAAACGACACGGAGTTTTGTCGTCGTACTGCCCTCCTTTAGGACACAGTGATGAGGCAAGAAATATTTGCAGAGGCTACGGGAATCAGGGTTGACTTGGTGCATATGATGCAAATCAATGTACTCCCTCATAAAGGCGGAATACCGCTCCTTGAGTGTAGGATTACGCTCCAGTTTTCGCTCCAGACTGATGAACCGTCGATAAGCCTGAGCATAAGATTCTCCAAAACGATCAGTATTGTTATTTAGCGGCAGACGAACTGCATACTCCCCGAACGGCAACCGTGAAAGGTGGCTTACGAAATGTGCTTCACAATCGTCTTCTTCTTTGGTATTCAAACCAGCCTCCACACAATTCTCGACTTCCCAAAACATACGAAGAGTTTTATCCAGCCTTGCTTCCATCTCAGCTATCAAATCTGGACAATTGTGCGTGGCCAAAAGCGCCGAGCTTGATACCTTCTGTATACCGCCAGATACGATCCACCCAAGCCGGGTCTGCTGCAGAAGAGGCAGTCCATCGGTGAGTTGGATTTGCCCTACGCAGAGGAGATCATAAAAAACGCTCGCACCAATGAGAAGATCAACCCGTTGAGGATTGAAAAATGCAGGATCAGCGAGCTGAATGTTAGATGGAATACGCCAATCGGATACATTTACTGCCATACTTGGTTGAGAATCGGTAATCGTGGGGGCGATGAGAGCAGTAAGCGTAGTTGTGTAAGCAGAGGTGCGAGAATGCATACAAATGCTTATGGTGGATCCCTCAGTAGAAACGCTGGTATCGCCCAGTCCAGACACAAGTGCAGACGATTGAGTTCTCCTAAGCTGCTGGGCGAACCTGGATGTGACGAGATGCAGCTGCGATCCTGAATCTAAGATGGCACGACAAGGAACTAAAACGCCAGACCGATTCTTCACGAGAACCACGGCTGTAGCCAGAAGCACGACATCAGAGTGAAGACCTTGGGCAGCAAGAGAGGTAGACGAAGGTAGAGACGAGCTGCTAGCTCGAATTTTGAGCAACGGAAAGAGTGTCCGGTTGAACGGCCAGATCGGGAGTAGTAATACCTGGGCAGCCTTGTGTTGTGGGCTGTATACTATCGAAGTGCAACAAACTATGATGCCTACCGCCGCATACTCGACATTTTCCACTATTGCATGCGCGGGTCCGGTGCCCCGGTTTGAGGCAATTGAAGCATAGGGAAAGCTTCTTCACTTCTTTGTGGCGCAGCAACGGTGAGAGATTTCCGAATATCTTGCACGAGTATATTCCATGGCCCGCTGAGTGGCAAAAGACGCATACAGACGGGTCGGCGGAAGAGTTGGAAGCTACAAACGTTTTCTTAACCTGCGTATAGGAATGGTTTTTTCCCACCTGATCGCTACTAGCGTGTGTCGCTGTAGCATATTCCAATCGCTCCATTTTCTGGCAGCGTTGCTGCAAGAATTCGAAGAATTCCTCTGCGGTAGGTATAGCATCCGACGATGTGTGCTCCTCCCATTTGGAGTATTCGACTCCAACTTCTGCAGCAGCATGTTGATGACCATGAATCCTGAAATCTCCTCTGCAGTTTCCAATGTCTGCAACGCTCGCATGTGTAAATTGACTGCATCCGAAAACTCCCGAAGCCTTTTAGCAGAAGGCGAGTCTACCCTATTTAGCCCAAGAATCTTCTTGATGTGTGCCTGGAAAACAAGTCTTTTGTTATTAAAGCGTTTATTAAGTATATCCAGAGCCGCACGATAATTGGCACTGGAGAGCTCCAACGATAGAACCGAATCCAAAGCCGCATCAGCGAGGCAAGAGCGAAGGTGCTGGAATTTCTCGATGTCACTGAGATCCGCATCCGCTTCAATCACCGATTTGAACATTGCCATAAAATCCGAGAACTCGAAGTATCCACCAGAAAACTTAGGCACCTTCAGCTCAGGAAGTCGATGCTTGTGAGCAATGATGATGGTACTATGTCCGGAATGGCTTGGCAGAGTCGTTGAATGGGCAGCGGCGTGTGACTGGCTTACTTCAACAGCAGCCAGCAACTCAGCTTTCAACGATATGAAAAGAGTATCGAAGATTTCGCGCAGCTCACTCCCAATCTCGTTTTGATCGAGAGCCTCCAATTCATTATGGGCTTTATTAAATTCCTCTCGAATTTCTGCCAACATATCAAGGCGCACCTCGACTTCCGCGGCGGTCAGCTTATCGATTTTATTCCCCGCGAAGGATTCGCCAAGCCTGTGCAATCGATCATATAATGACTGACTTTTACGCTTATACAGACTCAGTCTGGAATCAGCCACCACAATATTTCCGCCCGCGCCTGTATTCGGATCGTTGTCCATGTTAACCGTTGTGCAATTGTATAGACGCGAGAGCGAGAATGCAAGACACGAAAAGTCAAGAACCGCGGCTGCAGCTGCGCAGAGAATAAGAGATTCGACGCTTAAAGTACCGGAATTTGTCTATAAATATTCCAGCCGCACTCTCACTGAATTTGCACTTTAAACTGTTTTTCAATGTGCACCCAAATGTATTTGTTGGTAGTTAAACTACCCAACAACACAATATTGTATAATTAATAAGTGTTTTAACGGAACGCTATTAAGCAATGGTTTTATATCACGTCGGGGGGTCACCAATGTTTGAGATGCCAAGCTTTTTTGGCACCTATGTGTTTCAAAAATGAAAAGAGATTTTGGGTTAAACTTTATAATTCGTATTTAATCTTGGTGGCTTAGCGGAAGCCGATTGCTTGCTATTGCCAGATAAAATTTATGCGAGATCGATATGCAACCAATGCGCAGAGGGGTTAGCATAGAACAAAACTATAGACGACGGCGTTAGATCAAAGTGATTGCCGAAGTGGCGGCAGCAGATCAAAGTAGTTGCCGAAGTGGCGGCGGCAGAGAGCCCCTTTAGCGGGAGAGCGCAGCAGCTCTGCAGAAAGTCAACGTTTTATAACATAGGCGGCTCTCTCTGCTCATAAAATAATAATGTTAAAGTTACGGTTATTCTTCAGCGGCTGGCCCGAACAGCCAGAATGAAGAAAACAATTTCCTTTTCTCTCGCTCTGTCCTCTCTCTAACACACACGTTTCATGGTCGGCTTTGCCTATTGCGAAAAATGAGCGCCTAGATCTCAGAGACAATACGAAAATCTGGGGCATCCACAAATCTCAGAGACTCTTAAGGCTAGAGTAACCAAATTTGGTATCCACACTCCTGTTTGATTATACTATAACACGTGTATTTCAAAATGTCGCCCCTTTCCGGCCCACAAAGGTCGTGTTCCACAATATTAAAGATACGAGAAAACTATAAACGCACAATCATAGGGAATGACCATATCCGAATTGCTAAATCTGGATCAAATCGGATAATTTTTACAGCCAAAAGGAACAAATAAATTTGCAGTGGCTATAAATGTAGAGTTGCGGTCGGTTGAGCGGGCGTTGTCTCCGCACTCATTTGTTGCAGATTTTTCGTTCTAATTTCTTTTCTATCCGGTTTTATTTGTTGACCGAATATTTTCTCTATCTTTTTTTGCAGGCGTTGTCTCTGCACTCAATACTTTTGCAGATTTACACTATAGCGGGTGTTGTCTCCGCACTATAATTATGTCGGGGGCGGTTCATTCACGTTGGGTGCCAGTAATAATAAGTTTTAATGTTATTTTGAATAATATGGTAAATACTTTGTTCATTATTATGAGTTAATATAGAAGACAAGGCCAACACCAAAATATGTTGCGGCCACTCGGCTGATCAATATAAAACTAAACCTTTGATACCCAAACTCCCGATCTTGAGCCCTCGCTCATCGTCCGTCAGGCCCGTCGCAGATCAGCAGAAACGCTTTGCGCCTCGTATCTGGTATCCGATGCAGGACGGCATCCGGCGGTCTCGCCGGGCGCGCTCCCACGGTCAGTGAATCTGCCTACTCAGCGATCTGAAATTTGGTTAAAATTTGTTAACTTACACATGTTGAAACGCCAGAAGCTGTCATAATGTCAACCAATCGTACGTGGTTGTCCTATCCAGGATATGTCTTAATGATGCCACTCATTGGCCATTTCATTACTGGAAGATATTCAGCAAAACTAATAATCCTTCAGGTACGATTGGTGAAGCGGTCTGCCACATATGCCGAGCTTGCACTTCTAACCAGCGCCTTACCAATGGTTTTCCTTGATGATCAGTATTGACGTCAGGTGGCGTTGTCAATGGTTCACCAATCAAGAAGTGTCCTGGGTTGAGCGCTGTTGTATCAGTGGGAACAATTGACATTGGAGTGATGGGTCGAGAATTGAGAATCGCTTCAATTTCGATTTTGGGTTTCGTTCTTCCAATGTCAACAACTTTTTATACCCGATACTCAAAATGAGTATTGGGGTATATTAAATTTGTGGTAAAAGTGGATGTGCGTAACGTCCAGAAGGAATCGTTTCCGACCCCATAAAGTATATATTTTCTTGATCAGCATCAATAGCCGAGTCGATTGAGCCATGTCTGTCTGTCCGTCCGTCCGTCTGTCCGACCCTATCATCGCCTAGTGCTCAAAGACTATAAGAGCTAGAGCAACGACATTTTACATCCGGACTGCTGTGATATGTCACTGCTACAAAAATATTTCAAAACTTCGCCCCGCCCACTTCCGCCCCCACAAAAGGCGAAAATCTGTGGCATCCACAATTTCGACGATACGAGAAAACTAAAAGCGCAGAATCGTAGAGGTTAACTATATCTTCTAGAGTGCGCAATCTGAACCAGATCGTATAGTTTTTATAGCCAAAATCAAGAAAACAATTTTATTTTTTCTCGCTCTGTCTCTGTCTAACACACAGGTTTCATGGTCGGTTTTGCCAATTGCAAAATATGAGTTCAAGGATCTCAGAACCTATAAGAGCCAGAGCAACCAAATTTGGTATCCACACTCCTGTGATATCGGACCTTGACCGTTTTGTGTCTCAATTTCGCCCCACCCCCTTCCGCCCCTACAAAGAACGAAAATCTGTTGCATTCACAATATTGCAGATTCGAGAAAACGCACAATCATAGAGAATGACCATATCTATCCGGTTGCTGAATCTGATTCAGTTCGGATAATTTTTGTAGCCAAAAGCAGCAAATCAATTTGCAGAGGCTACGCAGCGCCCGACGTCACGCTCAGACTGATTTTCTGTCTCTCTCGCACGCACTCTTTGTAGTGTCTTTCAATAATAGCGGCGTCTGCAAAATGAATAGTTTGGCACCTCCCACATCTGCCAAGAATGCATCTGTCGACAGCTCCAAGTGCACTGCCTTTGTGAATAGCAGCGGAACACGTCGAAATATGACTTATCTTGTCTTTTTACTCGGATCTTATGGTGGATTGAATTTGGTGCACAGTAGTCAATGCCTGCATTAAGAAATGGGCGTGCGTGTGTGACTCTTTGTGCTGGAAGGTTGCTCATGATCTGGTGCATCAGCTTTGGTCTAGCCTTGGTGCATCTAACACAGCTGTAAATGATGCTTCTAGCCATTGTCTTGTCATTGATGATCCAATATTGCTATCTTACAATCGCCGTCAATGCTTGAGCACCACAATGCATGTTCTCCTCATGGTCAAAAAATGTGAACATGGTAGACTAAGAACAATTCTTGAATCAAGCACATTTTAAAAAATGAATGAAGCTATTAGCAAATACATACTGCATTATATCATAGAGGTAGAAATAGTAGAGGTGATAATTTCCGCTGTTTCCAATGGGTCCTTAGCGGTCGAGGTAATTATCACTACCAAAATTACTCCAACTACACTGCAATAATAGAACAAATTTCAGAGGAAGTTTCCGTGGCTATAACCGAGGAAGAAACAATTGCAACCGAGACTTCAAAAGCCACAATAATAATAACAACAGCCATGTTTGAGTTACCCAAAGTACCTCGGAAAACAAGAACTCTCGTTAAGATATTCAAAAGCGAACAAGATTAATGTACACTCGGTAAATTTGGATCTCAGGATCTTCATTAAATTAAATAATGAAAAACAGGTAAAACTTTTTCTTTGCTGTTAGACATTGTAAGGAAGTTCTCAGGCCGAGGTACAGCTTCTCAGTCTGTCCAGGGCCCGGTCCTTCCCCACAGCAAAATTTGTTGTGTGAGGACCTAAGGGGAAAGCCGTTCGCAGCGAAAGCGCACCCGTGGCGTGGGTGAACCCGTGCTTGGGGAGCTGCAGAGACGTGCGTTGGGGGTCATGCGTGGCGGGAGGAGGGGGTTTGGGTCAGGGGTCGGAAGGGTAGGGGAGAGGGGGGCCCAGCTTAGCAGATGCCGCATGATTCACGACTCACATCTGCGTCGCCGGGTCCCCAGGGCGAGGGTGTAGGAGAGGGAACCCAGCTTTGCGGATGCCGCGTGAATCCACGACTCACATCCAGCATCGCCGGGTCCCCAGGGGAGAAAGGTATGGGAAAGGGAAGCCCAGCTTGGTGGATGCCGCATGATCCACGACTCACATCCAGTTCGCCGGGCCCCAGGGAATAGGGATGAGAGGGGGAGGGGCTGAGGGACTCCTACGTGCGAAAGTTCTGAAACCGGTGGGTTGAGGTGGGTGTCTTTATTGTGGGGGAATAAACGACAAAAATTTAATAGCTACCATGTGGATTTCGATACGCATTTAACATTTTGGGAAACTTATACTCCTGAGCTTACACCCTGCCTACTGCACCGATCTATCCCCCCCAGAGCTCACATACGTGAAGTGGCTCACCCTTGCTTTCCCTTCCTTGGGTCCGGCGGCCGGTCCTCGTCACGGTGGTCACGACTTATATATTTCTTTCACTTCTCGCGGGGTCGGTGCACTGTTTATTTTTTTCTAACCGTTCTGGTTCAGCCCTTGGAGATCACTCCCGAGCCTGGCCCGCGCTGGCCCGTGCCAGGCCTCTGCTTTTCTTTTTTGCAGCTTCTCTGCCGCTTCGCTGCTGCTCAGCTTTCGGCTGCCGCCTCGGCTCGGGGGTGTTTGCATGGTTCGCCGTCGGCTCTCTCCCTCGGCTGCGTGGGCGTAAGACCGATCGACGGCTTCTCTGCCGCTTCGCTCTCTTTCCTGCTGGCTCTCTTTGCTGCGTAGTATGCGTCTCTCTTTCGTGTTGGTTCTCTTTTGTGTGCCTTCACACTCCCTTCCTACTTCGGGGTGGGGCGCGGTGAAATGCGCACCAAATTTCCGCTGATAGACACGCGGAAGCGTTGGCCGTCGTGGTATTCTAGGCTGCGGACCCGGCTGCGCCCGTGCCGCGCCGCGTTTGCCTGAGCGCTGGCGCCATCCAGCAGGCTTGGCGGGATGCGGCGGTCAGGCGTGCTTACCCGCCAGGCGACTGGGGCGATTGGCCATGCCTGTTCCTCCTGCAACACGTTCAGCTCGGGCATCTCCTCGAACGCTGTGAGCAGTACGCCCGCCTCTGCCTCTTCCAAGCCCAATGACAGGTCGCTGTCCTCCTTTGGGTGACTCGGGTTTCCTGGTTCGGCCTCTCGGGCCGTGCAGCCCGTCGGGTCCAGGTTTCCCTGATCGGTGCGTTTTCTAGTTTCTGGCTATATCTTACTCTAATCCCTTAAGGGGAGTTAAGCTATCTTACTGCGTGTGCACGCGGTTGCCCCTTGTGGGGCGAGGACATTACGGCAGCGCACTACCATAAGTGGCCCTCATGACTCGCGGTTTTCCTGGTGCTGGGGTCGTCCTCATCGTTGTCTTCGTTGTCTTCGTTGTCTTCTTCGTTTTCGCTGGTGAGGGTGTGCTCGTCGTCGTCGCTGGTGAGGGTGTGCTCCATGTGGGTCTCCATTCGCGTCGACGTAGGTTGTAGTTCCTGCTCTGCGTCTGTGATGCCTGCTGGGTATTTTTCTGTACGATGGCGAAGATTTCCTTGAGTCGCTTGGCCTTGTCGGCCTTGTCTCTGTCACTTCGCCTAGTCCTGGGGTCGCCTCTTCGTACAAGGCTCCAGGCAACCGAGGTTCCCGGCCGAGTACCATGAATGCTGGGCTGAAGCCTGTGGTGTCCGATGTGCTGCTGTTGATGGCTAGGCTGAGTTCGGGCAGCAGCTCGTCCCATGTCTGCTGGTCTCCATCGATGTACTGGGCGATCATGGTTTTGATCGTCCTGTTGGCTCGTTCCGTGGGGTTTTGTTGTGGGGTATAGGGCGCCGTATACTCCAATTCCATGCCTGCGAGTTTGCAAAACTTTCGGAAAGAGCGACTTGTGAATTGGGTCCCGTTGTCACATACGAATTTAAGTGGGGCTCCGAAGCGGCTCAGGATCCGTTCCCGGAAAGCGGTCTCCAGTAGTGCGGTGGTGGCCTTGCGTAGTGGGACCAACTCCACCCACTTGCTGAAGGCGTCGAAGAACACCAGCAACATAGTATTGCCGTGTTTGGATCGGGGCAATGGTCCAATGAAGTCGGCGCAGATGATGTCCAGTGGTTCTTGGGCTTGGCGGGTGTGCATCTTCCCTCCTGGTTTGGTTTGACTCACCTTGTACTGCTGGCACTTGGTGCACTGCTGGATATATCGGGCGATATCTCGGTGCAGTCCGGGCCAGTAGTACCTCTGGGCTATTCGTGTCGCTGTCTTCCTGATTCCGAGGTGTCCTGCTGTCGGATGGTCGTGGCACTCTTCTAGCACGCGTCGGCGGTGGTCCTTGTTGACACATAGTTTCCATTTGATAGGGTCTTCTTCGCTGGTTAACTTACTGGCTCGTTTGTATATTTTGTCGCTCTCGATGATGAACTCCGGATGCCTCTCCGGCTGTTCCTGGATCCGTTTGCGGAGTTTCTGCAGCCAGGCGCAGGGGCAGGGGTCCCGGTCACAACGTTCTGGCTTCCTCGACGGTAGTGGATGTCAAACCGATATTGCTGGAGCTCCAAGGCCCAGCGGGCGATGCGTCCTGTTGGATTATCGATGGAGTTCAACCACTTCAAGGCGAGGTGATCCGTGATAACATCGAAGTGGTATCCTTCCAGGAAGCATCGGAGCTTCCTGATTGCCCAGACTATGGCAAGGCACTCTTTTTCGGTGGCCGAGTAGTTTTCCTCTGCTTTGAGTAATCGACGGCTTGCGTAGGCGATGACTCTTTCTGCTCCGTCGATCTGTTGTGTCAACACTGCTCCGAGACCATACGAACTGGTGTCCGTTTGGAGTACGAATCGCTCGGCGAAGTCGGGGCATGCCAGGACTGGTGCTTGCGTGAGTCTTTCCTTGAGAGTCTCGAATGCCTGATGTTGTTCGTCTGTCCACTCCAGCTTTTGATCCTTTTTGAGTAGGTTGGTCATGGGCTGGACCACCGTGGCGAAGTTGGGGACGGAACGTCGGATGCCATCCCTATCACTACCAAAATTACTCCAACTACACTGCAATAATAGAACAAATTTCAGAGGAAGTTTCCGTGGCTATAACCGAGGAAGAAACAATTGCAACCGAGACTTCAACAGCCACAATAATAATAACAACAGCCATGTTTGAGTTACCCAAAGTACCGCGGAAAACAAGAAGTCTCCTTAAGATATTCAAAAGCGAACAAGATTAATGTACACTCGGTAAATTTGGATGTCAGGATCTTCATTAAATTAAATAATGAAAAACAGGTTAAACTTTTTCTTTGCTGTTAGACACTGTAAGGAAGTTCTCAGGCCGAGGTACAGCTTCTCAGTCTGTCCAGGGCCCGGTCCTTCCCCACAGCAAAATTTGTTGTGTGAGGACCTAAGGGGAGAGCCGTTCGCAGCGAAAGCGCACCCGTGGCGTGGGTGAACCCGTGCTTGGGGAGCTGCAGAGACGTGCGTTGGGGGTCATGCGTGGCGGGAGGAGGGGGTTTGGGTCAGGGGTCGGAAGGGTAGGGGAGAGGGGGGCCCAGCTTGGCAGATGCCGCATGATCCACGACTCACATCTGCGTCGCCGGGTCCCCAGGGCGAGGGTGTAGGAGAGGGAAGCCCAGCTTGGTGGATGCCGCATGATCCACGACTCACATCCACTTCGCCGGGCCCCAGGGAATAGGGAAGAGAGGGGGAGGGGCTGAGGGACTCCTACGTGCGAAAGTTCTGAAACCGGTGGGTTGAGGTGGGTGTCTTTATTGTGGGGGAATAAACGACAAAAATTTAATAGCTACCATGTGGATTTCGATACGCATTTAACATTTTGGGAAACTTATACTCCTGAGCTTACACCCTGCCTACTGCACCGATCTATCCCCCCCAGAGCTCACATACGTGAAGTGACTCACCCTTGCTTTCCCTTCCTTGGGTCCGGCGGCCGGTCCTCGTCACGGTGGTCACGACTTATATATTTCTTTCACTTCTCGCGGGGTCGGGGCACTGTTTATTTTTTTCCAACCGTTCTGGTTCAGCCCTTGGAGATCACTCCCGAGCCTGGCCCGCGCTGGCCCGTGCCAGGCCTCTGCTTTTCTTTTTTGCAGCTTCTCTGCCGCTTCGCTGCTGCTCAGCTTTCGGCTGCCGCCTCGGCTCGGGGGTGTTTGCATGGTTCGCCGTCGGCTCTCTCCCTCGGCTGCGTGGGCGTAAGACCGATCGACGGCTTCTCTGCCGCTTCGCTCTCTTTCCTGCTGGCTCTCTTTGCTGCGTAGTATGCGTCTCTCTTTCGTGTTGGTTCTCTTTTGTGTGCCTTCACACTCCCTTCCTACTTCGGGGTGGGGCGCGGTGAAATGCGCACCAAATTTCCGCTGATAGACACGCGGAAGCGTTGGCCGTCGTGGTATTCTAGGCTGCGGACCCGGCTGCGCCCGTGCCGCGCCGCGTTTGCCTGAGCGCTGGCGCCATCCAGCAGGCTTGGCGGGATGCGGCGGTCAGGCGTGCTTACCCGCCAGGCGACTGGGGCGATTGGCCATGCTGTTCCTCCTGCAACACGTTCAGCTCGGGCATCTCCTCGAACGCTGTGAGCAGTACGCCCGCCTCTGCCTCTTCCAAGCCCAATGACAGGTCGCTGTCCTCCTTTGGGTGACTCGGGTTTCCTGGTTCGGCCTCTCGGGCCGTGCAGCCCGTCGGGTCCAGGTTTCCCTGATCGGTGCGTTTTCTAGTTTCTGGCTATATCTTACTCTAATCCCTTAAGGGGAGTTAAGCTATCTTACTGCGTGTGCACGCGGTTGCCCCTTGTGGGGCGAGGACATTACGGCAGCGCACTACCATAAGTGGCCCTCATGACTCGCGGTTTTCCTGGTGCTGGGGTCGTCCTCATCGTTGTCTTCGTTGTCTTCGTTGTCTTCTTCGTTTTCGCTGGTGAGGGTGTGCTCGTCGTCGTCGCTGGTGAGGGTGTGCTCGTGGTCGAGGTAGCCCTTGCGGTCGGCTAGTCCGGCCGTTCGTCGTTGTCTTCCCGGATGCTTCTGGAGTCGTGCTATGGTGGGGGAAATAAATTTTACTACTTTGTAAGGCCCCTCAAATTTGGGAGCCAGTTTGGCAGCGAAGTTGTCCGCCGCTTTGGACAGGTGATGTTGGCGTAGCATCACGAGCGTCCCGATCGTGGGTCTCCATTCGCGTCGACGTAGGTTGTAGTTCCTGCTCTGCGTCTGTGATGCCTGCTGGGTATTTTTCTGTACGATGGCGAAGATTTCCTTGAGTCGCTTGGCCTTGTCGGTTGGGATCTCTGTCACTTCGCCTAGTCCTGGGGTCGCCTCTTCGTACAAGGCTCCAGGCAACCGAGGTTCCCGGCCGAGTACCATGAATGCTGGGCTGAAGCCTGTGGTGTCCGATGTGCTGCTGTTGATGGCTAGGCTGAGTTCGGGCAGCAGCTCGTCCCATGTCTGCTGGTCTCCATCGATGTACTGGGCGATCATGGTTTTGATCGTCCTGTTGGCTCGTTCCGTGGGGTTTTGTTGTGGGGTATAGGGCGCCGTATACTCCAATTCCATGCCTGCGAGTTTGCAAAACTTTCGGAAAGAGCGACTTGTGAATTGGGTCCCGTTGTCACATACGAATTTAAGTGGGGCTCCGAAGCGGCTCAGGATCCGTTCCCGGAAAGCGGTCTCCAGTAGTGCGGTGGTGGCCTTGCGTAGTGGGACCAACTCCACCCACTTGCTGAAGGCGTCGAAGAACACCAGCAACATAGTATTGCCGTGTTTGGATCGGGGCAATGGTCCAATGAAGTCGGCGCAGATGATGTCCAGTGGTTCTTGGGCTTGGCGGGTGTGCATCTTCCCTCCTGGTTTGGTTTGACTCACCTTGTACTGCTGGCACTTGGTGCACTGCTGGATATATCGGGCGATATCTCGGTGCAGTCCGGGCCAGTAGTACCTCTGGGCTATTCGTGTCGCTGTCTTCCTGATTCCGAGGTGTCCTGCTGTCGGATGGTCGTGGCACTCTTCTAGCACGCGTCGGCGGTGGTCCTTGTTGACACATAGTTTCCATTTGATAGGGTCTTCTTCGCTGGTTAACTTACTGGCTCGTTTGTATATTTTGTCGCTCTCGATGATGAACTCCGGATGCCTCTCCGGCTGTTCCTGGATCCGTTTGCGGAGTTTCTGCAGCCAGGCGCAGGGGCAGGGGTCCCGGTCTTCGTCCGCTCGCTGCAGGGTTTCTACTGGTTGTCGTGAGAGGGCGTCAGCCACAGCGTTCTGGCTTCCTCGGCGGTAGTGGATGTCAAACCGATATTGCTGGAGCTCCAAGGCCCAGCGGGCGATGCGTCCCGTTGGATTATCGATGGAGTTCAACCACTTCAAGGCGAGGTGATCCGTGATTACATCGAAGTGGTATCCTTCCAGAAAGTATCGGAGCTTCCGGATTGCCCAGACTATGGCAAGGCACTCTTTCTCGGTGGCCGAGTATTTTTCCTCTGCCTTGAGTAGTCGACGGCTTGCGTAGGCGATGACTCTTTCTGCTCCGTCGATCTGTTGTGTCAACACTGCTCCGAGGCCATACGAACTGGCGTCCGTTTGGAGTACGAATCGCTCGGCGAAGTCGGGGCTTGCCAGGACTGTTGCTTGCGTGAGTCTTTCCTTGAGAGTCTCGAATGCCTGATGTTGTTCATCTGTCCACTCCCACTTTTGATCCTTTTTGAGCAGGTTGGTCATGGGCTGGACCACCGTGGCGAAGTTGGGGACGAAACGTCGGTACCAGGATGCCATCCCGATGCAGCGTCGCAGTTCTTTCAGTGTGGTGGGCGGTGCTAGTTTCTGGACTGCGCTGACCTTGTCTGGGTCCGTGTGGATGCCTTGTTCGCTGATGACATTGCCGAGGTAGACTAAACTCTTCCTGAAGAAACTACACTTGTTTCGGTTTAGTCGGAGGTTCGCCTCTCGCAGCCTCCTGAAGACCTCGCGAAGGTGGTCGATGTGTTCTTCTAGTGTGGCTCCGATGACGATGATGTCGTCGAGATACGCGAACGCGTACGGCTCCATGGTGGGTCCGATGACGCTGTCGCTGGACTCGCTGGAACAGGCACCGAGCGGGCATTTAGCTGGCGATAATCCACGCACATTCGCATTTCTCCAGTCTTCTTTACTACCAAAACGATTGGGGCACTGTGGGGACTTCGGGATGGTTCGATCCTTCCGTCCCGGAGCAGCTCGTCCACCTGTGTGTTGATGATATTCTGCATGGCCGGGTTCTTCGGTAAGTAGCGCTGCTTTACGGGCCTGTTGTCTCGCATTGTTATCGTGTGTTCGGCGATGGGGGAGACTCCAGTTAGTCCGTAGAATTTCGCCAATTCTTCTTTTAGAAACTTGCCTGCCCACGGTGTGGGGGGTGGTTCGGGGTCTGGGTCTTGCTGCCACGGCGATAGGTCCTCCAGTTCCAGGGCGGTAATGGTGGCCAAGATCGCGTTCTCGTAGTCATCCGAGTCGGCTGGGCGAAACGGGTTGCGTTCCCGAGCTATCTCGGCGTCGGCTAATGGCTCCAGTTGGTAGTCCGTCGTCGGGGTTTCTGTGATCTCGTCCTGTGGTATCGGGGTTCGTGGCTTGCGTGATGTCTGTCGTGTTGGGTGACTACGTGGTGACTCCCGGTTCGACGAGCTGGCCCTGGATTGATCCCGCGGGGCCGCAGCTATCTTTGCTGGAGTATCCTGGTGATTCCTGGGTCCTGTTGCTGACTCCCGGTTCAACGAGCTGGCCCTGGATTGATCCAGTGGAGCCGTAGCTGTCTCTGCCAAAGTCCCTTGCTTCCTGCTGTGTCCTGTTGGTGACTCCTGGTTCGACGAGCTGGCCCTGGATTGATCCAGTGGAGCCGTAGCTGTCTCTGCCAAAGTCCCTTGCTTCCTGCTGTGTCCTTTTGTTGACTCCTGGTTCGACGAGCTGGCCCTGGATTGATCCAGTGGAGCCGTAGCTGTCTCTGCCAAAGTCCCTGTTGTGTTACGTTGTTCTGTTGGTGTCGGGATTCGTGACGGGGAACTCGCCACGGTTGAATCCATCGGTGTCGCAGTTCTTTCCGTCGTTGCTTTCTTCGTGTCCTGTTGTGGTGGACCTTGAGAATAACTGAATCTCAATGTTTATTAAAGCGAGGAAATAAAGTAATAGCAAGAATTGACGTAAAATGTCTAGCAATGCCTGCATAATTCGGGATAAACTTTCTAAAATATCCAGTCAGTCGCAAAACAATCAGTGATTGTGGCATTTTAAACTTTGATACGGCATCTATTTTTTCTGTTGAAGGATAAATCCTACTGTTTTCAATTTTATGAACTAGGTATTGAATACGGGTCTTCAGAATGGGTCGTTTTTTCATATTCAATTCTAGACCAAAATCTTTCCACGTTTCCATAACTTCCTTTTGATTCTTCATAGCTTCTTGTTCTGTCTGTGCTGGAACAATCACGTCATCAACGTAGGGTAAAAAATTCTGGATGTCAACAATTTTTTATTTGTTAGCTTAGTTCTTTTGTCTTTGTTTTTTATATATTTTTTTCTTTCATAAATTCTTTGTGGGCGATGTTTGTAAAAAATTTCCTCTTACATGTTTTTTTATATGTTGCCTCTATTCAGTGTTTCCCCAATTTAATCGTCTTGATTTTCGCTGGTTGTTCCCCTGCTGGCCATCTCGTCTTTTGCTCTGTCTATCGTCGCCGCTGCCCAAAGTCGTCCGCTTTAGTGTAACAGTTTTCTAATTTATTTGCTGCCTTTTTTGTACTCAGGGCTACGATTGGATTTGCTGCACGGCCCAATTTATATCGTCACTTTGTGATCGGCGTTTTACGCTCGTAATCACATCCACCTTTACTTCTATTTGGCTTTCTTTTGAGCGAACTTTTTATACCCGATACTCAAAATGAGTATTGGGGTATATTAGATTTGTAGTGAAAGTGGATGCGTGTAACGCCCAGAAGGAATCATTTCCAACCCCATAAAGTATATATTTTATTTGGACGTTGACATGCAATGACTGCATCTTTCAAGAGGCGATGCAGTTACTGCACCGTCAAGTGGCCCGTGTGACACCAGCAGAAGGCTGTTACGCGCGGATCCCAGGCAAAACGCAGCCCTCCTCCCGCCCAACCGACCGAGGGGCGCTGCCGCATGACACGCGGTGCGTAGCCGAACCAAACGCGAACATGCAAGAAAGATAGATATTAGACTAACATTCGAGGAAAATTAGCACTAAACTTACTAAGAAACTAAGCATGCAATCAAAATACAAATACCACTACAGTTACTAATTAATAGAAAGGTGTGTAAGGATTAATAATTTAATAAGAGGAAGAGAATTAGTGTTGGATATAATATGGTAGAGGGAATTATAATCCGAGCATAAGACCCTAAACGGTTCATGCAAGGAATAATTCGATCTACAAAGTGGAAGGAACAACGGTATAAAATTTCTAGTCAGTCTAATAGGAATCGTGAAGTTTATGCGGCTCAACAGATCAGGGCTGTCTATGTCACCCCCGATCAAGTTGTGCATAACTATCACACCAAGCATTTTTCTACGGTTAACTAAGGATGGGAGGTTTACTAATAGTAGTCTACTAGAGTAAGATGGGAGTCTTACACCCGCATCCCAGTTAAGGCCCCGTAGAGCAAAGAGTAAAAAGTTTTTCTGTACTGATTCTATACGGTCCTGATGTACTTTGTACTGAGGGCACCATACACAGGAGCCGTATTCTAAGATCGGACGAACAAGCGAGGTATAGAGACTCTTTGTTATATAGGGGTCGTCAAATTCCTTTGACCACCTCTTTATAAACCCAAGCACGCCCATGGCCTTATTTATCATGGTAGAAATGTGTTCGAAAAACTTTAACTTTGGGTCTAACATAACACCCAGATCATCCACCAGGGTAATTCTCTCAAGAGAACCACCAAATAGGGTGTAGGGAGCCAACAAAGGGCTAGAACGATGAAATGTCATAACTTTGCATTTCGAGGCATTAAGGTGTAACAATTTTGCACAACACCATGACTGAAAGCTATTGAGATCGGATTGCAAGCGAGAATGAAATGAAATGTCCTTGTACTGGACACAGAGTTTAACATCATCCGCATACATAAGTACTCGAGAGTATGTTAATACTGAAGGCAAGTCATTAATAAAGAGTGTGAAGAGTAAGGGGCCTAGATGTCTGCCCTGTGGTACTCCCGAAGAAACCTTTACTGGTAAAGAGAGGGAGTTTTTGAAGAGGACTCTTTGAGACCTAGAACAAAGATAGCTAGAAATCCATCTCAGGAGGTTGGGCGGAAACCCTAAAAGGTCAAGTTTATGTGCTAAAAGGGAATGGTTTACAGAGTCGAATGCTTTACTAAAGTCGGTGTAAATAACATCCGTCTGTAAGTTACCTTGAAAGCCTTTAATAATGAAAGAGGTAAACTCTAAAGATGTTCGTGGTGGTTGATCGCCGCCTTATAAATCCATGCTGAGTTGGAGATATAAGTGACTTTCAGAGATGTTGCAAGTGCGGAGTTAAAACCTTCTCAAAAAATTTGGGAATAGCGCATAACTTTGCTGTACCTCTATAATTTTTTGCATCAGACTTGCTACCTTTTTTATGGAGAGGAATTATAAACGATTCCTTCCAGATTGGGGGGAAGCAAGAGGAATTGTATTCTTACATATCTTACGTATTCTACATATTCTTGATCAGCATGAATAGCCGAGTCGATTGAGCCCTGTCTGTCTGTCCGTCCGTCCGTCCGTCCGTCCGTCCGTCCGTCCGTCTGTCCGTCCCTATCAGCGCCTAGTGCTCAAAGACTATAAGAGCTAGAGCAACGACGTTTTATATCCGGACTTCTGTGATATGTCACTGCTACAAGTATATTTTAAAACTTTGCCCCGCCCACTTCCGCCCCCACAAAAGGCGAAAATATTTGGTATCCACAAATTCAAAGATATGAGAAAACTGAAAACGCAGAATCATAAAGGATGCCTATATGTTCTAGAGTGTAAAATCTGACACAGATCGTATAATTATTATAGCCAGAATCAAGAAAACAATTTCATTCTTTCTCTCTCTGTCTCTCTCTAACAAACAGGTTTCATGGTCGGTTTTGCCAATTGCAAAATATGAGTTCAAGGATCTCAGAACCCATAAAAGCTAGAGCAACCAAATTTGGTATCCACACTACTGTGATATCGGACCTTGACCGTTTCGTGTCCAAATTTCGCCACACCCCCTTCCGCCCCCACAAAGAACGAAAATCTGGGGCATCCACAAATCTCAGAGACTATTAAGGCTAGAGTAACCAAATTTGGTATCCGCACTTCTGTTAGATCTCACTATAAAGCGTATATCTCAAAATTTCGCTTTTTATACCCGATACTCAAAATGAGTATTGGGGTATATTAGATTTGTGGTAAAAGTGGATGTGTGTAACGTCCAGAAGGAATCGTTTCCAACCCCATAAAGTATATATATTCTTGATCAGCATCAATAGCCGAGTCGATTGAGCCATGTCCGTCCGTCCGTCCATCCGTCTGTCCGTCCCCTTCAGCGCCTAGTGCTCAAAAACTATAAGAGCTAGAGCAACGATGTTTTGGATCCAGACTTCTGTGATATGTCACTGCTACAAAAATATTTCAAAAGTTTGCCCCGCCCACTTCCGCCCCCACAAAGGGCGAAAATCTGTGGCATTCACAAATTCAAAGATATGAGAAAACTGAAAACGCAGAATCATAAAGGATGCCTATATGTTCTAGAGTGTAAAATCTGACACAGATCGTATAATTATTATAACCAGAATCAAGAAAACAATTTCATTCTTTCTCTCTCTGTCTCTCTCTAACACACAGGTTTCATGGTTGGTTTTGCCAATTGCAAAATATGAGTTCAAGGATCTCAGAACCCATAAAAGCTAGAGCAACCAAATTTGGTATCCACACTACTGTGATATCGGACCTTGACCGTTTCGTGTCCAAATTTCGCCACACCCCCTTCCGCCCCCACAAAGAACGAAAATCTGGGGCATCCACAAATCTCAGAGACTATTAAGGCTAGAGTAACCAAATTTGGTATCCGCACTTCTGTTAGATCTCACTATAAAGCGTACATCTCAAAATTTCGCTTTTTATACCCGATACTCAAAATGAGTATTGGGGTATATTAGATTTGTGGTAAAAGTGGATGTGTGTAACGTCCAGAAGGAATCGTTTCCAACCCCATAAAGTATATATATTATTACATATCTTACGTATTCCACATATTCTTGATCAGCATGAATAGCCGAGTCGATTGAGCCATGTCCGTCCGTCCGTCCGTCCGTCTGTCCGTCCGTCTGTCCGTCCCCTTCAGCGCCTAGTGCTCAGAAACTATAAGAGCTAGAGCAACGATGTTTTGGATCCAGACTTCTGTGATATGTCACTGGTACTAAAATATTTTCAAACTGCGCCCCGCCCACTTCCCCCCCCACCACAAAAGGCGAAAATCTGTGGTATCCACAAATTCAAAGATATGAGAAAACTGAAAACGCAGAATCATAGAGGATGACTATATGTTCTAGAATGTAAAATCTGAACCAGATCGTATAATTATTATAGCCAGAATCAAGAAAACAATTTCATATTTTCTCGCTCTGTCTCTCTCTAACGCACAGGTTTCATGGTCGGTTTTGCCAATTGCAAAATATGAGTTCAAGGATCTCAGAACATATAAGAGCCAGAGCAACCAAATTTGGTATCCACACTCCTGTGATATCGGACCTTGACCGTTTTGTGTCACAATTTCGCCACACCCCCTTCCGCCCCCGCAAAGGACGAAAATCTGTTGCATTCACAATACTGCAGATTCGAGAAAACTAAAAACGCAGAATCATAGATAACGATCTGATCTGGATCAGATCAGATAATTTTTATAGCCAATAGGAACAAATCAATTTGCACTGGCTATGCAGCGCCCGACGTCACGCTCAGACTGATTTTCTGTCTCTCTCACACGCACTCTTTGTCGTGTCGTTTAATATTAGCGGCGTCTGCCGGAGGAGAGCCATACTGACTTAGTATCGGGTATAACTGTAGAGTTGCGGTGTCCGCAGGAACTCACAACGTTCCCCCTCGTTTATACTCAGGGCTACGATTGGATTTGCTGCAGGGCCCAATTTATATCGTCACTTTGTGATCTTCGTTTTACGCTCGTAATCACATCCACCTTTACTTCTATTTGGCTTTCTTTTGAGCGAACTTTTTATACCCGATACTCAAAATGAGTACTGGGGTATATTAGATTTGTGGTGAAAGTGGATGTGTGTAACGTCCAGAAGGAATCATTTCCGACCCCATAAAGTATATATTCTTACATATCTTACGTATTCTACATATTCTTGATCAGCATCAATAGCCGAGTCGATTGAGCCCTGTCTGTCTGTCCGTCTGTCCGTCCGTCCGTCTGTCCGTCCCTATCAGCGCCTAGTGCTCAAAGACTATAAGAGCTAGAGCAACGACGTTCTATATCCGGACTTCTGTGATATGTCACTGCTACAAGTATATATCAAAACTTTGCCCCGCCCACTTCCGCCCCCACAAAAGGCGAAAATCTGTGGTATCCACAAATTCAAAGATATGAGAAAACTGAAAACGGAGAATCATAGAGGATGACTATATGTTCTAGAATGTAAAATCTGAACCAGATCGTATAATTATTATAGCCAGAATCAAGAAAACAATTTCGTTGTTCTGGAAGGTTTGTCATCTATGGACATATCGTTTTCTGCGGGTCCAGATAAGGTACCAAGTTGCATCTTAAAACACTGTGCCCAGTCCCTTTGCAAACCCTTGATCTTTCTCTTCAACCTCTCCTTGGAACAGTCTTGTCTCCCAGTAATTTGGAATGAGTCCTATATCATTCCGCTTCACAAAAAAGGTTCAAGATCAAACATTGAAAACTATCGTGGTATCGCAAAGCTTTCCGCCATCCCGAAGCTTCTTGAGTTCCTGGTCACCCGGCAACTGCAACATCTTTGCTGCAGCTTGATATCTCCGTCGCAACACGGTTTTTTCAGACATCGTTCAACATCGACTAACCTTCTTGAGTTTTCTAACCTAATCCACCGTGGTTTTCAAATTGGTTTGCAGACGGATGTAGTTTTTACTGACTTCAGCAAGGCATTCGATTCTGTGAACCATGCTCTGCTTATTCACAAGCTCTCTTTATTAGGGTTCCCAACGAATCTTCTAGATTGGATTTTGTCCTATCTCTCTAACCGTACTCAACGTGTTTTGTTTTCTAACGTGTTGTCAAATACTGTTAATGTTACTTCAGGTGTGCCACAGGGAAGTCATCTGGGCCCGCTTCTGTTCATTTTTATACCCGATACTCAAAATGAGTATTGGGGTATATTAGATTTGTGGTAAAAGTGGATGTGTGTAACGTCCAGAAGGAATCGTTTCCGACCCCATAAAGTATATATATTCTTGATAAGCATCAATAGCCGAGTCGATTGAGCCATGTCTGTCTGTCCGTCTGTTCGTCCGTCCGTCTGTCCGTCTGTCCGTCCCCTTCAGCGCCTAATGCTCAAAGACTATAAGAGCTAGAGCAACGATGTTTTGGATCCAGACTTCTGTGATATGTCACTGCTACAAGTATATATCAAAACTTTGCCCCGCCCACTTCCGCCCCCACAAAGGGCGAAAATCTGTGGCATCCACAATTTCGACGATACGAGAAAACTAAAAACGCAGAATCGTAAAACTTAACTATATCTTCTAGAGTGCGAAATCTGATCGTATAATTATTATAGCCAGAATCACGAAAACAATTTTACTCTTTCTCGCTCTGTCTCACTCTAACACACAGGTTTCATGGACGGTTCTGCCAATTGCAAAATATGAGTTCAAGGCTCTCAGAACCCATAAGAGCTAGAGCAACCAAATTTGGTATCCACACTCCGGTGATATCGGACCTTGACCGTTTTGTGTCACAATTTCGCCACACCCCCTTCCGCCCCCGCAAAGGACGAAAATCTGGGGCATCCACAAATCTCAGAGACTATTAAGGCTAGAGTAACCAAATTTGGTATCCGCACTCCTGTTAGATCTCACTATAAAACGTATATCTCAGAATTTCGCCCCACCCCCTTCCGCCCACACAAAGGACGAAAATCTGTTGCATTCACAATATTGCAGATTCGAGAAAACTAAAAACGCAGAATCATAGATAACGATCTGATCTGGATCAGATCAGATAATTCTTATAGCCAATAGGAACAAATCAATTTGCACTGGCTATGCAGCGCCCGACGTCACGCTCAGACTGATTTTCTGTCTCTCTCACACGCACTCTTTGTCGTGTCGTTTAATATTAGCGGCGTCTGCCGGAGGAGAGCCATACTGACTTAGTATCGGGTATAACTGTAGAGTTGCGGTGTCCGCAGGAACTCACAACGTTCCCCCTCGTTTATACTCAGGGCTACGATTGGATTTGCTGCAGGGCCCAATTTATATCGTCACTTTGTGATCGGCGTTTTACGCTCGTAATCACATCCACCTTTACTTCTATTTGGCTTTCTTTTGAGCGAACTTTTTATACCCGATACTCAAAATGAGTACTGGGGTATATTAGATTTGTGGTGAAAGTGGATGTGTGTAACGTCCAGAAGGAATCATTTCCGACCCCATAAAGTATATATTCTTACATATCTTACGTATTCTACATATTCTTGATCAGCATCAATAGCCGAGTCGATTGAGCCCTGTCTGTCTGTCCGTCTGTCCGTCCGTCCGTCTGTCCGTCCCTATCAGCGCCTAGTGCTCAAAGACTATAAGAGCTAGAGCAACGACGTTCTATATCCGGACTTCTGTGATATGTCACTGCTACAAGTATATATCAAAACTTTGCCCCGCCCACTTTCGCCCCCACAAAAGGCGAAAATCTGTGGTATCCACAAATTCAAAGATATGAGAAAACTGAAAACGGAGAATCATAGAGGATGACTATATGTTCTAGAATGTAAAATCTGAACCAGATCGTATAATTATTATAGCCAGATTCAAGAAAACAATTTCGTTGTTCTGGAAGGTTTGTCATCTATGGACATATCGTTTTCTGCGGGTCCAGATAAGGTACCAAGTTGCATCTTAAAACACTGTGCCCAGTCCCTTTGCAAACCCTTGACCTTTCTCTTCAACCTCTCCTTGGAACAGTCTTGTCTCCCAGTAATTTGGAATGAGTCCTATATCATTCCGCTTCACAAAAAAGGTTCAAGATCAAACATTGAAAACTATCGTGGTATCGCAAAGCTTTCCGCCATCCCGAAGCTTCTTGAGTTCCTGGTCACCCGGCAACTGCAACATCTTTGTTGCAGCTTGATATCTCCGTCGCAACACGGTTTTTTCAGACATCGTTCAACATCGACTAACCTTCTTGAGTTTTCTAACCTAATCCACCGTGGTTTTCAAATTGGTTTGCAGACGGATGTAGTTTTTACTGACTTCAGCAAGGCATTCGATTCTGTGAACCATGCTCTGCTTATTCACAAGCTCTCTTTATTAGGGTTCCCAACGAATCTTCTAGATTGGATTTTGTCCTATCTCTCTTACCGTACTCAACGTGTTTTGTTTTCTAACGTGTTGTCAAATACTGTTAATGTTACTTCAGGTGTGCCACAGGGAAGTCATCTGGGCCCGCTTCTGTTCATTTTTTTTATTTGTGAATGACCTTCCTCAAGTTATAACATACTCTACTACACTACTACTACTAATGTATGCTGATGATGTCAAAATCTGTCTTTCTTACTCTGATTGGTATTTGCACACACGCCTTCAACTTGATCTAAGTGAACTACTATTGTGGTGTTCAACTAATCTTCTTTTTCTGAACCTTTCCAAATGCAAACTTATGACATTTTACCGTCGCGCTCCTCATTTTGTCCCATATGTTCTAGGAAATCATGTCCTTGAGCGAATTTCGAGTTCAAATGACCTCGGAGTCCTTTTTGATCATAAGATGTGTTTTAACACCCATATAGCTGCAACTGTAAATAAAGCTAAGGGTGTTTTAGCGTTCATCAAGCGTTGGTCCAAGGAGTTTGACGACCCGTACGTTACGAAACAACTGTACATCTCGTTAGTACGTCCTATATTGGAGTATTGTTCTTGTGTGTGGAGCCCGCAGTATAAAGTACAGCAGGCTCTTATTGAATCCGTGCAAAAGCAATTTTTAATTTTTGCCCTTCGGAGCTTTAACTGGGACTCAGGTAGAATCTTGCCACCCTACCGGTCTAGGCTAAATCTTATTGACCTGCCGTCGTTGCACCATCGCAGAATATGCAATGGCGTAATGTTCGTGCACAAGCTCCTTCTTGGGACTGTTGACTCCCAAACTCTCTTGGGTCAGATTGACTTGGCCGTTCCATCTAGACCTACCCGTACTTTTAGGCCTATCCGTCTACCCATATGTAGGTCTAATTATGCTGATCATTAACCTTTTAGGGTTTTATGCCATAATTATAACTCCCTCTGTCAAACCCTATCCCCTGAACTGTTTCTTAAACTAATTGCATGCAATATTTATAATCATTTAAATTTAGCTAACTTTTAACTTATCTTTTTCCGCCTTTAGTAACTAAGTACCTTTATTAACAGATAATTGTTAATTTAATAAATAAATAAATAAATAAAATATTTTTTCGCTCTGTCTCTCTCTAACACACAGGTTTCATGGTCGGTTTTGCCAATTGCAAAATATGAGTTCAAGGATCTCAGAACCTATAAGAGCCAGAGCAACCAAATTTGGTATCCACACTCCTGTGATATCGGACCTTGACCGTTTTGTGTCACAATTTCGCCACACCCCCTTCCGCCCCCGCAAAGGACGAAAATCTGGGGCATCCACAAATCTCAGAGACTATTAAGGCTAGAGTAACCAAATTTGGTATCCGCACTCCTGTTAGATCTCACTATAAAACGTATATCTCAGAATTTCGCCCCACCCCCTTCCGCCCACACAAAGGACGAAAATCTGTTGCATTCACAATATTGCAGATTCGAGAAAACTAAAAACGCAGAATCATAGATAACGATCTGATCTGGATCAGATCAGATAATTTTTATAGCCAATAGGAACAAATCAATTTGCACTGGCTATGCTGCGCCCGACGTCACGCTCAGACTGATTTTCTGTCTCTCTCACACGCACTCTTTGTCGTGTCGTTTAATATTAGCGGCGTCTGCCGGAGGAGAGCCATACTGACTTAGTATCGGGTATAACTGTAGAGTTGCGGTGTCCGCAGGAACTCACAACGTTCCCCCTCGTTTATACTCAGGGCTACGATTGGATTTGCTGCAGGGCCCAATTTATATCGTCACTTTGTGATCGGCGTTTTACGCTCGTAATCACATCCACCTTTACTTCTATTTGGCTTTCTTTTGAGCGAACTTTTTATACCCGATACTCAAAATGAGTACTGGGGTATATTAGATTTGTGGTGAAAGTGGATGTGTGTAACGTCCAGAAGGAATCATTTCCGACCCCATAAAGTATATATTCTTACATATCTTACGTATTCTACATATTCTTGATCAGCATCAATAGCCGAGTCGATTGAGCCCTGTCTGTCTGTCCGTCTGTCCGTCCGTCCGTCTGTCCGTCCCTATCAGCGCCTAGTGCTCAAAGACTATAAGAGCTAGAGCAACGACGTTCTATATCCGGACTTCTGTGATATGTCACTGCTACAAGTATATATCAAAACTTTGCCCCGCCCACTTCCGCCCCCACAAAAGGCGAAAATCTGTGGTATCCACAAATTCAAAGATATGAGAAAACTGAAAACGGAGAATCATAGAGGATGACTATATGTTCTAGAATGTAAAATCTGAACCAGATCGTATAATTATTATAGCCAGAATCAAGAAAACAATTTCGTTGTTCTGGAAGGTTTGTCATCTATGGACATATCGTTTTCTGCGGGTCCAGATAAGGTACCAAGTTGCATCTTAAAACACTGTGCCCAGTCCCTTTGCAAACCCTTGACCTTTCTCTTCAACCTCTCCTTGGAACAGTCTTGTCTCCCAGTAATTTGGAATGAGTCCTATATCATTCCGCTTCACAAAAAAGGTTCAAGATCAAACATTGAAAACTATCGTGGTATCGCAAAGCTTTCCGCCATCCCGAAGCTTCTTGAGTTCCTGGTCACCCGGCAACTGCAACATCTTTGCTGCAGCTTGATATCTCCGTCGCAACACGGTTTTTTCAGACATCGTTCAACATCGACTAACCTTCTTGAGTTTTCTAACCTAATCCACCGTGGTTTTCAAATTGGTTTGCAGACGGATGTAGTTTTTACTGACTTCAGCAAGGCATTCGATTCTGTGAACCATGCTCTGCTTATTCACAAGCTCTCTTTATTAGGGTTCCCAACGAATCTTCTAGATTGGATTTTGTCCTATCTCTCTTACCGTACTCAACGTGTTTTGTTTTCTAACGTGTTGTCAAATACTGTTAATGTTACTTCAGGTGTGCCACAGGGAAGTCATCTGGGCCCGCTTCTGTTCATTTTTTTATTTGTGAATGACCTTCCTCAAGTTATAACATACTCTACTACACTACTACTACTAATGTATGCTGATGATGTCAAAATCTGTCTTTCTTACTCTGATTGGTATTTGCACACACGCCTTCAACTTGATCTAAGTGAACTACTATTGTGGTGTTCAACTAATCTTCTTTTTCTGAACCTTTCCAAATGCAAACTTATGACATTTTACCGTCGCGCTCCTCATTTTGTCCCATATGTTCTAGGAAATCATGTCCTTGAGCGAATTTCGAGTTCAAATGACCTCGGAGTCCTTTTTGATCATAAGATGTGTTTTAACACCCATATAGCTGCAACTGTAAATAAAGCTAAGGGTGTTTTAGCGTTCATCAAGCGTTGGTCCAAGGAGTTTGACGACCCGTACGTTACGAAACAACTGTACATCTCGTTAGTACGTCCTATATTGGAGTATTGTTCTTGTGTGTGGAGCCCGCAGTATAAAGTACAGCAGGCTCTTATTGAATCCGTGCAAAAGCAATTTTTAATTTTTGCCCTTCGGAGCTTTAACTGGGACTCAGGTAGAATCTTGCCACCCTACCGGTCTAGGCTAAATCTTATTGACCTGCCGTCGTTGCACCATCGCAGAATATGCAATGGCGTAATGTTCGTGCACAAGCTCCTTCTTGGGACTGTTGACTCCCAAACTCTCTTGGGTCAGATTGACTTGGCCGTTCCATCTAGACCTACCCGTACTTTTAGGCCTATCCGTCTACCCATATGTAGGTCTAATTATGCTGATCATTAACCTTTTAGGGTTTTATGCCATAATTATAACTCCCTCTGTCAAACCCTATCCCCTGAACTGTTTCTTAAACTAATTGCATGCAATATTTATAATCATTTAAATTTAGCTAACTTTTAACTTATCTTTTTCCGCCTTTAGTAACTAAGTACCTTTATTAACAGATAATTGTTAATTTAATAAATAAATAAATAAATAAAATATTTTCTCGCTCTGTCTCTCTCTAACACACAGGTTTCATGGTCGGTTTTGCCAATTGCAAAATATGAGTTCAAGGATCTCAGAATCTATAAGAGCCAGAGCAACCAAATTTGGTATCCACACTCCTGTGATATCGGACCTTGACCGTTTTGTGTCACAATTTCGCCACACCCCCTTCCGCCCCCGCAAAGGACGAAAATCTGGGGCATCCACAAATCTCAGAGACTATTAAGGCTAGAGTAACCAAATTTGGTATCCGCACTCCTGTTAGATCTCACTATAAAACGTATATCTCAGAATTTCGCCCCACCCCCTTCCGCCCACACAAAGGACGAAAATCTGTTGCATTCACAATATTGCAGATTCGAGAAAACTAAAAACGCAGAATCATAGATAACGATCTGATCTGGATCAGATCAGATAATTTTTATAGCCAATAGGAACAAATCAATTTGCACTGGCTATGCTGCGCCCGACGTCACGCTCAGACTGATTTTCTGTCTCTCTCACACGCACTCTTTGTCGTGTCGTTTAATATTAGCGGCGTCTGCCGGAGGAGAGCCATACTGACTTAGTATCGGGTATAACTGTAGAGTTGCGGTGTCCGCAGGAACTCACAACGTTCCCCCTCGTTTATACTCAGGGCTACGATTGGATTTGCTGCAGGGCCCAGTTTATATCGTCACTTTGTGATCGGCGTTTTACGCTCGTAATCACATCCACCTTTACTTCTATTTGGCTTTCTTTTGAGCGAACTTTTTATACCCGATACTCAAAATGAGTACTGGGGTATATTAGATTTGTGGTGAAAGTGGATGTGTGTAACGTCCAGAAGGAATCATTTCCGACCCCATAAAGTATATATTCTTACATATCTTACGTATTCTACATATTCTTGATCAGCATCAATAGCCGAGTCGATTGAGCCGTCCGTCCGTCTGTCCGTCCCTATCAGCGCCTAGTGCTCAAAGACTATAAGAGCTAGAGCAACGACGTTCTATATCCGGACTTCTGTGATATGTCACTGCTACAAGTATATATCAAAACTTTGCCCCGCCCACTTCCGCCCCCACAAAAGGCGAAAATCTGTGGTATCCACAAATTCAAAGATATGAGAAAACTGAAAGCGGAGAATCATAGAGGATGACTATATGTTCTAGAATGTAAAATCTGAACCAGATCGTATAATTATTATAGCCAGAATCAAGAAAACAATTTCGTTGTTCTGGAAGGTTTGTCATCTATGGACATATCGTTTTCTGCGGGTCCAGATAAGGTACCAAGTTGCATCTTAAAACACTGTGCCCAGTCCCTTTGCAAACCCTTGACCTTTCTCTTCAACCTCTCCTTGGAACAGTCTTGTCTCCCAGTAATTTGGAATGAGTCCTATATCATTCCGCTTCACAAAAAAGGTTCAAGATCAAACATTGAAAACTATCGTGGTATCGCAAAGCTTTCCGCCATCCCGAAGCTTCTTGAGTTCCTGGTCACCCGGCAACTGCAACATCTTTGTTGCAGCTTGATATCTCCGTCGCAACACGGTTTTTTCAGACATCGTTCAACATCGACTAACCTTCTTGAGTTTTCTAACCTAATCCACCGTGGTTTTCAAATTGGTTTGCAGACGGATGTAGTTTTTACTGACTTCAGCAAGGCATTCGATTCTGTGAACCATGCTCTGCTCATTCACAAGCTCTCTTTATTAGGGTTCCCAACGAATCTTCTAGATTGGATTTTGTCCTATCTCTCTTACCGTACTCAACGTGTTTTGTTTTCTAACGTGTTGTCAAATACTGTTAATGTTACTTCAGGTGTGCCACAGGGAAGTCATCTGGGCCCGCTTCTGTTCATTTTTTTATTTGTGAATGACCTTCCTCAAGTTATAACATACTCTACTACACTACTACTACTAATGTATGCTGATGATGTCAAAATCTGTCTTTCTTACTCTGATTGGTATTTGCACACACGCCTTCAACTTGATCTAAGTGAACTACTATTGTGGTGTTCAACTAATCTTCTTTTTCTGAACCTTTCCAAATGCAAACTTATGACATTTTACCGTCGCGCTCCTCATTTTGTCCCATATGTTCTAGGAAATCATGTCCTTGAGCGAATTTCGAGTTCAAATGACCTCGGAGTCCTTTTTGATCATAAGATGTGTTTTAACACCCATATAGCTGCAACTGTAAATAAAGCTAAGGGTGTTTTAGCGTTCATCAAGCGTTGGTCCAAGGAGTTTGACGACCCGTACGTTACGAAACAACTGTACATCTCGTTAGTACGTCCTATATTGGAGTATTGTTCTTGTGTGTGGAGCCCGCAGTATAAAGTACAGCAGGCTTTGATTGAATCCGTGCAAAAGCAATTTTTAATTTTTGCCCTTCGGAACTTTAACTGGGACTCAGGTAGAATCTTGCCACCCTACCGGTCTATGCTAAATCTTATTGACCTGCCGTCGTTGCACCATCGCAGAATATGCAATGGCGTAATGTTCGTGCACAAGCTCCTTCTTGGGACTGTTGACTCCCAAACTCTCTTGGGTCAGATTGACTTGGCCGTTCCATCTAGACCTACCCGTACTTTTAGGCCTATCCGTCTACCCATATGTAGGTCTAATTATGCTGATCATTAACCTTTTAGGGTTTTATGCCATAATTATAACTCCCTCTGTCAAACCCTATCCCCTGAACTGTTTCTTAAACTAATTGCATGCAATATTTATAATCATTTAAATTTAGCTAACTTTTAACTTATCTTTTTCCGCCTTTAGTAACTAAGTACCTTTATTAACAGATAATTGTTAATTTAATAAATAAATAAATAAATAAAATATTTTCTCGCTCTGTCTCACTCTAACACACAGGTTTCATGGTCGGTTTTGCCAATTGCAAAATATGAGTTCAAGGATCTCAGAATCTATAAGAGCCAGAGCAACCAAATTTGGTATCCACACTCCTGTGATATCGGACCTTGACCGTTTTGTGTCACAATTTCGCCACACCCCCTTCCGCCCCCGCAAAGGACGAAAATCTGGGGCATCCACAAATCTCAGAGACTATTAAGGCTAGAGTAACCAAATTTGGTATCCGCACTCCTGTTAGATCTCACTATAAAACGTATATCTCAGAATTTCGCCCCACCCCCTTCCGCCCACCCAAAGGACGAAAATCTGTTGCATTCACAATATTGCAGATTCGAGAAAACTAAAAACGCAGAATCATAGATAACGATCTGATCTGGATCAGATCAGATAATTTTTATAGCCAATAGGAACAAATCAATTTGCACTGGCTATGCTGCGCCCGACGTCACGCTCAGACTGATTTTCTGTCTCTCTCACACGCACTCTTTGTCGTGTCGTTTAATATTAGCGGCGTCTGCCGGAGGAGAGCCATACTGACTTAGTATCGGGTATAACTGTAGAGTTGCGGTGTCCGCAGGAACTCACAACGTTCCCCCTCGTTTATACTCAGGGCTACGATTGGATTTGCTGCAGGGCCCAATTTATATCGTCACTTTGTGATCGGCGTTTTACGCTCGTAATCACATCCACCTTTACTTCTATTTGGCTTTCTTTTGAGCGAACTTTTTATACCCGATACTCAAAATGAGTACTGGGGTATATTAGATTTGTGGTGAAAGTGGATGTGTGTAACGTCCAGAAGGAATCATTTCCGACCCCATAAAGTATATATTCTTACATATCTTACGTATTCTACATATTCTTGATCAGCATCAATAGCCGAGTCGATTGAGCCCTGTCTGTCTGTCCGTCTGTCCGTCCGTCCGTCTGTCCGTCCCTATCAGCGCCTAGTGCTCAAAGACTATAAGAGCTAGAGCAACGACGTTCTATATCCGGACTTCTGTGATATGTCACTGCTACAAGTATATATCAAAACTTTGCCCCGCCCACTTCCGCCCCCACAAAAGGCGAAAATCTGTGGTATCCACAAATTCAAAGATATGAGAAAACTGAAAACGGAGAATCATAGAGGATGACTATATGTTCTAGAATGTAAAATCTGAACCAGATCGTATAATTATTATAGCCAGAATCAAGAAAACAATTTCGTTGTTCTGGAAGGTTTGTCATCTATGGACATATCGTTTTCTGCGGGTCCAGATAAGGTACCAAGTTGCATCTTAAAACACTGTGCCCAGTCCCTTTGCAAACCCTTGACCTTTCTCTTCAACCTCTCCTTGGAACAGTCTTGTCTCCCAGTAATTTGGAATGAGTCCTATATCATTCCGCTTCACAAAAAAGGTTCAAGATCAAACATTGAAAACTATCGTGGTATCGCAAAGCTTTCCGCCATCCCGAAGCTTCTTGAGTTCCTGGTCACCCGGCAACTGCAACATCTTTGTTGCAGCTTGATATCTCCGTCGCAACACGGTTTTTTCAGACATCGTTCAACATCGACTAACCTTCTTGAGTTTTCTAACCTAATCCACCGTGGTTTTCAAATTGGTTTGCAGACGGATGTAGTTTTTACTGACTTCAGCAAGGCATTCGATTCTGTGAACCATGCTCTGCTTATTCACAAGCTCTCTTTATTAGGGTTCCCAACGAATCTTCTAGATTGGATTTTGTCCTATCTCTCTTACCGTACTCAACGTGTTTTGTTTTCTAACGTGTTGTCAAATACTGTTAATGTTACTTCAGGTGTGCCACAGTGAAGTCATCTGGGCCCGCTTCTGTTCATTTTTTTATTTGTGAATGACCTTCCTCAAGTTATAACATACTCTACTACACTACTACTACTAATGTATGCTGATGATGTCAAAATCTGTCTTTCTTACTCTGATTGGTATTTGCACACACGCCTTCAACTTGATCTAAGTGAACTACTATTGTGGTGTTCAACTAATCTTCTTTTTCTGAACCTTTCCAAATGCAAACTTATGACATTTTACCGTCGCGCTCCTCATTTTGTCCCATATGTTCTAGGAAATCATGTCCTTGAGCGAATTTCGAGTTCAAATGACCTCGGAGTCCTTTTTGATCATAAGATGTGTTTTAACACCCATATAGCTGCAACTGTAAATAAAGCTAAGGGTGTTTTAGCGTTCATCAAGCGTTGGTCCAAGGAGTTTGACGACCCGTACGTTACGAAACAACTGTACATCTCGTTAGTACGTCCTATATTGGAGTATTGTTCTTGTGTGTGGAGCCCGCAGTATAAAGTACAGCAGGCTCTTATTGAATCCGTGCAAAAGAAATTTTTAATTTTTGCCCTTTGGAACTTTAACTGGGACTCAGGTAGAATCTTGCCACCCTACCGGTCTAGGCTAAATCTTATTGACCTGCCGTCGTTGCACCATCGCAGAATATGCAATGGCGTAATGTTCGTGCACAAGCTCCTTCTTGGGACTGTTGACTCCCAAACTCTCTTGGGTCAGATTGACTTGGCCGTTCCATCTAGACCTACCCGTACTTTTAGGCCTATCCGTCTACCCATATGTAGGTCTAATTATGCTGATCATTAACCTTTTAGGGTTTTATGCCATAATTATAACTCCCTCTGTCAAACCCTATCCCCTGAACTGTTTCTTAAACTAATTGCATGCAATATTTATAATCATTTAAATTTAGCTAACTTTTAACTTATCTTTTTCCGCCTTTAGTAACTAAGTACCTTTATTAACAGATAATTGTTAATTTAATAAATAAATAAATAAATAAAATATTTTTTCGCTCTGTCTCTCTCTAACACACAGGTTTCATGGTCGGTTTTGCCAATTGCAAAATATGAGTTCAAGGATCTCAGAACCCATAAAAGCTAGAGCAACCAAATTTGGTATCCACACTACTGTGATATCGGACCTTGACCGTTTCGTGTCACAATTTCGCCACACCCCCTTCCGCCCCCACAAAGGACGAAAATCTGGGGCATCCACAAATCTCAGAGACTATTAAGGCTAGAGTAACCAAATTTGGTATCCGCACTCCTGTTAGATCTCACTATAAAACGTATATCTCAGAATTTCGCCCCACCCCCTTCCGCCCACACAAAGGACGAAAATCTGTTGCATTCACAATATTGCAGATTCGAGAAAACTAAAAACGCAGAATCATAGATAACGATCTGATCTGGATCAGATCAGATAATTTTTATAGCCAATAGGAACAAATCAATTTGCACTGGCTATGCAGCGCCCGACGTCACGCTCAGACTGATTTTCTGTCTCTCTCACACGCACTCTTTGTCGTGTCGTTTAATATTAGCGGCGTCTGCCGGAGGAGAGCCATACTGACTTAGTATCGGGTATAACTGTAGAGTTGCGGTGTCCGCAGGAACTCACAACGTTCCCCCTCGTTTATACTCAGGGCTACGATTGGATTTGCTGCAGGGCCCAATTTATATCGTCACTTTGTGATCGGCGTTTTACGCTCGTAATCACATCCACCTTTACTTCTATTTGGCTTTCTTTTGAGCGAACTTTTTATACCCGATACTCAAAATGAGTACTGGGGTATATTAGATTTGTGGTGAAAGTGGATGTGTGTAACGTCCAGAAGGAATCATTTCCGACCCCATAAAGTATATATTCTTACATATCTTACGTATTCTACATATTCTTGATCAGCATCAATAGCCGAGTCGATTGAGCCCTGTCTGTCTGTCCGTCTGTCCGTCCGTCCGTCTGTCCGTCCCTATCAGCGCCTAGTGCTCAAAGACTATAAGAGCTAGAGCAACGACGTTCTATATCCGGACTTCTGTGATATGTCACTGCTACAAGTATATATCAAAACTTTGCCCCGCCCACTTCCGCCCCCACAAAAGGCGAAAATCTGTGGTATCAACAAATTCAAAGATATGAGAAAACTGAAAACGGAGAATCATAGAGGATGACTATATGTTCTAGAATGTAAAATCTGAACCAGATCGTATAATTATTATAGCCAGAATCAAGAAAACAATTTCGTTGTTCTGGAAGGTTTGTCATCTATGGACATATCGTTTTCTGCGGGTCCAGATAAGGTACCAAGTTGCATCTTAAAACACTGTGCCCAGTCCCTTTGCAAACCCTTGACCTTTCTCTTCAACCTCTCCTTGGAACAGTCTTGTCTCCCAGTAATTTGGAATGAGTCCTATATCATTCCGCTTCACAAAAAAGGTTCAAGATCAAACATTGAAAACTATCGTGGTATCGCAAAGCTTTCCGCCATCCCGAAGCTTCTTGAGTTGCAGCTTGATATCTCCGTCGCAACACGGTTTTTTCAGACATCGTTCAACATCGACTAACCTTCTTGAGTTTTCTAACCTAATCCACCGTGGTTTTCAAATTGGTTTGCAGACGGATGTAGTTTTTACTGACTTCAGCAAGGCATTCGATTCTGTGAACCATGCTCTGCTTATTCACAAGCTCTCTTTATTAGGGTTCCCAACGAATCTTCTAGATTGGATTTTGTCCTATCTCTCTTACCGTACTCAACGTGTTTTGTTTTCTAACGTGTTGTCAAATACTGTTAATGTTACTTCAGGTGTGCCACAGGGAAGTCATCTGGGCCCGCTTCTGTTCATTTTTTTATTTGTGAATGACCTTCCTCAAGTTATAACATACTCTACTACACTACTACTACTAATGTATGCTGATGATGTCAAAATCTGTCTTTCTTACTCTGATTGGTATTTGCACACACGCCTTCAACTTGATCTAAGTGAACTACTATTGTGGTGTTCAACTAATCTTCTTTTTCTGAACCTTTCCAAATGCAAACTTATGACATTTTACCGTCGCGCTCCTCATTTTGTCCCATATGTTCTAGGAAATCATGTCCTTGAGCGAATTTCGAGTTCAAATGACCTCGGAGTCCTTTTTGATCATAAGATGTGTTTTAACACCCATATAGCTGCAACTGTAAATAAAGCTAAGGGTGTTTTAGCGTTCATCAAGCGTTGGTCCAAGGAGTTTGACGACCCGTACGTTACGAAACAACTGTACATCTCGTTAGTACGTCCTATATTGGAGTATTGTTCTTGTGTGTGGAGCCCGCAGTATAAAGTACAGCAGGCTCTTATTGAATCCGTGCAAAAGCAATTTTTAATTTTTGCCCTTCGGAACTTTAACTGGGACTCAGGTAGAATCTTGCCACCCTACCGGTCTAGGCTAAATCTTATTGACCTGCCGTCGTTGCACCATCGCAGAATATGCAATGGCGTAATGTTCGTGCACAAGCTCCTTCTTGGGACTGTTGACTCCCAAACTCTCTTGGGTCAGATTGACTTGGCCGTTCCATCTAGACCTACCCGTACTTTTAGGCCTATCCGTCTACCCATATGTAGGTCTAATTATGCTGATCATGAACCTTTTAGGGTTTTATGCCATAATTATAACTCCCTCTGTCAAACCCTATCCCCTGAACTGTTTCTTAAACTAATTGCATGCAATATTTATAATCATTTAAATTTAGCTAACTTTTAACTTATCTTTTTCCGCCTTTAGTAACTAAGTACTTTTATTAACAGATAATTGTTAATTTAATAAATAAATAAATAAATAAAATATTTTCTCGCTCTGTCCCTCTCTAACACACAGGTTTCATGGTCGGTTTTGCCAATTGCAAAATATGAGTTCAAGGATCTCAGAACCTATAAGAGCCAGAGCAACCAAATTTGGTATCCACACTCCTGTGATATCGGACCTTGACCGTTTTGTGTCACAATTTCGCCACATCCCCTTCCGCCCCCGCAAAGGACGAAAATCTGGGGCATCCACAAATCTCAGAGACTATTAAGGCTAGAGTAACCAAATTTGGTATCCGCACTCCTGTTAGATCTCACTATAAAACGTATATCTCAGAATTTCGCCCCACCCCCTTCCGCCCACACAAAGGACGAAAATCTGTTGCATTCACAATATTGCAGATTCGAGAAAACTAAAAACGCAGAATCATAGATAACGATCTGATCTGGATCAGATCAGATAATTTTTATAGCCAATAGGAACAAATCAATTTGCACTGGCTATGCAGCGCCCGACGTCACGCTCAGACTGATTTTCTGTCTCTCTCACACGCACTCTTTGTCGTGTCGTTTAATATTAGCGGCGTCTGCCGGAGGAGAGCCATACTGACTTAGTATCGGGTATAACTGCAGAGTTGCGGTGTCCGCAGGAACTCACAACGTTCCCCCTCGTTTATACTCAGGGCTACGATTGGATTTGCTGCAGGGCCCAATTTATATCGTCACTTTGTGATCGGCGTTTTACGCTCGTAATCACATCCACCTTTACTTCTATTTGGCTTTCTTTTGAGCGAACTTTTTATACCCGATACTCAAAATGAGTACTGGGGTATATTAGATTTGTGGTGAAAGTGGATGTGTGTAACGTCCAGAAGGAATCATTTCCGACCCCATAAAGTATATATTCTTACATATCTTACGTATTCTACATATTCTTGATCAGCATCAATAGCCGAGTCGATTGAGCCGTCCGTCCGTCTGTCCGTCCCTATCAGCGCCTAGTGCTCAAAGACTATAAGAGCTAGAGCAACGACGTTCTATATCCGGACTTCTGTGATATGTCACTGCTACAAGTATATATCAAAACTTTGCCCCGCCCACTTCCGCCCCCACAAAAGGCGAAAATCTGTGGTATCCACAAATTCAAAGATATGAGAAAACTGAAAACGGAGAATCATAGAGGATGACTATATGTTCTAGAATGTAAAATCTGAACCAGATCGTATAATTATTATAGCCAGAATCAAGAAAACAATTTCGTTGTTCTGGAAGGTTTGTCATCTATGGACATATCGTTTTCTGCGGGTCCAGATAAGGTACCAAGTTGCATCTTAAAACACTGTGCCCAGTCCCTTTGCAAACCCTTGACCTTTCTCTTCAACCTCTCCTTGGAACAGTCTTGTCTCCCAGTAATTTGGAATGAGTCCTATATCATTCCGCTTCACAAAAAAGGTGCAAGATCAAACATTGAAAACTATCGTGGTATCGCAAAGCTTTCCGCCATCCCGAAGCTTCTTGAGTTCCTGGTCACCCGGCAACTGCAACATCTTTGTTGCAGCTTGATATCTCCGTCGCAACACGGTTTTTTCAGACATCGTTCAACATCGACTAACCTTCTTGAGTTTTCTAACCTAATCCACCGTGGTTTTCAAATTGGTTTGCAGACGGATGTAGTTTTTACTGACTTCAGCAAGGCATTCGATTCTGTGAACCATGCTCTGCTTATTCACAAGCTCTCTTTATTAGGGTTCCCAACGAATCTTCTAGATTGGATTTTGTCCTATCTCTCTTACCGTACTCAACGTGTTTTGTTTTCTAACGTGTTGTCAAATACTGTTAATGTTACTTCAGGTGTGCCACAGGGAAGTCATCTGGGCCCGCTTCTGTTCATTTTTTTATTTGTGAATGACCTTCCTCAAGTTATAACATACTCTACTACACTACTACTACTAATGTATGCTAATGATGTCAAAATCTGTCTTTCTTACTCTGATTGGTATTTGCACACACGCCTTCAACTTGATCTAAGTGAACTACTATTGTGGTGTTCAACTAATCTTCTTTTTCTGAACCTTTCCAAATGCAAACTTATGACATTTTACCGTCGCGCTCCTCATTTTGTCCCATATGTTCTAGGAAATCATGTCCTTGAGCGAATTTCGAGTTCAAATGACCTTTGATCATAAGATGTGTTTTAACACCCATATAGCTGCAACTGTAAATAAAGCTAAGGGTGTTTTAGTGTTCATCAAGCGTTGGTCCAAGGAGTTTGACGACCCGTACGTTACGAAACAACTGTACATCTCGTTAGTACGTCCTATATTGGAGTATTGTTCTTGTGTGTGGAGCCCGCAGTATAAAGTACAGCAGGCTGTTATTGAATCCGTGCAAAAGCAATTTTTAATTTTTGCCCTTTGGAACTTTAACTGGGACTCAGGTAGAATCTTGCCACCCTACCGGTCTAGGCTAAATCTTATTGACCTGCCGTCGTTGCACCATCGCAGAATATGCAATGGCGTAATGTTCGTGCACAAGCTCCTTCTTGGGACTGTTGACTCCCAAACTCTCTTGGGTCAGATTGACTTGGCCGTTCCATCTAGACCTACCCGTACTTTTAGGCCTATCCGTCTACCCATATGTAGGTCTAATTATGCTGATCATGAACCTTTTAGGGTTTTATGCCATAATTATAACTCCCTCTGTCAAACCCTATCCCCTGAACTGTCTCTTAAACTAATTGCATGCAATATTTATAATCATTTAAATTTAGCTAACTTTTAACTTATCTTTTTCCGCCTTTAGTAACTAAGTACCATTATTAACAGATAATTGTTAATTTAATAAATAAATAAATAAATAAATAAAATATTTTCTCGCTCTGTCTCTCTCTAACACACAGGTTTCATGGTCGGTTTTGCCAATTGCAAAATATGAGTTCAAGGATCTCAGAACATATAAGAGCCAGAGCAACCAAATTTGGTATCCACACTCCTGTGATATCGGACCTTGACCGTTTTGTGTCACTTCTGTTAGATCATCTTTATAAAGGGTATATCTCAAAATTTCGCTTTTTATACCCGATACTCAAAATGAGTATTGGGGTATATTCGATTTGTGGTAAAAGTGGATGTGTGTAACGTCCAGAAGGAATCGTTTCCAACCCCATAAAGTATATATATTCTTGATCAGCATCAATAGCCGAGTCGATTGAGCCATGTCTGTCTGTCCGTCTGTCCTTTTCGATAAATTCCCACTGCCACGCATTGACGACATTCTTGACCAATTAGGCAGATCAAAATAATTTTCATGTTTATATTTAATGTCCGGTTTAACCCTTCACGCGATAACCTTATGGTTTAAAAATAGCGCCAAATTCTTTTCAAAGAATGATGACAATAGCATTTTCAGGATAAGATCTTTCGCAAGCATTCTTGTACATGGATGACCTAATAGTAATCGGTTGTTTAGAAAAACACATGATCAAAAACTTAACAAATGTTTTCGATTTAAGTAGGAAACACAACCTTAAATTACATCCAGAAAAATGCTCTTTCCTCATGCAAGAAGTGACTTTCCTAGGTCATAAGTGTACTGCTCAATGTATTTTACCAGATAACAAGAAATACGATGTAATCGAAAAATATCCAGTCCCTACAGACGCCGATAGCGCTAGAAGATTTGTTTCATTTTGCAATTATTATAGACGATTCATTAAAAATTTCGCTGATTATTCACACCATTATTCATAATGGACAAGCGAATGTCAAAAAGCATTCGACTATTTAAAAATTGCTCTAATTCTCTAAAGCTTACTTTATTAAAATACCAAGATTTTAATAAAGAATTTTGCATCATAACAGATGCCAGTAAACAAGCCTGCGGTGCACTTTTAACTCAAAAATATGGAGATAAACAATAGCGCGTAGTATATGCTTCCCGCTCATTTACAAAAGGAGAAAGCAATAAGAATACCACAGAGCAAGAATTGGCAGCCATTCACTGGGCAATAACACATTTTCGACATTTCGACACATTTTCGTATATATGGTACACACTTTACAATTAAAACAGACCACAGACCATTAACATACTTGGTTTTAATGATAAACCCTAGTTCAAAATAAAAATTAACAATAATGAGATTAGACTTAGAAAAGTATGATTTTACTGTAGAATATCTCATAATATAATTTCATGGCCGTTGCATTATCACGTATCGCAATAACTGATTTTAAAAACATATATGCAATTATATTAAAATTCATTACATGAAATCAAAGTAAACAGTATATATCCTGCGCAGGAAAAGAACAAGCAAATTTACCTTGGCTAAGTGTTGAAAACGCAGCTAAGAGAAACGTACATGAAGTCATCAGAAATGACGAAATACGAAAAGTGGTGACCTTGAGAATAACTGAATCTCAATGTTTATTAAAGCGAGGAAATAAAGTTATAGCAAGAATTGACGTAAAATGTCTAGCAATGCCTGCATTATTCGGGATAAACTTTCTAAAATAGCCAGTCAGTCCCAAGAAACTCTCTACTTGTTTGAGTGATTGTGGCATTTTAAACTTTGATACGGCATCTATTTTTTCTGTTGAAGGATAAATCCTACTGTTTTCAATTTTATGAACTAGGAATTGAATACGGGTTTTCAGAATGGGTCGTTTTTTCATATTCAATTCTAGACCAAAATCTTTCCACGTTTCCATAACTTCCTTTTGATTCTTCATAGCTTCTTGTTCTGTCTGTGCTGGAACAATCACGTCATCAACGTAGGGTAAAAAATTCTGGATGTCAACAATTTTTTATTTGTTAGCTTAGTTCTTTTGTTTTTGTTTTTTATATATTTTGTTCTTTCATAAATTCTTTGTGGGCGATGTTTGTAAAAAATTTCCTCTTACATGTTTTTTTATATGTTGCCTCTATTCAGTGTTTCCCCAATTTAATCGTCTTGATTTTCGCTGGTTGTTCCCCAGCTGGCCATCTCGTCTTTTGCTCTGTCTATCGTCGCCGCTGCCCAAAGTCGTCCGCTTTAGTGTAACAGTTTTCTAATTTATTTGCTGCCTTTTTTGTACTCAGGGCGACGATTGGATTTGCTGCAGGGCCCAATTTATATCGTCACTTTGTGATCGGCGTTTTACGCTCGTAATCACATCCACCTTTACTTCTATTTGGCTTTCTTTTGAGCGAACTTTTTATACCCGATACTCAAAATGAGTATTGGGGTATATTAGATTTGTGGTGAAAGTGGATGCGTGTAACGCCCAGAAGGAATCATTTCCAACCCCATAAAGTATATATTTTATTTGGACGTTGACATGCAATGACTGCATCTTTCAAGAGGCGATGCAGTTACTGCACCGTCAAGTGACCCGTGTGACACCAGCAGAAGGCTGTTACGCGCGGATCCCAGGCAAAACGCAGCCCTCCTCCCGCCCAACCGACCGAGGGGCGCTGCCGCATGACACGCGGTGCGTAGCCGAACCAAACGCGAACATGCAAGAAAGATAGATATTAGACTAACATTCGAGGAAAATTAGCACTAAACTTACTAAGAAACTAAGCATGCAATCAAAATACAAATACCACTACAGTTACTAATTAATAGAAAGGTGTGTAAGGATTAATAATTTAATAAGAGGAAGAGAATTAGTGTTGGATATAATATGGTAGAGGGAATTATAATCCGAGCATAAGACCCTAAACGGTTCATGCAAGGAATAATTCGATCTACAAAGTGGAAGGAACAACGGTATAAAATTTCTAGTCAGTCTAATAGGAATCGTGAAGTTTATGCGGCTCAACAGATCAGGGCTGTCTATGTCACCCCCGATCAAGTTGTGCATAACTATCACACCAAGCATTTTTCTACGGTTAACTAAGGATGGGAGGTTTACTAATAGTAGTCTACTAGAGTAAGATGGGAGTCTTACACCCGCATCCCAGTTAAGGCCCCGTAGAGCAAAGAGTAAAAAGTTTTTCTGTACTGATTCTATACGGTCCTGATGTACTTTGTACTGAGGGCACCATACACAGGAGCCGTATTCTAAGATCGGACGAACAAGCGAGGTATAGAGACTCTTTGTTATATAGGGGTCGTCAAATTCCTTTGACCACCTCTTTATAAACCCAAGCACGCCCATGGCCTTATTTATCATGGTAGAAATGTGTTCGAAAAACTTTAACTTTGGGTCTAACATAACACCCAGATCATCCACCAGGGTAATTCTCTCAAGAGAACCACCAAATAGGGTGTAGGGAGCCAACAAAGGGCTAGAACGATGAAATGTCATAACTTTGCATTTCGAGGCATTAAGGTGTAACAATTTTGCACAACACCATGACTGAAAGCTATTGAGATCGGATTGCAAGCGAGAATGAAATGAAATGTCCTTGTACTGGACACAGAGTTTAACATCATCCGCATACATAAGTACTCGAGAGTATGTTAATACTTAAGGCAAGTCATTAATAAAGAGTGTGAAGAGTAAGGGGCCTAGATGTCTGCCCTGTGGTACTCCCGAAGAAACCTTTACTGGTAAATGCTTTACTAAAGTCGGTGTAAATAACATCCGTCTGTAAGTTACCTTGAAAGCCTTTAATAATGAAAGAGGTAAACTCTAAAGATGTTCGTGGTGGTTGATCGCCGCCTTATAAATCCATGCTGAGTTGGAGATATAAGTGACTTTCAGAGATGTTGCAAGTGCGGAGTTAAAACCTTCTCAAAAAATTTGGGAATAGCGGATAACTTTGCTGTACCTCTATAATTTTTTGCATCAGAATTGCTACCTTTTTTATGAACAGGAATTATAAACGATTCCTTCCAGATTGGGGGGAAGCAAGAGGAACTGTATTCTTACATATCTTACGTATTCTACATATTCTTGATCAGCATGAATAGCCGAGTCGATTGAGCCCTGTCTGTCTGTCCGTCCGTCCGTCTGTCCGTCCCTATCAGCGCCTAGTGCTCAAAGACTATAAGAACTAGAGCAACGACGTTTTATATCCGGACTTCTGTGATATGTCACTGCTACAAGTATATTTTAAAACTTTGCCCCGCCCACTTCCGCCCCACAAAAGGCGAAAATCTTTGGTATCCACAAATTCAAAGGTATGAGAAAACTGAAAACGCAGAATCATAGAGGATGCCTATATGTTCTAGAGTGTAAAATCTGACACAGATCGTATAATTATTATAACCAGAATCAAGAAAACAATTTCATTCTTTCTCTCTCTGTCTCTCTCTAACACACAGGTTTCATGGTCGGTTTTGCCAATTGCAAAATATGAGTTCAAGGATCTCAGAACCTATAAGAGCCAGAGCAACCAAATTTGGTATCCACACTCCTGTGATATCGGACCTTGACCGTTTTGTGTCACAATTTCGGCACACCCCCTTCCGCCCCCGAAAAAATTTGGTATCCGCACTTCTGTTAGATCTCACTATAAAACGTATATCTCAAAATTTCGCTTTCTTGTTTTGTTTTTTTGTTGACCGAATGCTTTCTTGTATTCTTTTTGAGCGGGCGTTGTCTCCTTTCTCATTTGTTTCAGATTTCAGATGTTTATACCCGATACTCAAAATGAGTATAGGGGCATATTATATTTGTGGTGAAAGTGATCTTTCTGTGATATGTCACTGTTACAAGTATATTTCAGAACATCGCCCCGCCCACTTCCGCCCCCACAAAAGACGAAAATCTGTGGCATCCACAATTTTAAAGATACAAGAAAATCAAAAACGCAGAATCGTAGAAAATAACTATGTATATCTCTTAGACTGCAGAATCTAAACCAAATCGTATTATTATTATAGCCAGAATGAAGAAAACAATTTCCTTTTCTCTCGCTCTGTCCTCTTTCTAACACACACGTTTCATGGTCGGCTTTGCCTATTGCGAAAAATGAGCGCATAGATCTCAGAGACTATACGAAAATCTGGGGCATCCACAAATCTCAGAGACTATTAAGGCTAGAGTAACCAAATTTGGTATCCACACTCCTGTTTGATTATACTATAACACGAGTATTTCAAAATGTCGCCCCTTTCCGGCCCACAAACGTCGTGTTCCACAATATTAAAGATACGAGAAAACTATAAACGCACATTCATAGAGAATGACCATATCCGAATTGCTAAATCTGGATCAAATCGGATAATTTTTATAGCCAAAAGGAACAAATAAATTGGCAGTGGCTATGCAGCGTCCGACGTCACGCTCAGACTGATTTTCTGTCTCTCTCGCACGCACTCTTTGTCGTGTCGTTTAATATAAGTAGCGTCTGCCAGAGGAGAGCCATATTGACTAAGTATCGTGTATAAATTTAGAGTTGCGGTCGGTTGAGCGGGCGTTGTCTCCGCACTCATTTGTTGCAGATTTTTCGTTCTAACTTCTTTTCTATCCGGTCTTATTTGTTGACCGAATATTTTCTCTATCTTTTTTTGCAGGCGTTGTCTCTGCACTCAATACTTGTGCAGATTTACACTATAGCGGGTGTTGTCTCCGCACTATAATTATGTCGGGGGCGGTTCATTCACGTTGGGTGCCAGTAATAATAAGTTTTAATGTTATTTTGAATAATATGGTAAATACTTTGCTCATTATTATGAGATAATATAGAAGACAAGGCCAACACCAAAATATGTTGCGGCCACTCGGCTGATCAATATAAAAATAAACCTTTGATACCCAAACTCCCGATCTTGAGCACTCGCTCATCGTCCGTCAGGCCCGTCGCAGATCAGCAGAAACGCTTTGCGCCTCGTATCTGGTATCCGATGCAGGCCGGCATCCGGCGGTCTCGCCAGGCGCGCTCCCACGGTCAGTGAATCTGCCTAATCAGCGATCTTAAAGAAATCACTCCGCCCAATGGCCAATTTGGTTAAAATTTGTTAACTTACACATGTTGAAACGCCAGAAGCTGTCTTAATGTCAACCACTCGTACGTGGTTGTCCTATCCAGGATATGTCTTAATGATACCACTCATTGGCCACTTCATTACTGGAAGATATTCACCAAAACTAATAATCCTTCAGGTACGTTTGGTGAAGCGGTCTGCCACATATGCCGAGCTTGCACTTCTTGGAGGTATTCCGTAGACCATATGTTTCCAGAATGAATGCTTTAGACGCGATACCTATTCTTGATCAGCATCAAAAGCCGAGTCGATGGAGCCCTGTCTGTCTGTCTGTCTGTGCGTCCGTCCGTCCGTCTGTCCGTCTGTCCGTCCCCTTCAGCGCCTAGTGCTCAAAAACTATAAGATCTAGAGCAGCGATGTTTTGGATCCAGACTTCTGTGATATGTCACTGCTACAAAAATATTTCAAAACTTTGCCCCGCCCACTTCCGCCCCCACAAAGGGCGAAAATCTGTGGCATCCACAATTTCGACGATACGAAAAACTAAAAACGCAGAACCAGAATCACGAAAACAATTTTACACTTTCTCGCTCTGTCTCACTCTAACACACAGGTTTCATGGTCGGTTCTGCCAATTGCAAAATATGAGTTCAAGGCTCTCAGAACCCATAAGAGCTAGAGCAACCAAATTTGGTATCCACACTCCGGTGATATCGGAACTTGACCGTTTTGTGTCACAATTTCGCCATACCCCCTTCCGCCCCCGAAAAAATTTGGTATCCGCACTTCTGTTAGATCTCACTATAAAACGTATATTTCAGAATTTCGCCCCACCCGCTTCCGCCCACACAAAGGACGAAAATCTGTTGCATCCACAATATTGCAGATTCGAGACAACGAAAAACGCAGAATCATAGATAACGACTATATCTATCAGATTGCTGAATCTGGATTAGATCAGATAATTTTTATAGCCAAAAGGAACAAATCAATTTTCAGTGGCTACGCAGCGCCCGACGTCACGCTCAGACTGATTTTCTGTTTCTCTCGCACGCACTCTTTGTCGTGTCGTTTAATATTAGCGGCGTCTGCCGGAGGAGAGCCATATTGACTAAGTATCGTGTATAAATTTAGAGTTGCGGTCGGTTGAGCGGGCGTTGTCTCCGCACTCATTTGTTGCAGATTTTTCGTTCTAACTTCTTTTCTATCCGGTCTTATTTGTTGACCGAATATTTTCTCTATCTTTTTTTTCAGGCGTTGTCTCTGCACTCAATACTTGTGCAGATTTACACTATAGCGGGTGTTGTCTCCGCACTATAATTATGTCGGGGGCGGTTCATTCACGTTGGGTGCCAGTAATAATAAGTTTTAATGTTATTTTGAATAATATGGTAAATACTTTGCTCATTATTATGAGATAATATAGAAGACAAGGCCAACACCAAAATATTTTGCGGCCACTCGGCTGATCAATATAAAACTAAACCTTTGATACCCAAACTCCCGATCTTGAGCACTCGCTCATCGTCCGTCAGGCCCGTCGCAGATCAGCAGAAACGCTTTGCGCCTCGTATCTGGTATCCGATGCAGGCCGGCATCCGGCGGTCTCGCCAGGCGCGCTCCCACGGTCAGTGAATCTGCCTAATCAGCGATCTTAAAGAAATCACTCCGCCCAATGGCCAATTTGGTTAAAATTTGTTACTTACACATGTTGAAACGCCAGAAGCTGTCTTAATGTCAACCACTCGTACGTGGTTGTCCTATCCAGGATATGTCTTAATGATACCACTCATTGGCCACTTCATTACTGGAAGATATTCACCAAAACTAATAATCCTTCAGGTACGTTTGGTGAAGCGGTCTGCCACATATGCCGAGCTTGCACTTCTTGGAGGTATTCCGTAGACCATATGTTTCCAGAATGAATGCTTTAGACGCGATACCTATTCCCAGCGCCTTACCAATGGTTTTCCTTGATGATCAGTATTGACGTCAGGTGGCGTTGTCAATGGTTCACCAATCAAGAAGTGTCCTGAGTTGAGCGCTGTTGTATCAGTGGGAACAATTCACATTGGAGTGATGGGTCGAGAATTGAGAATCGCTTCAATTTCGATTTTGGGTTTCGTTCTTCCAATGTCAAGAACTTTTTATACCCGATACTCAAAATGAGTATAGGGGCATATTATATTTGTGGTGAAAGTGATCTTTCTGTGATATGTCACTGTTACAAGTATATTTCAGAACATCGCCCCGCCCACTTCCGCCCCCACAAAAGACGAAAATCTGTGGCATCCACAATTTTAAAGATACAAGAAAATCAAAAACGCAGAATCGTAGAAAATAACTATGTATATCTCTTAGACTGCAGAATCTAAACCAAATCGTATTATTATTATAGCCAGAATGAAGAAAACAATTTCCTTTTCTCTCGCTCTGTCCTCTTTCTAACACACACGTTTCATGGTCGGCTTTGCCTATTGCGAAAAATGAGCGCATAGATCTCAGAGACTATACGAAAATCTGGGGCATCCACAAATCTCAGAGACTATTAAGGCTAGAGTAACCAAATTTGGTATCCACACTCCTGTTTGATTATACTATAACACGAGTATTTCAAAATGTCGCCCCTTTCCGGCCCACAAACGTCGTGTTCCACAATATTAAAGATACGAGAAAACTATAAACGCACATTCATAGAGAATGACCATATCCGAATTGCTAAATCTGGATCAAATCGGATAATTTTTATAGCCAAAAGGAACAAATAAATTGGCAGTGGCTATGCAGCGTCCGACGTCACGCTCAGACTGATTTTCTGTCTCTCTCGCACGCACTCTTTGTCGTGTCGTTTAATATAAGTAGCGTCTGCCAGAGGAGAGCCATATTGACTAAGTATCGTGTATAAATTTAGAGTTGCGGTCGGTTGAGCGGGCGTTGTCTCCGCACTCATTTGTTGCAGATTTTTCGTTCTAACTTCTTTTCTATCCGGTCTTATTTGTTGACCGAATATTTTCTCTATCTTTTTTTGCAGGCGTTGTCTCTGCACTCAATACTTGTGCAGATTTACACTATAGCGGGTGTTGTCTCCGCACTATAATTATGTCGGGGGCGGTTCATTCACGTTGGGTGCCAGTAATAATAAGTTTTAATGTTATTTTGAATAATATGGTAAATACTTTGCTCATTATTATGAGATAATATAGAAGACAAGGCCAACACCAAAATATGTTGCGGCCACTCGGCTGATCAATATAAAACTAAACCTTTGATACCCAAACTCCCGATCTTGAGCACTCGCTCATCGTCCGTCAGGCCCGTCGCAGATCAGCAGAAACGCTTTGCGCCTCGTATCTGGTATCCGATGCAGGCCGGCATCCGGCGGTCTCGCCAGGCGCGCTCCCACGGTCAGTGAATCTGCCTAATCAGCGATCTTAAAGAAATCACTCCGCCCAATGGCCAATTTGGTTAAAATTTGTTAACTTACACATGTTGAAACGCCAGAAGCTGTCTTAATGTCAACCACTCGTACGTGGTTGTCCTATCCAGGATATGTCTTAATGATACCACTCATTGGCCACTTCATTACTGGAAGATATTCACCAAAACTAATAATCCTTCAGGTACGTTTGGTGAAGCGGTCTGCCACATATGCCGAGCTTGCACTTCTTGGAGGTATTCCGTAGACCATATGTTTCCAGAATGAATGCTTTAGACGCGATACCTATTCTTGATCAGCATCAAAAGCCGAGTCGATGGAGCCCTGTCTGTCTGTCTGTCTGTCCGTCTGTGCGTCCGTCCGTCCGTCTGTCCGTCCCCTTCAGCGCCTAGTGCTCAAAAACTATAAGATCTAGAGCAGCGATGTTTTGGATCCAGACTTCTGTGATATGTCACTGCTACAAAAATATTTCAAAACTTTGCCCCGCCCACTTCCGCCCCCACAAAGGGCGAAAATCTGTGGCATCCACAATTTCGACGATACGAAAAACTAAAAACGCAGAATCGTAAAAGTTAACTATATCTTCTAGAGTGCGAAATCTGATCGATATCGTATAATTATTATAGCCAGAATCACGAAAACAATTTTACTCTTTCTCGCTCTATCTCACTCTAACACACAGGTTTCATGGTCGGTTCTGCCAATTGCAAAATATGAGTTCAAGGCTCTCAGAACCCATAAGAGCTAGAGCAACCAAATTTGGTATCCACACTCCGGTGATATCGGAACTTGACCGTTTTGTGTCACAATTTCGCCACACCCCCTTCCGCCCCCGAAAAAATTTGGTATCCGCACTTCTGTTAGATCTCACTATAAAACGTATATTTCAGAATTTCGCCCCACCCGCTTCCGCCCACACAAAGGACGAAAATCTGTTGCATCCACAATATTGCAGATTCGAGACAACGAAAAACGCAGAATCATAGATAACGACTATATCTATCAGATTGCTGAATCTGGATTAGATCAGATAATTTTTATAGCCAAAAGGAACAAATCAATTTTCAGTGGCTACGCAGCGCCCGACGTCACGCTCAGACTGATTTTCTGTTTCTCTCGCACGCACTCTTTGTCGTGTCGTTTAATATTAGCGGCGTCTGCCGGAGGAGAGCCATATTGACTAAGTATCGTGTATAAATTTAGAGTTGCGGTCGGTTGAGCGGGCGTTGTCTCCGCACTCATTTGTTGCAGATTTTTCGTTCTAACTTCTTTTCTATCCGGTCTTATTTGTTGACCGAATATTTTCTCTATCTTTTTTTGCAGGCGTTGTCTCTGCACTCAATACTTGTGCAGATTTACACTATAGCGGGTGTTGTCTCCGCACTATAATTATGTCGGGGGCGGTTCATTCACGTTGGGTGCCAGTAATAATAAGTTTTAATGTTATTTTGAATAATATGGTAAATACTTTGCTCATTATTATGAGATAATATAGAAGACAAGGCCAACACCAAAATATGTTGCGGCCACTCGGCTGATCAATATAAAACTAAACCTTTGATACCCAAACTCCCGATCTTGAGCACTCGCTCATCGTCCGTCAGGCCCGTCGCAGATCAGCAGAAACGCTTTGCGCCTCGTATCTGGTATCCGATGCAGGCCGGCATCCGGCGGTCTCGCCAGGCGCGCTCCCACGGTCAGTGAATCTGCCTAATCAGCGATCTTAAAGAAATCACTCCGCCCAATGGCCAATTTGGTTAAAATTTGTTAACTTACACATGTTGAAACGCCAGAAGCTGTCTTAATGTCAACCACTCGTACGTGGTTGTCCTATCCAGGATATGTCTTAATGATACCACTCATTGGCCACTTCATTACTGGAAGATATTCACCAAAACTAATAATCCTTCAGGTACGTTTGGTGAAGCGGTCTGCCACATATGCCGAGCTTGCACTTCTTGGAGGTATTCCGTAGACCATATGTTTCCAGAATGAATGCTTTAGACGCGATACCTATTCCCAGCGCCTTACCAATGGTTTTCCTTGATGATCAGTATTGACGTCAGGTGGCGTTGTCAATGGTTCACCAATCAAGAAGTGTCCTGAGTTGAGCGCTGTTGTATCAGTGGGAACAATTCACATTGGAGTGATGGGTCGAGAATTGAGAATCGCTTCAATTTCGATTTTGGGTTTCGTTCTTCCAATGTCAAGAACTTTTTATACCCGATACTCAAAATGAGTATAGGGGCATATTATATTTGTGGTGAAAGTGATCTTTCTGTGATATGTCACTGTTACAAGTATATTTCAGAACATCGCCCCGCCCACTTCCGCCCCCACAAAAGACGAAAATCTGTGGCATCCACAATTTTAAAGATACAAGAAAATCAAAAACGCAGAATCGTAGAAAATAACTATGTATATCTCTTAGACTGCAGAATCTAAACCAAATCGTATTATTATTATAGCCAGAATGAAGAAAACAATTTCCTTTTCTCTCGCTCTGTCCTCTTTCTAACACACACGTTTCATGGTCGGCTTTGCCTATTGCGAAAAATGAGCGCATAGATCTCAGAGACTATACGAAAATCTGGGGCATCCACAAATCTCAGAGACTATTAAGGCTAAAGTAACCAAATTTGGTATCCACACTCCTGTTTGATTATACTATAACACGAGTATTTCAAAATGTCGCCCCTTTCCGGCCCACAAACGTCGTGTTCCACAATATTAAAGATACGAGAAAACTATAAACGCACAATCATAGAGAATGACCATATCCGAATTGCTAAATCTGGATCAAATCGGATAATTTTTATAGCCAAAAGGAACAAATAAATTGGCAGTGGCTATGCAGCGTCCGACGTCACGCTCAGACTGATTTTCTGTCTCTCTCGCACGCACTCTTTGTCGTTTCGTTTAATATTAGCGGCGTCTGCCGGAGGAGAGCCATACTGACTTAGTATCGGGTATAACTGTAGAGTTGCGGTGTCCGCAGCAACTCACAACGTTCCCCCTCGTTTTTTGTATTTTTCAGCCGCTTCCCAGAGGTTTCCAAGCGATGGAGCCCTGGGAGGAATGAATTTAAATTCCACTTGTTATATCCGATACTCAAAATGAGTATTGGGGTATATTAGATTTGTGGTAAAAGTGGATGAGTGTAACGTCCAGAAGGAATCGTTTCAGACCCCATAAAGTATATATGTTCTTGATCAGCATCAATAGCCGAGTCGATTGAGCCATGTCCGTCTGTCCGTCCCTATCATCGCCTAGTGCTCAAAGACTATAAGAGCTAGAGCAACGACATTTTACATCCGGACTTCTGTGATATGTCACTGCTACAAAAATATTTCCAAACTGCGCCCCGCCCACTTCCGCCCCCACAAAAGGCGAAAATCTGTGGTATCTCTGTCTCTCTCTAACACACACGTTTCATGGTCGGCTTTGCCTATTGCGAAAAATGAGTTCAAGGATCTCAGAACCCATAAAAGCTAGAGCAACCAAATTTGGTATCCACACTACTGTGAATCGGACCTTGACCATTTGGTGTCAAAATTTCGCCACACCACTTTCCGCCCCCGCAAAGGACGAAAATCTGGGGCAACCACAAATCTCAGAGACTATTAACGCTAGAGTAACCAAATTTGGTATTCGCACTTCTGTTAGATCTCACTATAAAACGTATATCTCAGAATTTCGCCCCACCCCCATCCGCCCCCACAAAAAACAAAAATCTGTTGCATCCACACTATTGCAGATTCGAGAAAACTAAAAACGCAGAATCATAGATAATGACCACATCTCTCAGATTGCTGAATCTGGATCAGATCAGATAATTTTTATAGCCAACAGGAACAAATCAATTTGCATTGGCTACGAAGCGCCCGACGTCACGCTCAGACTGATTTTCTGTCTCTCTCGCACGCACTCTTTGTCGTGTCGTTTAACATTAGCGGCGTCTGCCGGAGGAAAGCCATACTGACTAAGTATCGGGTATAAATGTAGAGTTGCGGTCTCCGCAGCAACTCACAACGTTCCCCCTCGTTTGTTTTGTTTTTTTGTTGACCGAATGCTTTCTTGTATTCTTTTTGAGCGGGCGTTGTCTTCTTCTCATTTGTTTCAGATTTCAGATGTTTATACCCGATACTCAAAATGAGTATAGGGGCATATTATATTTGTGGTGAAAGTGATCTTTCTGTGATATGTCACTGTTACACGTATATTTCAGAACATCGCCCCGCCCACTTCCGCCCCCACAAAAGACGAAAATCTGTGGCATCCACAATTTTAAAGATACAAGAAAATCAAAAACGCAGAATCGTAGAAAATAACTATGTACTTCTCTTACACTGCAGAATCTAAACCAAATCGTATTATTATTATAGCCAGAATGAAGAAAACAGTTTCCTTTTCTCTCGCTCTATCTCTCTCTCTAACACACACGTTTCATGGTCGGCTTTGCCTATTGCGAAAAATGAGGGCCTAGATCTCAGAGACTATACGAAAATCTGGGGCATCCACAAATCTCAGAGACTATTAAGGCTAGAGTAACCAAATTTGGTATTCGCACTTCTGTTAGATCTCACTATTAAACGCATTTCTCAAAATTTCACTTTTTTTTTTGTTTTTTTGTTGACCGAATGCTTTCTTGTATTCTTTTTGAGCGGGCGTTGTCTCCTTTCTCATTTGTTTCAGATTTCAGATGTTTATACCCGATACTCAAAATGAGTATAGGGGCATATTATATTTGTGATGAAAGTGATCTTTCTGTGATATGTCACTGTTACAACCATATTTCAGAACATCGCCCGCCCACTTCCGCCCCCAAAAAAGACGAAAATCTGTGGCATCCACAATTTTAAAGATACAAGAAAATCAAAAACGCAGAATCGTAAAAATAAATAACTATGTATATCTCTTAGACTGCAGAATCTAAACCAAATCGTATTATTATTATAGCCAGAATGAAGAAAATAGTTTCCTTTTCTCTCGCTCTGTCTCTCTCTCTAACACACACGTTTCATGGTCGGCTTTGCCTATTGCGAAAAATGAGCGCCTAGATCTCAGAGACTATACGAAAATCTGGGGCATCCAAAAATCTCAGAGACTATTAAGGCTAGAGTAACCAAATTTGGTATTCGCACTTCTGTTAGATCTCACTATTAAACGCATATCTCAAAATTTCACTTTTTTGTTTTGTTTTTTTGTTGACCGAATGCTTTCTTGTATTCTTTTTGAGCGGACGTTGTCTCCTTTCTCATTTGTTTCAGATTTCAGATGTTTATACCCGATACTCAAAATGAGTATAGGGGCATATTATATTTGTGGTGAAAGTGATCTTTCTGTGATATGTCACTGTTACAACCATATTTCAGAGCATCGCCCGCCCACTTCCGCCCCCAAAAAAGACGAAAATCTGTGGCATCCACAATTTTAAAGATACAAGATAATCAAAAACGCAGAATCGTAGAAAATAACTATGTATATCTCTTAGACTGCAGAATCTAAACCAAATCGTATTATTATTATAGCCAGAATGAAGAAAACAATTTCCTTTTCTCTCGCTCTGTCCTCTTTCTAACACACACGTTTCATGGTCGGCTTTGCCTATTGCGAAAAATGAGCGCATAGATCTCAGAGACTATACGAAAATCTGGGGCATCCACAAATCTCAGAGACTATTAAGGCTAGAGTAACCAAATTTGGTATCCACACTCCTGTTTGATTATACTATAACACGAGTATTTCAAAATGTCGCCCCTTTCCGGCCCACAAACGTCGTGTTCCACAATATTAAAGATACGAGAAAACTATAAACGCACATTCATAGAGAATGACCATATCCGAATTGCTAAATCTGGATCAAATCGGATAATTTTTATAGCCAAAAGGAACAAATAAATTGGCAGTGGCTATGCAGCGTCCGACGTCACGCTCAGACTGATTTTCTGTCTCTCTCGCACGCACTCTTTGTCGTGTCGTTTAATATAAGTAGCGTCTGCCAGAGGAGAGCCATATTGACTAAGTATCGTGTATAAATTTAGAGTTGCGGTCGGTTGAGCGGGCGTTGTCTCCGCACTCATTTGTTGCAGATTTTTCGTTCTAACTTCTTTTCTATCCGGTCTTATTTGTTGACCGAATATTTTCTCTATCTTTTTTTGCAGGCGTTGTCTCTGCACTCAATACTTGTGCAGATTTACACTATAGCGGGTGTTGTCTCCGCACTATAATTATGTCGGGGGCGGTTCATTCACGTTGGGTGCCAGTAATAATAAGTTTTAATGTTATTTTGAATAATATGGTAAATACTTTGCTCATTATTATGAGATAATATAGAAGACAAGGCCAACACCAAAATATGTTGCGGCCACTCGGCTGATCAATATAAAACTAAACCTTTGATACCCAAACTCCCGATCTTGAGCACTCGCTCATCGTCCGTCAGGCCCGTCGCAGATCAGCAGAAACGCTTTGCGCCTCGTATCTGGTATCCGATGCAGGCCGGCATCCGGCGGTCTCGCCAGGCGCGCTCCCACGGTCAGTGAATCTGCCTAATCAGCGATCTTAAAGAAATCACTCCGCCCAATGGCCAATTTGGTTAAAATTTGTTAACTTACACATGTTGAAACGCCAGAAGCTGTCTTAATGTCAACCACTCGTACGTGGTTGTCCTATCCAGGATATGTCTTAATGATACCACTCATTGGCCACTTCATTACTGGAAGATATTCACCAAAACTAATAATCCTTCAGGTACGTTTGGTGAAGCGGTCTGCCACATATGCCGAGCTTGCACTTCTTGGAGGTATTCCGTAGACCATATGTTTCCAGAATGAATGCTTTAGACGCGATACCTATTCCCAGCGCCTTACCAATGGTTTTCCTTGATGATCAGTATTGACGTCAGGTGGCGTTGTCAATGGTTCACCAATCAAGAAGTGTCCTGAGTTGAGCGCTGTTGTATCAGTGGGAACAATTGACATTGGAGTAATGGATCGAGAATTGAGAATCGCTTCAATTTCGATTATGGTTTATTATTATTATGGTTTATTATAATTTTTGTATTTTTCAGCCGCTTCCTAGAGGTTTCCAAACGATGGAGCCCTGTGAGGAATGAATTTAAATTCCACTTGTTATACCCGATACTCAAAACGAGTATTGGGGTATATTGGATTTGTGGTAAAAGTGTATGTGTGTAACGTCCAGAAGGAATCGTTTCCGACCCCATAAAGTATATATATTCTTGATCAGCATCAATAGCCGAGTCGATTGAGCCATGTCTGTCTGTCCGTCCCTATCAGCGCCTAGTTCTCAAAGACTATAAGAGCTAGAGCAACGACATTTTACATCCGGACTTCTGTGATATGTCACTGCTACAAAAATATTTCAAAACTTCGCCCCGCCCACTTCCGCCCCCACAAAAGGCGAAAATCTGTGGCATCCACAATTTGGACGATACGAGAAAACTAAAAGCGCAGAATCGTAGAGGTTAACTATATCTTCTAGAGTGCGAAATCTGAACCGGATCGTATAATTTTTATAGCCAAAATCAAGAAAACAATTTTATTTTTTCTCACTCTGTCTCTCTCTAACACACAGGTTTCATGGTCGGTTTTTCCAATTGCAAAATATGAGTTCAAGGATCTCAGAACCTATAAGAGCCAGAGCAACCAAATTTGGTATCCACACTCCTGTGATATCGGACCTTGACCGTTTTGTGTCACAATTTCGCCACACCCCCTTCCGCCCCCAAAAAATTTGGTACCCGCACTTCTGTTAGATCTCACTATAAAACGTATATCTCAAAATTTCGCCCCACCCCTACAAAGGACCAAAATCTGTTGCATCCACAATATTGCAGATTCGAGAAAACTAAAAACGCACAACCCAAGAGAATGACCATATCTATCCGGTTGCTGAATCTGATTCAGTTCGGATCATTTTTGTAGCCAAAAGCAGCAAATCAATTTGCAGTGGCTACGCAGCGCCCGACGCTCAGACTGATTTTCTGTCTCTCTCACACGCACTCTTTGTCGTGTCGTTCAATATTAGCGGCGTCTGCCAGAGGAGAGCCCTACTGACTAATTATCGGGTATAAAAGTAGAGTTGCGGAGTCCACAGCAACTCACAACGTTCCCCCTCGTTATTTGTTGCAATGATTCGTCAGTGCACATGGCTGAATATAATTTTTTCTAGCTCTTTAAGCTGGATATTTGCACCCACATAGTTCATTGATTTGTCGCAAAATGAATAATTTGGCACCTCCCACATCTGCCAAGAATGCATCTGTCGACAGCTCCAAGTGCACTGCCTTTGTGAATAGCAGCGGAACACGTCGAAATATGACTTATCTTGTCTTTTTCCTCGGATCTTATGGTGGATTGAATTTGGTGCACAGTAGTCAATGCCTGCATTAAGAAATGGGCGTGCGTGTGTGACTCTTTGTGCTGGAAGGTTGCCCATGATCTGGTGTATCAGCTTTGGTCTAGCCTTAGTGCATCTAACACAGCTGTAAATGATGCTTCTAGCCATTGTCTTGTCATTGATGATCCAATATTGCTGTCTTACAATCGCCGTCAATGCTTGAGCACCACAATGCATGTTCTCCTCATGGTCAAAAAATGTGAACATGGTAGACAAAGAACAATTCTTGAGTCAAGCACATTTTAAAAAATGAATGAAGCTATTAGCAAATACATACATTGTAGCACTGAAATGCCTGGAAGTGCAAGTACTGCATTATATCATAGAGGTAGAAATAGTAGAGGTGATAATTTCCGCTGTTTCCAAAGGGGTTGACTTAGCGGTCGAGGTAATTATCACTACCAAAATTACTCCAACTACACTGCAATAATAGAACAAATTTCAGAGGAAGTTTCCGTGGCTATAACCGAGGAAGAAACAATTGCAACCAAGACTTCAACAGCCACAATAATAATAGCAACAGCCATGTTTGAGTTACCCAAAGTACCTCGGAAAACAAGAACTCTCCTTAAGATATTCAAAAGCGAACAAGATTAATGTACACTCGGTAAATTTGGATCTCAGGATCTTCATTAAATTAAATAATGAAAAACAGGTAAAACTTTTTCTTTGCAGATAGACACTGTAAGGAAGTTCTCAGGCCGAGGTACAGCTTCTCAGTCTGTCCAGGGCCCGGTCCTTCCCCACAGCAAATAATAAATAAATGACAAAAATTTAATAGCTACCATGTGGATTTCGATACGCATTTAACATTTTGGGAAACTTCTACTCCTGAGCTTATACCCTGCCTACTGCACCGATCTATCCCCTCCAGAGCTCACATACGTGAGGTGGCTCACCCTTGCTTTCCCTTCCTTGGGTCCGGCGGCCGGTCCTCGTCACGGTGGTCACGACTTATATATTTTTTTCACTTCTCGCGGGGTCGGGGCACTGTTTATTTTTTTCCAACCGTTCTGGTTCAGCCCTTGGAGATCACTCCCGAGCCTGGCCCGCGCTGGCCCGTGCTAGGCCTCTGCTTTTCTTTTTTGCAGCTTCTCTGCCGCTTCGCTGCTGCTCAGCTTTCGGCTGCCGCCTCGGCTCGGGGGTGTTTGCATGGTTCGCCGTCGGCTCTCTCCCTCGGCTGCGTGGGCGTAAGACCGATCGACGGCTTCTCTGCCGCTTCGCTCTCTTTCCTGCTGGCTCTCTTTGCTGCGTAGTATGCGTCTCTCTTTCGTGTTGGTTCTCTTTTGTGGAGGCTTATGCCTTCACACTCCCTTCCTACTTCGGGGTGGGGCGCGGTGAAATGCGCACCAAATTTCCGCTGATAGACACGCGGAAGCGTTGGCCGTCGTGGTATTCTAGGCTGCGGACCCGGCTGCGCCCGTGCCGCGCCGCGTTTGCCTGAGCGCTGGCGCCATCCAGCAGGCTTGGCGGGATGCGGCGGTCAGGTGTGCTTACCCGCCAGGCGACTGGGGCGATTGGCCATGCCTGTTCCTCCTGCAACACGTTCAGCTCGGTCATCTCCTCGAACGCTGTGAGCAGTACGCCCGCCTCTGCCTCTTCCAAGCCCAATGACAGGTCGCTGTCCTCCTTTGGGTGACTCGGGTTTCCTGGTTCGGCCTCTCGGGCCGTGCAGCCCGTCGGGTCCAGGTTTCCCTGATCGGTGCGTTTTCTAGTTTCTGGCTATATCTTACTCTAATCCCTTAAGGGGAGTTAAGCTATCTTACTGCGTGTGCACGCGGTTGCCCCTTGTGGGGCGAGCACATTACGGCAGCGCACTACCATAAGTGGCCCTCATGACTCGCGGTTTTCCTGGTGCTGGGGTCGTCCTCATCGTTGTCTTCGTTGTCTTCTTCGTTTTCGCTGGTGAGGGTGTGCTCGTCGTCGTCGCTGGTGAGGGTGTGCTCGTGGTCGAGGTAGGCCTTGCGGTCGGCTAGTCCGGCCGTTCTGGCCGTTCTTGCTTCTGGAGTCATGCTATGGTGGGGGAAATAAATTTTACTACTTTTTAAGGCCCCTCATATTTGGGAGCCAGTTTGGCAGCGAAGTTGTCCGCCACTTTGGACAGGTTATGTTGGCGTAGCATCACGAGCGTCCCGATCGTGGGTCTCCATTCGCGTCGACGTAGGTTGTAGTTCCTGCTCTGCGTCTGTGATGCCTGCTGGATATTTTCCTGGCCTTGTCGGTTGGGATCTCTGTCACTTCGCCTAGTCCTGGGGTCGCCTCTTCGTACAAGGCTCCAGGCAACCGAGGTTCCCGGCCGAGTACGATGAATGCTGGGCTGAAGCCTGTGGTGTCCGATGTGCTGCTGTTGATGGCTAGGCTGACTTCGGGCAGCAGCTCGTCCCATGTCCGCTGGTCTCCATCGATGTACTGGGCGATCGTGGTTTTGATCGTCCTGTTGGCTCGTTCCGTGGGGTTTTGTTGTGGGGTATAGGGCGCCGTATACTCCAATTTCATGCCTGCGAGTTTGCAAAACTTTCGGAAAGAGCGACTTGTGAATTGGGTCCCGTTGTCACATACGAATTTCCGTGGGGCTCCGAAGCGGCTCAGGATCCGTTCCCGGAAAGCGGTCTCCAGTAGTGCGGTGGTGGCCTTGCGTAGTGGGACCAACTCCACCAGCAACATAGTATTGCCGTGTTTGGATCGGGGCAATGGTCCAATGAAGTCGGCGCAGACGATGTCCAGTGGTTCTTGGGCTTGGCGGGTGTGCATCTTCCCTCCTGGTTTGGTTTGACTCACCTTGTACTGCTGGCACTTGGTGCACTGCTGGATATATCGGGCGATATCTCGGTGCAGTCCGGGCCAGTAGTACCTCTGGGCTATTCGTGTCGCTGTCTTCCTGATTCCGAGGTGTCCTGCTGTCGGATGGTCGTGGCACTCTTCTAGCACGCGTCGGCGGTGGTCCTTGTTGACACATAGTTTCCATTTGATAGGGTCTTCTTCGCTGGTTAACTTGCTGGCTCGTTTGTATATTTGGTCGCTCTCGATGATGAACTCCGGATGTCCTTCCGGCTGTTCCTGGATCCGCTTGCGGAGCCTCTGCAGCCAGGGGCAGGGGCAAGGGTCCCGGTCTTCGTCCGCTCGCTGCAGGGTTTCTACTGGTTGTCGTGAGAGGGCGTCAGCCACAGCGTTCTGGCTTCCTCGGCGGTAGTGGATGTCAAACCGATATTGCTGGAGCTCCAAGGCCCAGCGGGCGATGCGTCCCGTTGGATTATCGATGGAGTTCAACCACTTCAAGGCGAGGTGATCCGTGATTACATCGAAGTGGTATCCTTCCAGAAAGTATCGGAGCTTCCGGATTGCCCAGACTATGGCAAGGCACTCTTTCTCGGTGGCCGAGTAGTTTTCCTCTGCCTTGAGTAGTCGACGGCTTGCGTAGGCGATGACTCTTTCTGCTCCGTCGATCTGTTGTGTCAATACTGCTCCGAGGCCATACGAACTGGTGTCCGTTTGGAGTACGAATCGCTCGGCGAAGTCGGGGCATGCCAGGACTGGTGCTTGCGTGAGTCTTTCCTTGAGAGTCTCGAATGCCTGATGTTGTTCGTCTGTCCACTCCCACTTTTGATCCTTTTTGAGCAGGTTGGTCATGGGCTGGACCACCGTGGCGAAGTTGGGGACGAAACGTCGGTACCAGGATGCCATCCCGATGCAGCGTCGCAGTTCTTTCAGTGTGGTGGGCGGTGCTAGTTTCTGGACTGCGCTCACCTTGTCTGGGTCCGTGTGGATGCCTTGTTCGCTGATGACATTGCCGAGGTAGACTAAACTCTTCCTGAAGAAACTACACTTGTTTCGGTTTAGTCGGAGGTTCGCCTCTCGCAGCCTCCTGAAGACCTCGCGAAGGTGGCTCACCCTTGCTTTCCCTTCCTTGGGTCCGGCGGCCGGTCCTCGTCACGGTGGTCACGACTTATATATTTTTTTCACTTCTCGCGGGGTCGGGGCACTGTTTATTTTTTTCCAACCGTTCTGGTTCAGCCCTTGGAGATCACTCCCGAGCCTGGCCCGCGCTGGCCCGTGCTAGGCCTCTGCTTTTCTTTTTTGCAGCTTCTCTGCCGCTTCGCTGCTGCTCAGCTTTCGGCTGCCGCCTCGGCTCGGGGGTGTTTGCATGGTTCGCCGTCGGCTCTCTCCCTCGGCTGCGTGGGCGTAAGACCGATCGGCGGCTTCTCTGCCGCTTCGCTCTCTTTCCTGCTGGCTCTCTTTGCTGCGTAGTATGCGTCTCTCTTTCGTGTTGGTTCTCTTTTGTGGAGGCTTATGCCTTCACACTCCCTTCCTACTTCGGGGTGGGGCGCGGTGAAATGCGCACCAAATTTCCGCTGATAGACACGCGGAAGCGTTGGCCGTCGTGGTATTCTAGGCTGCGGACCCGGCTGCGCCCGTGCCGCGCCGCGTTTGCCTGAGCGCTGGCGCCATCCAGCAGGCTTGGCGGGATGCGGCGGTCAGGCGTGCTTACCCGCCAGGCGACTGGGGCGATTGGCCATGCCTGTTCCTCCTGCAACACGTTCAGCTCGGTCATCTCCTCGAACGCTGTGAGCAGTACGCCCGCCTCTGCCTCTTCCAAGCCCAATGACAGGTCGCTGTCCTCCTTTGGGTGACTCGGGTTTCCTGGTTCGGCCTCTCGGGCCGTGCAGCCCGTCGGGTCCAGGTTTCCCTGATCGGTGCGTTTTCTAGTTTCTGGCTATATCTTACTCTAATCCCTTAAGGGGAGTTAAGCTATCTTACTGCGTGTGCACGCGGTTGCCCCTTGTGGGGCGAGCACATTACGGCAGCGCACTACCATAAGTGGCCCTCATGACTCGCGGTTTTCCTGGTGCTGGGGTCGTCCTCATCGTTGTCTTCGTTGTCTTCTTCGTTTTCGCTGGTGAGGGTGTGCTCGTCGTCGTCGCTGGTGAGGGTGTGCTCGTGGTCGAGGTAGGCCTTGCGGTCGGCTAGTCCGGCCGTTCTGGCCGTTCTTGCTTCTGGAGTCATGCTATGGTGGGGGAAATAAATTTTACTACTTTGTAAGGCCCCTCATATTTGGGAGCCAGTTTGGCAGCGAAGTTGTCCGCCACTTTGGACAGGTTATGTTGGCGTAGCATCACGAGCGTCCCGATCGTGGGTCTCCATTCGCGTCGACGTAGGTTGTAGTTCCTGCTCTGCGTCTGTGATGCCTGCTGGGTATTTTCCTGGCCTTGTCGGTTGGGATCTCTGTCACTTCGCCTAGTCCTGGGGTCGCCTCTTCGTACAAGGCTCCAGGCAACCGAGGTTCCCGGCCGAGTACGATGAATGCTGGGCTGAAGCCTGTGGTGTCCGATGTGCTGCTGTTGATGGCTAGGCTGAGTTCGGGCAGCAGCTCGTCCCATGTCCGCTGGTCTCCATCGATGTACTGGGCGATCGTGGTTTTGATCGTCCTGTTGGCTCGTTCCGTGGGGTTTTGTTGTGGGGTATAGGGCGCCGTATACTCCAATTTCATGCCTGCGAGTTTGCAAAACTTTCGGAAAGAGCGACTTGTGAATTGGGTCCCGTTGTCACATACGAATTTCCGTGGGGCTCCGAAGCGGCTCAGGATCCGTTCCCGGAAAGCGGTCTCCAGTAGTGCGGTGGTGGCCTTGCGTAGTGGGACCAACTCCACCAGCAACATAGTATTGCCGTGTTTGGATCGGGGCAATGGTCCAATGAAGTCGGCGCAGACGATGTCCAGTGGTTCTTGGGCTTGGCGGGTGTGCATCTTCCCTCCTGGTTTGGTTTGACTCACCTTGTACTGCTGGCACTTGGTGCACTGCTGGATATATCGGGCGATATCTCGGTGCAGTCCGGGCCAGTAGTACCTCTGGGCTATTCGTGTCGCTGTCTTCCTGATTCCGAGGTGTCCTGCTGTCGGATGGTCGTGGCACTCTTCTAGCACGCGTCGGCGGTGGTCCTTGTTGACACATAGTTTCCATTTGATAGGGTCTTCTTCGCTGGTTAACTTGCTGGCTCGTTTGTATATTTGGTCGCTCTCGATGATGAACTCCGGATGTCCTTCCGGCTGTTCCTGGATCCGCTTGCGGAGCCTCTGCAGCCAGGGGCAGGGGCAAGGGTCCCGGTCTTCGTCCGCTCGCTGCAGGGTTTCTACTGGTTGTCGTGAGAGGGCGTCAGCCACAGCGTTCTGGCTTCCTCGGCGGTAGTGGATGTCAAACCGATATTGCTGGAGCTCCAAGGCCCAGCGGGCGATGCGTCCCGTTGGATTATCGATGGAGTTCAACCACTTCAAGGCGAGGTGATCCGTGATTACATCGAAGTGGTATCCTTCCAGAAAGTATCGGAGCTTCCGGATTGCCCAGACTATGGCAAGGCACTCTTTCTCGGTGGCCGAGTAGTTTTCCTCTGCCTTGAGTAGTCGACGGCTTGCGTAGGCGATGACTCTTTCTGCTCCGTCGATCTGTTGTGTCAATACTGCTCCGAGGCCATACGAACTGGTGTCCGTTTGGAGTACGAATCGCTCGGCGAAGTCGGGGCATGCCAGGACTGGTGCTTGCGTGAGTCTTTCCTTGAGAGTCTCGAATGCCTGATGTTGTTCGTCTGTCCACTCCCACTTTTGATCCTTTTTGAGCAGGTTGGTCATGGGCTGGACCACCGTGGCGAAGTTGGGGACGAAACGTCGGTACCAGGATGCCATCCCGATGCAGCGTCGCAGTTCTTTCAGTGTGGTGGGCGGTGCTAGTTTCTGGACTGCGCTGACCTTGTCTGGGTCCGTGTGGATGCCTTGTTCGCTGATGACATTGCCGAGGTAGACTAAACTCTTCCTGAAGAAACTACACTTGTTTCGGTTTAGTCGGAGGTTCGCCTCTCGCAGCCTCCTGAAGACCTCGCGAAGGTGGTCGATGTGTTCTTCTAGTGTGGCTCCGATGACGATGATGTCGTCAAGATACGCGAACGCGTACGGCTCCATGGTGGGTCCGATGACGCTGTCGCTGGACTCGCTGGAACAGGCACCGAGCGGGCATTTAGCTGGCGATAATCCACGCACATTCGCATTTCTCCAGTCTTCTTTACTACCAAAACGATTGGGGCACTGTGGGGACTTCAGGATGGTTCGATCCTTCCGTCCCGGAGCTGCTCGTCCACCTGTGTGTTGATGATGTTCTGCATGGCCGGGTTCTTCGGTAAGTAGCGATGCTTCACGGGCCTGTTGTCTCGCATTATTATCGTGTGTTCGGCGATGGGGGAGACTCCAGTTAGTCCGTAGAATTTCGCCAATTCTTCTTTTAGAAACTTGCCTGCCCACGGCGTGGGGGGTGGTTCAGGGTCTGGGTCTTGCTGCCACGGCGATAGGTCCTCCAGTTCCAGGGCGGTAATGGTGGCCAAGATCGCGTTCTCGTAGTCATCCGAGTCGGCTGGGCGAAACGGGTTGCGTTCCCGAGCTATCTCGGCGTCGGCTAATGCCTCCAGTTGGTATTCCGTCGTCGGGGTTTCTGTGATCTCGTCCTGTGGTATCGGGGTTCGTGGCTTGCGTGATGTCTGTCGTGTTGGGTGACTACGTGGTGACTCCCGGTTCGATGAGCTGGCCCTGGATTGATCCCGCGGGGCCGCAGCTATCTTTGCTGGAGTATCCTGGTGATTCCTGGGTCCTGTTGGTGACTCCTGGTTCGACGAGCTGGCCCTGGATTGATCCAGTGGAGCCGTAGCTGTCTCTGCCAAAGTCCCTTGCTTCCTGCTGTGTCCTGTTGGTGACTCCTGGTTCGACGAGCTGGCCCTGGATTGATCCAGTGGAGCCGTAGCAGTCTCTGCCAAAGTTCCTGTTGTGTTACGTTGTTCTGTTGGTGTCGGGATTCGTGCCGGGGAACTCGGTGGATCCATCGGTGTCGCAGTTCTTTCCGTCGTAGCTTTCTTCGTCCTGTTGTTGTGGCGTAGTCCTGGGGTTGTTGCTTGATCTTGTCGGGTAAGGTCTTGTTGTCGCGGCCGTTGGATGGTTCGTGGTTGGCTGTGGGGTGTTGGTCTGGGGCTGGTCTCGGATGGCAGTGGAGTCCGCAAACGTGACGACCCGAGGGCGTGGCTGGGCGGTGCATGATGGTATCGTCCCGGCGGGTTGCTGCTGCAACTTCAGCTGTAGATATGCCCGTCCACAGTGGATTCTTGCGCGGATGCCACAGAGGAAGTCGAGTCCCAAGATGAAGTCGTCTAATACCGTGGGGAGTATAAGAAGAGACACCTGTGTTTCTTGTTGATCCAGGCGCACGGTGACTGGTTGGTGGCTGGTGGCTTGGTTGATCTCCTTCCTGGTTCCATCTGCCAGGCGGATCCTGGTCCTCACCTCTCGCCTGTTCTCGGTCGTCCCTATCTCCTTCGCCAGCCGCTCACTGATGAAGTATCGTGTGACTCCAGTGTCGAGGGTGGCAGCAAATGCTCTCCCATTGATGTCCACCAGGGCAGCGATCCTTCCTCCGGTCATGCTTAATGGGTGGGTTTCTCCTGTTCCTGGGTGCGCGCCTCCGTCCATGTCCCAGTTGGGCGGAGACCGATCCGTTTCCCGACGCGGGTTTCCGGCAGCAGTTGATGGTCCGGACCCCTCGGTGACCACATTCCCTCGGTTGGCGATCTCGGTTTTCCCGGGTGTCTCGTGTGTGTTGCCCCGTTGGGGGTTGGTTCCATTGCCGGTAAAGGCGGCACGGGGTCGATGGTTCTGTGCAGTCCCGATGCTGCGGAGTGCTTCTCGGTCCCGCGCGGTTTCGTAGGCAGAGACGAGCTGGGTCAATTCTGTGAGGGATCGGAAATCCTGTCTGCGCGTGTATATTTGATACTCCGGGCGGAGATTTTCGTAGATCCGCTCGAGTTCCTGTTCCCGAGTGTACTGGGCTCGCTGCATCATCAGACGTAATTCGATAAGGTAATCCCAGAAGGATTCCTTGGGCTTCTGTTCCAGACTTCGTATGGTGTCTTCCAGCCGCTGGAAGTATCTGGGGGGCAGGAAGAATTCTAGGAATTCTTTCCGAAAGTCTGTCCAATTCTGTCCCTGCACCTGAAAAGTTCGGAACCATCCTTCGGCCTTACCTATAAGGAGACCGGAGATGGCTCGCGGCAACTGCTCGGGGCTCCCGCCGTATGATTCCACTCGCTCCTCGAGCCTTTCGATCAACGCTAGTGGGTCCGCGTGGCCGTCGAAAGTAAATCCCCATTTCCGGAGCTTGTCCGCGTGAGACCCGGGGCGTGAGACCCGATGTCCCTAAGGAAAACGTGGCTGTTCTCCTTCCGTGGTTGTCTGGTCCAGTGGTAGTGGGTCCTGGCTCGTGGTGCTTGCTGGACGCCTCTGGTCTGGTTCCTTGGAGTGGTCCTTGGGCAGCTCGTTGTGGTTGCTCGTCCTGGGCGGTGCCCTGCCGGTGTCTCGGTTGCTGTCTCGCGGTATCCGTGGGTGGATCCTTGGCTCGTGCTGGGCAGCTCGGGTATAATCAATCGCAGTTTTGGTCCCTCCTTGCTGTCTTCCATCTTCGTCCGGCTCCCTGGCCCGGGTGACGTGGCTGGGCTCCGGTGGTCCCTGGGGCTATGTTCCGGTATGTTCCCAAAGTGCGAAGCCAATTCATCTAGCCTTGCCTGCACGGCTTCAGGGGGCCCAGGGCGTGCGATGAATGCGGTGATCCGGCTCCGTAGATCCTCCACCGTCCCGGTTTCTCCTAGTCCAAACCGTTGTTCTACCGCTGCTTCGTTGCGTGGCTCTGTCGCGGCGCCTTCTCCGCTCTGCCGCTGCCTCGCTGCTCTGTCGCTGGGACGCCGCTGGGACGCCGCTGGGACGCCGCTGGGACGCCGCTGGGACGCCGCTGGGACGCCGCTGCTGCTTTGCTACTCTGTCGCTGCGCCGCTGCCGCTGCTTTCCTGCACTTCTCCGCTCCGCCGCTGTCTCGCTGCTTTGTCGCTGCTGCTTTGCTGCTCTTCTCCGCTCTGCCGCTGGCTCGCTGCTCTGTCGCTGCTGCTTTGCTGCTCTTCTCCGCTCTGCCGCTGGCTCGCTGCTCTGTCGCTGCTGCTTTGTTGATCTTCTCCGCTCTGCCGCTGGCTCGCTGTTCCGTCGCTGCTGCTTTGCTGCTCTGTCGCCGCTCTGCCGCTGGCTCGCTGCTCTGTCGCTGCTGCTTTGCTGCTCTTCTCCGCTCTGCCGCTCTCTCGCTGTTCCGTCGCTGCTGCTTTGCTGCTCTGTCGCTGGTGCCGCTTTGTCGCCGTCGCGTGCCAAAGTTCTAGGCGCCGTCCGCGGCCATTTTCTCCCGTAGGTGGCTGGCTGCGTGGTTTTCCACGTGGTTTTCGCCGGCGCGTCTGGGACACGTGCCGGCGGCTGTTGCTTGGGGGGGTATTAGGTAAACCAGCCTCAGCTGTACACAAGTCGAGGGATCAAAGATTGGTGCTGGCTATTCGCCGGGGCTCTGATTTTGGGCTGCAAATCCCTGATTTGAAGTTTTCTGCTGCTGCTTAGTTCCCTTTTCACTGCTTTTCACTTCTCCCCTATGCTCACCGACTCTCCCCTCGTGGGTCCCTGCTCCGGCGCCATCTGTAAGGAAGTTCTCAGGCCGAGGTACAGCTTCTAAGTCTGTCCAGGGCCCGGTCCTTCCCCACAGCAAAATTTGCTGTGTGAGGACCTAAGGGGAGAGCCGTTCGCAGCGAAAGCGCACCCGTGGGGTGGATCGAGGCGTGGGAGAACCCGTGCTTGGGGAGCTGCAGAGACGTGCGTGGGGGTCATGCGTGGCGGGAGGAGGGGGTTTGGCCCAGGGAATAGGGAAGAGAGGGGGAGGGGCTGAGGGACTCCTACGGGCGAAAGTTCTGAAACCGGTGGGTTGAGGTGGGTGTCTTTATTGTGGGGGAATAAACGACAAAAATTTAATAGCTACCATGTGGATTTCGATACACATTTAACACTTTTTGGGAAACTTCTACTCCTGAGCTTATACCCTGCCTGCTGCACCGATCTATCCCCCCCAGAGCTCACATACGTGAGGTGGCTCACCCTTGCTTTTCCTTCCTTGGGTCCGGCGGCCGGTCCTCGTCACGGTGGTCACGACTTATATATTTTTTTCACTTCTCGCGGGGTCGGGGCACTGTTTATTTCTTTCCAACCGTTCTGGTTCAGCCCTTGGAGATCACTCCCGAGCCTGGCCCGCGCTGGCCCGTGCCAGGCCTCTGCTTTTCTTTTTTGCAGCTTCTCTGCCGCTTCGCTGCTGCGCAGCTTTCGGCTGCCGGCCTCGGCTCGGGGGTGTTTGCATGGTTCGCCGTCGGCTCTCTCCCTCGGCTGCGTGGGCGTAAGACCGATCGACGGCTTCTCTGTCGAAAATTTTCCAATACCTGGCGATGGTATAGACTTCTTTAAAAAGCCAATTTTATTTCACACAAACATGTGATTCTCTAGTACTTCGGCCTAACAATTTAAATTATCCCATAAAATTACCAATAATTCACACTTGTGATAATAATGCCATAATACTTCCAGCACGTTGTGAAGTAGTCCGTCAAATTGAAATTCATTCATTAGAGACAAATATTCTAATCCCAAATCAAAATAAAAACGAGGGGGAACGTTGTGAGTTGCTGCGGACACCGCAACTCTACAGTTATACCCGATACTTAGTCAGTATGGCTCTCCTCCGGCAGACGCCGCCAACATTAAACGACACGACAAAGAGTGCGTGCGAGAGAGACAGAAAATCAGTCTGAGCGTGACGTCGGGCGCTGCGTAGCCAGTGCAAATTGACTTGTTCCTTTTGGCTATAAAAATGATCTGATCTGATCCAGATTCAGCAATCTGATAGATATGGTCATTATCTATGATTCTGCGTTTTTAGTTTTCTCAAATCTGCAATATTGTGGATGCAACAGATTTTCGTTCTTTGTGTGGGCGGAAGGGGGTGGGGCGAAATTTTGAGATATACGTTTTATAGTGAGATCTAACAGGAGTGCGGATACTAAATTTGGTTACTCTAGCTTTAATAGTCTCTGAGATTTGTGAATATCCCCAGATTTGCATCCTTTGCGGGGGCGGAAGGGGGTGTGGCGAAATTTTGAAACAAACTCGTTTCGGTCCGATATATTAGGAGTGGGGATACCAAATTTGGTTGCACTAGCTTTTATAGTCTCTGAGATCTAGGCGCTAATGTTTTACTCTAAGCAAAGCCGCCTATGCTACGTGTGTGTTATAGAGAGAAAGGGCGAGAAAAAATGAAATTGTTTTCTTGATGCTGGCTATAATAATAATACGATCCAATTCAGATTCCGCAGTCTAAAAGATATGGTCATTCTCTACGATTCTGCGTTTTCTCGTATCTTTAAAATTGTGGATGCCACAGATTTTCGCCCTTTGTGGGGGCGGAAGTGGGCGGGGCAAAGTTTTGAAATATTTTTGTAGCAGTGACATATCACAGAAGTCTGGATACAAAACATCGTTGATCTAGCTCTTATAGTCTTTGAGCATTAGGCGCTGAAGGGGACGGAAGATCAAGAATATATATATACTTTATGGGGTCGGAAACGATTCCTTCTGGACGTTACACACATCCATTTTCACCACAAATCTAATATACCCCTATACTCTTCGAGTACCGGGTATAATTAAACAATACCTCTTACTCATAAAGAGAAAGTAAACAAACAAGTCGAAAAACTCATCTCGGATAAAATAGTGAAACCTTCCGTATCAGAATACAATAGCCCAATACTCCTTGTCCCAAAGAAAGGATTACCGACTATCGTCAAATAAATAAAAAATTACTTTTCGATAAATTCCCACTGCCACGCATTGACGACATTCTTAACCAATTAGGCAGATCAAAATAATTTTCATGTTTAGATTTAATGTCCGGTTTTAATGCTCTTTCCTCATGCAAGAAGTGACTTTCCTAGGTCATAAGTGTACTGCTCAATGTATTTTACCAGATAACAAGAAATACGATGTAATCGAAAAATATCCAGTCCCTACAGACGCCGATAGCGCTAGAAGATTTGTTTCATTTTGCAATTATTATAGACGATTCATTAAAAATCTCGCTGATTATTCACACCATTATTCATAATGGACAAGCGAATGTCAAAAAGCATTCGACTATTTAAAAATTGCTCTAATTCTCTAAAGCTTACTTTATTAAAATACCAAGATTTTAATAAAGAATTTTGCATCATAACAGATGCCAGTAAACAAGCCTGCGGTGCACTTTTAACTCAAAAATATGGAGATAAACAATAGCGCGTAGTATATGCTTCCCGCTCATTTACAAAAGGAGAAAGCAATAAGAATACCACAGAGCAAGAATTGGCAGCCATTCACTGGGCAATAACACATTTTCGACATTTCGACACATTTTCGTATATATGGTACACACTTTACAATTAAAACAGACCACAGACCATTAACATACTTGGTTTTAATGATAAACCCTAGTTCAAAATAAAAACGAGGGGAAACGTTGTGAGTTGCTGCGGACACCGCAACTCTACAGCTATACCCGATACTTAGTCAGTATGGCTCTCCTCCGGCAGACGCCGCTAATATTAAACGACACGACAAAGATTGCGTGCGAGAGAGACAGAAAATCAGTCTGAGCGTGACGTCGGGCGCTGCGTAGCCACTGCAAATTGATTTGTTCCTTTTGGCTATAAAAATGGTCTGATCTGATCCAGATTCAGCAAGCTGATAGATATGGTCATTATCTATGATTCTGCGCTTTTAGTTTTCTCAAATCTGCAATATTGTGGATGCAACAGATTTTCGTCCTTTGTGGGGGCGGAAGAGGGTGGGGCGAAATTTTGAGATATACGTTTTATAGTGAGATCTAACAGGAGTGCAGATACTAAATTTGGTAGCTCTAGCTTTAATAGTCTCTGAGATTTGTGAATATCCCCAGATTTGCATCCTTTGCGGGGGCGGAAGGGGGTGGGCGAAATTTTGAAGCAAACTCGTCTCGGTCCGATATATTAGGAGTGTGGATACCAAATTTGATTGCACTAGCTTTTAAAGTCTCTGAGATCTAGGCGCTAATGTTTTATTCTAAGCAAAGCCGCCTATGCTACGTGTGTGTTAGAGAGAGACAGGGCGAGAAAAAATGAAATTGTTTTCTTGATGCTGGCTATAATAATAATACGATCAAATTCAGATTCCGCAGTCTAAAAATATGGTCATTCTCTACGATTCTGCGTTTTTGGTTTTCTCGTATCTTTAAAATTGTGGATGCCACAGATTTTCGCCCTTTGTGAGGGCGGAAGTGGGCGGGGCAAAGTTTTGAAATATTTTTGTAGTAGTGACATATCACAGAAGTCTGGATCCAAAACATCGTTGCTCTAGCTCTTATAGTCTTTGAGCATTAGGCGCTGAAGGGGACGGACAGACGGACTGACAGACATGGCTCAATCGAATCGGCTATTGATGCTGATCAAGAATATATATACTTTATGAGGTCGGAAACGATTCCTTCTGGACGTTACACACATTGAGATTCAGTTATTCTCAAGGTCACCACTTTTCGTATTTCGTCATTTCTGATGACTTCATGTACGTTTCTCTTAGCTGCGTTTTCAACAGTTAGCCAAGGTAAATTTGCTTGTTCTTTTCCTGCGCAAGATATATACTGTTTACTTTGATTTCATGTAATGAATTTTAATATAATTGCATATATGTTTTTAAAATCAGTTATTGCGATACGTGATAATGCATCGGCCATGAAATTATATTATGAGATATTCTACAGTAAAATCATACTTTTCTAAGTCTAATCTCATTATTGTTAATTATACTCGATACTCAAAATGAATATTGGGGTATATCAGATTTGTGGTGAAAGTGGATGTGTGTAACGTCCAGAAAGAATCATTTCCGACCCCATAAAGTACATATATTACGTATTCTACATATTCTTGATTAGCATGAATAGCTGAGTCGATTGAGCCCTGTCTGTCTGTCCCTATCAGCGCCTAGTGCTCAAGAACTATAAAAGCTAGACCAACGAAATTTTATATCCGGACTTCTGTGATATGTCACTGCTACAAGTATATTTCAAAACTTTGCCCCGCCCACTTCCGCCCCCGCAAAGGACGAAAATCTGGGGCAGCCACAAATCTCAGAGACTATTAAGGCTAGAGTAACCAAATTTGGTATTCGCACTTCTGTTAGATCTCACTATTAAACGCATATCTCAAAATTTCACTTTTTTGTTTTGTTTTTTTGTTGACCGAATGCTTTCTTGTATTCTTTTTGAGCGGGCGTTGTCTCCTTTCTCATTTGTTTCAGATTTCAGATGTTTATACCCGATACTCAAAATGAGTATAGGGGCATATTATATTTGTGGTGAAAGTGATCTTTCTGTGATATGTCACTGTTACAACCATATTTCAGAACATCGCCCGCCCACTTCCGCCCCCAAAAAAGACGAAAATCTGTGGCATCCACAATTTTAGAGATACAAGAAAATCAAAAACGCAGAATCGTAGAAAATAACTATGTATATCTCTTAGACTGCAGAATCTAAACCAAATCGTATTATTATTATAGCCAGAATGAAGAAAATAGTTTCCTTTTCTCTCGCTCTGTCTCTCTCTCTAACACACACGTTTCATGGTCGGCTTTGCCTATTGCGAAAAATGAGCGCCTAGATCTCAGAGACTATACGAAAATCTGGGGCATCCACAAATCTCAGAGACTATTAAGGCTAGAGCAACCAAATTTGGTATTCGCACTTCTGTTAGATCTCACTATTAAACGCATATCTCAAAATTTCACTTTTTTGTTTTGTTTTTTTGTTGACCGAATGCTTTCTTGTATTCTTTTTGAGCGGGCGTTGTCTCCTTTCTCATTTTTTTCAGATTTCAGATGTTTATACCCGATACTCAAAATGAGTATAGGGGCATATTATATTTGTGGTGAAAGTGATCTTTCTGTGATATGTCACTGTTACAACCATATTTCAGAACATCGCCCGCCCACTTCCGCCCCCAAAAAAGACGAAAATCTGTGGCATCCACAATTTTAAAGATACAAGAAAATCAAAGACGCAGAATCGTAGAAAATAACTATGTATATCTCTTAGACTGCAGAATCTAAACCAAATCGTATTATTATTATAGCCAGAATGAAGAAAACAGTTTCCTTTTCTCTCGCTCTGTCTCTCTCTCTAACACACACGTTTCATGGTCGGCTTTGCCTATTGCGAAAAATGAGGGCCTAGATCTCAGAGACTATACGAAAATCTGGGGCATCCACAAATCTCAGAGACTATTAAGGCTAGAGTAACCAAATTTGGTATTCGCACTTCTGTTAGATCTCACTATTAAACGCATTTCTCAAAATTTCACTTTTTTTTTTGTTTTTTTGTTGACCGAATGCTTTCTTGTATTCTTTTTGAGCGGGCGTTGTCTCCTTTCTCATTTGTTTCAGATTTCAGATGTTTATACCCGATACTCAAAATGAGTATAGGGGCATATTATATTTGTGGTGAAAGTGATCTTTCTGTGATATGTCACTGTTACAACCATATTTCAGAACATCGCCCGCCCACTTCCGCCCCCAAAAAAGACGAAAATCTGTGGCATCCACAATTTTAAAGATATAAGAAAATCAAAAACGCAGAATCGTAAAAATAAATAACTATGTATATCTCTTAGACTGCAGAATCTAAACCAAATCGTATTATTATTATAGCCAGAATGAAGAAAATAGTTTCCTTTTCTCTCGCTCTGTCTCTCTCTCTAACACACACGTTTCATGGTCGGCTTTGCCTATTGCGAAAAATGAGCGCCTAGATCTCAGAGACTATACGAAAATCTGGGGCATCCACAAATCTCAGAGACTATTAAGGCTAGAGTAACCAAATTTGGTATCCACACTCCTGTTTGATTATACTATAACACGTGTATTTCAAAATGTCGCCCCTTTCCGCCCCCACAAAGGTCGTGTTCCACAATATTAAAGATACGAGAAAACTATAAACGCACAATCATAGAGAATGACCATATCCGACTTGCTAAATCTGGATCAAATCGGATAATTTTTATAGCCAAAAGGAACAAATAAATTTGCAGTGGCTACGCAGCGCCCAACGACACGCACAGACTGATTTTCTGTCTCTCTCGCACGCACTCTTTGTCGTGTCGTTTAATATAAGTAGCGTCTGCCAGAGGAGAGCCATACTGACTAAGTATCGTGTATAAATTTAGAGTTGCGGTCGGTTGAGCGGGCGTTGTCTCCGCACTCATTTGTTGCAGATTTTTCGTTCTGACTTCTTTTCTATCCGGTCTTATTTGTTGACCGAATATTTTCTCTATCTTTTTTTGCAGGCGTTGTCTCTGCACTCAATACTTGTGCAGATTTACACTATAGCGGGTGTTGTCTCCGCACTATAATTATGTCGGGGGCGGTTCATTCACGTTGGGTGCCAGTAATAATAAGTTTTAATGTTATTTTGAATAATATGGTAAATACTTTGTTCATTATTATGAGTTAATATAGAACACAAGGCCAACACCAAAATATGTTGCGGCCACTCGGCTGATCAATATAAAACTAAACCTTTGATACCCAAACTCCCGATCTTGAGCCCTCGCTCATCGTCCGTCAGGCCCGTCGCAGATCAGCAGAAACGCTTTGCGCCTCGTATCTGGTATCCGATGCAGGCCGGCATTCGGCGGTCTCGCTGGGCGCGCTCCCACGGTCAGTGAATCTGCTCAGCGATCTTGCAGAAATCACTCCGCCCAATGGCCAATTTGGTTAAAATTTGTTAACTTACACATGTTGAAACGCCAGAAGCTGTCTTAATGTCAACCACTCGTACGTGGTTGTCCTATCCAGGATATGTCTTAATGATGCCACTCATTGGCCACTTCATTACTGGAAGATATTCACCAAAACTAATAATCCTTCAGGTACGTTTGGTGAAGCGGTCTGCCACATATGCCGAGCTTGCACTTCTTGGAGGTATTCCGTAGACCATATGTTTCCAGAATGAATGCTTTAGACGCGATACCTATTCCCAGCGCCTTACCAATGGTTTTCCTTGATGATCAGTATTGACGTCAGGTGGCGTTGTCAATGGTTCACCAATCAAGAAGTGTCCTGGTTTGAGCGCTGTTGTATCAGTGGGAACAATTGACATTGGAGTAATGGATCGAGAATTGAGAATCGCTTCAATTTCGATTATGGTTTATTATTATTATGGTTTATTATAATTTTTGTATTTTTCAGCCGCTTCCTAGAGGTTTCCAAACGATGGAGCCCTGTGAGGAATGAATTTAAATTCCACTTGTTATACCCGATACTCAAAACGAGTATTGGGGTATATTGGATTTGTGGTAAAAGTGTATGTGTGTAACGTCCAGAAGGAATCGTTTCCGACCCCATAAAGTATATATATTCTTGATCAGCATCAATAGCCGAGTCGATTGAGCCATGTCTGTCTGTCCGTCCCTATCAGCGCCTAGTTCTCAAAGACTATAAAAGCTAGAGCAACGACATTTTACATCCGGACTTCTGTGATATGTCACTGCTACAAAAATATTTCAAAACTTCGCCCCGCCCACTTCCGCCCCCACAAAAGGCGAAAATCTGTGGCATCCACAATTTGGACGATACGAGAAAACTAAAAGCGCAGAATCGTAGAGGTTAACTATATCTTCTAGAGTGCGAAATCTGCACCGGATCGTATAATTTTTATAGCCAAAATCAAGAAAACAATTTTATTTTTTCTCACTCTGTCTCTCTCTAACACACAGGTTTCATGGTCGGTTTTTCCAATTGCAAAATATGAGTTCAAGGATCTCAGAACCTATAAGAGCCAGAGCAACCAAATTTGGTATCCACACTCCTGTGATATCGGACCTTGACCGTTTTGCTGAATCTGATTCAGTTCGGATCATTTTTGTAGCCAAAAGCAGCAAATCAATTTGCAGTGGCTACGCAGTGCCGACGCTCACTCTTTGTCGAGTCGTTCAATATTAGCGGCGTCTGCCAGAGGAGAGCCCTACTGACTAATTATCGGGTATAAATGTAGAGTTGCGGTGTCCGCAGCAACTCACAACGTTCCCCCTCGTTATTTGTTGCAATGATTCGTCAGTGCACTTGCCTGAATATAATTTTTTCTAGCTCTTTAAGCTGGATATTTGCACCCACATAGTTCATTGATTTGTCGCAAAATGAATAATTTGGCACCTCCCACATCTGCCAAGAATGCATCTGTCGACAGCTCCAAGTGCACTGCCTTTGTGAATAGCAGCGGAACACGTCGAAATATGACTTATCTTGTCTTTTTCCTCGGATCTTATGGTGGATTGAATTTGGTGCACAGTAGTCAATGCCTGCATTAAGAAATGGGTGTGCGTGTGTGACTCTTTGTTCTGGAAGGTTGCCCATGATCTGGTGTATCAGCTTTGGTCTAGCCTTAGTGCATCTAACACAGCTGTGAATGATGCTTCTAGCCATTGTCTTGTCATTGATGATCCAATATTGCTGTCTTACAATCGCCGTCAATGCTTGAGCACCACAATGCATGTTCTCCTCATGGTCAAAAAATGTGAACATGGTAGACTAAGAACAATTCTTGAGTCAAGCACATTTTAAAAAATGAATGAAGCTATTAGCAAATACATACATTGTAGCACTGAAATGCCAGGAAGTGCAAGTACTGCATTATATCATAGAGGTAGAAATAGTAGAGGTGATAATTTCCGCTGTTTCCAAAGGGGTTGACTTAGCGGTCGAGGTAATTATCACTACCAAAATTACTCCAACTACACTGCAATAATAGAACAAATTTCAGAGGAAGTTTCCGTGGCTATAGCCGAGGAAGAAACAATTGCAACCGAGACTTCAACAGCCACAATAATAATAACAACAGCCATGTTTGAGTTACCCAAAGTACCTCGGAAAACAAGAACTCTCCTTAAGATATTCAAAAGCGAACAAGATTAATGTACACTCGGTAAATTTGGATCTCAGGATCTTCATTAAATTAAATAATGAAAAACAGGTAAAACTTTTTCTTTGCAGATAGACACTGTAAGGAAGTTCTCAGGCCGAGGTACAGCTTCTCAGTCTGTCCAGGGCCTGGTCCTTCCCCACAGCAAATAATAAATAAATGACAAAAATTTAATAGCTACCATGTGGATTTCGATACGCATTTAACATTTTGGGAAACTTCTACTCCTGAGCTTATACCCTGCCTACTGCACCGATCTATCCCCTCCAGAGCTCACATACGTGAGGTGGCTCACCCTTGCTTTCCCTTCCTTGGGTCCGGCGGCCGGTCCTCGTCACGGTGGTCACGACTTATATATTTTTTTCACTTCTCGCGGGGTCGGGGCACTGTTTATTTTTTTCCAACCGTTCTGGTTCAGCCCTTGGAGATCACTCCCGAGCCTGGCCCGCGCTGGCCCGTGCTAGGCCTCTGCTTTTCTTTTTTGCAGCTTCTCTGCCGCTTCGCTGCTGCTCAGCTTTCGGCTGCCACCTCGGCTCGGGGGTGTTTGCATGGTTCGCCGTCGGCTCTCTCCCTCGCCTGCGTAGGCGTAAGACCGATCGACGGCTTCTCTGCCGCTTCGCTCTCTTTCTTTGCTGCGTAGTATGCGTCTCTCTTTCGTGTTGGTTCTCTTTTGTGGAGGCTTATGCCTTCACACTCCCTTCCTACTTCGGGGTGGGGCGCGGTGAAATGCGCACCAAATTTCCGCTGATAGACACGCGGAAGCGTTGGCCGTCGTGGTATTCTAGGCTGCGGACCCGGCTGCGCCCGTGCCGCGCCGCGTTTGCCTGAGCGCTGGCGCCTTCCAGCAGGCTTGGCGGGATGCGGCGGTCAGGCGTGCTTACCCGCCAGGCGACTGGGGCGATTGGCCATGCCTGTTCCTCCTGCAACACGTTCAGCTCGGGCATCTCCTCGAACGCTGTGAGCAGTACGCCCGCCTCTGCCTCTTCCAAGCCCAATGACAGGTCGCTGTCCTCCTTTGGGTGACTCGGGTTTCCTGGTTCGGCCTCTCGGGCCGTGCAGCCCGTCGGGTCCAGGTTTCCCTGATCGGTGCGTTTTCTAGTTTCTGGCTATATCTTACTCTAATCCCTTAAGGGGAGTTAAGCTATCTTACTGCGTGTGCACGCGGTTGCCCCTTGTGGGGCGAGGACATTACGGCAGCGCACTACCATAAGTGGCCCTCATGACTCGCGGTTTTCCTGGTGCTGGGGTCGTCCTCATCGTTGTCTTCGTTGTCTTCTTCGTTTTCGCTGGTGAGGGTGTGCTCGTCGTCGTCGGGGAAATAAATTTTACTACTTTGTAAGGCCCCTCATATTTGGGAGCCAGTTTGGCAGCGAAGTTGTCCGCCGCTTTGGACAGGTGATGTTGGCGTAGCATCACGAGCGTCCCGATCGTGGGTCTCCATTCGCGTCGACGTAGGTTGTAGTTCCTGCTCTGCGTCTGTGATGCCTGCTGGGTATTTTTCTGTACGATGGCGAAGATTTCCTTGAGTCGCTTGGCCTTGTCGGTTGGGATCTCTGTCACTTCGCCTAGTCCTGGGGTCGCCTCTTCGTACAAGGCTCCAGGCAACCGAGGTTCCCGGCCGAGTACGATGAATGCTGGGCTGAAGCCTGTGGTGTCCGATGTGCTGCTGTTGATGGCTAGGCTGAGTTCGGGCAGCAGCTCGTCCCATGTCCGCTGGTCTCCATCGATGTACTGGGCGATCATGGTTTTGATCGTCCTGTTGGCTCGTTCCGTGGGGTTTTGTTGTGGGGTATAGGGCGCCGTATACTCCAATTCCATGCCTGCGAGTTTGCAAAACTTTTGGAAAGAGCGACTTGTGAATTGGGTCCCGTTGTCACATACGAATTTCCGTGGGGTTCCGAAGCGGCTCAGGATCCGTTCCCGGAAAGCGGTCTCTAGTGCGGTGGTGGCCTTGCGGAGGGGAACCAACTCCACCCACTTGCTGAAAGCGTCGAAGAACATCAGCAACATAGTATTGCCGTGTTTGGATCGGGGCAATGGTCCGATGAAGTCGGCGCAGACGATGTCCAATGGTTCTTGGGCTTGGCGGGTGTGCATCTTTCCTCCTGGTTTGGTTTGGCTTACCTTGTACTGCTGGCACTTGGAGCACTGCCGGATATATCGGGCGATATCTCGGTGCAGTCCGGGCCAGTAGTACCTCTGTGCTATTCGTGTCGCAGTCTTCCTGATCCCCAGATGTCCAGCTGTCGGATGGTCGTGGCACTCTTCTATTACGCGTCGGCGGACCACCGCCGTGGACACATAATTTCCATTTGATAGGATCTTTTTCGCTGGTCCTGCTGCTGGCTCGTTTGTATATTTGGTCGCTCTCGATGATGAGCTCCGGATGCCTCTCCGGCTGTTCCTGGATCCGCTTGCGGAGTTTCTGCAGCCAGGCGCAGGGGCAGGGGTCCCGGTCACAACGTTCTGGCTTCCTCGACGGTACTGGATGTCAAACCGATATTGCTGGAGCTCCAAGGCCCAGCGGGCGATGCGTCCTGTTGGATTATCGATGGAGTTCAACCACTTCAAGGCGAGGTGATCCGTGATAACATCGAAGTGGTATCCTTCCAGGAAGCATCGGAGCTTCCTGATTGCCCAGACTATGGCAAGGCACTCTTTTTCGGTGGCCGAGTAGTTTTCCTCTGCTTTGAGTAATCGACGGCTTGCGTAGGCGATGACTCTTTCTGCTCCGTCGATCTGTTGTGTCAACACTGCTCCGAGACCATACGAACTGGTGTCCGTTTGGAGTACGAATCGCTCGGCGAAGTCGGGGCATGCCAGGACTGGTGCTTGCGTGAGTCTTTCCTTGAGAGTCTCGAATGCCTGATGTTGTTCGTCTGTCCACTCCCACTTTTGATCCTTTTTGAGCAGGTTGGTCATGGGCTGGACCACCGTGGCGAAGTTGGGGACGAAACGTCGGTACCAGGATGCCATCCCGATGCAGCGTCGCAGTTCTTTCAGTGTGGTGGGCGGTTCTAGTTTCTGGACTGCGCTGACCTTGTCTGGGTCCGTGTGGATGCCTTGTTCGCTGATGACATTGCCGAGGTAGACTAAACTCTTCCTGAAGAAACTACACTTGTTTCGGTTTAGTCGGAGGTTCGCCTCTCGCAGCCTCCTGAAGACCTCGCGAAGGTGGTCGATGTGTTCTTCTAGTGTGGCTCCGATGACGATGATGTCGTCGAGATACGCGAACGCGTACGGCTCCATGGTGGGTCCGATGACGCTGTCGCTGGACTCGCTGGAACAGGCACCGAGCGGGCATTTAGCTGGCGATAATCCACGCACATTCGCATTTCTCCAGTCTTCTTTCCTACCAAAACGATTGGGGCACTGTGGGGACTTCGGGATGGTTCGATCCTTCCGTCCCGGAGCAGCTCGTCCACCTGTGTGTTGATGATGTTCTGCATGGCCGGGTTCTTCGGGAAGTAGCGCTGCTTCACGGGCCTGTTGTCTCGCATTGTTATCGTGTGTTCGGCGATGGGGGAGACTCCAGTTAGTCCGTAGAATTTCGCCAATTCTTCTTTTAGAAACTTGACTGCCCACGGCGTGGGGGGTGGTTCGGGGTCTGGGTCTTGCTGCCACGGCGATAGGTCCTCCAGTTCCAGGGCGGTAATGGTGGCCAAGATCGCGTTCTCGTAGTCATCCGAGTCGGCTGGGCGAAACGGGTTGCGTTCCCGAGCTATCTCGGCGTCGGCTAATGGCTCCAGTTGGTAGTCCGTCGTCGGGGTTTCTGTGATCTCGTCCTGTGGTATCGGGGTTCGTGGCTTGCGTGATGTCTGTCGTGTTGGGTGACTACGTGGTGACTCCCGGTTCGATGAGCTGGCCCTGGATTGATCCCGCGGGGCCGCAGCTATCTTTGCTGGAGTATCCTGGTGATTCCTGGGTCCTGTTGCTGACTCCCGGTTCGACGAGCTGGCCCTGGATTGATCCAATGGAGCCGTAGCTGTCTCTGCCAAAGTCCCTTGCTTCCTGCTGTGTCCTGTTGGTGACTCCTGGTTCGACGAGCTGGCCCTGGATTGATCCAATGGAGCCGTAGCTGTCTCTGCCAAAGTCCCTTGCTTCCTGCTGTGTCCTGTTGGTGACTCCTGGTTCGACGAGCTGGCCCTGGATTGATCCAGTGGAGCCGTAGCTGTCTCTGCCAAAGTCCCTTGCTTCCTGCTGTGTCCTGTTGGTGACTCCTGGTTCGACGAGCTGGCCCTGGATTGATCCAGTGGAGCCGTAGCAGTCTCTGCCAAAGTTCCTGTTGTGTTACGTTGTTCTGTTGGTGTCGGGATTCGTGCCGGGGAACTCGGTGGATCCATCGGTGTCGCAGTTCTTTCCGTCGTAGCTTTCTTCGTCCTGTTGTTGTGGCGTAGTCCTGGGGTTGTTGCTTGATCTTGTCGGGTAAGGTCTTGTTGTCGCGGCCGTTGGATGGTTCGTGGTTGGCTGTGGGGTGTTGGTCTGGGGCTGGTCTCGGATGGCAGTGGAGTCCGCAAACGTGACGACCCGAGGGCGTGGCTGGGCGGTGCATGATGGTATCGTCCCGGCGGGTTTCTGCTGCAACTTCAGCTGTAGATATGCCCGTCCACAGTGGATTCTTGCGCGGATGCCACAGAGGAAATCGAGTCCCAAGATGAAGTCGTCTAATACCGTGGGGAGTATAAGAAGAGACACCTGTGTTTCTTGTTGATCCAGGCGCACGGTGACTGGTTGGTGGCTGGTGGCTTGGTTGATCTCCTTCCTGGTTCCATCTGCCAGGCGGATCCTGGTCCTCACCTCTCGCCTGTTCTTGGTCGTCCCTATCTCCTTCGCCAGCCGCTCACTGATGAAGTATCGTGTGGCTCCAGTGTCGAGGGTGGCAGCAAATGCTCTCCCATTGATGTCCACCAGGGCAGCGATCTTTCCTCCGGTCATGCTTAATGGGTGGGTTTCTCCTGTTCCTGGGTGCGCGCCTCCATCCATGTCCCAGTTGGGCGGAGACCCGATCCGTTTCCCGACGCGGGTTTCCGGCAGCAGTTGATGGTCCGGACCCCTCGGTGGCCACATTCCCAACAGAACAGCTTCTGTCGGTTTGTGCACGCACCACTGAAATGGCCGTTTTTCCGCAGTTCCGGCAGGCTCGTTGTACATCGATCGCTTGCTCTTCCTCCTGGCCGATTCCTCGGTTGGCGATCTCGGTTTTCCCGGGTGTCTCGTGTGTGTTGCCCCGTTGGGGGTTGGTTCCATTGCCGGTAAAGGCGGCACGGGGTCGATGGTTCTGTGCAGTCCCGATGCTGCGGAGTGCTTCTCGGTCCCGCGCGGTTTCGTAGGCAGAGACGAGCTGGGTCAATTCTGTGAGGGATCGGAAATCCTGTCTGCGCGTGTATATTTGATACTCCGGGCGGAGATTTTCGTAGATCCGCTCGAGTTCCTGTTCCCGAGTGTACTGGGCTCGCTGCATCATCAGACGTAATTCGATAAGGTAATCCCAGAAGGATTCCTTGGGCTTCTGTTCCAGACTTCGTATGGTGTCTTCCAGCCGCTGGAAGTATCTGGGGGGCAGGAAGAATTCTAGGAATTCTTTCCGAAAGTCTGTCCAATTCAGTCCCTGCACCTGAAAAGTTCGGAACCATCCTTCGGCCTTACCTATAAGGAGACCGGAGATGGCTCGCGGCAACTGCTCGGGGCTCCCGCCGTATGATTCCACTCGCTCCTCGAGCCTTTCGATCAACGCTAGTGGGTCCGCGTGGCCGTCGAAAGTAAATCCCCATTTCCGGAGTTTGTCCGCCAGTAACGAGTACGAGATCTCACCCCCTCCGGGGCGTGAGACCCGATGTCCCTAAGGAAAACGTGGCTGTTCTCCTTCCGTGGTTGTCTGGTCCAGTGGTAGTGGGTCCTGGCTCGTGGTGCTTGCTGGACGCCTCTGGTCTGGATCCTTGGAGTGGTCCTTGGGCAGCTCGTTGTGGTTGCTCGTCCTGGGCGGTGCCCTGCCGGTGTCTCGGTTGCTGTCTCGCGGTATCCGTGGGTGGATCCTTGGCTCGTGCTGGGCAGCTCGGGTATAATCAATCGCAGTTTTGGTCCCTCCTTGCTGTCTTCCATCTTCGTCCGGCTCCCTGGCCCGGGTGACGTGGCTGGGCTCCGGTGGTCCCTGGGGCTCGGTATGTTCCCAAAGTGCGAAGCCAATTCATCTAGCCTTGCCTGCACGGCTTCGGGGTGCCCAGGGCGTGCGATGAATGCGGTGATCCGGCTCCGTAGATCCTCCACCGTCCCGGTTTCTCCTAGTCCAAACTCCTTAGCCAGGCTCTGCAGCTCGTCCTTCCTGCGGGACGCTATCCAGCGGATGTTCATCCTGATCCTGTTCCACTAATCGGGGCACCGGTGTGAGTCGTTATCAACACGGTACTGGGTCAGGACTCCTGTACTAGGATACACAGCACTGGGTGGGGGGTCCTGTCGAAGGATACGTGGCAAGGTACTGGATCGGTGATCCTATACTAGGATACACGGCACTGAGGTGGGGGGTCCTGTCGAAGGATACGTGGCAAGGTACTGGATCGGTGATCCTATACTAGCATACACGGCACTGAGGTGGGGGGTCCTGTTCGAAGGACACGTGGTACGGTACTCGATTGATGATTCTGTACTAGGATACACAGCACTGGGTTGGATGATCCTGTCGAAGGATACGTGGCACGGTACAGGGAACGGTTCCCTATGGAAGCTCGGTAATAACTCACTCTGACTGCTCGGTATTAACTGTCTGACTGTCCGGTGGTAACTCCCTCACTCGTGTTCCTGCTCCGCCTTATATTGGCCGTGGCCATTCCTTTGTGCCGAGGGCTCCTCTGCCATCTAGCTGTTCCTCTGCCTTCGCCCTCTGTCCCCCGCTGCTCCGTTGTTCTACCGCTGCTTCGCTGCGTGGCTTCTCTGTCACTGTCCCGCTGCTCTGTCGCGGCGCCTTCTCCGCTCTGCCGCTGCCTCGCTGCTCTGTCGCTGGGACGCCGCTGGGACGCCGCTGGGACGCCGCTGGGACGCCGCTGGGACGCCGCTGGGACGCCGCTGGGACGCCGCTGGGACGCCGCTGCTGCTTTGCTGCTCTGTCGCTGCGCCGCTGCCGCTGCCTTCCTGCACTTCTCCGCTCCGCCGCTGTCTCGCTGCTTTGTCGCTGCTGCTTTGCTGCTCTTCTCCGCTCTGCCGCTGGCTCGCTGCTCTGTCGCTGCTGCTTTGCTGCTCTTCTCCGCTCTGCCGCTCTCTCGATGTTCCGTCGCTGCTGCTTTACTGCTCTGTCGCTGGTGCCGCTTTGTCGCCGTCGCGTGCCAAAGTTCTAGGCGCCGTCCGCGGCCATTTTCTCCCGGCACGCGGTGTCTTCGGCGTCTTTCCCCGTCTCTTTCTACTGCGTAGGTGGCTGGCTGCGTGGTTTTCCACGTGGTTTTCGCCGGCGCATCTGGGACACGTGCCGGCGGCTGTTGCTTGGGGGGGTATTAGGTAAACCAGCCTCAGCTGTACACAAGTCGAGGGATCAAAGATTGGTGCTGGCTATTCGCCGGGGCTCTGATTTTGGGCTGCTAATCCCTGATTTGAAGTTTTCTGCTGCTGCTTAGTTCCCTTTTCACTGCTTTTCACTTCTCCCCTATGCTCACCGACTCTCCCCTCGTGGGTCCCTGCTCCGGCGCCATCTGTAAGGAAGTTCTCAGGCCGAGGTACAGCTTCTCAGTCTGTCCAGGGCCCGGTCCTTCCCCACAGCAAAATTTGCTGTGTGAGGACCTAAGGGGAGAGCCGTTCGCAGCGAAAGCGCACCCGTGGGGTGGATCGAGGCGTGGGTGAACCCGTGCTTGGGGAGCTACAGAGACGTGCGTTGGGGGTCATGCGTGGCGGGAGGAGGGGGTTTGGCCCAGGGAATAGGGAAGAGATGGGGAGGGGCTGAGGGACTCCTACGGGCGAAAGTTCTGAAACCGGTGGGTTGAGGTGGGTGTCTTTATTGTGGGGGAATAAACGACAAAAATTTAATAGCTACCATGTGGATTTCGATACACATTTAACACTTTTTGGGAAACTTCTACTCCTGAGCTTATACCCTGCCTACTGCACCGATCTATCCCCCCCAGAGCTCACATACGTGAGGTGGCTCACCCTTGCTTTCCCTTCCTTGGGTCCGGCGGCCGGTCCTCGTCACGGTGGTCACGACTTATATATTTTTTTCACTTCTCGCGGGGTCGGGGCACTGTTTATTTTTTTCCAACCGTTCTGGTTCAGCCCTTGGAGATCACTCCCGAACCTGGCCCGCGCTGGCCCGTGCCAGGCCTCTGCTTTTCTTTTTTGCAGCTTCTCTGCCGCTTCGCTGCTGCGCAGCTTTCGGCTGCCGGCCTCGGCTCGGCGGTGTTTGCATGGTTCGCCGTCGGCTCTCTCCCTCGGCTGCGTGGGCGTAAGACCGACCGACGGCTTCTCTGTCGAAAATTTTCGAATACCTGGCGATGGTATAGACTTCTTTAAAAAGCCAATTTTATTTCACACAAACATGTGATTCTCTAGTACTTCGGCCTAACAATTTAAATTATCCCATAAAATTACCAATAATTCACACTTGTGATAATAATGCCATAATACTTCCAGCACGTTGTGAAGTAGTCCGTCAAATTGAAATTCATTCATTAGAGAAAAATATTCTAATCCCAAATCAAAACGAGGGGGAACGTTTTGAGTTGCTGCGGACACCGCAACTCTACGGTTATACCCGATACTAAGTCAGTATGGCTCTCCTCCGGCAGACGCCGCTAATATTAAACGACACGACAAAGAGTGCGTGCGAGAGAGACAGAAAATCAGTCTGAGCGTGACGTCGGGCGCTGCGTAGCCAGTGCAAATTGATTTGTTTCCTTTCGCTATAAAAATGATCTGATCTGATCCAGATTCAGCAATCTGATAGATATGGTCGTTATCTATGATTCTGCGTTTTTAGTTTTCTCAAATCTGCAATATTGTGGATGCAACAGATTTTCGTCCTTTGTGTGGGCGGAAGCGGGTGGGGCGAAATTTTGAGATATACGTTTTATAGTGAGATCTAACAGAAGTGCGGATACTAAATTTGGTTACTCTAGCTTTAATAGTCTCTGAGATTTGTGAATATCCCCAGATTTGCATCCTTTGCGGGGGCGGAAGGGGGTGTGGCGAAATTTTGAAATAAACTCGTCTCGGTCCGATATATTAGGAGTGTGGATACCACATTTGGTTGATCTAGCTTTTATAGTCTCTGAGATCTAGGCGCTAATGTTTTACTCTAAGCAAAGCCGCCTATGCTACGTGTGTGTTAGAGAGAGACAGGGCGAGAAAAAATGAAATTGTTTTCTTGATGCTGGCTATAATAATAATACGATCCAATTCAGATTCCGCAGTCTAAAAGATATGGTCATTCTCTACGATTCTGCGTTTTTGGTTTTCTCGTATCTTTAAAATTGTGGATGCCACAGATTTTCGCCCTTTGTGGGGGCGGAAGTGAGCGGGGCAAAGTTTTGAAATATTTTTGTAGCAGTGACATATAACAGAAGTCTGGATCCAAAACATCGTTGCTCTGGCTCTTATAGTCTTTGAGCATTAGGCGCTGAAGGGGACGGACAGACGGACAGACGGACGGACGGACAGACGGACAGACGGACGGACGGACAGACGGACAGACGGACAGACAGACATGGCTCAATCGACTCGGCTATTGATGCTGATCAAGAATATATATACTTTATGGGGTCGGAAACGATTCCTTCTGGACGTTACACACATCCACTTTTACCACAAATCTAATATACCCCAATACTCATTTTGAGTATCGGGTATAATAAAAACGAGGGGGAACGTTGTGAGTTTCTGCGGACACCGCAACTCTACAGTTATACCCGATACTTAGTCAGTATGGCTCTCCTCCGGCAGACGCCGCTAATATTAAACGACACGACAAAGAGTGCGTGCGAGAGAGACAAAAAAATCAGTCTGAGCGTGACGTCGGGCGCTGCGTAGCCAGTGCAAATTGATTTGTTCCTTTTGGCTATAAAAATTATCTGATCTGATCCAGATTCAGCAATCTGATAGATATGGTCATTATCTATGATTCTGCGTTTTTAGTTTTCTCAAATCTGCAATATTGTGGATGCAACAGATTTTCGTTCTTTGTGTGGGCGGAAGGGGGTGGGGCGAAATTTTGAGATATACGTTTTATAGTGAGATCTAACAGGAGTGCGGATACTAAATTTGGTTACTCTAGCTTTAATAGTCTCTGAGATTTGTGAATATCCCCAGATTTGCATCCTTTGCGGGGGCGGAAGGGGGTGTGGCGAAATTTTGAAACAAACTCGTCTCGGTCCGATATATTAGGAGTGTGGATACCAAATTTGGTTGCACTAGCTTTTATAGTCTCTGAGATCTAGGCGCTAATGTTTTACTCTAAGCAAAGCCGCCTATGCTACGTGTGTGTTAGAGAGCGACAGGGCGAGAAAAAATGAAATTGTTTTCTTGATGCTGGCTATAATAATAATACGATCCAATTCAGATTCCGCAGTCTAAAAGATATCGTCATTCTCTACGATTCTGCGTTTTTGGTTTTCTCGTATCTTTAAAATTGTGGATGCCACAGATTTTCGCCCTTTGTGGGGGCGGAAGTGGGCAAAGTTTTGAAATATTTTTGTAGCAGTGACATATCACAAAAGTTCGGATATAAAATTTCGTTGCTCTAGCTCTTATAGCCTTTGAGCACTAGGCGCTGAAGGGGATGGACAGACGAACGAACGGACGGACGGACGGGCGGACAGACGGACAGAAGATCAAGAATATATATATACTTTATGGGGTCGGAAACGATTCCTTCTGGACGTTACACACATCCATTTTCACCACAAATCTAATATACCCCTATACTCTTCGAGTACCGGGTATAATTAAAAAATACCTCATACTCATAAAGAGAAAGTAAACAAACAAGTCGAAAAACTCATCTCGGATAAAATAGTGAAACCTTCCGTATCAGAATACAATAGCCCAATACTCCTTGTCCCAAAGAAAGGATTACCGACTATCGTCAAATAAATAAAAAATTACTTTTCGATAAATTCCCACTGCCACGCATTGACGACATTCTTGACCAATTAGGCAGATCAAAATAATTTGCATGTTTAGATTTAATGTCCGGTTTTAATGCTCTTTCCTCAAGCAAGAAGTGACTTTCCTATTTCCTATTTTACCAGATAACAAGAAATACGATGTAATCAAAAAATATCCAGTCCCTACAGACGCCGATAGCGCTAAAGGATTTGTTTCATTTTGCAATTATTATAGACGATTCATTAAAAAGCTCGCTGATTATTCACACCATTATTCATAATGGACAAGCGAATGTCAAAAAGCATTCGACTATTTAAAAATTGCTCTAATTCTCTAAAGCTTACTTTATTAAAATACCAAGATTTTAATAAAGAATTTTGCATCATAACAGATGCCAGTAAACAAGCCTGCGGTGCACTTTTAACTCAAAAATATGGAGATAAACAATAGCCCGTAGCATATGCTTCCCGCTCAGCCATTGGCAGCCATTCACTGGGCAATAACACATTTTCGACATTTCGACACATTTTCGTATATATGGTACACACTTTACAATTAAAACAGACCACAGACCATTAACATACTTGGTTTTAATGATAAACCCTAGTTCAAAATAAAAATTAACAATAATGAGTGTTGAGAAATGAGCCTCGTAATTTTGGTTTAATGTTCATGTATATTGCGATTGACATATTCATACGCTCATGAGTGTATTGCACCGCTTAAGTGGCTAGTTTTACGCGCATAGCTGTGTTGTTATTGCGCGGGTCCAGAACATAGCTGTAATGTTCTCACACGCATGGCCAGACCCGCAGCTGCACACGCACACAGCGCTGCGTTCCGTTTTTGCATTGAGACCGTCGCGTCGAGTCGTATCGCGTGATCTTCCAATTCCCTTTTGCTCGACTTCTTTTCGCGGAGTTGAGTTAGTCGAAATCTCTAGATAAAACCAAACTCTAGATCATACCGCCGCATCATAGACAGCCCCCGCTATTCATATACACGTTGTAACATAACCGCCAATCTTAAATACTCAATATATGTAAATAAATAAGTACAATATATTAAAAGATTTTACAGTCCACTAATTCATAATCAATGAGATTAGACTTAGAAAAGTATGATTTTACTGTAGAATATCTCATAATATAATTTCATGGCCGATGCATTATCACGCAATGCAATAACTGATTTTAAAAACATATTAATTATATTAAAAGTCATTAGTCAAGAACAAGCAAATTTGCCTATGCAAACTGTAGTAAACGCTTCTAAGACCAACGTACATGAAGTCATCAGAAATGACGAAGTACGAAAAGTGGTGACATTGAGAATAACTGAATCTCAATGTTTATTAAAGCGAGGAAATAAAGTTATAGCAAGAATTAACGATAGCGATTTGTGCACCAATAGAATTCTCGACTTAGGTCAGTTCTTCCAAAGCCTTGAAAGGCAAGCCGGTAGACATGAAATCAGCTAACTCATAGTGGCACCGAGCGAAAATATCTTTTAATCAGTTTCAATAGATACTTTAAAAAAAATGGGCAATAAAATATTAAAATCATTCAGTGTAGCGCTACTCAAGCCGGTGACCCAGATTATTAATAAAAATGATTAAAAAGCGATACATATGCACATGTTTACATACCATGACGATCCAATTGCAAATAGAAGCGCAAAAACAGTCGCAAAAGCTATATTCAAATCTTTTATTCTAAAGTACGGTCCAATGAAGACGTTCATTACGGACATGGGAACAGAATATAAAAATTTAATTATTAATGACTTGTGCAAATACCTACAAGTAGACAATAAACCATCTACTGCACACCACCACCAGACGGTAGGTACCATTGAATGTCACAGAACATTTAATGAGTACATACGTTCGTACATATCAGTAGATGAAACTGATTGGTTCATATGGTTACAGTATTTCGTTTACCGTTTTAACAGAACTCCATCAGCAACCCATAATTATTGTCCATACGAACTTGTAAACAACATAACTTACCGACTCAATTTAATAGCTTAGATAGAATAGAACCACTTTATAACACAGATGATTAAGCTAGAGAGGTTAAATTTAGATAAGAAACCGCTTATAAACGATCGAAACGAGAATGCTTTAAGAAGAAAAAAATAAATCCAGCAAAAGAAATTGTATGATAATAAAGTTTTGGATTTTACGCTAGAAATAGGGGACCAAGTTTTGTAAAAAAACGAAACTGGCCATAAGCTAGAACCAGTTTATATAGGACAATTTGAGGTCATAGGAATATAAACTAATAACAATATAATAAAAAGGAAAATAAAGTACATAAGTGTAGGGATCCTTGGTGAGCTCCCTACAAGTGAGTAAGAATCCGCTCCAGAAACTCCATCATCAAACCACACGTCGTTGTATTGTCTTTACTTTAATAATGGTTACAATAAGTTTCTTTTTTCTTAACACGTTCTTCTCTGCACGTCTACTCGCTCTCGCTCATACCCTTGACTATCCCTAGCGATATATCGATACTCATTAAAGGGCTGCCAACCCTACATTCGGCCGTCCTGACTCATCATTCGACCCGAATGATTGAGACCACATCTTCATATACTCTGCCACCGTATTGGTCTTCAAAGGCCCTTCACCATCACCCACTTTCTCAACAATGTACCGTCCATGTCTTAGTTTACGCGTCACAATATAAGGACCCAAGAATCTTCCCTTTAGTTTCAATCCGGCTCCAAATTGGGTACGCTTAATAGTTTTTTTCTGGTTTCCGGGACTTGTTGAACGACTTGCAATTTTCATTTTGTATCTGCACTATGTTATCTTTGGCTATCTGGCGAATTTCTTCTTTCTCCTGCTGCAGCTCTAAAATATACTGTGAGGAACCACGGTTCCCACAGGCCGAGTGCGACCAAAGCACAGCCGGATAAAGGCGGTGGGATGGTCGGATAAAGGCTAATGTCTGGCCGGATAAGGCGAAGGTCAGTCCAGATACCCACGGTTATCCGGATGCGGCGAAGAGACCAAGGGCCCCGAGAGGAGAAGTGCCCTGCTCTCGGAGAGAGAGACACGCGAGAGGCAAAGGAGACGGCGGGATCGGGCCGGCAGTGATCTGACGCATGACCAAATAAGGGCATGGGATCACGCCACCGGCCAGGCCCCGTTATGAAGGCCGTGGAAACCAGGAGACGGCGATGGAAAACTACCGACGCCGAGCCGGGGCCTGGCAAGGGGCTATAAAAGGAGGCTGCGGCGTCGAAGCGGCTCTCTTTCCCGTGGATAAGTGATTGCGCGCGCACGTTGAAACCCGGTCGAAAAGTAAGAGTGATACCCGGTACGGTTTAAAGAAGTGCAGTGAAGTGTAGCAACAGGCAGACAGGCCCCGCCTGCCCCCAGAGTAAGTCTAAATTAAGAGGAGATCCCCGTTCGCCGGCGGAAGCTAAGAGGGGAGTGCGAGACGTGGAGTGCGATTTGAGTGGCGGGCCAAAGCAATAGCGGAGGTCAAATTGCCCCAATCAGTAGCCTCAACGCTGCCACACCCGACGAGAGCCCACGCGTGGTGGAGACCCGTAGATAAGTGAAATTGTAACACCTAGCCCTAAGTCCTAATAGAATTGCGAATAAAGCGGAATTCAAGTAAAGAAAAGGAAGGTCTTATCATTTGTCGTTGGGGGCAACAATAAAAATACGTTGCGGCGAATCTGCCGACCGCTGAGCGAGCCCAGCAAACTCAAGCGAGCCCAAAAAGCAGGTTCGTTACAATACTCTTCCTCTACAAGCTTTTCTAAGTCACTGTCATACTTTGTCGGGTCAAGCAGCTTAAATATTTTAAATTATTGCCAGTGTTGCGGCCCAATGCCCCCACTGCAAAGATCATTTGCTACCGCATATGCGCATGCAGCGGAATTCTTTCGTCTCCCTATGTCGCAATCTCTCGGACTCGGCTTAACAGCGTCCCCGAGCAGCTCTAACGCTCTCGGGCTATCATACTCTCTCGCTCGCGTCTAAGCTAGCTGCATAGGGCCCGGCCATTTGTCCCGTCAGCCCTTGCATTTTAGTCTTAAGCTAATCGTCGCAGCTATTAGATTAACATCCTCGCATCAATCGTTCGCCCAATCATTGCCATATGTACATACGCGATAAGTTGGTTTACATATGCAAATAAATTGTGAACTATAAACAGCCTCTCGACTTTCATTAACATCAAATTGCAACAGTTATTAAAAACGCTTAATAGCTTGTAAGGAAGCGATCCTGGGCTGGGGTACATATCTCAGTCTACTCCAGGGTCGAAATTACAGTAATATTTATAATTTGCCGGGACTCCGTATTTCGGACAGACGATGGGGGGCGGGACCGCAGTCCCGCGGACGGGAGCGATCGTATCGTGGGACGTGGCAGTTGGTTCCACCGAGAGCACTCCGGTTATCGCCGAATAGCGCCTTCAGAGCCCCACCGAACTAAGGATCAATACGGAGGTCTTTACTATGCGATAATACCGGCAGGTGTCGCCGAGAGTACCTAGGCTACCGCCGGACAGTACTTACGGGACCCTGCCGGCCTGAGAGTTACTACGAAGCGGAAAGGGGGTCTTTGCTATGCGGGAATACCGACAAGTATCGCCGAGAGTACCTAGGCTACCGCCGGACAGTACTTACGGGACCCTGCCGGCCTGAGAGTTACTACGAAGCGGAAAGAGGGGCTTTGCTATGCGGGAATACCGACAAGTATCGCCGAGAGTACCTAGGCTATCGCCGGACGGTACTTACGGGACCCGGTCGGCCTAAGAATTACTACGACGCGGAAGGGGGACTTTGCTATGCGGAAATACCGGCAAGTATCGCCGAGAGTACCTAGGCTATCGCCGTACGGTACTTACGGGACCCTGTCGGCCTAAGAATTACTACGAGGATCAGGGATATCGACGAGCATCACCGAGAGTGCCTAGGCAATCGCCGGATAGCACTTACGGGACACCGCCGAACTAAGAATTACTACGAGTACGAGAATACCGACGCGTATCGCCGAGAGTGCTTAGGCAATCGCCGGATAGCACTACTCACTAGCACTAGCACTAGATAGCACTTCGCACACTTAGTGCGAAAGTCTGTATCATACAGGGCAGGTATCGCCGAGAGGGCTTAGGCAATCGCCGGATAGCACTCACGGGACACTATCGGTGACCCCGACGTGATTGTGCAATAAATAATCCATCAGTGCAATCACAAACTAATATAGCATTCAAAGATCTAAACTAATTGCCATCTCAACCAGTGTCATCGACCACATAAGTTATCCACACATATATAAACCGGCCTCCCCTGCATATTCGGTAGTGCACGTACATAGCTGTTGGCTTGCGCTTCTCTTTTCGGTCATCTTCCCGCAAGAAACGTTTCTCACACCGGTCGCCTTTGTATATACAGTTCGTACATAGCTGTTCGCTTGCTGGGCTCGGTTCTTGTCGTCTATTGCTCGTGTTACTCTTTGCGATCATCTTCCCGCTAGAGACGTTGGTCTTTCTGCTAACGCTGCCGCTACCATGGAAATTAATGCTGATAACGAAATTCCAATGACCAGTGAGCAAAACAGGGTTTCTTTTTTGAAGCTTAAGTCAACGGAATTATGCGAGAAAATGAAAAGGTTAGCTACCGCTTGGCAGAATGAGTCGTCGGACTGTAACTACTACATGCTCGTTGTAAAGAAAGAGCAAGTCGAGAAGTTGATCGGCAAATTTGAGATGTTTCACGGCGAGCTTGAGGAATTGGATCGTCGTGCAGGAGCTTCTCTGAAAACTGGATCCAGCGAGCCTAGAGAAGTGAGAAGAGCGATTCAACGACCCCGTATACTCCATCTCAGTCTGCGCTGTCTGAGTCTACGCCGTCTGAGCATACCACTGAGCCCTCTACTTCAGCGCCTACCTCGTCTGCCCTTATTGCCCAAGATCTCAGGAATGGTGTTGTTCTACTTGCCACGGCCACGGTCTTAGTCAAAAATCGTTCCGAAATTTTAGTTCCCTGCCGAGCGTTGCTGGATTCCGGCTCCCAGTTGCATCTAATAACTTCTCGTTTCACGAATCAGCTTCAGCTTCGAAAAATTAAATCATCGACTGCAGTCTCGGGAATAGGCGACTCTAGCTTCGTCACGGATGGATTTTCGGTCAACGTTAGCCTGCACTCTCGCTCATTGGATTACTCAACTCTCATCACTGCCATTGTAGCCTCTAGCATAACCGATCGACAGCCAAGCTTTGGAATTGACACTCAAAACTGGAACATTCAATGGAACATACCACTAGCTGATCCGGAGTTTTATAAGCCGCAGCGCGTCGATCTGCTAATTGGCGCAAATCTGTCTTTCGAGCTCCTGTGTGTTGGTCAGGTCAAGCTACTGCCAGGATTGCCTTTAATTCAGAAAACGCGCTTGGGATGGGTCGTGTCTGGAGGTTGTTCGCGTTTAAAAGGTTCCTCGTTAATGGTCTCTTGCGCTCGGGCCGTAGCTGCTAAGAATAATAGTCCAGAGGATCGGCTTGAGGTGCTTCTTCGGAGGTTTTGGGAGGTAGAAAATTGCATTGAACCAATAGTAAAATCTACCAAAGAAGAGCTAGATTGTGAAGCACACTTTGTGCAGCATTTCCGTCGACTACATAAAGGCGATTATTGTGTTCGGCTGCCAGCCGAATCAATCAAGCGCTTCATAGATTCCTGACCCTTGAGAGAAAGTTAGATCGTCGCCCTGATGTTAAATCTCAGTATGCAGCATTTATAAAGGAATACCTTGATTTAGGCCATATGTCTCAGGTTCCTACCCAGTCAATCAGCAACTGCCGATATTTTTTGCCTCACCATTGCGTCATGAAGGAAGATAGTTCTTCCATGCTTCGCGTCGTTTTTGATGGATCCGCTTCAACCTCATCTTGATATTCCCTGAACGACGTTTTAATGGCTGGTCCCGTAATCCAACCCAAACTGTTTCATATTCTTGCTCGATTTCGGTCATACGCCGTTGCGATTACGGGAGATATCTGTAAGATGTATCGTTGTGTAAGAGTCTCGACCGAGGATAGCAACTTGCAGTGTATTCTGTGGAGAAACTCCAGGGAAGAAGACTTGCGTGTGTTTCAATTGGACACCTTTACTTATGGGACGAAGCCTGCCTCCTATCTATCTGTGCGAGCGATGCATCAGTTGGCAATACACGAGCAGATGGCGTTTCCAGTTGGAGCTGAAATCCTTCGCCGTGACCTCTACGTGGATGACTTGATATCTGGAGCCAGCTCGCAGGAGGAGGCTATCCGGATTCGGGAGCAAACTACTGGAATTTTGTCTAGAGGTCAGTTCAGATTGAGGAAATGGTGTTCGAACGTCCCTGCTGTGCTGGATGGAGTTCCGGAAGAGGACAAGGAAACATTTTTGAAGTTCGACGATGGCAGCCATGTGACTAAAACTTTAGGACTTGCGTGGGATCCGGTTTCTGATCTACTATTATTTTCGTTCTCGGCCCTTCAATCTTCTTTGAATTCCTGCAGGCGCTCTGTTTTGTCATCCATAGCGCGATTCTACGATCCTTTCGGACTAGCTGGTCCCGTAATTACTAAATCCAAAATCTTTCTCCAGCGTTTGTGCCAAGAGAAGTTGTCCTGGGATGAAAGCCTTCCAGTCGCACTGAACACCGAGTGGCAGGAAATATGCACCAGATTTGGTCAGATTCGTCGACTTGAATTTCCTCGGCTTGTACACCTTCCAGCGATGCCAGCATCGAGGCTTATGGTGCATGCATTTATGTCGTATCCAAGGGTCAGCATTCCAGCAGTCACTTACTTTGTGCCAAATCTCGTGTGGCTCCTTTGAAGACACTTACAGTACCAAAGTTGGAGCTTTGTGGAGCGGAGTTGCTGGCTAGGCTCATATCTGAGATAGCTGGAATGGATGTATTCAAGGGAAGGTGTTACTGTTGGTGTGATTCTGCCGTTGCGCTCTCTTGGATTCGGGACGAGCCGTCAAGATTTAATATTTTTGTTGCAAATAGAGTGTCAACGATTCAGGAAATGACCAAAAAAATGGAATGGCGCTATGTTCCCACAGCTTTAAACCCAGCCGACATTCTGTCTCGAGGGGCTCATCCGACTGAGCTGAATGAGTCACCTCTTTGGGCTCATGGTCCTCCATTTCTTTGCGGCTCCTCAGATGACTGGCCACCCACTGTGCTACCTGATAAGCCAGCCCTTGAACTTCGTCGGAAGGCTCTTCTGGTCAAATCGCCCTACATGGACATTATTGCTGATTCCAAGTATGCGAATTCATTTGCTTCTTTGCAACGCGTTTTCGGATACATTCACAAGTTTTGCAACCGAATTCGGCGCCCCGGACGACTAGTCCAGCGTACTCAGCTATGGGAGGACATGAAGTCACTGCGGGCAAGGGAAGCAGTCTCCTCATCGAGCTCAATCGCATCGTTATCGCCATTCATGGATCAGTTTAGACTTCTCAGGGTAGATGGTCGACTGAAAAACTCTTCGTTGGATTTTGATGGCCGTCATCCCATCATCTTGCCCAGCAGCCATCCACTGACTCTTGCAATAATCTCCCATTTTCATGAGCGGAATCTGCACGCTGGTCCTCGAGCTTTGCTTGGACTAATTCGATCCCAATATTGGCCTATTGGGGGGAGGAAGACGGTAAACAAGGCAGTAAACAAGTGCGTAAGCCCGACTGAAGCCCAGGGTATTGGAGCATATTATGGCGGATCTTCCAAAGGAGCGGCTCGATGGTTCTCATGCCTTTGAGATCACAGGCATGGACTTCTGTGGGCCGTTTTTCTACAAACCGGAGGCACGCAACAAGGCTCCAATCAAGTGCTACGTCTGCGTCTTCATTTGTTTCGCTACCAAGGCTGTTCATCTAGAGCTTATAAAGGACTTATCCACAGTTGCTTTTCTACATGGACTAAAGCGCTTCATATGTACCAGACGAAAGCCGCGGCAAATTTGGTCAGACAACGCAGCCAATTTTGTCGGCGCTAAGAATGAGCTGATGGAATTAAAGCGCCTGGTCCTCAGCGATGACCATCAGAAGGCGCTGCTGGATTTTTGCTTGGTCGAGGCTATAGACTGGCATTTCATTCCTCCGCGCTCCCCTCATTTTGGTGGTCTATGGGAGGCTGCAGTGAAGACCGTGCGATAGGCAACTCGGTTCTTGAATTTGACGAGCTGCGGACGCTGTTGTGCCACATCACGGCAGTGATTAACTCAAGACCTTTAGTTTCAATTTCAGAGAGCCCTGCCGATCTAGATGTTCTAACTCCAGCGCATTTCTTGAATGGTGGCCCTCCTTCTTCGTTCGCTGAGCCTGACGTCACGCAGCTAAACTTCGATCGGTTGGACGGCTGGCAGCGCGTTTCGTACCTGCAGCAGCTCTTCTGGTCCCGGTGGAAGGAGGAGTACATAACGTCACTGCAGCAGCGCTCAAAATGGCGCACTGCGAAGCCCAGTTTAGCAGTCGCAGATTTGGTTCTTGTCAAGGATGAGAATCTTCCTCCCATGAAGTGGCCACTGGCGAGAGTGGTCGAGCTTTTGCCTGGACGAGATGGCGTTTCCCGAGTTGCTGTGCTGAAGACGTCATCTGGAATCACCAAGTGCGCCGTCAACAAGCTGTGCCTGCTGCCCCTTAAAGATGCTGTTGAAAGTCAGGCTTCCAACGGGGGGAGTATGTCGGGTCAAGCAGCTTAAATATTTTAAATTATTGCCAGTGGTGCGGCCCAAAGGAAATGCAATTTGGTGTTGTCGTTTCCAATGCCCCCACTGCAAAGATCATTTTCTACCGCATATGCGCATGCAGCGGAATTCTTTCGTCTCCTTATGTCGCAATCTCTCGGACTCGGCTTAACAGCGTCCCCGAGCAGCTCTAACGCTCTCGGGCTATCATACGCTCTCGCTCGCGTCTAAGCTTGCTGCATAGGGCCCGGCAATTTGGCCCGTCAGCCCTTGCATGGGCAGTCTTGAGCTAATCGTCGCAGCTATTAGATTAACATCCTCGCATCAATCGTTCGCCCAATCATTGCCATATGTACATACGCGATAAGTTGGTTTACATATGCAAATAAATTGTGAATTATAAACAGCCCCTCGACTTTCATTAACTTCAAATTGCAACAGTTATTAAAAACGCTTAATAGCTTAACATACTTTGTCCTCATTTTTATGCCTGTCAAAATCTTAAATGGGGATATCTTGGTACTTCTCGGAGGAGTGGAGTTTATAAACAATTGTACCCTACCAACATGCTTGTACCAGGCTTTCGGATCTTCTGCGCAAAGCTTTGTTAACATAGTAGTAACGACCTTATTAATTCGTTCTACCTGTCCATTACCACGCGGCACTCCTGTCGCTATCAGCAAATGTTGGATATCCTGTTCCTTACAATATTCCTCGAAAACATTAGCAGTAAATTCAGTGCCTCTATCTGTGATCTCACGCTTCGGGTTTCCAAAAACTTCGCCCTGTTTCTGCAACCTATCAACCACATCATCAGCGCCTGTACTCTTTGTTGGATAAAGCCAGACAAATTTAGAAAAAGTGTCGACAACTACTAGGACGCGGTTATACTGTTTCTTAGTCAACTCCATCGGTCCAATATGGTCAATATAATACGTTTGCAAGGGCTCATCAGATTTGTCAATTACATTCAAATACCCTTCTTTCTTTCCAAATTTTGCGTCGCTCACAATGCACTCCACACACGACTAAACAATCCTATCCACTTTCCCTAACAAATCTGGAATAAAGTGTTCGCGCTGCACTAAATCGATAGTTCTTTTGACACCAAAATGACCCTGACGATGAGCAATCATTATGATTTCGCTTTCCATCTCAGATGGTATTACGATCAACTCTTTAACTGGATCCTTCTGCAAAATGTCATACTTCAAATAAAAGTCGTCATAAGAACCCGACTCTAGCACCTTACAAATTGCTGATATCCAAATATCCTGACGTTGAGCCTGCTTTATTCGATGTCTCAGTGAATCTTCCAACAACAAACAGTGCACTCTACTCAATGCATCGACGTGTTTCATCTTGGTCCCAGAACGATGCTCAATTTCATAATCGAAGCCCTGAAGAAATATGGCCCAACGAGGTACCTTAACTGGAACATCTAGTTTCCTCATCGTTAACGCAAAAGCATTACAGTCAGTAATAATCTTTTTCTTTCTCCCAAGCAAATACACTCTCCACTTCTTTAGAGCCTGCACTATAGCGAGTACTTCAAGCTCGTATGAAGGATACTTTTCTTCATCTGGGGTTGTCTTGCGACTCATATATTCTACCGGGTGGAAACATTGATCCTCTGAGTCCATTTGCAAAAGTATGGCTCCATACCCATACATACTTGCGTCGCAGTGAACTTTAGTTTTGCCCTTCTGATTTAACAACTTTAATACAGGAGAACAGGATGCCAACTCTTCTTCACCCATTTTGAAAGAAACATCCTTTTTCATCAAGTTTGTCAGTGGTCTGGCCACGACAGCAAAATCCTTAACAAATCTACGGACATAGGAAGTTAGGCCCAAATAGCGTTGAACTTGTTTCCTGTCTCTCGGAATTGGAAAATTTTCAACTGCCGAATTTTTATCTTGAGATGGTCATATCGTTGAATTCTTTATTATGTAACCCAAAAAATTAACCTTGCGCTGTAACACTTACGATTTCTCCCATTTTATGCGTAATCCTGAAATCTCTGCGATACTCAACACCTTCTGTAATTTTTCAAGTCCTTCTTGCACATCCTTTGATGGAATAATAATATCGTCCATATACAAAATCAAAATACCGTCATCTATCAAGGGTCTGAAAACCGCATATATGTACCTCATAAATACTGGAGGGGAGTTAGTCATCCCAAATGGTACATAATTAAATTCATACTGTCCACTCTGTGTGATAAAAGAGGTATATTTACGAGAATCCTCATGTACTGGCACGTGAAAAAACCCATTAGACAAATCCAGCGTAGTGAAAACACGTCCTTCCTGAAGCTTGAGTAAAACATCGTCGATTAACGCCATTGGAAAATTGTCACGAATTATCTTTTCATTAAGTTTTTTATAATCACAACAAAGTCTTTTTGAGCCATCCTTCTTGGCGACAAGCACTACAGGGGACGAGTATTCAGAAACACTATGGCGAATTATTCCTTCCTTTAACCAATCCCTGACCTGCTTATCGACTTTTTCATTGTCCACGTAAGGTAGGCGTCTAGGTCTTTGACGGACCGGTACTTTATCTGACAATATTATCTTCATTTCAACAGGGCTGTTTTCTGGTTTTACGGGCTTATAATTTTCTACCAACCCCGCTATTATTGACCTCACCTCACGGTTCAAATGCGACAGGTCTATTCCTCGTGAAAACTCTTCAATAATATTGCTCGACAGTATCTGATGGAACGTCTTTTCCAATTCATCAATTGCGCTCCCTGAATCCGGAGGCCTGCTCACTTGAGTATCACTATGTTGAATGAACTCTAGATTTCGGCTTCCTTTAGTGAAACTACTGCTTACATACTCCTTTTCGGGTGGAACTTCAACCTCCCCTTGACGGATGTCATTTATTGAATGAAAGAAAACTCCTTTGTTCCCTATGCTTGCACTAACAAAATCAAGAACATCACTTCCAATTACACCTTCGTACAGGGTATCATCGTCCATTTCCAAAGGAACGTCAACTTAGTAACTTAGTAACAACTTAGTAACAACGTTAAATTAACCCAACGTATAGATTTTCTTGCCTCCTATTCCTATCAATTCTTTTATATTGTTTTTCAACGTAACTGGGAAAATCTTTCTGTAGACTTTCTCGCTCATGGTACAAATATCGCTGCCAGAATCAAACAATGCAGTGATATCTTCATTACCAATTTCGACATTCTTAAAAGCCCGATTAAAACTGGTCTAAGAAAGTTGCTGGACATTTTAAATTTACTTCTCTGTTACCATTCGTAAACCTTTTGCCTCGCATTGATTTGCCTTGTGACCTAGTTGATTGCAATTAAAACATTTGACGGCACTTTCCTTGCAATATGATTACTACCTCCACATTTGAAGCAACGCCTTTCATCCTTGATTTTTACCGAACTATTCTCTAACTTTGGTTTTGCCCTTAGCGTACTTCCTTGATTCGCACTGATCTTTTCATAAATCTTAATTTGCTCACGAAATTCTTTAAAATTGTTTGCTTGGTACAGACAGCTTTTGTTTTGCTTGGAGTCTGGAAAGTCCTCAATAATATATTCAATAATACTTTCTTCATCTAGCTGGGATTGACTTGCCAGGTACACATGCTATAAAAATATTCAATTAAAGTCTCCTTATGGGTCTTCTTTCTATTTTCTAATAGCTTATGAAATTGCTTTGCCGTTAACTTCTCACTAAATTCACTTTTTAGTGCTTCCTTCAGAGAATTCCAATCATTAATGCCAGATTGACTGCTCAAAAATAATTTCGCTGCACCTTTCACTAATGTCCTGCCATAAATAAACTTTTGCAAATCATTCCAATTCACTGTTAAGGCATTAAGTTCAAAATCACGTAGCCAGTCATCAACATCCGGAGAACCATTGCCCGTAAATGCTGAAAGGTAATCTTCGATGTCTCTTAATGTGAACGCCATGTTTACTGAACTACCAACTGCTGCTTCGCTTACCGAATTTAAAATTGGCGCGTCTTCTGTCTGTTCGTCCCCAGTTATATTGATCGTTTCTTCGTATATATGTAGATTCTTTGTTTTCGTCTTGATCTAGTCTAAAAAACGAATATAGTGTCTCCCGTAAAACTGATTTAACACCTGAATGCTGCAGATGTAGCTCTTTCAATTTTTCTCTCAACTCTGCTACGGTTAGGTCTAAAAGTTCTTCGCGTTTCATATTACACTATTAGCTAAAATATAGTTCACTTTGAATCCGCTTCCTAAAATTTGTAACACCTTAAATGTGTTCCGTATATTCAATACTTGCGTATACAGATAACAGGTGTGAGAATCGTCTTTTCCAATACACGCAGACAAACGATGCGTTCTTCTTCTTTGTCTTCTTCACGTCGTTGTCGTTCGCAGATTATACAAGCCGCACGTGGCCGTGCGAAGTGCCACTGTTGTTGCTTCGTCGTTTTCTGCTTTCCTCTTTTCTGCACGTTCGCAATCTGAACGTCTCTTCAGTCCTCTTTGCTCTGTACTTTCGTCGTTGGCTTTTCACTCTTTCCCGTTTGCCTTGCTCTTTTGACGAAAACGAATAATGCCGTTTTGCGTCCTCTTTCCGCTTTATTTTCGGGTCTGCGTTTATTTTGTAGCTCTTCGTCGTTAGCTACCTCTGCTCTCTGCACTTTGACGAAAACGAACATTGTCGTTTTGCATCCTCTTTCCTCTTTATTTTCGTTTCTCACTGCCGCTTCTCGGCATCTGATTTCGTCTTCGTTGCTTCGTTGGTCGTAATTTCACAATTTTGCGCAAAACTTGATGGTATTGGCAACTTGTACACGTATTCACTTGTGGTTCTATCCCGGACGGGCCCCCAAATTGTAGGGATCCTTGGTGAGCTCCCTACAAGTGAGTAAGAATCCGCTCCAGAAACTCCATCAAATATAAGCCACACGTCGTTGTATTGTCTTTATTTTAATAATGGTTACAATAAGTTTCCTTTTTCTTAACACGTTCTTCTCTGCACGTCTACTCGCTCCCGCTCCCTCTCATACCCTTGACTATCCCTAGCGATAGATCGATACTCATTAAAGGGCTGCCAACCCTACATAAGGATAGGTTAAAGAAATATATTAATTGAGAGCTTTAATGAAAAGATATGATCAACCTATGTATACAAAATTTGTATACAAATATTATTACACGTATTACAAATATACAAAATATACAAACAAAAAATGATCAATAAGAAAAACTTTTAAATATGAACACAAAGACACGAAATATAAAATGTAAACATTTACAATATATACAATAGTAAGAATACACTACACTTTTAAATAACTCCATAGGAATACGTTTTTTGGGGAGGTGTAATATGCCTGCCCAGTATATTGTAGGGTATCCATACATTAAATATTTTGTGACACTTTATCACAATGCAAATACATAAAGCGACAACACTTAAACATCCAAACGCTCAACCGCACGTGAAACTCGATCAGCCACTTATGTGCAGACCGATAGCGGCGCGTGGGAACCGCTGAGCATGCACTTTGCAGCCCGCTCGCCAGTGGGTACGCTGAGTGTATATCGCATATCCATGCCTTCTGCAGACACATACATTCAGTATATAGAAAAAATAACATTATGTATTAGACTTAAGTTCATATTCGTATCCAAGCGACTATGCAGTCACAAAAGAGAATCAAAACGGAGCGGACGCTCCAACGAAAAGATTATTAAAATACCCTTCGATTACAGCACTCTGTTGGTTTTGTAGAAGAAGCGTAAAATATATGCTACAATGCGTTGCAGCTTATAAAACATTTATATGTTTTCTTCCCAGGTGCGATTGGCAAGCTTACATGTTTAGCCTTTCTCTCAAGATTGCTGGCTTCTATGATGGACGCCTTCATCCATTTGTCTCGAGATCCGTGCATAAATAATGGTCCATATAACCACCGATGGGGATCTGCAGATCTGCTTGCTGCGATCCCTCTTGGCGGGACTTTGGCTATTCGATTTGCCACAAAGGTATGGTATGTTGATGATGATGCGTTTACCCAGGATAGCACAACGGTGGAATCACTCCAAAAGCATCCTGAAACCGTGTTAACGTCCATGTGCAGATCCTGTCGGAGTTCGAAAACAAGGATTGCAGCACTCAGTTCTAGCTGTGGTAGTGATAGTTTGGCTGTCGGCGCCACACGTGATTTGGAACAGAGCAGTTTTTCTGACACTTGGTTGTTTTTGTATATAGCGCGTACATATACTGCTGCGCCATATGCTCGTTGTTATTGTTATTGATTGTTTGCTTCTCCCTACGCTCTTAATCGCTGCATTCCAAGAGCCGCGAGGGAGGCTCGTCTGCATAGAAGAAATCACACCTACACCGATCGTCATCGACATAGAATGTCCCCATAGAATTACAAATCGAAATTAAAACAAGAAAAGTAATTAATCGAAATATTTTCGTTGCTGGGATTATTTGAATCAATCGAGTTACGCCTTTGGTTGCATTAATTAAATGAATATAACCACTAACCATACAGTATACTGTATGGTTAGTGATATAACTGTTGCACATAAAAGATTCTGTATATTAGGCTTTATTTTATTAATTTCAGACATGCTAATAACTGAAAGTACAAAGACTCATTTACAAAAGAAGCTTAGTTGTCATTTATTCTAGATTCATAGGTAAATTTTATATAATTTTGATATAAACTCACTTATTTTTGGCAACATGTTAACAAACATATTTTGGTTTAGTATATTATTAGTTTTCATGGTGTATAATGTAAATATTTTTATTCAGCATATCATTATTTTTCATTGTGTGTATGGGATGCTAATCCGCGTCCTTTAATGTGTTCTTGGTTTTAACCTTATATTTTTGTATATTCTGGTGGGTATAGTACAAGAGTCATGCAGGGTAAAAATGCGTATTGGCTTTATATTTTTTGGTATATTTGATATTCTGATAAATTCATTCCACAGTGAATCTTATACTATTTTTACAAATTTCGGATACGTCTGGATTTAATAAATAGTTCTGTGGTTTACATAACATGGTCGAACATTTTACCCTTTTTAGTCCCTTTTTTATTCTCGTAGTTTTAATATTTTATAAGCCGTAAAATGTTGTAATATTTATAGACATACATTTTTTTGTAAATTTGTTACAATTATTTTATTACAATTAAGCAACAAATGGAAGCGTAAAGCAGTAAGTCAGTAAATCTTTGCTGATAGTTAAAAACGTATAGATACAAAAATTTGTGTACAAGCAATATATTTTTGTTGTTGAATTTCAGTTATAGTTATGGCCTATAACCCTAAAGGGTTAATGTCGGGCATAATTAGACCTACATATCGGTAAGCGGATTAGCCAAAAGTACGGGTAGGTCTAGATGGAACGGCCAAGTCAATCTGACTCTTTTGGAGTCAACAATCCCAAGAATGAGCTTGTGCACGAACATTACCCCATAACATATTCTGCGATGGTGCAACGACGACAGGTCAATTAGATTTAGTCTACCCCGGTAGGGTGGCAAGATTCTACCCGAGTCCCAGTGAAAGTTACGAGGGGCAAAAATTAAAAATTGCTTTTGCACAGATTCAATAACAACCTGCTGCTCTTTATACTGCGGGCTCCACACACAGAAACAATACTCCAATATCGGACGTACTAATGATATATACAGTTGTTTCGTTACGTACGGGTCGTCAAACTCCTTGGACCAACGCTTGATGAACGCTAAAACACCCTTAGCTTTATTTACAGTTGCAGCTATATGGGTGTTAAAACACATCTTATGATCAAAAAGGACTCCGAGGTCACTTGAACTCGAAATTCGCTCACGGACGAGATTTCCTAAAACATATGAGACAAAATGTGGAGCATGACGGTAAAATGTAATAAGTTTGAATTTAGAAAGGTTCAGAAAACGAAGATTAGTTTAACATGCTCCACAAGAGTAGTTCACCTAGATCCAGTTGAAGGCATGTGTGCAAGTACCAATCAGAGTAAGGCAGACAGATTTTAACATCATCAGCATACATTAGTGTAGTAGAGTATGTTGTAACTTGAGTAAAGTCATTCACAAATAAAATAAACACAAGCGGGCCCAGATGACTTCCCTGTGTCACTCCTGAAGTAACATTAACAATATTTGACAACACATTACAAAAAAAAACACGTTGATTACGGTTAGAGAGATTGGACAGAATCCAATCTAGAAGATTCGATGTACATCCAAGCCACCGGATGGGACTGCCCTTAATCCTGCAGTAGTCTGCTCTCACGGTTCAGGCAACGAGATGGGGCACATGCCCACGCGGCAACACAACGGACCTTCTATAGGTCCAAGTGAGCTCGGGGCGGGAGGCTTACATCCCCCCTCCCGGCTACCGCCTTAACCTAACCTAACCTAGATTAATTAATCATTATTCTTGATAAAAAAAAAAAAACTCAAAAATAATGATTATCTATGATTTTTATTTTTTTCGCTTAAAATAAAACTCAACAGGAATTTACAGCTTCTGTGCTAGAATGTTCGCCAATATTATCGCATATCCTTGTCAAAGGACCACAAAGCTACACCCTGTGCTAAAATTTTCTTTTTGAAAATACATTAAAATGTTTTGTTATTTTTGGTTTTGTTGTCGGAAATACGTTTAATTAGTTGTCAAATATAATGATTATCTGTGAAGAAAATCGTAAAAAATCAAAAGTTTACAAATCATGGCGGCAATGCAGAGATTGTACAAAAATAAAGATTTTGGTGTAAATAGTGTTTTTCTAGGTCCATTAAAAGCAAGAGATTTTTTTATTAAAAAAAAAAAATGATTATTTACGGTCCCTGGTTATTACGCTGCGATATTATATTTTTATTAAACACTTGTTTACAAACGAAACACTGGTGATTAACATAAATTATAATCAATATAAAAGAGATTCGATGATATATTTCCTATTAGACTGACTAGAAATGTTATACCGTTGTTCCTTCCACTTTGTAGATCGAATTATTCCTTGCATGAACCGTTTAGGGTCATATGCTCGGATTATAATTCCCTCTACCATATTATATCCAACACTAATTCTCTTCCTCTTATTAAATTATTAATCCTTGCACACCTTTCTATTTATTAGTAACTGTAGTGGTATTTTATTTTAAGTTTGATTGCATGCTTAGTTTCTTAGTAAGTTTAGTGCTACTTTTCCTCGAATGTTAGTCTAATAGCTATCTTTCTTGCATGTTGGCGTTTGGTTCGGCTAGGCACCGCGCGTCATGCGGCAGCGCCCCTCGGTCGGTTGGGCGGGAGGAGGGCTGCGTTTTGCCTGGGATCCGCGCGTAGCAGCCTTCTGCTGGTTTCACACGGGCCACTTGACGGTGCAGTAACTGCGACGCCTCTTGAAAGATGCAGTCATTGCATGTCAACGTCCAAATATACCAAAACAAAATTACAACAATGTTGTATGATATTTAAACAAGAGGCAGAGAATTCAGGAGCAAGAAAAACACGACCGGCTTAAGCAAGAGCTTGAAGCGAATTGACAAAATAATATTCTAAGAATAAGTAAGATTACTTCAGAGTGCCGAAGCTTTATATCGATAATATTTCTATCTAATGTTTACCATTTTAGTTTTAATTGGCTGAGATGTAAAAAATAAGAAATGTAACAAAAAAAGCAAATAGATCAAATCTAATATATAACGAGAGGGAACGTTGTGAGTTGCTGCTGCGACCGCAACTTTACATTTATACCCGGGACTTAGTCAGTAACGCTCTCCTAGGGCAGACGGCGCTAGCATTGAAAAAGAGTGCATGCGAGAGCGACAGAAAATCAGTCCGAACGTGTCGTCGGGCTCTGCGTATCGACCGAAAATTGATTTGTCACTTTTGGCTAAAATAATAATCCGATCTGATCAAGATTCGTCATCCTGGTAGATATGGTAATTTTCTATGATTGTGCGTTTTTCCCGTATCTTCTAAGCTGTGGATGCCACAGATTGTCCTTTGTGGGGGCGGAAGGGGGTCATATGCCCAGACAAGATGAACGACCTAAATCGTCTTGTGAAAAGGTTCACGGAAGCATGCAACAAAGCCTTCACGGCACCATTCCCCCAAACAAACCAAGGGGTAAAAAGATGGCCCCCTGGTGGTCAAAATCAATAGGCATCCTTCGTAAAATCTGCAGGACTTTCTCCTACAGAGCTAAAAGCGATACTGTGGAGAAACAATGGGTAGACTATAAAATCAGAAATATACAAAAAAGAAAATAAAAAAAGGGCCTCTTGATGGTACGTGGACCAACTCCAGTGAGGAGTCCCCACACATTCTATTATATACTCATTTCCCCGGGTATACAACCATCCTAAAGAAGGATCGGTAGCTTCGATGGAATACATCCGTCAAAAACAGAACAGCTGGGCAGTAAAACAGATTCTAACCGTTTAAATCGCCAGGTCCGGACGAGGTGCTGCAAAGTAGCGGCATACGCGGACGACGTTGCAATTATCTATTCTGCGGGGAAATACCCGCAAACACTCTGCGACTTAATAACATTAAAGCTTGGCTCGAAAACGAAACTAGTCTTATTCTCCTTCAGCGACAGTGCCCATTACTTAGGGTTGTTAATTGACAAAACATTTAGTGTCAAAGATAGAGTGATGAAGGCAACGACAGCGCTCTACACATGCAGAAAAGGGATTGGCTTAAAATGGGGCATGAACCCAAGCATAGTCCAATGGGTAAAGTTCAGCGAACTGGAGCTTTTCGCAGTACTCCAAATAGTGCGCTCAATACCATTTTATGCCTACAAAGCCTTGAACTTGCAGGAAAAGAGCGGGCAGATATGGGTACCACAGCACATAGGTCACTCATCCACACTAAATAACAGCAACATTGTCCCAGCAAAAACGGACTATCAAGTTCCAATAGAGTACACAGATTCTCCCATCAATACAATCATCCTTCATAGAGACGATTGGCTCGAGGGACTTCCAGGCCCAGAGGGGTCCCTAAACATATTTATAGACGGATCGAGGCTGGACAATAAAGTCGGAGGAGGACTCTACTCCGAACAGCTAGACATACGTTACTCCTTCAGGCTCCCTGACCACTGTAGTTTCTTCCAAGCAGAGGTCATATCAATCAAGGAAGCTCTGAACTGCCTTCATGCAGCTGCCGTTACGGCAACTCGAAAAAACACTTATGGTGACAGCCAAGCTAAGTGCGACTAAAGCTAAAAGCGATTCCCTCGAACTCGGCCACCGTGGCAGACTGCCGCAGATTTCATTACAAAATGGCTCAGCAATTTGCTATCAGCGTTATATGAATCGGGCCACCAGCTCATTGAGAGCAACTGTATAGCAGACGAGTTGGCCAGATCTGGTACTAAAATCCCCCCTCTCCAACATAAGGAGGATATTCGTATACCAATGGCCACCTGTAAGCTAATCATAAAATAACAATACAAGCGAATAATATACGATAGTTAGCGATCAGCGTCATGTTGTCACATAACTCGCAAACATGGCCGACAATAGATAGGAAGCGCACCTCTGAGCTCTGCAAACTTGGCAGAAAGAGGTGCAGCGCAGTGATGCGTTTTCTCACAGAACATTAACAATAAATTGTTAGAAATACTTAAATAGTAGAAAAAAAAAAAAAAATTATACCTGTCATTAGGGAAGAATTTAATCAAAATAATAATTCTTTATCCAAAAACCTGTTTTATATTTACCACTATTACATAGAAATCATACAAATATGTATATCATACATTTATATCTCTAACAACTTTTCTTTATGATCACGTATACGCTTCTTGTCATATATGGGCTATTGTGGTAGGCGTGGTCAAATGATTTATCAAATATATTAAGTTTCAGCTCGATATCTGCTTTATTCGTCTTTATGCAACGGGCCGAAACCGGCCTAAGTGTGACGGGCTCCGAGCGAGCTTTGAGCCGCCTCTACCTAATCTTTCATGCCAAAATGTTCCATCCCCGCACTCCACTTCAACATGCGTGTATTTTTTTTTATATGGCTAGAAAATACTAAAATAACAATACTACAATATAACAAATAATAAATAACATAAATATATTTATTAAACTCACAACCACCAGTATCCACTGCCTCCATTTTGTATTGTTTCAGGTGTATTTTTGGCTTTTTTTGGCCTTGAAAATTTTTAAATTTAAAATAGGATTAGAAATATGTCTAAGCCCGAAATATTTTGTATTGCCATTTATTGTTTTTTAGGGTTGCATTTGAAAACCATCGGCTAAATATCGTTATCGTTCGTTCTCTTTTCTTACCGCGATTGCATGCCTTTTACAATGTGTAAAAACGTAATTGAATTATTTTTTCGTGCGTCGGCTTGTGCTTTCTTTAAGAACGCTCATCCAAGTGTCCCCTGCTGAAAAAGGCCTCGTGGGTGATGCTATCGCTAAACGTAATGGTCTGCATTGCAGTAGCAGAAGTTTAATTTCTCCAATGCCAGGGAGATAGCCTCATTTAAGATAAGCGTCTTTAAATTAAAGAGTTTAAGGTTAAGAAGAAGAATAGGCCCTCCATAAACCTCCCAAATCAGCCCAACGTGCCATCAAAATCTTTCCATCAAATCTTTCCACTCAATCAAAAAACTAACTTTCCTGCTATTAACATACCAAAATGTTAGAGGCTTACGCAGTAAGCTCGACATTCTTTTTTGAGATAGTGTTGCATTTGCATGTTGTTGTGCTTACCGGGACCTGGCTAACACCGGACATTCTTAGTTGCGAAGTGTTGTCAGGCGGGTACACAACTTTTAGAAAGTGGACTCAAACTTCACGTCGGAACACGTCCAGGAACCAGCACATTCCAATTCATCGCTCCCACAGGCTACCGATTTACTTTTGAAATCAAATAAATTGGGGCTCCCGTTTTCACATTCTGCAAGATTTCTTTGTTTTCAAAACGAGAACATTTTCGTTGACGAAATGAAAAGTAAACAGCTTTTTATACAACAAAACGAAAGGAAAAAGGAAAAAAATAGATGAATAGATAAACCTGACGCCTATATCAGGGTAATTCATTTTGTGCTTTCTTTATAAATAATTTTATTTTAACCAACCTCAAATTTGCCTCGGAAAAAATTGGCCAGGTCAACAACAATTTTCGTTTTGGTGCAAACAGCTGAGGCAGTCCGATTTGGTTATCGAAACGTTGGAAAGAAATAAATTTTGGCGTATAACATCACAAATGCGCATGTAACAGCTCAGACTGTGAGTAAAATGCGGTTAACAGAACATCTGTTTCCCACCCCATTTAATTTGGACTTTAAAATATAAGTGCAGCAAATTAATTTTTTATTTCAAAATTACAGTTTATTATTATATCCAGGAGAAAGCATATTGGCAATTTAATTTTCAATTTGCATGCCGTTACTAACAGTTCGTCAGACATGTTAAATACACAATTGTTGCATCTAAGATGTCTGGATCTTCTTGGATCACGTAATTTCTGCCGTCGTTTTGCTTCAAAACAAGTAATTGAAAAAATAAAAGGCATTTTAATCACGCTGTATTCTTATAGGCTATTCACACTGACGACCATCCACCATCCATTTCGGGGATGGTCCGTAAGGATTTGCCGTTCCGAAAATTTCCCAGTTAGTCCACCATCCATTTTGGATGCTCCTAAACCGCACGTTTCTATGCGATAGTTAGCAGATGGTATTCAAATGCAACTCTGAATAGTTTTCATTCACAACGAAATAATGGTATACACTGCGAAAACGTAAACAATGATTATGACAAAAAAAAAAACAACAATCATGCCCAATGGCTCGGATGCATTCAAGGCTGGCGATGAGATTGAATGCGGCATGGCCTAGTCTGCCAGGCTGAAGTTGCAAGTGTGTGGCGAATAAATGGCGGACGACTGCCAACATAGAACAAATATTTGTATGCTCTGTAAATGCTTTATGTTAAGCATAATTTATTCTTTAATAATGAGTTTTTTTCGAGTTGGATGGATGTAGTCTGGACGGATCATGTAGCTCCAGCACCTTTTCTGGCAACAAAGGCCCCCGCCAAAGCGAACCAAAAAAGTAGACACTTGGATGGCAGAGATCGCCAGAGAGCGATTCGAAGAGCAGAAGGACCTTCACAGTAGAGTTGTGTTGCTCATGAGTGAGTGAACAAAAAAGATTTGTTCACTTAAGTGAGCCACTGAACATGTTTCTTCAAAGCTGTTCTTTTTTGTTCACTTGTTCTTTGTTGTTCACTTGTTCTTTGTTGTTCACTTGTTCTTTTTTGCTCACTTGTTCTTTGTTGCTCACTTGTTCATTTTTGTTCACTTGTTCTCTACTTTTTGCGCAATTTTGCTCCTCAAAGGGTATTTTGCGATCTGGCAGCTGTTGCTCATATTTGCGCTTACTTCACACTTTTTGTATTACCGGCAAAGCTGTTTACTCTTTCAAAAATTCAGTATGTAGCTAATTCGAATGTATAGTGAAATTTGGAATGATCTGTGCATGAATAGTGAACAACTGAGTGAGCAAGTCAGCAACTGAGCAAGTGAGCAACTGAGCAATCTAAGAGCAAGTGAGCAATTTGAGTGAGTTGACTCACATACTAAAAACGAACAAGTTAACATGTTCACCAAAACGAGCAATGTTTACCCAACACTACTTCGCAGGAAGAAGGAAGAACATGATATGAGCCAGGAAAAGATAGCCTCCTCCACACGCAAAAAAAATTCCAGAATGATTTATTAGAAGTGCTGAGAAATATAAATAAATAAGTTTATAATTTGCATTATAGTCTAAACAATATTTTGCGATTGCAGAACGTATCTGTTCTGCTGACTTATTAAAATCATCAGAACTGTTGCTGGTATCGGGCTGTTCGCGTATTGTTCAGGCCAGCAGGAGATGATTGCCGCGCACTGTGCCAACGCCGGGCTCTCCGGTCCCAACTTGCGCTCGCGGGCTCGGAGGGGCGCTCGGGAGGTCTACGATTCACAGGTCACGATCCACACGGCGCTCAAGCCAGCATAGAGCATAGATCATAAGCCTTAGAAGTTAGTTACGTTTTCACCCCCGATTCGAACAGCCGAGCTACCGCGCGACCCCCCGAACGGCTACTAGGAGGTTTCACTGGACAATCATTATCGTCTGGAAGAATTGAGCTTCGTCCGCCCCACTACAAACATTGGTCCTTCGAGCCGGATCTTCGCCTGAACAAAAGGAGAAGTCTACCCCAGCAAGCACCGGCGGATAGTTCCCAATTTCCAAGATAAGTACGGATCCCCCATCTGCCCATCTCCAGTGGCTCCTCTCCTCCTGGTCCCAGTCGGCTGGACATATTCATATATACATAAGTGCCACTTCTTTTCTTCCACCGTTCTACCGACGGCGCCATATTATCGGCAATTCTGGACGTTCTGCGCTTCTTCGAGTGCTCCTAAACATCCACATTCCGAATAAAAACGGTCGTGCTTATAGTTCCGTTGTCGGTTCAACCAATTCTACCGCAGTGATTTTAAAATAATTCACCCGCAGCAAGCCTAATTTTATCCGCCGACTAATACGCCAACCCCCGTATACACATACACATCGGCATATGTACATGTACATATGTATGTACCGCTTTAGCTCCAAAAATTAAACCATACTTCGTTCTGCCAATGCTTGTGGCCTCCTACTTTTCCAAAGGTTTAGTTTGATCCGAGACAGCTCCTGCATTCCGCCTCCGATCCAGTGCTTACATTCATATACATACGTATATCTGTCTGTCATTAATATTCCTACCTCTCCCAGACACCAGCTGAGTTTCCGTGGCTGACATATGCACAGGAATACAAATATACATACATATGTGTAAGCACATATTTTTGCAGCCACCTGGTTTATTCCGTGCATGCCAATGGTCCATAGTTTTTTTTATTTTAAAAATACATACACATATAAAACAACAAACGAATCAATACGTACGGCACATATTTACTTACATATACTTACGCATTTTTTTGAAAGTAGCATATTCTTGCATAGCTAAATATATATATATATGTATATTGTATATAAATCGGTTACTCCGTTTTTTTTACCCGTTGTTTCAATCTCATCAAAAGGCGGGCTCGTTAATCCAAGCCTCGATACCTAGCACTTGCATCCATACACACACACACATACAAGCAACAGCAGCGGTGCATTCTTTTCGTCTTTCCTTTCGCTTTCGCTTCTCCACCGTTTTTTTGCTTCGCACAATGACTTGCCATCCCCATCTACATAGAAAACCCAAGGTTGGCTCCAGTGGAAAAACTGTTCCACCTCAACAAAAAGACCAGCGGTGAGGCCCACGTCATAGTGGCACAGGCTCCACTCACGAACGAGGGTTTCGCGTTCACATGGAGCGCCCTCCGTGAGCGCTTCCTGAACAAGAGGCTGATACTCAAAGCCCAGCTGAAGATCCTTTTCAGTCTGCCCCAAATCCGCACCGAGTCAGCTGCAGCGCTAAAAGAGCTTCAGAGGGCCGTCCACAAGTGCCTTACGACACTCAACCACTCCGAGGTCTCCACAGGCAGCATTTTCACTGACGGAGTGTTAGTGTACCTCATATCCGCGAAGTTGCCGAAAGCGACCTTGGAGCTTTGGGAGCAATCCGTGACACACAAGTCCGAAATTCCCACCTGGCACGCTATGGACAAGTTCCTCAGTAGACTTGGGCCCACTCCAGGGCGAGTCTACCCATGTCAGAGAGTTCAAAGGGCAATCCCAACCCATTCCGTTCCCAAGGGAGCCCTTTACAAGGCGGGTTCACTCGTTCGGAACAACTGTGGATCCGAAGCGGAGAACGTGTGCTTTTTGCTCCAAAGAGAACCATACGATCCGGTATGCCCTCAATTCCTTAAGATGAGACCTGATGCTCGCTCCAGCTATATTAAGCAAAAAATGCTTTGCTTAAACTGTTTCGCAAAAGGCCACCAGATTCGTGAATGCCAAAGCGCCCACAACTGCACACGTGTGGAGATCGGCATCATACGCTGCTGCACTTTGGCACTCCAGTTTCCAGCCAATCCGTGTCCAATTCCGTAAAACTTCCGACTCCTGCCGAAGCTCAGCCTAGCGTTCAGAACTATTTCGCCTCCAGCAAGAGGGCGGTACTCCTGGGCACGGCTATTATTAATATTTGCCACTTGGGGACAAATTTTCGCGCCCGCGCTCTAATCGACCTGGGCTCCGAGGTGACGTTCATTACGGAACGTCTCTTCCAGATCATTAAGTTGCCATTCCGACTCGCCCAGGCACAGGTCTCGGGCCTCAATCAGACGATATCCGCTCAGTCCAAGAAGCTCTGCCATTTCTACATCCGCTCCCCGACTAAGCCGGGCTTACACTTGGACGCCACAGCCTATGTCCTGCTGGAACTATCAGGCAGCCTTCCTTCCCATCCGATCCCGCAACAATCGTTGCGAGACTTGTCGAACCTGCAATGGGTTGCCAAAGCCAAAGCTCACAAATAGATGCCCTGATTGGTGCCGACATCCTTCCATCCATCCTCTTGAGCGGCTCACAGACGAACATCTGTGGATCTCTCCTCGGACAGGAAACCATTTTCAGGTGGGTTCTTACAGGCACCGTGCCAAACACGGTACAAGGCAGGGTCGCATCCTTCTCCACGCAAGTTTCCACAGAGCTAGAGACTCCGTTAGACAAACTCCTCACAAAGTTTTGGGAGGTGGAGAACATTCCTACTAATATAAATCCTAAAGTGGCGTCATTTCCGGTTCCTTTTTTAAACGCGGACATCACCAAAATGTATCGCCAAATTTGGGTTGACCGGAAACACACCCCTTTCCAGCGAATATTATTTCGAAACAAGCAGGGACACATCCGCGACTATGAACTTAAGACCGTAACCTTGGGAGTCAATTGTTTTAGCTCTGCAGGTTTTCCGTTGCGGAAATGGACTTCAAACCACAAAGCTATTCTGGCAGGAATTCCGAGCGCTCATCTTCTCCACACCGATTTTCTGGAGATGAATGAAGAGAGCACGGCTAAGACTCTCGGGATTCGCTGGAAAGCGACTTCAGACGAGTTCGTTTTTGTCCCTCCCGAGTTAGCGCTTGAGTCATACACCAAGCAAGCAGTTCTGTCCCAGATCGCAAGGCTGTTCGACCCCGCGGGGTGCTTGGCCCCATTCACTGTCTGGTCCACGATCTTCATGAAAGAAATCTGGTTGCAGGACCTGGGATGGGACGATGAGCTTCCAAGCGAGATGTTCCAGCGCTGACAAAGTTTCCTGCGGAGCTACACCGCTCTCGACCAAATCCATATTCCAAGATGGGTCGGCTCCCGGCCAGCGGTAAAAGTCGAACATCATGGGTTCTGCGATGCATCCGAGAAGGCTTACGGTGCTGCCATCTGCGTGCGCATTGAGGTTGACCGTTTGGTCGAGGTGCAGCTTCTCACAGCGAAAACGCGAGTCGCACCCGTGAAAACCGTGTCGGTCCCCCGGTTAGAGCTTTACGGGACAGTGCTTTTGTCCGAAATGGCGGCGGCTATCCTCCCGAATATGCCAACAGCAAGTACGAGCTGCTATTGCGGGACCGATTCCACCATTGTCCTCGCCTGGCTGGCAAAGCCCGCGTGTCACTGGACCACCTTCGTGGCCAACCAAGTGACTAGGATATCTCAAGCGACCGATATTAAGAAGTGGTGCCACGTTCCATCCGAACAGAACCCCGCGGACTTAGTCAGCAGAAGCGTGCCGTTACAGGAGTTGGTGGAGAACCAACTCTGGTGGCACGGACAAGCTTGGCTGCAGAGGGACCGAGATCAATGGCCGGCACCAGTTAGTAACTCCCCCGTTATGACCTTAGCGCAGCGAACTGTAAAGGTCCATTTCGCACTCAACTCAGCCGAAGACTTCCTCGAACGATTCTCCAATCTGGGCTCTACGAGTCCGTGCATATATCCTGCGCTTCACCAAGCGCTGCCGGAAGTTAGCCATCGCACAAAAGGGCCATCTTACGAGCGGCGAAATTACCGAAGCTGAAAAAACTCTTCTCGTAGAGACGCAGCGGAGGGAATACCCCGAGGAGTATCGCTGCCTAAGCGGTAAGCGTCCAACGCCAACGTCAAGTTCTATCCTGAACATGAACCCTTTCCTAGACCGTCATGGGTTGATCAGAGCATGCGGCCGTGTCGCAGGGAGCGCATGGCTGATCACGAAGGGGTATGTGTGCGTATTCGTGGCTTTTCCACAAAGGCGATACATTTAGAACCCACGTCCGACCTCACCACCGAAAAATTTCTCGCCGCCTTCGCTCGGTTCGTCGCAAGGCGCGGATGTCCACAGCGTATCCATACAGATAATGGAAAAACTATCGTTGGTGCAGCAACCCTGATTCCCAGTGATTTCCTTGACGCGTTTAAGGACTTTCGTGGCGTTTCATCCCACCAGGAGCTCCACATATGGGAGGTCTATGGGAAGCCGGAGGGAAGAGTTTAAAAACTTTCTTCTACAAGGCCACGTTCACTCGGAGGTATTCGTTTGAAGAGCTTTCTACGCTGCTCGCGAAGATTGAAGCGTGCCTCAATTCCAGGCCGCTCTCACCGATGTCCGACGATCCGACGGAGTTGCCCTCCCTCACTCCCGGGCACTTCCTTATTGGGGGACCCTTAATGAGTACGGGCGAACCCGAAATAAAGGGGAACATTAACTCGATCATCAATCGGTGGCAGCATTTGAAGGAACTTAACCAACAGTTCTGTCAAAGGTGGAAGGAGGAATACCTCAAGGAGCTCCACAAGCGGACGAAGTGGCAGACGCCGACGCCAAATCTGCAGGTTGGCGATATAGTGGTCATCAAAGAGGATAACCTGCCGTCCAACGAATGGCGGCTCGGAAGGATAACTTCCGTGTATCCCGGTGCCGACGACAGGGTCCGTGTGGTGGATATCCTTACTGCCCGTGGTATCCTCAAAAGACCGGTTGTAAAGGTCGTTCTGCTGCCTGTACAACCCCGTAGCTCCATGCAACAATAACGTGAATGTGCACTTGTCCCATTCACAGATCCGTACTAATACTTCTTCGACTTCTCTATTCCATCCTAGTTCCATCCTAATCCAGACATGGCCCCACGGATCCGAGCCAGCCGAACCACGAAGAGCCGTCGTGATCGAGGGATCAACTCGTACCAACAGACCGCCGGATCTGCCGAGGAGTTCATCCGCTACGGACCTGTCACCATTTTCTTCGCCTGAGCCCTGAGAAGAGACTCTGAGCTGTCCTTATTAATAAATATTGCGGGAACTGCCTGGCCCACCAACACTACGGCCAGGATTGTCGCAGTGGCGGGCTGTGCCGGGTGTGAGGCAAAACCACCACACTCTCCTCCACATACCCTCGTCTCGTCGTCCAGTCCGCCCGGCCTCAGGAGTATCGTCGCCATTCACGTCGGCCCACGCCGAACGCCGCCCTCGTCTCCCCGTGAGCCGCCCCGTGGCAGGGACCCCAGCACCATCCGTCGACTCACTTCTACAACATCGAAGCCTCATCATCCTGCTGTTCCAAAAACTTCGAGACGGCGGCGCTCGTCGACCCATGCACGCCGGTGACCTGCATTGACGACTCCTTGGCCAGCGCCTTCAAGTTGCCCACCACTTGTGTGGGCGTAGAGAAAGTGTGTACGACGGTGATCCGCGCCAAAATAGGCGACTTCCAGGTGGAGACGATGCTCAAGGTCGAGCCCCGTTTGCGCATCCGCACGCCTATCCGACAACTGAGCGATTCCGTCCGGGCGCGTTTCGGTGACCTGAGTCTTGCCGATGAACAGTTCCATCGACCGGCCACAATCTCGCTCATCTTGGGAGCAGATGTCTACCCGAACGTGATCCAGCCCGGGTTTCTTGCGCGTGAGGACTGCCTGCCGGTGGCCCAGAGCACCGTTTTTGGATGGATCGTGTCGGGGGCGTGCACCCAGCCATAGGCCACCACATTATACTTTGCAATCCTGCAAGGGGGGGGGGGAGGATGTTCAGGCCAGCAGGAGATGATTGCCGCGCACTGTGCACACGCCGGGCGCTCCGGTCCCAACTTGCGCTCGCGCGCTCGGAGGGGCGCTCGGGAGGTCTACGATCCACAGGTCACGATCCACACGGCGCTCAAGCCAGCATAGAGCATAGATCATAAGCCTTCGAAGTTAGTTACGTTTTCACCCCCGATTCGAACAGCCGAGCTACTACGCGACCCCCCGAATAAATACATACATATATACCACGAAACCATGCGTCTGGAAGAATTGAGCTTCGTCCGCCCCACTACAAACACATATCTTGCTGTTGAAACACGGCCGAAATTATTGCTACATCTTCATCATCCATTATAAGAAAAAAAATGTATAAATCTTCCTCGCAAATGTACTTGTTATTAGCATCAGCTGTTTTTGACGGATGGTGCCAGTGTGAATCGAAGTTGCACATCTGTCAAAAAATCCCACGATTCCCCCAGGATGGGCTCAGTGTGCAGAGCCTATTACAAAGCAGTCAGGTCAGCTGTTTTTGTTTGCCAGAAACGATTAAAAATTAAACATAGCAAAAATATGTGATAACTGGAGCACCTTAAATCGAAAACTAAACGTTTTGGCAGAAAACGAAGTCCGCAAAAGTAAGTGAAAAACGGAGCCTGCCTGATAGTAATCTATTACAAATAAGTTTACTAATATCAATTGTTATAATTATAATAGGACTACTAAGCTATGTAGCCATCAAATTTAAGAAAACTTCTAAGAAATTCACTGTCAAATGCATGAACCCAACAATAGAAGAGGAAGAAGGACCAACCTCAACTATTATACTTGACACCCCGTCACTGTACTCGAAGGTAAACGCCTAGGGACAGACTATTAACAAACGTTGGGTGAGTGACATATCCATAATTCCCCACTTCACATGCACATTATGTTTACGTCCTATTCACCCACCCTAATCGCAAGTAACAGGACACCGCCTAGAATAAACAAATGATTCTTCCCACACTCCAAGCTAGTGTCACCAATTATAAACAATAGACCCCATTGAATCATCCACTCCAAAATCACGCAACTGTCAAGAGATCGATTTCCTAGAATAACGCCACACTTGAGGACTAATCCGCGCTCACACTCCTAACTCCCTCATGTAATGCAACACCGATCACCAGCAGCAGTCGCCTTTCATCAAAGCCGACGCATCCCCAAATAGTGGTCCAGGCACGTACGCCATCGAAACGAAGATGCAGCCGAGGAAAGCGACACCCGAAGCGAGAATCGTGAGCACCGAAAAAAGGGCTGATGAAATCTAGCCAGCAGCGGAAAGATAAGTTCCGGTTAAGTCAAGCAGACCCGCGGTCAAGTCGGTCCAAATTGAGCCATAGAAAATAAAAAACTTAACTTTGAGTTTCGGATATTTCACTACATTGGAGACCACCTGCAAATCTTATTTCGACGGAGTTTGAGTTATTCTACAATACCGTCCTCTTCTTCGGATAATTACGTCTCGATCCGCCTTCTACATTTATTCCTTGCTCGATTCTTTCTTCCCTGCTCGGTTCTGGATCGCAAGTGCATCTTATTACTTCTAGTCTAGCGCAACAGTCTGAGCTAGAGAAGAAAGAAACGGAAGTTTCAGTTTTTGATCTCTCATAGTGTCCGGAGTAGCTGCGCTGAAGGCGTCCCCTGGACAACTAGATAGCCACAGTGCTTTTCAACAGGGGTGAGTATGTTCGGCTAAGCGCCTGTCCATTGCAGGACAAAAAGCATTAAAGAGAACAGATCTTTGAACCTAGCGCAGCTTGTTGTTATTGTTATTGATTGTTTGCTTCTCCCTACGCTCTTAATCTCTGCATCCCAAGAGCCGCGAGGGAGGCTCGTCTGCATAGCAGATCGTCTACACAGATCGTCATCGACAGCATCCGTCGTCTGGCACAGTGGCCCAATAAATATCACTGTAAAAGATATAATCAATAATATCACGTAAAAGATTCTGTATATTAGGCTTTATTTTTTTTTAATTTCAGACATGCTAATAACTGAAAGTACAAAGGCTCATTTACAAAAGAAGCTTAGTTGTCATTTATTCTAGATTCATAGGTAAATCATATATAATTTTGATATAAACACACTTATTTTTGGCAACATGTTAACAAACATATTTTGATTCAGTATATTATAAGTTTTCATGGTGTGTATGTATGTGTATATATTTTGATTCAGCATATCATTATTTTTCATTGTGTGTATGGAAGCTAATCCGCGTCCTTTAATGTGTTCCTTGTTTTAACCTTATATTTTTTGTATATTCTGGTGGGTATAGTACAAGAGTCATGCAGGGTAAAAATGCGTATTGGCTTTATATTTTTTGGTATATTTGATATGCTGATAAATTCATTCCACAGTGAATCTTATACTATTTTTACAAATTTCGGATACGTCTGGATTTAATAAATAGTTCTGTGGTTTACATAACATGGTCGAACATTTTACCCTTTTTAGCCCCTTTTTTATTCTCGTAGTTTTAATATTTTATAAGCCGTAAAATGTTGTAATATTTATAGACATACATTTTTTGTAAATTTGTTACAATTATTTTATTACAATTAAGCAACAAATGGAAGCGTAAAGCAGTAAGTCAGTAAATCTTTGCTGATAGTTAAAAACGTATAGATACAAAAAATTTGTGTACAAGCAATATATTTTTGTTGTTGAATTTCATCCTACTTCTACTTTATCATCGGCAGATGCGGAAATCAATATAATCATAGCGTTTCTTACAGACATACGTTAAAAGCAGAAGAATCGCTATAATCACATGATTTAATTGTATGGCTTCAAATGTTCCACATAGTTCTCCGGAATGAGTCCTGTCTTACCGTTCAGTGTACCCTGCAACCATCCAGGCTCATGTGAAAAGCGCACTGAAAATCAAAAAAGAAGTCAAAATAGGTTCTTTGCGACAATACTGCCGCTTACCATTAGTTATTATTTGATTCGGCTCAAAGGATACTTCCCCTTCGCTTTCTCCCATGCAAGCATATAGTGTCCGCACGCGTCTAAAAATATTTGATTTATTTAGTTAGCTAACAATTATCTGCTAATAATGGTACTTAATTACAAAAGGAGGAAAGAAGAGAAGTTAAAAGTTTGTTAAATTTTGGGTGATTATAAATATTGCATGCTATTAGCTTAAGGGATTGTTCAGGGGATGAGGTATGACAGAGGGAGTTATAGTTATGGCCTATAACCCTAAAGGGTTAATGTCGGGCATAATTAGACCTACATATCGGTAAGCGGATTAGCCAAAAGTACGGGTAGGTCTAGATGGAACGGCCAAGTCAATCTGACTCTTTTGGAGTCAACAATCCCAAGAATGAGCTTGTGCACGAACATTACCCCATAACATATTCTGCGATGGTGCAACGACGACAGGTCAATTAGATTTAGTCTACCCCGGTAGGGTGGCAAGATTCTACCCGAGTCCCAGTGAAAGTTACGAGGGGCAAAAATTAAAAATTGCTTTTGCACAGATTCAATAACAACCTGCTGCTCTTTATACTGCGGGCTCCACACACAGAAACAATACTCCAATATCGGACGTACTAATGATATATACAGTTGTTTCGTTACGTACGGGTCGTCAAACTCCTTGGACCAAGGCTTAATGAACGCTAAAACACCCTTAGCTTTACTGTTGCAGCTTGTAAGCACATCCTATGATCAAAAAGGACTCCGAGGTCATTTGAACTCGAAATTCGCTCACGGACGAGATTTCCTAAAAAATATGAGACAAAATGTGGAGCATGACGGTAAAATGTAATAAGTTTGAATTTAGAAAGGTTCAGAAAACGAAGATTAGTTTAACATGCTCCACAAGAGTAGTTCACCTAGATCCAGTTGAAGGCGTGTGTGCAAGTACCAATCAGAGTAAGGCAGACAGATTTTAACATCATCAGCATACATTAGTGTAGTAGAGTATGTTGTAACTTGAGTAAAGTCATTCACAAATAAAATAAACACAAGCGGGCCCAGATGACTTCCCTGTGTCACTCCTGAAGTAACATTAACAATATTTGACAACACATTACAAAAAAAAACACGTTGATTACGGTTAGAGAGATTGGACAGAATCCAATCTAGAAGATTCGATGTACATCCAAGCCACCGGATGGGACTGCCCTTAATCCTGCAGTAGTCTGCTCTCACGGTTCAGGCAACGAGATGGGGCACATGCCCACGCGGCAACACAACGGACCTTCTATAGGTCCAAGTGAGCTCGGGGCGGGAGGCTTACATCCCCCCTCCCGGCTACCGCCTTAACCTAACCTAACCTAGATTAATTAATCATTATTCTTGATAAAAAAAAAAAAACTCAAAAATAATGATTATCTATGATTTTTATTTTTTTCGCTTAAAATAAAACTCAACAGGAATTTACAGCTTCTGTGCTAGAATGTTCGCCAATATTATCGCATATCCTTGTCAAAGGACCACAAAGCTACACCCTGTGCTAAAATTTTCTTTTTGAAAATACATTAAAATGTTTTGTTATTTTTGGTTTTGTTGTCGGAAATACGTTTAATTAGTTGTCAAATATAATGATTATCTGTGAAGAAAATCGTAAAAAATCAAAAGTTTACAAATCATGGCGGCAATGCAGAGATTGTACAAAAATAAAGATTTTGGTGTAAATAGTGTTTTTCTAGGTCCATTAAAAGCAAGAGATTTTTTTATTAAAAAAAAAAAATGATTATTTACGGTCCCTGGTTATTACGCTGCGATATTATATTTTTATTAAACACTTGTTTACAAACGAAACACTGGTGATTAACATAAATTATAATCAATATAAAAGAGATTCGATGATATATTTCCTATTAGACTGACTAGAAATGTTATACCGTTGTTCCTTCCACTTTGTAGATCGAATTATTCCTTGCATGAACCGTTTAGGGTCATATGCTCGGATTATAATTCCCTCTACCATATTATATCCAACACTAATTCTCTTCCTCTTATTAAATTATTAATCCTTGCACACCTTTCTATTTATTAGTAACTGTAGTGGTATTTTATTTTAAGTTTGATTGCATGCTTAGTTTCTTAGTAAGTTTAGTGCTACTTTTCCTCGAATGTTAGTCTAATAGCTATCTTTCTTGCATGTTGGCGTTTGGTTCGGCTAGGCACCGCGCGTCATGCGGCAGCGCCCCTCGGTCGGTTGGGCGGGAGGAGGGCTGCGTTTTGCCTGGGATCCGCGCGTAGCAGCCTTCTGCTGGTTTCACACGGGCCACTTGACGGTGCAGTAACTGCGACGCCTCTTGAAAGATGCAGTCATTGCATGTCAACGTCCAAATATACCAAAACAAAATTACAACAATGTTGTATGATATTTAAACAAGAGGCAGAGAATTCAGGAGCAAGAAAAACACGACCGGCTTAAGCAAGAGCTTGAAGCGAATTGATAAAATAATATTCTAAGAATAAGTAAGATTACTTCAGAGTGCCGAAGCTTTATATCGATAATATTTCTATCTAATGTTTACCATTTTAGTTTTAATTGGCTGAGATGTAAAAAATAAGAAATGTAACAAAAAAAGCAAATAGATCAAATCTAATATATAACGAGAGGGAACGTTGTGAGTTGCTGCTGCGACCGCAACTTTACATTTATACCCGGGACTTAGTCAGTAACGCTCTCCTAGGGCAGACGGCGCTAGCATTGAAAAAGAGTGCATGCGAGAGCGACAGAAAATCAGTCCGAACGTGTCGTCGGGCTCTGCGTATCGACCGAAAATTGATTTGTCACTTTTGGCTAAAATAATAATCCGATCTGATCAAGATTCGTCATCCTGGTAGATATGGTAATTTTCTATGATTGTGCGTTTTTCCCGTATCTTCTAAGCTGTGGATGCCACAGATTGTCCTTTGTGGGGGCGGAAGGGGGTCATATGCCCAGACAAGATGAACGACCTAAATCGTCTTGTGAAAAGGTTCACGGAAGCATGCAACAAAGCCTTCACGGCACCATTCCCCCAAACAAACCAAGGGGTAAAAAGATGGCCCCCTGGTGGTCAAAATCAATAGGCATTCTTCGTAAAATCTGCAGGACTTTCTCCTACAGAGCTAAAAGCGATACTGTGGAGAAACAATGGGTAGACTATAAAATCAGAAATATACAAAAAAGAAAATAAAAAAAGGGCCTCTTGATGGTACGTGGACCAACTCCAGTGAGGAGTCCCCACACATTCTATTATATACTCATTTCCCCGGGTATACAACCATCCTAAAGAAGGATCGGTAGCTTCGATGGAATACATCCGTCAAAAACAGAACAGCTGGGCAGTAAAACAGATTCTAACCGTTTAAATCGCCAGGTCCGGACGAGGTGCTGCAAAGTAGCGGCATACGCGGACGACGTTGCAATTATCTATTCTGCGGGGAAATACCCGCAAACACTCTGCGACTTAATAACATTAAAGCTTGGCTCGAAAACGAAACTAGTCTTATTCTCCTTCAGCGACAGTGCCCATTACTTAGGGTTGTTAATTGACAAAACATTTAGTGTCAAAGATAGAGTGATGAAGGCAACGACAGCGCTCTACACATGCAGAAAAGGGATTGGCTTAAAATGGGGCATGAACCCAAGCATAGTCCAATGGGTAAAGTTCAGCGAACTGGAGCTTTTCGCAGTACTCCAAATAGTGCGCTCAATACCATTTTATGCCTACAAAGCCTTGAACTTGCAGGAAAAGAGCGGGCAGATATGGGTACCACAGCACATAGGTCACTCATCCACACTAAATAACAGCAACATTGTCCCAGCAAAAACGGACTATCAAGTTCCAATAGAGTACACAGATTCTCCCATCAATACAATCATCCTTCATAGAGACGATTGGCTCGAGGGACTTCCAGGCCCAGAGGGGTCCCTAAACATATTTATAGACGGATCGAGGCTGGACAATAAAGTCGGAGGAGGACTCTACTCCGAACAGCTAGACATACGTTACTCCTTCAGGCTCCCTGACCACTGTAGTTTCTTCCAAGCAGAGGTCATATCAATCAAGGAAGCTCTGAACTGCCTTCATGCAGCTGCCGTTACGGCAACTCGAAAAAACACTTATGGTGACAGCCAAGCTAAGTGCGACTAAAGCTAAAAGCGATTCCCTCGAACTCGGCCACCGTGGCAGACTGCCGCAGATTTCATTACAAAATGGCTCAGCAATTTGCTATCAGCGTTATATGAATCGGGCCACCAGCTCATTGAGAGCAACTGTATAGCAGACGAGTTGGCCAGATCTGGTACTAAAATCCCCCCTCTCCAACATAAGGAGGATATTCGTATACCAATGGCCACCTGTAAGCTAATCATAAAATAACAATACAAGCGAATAATATACGATAGGTGGCGATCAGCGTCATGTTGTCACATAACTCGCAAACATGGCCGACAATAGATAGGAAGCGCACCACTGAGCTCTGCAAACTTGGCAGAAAGAGGTGCAGCGCAGTGATGCGTTTTCTCACAGAACATTAACAATAAATTGTTAGAAATACTTAAATAGTAGAAAAAAAAAAAAAAATTATACCTGTCATTAGGGAAGAATTTAATCAAAATAATAATTCTTTATCCAAAAACCTGTTTTATATTTACCACTATTACATAGAAATCATACAAAAATGTATATCATACATTTATATCTCTAACAACTTTTCTTTATGATCACGTATACGCTTCTTGTCATATATGGGCTATTGTGGTAGGCGTGGTCAAATGATTTATCAAATATATTAAGTTTCAGCTCGATATCTGCTTTATTCGTCTTTATGCAACGGGCCGAAACCGGCCTAAGTGTGACGGGCTCCGAGCGAGCTTTGAGCCGCCTCTACCTAATCTTTCATGCCAAAATGTTCCATCCCCGCACTCCACTTCAACATGCGTGTATTTTTTTTTATATGGCTAGAAAATACTAAAATAACAATACTACAATATAACAAATAATAAATAACATAAATATATTTATTAAACTCACAACCACCAGTATCCACTGCCTCCATTTTGTATTGTTTCAGGTGTATTTTTGGCTTTTTTTGGCCTTGAAAATTTTTAAATTTAAAATAGGATTAGAAATATGTCTAAGCCCGAAATATTTTGTATTGCCATTTATTGTTTTTTAGGGTTGCATTTGAAAACCATCGGCTAAATATCGTTATCGTTCGTTCTCTTTTCTTACCGCGATTGCATGCCTTTTACAATGTGTAAAAACGTAATTGAATTATTTTTTCGTGCGTCGGCTTGTGCTTTCTTTAAGAACGCTCATCCAAGTGTCCCCTGCTGAAAAAGGCCTCGTGGGTGATGCTATCGCTAAACGTAATGGTCTGCATTGCAGTAGCAGAAGTTTAATTTCTCCAATGCCAGGGAGATAGCCTCATTTAAGATAAGCGTCTTTAAATTAAAGAGTTTAAGGTTAAGAAGAAGAATAGGCCCTCCATAAACCTCCCAAATCAGCCCAACGTGCCATCAAAATCTTTCCATCAAATCTTTCCACTCAATCAAAAAACTAACTTTCCTGCTATTAACATACCAAAATGTTAGAGGCTTACGCAGTAAGCTCGACATTCTTTTTTGAGATAGTGTTGCATTTGCATGTTGTTGTGCTTACCGGGACCTGGCTAACACCGGACATTCTTAGTTGCGAAGTGTTGTCAGGCGGGTACACAACTTTTAGAAAGTGGACTCAAACTTCACGTCGGAACACGTCCAGGAACCAGCACATTCCAATTCATCGCTCCCACAGGCTACCGATTTACTTTTGAAATCAAATAAATTGGGGCTCCCGTTTTCACATTCTGCAAGATTTCTTTGTTTTCAAAACGAGAACATTTTCGTTGACGAAATGAAAAGTAAACGGCTTTTTATACAACAAAACGAAAGGAAAAAGGAAAAAAATAGATGAATAGATAAACCTGACGCCTATATCAGGGTAATTCATTTTGTGCTTTCTTTATAAATAATTTTATTTTAACCAACCTCAAATTTGCCTCGGAAAAAATTGGCCAGGTCAACAACAATTTTCGTTTTGGTGCAAACAGCTGAGGCAGTCCGATTTGGTTATCGAAACGTTGGAAAGAAATAAATTTTGGCGTATAACATCACAAATGCGCATGTAACAGCTCAGACTGTGAGTAAAATGCGGTTAACAGAACATCTGGGCAAGAACATCTGTTTCCCACCCCATTTAATTTGGACTTTAAAATATAAGTGCAGCAAATTAATTTTTTATTTCAAAATTACAGTTTATCTTTATATCCAGGAGAAAGCATATTGGCAATTTAATTTTCAATTTGCATGCTGTTACTCACAGTTCGTCAGACATGTTAAATACACAATTGTTGCATCTAAGATGTCTGGATCTTCTTGGATCACGTAATTTCTGCCGTCGTTTTGCTTCAAAACAAGTAATTGAAAAAATAAAAGGCATTTTAATCACGCTGTATTCTTATAGGCTATTCACACTGACGACCATCCACCATCCATTTCGGGGATGGTCCGTAAGGATTTGCCGTTCCGAAAATTTCCCAGTTAGTCCACCATCCATTTTGGATGCTCCTAAACCGCACGTTTCTATGCGATAGTTAGCAGATGGTATTCAAATGCAACTCTGAATAATTTTCATTCACAACGAAATAATGGTATACACTGAAATTTCAAAACGTAAACAATGATTGTGACAAAAAAAAAAACAACAATCATGCCCAATGGCTCGGATGCATTCAAGGCTGGCGATGAGATTGAATGCGGCATGGCCTAGTCTGCCAGGCTGAAGTTGCAAGTGTGTGGCGAATAAATGGCGGACGACTGCCAACATAGAACAAATATTTGTATGCTCTGTAAATGCTTTATGTTATGCATAATTTATTCTTTAATAATGAGTTTTTTTCGAGTTGGATGGATGTAGTCTGGACGGATCATGTAGCTCCAGCACCTTTTCTGGCAACAAAGGCCCCCGCCAAAGCGAACCAAAAAAGTAGACACTTGGATGGCAGAGATCGACAGAGAGCGATTCGAAGAGCAGAAGGACCTTCACAGGAAGAAGGAAGAACATAATATGAGGCAGGAAAAGATAGCCTCATCCACACGCAAAAAAAATTACAGAATGATTTATTGGAAGTGCTGGCTGGCGAAAATCCTCTAGCTGAACCCTCCACGAGGGTGCCGGCTGGGCAATGGACACTGCATTACCCCGGACAAGGGTAATGCACTGTCGCTTGCTCTGTCCGGGGTAATGCAGTGTCTAGCTAAGGCTATGGTCCGGCGTCTTCCCGATTCAAAGTCGGGGGAACCGAACCAGGGCCATGGCTAGAGGTGCCTGGCGGTCAGGCCTAAAACGCTAGGGGGTGGTCCCCCCGAAAAATATTAACCAGTATGGACCCTCGGGCCAACTATGGAGTCGAAGAAGGAGAAAGCACGGGTTGGGATGTCAACCCAAACGTCGGTGGAAAGCGTGACTGCTACCACCGGCGGGCACGGGGAGGAGCAGTCCTCTCTGCGTGTCGCCAGCGGTCACACCTCAGACTTGGCGGGAGCAGGCCAGGTCAGTTGTAAAGCAACTGCCACAACAACAACAACAAAAACAACTCACTCCGTGCCCTGCAAGTTGAGCCGCACAGATGCCGTAGTCGATACAGACACGGATCTGGAGAGCGTGCTCTCTCTAAGCAGGACGGACGAAGAGAGCCTTCTCCGCTCGCCGGAACCAGGCACCAGCTCCCTGCGTAGGGAAGGGCCGAAGCGTTCCAAGGAGGGGATGAAGGCCAAAGCGCAATACAAAGCGGCCCTCAACATAAAAAGCCGGCTGCAAGGCAAAGCAGACATCTCCCAGGAGGAGAAGGTCAAGCTAGCCTGGGCCGAGCAGAGAGTAGAGGAGGGTCGGCTACACTATGCCCAGATGCCACAGATGAGGGCGTCGAATGGCGAATATGCCAATAAGGTGGAGGAGATGATGGCCACCAAGAGGCAACGCTCGACTGAGAGTGCCATTAAGGACACTCCAGCGAGCAAGCGGCAACGCGGGCCCAGGAGTGCAGCCCCTCCACCGAAAACGGCCAAGAAGCCGAAAGCGAAGGTCAGCGAGGTGACCAAACGACACCTGATCGTGGCACTCATTGACCGCAGCGAAGAAAACGGCAAGATGTCAGCGGCACAGTGGAAGCTGGTGCACGCGCGTCTTGTCGACGCACTCTTTGCACAGATGGAGGAAAACCCCGCGGCCCCAATGCCCACGTTCGATGGTGCTGGGTGGCTAAATGGGGTTAAGATCCTGAAGTGCAATGATGACCCAACCCTAAGGTGGCTGACGCGTACGGTCTGCCAACTGGAGGCGATGTGGGAGGGGGCCAAGCTGGAGGTTGTGGACCGGGAGCTTATCCCGTCCAAGCCTAAGGCGAAGGTACTCTTCCCCATCACGATCCAGGGGGACCGAGCGCTGAAGCTCCTTCAGCGGCAAAACGCGGACGTGCCAACGGCCGATTGGAGGATCCTACACATTGGTAGCCCACTACCCAACGAGGGGGGCCAGTGTGTGATCCTCCAAATAAACAAGGAAGCAGAGGATCTGCTATACCCCAAGTTCGGGAAGATGGCGTGGGGCATGGGTAGCGTCTACCTGCGCCTCAAAAAGCGCCACCCTGAGGACAAGGACGCGCATACCCTGCAGGCAGGCGAGGTGGAAAAGGACCTAGGTCACGAGTCCATCGTGGAGGCCGCCCAGGGTCTGGCGCTTGAGGATGAAGAAGAGGAAGACGGTGACCTGACGCTGGTAGTCAACCCGTCAGGTGCAAGCGAGCCAGCCACCCATGCTGAGTGTGCTGCAGCTCAACTTGCATAAAAGCAAGGTAGCGTCGGCGGAGCTCCTCATCGCCATGGAGCAAGGGCTCGCCGACATAGCTCTAGTCCAGGAGCCCTGGATTGCGACAGGCAATTCAGTGGCCGGACTAAAGTCCTCAAATCATAACCTGTTCTACTCAACATCGGTAAGCAGGAGCAGAACCGTCGTACTCGTACGAAAGGGAATCCATGCTTACCTTATGTCTCATTACAGCACGGATGACCTGACGGTTGTGATGCTGGAAAGTGAGGAAAAGCGCCTTCTGGTGGCTTCCTGCTACATGGCTCACGACAGACCCGCACCACCCGACGAACTCAGGAGCCTGGTGACAGAAGCCGGCACCAAAAACTATCAACTCGTCATCGGAACGGACGCCAACGCCCACCATAATGTGTGGGGAAGCACCGACATCAATGACAGAGGTGAGTCACTCTTAGACTTTATATTAGCAACTAATCTATATATAGCAAACGTTGGGGAGGAGCACACCTTCGTAGGTCCGACCTCATCCAACGTGCTAGACCTAACACTTGCAATGGGAAACAGTACTACGGTATCTAGCTGGAGGGTCCTCGATAGACCATCCTTCTCAGACCATAAGTACATTCAGTTCAAGTGCGAATTCAAACATCCTTCGAAGACAACAGTCTATAGAAACCCCCGGAACACAAACTGGGCAAAGTTTAAAAAGACAGTTACTTCGAAGCTCGCGAATCCGGGCTCAGTGAAATCCGCGGAGGATATAGAGAAGTCCCTAAAGACCCTATCCAACGAGCTACTGAACGCCTACCATGCATCGTGCAAACCCTCGAGAACGAAGAGGAGGTCCAAGCCACTCTGGTGGAACCGAGATCTCTCTCTCCAAAGGAACAACCTCAAGGAATTCTTCAAGATCGCCAAACAAGCGAACGAGGAGATTGTCAATGAGGAATATAAAATCCTACTTAGGAGCTACAAGAAGGAAATACGTAAGGCACAAAGGAACTCGTGGAGAAACTTCTGCTCCAACATCGAGAAAGTGCCCGAAACCGCCAGGCTTCGGAAGCTGCTTTCAAAGCAGCCCACAGTACAGAGCCAACTAAAACTAGACACCGGACAGTGGACAGAGGGCAGCAAAGAAGCCCTAACAGCACTAATGGAGGCGCACTTCCCTGGATGCACCGAGGTCACTGACGCCAAGGAGCATCAGGACCTAGCAACCGAGGAACACCACCCTCCAATAGGTCTGTTAACCACTAAGAGAATACACTGGGCCATAGACTCCTTCGCGGGCATAAAAGCACCAGGACTGGACGGGATATTCCCAGCCATGATGCAGTTGACCAAAGAGGTTATCACCCCATGGCTCCTCGCAATATACTCAGCATGCCTAAGCACAGGCTATATCCCCATCCAATGGAGAACCTCGAGAGTTGTCTTCCTCCCTAAGGCAGGAAAGTGCAGCCACGTGAGTCCCAAGGACTACAGACCGATAAGCCTTACCTCCTTTATACTAAAAACACTAGAAAAGCTGTTGGATTTGCACATCAGGAATGAGGTAGAGGGACTGATGTCAACAAACCAACACGCCTACACTAAAGGGAAATCAGTGGAGACGGCACTACACTCGCTAGTAGCCACCATCGAGAGCGCCCTTCACAACAAAAAGTATGCTTTGGGAGCATTTGTGGACATCTCAGGAGCATTCAACAACGTGGCCACAACCGCAATAACAAGTCGCCTAGAAGCGAATAACATACACCCTGCAATCAACGTCTGGATCAAAAACCTCCTAAGTTGCAGACGGGTGCAATCGGAGTGGGGCACTGCTTCCATGGTAAAGGGGGCACACAGAGGCACACCTCAGGGTGGAGTCCTGTCGCCACTACTGTGGAATCTGGTGGTCGACGACCTCATCAAGAGATTTGAAAGGAAGGCCCCAAAGATAACAGCTTATGCAGATGACATAAGCATACTTATTACGGGTGTATGTCCATCGACCCTCAGCTCCTTAATGGAACGTACACTCAGGGAGATACGTGAGTGGGCGGAAGAGGTAGGACTCAGTATCAACGCGGACAAGACGGACCTCATCCTCTTTACCAAGAGGTACAAGGTACCGATATGGACCCCCCCGAAAATTTACCAAACTAGGCTGACCCCAAAATCACAGGTGAAATACCTAGGCACAGTACTGGACAGCAAGCTGGCATGGAGGCCCAATGTAGTGGAAAGGGTGAAGAAGGCTACCATTGCGCTTTATGCATCCAAGAAGATGCTCAGCAGCACATGGGGCCTGTCACCTGCTCTAATGCACTGGATCTACATCTCGGTGGTGCGACCAACTCTGCTGTATGGAGCCTTAGTGTGGTGGCAGGCTACTGAAAAGAAGACATACCATAAGCTTATGGAGAAGACTCAGCGACAGGCTCTGCTCTGTATTACAGGGGCGCTGAGGTCAACCCCAACAAAAGCACTCGAAACCATACTCGGAATCGACCCCCTGGACATTCAAGCTCGCCTGATTGCGGGAAAGGCAGCACAACGCCTCATAGCATCAGGAAATCTATCGCCACAAGGATACGGGCATAGTTCAATCGGCAGGGAAATGACCAGATCAACTGACTACATGACCCCCCAAACTTGCCTTGACGTCAAAACAACCACATCTCTGGGACCTGAAGACTGGAAGATTGGAAGGGACCAAACTGAGCACCTCAATATATACACAGACGGCTCCAAGATGGACGGAGGAGTAGGAGCGGGCCTATACTGCACAGACCCCGAGATAAGGCTGTCGTATAAGCTACCCGACCCATGCAGCATATTCCAGGCAGAAGTTTTTGCCATCGGGAAAGCAGCGGAGGTCGCTCTCCTCACAGAACGAGCACACGATGCGGTCAACCTATTCGTCGACAGCCAAGCGGCGATAAGATCCATGCAGTCGTCCGTGGTCAGTTCCAGAAGTGTCTTGGCGAGCAGGGAGGCATTAGACATCCTAAGCACGACAAAGACAGTGCGGATCTATTGGGTTCCCAGCCACCAGGGCATCGAAGGAAACGAAGCGGCGGACGTACTAGCTAAGGAGGGCGTCGGGCTGGAGAATAGGAGAACCGAGAACGTGCCTGTCTCCCTCAGAACGCTGCAAGGCGATCTAGAGAAGCAGGCTAGAGCACAGACTGATAGCAGGTGGAGGAGTACCACCACCTGCAGAACCTCGAAGATAATGTGCAAGGAGCGCAACGAGAAACTTAGCCACTACCTACTGCACCTACCACGAAAGGACTGCAGACTGATGGTGGGAATACTAACAGGTCACTGTCTGGCGGCTGCACATGCAGCAAAGCTAGGCATCACCAACAGAGACAGTTGCAGGAAATGTGAGGAACCTGGGGCTATCGAAACCCTGGAACATCTCATCTGCAACTGTCCGGCTCTCTCAAGGGCAAGGAGGAGATACCTGGGCGCCCCAGTGTTGGCATCACTGGAAGATGCCTCCAAAAGGACGCCTCAGGAACTGCTGGCCTATGCTAAAAACACCTCGATTCTCGGGGACTTTTTAAAACCACATTAACACTCCCGCGACGGTTCATACACCCCCCCATCCGGATAACTAAGGGCCATATTGGCCTATGCGTGGCCCCGCTGAGGGCCGTCCGGGTTAACCTAACCTAACCTATTGGAAGTGCTGAGAAATATAAATAAATAAGTTTATAATTTGCATTATGGTCTAAACAATATTTTGCGATTGCAGATCGTATCTGTTCTGCTGACTGATTAAAATTACCAGAACTGGTGCTGCTATCGGGCTGTTCGCATATCTTGCTGTTGAAACACGGCCGAAATAATTGCTACATCTTCATCATCCATTATAAGAAAAAAATGTATAAATCTTCCTCTCAAATGTACTGTATTGGCATCAGCTGTTTTTGACGGATGGTGCCAGTGTGAATCGAAGTTGCACATCTGTCAAAAACTCCCACCATTCCCCCGGGATGGGCTCAGTGTGCAGAGCCTGTTACAAAGCAGTCAGGTCAGCTGTTTTTGTTTGCCAGAAACGATTAAAAATTAAACATAGCAAAAATATGTGATAACTGGAGCACCTTAAATCGAAAACTAAACGTTTTGGCAGAAAACGAAGTCCGCAAAAGTAAGTGAAAAACGGAGCCTGCCTGATAGTAATCTATTACAAATAAGTTTACTAATATCAATTGTTATAATTATAATAGGACTACTAAGCTATGTAGCCATCAAATTTAAGAAAACTTCTAAGAAATTCACTGTCAAATGCATGAACCCAACAATAGAAGAGGAAGAAGGACCAACCTCAACTATTATACTTGACACCCCGTCACTGTACTCGAAGGTAAACGCCTAGGGACAGACTATTAACAAACGTTGGGTGAGTGACATATCCATAATTCCCCACTTCACATGCACATTATGTTTACGTCCTATTCACCCACCCTAATCGCAAGTAACAGGACACCGCCTAGAATAAACAAATGATTCTTCCCACACTCCAAGCTAGTGTCACCAATTATAAACAATAGACCCCATTGAATCATCCACTCCAAAATCACGCAACTGTCAAGAGATCGATTTCCTAGAATAACGCCACACTTGAGGACTAATCCGCGCTCACACTCCTAACTCCCTCATGTAATGCAACACCGATCACCAGCAGCAGTCGCCTTTCATCAAAGCCGACGCATCCCCAAATAGTGGTCCAGGCACGTACGCCATCGAAACGAAGATGCAGCCGAGGAAAGCGACACCCGAAGCGAGAATCGTGAGCACCGAAAAAAGGTCTGATGAAATCTAGCCAGCAGCGGAAAGATAAGTTCCGGTTAAGTCAAGCAGACCCGCGGTCAAGTCGGTCCAAATTGAGCCATAGAAAATAAAAAAACTTAACTTTGAGTTTCGGATATTTCACTACATTGGAGACCACCTGCAAATCTTATTTCGACGGAGTTTGAGTTATTCTACAATACCGTCCTCTTCTTCGGATAATTACGTCTCGATCCGCCTTCTACATTTATTCCTTGCTCGATTCTTTCTTCCCTGCTCGGTTCTGGATCGCAAGTGCATCTTATTACTTCTAGTCTAGCGCAACAGTCTGAGCTAGAGAAGAAAGAAACGGAAGTTTCAGTTTTTGATCTCTCATAGTGTCCGGAGTAGCTGCGCTGAAGGCGTCCCCTGGACAACTAGATAGCCACAGTGCTTTTCAACAGGGGTGAGTATGTTCGGCTAAGCGCCTGTCCATTGCAGGACAAAAAGCATTACAGAGAACAGATCTTTGAACCTAGCGCAGCTTGTTGTTATTGTTATTGATTGTTTGCTTCTCCCTACGCTCTTAATCTCTGCATCCCAAGAGCCGCGAGGGAGGCTCGTCTGCATAGCAGATCGTCTACACAGATCGTCATCGACAGCATCCGTCGTCTGGCACAGTGGCCCAATAAATATCACTGTAAAAGATATAATCAATAATATCACGTAAAAGATTCTGTATATTAGGCTTTATTTTTTTTTAATTTCAGACATGCTAATAACTGAAAGTACAAAGGCTCATTTACAAAAGAAGCTTAGTTGTCATTTATTCTAGATTCATAGGTAAATCATATATAATTTTGATATAAACACACTTATTTTTGGCAACATGTTAACAAACATATTTTGATTCAGTATATTATAAGTTTTCATGGTGTGTATGTATGTGTATATATTTTGATTCAGCATATCATTATTTTTCATTGTGTGTATGGAAGCTAATCCGCGTCCTTTAATGTGTTCCTTGTTTTAACCTTATATTTTTTGTATATTCTGGTGGGTATAGTACAAGAGTCATGCAGGGTAAAAATGCGTATTGGCTTTATATTTTTTGGTATATTTGATATGCTGATAAATTCATTCCACAGTGAATCTTATACTATTTTTACAAATTTCGGATACGTCTGGATTTAATAAATAGTTCTGTGGTTTACATAACATGGTCGAACATTTTACCCTTTTTAGCCCCTTTTTTATTCTCGTAGTTTTAATATTTTATAAGCCGTAAAATGTTGTAATATTTATAGACATACATTTTTTGTAAATTTGTTACAATTATTTTATTACAATTAAGCAACAAATGGAAGCGTAAAGCAGTAAGTCAGTAAATCTTTGCTGATAGTTAAAAACGTATAGATACAAAAAATTTGTGTACAAGCAATATATTTTTGTTGTTGAATTTCATCCTACTTCTACTTTATCATCGGCAGATGCGGAAATCAATATAATCATAGCGTTTCTTACAGACATACGTTAAAAGCAGAAGAATCGCTATAATCACATGATTTAATTGTATGGCTTCAAATGTTCCACATAGTTCTCCGGAATGAGTCCTGTCTTACCGTTCAGTGTACCCTGCAACCATCCAGGCTCATGTGAAAAGCGCACTGAAAATCAAAAAAGAAGTCAAAATAGGTTCTTTGCGACAATACTGCCGCTTACCATTAGTTATTATTTGATTCGGCTCAAAGGATAGTTCCCCTTCGCTTTCTCCCATGCAAGCATATAGTGTCCGCACGCGTCTAAAAATATTTGATTTATTTAGTTAGCTAACAATTATCTGCTAATAATGGTACTTAATTACAAAAGGAGGAAAGAAGAGAAGTTAAAAGTTTGTTAAATTTTGGGTGATTATAAATATTGCATGCTATTAGCTTAAGGGATTGTTCAGGGGATGAGGTATGACAGAGGGAGTTATAGTTATGGCCTATAACCCTAAAGGGTTAATGTCGGGCATAATTAGACCTACATATCGGTAAGCGGATTAGCCAAAAGTACGGGTAGGTCTAGATGGAACGGCCAAGTCAATCTGACTCTTTTGGAGTCAACAATCCCAAGAATGAGCTTGTGCACGAACATTACCCCATAACATATTCTGCGATGGTGCAACGACGACAGGTCAATTAGATTTAGTCTACCCCGGTAGGGTGGCAAGATTCTACCCGAGTCCCAGTGAAAGTTACGAGGGGCAAAAATTAAAAATTGCTTTTGCACAGATTCAATAACAACCTGCTGCTCTTTATACTGCGGGCTCCACACACAGAAACAATACTCCAATATCGGACGTACTAATGATATATACAGTTGTTTCGTTACGTACGGGTCGTCAAACTCCTTGGACCAACGCTTGATGAACGCTAAAACACCCTTAGCTTTATTTACAGTTGCAGCTATATGGGTGTTAAAACACATCTTATGATCAAAAAGGACTCCGAGGTCATTTGAACTCGAAATTCGCTCACGGACGAGATTTCCTAAAACATATGAGACAAAATGTGGAGCATGACGGTAAAATGTAATAAGTTTGAATTTAGAAAGGTTCAGAAAACGAAGATTAGTTTAACATGCTCCACAAGAGTAGTTCACCTAGATCCAGTTGAAGGCGTGTGTGCAAGTACCAATCAGAGTAAGGCAGACAGATTTTAACATCATCAGCATACATTAGTGTAGTAGAGTATGTTGTAACTTGAGTAAAGTCATTCACAAATAAAATAAACACAAGCGGGCCCAGATGACTTCCCTGTGTCACTCCTGAAGTAACATTAACAATATTTGACAACACATTACAAAAAAAAACACGTTGATTACGGTTAGAGAGATTGGACAGAATCCAATCTAGAAGATTCGATGTACATCCAAGCCACCGGATGGGACTGCCCTTAATCCTGCAGTAGTCTGCTCTCACGGTTCAGGCAACGAGATGGGGCACATGCCCACGCGGCAACACAACGGACCTTCTATAGGTCCAAGTGAGCTCGGGGCGGGAGGCTTACATCCCCCCTCCCGGCTACCGCCTTAACCTAACCTAACCTAGATTAATTAATCATTATTCTTGATAAAAAAAAAAAAACTCAAAAATAATGATTATCTATGATTTTTATTTTTTTCGCTTAAAATAAAACTCAACAGGAATTTACAGCTTCTGTGCTAGAATGTTCGCCAATATTATCGCATATCCTTGTCAAAGGACCACAAAGCTACACCCTGTGCTAAAATTTTCTTTTTGAAAATACATTAAAATGTTTTGTTATTTTTGGTTTTGTTGTCGGAAATACGTTTAATTAGTTGTCAAATATAATGATTATCTGTGAAGAAAATCGTAAAAAATCAAAAGTTTACAAATCATGGCGGCAATGCAGAGATTGTACAAAAATAAAGATTTTGGTGTAAATAGTGTTTTTCTAGGTCCATTAAAAGCAAGAGATTTTTTTATTAAAAAAAAAAAATGATTATTTACGGTCCCTGGTTATTACGCTGCGATATTATATTTTTATTAAACACTTGTTTACAAACGAAACACTGGTGATTAACATAAATTATAATCAATATAAAAGAGATTCGATGATATATTTCCTATTAGACTGACTAGAAATGTTATACCGTTGTTCCTTCCACTTTGTAGATCGAATTATTCCTTGCATGAACCGTTTAGGGTCATATGCTCGGATTATAATTCCCTCTACCATATTATATCCAACACTAATTCTCTTCCTCTTATTAAATTATTAATCCTTGCACACCTTTCTATTTATTAGTAACTGTAGTGGTATTTTATTTTAAGTTTGATTGCATGCTTAGTTTCTTAGTAAGTTTAGTGCTACTTTTCCTCGAATGTTAGTCTAATAGCTATCTTTCTTGCATGTTGGCGTTTGGTTCGGCTAGGCACCGCGCGTCATGCGGCAGCGCCCCTTGGTCGGTTGGGCGGGAGGAGGGCTGCGTTTTGCCTGGGATCCGCGCGTAGCAGCCTTCTGCTGGTTTCACACGGGCCACTTGACGGTGCAGTAACTGCGACGCCTCTTGAAAGATGCAGTCATTGCATGTCAACGTCCAAATATACCAAAACAAAATTACAACAATGTTGTATGATATTTAAACAAGAGGCAGAGAATTCAGGAGCAAGAAAAACACGACCGGCTTAAGCAAGAGCTTGAAGCGAATTGATAAAATAATATTCTAAGAATAAGTAAGATTACTTCAGAGTGCCGAAGCTTTATATCGATAATATTTCTATCTAATGTTTACCATTTTAGTTTTAATTGGCTGAGATGTAAAAAATAAGAAATGTAACAAAAAAAGCAAATAGATCAAATCTAATATATAACGAGAGGGAACGTTGTGAGTTGCTGCTGCGACCGCAACTTTACATTTATACCCGGGACTTAGTCAGTAACGCTCTCCTAGGGCAGACGGCGCTAGCATTGAAAAAGAGTGCATGCGAGAGCGACAGAAAATCAGTCCGAACGTGTCGTCGGGCTCTGCGTATCGACCGAAAATTGATTTGTCACTTTTGGCTAAAATAATAATCCGATCTGATCAAGATTCGTCATCCTGGTAGATATGGTAATTTTCTATGATTGTGCGTTTTTCCCGTATCTTCTAAGCTGTGGATGCCACAGATTGTCCTTTGTGGGGGCGGAAGGGGGTCATATGCCCAGACAAGATGAACGACCTAAATCGTCTTGTGAAAAGGTTCACGGAAGCATGCAACAAAGCCTTCACGGCACCATTCCCCCAAACAAACCAAGGGGTAAAAAGATGGCCCCCTGGTGGTCAAAATCAATAGGCATCCTTCGTAAAATCTGCAGGACTTTCTCCTACAGAGCTAAAAGCGATACTGTGGAGAAACAATGGGTAGACTATAAAATCAGAAATATACAAAAAAGAAAATAAAAAAAGGGCCTCTTGATGGTACGTGGACCAACTCCAGTGAGGAGTCCCCACACATTCTATTATATACTCATTTCCCCGGGTATACAACCATCCTAAAGAAGGATCGGTAGCTTCGATGGAATACATCCGTCAAAAACAGAACAGCTGGGCAGTAAAACAGATTCTAACCGTTTAAATCGCCAGGTCCGGACGAGGTGCTGCAAAGTAGCGGCATACGCGGACGACGTTGCAATTATCTATTCTGCGGGGAAATACCCGCAAACACTCTGCGACTTAATAACATTAAAGCTTGGCTCGAAAACGAAACTAGTCTTATTCTCCTTCAGCGACAGTGCCCATTACTTAGGGTTGTTAATTGACAAAACATTTAGTGTCAAAGATAGAGTGATGAAGGCAACGACAGCGCTCTACACATGCAGAAAAGGGATTGGCTTAAAATGGGGCATGAACCCAAGCATAGTCCAATGGGTAAAGTTCAGCGAACTGGAGCTTTTCGCAGTACTCCAAATAGTGCGCTCAATACCATTTTATGCCTACAAAGCCTTGAACTTGCAGGAAAAGAGCGGGCAGATATGGGTACCACAGCACATAGGTCACTCATCCACACTAAATAACAGCAACATTGTCCCAGCAAAAACGGACTATCAAGTTCCAATAGAGTACACAGATTCTCCCATCAATACAATCATCCTTCATAGAGACGATTGGCTCGAGGGACTTCCAGGCCCAGAGGGGTCCCTAAACATATTTATAGACGGATCGAGGCTGGACAATAAAGTCGAAGGAGGACTCTACTCCGAACAGCTAGACATACGTTACTCCTTCAGGCTCCCTGACCACTGTAGTTTCTTCCAAGCAGAGGTCATATCAATCAAGGAAGCTCTGAACTGCCTTCATGCAGCTGCCGTTACGGCAACTCGAAAAAACACTTATGGTGACAGCCAAGCTAAGTGCGACTAAAGCTAAAAGCGATTCCCTCGAACTCGGCCACCGTGGCAGACTGCCGCAGATTTCATTACAAAATGGCTCAGCAATTTGCTATCAGCGTTATATGAATCGGGCCACCAGCTCATTGAGAGCAACTGTATAGCAGACGAGTTGGCCAGATCTGGTACTAAAATCCCCCCTCTCCAACATAAGGAGGATATTCGTATACCAATGGCCACCTGTAAGCTAATCATAAAATAACAATACAAGCGAATAATATACGATAGGTGGCGATCAGCGTCATGTTGTCACATAACTCGCAAACATGGCCGACAATAGATAGGAAGCGCACCACTGAGCTCTGCAAACTTGGCAGAAAGAGGTGCAGCGCAGTGATGCGTTTTCTCACAGAACATTAACAATAAATTGTTAGAAATACTTAAATAGTAGAAAAAAAAAAAAAAATTATACCTGTCATTAGGGAAGAATTTAATCAAAATAATAATTCTTTATCCAAAAACCTGTTTTATATTTACCACTATTACATAGAAATCATACAAAAATGTATATCATACATTTATATCTCTAACAACTTTTCTTTATGATCACGTATACGCTTCTTGTCATATATGGGCTATTGTGGTAGGCGTGGTCAAATGATTTATCAAATATATTAAGTTTCAGCTCGATATCTGCTTTATTCGTCTTTATGCAACGGGCCGAAACCGGCCTAAGTGTGACGGGCTCCGAGCGAGCTTTGAGCCGCCTCTACCTAATCTTTCATGCCAAAATGTTCCATCCCCGCACTCCACTTCAACATGCGTGTATTTTTTTTTATATGGCTAGAAAATACTAAAATAACAATACTACAATATAACAAATAATAAATAACATAAATATATTTATTAAACTCACAACCACCAGTATCCACTGCCTCCATTTTGTATTGTTTCAGGTGTATTTTTGGCTTTTTTTGGCCTTGAAAATTTTTAAATTTAAAATAGGATTAGAAATATGTCTAAGCCCGAAATATTTTGTATTGCCATTTATTGTTTTTTAGGGTTGCATTTGAAAACCATCGGCTAAATATCGTTATCGTTCGTTCTCTTTTCTTACCGCGATTGCATGCCTTTTACAATGTGTAAAAACGTAATTGAATTATTTTTTCGTGCGTCGGCTTGTGCTTTCTTTAAGAACGCTCATCCAAGTGTCCCCTGCTGAAAAAGGCCTCGTGGGTGATGCTATCGCTAAACGTAATGGTCTGCATTGCAGTAGCAGAAGTTTAATTTCTCCAATGCCAGGGAGATAGCCTCATTTAAGATAAGCGTCTTTAAATTAAAGAGTTTAAGGTTAAGAAGAAGAATAGGCCCTCCATAAACCTCCCAAATCAGCCCAACGTGCCATCAAAATCTTTCCATCAAATCTTTCCACTCAATCAAAAAACTAACTTTCCTGCTATTAACATACCAAAATGTTAGAGGCTTACGCAGTAAGCTCGACATTCTTTTTTGAGATAGTGTTGCATTTGCATGTTGTTGTGCTTACCGGGACCTGGCTAACACCGGACATTCTTAGTTGCGAAGTGTTGTCAGGCGGGTACACAACTTTTAGAAAGTGGACTCAAACTTCACGTCGGAACACGTCCAGGAACCAGCACATTCCAATTCATCGCTCCCACAGGCTACCGATTTACTTTTGAAATCAAATAAATTGGGGCTCCCGTTTTCACATTCTGCAAGATTTCTTTGTTTTCAAAACGAGAACATTTTCGTTGACGAAATGAAAAGTAAACGGCTTTTTATACAACAAAACGAAAGGAAAAAGGAAAAAAATAGATGAATAGATAAACCTGACGCCTATATCAGGGTAATTCATTTTGTGCTTTCTTTATAAATAATTTTATTTTAACCAACCTCAAATTTGCTTCGGAAAAAATTGGCCAGGTCAACAACAATTTTCGTTTTGGTGCAAACAGCTGAGGCAGTCCGATTTGGTTATCGAAACGTTGGAAAGAAATAAATTTTGGCGTATAACATCACAAATGCGCATGTAACAGCTCAGACTGTGAGTAAAATGCGGTTAACAGAACATCTGGGCAAGAACATCTGTTTCCCACCCCATTTAATTTGGACTTTAAAATATAAGTGCAGCAAATTAATTTTTTATTTCAAAATTACAGTTTATCTTTATATCCAGGAGAAAGCATATTGGCAATTTAATTTTCAATTTGCATGCTGTTACTCACAGTTCGTCAGACATGTTAAATACACAATTGTTGCATCTAAGATGTCTGGATCTTCTTGGATCACGTAATTTCTGCCGTCGTTTTGCTTCAAAACAAGTAATTGAAAAAATAAAAGGCATTTTAATCACGCTGTATTCTTATAGGCTATTCACACTGACGACCATCCACCATCCATTTCGGGGATGGTCCGTAAGGATTTGCCGTTCCGAAAATTTCCCAGTTAGTCCACCATCCATTTTGGATGCTCCTAAACCGCACGTTTCTATGCGATAGTTAGCAGATGGTATTCAAATGCAACTCTGAATAATTTTCATTCACAACGAAATAATGGTATACACTGCGAAAACGTAAACAATGATTGTGACAAAAAAAAAAACAACAATCATGCCCAATGGCTCGGATGCATTCAAGGCTGGCGATGAGATTGAATGCGGCATGGCCTAGTCTGCCAGGCTGAAGTTGCAAGTGTGTGGCGAATAAATGGCGGACGACTGCCAACATAGAACAAATATTTGTATGCTCTGTAAATGCTTTATGTTATGCATAATTTATTCTTTAATAATGAGTTTTTTTCGAGTTGGATGGATGTAGTCTGGACGGATCATGTAGCTCCAGCACCTTTTCTGGCAACAAAGGCCCCCGCCAAAGCGAACCAAAAAAGTAGACACTTGGATGGCAGAGATCGACAGAGAGCGATTCGAAGAGCAGAAGGACCTTCACAGGAAGAAGGAAGAACATAATATGAGGCAGGAAAAGATAGCCTCATCCACACGCAAAAAAAATTACAGAATGATTTATTGGAAGTGCTGAGAAATATAAATAAATAAGTTTATAATTTGCATTATGGTCTAAACAATATTTTGCGATTGCAGATCGTATCTGTTCTGCTGACTGATTAAAATTACCAGAACTGGTGCTGCTATCGGGCTGTTCGCATATCTTGCTGTTGAAACACGGCCGAAATAATTGCTACATCTTCATCATCCATTATAAGAAAAAAATGTATAAATCTTCCTCTCAAATGTACTGTATTGGCATCAGCTGTTTTTGACGGATGGTGCCAGTGTGAATCGAAGTTGCACATCTGTCAAAAACTCCCACCATTCCCCCGGGATGGGCTCAGTGTGCAGAGCCTGTTACAAAGCAGTCAGGTCAGCTGTTTTTGTTTGCCAGAAACGATTAAAAATTAAACATAGCAAAAATATGTGATAACTGGAGCACCTTAAATCGAAAACTAAACGTTTTGGCAGAAAACGAAGTCCGCAAAAGTAAGTGAAAAACGGAGCCTGCCTGATAGTAATCTATTACAAATAAGTTTACTAATATCAATTGTTATAATTATAATAGGACTACTAAGCTATGTAGCCATCAAATTTAAGAAAACTTCTAAGAAATTCACTGTCAAATGCATGAACCCAACAATAGAAGAGGAAGAAGGACCAACCTCAACTATTATACTTGACACCCCGTCACTGTACTCGAAGGTAAACGCCTAGGGACAGACTATTAACAAACGTTGGGTGAGTGACATATCCATAATTCCCCACTTCACATGCACATTATGTTTACGTCCTATTCACCCACCCTAATCGCAAGTAACAGGACACCGCCTAGAATAAACAAATGATTCTTCCCACACTCCAAGCTAGTGTCACCAATTATAAACAATAGACCCCATTGAATCATCCACTCCAAAATCACGCAACTGTCAAGAGATCGATTTCCTAGAATAACGCCACACTTGAGGACTAATCCGCGCTCACACTCCTAACTCCCTCATGTAATGCAACACCGATCACCAGCAGCAGTCGCCTTTCATCAAAGCCGACGCATCCCCAAATAGTGGTCCAGGCACGTACGCCATCGAAACGAAGATGCAGCCGAGGAAAGCGACACCCGAAGCGAGAATCGTGAGCACCGAAAAAAGGGCTGATGAAATCTAGCCAGCAGCGGAAAGATTAGTTCCGGTTAAGTCAAGCAGACCCGCGGTCAAGTCGGTCCAAATTGAGCCATAGAAAATAAAAAACTTAACTTTGAGTTTCGGATATTTCACTACATTGGAGACCACCTGCAAATCTTATTTCGACGGAGTTTGAGTTATTCTACAATACCGTCCTCTTCTTCGGATAATTACGTCTCGATCCGCCTTCTACATTTATTCCTTGCTCGATTCTTTCTTCCCTGCTCGGTTCTGGATCGCAAGTGCATCTTATTACTTCTAGTCTGGCGCAACAGTCTGAGCTAGAGAAGAAAGAAACGGAAGTTTCATTTTCTGATCTCTCATAGTGTCCGGAGTAGCTGCGCTGAAGGCGCAAAAGGGTCACTCCGCGGGATCTGCAAGTGCCAACCGTCACTCGGCCGCTCGTTGCAGAAAAAGTGACTCCGACCACTTAAAGTGTGCAGCAATTGATCTAGTTTGCCACTCTAAGGGCAACGACAGCTGCTGGCAATGCAGATTCGGTAACCGAATTCATCGCCTCGGAGCGTCCGTGTCCGTGGTGTCCGCAAGCTCGCTAGCTGACCCGTCTATACCGATCCCACAAGTGATCAGAAGGTCCTCCTATCCTAAGTTTACCGTAGAAAAAGGCTTGGTGTGATTTTTATGCGCAACTTGATCAAGGGTGACATAGATAGCCCTGATTTTTTGAGCCGCATAAACTGCACGATTCCTGTTAGATTCACTAGAAACTATGTATATACCGGTGTCCCTTCCACTGTGTAGATCGAGTTATTCCTTGCATGAACCGTTTAGGGTCTTAAGCTCGGATTATAATTCCCTCTACCAGATTATATCCTCTAATTCCCTTCCTCTTATTAAGTAACTAATACTCAGATACCTTTTTCGTAATAAGTAATCGTGTTTGTATTTGGAATGCATGCTTAGATCTCTTCGTAAATTTAGTTATAATTTTCCTCGCATATTAGTCTAATAGCCATAACGGTCCGAAACCGGCCCAAATGCGACGGGCTCCTAGCGAGCCTGACAGCCGCCTCTACCTAACCTAAGCTAACCTAACCTAAATCGTTCCAACTATACAATATTAAAATTATGTATCGTCGTCGCAGGCATGGCAAAAGTTAAAGACAATTTTAAAGCAAAGCAGACCAGCAAAGGCAATGCTGTTATTTAAACAATTGTTGTCGTTGAAAATTTCGGAAGACATGAGTACACAGAATAATTTTCCCAAATTTGAAGTAGTACACGAAGCTTTGGCGGTGGTCATCTAAAATCTTTTGAAAGTTTTGTTGTTATGATTGCGACGCGGGATGACTCGCCGAGCTTAAGCATGCTACAAATATAAAGTTTTGAATAAGGGAATAAGCAGGAAGAAAGCGTTAGCAAAAAAATTGCAAGCAATGCGAAACTAAATTTTAGTTATGACAAAACAAAATTTAAGAAAGTCTTTTAGCGTAAAAAAGAAGAAGAGAAGGTCATTTTAAATCCGAATGTCATGTCAAAAGGAAGAAAGAGGAAGCAAACAACAAGGGCACACGTAGTAAAAGCGGGACAAAATTAGGTACATAACATTTTGCAACCAAAGACACAAAAAACCTGAAAAATATACACCAGTTTTAAATATAGTTGTGCATAGTGCATAGACAGTAGCGTAACGGAACATCTATGTTCTGACAAGGAACGCGTTGTGTCGTTCACGGAAGATAATACAAAAAGTATTTTTTAGCCGGTGCCGGGGAACGGTACATAAACAGTGGCGTAACAGCGCATCTATGTTCTGACAAGGAAAGCTTTGTGTCGTTCATAGAAGATAGTACGAAAAGTATTTTAGAGCCGGCGGTAAATCACTTGTTGCTGAAGGGCATGGAACTGTTAAAGTAAAGTTCCGCGATAGAGCGTGTTGTGGAGAAAATTAGCATATATATTTAGTTTTAAACAATGGCGCAAATACCCTAGATATAGAACAAGAGAGAGAGAAAAAAAGGTCACACTATGAAAGACAAGAAGGTCACTATAGTTTTGGGCAGTCGATTAAAGAGCGTGGAGAAAAACGAAGCGTGCGTAAATATTAGGTAATATAAGAATACAATGTATTAACCTCTTATTGCTCATGGGAAATAAAAGCAACCAACGCCTCAGTACCGATTAAATAAAGCGATTGTGTTCTATCCGTATTCTCACGTTCCTGGACTCAACAGAGCGGTTACACTAGAAAATGTTATCTTGGTACCTGATTTGCGGCACAATTTTATATCGGTCAAAAAGCATTAAACAATGACAAAAAATATGTGTTCGAAAAAGGAAAAATGATAATAAAGGCACATCTAAAAAACTGAGATTAAAGTTCAACAAAACCAGAACTCAGTATACTATATAAATAGCGAGAAGTCTACAGATCCGAAAATAAACCAGAAAAACAGAAGGAGATTAGGTCCAGTAATGACATTCATACAATTCCAGAACCCGGACGCCCATCATTCTACGGACGTGGAAACCAGGATGAGCGAGGAAGGAGTATCATATGCTCAATGCGATAGTGGCAGCAGACATACAAGTTCCCCAGAACCACGCAAAAGCTGAACGTTAAACTGAAGGTGGGCTATGGAAAGCATCAATGAAGGACGAGTACGAGTCCCTCGTCGTCCCTTTCAGTCGAACATGGTCCCCCCCTACATCAAATGGATGTTGTCACGGCTTATCTCAACGGCAAAAACGGTCCTGAGGGACACCCCTACACATCAAAATTAATAAAAACCCAAACAAAGAGGAAGGAATCGCCTTCACCAAGTCGCCAAAAATGGCGCGAGACTCACCGGTGAAATCGCACCGCCCTCCACAGGGGAAGGGCAAAGATAAGGCGTCCCACGCAAAGGTACTCCTGGCGGTAAAGTCGGAAAAAACTATTATGGAGTACAGAGACATATAACGGACCGCGGCAGGCGAACTTTTGTTACAGTTGGGACGACGCCACTGCAAAGCTGCTCAAGGAAATTCAAATTAAAGTGGTTGAAATAGCCGATATCAAGTCTCTGAGAAGGTGTATGGATGTCAGGGACCTATCGAAATGGACAATGGCAGTCCTCGGAGCAATTTTCACCAAAATGGACAGAGACTTGCCGACCGAAGCAGCCCCGAAACTTCGGAAAACATACCAGGGAACGCTGAATATATATTCCTCCCCAGAACTTGCGGACAAGCTGCTTCAGCAGGGAAAATTCCGAATTGGATGGTCAGTTTTTCGAATCCTGGAGAAGAACTAGCCGAGGACGTGCTTCAAGTGCCTAGCGTTTTGGCTTATCGCGGCAAAATGCAAGAGCGGTCACGATAAAACAGACAAGTGATTTAACTGTAGAGGCACCCAGACCAATTCGAAGGACTGAAAAGAGAAGCCAATCTGCATATTATGCACAAAAGCAGGGTTCGATAATAGGGCATATGGGACGCTCTGCAGAGCATGTTCTATATATGTTCAAACTGATAGAACCCACACTCAATGGAAAAATTAAGCGCCTGCTACAAGCCATTGGGATACGCCACGGTAGCTGGCATATATTTTTATAGTTGCTACATTGCCCTGAGCGTGCAATTAGAGCCGTTCGCCAACATTAAATATAGCATAGCAGAAAATGCAGGCAGCCGTTCCCCTCACAGTGACCACCCGCCTATCACGTGCTGCATAGATGAAGCCACTACCAGACGGATCCCAGCTCTGAGGCGTACAGCGTGTGTCTAATGTGTGTCTAATGTTACTAATTTTTAAGATAAACAGCGAAAGCAAAGAGTATGGGATAGGAGCAGCGAAAACCAGTGGTCGCTGGATATCGCGGATCAGCGAAGAGAGACAAGCAGGAAGACGCCGATACCAGAGGGCAATGAAAAGAGCAAGGCGAAGACACCAAGACTGTATAGCGACACAGGAAACAGTTGAAGCACCATCTACCACCAAAAGCGGACCAAATTCACTAAAGAGATCAAACGTAGCTTGTCGAGCTGCTAAAGGGATCTATGCAATGAAGCGGACTTGTGACGGATATCGTGGAAACGCTTTTCCCAACGCAAACGGATCTAATCTATGAGCCCCCCAGAGGGCAATCGCCCCACCACCACAAATCGACGTAGACAGGCTTTTAAAAGCAGTCAAAAGGGCATAATCAATGTGGAGTGGACGGTCTGCAAAATCGAGAAGAGGAACTCGCAGCCCAGGTGCTAAAAGTGCTTGGTGATTGGGCAAATTGCGACTAATTTTCATAGCACAGTGGACCGATCGGGGTGATGCATATGTACGTTGTATCAAAGACTATACAATACCAAGATGTTGCATGAGGAACAAATTCTTTTGCAATTTTCGTTTGACGCTTCATGGTACGGGCGCGCGGGGCTATTACTTCAATTCTCTTTTACGCTACCTTCGCCTCCGAAAAACTACGCGGCTTCGTCAATGCCTCGGTCAGCGTCGAGTCGTTGTGTCTCGAGAGAAAGAATACAAAAACAAAATATGAATCGTCTGCGTGCCGAAACCGTAGGGCAGCGTGGTCGCTGATGTCTTTGGCGCGACACAGTGGGGACTCAGCCGAAATAGTAAAAAAATTGTATGAGTGCTTTAGATAAATTAAATGTACGCATCTAATAGAGAATTTTCCAGTCGAATTTTCAAGATAGTTTTAGTTTAGAAGATATAAGCACTCAAAGTTTAACATTTTTTCAGTGTGCAAATATTTATTGAACTCATATTCACTAACTAATTTAGCAAGCTGAGACGGCCAAAGGTCCCACTGTGCCGCTCCAAAGACATCGGCGATCCGCGACCACCGCTTCGACGGTGCTGAGGCTCGAGAGTCCAGAATTACCGAACAGACGAAACCGATGGGCAGCGGGGTCGCGGTAGAGACGAAGTACAGGTGAAAAGGGAATTGAAACCCCGCGCGCTGCCTCGTGCCTTTTGGGTTCTAATGTTAGGACCCGCCATAGAACAGCTTTTTGGTCGCTCATACAACATCTTGGTATTGTATAGTCTTTGGTTGTATCGATAAAGGGAACATTATAGAGGGCTGGCCAAACAAGGAAACCTGCTTAGTCTGCGTGGAAAAAGGCCGAGATGACAGAAGCCTGGAGGAGATGCATCCGCTAAACCTGAAGCACTGTAGGGCCGCACTTTCTCCAACAGACGGTGAGAGACTTCAAATCAGACTTTAGCTAGTCTTACAAAACAGGTGAAAATTAACTTTGGGCGAAGAACAGAACGGGGAAGACATCCACGTGTGCATGTGGTGGTAATCCTCTGCGTTCACAAGGCAGAAATAAATTCATGCGCGCGAGTGCTGGAAACGTATGGGTATACGAGTTGGTAGTTGGTAACCCAACGGAAGAGGTCAAACCCTCCTTGAAATATTCGCATCGCTGGACTTAGCCCTGCTGAACGAGGGCGCCCAGCAAACCTTCTGCAGGGGAGCTGCTGGTTCGATCAGTGACCTCATGTTAGGAGCTCTTCGCTACTGCGCAAAGTAACTCGGAGAATAGGAGAAGTATACACCGGAAGCCATTACGGAGCCATAATGTGCACCATTGGCGAGCGTTCCAGACCCAGTAGGAAAAACAGTCTGAGCAAGGACTTCATTGAGTACACGCTAAACACGAGCGCTCTCGCCAGAAGCCTAACCAGCTAGCGTCGCATGGAGGATCCCTGAGAAATCACCAGACGAGTTTTCCTCGTACAGAGCAATTTGTCTCCTAGACAACGCGGGGAAGGTGTGCGAAAATCTCATTGCACATAGGATTAATCGTGCCATAGAAGATGCCGGCGGCCTGTCGCCTAACTAGAAGGGTTTCCGGAAAGGGAGATCGACGAGATCACAACCAAGAAGCAGAACTGCCTGCTGGTTATCCTCGACAAAAATACGTTCAACACGGTAGACTGGGAAGGAACGATTGATGCTCTACGGATTCGTATGATCCCGAAATACTTCCTGAGATCTTCCTGGACAGCGTCCTCAGCGAGAGGGTGCTGCTGTACGAGACGAGCGGGGGCCAAGATCCTAGAGAGGAACAGCTGGAGTTCCGCAGGTGTCAGTGCTGGGGCCGCAATTGTGGAACACGATGTATAATGAAGTTCTCCGACTAAACCTGCCCGAGGACACAACGACCGTAGGCTTCGCCGACGACGTGGCCATCGTAGTTGAAGCCAAGGACCTAGCAGCGGCGGAGGCAGCAGCATAGCGGGACTACAGGTGACGGAATACAAGACGGAGGCTGTTTTGATCAGCATCAGGAAGAAGGTGGAGACAGCTCAAATGTCGGTCGGTGAACACGACATTACATCACAAAACGCGCTGAAATACCTAGTGGTTATGCTGGGCACCTGACATTCATTCAGGAAGCACATGCAGTACGCCGATACAAAGGCATCCCAGACGTGCCAAGCACTCTCCCGAATCCTACTCAATACGAGGAGACCAACATAAGCAAGGAGGAAACTATGCCACAATATTAAACTTTTTTTACGCTGTGAACCGAACCGATTTATTTAATCGATTTGGGGCTTTAAATTTGTGTAATAGTTTTTCTATGATTTAGTTTTATTTTAAATTCTTAGAATCAGTAAATTTTTGTTCTGTTTACTGTTAAATTAAGTGTCTTACATCTGGTTGTATTGAAATACTTTGTAGCTTCAGCTTGCCGTCTTGGAAATATTAACCTTTCCAATAAATCCATTTCTTGCGTTGTTGTACTTTTGTTGTAAGATACATTAAGCGGGCGTCGTTTAAGGTATCGTTTGTAAAAATTGATGGATAAACCGTTTGACCCAACTTCTGAATGCCGCATTTTGCCATTAAATTCCGTTACGATCCTTCCAAAATGCCAGTTTACCGTTATAAACAGTTAAAAATCGAAAATTGTGGTACATATTTCCTGTAAAAAAATGTGGTATTTCGAGTAAGGGAGTTTAGCGGCAAAATGCGGCATTCAGAGGATTGGTCAAATGGCTACACCTTAAACCGAGCTTTCAAAGTCAATATTTAGAAAAAATATAATACAAAAAATTATCAATTATGAATTTTAAAGTCTAGTATTGTCCAGAGGGTAAGCATTAGCTACAAAGTGCATTTTTATACATACATAGCTGCATTTATCAGCTTTACAGAATTGCAAAGCATTATAACCAGGCGTAAAATGAACTTCACTAAACATTAAAGCCTCAAATCTATCAGAAAAACTCGGGTTTATATAATTACATATATTTACAAGTACAAGTATGTACATATAATATTATAAAGTTTTTATAGTCGATACTAAAAATTAGTATAGTAGTATATTAGATTTTTGCTGAAAATGGATGTGTGTAACGTCCAGAAGGAAGCGTTTTGGCATAGCGTCATATCTCCGACGACATATTTCCCCCGTGTCACAAACGACATATCTCCGCGCGGAGCTATGATGCTTAGAAGCGACATATTTCCGCGCAGCGATTTTGACCAAATTATGCCGATACACCAACGAAAAATACAGAACAAAAAAAAGAAAACAAAAGGAACAAATAAATTTGCAGTGGCTACGCAGTCTCCGACGACATGTTCAGCTGGTTACTTAACTGTAAATACAACGTAAAAAACATTTTCTTAATTGAGGAAATATGGCTATTGCATAATTTATGAATACCGTTTTTATTAGGAAGTTAATTTAATTTTAAAAAAATTGTTAAAGGATGCCGTGCTTAAAGTAATATACACGTATTATTTAATATGTAAATATGTAGATTTATGTAATATGTAATTTATTGTTGTTAAACGTGTGTATAGAATATAATGATATAGATTCTTTTATTCGGTGCAATAGGCAAGCTTGGGAGGCGCGCGCCAAAAATATATCGCATTATTCTGCTGCATTCATTCCGATTCGGTTGTTCAGACAGTAAGAACATGGACTACGAAAATATTAAATTTGAATTTGGAGAAGGAAGCCGATAGGGCTTGTTTTCATTATGTGAGCAACAAATTTATGTAAAAAACAAACAATTGAAACTAGGTGAAACCGCATACCAACCAACCGAAATGGAAAAAATCAGTGCTCTCAGTGAAATAAAACTGAAGTGCGAATATAATAGCAATTTCGACACCAAAAAAGTATTCAATGATGTTCTTGCTGAGTAAGTTAATATATTAATTGAAATTTTAATAGTACATACATACTGCCTTGCTACATATGTACATACATATGCAAAGTGGCTCACGTTACACATTTTAAAGTTTATTTTATAACATTTATAACTTCTAAACCATCAAACTTACCAATGAAAATCAAATGACCACTGATAGACTGATATTTAAACTTAACCAAAAAGAGCTTCTTATATTTTTTAAAATTTTTCTAAGACGTTTTAAATAATAAATAATAAAAATACTGCCTTTTTTCACCCCACAGCTTATTTGGTTCAAAGTGAATTTGAACCAAATGGGCTGTGGGTGGTGTTTTCTAGTGCGCATTGTGATGTACCTATTTCAGGCTGAGGTAAGCTCAGTCACGTCCAGGGGTCAATCCACAAGAAATTTGTGGAAATGGATGGAACCTTAAGGGCGGAGTCGGGGGGCGGCCTATCGTAGAGAGGTGGATCGGGGCTGGAGTGAACGTCGCTCGTCGTGCATTCGAAACGGCGTGCGTGGACTCGGGGTGGGGTAGTGTCGGTGCCTCCGCTAGTTGGAGTGAACTTACGCAATCGGGTGTTTACTTGGATAATTTCACACTTTATTATAATTCTTAGCACTTTAAATGAACTTAGTTTAAGTGGTCGCCGGTGTCTCTTGTAAGTTCCGGGTAAAACGTCTGTACACCAGGTTTTTCTGCGTAAGTTCTGGTACAACGCCCGTACTCTGAGCCGGCTTTCTGCGTAAGTTTCGGTACAACGTCCGTACCGTGGGCCGGATTTCTGCGTAAGTTGTTCTTTAGTTCTCGTCGCCGTCTTTTTATAGGCCCGTATTGCAGGGTCTGCGGGTTTGAAAATGCACTTCCGCGTCGGAGTGCACTTTGCCGTTCTTAGTGATCGTCGCAGATTTTCGCGGCGTCAACTTTCCGCAGTCGATGAACCCGGAAGACCGCACTTGGCCGATGGCTTGGCCTGAAGTGGGGAAAGTCCGCGTGACCTGATGTCTTTGGTCAGCGTTATGGAATTGGTGCGTGTTGATCAGTGGTTGCGTGCGGAGAGGGGGCGTTGGTTGTGGTGCGATGCGCTCATTATAAGTCGGGGGACGGATTGTATCGAAACCTTTTAGGTTCGTTACACCCTCCCCTTTCTTCCCCGGCGAGAGTTACGAGGACGTGGGTCGGGCTCTTGTGGTTTCTTCTGTGGTCTACGTTGGGGTTTCCGCGTTCTCTTCGCTTCGTCAACGGATTTGTGGGGCACGCGGTCGTGAGCGTTTCGTTACTTCTCTCGCTGGCGTCAGCGCTGTTCGATTAATTGGTGGTCGCGTGGTTCGCTGCGCTTGCATTCTCGGTGGTATTATGCCATCGGGCTCGCTTTTTGCCGTTGCTGTCTTTTGGTCGGGTATCCCGGGTTTTGCTGACTCTGTGATGCCGTGGTTGGGGCGTCGGGTTAATGTCTCGTGGCTTTCCTCGTCGATGTCAGCATTCTCAGGTAGGTCAATGGATTCTTCGGACTCGTGATCGTGGAACTCTCTCAGGTCGTTGATATTTGCGGTTTTGTGTTTCCTGCTTGCGCAATGTTGTAATTTGGCGATGTTTGGCGATGGAAAACTCTTGACCCGGTAGGGGCCGTCGAACTTCGGGGCTAGCTTCGCCGCAAAGCCCTCGGCGGCGTTCGAGAGGTGGTGTTGGCGTAGTAGTACCAGTGATCCGACGGCGGGGCGCCATATTCGCCGGCAGAGGTTATAATGTCTCCCTTGCTCTTGGCTGGCTCTCTGGATGTTATTCCGGACGATGCCGAATACTTCTTTCATACTTCTTCTGCCTCGTCGCTTTGCTGGTGGCCGTCTCTGGCGTACTCCCTGTGACTTCGTCGTAGAGGGCGCCGGGGAGTCGGGGCTCTCTTCCTTGCAGGAGGAAGGCGGGGCTGAATCCGGTCGTCTCGGAAACGCTGGAGTTGATCGCCAATGTCATCTCGGGTAGGAGCTCGTCCCATGTATTCTGGTGGTTGTCGACGAACTGGGCGATCATCGTTTTCACAGTCCGATTGGCTCTCTCCGTCGGGTTTTCTTGGGGGCAATACGGGGCTGTGTGTTGCAGCTGCACGCCTGCGCTTCGCATGATTGTTCTAAACGATCGCCTGGTGAACTGGGTTCCGTTGTCGCAGACGAATAGTTTCGGCACGCCGAAGCTGCTCAGTATTCGTTCTCTGAAGGCTCGTTCGAGGTTTGCTGTTGTCGCTTTCTTGAGGGGTACCAGTTCCACCCACTTGGAGAAAGTGTCGAAGAATACCAGTAAGATGGTGTTCCCGTGCTTGGATCGTGGTAATGGTCCGACGAAGTCGGCACACAGGGTGGCTGCCCACGGCCTTGCGCTGCGTGGCTTTGAACTTCTAACAGCTTACGTAGCCCTGCACGTACCGTCGCACTTCTCTGTGTAGTCCCGGCCATTAGTATCGTTGTGTTGTCCTCAGGATGGTTTTCCGGACGCCAAGGTGTCCTGCCGTTGGTTCGTCATGGCATTCGCGGAGTACTCTCGTCCGGCCGTTTTTGGGCACGCATAGTTTCCACGGTATGTGGTCGTTGTCGTCGGCTCCGTGTCTTAGATATCGGTATAGCTGCCCATTTTCGTGCGTGTAGTCCGGGTACTTCTGGGGTTCGTCTTGGACTTGTTGGATCCTTTGTTTAAGCCAGGTGCTGTGTCGTCTTCCTCTTCTGGTTGCCGGCCCGATAATGCACGTCGTATTGGTATTGCTGTAGTTCGAGCGCCCATCTTGCTACTCTACCGTAAGGGCTCTCGAGGGTATTCAGCCACTTTAGTGCGAGATGATCGGTTATGAAGTCGAATCGGTAGCCTTCGAGATAGCATCGCAGTTTTCGGATCGCCCAGATGACGGCGAGGCAATCCTTGTCGGTGGCCGAGTAGTTTTCTTCTGCCTTGTTGAGGCGTCGACTGACGTATGCGACCCGCCCTTTCCCTTCGATTTCTTGGGTGAGGACCGCGCCTACTCCAAAGTTACTTGCGTCCGTCTGCAGGGAAAATTTGACGTTAAAGTCTGGGGAGGCGGCAGGCACCACCGGTGCGGTAGTGAGCAGTGTTTTCAGCTCGTCGAAGGCGTCTTGTTGTTCTTGGCCCCATGTCCATGCTTTCCCTTTCTTCAGCAGCAGTGACATTGGTTGGACTACGGTGGCAAAGTTTGGGACGAATCTGCGGTACCACCCGGCCATGCCTACGCATTGTCGTAGCTCCTTCAGGTTGGTCGGTTGGCGCGCTGTGCGGGCTCCGGGATGGTTTGATTACGTCCTCAGCTATCAGTTGGTCGACCTGTTCATCGATGATCCGCCGCATGGTTGGATTTTTCGGGGAGTACCGCTGTTTTATGCGTCGCTTGTCCCTCATGACGATGGTGTGTTCCGTCAGATCCGTCGTCCCTCAGAGGCCCGCGAGTGTTGGCAGTTCCTCGTCTAGAAATTTCCGTATTTTCGGCGCGATGTCGGGAGGCCATGGGTCGGAGATTCGTTCCGAATCGTCCTCGGGTGGGTCGTCGATTCCCGGGTCGCAAGTGTGGTCGGGGTGCTCGGGGAGGATCGTTGTGTCGAATGCGCTTGGTGGTTAGACTTCGCGAGTGTATTCGCTTATGCTGGCGACGACGGCGGGTGCCTCGATCATGAGTAAGGGGCTCGTGTGTGTCCTGGGGGGTGCTTGCGCGACGTTGTACTCAGCGAGATGTACGGACGTGCGGGTCTCGATGGCGATCGCAGCGTTTGACCAACGGCTAGTTTGGGCGGTGAAGTTCACCGACATGGCTCCAGGCGTGGTGCTGGGCCGCATGCCGGCGCCGTATGAGGTGTTGCCCGGGAGGCGTTCCATGATGTCGGGGACGATCGATGGTGTGTCCGCTCCAGGTGCGTCGGGGTTCCGATGAGTGCCTCGTGTGGCAGTGATCGCCTTTCCCGGTTCCTGCCTGAGAGGACGCGGGAGTAGCGGGTCGGTCGGTGTCGTAGGGGTCGTTTTCGCGTCGAGGGCGGTGTCGACGCGTTCGTGGGCCAGGGTGGCAGTCGGAGGTGGTACCTCGAGCGCCTGGCTGCTGCGTGGCGGCTGCCGTTCCTGGGACCGGGTTGTCTTCTGGAGGGTCGTCCTGGGTTCCTTTCCCTTCGTTGGTGGAACCAAGTCGGTGCCCTCGGGAGACCGTCTCGCTTTCTTCGTGGCTTTGCTTAGATTTGGGTTTCTCGGAGTGGGCCTGGGGCTGGTGTGCCTCGTCGTGGCCATGGGTTCTGTGTTCCTTGTTCCTTGTGCTATTGTCTCGTGTCGTGGCGGGGAATTCGTTGACGGCGGAGGTCTCGAGTTCGTGGGTCCGGGGGCGTGTACTTGGCTAGCGGTGATCGTCGGCGTGTTTGGGGTGGGGCGTCGGGAGCCTTGGAGATGGAGGCGTGTGGCGCCACATTGTATTGTTTCAATGGCGCACAGGAAATCCATCCCTATGATGGCTTGCTCTACCATATTGGGTAGTACCAGGAGTGGCATCTGTACCTCTTGTTCGTCTAGTTTGACACGCGCTAGCAAGATCAGAGTTATCTCGCGAGCTGAGCCGTCGGCTAGGCGTATCGGGACGCATGCGGCTCACAGGTCGTTATCGCGGCGATGAAGCTTCGGGACGCCCCGGTGTCGACCGTGGCTTCCGCGCGTCGTCCTCCGATGGTCACTCTCGGCATTATCCGGCCGTCGTGTACTTGTAGCGGGTTTCTTAGTTGGTTGTCTTAGGAAGCGTCGTGCCCGGCTGTTCCCGTGTCGTCTGGGGACGCGAGTCGTTTCCCGACGGGTCCCGGCGGCAACATCCCACGGTGCGCGTTCCGCGCCTGCCACATTCCCAACAGAAGAGGATCGATGGGTTGGTGCAGTCGCGAGAAACATGTCCAGCTTCTCCGCAGCGTCGACAGGCCGCGTGTGGGTTGGCGATACATTCTATGTGCCGTTTCCTGTGCTGGAGCGCCGGCCTGGTGCGGCTTCCTTGCGGGTTCCGAGGTGTTCCAGTGAGGCTTTCGGAATTGGGCCCGATTCGTCCCGCTTTCGTTTTGTTGTGCCGTTGGCCGCGTGTACCTGGTTGGTTGTCGAGGGGGGATGAGGGTCGCTGGTACGTTTCGTTCCTGGATACTCTCGAACTCTGTGGCCAACATTGTTAATTGCGTCAGACTTCTCAGTTCGTGCCTTCGCACGTACAGCTGGTACGCCGGGAGGGTGTTGTCATAGATCCGGCTAAGTTCCTTGGCTTTGTCGTACCCGGCGTGGCCCATGAGCAACCGGAGCTCGATGACGAAGTCCTTGAACGGTTCGCCCACCGCTTGTTTGCGGTCCCTGATCTGGTCTTCCAATTGCTCGAAGTACCGGGGAGGCAGGAAAAAGGCTAGGAATTCCTGGCGGAAATCGGCCCAAGAGGCGCTCTGGAGTCGGCTGGTGCGGAACCAACGGTTGGCTCGGTCGGTGAGGAGCTCTGCCATGGCTCGCGGCACGTAGTTCATGTCTACCCCGTACGAGAGGCCAGGCTCTTCCAGTAGTTCGACGAACGACAGTGGGTCGTCCTGGCCGTCGAACTGGATTCCCCACTTTCGAATCCGTTCCGCCATCTGTGCGGCGTGACTGTAGTAATGACCGTCTGTGGGGCCATTTCCTCCTGCTGTCGGCAAGATCCTTCTCATGGGCGAAGGCCTTGGCTCCTGGGGCTTCGGTAGATCTTCGACGGTTATCGATGTCGGCGAGGTGCTAGCTTTGCCCTCCATGACCCCTGGAACTTGTAGGCTGAGTTTGGGGTCCGTCTGCCGCTTCTCTGTTAGTGCTGAGATGTCGGGCTGGGGCGATCTGGCTCGTCCTGGCGACCTGGCGTACTGCCGCTGGAGCTCCGCCAGCCTGACCCAGGCATTATGTTCGAAGGGCCCGGCGACTAGTTCGGCGAAATTTCTCCGCAAATCTTCCACGTTACCCTCGCGGCTGAATCTGAATTCCTCCACGAAGGACTCCAGCTCCTCTCGGCGGCGTTTAGGTATCCAGCCGGTACTCACCCCTGGGTTGGCGACGAATTCTCCAGGGTAATACCCACTGGGCTGTTCCTCTGTATGGGATTCCATCGCTCCGATAGTTGCTCGAGTTGGGCGTCCTATCGTAGAGAGGTGGATCGGGGCTGGAGTGAACGTCGCTCGTCGTGCATACGAAACGGCGTGCGTGGACTCGGGGTGGGGTAGTGTCGGTGCCTCGGCTAGTTGGAGTGAACTTATGCAATCGGGTGTTTACATGGATAATTTCACACTTTATTATAATTCTTAGCACTTTAAATGAACTTAGTTTAATTGGTCGCCGGTGTTTCTTGTAGGTTCCGGGTACATCGTCTGTACTCCGAACCAGGTCTCGCCGCAAGCCTTGGTACAACGTCCGTACTGTGAGCCGGATTTCTGCGTAAGTTTTGGTACAACGACCGTACTGTGAGCCGGATTTCTGCGTAAGTTTTGGTACAACGACCGTACTGTGAGCCGGGTTTCTGCGTAAGTTTTGGTACAACGACCGTACTGTGAGCCGGATTTCTGCGTAAGTTTTGGTACAACGACCGTACTGTGAGCCGGATTTCTGCGTAAGTTGTTCTTTGGTTTTCGTCGCCGTCTTTTTATAGGCCCATATTGCTGGGTCTGCGGGTTTGAAAATGCACTTACGCGTCGGGGTGCACTTTGCCGTTCTTGGTGATCGTCGCAGATTTTCGCGCCGTCAACTTTCCGCAGTCGATGAACCCGGAAGTAAAATCTTAACCGAATTGTATTTTTTTTATAGGACTGCTCAATCGATTTTTACAGGGCTTTAAAGTTTAAAAAGTGCTCTGGTTCATTTAAGCTGTGAGGCACTATATGTATGTACATACTTCCGCGGTCGGCACGCACACATTACATTGCGTTTGTGTGCGTTGACAGAAGTCAACCTAAAACAAAAAGTATAATTGTGTTCAACACAACACAATGTGTTGCTGCCGATCACTGTTACAAACGCGTTGTGCCGGGTCTCAGTTTGACATTCTCGTTCATGTTCTATTACGTGATCCGGTGTAACTTGCGAATCATACCCGTTTTTGCGTTCGTTTGCGGTCGTCGCTCGGTTTTTGACCGGTAAATGCTCGTTTCGAAGTCCGTCTGCGAGCATTGGCTGTGCCGTCCCCTGATGTAAATATTTATGTATGTACGTGTACCGCAGTCCACGTTATGACTATGTGTATGTAAATATATACGTATGCAAAAATATTTATGCATATATGTAGGTTTATTCTTACATACATACATGTGTACATATTTATGAGCATGCGAGCAGACAAGAAATGCACACAGACTGATGTATTATTTTTCTATTAAATTAATTAGGAAAACAAAAGGTGAAGTGGCGATTGAAATACATAAATTATGACTCTGTCAAACGCACTTTGCAAAGAAAAAGACAGCTTTTCTTGCCAAAGTCTTCATCTTTTGCAGAGAATGTTCTGGAAGCTTTTCAAGACGAAAATATTATGAACCGTTTTGGAATAACCAAGGGAAATAAATAACGATAAAATTTAAGAAAACTGTTATTACGATTTCTGTGTATTTGGACTATGGCACATTTTTTAATTTCAATAAAATCATGTTATAAAAAGAAATGCTGTCTAAAAAATGTAAGTGTATTTTACATGCGAAATTTGTTAATTATATTCTGGCGGACTTAAGTAGTTTTTAAATGACATATCTCCGAGCGGAGGTATGTCGCTTTAAAATTACATAATTTCGCGCGGAGATATGTCGTTTATGGAACGGCGGAGAGATGTCGCTACCCCAGCGTTTTCGACTCCATAAAGTATTTATGATCTAGATCATCATTAATAGCCGAGTCGATAGAGATATGTTTGTCTGTCCGCCCGTCCGTCTGTCCGTTCCTATGTGCGCCTAGTGCTCAGAGAATATAGCAGCTAGAGCAACGACATTTTGTATCCAGACTTTTTTGATATGTCACTCTTATAATTGAATTTCAAGGGACGAAAATGGCATCAGTGGCATCCACAATTTTGAAGATACGAGAAAACCAAAAACCCCCAGTCGTAGAGCATGATTATATCTTCTAGAATACAGAATCTAAGCCAGATCGTTTTATTATTACAGCCAGAATGATGAAAACAATTTCATTTTCTCTCGCTCTGTCTCTCTCTAACACACGTTTCATGGTCAGCTTTGCATATCGCTAAAAGAGAGTGGCTAGATCTCACAGACTATAAGAGCTCTGTCTTTCTCTATCAAATACGTTTCATGGTCGGCTTGGCTATCGCTTAAGACGAGCGGCTCGACTATAAGATCTAGAGCAAACAATTTTTGTATCAACACTCCTGTGATACACTTGCAGCTGCACAAGTGTATTTCAAAATTCAGCCCCACCCCCATCCGACCACGCAAAGGACAAAAATCTGTGGCATACACAGATCTCTGAGACTATTGCTAGAGCAACCAAATTTGTTATCCACACTCCTATTAGGGACATATGTAAGTAACATCGATATAATGATGATTTTGATTTTGGATAACTAAAGTTGTGGATTTTTAAGGTGTGTTTTTTCAGTTCATGGCGGGAATTAAAATATGTTTTTACATAACACAACTCGCAAATGAAATGTCCTCACTCCGAAATGAAAATGAACTAACTTATCTTAGTAACTTGCAGTTCTTATATAGGAAGTGATGAGCATATGAATACAAATTGTATGTATTTCAATACGTTTGTATAATTTTTTTTATGTTGACGGTTGTATGTTATAAGAGCGAAAATTAAAATATAATATTTGAAATAATATACTACAGTGTATCCATAATTCATCCCTTATTACACAACAACCATCTGGTCTGATGAGCTAGTGAGGTGGCTCAAAGGCGGCCTAGCCAAGGCCACCGGACGGGTCGCAGGTTGCGGATAGCGAATGACCTACCTACATAGGTAGGTCAGCTGCGAATAAGCGCGCATCCCTAGGGAGAGTACCGAAAATAAGCAGCCCGGACAGGCAGCGGGTGTTCGCGAAGTAGCAACACTGACGATGCGCTTGTGGTGCCACCTCGTATAAGTAGCTCACACACTCTTCTATCCCTACACATTTCCTACCCACATCCCAACCCCCACACTCACCTCACACCGGGCCGGACTAAATGTGATATTCGACTCGTGCCGAGAGTCAGCCTGGCTGTGGGCCCGGTATATAAAACTGGCGCAGTCGTTAACGGTGAGCTCAGGGACTCGGCAGCCCCCTGTTCTAAGTATGTCTTATCCGGGCAACGTGGATCTCTGCCCGGACGAACCGTACCCCTTCTCTCAAGCTCGTGGGAAAAAAACGGGAAAAGAAGACCAAAATGAGTCTGGCACTCCCTAAAAGCCAACAGGGAGCAATCCCAAACAGGGTAAGGCAGCTTCCCAAAGGCAGCTTCCCAAAGGCCTGACCCATCCCACAAAACAGAAGAGAAAACCGGCGCGGCGGAAAACGCTATGGAGAGCCCAAAGTCCCATCCCGGATCCGGGGTCCCAAAACCGATACCTTGGCAGAGTGGCTATGCAATCCTGCGGCTGCGATTAGAGCCGTTCGCCAACATTAAATAAAGCATAGCAGAAAATGCAGGCGGCCGTTCCCCTCACAGTGACCACCCGCCTATTACGTGCTGCATAGATGAAGCCACTACCAGACGGATCCCAGCTCTGAGGCGTACAGCTTGGAGCACGGAAGAAATGGACACCCTGTGTGTCTAATGTTACTAATTTTTAAGATAAACAGCGAAAGCAAAGGGTATGGGATGGGACCAGTGGTCACTGGATATCGCGGATCAGCGAAGAGAGACAAGCAGGAAGACGCCGATACCAGAGGGCAATGAAAAGAGCAAGGCGAAGACACCGACAGCGCGTAAAAGTGAGCAATTAGACAAACAGCTAGTGCGAATGATTTCCAAAGGTGATCATGCTCTCAGGAACGTGGAGGAGCCGGATTTTAAGAAGCTGATAGAGGGGGACGAGTTACCATCTACAAGCATCTAAGCCAACATACTCCGTCGGCAGAACGCAAGCCAAATGTCCAGCCCAACTGACAAATCGCTAAAGAAGGTTAAGTGGGCCCCGAAGGTGCTGCCAAACTTTGACAAAGAAGCACCGAAGAAGGGATCCCCTCAGCCAAAGCGGTAGCGCTCGCAGAAGACTCCTGGACCAGCACCCAAGCGCTCTAGAGTCCTGCCAAACATCTCCTTCGCGCAGATTGCCACAGAAAGGACTCTGATTGGCGTCCTGGACAAAGGCGCATGGAGCCGCGAATTCCCAGGAACCAGTGGGAGTGGGTGGAAGCGGCACTGGCCGATCGCTGCTGGAAGAACAGCCATATATATGGACGTTGACATGCAATGACTGCATCTATCAAGAGGCGATGCAATTACTGCACCGTCAAGTGGCCCGTGTGACACCAGCAGAAGGCTGTTACGCGCGGATCCCAGGCGAAACGCAGCCCTCCTCCCGCCCAACCGAACGAGGGGCGCTGCCGCATGACGCGCGGTGCGTAGCCGAACCAAACGCGAGCATGCAAGAAAGATAGATATTAGACTAACATTCGAGGAAAATTAGCACTAAACTTATTAAGAAATTAAGCATGCAATAAAATACAAAATACAAATACCACTACAATTACTAATTACTAGAAAGGTGTGTAAGGATTAGTAATTTAATAAGAGGAAGAGAATTAGTGGAGGATATAATATGGTAGAGGGAATTATAATCCGAGCATAAGACCCTAAACGGTTCATGCAAGGAATAATTCGATCTACAAAGTGGAAGGAACAACGGTATAAAGTTTCTAGTCAGTCTAATAGGAATCGTGAAGTTTATGCGGCTCAACAGATTAGGGCTGTCTATGTCACCCCTGATCAAGTTGTGCATAAATATCACACCAAGCATTTTTCTACGGTTAACTAAGGATGGGAGGTTTACTAATAATAGTCTACTAGAGTAAGATGGGAGTCTTACACCCGCATCCCAGTTAAGGCCCCGCAGAGCAAAGAGTAAAAAGTTTTTCTGTACTGATTCTATACGGTCCTGGTGTACTTTGTACTGAGGGCACCATACACAGGAGCCGTATTCTAAGATCGGACGAACAAGCGAGGTATAGAGAGTCTTCGTTATATAGGGGTCGTCAAATTCCTTTGACCACCTCTTTATAAACCCAAGCACGTCCATGGCCTTATTTACCATGGTAGAAATGTGTTCGGAAAACTTTAACTTGGGGTCTAACATAACACCCAGATCATCCACCAGGGTAATTCTCTCAAGAGAACCCCCAAATAGGGTGTAGGGAGCCAACAAAGGGTTAGAACGATGAAATGTCATAACTTTGCATTTCGAGGCATTAAGGTGTAACAAGTTTGCACAACACCATGACTGAAAGCTATTGAGATCGGATTGCAAGCGAGAATGAAATGAAATGTCCTTGTACTGGACACAGAGTTTAACATCATCCGCATACATAAGTACTCGAGAGTATGTTAATACTGAAGGCAAGTCATTAATAAAGAGTGTGAAGAGTAAGGGGCCTAGATGGCTGCCCTGTGGTACTCCCGAAAAGGTCTATAAGTCGAATGCAGCGACCGGAGCGCGTCCTGTCGACTAACCAGACGAGCAGGAAGTTGCCTCATAAATCGAAGCACCCAACGATGACACAGAGACACCCCTAGAAGGTTACTTCACAGAAAATACGCTGAGATGTGAATTCAATGCGATGTGTCGTGACGAGGAAGTCGAAGGCGACCTAGACGCCGATGTCACAGTGATGGAGAACTCTAAGGATATTCTTAAGGCTTTTTCAGATAAACCACTCCACCACTGTAAAGCAGCATCTGCTGCTCTTATACTCCGCCTCAAAGAGAACGGAGCGGACGTAGCCCTAGTCCAGGAACCTTGGATAGTGGAAGACAAGGTTTGTGGACTAGGGTCGAGGGAGTACAAGATGATTGTAGCTCCTAATGAAGGTAAAAAGCATTCTTGCCAGAAAGCACCTAAATATCTTTCTGCTCCATAATTATAGCAAAGCGACAACACGGCGGCAAGCCTAGAGCTGAAAGGTACACATCTAAGGCTGATGTCATCCTACATGGCCCATGTGGAAAACGATCCTCACAACGACCTTGTTCGCAAACTAGTCAGCGACAGTGAGAGGTCGGACATAGACCTACTAATAGGTTGCGACGCCAACGCTCACGAGCTCGAGCACAAATGTAAGGGGTGAGTCACTTTTCAGCTTCATCCTTAACTCAAATCTATTTATTTGTAATCAACCCCACTTTTATAATTAAAAATCTCACAAACTGTTAGACATAGTCAAGAGTTGGCAAGTCCTTGATGACCACTCCTTCTCTGACCACAGGTACATCGAGACCACACTACCCCTCGAGTGTCCGAAACCTAATGACTATATTAATCCCAGGAAAGCCAACTAGGAAAAATATAGCTCAGCCCTGGAGGGCTTACTCCCTTCCAAATCACCAACATGCCCGGACACAAAGGACGACAAAGGCACAGGTTCACAGGAGCATGCAACAAGGCCTTCACGGCAGAGGAAAAGAAACCCCCTGGTGGTTAAAACAAATAGAAGTCCTACGTAAAAGCTGCAGGACCCTTTTAGATAGAGCCAAAAGCGCGAACGAGGAAAATCAGTCTGTAGTAGAATGTAGTCTGATCACAAAATCAGTCTGGCACTCTACAAAAAGGAAACAAAGAATGCAAAAAGGGCCTCTTGGAAAAAATGTGGCTCAGAAATAGAGGCCTCGTTTGAGGCCGCAAGGCTACGCAGACAGCCACGAGATGGCTCAGCGATTTGCTATTATCCTGATATGCCAAGATAAGAGGGAAATATGTATGCCAATGGCAGCCTGTATGCTTAATGTAAAAGAGCACTACAAGCGACTAACATACGATATGTGGAAAGTAGTGCAACGATGTCGCATAACTCGGCTAACATGGCCGAGCTCTGCAAGCTAGGCAGGAACAAGTGCAACGAAGTCAGCAGCGTTCCCTCACAGGACACTGGCTAATAGACAGCCACGATAACAGGCTGGGGGCTCCACATACGGATTTTTACAGCAGCTGTAGAGACGAGGATGAGGAGGAGACAGTGGAACACCTGTTCTGCTCCTGCCCAGCTCTCAGCAGAAGAAGGCTACAACACTTGGGCTAGGCCTTTCTAAATGACATTTCGGAGATGTCTAATCTATGTCCCAGGATCGCAAACTTTGTGAGAGCATCTGGATGGGATAATTGCTGACAGGAAGCCTAACAACGAGCAATCCCGGCAGCTGCCTCAACCTAATCTATTATTACTATTCTATTATATTATTATATACCATAGCTCGCAAACGACGGTCAACACTTTTTCCCTTTGCTGTCTCGTCACTGACAAAACCGAAAAAGATCACACACACACGGTCTCTCACTGAGCAGAACACTTTTTGTCTCTTCGCTTCTGTTATGTGTCTCGGATTTTCGGTTGAGCCCGACACACGATCGTGTCTCACAATAACAACTTAGAGAGACACTTTGGTCAAGCGCTCACAGCAAAAGTGTCTTTAGATGAGCAGAACCAAAAAAGTGTCTGAGTAAAGTGTTTTTAGTTTTTTTCGTGCATATGTTTAATTATTCATGTTTTCCGCATCTTTTGTGCTATTGTATTGTAATATGTATATTTCTTTGCAAAATTGGCAAACGAACATTTTCGTTTTGCTTTTCACGATTCATTTTAAGCTCCAATAGTCAAACCGTATAGAATTCACAAAAATTGATATGTAGTTGCCATAAGCTTCACACGTACAAGCACGCATACATACGCAAAAGACACTTTGTTCGTTTGCTCGCGGCAAGATGCTCAGTAAAGAACAGGAACAAAAGAGAAGTGAAAAAATCGGTCTTTGCTTGAGCGAAGAGCGAGTTGAGAAAAAATAGATTTGATCGGGTCTTTTCAGTCCATTTTCTCAATGTGTCCGGCAATGAGAGGATTTTATCAGACACGCCGAAAGTGTCAACAGTTATTTGCGAGCTATGTTATATACACATGTCTTATTCTTATAACTATAATTTCATTATTATTGCTATTCTACATTCTTATATAGGAGTTGTATGGAACAACGTAAAGTCCTCAGAAAGTAAAGTCTCTCTGTATAGTAAAAATATTTTATATTTTTATAATCTCAACTCGGGAAACACGAAGCGTATAAACGTAACAGCTGGTGTCAGAAGAGCGATTTTTGAGAATGGTTAAATACAGAGAGTTAAAAGTTGAGCAGTTGAAGAGGTAATTGGCTGAGCGGGGCTCACCGACGAGCGGTTTGAAAGCCTAACTGCAGCTGAGGTTGGAAACTACAATGGAGAGAGCGGGCCTCAATGTTAAGCATTATGTATTTTTGGATGAGCAAGGCTTGAGGTAGACAGTGGAGGAGAAGCAGCCGACGGCGGACAATGGTCAATTTATGGAGATGATGCTGCAGATTACGGATCAAGGCGAGGTGGTAAAGGGTCAAGGGGACCAACAGCAACAGGCGATGCTGAAAATGAAGACATAAGCAAGAAACAGATGATGCAAGGTGAGCTAATTAAGGATCATGGGAAAGCCCAGTCACAGAAATTAGAAGCTATGGTATAACAGATCCAAGAGAAATGGGCGAACATCGACAAAAAACTCCAGAATAACTCAGAAGCAGTTAAGCATTTAGATGAAAAGATCAAATAAGAGATCACACGTCTTGACGAAGAAATTCGGCAAGTGAAAAATCGTCTCGAAGATCGGCTCGAGGACCGATTCCATCAATTGAAATTAGGTTTTCCTGTCAACAACATAACAGCCAAACCGAAATTCGCTACACCTAGTTTGGATGGCACAACAACATTTGGGTTTTTATGACACAATTCGACATGTCAGCGTCGAGGAATAGTTGGACGAAAGCTGACCGCACGGCCGATTTGGTGCTTTTCTAGAAGGGTCTTCCTGCTGAGGTGCTACAATCGATTACCGAAGCAGATGCATAGATTGAAATACGAGGCTGTTAAGCGTGGCCTGGAGCGTCGATATGGAGGTGACCACATGCGGAAAGTTCATCGCTTGGAGCTGAACGGCAGATTACAACGTTACGGAGAATCTTTTTAAGAGTTCGCGACAGACATAGAGCGACTCTCACAACTGGCATACAATAATGAAGCAACCGACTTTCTGAAGAGATACAAGCCAATGGTTTTATGGACGGAATGAGGGATACAGACGCACGCCGCGCAATGAGAGATGAAGAGAAGAACGTTCGTCCATCACCGAAAGTGCATATTTCACGGACTGAGGTGAATGATGGTAAACGACTGATAAGAAACCAGGGACATACAGAATTCAACGAAAGATGCTTCATCTGCAACAAAACAGGACATAGTATGGCGAGACTGTGTAGTGATCGACAAAACACGGTGCTAGATTCCGGGAGCTGAAAGCATCTCCAGAGTTTGGAAATCTCACAGGCGTAACGGAAGAAAACTAATGTATATTGGGAAAAATTACCAAGAACCTTGGAATAGCGAATCTAAATAATAAACGATTTCTTTGTAGCTGATATCATGGACGACATCATAATATGAGTAGATTTTATGACCCATTATGGTTTTACACTGCACTTGAAGAGTTTTGGGATATGGGAATGAACAATTACCTATATGCGAAAACGGCGAAAACGGGTACGTGAGAAGGATCTACAAAGGATCGCAAAAGGAGATGACAAAGAAAAAGATCGATATTACGGGCTGTTAAGCTGCCTCGTGCGTTCAGGAAGAAAAGTGCCCGCCAGGTGAAGAAGGCAGAAGAATCCTCTTTCACGCAGAATACTAGTGATACGGGGGACGGCAGCACATCAAACCTAAACAGTTCAAAATAAAAAGAAGCTAATGTAAGCATTTATCAACGACGTTAAATCTTCGGAGATCCAGTTAGAGCTTGAGGGCCAAAAGAAACGGAGTCGACTACGAGAAACGTTAGTTCACCACTCTCACCGGCAGCCAAAGGATGCAAATCCTCTCGTCAACCCGCCTAAACGGTCGACGCACGAAGACAACTGGAGGAGGTTTATTTTCCGGATCGGACCACCATCGAAGAGACTTGAAACTTGTTCGGAACGAACAAGATTACGCGGAGGGCAGCGTAACACATGGGAGATTAAGTATGCTGACTTTTGTTGTCATGCCGGATTATACTAGAAATATGCAGTCTTAGCTCGGAGTTTTTTGGAACTCTTTGTACAGTAAAAATACTCTGTTTTTATATTCTCAACCCGGAAAATACGAACTGTATAAACGTTACAGTATTCAGGCAGGCTCCGTTTTTCAATTACTTTTGCGGATTAAGTTTACAGCCAAAACGTTTCGTTTTAAGGTTCTTCAGTTTTTAAATGTTTTTGCTGTTTGAACCAAAACGAAAATTGTTGTTGCCCTAGCCAATTTTTTCCGAGCCAAATTTAAGGTTGGGTTAATATAAAATTATTTATAAAGAAAGCAAATGTGAAAAACGGAGCCTGGCTAATTATATTACATTATAGAAATACTAAATAAAAACCATAGACCAGGTGGTTCCAGGTGCGCTATAGTGTCGTGCTTGCAAGGGTACGTCTCTTCAAGTTTTCCAGAAACAAAATCTTCGGTTTATGTGTTTTGTAATGTAATCTAAGTCTATTTGCGTATTTGCAATCTACACTTTGAAAATATTTTGGCAATACAAATTAAAATCAATTTCAATTATACAATTCCCTAGACCACCGACTATAATGCGTTTAATTTACGGATGATGAAGACGAAATATAATTTTTTTACTGCTTTTAAAAAAGAATCTTTAGCAGTAAAAAATAATTTGTAATTTGACGTAGACATAGAAAGCATCCGTCGCCGTCGAGCCCGTTGTTGATATTCGTATATATTCGTTCTGATGTGCCTACGCAGAATATTGAATTTTGTCCTTACTACTTAAAAGAGACGCAAAATGAATTACTTAACAAAAATATTAAAAAAAGAAGGAAAAATTCAACTTTATAGAAAGAAGTTACACTTGTTGCAAACTTCATTGAGGGGTGAAAAATATAGGAAGCTAATATATTCCAAAGAGTCCAAAAATCGAGGTAACATATTTCAAATGAAAGATAAGAATTACAAGATATCGAAAAATTTAAACGCGGTATCCAAAATGATTGTTAAAAATTCTTCCTTCCTGGTAGGATGTTGAAAAAATAATTGCTCACAGCACACATTTTTATTCTTCCAAAGCCTATGATTTTAGGCGAAATGAATTGGTGCTAAATTTTCCGTCTAAATCATCTTTGGCTAGGTGGGCGCTTATCGAACACTTTGTTTACAATATTTTCAAAAATGTATGAAATAAGTAAGCGTGCTGTTTTAATTTTTGATGAAATCTCAACAAGAAAGGTCCTGCATTAAAATCCACACCGAGATGAATTAGAAGGGTTTGTCGATGATGGTATTGAAAAACCCGTCTACTGTGCAAGCAAATTTCTGTATTCATGGTTAGGGGCATCTATGTGAATTAGAAGTATGTTTCAAGCTATTTTGCAAAATCCTCTGGTGTGACTTCTTTGAAATTAAAAGAAACAATCGAAAGCAATATTAAAGCCGCTCATTAATTGGGGCTTAATATTAGAGATATTAATATAATATTAATATATTAATATAATAATTAATATTAATATTGAGAATGGTTAAATACAGAGAGTTAAAAGTTGAGCAGTTGAAGAGGTAATTGGCTGAGCGGGGCTCACCGACGAGCGGTTTGAAAGCCTAACTGCAGCTGAGGTTGGAAACTACAATGGAGAGAGCGGGCCTCAATGTTAAGCATTATGTATTTTTGGATGAGCAAGGCTTGGGGTAGACAGTGGAGGAGAAGCAGCCGACGGCGGACAATGGTCAATTTATGGAGATGATGCTGCAGATTACGGATCAAGGCGAGGTGGTAAAGGGTCAAGGGGACCAACAGCAACAGGCGATGCTGAAAATGAAGACATAAGCAAGAAACAGATGATGCAAGGTGAGCTAATTAAGGATCATGGGAAAGCCCAGTCACAGAAATTAGAAGCTATGGTATAACAGATCCAAGAGAAATGGGCGAACATCGACAAAAAACTCCAGAATAACTCAGAAGCAGTTCAGCATTTAGATGAAAAGATCAAATAAGAGATCACACGTCTTGACGAAGAAATTCGGCAAGTGAAAAATCGTCTCGAAGATCGGCTCGAGGACCGATTCCATCAATTGAAATTAGGTTTTCCTGTCAACAACATAACAGCCAAACCGAAATTCGCTACACCTAGTTTGGATGGCACAACAACATTTGGGTTTTTATGACACAATTCGACATGTCAGCGTCGAGGAATAGTTGGACGAAAGCTGACCGCACGGCCGATTTGGTGCTTTTCTAGAAGGGTCTTCCTGCTGAGGTGCTACAATCGATTACCGAAGCAGATGCATAGATTGAAATACGAGGCTGTTAAGCGTGGCCTGGAGCGTCGATATGGAGGTGACCACATGCGGAAAGTTCATCGCTTGGAGCTGAACGGCAGATTACAACGTTACGGAGAATCTTTTTAAGAGTTCGCGACAGACATAGAGCGACTCTCACAACTGGCATACAATAATGAAGCAACCGACTTTCTGGAGAGATACAAGCCAATGGTTTTATGGACGGAATGAGGGATACAGACGCACGCCGCGCAATGAGAGATGAAGAGAAGAACGTTCGTCCATCACCGAAAGTGCATATTTCACGGACTGAGGTGAATGATGGTAAACGACTGATAAGAAACCAGGGACATACAGAATTCAACGAAAGATGCTTCATCTGCAACAAAACAGGACATAGTATGGCGAGACTGTGTAGTGATCGACAAAACACGGTGCTAGATTCCGGGAGCTGAAAGCATCTCCAGAGTTTGGAAATCTCACAGGCGTAACGGAAGAAAACTAATGTATATTGGGAAAAATTACCAAGAACCTTGGAATAGCGAATCTAAATAATAAACGATTTCTTTGTAGCTGATATCATGGACGACATCATAATATGAGTAGATTTTATGACCCATTATGGTTTTACACTGCACTTGAAGAGTTTTGAGATATGGGAATGAACAATTACCTATATGCGAAAACGGCGAAAACGGGTACGTGAGAAGGATCTACAAAGGATCGCAAAAGGAGATGACAAAGAAAAAGATCGATATTACGGGCTGTTAAGCTGCCTCGTGCGTTCAGGAAGAAAAGTGCCCGCCAGGTGAAGAAGGCAGAAGAATCCTCTTTCACGCAGAATACTAGTGATACGGGGGACGGCAGCACATCAAACTTAAACAGTTCAAAATAAAAAGAAGCTAATGTAAGCATTTATCAACGACGTTAAATCTTCGGAGATCCAGTTAGAGCTTGAGGGCCAAAAGAAACGGAGTCGACTACGAGAAACGTTAGTTCACAACTCTCACCGGCAGCCAGAGGATGCAAATCCTCTCGTCAACCCGCCTAAACGGTCGACGCACGAAGACAACTGGAGGAGGTTTATTTTCCGGATCGGACCACCATCGAAGAGACTTGAAACTTGTTCGGAACGAACAAGATTACGCGGAGGGCAGCGTAACACATGGGAGATTAAGTATGCTGACTTTTGTTGTCATGCCGGATTATACTAGAAATATGCAGTCTTAGCTCGGAGTTTTTTGGAACTCTTTGTACAGTAAAAATACTCTGTTTTTATATTCTCAACCCGGAAAATACGAACTGTATAAACGTTACAGTATTCAGGCAGGCTCCGTTTTTCAATTACTTTTGCGGATTAAGTTTACAGCCAAAACGTTTCGTTTTAAGGTTCTTCAGTTTTTAAATGTTTTTGCTGTTTGAACCAAAACGAAAATTGTTGTTGCCCTAGCCAATTTTTTCCGAGCCAAATTTAAGGTTGGGTTAATATAAAATTATTTATAAAGAAAGCAAATGTGAAAAACGGAGCCTGGCTAATTATATTACATTATAGAAATACTAAATAAAAACCATAGACCAGGTGGTTCCAGGTGCGCTATAGTGTCGTGCTTGCAAGGGTACGTCTCTTCAAGTTTTCCAGAAACAAAATCTTCGGTTTATGTGTTTTGTAATGTAATCTAAGTCTATTTGCGTATTTGCAATCTACACTTTGAAAATATTTTGGCAATACAAATTAAAATCAATTTCAATTATACAATTCCCTAGACCACCGACTATAATGCGTTTAATTTACGGATGATGAAGACGAAATATAATTTTTTTACTGCTTTTAAAAAAGAATCTTTAGCAGTAAAAAATAATTTGTAATTTGACGTAGTCATAGAAAGCATCCGTCGCCGTCGAGCCCGTTGTTGATATTCGTATATATTCGTTCTGATGTGCCTACGCAGAATGTTGAATTTTGTCCTTACTACTTAAAAGAGACGCAAAATGAATTACTTAACAAAAATATTAAAAAAAGAAGGAAAAATTCAACTTTATAGAAAGAAGTTACACTTGTTGCAAACTTCATTGAGGGGTGAAAAATATAGGAAGCTAATATATTCCAAAGAGTCCAAAAATCGAGGTAACATATTTCAAATGAAAGATAAGAATTACAAGATATCGAAAAATTTAAACGCGGTATCCAAAATGATTGTTAAAAATTCTTCCTTCCTGGTAGGATGTTGAAAAAATAATTGCTCACAGCACACATTTTTATTCTTCCAAAGCCTATGATTTTAGGCGAAATGAATTGGTGCTAAATTTTCCGTCTAAATCATCTTTGGCTAGGTGGGCGCTTATCGAACACTTTGTTTACAATATTTTCAAAAATGTATGAAATAAGTAAGCGTGCTGTTTTAATTTTTGATGAAATCTCAACAAGAAAGGTCCTGCATTAAAATCCACACCGAGATGAATTAGAAGGGTTTGTCGATGATGGTATTGAAAAACCCGTCTACTGTGCAAGCAAATTTCTGTATTCATGGTTAGGGGCATCTATGTGAATTAGAAGTATGTTTCAAGCTATTTTGCAAAATCCTCTGGTGTGACTTCTTTGAAATTAAAAGAAACAATCGAAAGCAATATTAAAGCCGCTCATTAATTGGGGCTTAATATTAGAGATATTAATATAATATTAATATATTAATATAATAATTAATATTAATATTGAGAATGGTTAAATACAGAGAGTTAAAAGTTGAGCAGTTGAAGAGGTAATTGGCTGAGCGGGGCTCACCGACGAGCGGTTTGAAAGCCTAACTGCAGCTGAGGTTGGAAACTACAATGGCCAATGTTAAGCATTATGAATTTTTGGATGAGCAAGGCTTGGGGTAGACAGTGGAGGAGAAGCAGCCGACGGCGGACAATGGTCAATTTATGGAGATGATGCTGCAGATTACGGATCAAGGCGAGGTGGTAAAGGGTCAAGGGGACCAACAGCAACAGGCGATGCTAAAAATGAAGACATAAGCAAGAAACAGATGATGCAAGGTGAGCTAATTAAGGATCATGGGAAAGCCCAGTCACAGAAATTAGAAGCTATGGTATAACAGATCCAAGAGAAATGGGCGAACATCGACAAAAAACTCCAGAATAACTCAGAAGCAGTTCAGCATTTAGATGAAAAGATCAAATAAGAGATCACACGTCTTGACGAAGAAATTCGGCAAGTGAAAAATCGTCTCGAAGATCGGCTCGAGGACCGATTCCATCAATTGAAATTAGGTTTTCCTGTCAACAACATAACAGCCAAACCGAAATTCGCTACACCTAGTTTGGATGGCACAACAACATTTGGGTTTTTATGACACAATTCGACATGTCAGCGTCGAGGAATAGTTGGACGAAAGCTGACCGCACGGCCGATTTGGTGCTTTTCTAGAAGGGTCTTCCTGCTGAGGTGCTACAATCGATTACCGAAGCAGATGCATAGATTGAAATACGAGGCTGTTAAGCGTGGCCTGGAGCGTCGATATGGAGGTGACCACATGCGGAAAGTTCATCGCTTGGAGCTGAACGGCAGATTACAACGTTACGGAGAATCTTTTTAAGAGTTCGCGACAGACATAGAGCGACTCTCACAACTGGCATACAATAATGAAGCAACCGACTTTCTGGAGAGATACAAGCCAATGGTTTTATGGACGGAATGAGGGATACAGACGCACGCCGCGCAATGAGAGATGAAGAGAAGAACGTTCGTCCATCACCGAAAGTGCATATTTCACGGACTGAGGTGAATGATGGTAAACGACTGATAAGAAACCAGGGACATACAGAATTCAACGAAAGATGCTTCATCTGCAACAAAACAGGACATAGTATGGCGAGACTGTGTAGTGATCGACAAAACACGGTGCTAGATTCCGGGAGCTGAAAGCATCTCCAGAGTTTGGAAATCTCACAGGCGTAACGGAAGAAAACTAATGTATATTGGGAAAAATTACCAAGAACCTTGGAATAGCGAATCTAAATAATAAACGATTTCTTTGTAGCTGATATCATGGACGACATCATAATATGAGTAGATTTTATGACCCATTATGGTTTTACACTGCACTTGAAGAGTTTTGGGATATGGGAATGAACAATTACCTATATGCGAAAACGGCGAAAACGGGTACGTGAGAAGGATCTACAAAGGATCGCAAAAGGAGATGACAAAGAAAAAGATCGATATTACGGGCTGTTAAGCTGCCTCGTGCGTTCAGGAAGAAAAGTGCCCGCCAGGTGAAGAAGGCAGAAGAATCCTCTTTCACGCAGAATACTAGTGATACGGAGACGGGAGCACATCAAACTTAAACAGTTCAAAATAAAAAGAAGCTAATGTAAGCATTTATCAACGACGTTAAATCTTCGGAGATCCAGTTAGAGCTTGAGGGCCAAAAGAAACGGAGTCGACTACGAGAAACGTTAGTTCACCACTCTCACCGGCAGCCAGAGGATGCAAATCCTCTCGTCAACCCGCCTAAACGGTCGACGCACGAAGACAACTGGAGGAGGTTTATTTTCCGGATCGGACCACCATCGAAGAGACTTGAAACTTGTTCGGAACGAACAAGATTACGCGGAGGGCAGCGTAACACATGGGAGATTAAGTATGCTGACTTTTGTTGTCATGCCGGATTATACTAGAAATATGCAGTCTTAGCTCGGAGTTTTTTGGAACTCTTTGTACAGTAAAAATACTCTGTTTTTATATTCTCAACCCGGAAAATACGAACTGTATAAACGTTACAGTATTCAGGCAGGCTCCGTTTTTCAATTACTTTTGCGGATTAAGTTTACAGCCAAAACGTTTCGTTTTAAGGTTCTTCAGTTTTTAAATGTTTTTGCTGTTTGAACTAAAACGAAAATTGTTGTTGCCCTAGCCAATTTTTTCCGAGCCAAATTTAAGGTTGGGTTAATATAAAATTATTTATAAAGAAAGCAAATGTGAAAAACGGAGCCTGGCTAATTATATTACATTATAGAAATACTAAATAAAAACCATAGACCAGGTGGTTCCAGGTGCGCTATAGTGTCGTGCTTGCAAGGGTACGTCTCTTCAAGTTTTCCAGAAACAAAATCTTCGGTTTACGTGTTTTGTAATGTAATCTAAGTCTATTTGCGTATTTGCAATCTACACTTTGAAAATATTTTGGCAATACAAATTAAAATCAATTTCAATTATACAATTCCCTAGACCACCGACTATAATGCGTTTAATTTACGGATGATGAAGACGAAATATAATTTTTTTACTGCTTTTAAAAAAGAATCTTTAGCAGTAAAAAATAATTTGTAATTTGACGTAGTCATAGAAAGCATCCGTCGCCGTCGAGCCCGTTGTTGATATTCGTATATATTCGTTCTGATGTGCCTACGCAGAATATTGAATTTTGTCCTTACTACTTAAAAGAGACGCAAAATGAATTACTTAACAAAAATATTAAAAAAAGAAGGAAAAATTCAACTTTATAGAAAGAAGTTACACTTGTTGCAAACTTCATTGAGGGGTGAAAAATATAGGAAGCTAATATATTCCAAAGAGTCCAAAAATCGAGGTAACATATTTCAAATGAAAGATAAGAATTACAAGATATCGAAAAATTTAAACGCGGTATCCAAAATGATTGTTAAAAATTCTTCCTTCCTGGTAGGATGTTGAAAAAATAATTGCTCACAGCACACATTTTTATTCTTCCAAAGCCTATGATTTTAGGCGAAATGAATTGGTGCTAAATTTTCCGTCTAAATCATCTTTGGCTAGGTGGGCGCTTATCGAACACTTTGTTTACAATATTTTCAAAAATGTATGAAATAAGTAAGCGTGCTGTTTTAATTTTTGATGAAATCTCAACAAGAAAGGTCCTGCATTAAAATCCACACCGAGATGAATTAGAAGGGTTTGTCGATGATGGTATTGAAAAACCCGTCTACTGTGCAAGCAAATTTCTGTATTCATGGTTAGGGGCATCTATGTGAATTAGAAGTATGTTTCAAGCTATTTTGCAAAATCCTCTGGTGTGACTTCTTTGAAATTAAAAGAAACAATCGAAAGCAATATTAAAGCCGCTCATTAATTGGGGCTTAATATTACAGATATTAATATAATATTAATATATTAATATAATAATTAATATTAATATTGAGAATGGTTAAATACAGAGAGTTAAAAGTTGAGCAGTTGAAGAGGTAATTGGCTGAGCGGGGCTCACCGACGAGCGGTTTGAAAGCCTAACTGCAGCTGAGGTTGGAAACTACAATGGAGAGAGCGGGCCTCAATGTTAAGCATTATGTATTTTTGGATGAGCAAGGCTTGGGGTAGACAGTGGAGGAGAAGCAGCCGACGGCGGACAATGGTCAATTTATGGAGATGATGCTGCAGATTACGGATCAAGGCGAGGTGGTAAAGGGTCAAGGGGACCAACAGCAACAGGCGATGCTGAAAATGAAGACATAAGCAAGAAACAGATGATGCAAGGTGAGCTAATTAAGGATCATGGGAAAGCCCAGTCACAGAAATTAGAAGCTATGGTATAACAGATCCAAGAGAAATGGGCGAACATCGACAAAAAACTCCAGAATAACTCAGAAGCAGTTCAGCATTTAGATGAAAAGATCAAATAAGAGATCACACGTCTTGACGAAGAAATTCGGCAAGTGAAAAATCGTCTCGAAGATCGGCTCGAGGACCGATTCCATCAATTGAAATTAGGTTTTCCTGTCAACAACATAACAGCCAAACCGAAATTCGCTACACCTAGTTTGGATGGCACAACAACATTTGGGTTTTTATGACACAATTCGACATGTCAGCGTCGAGGAATAGTTGGACGAAAGCTGACCGCACGGCCGATTTGTTGCTTTTCTAGAAGGGTCTTCCTGCTGAGGTGCTACAATCGATTACCGAAGCAGATGCATAGATTGAAATACGAGGCTGTTAAGCGTGGCCTGGAGCGTCGATATGGAGGTGACCACATGCGGAAAGTTCATCGCTTGGAGCTGAACGGCAGATTACAACGTTACGGAGAATCTTTTTAAGAGTTCGCGACAGACATAGAGCGACTCTCACAACTGGCATACAATAATGAAGCAACCGACTTTCTGGAGAGATACAAGCCAATGGTTTTATGGACGGAATGAGGGATACAGACGCACGCCGCGCAATGAGAGATGAAGAGAAGAACGTTCGTCCATCACCGAAAGTGCATATTTCACGGACTGAGGTGAATGATGGTAAACGACTGATAAGAAACCAGGGACATACAGAATTCAACGAAAGATGCTTCATCTGCAACAAAACAGGACATAGTATGGCGAGACTGTGTAGTGATCGACAAAACACGGTGCTAGATTCCGGGAGCTGAAAGCATCTCCAGAGTTTGGAAATCTCACAGGCGTAACGGAAGAAAACTAATGTATATTGGGAAAAATTACCAAGAACCTTGGAATAGCGAATCTAAATAATAAACGATTTCTTTGTAGCTGATATCATGGACGACATCATAATATGAGTAGATTTTATGACCCATTATGGTTTTACACTGCACTTGAAGAGTTTTGAGATATGGGAATGAACAATTACCTATATGCGAAAACGGCGAAAACGGGTACGTGAGAAGGATCTACAAAGGATCGCAAAAGGAGATGACAAAGAAAAAGATCGATATTACGGGCTGTTAAGCTGCCTCGTGCGTTCAGGAAGAAAAGTGCCCGCCAGGTGAAGAAGGCAGAAGAATCCTCTTTCACGCAGAATACTAGTGATACGGGGGACGGCAGCACATCAAACGTAAACAGTTCAAAATAAAAAGAAGCTAATGTAAGCATTTATCAACGACGTTAAATCTTCGGAGATCCAGTTAGAGCTTGAGGGCCAAAAGAAACGGAGTCGACTACGAGAAACGTTAGTTCACCACTCTCACCGGCAGCCAGAGGATGCAAATCCTCTCGTCAACCCGCCTAAACGGTCGACGCACGAAGACAACTGGAGGAGGTTTATTTTCCGGATCGGACCACCATCGAAGAGACTTGAAACTTGTTCGGAACGAACAAGATTACGCGGAGGGCAGCGTAACACATGGGAGATTAAGTATGCTGACTTTTGTTGTCATGCCGGATTATACTAGAAATATGCAGTCTTAGCTCGGAGTTTTTTGGAACTCTTTGTACAGTAAAAATACTCTGTTTTTATATTCTCAACCCGGAAAATACGAACTGTATAAACGTTACAGTATTCAGGCAGGCTCCGTTTTTCAATTACTTTTGCGGATTAAGTTTACAGCCAAAACGTTTCGTTTTAAGGTTCTTCAGTTTTTAAATGTTTTTGCTGTTTGAACCAAAACGAAAATTGTTGTTGCCCTAGCCAATTTTTTCCGAGCCAAATTTAAGGTTGGGTTAATATAAAATTATTTATAAAGAAAGCAAATGTGAAAAACGGAGCCTGGCTAATTATATTACATTATAGAAATACTAAATAAAAACCATAGACCAGGTGGTTCCAGGTGCGCTATAGTGTCGTGCTTGCAAGGGTACGTCTCTTCAAGTTTTCCAGAAACAAAATCTTCGGTTTATGTGTTTTGTAATGTAATCTAAGTCTATTTGCGTATTTGCAATCTACACTTTGAAAATATTTTGGCAATACAAGTTAAAATCAATTTCAATTATACAATTCCCTAGACCACCGACTATAATGCGTTTAATTTACGGATGATGAAGACGAAATATAATTTTTTTACTGCTTTTAAAAAAGAATCTTTAGCAGTAAAAAATAATTTGTAATTTGACGTAGACATAGAAAGCATCCGTCGCCGTCGAGCCCGTTGTTGATATTCGTATATATTCGTTCTGATGTGCCTACGCAGAATATTGAATTTTGTCCTTACTACTTAAAAGAGACGCAAAATGAATTACTTAACAAAAATATTAAAAAAAGAAGGAAAAATTCAACTTTATAGAAAGAAGTTACACTTGTTGCAAACTTCATTGAGGGGTGAAAAATATAGGAAGCTAATATATTCCAAAGAGTCCAAAAATCGAGGTAACATATTTCAAATGAAAGATAAGAATTACAAGATATCGAAAAATTTAAACGCGGTATCCAAAATGATTGTTAAAAATTCTTCCTTCCTGGTAGGATGTTGAAAAAATAATTGCTCACAGCACACATTTTTATTCTTCCAAAGCCTATGATTTTAGGCGAAATGAATTGGTGCTAAATTTTCCGTCTAAATCATCTTTGGCTAGGTGGGCGCTTATCGAACACTTTGTTTACAATATTTTCAAAAATGTATGAAATAAGTAAGCGTGCTGTTTTAATTTTTGATGAAATCTCAACAAGAAAGGTCCTGCATTAAAATTCACACCGCGATGAATTAGAAGGGTTTGTCGATGATGGTATTGAAAAACCCGTCTACTGTGCAAGCAAATTTCTGTATTCATGGTTAGGGGCATCTATGTGAATTAGAAGTATGTTTCAAGCTATTTTGCAAAATCCTCTGGTGTGACTTCTTTGAAATTAAAAGAAACAATCGAAAGCAATATTAAAGCCGCTCATTAATTGGGGCTTAATATTAGAGCAATTGTAGGCAACTAATGCTCAAATAACCGGTGAGCCTTTAAAAATTATGCGTCGAGCGTGACAACTCCATAAGGTCATACAATTTCTCTCATCTATGATGTAACACATATGATAAAATCTTCACGAAATATCTTAATATAAAATTGTATAAAAAAACATATAAACCCAAATTCTTTTGAATAGATCAAAGTGAAATATGTTACACAAGTATTTAGCCACACGATGTGCCCTGCAATCAAATTTTCAAAAAATTAATTGAAAGGGACAATATTGATGATTGCAATGAAGTTGCATATTTAACTGCTATTTTCTTCGAAAGTGTAACAAAAATGTTTGATTGCTTAAACAGCAATAATCCAGGAGGTAGAAACCCAATGACGTCAGCTTTACAATAAAATAAAAATGTGGAGAAATACATTATCGAAAATAAAGTATTTTGAGAAGTGTAGTTATCCCAGCAATGTATTTTATATTGATGGACTTAGAATTTCAATACTATTGCTTGCACACGACATATAAAGTGAAAATTCCAATTATTACTTTTGGATTTTGTCTGAATCAAGATGCATTGGAGAACCGTTTTTATCTAATAACTCTTCGAATTCAACGCAATAATTTCAAAAATGTTGTCACCTCAAAAAATAAAACTGGGAATTGTAAGCCGGATGATGACCACATGTTTATCAATGTGATTAATGAGCCAAAGCGAGAAATGGAAACCGAAAGAGTATAGAGATAGATAAAGCCATGTCTGTCTGCCCGTCCGTCTGTCCGTCCCTATGAGCGCCTAGTGCTCAAAGACTATAAAAGCTAGAGCAAGGACATTTTGTATCCAGACTTCTGTGAATTGTCAATCTTATAAGTGAATCTCAAAACTCTGCCCGCCCCACATAGGACGAAAATCTGTGGCATCCACAATTTCAAAGATACGAGAAAACCAAAAATGCAAAATCGTATAGAATGACTATATCTTCTGGACTGCAGAATGTGATTGAGATCGTATCATTATTATAGAAACAATCAAGAAAACAATTTCATTTTCTCTCGCTCTGTCTCTCTCTAACACACACGTTACATGGTCGGCTTTGCCTATCGCTAAAAGGGAGCGCCTAGATCTCACAGACTATAAGAGCTCTTTCTCTTTCTCTTGCTAGAGTAACCGAATTTGGTACAAACACACCTGTGATATCAAACCTGTAAAAGTGTATTTCGAAACTCCGACCCACCCTCTTGCGCACAATTTGGAAGATACGGCAAAATTAAAAACGCACAATCATAGAAAATTACCAAATGTAACAAATTGCCAAATTTTGATCAGATCGGATTATTATTATAGCCAAAAGTAACAAATCAATTTTCGGTCGCTACGAAGCACCCGACGACACGTTTGAACTGATTTTCTGTCTCTTTCGCACATACTTTTTTCGCTCAATGTACCGTCTGGCGCCGTCTGCCGGGGGAGAGGCATACTGACTATGTATCGGGTATAACTGTAGAGTTGCGGTGGCAGCAGCAACTCACAACGTTCCCTGTTGTTTTTGGTTGCTTTCTTAATGGATTGGCAAAGTGTTTTTGACGAAATTCGTCGTCAAATCTACTGACAAATCTTGGCCCCGACCCATTTTGTCCACGCTAAACCAAATCCAGGAGCAAAACGAACATCAAAACTAAGAAAAAAACAAATCACATAGTAAGAGAAGCAGTACACAAAAAGAAACACCGATTACCGTTGCATTTTCCGAAAATGTGTCCGAATAATTGTGATATGTCTGTGGACTTCTGTGATATGTCACTGTTACAAGTATATTTCAAAACTTCGCCCCGCCTACTTTCGCCCCCGCAAAGGGCGAAAATCTGTTTATCTTCGCTGACGGGCAACTTTTCTCCGCTGGAGGACATCTTATATCCGCTGGTGGAAAACTTATCTGCGCTGGCGCACAACATATCAACGGACATATCTCTGGCGGACAACGTATCTCCGCTGGCTGACAGCTTATCTCCGCTGACGGACAACTTTTCTCCGCTGGAGGACATTTTATACACGCTGGCGGAAAACATATCTCTGCTGGCGGAAATTTTGTATCCACTGGCGAACAGTTCTTCTCCGTTGGCGGACATCTTATATCTAGTGGCAGAAAACTTAGTGGAAAATTAGCACTACACAACTAAGAAACTAAACATGCATTCATAATACATTTACGAATACCACTACAATTACTAATTACTAGAAAGGTGAGTGAGGGTTAGTAATTTAATAAGAGGAAGAGAATTAGTGGTGGATATAATATGGTAGAGGGAATTATAATCCGAGAATAATACCCTAAACGGTTCATGCAAGGAATAAAATTTCTAGTGAGTCTAATAGGAATCGTGGAGTTTATGCGGCACAACAGATCAGGGCGCTCTATGTCACCCCTGATCAAGTTGTGCACAAAAATCACACCAAGCATTTTCCTACGGTTAACTAAGGATGGGAGGTTTACTAATAGCAGTCTACTAGAGTAAGGTGGGAGTCTCACACTCGCATCCCAGCTAAGGCCCCGCAGAGCAAAAAGTAAAAAGTTGTTCTGTACTGATTCTATACGGTCCTGGTGTACTTTGTACTGAGGGCACCATACACAGGAGCCGTATTCTGAAATTGGACGAACTAGCGAGGTATAGAGAGGGGTCGTGTTGTATAGGGGTCGTCAAATTCCTTTGACCACCTCTTTATAAACCCAAGCACGCCCATGGCCTTATTTAGCATGGTAGAAATGTGTTCGGAAAACTTTAACTTTGGGTCTAACATAACACCCAGATCATCCACCAGTGTAATTCTCTCAAGAGAACCACCAAATAGGGTGTAGGGAGCCAACAAAGGGCTAGAACGATGAAATGTCATAACTTTGCATTTCGAGGCATTAAGGTGTAACAACTTTGCACAACACCATGACTGAAAGCTATTGAGATCGGATTGCAAGCGAGAATGAAATGAAATGTCCTTGTACTGGACACAGAGTTTAACATCATCCGCATACATAAGTACTCGAGAATATGTTAATACCGAAGGCAAGTCATTAATAAAGAGTGTAAAGAGTAAGGGGCCTAGATGGCTGCCCTGTGGTACTCCCGAAGAAACCTTTACTGGTAAAGAGAGGGAGGTTTTGAAGAGGACTCTTTGAGACCTAGAACAAAGATAGCTAGAAATCCCTCTCAGGAGGTTTGGCGGAAACCCTAAAAGGTCAAGTTTATGTACTAAAAGGGAATGGTTTACAGAGTCCAATGCTTTGAAAGCCTTTAATAATGAAAGAGGTAAACTCTAACAAGTTTGTGGTGGTTGATCGCCGCCTTATAAATCCATGCTAAGTTTGAGATATAAGTGACTTGCAGAGATGGGGCAAGTGAGGTGTTAAAACCTTCTCAAACATTTTAGGAATAGCTGATTTTATGGAAAGGAATTATAAACGATTCCTTCCAGATCGTGGGGAAGCAAGAAGAATCAATGGACAGAGTGAATAGTTTAAGCAAGGTTCCACACAGTGCCTCGGCGCAGTACCTGAGTACACAACCTGGAGCCCCGTCTGGACCCGATGAACACACCGGCTTAACTAGTCGAAGATCATGAAGTAAAGAATATTCATTTAACAAGGGACTGAAAATGCCGTTCGGCCTCGGTCAACCGTATGGGTACGGATGACCAGAGTAGCTTTCCTCAGTGAAGGTGGTTTGGAAAAATTGAGCCAAAAGATCGGCGATTGCCTCATCATTATTTGCCGACGTATTACGAAATAATAGCAAGGATGGGTGTGCGGACGTTCTACGCTTACTGTTTACGAAGCAGTAAAACTGTTTACGGTCCTGAGAAAAACGTATCCTGAATCGAGATAGGTAGTTCTTATAGCATTGAGCATTAAGAACTGAAAAGTTTGACCGAGCTATTACATAGCGAGAGCGAGAAGTAGGAGAACCAACTTCTTGCAATTTTTTATAAAGTCTTGATTTTAAGTTTTTTAGGCTGGATACCTCTTTGGTAAACGAAGGCGGTTTTCCCGATCTAATCGGACAAGAAAGCGGGACACAAGAATCAAAAAAAGGGCCAAGAGCATTGTAAAAAATGTTTGTGCCTTTTATGACATCAGTGCACAAGTACAAAGCGAACCAATCAAAATCCCTAATGAGGTTATTAAGCGTCGCAAACTCGGCTTTACGAAAGCAACGGACACGTTCAGGTAGCCTACTCGACCGATCCAATATAGCTGGTCCTATATCTAGCGACACTTCGAAAGTAGGATGGTAGGCGTCTTCAGGTATAGTGAGTGGAAGGGCTCGGGTTAACAACACTATGGTCGGATCCGATACAAAGCACAAATCAAGCAATCGACCCAAGGAATTTTTCTCATGGTTGACTTGAGACAGGGACAGGTCAAGCAAGCCGTCAACAAAGTCATGTCGTCACATGGGCACTAGGTTACTAGTCTACTCTTTTACCGAAGACCAGACAGTTCCTGGCAAGTTGAAGTCACCAAGAACTATCATATGATCTTTATCTGATAGCGAGGAAGATACAGCGGTTAAGTTTCCGAAGAAGGTGGAATATACGAATATATACACACAGGAATTCCAGTTCCTGTTGAACTTGGACTGTGAAGTATTCCGTCGGGAAGTTAGAGTCCACTGCAATCAGAACCCCTCCTGCACGTCGAGACGAACGGTCTTTCCTAAATGTTGTGTACCGGCCTGTTAAAACCTCGGAACTAAGAATGTCCGGCTTTAACCAGGTTTCGGTAAGCACAACACTATCCCGGAAAAGAATGCTGAGCTTACTACGCAAGCCTCTAACATTCTGATACGTTACTAAAAGAGAAGTTAGTTTGGGTGGCCTATTGTTCTTCTTAGCCTTAAACTCCTTCACCACCAAATGCTCCGGCCAAAATTTGGCGGAGCAAATGGTGTCAAATTGAGTTGGGGAGATGCTTATCTTAAACGAGGCTATTTCCCTGGCATAAGAGAAGTTGAATTTCTCCACCTTTAACGCCAAGGCTTTTATTTTGCTTTGAATAAAAGCAATTACATCATTAGATGTGAGGTCAGGGGCCAGCCGTGAGACAAAAACTTGTCGTTTTGGTGGGACTCCCACCAGTGGTTTGGGCACCACAAGCCTAGTACCTGTGGTGACAATATCCGGAGGTCCGGAAAGTCTATTTACTGGTGGGATCGGGATAGACCGGACAACTAGCGAACTTGCGGACACCACGGATTAGGAGCCGATCGTATTGCTTTTTAAAGCCAACGGTCAGCTCCTTAAAGCCCTTCCGCGTCTGCCAAATAAAAGCCACCATGTCATTCTCCACTGCACGGCATGCGTCGCAACTGTAATGCAACCCATTACGTTTGGCTATAGCATCACTCACGTGGCCAGAAAATCCAGCGCATTTTGCGCGGACTACGCTGTCGCAGAGCCAGAAGGGGACATTCGGCTGATCGTGGGTGATCTGCTTCTTACAGATTTTTTTTGGCGCAGACCACAGCGTATTCCATTTTTTTTATTTATTGATTTACTAAAGAAAATTTGCGAAAAAAGAAAGAAAATTTCCAAAACAAATTGGTACCAGACCAATGTGCCAGACAACGCTCAAAGCGGAATTGGTAAAAAAAAAGAGAGCAGAGTGGAGAGCGGTTATAGCGAGAGGTACTAAGCAGAGAGCGCTATTGTTCAGAAAGTTTAAAGAGTGAGAGAGAAAAAACAGTTATTGAAGTTGAGGTGATAGCGAGAGTGTGATAAAATAACAAAAGCTACAAGACGAGAGACGAGAGCTGTAATGCAATGTAATGTACTCACGGCAACAACACAAACACAACAAGCCGACGCCGAAAAATTTTAAGTTCAATAAATAATAATTAAACACAAATCAAAAGGCATGCACTCGCGGAATAGAATAGGTTTCCAGATAGTAGGTTGGATAGGGAAGGTATTTATTGTTTATTTATGAAAACACCGGTTGTTTATGTAAAACAAAGGGAAAATATGCGGAGCGGAAAAAAACGCGTTTGATCTACGAAAGAGAACGAAAGAGTATAATATTTATATAATTTTGATACATTTAAGTTTTTTTTTTTTAATGTTTAAAATTAGTAGTAGTAATATGGATCCTCATAATGAAATAAAAATTGTTTGTTAAGGTTAACTATTTTTTAAGTTATTTTTAAAGAAAGTTGGTGTGGAAATAGGGTGTCCGAATAAATGTTGTGCTGACTGTATACTTTATGGTCGGTATAAAGATAAAATATTTACGTTTCGACTGTTACATCAGTAAGAACGCGCATACTAAACTAACTAAAGTGTGTTAAAATACGTGTGCACTCACCAAACGAGAATTCACAGCCGGAGCAATTGGAACCCAGAGACAAAGCGATTGGAACCATGAGCCAGGTCCAGGTCCAGGTCGCTGGGTCCCAATTGTCCAAAAATTGTATTCAGGTAGTTTTTACTCGATTTGACGCCTCTATGTGTTCTTTGCTTAGTGTTTACACCTAATCCTACATATGTACATATGGATAAATATATACCACCTAAATATATACACACGATTTTGAAATAACACGGTCTGAAAATCAAAAATTTTATTACACTGTTTTACTCCATTTAACACGGTTTAAAATAACACAACACAAATAAAAACAAAACAAACACAGCGCACAAACAGCTAGAAACCAAACGAAAACAAGAAAGAAAGAACATGTACATATTGGTTTTTGATACTTTGATACTTTGGAGTCATTGATGCCTGGAAAAAGTGTTTTATTAAAGATTGCATAACACATACTGCTTTAGCAATATCAGATTTAAGACCATCTACCTTAAACGCATGTTGGAGACAAATTTGGCCAGAATGTGTTAAAAGTAAAAATCATGTGGATCCAAACACAAACGAATATCCCAATTACATTGGCACACCAAGTTGGTGGAAGGGTTTTGATGACTTGGTATTCGATGAAATTGATGAAATGCTGGTTGATAAAGCTTTTAGCGAAGACGAAAGATTGCATTTTGCCTCAGAGATTGCTGCTTCTATAGAAAGAAGTGATAGTGAAGAATCTGTTAAACTTACTGCAAATTTATTTCAATGTCGAAAGAGCTGCACAATTTCACCGTGAGCTTAATTCTTGTATGGATCGTTACAAAGAATTATACAAAGAGGTAGAAAAAAATGGCCAACAACGGCTCATAGCAGAGTTCACTTTTAAATATTTTGATGCCAAACGAGTAAGAAAAACTCCAGTTCAAAATTATTCCAGCGATGAAGCCAGCGAGTTCGAGTTACTGATGATGCAATTAAGCAATTAAATTTATGTTCCTGAATTTATGATTTTAAATTTTGATTAAATTTATTTTTACCGTAAAAATTGAATAACCTACTCTTTTTGTTAATAACAAAGCTGTTTTACATACATACATTATTGTTTTTAGTTACTGAACTTGTCATACCTAATGTACATTCCATATTTTTAAGCTCCGAGTGCACATCTTTTCTTGCTTTAATAACGATGCTTGTGTAAATACATATTATATATGTGATTTAATAAAGTAAACATAAATACTTGTTCTTAAAAAATCCTTAAAAATCCATAATGAACCAATCACCTATTTTTCCATATGATCAATGTATTTTTTACGCTTTTTTTTTACACGGGTTTTCCAGGAACCAATCTACCGTGTAAAAACAGAATTAGGTGTATTTTGTGAACTATCAATGCAATCCGACGTGTTTGTTAAAAACATTTTATATACGCAAATTTATTTTACCAACGTTTCCTAATTTTTTCCCTAATTTTAGGTTCCTAAGTTTTAGAGACAAGAAACCAATCGCCTTTTTTTGCATACGATCGATTTTTTAGACGGGTTTTTCCGGAACCAATCTACCGTGTAAAAACAGAATTAGGTGTACACATATTCTTTTCGCCGCTGACTTCGAGCCGGACAATAATAAAATAAATAATAAACTCAAATCACTCGAGCACATTATTCAGAAACAATTAAAATTGTTTAAACTTGACAAAAATTTCATCTCTTGTCTTCAAAAACACAGCGAATGTCTGTACATTTTTCGCACGTCTTGCACTAGCTTTTGGGAACTGCTTCCCACATATCCTGCATTTTGCGCAGGTTTTGCACACCTGGCCATTCATGTCCTGACTTCACTTCTTTTGATACCCAAACGATCGGGCCATATTTTTACCGGATTTCCTTGTACACTTAATCATTTATCAAAAAGAAATCATATCATTTTCTGTAACCTCAATGCCTTTAATTGGTTTTGTCTTTGTAAACTCAACTGAGAAACTATTTCGATGGTGGCTGCGTAGCCACTGCAAATTGATTTCTTGCTTTTGGCTACAAAAAAGATCCGATCTGATCCAGATTCAGCAATCTGATAGATATGGTCATTATCTATGATTCTGCGCTTTTAGTTTTCTCGAATGTGCAATATTGTGAATGCAACAGATTTTCGTCCTTTTTGGGGGCGAAAGGGGGTGGGGCGAAATTTTGAGATATACGTTTTATAGGTGTGTGTGTACCAAATTTGGTTACTCTAGCCTTAATAGTCTCTGAGATTTGTGGATACCTCAGATTTTCGTCTTTTGCGGGGGCGGAAGGGGGTGTGGCGAAATTTTGACACAAAACGGTCAAGGTCCGATATCACAGGATACCAAATTTGGTTGCTCTGGCTCTTATAGGTTCTGAGATCCTTCAACTCATATTTTTCAATTGGCAAATCCGACCATGAAACCTGTGTGTTATAGAGAGACAGAGCGAGAAAGAATGAAATTGTTTTCTTGATTCTGGCTATAATAATTGTACGATCTGGTTCAGATTTTGCACTCTAGAAGATATGGTCATCTTCTACGATTCTGCGTTTTTAGTTTTCTCGTCCTTTGTGGGGGCGGAAGTGGGCGGGGCAAAGTTTTGAAATATTTTTGTAGCAGTGACATATCACAAAAGTCTCGATCCAAAACATCGTTGCTCTAGCTCTTATAGTCTTTGAGCACTAGGCGCTGAAGGGGACGGACAGACGGACAGACGGACGGACGGACAGACAGACATGGCTCAATCGATTCGGCTATTGATGCTGCTCAAGAAAACGATTCCTTCTGGACGTTACACACATCCACTTTTACCACAAATCTAATATACCCCAATACTCATTTTGAGTATCGGGTATAAAAATATCGATGACAAATTGTCAAAACGGGAGCACCTAAACACGAAAACGGTACGTTTTGGCTGAAAACGCAAAATTAAGTGAAAACAGGAGTCTGACTGATAAAATATATATTCATGCGGATCTCGTTTTTTTGTTGTTGTTATTCGCTTCAGAGTGGGTCGTGGAGTCTATTGTACGTATATTGGAAAAAACCTTATCCTAAATCTACAAAATGAATGCAACACAATGCAAGAATTTTAAAATGGTACACAAAACGGTGTTTTCTATTATTCACAACAAAAAATAATATACACGAGGAGGAACGTGCAATACATCGGAAAAGTTGTACAACCACCTTTTTCGAAAATAAAAAAAAATCCCTCTCTCTCATCGGAAGATCTAACAAATTATCTAAATTCACATGTTGGTAGCTAGCTAACCTACTTGATGTAGAGTTTTCCTTAGAAAACAAAACAATTGAAACCGACTCAGTTTCGCGACTCAATCACGTCCAAATTGGAAAAATGTGTTGTAGTCGGATAAAACTAAGATGTTGATGGAAACATCATGTTGTGGGGATGCTTTCCCTGTCGGGTATTTTTCCAACACATTCAATAAAGAAGAAAGCTTTCTATACTGCGCGTTTCAAACACAAGAACAATACTCCAATATCGGACGCACTAACGAAATATACAGTTGTTTGGTCACATAAGGGTCGTCAAATTCCTTGGACCAACGCTTGATGAACGCTAAAACACCCTTAGCTTTATTAACTGTTGCGGGTATATGGCTGTTAAAACGCATTTTGTGATCAAATAGGTCTCCAAGGTTATTTGAACTCGATTTCTTAGAAGGTATGAGACAAAATGTGGATCGCGACGGTAAAATAAGTTCATAAGTTTACATTCAGAAGGGTTCAGAAAAAGAAGATTAGTTGAACACCACAATATTAGTCTATTTAGGTCTATTTGTCTATTTGCAACTACCAATCAAGTCTATTTGCAAGTACCAATCGGAGTCTAACAAGGACGACTCCGGCACCGACATGTGAGGTTGACCTGTAAGAAAATGAGCGGGGGTAAGGGGATCCAAGCTGTGATCGCTGGGCGCGCACAGTGGGCAAGAGTTGAGTAACCCTTCAATCTGAGTTAAAATTGTTGAATATTCCTCGAAAGTCAACGCACTGCTACCAATTACTCGGCGAAGGTGGAGTTTGCTAGATCGTACGCCTGTTTCCCAAAGACCTCCAAAATGCGGGGCAGACGGCGGAATGAAGTGCCAGTTGATGTCCTGACTCGTCAGAAAATTAGCAATTTCCTCGTCTTGACTTTGAGATACAGCTATCCGTTGCATCTCCGTTAGTTCCTTTCTGGCTCCATGGAATGTAGTGCCATTGTCTGAGTAAAAGTCGGATATGGGCCCACGTCGAAACAAAAACCGTTTGAAAGCGGCGATAAATACAGGAGTCGTCAAATCACTGACGAGCTCGATATGAATTGCTTTGGTGGACAGACAAACAATGATGGCAAACCAAGCTTTGCCAAACTTCGGTGGCCGACCTGCTGATGTCTTGATGGTAACTGGTCCAGCGTAGTCCAATCCAGAATGTAGAAAGCAGCGGGTGGGCTGAACGCGAAAGGCGGGAAGATCAGCCATGAGTTGTGTGCTCGTTCCTTTGCGCAGGAGGAAACATATCTTGCAGTTGAATACAATTTTGCGGACGGGCTCCAAGGATCCAGTACTTCTGGTTCAACGTGTGGAACATAAAATCGACTCCAGCGTGTAACGATGTGATGTGCTGGTGTCTACCTAATAAAACAGCGACTGGTGATTCCTTTGGAAGAAGTATGGGATGTTTTGCATCATAGGTTTCCATCGAATCAACAACAAATGGAGTGTAGTGAATCAACTTGTATTTTTGAGAAAGGGCTTGTCCAGTGCTCAGCTGTTTGTACTCCACTTGGAAGAACTCCATCTGGACATGTTTGATTACCCTAGAGCGGGCATATTCAAGCTCCCATGACGATAAAAACGATGACAGGCGGTCCTTGCAACGAAGTCGATGCACAAAACGAAAGCAATAGCTAATTGTTCGCAAGAGATGTGACCAGGAGGAAGCCTTGTTGATCATACAATTAAGATCATTTCCTTCATCGGAAATGTGTAGATTAACTTGGGCCTTGACCTTTACTTCCATCCGCTCAGCGTCCTCAGTCGACAGTGCGAACTTTGTCTTAGCAGGTGGCCAAGTGCGATGTGATTGGGAAAGCCACGGTGGTCCATTCCACCACAGTTGAAGTTCTACACGATCCTTTGGTAGAAATCCGCGTGATGCGCAGTCCGCGGGATCGTCCTCAATGCGAATGTGTTGCCAGCAGCTACGTGGGCAAGCTTCCAGGATCTCAGCAGTGCGATTACAAACATAAGTGTTCCAAGTCCGTGGGGGTGATGAAAGCCAATGTAGTACAATTTCTGAGTCGGTCCAACACGAAATACTGGAAATAGCAAGAGTTAGAGCTTGCGGCAATGTGGACCCCATCGGCGGAGCCGAATCCTTGCTCTGATGTTGGATGATGTACACGTCATCGTTTCTGCGGATGTGCGTATGTACGAAGTGTTTCTCAGGGTGCTCACTAACATCGGTGGTAACGTTACGTGGTTTAACTTGTTCCTTATCCATGATCGATCGAACTAAAGAGTCCAGATCCTCGTGAGCGTGATGTGCTAGTGCGTCGGTGTAAGCATCACTACTGAGATGGTAGCTGCCTGCAATGACCCAACCAAAATTAGTATGAAGTGCAATAGGATATTCTAAGCCAAACTCTTTGCGTTGTCCAGTGCAAATGTTCCAAATCTGATCAGATCCTAAAATCACGTCGATTTCGCCTGGTTTACCAAATGTAGGGTCCGCTAAGGGTAGATCACGAATCTCTTCCCACATCGGAGTGTTCGACTCGATCCGCTGGGCTGGAATCGAGGAGGTAAAAGTGTTCATAATCAGACCTGTGACCACCACTGAGGCTGAGCTTGTGCGGGACAGCAACGTGAATGTGGCGCGACCTCTAGTAACCCCAGCAGGGTTTGCGCCTAGACCAACCACTGGTATATGAGCATGCGTGCGCGGCAATCCGATTCGCTGAATAAATGATTCGGCGACCATCGTTATAGTTGAACCAGTATCCAGCAATATCCTGCAGGTTGTCTCGTTGCCCCAGGAGTCGACTATAGTGGCCAAAATCGTTGGCAATATAGCGTGACCATTGGCACCGAATTCCCTCTCCAATGTATGGTGGCTGACCACGGCAGGATCAGCATCCGCAGCGAACTTGGACGAGCGGGAGGTTGAGTCAGCTGATGTATTGACAGCAGCGGAAACCGGGACAGAGCGTATATACTCTGGATGGACAAGAGTGTGGTGCCTCAACTTACACAGACGGCACCTGTTTATGGAATTAGACATATTTACTTGATGAGATCGGCTTAGACAATTGAAACACAAATTATTATCCATTGCGAACGAGCGGCGGTCCACAACATCAAGAGCCTTGAATTGAGTACACGCAAAAATAATGTGTTGCCCGTGACAATATACAAAATCGCGAACATGCGTCTTTGGCACGTCCACATGATGAGAAACTTCATGACGTCTATCCAGCACCGTGTGTGTATTCTGGAGTAGCTTTGGATCTTGACAAGATTCAAGTGCATCGCAACGGGCGAAGACAAAGCCGAACAGGTCATTTATGGTCACATTTTCCTTGCACGATTCACTGGAGGTGGCCCAAGCTTCCTTGCATTCAGGGTCTAGCTTTGAGAGCAAGATATGGATCAGCCACACATCGCGGCTGTCGCAGCTCAGTGCATGTAGACCACGTATACTTTCGTCGGCGGTGTCGACTATTTTACGCAACTCGGCGATGTTTGAACCTTTTGCGGTTGGGAACGAAAGAAAGTTTTGAATGAACGAACGAGCAATCAGTGACTTTTTGTTATAGCGATTTTCGAGCCTCTCCCATGCGTCCTGGTAATTGGCATCCGATACGGGAATATGTTTTATCAGAGACAACGCTTCACCATCCAGATAGGATTTCAAATAATGAAACTTTTGGCACTTGGACAGACTACTCTTCTTGTCGACTGAGCCTAAGAACAAGTCACTAAACTGACACCAATCCTCGTATCTGCCCGAAAACGTCGGAATGCGTATTTTCTCGAACTGCAGCTTTGTGGTTCCCGATGAGTCCCGAATCCTCTCCAGAAGTTGAGTTTGTCCCTCAAATAAGCGTTCTTCAGTGTTCGATAGCAGTAGATTTGAGTTGTCGTGCTCATTATCGTGACTGCTCCGGTCACGTATGGCTTCAGTAAAAATACTGTGCGCACTAAAGAACCTTTTCTCATATTCGGGGATATCCAAATCCGGATCCACGTACTCATCTTCATCATTATATTGGACCAGCTCTTCAGAGAGCTCCATAAAGCGGTTGAAAGTTGCAACCAGTCGGCCCAACTTCTGCTCTAATGTTTGCACAGAAGTACATGACTGTACAAACTCTTGAGCCACTGTAGCCACGCGAGTTAGTTGGGATTTGCAGGCACCACGTTGCTGAATTAGACGATGCACTAGGGCCTTTATGGCGAATAGCGGTCAACGATATCACTCAATATGTATATAAATAAACTCAAACGCGGTGATCCGGCTCGAAAGACCAAAATTTGCTATGGTTATTAATTAGTGGACTGTATAATCTTTTAATATATTGAGCTTATTTATTTACATATATTGAGCATTAAAGATTGGCGGTTATGTTATAACGTGTATATGAATAGCGGGGGTTGTCTATGATGCGGCGGTATGAACTATGCGTGCGGTTGGTTTTATCTAGAGATTTCGACTAACTCAACTCCGCGAAAAGAAGTCGAGCAAAAAGGAGTTGGAAGATCACGCGATACGACTCGACGCGACGGTCTCAATGCAAAAATGGAACGCATCTCTGTGTGCGTGTGCAGCTGCGGGTCTGGCCATGCGTGTGAGAACATTACAGCTATGTTCTGGACCCGCGCAATAACAACACAGCTAAGCGCGTAAAACTAGCCACTGAAGCGGTGCAATACACATGAACATTGAACCAAAATTACGAGGCTCATTTCTCAACACTCATTATTGTTAATTTTTATTTTGATCTAGGGTTTATCATTAAAACGAAGTATGTTAATGGTCTATGGTCTGTTTTAATTGTAAAGTGTGTACCATATATACATACATACAAAGAACGTTACTCTTTGGACTCCCTTAAAAATTGAAGCAACTCTGCTTGGAAGCTCGCTTTGCCTTGGCTGCTCGCAGTTTGCTGGAGTATCTCTCGCTTTATTTCCTTGTACTCATCATGTAAATTCTGCTGCTCCTTCTGGAACAATCTCCAGAAGATTTTTCAGTTTAATCCGCTTTGGTGCGGCGCCTTAGTTGCAGAAATAACACTAGACCCGCAGCTGGATCTGTCCCGGGCAACATTAACGGAATTACTTCGGGGCCCCTGCAAATCAGCAGCATTATCATGCCAAATGTTTATAGCGAGATTTTCTATCTATGCAGTCCATTTCGATTTGCGTGTATTTTTTGTTTATTTAATGGCTGCAAAATACTAATCATAAAAAAAAGGAAGCAAATTCATAAATATGTAAGTTAACCACCGACACTGGACGTGTGCTGACCTAGCATATCAGCGAGGTCCACGACCAGAGTCACAGGTTTGGCGGATGCAGCTGCAGTAATTCAACACCACCCACAAGGCGAAAGTCAGCAGTTCCCACGGGTGTCGAACAGCTGCCAGCGACGTTGAAGTTCTGGGAACGACGGCGACGGTTCTGCAGTGACGGCAGCGCCGCGGCAGCACTGTCCGCGAACGTAAAAAGAACCAAACAAGGTGTACAATTTTTTTTGTGAAAACTCAAACAGAAAGTGAGAAAACAAAAAATAATAATTTTTCTTTTTGTGTGTGTGTGTAAAACAACAAAGAACACAATAAAAAAGGAGACGAGAGAAAGAGAATCTTGCATAAAAAAAAAAACACAAATATACTCTCCACTGTCCCCTGCACATCCAACGCGACGACCGCGGCGAGGGATAACTACACGCTCGAATATAAACACGACTGCTGCGCTGGATATATCTAAGTTAGAAAACATGTTAGTGATTTGAAAAGTGAGAATTCCAAAAATAAATTAAGTTTCAAATAAAATAAAAATAAAACTAAAACGAGTGAGTTAGAGAATTTTCATTTCGGTGACCATTCATGCCGTAGTCTTACAATAAATCTATTTTAAACCGAATGGACAGAAATAGAAAAAAACAGAAACGACACGAACTTGGTGCCAGAACATTAGAATGTTTGCTTGGGGGGTTCATTGACCTACACGTACCTGACCAAGTTGACCAACCCGCTGCGTGCAGCCAAACCGAAAAAACAGATATGGACGTACATATCGTGTATTGAACCGCGTATGAAGTCGGAAGCAACCGAAATAAATATAAAAACATCTCAGAGCTATAATTGACACAGCCGTGCAAAGCGCACTCACAGTGCAGGCGCGAGAGAACACTAGGAGGGAGGACGCCCTCAAACAGGAGTTTCAGCAACAGATAGCATTAGTAAACTCTAAAATACAAAACTCACATCTCGCGGTACCCGAGGTGAAATTCTATGAGGATGTAGAAATAACCGACGGGCTCCCTTGCGATGAGCCTCTCTACGCAGTGAAGTGCGTCCCTGAGTCCCACGGAACTCAGGAGACGTACGTAGTATGGAGACCGGCGGCACATGCCGAATACAAAATTTTCAAAAGGTATGACGGAAGCTCCCGTCATTACCAGGCCATACTCATAATCCAGAGTAAGATTAGGGGCCCAGCAGATGCGGTCTTGGCATCATTCAACACACCGTTGAACTTCGAGGCCGTCATCGCACGACTAGACTTCACATACAGCGATAAGAGACCCATACATGTCATTGAACAAGAAATGGGCACGCTGAGGCAAGGCGGAATGTCGATTCTGCAGTACTATGATGAGGTAGAAAAGAAACTTACCTTGTTGACCAACAAGGTCCACATGACCTACGACATTAGCTTGGCAAAGGGCATGTGCGAAAAGTTCAGAGGCGACGCACTCCGTGTATTCATCTCTGAGCTGAAGCGTAGCTTGACGGACGTACTGTTCTCCGCTCACCCCCCCACTCCACTCACCCCCCCAACACGAGGTGATAAAGGCCTTCCCAGCCACAAAATTCTGGCACTGCAAGAATTTCGTGGCTAACGTGTTCAACGTTAGTGACAGGAGAGAAATAATCACCAAAGAGCATAACCGAGCCCACAGGGCAGCGCAGGAAAATGTCAAGCAAATAATGACAGAGTATTATTTCCGTAAAATGTCCAAACTAGCCAACGAGGTGGTCCTAAATTGTAAGGTTTGCGCAAGGGCAAAGTACGATAGGCACCTAAAAAACCAAGAGCTCGGCTAAACGCCGATTCCCTCACAGGCTGAAGAGATGTTACACGTTGACTTCTTCTCCACAGACAAAAAATTCTTCCTAACCTGCGTAGACAAACTATCCAAGTTCGCAATGGTGCAATAGAGGACTTACGACCCCCTCTACTGATACTAATGAACGTCATTCCCAGGGCAAAGCAAGTTGCGATATTGCGATAATGAGCCCGCTCTTAAGTCCGAGACTATAAGGTCTCTTCTTCTGAACAATTACGATGTAAACATCGTAAACGCACCGCCACTCCACAGCGTATCGAACGGCCAGGTGGAACGGTTCCACAGCACCCTGTTAAAAATAGCTAGGTGCCTGAAAATCCAAAGAGGAATCGTAGACACGGTTGACCTCATCTTGCAGGCTACTGTCGAATATAACAGTTCCATTCATTCGGTAACCGAGCAAAGGCCCAAGGATGTCGTAACCACCGCTTCGCCGGAATGCATCCAGGGCATTGTAAAAAAAATAGAGGAAGCACAGATTGAGCAGAATGCTAGACTAAATAAAAACCGACAAAACAGAGTCTTCGAAGTAGGCGAAGGAGTCCTAGTAAAAACCAACCGCAGGCTAGGAAACAAACTTTCGCCCCTCTGCGATGAAAGAATGGTTGAAGCGGACTTGGGGACATTGGTCCTCATCAAGGGGAGGGTGGTCCACAGGGACAACCTCCGTCGGTAATTTATAGTTTTAATCCCTTTCATTTCCATTTTCCATTTTAGGCTTATAATACTGACACTTTCACTCTTGACCACTACGACTGCACGGGTAACGGACTACACGCACGCGAACTATATTCCCATCATAGACGGCGACATACTGCTTTGGGACCAGTACGGATACTTACGACACTCGACTAACCTCACAGACTACAGATCCATGATCGACGAGACAATGAAGTTAACAGACTTGTTTCGACAATCTCACATGAGGAAGTTGTTGGAGATAGACACAGGACACGTACAAGACATGCTAACTGCACCATTCACCATTCGACATTCACCATAGAAGGTTAAGAAGCCTTGACTTCCTGGGGACAGCTCTTAAGGCTGTAGCGGGTACGACAGACTCAAACGAGCTTAGGAATATAGAACGAATACAGACGCAGCTAGTCACTGCAAATAATAGAAAAATCGACATTAACACCAGGACGCAAGAACAAATTAATCAACTCACAGACACAGTCAATAAAATTCTGAAGACCGCAAAAGACCAACATGTGAACACGGGTCACCTGTTCGAAACCCTCACTACGCGCAATAGAATGCTAATAACCGAATTGGGGGCTCTCATGATCACCTTAACTCTTGAAAAAGTTAACGTAATTAATTCAGAGATTATAGACCACTCGGATATCGAATCAATTCTCACCAAACAAGTAACAGGGACCTCAATTACAGACTTAAAAATATAATAATCATAAAATAAAGAGAAAACGAGGTGGAACGTTGTGAGTTGCTGCGGACCCCGCAACTCTACAGTTATACCCGATACTAAGTCAGTATGGCTCTCCTCCGGCAGACGCCGCTAGTATTAAACGACACGACAAAGAGTGCGTGCGAGAGAGGCAGAAAATCAGTCTGAGCGTGACGTCGGGCGCTGCGTAGCCAGTGAAAATTGATTTGTTCCTTTTGGCTATAAAAATGATCTGATCTGATCCAGATTCAGCAATCTGATAGATATGGTTGTTATCTATGATTCTGCGTTTTTAGTTTTCTCGAATCTGCAATATTGTGGATGCAACAGTTTTTCGTCCTTTGTGTGGGCGGAAGGGAGTGGGGCGAAATTTTGAGATATACGTTTTATAGTGAGATCTAACAGGAGTTCGGACACTAAATTTGGTTATTCTAACGTTAATAGTCTCTGAGACTTGTGGATGCCCCAGATTTTCGTCCTTTGCTGGGGCGGAAGGGGGTGTGGTGAAATTTGGACACAAAACGGTCAAGATCCGATATCACAGGAGTGTGGATACCAAATTTGGTTGCTCTAGATCTTATGGGTTCTGAGATCCTTGAACTCATATTTTGCAATTGGCAAAACCGACCATGAAACCTGTGTGTTAGAGAGAGACAGAGCGAGAAAGAATGAAATTGTTTTCTTGATTCTGGCTATAATAATTATACGATCTGGTTCAGATTTTGCACTCTAGAAGATATAGCCATCTTCTAAGATTCTGCTCAATCCTTCCTCTGTTCCAGCCAGCCAAAGCCGGAAAGGGGCGCAGCCAAGGCCCCCAACAAGCGGCAACGCTCAGCGGAGGACCCCGCAAATCAGCCAGGTCAAGCCCAGCAAGCCAAGCGGGTGAAGACCCACCTCACGAACCGGTCGTTCGCTGAGGTGGCGAGGGGCAAGACCCTGATCGGTGTCCTGGACAGGGGCGCCGAGGACGGCCATGTCCCTCGCGATAAGTGGCACCTGGTGGAGAACGAGCTCTAGGACCGGTTCCTACTGGAACTGGAGGAGAACGGCGGACCACCGCCAAAGTGTGAGGACGCAGGGTGGCATCAAGGCAAGGTGAAAGCCATCGCCTGCCAAGACGCTCGCTCTGCGGCCCTCTACATGAAGGCGGTGGCGGCCCTAAAAGAGGTCTATCCAGGGGCGAAACTGGAGGCCGTGAAGTGGGAAGATGTCCCTAGTCGCCCGAGAGCCAGAGCGTGGGTCTCGGCTAAGCCTGCAGAGCCTGAGAAGATCCTCAGGTTACTGCAGGTCTGCAACCCCCACCTTCCTACAGCCGATTGGAAGGTGGCAAAGGTGGAGGATATCCAAGGGCAGAGGCGCCAGATTATCCTCGTCCTAAATGAGGAATCAATAGATCTCCTCGCAAAGTCGGACGGTGTAGTGGATTATGGCTATAAGAAGGTCACCATATCCACTTACAAGTCCGATCGCAAGGGCAGGCAAGCGGAGGTCGAGCCATACCCGGAGCTGCCGGAGATCCCGAAAGAGGGGGCCTCGTGCGAGGAAGATAACCCGGCGTCGGATGCGGCGTCCATGATGTCGGACGACATCTTGGACGACTACGCGTTCGACGAGAGCGACCTAGCCAGAGGTCTCAGCCATATCGTTGTCGGGGAGGAGCCGGAGTCCCCTGACAGCGATCCAGAAGTAACAATGGTGGAGGCGAGCCTCAGGAATGTCGTTGACGCTCCTGCAGATAAACCTCCACCATTGTAAGGCAGCATGCGCTGCTCTACTGCTCCACCTGGCCAAGGGTGGAGCCGACATAGTACTCATTCAGGAGCCCTGGATCCTCGGAAACAGGGTCTCCGGTCTGAGGACTTCTGACTACAAGCTATATGTAGCTGAAACCGCAGGTAAAACTCGTACCTGCATTCTTGCAAAAAGAGAGTTGCACTTATTTTTGCTCCCAAATTTCAGCAATGAAGACCACACCGCAGTGAGCCTCGAAGGCCAGGAGCGCTCACTGAGGATCTGCTCCGCATACATGGGGCATGAACAACCAGACCCCCCTCCACACGCGCCTCTCCGGGCTCTAATCGCAGACTGCTCGGCCAAGGACATCGGCCTAATTGTGGGGTGTGATGCCAATGCACATCACTGTCAGTGGGGAAGCACTGACACAAACGAAAGGGGTGAGTACCTTTTCAGTTACTTACTGACCACACAGATGGTCTTATTAAACCGGGGTAGTGATCCCACCTTTATCATTAAAAACCGCAAGATGGTCCTGGACCTCACGCTTGCCTCTCATGAGATACAGCGTAACATTGTATCCTGGAGGGTCCTGGAAGAGCACTCCTTCTCGGACCACAGGTACGTGGAAACTGTCTTCTCCTTCTCAGTGCCGAAGCCAGTCCGATTCCGGAACATCAGGCGGACAAACTGGACTCGGTATTCTGACTACCTCTGTCGTGTTCTCCCTGAGCCCCCATCTGAGGAGGAGTTCTCCACGGAGGCCACGACTCGTCTTCTTAAGATCTTTACCGACGCCTGCAATAAGGCGCTCGACAAAGCATGCCCCTCTGGCAAGAACAGAGGCCGGAAGAAACCTGAATGGTGGAATCCGAAACTGGGTGAGCTCCGGAAAGCCTCCCGGAGACTCTTCAATAAAGCTAAGGCTGAAAACGTTGAGCAAAACTGGGCCGAGTACAAAGCCAGTCTGTCACTTTTTGTATTTATTTGTATATATATTCCTAACGCGACAGTATTCCTACTTTATGTTAAAGCGCTAGTCACATGGAGTTCACATATATATGTAGTTGTATGCTTTAAGCAGAATGATTTTCTTATTCTAACATTTTTGGTATGACCAATATTTTTATTATTATGACTAATATTTGTATTATTAATACTAATACTAATTCTAATTTTTTTTTTGTTTTTTTTCTATTTTATTTTTTTTATTTATTTATTTTTTTTTTTTATTATTATTTTTTATTATTATTATTATTATTATTTTTATTATTTATTTGTATTTACTTATTTATTTATTTTTATTTATTTATTTATTTTTTTTTTTTTTATGGGTTTATCAAGTGTTTTTCTAGTTTATCCCTAAATTGCGTTGCTCTACTAATATTTTTAATATTGAAAGGTAACTCATTCCATAACCGAATAGCATTTGTTAAAAATTGTTTTCCTGAATTGGCAAGTTTGTACCTTATGGTTACCAGATTCAACGTTCTATTTGATGAAGCAAAGGTTAATTTATCATATAAGTAGCTCGGCTGTCTGGTATAGATTATTCGATGTAGAAAAATAATTGTTCTGTACCCTATCCATGTCTTTAAATCCATTTTGAATATTTGTCTTGCTAAGATTGAGATATGATCGGTTCGTCTCTTATTATATATGTAGCGGGCAATGTTGTTAAATGTTACTTTTAGTTTTTTTTGAGATTCAGCGTCACAATTTCCAAATATTTCAATACCATAGAATAAGGTGGGTGTCAAATATGTCTTAGCTATCATTAGTTTGAGTATATCTGGCAGGTATTTTTGTGTTGGTGCGAGTTTTCTTAGTAGACTATATGTTCTACCAGTAGCTTTCACTACTTGGCTACTCCAAGAAAGCGTATTGTTAAATGTTAATCCTAAGTTTTCCACCTGATCTACGTAATTAATTTGTTTTCCTTCGATTTCAAGTTTTGGATAGGCCATCGTATTTAGTTGCTTCTTGTATATAATTACACATTTACATTTATCTGGATTAAGTGCCAGACCTTTACGCTTCGCCCAGCTACTCACATTGAGCAAATCACTGTTACACACACTTATACACTCATCAATTTTACTCAATGGACGACTAACATACATTTGGACGTCATCCGCATACATATGACTTTTACAATTTAACAGGACGTCTGGCAGGTCATTCACATATAATGAGAACAAAAGCGGCCCAAGAACTGAACCTTGAGGCACACCACGTGCAGTGCTCATCATTGAAGAAATTCTACTTCCACTTACCACTACCTGTCTTCTATCCGTTAAATACGATTTTAATAGCTTTATAGCTACCTTACTAAAATTGAAAAAGTTAACTAATTTACTTAATAAGATTTCGTGGTTAACCGTGTCAAATGCTTTACTGAAGTCAACCTACAACAAAGAACTTAGAAAAGCCAAACGCGCCTCCTGGCGTAAGTTCTGCAGCGAAATCGAGAGTAACTCAGAAGCCTCACGCTTGCGCAGAGTTCTCTCGAAGACAACACCCACCCTGGGCTACTTGAAGAACACCGACCAGTCGTGGACTACGTCCAGCGAGGAGTCGCTAAATCTTCTCCTAAATACCCACTTCCCTGGCTGCGATGAAAACAGACCCAACTACCTCGCGCCTCCTTCCGTCGCCTCAAATGCCATCCTGAGACTGCTAAGCCAGGAGAACATTTCCTGGGCGATCAGAAGTTTCAAACCCTACAAGTCCGCGGGGCCAGACGGCATTTTCCCTGCCCAACTGATTCACGCGGGACACAAAGCCATTAACTGGCTCAAAATAATTTACGAGGGAATCTTCTCCCACGGGTGCATTCCTGACACCTGGCTTCAGACCAAAGTCGTATTCATACCCAAGGCAGGCAAGCCCTCGCACACTGCCCCAAAAGATTTCAGGCCCATTAGTCTATCGTCTTTTCTTCTAAAGGCGATGGAATGGCTCCTGGGGCTGCATCTCACAGCGTGTATTCCGTCCAGTCTGATCTCAGACTCCCAGCATGCCTATCGGAAGGGAAGATCCACCGAAACGGCCCTACACTCGATCACATCGATCATCGAAGCGTCCCTTAATTTTAAGGAGTACACCCTAGTAGCCTTCCTCGACATAGAAGGCGCCTTTAACAACATACTTCCGACCGCCATCACGGGCGCACTGACGGATCTGGGCGTTGACTCCAGGACGGTGAGCCTGATCGATCAGATGCTACAATGCAGGACGGTTGAGGCATCACTGGGGACGTCAACGTGTACCAGATTTGTCAGCAGAGGCACACCGCAGGGCGGAGTCCTCTCGCCCCTCCTATGGAACGTGGCAGTGAACACACTGCTGCGGGAGATAGAGGGGGGTGGCTGCCGCGTGGTGGCGTACGCGGACGACGTTGCCATAGCATTCTCCGGAAAATTTCCGCAGACGTTGTGTGAGTGCATGACAAGTACTCTCACGAAAATGTCGAAATGGGCAGACAAATGCGGGTTAGGCGTCAACCCGTCTAAAACGGAACTGGTGCTTTTCACTAGGAAGTACAAAGTTTCGGCACTGATTCCCCCCAGACTATGTGGGGAAACGCTAGTCTTCAGCAACAACGCCAAGTATCTTGGCCTAATCCTCGATAGAAAGCTCGATTGGAAATTGAGCATAGAGGATAGAGTAAAGAAGGCCACAGTGGCCCTCTATACTTGCAGGAAAGCCATCGGACTAAAATGGGGAATGACCCCATATATAGTTCGGTGGCTCTACACCGCCATCATACGACCAATCATGCTCTATGGAGTGGTGGTATGGTGGCCAGCCTTGGACAAAAGGACAGGCCTCAATAAACTCAGCAGAGTTCAACGCATGGCAGAGCTATGCATAACTGGCGGGCTACGCACTACTCCAGGGGAAGCCCTGGATACTGTGCTGGACCTCCTCCCGGTTGATCTCATGGGAAAGAAGGTGGCAACACTTTCCGCCCTCCGAATGAGAGAAGCCAGACTGTGGAAAGCATCCGCGGTTGGGCACTCGGGAATCCTGATGAGACTCCCGCAATTACCAGAGAGGACAGATTACTGTATCCCCAGTGATCACCTCTCGACGCCCTTCCAGGTATCAATCCCATCTAGGGAGGACTGGGAGATGGGCGAACCAGGGCCTGCAAATGCGGTCCACTTCTACACTGATGGCTCAAAGCTAGACGGCCGCGTGGGAGGCGGAGTCTACTGCAGCGAGCTGAACATCAGTCATTGCTTCAGGCTCCCGGATCACTGTAGTGTGTTCCAAGCGGAGGTTGAAGCCATCAAGGAGGCCATTTCGATCGTCTCCAAACTGCTCCTAGATACGCACTTAGTGTGCGTCTTCTCGGAAAGCCAAGCAGCTATCAAAGCTCTAGGCTCAATATCGTCGAACTCAGCGACTGTAAATGACTGCCGCAGGTCTCTGCACGAGATCGCAGAGCAGTAAGATCTCTTCCTTATATGGGTCCCCGGCCACAGGGACATCGAGGGGAATGACGCCGCCGACGAGCTAGCCAGGCAGGGTACTACGATTCCTCTCCTATCGGAGAGGGAGCAAGTAGCGATGCCCTTGGCTACGTGCAGGCTCCTAACGCACGAATTGTTCGAGCAAAATGCCAATAGGAGATGGCAGCAAACCGTTTCCTGTAAAGTCTCAAGATTGATATGGCCATATCGATCGAAGAAGCGCTCAGCAGAGCTGTATAAACTCAGCAGAGCACAGTGCTCTGCAGTTACTAGAGCCATTACGGGACACTGGCAGATCGGCACTCACGCCTCTAGACTGTCAATCCCTCATAACGACGAGGAGGAGGAGGAATCGGTCCCCCACTTCTTCTGCCACTGCCCAGCCCTTGGAAATCGTCGTCTTCGTATTCTCGGGGCCGCTTTCCTCACGGACATTTCGGACCTGTCCGTAATCAAACCAGGGACCTTGTCCAAATACATCCAAGCCACCGGATGGGACTGCCCTTAACCTGCAGTAGTATGCTCTCACGGTTCGGGCAACGCGAAGGGGCACATGCCCATGCGGCAACACAACGGACCTGTTTATAGGTCCAAGTGAGCTTGGGGGCGGGAGGCTCTTATAGTCTTTGAGCAGTATGCTCTGAAGGGGACGGACAGACGGACAGACAAACATGGCTCAATCGACTCGGCTATTGATGCTGATCAAGAATATATATACTTTATGGGGTCGGAAACGAGTCCTTCTGGACGTTACACACATCCACTTTTACCACAAATCTAATATACCCCAATACTCATTTTGAGTATCGGGTATAATGAAAGTGTCTAATATTAAGATAGATCGTAAAGAAAACATCATAAATTTTGTAATCCAATTCCCCATTGTAAGCAAGCTATGCAGGAAAATCACCATCTACCCAGTCGCGCACAGCGGGCTGGTACTGCAGCTACAAGACAACCTGGTAGCCGAATGCAACGGGAAGGTCATGGCCGCGACAAATTGCACCCAAACAGCGACAGCCACATTTTGCAAGGAGTCAGAGAACGTTACCTGTGCGCAAGGTTTCCATTCTATGGACATCGCTCACTGTCAGACGCAACCAAGCCACCTCGACCCTGTCACTGTCACTGTCACGACGGCATCATCATCATAAACGATCGTAGCGCCACCATCAGCTAGCAGAGAATCTGAACTTTATCAATGAAGTCAGGGGCAGCGTTGCCATCTATACCACCTCAACGATATCACTTGGCCTAGTGATAGTGGTATTCGCCTTGAGCTCTACAAGTCTCCGAAATAGTCCAGAACTATGACGCGACCGAGGGTGGTCGATCTTGAGAGGGGGAGTAGTTAACCACCGACACTGGGCGTGTGCTGACCTAGCATATCAGCGAGGTCCACGACCAGAGTGACAGGTTTGGCTGATGCAGCTGCAGTAATTCAACACCACCCACAAGACGAAAGTCAGCAGTTCCCACGGGTGCCGAACAGCTGCCAGCGACGTTGAAGTTCTTGGAACGGCGGCGACGTTCTGCAGTGACGGCAGCACCGCGGCAGCACTGTCCGCGAAGCCGGCTGCAATCATAGCTTTTAATTTCATTAATAATTAGTCTTAAGTTTGAATCCAAATAAAGCGCAGCGTATCGCTCGCCTTGATCAGTTAATTATCATTCATAATATTCGGTCAGCTACCGCTACCAAGTTCAATAACTATCATAACTCCAACGTTTGATATCACTCAGCTAGCGAACGCTTCTGAGGAATTCTTAACTTAACATAACTAATAAAAATACCCAATAACAGCATACTCGTTGTGTTCTGGTGTAATCTAATAATTGGCGCCCAACGTAAAAAGAACCAAACAAGGTGTACCATTTTTTTGAATCCAAATAAAGCGCAGCGTATCGCTCGCCTTGATAAATTAATTCTCATTCATAATATTCGGTCAGCTACCGCCACCGAGTTCAATAACTATCATAACTCTAACGTTTGATATCACTCAGCTAGCCAACGCTTCTGAGGAATTGTTAACTTAACATAATCAATAAAAATACCTAATAACAGTATACGCGTTGTGTTCTGGTGTAATTTAATAATTTGTACAATATGTACATACATACATATGTGTACTTGTATTTTTTCTCTGTTCTGTTTGTTGTATTTTTTCATGTTTCATGTCTTCAACGATTTGAAATATCGCGAACTATTTTTTATTGCCATTCATTGCTTTTTAGGGTGGCATTTGAAAATCATCGGCTAACTATCGCATAGAAACGTGCGGTTTGAGAACATCCAAAATGGATGGTGGACTAACTGGGAAATTTTCGGAACGGCAAAACCTTATGGACCATTCCCGAAATGGATGGTGGATGACCATCAGTGCGAATAGCCTATTACGGACCATGCCCGAAATGGATGGTCGTCAGTGTGAATAGTATATAAGATATATAAGGTTTTTGCAACTGCTTTTGATAGTGTTTCATTCCAATATATTTATTAAATTAATTACAACAAATTATTTTGTGTACGGCCATAACTATTATTTCTGGATGGAAAGGTCTCTTCGGCGGTCTCGTGTATGGCTGGTTTGCCAAGTTGAAGACTACGCAAGTCTAGGCCAGAACTTTGACCTGATACGTTTCTTTCACTTTGGATATTTCAAATTTATCAGATTCTACATTTCTTTATGAATATATTCATGCCGTATGTACCGTGGGCCTAAGTGATAGTTCTCAGTATCATCGATTGAGCCCTTTGCATTCTTTCTAGATTACTAATGCAAGCGTTTACCCGTAGTTCGGAGCCATATGTCCAAATTGGTTTGAAAACTGCATTGTACTAAAGTTCTTTTGTATTCCAGTTTAATCTTTTATTAGTTTTAAATTTCAGTAGATTTCTCTTCGCTTCGATGTGTTTACGCCAAGTGAGCCGTCTATCCAAATGGACACCAAGGTACATATGATACTTCGGTGGTTTGTGGAATGTTGATGTTGTTCAGAGACACTGTTGGGCAAGATTTTCCAAGGAAACGAGATGAGATGATAAGTGTTCCGTTGCTCTTGAAGAGCACTTGGAGCGACTGAGGATGTCAGTATCATCAGCGAATGTCGAAGTTGTTGTAAGTCTGTTTGTCCATATATCTGCTTATAAATAATATACAATTGTCCGAGCACACTATCCTGGTTTACACCAACTTCAATTGGTTGATATTCAGAGAGAAAATCTGTGCATCTTAATGTGAAACTTGTGAATGTGATACTTCTTCGCTGTAGGTATGACTCCAATATTTTATTGGTGTTCTGTGGAAGTAATATTCTGATTTTTTTAATTAAGCCATCCAGCTAAATGCGGTCGAAAGCTTGGCCGACATCTAAGAAGACAGTGGAGCAATATTCTCGTCTTTCAAATGCATTTCGTATCTCAGAGGTTCCATGTTTTTGCGGAATCCAAATTGTGCATTTGGATTTCACTGTTGATGTGTAGGTGTTGCTTGATATGATTCAGGCGCAGATTTTTAAATACTTTTGATAGGCACGTTAGGAAACTGATAGGTCTATATGATGATGACTGGGACTTGTCCCATCCGGCTTTATTGATCATTGTTAGACAGATTTTCTCCATTGTTAAGGATCGTAGCCCCATTTCATCATTCTGTTGGACAATATGGTGAGAAAATATATTGCACAGCTTGGCAATTTTATGATCATTTTAGGGGAGATGAAGTCGTGGGCCTGCTTTGAGGTTTGGTCCTTAATGACTCTTGTCATTTCTCCTTAAGATTTTTGGTTAGTAGGCGCATAAAGCTATTTGTTGCTGAATGTGGTTTGAAGGCGTTTTCTAAACGGACACACGCCTGATTTAGCTTTCCACAGGGGGAATCGTTTTTACAGCCAATAATGCTTCAACTCAGCTTTCTAAGTCATCTTTACAGACATCAATATGGGAACTTCTATATTTCTTGTAAATGAGCTAATCTGCTTTGCTAGAAGTAAGAAAGTGTGGGCGTTTTGAGAACTGTGGCTGGTCATAAACGTGAAGTAAAATTGGAGAGTGATCCGATGATAGATCTGTGCAGTGTTCTAAACGAATCTGAGCCTGCGTCACTCTTCTTGTAATAGTAAAATTAATAAAGTCGGATTGCTTCTTTGGGGATGTGGGCCAATATTTAGGCCTACCCGGAGAAATAAAGTCAAGCTTGTTTCGTGGTGTGACTAAGCATAATATAAGTGTCTTCCATCCGGGTTGCTGTGTCGAGATCTCCAATTGGTGTGCTTGGGATTGTAGTCCCCAGCTGCTATAAATCGGTCCCATCATAGGTCAAAGAATTTTACAAATTCTGCTTCGAAAACGAAGAAGTGCGGTGGGCACTACACTGCGGCTAGGCTTAAGTAACCGCTTTGAGTTTCGATATGAATTGATGTTGCCTGTAGATAAGTTGTAGAAAGTGATGGTTACAGATCATGCCTGATGGGAAGCTTGATCAGAATAAGCCTTAAAATCGGGATGGTTTGTCGGATAGAAGTTGTAGCGTTAATGTCGTGTTGATCGAGGAACTGCAAGAGCTCGCATTTCTGCTGTGAAATGCCATTCACATTCTAGAAAGATACATTTAGAGAAACCGTTTAAGCAGATTTCTGTTTGATTAAGAGCTACCAGAGGTGATTTTGATTGCGCATAAGTTAATGCGTCGTTTGTTGTATTGCTACCGTTGTATTTGCTCTAGTTACCAGTATTGATTCAATTCCATTTGTAGAGGCACGTTGGCCAGTAATTTCTGTAGTGTTTTGTTGAAGTTTTGGCTTAGAGACTGAGGCGTACGACTCGTACAACGGGTACGACTTAACGCCTCAGCAAAAGAAACTCAACGCAAGTTTTGTCGGATGACTGGGCGTTTGCGTTTGTGTGATTCCTCAACGTATATTGGAGTTGGGTGAACTTTATTTTTACCTATGGGCATACTATCAGGGGTCAGTTCTACCTTGAACATTGGTTGGAGAATTTTTTTTAATTTTATTATGTTTATGTTCATTTTGATTTCAAAGCCTTTATCTTTAAGTCCAGCTATCATCTCATTGACTGGAACTGTTTATTCGATTCCTTTAATAACAGCTTATAATCCTTTGCAACTTTTAAGTTGTTAGGTACAGTAATTCATGGCCACTGATCGATAGATATGTTCGTCATTGACTTGTATTTTTGTTTATTTTATGGTTTAGGGGTTTAGGACGTGACATACAATTTTTTGTAATTTTTGCAACCAATTCAGTTCAATTTGCCTGACGCACATAAATAGGTGGAGGCGTTACTTGCTTGGCCTTAGATATTTGAGCGTTATCATCATCTTCTTTTGGGTCACTAAGAAACTGCAAAACTATTGTTCGTTAGCGCTTTTAGCGCTTTTGAATTTAATGTGGCGTGAAAGAGCTGGCCTTACCCAGATATTCTTTTACGCGCATATTACGAGCACAGTCTGTGCTGTTACAAGCACATTTATTTCTTGCTTACGAAATTTAATACTCAAATAAATAAGGAAAATGTAACAAAGTAGATCATTTTTTTGGAATGTGAACGCTTGAAGGAAAAACATTCATAAAATTGTTTTTATTTAAAATACAATTTTTTGTGAAAATTTAATTTAGTTTGTCACTTACATGACACTTTTGAGAACACTTTTCGGGTAATCCGAAAGGAGATTTTGGTCTTACTTGTCAAATAAAAGGGGCTTAAAGCAGTTTTTTACTGACCTTTTGTATAAAATTGTTATTACTGGATCTGAAAAAACCATAAACCGCAAACGACGGTCAACACTTTTTTCCTTTGATGTCTTGTCACTGACAAAACCGAAAAAGACCACACACACACAGTCTCTCACTGAGCAGAACAATTTTTGTCTCTTCGCTTGTGTTATGTGTTTCGGGTTTTCGGTTGAGCCCGACACACGATCGCGTCTCACAATAACAACTTAGAGGGACACTTTGGTCAAGCGCTCACAGCAAAAGTGTCTTTAAATGAGCAGAACCAAAAAAGTGTCTGAGTAAAGTGTTTTTAGTTTTTTTTCATGTGTATTCATGTTTTCCGCAACTTTTGGGCTATTGTAAGCATGACACGTACAAGCACGCATAACGCATAACTGTTGACACTTTCGGCGTGTATGATAAAAACCTCTCATTGACGGACACATTGAGAAAAGCGACTGAAAAGACCTGATAAAATCTGTTTTTTCTCAACTCGATCTTCGCTCAAGCAAAGACCGATTTTTTCACTTGTCTTTTGTTCCTGTTTTCATCTTGTCGCGAGCGAACGAACAAAGTGTCTGTTGCGTATGTATGCGTGCTTGTTTTCGGTTTTGTCAGTGACGAGACAGCAAAGGGAAAAACTGTTGACCGTCGTTTGCGACCTATGCTTTTAATACATACCTTCAGCTTGTCAAATCAGAAAAAAAGTTCGAAAATAAATGTGAATAAATGAAATAAATCTAGAAAGTGGAAAAAACGCGGCTAGCTCTAAAAAAAATTGTGCTGGCATATGTTGTGCTCGGGAGCTCACAGCTGTTCAACGATGTCGACTTTATAAATTTTGATGTTATCGATTTGCTAAATAAAAATTTTGATATCGCCAAGAATTAAAAATTTGGCGGATGTTAAAAATATAAAATTTGTATTTCGTCACGCTAGATCAGGAAATTCGCCCACTGTGCAACGTTCCGATAACTTTTGTGAAAGTGAAAACCGGAGTCTGGGTGATTATTGCATTATTCTCTTAAACTTTTTAAACGTAGAAAGGTCTAAAATAAGTTTAAAAATATTGGTATTTTGCACATTTAGCACTCCTTGCCCAAATCTCAACAGAATATTTTTGAATTTACTTCAGAATTTACACTTATAGTAGTTGTACCCCTTTTTATATTTTCTCAAACTTAGCTTGCGATTGGAGTTGGTTGGATGCTTTTTAAACTGCAGTCAACTGAAAATGTATTGCGCGAACACTTTAGTCTGACACTGTATATTTACTGAAATTCTATTTAGATAAACTATGAGTGCCAGAGTTTAAAAAGATGTAAATGTTTTTTTGCAGATAAAACAAGTTTAGTTTTGGGATGAGGTTTACTATATAGATTTATAAAAACTTACGCCGTTCCTGTGGACAGGTCCCGTTTTATTTGGTTAATGTCGCGATTACGATGCATTTTAGTTGGCGGATAGTCAAAGCTTTCATTGGTTGATCCACCACCGCTCATACTAACTCCCATTAAGTTGCCCCCTATAATGGATGGAGCCGCGGTCGCCACTCCGAGTTGTGTAGACATTAATGACGTCTGCGACGTAAATGGCGTATATTCATTTAAGTTCTTCGTATTCAAATGATGTCCTATGTTTATGCCACTGGTGTTTGATACGATCGCGGCACCCATTCCATTATTTGAAGAAAGTGAGTCACACATGCTCTCATTGGAGCTCGACGTGGAAGCGGCCATCAATGGAGAATAGTGTTTACTATGACCGTAAACAAAATGGCTGAGCTGAACAGGGGGATGCTGTTGTGGTCCATTGGCAGCATTGCCTCCCCCGCTACCCATTAAACGTTCCTTCCGAGTTGCGGTAGGCGGAGATACATTGTTCATACTCAAAAGGTTGCTAGAATTGGCACTAACACTGGAAATGTTCGTATAAATGTGGCTATTAGATAATGATTGCGATACCGGAGTGACCGTTGCCAATACGTAATCTGGATGTCGTAAATTACTGATACTGTTTGTGAGTGTCGTATGATGAGCCTGCAAAGTCACACATTCGCTAGTGGTACATCCGGAGCTGCCAGTCGGCCGGCGTGAACTTATATCGCTTAGTGTTAATGTGTGAAGGTTTTTGATGCTGCCTGTTGTGGTTGCCCGAACACCATTTGAAACATGCATAGGGGCAACAGAGCAGCCGCTACCGTCGGTCCCACCAATTCCGATCGATCCCCCTGGAGGTGTACTGCTATTGGCACTATTGCTATTGGTGGCAAAGCTCATATTGTTTGGAATATTTTGTACACTGGATGAGTTGATTGGTTCTCCGCAATTTGATTTGCTGGCCAAATTATATATCTTTTGCTGTGGGGAGTATATAGGGCTCCGTCCGGTAGTGCCTCCCACACCACCAGTAGAAATTGCCTTGCCTGTTTGAGAAGCGCGGGGCATACGCATTGGTGGACTGCTGCTACTGTGGTGTATTTTACTTGGTGCATCAGGCACCATCACATCACTGCTTGGGTCATTCCTGAAGATCCGCTCGTAGTTATCGATAAGAATGTTAATAACAATATTGTTGAACTTAATGTCCAGTATGGCAGCAACAGTCTCTTCAAGCGGACGTAGCAATGTTGGTCCAAATACTACACCAAGGTTAAATACAGACATTTTGTTCTTGTCGTACTTTCGCGAAACCCTAAAAAAAAGTATTATAGTTTTTATTTATATTATCATATAAATAAGTCATATGTTTTAACTTATTATAAATAGATGGATATATTTGTAACGGGGAGAACGTTGTGAGCTGCAGCTAGGGCCGCGACTGTAAATTTATACCCGATACTCATTCATTGCTCACCTCCGCCAGAGGGCGCACACTGTACAAGGAAGAGTTTGTGAAAGAGAGCGAATGAGAAATCGCGAGGAAGGCGTTGCGTAGTCACCACAATTTCATTTTTATACCCGATACTCAAAATGAGTATTGGGGTATATTAGATTTGTGCTAAAAGTGGATGTGTGTAACGTCCAGAAGGAATCGTTTCCGACCCCATAAAGTATATATATTCTTGATCAGCATCAATAGCCGAGTCGATTGAGCCATGTCTGTCTGTCCGTCTGTCCGTCTGTCCGTCCGTCCGTCTGTCCGTCTGTCCGTCCCCTTCAGCGCCTAATGCTCAAAGACTATAAGAGCTAGAGCAACAATGTTTTGGATCCAGATTTCTGTGATATGTCACTGCTACAAAAATATTTCAAAACTTTGCCCCGCCCACTTCCGCCCCCACAAAGGGCGAAAATCGGTGGCATCCACAATTTTAAAGATACGAGAAAACAAAAAACGCAGAATCGTAGAGAATGACCATATCTTTTAGACTGCAGAATCTGAATTGGATCGTATTACTATTATAGCCAGCATCAAGAAAACAATTTCATTTTTTCTCGCCCTGTCTCTCTCTAACACACAGGTAGCATAGGCAGCTTTGCTTAGAGTAAAACATTAGCGCCTAGATCTCAGAGACTATAAAAGCTAGAGCAACCAAATTTGGTATCCACACTCCTAATATATCGGACCGAGACGAGTTTGTTTCAAAATTTCGCCACACCCCCTTCCGCCCCCGCAAAGGATGCAAATCTGGGGATATTCACAAATCTCAGAGACTATTAAAGCTAGAGTAACCAAATTTGGTATCCGCACTTCTGTTAGATCTCACTATAAAACCTTTATCTCAAAATTTCGCCCCACCCCCTTCCGCCCACACAAAGGAAGAAAATCTGTTGCATCCACAATATTGCAGATTTGAGAAAACTAAAAACGCAGAATCATAGATAACGACCATATCTATCAGATTGCTGAATCTGAATCAGATCAGATCATTTTTATAGCCAAAGGAAACAAATCAATTTGCAGTGGCTACGCAGCGCGTGACGTCACGCTCAGACTGATTTTCTGTCTCTCTCGCACGCACTCTTTGTCGTGTCGTTTAATATTAGCGGCGTCTGCCGGAGGAGAGCCATACTGACTTAGTATCGGGTATAACTGTAGAGTTGCGGTGTCCGCAGCAACTCACAACGTTCCCCCTCGTTTTTCTTCTCGTTATAATATTCATCCGATCTGATACAGATTCGGCAATCTGCTAGATATGGTCATCCTCTACGATTCTGCATTTTTAGTTTTCTCGTATTTTCAAATTGGGCTATTTTCGTCCATTGTGGGGCGGAAGAGACGGGGCATTTGGAAAAAAAATTGATTTAGTGGGATCTCACAGGAGTCTGAATACAAAATTTGCTTGCTCTAGCTATTATAGTCTATGAGGGCGTTAAACAAGACGGGCAGACGGACAGACAGATGATCAAGAATAAACACCCAGCGACAAAAAAAGCCGCACTCTGAAATTTCATGCATATTTGACTTCTCCAGCATTAGGTTTTCCCAAATATCCGATTTCTTTAATTATTATTTTTTGTTTTCGCTTTATCAATTTCAAAGAAAAGTGTACACTAATTTGTTTTTAAAATAGAAAAACAACTTTTTACAACCAAAACTAAATTTTTTCCTGCAAGTTAATTTGTTTTTTGTAAACTTAAACGTAAACTCTTTGTAAAATGAATTAATATTTTGTGAAACCAATCTTAGCAATGGGGTATAGAAAGTTCGTTGTATTATTAAACGAGCTTCAGGATCGGTTTAAATATAATGTTAAGATAGCATCAGAACTGAAGCAACGTTTTGCAGATGATATTTCGGTTCGATCTATTCGTCGGCCAAAAGAGGCGTATTTAATAACAAGGACACCTGGCAAAAATCAACTTCTGCATAGTTGAAAGAAGAAAGCTCGCTTAAATTGGTCTAACGAAAATTCAAATTGGAGTGAATCTGAGTGGACACGAATCATACTCTCGGATGAGTCAAATTTTATTCTTATTGTACCCGATGGTTCGCGCACAGTTCGCCGCAGAAGAGGAGAACGCTTTTCCTAAAATTGCTGCATTGCCACCGTAAAGCATTCGCCATATATTATAATATGGGGGATACGCATCTAAATATAAAACTGAATTAAGGGTAATTATGATTAAGGGTACGCTGAATGCAAAACAGTATGAAGAAATTATTCGCAGTGGAGTTGTGTCCAGTATGTAATCAGTTACTGAGAGAGAAGATCCCATCTTTCAGGACGATCCTGAATCTTATCATAGATCGCGCTCTGTAAGTGATTATTTGACGATATATTATTTTTAAAATGCATTCAACTTGTTTTGACTATTTTTCAACGATAGATAAACATGTTTAAGACGGAAGTGGACAGTAAGTCCCTAGATTGACCATCTAACAGTACCGACCGCAATCCGATAGAGAATGTTTAGGCCCTTTTGGCCGCCAAAATAAGAAAGCGGAACCAAACTATGGTTGAGCTATGGGAATTTATATAAGGTGTTTGGTTTAAGGATATAACAGATGAATATCTGAAGGTTTTATACGATTGGATGCCCAATAGCGTCAAATGTGTAATAAATGTGCGTGCTACCACAAATTATTAACTAATTCCTAATTTTAAAAAAAATAAAATTATTTAGTAATATTTGTTTAGTCACAGACATATATTTAGAATGAATATGACGACACGAAAATTACATTAGCAACAAAGAAAAGACAATAGCACTTGTAAACTCGAACCCACCAAGTACCTAAGTAAATGCACTGAAATGTAACCGCTGCACAGAGTAAGTGGACCCAATCTAAAAATACACTCACAAGGAGCCTGTGCGTTCCTTCCCATAGAAAAAGAGTACCACTGCTAGCTATATAAGGAGATGCATTTGTTCAATAAAACTCAGTATCAGAAACAGTACCACAACTGCCTGTCACTCATCGCATCATCAGAGGCTGTCGCCGTGTCTTCAGATTTTTATTTTGCGCACCGTAGGATACCCACTCCGCAGTCCAACTGGTTCAAGTTCTAGTTCCGACGACCAAACTGTGGACGGTTTATGTACCGTATACAACCCAGCTTTCTACACACACATACACATTAACATTTTGTGACCCCCGACCTTGGCCATCCTTTCAAACTGTCAGACGAGATACAGTGAAAGGATTCGATCTGGACATCAGATTGAAGAAGTCAGCAGGACATCTTCAATAAAAATTGCACCAGGCCATACACTTACGGTAGCATTTCCTACCAATAAGTATCATTGTGGCAGATCTGACATATTCAGATTTTCAGCCAACAGAAAAACAGCTACAGAATTCGATTACCATCGAGGAAATCAATTTTTGTTGTTCGTGCGTTCCATAGATTGGAAACAGCACAAATCCTTCCATCCAATACATCACCTGTACTATTACTTTCTGACCGACAACGATTGCGATTCGGAGCGTATCCAGCTGCAAAGCAAATAAAACACTCCTAACGGGTCAAAAAGTAATAAATACAAACAGATAGAATGGATATACAAAGGAGGGAAGAAGCTGCCTCTACAATGGCAATGGATGTGCAGCAAGATATTGGCGAGGAAATATCGAGGTGCATTCGGAACTTTAAAAGAGATCCCCAAGAAAGGAAGCAAAAGGCCTCTTACTTTCAAGCCAAAATATCGGCAATCAAAAATGCGAGGAATCGTTTCAACAAAAATGACTCCAAACACTACATCATGTAAGAAATACGTTACGATTTTTACCGAATGAATTGACAAGCTATCACGGACAACTAGCGTTTGTGGGGAACGTCAAACTGTCCCTAAAGAAGATTATGAGGAACCTCCAGTAGTTCCTAAAGAAAGCGATCTGATCCAGAAGTACCCGAAGGCTTACAGCAAATTGCTTTCACTATGTCGCCGACGACAGGCCATAGTAGAGCCCGTAGAACGCAATCTAAAATAACTTACAGAGGCGGAAGGACGCACATCAAGTGATTTGATAAAATCACTATGGACTCAAGCACAAGAAGTCCATTTCACCATTCATGAGGAATACGAGGATCCAGTGGAAGGAGGATATGACATGGAAGACTACCTAACACTGGAAAGTAAGGTACAAAGATCATTGGCAAAATCAGCCACACCAAACACGGACAACGTTCATCTTCTAACCAGCGTTACCGGCTATGCAGAAAGATTGATCCGACATATCGATCTAAAGGAAGAAAATTATGAAGCCGCTTGGGAAATATTGGTTGACGCATACAACAAACCGAGAGATGTTTCAAATACGGTACTGAACCGCTTCCTCAATCATCAAACAATTAATGACGATCCAAAGTCATTGAAAGACGTGTACATAACAACCATAGAATCCCTTGCATCACTAAAGGCATTTGGCATCAATGTATCTACATGGGATCCAATATTGATTGTCATTATTAGAAACAAACGGGATGTTACAAATAAGGCCTTGTATGAGCAATCATTGGGAAGCTCAAAGGACATTCAGGCGCTGGACATGATTCTTCAGTTCTTAGAGCAAAGAATTCGAGTTCTAGGAACCAGTAAGAAGCCACCAGCATCAAGGAGAGAGCCAAAAGGCACCACATGTGCATCAGCAAACACAGGGAGAGCACGAGAACCTTTATGCACATTCTGCAAGAAGGCAAGCCATTGGCTCTACGGATGCGAAGAATTTCACTCCAAGTCTCCATCGGAACGACTAAATTGGGTACAAAAACAAAAAATGTGCGTTAATTGTTTTAGAACGAATCACAAAACATACGCATGCCCAGGTCGAAACTGCTTCAAGTGCGACAAGAAGCACAACACGATGCTAAATCTGAAAACAGCATCGGGCGCAGCTACCGAATCAAGAGCACCGACGGTTGGTGCAGCAAGTAACAATAGTTACAATCTACTGGCCACAGTAAAGGTGGCTGTAGAAGCCAACAACGGGCAGGTTGCTAATTTCAGAGCACTGCTAGATTCAGGATCACAGATAAACTTGATCTCTGAACGAATGGCATCAATGTTGTCACTCAAACTAAAAGACACAACATTACGGATCGAAGGAATTGGAGGTCAATCAAAGACCAGCAGGGCACGAAAAAATGTGCTCATGAAATCCCTTCACAATGGTTTTACGTAAAGAATTGAAGCTTTGAAGTAAGTACTAAGCAAGCTCTCACTGGCGGATCCAAACTTCCATAAGCCAGGCAAAATCGACATGCTAATCGGAGCCGAGCATTACTATTCGTTGCTGCTCCCAGATCAACAGCAGCTAAGGATAGGAGGCCCGTTGCTACAAAATACAAAACTGGGATGGATTGTGGCAGGAAAAGTCAAGTCTGCCCACAGTTCCTCATCCATTTGTGCAATCAACGAGTCAACGAGCTCATGGAAATATTCTTGACTCTGGACAATCTAGAGACGGAAGAAAAACCACGCACTCCAGTAGAAGCACAGTGCGAAGCTCATTTCATAGAAAACCTTCAGACAGCTTCGGATGGCCGGTTTATTGTAAAACTCCCATTTTCCGAACACCCTTCAGCCCTGGGGGTGTCTTTGGAAACTGCAGCTAAAAGATTCCTAGAGTTGGAGCGCCGCATCTCAACAAAAACTTGGAAGAGTTATGTGAACTTCATGGAAGAGTATAAAGGTCTAGGACATATGAAGATTGTACCAGCATGAAAGGAGCATCCTAAAAAACACTACTTCATTCCACATCACTGTATACTCAAACCTGGGAGCACCACAACAAAGCTTAGGGTAGTATTCGATGCCTCATGTAAGTCAGCAAGCGGGAAATTTTTGAACGACATTCTGCATGCTGGACCCACAGTTCAGAGCGAACTTATGTCCATTCTGCTACGATTTCGAACTCATAAGTACGTGCTCACAGCGGAAAAAGAAAAGATGTACCGACAAGTATGGATGAACCCGGAGGATCAATTCCATCAGATGATAGACTGGAGAAACAACCCTTCCGAAGATATCAGGTACTATCGCCTGAAAACAGTCACATATGGGACAACAGCTGCTCCGTTCCTAGCAACGAAATGTCTAGATCACTTGGCAACAAAGTATAACGACAGACTACCAGTAGGATCAACAATATTAAAAACTGATTTCTACGTGAACGACTGTCTAACTGGAGCAAACACTATTCCAGAAGTAATTCAAGTTCGACAAGAACTAAATAAGATATTGCTACCATACGGATTCAAATTGTGCAAGTGGTGCTCTAACAAGGATATCGTAACGAGGATATCGTAAGCGATGTCTAGCTAGGAGAGACACTAGAGCACTGCAGCGTGAAAGACTCTGGGTCTCATTTGGATGCCGAAGAAGGACAAATTGTGCGGACGGACACAAAAAGGCCAGGCTACACGTATCACCAAAGACTATACAATACCAAGATGTTGCAGGAGCGACCAAAAAGCTGTTCTATGGCGGGTCATAACATTAGAACCCAAAAGGCACGAGGGAGCGCGCGGGGTTTCAATTCCCTTTTCGCCTGTACTTCGTCTGTACCGCGACCCCGCTGCCCATTGGTTTCGTCTGTTCGGCAATTCTGGGCTCTCGAGCCTCAGCACCGTCGAAGCGGTGGTCGCGGATCGCCGATGTCTTTGGAGCGGCACAGTGGGACCTTTGGCCGTCTCAGCTTGCTAAATTAGTTAGTGAATATGAGTTCAATAAATATTTGCATTGAGTACTTACATATATATAAACTTTGAGTGCTTCTATCTCCTAAACTAAAACTATCTTGAAAATTTGATTGGAAAATTCTCTATTAGATGCGTACATTAAATTTATCGACAGCACTCATACAATTTTTTTACTATTTCGGCTGAGTCCCCACTGTGCCGCGCCAAAGACATCAGCGACCACGCTGCCCTACGGTTTCGGCACGCAGACGATTCATATTTTGTTTTTGTATTCTATCTCTCGGGACACACAGACTCGACGCTGACCGAGGCATTGACGAAGCCGAGTAGCATTTCGGAGGCGAAGGTATCGTAAAAGAGAATTGAAGTAATAGACCCGCGCGCCCGTACCATGAAGCGTTAAACGAAAATTGACAAAGAATTTGTTCCTCATGCAACATCTTGGTATTGTATAGTCTTTGGTATCACCAAACGGGTGGTATGTTCCGAACTGGCCCATATATTTGACCCACTAGGACTTTTTGCACCGGTGGTAGTAAAAGCAAAAATTTGCATGCAACATCTTTGGGAGCTCAAACTGGATTGGGATGACAAATTGCCTTTACAACTCCAAAACGAATGGAAGGAATACAGGGAAGACCTACAAACATTGAACAAGATGCAAATTCCCCGGCATATTTATGATGGTAAAGTTCCAGTTACCCAAGAACTCCACACGTTTGCAGATGCATCAGAACGAGCATATGGAGCAGCAGTATACGCACGCGCTACATACAAAAATAACCAAGTGTCAGTAAGACTGCTCTGTTCCAAATTACGTGTGGCGCCGACAGCCAAACAATCACTACCACAGCTAGAACTGTGTGCTGCAGTCCTTAGTTCCGAACTCACAAACCGAGTCCGACAGGATGCTTTTGGAGTGACTCCACCTATCCTGGATAAACGCATCATCCTCAATATACCATACCTTTGTGGCAAATCGAAAATCCAGGCGATAAAAAACCAGTCACAATGGCGTCATGTGTCATCGGCCAACAACGCAGCCGATATCTTGTCGAGGGGGATCGCAGCAAGCAGATTGGTAAATCACACTTTGTGGTTATATGGACCATTATTTCTGCACGGATCTCGAGACAAATGGATGAAGGCACCCATCATAGAACGCAACAATCTTGAGAGAAAGGCGAAACATTTAAGCTTGCCAATCGCACCTAACGCACTTGGGGACGAATTATATACGTGCAGACATAGCAACTCGTTTTATAGACTGCAACGCATTGTAGCATATATGTTACGCTTACAACGACACTCTGCGCAGGAGGACTGAATCATGCCCGCACTATAATCCTGCGAACCATCCAACAAGTCAAATTTACAGCAGAGTTAAAACAGTTACAACGCTATAAGACTGTGGATAGAAAGAGCTCGATCATATCGCTATCCCCCTTCCTAGGAGACGATGAGCTCATCCGAGTTGGTGGTAGACAAGAACAGCTCTACTTCCATACAACGCAAAACACCCAGTTCAATCGTCAAAATGATCTTGCGTGAACTCCATGAGGAGAACATGCATTGTGGTGCTCAGGCATTAAGGGCCATTGCAAGACAACAATATTGGATCATCAATGACAAGACAATGGCTAGAAGCATCATTCACAGCTGTGTTAGATGCACCAAGGCTAGACCAAAGCTGATGCACCAGATCATGGGCAATCTTCCAGCACAAAAAGTCACACAAGCACGCCCATTTCTTAATGCAGGCGTTGGCTACTGTGGACCAGTTTCGATCCACCATAAGATCCGAGGCAAAAGACCAGATAAGGCATACATACCAGATAATTCTTTCGTTCTCTTTCGTAGATCAGACGCGTTTTTGTTTTGCGCTCCGCATATTTTCCCTTTGTTTTACATAAACAACCGGTGTTTTCTTAAATAAACATTAAATACCTTCCTAATCCACCTACTATCTGGAAACCTATTCTATTCCGCGAGTTATTATTATTATTTATTGAACTTAAAATTGTTCGGCGTCGGGTGGTTCTGTTTGTGTTGTTGACGTGAGTAAATTACATTGCATTACAGCTCTCGTCTCTCGTCTTGTAGCTTTTGTTGTTTTATCACTCTGTCGCTATCACCTCAACCTCAATAACTTTTCTTTCTTTCTCTCTTTACACTTTCTGAGCAATAGCGCTCTCTACTCAGTACCGTTCGCTATAACCGCTCTCCACTCTGCTTTTATCTTTTAACAATTCCGCTTTGAGCGTTGTCTGGCACATTGGTCTGATACCAATTTGTTTTGGACATTTTTTTTTCGTAAATTTTCTTGAGTAAATAAAAAAATAATAATAAAATGGAATACGCTGTGGTCTGTGCCAAAAAAACCTGTAAGAAGCAGATCACCCACGATCAGCCCAATGTCCCCTGCTGGCTCTGCGACAGCGTAGTGCACGCAAAATGCGCTGGATTTTCTGGCCTCGTGAGTGATGCTATAGCCAAACGTAATGGCTTGCATTACAGTTGCGAGGCATGCCGTGCGGTGGAGAATGACATGGTATCTTTCATGAGGCAGACGCAGAGTGGCTTTAAGGAGCTGACCGTTGGTTTCAAAATCCAATACGATCGGCTCCTAGCCATGGAGGCTCAGTTTAGCGGTTTAAAACTGCTGAATGAGTCTCCGAGGCGCAAAAAGGTCACTCGGCGGGATCTGTAAGTGCCAACCGTCACTCAGCCGTGCGCCGCCGAAAAACTGACTCCGACCACTCCAAGTGTGCAGCAGTTGATCTCGTTTGCCACTCCAAGGGCAACGACAGTTGCTGGCGATGCAGATTCGGTAGCCGAGCTCATCGCCTCGGAGAATGTGCAGCCAAGTACGTCTGTAGCGTCCGTGGTGTCCGCAAGTTTGCTAGTTGTCCTGTCTATCCCGATCACACCACTAAATAGACGATCCGGACCTCCGGATTTTGCCACCACAGGTACTAGGCCTGTGGTGACTATACCACTGGTGGGAGTCCCAACAAAACGAAGGGTGATGTAATTGCTTTTATTCAAAGCAAAATAAAAGCCGTGGGATGAAAGGTGGAGAATTCAACTTCTCTTATGCCAGGGAGATAGCCTCGTTTAAGCTAAGCATCTCCCTAACGTATCAGAATGTTAGAGGCTTGCGTAGTAAGCTCAGCATTCTTTTCCGCGATAGTGTTGCATTTGCTTCCCACGTTACTGTGTTTACTGAAACCTGGTTAAAGCCGGACATTCTTAGTTCCGAGGTTTTAACAGGCCAGTACACAACTTTTGGGAAAGACCGTTCGTCTCGACATGCAGGAGGGGTTCTGATTGCAGTGGACTCTATCTTCACGTCGGAACACTTCACAGTCCAGGTTCAACAGGAAGTGGAATTCCTGTGTGTAAAACTGATTCTTCCCGCTTTCGCTATATTCATTACTTGCTCGTATATTCAACCTTCTTCGGATATCTCTATTTATGAGCATCGCTATCTGATAAAGATCATATGATAGTTCTTGGTGACTTGAACTTTCCAGGAACTGTTTGGTCTTCGGTAAACGAGTCTAGTATCCTAGTGCCCATGTCACGACATGACTTTGTTGACGGCTTGCTTGACCTGTCCCTGTCTCAAGTCAATCATGTGAAAAATTCCTTGGGTCGATTGCTTGATCTATGCTTTGTATCGGATCCGACCATAGTGTTGTTAGCCCGAGCCCTTCCGCTCACTATACCTGAAGACGCCTACCACCCTACTTTCGAGGTGTCGCTAGATATAGGACCAACTGTATTGGATCGGTCGAGTAGACTACCTGAACGTGTCCGCTGCTTTCGTAATGCCGACTTTGCGAAGCTTAATAACCTCATTGCATTCAACCTTGTGCACTGATGTCATAAAAGGCACAAGCATTTCGTACAATGCTCTTGGCAAATTTTTTTATTCTTGTGTCCCGCTTTCTTTTCCGATTAGATCTGGAAAACCCCCTTGGTTTACCAAAGAGTTATCCAGACTAAAAAACTTAAAATCAAGACTTTATAAAAAATGTCAAGAAGTGGATTCTCCTACTTCTCACTTTCGCTATGTAATAGCTCGGTCAAACTTTTCAGTTCTTAATGCTCAATACTATAAGAACTACCTATCTCGATGCAGGATACGTTTTTCTCAGGACCCTAAACAGTTTTACTGCTTCGTAAATAGTAAGCGTAGAACGTCCGCACACCCATCCTCGCTATCATTTTGTAATACGTCGGCAAATAATGATCAGGCAATTGCCGATCTTTTTGCCCAGTTTTTCCAAACCACCTATTCTGAGGAAAGCTACTCTGGTCAACCGTACCCATACGGATTACCGAGGTCGAACGGCAGTTTCAGTCCCTTGTTAAATGAATATTCCCTACTTCATGATCTTCGACTAGTTAAGCCGGTGTTTTCACCGGGTCCAGACGGGGTTCCAGGTTGTGTACTCAGGTACTGCGCCGAGGCACTGTGTGGACCCTTGCTTAAACTATTCACCCTGTCCATTGATTCTTCTTGCTCCCCCCCGATCTGGAAGGAATCGTTTATAATTCCTCTCCATAAAAAATGTAGCAAGTCTGATGCAAAAAATTATAGCAGCATAGCAAAGTTATCCGCTATTCCTAAAATGTTCGAGAAGGTTTTAACTCCGCACTTGCAACATCTCTGCAAGTCACTTATATCTCAGCATGGATTTATAAGGCGGCGATCAACTACCACGAACTTGTTAGAGTGTACCTCTTTCATTATTAAAGGCTTTCAAGGTAACTTACAGACGGATGTTATTTACACCGACTTTAGTAAATCATTCGACTCTGTAAACCATTCCCCTTTAGCACATAAACTTGACCTTTTAGGGTTTCCGCCAAACCTCCTGAGAGGGATTTTTAGCTATCTTTGTTCTAGGTCTCAAAGAGTCCTCTTCAAAACCTCCCTCTCTTTACCAGTAAAGGTTTCTTCGGAAGTACCACAGGGCAGGCATCTAGGCCGCTTATTCTTTACACTCTTTATTAATGCCTTGCCTTCGGTATTAACATATTCTAGAGTACTTATGTATGCGGATGATGTTAAGCTCTGTGTCCAGTATAAGGACATTTCATTTCATTTTCGCTTGCAATACGATCTCAATAACTTTCAGTCATGGTGCTGTGCAAAGTTGTTACACCTTTATGCCTCGAAATGCAAAGTTATGACATTTCATCGTTCTAGCCCTTTGTTGGCTCCCTATACCCTATTTGATGGTTCTCTTGAGAGAATTACCCTGGTGGATGATCTGGGTGTTATGTTAGACCCCAAGTTAAAGTTTTCCGAACACATTTCTACCATGGTAAATAAGGCCATGGGCGTGCTTGGGTTTATGGTCAGACGAATTTGACGACCCCTATATAACAAAGACTCTCTATACCTCGCTTGTTCGTCCGATCTTAGAATACGGCTCCTGTGTATGGTGCCCTCAGTACAAAGTACACCAGGACCGTATAGAATCAGTACAGAAAAACTTTTTACTCTTTGCTCTGCGGGGCCTTAACTGGGATGCGGGTGTAAGACTCCCATCTTACGCTAGTAGACTACTATTAATAAACCTCACATCCTTAGTTAACCGTAGAAAAATGCTTGGTGTGATATTTATGCACAACTTGATCGGGGGAGACATAGACAGCCCTAATCTGTTGAGCCGCATAAACTTCACGATTCCTATTTGACTTACTAGAAATTTTATACTGTTGTTCCCAATTTGTTCCCATCCCTAATAAATATATTTACGCACCTAATAATAAATATATAATATCACATCCATTTTGTGACGGCTGGTAACACTGGCTCGCGTGGGAGCTCCTTTTATTATTAAAAAAATCAACCAAAAGTTTAATAATAATTGCACTTGATAATAATAGCAAAATATCACCGATCAGACGTATGTCATATCGCGTTTTGCATGGGAATATCTCGAAATAAACAACAAACCACCAAAAAATACAAATCGCGCTCGGCGAACAAAAACAACAAAAAACGCGCGAACGCAGCAGCACAAACAAAATCTGTAGTCGGCATTTTCATGAAATCAGTTTAAGCACCTGGATCCTGAGAAGCATGGCAAGCATAGGAAAGACAAGGATGGCCACGGAGAAGGCGACGGGAGTTAAAATTCGCATGGAAACGCTGAAAAAAAGGGAAGGAGAAGCTAAGTCCGCCATGCGGGTAGGAGTAAAAATGGCGGCAAAAACGGCTCCGCAGCTTTTGGCTTCTAAATTGTTGTGCAAGAAACCAAACTTGTCGACGAACGTGTCGACAAACATGTCCACGAACACGACAACAAGCATGACATCAAACATTTCTACGACGAAAGAGAGAGAGAAGACTGACGCGGTTTGTGTGGCTTCCGTGAGTACGAAAAACGGAAGTAACCGCAAAATCATCGTTAACAAGTATTATGAGGGGCATAAAGCCCCATACATTGTTTGTATCGACAAAATGAGTGCGAATAATGACAGAATTGCTATAAACCAGTTTGATCTATCCGATCTGCTGCTGAAACAGGGCATTAGCGATATCGAGGAGGTTGCTAGAATGGGCTATGGCAGGTGCAAGATTGTGTGCGGGTCGGCGGAGTGTGCAAACGGGCTAGTGGAAAACAGTGTTTTCGCTGCTCAAGGGTACTCAACCCGAATCTTTAGGCACTTCGTCCAAAAAGCAGGGTTAATTTTTGGGATCCCCGGGCACTACTCGGAGGAACAGCTAGCGGAGCTTGTAACCTCGGATATCCCAATTGAGGAGATAGTTCGGATTACGCGAAGGGATATAGCATCGGGGGAACGTGTACCTACTGGCAGGGTGAAACTCTGGTTCAGAGGAGAGCAGTTACCAACCAAAATCAATTTTCTATATTCTAAAGTAGAAGTGAAACCTTTTGTTCAGCTTATTCAATGTTTTAGGTGTTTTAGGTTTGGCCATCTGGCGCAACATTGCAAGAGTGGAGCGAAATGTTTCAAATGCGGACAAGATCACAGCAAAGATATTATCTGCTCAGGGCTGGTCTGTGCTAACTGCAAGGGGGAACATGCTGCCACCCACCCGCAGTGTGAGGCCAGGAAAAAAGCGTACGCCATTCAAAAGTGTATGACACTGGAAAACCTAACTAGAGCTGAGGTCATGGCTAGATATCCGATCCTTTTTAATAGAACTTCCCCCAACCCAAGGGATCAAGGGGAATTTCCTAGACCCAGTTGGCAATCTAACCGCTCCCCTGAATTCTTAAATAACAGCTTAGAGTCCGCCAGGGAAATTCATTCTGTCACCTCTTTCGCGGAAGTGACCAAATCCAATAGGGTTGCCGCCCGGAACGCAGAGGCGGCCAAGGCAGCAGCCAACATGGCAGAGTGGAAGAACTCAATAAACTCAGACTACGTCCAAATGAGCGAGAAATTTGTGAGATCTTCATCCGTGGCATCTTCTCTGGCCCAGGATAAGCTAAACGCACTAGGAGCCAAACTCACAGCGTTCCTGATTGATCCAAACAACATCATTAAAGGGGATTCTTTAGCGAATAAATTTATTAAGGAAATTAGAGAATTTGTCAATGCTTCCAACGCAGAACTAGATAGGCGTCAGATTGCCCAAGGGATGGCAGTTGGTTCTCAAAACATCCAACAATGAAGATTCTTCAGCTAAATATTTAAAGTCTGACACACAACAACAACAAACAGCTCCTCTCAATGTTCCTAGACAAGAACGCAATAGATATTGCCATCCTCTCAGAGATTTGGGTGTTGAACAACGCGGACTGCAGCATTTTAGACTATAACTTTTTCTGCAGGCCCAGAGAGGACGGCTACGGCGGGGTTGGCATCTACGTCAGGAAAAACATTCAATTCAGCATTTTAAAAATAGAGAACGACTTGGAAATTTTAGGAATAAAAACATTAAACCTCAAGAGCAATTTCAATATTTTTAGCATATATGCACCGCCATCAGCAACAGTTTCACAGTTTAAATCGGGCACAAAAAAGTTTTTCGAATTCGCGGCTTCGCTTGACATACCCTCAATAGTGGGCGGGGACTTCAACGCTAGGTCTTCTATCTGGGGAAGTCCGATCTGTGATCGCAAGGGTCGCAGCATTGAGAATTCCACCCGGGAGGCCGGATTTATCTGCCTAAACGACGGTTCGCCAACCTTCTCCAGGAGCCCATCTCAATTCTCCGTTCTTGACCTTTCTTTTTCGAACTACAGAAATGGAACTATTAACTGGCAAGTCCTCAAAACAAAAATTACGAACAGCAACCAACTTTTTCGCGTGAGAAACGCTTGCAGGCAAAAATTCTACCTCACCAAAAAATTGGCTGATGCCAGAGCAACCTTAGAAGCTGACAAAAATCTACAAAATCACGTAAAAAATCTTAGAAAGCGCAACTTTTCCAAGTTTATAGAAGAGGTCTCCTCATCGCCCTCTATGTGGAGCAGGGTGAAGAACATCAAAAAATACGGTCAAATTAAAAATTTAGGGAACAAATGGACGAACGAAGATGACAAAAACTTTCTCAATATGGTTAAAGCAACCCCACCCACGTCAAACAGTAGGCCCCCTAAGAAATTTCCTGCCCCTTTGTTAGGACCAGACGACCCGGAACCCCTGGAACTGGAAGAATTCCTGGCCTTCCTAAAAACCAGGAACCCCAATTCGGCTAGAGGCCCTGATGGCATCTCGTTCAGGATGCTTCAAAAGCTACCAAGTGGGAAAAAACAAGACATTTTTGAAATTATAAATAAAGTATGGCTGAGTGGCGTCATCCCTGAAGTCTGGCGCAGGATAAAAGTGGTACCCATCCCCAAGAAGAATGCAGACCCTACTTCCTTCCAAAACCATAGGCCGATTTGTTTGATTAACACGCTGTTTAAATCCATAGAGGGGTTGATAAAGTTGAAGTTGGACGAGCACATAGCAAACTGTGACCTGCTGCCGGTCAGGTCCTATGCCTTCAGGAGAAACAGGTCCACGGCTCTTTGCATCAACGACCTTATCAACAAAGTTCTGGCGCTGAAGGCGAGGGGTTGTCAGGTTGTCGCAGCTTGCCTAGATTTGCAAAGAGCGTTCGACTGCGTAAGAGTGGACACACTCGAGCACAGGATGAGGGATATGCGGTTCAATACAAGCCTCACGGCTTGGATCTCCAGCTTCCTTAACAGACGAATTCACATAAAGGGCAAAAGCGAGGTAGAGGTGAACAGAGATGTTAGCCAGGGTAGCTGTCTCAGCCCAACCCTTTTTAACCTTTACACAGCCGAACTACATGATATTAACAGTCATAACTGCTTACTGTTTCAGTATGCTGATGACTTTTTCATAGTTTGTTTTCATAAAGACGTATCCATTGCGAAAGGTGTGCTGGAAGACAGTATAGATAAGTTCGAAGAAAAATGCAATAGGCTAAACCTGTCATTCAATCCGGTGAAGTCTAAAGTGATTTACTTCAACAATCGTAGAGCTGCGCTAAATACCTCGCATCAAGGAGTTGAGATCAGACAAGTAGATCAGATCAAATACCTAGGCAGGACTATCTCAGCAAACAACTCAGCCTCTGGTCACATTGATCTGGCCATCTCGGAATCGAACAGAAATTGTGCGTTTCTCAGATTACTCAGTGGGTGTCACTATGGTATCAGCCCCAAAAGAGGGCTTATATTTTACAAGGCATTTGTTAGAAGTAGGCTAGAGTACGCGTGCTCATCATTCTGCAACCTGTCCAAATCTGCCTTGGCCAAAATCAAATCCCACTGCAACCATCACCTCAGAAAGTCGCTGGGTCTGATAATCTGCACTCCCGTTCCTATCATATATCACATGGCAGGAGAACTTCCCCCGGACTACAGGATGAGATTCCTGGCGGCGAAAGAGTTGGTTAAGGTGTTTGCATTTAATCTCCCAGCAAGTGAAACAGTGTCAGCAAATAGGGATTTAAACACGGGCTACGCTAAGGCATATCGGGAGTTTGGCAGCATAATAGATAGAGTTGAGGTTTTCGAGAACACAGCTTCATATTGCATTAGCTCCGACTTAGAATTTTTCAAGGGTTCTGCACCCAACAAGCACGCTATAGACCAGGCAGGTATCATGCTGCTCCACGGGGAAAAGAAGGATCAGCTGACAAAGGGTGGTTTTGAAATCTATTACACGGATGTGTCAGTCGCAGATGGGCATTCCAGCGCCGCTTTCCTGCACGATAGGACAGGTTTTTTAGATAGCTATTACACGCACAAAACCCTTTCCTCGTTGTCCGCCGAGCTCCTTGCTATCGAGAAGGCATTGGACCATGCTATTTTGTACAATTTTCCTCGTGTCGCGCTCCTGACAGACAGCAGAAACGGGGCCCTCATTCTGGCGAAGAACATTCAGGATAACTCTATCGCCTACAAAATCAGAGAAAAGATCCAACAAAATCCACATCTAAGAACTAAGAAACGCTAACATCCCTCAGAACACTTCAGTCGACGCAGCAGCCAAAGAAGCCCACAGACGAGGAAAATACACAGTGGTTAAATGGAACCTTAAAGACGCTATGTGCGAAATACACAGAATCTTAAAAGCAGAATGGGAGAGAGAATACGCCGAGTTTGCTAGTATCAAGCACCGAGGTTACTGCTCGCTTTTCTCCTCAACATCATCCAAACCGTGGTTCCTAAATAAAACTAAGCTTAAAGCCATTGACGCTAAAAGAATCAACAGACTGCTTAGTGGTAACGCATTCGATAGGCACACTCTCGCCAAAATGCATGTAGTTCCTAGTAACATTTGTGATACATGCGATAGTATCGATAACGCCTCGCATTTAATTTTCAATTGTACAAAGTACAACACAACAAGGCAAAACTTCCCATCTCTAAGAAAATATAATGATATTTACAAATTCTTTGAAAAAGAAAACATCAGCGCGTACCAAACACTAATTGACTTCATCGACGAAATTGATGTAAAGCTATAAACAGTACTCCAACATCTTCTATTCTTTGACTTGGCAATTTCCACCTTCAAAAGGCGGGCGGCCAAATAATCCCACGCTACTCACGGGTAGTCTGGTAACTTAAATCCTAAAAAAAAAAAAATACTGTTGTTCCTTCCACTTTGTAGATCGAATTATTCCTTGCATGAACCGTTTAGGGTCTTATGCTCGGATTATAATTCCCTCTACCATATTATATCCACCAATAATTCTCTTCCTCTTATTAAATTACTAATCATTACACACCTTTCTAGTAATTAGTAATTCTAGTGGTATTTGTATTTTGATTGCATGCTTAGTTTCTTAGTAAGTTTAGTGCTAATTTTCCTCGAATGTTAGTCTAATAGCTATCTTTCCTCATGCTCGCGTTTGGTTCGGCTACGCGCCGCGCGTTATGCGGCAGCGCCCCTCGGTCGGTTGGGCGGGAGGAGGGCTGCGTTTTGCCTGGGATCCGCGCGTAAAAGCCTTCCGCTGGTTTCACACGGGCAACTTGACGGTGCAGTAACTGCATCGCCTCTTGAAAGATGCAGTCATTGCATGTCAACGTCCAACGTGCTCTGCTGCTTTTCCACAAAGGCAGTGCACCTGGAGCTGGTAAGCGACCTGACCACAGATGCATTCTTGGCAGCCCTGCGTCGATTCTTAAGCAGACATGGGAAGTGCCAAACTATTCATTTCGACAATGCAACGAACTTTGTAGGTGCAAAAAACCAGCTCAAAGAATTAGAAGAATCTATATTCAACTCAAAGTGCTCTGATCATGAATCATTGCAACAAAAAACAAGTGGAATTTAAATTCATTCCTCCCAGGGCTCCCTCGTTAGGCGACCGTAAAATCAGCAAAAAAGCTGCTGATAACAACCACCAACACAGCCTCTTTGAAATTTGAAGGTTCGAACACAGTGATAATCGAAATTGAAGCGATTCTCAATTCTCGACCCATCTCGACTCAATCGCGCCTAAAGCATTCATTCTGGAAACACTGGTCTACGGAATACCTCCAAGAATTGCAAGCTCGGCATAAATGGAAGACCGCTTTACCAAACGTACCTGAAGGATTATTAGTTTTGGTGAAGGAAGACACCCTTCCAGTAATGAAGTGGCCAATGGGTCGCATCATTAAGACATATCCTGGACAGCACAACCACGTAAGAGTAGTTGATGTTAAGACAGCATCTTGCGTATACAAGCACCCGATCACTCGTCCAGCGCCACTATTTCCAGAAGATGTGGCAATCAAACGTTCCAACAACGTGATCACCCAAACAGCGAAAAAGAATATTGTTACCTACATTAACATCAACATTATTAGTGCTATTGCTCACGCTTCCATTAGCATTGTTACAGTCAACAAGCCTGGAATATTTAATGAGAAGCTTGGAACATCAAGCATAGCAACTTCTGATCGTATGCTATGATTTGGACCCATATTGGAAGGATATGCAACTAATATCTGCTGGAATGTCAGAGTTACGACACAGGTGCCCTGACCTAAAAAATTTTCTGGAATGCAACTCCATGGTTCAACACTTTCAACATGTGTATAACGAGCTACAAACAGGAAACGTTTTAATGAAAAACTCTCGAAAACGCAGATCACCGATGGACATCATAGAAAATATAGCAGGCAGTATTTTTGGTGTTCTCGATTCAAAATCGACTCAAAAATCAATGATGACTTCCTACTACATCTGCTTAAAAATCAAACATCAATTGTCGACGCTACAATAAACGTAGTCAAAAAAGACCAAGTATCCACGGATAATCGCCTAAAAGTTTTGGAACAGCAATTGACTACTATCAACCGAGAAAAAGGGTCATATCACAGGGATCATCTGACTCAAGCGTAGTTAGGACTATTAGCACAATTAACCCTGCTGACAACAACTCTACAAGGAATGCAGTCCGACATATCTGATGTCCTAATCGGTATTCATCATTGGAGAATAAGCCCCACGCTGGTGTCTCCCGAGCACCTAAGAGACAAACTAGACCAGATACGGGATCATTTGCCACAAGATCAAATGCTGCCGGTCACAACGAAAGAGGTGATTCAACTATACAGAAGGAACCCCGACTGAAACACACATCATCTTCAAGTTGACGCTACCTCTGGTCTCAACAATTCAGCTCGAAGTCTTCAGCATCATACCAATTCCTTTCTGGGATTCAACAAGTCTGTTCCACCTCAGAACCACCATAATAACTGTAAACATCTACCGAGACCAGTTCATGGACGTTTAAGACGTTGTCTTAAAGTACACAACAAGGAGTTCATCTGTTTTGACCATCAGACGATCTTCAATGTGGACAATCGCTGCGAGTTTCAACTGTTTAACAATAAAACAGCAACACTATGTTAGGTAACACAAACAAAGGCTGACATGGTGTGGCATCCGTCAACTATAACACTGGAAGGAACTGGCCTACTCTCGCTGTCTCCTGGATGCACTGCTCGCAATACCGAATTAAGCATCAGCACCTTCAGCACCACAATCAGCGAAGTAAAATCCACCTACACTCGGTTTGGTAACATAAGCCAATCGGAGACATCATCCTCGCCACCAATGAAGGCATCTATTGATTATTGAATCTACTGATCTGATTGAATCTACTTACTGCCTACATTTTCCAAAAGAAGTATCAATTATGGAAACCAAGGACGTCAAATCACGATCCAGACGTGACCCCCTATTCCCCGTACACGACGATTTGCCGACAACTTGTCCGATGGCCGGGACGATGGCCAACTTGAACGGCCGGGAGAATGTTCAGTCACAGACATGTATTCAATTAATATTACAGAATATACAGTGAAATCTCATACACAAAAACTCATAAATAAAATTGTCCATGTCAATTCATGTGAATGAATATGACGACACGAAAATTACATTAGCATCTAAGAATAGACAATAGCACTTGTAAACTCGAACCCACCAAAAGAGATCAAGCAATAAACTATCTACTTTATTGCTGCCAAGTACCTAAGTAAATGCACTGAAATGTAACCCCCACACAGAGTAAGTGCACCCAATCTAAAAATACACTCACTAGGAGCCTGTGCGTTACTATGGGAAAAGCTTGCTTTTTGGGTGTTACACACATTCATTTTCCCACAAATTTAATATACCCCTATATATCCTTTTTTTTGAGTAACGGGTATAAAAAGCATGGATCTTTCTTAAAAAATAGACAGCGCGCTAAAGTCGACTTTCCGACTATTAGATAAGATTCGATATAGTTATTGGTACGTAGCTAGTTTGATAAGATAATACTAGTTTATTTATTGTTGGTGGCCGATTTAACTACAACAATGCAATAACATCATACATACGAGATGTAAATCCGAATGTTCTAGATCTATGATAGATATTGATAGCCGGAATAAGCCGTCTACATTCAGCGACGACATTAAAATAACTTAAAGTAGCTTGCAGAAGCCTATAAAAAACTATTTACATAACTATAGTCTACGACTTTCGTGCTGGCATGGAAAAGCGCTTTGCTGAACATCAAAATTTTTTAAAGTAGTTTTTCATTTAGTTGACTGTCATTAATATTCATCGTTAAGAAGTGTTCTAATGAATTCCGTTATAGTTGTACCAGCAAAAAAATGATAAAAGTTAAGTGAAAATGCGTTGAATAATATGAACATTCAAATCCAAACTATAAAAAAATCGGAGTTTAAGAAACATGAATATTCAGGGATCGCGCACATTATAGCTGAAAGAGGAACCGAAAGCGGATTGAAGTAAAGCAGGTTTCGAAATTGAGTCGGTGTCCGACCAGTCGAAGATACTATTTTTCAGCGCAACGTGGATTCCACCGAATGTTATGGAATCTACAAGGCGGACACACAATATATTGCCAACATATACGATAATCTTCGAGATCGTCAGCATCTCTACGTTGTTGGTGACCTTAGTTTGGGATGGGTCGCCGATCCGCAGTCGACTGTTATGATGCCGAGCAATTTACATTTACCGCACGAAATCCTTTTTCTAGCCGATTGTTTTAGTATGGGCTTAACCCAAGCAAATACTTTTTTAATGGGTTAAATATAGTAAGATTCTAGACTTAGTTTTTGTCAGTTCGGATGGCGATTGCTGTGTTACATGTTGGCAGAATTTTATATGTATTCCATACATATTTTCTGTAAAATCCATTGTTATTTTGTCTGGGCGGAGCAAAATCTTTTTTTTTCTGATTTAAGTTGGAATGCTATTCGGAATGATATATGAAATCTCAACTGGGCTTCTGTTCTCTCGCATCCTAGTGCTGACACTTTTTATAGTAATTTCCTACATACCATTCGTCAAATTACTCTACTCAAAAGAATTAAACATTTTTTGACACTGTGATTTGATAGAAACTAGATTTGGGGCTTACAAATTATTTTTTTCATTTATTTTTTATTTTTCTAGGTTAAGTTAAATTTAACAATTTTTTAAAATCGTTTTTTTTTTTACTAATTTTACTCTATTTATACGCGATACTCAAAATGAGTATAGAGGTATATTAGATTTGCGGTAAAAGTGGATATGTGTAACGTCCAGAAGGTAACGTTTCCGACCGCATAAAGTGTATATATTCTTGATCAGCGTCAATAGCCGAGTCGATAGAGCTCAAAGACTATAAGAGCTAGAGCAACGACATTTTGTATCCGGACTTTTGTGATCTGTCACTGTTACAAGTATATTTCAAAACTTCGCCACGCCCCCATCCGTCCCCACAAAGGACGAAAATCCAATTCGGGTATAAAAACATATTGGAAGATATTATGCAACCTTATGCTGAGGAAAGGCTGGCGAAAATCCTCTAGCTGAACCCTCCACGAGGGTGCCGGCTGTACAATGGACACTGTATTACCCCCGGCAAGGGTAATGCCATGTCGCTTGCTCTGTGCGGGGTAATGCAGTGTCTAGCTAAGGCAATGGTCCGGCGTCTTCCCGATAAAAAGTCGGGGGAACCGAACCAGGGCCATGGCTAGAGGTGCCTGGCGGTCAGGCTTAAAACGCTTGGGGGTGGAGGGAGGGCGAGGAACGACTAAGCACGGGTTGGGATGTTAACACAAACGTCGTTGGGTTGACTGCGTGAGTGCTACCACCGGCGGGCACGGGGAGGAGCAATCCTCTCTGCGTGTCGCCAGCGGCCACACCTCGGATTTGGGGGGAGCAGGCCAGTTGTAAAGCTACTGCCACAACAACAACAACAAGAACTCACCCCGGAGCCTGCAAGCTGAGGCACCAGCTCCCTGCGTAGGGCAGGCCGAAGCGTTCCAAAGAGGAGATGAAGGCCAAAGCGCAATACAAAGCGGCCCTCAACATCTAAAGCCAGCTGCAACGAAAGGCTGACATCTCCCAGGAGGAGAAAGTCAAGCTAGCCTGGGCCGAGCAGCGAGTAGAGGAGGGCCGGCTACACTACGCAAAGATGCCACAGATGAGGGCGTCGAACGCCGAATTTGCCAATAAGGTGGAGGAGATGATGGCCACCAAGAGGAACGCTCGACTGAGAGTGCCATCAAAGACACTCCCGCGAGCAAGCGGCAACGCGGGCCCAAGAGTGCAGCTCCTCCACCGAAAGCGGTCAAGAAGCCAACAAAGCCCAAAGCGAAGGTCAGTGACGTGACCAAACGACATCTGATCGTGGCACTCATCGACCGCAGCGAGGAGAATTGCAAGTTGACAGCGGCACAGTGGAAGCTGGTGCATGCACGTCTTATCGACGCACTGTTTGCTCAAATGGAGGAAGACCCCGCGGCCCCAATGCCCACTTTCGATAATGCTGGGTGGCTCAATAGGGTGAAAATCCTAAAGTGCAACAGCGACACAACCCTAAGGTGGCTGACGCGCACGGTCTGCCAACTGGTGGCGATGTGGGAGGGGGCCAAGCTTGAGGTCGTCGACCGGGAACCTATCCCGTCCAAATCTAAGGCGAAGGTACTCTTGCCCATCACAATCCAGGGGGACCGAGCGCTGAAGCTCCTTCAGCGGCAAAACGCGGACGTGCCAATTGCAGATTGGAGGATCCTACACATTGGTACCCCACTATCCAACGAGGGGGGACCAATGTGTGATCCTCCAAATAAACAAACAACAATAAACCACCCGTCTGGTGGTCTACGACAGCTTATACGGACGACATAAGCATACTTATTACAGGTGTATGTCCATCGATCCTCAGCTCCTTAATGGAACGTACACTCAGGAAGATACGTGAGTGGGCGGAAGAGGTAGGACTCAGTATCAGTATATATGGACCCCCCCGAAGATCAATCAAACTAGGCTAACCTCAAAAACACAAGTCAAATACCTGGGCAAAGTACTGGATAGTAAACTGGCATGGTGTTAGTGTGGTGGCAAGCTACCGGAAAGAAGACGTATCATAAGCTTATGGAAAAGACTCAGCGACAGGCTCTGCTCTGTATTACGGGGGTGCTAAGGTCAACCCCAACAAAACAACTCGAAAACCTACTTGGAATCGAACCCCTAGACATCCAAGCTCGTCTGACTGCAGGAAAAGCGGCATAACGCCTCATCGCATCAGGAAATCTGTCGCCACAAGGATATGGGCATAGTTCAATCGGCCGGGAAATGATCAGATCAACTGATTACATGACCCCCCAAACTTGCCTCGACGTCAAAACCACCTCATCTTTGGGACCTGAAGACTGGAAAATTGGAAGGGACCAAACTGAGCACCTCGATATATATACGGACGGCTCCAAGATTGATGGAGGAGTAGGAGCGGGCCTATACTGTACAGACCCTGAGATAAGCCTGTCATATAAGGTACCGGACCATTGAAGCATATTCTAGGCAGAGGTTTTTGCCATCAGAAAGCAGCAGAGGTCGCTCTTCTCACTGAAAGAGCACGATGCGTTCAACATATTTGTCGACAGCCAAGCGGCGATAAGATCCATGCAGTCGTCCGCGTCAGTTCCAGAAGTGTCTTGGCGAGCAGGGAGGCACTAGATACCCTAAGCACGACAAAGTCAGTGCGGATCTACTGGGTTCCCAGTCACCAGGGCATCGAAGGAAACGAGACGGCGGACGTACTAGCTAAGGAAAGCGTCGGTCTGGCGAATACGAGAGCCGAGAACGTGCCTGTCTCCCTTAGAACGCTGCAAAGCGATCTAGAAAAGCAGGCCAGATCACAGACCGAAAGTAGATGGAAGAGTACCACCACCTGCAGAACCTCGAAAATCATGTGCAAAGACCGTAATGAGAAACTCAGCCACTAGCTACTGCGCCTACCACGGAAGAACTGCAGATTGTTAGTGGGAATATTAACAGGCCATTGTCTGGCTGCGGCGCATGCAACAAAGCTAGGCATCACCAACAGAGACAGTTGTAGGAAATGTGATGAACCTGGGGCAACCGAGACCCCCCTATCCGGACAACTAAGGGCCATATTGGCCTATGGGGGGCTCCGCTGAGGGTCGTCCGAGTCAACCTAACCTAACCCATGCTGAGGAAAACATGCCCTTGAGATGTTTCTTTCTACAGGAAAATTACCCAAAGCACACCTCAAAGTTGGTCAAGGCTTGTTTTACGGAAAAAAAATGTAAACGTAATAACTTGAAAGGGTCAGTCTCCAAACCTAAACCCACCCCTTTGGGGTGATTTGAAACGTCGAATTGGTAAAAATACTTTTCGAAAAGCCAAAGAACTGTGGAGAATTTGTAAAAAAAACGTAGTATGAGATTCCAGTGGAGACTTGCCGCAAACTTATTGCTAGTACGCCAAGAAGAATCGCCAAAGTCATCCAAAAAATGTGTGTAGCTATACAGGATACTAGTATAAGATTATAAATAATAAGAAAAAAGTGGAAAAATGTTGATAGATGTTGTAGAATTGCTGTACTTATTAGTTTTGCCAACCCTTGTTTATGTTTTTAAGGTTTAATATCGATCATAAAATATATATTTTAAATGAAAAATGCTTATGATAAATATTTGTATACTCTACTGTAGGTTAAAAAAAAAAAGTATATTTGATTTTTTAATTCTAACTTTATCAATGAAAATTGTATAAGGCTGTATTTATCGACCCAATCGTACAATCGCTTATGAGCCATTCTTGAACATTATCTCGGCCATTTCTGTTTCATTCACATTATTCTTTCAGGTGATCTCAATAGAAATCACTTGAAAGAGAGTCATCTATTGGATAATCCTGAGTCTGCATGCAGTTAATGTAACCTTGCCTACACATTGCAGCGATACCTGTGATACACTTCTTGACATTTTCTTCACTAATGACCCTAGCAAGACTACTATATGACAAGGTACCAGTACCACCATTCTCTAAACATGACCTTATCTTCGTGATAAGGTCTACCTGATAAGTATATGACTATACTTTGGACTATAAACGTAATACTTTTACGCATTGTTACAGTTCATATTCCGGATTGACAACGGAGACAGAGAGTTAGTTTATACTTAAACAGGGAGACTTTATGTTCGAACATGAACAAATTATCGTCAAAATCATGCCACTTTCGGCTCCCTTGCAGAATGTTGAAACATAAACATATTATTGAACACATTCACTGATGTATCCAAAAAACTGATCTTTAAAGAAATCACATAAAGTAGACAAGTTATGATTGTTCGGGTGTAAACAGAGATCTGTAACCCATTTTTGTGGACGTTGACATGCAATGACTGCATCTTTCAAGAGGCGATGCAATTACTGCACCGTCAAGTGGACCGTGTGACACCAGCAGAAGGCTGTTAAGCGAGCATGCAGGAAAGATATCTGTTAGACTAATATTCGAGGCAGATTAGCACGAAAGTTTCTAAGAGAACTAGACAAACATTCAACATAAACATAAAAATACCACTATAATTACTAATTACTAATTACTAGAAAGGTGTGTAATGATTAGTAATTTAATAAAAGTGGATATAATATGGTAGAGGGAATTATAATCCGAGCATAAGACCCTAAACGGTTCATGCAAGGAATAATTCGATCTACAAAGTGGAAGGAACAACAGTATAAAATTTCTAGTAAGTCTAATAGGAATCGTGAAGTTTATGCGGCTCAACAGATCAGGGCTGTCTATGTCACCCCTGATCAAGTTGTGCATAAATATCACACCAAGCATTTTTCTACGGTTAACTAAGGATGGGAGGTTTACTAATAATAGTCTACTAGAGTAAGATGGGAGTCTTACACCCGCATCCCAGTTAAGGCCCCGCAGAGCAATGTACCGATTCTATACGGTCCTGGTGTACTTTGTACTGAGGGCACCATACACAGGAGCCGTATTCTAAGATCGGACGAACAAGCGAGGTATAGAGAGTCTTTGTTATATAGGGGTCGTCAAATTCCTTTGACCACCTCTTTATAAACCCAAGCACGCCCATGGCCTTATTTACCAACGTAGAAATGTGTTCGGAAAACTTTAACTTGGGGTCTAACATAACACCCAGATCATCCACCAGGGTAATTTTCTCAAGAGAACCCCCAAATAGGGTGTAGGGAGCCAACAAAGGGCTAGAACGATGAAATGTCATAACTTTGCATTTCGAGGCATTAAGGTGTAACAAGTTTGCACAACACCATGACTGAAAGCTATTGAGATCGGATTGCAAGCGAGAATGAAATGAAATGAAATGCCCTTATACTGGACACAGAGCTTAACATCATCCGCATACATAAGTACTCGAGAGTATGTTAATACCGAAGAAAAGTCATTAATAAAGAGTATGAAGAGAAAGGGGCATCGGTGACTGCCCTGTGGTACTTCCGAAGAGGAGAGGGAGTCAGAGGTGAAGTTTATGTTCTAAAAGGAAATGGTTTACAGAGTCCAATGCTTTACTAAAGTCGGTGTAAATGACATCCGTCTGTAAGTTACCTTGAAAGCCTTTCATAATGAAAGAGGTAAACTCTAAAAAATATCTGAGTACACAACCAGGAACCCCGTCTGGACCCGATGAAAACACCGGCTAACTAGTCGAAGATCATGAAGTAAAGAACATACATTTAACAAGGGACTAAAAATGCCGTTCGGCCTCGGTCAACCGTATGGGTACGGATGACCAGAGTAGCTTTCCTCAGTAAAGGTGGTTTGGAAAAATTGAGCAAAAAGATCGGCGATTGCCTCATCAATCTTTGCCGACGTATTACGAAATAATAGCGAGGATGGGTGTGCGGACGTTCTACGCTTACTGTTTACGAAGCAGTAAAACTGTTTAGGGTCCTGAGAAAAACGTATCCTGAATCGAGATAGGTAATTCTTATAGCATTGAGACTTAAGAACGGAAAAGTTTAACCGAGCTATTTCATAGAGAGAGTGAGAAGTAGGAGAACCAACTTCTTGAAGTTTTGTACAAAGTCTTGATTTTAAGTTTTTTAGACTGGATAATTTTTTGGTAAGCCAAGGGGGCCGTCCAGATCTAATCGGACAAGAAAGCGGGACAAAAGAATCAAAAAAAGGGCCAAGAGCATTGTAAAAAATGTTTGTGCCTTTTATGACATCAGTGCACAAGTACAAAGCGAACCAATCAAAATCCCTAATGAGGTTATTAAGCGTCGCAAACTCGGCTTTACGAAAGCAACGGACACGTTCAGGTAGCCTACTCGACCGATCCAATAGAGCTGGTGCTATATCTAGCGACACCTCGAAAGTAGGGTGGTAGGCGTCTTCAGGTATAGTGAGCGGAAGGGCTCGGGTTAACAACACTATGGCCGATACAATATCCGATATCCGATACAAAGAACAGATCAAGCAATCGACAGGGACAGGTCAAGCAAGCCGTCAACAAATTCATGTCGTGACATGGGCACTAGGTTACTAGACTCGTTTACCGAAGACCAAACAGTTCCTGGAAAGTTGAAGTCACCAAGAACTATCATATGATCTTTATCTGATAGCGAGGAAGAAACAGCAGTTAAAGCGGACAAATGCTGCTCATAAATAGAGATATCCGAAGAAGGTGGAATATACGAGCAAGTAATGAATATAACGAAAGCAATCAGAACCACTCCTGGACGTCGAGACGAACGGTCCTTTCTAAAAGTTGTGTACCGACCTGCCAAAACCTCGGAACTAAGAATGTCCGGCTTTAACCAAACACAATAGCGTGGGAAGAAAATGCAACACTATCCCGGAAAAGAATGCTGAGCTTACTACGTAAGCCTCTAAAATTCTGATACGATACTAAAAGAGAATTTATTTTTTTGGAAAGGCGGAAGCAAGACGGGAAGTTGAGGAAGAGGAAGTTGAGGTTAAGGGTGGCACACTGGAAAGATTTGTAAGGGATATGGGGGGCCTATTCTTCTTCTTAGCCCTAAACTCCTTCACCACCAAATTGAGTTGGGGAGATGCTTATCTTAAACGAGGCTATCTCCCTGGCATAAGAGAAGTTGAATTTCTCCACCTTTAACCCCACGGCTTTTATTTTGCTTTGAATAAAAGCAATTACATCATTAGATGTGAGGTCAGGGGCCAGCCGTGAAACAAAAACTTGTCGTTTTGGTGGGACTCCCACCAGTGGTTTGGGCACCACAGGCCTAGTACCTGTGGTGGCAATATCCGGAGGTCCGGAACGTCTATTTAGTGGTGGGATCGGGATAGACGGGACAACTAGCGAACTTGCGGACACCACGGACGCTACAGACGTACTTGGCTGCACATTCTCCGAGGCGATGAGTTCGGCTACCGAATCTGCATCGCCAGCAGCTGTCGTTGCCCTTGGAGTGGCAATCAACTGCTGCACACTTGGAGTGGTCGGAGTCAGTTTTTCGGCGGCGCACGGCTGAGTGACGGTTGGCACTTGCAGATCCCGCGGAGTGACCTTTTTACGCCTCGGAGACTCATTCAGCAGTTGCAGACTGCCAAATTGAGACTCCATGGCTAGGAGACGATCGTATTGCTTTTTAAAGCCAACGGTCAGCTCCTTAAAGCCCTTCCGCGTCTGCCTTATAAAAGCCACCATGTCACTCTCCACCGCACGGCATGCCTCGCAACTGTAATGCAACCCATTTTGCGCATTTTGCGTGATCTTCGCTGTCGCAGAGCCAGCAGGGGACATTCGGTTGATCGTGGGTGATCTGCTTCTTACAGGTTTTTTTGGGGCAGACCACATTACAAAATACTACAACAAATAACACTAATCTAAGTATGCATTAAAATAGACACCCGCAGTAAAATGTGTCCTTTGTGTAGGTCTAACGATAATTATAGAATAAAAAATTGTACCTCCTGCCTCATTGTAAAATCTCATATAAGGCTCCGATTTTAAGAATAAAATTTAGTTTGCATTTACAACTCAACTTGCAAATGTCTAGACTTTTCTTTTAAGGTCTTAACATTTTGGTCCTTCGAGTCTCTCCGTTGTTTCCCCCCTGTTATAAGAGCACGGAGTTAAGCAAGCTCCTTTGAGACTGAACAAGTGTCTAGTTCACTCACAGCTAAAGGTAGCAAAATAAAAATTCTGATTGCCCTCCTGTAGGAAAGAACTGAGTATAAAATAAATTCATCAAACGGATGTTTCAATTACTAATTAAGTAACAAATTAACATGTTATCGGAAAAATTATCGAAAATTAAGAAGATTGAAGCTGGACCACCGATGTAATCCAAAAGTTAGGAGCCCTTAAGAAAAAAGTTACAGGCAAAATTTCTACACTGGTAGAATATGGAGTAATCGATCATGAATACTATGTGAGACAGCAGTACGAAAAAATTAGTTAAAAAATAAGGAAACCCTAATTAAAAGGAAGGTAGAAACAGCCTTTGCTTACAACCAGTGGAGACTGAACTTTCAAGGAAGACATAGAACCAAAAATTGAGCATAGCTTGGAAAAAGTATCTGAAGGAATCGACAGAATAGTGGAAAACCTGAAGACGTATTTAGAGCAAATCATGCAGAGGTTAGATCAGGCTAAACTAACTAGGAGAGTATAGAATAAGAAAGGGGAAAATTGAGTTCCTCCGTAAAAAACTAAGCTAAAAAATTTAGAAGCTATGCAACAAGCGACAGCTTTGACGACCAGATCGACAAGTTGGAACTTGATATTCAAAGCATGTTAAACAACCTAGACGTTAGGATACAAACTGTAGTTGAGGGAAACAGTAAGGATAGTAAAGGTGCAACGATAAAAAATAAGATATCGATTTGCCTGATCTAAGGCACGGATTATGGTAACTCAACTATTAACTGGGTCGCTGGAGAATTATAATGCCGCTTGGGAATTGCTGACCAAGCGGTATGGAAATAAACGAAACATTTTTTCGGATAAGCTTAATCGTTTACTAGACTTACCAATGTTAGATCACGATTCAGCGAAACATATGAAATGGTTTTCTGATGCTATAAATGAGTCAATACATTTAAACAAATTAAAGTCACAATTAACAGAAGAAGTTGATGTGATTTTCACGCATAGTTTTGAAAAAATTCAATAAAGATGCCTTACAATTGTATAAAAGTCATATAAACAGGACAAAAGAGATCCAAGCATTACCAGATGTTATTAAATTTTTAGAACAACGGTACTCTTCTCTTTACACGTAGCAGGATAAAGGGTGGAAACCGTTGAAAAAAGTAGTGCAATATGGTAAAATAAAAGAAAATTTGCCGCTATGTAAAATGGCAGGACATACCATATTTCACTGCTATAAGTTTAAGGGAATGAGTCCGATAGATAGAGGCCAGTTTATTAAAAAACAGCGCCTTTGCACAAAATGCTGTAGGCATGATATGTATTTAGAAATGCTTATCTGAATTTTCATGTGGGATTTGTAAAAAACCTCATCCTACGATGAAAAAAAAGAGGGAAAATGATAACACTTGCTTAACAAAAGAACAAGCGTTCTTAGCCACAGCACTTATAAAAAAAGGGCGGGGAATGGTGGCTATCAAAACCTTAAAGCTCTAATTGATTGTGGGTCACAATGTACCATAATTCCAGAGGAAGGAAATTAGTACGTAAAAGAGCCAGCACCGAGGTAAGTGGAGTGTCATCAACAGACTCTGGCTCTTCAAAGTACAAAGTTACTTTATTGGTAAAAAGTCGTGATTATGAATAAAGGTCCTCTAAACATTGAAGCAATTATACTTCCGAAACTGATGAAAGTTTTACCTCTCAAATCTTTCAATATTGACAAAACAAAGTTACAAGATTATGTGTTGGTAGACCATAACATTAACAAACGATGTAGGGTAGATGTAATAATTGGGATACATTTTTATACCCATATTTTAAAAGACGGAGTAGTAAAAATAGACGGACTACTGGTCAAAATACAGAATTCGGATGGATTATATCCAGTTCAACCAAATCAAAAGGTGATAAATAAATTGTGGCGACAGCAATTGAAGTTGGTGACTTAGAGAGGTTCTGGGAATTGGAACGTGATAAGAATGACGTAGAAGAAGCTTCGAGAAGCATTTCTTGGAAACAACAAGAAGCGATGAGAATGGCAGGTATGTGGTTAAAATACCATTTCAAAAAGAAAATGATCTAAGAGATTCAAAACCACAAGCTATGGCGCGATTTTACAATTTAGAAAGAAAGCTCAGCAATAATAAAAAGTAAAAAAAAAATTAAATAAAGTTTATCCATGAATATAAAAACTTAGGACATATGGTAGAGTACAAAGATGGGATATATTGTCATATATATCGATATCTATCGTTGCTGATGGTGGCGTCTTTACTTTGCTCCGCCTAACAATTATTTTTTTCGGTGATTTAAGGTAGTGTTGGGTCGTTCATGAACGAACGAACAAAAATGAACTATTCATGGAAGTGAACGAACTATATAAGTTCATCTTATTCGTTCTTTTTCGTTCATCGTTCTTTTTTGTTCATCGTTCGTTTCCGTTCGTTCTTTTTTGTTCATCTGTCGTTCTTTTTTGTTCATCGTTCGTTTTCGTTCGTTTTTGTTCCTCATGTTCGCTATGTTTGAGCTGGTATGGCAGTTATTTTTGTTTTGCTCATTTCGTTTTGTTCGCTATTTTTGAGTTGGTATGGCAGCTCGTTTCACATTTTGTTGTGGCGGACTCTGGCAAGAAAGTTGAAGAGAAAATTAAACTGTTTTGAAATGTCGCTTAAACGTAAATTTAGTGCTTTATGGAATCACTTCGATGCCATAGATGACAAAAAGGCAAAGTGCAAGTACTGCAAGTCGGATTTGAGTATAGCCGGAGGTTCACAGAGCAATTTAACACGGCATTTGAAGTTGAAACACCCAGCTTCTCTCGATGAAATTGAACGACAAGGAAGTACTGAAGCCAGTTATTCTGCCGTCACAACATCGCAGCAAAAAATAACTGCATTTGTTCAGAAGCCACCGACAGCGCGTAAAAGTGAGCAATTAGACAAACAGTTAGTACGAATGACTTCCAAAGGCTATCATGCTCTCCGGATCGTGGAGGAGCCGGATTTTAAGAAGCTGATAGAGGACGTTTCAAATTGCCCTGGATATAAGTTGCCCACACGTAAAACGCTGTCTAATGTGCTACTTCCAAATATACACAGTGAGTTAATTGCCAATGTGAAAGAGAAGATAGCATCTGCATCTGGAGTTTGTCTCACAACTGATGGATGAACATCGCTCACCAATGAGAGTTACATAGCTGTAACCGCACACTTCATTGACAAGACGAATATGGAACTATCTTCGCATATGCTAGCTTGTGAAGCGTTCGGTGAGAGGCACACAAGCCTCAATCTTTGCTCTTTTCTTCAGAGTGTTGCAGCTGATTGGAAAATTGAAGATAAAATTACTGAAATTGCATCAGACAATGCTGCCAATATCGTATCAGCGATAAAATTGGGAAATTGGCGCCATATTCCATGCTTTGCCCACACTTTGAACATCATTGTACAGAAAGCACTGGGACCAATTGACAGTGTCAGGGTCAAAGCAAAGGCAATTGTAGAATTTTTCAATCGCAGCTCATCCGGATCCAAGAAGCTCAAAGAAATTAATAGCCAATTAAATCTTCCCGACCTTAAGCTGACACAAGATGTGCCTACACGTTGGAACTCAACTTACAAAATGTTTCAGCGCTTGTCTATTTTAAAAGATGGAATTATGGTGGTCATTTCCCTTCTACGCCCTGAACTAGTACTGACCCAGGCAGAATGGGAAATTATTGATGGTGTATTGCCAGTGCTGAAGCCATTTTCTGAAATAACAATTGAAATTTCAGCAGAGAAAAATGTCACCTTATCAAAGGTTATTATAATGGCCACATTACTGCATCAATCCATAGCCAAAGCTATTCCAAAAGATGATTTTCTACGGGCAGTCGTAGAAAAACTCAAAGAGCAGTTGACCGTACGTTTTGGGGATTTGGAAAATAATATTTTGTATGCAGAGAGCACCACACTAGACCCAAGATTTAAAAAACGGGGTTTTAGGTCCGATGAATGCTATGAAAAAACAGTTGCAGCTCAACAATGTAAGATCGCTCAAACGGGATTGGTTGATAATGTTGCTGATGATCTGTCTTCACAAATCGAAACCGTCAAAACGTCGCCAACCAAAAGTGGCATTTGGGACGAGTATGACAAGCAGTATAACCAAATAACAAAGCCAAGCTGTAACACGGCTGCTGCCATTAGAGAGGTAGATAAATACCTAGCAGAAGAGAACATCAATAGAAAGCAGAACCCTTTGATCTGGTGGACGCAGCGAAAAAATGTATATCCACGACTATACGAATATGCGTTGAAACATCTTTGTTTGGTGGCCACGTCATGTGAGCGCCTATTTTCTGCAGCAGGAGAAATAGTCCGCAAAAGACGAACGCTTTTGACGCCCAATAAGGTTGAAAGCCTTATGTTTTTACATAATAATATGTGAAATACTTAAAAATGGTGTGTATTTTATAGGTTTTAAAATTATAATGGACAACATAAGTAAAATTGATTATTGTTTTTCAGCCCCGACTTCTAAAACATAAAAAATGGAAAACGAGATACTTAATTGAAACTATTGGTTGTGTCCTAACGATATCAAGTACCAAGTACGAATTAAAATAAATTTAAGAAGTTAAAACGTCAATGAATTGTAGTGCATTATTTACATATAAGCTTAAAACTAGATATGAGACTTTAAAATTGAACTAAGAACAAAAAGACCGATAAACAAAACAGGCCAAAGAACAAAAAAGAACGAACTAAAGGGACAATGAAAAAAAAGAACGATGAACAAAAAAGAACGAACGGAAAAGAACAAAAAAGAACGATGAACGAAAAAGAACGAATAAGATGAACAAAAAGGAACGAACTAAAAGAACGACTTAGTTCACTGCATAAAAATGAACGAACGAACTTATTCAGTAAATTGAACGATGTTTACCCAACACTAATTTAAGGTGTGTTCAGGCCAGCAGCAAATAATTGCCGAGCACTGTGACAACTACGTGCGCTGCGGTCCCAACTCGCTCTCGCGCGCTCGAGAGCTCAAGCCAGCATAGAACATAGATCATAAGGCTTAGCTTAGTTACGTTTTCACCCCCGCTTCAAACGGCCGATATACCGCGCGACCACCGAACGAAATACACAACGACATATATCGACCACGAAACACAACGATCTTTTACATTTCTTGCGACTGCTACTAGGAGGTTCACTGGATCATCAACTTCGTCGTTGGATAATTGAGCAGCGAATTGAACATTGGTCCTTCGAGCCGGATCTTCGCCTTCCTCATAAGGAGAAGCCCACGTCAGCCAGCCTCGGTGGATCGCTCCAAGATCAAGATAAGTACTCTTCGATTGTGCCCAACACCAGTGCAGTGATTTTGTGCGAGTTTTCCATCCCAGTCCGAGTTCCCATATGAACATATGTACATGGTTTTTGTTGTTTTTTAAGTTACTTATTTATAGTTTTGTAATTTTTTTTTCACAAACTACTTTATAATTAATCCCTAAATGGTTATGAATTAAAAAATTTGATAAATTTGAATCAAAGGCAATTATTTTCTTATCCAAAGTCAAAAAATTTAATTTATTTTCAGTGTGTAAAGAGTTTCTTGACATACTGTATATACATACATACATATGTATTCATTTCTCGCTCTAGCTCCAAATTAAACCATACTTCGTTCTGCCAACGGTTGTGGCCTCCTACTTCTTCAAAGGTTTAATTTGATCCGAGCTAGCACCTGCGATCAGCCTCCGATCCAGTGTAAATAATATTCCTACATCTCCCAGTTACCAGCTGAGCTTTCGTTGCTGACATATGTATGCACATGCATAAAACATATGTACAAATCGCAACGCAATCCAAGCGGCTGGCAACAAATATAAAGGCATATTCTTGCAATTATTTTGTTGTTTATTCCGTGCATGCTCAACGTTCCATAGTTTTTCGGTTTTATAAAGAAATAAAATAACAAATCATTGCGTCTCCTTATTTAACTAAATATTGCCAACAAAAATAACACACGATCCATACATACGGCACATACAAATGTGTTTATCTTACATATACATACGTACGCATTTTAAATTAGCATATTCTTGCACATCTATATACCGGTGGATAACCGTTGTTTTACATCTCGCCAAAAGGGTGGTTCGTCAACTCAAGCCGCGGTACCAAGCACTTACAGCCATACATACACTCATACAAGCAGCAGCAGCGGTGCATTCTTTTCGTTTTTCTTTTCGCTTTCACTTCTCCACCGTTTGCTTGCGTTGTAGATGTTGGGGGAATATTTTTCGGTGCCGCGCTTGACCGTAACGGAACGACAAGTGACGCACTACCCTGCATTTCGGGGGTATATTGTTTTTGAGCGGCCGTTTGCAACCGACTCTATAAGTTAACCACCGACACTGGACGTGTGCTAACCTAGCATATCAGCGAGGTCCACGACCAGAGTCACAGGTTTGGCGGATGCAGCTGCAGTAATTCAACACCACCCACAAGGCGAAAGTCAGCAGTTCCCACGGGTGCCGTGGGCTGCCAGCGACGTTGAAGTTCTGGGAACGGCGGCGACGGTTCTGCAGTGACGGCAGCGCCGCGGCAGCACTGTCCGCGAAGCCGGCTGCAATCATAGCTTTTAATTTCATTAATAATTAGTCTTAAGTTTGAATCCAAATAAAGCGCAGCGTATCGCTCGCCTTGATCAATTAATTCTCATTCATAATATTCGGTCAGCTGTCTAACGTTTGATATCACTCAGCTAGCTAAAGCTTCTGAGGAATTGTTAACTTAACATAATCAATAAAAATAGCCAATAACAGTATACGCGTTGTGTTCTGGTGTAACTTAATAATTGGCGCCCAACGTAAAAAGAACCAAACAAGGTGTACAATTTTTTTTGTGAAAACTCAAACAGAAAGTGAGAAAGCAAAAAATAATAATTTTTCTTTTTGTGTGTGTGTGTAAAACAACAAAGAACACAATAAAAAAGAGACGAGAGAAAGAGAATCTTGCATAAAAAAAAAACTCAAATATACTCTCCACTGTCCCCTGCACATCCAACGCGACGACCGCGGCGATATATCTAAGTTAGAAAACATGTTAGTGATTTGAAAAGTGAGAATTCCAAAAATAAATTAAGTTTCAAATAAAATAAAAATAAAACTAAAACGAGTGAGTTAGAGAATTTTCATTTCGGTGACCATTCATGCCGTAGTCTTACAATAAATCTATTTTAAACCGAATGGACAGAAATAGAAAAAAACAGAAACGACACGAACTTGGTGCCAGAACATTAGCATGTTTGCTTGGGGGGTTCATTGACCTACACGTACCTGACCAAGTTGACCAACCCGCTGCGTGCAGCCAAACCGAAAAAACAGATATGGACGTACATATCGTGTATTGAACCGCGTATGAAGTCGGAAGCAACCGAAATAAATATAAAAACATCTCAGAGCTATAATTGACACAGCCGTGCAAAGCGCACTCACAGTGCAGGCGCGAGAGAACACTAGGAGGAAGGACGCCCTCAAACAGGAGTTTCAGCAACAGATAGCATTAGTAAACTCTAAAATACAAAACTCACATCTCGCGGTACCCGAGGTGAAATTCTATGAGGATGTAGAAATAACCGACGGGCTCCCTTGCGATGAGCATCTCGACGCAGTGAAGTGCGTCCCTGAGTCCCACGGAACTCAGGAGACGTACGTAGTATGGAGACCGGCGGCACATGCCGAATACAAAATTTTCAAAAGGTATGACGGAAGCTCCCGTCATTACCAGGCCATACTCATAATCCAGAGTAAGATTAGGGGCCCAGCAGATGCGGTCTTGGCATCATTCAACACACCGTTGAACTTCGAGGCCGTCATCGCACGACTAGACTTCACATACAGCGATAAGAGACCCATACATGTCATTGAACAAGAAATGGGCACGCTGAGGCAAGGCGGAATGTCGATTCTGCAGTACTATGATGAGGTAGAAAAGAAACTTACCTTGTTGACCAACAAGGTCCACATGACCTACGACATTAGCTTGGCAAAGGGCATGTGCGAAAAGTTCAGAGGCGACGCACTCCGTGTATTCATCTCTGAGCTGAAGCGTAGCTTGACGGACGTACTGTTCTCCGCTCACCCCCCCACTCCGCTCACCCCCCCACTCCGCTCACCCCCCCAACACGAGGTGATAAAGGCCTTCCCAGCCACAAAATTCTGGCACTGCAAGAATTTCGTGGCTAACGTGTTCAACGTTAGTGACAGGAGAGAAATAATCACCAAAGAGCATAACCGAGCCCACAGGGCAGCGCAGGAAAATGTCAAGCAAATAATGACAGAGTATTATTTCCGTAAAATGTCCAAACTAGCCAACGAGGTGGTCCTAAATTGTAAGGTTTGCGCAAGGGCAAAGTACGATAGGCCCCTAAAAAACCAAGAGCTCGGCTAAACGCCGATTCCCTCACAGGCTGGAGAGATGTTACACGTTGACTTCTTCTCCACAGACAAAAAATTCTTCCTAACCTGCGTAGACAAACTATCCAAGTTCGCAATGGTGCAATAGAGGACTTACGACGCCCTCTACTGATACTAATGAACGTCATTCCCAGGGCAAAGCAAGTTGCGATATTGCGATAATGAGCCCGCTCTTAAGTCCGAGACTATAAGGTCTCTTCTTCTGAACAATTACGATGTAAACATCGTAAACGCACCGCCACTCCACAGCGTATCGAACGGCCAGGTGGAACGGTTCCACAGCACCCTGTTAAAAATAGCTAGGTGCCTGAAAATCCAAAGAGGAATCGTAGACACGGTTGACCTCATCTTGCAGGCTACTGTCGAATATAACAGTTCCATTCATTCGGTAACCGAGCAAAGGCCCAAGGATGTCGTAACCACCGCTTCGCCGGAATGCATCCAGGGCATTGTAAAAAAAATAGAGGAAGCACAGATTGAGCAGAATGCTAGACTAAATAAAAACCGACAAAACAGAGTCTTCGAAGTAGGCGAAGGAGTCCTAGTAAAAACCAACCGCAGGCTAGGAAACAAACTTTCGCCCCTCTGCGATGAAAGAATGGTTGAAGCGGACTTGGGGACAATGGTCCTCATCAAGGGGAGGGTGGTCCACAAGGACAACCTCCGTCGGTAATTTATAGTTTTAATCCCTTTCATTTCCATTTTCCATTTTAGGCTTATAATACTGACACTTTCACTCTTGACCACTACGACTGCACGGGTAACGGACTACACGCACGCGAACTATATTCCCATCATAGACGGCGACATACTGCTTTGGGACCAGTACGGATACTTACGACACTCGACTAACCTCACAGACTACAGATCCATGATCGACGAGACAATGAAGTGAACAGACTTGTTTCGACAATCTCACATGAGGAAGTTGTTGGAGATAGACACAGGACACGTACAAGACATGCTAACTGCACCATTCACCATTCGACATTCACCATAGAAGGTTAAGAAGCCTTGACTTCCTGGGGACAGCTCTTAAGGCTGTAGCGGGTACGACAGACTCAAACGAGCTTAGGAATATAGAACGAATACAGACGCAGCTAGTCACTGCAAATAATAGAAAAATCGACATTAACACCAGGACGCAAGAACAAATTAATCAACTCACAGACACAGTCAATAAAATTCTGAAGACCGCAAAAGACCAACATGTGAACACGGGTCACCTGTTCGAAACCCTCACTACGCGCAATAGAATGCTAATAACCGAATTGGGGGCTCTCATGATCACCTTAACTCTTGAAAAAGTTAACGTAATTAATTCAGAGATTATAGACCACTCGGATATCGAATCAATTCTCACCAAACAAGTAACAGGGACCTCAATTACAGACTTAAAAATATAATAATCATAAAATAAAGAGAAAACGAGGTGGAACGTTGTGAGTTGCTGCGGACCCCGCAACTCTCCAGTTATACCCGATACTAAGTCAGTATGGCTCTCCTCCGGCAGACGCCGCTAGTATTAAACGACACGACAAAGAGTGCGTGCGAGAGAGGCAGAAAATCAGTCTGAGCGTGACGTCGGGCGCTGCGTAGCCAGTGAAAATTGATTTGTTCCTTTTGGCTATAAAAATGATCTGATCTGATCCAGATTCAGCAATCTGATAGATATGGTTGTTATCTATGATTCTGCGTTTTTAGTTTTCTCGAATCTGCAATATTGTGGATGCAACAGTTTTTCGTCCTTTGTGTGGGCGGAAGGGAGTGGGGCGAAATTTTGAGATATACGTTTTATAGTGAGATCTAACAGGAGTGCGGACACTAAATTTGGTTATTCTAGCGTTAATAGTCTCTGAGATTTGTGGATGCCCCAGATTTTCGTCCTTTGCAGGGGCGGAAGGGGGTGTGGCGAAATTTTGACACAAAACGGTCAAGGTCCGATATCACAGGAGTGTGGATACCAAATTTGGTTGCTCTAGCTCTTATGGGTTCTGAGATCCTTGAACTCATATTTTGCAATTGGCAAACCGACCATGAAACCTGTGTGTTAGAGAGAGACAGAGCGAGAAAGAATGAAATTGTTTTCTTGATTCTGGCTATAATAATTATACGATCTGGTTCAGATTTTGCACTCTAGAAGATATAGCCATCTTCTAAGATTCTGCTCAATCCTTCCTCTGTTCCAGCCAGCCAAAGCCGGAAAGGGCGCAGCCAAGGCCCCCAACAAGCGGCAACGCTCAGCGGAGGACCCCGCAAATCAGCCAGGTCAAGCCCAGCAAGCCAAGCGGGTGAAGACCCACCTCACGAACCGGTCGTTCGCTGAGGTGGCGAGGGGCAAGACCCTGATCGGTGTCCTGGACAGGGGCGCCGAGGACGACCATGTCCCTCGCGATAAGTGGCACCTGGTGGAGGACGAGCTCTAGGACCGGTTCCTACTGGAACTGGAGGAGAACGGCGGACCACCGCCAAAGTGTGAGGACGCAGGGTGGCATCAAGGCAAGGTGAAAGCCATCGCCTGCCAAGACGCTCGCTCTGCGGCCCTCTACATGAAGGCGGTGGCGGCCCTAAAAGAGGTCTATCCAGGGGCGAAACTGGAGGCCGTGAAGTGGGAAGATGTCCCTAGTCGCCCGAGAGCCAGAGCGTGGGTCTCGGCTAAGCCTGCAGAGCCTGAGAAGATCCTCAGGTTACTGCAGGTCTGCAACCCCCACCTTCCTACAGCCGATTGGAAGGTGGCAAAGGTGGAGGATATCCAAGGGCAGAGGCGCCAGATTATCCTCGTCCTAAATGAGGAATCAATAGATCTCCTCGCAAAGTCGGACGGTGTAGTGGATTATGGCTATAAGAAGGTCACCATATCCACTTACAAGTCCGATCGCAAGGGCAGGCAAGCGGAGGTCGAGCCAGACCCGGAGCTGCCGGAGATCCCGAAAGAGGGGGCCTCGTGCGAGGAAGATAACCCGGCGTCGGATGCGGCGTCCATGATGTCGGACGACATCTTGGACGACTACGCGTTCGACGAGAGCGACCTAGCCAGAGGTCTCAGCCATATCGTTGTCGGGGAGAAGCCGGAGTCCCCTGACAGCGATCCAGAAGTAACAATGGTGGAGGCGAGCCTCAGGAATGTCGTTGACGCTCCTGCAGATAAACCTCCACCATTGTAAGGCAGCATGCGCTGCTCTACTGCTCCACCTGGCCAAGGGTGGAGCCGACATAGTACTCATTCAGGAGCCCTGGATCCTCGGAAACAGGGTCTCCGGTCTGAGGACTTCTGACTACAAGCTATATGTAGCTGAAACCGCAAGTAAAACTCGTACCTGCATTCTTGCAAAAAGAGAGTTGCACTTATTTTTGCTCCCAAATTTCAGCAATGAAGACCACACCGCAGTGAGCCTCGAAGGCCAGGAGCGCTCACTGAGGATCTGCTCCGCATACATGGGGCATGAACAACCAGACCCCCCTCCACACGCGCCTCTCCGGGCTCTAATCGCAGACTGCTCGGCCAAGGACATCGGCCTAATTGTGGGGTGTGATGCCAATGCACATCACTGTCAGTGGGGAAGCACTGACACAATCGAAAGGGGTGAGTACCTTTTCAGTTACTTACTGACCACACAGATGGTCTTATTAAACCGGGGTAGTGATCCCACCTTTATCATTAAAAACCGCAAGGAGGTCCTGGACCTCACGCTTGCCTCTCATGAGATACAGCGTAACATTGTATCCTGGAGGGTCCTGGAAGAGCACTCCTTCTCGGACCACAGGTACGTGGAAACTGTCTTCTCCTTCTCAGTGCCGAAGCCAGTCCGATTCCGGAACATCAGGCGGACAAACTGGACTCGGTATTCTGACTACCTCTGTCGTGTTCTCCCTGAGCCCCCATCTGAGGAGGAGTTCTCCACGGAGGCCACGACTCGTCTTCTTAAGATCTTTACCGACGCCTGCAATAAGGCGCTCGACAAAGCATGCCCCTCTGGCAAGAACAGAGGCCGGAAGAAACCTGAATGGTGGAATCCGAAACTGGGTGAACTCCGGAAAGCCTCCCGGAGACTCTTCAATAAAGCTAAGGCTGAAAACGTTGAGCAAAACTGGGCCGAGTACAAAGCCAGTCTGTCAACCTACAACAAAGAACTTAGAAAAGCCAAACGCGCCTCCTGGCGTAAGTTCTGCAGCGAAATCGAGAGTAACTCAGAAGCCTCACGCTTGCGCAGAGTTCTCTCGAAGACAACACCCACCCTGGGCTACTTGAAGAACACCGACCAGTCGTGGACTACGTCCAGCGAGGAGTCGCTAAATCTTCTCCTAAATACCCACTTCCCTGGCTGCGATGAAAACAGACCCAACTACCTCGCGCCTCCTTCCGTCGCCTCAAATGCCATCCTGAGACTGCTAAGCCAGGAGAACATTTCCTGGGCGATCAGAAGTTTCAAACCCTACAAGTCCGCGGGGCCAGACGGCATTTTCCCTGCCCAACTGATTCACGCGGGACACAAAGCCATTAACTGGCTCAAAATAATTTACGAGGGAATCTTCTCCCACGGGTGCATTCCTGACACCTGGCTTCAGACCAAAGTCGTATTCATACCCAAGGCAGGCAAGCCCTCGCACACTGCCCCAAAAGATTTCAGACCCATAAGTCTATCGTCTTTTCTTCTAAAGGCGATGGAGCGGCTCCTGGGGCTGCATCTAACGGCGTGCATTCCGTCCAGTCTGATCTCAGACTCCCAGCATGCCTATCGGAAGGGAAGATCCACCGAAACGGCCCTACACTCGATCACATCGATCATCGAAGCGTCCCTTAATTTTAAGGAGTACACCCTAGTAGCCTTTCTCGACATAGAAGGCGCCTTTAACAACATCCTTCCGACCGCCATCACGGGCGCACTGACGGATCTGGGCGTTGACTCCAGGACGGTGAGCCTGATCGATCAGATGCTACAATGCAGGACGGTTGAGGCATCACTGGGGACGTCAACGTGTACCAGATTTGTCAGCAGAGGCACACCGCAGGGCGGAGTCCTCTCGCCCCTCCTATGGAACGTGGCAGTGAACACACTGCTGCGGGAGATAGAGGGGGGTGGCTGCCGCGTGGTGGCGTACGCGGACGACGTTGCCATAGCATTCTCCGGAAAATTTCCGCAGACGTTGTGTGAGTGCATGACAAGTACTCTCACGAAAATGTCGAAATGGGCAGACAAATGCGGGTTAGGCGTCAACCCGTCTAAAACGGAACTGGTGCTTTTCACTAGGAAGTACAAAGTTTCGGCACTGATTCCCCCCAGACTATGTGGGGAAACGCTAGTCTTCAGCAACAACGCCAAGTATCTTGGCCTAATCCTCGATAGAAAGCTCGATTGGAAATTGAGCATAGAGGATAGAGTAAAGAAGGCCACAGTGGCCCTCTATACTTGCAGGAAAGCCATCGGACTAAAATGGGGAATGACCCCATATATAGTTCGGTGGCTCTACACCGCCATCATACGACCAATCATGCTCTATGGAGTGGTGGTATGGTGGCCAGCCTTGGACAAAAGGACAGGCCTCAATAAACTCAGCAGAGTTCAACGCATGGCAGAGCTATGCATAACTGGCGGGCTACGCACTACTCCAGGGGAAGCCCTGGATACTGTGCTGGACCTCCTCCCGGTTGATCTCATGGGAAAGAAGATGGCAACACTTTCCGCCCTCCGAATGAGAGAAGCCAGACTGTGGAAAGCATCCGCGGTTGGGCACTCGGGAATCCTGATGAGACTCCCGCAATTACCAGAGAGGACAGATTACTGTATCCCCAGTGATCACCTCTCGACGCCCTTCCAGGTATCAATCCCATCTAGGGAGGACTGGGAGATGGGCGAACCAGGGCCTGCAAATGCGGTCCACTTCTACACTGATGGCTCAAAGCTAGACGGCCGCATGGGAGGCGGAGTCTACTGCAGCGAGCTGAACATCAGTCATTGCTTCAGGCTCCCGGATCACTGTAGTGTGTTCCAAGCGGAGGTTGAAGCCATCAAGGAGGCCATTTCGATCGTCTCCAAACTACTCCTAGATACGCACTTAGTGTGCGTCTTCTCGGACAGCCAAGCAGCTATCACAGCTCTAGGCTCAATATCGTCGAACTCAGCGACTGTAAATGACTGCCGCAGGTCTCTGCACGAGATCGCAGAGCAGTTATATCTCTTCCTTATATGGGTCCCCGGCCACAGGGACATCGAGGGGAATGACGCCGCCGACGAGCTAGCCAGGCAGGGTACTACGATTCCTCTTCTATCGGAGAGGGAGCAAGTAGCGATGCCCTTGGCTACGTGCAGGCTCCTAACGCACGAATTGTTCGAGCAAAATGCCAATAGGAGATGGCAGCAAACCGTTTCCTGTAAAGTCTCAAGATTGATATGGCCATATCGATCGAAGAAGCGCTCAGCAGAGCTGTATAAACTCAGCAGAGCACAGTGCTCTGCAGTTACTAGAGCCATTACGGGACACTGCCAGATCGGCACTCACGCCTCTAGACTGTCAATCCCTCATAACGACGAGGAGGAGGAGGAATCGGTCCCCCACTTCTTCTGCCACTGCCCAGCCCTTGGAAATCGTCGTCTTCGTATTCTCGGGGCCGCTTTCCTCACGGACATTTCGGACCTGTCCGTAATCAAACCAGGGACCTTGTCCAAATACATCCAAGCCACCGGATGGGACTGCCCTTAACCTGCAGTAGTATGCTCTCACGGTTCGGGCAACGCGAAGGGGCACATGCCCATGCGGCAACACAACGGACCTGTTTATAGGTCCAAGTGAGCTTGGGGGCGGGAGGCTCTTATAGTCTTTGAGCAGCATGCGCTGAAGGGGACGGACAGACGGACAGACAAACATGGCTCAATCGACTCGGCTATTGATGCTGATCAAGAATATATATACTTTATGGGGTCGGAAACGAGTCCTTCTGGACGTTACACACATCCACTTTTACCACAAATCTAATATACCCCAATACTCATTTTGAGTATCGGGTATAATGAAAGTGTCTAATATTAAGATAGATCGTAAAGAAAACATCATAAATTTTGTAATCCAATTCCCCATTGTAAGCAAGCTATGCAGGAAAATCACCATCTACCCAGTCGCGCACAGCGGGCTGGTACTGCAGCTACAAGACAACCTGGTAGCCGAATGCAACGGGAAGGTCATGGCCGCGACAAATTGCACCCAAACAACGACAGCCACATTTTGCAAGGAGTCAGAGAACGTTACCTGTGCGCAAGGTCTGCATTCTATGGACATCGCTCACTGTCAGACGCAACCAAGCCACCTCGACCCTGTCACTGTGGTTGACGACGGCATCATCATCATAAACGATCGTAGCGCCACCATCAGCTACGACGACTGCGCTGCAATAAGGGTCCATGGAACAAACCTCCTCACGTTCCGTTCACCGTCGACAACGCTCGATTCCTAAACCGAAACAGCATTCGGAATCGAGCCCCTGCCGTAGCGGCGCCCGCTCGCCTAAACATTAGCGGCCACGACACAACGCTTAACCTGCCCTACATTCACCGACTGAGCGCAGAGAATCTGAACTTTATCAATGAAGTCAGGGGCAGCGTTGCCATCTATACCACCTCAACGATATCACTCGGCCTAGTGATAGTGGTATTCGCCTTGAGCTCTACAAGTCTCCGAAATAGTCCAGAACTATGACGCGACCGAGGGTGGTCGATCTAGTTAACCACCGACACTGGGCGTGTGCTGACCTAGCATATCAGCGAGGTCCACGACCAGAGTGACAGGTTTGGCGGATGCAGCTGCAGTAATTCAACACCACCCACAAGGCGAAAGTCAGCAGTTCCCACGGGTGCCGAACAGCTGCCAGCGACGTTGAAGTTCTTGGAACGGCGGCGACGTTCTGCAGTGACGGCAGCGCCGCGGCATCACTGTCCGCGAAGCCGGCTGCAATCATAGCTTTTAATTTCATTAATAATTAGTCTTAAGTTTGAATCCAAATAAAGCGCAGCGTATCGCTCGCCTTGATCAATTAATTCTCATTCATAATATTCGGTCAGCTACCGCTACCGAGTTCAATAACTATCATAACTCCAACGTTTGATATCACTCAGCTAGCGAACGCTTCTGAGGAATTCTTAACTTAACATAACTAATAAAAATACCCAATAACAGCATACTCGTTGTGTTCTGGTGTAATCTAATAATTGGCGCCCAACGTAAAAAGAACCAAACAAGGTGTACCATTTTTTTGAATCCAAATAAAGCGCAGTGTATCGCTCGCCTTGATCAATTAATTCTCATTCATAATATTCGGTCAGCTACCGCCACCGAGTTCAATAACTATCATAACCCTAACGTTTGATATCACTCAGCTAGCTAACGCTTCTGAGGAATTGTTAACTTAACATAACCAATAAAAATACCTAATAACAGTATACGCGTTGTGTTCTGGTGTAATTTCATAATTTATATATTGGTACCTCGTGTCTGATTATTATTGTTCATCCTCAATTTTCGTTCTTGGTTGGACATTTGTTTGTTGATCGTAGTATTTATATCTATATATTCCGGCAACGGTGTACGATTTCTATAATATAAGTACTAGCAATAAATTCCACCAAGACCACACATCCAAGGTTCGTCGTTCAGAACTTCCACTTCTCCATTTTCGCTCACCTTCGAGGCCTTGTTGTTCCCTTCGGTAGTCCCTCGCACGGTTCCTAGCACTATGGCCCAATCGGCCGCCAGTTCCGCACGGTTTTGTTTGCCTTGGCTGCAAGCAGACTGACACGCTTAGACCAGAAGCTCAACGCCCCAGATGCTAGCACACCACCCCGCTCGCTCTTCTAAGTCCATTGAGAACAACTCCGAAGTCTGTGGGCAAAGGTGGACGCGGAGTTCGAGGCTTGTTCGGTGACGATGGCGGGAAAGGATCCAGAGGGTGTAGCTGATGTCCAAGAGATGTACGATGACTGCTACGCGGTCTACGCGCAATGCCTGGCCGAGCTGAAGGATCAGCTCCGGCGGTTGCCGCCTCCCTCCATGTGACACTGAAGTTTTCAGTGGGGACTACCAGCAGTGGCCCACGTTCCGAGACCTGTTCACCGCCATATATATAGAGAACCCGAGGTTGGCTCCAGTAGAAAAACTGTTCCACCTCAACAAAAAAACAAGCGGTGAGGCCCACGACATAGTAGCACAGGATCCACTCACGAACGAAGGTCTCGCGTGCTTGTAAGAGATTTGCGACGGCCGTTTGTTTGTTGATGTTATTATATTGATCTGCGTTATTGTTTGTGCCACTTGATTAGTATTAGTTTCGACTTAAAGTCATCGTTTAAGCATTTTCCTCAATTAATCTCACATTTTTCATATTTCTTTTTCCTCATCTTTTCATAATGAGTATTTGTGGTGCTAAACGCAGAGTGTTGAGCGACAGGCTGCCACACGGCAAACATTCACCTTCTGTTGGCTGTGTGATAGCACGGCACACACTGTTTACGCCGACTTTGGCCAAATTGGAGGACGCGTAGTCGACCTCATAAAGACTCGCTGCGCTCCAACTGAACCTGTTGGGACTGCAGAGCTATTGAGACAGACTGAATTATGAGACTGACCCATACTGAATTCGCTGCCCTCAACTTCCGATTCAAAATGCTACAGGTTAAGTTTCTAGCGATGGAGTCTCATTTCAAAAACCTTAAAATTTTGTCTGAGTCGCAAAAGCGAAAGAAGGTTAACAATTATTTGCCAAACTCTAACCCGGTCGTTTCTTTTCCAGTCCCGGGATCACCTGCACCCAATCTCGATCACCGTCACTTATAAATTTTGATGACATGGACCTTTGTTCTAACGGTTCCAGTGCACCGACTACGACGGCGGCTTCATCTGCAGTGTCTCCTGCAGTCGCACTTGCCGCCCCTCCAACGCCTGTGTCTGACCAGGATGTCAGCCCGATAGTCAACGTGGAAACCGTCGCAAGAGCTTCTGTGGTCCCACTTGAAGCCGCTAACGCTGCCGTCCGGAGGGATGTTGAGGCTCCCTCAACCTCAACTCCTATAACTACTGGTTTTCCTACTAACTCCTCTACGTCCACTATTCCCGTCTCAACAATATTGTCTAAGCTCAACATAGATAGTTCTGCGGGTCTTTTAGTTACCAAATTTAGCTTCAAAGTCAAGCGAAACATCTCCTCTTTTGAAATTCTCGCCCCGGATAAGCATATAAATAGTTTGCTTGACCCCTCTTTCTGGCCAGTGCATACGATTTGTCACCTCTTTACATATCGTTCCCTTATCTCTGAACATCGAGTTGGTATTCTTTCAACTCCATCTCCTACATCTTCTGTAGATAAAAACTAGCTTCTCCTAGTACGTTAAATATTGCCTATCAGAACGTTCGTGGTTTGGGCAGCAAGCTCAACAAGTTACATATTTATAATGAAACTTTAGAGGCCGATATTATCGCTTTTTCCGAAACCTGGCTTAACTCCTCAATCTCTAATTCCGAGATCCTTCTTGACAAACTTAACATTTATAGATCGGATCGTCCATCTCGTGATGGTGGTGTCCTGATTGCTGTCCGTTCTGACATAACATACCAACTTTTTCTGTCGAAGCTCATAACAATATTGAAATTATATCCCACCGTCCTCTGCATTTTCAACCTACATGCTTCACGCAGCCCATTTTCAAACTTTTTCGTCCCAACTTAATGAGTCCGATTGTCTAATCGTCCTCGGAGATTTCAATCTTCCAAATATTTCCTGGTCTCCATCCGAAGACTCCAACCAGATGTTCCCATTCATGCAGCACGATTTCGTTGATTCTCTGTCCGACTAATCATTGGGTCCGGTAAACGGCATATGCAATAGCATAGGTAGGATTTTAGAACTTGTCTTTACTACCGACTCAACGACCACTCTAGTCCACAGAGGTTCCATTCTATCTTTTCTCGAAGACCTTTACCATACCACCCTGAAAATTGATGTTCATCTGCCTTCTCCTGGTCCCACCAAATCCTGCATAAAGCCTTCGGCTATATTTTGCTTCAAGAGGGCTGATTTTATCTCTTTGAATAGCGCACTTTCTCTGATAGATTGGTCATTCCTCGACGACTTTCATGAGATCGAACCCATCACTAACGCATTCTACAGCACAGTTTTTTTTTCATCTTTCCTACCTTTTTTCCATTAGTTTTCTCTCTCGGAAATCTAATAAACCCAAGGAATATAAAATCTCGTTTATATAAAAAGCTTAAACTGTCTGGCTCGCAGTCAGATTTTTCTAAGTATTCAATTGCAAAATCTAAGTTTTCAATTTGTAATACCCTATGGTTAAATGCAAGCTCAACTTTAAACGAGTACCTAAACAATTCTTTAAGTTTTTTAACTCTAAACGTAATTCTTCACAATATCCCTCTTCTTTACACTTAAATGGTACTTATGCAGATAACAATTCCGATATTGCTAATCTATTTGCTTCATTTTTTCAACATTGCTACTCTGCTTCTTCTAATAACATGGCCTCTATTCTCACGTCACCTAACGACTCCGAGATTCTTTTGGACAAAATTTGTATATATAAATCGGATCGTCCATCACCTGATGGCGGTGTCCTGATTGCTGTCCGCTCTAACATAACTTCTCAACTCTTTTCTATCGAAGCGCACAACAATATTAAAATAATAGTAGATAAACTTTGACTCTGATTGATAAATCTATATATATCGTGCTCTTACATCCCACCGTCCTCTGAATTTTCAGCCTACATGCTTCACGTAGCCCAACTTAATGAATCCGAGATCCCTCAAAATATAAAAAAAATCCCTCTTCTTTAGATTTAAATGGTACTTATGCAGATAACAAGTCCGATATTGCTAACCTATTTGCTTAATTTTTTCAACTTTGCTACTCGGCTAATTCTAATAACATGCCCTCTATTTTCGCTTCACCTAACTACTATCTTAAAACTTTTCAACCTCTCTCTCGAGCTTGGTGATTTTCCTACCGTCTGGAAAGAATCTTACATAGTTGCTTTTCATAAAAAGGGGTCTAAATAAAACGTCTCAAACTACCGTTGTATCTTCAATTTATCTGCCATTCCTAAACTCTTCGAAAAAATGATTACTTGTCAGCTCCAGCACTTTTGTAGTTCCATGTTATCAGAATCACAGCACGGATTTGCAAAACGTCGCTCCGTTTCGTCTAACCTCCTTGAATTTTCCTCCTTCGTAACTGCCGGATTTGGAAAGCAATGTCAAACTGACGTAGTTTATACTGATTTTAGTAAAGCTTTCGATTCAGTTAATCACAATCTCCTCATCCACAAACTATCTCTACTAGGATTTCCGACTAAAATTCTTCTTTGGACTAATGCGTACCTTTGCAATCGTTGTCAGCGTGTCTGCTTCCAATCTTCTCTTTCTAAATCTAGCGATCCTGTGTCCCCGTTATTTCTTCAATCAGATCTCGACGATCTCAACAATTGGTGTATTATTAACGCTCTTCCTCTTAAAATTTCCAAATGTAACGTCATTATATTTCTTTGGAACGCCTGTACAAAGTTAATGACTTAGGCATTATCTTCGTACCTAACTTATGTTTTAATTCTCATATATCCGCTATTTGGAATAAAGCCAAAGGAGTCCTTGGCTTTATCAAAATATGTTCGAAGGAATTTTCTGACCCCTATTTCACTAAAGTACTCTATGTTTCTCTTGTACGGCCTATCTTGGAATATGGTTCCTGTATCTGCTCTCCCCATTACCCCATTAAAATATAAAGATATGCTCGAGTCCGTTCAAAAACAATTCCTTATCTTCGCCCTGCGCGGACTTTATTGGGACCCCTCTCGTCATCTTCCTTCTTATGAGAGTCGGCTGCGTCTCATTAACTTGCACTCTCTTGAAAGCCGTAGGACTTGTCATGGAATTCTCTTTCTCCACAAACTTCTCCTAGGCGAGGTTGAATCCTCGGCCCTCATTAGCGCTATCAGTGTTGCTGTCCCATACCGCCCGACTAGGTATTACTTTCCCCTGAATCTTCCTCTCTGTCCTTCGAACTACTCTGACCATGAACCGAGACTACATTTTTCCATCTTTTTTATTTTGATAGTTTAAATAAAGGATAATACAAGTTTAAATTATATCATGTGGTGAAATGGCGTAAATGGCCATTTGTAATATCTGCGGACATTGAAAAGATGTCCCGGAAAATTAATGTTGATAAAGAAGATCAACAATATTTGCATACAATTTTGAGAGATAATCCAAACGAAAGGTTAAAAGAGTATAAACTCACAACGGTTACGTACGGTTTAGCTTCAGCACCCTACTTATCAACTAGGGTGCTTGTTGCAATAGCAGACAATTGCAAAAATCAAGCAATTAGGGAAATCATAAAAAATAATTTTTATATGGACGACCTGATGACAGGTGCCGACACTATACTACATGCTAAAAAGCATGTAACGGAAGTTACCCGGGAGTTTAATGCGGTTATGTTTAACTTAAGAAAGTGGATAACAAATATCCTCGAAATTATAGAAGGCATTAGAGATGACCAAGAAAATAAAGTATTAACCATTGAGGAGAATGAATCCGTCAAAACCTTAGGACTACAATGGGAACCGGTTGAAGACAAGTTTAGGTTCAACTTGCATTATGAACCAATTAGGAAAAATAAAAACAGAATAGAATTATCTACCTTAGCCAAGATGTATGACGCCTTAGGCCGGCTGTCTCCAGTGACACATGTCCGAAAATTTTTTGTTCAAAAACTTTGGCTAGAAAACAAAAATTGGGATGAAGAATTATCACGACATAATACTCGGGAATGGAATTCGTTTAAAGATAGTTTAACAGAATTGCAGAGCATTCGGATACCAAGATGGCTAAATTCTCCGCACAATAAGTCGATGCAAATTCATGGGTTTGCCGATGCATCCGAAAAGGCTTATGCTGCCGTAGTGTATGCCAAGGTAGATAGTTCTACAATTATAATAGCCAGCAAAAGCAAAGTTAATCCAAAGAAGAATCGGAAAACTATTCCAAAATTAGAACTTTGTGCAGCACATATTCTGGCAAAATTAATTCAACGGGTGAAAGTAGCGGTTGGAAGTAATGTAGAGTGTTATGCCTGGAGTGATTCTACTATTACTCTAGCCTGGATGAAGAATGGAGACAATAAAGACAAGTTTATCAGGCGTCGAACTGACGAAATAAGAAAGATTAAGGAAATTAAATGGGGACACGCTAGAACTGAAGACAATCCAGCAGATGTAACATCAAGGGGCATTACTGCAGATAAGCTAAAAGATTTTAAGATTTGGTGGAAAGGGCCTCAATGGTTGGCGAAATATAAGGAACATTGGCCAAAAGAGGAAATTGAAGAAAAATTATTTGTGAGCACAACAATGGTAATAGCAAAAAATAACATTTTTTGTGAATTATTACAAAAATATTCTTGTATGCATAAACTAGAAAGAGTCATTGCATATGTATTGAGGTTTATTCAAATCAAAACCAAAAAGAAAGAATTTCCTTCATTTTTGACAGTGAAGGAGATTAAGAGCGCCAAAGTATTAATAGTAAAACAACAACAAGCTATCCAATTCGGTTCCGAAATAGCTAGCTAGCTAATTAATAAAAAGGAAATAGAAACAAAAAATAAACTATTAAGCTTAAATCCGTTCTTAGATATAGACGGATTGTTACGAGTTGGAGGTAGATTGCAAAACTCCAACGCGGAATTTGAGGTTAAACATCCCTTGATTTTAGATAAGTGTCACTTGACGTCTTTAATTATCAAGAATGCACATAAAGAAACATTGCACGGTGGAATTAATCTGATGCGAAACTATATCCAGCGAAAGTTTTGGATATTTGAGCTAAGAAATTGTTTAAAGAAAAAACTTAAAGAGTGTGTCACCTGTGCTAGGTATCGACAGAATACTGCAGAACGAATTATGGGAAATCTGCCGAAATACAGAGGTACAATGTCGCACCCGTTTACAAATACAGGTATAGACTTCGCCGGGCCTTACCATATCCGATGCTCTAAAAACCGGGGGCAGAAATCCTATAAGGGATATATTGCCGTATTCGTATGCATGGCGACAAAAGCTATTCATTTGGAAGTAGTCAGCGATCTTACTTCAGATGCATTTCTAGCTGCACTTAGAAGATTTTTTTCAAGAAGAGGAAAATGTGCAAAAATTTTTTCCGATAATGGAGCCAACTTTGTGGGAGCTTCGCGCAAATTAGACGAGGAATACCAAAAAGCCCTCAAAGACAACATAAAAGTGGTTTCAATATTAGAAAGAGAACAGATCGAGTGGCATTTTATTCCCCCGGCAGGACCTCACTTCGGAGGTATTTGGGAAGCTGGGGTAAAATCAGTGAAATATCACTTAAAAGGGGTAATTGCGGACAATAATTTAACCTATGAGGAAATGGCAACTCTATTATGTCAAATTGAAGCGGTACTAAATTCACGCCCTTTGTATACAGCTACAAATGATATTGACGATCTGGATGTATTAACACCAGGACATTTTATAATTGGAAGGCCAATATTTGGCCCGATTGAGACAATTTCACAGGAAAAAATCGGGAATCTGGATAGATGGAGATTAATTCAGAAAATGAAAAGAGAATTTTGGATTAAATGGAAAGAAGATTATTTACACACTCTGCGACAAAAAAAGGGCAGATTGTATTAATAAAAGATGAAACCTGTCACCCAGCTAGATGGCCCTTACGAAAAATAGAAGAAATACATAAAGGTAGGGATAATATGGTCAGAGTAGTAACCTTAAAACATTAAGACGGGTTGATAAAACGACCTATAACTAAAATGAGTCCACTAGCTGGAATTAAATCAGAAGAGCAAGACTCAGAAATGACTCCAAAAGAATCCAAAAGGTATTTCAAATTGCGTTTGTAGGAAGATAGCAGAGACAAGGTCTTTTTGGGTCCAATTAGAAAGGCAAGGTAGTTGGCTCTTCAAAGTTCCAGTAAACACTAATGCTAGAATTCAATGTAGTAACTCAAATCAAGAACTAATTGATCTTCCACAACAAGGCATTTTAACAATAATACATGGTTGTACTGTGCGAACCGATGATAAAATACTCGTACCTCATCACAGATTTCAAACAGAAAGCTACGAGCCCATTTCATCCTTTTATACAATTAATATAAGTAAAATACCAAAAATTGTTTGGAATCCATTAGCAGTACCATTAATTAACCATACAGAAGAAATGGATAAGTTAAGAAACGAAATAAAATTGTTAAAAGAAGATCATCATGACTTAAAAGGACTTAAGTTCCATCATGTATCTGGACATGCGGCCTTGATTATCGGAATCATAATAATGATAATATTAATAATCTATGCCGTAAGAAGAATTAAAGTAGCACGAAGACTGCAAACGATAGCACTTCCCTACCCACTGTAATTGACTGTAAATGATTATCTGTACTTGTAATTATAGCTATAAAGAAAATTTACACAAAAAGGTTCACAAGAATCAAAATACAAAACAATGCCACTTTCGGCCCTTTGCAGAATGTTCAAACATGAACATATTATCGTCAATACAATGCCACTTTCGGCCCCTTGCAGAATGTTTAAACATAAATAGATTATTGTACACATTCACTCATGTATCCAAAAAACTGATCTTTAAAGAAATCACATAAAGTGATTATGACTGTTCGGGTATAAACACAGATCTGTAACCAGTTACAAAATACTATAACAAAACACAAGTGGAGAAAACACTTCACCAATGCAGCACTTAGTTTGAATTTACAACTCATGCCTAGACTTTTCTTTTAAGGTCTTAACACCAGGTGTGTCTTGAATGATTTCATAAAAAGCGAGTCAAATATTGGGAAAACAACATAAAGACCAAACCATTCTGCGAGTCGGATCAAAAACACGTGACTCAAAATTGATTATGCAATCGATAAAAAGCAAGTGTTAAAATAGTAAAACGAGTTATTTCCACATTGTGTTTACACGGGTAAGAAATGAGGAACAAAACAAACCAAATCTTTCATATAAAACAAATTCAATACGTGCTCAATACTTGTGAGTATACAATATTTTTTGGTGTGCCGACACAATAAAACGCAATATGCCGTTCCCGCTCCCGTCATCTTAATGGCAACCCAATTGGTACTAATTAAAACAAAATTTACCTTTTTGTTTCGCTGTGAAACAAACCGACTTTTTTTGATAGATTAAAAATGTTTCATATACTTTATTTTTATACCCGATACTCAAAATGAGTATTGGGGTATATTAGATTTGTGGTGAAAATGGATGTGTATAACGTCCAGAAGGAATCGTTTCCGACCCCATAAAGTATATACATATATTCTTGATCAGCATCAATAGCCGAGTCGATTGAGCCCTGTCTGTCTGTCCGTCCCTATCAGCGCCTAGTGCTCAAAGACTATAAGTGCTAGAACAACGATGTTTTGGATCCAGACTTTTGTGAAAACGAAAATCTGTGGCATCCACAATTTCGACGATACGAGAAAACTAAAAGCGCAGAATCGTAGAAGATGACTATAAATTCTATAGTGCGAAATCTGAACCAGATCGTATAGTTATTATAGCCAGAATCAAGAAAACAATTTCATTCTTTCTCGCTCTGTCTCTCTCTAACACACAGGTTTCATGGTCGGTTTGCCAATTGCAAAATATGAGTTCAAGGATCTCAGAACCCATAAGAGCTAGAGCAACCAAATTTGGTATCCACACTCCTGTGATATCGGACCTTGACCGTTTTGTGTCAAAATTTCGCCACACCCCCTTCCGCCCCTGCAAAGGACGAAAATCTGGGGCATCCACAAATCTCAGAGACTATTAACGCTAGAATAACCAAATTTAGTGTCCGTACTGCACCCTGTTAGATCTCACTATAAAACGTATATCTCAACATTTCGCCCCACCCCCCTTCCGACCCCACAAAGGACGAAAATCCACAATTTTGCAGACTCGAGAAAACTAAAAACGCACAATCATAGAGAATAACCATATCTATCCGGTTGCGGAATCTGGATCAGATCGGATAATTTGTATAGCCAAAAGGAACAAATCAATTTGCAGTGGCTACGCAGCGCCCAACGTCACGCTCAGACTGATTTTCTGTCTCTCTCGCACGCACTCTTTGTCGTGTCGTTTAATATTCGCGGCGTCAGCCGGAGGAGAGCCATACTGACTAAGTATCGGGTATTAATATATAAATGCATCACTGCTAGAGTTGAACTAATTGGTTTCATTAGATACTTTAATTATTAGATACTCACTCGGTTAAATGCTTAATAACCATGTCAAGCATCTCAAAATTAGGCTGTGGTAACTTGTAGACTAGTTTATGGACTTCATTTATTCGCTGATTGAGGCCTTCTTGTTCTAAAGATCGGAAAAGATATTACCATGCACAAAGGGGTTTAGGCAATTCAGTGCTTACTGGCGGCTTCAATGAAATGAGTATGATAGTGATAAGTCATCAGCGGCTCACTCAGATTCCGAAGATACATTTTGAGAGCGCTAGCAATTGTATTGCTTTCCATAAGTTCCCGATATTTTTCTTCGATAAAAACATCTTCTGTATCCTTTCGGTTCATACCCAGTGCTAAAAGCTTGGTAATTTTGGTACCCACGCCACTCTTACGATAAATACCTTCGTCTTCAAGGCCACGACTTTCTAGTACGTTAATGCATCGGCGAACAAATATGAAGCCGGTTTCGTCTAGTTGATATGCTTCGTTACCCTTTATCTTACCGGGTGCCAGAAATGCCTTTACAGGGTAAATACATATGGTTTTATTAGTTACATGAATCGTTATAAGTTTAAACTTACCGGCTCCGTCCCATCCATTGCACTTAGCCAGGAGCGGTAGTCTTTCTCGCTCAAAGCTTGAAATGTGTACACGATTCCTGGTTTCTCCTTAAACGTCAAATCAAAACAAAAGCGCTTCTCGAATTCGGAGGCTCTTCGCTGGCAAGAGAACAACGTCAGCTTCTCATCTTCTCGTACCTCAGGTTTTGTAAAGTTGTGATTCATCTGATTAAACTGCAACATGGTAAACTCGCGCTTTTGCTTTTTAAATGTGCAATAGTATTTTGTCCATGTTGCTTTAAAAGGCTCTAAAATTGAGATTTTCAGAAGGGAACCTAAGATTCGTTTGCAATTAAATAATCAGTTCAGGTATGCGATTTATTTTTCGGTGTGAAGCCTAGTATTCAGAACTCCAAGTATTTTTCTAGCAGAATCAGATGTTTTTTGTTTACGAATTAATAATATTCAAAGCGTTAATGAAAGAAAAAAAAATGTAAAATTAGTGAAAGAAGCTATAGCTATCTACTAGATAAGCCCATATCTGCGGGAAATCCACAATAATTTCATTCTCTTTCACAGTTTATAAAATATACTTTTTGATCTTGCAAATCACATAGGATTAATGCGACCAATGTTCATCTGAAATGTTATTGGTATCTTTCGGAACTTTCATTTTTTTATATGAGTACGGAAACATATGTAAAAAAAATAATGAAAAAGTCCAAAATTATATAATTTTCAGCGATTTTTAGTTATTTCAATATGTTATCAAGTATCATTTTTTAAGAAAAACATAAAAATAGCAAAAAATTACGAAAAATGTAACATTTTCCTATTTTAATAGGTTTTCAGAGCAATAAATTCAATAAAAATACATTTTTATACAATTTTGTCGCGATATAATATTCTAAATTTGTTCAAACTCATCGGGTGTATAAATTGAAAACCGACGATTTGCATTAGATTGCGCTAGCTGTAAATTCTGATAAAAAATGTCAGATCAGAAGAATGAAATTTAAGGTAAGGCATCTGTGGGCAATTTCTGATCATTATACATACATATATGTGGACGATTGGAGAGGCGTAAAATATTTTGTTGTCAGTAAAAATGCCAACTATTGAGCCAAGTAAGCATTTTTCTTTTAATTCGAAAAATTCAACATATGGTGTGGCTGCTATTAGCGAAAAACTTATGGACAGGTGAAAAGTTTATAGATGCAGGATTTTTAACTTCTCTTATGCCAGGGAGATAGCGTCGTTTAAGATAAGCATTTCCCCAACTCAATTTGACACCATTTGCTCTGCCAAATTTTGGCCGGAGCATTTGGTGGTGAGGGAGTTTAAGGCTAAGAAGAAGAATAGGCCCCCCATAATTCATACAAATCATTCCAGTATGCCACCCTGAACCTCAACTTTTTTTTTTCTTGGACGTTGACATGCAGTTGACATACTGCACCGTCAAGTGGCCCGTGTGAAACCAGCAGAAGGCTGTTAGACGCGGATCCCAGGCAAAACGCAGCCCTCCCCTGCCCAACCGACCGAGGGGTGCTGCCGCATGACGCACGGTGCGATGCCGAACCGAACGCGAACATGCAAGAAAGATAGATATTAGACTAACATTCGAGGAAAATTAGCACTAAACTTACTAAGAAACTAAGCATGCAATCAAAATACAAATACCACTACAGTTACTAATTAATAGAAAGGTGTGTAAGGATTAATAATTTAATAAGAGGAAGAGAATTAGTGTTGGATAGAATATGGTAGAGGGAATTATAATCCGAGCATAAGACCCTAAACGGTTCATGCAAGGAATTATTCGATCTACAAAGTGGAAGGAACAACGGTATAAAATTTCTAGTCAGTCTAATAGGTATCGTGAAGTTTATGCGGCTCAACAGATCAGGGCTGTCTATGTCACCCCCGATCAAGTTGTGCATAAAAATCACACCAAGCATTTTTCTACGGTTAACTAAGGATGGGAGGTTTACTAATAGTAGTCTACTAGAGTAAGATGGGAGTCTTACACCCGCATCCCAGTTAAGGCCCCGTAGAGCAAAGAGTAAAAAGTTTTTCTGTACTGATTCTATACGGTCCTGGTGTACCTTGTACCAAAGACTATACAATACCAAGATGTTGCATGAGCGACCAAAAAGCTGTTCTATGGCGGGTCCTAACATTAGAACCCAAAAGGCACGAGAGAGCGCGAGGGGTTTCAATTCCCTTTTCGCCTGTACTTCGTCTCTACCGCGACCCCGCTGCCCATCGGTTTCGTCTGTTCGGCAATTCTGGACTCTCGAGCCTCAGCACCGTCGAAGCGGTGGTCGCGGATCGCCGATGTCTTTGGAGCGGCACAGTGGGAAAATTTGGTTTGAAAAATTCTCTATTAGAATTTATCTAAAGCACTCATACAATTTTTTTACTATTTCGGCTGAGTCCCCACTGTGCCGCGCCAAAGACATCAGCGACCACGCTGCCCTACGGTTTCGGCACGCAGACGATTCATATTTTGTTTTTGTATTCTTTCTCTCGACACAAGCCGAGTAGCATTTCGGAGGCGAAGGTAGCGTAAAAGAGAATTGAAGTAATAGCCCCGCGCGCCCGTACCATGAAGCGTCAAACGAAAATTGAAAAAGAATTTGTTCCTCATGCAACATCTTGGTATTGTATAGTCTTTGCTTGTACTGAGGGCACCATACACAGGAGCCGTATTCTAAGATCGGACGAACAAGCGAGGTATAGAGAGTCTTTGTTATATAGTGGTCGTCAAATTCCTTTGACCACCTCTTTATAAACCCAAGCACACCCATGGCCTTATTTACCATGGTAGAAATGTGTTCGGAAAACTTTAACTTTGGGTCTAACATAACACCCAGATCATCCACCAGGGTAATTCTCTCAAGAGAACCACCAAATAGGGTGTAGGGAGCCAACAAAGGGCTAGAACGATGAAATGTCATAACTTTGCATTTCGAGGCATTAAGGTGTAACAAGTTTGCACAACACCATGACTGAAAGCTATTGAGATCGGATTGCAAGCGAGAATGAAATGAAATGTCCTTGTACTGGACACAGAGTTTAAGTCGCAGACATAAGTACTCGAGAGTATGTTAATAATGAAGGCAAGTCATTAATTAAGAGTGTGAAGAGTAAGCGGCCTAGATGGCTGCCCTGTGGTACTCCCGAAGAAACCTTTACTGGTAAAGAGAGGGAGTTTTTGAAGAGGACTCTTTGAGACCTAGAACAAAGATAGCTAGAAATCCATCTCAGGAGGTTGGGCGGAAACCCTAAAAGGTCAAGTTTATGTGCTAAAGGGGAATGGTTTACAGAGTCGAATGCTTTACTAAAGTCGGTGTAAATAACATCCGTCTGTAAGTTACCTTGAAAGCCTTTAATAATGAAAAAGGTAAACTCTAACAAGTTCGTGGTGGTTGATCGCCGCCTTATAAATCCATGCTGAGTTGGAGATATAAGTGACTTGCAGAGATGTTGCAAGTTCGGAGCTAAAACCTTCTCAAACAATTTGGGAATAGCGGATAACTTTGCTATACCTCTATAATTTTTTGCATCAGACTTGCTACCTTTTTTATGGAGAGGAATTATAAACGATTCCTTCCAGATTGGGGGGAAGCAAGAGGAATCAATGGACAGGGTGAATAGTTTAAGCAATGGTCCACACAGAGCCTCGGTGCAGTATCTGAGTACACAACCTGGAACCCCGTCTGGACCCGGTGAAAACACCGGCTTAACTAGTCGAAGATCATGAAGTAGGGAATATTCTTTTAACAAGGGACTGAAAATGCCGTTCGACTTCGGTAATCCGTATGGGTACGGTTGACCAGAGTAGCGTTCCTCAGAATAGGTTGTTTGGAAAAACTGGGCAAAAAAATCGGCAATTGCCTGATCATTATCTGCCGACGTATTACAAAATGACAGCGAGGATGGGTGTGCGGACGTTCTACGCTTACTGTTTACGAAGCAGTAAAACTGTTTAGGGTCCTGAGAAAAACGTATCCTGCAACGAGATAGGTAGTTCTTATAGCATTGAGCATTAAGAACTAAAAATTGTGACCGAGCTATTACATAACGAGAGTGAGAAGTAGGAGAGCCCATTTCTTGAAATTTTTTATTAAGTCTTGATTTTAAGTTTTTTAGACTGGATAACTCTTTGGTAAACCATGGGGATTTTCCAGATCTAATCGGACAAGAAAGCGGGACACAAGAATCAAAAGATTCCAAGAGCTGCCAAGAGCATTGTAAAAAATGTTTGTGCCTTTTATGACATCAGTGCACAAGTACAAAGCGAACCAATCAAAATCCCTAATGAGGTTATTAAGCGTCGCAAACTCGGCTTTACGAAAGCAACGGACACGTTCAGGTAGCCTACTTGACCGTTCCAATAGAGCTGGTCCTATATCTAGCGACACTTCGGACGTAGGATGGTAGGCGTCTTCAGGTATAGTGAGTGGAAGGGCTCGGGTTAACAACACTATGGTCGGATCCGATACAAAGCACAAATCAAGCAATCGACCCAAGGAATTTTTCACATGGTTGACTTGAGACAGGGACAGGTCAAGCAAGCCGTCAACAAAGTCATGTCGTGACATGGGCACTAGGTTACTAGTCTACTCTTTTACCGAAGACCAGACAGTTCCTGGCAAGTTGAAGTCACCAAGAACTATCATATGATCTTTATCTGATAGCGAGGAAGATACAGCGGTTAATGCGGACAATTGTTGCGAAGAAGGTGGAATATACGAGCAAAAAATGAATATATCAAAAGCGAGAATAATCACGTTTACACACAGGAATTCCAGTTCCTGTTGAACTTGGACGGTGAAGTGTTCCGTCGGGAAGTTAGAGTCCACTGCAATCAGAACCCCTCCTGCACGTCGAGACGAACGGTCTTTCCTAAAAGTTGTGTACCGGCCTGTTAAAACCTCGGAACTAAGAATCTCCGGCTTTAACCAGGTTTCGGTAAGCACAACACTATCCCGGAAAAGAATGCTGAGCTAACTACGCAGGCCTCTAACATTCTGATACGTTACTAAAAGAGAAGTTAGTTTGGGGGGCCTATTGTTCTTCTTAGCCTTAAACTCCTACACCACCAAATTTTGGCCGCCAAATTTTGGCCGGAGCAAATGGTGTCAAATTGAGTTGGGGAGATGCTTATCTTAAACGAGGCTATTTCCCTGGCATAAGAGAAGTTGAATTTCTCCACCTTTAACCCCACGGCTTTTATTTTGCTTTGAATAAAAGCAATTACATCATTAGATGTGAGGTCAGGGGCCAGCCGTGAGACAAAAACTTGTCGTTTTGGTGGGACTCCCACTAGTGGTTTGGGCACCACAGGCCTAGTACCTGTGGTGACAATATCCGGAGGTCCGGAACGTCTATTTACTGGTGGAATCGGGATGGACGGGACAACTAGTGAGCTTGCGAACACTACGGACACGGACGCTGCAGACGTACTTGGCTGCACATTCTCCGAAGCGATGAATTCGGCAACCGAATCTGCTTCGCCAGCAGCTGTCGTTGCCCTTGGGATGGCAAATGAAATCAGCTGCTGTACACTTTGCGTGGTCGGAGTCCGATTTTTGACAACCAGCGGCTGAGCGACTATTGGTACTTGTAGATCCCTTAAAGCCACTTCGCATCTGCCTCATAAAAGCTACTAAATCTTTCTCCACCGCACGGCATGACTCGCAACTGTAGTGCAAACCATTACGCTTTGAAATGGTATCACTCACAAGGCCAGAAAATCCAGCGCATTTTGCGTGCACTACGCTGTCGCAGAGCCAGCAGGGGATAATCGGCTGATCGTGGGTGATCTGCTTATTGCATGATTTTTTGGCACATACAACAGAAAACTCCATAATAAAAAATTTGAACAAAATTAAAATAAAATAATATTTCAAAACAAATGGCTATCAAACAGAGAACAGTTGCAGCAGCAGCTAATGAGAGCGAGAGAGAGCTACTGAACAGAAAGTTACGAGAGCGAGAGAGAAAGAACAGTTATTTAAGTTTAGGTGATAGGGAGAGAGTGATAACACAACAAAAGCTACCAGACAAGAGCGGACTGCATTGCAATGTTATGCGTACTCACTCACTGGTTTCCAGATTGTTGGCTGGTTAGGAAGTTAATTAAAGTTTATTTAGGAAAACACCGGCTGTTTATTCAAAACAAAAAGAAACAAATGCGGAGCGCAAAACAAAAACGCGTCTGATCACTACGAAAGAGAACGAGTCTTTTGTCTCCCTTTTAGTATGTTAAAGGAATGTTAAAGTCTTGCGTAGTAAGCTCAGCATTCTTTTCCGGGATAGTGTAGGATTTGCTTCCCACGGTATTGTGTTTACTGAAAGCCGGTTTACCTGGTTAAAGCCAGACATTCTTAGTTCCGAGGTTTTAACAGGCCGGTATAAAACTTTTGGAAACGACCGTTCGTCTCGACGTGCAGGAGGGGTTCTGATTGCAGTGGACTCTAACTTTACGTCGGAACACTTCACAGTCCAAGTTCAACAGGAACTGGATTTCCTGTGTGTATAACTGATTCTTCCCGCTTTCGCTATATTCATTACTTGCTCGTATATTCCACCTTCTTCGGATATTTCAATTTGTGAGCAGCACTTGTCCGTTTTAACCGCTGTTTCTTCCTCGCTATCTGATAAAGATCGTATGATAGTTCTTGGTGACTTCAACTTGCCAGGAACTGTTTGGTCTTCGGTAAACGAGTCTAGTAACCTAGTCCCCATGTCCGACATGACTTTGTTGACGGCTTGCTTGACCTGTCCCTGTCTCAAGTCAACCATTTGAAAAATTCCTTGGGTCGATTGCTTGATCTGTGCTTTGTATCGGATCCGATCTTAGTGTTGCTAACCCGAGCCGTTCCGCTCACTATACCTGAAGACGCCTACCATCCTACGTTCGAAGTGTCGCTAGATATGGGACCAACTGTATTGGATCGGTCGAGAAGGCCACCTGGACGTGTCCGTTGCTTTCGTAAAGCCGAGTTTACGAAGCTTAATAATCTAATTAGGGATTGGTCCGCTTTGTACTTGTGCACTGATGTCATAAAAGGCACAAACGTTTTGTACAATGCTCTTGGCACATTTTTTAATTCTTGTGTCCCGCTTTCTTTTCCGATTAGATCTGGGAAACGTTCTTAGTTCACCAAAAAGACCAGTCTAAACAGCTTAAAAACAGGACTATAAAAAATTTCAAGAAGTTGGTTCTCCTACTCTCTCTCTCTCGCTATGTAATAGCGATCAAACTTTTCCGTTCTTAGTGCTCAATGCTATAAGAACTACATATCTCGATGCAGGATACGTTTTTCTCAGGACCCTAAACAGTTTTACTGCTTCGTAAACAGTAAGCGTGGAATGTCCGCACACCCATCCTCGCTATCATTTTGTAATACGTCGGCAAATAATGATCAGGCAATTGCCGATATTTTTGTCCAATTTTTCCAAACCACCTATTTTGAGGAAAGCTACTCTGGTCATCCGTACCCATACGGTTGAACGAGGTGGAACGGCATTTTCAGTCCCTTGTTAAATGAATGTTCCTTACTTCATGATCTTCGACTAGTTAAGCCGGTGTTTTCACCGGGTCCAGACGGGGTTCCAGGTTGTGTACTCAGGTACTGCGCCGAGGCACTGAGTGGACTCTTGCTTAAACTATTCACCCTGTCCATTGATTCTTCTTGCTTCCCCCCCGATCTGCAAGGAATCATTTATAATTCCTCTCCATAAAAAAGATAGCAAGTCTGACGCCAAAAATGATAGAGGATTAGCAAAGTTATCCGCTATTCCCAAATTGTTTGAGAAGGTTTTAACAACGCACTTGCAACATCTCTGCAAGTCACTTATATCTCCAACTTAGCATGGATTTATAAAGCGGCTATCAACCACCACGAACTTGTTAGAACTTTCATTATTAAAGGCTTTCAAGGTAACTTACAGACGGATGGTTTTTACACCGACCTTAGTAAAGAATTTGACTCTGTGAACCATTACCTTCTAGCACATCAACTTTACTTTTTAGGGTATCCGTCCAACCTCCTGAGATGAATTTCTAACTAACTTTGTTTCAGGTCTCAAAGAGTCCTCTTCAAAAACTCCCTCTCTTCACCAGTAAAGGTTTCTTCGGGAGTACCATAGGGCAGCCATCTAGGCCCCTTACTCTTCACACTCTTTATTAATGACTTGCCTTCGGTATTAACATATTCTCGAGTACTTATGTATGCGGATGATGTTAAACTTTGTGTCCAGTATAAGGACATTTCATTTCATTCTCGCTTGTAGTCCGATCTCAATAACTTTCAGTCATGGTGTTGTGCAAACTTGTTACACCTCAATGCCTCGAAATGCAAGTTATGACATTTCATCGTTCTAGCCCCTTGTTGGCTCCCTATACCCTATTTGGTAGTTCTCTTGGGAGAATTACCCTGGTGGATGATCTTGCTGTTATAATAGACGCCAAGCTAAAGTTTTCTGAACACATTTCTACCATGATAAATAAGGCCATGGGCGTGCTTGTACTCTAGTAGACTGCTATTAGTAAACCTCCCATCCTTAGTTAACCGTAGAAAAATGCTTGGTGTGATTTTTATGCACAACTTGATCGGGGGTGACATAGACAGCCCTGATCTGTTGTGCCGCATAAACTCCACGATTCCTATTAGACTCACTAGAAATTTTATTCCTTGCATGAACCGTTTAGGGTATTATGATCGGATTATAATTCCGTCTACCATATTACCATGAATGCATGTTTAGTTTCTTAGTTGTGTAGTGCTAATTTTCCACTAAGTTTTCTGCCACTAGATATAAGATGTCCGCCAACGGAGAAGAACTGTTCGCCAGCGGATACAAAATTTCCGCCAGCAGAGATATGTTTTCCACCAGAGTGTATAAAATGTCCCCCAGCGGAGAAAAGTTGTCCGTCAGCGGAGATAAGCTGTCAGCCAGCGGAGATACGTTGTCCGCCAGCGGAGATATGTTGTGCGCCAGCGCAGATAAGTTTTCCACCAGCGGATATAAGATGTCCTCCAGCGGAGAAAAGTTGCCCGTTAGCGGAAATATACAGATTTTTGCCCTTTGTGGGGGCGGAAGTGGGCGGGGCGAAGTTTTGAAATATACTTGTAACAGTGACATATCCCAGAAGTCCGAATATAAAATGTCGTTGCTCTAGCTCTTATAGTTTTTGAGCACTAGGCGCTTATAAGGACGAACAGAAAGACAGGGCTCAATCGACTCGGCTATTGATGCTGATCAAGAATATATATTATTTGAAGGGGTCGGAAACGATTCTTTCTGGACGTTACACATATCCATTTTCACCACAAATCTAATATACCCCTATACTCATTTTGAGTATTGGGTATAAAAATGTTGAAGAAAAATTATTAATGGCTGCATAAAACTTAAATTTTAATAAATCAGTAAAATCATTTTATTTTAAATTTAAGCCCCACGGGCCTGTTAAGGGTTAATCAACATCAACATATGCCGTCTCACTCACATTCACTATACTATGTGCCTTTCACTCGCACTTATTGCTAGCATAAGTTAAGGCACAGTTTTTTGCCGACCAGACCACCTTGTATAATTCCATCATGGTGTAGATGCTACAACATCTCTCTCGCAGTCATTGCATGTCAACATCTATTAATATTTGCACTATTGGATGAATATGAATGTCAGCATCAGCAAGAAGTGGCAAGAACTTTGAGAGTGATTGAACAAAGCATTTCTCATCGTTTAAAAACGAAACGAGCAGGAACGTTGTGAATGGCAGCTCTACATTTATACCCGATATCTATTCAGTATGGCTTCCTACCGCCAGAGGGTGGACACTGCACAAGGAAGAGTGTGTGAAAGAGAGGAAATGAGTAAGCCCCGTGGAAAACGTTGCGTAGCCACTGAAAATTTATTTGTTCATTCTGGCTGCTCGGCCTGCCCATTGCAGCAAAAAGTGTTATAAAGACCAGATCTCTGAACATAGCGCAGCTTGTTGTTATTTGTTTTGCTTGGGTTCTTCTCCCTACGCTCTTCATCGCTGTATCCCTCTTTTCTCATGTTTCATCACTGACGAGAGCTGCGAGGGAGACTGGTCTGCATAGCAGAAATCACATCTACAGCGATCGTCATCGCAAGCACAAGTTCCGTCGTCTGGCCAGTGGGCCTGGCACCATAAAATTATAAACCGAAAAAAAAACGAGGGGGAACGTTGTGAGTTGCTGCGGAGACCGCAACTCTACATTTATACCCGTTTTTAGATGACTCGTAACGCGCACGCGACCGCTATATTTATTTCTGAATTGTATATAATCTATTCTATTCTGTCTACCCCTATATGATCTAATTGTAGCCTATAATATTCTACCTATTTGTATATATTTGATTCATTTGCTGAACGAACGCCTAACAAATTGCTCGAAAATGAGACGAGAGATGCTTGCAATATTAATAAGCTAGTGAAACACACAGTGCATACTTAGTCAGTATGGCTCTCCTCCGGCAGACGCCGCTAATATTAAACGACACAACAAAGAGTGCGTGCGAGAGAGACAGAAAATCAGTCTGAGCGTGACGTCGGCCGCTGCGTAGCCACTGCAAATTGATTTCTTGCTTTTGGCTACAAAAATGATCCGATCTGATCCAGATTCAGCAATCTGATAGATATGGTCATGATCTATGATTCTGCGTTTTTAGTTTTCTCGAATGTGCAATATTGTGGATGCAACAGATTTTCGTCTTTTGTGGGAGCGGAAGGGGTTGGGTCGAAATTTTTAAATATACGTTTTATAGTGAGATCTAACAGGAGTGCGGAAACTAAGTTTGGTTACTCTAGCGTTAATAGTCTTTTTTTGTGGATGCCCCAGATTTTCGTCCTTTGCGGGGGCGGAAGGGGGTGTGGCGAAATTCTGAGACAAAACGGTCAAGGTCCGATATCACAGGAGTGTGGATACCAAATTTGGTTGCTCTAGCTCTTATGGGTTCTGAGATCCTTGAACTCATATTTTGCAATTGGCAAAACCGACCATGAAACCTGTGTGTTAGAGAGAGACAGGGCGAGAAAGAATGAAATTGTTTTCTTGATTCTGGCTATAATAATTATACGACCTGGTTAAAATTTTACACTCTACAACATATAGTCATCCTCTACGATTTTGCGTTTTCAGTTTTCTTGTATCTTTGAAATTGTGGATGCCACAGATTTTCGCCCTTTGTGGAGGCGAAAGTGGGCGGGGCAAAGTTTGAAATATTCTCGTAACAGTGGTTTCATTCTGGCTATAATAATAAAACGATCTGGTACAGAGTCTGTAATTTAGAAGATATAATCATTTTCTACGATTCTGCGTTTTTTGTTTTCTCGTATTCTTGCAGTTGTGGATGACACAGATTTTCGTCCTTTGTGGGGGCGGGAGTGAGTGGGGCGTAGTTTTGAAATATACTTGTAACAGTGACATATCACAGAAATCCGAATACAAAATGTCGTTGCTCTAGCTCTTATAGTCTTTGAGCACTAAGCGCTCTTAGGGACTGACAGACAGACAGGGCTCAGTCGACTCGGCTGTTGATGCTGATCAAGAACATAAATACGGAAACGCTTCCTTCTGGACGTTATACACATCCACTTTCACCACAAATCTAATATACCCCTATACTCATTTTGAGTATCGGTTATAAAAAGGGCTTTTCTCACAAAACTAATGGCGGAGAGTAGCAGCGTCAAAGAAGTGATCCGTGCAATGGTCTGATTCTCGAATCCGAGGGACCAAGACGCTGATTTGTGGATTACAAAATTAGAGCGTGCTTGTTCTGCTGTTGATGAAATTGACGCCTACAAGATAAGATACGCACGCTTTTTAATTCCACCAAATTCAGAGGCAGACACATTCATGCTCACTTCAGAAAACTATGACCAAATTAAAACCAACTTTCTGAAAACATTTCATAAAGCATGTTCGACAACCGATTTTATGATGCAACTTCAGACATTCAGGCAACTTCTACATTCCGGCAAATCCGTTATGGGGTACATTTTGCAGATGCTAGAGTTGGCGTTGTGTGCACGTGTATGTGAGATTGAAGCAGTCTACTTTATCATCGATGGTTTCCGTGACACGTCACCAGCCATTGCCTTGTTGTATGGAGCGAAGACTATCAACGAGCTTAAGAAATTAAGCAAATCTCATCGATATGCGGACTTACGAGCAAAAAACAAAACACAATTGAACTCATCGACTATCTCTTCAGCTTCGATACAATCTTCATTAACATCGAATGGTGAGACGCGATGCTACAATTGTTCGTTGTTTGGACACTACGCTTCAGATTGTAAGGCTTCCAAATGTGTGAAGGGGTCCTGCTTCCGTTGCGGCTCTCTCAGCCACACTATAAAGACGTGCCTGGAGGTACAGCAAAAGTACACCAAATCAGCAATGGAACCAAAAACTCCCAGAGATGAAGACAGCGACGAATACCCATTTGTTCAAATATTTGACCAGGTAAGAGTATATTTTTACACTGATCCAAAACGCAAGACTTATAAAAATATTCTTTCCGTTATGTTCGACACGGGCAGTGCCGTTAATATTGTAAGAGCTTCAACATTACCATTCCAAAACATCAAAAAATATATTCTGTTACCATCAAGCCTCCGTAGTGTCAGCGCCTCACATCTTTTCACTTATTAAAAAAAAAATGTACTTACACATAACCTATCATGGCATTGAAAATATGATTTTGTTTTATATTATGCCAGATGAATACATGTCAGAAGACTTGCTATTGGGTAAGTAATGCGCTTCTAGATACAATTGAGCAAACTTCCGATAGTCAGAATATTTACAATATAGACGAAATTGACATTGAGGATTACAATATTGATTACAAACAAGCCCCAATATATTCAACACCAAGAAAGCTCTCATATCATGACAAAAGATTAGTTGACAAACTTATTGAAGAATTGCTGGCTAAAGGCCATATTAGACCGAGTGATTCCCCTTATGCCACCGAAATTTTACTGGTTAAACAAAAAATCAGGTGAGAAAAGGCTGTGCGTTTCTTATAGACAATTGAATAAGATAACAGTAAGAGATGGGTACCCATTGCCATTTATAAATGATTGCATAGAGAGAATGAAAGGCAATAAGTATTTCTCCCTTCTGGATCTGAAAAGTAGTTTCCACCAGGTGAAGTGGCAGAGAATTCAATTCAATTTACATCTCTTATGACACCAAACGGATAATACGAATATCTTAGCATGCCATTCGGTTTGCGAAATGCATCAGCTGTCTTTCAGCGATTTGTAAACAATATATTCGGCACATTAATAAAACAAGGAAATGTTGTTGTATAAATGGATGACATTGCAATCGGAACTAAATCTATAGAAGAACACTTTGTTGTCTTAAGTAAAGTATTACGCCTCCTAGAAGAATATAGACTAGAAATCAAGTTAAGCAAGTGTTTTTTACACTAGTATAGAATTTTTTAATTCACATTAAGCAAGGATGGAATTAAGCCAAATAATGACCACACCACGACAATAAAGCAACTCCCCAAAACCAACTAATTCCGCAGATATGCAAAAATGCTTAGGATTCTTTTCTTACTTCAAGAGATTCATTCCGGGTTACTCGAAAGTTGCTAACCATTGCAAACTCTGACAAAAACTATAGGGAAATTGCAGCTAGATTACAAATGTGTGACAATATTTAATTATCTCTGTGAGAGACTGGCCTCAGTACCAGTTCTAGCGCTATATTGTGCCGAATGGTTTAGAGGAATTTTATTACAAAATCACAAATTTCATCCGAACTCATATTTTTTCCTCAAGCAACAACGCAAGCAGAAAACAGGTATCATAGTTATGAATTAGAAACTCTAGCCATAATCTACTCATTGAATAAATTTAAGATATACTTTGAAAGATTACCGTTCCGAATAACAACCGATTGTGGTGCCCTTACTTTAACCTTATGTAAGAAAACTTTAAATTCAAAAATTGCTAGATGGGCAATTGAACTTGAAAATTGTGACTACACAGTGAATCATCGAAGTGGTAAATACATGCCTTATGTAGATGGCTTAAGTAGATGCCCCAATAAGTCCAGAGTTCAGTTACGAACCAAAAACAAAACAAAAACAACAGGAAAACAGTTTCAGTTATAGATATAGATGAATTAACTTTCAGCTTCAGGTTACGCAAAATAGAGATAGCACTATAGTTTAGTTGAAGAATAAGATAGAAAGAGAACCAGTTAAAAATGTTGTATTGGATATATATTTGATATATATTTGTTTATAAATATCTCGTTCTCTTTCGTAGTGATTAGACGTGTTTTTGTTTTGCGCTCCGCATTTTTTCCTTTTGTTTTGAATAAACAACCGGTGTTTTCCTAACTAAATTCTAATTATACTTCCTAACCAGACAACAATCTGGAAACCTATTCTATTACGCGAGTGCATGCCTTTTGATTTGTGTTAAAACATTATTTAACTTTTTATTTTTCGGCGTCGGCTTGTGCTTGTGTTTGTGTTGTTGCAGTGAGTGAGTACGCATTACATTGCATTGCAGTCCGCTCTCGTCTGGTAGCTTTTGTTGCTTTATCACTCTCTCGCTATCACCTCAACTTCAAAAACTGTTCTTTCTCTCTCGCTCTTTAAACTTCCTAAGCAATAGCGCTCTCTGTTTAGTAGCTCTCGCTATAACCGCTCTCCAGTCTGCTCTCTTTTTTTACCAATTCCGCTTTGAGCGTTGTCTGGCACATTGGACTGATACCAATTTGTTTTGCAAATAATTGTAAATAAATAATAATAAAATGGAATACGCTGTGGTCTGTGCCAAAAAAACCTGTAAGAAGCAGATCACCCACGATCAGCCGAATGTCCCCTGCTGGCTCTGCGACAGCGTAGTGCACGCAAAATGCGCTGGATTTTCTGGCCTCGTGAGTGATGCTATAGCCAAACGTAATGGCTTGCATTACAGTTGCGAGGCATGCCGTGCGGTGGAGAAAGACATGGTATCTTTCATGAGGCAGACGAAGCTGACCGTTGGTTTCAAAAACCAATACGATCGGCTCCTAGCCATGGAGGCTCAGTTTACCGGTTTAAAACGGCTGAATGAGTCTCCGAGGAGCAAAAAGGTCACTCCGCGGGATCTGCAAGTGCCAACCGTCACTCAGCCGTGCGACGCCGAAAAACTGACTCCGACCACTCCAAGTGTGCAGCAGTTGATCTCGTTTGCCACTCCAAAGGCAACGACAGCTGCTGGCGATGCAGATTCGGTAGCCGAATTCATCGCCTCGGAGAATGTGCAGCCAAGTACGTCTGCAGCGTCCGTGTCCGTGGTGTCCGCAAGTTCGCTAGTTGTCCCGTCTATCCCGATCCCACCAGTAAATAGACGTTCCGGACCTCCGGATATTGCCACCACAGGTACACGACCTGTGGTGACGAAACCACTGGTGGGAGTCCCACCAAAACGACTAGTTTTTGTCTCACGGCTGGCCCCTGACCTCACATCTAATGATATAATTGCTTTTATTCAAAGCAAAATAAAAGCCGTGGGGTTAAAGGTGGAGAAATTCAACTTCTCTTATGCCAGGGAAATAGCCTCGTTTAAGATAAGCATCTCCCCAACTCAATTTGACACCATTTGCTCCGCCAAATTTTAGCCGGAGCATTTGGTGGTGAAATAGTTTAAGGCTAAGAAGAAGAATAGGCCCCCCATATCCCTTCCAAATCTTTCCAGTGTGCCACCCTCAACCTCAACTTCCTCTTCCTCAACTTCCCGTCTTGCTTCCACCTTTCCAAAAAACTAACTTCTTTTTTAGTAACCTATCAGAATGTAAGAGGCTTGCGTAGTAAGCTCAGCATTCTTTTCCGGGATAGTGTTGTGCTTACCGAAACCTGGTTAAAGCCGGACATTCTTAGTTCCGAGGATTGGGCAGGTCGGTACACAACTTTAGAAAGGACCGTTCGTCTCGACGTGCAGGAGGGGTTCTGATTTCAGTGGACTCTAACTCCACGTAGGAACACTTCACATGCCAGGTTCAACCGGAACTGGAATTCCTGTGTGTATAACTGATTCTTCCCGCTTTCGCTATATTCATTACTTGCTCGTATATTCCACCTTCTTCGGATATTTCAATTTGTGAGCAGCACTTGTCCGCTTTAACCGCTGTTTCTTCCTCGCTATCTGATAAAGATCGTATGATAGTTCTTGGTGACTTCAACTTGCCAGGAACTGTTTGGTCTTCGGTAAACGAGTCTAGTATCCTAGTGCCCATGTCACGACATGACTTTGTTGACGGCTTGCTTGACCTGTCCCTGTCTCAAGTCAATCATGTCAAAAATTCCTTGGGTCGATTGCTTGATCTATGCTTTGTATCTGATCCGACCATAGTGTTGTTATTACCCGAGCACTTCCGCTCACTATACCTGAAGACGCCTACCACCCTACTTTCGAGGTGTCGCTAGATATAGGACCGACTGTATTGGATCGGTCGAGTAGGCTACCTGAACGTGTCCGCTGCTTTCGTAAATTCGAGTTTGCGAAGCTTAATAACCTAATTAGGGATTTTGATTGGTCCGCTTGGTACTTGTGCACTGATGTCACAAAAAGCACAACCATTTTTTACAATGCTCTTGGCACATTTTTTGATTCTTGTGTCCCGCTTTCTTGTCCGATTAGATCTGGAAAACCCCCTTGGTTTACCAAAGAGTTGTCCAGTCTAAAAAACTTAAAATCAAGACTTTATACAAAATTTCAAGAAGTGGGCTCTCCTACTTCTCACTCTCGTTATGTAATAGCTCGGTCAAACTTCTAAGTTCTTAATGCTCAATGCTATAAGAACTACCTATCTCGTTGCAGGATATGTTTTTCTCAGGACCCTAAACAGTTTTACTGCTTCGTAAACAGTAAGCGTAGAACGTCCGCCCACCCATCCTCGCTATCATTTTGTAATACGTCGGCAAATAATGATCAGGCAATAGCAGATATTTTTGCCCAGTTTTTTCAAACCACCTATTCTGAGGAAAGCTACTCTGGTCAACCGTACCCATACGGATTACCGAGGTCGAACGGCATTTTCAATCCCTTGTTAAATGAATATTCCCTACTTCATGATCTTCGACTAGTTAAGCCGGTGTTTCACCGGGTCCAGACGGGGTTCCAGGTTGTGTACTCAGGTACTGCGCCGAGGCTCTGTGTGGACCATTGCTTAAACTATTCACCCTGTCCATTGATTCCTCTTGCTTCCCCCCAATCTGGAAGGAATCGTTTATAATTCCTCTCCATAAAGTCTGATACAAAAAATTATAGAGGTATAGCAAAGTTATCCTCTATTCCCAAATTGTTTGAGAAGGTTTTAACTCCGAACTTGCAACATCTCTGCAAGTCACTTATATCTCCAACTCAGCATGGATTTATAAGGCGGCGATCAACCACCACGAACTTGTTAGAGTTTACCTCATTCATTATTAAAGGCTTTCAAGGTAACTTTACACCGACTTTAGTAAAGCATTCGACTCTGTAAACCATTCCCTTTTAGCACCTAAACTTGACCATTTAGGGTTTCCGCCCAACCTCCTGAGATGGATTTCTAGCTATCTTTGGTCCAGGTCTCAAAGAGTTCTCTTCAAAAACTCTCTCTCTTCACCAGTAAAGGTTTTTCGGGAGTACCACAGGGCAGCCATCTAGGCCCCTTACTCTTTACACTCTTTATTAATGACTTGCCTTCGGTATTAACATATTCTCGAGTACTTATGTATGCGGATGATGTTAAACTCTGTGTCCAGTACAAGGACATTTCATTTCATTCTCGCTTGCAATCCGATCTAAATAACTTTCAGTCATGGTGTTGTGCAAACTTGTTACACCTTAATGCCTCGAAATGCAAAGTTATGACATTTCATCGTTCTAGCCCTTTGTTGGCTCCCTATACCCTATTTGATGGTTCTCTTGAGAGAATTACCCTGGTGGATGATCTGGGTGTTATCTTAGACCCCAAGTTAAAGTTTTCCGAACACATTTCTACCATGTTAAATAAGGCCATGGGCGTGCTTGGGTTTATAAAGAGGTGGTCAGAGGAATTTGACGACCCCTATATAAAAAAGACTCTCTATACCTCGCTTGTTCGTCCGATCTTAGAATACGGCTCCTGTGTATGGTGCCCTCAGTACAAAGTACACCAGGACCGTATAGAATCAGTACAGAAAAACTTTTTACTCTTTGCTCTGCGGGGCCTTAACTGGGATGCGGTTGTAAAACTCCCATCTTACTCTAGTAGATTGCTATTAGCAAACTTCCCATCCTTAGTTATCCGTAGAAAAATGCTTGGTGTGATTTTTATGCACAACTTGATCGGGGGTGACATAGACAGCCCTGATCTGTTGAGCCGCATAAACTTCACGATTCCTATTGGACTTACTAGAAATTTTATACCGTTGTTCCATCCACTTTTTAGATCGAATTATTCCTTGCATGAACCGTTTAGGGTCTTATGCTCGGATTATAATTCCCTCTACCATATTATATCCAACACTAATTCTCTTCCTCTTATTAAATTACTAATCCTTACACACCTTTCTAGTAATTAGTAATTGTAGTGGTATTTTTATTTTGATTGCATGCTTAGTTTCTTAGTAAGTTTAGTGCTAATTTTCCTCGAATGTTAGTCTAATAGCTATCTTTCTTGCATGTTCGCGTTCGGTTCGGCATCGCACCGTGCGTCATGCGGCAGCACCCTTCGGTCATTTGGGCGGGGGAGGGCTGCGTTTTGCCTGGGATCCGCGCGTAACAGCCTTCTGCTGGTGTCACACGGGCCACTTGACGGTGTAGTAACTGCATCGCCTCTTGAAAGATGCAGTTATTGCATGTCAACGACCAAGTATTGTTTATAGAATAGATGCTAATTTCGAATTGCTTTATGTTCCGTCAGAAATGGGAAATAATTTAATAAGAACTGTTCACGAAAAATTATGGCATTTGGGAGTTGAAAAATGTGTAACCGAGATTAAGAAACATGAATGGTTTCCGAATATGACTGCAAAAGTTGATAGTTTTATAAAAAATTGCATATATTTAGCCTTCCGTCCCATTCCAACAATCGCTCATTGCATAGTATACGGAAAAGACCAAATCAATTCGACACATTGCATATTGACTTTTAATGAGTATGTGTGTAGGAAGCTGGGTTGTATACGGTACATAAACCGTCTAGAGTTTGGTCGTCGCAACTAGAACTTGAACCAGTTGGACTGCGGAGTGGGTATCCTAAGGATCTGAAGACACGGCGACAGCCTCTGATGATGCGATGAGTGACAGGCAGTTGTGGTACTGTTTCTGATACTGAGTTTTATTCAACAAATGCATCTTCTTATATAGCTAGCAGTGGTACTTTTATTGTATGGGAAAGAACGCACAGGCTCCTTGTGAGTGTATTTTTAGATTGGGTGCACTTACTCTGTGCGGGGGTTACATTTCAGTGCATTTACTTAGGTACTTGGCAGCAATAAAGTAGATAGTTTATTGCTTGATCTCTTTTGGTGGGTTCGAGTTTACAAGTGCTATTGTCTATTCTTAGATGCTAATGTAATTTTCGTGTCGTCATATTCATTCACATGAATTGACATGGACAATTTTATTTATGAGTTTTTGTGTATGAGATTGCACTGTATATTCTGTAATATTAATTGAATACATGTCTGTGACTGAACATTCTCCCGGCCGTTCAAGTTGGCCATCGTCCCGGCCATCGGACAAGTTGTCGGCAAATCGTCGTGTACGGGGAATAGGGGGTCACGTCTGGATCGTGATTTGACGTCCTTGGTTTCCATAATTGATACTTCTTTTGGAAAATGTAGGCAGTAAGTAGATTCAATCAGATCAGTAGATTCAATAATCAATAGATGCCTTCATTGGTGGCGAGGATGATGTCTCCGATTGGCTTATGTTACCAAACCGAGTGTAGGTGGATTTTACTTCGCTGATTGTGGTGCTGAAGGTGCTGATGCTTAATTCGGTATTGCGAGCAGTGCATCCAGGAGACAGCGAGAGTAGGCCAGTTCCTTCCAGTGTTATAGTTGACGGATGCCACACCATGTCAGCCTTTGTTTGTGTTACCTAACATAGTGTTGCTGTTTTATTGTTAAACAGTTGAAACTCGCAGCGATTGTCCACATTGAAGATCGTCTGATGGTCAAAACAGATGAACTCCTTGTTGTGTACTTTAAGACAACGTCTTAAACGTCCATGAACTGGTCTCGGTAGATTTTTATAGTTATTATGGTGGTTCTGAGGTGGAACAGACTTGTTGAATCCCAGAAAGGAATTGGTATGATGCTGAAGACTTCGAGCTGAATTGTTGAGACCAGAGGTAGCGTCAACTTGAAGATGATGTGTGTTTCAGTCGGGGTTCCTTCTGTATAGTTGAATCACCTCTTTCGTTGTGACCGGCAGCATTTGATCTTGTGGCAAATGTTCCGTATCTGGTCTAGTTTGTCTCTTAGGTGCTCGGGAGACCCCAGCGTGGGGCTTATTCTCCGATGATGAATACCGATTAGGACATCAGATATGTCGGACTGCATTCGTTGGAGAGTTGTTGTGAGCAGCGTTAATTGTGCTATTAGTCCTAAGTACGTCTTAGGACTTCCTTCACCAACACTAATAATCCTTCAGGTACGTTTGGTAAAGCGGTCTTCCACTTATGCCGAGCTTGCAATTCTTGGAGGTATTCCGTAGACCATTGTTTCCAGAATTAATGCTTTAGGCGCGACACCAATTTCCAGCGCATTACCAATGTTTTTCCCTTGATGATCAACATTGACGTCAGGTGGCGTTGTCAATGGTTCACCAGTCAAGAAGTGTCCTAGGGTGAGTGCTGTTGTATCAGTGGGGTCATTTGACCTTGGAGTAATGGGTCGAGAATTGAGAATCGCTCCAATTTCGATTATTACTGTGTTCGATCCTTCAAATGTCACAGCGGATGTGTTGGTGGTTGTTATCAGCAGCTTTTTTGATGATTTTACCGCTGCTTCCCAGAGGCCGGGAAGCCCTGGAAGGAATGAATTTAAATTCCACTTGTTTTTTGATGCAATGATTCGTGATCAGAGCACTTGCCTTTGAGCTGAATATAGATTCTTCTAATTCTTTGAGCTGGTTGTTTGCACCCACAAAGTTCGTTGCATTGTCGCAATGAATAGTTTGGCATTTCCCACGTCTGCTTAAGAATCGACGCAGGGCTGCCAAGAATGCATCTGTGGTCAGGTCGCTTACCAGCTCCAGGTGCACTGCCTTTGTGGAAAAGCAGCAGAGCACGGCGATGTATGCCTTATCTGGTCTTTTGCCTCGGATCTTATGGTGGAACGAAATTGATCCACAGTAGTCAACGCCTGTATTAAGAAATTTCCCATGATCTGGTGCATCAGTTTTGGTCTAGCCTTGGTGCATCTAACACAGCTGTGAATGATGCTTCTAGCCATTGTCTTGTCATTGATGATCCAATATTGTTGTCTTGCAATCGCCCTTAATGCCTGAGCACCAAAATGCATGTTCTCCTCATGGAGTTCACGCAAGATCATTTTGACGATTGGGTCGTTGTATGGTAGCAAAACTGGGTGTTTTGCGTTGTATGGAAGTAGAGCTGTTCTTGTCTACCACCAACTCGGATGAGCTCATCGTCTCCTAGGAAGGGGGATAGCGATATGATCGAGCTCTTTCTATCCACAGTCTTATAGCGTTGTAACTGTTTTAACTCTGCTGTAAATTTGACTTGTTGGATGGTTCGCAGGATTATAGTGCGGGCATGATTCAGTCCTCCTGCGCAGAGTGTCGTTGTAAGCGTAACATATATGCTACAATGCGTTGCAGTCTATAAAACGAGTTGCTATGTCTGCACGTATATAATTCGTCCCCAAGTGCGTTAGGTGCGATTGGCAAGCTTAAATGTTTCGCCTTTCTCTCAAGATTGCTGCGTTCTATGATGCCTTCATCCATTTGTCTCGAGATCGGTGCAGAAATAATGGTCCATATAACCACAAAGTGTGATCTACCAATCTGCTTGCTGCGATCCCCCTCGACATGATATCGGCTGCGTTGTTGGCCGATGACACATGACGCCATTGTGACTGGTTTTTTATCGCCTGGATTTTCGATTTGCCACAAAGGTTTGGTATGTTGAGGATAATGCGTTTATCCAGGATAGGTGGAGTCACTCCAAAAGCATCCTGTCGGACTCGGTTTGTGAGTTCGGAACTAAGGACTGCAGCACACAGTTCTAACTGTGGTAGTGATTGTTGGGCTGTCGGCGCCACACGTAATTTGGAACAGAGCAGTCTTACTGACACTTGGTTATTTTTGTATGTAGCGCGTGCGTATACTGCTGCTCCATATGCTCGTTCTGATGCATCTGCAAACGTGTGGAGTTCTTGGGTAACTGGAACTTTACCATCATAAATATGCCGGGGAATTTGTATCTTGTTCAATGTTTGTAGGTCTTCCCTGTATTCCTTCCATTCGTTTTGGAGTTGTAAAGGAAATTTGTCATCCCAATCCAGTTTGAGCTCCCAAAGATGTTGCATGAAAATTTTTCCACACAATTTGTCCTTCTTCGGCATCCAAATGAGACCCAGAGTCTTTCACGCTGCAGTGCTCTAGTGTCTCTCCTAGCTTGACATCGCTTACGATATCCTCGTTACGATATCCTTGTTAGAGCACCACTTGCACAATTTGTATCCGTATGGTAGCAATATCTTATTTAGTTCTTGTCGAACTTGAATTACTTCTGGAATAGTGTTTGCTCCAGTTAGACAGTCGTTCACGTAGAAATCAGTTTTTAATATTGTTGATCCTACTGGTAGTCTGTCGTTATACTTTGTTGCCAAGTGATCTAGACATTTCGTTGCTAGGAACGGAGCAGCTGTTGTCCCATATGTGACTGTTTTCAGGCGATAGTACCTGATATCTTCGGAAGGGTTGTTTCTCCAGTCTATCATCTGATGGAATTGATCCTCCGGGTTCATCCATACTTGTCGGTACATCTTTTCTTTTTCCGCTGTGAGCACGTACTTATGAGTTCGAAATCGTAGCAGAATGGACATAAGTTCGCTATGAACTGTGGGTCCAGCATGCAGAATGTCGTTCAAAAATTTCCCGCTTGCTGACTTACATGAGGCATCGAATACTACCCTAAGCTTTGTTGTGGTGCTCCCAGGTTTGAGTACACAGTGATGTGGAATGAAGTAGTGTTTTTTAGGATGCTCCTTTCATGCTGGTACAATCTTCATATGTCCTAGACCTTTATACTCTTCCATGAAGTTCACATAACTCTTCCAAGTTTTTGTTGAGATGCGGCGCTCCAACTCTAGGAATCTTTTAGCTGCAGTTTCCAAAGACACCCCCAGGGCTGAAGGGTGTTCGGAAAATGGGAGTTTTACAATAAACCGGCCATCCGAAGCTGTCTGAAGGTTTTCTATGAAATGAGCTTCGCACTGTGCTTCTACTGGAGTGCGTGGTTTTTCTTCCGTCTCTAGATTGTCCAGAGTCAAGAATATTTCCATGAGCTCGTTGACTCGTTGACTTTTCCTGCCACAATCCATCCCAGTTTTGTATTTTGTAGCAACGGGCCTCCTATCCTTAGCTGCTGTTGATCTGGGAGCAGCAACGAATAGTAATGCTCGGCTCCGATTAGCATGTCGATTTTGCCTGGCTTATGGAAGTTTGGATCCGCCAGTGAGAGCTTGCTTAGTACTTCAAAGCTTCAATTCTTTACGTAAAACCATTGTGAAGGGATTTCATGAGCACATTTTTTCGTGCCCTGCTGGTCTTTGATTGACCTCCAATTCCTTCGATCCGTAATGTTGTGTCTTTTAGTTTGAGTGACAACATTGATGCCATTCGTTCAGAGATCAAGTTTATCTGTGATCCTGAATCTAGCAGTGCTCTGAAATTAGCAAACTGCCCTTTGTTGGCTTCTACAGCCACCTTTACTGTGGCCAGTAGATTGTAACTATTGTTACTTGCTGCACCAACCGTCGGTGCTCTTGATTCGGTAGCTGCGCCCGATGCTGTTTTCAGATTTAACATCGTGTTGTGCTTCTTGTCGCACTTGAAGCAGTTTCGACCTGGGCATGCGTATGTTTTGTGATTCGTTCTAAAACAATTAACGCACATTTTTTGTTTTTGTACCCAATTTAGTCGTTCCGATGGAGACTTGGAGTGAAATTCTTCGCATCCGTAGAGCCAATGGCTTGCCTTCTTGCAGAATGTGCATAAAGGTTCTCGTGCTCTCCCTGTGTTTGCTGATGCACATGTGGTGCCTTTTGGCTCTCTCCTTGATGCAGGTGGCTTCTTACTGGTTCCTAGAACTCGAATTCTTTGCTCTAAGAACTGAAGAATCATGTCCAGCGCCTGAATGTCCTTTGAGCTTCCCAATGATTGCTCATACAAGGCCTTATTTGTAACATCCCGTTTGTTTCTAATAATGACAATTAATATTGGATCCCATGTAGATACATTGATGCCAAATGCCTTTAGTGATGCAAGGGATTCTATGGTTGTTATGTACACGTCTTTCAATGACTTTGGATCGTCATTAATTGTTTGATGATTGAGGAAGCGGTTCAGTACCGTATTTGAAACATCTCTCGGTTTGTTGTATGCGTCAACCAATATTTCCCAAGCGGCTTCATAATTTTCTTCCTTTAGATCGATATGTCGGATCAATCTTTCTGCCTAGCCGGTAACGCTGGTTAGAAGATGAACGTTGTCCGTGTTTGGTGTGGCTGATTTTGCCAATGATCTTTGTACCTTACTTTCCAGTGTTAGGTAGTCTTCCATGTCATATCCTCCTTCCACTGGATCCTCGTATTCCTCATGAATGGTGAAATGGACTTCTTGTGCTTGAGTCCATAGTGATTTTATCAAATCACTTGATGTGCGTCCTTCCGCCTCTGTAAGTTATTTTAGATTGCGTTCTACGGGCTCTACTATGGCCTGTCGTCGGCGACATAGTGAAAGCAATTTGCTGTAAGCCTTCGGGTACTTCTGGATCAGATCGCTTTCTTTAGGAACTACTGGAGGTTCCTCATAATCTTCTTTAGGGACAGTTTGACGTTCCCCACAAACGCTAGTTGTCCGTGATAGCTTGTCAATTCATTCGGTAAAAATCGTAACGTATTTCTTACATGATGTAGTGTTTGGAGTCATTTTTGTTGAAACGATTCCTCGCATTTTTGATTGCCGATATTTTGGCTTGAAAGTAAGAGGCCTTTTGCTTCCTTTCTTGGGGATCTCTTTTAAAGTTCCGAATGCACCTCGATATTTCCTCGCCAATATCTTGCTGCACATCCATTGCCATTGTAGAGGCAGCTTCTTCCCTCCTTTGTATATCCATTCTATCTGTTTGTATTTATTACTTTTTGACCCGTTAGGAGTGTTTTATTTGCTTTGCAGCTGGATACGCTCCGAATCGCAATCGTTGTCGGTCAGAAAGTAATAGTACAGGTGATGTATTGGATGGAAGGATTTGTGCTGTTTCCAATCTATGGAACGCACGAACAACAAAAATTGATTTCCTCGATGGTAATCGAATTCTGTAGCTGTTTTTCTGTTGGCTGAAAATCTGAATATGTCAGATCTGCCACAATGATACTTATTGGTAGGAAATGCTACCGTAAGTGTATGGCCTGGTGCAATTTTTATTGAAGATGTCCTGCTGACTTCTTCAATCTGATGTCCAGATCGAATCCTTTCACTGTATCTCGTCTGACAGTTTGAAAGGATGGCCAAGGTCGGGGGTCACAAAATGTTAATGTGTATGTGTGTGTAGGAAGCTGGGTTGTATACGGTACATAAACCGTCTACAGTTTGGTCGTCGCAACTATCTGAAGACACGTCGACAGCCTCTGATGTTTGCGATGGGAAAATGAGTGACAGGCAGTGAACAAATGCATCTCCTTATATAGCTAGCAGTGGTACTCTTATTATATGGGAAAGAACGCACAGGCTCCTTGTGAGTGTATTTTTAGATAAGGTGCACTTACTATGTGCGGGGTTACATTTCAGTGAATTTACTTAGGTACTTGGCAGCTATAAAGTAGATAGTTTATTGCTTGATCCCTTTTGGTGGGTTCGAGTTTACAAGTGATATTGTCTATTCTTAGTTGCTAATGTAATTTTCGTGTCGTCATATTCATTCACATGAATTGACATGGACAATTGCAATTATGAGTATTTGTGTCTGAGATTGCACTGTATATTCTGTAATAATCAGCCAGGCTCCGTTTTTCACTTTCACAAAAGTTTTCCGATTTACTTTTGAAATCACATAAATTGGGGCGCTCTTTTTCCCATTCCGCAAGATTTCTTCGTTTTCAAAACGAAAACATTTTCGTTGACGAAATGAAAAGTAAACGGCTTTTTATACAACAAAACGAACCTTAATTGCAAAAGGAAAAAAATAGATGACTTATTGATGCATTAACATAAACTTGATACCTATATCAGGGTAATTTACCTTGTGCTTGCTTTATAAATAATTTTATTTTAACCCAACCTCAAATTTGGTTCGGACAAAATTGGCCACAGCAACAACAAATTTCGTTTTGGTGTGACGCATTCCGATTTGGTTATCGGAACGTTGGCAAGTAATACATTTTTGCGTATAACAGCACAAATGTGCATGTAACAGCTCAGACTGTGCTTGTAACATGCGCTTAACAGAACATCTGGGTGAGCACAGCTGTTTCCCGCCTAATTTTATTCGGACTTTTCTGCAATCGTTTTGCTTCAAAACAAGCAATTGAAAAAATAAAAGGCATTTTAATCACGCTGTATTTTTACAAAGCAGCCAGGTCAGCTGTTTTTGTTTGCCAGAAACGATGAAAAAAGAAACATATCGATAAAAAAAATATGTGAAAACTGGAGCACCTTAAAACGAAAACGAAACGTTTTGGCTGAAAACGTAATCCGCAAAAGTAAATGAAAAACGGAGCCTGCCTGATTAATTAAGTATATGTCTGTGACTGAACAATGACCATTTCGGACCCCACCCCTCAGTCATTAGTAAAAAGAAACACATATTGGTAGTCATTGATGGGTTCACAACAAAACTAGTACTAAGAAAATTTGCTCATTCTTAACGATATATTTTGACAATTACAGTAGACCTAGAAGAATTGTCAGTGATAGGGGCTCATGTTTCACACCGTTGGAATTCAGTGAGTTTATGCTAAGTAACAACATTGAACATGTTAGAGCAGCAATGCCTCAACACAGGCAAATGGGCAAGTGGAGAGAGTAAATTGAACAATGAAAAGTATGTTAGAAAAAATAACAGAACCATTGCTACATTCAGATTGATGTAAACTACTCACAACAGCGGAATATGAATTAAATAATTCAAAACATTCGGTTACTGGGGTAATACCATTGGTGGTAAACTTCGGTGTTCAGCAAAGAGGCTGTGATATTGACGCTTTAACGGAAATTCTAGAAGTCAAAACTAATTCAAAACCAAACAGTGACTTAATAGCAATTCGGAAAGTCATAATAATAAAAAACATTAGTCATACTAAAAATGTTAGAATAAGAAAATCATTCTATTTAAAAGCACACAACTATATTGACTCCATGTGACTAGCGCATTAGCATAAAGTAGAAATACTGTCGCGTTATTATCGGTATGCTATTACTGACATTGATAATTGTCAAGTATCTCAAATTCCGTATGACGGTGTAATAGAAGCCTGTCGACCTCGGAAATGTGTAAATTGATATGATCAGTGTAGAAGTATCTCCTACTAATCTGTATTTTATTATTTTAATAACAAATAACTAAAGTAACTAACTGCAAGAAGCGAAGGCGATCTATTGTCAGGATGGCCGAGCTGTAAGACAACACATTAGCCCTTACCACTAACCATACAGTATATAGATGTGCCAGTTCATATTACGAAAGCGTCACTCGATGGGTTACCAGTTTGAATACCCCAGAGACTTTGGCTTTGGCTTTTTTCGTTTTCAGAGATCTGATGCTGATGCTAATTTCTGTTTTTTGTTGTGCCTCCAGCATATTTGAATGTACTGGTGCACACGCATTCTCACGTACTTTGCGTGTGTGTGTTCTAGTATTGCTGGCCGCTAGAACTGAAATTTAAGTTTGGTTCTTGTTTTGGGTCTTTTGATGAGCTGACCTACCACCACAAAATAAATGAAGAATGGGAAAGGGGTACACTATGGTACACTAGGGCGAGGAAAATAAAATAAAAGCTGTTATTTGTTTGATTTGTATTAAAAAATAAAAAATAATACAATAATATAATTACACATTTATTTCGTTATTTTCAAACAGGTTGATTATAAATTATAAAAATTTTGTAAACGCCGTCGGTTCTTGACTTTTTCGTTTATTATAACTAAAATAATGATGTATCCAAATATACGATATTAGAAAAAACATATGTATACATATATACTAAAATAAATATGCATAAATATAAATGGAGTTGGTTTTTCATATACATATATTCGGGCGAAGCCCGAGTGTAAATTCTTTACTCGACCTTCTATTTCCTATCCTATTCCTTTTCTGTACAATTTTGGTCATTATACTAAGCAAACGTAACGTAAGCGTAGCTTTATCTATGCTCGCTCAGCATCATGCTCTCATTTCATCATCTATTCTTTATCTATGCTCGCTCATGTTATCTTTTCTTTCCTATGCCGTCGCTAAGCCGTCAGCAGCTGCACCTGCTCTGGCAGTTACCACTTGATATAGTTGAAGAACAGACCTTTTTTGTCTTCAAGCTATTAATTTGGCTCGAGATCGGCTCGCTTGCCTCATCCGAGTGTGTAATTCATCACTACTTTTGTAAAGTGCTCTGCCATCTTCGGTCACCCTCAAATTACCATTTACCAACAAATAAAAATTATAACGTTTCCAAAAATCATTTAATTTTGTGAAATTATTCGAACAATAATAGTCAGCGAAAAAGCTCGTTGTCTCAACATTTGGTGATCCCGGCGTGATCGTTAATAACAATTTGGAAATAAAAAAGTATAAGCTGTGAAAATTATCCACTAAACATAACTGTTCGCGCGCTTGCTCATGAGCACTAATACAGCTACGTGCATTAGCGGCTTCGGGTTCGCTGCACTTGCGCTTGCATACCAAAAAATCAAATGGTTGGTTCTTCTATTCTTCTTTGTGCTCGCTGTTGCCTGTCGAAAATTGTTGAGTACAATGACTTGACGGAAATATACAACAAAGCCGTTTCACTTCGGGAGACGATATTGAGTGACGAAACCAACCCAATCAATGAAGATGCGCTAAGTGTTCGTTTCAAATTCGTGGAAAAAATGTCCGACTCATTTCATGTTACTCATTCTAATGTAGAAAAGCTTGATGTGAACGAAATTGGCAGCGACATAAGAAACAATTTTGAGGATTTGGCTATGGAAATCGAGGTTCGTATTCGCAGAGTATGGCGCATCACTCAACGATACGACCCAAACTCAACGGTACTGCCTCCGGAAATGTATGGTCACGATATCATATACCTGACATTAAAATTTTCACTTTCCGTGAAGGCAATAGACAATAGCACTTGTAAACTCGAACCCACCAAAAGAGATCAAGCAATAAACTATCTACTTTATTGCTGCCAAGTACCTAAGTAAATGCACTGAAATGTAACCCCCGCACAGAGTAAGTGCACCCAATCTAAAAATACACTCACAAGGAGCCTGTGCGTTACTATGGGAAAAGCTTGCTTTTTGGGTGTTACACACATTCATTTTCCCACAAATTTAATATACCCCTATATATCCTTTTTTTTGAGTAACGGGTATAAAAAGCATGGATCTTTCTTAAAAAATAGACAGCGCGCTAAAGTCGACTTTTCGACTATTAGATAAGATTCGATATAGTTATTGGTACGTAGCTAGTTTGATAAGATAATACTAGTTTATTTATTGTTGGTGGCCGATTTAGCTACAACAATGCAATAAGATCATACATACGAGATGTAAATCCGAATGTTCTAGATCTATGATAGATATTGATAGCCGGAATAAGCCGTCTACATTCAGCGACGACATTAAAATAACTTAAAGTAGCTTGCAGAAGCCTATAAAAAACTATTTACATAACTATAGTCTACGACTTTCGTGCTGGCATGGAAAAGCGCTTTGCTGAACATCAAAATTTTTTAAAGTAGTTTTTCATTTAGTTGACTGTCATTAATATTCATCGTTAAGAAGTGTTCTAATGAATTCCGTTATAGTTGTACCAGCAAAAAAATGATAAAAGTTAAGTGAAAATGCGTTGAATAATATGAACATTCAAATCCAAACTATAAAAAAATCGGAGTTTAAGAAACATGAATATTCAGGGATCGCGCACATTATAGCTGAAAGAGGAACCGAAAGCGGATTGAAGTAAAGCAGGTTTCGAAATTGAGTCGGTGTCCGACCAGTCGAAGATACTATTTTTCAGCGCAACGTGGATTCCACCGAATGTTATGGAATCTACAAGGCGGACACACAATATATTGCCAACATATACGATAATCTTCGAGATCGTCAGCATCTCTACGTTGTTGGTGACCTTAGTTTGGGATGGGTCGCCGATCCGCAGTCGACTGTTATGATGCCGAGCAATTTACATTTACCGCACGAAATCCTTTTTCTAGCCGATTGTTTTAGTATGGGCTTAACCCAAGCAAATACTTTTTTAATGGGTTAAATATAGTAAGATTCTAGACTTAGTTTTTGTCAGTTCGGAAGGCGATTGCTGTGTTACATGTTGGCAGAATTTTATATGTATTCCATACATATTTTCTGTAAAATCCATTGTTATTTTGTCTGGGCGGAGCAAAATCTTTTTTTTTCTGATTTAAGTTGGAATGCTATTCGGAATGATATATGAAATCTCAACTGGGCTTCTGTTCTCTCGCATCCTAGTGCTGACACTTTTTATAGTAATTTCCTACATACCATTCGTCAAATTACTCTACTCAAAAGAATTAAACATTTTTTGACACTGTGATTTGATAGAAACTAGATTTGGGGCTTACAAATTATTTTTTTCATTTATTTTTTATTTTTCTAGGTTAAGTTAAATTTAAAAATTTTTTAAAATCCTTTTTTTTTTACTAATATTACTCTATTTATACGCGATACTCAAAATGAGTATAGAGGTATATTAGATTTGCGGTAAAAGTGGATGTGTGTAACGTCCAGAAGGTAACGTTTCCGACCGCATAAAGTATATATATTCTTGATCAGCGTCAATAGCCGAGTCGATAGAGCTCAAAGACTATAAGAGCTAGAGCAACGACATTTTGTATCCGGACTTTTGTGATCTGTCACTGTTACAAGTATATTTCAAAACTTCGCCACGCCCCCATCCGTCCCCACAAAGGACGAAAATCCAATTCGGGTATAAAAACATATTGGAAGATATTATGCAACCTTATGCTGAGGAAAGGCTGGCGAAAATCCTCTAGCTGAACCCTCCACGAGGGTGCCGGCTGTACAATGGACACTGTATTACCCCCGGCAAGGGTAATGCCATGTCGCTTGCTCTGTGCGGGGTAATGCAGTGTCTAGCTAAGGCAATGGTCCGGCGTCTTCCCGATAAAAAGTCGGGGGAACCGAACCAGGGCCATGGCTAGAGGTGCCTGGCGGTCAGGCTTAAAACGCTTGGGGGTGGAGGGAGGGCGAGGAACGACTAAGCACGGGTTGGGATGTTAACACAAACGTCGTTGGGTTGACTGCGTGAGTGCTACCACCGGCGGGCACGGGGAGGAGCAATCCTCTCTGCGTGTCGCCAGCGGCCACACCTCGGATTTGGGGGGAGCAGGCCAGTTGTAAAGCTACTGCCACAACAACAACAACAAGAACTCACCCCGGAGCCTGCAAGCTGAGGCACCAGCTCCCTGCGTAGGGCAGGCCGAAGCGTTCCAAAGAGGAGATGAAGGCCAAAGCGCAATACAAAGCGGCCCTCAACATCTAAAGCCAGCTGCAACGAAAGGCTGACATCTCCCAGGAGGAGAAAGTCAAGCTAGCCTGGGCCGAGCAGCGAGTAGAGGAGGGCCGGCTACACTACGCAAAGATGCCACAGATGAGGGCGTCGAACGCCGAATTTGCCAATAAGGTGGAGGAGATGATGGCCACCAAGAGGAACGCTCGTCTGAGAGTGCCATCAAAGACACTCCCGCGAGCAAGCGGCAACGCGGGCCCAAGAGTGCAGCTCCTCCACCGAAAGCGGCCAAGAAGCCAACAAAGCCCAAAGCGAAGGTCAGTGACGTGACCAAACGACATCTGATCGTGGCACTTATCGACCGCAGCGAGGAGAATTGCAAGTTGACAGCGGCACAGTGGAAGCTGGTGCATGCACGTCTTATCGACGCACTGTTTGCTCAAATGGAGGAAGACCCCGCGGCCCCAATGCCCACTTTCGATAATGCTGGGTGGCTCAATAGGGTGAAAATCCTAAAGTGCAACAGCGACACAACCCTAAGGTGGCTGACGCGCACGGTCTGCCAACTGGTGGCGATGTGGGAGGGGGCCAAGCTTGAGGTCGTCGACCGGGAACCTATCCCGTCCAAATCTAAGGCGAAGGTACTCTTGCCCATCACAATCCAGGGGGACCGAGCGCTGAAGCTCCTTCAGCGGCAAAACGCGGACGTGCCAATTGCAGATTGGAGGATCCTACACATTGGTACCCCACTATCCAACGAGGGGGGACCAAAGTGTGATCCTCCAAATAAACAAACAACAATAAACCACCCGTCTGGTGGTCTACGACAGCTTATACGGACGACATAAGCATACTTATTACAGGTGTATGTCCATCGATCCTCAGCTCCTTAATGGAACGTACACTCAGGAAGATACGTGAGTGGGCGGAAGAGGTAGGACTCAGTATCAGTATATATGGACCCCCCCGAAGATCAATCAAACTAGGCTAACCTCAAAAACACAAGTCAAATACCTGGGCAAAGTACTGGATAGTAAACTGGCATGGTGTTAGTGTGGTGGCAAGCTACCGGAAAGAAGACGTATCATAAGCTTATGGAAAAGACTCAGCGACAGGCTCTGCTCTGTATTACGGGGGTGCTAATGTCAACCCCAACAAAACAACTCGAAAACCTACTTGGAATCGAACCCCTAGACATCCAAGCTCGTCTGACTGCAGGAAAAGCGGCACAACGCCTCATCGCATCAGGAAATCTGTCGCCACAAGGATATGGGCATAGTTCAATCGGCCGGGAAATGATCAGATCAACTGATTACATGACCGCCCAAACTTGCCTCGACGTCAAAACCACCTCATCTTTGGGACCTGAAGACTGGAAAATTGGAAGGGACCAAACTGAGCACCTCAATATATATACGGACGGCTCCAAGATTGATGGAGGAGTAGGAGCGGGCCTATACTGTACAGACCCTGAGATAAGCCTGTCATATAAGGTACCGGACCATTGAAGCATATTCTAGGCAGAGGTTTTTGCCATCAGAAAGCAGCAGAGGTCGCTCTTCTCACTGAAAGAGCACGATGCGGTCAACATATTTGTCGACAGCCAAGCGGCGATAAGATCCATGCAGTCGTCCGCGTCAGTTCCAGAAGTGTCTTGGCGAGCAGGGAGGCACTAGATACCCTAAGCACGACAAAGTCAGTGCGGATCTACTGGGTTCCCAGTCACCAGGGTATCGAAGGAAACGAGACGGCGGACGTACTAGCTAAGGAAAGCGTCGGTCTGGCGAATACGAGAGCCGAGAACGTGCCTGTCTCCCTTAGAACGCTGCAAAGCGATCTAGAAAAGCAGGCCAGATCACAGACCGAAAGTAGATGGAAGAGTACCACCACCTGCAGAACCTCGAAAATCATGTGCAAAGACCGTAATCTGCAGGCCATTGTCTGGCTGCGGCGCATGCAACAAAGCTAGGCATCACCAACAGAGACAGTTGTAGGAAATGTGATGAACCTGGGGCAACCGAGACCCCCCTATCCGGACAACTAAGGGCCATATTGGCCTATGGGGGGCTCCGCTGAGGGTCGTCCGAGTCAACCTAACCTAACCCATGCTGAGGAAAACATGCCCTTGAGATGTTTCTTTCTACAGGAAAATTACCCAAAGCACACCTCAAAGCTGGTCAAGGCTTGTTTTACGGAAAAAAAAATGTAAACGTAATAACTTGGAAGGGTCAGTCTCCAGACCTAAACCCACCCCTTTGGGGTGATTTGAAACGTCGAATTGGTAAAAATACTTTTCGAAAAGCCAAAGAATTGTGGAGATATTGTACAAAAAACGTAGTATGAGATTCCAGTGGAGACTTGCCGCAAACTTATTGCTAGTACGCCAAGAAGAATCGCCAAAGTCATCCAAAAAAGGTGTGTAGCTATACAGGATACTAGTATAAGATTATAAATAATAAGAAAAAAGTGGAAAAATGTTGATAGATGTTGTAGAATTGCTGTACTTATTAGTTTTGCCAACCCTTGTTTATGTTTTTAAGGTTTAATATCGATCATAAAATATATATTTGAAATGAAAAATGCTTATGATAAATATTTAGATAGTCTACTGTAGGTTAAAAAAAAAAAGTACATTTGATTTTTTAATTCTAACTTTATCAATGAAAATTGTATAAGGCTGTATTTATCGACCCAATCGTACAATCGGTTATGAGCCATTCTTGAACATTATCTCGGCCATTTCTGTTTCATTCACATTATTCTTTCAGGTGATCTCAATAGAAATCACTTGAAAGAGAGTCATCTATTGGATAATCCTGAGTCTGCATGCAGTTAATGTAACCTTGCCTACACATTGCAGCGATACCTGTGATACACTTCTTGACATTTTCTTCACTAATGACCCTAGCAAGACTACTATATGACAAGGTACCAGTACCACCATTCTCTAAACATGACCTTATCTTCGTGATAAGGTCTACCTGATAAGTATATGACTATACTTTGGACTATAAACGTAATACTTTTACGCATTGTAACAGTTCATATTCCGGATTGACAACGGAGACAGAGAGTTAGTTTATACTTAAACAGGGAGACTTTATGTTCGAACATGAACAAATTATCGTCAAAATCATGCCACTTTCGGCTCCCTTGCAGAATGTTGAAACATAAACATATTATTGTACACATTCACTGATGTATCCAAAAAACTGATCTTTAAAGAAATCACATAAAGTAGACAAGTTATGATTGTTCGGGTGTAAACAGAGATCTGTAACCCATTTTTGTGGACATTGACATGCAATGACTGCATCTTTCAAGAGGCGATGCAATTACTGCACCGTCAAGTGGACCGTGTGACACCAGCAGAAGGCTGTTAAGCGAGCATGCAGGAAAGATATCTGTTAGACTAATATTCGAGGCAGATTAGCACGAAAGTTTCTAAGAGAACTAGACAAACATTCAACATAAACATAAAAATACCACTATAATTACTAATTACTAATTACTAGAAAGGTGTGTAATGATTAGTAATTTAATAAGAGGAAGAGAATTAGTGGTGGATATAATATGGTAGAGGGAATTATAATCCGAGCATAAGACCCTAAACGGTTCATGCAAGGAATAATTCGATCTACAAAGTGGAAGGAACAACAGTATAAAATTTCTAGTAAGTCTAATAGGAATCGTGAAGTTTATGCGGCTCAACAGATCAGGGCTGTCTATATCACCCCCGATCAAGTTGTGCATAAAAATCACACCAAGCATTTTTCTACGGTTAACTAAGGATGGGAGGTTTACTAATAGCAGTCTACTAGAGTAAGATGGGAGTTCACACCTTCATCCCAGTTAAGGCCCCGCAGGGCAAAGAGTAAAAAGTTTTTCTGTACTGATTCTATACGGTCCTGGTGTACTTTGTACTGAGGGCACCATACACAGGAGCCGTATTCTAAGATCGAACGAACAAGCGAGGTATAGAGAGTCTTTGTTATATAAGGGTTAAATTCCTTTGACCACCTCTTTATAAACCCAAGCACGCCCATGGCCTTATTTACCATCGTAGAAATGTGTTCGGAAAACTTTAACATGGGGTCTAACATAACATCCAGATCATCGAACAGGGTAATTCTCTCCAGAGAACCACCAAATAGGGTATAGGGAGCCAACAAAGCCAAAGTGAAATGTAATAACTTTGCATTTCGAGGCATTAAGGTGTAACAAGTTTGCACAACACCATGACTAAAAGTTATTGATATCGGATTGCAAGCGAGAATGAAATGAAATGAAATGCCCTTATACTGGACACAGAGCTTAACATCATCCGCATACATAAGTACTCGAGAGTATGTTAATACCGAAGAAAAGTCATTAATAAAGAGTATGAAGAGAAAGGGGCATCGGTGACTGCCCTGTGGTACTTCCGAAGAAACTGGTGAGGAGAGGGAGTCAGAGGTGAAGTTTATGTTCTAAAAGGAAATGGTTTACAGAGTCCAATGCTTTACTAAAGTCGGTGTAAATGACATCCGTCTGTAAGTTACCTTGAAAGCCTTTCATAATGAAAGAGGTAAACTCTAAAAAATATCTGAGTACACAACCAGGAACCCCGTCTGGACCCGATGAAAACACCGGCTAACTAGTCGAAGATCATGAAGTAAAGAACATACATTTAACAAGGGACTAAAAATGCCGTTCGGCCTCGGTCAACCGTATGGGTACGGATGACCAGAGTAGCTTTCCTCAGTAAAGGTGGTTTGGAAAAATTGAGCAAAAAGATCGGCGATTGCCTCATCAATCTTTGCCGACGTATTACGAAATAATAGCGAGGATGGGTGTGCGGACGTTCTACGCTTACTGTTTACGAAGCAGTAAAACTGTTTAGGGTCCTGAGAAAAACGTATCCTGAATCGAGATAGGTAATTCTTATAGCATTGAGACTTAAGAACGGAAAAGTTTAACCGAGCTATTTCATAGAGAGAGTGAGAAGTAGGAGAACCAACTTCTTGAAGTTTTGTACAAAGTCTTGATTTTAAGTTTTTTAGACTGGATAATTTGGTAAGCCAAGGGGGCCGTCCAGATCTAATCGGACAAGAAAGCGGGACAAAAGAATCAAAAAAAGGGCCAAGAGCATTGTAAAAAATGTTTGTGCCTTTTATGACATCAGTGCACAAGTACAAAGCGAACCAATCAAAATCCCTAATGAGGTTATTAAGCGTCGCAAACTCGGCTTTACGAAAGCAACGGACACGTTCAGGTAGCCTACTTGACCGTTCCAATAGAGCTGGTCCTATATCTAGCGACACTTCGGACGTAGGATGGTAGGCGTCTTCAGGTATAGTGAGTGGAAGGGCTCGGGTTAACAACACTATGGTCGGATCCGATACAAAGCACAAATCAAGCAATCGACCCAAGGAATTTTTCACATGGTTGACTTGAGACAGGGACAGGTCAAGCAAGCCGTCAACAAAGTCATGTCGTGACATGGGCACTAGGTTACTAGTCTACTCTTTTACCGAAGACCAGACAGTTCCTGGCAAGTTGAAGTCATCAAGAACTATCATATGATCTTTATCTGATAGCGAGGAAGATACAGCGGTTAATGCGGACAAGTGTTGCGCATAAATTGAAGTTTCCGAAGAAGGTGGAATATACGAGCAAGTAATGAATATATCAAAAGCGAGAATAATCACGTTTACACACAGGAATTCCAGTTCCTGTTGAACTTGGACTGTGAAGTGTTCCGTCAGGAAGTTAGAGTCCACTGCAATCAGAACCCCTCCTGCAAATCGAGATGAACGGTGCTTTCTAAAAGTTGTGTACCGACCTGCCAAAACCTCGGAACTAAGAATTTCCGGCTTTAACCAGGTTTCAGGAAACATAATAACATTGGAAGCAAATGCAACACTATCCCGGAAAAGAATGCCGAGCTTACTACGTAAGCCTCTAACATTCTGATAATTACTAAAAGAGAGGTTAGTCTTTTGGAAGGTTGGAAGCAGGACGGGAAGATGAGGAAGAGGAAGATGAGGTTGAGGACGGCATACTGAAATGATTTAAAATGCCGCTTTGGAATTGCTGACCAAGCGGTATGAAAATAAACGAAACATTTTCTCGTATCAGCTGAATCGTCTACTAGATTTACCAATGCTAGATCACGATTCAGCGAAACATATTAAATGGTTTTCTGATTCTATAAATGAGTCAATACATTTAATCAAAATAAAGTGACAATTAAAAGATTAAGTTGATGTGATTTTCGCGCACATAGTGTTGAAAAAGTTCAACAAAGATGCCTTACAATTATATGAAAGTCATATAAAAAGGACAAAAGAGATCCAAGCATTGCCAGATGTAATGGAATTTTTAGAACAACGGTACACTTCTCTTTACACTTCGCAGGATAATATGGCAAAATAAAAGAAAATTGTCCGCTATGTAAAATGGCAGGAAATACCATAATTCACTGATATAAGTTTAAGGGAATGAATCCGAGCTCCTTGGCACAAAATGCTGTAGGCATGATATGTATAAGAAATTCTTGTCTGAAATTCTTATGTGGGATTTGTAAAAAACCTCATCACAGCACACATAAAACTAAGGGCAAGGAATTGTGGCTATCAAAACCTTAGAGCTCTAATTGATTGTGGGTCGCAGTCTACCATAATTTCAGAGGAAGCTGCGCAAATATTAAACTTAGGACGAAAAAGTGTTCAAAGTACAAAGTTACTTTATCGGTAAAAACTCGTGGTTATAATGAAGGTCCTCTAAATATTGAAGTAAATATTCTTTCGAAACTAATAAAAGCTTTACCATTAAATTCTTTCAATAGTGGCAAAACTAAGTGGCAAGATTATGTGTTGGCAGACCCTAACTTTAAGAAACCAAGTAGGGTAGATGTAATAATTGGGATAGATTTTTATACCCATATTTTAAAAGACGGATTAGTAAAAATAGACGATCTTCTTGGTCAAAATACAGAATTCGGATGGATTATATCCGGTTGCACCAAATCAAAAGGTGATAAATTGATTATGGCGACAACAATTGAAGTTGGGGACTTAGAGCGACCCTGGGAATTGGAAATTGAAAAGAATTACTTAGAAGAAGATGTTTGCGAGAAGCATTTCTTGGAAACAACAAGAAGAGATGAGAATGGTAGGTATGTGGTTGAAATACCACTTAAAAGAGAAAAGGATCTAGGAGATTTAAAACCACAAGCTATGGCGCGATTTTACAGTTTAGAATGAAAGCTCAGAATAATAAAAAATTAAAAGAAAATTACGTAAAGTTTATCCATGAATATAAAAACTTAGGACATATGGTAGAGTACAAAGAAGATGGAAAATATTATCATATACATCGATATCTATCGTTGCTGATGGTGGCGTCTTTACTTTGCTCCGCCCAACAATTATTTTTTTCGGTGATTTAAGGAGAATGTTCAGGCCAGCAGCAAATAATTGCCGAGCACTGTGCCAACTCCGTGCGCTCCGGTCCCAACTCGCTCTCGTGCGCTCGGAGGGACGCTCGTGAGATTTACAATCCACCCGGCGCTCAAGCCAGCATAGAACATAGATAATAAGGCTTAGCTTAGTTACGTTTTTACCCCGCTTCAAACGGCCGATCTACTGCGCGACTCCCCCAAACAATAAACACACCTACATATATAAACCACGACACACATCGCCGCTAGGAGCCGCTAGGAGGTTTCACTGGATCATCAAGTTCGTCATTGAAGAATTGAGCAGCGATCCGCCCCACTACAAACATTGGTCCATTGAGCCGGATCTTCGCCTTCCCCATAAGGAGAAGCTCACCCCAGCTAGCATCGGCGGATCGCCAAGCAGACTGACCCGCTTCGACCAGAAGCTCAACGCTCCAGATGCTAGCACACCAACCCGCTCGCTCTCCCAAGTCCATCGAGAACAACTCCGAAGCCTGTGGGCAAAGGTGGACGCGGAGTTCGAGGCTTGTTCGGTGACGATGGCGAGTTAAAATGGTTCAAGTGCTAGTTGCGACGACGAAACTGTAAAAGGTTTATGTATCGTATGCAACCCAGCTTGCTACACTTATAAACATTAACATTATAACACCCGAAGAAGAACTCGATCCAGACAACAGCCTACAGAGGTCAATAGGACGACAAAAAACGTGGAAGACCCAATGAACAACACAAGTTGGTATCAGGCCTACATATCTTACCTATAAGTGGCATCTACGGGATGTCTGACATTTTCAGATTATCAGCCAACAGCTAGGCATCTAAATAAGTCAGATTACCAACTAAGCGATCAACATTATTTTCAATACGCTCGTTCCACCAATTGGGAACCACCACAACTTCTGAAGTCTAGCGCCGGCGCCACAAAAACCAATTCAACCACTCAATTAGAGCATAAGGAGAAAAAACGAGGGGGAACGTTGTGAGTTGCTGCGGACACCGCAACTCTACATTTATAACCGATACTTAGTCAGTATGGCTCTCCTCCGGCAGACGCCGCTAATATTAAACGACACGACAAAGAGTGCGTGCGAGAGAGACAGAAAATCAGTCTGAGCGTGACGTCGGGCGCTGCGTAGCCACTGCAAATTGATTTCTTGCTTTTGGCTACAAAAATGATCCGATCTGATCCAGATTCAGCAAACTGATAGATATGGTCATTATCTATGATTCTGCGTTTTTAGTTTTCTCGAATGTGCAATGTTGTGGATGCAACAGATTTTCGTCCTTTGTGTGGGTGGAAGTGAGATCTAACAGAAGTGCAGAACAGAACTTCTAACAGAAGTGAATTTGGTTACTCTAGCGTTAATAGTCTCTGAGATTTGTGGATGCCCCAGATTTTCGTTCTTTGCTGGGGCGGAAGGGGGTGTGGCGAAATTTTGACACAAAACGGTCAAGGTCCGATATCACAGGAGCTCTTATGGGTTCTGAGATCCTTGAACTCATATTTTGCAATTGGCAAAACTGACCATGAAACCTGTGTGTTAGAGAGAGACAGAGCGAGAAAGAATGAAATTGTTGTCTTGATTCTGGCTATAATAATTATACGATCTGGTTGAGATTTTACTCTCTAGAACATATAGTCATCCTCTACGATTCTGCGTTTTTGGTTTTATCGTATTTTTAAAAATGTGGATGCCACAGATTTTCGTCCTTTGTGGGGGCGGAAGTGGGCGGGGCAAAGTTTTGAAATATTCTTGTAGCAGTGACATATCACAGAAGTCTGGATCCAAAACATCGTTGTTCTAGCTCTTATAGTCTTTGAGCACTAGGCGCTGAAGGGGACGGACGGACGGACGGACAGACAGACAGGGCTCGATCGACTTGGCTATTGATGCTGATCAAGAATATATATACTTTATGGGGTCGGAAACGACTCCTTCTGGACGATACACACATCCATTTTAACCACAAATCTAATATACCCCAATACTCATTTGGAGTATCGGGAATAAACATTGAAAAACACTCAGCTAATAATTATAATTAGGATAATTATAAGTAATCATAACCACACAGTACATAAGAGACAAAATACCAGAAGATCTTCAATTCAATTAAAATTAAAATAAAAACAAAACATAAAACCACCCGCAGCTGATCATTACAAATGTGCCCAAAGCACAACCACCAACGGTCACACCCACAGCAAAGCACAAACGGGCACATTACCAGCTGATCCACGCAAAACGCGATTAGAACACGGAAGTGCGGAACAGCTGCTTTTCGGGAATAAAAGGGTCTCCGCCAGAGCGATCATCATCACAGTTCGGCCCGGCTAGTCAAGGGACAAGCATCGGAGGCTACAGCCAACCGCTACAGCCGAAGTATATTTTATCCTCCGCCTCCAAATCTCTCTCGGAGCGTACTTAAACCTTCGCATCCCAACTTCTCCTCGGAGCGTACCTAAGCCTCCGCCACGAATCATTTCCTCGGAGCGTACTTGAACCTTCGCGACGCAGACCCGCCCTAGAGGACGACAAAAACTGACCAGCACGCAGCAATCAGCCACGTGCGGCAAACCTCATAGACGTCCCAGAAGGAAGACCCCGAAGGAAAAGGACATATAATCCCATCCTAAACTCTGTACAATTAAGAACAATAGACCAACCCTATTTTTGTACCGCTTAATCCACGCCTTATTCTTGGAACATACCCCGGCCGTAGCGCCATTACAAACTCCCTCCATCCAGTAGATCAATTGATCTTGAAAAAAGTTGCTTGCAATTCGGAGCGTATCCATCGAAGCAAATAAAACGTTAAGAAAATTAAGAGAATGCTTGGAAATTCTAGATGACGATCTCGCTGACAATCACAGAGATGCTGCAAATACGGTGCTGCTTCTGCTTCCTCAATTAAAACAGAATAAATTATGAACGGAAGTCCTTAAAAAAGTTGTAAATTAAATTGGATGACACGAATACGACCTTATATGAGGAGTAACTGCTCAAATTTCTAGTAGAAAGAATTCGAGTTTCAGTAATGGAAAAACAGGACACCACACGCGCCTCTCCGTCACTGCTAGTGGGGAAGCATTGACACAAACGATAAGGGTGAGTACCTCTTTAGTTACTTACTGACCACTCAGATGATCTTATTAAACCAGGGGAGTGACCCCACCTTTATTATAAAGAGGTAAAGAGATCCTGGACCTTATACTTGCCTCTTACGAGATACTGGTGAAAATTGTATACTGGAGGGTCCTGGAAGAACACCCTTTCTCGGACCACAGGTACAGCAAACTGTATTCTCCTTTCATTACTGAATATATAATTTTATGATTACATAATTTTTCGAGTTTCGGGTTACATATGTATGTATGTTATATTCGTTATTATTAATAGGTAATGTTCTCTATTATTTTATTTTATTTCAATTAGGTTTTAGATGTTCAGTTTCTTAATCTACTATAAGGTGGGCTGTTAACAGCATTTTTAACTGCGAAAAGTTATTTATCTTTTTCATGTGATGCGGAAGCTGTTGCCAAATGCGAATGATATTGACGAAGAAATGCCTCTCGGAATTTAAACTTTTACGTCTGCGCAACCACAGTTAATCTTACGCTAGGCCAAAGCGGAAGCGAAATAAAAGAAGAAATGTTATGAATACTTTGCTGGATGTGGAAAAAACCTATTTTAATTAATATTAATATTAATATTATATTAATATTTAAGTTTAGTATTAAATATTTGCAGCCATCCAAGTCTTTGGGATTTCATATTTAGAAAAAATATTCTAAAATTTCACGGAGCCCCCGAATGGACTTGCAAAATAAAAGAATTAACATAGTGGAAGGCAATAGTGATAATGACACGAGTGAAAAATATATAACAAATATATTAAATTCTAACATACATAAATTTCAAAATTGACCGCGTCGTGTGTGCAAAGAACACTGTAAACAAACTGAAAATCACCGCGTCAGTCGTGCAATACCCTATCTGCAGCTACATATACCAAAAGCTTTGCACCATTGCTGTTCTTGTGTGGTTTTCGTTTACGAGTTTGAGCCAAGCGACGCTATGGCCTAAATTTGTCGGGTATATTCCTTTTGACCTCGTTTGGATATGAACAAACGAACTATGTACATAAACGCTTGAGCCACGCGACGCTATACTCTACAGTTGACAGGTATATTGATTGTTGACCTCGTTTGGGTACAACGGCCCATTCTTTCATTAAGTGCCTCGGCATTGAATACGATTATTAGAAACGACCTTTCGCCTTCAGTTGATTATATTGAAAATCAATATGACCTCAAAAGCCAACAAAAATATCCTCCTTGAAGAGCTAAAGGAAAAGCGCAGCTGCCGTGTTAAAAGCATTCGTCTATTAGCGGACCGTTTAGAAGCGGGGGATATTCCGCTGGTATTGACGGAGCTCGAGTGCAGACACGGCACGCAAACTTCAAGAGGAGATTGAAGATATAGACAATGAGTCTGACGATGAATTTCGAGCCGAGATGGAAGAACACTCAATTTACAAAAAAGGAAAAATGTATGTCACAGTTGATGAGACAAAACCTGCACTATCAGCTTATGGTGGCCGAACTCGTGCTTGACTTCCGAAGTTAGCACTTCCGCAGTTCAGCGGAAACTTTTTGGTCTTTAAAAACTTCATAGGTTTATTTGGTTCACAATGACGAAAGCATTATAATCATCGAAAAGTTCAACCATTTGCTTTCGTGTCTCTCTGATGACGCGTTGGGAACTGTAAGGGCGTTCCAAGTAACCATGGCTAGCTTAAAAAAGGTCTACGATAACGATTTTCTGATCTTCAAAAATCACATGGATGCCCTATTTAGTCTCCCAAAATGACTCAGCAATCAGCATCGTCCTTAAGGAACCTAATTGTTAAGACCTTAAAAGAAAAGTCTAGACATTTGCGAGTTGAGTTGGAAATTCAAACTAAATTTTATTCTTAAAATCAGAGCCTTATATGTGATTTGACAATGAGGTAGGAGGTACAATTTGGTAGCCTATAATTATCGTTAGACCTACGAAGAGGATACACTTTACTGAGGGTGTCTATTTGAGTACATGCTTACATTAGTTTTATTTTAGGACCGCATTTGTTAAGTGTTTTCTCCACTTGTGTTTTGTTGTCGTATTAATGGGTTACAGATCTCTGTTTACACCAGTGCAGTCATAACTTGTCTACTTTATGTGATTTCTTTAGAGATCGGTGTTGTTACATGAGTGAATGTGTACAATAATCTATTTATGTTTAAACATTCTGCAAGGGGCCGAAAGTGGCATTGTATTGACTATAATATGTTGATGTTTGAACACTAATAGATACCGCTTTATCCATATATGGTTCTCATATATGGCGATGATAAAAATATTTCGAATGCGTCGATCATTCATCTCGTCTTGAGCAGAGTCGGTCCAATTACCAAACAGAAATGGCAAGAACAGCTCGATTATAAGAAGACATTTGGTCGGCTGGCAGTAATGCAAATGTTCGAACTCGTAAAAACTGCATCCCTATGCATAAATTGTCTACAACAAGGCCACTCTGTAGCACGATGCAAAGCTAAGAAGTTTCGAGTGTGTGGCTGCTCACACCGTACCGTGCATAGGTACACAGTGGCGAATAAAAGTCTGGCGTTTCCATCACCCCCAGATAATTCTTCTCCTCCTCCTAATCAGAGTTAACCTTCCACTTCGCATGCTCTCCATGCGAAATCTATGGATAGAGTTATTCTGCCTACGTCGATCGTAAGCGTCCTAGATTGACAGTCTAGAGGCGTGAGTGTCGATCTGCCAGTGTCCCGTGATGGCTCGTGTAACTGCAGAACACTGTGTTCTAGGTCTATACAGGTCTGCCGAGCACTTTTTCGATCGATATTGCCATATCGATCTTGCCAGCTCCTGTTTGCACTTTGCTCGAATATTTCGTGCGCGAGAAGCCTGCACGTAGCCAAAGGCATCGCTTCTTGCTCACTCTCTGATAAGAGAGGAACTGTAGTGCCCTGCCTGGCTAACTCGTCGGCGGCGTCGTTCCCCTCAATGTCCCTGTGGGCGGGAACCCATATAAGGAAGATATCTAACTTCTCTGCGATCTCGTGCAGACCCATGCGTCAGTCGTTTACAGTCGCTGAGTGTGACGATATTCAGCCCAAAGCTTTAATAGCTGCTTGGCTTTCCGAAAAGGCAAACACAAAGTACCTGTCTAGGGGTAGTTTGGAGACAACGGAAATGGCCTCTTTAATTGCTTCAACCTTCGTTTGGAACAAACTACAGTGATCCGAGAGCCTGAAGCAGTAAGTGATGTTCAGCTCGGTACAGTAGACTCCGCCTACAGTGTAGAAGTGGACCGCATTACTGAGGACTTAGCACAGCGCTTACAGATTCGTAGGGAGGAGTCGTGTATCACCTTTTTTGGTATTGATGAGACCAATTCACAAGACAAGAAAAATATAAATTCTGGTCCTGGTAATTACTGGTCCATTTGGGGGTATCCCCCTGATCAAACACTTAACGTGAGTGACTGGAAAATCCCGAAGGACTTACCACTAGCAGACACATATTTCTTCAAGCCACAGAAGATAAAATATTTTGATAGGTGCAGAAACATTTTTCGAATTTTTATCTGGTGGTTAAACTAGACAAGGTCCTGACCATCCAACTCTGCAGAAAACGCTTCTCGACTGAATTGTATCGGGCAGATACACTCCAAAGGTGACTATGGCCCAAGAAGCGAGGAATTGTTTGAGTTGTCCAGAAGAGTCAGTAATATATATCGAGAACACACTACAAAAGTTTTGGTCACTGGCAGAATTGCCGTCTTCTAAAAAGTCTTCATCTCCTGAAAACAAGTTATGTGAAGAGCATTATCGAAAGACCACTCAGGTCGTGCCTTCAGGTCAGTTTGAAGTAAAACGTAAAGTAAAAAATTTCAAATCATTCAAAAATGACGGTTGGTTGACAAAGGAAATTCTCTGTATAGTTTTTAAAACAGTACTCTGTAGATTATATCTTAAATATAAACTCTTTTCACAATGTTAAAAATGTGAACCGGACCATAATGACAGGATGACTTTTATTGGATGTCAAACCAGGTTGATTTGTATACTTTCATGCTGAAAGTGTTATTCCACTCTACTAGGGATATATGTATGTCCTTTTGATACGAGTTATCTCAGCCAAGATTACGACGCAGGTTGGGACTACATCAGGTGGCCAAAAAATGTATTTGGATTTGGAAACTAGTGACTGTTTAAAAATGGTAACTTTAATAGATATTCCACTCCACAAGCACTCAAATAAAACTGAAGATGCTGAAATGCCCGATGCTGAAAAGCCTTACTGTGCATCGATGAAGGTATCGTTTTTTAAATATAAGGCTTACTGTGCATCGATTAAGGCATCGTTTTTTAAATATAAGGCTAAGCTAAAGCCCCTTGAACAATCCTCCTTCAACAGTCCTCTATTTGATTTTACAGTTACATATATATTCAAAATATTGCTGGTCCAACTTCTAAAGTAGAATGGATCTTTAATATTCACATGTTTTTTACCTTCTTAGTTTTGGATATATGTTATATGTTTAAAGTTAATGACCTTGGCATTTATGCGTTAATTCCCATATATCCACCATTTCGACGAAAGCTAAAGGAGTCCTGGGTTTAATCAAAAGATGGAATTCACTGACCTTTACAAAAAACTACTTTATGTTTCTCTTGTCCGGCTTATCTTGGAATATTGTTCTTTGTCTCCTCACTGGACTCAATTGGGACCCTTCTAGACATTTATTTTCTTATAAAAGTAGGCTGCGTCTGATCAGCATTCATTCTCTTAAAGCCCATAGGATCTGCCATGAAGTTCTCTTTCTTCAATCTATCTAATCTGATCATTGATCTTTCCGTAGCCGTAAGCTACTAAGCTTTTTTAATAGCTGTTGAAGTTTAACTGAAAATTTTTAATTTTTTTATTTATTAAATTTAAGGCTAATATAAAATATTAACTTAAAAACTATTCGAGAACTAGCTACTAGGGCCTTCAGCTCTGCTGTTTAATGGCTCCTGTTAGATATATTCGTTTAATTTAAATTTTTCTAAAATTGGTTAATTAAATTAATGTTTTCAGGTTTAGTATGTGTTCGCGAATAATATGCTCGACGGATTTGATTTTAGTGGACTGTATTTATTCTGTTCTTGTCTAGTTCGATGTCTATTTGGTACTGAATAATGCCGTCGCAGCGGCGATAAGAATATGTGTGTATATGGTGTTGTATGGCGGTGAATGGACGTCCAATTAAGAAGTGAGCCGGCGATAAATAGTTGACGTCAGTACCCGGTGTGTAGCATAGAGGACGTCAGTTGACCACTGCGCTGACTTGCGCAAGTAGGGTACGCATCTGCTCAAATGTAAGCATTGAGGTTCCGACGACTCGTCAAAGGTGCAGTTTAACCGATCGAACTGCCGATTCCCATTTTCCACCCCAATGAGATGAACCAGGCGGAGTGAATACCCATTGTATGCCGTCATCCGCCTGGGTATGAGAAACCAGGTCGGTGTGTTGCTGTGACGCCAGTAGGGTTTGCATTTCATCGAGTGAGCGTTTCGCGCCGCTGAAATTTGTGCCGTTGTCACTGTAGATTTTGGCACACTTGCCACGTAGAGATATGAAGCGCCGCAGTGCAGCCAGGAACGTTTCAGTGGTGAAATCCGTGACAAGCTCCAAATGTATTGCCGATGTGACCAGGCAAACGAATAGGCATATATAGCCCTTGCTTGTACGTGGTTTGCGAACCTTGCCATCCTTGAGAAGGATTGGCCCAGCATAGTCGCAACCGGTGTTGACAAATGACAGTGCTTGTGTGATACGAATGCTCAGCCATTCGTTGCTGTGATGTATGCTGTCTTTGTTGAAAGCAAGCCAAACATTCGTGCGTGATTTTGCGTACGAGGTTACGTGCGCCAAATATCCAGAACCTTTGCCGAACAATTTCGAAGAGTGCAGAAACACCAGGGTGGAGGTTGACCCGGTGCTCTTGTTCCAAGATCAGTTTCGTGATGCGATGAGTCTTTGACAGCAAAACTGGATGTTTCGCCTCTTTTGGCAATTGAGAGTGATGCAATCGTCCGCCGACCCTGAGTAGATTTTCTTTGTCACTTATTGGTGACAGTTTCACAAGCTGCGATCGGCTCCGTAATGGCTTCTTGACAAGTAGCAATTGGTAGTCATCTTGAAAGCAGGTTTGCGCGTAACGCAAACACAGAATCCGTGCAGTCCTGATCTCATGCAATGTTAGAGATTGGGAGCTCCTGTCCTGGGAGCTCCTCATTGGGAGATGCATGTTTTGTGCGTTGGATGAAGCGAAGGACATAGCCAATAGTGTGCAAAAGCTTCCGCCAGGAGGAGACTCGGGCTATTAGTTCTTCCAGTGGATTATCCAATTTTGATTCGGCCAATGTAGAAAAACAATTGGTTTTGACTTCGTTTTGTATGCCAGTTTCTGAAAGAGTAACGTAAAACTTTGAGTTGTTCAACTTTACCAAGAATTGATCGTTGTCAGTCCACCACAGCCGAAAGTCGATAAGGTCGGCAGCCATGAGCCCTCTGGACGCACAGTCAGCTGGGTTTGTTTTTGAGTCCACATGACGCCAAGCATGGCATGGAATGGAATCCAGAATTTCCGAGCTTCGATTCCCAACAAACGTCTTCAGCTGGGCTGGTTCATATGATAGCCACGATAAAACACTTGTAGAGTCGTACCATGCAAATACAGTTGTATCTCTGTGTCGTAATCCAGCCTTAATTGATCGTATGAGTTGGCTCAGAAGAAGTGCTCCGCAAAGCTTCAGGCGTGGCAAGGATTGCTGCTTGAGTGGAGCCACCCTTGTCTTTGCAGCCACTAAAGATACGGACACAGAGCCGTCGTCGTGTATTACTCTGCTTCAAACTACAGCAGCGTATGCCTTGATAGAAGCATCGGAGAATCCGTGCAACACGATGTTGTCTGCGTCGTTGACAACCAAACGTGGTAGTTGAAACTGCTGCAATGTGTCGAGGTCAGCTCGCCACTTCAGCCAATTGTCCGCCAATTATTGGATACCCATTTCCCGAGCTCTAGCTTGGCGCAGGACATTAGTTGTATAAGTTCATTCCGGTTCCGCAGTAGCTCATCCTCACTGTTTGATCCAGTAAGAACATCGTCAACGTAGAAATCTTCCAGTAGGAATTTCGCAGCATTCGGAAATTCATGATGATGATCCGAAGCCAGTTGTTGCAACACCCGAATCGCTAGGAATGGCGCACATGGAGTTCCGTAGGTGACGGTACATAGTTGAAAGTGCTTGATTGAATCGGTTGGATCATCCCTCCAAACGATTCTCTGAAAATCTCGATGCTTATTGCAGACCCATATTTGGCGGAACATTTTCACAATATCCGCTGAGAATACGAATTTGTACATTCTGAAGCGCAAGAACACAGCAAACAGATCGCGTTGAATGCTCGGCCCTGTAAAGAGAGTGTCATTCAAAGTCTTACCATTGGCGTCGCGGAATGACCCGTCGAAAACTACTCAGAGTACTCCGAGTAGTTTTCGACCCAACACAGGTTGGTGTGGCATGTAGAAATGTTGCCTAGAGGTGATTTTTTCCGTTGGCAGTTGTCGCATGTGTCCCAAAGTCTGATATTCTCGCATGAAATGTATGTATTGTATTCGTAGCTGCTCATTCTGTTGCAAGCGACGTTCAACCGTTTTGAAACGCTTGAGAGCGCCTTGTAGAGTATCTCCAAATTCCGGGGTGTGTGGTATGGAATGGAAGCTCCACGATATACTTCCCATTTTCATCGCGAGTGTGTGTGGTGAGAAAGTGTTTCTCGACCTGTTCATCTTCGGGTTCAAGTTTGGTCGTGCTGTCGACGTTCTCCAACTCCCAAAACTTTTGCTTGAGTAGATTGTGCAGTGCCTTGTGCACATACAATCGATGGTGTGCCCTCTGCTTGGGCAATGTGACTTGAAGTCACTGAAGTGTTATAATGCGCGTTTGAATTGCTCTGATTCTCCCCTTTTCTTTGCGCAAAGGTCCCGATAATACCCGATGTAGTATCTGGTAAATGGAGTAGTGAATGGTGATGACCTTTGCATTGTTTACATGTGTATTTTAATTTACACTTGTTGCCCAAATGACCAGGCTTCAAACTATAGCATAGATTTTTATCTTTTACAAAAGATCGCCTTTGCAAACATGTCTTATCCAAAAATTGTGGACAGCCATACAGAATACGTTCTGTCGAATGGCATTTGGTGCAGTTGCTGCCTTCGACTGCCACCATCGAGTGTGTGAACCTTTTTATACCCGATACACAAAATGAGTATTGGGGTATATTAGATTTGTGGTAAAAGTGGATGTGTGTAACGTCCAGAAGGAATCGTTTCCGACCCCATAAAGTATATATATTCTTGATCAGCATCAATAGCCGAGTCGATTGAGCCATGTCTGTCTGTCCGTCTGTCCGGCCGTCTGTCTGTCCGTCCCCTTCAGCGCCTAGTGCTCAAAGACTATAAGAGCTAGAACAACGATGTTTTGGATCCAGACTTCTGTGATATGTCACTGCTACAAGAAAATTTCAAAACTTTGCCCCGCCCACTTCCGCCCCCACAAAGGGCGAAAATCTGTGGCATCCACAATTTCGACCATACGCAGAATCGTAGAAGATGACTGTATCTTCTAGAGTGCAAAATCTGAACCAGATCGTATAATAATTATAGCCAGAATCAAGAAAATAATTTCATTCTTTCCCGCTCTGTCTCTCTCTAACACACAGGTTTCATGGTCGGTTTTGCCAATTGCAAAATATGAGTTCAAGGATCTCAGAACCTATAAGAGCCAAAGCAACCAAATTTGGTATCCACACTCCTGTGATATCGGACCTTGACCATTTTGTGTCAAAATTTCGCCACACCACCTTCCGCCGCCGCAAAGGACGAAAAACTGTTGCATCCACAATATTGAGGATACGAGAAAACTAAAAACGCAGAATCATAGATAATGATCATATCTATCAGATTGCTGAAACTGGATCAGATCAGATCATTTTTGTAGCCAAAAGGAACAACTCAATTTGCACTGGCTACGCAGCGTCCGACGTCACGCTCAGACTGATTTTCTGTTTCTCTCGCACGCACTCTTTGTCGTGTCGTTTAATATTAGCGGCGTCTGCCGGAGGAGAGCCATACTGACTTAGTATCGGGTATAACTTTAGAGTTGCGGTGTCCGCAGCAACTCACAACGTTCCCCCTCGTTGATTTGTCCCCGTGAGTTACTATTTTCCCTTCAGACTGCAGACTGCAGAATTCGAATTCACCGCGCCTTTAAACTCGACCCTCTCGCTCTCTCTAGCAGCACGCATAGACATGTTCGTCGTGTTCTGGTTTGCAGCTAACTGTTCAAATAGCTGTTGTTGTTGTTGTAGCAGGCTGAGTACTGTGTCGTTGTTTAGATGAAGCTCTCTGCTGCCATCTCGTTGATCGTTGCAGTTGTAGTTGGTTGTACTAACCCCTTTTTCTCCAAAATCATTGCATGTGCCAATAGATACTTTAGATACATAGAAGGGCTATGGAATCTCCAAGTTGTGAGAACTCTTTCCAAGCCGATTGGAGCAGTTCCATCCGTGAGGTGACCTCCGCCGTTGTAGCTGGTTCCTCCCGTTCAGCCCAGGCCAATGCGCGTGTGATAATGGCCTTGAGTCTGCCCCGGGCTTTTACCAATGCCTTTAATTGTTCCATTGTAAACATCTAAAAGGTGATCCACTGAGAGTGTCCCCACAGGGACAACGTTGTGCGGTTTTGCCGGTTAACAGCTGTTCATGAGTCAATTTTTCATGGCCGATACGTAGGCGGATGAATGGTCCATTTGGATTTTATACATTTTGGTGGATAGATCGTGGGTGAACCACTCGGGTTGAACATCTTGTATCGGTGGGGGATTTGGTTCCAATCTTCAGAGTGTCTTTGGGTTGAGACCTGGGGGATGAGCCTTTTTATATCATTTTCCTCAGTGGGAGTATGTAGTAAAGTTGGGGCCTTTGAGACGTGATTTGCAGCTAAGTCCGCATACTCATTACCTTGGATACCCTGATGACTGGGCACTCAGAAAAGAGTTCGCTTTTTTGGATATTGAATGCACAGGTTTCGAATCTCGGCATTTATTTTATTGTGGCAGTTTACATTTTTGACAGCTTCAATAGTGGAGAGGCGTTCTGTGCAGATCGTAAATAGACCGCGGCTTTCCTTTGCGTATGTGCAGGCTTTACAAATGGCGAAAGCCTCTGCAGTGAAGATTGAGGAATAATCAGGAAGTAACCGTAAGTAATCGCTGTTAACCACGGCAAAGCCGGTGCCAGAGATGTTTTTTGATACATCGGTAAATAGCCAGTAAGACTTACTCCTTTTCGAAAACTCTTCCAAGAAGAGCTTTCGGAAAACTCCGCTCATAGTATTTCCTTTTTTGAGTTGGTGAAGTTGGAGATTGAAAGACGTACTGCGTAGCTGCCTGGTTTTCCTGGAGGTTGTATTTTGTGTTGTTTCCAGAGCATGACGCAGCGTCGTATGGTTGAGGGTACTTTGTGTTTATGTTTGGCATTTATGGCACTCATGAAATATTTGTTGAGTAGCCCGTTGGCTGACGACGAGAGTGTTAGCCGCAGCATTGGTACGGTGTTTGGATTTTTTTTTAAATTTGCAATTGCGCTCCATCCTTCCGATATTCGGACGTAGACGATTTTTGCAAGGATAAGAGCTCTTATGATATATATTAACGTATTAGCATGGACATCTAAAAATTTTGATCTTAGAAATCGAACGATGTTAAGTCTAGATTCTAATTGTAATCTTAATTGTAGACAGTGTTCTTTAAAGTTAAATTTATTAGCGAAAACATTTCCAAGAATTTTCAAGTTCTCTACAGATTGAATTGTCGTATTCTTAAAACTAAGATCATTGTTTCTCGACGAGCACTGATGTTTTCTGCAAATATGCAGTATTTTACATTTGTTGGTGGATAGTGTGGCACCCGACAAGTTTCCCCACTCCTGAATATCTTTAAGTATTTTTTTAAAACAAATATGTACAGAGTTTGTGTTTTTTATCTTAGTGTAGATGATTTCATCGTCTGCATAAACTGTTAAACTAATGTTTTTATACCTAAGAATTATTTTACTAAGTTTGTCGAAAGCAATTATAAACAATACGACGGAAACAGGGGACCTTGTGGGATGCCACTGTGAAGTGAAATTGGGAGAGAGAGAGTATTGTTGACTCGAACTCTGAAGGAGCGACGAGTCATAAAGCCCTTCACTGCATTAAAGGCCTTAGGACCCAATCCCCAAAGTTCAAGCTGATCAAGGACGACGTGAACGCCTACGCGATCGAAAGCCCTTTCGAAATCCGTACCTAGCAAAGGAACGTGGTTTTTAGAGGAAAGGGCGTCTGACACGAAATGTTTGATTTTCAGAAGAGAGTCAACAGTGCTGTGCTTGCTTTGAAATGCAACTTGGCTGGGGATAGAAGATTGTTCCTGTCCAAATACCACATTAGTCTGCGTGCTACAATTTTTTCAAAGAGTTTGATTGAGCAAAGCAACAAAAAAATGCTACTGACCAAGTGTGGGGGTAGATCCCGTTGTTTAAAATGCAGTTATAGATGTTAATGAGTCCCTGCTTAACATGTTTAGCTGAATTCTTTAGAATTCTACGTTTGCCAGTTAGAGTTTTGACGTAGGCCCAGATTTTTTTTGGTAGAAGATATGGGGAGTGGCTTGTGAGGTGGTTAAGTGATTGACGCTTGGAGGCTTTATCTTCTCTTTTGAATAAAGCTTTAGTTTTCTTATATGCCACAAGATTTTGGGTCGTTTCGCTAAACTTGAACTCTGACCATAGTGTTTGCTTGTGCTCGCGTAGTTTAGTGAGAGTGGCGTTCCACCAAACTATATTGGCTTTGTGCACAATACGCTTAGTTTGAGGAATAGACATGTTAGCTGCATTCCTTATAGCTTTGGTCATTATAGAAACTTCTTTGTTAATGTTAAGGATGTTTTGTAATGACTTGAATGGCGTGAGTAGGTGGTAGAATTTGTCCCAGTCAGCTTTGTCAGTTTTGTATTTGGGGGTTGATTTCATTTTATCTGGCTCATACTGCGTAATTTAGGATGGTAAGGTTTGCTTTAGAGAGAAAGCTTTAAATTTGTTTCCCACGGGAATTCGCTGCAGCTGAACCCCAATAGTGGGCCCCAAGAGTTTAGGTCTCCAGAGAGGATAAGAGGCGTCGACATTTTGGTGGAGAGGGCTAGAAGTTCGCCTTCCGCGAAGCTCTGACTAGGAGGTATATAACAATTGACGATTGAGATCTTTGGGTTAACTTCTAGCTGCAATGCTTTGCAGAGAATAAAGGAGTTAATAGTGATTTGATTATGCGGAATGTGGCGTTTTATTAAAACTCCAATACCTTGCTTTGCTGTAGTTATGCTGTCGTGGTTTTTAAAGTATCCCTTGTACGATTTTGGTTAAATTATATTCTTGGAGCCATGAGGTAAATGTGTCTCTTGGATACATATAACTTCTGGGTTAACTGGGTTTATTAGTATTATTAATTCCTGATAATTATTTATGATGCCGTTCATATTCCATTGAACTATTTTAATAGGCATTGAAAATTAATGAGCCATATTTGGTTATATGTATCTTCTTCCACTTCCTGATATGTGTTACACTTAGATTCTGTATTTGAAATTGTATTGTATTGATAGGGTTTTTATACCCGATACTCAAAATCAGTATATTATATAGTATATTAGATTTTTGGTAAAAGTGGATGTGTGTAACGTCCAGAAGGAATCGTTTCCGACCACATAAAGTATATATATTCTTGATCAGCATAAATAGCCGAGTCGATTGAGCCCTGTCTGTCTGTCCGTCCGTCCGCCTGTCCGTCTGTCCGTCCCCTTCAGCGCCTAGTGCCTTCAGTGCTCAAAGACTATAAGAGCTAGAGCAACGATGTTTTGGATCCAGACTTCTGTGATATGTCACTGCTACAAAAATATTTCAAAACTTCGCCCCGCCCCTTTTCCGCCCCCACAAAGGACGAAAATCTGTGGCATCCACATTTTTAAAGATACGATAAAACCAAAAACGCAGAATCGTAGAGAATGACCATATCTTTTAGACTGCAGAATCTGATCAAGAAAACAATTTCATTTTTTCTCGCCCTGTCTCTCTCTAACACACACGTAGCATAGCCGGTTTTGCTTAGAGTAAAACATTAGCGCCTAGATCTCAGAGACTATAAAAGCTAGAGCAACCAAATTTGGTATCCACACTCCTAATATATCGGACCGAGACGAGTTTGTTTCAAAATTTGATATCCGCACTCCTGTTAAATCTCACTATAAAACGTATATCTCAAAGTTTCGCCTTACTCCCTTCCGCACCCACAAAGGACGAAAAACTGTTGCATCCACAATATTGAGGATACGAGAAAACTAAAAACGCAGAATCATAGATAATGATCATATATATCAGATTGCTGAATCTGGATCAGATCAGATAATTTTATAGCCAAAAGGAACAACTCAATTTGCACTGGCTACGCAGCGTCCGACGTCACGCTCAGACTGATTTTCTGTTTCTCTCGCACGCACTCTTTGTCGTGTCGTTTAATATTAGCGGCGTCTGCCGGAGGAGAGCCATACTGACTTAGTATCGGGTATAACTTTAGAGTTGCGGTGTCCGCAGCAACTCACAACGTTCCCCCTCGTTGATTTGTCCCCGTGAGTTACTATTTTCCCTTCAGACTGCAGACTTGCAGAATTCGAATTCACCGCGCCTTTAAACTCGACCCTCTCGCTCTCTCTAGCAGCACGCATAGACATGTTCGTCGTGTTCTGGTTTGCAGCTAACTGTTCAAATAGCTGTTGTTGTTGTTGTAGCAGGCTGAGTACTGTGTCGTTGTTTAGATGAAGCTCTCTGCTGCCATCTCGTTGATCGTTGCAGTTGTAGTTGGTTGTACTAACCCCTTTTTCTCCAAAATCATTGCATGTGCCAATAGATACTTTAGATACATAGAAGGGCTATGGAATCTCCAAGTTGTGAGAACTCTTTCCAAGCCGATTGGAGCAGTTCCATCCGTGAGGTGACCTCCGCCGTTGTAGCTGGTTCCTCCCGTTCAGCCCAGGCCAATGCGCGTGTGATAATGGCCTTGAGTCTGCCCCGGGCTTTTACCAATGCCTTTAATTGTTCCATTGTAAACATCTAAAAGGTGATCCACTGAGAGTGTCCCCACAGGGACAACGTTGTGCGGTTTTGCCGGTTAACAGCTGTTCATGAGTCAATTTTTCATGGCCGATACGTAGGCGGATGAATGGTCCATTTGGATTTTATACATTTTGGTGGATAGATCGTGGGTGAACCACTCGGGTTGAACATCTTGTATCGGTGGGGGATTTGGTTCCAATCTTCAGAGTGTCTTTGGGTTGAGACCTGGGGGATGAGCCTTTTTATATCATTTTCCTCAGTGGGAGTATGTAGTAAAGTTGGGGCCTTTGAGACGTGATTTGCAGCTAAGTCCGCATACTCATTACCTTGGATACCCTGATGACTGGGCACTCAGAAAAGAGTTCGCTTTTTTGGATATTGAATGCACAGGTTTCGAATCTCGGCAATTATTTTATTGTGGCAGTTTACATTTTTGACAGCTTCAATAGTGGAGAGGCGTTCTGTGCAGATCGTAAATAGACCGCGGCTTTCCTTTGCGTATGTGCAGGCTTTACAAATGGCGAAAGCCTCTGCAGTGAAGATTGAGGAATAATCAGGAAGTAACCGTAAGTAAACGCTGTTAACCACGGCAAAGCCGGTGCCAGAGATGTTTTTTGATACATCGGTAAATAGCCAGTAAGACTTACTCCTTTTCGAAAACTCTTCCAAGAAGAGCTTTCGGAAAACTCCGCTCATAGTATTTCCTTTTTTGAGTTGGTGAAGTTGGAGATTGAAAGACGTACTGCGTAGCTGCCTGGTTTTCCTGGAGGTTGTATTTTGTGTTGTTTCCAGAGCATGACGCAGCGTCGTATGGTTGAGGGTACTTTGTGTTTATGTTTGGCATTTATGGCACTCATGAAATATTTGTTGAGTAGCCCGTTGGCTGACGACGAGAGTGTTAGCCGCAGCATTGGTACGGTGTTTGGATTTTTTTTTAAATTTGCAATTGCGCTCCATCCTTCCGATATTCGGACGTAGACGATTTTTGCAAGGATAAGAGCTCTTATGATATATATTAACGTATTAGCATGGACATCTAAAAATTTTGATCTTAGAAATCGAACGATGTTAAGTCTAGATTCTAATTGTAATCTTAATTGTAGACAGTGTTCTTTAAAGTTAAATTTATTAGCGAAAACATTTCCAAGAATTTTCAAGTTCTCTACAGATTGAATTGTCGTATTCTTAAAACTAAGATCATTGTTTCTCGACGAGCACTGATGTTTTCTGCAAATATGCAGTATTTTACATTTGTTGGTGGATAGTGTGGCACACGACAAGTTTCCCCACTCCTGAATATCTTTAAGTATTTTTTTAAAACAAATATGTACAGAGTTTGTGTTTTTTATCTTAGTGTAGATGATTTCATCGTCTGCATAAACTGTTAAACTAATGTTTTTATACCTAAGAATTATTTTACTAAGTTTGTCGAAAGCAATTATAAACAATACGACGGAAACAGGGGACCTTGTGGGATGCCACTGTGAAGTGAAATTGGGAGAGAGAGAGTATTGTTGACTCGAACTCTGAAGGAGCGACGAGTCATAAAGCCCTTCACTGCATTAAAGGCCTTAGGACCCAATCCCCAAAGTTCAAGCTGATCAAGGACGACGTGAACGCCTACGCGATCGAAAGCCCTTTCGAAATCCGTACCTAGCAAAGGAACGTGGTTTTTAGAGGAAAGGGCGTCTGACACGAAATGTTTGATTTTCAGAAGAGAGTCAACAGTGCTGTGCTTGCTTTGAAATGCAACTTGGCTGGGGATAGAAGATTGTTCCTGTCCAAATACCACATTAGTCTGCGTGCTACAATTTTTTCAAAGAGTTTGATTGAGCAAAGCAACAAAAAAATGCTACTGACCAAGTGTGGGGGTAGATCCCGTTGTTTAAAATGCAGTTATAGATGTTAATGAGTCCCTGCTTAACATGTTTAGCTGAATTCTTTAGAATTCTACGTTTGCCAGTTAGAGTTTTGACGTAGGCCCAGATTTTTTTTGGTAGAAGATATGGGGAGTGGCTTGTGAGGTGGTTAAGTGATTGACGCTTGGAGGCTTTATCTTCTCTTTTGAATAAAGCTTTAGTTTTCTTATATGCCACAAGATTTTGGGTCGTTTCGCTAAACTTGAACTCTGACCATAGTGTTTGCTTGTGCTCGCGTAGTTTAGTGAGAGTGGCGTTCCACCAAACTATATTGGCTTTGTGCACAATACGCTTAGTTTGAGGAATAGACATGTTAGCTGCATTCCTTATAGCTTTGGTCATTATAGAAACTTCTTTGTTAATGTTAAGGATGTTTTGTAATGACTTGAATGGCGTGAGTAGGTGGTAGAATTTGTCCCAGTCAGCTTTGTCAGTTTTGTATTTGGGGGTTGATTTCATTTTATCTGGCTCATACTGCGTAATTTAGGATGGTAAGGTTTGCTTTAGAGCGCTAAAAGCGCTAACGAACAATAGTTTTGCGATTCTTAGTGACCCAAAAGAAGATGATGATAACGCTCAAATATCTAAGGCCAAGCAAGTAACGCCTCCACCTATTTATGTGCGTCAGGCAAATTGAACTGAAATGGTTGCAAAAATTACAAAAAATTGTATGTCACGTCCTAAACCCCTAAACCATAAAATAAACAAAAATACAAGTCAATGACGAACATATCTATCGATCAGTGGCCATGAATTACTGTACCTAACAACTTAAAAGTTGCAAAGGATTATAAGCTGTTATTAAAGGAATCGAATAAACAGTTCCAGTCAATGAGATGATAGCTGGACTTAAAGATAAAGGCTTTGAAATCAAAATGAACATAAACATAATAAAATTAAAAAAAATTCTCCAACCAATGTTCAAGGTAGAACTGACCCCTGATAGTATGCCCATAGGTAAAAATAAAGTTCACCCAACTCCAATATACGTTGAGGAATCACACAAACGCAAACGCCCAGTCATCCGACGAAACTTGCGTTGAGTTTCTTTTGCTGAGGCGTTAAGTCGTACCCGTTGTACGAGTCGTACGCCTCAGTCTCTAAGCCAAAACTTCAACAAAACACTACAGAAATTACTGGCCAACGTGCCTCTACAAATGGAATTGAATCAATACTGGTAACTAGAGCAAATACAACGGTAGCAATACAACAAACGATTCATTAACTTATGCGCAATCAAAATCACCTCTGGTAGCTCTTAATCAAACAGAAATCTGCTTAAACGGTTTCTCTAAATGTATCTTTCTAGAATGTGAATGGCATTTCACAGCAGAAATGCGAGCTCTTGCAGTTCCTCGATCAACACGACATTAACGCTACAACTTCTATCCGACAAACCATCCCGATTTTAAGGCTTATGGAGATACTGGACTTCTGATCAAGCTTCCCATCAGGCATGATCTGTAACTTATCTACAGGCAACATCAATTCATATCGAAACTCAAAGCGGTTACTTAAGCCTAGCCGCAGTGTAGTGCCCACCGCACTTCTTCGTTTTAATTTTACTATTACAAGAAGAGTGACGCAGGCTCAGATTCGTTTAGAACACTGCACAGATCTATCATTGGATCACTCGCCAATTTCACGTTTATGACCAACCACAGTTCTCAAAACGCCCACACTTTCTTACTTCTAGCAAAACAGATTAGCTCATTTACAAGAAATATAGAAGTTCCCATATTGATGACTGTAAAGATGACTTAAAAAGATGAGTTGAAGCATTATTGGCTGTAATGTCACTGGCTGCAAAACGCTCCACTCCAATAATAACAGGTATTAAAATTCACAACAGCAGTCGTGTTCCTAGGCATATTGAAGAGCTACTGTAAGATAAGATAAGCCTTCTGCGAAAATGGCAAGACCATAGATTACCCACCTCGAAGGACCGGTTAAAATAGCCAACCACTACTCAAATAAACTATATGGAGCAATCCTCTCCTAATAGCAAATGATTCCCCCCTGTGGAAAGCTAAATCAGGCGTGTGTCCGTTTATGTGGACGTTGACATGCAATGACTGCATCTTTCAAGAGGCGATGCAGTTACTGCACCGTCAAGTGGCCCGTGTGAAACCAGCAGAAGGCTGTTACGCGCGGATCCCAGGCAAAACGCAGCCCTCCTCCCGCCCAACCGACCGAGGGGCGCTGCCGCATGACGCGCGGTGCGTAGCCGAACCAAACGCGAACATGCAAGAAAGATAGCTATTAGACTAACATTCGAGTAAAATTAGCACTAAACTTACTAAGAAACTAAGCATGCAATCAAAATACAAATACCACTACAGTTACTAATTAATAGAAAGGTGTGTAAGGATTAATAATTTTATAAGAGGAAGAGAATTAGTGTTGGATATAATATGGTAGAGGGAATTATAGTCCGAGCATAAGACCCTAAACGGTTCATGCAAGGAATAATTCGATCTACAAAGTGGAAGGAACAACGGTATAAAATTTCTAGTCAGTCTAATACGAATCGTGAAGTTTATGCGGCTCAACAGATCAGGGCTGTCTATGTCACCCCTGATCAAGTTGTGCATAAATATCACACCAAGCATTTTTCTACGGTTAACTAAGGATGGGAGGTTTACTAATAGTAGTCTACTAGAGTAAGATGGGAGTCTTACACCCGCATCCCAGTTAAGGCCCCGCACAGCAAAGAGTAACAAGTTTTTCTGTACTGATTCTATACGGTCCTGGTGTACTTTGTACCATACACAGGAGCCGTATTCTAAGATCGGACGAACAAGCGAGGTATAGAGAGTCTTTGTTATATAAGGGTTAAATTCCTTTGACCACCTCTTTATAAACCCAAGCACGCCCATGGCCTTATTTACCATCGTAGAAATGTGTTCGGAAAACTTTAACATGGGGTCTAACATAACATCCAGATCATCGAACAGGGTAATTCTCTCCAGAGAACCACCAAATAGGGTATAGGGAGCCAACATAGCCAAAGTGAAATGTAATAACTTTGCATTTCGAGGCATTAAGGTGTAACAAGTTTGCACAACACCATGACTGAAAGCTATTGAGATCGGATTGCAAGCGAGAATGAAATGAAATGTCCTTGTAGTTTAACATCATCCGCATACATAAGTACTCGAGAGTATGTTAATACTGAAGGCAAGTCATTAATAAAGAGTGTGAAGAGTAAGGGGCCTACATGGCTGCCCTATGGTACTCCCGAAGAAACCTTTACTGGTGAAGAGAGATAGTTTTTGAAGATAACTCTTTGAGACCTGGAACAAAGATAGCTAGAAATCCATCCCAGGAGGTTGGGCGGAAACCCTAAAAGGTCCAGTTTATGTGCTAAAAGGGAATGGTTTACAGAGTCGAATGCTTTACTTAAGTCGGTGTAAATAACATCCGTCTGTACGTTACCTTGAAAGCCTTTAATAATGAAAGAGGTAAACTCTAACAAGTTCGTGGTGGTTGATCGCCGCCTTATAAATCCATGCTGAGTTGGAGATATAAGTGACTTGCAGAGATGTTGCAAGTTCGGAGTTAAAACCTTCTCAAACAATTTGGGAAGAGCGGATAACTTTGCTATACCTCTATAATTTTTTGCATCTGACTTTATGGAGAGGAATTATAAACGATTCCTTCCAGATTGGGGGGAAGCAAGAGGAATCAATGGACAGGGTGAATAGTTTAAGCAATGGTCCACACAGAGCCTCGGCGCAGTACCTGAGTACACAACCTGGAACCCCGTCTGGACCCGGTGAAAACACCGGCTTAACTAGTCGAAGATCATGAAGTAGGGAATATTCATTTAACAAGGGACTGAAAATGCCGTTCGACCTCGGTAATCCGTATGGGTACGGTTGACCAGAGTAGCTTTCCTCAGAATAGGTGGTTTGGAAAAACTGGGCAAAAAGATCGGCAATTGCCTGATCATTATTTGCCGACGTATTACAAAATGATAGCGAGGATGGGTGTGCGGACGTTCTACGCTTACTGTTTACGAAGCAGTAAAACTGTTTAGGGTCCTGAGAAAAACGTATCCTGCAGCGAGATAGGAAGTTCTTATAGCATTGAGCATTAAGAACTGAAAAGTTTGACCGAGCTATTACATAACGAGAGTGAGAAGTAGGAGAGCCCACTTCTTGAAATTTTTTATAAAGTCTTGATTTTAAGTTTTTTAGACTGGATAACTCTTTGGTAAACCAAGGGGGTTTTCCAGATCTAATCGGACAAGAAAGCGGGACACAAGAATCAAAAAATGTGCCAAGAGCATTGTAAAAAATGTTTGTGCTTTTTGTGACATCAGTGCACAAGTACAAAGCGGACCAATCAAAATCCCTAATTAGGTTATTAAGCTTCGCAAACTCGGCTTTACGAAAGCAGCGGACACGTAGAAAACGCCTTCAAACCACATTCAGCGACAAATAGCTTTATGCGCCTACCAACCAAAAATCTTAAAGAGAAATGACAAGAGTCATTAAGGACTAAACCTCAAAGCAGGCCCACGACTTCATCTCCCCTAAAATGATCATAAAATTGCCAAGCTGTGCAATATATTTTCTCACCATATTGTCCAACAGAATGATGAAATGGGGCTACGATCCTTAACAATGGAGAAAATCTGTCTAACAATGATCAATAAATCATCATCATATAGACCTATCAGTTTCCTAACGTGCCTATCAAAAGTATTTAAAAATCTGCGCCTGAATCATATCAAGCAACACCTACACATCAACAGTGAAATCCAAATGCACAATTTGGATTCCGCAAAAACATGGAACCTCTGAGATACGAAATGCATTTGAAAGACGAGAATATTGCTCCACTGTCTTCTTAGATGTCGGCCAAGCTTTCGACCGCATTTAGCTGGATGGCTTAATTAAAAAAATCAGAATATTACTTCCACAGAACACCAATAAAATATTGGAGTCATACCTACAGCGAAGAAGTATCACATTCACAAGTTTCACATTAAGATGCACAGATTTTCTCTCTGAATATCAACCAATTGAAGTTGGTGTAAGCCAGGATAGTGTGCTCGGACAATTGTATATTATTTATAAGCAGATATATGGACAAACAGACTTACAACAACTTCGACATTCGCTGATGATACTGACATCCTCAGTCGCTCCAAGTGCTCTTCAAGAGCAACGGAACACTTATCATCTCATCTCGTTTCCTTGGAAAATCTTGCCCAACAGTGTCTCTGAACAACATCAACATTCCACAAACCACCGAAGTATCATATGTACCTTGGTGTCCATTTGGATAGACGGCTCACTTGGCGTAAACACATCGAAGCGAAGAGAAATCTACTGAAATTTAAAACTAATAAAAGATTAAACTGGAATACAAAAGAACTCTAGTACAATGCAGCTATCAAACCAATTTGGACATATGGCTCCGAGCTACGGGCAAACGCTTGCATTAGTAATCTAGAAATAAAGCAAGAACTCAATCGAAGATACTGAGAACACTCGCACCCATGGTTTATACGGAATGAAAATATTCATAGAGTTAAATGTAGAAATTTCAAATTTATGGCCCATCCTAATATGCTAGCATAATCTTTAATTTGGCACATTAGCCATACACGACTCCGGTGAAGAGACCTCCCCATCCAGCAATTATATTTAAGGGTATGGTATATCATATGACGATATTGCAATAACCAATCCCACACAGCATACATTTTTTCGTAAAGCAACCATATTTGGGCGACCTTTACTAGATTCGTTCTACAGCAAATTCATTACTACGTACATTACTGAATTCGTTTTACCAGTCCTTCACAGTGGCAAAAGTTGAACTAAGCTGATCGAGTCAAATATTGGAGACATTGGATAATGCGACGAATAACGCAAATAAGATAACGCGATCGTAAAAGAAAGATTTATAAGCATGAGCTGGCCAAAAAATATACATACAGACATAAAAGTCAGCCCACGTATTCTAATTGCCTTTTACTCGACTTCTTTTCGTGGAGTTGAGTTAGTCGAAAATTCTAGTTGAAACCAACCGCACGTATAGTTTCGTACCGCCCTTTTGCGACAACCCGAATCTACCTCTATCGAACACTGTGGAACGTTTATTTGACGGACAAGCCCAACTTCTGGAGAAGATTCGGGATTCTGCGGTCCCGCAGAGTTCCGTTTTGACAAATTACGCATTCCTACGTTCTCTGGTTCAGTCAGCAAGAAGAGTAGTCTTTCTGCCAAAAGTTTCATTATTAGAAATCATATCTAGGAGATGCAAGCTTCTGATTAAGAATATTTCCAAACCTGAGGACAACTACCAGAACGCATGGGAGAGGATAGAAAAGCGTTTTAACTTAAAATTGCATTTGATTGCACGTTCCACCTTAATTTTTTCTCTGTACCAACTTCAAAAGGTTCCAACATCGCTGAATTACGTAAGACAGTCGACATCGCCAAATAGAGTATACCGGATCTAAACGAGCTTAAATGCGACAGTCGCGATTTGTGACTGATCCATATCCTGCTCTTAAAACTAGACCTTGAAGAAGTGATCATAAATAACCTTTTCGTCTTTCTTTTTTCACGTTGTGATGCCCTTGAGTCTTGTCAACATTTCAGGATGCACCCACTGTGCCGAATAGACGCCTTTTTTATTGTCACGGGCAATCATAATTATTTAGCCCATACCGCGACTCGAATTGAATGCAACCCATCTACGTTTCCAAATTGATGTCTCTGGTCAAGCAGTTATTTCCTGTTGATTTGATTGCGAAATTGTGCTGCACTGGCTGTCATCAGCCCCCTCGGACTTGGAACACTTATGTTTGGAACCGCACTGCTAAGATTCTGGAAGCTTGCCCACGTAGCTGTTCGCAACATTTTGGCACCGGTGACTATCCCGGCGACTGCGAATCCCGAGGACTACTGCCGAGAGACATCGTAGATCATCAATTGTCATGAAATGGCTTCCAAATCACGTTCAACTTGGCCACTTGCCAAGGCAAAGTTGGCACTGTCCACTGAAGAAGCTGCGCGCATGAAAGTAAGGGTCAAGTATCAATTTCCGATGAAGGAAATCTTTCATGTATGAATAACAAGGCTTCCTCTTGGTAACATCTCTTGCGCACAAGATTATACTACTTTCGCTTAGTACATCATCTTTGTAAGAGCCGCCTGTCATCGTTTTTATCGTCATGGGAGCTTCAACATGCAAGATCTATATATACAAACAGCTGAGCACGGACCACTCTCGCAAAAATCCACGCTGATTCGCTACACGCCCTTTCTTGACGAATTGGATTAAGCTGAACCAGTTACCATTAATACATCAGCAGGTCGGACACCAAAGATTGGCAAAGCTTGGTTAGCTATTTTTGTATGTCTCACCACCAAAGCAAAGCATATCGGGGTCATCAGCGATTTGACGACTCCCGCATTCATCGCCGCTTTCAAACGATTTTGGTATTCACGTGGCCCTATATACGATTTTTAATCAGACAATGATTACTACAATTAACGGAAAAGCAACGGACAGCTGTATTGCAAAATAATTTGGAGTTTCCTGTAGAGTCTAGAAATCAGCTGGCCTTTTATTTCGCCATCTTTCCCACATTTTGGAAGCATTTGTATCCACCGATCCACCCGTTAAAGTGCGAGCAATACAGAAGAATATTTTTCTTGGTTTGAAATAATCAGCAACGAGAAGCATGTACTACTTTCCCTTATACAACACTCAACCATATAGTGCTTTATTGTTCTTATCGCAAACCAAAGCAAAGCTTTATGTGCTAAGCACAAAGCGTAGCCAAAAAAATGTGCAACTTCGTTATGCGAAGCCTCTCTGTAACATGTTTGTCACTGTAAAGTTTTATCTGCTTGATCGCTGGTGTTATTTTGAGCGATTGATTTGCGCGGTCGTTTTAATTTTCTACAGTCGTCTGAAGTGAAGTGAACTCAGAAGATGCTGAATCTATCAAGCTGGAAAAAAAGCTGGTAGAAAATCCCCACCTATATCGGAATTTTAAATATGTATATAAAATCGAATTTCAAAAGAGTTGCCGAAATAATAATATCCCTTTAAGCGAAGGGCTACCATTAGAACTGTTTTGGAATGGATTTTAAACAGAAATTTGAAGCAATTAAAAAAAACAGATTTAAAGATCATTCCAAAAATAAATATTATATTATTACTTAATGCTGAAGATTTTTCTGCAATTGAACCAGTCCCAAATGGAAATATAATTAAATATAATTTTGCTCCAATTACTTCCTGGGACGTTGAAAGAAGCTTTTCCGCGTACAAAATGACTTTTGGAGAGAAGCGTCAGAGACTCTTAATTAATAATTTAGAGAGCATTATAATTATTTATTGCAATACAAATTATTTTGAATAACTTTTAAACCTATAAAATATCGTATGTATTAAGTATCATTTGCTCTAGTTTAATAACAGACAATAGTTAATACAATTTTAATACGTATACCACCTTCTAAATCGCTTTTATATTATTTTTTTATTTGATTAATATATTATACATATGCATTTCATGCAAATATGCATATCGTTTTTAACTCTACTTTTCATGAAACGAACCTTGGTTTCATTAGAATTTTTTGTATCTAAACTCTTCAAAAATATGCAAATATGCAAGATCGAGATATAATACATAATGTATTTATGTACTTAATTAACTGATAAAGTTTACCAATCAACACTGTGACTTCTCTCTTACTTAGCAAAAACAAAAATTGAGACATAAACAGCCATCCTCACGTTATATGTCTGTCAATCGGGTAAACTAGTTAACTTTTTTGGCTTGGAGGACCTTTTGGCGGATATTCCCCTATACAACGATCGCTCAGAATTAGATATTAGATAAAATATCCAGTCCTTAATCCTGGGATTGGGGCTGTGGGTTGAGGGATTGATGGATGGAAATCTGAAATGCAGCTATCTTGGAAAGTTTTCCAAAGTTTCATTGGAGGGCGTAACAATCGATGTTAAAATCCGTGAGCTCCTAGAAAATCGTTAGCGTCAATTGGAAGTGGGTGCTCTTGTAATCGCAACATCTGCACCTGCTGCTCCTAGCTATGAGGGCACAACAAAATTTAGCATTTTGTAACGAACCTAAAAGGTTTCGATACAATCCGTCCCCCGACTTATAATGAGCGCATCGCACCACACCCCACAACCAACGCCCCCTCTCCGCACGCAACCACCGATCAACACGCGCCAACTCCATAACGCTGACCAAAGACATCAGGTCAGGCGGACTTTCCCCACGGACTTTCGACTGCGGAAAGTTGACGCCGCGAAAATCTGCGACGATCACCAAGAACGGCAAAGTGCACTCCGACGCGGAAGTGCATTTTCAAACCCGCAGACCCAGCAATACGGGCCTATAAAAAGACGGCGACGAGAACTAAAGAACAACTTACGCAGAAATCCGGCTCACGGTACGGACGTTGTACCGAAACTTACGCAGAAAGCCGGCTCAGAGTACGGGCGTTGTACCAGAACTTACGCAGAAAAACCTGGTTCGGAGTACAGACGTTGTACCCGGAACTTACAAGAGACACCGGCGACCAATTAAACTAAGTTTATTTAAAGTGCTAAGAATTATAATAAAGTGTCAAATTATTCAAGTAAACACCCGATTGCGTAAGTTCACTCCAACTAGCCGAGGCACCGACACTAAACCACCCCGAGTCCACGCACGCCGTTTCGTATGCACGACGAGCGACGTTCACTCCAGCCCCGATCCACCTCTCTACGATAGGCCGCCCCCCGACGCCGCCCTTAAGGTTCCATCCATTTCTACAAATTTTTTGTGGATTGACTCCTGGACGTGACTGAGCTTACCTCAGCCTGAAATAGGTCCATCACAATTTGTATGACTCAATTTAAAACGTCAGCGAAGGGCTGCAGACAAAAATGCAGGTAAATCAAATTATTAAATTCTTAAGCACATTATTTTTAAGGAAAACGATTTTAGCTAAAAACTACCGGAAGTCTTCAAGCGGATTGACACAGCAGGGCAACATATAGGATTACAACTGCATATATTGGTTGTAAGTCTATGACGTCGGTGTTATGATTATGCATGCAGACTATAGCCGCGTTCATTGTATTTGGACGTAGTCGAAGCCAGAATACAAATCAAATAAAAATAAAACTTTTAAAACGGTGTAATAGTAAGTAATAAATCATAGTCGTTCACTAGAACAAAAAAATTTGACAAAATGACCACCGACGAGAAGACACAGGAAAATGGGAAAATAAAGCTCAGAAGCACCGGTTAGAGACCGAAGTTGCACAATTTTGAAACCGAGTTAAGAGTTTGGCTGATTTTATTAGATATTAACTAAAAGCGAAAACCAAAGGAATTCTCGATATCGATTTGGTGATCCTTCCCACAGTGAAAGAAGGTATTATCTCCGAAAAAACCGGCATATTCATTAAACGTATCAATTTTGGTGTATCGCATACAAAAGATTGAAATTAAAAGTTATTAACCTCGAGATACTGGCGACTTAGCATGGAGGCTGTTCGGGACTTGTTCCTAATGAACACAACATATGCCGAGTTTAACGAATTTGGCAAATCAAGCACGCCGAGAACTGGAATATCATGCCGGCTCTACTGGGTTAGAATTTGTTTTCACTCAAAGTTGTACCATATGTCGTAAAACAACAGATGAGCATTTTATGGTTGATGAAGTTAGGCCGCATTAACCGCATTTCTATACATTTGTCTGTTTCCACTAGATCCATTGTATCATCCCAACCTCGAGATTGAGGGTATTGTAATTTACATTTTACTCTATTTACTCACTTTTTTCCATTAAAAATAGATAACCACGTTTGGTAAATAACTCCTCAGGCTTCTGTAAATGAGATGAGATTTTTTTATATGATACTATCAGTTTATCTTATTTAATTACCGTGCGCTTTTCCATGTACTTGGTTTTTAGTTCTGTTACTTTTTCACGAGCTTCTTCAAAATTTTCGCGGGTCTGAAAGCCAAAAATAAACATAATAAATTATTTCGGATTACTTGGTCCGATTAAGAAATGCATTTATCAGCTTTTCAGAATTGCAAAGTTCAATACAACTATGTAGATGTAAGATTCTTAAGTTAGAAGGAAAAAAAAAGCCCCAACTCTAAAAAAAACCTTAAAAAAATACCAGTTTTTAAAAATTAAAAAATAGCCACACCATAAAAAAATATATCTCATTCAAATATTGTAAAGCCTTGAATCTATCAGAAAAAGAGCTGGGTTGTCGTTGGGCCGGTAAGCGGGAAATCAAACATGCCTTCACCGCGGAATTGGCTCCTAGCCAACGTTACCAGACAGGACTACTAGTGAAGGATGGCCACATTTTGCTGCCATGAAGCTATGAAATGGCGTAAAAACGGTTGGTAAATGTCGAGAAGAAGATGAAGCGCGACGGGCCATTCGCACAGGAATACACTATGATCATCAAGGATTATGTGTTTAAGGGATACGCTCGACGTCTGGAATTCGTCGTTCTCTTTCGTAGTGATCAGACGCGTTTTTGTTTTGCGCTCCACATTTTTCCTAACCAGCCTACAATCTGGAATTCTATTCTACTCCGCGAGTGCATGCCTTTTGTTTTGTTTTAAAATATTATTAAACTATTTATTTTTCGGCGTCGGCTTGTCGTGTTTGTGCTGCTGCCGTGAGTACACACTATATTGCATTACAGCCCGCTCTCGTCTTGTAGCTTTTGTTGTAGTATCACTCTCTCCCTATCACCTAAACTTGAAATACTGTTCTTTCTCTCTCGCTCTCGTAACTTTCTGTTCAGTAGCTCTCACTTTCTCTCATTAGCTGCTGCTGCAAATGCTCTCCTCCTATTAGCGTTTGCCTGGTTTGGTACACTGGTCTGATAGTTAATTTTTTTGAAATATTATTCGATTTTATTTTATTATTTTTATTAAGGAGTTTTCTGTTGTATGTGCTAAAAAAACTTGTCGCAAAGAGATCACTCATGATCAGCCTGCTAGCTCTGCGGTAGCTCGTGGGTGATGCCATCTCCAAACGTAATAGGTTGAATTACAGTTGCGAGGCATGCCGTGCGGTGGAGAATGATATGGCGGCTTTTATGAGGCAGACGCGGAAGGGCTTTAAGGAGCAGACCGTTGGCTTTAAAAAGCAATACCATCGGCTCTTAGCCATGGAGTCTCAATATGGCAGTCTGCAACTTCTGAATGAGTCTCCGAGGCGTAAAAAGGTCACTCCGCGGGATCTGCAAGTGCCAACCGTCACTCAGCCGTGCGCCGCCGAAAAACTGACTCCGACCACTCCAAGTGTGCAGCAGTTGATCTCGTTTGCCACTCCAAGGGCAACGACAGCTGCTGGCGATGGAGATTTGGTAACCGAATTCATCGCCTCGGAGAATGTGCAGCCAAGTACGTCTGCAGCGTCCGTGTCCGTGGTGTCCACAAGTTCGCTAGTTGTCTCGTCTATCCCGATCCCACCACTAAATAGACGTTCCGGACCTCCGGATATTGCCACCACAGGTACTAGGCCTGTGGTGACTGAACCACTGGTGGGAGTTCCACCAAAAAGACAAGTTTTTGTTTCACGGCTGGCCCCTGACCTCACATCTAATGATGTAATTGCTTTTATTCAAAGCAAAATAAAAGCCGTGGGGTTAAAGGTGGAGAAATTCAACTTCTCTTATGCCAGGGAAATAGCCTCGTTTAAGATAAGCATCTCCCCAACTCAATTTGACACCATTTGCTCCGCCAAATTTTGGCCGGAGCATTTGGTGGTGAAGGAGTTTAAGGCTAAGAAGAACAATAGGCCCCCCTAGCTAACTTCTCTTTTAGTAACGTATCAGAATGTTAGAGGCTTGCGTAGTAAGCTCAGCATTCTTTTCCGGGATAGTGTTGTGCTTACCGAAACCTGGTTAAAGCCGGACATTCTTAGTTCCGAGGTTTTAACAGGCCGGTACACAACTTTTAGGAAAGACCGTTCGTCTCGACGTGCAGGAGGGGTTCTGATTGCAGTGGACTCTAACTTCCCGACGGAACACTTCACCGTCCAAGTTCAACAGGAACTGGAATTCCTGTGTGTAAACGTGATTATTCTCGCTTTTGATATATTCATTACTTGCTCGTATATTCCACCTTCTTCGGAAACTTCAATTTATGCGCAACACTTGTCCGCATTAACCGCTGTATCTTCCTCGCTATCAGATAAAGATCATATGATAGTTCTTGGTGACTTCAACTTGCCAGGAACTGTCTGGTCTTCGGTAAAAGAGTAGACTAGTAACCTAGTGCCCATGTCACGACATGACTTTGTTGACGGCTTGCTTGACCTGTCCCTGTCTCAAGTCAACCATGTGAAAAATTCCTTGGGTCGATTGCTTGATTTGTGCTTTGTATCGGATCCGACCATAGTGTTGTTAACCCGAGCCCTTCCACTCACTATACCTGAAGACGCCTACCATCCTACGTCCGAAGTGTCGCTAGATATAGGACCAGCTCTATTGGAACGGTCAAGTAGGCTACCTGAACGTGTCCGTTGCTTTCGTAAAGCCGAGTTTGCGACGCTTAATAACCTCATTAGGGATTTTGATTGGTTCGCTTTGTACTTGTGCACTGATGTCATAAAAGGCACAAACATTTTTTACAATGCTCTTGGCCCTTTTTTTGATTCTTTTGTCCCGCTTTCTTGTCCGATTAGATCTGGACGGCCCCCTTGGTTTACCAAAAAATTATCCAGTCTAAAAAACTTAAAATCAAGACTTTGTACAAAACTTCAAGAAGTTGGTTCTCCTACTTCTCACTCTCTATGAAATAGCTCGGTTAAACTTTTCAGTTCTTAAGTCTCAATGCTATAAGAATTACCTATCTCGATTCAGGATACGCTTTTCTCAGGACCCTAAACAGTTTTACTGCTTCGTAAACAGTAAGCGTAGAACGTCCGCACACCCATCCTCGCTATTATTTCGTAATACGTCGGCAAAGATTGATGAGGCAATCGCCGATCTTTTTGCTCAATTTTTCCAAACCACCTTTACTGAGGAAAGCTACTCTGGTCATCCGTACCCATACGGTTGACCGAGGCCGAACGGCATTTTCAGTCCCTTGTTAAATGAATATTCTTTACTTCATGATCTTCGACTAGTTAAGCCGGTGTGTTCATCGGGTCCAGACGGGGCTCCAGGTTGTGTACTCAGGTACTGCGCCGAGGCACTGTGTGGAACCTTGCTTAAACTATTCACCCTGTCCATTGATTCTTCTTGCTTCCCCACGATCTGGAAGGAATCGTTTATAATTCCTTTCCATAAAATCAGCTATTCCTAAAATGTTTGAGAAGGTTTTAACACCTCACTTGCCCCATCTCTGCAAGTCACTTATATCTCCAACTTAGCATGGATTTATAAGGCGGCGATCAACCACCACAATCTTCTTAGAGTTTACCTCTTTCATTATTAAAGGCTTTCAAAGCATTGGACTCTGTAAACCATTCCCTTTTAGAACATAAACTTGACCTTTGACTCCCTCTCCTCACCAGTAAAGGTTTCTTCGGGAGTACCACAGGGCAGTCACCTAGTCCCCTTACTCTTCGTACTCTTTATTAATGACTTTCCCTCGGTATTAACATACTCTCGAGTACTTATGTATGCGGATGATGTTAAGCTCTGTATCCAGTATAAGGACATTTCATTTCATTTTCGCTTGCAATACGATCTCAATAACTTTCAGTCATGGTGCTGTGCAAAGTTGTTACACCTTAATGCCTCGAAATGTAAAGTTGTGACATTTCATCGTTCTAGCCCATATACCCTATGTGATGGTTCTCTTGAGAGAAGTACCCTGGATGATCTTGCTGTTATACTAGACGCCAAGCTGAAGTTTTCTAAACACATTTCGACCATGGTAAATAAGGCCACGGGCGTGCTTGGGTTTATAAAGAGGTGGTCAAAGGAATTTGACGACCCCTATACAAGAAAGACTATGTATACATCGCTAGTTCGTCCGATTTTAGAATACGGCTCCTGTGTATGGTGCCCTCAGTAAAAAGTACACCAGGACCGTATAGAATCAGTACAGAAAAACTTTTTACTCTTTGCTCTGCGGAGCCTCAACTGGGATGCGGATGTGAGACTTCCATTTTACTCTAGTAGACTGTTTTTAGTGAACCTCCCATCCTTAGTTAACCGTAGAAAAATGCTTGGTGTGATTTTTATGCACAACTTGATCGGGGGTGACATAGACAGCCCTGATCTGTTGAGCCGCATAAACTTCACGATTCCTATTAGACTTACTAGAAATTTTATACCGTTGTTCCTTCCATTTTGTAGATCGAATTATTCCTTGCATGAACCGTGTAGGGTCTTATGGTCGGATTATAATTCCCTCTACCATATTATATCCACCACTAATTCTCTTCCTCTTATTAAATTACTAATCCTCACAGTGGTATGTGAAGTGGTATTCGTAAATGTATTTTAAATGCATGTTTAGTTTCTTAGTAAGTGTAGTGCAAATTTTCCTCGAATATTAGTCATTCTTGTATGTACGCGTTTGGTTCGGCTACGCACCGCGCGTCATGCGGTAGCGCCCCTCGGTCGGTTGGGCGGGGGGAGGGCTGGGTTTTGCCTGGGATCCGCGCGCTTAACAGCCTTCTGCTGATGTCGCACGGGCCACTTGACGGTGCAGTAATTGCATCGCCTCTTGTAAGATGCATGTCAACGTCCGAATATCAACGAGGTTCCAGTGGAAAGCGACAGGCTATGGTACTTGCCACACTTGGGAGTCGAAAACCCGGTTTTTAACTCTGCAGCCAGAGTTGGAGGAACATTGCTAGATTCGGCGCTAACCAAGGGACCTCACATTATAAACTCTTGCCAGCTGTGCTCTTTCATTTTAGACAAGGTTGGAGTCTGTGGCGACATCAAGGAGATGTTCCATCAAGTTCTGACCCGACCCGAAGACAGATACTCCCAACGTTCTGTGAAGAAATGGCGATGACAGACATCTGACAGAGCTTGCTCGCCAAGCGTAAAGACTACGAATTCTGAAGTTTTCACATTCGGATTTAAGAGCAGTCAAGGCCATCATCGACATTCATTATGTGGATGACTTATGTGAAAGCACAGCTTTGCTACCAAGAGCGAAGCCATCAGTGTATATACCCGAGTGAAGGAGATACATATGGTGGATTTCAGTTTTCAACTCACCTATTCTGGAGTCGGCATTGGGCCCACCAGGACGCGCTGTGAGCGTCGGATGGAATTAGTATGAACAGAAGATTCTCGATATGTGTTGGCAGGCAGACACGGGCGACTTCGGGTTTACTGTGAAGTATCATCGAGTTCCAAACTCTTGGTCATTTCTACGTTCAATCACTTCAATCGAATATTCAACGGACTATTAATTTAGAAGATATGAGCACTCTAAGTTTTAAATTATATAAAACTGTGCTAAAATTTCATTCGCATACTGCATGTTTCAGGTGGAAAAAAGTAAACTATGTAACGTATAATTCTGTTTTTGGTATCTTTTATAAGGTGTATTCCTTCTTAGGAAAACTTTTCAAAAATATGATCAGTTGCATAGGCAGTTCTATCGAAAAACTAGTTTTGCAAACTAAAGACAATTTTGGCTGTTTTAACTTTGATTGGACTTTACAAAAATATATCTCTACATTTTCCCGAGAATTTGTTTATATACACTACTGGACAAAATAATAAGTACACGCTCATGAGCTTTCTTCATGTCACGTAATACTTTTTTAATAAATGTAGAGAAAAAATGCAATTCACATTTAGTTTTCTAACTGACAGTAGATTATAAATATAAAAAACATAAACAAGGGGTGGTCAAAATAATAAGAACAGAAATTCTTCAAGGCCAAAAACTCAAAGTGTACCAACATTTTAAAATTATTTTCTTACTATTAGTAATCGTACGCTAGTATACGGTATAGCCATCCTTATCTTTTGTGATTTAGTTGATTCTTTTTGGCATACTAGCAATGAATTTGCTGCAAGCCTCCACTGACATTTCATACCATGTTTTTTTTTGTACAAACTTCCCAAATTTGTTGGCTGTTTTAAATCGTATTTATCCCCATAGATTTTAAATTGAGTTTATGTCATGAGATTGACGTTTACCTTGTTCTCCTTAAATCAAGCCTTGACCAGTTGTCAGGTGTGCTTTGGGTCATTGTCTAGTTGAAAGACCCATTTCAAGAGCATGTTTTCCTCAGCATTTGGTTGCATAATGTCTGTCAATATGTTTTTATACGAATTGGGTCCCAGTATCAGTTATGCCATATGCTCCAAGGCATAGAATCTGCTTTTAGACTTTAGTAATAAATGATTCAAAGAACATACCCTACTGGCCAAAATAATAAGTACATATGTATGTATCGTGCTCAAATGTATGAAATTATTAAATTTTGCTAAAAATGCATTTTTGGTCTGGTCAAAAAAATAAATATAATGGGGCTATTTATAAATTTGAAAGGAGGCTTTCCAGATCTAATCGGAAAAGAAAACCGGACACAAGAATCCAAAAATGTGCCAAGAGCATTGTAAAAAATGTTTGTGCCTTTTATGACATCAGTGCACAAGTACAAAGCGAACCAATCAAAATCCCTAATGAGGTTATTAAGCGTCGCAAAGTCGGCTTTACGAAAGCAACGGACACGTTCAGGTAGCCTACTCGAGCCTACGCCAATAGGCGTCTTCAGGTATAGTGAGTGGAAGGGCTCGGGTTAACAACACTATGGTCGGATCCGATACAAAGCACAAATCAAGCAATCGACCCAAGGAATTTTTCACATGGTTGACTTGAGACAGGGACAGGTCAAGCAAGCCGTCAACAAAGTCATGTCGTGACATGGGCACTAGGTTACTAGACTCTTTTACCGAAGACCAAACAGTTCCTGGCAAGTTGAAGTCACCAAGAACTATCATATGATCTTTATCAGATAGCGAGAAACAGCGGTTAAAGCGGACAAGTGCTGCTCATAAATTTAGATATCCAAAGAAGGCGCAATATACGAGCAAGTAATGAATTTTTCCAGTTATTGTTAAGCCTGCACTGTGAAGTGTTTGGACACTTCGGAACTAAGAACGTCCGGTTTTAGATAGGTCTCGGTAAAAGGGTGTTAAGCTTACTGCGTAAGTCTCTAAAAGTTTGGTAATTTAATAGGAGGAAGGATAGTTTTATGGTTTTGTCAGAAAAAATGGTGTCAAAATGAGTTGGGGAGACGCTTAACATAACAGACGACATCTCGCTGGCATAAGATTAATAGTATTTCTCCACCTCTAACCCGACATTATTTATTTAGCTGTCAATAAAAGCAGTTACATCATTAGATGTGAGGACAGGGGCCAGCCGTGAGACACAAACTTGTCGTTTTGGTGGGACCATCATCAGTTCCGGAGGTCCGGAACGTCTGTTTACTGGTGAGATCGAAATCGACGCTATCGACGTTTCCGGCTGCATGTTCTCCGAGGCGATGAATTCGGTTTCCAAATCTATATCGCTGTCGTTGCCCTTGGAGTGGCAAACGAAATCAGCTGCTACACTTTAAGTGGTCGGAGTTAGTGTTACTTTTTTTGCCTAGGCGTTACTAGTAGTAGTACTTAAAGTAATGTAAAGTAGGACTCCATGGCTAAGAGCCTATCGAATTGGTTCTCGAAACCAACGGTCAGCTCTTAAAAGCCACTCCGCGACTGCTTCGAAAAAGTTACCATATCTTTCTCAACAGCACGGCATGCCTCGCAACTGTCATTCATTTGGAGATGGCATCACCCACGAGGCCCGTAAACCCAGCGCACTTAAAAACATTTTTTTATACCCGATACTCAAAATGAGTATTGGGGTATATTAGATTTTTTTTTTTATATTCATATACTTATTTATTTGCTCTATAATATATACTATACAATTTATATTTAACGGACAAGAGTATGTTGGGACTAGGGGCCCCGCGGACTGCAGTACTGCCGCAAAGCATTGCTTCGCAGTGGCGTGGACTCCTACTCCGTCTGCTCCTTCCGCCTTCTCTCCAAGGACCTAAGCGTTCGCATCACGCTAGAGGCGAACTCCGCGGCCGCTTCCCACACCTTCGGGTCTGCCAGCATCAGCGGCACCAGAGTCTCGGTGCTGACCCTAGACCCTGCTACTGTCTCCAATGTCTGACGCTCGAGGTCAAACCTGTGGCAGTCGAAGAGGACGTGGCGAGCGTCCTCCTCTATGCCTGTGCCACACTCGGGGCACCAGTCCTCTGTCTCGTGGCCGAAGCGCTTGAGGTAGCCGCGGAAGCAGCCATGTCCGCTCAGTGCCTGGGTAAGGTAGAAATACACCTGGCCGTGCTTCCTTTCAATCCAGCATGCTATGCTTGGGATGAGGGTGTGGGTCCATCGGCCTTTTGGTGAGTGGTCCCATCGAGTCTGCCATCTGTCTATGCTGGTCCTTCTGGCGGCGTCCTTAATTTCTGCTTTGGAGCGTACCTCGGCTGCACTGTCCGTCATGGCATCATGGATCTCCTTCCTCTCCCTTATCAGCTCCCTGAGCGGAACTTGCCCGGCAATGACTAACGCGGCTTCGTCTGAGATGGTCCGGAACGAGCACGCGATCCTAATGGCGCACAGTCTGTACGTTGCCTCCACTCCTCCACTCCACTCCCACTGCGACAAGTTCCTTCGCTATCGCCACTATTGCGACGTCGTCAGCGAAACCCACCAGGTTAGTGTTGGCTGGCATCGGGAGCCGTAGGACCCCGTCGTACATGGCGTTCCAGAGCAGAGGTCCCAAAACGGAGCCCTGCGGGACTCCGGCTGAGACTTCGTATGCCCTAGAGCCCTGACATGTGTCCATTGTCAGCACCCTATTGCTGAAATAGCTGCGCGCTATATTCAGTAGGTAGCCCGGGATGTTGAAGGACCTCAGTGCCTCCAGCGTCCGGGTCCAGTCGGCCGAGTTGAAGGCGTTCCTTATGTCCAGTGTCACCACCAGACAATAGGACTTGGTTCCGCCTTTCCACCTAGTCCCAGCAATGGCTTCCTCCGCCGTTTGTACGACCCTCAAGATGGCGTCCAGCGTCGACCTCCCTTTCCTGAACCCGTATTGGTTCTGGGAGAGACCGCCTGCTGCTTCGATGGCTGCGCTCAGCCTCGCACCGATCACCCTTTCGAAGACTTTTCCCATGGAGTCCAGAAGGCAGATGGGCCTGTAGGAAGAGGCCACCCCTGGCGTCTTGCCCGGCTTGGTTAATGTTAGCAGCCGTTGCCTTTTCCACCTCTCGGGGGACGTCCCCACCTGGAGGCATTTGTTGAAAAGGCCCGCAACTTCCCTCGGGAGTAGAAGAAGTGCCAGCTTCAACGCGCTGTTGGGGATCGCATCCGGACCCGGAGCCTTCCTAGGTATCAGGTTTCGGCCTGCCTGCAACACCTCGGCTTCCGTAACCTCGAAGATGTCGCTCGGGCTATGCTCGAACCGCAGGGAGCTAGGGATCTGCCGTCCTCGAGGAAACAGTACCCTGACTATACCCTCCAGTGCCTCTGGATCTGTTGGAGCTTTGCTGCCCGCGTTCAGCCTCTTCACCACCATCCTGTACGTGCCTCCCCAGGGGTCCTCTTCGGCGGCATCACACACTTTAAGGAAGCATTCCCTCTTGCTGTTCCTTATGGCGGTCTTCAGATCCTTCCTCGCCGCTTTGTAGGTCTCGCTGCATCGGGCCAAGCGCGGTGTGCCTCTGGCTCGCTGGAGCAGCCTTCTGGCCCGGTGGCAGGTTCTACGGAGAACCGCAATCGCTTCGCCCCACCAGAAAACTGGATCCTTGTGCTTCCGGAACGTCCCTCTCGGTAGCATGCTCTGGTCGCAGGCGCCTTCAAGTGCGTCCGCCAATTTGGTCGCCATATCGTTGGCTCCGTCTGCATCGTTTGCAGAGTAGCTCTCAAGGGCGCTTGCGAGGGCTTGGGCCCTCAGCGTGTCCTGGCGGTACGCCTTCCCATGCCGGAACGGGGTACCTCTCGATCGGGCAAGGGTGCCCAGGGTGCATAGTTGGGCTAGTCCGGACATAGTCCGTCTGTCCGTCCCCTTCAGCGCCTAGTGCTCAAAGACTATAAGAGCTAGAGCAACGATGTTTTGGATCCAGACGTCTGTGATATGTCACTGCTACAAAAATATTTCATAATTTCGCCCCGCCCACTTCCGCCCCCACAAAGGACGAAAATCTGTGGCATCCACAAATTCAAAGATACGAGAAAACAGAAAACGCAGAATCGTAAAGGATGACTATATCTTCTAGAGTGCAAAATATGAACCAGATCGTATAATTATTATAGCCAGAATCAAGAAAACAATTTAATTTTTTCTCGCCCTGTCTCTCTCTAACACACACGTAGCATAGCCGGTTTTGCTTAGAGTAAAACATTAGCGCCTAGATCTCAGAGACTATAAAAGCTAGAGCAACCAAATTTGGTATCCACACTCCTAATATATCGGACCGAGACGAGTTTATTTCAAAATTTCGCCACACCCCCTTCCGCCCCCGCAAAGAATGCAAATCTGGGGATATTCACAAATCTCAGAGACTATTAAGGCTAGAGTAACAAAATTTAGTATCCGCACTCCTTTCAGATCTCACTATAAAACGTATATCTAAAAATTTCGCCCCACCCCCTTCCGCCCACACAAAGGACGAAAATATGTTGCATCCACAATATTGCAGATTCGAGAAAACTAAAAACGCAGATAATGATCATATCTATCAGATTGCTGAATCTGGATCAGATCAGATAATTTGTATAGCCAAAAGGAACAAATCAATTTGCAGTGGCTACGCAGCGCCCGACGTCACGCTTAGACTGATTTTCTGTCTCTCTCGCACGCACTCTTTGTCGTGTCGTTTGATATTCGTGGCGTGTGCCGGAGGAGAGCCATACTAACTAAGTATCGGGTATAACTGTAGAGTTGCGGTGTCCGCCTAAACTCACAAAGTTCCCCCTCATTTTGTAATTGATCAGGTTATCAGTCATATTTTATTTGTAAATGGAGAAAAAGAATTGCTTTTCACACCAGAGCTGTTCACGCCCAGAGTCCCACCAAATCACTTTGGTAACAAGAACAAATCAATTTGCGGTGGCTACGCAAAACCATCCAAGCGCCTACTCATTTTCTCTCGCTCTCTCTCACAATCTTCGTCGTGCAATGTGTGCGCGCTCTGGCGGAGAGGACCCATACAGACTGAGTATCGGGTATAAATGATGTCTGCAGTAGCTGCGACTCAAAAGGTTCCCTCGTTTTTTGTATTTTTCGAGCAACCGAACAGTTATCAACTATCGAACCTAAAGTATGGTTCGCAAGCTTCAGCTTATTGCAATTTTCGCGTGCTCAGCTACGCAGATATCAAATTAATATCAATTTTAGTCGCCTTGCGTGGAGTGAAAATAAATCAAGAACTCTCCCAGCAATCGGGGGAAATACACATATTCTGTTAGTTTCGTTCATTGTGAATTCAAATATAAAAAAATCTTTTGCTTATGGCTGCTAACCCTCAATTGGTGCTATTTCTAGCTTTATTTATAGTATGGTACACAGAAGACATAACCTCAAAATTGTTGGTATTGGAGACACATATGTATTTTGAAAACCTTCGTTATTTAAATGCCATATTTTCATTCAAAAATTTTGAAAAAGTAAAAAAATGTACGTTGAGTTATTTGAGTGCGGCTTATACGCCTTACACGAATGGATTCGTTTTTTGAGTGTGTCGCTCACAGTTCATATAGACTTCCCATTAAATGTTGGTAAGTTCGCGGATCGAATAAAATCATATCGTCCACTATGATTGAGCAATATTGAATATGATTCAAATGCAACTAAGACAACAGATGTCTTTGCTCTTATTCATAAGTTTAGGGCTTGCGGTTATAATGTAAATATAAATGGATTTCGACAATACGCGTATGAGAAAGCATAATTTTTTTTTTTTAATATCCTTGGTATTATTTGCCTAGATCTGATGTAATCAGCAAAGTTTTCCCTTCATTTCCTCGGATTCTAAGTCAACATCATTTAAGAAACACTGTGAAGGCACGACCTTCACAAAAGGGCAGCGACACCATCCCCTGGAGGGACAACTTATGATTATGATATTAATTATAATTTTTGAGCCACCAACACACAAAGCTATGAATTTTGATTTACCCTCCCCTCTGTAGATACCTCCCCAATTAGAATAAGAAATATATTAAGGAAACCCAAAACGACGAAGCCTGTTACTTAATATAGGGTAAAAAGAACACGAAACCGGAACCAGTACCAAGAACCAACCAGAACATCACCAGTGGTGGACCTATCGCAACACAGCAGCAGCGCACTACGAACAACAAGAGAAAAAGCACAAAAAAAAGGGAAACGGAGAAAGAGCCAACGATAGCACCCACTCTCACACCCACGCATCCGAAGCCAGAGCAGCCAGAGAAACGGCTCGGAAGAGAGAGAAACAGAGAGCCGCCGATCGCTCTCACACCCACGCCACCAAAGCAAGAGAGCCGACGGTCCTACGCGCATACACCCGCGAGCAGAGGCCGGCAACCGAAAGCTGCAAAGCGGCAGAGAAGCTGCGGAAGGACCGGGCCCTGGACAGACTGAGAAGCTGTACCTCGGCCTGAGAACTTTATTCCAGATGGCGCACGAGCAGGGACCACGAGGGGAGAGTTTGTAGGGAATGTAGGGAAAAAGTAAAAGGTGAAAAGTGAAGAAAAAAAAGCAGGAGAAGCAGTAAACAGTAGCATGGAACCACGAAACAGGAACGGCAGCAGAGAAGGGGCGCGCCAAAAGGGATTAGCAGCCCAAAACAGCCCCGGCGAATAGCCAGCATCAATCTTTGATCCCTCGACTTATGTACAGCTAAGGCTGGTTTATTTAATATAGTCTCCAAGCACCAGGCGCTCATAGGGACGGACAGACAAGCATGGCTCTATTAGCTCGGCTATTGATGCTGATCAAGAATATATATACCATATGGGGTCGGAAACGCTTCCTTCTGGACGTTACACACATCTTTACCACAAATCTAATATACTACACATATCTAACATATCTAATATATACTCATTTTGAGTATCGGGTGTAAAAATTTAAATATGTAGTGTCAAAATGAAATTTTTAGAAATACTACAACAAATTAATTTGTGGGAAGCCATCTCAGGTGTCTCTGTAGCTATAGATACATAAATGTCAACTATGTACTTCATATTTTCCGCAAACACCAATTTAGCCAATCGATTTAAGTGTAGCAACCTCACACAAAAAAATATGATTTTATATGGGATGAAACCTCGCACGAAAAACGGAAAAAAAGGTCGCAGGTCACATAAACTGATCTAGAATCCAGACCGCTGAAGTTTGATCTTTGCAATTCTGAAAAGCTGATAAATGCAAATAGCTTACTGTAGCTTACTGTCTGGGATATATTAATCTTTCAAATTACAAATGATAATATTATGTTCAATTTTTAAAAAATTTGGAGTTTTGAAACTAACGAAAAGTCGGTTTTATATTTTATTTGTATGGATATATTAATTGGGCCTCTAAGCCCGAGTGTACATTTTATACTCAGCCAGGCTCCGTTTTTCACATTCACAAAAGTTTTCCGATTTACTTTTGAATGCACATAAATTGGGGCTCACGTTTTCAAAACGAAAACAATTTCGTTGACGTTGGAAAGTAAACGGCAATTTATACATCGAAACGAACCTTAATTGAAAAAGGAAAAAAAAATAGATGGCTTATTGATGCATTAACATAAACTTGACACCTATATCAGGGTAATTTAACTTTTGCTTTCTTTATAAATAGTTTTATTTTAACCCAACCTCAAGACAACAACAATTTTTGTTTTGGTGCAAACAGCTGACGCAGTCCGATTTGGTTATCGGAAAGTTGGCAAGAAATAAATGTTTGCGCATAACAGCCCAAATGTGAATGTAACAGCTCAGACTGTGCTTGTAACAAGCGCTTAACATAATATCTGGGTGAGCACAGCTGTTTTATTTTATTTTAAAACTACCGCTGGTTCTTTATATCCGGGGGAAAGAATAAATAATCGTTCTCCAAAATCATTTTGAAAGTTTGTCGATCCGAAATGACTTTACAAATCTGAAATCTTGACCATTATCAATTTAATTTTCAATTTGCATACTGTTACTTACAGTTCATCAGACATGTTTAATACACAAGTGTTGCATCTAAGATGTTTGGATCTTCTTAGATCACGTAATTTCTGCCGTCGTTTTGCTTCAAAACAAGCACTTAAATCGACTTTTTTTTTTCAAGTTTTAGTTTTTGTTTTTTAAATTTTCAAATACTTGATATTTTTTCAGATATGGTAGATACTTAAGGTATGTGATAAAGGAAGCACTATCTCTGAAAACAACACCAAAAAAAGTAACAGATTTTAAAAATTTTAAAAGAACAACTTAAGAATAGAAAAAAAAAATTAGAAAACACTTTTAAAGCAAAGGCTACGCATAACACCGGGAACGCGAGCACGCGAGAATCGCACTTTTAATCTGAGACGGATGGAAGGATCTGTCCAGCATGTTTGACGAGCTGAATACCTACAAAGGTGTGTTTCTCCCCTGCTATGTCTAAGTTAGTTGATAATATATGTTAAAGACTAGAAGTTCCTCCCCTCTCTCATTGATGCTCATTGTGGAAAGAAATGGAACCTGCACCAATGAGAATTGGTGGTTTTTAGAGCCGGCTTCTGTGACCAGAATTTTTATACCCGATACTCAAAATGAGTATTGGTAAAAGTGGATGTGTGTGACGTCCAGAAGGAATCGTTTCCGACCCCATAAAGTACATATATTCTTGATCAGCATCAATAGCCGAGTCGATTGAGCCATGTCTGTCTGTCCGTCTGTCCGTCCGTCCCCTTCAGCGCCTAGTGCTCAAAGACTATAAGAGCTAGAGCAACGATGTTTTGGATCCAGACGTCTGTGATATGTCACTGCTACAAAAATATTTCAAAACTTTGCCCCGCCCACTTCCGCCCCCACAAAGGGCGAAAATCTGTGGCATCCACAATTTCGACGATACGAGAAAACTAAAAACGCAGAATCGTAGAAGACAATGTGACAATATCTTCTAGATTGCAAAATCTCAACCAGGTCGTATATTTATTATAGCCAGAATCAAGAAAACAATTTCATTCTTTCTCGCTCTGTCTCTCTCTAACACACAGGTTTCATGGTCGGTTTTGCCAATTGCAAAATATGAGTTCAAGGATCTCAGAACTCATAAGAGCTAGAGCAACCAAATTTGGCAATCCACACTCCACAATCCACACTCCTGTGATATCGGACCTTGACCGTTTTGTGTCACAATTTCGCCATACCCCCTTCCGCCCCCGCAAAGGACGAAAATCTGGGGCATCCAGAAATCTCAGAGACTATTAACGCTAGAGTAACCAAATTTAGTATCCGCACTTCTGTTAGATCTCACTATAAAACGTATATCTCAGAATTTCGCCCACCCCCTTCCGCACCTACAAAGGAAGAAAATCTGTTGCATCCACAATATTGCAGATTCGAGAAAACGAAAAACGCAGAATCATAGATAACGACCATATCTATCCGATTGCTGAATCTGGATCAGATCAGATAATTTTTATAGCCAAAAGGAAAAAATCAATTTGCACTGGCTACGCAGCGCCCGACGTCACGCCTAGACTGATTTTCTGTCTCTCTCGCACGCACTCTTTGTCGTGTCGCTTAATATTAGCGGCGTCTGCCGGAGGAGAGCCATACTGACTTAGTATCGGGTATAACTGTAGAGTTGCGGTGTCCGCAGCAACTCACAACGTTCCCCCTCGTTAGTTCGTCGGGTGGCGCAGTCGTATCTTGTTCCATTACCTATATATGTTGAGTAGACTACGTTGTAATTAGATGATTTTAGTCTGGCCACTGAATCACCTGACGTAATCTAGGGCTAGAACTATGTCAGTGGGCTCTTGCTCCATTGCATTGAGGAGCTCCGCCGACGATACCTTGCTTTTATGCAAATCGAGCTGCAGCACACTCAGCTTTATGGATGGCTGGCTCAGGAGCACCTGGCGCAGGTAGACACTACCCATGCCACAGTCATCTCCCTGTCCACGACCTCCAGCTCGGCCCTCTTCCACATTGCTTCCAATTGGCAGACCGTGCGCATCAGCCACCTAAGGGTCGGGTCATCGTTGCATTTCAGGATTTTGACGCCATTGAGCCACCCAGCACCATCGAAAATGGGCATAGGGTCCGAGGGGTCTTCCGTGCGAACACGGAAGGACGTCGCTTTAATTTTTTTAAAGTGTTTTCTGCTATGTAGATGAGCCTCCTTTGCAGCTCTCGTTAGTGACGAACGACGAGAAAAAGCGATACATAAAATTCAGTCAGGCATAGGAAGATTGTGAATCAATATAGTAAAGAAGAACGAGAAATCGCACGAATCGCGCCGCGTTTGTGTTTCTAAAATACAAAAGTAGAAAATATGTTTGAGCTCCGCATCCTTTTCGATCGGATGTCAGAAACATTATAAATTTTATTGTGTGTTAAGGTTGAGGATGAGGCAACCGAGCCGATCTCGAGCAAAAGGTCTGTTCTCCAACTATATCAAGCGGTAACTAACTAGAGCAGGAGCACCTGCTGCCGGCTTAGCGACGGCATAGGAAAGAAAAGATAACAAGAACGAGCATAGATAAAGAATAGATGATGAAATGAGAGCATGGTGCTGAGCGAGCAAAGGCAAAGGTACGCTTACGTGACGCTAACTTAGTGCAATGACGAAAATGGTACAGCAAATGAATTGATAGGTAAAAGAGAAACAGTCAGGCAGGCGTAGTTTTTCATTTACTTTTTCGGATTACGTTTTCAGGCAAAACGTTTCGTTTTCGTTTTAAGGTTCTCCAGTTTTTACATATTTTTGTTGTTGTCGTCCTGGCCAATTTTTTCCGAGCCAAATTTGAGGTTGGGTTAAAATAAAATTATTTTTAATGAAAGCAAAAGTTAAATTACCCTGATATAGGTGTCAAATTGATGTAAATGCATCAATAAGTCATCTATTTTGTTCCTTTTGCAATTAAGGTTTTGTTGTATAAAAAGCCGTTTACTTTCCAACGTCAACGAAAATGTGTTTGTTTTGAAAACGAAGTAATCTTGCAGAATGTGAAAAAGGGAGCCCAAATTTATGTGATTTCAAAAGTAAATCAGAAAACTTTTGTGAATGTGTAAAACGGAGTATGTATGTGTGAAATTTCAGCTGAATCGATAGAACTTTTCAAGTTTTTAACCGTAGCTGATCCGGCAGACGTTGTTCTGCCACGCAACAAAAAAATATTCCCTATTAACTGTGGCTAATTTTTAGCGAACAATTTTTACATGACCCAGTGAACTTTTTTCCGCCTTAGAGGCAATAAATAATCGATATTCTACCAATTCTTTAATAGGTTTTTAGCTTGGAAACATGCCACAAATAATTGGACCATTCAGAATTCAGACCACATACTTTCAAGGATTGGCCTTGTGATTTATTATAAAACATGGCGAATGCAATATGAAGTCTTTTAAACTCAAACGCCATCGAAATCATCGGAATCCTGGGAAGGAGAATTTCCTCACCTTGGATTTTCTTTTGAGTATCATCGCGTAAATCAAGTTGTTGGTCAATTTTCTTACCACCAAACGCGTACCGTTGCACAGTTTTGGTTGGTTTATGTTTCGAAGCATGATTACTACGGAGCCAACCTTTAGGCGTAAATTTTGCGGTGGTAAGCGTGGGACATCCAAGGAGTTAAAAAAACATTTAGTTGGAAATTATGTTTGGGAATACTTTGTTGATGAGCTCGTTTTTTGGTCTGACAAATTTACAGTAATTCTGAGGAAATTAAATCAATCTGCTCGATTCGTCGACAGGTACTCGACCATTACCGATAGTCAGCCATTGCTCTGAGAAATCTTCAGCAGATGTATTTTGCAATGCAGCTCTCATGTTTGTTTCCAGCTGAAGTTTCTTCACTTAGCGCCATAGATTCGATGATTTTAGGCAAGCGTTTATTTCGTCGGTAGGCGTTGATCTTGGAATTACTGGCAGTGTTTGGAGGAAATCACCAGACAGTAGAATCATAGCGCCTTAAAAATATCTCGAGTCATTGCATACATCTTTCAATGTTCGGTTAATTGCTTTTAATGCACGTTTTTGCGCCATTTTTCATTCATCCCAGATGATGATTTTCGATTCTGACAAAATTTTGACCATTTTGCAATATTACATATAGGTTCTTCAATATTAATTTAATGGTGAATGAGCCGTACGGCATCCTTCTGTCAATGTGGCAGCTATTCCAGAAGAAGCAACTGCAACCGCAACATTGAATCTCGCACGGACAGTGGCTAAAACCATTGACATGAGGAATGTCTTACCAGTTCCACCGGGGGAACCCAAATATAATATAAATATAAACCACCATATAAACCATATAAACGTATCATAAACTTTCTTTGTTGGGGATTCAACAGGGGTACATTTGCTTGAACATCTATATTCAATTTCTTGTGATCATATTCACGTTCCCGTTCAAATTCTCGATTAAATGCGTCTTCGATCACATGTCTTCGATCAATAGTAAAGCTTGATTATGTACGCCTTCGTCACGGCATTTTTGAATTAAAGAATTACAAAGAATACAAATTACTTACACAATTAAAAAAATTGCGAACAAAACAGCTGACCTGGTTGTTTTGTCAATATACAGCGTGTTTTCTCAATTGCAGCAGCTGTGTATTTAATACAAGGGCGGTCTGAGAAGTACTAAGCCTAAAAATGAAAAACGAAAATAAGACAGTCTTCGCCTTCTTCAAAGCACGTTCGCCGGTCCTTGGTCTCTTCTTGGTCTCGTCGAAGGTCACGAAACGACGCAGAAACTCCTTCGGATTGCGCATAAACAGTATCAAACACTGCTCTGCAATGGTCTCACGGGTACGCTTGTTGTCCGGATTGAACAAATGCGGCACACATCGCGCCGACAGCTTTCTCTGCCCAAAATTTCGTGAAGGATATGACACTCGTTTTTTTGTGATGCCTACTGATTCAGCTATGTCATGCACTTTTAATCGGCGATCTGCCAATACGAGGTCGTGGATTTGTGGTACGTTGTCCTCCGTGGTAGCCACTTTCGGGCCATTTGGCTTCGCGATTTCCCTTCCAAAAATAAGAATCGAATCATCAACCGATATTACCCCTTTTAGCCGCCCTACATCCTCTGATTTCTAGTTAGCTATCTTTTCTAGCTATCTTTTTTCCAGGTCCCAAGGAGTCCTCTTCAAAAACTCCCTCTTTACCAGTAAAGGTTTCTTCGGGAGTACCACAGGGCAGCCATCTAGGCCCCTTACTCATCACACTCTTTATTAATGACTTGCCTTCGGTATTAACATACTCTCGAGTACTTATGTACGCGGATTATGTTAAACTCTGTGTCCAGTATAAGGACATTTCATTTCATTTTCGGCTGCAATCCGATCTCAATAACTTTCAGTCATGGTGTTGTGAAAACTTGTAACAACTTAATGCCTCGAAATGCAAAGTAATGACATCTCATCGTTCTAACCCCTTGTTGGCCCTCTATACCCTATGCGGTGGTTCTCTGGAGAAAATTACCTTGGTGGATGATCTTGGTGTAATATTAGTCGCCAAGCTGAAGTTTTCTGAACACATTTCTACCATGGTAAATAGGTCTTAAGGTGTTCTTGAGTTTATCAAGAGGTGATCAAAGGAATTTGACGACACCCATATAACAAAGTCTCTATACCTCGCTAGTTCGTCCGATTTTAGAATACGGGTCCTGTGTACGGTGCCGTACACCAGGACCGTATATAATCAGTCCAGAACAACTTTTTACTCTTCGCTCCGCGGGCCTTAACTGGGATAGATGTGTGAGAATGCTATCTTACTCTAGTAGATTGCTATTAGTAAACCTCTCATCCTTAGTTAACCGTAGAAAAATGCTTGGTGTTACTTTTATGCACAACTTGATCAGGGGTGACATAGACAGCCCTGATCTGTTGAGCCGCATAAACTTCACGATTCCTATTAGACTGACTAGAAATTTTATACCGTTGTTCCTTCCACTTTGTAGATCGAATTATTCCTTGCATGAACCGTTTAGGGTCTTATGCTCGGATTATAATTCCCTCTACCATATTATATCCAACACTAATTCTCTTCCTCTTATAAAATTATTAATCCTTACACACCTTTCTATTAATTAGTAACTGTAGTGGTATTTGTATTTTGATTGCATGCTTAGTTTCTTAGTAAGTTTAGTGCTAATTTTCCTCGAATGTTAGTCTAATAGCTATCTTTCTTGCATGTTCGCGTTTGGTTCGGCTACGCACCGCGCGTCATGCGGAAGCGCCCCTCGGTCGGTTGTGCGGAAGGAGGACTGGGTTTTTGCCTGGGATCCGCGCGTAACATCCTTCTGATGGTGTCACACGGGCCACTGGATGGTGCAGTAATTGAATCTCCACTTGATTACATATCAACGTCCAAATATATATACATATGTACATACATATCATTAGAATAGAATTAAGGGAATTAATAGAATAATATAATTAATAGAAACATGGGATCTTGTGCTAGTTCGAGAATTAGTTACAGACCGCACAAGAGTTTGAACACATCATAAATCGTATTGTAACGAATGGGTATTAAGTAGACTGACTAGTGTTGTCATCCCGTATTATATTAGACATATCCAGTCTGGGCTCGGAGTTGTTCGTAAAATCTCCAGGTCAATAAAGTCTGGCTATAGTAAAAATACTCTCGGTTTTTACATTATATATACCGATTATTTATAGAATTCTGTATAAACGTAACAACTGGTGTCAGAATATGATGCTGCAGATTAAGGGTCAAGGTGACAAACAACAACAGATGGTGCTGCAGATGAAGGATCAAGGTGATCAACAGCAAAAGATGTTACAAGGTGAAGCAAGGTGAACTGATTGAAGATCAAGGGGAAACCCAGTTACAAAGATTATAAGCTATGGCAAAACAGATGCCATGGAGAAGAGAAAAGAGAAAAAGGCCAACGTCGACAAGAAACTACAGGACAACTCAGAATCAGTTCAGCTTTTGGATGAAGAGATCAAACAGGAGATCATACGTCTTGATGCGGGAATTTGGCAAGTGGATAATCGTCTCGAAGATCGGCTCAAAAACCCATTCCGTCATTTGGAATTGGGTTTTCCTGTCAGTAACATAACAACAGCCAAACTGAAATTTGCTACAACTAGATTTGATGGCACACCAACATTTGGCGTTTTTACGCCACAATTCGAAACGTCAGCGTCGAGGAATAATTGAACGGAAGCGCGGCCGCTTTTTGTGATGTCCTTGAACGGTTTTGCTGCTGAGGTGCTACAATCGATTCCCGACGCAAATAACTTGAGTTAAGAGGCTGTTAAGCGTGCCCTAAAGCGTGGTAACAGTATTATAAAATTAAAAATGAATTAAAGTCTGGTACAAAGTTACTGATGCTAAAATAATTGTAGGAATTAATTAGCAATTAGGCGATCGAAAAATATAACGGATCTGGCTAAGAATACCCTCCGTTTCAAACTGCTTTGTCTGACATTGGAAACAGTAAATTATTCGAAGCATTAATTAAGAACTTTTCTGTCTTAATTTAACTACATATATGTATGGTCTCTTACCTTCTGCACTTTGTGCCTTAAATCCTGCAGGTAATCGCGGTGATCTTCAGCCTGCTCGTGAGCTGTGTGATAAAAAACCAACCAGCCGGAAATAAAGGCAAGCAATATTTCAACGAATTCAAATTTAATTCTTTCCTGCACTTCTTGTATACGCAGAACATAGCTTAAGGACTCCTGAATATATTCGCGCTCATGCATGCCCAAACTGGCATCGGCCTATGAATGAAAAATAATTTAATGGAATATACATATACGCTTAAATTTAAACAAACAGGTAATAAAAAGTCGTTAAAAATAGTAAATTTATTGTAAAAAGCTTCTTTTAAATTGGGTATATTTCGTCAGCTTTCGTTAAATAGTATGTTAGCCTAGCGATCAACAATGGCCGATCTCTTTGCCCAATTTTTCCAAACAACATATTCTCAGGAAAGCTACTCTGGTCATCCGTACCCATTCGATTTACCGAGGTCGAAAGTCTTATGTAAAGAAGTGTAGAGGTACATCTAATCCGTACATACATCCGTTATTTCTAAAATGTTTGAGACAATTTTAACTCAGCACTTGCAACATCTCTGCAAGTCACTTTTCTCCAATTCAGCAAGGATTTTCAACGCCACCACGAATTTGTTAAAGTTTAGTAATTAAAAGCTTTCATGGTAACTTTCAGATGGATGTTATGTACATCGACTTCAGTAAGGCATTCAACTCTGTAAACCACTCACTTACTTTATAGCTGCCTTTATTCCAGGACTTAAAAGTCTTCTTCAAAAACTCCCTCTCTTCACCAGTTAAGGTTACTTCTGGAGTACCACAGGGCAGCCATCTAAGCCCCTTACTTTTTACACTCTTTATTAATGGCCAGCTTTCGGCAGGAAAGGAATTTGACGACCATTTTATAACAAAGAGTCTCTATAACTCGCTAGTTCGTCCGATTTTATAATACGTCTCTCGTGTATGGTACCCATCTTACTACACTCATCTTACTATAAGGGAATTGCTATTAATAAACCTTCCATCCTTAGTTAATCGTACAAAAATGCGTGATTTGATTTTTTTGCCCCACTTGATCAAGTAGAACGTAGATTGCGCTGGTTTGTTGAGCCGCATAAACTTCACGACTCCGATTAGATCCACTAGAAATTTTATTCCGTTGTGCCTTCCATTTTGTAGATCGAATTATTCTTAACATGAACCGTTTAGGATCTTATGCTCGGACTATAATTCCCTATACCATATTATGTCCACCACTAATTCTCTTCCCCATATTACATTATTAATACTCACATAACTCTGTCGTAATTAGTAATTGTATTTGTTGGTAGTGGGGCGGATCGAAGCTCAACTCTCCCACAACGCAATTGATGATCCAGTGAACCTCCGAGTAGCCGTCATAAGAAATGAAAACCGTTGTGTTTTGTGTATATATATAATTATGTGTGTGTATTTGGTTGGGGGGTCGCGCGGTATAGCCAGGGGCTTGCTTGTGCGCAGGACGTGATCGCGACAGTTACGCCAGATGTCTGTCGCCCTACAGATGGATGATCTCGCCCACCACCTCGTAGTAGCCGACTGGTACATAGCAGAGCCGGACATGGCCTCGGCGGTGACCACAGGACCCGATACAGCGAAGAAACGTCCTTGTCATCAAAACATTTCAGATTGAACATTTTTCTTTATTTTACTTCTACAATTTGAGTGTTCGATGGGCTGCGATGTGCGACCCAACCCCCTGATCTCGCATACAGTGTGTTAATTGCGGTGGACAAAATTCTGCCACTAGTAAAGACTTCCCAAGCTGTTAGCCATCGGATGCTACAGGGGGATAAACCCACTCTGGACTGGACTCTGGATACCTAGCGACACCCGGGGAGCAACCCCAGTGACCAACCATTTAGAAGAAGACGGGGAAGGAGACGGTCGACCGTCCTCAGGCAGCAGCCGCTGCGAGGATAGGCCCGGAAAACCAACCGGGTCCTTCCAAGTCGGGTGAATCCAAGGGCGACCGGTTACCGGGGTGGCTGATAAGCAGAGCGTAATCGCGGCTGGTAAGCGCACTGGGACCGAGGAACGCCTAATAACAGCGGCAGGCAGCGTGTCTGCACCACAGGTAAGAAAACCGTCGTACCAGGACAGGTGACGAGCGGCTTTCATGCTGGTCAAAGAGGACCCCAAGTCGTCAGCCGAAAATATTGAGCAGAGGCTATGGGCCACCTCAATCTTGCCGGACTTCCAGCCAGCCAAAGGCAAGGCCCCTAAAAAACGGCAATGCTCAGCGGAGGATCGCGCTTCCCACTCAGGCCAAGCCCATCAAGCGGGTCAAAGAAAACTCACCTCACGCAGATCTTCATCGGCGTCCTGTACTGTTGCGCCTAAGACGGTTTGTCCCTCGGAACAAATAGCACCTGATGGAAAATGGACCCCAGGAAAGATTTCTGCAGGAGCTGGAGGAAAATAGTGGCCCACAACCCAAATGTGAACGCAGGGTGGCATCAAGGTAAGGCCATCGCCTGCCAAGACGCTCGATTTGCGGCCCTCTACATAAAGGCTGTGTCTGCCCTAGCAGCCTCACCTAGCCAAGGGTGGAGCGGACATAGTCCACATTCAGGAGCCCTGCTACTTGTTTTTGCTCCCAAATTTCAGCAATGAAGACCACACATCAGTGAGCGTCGAAGGCCAGGAGCGTTCATTGAGGATCTGCTCTCCATACATATGTCATGACCAAGCCGACCAGCGCCTCTCTGGGCGCTAATAGCAGACTACGAGGCAAAGGACACCGGCCTAATTGTATGGTGCGACGCCAACGCACATCACTGAAAGTGGGGAAATTAAAGGGGTGAGTACCTATTCAGTTATCTACTAACCACTCAGATGATACTATTGAACCGTGGAAAAGATCCCACCTTTATTATTAAAAATCGTAGAGGTCCTGGACCTTACACTTGCCTCTTACGAAATACTGGTGAACATTTTATCCTGGAGGGTCCTGTAAGAACACTCCTTTTCGGACCACAGGTACAGGAAACTGTATTCTCCTTTTATTACCGAAACCAGTTCAATTCCGGAACATCAGGCGGATAGACTGGACTTGGTACTCTGACTACCTCTGTCGTGTTCTCCCTGTGTCCACCTGAGGAGGAGTTTTCCAGGGAGGCCACGACTTGTCTTGTTAAGATCTTCACCGACGACTGCAAAAAGGCGCTCGATTAATCCTGCCCCTCGGGCAAGAACAGAGGCCGGAAGAAACCTGAATGGTGGAATCCGAAACTAGGGTAACTACGGAAAGCCTTCCGGAGACTCTTCTACAAAGCTAAGGCTGAAAACTTTGAGCAGAACTGGGCCAAATACAAAGCCAAATGCGCCTCATGGCGTAAGTTCTGCAGCGAAATCGAGAATAGCTCAGAAGCTTGGCGCTTGCGCAGAGTTCTCTCGAAGACAACACCCACTCTGGGCTACCTGAAGAACGCCGACCAGGCTTGGACTACGTCCAGTGTTGAGTCGCTAAATTTTCTCCTTAATACACACTTCCCTGGCTGCGATGCAAACAGATCCAACTACCTCGCGCCTCCTTCCGTCGCCCCAAATGCTATCCTGCACCTGCTAAGCCAGGAGAACATTACCTGGGCGATAAAAAGCTTTAAACTATACAAGTATGCGGGGCCAGACGACATTATCCCTGCCCGACATGCCTATCGGAAGGGAAGGGCCTACACAATCACATTGATCATCGAAGCGTCCCTTTACTGTAAGGAGTATACCCTGATAGCCTTCCACGACATAGAAGACGACTTTTGCTGCGGGTGATAGAAGGGGGCAGCATACTCGGGTAATTTAACGCAGACGTGGACATTGAGACGGAGCATCGCAAAACTCACCAGAGACGCCGCACGCCCCGACTCCAGCAGGGCAAAACCCTTGTTGCCAGAGCCGAGTCGGGGCGGATCCGCCGAAACGCGCACCGCTTCCAATTCCGGCAGGGTAAAACCCCTGTTGCCAGAGTTAGAGCGGGAACGTAAGGGCTAGAGGATATGAGGGGATATAAGGGAGAAGAGGATATGATTACAGTCGGGGGTCCGACCAGGGTGAAAACGAGGGGAGAGAATTTTCAGTTGTACAATCGAAGTTTATTATCACTGGCTTCTCCCGCACTCCCACCTACTTAATCCTCCATCCCGGCCATCGGCCAGCTCACCCGCGGATTTGGCGCCGATATTCCAAGAGATCCTCCATTCCTCCGTCTGCCAGATCTCATCCTCTGCGGTGCAGTTCCGTGTGTCCCGATTTTTCGATTTCTTCGACGCGCGCCGGTTTGACACTTTTTCCGCGGCACTGACGGTCTGGCGCTCTGCCCACGCCCGGCGCTCGTTTTCCGGCCAACGGGACTTTTCCGAAAGAGCTGCTTTGTGGCCGGCGGATCGCGGTTTTCTCAATCTCTCTTCCTTCTCTTTCATGTGAGCTGGCCGTCTGGCGGGTTCGGCTATTCCAAAAATAAACTAGCTGATTTGCTAACACAAGGGCTATAATTCGCTCCGTTTGACTTATCTTAAAATAAATTTATCATAATTATAATGTGAGGCTCCTAGTGGATCCTCACAAGGGTTACATATGTATGTTACATTCGTTATTATTCATTAAAGGTAATGTTGGCTATTATTTTATTTTATTTCTATTAGGTTTTAGATGTTCAGATTCTTAATATACTATAAGGTGGGCTGTTAACTGTATTTTGTACTGCGAATAGTTATTTATCTTTTTCATGTGATGCGGAAGCTGTTTCCAAATGCGAATGACATTGACGAAGAAATGCCTCTCGGAATTTAAAGTTTTACGTCTGCGTAACCACAGTTAATCTCTATCCCATAGGTGAGTACAGGTACAAGGTTTTGCTATTTGCATCCGAATGTTTAGCGGTATAAGTAGTTTGGTAATATCAGTGATCTTAAGATCCCATAGGATTTTCATACGGCTTTGCTCACGTGATCATCCCATGAGAGCGTATTTTTTAGAATAAAGCCAAAGTTATGTAATTTCTACGCGACTTAATAGTGTTGAGTTTATCTTTCTCTTATTTTTGCAGATAATCAAACATTTTGACTTGGTTGTGGGTTGCCCATGCACTAATCTTCTCTAGTTCTATATTGCTAACATTGATACACTCATCTATTCTACTTAACGGTCGATTAAGATATAATTGGAGGTCATCGTTGTACATGTGCACATCACAGTCGGACAATACTATTATCAGGTAATTTACATAAATGGAGAACAATAACAGACCATTTAGGATTTACAAAACTTTGCAGTGAGGATACCATGGTCAACTGAGTCAAAAGATTTAGAGTAGTCAAGAGCAGCTTAGATCCGTCGTCCATTCTTTCGCGGATATCCTCTACAATTTTTATTAAGTCGGTTGTATAACTTATATTTCGTCTGAATCCAGACTGGTTATACCTGATACTCAAAATGAGTATTGGGGTATATTAGATTTGTGATAAAAGTGGATGTGTGTAAGGTCCAGAAGGAATCGTTTCCGACCCCATAATGTATATATATTCTTGATCAGCAGCAATAGCCGAGTCGATTGAGCTCTGTCTGTCAGAAAATCAGTCTGAGCGTGACGTCGGGCGCTGCGTAGCCAGTGCAAATTGATTTCTTGCTTTTGACTACAAAAAACAGCAATCTGATAGATATGGTCATTATCTATGATTCTGCGTTTTTAGTTTTCTCGAATCTTCAAAATTGTGGATGCCACAGATTTTCGTCCTTTGTGGGGGCGGAAGGGGGTGGGGCGAAATTTTGAGATATACGTTTTATAGTGAGATCTAACAGAAGTGCAGATACCAAATTTGGTTACTCTAGCCTTAATAGTCTCTGAGATTTCTGGATGCCCCAGATTTTCGTCCTTTGCGGGGGGGTAATGGCGAAATTTTGACACAAAACGGTCAAGGTCCGATATCACAGGAGTGTGGATACCAAATTTGGTTGCTCTGGCTCTTATAGGTTCTGAGATCCTTCAACTCATATTTTTCAATTGGCAAATCCGACCATGAAACCTGTGTGTTATAGAGGGACAGAGCGAGAAAGAATGAAATTGTTTTCTTGATTCTGGCTATAACAATTATACGATCTGGTTCAGATTTTACACTCTAGAAGATATGGCCATCTTCTACGATTCTGCGTTTTTAGTTTTCTCGTATCGTCGAAATTGTGGATGCCACAGATTTTCGTTCTTTGTGGGGGCGGAAGTGAGCGGGGCGAAGTTTTGATATATTTTTGTAGCAGTGACATATCACAGAAGTTTGGGCGGACGGACGGACAGACGGACAGACGGACGGACAGACGGACGGACAGACGGACAGACGGACGGACGGACGGACAGACAGACAGGGCTCAATCGACTCGGCTATTGATGCTGATCAAGAATATATATACTTTATGGGGTCGGAAACGATTCCTTCTAAACGTTACACACATCCACTTTTACCACAAATCTAATATACCCCAATACTCATTTTGAGTATCTGGTATAAAAACTACGAAGCTCATTTCTCAACAGGGCCATTGGGCCACTAACGAGAGGCGTGCCCCGGGTCCGGACCCAAAACTGAGCCCCAAACGAAATGAGAAATAATATCTCTTTCTCTCTCTCTCTGTTGTTAACGGCGGAGGAAGGCCCGTAGTTCGTCAATAAAAAAATGAATTAAAAACTGTGCTGCTTCTCCAAAGAAAGTATCCCAAACTATAGAAATGGCTCATTACAATGATTACGCATACACGTACATAGACGTGCGATATACGAGAATCCATCAGTACATAGAGGATGGTGGTACATGAGTTGCACAGACAAAATCGAATCAAATCGCATCGAAGAATAGGTGGAGCTGGAAGGCCTAGAACTAGTCTCGCAAATTGATTGGGGCAGAGCCGTAGAGCCGCAGCAGTGTGGAGTGTGGAGAATTGACCCACTGTTATTCTGAAATGGTTATAACTGCGCTTTGCTTGGCTAACTGTGGCAAGACCTCAATCCAGATACAAAACGCCGCTTGGCACGCTCTCAACGTTTTGTCTCTCTTTCTCTGTCTGCATTCGATTCCATTCGATTTGCGTACAAGACAGAGACTAAGACCGGACCGGACCCCCAAAGGTAAATGGCCAAATAGTCTGCTGGATGAGCCCTGAGCGCTCCTTTAATCGCTCGCCAAGTGAGAGTTCATCAAACAACGCGCAGCAGAGGGAAAGTTTCATAAGTTTCATATTCTATAAACCCCGGAGTCAATGAACCGAGGAATTACTTGTAGGAGAATCACCACTGCCATTCGGGAAATCCACTATGCAATGACAAGCGTGTGGCATGTGCATTCCAAAGGTCCAGCGACGAGGATGATGACAGTTCCAGAGAGCATCTATAGATTGCAGAATTCGCTATATTTTCCCTGTGTATTTCCCATCTCTTTCTCTCTCTATCACTCAATGTGGAATGCGAAGGGAGTCCCAGCCGATTGTAGTGGCTGCTTCTACTCGACCCCCAGCGAATCTTATCAGAAGAGAACGCTACTTGTTGCTGTGGCTATGACTGTGCCCGCCACCGATGTAAATATTTACATGTAGCGGCAGATAAGATGCGCGATCAAGCCACGTTGTAAAGCATCATTGTAAATCGTTGTAACAATATCATATTTGCTTAGATAAAACACAGAGAAACGAATGTACGGCAGGGTGCGGGCGGTAGATACAGCTGGGGATCTGTGTAATTTAGAGGGTTTTTCAATCTTTAATCTTAAGATTTCCCCATTCCCATTCAAGTGCGTATACGCCCCACCACGCCCGGAAGCATTCATGTTGTTGGCGGTTTGGCAACTCCGGGGTGAATGCAGCTACTTTTACTTTAGAGCGATCTCTTTCTCCTACTCTCTGGGGCTCCGGCTGCTGCTGCTGCTTGCATAAGACACATTACATGGCACGATGCTTGGACTGCAGCAGCAGCAGGCATACAGATGCATAGATACACGCCCCAAATAAGCCACTAAACCGGTGACACTCCACCTCATTCGCTGCACCTCCATCTCTATCGCAGCATGCTCCATGCAACATGCACCAGGCCCCTCTCCGTTCCACGATCTATGGCCGGAGAGCCTCCACGAGCCGCTAATTCAAACAAATTGCAGCATAAATGCATTATAAAAGGCAGAGGAGCAACATATCGGGCGTCACAGTGTGACAGTAATAATGTCACTCGCACTGTCACGGGAATGGGGAGCATGGGGCGGGGAGTATATAGGGAGATTCATATACATATGTATGTATCTGTGGCATGAAGAATGCCAGTGATAAATTACCTAGCTTCAGCGGGCTTTTTTCTTCTACGAGCAAGTATGTGGCGGCATGGCACAGTGGGGGAAATATTCGAATGGTGACTGGTCTTGTAGTCTGCCCTATGCTTGTATGGATGTACCAGTAGTATTTTCTGGGGTTAATTTAGTCAGTAGGTTGTAAGCTCTCGAGGGATAGTATCGTCTCGATATACCTGTGGTCAGAGAAGGAGTGGTCCTCTAGTATTTTTAAACTCTTGACTTTGTCTGACAGTTTGTGCGATACTAAGGTTAGGTCAATAGGCTCTTGTTTGTTTTAAACTGCTGAAGCCTCCGTGGCGCAAAAGGGTCACTCCGCGCGATCTGTAAATGCAGTCACTCAGCCGCTCGTTGCCGAAAAACTGACTCCGACCACTTCACCACCACTATATCCTAAATATGTTTAAATGAAAGGCAACATCAATTAAAGAAAAAACACTTGCCGGCAGACATAATAAATCTTTTAAAATGCCCACCTCCCCGGAACAATGAAACAATCACTTTAGATACAGAAAATGAAGATTCGAACTCCGATGAAGATTCTGATGGAAATCTAGAATTTGAGTTAGACGATGAAGAACAATAAACATATCTGTTAATAAAATTTTGAATTTTACATGTGTGTGGGAGGAGGTTTTGAAGGTGTAGTTTGATTGAAAAATAAAAAAAAACAAAATTCTATATTAATATTTCACATTTTTGTGCAAAATTTGGGTGCTCTTGCTTTAAAATTGGACATACAGTTCAACTTCAAACGCGAATAAAATGCATACAACTATAAACAAAGTTTAATGAGGGAATAAAGCTTGAAGTTTTACCTTCTCAGAGAGGTATATATAATAATGATTTTATTTTAAATGAATAGAGAAAATATAATTAAACAAAAAAAAGCTCAAAATTTGCGTTACTTTAATATTCGATATTTTCTTATATGACTAAAAAACCCTTCTTAATCTCGAAAAAAAACGTAATTTTATATTTTATTATGATACCCATTATTTGTTAATGTGTCGCTCAGGCGATTCTATGATTTTTTTTTTTTTGTATATTCATGGCCGATTTTGACCAACTCTTCCTGAAGCCGTTTCTTTAACGCGGATATGGCCGATATTGGCCTTTTGCGTATACGGCGGTACTGCTAAATTTTCAATAGCGCTTAGATCAGGCGATTGGGGTTTCGCTTCCACTAATATTGGGCAGTTATATAGCAGCCAAGACCTTACTTATAGGTCTAATGCTTCGGGTCGTTGTCCTGATTCAACTTGAACGTGTTGCCCCTCTTCACATAGCTTGTTTTCAGGAGATGAAGACTTTTTAGAAGACGGCAATTCTGCCAGTGACCAAAACTTTTGTAGTGTGTTCTCGATATATATTACTGACTCTTCTGGACAACTCAAACAATTCCTCGCTTCTTGGGCCATAGTCACCTTTGGAGTGTATCTGCCCGATACAATCCAGTCGAGAAGCGTTTTCTGCAGAGTTGGATGGTCAGGACCTTGTCTAGTTTAACCACCAGATAAAAGTTCGAAAAATGTTTCTGCACCTATCAAAATATTTTATCTTCTGTGGCTTGAAGAAATATGGGTCTGCCAGTGGTAAATCCTTCGGGATTTTCCAGTCACTCACGTTAAGTGTTTAATCAGGGGGATACCCCCAAATGGACCAGTAATTACCGGACCAGAATTTATATTTTTCTTGTCTTGTGAATTGGTCTCATCAATACCAAAAAAGGTGATACACGACTCCTCCCTACGAATCTGTAAGCGCTGTGCTAAGTCCTCAGTAATGCGGTCCACTTCTACACTGTAGGCGGAGTCTACTGTACCGAGCTGAACATCACATACTGCTTCAGGCTCTCGGATCACTGTAGTTTGTTCCAAACGAAGGTTGAAGCAATTAAAGAGGCAAACGACTGACGCATGGGTCTGCACGAGATCGCAGAGAAGTTAGATATCTTCCTTATATGGGTTCCCGGCCACAGGGACATTGAGGGGAACGACGCCGCCTACGAGTTAGCCAGGCAGGGCACTACAGTTCCTCTCTTATCAGAGAGTGAGCAAGAAGCGATGCCTTTGGCTACGTGCAGGCTTCTCACGCACGAAATATGCAAACAGGAGATGGCAAGATCGATATGGCTATATCGATCGAAAAAGCACTCGGTAGATTCAGTAGAACACAGTGCTCTGCAGTTACTCGATCCATCACGGGATAGTGGCAGATCAGCACAAACGCCTCTAGACTGCCATCCCTCGCAATGACTTCTGCAGGAGTTGTCGCGTCGAGGAAGAATCAGTCTCCCACTTCTTTTGTCATTGCCCGGCCCTTGAAAATCGTCGTCTCCGGTTTCTCGGAGCCTCTTTCCTCACGGTAATTTCGGAACTGTCTGAAATCAAGTGAGTTTGAGGGGGGATTTATCCTCCATTGCCATCATTAAAACGAATACTTATTTAATAAGGAATAGGAATATAACTTTAAAAAAATTTGACGTGTACTTTTTATACCCGATACCCAAAATGAGTATTGGGGTATATTAGATTTGTGGTAAAAGTGGATTTGTGTAACGTCCAGAAGGAATCGTTTCCGACCCCTTAAAGTAAAGTCGATTGAGCCATGTCTGTCTGTCCGTCCCCTTCAGCGCCTAATGCTCAAAGACTACAAGAGCTAGAGCAACGATGTTTTGGATCCAGACTTCTGTGATATGTCACTGCTACACAAATATTTCAAAACTTCGCTCCGCCCACTTCCGCCCCCACAAAGGGCGAAAATCTGTGGCATCCACAATTTTAAAGATACGAGAAAACCAAAAACGCAGAATCGTAGAGAATGACCATATCTTTTAGACTGAAGAATCTGAATTGGATCGTTTTATAATTATAGCCAGCATCAAGAAAACAATTTCATTTTTTCTCGCCCTGTCTCTCTCTAACACACACGTAGCATAGGCGGCTTTGCTTAGAGTAAAACATTAGCGCCTAGATCTCAGAGACTATAAAAGTTAGAGCAACCAAATTTGGTATCCACAATCCTAATTCAAAATTTCGCCACACCCCTTTCCGCCCCCGCAAAGGATGAAAATCTGGGGATATTCATAAATCTCAGAGACTATTAAGGCTAGAATAACCAAATTTGGTATCCGCACTTCTGTTAGATCTCACTATAAAACGTTTATCTCAAAATTTCGCCCCACCCCCTTCCGCCCCCACAAAGGACGAAAAACTGTTGCATCCACAATATTGAAGATTCGAGAAAACTAAAAACGCAGAATCATAGATAACAACCATATCTATCAGATTGCTGAATCTGGATCAGATCGGATCCAAAAGCAAGAAATCAAAAGCAAGAAAGCCCGACGTCACACTCAGACTGATTTTCTGTCTCTCGCACTCTTTGTCGTGTCGTTTAATATTAGCGGCGTCTGCCGGAGGAGAGCCATACTGACTTAGTATCGGGTATAACTGTAAAGTTGCGGTGTCCGCAGCAACTCACAACGTTCCCCCCCGTTTTTTTTTTTTTTTCGTCCGTACGTTAGAATGGAAAGGCCCATATTTAGACAATATGACTCCTACCGGCTTTTAGTGGTCTCTTCTCAACTCGAGTGAGTACTAGGCTTGATTGGAATATGTAATATTACTTACCTCCTGTATTGTGTTTTCGGGCTTTTTGGTTGACATGTTAAGAAAACGTTCCTGTGATTGACAAAACTTCTCTGTTTTCTTGTCGAACTTCTTCTTGTTCTCTTTGACGCCACCGATTTGTTTTTTTCGGAAGTCCTCCAGCGACTCGATAATATGCTTATCGGCTAAAGTAAGCTGTGTAAGATAATGTGAATCTAAAGTTTATGATTTCCACACGTTCTGTAGGCTTACCATTTTCTCGCGCTCATCTTCAATATTACCAATAATTGCACCAAAACGTTTAAGACTTTCGCAAATTACATTCTCATCATCCGTCTGTGCGGTGCCAATGCACTCAAAGTTAAAGTCGTTAAGTAAAATTGCTAATTGTTTCATTCGTGTAGAAAGTACTGAAAGTATATATGACATCAAGTAAAGCTTTAACTACAGGTTTATTTATAATTTTAAAAAAAGAAGTAAGTACGGCGCGCCATAGACATATACAAAGCTAATCTGAAGATGAAGATAAAGATCCCAAGTTTAGTAATAAAAGACCCAGACCCAGAACAAAAGATCACTACAATTTTTTAGTAAATTATGTATTTTTTTTTGTATTTAATAGGAAACCGTTGCATACCGTTGTACCTCTACCAAGTGTACTTTCCTCGGAATACCACCGGTTTTTTTTTTTAACAAAAAAACACAAGTGATCAATTCTGTATTTGAAAGTTTTACATTTCCCAGACAGTAAGGTTAAGCTACAAATTTAAGCCAATTGATAGCACATTCATTAGTTTTTTAGAACTGAAAAGTTCCTGCTACACCGTGTTGCATAGTCAAATTGTATGGAAAAACGAATGTTACCACCATATTAATCCCATTACGCCAGTGATTGACTAAACAAAATCTCTGGCATAAGATAATCTTTTCTGATAGGCTTTAAAAATTTGTAATGAACTAAGGTTATTATTCTTGAAATTGGGGGCCTTGAAAGTGGCTTTCTTGTTGTCCTTGGCGGGCAGCGGACGGTGCGCAACGAAACGACGCACATCATTCCCCTTGCTCAAGTTGTACAGCTTATGGATCTTGCTGGCACGCTTGGGGCCCAGACGACGCATAGTGGCAATTTAGACAAAAAGATGTGGCAAAAGTCAAAGATTTTCTTTAAACGCTTTGGATACAATAAGTACACGCATCCAATAGAGTATTTTCCAGAAACAATCGGCTTATGCACGAAAAACGGCCAAAAACGGCTCTCACAGCTCTTAAATCCCATACAAAATCATATTTTGACCGTTTTTCGTGTGAGGTTGTGGCAGGTAAATCGGTATTGAAGCTAAACGGCTCCGAAGAGCAGAAACTGCTTTTAGACTTAGGTAATAAATAAAATGTAGGAATATTTTTTTGTAAAGTCCAGTCAAAGTTGAAAAACTGCTCAAAAGTTAGGTACTAATGAAGGCTAGTATTTCTACCTTTACCTGTCTTTTTGACCGGGTTTTGCATGCAAGAATTAGATTTATGGAGTACATTTTAAAACTTGCATATACCATTCCGCGAGAGGGAGAATCTTTTGACAACAGCACGCCAGCTAAGAAGATACAAAAGACTAAGAAAAAAATTATTCAAAAACAATTCTTAGACAAACTATCACTAACAGTGGACTGCCTCAAACAAGGATTTCGAAACACAAACGATGGAAGCTTATCACGGACATTCTTTGAGAACAACGAAATAACTGCAGAAATAACTGAGGTGGATATTGAAATTATCAAAAGATTGGGTGTCATTTTGAATATTTCAAACTGCAAAGAAAAAAACAACAAATACCCGGAAGGTAAATATGCCTCGAAGACTGCAGAGCTGTTACTGGAAAAATATCCTGTAAAGCAGCTAACTCCCATTACCAAATGATTGGTTTCATTTGGATTCATTTTCTCACATCCCAAGGGTTTCCTTGGAGGAAATTTTATGTTTCCATATTTTTTTTTTCAGCAAATCCCAAACATGCTCTATGGGGTTCAGATCTGGTGACTGCGGAGGGGTTTTTAACTGCTTGCACTGATACAACAGCCATTCTTGAAACAAATACGAGGTATGTTTGGGGTCATTGTCTTGTTGAAACAAGAAATTCTTCGCTTCAAGACCCAATTTTTCGACACTCGGCATTAAATTGTCACTCAAAATTGTCTTATAGATGTGTTTGTCCATCTTGGTCTCAATAAACACCATATGCCCAGGTCCAGCTGCTGGTATACACCCCCAAACCACTACATTTCCACCGCCATGTTTCACTGTTGGGATGAGGTTTTTCTCTTTCATGGCTTGATTCTCCTTTCTCCATACTTTGGATGGTCCATTATATCCGAATATATTATATTTAGACTCATCACTAAATATAACATTCTCCCAAAAAGAATCTGGTTTATATAAGTGAAGTTTGGCGAACTCCAATATTTTTTTTTTGTTCACATCTGACATGAATGGTTTTCGGCGAGCAACTCTGCCATGTAATCCAGCCCTATGTAGGCAGTTACGAACAAGTTGAGCAGAAACTTTTTTTTGGTTGCTTTCTTCAATGGATTGGCAAAGTGCTGTTGACGAAATTCGTGGATTTTTTTGAACTATCGACACGACTTCTCGCTCTTCCCGAGGTGTTAAAATTTCCAGCGAACTTGTGCTTTGGAGCCAAATCTCCTGTGTTTATGTAATTTTTAGTTACGCTGTGTACGGTAGAATGCACTTTGCCAATAAGTCTCCCGATTTCACGAACACTGCGATTTTCTAAATACAATTTTAATATGGTTTTGCGCAAATCTACTGACAAATCTTCGCCCCGACCCATTTTGTCCACGCTAAGCAAAACCACGAGCAAAACTAAGTCAAGTTATTTATAAAGAAAGTTGATATAGACGAGTGTCCGAATAAATGTTGTGCTGACTGTATGTATACGCAACAAAACGAAAGAGAAACAAATATGTACATATTCTCATTATGCTCCTTCTTTTTTTCGTTTGGTTTCCAGCTGTTTCTGAGCTGTGTGTTTTATATATTTGTGTTGTGTTATTTCGAACCGTGTTAAATGGAATAAAACCGTGTAAAACAACTAAAAATTTGTATTTTCAAACCGTGTTATTTCAAAACCGTGTAAAAAATACCGTGTAAAAACCGAATTAGGTGCAGTTTTCTTTTTATATAATTTATTTTAAATTAAGCTTTACAACTAAAAAAGAATTTAAGTTTTGTAAATTTAAGTCGCACTCTAAATATTTCACCATGTTCATTTGTCAAATTGTGTTTCAAATTTGTATAATGATTGCCTGCTAATTTTTACCCGCATACTTTACACACTGATCTATTGTCAAATGAATTAAATGTAAAAAATGTATTCACTTTTTTTTTATTTTCACGGCCCATTTTGCAAATAAATTAGATCAATTTTTACAAGCGAAATTCACACAGCCAAGTGACGCTTAGAACGCACGGAACATCATATACACACATACATACATGCGCAGAAGACTTTTTGAATCGTCGTTCACGAGCAAACGGTCCGAAAATGAGCTAAGCAAAAAATAACGGTAAAAACTGCTCATCGTCTGAGCGTGAGCAACACTTTTATACGGACAATTCAATCGGGTGCTCTCGGACTTTTTTCTCAAAGTATGAGTGAAGAGCACTTCTTTTGCAACCGCACGAATCGGTCAACAGTTATCTGCGAGCTATGCTATAAACTGACTTGAAGTCTGGATGTGTCTTCAATGTGGCCTGTTTACGGTCACTTCGCTATAGCTGTAACTTTAGTAATAATGGATTAACTTGAATTTTAATGATGTTAAAATACCTACCTTAAAAAAAAGTAGTGAAAGATGCGGGCATAAATGAAGAATCGCTTTCTCGCTCTCTTGTTGTACTCGATACTGCTTAATTCTGAAAAAGCTCGTATGCGTAGAACCCCATGAAGCGCATTAAAAATATATAAATTCTTTTAAAACTGTGTGGTTCGGGTGAGGCCACCGCTTTGTTTTTGTACTCATAGCTTGTGACCAATTTGATATTATACGAACATATTATGTTAAGCTATGTTAAGCTACAGACCTTAGCTAACAACTGGCGAAAAAACTAAACTGATTCGGTCAATTAGGTAAAGTGGCTATTTAAAGCCAACAAAAAATTTTTGTTCGGGTGTGGTTACCCTTGAAAAATATTCTAAAAATGGGAAAAAACGAGATTCAAAATTAAAATTAGTTTATTTATAAACATTATTCATTCGTTTTTATTTGTATTCGTCTCCGTCAGAGACGAGCGAGCCTTACGAGAGTTTTCACTGTAGTTGGATCTTGGATAGCTTAGCCGGCAGTTCGGCTGAAGAAGTTGCTTTTGCGCGACTAGTCGATGACTTGGCTGGTATTGCCGCCTTGTATTCTTTTTTCGTAGCCTCAGTCAGCACGTGCGCTCTGAAAGCGCTTACGTCCGCGAGTAGATGGTTTTTTTTGGGGTGCCCCTTTGTAAGGGACTGAAGGAAACTGAAGAAGTAGATGGCTGTGACTTCTTCAGAGCTTTTTTTTCAGGCAATAGGACCATGCGGCATCGCTCTTCGACCTGATTCTCGCTGGCAGCTAGCCGAACCAAATTGAGTGCCCACATCCAAATTTGGAAGTGATTTTAAAACTTTACGAAAATATGGAGGTTACGTACATTGAGATGGCTGTCGGTATTTAACCAAAAAATATAACAAATTTACTGTCTAAATATGCATAGCACTTACCTTTTCTATTTAAAGTACTTCTAAAAATGAGTCACAGAAGTTTACCGTCAATTTACACATATGAAACAAATATTTTTTCGAAGAAACAAGCAGTAGTGATAATACACACTTGACACAAAAACAATGAGTAGTGATAATACACACTTGACAACTGTCAAATTTAAATGTAAAATGGCTATATGTGCAAAAAATATTTTCAATTTTTCTTAAAAAGTAATAGATGTGTTCGGGCGAAGCCCGAGTGTAAATACTTTATTCGTCTTTCTATTTCCTATTTCCGCATCATGCTCTCATTTTATCATCTATTCTTTATCTTCTTTATCTTTTCTTTCCTATGCCGTCGCTAAGCCGTCAGCAGCTGCGCCTGCTCTGGCAGTTACCACTTGATATTGTTGGAGAACAGACCTTTTTTGTCTTCAAGCTATTAATTTGGCTCGTAATCGGCTCGCTTACCTCATCCGAGTGTGTATCATCTCTACTTTTGTAAAGGACTCTGCCATCTTCGGCCACCCTCAAATTACCAATTACCAACCAATAAAAATTATAACGTTTCCAAAAATTCCAAAAAACAATTATGATCTGTGAAAATTATTCACTAAACATAACTGTTCCAAAGCGAAGCGGTTATTTTCCATTTCGTCGCGCGCTTGCTCACTAGCACTGCTACAGCTACGTGCATTAGCGGCTTCGGGTTCGCTGCACTTGCGCTTGCATACCAACAAATCAAACGGTTGGTTCTTCTATTCTTTTTTGTGCTTTGCTCGCTGCTGCGAAAATGGATGAGTCCAATGACTTGACGGAAAACAGGGTATCTTTTTACAAACGAAAGGCACTCTCAATATACAACAAAGCCGTTTTACTTCGAGAGACGATATTGAGTGACGAAACCAACCCAACCAATGAAGATGCGCTAAGTGTTCATTTAAAATTTTGGAAAAAAGTCCGACTCATTTAATGTTACTCATTCTAATGTAGAATGGGTAGCAGATCACCCACGATCAGCCGAATGTCCCCTGCTGGCTCTGCGACAGCGTAGTGTACGAAAATTCCGCTGGATTTTCCGGCCTCGTGAGTGATGCTATAGCCAAACGTAATAGGTTGCATTACAGTTGCGAGGCATGCCGTGCGGTGGAGAATGACTTGGTGGCTTTTATGAGGCAGACGCGGAAGGGCTTTAAGGAGCAGACCGTTGGCTTTAAAAAGCAATACGATAGGCTCCTAGCCATGGAGTCTCAATTTGGCAGTCTGGAACTGCTGAATGAGTCTCCGAGGCGTAAAAAGGTCACTCCGCGGGATCTGCAAGTGCCAACCGTCACTCAGCCGTGCGCCGCCGAAAAACTGACTCCGACCACTCCAAGTGTGCAGCAGTTGATCTCATTTGCCACTCCAAGGGCAACGACAGCTGCTGGCGATGGAGATTTGGTAGCCGAATTCATCGCCTCGGAGAATGTGCAGCCAAGTACGTCTGCAGCGTCCGTGTCCGTGGTGTCCACAAGTTCGCTAGTTGTCTCGTCTATCCCGATCCCACCACTAAATAGACGTTCCGGACCTCCGGATATTGCCACCACAGGTACTAGGCCTGTGGTGACTGAACCACTGGTGGGAGTTCCACCAAAAAGACAAGTTTTTGTTTCACGGCTGGCCCCTGACCTCACATCTAATGATGTAATTGCTTTTATTCAAAGCAAAATAAAAGCCGTGGGGTTAAAGGTGGAGAAATTCAACTTCCCTTATGCCAGGGAAATAGCCTCGTTTAAGATAAGCATCTCCCCAACTCAATTTGACACCATTTGCTCCGCCAAATTTTGGCCGGAGCATTTGGTGGTGAAGGAGTTTAAGGCTAAGAAGAACAATAGGCCCCCCTAGCTAACTTCTCTTTTAGTAACGTATCAGAATGTTAGAGGCTTGCGTAGTAAGCTCAGCATTCTTTTCCGGGATAGTGTTGTGCTTACCGAAACCTGGTTAAAGCCGGACATTCTTAGTTCCGAGGTTTTAACAGGCCGGTACACAACTTTTAGGAAAGACCGTTCGTCTCGACGTGCAGGAGGGGTTCTGATTGCAGTGGACTCTAACTTCCCGACGGAACACTTCACCGTCCAAGTTCAACAGGAACTGGAATTCCTGTGTGTAAACGTGATTATTCTCGCTTTTGATATATTCATTACTTGCTCGTATATTCCACCTTCTTCGGAAACTTCAATTTATGCGCAACACTTGTCCGCATTAACCGCTGTATCTTCCTCGCTATCAGATAAAGATCATATGATAGTTCTTGGTGACTTCAACTTGCCAGGAACTGTCTGGTCTTCGGTAAAAGAGTAGACTAGTAACCTAGTGCCCATGTCACGACATGACTTTGTTGACGGCTTGCTTGACCTGTCCCTGTCTCAAGTCAACCATGTGAAAAATTCGTTGGGTCGATTGCTTGATTTGTGCTTTGTATCGGATCCGACCATAGTGTTGTTAACCAGAGCCCTTCCACTCACTATACCTGAAGACGCCTACCATCCTACTTTCGAAGTGTCGCTAGATATAGCACCAGCTCTATTGGATCGGTCGAGTAGGCTACCTGAACGTGTCCGTTGCTTTCGTAAAGCCGAGTTTGCGACGCTTAATAACCTCATTAGGGATTTTGATTGGTTCGCTTTGTACTTGTGCACTGATGTCATAAAAGGCACAAACATTTTTTACAATGCTCTTGGCCCTTTTTTTGATTCTTTTGTCCCGCTTTCTTGTCCGATTAGATCTGGACGGCCCCCATGGTTTACCAAAAAATTATCCAGTCTAAAAAACTTAAAATCAAGACTTTGTACAAAACTTCAAGAAGTTGGTTCTCCTACTTCTCACTCTCTCTATGAAATAGCTCGGTTAAACTTTTCAGTTCTTAAGTCTCAATGCTATAAGAATTACCTATCTCGATTCAGGATACGTTTTTCTCAGGACCCTAAACAGTTTTACTGCTTCGTAAACAGTAAGCGTAGAACGTCCGCACACCCATCCTCGCTATTATTTCGTAATACGTCGGCAAAGATTGATGAGGCAATCGCCGATCTTTTTGCTCAATTTTTCCAAACCACCTTTACTGAGTCATCCGTACCCATACGGTTGACCTGGGTCGAACGGCATTTTCAGTCCCTTGTTAAATGAATATTCTTTACTTCATGATCTTCGACTAGTTAAGCCGGTGTGTTCATCGGGTCCAGACGGGGCTCCAGGTTGTGTACTCAGGTACTGCGCCGAGGCACTGTGTGGAACCTTGCTTAAACTATTCACCCTGTCCATTGATTCTTCTTGCTTCCCCACGATCTGGAAGGAATCGTTTATAATTCCTTTCCATAAAATCAGCTATTCCTAAAATGTTTGAGAAGGTTTTAACACCTCACTTGCCCCATCTCTGCAAGTCACTTATATCTCCAACTTAGCATGGATTTATAAGGCGGCGATCAACCACCACAATCTTCTTAGAGTTTACCTCTTTCATTATTAAAGGCTTTCAAAGCATTGGACTCTGTAAACCATTCCCTTTTAGAACATAAACTTGACCTTTGACTCCCTCTCCTCACCAGTAAAGGTTTCTTCGGGAGTACCACAGGGCAGTCACCTAGGCCCCTTACTCTTCGTACTCTTTATTAATGACTTTCCTTCGGTATTAACATACTCTCGAGTACTTATGTATGCGGATGATGTTAAGCTCTGTGTCCAGTATAAGGACATTTCATTTCATTTTCGCGATCTCAATAACTTTCAGTCATGGTGCTGTGCAAAGTTGTTACACCTTAATGCCTCGAAATGTAAAGTTATGACATTTCATCGTTCTAGCCCATATACCCTATGTGATGGTTCTCTTGAGAGAAGTACCCTGGATGATCTTGCTGTTATACTAGACGCCAAGCTGAAGTTTTCTAAACAAATTTCGACCATGGTAAATAAGGCCACGGGCGTGCTTGGGTATATAAAGAGGTGGTCAAAGGAATTTGACGACCCCTATACAAAAAAGACTCTGTATACATCGCTAGTTCGTCCGATTTTAGAATACGGCTCCTGTGTATGGTGCCCTCAGTAAAAAGTACAACAGGACCGTATAGAATCAGTACAGAAAAACTTTTTACTCTTTGCTCTGCGGAGCCTCAACTGGGATGCGGATGTGAGACTTCCATTTTACTCTAGTAGACTGTTTTTAGTAAACCTCCCATCCTTAGTTAACCGTAGAAAAATGCTTGGTGTGATTTTTATGCACAACTTGAGCGGGGGTGACATAGACAGTCCTGATCTGTTGAGCCGCATAAACTTCACGATTCCTATTAGACTTACTAGAAATTTTATACCGTTGTTCCTTCCACTTTGTAGATCGAATTATTCCTTGCATGAACCGTTTGGGGTCTTATGCTCGGATTATAATTCCCTCTACCATATTATATCCACCACTAATTCTCTTCCTCTTATTAAATTACTAATCCTTACACACCTTTCTAGTAATTAGTAATTGTGGTATTTGTATTTTGATTGCATGCTTAGTTTCTTAGCAAGTTTAGTGCTAATTTTCCTCGAATGTTCGGCTTGACATAGACAGCCCTGATCTGTTGAGCCGCATAAACTTCACAATTCCTATTAGACTGACTAGAAATTGTATACCGTTGTTCCTTCCACTTTGTAGATCGAATTATTCCTTGCATGAACCGTTTAGGGTCTTATGCTCGGATTATAATTCCCTCTACCATATTATATCCACCACTAATAAGTTGTCAAAACTTTTGCATTTATTGATAAGGGTGGACGCAAATTTGTAGTTTACGTGAGATTGGTTCAACAGTCAGTAAAATAAAATTAAATAATATTTTTTTCCAATAGTGGTTTTTTTTTATTCATTGAGAACGTTTGTCGTGTGAGTGACCGTAAGTGCAATCCCTTAAAAAAAATATATTTTTGCCTAGTTATTGTTAGCTTCTTTCAATTAAAATTTAGATGGACCAACAAAATATTAATAAAAAAAATGAAAAGCAAATGCGGTACATGGACAAAATAAAAAATAACTGATGGATTATAGAGAAAAACAAAGAGAATTGTCCCGAAAGTACAGATTAAAATTGCGAGACAATCCAATAGAAGTTGAGAGCAAGTTAAAAAGAAAGAGAATATGATAGATCGAGAGTTAAATTGATTCGGACTAATCGGCAAGTGGAGAACAAGAAAAGTGAAAGGTATTGGAGCAAGCAATCTCTTGGAAAGGCCGTAAAGAATGCAAAAAATGCAGAAAGGCGAAAAAATGTTCTTGATGTATTAAATAAAAAATGCAACGAAGACAAAAAATAACATTGCTGCACAAGAGACAAGATGCAATCAAAAGCAATTGGATGTTGCCAAAAAGTTGTATTTAAAAGATGAAATATCCGTACAAGCTGCTGAGAGGAAAAAAACAATTATTGTCGATGGCCAATTAGTTTCCAAACGATACATGCTAATGACAATAGCAGAAGCTTTTGAATTATATAAAACCGAGATTGGTACAAGTGCCATAGGCAAAACCCTAATCTACCAACAGCGTCCAAGCCATATCGAGCTCTCAAGTAAGATGCCTTATAATATGTGCGTATGCATGTATCATGCTAATTTTGCTTTTCTGCTAGAAAGTTGCGCTACTGTTTTTAAAGCAATTTTGAAAGCTTTCTAAGAACAGTGACAGGCAATTGTCAAAATTGTGTTCATGACATTAAACATTAATTTGTTCCTTTAATATATTGGAAATACTTGGAAGAATGTGTAAATTGGCAGAATTGGCGTAAGGTTAATGGACAAATGGTCTTAACCAAGGCTCTAGCTCCCTTACATATTCTTATAAATGAACTGCAGGCAAAGTTACATATCTTTAAAGAACAATTTTTTGGTAAACGTTGCCAGCAGAAATATTTTGAAGACGTTAAAGCCAAATTAAAACCAGGTGAAATTGTATTGCAAATAGATTTCGCGGAAAACTACCGCCTGCAATGCCAAAATGAAATTCAAAGTGCCCATTTTAGTTGCACGGTAGTACGAAGTCATATTCTGTAATAAGCGACAATTTAAATCACGACAAAAATTCTGTCTTCACTTTTATCTCCAAAATTACGGACATAATGAAAATGGAATACGAGCTTTTTAAAAAAGTTTATATATTTTCTGATGGCAGTGGCAGTTAATTTAAAAACAGGTTTATAACGTGGAGCCTACCAGTCTTTTAGGTGAATTTTGGAATTATTTCGCAACCTCTCGTGGCAAGGGTGCAGTTGATGAAGTAGGTGCAGTTGTAAAAAGGAAAGTGTGGCAAATTCAAAAAACTAAAAAGGATGCTCTCCAAAATGCCTTCTCGTTTTATGAATGTGCACGACACAATATTAGTGGCGTTAACCTATGTTTCATTTCAACAGATGACATAGCAGAAGTCTCTGGAAAAATGAACGCAAAATGGGAAATAGCCAAAAATATCAGTGGAATTAAATGAAAGCATTTCACTTCATGCAATACTGAAATGAAAATAAAACGAGGGGGAACGTTGTGAGTTGCTGCGGACACCGCAACTCTACAGTTATACCCGATACATAGTCAGTATGGCTCTCCTCCGGCAGACGCCGCTAATATTGAACGACACGACAAAGAGTGCGTGCGAGAGAGACAGAAAATCAGTCTGAGCGTGACGTCGGGCGCTGCTTAGCCACTGCAAATAGATCCCCAGATTTGCATCCTTTGCGGGGGCGGAAGCGGGTGTGGCGAAATTTTGAAACAAACTCGTCTCGGTCCGATATATTAGGAGTGTGGATACCAAATTTGGTTATTCTAGCCTTAATAGTCTCTGAGATTTATGAATATCCCCAGATTTTCATCCTTTGCGGGGGCGGAAAGGGGTGTGGCGAAATTTTGAATTAGGATTGTGGATACCAAATTTGGTTGCTCTAACTTTTATAGTCTCTGAGATCTAGGCGCTAATGTTTTACTCTAAGCAAAGCCGCCTATGCTACGTGTGTGTTAGAGAGAGACAGGGCGAGAAAAAATGAAATTGTTTTCTTGATGCTGGCTATAATTATAAAACGATCCAATTCAGATTCTTCAGTCTAAAAGATATGGTCATTCTCTACGATTCTGCGTTTTTGGTTTTATTGTATCTTTAAAAATGTGGATGCCACAGATTTTCGTCCTTTGTGGGGCGGAAGTGGGCGGGGAGAAGTTTTGAAATATTTTTGTAGCAGTGACATATCACAGAAATCTGGATCCAAAACATCGTTGCTCCAGCTCTTATAGTCTTTGAGCACTAGGCGCTGAAGGGGACGGACAGACAGACATGGCTCAATCGACTCGGCTATTGATGCTGATCAAGAATATATATACTTTATGGGGTCGGAAACGATTCCTTCTGGACGTTACACACATCCACTTTTAGCACAAATCTAATATACCCCAATACTCATTTTGAGTATCGGGTATAAATAGCGTGGACCGCTTGTTCTCAAAAATGTTATATTAATTAATTATGTATACATATGTTAAGCAAAAACGAATTTAAAATAAATTAATTTCTTTTCTTCTGTAACATCGAGTATTTTTTAATCGTTTGCAGCTCATGGATATCGCTTTTTTATTTTTTCTTCTTCTTAGCTTAAATATTAATGTAATGACTATTATTATAAATATAATTGCACACAAAACTGCATTGGAAAAAATGTCGAGTTAGTGACGTCGCGTGAGTGACCCAGTAGAATCCTTCGCAAAAAAAGCACAGGCCAAATTTTGAAAAATCATAAGTATACTAATAAAGCTTCATTATTCTTATTTATGTCAAAAATATTTCAAGTTCCAAATTTGTACACAATTCGCAGAGTTTGCCGATTATTAGCATTGATGTCTAAAGCCATGTCTATTTGAAGTCGCGTGAGTGACCGCTCTTTTGTGGCTTTTACCTCAAAAGATAAGAACCGGAGGCTCTCAATTCTTTTTAGCATGGATAGTACTCTCAAAATACTACAAAAAATGATTAGTGGTGAAGTGTAAAAAATTTAATTTTGTTTGAATTATTTAACATTTAAAGTTTTATTTTGCTTGCGCAAAAGATTAGAACGATCGATAAATTACAATTACACTCAATACAAAGTAAGAAGGCCAAAATTTTTGTTCGGTCCCTTTTAAAATTTAATGAAATATAATATAAAAAAAAAATTATACAAAAATTTGCGTGCTTTTCAACCCGATATTTAGTTGCCAAAAGTCTTAAATTATAGCTAGTGGTGTAGCCTAACGTAAATCATCGTTAGTGTTCACTATTTGCACTGCCCACTGTACATAAGCATTGATCTTACGTACAGCAGCGTAAGCTCTCTCTTTTGCTCTCTTCTAAGGTTTATTACATATGGCACTGACAATTCAGCCCGTCAGCTTTGCAGTTCGTCTTGCGCTGATCGTCATAACTACATCTACCTTCGAACATACCTACAACCAGAATACATGCGCTGGTGACCTCGACATGATTTGTGCATGTCGAGAGTATACCTTGCACTATGGTCTTGCACAACGTCTCACCAACGGTACAAGCATATCTGTAATCTCGCAGGATTTTTCTTAGCCAAATATCGATAAACGCATCAATGCAAGGACCGACACACCGATAACTTCACCCTCGACAACACGAACTCATCAGATTCACCTTCAGTTCGCCACTACATAACAACTACTGGAGCACCCGTAGCAGATTGACCCAGGCGCTTGAAAGGGGAGAAACTGTCTGTAGCTAAAGAACAGATACATCAACTAATCGATAACAAGATCTGTAGCTACTACAAAAGTCCATGGGCTAGCCCGTTGCACATGGAAGCGAAAACCAGTGGTGGATGGCGCGCCTGCGGTGATTATCGCAAGCTCAATGCGATTACCGTTCCAGATCGTTACCAGATTCCCCACATTCACGATTTTGCTGATCATCTAAATGCAAAAGTGTTTTCACTACACTAGACCTCAAACGAGCATACTATCAAATACCGATGGCAAAAGAGGACATCGAAAAGATTCCTGAGCTACACAGTCAACGGCAACGGAATTAAGCCTCTCTAGCGAATATGCTGGGCATGATCGAGCGTTGGCACAGGTCCATGAAAGCCTCCTTTATGTGCCAACCAGATGTACCATGGATCAAGCTGCTTCCAACCGTCATGCTGCGACTCCGCACGTGCTTCAAGGAGAGCATTAAGGCATCAGCAGCAGAGATGCTATATGGGTGTATGTTACGTCTTCCCAACGAATACTTTTACGAAGTGGATGTGGCGTCGGAACCACTCGACTTTGCCAGCCAGTTCAGGAGAAGCTACAGGTGGTACAGCCAACTCCAGCTTCGCATTACATCAAGCCCAAACTCTTCCTGCCTAAGGATATTCACAATTGTTCTTATGTCTTTGTTCGGACTGATGCTGTAAAAAAAAAACCTTGCAGCCGCCGTACATAAGACCATACCCGATTGCATTCAAGTCATCAGACCGAGTCTTCACCATCCGCATTAATGGAAAAGAGACAGCTATTTCAGTCGACAGGCTTAAGCCAGCATTTATGGCGAATTCCGGGGCCAGCTCTTCTGACGATCAGCTATCAAATGTCCCATTACGGACATATGAGAAGAAAAGACAAAAGTAGAGATTTGTAACATTTCAGGGGGACTACTGTGGCAGCCCGGATGGCACCTCCTCAACAACACTGATCCTAGAGTCGTTCGCTGGTGTAGTAACACCGGCGACTCTAATAAGCGGTCTGGCAATTGGGGTTGCTTGAAAAGGCTTGTTAATACCCTGGAACCGGCGTACCTTGCCACATCAAAGTTACAAAGCAATTATTCATGGGTGACATCTACGAGCTATGGCTGGAGCTCAAGATCACTGTTGCAGCAGCAAGTTTCACTGAAAGCCAAGCTTTGAGCCAGTGCATCCGTGATAGGGAAGAGAGTCATTTGGGGTGCGATGCAATCGTTTGTAGTACCTAGTTGGATCCACGAATAAAACGATTATTGGTGCAGAACCTAATGCTCGCCAGATCTCAATAAAAGCACCTTTTTTGCAGCTTTTTAATTGGAAAGAACCCGTTAGTATTTATATCATTTAGTATATCATTTATATATGACATAATAATAATTAACATTTCAGACTAGTGCAGCTTCAGAGGACGAAACTGTAGATGGAGAGCGAGCAGACCTCATCGAGAAAGGATATGCTAAAATGTTGGCTATACTCCAATAGTATATTTGCTTGACCTCCAATATCATGGAGTATTGGGAGGAGCAACGATACCTTTTCCCTAACTTATACCAGATGGCCAAAGTGGTGTACACAGTTCCTGCGACACAAGTTAGTGTTGAGATATCATTTTCGGCACTCAAAATTATGCTTGCGGATCAGAGATTCGTCTCAAAGGAAATGCATTTTGTTGTCATTTCCAATGCTCCCACTGCAAAGCCCATTTGCTACCGCATATGCACATGCAGCGGAATTCTTAACAGCGGCCCCGAGCAGCTCTAACGCTCTCTGGCTATCCTACTCTCTCGCTCGCGTCTAAGCTTGCTGGATAGGGCCCGGCAATTTGGCCCGTCAGCCCTTGCATAGTCAGTCTTGAGCTAATCGTCGCAGCTATTAGATTAACATCCTCGCATCAATCGTTCGCCCAATCATCCCCAAATGTACATACGCGATAAGTTCGTTTACATATGCAAATAAATTGTGAATTATATACAACCTCTCCACTTTCATTAACTGCAAAATTTAAACAGTTATTAAAAACGCTTAATAGCTTAACATTTGGTGACACCGACGTGATTGTGCAATAAATAATCCATCAGTGCAATCACAAACTAATATAGCATTCAAAGATCTAAACTAATTGCCATCTCAACCAGTGTCATCGACCACGTAAGTTATCCATATATATATACACCGGCCTCCCTTGCATATTCGGTAGTGCACGTAGCTGTTGGCTTGCGCTTCTCTTTTCGGTCATCTTCCCGCCAGAAACGTTTCTTACACCGGTCACCTTTGTATATACAGTTCGTACATAGCTGTTCGCTTGCTGGGCTCGGTTCTTGTCGTCTATTGCTCGTGTTACTCTTTGCGATCATCTTCCCGCTAGAGACGTTGGTCTTTCTGCTAACGCTGCCGCTACCATGGAAATTAATACTGATAACGAAATTTCAATGACCAGTGAGCAAAACAGGGTTTCTTTTTTGAAGCTTAAGTCAACGGAATTATGCGAGAATATGAAAAGGTTAGCTACCGCTTGGCAGAATGAGTCGTCGGACTGTAACTACAACATGCTCGTTGTAAAGAAAGAGCAAGTCGAGAAGTTGATCGGCAAATTTGAGATGTTTCACGGCGAGCTTGAGGAATTGGATCGTCGGGCAGGAGCTTCTCAGAAAACTGGATCCAGCGAGCCAAGAGAAGTGAGAAGAGCGATTCAACGACCCCGTATACTCCATCTCAGTCTGCGCTGTCTGAGTCTACGCCGTCTGAGCATACCACTGAGCCCTCTACTTCAGCGTCTACCTCGTCTGCCCTTATTGCCCAAGATCTCAGGAATGGTGTTGTTCTACTTGACACGGCCACGGTCTTAGTCAAAAATCGTTCCGAAGTTTTAGTTCCCTGCCGAGCGTTGCTGGATTCCGGCTCCCAGTTGCATCTAATAACTTCTCGTTTCGCGAATCAGCTTCAGCTTCGAAAAATGAAATCATCGACTGCAGTCTCGGGAATAGGCGACTCTAGCTTCGTCACGGATGGATTTTCGGTCAACGTTAGCCTGCACTCTCGCTCATTGGATTACTCAACTCTCATCACTGCCATTGTAGCCTCTAGCATAACCGATCGACAGCCAAGCTTTGGAATTGACACTCAAAACTGGAACATTCAATGGAACATACCACTAGCTGATCCGGAGTTTTATAAGCCGCAGCGCGTCGATTTGCTAATTGGCGCAAGTCTGTTTTTCGAAGTCCTGTGTGTTGGTCAGGTCAAGCTACTGCCAGGATTGTCTTTAATTCAGAAAACGCGCTTGGGATGGGTCGTGTCTGGAGGTTGTTCGCGTTTAAAAGGTTCCTCGCTAATGGTCTCTTGCGCTCGGGTCGTAGCTGCTAAGGATAATAGTCCAGAGGACCGGCTTGAGGTGCTTCTTCGGAGGTTTTGGGATGTAGAAAATTGCATCGAACCAATAGTAAAGTCTACCAAAGAAGAGCTAGATTGTGAAGCACACTTTGTGCAGCATTTCCGTCGACTACATAAAGGCGATTATTGTGTTCGGCTGCCAGCAAAATATAATTTGGATCTCCTTGGAGAATCTTACAATCAAGCGCTTCGCAGATTCCTGACCCTTGAGAGAAAGTTAGATCGTCGCCCTGATGTTAAATCTCAGTATGCAGCATTTATAAAGGAGTACCTTGATTTTGGGCCATATGTCTGAGGTTTCTGCCCAGTCAATCAGCAACTGACGATATTTTTTGCCTCATCATTGTGTCATGAAGGAAGATAGTTCTACGACCAAGCTTCGCGTCGTTTTTGATGGATCCGCTTCAACCTCATCTGGATATTCCCTGAACGACGTTTTAATGGCTGGTCCCGTAATCCATCCCAAACTGTTTCATATTCTTGCTCGATTTCGGTCATACTCCGTTGCGATTACGGGAGATGTCTGTAAGATGTATCGTTGTGATAGCAACTTGCAGTGTATTCTGTGGAGAAACTCCAGGGAAGAAGACTTGCGTGTGTTTCAATTGGACACCGTTACTTATGGGACGAAGTCTGCCTCCTATTTATCTGTGCGAGCGATGCATCAGTTGGCAATGGACGAGCAGATGGCGTTTCCAGTTGGAGCTGAAATCCTTCGCCGTGACTTCTACGTGGATGACTTGATATCTGGAGCCAGCTCTTAGGAAGAGGCTATCCGAATTCGGGAGCAAACTACTGGAATTTTGTCTAGAGGTCAGTTCAGATTGAGGAAATGGTGTTCGAACGTCCCTGCTGTGCTGGATGGAGTTCCGGAAGAGGACGAGGAAACATTTTTGAAGTTCGACGATGGCAGCCATGTGACTAAAACTTTAGGACTTGATGGTATCCGGTTTCTGATCCACTATTATTTTCGTTCTCGGCCCTTCAATCTTCTTTGAATTCCTACAGGCGCTCTGTTTTGTCATGCATAGCGCGATTCTACGATCCTCTCGGCGTAGCTGGTCCCGTAATTACTAAATCCAAAATCTTTCTCCAGCGTTTGTGCCAAGAGAAGTTGTCCTGGGATGAAAGCCTTCCAGTCGCACTGAACACCGAGTGGCAGGAAATATGCACCATTTTTGGTCAGATTCGTCGACTTGAATTTCCTCGGCTTCTACTCCTTCCAGACTCTACGCTGCATTATGGTGCATGCATTTATGTCGTGGCCAAGGGTCAGCACTCCAGCAGTCACTTACTTTGTGCCTAATCTCGTGTGGCTCCTTTGAAGACACTTACAGTACCAAAGTTGGAGCTTTGTGGTGCGGAGTTGCTGGCTAGGTTCATATCTGAGATAGCTGGAATGAATGTCTTCTGCCGTTACGCTCTCTTGGATTCGGGACGAGCCGTCAAGATTTAATATTTTTGTTGCAAATAGACTGTCAACGATTCAGGAAATGACCGAAAAAATGGAATGGTGCTATGTTCCCACAGCTTTAAACCCAGCCGACATTCGGTCTCGAGGGGCTCATCCGACTGAGCTGCATGAGTCACCTCATGGTTTGGGCTCATGGTCCTCTATTTCTTTGCGGCTCCACAGATGACTGGCCACCCACTGTGCTACCTGATAGGCCGTCGGAAGGCTCTTCTGGTTAAATCGCCATACATGGACATTGTTGCTGATTCCAAGTATGCGAATTCATTTGCTTCTTTGCAACGCGTTTTCGGAGACATTCACAAGTTTTGCAACCGGATTCGGACTCACCCCGGACTCACTGTCTCAGACATTGAACATGGAACCCAGGTATTGCTACGACTAGTCCAGCGTACTCAGCTATGGGAGGACATGAAGTCACTGCGGGCAAAGGGAGCAGTTTCCTCATCGAGCTCAATCGCATCGTTATCGCCATTCATGGATCGACTGAAGAACTCTTCGTTGGATTTTGATGGCCGTCATCCAATCATCTTGCCCAGCAGCCATCCACTGACTCTTGCAATAATCTCCCATTTTCATGAGCGAAATCTGCACGCTGGTCCTCGAGCGTTGCTTGGAAATTCGATCCCAATATTGGCCTATTGGGGGGAGGAAAACGGTAAACAAGGCAGTAAACAAGTGCGTAAGATGCTATCGACTGAAGCCCAGGGTATTGCAGCATATTAAGGCGGATCTTTCAAAGGAGCGGCTCGATGGTTCTCATGCCTTTGAGATCACAGGCGTGGACTTTTGTGGGCCGTTTTTCTACAAACCGGAGGCACGCAACAAGGCTACAATTAAGTGCTACGTCTGCGTCATCATTTGTTTCGCTACCAAGGCTGTTCATCTGGAGCTTATAAAAGTCTTATCCACAGTTGCTTTTCTACATGGACTAAAGCGCTTCATATGTACCAGACGAAAGCCGCGGCAAATTTGGTCAGACAACGCAACCAATTTTGTCGGCGCCAAGAATGACCTGATGGAGTTAAAGCGCCTGGTCCTCAGCGATGACCATCAGAAGGAGCTGCTGGATTTTTGCTTGGTCGAGGCTATGGACTGGCATTTCATTCCTCCGCGCTCCCCTCATTTTGGTGGTCTATGGGAGGCTGCAGTGAAGACCGTGCGATAGGCAACTCGGTTCTTGAATTTGACGAGCTGCGGACGCTGTTGTGCCACATCACGGCAGTGATTAACTCAAGACCTTTAGTTTCAATTTCAGAGAGCCCTGCCGATCTAGATGTTCTAACTCCAGCGCATTTCTTGAATGGTGGCCCTCCTGCTTCGTTCGCTGAGCCTGACGTCACGCAGCTAAACTTCGATCGGTTGGACGGCTGGCAGCGCGTTTCGTACCTGCAGCAGCTCTTTTGGTCCCGGTGGAAGGAGGAGTACATAACGTCCCTGCAGCAGCGCTCAAAATGGCGCACTGCGAAGCCCAGTTTAGCAGTCGCAGATTTGGTTCTTGTCAAGGATGAGAATCTTCCTCCCATGAAGTGGCCACTGGCGAGAGTGGTCGAGCTTTTGCCTGGACGAGATGGCGTTTCCCGAGTTGCTGTGCTGAAGACGTCATCTGGAATCACCAAGCGCGCCGTCAACAAGCTGTGCCTGCTGCCCCTTAAAGATGCTGTTGAAAGTCCGGCTTCCAACGGGGGGGAGTATATTGGGTCAAGCAGCTTAAATATTGTAAATTATTGCCAGTGGTGCGGCCCAAAGGAAATGCATTTTGTTGTTGTCATTTCCAATGCCCCCACTGTAAAGACCATTTGCTACCGCATATGCACATGCAGTGGAATTCTTTTGTCTCTTTATATCGCAATCTCTCGTACTCTCTCGCCCGCTTCTAAGCTTGCTGCATAGGGCCCGGCAATTTGGCCCGTCAGCCCTTGCATAGTCAGTCTTGAGCTAATCGTCGCAGCTATTAGATTAACATCCTCGCATCAATCGTTCGCCCAAGCATCCCCATATGTACATACGAGATAAGTTAAGTTTGGTGTACAAAATGTTTTTCTAGGCCCATTATAAGTAATTTTTTTATAAAAAAAAAAATTAATAAATTATTTAGGCAGGCTCCGTTTTTCATTTACTTTTGCGTATTACGGTTTCAGCCAAAACATTTCGTTTTCGTTTTAAGGCTCTCCAGTTTTCACATATTTTGCCGTTTGCACTAGCCAATTTCCGAGCCAAATTTGAGGGTGGGTTAAAATAAAATTATTTATAAATAAAGCAAATGTTAATTACCCTGATATAGGTGTCAAGTTTATGTTAATGCATCAATAACTCATCTATTTTTTTACTTTTTTCGTTTCGTTGTATAAAATGCCGTTCACTTTTCATTTCGTCAACGAAAATGTTTTCGTTTTGAAAACGAATAAATCTTGCGGAATGTGAAAACGGAAGCCCCAATTTATGTGTATTCAAAAGTAAATCGGAAAACGGAATGTGAAAAACGGAGCCTGGCTGATTTTTTTGGAATTCCAGTTCTTCTTGAAACTGGAGTGTGAAATGTTCTGAGATGAAGTTTCCAGGGGCCAAGCTGGGAGCCGTAAAATGGGAAGATGTCCCATCAGACCGAGGGCCAGAGAGTGGATCTCGGCGAAGCCTGCATAGCCGGAGATCAAGAGGCTACTGCAGGTATGCAATCCCCACCTTCCTACAGCCGATCGGAAGGCGGCTAGGGTGGAGGATGTAACAAGGCAGCGGCGTCATCGCAGACTGCGTGTCAAAGGAAGTCGGACTTATAGTGCGTTGCGATTTCATTTGTCATTTGGAAAGTACTGACACACACGAACGAGGTAAGTACCTTTTTAGTTATCTTCTTTCTAAACCACCTATTCTGAGGAACGCTACTCTGGTCAACCGTACCCATACGGATTACCGAGGTCGAACGGCATTTTCAGTCCCTTGTTAAATGAATAGTCCCTACTTCAAGATCTTCGACTAGTTAAGCCGGTGTTTTCACCGGGTCCAGACGGGGTTCCAGGTTGTGTACTCAGGTACTGCGCCGAGGCTCTGTGTGGACCATTGCTTAAACTATTCACCCTGTCCATTGATTCCTCTTGCTTCCCCCCAATCTGGAAGGAATCGTTTATAATTCCTCTCCATAAAAAAGGTAGCAAGTCTGATGCAAAAAATTATAGAGGTATAGCAAAGTTATCCGCTCTTCCCAAATTGTTTGAGAAGGTTTTAACTCCGCACTTGCAACATCTCTGCAAGTCACTTATATCTCCAACTCAGCATGGATTTATAAGGCGGCGATCAACCACCACGAACTTGTTAGAGTTTACCTCTTTCATTATTAAAGGCTTTCAAGGTAACTTACAGACGGATGTTATTTACACCGACTTTAGTAAAGCATTCGACTCTGTAAACCATTCCCTTTTAGCACATAAACTTGACCTTTTAGGGTTTCCGCCCAACCTCCTGAGATGGATTTCTAGCTATCTTTGTTCTAGGTCTCAAAGAGTCCTCTTCAAAAACTCCCTCTCTTTACCAGTAAAGGTTTCTTCGGGAGTACCACAGGGCAGCCATCTAGGCCCCTTACTCTTCACACTCTTTATTAATGACTTGCCTTCAGTATTAACATACTCTCGAGTACTTATGTATGCGGATGATGTTAAACTCTGTGTCCAGTACAAGGACATTTCATTTCATTCTCGCTTGCAATCCGATCTCAATAGCTTTCAGTCATGGTGTTGTGCAAACTTGTTACACCTTAATGCCTCGAAATGCAAAGTTATGACATTTCATCGTTCTAGCCCTTTGTTGGCTCCCTACACCCTATTTGGGGGTTTTCTTGAGAGAATTACCCTGGTGGATGATCTGGGTGTTATGTTAGACCCCAAGTTAAAGTTTTCCGAACACATTTCTACCATGGTAAATAAGGCCATGGGCGTGCTTGGGTTTATAAAGAGGTGGTCAAAGGAATTTGACGACCCCTATATAACAAAGACTCTCTATACCTCGCTTGTTCGTCCGATCTTAGAATACGGCTCCTGTGTATGGTGCCCTCAGTACAAAGTACACCAGGACCGTATAGAATCAGTACAGAAAAACTTTTTACTCTTTGCTCTGCGGGGCCTTAACTGGGATGCGGGTGTAAGACTCCCATCTTACTCTAGTAGACTATTATTAGTAAACCTCCCATCCTTAGTTAACCGTAGAAAAATGCTTGGTGTGATATTTATGCACAACTTGATCAGGGGTGACATAGACAGCCCTGATCTGTTGAGCCGCAAAAACTTCACGATTCCTATTAGACTGACTAGAAACTTTATACCGTTGTTCCTTCCACTTTGTAGATCGAATTATTTCTTGCATGAACCGTTTAGGGTCTTATGCTCGGATTATAATTCCCTCTACCATATTATATCCTCCACTAATTCTCTTCCTCTTATTAAATTACTAATCCTTACACACCTTTCTAGTAATTAGTAATTGTAGTGGTATTTGTATTTTGTATTTTATTGCATGCTTAATTTCTTAATAAGTTTAGTGCTAATTTTCCTCGAATGTTAGTCTAATATCTATCTTTCTTGCATGCTCGCGTTTGGTTCGGCTACGTACCGCGCGTCATGCGGCAGCGCCCCTCGGTCGGTTGGGCGGGAGGAGGGCTGCGTTTTGCCTGGGATCCGCGCGTAACAGCCTTCTGCTGGTGTCACACGGGCCACTTGACGGTGCAGTAATTGCATCGCCTCTTGATAGATGCAGTCATTGCATGTCAACGTCCATATATGAACTCAGATGGTAATTTTTAGCCAGTGAAATTATCCCAACTTTATTATTACAAGTCATAAGGAGGTCCTGAGCCTCAATCTTGACTCTCATGAGATACAGAGGAAAATTGTATCCTTGAGGGTCCTGGATGAACACTCCTTATCGGACCACAGGTACGGGAACTCTGGAACTCTGGAACCTCATGCGGACAAGCTGGACTCGGTTTTCTGATCACCTTTGCCATGTTCTCCCGGAGTCTCCACCTAAGGAGGAGATTTCCAGAGAGGCCACGACCCGCCTCGTTAAAATATTTACCGACGCCTGCAGTGAGGCGATCGATAAATCCTGCCCCTCTGTCAAAACCAAGGGCCGGAAGAAACCAGAATGGTGTATTCCAAAACTATGGGAACTCCGGAAAGTCTCCCGGAGACTCTTCCACAATGGCTGTGAATGTTGAGCAGAACAGGGCCGAATATAGGGCCAAAAAAAAAACTCAGAAAATCCAAACGCGCTTCCTGGCGTAAGTTCTGCAGAGAAATCGAGAAATCGGGCTACCTGAAGAACGCCGACCAGTCTTGGACAACATCCAGCAATGACTCGCTAAATCTTCTCCTGAACACCTACTTCCCTGGCTGCGATGAAAAGAGACCTAACTACTTCGTGCCTCCTTCTGTTGCCTTAAGTGCTATCCTGAACCTGCTAATCCAGAACAACATTTCCTGGGCGATCAAATGTCTAAAACCCTAGAAGTCTGCGGGACCAGATGGCGTCTTCCCTGCTCAACTGATCCACGCCGGACAAAAAGCCATTAATTGGCTCATCCCTAACACCTTCAGACCAAAGTCGTTTTCATTCCCAAGGCAGGCACGCCCTTCCTCACTGCCCCAAAGATTTCGATGGAACGACGATGGAACGGCTTCTAGATCTGCATCTCATGGCGAGTACTCCGCTCAATCTAATCTCAGACGGAGTTCTCTCGCCCCTCCTATGAAATGCGGCATTGAACGAACTGCTGCGGGAGATAGAGGGGGTGGTTGCCGCGTGGTGGCGTATGCGGACGATGTTGCTTACCATTCACTGTCAAATTTCATCAGACGTTAAAATAGGCAAACAAATGCGTCTAAGACGGAACTTGTGCTTTTCACTAGGAAGTACAAAGTTCCGGCACTTATTCCCCAAAAACTCTGTGGGAAAGCGCTAGCCTTCAGCAACAATGCTAAGTATCTGGGCCTAAGCTTCGATAGAAAGTTCGATTGGAAACTGGGAAAGAGGATAGAGTAAAGAGGCCCACGGTGGCCCTCTATACCTGCAGAAAAACCATTGAGCTAAAATGGAGAGAGTTAAATGAAAAGTCTAGACTTTTACGAGTAGTTGTAAATTCAAACTAAATTTTAACTTAAAATCAGAACCCTATATGTGATTTTACAATGAGGCATGAGATACAATTTCGTAATGCAAGCAGGCAATTTGAGTGAATGCTTACATAAGTGTTATTTTAGGACAGCATTGGTTAAGAGTTTTCTCCACATGTGTTTTTTTGTCATAACTTTTCTACTTTAAGTGATTTCTTTAGAGATAGGTTTTTTGGTTACATAAGTGAACATGTACAATAATATGTTCATGTTTGACCATTCTATAATTACAAGTACCGATAATCATTTACAGTCAATTACAGTGGGTAGGGAATCTTCGAGCTACTTTAATTTTTCTTATGGCATATCATTAAACCAATTCCGACTGATCGAGGTCGCATGTCCGAATACATAATAGAACTTAAGTCCTTTTAAATCATGATGACTTTTTCTTAAAAATTGTAATTCGTTTCAAAACGTATCCATTTCTTCCGTATGGTTAAATAATGATATTGTTAATGGATACTGTAGCGCCATTTGGCTTATAATTTGTATTAGAATAAGATTAGGATCGAATTTGATCTGCACCAAAGGGATTGGGTGAGTCTTTGGGAGCGCGTGAGGTCGGAATGGCGCATGATACCTTGCCAGCACCTACTAAATTTAGTCGAGAGTATGCCAGTACTTATTCGGAATATGATAAAAGCTAAGGCCATTTGGAACAAATATTTTTAAAAAATTATTAAAGTAAAAAAATTTGAAACGTGCAAAAGTGGATACATGCTCATTTTTTTAACAAATTAAAATCTCTTAAGGAAAAGGATCTCTTTGAATTGAAATTGTTGTCTTTTTTCATTCTCAATAAATTAATGAATCTTTAAAAAAAAAATCACAAGGATTTATTGATTTTTAAAGATTTTACAGGCGCTTAAAGTGAAAAGTGATAAACATGTATCCACACGTGCTCGCCACTGTATGTTCATATGTACATATGCCCAAATCTAAATTGCCAAATTGACCGCGACGTGTGTGCAAGAAAACAGCAAACAAACTAAAAATTGCGTCGGTCGTGCAATACCCTGTCTGCAGCTACATAAATACATATACCAAAGGAGAGCCAAGTGGGAGCATCCAGCACCAGAAGAGGAGAGTACAGCACCTGGATTTTCCGATCGGTCACCGCGTCGGTCGTGCAATACCCTGTCTGCAGCTACATATACAAGAGGAGAGTACAGCACCTGGAATTTCCTATCTTCCCAAGAGGTATCTGTGCAAAAATTGAAAGCTCGAGTGAAGACGCAAAGATTAAAAAACTCGCAATTATTGTCTTGTGCTGAAAAAATTGCACCTCGCTTTCAATTCTTGGAACATACGTATGACATAGTAGAGCTAGATTTGCATGCTGTAGTTAGAGTTGAGCATACATATAAATATATTAATACATACTCGTATACATACACCTAACCATCTTGGACGCAACACATATATGTAACTCATTTAACTGCAATCGCTGTCACCCCTTCCCCCTTTCTCGTTTTCGTTGTGTCAAATATACATATTTATAGTTGGGTCGTTGGCCAAGCACGCATACCAATACGCAGCTGCAGCGGTGAATTTTTCGTTTCGCTTTCGCTCATCACCGTTGCTTATTGTTGTTCTTTTTCTTTGAAAAACACCAAGTGACGCGCTACCCTGTTTTCGTCGGGTATATTCGTTTGGTGTCAGTAGGATCCAACTATTAACTAAGACAAAGTCGTGCTTCGCAAATCAATTTAGCGTCGATCGTCGTCGGTGCATACGTATACACAACATTCTTCAGAACTACAGCGGTGAAATTTTTCGTTTTCGCTTGTCACCATTGCTGTTCGCTGCTATTCTTGTGTGGTTTTCGTGTACGCGCCAGCCAAGCGACGCTCTACCCTAAATTTTTCGGGTATATTGGTTTTTCACCTCGTTTGGGTACAATTACCCATTATTTCATTGAGTGCCTCGGCATTAAATACGATTATTAAAAACGATCTTTCGCCTTCAGTTGCGTGTATTGAGAATCAATATGACCTCAAAAGCCAACAATATCGCCCTTGAAGAGCTGAAGAAAAAGAGCAGTTGCCGTGTCAAAGGCATTCGTTTATTATCGGACCGTTTAGAAGCGGGGGATATTCCGCTGGTATTGACGGAGCTCGAGTGCAGACTCGAAACGCTGATGCGTAGCATTGACACGGCACGCGAACTTCAAGAGCAGATTGAAGATATAGACATTGACGATGAATTTGGAGTCGAGTTGGAAGAACTCTCAATTGTCACAAAGGCAAAATTAATGTCTCTCATTTGCGCATTAAAGACAGCTGATGAGACAATACCGGCAGTACCAGCTTATGGTGGCCCAACTCGTGCTCGCCTTCCGAAGTTAGCTCTGCCGCAGTTCAGCGGCAACTTTTCGGACTTTAAAAACTTCATAGGTTTATTTGAGACTCTAGTTCACAATGACCAAAGCATTCCAATTATCGAAAAGTTCAACCATTTGCTTTCGTGTCTCTCCGGTGAAGCGTTGGGAACAGTTAGTGCTTTCCAAGTAACCGAGACCAACTATGAGAAAGCAATGGCTAGCTTAAAACGGGTCTACGATAATGATTGTCTGATCTTTAAAAATCACATTGATGCCCTATTTAGTCTTCCCAAAATGACCCAGCAATCAGCATCGTCCTTAAGGAACCTTATCGATACCGCCTCATCCATATATGGTTCGTTGTTGTCGATAGGCGATGATAAAAAGATCTCGAATGCGATAATTATTCATCTCGTCTTGAGCAGAGTCGATCCGGTGACCAAAGAGAAATGGGAAGAACAGCTCGATTATGACAAACTGCCACTTTGGACGGACTGTGAAAAGTTGCTTAATCGCAGACATCAGCATCTTTCGGCCGAAAATTCGGACAAACCAAAGCAGGAGCAGAAAGCTGTGCCAAGCAAGCCGCATAATCGGAGCTCATTCGCGTGTTCCACCGCGAATACCAAAAACCAACAATGCAGCTACTGCAATGCGAAAGGCCATTTGTTGACAGATTGCAGTCCATTTGGTCGGCTGGCAGTAATGCAAAGGTTCGAATTCGCAAAAACTGCATCCTTGTGCATCAATTGTCTGCAGCCAGGCCACTCTGTGTTACGATGCAAAGCTAAGAAGTGTCGAGTGTGTGGCTGCTCACACCATACCTTATTGCATAGGTACACAGTGGCGAATAAAAGTCTGGCGTTACCATCACCCCAAGAGAATTCTTCTCCTCCCCCCAATCAGAATCAACCGTTCACTTCGCATGCTCGCCATGCGACAGCTATGGATAGAGTTATTCTGGCTACGTCGATCTCGGGGTCTCAAACCAATTTTATAACTGAGGACTTAGCACAGCGCTTACAGATCCGTAGGGAGGAGTCGTGTATCAACTTGCTTGGTATTGGTGAATCCAATTCACAAGTCAAGAAAAATATACATACGGTGGTGAAGTCGCGAATTACTGGTAGTGAGTTTTCGGTCGATTTCTGGATTTTAAGGTCCATTTCGGGGTATCACCCTGATCAAACACTTAACTTGAGTGACTGGAAAATCCCGAAGAACTTACCACTGGCAGACCCATATTTCTTCAAGCCACAGAAGATAAAATATTTTGATAGGTGCAGAAACATTTTTCGAACTTTTATCTGGTGGTTAAACTAGACAAGGTCCTGACCATCCAACTCTGCAGAAAACGCTTCTCGACTGGATTGTATCGGGCAGATACACTCCAAAGGTGACTGTGGCCCAAGAAGCGAGGAATTGTTTGAGTTGTCCAGAAGAGTCAGTAATATATATCGAGAACACACTACAAAAGTTTTGGTCACTGGAAGAATTGCCGTCTTCTAAAAAGTCTTTATCCCCTGAACAAAAGTTATGTGAAGAGCATTATATAAGGACTACTCAGGTCGTGCCTTCAGGTCGGTTTGAAGTAAAATTGCCGTTCAAATCAGATCCCAGTATCTTAGGCAACTCCTTTGAAGTGGCTAAACGGCGGTTTTTATCGCTTGAAAAAAGATTGTCTCGTGACCCCGAGGTAAAGAAAATGTACTTGGAGTTCATGGAAGAGTACCTCTCCTTGGGTCACATGTCTACCACAGACAATCCCTAAAACTCCATATTATTTCATTCCACATCAGTGTGTGTTGAGGCCCCAAAGCACGTCGACCAAGCTCCGTGTCGTTTTCGATGCGTCTTGTAAAACGTCTTCTCAGGTGGCCTTAACCGACATCTTGATGGTCGGTCTTAAGATACAGGATGAGCTGTAGTCGACATTGATTCAGACTACACAGGTACGCCTTGACAGCTGATTTCAAGAAGATGTATCGCCAAGTCTGGGTCGCTGATGCGGATAGACAATTCCAGCTCATAGTGTGGAGAAGAGACCCATCTGAGTCCTTGAGAATATACCTGCTCAACACCGTAACATATGGGACTGGACCAGCCCCATTTTTGGCTATTCGTTGTTTGAAGAGGTTGAGTGAGTCTGCAAAACTCTCATTCCCTAAAGCTGCTGAAGTTATTGACTCCGACTTCTATGTCGATGGCATTTTGACAGGTGCTGGTTGCGTAGAGGAGCTAAAGACAATTAAGTCTGATGTGGCTCAGGTTCTTCAAACTGCTGGGTTTGAATTGACTAAATGGTTTTCGAGCTCACCTGAGGTCACCGCATCCGAGAGCACAGTTAAACCGATAACGATCTCAGACTCAGAGTCAGCTAAGGCGTTAGGAATATCGTGGCTACCACACGAAGATGTCTTTAAGTTCCAAGTTGACACGTCAGTTATGGGTCTCCGAGCGACAAAACGCAACATATTATTGGTGACATCAAAGTTGTTTGACCCCCTTGGCTTGTTAAGTCCTTTAGTAATTAAGGGAAAGATCCTACTGCAGGAGCTTTGGCTTAACAAGCTAGATTGGGATGAGTCAACTCCAATGAACTTCGAAACAGCTTGGAACTTATTACTGATCCCATGTCACCGATTCAAGCACATGCCGACGCATCCATGAGAGCTTATGGAGCCTGCGTCTATATCCGTAGAAAGACTGCAGAAGGTTTCGAGGTCTGCTTGTTGACTGCAAAGTCGAAAGTAGCGCTGCTCAAGACGAAAACGCTCCCAAAGCTTGAGTTATGTGCCGCTCACGTTCTCGCAGACCTTTGTCACCGAATCAAATCGCTTTTCAAAATTCCAATTCAAAAAATATTCTGGTCAGATACGGAAGTTACTTTTCATTGGATCCGATCCCACCCTTCGTCGTTGTCAACATTCGTTGCGAACCGAGTAGCGCAGATTCAAGAGTGGTCAAGTGAAGCTACGTGGCGGCATGTGCCAACAAAACAGAACCCAGCAGACATAGTTTCGAGAGGTTGTGACGTAGAGGAAATCGTGCAGTCGATCTGGTTTGGTGGACCAGCGTTCTTAAAGTATGAAGAAGAGAGCTGGCCCAGAAATCCACACTTCGAGCTTTCCGAAGAAGAGCTACAGATGGAAAGTCGGAAGAAATCGGTCGGACTGACCGTCGCGGCACAGCCAAATTGTTTAGTGGATGTAATCGAGGGATACTCGTCCCACCTCAAACTGCAATGAGTGTTCGTTTTCGTATTCCGCTTCATCCGAAATGCAAAGGCAGAAGTCTCAACTTTGAAAAAATTCCGTCGTCCGTAAAATACGACTAGGCGTTTCTAAAAATAGTCGAAATAACGCAGAAAAATGAGTCTCAAGAAGATATTGAAAGGGTTCGTAAAGGCACCAAGCTAGGCCCCAGTCTTCAGCGTTTGAATCCCTTCATCCATGAAGAGGCTGGGACTTGGTGCTCTTTTTCGTTGTGGCGAGTTGGGGGGCGACTAGTTAACGCTCCTATGTCATATAATGCCAAGTTTCCTTTGTTATTGACAAAACGCTCGCAGTTTGTGCAGACATACGTTCGCCATCTGCATCAAACGAATTTTCATGCCGGCCCACGAGCACTCGTGAGTATCCTTAGACAGCGTATTTGGATAGTGAACGCTCAGGCGGTCTGCAGGGCGACAGTTAGGTCGTGTATTCGTTGCTTTAAATGCAAGCCTCTGCTCCAGACCCAAATGATGGGCAACTTACCCGCAGACCGGCCCCGTCCTCTCCGCTCATTTTCAGTATGTGGTATTGATTTTTGTGGCCCAGTCTATACGACTCTGAAAATTCGTGGAAGGCCGCCTTATAAGTCCTACATAGCGTTATTTGTCTGTTTCACGTCCAAGTCGGTTCATTTAGATTTGACGACTAATTCCTTCTTGTTGGCATTCCAAAGGTTCGTCGGTCGTCGAGGATGTCCGCAACGCGTCAAGCGGGTGCGAGTTTGCCTTAATACCGCCCCGAGCACCGCACATGGGCGGACTTTGGGAAGCCGGTGTGAAGTCTGCCAAAGGCCTACTCCTACGGGCAGTCGGAAGCGCTCTTCTCACCGCAGAGGAGCTGGAGACCGTGCTGGTCGGGATCGAGGCGGTACTCAACTCGCGCCCGCTAGGACCCCTAAGCCCAGACCCAAGCGACGGAGACGCGCTGACTCCCGGGCACCTGCTGACAGGCGGGCCGCTCATCGCACCCCCAGCACCCAGGACCCCGGACCAGGAGGGTCTGAGCTGCTTAATGGTGGCTTGTCTCGTTAGCCAGGCAAATGTTCAGGAGGTTGTTGGCGCTTCTGCCACTGGCTTGAAGCCATCCAGGCCTTCAACGGGGCCGGGTAGCGCCATTTGGTTTATAATTTGTATTAGAATAAGATTAGGATCGAATTTGATGAAGTCTAGTGTAAGTTAGGCTAGGGCAAAGCGGGAGCGCAATAAAAGCTCGCTCTCTCGCTCTTGGTGAATTCGCCCCGCTTTGCCACCGTATGTACACGATAGGCTTAAAAGAAATTGTTTGAATATAGGAGTCGACAAAATCTATTGAAAACGAACGCACGCTCTTATTTTTTTTTCGTCGTAAAATACATTAATTTGCAGCCACCCAAAGTTTTCGGTATTTCATATTTAGAAAAACTATTCTAAAATTTCAGATACCAAACAATTTTTGATATTTTTCCTATATTACTTATATAAATGGATGAAATTGGTTCGTAGCTTTCTGTTTGAATATTGTGATGAGTATTTTATCATCGGTTCGCACAGTACAACCATGTATTATTACTAAAATTGTAAACATTGGAGTTACTTCATTGAATTCTGTCTTTTTACAGGAAGTTTGAAGAGCCAACTTAACTGCCTTTCTTATTTGACCCAAAATAACGTTGTCTCTGCTATCTTCTTATAAACGCAATTTAAATTACCTCTTGGTTTGAAATTAGCTATCTCGCAAGCATTATCACTGGCATTGCTCCAAGGCCAATTACATTGACCCGAGCAAATCTGTTTTTGCTCAACTCGCTCTTCGCTCAAGCAAAGACCGATTTTTTCACGTCTCTTCTGTTCATCTTTTTCACTGAGCATCTTATCGCGAGCGACCGAAAAAAGTGCATGCGTGCTTGTACGTGTGGTGCATATGGCAACGATCCTTTGTTGCCTTTGTGAATTGTATGCGGTTTGACTATTGGAGCTTAAAATGAATCGTGAAGAGCAAAAATGTTCGTTTGCCAATTTTGCGGCTAAATATACATATTAAAACACAATAGCCCAAAAGATGCAAAAATAAACATAAACACGAAAAAAAAACTAAAAACAGTTTACTCAGACACTTTTTTGGTTCTGCTCATCTAAAGACACTTTTGCTGTGAGAGCTTGACCAAAGTGTCTCTCTAAATTGTTATTGTGAGACCGTGTCTGCGTGGTCTTTTTCTGTTTCGTCAGGGACGAGACAGCAAATGGAAAAAGTGTTGACCGTTGTTTGCGAGCTATGGTTAATTGTGACTTTAATTTGTTTAAATTTATTGACTCATTTATAGAATCAGAAAACCATTTCATATGTTTCGCTGAATTGTGATCTAGCATTGGTAAGTCTAGTAAACCATTCAGCTGATCCGAGAAAATGTTTCATTTATTTCCATACCGCTTGGTCAACAATTCCCAAGCGGCATTATAATTCTCCAGCGGCCCATTTAATAGGTGAGTTACCACACTCTGTGCTTCACGCTTTATAGCAATTTTCAAATAATTAAATTTTAGAGATGTACTCAGACCATCTCTGTTATGAATTAATTCACAGAATATTTGTGAAAGCCCGTCCCACTCTTTTTCTTCGCCAGAGAATTTGGGTACTGTTATTTTCGGAAGATCAGAAAAATCCTCATCTTTTTTTTTTATCATTGCCCGTTTACTATCTGTAGAGATAATGGTTTTTATCCCCGATCGGCCGACTAATTGCTTTGATTAAATAAAACCCAGCACAGATACAAAAATTGAAATGTTCTTTATTGCGCGACATCCAAATTGCAAATGTAGCTTGCCTGCTCTTTACATTGCCGATCCGATAGCTAAGCGCAGCTTCGCTCGTCAGATGTGGTTTGCAGACACAAAGCGGAGATAACGAGCGATAACAGCGAGATTCGAGAGAACGCTTAGCAGGGCAAGCAAGCGCACAGATTTAAAAAAATTCGAGTGACAGACAAAGTAGTGGCAAACAGAATAAGCGGCTGAAGGCCAATAAGCAAGCAGCTAGTCTGCGGTGTTCTGCTCCGATCATTCACCCGCCGTTGGAAGGCAAAATCCATCCTGAAGGGGCAGAACCACTATTTCCCCAGCGGCCCTCTTGAAGATGCTTGTTTGGGCGCGGATGACGGCTACACTGGGATGATCGTCGAATGCAGCAATCGGCGCGTCTTCACGAAGGTGTCTTGTCGTGAGTACATCTTGATTGTCGCCAAACTCTGTAATTGCATAGAATGGCAGAAAATTTAGCAAGGATATGTAGGTTTTTGTTGTATCGGACAGTTTGCTCTGCACGTCCTGATTCTCTGATAGCAGTTTTTCCCCTTTCTCCTGGCACTCGTGCAGCGTTGAGGGTCGAAAATTGTCATTAGAGGTGCGGGAGGAATTTTTAAAAGCTGCTAACGCTGCACGCCTCTTTTCCGAGTTATTAATGCTTCCTGACACTATCCAAACATGTTTTGTCTCTTGTAAATTGGCGGCTGTGCCGAAAGCCGTATCTATATGACGCACAATAGATCGAAGAATAAGCCAGCTCCTATCAGCAGATCAACTCGTTGGGGCCTGAAGAATTCGGGGTTAGCTAACTCCACACTTTTCAGAATTGGCCAATTCTTTGCATCCCGGTGAAAGCTGGGCTGCATTTCCGTAATTGAGTTGGTGACAATTACAGCGAAAGAATCGTGATAGCTTGCATCCTGGTATTGTACAAATACATGTACATCACTCTTCAGTTTAAACGCCTGTAAAATCTTTAAAACTGCATAAATTCCTGTGATTTTTATTTCATAGATTCTTCACTTTAGTGAGAAAGAACAAAAACAAATATTTCAATTCAAAGATATCTTTTCCTAAGGAGATTTTGATTTTTTCAAAAAAACTTCATGTATCGACTTTTGCATGTTTTGGATAGGCTGAGCTGTCTGGAACGAAGGGGGAGGGCTAAAACATTCGCTCGCTAGAAGCACAGTCGCGGCCATTGCAGGTTCGATTCCTCGGTCGGTGAAGGGGAAGATGAAGCTCCAGTTCCCGATGAAATGAAGAACAGCGTGTGATGTTTGGCCTGGCAATGCCCGCAAAATCCTGACCTGCACCTCTGCAATTCATGGCCTTTGTTGAGGCAGTTCAAACATAAGCGGCTCTTCTTTACTTCATTATATCGTTCAAACGCAGAGACATTTAGGAATGCCTGATATCTTGATATGGAATGCTCGGAGGAATTGTAATGGTTACAATGGGGGTTAGGATGGTCGTTACTGGAGGTGATAAGGGTGATAGGGTTGTCTTCTCCCACCTGCTGACTAGAAGTTGTTACCATGGCTGATCCTAAATTCTCCAGCATCCGACATCTCGCTTCCAAAAATGAGGCCATGCTTGACCATTGATGCAATCTTGAGGTCGGCAGGTTCTCCTCCCATTTCTCCTTGGTCTTGTGGTCCAATTTCTTGCCTACGATGTAGATCAGCAGCCCATCCGAAATCTCCTAATGGATTGCCAAGGTCTGAAGAGCACGCAAGTGCGCATTGATCTTGGGTCTGACCGCGCAAGCCGATTGCCGAGCCCTTCTCCACCCCTTGCAGCCTGAAAATAGCCTTGACGTGTGCCTGAAAATGCAAAAGTTTATTATCGAATCGCAGCTTCAATAAATTCAATTTCTTGTCGTAATTTTCCTCAGAAAGCTCCAGGGAACGAATCTTATACAGCGCTGCACAATCTAGACATCCGCGAAGATATTGGAATTTTTTGATGATTGGAATACGCTGGTCCTTGTGCACCATTGTCGAGAAGATCGAGTGGAATTCTGACCAATCCATGTAGTTCCCACTAAATCGAGGAAGCTGCAACTCGGGCATTTGAAAACGGCTTATAGTATTATAGGCGAGTAAAGACGATTTCTCCTCGAGAGTATGCCGAGCCGTTGAATGCGCAGCATTAACCGTGGGACCAGTCATCAACTCCCGCGACAGTCTGGACCTGACCTGCACATAAATATTCGAAAATCCAGTCGGGCATCAAGGGCTAGCTGCAGCAAATCCAGCCTTTCAAGGCTCGTTTGAGCGGCATCGAAATCCGCATTCATTCGCTCGAACTGCTCTAAGCGATCTTGAAGTTCTGCCTCATTTCACTCGGTCAGCTCTTCCTTGATGAAAAATCGATCTATGGCCTTTAATTGCTCTGGACTCTGCCTTGCGCTTGTAAAAATCTACATCAATCGGCATTTCTGCGTTCGCGACATTAGTAGGCTCAGGTTCTGCCATATTGAAGTTTTTAAAGAGTCACACAGCACGACACCCTGTATATGTATAAAGGTGGGAACCGCGAGCAAAGGGATAACAGATAATGCGTTTAGCTGTGTCAGCTGTCCGATTCCGCTTGTGTGTATTAGATAGTTCATTACACTGCCTACTGCACTGCACTGATAGAATTGTCGCGACAGGGAAATGAGTAACCGACCTATTCTTATTATTATTATTGTGGTGCCGCCTCAATAAGTAGCTCACACACTCCCATCCATACACGATACCTACCCACATCCCAAACCCCCACACCCACCGGGCCGGACTAAGTGTGTTTCTCGACCCGTGCCGAGAGTCAGCCTGGCTGGGGGCCGGTATAAAAACTAGCCCAGTCGCTAACGGAGGGCTCAGGGACTTGGCAGCCCCCTGTTCTAATGATGCCTTACCCGGGCAACGTGGATCTCTGCCCGGGCTGACCTTTCCCTTTCTCTGCATCTCGTGGGAACAAGATGTATAACAACAAAAATAAAAACCAAAAAACACCAAAAAAACAAATGAGTGCGGCGCTCCCCAAATGCCAACCGGGAGCAATCCCAAGCACGGAAAGGCAGCGGCCCAAAGGCCTGGCCCAACCGGCTCTACATCAGGGATTACCTGTAAGGTGGAAGGTGCCTGTGCGAACCCGAGGGGGTCCCATCCCGAATCCGGAGTGGGTGGCAAGGTAACTCCCGAAGCTGACACCTTGGAAGAAAAGCTAAGCAATACTGCGGCTGCCCGACCTTCTGGTAAAGCGGAGGGGGTTGACTTGCCGTCGACAAGCGCCCAAGCCAAACGATACACCTATGTCGAAAAGAGGACTGCAGGGCACATACTCCGTCAGCAACACGCCAGCAGTGAAGCCAGCCCATCAGCCGACTGGCTGAAGAAGGTGGAATGGGCATCGGCCGTGCTACCGGAGTTCACCTCGGAACAGAAAAAGGTGGATCCCCAAGCCAAGAGGCAGCGCTCACAGGAGACACCGGGACCGGCAGCAAAGCGCTCCAGAGTGCTGCCAAATGTCTCTTTTGCGCAGATTGCCAAGGAGAGGACGCTAATCGGCGTCCTCGACAAAGGCAGCGCAGAGGGAAGAATCACAAGGAGTCAGTGGAAGTGGGTGGAAGTGGCACTGGCCGACCACTGCTTCGACCTCCTCGACGAAGACCCAGGACCACCGCCAGTTTGCAAGGTCATGGGGTGGTTCCAGGGCAACGTCAAGATAATTGCCTGCGAAGACGTGCGCTCTGTAAAGCTTTATAAAGCGGCGGTAGCGCAGGTCGGCGAGGTCTATGCTGGGGCGAAACTCGTCGCAGTCGACTGGAGCGAGGTGTCTAGCAGACCGAGGGCCAGAATTTTGGGTGCCGGCTACCTTCAAGGAGCCAGAACGCATCCTCAAGATGTTGCAAAGATGCAACCCAGGACTACCGACCTCGGATTGGAAGGTAGCCAAGGTTGGGACGACACAAAGGCCGACTAACCAGGCAGTGCTCGTTCTCAATAAAGAGTCGCTGGCCCTGATAGAGGCAGCAAAAGGAGAGCTTAACTTCGGCTTCAGCTCGGTCACCATCACCGCTTGCTGTCGTCAACGCAGACGTGCAGGATGTCGCTGCGGAGCTCGAAGCGCCTGACGACGAGCTGGAGCCAGACCAGGAAGGCTTCTCTTCGGAGACGAAGCTGATTCTCGACTTTGAGTCAATGTGCCGAGAGAGAATCTCAGACGACTCGGACGCAGACATTACGGTGGTGGAGAGTCTCTCTCTCTCATACTCTGCTTAGACGCAAGTGGAGCCGACGTAGTCCTGATCCAGGAGCCTTGGGTGGTAGGAAGCAAGGTCTGTGGATTGGAGACGAGGGAATACAAGATCATTGTATCCCACAATGAAGGTAAAATCCGTACCTGCATACTTGCGAGAAAGCATTTAAATATCTTTCTGCTCCATAATTATAGCGATGGCGATAACACGGCGGCAAGCCTAGAGCTAAACGGGAATCATCTCAGGCTGGTGGCGTCCTATATGGCCCACGAGGAGGATGATCCACCAACGACCTTGTTCGCAAAATAGCCAGCGACATCGAAAGGACGGGCAAAGACCTACTTATAGATTGTGATGCCAACGCCCAACACACCCAATGGGCGAGCAAGGACACGAATGTAAGGGGTGAGTCACTGTTCAGCTTCATCCTAAACTCAAATTTATTCATTTGCAATCGGGGCAACGACCCCACGTTTATAATTAAAAATCGGCAGGGGGTCATTGACCTCACGCTAGTGTCAAACAAACCGCTGGACACAATCAAAAGCTGGAAAGTCCTAGGAGACCAATCCTTCCCGGACCACAGGTATATCGATATTATCCTTCAAGATCCCCAAACCCACCGACTATATCAACCCCAGAGTAGCCAACTGGGAAAAAAATATAGCACAACCCTGGAGAAACTACTCCCTCCTAACGCCCCTAATTGCACGAACACGGAAGACAGCCTAAACCTTCTTGTGAACAGGTTTACGGATGCGTGCAACAAAGCCTACAAGGCAGCATGCCCTTCTACCAGACCAAGGGGGGAAAAAGAAACCGCCCTGGTGATTTAAGCAACTAGACACCCTTCGTAGAACTTGTAGGACTCTATTCAATAGAGCCACAAGAGCTAAGCTAAAACCAGTCTAGCATGATGGCACGTGGACCAACTCTAGTGAGGAGTCCCTACACATTCTGCTCGACACGCATTTCCCCGGATGCACAACCACCGAGCCGACACACCTCCAAGGAGAGGGATCGGTAGAATCGATGGACCATATCCTTACAAAACGGAACATAAGTTGGGCAGTAAAGCTTCAACCCGTATAAATCGCCAGCCCCGGACCAGGTAATCCCGCCCTAACTTCAGAAGGCCGGGGATACGACCGTCAACTGGCTACAATGCACAATACCGCAAGCATGCCTTAAGGCTAGGATAGTTTTCATCCCCAAAGCAGGCAAAGCCTCACACTCAACCCCGAAAGACTTTAGACCAATCAGTTTATCGTCTTTCCTACTCAGAACCTTTGAGAGACTTACAATTACGGACTACCATAAGTCCCCAGCTGTACTCAAGTGCGCAGCATGCCTACCGGAAAGGAAAATCCACGGAAACGGCACTTCATGATGTGCGGGAGCCATTACAGAAGCCCTGACTGACCTGGGGATGGACCGTCACTTGGTGATGCTCATTGATCAATTGCTCATACGCAGGACGATGACATCATCGATGGGATCGTCCACCCAGTCAAGATATGTCAACAGAGGAACCCCGCAAGGGGGAGTTCTGTCTCCTCGACCTGGAAGAGGGGGTGTAAAGTAGTGGCATACGCGGATGACGTTGAAATTATCTTTGCGGGGAAATATCCCCAAACACTATGCGACCTAATGACCGCAAAGCTTGCTCAATTGTCCGGATGGACAGAATCGCGCGGATTGGGACTAAATCCCTCGAAAACGGAACTTGTGTTTTTACAAAAAAAAAATACAAGGTCCCGCCCCCCAACCCGCCAATACTAAATGGATACAGGCTCTCCTTCAGCGGTAGTGCCAGTTACTTAGGGTTGGTAATTGACAAAAAGCTAACTGGAACCTGAATGTCAAGGCTAGGGTGAAGAAGGCAACGACAGCACTCTACACTTGCAAAAAAGCTATCGGCCTAAAGTGGAGCATGAACCCAAGCATAGTCCTATGGATATATCTGGCAATAGTCAGACCTATAATACTCTATGGAGTTACTGTCTGGTAGCCTTCCCTTACAAAAAGGACGAGCACCAATCAGCTGGGCAAGGTTCAGCGAACGGCCGCCCTCTGGAGCTCTTCGAACAATACCAAATGATGCGCTAAACGCCATGTTATGCCTCCAGAGCCTTTACCTTGCAGGAAAGGAGCGGGCAGAAATGGCAGCAATACGTCTTAGGGACTCTGAGCAATGGGTACCTCAACACATAGGTCACTCATCTATACTAAATAAAAACAACATGGTCCCAGCAAGAATGGACTATCAAGTTCCAAGGGAGCACACGGAGACTCCATTCAGCACAATTATCCCTCATAGAGACGAATGGCTCGAGGGACTCCCCGGCCCAGACGGGGCCATAAGCATCTTCACGGATGGCTCAAAGCTGGACGGCAGGATTGGAGGAGGAATCTACTCTGAACAGCTAAACATAAGGCAATCTTTCAGGCTCCCGGATCACTGTAGCGTCTTCCAAGCGGAAGTTACAGCAATCAGGGAGGCTCTGTACTGCTTTCACAGAGGTTACCACCACAGCAACCAATCTAAACATCTACAGCGATAGCCAAGCTGCGATCAGATCACTTAACGCGATCTCCTCGAATTCGGCTACTGTGGCGAAGTGCCGCAGATCTCTTCACGAGATGGCTCAGCAACTTGCTATCAGCCTTATATGGGTCCCGGGCCAACGGGACATCGAGGGCAACTGCATAGCGGACCAGATGGCGAGATCTGGTACTACGACCCCCCTTCTCCAAGATAAGGAGGATATTTGTATGCCTTTTCTGCCGCAGCTGCAGAGATGAGGACGAGGAGGAGACAGTGGAACACCTGTTCTGTTCCTGTCCAGCTCTCAGCAGAAGGAGGCTGCATCACTTGGGCTCCGCCTTTCTGAACGACATCTCGGAGATGTCCACGCTGTGTCCCAGAAAGATCCCAAACTTTATAAGAGCATCTGGATGGGACAACTGTTGACAGGAAATCTCACTGCAGGGAGGGAATGATCCCAAGCGGTATCACAACGGGCCGAAACCGGCCTAAGTGTGCCGGGCTCCGAGCGAGCCTGGCAGCCGCCTCTACCTAACCTCTACCTAACCTACTTTAGTTATTTACTTAATTAAACTTAAAAACAATTTGAAATATCTGACTTAGCTGATGAATTCTGCTATCTTTTTTTTGTTCTTAGTGGTGATAGCACAAAAATGTTCTGTTAAGGGGAAAAATATTTGTATATTCCGAATAGACACTCCTGCGTTCAAAAAGGACACAATTTTGTGACACCACTGCATCCAATGCTTATCGTATGTAAGAACAACTGCGTCTCCGGCAACACGCTATAACGCATGACGCAACCCTAGTGTAAACAGGCTATAAGTTACATGCATCATTAGCTCACATACACGGGTGGTCAAAAGTATTTACACAACGAGTTTTTTTTTGCATGTTCAATTTCAGGAGCTTTTCCTGTGGTTGTTGAAAGCTAAATAAAACGAGGGGGAACGTTGTGAGTTGCTGCGGACACCGCAACTCTACAGTTATACCCGATACTAAGTCAGTATGGCTCTCCTCCGGCAGACGCCGCTAATATTAAACGAAACGACAAAGAGTGCGTGCGAGAGAAACAGAAAATCAGTCTGAGCGTGACGTCGGGCGCTGCGTAGCCACTGCAAATTGATTTGTTCCCTTTGGCTATAAAAATGATCTGATCTGATCCAGATTCAGCAATCTGATAGATATGATCATTATCTATGATTCTGCGTTTTTAGTTTTCTCGTATCCTCAATATTGTGGATGCAACAGTTTTTCGTCCTTTGCGGCGGCGGAAGGTGGTGTGGCGAAATTTTGACACAAAATGGTCAAGGTCCGATATCACAGGAGTGTGGATACCAAATTTGGTTGCTCTGGCTCTTATAGGTTCTGAGATCCTTGAACTCATATTTTGCAACTGGCAAAACCGACCATGAAACCTGTGTGTTAGAGAGAGACAGAGCGAGAAAGAATGAAATTGTTTTCTTGATTCTGGCTATAATAATTATACGATCTGGTTCAGATTTTGCACTCTAGAAGATACAGTCATCTTCTACGATTCTGCGTTTTTAGTTTTCTCGTATGGTCGAAATTGTGGATGCCACAGATTTTTGCCCTTTGTGGGGGCGGAAGTGGGCGGGGCAAAGTTTTGAAATATTCTTGTAGCAGTGACATATCACAGAAGACTGGATCCAAAACATCGTTGTTCTAGCTCTTATAGTCTTTGAGCACTAGGCGCTGAAGGGGACGGACAGACGGACGGCCGGACAGACGGATAGACAGACATGGCTCAATCGATTTGGCTATTGATGCTGATCAAGAATATATATACTTTATGGGGTCGGAAACGATTCCTTCTGGACGTTACACACATCCACTTTTACCACAAATCTAATATACCCCAATACTCATTTTGAGTATCGGGTATAAAAAAAACTTTTTGGCCAAAAAGATTGATCTACTAGCAATTGAATGAGAGAAGAATTGGAAAAGATAACTGTTTGTACGAATAAGGAGAATAAGGAGAGTGACGTTTATCAGTTGTCAAAATTATTTACACACATTTTTAATGCTGCAGAAGTATTTACACAAAACTTTAAGTTAATTTTTTATTATGATTTAATGATTTTTTTTTTTTAATTTGTTGGATGAATAATAATAATAATGATTAATATTTTGTAATTGACATCAATAACTGCTTGCAACCTGGCTGGTACTGATTCCACTAAGTGGCGAACATATCCAAGTTCCAATTTCGACCAAATTTCCTTTACTTCCTCGATGGTAGCGTCGCGTTTTCGGTTTTTATCAATTGTTCTTTGTCCTTTAATAAGCGACCAAACATTTTCCATGATATTGAGATCAGGGCTCTGCGCAGGCCAGGGAAGAACAGCCACATTGAGATCTCGTAAAAATTTTGTACGTGCCGATCCCTTGTGGCATGGAGCATTGACTTGCTGTAAAATCCAGTCAGAGATGGGAAATAGCCTATCACCAGGCACAAAAGCATGTTCATTCAGTATATCTAGATACCGGGTCTGATTCAGAGTGCCTTCTATTGGAACAAAGTCTCCAAATCCGTAGTAAGACATGCACCCCCAGAACATCACTGTGCCTCCACCAAATCTGTTTAATGGTTGCACTGCACTTTGTTTTTTTGCTTGTCGTAGATGCATAAATCTTTTACAGAATGAGCCTTGGAACTGGAAAGCTACTTCATCTGTCCATAAAACATTGTACCAAAACTCCTTTGGTTTTTTAACGTATTCCAATGCGAATGAGAGGCGTTTTGCTTTATTTGCCTCGGAAATTATTATTATTATTATTATTTTTCGCACTGTATACGTTCGTATGTCGATATCCTTCAATCCCCGACGTATTGAAGCATCACAGACTTTTTTGTCAATCAATTGTTGCGAATCTGCAGACAATTTAACTGGGCTTATCGACGGATTTTTATCGACTATGCCAATTAAACGTCTACATTCCTGTTCATCCATCGCTTGTTTCCTTCCACTTCTTTTTAAATTCTGTAAATTTCCATTCCTGTCCTTTTTCTTTTCCAGATTATAAACGGTTTTTCTACAAATTTTGTAAGTTTCGGCCAGTTCCGACGCTGAAATCTCGCTTTTAAATTTTGTAAAGATCTCGGATCGAGTTTCAACAGACAACTCCTTTGTCTTCACCATTTTACTAAGTTAATTTTAAATTTTAAATTAAATTTACTTATTGCAACTGCAATAAACGAAAAAACGACTGCACTAAGTCAAACCAAGTCTAAGAATAAGCTCTAATTTGCATTGTGTAAATACTTCTGAAGCAATGCAAATTTGTGTAAATACTTTTGACAACAGTTCACATGCTTCTATTTTTACTCCATTAACAGTTATTTTTCCAGTTCTTCTTTCAACCAATTCCTAGTAGATCAAGCTTTTTGCCCGTAATTTTTTTTTTGTATTTTGATTTCAACAACAACAAAAACAACTCCTAAACTTGAACATGCAAAAAAAAAACTCGCTGTGTAAATACTTTTGACCACCCCTGTATACGTACACTGACTAAGTACAAGGTATAAAAGTAGAGCCGCGGGTCGGACCAGGCTTTTAACGTTCCCGCTCCTTTGTTCCTATAGTAGAAATATTACGTATTGACTTGATAACTTTTAGGGTGCGTACATCAAAAATCATGTGTTTTAGCTTAGTTATAGGTAGATAGCTTTCAAGCTAAGCGACTAGTTTGTATAGAAACAGACAGAAGGATTTTAGTTTTGTATGTATGTAGCGGATTTGTATACTTTATGGGATATCAGCGTTATCAGTGTCATTATCAGCGTTATAGCTATCTGCACAAAGCAATAATACCTTTTAAGAATTTCGGAATATTTTCTTATTTCTGCTTAGGATAATGTTCCTTTTGATAAAAGCAAGCAAAGTTCAGATAAAAGCGAAATTAAAAGCGAAATTAAAATAAAATTATATCGAATTACACATACACTAGTCGGCATAATTATTTTGACGAAGTAAAAATCGTGTATTTTTTAGCATAACTTTTTTGTGACTTTATTAAGAATTTTTGATTTGTTTTTCTTTAAAATATATAAATAATAGAAACTTAAAAATAAGGAAACAAATATATTTGCATTCAAACTTAAATAGATTTTAATTAATAAGTAGTTTCACAGTATGGCATAAGTATTTTGACAAGATTGTTTAATTTAAATAACAAAGTTTAAACTTTACAAAAGTGAATGAATTCAGCAAAATTTAATAAAATATATATCCTCCTTTAGCTTCAATAACTTTTTATAGTCGCCGTGTTACCGAATCCACTAAATTTTGAAGGATCTCCGGAGATACCGCTTGCCAAAGGGAAGTGAGCTCAGAAATTGTCTTTTCTCTCGTCTTGTTGAACGAAATTGTTCACTATAAATGTAATAAGTTTAAAAAAATAATGGTTTCAGAAATTTAACCAGATCATGCGCCAAGCGTAAAACAACTCCAACTGAAGTCCGAGTCCTACGAGCATTTACAAAAAATGTGTTTCTGAAGCCTTAAATTGCTGCAGACTTCTTCAACTTGACCGCAGAGAACCCAATCAGTTGATGCAGCCTGACGACGTTTAAAGAAATGACATTTTAATACCTCTAAGTCCAAGGACGTGCTGTTTATGACAAAGGCAAACCAACTAAAAAGACTGTCCTTTGCAAAGGAGTATGTGCATAAGCCAAAGAAGTTCTGGAGAAGCGTTTTGTGGACTGATAAAAGCTCATTTAAACGGTAAACGGTTTGTAAAAAAGTGAGCCGTGGCGGAGGCTCTGTCATGTTTTGGGGATGTGTTGCATACAGTGGGCTAGGAGACTTTACTCCTATCACCGGCTCAATGAACCAGGGCAATTATTTATACACCCTACATGAACACGCATTCCCCTCCGGTAATAGGCTGATTGGAGAGTCATTAATCCTGCAACAGGATAATGCCCCAGGCCACAAAGCCCGTATGATTACCACATTTTTGAGGGATGTTGGTGTTACCACCTTGAACTGGCCTCCTCAAAGTCCAGATTTGAATATTATTGAAAACGTCTGGTTTGTTTTAAAACGCAAAAGAACAGTTTCGTTCAACAATACGAGAGAAAGAAAGAAAGAGAGAAAAGACAATTTCTGAGCTCACTTCCCTTTGGCAAGCGGTATCTCCGGAGATCCTTCAAAATTTAGTGGATTCGGTAACACGGCGACTATAAAAAGTTATTGAAGCTAAAGGAGGATATATATTTTATTAAATTTTGCTGAATTCATTCACTTTTGTAAAGTTTAAACTTTGTTATTTAAATTAAACAATCTTGTCAAAATTTTTATGCCATACTGTGAAACTACTTATTAATTAAAATCTTTTTAAGTTTGAATGCAAATATATTTGTTTCCTTATTTTTAAGTTTCTATAAGTTATATATTTTAAAGAAAAATAAATCAAAAATTCTTAATAAAGTCACAAAAAAGTTATGCTAAAAAATACCCGATTTTTAATTCGTCAAAATAATTATGCCGACTAGTGTATAATAGTATACATATAAATCATTCCTTCAATTTGTAGCTTATAAGTAAGTTTATACGAGCTGTTTACAGAGAAGATTTTGATGTAACGACTTCATCATGTTGTATGTTTATCCATTAACTTTTGATATCACTCTTCATCAACATCAGACCTACTTTTTCTGATAAATTTGAAGTTCCAAAATTTAATGAATTTTTTTTTATTTGTTATGAAGGTTTTGTTTATTGAAATGTATGGCCGTTTCAACACATTCCGTTACATACCGTGTGGTATATATCAATTATATTAAAAAATATAACGACGCCATATTAACGTGCCAATATAAAAACAGTTTTTTTAATTACAAATTTTGATTAAAAAAAAAGGATGCAAAAAATAATTACACTTTTATTTGAATGTCTAATATTGTCCAGACAGTAAGCTTAAGCTGCAAAGTTTTTTAGACCGATTGATGGCTGCATTCATCGTCTTTTCTTAATTTCAAAAGTTGTTCAAAACTAGTTGTGACTTATATGAAAAAAAAATCAATTTCACCTCTGAAAAAATATTCATTGCCATAAAAAAAAAATGTTATATTAATATTGAAGGGAAACACAGTTGATGGAAATTAAAAAAAAATTTAAATAAGACATAAAAGAGAAATATGTACAAGCGAACAGAAAAATAAATCTGTCCAAGAAGGAACTGACTATTCTGCGATAGTGAAAGAAGATCAGTATATTTTTACTTGGATCGGTATGGTAGCAAGAGTCTCCAAGAGTCTTAGTTCAGATTGCGAAAGTCAAAAATTGCAAATTGTTTTTGCATAGATTCAATAATACCTTTTCGTTCTTTGTATTATGGGCTCCACAGACAAGAATAATAGAGCTAGAGTTTTGATCTTATTATAGTTATAATTATAGAGGCTTAGAGGTTTTTAAAAGTTGAGTTATACTAGCGTTTTAGTGGCGTTTGCTCTTTTTTCCGAATATTTCCCTGTTCCCCATCCCAAGTTCCTGCACGGGATGTTCTTGATTCTTTATGATCCCTGTTTCGCGATGCCGTTTGTCAAAAACTGAGCAATAGCGCACAAAAATGGATTTGGACACAACGAAGAGACTCCGTATCGTGCGATATTCCGACGAGGATCATATGGAATATAAGGCTATTGCTATTCTCTTCTCTTTTCCATATTGTTTTTCCACAGCAAACATAGTCAAGTCTTTTCCGTCCAGTTTAATTTCAATTTCCGTAGTTTGGTTGATTTATAAAATATTGTTGGTAACACACGTGTCAGTAGTCAGACTCTATACTCAATAACTCAATTTCATGCAGGTGTAAACACCCATTCTGAGTTATTGAGTTAACTCAACTATCGATAGGTAGCTCATGTCAGTGTAATTAGGGTGTCAGACATACTTATGAGATTTTGAGTGTGTTAGTAATATATGGGCAATCAAATTCTTCAGACCAACGATTGATAAACGTTAAAACACTCCTGGTTATATAATGTCGAAACTCCTTGAAGGACGTGATTACCTAGTGATTATGAAAAAAAAATATGGAGAACGGCGGTAAAAAGTGATAGGTATACATGGTTATAAATGGTAAACGAGGGGGAAAATTGAGAGTTGCTGCTGCGACCGCAACTCAGTATGGCTACATTGAGCGACAAATAGTGCGTGCGGGTGAGAGAGAAAACGTGCCCGAACTTGTCGTCGTGCATAGACCCATATTAGATATTACTTTTTTAATACGGTTTGGAATGTTCTCTATCAAATTCCCAAAAATATCTTTTGGAATACGATTGCGTTCCGCATCTATACATCCCCAGAGATCGCCTTGGTTAGATGGCGCTGATTCGTAGTGCGCAAGCCGTCGTTTCACGATTGACCGTAGGTTTTCCATCGGATTAAGTTCGGTTCTTTGAGATAACCACTCCAGCAATTTAAAATTTTGATTAACCAGTCATTCTCGAAAAATTTTCGCAATTTGCTTCGGATTCCTCTCTTGTAAAAAAGTTAGTTAAATTCGGGATAAATATATTTCTCCGGAAAATTAAGAAGCTAGGCTTGTAGAAGTTGTAAATATTCCTTTCTGAACTGAATAACATAACATTATTGTAGAGGACCAACGTGCTACCATGTAAAGCAACTTCAGACCATAATATTTCAATATTTCATATTATTCCTTATTACTATGGTCTGAAGTTGCTTTACATGGTAGCACGTTTATTATGATTTACTTTAATTTTTATGAAAAAGTGCAAAACCGAGTACATGCGAGTTCTTTTGGTTTTTTACTTTTCATTCTTTGACAAATTTTTACTCGTTCTTGTAATTATTGCTTATTTGTTAAGAATACAAGTATTTATATGGGGAACAAATTTGGTTTGTTTGGCTTTATTCGTTTGCCTGTTATGGGAGGCGAAAGTCAGTGATTATGAGTATGTACTCACTTTTGCAGCCCACTGTATATACCACATCTTTAACTCATTAAGATCGAGTTGAAGGAGGGTTTACGAGTGCCAATATGAGAGGGACAGATTTTAATGTCATACATTAGTGTAGCTGAGAATCTTAACTTGTATGTATGCAATAATTGGTAAAAATGTATATACGAGTTGCCTTTTACTCACCTTTTGCCGCACTCATAAGATCTTTGACCTCTTTGATGATTCGCTTTATCTGGTGACTAGTATGATCCAGCTCCTTTTCATGTTTATTTAAATTGTCACGAAACTCTGGACTATCGACAATGCATTCTTCAAATTCCAAAGGCTCCAAGCCGCGACGTATATCCTTTCCTCCACCCATTTTCAGTGGTTTTCGTATTTTGTATCTGTTTTCTCTGGTTTAGATGCTTTTTAATATTTTTCTTTTCTTTATTTAATATTTTTTTATACCGTTGAATGATTTGCTGCTCTTTTCGTTTATGTACATTTTTGTATACACCTAATTGTTATTTTACACGGTCCTTTTTTACACGGTTTTGAAATAACACGGTTTGAAAATCAACAATTTTAAATTTTAAATTTTTACACGATTTTATTCCATTTAGAATGGTTTAAAATAACAAAACACGTATAGAAACCAAATAAAAACAAGAAAGTGTTTTTTTGCAAAATGTAGGAGAATTCCCTTTTTAAGGGGATTACATTTTTGCAATACAAATGTGTTAGTATTTTAACTATCAATACAAATTAAAGGCATTTTTTTTATGCAAATTTGTTTTTCCAACGTTTCGTAATTTGAATAAGTTTTAGAGATAAGGAACCAGTCACCTATTTTTGAATACGATCAATGTCTTTTTTACACGGTTTTTTCAGGAACCAATCTACCGTGTAAAAACAGAATTAGGTGTATATATTGTAAAATGTTCAAAAAGTCAAGAATCAATACAAATAGTTTGTTTCCCCCAAATTTTTTATTTTTATATTCAGGCAGGCTCCGTTTTTCATTTACTTTTGCGGATTACGTTTTCAGCCAAAACGTTTCGTTTTCGTTTTAAGGTGTTCCATTTTTCACATATTTTTTTTATCGATATGTTACATTTTGAAGTCCGAATTAAATTGGGCGGGAAACAGCTGTGCTCACCCAGACGTTCTGTTAAGCACATGTTACAAGCACAGTCTGAGCTGTTACATGCACATTTGTGCTGTTATACGCAAAAATTTATTAATTGCCAACGTTCCGATAACCAAATCGGAATGCGTCAGCTGCTTACACCAAAACGAAATTTGTTGTTGCTGTGGCCAATTTTTTCCGAGCCAAATTTTAGGTTGGGTTAAAATAAAATTATTTATAAAGAAAGCACAAGGTAAATTACCCTGATATAGGTATCAAGTTGATGTTAATGAATCAATAAGTCATCTATTTTTTTCCTTTTGCAATTAAGGTTCGTTTTGTTGTATAAAAAGCCGTTTACTTTTCATTTCGTCAACGAAAATGTTTTCGTTTTGAAAACGAAGAAATCTTGCGGAATGGGAAAAAGAGAGCCCCAATTTATGTGATTTCAAAAGTAAATCGGAAAACTTTTGTGAATGTGAAAAACGGAGCCTGGCTGATTATTTCGAATTTCATTCTGTCTTTTTGTTAGGCTCCAAACATGCCCCTCCCCACGTCACAAACCAAGAACATATACAAACGTATGTTTACTGTGTTACTATGGTAGCTATAAGATTGATTTTGACCAAGAAAACCAAAAAAAAGAGAACTTTTTGCCGATTAAGAATAAATATATATCGTGTGGGTCGTAAATGTGCGTTGCAAACACTTCTGCAGCAGTTTAACCAAAATACCAATTCTCAACCTTTATTGTCTAAATATACTGATGTACTTTGTTATGTATATCCCTGTGACCTGCGGCAAAAAGCTTTTACCCGTTACATGGAAATAATTTAATTTAATTAATTTTAAAAAAAATCGTTAAAACTTAACTGAATATTTTTGGCCAGCTTTTAAATTGAAACAATTAATAAGCGTACTATCAGAAAGTTGACGCCAAATGACTTGCCTACATAAAGCCAGTTTGTACTTATAAATGTCCTATTTGATCGTAAGTAATAAGTAATAATATGGTCCGTTTATTCAGGCAAGCTTGAGTATTGTCAGCAGTTTCTGTTAATGGCCTTTGTCCATTGAAAACGATAACAACACCTGAAATACCCAACTGAAACGAGAAAGCAACTTCAAATACAAAATTCCACTTCACTTACACGTGTTGAAGCCTTAGCTTACCTCTTGGAAAATGCACTTAATAAACAGCAGTATATAAAACTAGTATAAAAGTCATCACAGCGGCATATGTACATACATATATCCAATCAAGTAATATAAGCTGAATTACAGTGCCGGCCCGTGGGTTTAACAGTAATGGAAACTACTGCTCAATTGTCATTACTAAAGTTTTTAAAAACTATTCATGACATAAGATGCTATGTTTGAAGTATTTAACTAAATTTTTCCACTTTATGCCAACAAAAAAACTACTTCTGGACCATAGTGTAGTTGTAACGGTTGCGATTGGATAGTCAAGATCCGTGGAAGGTTATTGCTATGGTGCTCGGGCATATCGCATGCAATAAGCTTGGGCCAATTACAGATGCAGGCCGTAGCATAGTTGGGGTGGGTGTATGCAAGCTCGACTTAGGAAATAGCTGAGCTAAGCTTTTCCCAAGTGCTGTGCAGCGCATCGCAGAGAAGCTTTCGAAGCGTTACGTTTACATCTTTTAGCTCTTATTTAAGCAGTCCAAAAGCACAAGTTCGTTCTCTTTTGAAAATTCGAATCGCTTCAGCCGGTGATTGTCTCCGCTACGGTAACAAATATATATTTTTAAACAACAAAATTTAAAAAAACTTCGAAAATCCAATGCTGTGTGTGTTTCTCGAAAATCGTGTGAACTTAATAGCCGTGCGCCGAGAAAACTGGCAAGGCAACTACCCTGGCTTGAAGTGCCTATTTGCCATGCCTCGTCACCAATTATTTTGCAAAACCGTGCGTCCCACATCTCTGCCAGAAAATAACGAAACTCGTGTCCCCGTGGAAAAGTCGGAAAAACGGTATGTTCAAGTGCACTGTAGGAAAAAATTCGTTGTTTTCTAGCCCTCGTGGTTTTGTTTCTGTTTCGCCCACGATCGGCAGCCCACCCAGCTCCTCCAAAGTTGCAGAACTCCCACACTCCCACTCCCACCCTTGACGGGAGTGGGACCTTGATGTGAGGCTCCTTTTGGGAGCTCGATGGAAAAATTCACCTGCCCGGTTACATAACCCCTACCGGCCATAACCCATGCGCTATCCATAACCTATGAAGTTTGTAGTTTCGGTGAATACAGGTTATATGGATCACCCCCCCGTGTGGTCCGCTAACTCACTCTCTGCGACGGCCTAGAAGAAGATCTTACGGATCCGGACTAAGATTTTTTAGCATAGTGTAGCGTTACGTTTCAGTAAATTTCATTAATCTCCGCATCACAGTCCTGGCTCGATAGAACCGCTAGGTTCCCAAGGTTCCTAAAACTTAATTAATTTTGTCGGTAGACAAAATAAAAAAAAAAATTAAATTAAAACTGCCCCCCCTTTTTGACCAATCCCTCTCCGACATGGGCACACACTAATATTGATTCCACAGCTTCACAACGAAAGGCTCCTTTCAGCGAGGGACCACTGTAATGAAGCTGTAAGAGACCCAATTTCCATTTTCTCCTTTGCGCCGGTATTCGCATAGTTCTAAATGGCATGCGCAACGGCCGGCCGCTTCTGCTAATAGAGCGCAACAATTGCGTTCACACCAATTCCGCTCTAAGCTTGCATTGCTCGAATTCCATGCATTTCGCTAATGCATTGGAGCTTAATCGACAAGTACACTGATCAACATAAACATTTCATTATTTCTCATATCCTATATCCCATTCAAATACCCTATCGTTTGTATAGAAATTTATCTCTTATTTTTATCTCTATCCTTTATTGATTCATTTTGTTTCCTCTCATTGATTTGCCTACTGGTCGAAATTAAATAATTTTTTATATTTGGTGGAAAAAACTTGTGTTTGCTAGTTTTTTCCTGATTACGTGGTAGAATGCCTAGTTTTAAGTACCGGAAAATATATTGAAGTTACGTTAGCAATGAATATGGAATAGGCTTATAATTTCCTAGTGACATGGTGACGTAGGTTAGGGTGAGAATTATAGAGATTTCCAGAACCTTCACACAACTGGAAATCATGGAAGGGTGGGTAAAGAATTTTGTGGGGCGACTACCATCTCAAGACCTCACGTTGGCGATCTTTTTGGAACAGACAGACGAAAGCCCCTAATACTTTCGGGTACGCCCTTGTGCTGTTTATTTTTCGTGTATGCTCGGAATAGGCACATTGTGGTTTTCGGAGTTAGCTCCCTGTAGAGTCACGGGATTCTATTTTTTAAGTTTTGTAGTAGGAGTCGAGACTCGGTCAAACGAACCCCCCCAATTTGACCATGGGACCATTGGGTTCAGGGCATTTTAAAATGTACTTGTACATTAAAAATAATACGGTTGATCACAAATACACGGCGTCAAAATAATCAGCACAACAAAAATAAACAAAATACCACCACAATTTGGTTAGCGCTTAGTGACAGATTGGATACGTTAGATAGATAAGATTTTTTAGATTTTTAGATATTCCCATGAGTGAAAGGTTTTTCGAACAAGAGGGTTGTAAAACTGCCCCAACGTTGCTCTCTTTCTTCGGCATGTCTTTGGTCCTTTTTTAAGTGAATCCCAGAAAACACTTTTTTTAAACATTTTTGAATTGTGGTATTATAAGATATTGTATTACCTTAACTTTTTAGATTTAGGATATGGATAGGTACATAAAAATTCTGAGACGATTAAGCTGCCCAAGGCATTGACGAACCCGAATAGACAACCGAGTAGCGGTCAGGGGCGAAGGATAGCGTGAAAGGGAATTTAAGTACCAGTACCCCGCACGACCGCACCGCGAAGCGTCGATCGAAAATGTAGGTGGTATTTGTTTCTTATACAATAATTGTATAGTTTTTGCTATCAGGTATGCTCGGGGTTTGTTGGATACGGATTCATCTTCGCTATCAGTCATCATCTTTTTCATCATCAATTTGTTCACAATCGCGTTATTGAGCAGCATTGTGATGACAAAGACAGAGATCGGACCACCAAAAGAAAACGAAAGATTCCTGAATTAAGCGCATCCCATGAAAACCTAATGATGTCGAACATAATTTAGTCGGTCATCAGGAAATAGTAGGGTACAGTACAATTGAATGTGTGTTATACGAAAATAAATTTCCAATTAAATAAAGACAAACTTTCTTTCTTTTAAATCGTTCCCTGTACCAGTTTTGTAAGATTGTTTTTTCTCGCGATTGTTGCTCCCACACATCTACTATATGCATACTCATATGCATATTACATTAAATTTTTACACATACTCATTAAAAGTTTGAGTCCAAACGTCCTTGCTTTCAAAAGAATCCTTAAATCAAAAAGAATACACTTGAATACCATTTAGTTTTACAGTCAAAGTTTTGTTGAGTTTGGACCATTGGCGCCTTTTCTGGAGCATTGTTAGTGTCAAAAGTCGTATTTTTGACTGAACAATCTGCCTTCTAATATCTTATGCCATTTCGAACCGATTTTAGATGCTGCAATGTTTAAGAATACGATCCTACCTTGATAGTCCTTTGGGGTGTTTCTCCTCCTACTTTCTGAGAGCGGTGGCCGTTTTACCGAACCGCGTTTGTGTATCGAAATTGTGTATAAATTTGTTTAAAGAAGACTTGCTCATCCCAAGTTTTGGGAAAATAGGGCCAAAACTAATGTTTTCTTACCCCAATTCCAGCTAATAATAATTCCATAGGGCAGCTATATGCCCTATCGGCTTCAGTAATTTTTGGCATTTTTTACATTTATATTTATTTTGTTTTAACTTCTATCTCTTTTTATGCAAAAGAGACGTTAATTAACAGCTAATAAATGAATCTACACAATAAGAATGTTTCCCGACTGACTTTTGAGTTTTTGAATACGCGCCATCGGTTTAAAGTTAGACAACATGAGTGTCCACATTTCACTGTTCGCTACTGTATGAGCCATGAAATCATTTTTGCGATTTTTTTAATAAATTTGGCGACCTTTGTAAATATTGTTTATGTCTAATTCTGATTATTATATGACAACCATGGTCGCATTAGTATTTGACGCTCTCTGTCTGTAGGGGTCTGTAGCCACATTTACTTCATGGTGGACAACATCAACCAGGTTCACTTCTTATACCAGTACTATCTATACTTGCTGGAGAAATTTCTCGACATCTTCTTCACGGTAGGACATCAAGTTAAAAAAAAAAAATTCTAATCTTCATTTCATCTTCTAGATTTTTATGAGGATGCCACCAAAGCCACGTATCAGCAAGCTAACGCTGCCTGTTTGCTTGAAGTCCGCTCGTACTGAGCTGCTTTTTACTGTGGAGTTACCCGCTGGAGCTGGTCATGGTAATTGTTGCAATTAATATGGATACAAATTTTGTTATACTTAAATGTGCATGTGTATATGTACACAAGTAAAATAATACTAATCAATTTTAAATAAACTGATAAATGATGAACCCAAAAAAAATCACCCATGAATTCATACAGGACTAGTTACCAAGGATTCAGTAGGATTAACTATATTCCGTAGCGGTTTATATAGCATTTCATGCGAAAAGTCAGCACCAGCCAAGACTGTCGTCGACGATTCATTCTATATTTCATGGGGGACTGATACTGCAATGAAAAACCCCGGCACCCCTAAACTGGAGCGAAATTCAGGGTAACCAGAGAATTATTTTATTGTTTTCTCGCTCTATTTACCAGAAAATCAAATGCAGAGTGAGCGAGACAAAACCGACACTTTCGGATCTAAATATGACGATACCGATATTCGTTCAGTCCGTGTTTGAGTCGTTTTGAGACGCTGATCTCAAGTGATCAAACGAACCGAATCCCACCAAATCGAATCGCTTGCCTGTCCATTCAGAGCTCTACATAAGACCAGTAGAATGAATTAAAATTTAGTTGAATGCGAGTCTGTGTTGGCTTCATAGTTACCAGCATTAAGTTGTTTAAGTTAAAACAAATGGGTGCGCAAAACGAAATAAATGTGACAAAATAGACACAAATATTCGAATTTTTCCATGCGTTCGTTGCTTGGAAGGCTATTCCTAACACTGTTACCAAATCAGCTATTGTATAGCTAGTTTTAGCTATTTTGTATATTCCATTTCTATACAAATTTAAAAATTTATATTAGCCGGAAATCTCAACATCTAAAATATTTAGTTACATATGTTTTGCAATGTATATTTTTTTTCTGAAACTGCAAAACCTGCACCTTAAAACAAGATATTATATCATTTTATCACAAAAACAGCTATTTTTCTTCTTAAAAGTTGACCACACTGACTGCTGCCCAAATGTAGAGGCAAAAGTCGTGCCAAGACGTTTGAATGTGTGGGATGAGTTATACGTCATCGAAATCATTTACTCAAACTCTTAAGGCGTAGGTTGCGCATGGTTAATTCGAATGCCGGTTTTTTGCTATTCCTGCAGACCTCTACAACATATGTACCACTAATAGAAAATGTGTTAAGTGGATTTCCTGAATAGGAGCCAAAGTAGACCTGTCACTGCACCCAATTCTTATTACAAAAGAAATTCCAGTTTCCAAAAGTATTGTAAAAATGGGAGACCCATAATTAACCTTACAAAGATTTCGCTTTCATACTTATACTTAAACGATCAATTGTTAATTCTGCAACGAAGCGACACAAATCAGCTCATATAATACGTTTTTTACTCATGTTCTATACTGTATTGTAAAACCAAAATTTTCAACAGCAAGAAATTCAATTAATTTTAATTTTTTTTCAAAAGACTATAGACTTTAGAAAATCGAACTCATAAATGTCGGTAAGCACATATTAACCTACATACATACATATGTATGTAAGTGAAAGAGTAAAGATCGGAATAGTTGAATTTTTTGCTTTGTTGCGCTTAACAGCACCTCGCAGCCATTAACATAGCTAAATATATTAAAAATATATGCATTTTGTTGTACAAACATTCATGGCTGTACTTAGAAGTGGCATAGCCACATAAACAAAATGCAAACACGATACATTCAACTAAGATAAGTTGAAGGCTGTACAGTTTTACGTAAAAAGGTGCAAGCAATTTCACCTGGCGTGATCGCTCACTCATACCTTCCATGCATACATTTGTGTGCATATTAATATTGTTGATATATGTACAGGTATATTTATATGTGCACTGGTAGAATGTTTTGCTTTTAATTACCTTTAGTGTACCATCAATTTATTAACACAATCAACATGTATGGTTTGCTTTCGCTTCTTGTACATTTGTGTATAGTTTTCTTACACAAGGCAATCTGTCACAAATAAAAATTTGGACCACTTAAAATAAAACGCACTGCACTTAAACATATGTACATATGTATGTACGTATTTTTTTTAAAGTCCTTTATGCCCCCTCTAGTTTTAGCAGAAACTTGTTGAATATGTACATATGTATGTATGTACAAGCGAGGTATACAAGCATATTAAGCTAAAAACTGGTTGCGCGGTACTAAAACTATACAAAACTGTGTTCGGATTGTATATGTAGACGTTCGGCAGAAAACAAGCTGCTACGCTACATGTGCATACGTACAAATGTATTTGGTTTTATTTGAATTTACTGAATATGGTATTTCATAAGCTATTATTCACAAAGGGCTACACACACACGGAACACATGGATATGTGCATTTATATTCTTTATTTTTATTTTGTATACACAAGGTATTTTTCATCAAATAAACACACTATGGATAAATTTCACCGAATAAGGCAGATGCTTTTTCCAGTTTTATTATGCGCGATTATTATTATTATTTTAAGCGCGATAATACGGTTCAAAATAAAAAAAGAGTATGTTTTCCTATACGCACACACACCAAAGAATATAACCACTGCACTGCTCTGGATCTACCGGGCGCTTTCACCACGTGGTGAGTTTCGTCAGCTGTGGAATAGATTTTAGTGTTTATCGCAGGCAGCTTTATTACCACAATATTAATCCGAGGGGCAATGTCTATCGGTTATATCAATAATTTAACCGCCCAAAAAAAAAGTGAAATCGAAAAATAGAGGAAACAAGCAAGACTGTGCTGTTATGCGCAGAATAGGTGATTGGCGCCACAATGATATTCAAATTCAATCCATTTATTTTATAACAAAAAATGTGCATTCATTTGCAATAGATAAACACGCGGTAGCTTAGTCTGCGTTGAAATTTGTAATAAATTTAATCAAATTTGTAATTGCTGATATGAAAATCGTACCACGTCGGACTATATCTACAAATACTATATATCTGTAACTGCATGCCTTCGTTTGCATTTACTTTTTCGTTTTACGCTTTCATCACAAGCATTCCGTTTACGTTAAAGGTGTTCCAGTTTTCGCAACTTTTGATTATCTATATGTTTCATATTCTCACCAATTCTAGCAAATAAAATCATATGACCTGATTGCTTCGTAAATAAGCAGCGAGATAAAAATGCCTTTACATTTTCTATTGCTTGTTTTGAATCAAAACGAAGGTAGAAAGTGCGCGAATTAAGATCAAAATATTTTAGATGCAAAATCTCTGCATTGAACATGTTTACAAACTAATTAACAGCATGCAAATCGAAAAGAATTTGTTAATGGTAAAAAAAATTAATTTGTTGCAAATTGGGCTGCGTCAGCTGTTTGCTCGAAAGCGAAAAGTTTCGTTGCCCTGAACCATTATTTTCGAACCAAATTTGAGGTTTGGCTAAGAAAATATTTTTCATAAAGAATGCACTAGCTGAATTGCCTTGGTGTCAATTTTGGGTACATGTCATAACGCCCTCGGGCGCTATGACATAATTTAAAAGCGTCATAACGTTCTAAATTTCTAAAAACTTCCAAAGTGCATCAATAATCAATAAAAGTACCTTTAGTATCGCATTTTACATGTTTTAGTCACAATGATCTTCTAATTAGTTTTTCATCGATCTTCAAACAACGTGCGCTCGAAATAGAAGCTTGCTCTGAATATAAGATTGTTGGTAGATCTCGAAAAAATTCGAAGTAGTTACTACTAACAACCCAGCAACAATTGTTGAAGATTAAGAAGGCGTTAACCAATAGTTCGCGTTATCTTTGCTACATAAAAGCACTAACCATACAGTATATAGATGTGCCAGTTCATACACTGAACATGTCGCAACACAGAATATTGCGTCCCATGGGCTTCGGTTCTGACCCGGGTCATGTTCGTTGGATGATCTGGCACATTTATATAATGTATGGTTAGTGATAAAAGACTGTAGCGTATCCGTGGCCCTGTCCAGTACTAGCGTGAGCACTCAAATGAGTCACGAGTGCAACCACAATACTTCTCCCCAAAATGTAATGTAAATGTCCAATGTCAAAAAAAAAAAAAAATATTAAAAGACAAGCAGAAACTGCACATGCAGTTGCTTATCCGAAAAAAATATATTGTTTAGGGTCTTATGGTGTTCTAACGTTCACAAAAAGTGACATAAACACTTTTAAAAGTGTCATAATGCCCGCAGGCCTTATGACAAAAAATTAAGTCATCTATGTATATGTTTCCTTCTGCAACTAAAATTCGTTATATTCAGGCAGGCTCCGTTTTTCATTTACTTTTGCGGATTACGTTTTCAGCCAAAACGTTTCGTTTTCGTTTTAAGGTGTTCCATTTTTCACATATTTTTTTTATCGATATGTTACATTTTGAAGTCCGAATTAAATTGGGCGGGAAACAGCTGTGCTCACCCAGACGTTCTGTTAAGCACATGTTACAAGCACAGTCTGAGCTGTTACATGCACATTTGTGCTGTTATACGCAAAAATTTATTAATTGCCAACGTTCCGATAACCAAATCGGAATGCGTCAGCTGCTTACACCAAAACGAAATTTGTTGTTGCTGTGGCCAATTTTTTCCGAGCCAAATTTTAGGTTGGGTTAAAATAAAATTATTTATAAAGAAAGCACAAGTTAAATTACCCTGATATAGGTATCAAGTTTAGGTTAATGCATCAATAAGTCATCTATTTTTTTCCTTTTGCAATTAAGGTTCGTTTTGTTGTATAAAAAGCCGTTTACTTTTCATTTCGTCAACGAAAATGTTTTCGTTTTGAAAACGAAGAAATCTTGCGGAATGGGAAAAAGAGAGCCCCAATTTATGTGATTTCAAAAGTAAATCGGAAAACTTTTGTGAATGTGAAAAACGGAGCCTGGCTGGTTGTATCGATATGCAAATAAATATGAAAAATGTATACCCTTCTTGTTGTAAATCTCTGCATTCATATTAATGGTTTGACAGTACAAATTTTTTTTCGACAAAAGAATTCCTGAAGTGTAACAGTCCAACGGAAAACGATCCACCATATAGTTTATAGGCTATTCACACTGACGACCATCCACTATCCATTTCGAGGATAATTCTTAGATTTGCCGTTCCGAAAATTTCCCAGTTATGTCACCATCCATTTTGGATGTTCTTAAAGCGCACGTTTCCATATGAAATTTAGCTGATGGTTTTCAAGTGCAAATCTGAATAATTGTCAATAATTTTATTCACTGAGATAATGTAAACAATGATTGTAACAAAAAAAACAAAAAACCACAACAATCACAGCACAAAACAGTTCAAAAAAGCTGAAAGTTTTAAAATAAAAGAAGAAGAAGAAGCAGAAAATGCCAGTGGTAAGTTTAATAGATATATTTTAATTATAAAAATAATATTAATATTATAATATAATAATATATTATAATATTAATATTTATCTTGTTTGCCTTAGTGGATTATAGGAAAGATATTTGCACGAAAATATGTATATGTCAAGTGGTTTAAGGTATTCTTGAATTATTTAATTTCGATTCTCGTTAGATATAGATTTATGTACATACACACATATGTCAATATCTCCATCTCCATGTACACATGTGAGTTTTTTCGTGCTCCACGCAAATTTTCAATTTTTTCCTGTCCTGTACTGCCGAGCTGGAGAACCTGCTAATAGACATTTGACAGGAAAAAATTGAAAATTTGCGTGGAGCACGAAAAAAATATCAACAGAAAGTTGGCAAACTCCGCTTAACTAAACGTCATAATGATGCGCGCATGTCCATTTTGAAAAACAGAAGTTCTGGGACCACGAATTAGAAAATGTAATTTTTAGTGATGAAGAAAAAATTTTAATTTAGACGGTTCAGATGTCATCATAAATATTGCAGAGACCCGCGTCATCCACGGGCAACTTGCAACAAGCCAAACCATGGTGATGGATCGGTTATGATATCGGCTGCCTTTAGTGCTAAAGGGAAGTCGCCAATATGTTTCTTATCCGGCCGGATGAATGCTCAGGCATATGGGCATTTCCGCGAAAAGGTCAACCAAGATTTTTTCTTGGCTCCCTATACCCTATTTGGTGGTTCTCTTGAGAGAATTACCCGGGTGGATGATCTGGGTGTTATGTTAGACCCCAAGTTAAAGTTTTTCTAACACATTTCTACCATGGTAAATAAGGCCATGGGCGTGCTCGGGTTTATAAAGAGGTGGTCAAAGGAATTTGACGACCCCTATATAACAAAGACTCTCTATACCTCGCTTGTTCGTCCGATCTTAGAATACGGCTCCTGTGTATGGTGCCCTCAGTACAAAGTACACCAGGACCGTATAGAATCAGTACAGAAAAACTTTTTACTCTTTGCTCTGCGGGGCCTTAACTGGGATGCGGGTGTAAGACTCCCATCTTACTCTAGTAGACTACTATTAGTACACCTCCCATCCTTAGTTAACCGTAGAAAAATTCTTGGTGTGATTTTTATGCACAACTTGATCAGGGGTGACATAGACAGTCCTGATCTGTTGAGCCGCATAAACTTCACGATTCCTATTAGACTGACTAGAAATTTTATACCGTTGTTCATTCCATTTTGTAGATCGAATTATTCCTTGCATGAACCGTTTAGGGTCTTATGCTCGGATTATAATTCCCTCTACCATATTATATCCACCACTAATTCTCTTCCTCTTATTAAATAACTAATCCTTACACACCTTTCTAGTAATTAGTAATTGTTGTGGTACTTGTATTTTGATTGCATGCTTAGTTTCTTAGTAAGTTTAGCGCTAATTTTCCTCGAATGTTCGGCTGGGCACCGTGCGTCATGCGGCAGCGCCCCTCGGTCGGTTGGGCGGGAGGGGTTCTGCGTTTTGCCTGGGATCCGCGCGTAACAGCCTTCTGCTGGTTTCACACGGGCCACTTGACGGTGCAGTAGCTGCATCGCCTCTTGAAAGATGCAGTCATTGCATGTCAACGTCCAAGAAAAAAAGAGTTAAAAAAAAAGTACCGAAGATCTTGCTATTTTTGATCCTATATTATTTAGAAGTATTGAAATCTCATATTTTTGGGTTAAAATACTGAATAAAAGTTCATATGTAAAAAATAATTGTAAGCGAAGTTGAGTTTGTATGTATCTTGCAATGGGTACGTTTTATAGGCTTATTTCGTTAAAATATTTACTACATTTAGAGTTCTTCTACCGTAGAGCTTCTCTTCTTGACAACAGAGCACGAAGTAACCGTATTTGTGCTAATCTTTAATCTGATCTTCTTTTGTCGCATGAGTGACCGAAAAACAGCATAAGTTGTCAAAACTTTTGCATTTATTGATAAGGGTGGACGCAAATTAGTAGTTTACGTGAGATTGGTTCAACAGTCAGTAAAATAAAATTAAATAATGTTTTTTTCCAATAGTGGTTTTTTTTTATTCATTGAGAACGTTTGTCGTGTGAGTGACCGTAAGTGCAATCCCTTAAAAAAAATATATTTTTGCCTAGTTATTGTTAGCTTCTTTCAATTAAAATTTAGATGGACCAACAAAATATTAATAAAAAAAATGAAAAGCAAATGCGGTACATGGACAAAATAAAAAATAACTGATGGATTATAGAGAAAAACAAAGAGAATTGTCCCGAAAGTACAGATTAAAATTGCGAGACAATCCAATAGAAGTTGAGAGCAAGTTAAAAAGAAAGAGAATATGATAGATCGAGAGTTAAATTGATTCGGACTAATCGGCAAGTGGAGAACAAGAAAAGTGAAAGGTATTGGAGCAAGCAATCTCTTGGAAAGGCCGTAAAGAATGCAAAAAATGCAGAAAGGCGAAAAAATGTTCTTGATGTATTAAATAAAAAATGCAACGAAGACAAAAAATAACATTGCTGCACAAGAGACAAGATGCAATCAAAAGCAATTGGATGTTGCCAAAAAGTTGTATTTAAAAGATGAAATATCCGTACAAGCTGCTGAGAGGAAAAAAACAATTATTGTCGATGGCCAATTAGTTTCCAAACGATACATGCTAATGACAATAGCAGAAGCTTTTGAATTATATAAAACCGAGATTGGTACAAGTGCCATAGGCAAAACCCTAATCTACCAACAGCGTCCAAGCCATATCGAGCTCTCAAGTAAGATGCCTTATAATATGTGCGTATGCATGTATCATGCTAATTTTGCTTTTCTGCTAGAAAGTTGCGCTACTGTTTTTAAAGCAATTTTGAAAGCTTTCTAAGAACAGTGACAGGCAATTGTCAAAATTGTGTTCATGACATTAAACATTAATTTGTTCCTTTAATATATTGGAAATACTTGGAAGAATGTGTAAATTGGCAGAATTGGCGTAAGGTTAATGGACAAATGGTCTTAACCAAGGCTCTAGCTCCCCTACATATTCTTATAAATGAACTGCAGGCAAAGTTACATATCTTTAAAGAACAATTTTTTGGTAAACGTTGCCAGCAGAAATATTTTGAAGACGTTAAAGCCAAATTAAAACCAGGTGAAATTGTATTGCAAATAGATTTCGCGGAAAACTACCGCCTGCAATGCCAAAATGAAATTCAAAGTGCCCATTTTAGTTGCACGGTAGTACGAAGTCATATTCTGTAATAAGCGACAATTTAAATCACGACAAAAATTCTGTCTTCACTTTTATCTCCAAAATTACGGACATAATGAAAATGGAATACGAGCTTTTTAAAAAAGTTTATATATTTTCTGATGGCAGTGGCAGTTAATTTAAAAACAGGTTTATAACGTGGAGCCTACCAGTCTTTTAGGTGAATTTTGGAATTATTTCGCAACCTCTCGTGGCAAGGGTGCAGTTGATGAAGTAGGTGCAGTTGTAAAAAGGAAAGTGTGGCAAATTCAAAAAACTAAAAAGGATGCTCTCCAAAATGCCTTCTCGTTTTATGAATGTGCACGACACAATATTAGTGGCGTTAACCTATGTTTCATTTCAACAGATGACATAGCAGAAGTCTCTGGAAAAATGAACGCAAAATGGGAAATAGCCAAAAATATCAGTGGAATTAAATGAAAGCATTTCACTTCATGCAATACTGAAATGAAAATAAAACGAGGGGGAACGTTGTGAGTTGCTGCGGACACCGCAACTCTACAGTTATACCCGATACATAGTCAGTATGGCTCTCCTCCGGCAGACGCCGCTAATATTGAACGACACGACAAAGAGTGCGTGCGAGAGAGACAGAAAATCAGTCTGAGCGTGACGTCGGGCGCTGCTTAGCCACTGCAAATAGATCCCCAGATTTGCATCCTTTGCGGGGGCGGAAGCGGGTGTGGCGAAATTTTGAAACAAACTCGTCTCGGTCCGATATATTAGGAGTGTGGATACCAAATTTGGTTGCTCTAGCTTTTATAGTCTCTGAGATCTAGGCGCTAATGTTTTACTCTAAGCAAAGCCGCCTATGCTACGTGTGTGTTAGAGAGAGACAGGGCGAGAAAAAATGAAATTGTTTTCTTGATGCTGGCTATAATTATAAAACGATCCAATTCAGATTCTTCAGTCTAAAAGATATGGTCATTCTCTACGATTCTGCGTTTTTGGTTTTATTGTATCTTTAAAAATGTGGATGCCACAGATTTTCGTCCTTTGTGGGGGCGGAAGTGGGCGGGGATAAGTTTTGAAATATTTTTGTAGCAGTGACATATCACAGAAGTCTGGATCCAAAACATCGTTGCTCTAGCTCTTATAGTCTTTGAGCACTAGGCGCTGAAGGGGACGGACAGACAGACATGGCTCAATCGACTCGGCTATTGATGCTGATCAAGAATATATATACTTTATGGGGTCGGAAACGATTCCTTCTGGACGTTACACACATCCACTTTCACCACAAATCTAATATACCCCAATACTCATTTTGAGTATCGGGTATAAATAGCGTGGACCGCTTGTTCTCAAAAATGTTATATTAATTAATTATGTATACATATGTTAAGCAAAAACGAATTTAAAATAAATTAATTTCTTTTCTTCTGTAACATCGAGTATTTTTTAATCGTTTGCAGCTCATGGATATCGCTTTTTTATTTTTTCTTCTTCTTCTTAGCTTAAATATTAATGTAATGACTAATTTTTAAAAATCATAAGTATACTAATAAAGCTTCATATTTCTTATTTATGTCAAAAATATTTCAAGTTCCAAATTTGTGCACAATTCGCAGAGTTTGCCGATTATTAGCATTGATGTCTAAAGCCATGTCTATTTGAAGTCGCGTCAGTGACCGCTCTTTTGTGGCTTTTACCTCAAAAGATAAGAACCGGAGGCTCCCAATTCTTTTTAACATGGATAGTACTCTCAAAATACTACAAAAAATGATTAGTGGTGAACTGTAAAAAATTAAATTTTTTTTGTGTTGAGAAATGAGCCTTGTAGTTTTTGGTTCAATGTTCATGTATATTGCGATTGACATATTCACACGCTCATGAGTGTATTGCACCGCTTAAGTAGCTAGTTTTACGCGCATAGCTGTGTTGTTATTGCGCGGGTCCAGAACATAGCTGTAATGTTCTCACACGCATGGCCAGACCCGCAGCTGCACACGCACACAGCGATGCGTTCCGTTTTTGCATTGAGACCGTCGCGTCGAGTCGTATCGCGTGATCTTCCAATTCCCTTTTGCTCGACTTCTTTTCGCGGAGTTGAGTTAGTCGAAATCTCTAGATGAAACCAACCGCACGCATACTTTGTACCGCCGCATCATAGACAACCCCCGCTATTAATATACACGTTGTAACATAGCCGCCAATCTTAAATAAATAAGCTCAATATATTAAAAGATTATACAGCCCACTAATTCATAACCATAGCAATATTTGGTCCTTCGAGCCGGATCACCGCGTTTGAGTTTATTTATATACATATTGAGTGATATCGTTGACCACTATTCGCCATAAAGGCCCTAGTGCATCGTCTAATTCAGCAACGTGGTGCCTGCAAATCCCAACTAACTCGCGTGGCTGCGGAGGCTCAAGAGTTTGTACGGTCATGTACTTCTGTGCAAACATTAGAGCACAAGTTGGACCGACTGGTTGCAACTTTCAACCGCTTTATGGAGCTCTCTGAAGAGCTGGTCCAATATAATGATGAAGATGAATACGTGGATCCAGATTTGGATATCCCCGAATATGAGAAAAGGTTTTTAGTGCGCATAGTATTTTCACTGAAGCCATACGTGACCGGAGCAGTCACGACGATGAGCACGACAACTCAAATCTACTGCTATCGAACACTGTGGAACGCTTATTTGAGGGACAAACTCAACTTCTAGAGAGGATTCGGGACTCATCGGGAACCACAGAGCTGCAGTTCGAGAAAATACGCATTCCGACGTTTTCGGGCAGATACGAGGATTGGTGTCAGTTTAGTGACTTGTTCTTAGGCTCAGTCGACAAGAAGAGTAGTCGGTCCAAGTGCCAAAAGTCTCATTATTTGAAATCCTATCTGGATGGTGAAGCGTTGTCTCTGATAAAACATATTCCCGTATCGGATTACCAGGACGCATGGGAGAGGCTCGAAAATCGCTATAACAAGAAGTCACTGATTGCTCGTTCGTTCATTCAAAACTTTCTTTCGTTACCAACCGCAAAGGGTTCAAACATAAAATAGTCGACACCGCCGACGAAAGTATACGTGGTCTACATGCGCTGAGCTGCGACAGCCGCGATGTCTGGCTGATCCATATCTTGCTCTCAAAGCTAGACCCGGAATGCAAGGAAGCTTGGGCCACCTCCAGTGAATCGTGCAAGGAAAATGTGACCATAAATGACCTGTTCGGCTTTGTCTTCGCCCGTTGCGATGCACTTGAGTCTTGTCAAGATCCAAAGCTAATCCAGGATACACACACGGTGCTGAAAAAACGTCGTGCAATTTCTCATCATGTTGACGTGGCAAATACGTCTGCTCGTGATTGTGTATATTGTCACGAGCAACACAGTCTTTATGCGTGCACTCAATTCAAGGCTCTGGATGTTGTGGACCGCCGTAAGTTCGCAAGGGATGGTAATTTGTGCTTCAATTGTCTAAGCCGATCTCATCAAGTCAGGGAGTGTAATTCCACAAACACGTGCCGTCTGTGTAAGCTGAGGCACCATACTCTTGTCCATCCAGAGGATATACGCTCTGTCCCGGTTTCCGCTGCTGTCAATACATCCGCTGACTCAACCTCCCGCTCGTCCAAGTTCGCTGCGGATGCTGATCCTGCCGTGGTCAGCCACCATACATTGGAGAGGGAATTCGGTGCCAATGGTTACGCTATATTGCCAACGATTTTGGCCACTATAGTCGACTCCTGGGGCAACGAGACAACCTGCAGGATATTGCTGGATACTGGTTCAACTATAACGATGGTCGCCGAATCATTTATTCAGCGAATCGGATTGCCGCGCACGCATGCTCATATACCAGTGGTTGGTCTAGGCGCAAACCCTGCTGGGGTTACTAGAGGTCGCGCCACATTCACGTTGCTGTCCCGCACAAGCTCAGCCTCAGTGGTGGTCACAGGTCTGATTATGAACACTTTAACCTCCTCGATTCCAGCCCAGCGGATCGAGTCGAACACTCCGATGTGGGAAGAGATTCGTGATCTACCCTTAGCGGACCCTACATTTGGTAATCCACGTGAAATCGACGTGATTTCACTACACTCCATTTGTTGTTGATTCGATGGAAACCTATGATGCAAAACATCCCATACTTCTTCCAAAGGAATCACCAGTCGCTGTTTTATTAGGTAGACACCAGCACATCACATCGTTACACGCTGGAGTCGATTTTATGTTCCACACGTTGAACCAGAAGTACTGGATCCTTGGAGCCCGTCCGCAAAATTGTATTCAACTGCAAGATATGTTTCCTCCTGCGCAAAGGAACGGGCACACAACTCATGGCTGATCTTCCCGCCTTTCGCGTTCAGCCCACCCGCTGCTTTCTACATTCTGGATTGGACTACGCTGGACCAGTTACCATCAAGACATCAGCAGGTCGGCCACCGAAGTTTGGCAAAGCTTGGTTTGCCATCATTGTTTGTCTGTCCACCAAAGCAATTCATATCGAGCTCGTCAGTGATTTGACGACTCCTGCATTTATCGCCGCTTTCAAACGGTTTTTGTTTCGACGTGGCCCCATATCCGACTCAGACAATGGCACAACATTCCATGGAGCCAGAAAGGAACTAACGGAGATGCAACGGATAGCTGTATCTCAAAGTCAAGACGAGGAAATTGTTAATTTTCTGACGAGTCAGGACATCAACTGGCACAACATTCCGCCGTCTGCCCCGCATTTTGGAGGTCTTTGGGAAACAGGCGTACGATCTATCAAACTCCACCTTTGCCGAGTAATTGGTAGCAGTGCGTTGACTTTCGAGGAATATTCAACAATTTTAACTCAGATTGAAGGGTTACTCAACTCTCGCCCACTGTGCGCGCCCAGCGATCACAGCTTGGATCCCCTCACCCCCCCTCATTTTCTTACAGGTCAACCTCACATGTCGGTGCCGGAGCCGTCCTTGTTAGACTTCAACATTAACAGACTGCAGCGTTGGAGACAACTGCAAGCCAAGTTTCAAGGATTCTGGAAACGCTGGAGTCTGGAATACCTTACTTCCCTGCAACCTCGCACGAAATGGCAGCAGGAGTCCAACGACATAACCGTGGACACTCTTCTGGTACTGAAGGAGCCGAATCAACCGCCCAGCAAGTGACTGCTTGGGCGAATCACCGAAGTTCATCAAAACAGCCCGAGGAGTTTACAAGAGACCTATTACCAAACTTGCTGTGCTTCCCTTGTTCTGAACAGTCGTTCAGGGGGGCCGGTATGTTGAGAAATGAGCCTCGTAGTTTTTGGTTCAATGTTCATGTATATTGCGATTGACATATTCACACGCTAATGAGTGTATTGCACCGCTTAAGTAGCTAGTTTTACGCGCATAGCTGTGTTGTTATTGCGCGGGTCCAGAACATAGCTGTAATGTTCTCACACGCATGGCCAGACACGTTTTATATACACGTTGTAACATAACCGCCAATCTTAAATACTTAATATATGTAAATAAATAGGCTCAATATATTAAAAGATTATACAGTCCACTAGTTCATAACCAGTTTGATTTATTTAACATTTAAAGTTTTATTTTGCTTCCGAAAGTCGTGTGAGTGACCGCGGAAATGCCCATACATACATTGAAGCAATTAAAACAAGCGATAGTTGCAGAATGGAACAGGATAGAAATAACAACACTACAAAACTTTGCAAATTCAATGCCCAGTAGGCTGCAAAAGCTTTAGGAGCATAAGTTTAACTCCATTAATTATTAAAAGAGTACATATTCCCATAAACTTGTTCCTTGGAAATGTTTTTCATACAAAATATTTTTTGCTGTAATACCCATTTTCTACATATGTGAAAAATTTACAATTATTTTTTTTTTGTTATTAAAAAAATTGATATTGAATTTCTTTATGCCTTTCTTTAGCCATTAACAGCTACCCAAATAAAAATATATAAAACAGATCAAGAAAATACGTGTTAAAAAAAACGTCATTCAAAGCAGTGCACATATAGCCATTTTACTAAGGTAGTTATGGTGGTCTACTGCCTCAGCTGCTGGTGGTTTTATTTCGATTTGGCATCCATCTAGAATATAAAAAAGGAAGTTTAAAACCCAATTTTTATGTAAATATATTACGGAAGTTCTTATTGATTTCTTATCAACTGGATATAGGCACTGAGGAAACACAATTGCATCGAATCCCTTTACGAATTCATCAATTTGGTCGGAAATTAGGTAATTGGGCGACATGTACTCCTCCAAAAACTGTTGCTCTGCAAAACTCGTGCACGATATTCGACACACTGTTTGGAGCCACATCGAAAAGCCTGCCAACTGTTCAGTACTAAGATGACGAGCACAAATTGCATAGCGCAATGGCGATGCGCTTTTCCACAGGAATTGGAAAATTGGAAAATACTTTGCTTTGAACTTTTGCTTTATCTCATATTGAGATAAATGTATAATGAACTTGTTTTTGGCATCAGCTGTTTTTGTTGGAATCGAGGTTTCACATCTGTCAATAAATCACACCGTTGCCCCGGGATGTACTCAGTGTGCAGAGCCTATAAACACTAATATAAATTAATCAGGACCTAGACATATCTTAAATTATTATTCGAATTGCAATCCTATGGGTCGTAAATAGGAGTTGCAAACACTTCTGCAGGAGTTTAACCAAAATACCAATTCTCAACCTTTACTGTCTAGATATACTGATGTACTTTGTTATGTATTTCCCTGTGACCTGCCGCAAAAAGCTTTTACCCGTTACATGGAAATAATTGCAAATTGTATGTGAAAAAAACAAAGGTAGTAAGTATCGTATATCGTACCCTACACTGTCAAGAAGTCGTTAATTGCTTATTGGTTATGAATTCTTTGATTAAGATCAGCATACATTAAAAATTAGTTTTTAAAAAAATCGTTAAAACTTAACGGAATATTTTTGCGAGCTTTTAAATTGAAACAATCAATAAGCGTACTATCAGAAAGTTGACGCCGAATGACTTGCCTACATAAAGCCAGTTTGTACTTATAAATGTCCTATTTGATCGTAAGTAATAAGTAATAATATGGTCCGTTTATTCAGGCAAGCTTGAGTATTGTCAGCAGTTTCTGTTAATGGCCTTTGTGAAAAATTATAAGAGTTTTTCTAACTGAAATTAACCGAAAACTTTGGGTGGCTGTAATTTAGTTATTTATTCGGCGGGGCGAAAATGGATACGCTCGATTCAAATCTCTTACTCTAGCTAACCTACGGTGGCAAAGCGCGGCGAATTCGCCAAGAGCGAGAGAGCGAGCTTTTATTGTGCTCCCGCTTTGCCCTAGCCTAACTTGTACTAGACTTCATAATTTAAATCAATAACTAATAATCGCCGCTATGGATGGAAGGTCACGCAACACCGGCCCCGTTGAACGCCTGCATCGGCTTCAACACATTGGGAGCGGCGCCAATTTGTGTATGGCCCGCCGAAAAACCGCTCCAGTGCTAGTCCTTATTTCGACGACCCTGACCATGCCGTCCTCTCCTGCGTGCGTGGGGATGACCCTCCCCACTAGCCACTCCTGAGGCGGCAGATTGTCCTCGGCCACGATGATGAGGTCTCCTTCCTCGAGGTTCGGTTGCCGCTGGTGCCATTTGTCCCGAATTTGCACCCCCAGGACATATTCGCCGCAAGCAACTGAGACTCTCCTGGTCCGGAGTCGGCAGTGCTGGGGGGGCTATGAGCGACCCGCCTGTCAGCAGGTGCCCGGGTGTTAGGGCCTCGCCGTCGCTTGGATCTTGGCTGATGGCTCGCAGCGGCCTCGAGTTCATTATGGCCTCGATGCCGACGAGGACTGTGGCGAGCTCTTCGGCGGTTACGAGCGCGCTGCCTACCGCCCGTAGGAGTAGGCTTTTGGCAGTTTTTACACCTGCCTCCCATAGCCCTCCCCTGTGAGGAGCTCGCGGCGGTATGAACGCAAATTCGCATCCGTTCTTTGACGCGAAATCGCGAATTGTGTCTCCCTGCTCCTTGAGCCTGATCCGCAGAGCGCTGAGACGGTGGCTCGCTCCGACGAAGTTCGTCCCGTTGTCGCAATGAACGACTTGGGGATATCCTCGGCGCCCGACGAACCTTTGGAAAGCCAACAAAAAACAGTCAGTGGTTAGATCGGAAACTATTTCTAGGTGAACCGCCTTGGACGCAAAACAAACAAAAAGCGCAATGTATGATTTGTATGGGGGCCTTCCGCGAATTTTCAATGTCGGGCGGAATCGTTCTGCGGGTAAATTCCCCATGAGTTGCGTCAGCAATCGAGGCTTGTATTTAAAACAGCGCATACACGATCGAACTGTCTGACGGCAGACCTCCTGAGCGTTCACTATCCAAACGCTCTGTCGAAGGATGCTCACAAGTGCTCGTGGGCCGACATGAAAATTCGAATGGTGCAGATGACGAATATAGCTTCGCACGAATTGCGAGCGCTTAGTCAAAAGCAGAGGAAACTTGGCATCCTATGATATTGGAGCTTTGGCTAGTCGGCCCCCCCACTCGCAACAACGAAAAGTTACACCAAGTCCCTGTGTCTTCATTAACGAATGGGTTCAACCGCCGAAGACTAGGACCAATTGTAGATCCTTTCCCAACCTTTTCGATTTCTCCTTGATACTCGTGATGCTGGACGATTACGACAATTTTATAAAAGGCTTCATTGTATTCGGTCGGTGAGATAGTTTTTTCGAAATTTAGGCGTGGGTCTTTACATTTTCTTATTTGAGGTGTCACGAGAATCCCTCGATGACATCTAACAGCTCCGAACTTCGCACAGCAGCGGTGAGCCCGACCGCAGTCTTCCTCTTCCTCAGCTGAAGATCATCGGAGTGTTCGAAATGAGCGTTCTTGGGCCAGTTTTCTTCTTCTTCTTTTAGAAATGATGGTCCTTCGAACCAAATTGACTGAACACAACGTCACAACCTCTTGAGACAATATCTTTCGTGGGTACATGCCGCCACGTAGCATCATCTGACCACTCTTGAATCTCAGCCACTCTATTTGAAACGAAAGTCGACAACGACGAAGGATGAGACCGGATCCAATGAAGAGTTACCTCTGAATCCGACCAATAAACGACTCGTTCAATGGGCACGTTTAATAGGGGCTTGATTCTGTGACAGAGATCTGCGAGAAGGTGAGCGGCACATAACTCAAGCCTTGGGCACGTTTTGGTCTTGAGCGGCGCTACTTTCGATTTCGAAGTCAACAATGATATTTTTGAACCTTCTGCAGTTCTGCTACGGATATAGACGCACGCTCCATAGGCTCTAATGGAGGCGTCAGCAAAGGCATGTATTTGAACCGGTGACATCGGTACCGGACAAACCGAGATATGGATATGTGTTTTAATTAAGATAGTGTATTTTTCAACTTATTCCACGCTGTTTCCAAATGCAGCGGGATCGACTCATCCCAATCTAGTTTGTTAAGCCAAAGCTCCTGCAATAGGTTCTTGCACGTTATAACGATAGGACTTAATAAACCAAGGGGGTCATACAACTTTGATGTCACCGATAGTATGTTCCGTTTTGTCGCTCGGAGACCCATAACTGAATTGTCAATTTTGAACTTAAAGGCATCGTCAGTAGGTAACCATGAGATTCCTAACGCCTTTGTCGACTCTGAATCCGAAATTGTTATAGGTTTGGCTGTGCTCTCAGATGCGGTGATCTCAGGTGAGTTTGAAAACCACTTAGTCAACTCAAACCCTGCCGTCTGAAGAACCTGAGATACTTCGGACTTAATTGCCCTTAGCTCCTCTACGCATGCAGCACCAGTCAACAAGTCATCGACGTAAAAGTCGGACCCAATAACGTTAGCAGCTCTAGGAAATGAGAGCTTCGCAGACTTACTCAACCTTTTCAAACACCGGATAGCTAAGAATGGGTCTGGTGCAGTCCAATAGGTTACAGTGTTGAGCTTGTATAATCTTAAGGATTCAGTAGGGTCTCATCTTCACACTATGAGCTGAAACTGCCGATCCGCTTCGTTCACCATCACTTGGCGATACATTTATTTAACATCGGCATTCAGGGCAAACCTGTGCAGACGGAAACGGAGCAGTGTCGAGTATAATTCCTCTTGAATGGTAGGTCCCACCATCAGAATATCATTCAAGGCCACCTTTGAGGACGTCTTGGATGAAGCATGGTAGCTTGGTAGACGTACTTTGGGTCCTCAGAACACACTGATGAGGGATTACGTAGTGTGGAGTAGAAGGAATCGTATTGTCAGTAGGAGACATAACCTAAGGAGAGGTACTCTTCCATAAATTCCAAGTACATTTTCTTCAAATCAGGGTCACGATGCAATCGTCTTTCAAGCGACAAAAACCGCCGTTTAGCAACCTCAAAGGAGTTGCCTAAACAATTTGGATCTGATTTAAACGGGAGCCTTACTTCGAACCCATCTGATGAAAGTACCTGAGTCGTCTTACGATAGTGTTCTTCACATAGCTTGTGCTCAGGTGTGGCAATTTTCTTGGTAGATGGCATTTCTTCCAGCGACCAAAACTTTTTCAAGGTCCTATCGATGGATACTAGCAACTCTTCACTGCAACTCAAACTGTTTGTAATTTGAGGAGCAGAACTCCTGGAAACATATTTTCCCGACACAACCCAACCAAGAAGGGTTTTCTGAAGAGTTGGAAAGTTAGGACCTTGTTTAATTTGACCATCAGTTAATAATTTAAAGAACGATTCTGCTCCAATTAGCATATATATTCTTTGTGGCTTGTAGAAATAAGGGTCTGCCAGTGGTAGGTTCTCTGGGATGCGCCAGTCAGTCCCATTCACTGACTGGTTAGGGTGATAACCTGAAATTGATTTATTCGCGACTTCACCACTGTGTGTATTTTTTTTCACCAATTCTTTTGCAAAACCGTGCGTCCCAGTCCCACATCTCTGCCAGAAAAGAACGAAACGCGTGTCCTCGTGGAAAAGTCGGAAAAACGGTATGTTCAAGTGCACTGTAGGAAAAAATTCGTTCTTTTCTAGCCCTCGTGGTTTTATTTCTGTTTCGCCCATTGGGCCCTGGCCACGATCGGCAGCCCACCCAGCTCCTCCAAAGTTGCAGAACTCCCACACTCCCACTCCCACCCTTGACGGGAGTGGGACCTTGATGTGAGGCCGAGTTTTTCTCCTTTGGGAACTCGATGGAAAAATTCACCTGCCCGGTTACATAACCCCTACCGGCCATAACCCATGCGCTATCCATAACCTATGAAGTTTGTAGTTTCGGTAAATACAGGTTATATGGATAACCCCCCGTGTGGTCCGCTAACTTACTCTCTGCGACGGCCTAGAAGAAGATCTTACGGATCCGGACTAAGATTTTTTAGCATAGTGTAGCGTTAATTTTCAGTTCTTTTTGGTTCCATCCGAACCCTGCTATTCAGATGTAAATTTCATTAATCTCCGCATCACAGTCCTGCCTCGATAGCACCGCTACAAGTGAAAGTTCCCAAAACTTAATTAATTTTGTCGGTAGACAAAATAAAAAAAAAAATTAAATTAAAACTGCCCCCCCTTTTTGACCAATCCCTCTCCGACATGGGCACACACTAATATTGATTCCACAGCTTCACAACGAAAGGCTCCTTTCAGCGAGGGACCACTGTAATGAAGCTGTAAGAGACCCAATTTCCATTTTCTCCTTTGCGTCGGTATTCGCATAGTTCTAAATAGCATGCGCAACGGCCGGCCGCTTCTGCTAATAGAGCGCAACAATTGCGTTCATACCAATTCCGCTCTAAGCTTGCATTGCTCGAATTCCATGCATTTCGCTAATGCATTGGAGCTTAATCGACAAGTACACTGATCAACATAAACATTTCATTATTTCTCATATCCTATATCCCATTCAAATACCCTATCGTTTGTATAGAAATTTATCTCTTATTTTTATCTCTATCCTTTATTGATTCATTTTGTTTCCTCTCATTGATTTGCCTACTGGTAGAAATTAAATACTTTTTTTATATTTGGTAGAAAGAACTTGTGTTTGCTAGTTTTTTCCTGATTACGTGGTAGAATGCCTAGTTTTAATTACCGGAAAATATATATTGAAGTTACGTTAGCAATGAATATGGAATAGGCTTATAATTTCCTAGTGACATGGTGACGTAGGTTAGGGTGAGAATTATAGAGATTTCCAAAACCTTCACACAACTGGAAATCATGGAAGGGTGGGTAAAGAACAGACAGACGAAAGCCCCTAGTACTTTCGGGTACGCCCTTGTGCTGTCTAATAAAATATAGGATTAATTTACTTTATAAAGGTTGACAATTTGAATATTTGAATTAATATGTAAATACTGCTAAAAATGTGAATTAATTTGAAGTTGGCACGTTACATTATGTACATATAAAGAAGCGCAATCGATAGTATCGAGCCAAAACGATCTGAATTATGAGCACTAGATTTAAGAGATATACGAAATAAAACGAACAAGCAAGGAACTACATCGAGCGGATTAAGGAAGGTCTTAATTGTGTAGACGGATTCCACTGGAAAACTGTTGGAGGGACTTAGCTCGTACATGGCGCGGTTTACATTACAGGTACATTAATTAGGCGTCGTTTAAGGTATCGTTAATAAAAACGTCCAAGGTGCAGCCGTTTGACCAAATCTTCTAGTGTCTCATTTTACCGTTAAATTCCGTTAAAATTTAATTAAAATCAGCTACAAAACGGTCGTATTTCTAGTAACGGAATTTAACGGTAGAATGAGACATTGGAAGATTTGGTCAAACGGCTGCACCTTGGACGTTTTTATTAACGATACCTTAAACGACGCCTAATTAATGTACCTGTTAATGAAAAAAAAGCACAAGATATCATTTCTTATTTTTCTAAGTTTTCAAAGTACAAATTTAGAAAATAAAATGAAAAAAAATCGCAAGAAATTATCAATTTTGAGTTTGAAATCTTAATATTTTTCAGACTGCAAAGTTTAATACAACCAGATGTAAGATACTAAAGTTATGAAAAAAAATAAGCACATCCTCTGAAAAAATATTAACAATAACTGTTTTTAGTAACTTTTTAAAAAGAAACCACATCATACAAAAAAATTAGTAAAATTCATTAAACATTTTTAAAGCTCCAAAAAGTTGGTTTGGTTCGAGCCTAAACAAAAAGTTCAATTTTGTTGCCTAGTGTAATACACGCCGCTGTGGTAACTTTAAAAGTGTAAGACAACAAAATGGAAATGAAAATTGATTAGTAATAGTAATAATGAGTCAGACGAAGAAATCAGAGCTAAATATTTTGAAATTTTGGATAAATACTTGACTGAAGAGTGAAACATAATTTCCACAAACGCTTCAATCATTTCAGAAAAAGGTGGCATGGGATTAGTAAAGCTGACTAGTGGCTGAATAGATACGGCTCGGCTCTGTAGGGACTGATCCGGTAGGAATCAAAAAGGCTTGTGAAATCTGTCTAAAAAACAAATGCATCTGAAATTTTAGAATGCATAGTTTTTAGAAATAGAGTTTTTTAAATAGTTTTTTAAATAGAAATACCAAAGACCTTGGGTGGCTGTAAATAATTCTATTTTAACGACGAAACTCCACTCCAACTCGACTCCAACATATATAAAGTATTCAAACAATTTCTTCTAAGCCTAGCTTACCCACGGTGGCAAAGCGGGGCGAATTCGCCAAGAGCGAGCTTTTATTGCGCTTCCGCTTTGCCCTAGCCTAACTTACACTAGACTTCATAAGATTCGATAAACTAACAACAATAATAATAAAATGATTAGATGCCAAATGGCGCTATCAAAGCTGTAATTTTTTGTGACGGTCTAGGAGCTATAAGACTAATTTGGAAAAAACAAACAGACTCATATTTAGTAAACTATATACATAATATAGTAAAAATATCTGATATGCAACAAATTGATATTGCCCAAAATCCGATACATCACAAACGCAAGAATCTCATTGATAGTATCATTTTGTACGCGAAAAAGTAGAATGCAACTAGAAAACGTAGCTACAAACGGCAATGTTGCAAATCTACTAACAAAATGTTTAAGCAAGTAAAAGCACAACGACGTTGTAACGCGTGTGGAGGGTCCCGAAGGGCGCCCTGATTAGGCTGAAGGAGACAACCAGGTGACCCTTTCGAGAGTGGGGTGGCCAATTTCAAGGCCTGGAGGGAACCGCACGGAGCGTGCAGACGATTCTCGCCGAGGGCACTTAGGCAATCGCCGGACGGCCCTCACGGGGAATCTGCTCGTTCGCCAGCTTCATCAAAGGAAGGGAATCCGGACGGGAAGGTCGACAGACGCACCCGAAGGCACCGATGCAATCGCCAGACCTCGCTTTCGGGGTCCTATCAGACTATAGGTTACTACGGGGGTCGCTGCCACATTGGAAACCGATAGGTATCGCCGAGAGTACTTACGCAATCACCGGATTGCACTTCCGGGATCCTTTCGGACTATGGGCTACTACGGAGATCGTTGTTACGCAGGGATACCGACAGGCATCACCGAGAGTGCTTAGGCAATCGCCGGATAGCACTTTCGGTATCCTATCGGTCTATGAATTACTATGGAGGTCTTTGCTTCGCGGGGATACCGACAAGTATCACCGAGATTGCCTAGGCAATCGCCGGATAGCACTTTCGGAATCCTATCGGACTATGAATTACTACGAGAGCGCTGACAGGCATCACCGATAGCGCTTAGGCAATCGCCAGATAGCAGCCTTGGGATCCTGTTGGACTACGAACTACGGGGCGGAATCATACGAGAGCGCCGACAGGCATCTGTAAGGAATACGGATCACCACGGGGACGGGGCAAAAAGGGGCTCGGGAAAGCGGCGCAAGGGTGGGGAGAGAAGACGAGTTCCCTGACACCCCAAGTGAATGGATACGGACCGTTGGTGACAAGTTTATATGTTCATTATATTCTTTTCTTGTTTATTTCCTAATTTCCCTGCCTATCGCACCGCGCAGAAGCCCGTTTAAACACGACGGGAGACGCGCTTACCCCTGAATTCCCACGCTAATTGCTGTCCGACTTCCAGTTTTTCGTTCTCTGTTTTGTCCCCAGCTCAAAACCGGCATTCTGCTGGCTCTGTTGATCCAGGGTAAGCACGGGCAGCTAGCGTCGTTGTTGTTGCTGCGGCAGAGGCCTGGCGCTCTCGATCTTACGCTCTTCGGCGTCTGCTGCTTCGCCGGTAGCTTTCGTCTCTCTTTTCTGCTGCTGGCGCGTCGTTGCTGTTGGCTTGGCTTATCACTTACGTTGCTCGATGCTTCGCTGTGGCTGGACTTCGTCTTCCTCTCTTTCGATTGTCACTGCTTCGTTGTTGTTGCGGGGCTTCAGCTTCCTCTTTTTCGATTGTCGCTGCTTCGTTGTTGTTGCGGGGCTGGCTGCTTTTGCTGGGATAACCAGCCACGAAAATCCAGTGGCGTCTGCCGTGATCATGGCTTTCCCCCATTTAGAAAGATAAAAGACTACGTGGGTGCTTAGAGGCCCCTTAGGCCGTATAATACGGAAATTAAAGAAGTTGGGTCTTCGTGGCTCTTCCCAATCTCCTCTTAACCTAAAGCCGAAAGGTCAACGCTTAAATCTAGGAAATACGAAAGGTCGGGGTCCCTGCAGTAGGAAAGAAAACGAAAGAGAATGCTTGGTAAAAAAAAATGTGAGTGGAGCGTACGCTCCCACACACTACTTAGGTAATATGTCTTCTACTGAAAATATTATGCTTCGTCCAATATGTCTTTACAGGTGTCCTTGATGGATATTGATGGTCAGTCCTACCATTCAAGAGAAACTCTACTTGACACTGCTCCGCTTTCGTCTCCAAGTGATGGTGAATGAAGATAGGCAGTTTCAACTCCTAGTGTGGAGAAAAGACCCTTTAGAATCCCTGAGATGATACAAGCTTAACGCAGTAACTTATCGGACTGGAGCAGCCCCATTTTTGGCTTTGCGGCTTTGGCTTTGTAAAGTCTGAGTGAGTCTGCCAAGCTCCCTTTCCCCAAAGCTGCTGATGTTATTGTCTCCGTCTTTTACGTCGATAATATGTTTGACTGGTGCTGCATGCGTAAAGGAGCTAAGGGCAAATAAGTCCAAAGTGTCTCAGGTTCTGCAGACCCCAGAGTTTGAGTCGCCGCATCTGAGAGCAAAGCCGGTAACATCTAAATTGTTTGTTAGGTTTGTTATGTAAGGTTTGTTATGTCCTATCGTCATAAAAGGCATTATAATATAACAGGAACTTTGGATTAACAAATTAGATTGGGATGAGTCGATCCCGCTGTATTTAGAAACATGTTTAGAATATGTTAAAAAATACACTGTCTCAATAGGAAGATATTTCCATACATCGGCTTGTGTATTCCGATCGGATGTCACCAGCGGAGCTATAGAAGGTTTAAAGATATCGTTTCGAATAGAGTGACTGAGATTCAAGAGTGGTCGGATGAAGCTGCGTCGCGGCGTGTACATACGAAACAGAACCCAGATATTGTCCCAAGAGGTTGTGATGTCGAAATCGCCTAGTCAATCTGGTTCGAAGGACTATTATTTCGGAAGGATGAAGAATTTAGAGTTTTCTGAATATCTTCAGCTGGAAAAGAGAAAGACTGCGGTCGGGCTGACTGCTGTTGTGCGAAGATCGGATTTGGTAGATGTCACCGAGGGATTTTCGTCACAACTCATGCTCTATATGTTCCGCTTTCTAAGAAAATTCAAAGACCCAAGTACAACGTTGGAAAAAACTGTCTCCCCGACCAAATATATAATATATATTATTTCATAAAATTGTTCAGATTATACAACATCACGAGTGGCAAGATGTCCTAGTCTTCAGCGGTTGAATCCGAATGGCTTTTTATTCATGAAGACACAGGTACCTGGTATAACTTTTCATTGTTAAAGCTTCTATATCTTACGACGCCAAGTTTCCTTTGCTTGTGACTAAGCGTTAGCATTTGGTTCGGAGCTATAATCGCCATATGCACCAATCCAATTTTCATGACGGCCTACGAGCACTTGTGAGTATCCTTCGACGGAGTGTTTAGATAGTGTTCAGGGTAATAGGCTCTGCACACTGAGCACATCCCGGGGAACGGTAGGATTTTTGATGTCAAACTAAATAACCTCATTAGGGATTTTGATCGGTCCGCTTTGTACTTGTGCTCTGATGTCATAAAAGGCACAAACATTTCTTACAATGCTCTTAGCACATTTTTTGATTCTTGTGTCCCACTTTCATGTCCGATTAGATCTGGAAAACCCCTTGGTTTACCAAAGAATTATCCAGTCTTAAAAGCTTAAAATCAAGACTTTATACAAAATTTCAGGAAGTTGGTTCTCCTACTTCTCACTCTCTCTATGTAATAGCTCGGTTAAACTTTTCAGTTCTTAAGTCTCAATGCTATAAGAACTACCTATCTCGATTCAGGATACGTTTTTCTGAGGACCCTAAACAGTTTTACTGCTTCGTAAACAGTAAGCGTAGAACGTCCGCACACCCATCCTCGCTATTATTTCGTAATACGTCGGCAAATAATGATGAGACAATCACCGATCTTTTTGATCAACTTTTCCAAACCACCTTTACTGAGGAAAGCTACTCTGGTCATCCGTACCCATACGGTTGACCGAGGTCGAACGGCATTTTCAGTCCCTTGTTAAATGAATGTTCTTTACTTCATGATCTTCGACTAGTTAGCCGGTGTTTTCATCGGGTCCAGACGGGGCTCCAGGTTGTGTACTCAGGTACTGCGCCGAGGCACTGTGTGGACCCTTGCCTAAACTATTCACCCTGTCCATTGATTCCTCTTGCTTCCCCCCGATCTGGAAGGAATTTTATAATTTTTATTATATATATTTTATATAAATATTTATATTTATTTTTATTTTATTATATATTTTATAATTCCTCTCCATAAAAAAGGTAGCAAGTCTGATGCAAAAAATTATAGAGGTATCACAAAGTTATCCGCTTGCTTGCAACATCTCTGCAAGTCACTTATATCTGCAACTCAGCATGGATTTATAAGGCGGCGATCAACCACCACGAACTTTTTAGAGTTTACCTCTTTCATTGTTAAAGGATTTCTAGGTAACTTACAGACGGATGTAATGTACACCGACTTCAGTAAAGCATTCGACTCTGTAAACTATTCCCTTCTAGCACATAAACTTGACCTTTTAGGGCTTCCGCCCAACCTCCTGAGATGGATTTCTAGCTATCTTTGTTCCAGGTCTCAAAGAGTCCTCTTCAAAAACTCCCTCTCTTCACCAGTAAAGGTTTCTTCGAGAGTACCACAGGGCAGCCATCTAGGCCCCTTACTCTTCACACTCTTTATTTATGACTTGCCTTCGGTATTAACATACTCTCGAGTACTTATGTATGCGGATGATGTTAAACTCTGTGTCCAGTACAAGGACATTTCATTTCATTCTCGCTTGCAATCCGATCTCAATAGCTTTCAGTCATGGTGTTGTGCAAACTTGTTACACCTTAATGCCTCGAAATGCAAAGTAATGACATTTCATCGTTGGACCCCCTTGTTGGCTACCTATACCCTATGTGGCGGTTATCTTGAGAGAATTACCCTGGTGAATGATCTTGGTGTCTTATTAGACGCAACATTTTTCTTAAAAAGTAATAGATGCTTGTTTGGTTTGACTATGACTCTTATCTCTTATTGTTGTGCTCAGTTATGACAAATTTTCGTCTTCTTTGAACTCCATTTGTGGTACCATTAGCTTAGATAAGAGATCAAGCTCGCGCTCTACGTAGAAAATATATACATATACGTGCAATTATGTCTATTTATGTTTTGAGAGTCGCAGTGTTAGGATCTTTTCAGTAAAAGTCACAAGCTGATTGCTTCTGTACGTAAGCACTCATTATTGCTTCAAAGCAATACAAATTAAAAAAAATATTGCATTTTAGTTAAAAATGCCACATGGTAAATCATTTTCTGAGAAAGAACAGGGAAGGATCAAGAGAATGAGATTAGCCGGCATAAAAACTGGTCGAATAGCTTCGCTAATTGATCGACGTCGAAATACTATTTCAAAATTTTTTATAGATCCAGACGGTTACCGCATAAATCGTCGACTTGGCTCAGTATCAACCATAATAAAATTAACAAAATGGCACTTGGGGCAGTTTGCAACTGAAGACTTAATGAGCTGCAACAAATTCAAAGCAGAACTCGGGTTAACAATCTCGTGTGAGCCAAATATTGAACGAAAATTTGAACCTCACATATCAAAAGAAAGTTGGCAAACTCCGCTTAACTAAACGTCATAATGATGCGCGCATTTCCTTTTTGATAAACACAAGTTCTGGGGACCACGAATTAGAAAATGTAATTTAGTGATGAAGAAAAAATTTTAATTTAGACGGTTCAGATGTCATCATAAATATTGCAGAGACCCGCGTCATCCACGGGCAACTTGCAACAAGCCAAACCATGGTGATGGATCGGTTATGATATCGGCTGCCTTTAGTGCTAAAGGGAAGTCGCCAATATGTTTCTTATCCGGCCGGATGAATGCTCAGGCATATGGGCATTTCCGCGAAAAGGTCAACCAAGATTTTTTCTTGGCTCCCTATACCCTATTTGGTGGTTCTCTTGAGAGAATTACCCGGGTGGATGATCTGGGTGTTATGTTAGACCCCAAGTTAAAGTTTTTCTAACACATTTCTACCATGGTAAATAAGGCCATGGGCGTGCTTGGGTTTATAAAGAGGTGGTCAAAGGAATTTGACGACCCCTATATAACAAAGACTCTCTATACCTCGCTTGTTCGTCCGATCTTAGAATACGGCTCCTGTGTATGGTGCCCTCAGTACAAAGTACACCAGGACCGTATAGCATCAGTACAGAAAAACTTATTACTCTTTGCTCTGCGGGGCCTTAACTGGGATGCGGGTGTAAGACTCCCATCTTACTCTAGTAGACTGCTATTAGTAAACCTCCCATCCTTAGTTAACCGTAGTAAAATTATACCGTTGTTCCTTCCACTTTGTAGATCGGTAGGGTCTTATGCTCGGATTATAATTCCCTCTACCATATTATATCCACCACTAATTCTCTTCCTCTTATTAAATTACTAATACTTTTCACCTTTCTAGTAATTAGTAATTGTAGAGGTATTTGTATTTTCATTGCATGCTGTAACGAACCTAAAAGGTTTCGATACAATCCGTCCCCCGACCTATAATGAGCGCATCGCACCGCACCCCACAACCAGCGCCCCCGCAAGCAACCACCGATCAACACGCGCCAACTCCAGAACGATGACCAAAGACATCAGGTCTCGCGAGCTTTCCCCCACTCCAAGCCAAGCCATCGGCCGAGTGCGGTCTTCCGGGTTCATCGATGGAGGAAAGTCGGCGCCGCCAAAATCTGCAACGATCACCAAGAACGGCAAAGTGTGCCCCGACGCGGAAGTGCATTTGTCAAACCCGCCGACCCAGCAATACGGGCCTATAAAAAGACGGCGACGAGAACCAAAGAGCAGCTTACGCAGAAATCCGGCTCACAGTACGGTCGTTGTACCAACAGCTTACGCAGAAGTCCGGCTCACAGTACGGTCGTTGTACCAATAGCTTACGCAGAAATCCGGCTCACAGTACGGTCGTTGTACCAAAACTTACGCAGAGACCCGGTCCGGAATACAGACGCGGTACCCGAAGCTCACGAGAAGCCATCGGTGACGAAGTAAAATAAGTTCATTTAAACTACTAATAAGTACAATAAAGTGTCAAATTATCAAAGTAAAAACACCCGGTTGCGTAAGTTCACTCCAATCAGTCGAGGCACCGACGCCACCCCGCCCCGAGTCCACGCAGCCGTTTCGTATGCACGACGAGCGACGCCCATTCTAGCCCGATGCGCCCCTCTACGATAGGCCGCCCCCCGACGCCGCCCTTACGGTTCCATGCAATTTCTACAAATTTCTTGTGGATTGACCCCTGGACGGGACTGAGCTTACCTCAGCCTGAAATAGGTTCATCACAAGTGGCGCCCGAGCAGGGACCCAAGGGAACGTCAGCGAGGGTTTGTGGAATAAAACCCCATGGCCACTAGAGCAAGAACACAAGAGAACAACCCAAAGAAAACCCCGAATATCAACGGCAAGAGTTGCGCAACGAGCAGACGAAAGCGCGACACAGCGAAATAGAAACGCGAACAGTGCCGTCACCCCGAGAAGAAATTCGAAGCGTCAGCCGCGAAGCTCGACACAGTGCCCTAGTGAAGGAAAAGCGCAAGCCCAGCGAAACAGCCAACTCGAGCAACAATCGGAGCGATGGAATCCCATACAGAGGAACAGCCCAGTGGGTATTACCCTGGAAAATTCGTCGCCAACCCAGGGGTGAGTACCGGCTGGATACACAAACGTCGCCGAGAGGAGCTGGAGTCCTTCGTGGAGGAATTCGGATTCAGCCGCGAGGGTAACGTGGAAGATTTGCGGAGGAGTTTCGCCGAACTAGTCGCCGGGCCCCTCGAACACGATGCCTGGGTCAGGTTGGCAGAGCTCGAGCGGCAGTACGCCAGATCGCCAGGACAGGCCAGATCGCCCCAGCCCGACACCTCAGCACCAACAGAGAAGCGGAAGACGGACCCCAAACTCAGCCTACAAGTTCCAGGAATCATGGAGGGCAAAGCCAGCACCTCACCGACATCGATAACCGCCGAAGATCTACCGAAGCCCCCGCCCCCGGAGCCAAGGCCTTCGCCCATGAGAAGGATCTTGCCGACAGCAGGAGGAAATGGCCCCACAGACGGCCATTACTACAGTCACGCCGCACAGAGGGCGGAACGGATCCGAAAGTGGGGAATCCAGTTCGACGGCCAGGACGACCCACTGTCGTTCGTCGAACTACTGGAAGAGCCTGCCCTCTCGTACGGGGTAGACATGAACTACGTGCCGCGAGCCATGGCAGAGCTCCTCACCGACCGAGCCAACCGTTGGTTCCGCACCAGCCGACTCCAGAGCGCCTCTTGGGCCGATTTCCGCCAGGAATTCCTAGCCTTTTTCCTGCCTCCCCGGTACTTCGAGCAATTGGAAGACCAGATCAGGGACCGCAAACAAGCGGTGGGCGAACCGTTCAAGGACTTCGTCATCGAGCTCCGGTTGCTCATGGGCCACGCCGGGTACGACAAAGCCAAGGAACTTAGCCGGATCTATGACAACACCCTCCCGGCGTACCAGCTGTACGTGCGAAGGCACGAACTGAGAAGTCTGACGCAATTAACAATGTTGGCCACAGAGTTCGAGAGTATCCAGGAACGAAACGTACCAGCCACCCTCATCCCCCCTCGACAACCAACCAGGTACACGCGGCCAACGGCACAACAAAACGAAAGCGGGACGAATCGGGCCCAATTCCGAAAGCCTCACTGGAACACCTCGGAACCCGCAACTACAGCCGCCGCGCAGCAGCCAGGCGCTCGAGGTACCACCTCCGACCGCCACCCTGGCCCACGAACGCGTCGACACCGCCCTCGACGCGAAGACGACCCCTACGACACCGACCGACCCGCTACTCCCGCGTCCTCTCAGGCAGGAACCAGGAAAGGCGATCACTGCCGCACGAGGCACCCATCAGAACCCCGACGCACCTGGAGCCGACGCACCATCGATCGTCCCCGACATCATGGAACGCCTCCCGGGCAACACCTCGTACGGCGCCGGTATGCGGCCCAGCACCACGCCTGGAGCCATGTCGGCGAACTTCATCGCCCAAACTAACCGTTGGTCAAACGCTACGATCGCCATCGAGACCCGCACGTTCGTACATCACGCTGAGGACGACGTCGCGCAAGTACCCCCCAGGACACACACGATCCCCTACCCGCCGTCGTCGTATAAGCGAATGCACTCGCGAAGTCGAACCACCAAGCGCATTCGACACAACGATCCTCTCCACACTTGCGACCCAGGAATCGACGACCCACCCGAGGACGATTCGGAACGAATCTCCGACCCATGGCCTCCCGACATCGCGCCGAAAATACGGAAATTTCTAGACGAGGAACTGCCAACACTCGCGGGCCTCCGAGGGACGACGGATCTGACGGAACACACCATCGTCATGAGGGACAACCGACCCATTAAACAACGGTACTACCCGAAAAATCCAGCCATGCGGCGAATCATCGATGAACAGGTCGACCAACTGATAGCTGAGGACCTAATCGAACCGTCCCGGAGCCCCCACAGCGCGCCAATCGTCCTGGTCCGCAAAAAGGACGGGAGATGGCGCATGTGTGTAGATTATCGGCAGCTAAACGAGCGTTCTATCCCGGACGCGTACCCGCTACCCAGGATCAACTACATACTCGAGCGACTCCGAAATGCCCACTTCATCACGACCGTAGACCTGAAAAACGGGTATTGGCAGATACCAATGGCCCGCGACAGCCGGGAAGCCACAGCATTCACGATACCCGGCCGAGGATTATACCAATGCAAAGTAATGCCTTTCGGCTTACACTCCGCGGGAGCCACGTTTCAACGGACCCTCGACGCCGTTATCGGCGCAGACATGGAACCATTCGCGTTCGCATATCTCGACGACATCGTCATCGTCGGGAAAAGCTTCCAGGAACACCTGGACAACGTGAAAGAAGTTTTCGCACAACTGCGGAAGGCAAACCTACGGGTCAACACGGACAAGTGTGCCTTCTTCCAATACCGGATAAAATACCTGGGCCACATGATCAGCGAAGAAGGTATCCACACGGACCCCGACAAAATCGCAGCCGTAAAGGATCTGAGGCCGCCGACCAACCTGAAGGAGCTACGACAATACGTAGGCATGGCCGGGTGGTACCGCAGATTTGTCCCAAACTTTGCCACCGTAGTCCAACCAATGTCACTGGTGCTGAAGAAAGGGAAAGCATGGACATGGGGCCAAGAACAACAAGACGCCTTCGACGAGCTGAAAACACTGCTCACCACCGCACCGGTACTCGCCTGCCCAGACTTTAACGTCAAATTTTCCCTGCAGACGGACGCAAGCAACCTTGGAGTAGGCGCGGTCCTCACCCAAGAGATCGAAGGGAAAGAGCGGGTCATCGCATACGTCAGTCGACGCCTCAACAAGGCAGAAGAAAACTACTCGGCCACCGACAAGGATTGCCTCGCCGTCATCTGGGCGATCCGAAAACTGCGATGCTATCTCGAAGGCTACCGATTCGACTTCATAACCGATCATCTCGCACTAAAGTGGCTGAATACCCTCGAGAGCCCTTACGGTAGAGTAGCAAGATGGGCGCTCGAACTACAGCAATACCAATACGACGTGCATTATCGGGCCGGCAACCAGAAGAGGAAGACGACACAGCACCTGGCTTAAACAAAGGATCCAACAAGTCCAAGACGAACCCCAGAAGTACCCGGACTACACGCACGAAAATGGGCAGCTATACCGATATCTAAGACACGGAGCCGACGACAACGACCACATACCGTGGAAACTATGCGTGCCCAAAAACGGCCGGACGAGAGTACTCCGCGAATGCCATGACGAACCAACGGCAGGACACCTTGGCGTCCGGAAAACCATCCTGAGGACAACACAACGATACTAATGGCCGGGACTACACAGAGAAGTGCGACGGTACGTGCAGGGCTACGTAAGCTGTTAGAAGTTCAAAGCCACGCAGCGCAAGGCCGTGGGCAGCCACCCTGTGTGCCGACTTCGTCGGACCATTACCACGATCCAAGCACGGGAACACCATCTTACTGGTATTCTTCGACACTTTCTCCAAGTGGGTGGAACTGGTACCCCTCAAGAAAGCGACAACAGCAAACCTCGAACGAGCCTTCAGAGAACGAATACTGAGCAGCTTCGGCGTGCCGAAACTATTCGTCTGCGACAACGGAACCCAGTTCACCAGGCGATCGTTTAGAACAATCATGCGAAGCGCAGGCGTGCAGCTGCAACACACAGCCCCGTATTGCCCCCAAGAAAACCCGACGGAGAGAGCCAATCGGACTGTGAAAACGATGATCGCCCAGTTCGTCGACAACCACCAGAATACATGGGACGAGCTCCTACCCGAGATGACATTGGCGATCAACTCCAGCGTTTCCGAGACGACCGGATTCAGCCCCGCCTTCCTCCTGCAAGGAAGAGAGCCCCGACTCCCCGGCGCCCTCTACGACGAAGTCACAGGGAGTACGCCAGAGACGGCCACCAGCAAAGCGACGAGGCAGAAGAAGTATGAAAGAAGTATTCGGCATCGTCCGGAATAACATCCAGAGAGCCAGCCAAGAGCAAGGGAGACATTACAACCTCCGCCGGCGAATATGGCGCCCGCCGTCCGATCACTGGTACTACTACGCCAACACCACCTCTCGAACGCCGCCGAGGGCTTTGCGGCGAAGCTAGCCCCGAAGTTCGACGGCCCCTACCGGGTCAAGAGTTTTCCATCGCCAAACATCGCCAATTTACAACACTGCGAAAGCCGGAAACACAAAACCGCAAATATCAACGACCTGAGAGAGTTCCACGATCACGAGGCCGAAGAACCCACTGACCTATTCGAGAATGCTGACATCGACGAAGAAAGCAACGAGACATCAACCCGACGCCCCAACCACGGCATCACAGAGTCAGCAACACCCGGGATACCCGACCAAAAGACGGCAACGGCAAAAAGCGAGCCCGATGGCATAATACCACCGAGAATGCAAGCGCAGCGAACCACGCGACCACCAATTAATCGAACAGCGCTGACGCCAGCGAAAGAAGTAACGTAACGCTCACGACCACGCGCCCCACAAACCCACTGACGAAGCGAAGAGTGGACAACGAACACCGCCAACCGGATCCTGCCGACGCCTCTAATCCAGGAGGTACGGTGGCGACTAGAGCCGCGGGGTCGGACTCTATTCGGCAGTTGGTGGTTCGAACAAAGGTACAGGACCCACCGCCGCGCACCCGACGCACGAGTCTTCGTAACTCTCGCCGGGGAAGAAAGGGGAGGGTGTAACGAACCTAAAAGGTTTCGATACAATCCGTCCCCCGACCTATAATGAGCGCATCGCACCGCACCGCACCCCACAACCAGCGCCCCCTCCGCAAGCAACCACCGATCAACACGCGCCAACTCCAGAACGATGACCAAAGACATCAGGTCACGCGAGCTTTCCCCCACTCCAAGCCAAGCCATCGGCCGAGTGCGGTCTTCCGGGTTCATCGACGGAGGAAAGTCGGCGCCGCCAAAATCTGCAACGATCACCAAGAACGGCAAAGTGCGCCCCGACGCGGAAGTGCATTTGTCAAACCCGCCGACCCAGCAATACGGGCCTATAAAAAGACGGCGACGAGAACCAAAGAGCAGCTTACGCAGAAATCCGGCTCACAGTACGGTCGTTGTACCAACAGCTTACGCAGAAATCCGGCTCACAGTACGGTCGTTGTACCAACAGCTTACGCAGAAATCCGGCTCACAGTACGGCCGTTGTACAGATGCGGTACCCGAAGCTCACGAGAAGCCATCGGTGACGAAGTAAAATAAGTTCATTTAAATTACTAATAAGTACAATAAAGTGTCAAATTATCAAAGTAAAAACACCCCGTTGCGTAAGTTCACTCCAATCAGTCGAGGCACCGACGCCACCCCGCCCCGAGTCCACGCAGCCGTTTCGTATGCACGACGAGTGACGCCCATTCTAGCCCGATCCGCCCCTCTACGATAGGCCGCCCCCGACGCCGCCGTTACGGTTCCATGCAATTTCTACAAATTTCTTGTGAATTGACCCCTGGACGGGACTGAGCTTACCTCAGCCTGAAATAGGTTCATCACAATGCATTGTTTCTTAGTAAGTTCAGTGCTAATTTTCCTCGAATGTTAGTCTAACAGCTATCTCGCCTGCATGCTCGCGTTCGGCTCGGCTACGCGCCGCGCGTTATGCGGCAGCGCCCCTCGGTCGGTTGGGCGGGAGGTGGGCTGCGTTTTGCCTGGGATCTGCGCGTAACAGCCCTCTGCTGGTTTCACACGGGCCACTTGACGGTGCAGTAACTGCATCGCCTCTTGAAAGATGCAGTCATTGCATGTCAACGTCCAAAGGTAAAAAAGTAAGCCTTATGATCTATGTTCTATGGTGGCTTGAGAGCCGGGTGGATCGTAGATCGTAAATCTCCCGAGCGACCCTCCGAGCGCGCGCGAGCGAGTTACCGGAGGTAGGACCGGAGATAGTACAGTGCGCAGTAATTATCTTCTCCTTCCCTGAACCTCCTACTTCACAACCTCCCCCCCCCCCCCCCCCCCCCCCCTTCCCTCCCTTGCAGGATTGCAAAGAGTAGTTGGGGGCCTATGGCTGAGTGCACGCCCCCGTCACGATCCAAAAACGGTGCTCTGGGCCACCGCCAGGTCGTCCTCACGTGCAAGGAACCCGGGCTGGATCACCTTCGGGTAGACGTTATCTCCCATGATGAGCCAGATTGTGGCCGGTCGATGGAATTGCTCATCGGCAAGCCTCAGGTCGCCTAACCGCGCCCGGACGGAATCGCTTGCGGATGCGCAAACGGGGCCTGACCTTATGCACCGTCTCCAATCGGAAGTCGCCACTTTTGGCGCGGATCACCACCAACTTGAAGGCACTGGCCAAGGATGTTGTAGATGTGAGTCAACGAATGGTGCTGGGGTCCCTGCCTCGGGGCGGCTCTCCGTGTTGCAGTTAACGCGAATCCGTGGGGCCATGTCTGGATGAAGATGGAACTAGGATGGAATAGAGAAGTGGAAGATGTATTAGTATGGAGCTGTGAATGGGAAAAGTGCACATTCACGTTATTGTTGGATGGAACTACGGGGTTCTATAGGAAGAAGAACGACCTATACAACCACACGGTCCCTGTGGTCGGCACCGTGATACACGGAATTTATCCTTCCGAGCCGCCATTCGTTGGACGGCAGGTTATCGTCTTTGATTTCCACCATATCGCCAACCTGCAGATTTGGGGTCGGCGTCTGCCACTTAGTCCGCTTGTGGAGCTCCTTGAGGTATTCCTCCTTCCACCTTTGACAGAACTGTTGGTTGAGGGCCTTCAAGTGCTGCCACCGATTGATGATGGAGTTAATGTTCCCCTTTATTTCGGGTTCGCCCGTACTCATTAAGGGTCCCCCAATAAGGAAGTGCCCGGGAGTGAGGGAGGGCAACTCCGTCGGATCGTCGGACATCGGTGAGAGCGGCCTGGAATTGAGGCACTCTTCAATCTTCGCGAGCAGCGTAGAAAGCTCTTCAAACGAATACCTCCGAGTGGAAGAGAGTTTTTAAACTCTTCACTCCGGCTTCCCATAGACCTCCCATACGCATCAGTCACCGAGTCCTTACACGCATTAAGGAAGTCACGGGAATGCAGTGTTGCTGCACCAACGAAAGTTTTTCCATTATACGTTGTGTACATCCACGCCTTGCGACGAACCGAGCGAAGGCGGCGAGAAATTTTTCGGTGGTGAGGTCGGACGTGGGTTCTAAATGTATCGCCTTTATGGAAAAGCACATGAATACGCACACATACCCATTCATGATCAGACATGCTATCCCTGTATGGTTCCGTATTTCGAAAGGACCCGCGTACTCAATCCCTGGTCTGGAAAAGGACGACCGCTCAGCTGGAAGATCTCCCATCATTTGGGTTTGCAACCTCTTTTTGTGAAGAACGCAGAACTTGCAGGAGTTCACAACACCCTTTATAAGCCTTTGCACCTTTGTAATCCAATACTTTGATCGGATGAGGCGCACCATCAATTGGTTGCCGTCAGGAAGGGTGATCCGGTGTGTGAATTGAGCGAGAAGGCGAGACAATCGACAATTGAATGGAAGGATGATTGGATGTCGTTCGTCATATTTTAGCATTTCAGAACCTGTGACATGGCCGCATGCTCTCATCACCCCATGACGGTCTAGGAAAGGGTTCATGTTCAGGATCGAACTTGACCTTGACGTTGGACGCTTACCACTTAGGCAGCGATACTCTTCGGGGTATTCTCTACGCTGCGTCTCTAGTATAAGAGTTTGTTCAGCTTCGGTAATTTCGTAAGATTCCGCTCGTAAGATTTCTCTCTTGTGCGGTGGTTAATTCCCGGCAGCGCCTCGTGAAGCGCAGGATATATGCACGGACTCGTAGAGCTCTCTCCAGACTGGAGAATCGTTCGAGGAAGTCTTCGGCTGAGTTGAGTGCGAAATGGACCTTTACAGTTCGCTGCTCTAAGGTCATAACGGGGGAGTTACTAACTGGTGCCGGCCATTGATCTCGGCCCCTCTGCAGCCAAGCTTGTCCGTGCCACCAGAGTTGGTTCTCCACCAACTCCTGTAACGGCACGCCTCTGCTGACTAAGTCCGCGGGGTTCTGTTCGGATGGAACGTGGCACCACTTTTTAATATCGGTCGCTTGAGATATCTTAGTCACTCCGTTGGCCACGAACGTGGTCCAGTGACACGTGGGCTTTGCCAGCCAGGCGAGGACTATGGTGGAATCGGTCCAGCATTAAAAGCTCGCACTTGCTGTTGGCCTATTCGGCAGGATAGCCGCCGCCATTACGGACAAAAGCACTGCACGGAAAAGCTCTAAACGAGGGAGCGACACGGTTTTCACGGGTGCGACTCACGTTTTCGCTGTGAGGAGCTGCACCTCGACTAGATGGTCAGTCTCAACGCCTTCTCGGATGCATCAAGGGTTCGATACAATCCTTCCCCCAACGTACTATAAACATAAAACCTGATACTCAATTGCAGCACTTCGCATGCGTTATTTACTACACGAACACCCCCCTCCACACATAGCCCCGATCGACACATGCCGACTCCATAGCGCTGACCAAACACACCAGGTCACGCGGACTTCCCCCACTCCAGACCAAGCAACCGGCCAGGCGCAGTCTTCCGTGTTCATCGACTACAAAGAAAAGTGCCAGAAAACGCAAGCCAAACGAAATAACATACGCGAGCAACAAACGGAGCACAGCCCGGTGAGTACTACCCTGGAGAACTTTGTGACGCCCAGCGCCAGGAAGACCATGCGCCGGCGCCACAAACACCACAACAAGACCTTAGAAACACCAAGACAAGCCATGAAGACTAAAATATAAGTATTAGTAGGATAAGTAGAACATAAGCGACAATACATGAAGACCTGCCACATAAGGATAAAAGAAAGAAGTATAAATAAACAAACAATAAAGATACATAAAACCAACCACAGCTGATCACCACCAATGGGCCCGTAGCACAGCCACCCACGGTCACACCCACAGCTGACCGCCCCAAGTGTGACCATAACCCAAGCACCAACGGGCACACTATCAGCCGATCCGTACAAACGCGTTAGGGACACGTCAGCACAACGCGCTAGGGACATGCCGTACGGATCACCTGCTGTTCGGAAATAAAAGGGGCTCCGCCAGAGTGATCAGCATCAGTTCGGCTACGGCGAGTGGAGAGGTAAGCATCAGTAGCAGCCACCAGCAGCCCCAGCTATCCTCCCATCCTCCTCGGAGCGCATTAAACCTCCGCCGCCTATCCCCTCCTCGGAGCGCATTAACCCTCCGCAACATTTATTCTCCTCGGAGCGCATTACCCCTCCGCAACATTCTTCTCCTCGGAGCGCATCAACCCTCCGCAACATTTATTCTCCTCGGAGCGCATTAACCCTCCGCAACATTTCTTCTCCCCGGAGCGCATTAGACCTCCGCGCCCTCAACCGACACCGACCGGACGACTACCAGGACCTACACGCAACCGTCTGCTACGTGCGGCCAACCCGAAGGACGACCCCGGCAGCCGACCCCGAAGGAAGAGCCAGAAGAAAAAACCCGCGCACCTACCAAACTTTGTACCTTTTAAGAACAATAAAAATAACTCTATCTCTTTTATTACCGATCAAGCCCCGGAACTGTGGCGACCCGGAACTGTGGAACCCGGCGCGACGAGCATACCCCGGCCGAAGCGCCGTCACAACTTGGGAATCCACTTGGACGGGCAGTCCTGCCCAGTGAGTCACTGTCTTTCGTTGAGCTACTGGAAGAGCGTGCCCTCTCGTACGGGGTAGACATGAACTACCTGCCGCGAGCCATGGCGGAGCTCCTCGTCGACCGAGCCAACCGATGGTTCCGCAACAGGCGACTACAGAGCGCCTCATGGACCGAGTTCCGTCAGGAATTCCTAGCCTTCTTCCTGCCTCCCCGGTACTTCGAGCAACTGTAAGACCAGGTCATGGACCGCAAAAAAGCGGTAAGCGAACTGTTCAAGGACTTCGTCATCGAGCTCCGTTTGCTTATAAACCACGCCGGGTTCGACGCTGCTAAAGAGCTCAACCTATGATCTATGACAACACTCTTCCAGCGTACCAACTATACGTACGACGACACGAACCGCCTGGCTGACGGCTCCGTATGCGAGATAACTCAGATCTTGCTAGCGCGCGTCTGACTAGGCGAGCGGAAGGTGTAGATACCGCTCTTAGTATTACCGAATATGCTAGAGCAAGTCATCGTGGGGATGGATTTCCTATGCGCCATCGATACAACGATACAGTGTGGCACCACACGCCTCCATCTTCAAGGTCACCAGCGCCCCGCCTTAAACACGCCGATGATCACCGCCAGCCAAGTACACGCGCCAGGACCCACGAACTTGAGAACCCCGCCGCCAACGAACCCCCCGAAACAAGGAAAACACAACCCATGGCCGCGACAAGGCACCAGGCCCACGCCGAGAAACCCAGGACCAAGCAAAGCAACGAAGAAAGCGAGCCGGTCCTCCGAGGGCACCGACGCGGTTTCACCAACGAAGGGAAAGGAACCCAGGACGCCCCTCCAGAAGACAACACGGCCCCACCGGCAAGAACCGCCACGCAGCAGCCAGACGCTCGAGGTACCACATCCGACCGCCACCCTGGCCCAGGACTGCAGCGACAACGCTATCGACACAAGACACGAAACCTCTATGACACAGACCGACCAGCTACTCCCGCGTCCTCTCAGACAGGAACCGAGAAGGGCGAACACCGCCACACGAGGCGCCAATCGGAACCCCGATGCACCTAGAGCCAACACGCCTTCGATCGTCACCGACATCATGGAACGCCTCCCAGGCGCCTCACACAGCGCCGGCATGCGGCCCAGCACCACGCCTGGAGCCATGACCGAAGCCTGCGTCGCCCAAACTAGACGTCGGTCCAACGCTAGGATCACACATCACAACGTACACATCAGGAATGAGGTAGGAGGACTGATGTCAATCAACCAGCATGCCTATACCAAAGGGAAATCGGTTGAAACTGCACTACACTGGGTAGTAGCTACCATTGAGAAAGCCCTTCACAATACAAAGTATGCACTGGGAGTATTAGTGGGCATCTCCGGAGCATTTAACAACGTGGCTACGAAAGCAATAATAAATCGCCTGGTAGCGACTAATACACACCCAGCAATCAACCTGTGGATAAGGAACCTCCTAGGTTGCAGACGGGTACAATCATAGTGGGGCCCCGCTTCCATGGTAAAAGAGGCACACAGGGGCACACCCCAGGGTGGAGTCCTGTCGCCCCTCCTGTGGAATCTGGTGGTCGACGACCTCATCCAGAGATATGAAAGGAAGGCCCCAATAATAACAACTTATGCGGACGACATAAGCATACTTATTACCGGTGTTTGCCCATCGACCCTCAGCTCACTAATGGAACGAACACTCAGGGAGATACGCGAGTGGGCGGAAGAAGTACGACTCAGTATCAACGCGGACAAGACGGACCTCATCCTGTTTACCAAGAGGTACAAGGTACCGATATCGACCCCCCCGAAGATAAATAGCTAGGCTAACCCCGAAAACACAAGTCAAATACCTGGGCACAGTACTGGATAGTAAACTGGCATGGAAACCCAATGTATTGGAAAGGGTGAAGAAGGCCACCATTGCGCTTTATGCATCCAAGAAGATGCTCAGCAGCACATGGGGCCTGTCTCCGGCTCTGATGCATTGGATTTACATCTCGGTGGTGCGACCAACTCTGCTGTATGGAGTCTTAGTGTGGTGGCAAGCTACTGGAAAGAAAACGTATCATAAGCTTATGGAAAGGACTCAGCGACAGGCTTTGCTCTGTATTACAGGGGCGCTGAGGTCAACCCCAAGAAAAGCACTCGAAACCCTACTTGGAATCGAACCCCTAGACATCCACGCCCGTCTGACTGCAGGAAAGGCAGCACAACGCCTCATCGCTTCAGGAAATATGTCGCCACAAGAATACGGGCATAGTTCAATTGGAAGGGAAATGAACAGATCAACTGATTACATGACCCCCCAAACATGCCTCGACGTAAAAACAACTGCATCTTTGGGACCTGAAGACTGGAAAATCGGAAGAGACCAAACGGAGCACCTCAATATATATACGGACGGCTCCAAGATGGACGGAGGAGTAGGAGCGGGCCTATACTATACAGACCCTGAGATAAGGCTGTCATATAAGCTACCGGACTATTGAAGCATATTCCAGGCAGAGGTTTTTGCCATCAGGAAAGCAGCAGAGGTCGCTCTTCTCACTGAAAGAGCACACGATGCGGTCAACCTATTCGTAGACAGACAAGCGGCGATAAGATCCATGCAGTCGTCCGCAGTCAGTTCCAGAAGTGTCTTGGCGAGCGGGGAGGCACTAGATACCCTAAGCACGACAAAGTCAGTGCGGATCTACTGGATTCCCAGCCACCAGGGCATCGAAGGAAACGAGACGGCGGACGTACTAGCTAAGGAAGGCGTCGGGCTGGCGAATACGAGAACCGAGAAGGTGCCTGTCTCCCTCTGAACGCTGCAAAGCGATCTAGAAAAGCAGGCCGGGTCACAAACCGAAAGTAGGTGGAGGAATACCACCGCCTGCAGAACCTCGAAAATCATGTGCAAGGACCGCAATGACAAACTCAGCCACTACCTGCTGCACCTACCACGGAAGGACTGCAGATTATTAGTGGGAATATTAACGGGACACTGCCTGGCTGCGGCGCATGCAACAAAGCTAGGAATCACAAACAGAGACAGTTGTAGGAAATGTGACGAACCTGGAGCAACCGAAGCCCTAGAACATCTCATCTGCAACTGTCCTGCTCTCTTAAGGGCAAGGAGGAAGTACTTGGGCGCGCCAGTGCTGGCATCACTGGAAGATGCCTCCAAGAGGACGCCACAGCAACTACTGGCCTATGCGAATAATACCTCGATCCTCGAGGACTTCAAAACCCCCTAAACACTGCCGCGACGGTTCATACCCCCCCAATCCGGACAACTAAGGGCCATACTGGCCCATGTGGGGCCCCCTCTGAGGGCCGTCCGGGTCAACCTAACCTAATGTCGACCTCACGGGGAAAGAAATCCTTCAAGTAAGGTAGTAATAGGCTGCTACGCCAATGCCCACCACTCGCACACACACAATTGAGCTCACCATTGTGTCTAACAATGTGAAGAACATAGTCAAAAGTTAGAAAGTTTTAAGGTCCTAGAAGTCCTAGTTCTCTGACAACAGGTGCATCGAGACAATACTATCAATCGAGAGCCCAAAACCAACTGCCTATCAACCTCAGGAAAGCCAACTGGAAAAAAATGTAGTAAAGTTCTGGAGAAACTACTCCCCTCTACAGCCACAATATGCCCAGACAAGAACAAGACGGAACAGGTTCATGGAAGCATGCAAAAAGCGTTCACGGCAGCATGCCCCAAGCAAACCAAGGGGTAAAAGCAATAGTCAGACACATACTGGGCAAAGTTCAACGAACTGCTGTCCTATGCATCAGTGGAGCTTCTCGCACCACTCAAAATAATTCGCTTAATGCCATTTTATGCCTACAAAGCCGTGACCTTTCAGGAAAAGAGCGGGCAAATATGGCACAGCATATGGGTCACTCATCCATACTAAAAAACAGCAAAAACGGACTATCAAGTTCCAAAAGAGTACACAGATACTCCCTTCAATACAATCATCCCTCACAGAGACAATTGGCTCGAGGGGCCCCCAGGCCCAGAGGGGGCCATAAACATCTTTATAGACGGATCGAAGCTGGACGACAGATTCGGAGCAGGAATCTACTCTAAGCAGCTAAAAATAGGGCATTCCAGATCACTGTCGTGTCTTCCAAGCGGAAGTCATAGCAATCAGGGAGGCTATGAGCTGCCTTCAAGCGATTGCCGTTTCCTCAACCCAGCTAAACATTTATAGCGACAGCCAGGCTGCGATCAAATCACTAAATGCGATTTCGTCAAACTCAGCCACCGTGGCAGACTGCCGCAAGTCTCTTCACGAGATGGCTCAGCAATTTGCTATTAGTCTGATATAGCGGACGAGCTGGCCAGATCTGGCACTACAATCCCCCTTCTCCAAGTTAAAGTTCTCCACCTGTAAGTAAGTAAGAAAATAACAATACAAGCGAATAATATACGATAGGTGGCGATCAGCGCCACGTTGTCGCATAACTCGCAAACATGGCCGACCATAGACAGAAAGCGCACCTCTTAGCTCTGCAAACTTGGCAAAAAGAGGTGCACCGCATTCAAATGTTTCCTCACAGGACATTAACTAATAGGCACCCTAACAAAGAGATTGGGAGCCCCATGTGACTTTTGCCGGAGCTGCAGAGATCAAAAGGAAGAGGAAAAGACGGTGGAACACCTGTTCGACTCCTGTCGAGCTCTCAGTAGAAGAATGCTTCAATATTTGGGCACGCTCTTCCTAACTGACATTTCAAAGATGTCTACACTGTGCCCCACAAAGATTTGTATAGCAATTTCTATGAGCATCCGGCTGCGATATCTGTTAACACAAAGTCCCACAAAGGAAGATCGCCAGCAGTACAACACCGGGCAGAAACCGGACCAGGTGTGTCGGGCTCCTACGCTGCTCCTGCGGACCACCGCTTTCTGTCGGGTCCATCGGCAGGGGATCATTTAGAGGGAATGAAGTGCCTTAAATTCTTAAGTAGCTCACACACCTCTATCCCTACTACCTACCCACATCCCAACCCCCACACTCACCTCACACCGGGCCGGACCAAATGTGTTATTCGACTCGTGCCGAGAGTCAGCCTGGCTGGGGACCCGGTATATAGAACTAGCCCAGTCGTTAACGGAGAGCTCAGGGACTTGGCAGACCCTTGGTATAAGTATGTCTTATCCGGATACTTCCGGATACCACTTCTCTACAGGCTCGTAAGAAAGAATGGAAGAATAAAATCAAAATAAAAACAAAAATGAATCGCAAAGTGGGAAATGCAGCGGCCCAAAGGCCTGGCCCAACCCGCAACATAGCAGAGAAGAGCTGCGCGGCGGAAAACGTTAGGGATGAACCCAAAGGGGTCAGATCCCGGATACGGGATTGGTGGTGAATCGGCTCCCAAAACCGATACCTTGGCAGAGTGACGGCTGCTCTGCCTGCTGGTGAAGTGGTGGGGGACGAGTTACCATTTACAAGCGTCCAAGCCATACACAACATACACATATGCCGACAGAAGGAGTGCTGGCCACATACACCGTCGGAAGAACGCAAGCCAGATGTCCAACCCAACGGACAAATGGCTAAAGAAGGCTGAGTGGGCCTCGAGGTGCTGCCGAACTCTGGCAAAAAAGCCCCGAAGAAGGAAGCCCGTCAGCCAGAAGGCAGAGCTCGCAGGAGACTCTTGGACTAGCACTGAAGCGCTCCAGAGTACTGCTAAATACTTCGTTCGCGTAGAGTGCTAGAGAAAGGACGCTGATTGGCGTCCTGGACAAAGGCAGCGCGGACTCGCGAATTCCAAGGAAGCAGTGGAAGTGGGCGGAAGCGGCACTGGCCGACCGCTGCTTCGAGCTGCTGGAAAAGCAGCCTGGAAGCCCAAATATCCAGCCATTATGGCCCATAAGGAAAACGATCCTCCCAACGACCTTGTTCGCAAACTAGACAGTGACAGCGAAAGGTCGGACAGAGACCTGCTAATAGATTGCGATGCCAACGCTCACCACACCCAATGGGGGAGCACTGACACAAATGTAAGGGGTGAGTCACTTTTCAGCTTCATCCTTAACTCCAGTCTATTTATTTGTATAATTAAAAATCGAAAGGAGGTTATTGACCTCACCTTAGTATCTCACAAACTGTTAGATATAGTGAAGAGTTGACAAGTCCTAGATGACCATTCTACATGACCTAATGACTACATTAATCCCAGGAAAGCCAACTGGGGAAAATATATCAGCCGACTTTTTCAAAAGAGCCAAGAGTGCGAACGAGGAGAATCACTGGGCACACTACAAAATTAGTCTGTCACGATATAAAAAGGAAACAAGGAAAGCAAAAAGGGCCTCTTGGCAAAAATTTTGCTCGGAAATAGAGGCCACGTCTGAGTCCGCAAGGCTACGCAAGAACCTCTCAAAAACTAACCCTTCAGTAGGGTTAAAATGGCATGATGGTACGTGTAGCAACTCCAGTGAGGAGTCCCTGCACATTCTATCAGACACGCATTTCAGGCGGTTCACAACCATCGAGTCGTCACACCTCACAAGAGAGGGACCGGTAACATCAATGGATCACATCCTCACAAAACGGAACATAAGCAGGGCAATAAACAGTTTCAACCCGTTCAAATCGTCAGGCCCATGCCTACCGTAAAGGAAACTAAAGAAAAATATTAAGGGGGTTAATTTGGATGTTGACATGCAATGACTGCATCTTTCAAGAGGCGATGCAGTTACTTCACCGTCAAGTGGCCCGTGTGATCCAGCAGAAGGCTGTTACGCGCGGATCCCAGGCAAAACGCAGCCCTCCTCCCGCCCAACCGACCGAGGGGCGCTGCCGCATGACGCGCGGTGCGTAGCCGAACCAAACGCGAACATGCAAGAAAGATAGCTATTAGACTAACATTCGAGGAAAATTAGCACTAAACTTACTAAGAAACTAAGTGTTCGGAGCAGAACCCAGCCGATTAGCTGCTTACCAAATAGCACCTAGTTCTTGGCCCTCAGCCGCTTATTTTGTTTGTTACTTATGTCTATGTCACTCATTTGTTTGTTAAAGCTTTGCGCGTGCTTGCCCTGCTAAACGCTCTCTGCCAGCTCGCTCTTCGCTGTCTCCGCTTTGCGTCTGCCTACCGACGTCGGCTGAGCGAAGCTGCGCTTAGCGATCGGAGCGGCAATGTAAAGGGCAGGCAAGCCACACTTGCAATTTGGATGTCACGCATTAAAGAACATATCGCAATGTTATTTCTGCGCCGAGTTTTATTTAATTGGAATAATTAGTCGGCCGATTGGGGATAAAAAACATTATCTCCACATAAAATTTGGTGACCCCGACGTGATTTCTGAGTTGCAGTGTCAATTAATAATCATTCGCGATCGACATTCGTTAGCCTTAACAAATTTTCGGCGGTTAAGCACAATTCGGTGCTAAAACATACTTACATACACCTACATACACGCATTGCTGGCTATTAATTTCTCTGTCGCGACAATTCGGTCAGTGCAGTGCAGCGAACTCACTAATACACACAAGCGGAGTACAAAGCGGAATCGGACAGCTCGCACAACCGCACAGCTAAAGGCATTAGCTGTAATCCCTTTGCTTTCGGTTCCCACGTTTATACGTATACAGGGTGTCTTTTTCGGTCGTGCTGAGTGACTCTTTTAAAACCTCAACATGGCAGCACCTGAGCCTACCAATGTCGCGAACGCAGCAATGCCGAGTGATGTAGATTTCTACAAGCACAAGGCCGAGTCCGTCGCGCGCCAACTAAAGGCCATGGATCGCTTTCTCACCAAGGAAGAGCTTGCCGAGTTAGATGAGGCAGAACTTCAAGCTCGCTTAGAGCAAATCGAGCGAATGAATGCCGATTTCGATGCCGCTCAAACGAGCCTTGAAAGGCTGGATTTCCTGCAGTTAGCCCATGATGCCCAATTCAACGGCTCGGCATACTCTCGAGGGGAATTCGTCGTTGTTCGCCTATAATAGTATAGGCCGTTCTCGAATGCCCGAGTTGCAGCTTCCGCGATTCGGTGGGAACTACATGGATTGGCCAGAATTCCACTCGATGTTCTCGACAATGGTGCACAAAGACCATCGTATCCCAATCATCGAAAAATTCCAATATCTTCGTGGATGTCTGGCTGGTGCTGCGCTGGATACGATTCGTTCCTTGGAACTTTCTGAGGAGAATTACGACAAGGCGTTGAATTTGCTAATGTTGCGATTCGATAATAAACTGTTACATTTTAAGGCACACGTTAAGGCTATTTTCGGGCTGCAAGGGGTGGAGAAGGGCTCAGCTATCGGCTTGCGCGCGCTCAGCGACAAAATCAATTCGCACTTGCGTGCACTTCAGACCTTGGCGACCCCGCAGGAGATTTCGGATGGGTTGCTGATCTTCATCATAGGCACGAAACTGGACCACAAAACAAAGGAGAAATGGGAAGAGAACTTGCCGACGTCAGGATTGCCTCGGTGGTCAAGCATGGCCTCATTTTTGGAAGCGAGATGTCGGATGCTGGAGAATTTGGGATCAGCCATGGCAACAAGTCCTAGTCAACAGGTGGGAGAAGACAAACCTGTCACCCTTATCACCTCCAGTAACGACCATCCTAACCCCATATGTAACCATTGCAATTCCTCCGAGCATTACATATCTAGATGTCAGGCATTCCTGAATCTCTCTGCGTTTGAAAGATACAAAGAAGCAAAGAAGAGCCGCTTGTGTTTGAACTGCCTCAACAAAGGCCATGAATTGCAGAGGTGCAGGTCAGGACTTTGCAGGCATTGCCAGGCCAAACATCACACGCTACTCCACATTCCATCGGGAACTGGTGCTTCATCTTCCTCTTCACCGGCCGAGGAATCGATCCAGCAAGAGGCCGCGACTGTGCTTCTAGCAAGCGGGTGTTCTAGCCCTCCCCCCTCGATCCAGAAATCTCAGCCTAGCCAGAACGTGTTGCTACCTACTGCCCTCGTCCATGTAACAGATCGTTATGGAGCACTTATCCCATGTCGTGCCATTTTGGATTCTGCATCACAGGCAAACTTTGTAACATCTAGACTTGCTGATCAGTTGCAGTTGGATCATCGCTCGTCTTATGTTCACATCTCTGGAATCGGAGATTCCATTCTACCTTCGAGCAAGTCTGTACATATAGTTGTACAATCCCAGGACGCAAGCTATCGAGCTTCCTTCGCTGCAATTGTCACCAACTCAATTACGGAAATGCAGCCTAACTTCGGCCTAGACGCAAAGGATTGGCCCATGCCGAATAATCTAAAACTAGCTGATCCTAATTTCTCCAAGCCCAACGTATCGATCTGTTGATAGGTTGTGGTTTGTTCTTCGATTTAATGTGCGTCGGACAGATTCGACTATCAGACCAATTGCCAACATTGCAGGAGACAAAACTTGGTTGGATAGTGTCAGGAAGCATTGATAGCTCGGAGAATAAGCGTGCAGTTTTAGCCGCTTTTGAAAATTCCTCCTCCATCTCTAATGACGATTTTCGGCCCACAACGCTGGAGTACCAAAACTTAGAGCAGCAATGCAGGAAGCAGCTGCTCGAGTGCCAGGTGCAAGTGAAAAAACTGCGATCGGAGAATCAGGAACTGCAGCGCGAACTTTTCGATATATTAAAAACCTACATATCCACGCTAAATGAAATTCAACTTTCAACAATTTCTACATTGCCAAATTTCATGCCATTCTATGCAATTACAGAGGTTCCCGATGATCAAGATGTAATCACGACAAGGCGCCTTCGTAAAGAAGCGCCGATTGCTGCATTCGACGATCATCCCAGCGTAGCCGCCAGCTGCGCCCAAGCAAGCATCTTCAAAAGGGCCGTTGGAAAAATAGCGGTTCTGCCCCTTCAGGATGGATCTGTTGAAAGCCTTTGCCTTCCAACGGGGGGTGAATGTTCGGAGCAGAACCCAGCCGATTAGCTGCTTACCAAATAGCACCTAATTCTTGGCCCTCAGCCGCTTATTTTGTTTGTTACTTATGTCTATGTCACTCATTTGTTTGTTAAAGCTTTGCGCGTGCTTGCCCTGCTAAACGCTCTCTGCCAGCTCGCTCTTCGCTATCTCCGCTTTGCGTCTGCCTACCGACGTCGGCTGAGCAAAGCTGCGCTTAGCGATCGGAGCGGCAATGTAAAGGGCAGGCAAGCCACACTTGCAATTTGGATGTCACGCATTTAAGAACATATCGCAATTTTTTTTCTGCGCCGAGTTTTATTTAATTGGAATAATTAGTCGGCCGATTGGGGATAAAAAACATTATCTCCACACTAAGCATGCAATCAAAATACAAATACCACTACAGTTACTAATTACTAGAAAGGTGTGTAAGGATTAGTTATTTAATAAGAGAAAGAGAATTAGTGTTGGATATAATATGGTAGAGGGAATTATAATCCGAGCATAAGACCCTAAACGGTTCATGCAAGGAATAATTCGATCTACAAAGTGGAATGAACAACGGTATAAAATTTCTAGTCAGTCTAATAGGAATTGTGAAGTTTATGCGGCTCAACAGATCAGGGCTGTCTATGTCACCCCTGATCAAGTTGTGCATAAATATCACACCAAGCATTTTTCTACGGTTAACTAAGGATGGGAGGTGTACTAATAGTAGTCTACTAGAGTAAGATGGGAGTCTTACACCCGCATCCCAGTTAAGGCCCCGCAGAGCAAAGAGTAAAAAGTTTTTCTGTACTGATTCTATACGGTCCTGGTGTACTTTGTACTGAGGGCACCATACACAGGAGCCGTATTCTAAGATCGGACGAACAAGCGAGGTATAGAGAGTCTTTGTTATATAGGGGTCGTCAAATTCCTTTGACCACCTCTTTATAAACCTAAGCACGCCCATGGCCTTATTTACCATGGTAGAAATGTGTTCGGAAAACTTTAACTTGGGGTCTAACATAACACCCAGATCATCCACCAGGGTAATTCTCTCAACAGAACCACCAAATAGGGTGTAGGGAGCCAACAAAGGGCTAGAACGATGAAATGTCATAACTTTGCATTTCGAGGCATTAAGGTGTAACAAGTTTGCACAACACCATGACTGAAAGCTATTGAGATCGGATTGCAAGCGAGAATGAAATGAAATGTCCTTGTACTGGACACAGAGTTTAACATCATCCGCATACATAAGTACTCGAGAGTATGTTAATACTGAAGGCAAGTCATTAATAAAGAGTGTGAAGAGTAAGGGGCCTAGATGGCTGCCTTGTGGTACTCCCGAAGAAACCTTTACTGGTAAAGAGAGGGAGTTTTTGAAGAGGACTCTTTGAGACCTAGAACAAAGATAGCTCGAAATCCATCTCAGGAGGTTGGGCGGAAACCCTAAAAGGTCAAGTTTATGTGCTAAAAGGGAATAGTTTACAGAGTTGAATGCTTTACTAAAGTCGGTGTAAATAACATCCGTCTGTAAGTTACCTTGAAAGCCTTTAATAATGAAAGAGGTAAACTCTAACAAGTTTGTGGTGGTTGATCGCCGCCTTATAAATCCATGCTGAGATGGAGATATAAGTGACTTGCAGAGATGTTGCAAGTGCGGAGTTAAAACCTTCTCAAACATTTTGGGAATAGCGGATAACTTTGCTATACCTCTATAATTTTTTGCATCAGACTTTATGGAGAGGAATTATAAACGATTCCTTCCAGATTGGGGGGAAGCAAGAGGAATCAATGTACAGGGTGAATAGTTTAAGCAAAGGTCCACACAGGGCCTCGGCGCAGTACCTGAGTACACAACCTGGAACCCCGTCTGGACCCGGTGAAACACCGGCTTAACTAGTCGAAGATCATGAAGTAAAGAATATTCATTTAACAAGGAACTGAAAATGCCGTTCGACCTCGGTCAACCGTATGGGTACGGATGACCAGAGTAGCTTTCCTCAGTAAAGGTGGTTTGGAAAAATTGACCAAAAAGATAGGTGATTGTCTCATCATTATTTGCCGACGTATTACGAAATAATAGCGAGGATGGGTGTGCGGACGTTCTACGCTTACTGTTTACGAAGCAGTAAAACTATTTAGGGTCCTCAGAAAAACGTATCCTGAATCGAGATAGGTAGTTCTTATAGCATTGAGACTTAAGAACTGAAAAGTTTAACCGAGCTATTACATAGAGAGAGTGAGAAATAGGAGAACCAACTTCTTGAAATTTTGTATAAAGTCTTGATTTTAAGTTTTTTAAACTGGATAATACTTTGGGGGGGCTTTCCAGATCTAATCGGACAAGAAAGCGGGACACAAGAATCAAAAAAAGGGCCAAGAGCATTGTAAAAAATGTTTGTGCCTTTTGTGACATCAGTGCACAAGTACAAATCGGACCAATCAAAATCCCTAATGAGGTTATTAAGCTTCGCAAACTCGGCTTTACGAAAGCAACGGACACGTTCAGGTAGTCTACTCGACCGATCCAATACAGTTGGTCCTATATCTAGCGACACCCCGAAAGTAGGGTGGTAGGCGTCTTCAGGTATAGTGAGCGGAAGGGCTCGGGTTAACAACACTCTGGTCGGATCCGATACAAAGCATAGATCAAGCAAACGACCCAAGGAATTTTTCACATGGTTGACTTGAGACAAGGACAGGTCAAGCAAGCCGTCAACAAAGTCATGTCGTGACATGGGCACTAGGATACTAGACTCGTTTAACGAAGACCAAACAGTTCCTGGCAAGTTGAAGTCACCAAGAACTATCATACGATCTTTATCAGATAGCGAGGAAGAAACAGCGGTTAAAGCGGACAAGTGCTGCTCATAAATTGAAATATCCGAAGAAGGTGGGATATACGAGCAAGTAATGAATATAGCGAAAGCGGGAAGAATCAGTTTTACACACAGGAATTCCAGTTCCTGTTGAACTTGGACTGTGAAGTGTTCTGACGTGAAGTAGGAGTCCACTGCAATTAGAACCCCTCCTGCACGTCGAGACGAACAGTCCTTTCTAAAAGTTGTGTACCGACCTGCCAAAACCTCGGAACTAAGAATGTCCGGCTTTAACCAGGTTTCAGTAAACACAATAACGTGGGAAGCAAATGCAACACTATCCCGGAAAAGAATGCTGAGCTTACTACGCAAGCCTCTTACATTCTGATAGGTTACTAAAAGATAAGTTAGTTTTTTGGAAAGGTGGAAGCAAGACGGGAAGTTGAGGAAGAGGAAGTTGAGGTTGAGGGTGGCACACTGAAAAGATTTGGAAGGGATATGGGGGGCCTATTCTTCTTCTTAGCCTTAAACTCCTTCACCACCAATTGCTCCGGCCAAAATTTGGCGGAGCAAATGGTGTCAAATTGACTTGGGGAGATGCTTATCTTAAACGAGGCTATCTCCCTGGCATAAGAGAAGTTAAATTTCTCCACCTTTAAACTCACGGCTTTTATTTTGCTTTGAATAAAAGCAATTACATCATTAGATGTGAGGTCAGGGGCCAGCCGTGAAACAAAAACTTGTCGTTTTGGTGGGACTCCCACCAGTGGCTTAGTCACCACAGGCCTAGTACCTGTGGTGGCAATATCCGGAGGTCCGGAACGTCTATTTACTGGTGGGATCGGGATAGACGGGACAACTAGCGAACTTGCGGACACCACGGACGCTACAGACGTGCTTGGCTGCACATTCTCCGAGGCGATGAATTGGGCTACCGAATCTGCATCGCCAGCAGCTGTCGTTGCCCTTGGAGTGGCAAACGAGATCAACTGCTGCACACTTGGAGTGGTCGGAGTCAGTTTTTCGGCGGCGCACGGCTGAGTGACGGTTGGCACTTGCAGATCCCGCGGAGTGACCTTTTTGCGCCTCGGAGACTCATTCAGCAGCATTAAACAGCTAAACTGAGCTTCCATGGCTAGGAGCCGATCGTATTGGTTTTTAAAACCAACGGTCAGCTCCTTAAAGCCACTCCGCGTCTGCCTCATAAAAGCTACCATGTCTACCAAATTGGTATCAGACCAATGTGCCAGACAACGCTCAAAGCGGAATTGGTAAAAAAAGAGAGCAGAGTGGAGAGCGGTTATAGCGAGAGCTACTACCGACGCCGAAAAATAAAAAGTCAAATAATGTTTTAACACAAATCAAAAGGCAAAACGGATACGGGCGCCATTACAGAAGCCCTGACTGACCTGGGGCTGAACCGTCACTTGGTGATGTTCATTAATCAATTGCTCGTATGCAGGACACTGCCATTATCGATGGGATCATCCGCCCAGTCAAGGTATGACAACAGAGGCACCCCGCAAGGGAGTGTCTAGTCTCCTCATCTGTGGAACAAAGCAGTCAACAAGATTCTATAAGACCTGGGAGGGGGGTCTGCAGAGTCGTGGCCTATGCGGACGACGTTGCAATTATCTTCTCGGGAAAATAACCCTAAACACTGTGCGACTTAATGACCGCAAAGCTAGCGCAACTGTCGGAATGGACAGAATCGCGCGGCTTGGGAGTAAATCCTTCAAAACGGAGCTCGTATTATTCACAAAGAAATACAAGTTCACCCCCCTCAACCCACCAATATTAAATGGATGCAGGCTCTCCTTTAACGACAGTATCAGTTACTTAGGGTTGATAATAGACAAGAAGATAAACTGGAACCTAAATGTCAAAGACGGAGTGAAGAAGGCAACGACTACACTCTACACATGCAAAAAAGCTATTGGGCTAAGATAGGGTATGAACCCAAGCATAGTCTAATGGATATATCTAGCTAGAGTTAGACCAATACAACTCAACGGAGATACGGTGTGGTGGCCGGCCCTATCAAAATGGCGATCACCAAGACACTGGGCAAAGTTCAGCGAGCTGCCGCCCTATGCATCAGCGGAGCTCTTCGCACCACCTCAAATAATGCGCTAAATGCCATCCCATGACTCCAGAGCCTTAACCTCGCCGGAAAGGAACGGGCAGAAGTAGCAATACGTCTAATTGACTCAAATCAATGGGTGCCACCGTGCATAGGTCACTCAGCCATATTAAACAGTAGTACTATCGTCCCCTCAAAAACGGACTACCAAGTTCCAGGAGAGTACACAGTTACTCCCTTCAACACAATCATACCTCGCAGAGACGAATGGCTGGATGTATCGAAGCTGGACGACAGAGTCGGAGGGGGAATCTACTCTGAACAGCCAAGCACAAGGCATTCCTTCAGGCTCCCAGATCATTGCAGCGTCTTTCAAGCGGAAGTCATAAAAATTAGGGAGGTTCTGAACTGGCTACAAGCTGTTGCCGTTACGGCAACACAGCTAAACATTTAAAGCAACAGCCAGGCGTCGATCAAATCACTAAACGCGATTTCCTCGACCTCGGCCACCGTGGCAGACTGCCGCAAAGCTCCCCCAATGTGGGGAATTAATGGAGGGTTGAACCCCGTTTGCCCTAAGAAGTAAAAAACAGTATTAGTTCGTCAGCTGGCCATTGCGATGTCACCTCATTAATATCTTTACTAGCCCTATTAAAATTTGTACCTTTGACTGAATATATTTATTCGGGGATACCACGGTGACCTGCAAGTTGTCGGAAGACAACAAATCTCAACTATCTCGAGATGAACGAACGATAATTCCATATCGCTTGAAATGGCTGCGATTGGCAAAAACTTTAATATGACCTGCTTTAAAAAAAAAGTGGTTCAGTCGGTGTCACTCAAAATTTCTTGGTACCTGAGTGAGCACTTTATTTTTTTTTACAAAATTGATCATTTCGAATTATCTTTTTTACTGTATTTCGACAGTTGATTATCAAAAAGTTTATCTGAGATTGGCTTGTCTTTTATAGTCTTCAAATTATTTATATATAGACCTCAAATACCTCATCCAGTTGGAAAATCATAGAGGATCTGGCAAAACAACGGTATTATTCATACTTGTAGTGACGTGTAAATACTCTACCGTTACCTGATCATTATAACAATCCGGACAACTAAGGGCCATATTGGCCTATGTGCGAACCCGCCGAGGGCCGTCCTGGTCAACCTAACGTAGCCTAATCATTATAAACCTGGCACAACAACTTTAACTTTGGCCATTCATATGCTTGTTTACTTAAAAACGTTGGACCTGTTAACCAAAAACTAGTTGACGAAAAGTCTATGCCTCGAACTTTTGTAGCTTCATCTGCGGAGTTGAGTTTTGTCGGTACATATTGCCAGTCGTTAATTTAATTTGAAGGTCTTATAAATATTGATATTCAGTTTTTCTTTAATGCTGAGTCGTGCGGCAAGAAGTGCACCCTGTAATTCCAGTCTTAGAATGGACATTGGTTGAAGTAGTGCGACTATCGACTTAGCGAGGATAAGTGAACAATCTATTTGTTTTCCGTCGTCAAATCTAAAATATGCACACGAAGTATTTTCCTATTTCACGTCATCGCAAAATATGTGTAGCTGCACACTACATTCTTCAATATTTAAAGTAGTAATTTTCCTTGATAAGATTGTTAATTTAACCTGGCAATTATCTTACATAATTTTTCCCACATACTATAATGTTCTGTTGTTATCTTATCATCCCAATCAATAGCGCTTTCCCAGACAGCTTGCAAAGATAGATCATAGATTGACTTGGTGAGTATTAGTTCGTCAGCGGAGAAACGTAGTTCGTCAGCGGGTATAAATTGTCCGCCAGCGGAGATATGTTGTCCGCCAGCGGATATAGATTTCCCGCCACCGGAAATAAGTTTTTCGCCAGCGGAGAGACGTATTTCGTCAGCAGAGATAAGTTCTCCGTCAGGGGATATAGATTTCCCGTCGCTGGAGATAAGTTTTCTGCCAACGGAGAAACGTAGTTCGTCAGCGGAGATATATTGTCTGCCAGCAAAGATAAGTTGTCCGTCAGGGGATATAGATTTCCCGCCACCGGAAATAAGTTTTCCGCCAGCGGAGAGACGTATTTCGTCAGCAGAGATAAGTTGTCCGGCAGGGAATATAGATTTCCCGCCACCGGAAATAAGTTTTCCGCCAGCGGAGAGACGTAGTTCGTCAGCGGAGATAAATTGTCCGCCAGCGGAGATAAGTTGTCCGGCAGCGGATATAGATTTCCCGACACCGGTAATAAGTTTTCCGCCAGCGGAGAGACGTATTGCGTCAGCAGAGAAACGTAGTTCGTCAGCGGAAATAAATTGTCCGCCAGCGGAGATATGTAGCCCTTGAAAATCGAATGCATCCCGGTTCTTAGTTTCTTGGGCAATTCATGGACTGCATTTTGCACCAAAGAAAAGGACTTGTATCTCATATAAGTCTGGGGTTTTTTGACGATCATGTCATCATTAAATCTGTCTTCAACTCGTTATAAAGGTCGGGTCCTGTCAAAAGATATTCATATAAGAAAGTAATATTCCTTTTTGCAGCCATATCAAAAACAATTTTGAGTTTGTTTGGCTTATTGATATTTGTAAGACCATATGATAAATTTTTGTATATTTTTCGCTCTGAAAGGATTAGGGGTTGTTGTAGCTTTCTGTTAATTGAGCATTCTCGTTCTTTCTCATGCGCCTTGCAGTTGCGGTGCATAGAGGGCATGGAAATCACCCCCTCCCCCGTATGCTCCGCTGACTCGATTTATGCGACGGTCTAGAAGAAGCCGTTACGGATCCGGACCAGGATTTTTTAGCATAGTGTAGCTTTAATTATAATTTTTTTCTTTGGTTCCTTCTGAACCCTCCTTTTCTTATGTATGTAAATTTCATTACCTCTGCGTCACAGTCTTACCTCGAAAGCCGAGCAAATTAATGATCCCAAAACTGAATTAATTTTGCTGGTTGGAAGAAGAAAAACTTAATAAAAGTGAAAAAAACCAAACCTTTCGAATATCCCTCCCTTTGACCAATCTCCCTCCGACATGGGCACACATTAACATTGTTTCCACAGCTCCACAACAAAAGGCGGCTTTCAGCGAGGGACCACTGTACTGAAGCTGTAAGTGACCCAATTTTCATTTTCTCCTTTGCGCCGGTATTCGTATATTTCCAAAAGGCATGCGCAGCAGAGAATGCTGTTGGTTAGTTGCCAATTCTGCTTTATGCTTGCAAAACCAACCTCAGCAAAAAACAAAAAAAAATAACAATTTTTTTTATTTTATTTTTTTTTTGTTTTGGTTTGGATCTTTTCATAATTTTATTTTTATTTTTCCTTATATATAAGTTAGCTACCGACACTGGACGTGTGCTGACCTATAATATTAGCGAGGTCCACGACCAGAGTCACAGACGCGGCGGATGTGTCGCAACAATGTTGACAGCCGCTGCAGCAATCCAACACGGCAGCACCGGTCGCAAAGCCGGCTGTAATCAAAACTTTTCATTTCATTTATGATTCGTGTTAAGATTTAATCTAATAAAAACGCAGCGTATCGCTCGCAGTAGATAACTAATTCTCATTCATCATATATCCCATATACCATATACCGCTACCGAATTTGATATCAATTACAACTCAATCAATTATATCCACTGTTGTTAGCTAGCTAACGCTTCTAAGGGATTGTAACTAACGTAATCAATAAATAACTTAATTCACCAACGCGTTTTGTTTATGTAATTAATTCATTGGCGCCCAACATAAAAAGAACCCAAACAAAAATGCACAACATTTTTTTTGTGAAAACTTAAACAAAAAGTGGAAAAATACTGCGGCGAGAGACAATTATACTCTCCACTATCCACTGTCCAAAGCGACGACCGCGGCGAGGGATAACTACACGCTCGAATATAAACACGACTGCTGCGCTGGATATATCTAAGTTAGAAAACATGTTAGTGATTTGAAAAGTGAGAATTCCAATAATAAAGTAAATTTCAAATAAAATAAAAATACAACTAAAACGAGTGAGTTAGAGAATTTTCATTTCGGTGGCCATTCATGCCGTAGTCTTACAATAAATCTGTTTAACACCGAATGGACAGAAATAGACTAAACAAAAAACAGAAACGACACGAACTTGGTGCCAGAACGTTAGCAAGTTTGCTTGGGAGGCTCATTGACCTACAAGTACCTGACCAAGTTGACCAACCCGCTGCGTGCAGCCAAGCCAAAAAAACACATGGACGCTGAACATATCAGAGCTATAATTGACACGGCCGTGCAAAGCGCACTCACAGTGCAGGCGCGAGAGAACACTAGGAGGGAGGACGCCCTCAAACAGGAGTTTCAGCAACAGATAGCATTAGTAAACTCTAAAATACAAAACTCACCTCTCGCGGTACCCGAGGTGAAAATCTATGAGGATGTAGAAATAACCGACGGGGTCTTTTCCGATGAGCCTCTCGACGCAGTGAAGTGCGTCCCAGAGTCCCACGGAACTCAGGAGACATACGTAGCATGGAGACAGACGGCCCATGCCGAATACAAAATGTTCAAAAGGTATGACGGAAGCTCTCGTCATTACCAGGCCATACTCATAATCCGGAGTAAGATTAGGGGCCCAGCAGATGCGGTCTTGGCATCATTCAACACACCGAGGACGTCATCGCAAGACTAGACCTCACATACAGCGATATGAGACCCATACATGTCATTGAAAAGAAATGGGCACGCTGAGGCAAGGCGGAATGTCGATTCTGCAGTACTATGATGAGGTAGAAAAGAAACTTACCTTGTTGACCAACAAGGTCCACATGACCTACGACATTAGCTTGGCAAAGGGCATGTGCGAAAAGTTCAGAGGCGACGCACTCCGTGTATTCATCTCTGGGCTGAAGCGTAGCTTGACGGACGTACTGTTCTCCGCTCACCCCCCCGATTTGCCAACGGCCCTCGCATTGGCACAGGAGGTGGAAGCAAACCACGAAAGATACGCTTTCGCAACAAGCTATGCTAGGGGTGTGGAGGAAAAGGGTCGCTCTGACCAACGGCAACAAGGCCGTCAGAATCAGCAATCCCAAGGCACGAATCAGTCCAACCAGAACCACCAGGGTAAAAATCCCCATTATAAAAAGCAAAAAACGGCAACTATAACGCCGATAGAGCTCAGGCCGGTGGCGAAAAAGCCCCAGAACCTATGGACGTAGAACCCTCGTCCTTGAAATACAGGCAACCAACGAACTGGCAGAAAGTTCAAAATCAGGGTTGTGAGGAACCGCGGTTCCCACAGTCCGAATTCGACCGAAGCACAGCCGGATAAGGCTGTGGAACGGCCGGATAAAGGCTGATGTCTGATGGCTGGCCGTATAAGGTGAAGGTCAGTCCGGATACCCGCGGATATCAGGATGCGGCGAAGAGGCCAAGGGCCCCCGAGAGGAGAAGTGTCCGGCTCTCGGAGAGAAAGACACGCGAGAGGAGACGGCGGGATCGGGCCGGCAGTGGTCCGACGCATGACCAAATAAGGGCATGGGATCACGCCACCGGCCAGGTCCCGTTACGAAGGCCGTGGAAACCAGGAGACGGTGATGGAAAGTTACCGACGCCGAGCCGGGGTCCCGTTAGGGCGGGGTGATAAAAGGAGGCTGCGGCGACGAAGCGAGATCTTTCGTAGATGAGTGATCGCGCGCGCACATTGAAACCCCGCCGAAACGTAAGAGTGATACCCGGTACGGTTCGAAGAAGTGCAGTGAAGTGAATACAGCAACAGGAAGACAGGCCCCGCCTGCCCCCAGAGTGAGTCTAAGTTAAGAGGTGATCCACATTTACCGGCGGAAGCTAAGAGTGGAGTGCGAGACGTGGAGTGCGGATTTGAGTGGCGGGCCAAAGCAAAAGCTGAGGTCAAATTGCCCAATCATTAGCCTCAACGCTGCCACACCCGACGAGAGCCCGCGCGTGGTGGAGATCCGTAGCTAAGTAAAATTGTCATATCTAGCCCTATGTCCTAATATAAATACGAATAAAGCGAAATTAGAGTAAAGAAGAGCAAGGTTTTATTATTTGTCGTTGGGGGCAACAATAAAAATACGTTGCAACGAATCTGCCGACCGCTGAGCGAGCCCAGCAAACTCAAGCGGCCCAAAAAGTAGGTCCGTTACAGGGTCAAGGCCAAGGTAGCACTCGTCCCGCCGGTTCCGATCGTGCAACTGGCCAAAGGCGGCAAAAGATAAACCTCCCAAAGTTAGTCGCTGAACAAGAGGCGAACTACGCACAAGTAGCACAGGAAGCGGTAGCTAAAATAGACGACGGCAACGACTCTGACATAGATAGCGACAACGCCAATTTTTTAGGGGAAGGTCCCTGCTGCCGTTCATTCGGCGCAGAATAGCAGGGATAGACATGTCTTTTCTAATCGACACGGGTTCGGCCAAAAATTATATCAGACAAAACGATCGGTTAAAGAACGTAACCCCCCTTTCGAATCCCCTTTCGCCGTGCACTCCATTCATGGCTCAAACAACATCACGCAGAAATGCAAGGTACCCATGTTTGGACACGACACCTTCTTCTTCCTATTAGATTCCATGACTACATTCGATGGGATCATAGGACTTGACTTACTAAAACAAGTAGGGGCAGTATTATGTCTTGATGAAGGCACAATAAAAATAGGTGCAACTTCGGAGGCGCTGCAGTACCTCAAATGTACTAACGTTAACCACACTAAAAACGAAGATATACAAGCACCACCTGCGGTAAAAGCGGATTTCCTAAAAATGCTTGACCGCTACCAAAGGCTTTCGCAGACTCTAACGAGTCGCTGCCTTATAGCACAGCCGTAGTGGCCACAATCCGTACGACCGACGAAAACGCGGTCTACTCAAAGCTGTACCCATATCCCAAAGGTGTCGAAGATTTCGTAACTTCAGAGGTCAACGATCTCTTACGAAATGGCATCATTAGGAAGTCCAGATCCCCATACAACAATCCGGTATGGGTAGTGGACAAAAAAGGGACGGACGAGAAGGGCAATAGGAAGCCTAGTAATCGATTTCAGGAAACTGAATCTAAAAACCACATACCCCATGCCGAGCATCACCATGATACTGGCAAACTTAGGTAAAGCAAAGTACTTCACCACTCTCGATCTCAAATCAGGATACCAACGGCATTCTCAGTTAACGGGGGGAAGTACGAATTTGGTCGACTCCCCTTCGGCTTAAAAAATGCCGGAGGTATTTTTTTAGCGCACAATCGATGATGTTCTACGGGAACAAATCGGTAAGTCGTGCTACGTGTACGTTGACGATGTCATCGTCTTCTCTGAAAACGAGGCGGATCACGTCAAACACGTTGGATGGGTATTAAAGAACCTTCATAGTGCAAACATGAGGGTGGCCCGCGAAAAGTCACAATTTTTAAAGAGAGCGTCGAGTACCTCAGCTTTATCGTGCGCAAACACGGCGCAAAAACGGACCCTGAAAAGGTGAGAGCCATGAGAGCACTACGTTGAGCCCAAAACTGTATTTAGCGTCAGATCATTCATGGGTCTAGCCAGCTATTACCATTTTTTCATTACGGATTTCGCAGCAATCGCGAAACCAATCTCCGACATTCTGAAAGGAGAAAACGGATCCGTCAGCAAGTACAGGTCAAAAAAGATCCAGGTACAGTTTAATGAGGCCCAACGCAACGCGTTTGAAAAGTTAAGAAACATTCTAGCCTCGGAGGATGTTACCCTCATGTACCCTGACTACCAAAAGCCATTCGATCTGACCACAGACGCCTCGGCTTACGGCATCGGAGCCGTTCTGTCTCAGAACGGCCGCCCAATAACAATGATATCTCGATCATTGAAGGATAGAGAAGCAAATTACGCTACTAACGAGCGAGAACTGCTAGCTATCGTCTGGGCCTTAGCCAAACTGCGGCACTTCCTCTATGGTGCGAAAAATATTAACATATTTACCGACCATCAGCCACTCACGTTCTCGGTATCCGAGAGCAACCCAAATGCCAAAATAAAACGCTGGAAAGCGCGTATAGACGAAACAGGGGCCGAGCTCTTTTACAAACCAGGCAAAGAAAACCACGTGGCCGATGCTCTATCGCGCCAAAACGTTAACGCCCTACAAAACAACCACGAGGAGCCGGAGTCCGATGAGGCCACGAACCACAGTGAGTTGTCCCTGACTTATACAATCGACATGACTAACAAACCGTTGAATTGCTTCCGCAACCAAATAGTGTTGGAAGATACCGGGCGGTATCCGCTAAAAAATAACTTTATCTTATTCGGCGAAAAAACTCGCCACTTGATAAACTTCACCGACAGGGAGACCTTAGTGGAGACAGTCAAGTCTGTCATCAACCGAGGCGTAGTGAACGCGATTCACTGCAGCCTGCCAACACTGGCCAAAATCCAACACGAAGTGATAAAGGCCTTCCTAGCCACAAAATTCTGGCACTGCTAGAATTTCGTGGCTGACGTGTTCAACGTTAGTGACAGGAGAGAAATAATCACCAAAGAGCATAACAGCGTACGAACGGCCAGGTGGAACGGTTCCACAGCACATTGTTAAAAATAGCTAGGTGCCTGAAAATCCAAGGAGGAATCGTAGACACGGTTGACCTCATCTTGCAGGCTACAGTCGAATATAACAGTTCCATTCATTCGGTAACCGAGCAAAGGCCCAAGGATGTCGTAACCACCGCTTCGCCGGAATGCATCCAGGGCATTGTAAAAAAGATAGAGGAAGCACAGATTGAGCAGAATGCTAGACTAGATAAAAACCGACAAAACAGGGTCTTCGAAGTATGCGGAGTCCTAGTAAAAACCAACCACAGGCTAGGAAACAAACTTTCGTCCCTCTGCGATGAAAGAACGGTTGAAGCGGACTTGGGGACAACGGTCCTCATCAAGGGGAGGGTGGTCCACAAGGACAACCTCCGTCGGTAATTTATAGTTTTAATTCCTTCTATTTCCAGTTTCCATTTTAGGCTTATAATACTGACACTTTCAATCTTGACCACTACGACTGCACGGGTAACGGACTACATGCACGCGAACTATATTCCCATCATGGACGGCAGTTGTCTTTGGGACCAGTACGGATACTTACGACACTCGACTAACCTCACCGACTACAGATCCATGACCGACGAGACCATGAAGTGAACAGACTTGTTTCGACAATCTCACATGAGGAAGTTGTTGGAGATAGACACAGGACACGTACAAGACATGCTAACTGCCCTCGACATTCACCATAGACGGGTAAGAAGCCTTGACTTCCTGGGGACAGCTCTTAAGGCTGTAGCGGGTACGCCAGACTCACACGACCTTAGGAACATAGAACAAATACAGACGCAGCTAGTCACTGCAAATAATAGACAAAACGACATTAACACCAGGACGCAAGAAAAAATTAATCAACTCGCGGACACAGTCAATAGAATTGTGAAGACCGCAAAAGACCAACAGGTGGACACGGGTCACCTGCTCGAAACCCTCACTACGCGCAATAGAATGCTAATAACCGAATTGGGGGCTCTCATGCTCACCTTAACTCTTGAAAAAGCTAACGTAATTAATCCAGAGATTATAGACCACTCGGATATCGAATCAATTCTCACCGAACAAGTAACAGGGACCTGAAATACAGACTTAATGAAAGTGTCTAATATTAAGATAGATCGTAAAGAAAACATCATAAATTTTGTAATCCAATTCTCCATTGTAAGCAAGCTATGCAGGAAAATCACCATCTAGCTCCATCCACCATCTACTCCAGCTACAAGACAACCGGGTAGCCAAATGCAACGGGAAGGTCATGGCCGCGACAAATTGCACCCAAACAGCGACAGCCACATTTTGCAAGGAGTCAGAGAACGTTACCTGTGCGCAAGGTCTCCATTCCAACCAAGCCACCTCGACCCTGTCACTGTGGTTGACGACGGCATCATCATAGCATAGCGCCACCATCAGCTACGACGACTGCGCTGCAATAAGGGTCCATGGAACAACCCTCATCACGTTCCGTTCATATGCCACCGTCGAGAACGCTCGATTCCTAAACAACATTCGGAATCGAGCCCATGCCGGAGCGGCGCCCGCTCGCCTAAACATTAGCGGCCACGACACAACGCTTAGCCTGCCCTACATTCACCGGCTGAGCGCAGAGAATCTGAACTTTATCAATGAAGTCAGGGGCAGCGTTGCCATCAATACCACCTCAACGATATCACTCGGCCTAGTGATAGTGGTATTCGCCTTGAGCTCTACAAGTGTTCTGACCTAGCATATCAGCGAGGTCCACGACCAGAGTCACAGGTTTGGCGGATGCAGCTGCAGTAATTTAACACCACCCACAAGGCGAAAGTCAGCAGTTCCCACGGGTGCCGAACAGCTGCCAGCGACGTTGAAGTTCTTGGAACGACGGCGACGGTTCGGCAGCGCCGCGGCAGCACTGTCCGCGAAGCCGGCTGCAATCATAGCTTTTAATTTCATTAATAATTAGTCTTAAGTTTGAATTCAAATAAAGCGCAGCGTATCGCTCGCCTTGATTAATTAATTCTCATTCATAATATTCGGTCAGCTACCGCCACCGAGTTCAATAACTATCATAACTCTAACGTTTGATATCACTCTGCCAGCTAACGCTTCTGAGGAATTGTTAACTTAACATAACCAATAAAAATACCTAATAACAGTATACGCGTTGTGTTCTGGTGTAATTTAATAATTGGCGCCCAACGTAAAAAGAACCAAACAAGGTGTACAATTTTTTTTGTGAAAACTCAAACAGAAAGTGAGAAAACTAGAAATAATAATTTTTCTTTTTGTGAGTGTGTGTAAAACAACAAAGAACACAATAAAAAAGGAGACGAGAGAAAGAGAATCTTGCATAAAAAAAAACCACAAAGACTGCGGCGAGAGACAAATATACTCTCCACTGTCCCATGCACCTCCAACGCGACGACCGCTGCGAAGGATAACTACACGCTCGAATATAAACACGACTGCTGCGCTGGATATATCTAAGTTAGAAAACGTGTTAGTGATTTGAAAAGTGAGAATTCCAATAATAAAGTAAATTTCAAATAAAATAAAAATACAACTAAAACGAGTGAGTTAGAGAATTTTCATTTCGGTGACCATTCATGCCGTAGTCTTACAATAAATCTGTTTAACACCGAATGGACAGAAATAGACTAAACAAAAAATAGAAACGACACGAACTTGGTGCCAGAACGTTAGCAAGTTTGCTTGGGGGGCTCATTGACCTACAAGTACCTGACCAAGTTGACCAACCCGCTGCGTGCAGCCAAGCCAAAAAAACACATGGACGCTGAGCATATCAGAGCTATAATTGAATTAAAACTCACCTCTCGCGGTACCCGAGGTGAAAATCTATGAGGATGTAGAAATAACCGACGGGGTCCTTTCCGATGAGCCTCTCGACGCAGTGAAGTGCGTCCCAGAGTCCCACGGAACTCAGGAGACATACGTAGCATGGAGACAGGCCGCCCATGCCGAATACAAAACTTTCAAAAGGTATGACGGAAGCTCTCGTCATTACCAGGCCATACTCATAATCCGGAGTAAGATTAGGGGCCCAGCAAATGCGGTCTTGGCATCATTCAACCTTTGAACTTCGAGGCCATCATCGCAAGGCTAGACTTCACATACAGCGATAATAGACCCATACATGTCATTGAACCAGAAATGGGCGGAATGTCAATTCTGCAGTATTATGATGACGTAGAAAATAAAAAGAAAAATGACAGTAGCTTGGCAAACGGCATGTGCGAAAAGTTCAGGGCGGCGCACTTCGTATATTAATCTCAAGCGTAGCTTGACGGACGTACTGTTCTCCGCTCACCCCTGCCGATTTGCCAACAGCTCTAGTATTGGCACAGGAGGAGGAAGCAAACCACGAAAGGTGAGCTTTCGCAACTAGCTATGCTAGGGCTGTGGAGAAAAAGGGGCTCTCTGACCAACGGCAACAAGGCCATCAGCATTAGCAATCCCAAGCAACGAATCAGTCCAACCAGAACCCCCAGAGAAAGAATCCCCATTATAAAAAGCAAAACGGCTACCATAACGCCAATAAATATTAGGCCGGTGGCGAAAAAGCCCCAGAACCTACGGACGTAGACCGCTCGTCCTCAAAATATAGACAACCAACGACTAACAAACCCTTGAATTGCTTCCGTAACCAAATAGTGTTGGAAGAGGCCCGGTATCCGCTAAAAAATAACTTTATCTTATTCGGCGGAAAAACTCGCAACTTGATAACTTCACCGACAAAGAAACCTTAATGGAGGTGATAAAAGCCTTCCCAGCCACAAAACTCTGGCACTGAAAGAATTTCGTGGCTGACGTGTTCAACGCTAGTGACAAAAGAGAAATAATCACCAAAGAGCATAACCGAGCCCACAGGACAGCGCAGGAAAATGTCAAACAAATAATAACAGAATATTATTTCCCCAAAATGTCTAAATTAGCCAACGAGGTAGTCCAAAATTGTAAAGTTTGCGCAGGGGAAAATTACGATAGGTTATGTTAGGTTAAGGCGGTAGCCGGGAGGGGGGGATGTGAGCCCCGAGCTCACTTGGACCTATAAAAGGACCGTTGTGTTGCCGCATGGGCATGTGCCCCTTCTCGTTGACTGAACCGTGAGAGCAGACTACTGCAGGACTAAAGGCAGTCCCATCCGGTGGCTTGGATGTATTTGGACAAGGTCCCTGGTTTGATTTCGGACTGGTCCGAAATGTCCGTGAGGAAAGCGGCCCCGAGAATACGAAGACCACGATTTCCAAGGGCTGGGCAGTGGCAGAAGAAGTGGGGGACCGATTCCTCCTCCTCCTCGCCGCGACAACTCCTGCAGAAGTCGTTATGAGGGATTGACAGTCTAGAGGCATGAGTGCCGATCTGCCAGTGTCCCGTAATGGCTCGAGTAACTGCAAAGTACTGTGCTCTGCTGAGTCTATACAGCTCGGCTGAGCGCTTCTTCGATCGATATGGCCATATCAATCTTGAGACTTTACAGGAGACGGTTTGCTGCCATCTCCTATTGGCATTTTGCTCGAACAATTCGTGCGTTAGAAGCCTGCACGTAGCCAAGGGCATCGCTACCTGCTCCCTCTCCGATAGAAGAGGGATCGTAGTACCCTGCCTGGCTAGCTCGTCGGCGGCGTCGTTCCCCTCGATGTCCCTGTGACCGGGGACCCATATTAGGAAGAGATCTAACTGCTCTGCGATCTCGTGCAGAGACCTGCGGCAGTAATTTACAGTCGCTGAGCTCGACGATATTGAGCCTAGAGCTTTAATAGCTGCTTGGCTGTCCGAGAAGACGCACACTAACTGCGTGTCTAGACGTATTTTGAAGACGATCGAAATGGCCTCCTTGATGGCTTCAATCTCCGCTTGGAACACACTACAGTGATCCGAGGGACTGAAGCAATGACTGATGTTCAGCTCGCTTCAGTAGACTCCGCCTCCCACGCGGCCGTCTAACTTTGAGCCATCAGTGTAGAAGTGAACCGCATTTGCAGGTCCTGGTTCGCCCATCTCCCAGTCCTCCCTAGGTGGGATTGATACCTGGAAGGGCGTCGAGAGGTGATCACTAGGAATACAGTAATCTATCCTCTCTGGTAATTGCGGGAGTCTCATCAGGATTCCCGAGTGCCCAACCGCGGACGCCTTCCACAGTCTGGCTTCTCTCATTCTGAGGGCGGAAAGTGTTGCCACCTTCTTTCCCATGAGATCTACAGGAAGGAGGTCCAGAACAGTATCCAGGGCTTCCCCTGGAGTAGTGCGTAGCCCGCCAGTGATGCATAGCTCTGCCATGCGTTGAACTCTGCTGAGTTTATTGAGGCATGTCCTTCTGTCTAAGGCTGGCCACCATACCACGACTCCATAGAGCATGATCGGTCCTATGACGGCGGTGTAGAGCCACCGGACTATATAGGGGTCATTCCCCATTTTAGTCCGGTTGCTTTCCTGCAAGTATAGAGGGCCACTGTGGCCTTCTTTACTCTATCCTCTATGCTCAATTTCCAGTTGAGCTTTCTATCGAGGATTAGGCCAAGATACTTGGCGTTGTTGCTGAAAACTAGCGCTTCCCCACATAGTCTAGGGGGAATCAGTACCAGAACTTTGTGCTTCCTAGTGAAAAGCACCAGTTCCGTTTTAGACGGGTTGACGCCTAACCCGCATTTGTCGACATTTTCGTGACAGTACTTGTCATGCACTCACACAACGTCTGCGGAAATTTTCCCAAGAGTGCTATACGTCCGCATACGCCACCACACGGCAGCCACCCCCGTCTATCTCACTGCCACGTTCCATAGGAGGGGCGAGAGGACTCCGCCCTGCGGTGTGCCTCTGCAGACGAATCTGGTGCATGTGGACGTCCCCAGTGATGCCTCAACCGTCCTGCATTGCAGCATCTGATCGATCATGCTCACCGTCCTGGAGTCAACCCCCAGATCCGTCAGTGCGCCCGTGATGGCGGTCGGAAGCATGCTATTAAAGGCGCCTTCTTTGTTGAGAAAGGCAACCAGAGTGTACTCCTTAAAGTTTAGGGAAGCTTCGATGATGGATGTGATCGAGTGTAGGGCCGTTTCGGTGGATCTTCCCTTCCAATAGGCATGCTGGGAGTGTGAGATCAGACTGGGCGGAATGCTCGCCATGAGATGCAGCTCCAGGAGCCGTTCCATCGCCTTTAGAAGAAAAGACGATAGACTAATGGGCCTGAAATCTTTTGGGGCAGTGTGCGAGCGCTTGCCTGCCTTGGGTATGAATACGACTTTGGTCTGAAGCCAGGTGTCAGGAATGCACCCGTGGGCGAAAATTCTCTCGTAAAATATTTTGAGCCAGTTAATGGCTTTAAGTCCCGCGTGAATCAGTTGGGCAGGGAAAATGCCGTCTGGCCCCGCGGACTTGTAAGGTTTAAAACTTCTGATCGCCCAGGAAATGTTCTCCTGGCTTAGCAGGCTCAGGATGGCATTTGAGACGACAGAAGGAGGCGCGAAGTAGTTGGGTCTGTTTTCATCGCAGCCAGGGAAGTGAGTATTTAGGAGAAGGTTTAGCGATTCATCGCTGGACGTAGTCCACGACTGGTTGGCGTTATTCAAGTAGCCCAGGGTGGCTGTTGTCTTCGAGAGAACTCTGCACAAGCGCGAGGCTTCTGAGTTACTCTCGATTTCGCTGCAGAACTTACGCCAGGAGGCGCGTTTGGCTTTTCTAAGTTCCTTGTTGTAGGTTGACAGACTGGCCTTGTATTCGGCCCAGTTTTGCTCAACGTTCTCAGCCTTAGCTTTATTGAAGAGTCTCCGGGAGGCTTTCCGGAGTTCACCCAGTTTCGGAATCCACCATTCAGGTTTCCTCCGGCCTCTGATCTTGCCAGAGGGGCATGCCCCATGTATGCGGAGCAGATCCTCAGTCAGCGCTCCTGGCCTTCGAGGCTCACTGCGGTGTGGTCTTCATTGCTGAAATTTGTGTGCAAAAATAAGTGCAACTCTCTTTTTGCAAGAATGCAGGTACGAATACCTGCGGTTTCAGCTACGTATAGCTTGTAGTCAGAAGTCCTCAGACCGGAGAACCTGTTTCCGAGGATCCAGGGCTCCTGAATGAGGACTATGTCGGCTCCACCCTTGGCCAGGTGGAGCAGTAGAGCAGCGCATGCTGCCTTACAATGGTGGAGGTTTACCTGCAGGATCGTCAGTGACATTTCTGAGGCTCACCTCCACCATTGTTCCTTCTAGATCGCTGTCGGGGCTTGGCAGCCACCCCGGTATCCGATTCGCCCTTGGAGCCACCCGACTTGGAATGACCCGATTGGCTTTTCGGGCCCCCCCTCGCTGCGGCTGTTGCCTGAAGACGGTGGACCGACTCAGTCTCCTTCCCCGTCTTCTTTGGGCCTGGTTTCCCAGGCGCTGGTACAGAGGGATTGGCTTGTCCCTCCGGTACTTTAAGAGGAGTACCGAGCTCCTTTGCGGTGTTTTTGTTTTTTTTATATTTGATTTATTTGGCATTTTTGTTCCGACGAGTAGGCGGGAAGGGGTTGGTCACCCGAGGCATAGCCCGCTTGCCCCGGGAAGCCTAATTTAAACTGGAGGTCGGCAGTTATCCAGAGTCCGCATATTAGTGACCGGGCACCCCCCCGGCCATGCATCCCTCGGCATATAACAGTGTCACCTTGGATTGGGGTAATTTCACTGAGAGTTTTCTTCCCTCCGCCCGACTACCATTCGCCAGCATCCTGGCAGAGACATGACCGTCCCAGGACTTGTTTCCAGCCTCCCTTACGGTGTGTACAGTAACGGCGGGTGACGATTCGCTGGCAACCCTCTGTGTCCTAGGGGGTGTGGGACACAGGCCACACCGGGTATTACTAACCGGAGCGGCTGCGCCTCAGTTCCGAGTTCACAGTTGTGCGAGCCGACCCGTCACCCGTTTGTCCCCCTGTAGCACCCGATGGCTGACGACCAAAGTACGAAAAGTACGATATTCACCCAAAAAATCAAGAGCTCGGCCATACGCCGATTCTTGCTCATCTACGTAGACAAACTATCCAAGTTGGCAATGGTGCAACCCATTGCATCCAGGACAATAGAGGACCTACGACCCCTTCTACTGATACTGATGAAGGTCTTTACCAAGGCAAAGCAAGTTTATTACGATAATGAACCTGCTCTTAAGTTTTGAGTCTGAGACCATAAGGTCTCTTCTTTTGAACAATTATGACGTAAACATCGTCCTATCATGGACGGCGACATACTGCTTTGGGACCAGTACGACACTCAACCAACCTCACCGACTACAGAACTATGACCGACGAGACAATGAAGTTGACAGACTTGTTTCCACAATCCCACATGAGGAAGTTGTTGAAGATAGACACGGGATGCGTACGAGTTATGCGGACTGCCCTCGACATTCACCACAGAAAGGTAAGAAGCCTTGACTTCCTGGGGCCAGCTCTTAAGGCTGTAGCGGATATGCCAGACTCAAACGACCTTAAGAGAATAGAACGAGTACAGACGCAGCTAGTCATTGCAAACAATAGACAAATCGACATTAACACCAGGACGCAAGAAAAAATTAATCAACTCGCGGACACAGTCAATAGAATTGTGAAGACCGCAAAAGACCAACAGGTGGACACGGGTCACCTGCTCGAAACCCTCACTACGCGCAATAGAATGCTAATAACCGAATTGGGGGCTCTCATGCTCACCTTAACTCTTGAAAAAGCTAACGTAATTAATCCAGAGATTATAGACCACTCGGATATCGAATCAATTCTCACCGAACAAGTAACAGGGACCTCAAATACAGACTTAATGAAAGTGTCTAATATTAAGATCGATCGTAAAGAAAACATCATAAATTTTGTAATCCAATTCTCCATTGTAAGCAAGCTATGCAGGAAAATCACCATCTAGCTCCATCCACCATCTACTCCAGCTACAAGACAACCGGGTAGCCAAATGCAACGGGAGGTCATGGCCGCGACAAATTGCACCCAAACAGCGACAGCCACATTTTGCAAGGAGTCAGAGAACGTTACCTGTGCGCAAGGTCTCCATTCCAACCAAGCCACCTCGACCCTGTCACTGTGGTTGACGACGGCATCATCATAGCATAGCGCCACCATCAGCTACGACGACTGCGCTGCAATAAGGGTCCATGGAACAACCCTCATCACGTTCCGTTCATATGCCACCGTCGAGAACGCTCGATTCCTAAACAGCATTCGGAATCGAGCCCATGCCGGAGCGGCGCCCGCTCGCCTAAACATTAGCGGCCACGACACAACGCTTAGCCTGCCCTACATTCACCGGCTGAGCGCAGAGAATCTGAACTTTATCAATGAAGTCAGGGGCAGCGTTGCCATCAATACCACCTCAACGATATCACTCGGCCTAGTGATAGTGGTATTCGCCTTGAGCTCTACAAGTGTTCTGACCTAGCATATCAGCGAGGTCCACGACCAGAGTCACAGGTTTGGCGGATGCAGCTGCAGTAATTTAACACCACCCACAAGGCGAAAGTCAGCAGTTCCCACGGGTGCCGAACAGCTGCCAGCGACGTTGAAGTTCTTGGAACGACGGCGACGGTTCGGCAGCGCCGCGGCAGCACTGTCCGCGAAGCCGGCTGCAATCATAGCTTTTAATTTCATTAATAATTAGTCTTAAGTTTGAATTCAAATAAAGCGCAGCGTATCGCTCGCCTTGATTAATTAATTCTCATTCATAATATTCGGTCAGCTACCGCCACCGAGTTCAATAACTATCATAACTCTAACGTTTGATATCACTCTGCCAGCTAACGCTTCTGAGGAATTGTTAACTTAACATAACCACTAAAATTACCTAATAACAGTATACGCGTTGTGTTCTGGTGTAATTTAATAATTGGCGCCCAACGTAAAAAGAACCAAACAAGGTGTACAATTTTTTTTGTGAAAACTCAAACAGAAAGTGAGAAAACTAGAAATAATAATTTTTCTTTTTGTGTGTGTGTGTAAAACAACAAAGAACACAATAAAAAAGGAGACGAGAGAAAGAGAATCTTGCATAAAAAAAAACCACAAAGACTGCGGCGAGAGACAAATATACTCTCCACTGTCCCATGCACCTCCAACGCGACGACCGCTGCGAAGGATAACTACACGCTCGAATATAAACACGACTGCTGCGCTGGATATATCTAAGTTAGAAAACGTGTTAGTGATTTGAAAAGTGAGAATTCCAATAATAAAGTAAATTTCAAATAAAATAAAAATACAACTAAAACGAGTGAGTTAGAGAATTTTCATTTCGGTGACCATTCATGCCGTAGTCTTACAATAAATCTGTTTAACACCGAATGGACAGAAATAGACTATACAAAAAATAGAAACGACACGAACTTGGTGCCAGAACGTTAGCAAGTTTGCTTGGGGGGCTCATTGACCTACAAGTACCTGACCAAGTTGACCAACCCGCTGCGTGCAGCCAAGCCAAAAAAACACATGGACGCTGAGCATATCAGAGCTATAATTGAATTAAAACTCACCTCTCGCGGTACCCGAGGTGAAAATCTATGAGGATGTAGAAATAATCGACGGGGTCCTTTCCGATGAGCCTCTCGACGCAGTGAAGTGCGTCCCAGAGTCCCACGGAACTCAGGAGACATACGTAGCATGGAGACAGGCCGCCCATGCCGAATACAAAACTTTCAAAAGGTATGACGGAAGCTCTCGTCATTACCAGGCCATACTCATAATCCGGAGTAAGATTAGGGGCCCAGCAAATGCGGTCTTGGCATCATTCAACCTTTGAACTTCGAGGCCATCATCGCAAGGCTAGACTTCACATACAGCGATAATAGACCCATACATGTCATTGAACCAGAAATGGGCGGAATGTCAATTCTGCAGTATTATGATGACGTAGAAAATAAAAAGAAAAATGACAGTAGCTTGGCAAACGGCATGTGCGAAAAGTTCAGGGCGGCGCACTTCGTATATTAATCTCAAGCGTAGCTTGACGGACGTACTGTTCTCCGCTCACCCCTGCCGATTTGCCAACAGCTCTAGTATTGGCACAGGAGGAGGAAGCAAACCACGAAAGGTGAGCTTTCGCAACTAGCTATGCTAGGGCTGTGGAGAAAAAGGGGCTCTCTGACCAACGGCAACAAGGCCATCAGCATTAGCAATCCCAAGCAACGAATCAGTCCAACCAGAACCCCCAGAGAAAGAATCCCCATTATAAAAAGCAAAACGGCTACCATAACGCCAATAAATATTAGGCCGGTGGCGAAAAAGCCCCAGAACCTACGGACGTAGACCGCTCGTCCTCAAAATATAGACAACCAACGACTAACAAACCCTTGAATTGCTTCCGTAACCAAATAGTGTTGGAAGAGGCCCGGTATCCGCTAAAAAATAACTTTATCTTATTCGGCGGAAAAACTCGCAACTTGATAACTTCACCGACAAAGAAACCTTAATGGAGGTGATAAAAGCCTTCCCAGCCACAAAACTCTGGCACTGAAAGAATTTCGTGGCTGACGTGTTCAACGCTAGTGACAAAAGAGAAATAATCACCAAAGAGCATAACCGAGCCCACAGGACAGCGCAGGAAAATGTCAAACAAATAATAACAGAATATTATTTCCCCAAAATGTCTAAATTAGCCAACGAGGTAGTCCAAAATTGTAAAGTTTGCGCAGGGGAAAATTACGATAGGTTATGTTAGGTTAAGGCGGTAGCCGGGAGGGGGGGATGTGAGCCCCGAGCTCACTTGGACCTATAAAAGGACCGTTGTGTTGCCGCATGGGCATGTGCCCCTTCTCGTTGACTGAACCGTGAGAGCAGACTACTGCAGGACTAAAGGCAGTCCCATCCGGTGGCTTGGATGTATTTGGACAAGGTCCCTGGTTTGATTTCGGACTGGTCCGAAATGTCCGTGAGGAAAGCGGCCCCGAGAATACGAAGACCACGATTTCCAAGGGCTGGGCAGTGGCAGAAGAAGTGGGGGACCGATTCCTCCTCCTCCTCGCCGCGACAACTCCTGCAGAAGTCGTTATGAGGGATTGACAGTCTAGAGGCATGAGTGCCGATCTGCCAGTGTCCCGTAATGGCTCGAGTAACTGCAAAGTACTGTGCTCTGCTGAGTCTATACAGCTCGGCTGAGCGCTTCTTCGATCGATATGGCCATATCAATCTTGAGACTTTACAGGAGACGGTTTGCTGCCATCTCCTATTGGCATTTTGCTCGAACAATTCGTGCGTTAGAAGCCTGCACGTAGCCAAGGGCATCGCTACCTGCTCCCTCTCCGATAGAAGAGGGATCGTAGTACCCTGCCTGGCTAGCTCGTCGGCGGCGTCGTTCCCCTCGATGTCCCTGTGACCGGGGACCCATATTAGGAAGAGATCTAACTGCTCTGCGATCTCGTGCAGAGACCTGCGGCAGTAATTTACAGTCGCTGAGCTCGACGATATTGAGCCTAGAGCTTTAATAGCTGCTTGGCTGTCCGAGAAGACGCACACTAACTGCGTGTCTAGACGTATTTTGAAGACGATCGAAATGGCCTCCTTGATGGCTTCAATCTCCGCTTGGAACACACTACAGTGATCCGAGGGACTGAAGCAATGACTGATGTTCAGCTCGCTTCAGTAGACTCCGCCTCCCACGCGGCCGTCTAACTTTGAGCCATCAGTGTAGAAGTGAACCGCATTTGCAGGTCCTGGTTCGCCCATCTCCCAGTCCTCCCTAGGTGGGATTGATACCTGGAAGGGCGTCGAGAGGTGATCACTAGGAATACAGTAATCTATCCTCTCTGGTAATTGCGGGAGTCTCATCAGGATTCCCGAGTGCCCAACCGCGGACGCCTTCCACAGTCTGGCTTCTCTCATTCTGAGGGCGGAAAGTGTTGCCACCTTCTTTCCCATGAGATCTACAGGAAGGAGGTCCAGAACAGTATCCAGGGCTTCCCCTGGAGTAGTGCGTAGCCCGCCAGTGATGCATAGCTCTGCCATGCGTTGAACTCTGCTGAGTTTATTGAGGCATGTCCTTCTGTCTAAGGCTGGCCACCATACCACGACTCCATAGAGCATGATCGGTCCTATGACGGCGGTGTAGAGCCACCGGACTATATAGGGGTCATTCCCCATTTTAGTCCGGTTGCTTTCCTGCAAGTATAGAGGGCCACTGTGGCCTTCTTTACTCTATCCTCTATGCTCAATTTCCAGTTGAGCTTTCTATCGAGGATTAGGCCAAGATACTTGGCGTTGTTGCTGAAAACTAGCGCTTCCCCACATAGTCTAGGGGGAATCAGTACCAGAACTTTGTGCTTCCTAGTGAAAAGCACCAGTTCCGTTTTAGACGGGTTGACGCCTAACCCGCATTTGTCGACATTTTCGTGACAGTACTTGTCATGCACTCACACAACGTCTGCGGAAATTTTCCCAAGAGTGCTATACGTCCGCATACGCCACCACACGGCAGCCACCCCCGTCTATCTCACTGCCACGTTCCATAGGAGGGGCGAGAGGACTCCGCCCTGCGGTGTGCCTCTGCAGACGAATCTGGTGCATGTGGACGTCCCCAGTGATGCCTCAACCGTCCTGCATTGCAGCATCTGATCGATCATGCTCACCGTCCTGGAGTCAACCCCCAGATCCGTCAGTGCGCCCGTGATGGCGGTCGGAAGCATGCTATTAAAGGCGCCTTCTTTGTTGAGAAAGGCAACCAGAGTGTACTCCTTAAAGTTTAGGGAAGCTTCGATGATGGATGTGATCGAGTGTAGGGCCGTTTCGGTGGATCTTCCCTTCCAATAGGCATGCTGGGAGTGTGAGATCAGACTGGGCGGAATGCTCGCCATGAGATGCAGCTCCAGGAGCCGTTCCATCGCCTTTAGAAGAAAAGACGATAGACTAATGGGCCTGAAATCTTTTGGGGCAGTGTGCGAGCGCTTGCCTGCCTTGGGTATGAATACGACTTTGGTCTGAAGCCAGGTGTCAGGAATGCACCCGTGGGCGAAAATTCTCTCGTAAAATATTTTGAGCCAGTTAATGGCTTTAAGTCCCGCGTGAATCAGTTGGGCAGGGAAAATGCCGTCTGGCCCCGCGGACTTGTAAGGTTTAAAACTTCTGATCGCCCAGGAAATGTTCTCCTGGCTTAGCAGGCTCAGGATGGCATTTGAGACGACAGAAGGAGGCGCGAAGTAGTTGGGTCTGTTTTCATCGCAGCCAGGGAAGTGAGTATTTAGGAGAAGGTTTAGCGATTCATCGCTGGACGTAGTCCACGACTGGTTGGCGTTATTCAAGTAGCCCAGGGTGGCTGTTGTCTTCGAGAGAACTCTGCACAAGCGCGAGGCTTCTGAGTTACTCTCGATTTCGCTGCAGAACTTACGCCAGGAGGCGCGTTTGGCTTTTCTAAGTTCCTTGTTGTAGGTTGACAGACTGGCCTTGTATTCGGCCCAGTTTTGCTCAACGTTCTCAGCCTTAGCTTTATTGAAGAGTCTCCGGGAGGCTTTCCGGAGTTCACCCAGTTTCGGAATCCACCATTCAGGTTTCCTCCGGCCTCTGATCTTGCCAGAGGGGCATGCCCCATGTATGCGGAGCAGATCCTCAGTCAGCGCTCCTGGCCTTCGAGGCTCACTGCGGTGTGGTCTTCATTGCTGAAATTTGTGTGCAAAAATAAGTGCAACTCTCTTTTTGCAAGAATGCAGGTACGAATACCTGCGGTTTCAGCTACGTATAGCTTGTAGTCAGAAGTCCTCAGACCGGAGAACCTGTTTCCGAGGATCCAGGGCTCCTGAATGAGGACTATGTCGGCTCCACCCTTGGCCAGGTGGAGCAGTAGAGCAGCGCATGCTGCCTTACAATGGTGGAGGTTTACCTGCAGGATCGTCAGTGACATTTCTGAGGCTCACCTCCACCATTGTTCCTTCTAGATCGCTGTCGGGGCTTGGCAGCCACCCCGGTATCCGATTCGCCCTTGGAGCCACCCGACTTGGAATGACCCGATTGGCTTTTCGGGCCCCCCCTCGCTGCGGCTGTTGCCTGAAGACGGTGGACCGACTCAGTCTCCTTCCCCGTCTTCTTTGGGCCTGGTTTCCCAGGCGCTGGTACAGAGGGATTGGCTTGTCCCTCCGGTACTTTAAGAGGAGTACCGAGCTCCTTTGCGGTGTTTTTGTTTTTTTTATATTTGATTTATTTGGCATTTTTGTTCCGACGAGTAGGCGGGAAGGGGTTGGTCACCCGAGGCATAGCCCGCTTGCCCCGGGAAGCCTAATTTAAACTGGAGGTCGGCAGTTATCCAGAGTCCGCATATTAGTGACCGGGCACCCCCCCGGCCATGCATCCCTCGGCATATAACAGTGTCACCTTGGATTGGGGTAATTTCTCTGAGAGTTTTCTTCTCTCCGCCCGACTACCATTCGCCAGCATCCTGGCAGAGACATGACCGTCCCCGGACTTGTTTCCAGCCTCCCTTACGGTGTGTACAGTAACGGCGGGTGACGATTCGCTGGCAACCCTCTGTGTCCTAGGGGGTGTGGGACACAGGCCACACCGGGTATTACTAACCGGAGCGGCTGCGCCTCAGTTCCGAGTTCACAGTTGTGCGAGCCGACCCGTCACCCGTTTGTCCCCCTGTAGCACCCGATGGCTGACGACCAAAGTACGAAAAGTACGATATTCACCCAAAAAATCAAGAGCTCGGCCATACGCCGATTCTTGCTCATCTACGTAGACAAACTATCCAAGTTGGCAATGGTGCAACCCATTGCATCCAGGACAATAGAGGACCTACGACCCCTTCTACTGATACTGATGAAGGTCTTTACCAAGGCAAAGCAAGTTTATTACGATAATGAACCTGCTCTTAAGTTTTGAGTCCGAGACCATAAGGTCTCTTCTTTTGAACAATTATGACGTAAACATCGTCCTATCATGGACGGCGACATACTGCTTTGGGACCAGTACGACACTCAACCAACCTCACCGACTACAGAACTATGACCGACGAGACAATGAAGTTGACAGACTTGTTTCCACAATCCCACATGAGGAAGTTGTTGAAGATAGACACGGGATGCGTACGAGTTATGCGGACTGCCCTCGACATTCACCACAGAAAGGTAAGAAGCCTTGACTTCCTGGGGCCAGCTCTTAAGGCTGTAGCGGATATGCCAGACTCAAACGACCTTAAGAAAATAGAACGAGTACAGACGCAGCTAGTCATTGCAAACAATAGACAAATCGACATTAACACCAGGACGCAAGAAAAAATTAATCAACTCGCGGACACAGTCAATAGAATTGTGAAGACCGCAAAAGACCAACAGGTGGACACGGGTCACCTGCTCGAAACCCTCACTACGCGCAATAGAATGCTAATAACCGAATTGGGGGCTCTCATGCTCACCTTAACTCTTGAAAAAGCTAACGTAATTAATCCAGAGATTATAGACCACTCGGATATCGAATCAATTCTCACCGAACAAGTAACAGGGACCTCAAATACAGACTTAATGAAAGTGTCTAATATTAAGATAGATCGTAAAGAAAACATCATAAATTTTGTAATCCAATTCTCCATTGTAAGCAAGCTATGCAGGAAAATCACCATCTAGCTCCATCCACCATCTACTCCAGCTACAAGACAACCGGGTAGCCAAATGCAACGGGAGGTCATGGCCGCGACAAATTGCACCCAAACAGCGACAGCCACATTTTGCAAGGAGTCAGAGAACGTTACCTGTGCGCAAGGTCTCCATTCCAACCAAGCCACCTCGACCCTGTCACTGTGGTTGACGACGGCATCATCATAGCATAGCGCCACCATCAGCTACGACGACTGCGCTGCAATAAGGGTCCATGGAACAACCCTCATCACGTTCCGTTCATATGCCACCGTCGAGAACGCTCGATTCCTAAACAGCATTCGGAATCGAGCCCATGCCGGAGCGGCGCCCGCTCGCCTAAACATTAGCGGCCACGACACAACGCTTAGCCTGCCCTACATTCACCGGCTGAGCGCAGAGAATCTGAACTTTATCAATGAAGTCAGGGGCAGCGTTGCCATCAATACCACCTCAACGATATCACTCGGCCTAGTGATAGTGGTATTCGCCTTGAGCTCTACAAGTGTTCTGACCTAGCATATCAGCGAGGTCCACGACCAGAGTCACAGGTTTGGCGGATGCAGCTGCAGTAATTTAACACCACCCACAAGGCGAAAGTCAGCAGTTCCCACGGGTGCCGAACAGCTGCCAGCGACGTTGAAGTTCTTGGAACGACGGCGACGGTTCGGCAGCGCCGCGGCAGCACTGTCCGCGAAGCCGGCTGCAATCATAGCTTTTAATTTCATTAATAATTAGTCTTAAGTTTGAATTCAAATAAAGCGCAGCGTATCGCTCGCCTTGATTAATTAATTCTCATTCATAATATTCGGTCAGCTACCGCCACCGAGTTCAATAACTATCATAACTCTAACGTTTGATATCACTCTACCAGCTAACGCTTCTGAGGAATTGTTAACTTAACATAACCAATAAAAATACCTAATAACAGTATACGCGTTGTGTTCTGGTGTAATTTAATAATTGGCGCCCAACGTAAAAAGAACCAAACAAGGTGTACAATTTTTTTTGTGAAAACTCAAACAGAAAGTGAGAAAACTAGAAATAATAATTTTTCTTTTTGTGTGTGTGTGTAAAACAACAAAGAACTCAATAAAAAAGGAGACGAGAGAAAGAGAATCTTGCATAAAAAAAAACCACAAAGACTGCGGCGAGAGACAAATATACTCTCCACTGTCCCATGCACCTCCAACGCGGCAGATAAGATGCGCTATCAAGCCACGTTGTAAAGCATCATTGTAAATCGTTGTAACAATATCATATTTGCTTAGATAAAACACAGAGAAACGAATGTACGGCAGGGTGCGGGCGGTAGATACAGCTGGGGATCTGTGTAATTTAGAGGGTTTTTCAATCTTTAATCTTAAGATTTCCCCATTCCCATTCAAGTGCGTATACGCCCCACCACGCCCGGAAGCATTCATGTTGTTGGCGGTTTTGCAACTCCGGGGTGAATGCAGCTACTTTTACTTTAGAGCGATCTCTTTCTCCTACTCTCCGGCTGCTGCTGCTGCTTGCATAAGACACATTACATGGCACGATGCTTGGACTGCAGCAGCAGCAGGCATACAGATGCATAGATACACGCCCCAAATAAGCCACTAAACCGATGACACTCCACCTCATTCGCTGCACCTCCATCTCTATCGCAGCATGCTCCATGCAACATGCACCATGCCCCTCTCCGTTCCACGATCTATGGCCGGAGAGCCTCCACGAGCCGCTAATTCAAACAAATTGCAGCATAAATGCATTATAAAAGGCAGAGGAGCAACATATCGGGCGTCACAGTGTGACAGTAATAATGTCACTCGCACTGTCACGGGAATGGGGAGCATGGGGCGGGGAGTGTATAGGGAGATTCATATACATATGTATGTATCTGTGGCATGAAGAATGCCAGTGATAAATTACCTAGCTTCAGCGGGCTTTTTTCTTCTACGAGCAAGCATGTGTGGGCATGGCACAGTGGGGGAAATATTCGAATGGTGACTGGTCTTGTAGTCTGCCCTGTGCTTGTATGGATGTACCAGTAGTATTTTCTGGGGTTAATTTAGTCAGTAGGTTGTAAGCTCTCGAGGGATAGTATCGTCTCGATATACCTGTGGTCAGAGAAGGAGTGGTCCTCTAGGATTTTTAAACTCTTGACTTTGTCTGACAGTTTGTGCGATACTAAGGTGAGGTCAATAGGCTCTTGTTTGTTTTAAACTGCTGAAGCCTCCGTGGCGCAAAAGGGTCACTCCGCGCGATCTGTAAATGCAGTCACTCAGCCGCTCGTTGCCGAAAAACTGACTCCGACCACTTCACCACCACTATATCCTAAATATGTTTAAATGAAAGGCAACATCAATTAAAGAAAAAACACTTGCCGGCAGACATAATAAATCTTTTAAAATGCCCACCTCCCCGGAACAATGAAACAATCACTTTAGATACAGAAAATGAAGATTCGAACTCCGATGACGATTCTGATGGAAATCTAGAATTTGAGTTAGACGATGAAGAACAATAAACATATCTGTTAATAAAATTTTGAATTTTACATGTGTGTGGGAGGAGGTTTTGAAGGTGTAGTTTGATTGAAAAATAAAAAAAAACAAAATTCTATATTAATATTTCACATTTTTGTGCAAAATTTGGGTGCTCTTGCTTTAAAATTGGACATACAGTTCAACTTCAAACGCGAATAAAATGCATACAACTATAAACAAAGTTTAATGAGGGAATAAAGCTTGAAGTTTTACCTTCTCAGAGAGGTATATATAATAATGATTTTATTTTAAATGAATAGAGAAAATATAATTAAACAAAAAAAAGCTCAAAATTTGCGTTACTTTAATATTCGATATTTTCTTATATGACTAAAAAACCCTTCTTAATCTCGAAAAAAAAACGTAATTTTATATCCTATTATGATACCCATTATTTGTTAATGTGTCGCATAAATGCATTATAAAAGGCAGAGGAGCAACATATCGGGCGTCACAGTGTGACAGTAATAATGTCACTCGCACTGTCACGGGAATGGGGAGCATGGGGCGGGGAGTGTATAGGGAGGTTCATATACATATGTATGTATCTGTGGCATGAAGAATGCCAGTGATAAATTACCTAGCTTCAGCGGGCTTTTTTCTTCTACGAGCAAGTATGTGTGGGCATGGCACAGTTGGGGTAATATTCGAATGGTGACTGGTCTTGTAGTCTGCCCTGTGCTTGTATGGATGTACCAGTAGTATTTTCTGGGGTTAATTTAGTCAGTAGGTTGTAAGCTCTCGAGGGATAGTATCGTCTCGATATACCTGTGGTCAGAGAAGGAGTGGTCCTCTAGGATTTTTAAGCTCTTGACTTTGTCTGACAGTTTGTGCGATACTAAGGTGAGGTCAATAGGCTCTTGTTTGTTTTAAACTGCTGAAGCCTCCGTGGCGCAAAAGGGTCACTCCGCGCGATCTGTAAATGCAGTCACTCAGCCGCTCGTTGCCGAAAAACTGACTCCGACCACTTCACCACCACTATATCCTAAATATGTTTAAATGAAAGGCAACATCAATTAAAGAAAAAACACTTGCCGGCAGACATAATAAATCTTTTAAAATGCCCACCTCCCCGGAACAATGAAACAATCACTTTAGATACAGAAAATGAAGATTCGAACTCCGATGACGATTCTGATGGAAATCTAGAATTTGAGTTAGACGATGAAGAACAATAAACATATCTGTTAATAAAATTTTGAATTTTACATGTGTGTGGGAGGAGGTTTTGAAGGTGTAGTTTGATTGAAAAATAAAAAAAAACAAAATTCTATATTAATATTTCACATTTTTGTGCAAAATTTGGGTGCTCTTGCTTTAAAATTGGACATACAGTTCAACTTCAAACGCGAATAAAATGCATACAACTATAAACAAAGTTTAATGAGGGAATAAAGCTTGAAGTTTTACCTTCTCAGAGAGGTATATATAATAATGATTTTATTTTAAATGAATAGAGAAAATATAATTAAACAAAAAAAAGCTCAAAATTTGCGTTACTTTAATATTCGATATTTTCTTATATGACTAAAAAACCCTTCTTAATCTCGAAAAAAAAACGTAATTTTATATCCTATTATGATACCCATTATTTGTTAATGTGTCGCATAAATGCATTATAAAAGGCAGAGGAGCAACATATCGGGCGTCACAGTGTGACAGTAATAATGTCACTCGCACTGTCACGGGAATGGGGAGCATGGGGCGGGGAGTGTATAGGGAGGTTCATATACATATGTATGTATCTGTGGCATGAAGAATGCCAGTGATAAATTACCTAGCTTCAGCGGGCTTTTTTCTTCTACGAGCAAGTATGTGTGGGCATGGCACAGTTGGGGTAATATTCGAATGGTGACTGGTCTTGTAGTCTGCCCTGTGCTTGTATGGATGTACCAGTAGTATTTTCTGGGGTTAATTTAGTCAGTAGGTTGTAAGCTCTCGAGGGATAGTATCGTCTCGATATACCTGTGGTCAGAGAAGGAGTGGTCCTCTAGGATTTTTAAGCTCTTGACTTTGTCTGACAGTTTGTGCGATACTAAGGTGAGGTCAATAGGCTCTTGTTTGTTTTAAACTGCTGAAGCCTCCGTGGCGCAAAAGGGTCACTCCGCGCGATCTGTAAATGCAGTCACTCAGCCGCTCGTTGCCGAAAAACTGACTCCGACCACTTCACCACCACTATATCCTAAATATGTTTAAATGAAAGGCAACATCAATTAAAGAAAAAACACTTGCCGGCAGACATAATAAATCTTTTAAAATGCCCACCTCCCCGGAACAATGAAACAATCACTTTAGATACAGAAAATGAAGATTCGAACTCCGATGACGATTCTGATGGAAATCTAGAATTTGAGTTAGACGATGAAGAACAATAAACATATCTGTTAATAAAATTTTGAATTTTACATGGGTGTGGGAGGAGGTTTTGAAGGTGTAGTTTGATTGAAAAATAAAAAAAAACAAAATTCTATATTAATATTTCACATTTTTGTGCAAAATTTGGGTGCTCTTGCTTTAAAATTGGACATACAGTTCAACTTCAAACGCGAATAAAATGCATACAACTATAAACAAAGTTTAATGAGGGAATAAAGCTTGAAGTTTTACCTTCTCAGAGAGGTATATATAATAATGATTTTATTTTAAATGAATAGAGAAAATATAATTAAACAAAAAAAAGCTCAAAATTTGCGTTACTTTAATATTCGATATTTTCTTATATGACTAAAAAACCCTTCTTAATCTCGAAAAAAAAAAACGTAATTTTATATTTTATTATGATACCCATTATTTGTTAATGTGTCGCTCAGGCGTTTGTCATATTTTCTATGATTTTTTTTTTTTTTGTATATTCATGGCCGATTTTGACCAACTCTTCCTGAAGCCGTTTCTTTAACGCGGATATGGCCGATATTGGCCTTTTGCGTATACGGCGGTACTGCTAAATTTTCAATAGCGCTTAGATCAGGCGATTGGGGTTTCGCTTCCACTAATATTGGGCAGTTATATAGCAGCCAAGACCTTACTTATAGGTCTAATGCTTCGGGTCGTTGTCCTGATTCAACTTGAACGTGTTGCCAATGCCCATTTTCCCCTCCCTCCCCACTATGAGCTGAAATTGTCTATCCGCATCAGCGACCAAGACTTGGCCAAGCATCAGGCGTACTTGTGTAGTCTGAATCCGTTTAATGTCGAGTATAGCTCATCCTGTATCGTGGGATCGACCATCAATATGTCGTTCAAGGCCACCTGAGAGGACGTTTTACAAGACGCATCGACACACCAAACAAACACTTATGTGGAATAAAATAATGTGGAGTTTTATGGATTGTGTTGTCTGTAGGATACATATGACCTAAGGAGCGGTACTCATGAACTCCAAGTACATTTTCTGCAACTGTCACGAGACAATCTTTTTGCAATAAAAAAAAACCGCCGTTTAGCCACTTCAAAGGAGTTGCCCAAAATATTGGGATCTGATTTGAACTTTTTTACTTTACGTTTTACTTCAAACTGACCTGAAGGCACGACCTGAGTGGTCTTTCGATAATGCTCTTCACATAACTTGTTTTCAGAAGATGAAGACTTTTTAGAAGACGGCAATTCTGCCAGTGACCAAAACTTTTGTAGTGTGTTCTCGATATATATTACTGACTCTTCTGGACAACTCAAACAATTCCTCGCTTCTTGGGCCATAGTCACCTTTGGAGTGTATCTGCCCGATACAATCCAGTCGAGAAGCGTTTTCTGCAGAGTTGGATGGTCAGGACCTTGTCTAGTTTAACCACCAGATAAAAGTTCGAAAAATGTTTCTGCACCTATCAAAATATTTTATCTTCTGTGGCTTGAAGAAATATGGGTCTGCCAGTGGTAAATCCTTCGGGATTTTCCAGTCACTCACGTTAAGTGTTTAATCAGGGGGATACCCCCAAATGGACCAGTAATTACCGGACCAGAATTTATATTTTTCTTGTCTTGTGAATTGGTCTCATCAATACCAAAAAAGGTGATACACGACTCCTCCCTACGAATCTGTAAGCGCTGTGCTAAGTCCTCAGTAATGCGGTCCACTTCTACACTGTAGGCGGAGTCTACTGTACCGAGCTGAACATCACATACTGCTTCAGGCTCTCGGATCACTGTAGTTTGTTCCAAACGAAGGTTGAAGCAATTAAAGAGGCAAACGACTGACGCATGGGTCTGCACGAGATCGCAGAGAAGTTAGATATCTTCCTTATATGGGTTCCCGGCCACAGGGACATTGAGGGGAACGACGCCGCCTACGAGTTAGCCAGGCAGGGCACTACAGTTCCTCTCTTATCAGAGAGTGAGCAAGAAGCGATGCCTTTGGCTACGTGCAGGCTTCTCACGCACGAAATATGCAAACAGGAGATGGCAAGATCGATATGGCTATATCGATAGAAAAAGCACTCGGTAGATTCAGTAGAACACAGTGCTCTGCAGTTACTCGATCCATCACGGGATAGTGGCAGATCAGCACAAACGCCTCTAGACTGCCATCCCTCGCAATGACTTCTGCAGGAGTTGTCGCGTCGAGGAAGAATCAGTCTCCCACTTCTTTTGTCATTGCCCGGCCCTTGAAAATCGTCGTCTCCGGTTTCTCGGAGCCTCTTTCCTCACGGTAATTTCGGAACTGTCTGAAATCAAGTGAGTTTGAGGGGGGATTTATCCTCCATTGCCATCATTAAAACGAATACTTATTTAATAAGGAATAGGAATATAACTTTAAAAAAATTTGACGTGTACTTTTTATACCCGATACCCAAAATGAGTATTGGGGTATATTAGATTTGTGGTAAAAGTGGATTTGTGTAACGTCCAGAAGGAATCGTTTCCGACCCCTTAAAGTAAAGTCGATTGAGCCATGTCTGTCTGTCCGTCTGTCCGTCCCCTTCAGCGCCTAATGCTCAAAGACTACAAGAGCTAGAGCAACGATGTTTTGGATCCAGACTTCTGTGATATGTCACTGCTACACAAATATTTCAAAACTTCGCTCCGCCCACTTCCGCCCCCACAAAGGGCGAAAATCTGTGGCATCCACAATTTTAAAGATACGAGAAAACCAAAAACGCAGAATCGTAGAGAATGACCATATCTTTTAGACTGAAGAATCTGAATTAGATCGTTTTATAATTATAGCCAGCATCAAGAAAACAATTTCATTTTTTCTCGCCCTGTCTCTCTCTAACACACACGTAGCATAGGCGGCTTTGCTTAGAGTAAAACATTAGCGCCTAGATCTCAGAGACTATACAAGATAGAGCAACCAAATTTGGTATCCACACTTCTAAGATATCGATCCTTGACGAGTTTGTTTCAAAATTTCGCCACACCCCCTTCCGCCCACACAAAAGACGAAAATCTGTTGCAGCAACAATTTTAAAGATAGGAGAAAAATAAAAACGCACAATCATAGAGAATGGCCATATCTACTAGATTGCCGAATCTTGCCGCATCCGAATCAGATCGGATTATTATTATAGCCAAAAGTAACAAATCAATTTGCAGTGGCTACGCACCGCCCGTCGACACGTTCTGACTGATTTTCTGTCCCTCTCGCACGCACTCTTTGTCGTTTAATGTAGCCATACTGACTAAGTATCGGGTATAAATGTAGAGTTGAGGCCTCCGCAGCAACTCACAACGATCCCCCTCGTTTGATTTTGACTTTCTGGTGAAATTAGGTTTTTACCTGCCAAGTTTTATGTATTGGCTTTATGTAATGATGTATTATGGACGTACGTATAATTATTGACGTTATAAATATTTTTGCCCTATTTTATTGTATGATTCTTACATAAGAATGCAATACATAATGATTTAAGTTTATAAGTCTTTCAAATTTGTCATCTTTTAACGCAAAAATATTTCTTATTTTATCAATTAACTGTCGTACAATATGATTTTCCACGCCAAATCTCTCTCTTAAAATCTCTAGACATAATACATAGTAATCTCTATCTATAATACATAATTTACACTTTGTGTCAAAAACAGAAGCGACTGTACTATTTCCTTCGATCTACCTTTCAATGCTTTCTTTAACAAGTAAAATTCTCTTTATCGTTAAATTAACAAGATTCTATACTGTTGATAAACTCAGCGTAAAATATTGTCTTATATAGTTTAAAGGGTCGCCTGCAAATTTTTGCCATACAGCTTGCAATTAAATTTGGACTTAGCACTTCTTTGTTACCGTTATCAGCGCTACACTCAAACTGTAACTTTCCTGGCTGTTTGTTGATCCACTTACGTGTTCTGGATTCCCTTTGTCTTTTTGTCATTTTCATCACTGTCCTGCACGCTTCCTGAGCTCTCTGAACGTGCTAGTTTCATTTGTTGTTGGAGCTGAACGTGTTGTTGCAATTGTGCGCAAAAGAGTGAAAATCGAAACTGCAGTGATTGAGTAAAAATATGTTGTCTTTTTTTGTTTAAGTGCTTTCCTTAATTGGATTTCAGCTTATCCTCTCCTTTGTCTACAGGTATGGAACCTATAAATATAAAATTAAAATATAATATGCATAAAAAGAACCAACAAATAAACTTAACAACTAACACTTCATAAAAATCATTTAAATTTGTTAGAGCCGATTTTCCTTGAACTCCATCGAGTTCGAGTCCATCGCGTCCAAATTATTGGTTTTTAATACCCCAACTAGGTCTGCAGAACACGCTCGCGTTAGCCTATACTTAAAAACCACACATCTTCACTTAAGCTCACCTTATTGCTATTTCGCGGCCCTCAACTTTTTCTATTTCACTGGATGAAACTGTTTCTGCGCTAACGATTAAGTTTGGCTTCATTTTAGAGCTGGAGAAACATCGATGTTTGGGAGTACACAGCAGACATTGATGTTTTCCTGACACAGCAGAAGGTTGTAACGCGCGCGTCTCAGGCAAAAACGCAGCTCTCCTTCCGCCCAACCGACCAAGGGGCATTGCTGCATGACGTGCGACGCGTTAACCGAACCAAACAGGAATATGCAGGAAAACTAGCTGTTAGAATAATATTCGAGGAAAATTATAACTAAACTTACTAAAAGTACTAAGCATTCATTCAAAATACAATTAAAAACGCAATTACTACCCGCAAACAAAACACTCACAAATGATATCGCATTCGAGTTAATTGCGAGAATTAACCCGACAAAACGCTCGTATTCGGACACGAATATGATAGAAATATGATACTTGTGACGTTCAGTTTGTGGAAGTGAAAGTATCATTTATGATAGCTGGCAATGGAATCGTTTGCGAGCATTTTGCGAAACTCTCGCAAAAGGCACGTTTTTTGGTTTGCTGTGTAAATTTGGGAAAAGTAGGTGAGTATTAATAGTTTAATAAGAGAAAGTTGAAGAAAGAGAAAAATGAAGAAAGAAAGTGGTGGATCAAATCACTAACCATTCAGTATATAGATGTGCCAGTTCAAACTACGAAACGTCACACGTTGGGTTACCAGACTGAGAACCCCAGAAACTTCGGCTCTAGCGTTCGGGTACTGTCGCGTCATCATGAGAGAGCGCAGAGAGCACATCTTTGCATGTGTTAGTACACACGCAATATGTTTCGAACAAAATATGTGTTTGTATGCTTTTTTCGATTCTCATGCTGATGCTAGTTTCGGTTTTCTGTTGTGCCTCCAGCATATTTGAATGTATGGTTGCACACGCATTCTCACGTACTTTGCGTGTGTGTTTTCTAGTATTGATGGCCGCTAGAACTGAAATTTAAGTTTGGTTCTTGTTTTGGGTCTTTTGATGAACTGACTTACCGTCACAAAACAAATGAAGAATGGGCAGAGGGTGGGGGTTTGGTACACTAAGGCGCGAGAAATAAAATAAAAGCTTTTATTTGTTTGATTTATACTAATTTATTTATTTATACTGCTGACATATTCAAAATTTGTATTAAGTATTAAATACTCGGCAGGGCTGGCAAATATCCTCTAGCTGAACCCTCCACGAGGGTGCCGGCTGGGCAATGGACACTGCATTATCCCGGGCAAGGGTAATGCACTGTCGCTTGCCCTGTCCGGGATAATGCAGTGTCTAGCTAAGGCAATGGTCCATCGTCTTCCCGATCTAAAGTTGGGGAAACTGAACCAGGGCCATGGCTATGGGTGCCTGGCGGCATAAAACGCTACAGGGTGGTCCCCCCGAAAAATATTAACCAGTATGGACCTTCAGGCCAAATATGGAGGCTGGAAAGGAGCAAACACGGGTTGGGATGCCAGCTTAAACGTCGGTGGAAAGCGTGACTGCTACCACCGGCGGGCACGGGGAAGATCAATCCTCTCTGCGTGTCGCCAGCGGTCACACCTCGGGCATGGCGAGAGCAGGTCATATCAGCTGTAATACTACTGCCACAAAAACGACGCGTTGCAGATTGACCCGGAGAGCTTCTATCCATTAGCAAGACAGAAGAAGAAAGCCTTCTCCGCTCGCCGGAACCAGGTACCAGCTCCCTGCGTAGGGAAGGGCCGAAGCGTTCCAGGAAGGGGATGAAGGCAAAAGCTCAGTATAAGGCGGCCCTCAAGTTACTGAGCCGGCTCCAGGGCAAGGCGGATATCTCCCAAGAGAATTCCAAGCTAGCATGCACTGAGCAACTGGTACAGGAGGGCCGCAAACACTACGCGGAGCTGCACCAGATGCAGGCAGCGAATGGTGGATTCGCTAACAAGGTGGAGGAGATGTTGGCCACCAAGAGGCAACCCTCGATTTAGAGCGCTGTCAAAGACACTCCGGCGATTAAGCGGAGATGCGTGACCAAGGTGGCCACCCCCCAGCCGAAGGCAAGGAAGCCGACACAGAAGGCCATGAGCGAAGTGTCCAAGAGACATCTCATTGTGGCCTTGATCGACCGCAGCGACGAGAATGAGAAGATGACGGCGGCGCAGTGGAAGTTAGTCCACGCGCAGCTCGTTGAATCATTGTTCACGCGAGTGGAGGAGGACCCCAGCGCTCCCATGCCCACGTTCGATGGAGCGGGATGGCTGAACGGGGTCAAGATCCTCAAATGTAACGACGACCCAACGCGGGAGGGGGACAAGCTGGAGCTGGTAGACAGGGATCTGATCCCGTCCACACCAAAGGCGAAGGTGCTTCTCCCTATTGCTGTCCAGGGGGAGCGAGCACTGAAGCTGCTGCAGAGGCAAAAAACGGACGTGCCAACGGCCGACTGGAAGGTGTTGTATGCGATTAGCCCACTACCCAACGAGGGGGCCAGCATGTTATCCTCCAGATCAGCAAGGAGGAAGAGGATATCTTGTATCCCAAGTTCGGGATGATGGCGCGGGGAGTAGGTAGCGTATATCTACGGTTCAAAAAGCGCCACCCCGAGGACAAAGATGCGCACACCCTCCAGGCAGGCGAGGTCGAAAAAGACCTAGATCTCGAGACCATAGTGGAGGCCGTCCAGGGGCTTGCGCTGGACGACTCGGAGAAAGAGGAGGACGGTGACCTGACGATCATAGTCAACCCGTCGTGTGAGGTTGAGTTAGCCACCCATGACGCTAAAGGTGCTGCAACTCAACCTCCATAAGAGCACAATAGCGTCTGCGGAGCTCCTCATTGCCATGGAGCAAGGGCCCGCCGACATAGCTTTATTCCAGGAGCCGTGGATTGCGTCAGACAACTCTGTGGCCGGGCTAAAGTCCTTAAATTACAACCTTCTCCACTCATCATCGGTAAGCAGGAACAGAACCGCCGTACTCGTACGGAAAGGAATCCATGCTCATCTTATGTCTCATTACAGCACGGACGACCTGACGGTAGTGATGCTGGAGAGCGGGGAAAAGCACTTTATGGCAGCTTCCTGCTACATGGCACACGACAGGCCCGCACCACCGAAAGAACTTAGGAGTCTGGTGACGGAAGCCGGCTCCAAAAATGTCCAACTCCTCATTGGCGCAGACGCCGACGTCCGTCACAATGTGTGGGGAAGCCCCAACATCAATGATAGAGGTTAGTCACTCCTAGACTTTATCTTATCCACTAACTTAGACGCAGCAAACGTGGGGGAGGAATACACCTTCGTAGGTCCCACCTCGTCAAACGTGTTAAACCTAACTCTTGTCACGGGAAAGGGGACTTTGGTATCTGACTAGAGAGTCCTCTTTGTCTTCCTCCCAAAGGCAGGAAAGTGCAGCCACGTGAGTCCCAAGGATTACAGACCGATAAGCCTTACCTCCTTTATACTAAAAACACTAGAAAAGCTGTTGGATTTACACAACGGGAGTGAGGTAGGGGGACTGATGTCAATAAACCAACACGCCTACACCAAAAGGAAATCAGTGGAGACGGCACTACACTCGCTAGTATCCACCATCGAGAGCGCCCTTCACAGTAAAAAGTATGCAATGGGAGCATTTGTTGACATCTCCGGAGCATTCAACAACGTGGCCACAACCGCAATAACAAGTCGCCTAGAAGCGAATAACATACACCCAACAATCAACGTTTAGATCAAAAACCTCCTAAGTTGTAGACGGGTGCAATCTGAGTGGGGCACCGCTTCCATGGTTAAGAGGGCACACAGAGGCACACCTCAGGGTGGAGTCCTGTCGCCACTACTGTGGAATATGGTGGTCGACGACCTCATCAAGAGATTTGAAAGGAAGGCCCCAAAGATAACAGCCTATGCAGATGACATAAGTGTTAAGACCTTAAAAGAAAAGTCTAAACATTTGCGAGTTGAGTAGTAAATTCAAAATAAATTTTATTCTTAAAATCAGAGCCTTATATATGATTTGTCAATGAGGTAGGAGGTACAATTTTGTAGTCTATAATTATCGTTAGTGCATGCTTACATTAGTGTTATTTTAAGAATGCATTGGTTAAGTGTTTTCCCCACTTGTGTTTTGTTGTGGTATCTTTTAATAGGCTACAGATTTTTGTTTACCCCGAACTGTCATTACTTATATACTTTATGTGATTTTTTTTAGAGATCCCTTTTTTGCATACATGAGTGGATACATACACAATAACATGTTTGTTCGGAGCAGAACCCAGCCGATTAGTTGCTTGCCAAATAGCACCTAATTTTTGGCCCTCAGCTGCTTATTTTGTTTGTTATGTCTATGTCACTCATTTGTTTGTTAAAGCTTTGCGCGTGCTTGCCCTGCTTAGCTCTCCCTGCCAGCTCGCTCTTCGCTATCTCCGCTTTGCGTCTGCCTACCGACGTCAGCCGAGCGAAGCTACGCTCAGCGATCGGAGCGGCAATGTAAAGGGCAGGCAAGCCACACTTGCAATTTGGATGTCACGCATTAATAAACATATCGTAATTTTATTTCTGCGCCGAGTTTTATTTAATTCGAAATAATTAGTCGGCCGATTGGGGATAAAAAACATTATCTCCACAATGTTTATTTTTGAACATTCTGCAAGGGTCCGAAAGTGGCATGGTTTCGACGATAATATGTTCATGTTGAAACATTCTGCAAAGGGCCTAAAAGTGGGCATGGCTTTGTATTTTGATTCTTGTGAACCTTTTTTGTACATTTTCTTTATAGCTATAATTACAAGTACAGATAATCATTTACAGTCAATTACAGTGGGTAGGGAAGAACTATCGCTTGTAGTCTTCGTGCTACTTTAATTCTTTTATGTCATAGATTATTAATATCACTATTATTATGATTCCTATAATCAAGGCCGCATGTCCAGATACGTGATGGAACTTAAGTCCTTTTAAATCATGATGACCTTCTTTTAACAATTTTAATTCGTCTCTTAACTTATCCATTTCTTCTGTATGGTTAATTAATGGTACTGTTAATGGATTCCAAACAATTTTTGGTATTTTACTTATATTACTTGTATAAAAGGATGAAATTGGCTCGTAGCTTTCTGTTTGAATACTGTGATGAGGTACTAGTATTTTCTCATCCGTTCGCACAGTACAACCATTTATAATTGTTAAAATTTCTTGTTGCGGAAGATCAATTAGTTCTTGATTTGAATTCTAGCATTAGTGTTTACTGGAACTTTGAAGAGCCAACTACCCTGCCTTTCTAATTCGACCCAAAACTATCCTGTCTCTGCTATCTTCCTATACACGCGATTTGAATTACCTTTTACTACTACGAGTACTTCTGGTCTCTTTTGGAGTAATTTCTGAGTCTTACTCTTCTGACTCAATTCCACACATTATAGTTATAAATCGTGTTATCAACCCGTCTTAATGTTTTATAGTTACCACTCTGACTCTATCGTCCTTAACTTTATGTATTTCTTCTATTTTTCCCAAGGGCCATCTAGCTGGGTGACAGGTTTCATCTTTTATTAATACAATCTGTCCTTTTTTAATATTCTACATTCCTATTTTCCATTTATTTGTTTTCTATTTTCTTTGTTGCAGTGTGTGCAAATAATCTTTTTTCCATTTAATCCAAAATTCTCTTTTCATTTTCTGAATTAATCTCCATCTATCCAGATTCACGATTTTTTCCTCTGAAATTGTCTCCATCGGGCCAAGTATTGGCCTTCCAATAATAAAATGACCTGGTGTTAATACATCCAGATCGTCAATATCATTTGTAGCTGTATACAAAGGGCGTGAATTTAGTACCGCTTCAATTTGACATAATAGAAGTGAGGCCCTGCCGGGGGAATAAAATGCCACTCGATCTGTTCTCTTTCTAATATTGGAACAACTTTAATGTTGTCTCTGAGTAATGTTGTCTCGGGTGCGACATTGTAGCTCTGTGTTTCGGCAGATTTCCCATAATTTGTTCTGCAGTATTCTGTCGATACCTAGCACAGGTGACACACTCTTTAAGTTTTTTCTTTAAGCAATTTTTTAGCCCAAATATCCAAAACTTTCGCTGGATATAGTTTCGCATCAGATTAATTCCACCGTGCAACGTTTCTTTATGTGCATTCTTGATAATTAAAGACGTCAAGTGACACTTATCTAAAATCAAGGGATGTTTAACCTCAAATTCCGCGTTGGAGTTTTGCAATCTACCTCCAACTCGTAACAATCCGTCTTTATCTAAGAACGGATTTAAGCTTAATAGTTTATTTTTTGTTTCTATTTCCTTTTTATTAATTAGGCTAGCTATTTCGGAACTGAATTGGATAGCTTGTTGTTGTTTTACTATTAATACTTTGGCGCTCTTAATCTCCTTCACTGTCAAAAATAGAGGAAATTCTTTCTTTTTGGTTTTGATTTGAATAAACCTCAATACATATGCAACGACTCTTTCTAGTTTATGCATAAACGAATATTTTTGTAATAATTCACAAAAAATGTTATTTTTTGCTATTACCATTGTTGTGCCAACAACTAATTTTTCTTAAATTTCCTCTTTTGGCCAATGTTCCTTAGACTTCGCCAACCATTGAGGCCCTTTCCACCAAATCTAAAAAACTTTTAACTTATCTGCACTAATGCCCCTTGATGCTACATCTGCTGGATTGTCTTCAGTTCTAATGTGTCCCCATTTAATTTCTTTAATCTTTCTTACTTCGTCAGTTCGACGCCTGATAAACTTGTTTTTGTTGTCTTCATTCTTTATCCAGGCTAGAGTAATAGTAGAATCACTCCAGGCATAACACTCTACATTACTTCCAACCGCTACTTTCACCCGTTGAATTAATTTTGCCAGAATATATGCTGCGCAAAGTTCTAATTTTGGAATAGTTTTCCGATTCTTCTTTGGATTAACTTTGCTTTTGCTGGCTATTATAATTGTAGAACTATCTACCTTGGCATACACTACGGCAGCATAAGCCTTTTCGGATGCATCGGCAAACCCATGAATTTGCATTGACTTATTGTGCTTAGAATTTAGCCATCTTGGTATCCGAATGCTCTCTAACTCTGTTTAACTATTTTTAAATGAATTTCATTCCCGATTATCCTGTTCTGATAATTCTTCATCCCAATTTTTGTCTGCTAGCCAAAGTTTTTGAATAAATAATTTTCCGATAAGTGTCACTGGAGACAACCAGCCTAAGGGGTCATACATCTTGGCTAAAGTAGATAATACTATTCTCTTGTTATTTTTCTTAATTGGTTCATAGTGGAAATTGAACCTAAACTCGTCTTCAATCGGTTCCCATTGTAGTCCTAAGGTTTTGACGGATTCATTCACCTCAATGGTTAATACTTTATTTTCTTGGTCATCTCTAATGCCTTCTGTAATTTCTAGGATATTTGTTATCCACTTTCTTAAGTTAAACCCAACCTTATTAAACTTCCTTTACATGCTTTTTAGCATGCAGTATCCTGTCGGCACCTGTCATCAGGTCGTCCATATAAAAATCATTCTTTATGATTTCCCTAATTTCTTGATTTTTGCAATTATCTGCTATTGCAACAAGCACCCTGGTTGCTAAGTAGGTACAGCTGAAGCTGTACCGTACACAACGGTTGTAACTTTATAATCTTTTAACTTTTCGTTAGAGTTATCTCTCCAAATTATATGCAAATATTGTTGATCGTCTTTATCATACGTTCCCTCACGGGACACTGGCTAATAGGCACCCACGCTAACATGCTTGGGGCCCCACATAACGATTTTTGTCGCAGCTGTAGAGACGAGGAAGAGGAGGAGACAGTGGAACATCTGTTCTGCTCCTGCCCAGCTCTCAGCAGAAGAAGGCTACAGCACCTGGGCTCAGCCTTTCTACACGACATCTCAGAGATGTCCAATCTACATATGTCCCAGGAGGATAGCAAACTTTGTGAGAGCATCTGGGTGGGATAATTGCTGACAGGAAGTCTCACAACGCAGGAAGGAATGATCCTATGCGGTATCACAACGGGCCGAAACCGGCCTAAGTGTGACGGGCTCCGAGCGAGCCCAACATTAATTTGCCGGTACATTTTTTCAATGTCCGCAGATATTACAAATGGCTATTTACGCCATTTCACCATAATATCGAAGATATCTTTTTGGACCATTGGTCCAACCCCCATGATATCATTTAAACTTTTATTAATTGTGGTTTTTGCTGAAGCATCGAAAACCACCCTCAGCTTTATCGTTAGACATCTCTTATGACTCCTTGATGGGGTAAATAATACTTCCCATCTTGTTTGGACTCTACCATATGTCCTAGGTTTTTATATTCATGCATGAACTTTACGTAATTTTCTTTTAATATTTTATTATTGCTGAGCTTTCTTTCTAAACTATAAAATCGCGCTATAGCTTGGGGTTTTGAATCTCCTAAATCCTTTTCTTTTTTAAATGGTATTTTAACCACATACCTACCGTTCTTATCTCTTCTTGTTGTTTCCAAGAAATGCTCCTCGCACACATCTTCTTCTACGTCATTCTTTTCACTTTCCAATTCCCAGAACCGCTCTAAGTCCCCAACTTCAATTGTTGTCGCTACAATAAATTTATCACCTTTTGATTTGGTGCAACCGGATATAATCCATCCGAATTCTGTATTTTGTCCAAGTAATCCGTATATTTTTACTACTCCGTCTTTTAAAATATGGGTATACAAATCTATTCCAATTATTACATCTACCCTACTGGGTTTATTAAAGTTAGGGTCTGCCAACATATAATCTTGCCACTTAGTTTTTCTTGGTCAGCAATTCCCAAGCGGCATTATAATTCTCCAGCGGCCCAGTTAAAAGGTGAGCTACCATACTCCGTGCCTCACCCTTTATCGCGATTTTAAAATAATTGAATTTTAGAGATGTACTCAGACTATCTCTGTTATGAATTAATTCACAAAATGTTTGTGAAAAGCCGTCCCACTCTTTTTCTTCGCCCGAGAATGTGGGTACTTCCACTTTCGAAAGATCAGGCAAATCGATATCTTCTTTTTTTATCGTTGCCCTTTTAGTATCCATGCTGTTTCCCTCAGCTACGGCTTGCATCCTAACTTCTAGGCTGCTTAACATGCTTTGAATATCAAAGTCCAACTCGACGATCTGTTCGCTGAAGCTGTCGTTTGTTTCATAGCTATGATTAAACTCCTCCATTTTAGAGCTCATTATATTACTGAGGAACTCAATTTTTCCCTTTCTCATTCTACACTCTCCCAGTTTAGCTTGATCTATCCTTAGCATGGTTTGCTCTAAATACGTTTTCAGGTTTTCCACTATTCTGTCGATTTCCTCAGATACTTTTTCTATGCTATTTGGGCTCTTTGTCTTCCTTCAAAGTTCCAGTCTCCACTGATTGTAACTTTGTTATTTCTATCTTCATTATTTCATTATTTTTTGACTCTACATACATTTTATGTATGTCTTCTATATTTTTAATCATTTTTTCGAACTGCTGTCTCTTATAGTAGTCATGATCGACTACTCCATATGCTAACAGTGCAGAATTATTGCCTGTAACTTTGTTTTTAAGGTCTCCTAACCTTTGGATTACATCGCTGGTCAAATGACCAGCTTCAATCTTCTCAATCTCCTTTGCTATCGAGGCTTGAGCCTCTATTAGCTTAATTATTTGTTCCGATAACATCTTACTTTAATTTGTTACTTAATTAGGCTTAACAAAACAAATTTAAAATATCTGACTTAGCTGATGAATTCTGCTTCTGCTGTTGTTGCTACTGCTGCTGAAGTCGCTGCTGCTGATGTCGTTGTCGCTGCTGCTGGTGTTGCCTCTGCTTATGTCGCTGCAGCTTTTGTCACTCCTGCTGATGTCGATGCTGCTGAAGTCACTGTCGCTGATGTCGCTGCAGTTATTGTTGCTGGCACAGTGGGCACACACAAACCAATTTATTTTATTTTTTTTTCACAGTCACTGTTATTTGCCACCGTTTTTTTTCAATTTCTAGCCATTAAGAACTTTCGATGTTTCGGATTATTATTTTTTTCTTTCGATGTTCCGGCCTCGAAAACGCCACCGTCGCGAAAAATTTGTATTTTTCAATTACAATAGATATACATCTTTCGTTATCTATTAAAAATACAGCCTGTTTAGCTCGTATTTTTCCAATTAATTAAATGAAACTTACGTTTCATTAATTTAAAGGAGCTCGTTTAACTCCGTGCTCTTACCACAGGGGGGGAAACAACGGACAGTCTCGAAGGACCAAAATGTTAAGACCTTAAAAGAAAAGTCTAGACATTTGCGAGTTGAGTTGTAAATTCAAACTAAATTTTGTTCTTAAAATCAGAGCCTTATATATGATTTGACAATAAGGTAGGAGGTACAATTTTTTATTCTATAATTATCGTTAGACCTACGCAAAGGATACATTTTACTGCGGGTGTCTATTTGAGTGCATGCTTACATTAGTGTTATTTTAAGAATGCATTGGTTAAGTTTTTTCCCACTTGTGTTTTGTTGTAGTATCTTTTAATGGGCTACAGATCTTTGTTTACCCCGAACTGTCATTACTTATCTACTTTATGTGATTTCTTTAGAGATCAGTTTTTTGCATACATGAGTGAATGTGTACAATAATATGTTTATGTTTAAACATTCTGCAATTGGCCGAAAGTGGCATGGTTTCGACGATAATATGTTCATGTTTGAACATTCTGCAAAGGGCCGAAAGTGGCATGGTTTTGTATTTTGATTCTTGTGAACCTTTTTGTGTACATTTTATTTATAGCTATAATTAGAAGTACAGATAATCAATTACAGTGGGTAGGGAATTTCTGTCGTTTGGAGTCTTCGTGCTACTTTAATTCTTCTTATGGCATAGATTATTAATATCATTATTATTATGATTCCGATAATCAAGGCCGCATGTCCAGAAACATGATGGATCTTAAGTCCTTTTAAATCATGATGACCTTCTGTTAACAATTTTAATTCGTCTCTTAACTTATCCATTTCTTCTGTATGGTTAATTAATATTACTGTAAAATTCATACATAGTTGGATTATTGTTGGTAACACCGCGAGATCTGATTAAATAAAATAGATTTTCCAATGGGTCTTGGTTTAATTTGGATGTTGCAATATACAACATTTCAGCACTTTCACTCAAAACCTTTTGGGCCAATGAAAGTATGGAGTTGATTGTTAAAATCATACCCTTTATGCAGTAGACTTCCTTTGAGTATTTAAATTCTTCAAAATATTTTCCCATATCCGACAGGGTCTCATTGAAAAGATTTTTGTCTTGCAGTGGACTCCTAAATGGGTTTTTATCGTAGACATGACTATTTAGAGAGTCAAATAATCTATTCATTTGTTCAATAAATGTGGCCGTCTCTTCTGCACTTTCTTTGCACTTTAAGAAGCCTCCAGAACTAATCATTGTTCGACCTTTATTTTTTCAAAGCTGTTTGGATATACATATATGCTTTGTTGTTAACTTCGGGCAGAGTCTCGTTGAGTTTCTGGAATCGATTTCATACAGTTCTTCGACTATTTTCCATGAAACAAAAGCATCAGGGGTGGAGAGATTTCTATTTCTATTCCGACCTCGTCGGACACAATTGAACGCCAAGAACTCCGAATCCATTTGTCGAATGCTTTCTCGCCCGACATCATTAATTCTGCGATCTGTACAGAATTATATTTGAATATATTTTTCAAATTTAGCTAGAAATTTTAGCAAGGCAGAACGTCTGCTGCATTTTCTTCAATAATATTAATGTTCGATGTACTTTTATTGATATGCTTCGATTCGCATATATATTTCCGGCTTTTACGCTTAAATGGCATTTTTTATTAATATTAGTACTCTCCTGTGTATAAATAAATGGTGCGTAAAGTCAGTTCCAGCGAAATTGTTATATTCGTTGACGCAGGTTGCCTGATGCACAAGAAGATGGCTAGAAAAAAATATATACACACAATGTGTAGATTGTTGTCTTTTTGGGGTCTTATACTGCTACCAAACTCAAATTTTGTGCACTATACTATACTATCAAATAAATAATAATTTACTTACCGATTTTTCCTTTTTTTCACTATTTTTACGATTTAACTCCCCGTTTACGTCCTTCTGCTGCGGTTTTTAGTCACAAAATAACACAAAACGAAAAAACGGCGGCGTTGTGCCGGGCCGCAGTTTGATATGTTCGTTCATGTTCTATTACGTGATCCGGCGTTTCTTGCGTATTGTGCCCGTTTTTAAGTCCGTTTGTGATAGTTTTGCGAGACTTTGTCGTCACTCGGCTTTCGTCCGGTAAATGCTCTTTTCTGAGTCCGTCTGCGAGCATTTTGTGAGACTTCCCCCGTACCTAGCTATTTTTTCCGTTATGTTTCACTTTTCTGTCCATTTTTCACCCGTTTTTAAGTCCGTTTGTGATAGTTTTGCGAGACTTTGTCGTCACTCGGCTTTCGTCCGGTAAATACTCTTTTCTAAGTCCGTCTGCGAGCATTTTGCGAGACTCCACTCATCGCTCCCGGATTTTTATCATTTCTAAGTCCGTTTCCGGACATTTTATGATAGTTCCGTTTTACTATCGCTCTTTGGTCCACCATACAGGCGTCGCTGGCACGCATAAATATTTGAACATAATGATTAAAAAGGGATAAGGACTATCGAATTTTTTTTCGTTGACCTGAAAAATAGGAAGATAATAAGTTTTTTTGTAAAATTTAATTTATTATTTTATTATTATTTACTTCTATCCAAAGCAGTCCCCTCCGGGGCAGTTGACCTCTCCAAATACTTACTTTTTATTATAATGGCTTCACTTGAGGCGGTATTTTTGTTTTCCATTGCCTTTTCTTGAAAAAAATCAAAAATCCAACAGATCCCAACACAGAACACTGTGTAAAGCATTCACAAAAAAATTTCGAACCCTATCGATAGTGCCAAACCATCGAAAGTGCCGATAGTGCTATCGATAGTTCTACACCTCTAAAAGCAATCAAGGTCTGAGCAGGGACAACGGTATATAGTTTCAAGTAGTTTCGTGTAAAATACATATACTTATTTGTTATTTGAAAATCATCGATATTTCATCGCTCTCAAAACTTCGAAAACATCGATGTCCGCAAACATCAATGCTTCTCCAGCTCTACTTCATATTTCTCCTCTACTTCCTTGTTGATTATACATAAATACCGTTTTCTGTACATTATGAATTTAATTACCTTCCCACCAAAACGACAAGTTTTTGTGTCACGGCTGGCCCCTGACCTCACATCTAATGATATAATTGCTTTTATTCAAAGCAAAATAAAAGCCGTGGGTTTAAAGGTGGAGAAATTAAACTTCTCTTATGCCAGGGAGATAGCCTCGTTTAAGATAAGCATCTCCCCAACTCAATTTTACACCATTTGCTCCGCCAAATTTTGGCCGGAGCATTTGGTGGTGAAGGAGTTTAAGGCTAAGAAGAAGAATAGGCCCCCCATATCCCTACCAAATCTTTCCAGTGTGCCACCCTCAACCTCAACTTCCTCTTCCTCAACTTCCCGTCTTGCTTCCACCTTACCAAAAAACTATCTTCTCTTTTAGTAACTTATCAGAATGTAAGAGCTTGCGTAGTAAGCTCAGCATTCTTTTCCGGGATAGTGTTGCATTTGCTTCCCACGTTATTGTGTTTACTGAAACCTGGTTAAAGCCGGACATTCTTAGTTCCGAGGTTTTGGCAGGTCGGTACACAACTTTTAGAAAGGACCGTTCGTCTCGACGTGCAGGAGGGGTTCTAATTGCAGTGGACTCTTACTTCACGTCAGAACACTTCACAGTCCAAGTTCAACAGGAACTGGAATTCCTGTGTGTAAAACTGATTCTTCCCGCTTTCGCTATATTCATTACTTGCTCGTATATCCCACCTTCTTCGGATATTTCAATTTATGAGCAGCACTTGTCCGCTTTAACCACTGTTTCTTCCTCGCTATTTATTTATTTATTTATTTATTAAATTAACAATTATCTGTTAATAATGGTACTTAGTTACTAAAGGCGGAAAAGATAAGTTAAAAGTTAGCTAAATTTAAATGATTATAAATATTGCATGCAATTAGTTTAAGAGACAGTTCAGGGGATAGGGTTTGACAGAGGGAGTTATAATTATGGCATAAAACCCTAAAAGGTTCATGATCAGCATAATTAGACCTACATATGGGTAGACGGATAGGCCTAAAAGTACGGGTAGGTCTAGATGGAACGGCCAAGTCAATCTGACCCAAGAGAGTTTGGGAGTCAACAGTCCCAAGAAGGAGCACGAACATTCCGCCATTGCATATTCTGCGATGGTGCAACGACGGCAGGTCAATAAGATTTAGCCTAGACCGGTAGGGTGGCAAGATTCTACCTGAGTCCCAGTTAAATTTCCGAAGGGCAAAAATTAAAAATTGCTTTTGCACGGATTCAATAACAGCCTGCTGTACTTTATACTGCGGGCTCCACACACAAGAACAATACTCCAATATAGGACGTACTAACGAGATGTACAGTTGTTTCGTAACGTACGGGTCGTCAAACTCCTTGGACCAACGCTTGATGAACGCTAAAACACCCTTAGCTTTATTTACAGTTGCAGCTATATGGGTGTTAAAACACATCTTATGATCAAAAAGGACTCCAAGGTCATTTGAACTCGAAATTCGCTCAAGGACATGATTTCCTAGAACATATGGGACAAAATGAGGAGCGCGACGGTAAAATGTCATAAGTTTGCATTTGGAAAGGTTCAGAAAAAGAAGATTAGTTGAACACCACAATAGTAGTTCACTTAGATCAAGTTGAAGGCGTGTGTGCAAATACCAATCAGAGTAAGAAAGACAGATTTTGACATCATCAGCATACATTAGTGTAGTAGAGTATGTTATAACTTGAGGAAGGTCATTCACAAATAAAATGAACAGAAGCGGGCCCAGATGACTTCCCTGTGGCACACCTGAAGTAACATTTACAGTATTTGACAACACGTTAGAAAACAAAACACGTTGAGTACGGTTAGAGAGATAGGACAAAATCCAATCTAGAAGATTCGTTGGGAACCCTAATAAAGAGAGCTTGTGAATAAGCAGAGCATGGTTCACAGAATCGAATGCCTTGCTGAAGTCAGTAAAAACTACATCCGTCTGCGAACCAATTTGAAAACCACGGTGGATTAGGTTAGAAAACTCAAGAAGGTTAGTCGATGTTGAACGATGTCTGAAAAAACCGTGTTGCGACGGAGATATCAAGCTGCAACAAAGATGTTGCAGTTGCCGGGTGACTAGGAACTCAAGAAGCTTCAGGATGGCGGAAAGCTTTGCGATACCACGATAGTTTTCAATGTTTGATCTTGAATCTTTTTTGTGAAGCGGAATGATATAGGACTCATTCCAAATTACTGGGAGACAAGATTGTTCCAAGGAGAGGTTGAAGAGAAAGGTCAAGGGTTTGCAAAGGGACTGGGCACAGTGTTTTAAGATGCAACTTGGTACCTTATCTGGACCCGCAGAAAACGACGTGTCCATAGATGACAAACCTTCCAGAATAACGCTTTCCTCGAAAAAGGGCAGAAAAATGCTGTTAGCTTGAGGTAGCTGGTACGGATACGGAGTGGATGCGTTGTAAATATGAGACGAGTACGTTGTTTGAAAAAAGTTAGCGAATAAATTTGCAATACCAACAGCAGAAGCTTCTGTTTTGTTCTGGAAATGAAGGGACGGAGGAAAACCGTTTGACTTGCGCTTAGAGTTGACGAACGAATAGAATTTTTTAGGATCACTACGAAAGTTTCTACTACATTGTGAAAGGTAATGATTATAACACTGACTATTGACGGCAAGGAATAGAGAGCGAGCGGAGGAGTATAGAGCTAAGGACAACGTGGAGCCCGACTTCTGGTACTTTTTATAGAGCCGGGATTTATTATTTTTTAAGTATGACAAATACTTGGAGAACCAGGGAGGCTTGGACGATACAGGTACAGTGATATCTGGAACAAACGTATTTAGGGCGGAGTAAATAGAACTATAAAACGAGTTAACAGTTGCATCTATGTTCGGTAATGAATAAAGAAACGACCAATCAACACGCGAGAGATGTAGATCTAAATCGATAAAGTTTGTTTTGCGAAAACACTTTATGTGACAAGGAGCCATGGAACTGTCAGCACCTCCAGATTGTGTACACTCCAGTGATATCAACAAAGTTGGATGGTAAGGATCTTCAGGGAATGATATTGGGCTTGCTCTAGATACCGTAGCAAGAGAACCATCGTTAACAAAAACGAGGTCAAGAAGTCTGTCCCTAATGTTTTTAACGGCATTAATTTGGACAAGGGAAATATCCGTTAGCCCATTGATAAAGTCGTTATGACAATTGGGAAACAACAGGTTAGCGTCATCACAAGGCAGCCAAGAAAGAAATGGGAGGTTAAAGTCCCCCATGACAATAATTCGATCATTGCACCCTAATGCAGAAACAACAATATTAATTGCTGAGAGGTGGTGTAAGTAAAGCTCAGCATCAGACCTGGGAGGAATGTAAGAGCAGGTTAAATAGAAAAATGCGGAGCCAACACGAACTTTGACTGCAACAAATTAAATTCCGTGAATGTTATTAAATGGGAATAACTCAGATGAGAAAACAGATTTAACTGCAATCAGAACCCCACCTGCAAAAGATGGGCGGTCCATTCTATAAATAGTGTAACTATCAATGAAAATTTCATGATCATTGACAGAGGAGTTAAGCCAGGTTTCGGTAAACGCGATGGCATCGAAATCAAAGGACGCGCTATTAGTATGAATTTGACGCAATTTTCCCAGCAAACTGCGAACGTTCTGATAGTGCATGGAAAAATAGTACATCAGTTTTTTGGAGCATGTTCGGTAATTCTTGGATTCGAGTTTGAATCTTTGAGAAGGAACTCATGCACAATTGTATGCTCAGGCCATATTTACGGTTCTAGAGAACGGGATAGTAAAGAATCAGGGAGAAGAATTTTAAATGATGATATGTTGCGCTTATGTTTAAATGTAAATTTAGTCACAACTATATCAACATGCGAAGTGTTAAGTTTAGAGGAAAGATGTTGTTTAACATCCTCTGTTGTAGCCTCAGGAATAAGACGAGAAACAAATATTGCTTTCCGAGGGACCACTGCTCTAAGTTGAAGTCCCGAGCGAGATCGAGATGGTGGAGCCACTCCTAAAAGAGATCTCGGTCTAAGGGCAGAGGAATTGGCAGCAATGGTTGTAGCAGGAATCGGAGTAGGAAATGGGGAAGGAATTGGAGCAGGAATTGGAGCAGGAATTGGAGCAGGAATTGGCAAGACGTCGTCAGCAACCAGCACACCCGCACTAGGAGCACTCACCGCGTCAGAAGTGACGGCCACATTGCTCGGTGTAAAGAACTCCGGAGCCACCGTTGGCGGATTTACAGACAACGGCGTGACATGACTACACGGAAATGCTGCCGATGGATGAAGGTGGGAGGCAGGCGTACCAATCGGATTAGGTTGCAAGAGATTGGTATCATTATGCGGAATTTTCCGTCTAGGCGATTCGCTCAAGAGTTTGAGCCCAAGAAACTGTGATTCAAGGGCAAGAAAATTCTCGTTGAGAGCCACAAATTGTTTCCGGACATCCAGAAACCCAGTTCGAGTCTGTCTCATAAATGTGCGCATTTCGGCCACAATCTCCCGACAAGCCAGACATGACCAAGACAGGCCCATGCGTTTCGAGATCAGATCATTCAGCCGGCCAAAATTTCCACCACCAGCACATTTTATGTGGGCAAAATTGTCGCACAGCCAGCAGCTAAGAAATGAATCACCAATGATAACACCACCGAATTCACATTTCTTTGCACTACAAACGATTGCCATTATTGACAGCAATAGAATCACTGTGCACGAATAATAAAAGAACGGAGTGAGATCGCAGGTAAAGTAGGAGAGCAGACAGCAGAGCGAGCCAGACAATCAGCTGCAGCAGCAATAATTCAAAGCAGATGATCCAACGAAGTGCAGAAAACGAGCAGTAAACTCACCAAAGCAGAGACACAAAAGAAAAGTCCACAGTGAGGGAGAGTATAGGCAATCCAGAGAGAGTGATAGCAACAATGCGAGCAGCCCGCTTATGCTCACGAGAGAGTGTGGGCGATGCAAACGCTGATGCGCGAGAACAGTGCACACCGAAGAAGCGATAACGAAAAGCAGACTGAGCAAAAAACAATAACAAATTGCCTGCACGAGTCCGATGGGTTACGATTGCAATATTGAATTTATATTAAACACTTGTTTACAAACAAAACACTGGTGGTTAACACAAAGTAGAATCAAATTAAAGATATGCGATAATATATCAAAACAAAGTCACAACAATGTTGTATGATATTTAGGCAAAGGGCGGAGAATGCGGGAGCAAGAAAAAAAACACAACCGGCTTAAGCAAGAGCTAGAAGCGAATGATAAAGATCTGATAAAGATAGTATGATAGCTCTTGATGACTTCAACTTGCCAGGAACTGTTTGGTCTTCGGTAAACGAGTCTAGTATCCTAGTGCCCATGTCACGACAAGACTTTGTTGACGGCTTGCTTGACCTGTCCCTGTCTCAAGTCAATCATGTGAAAAATTCCTTGGGTCGATTGCTTGATCTATGGCTTTGTATCGGATCCGACCATAGTGTTGTTAACCCGAGCCCTTCCGCTCACTATACCTGAAGACGCCTACCACCCAACTTTCGAGGTGTCGCTAGATATAGGACCAACTGTATTGGATCGGTCGAGTAGACTACCTGAACGTGTCCGCTGCTTTCGTAAAGCCGAGTTTGCGAAGCTTAATAACCTAATTAGGGATTTTGATTGGTCCGATTTGTACTTGTGCACTGATGTCACAAAAGGCACAAACATTTTTTACAATGCTCTTGGCACATTTTGTCCCGCTTTCTTGGCCGATTAGATCTGGAAAACCCCCTTGGTTTACCCAAGAGTTATCCAGTCTAAAAAACTTAAAATCAAGACTTTATAAAAAATTTCAAGAAGTGGGCTCTCCTACTTCTCACTCTCGTTATGTAATAGCTCGTTCAAACTTTTCAGTTCTTAATTCTCAATGCTATAAGAGCTACCTATCTCGTTGCAGGACACGTTTTTCTCAGGACCCTAAACAGTTTTACTGCTTCGTAAACAGTAAGCGTAGAACGTCCGCACACCCATCCTCGCTATCATTTTGTAATACTTCGGCAAATAATGATCAGGCAATTGCCGATCTTTTTGCCCAGTTTTTCCAAGCCACCTATTCTGAGGGAAGCTACTCTGGTCAACCGTACCCATACGGATTACCGAGGTCGAACGGCATTTTCAGTCCCTTGTTAAATGAATATTCCCTACTTCATGATCTTCGACTAGTTAAGCCGGTGTTTTCACCGGGTCCAGACGGGGTTCCAGGTTGTGTACTCAGGTACTGCGCCGAGGCCCTGTGTGGACCTTTGCTTAAAGTATTCACCCTGTCCATTGATTCCTCTTGCTTCCCCCCAATCTCGAAGGAATCGTTTATAATTCCTCTCCATAAAGTCTGATGCAAAAAATTATAGAGGTATAGCAAAGCTATCCGCTATTCCCAAAATGTTTGAGAAGGTTTTAACTCCGCACTTGCAACATCTCTGCAAGTCACTTATATCTCCAACTCAGCATGGATTTATAAGACGGCGATCAACCACCACGAACTTGTTAGAGTTTACCTCTTTCATTATTAAAAGCTTTCAAGGTAACTTACAGACGGATGTTATTTACGCCGACTTTAGTAAAGCATTCGACTCTGTAAACTATTCCCTTTTAGCACATAAACTTGACCTTTTAGGGTTTCCGCCCAACCTCCTGAGATGGATTTCGAGCTATCTTTGTTCTAGGTCTCAAAGAGTCCTCTTGAAAAACTCCCTCTCTTTACCAGTAAAGGTTTCTTCGGGAGTACCACAAGGCAGCCATCTAGGCCCCTTACTCTTCACACTCTTTATTAATGACTTGCCTTCAGTATGAACATACTCTCGAGTACTTATGTATGCGGATGATGTTAAACTCTGTGTCCAGTACAAGGACATTTCATTTCATTCTCGCTTGCAATCCGATCCAATAACTTTCAGTCATGGTGTTGTGCAAACTTGTTACACCTTAATGCCTCGAAATGCAAAGTTATGACATTTCATCGTTCTAGCCCTTTGTTGGCTCCCTACACCCTATTTGGTGGTTCTGTTGAGAGAATTACCCTGGTGGATGATCTGGGTGTTATGTTAGACCCCAAGTTAAAGTTTTCCGAACACATTTCTACCATGGTGAATAAGGCCATGGGCGTGCTTGGGTTTATAACGAGGTGGTCAAAGGAATTTGACGACCCCTATATAACAAAGACTCTCTATACCTCGTATGTATGTGTATGGTGCCATCAGTACAAAGTACACCAGGACCGTATAGAATCAGTACAGAAAAACTTTTTACTCTTTGCTCTGCGGGGCCTTAACTGGGATGCGGGTGTAAGACTCCCATCTTACTCTAGTAGACTACTATTAGTAAACCTCCCATCCTTAGTTAACCGTAGAAAAATTCTTGGTGTGATTTTTATGCACAACTTGATCAGGGGTGACATAGACAGCCCTGATCTGTTGAGCCGCATAAACTTCACGATTCCTATTAGACTTACTAGAAATTTTATACCGTTGTTCATTCCATTTTGTAGATCGAATTATTCCTTGCATGAACCGTTTAGGGTCTTATGCTCGGATTATAATTCCCTCTACCATATTATATCCACCACTAATTCTCTTCCTCTTATTAAATAACTAATCCTTACACACCTTTCTAGTAATTAGTAATTGTTGTGGTATTTGTATTTTGATTGCATGCTTAGTTTCTTAGTAAGTTTACTGCTAATTTTCCTCGAATGTTCGGCTTGGCATAGACAGCCCTGATCTGTTGAGCCGCATAAACTTCACAATTCCTATCAGACTGACTAGAAATTTTATACCGTTGTTCCTTCCACTTTTTAGATCGAATTATTCCTTGCATGAACCGTTTAGGGTCTTATGCTCGGATTATAATTCCCTCTACCATATTATATCCAACACTAATTCTCTTCCTCTTATTAAATAACTAATCCTTACACACCTTTCTAGTAATTAGTAACTGTAGTGGTATTTGTATTTTGATTGCATGCTTAGTTTCTTAGTAAGTTTAGTGCTAATTTTCCTCGAATGTTAGTCTAATAGCTATCTTTCTTGCATGTTCGCGTTTGGTTCGGCTACGCACCGCGCGTCATGCGGCAGCGCCCCTCGGTCGGTTGGGCGGGAGGAGGGCTGCGTTTTGCCTGGGATCCGCGCGTAACAGCCTTCTGCTGGTGTCACACGGGCCACTTGACGGTCCAGTAACTGCATCGCCTCTTCAAAGATGCAGTCATTGCATGTCAACGTAAAAAAAAAAAAATTAATTAATTAGAAACACTTTTAGAGCAGCACTTCTTGCACTTCTCCCTGAAGAGGTAAAGCCAAATGCAAAAAAACATTTCAGCACTGCAATGAACGTAAACAGATAAGAAAAAAAGGACAGCATAATTTTTAGCTACCTGATCTCATCATTATTCTCCCATGTTTTTTCGTTTCTTCGTCTACTGGTGAGACGTTTCATCCCAACCGAATAAGTTCGGTGGCTGGTGCGCGGTGGGTTGTAAAGTATACAGAGAAACATTTTTTTTCTCTCTTTTTTGAGTGGTTCGGCGTTCGTTTACCATTGGTTTAGCTCGAAAAGTACCCATGTAGGAAGCAGTCAAATAAATAGTTCGGACATGGTCAACCGCTGCCGCCAGTACTAGAGGGAAATGGTATTTAGCCTTATATACATACACCCAAATTCGTAGACTAAAAAGTTGGTCGGAGTGCAATCGTGTTGTCGATGTGTGTATCCGCGGCAGGGTATACACACTTATGCTATTGACTGTATTTCCAATGTGCCGTTCCGTAGGCTTCGAAGCACCATGATTTTATACCCGTGGAATAGTTTTTATAATAGCCGGATCGTAAGACGCTGAATTAGTTGTCCGCACGCTTCCATTCCTTGTGAACCGTTTTTTTGATATGTTATATACATATATATATATATATATTCGACGTACCATAAAAAAAACATGGGTACAACAGACGAGTCGCAAGAAAAAGTCTTTGCTCTCTGACCGCAGCCGAAAATTAAGGAAGGAGTACGCCAAAAAGGACCAAAGCTGGTGTGATGATGTAATATTCTTAGACGAAAGCAAATTAAACAAAACTATGGGTTGCCGGAAACCAAATACTGAGCTGCATAAGAATCACTTAAGACCAACAGTGAAACACGGCGGGGGTAGCGTTATGATTTGGGAAAAAGGACTAGGAAATCTGGTGTTCATTGGAGAAATAATGAATCAAGATCAATATCTGAAATTTTTGAAAAAAAAATGTAAGCAGTCAGCAAGGAAAATGGGCATTGGCAACACGTTCAAGTTGCCGTATACGCAAAACGCCAATATCGGCCAAATCCGCGTTAGAGGAACGGCTTCAGGAAGAGTTTGCCAAAATCGGCCACGAATATACCCAAAAAATCATAAAAAATATGACAAACGCCTAAGCGACACATTAAAAAATAATGGGTATCATAATAAGATATAAAATAACGTTTTTTTTTCGAGATTAAGAAGGTTTTTTTTAGTCATATAAGAAAATACCGAATAATAAAGTAACGCAAATTTGGAGCCTTTTTGTTTAATTATATTTTCTGTATCCATTTAACATAAGATCATTATTATATATACCTGTCTGAAAAGGTAAAACTTCAAGCTTTATTCATTAAACATTTTTTTTTGTAGTTGTATGGATTTTGTTCGCGTTTGAGGTTGAAAAAAAAATGCCGAATATTAACGTACCCACTGTATGAAATGTTTTGTGCACCAATTCACACGAATCTTATGACTTATAGGCTATTCACACTGACGACCATTTACCATCCATTTCGGGGATGGTCCGTAAGGTCTTGCCTTTCCGAAAATTTCCCAAAGAAAACCAAAAACGATGACATTTCGTTTTTGGCAGAGATCACCAGAGACCAACTCGAAGAACAGAAAGGCCACCACAGAAAGAAGGAGGAGCACGACATGAGGCAGGAGAAGATGGTGCAGGACTTAATCAGCACCCAAACGAAATTTCAGAACGACTTGTTAGAAGTTTTAAAAAATAAAAATAAATAAGTTTTAATTTTCATTACGGTCTACACAATATTTTGCGATTTCAGATCGTATCTGTTCTGCTGATTAAAGTCAGCAGAACTGTTGCTGCTATCGGGCTGATCCGGCTGCTCATTTGTTGCAAGCTCCCAATTTTGTGTAAAATACAACAGCAAGATATTATGGCACTATAATTTTTGTGGTGGCTATCAAGACCTTTTCCGATTAATTCTATATGCCGAAATAATCGCTATATCTTCATCATCCATTATAAGAAAAAAAAAAATAATAATTTTTCCGCGCAAAGTACTTGGCTGGTGTTCTTACTACAGGACAACTACTTACAGCAGGACTTACTACACCCCCCACGAGGCTGAAATAAATTTTTAGGATCCAACAGAGAACTCACGAAACAGCGGTTGATTTAGTGATAATCCTGCGATGAGAAGGCTGCGTTGTTGCGAGCTGTTGGCAACTATCGCAGGGAATCGAAGAAACTGCTATCACTCGACCCAATGGAATTCGACTCGCAGGCTGCTTTTTATACCCGATACTCAAAATGAGTATTTGTCACAACGTTCCCCCTCGTTTATATTAATGAGGAACGAATCTTTCTGTTTTCAAAGAGGCGATGAAATGAACAAGCTGATTATTACAATGCCGTAATGTACTAATCTTTGCGCTCTTTGCTTCTCTCTCCTTTAGTTGAGCTCACTTTTTTTAAGCGACGAGTGCATGCAGATGAAAAGATAAAATAAGCAAGTATATTAATATATAAATTAACAAAGCCTTATTATTTGGATTAATGGTTTGCCTACTGCAATAATCTAATAATTGGTCAAAAGCGGAAATTGAGCGCGTATTAAGGCATATTAATCTGGTTAAGACAAAACTAAGGAATTCCATGAAACTAAGCAGGACCAATAGCATTCTTGTGCACAAGATAAACTTGTATTGTAAGTGAAAAAATATTACTTTTATTTAAATATAGAGGTATGGCCTACGCAGACTTGGAAAGTGCTGTTTTGACTACGGAGTGCCACATAATTACCTAAGCATGATTGGTACGACCATGTCGTACTAATGCGAATCAGAAGCTAGCCCCACAGAGCTGGTAAGTTAATGAAAATGATATAAAATACATATTAAATATCACTTTAATACAAAATTGTTACGGGATACCTCCGAAGATGACTTTGCAGCAGGTGATCCAGGTGAAGTTGACAGGCCAGTTGATACAGGCCAGAACAACCTTTTTAGTTACTAAAATTAAAAAAAATTGTAATGTTAATGTTAAAGTTTAAGTTATATTGCTTTTATAGAGTGCGAAGTTATTTTAATTATATGAATAGACTTCCAACGAATAGTAGGATATTGATTCGTACGCTGGCAAAACAAAAAGATGCCAGATGCCAGAGTGTCATATGCTCAGAGTCTGTATGGTAAGATTAATGAGTTGCGAAATATTTTTGCAATCTTATGCCGCATCTATGTGATAATGTCATTTTGTGTAATGGATTTGATCTATACCGATCTGATCGGTAAAGAAAAGGTGGGGGTTTTGCTATATACATCAATAAGAAACTCAAGTCCTTGCATCTAGTCAATAATAGTAGACCAAAAAATTTATCAAACAGAGCTGTAGCGCCATTTGGCGTCTAATTGGTGTTATTGTTATTAGGTTTTTGAATCTTATGAAGTCTAGTGTAGGTTAGGATAAGGGCAAAGCGGGAGCGCAATAAAAGCTCGCTCTCTCGCTCTTGGCGAATTCGCCCCGCTTTGCCACTGTAGGTAAGCTAGGCTAAGAAGAAATTGTTTTGAATACTTTGTTAAATTTCCAAAAAAGCTATTTGAATTCAACCGCTCATTTCGTCGTTTAAAATATAAAGATTTTCAGCCACCCAAGTTTTCGGTATTTTTATTTAGAAAAACTATTCTAAAATTTCATAGCTCCCAGGGTGGACTAACAAATTAAAAGAGATAGTGACACGAGTGAAGAATATATTAAAATCTAACATACACATGTACATACATGCATATGTACTCAAAATAAATTACCAAATTGACCGCGACGTGTGCAACAATACCGCAACAATACCCTGTCTGCAGATACATACATATACCAAAGGAAAGCTATGAGCATCCAGCGCCAGAAGAGGAGAGTACAACACCTGGAATTTCCGATTTTATAAAGAGGTATGTTCTTGAATAATATGCTCGAGTGATTTTTGTGGACTGTATTTATTTTGTTCTTTTCCGGTACGGTGTCTATTTGGTACTGAAAATGCCGTCGCAGCGGCGAAAAAGAATATTTGGCGTCTCTTCCAATCTCTTCTTGCTCCCTTTTCCCGATTGCTTCTTCGCTTAGCGATGGACTTATTTCTAAATATGGGAAGTCACGAATATCGTCTGCGTTCCTCAACATCCCGGCCCGCCCTGAAACACAGTTTCTGAACGGGGCAATACCGAAATTTTAGTAATTGGTCGAGTTAATTCGTCAGATGCGGTCTTGAGCTTGACTGCTCGAACCAGTTCGTCCGTTCCTGGATAGGCTTCTATAAGTCGTGCAATGTTCCATGAAGCCGGTGGGCTGTTGGACTTCTTAACAAGCACAACGTCCCCGATCGAGATGTTAGGGATTGACGTGGTCCATTTTGGACGCTGTTGCAGACTGATGCCATTGTTTCCAGAAACCTTGGTACATAGACAGGATACTCTGCCAGTACCCCAATCGACCCACAGGAATGTGACCAAAGTCAGCCTCCAGTATGGTGGTGAGTGGTCGTCCAATTAAGAAGTGAGCCGGCGATAAATAGTTCACCTCAGTATCCGGTGTGTAGCACAGAGGACGTGAGTTGACCACTTCGCTGACCTACGCAAGTAGGGTACGCGTTGAGGTTCCGACGACTCGTCGAAGGTGAAATTTAACCGATCGAACTACCGATTCCCATTTTTCACCCCAATGAGGTGAACCAGCAGGAATGAATACCCATTGGATGCCAGCATCCGCCAAGGTGTGAGTAACCAAGTCGGTGTGTTAGGCAAACGAATAGGTATATATAACCCTTGCTTATACGTGGTTAGCGAACCTTGCCATCCTTGAGATGGATTGGCTTGTGTGCTTGTGTGATACGAATGATCAGTAGATCAGCCATTCGTTGCTGTGATGTATGCTGTCTTTGTCTTTGCCGAACAAATACGAAGGGTGCAGAAACACCAGGGTGGAGGTTGACCCGGTGCTCGAGTTCCAAGATCAGTTTCATGATGCGATGAATCTTTGGTAGCAAAACTGGATGTTTTGCCTCTGCTGGCAATTGTGAGTGATGCTATCGTCCGCCGACCCTGAGTAGATGATTGTCAATGGTTGGTGACAAGTAGCAATTGGTAGTCATCTTGAAAGCAGGTTTGCACGTAATGGTAACACAGAAACCGTGCAAACCTGATCTCATGAAATGTAACAGATTGGGTGCTCCTGTTCCGAGATGGATGTTTCGTGCGTTGGATGAAGCGAACGACATAGCCAATAGTGTGCACAAGCTTCTGCCAGGAGGAGACTCGGGCTATTAGTTCTTCCAGTGGATTATCCAATTTTGATTTGGCCAATGTAGACAAACAATTGCCATTTTCTGAAAAAGTAACGTAAAACTTTGAGTTGTTCAACTTTATCAAGAATTGATCGTATGAGTTGGCTCAGGAGAAGTGTTCCGCAAAGCTCCTGGCGTAGCAAGGATTGCTGCTTGAATGGAGGCACCCTTGTCTTTGCAGCCACTAAAGATACGGACACAGAGCCGTCGTCGTGTAATACTCTGCTTTAAACTACAGCGTATGCCTTGAAAGAAGCATCGGAGAATTCGTGCAACTCGTGGTAGTGAAACTGCTGCAATGTGTCGAGGTCAGCTCGCCACTTCAGCCAATTGTCCGCCAATTTTGTTGAAAGGGCATCATTCCAATCCAGATTGAGTAGCCATAGTCGTTGAAAAAGAATCTTGAAATGAACCACGACGGGTGCCAAGAGTACAAGTGGGCTCTTTCCCGAACTCTAGCTTGGCGCAGGACATTAGTTGTATAAGTTCGTTCCGGTTGCGTAGTAGCTCATTCTCACTGTTTGATCCAGTAAGAACATCGTCAACGTAGAAATCTTCCAGTAGGATTTTCAAATTAAAATACAACTTCTCGCACGATTTTTTCATCTTCGCTACTCTGTCCCTTTCAATCTCAGCACCTGCTGCTTTCCTAAAACAGTGTCAAACTGATGTAGCTTAAAAAGAATTAAGTAAAGCTTTTAGTAATTGTTGAGACAACGAGCTTTTTCGCTGACTATGATTGTTCAATAATTTCACGAATTAATCATTTCCGAAACGTTATAAATTTTATTATAGGTATTTTGTGTGTTGAGGGTGGCCGAAGATGCCAGAGCCTTTTACAATAGTATTAGAGTGATACACTTGGATGAGGCAAGCGAGCCGATCTCGAGCCAAAGTAATAGATTGGGGACAAAAAAGGTCTGTTCTCCAACTATATCAAGCGGTAACTGCTAGAGCAGGCGCAGCTGCTGACGGCTTAGCGACGGCATAGGAAAGAAAAGATAACAAGAGCGAGCATAGATAAAGACTAGATGATTAAACGATAGCATGTTGCTAAGCGAGCATAGATAAAGCTACGCTCATGTTACGTTAGTTTAGCATAATGACCAAAATGGAAAGGAAAGTGAATTGAAAGGCAATAGAACGATGGTACAAAATTTACACTCGGGCTTCGCCCGAACATACTCCCCCCGTGGAAGGATCCATGCCTTTCACCTCATCTCGTAGAGGCAATAGAAATAGTTTTGCAAGTGCTCTTCGGCTAACACCTGTAGCCATCCTGATCAAGGCGACTCGAGATACGCCATCAGCTCCTGGCATGAGCTTGAGGATTCTCGCTAGAGGCCACTTCAGAGGAGGGAAGTTCTCGTCCTTAACAAGAACTACATCATTGACGTGAAGCTCAGGATTCCGGGAGCGCCACTTCGTTCTTTCTTGAAGACTGGTTAAATACGATTGGCGCCACCGAGACCAAAAGATTTGCTAAAGCTGTGTGAGCTTCTGCCAACGGTCCAAGCGATCGACGTTTAAATGAACCAAATGGGCGTGAGTACATCGAGATCTGCAGGGTTCTCTGAAAGAGGAAACAATGGCCTTGACTTAATGATTGCACAGATATTGCACGCGAGAGTGCGCAGCTCATCAAATCCAAGAAGCCTGGATCCAAGGGCACGTCGAAGATGATGTTTAGCAAGCTTAACTGACGCCTCCCACAATCCTCCAAAATGTGGCGATCTAGGAGGATCTAGGGGTCCAGCGTGAAGGTGTCTTTCGTGTAAGTGCTGTATCAGAGCAGAAGTGATGGAATGATTCTTGGGCAATATTATGGGATGCCGTGCTTCGAAGTCCAAGGTAGAGTTTTTAAGACGCCCTCCAACTCGAAGCAAACCGCAATCATCTAAAAATGGCGAAAGCGAGACGATCGAGCTTGAAGCCTTGATATCCTTTCGCATTTCCAGGGCTCTTATTTCAGTAGATAGACGAGATTGCTGAGTAAGACGAAGAAGCAGTTCGGTTCCCAAACGCAAGTCCTCCACAGTTATTCCAGACTTTCGTCGATGAATGAATTTGAATACATACGCAAAAATTCGTTGCATTTTGGGGAAGGAATTTACAAACTTTGATTCTTCCACCAAATATCTTGACGCGCAGTTTGTAATTAGTATGGTTTTTCGTGCCTCCAAAACCGGCTTTGGAAGAGCAGGCGCACTTGGCCATTGATCCTTACTGGCTGTCAAGTATGTAGGTCCATACTTCCAAAGATGAGAATTGATGAGCTCAGCTGGTAATGATCCTCGAGAAAGCATATCGGCAGGGTTTAGATCAGTTGGCACTTGCAGCCAAGACATTCCAGATGTGAGTTCCTGAATAACAGAAAGTCTATTAGCGACAAATACATTGAAGTTGGATGGTTGATTCTTGATCCAAGCCAAAACGACTGTGGAGTCACACCAGCAATAATAAGAGCAATTGAAGTTCATCAAAGAGTAGCGCTGCACCACATAATTCTAACTTGGGTATTGTCATAGTCTTCAGTGGCGCTACACGAGATCTGGAAGATAGAAGAATCCAAGTTGTGCGTTAGGAGACTGGCAGACTTTCATCCCAATGAAGCTTTTCTTTCCACAGCTGCTGTAGAAATATTTTTGCTTTAGTAATTACTGGCCCTATAAGTCCGAGTGGATCATAAAATCGTGCAATAGTTGACAATACAACTCGCTTAGTTGGTTTTGAAGGGACTTGATTGGGACAGAATGAAAATAATAGCTCATCCGAAGTGGGATACCATGCAAAACCTAGCGTCTTGGTTACATCGCTGCCATCAGTAAATTTAACAAATGTTTCCTTATCTTCATGGGGTGTTTGATTGAGTACAGATGTATCGTTGGAACACCATTTCCTGATCTTGAAATTTCCTTTGGCTAAGAGTCCTGACACCTGGCGAATTATTTCCAGCACCTCATTTGTAGTATCTCCCCCCGTTAGCAAATCATCCACGTAAAAGTCCCGCAGCACAACTTCAGAGCCAATTGGATATGACGAACTCTCGTCTGCCGCTAGTTGGTGCATAGAACGGACGGCCAGAAATGCTGCTGGTTTCGTTCCATAGGTCACGGTATCCAGCTTGAATGTTCTTAGCTCCTCGAGGGGTGAGTCACGCCAAAGTATGCACTGCAGAAAACTATCTTGGGGCGAGACACGGACGCATCTATACATTTAACAAATTTCACCAGTCAATGCTATACGAACGGTACGAAATCGAAGAAGAGTCGTAACTAACTTTGGCTGAATTGTTGGGCCTGACATCAATATATCGTTCAGGGAATATCCTGTAGATGTACAAGCGGATCCGTCGAAAACTACTCGGAGTCTTGTGGTGGTTTTGTCTTCTCTTAAGACACAGTGATGAAGAAGAAAAAATTTGCATTGTTTAAGTGCGTCACCTTTGACAGGGGACATGTGATTCAAATCGACGTATTCCTTTATAAATGCTGCGTATTGGGCCTTGAGAAGTGGTTTGCGAACCAACTTGCGCTCTAGATTGAGGGATCGCCGATATGCTTGTTGATAAGAATCTCCAAGAAGACTGTCACTCAGCTTTAAAGGCAATTGAAAGCAGTACTCGCCACTTGGAAGCCGACCGCAATGTTTTTTGAAATGTTCCTCGCAAGCAATTTCCTCCTTTGTTGCTTCTGTAGCGGGACCGTGGCAGTTTTCCACTTCCCAGAACCTTCTCACTAGCTCATCCAAACCAACGGTAGGCGTTTGACTCAATTCCGACGAACTAGAGGCAGCTAGGAGCACTGAGCTATGGGAGTAATGACCTCCACCTGGGACAACCCAGCCGAGACGGGTTTCTTGTATTATAGGAAGTCCCCTCTCCAATTTGATCTGTCCAACGCATAAAATGTCGTAAAATAAGCTGGCTCCAATAAGTACATCGATGCGCTGAGATTTGTTGAAGTGTGGGTCAGCAAGGCTGATATTGGATGGCATTTCCCATTTGGATACATCAAATGAAGAAGCAGGCTGGTTTCCTGTAATACGCGGAGCAACGAGAGCTGTGAGACTCGTGAAGTAATCGGAAATCGTGGATTGAATGACCAAATTAACTGAACCTTCCGTATGAAATGCCGAATCAGCGCCGATACCGGATACTGATACCGACCCTTTGGCTCGTTTCAGCTGAAGCTTCTGAGCAAAGCGAGAGGTTATTAAATTAATCTGAGAGCCTGAATCCAGAAGAGCCCGGCAAGGAAGAAGATCACCAAATCGACTCTTTATCATAATGACTGTCGTGGCTAGAAGCACTACGTCTGAGCTAAGATTCTGAGCAGGAGGCGAGCATGGTGATGAAGCGGCAACAAGAGAACTTGAAAGATTGGGGCCTGAGCATGAGTCTGTCTGAATAGGAGACGTAGTAGCGTTTGCAGGTTCCGTGTTAACTGACGTAGGCAGCGGATTGTTGATATGTAAAAGGGTATGATGCTTTTCACCGCATGTGCGACAAAAGCCTGAACTGCAGAAGGTATTCCGATGTCCCTTCTTCAAACAGTTGAAGCAAACTCTAAGCTTCCTTGCCTCTCTAAGACGCAAAGATGGCGAAAGGTTTCCAAAGCGAGTGCAGCTGTAAATGTTATGCCCTATTACTATCACAGAATACGCATTCCAATACGATTGTATTTGTAGCAACAAGACTGTGTTTTGAATGAGTGATTCGTTTATGTTTTCCAACCTGACTGCTATGGGTTTGAATCAACATAATCAACATCGACATCCATGGTCTCCATGGCTTGACATTTCCTCTCCAAAAAAACCGAAAAATGGTCCCATGTTGGTATGACGTAAGGGGGTAACAGCTCCTCCCATTTGGTCCTGGTATCAGAGTCGAGATACTTGTATGTGGAGTGAACGATGATGCATCCTGCTATTTCCTCCATGGTACCCATCGACCTAAGCGCTCTCATGTGAGAATGAAGCTTGTCCGATAAAGTACGTAGCTTTGTAGTTGACCCATCTTCAACCTTTTCAAGCCTCAGAATCTCAGCGACGTGTGCCTGAAAGATTAAACGTTTATTATTGAAACGATTGTTTAAAATGTCCACTGCAATATCATAATTGCTCTCCGATACTTCCAAAGTGCGAACAGCCTCCAGGGCAGGTCCATCCAAACATGAGCGCAGGTGCTGGAACTTCTCAATCTTTGATAGAAAGGGCTCCTGATCTATTACTGTGCTAAACATCGAGTAAAAGTCTGCCCACTTAGTATAACCTCCACGGAAAGTGGGAAGTTTAATGTCAGGAATATGATATCGTGACCGTACATTTCCGGAGGCAGTAACGTTGAGCTCGGGTCGTATCGTTGAGTGATGCGGCATGTTCTGGGTAGTCCTGCGGAGTGTTGAGCGAATACGAACTTCGATTTCCATCGCCAAATCCTCAAAATTGTTGCTTAAGTCGCTGCCAATTTCGCTTACATCAAGCTCTTCTAAATAAGAATGAGTAACATTAAATGAGTCGGAAATTTTTTCCAAGAATTTTAAATGAACACTTAGCGCATCTTCACTGATTGGGTTGTTTTCATCATTCAATATCGTCTCTCGAAGTGAAACGGCTTTGTTGTATATTGAGAGTGCCTTTAGTTTGTAAAAATACACCCTGTTTTCCGGCAAGTCATTAGACTCATCCATTTTCGACAGGCAGCAGCGAGCAAAGCACAAAGAAGAATCGAAGAACCAACCGCTTGATTTTTTTTGGTATGCAAGCGCAAGTGCAGCGAACCCGAAGCCGCTAATGCACGTAGCTGTATTAGTGCTTGTAAGCAAGCGCGCGACGAAATGGGAACTAACCGCTTCGCGTTCGAACAGTTATGTTTAGTGGATAATTTTCACTGTTTATAATTGTTTATTTCCAAATTGTTATTGACGATCACGTCGGGGTCACCAAATGTTGAGACAACGAGCTTTTTCGCTGACTATGATTGTTCAATAATTTCACGAATTAATAATTTCGAAACGTTATAAATTTTATTATAGGTATTTTGTGTGTTGAGGGTGGCCGAAGACGCCAGAGCCTTTTGCAATAGTATTAGAGTGATACATTTGGATGAGGCAAGCGAGCCGATCTCGAGCCAAAGTAATGGATTGGGGACAAAAAAGGTCTGTTCTCCAACTATATCAAGCGGTAACTGCTAGAGCAGGCGCAGCTGCTGACGGCTTAGCGACGGCATAGGAAAGAAAAGATAACAAGAGCGAGCATAGATAAAGACTAGATGATTAAACGATAGCATGTTGCTAAGCGAGCATAGATAAAGCTACGTTTACGTTACGTTAGTTTAGCATAATGACCAAAATGGAAAGGAAAGTCAATTGAAAGGCAATAGAACGATGGTACAAAATTTACACTCGGGCTTCGCCCGAACATACTCCCCCCGTGGAAGGATCCATGCCTTTCACCTCATCTCGTAGAGGCAATAGACATAGTTTTGCAAGTGCTCTTCGGCTAACACCTGTAGCCATCCTGATCAAGGCGACTCGAGATACGCCATCAGCTCCTGGCATGAGCTTGAGGATTCTCGCTAGAGGCCACTTCAGAGGAGGGAAGTTCTCGTCCTTAACAAGAACTACATCATTGACGTGAAGCTCAGGATTCCGGGTGCGCCACTTCGTTCTTTCTTGAAGACTGGTTAAATACGATTGGCGCCACCGAGACCAAAAGATTTGCTAAAGCTGTGTGAGCTTCTGCCAACGGTCCAAGCGATCGACGTTTAAATGAACCAAATGGGCGTGAGTACATCGAGATCTGCAGGGTTCTCTGAAAGAGGAAACAATGGCCTTGACTTAATGATTGCACAGATATTGCACGCGAGAGTGCGCAGCTCATCAAATCCAAGAAGCGAGGATCCAAGGGAACGTCGAAGATGATGTCTAGCAAGCTTGACTGACGCCTCTCACAATCCTCCAAAATGTGGCGATCTAGGAGGATCTAGGGGTCCAGCGTGAAGGTGTTTTTCGTGTAAGTGCTGTATCAGAGCAGAAGTGATGGAATGATTCTTGGGCAATATTATGGGATGCCGTGCTTCGAAGTCCAAGGTAGAGTTTTTAAGACGCCCTCCAACTCGAAGCAAACCGCAATCATCTAAAAATGGCGAAAGCGAGACGATCGAGCTTGAAGCCGTGATATCCTTTCGCATTTCCAGGGCTCTTATTTCAGTAGATAGACGAGATTGCTGAGTAAGACGAAGAAGCAGTTCGGTTCCTAAACGCAAGTCCTCCACAGTTATTCCAGACTTTCGTCGATGAATGAATTTGCATACATACGCAAAAATTCGTTGCATTTTGGGGAAGGAATTTACAAACTTTGATTCTTCCACCAAATATCTTGACGCGCAGTTTGTAATTAGTATGGTTTTTCGTGCCTCCAAAACCGGCTTTGGAAGAGCAGGCGCACTTGGCCATTGATCCTTACTGGCTGTCAAGTATGTAGGTCCATACTTCCAAAGATGAGAATTGATGAGCTCAGCTGGTAATGATCCTCGAGAAAGCATATCGGCAGGGTTTAGATCAGTTGGCACTTGCAGCCAAGACATTCCAGATGTGAGTTCCTGAATAACAGAAAGTCTATTAGCGACAAATACATTGAAGTTGGATGGTTGATTCTTGATCCAAGCCAAAACGACTGTGGAGTCACACCAGCAATAATAAGAGCAATTGAAGTTCATCAAAGAGTAGCGCTGCACCACATAATTCTAACTTGGGTATTGTCATAGTCTTCAGTGACGCTACACGAGATCTGGAAGATAGAAGAATCCAAGTTGTGCGTTAGGAGACTGGCAGACTTTCATCCCAATGAAGCTTTTCTTTCCACAGCTGCTGTAGAAATATTATTGCTTTAGTAATTACTGGCCCTATAAGTCCGAGTGGATCATAAAATCGTGCAATAGCTGACAATACAACTCGCTTAGTTGGTTTTGAAGGGACTTGATTGGGACAGAATGAAAATAATAGCTCATCCGAAGTGGGATTCCATGCTAAACCTAGCGTCTTAGTTACATCGCTGCCATCAGTAAATTTAACAAATGTTTCCCTATCTTCATGGGGTGTTTGATCGAGTACAGATGTATCGTTGGAACACCAAATCCTGATCTTGAAATGCCGAATCAGCGCCGATACCGGATACTGATACCGACCCTTTGGCTCGTTTCAGCTGAAGCTTCTGAGCAAAGCGAGAGGTTATTAAATTAATCTGAGAGCCTGAATCCAGAAGAGCCCGGCAAGGAAGAAGATCACCAAATCGACTCTTTATCATAATGACTGTCGTGGCTAGAAGCACTACGTCTGAGCTAAGATTCTGAGCAGGCGGCGAGCATGGTGATGAAGCGGCAACAGGAGAACTATGTGTAAAAGGGTATGATGCTTTTCACCGCATGTGCGACAAAAGCCTGAACTGCAGGAGGTATTCCGATGTCCCTTCTTCAAACAGTTGAAGCAAACTCTAAGCTTCCTTGCCTCTCTAAGACGCAAAGATGGCGAAAGGTTTCCAAAGCGAGTGCAGCTGTAAATGTTATGCCCTTTACTATCACAGAATACGCATTCCAATACGATTGTATTTGTAGCAACAAGACTGTGTTTTGAATGAGTGATTCGTTTATGTTTTCCAACCTGACTGCTCTGGGTTTGAATCAACATAATCAACATCGACATCCATGGTCTCCATGGCTTGACATTTCCTCTCCAAAAAAACCGAAAAATGGTCCCATGTTGGTATGACGTTAGGGGGTAACAGCTCCTCCCATTTGGTCCTGGTATCAGAGTGGAGATACTTGTATGTGGAGTGAACGATGATGCATCCTGCTATTTCCTCCATGGTACCCATCGACCTAAGCGCTCTCATGTGAGAATGAAGCTTGTCCGATAAAGTACGTAGCTTTGTAGTTGACCCATCTTCAACCTTCTCAAGCCTCAGAATCTCAGCGACGTGTGCCTGAAAGATTAAACGTTTATTATTGAAACGATTGTTTAAAATGTCCACTGCAATATCATAATTGCTCTCCGATACTTCCAAAGAGCGAACAGCCTCCAGGGCAGGTCCATCCAAACATGAGCGCAGGTGCTGGAACTTCTCAATCTTTGATAGAAAGGGCTCCTGATCTATTACTGTGCTAAACATCGAGTAAAAGTCTATCCACTTAGTGTAACCTCCACGGAAAATGGGAAGTTTAATGTTAGGAATATGATATCGTGACCGTCACTGATTGGGTTGTTTTCATCATTCAATATCGTCTCTCGAAGTGAAACGGCTTTTTTGTATATTGAGAGTGCCTTTAGTGTGTAAAAATACACCCTGTTTGCCGGCAAGTCATTAGACTCATCCATTTTCGACAGGCAGCTGCGAGCAAAGCACAAAGAAGAATCGAAGAACCAACCGTTTGATTTTTTTTGGTATGCAAGCGCAAGTGCAGCGAACCCGAAGCCGCTAATGCACGTAGCTGTATTAGTGCTTGAAAGCAAGCGCGCGACGAAATGGGAACTAACCGCTTCGCGTTCGAACAGTTATGTTTAGTGGATAATTTTCACTGTTTATAATTGTTTATTTCCAAATTGTTATTGACGATCACGTCGGGGTCACCAAATGTTGAGACAACGAGCTTTTTCGCTGACTATGATTGTTCAATAATTTCACGAATTAATAATTTCGAAACGTTATAAATTTTATTATAGGTATTTTGTGTGTTGAGGGTGGCCGAAGATGCCAGAGCCTTTTGCAATAGTATTAGAGTGATACATTTGGATGAGGCAAGCGAGCCGATCTCGAGCCAAAGTAATGGATTGGGGACAAAAAAGGTCTGTTCTCCAACTATATCAAGCGGTAACTGCTAGAGCAGGCGCAGCTGCTGACGGCCTAGCGACGGCATAGGAAAGAAAAGATAACAAGAACGAGCATAGATAAAAACTAGATGATTAAATGAGGGCATGTTGCTGAGCGAGCATAGATAAAGCTACGCTTACGTTACGTTAGTTTAGTATAATGACCAAAATGGAAAGGAAAGTGAATTGATAGGCAATAGAACGATGCTACAAAATTTACACTCGGGCTTCGCCCGAACAGTAATATTATTACCCATAAACTTTTTTTCTTTATTCTGATTAAGCTACAGTTTTAAAATAATGACTCGGGGGTTCGGGGCAGAATGAATCTGATCTCTCAGCTTTATTTTACGTGGCGGTTCCTCAGGGAGGGATTTCAACCACGGCGTCTAATGTTTATTTGCAGCTTAGCCTCGATTAGTGCGATATATTTACATATATCACGCCATCACGCACCACCGCTACATACGCAGGAACCTGTTACAATGCGCCAGTTAGCGCCCCTAAAAAGAAGCTATAGCTATGTACATAGCGACTCTTCTGGTACCAATTGAAAGTATCCTGGTCGGGCATACAATCCCCCTTGGTGAGGGGCGAGGTGTATCTAACACGTCTTCCGATCTATGGGTCTCGGCACCCGGTTGAGAGCGCAACTCCACGAGGAGCCTAGCGGCTCTCCCCGCGTAACGTTTGGGTATCAACCACAGCCACCACGATACTCCCACTAGGGGGCCGACCTCAATGTGCAGCCTTGGAACTGCACAACCCGTGGTACCGATCTTAAGGACTCAGCTCGATCCTCCGTTTTAGCCCCGACCGGCCTGGATAGGGAATCCACCCAGCCCGTGCGCCGCTTGCGCATTCAGCAGCTGCTGTCGCCTGGAGAACGCCAGTCCGGCGAACCTGTCGAGAGTCCGCATTCTCTCCTGAGAAGCCGTCACATCGGAGAAGGTCCAGTCGCCATCCGTGTACTGCACTCCAAGTCCATCGAGGTCTCGCAAGTCTGTATAGAGGGGACAAGCACATAGGAAGTGCTGCCAATCCTCGCGTTCTGCGCCGCATAGACATGCTGGCGTGTCGCTAAGGCTTCTTCCATGCAGAAATGCATTGAGCGATCCGTGGCCCGTCAGCAGGAACCCAGCGCGCAGCGTGAATCCAAACCTTCGTTCGCTGTAGACGAAGCCTGCGTTCGGGATGAAGCGGTGCGTCACCCGTCCTGGGGAGTCACCATCATCCCATCTGCGTTGCCACTCGCACAACAGGTCTTCGTCTAGTCGCGCCATCTTCTGCTTCCAGCTAAGATTTGCCAAATCTTCGCCGTACAGCCGATCGCTCTCCTCCAGCGGGTAGTCACGCTTTAGTTTGAAGCTGATTGCCAGGCGTCTGGCAACCAGATAAAACGGGGGGGCTCCAGCTAGTACTTGCAGCGCCATGGTGGACACTGTTCGGCATACCGGTAGGCATCCAATCAGGACGATCCTTTGGCACGCAAGCAGATGCCTCCTGGCAACCACTTGCGTCGTCGTCACGACAGACCAAACCGAGGCACCAAATAGTGCACAGGGCACCATGAGTCCGGCATATATTGCCGCTTTGCGCGGGGACTGAGTCCCCAGTCGACCCGCAGTACGCGCGACAATGCCCCTACGACTCCGGTCAGCTTATCACGCAAGCCCGTGATGTGCGGGAGAAAACTCAACCGCTCGCCGACCGTGATGCCTAGGTACCGATACTTGCGCTTATATGGCAGGCTTGCTCCAGCAAACCGTACCACTGGCGGCCGTCTAAGTATGCCTTTGAGCAGCATGATCGCCGTCTTGCTAGTTGAAACGGCAACGCCGACTTCAACTCCCCAAGCGCCTACGATGGACATTAACTCACCTCCTTTTTGTTCGAGCTCTGTTCGGGCATTCCCTTCGATGAGGAGGAGCAAGTCGTCAGCATACGCGCTGAGCGCACCAAGGGGCTCTAAGCGCTGGAGCAACACGTCCATTAAGATGTTCCATATAAATGGACCACTTATGGACCCCTGCGGGCAACCTCTTGTCACCGGAACAGTGGCTACTCCATGCCTACTGACGATGCTCGCACTCCGGCCGGAGAAGAAACTTCGCCACAAGCTTGCTTCTCGGCATCCCAGCTCAAGGAGGCGGCGTAGTGCAGCATTCCACTCAACGTTGTCGAAGGCTCCCTTGAAATCCACGAAGACTCCGAGCACGTATTTCGACCGGCTGGCCGAAACAGTACTCACGACGTGTTTCCAAGCATCCTCCACACAACGTCCTTGGCGAAAGCCAAATTGCCATCTGCAGCCATCCGGAATGGTGTCCTTCAGACGATTCACCATGATGCCCTCAAGCACTTTGCCCAGCACTGGCAACAGACAGATACCCCGATATGAGGTAGGATCGGTCCGGTCCTTATCGGGTCCCTTCAGGAGTGGAACCACCCTGGGATGCTTCCATTCCGTTGGGAAATACCCTGTCTCCAGGCAGCGGGAATACATTGCTGTCATGTGCTGAGGGATGGCACGCCACAATGCCTTGCAAATGGCACCTGTGATGCCGTCCATGCCGGGAGAGCGTCTGCTCTTCAACCTGGCGACGCATGCATCAACCTCGAAAGCTTCGAGGGCCGGTGGAGCCTCAATCGGGATGGCAATGTGTGCATTCGTCTCCGCAACAGGAAAGAAGTTGCGAAGGAGCACACCCGCACAGTCGCGTCATGTTGCGACCAGCCTACCATCCGTTCGAAGGCATCCAATCTCCGTGCTCTTTTTGCGGCCTCGGCAAATCCTGTAGACGTGCCCCCATGGATCATCTCTGTTCTCTCCCACGAAGCGTCGCCAGTTGTCTTCCTTCGATCTCAGGATGAGCTTCTTGTACTGCGCAGAGGAGATCCTCAACGCGAGCACAAGTTCCTCTGCTGCGTCGGTCTCATGCCGACGAGCGTCCTGGAGCCTTCGCCTCAGTCTTCTGACCTCTCGGCGTTTGGAGTGTAGTTCGGCAGTCCACCAAACTACTTTTCTCGCGGCTCTCGGTGTGCTGCGTCCCAGCACTCTGTCGCACACACTGTGCACTACAGAGCGCAGTGCAGACACTTGGTTGTCCAACGGCGATTCGGCGATGTCTTCCGGTAATTCGGCAATCTCCCTTACCACTTCCTCCTCGAACAATCGCCAGCGCGCATTGGAAAGCTTCCATGACGGCACAGGAGCAATGGGCTCAACTGTGTCGTTCGGGTCAGTCGTCACCACAACATGGATCATGTTGTGATCGCTGGTGTCCCATTCCTTCACTTCCCAATCGTATGTGGCCCACATAGTCGCAGCTTGGTTGACGATTGTCACATCGATATTGCTTTGGCCTCTACGGTTATCGAATGTAAACACCCGACTGGCTTCATTGAGCACGCCGGCTCTCATCTCGGTTATCCACTCAGACAGCAGCTCACCCCGTGCATAGTTAGCTTGCCCCCGATTGTGTTCGGAGAGCTTGCTAAACCACGCTGGGGATACTGCGTTCGCGTCGAGCCCAAAGATGACAGGAGTGCGGCTGCCCAGCAGCAGCACCGCATCTAAGTACCTGAGGTACGGCGCCAAGTCGGTGTCGAATTGGCAGTACACGGAGCATAGGAAGATTGAGCCGAATCTTCCCGTAACTCTGACGCATACTCCAAAATCCGTGGTAAGGGTCTCCATTGGCATGCAGATGGCGTCCGGTTCGTCGACGATGATAGCAGCTTTTCCTCGGCGGTCCTGGAAAACTCGCATTCCAGAAGGAAGGCCGGTAATCCGCCCTGCTCCATCGCCAGTACCGCTCCGTAGATCGGGCACGCCGCTGACAGCATGGAATGTGCTGCAGGGTACCCCTTGAAGCGGCAGTTGCTGCAGTCCACGGGGTTGGGACACCGTGCAACGTTGTGGCCGTTCTGTCCACACCGGTGGCACACGTTCTCCTTTAGGCGACATTGCGACACCTTCTGGTCGAAGCCTGCACATCTGTGGCAGGCGTATGTTCTGACCAAGGAGCGGCAGCGGCATCTAAACCACTTGATGTATACGCATTCGCGCAACGCCTCCTGTGCCTTTGCGTCGACCTCTAGCGTCACGTTGATCGTGGCGCCGTCGGTGACCGACCAGGGTTTACTGCCCAGGTGAACCGACTTTTTGAACTCCGCGGCAGTCATGGTCTCCTCCAGGTTCTTTGTGAAGAGCTCCTCCATGAACTCTTCCGGTGTTATGGACGTGTCCACGTCATACACCACGACCTGAGGCTTGGTCTCCGGCCTCTTCTTGACCTCCAATCCTGCTTCGGTGAACTTGCTGCTGGCCACTACCTTCCTCAGTTCGCTCACTGAAGGGGTGCGAATAATCGCTCCTCCGCTCTTCAGCTCGCGAACCTCGTGTACGCGGACTCCAAGAGTCGGCACCACGGTCTTCTTAACTCGCTCCACAAGCTCCTTGCTGGTCTCCTCCGGGTTTTTGCTCTTTATTAGAGCAGACCAGGTATCCCTAGGCTTTGGGATCGGTGCAGCGACGGCGCTCGGTGCGGGCAGGCCTGGGAAGGCTGTCGCCTACGCAGCGGGTGTGACGGCAGTGGTGCCCGTGTGGGCAGCAGCAGCGGGTCTCGGTGGAGGCGGCATCCTTGCCCTCTCCTCCAGGCGCACCTTTTCCCCAGCCAGGGCCATGACCAACTCGTCGAACCGGTTGGTCGCGACGAGGATTTCCATTGAGGCCTCGGGCGGCATCAGCCCCTTAAGGACAGCCTCGCTCACCGCCATCCTTATCGCAGACATTTCTGCGATGATGGCCGAGTAGCCTGCCGCGACAATGCCAGTTGCCGGGCATGTGGCAGCGGTGGTGGCAGCGGTGGCGGCAGCGGTGGCGGCAGCGGTGGCGGCAGCGGTGGTGGCAGCGGCGGCAGAAGTACTGGCAGCGGTGGTGGCAGCGGCAGAGGTGCATGGAGCCTGCTCAAAGGGGAGCGACGTTGGCGGCGATCTCTCGGCTGGGATCGGCCGCTCTCCAGCTAGCCCAATCCCAAGCCCGATCTTCTTGGCTCCCTGTTTGGCGGCTGAGGACTTCGGCCGACCCCGCCTGCGGGCGGGAACGCTCGACGACGAGCTCGCCCCTACACTAGCCAGGCTAGTGTCGCTGGCGTCGGCCTCCGTCTCTATTTCCAAAGCCCGGCGAGTTGTGGCTTCCTCTATTGGCGTGACTCAACTAATCGGCACTTAGTGGAGACTCGAACCAACGTCTCAGCGGAGACACGAACCGAACGCTCCGAACTCGAGCCAAAGCTTCGAACTCGAACGTGCTGTCGAACTATTTCGACTTGTTTACGAACTAGGGTTCCGCACGTGGTTGTTTTTAGCGTTTATTTTGCAAATATTAATTTGCAAATATCTGCTCTGTTTTTTCACCGAATTAACACCCGATTTCACTCACGAACAGCGCGTGATCTCGCGGCAATTTTGATGTATTTTCCACTTGGAAAAATCACTTTTTACTTTATTCGAACGACGGTATAGCGGACCGCTTGAAAAACACGTCTGCTTCGAGTGGCAGTGAAAAAGCAACTGGGGGGTTCGGGGCAGTAGTATTCAATAGCTTTTAAGACATTTTAATCATCTGTTCTAATATCTCTTATCCAAATGCTTCTAAATTATCTAACGGAAAAACGTTTGAACAGGGCTCCAGTATCAAAACGTCTGAGAGAACCATCTGGAACTGATCTTAAATGTTCGAAGAGTTCTAAAGAAATACCAGATAAAATACAAAAAGCTTTGGACAGAATGTTTACTGAAAGGAATTTTTAGGATCCAACAGAGAACTCACGAAACAGCGGTTGATTCAGTGATAATCCTGTGACTAGAGAGTGTAAAAGAGAAGGCGGCGTTGTTGCGAGCTGTTGGCAACTATCGTAGGGAATCGAAGAAACTGCTATCACTGGACCTAATGGAATTCGACTCGCAGGCTGCTTTTTATATTAATGAGTAGCGATTCTTTCTGTTTCCAAAGATGCGATGAAAATGAAAAAAGGAAAAGCAATATCGACTATTTTTACTAGTCGGGCGATCGTGCATGCAGTGCTGCCGATTACGCGTTTTTCCCATCAGATCTGGCTTTTTTGAAGACGAAATACGGGAATAATTTGTGAATTGCGGGAATTCTGGATTTTTAATAAATGTTCTTGGATTTTTTTCAACTTTTTTGATGTTGCCACCGGTTACAAAAAAAGTAAGAAAATGTGGCCTCATCATTATTTTTTACCTTTTTCCGTCAACCAAAAAAATGTGCGTTAAAAAAATGGAATTAGCTAAATTTTTGATTACCTTAAAGTTGAAAATATTCAGAAATTGAATGCAAATATAGCGATATTAATTTAATAAAGAGAGAAAATTTCAGCGATAGCCCTAGGTTTTGGAGGATTACTTCTACAAAGATTCTGGTGAAAACAGCCGCAATAGCACTGCAAATGCTCTCGCAATGTGTGCAAAAGAGGACATGAAAAAGCTGAATATTACAATGGCGTCATGTACTAATTTTTGCGCTCTTTGCTTCTCCCTCCTTTAATTGAGCTCACTTTTTGTAAGCGACGAGTACGTGCAGATGAAAAGATAAAATAAGCAAGTATATTAATATATAAATTACCAAAGCCATATTTTTTGGAACATTAGCTTGCCTACTGCAATAACCTAATAATTTCCGTGGTCAAACGCGAAAATTGAGCGCGTATTAAGGCATATTAATCTGGTTAAGACAAAACTAAGGAATTCCATGAAACTAAGCAGGACCAATAGCATTCTTGTACACAAGATAAAGTTGTATTGTAAGTGACAAAATATTACTTGTTTTTATTTAAATATAGAGGTATGGCCTACGCAGACTTGGAAAGTGCTGTTTTGACTACGGAGTGCCACATAATTACCTAAGCATGATTGGTACGACCATGGCGTACTAATGCGAATCAGAAGCTAGCCCCACAGAGCTGGTAAGTTAATGATAATTATATAAAATACATATTAAATATCACTTTAAAACAAAATTGTTACGGGATACCTCCGAAGATTACTTTGCAGCAGGTGATCCAGGTGAAGTTGACAGGCCAGTTGAAACAGACCAGAACAACCTTCTTTGTTACTAAAATTTCAAAAAATTTTAATGCGAATTTCAATTACTTTCTTCTGTATTATATCTTTCTTAGCCTTAGTAGTATGTTAATATTAATGTTTAAGTTTTAGTGTTTTTATAGAGTTAGAAGTGATTTTAATTATATGAATAGACTTCCAGAAATAGTAGGATATTGATTCGTACGCTGGCAAAACAAAAAGATGCCAGATGCCAGAGTGTCATATGCTCAGAGTCTGTATGGTAAGATTAATGAGTTGCGAAATATTTTTGATGCGGCATAAGCATCTATGTGATAATGTCATTTTGTGTAATGGATTTGATCTATACCGATCTGATCGGTAAAGAAAATGTGGGGGTTTTGCTTTATAAGTTATCCGATCCAGTCGGATACCCCTCCCTCTGCATTTGGTTCTCGACCCTTCAGCGGGTCAATGAGCTTAAACATTTTCATATGAGCCAAATACAGCACATGCCTCGTCGCGTTACACGAGAGTTGCTGCGTTGACAGAGACACTTGCCCAGACAGCCCAACAACAACTATGGGGCAGTGGAACGTGGGAAACTGCAGCTGCTCAACATAACACCGGCGCGTGTGCCATGTCAGCAGATTAATGCACCGGCGACTGCGCAGCCGGCGGCCGGGGACTTAATATTAAGAATTTCATTTTCATGTAAATTTAGATTGTCTAAGACCTCCAACGAGGAACGATAATTCTCGCTTCGACGGAATAATTAATAAACATTATAATAACCGTTGATTCTACTTTACTGGAGCCCAACGGAATTTTATCCAACGCGAGTGATTGTTTAAAAAAAAAATTCGTAAGCCAACGCTTCGGTTCGTTTTAACAAAAATAAAATAAACAACAAGTGAGGTGAAATTAATAATTAAACCTACATTTTAAAGGAGCTAAAGGGCAATCCCTCGCTCCCGGCACCAACATCTACAAAAGGAAAAATAGGCTGAAGGGCAATCCCTCGCCTCAAAAAATAAAAACAACTAGCTGAAGGGCAATCCGTCGCTCCCGGCATCAACGCCTACGAAAGGAAAAACAGGCTGAAGGGCAATCCCTCGCCTCAAAAAGTAAAAACAACAAGCTGAAGAGCAACCCCTCGCTTCTCACATCGCCACCCACAAAGGAATTAATAGTTAGTTGAAGAAAACTAATAATTAGATCGAATAAAACACGGTACAAGGCGCAGAAAACCATGTAAGTGAGCTCTCTTTGTAAAATTTTATTCAAGCATTTTGGTAATCGCGACCCAATAAAAATAAAATAGTACTGAGTGGTGCAGCTGAGATATTTAAAATCAAAATCAAATTCATTAAAAACATAAAAAATACAAATAAAATAAGAAGTTCCTAATGGGCGATAGCCCTAACAGTTCCAATAGTGACCTCAAGTCCTTTAAGCGGTCCGATAGCTTAGTTTCACTGTGTGGGGACCTGCAAGACCCAGGGGATAGCAAGCAAGAAAAATCCGATAGCGACGATAGTTTACGTTTGTGTCTGAGGGGCCTCCATTTGACTGGAAGCAACGAACGTTCCCCTGACATCATGGATCCGGCTACTTCCGCAGTAGCTATAGAGGCTGCACTGCAAAATCAGGCCTCGCGGTTCGAGACCAGGTTACAGCAATTACAAGCCGAGATTGCTCAGTTGACTCAGGTACACCTGCCCCGAAAGTTGAAGCGTATAAGGACAGAGCAATAAATCCCGCTGTCCAGTGTGATCAGTCATTGGACATGGTTAAGTCCGTCCCCGAGTTCGACGGCAAACAGGAAAATTATGTGGCTTGGCGCCAGGCAGCGCTGGCGGCCTATAAAACTTTCGAGCCCTATGAGGGCAGCGCTATATATTACATGTTACATATTCTGAACAAAAAAAGATATTTTCATGAAACAAACTACATTTGAAAGAAAAAACTTTCAAAATCTAATCCGCTTAAGAACATTGTGCTGCAATGTCTAAAAGCTTCACAATAATGGGTTAAAGTTGAACTCTATTGCTGGTGCATATTTTCCCATGTAAAATATTATTCATTTTTGTATCGATAAAGTACTTTTTATAGTGTTTTTTACTATAAAATATTATTTTGTATTTAATTTTCAACTTAACCTAAATTATAAAAATATAAATAATGTTTCTGTAAAATAACCCTTTACTTCCTGTTTAGTGGGAGGAATATCTAATAAACTTGTAATTTCTGAAGAATAACATATCTCACATATCTAATGGATAAAATATATGGATCTGAAGAGGCTGCCAACGTGTTGAAAAGGTCTTGGTTTTGCTTAAGTCGTGATGTCTTGCACGTATTCATTTTCCTGTATTTTTTGTAATCTTTGTTTCTCATTTCCTGGGCTTCCTCTGACATCTCTCCAATTGGCAGGCTCTGACGTTCAAATAAAATTTGACCATGTGTCAGTATTTTAGGAGGCGTGCGAGTTAGCTTCCTTTTAGGATATTTTTCCAGTAACAGCTCTGCAGTTTTCGAGGCATATTCACCAAACTTTCGGGTATTTATTTTTTCTTTGCAGTTAAAAATATTCAAAATGACACCCAATCTTTTGATATGTATAGGGCCTTCCACCACTTTAAACACAAGCACGGCATGGCCTACCGCACTGAGCAGGAGCACGAGCACAGGAAGAACATCTTCCGCCAGAACCTGCGCTACATTCACTCTAAGAACCGGGCTAAGCTGACCTACACGCTGGCCGTCAATCATTTGGCCGACAAGACCGAGGAGGAGCTGAAGGCCAGACGCGGCTACAAATCGTCAGGCGGTTACAACACAGGCAAGCCCTTCCCCTACGATGTGTCTAAGCACCAGGATGAGATTCCCGCCCAGTACGATTGGCGTCTTTTCGGTGCTGTTACCCCAGTCAAAGACCAATCGGTGTGCGGATCTTGCTGGTCCTTTGGTACCATTGGCCACCTGGAGGGCGCCTTCTTCCTCAAGAACGGCGGCGATTTGGTCCGTCTCTCCCAGCAGGCATTGATCGATTGCTCCTGGCCGTTTGGCAACAACGGCTGCGATGGCGGCGAGGACTTCCGCGTCTATCAGTGGATGATGCAGGTGGGCGGCGTCCCCACCGAAGAGGAGTACGGACCGTACCTTGGCCAGGACGGCTACTGCCGCATCAACAACGTCACCCTCGTGGCGCCCATCAAGGGCTTTGTAAATGTCACCTCCAACGATCCGAATGCGTTTAAGCTGGCCCTCCTGAAGCACGGACCCCTCTCGGTGGCCATTGATGCCTCACCAAAAACTTTCAGCTTCTATTCGCACGGCGTCTACTACGAGCCTGAGTGCAAGAACGATGTGGATGGCCTGGACCATGCCGTTCTGGCCGTGGGCTTTGGCACCATCAAGGGCGAGGACTACTGGCTGGTAAAGAACTCCTGGTCCACCTATTGGGGCAACGATGGCTACATCCTTATGTCAGCCCGCAAGAACAACTGCGGCGTAATGACCATGCCCACCTATGTGGAAATGTAGAATGGTCCTCGGTCCAATTATGTTTTTTATTTTTCTTTACACTTTTTATTTTCTCGCCCCGCGGGCTCTAAATATGAAATAAAGTTTCTGAGCTGATACTATATGCTCTTTTGTATATGTCAATGTCCACCCCAGTTATTTTTGCAGTTATATCGTTTTTTCCATCGTTTGTGTTTCCAAATCCTTGCTTGGGGCAGTCCACATTTAATGATAGCTTGTCTAAGAATTGTTCTTGAATCATTTTTTCCTAGTCTTTTGTATTTCCTTAGCTGGCGAGCTGTTGTCAGCTCAAGGGAGATTGTCTCCCTCTCGCGGAATGGTATATGCAAGTTTTAAAATGAACTCCTTACATGTAATTCTTGCATGCAAAACCTGGTCAAAAAGACAGGTAAAGGTACTAGCCTGCATATTCATTCATAACCAACAACATTATTAAGGTAGCGCGAAATGGAAAATTATTCTAATATTGAGTGTACCTGAGCATAAGAATTCATTAGTACCTACATTTTGAGCAGTTTTTCTTTGACTTGGACTGCATTTAGCAACAAATTTTTTTTGCATATGTTCTTTGAACTATTTATTACCCAAGTCTAAAAGCCCTTTCTGCGCTTCGGAGCCGTTTAGCTTCTATACCGATTTACCTGCCACAACCTCGAACGAAAAAGGTCAAAATATGATTTTGTATGGGATTTAACAGCTGTGATGGCTGTTTTTGAGTGCTCATATCTTCTTAACTAAAAGTCTGAATACTTTGAAAGTTTGATTTTTAAAAGCTTTGGAAAATTCTCTAGATACGTGTATTGACTTTATCCAAAGCGAAAAAAAACTACGACTTTTCCCACGTCTTTTCGTCTAAATCACCACTGTGCGCCGTTGGCGAGAAGTTTTTCTATCTGGAGCGGCCTGTGTCGGTTTTTGATGTTTTGTCAAGTTGTTGTTAACTTGCATAGACATGTTTTCGGCTGAATATTCGGCGCCTCTACACAAGTACACACACATATGTGTGTACTAGAGGTATGCATGAACAAAAAACCGACATTCGAATTAACCATGCGCAAAATGAATTGAATGAACTCGAATGCCACGCCGATAGAGTTCGAGTAAATGAGTGCGGCGACGCATAACACATCAATCAGTGCTCTCAACTTTTGAGAAAAAAAAAATATGTTTTTGTGGTAAAATACTGAAATAGCTTGTTTTTTGGTAAAAGCTTTGCACACCGTTTCAGAACGTAAATCCAAGCAAATCCGATGCATTTTTGAAATGTGTTTGCACCATGATTCGACCTTATTGGTTTTCTAAGGAGCAAATGGAGAAAATCTGACCTTAAGTTCGTTTTCGGCGCCCCAAGTAGATAGGGATATGATACTCTGGTCAGACGGGCACGACACTTTTTTGTGGGGCTGTGCAATTTACAATATGTAAATAAAAATATATATATTCAATTAAAATACTTTTCTTATACACACTTCGCACTTTGAAAATCCTAATAGAAAATTATTCCAATGTGAAGTCATGCATGTAATATCCGCTCATCATATTTATATATTCTAGATTAAACAAAACTAATACCTAAGGCATATATAAAATACCAGATCTTCAGATATTATGGGGCAAGCATCTTCAAAGTGTCATACTGCTCAAACAATTTCAAAGTAAAAGGAAGAAAACGAAATGTAAACGAAATAGTCCGGAAATGCAAGCAATTCCAAAACTTTTACACCCATAGGACGTTTTCGCGTCGCCAAAGAGTGTGTATTTTTTCTAAGATTCTGGGACCAAATCAGCTGCTCAGCCGAACTGAACAGACGAAGAACAGCTTTTTGGTCCCTTGTGTATAGTCTTTGATAGTATAATACCAACTACTACCGAAAATAATTCGTCAAATCGCCGGAACCGGCGAAATCAAGAAAGGATCCATCCATATTTATGTTATCCATTTTTACATTTATTATTAAAAAAAATTGCACGTGGACAAGGTCGCGGCGGGTTCATCTGCTCTATGTATATAATCGAGTCAAAGCGGAGTTCCATAAGAAATAGTTTTATGGATTATCTGAATATATTTAAAGGCCTTTACTTACAAACCAAAATACAATATATATTTGTTCGTGTCGATTTACAAATGTCTTAAGTGCTCCCACAAGCGTTTTGTCTTTAAAATTAATAAATTCCGTGTTATCTTTGGAGTTACAAAAAATGTTTGTATAATACCCACAACAAACAGGAACACAATGGGCGAGTGAAAAACTTTATATTATTTGTTACCAATGATTCTATTATTGATTTTTTCATTTTTACATTTATTGCAGATGTGCTAATGTCCTTAAACACAATGCAAGAAGGGATCGAAGCTGTCACAGTTATACATACATACTTACATATGTATATCATGTAATTTATAGTTTGGATTGTATCAGTTTCATTCTGCGGAAATACATTTAGTATATCATTTCTTTTATCGTTTTTCTATATATGTACAATCAAATTAAAAGATATTTTCAACATTTCTTTTGGCCATTCTTAATGTCACATTATAAAAATAATATAAATGCACTAAAACTAAATTTTCGAACGTAAATATTTAGTTTAAACTAGTTTTCAGTAATATGTAAATGAGTAAAGTTCGTATTAAGTGCTGTTTAACAAAGCGACCAGATTTATGTTGGACCCACCAAGTTTCGTAATATGAGGGTCAGTGTGTGGGTTTAAAGAAATTGGAAGTCCTCACTTTCTTATGCCTTTTAATTTAATTAACTCTTGGACAAAACAGCTTATTATGTGCTTTCAATTAATATAAAATAATAATAAAAAAACACAATACTTTGTGTGTCACTCTTCTTTTTGATTACTTTACAAACGCGTTGCGATTTATTTTATTTTTAAATGATTAGGCTGAAATAACTCTAGGTAAAAGAAAGGAGCTGGTCTTGTGAATGTTCAAAGAGGGGTTAAAGTTCCCGAAACTATTATAACATCGCCTTTTTCCTAAGTTTTGTGTTGGTATGTTGGAGATATTCCCGTGAGACCGCCTGGTACTGTACTAAGACCAACCCCCGCGGCACTTACCACTATGCCCATAGTGTGATCTGATTCTTTTTTTGTATTCACGGTGGCGTGGCTCAATGAATCGACCGAAATCATATGTTGGACAGGAATGACTATTGGTGTTGATGGTGCGGGGCTCTTTCCGACCACTATACCTGTAGACAGCTGCGACAGTGATGTATGTTGTAAGCTTTGCAGTGGTGGTTGTGAATCCGGTTGACCGACACTGGTGGCTAAAGATGACGTTTGTAATCGGTGATGTGACGACGGAGGGCCCAAAGCCCCTGCTGAAGGAGGTGGAATGGGACTCGGCTCCTTACCTCGCAAATGAGCAGCAGATTGCGCAGCATATATATTCATTGCTTTTTGACGTTCCTCTGCTTCATGCCGAAATGCTGCTTCCATTATGGGATTATAGCGCAGAATAGGATACGGATCGCGGTACGGATCTATGCCCCAGCCTGGAGGACCCGGAGTAGCAAAATGACTAATTGGACCACCGACACTTAAGTTGGATGGCATCATAGTTCGAGAAAGATGCGATGATGGCGGTGGTAACCCATGTCGCCCAGCCACTATGAAGTTAGCATGATGGTGATGCACGGCTGCAGCAGCTGCATTTGCCTGTACTGCTGCCAACGAGTTCGGATGGTAGCGTGGATCTCCAACAACGGCGGCAGCTGCCGATGCACGCATTAGCATAATATCCTGTTCTTCTTTTGTGCGCGTATGTTCTTCTTTGATACGTATCTCCGAGGTGAATTCTCCCACACTTCGATGTGGAGAGCGATCTCGTGTAGGGGCTGGCACGGCAGCTGCAGCTTGTGCCGCTGCAACTTGCTTATTACTCTCATTAATTCGCTGCTGCTGCAACATTCGCTCCCGTTCCATTTCTCGGCGCTCCATTTCCCTGCGCTCCCGCTCTTTTCTATCACGCTCGCGTTCTCGTTCTCTCTCTCTTTCTTGTTGCTCCCGTTTTAGTTTGTCTTCTTTTTCTTTGCGTTCTCGCTCTTCGCGCTCGCGACGCTGTCGGTCACGCTCTCGCTGTTCACGTTCTCGTGACTCCCGCTCGCGTTCCTCTGCTTCACGTCGTGCATTGTCCAGAGCTGAATCAGACTTTATAGGCCAACTAGGCGCAGAAGTGGGTGATGAATGATATGCAACACTGCGTTGTATAGCATTTGATCTAAAAAAAAAAAAATATATATATATAAATATTATTTCTTTTTTATACATACTAGAAAAAAAATATTTTTTTGATGCATATGAATTGTTGGGTCATGAAGCCAAATAAAATAATATTTTCCATCTTCCGTAGCATTTAGTGTATTCGGTCTCTTAGTCGAACGTAGCCGTTTCTTAGATCAATCTATCTATCGCTCATACACTTAACAGAATAAGCTGCCCGCGCCTTGTTATCTTCTGTTATGTTATCGCCAATTGGGCAGTCTATAATTAAAAAGTTAATTATATCTTCAGGGCTGGACCGTAGGATATGGTCATTTTTTGTTCGTTAACGATTTACAAACTTGCTGAAGCGCAATATTTTCATTTTCAATATGATGAGAAGTTATGATATCGATGAGGGAATCGTACAGAAGGATGGAGCTATCTCCTTGGCACTCTCATACTTGTAATCCTCCAGGTCTAAGAGCCAGAATAGGCGGCCAATATATTGGCTAGAAGTAAATTTTTCTGGAGAGGAGCTACTACTAAAACGCTTTTAATGGTTATTTTAGACGAAAGCCATTTAAAATGGCTCTTCATAGTTTTTCATATTTCTTCCGCATTTCGGCAAGCCTCTTTTGGACTTATTTATTAATAATTCAATAAATGTTAGTAAATATACACTTTCTACATAAAATTAACATAGTTAAATTTAGGAACAAGATGTCACAGACAGGTTGTATCTACCATAGACAGGCAAGTTGGTTTTTTTCTTTAATTTTGGAAAGATCATATTAATTATTTACATTCACACTTTCTTTAAATTAACGAGCTCACAAAATCAAGAAAAAGGTTCCGTCTATTCTTACACCAACTCGAAGTTAATCGAACATCTGAATTTGATGGGCTGCCAATATTTCATTTCTGTAATGTATTGAAATGAAAAATTCATTTTTTCTTAGTCAAGGTATGAACTATAACGAGGGGGATCGTTGTGAGTTGCTGCGGAGACCGCAACTCTACATTTATACCCGATACTTAGTCAGTATGGCTCTCCTCCGGCAGATGCTGCTAATATATACGTTTTATAATGAGATCTAACAGGAGTGTTGATACCAAATTTGGTTGCTCTAGCCATAATAGTCTCTGAGATGTGTGGATGCCCCAGATTTTCGTCCTTTGCGGGGTTGGAAGGGGGTGTGGCGAAATTTTGAAATTAACTTGTCAAGGTCCGATATCATAGGAGTGTGGATACCAAATTTGGTTGCTCTAGCTCTTATAGTCTCTGAGATCCTTGAACTCACATTTTGCAATAGGCAAAGCTGACCATGAAACCTGTGTGTTAGAAAAAGACAGAGCGAGAGAGAATGAAATTGTTTTCTTGATTCTGACTATATTAATTATTCGATCTGGCTCAGGTTTTCCACTTTAGAAGATATAGTCAACCTCTACGATTCTGCGTTTTCTATTTTCTCGTATCTTTGAAATTGCGGATGCCACAGATTTTCGCTCTTTGTGGGGCGGAAGTGGGCGGGGCGAAGTTTAGAAATATTCCTGTAACAGTGACATAACACAAAAGTCCGGATATAAAATGTCGTTGCTCTAGCTATTATAGTCTTTGAGCACTAGGCGCTGATAGGGATGGGCAGACGGACAGACAGACAGGGCTCAGTCGACTCGGCTATTAATGCTGATCAAGAATATATATATATACTTTATTGAGTCGGAAACTATTCTTTCTGGACGTTACACACATCTATTTCCACCAAAAATCGAATATACCCCTATACTCATTTTGAGTATCGGGTATAAAAATATAAAAAATTAATTAGTGTATTTTTTTTTAACGCAACGCTTTAAAGTCAGCTCTTTAATAAGCTGAAAGCGATAGTAAAAACTGTTTGTTTACCATGAAAGCTTACCAAATTGCATCTAAGTACAAAAACTTAAATCCCAAAAAACCTATAAAAAAAAACACCGACTGCTAAGCACGATTGACAGAGCCAAACACCCCCCCAATAGTCTTCCACACCATCAAATCCAACCTCCACCAACACACCTTCCTATACACAGACGGGTCCAAAGCAGCAGGCATTACCAGCTATAGCATCTGCAGTGAGACATCAACCATAAAATCCGGACTACTTCCACAGTACTCCTCAGTCCTTTCCAGCGAAATTATAGCTATCCACGAAGCCATTTTATTAAGCCGCAACAAACGTGGAAGATACGCTATCTGCACATATCCACTCTCTTCTATTTCCGCAATTACCAATCCCAACAACTCCTCGTACTACCCCACCACAATCCGTAACATCGTCACTAAACTATTCCCAAAAATAACAAATATCTGGATACCTAGCCACATTGACATAAAAGGGAATGAAATTGCTGGCACCGCAGCCAAAACTACCTCCAGACAACCCCTCATATATACCACCAATCATAATTCTCACACATTCCCGACATCTCACTATTCCTTAAGAAAATCCTCCTATCGAAACGAACAGACCTCCTCACTAAGACTTCCCCCTGGTACTAACAAGTTATCAATCTATCTTCCACTCATCCTCCCCCCAAAAACATAAACAACCTTAACAGAAGACACCAAGTCATCCTAAACAGACTGAGACTAGGGCACACAAGATTCACCAATGCCCACTACATGGATAAAACATCCTCCAACGCATGACCACTGTGCCACAACCCAACCATAGACATAAGACACATACTATACACATGCCCCGCCCTCTATCGACAAAGATCCTCAATATTCCATAACACCGACCCCATGCAATACATCTCCAACCCTAACAACAATAACGCAAAAATAATCCTCAACTACCTTGTTCAATCCAAAATCATTCACTACATAAACTCAAAAACTATCATCCTTGTACATATACATATACACAACTAGTATACTAGATAATAATTCCATTACAACATATAATATCGTATAAGACCAATCCTGTACATATGTATATAAATTCATACATACTCAAGTGTATAATTATACCATAGCGAGCTTAAGGCCTCAGTAGCTATAGCCCCATACCTTGTTAATACCTAGTTTTAACTGTTTATTAGCTTTATATAATAATAATAATAATAATAAATCAAAGTAATGGAAAAGAAAGGCCAGGGTATGTAGATTGATTATATTAAAAAAATTTGTGCTCATGTTTGTTAATATGTTTTTATGTTTACTAATTTGTGTCGTCCAGAGGTAGAGAATACTGAACCAATGTGCCCGTCTGTTATGGTCAATAACTAATTTTTTGCGCAATTGTGCGAAAAAGTAATTATGTATTATGGTAGTGCAAACTGTGTATAAAATAATCCTAAAGCTAGTTTTTACGCCATTTTGCGCCGATCTGCGCATTTTAATTTATTTTTAGGTGAAGTGGAGTTCACTTATGAAAAGCTGCTTAGTATTTACATTGAGAATATTCGAAGCGCCGCAGCTTTTTCGAGTTAGATTTTCGAAGAACTGAAGGCATACAAAATAAGCTCGGAGAAAAATGATGAAATAAATAATATAGTAAGGAGCTTTTATCTACACATTCAAAAGTATTTGGCAAAATGCGGGAAAAGCATGAATGCATGTCTAAATTTAATAAAAAGCATAACAAATGGCTTTTGTCGAAGATGGTTATCAAAGTTGAAAGAACGTCGTCATCAAATTCTATGACTCTAACATCAAGATCATTTGGACGCCCACCAATTGAATATATAAACGCTGGATCCCGTTTGAAGAGAAAATTAGCATCAGAGTTAGCTGGCGATCAAGATCACAACATACACTCCCCGACACTTGAATACGAGACACTAAAATGTACACTTTAGGCACCAATATTTTCGGCACAAGCCAAAGAAAACGGTGAATTTGAATTTTCCTCAAATCTAGATTCAATTTAGCATAACTTAAAAAAAATAATAGCAATATTCATCAAAGTAGATTGAGGAAAAAAAATTTAATTGACATAACTCAAATTTCCGTTCTCAAAAAATGCGACACTTGAAAACGACATTCACATTGAAAAATTTGTTATCTTGGATGTGGTCGCGTCCGGACATCGAATAAATTCTCAAAAATCAATTAGAGTGTCCTTATTACGAGAAAAAAATTTGGGTTGTGGTAAGTCCTTTTCAAAGGACGAAAAATCGACAATAAAAGCCTCGAAGGAAGTAGGTCCATTAATAATGAAAATTAGTCATAAAATTGGTAAAACTATGTGTGCTCTGAGTGATTTCATAAAGAACGGGTAAAATTATGGCAAAAACATAAAAAACCGAACCAAAGTTGCTACTTCCCAGACCGCTATGAGATCTCATCTGCTTGCCGCATCTAAAAAACACGACTAAAACTCGATTTAAAAATCTAAAACTGTACTTTAAGCTAGTGCTAAAATAATAAATCATGTTTTTTCGAAGACTCCACACCATAAGGGACTGTAATTAATAAAAAAACCTCAGTCAACGAACGAAAACTTAGAGACTATATATATATAGCATTTTCAAAGGAACAAAAATTTAAATTTGAAGGGTCATAAGGGTTTCTTTTTTATATTTATAAGGACTCAAGGAAGTAAAAGAAGTGAGGAGTAAAGAAGAATTACGATTGGATCGTTTTCACTGCAGTGTGAGCGCTATTATTCTGTGGTGAGCAAGATCCTAAAACGTCGTGGACCAGTTGATTTTCCATTAAGTCGAGTTTATCAAGTGTGCAACAAAGTTGAGGTGTTTTTATGTTATGTCAATTAAATTTTTTTCCTCAATCTACTTTGATGAATATTGCTATTATTCCTTTTTTTTAAGTTATGCTAAATTGAATCGAGATTTGAGGAAAATTCAAATTCACCGTTTTCTTTGGCTTGTGACGGAAATATTGGTGCCTAAAGAGTACATTGTGTGTAAAGTGTATCGTATTCAAGTGTCGGGGAGTGTATCTCTTCTTGTGCATGCTTTTGCTTTTTCGGCCGAAAAATCCAACGAAAAAGACACCGCTCAATTGTTGAAACACATTTCTTACTTCGAAAAACCCCAATACGGTTAACAAAAAAATCTTTTTACCGTAAAGAATGAGTCGGTATCACTAACGTCGGATGAGGCTTTAGCATATCTGCTTAAAAAATTCGTTAACTAAAAGCCAATATAACAACATTCGCGAACTCAGCAATAGAAAATGGTGTGATTTTCTTTCAGTTTACAAAAAAATAAGAGAAGCTAAATCTAAATTTAGGCCTCTTGATATTACTGTAACCGAAACAGTTGCTCAAGTCCCATTGCAAAGCCCTCTAAACCACAAAGTTGTCGCATAATTTAAATGCTAGAAGATATATTCGAAAACTTTGGAAATGTTTTAAGTGTGACTCTAATTGCAAGCTATGGATTTGACGAAACAACCGGACTAAAGCGCGACAACAATGGTTCCTCTCAAATTAATATATGATATTAGAAATATATTGTGGTTAAATCGTACTCCTCAGTCTATTAGATTTTGAAGGCCAAGTTTTAATTCACGTTTTCCAAATAATAGAAAACGCCTCGAAAGCACGCAATAAATACTATAAGAGTGACAGACGATTACATGCTCGAAAGGATTCACGACGCAACAATATGATAGATGTTTTCCAAAGAGCAATGGATTTCTCTGATCCTCTCGTATCGAGCATCGATCTGATAAAAAGATTGGGTTGAAATATAAAAGACCCATTGCGGAAAGCTGTTATTGAACTTTTACCATGTTTTGAAAATATTTAGTATAATAATATTAACAACAATAATGTTTTCATAGAAACTCGAATAAAAATAGATGTAGAAGATTAATAATAAATTCGTTGTAACTTACAAAACCTTAAAAGTGTATTAAGTTTTAATACAAAAATGTTAAATTGTAAGAATTTTAAAAGCATATTCTAGCACATATGTATATGCATCTTAATTTTAGACCTTTCTGACCCCGCCAACTCCTAGCGCCCGTATATGTATATATACACTACTGGCCAAAAAAATAAGTACATCGGTGTCGTGCTAGTTCGTTATGGAATAGCTCGAATGTTTGTAAGTGTATGGATGCCAATTGTTTATATTTGGAAAGTTTTAAGTCTTGCCAAATATTTAAATCAAAAATTAGAGTGGGGAACCATCTTAATAAAATTCTATTCATACATTTTTGCAGAATGGGCATTTTTGGTCTGGCCAAAATAATAAGTACACTGGTGCTATTTATATATTTGAAAGGATTGGATAAGGATTTGGTCAAAGGATTGTTGGTTTTTATTGAGTTCCTTCATATTTAAGTACATGAGAGTTAAAAAAAATTCTTTAGATAGGCCGTACTCCAGAAGAAAGGAAGTTTTCCATAAGTCTTCAAAAAGAAAGGAAAATTCTCCGGGAAATTGCGAAAAGTCTTGGACGATCGGTATTTTAGGTTCAGAATACTTTCAAATCTAAAGTGCTTATTGAAAATCGAGGATGGAAGAAGAAATCTTTACAAACAACGGACACCCGCATCATCAGTCTTGCAAAAAAAGATCAGTTCATATCTTCCAAGGCCATATCCGCTCAAATTGGCAAAGAAAAATCGGGTCTAATGGTTCGTCGGAGACTTCAATATACAGACCTAACAGGACGTATAGTCCAAAAAGTTCCCTTACTCCGAGTAAAAATTTTGAAGATGATGCAAAAAGTCGTTGAAAATCATTTGGCATGGTCTGGGTCAGATGGGTCTTAGAAGTGGAATAATATATTATAGAGAGATGAAACAAAACTAAATCTTTTTGATAATGACTCCAGAAGATCTATACAACGACCCAAAGGCAAAGAATTCGACTTCCGGTACACAAAGAAAACGGTTAAGAACGGAGGCTGATGTATAGGTATCTGAGGCTATTTTTCTTGGCATGGCGTTAGCCGGTACATCGCATAACTGATCATGTGATCCAATTCGGGTATAAAAACATATTGACAGACATTATACAACCTAATGCTGTGGAAAACATGCCGTTGAGATGGGTCTTTCTACCAGAAAATGACCCAAAGCACACCTCAAAGGTGGTGAAGGCTTGGTCTGACTTAAACCCATTTAAAAACCTTTGGGGTAACTTAAAACATCGAATTGGTAAAAATGCTTTTCGAAAAGAAAAATAATTTTGGAGAATTTGTGCAAAAAACCGTGGTGTGAGATTCCAGTGGAGACTTGCCGCAAACTTATTGCTAGTATGCCAAGAAGAATGGCCGAAATCATCCAAAATAAGTGTTGCTATATAGGATACTATTAAAAGATTATAAATTATAAGAAAAAAGTGTACAAATTTTGTATACGCTTTTAGTTTTTCGCTTTGGAGAATTGCTGTACTTATTATTTTGGCCAGCCCTTATTTATGATTTTAAGGTTTAATCGATCATAAAATATATATTTGAAATGAATAATGCTTATGATAAACATTTTTATAGTCTATTGTAGGTTAGAAAACTAAAATTAAATTTGATTTTTTAATTATGTTTATTAGAAAAGTTTTATAGGACGTGAAAGAAAGCTCATAAGCGTGTACTTATTATTTTGGCCAGTAGTGTACATACGTCGGAAATATTTTGTGTAAAAAATTTGAAGTCTCTAGCTTTATTATTTTAATTTACGTAAAAAAATGGGGTCGCTGTCCCGCTTTGCACAGGTTGTATTGAACTTTTAAAATTCTGAAAATCTGATAAATGCAACTACATATAAGCTTAAGCTTACCGTCTAGAAAAAATATCAAATTCAAAATTGACAACTTTTTGCAATATTTTTTTCCCCCTAATTTTAGCTTTGAAAACTTGGAAAAATATGGTATATTGGGCTTTATTTGTATACCCGATCTTCAAAAAGAAAATGGATGTGTGTAACGTCCAGAACGAAGCGTTTCCGACCCATAAAGTATATATATTCTTGATCAGCATCAATAGCCGAGTCGACAGAGCCATGTCTGTCTGTCCGTCTTGCTTGACTCAGAGCTTTTCATAATTGTAAAATTTATATACAACCAGGAGTAAGACACTTAAGTGGTGTGCAAAAAAATAAGCACAACCTATGAAAAGAACATGAAAAATACCAGATTTGAAGTATATTTAGATACAAAACCACACCTTGAAAAAAAAACATTAAACATTTTTAAAGCCCCTAATCTATCATAAAAAGTCAATTTGGTTCACAACGGAAATGTGGTGTTGAATAGTGTAATTAGCGAATTATATTATTTATTTATTTTAATCTATCTTTTATCTTTTTATCAGCAATTGAAAAAATAAAAGGAATTTGTATTGCCCTTTTTCACGAAACAACCAGGTTATCTGTTTTTATTTGTCAGGAACCATGATAAAATGAAACAAATCGATGAAAAAATTTTGTGAAAACGGGAGCACCTAAAAACGAAAACGGTACGTTTTGGATGAAAACCTAGTGAGCTTACGGCCTCAGTAGCTATAGCTTAAATACACAGCGTCACAAAAAAGTGTCGTGCGCGGCTGACCAGAGCATGTATTTTGGGGCCCTGAACCAGAATCCAAGGTCGAATTTAGTCCATCACGTGAGTATTTTTTTTCAAAACATAAAAAACCAATAAGGTCGAAATATGGTGGAAACATATAAGAATCTTACATATTTCTCATTCATTAAAGGGGGACTACTTTAGATGTTTCAAACTACCGTTGTATTTCTAATTTATCTGGCATACCTAAAACATTCGAAAAAGTATTACTTCTTAGCTCCAACACATTTTTCAGAATCCCAGCATGGATTTGTAAAACGTCGCTCAGTTTTGGCTAACCTCCTTGAATTTTCTCCTTAAATTACATAACAGTGTCAAGCTGATGTAGTTTATACTGATTTTAGTAAAGCTTTCGATTCAGTTAATCACAATCTTCTGATCAACAACTTATCTCTCCTCGGATTTCCAACTAAACTTCTCTGGACTAATACGTACCTTTGCAATCGTTCTCAGCGTGTCTGCTTCAACTCTTCTCTCCCTAAACCTGTTTTTGTCTCTTCGGGGTAGCCATCTTGGTCCCTTGTTATTTAACCTGTTTATCAATAATCTACCCCAAGATTTAACTCATTCCCGAGTCCTAATGTATGATGACGATGTCAAGCTATGTTTTTTCTATAGTGATCCCGAGTCCCCGTTATTCTTCAATCCTTTTTATGAGAGTCGTCTGCGTTTTATTAACATGCACTTTCTTGAAAGCCGTAGGACTTCTCTCTGGTGAGGTCGAATCCAGTGACCTCATTAGTCTTATGCATACATAAGTATTGCTGCCCTTCCACGCCCGACTAGGCATTACTTTCCTCTCCGTCTTCTTCTGTTCTTCAAACTACTCTAACCATGAATCTTTCTGTAGCTTTTGCGATAATTAAAATACATTTTTCCATCTATTTTCCTTTGACACTTGTGCTACCACAATCAAATTTACTTTAATGAATAATTTAAGTTAACATTCTTCTTTCTTGAATTTTGTCAGCGAACTTGCCATAGCCCGCTAGTAAAGTAATTTATGATCTACATTTTTCTTTTTATACAGTTTAACTAATCATTTTTGAACAAACAAAAACTTTTTTATGAAAGAAACGTGTTTAAACTCAGCAGTTATTCTTCATCCAAAAACAACAATTACAACGATTCGTCAAAATTTCGAAAAAAACGGCACAAATAAGCTGACTTCACAATACCGGTTATCATGGACGAATGGCAAAACGCAAACCTTTAATTTCTGCCATCAACAAAAAAAAAAGTGCTGCAATTCGCCAAAGACCATTTGGAAAAGCCTGATTTATTTTGGAAAGCAAAAACGACATATTTGGGTATGACGGGCCTTACACAGTTTGGCGAACAAAAAAAAAGTAGCAAGACGTAGGGAACATAAGGGTTGGGGGAATAGGTATCATCGAAAGAATCCTGGAAAACGATTCTTCTTGCTGAGTGGGTCAAAATTGGTCAAAATGCCACCAATACATAAGTAACGAACGTTGTGAGTCGCTACTACGGCCACGACTCTGCATTTATACCCGATACTCAGTCAGTAATAATAATAATTCTAATAATAATAATAATTATAATAATAATAATAATTATAATAATAATTATAATAATAAAAACGAGGGGGAACGTTGTGAGTTGCTGCGGACACCGCAACTCTACGGTTATACCCGATACTAAGTCAGTATGGCTCTCCTCCGGCAGACGCCGCTAATATTTAACGACACGACAAAGAGTGCGTGCGAGAGAGACAGAAAATCAGTCTGAGCGTGACGTCGGGCGCTGCGTAGCCACTGCAAATTGATTTGTTCCTTTTGGCTATAAAAATGATCTGATCTGATCTGATCCAGATTCAGCAATCTAATAGATATGGTCATTATCTATGATTCTGCGTTTTTAGTTTTCTCAAATCTGCAATATTGTGGATGCAACAGATTTTCGTCCTTTGTGGGGGCGGAAGGGGGTGGGGCGAAATTCTGAGATATACGTTTTATAGTGACATCTTAATGGAGTGTGTGTACCAAATTTGGTTACTCTAGCCTTAATAGTCTCTGAGATTTGTGGTTGCCTCAGATTTTCGTCCTTTGCGGGGGCGGAAGGGGGTGTGGCGAAATTTGGACAGGAAACGGTCAAGGTCCGATATCACAGGAGTGTGGATACCAAATTTGGTTGCTCTGGCTTTTATAGGTTCTGAGATCCTTGAACTCATATTTTGCAATTGGCAAAACCGACCATGAAACCTGTGTGTTAGAGTGAGACAGAGCGAGAAAGAGTGAAATTGTTTTCGTGATTCTGGCTGTAATAATTATACGATCTGGTTGAGATTTTGCACTCTAGAAGACATAGTCATCTTCTACGATTCTGCGTTTTTAGTTTTCTCGTATCGTCGAAATTGTGGATGCCACAGATTTTCGCCCTTTGTGGGGGCGGAAGTGGGCGGGGCAAAGTTTTGAAATATTTTTGGAGCAGTGACATATCACAGAAGTCTGGATCCAAAACATCGTTGCTCTAGCTCTTATAGTCTTTGAGCATTAGGCGCTGAAGGGGACGGACAGACGGACAGACGGACGGACGGACAGACAGACAGGGCTCAATCGACTCGGCTATTGATGCTGATCAAGAATATATATACTTTATAGGGTCGGAAACGATTCCTTCTGGACGTTACACACATCCACTTTTACCACAAATCTAATATACCCCAATACTCATTTTGAGTATCGGGTATAATAATAATAATAATAAGATCTGATTCAGATTCTGCAGTCTGGAAGATATGATTCTGCATTTGGTTTTCTCGTATCTTCAAAATTGTGGATGCCACAGATTTCGTACTTTCTGGGGGCAGAAGAGAGCGTGGTCAAATTTAAAAAAAAACTTGATTCAGTGTTTTATCTCAGAAGTCAGGATACAAAATTTCGTTGCTCTAGCTCTTATAGTCTCTGAGAGCTAGGCTCCAAAAAAGACGGACGAACAGACAGGCTACATCGACTCGGCTATTGATGATGATCAAGAATATATATTCTTTATGATGAAGATTATACAGCGCTAGAACTCAGAAGTACCAACGGAGAACTTGAAGGCTCTGAACAATGGAAGATCACTACCCAACGGTTTGGGGCAGTGCGTCATTATCCAAATTAACAAGGAGGTGAAGGATCTGCTCTACCCCAGCTTCAGGAAGATGACGTGGGACAGCGTATAGCTGACACCCTGCAGGCAGGCGAGTAAGACCTGGTAAGACCGAGTAAGGCTGGAGACCATCGTCGAGTCAGTCCAGGGTTGTGTGATAGAGGACTCGGAACAAGAGGAAGACGGCACCTGACGATAGTAGTCAATCCGTTATGTGCAGGTGAGCCAGCCACCCATAACGACACCATTCTTACCTTACGTTACATTACAACACGGATGACCTGACAGTAGTGATGCTGTAAAGTGAGGAAAAGCACCTTTTGGCGACTTTATGCTACACTCTACAAAAGATAACGAGGGGGAACGTTGTGAGTTGCTGCGGACACCGCAACTCTACAGTTATACCCGATATTAAGTCAGTATGGCTCACCTCCGGCAGACGCCGCTTATATTAAACGACACGACAAAGAGTGCGTGCGAGAGAGACAGAAAATCAGTCTGAGCGTGACGTCGGGCGCTGCGTAGCCACTGCGAATTGATTTGTTCCTTTTGGCTATAAAAATTATCTGATCTGATCCAGATTCAGCAATCTGATAGATATGGTCGTTATCTATGATTCTGCGATTTTAGTTTTCTCGAATCTGCAATATTGTGGATGCAACAGATTTTCGTCCTTTGTGGGGGCGGAAGGGGGTGGGGCGAAATTTTGAGATATACGTTTTATAGTGAGATCTAACAGAAGTGCGGATAACAAATTTGGTTACTCTAGCGTTAATAATCTCTGAGATTTGTGGATATCCCAGATTTTCGTCCTTTGCGGGGGCGGAAGGGGGTGTGGCGAAATTTTGACACAAAACGGTCAAGGTCCGATATTTCAGGGGTGTGGATACCAAATTTGGTTGCCCTGGCTCTTATAGGTTCTGAGATCCTTGAACTCATATTTTGCAATTGGCAAAACCGACCATGAAACCTGTGTGTTAGAGAGAGACAGAGCGAGAAAGAATGAAATTGTTTTCTTGATTCTGGCTATAATAATTATATGATCTGGTTCAGATTTTGCATTCTAGAAGATATAAGTCATCCTCTACGATTCTGCGTTTTTGGTTTTATCGTATCCTTAAAAATGTGGATGCCACAGATTTTCGTCCTTTGTGGGGGCGGAAGTGGGCGGGGCGAACTTTTGAAATATTTTTGTAGCAGTGACATGTCACAGAAGTCTGGATCCGAATCATCGTTGCTCTAGCTCTTATAGTCTTTGAGCACTAGGCGCTGAAGGGGACGGACAGACAGACATGGCTCAATCGACTCGGCTGTTGATGCTGATCAAGAATATATAAATCTTATAGGGTCGGAAACGATTCCTTCTGGACGTTACACACATCCATTTTCACCACAAATCTAATATACCCCAATACTCATTTTGAGTATCGGGTATAACAATCTATAGAAATCCCCGGAATACAAATACGTAGAACGTCCGTAATACCTCGGCAATTGCCGAATTTTTTGCCCAATTTTTCCAAACCATCTATTCTGAGGAAAAGTACTACTCACTGGTAATCCGTACCCATACAGTTTACCGAGGTCGAACGGCAATTTCAGTCCCTTATTAAATGAATGTTCTCTACTTCATGATTTTCACTAGTTAAGACGGCATTTTCTCGGGTGCAGACGGGGTTCAAGGTTGTGTACTCAGGTACTGCACCAAGGCTCTGTATGGACCCTTGATTCACCCTGTCCATTGATCCTTCTTGCTTTCCCCCGATCTGGAAGGGATCTTTTATAATTCATCTCCATAAAAAAGGTAGCAAGTCTGACGAAAAAAATTATAGAGGTACAGCAAAGTGATCCGCTATTCATAAAATGTTTGAGAAGGTCTTAACTCCACACTTGCAACATCTCTGAAAGTCACTTATATCTCCAACTTAGCATGGATTTATGAGGCGGCGATCAACCACCACGAACTTTTTAGAGTTTACCTCTTTTATTGTTAAAGGCTTTCAAGGTAACTTACGGACAGATGTTATTTACACCGACTTTAGTTAAGCATTCGACTCTGTAAACCATTCCCTTTTAGCACATAAACTTGACCTTTAAGGGTTTCCGCCCAACCTGAGATGGATTTCTAGCTATCTTTGTTCCAAGTCTTAAAGAGTCCTCTTCAAAAACTCGCTCTCCTCACCAGTAAAGGTTTTTTCGGGAGTGCCACAGGGCAGGCACCCTGACTTGCCTTCGGTATTAACATATTCTGGAGTACTTATGTATGCGAATGATGTTAAACTCTGTGTCCAGTATAAGGACATTTCATTTCATTCTCGCTTGCAATCCGATCTCAATAACTTTCAGTCATGGTGTTGTATAAACTCGATACACAATAATGTGGTGGATCTCTTGATAGAATTACCCCGGTGGATGATCTTGGTGTTATATTAGACGCCAAGCTAAAGTTTTCTGAACACATTTCTACAATGGTAAATAAGGCCATGGGCCTTCTTGTGTTTATAAAGAGGTGGTCAAAGGAATTTGACGACCCCTCGCTTGTTTGTCCGAGCTTAGCTCCAGTGTATGGTGCCCTCAGTACAAAGTACACCAGGACCATATAGAAAAAGTACAGGAAAACTTTGTACTCTTTGCTCTGCGGGGCCTTAACTGGGATGAAGGTGTGAGTGACTGCTTTTAGTAAACCTCCCATCCTTTGTTAACCGTAAAATGCTTGGTGTGATTTTTATGCACAACTTGATCGGGGGTGACATATACCCTGATCCGTTGGGCCGCATAAACTTCACGATTCAACATCAACTTTGTAGACCGAATTATTCCTTACATGAACCGTTTAGGGTCTTATGCTCGGATTATAATTCCCTCTACCATATTATATCCACCACTAATTCTCTTCCTCTTATTATTTTACTAATCCTCACACACCTTTCTAATAATTGGTAATTGTAGTGGTATTTGTTTTTGTATTTTGAATGAATGCTTATTTTCCTATTAACTTCATAAAACACTCGCGACGGCTTAAACACTCGTCCGATAGACAGACTCTGTCTATTATGGGGTCGGAAACGCTTTATTCTTTCTTCCACTTCTTCAACTGAAAGCATTTGAATAAATTCGGAAAGAGCCCCTCACTAATTTAATTCGTGTCTTGTCGTAACTGTGGTATCAGTTTTACAGCTAGAATAATAAAATTGGTGGCATTAATTTGTTATTGCCAAAATAATTTTTTCCGAAATGTTGGGGACTCACATATTGCTACCTGTGGTGAAATGGTGTACACGAAAATGCTCGGAGCCATGCCTGTACCCTTGCAAGCACGACTATATAACGCACCTGCACAAAATGGTTTATATTGTCCTTATTTGACATTTCCATATTGATAATATTAATAATAACACTGTGCTACAAAATGAAAACTTTTGAATATACTTTGCACGTGACGAAAAATATGGTTAGGCCTGGTTGAGAAGTCTCATGCCCATACTTAGAAGTGCAACCCCAAAGCCTATTTTTTTAAATTAAAAAAAGTAAATACTTAAACAAATTTCTCTGGAAAGGTCCTACGAGAGAAAAGTATAAAATAAACCATTTCCATAAAATTCTGTCCCGACATTATCTTCTACATTTTTTTTTATCTTTTAAAACAAATTTACCCAATACTTAAAAATATTTGTGGTATTTTGTAAATATCATGTTATCTTTAATTAAAATTAGGCAACAAAATTTGACTTTTTTAAGTTTTATTTTGCTTGCTATTTTTTTTCATGTGTACGCACGTTGCTTTTCTTCCCTAGCTATGCAAAAATTTCTCTTACAATATTAATACCTATTTTGAAACTTTTTCACGTCACGTTGACCACTCAATTTTTTTTACAGCTGTAAACAAAAAGATCCCTTTAGATGTGAGGAAATGTTGGCAAGGCCCAAGATGACCCCTTAATCCAATATTTTTGGTGTTCAAAAATCTGTTGAGTGGAGCGAGCTCGGGCGTAAGAGCTCGGATTGCGGTAGAATTATTTTTTTTTTAGTAGTATTCCAGTAATTTGGTCCGTATTTGGAGGTTGGTTTTTTCGAAATTGTGTAATAACTTCAGGTCAAAAATGGTTATTTACCACTCATAATTGGTCTCATAATTCGTTGCGAAAACTATTGTAGCATTTGGCTCGTTTTAAAACACCCAAACCTTCGATTAATGTTTTGTTTCGTAATTATAAGTCCATGATTCGTCACCTGTAGAAATGTTATACACAGCTTGTGAAGCACCACGATCGTAATTCTTGATCATTTTCTTACACCAATCGATACGAACGTTTGGTCGATTTTTGAATTGCGTGGGATCTAACGCAGTGAAGGACCCAGAATGAAAAAAAAATACATGTCGTGTGAGAGCCCAGTGTGTGACCGCTACATGATTTGAGCCTCGCTCATAGGGTTTTTTTTTTTCAGTTTTGTTGGACTGTTCCTAAACTAAAATATCATGCTCCTGATCTAGTTTAATTTTCCACATCTCAGCTAAACTGGATACAAATTATATAACTATAGAATATGGCTTCTATAATATTTATTTTATAATATCTAATAGAGATATTATATAGTAATCCTACCCATGGATATCATTTATAAATATATGTAAATACATGACATCACTTACCTCCATGCGTCTATATGTCCGCCGAAATGCGTCATACCCGTGAACCCAAATGGAGCTACATAGCGTCCAAAAGGAGAAACAGCCGTACCTGTCAAAATGTTTTCAGTTATTAACTAAAATTAGCTATTTACAATTTTTACAGTTTACCGATATGACTAGGCGGTGCTCCAATAAAACTCGCCGCCAAAGGAGACGTTTCAAATGAAGAACGTCCTGGTAATGCATTTGCAAACGCTGCAGGTGGTGGAAGTTCATTCGTCCTTTGAAGAAGATGCTGTTGTGTTGTATTCATTGCAATAGCTGTTGATGATTTAATACCAATTGACGGTGTTGGCCCACTTGCACTAACGATACCGCCTCCAATAGCCGAGGAAGAACCAACATTATTAATTGTGCTGGCAGTGCTAACAATGCTACTTCCACCGGCTCCGGTTACCAGGTTACTTGCGGTGATTGGCGTATTGTTGGAGGTCAAATTTCCATTTGCACCATTTCCGCCTGTAGGACATCCTGTCTTATCAGAACATTGCTTGTTTTGGTGGTAATAAATTTCCCACGCAATACGAACATGCATGGCATTCCAACGACCAGTTTTCTGTTTAAAATTATTATGTATTCTCCATAAATAACAATGCTAAGATAGTTCATTTGAGGCAAAATAGTTGGCCTGGTTGTGAGTGTTTAAATAAGTCAATGTTAAGTCAATAAGTCATGTTGTCGAAAAACCCTTTCTGCATTTGGTTGTTGATAATTGCTGTTAATAGTTTTGTACACATAGTAAATAAACGTGCATGAGTGTTGCAACTTTACCGATTTTGCATACGTGCACTTTAATCTTACACATGTTCATACACTTATCCGTTTACTTTTATAGGGAGATGGAAAACTTTTCCTTTTTAATTTGGCAAATCTTCCATTACTGAAACAGCCCCGGTCAAATTTTTGCTTAAAAGTAAAATTCAAAACTCTTTTTATTATAAATAAATTTAATACAGAAACGATTACCATTATTTTGTATGATTCATTGTAAAATTCCTCGAATTTTCACTTGAGTAAGAACAGTGGTTTTGTCGCTTTTTAACGGAGATTTTTGAATTGAATCGTTCCAGAAAAATATTGTTCAATTAATTTGTTGCAAAAACGGGGCTGTACCACAAGTAAAAACGAGGGGGAACGTTGTGAGTTGCTGCGGACACCGCAACTCTACAGTTATACCCGATACTTAGTCAGTATGGCTTTCCTCCGGCAGACGCCGCTAATATTAAACGACACGACAAAAAGTGCGTGCGAGAGAGACAGAAAATCAGGCTGAGCGTGACGTCGGGCGCTGCGTAGCCAATGCAAATTGATTTGTTCCTTTTGGCTATAAAAATTATCTGATCTGATCCAGACTCAGCAATCTGATAGATATGGTCATTCTCTATGATTCTGCGTTTTTAGTTTTCTCAAATCTGCAATATTGTGGATGCAACAGATTTTCGTCCTTTGTGGGGGCGGATGGGGGTGGGGCGAAATTCTGAGATATACGTTTTATAGTGACATCTTAAAGGAGTGTGTGTACCAAATTTGGTTACTCTAGCCTTAATAGTCTCTGAGATTTGTGGTTGCCTCAGATTTTCGTCCTTTGCGGGGGCGGAAGGGGGTGTGGCGAAATTTGGACATGAAACGGTCAAGGTCCGATATCACAGGAGTGTGGATACCAAATTTGGTTGCTCTGGCTTTTATAGGTTCTGAGATCCTTGAACTCATATTTTGCAATTGGCAAAACCGACCATGAAACCTGTGTGTTAGAGTGAGACAGAGCGAGAAAGAGTGAAATTGTTTTCGTGATTCTGGCTGTAATAATTATACGATCTGGTTCAGATTTTGCACTCTAGAAGATATAGTCATCTTCTACGATTCTGCGTTTTTAGTTTTCTCGTATCGTCGAAATTGTGGATGCCACAGATTTTCGCCCTTTGTGGGGGCGGAAGTGGGCGGGGCAAAGTTTTGAAATATTTTTGGAGCAGTGACATATCACAGAAGTCCGGATCCAAAACATCGTTACTCTAGCTCTTATAGTCTTTGAGCATTAGGCGCTGAAGGGGACGGACAGACGGACAGACGGACAGACGGACAGACAGACATGGCTCAATCGACTCGGCTATTGATGCTGATCAAGAATATATATACTTTATAGGGTCGGAAACGATTCCTTCTGGACGTTACACACATCCACTTTTACCACAAATCTAATATACCCCAATACTCATTTTGAGTATCGGGTATAATAAAGTAATCGTGTTTCTATGTAAGGGAGGGGCAGTGTACTTACAGTGGTGTACAAAATAATAAGGGCACTTGGCTATGTTTCAGCAAAAGCTCTATAAAATTAAAATTTTCAGCAAATTTAAAGTGATCTTAATTTTTGTGACTTTTTTTATGTTTGCACTCCTTCAAGTAAAAGTAAAAATTCCAAGTGTAGTGGTGAAAAAATAAATAAATAATTTTTTTTCCTAATTTCATACTCTTTAGGCTATAAAAATAGTAATAAATCATCATCTTGGGTACATCCTTCTTCGATAGAAAAGATATAATTTTTAAGTGGTTCTTTTGGACACTAGATTGTCAGATATCATATCTTTTATTATAAGTATTAGTGTTATAGGTAGTTTAGAAGGGTTTGCCTCCATAGAATTTTTTTTTTTTATTAGCAAAAATATAAATCAGCATTGCCTCACGAATCTCAGCATATTTTAGTCAAAAGTTTTGGATATTTTTGTTTTTTGTCCAGGTTGTTGCAGCAGACGATCTTAATTACCCTATCTTAGCGTGTGCGATGTTGTGAGCAGAGCTTTTGCTGCCGCGCTCTTGTACTGCTCTCTGCTCATTCAAGATCGGCTCGACGGTGGAGTCGGGGAGTTATTGCTATCTCTGGCTGCGACCAGTCCAATAAATGCTTTGAAGTCGAGCACTTGTTTTATTTAGTCATAAATTACCTGACAATTTAACGTAAAAAACCGAAACTAGAGCCCGCTGGACCGGAGTCATCATAACGTTTGTTTTGGAAAAACTCTTCCGAATTTTCATTGGCGCCCGAGCAGGGACATCGGCATCCAGCATTTCGTGGAAATTCGCACGACAAACCAGTGACCTACAGTGCATCTTCGTTGTCTCGGCACAAGTCATTGGTTTTTTTGTTCTGTTGCGAATAGAGCTCTAGCTGGCTGGTTTTGTGCGACAAATTGGATTCATCTTTACTCAACAAAAAAGGAAAGTGTTCGGCTAATCTATGCCGAATTCTCAGGTATTAAGTGCGAAAAAAAAACTGAGTGCTAGAACCAAGCCACCATTTTGTGCGCTGTGTTTCTCTATTTGGCCACTGATCTCAATTTCATTGGCACCTCGTTGAATTGGAATACCAATTAAATAAAACACAAAGTAATAAAATAAACCAAAGTGAACAGCCAGCACCATAAAATATTTATTATATGCGGAATATTGGTGGATTGAAGAAAAGTGCTGACCAGGTTATTCTTGCTACCGCTGTTGTAAAGGTGCAAGATCGGTCCGGACAATTTCAGTATGCACGGGCACTTCTAGATTCCGGCTCCCAAACTAATTTTATATCCGAGGATCTAGCCCATCGCTTACGATTGCGCCGTGATGAGTCGTGCCTTAATATCACAACTGTTGGAAAAACTCGTCCGTCATAAAGCACAAGATTCATACTTCTGTCCAATCTCGTATCAACGATCACAACTTTGATTCCGATTTTTGGGTGTTAAGGTCGATATCCACATACCAACCCGATCATGTTGGCAATTTCGCCCAATGGAAGATACCAGCAAACCTGCAGATGGCAGACCCGCAGTTTTACAAGCCTGCTAAGGTTGACTTATTGATAGGGGCAGAAACCTTTTTTGAGTTAATGTGTGTAGGCCAATTAAAGGCAAGTTCCGAACATCCAACAATCCAGAAAACATTGTTGGGATGGATTGTATCAGGAAAATATAAGGCATCAGCACAGGATGCTGTCTGCAATATCGCTGTTGGTAGCGATCATTGTTCTCTGGACTCTCTGGTGGAGCGCTTTTGGGAATTGGAACAGGTCCCAGAGAAGTCGAAGGCTGTATATACAGCTGAACAATTGGCTTGCAAACAAAACTTTAAGCAGACTTTACGCAGGCTCGAATCGGGTCGTTTTGAAGTGGGGCTGCCATTTAAAATAAATCCCAACGTGTTGGGTTTCTCGTTCGAGACGGCAAAACGCCGCTTTCTATCCCTAGAACGCAGACTTGCACGAGATCAGTATTTGCATGATCTGTATATGGAGTTTATGAAAGAGTATCTCATCCTTGGCCACATGTCATTGCTTCCAGGCACTCCTCCAGGACGCCATTACTACATTCCACATCAATGTGTCCTGAGACCTGATAGTAAAACCACCAAGCTACGCGTCGTTTTCGATGCATCGAGCAAAACATCGACTTCAATCTCATTAAATGAGACTTTGATGGTGGGTGCAACTATTCAGAGGGAGCTTTACGCAACTCTTGCCCGATTTCGATTAAATCGTTTTGCGCTCACAGCTGACATCTCCAAAATGTATAGGCAAGTTCAGGTCGCCGAAGAAGACCGAAATTTCCAATTGATTCTGTGGAGGGATAAGGCAAATGTAGATGTTCAAACGTATCGCCTGAATACGGTTACTTATGGGACCGCCTCAGCTCCATTTCTGGCCATCCGCTGTCTCGTTGAATTGGCAGACGTTTATGCTGAGTCCCATCCTATTGCATCACAAGTCATAAAAAGTGACTTTTACGTCGATGATATGCTTACTGGAGCAAACAGTCTGGAAGATGTAGAACGTATTCGGCTGGAAGTGTGTGAGGTCTTAGAATCCGGGGGTTTTAAGTTGGCCAAGTGGGCGTCAAATCATCCCCAGCTGCTATCCGATAGTGGCCAGGAGAAATCGCTGCAGTTTGATCCTTCGTCGTCTGTTAAAACGCTCGGAATTAGATGGAATCCGCAAAATGATTTGTTCCATTATCATTTAGATGACTCATTTGATTCATTGACCCCTACAAAGCGAAACATTTTGTCAGTTGCGTCCCGATTGTTCGACCCATTAGGGTTATTATGTCCCTTAATAACGAGGGCAAAAATATTGCTGCAGCAATTGTGGCGGCAAAAGTTGGATTGGGACGAGTCGGTTCCCATGAGTTTGCACACGAGTTGGAACCACTTCAAGCAAAATTTGTTTGAATTAGACAAGATAACCATTCCTCGCTACATTGGCCTTCCCACGCATAAAAGCGTTCAGATTCACGGATTCGCAGACGCATCAGGTGAAGCGTACGGATGCTGCATTTACATCCGTACCAGTGATGGTAAAAATGTCGTGTCTAAGCTTCTTACCGCAAAGTCTCGAGTAGCTCCTCTCAAAACGAAATCGATTCCAAGACTCGAATTGTGCGCAGCACTCCTGTTATCCACTTTATGGGCTCAAGTAAAACCGCTCCTGGACAAGTTCATGATCGAAAGTGTGAACTTTTGGTCGGACTCCCAAGTCACCTTGTACTGGCTGGAAAGGGATCCAGCCACGCTCGCAACGTTTGTGGCTAATAGGGTTGCTGAAATCCAGGAATCGTCAAGCGGTGTGACTTGGCGGCACGTTCCTACTGAGCAAAACCCAGCCGATTTGGTGTCACGTGGCACAGACGTAGACGGTGTAACGTGCTCATTGTGGACTGATGGTCCCCAATTTCTGCTCAGGAATTCTGAGGAGTGGCCATGTCTACATCGGGTTGAGTTGTCCCCAGAAATGGAACGGTCGGAAAACAAGAAGTGTTTGGCAACACATTCAGTGGCAAAGTGTCAGGCCAATGATTTCATCGAGTTGATTGAAAGATGCTCTTCTTTTGAGAAATTGCTTCGGATTATGGCATATGTAAACCGGTTCCTAAAAGGAAGCAAGCGTAGTCGAGAGGTCGTTCTGTCAGCCAAAGAATTTAAGGTCTCATTTCTAAGGCTGGTAGAAGTAGTCCAAAGACACGAGTTGGGACCAGAATTCCACAAGCTAGCGAGGTCGGAAATCCTGTCACCGCATCTTCAACGACTAAGCCCGTTCATACATACGAGCGAACTCGACGGAGTAACGCTGCGACTGATTCGAGTGGGAGGAAGGTTGCTCAACGCAGAGATTCCGTATGACGCCAAATTTCCTCTGCTGCTGTCGCAAAAGTCGCAATTCGTGACGCTTTATCTTCGCAATTTGCATCGGACTCTCTACCATGCAGGCGCCAAAGTCATGGTTTCGTTGCTAAGGCAGCAGATATGGCTAATCAATGCTCGAGAAGCATGTACAAGGATCCTGAGAAATTGTGTGCACTGCTTCCGATACAAGCCAGTCCTACAGGGACAGATCATGGGAAACCTGCCAGCTGATAGAGTGCGAAGAGCTCGGCCCTTTTTGATTTGTGGGGTAGATTTCTGCGGCCCATTCTACGTGTCTCTCAAGATTCGCGGCAGGCCCCCTATTAAGACATATGTAGCCGTCTTCGTCTGCTTTGTATCAAAAGCTGTTCACCTGGAGCTTGTAGCAGATTTGTCCACTGATAGTTTTTTATCTGTTTTTAAAAGGTTCATCGGGAGAAGAGGCCTTCCGGAGAAGGTGTACAGCGACAACGCCACCAACTTCGTGGGCGCGAGCAAGGTGCTGAACGAGCTGTATCAAGCGTACCAGAGGGACCAGGACCGGCTCAAGGCGTACGCAGTGCGTCGAGTGGTGTTTCATACCACCGAGAGCACCACACTTCGGCGGATTGTGGGAGGCAGCCGTCAAATCAGCCAAGCAGAGGTTGGTACGCGGAGTGGGCAACGCCAAGCTCACCGCGGACGAGCTGTGCACCCACCTGGTAGAGGCTCTTCTCAACTCCCGGCCAATCGCGTCCCCAGGCAACGATCCCAGCGATGGAGAAGCGCTAACGCCAGGGCACCTGCTGATCGGGCAGCCGCTTCTTTCGCTGCCGCCCGAATCAGATCACGACGACAGATGCAGCAGGGGAAGCTTCGCGTACTTGAAGCGGTGGCGAATGCTGTCAGCGCTCAAGCAGCAGTTTTGGCAGGGCTGGTCCAAGGACTACCTGGTCAGCCTGTGCGTCACCAGTGGGCTACCAAAGGGCCAGACTTGGACATTGGCTGTCTAGTGCTCGTCCACGAGGACAACACACCGCCACAGAAGTGGACCACAGGACGAGTGGTGGCCGCAATCAAGGGAGAAGATGGGAGAGTGCGCGTCGCCGAGGTGCGAACACCCGCGGGCGTAAATAAACGCCACATACACAAATTGGCAAAACTGCCAATAGATGGTTGAAGTACCGGAGGTCTTCAACGGGGCCGGAATGTTGCAGCAGACGATCTTAATTACCCTATCTTAGCGTGTGCGATGTTGTGAGCAGAGCTTTTGCTCTCACACGCCGCGCTCTTGTACTGCTCTCTGCGCATTCAAGATCGGCTCGACGGTGGAGTCGGGGAGTTATTGCTATCTCTGGCTGCGACCAGTCCAATAAATGCTTTGAAGTCGAGCACTTGTTTTATTTAGTCATAAATTACCTGACAATTTAACGTAAAAAACCGAAACTAGAGCCCGCTGGACCGGAGTCATCATAACGTTTGTTTTGGAAAAACTCTTCCGAATTTTCACAGGTCTTGTTTTTTTTTGCATCCATCATTACACTCCTCTTCTTATTATGAATATTGAAACTTTAAATTATTCAATTACTCGCAATAGCTTACAACCAAACAACTTTTAGAAAAACGTTGTTTTTACAAAATATGTCCTAAAACTATGAAATAATTTTGTTATTAATTTGTTTTACTTTTAATGTAAGGAGTGCAAGCATAAATTCATATACGTATATACTTTTAGTAAATGAGAAAAACAAAAACGAAAATAAAAAGCTTATAATGACATTGAAGTGTACATACACATACTATAGCGATGACAAAAAAATAATAGAAACGACTTTTTTTTTATATTTAAATTTTCTTCTCTAAACAAAAATTTGTCTTCAATATTCTCATTTTTATACCCGATACACCGATACCCGATACCGAGCTACAAAATTTCATATAAATCTATGAAACACACAAAATAATGTGTTGCCGACGCAATAAAGTATTCCAGATCAGCATCAAAATCCAATCTTAATGTCATAATAAATGAAAGAATTATCTAACAAATTACTGACCATTAAGTTCAAATCATTGATATAGCCAAAATTAAGAAAAAAAATTTGCCTTGGCGAGTACTTAGCATAGCATTTTTTTGACTTTCCGTTGAGCTTAAATATAAATAAATAGTTAATAATCACTGAGTAGCTAGTATTTAAATAAGAGGCATAGGAGATAGTCGGCGCCGTTTTTTTTTTTTCGTAATTGCTATAACTCATTCATTTTTTTTTTTATGCTTTTTTCTTGACAAATTTGTTGCTATTAGATAAATATGAATTCAAAAATGATATTAAAATCAAGCTTGTTTGAAAAAACGAATTTTTTCCAGGTTATGCTGCTATTTCTGGTGAAGATAAATCGAATTTCGGCGTGTCGTAGTTTGTTTCTTAGTTTTACTTTTTACAGTAGATTTTCGATGCGTCAATCACTCGTTAAGGATCTTATGGTGTTCAGTTTTCATACCCAGTACTCGAAAAATTTAGGGATATATTAATTTTGTGATGCATTTGTATGCGTATAATATCCAGGAGGAAGGGTTTCCGACCCCATAAAGTATATGGACTTTTTCACGGAAAGTCTGTCAGGGTCACAAATTAAAATTTAATAAAAACACATTTCCATATACTTTTTTCCCGATATTTTCTTTCAAAAATATTGAAACTAAGCGAATTTCATCAATTGATATATATATTTTCATTAGCTGTTAAATCGTCCCGATTGTCCCTTTGGACTTTTTGAAAATGCCCATATATAGTATTCTTCATCAGCATCAATAACCGAGTCGATGTAGCCAACTCTGTCTGTCCGTCCGGCTTGATTAGCGTCCAATCTCAGAGACTACAAGAACTAAAGATACCATATTTTGTATCCATACACCAGTGATATCATACTGTAACAAGAGTATTTAAAAATTTCGTCCCGACTCCCTCTCGCTCCCTCTCTCTCTCAATACAAAAAGCTTATAGTTTTAAAATAAAGTCGTTTCTTTTATTTTTTCCATCACTGTTATATTTTAGTTTAAAAAAAGCTCTAAAAAAAAGCTTACACTCTAAACGACCCGCACAAAGATAGGATGAAAGCTGTCTGTATGCAAAATATTTATGGAAATTTTATTTTCTTACCTTTGGTTAAATGCGTTTTATTAAATATAAAATATATATCAGGTTTTTGTTTGGCTTACCTTGGGAGCAAAAGCGGTCAAATGGTTCGGGGGCATGAACGGTGTTGTTCCCCCCAAACCAGTATGTAAAAGACCTGCCGAACTGTAACCCGTATAGCCGCCAGGAGGTAATCCAATACCAGCACGATAAAACTGAGGATCAACAGTCGTGAGTTTGGGAATGTCTTTAAATAATGGCGGCGGAAAAATTTGTGCTGAAGTTGTTGGGCCTGTATGCAAGGACGTTGCTGTTGCTGATACGGATGCAGTGGGCAACAACTGCTGATGCTGGTGCAAGTGAGTATGCTGGTGCTGATGATGGTGAAGCTCTTGTCGTAGATATGTTGACGATGGTGGTGTAGGAGGGACAGACAAGCCAGAACGATCCAAAAACCTGCTGTCTAGCTCGCGACGTAGCAAATCCGCTTGATCATCTATGCGAATAATAAAAATATTTACGTAAACGTTTGTTTAATTTTTCTAGGAATTTTAGTCCTCATACTTTTACTTGGCTGAAAAAGAGATTCTGCAGAAAACGGATGCGGTGTGGGTGTAATTGTATTTGCGCCCGTAGGTTGAGTTATACCTTGTATGTTGGACGATGACGTGGTAGCAGAAACTGCTGCCGTTGTTGAAATAGTGGTCAATGTGTGTGACACTAATGACATTTGCGGAATTGAGCTGTTAATAGCAGAGGTTGGAGCTGCTGGAGAAGACGTTGGTTGTGCTAAATGTGCGGGGAAGTACGAAGTAGGCTGAAAGTTTGTGGCTGTCACATGACCACTGACACCAGCAGAGGACATATCACGTGGTGATATTGAATTGGATGGGATTCTTGTCGTCGGAGCCACTGTCCCCACCATACCCATTCCTGCTCCTATATTTAATGGCGGGGGAGTTGGACGGGCGCTACCACTAAATATAACAGATGTGGATGAGATGGGTGTTGATACCAAAGCGGAAGAGGTAGAGCTGTAAGCAAAGTATAACGTTATTTCAATAGTAAATATGTTAACCAAGAAATTACTTTAACCACAACCCAGTCTTTGGAGAATAGGCTGGTAGACCCGTCCCTGGTCCTGTTATTGATGAATTTGATGATGAAATGGTTATACCAGCGTATGGACTCGGCGCGATGGCACAAAATGGTGTACTTATGTTTACACCCTGTGAAAGGCCAGTTGATGATGTGGCATTCGATCGCGGATTTGTAGTACTGGAGAAAAATATTAGCTATGATTAGAAAAATTCTTTTAAGAGTTGCTATTACTTATACCGTGAAAAACCCTGCCGAATCATGTCTATCAAAATTAAGTATCCACAAGTCCACTTAAAACAGAATCATTTAGAGCAAGGGAACTACTTTGAAGTTAATATATTCCTTCTGCTTTTAATCAAAATAGTTTAATATTTTTTTTGAAAATTTATTGGGAATACATCTTTAAGACGAATGCTCTTTGGAACTTCGACTCTTTTTTAACTATTTAAACAAGAGCTACAAAATAGACGGCTATTAAACTTTAAAATTTTATGTTATGTGTAATGTAATAATCTTGACTAATAATCTTTGACTCAACCATTACCAAAACCTAAGTGCAAATTAACCAACCTGTTGATGTGTACTTTTTACAGTTCTTTTCAATTCAATCTTACTCAGAAATTCTTTCCATATTTACTTCATAGATTTCAGTTCTGGCATTCATAAATAAACCTCTTCTAATTGAATCTCAGAAAAACTCATTTCAAAGTCCAGCGTTGTGACATTTGTAAACAAACATTCTTATTAAATCTCAGAGAGACATTAATTGAATTTAATAATGGCACGAAACCATTGCATCATTATCGAAAGCTTTGAGAACTTAAAGCTCGGATCGATACAAATAATAAGGATCGTCAGTCTAGTCAAGATCCGAAAGAAAAGTTAAGTCTGTTCGGGGAAAAAAAAAGAAACGTCGGGTACAAAATTAATTAACAGAGTTCAGTTCTAATTAAGATATGTTGGGTTTGTGAAAGAGTTTTGGCGCCAAGTAAATAACAGTTAAAAATTACACTGGTCGACAAAAAAACAATTTTTTTTGGTTCAAAAATCGGACGAGGATATATTCTTATAGGATTTTCATCGCGGCACAAGGCTTCCAAAAGTAGAAAAGGCTTTGTAATGCCGAAGTCTCTAATGAGGCTTAAATAAAAGCTTGAACTGTCAACCAAGTGAAACAAAACGAAAAAGCTTTGAATCAATCCAACATTTTCATGTAGCTTTTTTATGTGCGCGAATTGTGCCATTGTGTACCGCTCTATGAGTGCAACTTATGTAAGCCTAATTAGAGACGTTTAGCACCTCGCCATTCTTCTCTACAAATGATCGAAAAAGTGTAAAAAAAAAAAACAGAGGTCTTGAAACTTTGAGTCCATTTCTTGACTTTGGAACTTTTGGAGATCAGGTTAGTGTTCAGCGATGAAAATACTATAAGAATATCCTTTTCCTATCTTTGAACCATTTGGCGTGTAGACCAGTTTTATTAATACAAAACATATTTTTCTATTTTTTGGTGTAACTTTTGGGTGCGTTATATTGCTTTTAAAAGTGGCATAGCGCTATCTTCCAAAATGTCACAGCGGACCCAAAATTTCTAAAAATAATTTCAATATCTAATGTAAGCGAAAAAAAAAACCTTAAAAGAAAAGGAGACACTGAATATTTTGTTGTTTATCCGGCAATTGTTTAGGATGACATGCACCCGTAACATTTATTATGTTCACTTTTACAATTTGGACCTTTTTTATTTTGGACTTGATTGGAAGATTTCGAAACCGAATAGGTATTTAATTAAAAATTTTGTTTACATCTTGGCAAAGAGGAAATCTATGATTCCATTAAAAGTCTTTTTTTTACAAATGATACAACTGCGGACTGCGAAATGAATTTCTCTGAGATTCAATTAGAAGTGGTTTATTTCAAAATGCCAGAAGTGAAAACTCTGAAATAACAATAACGAGGGAGAATGTTGTGAGTTGCTGCGGACAACGCAACTCTACATTTATACCCGATACTTAGTCAGTATGGCTCTCCTCCGGCAGACGCCGCTAATATTAAGCGACACGACAAAAAGTGCGTGCGAGAGAGACAGAAAATCAGTCTGAGCGTGACGTCGGGCGCTGCGTAGCCAGTGCAAATTGATTTGTTCCTTTTGGCTATTTTATTTTAATTATCTGATCTGATCCAGATTCAGCAATCTAATAGATATGGTCGTTATCTATGATTCTGCGTTTTTAGTTTTCTCGAATCTGCAATATTGTGGATGCAACAGATTTTCGTCCTTTGTGTGGGCGGAAGGGGGTGGGGCGAAATTCTGAGATATACGTTTTATAGTGAGATCTAACAGGAGTGCGGACACTAAATTTGGTTACTCTAGTGTTAATAGTCTCTGAGATTTGTGGATGCCCCAGATTTTCGTCCTTTGCGGAGGCGGAAGGGGGTCTGGCGAAATTTTGACACAAAACGGTCAAGGTCCGATATCACAGGAGTGTGGATACCAAATTTGGTTGCTCTATCTCTTATGGGTTCTGAGATCCTTGAACTCATATTTTGCAATTGGCAAAAGCGACCATGAAACCTGTGTGTTAGAGAGAGACAGAGCGAGAAAGAATGAAATTGTTTTCTTGATTCTGGCTATAATAATTATACGATCTGGTTGAGATTTTACACTTTAGGACATATAGTCATCCTCTACGATTCTGCGTTTTTGGTTTTATCGTATCTTTAAAAATGTGGATGCCTCAGATTTTCGTCTTTTGTGGGGGCGGAAGTGGGCGGGGCGAAGTTTTGAAATATTTTTGTAGCAGTGACATATCACAGAAGTCTGGATCCAAAACATCGTTGCTCTAGCTCTTATAGTTTTTGAGCACTAGGCGCTGAAGGGGACGGACAGACGGACGGACGGACAGACACACAGGGCTCAATCGACTCGGCTATTGATGCTGATCAAGAATATATATACTTTATGGGGTCGGAAACGATTCCTTCTGGACGTTACACACATCCACTTTTACCACAAATCTAATATACCCCAATACTCATTTTGAGTATCGGGTATAAAAAGAACTTCTAACTAAGGCTTTTATTCGCACAAAAAATAAAAACCTATGACTGTAGTTTTAGAGCACATATATATTAGTATGTGGCACATGATACCTTGCAAGCACATACTAAATTTAGTCGAAAGTATTCCAAAACTTATTCGGAATGTGACAAAAGCTAAGGCCCTTGGAACAAATATTTTAAACAAATTATTAAAGTAAACAAATTGGAAACTTGAAAAAGTGACTACATGGACTTTTCATGAAAAAATTAAAATCTCTTTAAATTGAAATCGTTTTGTTTTTTTTTCTCACTAAATTAAAGAATCTATAACAAAAAAAAATCACAAGGATTGCAGACCTCGCAAATAACAGTTGACACTTTCGGCGTGTCTGATAAAAACCTCTCATTTAAGGACACATTGAGAAAAGGGACTGAAAAGACCCGATCAAATCTGTTTTTGCTCAACTAGCTCTTCGCTCAAGCAAAGACCGATTTTTTCAAAAACTTTGAAAAACTTAGCTCTTTAAGTGCGGAAAATATTAACTCCTTGTTAGTGGTTAAGCTTAATTTTTATTAATAAAAAATGATATATACATACATCCATATGTACAAAATAATTTATAACGGGTATAACCTCCATTATCATCACATCTCTTCTTAATCATGTCTCTTCAGTTTGCAAATACACACGTCGGCATAAGTATTTTGACAGAGCTCTACGCAACGTTTAGCGTTGAATTTTGACGAATTGCTACGTGTTACAGCTCTCTTATCTGATTTACCGCTAACTACATGAATGCATAAAGTATATTGCAAATTATCTTCGTAGTTGCATTTTGCGTTTTGTTAATATGCTTCTTATTCTCATTCGTAATCTGATCTTGGCTGGACAAAAGTATTTTGTCAGAACTTCAATTAATTTGCATTGATCTGCTGTTGATAGAAAGCGAAACCATTATTTCGGATTATCTCAGTTTAGAGATTGTAAATGCTGATAAAAATTGTTTTCGTTCAATAATTTGTGAAATATGAGTAACCGAAAGGAATTCAGTGAATCTCTTAAAAATGAAATAATAGTGAAGTTCAACTCTGGTATTTCAGTGCAAAATATCAGTAGATTATAGTATATTTCACGTCAGACAAACTGCTAAAAAAAAAACAAATTTAAAAAAACCAACACTGCTTAAAACGCTACACGTTGTGGCAAACCACGAAAGACAACTGTCAAGGTAGACACTTTTAGTTTACGGCAATTTAAGCAGGATGTCTTGAAAACTCCTCGATCGGTTGAAAATGACTTGAAGGAAACAGGAAATTTTGATGTCAGCGAACGGACAATACGTAGAGGTCTTAAGGAAACTGATTTTTTAACATATATTACCAGAGCTATAGTGCAAATAACACAGCGCAATAATTTAAAGCGCCTTGAGTTTGCCAAAAAATTAATCGGCAAATAATTTTAATTTTGGAAAAAATTTTTATGGAGCGATGCAAGTGCTTTTTCCAAAAAAAATAGTTTCCGTAAGAAACCTAAAAGAACGTCGCAAAAAAGTGGCACCTATATGTGTAAGAGCGATCCATGGAGGTGGGACCATAATGTTTTATGGATGCGTCGCCTACAACGGCTCGCGAAATTTAGTTCCTGTTGATGGTAGCATGAATAAAGACAAATATTTGGAAGCTAAACAATCACGCTTTCTCCTCTGGAGATTATTTTATTGGGGTGTCCTTTACCTTTAAACAGGACAACGCCCCGTGTCATAAAGCTGAAGTCGTTACCCAATTCTTGAAGAACATTGGGGTTAATACTTTGGACTAGCCGCCCCAGAGCCCAGACTTAAGCATTATCGAGAATCTCTGGTCTTATATAAAAAGAAACCGGACTCCAAATTTGACAAGGAACCGTGAGAATATAATCTGAGAGGTGAAATCACTCTGGAGAGAAATTCTGCTAGCTTATATCCACAGCTTAGTAGAGTCAGTTCCGAGACGTCTGCAGAAGGTGATAGAGGCAAAGGGAGGATATATATTTTGCTGATTCATCATATAAAGTTAGTTCGTTCCATTCGTTTTTGTTTTTTTTTACATTTTATAAAATGTCAAAATACTTATGCCACCGTCTGTTTGGGGATAATTAATTTTCATTTCACAATAAACCCACTTATCATACTTTTTTTTAGATATTGTTAATAGCTTAATATAATACCTATCTACGATAAATAAATATAGTTTCTACTTTGAAAAAATAAGAAGTTACAACCGAATATGTTGTGCATAATTTTTGTCAAAATACTTATGCCGATGTGTGTAAATATACATATTACAACACAACAGCCCAAAAGATTCGGAAAAGATAAATAAATAAATAAACACGAATAAAAAACTAAAAACACTTTACTCAGACACTTTTTTGGTTCTGCTCATCTAAAGAAACTTTTGCTGTGAGCGCTTGATCCAAAAGTGTCTCTCTAAGTTGTTATTGTGAGACACGATCGTGTGTCGGGCTCAACCAAAAACACGAAACACAAGCGAAGAGACAAAAAGTGTTCTGCTCAGTGAGAGACCGTATATGCGTGGTCTTTTTCTGTTTCGTCAGTGACGAGACAGCAAAGGGAAAAAGTGTTGTCCGTTGTTTGCGAGCTATGGTGAAAAGTGATAAGCATGGATCCACATGTGCTCGCCACTGTAAACTCCCCGACACTTGAATACACACACTAAAAATTAACTTAACGGCACTAGTATTTACAGCACCATTTAAAAAAAATGGTGAATTAAATTTGTTTTCTGATTTCTATTAAATTAAGCAGCAATTTTAAGAAAATTGATAGAAATATCCATTAAAGGCGATTAAGGAAAAAATGTAAATTGAAATAACTCAAAATTCCGTTCTTCAAAAGTGCGAAACTTAAATACGACACTCACATAGACAATTAGTCTTTTTTAGCTGGTGTCGCGAGCGGACATCGAAAAAATTATCAAAGATCATTCCGAGTGAACCAAACCAACGTTTTTTTGTTTATTGATTTGTGTCTTTAAAATAGTTTAATAAATTTTTATATTTTTCAAAGATCAGTCGTTTTTTTTTTAAATTATTGAAATCAGGTTTTTTTGCTGTTATTTTCAGAGGTAGTGTTTTTTTAGAACAGCATTAAAGTATCTTACGTCTGGTTGTATTGATCTTTGAAATTTCAACTGTAAATGTAAAAACAAAGCCCGCAGTATTACCTTTTCAAAAAGGTATATATATTAATATTTTATTTCAAATTAATAGAGAAAATAGAGACAGATTCAAGTGGCACGGCAAACTTCATCGAGAATTTCTTCCTCCGATTTTCTGCTCTAACTCATGTTGGTTGAATTCAGTTCCGGAAAGGATACAGGATTCATGATTTTCTGATTTTTGGTTTCTCTGTAGCAGATGTAACTTCGTGTTTCTTTCAGTTTTCGTGTCACTGAAGAGTCATATCGTCTTTCTTGCAAAATTTTTTCTTGACCTTCATTGACACTGTGCATACGTTTTTTGTAAGGTTTCATGCTAAGAATTATTTTACAATTAACGTCAGAATAAGAATTCATAACGGTTGCACGTCTTAGAATTTTCGATTTTGTACAAGACGGCTTTAAAAAGTGCGACAGCTATTTTAAAAATTATTATTACTTTTTTGGAGAATTTTTGGTTTTGCCCGCAGAACAAATCAGATCACTAAAACATAGCTTCGGTAGAAAGGATTGGTCAAGATATAAGACTGTGGAAAACATATTTTTGTCTAAGCTATTTTAAAATTAAATGCCGATGTAATGCGATCTAAGATAACTCATTTTATACCTAATCTTAAGAGTGTTTATGTAATAATTCTAAATTTGTTTTATCAAATTTATAACGTCTTTAATTTATATTTTATCTATGCTTTCATATATTTACTTTCACATTACCTGTATACGGGATCTCGATCTTTGCTGCAGGGACTTTCACCCTTGGGTGAAACTATTTTTTGGATCACAGATGACGATGATGACGCAGATACAGATGATGAGCACGACGTTGTTGCTGTCGTTAAACTTTGGACGGTGAGAACTGTAGCGCTTAAGTTGGAGGCAGGAACAGTTGATGTGTAAGGTGTACCTCCGCAACGCACAAACTGTTGATGTTGTGATTGCATTGGTGCCGCTAACTGTGGATGCGTAGGTAGCAAATGAGACACAGATGGAAACTGCCCAGACTGTGGAAGCATTTGGGTAGATGGAGGGGGATGTGCTTGTGGCGTAGTAGCTGCAAGCGAAGTTACGGCGGGAGTAGACGGTACCGAAGTTGTGGTATTTGGCCCAGTAGTTGCATTGCCAAAGCCACCACTGGCATATACAGGCACATGATGGGAATGTGATACATGCAAATGGCTTAGCGAATGAGCAGCAGTGGAGTTTGCCGAAAGGAAACTTGTTGTCGCTGCAGCCGACTGTGAAACGGGTTGTGAAACGCTGATGTTATTGAGTGGAGTGATAGGTCGCATCGCCGGTGTCGATGAGACACTCTGTTGCACTGTGAAACTTAAAGATGCAGCTTTCAAAGATGCCGGGACTATTGGTGAATCTCGACTGCTACGTGCATCTGAGATACGAAGCGGAGAGGATGATGTGTTGGGCGATGCAGTCGGCAATGTTGGCGGCAGGTACGGTCCGTGCGTTATGTTGCTGTATGGTGTGTACAAAGAGTAATTAGGATAAGGTGTACGGTATGGGGGTGCCTGAATAAGCATAGGCAAGCCCGTAGCCACATGAGACATTGGAGGGGGTGGGACTCCGGGAAAAAGTAATGGCGGCCCCGTAGTCCCAAGTGCACCTGCCCCTACTCCAAAGACTATTTTGCCCAACCCAGAAGCACTTGAAGCTCCACTACTACAAACCGAACTAGAATTTCCAACTGTGCTATTGCTGATCGATATTGTTGTAGAAACTGCCGACATCAGTTTAGTTGTAGCATGAGGAGAAACGCGTGGCTGTGTACTAATTGGGGTTTTTGCTGTACTACTAATCGTCGGAAAATCACCAAGAAAACCATTGATAACTGGATTGCTCGATGTAGATGTTGAACTATTGGTGATTTTTAGTGTTTCTACGGAAGATGTTGATATCGAAGATGAGAACAATCCAGTGCCACTGGCTGTAACATTATTATGACTTATACTTCTTGTAACGGTATCGTTTGATTTCAGGTTGTTTGCTAGCACTACACCCGATGACGGCGACGAAATTGGTAATCCAGAACTTGAAGTTGAGATGCGCGCACTAAATTGACAGCCAAGTCCTAAACTACCAGGAGTTTTTTGACCACAAGGTAATAATGGAACAAGTGGCCGTTGGCCCGCTGATGGTAGTCCGTTTGGTGCAGAAATCTTTGTAGCAAAAATAATGGATTGATCATTATTAGTTGAAGCAGTCACACTGGTGTCATTTCTAGCAGATATTCCAGAATTGGGATGCTATTAGAAATAAAGAATAAGCCAATTTTTTAAATAAACAAAAAAAAAACTAGATTTTAACGATATGGTAACGCAAAAGAAACTTACTTGGGGTCGAGAGGTAGATGAAGCAACGCACAAAATGGGATACAGCGGATTTTCTTGAACACATTTGTGTATTGCATTACATTCCTTACTTCCGCTGTCGGTAAGAACGACTGCAGATGTAGACACGGAAGCACCGGTAATCACAGCAACAACTTGTTGTGAACTTGCGATCGTATTTTCCTTGGTAATACCACGTGCATCACTGTCTGACCCCCCTAAGAACCCAGGGATTAATGTCGGTGTTGAAGGCACGGCCGGTCCAATTATTTGTAAGAGCGAAAGATCCGAAGGCTTACTATGACCTTTGCGATCTTGATTCGGTGAAGCATGCGAACCATGCATTTCCGCCGAGTGGTAATCTATACCCACTAAGCTTGCAGAATTCTATAAAACATATAAGGTAAAATCACTTTATTTTAAAAATGTATGCCTATAATACGCTCTTTAACATTGTAACTATCGAAAAATGCCATATTTGTTATGGTAAATAGCGTTTCAATAGCCGAGTTGATATAGCCATGTCTATCTGTTCGTCCGCTTGTTGGCCCCTTAACCATCAAGAGACTGTAAAACTAGAAAAACGACATCTGTAACCCATGCCAACAATTTATATCGATATTTTATCTGTCAACGGGAATTTAAAATTTTGTATTGTTCTGGTTTATTTGGGTAAAGTAACATTTTATTTGCGATTAGAAAAAAACTTACTGAATATATTGAGATATACGAAAACAAATTTCCAACTGTATACATAAAAACTTAAAACGTCAGAAAACATGTTCATATTTTTTTTACCCTCATAAATATGTGTATTTATGTGCTATGTGGTATTCATTTTTTTCATTATCAACCGGTTTTAAATCGTAAAGCATTTTTGAGATTTGACAGTCAATTCGAAATTTGTTGCGATTTGCAATAACCGAAGCATGGCTGTATGAATATTCGTATTACAGTAGACGCACGGATATTATAAATCTCAGAAATAAGAATCTTCCAGGTATTAGAACCGACCGTTTTTTTGCACTGAACTCTTCAAAATTAGAACCAGTAGTTCTAATTTCAGAGGGTATTTTTTTTTACTTCACTTTGGTTTTCTGGAATATTAGCATGTGCGTACAAAGTAAAGACAGTTCAGTTCAGAAAAGCCAGTGTACGAGTTGATAAAATCCAACTTTATTCATATGACGAAAGTGTTGATATTGAAGAACCAATTTCTCATAACCTTGCTATGGAAAACGCAAGCAACATACTAAAATAGTGCAAAAAGACTTACACAAATAAACATATATCCAATCTCTTGGCCCTTCGTAGTGATATAGTGATGTATAATTTGAAGCAGCTCAAAAAACAAGCCAGTATCTTAGATTATATGAAACAAAACTGAAGCACTGAAAATTGTATCATGTACAGTAAAAATAATTTAAACGAGGGGAGCGTTGCGAGTTGCGTAGACCACAACTCTACATTTATACTCGAGACTTAGTCAGTATGGCTCTCCTCCGGCAGACGCCGCTAATATTAAACAGCACGACAAAGAGTGAGTGCGAGAGACAGAAAACGTGTCTGAAAATGTCGTCGGGCGCTGCGTAGCCACTGCAAATTGATTTGTTCCTTTTGGATATAAAAATGATCCGATCTGAACCAGATTCGGCCACCTGATAGATATGGTTATTCTCTATGCTTGTGTGTTTTTAGTTTTCTCGTATCTTCAATAATGTGGATGCCACAGATTTTCGTTCTTTGTGGGGCGGAAGGGGGAAGGGCGAAATATATACGTTTTATAGTGAAATCTAACAGGAGTGTGGATAGCAAATTTGGTTGCTCTAGCTCTTAGTCTCTGAGATCCTTAAACTCACATTTTGCAATGGGCAAAACCGACCATGAAACCTGTGTGTTAGAGAGAGACAGAGCGAGAAAGAATGAAATTTTTTTCTTGATTCTGGCTATAATAATTCTGGTTAAGATTTTACACTCTAGAACATATAGTCATCCTCTACGATTTTGCGTTTTCAGATTTCTTGTATCTTTGAAATTGTGGATGCCACAGATTTTCGCCCTTTGTGGAGGCGAAAGTGGGCGGGGCAAAGTTTGAAATATTCTCGTAACAGTGACATATCACAGAAGTCTGGATATAAAATGTCGTTGCTCTAGCTATTATAGTCTTTGAGCACTAGGCGCTGATAGGGACGGACGGACGGACGGACAGACAGACAGCGCTCCATCGACTCGGCTATTGATGCTGATCAAGAATATATATACTTTATGGGGTCGGAAACGATTCCTTCTGGACGTTACACACATCCATTTTCACCACAAATCTAATATACCCCAATACTCATTTTGAGTATCGGGTATAAAAAGAGTAGTTTTTTGTATTGTTTGAAAAAAAATCCGTCCAGAAATTAGAATCTTTCGAGAATTAGAACCACGTCATTTACAAAGTGGTTCTAATTTCCGAGCGTCTACTGTATCTAACAATCCAGAAATCTTGATCGTGTAAATATTTCTTTTAGTAAAAGCACCTTCTATGCAGTATTATCATCGCTTCTTGACTCATAATGATAGCATAATTTAAATAGTTTGCGACTGTTTTATTTTACTTTTAGCCTATACTGGTTCTCGCTTTTAATAAAATTGGTGGGACTCAACTTGAATTGGTGTTCTAGAATTAAAATATTAAAAAATTTAAAAATCTCGAAGTAAAACCATTCTCTCGGCGTACACGTACCTCAAGATTTCAAGATATGTATGCATTGACATATCAAAGATGTGATGGCTGAATGGGGATATTTTCAAAAGTATGTACTAGTCTGGTAATGAAAGTAGAAAGACAGAGAGAGATAATTTTCTGCATCATTTCTAAGCCACATTGATATAGAGACAGAGAGGGAGAGTGAGGGAGAAGGAAAGAAAGTGAGAGTAAGAGAAGAAGAGATTGCCCGGCATGGAAAAGTCAGCCAAGTTGAAGAACTCATTTATATAATGATAATATCTCAACATGAATAAATATGTAACATCGATTTGAGAAGGCAGAAGGGCGAACACATTTTTGTAAATAATCTCGATTCAGTATGATATCACAATAGCCTGGAAATACATAAGATACATTTACATTTAAACGAATTGAATTTTTATTACGAATGAGGATTCTTTTTTGTCCATCCCTTTCGATTGAAAAACCCCGCTTAAGCGCTCAGCTTAATTAGTTGGAATATTAATTCCAAAAAGTTAATTTTAATAATAAAATATGTAAATAATTTTATTAAAGACAATGAAGAAAACAAGTTGCCAGTCGCTCTCGCGCCTTGCTCTATCTTTTTCTCGCCTATTGGGGTTTTAAAGAAAAGGACTGGAATTTGGAAGTCTGGATGACTAAAATCCAGATCTAAAATTTAAGTCAACAATAAATAGTAAACATTCAACTTTTCATACTAAAGTGCAGTGCATTGTTTTAAAATATCTAGTTTACAGTCTAGTCTAGACGACTATATTCTTACTAAAATTCTTTATTCCCTCCAAAAGTATGTGTGAGAAAGCTAAATTAGTAAATATGGCGAAATAGTGGTCCAGTGAGGAAGTTTTTTCGTTGGGTAATGAATCTCCAAGAATTTTGGCAGCTAAGTTTCCGTCAATAACACAAGTGCTGCCTTTTTCTACAATCACAGTAAAGCCAATAAAAACGAGGGGGAACGTTGCGAGTTTATGCAGTGACCGCAACTGTACATTTATACCCGATACTTAGTCAGTATGGATTTCCTCCGCCAAGCGGCGCTTACAGAAAATTAGTCAGAACGTGTCGTCGTGCGCTGCGTAGCCACAGCAAATTAAGTTTCTCCTTTTGGTTATAATAATGATCCCATCTGATACAATTTCGGCAATCTGGTATATATGGTCATTCTCTATGATTGTGTATTTTTAATTTTCTCGTATCTTCGAAGTAGTGGATGCCACAGATTTTCGTTCTTTGTGGGGGCGGAAGAGGGTGGGCCGAAATTTTGTAATATACTTGTAACAGTGACATTACACAGAAGTCTGCATACAAAATTTCCTTGCTCTAGTTCTTATAGTCCAGTAGAGCAGACGACATGAGACTATACTCATATAGAGTATCGGGTATAAGGAGCTTAGCACTTGCTATAAAAAAAACACGTATGTTTTTGAAAAGGGCGGGAATTACTAGTCTCCAATAATATCATTGCTTATTTAGAAAACGCACTATAGGCGACTTTCCATGATAGGTGGCATAAAGTCATAAAATTGATGGTGAAATATTAAGTAAATGTTCTTATATATTAATAGTAAACACTTCAGTTAGCTGAAAAACTATTTTTTTAATCTGTTAGCAACTCTTTATTTGTGACACCGCTTAAAAATCAGGTAATCTGTTGAAGCATTCACTTATATAAATGGGCGTGAAAATGTTCTTCTTTTTTAAATGCTCTAATTGTCATTTTTTTCATTTAAATTAATAAGACCAATATGGAAAACAAAGCGCAATGTTTTTATTGTGCATAAATGTTCATGAAGTTTTTATTGTCTGGTGTTATTGTTGATTGTATTTGTAAGGAATGTGCCGAAAAGAAACTGCACACTTTGTTTTTCTTATAACTTCGATGTTTTCGTTCCGATTTCAATTTTTATTTTTTTAAATTTTAGAGAAAAACATTAACTTTCAATTTTGTTAATAAATTTAAAAAAATGTCTAGCCTCTTATTTTTGATCGAATTTTTTGCTTAACACCGCTCATTACGTTCTGCACACACTCTTTGGTAATCCTACGGGTCGCACGCATTCAGTTTTTTTTTTTCATATCTTCCGTGTTTTCGGAGAGACTACCATCCTTCTTTAAATTTCTTTTAACTAATGCCCAATATCGCTCAATTGGCCGGAGCTCTGGGCAATTTGGTCGGTTCTCCTCTTTTGACACGAAATTGATGCCTTTTGAGTCAAGTAGCGCTAAAGTTGAGCGGGCATAGTGCGCGGACGCCAGATCTGGCCAAAATATTCTTAACACATTGTGTTTTTCATAAAAAGGTATAAGACGCTTTTTCAAACACTCCTTCATGTACACATCGGCGTTGATTGTCCCTTTTGTGAAAAAAGCACTGGTTCTTAGGCCACAGGTACAAATGGCCTGCCATATTAGCACTTTCTCCCCAAATTTATCGACTTGAATTGTTGACACCGACTCGTCAGCAGTTCCACTTTTAACTTTTGTATAAAACTGAGGGCCGGGTAAAGTTTTCGAGTCCAATTTGACATACGTTTCGTCGTCCATAATAACGCATTGAACTGCATCATTGAGCAAGCGATCATAAAGCTTTCGCACTCTCGTTTTGCCGACTTCTACTTGTCGCAGACTTTTTTTCGGAACTTTTTGTTTTTCTGTATGTCTTTAAATTATGGCGTTCCTTTTTTTTTTTAACCATACTCATACTTGTTCGCGCTTTTTTTGCCAATTCTCGAACGGACATCGTGTTATGTTTGTGGATTAAGGCTAATACTTTTTCATCAATATTTTGATCCCTTGGACCCTTTTTTCTCCCAGTTTTTGGTAAATCTTTTAAAGAACATGTCTCTCCAAACTTAATTATAATATTTTTAACACTATTAACACTAACTTTGTAGCGTTTAGCTAATTGTCTGTAAGACACACCTTTTTCTGTGCAATAATTGTGCACAATTTTTTTGCGAACTTGCTCTTCAATTCGAGGCATCGTTGAAACTGATAAGCGAATAGTGAAAACGGAACATGCAAACAAAACGCAGAATTTCTCAATCTTTCTAACGGTGCATCGAACGGGATGATCGAAAGCTCGCACTGAGAGCAATTGACGATTGTAAGTGTGCAGTTTCTTTTCGGCACATTCCTTAGCAAAAATCGAACAATTTTAATTGTGTTCCGTGGAGTATTTCTTAAAAAGTGCATATCAAAACATGCAACTAAAAATGGAAAGTTACAAACCAATGTGGCTAGTTTATTTTAGTAATAATCTAATCTGATCGTTTTTGTTCCTTTCAAAAAAATTCACCTAAAGTTTCTTTTGCGTTCACCAACTACACGCTTTTTGATATTTGGAGCAACAACAACCGCAATTCTGATGCTGTTACTGCGTACATAATGAAGGAAATTAATATAGATAAATATATATATAGCTAAATTGACCAAATTCGTCTATTATATAAAACGTTACTTGCGCCAATACAATAGAAATCTTGAGCGATTCAAGTCGATTCACACAGAATGGCTTGCAAAACATTTGGAAGTAACACTTGATATGGAGGAGACTGCAAAGTGATCACCATCCAAGATGGGTCGTCCAAAATTGGCATATGCAGAGGCCGGGCCTAGACTACGAATTGACTGTTCCACTGCCTTACTTTTGCATGCCGCCTCTGCATCTGCGCGTAAAAGTAATGATAGCGAGGGGGAACGTTGTGACTTGCTGCGGAGACCGCAACTCTACATTTATACCCGATACTTAGTATGGCTACATTGAGCGACAATGTGTGCGTGCGGGAGAGAGAGAAAACGTGTCTGAACATGTCGTCGGGCGCTGCGTAGCCACTGCAAATTGATTTGTTTCTTTTGGTTAAAAAAATGATCCGATCTGATACAGATTCAGCAATCTCATAGATACGGTCTTTCTTTATGATTGTGTGTTTTTAGTTGTCTCCAATCTGCAATATTGTGGATGACACAGATTTTCGTCCTTTTTGGTGGCGGAAGGGGGTGGGGCGAAGTTTTGAGATATACGTTTTATAGTGAGATCTAACTCTAACTGATCTAACTGAGATCTAAGTGGTTACTCTAGCCTTAATAGTCTCTGAGGTTTGTGGATGCCCCAGATTTTCGTCGTTTGCGGGGGCGGAAAGGGGTGTGGCAAAATTTTGACACAAAACGGTCAAGGTCCGATATCACAGGAGTGTGGATACCAAATTTGGTTGCTGTAGCTTTTAGTCTTTGAGATCCTTGAACTCATATTTAGCAATTGGCAAAACCGACCATGAAACCTGTGTGTTAGAGAGAGACAGAGCGAGAAAGAATAAAATTGTTTTTTTGATTCTGGCTATAACATTTAATCGATCTGGTTCAGATTTTGCATTCTAGAAGATATTTTCATCCTCTACGTTTTCTCGTATCTTTGAAATTGTGGATGCCACAGATTTTCGCGCTTTGTGGGGGCGGAAGTGGGCGGGGTAAACTTTTGAAATATTCTTGTAACAGTGACATACCACAGAAGTCTGGATATAAAATGTCGTTGCTCTAGCTATTATAGTCTTTGAGCACTAGGCGCTGATAGGGACGGACGGACAGACAGACAGCGCTCCATCGACTCGGCTATTGATGCTGATCAAGAATATATATACTTTATGGGGTCGGAAAGGATTCCTTCTGCACGTTACACACATCCATTTTCACCACATATCCATTTTTTCACATACTCATTTTGAGTATCGGGTATAATAAAGTGGTTGACGTATTGCAAAATGTTATGGCAGAAGAAAATGTTGAGAATCTCGAAATAACAAAACGACCGGGACAAGATCGCATCTCTTATAATGAAGCATTAGCTTTTTTGGAGAATTGGAGAATAATCTTACAAAGCAACAATATATAAATTTTACACAACTCTACAAGGCGCATGGCCGCAATATATGTCCTGGGTACGACTCAATAAGAACTACACAGTTGCAATGCAGACCATCAGGAATTAGTATTTTAGAAACTGTGGTAAGTGTTTCTGCGCAGGATTTGCTAAACCACACAGCTGAAAGAATATTGATTTAAAAAATGATTTTTTGCAGCAAATGGAAAATGTAACGGACTGCACCCTTATTATAAGCTATGGGTTTGATGGATCGACGGGTCAAAGTCCGTATAAGCAAATATTTGATTCGAATGAGCCTGATTTCTTAGATCAATCGCTATTCGTATCAACTGTTATACCAATACGTCTAATTGATTCTTTAAATATTTAATTTGGGGAAATAGAAGTCCACAGTCAGTTAGGTTTTGCAAGCCTTTAAAAATTGAAGACACAAAAGAAAGTTCCCCAAAAATATGATTAGAAAAAGAAAATTTGGATTTGCAAGTAGCGAAATTGGAAAAGTTCAAATGGCAACCTACAAATATTTCTGTGGCTTTTAAAACATATATTACATTAATTGATGGAAAAGTATTAAATTTATTAAAAGTATAACTGGCCCAAAATCTAATTAATGTTGCCCAATCTGTGCTGTAAATACTAAACGGATTAACGAAATCACAGCCTTAATTCTGAAACCTTTCGACCTAACCCTGACTATTTAAAATACGGAAAATAAATGCCTGGATTAGATTTATGGAGTCTGTCTTGAGCATATCTTACCGAATGGATATAAAGACTTGGAACATCAAAGGCGATGATAAAAATAAAATGATGATAAGAAAAATATATGGAAACAATATGAAACGAAATGGGTTTGCATATTAGCATACTCGAAACAGAACGGAAGCGATAAAATATATTTACTATATATTTATATCAATATTGTGTAAATTCTCAATCAACCCAGAAGAGTATCGACGGAAGATTTTTAACTCTAAGTTTTTTAAGTTTGGAATATTGTTAAAACATATCTCGAAAACATGTTCAAATATAATTTTTTTTAACTTTTTGCTAATAATATTTATAATAAGAACTGCAATTTGCGTAGCAGTGCTGGACGAGAAATTGACGATAAAAAAACCCCGTTATGACAATTTGTTCCATATTGCACACGCAGATGTCATGTTGATGATACAGATTGAACTACTGCGCCAGAACCAAAGGCCAAGGCATTTAGCTGCACAAGACACAATCTCGGGGAAAAACGATCAAGGAAAATCCGAGCGCCAACTCAAGGACTAAGTCCGAAGGAAAAGTCCAAGTACCAAGCGAAAAGAGGGTGCGAGAATCGCTACTTAGATCAAATGCCGACAGTAAGATTATCAGGTTATCAATGCCTACGTCCCAACTCATTTAAATAACAGAAGACATGCAATAATTAATGTTCGTCAAGTTGAACGCAAACATTATAATTACCCAAATTTGTGCATGCGCACTCGATGTATTCGTTCTTTGCTTAGACTTTTCGTTCTTCTTGTTCTTCTTTTCCTTACTCACAGCAAAGCAGCAATAATTGAAATTATATTTTCAACTTTAACGTTAATATGCAATAACTGCATTTTACAAGTGGCGATGCAATTACTGCACCATCAAGTGACACCAGCAGAATGCTGTAACGCGCGGATCCCAGCCCTCCTCCCGACAACCAACCGAGGGGTGCTGCGGCATTACGCGCGGCGCGTAGCCGAACCGAAAGCGAACATAGAGATAGTTGTTAGACTAATATTCGAGGAAAATTACCACTACACTTACTAAGAAACTAAGAATCCATTCAAAATACAAATACAAATACCACTACAGTTACTAATTAATATAAAGGTGTGTGAGGACAAGTAACTTAATAAGAGGAAGAGAATTAGTGGTCGATAAATATGGAAGAGGGAATTATAATCCGAGCATAAGACCCTAAACGGTTCATGCAAGGAATAATTCGATCTACAAAGTGGAAGGAACAACGGTATAAGATTTCTAGTGAGTCTGATAGGAATCGTGAAGTTTATGCGGCCCAACAGATCAGGGCTGTCTATATCACCCCTGATCAAGTTGTGCACAAAAATCACACCAAGCATTTTTCTACGGTTAACTAAGGATGGGAAGTATACTAATAGCAGTTTACTAGAGTAAGATAGCAATCTCACACCTAAAACACATCTAAAACGATGAAATTTCATTACTTTGTATTTCGAGGTATTAAGGTCTAACAAGTTTGCTCAACACCGTAACTAAAACTTATTGAGATCGGATTGCAACCGCGAATGAAATAAAATGTCCTTATACTGGACACAGAGTTTAATATCATCCACATACATGAGAACTCGAGAGTATATTAATACCGAAGGCAAGTCATTAATAAGGAGTGTAAATAGTAAGGGGTCTATATGGCTGCCCTGTGGTACTCCCGAAGAAACCTTGACTGGTGAATAGAGGGAGTTTTGAAGAGAACTCTTTGAGACCTCCATCTCAGGAGGTTGGGCGGACAACCTAAAAGGTCAAGTTTATGTGCTAGAAGGGAATGGTTTACTGAGTCGAATGGTTTACAGAGTCGAATGCTTTACTAATGTCCGTGTAAATACCTTGAAAGCCTTTAATAATAAAAGAGGTAAACTCTAACAAATTCGTGGTGTTTGGTCGCCTTATAAATCCATGCTGTCTTGAAAATGCCGAGCTTACTGCGTAAGCATATAACATTTTGGTAAGTTAATAAGAAGGAAGTTAGTTTTTTGAATGGTTGGAAAAAGGATGGGAAGATGTGGATGGGCTTACTTGGGAGCTTTATGCGTGGCCCACCAAACGCTCCGGTCAAAATTTGGTAGAGAAAATGGTGTCGAATTGAGTTGGAGAAATGCTTTTCTTAAATGAGGCTATCTCCCTCGCATAAAAGAAGTTATACTACTCCACCTTTATTTTTTGATTTGCTTTGTATAAAAGCAGTTACGTCATTAGATGTGAGGTCAGGTGACAGCTATGAAACAAAAACAAACGCAAGCTAGTTAGCTTGCGGACACTGCGGACACGGACGCTACAAACATTACTGGCTGCACGTTCTCCGAGGCGATAAATTTGGTTACCGAATTTGCGTCGCCAGCAGCTGTCGTTGCCCTTGGATCGACAAACGAGAGAGGTCAGAGTCAATTTCTCGGCAACGAGCGGCTGAGTGACGGTTGGTATTTGGAGATCGTGCGGAGTGACCCTTTTGCTCCGCGGAGACTTATTAAGCAGTTTCAAACCGGTAAACTAAGACTCGATAGTTAAGAGCCGATCGTATTTGTTTTTGAAACCAACGGGGAGCTCCTTAAAGCCACTCCGCGTCTGCCTCATAAAAATTACCACATCTTTCCAACCGTCCGGCAGGCCCTCTTAAGTATAATGCAAACCATTATGTTTGGCGATAGCATCACCCACGGGGCCTGAAAATCTCGCGCATTTTGCTACGCTGTCGCAGAGCCAGCATGAGACATTTGGCTGGTCATGTGGTATCTCCTTCTTCGATGTTTTTTTGGCGCAGACCGCAGCGAATTCCATTCTAATTGTTTAATTGTTTATTTGAAAATTTGCAATAAAAATTTCCAAACAAACTTCTATACCAAGAGCTAATAAAAGAGAGTGCTTCTGCCCAGAAAGTTTCGTGAGGGAGAGAGGAAGAGCAGCTAGTTCTCATTGGGTAAAAGACCACCAAACTCTACGAGATGAGTGCGGGCTAGAATGTGAGAGCGTAGTACTTGCAAGCAGCAACAAAAAACAAACACACTACTAACCGACACACGAAACAAATTAATTAGATTAAGCTTTTACACAAGAGAGGAAAGAAAAGATTTTCAGATTTTAAGGCTGAATAGAGAGTTATTATTTTGTCAAAACACCGGCCTTTGATACAAAATAAAGGGAAGAGAAGCGGAGCGCAAAACAAAAACACGATTGGTCACTAAGAGAACGAACGAATCTGACACTGTTGCCAATTCAGCTATTGTATAGCTAGTTCTGACTATTTTGTAAGTTCAAGTTCTCTCAAAAATTTGAAAATTAATATTAGCCGGAAATCTGATTATATAAAATATATATTTAGCTATGTTTTGCTATCTATATTTTGTTTTCTGAAACTGTCTGCAAAACTTGCACCCAAAAAACAAGATATTTTATCATTTTACCACAAAACAGCTATTTTTCTTCTTGATTGCTGCCCAAATATAGAGGCAAAAAAATAGATTGCATTCAAATTAATGCGTTCAATCGTTCGAATGTAGTGTAGTTAGTTATATATATTACATTCGAGTTCATTATATTAATTTGGACATGGCTAATTTAAATGCCGGTTTTTATACCCGATACTCAAAATGAGGATTGGGGTATATTAGATTTGTGGTAAAAGTGGATGTGTGTAACGTCCAGAAGGAATCGTTTCCTACCTTATAAAGTATATATATTCTTGATCAGCATCAATAGCCGAGTCGATTGAGCCATGTCTGTCTGTCCGTCCCCTTCAGCGCCTAGAGCTCAAAGACTATAAGAGCTAGAGCAACGATGTTTTGGATCCAGACTTCTGTGATATGTCACTGCTACAAGAATATTTCAAAACTTCGCCCCGCCCACTTCCGTCCCCACAAAGGGCGAAAGACAAACAGACAGGGCCCTTCCTCTTATTAAGTTACTTATCCTCACACACCTATATAATAATTAGTAACTGTAGTGGTATTTGTATTTTGAACGCGTGTTTAGTTTCTTAGTAAGTGTAGTGATCATTTTCGTCGAATATTAGTCTAACAACTATCTTTCCTGCATGTTCGCGTTCAGTTCGGTTACGCGCCGCGCGTCATGCGGCAGCGCCCCTCTGTCGATTGGGTGGGAGGAGGGCTGCGTTTTGCCTGGGATCCGCGCGTAACAGCCTTCTGCTGGTGTCACACGGGCCACTTGACGGTGCAGTAATTGCATCGCCACTTGTAAGATGCAGTCATTGCATGTCAACGTTCAATCATTTAAAAAAAGGGACGGTGTGGGTTGTAGCACAGACATACCAGAGTACCTGTATGTTTTTATGTAACCTATGTAACAATACATTTTCTACGTAATAATACGTAAACTCCCTATCTGGTATCAAAGCCGATGACTACCGCCTGCTCTTGAAAAAAGATACAGGTTGATTTGTGAGTGAATGCGGCCAAGGGGCTGATTACGGTAAGACATGGACAAGTTAGACCGCTCATCTCTATAAACTGCCCTTGCACTTTTCAGGAGGGAAGACACAATGGTGATGGGGTAAATATTGAGAAAGGGAAACATACACCCAGCGACAAAAAACGGAATCTGATATTTTATGCATTTTTACTTCTCCACCGTGTGGTTTCCTTAAATATTATCCGATTCGTCTAATTTTAATTTTTTTTGCCGATAAATCAATTCTTAACAAAAGTACATACTAAATTGTGTGATGTATTATTCATATAATTAAAAAAAATATATTGTTCCAAGAAACAATATTTTTCAACGGTCATTTAGAAATTTGATCAAACAAAGGACACAAATTTAGTAAAATTATAAAAACGATTTCTTCAACAAAAACTAAATAGTTTCCAATAGGATATTTTGTTTTCTATTTGCTAATAATAAACAATATTACTGCATAACTTTTTTTCAAATTATAAATTAATTCATATTTTTGGTTGGTTTTTATTACAATTTGATGCTATTGGGCATCCAACCAAATATGTATTCATCCGTTATATCCTCAAACCTAACATCTTCTATAATTTCCCCTGACTTTTTGGCTTTCGCTTTCTTTTTTTGGCCTAGATATCTCTATCGGATTGAGGTCGGGGCAGTTAGATGGCCAATTTAGAGACTTGATGTGCAATTCCGTTATCAAAATGTTCATCTGTCGTTGAAAAATAGTCGAAACCCTTAATCATAATTAACGATTCAGTTTTATATTTAGATATGAATCCCCAACAATTTTTTCCACTCAAGCTCACCCTAATTTGATTTTTTTATAAAACCAATTTAAGCGAACTTTCTTCAATCGACTATGCAGAAGTATCTTTTTATCAGGTTTCATTGCTATTAAAGACATCTCCTTTAGCCGACGTTGAACAGTTCGAGCCGAAATATCATTTGCAAAACGTTGCTGCAGTGCTGATGCTGTCTTAACATAATTTTGTAACTGATCTTGAGGCTCGTTTAATAATAACACAGTCTTTTCTTACCCCATTGGTAATATTGGTACCACAAAATATAAATTAATTACCAATTAAAAAAAAAAAAACTAGTGGATTATATTGAACTTTTTATTAGTTTACAAGACACAAATGGACTTATTGGAAAAAATTTACCTTTGGTTTTAAAATTTTTTTTTTATTTTAATTCAATTTCTGCTTCCGTTGGTTCAAAACTACCGAATAAGTGATACAAACGTGTGATTTAAAAATGTAATTTGTTTCCAAGTAAAATAAATTAGTAGATTTTTCGTTTAAATGTATTAAGCGACTCCCTCTCTCTCTCACATATCTCAGATCTCGCTCACTCTGCCAAGGGGCTGCCAAGAGTGTGAGACAGATAGAGTGAGAGAGAGAGTGAGAGAGAGAGAGAGAGAGAGAGAGAGAGAGAGAGCGAGCAACGGGAAATACTATGTGATCCAGATTCGGGAAAATTCTTTATGATTCTGCGTTTTTTTGTTTTCAAGTATTGTGTGGGTGCCAAAGGTTTTAGGCCTTCCTAAAGACGTGGCGAAATTTTTTAAATACTAATTTTTTTAGGGTGATATCAAATGAGTCGTAATTTTTAATTACGGATTGCATGGCCGTACATCTCACATTTAATTTTCTTGGCCATTTGTCTTCCCAAAACTGAACTGCTCAATGAACTATTTACCCAGCCAGGTGTTGTAACTGTTAATTTTTGATCTCCTATGTAGAAAATTGCAACACTTATAATTGCCTTGACCCATTTTTGTGTCCCCCTTTCTTGTCCGATTCGATTTGGAAAAACCCTTGCTTTACCAAAGAGTTATCCAGTCTAAATCAAGACTTTATAACAAATTTCAAGAAGTTGGTTCTCCTACTTCTCTCTCTCGCTATGTAATAGCTCGGTCAAACTTTTCCGTTCTTAATGCTCAATTCTATAAGAACTACTTATCTCGATGCAGGATACGTTTTTCTCAGGACCCTAAACAGTTTTACTGCTTCGTAAACAGTAAGCGTAGAACTTCCGCAAGCCCATCATCGCTATTATTTCGTAATACGTCGGCAATTTTTCCAAACCACCTATTCTGAGGAAAGCTACTCTGGTCATCCGTGCCCATACGGTTTACCGAGGCCGAACGGCATTTTCAGTCCCTTGTTAAATGAACGTTCTCTACTTCATGATCTTCGACAGGTACTGCGCCGAGGCTTTGTGTGGACTCTTGCTTAAACTAGTCACCCTGTGAATTGATTCTTCTTGCTTTTCACCGATATGGAGGAAGTCCTGTCCATAAAAAAGGTAGCAAGTCTGACGCAAAAAAATATATAAAATTTTTCAGATTTTAACTCTGCACTTGCAACATCTCTGCAAGTCACTTATATCTCCAAAACAGCATGGATTTATAAGGCGCCGACCAAACACCACGGATTTTTTAGAGTTTACCTCTTTTAATATTAAAGGCTTTCAAGGTAACTTACAGACGGTTGTATTTACACAGACATTAGTAAAGCATTCGACTCAGTAAACCATTCCCTTCTAGCACATAAACTTGACCTTTTAGGTTGTCCGCCCAACCTCCTGAGATGGAGGTCTCAAAGAGTCCTCTTCAAAACTCCCTCTATTCACCAGTCAAGGTTTCTTCGGGAGTACCACAGGGCAGCCATATAGACCCCTTACTATTTACACTCCTTATTAATGACTTGCCTTCGGTATTAATATACTCTCGAGTTCTCATGTATGCGGATGATATTAAACTCTGTGTCCAGTATAAGGACATTTTATTTCATTTGCGGTTGCAATCCGATCTCAATAAGTTTTAGTTACGGTGTTGAGCAAACTTGTTACACCTTAATTCCTCGAAATACAAAGTAATGAAATTTAATCGTTTTAGACCAGGTGTGAGATTGCCATTTTACTCTAGTAGACTGCTATTAGTATACCTCCTATCCTTAGTTAACCGTAGAAAAATGCTTGGTGTGATTTTTGTGCACAACTTGACATAGGGTGACATAGACAGCCCTGATCTGTTGGGCCGCATAAACTTCACGATTCCTAGAAATTCTATACCGTTTTTCCTTTCACTTTGTAGATCGAATTATTCCTCGAACCGTTTAGGGTCGTATGCTCGGACTATAATTCCCTCTACCATATTACATTCTCTTCCTCATATTAAGTTACTAATCCTCACACACCATTCTAATAATTAGTATTTGTAGTTGTATTTGTATTTTGAATGCATTCTTAGTTTCTTAGTAAGTGTAGTGGTAGGATGCAGTCATTGCATATCAACGTCCAAAAAATACAGTGCAATGCATAAACCTACGATTAGGTTCTACATTTTTTTGTGAATTAAAAAATTGCGCTAACCGGACTTTTTGTTCCGGCGCTGAAATGCTTTCAATATCTAGTGATCGAAATCACAATTGATTTAATTTTACAAGAAACGTAAGAAGAATTGATAATGCATAATGCAGTTGAGTTGAGAATTTGGAATTTTGTAGCTGTTTGCCTTAACAAATGCAACAGTTATTTCTGGCCACGATCTAATACTTTATGGGGGTGGGAAATGTTTCCCTCTGGCTGTTACATACATCTAAACTAATTGAAACGAAAATAATCCTATACTTTTTGAGTACGGTGTATAAAAACTTTAACAAATTAGGCTTTTCCGTTCAACTACATAATTCTATAGTGAAAAAACTCACCTTATTCTCTCCGCAGCCATTATCACACTAGAAAGAGGAATGAAAATTATTAACATTTATGTAAATACAAAAATATATGCCTTTTACTTTAAAGGTACATACGTTATTATCTCCCTTACTACTGCATCTTGGAGCCTGGCGGTACATAAATGTTTATTCATGTTATTCTTGCAGATTTATATATCTTGAAACTTACTTCAATAAAAATATTATTTTCTTCGTTGTCCTTTTTATTATTATTAGTGGGAACGTCCTGCGCTGTACCGTTAGTTAAATCTTGAATATTCAACTTTTGGCAGGTTGCCGATGTGGGGACTTCTAAATCCTTGGATTGGTTTGATTTCTAAGGTGTATTAAAGTTGTATGTATTTATTTTATCTCAAAATGCGGTAAACTCGAAACATACTTCTATAGCTTGCGTCGGCTGCGATGATATTTTACACACACCCTTGTGATTATTGGTGGCTGTTGCTACTGCAGAAGCATCATTTGATTTTATGCCTTTTTTTCCAATATATTCCATGCTGTTGTTGTGGTTATCGACTGATGTTACAACATTACAAGGTAACTCAACAGTTTTATTAATGCTAGCAGGGAGATTGTGAGATTTATTGGCGTCGATCTTAGAGCTTTCGCTAATCGTGCTCAACTTCATGCAATCTTTTCTATTTTCCCCAACTCCAACGGTTACCGTTGTGCGGCTGATATCCAAAATGAGCGCTTCGTTACCGTTCTCTAGAAAATTAGTTGTACTGTTAATAAGGCTAGCTACTGTACCAACGTCATCCGATTGTTTGCCTGATAGCTTGGCGGGATTCACTTGTTGACTACAACTATTACTAATTTGATTCTCATTGCTGATGTTACTTTTAACATTGACACTATTGGCGCATTGCATTTGGTCTTGCTGTTGTCCGTATTCAGAGCGCCAATGTGCTACACATTCCGCTTGCGTATCGGGAACTGTGCTTGCTGAAGGCAACATGTATACCGCACTACAACTGCTGTTAATATTGCTGTTAGATGTGGTACAATTGTTGTTAATAACGACAACGCCAGCATTGCGATGATGAACCTGAGTGTTCTCCTTTTGATTGCTGTTATTAACAGACAGCGTGGATAAGCTATTAGCACGCAGTGGATGTGGTTGACCAGTATCGATGATCTTTGGAATTTTCATTTCCTCAATGCAGTAGGTTGACGTTAGCTCTTCGAGTGCGGATAGGCGCTTCTCCTTTCGTTTTTGACCCAATTTAATAGCGAACTGTATTTTCGGTAGAAGATAAGTGATAAATCTTAATATAGCAATGGGGCGATAATTTGCAATCAACTTACCTCGAGATCTTCATATGTTTTAAACTCCAATATGGCAAAACCATCGATGATTTCCTCTTCAAGCACTGGAGAGCGAGGTAATTTTCTACGAACAGGGGGCGGAGGACGAGGGGGTGGCTTGTCACGTGGAAGCAACAGCGTTGATGATGATGACGTTGAAAGAAGATCTTCATCGAGGGATTCGCCTTCGCTGTCACTAGGCGTGGCCATTAATCCGGAATTGCACTCGGGGGAATGTGGCGGATTTAACAATAATGATGCAATACTATCTGTAGGAGGCAGAAGGTTGTTACTGCCATTACTACTGCTGGTAAAATTTCCGTTGGAATTATTACTGTCCTCGCCCATGCTGCCCGCGCTATTTATGTGGTATATCATGCCATTGCCTGGTCCTCCCGGTCCACTACCTATCAGAACAGTTGATGAGGCACCAGTAGCTATGGCTCCGATTCCTTGACCTACAACGCCTGCAACAGCTACATTGACACTACCAGCACTGCATCCACTGATTCCCATAGATCCAGCAATATATGTGCCATTTAAGGTACTTGAGCTACACCGACTATCGCGTTCCGCTTGCAGACGCTGGGCACGCTCACGGCGTCGCTTTTGTTGACGCTGTTGTTTTGCGTTAAGACTAAGATGAGCACTGCTGGATGTGTTATTATTGGCATTGTATCCATTTGTGTTGACAGCACCCGCTCCTAATCCTGATCCGATTTGAGTACTTGCTAAAGGCACTGCACCAGAAGCCAGTGTAGATACTGTTGTAGATGAGGATGGTGACTTCAAATCTATCTCCGTTGAAGCTACGGCTGCCGCAGCCGCAGCAGCTACTATCGAGAGTTCCGTATCGGAGTCGAAATCACTTGCACTGGGCCCTATTGAAACTGATACTGGACAGGCAGAAGTTGACACAGAAGGGCATCCTGATGTATATGTTTCTGTTTCAATCGACACAATCGATTCTTGTGTTGAAGGTATAACCGTGGATTCTCCTTCTGGTGGAAGTTTTGCTGCTTCAGAGATAACCACGTTTTCTTGTTCTGAGAGAGTAGCAGAAGGTGGAGGAAGGTCTAGGACTGCCGTCGCAAGTCCCGTCGCAAGTGTTGGTATATCTGTCGTCACACCAAGTGCCGTCATATTTTTATCATCTTGGTATTGGGACGATGTTGCTCTAGCCCCAGCTGCTGCTGTAGCGGTTGCACCGTCATGTAACGACAGCTGCTGATTTTGTGATCCAGATCCATTAATGCCGTTTCCAGTTGCTGACGCCTTTAATTTAGCGCTTGTATTGGTATTTTCCAGATCCATGACTTTGTGGCTTAGGGATCGGGTTCAGAGTCCTACAATTTAAATTGTTCTTATTTTTCTGTTCCGATTTAGGGAGAACTATCTATATCCATTAGACATATTCTGCCAAAGGCAAACAAAAAAACCAACACCGCCTGAAAACAACAGTTTTCAAATCGTCCGGTTCCGAAGTCTCTTAGCCGGTAGCGACAATGGTCAATTAAAACGCGTTTAATTTGCAAAAATCGATTAGTCGTATCTATTTTTATGTTTTTCTTTGCATTATTCAATTACTATACGCAGTAAAGCCACTTCTAGACAACCAAAAAACTTTCAGCATGCTTGATGAATGGTTCGATATTGGCCCCGCATTTTATTTATTGTATAGTTGACACAAGTAAATTTATCTTTATATTATTATTATTATTGAAATACTTTTGCTTCAGAAACATTAATTTATATGTAGCATTTGCATTACCTAGTCCCAATCATTTTAACCCTATTATATACATATGTATATAAAATATAAAATGACAATGTAAATACTTTGCTTTATTTCAAATTTATTACACAAAACAAAGAATCTAATGAACTGTAGACTATTAGACGTCACAACTACTGCGTATGCACTATTTCAAAAATTTCTTTCACATAATTCTCCACATTTATTTGTTTTTGTAGTTCATATACATATGTATTTATAAATGGAATATTTTGCACTACTTCATTCTTTATCATATACTCATTCTACATATGTATGGCAGCTCGTTTTTTTTTTATCTATGCTTGTGTCGGCTATGTCACAGTCGGCGTAGTCGGCTGCTAGAGCGCTCGCGCGCTAGTCACATTGTATTTGTGAGACTGCATAAAACGTCTCTAGCAACAATAGTCATCTCGCTTACACTTGAGATTGCAGTCAACATACATAGTTGTCGTCCCGACGTGTTGTGTACGCAGCGCCGCAAACAGCACTACACAACACGTACATACATACAAGGGACCTTTTGTAATACGAACACAATTGCGCATGAATATTTTAAACTTAAAACAGATATCATTGCGGAAATCACATAGCTTAGCCTGTGTAAGACGTACAGCTATTGGGCCTATACTGTATTAAATATTGCATTAAGAACAATTATTTATATCCCGAAACGTTTTTAACCACGAAGAATCAACACCAAGAGTCAGAGAAGGGCAGCTTGTCCGATAAATGTAGCAAGTAGATTTACGTTCGAAAAAATATCGAATGGCTTCACCCGTGTATAGTTGAAAATCCGAAATACTTACAAAATATAGCAGTTGATCTGGATTTCGAAAACTTTAGCGTAAAACTTTTGCGTTTTACGTTTTCAGTCAAAACATTTCGTTTTTAAGTGCTCCCGTTTTCACAAATTTTTGTTATCGATATTTTTTATTTTCTCATATATTCTGAAGACTAAAATAGCTGATAGCTAACGTACACATTTTATCTATTAATATTGAGCTCATATATATATATACATATACATATATCTATGTTTGCCAACGTTCCGATAGCCCAATCAGGCTGCATCAACTGTTTGCACGAAAACGAAAAGAGTTGTTGGCCTGAATAATTATTTTCGAACTAAATTTTGTTAAAAAATTATATATATATATAAAGAACAAGCTAACTTGAATTATTAATGGTGCAGATTTATGTTAATGCATCAATAATTTATATTTTGTATAAATGATAAGCTGGCTGTATAAAGAGCCGTTTGCTTTCAATTTGCAAGGAGAAATCTTGCGTTTTGTGAAAACGGAAGCATCCAATTCTGCGTTTTAATAACTATATTGGAAAACTTTTGTGAAATTAAAAACCGGAGCCTGCTTGAATACTTAAACAAATTTTAACTAAAGGTTAGTGAGCCCAGAAAACATAAATTTAATTTAATTTTCGTTTGTGTGAATATACGTTTGCACGCATACAATCAAATACGCTGGAGCCTCAATATAATGGCTTAATCGAATTACGTTCCAAGCATTAAATATTAAAAAACACCTACAGTCGTATGTTGGAAGAGCATTTTGTGTGTGCGAACCGGTATTTACGCATATATGCTCTGCCCTATGAAGCTGCACGACCTGAAGTCACTCGAGAATTTCCAGCCGAAGCTATAAATCCTGTTAGGGCGGTTTACTTATATGAAGTTGTAGATCTATATAATGATTGTGTACTGGAACCATCCTGCGAAAAAACTGCTGACGACTATAGCAATAACAAATGTTTGGTCTTAATAATAAATTTTCAACTAGTTTTAATAATAAATTGGTATATTATTGGATCATATTAGATCAACCAAGGAAACGCGTTACCTTATTAGAAGCTAAAAAAAATTTTGAAGACTACATATGTTTGTACATCCTCAACATATGTACGTACTCATTGTTTTCATTTACTTGTTTATTCATACTCCCATGTAAATTGAAACAGCAAGTCCCATGAGGGTGGTGACAAAATGAGACATTTTTGGAACACCCCAGAAAAGAATGGTGGCCTGTTTGAAGAGGGTGTACGAATTACAATTAAAAAACGGCCGCCAATGAGAGCTTTACAAATTGATTGCACATATAGAATTTATTTTGTTTTATTGCCATATAACAAATTTATTTCTAATCAAAACTCAAATATGACTTGACCCAATTCAACCAAAACATCAACAAATTGCGAAATCCCGTTGACTATTAAAAAAATATCTATATCAATAGCGAGTGTGGAATAAAATTGATGCCAATTGCCATACGAAGGCATATTCAGGCAAGCTACGGTTCTCACTTACTTTTGCGGACTTTACCGATAACCAAATCGGACTGCGTCAGCTGTTATCACGAAAACGAAAAGAGTTGTTTCCCTGACCAATTATCAATAAAGTCATTTCTTCTTCCCTTTAGCAATTAAGATTCTTTTTGTTGAAGTAAAAACGTTTATTTTTCATTTCGTCGGGGAAAATGTTTTCATTTTGAAAACGAAGCAATCTTGCGGAATGTGAGCACCAATTTTTATGAATTTGAAAGTAAGTCGGACAACTTTTATTTATTTATTTATTCGCCAACGGAATAAAATATCCTTATCTGGCTAGACTAACTTATTTCGAACTTAAGATAATAACAATGAATAAAATTAATTAATTATGGAAAAGGAAGAAATCTACAAGCAACTGTCTGACGGCTCCCTTCCCCTGGCAAAAGTCAAAATGAATCCCAGCTGGCAGCGCATTGTGCTGCCGAAGGGCCATACAAATGAGTTCATTAAAGTTATAATTGGTCCGGTGGAGATCAACTACAAAGGGGGCACGGGTCCTTAGGCTCCTGGCAGGCGCACTGAAGCTAATCCTACTAAGCAGGTCAGGACAATCGATGTTACCCACTAGAAGGTCATAAATAAAGATCTGAGCTGCAATGGTCCTTCGATCCTCGAGAGAGGAGAAATGCACGAGGCGACATCTGCACTCATACGACGGCAACGGAATGAAGAAGGGCAGAGGCTGAAGTGCAAATTTAAGACATTTTCTTTGCAGTTTTTCGATGCGTGAGATTTGAACGACACCAGTGGGATTCCAGACCATGGAAGCGTACTCCAGACGCGATCGAACAAAAAATGAGTACAAGCTTAACCTCGTATATGGGTCCCTGAACTGGGATGAATTGCGCTTAACAAAGCCAAACATGGCATATGCTTTTGGCAATATCAAATTCAGATGCTCAGCAAAAAAAAATCTTAAGTCGAATAAGACCCCTAGGTCAAAGAGAGGATTGCCATCAATAGAATATGAGGCCAGCACTGTGAGGACACACTTGCTAAAGGAAACAAAGCAACATTTGCTAACGTTGAGGGCGAGCGAATTAAGTCTGCAACGACGAGCAACTCTATCCAGGTCGCGCTGAAGAAGGATGCTGTCGCCTAAGGCTTTGATCGATCGGAAGATTTAAAGATCATCATCATAAAGCAGATGTTCAGAAGCTTGAATGCTGAGAGATATGTCGTTGATAAAAATTGAGAAGAGAAGTGGACCAAGTGCACTTCCCTGTGGAAGGCCGGAGGTAGCCAAGAATGGGTCCGAAGGCTTTCCATTTACCAATACGACATACTCTCGACGCTCAAGATATGACCTAAACCAACTGAGCAGGAAGGAATGAATCCCTAACCGATGCAGCTTGGCTATTAAGGCACAGTGGCAGACTTTGTCAACAGCTTTAGCAAAGTCAGTATACACAACATCTAATTGAGAGTGCCTTTCAAAGACACGAGTGCAGAAATTACTGAAAGCGATGAGCTTAGTGATCTTTCTGGCAAAGATTCGCTCTAGAAAGTTTGAAACTTTGCTGAGTTTGACGATTGGTCTATAATTGGAGATACGATTTTTGGCACCTTTTCTTTTTTAAGTTGGCGTAATCGAGGCAGATTTCCACTTTCCAATAAACCGACCCGTTGACAGCGAATTTGTGAAGAGAATTTTGAGAGGTTCACAAAAGGCAACATCACAGTTTCGAAGCAGGAAGGCAGAAATGTCATCACAGTCGGTGTCGGGTCAAGCAGCTTAAATATTTTAAATTATTGCCAGTGGTGCGGCCCAAAGGAAATGCATTTTGGTGTTGTCGTTTCCAATGCCCCCACTGCAAAGATCATTTGCTACCGCATATGTGCATGCAGCGGAATTCTTTCGTCTCCCTATGTCGCAATCTCTCGGACTCGGCTTAACAGCGTCCCCGAGCAGCTCTAACGCTCTCGGGCTATCATACGCTCTCGCTCGCGTCTAAGCTTGCTGGATAGGGACCGGCAATTTGGCCAGTCAGCCCTTGCATGGGCAGTCTTGAGCTAATCGTCGCAGCTATTAGACTAATATCCTCGCATCAATCGTTCGCCCCAATCATTCCCATATGTACATACGCGATAAGTTGGTTTACATATGCAAATAAATTGTGAATTATAAACAGCCTCTCGACTTTCATTAACTTCAAATTGCAACAGTTGTTAAAAACGCTTAATAGCTTAACATTTGGTGACCCCTACGTGATTGTGCAATAAATAATCCATCAGTGCAATCAGAAACTAATATAGCATTCAAAGATCTAAACTAATTGCCATCTCAACCAGTGTCATCGACCACATAAGTTATCCATACATATATACACCGGCCTCCCCTGCATATTCGGTAGTGCACGTAGCTGTTGGCTTGCGCTTCTCTTTTCGGTCATCTTCCCGCAAGAAATGTTTCTTACACCGGTCGCCGTTGTATATACAGTTGGTACATAGCTGTTCGCTTGCTGGGCTCGGTTCTTGTCGTCTATTGCTCGTGTTACTCTTTGCGATCATCTTCCCGCTAGAGACGTTGGTCTTTCTGCTAACGCTGCCGCTACCATGGAAATTAATGCTGCTAACGAAATTCCAATGACCAGTGAGCAAAACAGGCTGTCTTTTTTGAAGCTTAAGTCAACGGAATTATGCGAGAAAATGAAAAGGTTAGCTACCGCTTGGTAGAATGAGTCGTTCGACTGTGACTACTACATGCTCGTGGTAAAGCAAGAGCAAGTCGAGAAGTTGATCGGCAAATTTGAGATGTTTCACGGCGAGCGTGAGGAATTGGATCGAAGCGAAATTCACAGTGGTTTGTGTGACATTTTTCAGTCACTTGCAAGCTCGCTGAAGTCGGCGATTATGAGGGAAATGGCTAAGAGTAGCGGCCGCATGCCGTTTCATTCTACCTTGGCTGGAGGAAACACTACGGTTGAGTTTGCCGGCTCGCAGTTTCTACCTCACCGTAGACAAGTACCATCCCTGCCTCCTATACAATTGCCGACGTTTAGCGGCGGGTATGCGAACTTGACGGACTTTTATTCAATGTTTGACACCATCATCGACAGCCATCCGGACTTAACAAACATAGAAAAGCTCCATCATTTGCGTTCCTGTCTGCGGGACTCGGCATTGGAGACTGTTCGGTCGCTGGAAATCTCAGATTGCAATTATGCTGTGGCATTAGATTTGTTGGAAAACAGATTCAATAATCGGCGATTGGTTTTTTAGGCACACATCAATGAGATCTTGGCGCTTCAGGCTGTGGAACCTGGGTCAGTGGTCATGCTTCGGGAGCTTTCAGACAAGTTCAATTCACATATGCGCGCGCTCCAGGGTTTGGGCACCACTGAGCAGATCGCAGGATGCATCATCGTGCAGGAGCTTCTCCGAAAACTGGATCCAGCGAGCCAAAAGAAAAGTGGGAGGAACGATTCAACGACCCCGCATTCGCCAACTTAATTCCGTCGTGGGAATCTATGGCCTCGTTCTTGGAGCAGCGATGCAGATCATTGGAGACGATGGACTTTTCTATGGCAAGCTATGCGTTGAGCAATCAGATGGGCAGAAGTTGAAAGCATAATAATTCTAGGTCCACATTGGTTACAACGAACCAAACCGTAGCACGCTGCACGCTGTGCAACGATGGTGTTCACGAGGTCCACCACTGTCAGAAGTTTAAAGCGCTGTCCTCCACAAATCGCCATAAAGAAGCCAAGCGGCTTTCGTTGTGTATAAATTGTCTCAGAACAGGGCATCGATTACTTCAGTGCACCTCGAGCAACTGTCGTACCTGCGGGGGCAGACACCATACCTTCCTTCATATTGGTAGCCCTGAAGATACCGCAGTCCAAGGGAAATCAGCGCCGTATACTCCATCTCAGTCTGCACTGTCTGAGTCTACGCCGTCTGAGCATACCACTGAGCCCTCTACTTCAGCGTCTACCTCGTCTGCCCTTATTGCCCAAGATCTCAGGAATGGTGTTGTTCTACTTGCCACGGCCACGGTCTTAGTCAAAAATCGTTCCGAAATTTTAGTTCCCTGCCGAGCGTTGCTGGATTCCGGCTCCCAGTTGCATCTAATAACTTCTCGTTTCACGAATCAGCTTCAGCTTCGAAAAATTAAATCATCGACTGCAGTCTCGGGAATAGGCGACTCTAGCTTCGTCACGGATGGATTTTCGGTCAACGTTAGCCTGCACTCTCGCTCATTGGATTACTCAACTCTCATCACTGCCATTGTAGCCTCTAGCATAACCGATCGACAGCCAAGCTTTGGAATTGACACTCAAAACTGGAACATTCAATGGAACATACCACTAGCTGATCCGGAGTTTTATAAGCCGCAGCGCGTCGATCTGCTAATTGGCGCAAATCTGTTTTTCGAGCTCCTGTGTGTTGGTCAGGTCAAGCTACTGCCAGGATTGCCTTTAATTCAGAAAACGCGCTTGGGATGGGTCGTGTCTGGAGGTTGTTCGCGTTTAAAAGGTTCCTCGTTAATGGTCTCTCGCGCTCGGGCCGTAGCTGCTAAGGATAATAGTCCAGAGGATCGGCTTGAGGTGCTTCTTCGGAGGTTTTGGGAGGTAGAAAATTGCATCGAACCAATAATAAAGTCTACCAAAGAAGAGCTAGATTGTGAAGCACACTTTGTGCAGCATTTCCGTCGACTACATAAAGGCGATTATTGTGTTCGGTTGCCAGCAAAATATAATTTGGATCTCCTTGGAGAATCTTACAATCAAGCGCTTCGTAGATTCCTGACCCTTGAGAGAAAGTTAGATCGTCGCCCTGATGTTAAATCTCAGTATGCAGCATTTATAAAGGAGTACCTTGATTTAGGCCATATGTCTCAGGTTCCTACCCAGTCAATCAGCAACTGCCGATATTTTTTGCCTCACCATTGCGTCATGAAGGAAGATAGTTCTACGACCAAGCTTCGCGTCGTTTTTGATGGATCCGCTTCAACCTCATCTGGATATTCCCTGAACGACGTTTTAATGGCTGGTCCCGTAATCCAACCCAAACTGTTTCATATTCTTGCTCGTAAGATGTATCGTTGTGTAAGAGTCTCGACCGAGGATAGCAACTTGCAGTGTATTCTGTGGAGAAACTCAAGGGAAGAAGACTTGCGTGTGTTTCAATTGGACACCGTTACTTATGGGACGAAGTCTGCCTCCTATTTATCTGTGCGAGCGATGCATCAGTTGGCAATGGACGAGCAGATGGCGTTTCCAGTTGGAGCTGAAATCCTTCGCCGTGACTTCTACGTGGATGACTTGATATCTGGAGCCAGCTCGCAGGAGGAGGCTATCCGAATTCGGGAGCAAGATACTGGAATTTTGTCTAGAGGTCAGTTCAGAGTGAGGAAATGGTGTTCGAACGTCCCTGCTGTGCTGGATGGAGTTCCGGAAGAGGACAAGGAAACATTTTTGAAGTTCGACGATGGCAGCCATGTGACTAAAACTTTAGGACTTGCGTGGGATCCGGTTTCTGATCTACTATTATTTTCGTTCTCGGCCCTTCAATCTTCTTTGAATTCCTGCAGGCGCTCTGTTTTGACATCCATAGCGCGATTCTACGATCCTCTCGGGCTAGCTGGTCCCGTAATTACTAAATCCAAAATCTTTCTCCAGCGTTTGTGCCAAGAGAAGTTGTCCTGGGATGAAAGCCTTCCAGTCGCACTGAACACCGAGTGGCAGGAAATATGCACCAGTTTTGGTCAGATTCGTCGACTTGAATTTCCTCGGCTTGTGCTCCTTCCAGACTCTACGCTGGAAATTCACGGATTTCGCGATGCCAGCATCGAGGCTTATGGTGCATGCATTTATGTCGTGTCCAAGGGTCAGCATTTCAGCAGTCACTTACTTTGTGCCAAATCTCGTGTGGCTCCTTTGAAGACACTTACAGTACCAAAGTTGGAGCTTTGTGGAGCGGAGTTGCTGGCTAGGCTCATATCTGAGATAGCTGGAATGAATGTATTCAAGGGAAGGTGTTACTGTTGGTGTGATTCTGCCTTTGCGCTCTCTTGGATTCGGGACGAGCCGTCAAGATTTAATATTTTTGTTGCAAATAGAGTGTCAACGATTCAGGAAATGACCGAAAAAATGGAATGGCGCTATGTTCCCACAGCTTTAAACCCAGCCGACATTCTGTCTGGAGGGGCTCATCCGACTGAGCTGAATGAGTCACCTCTTTGAGCTCATGGACATTATTGCTGATTCCAAGTATGCGAATTCATTTGCTTCTTTGCAACGTGTTTTCGGATACATTCACAAGTTTTGCAACCGAATTCGGCGCCCCGGACTCACTGTCTCAGACATTGAACAGGTATTGCTACGACTAGTCCAGCGTACTCAGCTATGGGAGGACATGAAGTCACTGCGGGCAAGGGGAGCAGTCTCCTCATCGAGCTCAATCGCATCGTTATCGCCATTCATGGATCAGTTTGGACTTCTCAGGGTAGATGGTCGACTGAAAAACTCTTCGTTGGATTTTGATGGCCGTCATCCAATCATCTTGCCCAGCAGCCATCAACTGATTCTTGCAATAATCTCCCATTTTCATGAGCGGAATCTGCACGCTGGTCCTCGAGCTTTGCTTGGACTAATTTGATCCCAATATTGGCCTATTGGGGGGAGGAAGACGGTAAACAAGGCAGTAAACAAGTGCGTAAGCCCGACTGAAGCCCAGGGTATTGGAGCATATTATGGCGGATCTTCCAAAGGAGCGGCTCGATGGTTCTCATGCCTTTGAGATCACAGGCGTGGACTTCTGTGGGCCGTTTTTCTACAAACCGGAGGCACGCAACAAGGCTCCAATCAAGTGCTACGTCTGCGTCTTCATTTGTTTCGCTACCAAGGCTGTTCATCTGGAGCTTATAAAGGACTTATCCACAGTTGCTTTTCTACATGGACTAAAGCGCTTCATATGTACCAGACGAAAGCCGCGGCAAATTTGGTCAGACAACGCAACCAATTTTGTCGGCGCTAAGAATGAGCTGATGGAATTAAAGCGCCTGGTCCTCAGCGATGACCATCAGAAGGCGCTGCTGGATTTTTGCTTGGTCGAGGCTATAGACTGGCATTTTTTTCCTCCGCGCTCCCCTCATTTTGGTGGTCTATGGGAGGCTGCAGTGAAGACGGCCAAGTACCACTTCTACCGTGCGATAGGCAACTCGGTTCTTGGATTTGACGCTGTTGTGCCACATCACGGCAGTGATTAATTCAAGACCTTTAGCTTCAATTTCAGAGAGCCCTGCCGATCTAGATGTTCTAACTCCAGCGCATTTCTTGAATGGTGGCCCTCCTGCTTCGTTCGCTGAGCCTAACGTCACGCAGCTAAACTTCGATCGCCTGGACGGCTGGCAGCGCGTTTCGCACCTGCAGCAGCTCTTTTGGTCCCGGTGGAAGGAGGAGTACATAACGTCCCTGCAGCAGCGTAGTTTAGCAGTCGCAGATTTGGTTCTTGTCAAGGATGAGATTCTTCCTCCCATGAAGTGGCCACTGGCGAGAGTGGTCGAGCTTTTGCCTGGACGAGATGGCGTTTCCCGAGTTGCTGTGCTGAAGACGTCATCTGGAATCACCAAGCGCGCCGTCAACAAGCTGCTGCCCCTTAAAGATGCTGTTGAAAATCAGGCTTCCAACGGTGGGAGTATGTCGGGTCAAGCAGCTTAAATATTTTAAATTATTGCCAGTGGTGCGGCCCAAAGGAAATGCATTTTGGTGTTGTCGTTTCCAATGCCCCCACTGCAAAGATCATTTGCTACCGCATATGCGCATGCAGCGGAATTCTTTCGTCTCCTTATGTCGCAATCTCTCGGACTCGGCTTAACAGCGTCCCCGAGCAGCTCTAACGCTCTCGGGCTATCATACGCTCTCGCTCGCGTCTAAGCTTGCTGGATAGGGCCCGGCAATTTGGCCCGTCAGCCCTTGCATGGGCAGTCTTGAGCTAATCGTCGCAGCTTTTAGACTACTATCCTCGCATCAATCGTTCGCTCCAATCATTCCCATATGTACATACGCGATAAGTTGGTTTACATATGCAAATAAATTGTGATTTATAAACAGCCTCTCGACTTTCATTAACTTCAAATTGCAACAGTTTTTAAAAACGCTTAATAGCTTAACAGTCGGGTTTATTAGAATAATCAAAATCATTCATTGCCTCCAAAATATCCACCTCCTATACATCAAGCCAATATTCACCACCGCGGGGATAGCGCTTAAGACATCGAAACTATGCCAAGCTGCGTATGGCTAAAAATTTGAGCTAAAGAAAGAAGCAAAAAGGTTTGCTATACCACTATCTGTATTAGCGCTCAAGCTACCCAGGTTCAAAGCTGACGGAAGAGAGCTCGTCGACCTTTTGAAATTTATAAAATGCCAAAACGACTTCGGATTGATCTTAAGTCCCCTTTCAACGTCGGCAATATACCAGTTTAACAAAAATTTGCTTAAAAAAGCAAACTCCTGCTTATGCTGCACATACGTCGCCCACTCCACAGGGTTCCGGGTCTTACCAAAAGAATTACCGTAAAATACTTGTTACGATCTTTCACAAGATCCTTCGTATACCACGGTAGCCTATAGGAGCCATGCACCCTTCTAGAAGCATTATTACCAATAATACGACGGACCGTATGCAGGAAAATACTATAGGAAGTGTCAGTGCTAGGATGCGAGATAAGAGAAGCCCAGTCAACGCTTAACATACTATTTCGAATAGCATTCAGGCTTAAAGTTGAAAAGAAGTATTCATAATATGGTTCCGCCCAGGGCAAATAAGAGTGGAAATTAGCTGAGAACTCCAACGGCATATGATGCATGTCACAATCTGCGATAAGCAGCTCGAAACATGTAACATGGCAATCTATATTTGAACTAACAAAAATTAAGTCTAGAATCTTATTTAGACTATTAAAAAGATTATTTACTTGGGCTAAGCCCAAATTACTAGTTTACTAAATTACTAAAACATTCATCTATCAAAAGAATCTCGTGCGGCAAATGCACATTACTTGGTATCATAGCCAGCGACTGCGGATCGCCGGACCATACCAACGAACCCAAATTGAAGTCGCCAAAAACGCAGAGGTACTGACGATCTCGCAGACTACCATATATTTCAGCAATGTTTTGAGTGTGCGTCTTGTATATCGCATAGCAGCTATTCGGAGGAATATACGATACGCTAACAAATAGCGTCTCCGACTGGCCAGCCACCGCCACACCAATCTGATTCAGAACAGAGTTCCCATCCAGGAGACAAATAGGATCAAAGCGTAGGGTGCGTCTGACGGCCACAATAACCCCACCTCCTCTGCAGCGCTTCGTTTTGGCACAATCTCTGGCCTTACGAAACATCTGGAAAAGGTTAGGATCGAAGTATTCGTTGTCGAAGAAGTTTGCGTTAAGCCAGGTTTCAACCAAAATGACAACATCGAAGTCACACGTAGAGGTAGCCAAGCTGACAGCCTGAGCCTTGGTGCGCATGCCCGCAATATTTTGGAAACAAATTCGTATCAACCTGGCACCGTCCAACGGCACGCTCGCAGAAAGTAGCGGGACCGTCCAATTAGCGGTCACGGAGGATGGATCCAGAGGAGAGTCAAGGGTATCCCGCTGAGCCAAAGTGCTGAGACCCGTGCTTAAAACCTGCCCAAGTGCCGCCATCCGAACCAGCAGCACACCATCGTCGTAAAGAAGATTGGGCAGGGAAGCAGCAGATTGGGCGGCCAATCTAGGTAATGATGCTGAAGAGAGTGTTGAAGAGAGTGTTCCACATAAGAGCGCACGACGAGCTGCTGACTCTTCCCAAATGCCGAGAGCAGCGACGGCGCAGGCATAGCACACGAAGCGATGCAATAGCTGTTGTTGTTGTAATGAAGACGTCAGAAGCGAACGTATCCGAGCGAGAGTGCCAGCAAGAGCATCGTCATCTGATCCAGCAGCAGCTGAGCGAATATCGCACAAAGCGCAGACCGAAAAACCAATGTTTTGTTGTTGTGTGGAAGAGGATTGCCAAAAATGAAAAACGGGCTGTTGCACATAGCAAAAAGGCGAAAAAGTGCAAGCAATATATGTTGTGAAGAAGCGGCGATCATAAAACCAGAGGCGCCGCTCACTTGGGGTTTTTTGTAGTGGATAGAACTGGTTCTATCTGGTTCTGAGTCGGCGTGGACGTCCGCAATGGCACAGATTAACTGCCGTCTAATCAGCTTCCGGTCTCTGTCTATGCACAAAGCGGGAAACCCTTACCGATACTGGCCAGAATCTATCATCAAAGACCACGGGGAAGAGGGGTTCAGGGACCCCAAGTAGCAAATCTACCAATATGCAGGTATTTGCTGCTCTGCGTCACACTCAGCTGCTCGCTGAGTGTTTACATGTTTCTCCCGATTCTTCCTATCTCTCTTTCTGACAGTGACGAAGCCCTCCAAATCAGGTGGGGGAGCTGATCCCAAGTCAATGACCTCAGGCGAGGTGGCGGCCACTAACCGTGGAGACATTAAGTCGGATGTCGGCTTTGGCCTATTGGAATCCTTCCTTGCAGCAAACGGCTTCACCCGCTCATGAGAATTAATTGAAAGGGCATTCTGAAAATTAGACTTAAGACCGCGATAAAGGCTGTCAAGCTTCAGAACCTTGTCGTTAAGCTCGTCTATTTTCGAATGCGAGTCATTCGCAACCACACAGTTATCTCACTGCCACAACAAATTATACAGATTTGTTAAGAGTTTAACTGCATCTGCATGCAAATCGATGCACGTCAGATGAAACGCTAGGCAACGCAAAGAAGAACAGCGGACAGCCTCAAAGCAACGAAACTAAGTGGCAGTGACGTCCGAATTGCATTCCGAGCAGTAATAAAGCGACAGCGAAAACACGACCGAACGCACTGAGAGCTGACTGATCACACTTTTGTGGTGTATACCGGATCCGGGTTGAATATATGTATGTATATTATAAATAATTTAACGGGAGTTCCGTTTTTATACCCGATACTCAAAATGAGTATTGGGGTATATTAGATTTGTGGTGAAAGTGGATGTGTGTAACGTCCAGAAGGAATCGTTTCCGACCCCATAAAGTGTATATATTCATGATCAGCATCAATAGCCGAGTCGATTGAGCCCTGTGTGTCTGTCTGTCTGTCCGTCTGTCCGTCCGTCCGTCCGTCTGTCCGTCTGTCCATCCCTATTACCGCCTAGTGCTCAAAGACTATAAGAGCTAGAGCAACGATGTTTTGGATCCAGACTTCTGTGATATGTCACTGCTACAAAAATATTTCAAAACTTCGCCCCGCCCACTTCCGCCCCCACAAAAGACGAAAATCTGAGGCATCCACATTTTTAAAGATACGATAAAACCAAAAACGCAGAATCGTAGAGGATGACTATATGTCCTAAAGTGTAAAATCTCAACCAGATCGTATAATTATTATAGCCAGAATCAAGAAAACAATTTCATTCTTTCTCGCTCTGTCTCTCTCTAACACACAGGTTTCATGGTCGCTTTTGCCAATTGCAAAATATGAGTTCAAGGATCTCAGAACCCATAAGAGATAGAGCAACCAAATTTGGTATCCACACTCCTGTGATATCGGACCTTGACCGTTTTGTGTCAAAATTTCGCCAGACCCCCTTCCGACTCCGCAAAGGACGAAAATCTGGGGCATCCACAAATCTCAAAGACTATTAACACTAGAGTAACCAAATTTAGTGTCCGCACTCCTGTTAGATCTCACTATAAAACGTATATCTCAGAATTTCGCCCCACCCCCTTCCGCCCACACAAAGAACGAAAATATGTTGCATCCACAATATTGCAGATTCGAGAAAATTAAAAACGCAGAATCATAGATAATGACCATATCTATCAGATGGCTGAATCTGAATGAGATCAGATCATTTTTTTAGCCAAAAGGAACAAATCAATTTGCAGTGGCTAGGCAGCGCTCGACGTCACGCTCAGACTGATTTTCTGTCTCTCTCGCACGCACTCTTTGTCGTGTAGTTTAATATTAGCGGCGTCTGCCGGAGGAGAGCCATACTGACTTAGTATCGGGTATAAATGTAGAGCTGCGGTGTACGCAGCAGCAACGTTCCCCCTCGTTTTGTTATTAGGTCGTGTATTTTTAATAATTAAAATTAACACAAATGAAAATATACGATAATATGTACTTTTATTATTTAAACTATTTTTATAATGGTTTGGAGCTCCGTTTTGACTTTTGTATTGGAGCCGATGACTGCCGCCTGCGCTCTCTCTCTCTGTCTTTTGATATCGCTGTGGCCATATGATGTTAGACGTTGCTAACGGACTAACTGCAAGCGAGAGATATATATTGTATAATGCAGTTACACATCACAGGTCTTATACACTGCTAAGAAACGAAGGTTTGCTGGCAGCGGACGTTCAGGATGAAAGCGACTCCGCATAAAAGTAACTGTTATAATTTGAAGTCGAAGCAGCGCACAAGTTTTTCTTTCGGTCTGTACAATTCTAAGTGTTATTCAAAAACCAAAAATCATTAGCTGAATTTGCACAGCCCTCTTTGGCGCAACCGGGCGGACTCTGGATTTTGCTGGATTGCTTGGTTCCTGCATTTGCAGCTCAAGCCAACATTAGCCAGACAGAGTATTTCTGGACTCCGGTTCTTAAGTGAATCTTACCACCGATGAATTGACAAAAAGTCTGCCGCTATAGAGAACTTGAAAGGATAAGCTTGTAAGGTATAGGAAAGTCCAGCTTATGGGCACATCAAGTTGTGCAAACAAAAATTTGCTCCCGCATACACGCATTTGAAATGGTGGCAGATTGTGTGATCTTAAAATAAATTTCCTCGCATCACCCAGAAAAGACTGTTCCGCCGGGTTCATTAATAGCTGGTACTGGGAACTATCCATTAGCTGATCCTGTCTTTAATAAGCCACAAAAAGTCGATTTCATGTGTGAGAAATCCTTCATTGAAACCAGCACACGATTTCCCTCCGGTCGATTGAAAGTCCGTTGCCATTTAGATCAAGCCCGACAACACTCGGCTCCTCATTTGAGACAGCCAAAGGCGATTACTTGAAAAAAAAAACGAGTCGACTCGCGCTCAATGATTTACTCATGGTTGGAGGAACCATTCAGCCGTGCCTTTACGCCACGTTCCTGAGTTTTCGATCTTGCAAATTCGTTCGCACAGACATTACAAAAATGAACAGTCCACATTGAGAAGGCGCAGCGAAAATTCCAATTTATTATTTGAAGACGAAAAAACTCGGACTCTTTGGAAGTGTCCGTCTCAATACTGTGACTTATGGCACCGTCAGCACTCCACTTCTTGCTGTGAGGGGCATGTTCGGTCATACTCCTTTAAGGAACAAAGTACTCAAATGACCCTCGTAAAATAGAGAGCCTACGCTCACTTTTTGTATTTACACTCACCATTATTGTACTAAATTCACCACTGTATTCTCTCTCTTATGACCAGTGCTCAAGCACTAAGATTTGTAATAAATAGTTATTGCCAAATGCTCAACTGGATCGATCGAATTTTCTCTTTCATATATAGACTTTAATTCGTTTGCAGAAAAAACTAACACACCCCCATCCGTGAATTAACATTAATGCGGAAAACGCTCCGTGTATAAACATGGCACTCTTGCTCTTGTTTGAGATTTTGATGCTTACGTTTTTCTTAGAGGAGCAGACACGAAATCCGAGCTAAGAATATTGCGTCGACGACTAGTTCAAATCCTATATCCAGCGGGACTTATGCTGACGAAATGGTCTGCTAATTGTCAACTACTTGAGAGACAAAAATTTGGTCATTTCGAATGGAGATAAGGTTAGGTTAGGTTAACCCGGACGGCCCTCAGCGGGGCCACGAATAAGCCAATCTGGCCCTTAGTTATCCGGATAGGGGGGGGTGTATGAACCCTCGCGGGAGTGTTTATCTGGTTTTATAGTCCCCGAGAATCGAGGTGTTTTTAGCATAGGCCAGCAGTTCCTGTGGCGTCCTTTTGGAGGCATCTTCCAGTGATGCCAGCACTGGGGCGCCCAGGTATCTCCTCCTTGCCCTTGAGAGAGCCGGACAGTAGCAGATGAGATGTTCCAGGGTTTCGATAGCCCCAGGTTCATCACATTTCCTACAACTGTCTCTGTTGGTGATGCCTAGATTAGCTGCATGTGCAGCAGCCAGACAGTGACCTGTAAGTATTCCCACTAGCAATCTACAGTCCTTTCGCGGTAGGTGCAGTAGGTAGTGGCTAAGTTTCTCGTTGCGTTCCTTGCACATTATCTTCGAGGTTCTGCAGGTGGTGGTACTGCTCCACCTGCTATCAGTCTGTGTTCTAGCCGGCTTCTCTAGATCGCATTGCAGCGTTCTAAGGGAGACAGGCACGTTCTCGGTTCTCCTATTCTCCAGCCCGACGCCTTCCTTAGCTAGTACGTCCGCCGCTTCGTTTCCTTCGATGCCCTGGTGGCTGGGAACCCAATAGATCCGCACTGTCTTTGTCGTGCTTAGGATGTCTAATGCCTACCTGCTCGCCAAGACACTTCTGGAACTGACCGCGGACGACTGCATGGATCTTATCACCGCTTGGCTGTCGACGAATAGGTTGACCGCATTGTGTGCTCGTTATGTGAGGAGAGCGACTTCCGCTGCTTTCCCGATGGCAAAAACTTCTGCCTGGAATATGCTGCATTGGTCCGTTAGCTTATACGACAGCCTTATCTCAGGGTCTGTACAGTATAGGTCCGCTCCTACTCCTCCGTCCATCTTGGAGCCGTCTGTGTATATATTGAGGTGCTCAGTTTGGTCCCTTCCAATTTTCCAGTCTTCAGGTCCCAAAGATGTGGTTGTTTTGACGTCAAGGCAGGTTTGGGGGGTCATGTAATCAGTTGATCTGGTCATGTCCCTGCCAATTGAACTGTGCCCGTATCCTTGTATCGATAGATTTCCTTATCCTATAAGGCGTTGTGCTGCCTTTCCCGCAATCAGGCGAGCGTGAATGTCCAGGGGGTCGATTCCGATACAGTTTCGAGTGCTTTTGTTGGGGTTGACCTCAGCGCCCCTGTAATACAGAGCAGAGCCTGTCGCTGAGTCTTTTCCATAAGCTTATGGTATGTCTTCTTTTCAGTAGCCTGCCACCACACTACGGCTCCATACAGCAGAGTTGGTCGCACCACCGAGATGTAGATCCAGTGCATTAGAGCAGGTGACAGGCCCCATGTGCTGCTGAGCATCTTCTTGGATGCATAAAGCGCAATGGTAGCCTTCTTCACCCTTTCCACTACATTGGGCCTCCATGCCAGCTTGCTGTTCAATACTGTGCCTAGGTATTTCACCTGTGATTTTGGAGTCAGCCTAGTTTTGTCAATTTTCGGGGGGTCCATATCGGTACCTTGTACCTCTTGGTAAAGAGGATGAGGTCCGTCTTGTCCGCGTTGATACTGAGTCCTACCTCTTCCGCCCACTCACGTATCTTCCTGAGTGTACGTTCCATTATGGAGCTGAGGGTCGATGGACATACACCCGTAATAAGTATGCTTATGTCGTCTGCATAAGCTGTTATTTTTTGGGCCTTCCTTTCAAATCTCTTCATGAGGTCGTCGACCACCAAATTCCACAGTGGTGGCGACAGGACTCCACCTTGAGGTGTGCCTCTGTGTGCCCCCTGAATGGAGATAAGCAAGATTATAAAACTCTTGTTCTGATTTGGAATTCATTTCAAATATTGTTTGAAGCCAATAATCTCGTCCGAAACCATTACCAAGAGAGCAATATTGTCTGCCATAGCCTGTCATTGGGATCCCTTGGATCTGCTATGCCCAGTGGTTACCAATGCAAATATATTTTTGGAGGACATTTTTGCTACTAAGCCTTGGTTGGGACGATCGCATCCATCGAAGCTTACAACTAAATTGGGAATCAATGGCTGTAGATATGCAATGGTTGCAAAAACGTGATTTCAGATACAGAGGTTTGCAGATGCGTCCACGCGAGCGCATGGCTGTTGTATCTATGTTCGTGTTTCCCATTCAATTGGAGTGTCCGTTAGCCTACATATTTTGCCTTATTTCTTTAAAACCGTACGTTTCCGATCCCATAAAGAATATATATTCTTGATCACCATTAATAACCGAGTCGATTCAACAATGTCTGTTCGTCTGTCCGTCCTTCCTTTCTTCCGTCCGTCTGTCCGTCCCTATGAGCGCCTATTGCTCAAAGACTAGAAAAGCTAGAGCAACGACATTTTGTATCCACACTTCTGTATGAGGACACACAAAGGACGAAAATCTGTGGAATCCACAATTTTGAAGATACGAGAAAACAAAAAAAAAAGAATCGAAGACAATGATTATATCTTCTAGACTACAGAATACGAACCAGATCGTATAATTATTATAGGCAGAATTAAGAAAACGACTTCATTTTCTCTCGCTCTGTCTTTCTCTAGCACATTGGTTTCATGGTCAGCTTTGCCTATCGCTAAAAGCGAGCGCCTAGATCTCAGAAACTATAAGAGCTAGAGCAACAAAATTTGGTATCCACACTCCTATTGGATCTCCCTGTTACAAATTTATTTAAAAATTTCGCACTACCCACTTCCGCTCCCACAAAAAACGAAAATTTGTGGCATCCACAATTTTGAAAATACGGGAAAATTAAAAACGCATAATCATAGAGAATGACCATATATACCAGATGTCCGAACTTTGATAAGATCGGATTATTATTATGGCCAAAAGTAACAAATCAATTTTCGGTCGCTACGCAGCAACTCACAACGTTCCCCTTCGTTTTTGTTGAATCGAACATCTTTTTAAATATAATGATTTTTTTAAAATTTGACTTCTTCATTTTTTCTTACAATTTTTTTCGTTTGTCCATTTGTTTTTTTTTTAGTATTTATTTAGTATATTTTTTAATTAGTATTATTTGACATTCACAGTAAATAATACATATATTGTGACATATCCATAATTCCCCACATCCCATACACATTATGTTTATGTACAATTCATCCACCCCATCCACACAAGTAACAGGACCCCACTCAAGAATCAATAACTGTTTCTTCCCATACTCCAAGCTAGGGCCCCCCATAATATAAACAATGGACCACATTGTTTCATCAACATTAGAATCACGCCACTCTCGAGAAATCGATTCTTTAGAATCACGCCACTCATGAGGACCAATCAAAGCTAGACATAAAACCAAGGAGTATCACATTCCTAGCTCCGTCATGTAATGCAACACCGATCGCCAGCAGTGGATGCCTTTCATCAAAGCCGACGCATCCCCAAATATCGATCCAGGCACGTACGCCACCGACACGAAGATGCAGCCGAGGAAAGCAACGCCCGAAGCCAGAGTCGGGAGTTCCAAGAGAAGGGCTCATGGAAAACAGCCAGCAGCAGAGAGAGCAGTTCCGTTTGAGACAAGCAGACCCAAAGTCAAGTCGGGGAATTCATTTAAATCTTGTGACATAAAGATGTTTAAGTTGTAAAATAAAAGTCTTTTTTAAAAAACTTAAAATCGAGTTGCGGATATTTAACTGGCGCAGTCGGTAGGATTTCGTTTAAAATTAACACATATATTTCGGTAATGGTCAGCTTGTGTAATTTATAATTACTGTGATCACGTAATCCCGGAATCGTTAATAAAATTGTGAAATCCGCCAAAGAACCTATGTGCTGCAAGCACATACGATTTGCAAAACTAATTTAAGTGAACTGAAGTAAGCGGAGATAGTGAATCACCAAGGACAGTGAAACACTTAATACAAAATCAAAAAAACTTACAAGTGAACCAAAATAAAGTTAAAAACTACAACAAAACAAAACCCAATTAACACCAACAACATGGCGTTACCACCACTATCATTGAGCGAAATCCACTTGAACCAGACACTGCTGTCGATCCGACAAATACCTGCCTATGACGGTTCATCTGGACAGCTAAGCTCATTTATCAAACGAATCGAATATGTATGCGGATTATATCCAACTGAAGATCTTCGCCAACAAAGGATCCTATTTGGAGCGACCGAGATCCAACTGTCAGGAGAGGCACAACGCATATCGCAAATGATACAACCCAACACGTGGCTCGAACTGAAGACGGCGCTGATCAACGAGTTCAAAAATCACACACCATATGAAGAACTCTTACGACAACTATACACCACCAGATTCAACGGCAGTCTTCGTAAGTTTATAGAAGAATTAGAGATAAAAGCATTATTAATAAACAATAAGCTAAACTTAGAAAACATACCAGAAAATAATGTCATTTATAAAAACGCTTTGAACAACACAATTAAAGATGTCATTACTCGAAAACTTCCTGACAGAATGTTCATGACCTTAGCAAGAAAAGATATTACCACATTGTCTAATCTTAAGAAGGCAGCACAAGAAGAAGGATTGTACGAAGCTAGTACAACAGATTCAGGTACAAATAAAGATCAATCGAAATCGTCTCAATCAAATCCAAAGAATGTTGGAAACTATTATCCAAATTAAAATACTACTAACTATCACAATCAAACTCAGAGTTCATCTGGAACAGGTCAGACTAATCGAACAAATCAAAATCAAAATTCCCAAAATTCCCAAGATTATACAATGAGTTCAAAAATTCCTTGAATCAAGGTAGGGCTCAGAATCCATTCAATCAGCAAATATCTCAAAACCAAGCTAGTGGGATTGGACCCAACCAACCTACTAAAAGAGGGAGGGAGAGCCAGAGTGGCCAAACGAAGATGGATGTAAATTTTCATCAAGCCGCCTCGGAAGAAACCGAGGAGGACCCTATATAAACATTACCATTAATAAAAGAATATTAAGGTGTATCACTGACTCGGGATCATCGATCAACATCATGAAAGAAAATTATACAGATTCCGAGATAAAAGACGATAACCTTACGGTCCATACCATCAATGGACCTGTCCGTTTAACTAAGAGTATAATGAGGAATGCGAACAAAACATGACCGTCCGAACAAAAGTTCTACATACATAACTTTTCCGAAAATTATGATATTTTATTAGGAAGAGAATACTTGATGGCAAGTAAAGCCGTCATCAATTACAGAAATGACACTGTAACACTAGGAGCTAGGTCGTACCCAATCATTCAGAGTGGAGAAGCTATTGAAGCCGGCAAGACCGCACAGAAGTGCACTGATCCCTCTTCAAAAGAAGAGAAGATCGCACCTAAGTGCCTTGACCCATCTCCAGAGGGAGATCAATACTTCGCTTCCGCTCTAGACAGTGAATTAAGGTAATGTAATCAATTAAGATTGGAACACTTAAACGACGAAGAGAGGGAAGAGTTAAAGAAGGTCTTATATGAGTTTAAGGATGTGCAGTACAGAGAAGGTGACAATTTGACTTTCACAAGTACAATCAAGCACGAGATCAAAACTCAACATGAAGACCCGGTCTACAGACGACCATACAAATATGCCCAGATACATGATCAGGAGGTAAACCAGCAAATCAAAGATATGATCAGGCAGGGAATAATTCGAAAGTCGAATTCTCCTTACTGCTCGCCCATATCTATGATTCCGAAGAAGATAGATGCTTCAGGAAAGCAAAAGGCTTCCATCAAATACCCATGGAACCTAGCTCAATCCCCAAAACTGCGTTCTCCACTAAGCATGGACATTACGAGTTCACTCGTATGCCCTTTGGGCTAACCACTGCCCCAGCTACCTTCCAAAGATGTATGAACAATCTGCTAGAAGAGTTAATCTTCAAAGATTGCTTTGTATACTTGGATGACATCATTATATTTTCCACTTCATTGGAAGAACACTTGTTGTCACTAAGGAGAGTATTTGGAAAGTTGAGAGACGCCAACTTGAAGCTACAAATGGATAAATGTGAATTCATGAAAAAGGAAACTGAATTCCTAGGTCATGTAGTCACTACTGAAGGAATAGTACCAAATCCAGGCAAAATCTCTGCCATTGTCAAATTTCCAATACCAGAAACGACTAAACAAATAAAGTCATTCTTAGGTCTGTGCGGGTTCTACAGGAAATTCATTCCTAATTTTGCAAACATAGCAAAACCCATGACACTCAAACTAAAGAAAGGAACTGTCATAGACCCCAAGGAAGAAAAGTACGTCGAGGCATTTGAGAGACTAAAAGTACTCATCACCTCAGACCCTATCCTTGCGTTCCCAGACTTTGACATAGCTAGTAACATAGCATTGGGAGCGGTTTTGTCACAAGAACACAAACCGATCTGCTACGCTAGCAGAACCCTAAATGAACATGAAATAAACTATTCAGCCATCGAAAAGGAATTATTAGCGATCGTATGGGCAACCAAGTATTTCCGTTCATACCTGTTCGGTAGAACATTCGAGATACAAAGCGATCATAAACCCTTGATTTGGTTGAACAACCTCAAGGAGCCAAATATGAAATAACAAAGGTGGAAAATAAAGCTTAATGAGTTTGATTTTAAAATGAAATATCTACCAGGCAAAGAAAATCATGTAGCTGATGCCTTATCAAGGGTAAAGATTAATGAAAATCTCCTGGGAGAAGCTTCCAATAGCGTTGGTGCAACTGTACATAGCGCACAGGAAGACAATCTAAATCAAATTGCTATCACGGAAAGACCAATTAACTATTACAATCGGCAAATTGAGCTAATAAAAGGCAATGAAGATAAGGTAGAAACAATTCGTTATTTTCACAAGCTAATCATCAAGATCACGTATAAGGAAATGACTAACACCTTAGCGAAGGATATAATAAAGGAATATCTATGCACCAAAAAGAGCGCATTATATTTCCATAACGAAACAGATTTTCCTCCATTCCAAAAAGCCTATTTAGAAATCATTAATTCTAACAATATAACCAAAGCTATTAAATCAAGCACGAAACTCCTAGATATTCAGAATTACGCTGAATTTAAAGAAACCATATTAAAGAATCATAAAGGCTTACTCCATCCAGGGATAGAGAAAACCGTCAATTGGTTTAGGGGAAAATACTATTACCCGGATTATCAAAAACTAATCAAAAACATCATAAACGAATGTCCTACTTGTAATATTGCCAAAACAGAGCATAGAAACACGAAGTTGGCATTCGAAACTACACCGGAAATACTTAACATCAGAGAGAAATACGTCATGGATTTCTATATGGTTGGTAACCAACAGTTCCTATCATGTATTGACGTATACTCGAAGTTTGCCACTCTTGTAGAAGTAAAAAGTCGTGACTGGTTAGAAGCAAAAAGAGCCATCATGAAAGTTTTTAACGAGATGGGCAAACCAATTGAAATCAAAGCCGATAAAGATTCAGCTTTTATGTGCACAGCATTGCAAGCATGGCTGAATGCGGAAAACGTCAAAATAGAGATCACTTCCAGCAAAAATGGAATATCTGACGTAGAAAGATTTCATAAAACAGTAAATGAAACATTAAGAATAATATCTAGCGAGGATAACACAGAAGATAGATTCACGAAGTTTGAATTAATTCTTTATACTTATAATCATAAAACCAAACATAATACCACAAATAGGACACCAGCTGATATATTCATTTATGCAGGCTCACCTGATTATGACACACAACTAAATAAAGTGAATAAAATCACTCAATTAAATAAAAACCGCATAGAGTATGAAGTAGATACCCGCTATAAACTATCACCTCTAGTTAAGTCTAAGGTAACAAATCCTTTCAAAAGGACGGGCGAAATTAGACAGGTAGACGAAAAACATTATGAAGAAAAGAATAGGAAGAATTGAATAGAAAATTCAAGAAAAAGAAGAAATCTAATAGAAGCAAATATAATAATTCCAGAGAAACCGAGGAAGTTAATGGAATCAACAAATAGAAATTTTGATATCCAATCTACAACATTTCACAGAATATATCGAAGATATAGAACTAGGTATGCAATTAACTATGCTCGGTATATTTAATCCAAAATTATTAAAACAAGACTACCTGGAACAAATAAATTCTGAGAAAATACTAAATATAAAAACCTCCACATGGCTAAAATCCGATACCAACGAAATTCTAATAATTTCCAACATTCCCAAAGACATTACAAAAGTACCAATCTATAAAATCGTTCCGTATCCAGACGAATTAAATAACATGTTAACAGATATGACATACGACAAGTACTACATAAAAAATGAAGAAGTATTTGTTAAAGAAACCAGATTGAAAACCAATGACAATTGTATAAAAGGAATTTTAATGCAAACTCCCACTAAATGTCCATAATCCAAAACTTTTCAAAACTTTCAAATAAACTTTATTGAACCCAATATACTTATCACATGGAATCTTCCAAAAACAACGCTAAACCAGAATTGTGTAAACCTAGAAATCATAGCGGAAGGAAATACCATTATAAAAATCTACAACTGTTCAATCCAATTATATGAATTTACAATATCAAACACAATGTTAGATTTTGCCCAGAATGTTTATGTCAACAACAACATAACTAAAATAAAACCACTGTCGTATGTCCAAACTAATGAAATAATTATGCAATTCACCAAATATAGTAACCTATTACAAATAAGTCTACTAATTTCATTTGTCATAATTATGTTAGTACTACTAAGTTATGTAGCTGTTAAATTTAAGAAAACTTCTAAAAGAGTCACGGTTAAATGTCTTAACCCTATAATAGAAGCAGAAGAGGAACCAACCTCAGCCACCGCACTTGACACCCCGTCACTATACCCGAGGGTAATCGCCTAGGGACAGGCTAATAACAAACGTTGGGGGAGTGACATATCCATAATTCCCCACATCCCATACACATTATGTTTATGTACAATTCATCCACCCCATCCACACAAGTAACAGGACCCCACTCAAGAATCAATAACTGTTTCTTCCCATACTCCAAGCAAGGGCCACCCATAATATAAACAATGGACCACATTGTTTCATCAACATTAGAATCACGCCACTCTCGAGAAATCGATTCTTTAGAATCACGCCACTCATGAGGACCAATCAAAGCTAGACACAAAACCAAGGAGTATCACATTCCTAGCTCCGTCATGTAATGCAACACCGATCGCCAGCAGTGGATGCCTTTCATCAAAGCCGACGCATCCCCAAATATCGATCCAGGCACGTACGCCACCGACACGAAGATGCAGCCGAGGAAAGCAACGCCCGAAGCCAGAGTCGGGAGTTCCAAGAGAAGGGCTCATGGAAACTAGCCAGCAGCAGAGAGAGCAGTTCCGTTTGAGACAAGCAGACCCAAAGTCAAGTCGGGGAATTCATTTAAATCTTGTGACATAAAGATATTTAAGTTGTAAAATAAAAGTCTTTTTTAAAAAACTTAAAATCGAGTTGCGGATATTTAACTATATGTATGTATATGGAGTGCCACAGAAAACCCTAACGATTTTTACTCGAGGGGTTTGCCAAAACAACCGAAAAACCCGTAGGTACCACAGGATCTCTAGAGAACTCATTTTTCAAAGTTTAAGCGCAGAAATAAGAATTTTAGCCCAGAGTATAGTATAGTATTTTAAAAATAGCTTTGTAAAATTTTCTTTATTTATTTTGTTGGTTTTCATAGGGATCTGAGTTACCTAAAGGTACTAATGCATTTGGCCAGTCTCTAATTTGTGAACAATTTGTAAAGAACTAAATTGGAATTTTGTTCCCGCTCAATTAAAGCACTTGAAAGACAACTGTTAAGCTATCAAGATGTTTTAATAGCTGTTGAGGTTTGATGAAAAGTCGAGAAAGCGAAAGTATGTATGTTGCTTGTATGTAAGTAAAGTAGAATCAACGGTTATTATAATGTTTATTATTTATTCCGTCGAAGCGAAAATTATCGTTCCTCGTTGGAGGTCTTAGACAATCTATATTTACATGAAAATGAAATTCTTAATATTAAGTCCCCGGCCGCCGGCTGCGCAGTCGCCTGTGCATTAATCTGCTGACATGGCAAACGCGCCGGTGTTATGTTGAGCAGCGGCAGTTTCCCACGTTCCACGGCCCCATAGTTGTTGTTGGGCTGTCTGGGCAAGTGTCTCTGTCAACGCTGCAACCGTCGTGTAACGCGACGAGGCATGTGCTGTATTTGGCTCATATGAAAATGTTTAAGCTCATTTACCCGCTATAGGGTCGAGAACTAAATGCACAGGGAGGGGTATCCGGCTGGATCGGATAACTTGTATGTTAATTGTATGACGATCGGTGCAAAACTTCCCAAGGGCAAGCGGACCGAATTCTCCGTGCTCTAATAAAAGTGAGAGAGCGAAAAAGAGGAATAGCAGGAGAGTGCTAGAGCAGCTCGGGCCACAGCTAAGCCGAGAACAAAGGATAGATAGAACTCAAGAGGAACTGCAGGAACGAAGAAGGCGGATAAAGAGTCGAAATGTTATGCGGTTAACAAAGTTTATTTTAAGTGGGCAGTGAACATAGCGAACATTTAAAGAGATTTTCTTTAGATTGCACCACTGGCTATAATTTAAGGATTTGGCGGCTAAATATCGGGCGGCAAAATCCAACAACAACCCTGACAAACGTATTTTTTTTTGGGACTGTCTGGGACAGTCTGTGTTTACGCTTTAAATTTAAAAAATATTAAAGCAAAATGACTATTGATGGTTTGCTAGCCAGAGAATTTTAGAAACACTTATAACTCCACGTTGGTTTTAAGTAGTTAAATATCTAAGCAGCAGCCATAACAAGAGCCACGAAGAGGGGAATAGTTGGATCTCTTCCACTCCGACCAGTGACGCCGATGTGAGCAACTACTCTCCCCGGCCAGCCGGAAGCCAACGCCCACAAGGGAGACCGAGAGAGAGGCCGCCGTCGCGGAACCCAGAGAGAGTTTTTCATTTAAAACAATAGGGGGAGCAACCCCGGAACCAGATCCCACAGGAAACACGACGAGCATCACTAGCATTAATACCGACGTCACACGAAGGGGAAATCGCAGCCAAGAGAGAGCCAGGGCTGGAGCGATCCCATACCCTTGTCACACGAAGGGCAAATGGTAGCCGAGAGCGATCCCAATACCCAAGCTACAAGGAGAGGAAAAAGCCACCGAGAGAGAGAGCGATCCCAATACCTATGCTACACAAAGGGGAAGCAGCAGCCACTAAAAAAATAACCCATTAAAAGATACTTACTACAAAAAAATACAAGTGGAGAGCACACTGAACCAATGCAGTCCTAAAATAACACTAATGTAATTGGTTATGAATTAGTGGACTGTATAATAATTATACTATATTCTTTTAATATATTGAGCTTATTTATTTTCATATATTGGTTATTTAATATGGGTGGTTATGTTACACATGTATATGAATAGCGGGGGGTGTCTATGATGCGGCGGTATAAACTATGCGTGCGGTTGGTTTTATCTAGAGATTTCGACTGACTTCCACTCCACAAAAGAAGTCGAGCCAAAAGGGAATTGAAAGATCAGGCGATGTGACGGTCCAATGCAAAACGGTACATATCGTTGTATGCGTGTGCAGCTGCAAGTCTGGCCATGCGTGTGAGAACATTACTGCTATGTTCTGGACCCGCGCAATAACAACACAGCTATGCGCGTAAAACTAGCTACTTAAGCGGTGCAATACACTCATGAGCGTATGAATATGTCAATCATAATATACATGAACATTGAACCAAAAACTACGAGGCTCATTTCTCAACATACCGGCCCCCCTGAACAGAACAAGGGTTCAGAACAAGGGAAGCACAGCAAGTTTGGTAATAGGTCTCTTGTAAACTCCTCGGGCTTTTTTGACGGTGACCACTCAAACCCTCTCGTCTTGGCCAGGATGAACTTCGGTGATTCGCCCAAGCAGCCACTTGCTAGGCGGTTGATTCGGCTCCTTCAGTACCACAAGAGTGTCCACGGTTATGTCGTTGGACTCCTGCTGCCATTTCGTGCGAGGTTGCAAGGAAGTAAGGTATTCCAGACTCCAACGTTTCCAGAATTCTTGAACATTGGCTTGCAGTTGTCTCCAACGCTGCAGTCTGTTAATTTTGACGTCTAACAAGGACGACTCCGGTACCGACATGTGAGGTTGACCTGTAAGAAAATGAGCGGGGGTAAGGGGATCCATGCTGTGATCGCTGGGCGCGCACTGTGGGCGAGAGTTGAGTAAACCTTCTGGGTTAAAATTGTTGAATATTCCTCGAAAGTCAACGCACAGCTACCAATTACTCAGCGAAGGTGGAGTTTGATAGATCGCACGTCTGTCTCCCAAAGACCTCCCAAATGCGGGACACACGGCGGAATGAAGTGCCAGTTGATTTACTGACTCGTCAGAAAATTAGCAATTTCCTCGTCCTGACTTTGAGATACAGCTATCCGTTGCATCTCCGTTAGTTCCTTTCTGGCTCAATGGAATGTTGTGCCATTGTCTGAGTACAAATCGGATATGGGCCACGTCGAGACCAAAACCGTTTGAAAGCGGCGATAAATGCAGGAGTCGTCAAATCACTGACGAGTTCGATATGAATTGCTTTGGTGGACAGACAAACAAAGATGGAAAAACCAAGCTTTGCCAAACTTTGGTGTCCGACCTGCTGATGTCTTGATGTTAACTGGTCCAGCGTAATCCAATCCAGAATGTAGAAAGCAGCGGGTGGGCTGAACGCGAAAGGCGGGAAGATCAGCCATGAGTTGTGTGCTCTTACCTTTGCGCTGGAGGAAACAAATCGTCAACAAATGGAGTGTAGGGAATCAACTTGGATTTTTGAGAAAGGGCTTGTCCAGTGCTCAGCTGTTTGTACTCCACTTGGAAGAACTCCATCTGGACATGTTTGATTACCCTAGAGCGAGCATATTGAAGCTCCCATGACGATAAAAACGATGACAGGTGGTCCTTGCAAAATTGTCTGTAAGAGATGTGACCAGGAGGAAGCTTGGTCGATCATACAATTAAGATCATTGCCTTCATCGGAAATGTGTAGATTAACTTGGGGCTTCACCTTTACTTCCATCCGCGCAGTATCCTCAGTCGACAGTGCGAACTTTGCCTTAGCAGGTAGCCAAGTGCGATGTGATTGGGAAAGCCACGGTGGTCCATTCCACCACAGTTGATGTTCTAACAGATCCTTTGGTGGAAGTCCGCGTGATGCACAGTCCGCGGGGTTGTTCTCAGTGCGAATGTGTTGCCAGCAGCTACGTGGGCAAGCTTCCAGAATCTCAGCAGTGCGATTACACACATAAGTGTTCAGCATCAGTGATCAGTGTTACAGCATAGTCATTATTGAATCTCACGCGACTGTAGATGACAGCGGCGTGTGCATGAGACGAAGCATCAGAGAATCTATGCAGCTCCGTTGCTCGGAGTGGCGAGGATAGGTAGCGAGGTATGCGACAGCTTTCCAGTAAATGAGCTTCAGCGGCAAACTGTTGCCACCGTGCGCATAGCTGGTTCGTTCCATTCGACCGAGCTCAGCCAACTATCTTGAAAGAGAACCGTCAGAAATACAGTTGTGGGGCAAGCAACCCCAGTGGATCGTAGATCTTGGCAAGCTCAGACAGCAAAATCCGTTTTGTCAGAATCCTTGTGTCGTCAGGAATGGTCAACTTGAAGGAAAGCTCGTCCACAGCCGGGTCCCAGCGCATTCCAAGAACCTTGACATATTGAGTCGGGCTATCTCCCTCTAGGGCTTCGAGTGGATACTCACAAATGTCCTTTGGCAGCGAATTGAGTAGTGACCAACAGTTTGAACTACATTTTCGAAGTTTAAATTGAGCTTGACTCAATAGCAAAATTAATTCATCTTTGAGTACAATGAGATCGTCGATATTATCGCAACCAGTAGGAATATCATCCACGTACGCGTCTCGTACAAGCACAGCAGCAGCCTTCGGATACAAATTGGCATGATCTTGCGCGATCTGCTTGAGAGCTCGACCCGCCAAGAACAGTGAAGACGCTAAACTATACGTCACGGTCAGCAGTCGATAATGATCGAGTGTAGCAGTCTCCTCCTTTCGCCAGACAATCCGTTGGTACTGCGTGTGATCTTCTGAAACCAGGATGCCTCTAAACATTTTCTCAATGTTCGTTCAAAACACATAACGATACTGACGGAAACGTAGACATACTCCAAGTAAATCCCTTTGAATAGGTGGTCCGATGTGTAGTCGTGAATTAAGTGAAGATCCATTTCAGTCCTCCCCAGAGCCATCGAATACAACTCGGCATTGCGTGGTGGTGCTATCTGGTTTAAATACTGCGTGGTGTGCTAAGTAAGTGTGATTGGCGGGATCGTTTTCTACGGTAGTAGAAGGAATCACCTCCATGTGTCCTCGTTGTATATAATCCTCCATAAAGTCGACATACTGTTGTTTGAGCGCAGGAATTTTCGAAACTTCCGCTCGAGAGAAGATAAGTGGCGCAGTGCTTGTGGCAGTGTGGATCCCATCGGAGGGGCAGATTCATTGAACGGGTATTGGACGATGTACACGCCATCGTTTCTGCGGGTGTGCGTATGAACGAAGTGTTGCTCAGCGGGATCACTAGCATCAATGGTAGCGTCACTTGGTTGAGCTCGTTCCATGTCCATGAACGATCGAACCAAAGTGTCCAGATCCTCGTGAGCGTGATGTGCTAGTGGGTGGTTGTGAGCATCACTATTGAGATGGTATCTGCCTGTAATGACCCAACCAAAATTAGTATAAAGTGCAAAAGGATATTAAGAACCAAACTCTTTGCGTTGTCCAGTGTAAATGTTCCAAAGCTGATCAGCTCCTAAAATCACGTCGATCTCGCCTGGTTTACCAAATGTAGGGTTCGCTAAGGGTAGATCACGAATCCTTTTCCACATCGGTGTGTTAGATTCTATCCTCTGGGCTGGAATCGATGATGTTAAAGTGTTGATAATCAGACCTGTTACCACCACTGAGGCTGAGCTTGTGCGGCAGAGCAGCGTGAATGTGACGCGACCTCTAGTAACCCCAGTAGGATTTGCGCCTGGATCAACCACTGGTATACGAGCATGCGTGCGCGGCAATCCCATTCGTTGAATAATTGATTCGGCGACCACCCTTATAATTGAACCAGTATGCAGCAATATCCTGCAGGTAGTTTCGTTGCCCCAGCAGTCGACTATAGTGGCCAAAATCGTTGGCAATATGGCCTGACTCTTGGCCACGAATTTTCTCTCCAATGTATGATGGCTGACCACGGCAGGATCAGCATCAGCAGGGAAACTGGACGAGCGGGCGGTTAAGTCAGCGGATGTATTGACGTCAGCGGAAGCCGTGACAGAGCGTATATCCTCTTGATCAATAAGAGTGTTCTGCCTCAACTTACACAGACGGCACGTGTTTGTGGAATTACACTCCTTGATGAGATCGGCTTAGACTATTGATGCTCAAATGAATCTTGACAAGACTCAAAGGCATCGCAACGGGCGAAGACAAAGCCGAACAGGTCATTTATCGTCACATTTTCCTTGCACGATTCACTGGAGGTGGCCCAAGCTTCCTTGCATTCCGGGTCTAGCTTTGAGAGCAAGATATGGATCAGCCACACATCGCGGCTGTCGCAGCTCAGCGCATGTAGACCACGTATACTTTCGTCGGCGACTATTTTACGCACCTCGGCGATGTTTGAACCCTTTGCGGTTGGCAACGAAAGAATGTTTTGAATGAACGAACGAGCAATCAGTGACTTTTTGTTATAGCGATTTTCGAGACACTCCCATGAGTACTGGTAATTAGACAACGCTCCACCATCCAGATAGGATTTCAAATAATGAAACTACTACAATACAACTACAAATAATGACTACTCCTCTTGTCGACTGAGCCTAAGAACAAGCCACTAAACTGACACCAATCCTCGTATCTGCCCGAAAACGTCGGAATGCGTATTTTCTCGAACTGCAGCTCTGTGGTTCCCGATGAGTCCCAAATACGCTCTCGCTCGCGTCTAAGCTTGCTGGATAGGGCCCGGCAATTTGGCCCGTCAGCCCTTGCATGGGCAGTCTTGAGTTAATCGTTGCAGCTTTTAGACTAATATCCTCGCATCAATCGTTCGCCCCAATCATTCCCATATGTACATACGCGATAAGTTGGTTTACATATGCAAATAAATTGTGATTTATAAACAGCCTCTCGACTTTCATTAACTTCAAATTGCAACAGTTTTTAAAAACGCTTAATAGCTTAACAGTCGGGTTTATTAGAATAATCAAAATCATTCATTGACTCCAAAATATCCACCTCCTATACATCAAGCCAATATTCACCACCGCGGGGATAGCGCTTAAGACATCGAAACTATGCCAAGCTGCGTATGGCTAAAAATTTGAGCTAAAGAAAGAAGCAAAAAGGTTTGCTATACCACTATCTGTATTAGCGCTCAAGCTACCCAGGTTCAAAGCTGAAGGAAGAGAGCTCGTCGACCTTTTGAAATTTATAAAATGCCAAAACGACTTCGGATTGATCTTAAGTCCCCTTTCAACGTCGGCAACATACCAGTTTAACAAAAATTTGCTTAAAAAAGCAAACTCCTGCTTATGCTGCACATACGTCGCCCACTCCACAGGGTTCCGGGTCTTACCAAAAGAATTACCGTAAAATACTTGTTACGATCTTTCACAAGATCCTTCGTATACCACGGTAGCCTATAGGAGCCATGCACCCTTCTAGAAGCATTATTACCAATAATACGACGGACCGTATGCAGGAAAATACTATAGGAAGTGTCAGTGCTAGGATGCGAGAGAAGAGAAGCCCAGTCAACGCTTAACATACTATTCCGAATAGCATTCAGGCTTAAAGTTGAAAAGAAGTATTCATAATATGGTTCCGCCCAGGGCAAATAAGAGTGGAAATTAGCTGAGAACTCCAACGGCATATGATGCATGTCACAATCTGCGATAAGCAGCTCGCAACATGTAACATGGCAATCTATTTTTGAACTAACAAAAATTAAGTCTAGAATCTTATTTAGACTATTAAAAAGATTATTTACTTGGGCTAAGCCCAAATTACTAGTTTACTAAATTACTAAAACATTCATCTATCAAAAGAATCTCGTGCGGCAAATGCACATTACTTGGTATCATAGCCAGCGACTGCGGATCGCCGGACCATACCAACGAACCCAAATTGAAGTCGCCAAAAACGCAGAGGTACTGACGATCTCGCAGACTACCATATATTTCATCAATGTTTTGAGTGTGCGTCTTGTATATCGCATAGCAGCTATTCGGAGGAATATACGATACGCTAACAAATAGCGTCTCCGACTGGCCAGCCACCGCCACACCAATCTGATTCAGAACAGAGTTCCCATCCAGGAGACAAATAGGATCAAAGCGTAGGGTGCGTCTGACGGCCACAATAACCCCACCTCCTCTGCAGCGCTTCGTTTTGGCACAATCTCTGGCCTTACGAAACATCTGGAAAAGGTTAGGATCGAAGTATTCGTTGTCGAAGAAGTTTGCGTTAAGCCAGGTTTCAACCAAAATGACAACATCGAAGTCACACGTAGAGGTAGCCAAGCTGACAGCCTGAGCCTTGGTGCGCATGCCCGCAATATTTTGGAAACAAATTCGTATCAACCTGGCACCGTCCAACGGCACGCTCGCAGAAAGTAGCGGGACCGTCCAATTAGCGGTCACGGAGGATGGATCCAGAGGAGAGTCAAGGGTATCCCGCTGAGCCAAAGTGCTGAGACCCGTGCTTAAAACCTGCCCAAGTGCCGCCATCCGAACCAGCAGCACACCATCGTCGTAAAGAAGATTGGGCAGGGAAGCAGCAGATTGGGCGGCCAATCTAGGTAATGATGCTGAAGAGAGTGTTGAAGAGAGTGTTCCACATAAGAGCGCACGACGAGCTGCTGACTCTTCCCAAATGCCGAGAGCAGCGACGGCGCAGGCATAGCACACGAAGCGATGCAATAGCTGTTGTTGTTGTAATGAAGACGTCAGAAGCGAACGTATCCGAGAGAGAGTGCCAGCAAGAGCATCGTCATCTGATCCAGCAGCAGCTGAGCGAATATCGCACAAAGCGCAGACCGAAAAACCAATGTTTTGTTGTTGTGTGGAAGAGGATTGCCAAAAATGAAAAACGGGCTGTTGCACATAGCAAAAAGGCGAAAAAGTGCAAGCAATATATGTTGTGAAGAAGCGGCGATCATAAAACCAGAGGCGCCGCTCACTGGGGGTTTTTTGTAGTGGATAGAACTGGTTCTATCTGGTTCTGAGTCGGCGTGGACGTCCGCAATGGCACAGATTAACTGCCGTCAAATCAGCTTCCGGTCTCTGTCTATGCACAAAGCGGGAAACCCTTACCGATACTGGCCAGAATCTATCATCAAAGACCACGGGGAAGTGGGGTTCAGGGACCCCAAGTAGCAAATCTACCAATATGCAGGTATTTGCTGCTCTGCGTCACACTCAGCTGCTCGCTGAGTGTTTACATGTTTCTCCCGATTCTTCCTATCTCTCTTTCTGACAGTGACGAAGCCCTCCAAATCAGGTGGGGGAGCTGATCCCAAGTCAATGACCTCAGGCGAGGTGGCGGCCACTAACCGTGGAGACATTAAGTCGGATGTCGGCTTTGGCCTATTGGAATCCTTCCTTGCAGCAAACGGCTTCACCCGCTCATGAGAATTAATTGAAAGGGCATTCTGAAAATTAGACTTAAGACCGCGATAAAGGCTTTCAAGCTTCAGAACCTTGTCGTTAAGCTCGTCTATTTTCGAATGCGAGTCATTCGCAACCACACAGTTATCACACTGCCACAACAAATTATACAGATTTGTTAAGAGTTTAACTGCATCTGCATGCAAATCGATGCACGTCAGATGAAACGCTAAGCAACGCAAAGAAGAACAGCGGACAGCCTCAAAGCAACGAAACTAAGTGGCAGTGACGTCCGAATTGCATTCCGAGCAGTAATAAAGCGACAGCGAAAACACGACCGAACGCACTGAGAGCTGACTGATCACACTTTTGTGGTGTATACCGGATCCGGGTTGAATATATGTATGTATATTATAAATAATTTAACGGGAGTTCCGTTTTTATACCCGATACTCAAAATGAGTATTGGGGTATATTAGATTTGTGGTGAAAGTGGATGTGTGTAACGTCCAGAAGGAATCGTTTCCGACCCCATAAAGTGTATATATTCATGATCAGCATCAATAGCCGAGTCGATTGAGCCCTGTCTGTCTGTCAGTCTGTCCGTCTGTCCGTCCGTCCGTCCGTCTGTCCGTCTGTCCATCCCTATTAGCGCCTAGTGCTCAAAGACTTTAAGAGCTAGAGCAACGATGTTTTGGATCCAGACTTCTGTGATATGTCACTGCTACAAGAATATTTCAAAACTTCGCCCCGCCCACTTCCGCCCCCACAAAAGACGAAAATCTGAGGCATCCACATTTTTAAAGATACGATAAAACCAAAAACGCAGAATCGTAGAGAATGACTATATGTCCTAAAGTGTAAAATCTCAACCAGATCGTATAATTATTATAGCCAGAATCAAGAAAACAATTTCATTCTTTCTCGCTCTGTCTCTCTCTAACACACAGGTTTCATGGTCGCTTTTGCCAATTGCAAAATATGAGTTCAAGGATCTCAGAACCCATAAGAGATAGAGCAACCAAATTTGGTATCCACACTCCTGTGATATCGGACCTTGACCGTTTTGTGTCAAAATTTCGCCAGACCCCCTTCCGCCTCCGCAAAGGACGAAAATCTGGGGCATCCACAAATCTCAGAGACTATTAACACTAGAGTAACCAAATTTAGTGTCCGCACTCCTGTTAGATCTCACTATAAAACGTATATCTCAGAATTTCGCCCCACCCCCTTCCGCCCACACAAAGAACGAAAATATGTTGCATCCACAATATTGCAGATTCGAGAAAATTAAAAACGCAGAATCATAGATAATGACCATATCTATCAGATGGCTGAATCTGAATGAGATCAGATCATTTTTATAGCCAAAAGGAACAAATCAATTTGCAGTGGCTAGGCAGCGCCCGACGTCACGCTCAGACTGATTTTCTGTCTCTCTCGCACGCACTCTTTGTCGTGTAGTTTAATATTAGCGGCGTCAGCCGGAGGAGAGCCATACTGACTTAGTATCGGGTATAAATGTAGAGCTGCGGTGTACGCAGCAGCAACGTTCCCCCTCGTTTTGTTATTAGGTCGTGTATTTTTAATACTTAAAATTAACACAAATGAAAATATACGATAATATGTACTGTTATTATTTAAACTATTTTTATAATGCTTTGGAGCTCCGTTTTGGCTTTTGTATTGGAGCCGATGACTGCCGCCTGCTCTCTCTCTCTCTCTGTCTTTTGATATCGCTGTGGCCATATGATGTTAGACGTTGCTAACGGACTAACTGCAAGCGAGAGATATATATTGTATAATGCAGTTACACATCACAGGTCTTATACACTGCTAAGAAACGAAGGTTTGCTGGCAGCGGACGTTCAGGATGAAAGCGACTCCGCATAAAAGTAACTGTTATAATTTGAAGTCGAAGCAGCGCACAAGTTTTTCTTTCGGTCTGTACAATTCTAAGTGTTATTCAAAAACCAAAAATCATTAGCTGATTTTGCACAGCCCTCTTTGGCGCAACCGGGCGGACTCTGGATTTTGCTGGATTGCTTGGTTCCTGCATTTGCAGCTCAAGCCAACATTAGCCAGACAGAGTATTTCTGGACTCCGGTTCTTAAGTGAATCTTACCACCGATGAATTGACAAAAAGTCTGCCGCTATAGAGAACTTGAAAGGATAAGCTTGTAAGGTATAGGAAAGTCCAGCTTATGGGCACATCAAGTTGTGCAAACAAAAATTTGCTCCCGCATACACGCATTTGAAATGGTGGCAGATTGTGTGATCTTAAAATAAATTTCCTCGCATCACCCAGAAAAGACTGTTCCGCCGGGTTCATTAATAGCTGGTACTGGGAACTATCCATTAGCTGATCCTGTCTTTAATAAGCCACAAAAAGTCGATTTCATGTGTGAGAAATCCTTCATTGAAACCAGCACACGATTTCCCTCCGGTCGATTGAAAGTCCGTTGCCATTTAGATCAAGCCCGACAACACTCGGCTCCTCATTTGAGACAGCCAAAGGCGATTACTTGAAAAAAAAAACGAGTCGACTCGCGCTCAATGATTTACTCATGGTTGGAGGAACCATTCAGCCGTGCCTTTACGCCACGTTCCTGAGTTTTCGATCTTGCAAATTCGTTCGCACAGACATTACAAAAATGAACAGTCCACATTGAGAAGGCGCAGCGAAAATTCCAATTTATTATTTGAAGACGAAAAAACTCGGACTCTTTGGAAGTGTCCGTCTCAATACTGTGACTTATGGCACCGTCAGCACTCCACTTCTTGCTGTGAGGGGCATGTTCGGTCATACTCCTTTAAGGAACAAAGTACTCAAATGACCCTCGTAAAATAGAGAGCCTACGCTCACTTTTTGTATTTACACTCACCATTATTGTACTAAATTCACCACTGTATTCTCTCTCTTATGACCAGTACTCAAGCACTAAGATTTGTAATAAATAGTTATTGCCAAATGCTCAACTGGATCGATCGAATTTTCTCTTTCATATATAGACTTTAATTCGTTTGCAGAAAAAACTAACACACCCCCATCCGGATTGCCAAAAATGAAAAACGGGCTGTTGCACATAGCAAAAAGGCGAAAAAGTGCAAGCAATATATGTTGTGAAGAAGCGGCGATCATAAAACCAGAGGCGCCGCTCACTGGGGGTTTTTTGTAGTGGATAGAACTGGTTCTATCTGGTTCTGAGTCGGCGTGGACGTCCGCAATGGCACAGATTAACTGCCGTCAAATCAGCTTCCGGTCTCTGTCTATGCACAAAGCGGGAAACCCTTACCGATACTGGCCAGAATCTATCATCAAAGACCACGGGGAAGAGGGGTTCAGGGACCCCAAGTAGCAAATCTACCAATATGCAGGTATTTGCTGCTCTGCGTCACACTCAGCTGCTCGCTGAGTGTTTACATGTTTCTCCCGATTCTTCCTATCTCTCTTTCTGACAGTGACGAAGCCCTCCAAATCAGGTGGGGGAGCTGATCCCAAGTCAATGACCTCAGGCGAGGTGGCGGCCACTAACCGTGGAGACATTAAGTCGGATGTCGGCTTTGGCCTATTGGAATCCTTCCTTGCAGCAAACGGCTTCACCCGCTCATGAGAATTAATTGAAAGGGCATTCTGAAAATTAGACTTAAGACCGCGATAAAGGCTTTCAAGCTTCAGAACCTTGTCGTTAAGCTCGTCTATTTTCGAATGCGAGTCATTCGCAACCACACAGTTATCACACTGCCACAACAAATTATACAGATTTGTTAAGAGTTTAACTGCATCTGCATGCAAATCGATGCACGTCAGATGAAACGCTAAGCAACGCAAAGAAGAACAGCGGACAGCCTCAAAGCAACGAAACTAAGTGGCAGTGACGTCCGAATTGCATTCCGAGCAGTAATAAAGCGACAGCGAAATCACGACCGAACGCACTGAGAGCTGACTGATCACACTTTTGTGGTGTATACCGGATCCGGGTTGAATATATGTATGTATATTATAAATAATTTAACGGGAGTTCCGTTTTTATACCCGATACTCAAAATGAGTATTGGGGTATATTAGATTTGTGGTGAAAGTGGATGTGTGTAACGTCCAGAAGGAATCGTTTCCGACCCCATAAAGTGTATATATTCATGATCAGCATCAATAGCCGAGTCGATTGAGCCCTGTCTGTCTGTCAGTCTGTCCGTCTGTCCGTCCGTCCGTCCGTCTGTCCGTCTGTCCATCCCTATTAGCGCCTAGTGCTCAAAGACTTTAAGAGCTAGAGCAACGATGTTTTGGATCCAGACTTCTGTGATATGTCACTGCTACAAGAATATTTCAAAACTTCGCCCCGCCCACTTCCGCCCCCACAAAAGACGAAAATCTGAGGCATCCACATTTTTAAAGATACGATAAAACCAAAAACGCAGAATCGTAGAGGATGACTATATGTCCTAAAGTGTAAAATCTCAACCAGATCGTATAATTATTATAGCCAGAATCAAGAAAACAATTTCATTCTTTCTCGCTCTGTCTCTCTCTAACACACAGGTTTCATGGTCGCTTTTGCCAATTGCAAAATATGAGTTCAAGGATCTCAGAACCCATAAGAGATAGAGCAACCAAATTTGGTATCCACACTCCTGTGATATCGGACCTTGACCGTTTTGTGTCAAAATTTCGCCAGACCCCCTTCCGCCTCCGCAAAGGACGAAAATCTGGGGCATCCACAAATCTCAGAGACTATTAACACTAGAGTAACCAAATTTAGTGTCCGCACTCCTGTTAGATCTCACTATAAAACGTATATCTCAGAATTTCGCCCCACCCCCTTCCGCCCACACAAAGAACGAAAATATGTTGCATCCACAATATTGCAGATTCGAGAAAATTAAAAACGCAGAATCATAGATAATGACCATATCTATCAGATGGCTGAATCTGAATGAGATCAGATCATTTTTATAGCCAAAAGGAACAAATCAATTTGCAGTGGCTAGGCAGCGCCCGACGTCACGCTCAGACTGATTTTCTGTCTCTCTCGCACGCACTCTTTGTCGTGTAGTTTAATATTAGCGGCGTCTGCCGGAGGAGAGCCATACTGACTTAGTATCGGGTATAAATGTAGAGCTGCGGTGTACGCAGCAGCAACGTTCCCCCTCGTTTTGTTATTAGGTCGTGTATTTTTAATACTTAAAATTAACACAAATGAAAATATACGATAATATGTACTGTTATTATTTAAACTATTTTTATAATGCTTTGGAGCTCCGTTTTGGCTTTTGTATTGGAGCCGATGACTGCCGCCTGCTCTCTCTCTCTCTCTGTCTTTTGATATCGCTGTGGCCATATGATGTTAGACGTTGCTAACGGACTAACTGCAAGCGAGAGATATATATTGTATAATGCAGTTACACATCACAGGTCTTATACACTGCTAAGAAACGAAGGTTTGCTGGCAGCGGACGTTCAGGATGAAAGCGACTCCGCATAAAAGTAACTGTTATAATTTGAAGTCGAAGCAGCGCACAAGTTTTTCTTTCGGTCTGTACAATTCTAAGTGTTATTCAAAAACCAAAAATCATTAGCTGATTTTGCACAGCCCTCTTTGGCGCAACCGGGCGGACTCTGGATTTTGCTGGATTGCTTGGTTCCTGCATTTGCAGCTCAAGCCAACATTAGCCAGACAGAGTATTTCTGGACTCCGGTTCTTAAGTGAATCTTACCACCGATGAATTGACAAAAAGTCTGCCGCTATAGAGAACTTGAAAGGATAAGCTTGTAAGGTATAGGAAAGTCCAGCTTATGGGCACATCAAGTTGTGCAAACAAAAATTTGCTCCCGCATACACGCATTTGAAATGGTGGCAGATTGTGTGATCTTAAAATAAATTTCCTCGCATCACCCAGAAAAGACTGTTCCGCCGGGTTCATTAATAGCTGGTACTGGGAACTATCCATTAGCTGATCCTGTCTTTAATAAGCCACAAAAAGTCGATTTCATGTGTGAGAAATCCTTCATTGAAACCAGCACACGATTTCCCTCCGGTCGATTGAAAGTCCGTTGCCATTTAGATCAAGCCCGACAACACTCGGCTCCTCATTTGAGACAGCCAAAGGCGATTACTTGAAAAAAAAAACGAGTCGACTCGCGCTCAATGATTTACTCATGGTTGGAGGAACCATTCAGCCGTGCCTTTACGCCACGTTCCTGAGTTTTCGATCTTGCAAATTCGTTCGCACAGACATTACAAAAATGAACAGTCCACATTGAGAAGGCGCAGCGAAAATTCCAATTTATTATTTGAAGACGAAAAAACTCGGACTCTTTGGAAGTGTCCGTCTCAATACTGTGACTTATGGCACCGTCAGCACTCCACTTCTTGCTGTGAGGGGCATGTTCGGTCATACTCCTTTAAGGAACAAAGTACTCAAATGACCCTCGTAAAATAGAGAGCCTACGCTCACTTTTTGTATTTACACTCACCATTATTGTACTAAATTCACCACTGTATTCTCTCTCTTATGACCAGTACTCAAGCACTAAGATTTGTAATAAATAGTTATTGCCAAATGCTCAACTGGATCGATCGAATTTTCTCTTTCATATATAGACTTTAATTCGTTTGCAGAAAAAACTAACACACCCCCATCCGTGAATTAACATTAATGCGGAAAACGCTCCGTGTATAAACATGGCACTCTTGCTCTTGTTTGAGATTTTGATGCTTACGTTTTTCTTAGAGGAGCAGACACGAAATCCGAGCTAAGAATATTGCGTCGACGACTAGTTCAAATCCTATATCCAGCGGGACTTATGCTGACGAAATGGTCTGCTAATTGTCAACTACTTGAGAGACAAAAATTTGGTCATTTCGAATGGAGATAAGGTTAGGTGGCCCTTAGTTATCCGGATAGGGGGGGGTGTATGAACCCTCGCGGGAGTGTTTATCTGGTTTTATAGTCCCCGAGAATCGAGGTGTTTTTAGCATAGGCCAGCAGTTCCTGTGGCGTCCTTTTGGAGGCATCTTCCAGTGATGCCAGCACTGGGGCGCCCAGGTATCTCCTCCTTGCCCTTGAGAGAGCCGGACAGTAGCAGATGAGATGTTCCAGGGTTTCGATAGCCCCAGGTTCATCACATTTCCTACAACTGTCTCTGTTGGTGATGCCTAGATTAGCTGCATGTGCAGCAGCCAGACAGTGACCTGTAAGTATTCCCACTAGCAATCTACAGTCCTTTCGTGGTAGGTGCAGTAGGTAGTGGCTAAGTTTCTCATTGCGTTCCTTGCACATTATCTTCGAGGTTCTGCAGGTGGTGGTACTGCTCCACCTGCTATCAGTCTGTGTTCTAGCCGGCTTCTCTAGATCGCATTGCAGCGTTCTAAGGGAGACAGGCACGTTCTCGGTTCTCCTATTCTCCAGCCCGACGCCTTCCTTAGCTAGTACGTCCGCCGCTTCGTTTCCTTCGATGCCCTGGTGGCTGGGAACCCAATAGATCCGCACTGTCTTTGTCGTGCTTAGGATGTCTAATGCCTACCTGCTCGCCAAGACACTTCTGGAACTGACCGCGGACGACTGCATGGATCTTATCGCCGCTTGGCTGTCGACGAATAGGTTGACCGCATTGTGTGCTCGTTCTGTGAGGAGAGCGACTTCCGCTGCTTTCCCGATGGCAAAAACTTCTGCCTGGAATATGCTGCATTGGTCCTTTAGCTTATACGACAGCCTTATCTCAGGGTCTGTACAGTATAGGTCCGCTCCTACTCCTCCGTCCATCTTGGAGCCGTCTGTGTATATATTGAGGTGCTCAGTTTGGTCCCTTCCAATTGTCCAGTCTTCAGGTCCCAAAGATGTGGTTGTTTTGACGTCAAGGCAGGTTTGGGGGGTCATGTAATCAGTTGATCTGGTCATGTCCCTGCCAATTGAACTGTGCCCGTATCCTTGTATCGATAGATTTCCTTATCCTATAAGGCGTTGTGCTGCCTTTCCCGCAATCAGGCGAGCGTGAATGTCCAGGGGGTCGATTCCGATACAGTTTCGAGTGCTTTTGTTGGGGTTGACCTCAGCGCCCCTGTAATACAGAGCAGAGCCTGTCGCTGAGTCTTTTCCATAAGCTTATGGTATGTCTTCTTTTCAGTAGCCTGCCACCACACTACGGCTCCATACAGCAGAGCTGGTCGCACCACCGAGATGTAGATCCAGTGCATTAGAGCAGGTGACAGGCCCCATGTGCTGCTGAGCATCTTCTTGGATGCATAAAGCGCAATGGTAGCCTTCTTCACCCTTTCCACTACATTGGGCCTCCATGCCAGCTTGCTGTTCAATACTGTGCCTAGGTATTTCACCTGTGATTTTGGAGTCAGCCTAGTTTTGTCAATTTTCGGGGGGTCCATATCGGTACCTTGTACCTCTTGGTAAAGAGGATGAGGTCCGTCTTGTCCGCGTTGATACTGAGTCCTACCTCTTCCGCCCACTCACGTATCTTCCTGAGTGTACGTTCCATTATGGAGCTGAGGGTCGATGGACATACACCCGTAATAAGTATGCTTATGTCGTCTGCATAAGCTGTTATTTTTTGGGCCTTCCTTTCAAATCTCTTCATGAGGTCTTCGACCACCAAATTCCACAGTGGTGGCGACAGGACTCCACCTTGAGGTGTGCCTCTGTGTGCCCCCTGAATGGAGATAAGCAAGATTATAAAACTCTTGTTCTGATTTGGAATTCATTTCAAATATTGTTTGAAGCCAATAATCTCGTCCGAAACCATTACCAAGAGAGCAATATTGTCTGCCATAGCCTGTCATTGGGATCCCTTGGATCTGCTATGCCCAGTGGTTACCAATGCAAATATATTTTTGGAGGACATTTTTGCTACTAAGCCTTGGTTGGGACGATCGCATCCATCGAAGCTTACAACTAAATTGGGAATCAATGGCTGTAGATATGCAATGGTTGCAAAAACGTGATTTCAGATACAGAGGTTTGCAGATGCGTCCACGCGAGCGCATGGCTGTTGTATCTATGTTCGTGTTTCCCATTCAATTGGAGTGTCCGTTAGCCTACATATTTTGCCTTATTGCTTTAAAACCGTACGTTTCCGATCCCATAAAGAATATATATTCTTGATCACCATTAATAACCGAGTCGATTCAACAATGTCTGTTCGTCTGTCCGTCCTTCCTTTCGTCCGTCCGTCTGTCCGTCCCTATGAGCGCCTATTGCTCAAAGACTAGAAAAGCTAGAGCAACGACATTTTGTATCCACACTTCTGTATGAGGACACACAAAGGACGAAAATCTGTGGAATCCACAATTTTGAAGATACGAGAAAACAAAAAAAAAAGAATCGAAGACAATGATTATATCTTCTAGACTGCAGAATACGAACCAGATCGTATAATTATTATAGGCAGAATTAAGAAAACGACTTCATTTTCTCTCGCTCTGTCTTTCTCTAGCACATTGGTTTCATGGTCAGCTTTGCCTATCGCTAAAAGCGAGCGCCTAGATCTCAGAAACTATAAGAGCTAGAGCAACAAAATTTGGTATCCACACTCCTATTGGATCTCCCTGTTACAAATTTATTTAAAAATTTCGCACTACCCACTTCCGCTCCCACAAAAAACGAAAATTTGTGGCATCCACAATTTTGAAAATACGGGAAAATTAAAAACGCATAATCATAGAGAATGACCATATATACCAGATGTCCGAATTTTGATAAGATCGGATTATTATTATGGCCAAAAGTAACAAATCAATTTTCGGTCGCTACGCAGCAACTCACAACGTTCCCCTTCGTTTTTGTTGAATCGAACATCTTTTTAAATATAATGATTTTTTAAAAATTTGACTTCTTAATTTTTTCTTACAATTTTTTTCGTTTGTCCATTTGTTTTTTTTTAGTATTTATTTAGTATATTTTTTAATTAGTATTATTTGACATTCACAGTAAATAATACATATATAGCGACATATCCATAATTCCCCACATCCCATACACATTATGTTTATGTACAATTCATCCACCCCATCCACACAAGTAACAGGACCCCACTCAAGAATCAATAACTGTTTCTTCCCATACTCCAAGCTAGGGCCCTCCATAATATAAACAATGGACCACATTGTTTCATCAACATTAGAATCACGCCACTCTCGAGAAATCGATTCTTTAGAATCACGCCACTCATGAGGACCAATCAAAGCTAGACATAAAACCAAGGAGTATCACATTCCTAGCTCCGTCATGTAATGCAACACCGATCGCCAGCAGTGGATGCCTTTCATCAAAGCCGACGCATCCCCAAATATCGATCCAGGCACGTACGCCACCGACACGAAGATGCAGCCGAGTAAAGCAACGCCCGAAGCCAGAGTCGGGAGTTCCAAGAGAAGGGCTCATGGAAACCAGCCAGCAGCAGAGAGAGCAGTTCCGTTTGAGACAAGCAGACCCAAAGTCAAGTCGGGGAATTCATTTAAATCTTGTGACATAAAGATGTTTAAGTTGTAAAATAAAAGTCTTTTTTAAAAAACTTAAAATCGAGTTGCGGATATTTAACTGGCGCAGTCGGTAGGATTTCGTTTAAAATTAACACCTATATTTCGGTAATGGTCAGCTTGTGTAATTTATAATTACTGTGATCACGTAATCCCGGAATCGTTAATAAAATTGTGAAATCCGCCAAAGAACCTATGTGCTGCAAGCACATACGATTTGCAAAACTAATTTAAGTGAACTGAAGTAAGCGGAGATAGTGAATCACCAAGGACAGTGAAACACTTAATACAAAATCAAAAAAACTTACAAGTGAACCAAAATAAAGTTAAAAACTACAACAAAACAAAACCCAATCAACACCAACAACATGGCGTTACCACCACTATCATTGAGCGAAATCCACTTGAACCAGGCACTGCTGTCGATCCGACAAATACCTGCCTATGACGGTTCATCTGGACAGCTAAGCTCATTTATCAAACGAATCGAATATGTATGCGGATTATATCCAACTGAAGATCTTCGCCAACAAAGGATCCTATTTGGAGCGACCGAGATCCAACTGTCAGGAGAGGCACAACGCATATCGCAAATGATACAACCCAACACGTGGCTCGAACGGAAGACGGCGCTGATCAACGAGTTCAAAAATCACACACCATATGAAGAACTCTTACGACAACTATACACCACCAGATTCAACGGCAGTCTTCGTAAGTTTATAGAAGAATTAGAGATAAAAGCATTATTAATAAACAATAAGCTAAACTTAGAAAACAAACAATTAAAGATGTCATTACTCGAAAACTTCCTGACAGAATGTTCATGACCTTAGCAAGAAAAGATATTACCACATTGTCTAATCTTAAGAAGGCAGCACAAGAAGAAGGATTGTACGAAGCTAGTACAACAGATTCAGGTACAAATAAAGATCAATCGAAATCGTCTCAATCAAATCGAAAGAATGTTGGAAACTATTATCCAAATTATAATACTACTAACTATCACAATCAAACTCAGAGTTCATCTGGAACAGGTCAGACTAATCGAACAAATCAAAATCAAAATTCCCAAAATCCTGGATTATACAATGAGTTCAAAAATTCCTTGAATCAAGGTAGGGCTCAGAATCCATTCAATCAGCAAATATCTCAAAACCAAGCTAGTGGGAGTGGACCCAACCAACCTACTAAAAGAGGGAGGGAGAGCCAGAGTGGCCAAACGAAGATGGATGTAAATTTTCATCAAGCCGCCTCGGAAGAAACCGAGGAGGACCCTATATAAACATTACCATTAATAAAAGAATATTAAGGTGTATCGCTGACTCGGGATCATCGATCAACATGATGAAAGAAAATTATACAGATTCCGAGATAAAAGACGATAACCCCACGGTCCATACCATCAATGGACCTGTCCGTTTAACTAAGAGTATAATGAGGAATGCGAACAAAACATGTCCGTCCGAACAAAAGTTCTACATACATAACTTTTCCGAAAATTATGATATTTTATTAGGAAGAGAATACTTGATGGCAAGTAAAGCCGTCATCAATTACAGAAATGACACTGTAACACTAGGAGCTAGGTCGTACCCAATCATTCAGAGTGGAGAAGCTATTGAAGCCGGCAAGACCGCACAGAAGTGCACTGATCCCTCTACAAAAGAAGAGAAGATCGCACCTAAGTGCCTTGACCCATCTCCAGAGGGAGATCAATACTTCGCTTCCGCTCTAGACAGTGAATTAAGGTAATGTAATCAATTAAGATTGGAACACTTAAACGACGAAGAGAGGGAAGAGTTATAGAAGGTCTTATATGAGTACAGAGAAGGTGACAATTTGACTTTCACAAGTACAATCAAGCACGAGATCAAAACTCAACATGAAGACCCGGTCTACAGACGACCATAGAGAGAGTGCCAGCAAGAGCATCGTCATCTGATCCAGCAGCAGCTGAGCGAATATCGCACAAAGCGCAGACCGAAAAACCAATGTTTTGTTGTTGTGTGGAAGAGGATTGCCAAAAATGAAAAACGGGCTGTTGCACATAGCAAAAAGGCGAAAAAGTGCAAGCAATATATGTTGTGAAGAAGCGGCGATCATAAAACCAGAGGCGCCGCTCACTGGGGGTTTTTTGTAGTGGATAGAACTGGTTCTATCTGGTTCTGAGTCGGCGTGGACGTCCGCAATGGCACAGATTAACTGCCGTCAAATCAGCTTCCGGTCTCTGTCTATGCACAAAGCGGGAAACCCTTACCGATACTGGCCAGAATCTATCATCAAAGACCACGGGGAAGTGGGGTTCAGGGACCCCAAGTAGCAAATCTACCAATATGCAGGTATTTGCTGCTCTGCGTCACACTCAGCTGCTCGCTGAGTGTTTACATGTTTCTCCCGATTCTTCCTATCTCTCTTTCTGACAGTGACGAAGCCCTCCAAATCAGGTGGGGGAGCTGATCCCAAGTCAATGACCTCAGGCGAGGTGGCGGCCACTAACCGTGGAGACATTAAGTCGGATGTCGGGTTTGGCCTATTGGAATCCTTCCTTGCAGCAAACGGCTTCACCCGCTCATGAGAATTAATTGAAAGGGCATTCTGAAAATTAGACTTAAGACCGCGATAAAGGCTTTCAAGCTTCAGAACCTTGTCGTTAAGCTCGTCTATTTTCGAATGCGAGTCATTCGCAACCACACAGTTATCACACTGCCACAACAAATTATACAGTTTTATTAAGAGTTTAACTGCATCTGCATGCAAATCGATGCACGTCAGATGAAACGCTAGGCAACGCAAAGAAGAACAGCGGACAGCCTCAAAGCAACGAAACTAAGTGGCAGTGACGTCCGAATTGCATTCCGAGCAGTAATAAAGCGACAGCGAAAACACGACCGAACGCACTGAGAGCTGACTGATCACACTTTTGTGGTGTATACCGGATCCGGGTTGAATATATGTATGTATATTATAAATAATTTAACGGGAGTTCCGTTTTTATACCCGATACTCAAAATGAGTATTGGGGTATATTAGATTTGTGGTGAAAGTGGATGTGTGTAACGTCCAGAAGGAATCGTTTCCGACCCCATAAAGTGTATATATTCATGATCAGCATCAATAGCCGAGTCGATTGAGCCCTGTCTGTCTGTCAGTCTGTCCGTCTGTCCGTCCGTCCGTCTGTCCGTCTGTCCATCCCTATTACCGCCTAGTGCTCAAAGACTTTAAGAGCTAGAGCAACGATGTTTTGGATCCAGACTTCTGTGATATGTCACTGCTACAAAAATATTTCAAAACTTCGCCCCGCCCACTTCCGCCCCCACAAAAGACGAAAATCTGTGGCATCCACAATTTTGAAGATATGAGAAAACCAAAAACGCAGAATCGTAGAGAATGACCATATCTCTTAGACTGCCGAATCTGAATTGGATCGTATTATTATTATAGCCAGCATCAAGGAAACAATTTCATTTTTTCTCGCTCTGTCTCTCTCTAACACACACGTAGCATAGGCGGCTTTGATTAGAGTAAAACATTAGCGCCTAGATCTCAGAGACTATAAAAGCTAGAGAAACCAAATTTGGTATCCACACTCCCAAGATATCGGACCGGGACGAGTTTGTTTCAAAATTTCGCCACACCCCCTTCCGCCCCCGCAAAGGACGAAAATTTGGAGATATAAACAAATCTCAGAGACTATTAACGTTAGAGTAACCAAATTTGGTATCCGCACTTCTGTAAGATCTCACTATCAAACGTTTATCTCAAAATTTTGCCCCACCCCCTTCCGCCCACACAAAGAACGAAAATATGTTGCATCCACAATATTGCAGATTCGAGAAAATTAAAAACGCAGAATCATAGATAATGACCATATCTATCAGATGGCTGAATCTGAATGAGATCAGATCATTTTTATAGCCAAAAGGAACAAATCAATTTGCAGTGGCTAGGCAGCGCACGACGTCACGCTCAGACTGATTTTCTGTTTCTCTCGCACGCACTCTTTGTCGTGTAGTTTAATATTAGCGGCGTCTGCCGGAGGAGAGCCATACTGACTTAGTATCGGGTATAAATGTAGTCCCCCTCGTTTTGTTATTAGGTCGTGTAGTTTTAATAATTAAAATTAACACAAATGAAAATATACGATAATATGTACTGTTATTATTTAAACTATTTTTATAATGCTTTGGAGCTCCGTTTTGGCTTTTGTATTGGAGCCGATGACTGCCGCCTGCTCTCTCTCTCTCTCTGTCTTTTGATATCGCTGTGGCCATATGATGTTAGACGTTGCTAACGGACTAACTGCAAGCGAGTGATATATATTGTATAATTCAGTTACACATCACAGGTCTTATACACTGCTAAGAAACGAAGGTTTGCTGGCAGCGGACGTTCAGGATGAAAGCGACTCCGCATAAAAGTAACTGTTATAATTTGAAGTCGAAGCAGCGCACAAGTTTTTCTTTCGGTCTGTACAATTCTAAGTGTTATTCAAAAACCAAAAATCATTAGCTGATTTTGCACAGCCCTCTTTGGCGCAACCGGGCGGACTCTGGATTTTGCTGGATTGCTTGGTTCCTGCATTTGCAGCTCAAGCCAACATTAGCCAGACAGAGTATTTCTGGACTCCGGTTCTTAAGTGAATCTTACCACCGATGAATTGACAAAAAGTCTGCCGCTATAGAGAACTTGAAAGGATAAGCTTGTAAGGTATAGGAAAGTCCAGCTTATGGGCACATCAAGTTGTGCAGACAAAAATTTGCTCCCGCATACACGCATTTGAAATGGTGGCAGATTGTGTGATCTTAAAATAAATTTCCTCGCATCACCCAGAAAAGACTGTTCCGCCGGGTTCATTAATAGCTGGTACTGGGAACTATCCATTAGCTGATCCTGTCTTTAATAAGCCACAAAAAGTCGATTTCATGTGTGAGAAATCCTTCATTGAAACCAGCACACGATTTCCCTCCGGTCGATTGAAAGTCCGTTGCCATTTAGATCAAGCCCGACAACACTCGGTTCCTCATTTGAGACAGCCAAAGGCGATTACTTGAAAAAAAAAACGAGTCGACTCGCGCTCAATGATTTACTCATGGTTGGAGGAACCATTCAGCCGTGCCTTTACGCCACGTTCCTGAGTTTTCGATCTTGCAAACTCGTTCGCACAGACATTACAAAAATGAACAGTCCACATTGAGAAGGCGCAGCGAAAATTCCAATTTATTATTTGAAGACGAAAACTCGGACTCTTTGGAAGTGTCCGTCTCAATACTGTGACTTATGGCACCGTCAGCACTCCACTTCTTGCTGTGAGGGGCATGTTCGGTCATACTCCTTTAAGGAACAAAGTACTCAAATGACCCTTGTAAAATAGAGAGCCTACGCTCACTTTTTGTATTTACACTCACCATTATTGTACTAAATTCACCACTGTATTCTCTCTCTTATGACCAGTACTCAAGCACTAAGATTTGTAATAAATAGTTATTGCCAAATGCTCAACTGGATCGATCGAATTTTCTCTTTCATATATAGACTTTAATTCGTTTGCAGAAAAAACTAACACACCCCCATCCGTGAATTAACATTAATGCGGAAAACGCTCCGTGTATAAACATGGCACTCTTGCTCTTGTTTGAGATTTTGATGCTTACGTTTTTCTTAGAGGAGCAGACACGAAATCCGAGCTAAGAATATTGCGTCGACGACTAGTTCAAATCCTATATCCAGCGGGACTTATGCTGACGAAATGGTCTGCTAATTGTCAACTACTTGAGAGACAAAAATTTGGTCATTTCGAATGGAGATAAGGTTAGGTTAGGTTAACCCGGACGGCCCTCAGCGGGGCCACGAATAGGCCAATCTGGCCCTTAGTTATCCGGATAGGGGGGGGTGTATGAACCCTCGCGGGAGTGTTTATCTGGTTTTAAAGTCCCCGAGAATCGAGGTGTTTTTAGCATAGGCCAGCAGTTCCTGTGGCGTCCTTTTGGAGGCATCTTCCAGTGATGCCAGCACTGGGGCGCCCAGGTATCTCCTCCTTGCCCTTGAGAGAGCCGGACAGTAGCAGATGAGATGTTCCAGGGTTTCGATAGCCCCAGGTTCATCACATTTCCTACAACTGTCTCTGTTGGTGATGCCTAGATTAGCTGCATGTGCAGCAGCCAGACAGTGACCTGTAAGTATTCCCACTAGCAATCTACAGTCCTTTCGTGGTAGGTGCAGTAGGTAGTGGCTAAGTTTCTCATTGCGTTCCTTGCACATTATCTTCGAGGTTCTGCAGGTGGTGGTACTGCTCCACCTGCTATCAGTCTGTGTTCTAGCCGGCTTCTCTAGATCGCATTGCAGCGTTCTAAGGGAGACAGGCACGTTCTCGGTTCTCCTATTCTCCAGCCCGACGCCTTCCTTAGCTAGTACGTACGCATGGATCTTATCGCCGCTTGGCTGTCGACGAATAGGTTGACCGCATTGTGTGCTCGTTCTGTGAGGAGAGCGTCTTCTTGGATGCATAAAGCGCAATGGTAGCCTTCTTCACCCTTTCCACTACATTGGGCCTCCATGCCAGCTTGCTGTTCAATACTGTGCCTAGGTATTTCACCTGTGATTTTGGAGTCAGCCTAGTTTTGTCAATTTTCGGGGGGTCCATATCGGTACCTTGTACCTCTTGGTAAAGAGGATGAGGTCCGTCTTGTCCGCGTTGATACTGAGTCCTACCTCTTCCGCCCACTCACGTATCTTCCTGAGTGTACGTTCCATTATGGAGCTGAGGGTCGATGGACATACACCCGTAATAAGTATGCTTATGTCGTCTGCATAAGCTGTTATTTTTTGGGCCTTCCTTTCAAATCTCTTCATGAGGTCGTCGACCACCAAATTCCACAGTGGTGGCGACAGGACTCCACCTTGAGGTGTGCCTCTGTGTGCCCCCTGAATGGAGATAAGCAAGATTATAAAACTCTTGTTCTGATTTGGAATTCATTTCAAATATTGTTTGAAGCCAATAATCTCGTCCGAAACCATTACCAAGAGAGCAATATTGTCTGCCATAGCCTGTCATTGGGATCCCTTGGATCTGCTATGCACAGTGGTTACCAATGCAAATATATTTTTGGAGGACATTTTTGCTACTAAGCCTTGGTTGGGACGATCGCATCCATCGAAGCTTACAACTAAATTGGGAATCAATGGCTGTAGATATGCAATGGTTGCAAAAACGTGATTTCAGATACAGTGGTTTGCAGATGCGTCCACGCGAGCGCATGGCTGTTGTATCTATGTTCGTGTTTCCCATTCAATTGGAGTGTCCGTTAGCCTACATATTTTGCCTTATTGCTTTAAAACCGTACATTTCCGATCCCATAAAGAATATATATTCTTGATCACCATTAATAACCGAGTCGATTCAACAATGTCTGTTCGTCTGTCCGTCCTTCCTTTCGTCCGTCCGTCTGGCCGTCTGTCCGTCCCTATGAGCGCCTATTGCTCAAAGACTAGAAAAGCTAGAGCAACGACATTTTGTATCCACACTTCTGTATGAGGACACACAAAGGACGAAAATCTGTGGAATCCACAATTTTGAAGATACGAGAAAACAAAAAAAAAAGAATCGAAGACAATGATTATATCTTCTAGACTACAGAATACGAACCAGATCGTATAATTATTATAGGCAGAATTAAGAAAACGACTTCATTTTCTCTCGCTCTGTCTTTCTCTAGCACATTGGTTTCATGGTCAGCTTTGCCTATCGCTAAAAGCGAGCGCCTAGATCTCAGAAACTATAAGAGCTAGAGCAACAAAATTTGGTATCCACACTCCTATTGGATCTCCCTGTTACAAATTTATTTAAAAATTTCGCACTACCCACTTCCGCTCCCACAAAAAACGAAAATTTGTGGCATCCACAATTTTGAAAATACGGGAAAATTAAAAACGCATAATCATAGAGAATGACCATATATACCAGATGTCCGAACTTTGATAAGATCGGATTATTATTATGGCCAAAAGTAACAAATCAATTTTCGGTCGCTACGCAGCAACTCACAACGTTCCCCTTCGTTTTTGTTGAATCGAACATCTTTTTAAATATAATGATTTTTTTAAAATTTGACTTCTTCATTTTTTCTTACAATTTTTTTCGTTTGTCCATTTGTTTTTTTTTAGTATTTATTTAGTATATTTTTTAATTAGTATTATTTGACATTCACAGTAAATAATACATATATTGTGACATATCCATAATTCCCCACATCCCATACACATTATGTTTATGTACAATTCATCCACCCCATCCACACAAGTAACAGGACCCCACTCAAGAATCAATAACTGTTTCTTCCCATACTCCAAGCTAGGGCCCCCCATAATATAAACAATGGACCACATTGTTTCATCAACATTAGAATCACGCCACTCTCGAGAAATCGATTCTTTAGAATCACGCCACTCATGAGGACCAATCAAAGCTAGACATAAAACCAAGGAGTATCACATTCCTAGCTCCGTCATGTAATGCAACACCGATCGCCAGCAGTGGATGCCTTTCATCAAAGCCGACGCATCCCCAAATATCGATCCAGGCACGTACGCCACCGACACGAAGATGCAGCCGAGTAAAGCAACGCCCGAAGCCAGAGTCGGGAGTTCCAAGAGAAGGGCTCATGGAAACCAGCCAGCAGCAGAGAGAGCAGTTCCGTTTGAGACAAGCAGACCCAAAGTCAAGTCGGGGAATTCATTTAAATCTTGTGACATAAAGATGTTTAAGTTGTAAAATAAAAGTCTTTTTTAAAAAACTTAAAATCGAGTTGCGGATATTTAACTGGCGCAGTCGGTAGGATTTCGTTTAAAATTAACACCTATATTTCGGTAATGGTCAGCTTGTGTAATTTATAATTACTGTGATCACGTAATCCCGGAATCGTTAATAAAATTGTGAAATCCGCCAAAGAACCTATGTGCTGCAAGCACATACGATTTGCAAAACTAATTTAAGTGAACTGAAGTAAGCGGAGATAGTGAATCACCAAGGACAGTGAAACACTTAATACAAAATCAAAAAAACTTACAAGTGAACCAAAATAAAGTTAAAAACTACAACAAAACAAAACCCAATCAACACCAACAACATGGCGTTACCACCACTATCATTGAGCGAAATCCACTTGAACCAGGCACTGCTGTCGATCCGACAAATACCTGCCTATGACGGTTCATCTGGACAGCTAAGCTCATTTATCAAACGAATCGAATATGTATGCGGATTATATCCAACTGAAGATCTTCGCCAACAAAGGATCCTATTTGGAGCGACCGAGATCCAACTGTCAGGAGAGGCACAACGCATATCGCAAATGATACAACCCAACACGTGGCTCGAACTGAAGACGGCGCTGATCAACGAGTTCAAAAATCACACACCATATGAAGAACTCTTACGACAACTATACACCACCAGATTCAACGGCAGTCTTCGTAAGTTTATAGAAGAATTAGAGATAAAAGCATTATTAATAAACAATAAGCTAAACTTAGAAAACATACCAGAAAATAATGTCATTTATAAAAACGCTTTGAACAACACAATTAAAGATGTCATTACTCGAAAACTTCCTGACAGAATGTTCATGACCTTAGCAAGAAAAGATATTACCACATTGTCTAATCTTAAGAAGGCAGCACAAGAAGAAGGATTGTACGAAGCTAGTACAACAGATTCAGGTACAAATAAAGATCAATCGAAATCGTCTCAATCAAATCGAAAGAATGTTGGAAACTATTATCCAAATTATAATACTACTAACTATCACAATCAAACTCAGAGTTCATCTGGAACAGGTCAGACTAATCGAACAAATCAAAATCAAAATTCCCAAAATCCTGGATTATACAATGAGTTCAAAAATTCCTTGAATCAAGGTAGGGCTCAGAATCCATTCAATCAGCAAATATCTCAAAACCAAGCTAGTGGGAGTGGACCCAACCAACCTACTAAAAGAGGGAGGGAGAGCCAGAGTGGCCAAACGAAGATGGATGTAAATTTTCATCAAGCCGCCTCGGAAGAAACCGAGGAGGACCCTATATAAACATTACCATTAATAAAAGAATATTAAGGTGTATCGCTGACTCGGGATCATCGATCAACATGATGAAAGAAAATTATACAGATTCCGAGATAAAAGACGATAACCCCACGGTCCATACCATCAATGGACCTGTCCGTTTAACTAAGAGTATAATGAGGAATGCGAACAAAACATGTCCGTCCGAACAAAAGTTCTACATACATAACTTTTCCGAAAATTATGATATTTTATTAGGAAGAGAATACTTGATGGCAAGTAAAGCCGTCATCAATTACAGAAATGACACTGTAACACTAGGAGCTAGGTCGTACCCAATCATTCAGAGTGGAGAAGCTATTGAAGCCGGCAAGACCGCACAGAAGTGCACTGATCCCTCTACAAAAGAAGAGAAGATCGCACCTAAGTGCCTTGACCCATCTCCAGAGGGAGATCAATACTTCGCTTCCGCTCTAGACAGTGAATTAAGGTAATGTAATCAATTAAGATTGGAACACTTAAACGACGAAGAGCGGGAAGAGTTAAAGAAGGTCTTATATGAGTTTAAGGATGTGCAGTACAGAGAAGGTGACAATTTGACTTTCACAAGTACAATCAAGCACGAGATCAAAACTCAACATGAAGACCCGGTCTACAGACGACCATACAAATATGCCCAGATACATGATCAGGAGGTAAACCAGCAAATCAAAGATATGATCAGGCAGGGAATAATTCGAAAGTCGAATTCTCCTTACTGCTCGCCCATATCTATGATTCCGAAGAAGATAGATGCTTCAGGAAAGCAAAAGGCTTCCATCAAATACCCATGGAACCTAGCTCAATCCCCAAAACTGCGTTCTCCACTAAGCATGGACATTACGAGTTCACTCGTATGCCCTTTGGGCTAACCACTGCCCCAGATACCTTCCAAAGATGTATGAACAATCTGCTAGAAGAGTTAATCTTCAAAGATTGCTTTGTATACTTGGATGACATCATTATATTTTCCACTTCATTGGAAGAACACTTGTTCTCACTAAGGAGAGTATTTGGAAAGTTGAGAGACGCCAACTTGAAGCTACAAATGGATAAATGTGAATTCATGAAAAAGGAAACTGAATTCCTAGGTCATGTAGTCACTACTGAAGGAATAGTACCAAATCCAGGCAAAATCTCTGCCATTGTCAAATTTCCAATACCAGAAACGACTAAACAAATAAAGTCATTCTTAGGTCTGTGCGGGTTCTACAGGAAATTCATTCCTAATTTTGCAAACATAGCAAAACCCATGACACTCAAACTAAAGAAAGGAGCTGTCATAGACCCCAAGGAAGAAAAGTACGTCGAGGCATTTGAGAGACTAAAAGTACTCATCACCTCAGACCCTATCCTTGCGTTCCCAGACTTTGACAAAATGTTCACGGTAAGAACCGACGCTAGTAACATAGCATTGGGAGCGGTTTTGTCACAAGAACACAAACCGATCTGCTACGCTAGCAGAACCCTAAATGAACATGAAATAAACTATTCAGCCATCGAAAAGGAATTATTAGCGATCGTATGGGCAACCAAGTATTTCCGTTCATACCTGTTCGGTAGAACATTCGAGATACAAAGCGATCATAAACCCTTGATTTGGTTGAACAACCTCAAGGAGCCAAATATGAAATAACAAAGGTGGAAAATAAAGCTTAATGAGTTTGATTTTAAAATGAAATATCTACCAGGCAAAGAAAATCATGTAGCTGATGCCTTATCAAGGGTAAAGATTAATGAAAATCTCCTGGGAGAAGCTTCCAATAGCGTTGGTGCAACTGTACATAGCGCACAGGAAGACAATCTAAATCAAATTGCTATCACGGAAAGACCAATTAACTATTACAATCGGCAAATTGAGCTAATAAAAGGCAATGAAGATAAGGTAGAAACAATTCGTTATTTTCACAAGCTAATCATCAAGATCACGTATAAGGAAATGACTAACACCTTAGCGAAGGATATAATAAAGGAATATCTATGCACCAAAAAGAGCGCATTATATTTCCATAACGAAACAGATTTTCCTCCATTCCAAAAAGCCTATTTAGAAATCATTAATTCTAACAATATAACCAAAGCTATTAAATCAAGCACGAAACTCCTAGATATTCAGAATTACGCTGAATTTAAAGAAACCATATTAAAGAATCATAAAGGATTACTCCATCCAGGGATAGAGAAAACCGTCAATTGGTTTAGGGGAAAATACTATTACCCGGATTATCAAAAACTAATCCAAAACATCATAAACGAATGTCCTACTTGTAATATTGCCAAGACAGAGCATAGAAATACGAAGTTGGCATTCGAAACTACACCGGAAATACTTAACATCAGAGAGAAATACGTCATGGATTTCTATATGGTTGGTAACCAACAGTTCCTATCATGTATTGACGTATACTCGAAGTTTGCCACTCTTGTAGAAGTAAAAAGTCGTGACTGGTTAGAAGCAAAAAGAGCCATCATGAAAGTTTTTAACGAGATGGGCAAACCAATTGAAATCAAAGCCGATAAAGATTCAGCTTTTATGTGCACAGCATTGCAAGCATGGCTGAATGCGGAAAACGTCAAAATAGAGATCACTTCCAGCAAAAATGGAATATCTGACGTAGAAAGATTTCATAAAACAGTAAATGAAACATTAAGAATAATATCTAGCGAGGATAACACAGAAGATAGATTCACGAAGTTTGAATTAATTCTTTATACTTATAATCATAAAACCAAACATAATACCACAAATAGGACACCAGCTGATATATTCATTTATGCAGGCTCACCTGATTATGACACACAACTAAATAAAGTGAATAAAATCACTCAATTAAATAAAAACCGCATAGAGTATGAAGTAGATACCCGCTATAAACTATCACCTCTAGTTAAGTCTAAGGTAACAAATCCTTTCAAAAGGACGGGCGAAATTAGACAGGTAGACGAAAAACATTATGAAGAAAAGAATAGGAAGAATTGAATAGAAAATTCAAGAAAAAGAAGAAATCTAATAGAAGCAAATATAATAATTCCAGAGAAACCGAGGAAGTTAATGGAATCAACAAATAGAAATTTTGATATCCAATCTACAACATTTCACAGAATATATCGAAGATATAGAACTAGGTATGCAATTAACTATGCTCGGTATATTTAATCCAAAATTATTAAAACAAGACTACCTGGAACAAATAAATTCTGAGAAAATACTAAATATAAAAACCTCCACATGGCTAAAATCCGATACCAACGAAATTCTAATAATTTCCAACATTCCCAAAGACATTACAAAAGTACCAATCTATAAAATCGTTCCGTATCCAGACGAATTAAATAACATGTTAACAGATATGACATACGACAAGTACTACATAAAAAATGAAGAAGTATTTGTTAAAGAAACTAGATTGAAAACCAATGACAATTGTATAAAAGGAATTTTAATGCAAACTCCCACTAAATGTCCATATTCCAAAACTTTTCAAAACTTTCAAATAAACTTTATTGAACCCAATATACTAATCACATGGAATCTTCCAAAAATAACGCTAAACCAGAATTGTGTAAACCTAGAAATCATAGCGGAAGGAAATACCATTATAAAAATCTACAACTGTTCAATCCAATTAAATGAATTTACAATATTAAACACAATGTTAGATTTTGCCCAGAATGTTTATGTCAACAACAACATAACTAAAATAAAACCACTGTCGTATGTCCAAACTAATGAAATAATTATGCAATACACCAAATATAGTAACCTATTACAAATAAGTCTACTAATTTCATTTGTCATAATTGTGTTAGTACTACTAAGTTATGTAGCTGTTAAATTTAAGAAAACTTCTAAAAGAGTCACGGTTAAATGTCTTAACCCTATAATAGAAGCAGAAGAGGAACCAACCTCAGCCACCGCACTTGACACCCCGTCACTATACCCGAGGGTAATCGCCTAGGGACAGGCTAATAACAAACGTTGGGGGAGTGACATATCCATAATTCCCCACATCCCATACACATTATGTTTATGTACAATTCATCCACCCCATCCACACAAGTAACAGGACCCCACTCAAGAATCAATAACTGTTTCTTCCCATACTCCAAGCAAGGGCCACCCATAATATAAACAATGGACCACATTGTTTCATCAACATTAGAATCACGCCACTCTCGAGAAATCGATTCTTTAGAATCACGCCACTCATGAGGACCAATCAAAGCTAGACATAAAACCAAGGAGTATCACATTCCTAGCTCCGTCATGTAATGCAACACCGATCGCCAGCAGTGGATGCCTTTCATCAAAGCCGACGCATCCCCAAATATCGATCCAGGCACGTACGCCACCGACACGAAGATGCAGCCGAGTAAAGCAACGCCCGAAGCCAGAGTCGGGAGTTCCAAGAGAAGGGCTCATGGAAACTAGCCAGCAGCAGAGAGATCAGTTCCGTTTGAGACAAGCAGACCCAAAGTCAAGTCGGGGAATTCATTTAAATCTTGTGACATAAAGATATTTAAGTTGTAAAATAAAAGTCTTTTTTAAAAAACTTAAAATCGAGTTGCGGATATTTAACTATATGTATGTATATGGAGTGCCACAGAAAACCCTAACGATTTTTACTCGAGGGGTTTGCCAAAACAACCGAAAAACCCGTAGGTACCACAGGATCTCTAGAGAACTCATTTTTCAAAGTTTAAGCGCAGAAATAAGAATTTTAGCCCAGAGTATAGTATAGTATTTTAAAAATAGCTTTGTAAAATTTTGAGCAGCGGCAGTTTCCCACGTTCCACGGCCCCTTAGTTGTTGTTGGGCTGTCTGGGCAAGTGTCTCTGTCAACGCTGCAACCGTCGTGTAACGCGACGAGGCATGTGCTGTATTTGGCTCATATGAAAATGTTTAAGCTCATTTACCCGCTATAGGGTCGAGAACTAAATGCACAGGGAGGGGTATCCGGCTGGATCGGATAACTTGTATGTTAATTGTATGACGATCGGTGCAAAACTTCCCAAGGGCAAGCGGACCGAATTCTCCGTGCTCTAATAAAAGTGAGAGAGCGAAAAAGAGGAATAGCAGGAGAGTGCTAGAGCAGCTCGGGCTACAGCTAAGCCGAGAACAAAGGATAGATAGAACTCAAGAGGAACTGCAGGAACGAAGAAGGCGGATAAAGAGTCGAAATGTTATGCGGTTAACAAAGTTTATTTTAAGTGGGCAGTGAACATAGCGAACATTTAAAGAGATTTTCTTTAGATTGCACCACTGGCTATAATTTAAGGATTTGGCGGCTAAATATCGGGCGGCAAAATCCAACAACAACCCTGACAAACGTATTTTTTTTTGGGACTGTCTGGGACAGTCTGTGTTTACGCTTTAAATTTAAAAAATATTAAAGCAAAATGACTATTGATGGTTTGCTAGCCAGAGAATTTTAGAAACACTTATAACTCCACGTTGGTTTTAAGTAGTAAAATATCTAAGCAGCAGCCATAACAAGAGCCACGAAGAGGGGAATAGTTGGATCTCTTCCACTCCGACCAGTGACGCCGATGTGAGCAACTACTCTCCCCGGCCAGCCGGAAGCCAACGCCCACAAGGGAGACCGAGAGAGAGGCCGCCGTCGCGGAACCCAGAAAGAGTTTTTCATTTAAAACAATAGGGGGAGCAACCCCGGAACCAGATCCCACAGGAAACACGACGAGCATCACTAGCATTAATACCGACGTCACACGAAGGGGAAATCGCAGCCAAGAGAGAGCCAGGGCTGGAGCGATCCCATACCCTTGTCACACGAAGGGCAAATGGTAGCCGAGAGCGATCCCAATACCCAAGCTACAAGGAGAGGAAAAAGCCACCGAGAGAGAGAGCGATCCCAATACCTATGCTACACAAAGGGGAAGCAGCAGCCACTAAAAAAATAACCCATTAAAAGATACTTACTACAAAAAAATACAAGTGGAGAGCACACTGAACCAATGCAGTCCTAAAATAACACTAATGTAATTGGTTATGAATTAGTGGACTGTATAATAATTATACTATATTCTTTTAATATATTGAGCTTATTTATTTTCATATATTGGTTATTTAATATGGGTGGTTATGTTACACATGTATATGAATAGCGGGGGGTGTCTATGATGCGGCGGTATAAACTATGCGTGCGGTTGGTTTTATCTAGAGATTTCGACTGACTTCCACTCCACAAAAGAAGTCGAGCCAAAAGGGAATTGAAAGATCAGGCGATGTGACGGTCCAATGCAAAACGGTACATATCGTTGTATGCGTGTGCAGCTGCAAGTCTGGCCATGCGTGTGAGAACATTACAGCTATGTTCTGGACCCGCGCAATAACAACACAGCTATGCGCGTAAAACTAGCTACTTAAGCAGTGCAATACACTCATGAGCGTATGAATATGTCAATCATAATATACATGAACATTGAACCAAAAACTACGAGGCTCATTTCTCAACATACCGGCCCCCCTGAACAGAACAAGGGTTCAGAACAAGGGAAGCACAGCAAGTTTGGTAATAGGTCTCTTGTAAACTCCTCGGGCTTTTTTGACGGTGACCACTCGAACTCTCTCGTCTTGGCCAGGATGAACTTCGGTGATTCGCCCAAGCAGCCACTTGCTAGGCGGTTGATTCGGCTCCTTCAGTACCACAAGAGTGTCCACGGTTATGTCGTTGGACTCCTGCTGCCATTTCGTGCGAGGTTGCAAGGAAGTAAGGTATTCCAGACTCCAACGTTTCCAGAATCCTTGAACATTGGCTTGCAGTTGTCTCCAACGCTGCAGTCTGTTAGTGTTGACGTCTAACAAGGACGACTCCGGTACCGACATGTGAGGTTGACCTGTAAGAAAATGAGCGGGGGTAAGGGGATCCATGCTGTGATCGCTGGGCGCGCACTGTGGGCGAGAGTTGAGTAAACCTTCTGGGTTAAAATTGTTGAATATTCCTCGAAAGTCAACGCACAGCTACCAATTACTCAGCGAAGGTGGAGTTTGATAGATCGCACGTCTGTCTCCCAAAGACCTCCCAAATGCGGGACACACGGCGGAATGAAGTGCCAGTTGATTTACTGACTCGTCAGAAAATTAGCAATTTCCTCGTCCTGACTTTGAGATACAGCTATCCGTTGCATCTCCGTTAGTTCCTTTCTGGCTCAATGGAATGTTGTGCCATTGTCTGAGTACAAATCGGATATGGGCCACGTCGAGACCAAAACCGTTTGAAAGCGGCGATAAATGCAGGAGTCGTCAAATCACTGACGAGTTCGATATGAATTGCTTTGGTGGACAGACAAACAAAGATGGAAAAACCAAGCTTTGCCAAACTTTGGTGTCCGACCTGCTGATGTCTTGATGTTAACTGGTCCAGCGTAATCCAATCCAGAATGTAGAAAGCAGCGGGTGGGCTGAACGCGAAAGGCGGGAAGATCAGCCATGAGTTGTGTGCTCTTACCTTTGCGCTGGAGGAAACAAATCGTCAACAAATGGAGTGTAGGGAATCAACTTGGATTTTTGAGAAAGGGCTTGTCCAGTGCTCAGCTGTTTGTGATCCACTTGGAAGAACTCCATCTGGACATGTTTGATTACCCTAGAGCGAGCATATTGAAGCTCCCATGACGATAAAAACGATGACAGGTGGTCCTTGCAAAATTGTCTGTAAGAGATGTGACCAGGAGGAAGCTTGGTCGATCATACAATTAAGATCATTTCCTTCATCGGAAATGTGTAGATTAACTTGGGGCTTAACCTTTACTTCCATCCGCGCAGTATCCTCAGTCGACAGTGCGAACTTTGCCTTAGCAGGTAGCCAAGTGCGATGTGATTGGGAAAGCCACGGTGGTCCATTCCACCACAGTTGATGTTCTAACAGATCCTTTGGTGGAAGTCCGCGTGATGCACAGTCCGCGGGGTTGTTCTCAGTGCGAATGTGTTGCCAGCAGCTACGTGGGCAAGCTTCCAGAATCTCAGCAGTGCGATAACACACATAAGTGTTCAGCATCAGTGATCAGTGTTACAGCATAGTCATTATTGAATCTCACGCGACTGTAGATGACAGCGGCGTGTGCATGAGACGAAGCATCAGAGAATCTATGCAGCTCCGTTGCTCGGAGTGGCGAGGATAGGTAGCGAGGTATGCGACAGCTTTCCAGTAAATGAGCTTCAGCGGCAAACTGTTGCCACCGTGCGCATAGCTGGTTCGTTCCATTCGACCGAGCTCAGCCAACTATCTTGAAAGAGAACCGTCAGAAATACAGTTGTGGGGCAAGCAACCCCAGTGGATCGTAGATCTTGGCAAGCTCAGACAGCAAAATCCGTTTTGTCAGAATCCTTGTGTCGTCAGGAATGGTCAACTTGAAGGAAAGCTCGTCCACAGCCGGGTCCCAGCGCATTCCAAGAACCTTGACATATTGAGTCGGGCTATCTCCCTCTAGGGCTTCGAGTGGATACTCACAAATGTCCTTTGGCAGCGAATTGAGTAGTGACCAACAGTTTGAACTACATTTTCGAAGTTTAAATTGAGCTTGACTCAATAGCAAAATTAATTCATCTTTGAGTACAATGAGATCGTCGATATTATCGCAACCAGTAGGAATATCATCCACGTACGCGTCTCGTACAAGCACAGCAGCAGCCTTCGGATACAAATTGGCATGATCTTGCGCGATCTGCTTGAGAGCTCGACCCGCCAAGAACAGTGAAGACGCTAAACTATACGTCACGGTCAGCAGTCGAGTGATCGAGTGTAGCAGTCTCCTCCTTTCGCCAGACAATCCGTTGGTACTGCGTGTGATCTTCTGAAACTAGGATGCCTCTAAACATTTTCTCAATGTTCGTTCAAAACACATAACGATACTGACGGAAACGTAGACATACTCCAAGTAAATCCCTTTGAATAGGTGGTCCGATGTGTAGTCGTGAATTAAGTGAAGATCCATTTCAGTCCTCCCCAGAGCCATCGAATACAACTCGGCATTGCGTGGTGGTGCTATCTGGTTTAAATACTGCGTGGTGTGCTAAGTAAGTGTGATTGGCGGGATCGTTTTCTACGGTAGTAGAAGGAATCACCTCCATGTGTCCTCGTTGTATATAATCCTCCATAAAGTCGACATACTGTTGTTTGAGCGCAGGAATTTTCGAAACTTCCGCTCGAGAGAAGATAAGTGGCGCAGTGCTTGTGGCAGTGTGGATCCCATCGGAGGGGCAGATTCATTGAACGGGTATTGGACGATGTACACGCCATCGTTTCTGCGGGTGTGCGTATGAACGAAGTGTTGCTCAGCGGGATCACTAGCATCAATGGTAGCGTCACTTTGTTGAGCTCGTTCCATGTCCATGAACGATCGAACCAAAGTGTCCAGATCCTCGTGAGCGTGATGTGCTAGTGGGTGGTTGTGAGCATCACTATTGAGATGGTATCTGCCTGTAATGACCCAACCAAAATTAGTATAAAGTGCAAAAGGATATTAAGAACCAAACTCTTTGCGTTGTCCAGTGTAAATGTTCCAAAGCTGATCAGCTCCTAAAATCACGTCGATCTCGCCTGGTTTACCAAATGTAGGGTTCGCTAAGGGTAGATCACGAATCCTTTTCCACATCGTTGTGTTAGATTCTATCCTCTGGGCTGGAATCGATGATGTTAAAGTGTTGATAATCAGACCTGTTACCACCACTGAGGCTGAGCTTGTGCGGCAGAGCAGCGTGAATGTGACGCGACCTCTAGTAACCCCAGTAGGATTTGCGCCTGGATCAACCACTGGTATACGAGCATGCGTGCGCGGCAATCCCATTCGTTGAATAATTGATTCGGCGACCATCCTTATAATTGAACCAGTATGCAGCAATATCCTGCAGGTAGTTTCGTTGCCCCAGCAGTCGACTATAGTGGCCAAAATCGTTGGCAATATGGCCTGACTCTTGGCCACGAATTTTCTCTCCAATGTATGATGGCTGACCACGGCAGGATCAGCATCAGCAGGGAAACTGGACGAGCGGGCGGTTAAGTCAGCGGATGTATTGACGTCAGCGGAAGCCGTGACAGAGCGTATATCCTCTTGATCAATAAGAGTGTGCTGCCTCAACTTACACAGACGGCACCGTGTTTGTGGAATTACACTCCTCGATGAGATCGGCTTAGACTATTGATGCTCAAATGAATCTTGACAAGACTCAAAGGCATCGCAACGGGCGAAGACAAAGCCGAACAGGTCATTTATCGTCACATTTTCCTTGCACGATTCACTGGAGGTGGCCCAAGCTTCCTTGCATTCCTCTCTAGAAGTTGAGTTTGTCCCTCAAATAAGCGTTCCACAGTGTTTGATAGCATTAGATTTGAGTTGTCGTGCTCATTATCGTGACTGCTCCGGTCACGTATGGCTTCAGTAAAAATACTGTGCGCACTAAAGAACCTTTTCTCATATTCGGGGATATCCAAATCCGGATCCACGTACTCATCTTCATCATTATATTGGACCAGCTCTTCAGAGAGCTCCATAAAGCGGCTTAAAGTTGCAACCAGTCGGTCCAACTTTTGCTCTAATGTTTGCACAGAAGTACATGACTGAACAAACTCTTGAGCCTCCGTAGCCACGCGAGTTAGTTGGGATTTGCAGGAATCACGCTGCTAAATTAGACGATGCACTAGGGCCTTCATGGCGAACAGCGGTCAACGATATCACTCAATATGTATATAAAATAAACTCAAACGCGGAGATCCGGCTCGAAGGACCAAAATTTGCTATGGTTATGAATTAGTGGGCTGTATAATCTTTTAATATATTGAGCTTATTTATTTAAGATTGGCGGCTATGTTACAACGTGTATATGAATAGCGGGGGGTGTTTATGATGCGGCGGTATAAACTATGCGTGCGGTTGGTTTCATCTAGAGATTTCGACTGACTTTCGAGCCAAAAGGGAATTGAAAAATCAGGCGATGCGACGGTCCAATGCAAAACGGTACACATCGTTGTATGCGTGTGCAGCTGCGGGCTTTAGCTATACGTGTGAGAACATTACAGCTATGTTTTGGATACAAGCAATAACAACACAGCTATGTGCGTACAAATAGTTACTTAAGCGGTGCAATACAATCATGAGCGTATGAATAGGGCAGTTGTAATATACATGAACATTGAACTAAAAACTACTAGGCTCATTTCTCAACAGTAATCATGCACTCAAATAGATACCCGCAGTAAAATATATCCTTTGCGTACGTCTAAAGATAATTATAGAATACAAAACTGTACCTCCTACCTCGTTGTCAAATCACATATAAGGCTCTGATTTTAAGAATAAACTTTAGTTTAAATTTACAACTCAACTAGCAAATGTCCAAACTTTTCTTTTAAGGTCTTAACATTATGGTCCTTCGAGACTTTCCGTTGTTTCCCCCCTGTGGTAAAAGCATGGAGTTAAACTAGCTCCTTTACGATTGAACAAGTGTCTAGTTCACTGACAGCCAAAGGTGGCAAAATAAAAAGTTCCGATTTCCCTCTTGTAGGAAGGAACAGAGTATAAAAAAAAAACATGAAACGGAAGTTTCAATTAATAATTTGCAAAAATTTGAGCTAGACAGGCTGTAGTTTTAATAGATAACTACATATGTATGTATATCTATTGTAAGTGAAAAGAAAAATTTTTTCGCGACGGTGGCGTTTTTGAGTCCGAAACATCGAATAGAAAAAAAAAATAATCCGAAACATACGAAAGTTCTTAATGGCCAGCAATTGAAAAAAATACAAGTGGCAAAATAACTGTGACTGTGAAAAGATAGGTAAATAAATTGGTTTGCGTGTGCACACTGTGCAAGCGACAATAACTGCAGCGACCCCAGCAGCAGCGCCAATAGCTGCAGCGACATCAGCAGCATCGACACCGGCAGCATCGACATCAGCAGCAGAGACAATAGCTGCAGCGACATCAGCAGCAGCGACTTAAGCAGAGGCAACACCAGCAGCAGGAACAACAACAGCAGAAGCAGAATTAATCAGCTAAGTCTCATATCTCAATTTGTTTTCAAGCCTAATTAATTAACAAATTAAAGTAAGATGGTTATCCCCCCCGGGAGGGGGGGGATAAGAGCCTCCCGCCCCCAAGCTCACTTGGACCTATAAACAGGTCCGTTGTGTTGCCGCATGGGCATGTGCCCCTTCGCGTTGCCCGAACCGTGAGAGCATACTACTGCAGGTTAAGGGCAGTCCCATCCGGTGGCTTGGATGTATTTGGACAAGGTCCCTGGTTTGATTACGGACAGGTCCGAAATGTCCGTGAGGAAAGCGGCCCCGAGAATACGAAGACGACGATTTCCAAGGGCTGGGCAGTGGCAGAAGAAGTGGGGGACCGATTCCTCCTCCTCCTCGTCGCGACAACTCCTGCAGAAGTCGTTATGAGGGATTGACAGTCTAGAGGCGTGAGTGCCGATCTGCCAGTGTCCCGTAATGGCTCTAGTAACTGCAGAGCACTGTGCTCTGCTGAGTTTATACAGCTCTGCTGAGCGCTTCTTCGATCGATATGGCCATATCAATCTTGAGACTTTACAGGAAACGGTTTGCTGCCATCTCCTATTGGCATTTTGCTCGAACAATTCGTGCGTTAGGAGCCTGCACGTAGCCAAGGGCATCGCTACTTGCTCCCTCTCCGATAGGAGAGGAATCGTAGTACCCTGCCTGGCTAGCTCGTCGGCGGCGTCATTCCCCTCGATGTCCCTGTGGCCGGGGACCCATATAAGGAAGAGATCTAACTGCTCTGCGATCTCGTGCAGAGACCTGCGGCAGTCATTTACAGTCGCTGAGTTCGACGATATTGAGCATAGAGCTTTAATAGCCGCTTGGCTGTCCGAGAAGACGCACACTAAGTGCGTATCTAGGAGTAGTTTGGAGACGATCGAAATGGCCTCCTTGATGGCTTCAACCTCCGCTTGGAACACACTACAGTGATCCGGGAGCCTGAAGCAATGACTGATGTTCAGCTCGCTGCAGTAGACTCCGCCTCCCACGCGGCCGTCTAGCTTTGAGCCATCAGTGTAGAAGTGGACCGCATTTGCAGGTCCTGGTTTGCCCATCTCCCAGTCCTCCCTAGATGGGATTGATACCTGGAAGGGCGTCGAGAGGTGATCAATGGGGATACAGTAATCTGTCCTCTCTGGTAATTGCGGGAGTCTCATCAGGATTCCCGAGCGCCCAACCGCGGATGCTTTCCACAGTCTGGCTTCTCTCATTCGGAGGGCGGAAAGTGTTGCCACCTTCTTTCCCATGAGATCCACAGGGAGGAGGTCCAGCACAGTATCCAGGGCTTCCCCTGGAGTAGTGCGTAGCCCGCCAGTTATGCATAGCTCTGCCATGCGTTGAACTCTGCTGAGTTTATTGAGGCCTGTCCTTCTGTCCAAGGCTGGCCACCATACCACCACTCCATAGAGCATGATTGGTCGTATAATGGCGGTGTAGAGCCACCGAACTATATAGGGGGTCATTCCCCATTTTAGTCCGATGGCTTTCCTGCAAGTATAGAGGGCCACTGTGGCCTTCTTTACTCTATCCTCTATGCTCAATTGCCAATCGAGCTTTCTATCGAGGATTAGGCCAAGATACTTGGCGTTGTTGCTGAAGACTAGCGTTTCCACACATAGTCTTGGGGGAATCAGTGCCGGAACTTTGTACTTCCTAGTGAAAAGCACCAGTTCCGTTTTAGACGGGTTGACGCCTAACCCGCATTTGTCTGCCCATTTCGACATTTTCGTGAGAGTACTTGTCATGCACTCACACAACGTCTGCGGAAATTTTCCGGAGAATGCTATGGCAACATCGTCCGCGTACGCCACCACACGGCAGCCACCCCCCTCTATCTCCCGCAGCAGTGTGTTCACTGCCACGTTCCATAGGAGGGGCGAGAGGACTCCGCCCTGCGGTGTGCCTCTGCTGAGGCACTGCTGCTGCCTCTAAAGTAAGATGTTATCGGAACAAATAATTAAGCTATTAGAGGCTCAAGCCGCAATAGCAAAAGAAACTAAGAAGACTGAAAAATCATTTGACCAGTGATGTAATCCAAAGCTTAGGAGACCTTAAGAACAAAGTTACAGGCAATAATTCTGCACTGTTAGCATATGGATGGTTAAAATGATTGAAAATATAGAGGACATACAGAAAACGTATGTAGAGTCAAGAAATAATGAAACCCTTACGAAAGGGAAGGTAGAAATAGCTAAGTTACAATCAGTGAAGGAAGACATATAGCCCAAAATTGACAATAGCATAGAAAAAGTATCTGAGGAAATCGACAGAATAGTAGAAAACCTGAAGGCGTATTTAAAGCAAACCATGCAGAGGTTTGATCAGGCTAAGCTGAGAGAGCGTAGTATGAGAAAGGGAAAAATTGAGTTCCTTAGCAAAAAACTGAGCTCAAAAATCGAGGATTTTTATAATAGCTATGAAACAAACGACAGCTTCGACAACCGGATCGGTGAGTTGGAATTTGATATTCAAAGCATGTTAAGCAACCTAGAAGTTAGGATGCAAACCGTAACTGAGGGAAACAGCATGGATACTAAAAGGGCAACGATAAAAAAAGAAGATATCGATTTGCCTGATCTTTCGAAAGTGGAAGTACCCACATTCTCGGGCGAAGAAAAAGAGTGGGACGGCTTTTCACAAATATTTTGTGAATTAATTCATAACAGAGATAGTCTGAGTACATCTCTTAAATTCAATTATTTGAAAATCGAGATAAAGGGTAAGACACGGAGTTTGGTAGCTCACCATTTAACTGCGCCGATGGACGTATTCTGGACGTTGACATGCAATGACTGCATCTTGCAAGAGGCGATGCAATTGCTGCACCGTCAAGTGTCCCGTCTGAAACCAGCAGAGGGCTGTTACGCGAGCATGCAGGAAATATAGCTGTTAGACTAATATTCGAGGACAATTAGCACTAAACTTACTAAGAGAACTAGGCATGCATTCAAAATACAAATACCACTAAAATTACTAATTACTAGAAAGGTGTGTAAGGATTAGCAATTTAATAAGAGGAAGTGAATTAGTGGTGGATATAAAATGGTAGAGGGAATTATAATCCGAGCATAAGACCCTAAACGGTTCATGCAAGGAATAATCGATCTACAAAGTGGAAGAACAACGGTGTAAAATTTCTAGTCAGTCTAATAGGAATCGTGAAGTTAATGCGGCTCAGCAGATCAGGGCTTTCTATGTCACCCCTGATCAAGTTGTGCATAAAAATCACACCAAGCATTTTTCTACGGTTAACTAAGGATGGGAGGTTTACTAATAGCAGTCTACTACAGTAAGATGGGAGTCTCACACCTGCATCCCAGTTAAGGCCCCGCAGAGCAAAGAGTAAAAAGTTTTTCCGTACTGATTCTATACGGTCCTGGTCGTCAAATTTCTTTGACCACCTCTTTATAAACCCAAGCCTTAGTTACCATGGTAGAAATGTGTTCGGAAAACTTTAGCTTGGGGTCCAACATAACACCCAGATCATCCACCAGGGTAATTATCTCAAGAGAACCACCAATTAGGGTATACGGAGCGAACAAGGGGCTAGAACGATGAAATGTCATAACTTTGCATTTCGAGGCATTAAGGTGTAACAATTTTGCACAACACCATGACTGAAAGCTATTGAGATCGGATTGCAAGCGAGAATGAAATGAAATGTCCTTGTACTGGACACAGAGTTTAACATCATCCGCATACATAAGTACTCGAGAGTATGTTAATACTGAAGGCAAGTCATTAATAAAGAGTGTGAAGAGTAAGGGGCCTAGATGGCTGCCCTGTGGTACTCCCGAAGAAACTTTTACTGGTAAAGAGAGGTAGTTTTTGAAGAGGACACTTTGAGACCTGGAACAAATATTGCTAGAAATCCATCTCAGGAGGTTGGGCGGAAACCCTAAAAGGTCAAGCTTATGCGCTAAAGGGGAATGTTTTACAGAGTCGAGTGCTTTACTAAAGTCGGTGTAAATAACATCCGTCTGAAAGAGGTAAACTCTAACAAGTTTGTGTTGGTTGATCGCTGCCTTATAAATCCATGCTGAGTTGGAGATTTAAGTGACTTGCAGAGATGTTGTTCTTAAACATTTTGGGAATAGCGGATAACTTTGCCATACCTCTATAATTTTTTGCGTCTGACTTGCTACCTTTTTTATGGAGAGGAATTATAAACGATTCCTTCCAGATCGGCGGGAAACAAGAAGAATCGATGGACAGGGTGAATAGTTTAAGCAAGCCTAATCATTATATGCCGACGTATTACAAAATGATAGCCAGGATGGGTGTGCGGACGTTCTACGCTTACAGTTTACGAAGCAGTAAAACTGTTTAGGGTCCTGAGAAAAACGTATCCTGCATCGAGATAAGTAGTTCTTATAGAATTGAGCATTAAGAACTGAAAAGTTTGACCGAGCTATTACATAGTGAGAGTGTGAAGTAGTGGAACCAACTTCTTGAAATTTTTTTAAAATTCTTGATTTTAAGTTTCTTAGGCTGGATAGCTCTTTGGTATTCTAAGGCGGTTTTCCAGATCTAATCGGACAAGAAAACGGGACACAAGATCAAAAAATGTGCCAAGAGCATTGTAAAAAATGTTTGTGCCTTTTATGACATCAGTGCACAAGTACAAAGCGGACCAATCAAAATCCCTAATGAGGTTATTAAGCTTCGCAAGCTCGGCTTTACGAAAGCAACGGACACGTTCAGGTGGCCTACTCGACCGATCCAATACAGTTGGTCCTATATCTAGCGACACTTCGAAAGTAGGATGGTAGGCGTCTTCAGGTATAGTGAGCGGAAGGGCTCGGTTTAACAACACTAAGGTCGGATCCGATACAAAGCACAGATCAAGCAATCGAACCAAGGAATTTTTCGCATGTCACATTTCGTGACATGGGCACTAGGTTACAAGACTCGTTTACCGAAGACCAAACAGTTCCTGGCAAGTTGAAGTCACCAAGAACTATCATATGACCTTTATCTGATAGCGAGGAAGAAACAGCGGTTAAAGCGAACAAGTGCTGCTCATAAATAGAGATCTCCGAAGAAGGTGGAATATGCGAGCAAGTAATGAATACATCGAAAGCGGGAAGAATAAGTTTTATACACAGAAATTCCAGTTCCTGTTGAACTTGGACTGTGAAGTGTTCCGACGTGAAGTTAGAGTCGTCTGCAACCAGAAATCCTCCTGCACGTCGAGACGAACGGTCCCTTCTAAAAGTTGTGTACTGACCTGCCAAAACATCGGAACTAAGAATGTCCGGTTTTAACCAGGATTCAGTAAACATAATAACGTGGCAAGCAAATGCAACACTATCCCGGAGAAGAATGCTGAGCTAACTACATAAGCCTCTAACATTTTGATAAGTTACTAAAAGAGAGGTTCGTTTTTTTGGAAGGGTGGAAGCAGGACGGGAAGATGAGGAAGATGAGGTTGAGGTTGAGGATGGCATACTGGAATTATTTATAGTCCCGCTTTGGAATAAAGCGGTATGAAAATAAACGAAATATTTTCTCGGATCAGCTGAATCGTCTACTAGACTTACCAATGCTAGATCACGATTCAGCGAACCATATTAAATGGTTTTCTGATTCTATAAATGAGTCAATACAATTAATCAAAATAAAGTGACAATTAAAAGATGAAGTTGATGTGATTTTCGCGCACATAGTGTTGAAAAAGTTCAACAAAGATACCTTACAATTATATGAAAGTCATATAAAAGGAAAAAAAAGATGCTGTAGGCATGATATGTATAAGAAATGCTTTTCTGAAATTTTATGTGGGATTTGTAAAAAACCTCATCATACGATGCTCCATATTCCCTACGAAAAGAGGGAAAATGTTAACACTTGCTTGACAAAAGAACAAGCGTTCTTAGCCACAGCACTTATAAAAGTAAGGGCAAGGAATGGTGGCTATCAAAACCTTAGAGCTCTCATTGATTGTGGGTCGCAATGTACCATAATTTCAGAAGAAGCTGCGCAAATATTAAACTTAGTACGAAAAAGAGCGAACACCGAGGTAAGTGGAGTGTCATCTACAGGTTCTTGCACTTGCAAAGTAAAAAGTTACTTTATCGGTAAAAACTCGTGGTTATAATAAAGGTCCTCTAAATATTGCAGCAATTATTCTTCCGAAACTGATGACAGCTTTACCACTAAATTCTTTCAATATTGACAAAACTAAGTGGCAAGATTATGTGTTGGCAGACTCTAACTTTAAGAAACCAAGTAGGGTAGATGTAATAATTGGGATAGATTTTTATACCCATATTTTAAAAGACGGATAAGTAAAAATAGACGATCTTCTTGGTCAAAATACAGAAGATCCAAACATATCTTGGAAACAACAAGAAAAGATGAGAATGGTAGGTATGTGGTTGAAATACCACTTAAAAGAGAAAAGGATCTAGGAGATTTAAAACCACAAGCTATGGCGCGATTTTACAGTTTAGAATGAAAGCTCAGCAATAATAAAAAATTAAAAGAAAATTACGTAAAGTTTATCCATGAATATAAAAACTTAGGACATATGGTAGAGTACAAAGAAGATGGGAAATATTATCATATACATCGATATCTATCGTTGCTGATGGTGGCGTCTTTACTTTGCTCCGCCTAACAATTATTTTTTTCGGTGATTTAAGGAGAGTGTTCGGGCCAGCAGTAAATAATTGCCGAGCACTGTGCCAACTCCGTGCGCTCCGGTCCCGACTCGCTCTCGCGCGCTCGGAGGGACGCTCGTGAGATTTACGATCCACGATCCACCCAGCGCTCAAGCCAGCATAGAACATAGATGATAAGGCTTAGCTTAGTTACGTTTTCACCCCTGCTTCAAAAGGCCTATCTACCGCGCGACCCTCCAAAGGATAAACACACCTACATATGTATATATACCACGACACACAACGGCTTTTCATTTCTTGCGACGGCTGCTAGGAGGTTTCACTGGATCATCAGTTCGTCATTGAAGAATTGAGCAGCGATCCGCCCCACTACAAACATTGGTCCTTCGAGCCGGATCTTCGCCTTCCCCATAAGGAGAAGCTCACCACAGCTAGCATCGGCGGATCGCTCCAAGTTCAAGATAAGTACTCTTCGATTGTGCCCAACACCAGTGCAGTGATTTTGTGCGAGTTTTCCATCGCAGTCCGAGTTCCCGTGGCATATGTACAAGCTATCCGATCCAGCCGGATACCCCTCCTCCTGCATTTGGCTCTCGACCTACAGCGGGTCAATGAGCTTAAACATTTTCATATGAACCAAATACAGCACATGCCTCGTCGCCTAATAGAACACGAGAGTTGCAGCGTTGACAGAGACACTTGCTCAGACAGCCCAAAAACAACTTTGGGGCCGTGGAACGTGGGAAACTGCAGCTGTCAACATAACACCGGCGCGTGTGCCATGTTAGCAGATTAATGCAGACTGCGCAGCCGGCGGCTGGGGACTTAATATTAAGACTTTCATTTTTATGTAAATTTAGATTGTCTAAGACCTCCAACGAGGAACAATAATTCTCGCTTCGACGGAATAAATAATAAACATTAAAATAACCGTTGATTCTACTTTACTGGCGCCCAACGGAATTTTATACAACGCGAGTGATTGTTTAAAAAAAAAAATTCGTATGCCAACGCTTCGGTTTTAACAAAAATAAAAAAAAAACAACTTGCTGAAGGGCAATCCCTCGCTGAAGGTGGACAAAAACCACACCCGGAACAACCTGAAGTGCAATCCCTTGCTCCCGGCATCAACGTCTACGAAAGGAAAAACGGGCTGAAGGGCAATCCCTCGCCTCAAAAAGTAAAAATAACAAGCTGAAGGGCAACCCCTCGCTTCTCACATCGCCACCCACAAAGGAATTAATAGTTAGTTGAAGAAAACTAATAATTAGATCGAATACAACACGGTACAAGCCGCAGAAAACCATGTAAGTGAGCTCTTTTTGTAACATTTTATTCAATCATTTTGGTATCGTGACCTCCAATAGTGACCTCAAGTCCTTTAAGCTGTCCGATAGCTTGGTTTCACTGTGTGGGGACCTGCAAGACCCAGGGGATAGCAAGCAAGAACAATCCGATAGCGACGATAGTTTACGTTTGTGTCTGAGGGGCCTCCATTTGACTGGAAGCAACGAACGTTCCCCTGACATCATGGATCCGGCAACTTCCGCAGCAGGTATAGAGGCTGCACTGCAAAATCAGGCCTCGCAGTTCGAGACCAGGTTACAGCAATTACAAGCCGAGATTGCTCAGTTGACTCAGGTACACCTGCCCCGAAAGTTGAAGCGTATAGGGACATAGCTATAAATCCCGCTGTCCAGTGTGATCAGCCATTGGACATGGTTAAGCCCGCCCCGAGTTCGACGGCAAACAGGAAAATTATGTGGCTTGGCGCCAGGCAGCGCTGGCGGCCTATAAAACTTTCGAGCCCTATGAGGGCAGCACTAGACATTACATGGCGACAGGCATAATCAGGAATAAAATAAAAGGGGACGCAAATAACGTCCTGTCATCTTTCAATACAGTCTTAAATTTCAAGGCAATTTTGAATAGATTGGATAGTTCGTATTCCGACAAAACTCCAGTGAGCGTGATACAACAAAAACTGACCACCTTGCGGCAGGCAAACCTGGCCTTGGCGGAATACTATGACGAGATTGAGAAGCAGCTCTCTCTCATTACCAACAAAAAAATAATGGTCCATAATGCGGTCGCAGCGGTCATTCTAAACGAGAAAGCTAGGGACGACGCTTTAGACGTATTCGTTTCAGGCTTAAGAAGAACATTGACAACAGCAGTTTTTCCGGCAAGACCGAAAGATCTGCAGACCGCTCTGGCCCTTGCCGAAGCGGCGGAATCCAGCGAGGATCGCAGCGTTTTGGCTGCAAATCACGCCAGGGCCATGGAGGACAAGGCCCAAAAAACGGGCCAGTGCCAAACTCAAGCGCAACCTCAGGGCAATTTTAGGACTCCTATAAAAGTCGGGTGGACGCAATCAAAATTTTGCGAGGAAATCAAACGCGTCAGAGCGCGCCTCGAGATATTGGCAGCAGAGAATAGAGCACACTACAGCCGGGACAACCAGACCGACACGGCCTACAGTGGGGCTGCGGCCGAAGCGGTCCCTGAGATAGAAGCGGAGGGCGAATTAGAGTACGAGAGTGACTCAGTCAATTTTTTAGGGGAAGATCCCTGCTGCCATTCGTTTGGCGGAAAATAGCAGGGATTAATATGAAGCTTCTCATAGACACGGCTGCGTCAAAGAATTACATCAAGCCGTGTAAATGGCTTCGCGGTGTCATTCTTGTCGAGACACCCTTTCCCGTCTACTCAATCAACGGGACAAATGAAATTTCGAAGAAATGCCTTCTGTCAATATTCGGCAAGACCTCCCCATTTTTTTTGTTGGAATCATTATCAGCATTTGACGGCATCATTGGCCTTGACCTGCTATCGCAGGTTGGGGCGACATTGTGCTTAAAGAGCGGTTACCTCAGATTCGGTAAAACGACTGAGGTAATCAAATTCCACAAGTGCATAGACGTCAACCACACAAACGTTATTGACGTCGATGCTCCCCCAGCTATAAGAGCTGACTTTATAAAAATGTTAAATAAGAGGAGTAAGGCATTTGCAGACCCTAACGGGGCTCTACCTTATGATACTTCGGTCGTGGCCACTATACGCACTGTGGACGATGAACCAGTTTACTCCAAGCTATACCCGTTCCCCTTGGGTGTGGCTGAAAGACAAAATCATTCGCAAATCCATATCGACATATAATAATCCTATATGGATGGTCTCGTAATGGACTTTCGGAAGTTCAATCAAAAAACAGTGTCCGACAAATACCCGATGCCAAGCATCTCAATGATCTTAGCAAACTTGGGTACTGCCAGATACTTCACAACACTGGACTTGAAGTCTGGATACCACCAAATAACCTTGGCGGAGCGCGACCGGGAAAATACTTCCTTTTCCGTAAACGAAGGGAGGTAGGAGTTTTGCCGACTGCCGTTTGGTCTACGAAATGCAGGTAGCATCGAGCAATCGATGATGTTTTGCGCGAACAAATCGGTAAAACATGCTACGTCTAGTCGATGACGTAATTATTTTCTCCAAGTCTCAAGACGACCTTGTTAAACACGTCGACTGGGTGCTTAAAAGCCTCTATGACGCCAACATGAGAGTCGCTCGAGAGAAGTCAAATTTTTTTAAGACGAGCGTGGAATACCTCGGCTTTATTGTGACTAACGAAGGCACGATGACGGACTCTGAGAAGGTGAAGGCCATCCAAGAGTACGTCGAGCCAACAACGTTGGTCGGCCTAAGATCATTCTTGGGCCTGGCAAGTTACTACAGATGCTTCGTGAAAGATATTTTAAAAGGGGAAAATGGTCCATCAGCAAATAAAAATCAAAATAACCACTATCATTTTGAGCGAGGTCCAACGACACGCCTTTCAGAAATTAAGGAACATTCTGGCATCAGTAAACGTAATATTGATGTACCCAGATTACAGGAAACCGTTCGACCTAACGACCGACGCCTTTGCTCCTTTCGGAGCGGTCCTTTCACAAGGCGGCCGCCCAATAACTATGATTTCAAGGACACTAAAGAACGGTGAGCGTCACTACGCTACCAATGAACGGGAGCTTTTAGCGATTGTGTGGGCCTTAGGAAGCTTCGTCACTACATTTACGGAGTCAGGGACATTAATGTGTTCACCGACCACCAGCCACTCACGTTTGCGGTTTCCGAAGGAAACCCTAACTCTAAAATAAAGCGCTGGAAGGCACGCATTGACGAGCTCGGTGCCAAGCTTTTCTATAAGCCAGGCAAAGAAAACCATGTCGCGGACGCGTTGTCTCGACAAAACATCAATGCATTGGAAGACAGCGCGCCACAATCTGACGCAGCGACAATACACAGCGAAGCGTCCTTGACCTACACGATAGAAACGACAGACAAACCTGTCAATTGTTTTTGGAATCAAATCGTCCTAGAAGTGGCACGTTTTCCTCTAAAGCAGATGTTTATTCTTTTCGGGGAAAAAACGCGACATATAATACATTTTACGAACAAAAATGCGCTCGCTGGGGTCGTGAAGACCTCAGTAAACCCTATGGTTGTAAACGCAATCGACTGTGATCTTCCGACTCTAGCCTGCATTCAGCATAAGCTAGTACGCGCCTTTCCGTCGACCAAGTTCTGGCATTGCAAGAATCTGGTCACAGACATTTTCAATGAAAATGAGAGAAAGGAGATTGTCACAATCGAACACAATCGAGCACATAGAACTGCTCAGGAAAACGTAAAACAGGTCTTGGCCGATTACTATTTCCCAAAAATTACTAAACTCGCAAGCGAGGTAGTCATGAATTGCAAGATTTGTTCTAGAGCAAAGTACGATAGGCGTTCAATTTGCAACAATTGCAAGATTTGTTCTAGAGCAAAGTACGATAGGCATCCAAAAAAACAGGAGCTGGGACCAACGCCAGTCCCTTCGTTCACTGGAGAAATGCTTCACGTCGACATTTTTTCAACGGGTAGGAAGTACTTCCTAACATGCGTGGACAAATTCTCGAAAGCCGATCGATATTTTAAACGCCGCTGCAGCAGACTTTCACAGCGGGGTACAGAACAGGGTACGGAAAGCTCAGATTGTGCAGAACAATCGAGCCAACCAAACGCGTCAGAACAGAGTTTTTAGAGTAGGTGAAAAGGTATTAATGAAAACCAACAGACGCCTCGGAAATAAACTAACCCCGTTGTATGTGGAAGAAACGGTAGAAGCGGACTTGGGGACAACGGTCCTAATTAGGGGGAGGGTGGTGCACAAAGACAACCATACGTGAGCGTTCCACTCAGCCGACTATTTTTTAAGCTCCGTTTATATTCATTCCTAGAGACTGGATCACAGATTACCAAGCAACCTTTCCTTTCATTCGATAGGTTGTGATACTCCTTCTGGTGGCCTGGGTAAACGCTCGCATAACAGACTACTCACATTCTGACTACGTTCCGATACTGGACGGCGACATACTAAATTCCAAATCTCAGGAGCAAATCAACCGCTTAACAGACACAGTCAATAAACTGCTAGAGGTGGCAAAGGGAAAGCAAATTGACTCTGCTCACCTGTACGAGACCTTGCTGACTAGGAACAGAATGTTGGCATCCGAACTAAGTAGTCTCATGCTCAACATTTCCCGCGCAAAAGTTAACGTAATCAATCCGGTCATATTAGACCATGACGACTTGAATTCTATTTTCTCTAATCAGCTCACCAATGTTATCGTAACTAACAGTATCTAAAGAAGTATCTAAAATCAAAGTTTTCCAATCAAATAGCATTCAATTCCCTAAGTTCATTTGCAAAAGGATAACTATTTTCCCGGTCGCCCACAACGGCACCATCCTTCAACTGGACGATAACATCGTCACTGACTGCAACAACCAAATAGTAACGGTGTCGGACTGCAAACAGACGACCACGACAACATTCTGAGAAGCGTCGACAAAGGACTCCTGTGCCCAAGGATTATATTCTGGTGGCGAGACCCGCTGCTAGTCGCAACCCAGCCACTTCAGCACCATCACAGTGGTCGACAACGGGATCATTATCATCAACGATCACCCAGCAGCAGTAAGTTTCGACGGCAGCGTGGCGCTCAACATTTCAGGGACGCATCTAATCACATTCAACGAATTTGCCGTCATAAATGGTTCGCGGTATCGGAATCGCAAAAACGTTCAGAGCCGATACCCAGGAGTTGCATCTTCACCTTTGCTAAATGTTACCGAGCACAAAAGGGTACTAAGCCTGCCATTCCTACACCAGTTGAGCGAGGAGAACCTCAATTTCATCAAGGAGATAAAGGAAGAGGTGTCTTCACGTTCCAGACCAATCTTTGCATTCTGCCAAGGACTAGGCATGGCCATGCTTAAACTATATTTGACGAAGAAACGTGACGCCCGGCAAATCAATGGATTGATGGCAAGACTAAGTGCGCCTGAGACGGCGACTGCTCAAGGCGGGGAGTAGTTATCCGATCCAGCCGGATTAAACATTTTCATATGAACCAAATACAGCACATGCCTCGTCGCGTAATAGAACACGAGAGTTGCAGCGTTGACAGAGACACTTGCCCAGACAGCCCAACAACAACTATGGGGCCGTGGAACGTGGGAAACTGCCGCTGCATAGCTGCATAACATCGGCGCGTGTGCCGTGTGAGCAGATTAATGCACCGGCGACTGCGCAGCCGCCGACTGGGGACTTAATATTAAGACTTTCATTTTTATGTAAATTTTGATTGTCTAAGACCTCCAACGAGGAACAATAATTCTCGCTTCGACGGAATAAATAATAAACATTATAATAACCATTTATTCTACTTTACTTACATATGTACACACATATTTATTTATTTCTCTCTAACTCCAAATTAAACCATACTTCGTTCTGCCAACGGTTGTGGCCTCCTACTTCTCCAAAGGTTTAATTTCATCCGAGCTAGCTCCTGCGTTCAGCCTCCGATCCAGTGTAAATAATATTCCTACCTCTCCCAGCTACCAGCTGAGCTTTCGTTGCTAACATACATACATATGTATGTACGCATCGCAACGCAATCCAAGCGGCTGGCAATAAATATAAAGGCATATTCTTGCAATTACTTTGTTGTTTATTCCGTGCATGCTCAACGTTCCATAGTTTTTCGGTTTTATAAAGAAATAAAATAACAAATCACTGCGTCTCCTTATTTAACTAATTATATTGCCAACAAAAATAACACACGATCCAAACATACGGCACATATGTACATATGTATTTATCTTACACATATATACGAACGCATTTTAAATTAGCATATTTTTGCACATCTATATGTACATATTGTATATAAAACGGTTATCCACCGTTTTAACCGTTTTTTTACATCTCGCCAAAAGGGTGGTTCGTCAACCCAAGCCGCGGTACATTGCACTTACAGCCAAACATACACACATACAAGCAGCAGCAGCGGTGCATTCTTTTCGTTTTTCTTTTCGCTTTCGCTTCTCCACCGTTTGCTTGCGTTGTAGTTGTTGGGGGAATATTTTTCGGTGCCGCGCTTGACCGTAACGGAACGACAAGTGACGCGCTACCCTGCATTTCGAGGGTATAATGTTTTTGAACGGCTGTTCGCCACCGACTCTATATATTGGTACCTCGTGTCTCAATATTATTGTTCATCCTCAATTTTCGTTCTTGGTTGGACATTTGTTTGTTGATCGTAGTGTCACATATTCCGGCCACGGTGTACGATTTCTATAATATAAGTACTCGCAATAAATTCCAACAAGACCACATATCAACGGTTCGTCGTTCAGAACTTCCACTTCTCCATTTCCGCTCACCTACTTTGCGACTCTGATACGCGTTATCGCAAATCCATCAGCCAACCATGCCCACTGGTGAAAAGAAATCTCCCAAGAAGTTTAAGCGGGTCAGTTGGCTGAGTTTCACCCATCCACCCAGATCAAACGGCTCAGTCACGACGCCTGCATCTTTCCGTCTGGCCCCAGCTGAGCGAGGTCCGACCACGTCCAGGGCTCACACACCACATGCCTTCGAGGCCTTGTTGCTCCCCTCGGTAGTTCTTCGCACGGTTCCTAGCACTATGGCCCAATCGGCCGCCAGTTCCGCACGGTCTAAGTTTGTCTGGGTCTTGGCTGCAAGCAGACTAACACGCTTCGACCAGAAGCTCAACGCTCCAGATGCTAGCACACCAACCCTCTCGCTCTCCCAAGACCATCGAGATCAACTCCGAAGTCTGTGGGCGAAACTGGACGCGGAGTTCGAGGCCTGTGTGGGGGCGATAAGGGAAGCAGATCCAGAGGTGGTAGCTGACGTCCAAGGGATGTACGATGACTGCTATGCGGTCTACCCGCAATGCCTTGCCGAACTGAACGATCAGCTCGAGCCGCCAACTGTCCCTCACACGCCGCAACTGGCCGTTCAAGTGCCGACTTCCGGCGGTTGCCGCCTCCCTCCATGTGACACTGAAGTTTTCAGTGGGGACTACCGGCAGTGGCCCACGTTCCGAGACCTGTTCACCGCCATCTAAATAGAAAACCCGAAGTTGGCTCCAGTGGAAAAACTGTTCCCCCCCCCAACAAAAAGACGAGCGGTAAGGCCCACGACATTGTGGCATGGGCTCCACTCACGAACGAGGGTTTCGCGTCCACATGGAACGCCCTCCGTGAGCGTTCCCAAAACAAGAGGCTGACTATAAGCCTAGCCTAGCTGAAGATCCTTTTCAGTCGGCCCCAAATCCGTAACGAGTCAGCAGTAGCGCTAAAAGAGCTCCAGAGGGCCGCCCACAAGTGCCTCACGACACTCACCCACACCGAGGTCTCCACAGACAGCGTTTTCGCTGACGGAGTATTAGTGTACCTCATTTCCGCTAAGCTGCCAAAGACGACCTTTGAGCTTTGGGAGCAATCCGTGACCTGGCACGCCATGGACAAGTTCCTGGCGGAGCGGTACCTGTCTCTCGAAGTGACCGATGACGCCCATCCAGGCATGGAGACTCAGGGCCACTCCAGGGAGAGCATACCCACTTCAGACAATTCCAGAAGCAATCCGTTTCGGACTCAAGGAAGTCCTTATCCTAGGAGTGTCCACTCGTTTGAGACCACAGTGAATCAAACGAGGAGCACGTGTGATCTCTGTTGCGAAGAGTATCATACAATCTGTTTTTGGCCCTCACTTCTTTCAAATGTCCGCTGACGCTCGCTCCGACTACATTAAGAACGAGGGGGAACGTTGTAAGCTGCTGCGGACACCGCAACTCTACAGTTATACCCGATACTAAGTCAGTATGGCTCTCCCCCGCAGACGCCGCGAATATTAAACGACACGACAAAGAGTGCGTGCGAGAGAGACAGAAAATCAGTCTGAGCGTGACGTCGGGCGCTGCGTAGCCAGTGCAAATCGATTTGTTTTGCAAAATTCTCCTCCAAGGACTTTGCCAACTCCACTTGGAATGGGATGAAGCGATTCCGATAGAATTGCATTCAGGTTGGAAAGTCTTGAGGAAGAATTTGCGTAATCTTCACGCAGTGACCATTCTAAGGTACACTTTTGCCAGTAAATGCTCAGCTGTTCAAGTTCACGGTTTCGCAGACGCTTCTAGCAATGCATACGGCTGTTGTCTTTATATTATATCGAAAGTGGTCAAGTCTGTTGTCGATTGCTGGCAGCAAAAGCTAGAGTTGCTCCATTAAAGACGAAAACCAAACCAAGGCTTGAACTATGCGCCGCCACTCTCTTGGCTCAATTTTGGTCCTACGTCAAACAAGTTTTTGACAAATGCAGAACCGAGGGCGTTTATTTCTGGATTCCGCCATTGTCGCTTGCTGTTTTCGTGTCAAATAGGGTAGCCACAATTCAGAAGTTATCAGAAGGGATTACATAGCATCATGTGCCTTCGCTGTTAAATCCAGCGGACATAGCCTCACGTGGAGGCGACGTCCCTGAACTCCTTGAGTCATTTTGGCTAGAAGGTCCTAAATTTGTATGTGAGTCTGAGCACTGTTGGCCAGAGAACTCGCATTTTAGCATCCCAGCCGATGTAAGGGACTCGGAGGTAAAAAAGTCCGCACAAGTTTTCATTGGTGTTGAGGAATCATTACACAATCAGATATTTTCTCGTTTTTCATCCTACACTAAATAAGTTAGAGTATTTGCCGGTTTATGTGTACCGTGTGTACAGTATGGCTCTCCTCCGGCAGACGCCGCTAATATTAAACGACACGACAAAGAATGCGTGCCAGAGAGACAGAAAATCAGTCAGAATGTAACGTCGGGCGCTGCATAGCCACTGCAAATTGATTTGTTGCTTTTGGCTATAAAAATGATCCGATCTGATCCAGATTCAGGAATCTGATAGATATGGTCATTCTCTATTGTTGTGCGTTTTTAGTTTTCCCGAATCTGCAATATTGTGGATGCAAAGATTTTCGTCCTTTGTGGGGGCGGAAGGGGGTGGGGCGAAATTTTGAGATTTACGTTTTATAGTGAGATCTAACAGAAGTGCGGATACCATTTTGGTTAGTCTAGCCTTAATAGTCTCTGAGATTTGTGGATGCCCCAGATTTTCGTCTTTTGCGGGGGCGGAAGGGGGTGTGGCGAAATTTTGAGACCAAACGGACAAGGTCCGATATCACAGGAGTGTAGTTGGTTGGTAGTTTGGTTGCTCTGGCTCTTATATGTTTTGAGATCCTTGAACTCACATTTTGCAATTGGCAAAACCGACCATGAGACCTGTGTGTTAGAGAGAGACAGAGCGATAAAGAATGAAATTGTTTTCTTGATTCTGGCAATTAAACGATCTGGTTCAGATTTTGCAACCTAGAAGATACGAATCATCTACTTTATGGGGTCGGAAACGATCCAGGCGCATGCAACAACCTACCTCACACCCTGATAAGCGAAATCGTTCTCCCTTTTTATGACATTTTTTTGACAAACGGGGCCATCATTTGCAGGCTTGGCTGCAGATCCTGTCGTTTTTTTAACTGTTTATACTCTTGCGGAAAGACACTTCGTTGATCCAGATCCATCAATTTGAGGGACGATGGCTGCAGCTCCTTTAAAGTTAATTTCCTGGAGCGATTTTTTTTCCTGTCGATGTTCAGAAACTGGTACACATACACCGGCAAATACTCGAACTTATTTAGTGTAGGGCGAAAAACGAGAAAATATCTGATTTGGTAATGATTCCTCAACACCAATTAAAACTTTGGCGGATTTTTTTACCTCCGAATCGGAGGTATCTCAAATGATTAGGCTCACATAAAAACTTCGGACCTTCTAGCCAAATTGACCTAAGGAGTTCAGGGACGTCGCAACCACGAGAAGCAAAGTCCGCTGGATTTAACAGCAAAAAGACATGACGCCATGTAATACCTTCTGATAGCTCCTAAATTGTGTATTCAATGTAGCGTTATTTCTGATTCTGTCGAGGAATAAACGATTTTGCATTTCTCAAGAACTTGTTTCACGTATGACCAAAGTTGAGCCGAGAGAGTGGCGGCGCATAGATCAAGCCTTGGTATGGTTTTCATCTTTAATGGAAAAACTCTATTTTTTGCTTCCAGAAATCGAAAACAAACTTGACCATTTTCGATTTCTCAAATTTAAAGGCAACAGCCGTATGCTTTGCTAGAAGCGTCTGCGAAGCCGTGAACTTTAACAGCTGAGCACACACTGGCAAAAGTATATCTTGAGATATCACCGCGTGAAGATTCCGCAAATTTTTCTTCAAGCCTTCACAACCTGAATGCAATTCCATCGGAATCGCTTCATCCCATTCCAATTGGAGTTGCCAACGTCCTTGGAGGAGAATTTTGGACGTTATGCCAATTGGGCACAGCAACGGAATGAATAGTCGCGCACTCACTTGGAGAATTCTACGCTTTTTTGGCTTCACGTTTAAAACACTTTCATCTAAATGAAGCCGAATGAGTCTGCATGAGGATCCCCGGCATACCTAAGGCTGTGGTCGAATCGGCATCTTTGAAATTGGGATTTTTCCACACTGATCCCTTCAGTTAGTTCTGGATGGTTTCAAAACTATTTAGATAGTTAGAAGCCACCGTAATTTGGGATTTCGGACACTTGATTACACATTACATCATATTCAACGTGTCAATCTCATCGGCTCCAGTAAGCATGTCGTCCACATAAAAATCGTTGTAAATTATGTCGGAACCGATCTCATGGGTTCGTCATGTTTTCGTTATATAGACGAATCCCCACCATTAAAATTTCGTTTAATGACTGCACCGAAGACTACGCTGTAGCGTGGAACACGACTCGAAGTTTGGTTGAGGTATGAAATGATGTGGTATGAAATAGTGCGGTCTAAAATATTCCTGGTGGAATAATAATGACTGTTGAAAACATATGACTCGAGGTACTTGTACTTCTTCATAAAAGCAACGTTCATTTAGCGAAACGAACTGTCTTTCAGTCTTCTAAGCTCTAATGATAAGAATTGGCGCTTAGCCACATCGAATGAAGATCCAAGCATAATGGGATCAGAATTAATGGGCAGAAAAATTTCAAAACTCCCTGAACTCACATTTTTTCCAAAGTAATCCTCACAAGCAATTTGTTCTGCTGAATATTTGACTGATTTTCTATTTTCTGGGACAGTATCTAACTCAAAAAGCCTTTCAACATGGCCCACCAACTCCATGTCTTCCTTTGAAGGCTGCTGGTTCATAATGCTCTGAGAACCCAAATCTCGGTGATTATGATTAATTAGCCTCGAGTTTATTGTAGTCGACACTTCACTCTGCGAGACCGAGCTTGTCTGCTACTGTGAAGCAACGGTTAACCCTTGACAACCTTAGAGACTGCGCCAGGCTTTCCGCCATAAAATTGACCTACGATTTTGCGTCCTATAGTGCTCTTGCGAACCAAACTTGGCCAAACCTGTCACGAACTCAAACCACTTCTGTGGCCAGAAAGAAGTGCGTGGGCTCAGTGGAAACACGTCCAACCTGCGCAGGATGTGACGAAGCGTATACTCTATTGGCCTGACCTTGCGAGACTGAATTCTGATTTTTATTCGAAGCGCCATATCTGTGCAATAGCGTGTGGTGGGCGTGTGAACAAACTCTGAACTTAGAGGATATGCACTGGGAAACCCTTTGTCCAGATTGAAGGCTATTAATGCACTGCTGCTTTCCCTTTACAAAGTCGAACCGCTCCAACACGGGTATCGCTCGAAATCCAATTTACAATCGATAGATTGATGGATATCGATGGATCGATAGATTTTGAAGAAAATCAGTCAGAACGTGTCGACGGGCGCTGCGTGGCCACTGCAAATTGATTTTTTACTTTTGGCTATAATAATGGATAGGTTAGGTTAGGTAGATGCGGCTGCCAAGCTCGCTCGGAGCCCGGCACACTTAGGCCGGGTTCGGCCCGTTGTGATACCGCTTGGGATCATTCCCTCCCTGCAAATGAGATTTCATGTCAACAGTTGTCACATGCAGATGGTCTTATAAAGTTTGTGATCTTTCTGGGACACAACGTAGACATCTCCGAGATGTCGTTCAGAAAGGCAGAGCCTAAGTGTTGTAGCCTCCTTCTGCTGAAAGCTGGACAGGAGCAGAAAGGTATTCCACTGTCTGCACCTCGTCCTCGTCTCTGCAGCTGCGGCAGAAATCATTTTGTGGGGCACCCAGCCTGTTTGCGTGGATGCCTACTAGCCAATGTCCTGTGAGGGAACGTATGACTGCGCTGCACCTTTCACTGCCAACTTTGCAGAGCTCTGAGGTGCGCTTCTTATTAATGGTCGGCCATGTTTGCCGAGCTGTGCGACAATGTGGCCCTATTTGCCACTTTTCTCTTTTATGATGAGCTTGCAGGTGGCCATAGGCATAGAAATATCCTCCTTATCTTGCGACCCCCCTTCGCAGTACCAAATCTGGCCAGCTCGTCCGCTATGCAGTTGCCCTCGATGTCTCGGTGGCCTGGGGCCCATATAAGGCTGATAGCAAATTGCTGAGCCATCTCGTGACGAGATCTGCGGCAGTTCGCCACACTAGCCGAGTTCGAGGAGATCGCGTTAAGTGATCTGATCGCAGGCTATAATAATAATCCGATCTGATTCGGATTCGGCAAGATTCGGCAATCTGGTAGATATGACCATTCTCTGCCACAGGTTTTGGTCTTTTGTGTCGGCGGAAGGGGGTGGGGCGAAATTTTGAAACACACTTGTAGCAGTGAGCTTACTACAGTGAGCAATAAGAAATACATTTGTAACGAGTTCTGCAGTGAAAAATAACAAATAATTTTGTAACAGTGAGAGCTCTACAGTCAGTTCTAATAGTCTCTGAGATGTGTGGATGCCACAAATTTTCGTCCTTTTCGGGGGCGGAAGAGGGTGGGGCTAAGTTTGAAATAGACTTGTCTGCACAAAGATATCATAGGAATGTGGTTACAAAATTTTGTTGCTATAGCTTTTATAGTCTCTGAGATCTAGGCGCTAATGTTTTGCGCTAAGCAAAGCCGGCTATGCTACGTGTGTGTTAGAGAGAGACAGGGCGAGAAAAAATGAAATTGTTTTCTTGATGCTGGCTATAATAATAATACGATCCAATTCAGATTCTGCAATCTAGAAGATATGGTAACTTTCTACCATTCTGCTCATTTTGAGTATCGGGTATAACGAGGGGGAACGTTGTGAGTTGATGCGGAGACTGCAACTCTACATTTATACCCGATACTTAGTCAGTATGGCTCTCCTCCGGCATTCGCCGCACAGTGGCGAATTTCGCCGTTTCAGCTTGCTAAATTAATAACTTCTGAACGAATAGAGATAACTTCATGAAACATTTGAAAGAAAAATCTTTCAAAATTTTATCTGCTTACATTATGCTACAGTGTCTTCTACAGCTTCACAATAATGGATTAAAGTTGAACTTTGTTGCCGGTGCATATTTTGCAACGTAAAATGCTCAATTTCTATTTTTTTTTATCGAAAATTACTTTTAATGGTGTTTTTTACTATAAAATATTATTTTTTAATTAATTTTCAACTAAACCTAATATTAAAAAATTTAAATAAAAAAAATATTTTTTTTAATCTGAAAGTTGGTTTAATTTTGTTGTTTCTGTAAAATAATCCTCCACTTCCTGTTTGGTGGGAGGAATATCTAATAAACTTATAATTTCTGAAGAATAACTGCTTGCCGATTTAATTTGTGATCTCACATATCTAATGGATGAAATATATGGATCTGAAGAGGCTGCCAACATGTTGAAAAGGTCTTGGTTTTGCTTAATTCGTGATGTCTGTATTTTTTATTGTATTTATTTGTATTTTTTATTCCTGTATTTTTTGTAATCTTTGTTTTTCGTTTCCTGGGCTTCCTCTGACATCTCTCCAATTGGTATGCTCTGATGTTCAACAAAAATTTGACCATGTGCCTGAATTTTATGAAGCGTGGGAGCTAGCTTTGTTTTCAGGATATTTTTCCAGTAACAGCTCTGCAGTTTTCGAGGCATATTTATCAAACTTGCGGGTATTTTTCGTTCTTTGCAGTTTCAAATATTTAAAATAACACCCAATCTTCTGATAATGTCAATATCTTCAGTTATTAATACAGTAATTTTGTTTTTCTCAAAGAATGTCGGCGATGGGCTTCTATCGCTTGTGTTTCCAAATCCTTGTTTGGGGCAGTCCATTTTTAGTGATAGTTTGTGTAAGAATTTTTCTTTAATAATTTTTTCCTAGTCTTTTGTATTTCCTTGACTAGCGTGCTGTTTTCGAAAGATTCTCCTTCTCGCAGAATGGTATATGCAAGTTTTAAAATGAACTCCATACATCTATGTTAAGTCTTGCATGCAGAACCTGGTCAAAACGCCAGGTAAAGGTCCAAATACTAGCCTGCATACTCATACATAACCAACAACATAATTGAGGTAGCGCGAGATTGAAAATTATTCTAATATTAAGTGTACCTGAGCATATGGATTCATTAGTACCTACATTTTGAGCAGTTTTTCAACTTTGACTGGACTTTACAAAAATATTTACCTACATTTTCCCGAGATTTTTAATGTATATGTTCCTTGAACTATTTATTACCTAAGTCTAAAAGCCCTTTCTGCGCTTCGGAGCCGTTTGGCTTCTATACCGATTTACCTGTCACAACCTAGCACGAAAAACGGTCAAAATATGATTTTGTATGGGATTTAAGAGGATATCACAGGATAGCCGTTTTTGACCGTTTTTCGAGCGAGGATATATTTTTTAAAAGTCCAGTCAAAGTTGAAAAATAGCCTAAATTTTAGATGATTGGCAAAACAATTTTTTTAAACAGTTGCCCATGTAACTGACCATATTTAAAAAATTTTTTTTTAAGTTTTCTTCTTAATTAAGAAAAACAAAATCATACGTTACATAGTTATTTTTTTTTTCCACCTGAAAAATGCAGTATTTGAATAAAAGTTAAAAAAAATTGTGCGCACTGAAACAATTTTCAACTTTGAGTGCTCATATCTTTTAAGCTAAAAGTCTGAATTTTGAAGGTTTGATTTTTGAAAGCTCTGGAAAATTCTCTATCAAATGCGTATATTCATTGTATCCAAAGCGCTAAAAAAATCTCCGACTTTTGCCACCTCTTTTCGTCGAAATCGCCACTGTGCGCTAATATTAAACGACACGACAATCACGAAAATCAGAGTGTGTCGCCGGACGCGGCGTAATTTGTGATTTTTTTCTATAAAAAGTATCCACACTAAGTAATCTGAGAGCTATGGTCATTTTCTATGATTGTGCGTTTTTAGTTTTCCCGTGTCTTTAATATTGTGGATGCAAAGATTTTCGTCTTTTGTGGGGTCGGAAGGGGGTGGGGCGAACTTTTGAAACAAACTTGTCAAAGTCCGATATCACTGTAGTGTGGATACCAAATTTGGTTGCTCTAGCCTTAATTGTCTCTGAGATTTGTGGATGCCCCAGATTTTCGTCCTTTGCGGGGGCGGAACGGGGTGTGGCGAAGTTTTGAAACGAAATGGTCAAGGTCCGTTATCACAGGACTGTGGATACCAAATTTGGTTGCTCTATCTTTTATAGTCTCTAAGGAAAAGCCGATCATGAGTGTTAGAGAGAGACAGAGCGAGAGAGAATAAAATTGTTTTCTTGATTCTGGCTATAATAATTATATGCTCTGGTTTACTATAGAAGATATGGTCATCCTCTACGATTCTGTTTTTTCTGTTTTTTCGTATCTTTGAAATTGTAGATTCCACGGATTTTCGCCCCGTTTTGTAGGCGGAAGTGGGTGGGGCAAAGTTTTGAAATATTCTTGTAACAGTGACATATCACAGAAGTCCGGATGTAAAATGTCGTTGCTCTAGCTCTTATAGTCTTTGAGCACTAGGCGCTGATAGGGACGCACAGAAAGACAGGGTTTAATTGACTCGGCGATTGATGCTGATCAAGAACGTTCTGGACGTTACACACATCCATTTTCACCAAAAACCTAATATACCCCTATACTCATTTTGAGTATCGGGTATAAAAACATAGCAAGTCTGAGGAAAAAAAAACAGAGGCACATCTAAGTTATCCGCTTTGCCTAAAATGATTGAGAAAATTTTAATTCCGCACCTGCAACATCTCTGCAAGTCACTCAGATATCCAGCTCAGCATATATTTATAAGGCGCCCTGAACTATCACAAATTTATTACAGTTTACCTCTTTCATCGTCAAAGGCTTTCAAGCTATATTACAGACGGATGTTTTTTACAACGATTTCCGTAAAGCATTCGACTCTGTTCACAAATCCTTTCTGGAACAAAAACCTGTACCTTTTAGGGTTTTCGCCCAACCCCCCGAGATAGATTTCCATATACCTTTGTTCCGAATCCTAAAGAGTTCTTTTCAAAAACTCCTTCTCTTCACCAGTCAAGGTTTCTTCGGGAGTACCACATGTTACCACATGTACCACATGTTACACTACGGCTCGTTTCCCTGTGGGAATCGCCGGCTAGCTGTCGATACCAGTGCTGGGTAATTCCCTTGCCAGCCAAATGTAAACAAAGATAGAGAAATACAACTTCTAGGGACATCAGAACTAAGAACAATAACTTCACATATCAGGCCCAAAAATCACATCAACGACAAAGGGAGAACATCAAAAAGACGGCTGTCAAGTGGGTGAACTATAGTTGTTTCCACTTTGCGCGCCCGCCCTACCTGTGGCCAAACACAACGGTCATTTTGGCCACCCTCTGCTGGAACGGCTGCGGCTGGCTCAATCCATGTCTTACGCCACACGTCCTCCCTCTATATTAATTTACTCTTTCATATGTCGTTAAATATTCTTACCTTAATAACAGTTGATATCCGACTTCAATTTCTATAAAATTCTCAATTATTGTCCTAAGCTAAGACGATATTTGACAAATATACAATAAATCATATGTTACAAACAAAAGGCTAAAAAAAAAAAACACCAAAAAGTTTGACCCAAAAGTAAACAAACAAATCAATGATGAAATTCTTTTTTCAAATACAGAGATACCCTCACATATACGTATTTACGTGAGTTAATTTAACTCAGGACTGGCGGATACCCGCGTCACCCACTAAGGGTTAAAATTCTGCAACCCTAAATAAATAAACGTGTGTGTCGGTTTTTACCGGGTGTATACCGTATGCGGTGGCTGTGATACGGGCCGGCTATACTACGTTAAGCCCTATTTAAGTGGCCTTCTTTGTACTCACATTCAAATTTCGGTCTTAACCACAAAAATCTTCGGTGCTGGGCTAAATTTACACTTGCGTCCACGCTCTATAATTTCTATATTTATATTTCTCGAACTACGTTTTCTGATCTTTTCCACATCTATTTATCCGTTTTCACCGTCAGTAATACATCTAGCTAATTCAATCCTATTCCTTGTATCCCCAGTAGCGGATCCCAGCTCCCCCTGATACCACCATCCACCATCCAGCCACCTTGGAATTCTGATAGATGGCCCGTCGCCCACAGCCCTTTGCCAACTATCGCTCAGGTGGGACTGGTACACCACAACGAGTATTTCGCCATTCCTAGGAGGAACAATATACGTGGGGGCATGACCACCGGATTAAGGAACTCTCTTGAACACATGCTGGCGTGCCTTACATTCTTCTGCCGCGTCCAACGTAGTCCACACCCACACCTCACTACAGTCTCAGATCTTTGTCGTGGTACACTCCTATGGGACGGCCGTTTAGGTTCCACAGAACATACGCGTTTTCTCCTACTGTCTTCACTACACGGTACCGAATGACCTTGAGCGCGAATTTGGCATTAAGGAATTTGTCAATTCATTATGGACGAAATTTCGGCTGAATACCTCTTGTCCTGGCCTCGCATAGAACACCCGATCTCGCTGGATAGACCTCACCCTACTATGCTCGTATGCCTGATAAAGAATCCTATCCTGGATGAGTTGTCGCTCGTCCTGACTCTCCAGCAGCGATATATCATACGCGCCGATTGAACGCAGTCGCTTTGCCAGATTCTAGTATGACGCCTGAAAGTACATTTGCTGCCCGAAGACCATCCAAATGTTTTGTCTATCAGCTCGGTCAGCGACCCCGGAACCCACAATTTCCAGACGTATCTCTCCAGTTGATCCTTAACCATTCTTAATTCTATATAATTTCAATCCTTAACTCCTGTTATTCCTCAGATTCAGAGTCCGTTTCGAAATCCAGGATACTACTTGGATCCACTTATACCTCTTCAGTTATGCACTACATTGTCTACTCCTTTTTGGTGTTCCATGCCGAAATTGGAGGCCTGGAGTTGAAGGGACCAAGGTGCTGAGCGACCATGGCTTTCATGGCTATGATCCATTTGAGACTGGCGTGGTCAGTAATGACGGTAAATGGCATAACTTCCACGGATGGACGGAACTTTAGGATCGCCATGAGGGCTGCCAGACACTCCTTCTCTGTCATTGAGTAGTTCTTTTGGTGGCATTTTAGTTTGACAGAGAAAAACGCGATGGGTCTCTCGTTCTGCCATCCCGTTGGAAGAATACGGCTCCTACCCCATAATGTGAGGCGTCTCACTGTGTGTGCCGTCTGTACCAGGACTGGTGCCGAGGTGAGCGCAGCTCTTAACTCCCCCATGGCACGTTTTGCCTCCTCCGTCAGCCTAAATTTTAATTTTCCCGACTTCTTCAGGGTAAGTGGTAGGGCCATCTCCGCATTATTCTTCATAAAAATAAGAAGAGTTTTTCTAATTCAAATAATCGAAAACTTTGGGTATCTGTAATTTGATGTGTATACTTTGGAGCCGATCGATCTTATTCAATATGGACGAATTGCTTATATTTCTTCACAATTTAATCTCTTAGTCGAGCTTACCTGCGGTGGCAAAGCGGTGCGAATTCGCCAAGAGCGAGAGAGCGAGCTTTTATTGCTCTCCCGTTTTGCCCTAGCCTAACTTACACCACGGCCGTCAGCCATCGGGTGCTACAGTGGGATAAACGGATTACGAGTCGAAACAGGAGTCTCGGGTTCGTGGTTTGCCCTGAATAAGATGCGACTGTGCTGCACCTCCTAGGATACAGGGGGTCACGAGCGAATCGGCATAGTCCGGCGGAGAAAAGAAAACTCTCAGTGAAATAACCCCAATCCAAAGTGGCACTGTAATGTGCCGAGGAATGCATGGCCGAGGGGAAGCTCGGTCGCTAATATGCGGACTATGCATACCTGCCGACCTGCAACTAAATAAGACTTCCCGCGGCACGCGGGCTATGCCCCGGGTGACTAAACCTTTCCCGCCTACTCGTGGGACCAACAATGCCAAAGTCAAAAGTAAATACCAAAAACACCGCAAAGGAGCTCGGTACTCCCCTTAAAGTGCCAGAGGGAAAAGACCATCTCTCTTCAACCGCATCTGGGAAACCAGTGCCTAAAACGAAGGGGAAGGAGATGAAGTCGGCCCACCGTCGAGAGGCAGCAAGCGCTGCGAGGAGAGTTCCGAAAAGCCACGCGGCGACCGGCGACCCCTTGGGGCCGGGAACCCCTTGACAACCCCGGCAGGCGGCGTTTCTGCCTCGAAAGATAGACCCAAGTTCCCAGACAAGAGACGTGCGGCCTTTAACCTGGGCAACGATAACACTAATTGGAGACATAGACAAGGGTTCCAAAGACGAGCTCCAGGACCGCGTCCTTCAGGATATGGAGGAAAATGGAGGACCACCGCCCAAGTGTGAGGACGCCGGGTGGCACCAAGGCAGAGTGAAAGCCATGGCCTGGCAAAATGCTTGCTTGTCGGATCACATCTGGGTCAGAGCTGGACTCTTCGGAAAGCGACCACGATAAGACAATGGTGGAGGTAAAACTCAGGAATGTCGATGATACTCCTGCAGATAAGCCTCCACCACTGTAAGGCAGCAAGCGCTGCTCTCTTGCTGTCTCTCCACCGAGACAAGGGTGGAGCCGACATAGTCCTCATTCAGGAGCCCTGATTCCTCGGAAATAGGGTCTCTGGTCTGAGGACTCTTGATTATAAGCTATTCGTTGCTGACACCGCAGGTAAAACCCGCACCTGCATTCTTGCAAAAAGAGATTTGCACTTATTTTTGCTCCCAAATTTCAGCAATGAAAACCAAACAGCAGTGAGCCTCAAAGGCCAGGAGCGCTCACTGAGAATCTGCTTCACGTACATGGGTCACGACTAACCCGACCCCCTCTCCACAGGCCTAATCGTAGGTTGCGATGCCAACGCACATCACTGTCAGTGGGCAAGCACTGACACTAACAAAAGGGGTGTGTACCTTTTCAATTATTTACTGACCACTCAGATGGTCCTATTAAATCGGGGGAGGTGATCCCACCTTCATTATTTAAAACCGCAAGGTTTTCCTCACACTTGCCTTTCATGGGGTACAAGGGAACATCGCATCCTGGAGGGTCCTGGAAGAACACTCCTGCTCTGACCATAGGTACGTGGAAACTGTATTCTCCTTTTCATTACAGAAACCAGTTCAATTCCGGAACCTCAGGCGGACAAACTGGACTCGGTAATCAGACCATGTCTGTCGTGTTCTCCCTGAGTCCCCACCCGATGAGGAGTTTTCCAGGGAGTCCACGACTCGGCTTGTTAAGATCTTTACCGACTCGTGCAATAAAGCGCTCGATAAATCATGCCCCTCTGGCATGATCAGAGGCCGGAAGAAACCTGAATGGTGGAATCCGAAACTGGGGGAACTCCGGAAAGCTTCTCGGAGACTCTTAAATAAAGCTAAGGCTAAAAACGTTGCGCAAAACTGGACCGATTACAAGTCCAGTCTGTCAACATACAACAAAGAACTTAGGAAAGCCAAACTCGCCTCTTGGCTTCTTGGTTGAACCGTCGCGGCAGTGTTTAGGGGATTTTGAAGTCCTCGAGGATCGAGGTATTTTTCGCATAGGCCAGTAGTTACTGTGGCGTCCTCTTGGAGGCATCTTCCAGTGATGCCAGCACTGGCACGCCCAGGTACTGCCTCCTTGCCCTTAAGAGAGCAGGACAGTTGCAGATGAGATGTTCCAGGGTTTCGGTTGCCCGACGTTCGTCACATTTCCTACAGCTGTCTCTGTTTGTGATGCCTAGCTTTGTTGCATGCGCCTCAGCCAGGCAATGGCCCGTTAGTATTCCCACTAATAATCTGCAGTCCTTCCGTGGTAGGTGCAGCAGGTAGTGGCTGAGTTTATCATTGCGGTCCTTGCACATGATTTTCGAGGTTCTGCAGGCGGTGGTACTCCTCCACATACTTTCGGTTTGTGACCCGGCCTGCTTTTCTAGATCGCTTTGCAGCGTTCTAAGGGAGACAGGCACATTCTCGGTTCTCGTATTCGCCAGCCCGACGCCTTCCTTAGCTAGTACGTCCGCCGTCTCGTTTCCTTCGATGCCCTGGTGGCTGGGAATCCAGTAGATCCGCACTGACTTTGTCGTGTTTAGGGTATCTAGTGCCTCCCTGCTCGCCAAGACATTTCTGGAACTGACTGCGGACGACTGCATGGATCTTATCGCCGCTTGGCTGTCTATGAATAGGTTAAGCGCATCGTGTGCTCTTTCAGTGAGAAGAACGACCTCTACTGCTTTCCTGATGGCAAAAACCTCTGCCTGGAATATGCTACAATGGTTCGGTAGCTTATATGACAGCCTTATCTCAGGGTCTGTACAGTATAGGTCCGCTCCTACTCCTCCGTCCATCTTGGAGCCGTCCGTATATATATTGAGGTGCTCCGTTTGGTCTCTTCCGATTTTCCAGTCTTCAGGTCCCAAAGATGCGGTTGTTTTTACGTCGAGGCATGTTTGGGGGTCATGTAATCAGTTGATCTGGTCATTTCCCTTCCAATTGAACTATGCCCGTATTCTTGTGGTGACATATTTCCTGAAGCGATGAGGCGCTGTGCTGCGTTTCCTGCAGTCAGACGGGAGTGGATGGCTAGGGGTTCGATTCCAAGTAGGGTTTCGAGTGCTTTTGTTGGGGTTGACCTCAGCGCACCTGTAATACAGAGCAGAGACTGTCGCTGAGTCCTTTCCATAAGCTTATCGGGTCCATATCGGTACCTTGTACCTCTTGGTAAAGAGGATGAGGTCCGTCTTGTCCGCGTTGATACTGAGTCCTACTTCTTCCGCCCACTCGCGTATCTCCCTGAGTGTTCGTTCCATTAGTGAGCTGAGGGTCGATGGGCAAACACCCGTAATAAGTATGCTTATGTCGTCCGCATAAGCTGTTATTATTGGGGCCTTCCTTTCGTATCTCTTGATGAGGTCGTCCACCACCAGATTCCACAGGAGGGGCGACAGGACAACACCCTGGGGTGTGCCTCTGTGTGCCTCTTTCACCATGGAAGCGGTGCCTCACTCTGATTGCACCCGTCTGCAACCTAGGAGGTTCCTTATCCACAGGTTGATTGCTGGGTGTGGTTTTTATTGTGAAGGGCTCTCTCAATAGTAGCTACTACCGAGTGTAGTGCGGTCTCCACCGATTTCCCTTTAGTATAGGCATGCTGGTTGGTTGACATCAGTCCCCCTACCTCGTTCCTGGTGTATAAGTCCAGCAGCTTTTCTTTTAATATAAAGGAGGTAAGGCTTATCGGTCTATAGTCCTTGGGACTCGCATGGCTGCACAATCTGCCTTTGAGAGGAAGACAACTCTCGAGGTTCTCCATTGGATAGGGATATAGCCAGTACTGAAACACGCTGTGAATATTGCGGAGAGCCATGGGGTAATCGCCTCTTTGGTCACCTGCATCATGGCTGGGAATACTCTATCAAGTCCTGGTGCTTTTGTGCCCGCAAAGGAGTCTTTTGCCCAGTGGATTCGCTTAGTGGTTAACAGATCTGTTGGGGGGTGTTGTTCCTCGGTTGCTAGGTCCTGGTGCTCTTTGGCATCAGCGACCTCGGTTCACCCAGGGAAATGCTCCTCCATTAGTGCTGTTAGGGCTTCATCACTGCCCTCTGTCCACTGTCTGTCATCTAGCTTTAATTGGCTTTGTATGGTAGGCTGCTTAGAGAGCAGCTTCCGTAGCCGTGCGGTTTCTGGCACTTTCTCGATGTTGGAGCAGAAGGTCCTCCACGAGTTCCGTTGTGCTTTACGTATTTCCTTCTTGTAGCTCCTGAGTAGGAGTCTGTATTCCTCATAGACGATCCCTTCGTTCGCTTGTTTGGCGATCTTAAAGAATTCCTTGAGGTTGTCCCTTTAAAGAGGGAGATGCCGGCTCCACCAGAGTGGATTGGACCTCTTCTTCGTCCTCGAGGGTTTGCACGATGTGTGGTAGGCGTCCAGTAACGCGTTGGATAGGGTCTCTAGAGACTTCTCTATGTCCTCCGCGGATTTCACTGAGCCCGGACTCGCGAGCTTCGAAGTAACTGTATTTTTAAACTTTTCCCAGTTTGTATTCCGGGGGTTTCTATAGACTATGACCTTCGAAGAATGTTTGAAGTCGCACTTAAACTGAATGTACTTGTGATCTGAGAAGGAGGGTCTTTCGAGGACCCTCCAGCTAAATACCGTAGTACTGTTTCCCGTTGCAAGTGTTAGGTCTAGCACGTTGGATGAGGTCGGACCTACGAAGGTGTGCTCCTCCCCGACGTTTGCTATATATAGATTAGTTGCTAGTATAAAGTCTAAGAGTGACTCACCTCTATCATTGATGTCGGTGCTTCCCCACACATTGTGGTGGGCATTGGCGTCCGTCCCGATGACGAGTTGATAGTTTTTGGTGCCGGCTTCTGTCGCCAGGCTCCTGAGTTCGTCGGGTGGTGCGGATCTGTCGTGAGCCATGTAGCAGGAAGCCACCAGAAGGCGCTTTTCCTCACTTTCCAGCATCACAACCGTCGGGTCATCCGTGCTGTAATGAGACATAAGGTAAGCATAAATTCCCTTTCGTACGAGTACGACGGTTCTGTTCCTGCTTACCGATGTTGTGTAGAACAGGTTGTGATTTGAGGACTTTAGTCCGGCCACTGAATTGCCTGTCGCAATCCAGGGCTCCTGGACTAGAGCTTTGTCGGCGAGCCCTTGCTCCATGGCGATGAGGAGCTCCGCCGACGCTACCTTGCTTCTATGCAAGTTGAGCTGCAGAACACTCAACATGTGTGGCTGGCTCACTTGCATCCGACGGGTTGGCTACTAGCGTCAGGTCACCGTCTTCCTCGTCTTCGTCCTCAAGCGCAAGACCCTGGGCGGCCTCCACGATGGTCTCGAGACCTAAGTCCTTTTCCACCTCGCCTACCTGCAGGGTATGCGCGTCCTCGTCCTCGCGTCCTTGTCCTCAGGGTGGCGCTTTTTGAGGCGCAGGTAGACGCTACCCATGCCCCACGCCATCTTCCCGAACTTGGGATACCGCAGATCCTCTGCCTCCTTGTTTATTTGGAGGATCACACATTGGCCCCCTCGTTGGGTAGTGGGCTACCAATGTGTAGGATCCTCCAATCGGTCGTTGGCACGTTCGCGTTTTGCCGCAGAAGGAGCTTCAGCGCTCGGTCCCCCTGGATTGTGATGGGGAAGAGTACCTTCGCCTTAGGCTTGGACGGGATAAGCTGCCGGTCCACAACCTTCAGCTTAGCCCCCTCCCACATCGCCACCAGTTGGCAGACCGTACGCGTCAGCCACCTTAGGGTTGGATCGTCGTTGCACTTTAGGATCTTAACCCCATTAAGCCACCCAGCACCATCGAACGTGGGCATAGGGGCCGCGGGGTCTTCCTCCATGTCTGCAAACAGTGCGTCGACGAGACGCGCGTGCACAAGCTTCCACAGTGCCGCTGACATCTTGCCGCTTTTCTCGCTCCGGTCGATGAGTGCCACGATCAAATGTCGTTTGGTCACATCGCTGACCTTCGCTTTCGGTTTCGATGGCTTCTTGGCCACTTTCGGTGGAGGGGCTGCAATCCGGCCGCTTGCTCGCCGGAGTGTCTTTAATGGCACTCTCAGTCGAGCGTTGCCTCTTGGTGGCCGTCATCTCCTCCACCTTATTGGCATATTCGCCATTCGACGCCCTCATCTGTGGCATCTGGGCGTAATGTAGTCGGCCCTCCTCTACTCGCTGCTCGGCCCAGGCTAGCTTGACCTTCTTCTCCTGGGAGATGTCTGCTTTACCTTGCAGCCGGCTTTTGATGTTGAGGGCCGCTTTGTATTGTGCTTTGGCCTTCATCCCCTCCTTGGAACGCTTCGGCCCTTCCCTACGCAGGGAGCTGGTGCCTGGTTCCGGCGAGCGGAGAAGTCTCTTCTCCTCCGGCCTGCTTAGAGAGAGCACGCTCTCCAGATCTGTGTCTGTGTCGACTACGGCATCTGTGCGGCTCAACTTGCAGGCTGCGGAGTGAGTTGTTTTTGTTGTTGTTATTGTGGCAGTAGCTTTACAACTGACTTGGCCTGCTCCCGCTAAGTCTGAGGTGTGACAGATGGCGACACGCAGAGAGGATTGCTCCTCCCCGTGCCCGCCGGTGGTAGCAGTCACGCTTCCCACCGACGTTTGGGTTGACATCCCAACCCGTGCTTCATCTATCTTCGCCTCCATATTTGGCCCGAGGGTCCATACTGGTTAATATTTTTCGGGGGGACCACCCCCTAGCGTTTTAGCAAAGACTATACAATACCAAGATGTTGCATGAGCGACCAAAAAGCTGTTCTATGGCGGGTCCTAACATTAGAACCCAAAAGGCACGAGGGAGCGCACGGGGTTTCAATTCCCTTTTCGCCTGTACTTCGTGTCTACCGCGACCCCGCTGCCCATCGGTTTCGTCTGTTCGACAATTCTGGACTCTCGAGCCTCAGCAGCGTTGAAGCGGTGGTCGCGGATCGCCGATGTCTTTGGAGCGGCATAGTGGGACCTTTGGCCGTCTCAGCTTGCAAAATTAGTTAGTGAATAAATAGTGAGTTCAATAATTATTTGCACACTGAAAAAATGTTAAACTTTGAGTGCTTATATCTCCTAAACTAAAACTATCTTGAAAATTCGATTGGAAAATTCTCTGTTAGATGCGTACATTAAATTTATCTAAAGCACTCATACAATTTTTTTTACTATTTCGGCTGAGTTCCCACTGTGCCGCGCCAAAGACATCAGCGACCACGCTGCCCTACGGTTTCGGCACGCAGACGATTCATATTTTGTTTTCGTATTCTTTCTCTCGAGACACACCGACTCGACGCTGACCGAGGCATTGACGAAGCCGAGTAGCATTTCGGAGGCGCCCGTACCATGAAGCGTCAAAAGCAATTGAAAAAGAATTTGTTCCTCATGCAACATCTTGGTATTGTATAGTCTTTGGTTTTAGGCCTGACCGCCAGGCACCTCTAGCCAAGGCCCTGGTTCGGTTCCCCCGACTTTGAATCGGGAAGACGCCGCTAGACCATAGCCTTAGCTAGACACTGCATTTCCCCGGACAGAGCAAGCGACAGTGCATTACCCTTCTCCGGGGTAATGCAGTGTCCATTGCCCAGCCGGCACCCTCGTGCAGGGTTCAGCTAGAGGATTTTCGCCAGCCTGAAAGAGCTAAGCCTGGAGAACATTTCCTGGGCGAACCATACAAAAACCATACGCGGGACAAAAAAGCCATTAATTGCTTCAAAATAATTTACGGGGGTGTCTTCTCCCAAGGGTGCATCTCTAACACCTGGCTTCAGACCAAAGACGTTTTTATTTCCAAAACAGACAAACCCTCGAACACTGCCCGAAAAGATTTCAGACCCATTAGTCTATCGTATTTCCTTCTGAAGACGATGAAACGGCTCCTAGGGCTGCATCTCATGGCGAGCATTCCGCCCAGTCTGATCTCAGACTCCCAGCATGCCTATTGGAAGGGAAGATCCACCGAAACGGCCCTACACTCGATCACATCCATCATCGAAGCTTCCCTAAACTTTAAGGAGTGCACTCTGGTTGCCTTTCTCAACAAAGAAGGCGCCTTTAATAGCATGCTTCCGACCGCCATCGCGGGCGCAACATACACCGCAGGGCGGAGTCCTCTCGCCCCTCTTATGGAACGTGATAGTGAACGAACTGACGATGTTGCTATAGCAGTCTCCGGTAAATTTCCGCTGACGCTGTGTGAGTGCATGACAAGTACTCTCACGAAAATGTCGAGCTGGGCAGACAAATGCGGGCTAAAAGTCAATGCGTCTAAAACGGACAGTCTCGAGATCGATATGGCCTTATTGATCGAAAAAGCGCTCGGCGGAGCTATACAGACTCAGTAGAGCACAATGCTCTGCAGCTACTCGAGCCATCACGGGACACTTGCACGCCTCTAAGCTGTCAGTCCCTCACAATGACTTCTGCAGGAGTTGTCGCGACGAGGAAGAGGAGGAATCGGTCTTCCACTTTTTCTGTCATAGCCTGTCCCTTGGAAATCGTCATTTTCAGTTTTTTGGGGCCCATTTCCTCACGGACATTTCGGACCTTACCGAAATCAAACCTGGGATCCTGTCTAAATTCATCCAAGCCTCCGGATGGGACTGCCCCTAACTTGCAACAGTTTGCTCTTCTAGCTTTTAGGCAGGTTCGATCATGCTCTCGTTGAATACGGACGCGTTCCAACATCGCTGTGAAAGACTGTGCAAAAGCAATAAAAACGGACAAGCCCACTACAGTGGCAAAAACAAACATCTTACTTGTGCGAACACTTTTAAGTGCGCGGTACTCGTGAAACTAAGTGGCGCTCGCGAATCTAAGCGCGCGGTACCAGTGGGACTAAGCGCTGCTCGGGTTCCTTAGCGCGCGGTACTCGTGTGGCCCCCGTCAAAGCGGCCCAAAGCGGGCGCGACCTACGGTCAGTGCACGCGCCTACAGACAAGACCTCAACTTAGTCTGGGTTAAACGCCCAAATCTACCTGACTCAAAAATGGAACTACGTTCATCTAAGTCCATTACTAAAGTCTTTCGTAGCATTAACAAACCGTCAACTGCTAATCCAATGAGTTCTGCTACTGCCTCAGCTCAAGTAAACGACCAACGTGCTACGGATGGTCCCAATAACATTGCCCATAACCACAGCCAACTGACGACTCTCCTGTTTCTTGGCAGGACAGAGGAGCTCTTCCTCCTCCAAAAAGAAAACCCCACTCAACTGAACGCAGTCTCCTAAGTAATCAAAACCCTTCTTCCGCAAATTACTATGCGCCACTCGCGGACATTGACGACCCAACTGCCGACGGTACCGAAGATATGGACCTCAGCCCTCACAAGGACTGAATTGAATCTCCTATAACCAAACGCAACCCTCTGCCTCCTCCAACTGTCTTGGCTCCCACACTGCCAATTATAGAGGCTGTAGGGTCTACCAACAGCTTCTATTGAAATTGTACCCACAACCACCACAGTCAAATTGGGAAAACACTCATCAGGCGTATCCTAGGGGAAAGAATACTTCCGGGCGCACCCAGACAAACTCTCGCTCGCTCTCGAGAAACAGCAGACAGAGGGAAATGCCACGCAACGATATGCCCATTTCCCAGCCAAAAAGTCAGGAATTACATGTATCTTATGCTGAAGACGCTAGAGGAGCCTAGCACCGATCAAGGAGTATAGCAAGAGAGCCACGAAACCGGAACCCATCCCGTACTCGTACCCAACCAGAATCACCTCACAACACGCCTCTCGAGAACAAGCTAATGAATCTTGCAGAAAAGCTAGACCAATTCATGCTAATGCAAAACAGTCTCATGAAAATGCAAGAGCAGATCCTCAACATTCTCTCAGCCACTAGCCTCTCAAAATGTCTTACCGTATAGGTATTTGGAATGCGTCGGGCATAGCCAACAAAAGCCTAGAACTCAAAAACTTCATTACAACGAATCAAATCGACATTATGCTTCTCTCGGAAACGCACTTCTGCAGCAGAACAACATTCAAACTAATACGATATGAACTCTACACTGCAAATCATCCCTCCGATAGTTTCAGAGGATGATCTGCTATCCTCATCCGCAGCAGCCTCAAGCACTTCCCAATCAACCCCATTACAGATGGCCAAATTCAAGCCGCTAACATGGGCTAAGCACCTCTCTAGGAGAAACAACTATCTCGGCTATCTACTGTCCTCCGGCTACCTTATGGACAAGTTCTCAGTTCCGCTCTTTACTATCTAGTTTTGGGCCATAATACATTACAGCTGGGGACTGGAATGCGAAGCACCAATGGTGGAGAAACCCTCGCTCCTGCCCTAGAGGTCGCGAAATCCACGACTATATAGTCTCAAGTGGAGCCAACATTCTTGCCACTGGCTCTGCAACCCACTACCCATACGACTCCAACAGATCGCCTAGTGCCCTGGATTTCGCTATCTACAAAGGCGTTCCCCATAGATTCCTGCACATACAAGCGAACTTCGACCTTCCCTCCACGTACCGCTTCTCATAGAAATGCACTTATCCCCTGTCAACTACCCTACTAAACAGAAGCTCCTGCACAGTCGAGCAAACATTGAGATTTTTCAAACCCATTTGGAAGATCACATTCGACTTAACGAGAGATTCGAGGAAGCAGCTCTCTCCACAGAACCACCCACGTCCGAGAAGCGCTCGACCCGACCTGCTGCAACAAAGCTCCTGGGCACGATTTAATAGATGCCCGCATCGCAAAACTGCTTCCACGCAAGGGAGTTATGTTTCTAGTTGCACTTTACTACGCCATCCTTCCCATCGGCCACTTCCCCACCCAATGGAAGTGTGCAATGATTGTGATGATACTAAAGCCAGGTAAACCAATGTCAGCCCTAGAGTCATACAGACCAATAAGCCTACTGCCAGTTTTCTCCAAGATATTCGAAAGAATATTCTTGAGCAGAATGGTGGCAGAAAACTGCGTCAAGGAAGCTATTCCACAGCATTCTGGCACAAGGGACTTTTATATAAACTAAAGATTCTACTACCCGCCCCCCAGTATTCAGTCATAAAGTCATTTCTGAGAGAAAGAACGTTTATTGTCACAATCAAGGACGCTATTTCAGACATAAAAATTATCAGCTGGAGTTCCACAAGGCAGCGTTCTGGGGTCAATCCTGTACACATTGTTTACATGCGACATGCCGTTACCACACGTCAACCCAAGCAACTTCCTGGTCGCCATCTGGTCTGATGAGCTTGTGAGGTAGCTCAAAGGGGGCCTAGCTGAGGCCACCGGACGGGTCGCGGGTTGCGGATAGCGAACGGCCTACCTCGGTAGGTCAGCTGCGAATAAGCGGGCATCCCTCACGGGAGAGTACCGAAATAAGCAGTCCCGGACAGCCAGCGGGTGTTCGCGAAGTAGCAACACTGACGATGCGCTTGTGGTGCCGCCTCAATAAGTAGCTCACACACTCCCATCCATACACAATACCTACCCATATCCCAACCCCCACATCCACCTCACACCGGGCCGGACTAAGTGTGTTACTCGACCCGTGCCGAGAGTCAGCCTGGCTGGGGGCCCGGTATAAAAAATAGCCCAGTCTCTAACGGAGGGCTCAGGGACTTGGCAGCCCCCTGTTCTAATGATGCCTTACCCGGGCAACGTGGATCTCTGCCCGGGCTGACCTTTCCCTTTCTCTGCATCTCGTGGGAACAAGATGTATAACAATAAAAACAAAACCAACAAAAAAACAAATGAGTGCGGCGCTCCCCAAATGCCAACTGGGAGCAATCCCAAGCTCGGGAAGGCAGCGGCCCAAAGGCCTGGCCCAACCGGCTCTATAGTGGGGAATACCCACAAGGTGGAAGGTGCCTGTGCGAACCCGAGGGGGTCCCATCCCGAATCCGGTGTGGGTGGCAAGGTAACTCCCGAAGCTGACACCTTGGAAGGGAAGCTAAGCAACATTGCGGCTGCCCGACCTTCTGGTAAAGCGGAGGGGGTTGACTTGCCGTCGACAAGTGCCCAAGCCAGACGATACTCATATGCCGAAAAGAGGAGTGCAGGGCACATACTCCGTCGGCAACACGCCAGCAGTGAAGCCAGCCCATCAGCCGAATGGCTGAAGAAGGTGGAATGGGCTTCGGCCGTACTTCCGGAGTTCACCTTTGAACAGAAAAAGGTGGCTCCCCAAGCCAAGAGGCAGCGCTCGCAGGAGACACCGGGACCGGTAGCAAAGCGCTCCAGAGTGCTGCCAAATGTCTCCTTTGCGCAGATTGCCAAGGAGAGGACGCTAATTGGTGTCCTCGACAAAGGCAGCGCAGAGGGGAGAATCCCAAGGAGTCAGTGGAAGTGGGTGGAAGCGGCATTGGCCGACCGCTGCTTCGAACTCCTCGACAAAGACCCTGGACCTCCGCCAGTCTGCAAGGACATGGGGTGGTTCCAGGGCAACGTAAAGATAATTGCCTGCGAAGACGAGCGCTCTGTGAAGCTGTACAAAGCGGCGGTAGCGCAGGTCGGCGAGGTTTATGCTGGGGCGAAACTCGTCGCAGTCGACTGGAGCGAGGTGCCCAGCAGACCGAGGGCCAGAATTTGGGTGCCGGCTACCTTTAAGGAGCCAGAACGCATCCTCAAGATGTTGCAGAGGTGCAACCCAGGACTACCAACCTCCGATTGGAAGGTAGCCAAAGTTGAGACGACACAAGGGCCGACTAACCAGGCAGTTCTCGTTCTCAATAAAGAGTCGCTGGCCCCGATAGAGGCAGCAAAAGGAGAGCTCAACTTCGGCTTCAGCTCGGTCACCATCAAGGTGTACAAATCGGACGCGGCGGCCGCGGCGCTTCCTGTCGTCAACCCAGACGTGCAGGATGTCGTTGCGGAGATCGAAGCGCCTGACGACGAGCTGGAGCCAGACCAGGAAGGCTTCTCCTCAGACACAGAACTGATGCTCGACTTCGAGTCAATGTGCCGAGAGAGAGTCTCAGATGACTCGGACGCGGACATCACGGTGGTGGAGAATCTTGAAGATGGTCCTAAGGATCCTTCAAATAAATCTCCACCACTGTAAAGCAGCATCGGCTGCTCTCATACTCCGCCTAGACGCAAGCGGAGCCGACGTAGTCCTGATCCAGGAGCCTTGGGTGGTAGGAGGCAAGGTCTGTGGATTGGGGACGAGGGAATACAAGATCATTGTATCCCAAAATGAAGGTAAAATCCGTACCTGCATACTTGCTAGAAAGCACCTAAATATCTTTCTGCTCCACAATTATAGCGATGGAGATAACACGGCGGCAAGCCTAGAACTAAGAGGTCATCATCTCAGGCTGGTGGCATCCTATATGGCCCACGAGGAGGATGATCCTCCGAGCGACCTTGTTCGCAAAATAGCCAGCGACAGCGAAAGGACGGACAAAGACCTACTTATAGGTTGCGATGCCAACGCCCACCACACCCAATGGGGGAGTACGGACACGAATGTAAGGGGTGAGTCACTGTTCAGCTTCATCCTGAACTCAAATTTATTCATATGCAATCGGGGTAATGACCCCACTTTTATAATTAAAAATCGGCAGGAGGTCATTGACCTCACGCTAGTGTCAAGCAAACTGTTGGACACAATCAAGAGCTGGAGAGTCCTAGGAGACCACTCCTTCTCGGACCACAGGTATATCGAGACGATATTATCCTTCGATATTCCCAAACCAACAGACTATATCAACCCCAGAAAAGACAACTGGGAAAAATATAGCACAACGCTGGAGGAGCTACTCCCTCCTAACGCCCCTAACTGCCCGAACACTGAAGACAACCTAAACCGTCTTGTGTACAGGTTTACGGATGCGTGCAACAAAGCCTTCAAGGCAGCATGTCCCTCTACCAGACCAAAGGGAAAAAAGAAACCCCCCTGGTGGTCCAAGCAACTAGACACCCTTCGTAGAACTTGCAGGACTCTATTCAACAGAGCCACAAGAACTAAGGAGGATACTCACTGGGCAGACTATAAAACCAGTCTAGCACTATACAAAAAGGAAACGAGGAAGGCTAAAAGAGCCTCCTGGCAAAAATTTTGCTCCGAAATCGAGGAAACCTCGGAGGCCGCAAGACTCCGGAAAGTTCTCTCAAAAACCACCCCCTCGGTAGGGTACCTCAAAAAGAATGATGGCACGTGGACCAACTCTAGTGAGGAGTCCCTACACATTTTGCTCGACACGCACTTCCCCGGATGCACATCCACCGAGCCGTCTTACCTCCCAAGAGAGGGATCGGTAGAATCGATGGACCATATCCTTACAAAACGGAACATAAGTTGGGCAGTAAACAGCTTCAACCCGTTTAAATCGCCAGGCCCGGACCAGGTAATCCCGGCCCAGCTTCAGAGAGCCGGGGAGACGGCCATCAACTGGCTACACAGTATCTTCAGGAAGATACTGGCGGTATGCACAATACCGCAAGCGTGGCTTAAGGCTAGGATAGTTTTCATCCCTAAAGCAGGCAAAGCCTCACACTCAACCCCAAAAGACTTTAGACCAATCAGTTTATCGTCTTTCCTACTCAAAACCTTTGAGAGACTTATCGGGTTACAATTACGGACCACCATAAGTCCCCAGCTGTACTCAAGTGCGCAGCATGCCTACCGGAAAGGAAAATCCACGGAAACGGCACTTCACGAAGTGATCTCGAGTGTAGAAAAATCCCTGCATCTCAAAGAATACTCACTAATAGCTTTTCTCGATATCGAGGGAGCCTTCAACAACGTCACACCGGGCGCCATTACAGAAGCCCTGACTGACCTGGGGGTGGACCGTCACTTGGTGATGCTCATTGATCAATTGCTCATACGCAGGACGGTGACATCATCGATGGGATCGTCCACCCAGTCAAGGTATGTCAACAGAGGAACCCCGCAAGGGGGAGTTCTGTCTCCTCTTCTATGGAACATTGCAGTCAATAAGATTCTTTGCGACCTGGAAGAGGGGGGCTGTAAAGTAGTGGCATACGCGGATGACGTTGCAATTATCTTTGCGGGGAAATACCCCCAAACACTATGCGACCTAATGACCGCAAAGCTTGCTCGATTGTCCGAATGGACAGAATCGCGCGGATTGGGACTAAATCCCTCGAAAAGGGAACTCGTGTTATTCACAAAAAAATACAAGGTCCCGCCCCTCAACCCCCCAACACTAAACGGATACAGGCTCTCCTTCAGCGACAGTGCCAGTTACTTAGGGTTGGTAATTGACAAAAAGCTTAGCTGGAACCTGAATGTCAAGGATAGAGTGAGGAAGGCAACGACAGCACTCTATACTTGCAAAAAAGCTATCGGCCTAAAGTGGGGCATGAACCCAAGCATAGTCCGATGGATATATCTGGCAATAGTCAGACCTATAATACTCTACGGAGTTACTGTCTGGTGGCCTGCCCTAGCGAAAAGGACAATAACCAATCAGCTGGGCAAGGTTCAGCGAACAGCCGCCCTCTGCATCAGTGGAGCTCTTCGAACTACACCAAATGAGGCGCTAAACGCCATGTTATGCCTTCAGAGCCTTGACTTTGCAGGAAAAGAGCGGGCAGAAATGGCAGCAATACGTCTTAGGGACTCTGAACAATGGGTACCCCAGAACATAGGTCACTCATCTATACTAAACAAAAACAACAAGGTCCCAGCAAGAACGGACTATCAAGTTCCAATGGAGCACACGGAGACTCCATTCAGCATAATCATCCCTCATAGAGACGATTGGCTCGAGGGACCCCCCGGCCCAGACGGGGCCATAAGCATCTTCACGGATGGCTCAAAACTGGACGGCAGGGTTGGAGGAGGAATCTACTCTGAACAACTTAACATAAGGCAATCTTTCAGGCTTCCGGATCACTGTAGCGTCTTCCAAGCGGAAGTTACGGCAATCAGGGAGGCTCTGTACTGCCTTCATACGGTTACCACCACGGCAACCAATCTAAACATCTACAGCGACAGCCAAGCTGCGATCAGATCACTTAACGCGATCTCCTCGAACTCGGCTACTGTGGCGAAGTGCCGCAGATCTCTTCACGAGATGGCTCAGCAATTTGCTATCAGCCTTATATGGGTCCCGGGTCACCGGGATATCGAGGGCAACTGCATAGCGGACGAGCTGGCCAGATCTGGCACTACAACCCCCCTTCTCCAAGATAAGGAGGATATTTGTATGCCTATGGCCACCTGCAAGCTCATCATAAAAGAGCAGTACACGCTACTGATAGACAACAAGTGGCAAACAGGGCCACGTTGTCGCACAGCTCGGCAAACATGGCCGACCATAGACAAGAAGCGCACCTCAGAGCTCTGCAAACTAGGCAGGGAAAGGTGCAGCGCAGTCATACGTTCCCTCACAGGACACTGGCTAGTAGGCACCCACGCAAACAGGCTGGGTGCCCCATACAATGATTTCTGCCGCAGCTGCAGAGACGAGGACGAGGAGGAAACAGTGGAACACCTGTTCTGTTCCTGTCCAGCTCTCAGCAGAAGGAGGCTGCATTACTTGGGCTCTGCCTTTCTGAACGACATCTCGGAGATGTCCACGCTATGTCCCAGAAAGATCGTCAACTTTATAAGGGCATCTGGATGGGACAACTGTTGACATGAAGTCTCATCTGCAGGGAGGGAATGATCCCAAACGGTATCACAACGGGCCGAAACCGGCCTATGTGTGCTGGGCTCCGAGCGAGCTTGGCGGCCGTCTCTACCTAACCTAACCTAACCTGGTCGCCACTTACGCTGACGATACTTCTATATTTTCATCATCCACCTGCTACAGAGCCGTTGCTGAACAACTTCAAATCAACCTCGAATCCGTGGAAAAATGGGCAAAAAACTGGAACATCACAATTAACGAAACAAAGTCAGTTAACGTAAATTTTACATTAAGAAGCAAGCACCCACCAGACCTAACCTTTAACGGAAATATAAATCCGCGCAAGAGCAGTCATTGCTACCTCGGTGTCCACTTCGATAAAAGACTAACTTGGGGACCACATATCAGAGCTACAGTCATCAAATGTCAAAACAAACTCAAAAAGTTGCACTGGCTCATGAACTCAAAAAGTAAACTTCCCCTACGCAATAAAGTCTTATTGTACAAGGCAACGATAATCCCTATATGGACATACGCCATTCAAGTCTGGCGATGTGCAGCGAAGACGCATCTGAATAAAATCAGAGTCATGCAAGCGAAGGCTCTAAGGGGGATGACAGGTGCCTCGTGGTTTGTTCGGACCACAATGCTGGAAAGAGATCTCCTCATCCCAAAAGTTGGAGATCAAATTAACCATCACAGCAGTCGATACAACGATAGGCTCATTAACCATCAAAATGAAACAGCTAGAGGATTACTGCACCCCCACATCCCACGCAGACTCAAACGTCTCAACCCATCGAACATAAAAAATAGAAAAATTTGCTATTATATACATCATTAAAATGTATATATAAACCTAATCATTAAACTCTTAAAATATGTAGTAAGCCGATGTAAATATCACTAATATTAGATCAAAGTTTAAGTAAAGCTGATTTCTAATAAAATAAAAAAAAAAATATAAGTAAAAAAAAAGCTTTTAGGCATTGAGAAGGGACAAACGCCCTTTTGTCATCACAATGGACATTTCTTTTTACAGGTCCAAGTGAGCTTGGGGGGGTTTTATCGATCCCCCTAGGCTACCGCCTCAGCCTAATCTAACTAACACCAGACTTCATAGCTACGATTAAAGATTTAAAGCTAAAAAATATTTGATTCCCCGCAACGTCACGGAACACCGGCGCATTGAAGGCCTGCACTGCTTCAATATATTGGTAGCGGCGCCAACTCCAATGCTAGTCCTGATTTCGGATACCCTGAACATGCCGTCCTCTTCTGCGTGCGTGGTGATGACCCTTCCGACGAGCTACTCCAGCGGCGGCAGACTGTCCTCATCTACAAGGACCTGGCCTGGAGTTCATTATCGAATCGATGCTCTTCGGCGGTTAGGAGCGCCCGTAAGCTCTTGGCAGTTTTTACACATACCTCCCATGTGAGGAGCTCGTGGCGGTATGAACCCAAATTCGCGTCCGTTCCTTGATGCGAAGTCGCGCATTGCGTCCCCTTGCTCCTAGAGCCTGATCCGCAGAGCACTGAGGTAGCGGCTCGCTCCGACGAAGTTCGGCGCGTTGTCGCAATGAACGACTTGCCTTCCGCGAATTTTCAATAGTCCACTGGTCCACAAAAATAAACGACACAAGTTGAAAATGTGCGGAGAGCACGGTGTCGATCTGCGGGTAAATTCTCTATGAGATGCGTCAACAATCGAGGCTTGCATTTAAAACAGCGCATACACGATCGTACTGTCTGACTGCAGACTTCCTGAGCATTTACTATCAAACATTCTGTCGAAGGATGCTCACAAGTGCACGTAGGCCGACATGAAAATTCGAATGGTGCAGATGACGAATATAGCTTCGCACGAATTGCGAGCGCTTAGTCAAAAGCAGAGGAAACTTGGCATCGTATGATATAGGAGCTTTGTCTAGACGTCCTCCCACTAGCAACAACGAAAAAATACACCAAGTTCATGTGTCTTGAACTTGATGACATCTAACAGCTAAATTCGCACAGCAGCGGTCAGCCCGACCGCAGTCTTCCTCTTTTACAGCTGAAGATCCTAGAAAGGTTCGAAATGATTGTTCTTGGGCCAGTCCTTCGTTCCAAATTGACGCCACGTAGCATCATCTGACCATAATCTTGAATCTCAGCCACTCTATTCGAAACGAAAGTCGACAACGACGTTGGATGAGACAGGATCCAATGAAGAGTTTTCTCTGAATCCGACCAATAAACAACTCGTTCGATGGGAACGTTTAATAGGGGCTTGATTCTGTCACAGAGGTCTGCGAGAAGGTGAGCGGCACATAACTCAAGCCTTGATAGCGTTGTGATGTAGGGCAAAAGTATGCAATTATTTAACTCTCTCTTTTCTTTATTTTTATGAGCGGGACTTGAGTCGAAAAGTCAGGGTCAGATGTTTAATGTTTAGAGTTAAACTATTGACAGTTAAACTGTGTAAAAATAGGAATGTACAAATCATAAAATTATCAGCTACTGGGAAGTTCGGTACATAATACAAGGCAATAGCTTAAATTATTCATTAAGGAAGATTTTACGTTATTATAGTTGCGGCAAAGGCTACGGAAAGATTCTTGGTCAGAGTAGTTTGAAGGACAGAGAGGAAGATGCAGGGAAAAGTAATGCCTAGTCGGGCGGGATGGGACAGCAATATTGGTAAGGCTAATGAGGGCCGAGGATTCAACCTCGCCTAGGCGAAGTTTGTGGAGAAATAGAATTCCATGACAAGTCCTACGGCTTTCAAGAGAGTGCAGCCGAGTGTCATAAGAAGGAAGATGACGAGAGGGGTGTCCTAATTACGCGCAGGGCAAAGATAAGGAATTGTTTATGAACGGACTCGAGCAGATACGGGAGACCAGATACACGAACCATATTCCAAGATAGGCCGTACAAAAGAAACCTAAAGTAGTTTAGTGGTATAGGAATCAGAAAATTCTTTCGACCATGTTTTGATAAAGCCAAGGACTTCTTTGGCTTTATTTTAGCGGTTATATGAGAATTAAGACATAAGTTATGTACGAAGATAATGCCCAAGTCATTAACTTTGTAAAGGCGTTCCAAGGAAGTGTTGTTAATTGTGAAGTCATAAATGTAAGGCTTGTTGCGATGAAAGGTCATGACGCTACATTTGGAAATTATAAGAGGGAGAGCGTTAATAATACACCAATTGCTGAGAGCGTCGAGATCCTATTGAAGAAATAACGGGGACACCGGATCGCTGTAGGAAAAAAATAGCTTGACATTATCAGCATACATTAGGACTCGTGAATTAGTTAAAACTTGGGGAAGGTCGTTGATAAAGAGTTTAAATAATAAGGACCCGAGACTGCTACCTTGCGGCACACTCGAAGAGACAAAAACTGGTTCAAAAAAAAAAGAAGATTGGAGGTAGACACGCTGAGAACAATTGCAAAGGCACGCATTATACCGGAGTCGGAAGTTTTAGTCGGAAATCCTAGTAGAGATAGTTTGTGGATGAGGAGATTGTGATTAAGTGAGTCGTAACTGAACTACGTCAGTTTGACATTGCTTTGCAAGTCCGGCAGTTACATAGGACGAAAATTCAAGGAGGTAGGAAGAAACTGAGCGACGTTTTGTAAATCCATGCTGTGATTCTGATAACAAGGATATACAAAAGTGTTGGAGCAGAGAAGTAATAATTTTTTCGAAGAGCTTAGGAATGGCAGTTAAATTGGAGATACAACGGTAGTTTGAGACATCTGATTTATACCCCTTCTTATGAATAGGAATTATGTATAATTCCTTCCAGACGGTGAGAAAATCACCAAGCTCGAGAGAGAGGTTGAACAGTTTTAAGAGAGGCACGCAAAGAGAATCCGCACAAAGTTTAAGCACGACACTGGGAACCAAATCTGGACCAGTGGAGAAAGAAAATTTACATGATTTTAAGGCTAAGATTTTAGTTAGAAGGCCATCATAATCAATAAATGGGGTGTTAAGGCAAATCAGTTGCCTGCCTATATATATATATCTATAATTATACCTAAGAGACAGGTATGAAATCACGCTCTTGAATTGTAATGTCGTGCGCTCTTATACCATGTTGCGAACGGAGCCTATGCAAGCAGCAGCCGCTCATGAAGAGGGCGCCGCTTTAGAATAAACTCACTTATAATTGAAAGTCGATTGAGTGCACAAGTTTGATCTGTCGGTCTGCCTGATTCCAGTGTCTAATTAAACCCTCAGAAATCGTGCCTAACGACAGGCTATTTAGCACATCCATTTTTGCGCCCCCGGGTGGACACTGATTTTCTGGATTTGACAGAAGTTGGATTGGATTAATCTGGGCGCTTCGTTGGATATCCCCATTGGATATTATCCCTCGCTCGTTGCTGTTGCTGTTCCTGCAGTTGTCATTGGTGGCCCGCTGGACTTGAAACTTCGCTACTCTTGAGAGCTGCTCGTGGGTATTCCTGGTTGGTATGAACTTGTGGGAGGGAATGCATCGGTGTACAAACAACCATTAATCAGTGCCACATGTAAATCAAAGTGCCCAATTATTTAATTAAAAATATATAAATAACTACGTATAAAAAAGGCCTATGAATAAATTATTCAATAAAAGTGATTCGGCTAGGTATCTGTACGTACACACATTCAAAGTTATTTGATTATACAGTGCGTGATCATTTCCAAAATGAGCCGACAAGCAAAGGAGAAACGGCGATAGTTTCGCGCGCAAGCTCTAACCGATGCGTATCATTCCCCCCTCGCCCGTCTTCGTCATAATTTTTCGTTTCTGCTTTGCGCGAACGGTTCTTGCTGGACGCTCTTCGTTTTACAGCGCAGCTGCACTTTTGTGCTCTCTCATTCAGCGCTCGCTTGCTCTTTATCGTTTCGTGTTCTCTCCTTGTCTCCAGCGATACTCGCTAACACTCACATACATTGCACATACCATTACTTGTGGTTTAAGTGCATCTCGGCCGGTCGCTAAAGAAGCATACGCATATACGCGCATTTTAGCTGCGTTTCGGTGAACTACAAGCTCGACTCGAACTCGAAAGCGTTGGCTTGTAGGTATTTTGGCGATCATCTCTCTCTCTCTCGTAGTCTCTAGCACGGTAATAGCATTGGGCTGTTAGCAGGCAGAACAAATTTGTGAGTGTAATTGCTGAGTGTGACAGTGGGACAAGTGCCATTTTGAGAAACAAAAATTTCATAGAACCAAAATGCCTGGAAAAAGGCGAGGAATGTCTAGACAATCTGCAGTGGTTGACGATGTGGAGTCGTTAGATATTCTTCGCAAGCTGAGTGCAGTTAAGAAAGATATCAATCGTACATGGAGCGTTCTTAGAGATAAACAGTTTTCCTTTTCAAAGGCACAATTGCAGTGCCGCATGGAAATATTAGAGTCATATATTGAACGGGCTTTCCAATTACAAGTAGAAATTGAGGATGCCAACCCAGATTTAGCTTCTCGAGCCGAGCTTGAGGACTTATGCATTGAGGCTAAATCCACGCTCAAGTCCATGTCTGCTAAACTTCAGCAACGGACAGCAAATGAGTCGGTATTAAATACGACAATTGCTACAAGTAGACATTTACCGCCAGTAAAATTGCCCAAATTCAGTGGTGATTATACCGAGTATAAAAATTGTATCGGCCTATTTAGTAGCAGTGGATAGCGATCCCACATTCAGCAATGTGGAGAAATTTAATCATATATTGACTTGCTTAGAGAAAGAAGCGCTAGGAGCAGTAAGGGTTATCCAGTGACCGAACAAAACTATCCGAAGGCCCTTAATGAAGGTATACGATAATGATTGTTTAATATTTTTTAATATTGCAAGGTCCGTCTGCATCTGGGCTGAGATTCCTTCTTGACACAGCTTCTGCTATTTACGAGTCGCTATTGTCTGTAGGAGATTATAAACAAATTTCGGATGCTTTACTGATACACAGTGTCATGTCCAAGGTAGATAAAAAAAACCCGCTTTCGATGGGAAGAGAATCTGGACTATCAATCCATTCCATATTGGACAAACTGTGTATCTTCGCTTCACAAACGCTACCAACATTTATCTGCAGAAGAGACGAATTCAGGGCAATCTAGAGGAAAAAAGACAAGCCAGGATTCACAGAGCAATCTGGAAAGACTTTGTTGACTGTGGCTCAAGCCAACCCTTCTCAAGATCAGAAATGTTCATTTTGCAAGGCAACTGATCATTTCATCACTTCTTGCTCGGCTTTCGCTGCGGCTTCAGTTGCAACCCACTTCCAATTTGCTAAGGGAGTTCCGCTATGCATTAATTGCCTACGCAAAGGACACGTTGTATCAAAGTGCAAATCGTTACATTGCAGAGTCTGTTCCAAACCGCATAATCAAAGTGCAAATCGTTACATTGCAGAGTCTGTTCCAAACCGCATAATACTTTGTTACATCGTTACACAACTGACTCATCCACAAGTCAAGCTGCGTTGGACAATCCGCCTGCAAGAATTTTAAAAGCACGTCCGCTAGTTTCGAATCATGAAATGGCACGCGACAATGACCAAGTAATTTTAGCGACAGCAGTTGTTGACATTAAAGGCAGCTCAAGCCAACATCAGCCAGCCAGAGTATTGTTGGACTCTGGTTCTCAAGTGAACTTTATCACCGATGAATTGGCAAAAAGTCTGCAGTTAAAGAGAACTAGAAAGCATATTAGTTTGTTAGGTATTGGAATATCCAGCTTATCGGCAAGTTGTGCAAGCCACAATCTGCTCTCGCATACACCCATTCGAAATGGTGGCAGATTTCGTGATTTTAAAATCGATTTCCTCGTACCATTCAGAAAAAGCAGTTCCGCCTGATACCTTAATGGATGCTACTGAGAGCTATCCACTGGCTGATCCAGTCTTTTACAAGCCACAAAAAGTTGATCTGCAATTAGGTGCAGACGCCTTTTTCGATATCTTAAGTAATGGTCAAGTAAATCAGGGCAGAGAGGCACTAACCTTACAAAACACTGTTTGGGTGTGTGGTGTCTGGACGTTGCAATTCCAAAGGCCCTCAAGCCACATTAAGTTTCTCTATGGTGAGAACAGTTCAAGAAGCCTGCCCGCTCGACAGCTTGGTCAAACGTTTCTGGGAGTTGGAAAATGTTCCAAATGCATCCATAGAAGGACTGTATACCCCCGAAGAAACTATGTGTGAAAAATCCTTTATCGACACTATCACACGTCTACCCTCCGGTCGATTGCAAGTTTCTTTGCCATTTAAGTCTAGCCCGACATCTCTCGGTTCGTCGTTTGAGACAGCACGAAGACGATTTTTGTCTTTAGAAAGGCGATTATGCCAAAAACCTGCCATAAAATCGATGTTTATGGACTTTATGGAGGAATACCTGTCGTTAGGCCATATGACTGCAATGGAAAACTCAATCCCGACAGAGCCGCATTGTTTCATCCCGTATCAATGCGTGGAACGACCACAAAGTACATCCATTAAGCTTAGAGTAGTGTTCGATGCGTCGTGCAAAACAACGAGTCAAGTCTCGCTCAATGATTTACTCATGGTTGGAGCAACCATACAGCCGTGCCTATATGCAACGTTGTTAAGATTTCGGTGTCGCAAATTCGCTCTTACAGCAGACATTACAAAAATGTACCGTCAAGTCGAACTTGATGAGGCGCATCGCAAACTCCAATTAATTATTTGGAGATGTGCAAGTTCGGATCCCTTGCAAGTGTTTCGTCTCAATACGGTAACTTATGGCACGGCCAGCGCACCATATCTTGCTCTCAGGTGCTTGAAGTATCTAAGCGAAACTCATTTAAATTCGCATCCACTTGGCTCTAAGTCTCTTGCTTCAGATTTCTATGTAGACAATCTTCTTACAGGCGCAGACACGAAATCCGAACAACGGATATTGCGTCAACAGCTAGTTGAAATCTAGAGCCAGCCGGATTTGTGCTAACGAAGTGGACTGCTAATTGTCAACTAGGTGACAGTCAGAAAGAGAATCTGGTTATTTCGAGTGGAGATCAGCAAGATTGCAAAACTCTTGGACTGATTTGGAACCCACAGGCAGACATTTTCAAGTACTTTCTGAAACCAATAGTCTCGTCCGAAACCACAACCAAGAGAGTAATGTTATCCGTCATCAGCCAGTCTTTTCGATCCCTTGGGTATGCTATGTCCGGTGATTACTAATGCAAAAATCTTCTTGCAGGACGATCCCATTCCCTTAAAATTGCAACAAAGATGGGAGTCGATGGTTTCGGACATGAAAAGGTTGCATGAAGTCACCATTCCACGTTTTGTAGGAGCTAGCACAAGCACTCGATGTCAAATACATGGGTTTGCAGATGCGTCCACGCGAGCATACGGCTGCTGCATCTACCTTCGTGTGTCCCATTCAAATAGAGTGTCCGTTAACTTATTAACGGCAAAGTCAAGGGTGGCACCCTTAACGACAAAAACAACGACAAAATCTTGGGAAGATTAGAGCTATGTGCCGCTCATCTGTTGGCAAAGTTGTGGTAGGAAGTTCGATCTATTATTGATTGCCCCGTAGAGAAGGTTATATTGAGGTCAACCTTCCCGCTGATCGATTGCGTGGGAATCGACGCTTCGAGATTAGCGGAATTGATTTGTTTGGACCGGTTCGTGTATCGCTTGGGATTCGTGGCAAGCAGCCTCTTAAGATGTATATAGCAGTATTTGTCTGCTGTGCATCTAAGGCCGTACACCTAGATATTGTAAGAGACTTGACCTCTAATACATTTATTTTGTGCTTATCCAGGTTTGTTGGACGTCGTGGGCCTCTTCTCAAACTCTATTGCGACAACGCCACGAATTTTGTTGGTGCAGCTGGCTTGCTCAAGGAGCGCATGGATGCAGTCAATGCCAAGGACGAAGCCCTCAAGGCGTATGCTGCGGCTCACAGTTTTTCGGTGGAATTCATTCCCCCGCGAGCCCCGGACATTTGAGGCCTGTGGGAGTCGGCGGTGACGTCCGCCAAGAATCTGCTGCTCAGGGCTATGGGCAGCGCAGTGCTCAAGGAGGACGAGCTGCATACGGTTCTCGTATACGTCGAGGCCGTGCTCAATTCCAGACCACTGGTAGTCGACAGCGGCAGCCCCAATGAAGGGGAGGTGTTGACTTCAGTGCATCTACTAGTCGGCAGAACGCTAGTTTCGCTGCCGCCCGAATCAGAGCTGCCCAGACCAGACAGCAGCCTCTCATATCTGCAACGATGGCAGCTCGTATCTACCATCAAGCAAAGATTTTGGAGAGATTGGTCCAGAGACTATCTTCTCAGCCTTCAACAGCGAGGGAAGTGGTCCGAGGAGGTCGCCAACTTGGAGCCATGCAGAGTGGTGGCAATTCACGAGGACAACGTGCCCCCTCAAATGTGGCTCACCGGAATTGTGGAGGAGGCAATCCCAGGAGCGGACGGGAAGGTTCGCGTGGCCGTGATTAGGACTAAGGCCGGAGTCTACAAGCGATCGATCCATCGCTTGGCGCCTATTCCAGTGGATTGAAGCCTATACGCTGTCAACGCGGCCGATGTTAAGGCAAATCAGTTGCCTATATAGTTAAATATCCGCAACTCGATTTTAAGTTTTTAAAAAAGACTTTTATTTTACAAACTTAAATATCTTTATGTCACAAGATTTAAATGAATTCCCCGACTTGACTTTGGGTCTGCTTGTCTCAAACGGAACTGATCTCTCTGCTGCTGGCTAGTTTCCATGAGCCCTTCTCTTGGAACTCCCGACTCTGGCTTCGGGCGTTGCTTTACTCGGCTGCATCTTCGTGTCGGTGGCGTACGTGCCTGGATCGATATTTGGGGATGCGTCGGCTTTGATGAAAGGCATCCACTGCTGGCGATCGGTGTTGCATTACATGACGGAGCTAGGAATGTGATACTCCTTGGTTTTATGTCTAGCTTTGATTGGTCCTCATGAGTGGCGTGATTCTAAAAAATCGATTTCTCGAGAGTGGCGTGATTCTAATGCTGATGAAACAATGTGGTTCATTGTTTATATTATGGGGGGGCCCTAGCTTGGAGTATGGGAAGAAACAGTTATTGATTCTTGAGTGGGGTCCTGTTACTTGTGTGGATGGGGTGGATGAATTGTACATAAACATAATGTGTATGGGATGTGGGGAATTATGGATATGTCACTCCCCCAACGTTTGTTATTAGCCTGTCCCTAGGCGATTACCCTCGGGTATAGTGACGGGGTGTCAAGTGCGGTGGCTGAGGTTGGTTCCTCTTCTGCTTCTATTATAGGGTTAATACATTTAACCGTGACTCTTTTAGAAGTTTTCTTAAATTTAACAGCTACATAACTTAGTAGTACTAATATAATTATGACAAATGAAATTAGTAGAATTATTTGTAATAGGTTACTATATTTGGTGTATTGCATAATTATTTCATTAGTTTGGACATCGACAGTGGTTTTATTTTAGTTATGTTGTTGTTGACATAAACATTCTGGGCAAAATCTAACATTGTGTTTGATATTGTAAATTCATTTAATTGGATTGAACAGTTGTAGATTTTTATAATGGTATTTCCTTCCGCTATGATTTCTTGGTTTACACAATTCTGGTTTAGCGTTGTTTTTGGAAGATTCCATGTGATTAGTATATTGGGTTCAATAAAGTTTATTTGAAAGTTTTGAAAAGTTTTGGAATATGGACATTTAGTGGGAGTTTGCATTAAAATTCCTTTTATACAATTGTCATTGGTTTTCAATCCAGTTTCTTTAACAAATACTTCTTCATTTTTTATGTAGTACTTGTCGTATGTCATATCTGTTAACATGTTATTTAATTCGTCTGGATACGGAACGATTTTATCGATTGGTACTTTTGTAATGTCTTTGGGAATGTTGGAAATTATTAGAATTTCGTTGGTATCGGATTTTAGCCATGTGGAGGTTTTTATATTTAGTATTTTCTCAGAATTTATTTGTTCCAGGTAGTCTGGTTTTAATAATTTTGGATTAAATATACCGAGCCTAGTTAATTGCATACCTAGTTCTATATCTTCGATATATTCTGTGAAATGTTGTAGATTGAATATCAAAATTTCTATTTTCTGATTCCATTAACTTCCTCGGTTTCTCTGGAATTATTATATTTGCTTGTATTAGATTTCTTCTTTTTCTTGAATTTTGATTTATAATGAGTTATTTTCCTACCCCTATTCTTTTCTTCATAATGTTTTTCGTCTACCTGTCTAATTTCGCCCGTCCTTTTGAAAGGATTTGTTACCTTAGACTTAACTAGAGGTGATAGTTTATAGCGGGTATCTACTTCATACTCTATGCGGTTTTTATTTAATTGAGTGATTTTATTCACTTTATATAGTTGCGTGTCATAATCAGGTGAGCCTGCATAATTGAATATATCAGCTGGTGTCCTATTTGTGGTATTATGTTTGGTTTTATGATTATAAGTATAAAGAATTAATTCAAACTTCGTGAATCTATCTTCTGGGTTATCCTCGCTAGATATTATTCTTAATTTTTCATTTACTGTTTTATGAAATCTTTCTACGTCAGATATTCCATTTTTGCTGGAAGTGATCTATATTTTGACGTTTTCCGCATTCAGCCATGCTTGCAATGCTGTGCACATAAAAGCTGAATCTTTATCGGCTTTGATTTCAATTGGTTTGCCCATCTCGTTAAAAACTTTCATGATGGCTCTTTTTGCTTCTAACCAGTCACGACTTTTTACTTCTACAAGAGTGGCAAACTTCGAGTATACGCCAATACATGAAAGGAACTCTTGGTTACCAACCATATAGAAATCCATGACGTATTTCTCTCTGATGTTCAGTATTTCCGGTGTAGTTTCGAATGCCAACTTCGTATTTCTATGCTCTGTTTTGGCAATATTACAAGTAGGACATTCGTTTATGATGTTTTGGATTAGTTTTTGATAATCCGGGTAATAGTATTTTCCCCTAAACCAATTGACGGTTTTCTCTATCCCTGGATGGAGTAATCCTTTATGATTCTTTAATATGGTTTCTTTAAATTCAGCGTAATTCTGAATATCTAGGAGTTTCGTGCTTGATTTAATAGCTTTGGTTATATTGTTAGAATTAATGATTTCTAAATAGGCTTTTTGGAATGGAGGAAAATCTATTTCGTTATGGAAATATAATGCGCTCTTTTTGGTGCATAGATATTCCTTTATTATATCCTTCGCTAAGGTGTTAGTCATTTCCTTTACGTGATCTTGATGATTAGCTTGTGAAAATAACGAATTGTTTCTACCTTATCTTCATTGCCTTTTATTAGCTCAATTTGCCGATTGTAATAGTTAATTGGTCTTTCCGTGATAGCAATGTGATTTAGATTGTCTTCCTGTGCGCTATGTACAGTTGCACCAACGCTATTGGAAGCTTCTCCAAGGAGATTTTCATTAATCTTTACCCTTGATAAGGCATCAGCTACATGATTTTCTTTGCCTGGTAGATATTTCATTTTAAAATCAAACTCATTCAGTTTTATTTTCCACCTTTGTAATTTCATATTTGGCTCCTTGAGGTTGTTCAACCAAATCAAGGGTTTTTGATCGCTTTGTATCTCGAATGTTCTACCGAACAGGTATGAAGGGAAATACTTGGTTGCCCATACGATCGCTAATAATTCCTTTTCGATGGCTGAATAGTTTATTTCATGTTCATTTAGGGTTCTGCTAGCGTAGCAGATCGGTTTGTGTTCTTGTGACAAAACCGCTCCCAATGCTATGTTACTAGCGTCGGTTCTTACCGTGAACATTTTGTCAAAGTCTGGGAACGCAAGGATAGGGTCTGAGGTGATGAGTACTTTTAGTCTCTCAAATGCCTCGACGTACTTTTCTTCCATGGGGTCTATGACAGCTCCTTTCTTTAGTTTGAGTGTCATGGGTTTTGCTATGTTTGCAAAATTAGGAATGAATTTCCTGTAGAACCCGCACAGACCTAAGAATGACTTTATTTGTTTAGTCGTTTCTGGTATTGGAAATTTGACAATGGCAGAGATTTTGCCTGGATTTGGTACTATTCCTTAAGTAGTGACTACATGACCTAGGAATTCAGTTTCCTTTTTCATGAATTCACATTTATCCATTTGTAGCTTCAAGTTGGCGTCTCTCAACTTTCCAAATACTCTCCTTAGTGAGAACAAGTGTTCTTCCAATGAAGTGGAAAATATAATGATGTCATCTAAGTATACAAAGCAATCTTTGAAGATTAACTCTTCTAGCAGATTGTTCATACATCTTTGGAAGGTATCTGGGGCAGTGGTTAGCCCAAAGGGCATACGAGTGAACTCGTAATGTCCATGCTTAGTGGAGAACGCAGTTTTGGGGATTGAGCTAGGTTCCATGGGTATTTGATGGAAACCTTTTGCTAAATCGATTGTCGTAAAATACTGACATTTACCTAGTTTGTCTAGGATTTCATCCATTCTTGGAGTTGGGAATTTGTCCTTAACTGTTATTTCATTTAGACTTCTATAGTCTACTACCATTCGATATTTTTGCTCTCCTGAAGCATCTATCTTCTTCGGAATCATAGATATGGACGAGCAGTATGGAGAATTCGACTTTCGAATTATTCCCTGCCTGATCATATCTTTGATTTGCTGGTTTACCTCCTGATCATGTATCTGGGCATATTTGTATGGTCGTCTGTAGACCGGGTCTTCATGTTGAGTTTTGATCTCGTGATTGATTGTACTTGTGAAAGTCAAATTGTCACCTTCTCTGTACTGCACATCCTTAAACTCATATAAGACCTTCTTTAACTCTTCCCTCTCTTCGTCGTTTAAGTGTTCCAATCTTAATTGATTACATTCCCTTAATTCACTGTCTAGAGCGGAAGCGAAGTATTGATTTCCCTCTGGAGATGGGTCAAGGCACTTAGGTGCGATCTTCTCTTCTTTTGTAGAGGGATCAGTGCACTTCTGTGCGGTCTTGCCGGCTTCAATAGCTTCTCCACTCTGAATGATTGGGTACGACCTAGCTCCTAGTGTTACAGTGTCATTTCTGTAATCGATGACGGCTTTACTTGCCATCAAGTATTCTCTTTCTAATAAAATATCATAATTTTCGGAAAAGTTATGTATGTAGAACTTTTGTTCGGACGGACATGTTTTGTTCGCATTCCTCATTATACTTTTAGTTAAACGGACAGGTCCATTGATGGTATGGACCGTAAGGTTATCGTCTTTTATCTCGGAATCTGTATAATGTTCTTTCATGATGTTGATCGATGATCCCGAGTCAGCGATACACCTTAATATTCTTTTATTAATGGTAATGTGTATATAGGGTCCTCCTCGGTTTCTTCCGAGGCGGCTTGATGAAAATTTACGTCCATCTTCGTTTGGCCACTCTCCCTCCCTCTTTTAGTAGGTTGGTTGGGTCCACTCCCACTAGCTTGGTTTTGAGATATTTGCTGATTGAATGGATTCTGAGCCCTACCTTGATTCAAGGAATTTTTGAACTCATTGTATAGTCCAGGATTTTGGGAATTTTGATTTTGATTTGTTCGATTAGTCTGACCTGTTCCAGATGAGCTCTGAGTTTGATTGTGATAGTTAGTAGTATTATAATTTGGATAATAGTTTCCAACATTCTTTCGATTTGATTGAGACGATTTCAATTGATCTTTATTTGTACCTGAATCTGTTGTACTAGCTTCGTACAATACTTCTTCTTGTGCTGCCTTCTTAAGATTAGACAATGTGGTAATATCTTTTCTTGCTAAGGTCATGAACATTCTGTCAGGAAGTTTTCGAGTAATGACATCTTTAATTGTGTTGTTCAAAGCGTTTTTATAAATGACATTATTTTCTGGTATGTTTTCTAGGTTTAGCTTATTGTTTATTAATAATGCTTTTATCTCTAATTCTTCTATAAACTTACGAAGACTGCCGTTGAATCTGGTGGTGTATAGTTGTCGTAAGAGTTCTTCATATGGTGTGTGATTTTTGAACTCGTTGATCAGCGCCGTCTTCAGTTCGAGCCACGTGTTGGGTTGTATCATTTGCGATATGCGTTGTGCCTCTCCTGACAGTTGGATCTCGGTCGCTCCAAATAGGATCCTTTGTTGGCGAAGATCTTCAGTTGGATATAATCCGCATACATATTCGATTCGTTTGATAAATGAGCTTAGCTGTCCAGATGAACCGTCATAGGCAGGTATTTGTCGGATCGACAGCAGTGCCTGGTTCAAGTGGATTTCGCTCAATGATAGTGGTGGTAACGCCATGTTGTTGGTGTTGATTGGGTTTTGTTTTGTTTTTAGTAGTTTTGAACTTTATTTTGGTTCACTTGTAAGTTTTTTGATTTTGTATTTAGTGTTTCACTGTTCCTGGTGGATCACTATCTCCGCTTACTTCAGTTCACTTAATTTTAGTTTTGCAAATCGTATGTGCTCGTAACACATGGGTTCTTTGGCGGATTTCACAATTTTATTAACGATTCCGGGATTACGTGATCACAGTAATTAGAAATTACACAAGCTGACCATTACCGAAATATAGGAGTTAATTTGAAACGAAATACTACAGACTGCGCCAGTTAAATATCCGCAACTCGATTTTAAGTTTTTAAAAAAGACTTTTATTTTACAAACTTAAATATCTTTATGTCACAAGATTTAAATGAATTCCCCGACTTGACTTTGGGTCTGCTTGTCTCAAACGGAACTGATCTCTCTGCTGCTGGCTAGTTTCCATGAGCCCTTCTCTTGGAACTCCCGACTCTGGCTTCGGAAGTTGCTTTACTCGGCTGCATCTTCGTGTCGGTGGCGTACGTGCCTGGATCGATATTTGGGGATGCGTCGGCTTTGATGAAAGGCATCCACTGCTGGCGATCGGTGTTGCATTACATGACGGAGCTAGGAATGTGATACTCCTTGGTTTTATGTCTAGCTTTGATTGGTCCTCATGAGTGGCGTGATTCTAAAGAATCGATTTCTCGAGAGTGGCGTGATTCTAATGTTGATGAAACAATGTGGTCCATTGTTTATATTATGGGGGGCCCTAGCTTGGAGTATGGGAAGAAACAGTTATTGATTCTTGAGTGGGGTCCTGTTACTTGTGTGGATGGGGTGGATGAATTGTACATAAACATAATGTGTATGGGATGTGGGGAATTATGGATATGTCACTATATATATCTTTAATTATACCTTAGAGACATGTATGAAATCACGCTCTTGAATTGTAATGTCGTGCGCTCTTATACCATGTTGCGAACGGAGCCTATGCAAGCAGCAGCCGCTCATGGAGAGGGCGCCGGTTTAGAATAAACTCACTTATAATTGAAAGTCGATTGAGTGCACAAGTTTGATCTGTCGGTCTGTCTGATTCCAGTGTCTAATTAAACCCTCAGAAATCGTGCCTATCGGCAGGCTATTTAGCACATCCAGGGGGATGAATACAACTTGAACTATTTAAAGGTATAGGATATCAGTGCGCGGCAGGATAGTCGTTAGGTGAAGCGAGAATAGAGGGCATGTTATTAGAAGGAGCAGAGTAGCAAAGTTGAAAAAATTAAGCAAATGGGTTAGCAATATCGGAATTGTTATCTGCATAAGAACCATTGAAATTTAAAGAAGAGGGATATTTTGAAGAATTACGTTTGGAGTTAACAAACTTAAAAAATTTTTTAGGAAATCGATTAAAAAAGGCTAAAAGCAAAATAACTGTCATAGCATTGGATATTACAAATGCAAAATTTAGATTTTGCAATTGAATACCTAAGAAAATCTGACTGCGAGCTTTAAACTTTTTATATAAACGAGTTGTTATATTCTTAGGTTTATTAGCCGCGGAGTGAATCAAATAGGGCTAGAAAGATTTCTGAGAGAGGAAACTAATGGAACAAATGTAGGAAAGATGGAGCAGAGAGTGCTGTAGAACGTGTTAGTGGCGTGCTCGATCTCATGAAAGTCGTCGAGGAATGACCAATCTATTATAGACCAATATTATTAGCGGCGGACTGAATCAAATAGGGCCAGAAAGATTTCTGAGAGAGTAAACTAATGGAATAAAGGTAGGAAAGATGGAGCAGAGAGTGCTGTAGAACGTGTTAGTGACGTGCTCGATCTCATAAAAGTCGTCGAGGAAGGACCAATCTATCAGAGAAAGTGCGCTATTCAAAGAGGTAAAATCACCAATCAACAAAATCGAGCTGCATGATTGGGAACATCTGGTTGGAGTCTTCGGATGGAGACCAGGAAATATTTGGACGATAAGACAATCGGACTCATTAAGTTGGGACGAAACAGTTTGAAAATGGGCTGCGTTAGGCATGTAGGTTGAAAATTGAGAGGACGGTTTGATTAAAGAGCACGATATATAAAGATTTAACGATGAGAGTCGAAGTTTAACTACTATAATTTCAATATTGTTATGAGTTTCGACAGAGAAAAGTTGGGATGTTATGTCAGAACGGACAGCTATCAGGACACCACTACCACGGGATGGACGAGCCGATCTATATATGTTAAATTTGTTCATAAGGATCTCGGAATCAAAGATTAAGGAGTGAAGCCAGGTTTTGGAGAAAGCTATAATGCCGCCCTCAAAAGTTGCATTATCAGTATATAACTTATTGAGCTTGCTGCCCAAACCACGAACGTTCTGATAGACAATCTTTAACGTACTAGGAGAAGCTAGTTTTTTGCTATAGAAGATGTAGCAGACGGAGATGGAGTTGGAAGAATACCAACTCGATGTTCAGGGCTACTGGAACGATTTGTAAAGAATTACAGAATTATTTGTTAAGACGGGAACAGTGGACGTAGAGGAGTTAGTAGGAAAAGCAGAAGTGATGGGAGTTGAAGTTGAGGGAACCTCAACATCCCTCCGGACGGCAGCGATAGCGGCTTCCCGTAGGACTACAGAAGCGCTTGCGACGGGCCGTTGACTTTCGGGCCGACATCCTGTTGAGACACAGGCGCGGGAGGGGCGGTCGGTGCTTCTGCAGGAGAGGCTGCAGACGAGGCCGCCGTCGTAGTCGGTGCAATGGATCCATTAGAACAAAGGTCTATGGCATCAAAATTTATTAGTGACGGTGATCGAGATTGGGGTGCAGGTGATCCCGGGACTGGAAGAGAAACGACCGGGTTAGAATTTGGCAAATAATTTTTAACAGTCTTTCGCTTTGGCGACTCAGTCAAAACATTAAGGTTTTTGAGAGAAATGAGACTCCATCGCTACAAATTTATCCTGTAGCATTTTGAATCCGGAGTTGAGCGCAGCGAATTCAGTATGAGTCTGTCTCATAAAAACCAGCATGTCGTTCTCAATAGCTCTGCAGTCCCAACAGGTCCAGCTGAGACAGCAGCGAGTCGGAGCAAAATGTGTGTTCCATGTTATCACTAGACCTCGGATTTTGCATATTTGCATATTTTTAAAGGATTAAGATAGAAAAATTCTGATGACTCGTACTCGCAGCACCTCCGATCCTCCGATCCCCCAGCCAAGTGCTTTTCAAATATAGTCAAAGGAAATCAATTGAACAAAAATTAATAATGAGCCCACGACTATGCTGATGAATAAAATATGCAAAATCCGAGGTCTAGTTATCACACAGCCAACAGAAGGTGAAAAGCGACAGCTTTTAGCACAACAAATATACATATATGAAATATATGAAAAATGTGAGATTAATCGAAGAAAATTCTTGAACTATGACTTTAAGTCGAAACCAATACTGATCAAGTAGGACAAACAATAACGCAGCAAGAACAGCAACAACAACGAGCAAACGGCCGTCGCAAAATCACAAAAACACAAAACGAACACGAACGAGGGGGAACGTTGTGAGTTGCTGCGGAAACCGCAACTCTACATTTATACCCGGTACTCAGTCCGAATGGGTCTCCTCCGGCAGACGCCGCTAATATTAAACGAAACGACAAAGAGCGCGTGCGAGAGAAACAAAAAATCAGTCTGAGCGTGACGTCGGGCGCTGCGTAGCCACTGCAAATTGATTTGTTCCTTTTGGCTATATAAATGGTCTGATCTGATCCAGATTCAGCAATAGATATGGTCATTATCTATGATTCTGCGTTTTTAGTTTTCTCGAATCTGCAATATTGTGGATGCAACAGATTTTCGCCCTTTGTGGGGGCGGAAGGGGGTGGGGCGAAATTTTGAGATATACGTTTTATAGTGAGGTCTAACAGAAGTGCGGATACCAAATTTGGTTAATCTAGCCTTAATAGTCTCTGAGATTTGTGGATGCCCCAGATTTTCGTCCTTTGTGGGGACGGAAGTGGGCGGGGCAAAGTTTTGAAATATACTTAAAACAGTGACATATCACAGAAGTCTGGATATAAAATATTGTTGCTCTAGCTCGTACAGTCTATGAGCACTCGGCGCTGATAGGGACGGACAGACGGACGGACAGACAGGGCTAAATGGATTCGGCTATTGATGCTGACCAAGAATATATATGCTTTATGGGGTCGGAAACGATTACTTCTGGACGTTACACACATCCATTTTCACCACAATTCTAATATACCCCAATACTCATTTTGAGTATCGGGTATAATGAGTAAGCAACCAGTTGTTAATGAAATACATAAGCCTGCTAGTCAACATATTATTAACAACATATAATCAATGACACGTGGCAAATCGATTTAGTTGAAATGATACCCTTTTATAAGGAAAACAATGGATATAGATATTTGCTGACAGTAATTGACACGTTCTCGAAGTATGCATATGCAGTTCCCGTTAAGTCTAAGAAGAAGAAAATATTAAAAATATCTAAACATAAACCTAAAAATATTCAATCTGATCAAGGAAATGAGTTTTTTAATGTAGCCTTCGGAGAGTTAATGAAGAAGAATAACATTAACCATTACCATACATATACACACCTTAAGGCATCTATTTGTGAACGTTTTAATAGAACATTAAAAAATCGTATGTGGAAAATCTTTAGTATGCAGGTTAATCATACGTGGATTTATACCTTGCATGACTTACTAAAATATTATAATAATTCATATCACCGTACTATAAAAATGAAGCCTATAGATGTAAACAAACAAAATGAAGAGTTTATTTTGAAAACAGCTTATAATATTTGTAAGGTATTTCCTAAACACAAGTTTTCCATTGGTGATCCTGTTGGAATAAGTAAATATAAAGGTATTTTTACAAAGGGCTATGATCCAAACTGGACAACCGAAGTTTTTAAAATTAAAAAAGTAAAGTCTACTAATCCTGTAACATATGAACTGGAGGACTATAAGGGGGAAATGATCAAAGGCTCATTTTATGATCAAGAACTCCAAAAAGTTAAAGATGAAAATGCTTTCTTAGTGGAAAAAATACTCAGAAGGAAAAAAGAACAAGTTTTTGTTAAATGGTTAGGTTTCGATGAAACACACAATTCATGGATAGATAAAAAGAGTATATTAAAATAATTAAGCACGCAAAATATTTATCAGATTTAATTTATTTTTGTGTATTTTTTACATTGAAATATAGTTTTAATTATACACAAATTAAAAAATAATAATAATATAATGTTAAATTTACTTATACCATATTTTGTGTATTATTACTAGCACCTAAAATATTTTTAATTTCATAGTGATTATGAGCTAATGTTGAAATATTATCAGGTAATATAAATCTTTTGTCATCCTTATAATTTAGACTTATCTTATTTACAATTTCAGTATACATTTTATGACCTCTACTTCTAATAACTTTTTTATGTTTAATGCATTCAATATAATGAGTATGAGTTAATCGTTTCACTACTGACTTTTTTACGCCTTTAACCATTTTTACGTTATAGTCAGTGTTATCATCTTTAGCAATTAAATATGAGTATGCTTTCGCTTTTAATCCTGCAAACGACGTCATTATTTTTCCTGCATTTTCGTCTTTCATTAATCCAAGCTCTTTGTTATTAGCGAGATTGATACCGAATCTGTTTGCGGCTAGGTAATTGGATGTATCAAAGCGATTAGGATTGAATTTAATTAAATCATAAAAATCTTCTTCTGATGATATAATAAATGAATCTGTATCCATATAGCGTATTTTTGATGATGGACATTTTACAGAATGAAAATTATAGAAATAGTCATACATTAACCATTTTGAAAGTTCTAATACACTAACTCCAATGTATATGGGCTTATCATAAAAAAATCGGGACTTAGTTGATTCAATGGCAGCCAAATTATCTCCAAAGATTTCAACACTGTGGAAATTATGTCTTGCTATGCGTTGTCTAAACCCTGCTGAGTTTTGTCTTGAATCATAATGCTTAACTAATGCAACCTCACGACGTTTTTCTACATTCTCCATTGTTTTGCCGTAAACGGCATTAACCATTAATTTGTAAAAGTTTATCTCAAAGTCATTGCTAGCTAATTTTCTAAGAGATGTATTGAGGTCAGCCAACAGGACTGATTAAATGATAAAACTCTAGATATTTTTTCTAAAATCATACCTTGCTCTATACATAACTGCAGCTGCTTCAAATGGATTATATAGTTCTTTTTATCAGTTAAGTCAGCTATTAGTTTTGTCTGCTTTCCTCCTGGTGCAATCTTATTTTCGGGGCAAAAAGGTAAACTATTATGCTTATTATGAATATCATCAGGATATCGCATATCTACTTCTAAAATATATCCAACATCACTAGATGCCGATATGCTAATAACGTTGAAAGATGAAATTTCATCGTTTCTTAGAAATTTAAAATTAGAAAATGGAAGGGGTTGACTCATAGCCCATCCATATAAGTTGTTGGCGTCAATATATGAAAGGAAATTTATGGGTTCGGTAGGCTTAAATTTATTATTTAAATATTTGTTATTTGCTGTTGCGATCCGTTGAGTACATTGGGACAACCCTCCACGAACAGCAGTTTTTAAAAAATTATAAATGTCAGGATCACTAACAAGTTCTAATTCTACCCTTGTGTATTTTAACATTGCATCCCATGAAACTGAAGGAGCAGTAACATAATTAATGGGGTCTAACCTGTACACTCGGGAACAAAGACTCCTAAAATTCTCAAATACATCAGCAAGAATTAAAACATCGCTTTCCAAATATAATTTTAAATAATCTCTAATAGATTTGCAATTAAATGCAAATAGATTTAAATTAAATTAAAACCTTCTGAGCAAAGTTGTAGTCTTCAACACTACATTCGTCATCATTCAGTGAATTATAAAAATTATCTCGCGAAGGAAGCAGGGATTCATCAAATTTTTCAAAACTATCCAAATAATCATAGGGAAATACTCGCTTTCGTCGTAGCATATCAAATTTTTCACCTTGATATTTAGTTTTCAAAATTTTAAAATTCGCTATGTTCATATAACTAGCGAGTTTTTCTAAGCTTGAATTTAAAAATCTATTTGAATCTATATCTAATTTTATATTGATGAAGATAAGATTCATCGAGCTTACAAATTTGAGTTAACGCAATATATAACTCTTTATTGCAAGGAATGGGTCTTACTTCATCTTATATTGATGTAACAAATAAATGTATATCATAACGAGACAAGTTATGAAAAACTACCGGGAAAAAGGGATCGCTTAATCTAAATGTCTGTTTACACAGCTTATGAATAGGACCTACATATTGTCCTGTAAACTGATCAAAGAATTTTTCTCGATCATCATCAGAAATTTGTTTCTCGCAGGCATAGCAAACACCGTGTTCCTGGTAATCCTCATCCCAAATGTTAAACTGGTAGATTGGTTTTTTATAGGTCCTGAAATAACGAAATCATAATGTTTATGAGTTTATTGCCTTTGCTGGAATGTTAAAATATTTACCTTCGTATGTCCACATCTCATTTAGATGTTCATTGTATTTATGTACAATATAAAATGATGCTGCACATGCTGTATGCCTCTGTGCCATAGTAGTTGATGATTTTGATGGATCATTAAGATTTATATCGATTTATTTTCCAAAACTGCTTCGATGTCAGCATAAATTACTACTGGTGGAGATAGTTTTTTAGAAAAACTTTTGAATACAGTTTTGGTATTAGGTTCAGGATACAAAGCAGCAACTTTTCCACACTCTTTAGTGTCATGTATAGTATTTGTTGTACTATAAAATTGCAAGCAGTTCTCGCAAAAATATGCAGTATTATGGGATTTACTATGTTGTGAATAACATAATTTTCTCATGCACGTTATATATGCATAATGCATCATTTGCATATTATCACTATTAATTCCAAGCAAGTTTATGTGGTGAGTCCGAATTTTCTTAGTCCTCACTGTGGGTCCCACAACGTTTTTTCCATTCTCATCGACTTCATAAACATTGATGCTAAAATCCTCATTTGCTGATTCGAATCGCTTAATTCCTTTGCTTGTTATTGGAAACTCAATTCCGGAAAAATTTAATCTTACTCCTTCATAATAAATGATGTCTTGCCGTATGTTTCCGCATCGATAGGATGATGGTATTGTTAACTTATCTCGGGAAATTTTTTTTAATGCTGCTGTTTGATATATAGTTTTAAGGTGTTTTCCATAGGCTAATGATGCTAAAACACACCACTTGAAACAAAAATCATCGTCATTTTTAACATTTATGAGTGCATTTCGTGACTTAATTTTTTTGGGAGCTTGGATAAACCTGTTTGCAGCGATATGCTCTAGTTTTATCATGGTAAGTTCAAAATATTTAAAACACTTTATTGCCCAACCTGAATCCTTCTCCTGGAATTCACTGCTGAGAGTTATCAAATTTTCTATGGTATCATTTAGATGATCATCAATCAGCTCGTTTTCATATATTGGTTTGTATGGAGTAATGAAATGCTTCATTGTTTCTGTTAAGTTTTCATCATCAGTGTTTTTAACGTATAATCCATATACTTTTAAATTGTATTTTATGGATCTGTACTCACTCATGCAGTGACGCAATAAATTGATAATATCATTTTTGCAATCATGAAAAAACTCTTTTAAATCAATCTGTTCACTTTTATTTGAGTGAACACGATATGATTTTAAAGGAAATCGCGACTCCGTTGAAATTAAAATAACGTTTTCATTTTCTCTAGTTGAGCTGATCTTGCATTCTTATGTTTGTCCGATATCATATGGCGTCTTTCCCTAGACGAAGGGTAACTTTCACCGCAAATTGAACAGTCAATAATCCTTAGTTCCATCGGAGTATCCAATCGAGGCCGTTTTGAAGCTCCTGACGTTGAAGGACCTTGAAGATCACTTGAATTAGATCCTTTGCTCATAAGAATCTCGAAAGCATTCCTAGGTCCCAAGCATGCTTCATAATGACTATCAAACTCTATTAAGTCGATGGACTTAGAGCAAAGGTCACACTCCACATTATTACGAGAATCAGAGCATCTCTCATGTTGAGATTGAAACTCTGAAAAGTCAACGGACTTATCACACATGTTGCACTTAACTTTTGATGCCATTTTAAGTTAATTTTTTTTTTTTGTATCGAACTAACCACTTTCACTATTGAAATAGGACTAAGGGTTTCCTTTTTAAATGGTATCTTTTTAGGCCCCCAAACACCTTCTTAATCTTTTATATCCAAAACAAACAGTACCTGCTCCCAAACCTGTTTCAAACGATTTCTACTGGTTCAATCTAATAATATGAGGGAAAGGTTACAACCTCTATTCTACCTGAAATCCACTTATTCTTTTTGTGTAATCCTTACTTGGAAGAAACCTGTTTCAAACGAATCCTATGATTCTCTTGTAATAAGAGGAAGTGAAATTCAACCAATCAAAAGTAAAACAGAAAACATTTAAAATAAATATTGGTTAAATGTGTTATATTTATTATATACATATGTATATATTATTTTTAGAAAAATATATAAAATATTCTTATTATATAAATATGTATTCGTATTATTAAAATTTCGCCTCAGCTAATTTTACCGCAGCAATTAAGTCATCATCATCTTCGTCATCATCGTCCCGAAGTAGTTCCTGGAGTCGAGATCTTTTATCATCATCCTGATTATCTACTAAATCGAAAATGTTGTCATCATCCGGGAATATGTATGATGGATTATCATTATTAGACGTTGCATTCCTTGGGTCATCGTCGTCATCATCCCATTTAATGTCACTTAACCAGTTGAAGTTGCTCTCGAGATAGGTTTGGGTCTTAATCCCAAAAATCAAGGACAGGTCTACGGAGCTCGGCTGAGAGTCCAGATTTATGGTTGATTCCGGTTGGGAATCGATAAAAATGATTTCGAGGTCATCCATCGTTGTTGAAAGATTACTAGTTTATGTACTAGCTGTTAGCTGTGAGTAGTTATTATATAGGCACTTTGCTATGGGACAGTGTTAGGTACACAAAGGAGGAAAATAAATTATAGAGAAAGTAGAAAGGTTCAAGGGAATCGAAATCGTTTTTCAGGAAACACTTAAAAAATACCTCTAAACTATCACATTAGATTCATTGCAAAGGGATGACCTACCTGTTTGAGGGTTGTTTGAATCACAAAACGGGACCAATCGTAAAAACAGGTTCATTGACAGTAAGAGGGAGGAGAGAGAATATAAATGAGCGAAGGATCGATTTGAGAGGATTTTACATGGTTGAGAAGGAGGATTGAGATCGAAGTTAGTTCAGATTATCACCGATAGGTGGCGGTTTTATAAGGTTTCAGCCAACAGGACTGATTAAATGATAAAACTCTAGATATTTTTTCTAAAATCATACCTTGCTCTATACATAGGTTAGGTAGGTTAGGTAGAGACGGCCGCCAAGCTCGCTCGGAGCCCAGCACACTTAGGCCGGTTTCGGCCCGTTGTGATACCGCTTGGGATCATTCCCTCCCTGCAGATGAGACTTCATGTCAACAGTTGTCCCATCCAGATGCCCTTATAAAGTTGACGATCTTTCTGGGACACAGCGTGGACATCTCCGAGATGTCGTTCAGAAAGGCAGAGCCCAAGTGATGCAGCCTCCTTCTGCTGAGAGCTGGACAGGAACAGAACAGGGGTTCCACTGTTTCCTCCTCGTCCTCGTCTCTGCAGCTGCGGCAGAAATCATTGTATGGGGCATCCAGCCTGTTTGCATGGGTGCCTACTAGCCAGTGTCCTGTGAGGGAACGTATGACTGCGCTGCACCTTTCCCTGCCTAGTTTGCAGAGCTCTGAGGTGCGCTTCTTATCTATGGTCGGCCATGTTTGCCGAGCTGTGCGACAACGTGGCCCTATTTGCCACTTGTTGTCTATCAGTCGCGTGTACTGCTCTTTTATGATGAGCTTGCAGGTGGCCATAGGCATACAAATATCCTCCTTATCTTGGAGAAGGGGGGTTGTAGTGCCAGATCTGGCCAGCTCGTCCGCTATGCAGTTGCCCTCGATATCCCGGTGACCCGGGACCCATATAAGGCTGATAGCAAATTGCTGAGCCATCTCGTGAAGAGATCTGCGGCACTTCGCCACAGTAGCCGAGTTCGAGGAGATCGCGTTAATTGATCTGATCGCAGCTTGGCTGTCGCTGTAGATGTTTAGATTGGTTGCCGTGGTGGTAACCGTATGAAGGCAGTACAGAGCCTCCCTGATTGCTGTAACTTCCGCTTGGAAGACGCTACAGTGATCCGGAAGCCTGAAAGATTGCCTTATGTTAAGTTGTTCAGAGTAGATTCCTCCTCCAACCCTGCCGTCCAGTTTTGAGCCATCCGTGAAGATGCTTATGGCCCCGTCTGGGCCGGGGGGTCCCTCGAGCCAATCGTCTCTATGAGGGATGATTATGCTGAATGGAGTCTCCGTGTGCTCCATTGGAACTTGATAGTCCGTTCTTGCTGGGACCTTGTTGTTTTTGTTTAGTATAGATGAGTGACCTATGTTCTGGGGTACCCATTGTTCAGAGTCCCTAAGACGTATAGCTGCCATTTCTGCCCGCTCCTTTCCTGCAAAGTCAAGGCTCTGAAGGCATAACATGGCGTTTAGCGCATCATTTGGTGTAGTTCGAAGAGCTCCACTGATGCAGAGGGCGGCTGTTCGCTGAACCTTGCCCAGCTGATTGGTGATTGTCCTTTTTGTTAGCGCAGGCCACCAGACAGTAACTCCGTAGAGTATTATAGGTCTGACTATTGCCAGATATATTCATCGGACTATGCTTGGGTTCATTCCCCACTTTAGGCCGATAGCTTTTTTGCAAGTATAGAGTGCTGTCGTTGCCTCTATCCTTGACATTCAGGTTCCAGCTAAGCTTTTTGTCAATTACCAACCCTAAGTAACTGGCACTGTCGCTGATGGAGAGCCTGTATCCGTTTAGTGTTGGGGGGTTGAGGGGCGGGACCTTGTATTTTTTTGTGAATAACACGAGTTCCCTTTTCGAGGGATTTAGTCCCAATCCGCGCGATTCTGTCCATTCGGACAATCGAGCAAGCTTTGCGGTCATTAGGTCGCATAGTGTTTGGGGGTATTTCCCCGCAAAGATAATTGCAACGTCATCCGCGTATGCCACTACTTTACAGCCCCCCTCTTCCAGGTCGCAAAGAATCTTATTGACTGCAATGTTCCATAGAAGAGGAGACAGAACTCCCCCTTGCGGGGTTCCTCTGTTGACATACCTTGACTGGGTGGACGATCCCATCGATGATGTCACCGTCCTGCGTATGAGCAATTGATCAATGAGCATCACCAAGTGACGGTCCACCCCCAGGTCAGTCAGAGCTTCTGTAATGGCGCCCGGTACAACGTTGTTGAAAGCTCCCTCAATATCGAGAAAGGCTATGAGTGAGTACTCTTTGTGATGCAGAGATTTCTCTACCGCTGAGATCACCTCATGAAGAGCCGTTTCCGTGGATTTTCCTTTCCGGTAGGCATGCTGTGCGCCTGACAGCAACTGAGGGTGTATAGTTGTCCTCAGTTGCAGCCCGACGAGTCTCTCAAAGGTTTTGAGGAGGAAGGACGATAGGCTGATTGGTCTAAAGTCTTTTGCAGCTGAGTGCGAGGCTTTCCCAGCTTTGGGAATGAAGACTATCTTTGCCTTAAGCCATGTTCGCGAGATTGTACCCACAGCCAGTAACTTCCTGAAGATACCTTGTACCCAGTTGATGGCCGTATCCCCGACCTTCTGAAGTTGGGCCGGGATTACCTGGTCTGGGCCTGGTGATTTGAACTGGTTGAAGCTGTTTATTGCCCAGCTTATGTTACGTTTTGTGAGGATGTGATCCATCGAGGTTACCGGTCCCTCTCCTGGAAGATGTGCCGTCTCGATGGTTGTGCACCCTGGAAAATGTGTGTCTAGTAGAATGTGCAGTGACTCCTCACTGGAGTTAGTCCACGTGCCGTCATTCCTTTTAAGATACCCTACCGAGGGGTTAGTTTTTGAGAGAATCTTGCGAAGCCTTGCGGCCTCTGACGTTTCCTCAATTTCCGAGCAAAATTTTTGCCAAGGGGCCCTTTTTGCTTTCCTTGTTTCCTTTTTATATAGTGACAGACTGATTTTGTAGTCTGCCCAGTGGCTCTCCTCGTTCGCGCTTTTGGCCCTGTTGAAGAGGGTCCTGCAGCTTTTACGTAGGATGTCTATTTGTTTTGACCACCAGGGGGGTTTCTTTTTCCCCCTAGGTTTGCTAGAGGGGCATGCTGCCGCGAAGGCTTTGTTGCATGCCTCTGTGAACCTGTTCACTAGGCGATCTAGGTCGTCTTTTGTGTCAGGGCATGATGGTGCTTTGGAGGGGAGTAAGTCCTCCAGGGCTGAGCTATATTTTTCCCAGTTGGCTTTCCTGGGATTAATATAGTCCTTTGGTTTCGGACACTCGAGGGATAGTGTGGTCTCGATGTATCTGTGGTCAGAGAAAGAGTGGTCATCAAGGACTTGCCAACTCTTGACTATGTCTAACAGGTTGGAAGACACAAGGGTGATGTCAATAACCTCCTGTCGATTTTTAATTATAAAAGTGGGGTCGTTGCCCCGATTACAAATAAATAGATTTGAGTTAAGGATGAAGCTGAAAAGTGACTCACCCCTTACATTTGTGTTCGAGCTCCCCCCTTGAGTTTGGTGAGCGTTGGCATCGCAACCTATTAATAGGTCTATGTCCGACCTCTCGCTGTCGCTGGCTAGTTTGCGAACAAGGTCGTTGGGAGGATCGTTTCCCTCATGGGCCATGTAGGACGACATCAGCCTTAGATGTGTCCCTTTCAGCAGTAGGCTTGCCGCCGTGCTGTCGCTATCGCTATAATTATGGAGCAGAAAGATATTAAGGTGCTTTCTGGCGAGAATGCTGGTGCGGGTTTTACCTTCATGTTGAGCTACAATTATCTTGTACTCCTTCGACCCTAGTCCACAAACCTTGTCTCCCACTATCCAAGGTTCCTGGATCAGGGCTACGTCTGCTCCGCTCTCTTCGAGGCGGAGTATAAGAGCAGCGGATGCTGCTTTACAGTGGTGGAGATTGATCTGAAGGAGCCTCAGGGACATCCTTAGTGTTCTCCACCACTGTAATGTTGGCATCCGGATCGTCCTCGACTTCCTCGTGGCAACACATCGCCTCGAAGTCGCATCTCAGCGTGCCATCGGTGGAGTAGCCCTCTGGGTCTATCTCTGTGTGATCGTCGGGTGCTTCGACGGCCGCCGCATCCGACTTGTAGACCTTTACGGTCACAGAGCTCAACCCAAAATTGAGCTCGCCTTTGGCAGCCTCAATCGGGGCCAGCGACTCTTTGTTGAGGACGACCACCGCCTGGTTTGTGGGGCCCTGTGTCGTCTCAACTTTGACCACCTTCCAATCCGCTGTTGGGAGGTGGGGGTTGCATCTTTGCAGCATTTTTAGGATGCGCTCCGGCTCCTTCATGGAGGCGGGCACCCAGACTCTCGCCCTTGGTCTACTGGGCACTTCGCTCCAGTCTACAGCGACGAGCTTCGCCCCTGGGTAGACTTCCCCGACTTGCGCTACCGCTTCTTTGTACAGCTGTACGGAGCGCTCATCTTCACAGGCTACGATTTTTATGCAGCCCTGGTACCAGCCCATGTCGGGCTGGACATCTGGCTTGCCAGCACTCCTTCTATCGGCATATGTAAAAGATTTGGCTTGGACACTAGTAGATGGTGACTCATCACCCGCCACTTTACCAGCAGGCAGAGCAGCCGCAGGATTGCATAGCCACTCTGCCAAGGTATCGGTTTTGGGAGCCAATTCACCACCCACCCCGACACACTTTGGGCTCTCCCTAGCATCATCCGCCACGCAGGTTTTCCCTGCTGATTTGCGGGTCGGGCCAGGCCTTTGGGCCGCTGCCTTTCCCCTGTTTGGGATTGCTCCCTGTTGGCATTTGGGGAGTGCCAAACTCATTTTGTTTGTTTTTAAATTCTTCCATTCTTTTCCCACGAGCTGCAGAGAAGGGGTACGGTCCGTCCGGGCAGAGATCCACGTTGCCCGGATAAGGCATACTTAGAACAGGGGGCTGCCAAGTCCCTGAGCTCTCCGTTAACGACTGGGCTAGTTTTATATACCGGGCCCCCAGCCAGGCTGACTCTCGGCACGGGTCGAATAACACTCTTAGTCCGGCCCGGTGTGAGCTGAATGTGGGGGGTTGGGATGTGGGTAGGTAATGTGTAGGGATAGGGGAGTGTGTGAGCTACTTATACGAGGCGGCACCACAAGCGCATCGTCAGTGCTGCTACTTTGCGAACACCCACTGGCTGTCCGGGGCTGCTTATTTTCGGTACTCTCCCTAGGGATGTCCGATTATTCGCAGCTGACCTACCTATATGACCTGTATATAGGTAGGTCATTCGCTATCCGCAACCTGCGACCCGTCCGGTGGCCTCAGCTAGGCCCCCTTTGAGCCACCTCACGAGCTCATCAGACCAGAAATTACTCTCCTTAAATCACCGAAAAAAAATAATTGTTGGGCGGAGCGAAGTAAAGACGCGACCATCAGCATCCCTTGTATCCAGACCTTTTGTCCAGAGCTTTGCTCGACTCTGGATCACAAAAAATTTCATTATTTCGCTCATCGGTTACAGATTCGTAGAGAGGAGAACTGTATTAACTTGGTTGGATTTGGTGAATCTAATTCTCAAGTAAAGGATAAAATACACACAGTGGTGAAGTCGCGAATAAATGGTAGTGAATTCTCCTTTGATTTGTAAATCCTGAAATTAATTTTAGGTTATTACCCTTACCAGTCAGTGAATGTGACGGACTGGCGAATCCCAGAAAACCTACCACTGTCAGACCCTTATTTCTACAAGCCACAAAGAATTGATATACTAATTGGAGCAGAATCGTTCTTTGAATTATTAGCTGTTGATCAAATTAAGCAAGGTCCCGTCGTTCTAATTCTTCAGAAAACCCTTCTTGGTTGGGTTGTGTCGGAAAAATATGTTTCCAGGACTTCTGCTCCTCTGGTCGGATTCAGAGATAACTCTTCATTGGATCCTGTTTCATCCATCGTCGTTGTCGACTTTCGTTTTGGAATAGAGTGGCTGAGATTCAAGATTATGGTCAGATGATGCTACGTGGCGTCAATTTGGAACGAAGGATTGGACCAAGAACGGTCGGGCTTACCGCTGCTGTACGAATTTAGCTGTTATATGTCATCAAGGGATTTTCGTCACACCTCAAACTGCTTAGAGTGTTCGAGTATGTGTTCTGCTTTATAGAAAAATGTAAAGACCAAAGTATAAACTTCGAAAAAACTGTCTCACCGAGAAATCGAAAAGGTTAGGAAAGGACCTACAATTGGTCCTAGTCTTCAGCGGTTGAACCCATTCATTCATGAAGACACATGAACTTGGTGTATTTTTTCGTTTGTTGCGAGTGGGAGGACGTCTAGACAAAGCTCCTATATCATACGATGCCAAGTTTCCTCTGCTTTTGACTAAGCGCTCGCAATTCGTGCGAAGCTATATTCGTCATCTGCACCATTCGAATTTTCATGTCGGCCTACGAGCACTTGTGAGCATCCTTCGACAGAATGTTTGATAGTGAATGCTCAGGAAGTCTGCAGTCAGACAGTACGATCGTGTATGCGCTGTTTTAAATGCAAGCCTCGATTGTTGACGCATCTCATAGAGAATTTACCCGCAGATCGACACCGTGCTCTCCGCACATTTTCAACTTGTGTCGTTGATTTTTGTGGACCAGTGGACTATTGGACCAGCCGAACTTCGTCGGAGCAAGCCGCTACCTCAGTGCTCTGCGGATCAGGCTCTAGGAGCAAGGGGACGCAATGCGCGACTTCGCATCAAGGAACAGACGCGAATTTGCGTTCATACCGCCACGAGCTCCTCACATGGGAGGTATGTGTAAAAACTGCCAAGAGCTTACGGGCGGTAGGCAGTGCGCTCCTAACCGCCGAAGAGCATCGATTCGATAATGAACTCCAGGCCAGGTCCTTGTAGATGAGGACAGTCTGCCGCCGCTGGAGTAGCTCGTCGGAAGGGTCATCACCACGCACGCAGAAGAGGACGGCATGTTCAGGGTATCCGAAATCAGGACTAGCATTGGAGTTGGCGCCGCTACCAATATATTGAAGCAGTGCAGGCCTTCAACGCGCCGGTGTTCCGTGACGTTGCGGGGAATCAAATATTTTGTAGCTTTAAATCTTTAATCGTAGCTATGAAGTCTGGTGTTAGTTAGATTAGGCTGAGGCGGTAGCCTAGGGGGATCGATAAAACCCCCCCAAGCTCACTTGGACCTGTAAAAAGAAATGTCCATTGTGATGACAAAAGGGCGTTTGTCCCTTCTCAATGCCTAAAAGCTTTTTTTTTACTTATATTTTTATTTTTATTTTATTAGAAATCAGCTTTACTTAAACTTTGATCTAATATTAGTGATATTTACATCGGCTTACTACATATTTTAAGAGTTTAATGATTAGGTTTATATATACATTTTAATGATGTATATAATAGCAAATTTTTCTATTTTTTATGTTCGAGACGTTTGAGTCTGCGTGGGATGTGGGGGTGCAGTAATCCTCTAGCTGTTTCATTTTGATGGTTAATGAGCCTATCGTTGTATCGACTGCTGTGATGGTTAATTTGATCTCCAACTTTTGGGATGAGGAGATCTCTTTCCAGCATTGTGGTCCGAACAAACCACGGGGCACCTGTCATCCCCCTTAGAGCCTTCGCTTGCATGACTCTGATTTTATTCAGATGCGTCTTCGCTGCACATCGCCAGACTTGAATGGCGTATGTCCATATAGGGATTATCGTTGCCTTGTACAATAAGACTTTATTGCGTAGGGGAAGTTTACTTTTTGAGTTCATGAGCCAGTGCAACTTTTTGAGTTTGTTTTGACATTTGATGACTGTAGCTCTGATATGTGGTCCCCAAGTTAGTCTTTTATCGAAGTGGACACCGAGGTAGCAATGACTGCTCTTGCGCGGATTTATATTTCCGTTAAAGGTTAGGTCTGGTGGGTGCTTGCTTCTTAATGTAAAATTTACGTTAACTGACTTTGTTTCGTTAATTGTGATGTTCCAGTTTTTTGCCCATTTTTCCACGGATTCGAGGTTGATTTGAAGTTGTTCAGCAACGGCTCTGTAGCAGGTGGATGATGAAAGAATAGAAGTATCGTCAGCGTAAGTGGCGACCAGGAAGTTGCTTGGGTTGACGTGTGGTAACGGCATGTCGCATGTAAACAATGTGTACAGGATTGACCCCAGAACGCTGCCTTGTGGAACTCCAGCTCTGATAATTTTTATGTCTGAAATAGCGTCCTTGATTGTGACAATAAACGTTCTTTCTCTCAGAAATGACTTTATGACTGAATACTGGGGGGCGGGTAGTAGAATCTTTAGTTTATATAAAAGTCCCTTGTGCCAGACTTTGCCGAAAGCTTGTTTCACGTCGAGAAACACATCTGAACAGCATTGCTTAGTTTCATAAGCGTTGAGGATGTGTTGAGCCACTCTGTGTACTTGTTCCGGGGTCCCGTGCTGTCTTCTGAAACCGAATTGGTGCTGTGGAATAGTTTCCTTGACGCAGCTTTCTGCCACCATTCTGCTCAAGAATATTCTTTCGAATATCTTGGAGAAAACTGGCAGTAGGCTTATTGGTCTGTATGACTCTAGGGCTGACATTGGTTTACCTGGCTTTAGTATCATCACACACTTCCATTGGGTGGGGAAGTGGCCGATGGGAAGGATGGCGTAGTAAAGTGCAACTAGAAACATAACTCCCTTGCGTGGAAGCAGTTTTGCGATGCGGGCATCTATAAAATCGTGCCCAGGAGCTTTGTTGCAGCAGGTCGGGTCGAGCGCTTCTCGGACGTGGGTGGTTCTGTGGAGAGAGCTGCTTCCTGGATGAGGCTATTAAGCGAGCGTACAGCCGCGTCAATGTCTTCTGGAGACTCGAATCTCTCGTTAAGTCGAATGTGATCTTCCAAATGGGTTTAAAAATCTCAATGTTTGCTCGACTGTGCAGTAGCTTAGTAGGGTAGTTGATATGGGATAAGTGCATTTCTTTAAGAAGCGGTACGTGGAGGGAAGGTCGAAGTTCGCTTGTATGTGCAGGAATCTATGGGGAACGCCTTTGTAGATAGCGAAATCCAGGGCACTAGGCGATCTGTTGGAGTCGTATGGTAAGTGGGTTGCAGAGCCAGTGGCAAGAATGTTGGCTCCACTTGAGACTATATAGTCGTGGATTTCGCGACCTCTAGGGCAGGAGCGAGGTTTCCCCACCATTGGTGCTTCGCATTCCAGTCCCCAGCTGTAATGTATTTTGGTCCAAAACTAGATAGTAAAGAGCGGAACTGAGAACTTGTCCATAAGGTAGCCGGAGGACAGTAGATAGCCGAGATAGTTGTTTCTCCTAGAGAGGTTCTTAGCACCATGTTAGCGGCTTTGGCCATCTGTAATGGGGTTGATTGGGAAGTGCTTGAGGCTGCTGCGGATGAGGATAGCAGATCATCCTCTGAAACTATCGGAGGGATGATTTGCAGTGTAGAGTTCATATCATATTAGTTTGAATGTTGTTCTGCTGCAGAAGTGCGTTTCCGAGAGAAGCATAATGTCGATTTGATTCGTTGTAATGAAGTTTTTGAGTTCTAGGCTTTTGTTGGCTATGCCCGACGCATTCCAAATACCTATACGCTAAGGCATTTTGAGAGGCTAGTGGCTGAGAGGATGTTGAGGATCTGCTCTTGCATTTTCATGAGACTGTTTTGCATTAGCATGAATTGGTCTAGCTTTTCTGCAAGATTCATTAGCTTGTTCTCGAGAGGCGTGTTGTGAGGTGATTTTGGTTGGGTACGAGTACGGGATGGGTTCCGGTTTCGTGGCTCTCTTGCTATACTCCTTGATCGGTGCTAGGCTCCTCTAGCGACTTCAGCATAAGATACATGTTTTTCCTGATTTTTTTGCTGGGAAATGGGCATATCGTTGCGTGGCATTTCCCTCTGTCTGCTGCTTCTCGAGAGCGAGCGAGAGTTTGTCTCGGTGCGCCCGGAAGTATTCTTTCCCCTAGGATACGCCTGATGAGTGTTTTCCCAATTTGACTGTGGTGGTTGTGGGTACAATTTCAATAGAAGCTGTTGGTAGACCCTACGGCCCCTACGCGAGTGACGGGGGCCACACGAGTACCGCGCGCTAAGGAACCCGAGCAGCGCTTAGTCCCACTGGTACCGCGCGCTTAGATTCGCGAGCGCCACTTAGTTTCACGAGTACCGCGCACTTAAAAGTGTTCGCACAAGTAAGATGTTTGTTTTTGCCACTGTAGTGGGCTTGTCCGTTTTTATTGCTTTTGCACAGTCTTTCACAGCGATGTTGGAACGCGTCCGTATTCAACGAGAGCATGATCGAGACTGCCTAAAAGCTAGAAGAGCAAACTGTTGCAAGTTAGGGGCAGTCCCATCCGGAGGCTTGGATGAATTTAGACAGGATCCCAGGTTTGATTTCGGTAAGGTCCGAAATGTCCGTGAGGAAATGGGCCCCAAAAAACTGAAAATGACGATTTCCAAGGGCCAGGCTATGACAGAAAAAGTGGAAGATTCCTCCTCTTCCTCGTCGCGACAACTCCTGCAGAAGTCATTGTGAGGGACTGACAGCTTAGAGGCGTGCAAGTGTCCCGTGATGGCTCGAGTAGCTGCAGAGCATTGTGCTCTACTGAGTCTGTATAGCTCCGCCGAGCGCTTTTTCGATCAATAAGGCCATATCGATCTCGAGACTGTCCGTCTTAGACGCATTGACTTTTAGCCCGCATTTGTCTGCCCAGCTCGACATTTTCGTGAGAGTACTTGTCATGCACTCACACAGCGTCAGCGGAAATTTACCGTAGACTTTACAAGAGATGATTTGCTGCCATTTCCTGTTTGAATTGTGCTCGAACAATTGGTGCGTAAGAAGTCTGCACGTAACCAAAGGCTTCGCTACTTGCACGCTCTCCGATAAGAGAGAAATCTTAGTACCCTGCCTGGCTAGCTCGTCGGCGGCGTCGTTCCCTTCAATGTTCCTGTGGCCGGTGACCCATATAAGGAAGAGATCTAACTGTTTTGCGATCTCATGCAGAGACCTGCGGGAGTCCTTTACCGTCTCTGAATTCGACGATGTTGAGCCCAATGCTTTAATAGCAGCTTGACTGTTCGAGAAGACGCACACTAAGTGCGAGTCTAGGAGTAGTTTAGAGACAATAGAAATGGCCTCCTTGATGGCCACAAACTCCTCTTGGAACACACTAGAGTGAAGCAATACAGCTACAGCTACCGGTTGAAGCACTAGATGATGTTCAGCTCGTTACAGTAGCCTCCTTCTCCCACTCGGCAGTCTAACTTTGAGCCATCAGTGTAGAAATGGACCAGGTCCTGGTTCATCCATCTCCCAGTCCTCCCTAGGTGGGATTTATACTTGGAAAGGCGTCGAGGCGTCTCTTCAGGCTTCCCGAGGTCCTAGCCGTGGACGCTTTCCACATTCGCTTTCTTATTCTGAGGAAAGTGGCGGAAAGTGTTGCCACCTTCTTTCCCATGAGGTCTACGGGGAGGAGGTCCACCACGGTATCCAGGGCTTCCCCTGGAGTAATGCGTAGCCCGCCAGTTAAGCATAGCTCTGTCATGCGTTGAACTCTACTGAGTCTGTTGAGACAAGTTATTTTGTCTAGGGCTGGCTACCATACTACCACTCCATAGAGGATGTTTGGTCGTATGATGGCGGTGATATGATATATATGATATGATATGATATACGGGGTCATTCACCATCTTAGTCCGATTGTTTCCCTGCATGTGCCTTTGTGGGCCTCTTTACTCCTCATGCTCAGTTTCCAATCGGGCTTTCTGTCGAGGATTAGGCCAAGATACTTGGCAGTGTTTCTAAAGGCTAGCGCTTCTCCACAGAGTTTTGGGGGAGTCAGTATCGAAACATTGTACTTCTTAGTGAACAGTTCCGTTTTAGACGGATTGACTTCTAGCCCGCCTTTGTCTGCCCATCTCGACATCTTCGTGAGAGTACTTGTCATGCACTCACACAGCGTCTGCGGAAATTTACCGGAGACTGCTACAGCAACACCGTCCGCATACGCTACCACTTTTTCCCGCAGCAGTTCGTTCACTACCACGTTCCATAAGAGGGGCGAGAGGACTCCGCCCTGCGGTGTATGTTGCGCCCGCGATGGCGGTCGGAAGGATGCTATTAAAGGCGCCTTCTATGTTGAGAAAGGCAACCAGAGTGAGGATCTGCTCTTGCATTTTCATGAGACTGTTTTGCATTAGCATGAATTGGTCTAGCTTTTCTGCAAGATTCATTAGCTTGTTCTCGAGAGGCCTGTTGTGAGGTGATTCTGGTTGGGTACGAGTACGGGATGGGTTCCGGTTTCGTGGCTCTCTTGCTATACTCCTTGATCGGTGCTAGGCTCCTCTAGCGACTTCAGCATAAGATACATGTTTTTCCTGATTTTTTGGCTGGGAAATGGGCATATCGTTGCGTGGCATTTCCCTCTGTCTGCTGCTTCTCGAGAGCGAGCGAGAGTTTGTCTGGGTGCGCCCGGAAATATTATTTCCCCTAGGATACGCCTGATGAGTGTTTTCCCAATTTGACTGTGGTGGTTGTGGGTACAACTTCAATAGAAGCTGTTGGTAGACCCTACAGCCTCTATAATTGGCAGTGTGGGAGCCAAGACAGTTGGCACACTTGGGCTCGACGTCTTGTGGCTTTGAGCATTCTATGGTGGTATGCGGACCCCCGCATTTAACACAAACAAATTTTTTGTTGCAATATCTTTTAGTGTGTTCGTATTCTTGACAACAGTGACACTGTGATATCTCCTGTTTACGTTGTGGCTGCTCAACAGTTATCTTTTGTCTGCAGAGGTCTGATAATTTGAAGATCTCTTTATTATTTTTATTTGGCTCTAGGTCCACAGAAAATAAGCTGAGCTGATTCTTGGTCGCTCTGTTAAACGGATTGTGGATGAATCGGGCTAGATGCCCTTTGACCATGAGATCTTGCTTAATATAATCAGTTGGGGTGGAGTGGTGAAGATTTTTGATTACTATTCTATATGACCGTTCTTCTTTCAACTGATAGCTATGACAGAAAACGCCTTTAGCCATCAACGCGGAGGCGATTTTGCGGTAAGTGGTAGAGTCGTTGCATAGGAGTCTAATTTGTCCTCCAGTGCACTCCAGTGATATCAACAAAGTTGGATGGTAAGGATCTTCAGGGAGAGATATTGGACTTGCTCTAGATACCGTAGCAAGAGAACCATCGTTAACAAAAACGAGGTCAAGAAGTCTGTCCCTCATGTTTTTAACGGCATTAATTTGGACAAGGGAACTATCCGTTAGCCCATTGATAAAGTCATTATGGCAATTGGGAAACAACAGGTTAGCGTCATCACAAGGCAGCCAAGAAAGAAATGGGAGGTTAAAGTCCCCCATGACAATAATTCGATCATTGCACCCTAATGCAGAAACAACAATATTAATTGCTGAGAGGTGGTGTAAGTAAAGCTCAGCATCAGACCTGGGAGGAATGTAAGAGCAGGTTAAATAGAAAAATGCGGAGCCAACACGAACTTTGACTGCAACAAATTCAATTCCGTGAATGTTATTAAATGGGAATAACTCAGATGAGAAAACAGATTTAACTGCAATCAGAACCCCACCTGCAAAAGATGGGCGGTCCATTCTATAAATAGTGTAACTATCAATGAAAATTTCATGATCATTGACAGAGGAGTTAAGCCAGGTTTCGGTAAACGCGATGGCATCGAAATCAAAGGAGCGAGTATGAATTTGACGCAATTTTCCCAGCAAACTGCGATCGTTCTGATAGTGCATGGAAAAATAGTACATCAGTTTTTTGGAGCATGTTCGGTTATTCTTGGATTCGAGGTCGAATCTTTGAGAAGGAACTCATGCACAATTGTATGCTCAGGCCATATTGACGGTTCTAGAGAACTGGATAGTAAAGAATCAGGGAGAAGAATTTTAAATGATGATATGTTGCGCTTATGTTTAAATGTAAATTTAGTCACAACTATATCAACAGGCGAAGTGTTTAGTTTAGAGGAAAGGTGTTGTTTAACATCCTCTGTTGTAGCCTCAGGAATAAGACGAGAAACAAATATTGCTTTCCGAGGGACCACTGCTCTAAGTTGAAGTCCCGAGCGAGATCGAGATGGTGGAGCCACTCCTAAAAGAGATCTCGGTCCAAGGGCAGAGGAATTGGCAGCAATGGTTGTAGCAGGAATTGGAGCAGAAATTGGAGCAGGAATTGGAGCAGGAATTGGAGCAGGAATTGGAGCAGGAGTTGGCAAGACGTCGTCAGCAACCAGCACACCCGCACTAGGAGCACTCACCGCGTCAGAAGTGACGGCCACATTGCTCGGTGTAAAGAACTCCGGAGCCACCGTTGGCGGATTTACAGACAACGGCGTGGCATGACTACACGGAAATGCTGCCGATGGATAAAGGTGGGAGGCAGGCGTACCAATCGGATTAGATTGCAAGAGATTGGTATCATTATTCCGTCTAGGCGATTCGCTCAAGAGTTTGAGCCCAAGAAACTGTGATTCAAGGGCAAGAAAATTCTCGTTGAGAGCAACAAATTGTTTCCGGACATCCAGAAACCCAGTTCGAGTCTGTCTCATAAATGTGCGCATTACGGCCACAATCTCCCGACAAGCCAGACATGACCAAGACAGGCCCATGCGTTTCGAGATTAGATCATTCAGCCGGCCAAAATTTTCACCACCAGCACATTTTATGTGGGCAAAATTGTTGCACAGCCAGCAGCTAAGAAATGAATCACCAATGATAACACCACCGAATTCACATTTCTTTGCACTACAAACGATTGCCATTATTGACAGCAGTAGAATCACTGTGCACGAATAATAAAAGAGCGGAGTTAGATCGCAGGTAAAGTAGGAGAGCAGACAGCAGAGCGAGCCAGACAATCAGCTGCAGCAGCAATAATTCAAAGCAGATGATCCAACGAAGTGCAGAAAACGAGCAGTAAACTCACCAAGGTTAGGTTAGGTTAGGTAGAGACGGCCGCCAAGCTCGCTCGGAGCCCAGCACACATAGGCCGGTTTCGGCCCGTTGTGATACCGCTTGGGATCATTCCCTCCCTGCAGATGAGACTTCATGTCAACAGTTGTCCCATCCAGATGCCCTTATAAAGTTGACGATCTTTCTGGGACATAGCGTGGACATCTCCGAGATGTCGTTCAGAAAGGCAGAGCCCAAGTGATGCAGCCTCCTTCTGCTGAGAGCTGGACAGGAACAGAACAGGTGTTCCACTGTTTCCTCCTCGTCCTCGTCTCTGCAGCTGCGGCAGAAATCATTGTATGGGGCACCCAGCCTGTTTGCGTGGGTGCCTACTAGCCAGTGTCCTGTGAGGGAACGTATGACTGCGCTGCACCTTTCCCTGGCTAGTTTGCAGAGCTCTGAGGTGCGCTTCTTATCTATGGTCGGCCATGTTTGCCGCGCTGTGCGACAACGTGGCCCTATTTGCCACTTGTTGTCTATCAGTCGCGTGTACTGCTCTTTTATGATGAGCTTGCAGGTGGCCATAGGCATACAAATATCCTCCTTATCTTGGAGAAGGGGGGTTGTAGTGCCAGATCTGGCCAGCTCGTCCGCTATGCAGTTGCCCTCGATATCCCGGTGACCCGGGACCCATATAAGGCTGATAGCAAATTGCTGAGCCATCTCGTGAAGAGATCTGCGGCACTTCGCCACAGTAGCCGAGTTCGAGGAGATCGCGTTAAGTGATCTAATCGCAGCTTGGCTGTCGCTGTAGATGTTTAGATTGGTTGCCGTGGTGGTAACCGTATGAAGGCAGTACAGAGCCTCCCTGATTGCTGTAACTTCCGCTTGGAAGTCGCTACAGTGATCCGGAAGCCTGAAAGATTGCCTTATGTTAAGTTGTTCAGAGTAGATTCCTCCTCCAACCCTGCCGTCCAGTTTTGAGCCATCCGTGAAGATGCTTATGGCCCCGTCTGGGCCGGGGGGTCCCTCGAGCCAATCGTCTCTATGAGGGATGATTATGCTGAATGGAGTCTCCGTGTGCTCCATTGGAACTTGATAGTCCGTTCTTGCTGGGACCTTGTTGTTTTTGTTTAGTATAGATGAGTGACCTATGTTCTGGGGTACCCATTGTTCAGAGTCCCTAAGACGTATTGCTGCCATTTCTGCCCGCTCCTTTCCTGCAAAGTCAAGGCTCTGAAGGCATAACATGGCGTTTAGCGCATCATTTGGTGTAGTTCGAAGAGCTCCACTGATGCAGAGGGCGGCTGTTCGCTGAACCTTGCCCAGCTGATTGGTGATTGTCCTTTTTGTTAGCGCAGGCCACCAGACAGTAACTCCGTAGAGTATTATAGGTCTGACTATTGCCAGATATATTCATCGGACTATGCTTGGGTTCATTCCCCACTTTAGGCCGATAGCTTTTTTGCAAGTATAGAGTGCTGTCGTTGCCTCTATCCTTGACATTCAGGTTCCAGCTAAGCTTTTTGTCAATTACCAACCCTAAGTAACTGGCACTGTCGCTGAAGGAGAGCCTGTATCCGTTTAGTGTTGGGGGGTTGAGGGGCGGGACCTTGTATTTTTTTGTGAATAACACGAGTTCCCCTTTCGAGGGATTTAGTCCCAATCCGCGCGATTCTGTCCATTCGGACAATCGAGCAAGCTTTGCGGTCATTAGGTCGCATAGTGTTTGGGGGTATTTCCCCGCAAAGATAATTGCAACGTCATCCGCGTATGCCACTACTTTACAGCCCCCCTCTTCCAGGTCGCAAAGAATCTTATTGACTGCAATGTTCCATAGAAGAGGAGACAGAACTCCCCCTTGCGGGGTTCCTCTGTTGACATACCTTGACTGGGTGGACGATCCCATCGATGATGTCACCGTCCTGCGTATGAGCAATTGATCAATGAGCATCACCAAGTGACGGTCCACCCCCAGGTCAGTCAGAGCTTCTGTAATGGCGCCCGGTACAACGTTGTTGAAAGCTCCCTCAATATCGAGAAAGGCTATGAGTGAGTACTCTTTGTGATGCAGAGATTTCTCTACCGCTGAGATCACCTCATGAAGAGCCGTTTCCGTGGATTTTCCTTTCTGGTAGGCATGCTGTGCGCCTGACAGCAACTGAGGGTGTATAGTTGTCCTCAGTTGCAGCCCGACGAGTCTCTCAAAGGTTTTGAGGAGGAAGGACGATAGGCTGATTGGTCTAAAGTCTTTTGCAGCTGAGTGCGAGGCTTTCCCAGCTTTGGGAATGAAGACTATCTTTGCCTTAAGCCATGTTCGCGAGATTGTACCCACAGCCAGTAACTTCCTGAAGATACCTTGTAGCCAGTTGATGGCCGTATCCCCGACCTTCTGAAGTTGGGCCGGGATTACCTGGTCTGGGCCTGGTGATTTGAACTGGTTGAAGCTGTTTATTGCCCAGCTTATGTTACGTTTTGTAAGGAAATGGTCCATCGATTCTACCGATCCCTCTCCTGGGAGGGGTGACGGCTCGGTGGATGTGCATCCGGGGAAATGCGTGTCGAGCAGAATGTGTAGGGACTCCTCACTAGAGTTGGTCCACGTGCCATCATTCTTTTTGAGGTAACCTACCGAGGGGGTAGTTTTTGAGAGAACTTTCCGGAGTCTTGCGGCCTCCAAAGTTACCTCGATTTCGGAGCAAAATTTTTGCCAGGAGGCTCTTTTAGCCTTCCTCGTTTCCTTTTTGTATAGTGCTAGACTGGTTTTATAGTCTGCCCAGTGAGTATCCTCCTTAGTTCTTGTGGCTCTATTGAATAGAGTCCTAAAAGTTCTACGAAGGGTGTCTAGTTGCTTAGACCACAAGGGGGGCTTTCTTTTTCCCCCTTGGTCTGGTAGAAGGGCATGCTGCCTTGAAGGCTTTGTTGCACGCATCCGTAAACCTGTTCACAAGACGGTTTAGGTTGTCTTCCGTGTTCGGGCAATTAGGGGCGTTAGGAGGGAGTAGCTCCTCCAGGGTTGTGTTATATTTTTCCCAGTTGGCTTTTCTGGGGTTGATATAGTCGGTTGGTTTGGGAATATCGAAGGATAATATCGTCTCGATATACCTGTGGTCCTAGAAGGAGTGGTCTCCTAGGACTCTCCAGCTCTTGATTGTGTCCAGCAGTTTGCTTGACACTAGCGTGAGGTCAATGACCTCCTGCCGATTTTTAATTATAAATGTGGGGTCGTTACCCCGATTGCATATGAATAAATTTGAGTTCAGGATGAAGCTGAACAGTGACTCACCCCTTACATTCGTGTCCGTGCTCCCCCATTGGGTGTGGTGGGCGTTGGCATCGCAACCTATAAGTAGGTCTTTGTCCGTCCTTTCGCTGTCGCTGGCTATTTTGCGAACAAGGTCGTTCGGAGGATCATCCTCTTCGTGGGCCATATAGGACGCCACCAGCCTGAGATGATTCCCTTTTAGTTATAGGCTTGCCGCCGTGTTATCGCCATCGCTATAATTATGGAGCAGAAAGATATTTAGGTGCTTTCTAGCAAGTATGCAGGTACGGATTTTACCTTCATTTTGGGATACAATGATCTTGAATTCCCTCGTCCCCAATCCACAGACCTTGCCTCCTACCACCCAAGGCTCCTGGATCAGGACTACGTCGGCTCCGCTTGCGTCTAGGCGGAGTATGAGAGCAGCCGATGCTGCTTTACAGTGGTGGAGATTTATTTGAAGGATCCTTAGGACCATCTTCAAGATTCTCCACCACCGTGATGTCCGCGTCCGAGTCATCTGAGACTCTCTCTCGGCACATTGACTCGAAGTCGAGCATCAGTTCTGTCTCTGAGGAGAAGCCTTCCTGGTCTGGCTCCAGCTCGTCGTCAGGCGCTTCGATCTCCGCAACGACATCCTGCACGTCTGGGTTGACGACAGGAAGCGCCGCGTCCGATTTGTACACCTTGATGGTGACCGAGCTGAAGCCGAAGTTGAGCTCTCCTTTTGCTGCCTCTATCGGGGCCAGCGACTCTTTATTGAGAACGAGAACTGCCTGGTTAGTCGGCCCTTGTGTCGTCTCAACTTTGGCTACCTTCCAATCGGAGGTTGGTAGTCCTGGGTTGCATCTCTGCAACATCTTGAGGATGCGTTCTGGCTCCTTAAAGGTAGCCGGCACACAAATTCTGGCCCTCGGTCTGCTGGGCACCTCGCTCCAGTCGACTGCGACGAGTTTCGCCCCAGCATAAACCTCGACCTGCGCTACCGCCGCTCTGTAAAGCTTCACAGAGCGCTCGTCTTCGCAGGCAATTATCTTAACATTGCCCTGGAACCACCCCATGTCCTTGCAGACTGGCGGAGGTCCAGGGTCTTTGTCGAGGAGTTCGAAGCAGCGGTCGGCCAATGCCGCTTCCACCCACTTCCACTGACTCCTTGGGATTCTCCCCTCTGCGCTGCCTTTGTCGAGGACACCAATTAGCGTCCTCTCCTTGGCAATCTGCGCAAAGGAGACATTTGGCAGCACTCTGGAGCGCTTTGCTACCGGTTCCGGTGTCTCCTGCGAGCGCTGCCTCTTGGCTTGGGGAGCCACCTTTTTCTGTTCTAAGGTGAACTCCGGAAGTACGGCCGAAGCCCATTCCACCTTCTTCAGCCATTCGGCTGATGGGCTGGCTTCACTGCTGGCGTGTTGCCGACGGAGTATGTGCCCTGCACTCCTCTTTTCGGCATATGAGTATCGTCTGGCTTGGGCGCTTGTCGACGGCAAGTCAACCCCCTCCGCTTTACCAGAAGGTCGGGCAGCCGCAATATTGCTTAGCTTTCCTTCCAAGGTGTCAGCTTCGGGAGTTACCTTGCCACCCACACCGGATTCGGGATGGGACCCCCTCGGGTTCGCACAGGCACCTTCCACCTTGTAGGTATTCCCTACTATAGAGCCGGTTGGGCCAGGCCTTTGGGCCGCTGCCTTTCCGAGCTTGGGATTGCTCCCAGTTGGCATTTGGGGAGCGCCGCACTCATTTGTTTTTTTGTTGTTTTTTTTGTTTTTGTTGTTATACATCTTGTTCCCACGAGATGCAGAGAAAGGGAAAGGTCAGCCCGGGCAGAGATCCACGTTGCCCGGGTAAGGCATCATTAGAACAGGGGGCTGCCAAGTCCCTGAGCCCTCCGTTAGAGCCTGGCCTATTTTTTTATACCGGGCCCCCAGCCAGGCTGACTCTCGGCACGGGTCGAGTAACACACTTAGTCCGGCCCGGTGTGAGGTGGATGTGGGGGTTGGGATGTGGGTAGGTATTGTGTATGGATGGGAGTGTGTGAGCTACTTATTGAGGCGGCACCACAAGCGCATCGTCAGTGTTGCTACTTCGCGAACACCCGCTGGCTGTCCGGGACTGCTTATTTCGGTACTCTCCCGTGAGGGATGCCCGCTTATTCGCAGCTGACCTACCGAGGTAGGCCGTTCGCTATCCGCAACCCGCGACCCGTCCGGTGGCCTCAGCTAGGCCCCCTTTGAGCTACCTCACAAGCTCATCAGACCAGATAAACTCACCAAAGCAGAGACACAAAAGAAAAGTCCACAGAGAGGGAGAGTATAAGCAATCCAGAGAGAGTGAGAGCAACAATGCGAGCAGCCCACTTATGCTCACGAGAGAGTGTGGGCGATGCAAACGCTGATGCGCGAGAACAGTGCACACCGAAGAAGCGATAACGAAAAGCAGATTGAGCAAAAAAACAATAACAAATTGCCTGCACGAGTCCGATGCGTTACGATTGCAATATTGAATTTATATTAAACACTTGTTTACTAACAAAACACTGGTGGTTAACACAAAGTAGAATCAAATTAAAGAGATGCGATAATATATCAAAACAAAGTCACAACAATGTTGTATGATATTTAGGCAAAGGGCGGAGAATGCGGGAGCAAGAAAAAAAACACAACCGGCTTAAGCAAGAGCTAGAAGCGAATGAATGACCAGAAAATTGTGATGTCGTTTACCCCGGGTATGATGATTGGAGGAGGCAGAGGGTTGCGTTTGGTTATAGGAGATTCAATTCAGTCCTTGTGAGGGCTGAGGTCCATATCTTCGGTACCGTCGGCAGTTGGGTCGTCAATGTCCGCGAGTGGCGCATAGTAATTTGCGGAAGAAGGGTTTTGATTACTTAGGAGACTGCGTTCAGTTGAGTGGGGTTTTCTTTTTGGAGGAGGAAGAGCTCCTCTGTCCTGCCAAGAAACAGGAGAGTCGTCAGTTGGCTGTGGTTATGGGCAATGTTATTGGGACCATCCGTAGCACGTTGGTCGTTTACTTGAGCTGAGGCAGTAGCAGAACTCATTGGATCAGCAGTTGACGGCTTGTTAATGCTACGAAAGACTTTAGTAATGGACTTAGATGAACGTAGTTCCATTTTTGAGTCAGGTAGATTTGGGCGTTTAACCCAGACTAAGTTGAGGTCTTGTCTGTAGGCGCGTGCACTGACCGTAGGTCGCGCCCGCTTTGGGCCGCTTTGACGGGGGCCACACGAGTACCGCGCGCTAAGGAACCCGAGCAGCGCTTAGTCCCACTGGTACCGCGCGCTTAGATTCGCGAGCGCCACTTAGTTTCACGAGTACCGCGCACTTAAAAGTGTTCGCACAAGTAAGATGTTTGTTTTTGCCACTGTAGTGGGCTTGTCCGTTTTTATTGCTTTTGCATAGTCTTTCACAGCGATGTTGGAACGCGTCCGTATTCAACGAGAGCATGATCGAGACTGCCTAAAAGCTAGAAGAGCAAACTGTTGCAAGTTAGGGGCAGTCCCATCCGGAGGCTTGGATGAATTTAGACAGGATCCCAGGTTTGATTTCGGTAAGGTCCGAAATGTCCGTGAGGAAATGGGCCCCAAAAAACTGAAAATGACGATTTCCAAGGGCCAGGCTATGACAGAAAAAGTGGAAGATTCCTCCTCTTCCTCGTCGCGACAACTCCTGCAGAAGTCATTGTGAGGGACTGACAGCTTAGAGGCGTGCAAGTGTCCCGTGATGGCTCGAGTAGCTGCAGAGCATTGTGCTCTACTGAGTCTGTATAGCTCCGCCGAGCGCTTTTTCGATCAATAAGGCCATATCGATCTCGAGACTGTCCGTCTTAGACGCATTGACTTTTAGCCCGCATTTGTCTGCCCAGCTCGACATTTTCGTGAGAGTACTTGTCATGCACTCACACAGCGTCAGCGGAAATTTACCGTAGACTTTACAAGAGATGATTTGCTGCCATTTCCTGTTTGAATTGTGCTCGAACAATTGGTGCGTAAGAAGTCTGCACGTAACCAAAGGCTTCGCTACTTGCACGCTCTCCGATAAGAGAGAAATCTTAGTACCCTGCCTGGCTAGCTCGTCGGCGGCGTCGTTCCCTTCGATGTTCCTGTGGCCGGTGACCCATATAAGGAAGAGATCTAACTGTTTTGCGATCTCATGCAGAGACCTGCGGGAGTCCTTTACCGTCTCTGAATTCGACGATGTTGAGCCCAATGCTTTAATAGCAGCTTGACTGTTCGAGAAGACGCACACTAAGTGCGAGTCTAGGAGTAGTTTAGAGACAATAGAAATGGCCTCCTTGATGGCCACAACCTCCTCTTGGAACACACTAGAGTGAAGCAATACAGCTACAGCTACCGGTTGAAGCACTAGATGATGTTCAGCTCGTTACAGTAGCCTCCTTCTCCCACTCGGCAGTCTAACTTTGAGCCATCAGTGTAGAAATGGACCAGGTCCTGGTTCATCCATCTCCCAGTCCTCCCTAGGTGGGATTTATACTTGGAAAGGCGTCGAGGCGTCTCTTCAGGCTTCCCGAGTGCCTAGCCGTGGACGCTTTCCACAGTTTAGCTTCTCTTATTCTGAGGAAAGTGGCGGAAAGTGTTGCCACCTTCTTTCCCATGAGGTCTACGGGGAGGAGGTCCACCACGGTATCCAGGGCTTCCCCTGGAGTAATGCGTAGCCCGCCAGTTATGCATAGCTCTGTCATGCGTTGAACTCTACTGAGTCTGTTGAGACAAGTTATTTTGTCTAGGGCTGGCTACCATACTACCACTCCATAGAGGATGTTTGGTCGTATGATGGCGGTGTATAGCCACCGAACTATATACGGGGTCATTCACCATCTTAGTCCGATTGTTTCCCTGCATGTGCCTTTGTGGGCCTCTTTACTCCTCATGCTCAGTTTCCAATCGGGCTTTCTGTCGAGGATTAGGCCAAGATACTTGGCAGTGTTTCTAAAGGCTAGCGCTTCTCCACAGAGTTTTGGGGGAGTCAGTATCGAAACATTGTACTTCTTAGTGAACAGTTCCGTTTTAGACGGATTGACTTCTAGCCCGCCTTTGTCTGCCCATCTCGACATTTTCGTGAGAGTACTTGTCATGCACTCACACAGCGTCTGCGGAAATTTACCGGAGACTGCTACAGCAACACCGTCCGCATACGCTACCACTTTTTCCCGCAGCAGTTCGTTCACTACCACGTTCCATAAGAGGGGCGAGAGGACTCCGCCCTGCGGTGTATGTTGCGCCCGCGATGGCGGTCGGAAGGATGCTATTAAAGGCGCCTTCTATGTTGAGAAAGGCAACCAGAGTGTACTCCTTAAAGTTTAGGGAAGCTTCGATGATGGATGGGAGTCTGAGATCAGACTGGACGGAGTACACGCTGTGAGATGCAGCCCCAGGAGCCGTTCCATCGCCTTTAGAAGAAAAGACGATAGACTAATGGGCCTGAAATCTTTTGGGGCAGTGTGCGAGGGCTTGCCTGCCTTGGGTATGAATACGACTTTGGTCTGAAACCAGGTGTCAGGAATGCACCCGTGGGAGAAGATTCCTTCGTAAATTATTTTGAGCCAGTTAAAGGCTTTAAGTCCCGCGAGAATCAGTAGGGCAGAGAAAATGCCGTCTGGCCCCGCGGACTTGTAAGGTTTAAAAACCTCGGAAAAAATCCCGAATATATTTTTGTAAGCTCAAGTCCAAGTTAAAAAATAACTAAACAAAAAATTAGATCCATATGCATATTAGTACATCCATATTCTTCATATATTAGACATGCGGAAGATTAGGAAAATTCTGCCTATTGGATTTTATTCCCAATGCGGATGAATCTAATATATAAATTTCTCATGTCACAAGCTTTGTTGCAACATATTTGTTTTATTTATTTACGTATCGACCGTGGACATGGAAGCGTTGGGGTCGTCCTCCATTGGCGAGAAGAGCGATGCGACGAGCTTCGCATGGACTAGTTTCTACTGTACCGCCTTCATCCTCCCATTATCATCGCTGCGATCGATCAGGGCCACAATAAGGGGTCCTTTCGACATTTCGCTCATGTGGGCCAGTGTAGGATTGCTCGTTCGCTGCCTGCACCTGAGGCAACTGCGTGTAGTGTCTGCGGACCTCCTCTACCCGTATCTCAGTCCAAGCTAGCTTGAAATTCTCCTCCTGGGAGATATCCGCCTTGCCTTGGAGCCAGATCTGTAACTTAAAGGCCTCCTTGTACTGTACTCATCCCTTCCCTAGCGCGCTTTGGCTTTTACTATGCATTGAGCTGGTATCTGGTTCCATCGAGCGAGCTTTATTCTTTGGTCTTGCTTATGGGTAGCAAGATTGGGTTGACATCCCAACCCGTGCCTGCTCCTTATCCGGCTCCATAATTGGACCGAAGGGCCATACGTGGTGCGAGGGGACCAACCCCTAGCGTTTTATGCCTGCCCGCCAGTGCATTACCCTTGCCCGGGATAATGAATTCTTAGTAATATGATCTCCGGAGTGAAAAGTCAAGACTATAAAAAAAACGTAGCTAAAAATACAGGTAAAACACGTACCTGAATTGCTCACGGAGGATCTGCTCCATATACATGGGTCATGACCAACCTGACCCGTACGCTAACGAACGGCGTGAGTATCTTTTCAGTTATATACTGACCACTGAGATGTTAATTTTAAAGTATTTCTGTCGCAAACTTTAATGCGCAACAGTGCGCACATACGACGTCCATTTGATTAATTTGATAAAAAGGATACGAAACGTAATCAATTGAGCAATCGTATTTAAAAGTATTGTTCTACAATACAATACAATCCTCCCTTGAAGAAAAGAGTAAGGGGGTATATTATATTTGTGATGAAAGTGGATGTGTGTAACATCCAAATTATTATTATAGCCAGAAGAGCCACAAGAACTTGCATCAATCTTATGCTTTCCAGTAGTCTAAGTGACCTCAACAACGCAACACTAATTTAATCAGCTGCCGTGTGTGTTACATATATGTACATCTGCTTGTAACTGGCGAGTGAATTAAGGGGATCTGGAGCAGCGCTTACACTCGCAAAGTGGATAGACCTGTCTTGCGCATGCCAAGTACATCTAGTTTAGCGTCAATAGGTGCTGAAGCAGATATTTGTACCTTGCTTAGTGTTGAGTGAAACTTCAGATACTACGCGCTGCAGGCTGACAAAGGCATCATTGTAAGATAGAAAGTGTAACAAAAGTTTATGCTTGTGCCTTTAATCGTTTAATTGCCATTAAGATACTCGAGCGGGGGGTGAAAAAAAAAAACAGTATTTAAATTTATATATTAGTATATATATTTATACATCAATTTCACATTCATAAACTTCAGATCTGGTTTTGAAATGCAAATTCTAAAAAAGCCGCTGTGGATTTTTACCGGGTAAGTATTTAACAACTTTTAAATCTTTTTCTGCGTTAGATTATAAATTTGATATATATATATAGAGAATGGATAAATAAACTGCACAAAAAAATATATATATCTACTTTGTTGTCAACATATTTAAATCGCAAACTCAAAACAAACTCAACTGCCTACCAGACATATGTGTGTATGTGTATAAAATAAACGTGTGTAAGACATAATTCATTACATTTTTAGGTCAACGCGACTGATTTATAAAGATTCAGATTAAAAAACTTAGATATAAAAGGTCCATTTAGTAGTATTATGTATTTTTATTGATGTAGAAAGAGGCAGAAAGGAATTGCAAACTAAGCAGGTTATTTATTAATTTCTCAGTAAAGTAATACTTAAAAAAATAAGACCTGCGAAAGTCTCACATATGTATGCGTGCTTATCAGCACACATTAAACCTCAAACAAAACCTTGTATGAAAGGATGTTTGTGTGTAAATATGTACATATATTATTTCGTAGGCTAGAGAGGTTATGGTAGGAGTAGGGATGAATCGGATCTCACACTTGTTTTTCTGTGCGTTTGTGTGGGTAGACAGCACCATGCAGTACGAGCCATCGATGACTCATCTGCTGACACATCGATGACAGCGTCACCTGCCCCGATGACATAGGCCGCCATACGCCGAACTATTGACATTAACATGGAGAGGTCTTAGGACATAGTCGATGACATTGTCATCTAGTAGTGCGAACAAATCATGCATTTTATAAGCGATAATTTTTGCCGAAAAATCATGCACTTTATAAAAATATGCTTTTTACAGAGGATGTATTGAACTTTGCAATTTTGAAAAGCTGATTAATCTAACGTAAGTTCTTCAGCTAGCTTCAGCTTTCAAATTCAAAATGTAAAAATTTTGTACGTTATTTTTTTCAAAATTTAGAGGAGTCGAAAAAAAATTGTTGTGCCCTTTATACCCGTTACTCAGAATTCCTAGCTGAGTTGATATAGCCATGTCTGGGGGTCTGCTTTGTTTGATGTCTAGCTCTCAGAGACTATAGGAAACGACTATAGGACTATATGCTACAGCAAAAAAAGTTTGCATACAGATATCCTGTATCCTATGATATCACACAGAATCAAGTTTGTTTCAAAATTTGGCCATTCCCTCTTCTGACCGCACAAAGAAAAATTGTGGCATCCACAATTTTAAAGATACGAAAAAACCAAAAAAGCATAATCGTAGATAAATACTATATCTTCTAGTCGGAAGAATCTGAACCAGATCATATTATTATGATAAATGAAGATTGAAGAAAATAATTTCATTCTCTCTCGCTCTGTCTCTCTCTAACAAACACGTTTCATGGCCGGCTTTGCCTATCGCTAAAAGTGAGCGCTTAGATCTCAGATACTATAAGAGCTAGAGTAACAAAATTTGGTATCCAAACTCCTGTGATATTTCAAAATTTCGACCAACCCCCTTCCGCCCCCCCAAAGGATGCAAATCTGGGGCATCCGCAGATCTCAGAGTCTATTCAAGCTAGAACAACCAAAGTTGGTATCCACACTCCTGTTAGATCTTACTGTTACAAGTTTAACTCAAAATTTCGCCCCCACAAATGCCAACAATTTTAAGTTTTGAAGATACGAGAAAATTAAAAACGCACAATAATAGAAAATTACTATATCTACCGGATTGCCAATCTGGATCAGATCGGATTATAACCAAAAGGAACAAATCAATTTGTAGTGGTTACGCAGCGGCCGACGACACGTTCTAACTGGTTTTCTGTCTCTGTCGCACACACTCTTTGTCGTTCAATGGTATCGCCGTCTTGCGGAGGAGAGCGGGCTTAAATGTAGAGTTTCGGTCGCAGTAGCAACTCACAACGTTCCACTTAGTTTTTATTGATACTGTGCTGGTTTTAGTCAGACAGCTTCAAGACCGACGGACCAGTTTGCTTTAAAACAGATAGACGAACACTTACATATATACTCATATAGACTATATAGATGCGGCTCGTAATCCTGACCAATATATCTGAATCATAATATTATCAAGAAATAAATTGTTGCGCATAACAGCACAGACTGTTCTCGTAACATGCGCTTAACAGACAAGCGGGATAAGAAGAGATGTTCACCGCCTCATTTAATTCAAAATGTAAGTGAAACCAATTATTTTTTTGACCATTGACAATTTAATTATCGGTTACATGTTGTTACTCAAAGCTCGTCAGACATATTTAATACAGACGTCTTGCATTTAAGATGTCTTGATCTTCTTAACTCGCGCAATTAAAAAAAAATATAGTTGTATTTATACCGGATACTCAAAATGAGTATATATTAGATTTGTGATGAAAATAGATGTGTGTATCGTCCAGAAGGAATCGTTTCCGACCGCATAAAGTATATATATATTCATGATCGGCATCAATAGCCGAGTCGATTGAGCCCTGTCTGTCTGTCCGTCCGTCCGCCTGTCCGTCTGTCCGTCCCTATTAGCGCCTAGTGCTCAAAGACAAAGAGCTAGAGCAACGATGTTTTGTATCCAGACTTCTGTGATATGTCACTGCTACAAGAATATTTCAAAACTTTTCCCCACCCCCTTCCGCCCCCACAAAGGATGAAAATCTGTTGCATCCATTGTGGAGATAATGTTTTTTATCCCCAATCGGCCGACTTATTATTCCAATTAAATAAAACTCGGCGCAGAAATAAAATTGCGATATGTTCTTTAATGCGTGACATCCAAATTGCAAGTGTGGCTTGCCTGCCCGCTCCGATCGCTAAGCGCAGCTTCGCTCGGCCGACGTCGGTAGGCAGACGCAAAGCGGAGATAGCGAAGAGCGAGCTGGCAGAGAGCGTTTAGCAGGGCAAGCAAGCGCAAAGCTTTAACAAACAAATGAGTGACATAGACATAAGTAACAAACAAAATAAGCGGCTGAGGGCCAAGAATTAGGTGCTATTTGGTAAGCAGCTAATCGGCTGGGTTCTGCTCCGAACATTCACCCCCCGTTGGAAGGCAAAGGCTTTCAACAGATCCATCCTGAAGGGGCAGAACCGATATTTTTCCAACGGCCCTCTTGAAAAGGCCTCTTTGAGTGCGGATGACGGCTACCCTGATGGTTCCATCTTTTCCTGGGATGACGCTCTCAATGCGGCCAAGCGGCCACCTTAATGGTGGTAGCGTTTCCTCCTTCATCATGACTAGCGCTCCTAGCTTGATGTTTGGAGACGATGACCGCCACTTGCTCCGCTCCTGAAGAATCGAAAGATACGCCGTGCTCCATTTTCTCCAAAACGCCTGCTTCATTTGACACAGCCGCTGCCATCGACTAAGTAGGTTGACCCGGAGATGCGTCACATCTGGCTCGTCGAATGCAGCTTTCGGGGCTCCATTGAGAAAGTGGTTTGGCGTGAGCACATCTAGATCATCGGGACTTTCTTTAATTGCATAAAGCGGACGGGAATTTAACAAAGCAGAGATTTCACAAGCCAAGGTCTGAATTTCATCAAGAGTAAAAATGTAGGTCCCGACGATGCGATGAAAATGATATTTAGCTGCTTTAACAGCCGCCTCCCACAAACCCCCAAAATGTGGTGAGCGAGGGGGGATGAATTTCCAATCGATTCCACTAGAAACGCAGAGATGTGACACAGCCAACGTATGAGGATCGCTGAGGAACATTTGACGAAGCTCCAAAAGCTCATTTTTTGCTCCTACAAAATTTGTTGCGTTGTCTGACCAAATGATTCGAGGTTTGGGAAGTAGGCTTATAAAACGCCTTAATGCTGCCAGAAAGGATTCTGTAGATAGATCCCGAACGACTTCTAAATGAGTTGCTTTGTTGCTAAAGCATACGAAAACAGCGATGTAACATTTGATAGGAGGCCTGCTTCTGACTTCCGACTTGTGATAAAAGGGTCCGCAAAAATCAACGCCCGTTGTGTGGAATGCTGGATTAGTCCTTACGCGATCCGCAGGCAAGTTTCCCATGATATGTTCCCTCAGCACTGGCTTCAAACGAAAACATCTAACACATTTGCGAATGATTCCCGCAACATATTTGCGTCCACCAATAGGCCAGAATTTTTGCCGAAGCAGTCCGAGCAATCCTTGAGCTCCTGCGTGGAGAAACCTTTCGTGAAAGAAGATAATAATAGAGACAGTCACAGGATGTCCCTTAGGAAGAGGGTGCTTCGCGTCGTAGTCAAATTCGGCATTTTGGAGGCAGCCTCCAACCCGCAGCAATCCAAAGCTATCCAGAAATGGATTCAGTGAGGCCATCGTGCTTTTTGGCGGTAGGGCCTGTTTGCTGGCGAGGGCCCTTATCTCTTCCGAAAATTGTTGCTGCTGTATTGCCCTTATGAGCAAATGCGTACCATTTTTGATGTCGATTACGGTAAGTTGACCCTTTGACCGCGCTATGCCTTTGTCCTTGAGAATGTAGAATCGATATATGTAAGCAAAGACGCGCTGCATGGATCCGAATGAGTTTTGAAATTTGCAATCGTACGATACATCCCTTTCGTTTGAAACAACCAATGCTGCATGACGACGTTCTGGTACATCGGTCGGCAATTGCAAGCCTGCAGGCCACTCTGAGCTCTCAAGACGTAAGAATGGTGGTCCAGAGATACAAAGGCTGCTATCCATTAGTTCAGCGGGCGTGGATCCCCGTGATATGATGTCGGCAGGATTCAACTTTGTGGGCACGAGATGCCAAGTCATTCCAGCGGTGAGCTCCTGAATCCGCTGAACTCGATTAGAAACAAATATATTAAAATTCAATGGTGATTCTCGAATCCAGGCAAGGGCTATGGACGAATCCGACCAGCAATGTATTTCGCATGGAGCTGATAATCCCTTAACTATGGTGGACACTAGTTCGGCTAATACGAGGGCAGCGGATAGCTCATGCTTGGGGATAGTCATACTTTTCAAGGGCGCGACTCTGGATTTAGAGCATAAGAGATGACTTTGCCCAATGCCAAGAGCTTCCGAACGCATGTATACACAGGCGCCATATGCTGCTTGGCTCGCATCACAAAACACGTGCATTTCTAATTTGGCTTGCTGCCGAAGCACGTAACGTGGAAACTTAAAGTTTTCAACCATCGACAACTGCGAAGTCAGCTCAATCCAAGTCGTATGTAGATCCTGGGGCAGGCTTTCGTCCCAATTCAACTTTAAGCTTTCGTTCCATAGCGACTGCATAAATATTTTAGCTTTTGTGATTATGGGAGAGATGAGCCCTAGAGGATCGTAGAACCTAGCTAGTGTAGACAGGACCGAACGCTTCGATATTGGGCCTGCAGCGGTTCCGACGTGAGCGAAGCTAAACAGAAGATTGTCCGTGGTGGGATCCCAAACTAGACCAAGCGCCTTGGTTACTTCAGTTCCGTCATGAAAGGTAAGGAACTTTTCGCGATCCGCCTCCGATACGCCTTCCAAAGCATCGGGTTCATTGGAACACCATTTACGTATGGGAAAACATCCTTTCGAAAGTAGCTCCTCTACATGCTGACGAATCTTGATGACAGAATCAATGCTGTCCCCTCCAGATATGAGATCATCGACATAAAAATCTCTTCGAACAGCATCAGCGCCAAGCGGAAAACGCAATTCTTCATCATTTGCCGATTGATGCATAGCACGAATTACTAAGAAAGCGGAAGGTTTGGTTCCGTAAGTAACAGTCTCCAACTTGAACACCTGAATCTCCTCCTTCGGGTCATTGCGCCATAGGATGCACTGCACGTGCGTATCGGGATGGGAAACGCGTACACAGCGGTACATTTTGCAGATATCGCCACACAAGGCGACTTTAAAAAACCGGAAACGAAGCAGAGTTATCAGAATTTTAGGTTGGATGGTGGGTCCAGCCATTAGCGCATCATTCAGTGATACTCCAGACGCTGTTTTGGCAGATCCATCGAACACTACGCGTAATTTGGTGGTTGTACTATCCTGCTTGTGGACGCAATGGTGAGGCAAGAAGTACTGCGGGAGGTCTGACTGCCGCGAAGCTGGCGTCATGTGTCCTAAATCACGATACTCCTGGAGAAACTCCATATATTTTGCCTTAAGCTGTGCATTTTTTGCTAGCTTCCTCTCCAAATTGAGAAGTCTACGTAGCGCCTGCTGATACGATTCTCCTAATTCCTCTAGACTGAATTTGGTTGGCAAACGCACGGAGTAAGCTCCGGAATCTAGGCGAATGCAGTTTGTGACGAAATGCTGTTCGCAATGAACATCTTCCTCCGAAATTGATGAGGGCGAATAATCTCCATCGACTTCCCAAAAACGCCTTACAATATCGCACAAATTAGTCTCGCAAGCGGAGATGACAGGGGAATCTTCAACGGCTGCTAGCGCCGCACGGGCTTTCTCAGAGTTTTTAATACTTCCTGACACAATCCAGCCAAGTTTTGTCTTCTGCAATGTTGGCAATTGGTCTGACAGTCGAATCTGTCCAACGCACATTAATTCGAAGAACAAACCAGCACCTATCAACAGATCGACACGCTGGGGCTTGGCGAAATTAGGATCAGCCAGTTTTAGATTATTTGGCATTGGCCAATCCTTTGCGTCTAGGCCGAAGTTAGGCTGCATTCCTGTGATTGAGGCAGTGATCATTGCAGAGAGGAAACCGTGATAGCTTTTGTCTTGAGATTGCAGGACGATGTCTACAGCCTTGCTGGATGGTAGAATTGACTCTCCAATACCGGCGATTTGAACGTGAGACGGGTGAGGATCTGCAGCTGATTGGCAAGTCTCGATGTTATAAAGTTAACCTGAGAAGCGGAATCTAAAATGGCACGACATGGAATAAGCGATCCAAAACGGCCCCTGACATATAAGTCTCTGACTCAAGAAGGGAGGGCTAGTATATTTGCTTGCTACTAGGGCACTTGCAGGATCATGCTGGGTCGGTTCCGTGCTCGGCGACGGCATCTCACCGTCAGCGTCCGAATGCATGTGGAGCAGTGTGTGATGCTTAGCTTGGCAATTTCTACATGCCCCTGACTTGCAGGGCGAATGAATGGCCTTTGTTGAGGCAGCTTAGCTATAAATGGCGCTTCTTCACCTCCTTGTATCGAGAAAAAACAGGGAGATCTAGAAATGCCTGGCATCGGGATATGTAGTGATCGGAGGATTTGCAATACTTGCATGTTGAGCTATTATGATCGTTAATGGAGGTGATTAGGGTACTAGGTTTACTTTCTCCCACCTGCTGGCTAGGAATTGTTACCATAGCCGATCCCAAATTTTCCAGCATCCGACATCTTGCTTCCAAGAATGAGGCCATGCTTGACCACCGAGGCAATCCTGACGTCGGCAAGTTCTCTTCCCATTTCTACTTGGTCTTGTGGTCCACTTTCGTGCCTATGATGAAGATCAGCAAGCCATCGGAAATCTCCTGTGGGGTCGCCAATGTCTGAAGTGCACGCAAGTGCGAATTGATTTTGTCGCTGAGCGCGCGCAAGCCGATAGCCGAGCCCTTCTCCACCCCTTGCAGCCCGAAAATAGCCTTGACGTGTGCCTGAAAATGTAACAGTTTATTATCGAATCGCAACATTAGTCGTAATTCTCCTCAGAAAGCTCCAAGGAACGAATCGTATCCAGCGCAGCACCATCTAGACATCCACGAAGATATTGGAATTTTTCGATGATTGGTATACGATGGTCTTTGTGCACCATTGTCGAGAACATCGAGTGGAATTCTGGCCAATCCATGTAGTTCCCACCGAATCGCGGAAGCTGCAACTCGGGCATTCGAGAACGGCCTATACTATTATAGGCGAACAACGACGAATTCCCCTCGAGAGTATGCCGAGCCGTTGAATTGGCAATATTTACCGTGCGAGTAGCCATCAACTCCCGCGACAGCCTGGACCTAACCTTGACATAAACATTCGAAAAGTCCAGCCGGGCATCATGGGCTAACTGCAGGAAATCCACCCTTTCAAGGCTCGTTTGAGCGGCATCGAAATCCGCATTCATTCGCTCGATTTGCTCTAAGCGAGCTTGAAGTTCTGCCTCATCTAACTCGGCAAGCTCTTCCTTGGTGAGAAAGCGATCCATGGCCTTTAGTTGGCGCGCGACGGACTCGGCCTTGTGCTTGTAGAAATCTATATCACTCGGCATTGCTGCGTTCGCGACATTGGTAGGCTCAGGTGCTGCCATGTTGAGGTTTTAAAAGAGTCACTCAGCACGACCGAAAAAAACACCCTGTATACGTATAAACGCGGGAACCGAAAGCAAAGGGATTACAGCTAATGCCTTTGTCGCGACAGAGAAATTAATAGCCAGCAATGCGTGTATGTAGGTGTATGTAATTATGTTTTAGCACCGAATTGTGCTTAACCGCCGAAAATTTGCTAGGGCTAACGAATGTCGATCGCGAATGATAATTAATTGACACTGCAACTCAGAGATCACGTCGGGGTCACCAAATTTCATGTGGAGATAATGTTTTTTATCCCCAATCGGCCGACGAATTATTCCAATTAAATAAAACTCGGCGCAGAAATAAAATTGCGATATGTTCTTTAATGCGTGACATCCAAATTGCAAGTGTGGCTTGCCTGCCCGCTCCGATCGCTAAGCGCAGCTTCGCTCGGCCGACGTCGGTAGGCAGACGCAAAGCGGAGATAGCGAAGAGCGAGCTGGCAGAGAGCGTTTAGCAGGGCAAGCAAGCGCAAAGCTTTAACAAACAAATGAGTGACATAGACATAAGTAACAAACAAAATAAGCGGCTGAGGGCCAAGAATTAGGTGCTATTTGGTAAGCAGCTAATCGGCTGGGTTCTGCTCCGAACATCCATAATATTAAGGATACGAGAAAACTAAAAACGCAGAATCATAGATAATGATCATATCTATCAGGTTGCTGAATTGGGATCAGATCAGCGCCCGACGTCACGCTCAGACTGATTTTCTGTCTCTCTCGCACGCACTCTTTGTCGTGTCGCTTAATATTAGCGGCGTCTGCCGGAGGAGAGCCATACTGACTAAGTATCGGGTATAAATGTAGAGTTGCGTTGTCCGCAGCAACTCACAACGTTCCCCCTCGTTATATAGCTGTATTTGTTTGCCAGATCCGATGAGAAACTGAAACATATCGATTCCACAAATTTTTGAAAACGGGAGCAAATAACAACGAAAACGAATCGTTTTGGCTGATAATGTAATCCGCAAAAATAAGTGATCACCGGATCCTGCCTGATTATAACGTTTAACCCTAAGGGCTCGCGCACACTTTAGCTGAAATTCGGATCTGAAAGCCGAACTGATCTGATAGCTTGTTTGATACAGAATCACCTGGCAGGTATGTACATTGTCCGCTGATCTGATTGCTAAACGCTGAAAGCCATTGCCTCCCTTTGTCTATCTCCTTAAGTGTCATCAAAATGTTATCAGTGTAATTATTATATTATTAAATAATTAATGCATCACAGCAAGTACAGTAGCCAGGCGTGTATTTCAACCACATTTTCGTTATGTATTGTATTTTTATTACTTTTATATACTGAAAAACATTGTGGTCTTTCGAGTGTTTACTTTCCTTGGGGAAATAGTATATTATTTTTATTGTTGAAATATGAAATAGGTCAATAATAAAACATTTTTCCCAATTTATCTGATGTGACCTTCCAGGTTTTTATGGAAATTCAACAATTTGAATAATTTGTAATAATTTTTAAAAAAATTTCCGCATAGCCGGGCTAACCGCAATATCGCTTGACAACGTTTCGTAGTCCATTTTCTTTCACTAATGAACCAATGGACTTAAAAATAAACAGCAATCAGCAATCAATCATTTTGATGGATCAAACTAAGCTTATCTGATTTCAGCGAGCTTTTTCAGCTCAGCTCGGTCCGCAATCTGCGCACCGAAATCTTGTTACATTATTTTTGTTTCACTGTTGTATCATTTTAAAAATTGTTCTAATAACGTAAATTGTTGTAGCTAGTAGCTAGTGCTAAGAAAAATCAGTAGGAAACAATGCGTAATTGGCAGCTGCGAGAAAAATTGTTCTGTTTGAGCACTAGAGTAGGTATTAAGAATGTTTTTTTTTTTACAAACATTTAACAGTCATCGCTGTCGAGTCTATTAGGTGAAACAGTTTGTGATAAGCAACACCTTTGCCTCCTGAAGCATTCAAAACAGCTTAGCTCCGCTGAGGGCCGTCCGGGTCAACCTAACCTAACCATTAAGTAATTTAATAGAGGGAATTACAATCCGAGCATAAGACCCTAAGCGGTTCATGCAAGGAATAATTCGATCTACAAAGTAGAAGGAACAACGGACAAGGGACAATCACACCAAACATTTTTTTACGGTTAGCTAAGGATGGGAGGTTTCCTAATAGCAATCTAGTAGAGTAAGATGGCATTCTCACACCTAGTCTAAACCAATGAAATTTCATTACTTTGTATTTCGAGGCATTAAGGTGTAACAAGTTTGCTCAACACCGTAACTGAAAGTTATTAAGATCGGATTACAAGCGAGAATGAAATGTCCTTATACTGAACACAGAGTTTAACATCATCCGCATACAAGAGTACTCGAGAGTATGTTAATACCGAAGGCAAGTCATTAATAAAGACTGTGAAGTGTAGGGGCCTAGAAAGAAGGGGCCAAGTTGCACATGCAGAAGCACATGCTGCAACAGAATGTTGCGAATTTGGTAATCCAGTGTAAAATTTGAACGTCCCATATACTTACTACTTGGTGGCTCCCCCTATCGGTGATAATGTAAACTAACTTCGATCTCAATCCTCTTTCTCACTCATGTAAAATCCTCTCAAATCGATATCGAACCTTTGCTCATTCATATTCTTTCTCCTCCCTCTTACTGACAATGGACCTGGTTTTACGATTGGTTCCATGTTACATCAAACAGCCCTCAAACAGGTAGGTCATCCCTTTGAAATGAATCTGATGTGATAGTTTAGAGGCATTTTTTAAGTGTTTTCTGAAAAACGGTCTCGATGCTTTTGAACCTTTCTCGTTTCTCTATAATATATATTCCTCATTTGTGTATCTAACACCGCCCCTTGGCTATGTGCCTATATAATAGCTACTTACAGCCAACAGCTAGTATAGAAACTAGTAATCTTTTAACAGCGATGGATGATTTATCGATTCCCAACCGGAAACACCCATAAATGTGGACTCTCAGCCGAACTCCGTAGATTTATCCCTGATTTTTGGGATTAAGACCCAAACCTATCCCGAGAGCAATCTCGATAACTTTAACTGTATACATATTATACATATTTGTAAAGTCAGAATATTTGATGTATTTTTCTAAAATTAATATATACAGTTAAATATCCGCAGCTCGAAATTGGGTTTTTTAAAAAAGATTTTATTTTCAAAGAACTTAATAGCTTAATTTTACAGGATGTAGATGAAATCCCTGACTAAACCGCTGGTTTTTTCGTCTCAAACGGAACTGATCTACTAAGCTGTTGGCTATGTTTGAGATGCCAAGCTTTTTTGGCACCTATGTGTTTCAAAATGAAAAGATAATTTGGGTTAAACTTTATAATTCGTGTATAATCTTGGTGGCTTAGCGGCAGCCGATTGCTTGCTATTGCCGGATAAAATTTATGCGAGATCGATATGCAACCAATGCGCAGAGGGGTTAGCATAGAACTAAACTATAGACGACGGCTTTAGATCAAAGTGATTGCCGAAGTGGGGGCAGCAGATCAAAGTAATCGCCGAAGTGGCGGCGACAGAGAGCCCCTTTAGCGGGAGAGCGCAGCACCTCTGCAGAAAGTCAACGTTTTACAACATAGGCGGCACTCTCTGCTCATACAATAATAATGCTTAAAGTTACTGTTATTCTTCAGCGGCTGGCCCGAACAGGCTAGTTTCCTTGAGCTCTTCTTTTGGAGCTCTCGACTCTCGTTTCGAGCGTCGCTTTCCTCGGCTGTATCTTCGTATCTTCTTATTTGGGGATGCGTCAGCTTTGATGAAAGGTGTCTGCTGCTGGCGATCGGTATTGCATTACATGAGGGAATTAGGAATGTGAGACTCCATGGTTTTATGCTTAGCTCTGATTGGTCCTCATGAGTGGCGTGATTCTAGGGAACCGATCTCTTGAGAATGGCGTGATTCTGTCGTGGATGAATCAATGGGGTCTATTGTTTATTTTTGATGACTCTAGCTTGGAGTGTGGGAAGAATCATTGATGGATTCTGGGCGGTGTCTTGTTACTTTTGGATAGAGTGGGTGAATTGGACGTAAATGGATAAATTATAGATATGTCACTCCCCCAACATTTGTGTTTAGCCTGTCCCCAGGCGTTTTCCCTCGAGTACAGCGACGGGGTGTTAAGTAAAATAGTTGAGTTTGGTTCTTCTTTTTTCTCTTCTTTTGTCTGGTTTATGCATTTGACAGTGATTCTCTTCGGGATTTTCTTAAATTTGGTGGCTACATAGCGTAGTAGTCCTAATATATGTAACTTATTTGCAATAGATTACTATTTTTAGTATGTTCGATAATTATTTCTCTGTGCATAAGACAGTGGCACTACTCTAGTTATATTGTTATTAACATATACGATTTGTGCAAAGTCCAGCATTGTATTGGATATTGTAAATTCGTTTAGTTGGATTGAGCAATTGTACATTTTTATAATGTTATTTTTGGCAGGTTCCATGTGATTAGTATATTAAAAAATGTAATTAGGTTCAATATAGTTTATTTGAAAGTTTTAGAAAGTTTTTGAATATGGACATTTCGTGGGAACTTGCTTTAAAATTCCTTTTATAATTCATCAGTAATTTTCTGTTTAGTTTCCTTAATGTATACTTCTTCATCTTCAACATAATATTTGTGTAGCTCATCCGGATATGGAACTATTTTATATATAGGGACATTTTTACTATCCCTAGGAATGTTGGAAATTATTTAGATTTCGTTAGTGTCTGATTTTAGCCATGTAGAAGTTTTGATTTTTAGTATTTTCTTGGAACTAATGTGTTTCAGGTAATCTTGTTTTAACAATTTCGGATTGAATATGCCGAGTCTAATTAATTGCATTCATATTTCTATGTCTTCGATATATTCTTTGAAATGTTGTAAGTTGAATATCAGAATTTCTATTTGTTTATTCCTTTATTTTTCTTCGTTTAATTTGTTAACAATATCTATTCCCTTATTAACGGCATATATTACCAGATTTCCTCATGCAGTGTTCCGAATAGATATTTATTTGCTGCTATATTTCCTACTATATATCTATAGATATATCTATATATCCTACTATATTTACTTGGCCTCTCTTATTTCGATTGGCTATTTTTAAACCACTCTTCTCTCTTCGGAGTTTTTCAACTAAATATTGTACCTGGATTATGTCTTTAAATTTAGTAGCTTGTATTATTAAGTCTTGGTATGTTTCTTTTGTTTTTTTAGCATTTACTGTGAGATAATAATCGTTCGTTCTCTTTCGTAGATCAGATGCGTTTTGCATAAACAACCGGTGTTTTCATATATAACCTTTAATTTGACTTCCTAACCATCCTACAATTTGAAAATTTATACTATTCCGCGAGTGCATGCCTTTTGATTTTAATTTAAACATTATTTATTTAACTTCTAATTTTTCGGCGTCGGCTTGACGTTTTGTGTTGTTTGTGTTCTACGCATTACATTACATTACAGCTCTCGTCTTGTAGCTTTTGTTGTTTTATTTACCTCAACTTCAATAACTATTCTTTCTCTCTCGCTCTCGTAACTTTCTGTTCAGTAGCTCTCTCTCTCTTATTAGCTGCTGCTGCAACTGTTCTCCTCTCCCCCTATTAGCTATTGTCTGGCACACTGGTTTGATAGCCATTTGTTTTGAAATATTATTTTATTTTAATTTTGTTCAAATTTTGTATTATGGACATTTTGTGGTATGATCAGCCATGATCAGCCGAGTATCCCCTGCTGGCTCTGCGATAGCGTAGTGCACGCAAAAGGCGCTGGGTTTACGTGCCTCGTGGGCGATTCCATATCAAAACGTAATGGCTGGCAGTACAGTTGTAAGGCATTTCGTGAGGTTGAGACTGATATGGTCATACCAAAGAGTTATTCAGCCTGAGAAACTTAAAATAAAGACTTTATAAAAAATTTCAAGAAGTTGGTTCTCCTACTTCTCACTCTCGTTATGTAATAGCTCGGTGAAACTTTTCACTTCTTAAACAGTAAGCGTAGAACGTCCGCACACCCACCCTCGCTATCAATTCTTAATACGTCGGCAAATAATGATCAGGCAATCGCCGATCTTTTTGCACAATTTTTCAAGCTACCAATTCTCAGGAAAGCTACTCTGGTCAGCCGTACCTACACGGTTTACCGAGGTCGATCGGCATTTTCAGTCCCTTGCTAAATAGAAAATTGCTGCTTCATGATCTTCGACTAGTGAGCCAGTCTTTTAATCGGGTCCTGACGGAGTTCCCGGGTGTGTACTCAGGTACTGCGCCGAGGCTCTATGTGGACACTTGCTTAAACTATTCACACTGTCCATTGATTCTTCTTGCTTCCCCCCGATCTGTTTATAATTCCTCTCCATAAAAAAGGTAGCAAGTCTGATGCAAAAAATTATAGAGGTATAGCAAAGTTATCCGCTATTCCTAAAATGTTTGAACTCCGCACTTGCAACATTTCTGCAAGTCACTTATATCTCCAACTCAGCATGGATTTATAAGGCGGCGATCAACCACCACGAACTTGTTAGAGTTTACCTCTTTCATTATCAAAGGCTTTCAAGGTAACTTACAGACGGATGTTATAAGAGCCTCCCGCCCCCCAAGCTCACTTGGACCTATAAACAGGTCCGTTGTGTTGCCGCATGGGCATGTGCCCCTTCGCGTTGCCCGAACCGTGAGAGCATACTACTGCAGGTTAAGGGCAGTCCCATCCGGTGGCTTGGATGTATTTGGACAAGGTCCCTGGTTTGATTACGGATAGGTCCGAAATGTCCGTGAGGAAAGCGGCCCCGAGTATACGAAGACGACGATTTCCAAGGGCTGGGCAGTGGCAGAAGAAGTGGGGGACCGATTCCTCCTCCTCCTCGTCGCGACAACTCCTGCAGAAGTCGTTATGAGGGATTGACAGTCTAGAGGCGTGAGTGCCGATCTGCCAGTGTCCCGTAATGGCTCTAGTAACTGCTGAGCGCTTCTTCGATCGATATGGCCATATCAATCTTGAGACTTTACAGGAAACGGTTTGCTGCCATCTCCTATTGGCATTTTGCTCGAACAATTCGTGCGTTAGGAGCCTGCACGTAGCCAAGGGCATCGCTACTTGCTCCCTCTCCGATAGGAGAGGAATCGTAGTACCCTGCCTGGCTAGCTCGTCGGCGGCGTCATTCCCTCGATGTCCCTGTGGCCGGGGACCCATATAAGGAAGAGATCTAACTGCTCTGCGATCTCGTGCAGAGACCTGCGGCAGTCATTTACAGTCGCTGAGTTCGACGATATTGAACCTAGAGCTTTGATAGCTGCTTGGCTGTCCGAGAAGACGCACACTAAGTGCGTATCTAGGAGTAGTTTGGAGACGATCGAAATGGCCTCCTTGATGGCTTCAACCTCCGCTTGGAACACACTACAGTGATCCGGGAGCCTGAAGCAATGACTGATGTTCAGCTCGCTGCAGTAGACTCCGCCTCCCACGCGGCCGTCTAGCTTTGAGCCATCAGTGTAGAAGTGGACCGCATTTGCAGGCCCTGGTTCGCCCATCTCCCAGTCCTCCCTAGATGGGATTGATACCTGGAAGGGCGTCGAGAGGTGATCACTGGGGATACAGTAATCTGTCCTCTCTGGTAATTGCGGGAGTCTCATCAGGATTCCCGAGTGCCCAACCGCGGATGCTTTCCACAGTCTGGCTTCTCTCATTCGGAGGGCGGAAAGTGTTGCCACCTTCTTTCCCATGAGATCAACCGGGAGGAGGTCCAGCACAGTATCCAGGGCTTCCCCTGGAGTAGTGCGTAGCCCGCCAGTTATGCATAGCTCTGCCATGCGTTGAACTCTGCTGAGTTTATTGAGGCCTGTCCTTTTGTCCAAGGCTGGCCACCATACCACCACTCCATAGAGCATGATTGGTCGTATGATGGCGGTGTAGAGCCACCGAACTATATATGGGGTCATTCCCCATTTTAGTCCGATGGCTTTCCTGCAAGTATAGAGGGCCACTGTGGCCTTCTTTACTCTATCCTCTATGCTCAATTTCCAATCGAGCTTTCTATCGAGGATTAGGCCAAGATACTTGGCGTTGTTGCTGAAGACTAGCGTTTCCCCACATAGTCTTGGGGGAATCAGTGCCGGAACTTTGTACTTCCTAGTGAAAAGCACCAGTTCCGTTTTAGACGGGTCTTTCGACATTTTCGTGAGAGTACTTGTCATGCACTCACACAACGTCTGCGGAAATTTTCCGGAGAATGCTATGGCAACGTCGTCCGCGTACGCCACCACGCGGCAGCCACCCCCCTCTATCTCCCGCAGCAGTGTGTTCACTGCCACGTTCCATAGGAGGGGCGAGAGGACTCCGCCCTGCGGTGTGCCTCTGCTGACAAATCTGGTACACGTTGACGTCCCCAGTGATGCCTCAACCGTCCTGCATTGTAGCATCTGATCGATCAAGCTCACCGTCCTGGAGTCAACGCCCAGATCCGTCAGTGCGCCCGTGATGGCGGTCGGAAGGATGTTGTTAAAGGCGCCTTCTATGTCGAGGAAGGCTACTAGGGTGTACTCCTTAAAATTAAGGGACGCTTCGATGATCGATGTGATCGAGTGTAGGGCCGTTTCGGTGGATCTTCCCTTCCGATAGGCATGCAGGGAGTCTGAGATCAGACTGGACGGAATGCATGCCGTTAGATGCAGCCCCAGGAGCCGCTCCATCGCCTTTAGAAGAAAAGACGATAGACTTATGGGTCTGAAATCTTTTGGGGCAGTGTGCGAGGGCTTGCCTGCCTTGGGTATGAATACGACTTTGGTCTGAAGCCAGGTGTCAGGAATGCACCCGTGGGAGAAGATTCCCTCGTAAATTATTTTGAGCCAGTTAATGGCTTTGTGTCCCGCGTGAATCAGTTGGGCAGGGAAAATGCCGTCTGGCCCCGCGGACTTGTAGGGTTTAAAACTTCTGATCGCCCAGGAAATGTTCTCCTGGCTTAGCAGTCTCAGGATGGCAGTTGAGGCGACGGAAGGTGGCGCGAGGTAGTTGGGTCTGTTTTCATCGCAGCCAGGGAAGTGGGTATTTTGGAGAAGATTTAGCGACTCCTCGCTGGACGTAGTCCACGACTGGTCGGTGTTCTTCAAGTAGCCCAGGGTGGGTGTTGTCTTCGAGAGAACTCTGCGCAAGCGTGAGGCTTCTGAGTTACTCTCAATTTCGCTGCAGAACTTACGCCAGGAGGCGCGTTTGGCTTTTCTAAGTTCTTTGTTGTAGGTTGCAGACTGGCTTTGTACTCGGCCCAGTTTTGCTCAACGTTTTCAGCCTTAGCTTTATTGAAGAGTCTCCGGGAGGCTTTCCGGAATTCACCCAGTTTCGGATTCCACCATTCAGGTTTCTTCCGGCCTCTGTTCTTGCCAGAGGGGCATGCTTTGTCGAGCGCCTTATTGCAGGCGTCGGTAAAAATCTTAAGAAGACGAGTCGTGGCCTCCGTGGAGAACTCCTCCTCAGATGGGGGCTCAGGGAGAACACGACAGAGGTAGTCAGAATACCGAGTCCAGTTTGTCCGCCTGATGTTCCGGAATCGGACTGGCTTCGGCACTGCGAAGGAGAAGACAGTTTCCACGTACCTGTGGTCCGAGAAGGAGTGCTCTTCCAGGACCCTCCAGGATACAATGTTACGCTGTATCTCATGAGAGGCAAGCGTGAGGTCCAGGACCTCCTTGCGGTTTTTAATGATAAAGGTGGGATCACTACCCCGGTTTAATAAGACCATCTGTGTGGTCAGTAAGTAACTGAAAAGGTACTCACCCCTTTCGTTTGTGTCAGTGCTTCCCCACTGACAGTGATGTGCATTGGCATCACACCCCACAATTAGGCCGATGTCCTTGGCCGAGCAGTCTGCGATTAGAGCCCGGAGAGGCGCGTGTGGAGCGGGGTCTGGTTGTTCATGCCCCATGTATGCGGAGCAGATCCTCAGTGAGCGCTCCTGGCCTTCGAGGCTCACTGCGGTGTGGTCTTCATTGCTGAAATTTGGGTGCAAAAATAAGTGCAACTCTTTTTTTGCAAGAATGCAGGTACGAGTTTTACCTGCGGTTTCAGCTACATATAGCTTGTAGTCAGAAGTCCTCAGACCGGAGACCCTGTTTCCGAGGATCCAGGGCTCCTGAATGAGTACTATGTCGGCTCTAACACTAACACTGTCCCATAGCTATGTGCCTATATAATAGCTACTTACAGCCAACAGCTAGTATGGTTAGGTTAGGTTAAGGTGGTAGCCGGGAGGGGGGGGGGGATAAGAGCCTCCCGCCCCCAAGCTCACTTGGACCTATAAACAGGTCCGTTGTGTTGCCGCATGGGCATGTGCCCCTTCGCGTTGCCCGAACCGTGAGAGCATACTACTGCAGGTTAAGGGCAGTCCCATCCGGTGGCTTGGATGTATTTGGACAAGGTCCCTGGTTTGATTACGGATAGGTCCGAAATGTCCGTGAGGAAAGCGGCCCCGAGTATACGAAGACGACGATTTCCAAGGGCTGGGCAGTGGCAGAAGAAGTGGGGGACCGATTCCTCCTCCTCCTCGTCGCGACAACTCCTGCAGAAGTCGTTATGAGGGATTGACAGTCTAGAGGCGTGAGTGCCGATCTGCCAGTGTCCCGTAATGGCTCTAGTAACTGCAGAGCACTGTCCTCTGCTGAGTTTATACAGCTCTGCTGAGCGCTTCTTCGATCGATATGGCCATATCACTCTTGAGACTTTACAGGAAACGGTTTGCTGCCATCTCCTATTGGCATTTTGCTCGATCAATTCGTGCGTTAGGAGCCTGCACGTAGCCAAGGGCATCGCTACTTGCTCCCTCTCCGATAGGAGAGGAATCGTAGTACCCTGCCTGGCTAGCTCGTCGGCGGCGTCATTCCCCTCGATGTCCCTGTGGCCGGGGACCCATATAAGGAAGAGATCTAACTGCTCTGCGATCTCGTGCAGAGACCTGCGGCAGTCATTTACAGTCGCTGAGTTCGACCATATTGAACCTAGAGCTTTGATAGCTGCTTGGCTGTCCGAGAAGACGCACACTAAGTGCGTATCTAGGAGTAGTTTGGAGACGATCGAAATGGCCTCCTTGATGGCTTCAACCTCCGCTTGGAACACACTACAGTGATCCGGGAGCCTGAAGCAATGACTGATGTTCAGCTCGCTGCAGTAGACTCCGCCTCCCACGCGGCCGTCTAGCTTTGAGCCATCAGTGTAGAAGTGGACCGCATTTGCAGGCCCTGGTTCGCCCATCTCCCAGTCCTCCCTAGATGGGATTGATACCTGGAAGGGCGTCGAGAGGTGATCACTGGGGATACAGTAATCTGTCCTCTCTGGTAATTGCGGGAGTCTCATCAGGATTCCCGAGTGCCCAACCGCGGATGCTTTCCACAGTCTGGCTTCTCTCATTCGGAGGGCGGAAAGTGTTGCCACCTTCTTTCCCATGAGATCAACCGGGAGGAGGTCCAGCACAGTATCCAGGGCTTCCCCTGGAGTAGTGCGTAGCCCGCCAGTTATGCATAGCTCTGCCATGCGTTGAACTCTGCTGAGTTTATTGAGGCCTGTCCTTTTGTCCAAGGCTGGCCACCATACCACCACTCCATAGAGCATGATTGGTCGTATGATGGCGGTGTAGAGCCACCGAACTATATATGGGGTCATTCCCCATTTTAGTCCGATGGCTTTCCTGCAAGTATAGAGGGCCACTGTGGCCTTCTTTACTCTATCCTCTATGCTCAATTTCCAATCGAGCTTTCTATCGAGGATTAGGCCAAGATACTTGGCGTTGTTGCTGAAGACTAGCGTTTCCCCACATAGTTTCGGGGGAATCAGTGCCGGAACTTTGTACTTCCTAGTGAAAAGCACCAGTTCCGTTTTAGACGGGTTGACGCCTAACCCGCATTTGTCTGCCCATTTCGACATTTTCGTGAGAGTACTTGTCATGCACTCACACAACGTCTGCGGAAATTTTCCGGAGAATGCTATGGCAACGTCGTCCGCGTACGCCACCACGCGGCAGCCACCCCCCTCTATCTCCCGCAGCAGTGTGTTCACTGCCACGTTCCATAGGAGGGGCGAGAGGACACCGCCCTGCGGTGTGCCTCTGCTGACAAATCTGGTACACGTTGACGTCCCCAGTGATGCCTCAACCGTCCTGCATTGTAGCATCTGATCGATCAAGCTCACCGTCCTGGAGTCAATGCCCAGATCCGTCAGTGCGCCCGTGATGGCGGTCGGAAGGATGTTGTTAAAGGCGCCTTCTATGTCGAGGAAGGCTACTAGGGTGTACTCCTTAAAATTAAGGGACGCTTCGATGATCGATGTGATCGAGTGTAGGGCCGTTTCGGTGGATCTTCCCTTCCGATAGGCATGCTGGGAGTCTGAGATCAGACTGGACGGAATGCACGCCGTTAGATGCAGCCCCAGGAGCCGCTCCATCGCCTTTAGAAGAAAAGACGATAGACTTATGGGTCTGAAATCTTTTGGGGCAGTGTGCGAGGGCTTGCCTGCCTTGGGTATGAGTACGACTTTGGTCTGAAGCCAGGTGTCAGGAATGCACCCGTGGGAGAAGATTCCCTCGTAAATTATTTTGAGCCAGTTAATGGCTTTGTGTCCCGCGTGAATCAGTTGGGCAGGGAAAATGCCGTCTGGCCCCGCGGACTTGTAGGGTTTAAAACTTCTGATCGCCCAGGAAATGTTCTCCTGGCTTAGCAGTCTCAGGATGGCAGTTGAGGCGACGGAAGGTGGCGCGAGGTAGTTGGGTCTGTTTTCATCGCAGCCAGGGAAGTGGGTATTTTGGAGAAGATTTAGGGACTCCTCGCTGGACGTAGTCCACGACTGGTCGGTGTTCTTCAAGTAGCCCAGGGTGGGTGTTGTCTTCGAGAGAACTCTGCGCAAGCGTGAGGCTTCTGAGTTACTCTCGATTTCGCTGCAGAACTTACGCCAGGAGGCGCGTTTGGCTTTTCTAAGTTCTTTGTTGTAGGTTGCAGACTGGCTTTGTACTCGGCCCAGTTTTGCTCAACGTTTTCAGCCTTAGCTTTATTGAAGAGTCTCCGGGAGGCTTTCCGGAGTTCACCCAGTTTCGGATTCCACCATTCAGGTTTCTTCCGGCCTCTGTTCTTGCCAGAGGGGCATGCTTTGTCGAGCGCCTTATTGCAGGCGTCGGTAAAAATCTTAAGAAGACGAGTCGTGGCCTCCGTGGAGAACTCCTCCTCAGATGGGGGCTCAGGGAGAACACGACAGAGGTAGTCAGAATACCGAGTCCAGTTTGTCCGCCTGATGTTCCGGAATCGGACTGGCTTCGGCACTGCGAAGGAGAAGACAGTTTCCACGTACCTGTGGTCCGAGAAGGAGTGCTCTTCCAGGACCCTCCAGGATACAATGTTACGCTGTATCTCATGAGAGGCAAGCGTGAGGTCCAGGACCTCCTTGCGGTTTTTAATGATAAAGGTGGGATCACTACCCCGGTTTAATAAGACCATCTGTGTGGTCAGTAAGTAACTGAAAAGGTACTCACCCCTTTCGTTTGTGTCAGTGCTTCCCCACTGACAGTGATGTGCATTGGCATCACACCCCACAATTAGGCCGATGTCCTTGGCCGAGCAGTCTGCGATTAGAGCCGGGAGAGGCGCGTGTGGAGGGGGGTCTGGTTGTTCATGCCCCATGTATGCGGAGCAGATCCTCAGTGAGCGCTCCTGGCCTTCGAGGCTCACTGCGGTGTGCTCTTCATTGCTGAAATTTGGGTGCAAAAATAAGTGCAACTCTTTTTTTGCAAGAATGCAGGTACGAGTTTTACCTGCGGTTTCAGCTACATATAGCTTGTAGTCAGAAGTCCTCAGACCGGAGACCCTGTTTCCGAGGATCCAGGGCTCCTGAATGAGTACTATGTCGGCTCCACCCTTGGCCAGGTGGAGCAGTAGAGCAGCGCATGCTGCCTTACAATGGTGGAGGTTTATCTGCAGGAGCGTCAACGACATTCCTGAGGCTCGCCTCCACCATTGTTACTTCTGGATCGCTGTCAGGGGACTCCGGCTCCTCCCCGACAACGATATGGCTGAGACCTCTGGCTAGGTCGCTCTCGTCGAACGCGTAGTCGTCCAGGATGTCGTCCGACATCATGGACGCCGCATCCGACGCCGGGTTATCTTCCTCGCACGAGTCCCCCTCTTTCGGGATCTCCGGCAGCTCCGGGTCTGGCTCGACCTCCGCTTGCCTGCCCTTGCGATCGGACTTGTACGTGGATATGGTGACCTTCTTATAGCCATAATCCACTACACCGTCCGACTTTGCGAGGAGATCTATTGATTCCTCATTTAGGACGAGGATAATCTGGCGCCTCTGCCCTTGGATATCCTCCAGGGCCGCAGAGCGAGCGTCTTGGCAGGCGATGGCTTTCACCTTGCCTTGATGCCACCCTGCGTCCTCACATTTTGGCGGTGGTCCGCCGTTCTCCTCCAGTTCCAGTAGGAACCGGTCCTGGAGCTTGTTCTCCACCAGGTGCCACTTATCGCGGGGGACATGGCCGTCCTCGGCGCCCCTGTCCAGGACACCGAGCAGGGTCTTGCCCCTCGCCACCTCAGCGAACGACCGGTTCGTGAGGTGGGTCTTCACCCGCTTGGCTTGCTGGGCTTGACCCGGCTGATTTGCGGGGTCCTCCGCTGAGCGTTGCCGCTTGTTGGGGGCCTTGGCTGCGCCCTTTCCGGCTTTGGCTGGCTGGAAAAGTGGCAGGATTGAGGAGGCCCACAGCCTCTGCTCCTTTCCTTCGGCTGACGCCTTGAAATTCGGGTCTTCGGTGGACAGGATGAAGGCCGCTCGTCTCCTGTCCTGGTACGACGGCTTTCCTCCCCGTGGTGCAGAGACGCTGCCCGCCGGGGGTCCCAAGGGTTCTTCGATCCCGGTGCGCTTACCAGCCGCGATTACGCTCTGCTTGGCAGCCACCCCGGTATCCGCTTCGCCCTTGGAGCCACCCGACTTGGAAGGACCCGATTGGCTTTTCGGGCCCTCCCTCGCTGCGGCTGCTGCCTGAAGACGGTGGACCGACTCAGTCTCCTTCTCCGTCTTCTTTGGACCCGGTTTCCCAGGCGCTGGTGCAGAGGGATTGGCTTGTCCCTCCGGTACTTTAAGAGGAGTACCGAGCTCCTTTGCGGCTTTGTTTGTTTTTATATGTTTATTATTATTTGGCATAGTTATTCCCACGAGTAGGCGAGAAGGGGATGGTCACCCGAGGCATAGCCCGCTTGCCCCGGGAAGCCTGATTTAAACTGGAGGTCGGCAGGTATCCAGAGTCCGCATATTAGCGACCGGGCACCCCCCCGGCCATGCATCCCTCGGCATATAACAGTGTCACCTTGGATTGGGGTAATTTCACTGAGAGTTTTCTTCTCTCCGCCCGACTACCATTCGCCAGCATCCTAGCAGAGACATGACCGTGCTAGGACCTGTTTCCAGCCGCCCTCACAGTTACGGCGGGTGACGGTTCGCTCGCAACCCTCTGTGTCCTAGGGGGGGTGTGAGACGCAGACCGCACCGGGTATTACTAACCGGAGCGGCTGCGCCTCAGTTCCGAGTTCACAGTTGTGCGAGCCGACCCGTCATCCGTTTGTCCCCCTGTAGCACCCGATGGCTGACGGCCCCTAACAGCTAGTATAGAAACTAGTAATCTTTTAACAACGATGGATGATTTATCGAGCTCTTCTTTTGGAGCTCTCGACTCTCGTTTCGAGCGTCGCTTTCCTCGGCTGTATCTTCGTGGCGATGGCGTACGTGCTTGGACCGATATTTGGGGATGCGTCGGCTTTGATGAAAGGTGTCTGCTGCTGGCGATCGGTACTGCATTACATGAGGGAGCTAGGAATGTGAGACTCCATGGTTTTATGCTTAGCTTTGATTGGTCCTCATGAGTGGCGTGATTCTAGGGAACCGATCTCTTGAGAATGGCGTGATTCTGTCGTGGATGAATCAATGGGGTCTATTGTTTATTTTTGATGACTCTAGCTTGGAGTGTGGGAAGAATCATTGATGGATTCTGGGCGGTGTCTTGTTACTTTTGGATAGAGTGGGTGAATTGGACGTAAATGGATAAATTATAGATATGTCACTCCCCCAACGTTTGTGTGTAGCCTGTCCCCAGGCGTTTTCCCTCGAGTACAGTGACGGGGTGTTAAGTAAAATAGTTGAGTTTGGTTCTTCTTTTTTCTCTTCTTTTGTCGGGTTTATGCATTTGACAGTGATTCTCTTCGGGATTTTCTTAAATTTGGTGGCTACATAGCGTAGTAGTCCTAATATATGTAACTTATTTGCAATAGATTACTATTTTTAGTATGTTCGATAATTATTTCTCTGTGCATAAGAAAGTGGCACTACTCTAGTTATATTGTTATTAACATATACGATTTGTGAAAAGTCCAGCATTGTATTGGATATTGTAAATTCGTTTACTTTGGACGTTGACATGCAATGACTGCATCTTTCAAGAGGCGATGCAGTTACTGCACCGTCAAGTGGCCCGTGTGACACCAGCAGAAGGCTGTTACGCGCGGATCCCAGGCAAAACGCAGCCCTCCTCCCGCACAACCGACCGAGGGGCGCTGCCGCATGACGCGCGGTGCGTATCCGAACCAAACGCGAACATGCAAGAAAGATAGCTATTAGACTAACATTCGAGGAAAATTAGTACTAAACTTACCAAGAAACTAAGCATGCAATCAAAATACAAATACCACTACAGTTACTAATTAATAGAAAGGTGTGTAAGGATTCATAATTTAATAAGAGGAAGAGAATTAGTGGTGGATATAATATGGTAGAGGGAATTATAATCCGAGCATAAGACCCTAAACGGTTCATGCAAGGAATAATTCGATCTACAAAGTGGAAGGAACAACGGTATAAAATTTCTAGTCAGTCTAATAGGAATCGTGAAGTTTATGCGGCTCAACAGATCAGGGCTGTCTATGTCACCCCTGATCAAGTTGTGCATAAATATCACACCAAGCATTTTTCTACGGTTAACTAAGGATGGGAGGTTTACTAATAGTAGTCTACTAGAGTAAGATGGGAGTCTAACACCCGCATCCCAGTTAAGGCCCCGCAGAGCAAAGAGTAAAAAGTTTTTCTGTACTGATTCTATACGGTCCTGGTGTACTTTGTACTGAGGGCACCATACACAGGAGCCGTATTCTAAGATCGGACGAACAAGCGAGGTATAGAGAGTCTTTGTTATATAGGGGTCGTCAAATTCCTGTGACCACCTCATTATAAACCCAAGCACGCCCATGGCCTTATTAACCATGGTAGAAATGTGTTCGGAAAACTTTAACTTGGGGTCTAACATAACACCCAGATCATCAACCAGGGTAATTCTCTCAAGAGAACCACCAAATAGGCTGTAGGGAGCCAACAAAGGGCTAGAACGATGAAATGTCATAACTTTGCATTTCGAGGCATTAAGGTGTAACAAGTTTGCACAACACCATGACTGAAAGTTATTGAGATCAGATTGCAAGCGAGAATGAAATGAAATGTCCTTGTACTGGACACAGAGTTTAACATCATCCGCATACATAAGTACTCGAGAGTATGTTAATACTGAAGGTAAGTCATTAATAAAGAGTGTGAAGAGTAAGGGGCCTAGATGGCTGCCTTGTGGTACTCCCGAAGAAACCTTTACTGGTAAAGAGAGGGAGTTTTTGAAGAGGACTCTTTGAGACCTAGAACAAAGATAGCTAGAAATCCATCTCAGGAGGTTGGGCGGAAACCCTAAAAGGTCAAGTTTATGCGCTAAAAGGGAATGGTTTACAGAGTCGAATGCTTTACTAAAGTCGATGTAAATAACATCCGTCTGTAAGTTACATTGAAAGCCTTTAATAATGAAAGAGGTAAACTCTAACAAGTTCGTGGTGGTTGATCGCCGCCTTATAAATCCATGCTGAGTTGGAGATATAAGTGACTTGCAGAAATGTTGCAAGTGCGGAGTTCAAACATTTTAGGAATAGCGGATAACTTTGCTATACCTCTATAATTTTTTGCATCAGACTTGCTACCTTTTTTATGGAGAGGAATTATAAACGATTCCTTCCAGATCGGGGGGAAGCAAGAAGAATCAATGGAATGAATCAATAGTTTAAGCAAAGGTCCACACAGAGCCTCGGCGCAGTACCTGAGTACACAACCTGGAACTCCGTCTGGACCCGGTGAAAACACCGGCTTAACTAGTCGAAGATCATGAAGTAGGGAACATTCATTTAACAAGGGACTGAAAATGCCGTTCGACCTCGGTAAACCGTATGGGTACGGATGACCAGAGTAGCTTTCCTCAGAATAGGTAGTTTGGAAGAATTGGGCAAAAAGATCGGCAATTGCCTGATCATTATTTGCCGACGTATTACAAAATGATAGCGAGGATGGGTGTGCGGACGTTCTACGCTTACTATTTACGAAGCTGTAAAACTGTTTAGGGTCCTGAGAAAAACGTATCCTGCATCGAGATAGGTAGTTCTTATAGCATTGAGCATTAAGAACTGAAAAGTTTGACCGAGTTAATAGCGAGAGTGAGAAGTAGGAGAACCCACTTCTTGAAATTTTTTATAAAGTCTTGATTTTAAGTTTTTTAGACTGGATAACTCTTTGGTAAACCAAGGGGGTTTTCCAGATCTAGTCGGACAAGAAAGCGGGACACAAGAATCGAAAAATGTGCCAAGAGCATTGTAAAAAATGTTTGTGCCTTTTATGATATCAGTGGACAAGTACAAAGCGGACCAATCAAAATCCCTAATGAGGTTATTAAGCTTCGCAAACTCGGCTTTACGAAAGCAGCGGACACGTTCGGGCAGCCTACTCGACCGATCCAATACAGTTGGTCCTATATCTAGCGACACCTCGAAAGTAGGGTGGTAGGCGTCTTCAGGTATAGTGAGCGGAAGGGCTCGGGTTAACAACACTATGGTCGGATCCGATACAAAGCACAGATCAAGCAATCGACCCAAGGAATTTTTCACATGGTTGACTTGAGACAGGGATAGGTCAAGCAAGCCGTCAACAAAGTCATGTCGTGACATGGGCACTAGGATACTAGACTCGTTTACCGAAGACCAAACAGTTCCTGGCAAGTTGAAGTCACCAAGAACTATCATACGATCTTTATCAGATAGCGAGGAAGAAACAGCGGTTAAAGCGGACAAGTGCTGCTCATAAATTGAAATATCCGAAGAAGGTGGGATATACGAGCAAGTAATGAATATAGCGAAAGCGGGAAGAATCAGTTTTACACACAGGAATTCCAGTTCCTGTTGAACTTGGACTGTGAAGTGTTCTGACGTGAAGTAAGAGTCCACTGCAATTAGAACCCCTCCTGCACGTCGAGACGAACGGTCCTTTCTAAAAGTTGTGTACCGACCTGCCAAAACCTCGGAACTAAGAATGTCCGGCTTTAACCAGGTTTCAGTAAACACAATAACGTGGGAAGCAAATGCAACACTATCCCGGAAAAGAATGCTGAGCTTACTACGCAAGCCTCTTACATTCTGATAGGTGACTAAAAGAGAAGTTAGTTTTTTGGAAACGTGGAAGCAAGACGGGAAGTTGAGGAAGAGGAAGTTGAGGTTGGGGGTGGCACACTGGAAAGATTTGTAAGGGATATGGGGGGCCTATTCTTCTTCTTAGCCTTAAACTCCTTCACCACCAAATGCTCCGGCCAAAATTTGGCGGAGCAAATGGTGTCAAATTGAGTTGGGGAGATGCTTATCTTAAACGAGGCTATCTCCCTGGCATAAGAGAAGTTAAATTTCTCCACCTTTAAACCCACGGCTTTTATTTTGCTTTGAATAAAAGCAATTACATCATTAGATGTGAGGTCAGGGGCCAGCCGTGAAACAAAAACTTGTCGTTTTGGTGGGACTCCCACCAGTGGTTTAGTCACCACAGGTCTAGTACCTGTGGTGGCAATATCCGGAGGTCCGGAACGTCTATTTACTGGTGGGATCGGGATAGACGGGACAACTAGCGAACTTGCGGACACCACGGACACGGACGCTGCAGACGTACTTGGCTGCACATTCTCCGAGGCGATGAATTCGGCTACCGAATCTGCATCGCCAGCAGCTGTCGTTGCCCTTGGAGTGGCAAACGAGATCAACTGCTGCAAACTTGGAGTGGTCGGAGTCAGTTTTTCGGCGGCGCACGGCTGAGTGACGGTTGGCACTTGCAGATCCCGCGGAGTGACCTTTCTGCGCCTCGGAGACTCATTCAGCAGTTTTAAACCGCTAAACTGAGCCTCCATGGCTAGGAGCCGATCGTATTGGTTTTTAAAACCAACGGGCAGCTCCTTAAAGCCACTCCGCGTCTGCCTCATGAAAGCCACCATGTCTTTCTCCACCGCACGGCATGCCTCGAAACTGTAATGCAAGCCATTACGTTTGGCTATAGCATCACTCACGAGGCCAGAAAATCCCGCGCATTTTGCGTGCACTACGCTGTCGCAGAGCCAGCAGGGGACTTTCGGCTGATCGTGAGTGATCTGCGTCTTACAGCTTTTTTTGGCACAGCCCACAGCGTATTCCATTTTATTATTTATTTATTTACTATTATTTGCAAAACAAATTGGTATCAGACCAATGTGCCAGACAACGCTCAAAGCGGAATTGGTAAAAAAAGAGAGCAGAGTGGAGAGCGGTTATAGCGAGAGCTACTAAGCAGAGAGCGCTATTGCTCAGAAAGTTTAAAGACCGAGAGAGAAAGAACAGTTATTGAAGTTGAGGTGATAGCGAGAGAGTGATAAAACAACAAAAGCTACCAGACGAGAGCGGACTGCAATGCAATGTAATGCGTACTCACTCACTGCAACAACACAAACACAAGCACAAGCACAAGCCGACGCCGAAAAATAAAAAGTTAAACAATGTTTTAACACAAATCAAAAGGCATGCACTCGCGTAAATGAATAGGTTTCCCGATTGTTGTCTGGTTAGAAAGTATAATTAGAATTTAGTTAGGAAAACACCGGCTGTTTATTCAAAACAAAAGGAAAAAATGCGGAGCGCAGAAAAAAAACACGTCTGATCACTACGAAAGATAATCGAAAGATTTAGTTGGATTGAGCAATTGTAAATTTTTATAATGGTATTTCCTTCCGCTATGATTTCTTGGTTTTGACAATTTTGGTAAAGCGTTGTTTTTGGAAGGTTCCATGTGATTAGTATATTAAAAAATGTAATTAGGTTCTGTGGAGATAATGTTTTTTATCCCCAATCGGCCGACTAATTATTTCGAATTAAATAAAACTCGGCGCAGAAATAAAATTACGATTTGTTCTTTAATGCGTGACATCCAAATTGCAAGTGTGGCTTGCCTGTCCTTTACATTGCCGCTCCGATCGCTGAGCGCAGCTTCGCTCGGCCGACGTCGGTAGGCAGACGCAAAGCGGAGATAGCGAAGAGCGAGCTGGCAGAGAGCGTTTAGCAGGGCAAGCACGCGCAAATCTTTAACAAACAAATGAGTGACAAAGACATAAGTAACAAACAAAATAAGCGGCTGAGGGCCAAGAATTAGGTGCTATTTGGCAAGCAACTAATCGGCTGGGTTCTGCTCAGAACATTCCCCCCGTTGGAAGGCAAAGGCTTTCAACAGATCCATCCTGACCCTGATGGTTCCATTTTTTCCTGGGATGACGCTCTCAATGCGGCCAAGCGGCCACCTTAATGGTGGCAGCGTTTCCTCCGCTGCCATCGACTAAGTAGGTTGACCCGGAGATGCGTCACATCTGGCTCGTCGAATGCAGCTTTCGGGGCTCCATTGAGAAAACGGTTTGGCGTGAGCACAACTAAATAATCGGGACTTTTGTAATTGCATAAAGCGGACGGGAATTTAACAAAGCAGAGATTTCACAAGCCAAGGTATGAATTTCATCAAGAGTAAAAATGTAGCTGCTTTAACAGCCGCCTCCCACAAACCCCCAAAATGAGCTGAGCGAGGGGGGATGAATTTCCAATCGATTCCACTAGAAACGCAGAGATGTGACACAGCCGACGTATGAGGATCGCTGAGGAACATTTGCCGAAGCTCCAAAAGCTCATTTTTTGCTCCTACAAAATTATAAAACGCCTTAATGCTGCCAGAAAGGATTCTGTAGATAGATCCCGAACGACTTCCAAATGAGTTGCTTTGGTGCTAAAGCATACGAAGACAGCGATGTAACATTTGATAGGAGGCCTGCTTCTGACTTCCGACTTTTGATAAAAGGGTCCGCAAAAATCAACGCCCGTTGTGTGGAATGCTGGATTAGTCCTTACGCGATCCGCAGGCAAGTTTCCCATGATATGTTCCATCAGCACTGGCTTCAAACGAAATCATCTAACACATTTGCGAATGATTCCCGCAACATATTTGCGTCCACCAATAGGCCAGAATTTTTGCCGAAGCAGTCCGAGCAATCCTTGAGCTCCTGCGTGGAGAAACCTTTCGTGAAAGAAGATAATAATAGAGACAGTGACAGGATGTCCCTTAGGAAGCAGGATCGGGTGCTTCGCGTCGTAGTCCAATTGGGCATTTTGGAGGCGGCCTCCAATCCGCAGCAATCCAAAGCTATCCAGAAATGGATTCAGTGAGGCCATCGTGCTTTTTGGCGGTAGGGCCTGTTTGCTGGCGAGGGTCCTTATCTCTTCCGAAAGAGAATTGCCCTTATGAGCAAATGCGTACCATTTTTGATGTCGATTACGGTAAGTTGACCCTTCGACCGCGCTATGCCTTTGTCCTTGAGAATGTAGAATCGATAGATGTAAGCAAAGACGTGCTGCATGGATCCGAATGAGTTTTGAAATTTGCAATCGTACGATACATCCCTTTCGTTTGAAGCAACCAATGCGGCATGACGACGTTCTGGTACATCGGTCGGCAATTGCAAACCTGCAGGCCACTCTGAGCTCTCAAGACGCAAGAATGGTGGTCCAGAGATCCAAAGGCTGCTATCCATTAGTTCAGCGGGCGTGGATCCCCGTGATATGATGTCGGCAGGATTCAACTTTGTGGGCACGAGATGCCAAGTCATTCCAGCGGTGAGCTCCTGAATCCGCTGAACTCGATTAGAAACAAATATATTAAAATTCAATGGTGATTCTCGAATCCAGGCAAGGGCTATGGACGAATCCGACCAGCAATGTATTTCGCATGGAGCTGATAATCCCTTAACTATGGTGGACACTAGTTCGGCTAATACGAGGGCAGCGGATAGCTCATGCTTGGGGATAGTCATACTTTTTAAGGGCGCGACTCTGGATTTAGAGCATAAGAGATGACTTTGCACAATGCCAAGAGCTTCCGAACGCATGTATACACAGGCGCCATCGACAACTGCGAAGTCAGCTCAAGCCAAGTCGTATGTAGATCCTGGGGCAGGCTTTCGTCCCAATTCAACTTTAGGCTTTCGTTCCATAGCGACTGCATAAATATTTTAGCTTTTGTGATTATGGGAGAGACGAGCCCTAGAGGATCGTAGAACCTAGCTAGTGTAGACAGGACCGAACGCTTCGATATTGGGCCTGCAGCGGTTCCGACGTGAGCGAAGCTAAACAGAAGATTGTCTGTGGTGGGATCCCAGACTAGACCAAGCGCCTTGGTTACTTCAATCCCGTCATGAAAGGTAAGGAACTTTTCGCGATCCGCCTCCGATACGCCTTCCAAAGCATCGGGTTCATTGGAACACCATTTACGTATGGGAAAACATCCTTTCGAAAGTAGCTCCTCTACATGCTGACGAATCTTGATGACAGAATCAATGCTGTCCCCTCCAGATATGAGATCATCGACATAAAAATCTCTTCGAACAGCATCAGCGCCAAGCGGAAAACGCAACTCTTCATCATTCGCCAATTGATGCATAGCACGAATTGCTAAGAAAGCGGCAGGTTTGGTTCCGTAAGTAACAGTCTCCAACTTGAACGCCTGAATCTCCTCCTTCGGGTCATTGCGCTATAGGATGCACTGCACGTGCGTATCGGGATGGGAAACGCGTACACAGCGGTACATTTTGCAGATATCGCCACATAAGGTGACTTTAAAAAAGCGGAAACGAAGCAGAGTTATCAGAATTTTAGATTGGATGGTGGGTCCAGCCATTAGCGCATCATTCAGTGATACTCCAGACGCTGTTTTGGCAGATCCATCGAACACTACGCGTAATTTGGTGGTTGTACTATCCTGCTTGTGGACGCAATGGTGAGGCAAGAAGTACTGCGGGAGGTCTGACTGCCGCGAAGTTTCCTGGAGAAACTCAACCAGCCTTAAGCTGTGCATTTTTTGCTAGCTTCCTCTCCAAATTGAGAAATCTACATAGCGCCTGCTGATACGATTCTCCTAATTCCTCTAGACTGAATTTGGTTGGCAAACGCACGGAGTAAGCTCCGGAATCTAGGCGAATGCAGTTTGTGACGAAATGCTGTTCGCAATGAACATCTTCCTCCGAAATTGATGAGGGCGAATAATCTCCATCGACTTCCCAAAACCGCCTTACAATATCGCACAAATTAGTCTCGCAAGCGGAGATGACAGGGGGATCTTCAACGGCTGCTAGCGCCGCACGGGCTTTCTCAGAGTTTTTAATACTTCCTGACACAATCCAGCCAAGTTTCGTCTTCTGCAATTTTGGCAATTGGTCTGACAGTCGAATCTGTCCAACGCACATTAATTCGAAGAACAAACCAGCACCTATCAACAGATCGACACGCTGGGGCTTGGCGAAATTAGGATCAGCCAGTTTTAGATTATTTGGCATTGGCCAATCCTTTGCGTCTAGGCCGAAGTTAGGCTGCATTCCTGTGATTGAGGCAGTGATAATTGCAGAGAGGAAACCGTGATAGCTTTTGTCTTGAGATTGCAGGACGATGTCTACAGCCTTGCTGGATGGTAGAATTGACTCTCCAATACCGGCGATTTGAACGTGAGACGGGTGAGGATCTGCAGCTGATTGGCGAGTCTCGATGTTATAAAGTTAACCTGAGAAGCGGAATCTAAAATGGCACGACATGGAATAAGCGATCCAAAACGGCCCTTGACATATATGTCTCTGACTCAAGAAGGGAGGGCTAGTATATTTGCTTGCTACTAGGGCACTCGCAGGATCATGCTGGGTCGATTCCGTGCTCAGCGACGGCATCTCACCGTCAGCGTCCGAATGCATGTGGAGCAGTGTGTGATGCTTGGCTTGGCAATTTCTACATGCCCCTGACTTGCAGGGCGAATGAATGGCCTTTGTTGAGGCAGCTTAGACATAAATGGCGCTTCTTCACCTCCTTGTATCGAGAAAAAACAGGGAGATCTAGAAATGCCTGGCATCGGGATATGTAGTGATCGGAGGATTTGCAATATATGCATGTTGAGCTATTATGATCGTTAATGGAGGTGATTAGGGTACTAGGTTTACTTTCTCCCACCTGCTGGCTAGGAATTGTTACCATAGCCGATCCCAAATTTTCCAGCATCCGACATCTTGCTTCCAAGAATGAGGCCATGCTTGACCACCGAGGCAATCCTGACGTCGGCAAGTTCTCTTCCCATTTCTACTTGGTCTTGTGGTCCACTTTCGTGCCTATGATGAAGATCAGCAAGCCATCGGAAATCTCCTGTGGGGTCGCCAATGTCTGAAGTGCACGCAAGTGCGAATTGATTTTGTCGCTGAGCGCGCGCAAGCCGATAGCCGAGCCCTTCTCCACCCCTTGCAGCCCGAAAATAGCCTTGACGTGTGCCTGAAAATGTAACAGTTTATTATCGAATCGCAACATTAGTCGTAATTCTCCTCAGAAAGCTCCAAGGAACGAATCGTATCCAGCGCAGCACCATCTAGACATCCACGAAGATATTGGAATTTTTCGATGATTGGTATACGATGGTCTTTGTGTACCATTGTCGAGAACATCGAGTGGAATTCTGGCCAATCCATGTAGTTCCCACCGAATCGCGGAAGCTGCAACTCGGGCATTCGAGAACGGGCTATACTATTATAGGCGAACAACGACGAATTCCCCTCGAGAGTATGCCGAGCCGTTGAATTGGCAACATTTACCGTGCGAGTAGCCATCAACTCCCGCGACAGCCTGGACCTAACCTTGACATAAACATTTGAAAAGTCCAGCCGGGCATCATGGGCTAACTGCAGGAAATCCAGCCTTTCAAGGCTCGTTTGAGCGGCATCGAAATCCGCATTCATTCGCTCGATTTGCTCTAAGCTCTAAGTTCTGCCTCATCTAACTTGGCAAGCTCTTCCTTGGTGGGAAAGCGATCCATGGCCTTTAGTTGGCGCGCGATGGACTCGGCCTTGTGCTTGTAGAAATCTACATCACTCGGCATTGCTGCGTTCGCGACATTGGTATGCTCAGGTGCTGCCATGTTGAGGTTTTAAAAGAGTCACTCAGCACGACCGAAAAAGACACCCTGTATACGTATAAACGTGGGAACCGAAAGCAAAGGGATTACAGCTAATGCCTTTAGCTGTGCGGCTGTGCGAGCTGTCCGATTCCGCTTGTGTGTATTAGTGAGTTCGCTGCACTGCACTGACCGAATTGTCGCGACAGAGAAATTAATAGCCAGCAATGCGTGTATGTATGTGTATGTAAGTATGTTTTAGCACCGAATTGTGCTTAACCGCCGAAAATTTGCTAAGGCTAACGAATGTCGATCTCGAATGATTATTAATTGACACTGCAACTCAGAGATCACGTCGGGGTCACCAAATTTTATGTGGAGATAATGTTTTTTATCCGCAATCGGCCGACTAATTATTTCGAATTAAATAAAACTCGGCGCAGAAATAAAACTACGATTTGTTCTTTAATGCGTGACATCCAAATTGCAAGTGTGGCTTGCCTGCCCTTTACATTGCCGCTCCGATCGCTGAGCGCAGCTTCGCTCGGCCGACGTCGGTAGGCAGACGCAAAGCGGAGATAGCGAGGAGCGAGCTGGCAGAGAGCGTTTAGCAGGGCAAGCACGCGCAAATCTTTAACAAACAAATGAGTGACATAGACATAGGTTAGGTTAGGTTAACCCGGACGGCCCTCAGCGGGGCCGCGCATATGGCCCTTAGTTATCCGGATGGGGGGGGGGGGTGTATGAACCGTCGCGGGAGTGTTAATGTGGTTTTAGAAAGTCCCCGAGAATCGAGGTGTTTTTAGCATAGGCCAGCAGTTCCTGAGGCGTCCTTTTGGAGGCATCTTCCAGTGATGCCAACACTGGGGCGCCTTTCGTGGTAGGTGCAGTAGGTAGTGGCTAAGTTTCTCGTTGCGCTCCTTGCACATTATCTTCGAGGTTCTGCAGGTGGTGGTACTACTCCACCTGCTATCAGTCTGTGCTCTAGCCTGCTTCTCTAGATCGCCTTGCAGCGTTCTGAGGGAGACAGGCACGTTCTCGGTTCTCCTATTCTCCAGCCCGACGCCTTCCTTAGCTAGTACGTCCGCCGCTTCGTTTCCTTCGATGCCCTGGTGGCTGGGAACCCAATAGATCCGCACTGTCTTTGTCGTGCTTAGGATGTCTAATGCCTCCCTGCTCGCCAAGACACTTCTGGAACTGACCACGGACGACTGCATGGATCTTATCGCCGCTTGGCTGTCGACGAATAGGTTGACCGCATCGTGTGCTCGTTCTGTGAGGAAAGCGACTTCCGCTGCTTTCCCGATGGCAAAAACTTCTGCCTGGAATATGCTGCATTGGTCCGGTAGCTTATACGACAGCCTTATCTCAGGGTCTGTGCAGTATAGGCCCGCTCCTACTCCTCCGTCCATCTTGGAGCCGTCTGTGTATATATTGAGGTGCTCAGTTTGGTCCCTTCCAATTTTCCAGTCTTCAGGTCCCAAAGATGTGGTTGTTTTGACGTCAAGGCAAGTTTGGGGGGTCATGTAGTCAGTTGATCTGGTCATGTCCCTGCCAATTGAACTGTGCCCGTATCCTTGTATCGATAGATTTCCTTATCCTATAAGGCGTTGTGCTGCCTTTCCCGTAATCAGGCGAGCGTGAATGTCCAGGGGGTCGATTCCGATACAGTTTCGAGTGCTTTTGTTGGGGTTGACCTCAACGCCCCTGTAATACAGAGCAGAGCCTGTCGCTGAGTCTTTTCCATAAGCTTATGGTATGTCTTCTTTTCAGTAGCCTGCCACCACACTAAGGCTCCATACAGCAGAGTTGGTCGCACCACCGAGATGTAGATCCAGTGCATTAGAGCAGGTGACAGGCCCCATGTGCTGCTGAGCATCTTCTTGGATGCATAAAGCGCAATGGTAGCCTTCTTCACCCTTTCCACTACATTGGGCCTCCATGCCAGCTTGCTGTCCAGTACTGTGCCTAGGTATTTCACCTGTGATTTTGGGGTCAGCCTAGTGTGGTCAATTTTCGGGGGGTCCATATCAGTACCTTGTACCTCTTGGTAAAGAGGATGAGGTCCGTCTTGTCCGCGTTGATACTGAGTCCTACCTCTTCCGCCCACTCACGTATTTCCCTGAGTGTACGTTCCATTAAGCAGCTGAGGGTCGATGGACATACACCCGTAATAAGTATGCTTATGTCATCTGCATAAGCTGTTATCTTTGGGGCCTTCCTTTCAAATCTCTTGATGAGGTCGTCGACCGCCAGATTCCACAGTAGTGGCGACAGGACTCCACCCTGAGGTGTGCCTCTGTGTGCCCCCTTTACCATGGAAGCAGTGCCCCACTCCGATTGCACCCGTCTGCAACTTAGGAGGTTTTTGATCCAGACGTTGATTGCAGGGTGTATGTTATTCGCTTCTAAGCGACTTGTTATTGCGGTTGTGGCCACGTTGTTGAATGCTCCTGAGATGTCCACAAATGCTCCCAAAGCATACTTTTTGTTGTGAAGGGCGCTCTCGATGGTGGCTACTAGCGAGTGTAGTGCCGTCTCCACTGATTTCCCTTTAGTGTAGGCGAGTTGGTTTGTTGACATCAGTCCCTCTACCTCATTCCTGATGTGCAAATCCAACAGCTTTTCTAGTGTTTTTAGTATAAAGGAGGTAAGGCTTATCGGTCTGTAATCCTTGGGACTCACGTGGCTGCACTTTCCTGCCTTAGGGAGGAAGACAACTCTCGAGGTTCTCCATTGGATAGGGATATAGCCCGTACTTAGGCATGCTGAGTATATTGCGAGGAGCCATGGGGTAATAACCTCTTTGGTCAACTGCATCATGGCTGGGAATATCCCGTCCAGTCCTGGTACTTTTATGCCCGCGAAGGAGTCTATGGCCCAGTGGATTCTCTTAGTGGTTAACAGACCTATTGGAGGGTGCTGTTCCTCGGTTGCTAGGTCCTGATACTCGCTGGCGTCAGTGACCTCGGTGCATCCAGGGAAGTGCGCCTCCATTAGTGCTGTTAGGGCTTCTTTGCTGCCCTCTGTCCACTGTCCGTTGTCTAGTTTTAGTTGGCTCTGTACTGTGGGCTGCTTTGAAAGCAGCTTCCGAAGCCTAGCGGTTTCGGGCACTTTCTCGATGTTGGAGCAGAAGTTTCTCCACGAGTTCCTTTGTGCCTTACGTATTTCCTTCTTGTAGCTCCTAAGTAGGATTTTATATTCCTCATTGACAATCTCCTCGTTCGCTTGTTTGGCGATCTTGAAGAATTCCTTGAGGTTGTTCCTTTGGAGAGAGAGATCTCGGTTCCACCAGAGTGGCTTGGACCTCCTCTTCGTTCTCGAGGGTTTGCACGATGCATGGTAGGCGTTCAGTAGCTCGTTGGATAGGGTCTTTAGGGACTTCTTTATATCCTCCGCGGATTTCACTGAGCCCGGATTCGCGAGCTTCGAAGTAACTGTCTTTTTAAACTTTGCCCAGTTTGTGTTCCGGGGGTTTCTATAGACTGTTGTCTTCGAAGGGTGTTTGAATTCGCACTTGAACTGAATGTACTTATGGTCTGAGAAGGATGGTCTATCGAGGACCCTCCAGCTAGATACCGTAGTACTGTTTCCCATTGCAAGTGTTAGGTCTAGCACGTTAGATGAGGTCGGACCTACGAAGGTGTGCTCCTCCCCAACGTTTGCTATATATAGACTAGTTGCTAGTATAAAGTCTAAGAGTGACTCACCTCTGTCATTGATGTCGGTGCTTCCCCACACATTGTGGTGGGCGTTGGCGTCCGTTCCGATGACGAGTTGATAGTTTTTGGTGCCGACTTCTGTCACCAGGCTCCTGAGTTCGTCGGGTGGTGCGGGTCTGTCGTGAGCCATGTAGCAGGAAGCCACCAGAAGGCGCTTTTCCTCACTTTCCAGCATCACAACCGTCAGGTCATCCGTGCTGTAATGAGACATAAGGTAAGCATGGATTCCCTTTCGTACGAGTACGACGGTTCTGCTCCTGCTTACCGATGTTGAGTAGAACAGGTTATGATTTGAGGACTTTAGTCCGGCCACTGAATTGCCTGTCGCAATCCAGGGCTCCTGGACTAGAGCTATGTCGGCGAGCCCTTGCTCCAAGGCGATGAGGAGCTCCGCCGACGCTACCTTGCTTTTATGCAAGTTGAGCTGCAGCACACTCAGCATGGGTGGCTGGCTCACTTGCACCTGACGGGTTGACTACCAGCGTCAGGTCACCGTCTTCCTCTTCTTCGTCTTCAAGCGCAAGACCCTGGGCGGCCTCCACGATGGACTCGAGACCTAGGTCCTTTTCCACCTCGCCTGCCTGCAGGGTATGCGCGTCCTTGTCCTCAGGGTGGCGCTTTTTGAGGCGCAGGTAGACGCTATCCATGCCCTACGCCATCTTCCCGAACTTGGGGTATAGCAGATCCTCTGCTTCCTTGTTTATTTGGAGGATCACACACTGGCCCCCCTCGTTGGGTAGTGGGCTACCAATGTGTAGGATCCTCCAATCGGCCGTTGGCACGTCCGCGTTTTGCCGCTGAAGGAGCTTCAGCGCTCGGTCCCCCTGGATTGTGATGGGGAAGAGTACCTTCGCCTTAGGCTTAGACGGGATAAGCTCCCGGTCCACAACCTCCAGCTTGGCCCCCTCCCACATCGTCTCCAGTTGGCAGACCGTACGCGTCAGCCACCTTAGGGTTGGATCATCATTGCACTTCAGGGTCTTAACCCCATTTAGCCACCCAGCACCATCGAACGTGGGCATTGGGGCCGCGGGGTCTTCCTCCATCTGTGCAAAGAGTGCGTCGACAAGACGCGCGTGCACCAGCTTCCACTGTGCCGCTGACATCTTGCCGTTTTCTTCGCTGCGGTCAATGAGTGCCACGATCAGATGTCGTTTGGTCACCTCGCTGACCTTCGCTTTCGGCTTCGTTGGCTTCTTGGCCGCTTTCGGTGGAGGGGCTGCACTCTTGGGCCCGCGTTGCCGCTTGCTCGCTGGAGTGTCCTTAATGGCACTCTCAGTCGAGCGTTGCCTCTTGGTGGCCATCATCTCCTCCACCTTATTGGCATATTCGCCATTCGACGCCCTCATCTGTGGCATCTGGGCATAGTGTAGCCGACCCTCCTCTACTCTCTGCTCGGCCCAGGCTAGCTTGACCTTCTCCTCCTGGGAGATGTCTGCTTTGCCTTGCAGCCGGCTTTTTATGTTGAGGGCCGCTTTGTATTGCGCTTTGGCCTTCATCCCCTGCTTGGAACGCTTCGGCCCTTCCCTACGCAGGGAGCTGGTGCCTGGTTCCGGAGAGCGGAGAAGGCTCTCTTCATCCGTCCTGCTTAGAGAGAGCACGCTCTCCAGATCCGTGTCTGTATCGACTACGGCATCTGTGCGGCTCAACTTGCAGGCTGCGGAGTGAGTTGTTTTTGTTGTTGTTATTGTGGCAGTAGCTTTACAACTGACCTGGCCTGCTCCCGCCAAGTCTGAGGTGTGACCGCTGGCGACACGCAGAGAGGACTGCTCCTCCCCGTGCCCGCCGGTGGTAGCAGTCACGCTTTCCACCGACGTTTGGGTTGACATCCCAACCCGTGCTTGCTCCTTCTTCGACTCCATAGTTGGCCCGAGGGTCCATACTGGTTAATATTTTTCGGGGGGACCACCCCCTAGCGTTTTAGGCCTGACCGCCAGGCACCTCTAGCCATGGCCCTGGTTCGGTTCCCCCGACTTTGAATCGGGAAGACGCCGGACCATAGCCTTAGCTAGACACTGCATTACCCCGGACAGAGCAAGCGACAGTGCTTTACCCTTGTCCGGGGTAATGCAGTGTCCATTGCCCAGCCGGCACCCTCGTGGAAGGTTCAGCTAGAGGATTTTCGCCAGCCGACATAGACATAAGTAACAAACAAAATAAGCGGCTGAGGGCCAAGAATTAGGTGCTACTTGGCAAGCAACTAATCGGCTGGGTTCTGCTCCGAACAGGTTCAATATAGTTTATTTGAAAGTTTTGGAAAGTTTTTGAGTATGGACATTTCGTGGGAATTTGCTTTAAAATTCCTTTTATAATTCATCAGTTATTTTCTGTTTAGTTTCCTTAATGTATACTTCTTCATCTTCAACATAATATTTGTGTAGCTCATCCGGATATGGAACTATTTTATATATAGGGACATTTTTACTATCCCTAGAAATGTTGGAAATTATTCAGATTTCGTTAGTGTCTGATTTTAGCCATGTAGAAGTTTTGATTTTTAGTATTTTCTTGGAACTAATGTGTTTCAGGTAATCTTGTTTTAACAATTTCGGATTGAATATGCCGAGTCTAGTTAATTGAATTCATATTTCTATGTCTTCGATATATTCTTTAAAATGTTGTAAGTTGAATATTAGAATTTCTATTTGTTCATTCCTATGTTTTTCTTCGTTTAATTTGTTAACAATATCTATTCCCTTATTAACGGCATATATTACCAGATTTAATTCATTCGTTTGAACACTGTGAATTGCGAGATTATCTATCTTCTGTTATATCACCATTTTATCTTCCTCATGCAGTGTTCCGAATAGATATTTATATGCTGTTCCTACTATATTTACTTGGTCTCTCTTATTTCGTTTGGCTATTTTTAAACCACTCTTCTCTCTATGGAGTTTTTCAACTAAATATTGTACCTGGATTATGTCTTCAAATTTAGTAGCTTGTATTATTAAGTCTTGGTATGTTTCTTTTGTTTTTTTAACATTTACTGTGAGATAATAATCGTCCGTTCTTTTTCGTAGATCACACGCGTTTTGCATAAACAGCCGGTGTTTTCATATATAACCTTTAATTTGACCTCCTAACCATCCTACAATTTGAAAATTTATACTTTTCCGCGAGTGCATGCCTTTTGATTTTAATTTAAACATTATTTATTTATCTTCTAATTTTTCGGCGTCGGCTTGACGTTTTGTGTTGTTTGTGTTCTACGCATTACATTACATTAAAGCTCTCGTCTCTCGTCTTGTAGCTTTTGTTGTTTTATTTACCTCAACTTCAATAACTATTCTTTCTCTCTCGCTCTCGTAACTTTCTGTTCAGTAGCTCTCTCTCTCTTATTAGCTGCTGCTGCAACTGTTCTCCTCTCCCCCTATTAGCGTTTGTCTGGCACACTGGTTTTAAAATATTATTTGATTTTAATTTTGTCCAAATTTGTTATTATGCAGTTTTCTGTAGTATGTGCCAAAGAGGCGGAAAGAGATCACCCATGATCAGCAGAGTATCCTGCTGACTCTGCGATAGCGTAGTGCACGCCCGGGTTAACGGGCATCGTGGGCGATGCCATAGCAAAACGTAATGGCTTGCACTACAGTTGTGAGGCATGCCGTGCGGTTGAGACTGACATTGTCATATTTATGAGGCCGACCACTCCAAGTGTGCAGCAGTTGATCTCGTTTGCCACTCCAAAGGCAACGACAGCTGCTGGCGATGCAGATTCGGTAGCTGAATTTATCGCTCCGTTGAACGTGAAGCCAAGTACGTCTGTAACATACGTGTCCGTGATGTCCGCAAGCTCGCTAGCTGTCCCGTCTATTCCGATCGCACCAGTGATCAGAAGTTCTTGACATCCGGATATTGCCACCACAGGTACTAGGCCTGTGGTGCCTAAACCACTGGTGGGAGTGCCACCAAAACTACAAGTTTTTGTTTCACGGCTGGCCCCTGACCTCACATCTAATGATGTAGCTGCTTTTATTCAAAGCAAAATAAAAGCCGTGGGTTTAAAGGCTAAGAAATTTAACGCCACCCTCAACCTCAACTTCCTCATCTTCCCGTCCTGCTTCCACCATTCCAAAAACGAACTTCTCTTTTAGTAACTTATCAGAATGTCGCTACACAACTTTTAGAAAGGACCGTTCGTCTCGACGTGCAGTAGGTTCTGATTGCAGTGGACTCTAACTTCACGTCAGAACACTTCACAGTCCAAGTTCAACAGGAACTGGAATTCCTGAGTGTAAAACTGATTCGTCCCGCTTTCGCTATATTCATTACTACCTCGTATATCCCACCTTCTTCGGATATTTCAATTTATGAGCAGCACTTGTCCGCTTTAACCGCTGTTTCTTCCTCGCTATCTGATAAAGATCGTATGATAGTTCTTGGTGACTTCAACTTGCCAGGAACTGTTTGGTCTTCGGTAAACGAGTCTAGTATCCTAGTGCCCATGTCACGACATGACTTTGTTGACGGCTTGCTTGACCTGTCCCTGTCTCAAGTCAACCATGTGAAAAATTCTTTGGGTCGATTGCTTCATCTGTGCGTTGTATCAGATCCGACCTAAGTGTTGTTAACCCGAGCCCTTCCGCTCACTATACCTGAAGACGCCTACCATCCAACTTTCGAAGTGTCGCTAGATATAGAACCAACTGGTCCAACTATTGGATCGGTCGAGTATGCTACCTGAACGTTTCCGCTGCTTTCGTTAAGCCGAGTTTGCGAAGCTTAATAGCATCATTAGGGATTTTGATTGGTCCGCTTTGTACTTGTGCACTGATGTCATAGAAGACAAAAACATTTTTTACAATGCTCTTGGCACATTTGTATACCCGATACTCAAAATGAGTACTGGGGTGTATTAGATTTGTGGTAAAAGTGGATGTGACTAACGTCCAGAAGGAATCGTTTCCGACCCCATAAAGTATAGATATTCTTGATCAGCATCAATAGCCGAGTCGATTGAGCCCTGTCTGTCTGTCCGTCCGTCCGTCCCCTATTAGCGCCTAGTGCTCAAAGACTATTAGAGCTAGATCAACGATGTTTTGGATCCAGACTTCTGTGATATGTCACTACTACAAAAATATTTCAAAACTTCGCCCCGCTCACTTCCGCCCCCACAAAGGACGAAAATCTGTGGCAACCACAATTTAAAAGATACAAAAAACCAAAAACGCAGAGTCGTAGAGAGTGACCATATCTTTTAGACTAAAGAATTTGGTATTTGCACTCCTGTTAAATCTCACTATAAAACGTATATCTCAAAATTTTGCCCCAGCCCCTTCCGCCCCTACAAAGAACGAAAATCTGTTGCATCTACAATATTGCAGATTCGAGAAAACTAAGAACACAGAATCATAGATAATGACCATATCTATCAGATTGCTGAATCTGGATCAGATTGGATCATTTTTGTAACCAAAAGGAACAAATCAATTTGCAGTGGCTACGCAGCGCCCGACGTCACGCTCAGACTGATTTTCTGTCTCGCACGCACTCTTTGTCGTTTAATATTAGCGGCGTCTGCCGGAGGAGAGTATCGGGAATAAATGTAGAGTTGCAATCTCCGCAGCAACTCACAACGTTCCCCCTCGTTAGATTTCGATTTATAATGTGTTATTTTCCTACCCCTATTCTTTTCTTCGTAATGCTTCTCGTCTACCTGTCTAATTTGGCCTGTCCTTTTAAAAGGGTTTGTTACCTTCGACTTAACTAGAGGTGTCAGCTTATAATGGGTATCTATCTCATAATCTATACGATTTTTATTCAGCGGAGTGATTTTAATCGCTTTAGTCAATTGTCTGTCGTAGTCGGTGTGCCTGCATAAATAAATATATATGCTGGGGTCCTATTCGTGGTATTATGTTTAGTTTTATGATTATAAATATAAAGAATTAACTCAGAGTTGGTGAATATATCTTCTAGACTATCTTCCCTAGATATTTTTCTCAGTTTTTCGTTTACTGTCTTATGGAACCTCTCTACTTCAGATATTCCATTTTTGCTGGAAGTGATATCTATTTTTACGTTTTCCGCATTCAGCCATGCTTGCAAGTGGTTTCCCCACTTCGTTAAAAACTTGCATGATGGCTCAACCAGTCAGAACTTTGAGAATACGTCAATACATGATAGGAACTACGAGATGATGAATCATGGATATATGCGTATGAGCCGGAAACTAAGCAGCAATCGACCGTGTGGGTTTTTCAAGATGAGCAAAATCCAACAAAAGTTGTTCGAGCACGAAGCACTTCGAAGCAAATGGTCGCCTGTTTCTTCGGGAGAATGGGTCATGTGGCCACTGCTCCGCTAGGGAAACGTAGGACTGTCAATTCTGAGAGGTACACGACCATTTGTTTGCCGGAGGTCTTCGGAGAAATTCGCAAAACCAACTGCCGAGCACGAATCATTCTCCATCATGACAATGCGAGCTCGCACACATCTCGACAAACAGGTGAATTTTTAAGCAGTCAAAACGTCGAATTGATGACTCATCCTCCCTACAGTCCTGACTTGGCACCTAATGACTTCTTTTTATTCCCTAACATCAAAAAAGAACTGCGTGGTCAACGTTTTACGAGCGCCGAAGAAGCAGTTGAAGAGTTTAAAAACCATGTTTTGGAGGTGTCTCAAGAGGAGTGGAAAAACTGCTATGACCAATGGTTCAAGCGAATGCAAAAGTGTATTGATCATCAGGGGGAATAAATAAATAAAATAAAACCATTTTCATTTAAAAATTGTTGTTCTTATTTCCTATTCCCGAAATATAAATAGCAACCCTCGTATTGGTTACCAATTATATAGAAATCCAAGACTATTTTTCTCTGATATTCAATATTTCTGGTGTGGTTTCGAATGCCAGCTTTGTATATCTATGCTCCGTTTTGGCGATCTTACAAGTGGGACATTCATTTATGATATTTTGGATTACCTTTTGATAATCTGGGTAAGAGTATTTTCCTCTAAACCAATTGATGTGTTCTCAATTCCGGAATGGAATAATTCTTTATGATTTTTCAATATTGTTTCTTTGAATTCTGCATAATTTTGAATATCTAAGAGTTTTGTTCTAGATTTAATTGCTTTAGTTAATGATTTCCAAATAAGCTTTTTGGAAAGGAGGAAAATCTATTTCATTATAAAAGTATAATGCGATCTTTTTGGTGCATAAATATTCCTTCATTATATCCTTCGCTACAGTGTTGGTCATGTATTTATATGTGATCTCATCATTGCCTCTAAGAAGATTTTCGTTAATCTTTACCCTTGATAATGTATCAGCTACGTGGTTTTCTTTACCGTGTATTTTATTTTAAAGTCAAACTCATTCAGTTGTGAAATTTCAATTCTTTCCACCTTTGCAATTTCATATTGGGCTCCTTGAGCCCAAAAATTATCGTTCTCTTTCGTAGTGATCAGACGTGTTTTTGTTTTGCGCTCCGCATTTTTCCTTTTGTTTCGAATAAACAGCCGGAGTTTTCCTAACTAAATTCTAAATATACTTTCTAACCAAACAACAATCTGGAAACCTATACATTTACGCGAGTGCATGCCTTTTGATTTGTGTTAAAATATTATTTAACTTTTTATTTTTCGGCGTCGGCTTGTGTTGTGTTGTGTTGTTGCAGTGAGTGAGTATTGCATTGCAGTCCGCTCTCGTCTGGTAGCTTTTGTTGTCTTATCACTCTCTCGCTATCACCTCAACCTCAATAACTGTTCTTTCTCTCTCGCTCTTTCAACTTTCTGAGCAATAGCGCTCTCTGTCTAGTAGCTCTCGCTATAACCGCTCTCCACTCTGCTCTCTTTTTTTTCTTACCAATTCCGCTTTGAGCGTTGTCTGGCACATTGGTCTGATACCAATTTGTTTTGGAAATTTTTAATTTTTTTGATTTTAATTTTTCTTTGCAAATTTTCTTAAGAAAATATTAAAATAATAAAAATAATAAAAATGGAATTCGCTGTGGTCTGCGCCAAAAAAACCTGCAAGAAGCAGATCACTCACGATCAGCCGAATGTCCCCTGCTGGCTCTGCGACAGCGTAGTCCACGCAAAATGCGCGGGATTTTCTGGCCTCGTGAGCGATGCCATAGCCAAACGTAATGGCTTGCATTACAGTTGCGAGGCATGCCGTGCGGTGGAGAAGGAAATGGTATCTTTCATGAGGCAGACGCGGAGTGGCTTTAAGGAGCTGACCGTTGGTTTCAAAAACCAATACGATCGGCTCCTAGCCATGGAGGCTCAGTTTAGCGGTTTAAAACTGCTGAATGAGTCTCCGAGGCGCAAAAAGGTCACTCCGCGGGACCTGCAAGTGCCAACCGTCACTCAGCCGTGCGCCGCCGAAAAACTGACTCCGACCACTCCAAGTGTGCAGCAGTTGATCTCGTTTGCCACTCCAAAGGCAACGAAAGCTGCTGGCGATGCAGATTCGGTAGCCGAATTCATCGCCTCGGAGAATGTGCAGCCAAGTACGTCTGCTGCGTCCGTGTCCGTGGTGTCCGCAAGTTCACTAGTTGTCCCGTCTATCCCGATCCCACCAGTAAATAGACGTTCCGGACCTCCGGATATTGCCACCACAGGTACTAGACCTGTGGTGACTAAACCACTGGTGGGAGTCCCACCAAAACGACAAGTTTTTGTTTCACGGCTGGCCCCTGACCTCACATCTAATGATGTAACTGCTTTCATTCAAAGCAAAATAAAAGCCGTGGGTTTAAAGGTGGAGAAATTTAACTTCTCTTATGCCAGGGAGATAGCGTCGTTTAAGATAAGCATCTCCCCAACTCAATTTGACACCATTTGCTCCACCAAATTTTGGCCGGAGCATTTGGTGGTGAAGGAGTTTAAGGCTAAGAAGAAGAATAGGCCCCCCATATCGCTTCCAAATCTTTCCAGCGTGCCACCCTCAACCTCAACTTCCTCTTCCTCAACTTCCCGTCTTGCTCCAACCTTTCCAAAAAACTAACTTCTCTTTTAGTAACCTATCAGAATGTAAGAGGCTTGCGTAGTAAGCTCAGCATTCTTTTCCGGGATAGTGTTGCATTTGCTTCCCACGTTATTGTGTTTACTGAAACCTGGTTAAAGCCGGACATTCTTAGTTCCGAGGTTTTGGCAGGTCGGTACACAACTTTTAGAAAGGACCGTTCGTCTCGACGTGCAGGAGGGGTTCTAATTGCAGTGGACTCTTACTTCACGTCAGAACACTTCACAGTCCAAGTTCAACAGGAACTGGAATTCCTGTGTGTAAACGTGATTATTCTCGCTTTTGATATATTCATTACTTGCTCGTATATTCCACCTTCTTCGGAAACTTCAATTTATGCGCAACACTTGTCCGCATTAACCGCTGTATCTTCCTCGCTATCAGATAAAGATCATATGATAGTTCTTGGTGACTTCAACTTGCCAGGAACTGTCTGGTCTTCGGTAAAAGAGTAGACTAGTAACCTAGTGCCCATGTCACGACATGACTTTGTTGACGGCTTGCTTGACCTGTCCCTGTCTCAAGTCAATCATGTGAAAAATTCCTTGGGTCGATTGCTTGATCTATGCTTTGTATCGGATCCGACCATAGTGTTGTTAACCCGAGCCCTTCCGCTCACTATACCTGAAGACGCCTACCACCCTACTTTCGAGGTGTCGCTAGACATAGGACCAACTGTATTGGATCGGTCGAGTAGACTACCTGAACGTATCCGCTGCTTTCGTAAAGCCGAGTTTGCGAAGCTTAATAACCTAATTAGGGATTTTGATTGGTCCGCTTTGTACTTGTGCACTGATGTCACAAAAGGCACAAACATTTTTTACAATGCTCTTGGCACATTTTTTGATTCTTGTGTCCCGCTTTCTTGTCCGATTAGATCTGGAAAACCCCCTTGGTTTACCAAAGAGTTATCCAGTCTAAAAAACTTAAAATCAAGACTTTATAAAAAATTTCAAGAAGTGGGTTCTCCTACTTCTCACTCTCGTCATGTAATAGCTCGGTCAAACTTTTCAGTTCTTAATGCTCAATGCTATAAGAACTACTATCTCGTTGCAGGATACGTTTTTCTCAGGACCCTAAACAGTTTTACTGCTTCGTAAACAGTAAGCGTAGAACGTCCGCACACCCATCCTCGCTATCATTTTGTAATACGTCGGCAAATAATGATCAGGCAATTGCCGATCTTTTTGCCCAGTTTTTCCAAACCACCTATTCTGAGGAACGCTACTCTGGTCAACCGTACCCATACGGATTACCGAGGTCGAACGGCATTTTCAGTCCCTTGTTAAATGAATATTCCCTACTTCAAGATCTTCGACTAGTTAAGCCGGTGTTTTCACCGGGTCCAGACGGGGTTCCAGGTTGTGTACTCAGGTACTGCGCCGAGGCTCTGTGTGGACCATTGCTTAAACTATTCACCCTGTCCATTGATTCCTCTTGCTTCCCCCCAATCTGGAAGGAATCGTTTATAATTCCTCTCCATAAAAAAGGTAGCAAGTCTGATGCAAAAAATTATAGAGGTATAGCAAAGTTATCCGCTATTCCCAAATTGTTTGAGAAGGTTTTAACTCCGCACTTGCAACATCTCTGCAAGTCACTTATATCTCCAACTCAGCATGGATTTATAAGGCGGCGATCAACCACCACGAACTTGTTAGAGTTTACCTCTTTCATTATTAAAGGCTTTCAAGGTAACTTACAGACGGATGTTATTTACACCGACTTTAGTAAAGCATTCGACTCTGTGAACCATTCCCTTCTAGCACATTAACTTTACTTTTTAGGGTATCCGCCCAACCTCCTGAGATGGATTTCTAACTATCTTTGTTTCAGGTCTCAAAGAGTCCTCTTCAAAAACTCCCTCTCTTTACCAGTAAAGGTTTCTTCGGGAGTACCACAGGCCAGCCATCTAGGCCCCTTACTCTTCACACTCTTTATTAATGACTTGCCTTCAGTAATAACATACTCTCGAGTACTTATGTATGCGGATGATGTTAAACTGTGTGTTCAGTACAAGGACATTTCATTTCATTCTCGCTTGCAATCCGATCTCAATAACTTTCAGTCATGGTGTTGTGCAAACTTGTTACACCTTAATGCCTCGAAATGCAAAGTTATGACATTTCATCGTTCTAACCCTTTGTTGGCTCCCTACACCCTATTTGGGGGTTCTCTTGAGAGAATAACCCTGGTGGATGATCTGGGTGTTATGTTAGATCCCAAGTTAAAGTTTTCCGAACACATTTCTACCATGGTAAATAAGGCCATGGGCGTGCTTGGGTTTATAAAGAGGTGGTCAAAGGAATTTGACGACCCCTATATAACAAAGACTCTCTATACCTCGCTTGTTCGTCCGATCTTAGAATACGGCTCCTGTGTATGGTGCCCTCAGTACAAAGTACACCAGGACCGTATAGAATCAGTACAGAAAAACTTTTTACTCTTTGCTCTGCGGGGCCTTAACTGGGATGCGGGTGTAAGACTCCCATCTTACTCTAGTAGACTATTATTAGTAAACCTCCCATCCTTAGTTAACCGTAGAAAAATGCTTGGTGTGATATTTATGCACAACTTGATCAGGGGTGACATAGACAGCCCTGATCTGTTGAGCCGCATAAACTTCACGATTCCTATTAGACTGACTAGAAACTTTATACCGTTGTTCCTTCCACTTTGTAGATCGAATTATTCCTTGCATGAACCGTTTAGGGTCTTATGCTCGGACTATAATTCCCTCTACCATATTATATCCTCCACTAATTCTCTTCCTCTTATTAAATTACTAATCCTTACACACCTTTCTAGTAATTAGTAATTGTAGTGGTATTTGTACTTTGTATTTTATTGCATGCTTAATTTCTTAATAAGTTTAGTGCTAATTTTCCTCGAATGTGTAGCAAGGTAATAATTAGTGAGGCATTCAACTAGTATTTAACATAGCATACAGCGCGCATTGGTATTTACCGCACCATCGATACACTCGGTGGGAAATACCAATAGTGAGATATCGGATAAGAAACATCGATAATAGAGTAAGTGCACTTTGTAAATGGCGATTGTGAGAGACGGACGCGCAGCTAATAAAAAAGAGTTATATCAAATCGCCGGGCTTGTATTTTTATACCTAGACAGTTCACTCACGCACCGATATTGGTCACTACAATTCCCGGGTTAGACGGCCTACAAATGTTAGTCTAATATCTATCTTTCTTGCATGCTCGCGTTTGGTTCGGCTACGCACCGCGCGTCATGCGGCAGCGCCCCTCGGTCGGTTGGGCGGGAGGAGGGCTGCGTTTTGCCTGGGATCCGCGCGTAACAGCCTTCTGCTGGTGTCACACGGGCCACTTGACGGTGCAGTAATTGCATCGCCTCTTGATAGATGCAGTCATTGCATGTCAACGTCCAATAATTGAGGTTATTCAACCAAATCAAGGGCTTATGATCGCTTTGTATCTTGAATGTTCTACCGAACAGGTATGAACGGAATTACTTGGTGGCCCATACGATTGTTAATAATTCTTTGCAATGGCTGAATAGTTTATTTCATGTTCATTTAGGGTTCTGCTTGCGTAGCAGATCGGTTTGTGATCTTGTGAAAAAATTGCTCCCAGTGCTCTGTTACTAGCGTAAGTTGTTACCGTGAACATTTTGTCAAAGTCTGCAAATGCAAGAAAAGGGTCTGAGGTGATGAGTACTTTTAGTCTCTCAAATGCCTCGATGTACTTTTCTTCCTTGGGATCTCTGACAGCTCTTTTCTTTAGTTTGAGTGTCATGGGATTTGCTATATTTGCAAAGTTTGTATTAAATTTCCTATAGAATCTGCACAGACCTATGAACGAATTTATTTGTTTAGTGGTTTCCGGTATTGGAAATCTGAGTATGGCAGCGATTTTGCCTGGATTCGGTATTATTCTTTTGGTGGTGACTACATGACCTTGGAATTAAGTTTCCTTGTTCCAGAATTCACATTTATCCATTTGTAATTTCAAATTTGCGTCTTTAAACTTTCCAAATACTCTCTTTAGTGACAGCAGCTGTTCTTCCAATGAAGTGGAAAATGTAATTGTTGAGACAACGAGCTTTTTCGCTGACTATAATTGTTCAAGAATTTCAAAAATTAATAGTTTCAGAAACTTTATAAATTTTATTATAGGTGATTTGTGTTTTGAGGGTGGCCGAAGATGCCAGAGCCTTTTACAATAGTATTAGAGTAGTATTAGTATTAGTTAGTATTAGAGAGTGATACACTTGGATGAGGCAAGCGAGCCGACCTCGAGCCAAAGTAATAGATTGGGGACAAAAATGGTCTGTTCGCCAACTATATCAAGCGGTAACTGCCAGAGCAGGCGCAGCTGCTGACGGCTTAGCGACGGCATACGAAAGAAAAGATAACAAGAGCGAGCATAGATAAAGAATAGATGATTAAATGAGAGCATATTGCTGAGCGAGCATAGATAAAGCTACGCTTACGTTACGTTAGTTTAGTATAATGACCAAAATGGAAAGGAGTGAATTGATAGGCTATAGAAAGATGATACAAAATTTACAGTCGGGCTTCGACTGAACATACTCCCCCCGTGGAAGGATCCATGCCTTTCACATCATCTCGTAGAGGCAATAGACATAATTTTGCAAGTCCTCTTCGGCTAACACCTGTAGCCATCCTGATCAAGGCGACTCGAGATACGCCATCAGCTCCTGGGATGAGCTCGAGGATTCTCGCTAGAGGCCACTTCAGAGGAGGGAAGTTCTCGTCCTTAACAAGAACGACATCATTGACGTGAAGCTCGAATTATTTCCTGCCTGATCATATCCTTGATTTGCTGGATCACGTATCTGGGCATACTTATATGGTCGTCTCTAGACCGGGTCTCCATGTTAAGTCTTGATTTCGTGCTTGATTGTACTTGTGAAAGTCAAATTGTCACCTTCTCTGTACTGCACATCTCAATGTGCACTCGTGTAAGACCTCAATTCTTCCCTTTCTTCGTCGTTCAAATGATCTAATCTTTATTGATTACGTTTCCTTAATTCATTGTCTAGAAGTGAAGTATTGATCTCCCTCTGGAGGTGGGTCAAGTCACTTATGTGCGATCTTCTCTTCCTTTGAAGATGGATCTGTGCACTTCTGTGCGGTTTTGCCGGCTTCAATAACTTCTCCACTCTGAATGATTGGGTATGACCTAGCTCCTAATGCTCCTAATGCTTGCCATCAAGTATTCTCTTCCTAATAAAATATCATAATTTTCGGAAATGTTGTGAATGTAGAACTTTTGTTCGGACGGACATGTTTTGTTAGCGTACACCGTTATACTTTTTGTTAAACGGACAGGTACATTGATGGTATGGACTGTAAGGCTATCGTCTTTTATCTCGGAATCTGAGTAGTTCTCTTTCATGATGCTAATCGATGATCCCGAATCAGCGATACACCTTCATATTCTTTTATTAATAGTAATGTTTATATAGGGTCCTCCTCGGTTTCTTTCGAGGCGGCTTGATGAAAATTTACATCCATTTTCATTTGATCACTCATTCTCTCTCTCATTCTTTTTGTAGGTTTGTTTGGTGTACTCCCGCTAGCTTGAGTTTGAGATATTTGGTGGTTAAATGGGTTCTGGGCCTTATCTTGGTTCAAAGAATTTTTGAACTCATTATATAATCCGGAATTTTGGTTTTGATTGATCTTTATTTGTATTTAAATCTGTTGTAATAGTTTCTTACAATCCCTCTTCTTTTGCTGCTTTCTTAAGATTAGACAGTGTAGTAATATCTTTTCTAGTTAAGGTCATAAACATTCTGTCTGAAAGTTTTTGTGATATAACATTTTTAATTGTATTATTTAATACATTTCTATAAATGGAATTATTTTATGGTCAGTTTTCTATTTTTAACTTATTGTTTATCAATAGTGCTTTTACTTCTAACTCTTCTATAAACTTACGAAGACTGCCGTTGAATCTGGTGTAGTATAGTTGTCGGAATAGTTCTTCGTAGGGTGTGTGATTCTTGAACTCGTTGATCAGCGCCGTCTTCAAGTCATGCCACGAGTTGGGTTGTACCACTAATATTCGACAAAAATATGTGCTTGTATGCTTTTTTCGTTTTCAGAGATCTGATGGTTATGCTAATTATACCCGATACTTCAAATGAGTATTGGGGTATATTAGATTTGTGGTGAAAATGGATGTGTGTAACGTCCAGAAGGAATCGTTTCCGACCCCATAATGTATATATATTCTTAATCAGCATCAATAGCCGAATCGATTGAGCCCTGTCTGTCTGTCCGTCCGTCCGTCTGTCGCCCCCACAAAGGACGTAAATCTGTGGCATCCACAATTTTAAAGATACGAGAAAACCAAAAACCGCAGAATCGTAGAGAGTGACCGTATCTTTTAGACTGCAGAATCTGAATTGGATCGTATTATTATTATAGCCAGCATCAAGAAAACAATTTCATTTTTTCTCGCCCTGTCTCTCTCTAACACACACGTAGCATAGCCGGCTTTGCTTAGAGTAAAACATTAGCGCCTACATCTCAGAGACTATAAAAGCTAGAGCAACCAAATTTGGTATCCACACTCCTAATATATCGGACCGAGACGAGTTTGTTTCAAAATTTCGCCACACCCCCTTCCGCCCCTGCAAAGTATGAAAATCTGGGTATATTCACAAATCTCGGAGACCATTAAGGCTAGAGTAACCAAATTTGGTATCCGCTCTCCTGTTAGATCTCACTATAAAACGTATATCTCAATATTTCGCAAAGGAAGAAAACTGTTGCATTCACAATATTGAGGATACGAGAAAACTAACAACGCAGAATCATAGATAATGACCATATCTATTAGATTGCTGAATCTAGATCAGATCGGATTATTTCTTTTGCCAAGGAACAAATCTATTTGCAGTGGCTACGCAGCGCCCGACGTCACGCTCAGGCTGATTTTCTGTCTCTCTCGCACGCACTCTTTGTCGTGTCGTTTAATATAGCGGCGTCTGCCGGAGGAGAGCCATACTGACTAAGTATCGGGATGAAATGTAGAGTTGAAGCACCTCACAACGTTCCCCCTCGTTTTTGTTTTCTGTTGTGCCTCCAGCATATTTGAATGTATGGGTGCACACGCGTTCTCACGTACTTTGCATGTGTATTATTGTATTGCTGGCCGCTAGAACTGAAATTTGAGTTTAGTTCTTGTTTTGGGTCTTTTGATGAATTGACCTACCGCTACAAAATAAATGAAGAACGGGCAGGTGGTGGGAGTATAGTACAGTAGGGCGCGGGAAATAAAATAAAAGCTGTTATTTGTTTGATTTGTATTACAAAATATAATATATTACAATAATATAATTATACATTTATTTCGTTATTTTCAAACAGGTTGATTATAAATTATAAAAATTATGTAAACGCCGTGTGTTCTTGACTTCTTTGTTTATCCCATATAAAAAAGTTATTTTATATATTTGGAATTAGTTCTACATACATATATTTCAAAGCACTTGTCAATCGCGCGCTTTCCGACGGGAATGTGAAAAGCAAATATGTAAATGCGTCTCGCACCATAAATACTCTCACGGACAATTATTCTAATACAAATTCTATTGAGGAACGCATAACAAGTCCATCGCTAAGCGAAGAAGCAATCGCCAAAAGAGAACAAGATGATAATGGAAGAGACGAAAATTTGTATACACACATATTCTTATCGCCGCTGCGACGGCATTTTTCAGTACCAAATAAACATCGAACTAGACAGAACAAAATAAATACAGTCCACTAAAATCAAATCCCTCTAGCATATTATTCGCGAACATTCTTTGGTCCTTCGAACCGGATTCTTGAACAGCTTTGTGTGCTTTGGTGTTCATTGAAAATTATTTACAATGGAACAATTAAAGGCATTGGTAAAAGCCCGTGGCAGACTCAAGGCCATTATCACACGCGCATTGGCTTGGGCTGAACGGGAGGAACCAACTACAACGGCGGAGGTCACCCCACGGATGGAGCTGCTCCAATCGGCTTGGAAAGTGTTCTCACAACTTGGAGATTCCATAGCCCTTCTTGAACACGTGGATGGGTATGGGGATCCAGAGGAAGACAGTGCACTCTACGAGAAAAAGTATCATTGGCACATGCAATGATTTTGGAGAAAAAGGGGTTAGTACAACCAACTAAAACTGCAACGATCAACGGGGATGGCAGCAGAGAGCTTCATCTAAACAACGACGCAGTACTCAGCCTGCTACACCAACAACAACAGCTATTTAAACAGTTAGCTGCAAACCAGAACACGACGAACATGTCTATGCGTGCTGCTGGAGAGAGCGAGAGCGTCGAGTATAGAGGCGCGGTGAATTCGAATTCTGCAGTTGGTGCGGTCACACCAATACAGAGCGAATTGCCACAAATTCAAATCAAACGGTTCGCTTGCAGCTACACAGAGTGGCCAGCATTTCAGGATATCTATGAAAGTACAATTCATAGCAAGCAGCATTTGACGAGCACACAGAAGTTTCATCATTTGAAAACACTACTTATCGATGAGGATGCCAACTTGGTACGACATTTGGCGATCCCGGACACTGCTTACAACACTGCATGGGAACGTCTCAAGGAAAGGTACAATCGGCCGAGGCATATCGTAAACTCGTTTTTGGAACAATTTATGAGGTTGCCCACAACTACTAAAATTGATGCGGCGATTTTGCGTAAAGTGTCCGACAGTGCAAACGAAATTGTACGTGGTCTGGATGCCGTAAATCAAACGGGACACGACTGTTGGATTATATATCTAGCACTAGAAAAACTTGATACCGACACGAGGCGCAGGTGGATTGAACGCAGTTTGGATAAAGACCCACCCACTCTCGACGACATCTTCTAGTTCTTGGATGATCGTTGCGAGGAATTGGAACTAAGCTAAGAGGAGTCTGCGTCTGAAGGGAAAACAGTAACTCACGGGGACAAATCAAAAAGGTTCACACACTCGATGGTGGCAGTTGAAGGCAGCAACTGCGCCAAATGCCATTCGACAGAACACATTCTGTATGGCTGTCCACAATTTTTGGATATGACAGGTTTGCAAAGTCGCTCTTTTGTAAAAGATAAAAATCTATGCTATAACTGTTTGAAGCCTGGTCATTTGAGCAACAAGTGCAAATCAAAATAAACATATAAACAATGCAAATGTCACCACCACTCACTACTCCATTTACCAGATACTACATCGGGTATTATCGGGACCTTTGCGCAAACAAAAGAGGAGAATCAGAGCACACACAGATCACACCATCGATTGAATGTGGATACTGGCTCAGAACTTTCGTATGTATCGGAACGTTGCATTCACGCTCTTGGGTGGGCACGTTCACAATCACGCATCCTTGCTTCGGGAATATCTTCAGTGAAACCACAAGGGGATTCAGCACACTTCACTTATTTGTTCTACATACATATTTATTAGTTCTACATACATATATTTCAAAGCACTTGTCAATCGCGCGCTTTCCGACGGGAATGTGAAAAGCAAATATGTAAATGCGTCTCGCACCATAAATACTCTCACGGACAATTATTCTAATACAAATTCTATTGAGGAATGCATAACAAGTCCATCGCTAAGCGAAGAAGCAATCGCCAAAAGAGAACAAGATGATAAGGGAAGAGACGAAAATTTGTATACACACATATTCTTATCGCCGCTGCGACGGCATTTTTCAGTACCAAATAAACATCGAACTAGACAGAACAAAATAAATACAGTCCACTAAAATCAAATCCCTCTAGCATATTATTCGCGAACATTCTTTGGTCCTTCGAACCGGATTCTTGAACAGCTTTGTGTGCTTTGGTGTTCATTGAAAATTATTTACAATGGAACAATTAAAGGCATTGGTAAAAGCCCGTGGCAGACTCAAGGCCATTATCACACGCGCATTGGCTTGGGCTGAACGGGAGGAACCAACTACAACGGCGGAGGTCACCCCACGGATGGAGCTGCTCCAATCGGCTTGGAAAGTGTTCTCACAACTTGGAGATTCCATAGCCCTTCTTGAACACGTGGATGGGTATGGGGATCCAGAGGAAGACAGTGCACTCTACGAGAAAAAGTATCATTGGCACATGCAATGATTTTGGAGAAAAAGGGGTTAGTACAACCAACTAAAACTGCAACGATCAACGGGGATGGCAGCAGAGAGCTTCATCTAAACAACGACGCAGTACTCAGCCTGCTACACCAACAACAACAGCTATTTAAACAGTTAGCTGCAAACCAGAACACGACGAACATGTCTATGCGTGCTGCTGGAGAGAGCGAGAGCGTCGAGTATAGAGGCGCGGTGAATTCGAATTCTGCAGTTGGTGCGGTCACACCAATACAGAGCGAATTGCCAAAAATTCAAATCAAACGGTTCGCTTGCAGCTACACAGAGTGGCCAGCATTTCAGGATATCTATGAAAGCAGCATTTGACGAACACACAGAAGTTTCATCATTTGAAAACACTACTTATAGATGAGGATGCCAACTTGGTACGACATTTGGCGATCCCGGACACTGCTTACAACACTGCATGGGAACGTCTCAAGGAAAGGTACAATCGGCCGAGGCATATCGTAAACTCGTTTTTGGAACAATTTATGAGGTTGCCCACAACTACTAAAATTGATGCGGCGATTTTGCGTAAAGTGTCCGACAGTGCAAACGAAATTGTACGTGGTCTGGATGCCGTAAATCAAACGGGACACGACTGTTGGATTATATATCTAGCACTAGAAAAACTTGATACCGACACGAGGCGCAGGTGGATTGAACGCAGTTTGGATAAAGACCCACCCACTCTCGACGACATCTTCAAGTTCTTGGATGATCGTTGCGAGGAATTGGAACTAAGCTAAGGGGAGTCTGCGTCTGAAGGGAAAACAGTAACTCACGGGGACAAATCAAAAAGGTTCACACACTCGATGGTGGCAGTTGAAGGCAGCAACTGCGCCAAATGCCATTGGACAGAACACATTCTGTATGGCTGTCCACAATTTTTGGATATGACAAGTTTGCAAAGTCGCTCTTTTGTAAAAGATAAAAATCTATGCTATAACTGTTTGAAGCCTGGTCATTTGAGCAACAAGTGCAAATCAAAATAAACATATAAACAATGCAAATGTCACCACCACTCACTACTCCATTTACCAGATACTACATCGGGTATTATCGGGACCTTTGCGCAAACAAAAGAGGAGAATCAGAGCACACACAGATCACACCATCGATTGAATGTGGATACTGGCTCAGAACTTTCGTATGTATCGGAACGTTGCATTCACGCTCTTGGGTGGGCACGTTCACAATCACGCATCCTTGCTTCGGGAATATCTTCAGTGAAACCACAAGGGGATTCAGCACACTTCACTTATTTGTTCTACATACATATTTATTAGTTCTACATACATATATTTCAAAGCACTTGTCAATCGCGCGCTTTCCGACGGGAATGTGAAAAGCAAATATGTAAATGCGTCTCGCACCATAAATACTCTCACGGACAATTATTCTAATACAAATTCTATTGAGGAATGCATAACAAGTCCATCGCTAAGCGAAGAAGCAATCGCCAAAAGAGAACAAGATGATAAGGGAAGAGACGAAAATTTGTATACACACATATTCTTATCGCCGCTGCGACGGCATTTTTCAGTACCAAATAAACATCGAACTAGACAGAACAAAATAAATACAGTCCACTAAAATCAAATCCCTCTAGCATATTATTCGCGAACATTCTTTGGTCCTTCGAACCGGATTCTTGAACAGCTTTGTGTGCTTTGGTGTTCATTGAAAATTATTTACAATGGAACAATTAAAGGCATTGGTAAAAGCCCGTGGCAGACTCAAGGCCATTATCACACGCGCATTGGCTTGGGCTGAACGGGAGGAACCAACTACAACGGCGGAGGTCACCCCACGGATGGAGCTGCTCCAATCGGCTTGGAAAGTGTTCTCACAACTTGGAGATTCCATAGCCCTTCTTGAACACGTGGATGGGTATGGGGATCCAGAGGAAGACAGTGCACTCTACGAGAAAAAGTATCATTGGCACATGCAATGATTTTGGAGAAAAAGGGGTTAGTACAACCAACTAAAACTGCAACGATCAACGGGGATGGCAGCAGAGAGCTTCATCTAAACAACGACGCAGTACTCAGCCTGCTACACCAACAACAACAGCTATTTAAACAGTTAGCTGCAAACCAGAACACGACGAACATGTCTATGCGTGCTGCTGGAGAGAGCGAGAGCGTCGAGTATAGAGGCGCGGTGAATTCGAATTCTGCAGTTGGTGCGGTCACACCAATACAGAGAGAATTGCCAAAAATTCAAATCAAACGGTTCGCTTGCAGCTACACAGAGTGGCCAGCATTTCAGGATATCTATGAAAGCAGCATTTGACGAACACACAGAAGTTTCATCATTTGAAAACACTACTTATAGATGAGGATGCCAACTTGGTACGACATTTGGCGATCCCGGACACTGCTTACAACACTGCATGGGAACGTCTCAAGGAAAGGTACAATCGGCCGAGGCATATCGTAAACTCGTTTTTGGAACAATTTATGAGGTTGCCCACAACTACTAAAATTGATGCGGCGATTTTGCGTAAAGTGTCCGACAGTGCAAACGAAATTGTACGTGGTCTGGATGCCGTAAATCAAACGGGACACGACTGTTGGATTATATATCTAGCACTAGAAAAACTTGATACCGACACGAGGCGCAGGTGGATTGAACGCAGTTTGGATAAAGACCCACCCACTCTCGACGACATCTTCAAGTTCTTGGATGATCGTTGCGAGGAATTGGAACTAAGCTAAGGGGAGTCTGCGTCTGAAGGGAAAACAGTAACTCACGGGGACAAATCAAAAAGGTTCACACACTCGATGGTGGCAGTTGAAGGCAGCAACTGCGCCAAATGCCATTGGACAGAACACATTCTGTATGGCTGTCCACAATTTTTGGATATGACAAGTTTGCAAAGTCGCTCTTTTGTAAAAGATAAAAATCTATGCTATAACTGTTTGAAGCCTGGTCATTTGAGCAACAAGTGCAAATCAAAATAAACATATAAACAATGCAAATGTCACCACCACTCACTACTCCATTTACCAGATACTACATCGGGTATTATCGGGACCTTTGCGCAAACAAAAGAGGAGAATCAGAGCACACACAGATCACACCATCGATTGAATGTGGATACTGGCTCAGAGCTTTCGTATGTATCGGAACGTTGCATTCACGCTCTTGGGTGGGCACGTTCACAATCACGCATCCTTGCTTCGGGAATATCTTCAGTGAAACCACAAGGGGATTCAGCACACTTCACTTATTTGTTCTACATACATATTTATTAGTTCTACATACATATATTTCAAAGCACTTGTCAATCGCGCGCTTTCCGACGGGAATGTGAAAAGCAAATATGTAAATGCGTCTCGCACCATAAATACTCTCACGGACAATTATTCTAATACAAATTCTATTGAGGAACGCATAACAAGTCCATCGCTAAGCGAAGAAGCAATCGCCAAAAGAGAACAAGATGATAAGGGAAGAGACGAAAATTTGTATACACACATATTCTTATCGCCGCTGCGACGGCATTTTTCAGTACCAAATAAACATCGAACTAGACAGAACAAAATAAATACAGTCCACTAAAATCAAATCCCTCTAGCATATTATTCGCGAACATTCTTTGGTCCTTCGAACCGGATTCTTGAACAGCTTTGTGTGCTTTGGTGTTCATTGAAAATTATTTACAATGGAACAATTAAAGGCATTGGTAAAAGCCCGTGGCAGACTCAAGGCCATTATCACACGCGCATTGGCTTGGGCTGAACGGGAGGAACCAACTACAACGGCGGAGGTCACCCCACGGATGGAGCTGCTCCAATCGGCTTGGAAAGTGTTCTCACAACTTGGAGATTCCATAGCCCTTCTTGAACACGTGGATGGGTATGGGGATCCAGAGGAAGACAGTGCACTCTACGAGAAAAAGTATCATTGGCACATGCAATGATTTTGGAGAAAAAGGGGTTAGTACAACCAACTAAAACTGCAACGATCAACGGGGATGGCAGCAGAGAGCTTCATCTAAACAACGACGCAGTACTCAGCCTGCTACACCAACAACAACAGCTATTTAAACAGTTAGCTGCAAACCAGAACACGACGAACATGTCTATGCGTGCTGCTGGAGAGAGCGAGAGCGTCGAGTATAGAGGCGCGGTGAATTCGAATTCTGCAGTTGGTGCGGTCACACCAATACAGAGCGAATTGCCAAAAATTCAAATCAAACGGTTCGCTTGCAGCTACACAGAGTGGCCAGCATTTCAGGATATCTATGAAAGCAGCATTTGACGAACACACAGAAGTTTCATCATTTGAAAACACTACTTATAGATGAGGATGCCAACTTGGTACGACATTTGGCGATCCCGGACACTGCTTACAACACTGCATGGGAACGTCTCAAGGAAAGGTACAATCGGCCGAGGCATATCGTAAACTCGTTTTTGGAACAATTTATGAGGTTGCCCACAACTACTAAAATTGATGCGGCGATTTTGCGTAAAGTGTCCGACAGTGCAAACGAAATTGTACGTGGTCTGGATGCCGTAAATCAAACGGGACACGACTGTTGGATTATATATCTAGCACTAGAAAAACTTGATACCGACACGAGGCGCAGGTGGATTGAACGCAGTTTGGATAAAGACCCACCCACTCTCGACGACATCTTCTAGTTCTTGGATGATCGTTGCGAGGAATTGGAACTAAGCTAAGGGGAGTCTGCGTCTGAAGGGAAAACAGTAACTCACGGGGACAAATCAAAAAGGTTCACACACTCGATGGTGGCAGTTGAAGGCACCAACTGCGCCAAATGCCATTGGACAGAACACATTCTGTATGGCTGTCCACAATTTTTGGATATGACAAGTTTGCAAAGTCGCTCTTTTGTAAAAGATAAAAATCTATGCTATAACTGTTTGAAGCCTGGTCATTTGAGCAACAAGTGCAAATCAAAATAAACATATAAACAATGCAAATGTCACCACCACTCACTACTCCATTTACCAGATACTACATCGGGTATTATCGGGACCTTTGCGCAAACAAAAGAGGAGAATCAGAGCACACACAGATCACACCATCGATTGAATGTGGATACTGGCTCAGAACTTTCGTATGTATCGGAACGTTGCATTCACGCTCTTGGGTGGGCACGTTCACAATCACGCATCCTTGCTTCGGGAATATCTTCAGTGAAACCACAAGGGGATTCAGCACACTTCACTTATTTGTTCTACATACATATTTATTAGTTCTACATACATATATTTCAAAGCACTTGTCAATCGCGCGCTTTCCGACGGGAATGTGAAAAGCAAATATGTAAATGCGTCTCGCACCATAAATACTCTCACGGACAATTATTCTAATACAAATTCTATTGAGGAACGCATAACAAGTCCATCGCTAAGCGAAGAAGCAATCGCCAAAAGAGAACAAGATGATAATGGAAGAGATGAAAATTTGTATACACACATATTCTTATCGCCGCTGCGACGGCATTTTTCAGTATCAAATAGACATCGAACTAGACAAGAACAAAATAAATACAGTCCACTAAAATCAAGCTGCATCCCCAAAATGCAGCCGAGAAAAGCGACGCCCGTATATGCATACATATACATATATACATAAATATATCCGGTTATTACATTCGTATATTGCATAAGGGTATTCAAAATTACAGTTGTCTTCATGTTAGGTGCCACGCTTCTTTCAAAAGTGTTTGTGGAGATAATGTTTTTTATCCCCAATCGGCCGACGGCGCAATCGGCGCAGAAATAAAATTACGATATGTTCTTTAATGCGTGACATCCAAGTGACAAGAAAGTGTGGCTTGCCTGCCCTTTACATTGCCGCTCCGATCGCTGAGCGCAGCTTCGCTCGGCTGACGTCGGTAGGCAGACGCAAAGCGGAGATAGCGAAGAGCGAGCTGGCAGAGAGCGTTTAGCAGGGCAAGCACGCGCAAATCTTTAACAAACAAATGAGTGACAAAGACATAAGTAACAAACAAAATAAGCGGCTGAGGGCCAAGAATTAGGTGCTATTTGGCAAGCAACTAATCGGCTGGGTTCTGCTCAGAACATTCCCCCCGTTGGAAGGCAAAGGCTTTCAACAGATCCATCCTGAAGGGGCAGAACCGATATTTTTCCAACGGCCCTCTTGAAAAGGCCTCTTTGAGTGCGGATGACGGCTACCCTGATGGTTCCATCTTTTCCTGGGATGACGCTCTCAATGCGGCCAAGCGGCCACCTTAATGGTGGTAGCGTTTCCTCCTTCATCATGACTAGCGCTCCTAGCTTGATGTTTGGAGACGATGACCGCCACTTGCTCCGCTCCTGAAGAATCGAAAGATACGCCGTGCTCCATTTTCTCCAAAACGCCTGCTTCATTTGACACGGCCGCTGCCATCGACTAAGTAGGTTGACCCGGAGATGCGTCACATCTGGCTCGTCGAATGCAGCTTTCGGGGCTCCATTGAGAAAGTGGTTTGGCGTGAGCACATCTAGATCATCGGGACTTTCTTTAATTGCATAAAGCGGACGGGAATTTAACAAAGCAGAGATTTCACAAGCCAAGGTCTGAATTTCATCAAGAGTAAAAATGTAGGTCCCGACGATGCGATGAAAATGATATTTAGCTGCTTTAACAGCCGCCTCCCACAAACCCCCAAAATGAGCTGAGCGAGGGGGGATGAATTTCCAATCGATTCCACTAGAAACGCAGAGATGTGACACAGCCGACGTATGAGGATCGCTGAGGAACATTTGCCGAAGCTCCAAAAGCTAATTTTTTGCTCCTACAAAATTATAAAACGCCTTAATGCTGCCAGAAAGGATTCTGTAGATAGATCCCGAACGACTTCCAAATGAGTTGCTTTGGTGCTAAAGCATACGAAGACAGCGATGTAACATTTGATAGGAGGCCTGCTTCTGACTTCCGACTTTTGATAAAAGGCTCCGCAAAAATCAACGCCCGTTGTGTGGAATGCTGGATTAGTCCTTACGCGATCCGCAGGCAAGTTTCCCATGATATGTTCCATCAGCACTGGCTTCAAACGAAAGCATCTAACACATTTGCGAATGATTCCCGCAACATATTTGCGTCCACCAATAGGCCAGAATTTTTGCCGAGGCAGTCCGAGCAATCCTTGAGCTCCTGCGTGGAGAAACCTTTCGTGAAAGAAGATAATAATAGAGACAGTCACAGGATGTCCCTTAGGAAGAGGGTGCTTCGCGTCGTAGTCAAATTCAGCATTTTGGAGGCAGCCTCCAACCCGCAGCAATCCAAAGCTATCCAGAAATGGATTCAGTGAGGCCATCGTGCTTTTTGGCGGTAGGGCCTGTTTGCTGGCGAGGGCCCTTATCTCTTCCGAAAATTGTTGCTGCTGTATTGCCCTTATGAGCAAATGCGTACCATTTTTGATGTCGATTACGGTAAGTTGACCCTTTGACCGCGCTATGCCTTTGTCCTTGAGAATGTAGAATCGATATATGTAAGCAAAGACGCGCTGCATGGATCCGAATGAGTTTTGAAATTTGCAATCGTACGATACATCCCTTTCGTTTGAAACAACCAATGCGGCATGACGACGTTCTGGTACATCGGTCGGCAATTGCAAACCTGCAGGCCACTCTGAGCTCTCAAGACGCAAGAATGGTGGTCCAGAGATCCAAAGGCTGCTATCCATTAGTTCAGCGGGCGTGGATCCCCGTGATATGATGTCGGCAGGATTCAACTTTGTGGGCACGTGATGCCAAGTCATTCCAGCGGTGAACTCCTGAATCCGCTGAACTCGATTAGAAACAAATATATTAAAATTCAATGGTGATTCTCGAATCCAGGCAAGGGCTATGGACGAATCCGACCAGCAATGTATTTCACATGGAGCTGATAATCCCTTAACTATGGTGGACACTAGTTCGGCTAATACGAGGGCAGCGGATAGCTCAAGCTTGGGGATAGTCATGCTTTTCAAGGGCGCGACTCTGGACTAAGAGCATAAGAGATGAGTTTTCAACCATCGACAACTGCGAAGTCAGCTCAATCCAAGTCGTATGTAGATCCTGGGGCAGGCTTTCGTCCCAATTCAACTTTAGGCTTTCGTTCCATAGCGACTGCATAAATATTTTAGCTTTTGTGATTATGGGAGAGATGAGCCCTAGAGGATCGGAGAACCTAGCTAGTGTAGACAGGACCGAACGCCTATTGGGCCTGCAGCGGTTCCGACGTGAGCGAAGCTAAACAGAAGATTGTCCGTGGTGGGATCCCAAACTAGACCAAGCGCCTTGGTTACTTCAGTCCCGTCATGAAAGGTAAGGAACTTTTCGCGATCCGCTTCCGATACGCCTTCCAAAGCAGCGGGTTCATTGGAACACCATTTACGTATGGGAAAACATCCTTTCGAAAGTAGCTCCTTTACCTGCTGACGAATCTTGATGACAGAATCAATGCTGTCCCCTCCAGATATGAGATCATCGACATAGAAATCTCTTCGAACAACATCAGCGCCAAGCGGAAAACGCAACTCTTCATCATTTGCCAATTGATGCATAGCACGAATTGCTAAGAAAGCGGCAGGTTTGGTTCCGTAAGTAACAGTCTCCAACTTGAACACCTGAATCTCCTCCTTCCGGTCATTGCGCCATAGGATGCACTGCACATGCGTATCGGGATGGGAAACGCGTACACAGCGGTACATTTTGCAGATATCGCCACATAAGGTGACTTTAAAAAAGCGGAAACGAAGCAGAGTTATCAGACTTTTAGGTTGGATGGTGGGTCCAGCCATTAGCGCATCATTCAGTGATACTCCAGACGCTGTTTTGGCAGATCCATCGAACACTACGCGTAATTTGGTGGTTGTACTATCCTGCTTGTGGACGCAATGGTGAGGCAAGAAGTACTGCGGGAGGTCTGACTGCCGCGAAGCTGGCGACATGTGTCCTAAATCACGATACTCCTGGATAAACTCCATATATTTTGCCTTAAGCTGTGCATTTTTTGCTAGCTTCCTCTCCAAATTGAGAAATCTACGTAGCGCCTGCTGATACGATTCTTCTAATTCCTCTAGACTGAATTTGGTTGGCAAACGCACGGAGTAAGCTCCGGAATCTAGGCGAATGCAGTTTGTGACGAAATGCTGTTCGCAATGAACATCTTCCTCCGAAATTGATGAGGGCGAATAATCTCCATCGACTTCCCAAAACCGCCTTACAATATCGCACAAATTAGTCTCGCAAGCGGAGATGACAGGGGGATCTTCAACGGCTGCTAGCGCCGCACGGGCTTTCTCAGAGTTTTTAATACTTCCTGACACAATCCAGCCAAGTTTCGTCTTCTGCAATGTTGGCAATTGGTCTGACAGTCGAATCTGTCCAACGCACATTAATTCGAAGAACAAACCAGCACCTATCAACAGATCGACACGCTGGGGCTCGGCGAAATTAGGATCAGCCAGTTTTAGATTATTTGGCATTGGCCAATCCTTTGCGTCTAGGCCGAAGTTAGGCTGCATTCCTGTGATTGAGGCAGTGATAATTGCAGAGAGGAAACCGTGATAGCTTTTGTCTTGAGATTGCAGGACGATGTCTACAGCCTTGCTGGATGGTAGAATTGACTCTCCAATACCGGCGATTTGAACGTGAGACGGGTGAGGATCTGCAGCTGATTGGCGAGTCTCGATGTTATAAAGTTAACCTGAGAAGCGGAATCTAAAATGGCACGACATGGAATAAGCGATCCAAAACGGCCCCTGACATATATGTCTCTGACTCAAGAAGGGAGGGCTAGTATATTTGCTTGCTACTAGGGCACTCGCAGGATCATGCTGGGTCGATTCCGTGCTCAGCGACGGCAACTCGCCGTCAGCGTCCGAATGCATATGGAGCAGTGTGTGATGCTTGGCTTGGCAATTTCTACATGCCCCTGACTTGCAGGGCGAATGAATGGCCTTTGTTGAGGCAGCTTAGACATAAATGGCGCTTCTTCACCTCCTTGTATCGAGAAAAAACAGGGAGATCTAGAAATGCCTGGCATCGGGATATGTAGTGATCGGAGGATTTGCAATACTTGCATGTTGAGCTATTATGATCGTTAATGGAGGTGATTAGGGTGCTAGGTTTACTTTCTCCCACCTGCTGGCTAAGAATTGTTACCATAGCCGATCCCAAATTTTCCAGCATCCGACATCTTGCTTCCAAGAATGAGGCCATGCTTGACCACCAAGGCAATCCTGACGTCGGCAAGTTCTCTTCCCATTTCTCCTTGGTCTTGTGGTCCAATTTCGTGCCTATGATGAAGATCAGCAACCCATCGGAAATCTCCTGCGGGGTCGCCAAGGTCTGAAGTGCACGCGAATTGATTTTGTCGCTGAGCGCGCGCAAGCCGATTGCCGAGCCCTTTCCACCTGACGTGGACGTGTGCCTGAAAATGTAACAGTTTATTATCGAATCGCAACATTAGTAAATTCAACGCCTTGTCGTAATTCTCTTCAGAAAGTTCCAAGGAACGAATCGTATCCAGCGCAGCACCATCTAGACATCCACGAAGATATTGGAATTTTTCGATGATTGGTATACGATGGTCTTTGTGTACCATTGTCGAGAACATCGAGTGGAATTCTGGCCAATCCATGTAGTTCCCACCGAATCGCGGAAGCTGCAACTCGGGCATTCGAGAACGGCCTATACTATTATAGGCGAACAACGACGAATTCCCCTCGAGAGTATGCCGAGCCGTTGAATTGGCAACATTTACCGTGCGAGTAGCCATCAACTCCCGCGACAGCCTGGACCTAACCTTGACATAAACATTCGAAAAGTCCAGCCGGGCATCATGGGCTAACTGCAGGAAATCCAGCCTTTCAAGGCTCGTTTGAGCGGCATCGAAATCCGTATTCATTCGCTCGATTTGCTCTAAGCTCTAAGTTCTGCCTCATCTAACTTGGCAAGCTCTTCCTTGGTGAGAAAGCGATCCATGGCCTTTAGTTGGCGGTCGATGGACTCGGCCTTGTGCTTGTAGAAATCTACATCACTCGGCATTGCTGCGTTCGCGACATTGGTAGGCTCAGGTGCTGCCATGTTGAGGTTTTAAAAGAGTCACTCAGCACGACCGAAAAAGACACCCTGTATACGTATAAACGTGGGAACCGAAAGCAAAGGGATTACAGCTAATGCCTTTAGCTGTGCGGCTGTGCGAGCTGTCCGATTCCGCTTGTGTGTATTAGTGAGTTCGCTGCACTGCACTGACCGAATTGTCGCGACAGAGAAATTAATAGCCAGCAATGCGTGTATGTATGTGTATGTAAGTATGTTTTAGCACCGAATTGTGCTTAACCGCCGAAAATTTGCTAAGGCTAACGAATGTCGATCTCGAATGATTATTAATTGACACTGCAACTCAGATATCACGTCGGGGTCACCAAATTTTATGTGGAGATAATGTTTTTTATCCTCAATCGGCCGACTAATTATTTCGAATTAAATAAAACTCGGCGCAGAAATAAAATTACGATATGTTCTTTAATGAGTGACATCCAAATTGCAAGTGTGGCTTGCCTGCCCTTTACATTGCCGCTCCGATCGCTGAGCGCAGCTTCGCTCGGCTGACGTCGGTATGCAGACGCAAAGCGGAGATAGCGAACAGCGAGCTGGCAGAGAGCGTTTAGCAGGGCAAGCACGCGCAAAGCTTTAACAAACAAATGAGTGACATAGACATAAGTAACAAACAAAATAAGCGGCTGAGGGCCAAGAATTAGGTGCTATTTAGCAAGCAGCTAATCGGCTGGGTTCTGCTCCGAACAGTGTTAGTACTCTTAAAGGGAAAGCAACTGTATGATGGATGATGGCCAAAAATATACCCAAAAAATCATAAAAAATATAACCTAAGGCCTAAGCGACACATTAACAAATAATGGGTATCATAATAAAATATAGAATTACGTTTTTTTATACCTCTCTGAAAAGGTAAAACTTCAAGCTTCTTTAAAATTTTTATTTTTTTGTAGTTTTATGCATCTTAGTCGCATTTAAAGTTGAAAAAAATGACGAATATTAAAGATACCCACTGTAAGTGGATTTCAGGTAGAATACAGATGCTTTGGAATATATTTATTGATTAAATTTCACATCCTTTTATAGTTGGTAAATTGATTTGTATATTAAAACGCACAGATTTTTTTATTTCTTAATATTTATTTTAAATTTTTGGTTTTAGTTCCTTGTTATGCTTAAATAAAATATGGCTATTGAGGTCAATTCAAAACAGTTAAGTTCCTGGATATCAATAGCATCGATAAAATGATGATTTTGATTTTGATTAACTAAAGTTCTGGATTTTTAAAGTGTTTTTTTTCAGTTCATTGCGGGATCTAAAAGATGTTTTTACATAACACAACTTGCAATGAAATGTTCTCATTTCGAAGTGAAAATGAACTAACCTATCTTAGTAACATACAATTCTGATATAGGAAGTGATGAGCATATAAATGAAAATTGTATGCATTTTATTCTGTTAATATAATTTTTTCATGTTGACGGTTATATAATATATAAAAGGATAACCACTGTTCGGGCCAGCCGCTGAAGAATAACCGTAACTTTAAGCATTATTATTGCATGAGCGGAGAGAGCCGCCTATGTTGTAAAATGTTGACTTTCTGCAGATGTGCTGCGCTCTCCCGCTAAAGGTGCTCTCTGCCGCCGCCACTTCGGCAATTACTTTGATCTGCTGCCGCCACTTCGGCAATCACTTTGATCTAACGCCGTCGTCTATAGTTTAGTTCTATGCTAACCCCTCTGCGCATTGGTTGCATATCGATCTCGCATAAATTTTATCTGGCAATAGCAAGCAATCGGCTTCCGCTAAGCCACCAAGATTAAATACGAATTATAAAGTTTAACCCAAATTCTCTTTTCATTTTGAAACACATAGGAGCCAAAAAAGCTTGGCATCTCAAACATTGGTGACCCCCCGACGTGATATATAACCATTGCTTAATCGCGTTCCGTTAAAACACTTATTAATTATACAATATTTTGTTGTTGGGTAGTTTAACTACCAACGAATACATTTGGGTGCACGTTGAAAAACAGTTTAAAGTGCAAATTCAGTGAAAGTGCGGCTGGAATATTTATATACAAATTCCGGTACTTTAAGCGTCGAATCTCTCATTCTCTGCGCAGCTGCAGCCGCGGCTCTTGACTTTTCGTGTCTTGCATTCTCGCTCTCGCGTCTATACATCGTCGCTTAAGCGGTATTTCATTTTCCGTTGTTGTGTCGAATTGCACAACGGTTAACATGGACAACGATCCGAATACAGGCGCGGGCGGAAATATTGTGGTAGCTGATTCCAGACTGAGTCTGTATAAGCGTAAAAGTCAGTCATTATATGATCGATTGCACAGGCTTGGCGAATCCTTCGCGGGGAATAAAATCGATAAGTTGACCGCCGCGGAAAGAAATTCGAGAGGAATTCAATAAGGCCCATAATGAATTGGAGGCTCTCGATCAAAACGAGATTGGGAGTGAGCTGCGCGAAATCTTCGATACTCTTTTCATATCGTTGAAAGCTGAGTTGCTGGCTGCTGTTGAAGTAAGCCAGTCACACGCCGCTGCCCATTCTACGACTCTGCCAAGCCATTCCGAACATAGTACCATCATCATGGCTCACAAGCAGCGACTTCCTGAGCTGAAGGTGCCTAAGTTTTCTGGTGGATACGTCGAGTTTTCGGATTTTATGGCAATGTTCAAATCGGTGATTGAAGCGGAGGCGGATCTCAGTGACATCGAGAAATTCCAGCACCTTCGCGCTTGCCTCGCTGATGCGGCTTTGGATTCGGTTCGATCGTTGGAGCTCTCCAGTGCCAATTATCGTGCGGCTCTGGATATACTTAATAAACGATTTAATAACAAAAGACTTGTTTTCCAGGCACACATCAAGAAGATTCTTGGGCTAAAGAGGGTAGACTCGCCTTCTGCTAAAAGGCTTCGGGAGTTTTCGGATGCAGTCAATTTACACATGCGAGCGTTGCAGACATTGGGAACTGCTGAAGAGATTTCAGGATTCATGGTCATCAACATGCTGCTGCAGAAGTTGGATTCGAAGACGCAAACCAAATGGGAGGAGCACACATCGTCGGATGCTATACCTACCGCAGAGGAATTCTTCGAATTCTTGCAGCAACGCTGCCAGAAAATGGAGCGATTGGAATATGCTACAGCAACACACGCTAGTAGCGATTAGGTGGGAAAAAACCATTCCTATACGCAGGTTAAGAAAACGTTTGTAGCTTCCAACTCTTCCGCCGACCCGTCTGTATGCGTCTTTTGCCACTCAGCGGGCCATGGAATATACTCGTGCAAGATATTTGGAAATCTCTCACCGTTGCTGCGCCACAAAGAAGTGAAGAAGCTTTCCCTATGCTTCAATTGCCTAAAACCGGGGCACCGGACCCGCGCATGCAATAGTGGAAAATGTCGAGTTTGTTGCACTTCGATAGTATACAGCCCACAACACAAAGCTGCCCAGGTATTACTCCTCCCGATCTGGCCGTTCAACCGGACACTTTCCCTCACTTTGCTCAAAATTCTGCAGCTCGTCTCTACCTTCGTCTACCTCTCTTGCTGCCCAAGGTCTTCACTCTGATGTCGTGCTTCTGGCTACAGCCGTGGTTCTCGTGAAGAATCGGTCTGACGTTTTAGTTCCTTGTCGTGCCATCTTAGATTCAGGATCGCAGCTGCATCTCGTCACATCCAGGTTCGCCCAGCAGCTTCAGCTTAGGAGAACTCAATCGTCTGCACTTGTGTCTGGGCTTGGCGATACCAGCGTTTCTACTGAGGGATCCACCATAAGCATTTGTATGCATTCTCGCACCTCTGCTTACACAACTACGTTAACTGCTCTCATCGCCCCCACGATTACCGATTCTTAACCAAGTATGACAGAAAATGTATCCGATTGGAGTATTCCATCTAACATTCAGCTCGCTGATCCTGCATTTTTCAATCCTCAACGGGTTGATCTTCTCATTGGTGCGAGCGTTTTTTATGATCTCCTCTTCGTAGGGCAAATCAAACTCACCAATGGACTGCCTCTTCTGCAGAAGACCCGGCTTGGGTGGATCGTATCTGGCGGTGGACAGAAGGTATCAAGCTTGGCGCTTTTGGCCACGCACAATTGTCCAGATTCGATAGCTGAGATGGAAGCAAGGTTGGATAAAACTCTTCGTATGTTTTGGGAAGTCGAGAATTGTGTGGAGGCTGGGTTGAATACCAAAGCAGAAGACGATTGTGAAGCACATTTCGTAAGCCACCTTTCACGGTTGCCATCCGGGGAGTATGCAGTTCGTCTGCCGCTAAATAACAATACTGATCGTTTAGGAGAATCTTATGCTCAGGCTTATCGACGGTTCATCAGTCTGGAGCGAAAACTGGATCGTAATCCTACACTCAAGGAGCGGTATTCCGCCTTTATGAGGGAGTACATTGATTTGCATCATATGCACCAAGTCAACCCTGATTCCCGTAGCCTCTGAAAATATTTCTTGCCTCATCACTGTTTCCTAAAGGAGGACAGTACGACGACAAAACTCCGTGTCGTTTTCGATGGATCCGCAGCTACATCAACTGGATATTCTCTAAATGATGTGATGATGACAGGCCCTGTTATTCAACCTGCATTGTTTAACATATTGATTCGCTTTCGAACATATCCAGTCGCTCTCACTGGGTACATTTGTAAAATGTACCGCTGCGTACGAGTGTCTCCACCCGACAATTTGTATCAGTGCATCCTATGGCGAGATTCCACGAAGAACCAAGCGAGGAAATGAGATCCCAGAAATGCTTGCCAAACTATTTCTCAAGTCCATCCAAGTTAAATGCAACGCTGAGGGTAGGCTTTCATCCCAATCCAAAATTCCTCTCCAAAGCTGCTGAAGGAAGATTTTGCACCTGACAATGACTGGATTTATCAATCCAAGAGGGTCGTAGAACCGCGCCAGCTTAGAATCATATTTGCGCTTGCGTGTATGTCGTGTCCAGGGAAGCCCAGTCTTCGAGCCACGTTTTGCGCTCAAAGTCGCGAGTGGCGCCGCTAAAGACTATATCGATTCCTAAGCTGGAATTAAGTGGAGCCCATTTGATTGCGAAAATCATGCAGAATATAAAGGATATGGGAATCTTTAAAGGTCGGTTCTATTGCTGGTCGGATTCATCAACAGCATTACCTTGGATTAGGGACGAGCCAGCTAAATTTCAAGTTTTCGTGGCAAATCGAGTGGCATCAATTCAGGAGTTGACGGCAGCCATGGAATGGCGCTATGTTCCCACATCTTTAAATCCTGCTGATATTCTCTCGAGAGGCTCGCTTCCCAACCATCTTATCCAGTCAGAGCTATGGTTTCACGGCCCATCCTTTTTGCTAGGCTCCAAGGATAAGTGGCCTGTATCTCCTGCTAACAACATAGCAACTTTGGAGCTTCGCAAGAGAGTATTGCTAATCAAGTCTCCACATTCCGATCTCACGTCCGGATGCAAATTTGCGAATTCATTCTTTCGCATGCAGCGCACACTCGCCTACATTCATAAATTTATACATCGTCTTAGGCATCCAGGACTCACCGTTTCTGATATTCGGCAAGGAACGCATCTTCCAATTCGACACATTCAGCTGGCAAATTTGTGGATGGACATAAAGGAGATTCGGCGCAATGGTCAAGTCATGAAATCCAGTTCTATTAGTTCGCTCAACCCGTTCATCGATCATTCTGGACCACTTAGAGTTGGAGGTCGTCTTGGCAACTCATCGCTAGGATTTGACGCGCAGCACCCGCTCATTCTGCCAAAGGGACATTCCATTACCTTTGCGCTGATAAGATATTATCACGAAAGAAACCTCCATGCCGGACCTTGCGCCTTGCTATCCAAAATTCGGCTGGAATATTGGCCCATTGGAGGTGTTAAAGCAGTGTCAAGGGTCGTCAGCAAGTGTGTGAGATGGTTCAGGACTAGGCCGCGCATGGTTGAACACATCATGGGAGACCTACGTAAGGAACGTTTGGAAGGATCTCGAGCTTTTGAAGTCACTGGAGTAGATTACTGTGGACCTTTTTTCTACCGATCAGAAATCCGCACGAGGCCTCCGTTCAAGTGCTACATTAGCATATTCATCTGCTTCACTTCTAAGGCTATACACATGGAGCTCGTAAAGGATTTGACCACCGCATCGTTTCTAGGCGCACTAAAGCGTTTTACTCCCACTCGAGGAAGGCCAAACTAAATTTGGTCGGACAATGCGACAAACTTCGTTGGGGCCAAGAACGAGCTTCTGGAGCTAAAGAAGCTTTGTCTGAGCGAACCCCATATGAAGGAGGTCCACGAATCCTGCTTGGCTGACTCGATCGACTGGCATTTCATCCCACCTCGCTCTCCGCATTTTGGCGGGTTGGCGCAAAATATCTCCTGTACCGCTCAGTTGGACCATCAGTGCTTAGCTTCGACGAGCTGCGCACTCTGATCTGTCAGATCACTGCAATTGTTAACTCTCGCCCTTTGCTCTCGCTTTCAGAAAATCCTGATGATTTAGACGTTTTGACTCCTGCTCATCTGCTTTAAGGCGGCCCCATGAGCAAATCCTCGAGCCTGACCTAACGAATCTGAACTACAATCGTCTGGATGGCTGGCAGCGGGTCACCCAACTACAACAAATATTTTGGAGCCGTTGGCGCGAAGAGTATCTCACTCTTTTGCAAGAGCGCGCGAAGTGGCGTACCCCCGCGCAAAACATCTGCAAGAACGACCTCGTTCTGGTGAAGGACGAAAATCTTCCTCCAATGCGTTGGCCACTGGCTAGAGAGGTCGATGTCGTTATGGGCAAGGACGGAGTGTGTCGCGTCGCTGACCTGAAGACATCCTCAGGAAACATCAGGAGGGCCGTCACTCGGCTATGTTTGCTGCCCCTTAAGGAATCTGTTGAGAGACTAGCTCCCAACGGGGGGAGTATGTTCGGGCCAGCCGCTGAAGAATAACCGTAACTTTAAGCATTATTATTGTATGAGCAGAGAGAGCCGCCTATGTTGTAAAACGTTGACTTTCTGCAGAGCTGCTGCGCTCTCCCGCTAAAGGTGCTCTCTGCCGCCGCCACTTCGGCAATTACTTTGATCTGCTGCCGCCACTTCGGCAATCACTTTGATCTAACACCGTCGTCTATAGTTTAGTTCTATGCTAACCCCTCTGCGCATTGGTTGCATATCGATCTCGCATAAATTTTATCCGGCAATAGCAAGCAATCGGCTTCCGCTAAGCCACCAAGATTATACACGAATTATAAAGTTTAACCCAAATTCTCTTTTCATTTTGAAACACATAGGTGCCAAAAAAGCTTGGCATCTCAAACAACCACTTAATAAAATATATACCTAGGCTTTCCTAGAATTGGATAAACAAAGGTTGAGGACCTCTGCATAGGATTTGAGTAAAAGATCAATTGATGTTAAATAAAAAAAAAACATCATTTGGAAGTAAAGTAGTTTTTTATTTAACTGATAAGGGCAACGCACCGCTTTGGATATTTTTACCTAAAAGTTATATGACCAAATTTTCCACAAAAACGCCCTTTAAGATATTGAAGGAGCATGGAGTTTCACATTTTATATATAAAGAAAAAAAGATAAATAGATACAACACTACCCATTTTAAATTTATATGTAAAGAGTACATAACGACTTCAATGGAATACATCTTATATATGTAAGAAAATAAGAGACTATAAATGAAAACCTCCCATTATATAAGTTAACACCCTAAGAGTTCAATACTCTTATTTCCAATTAAAACAGAAAAAAAGTATACAAATTCTTGCCCAATAGTTTATTACCCAACTGTAATAACAATGCGCAAGAATTCTGTCACAATTTACACAAAAAGTAAAAACCATTTCCTGCCTAAAACAAGAACCGAAACATTGTATTTCTGGAAGTGCTTATGCGTTCCACTTCAAGTCAGCGCTTCACGAGAAAACCATCGGCCCCACCCCGTCTTCGACGTCGCGACTGCGATAATGCCGACAATGCAATTCTGATGATTTCGCTGTTCTTCACCCCCAACATCGACCAGCAACATTTATTTCCTATTGCCGGTCAATGACTACAACTCCGCTGTCGCCACCGACGCCGCCGCCTACAACAATTCTGATGACTCGAACGATTCGGCCGCTGCCGAAGTTACTTTGCCGCGATCATCGATAGGTTTCTTAAAGAATTATAATTCTAGATTTAGGCAGTCCCATTTTGATATTCAATAAAAGCACTTCGCAAAACAATTTTTATTTTGTCCTTCCAACAAGGATAAAATTAACTTATATATGTAAGAGAAGAAGAGACAACTATACATTTAAAGACAAAAATAAAGAAAATGGTTGAGAATATACATATATAAAAAAGAGATGACTAGATATAGTACTGGTCATTTCCAATACATAGATAAAGAAAATATAAGAGTAACAGAGTAAAGACGTGGATATAAATAGTCCTGCTCCCTGAATCAATATCAGTATTAGATTCAAGAAGTCAGCTTCAAGATGTACGCCAAACAAATACAACTTTTTTGATGAAATTCGAAGATTTGATCTTCGAGAAGCATGTACAAATTCTTGAAAACCTGATGAGCATTTAGGAGGATCTGGAGGAAAAAGACTCCAAGTTTGTCTTTCATTATAAGCTATGCCCCGATGCGATGCAACGGACGGACCTGACACATGCCTGTGTCATACCCAAACAAGAACGCAGAAGCTATAGACTAAATGCTAAAGTGCCATAACTTAAATAAAAAAATGTATCCCAGCTCAAAAAATCAATAAATATCTTTGGTGGACTTAGTGGACTGTATAATCTTTTGAATATTGAGCTTATTTATTTATATTGGTTATTTAATATTGGTGGGTATATTACAAGGTGTTTTACATGTATGTATATGAATAGCGGGGGAATCGATGATGTGGCGGTACAAACTATGAATGCGTGCGGTTGGTTTCATCTGGAAATTCCTACTAACTTCCACTCCACAAAAGAAGTCGAGCCAAAAGGGAATTGAAAGATCATGCGATGCGACGGTCCAATGCAAAACGGTACACATCGATGTATGCGTGTGCAGCTGCGGGCTTTAGTTATATTTGTGAAAACATTACAGCTATGTTTTGGACACAAGCAATAACAACAGAGCTATGCGCGTAAAAATAGTTACTTAAGCGGTGCAATACAATCATGAGCATATGAATATGGCAGATGTAATATACATGAACATTGAACTAAAACTACGCGGCTAATTTCTCAGCATACCGGCCCCCCTGAACGACTGTTCAGAACAAGGGAAGCACAGCAAGTTTGGTAATAGGTCTCTTATAAACTCCTCGGGCTATTTTTACGGTGACACATCGAACCCTCTCGTCTTGGCCAGGATGAACTTCGGTGATTCGCCCAAGCAGACACTTGCTAGGCGGCTGATTCGGTTACTTTAGTAGCACAAGAGTGTCCACGGTTATGTTGTTGGACTCCTCCTGCCATTTCGTGCGAGGTTACAAGGAAGCAAGGTATTCCAGACTGCAACGTTTCCAGAATCCTTGAACCTTGGCTTGCAGTTGAAAACAATTTTGCGGACTATGCTACGGGTTCAAAGGATCAAATACTTCTGTCTCAACGTGTGGAACATAAATTCGACTCTAGCGTGTAGCGATGTGACGTGCTGGTGTCTAGCAAATAAAACAGCGACTGGTGATTCCTTTGGAAGAAGAATGGGATGTTTTGCATTATAGGTTTCCATCGAATTGCCAATGCGTCCTCCTACGCGCAGAATTCCTTGGTCGTCAACAAATGGAGTGTAGCGAATGAACTTGGATTTTTGAGAAAGTGCTTGTCCAGTGCTCAGCTGTTTGTACTCCACCTGGAAAAACTCCATCTGGACATGTTTGAGTACCCTAGAGCGGGCATATTGAAGCTCCCATGACGATAAAATCGATGACAGGCGGTCCTTGCAACGAAGTCGATGTACAAAGCGAAAGCAATATCTAATTGTCCGCAAGAGATGTGACCATGAGGAAGCTTTATTGATAATACATTAAGATCATTTCCTTCATCGGAAATGTGTAGACCTTTACTTCCATCCGCGCAGCGTCCTCAGTCGACAGTGCGAACTTGGCCTTAGCAGGTGGCCAAGTGCGATGTGATTTGGAAAGCCACGGTGGTCCATTCCACCACAGTTGATGTTCTACCAGATCCTTTGGTAGAAGTCCGCGTGATGCACAGTCCGCGGGATTTTCCTCAGTGCGAATGTGTTGCCAGCAGCTACGTGGGCAAGCTTCCAGAATCTCAGCAGTGCGATTACAAACATAAGTGTTCCAAGACCGTGGGGGTGATGAGAGCCAATGTAGTACAATTTCGGAGTCTGACCAACACAAAGTATTGGAAATAGGAATAGTTAGAGCTTGCTTAACCAGAGACATCAATTTCGACGGAAGATGGGCTGCATTCAATTCGAGCCGTGGGATGGATGTAGGTTTGATGGGTGCAACACGGGTTTTTGCGGCGATCAGTCTAACAACATAGTCATTATTAAAGTCTCATGCGACTGTAGATGACAGCGGCGTATGCATGAGACGAAGCATCGGCGAATCCATGCAGCTCCGTTGCTTGAAGTAGCTAGGTATGCGACAGCTTTCCAGTAAATAAACTTCAGCTACAAACTGTTGCCACCGTGCGCATAGCTGCGTGGGTAGTGGTTCGTTCCATTCGACCGAGCTCAGCCAACTATCCTGAAAGAGAACCTTTAGAAATAAAGTTGTGGGGTGAAGCAACCCCAGTGGATCGAAGATCTTGGCAAGCTCAGACAGCAAAATCCGTTTTGTCAGAATCCTTGTGTCGTCAGGAATGGTCAACTTGAAGGAAAGCTCGTCCACAGCCGGGTCCCAGCGCATTCCAAGAACCTTGACATATTGAGTCGGGCTATCTCCCTCTAGGGCTTCGAGTGGATACTCACAAATGTCCTTTGGCAGCGAATTGAGTAGTGACCAACAGTTTGAACTACATTTTCGAAGTTTAAATTGAGCTTGAATCAATAGCAAAATTAATTCATCTTTGAGTACAATGAGATCGTCGATATTATCGCAACCAGTAGGAATATCATCCACGTACGCGTCTCGTACAAGCACAGCAGCAGCCTTCGGATACAAATTGGCATGATCTTGCGCGATCTGCTTGAGAGCTCGACCCGCCAAGAACAGTGAAGACGCTAAACTATACGTCACGGTCAGCAGTCGATAATGATCGAGTGTAGCAGTCTCCTCCTTTCGCCAGACAATCCGTTGGTACTGCGTGTGATCTTCTGAAACCAGGATGCCTCTAAACATTTTCTCAATGTCCGTTCAAAACACATAACGATACTGACGGAAACGTAGACATACTCCAAGTAAATCCCTTTGAATAGGTGGTCCGATGTGTAGTCGTGAATTAAGTGAAGATCCATTTCAGTCCTCCCCAGAGCCATCGAATACAACTCGGCATTGCGTGGTGGTGCTATCTGGTTTAAATACTGCGTGGTGTGCTAAGTAAGTGTGATTGGCGGGATCGTTTTCTACGGTAGTAGAAGGAATCACCTCCATGTGTCCTCGTTGTATATAATCCTCCATAAAGTCGACATACTGTTGTTTGAGCGCAGGAATTTTCGAAACTTCCGCTCGAGAGAAGATAAGTGGCGCAGTGCTTGTGGCAGTGTGGATCCCATCGGAGGGGCAGATTCATTGAACGGGTATTGGACGATGTACACGCCATCGTTTCTGCGGGTGTGCGTATGAACGAAGTGTTGCTCAGCGGGATCACTAGCATCAATGGTAGCGTCACTTGGTTGAGCTCGTTCCATGTCCATGAACGATCGAACCAAAGTGTCCAGATCCTCGTGAGCGTGATGTGCTAGTGGGTGGTTGTGAGCATCACTATTGAGATGGTATCTGCCTGTAATGACCCAACCAAAATTAGTATAAAGTGCAAAAGGATATTAAGAACCAAACTCTTTGCGTTGTCCAGTGTAAATGTTCCAAAGCTGATCAGCTCCTAAAATCACGTCGATCTCGCCTGGTTTACCAAATGTAGGGTTCGCTAAGGGTAGATCACGAATCCTTTTCCACATCGGTGTGTTAGATTCGATCCTCTGGGCTGGAATCGATGATGTTAAAGTGTTGATAATCAGACCTGTTACCACCACTGAGGCTGAGCTTGTGCGGCAGAGCAGCGTGAATGCGACGCGACCTCTAGTAACCCCAGTAGGATTTGCGCCTGGATCAACCACTGGTATACGAGCATGCGTGCGCGGCAATCCCATTCGTTGAATAATTGATTCGGCGACCATCCTTATAATTGAACCAGTATGCAGCAATGTATTGACGTCAGCGGAAGCCGTGACAGAGCGTATATCCTCTTGATCAATAAGAGTGTGCTGCCTCAACTTACACAGACGGCACGTGTTTGTGGAATCACACTCCTTGATGAGATCGGCTTAGACTATTGATGCTCAAATGAATCTTGACAAGACTCAAAGGCATCGCAACGGGCGAAGACAAAGCCGAACAGGTCATTTATCGTCACATTTTCCTTGCACGATTCACTGGAGGTGGCCCAAGCTTCCTTGCATTCCGGGTCTAGCTTTGAGAGCAAGATATGGATCAGCCACACATCGCGGCTGTCGCAGCTCAGTGCATGTAGACCACGTATACTTTCGTCGGCGACTATTTTACGCACCTCGGCGATGTTTGAACCCGTTGCGGTTGGCAACGAAAGAATGTTTTGAATGAACGAACGAGCAATCAGTGACTTTTTGTTATAGCGATTTTCGAGACACTCCCATGAGTACTGGTAATTAGACAACGCTCCACCATCCAGATAGGATTTCAAATAATTAAACTACTACAATACAACTGCAAATAATGACTACTCCTCTTGTCGACTGAGCCTAAGAACAAGCCACTAAACTGACACCAATCCTCGTATCTGCCCGAAAACGTCGGAATTCGTATTTTCTCGAACTGCAGCTCTGTGGTTCCCGATGAGTCCCAAATCCTCTCTAGAAGTTGAGTTTGTCCCTCAAATAAGCGTTCCACAGTGTTTGATAGCATTAGTTTTGAGTTGTCGTGCTCATTATCGTGACTGCTCCGGTCACGTATGGCTTCAGTAAAAATACTGTGCGCACTAAAGAACCTTTTCTCATATTCGGGGATATCCAAATCCGGATCCACGTACTCATCTTCATCATTATATTGGACCAGCTCTTCAGAGAGCTCCATAAAGCGGTTGAAAGTTGCAACCAGTCGGTCCAACTTGTGCTCTAATGTTTGCACAGAAGTACATGACTGTACAAACTCTCGAGCCGAGGATTTGCAGCCACCACGTTACTGAATTAGACGATGCATTAGGGCCTTCATGGCTCAGACGATATGTAAATTAAGTAAACTTAACCGCGGACATCCGGCTCGAAGGACCAAAATTTGCTATGGCTATGACTCAATGGACTGCATAATCTTTTGAATATTGAGCTTATTTATATTGGTTATTTAATATTGGTGGTTATATTACAAGATGTTTTACATGTATGTATATGAATAGATGGGGGACGATGATGCAGCGGTACAAACTATGCGTGCGGTTGGTTTCATCTGGAAATTTATACTAACTTCCACTTCAGAAAAGAAGTCGAGCCAGAAGGGAATGGAAAGATCATACGATGCGACCGTCCAATGCAAAACGGTTCACATCGATATATGCGTGTACAGCTGCGGGCTTTAGTTATATTTGTGAGAACATTACAGCTATGTTTTGGACACAAGCAATAACAACACAGCTATGCGCGTAAAAATAGTTACTTAAGCGGTGCAATCATTAGCATGTGAATAGGGCAGATGAAATATACATAAGCATTGAACTAAAACTATGCGGCTAATTTCTCAACAATCTTAAATGTCTCTGAAATAATATTGTGTTTTTGTATTTTAGTCGAATTTTCTTAAACATTTGTATTATTAACTTCATTATAGTTAGAATCATTATTCTTAAATTGTTTTAAAAAGCAATTTAATGTTTTTTTATTGCTTTTAAACAGTCCCATCCGGTGCACACCGCGGTGTCTTGGATGTATTTGGACAAGGTCCCTGGTTTGATTTCGGACAGGTCCGAAATGTCCGTGAGGAAAGCGGCCTCGAGAATACGAAGACGACGATTTCCAAGGGCTGGGCAGTGGCAGAAGAAGTGGGGGACCGATTCCTCCTCCTCCTCGCCGCGACAACTCCTGCAGAAGTCGTTATGAGGGATTGACAGTCTAGAGGCGTGAGTGCCGATCTGCCAGTGTCCCGTAATGGCTCGAGTAACTGCAAAGCACTGTGCTGTGCTGAGTCTATACAGCTCGGCTGAGCGCTTCTTCGATCGATATGGCCATATCAATCTTGAGACTTTACAGGAGACGGTTTGCTGCCATCTCCTATTGGCATTTTGCTCGAACAATTCGTGCGTTAGGAGCCTGCACGTAGCCAAGGGCATCGCTACCTGCTCCCTCTCCGATAGAAGAGGGATCGTAGTACCCTGCCTGGCTAGCTCGTCGGCGGCGTCGTTCCCCTCGATGTCCCTGTGGCCGGGGACCCATATTAGGAAGAGATCCAACTGCTCTGCGATCTCGTGCAGAGACCTGCGGCAGTCATTTACAGTCGCTGAGTTCGACGATATTGAGCCTAGAGCTTTAATAGCTGCTTGGCTGTCCGAGAAGACGCACACTAAGTGCGTGTCTAGAAGTAGTTTGGAGACGATGGAAATGGCCTCCTTGATGGCTACAACCTCCGCTTGGAACACACTGCAGTGATCCGGGAGCCTGAAGCAATGACTGATGTTCAGCTCGCTGCAGTAGACTCCGCCTCCCACGCGCCCGTCTAGCTTTGAGCCATCAGTGTAGAAGTGAACCGCATTTGCGGGTCTTGGTTCGCCCATCTCCCAGTCCTCCCTAAGTGAGATTGATACCTGGAAGGGCGTCGAGAGGTGATCACTAGGAATACAGTAATCTGTCCTCTCTGGTAATTGCGGGAGTCCCATCAGGAGTCCCGAGTGTCCAACCGCGGGCGCCTTCCACAGTCTGGCTTCTCTCATTCTGAGGGCAGAAAGTGTTGCCACCTTCTTTCCCATGAGATCTACAGGGAGAAGGTCCAGCACAGTATCCAGGGCTTCCCCTGGAGTAGTGCGTAGCCCGCCAGTGATGCATAGCTCTGCCATGCGTTGAACTCTGCTGAGTTTGTTGAGGCATGTCCTTCTGTCTAAGGCTGGCCACCATACCACCACACCATAGAGTGATCGGTCGTATGATGGCGGTGTAGAGCCACCGGACTATATAGGCGGTCATTCCCCATTTTAGTCCGATGGCTTTCCTGCAAGTATAGAGAGCCACTGTGGCTTTCTTTACTCTGTCCTCTATGCTCAATTTTCAGTCGAGCTTTCTGTCGAGGATTAAGCCAAGATACTTGGCGTTGTTGCTGAAAACTAGCGCTTCCCCACATAGTCTAGGGGGAATCAGTACCGGAACTTTGTGCTTCCTAGTGAAAAGCACCAGTTCCGTTTTAGACGGGTTGACGCCTAACCCGCATTTGTCTGCCCATTTCGACATTTTCGTGAGAATGCGGAAATTTTCCGGAGAATGCTATAGCAACATCGTCCGCATACGCTACCACACGGCAGCCACCCCCCTCTATCTCCCGCAGCAGTGTGTTCACTGTCACGTTCCATAGGAGGGGCGAGAGTGATGCCTCAACCGTCCTGCATTGCAGCATCTGATCGATCAGGCTCACTGTCCTGGAGTCAACCCCCAGATCCGTCAGTGCGCCCGTGATGGCGGTCGGAAAGATGTTGTTAAAAGCGCCTTCTATGTCGAGGAAGGCTACGAGGGTGTACTCCTTAAAGTTAAGGGACGCTTCGATGATCGATGTGATCGAGTGTAGGGCCGTTTCGGTGGATCTTCCCTTCCGATAGGCATGTTGGGAGTCTGAGATCAGACTGGACGGAATACACGCTGTGAGATGCAGCCCCAGGAGCCATTCCATCGCCTTTAGAAGAAAAGACGATAGACTAATGGGCCTGAAATCTTTTGGGGCAGTGTGCGAGGGCTTGCCTGCCTTGGGTATAAATACGACTTTGGACTTTGGACGACTTTGGTAATTCAGTCTAAAATATAGCTGTCCCTTATCCTTACTACTTGGTGGCGCCACCTATCGGTGATAATGTGAACTAACTTCGATCTCAATCCTCCTTCTCAACCATGTAAAATGCAATGAATCTAATGTGATAGTTTAGAGGTATTTTTTAAGTGTTTCCTGAAAAACGGTTTCGATGCCCTTGAACCTTTCTACTTTCTCTATAATTTATATTCCTCCTTTGTGTACCTAACACTGTCCCATAGCAAAGTGCCTATATAATAACTACTCACAGCTAACAGCTAGTACATAAACTAGTAAACTTTCAACAACGATGGATGACCTCGAAATCATTTTTATCGATTCCCAACCGGAATCAACCATAAATCTGGACTCTCAGCCGAGCTCCGTAGACCTGTCCTTGATTTTTTGGATTAAGACCCAAACCTATCTCGAGAGCAACTTGACCTGGTTGAGTGACATTAAATGGGATGATGACGACGATGACCCAAGGAATGCAACGCCTAATAATGATAATCCATCATACATTTTCCCGGATGATGACAACATTTTCGATTTAGTAGATGATCAGGATGATGATAAAAGATCTCAACTCCAGGAACTACTTGGGGACGAAGATGATGATGACTTAATTGCTGCGGTAAAATTAGCTGAGGCGAAATTTTAATAATACGAATACATATTTATATAATAAGAATATTTTATATATTTTTCTAAAAATAATATATACATATGTACATATATAATAAATATAACACATTTAAACACTATTTATTTTAAATGTTTTCTGTTTTACTTTTGATTGGTTGAATTTCACTTCCTCTTATTAGAAGAGAATCATAGGATTCGTTTGAAACAGGTTTCTTCCAAGTGAGGATTACACAAAAAGAATAAGTGGATTTCAGGTAGAATACTGATGCTTTTGAATGAATTTATTGATTCATTTTCACATCATATTATACTTAGTTGGTAAATTTATGTAAAGGTATTTATATTTAAAAACGCACAGATTATTTTATTTTTAATATTTATTTTATATTTTTCGCTTTAATTCCATGTTATGCTTAAATAAAATATGCATATGAAGTCAATTCTCAACCAAAACAGTTCAGCTCCTGGACATAAGTAACATCGATAAAATGATGATTTTGATTTTGAATAACTAAAGTTGTGGATTTTTAAGGTGTGTTTTTTCAGTTCATTGCAGGAACTAAAAGATGTTTTTACATAACACAACTCGCAATGAAATGTCCTCATTTCGAAGTGAAAGTGAACTAACCTATCTCAGTAACTTACAGCTCTTATATAGGAAGTGATCAGCATTTAAACAAAAATTCTATGCATTTTGTTTCTGTTTATATAATTTTTTCATGTTGACGGTTATAGACCGAAAATGTAAATATAATATTTGAACCAATATACAGCAGTGTGTCCATAATTCATCCCTTATTACTCAACAACCAATCAGACTTAAGACATCTGGCCATTACAGCTTTAAAACCATTTACTTATTATCTCTCAACTACCAATCTACCAAAATTGAATTAATGAGAGTATAAAAGATCATGCAATCTTTCAAATAATTTAGTATAAAATCATTAGTAGTTTGAATAGTTTCTATTACTATAATGGTATGTAAGAATATTTAAATCTCTATATAGAAAATGATAACCACTTAATCAAATATATACCTAGGCTTTCCTAGAATTACTTAACGAGACAAAGCCGGCGGTTGGATACACCAAGGTTGAGGACCTGTGCATAGGATTTGAGTACAAGATCAATGGATGTAAAATCAAAAAAACATCATTTGGAAAAAAAGTAGTCCTTTATTTAACTGATAAGGACAACGAACCGCTTTGGATATTTTTACCTAAAAGTTATGTAACCAAATTCTCCACAAAAACGCCCTTTAAGATGTTGAAGGAGCATGGAATCTCACATCTTATATATAAAGGAAAAGAGATGAATAGATATAGCACTGCCCATTTCCAATTTATATGTAAAGAGTGAATAAAGATTTCCCATTATACATGTAAAGACAAAAATAAAGAAAAAGGTTAAGAATATACATACATATGTAAAAAAGAGATGGCTAGATATAGTACTTATCAGTTCCAATACATGGGTAAAGAAATATATAAGGGAAACAGAGCAAAGACGTGGATATAAAGAGTCCTGCTCTTTGAATCATTATCAGTCATAGATTCAAGAAGTCAGCTGCAAGATGCATGCCAAACAAATAAAACTTTTTTTAATGCGATTCGAGGAGATGATCTTCGAGGAGCACGTACAAATTCTTGAAAATTTGATGAGCATTTTGGAGGATCTGGAGGAAAAAGACTCAAAGTTTGTCTTTCATTATAAGCTATGCCCCGATGCGATGCAACGGACGGACCTGACACATGCCTGTGTCATACCCAAACAAGAACGCAGAAGCTATAGACTAAATGCTAAAGTGCCATAACTTAAATAAAAAAATGTATCCCAGCTCAAAAAATCAATAAACATCTTAAATGTCTCTGAAATAATATTGTGTTTTATTTTAAACGAATTTTCTTAAACATTTGTATTATTAACTTATCATTATAGTTAAAATCATTTTTCTTAAATGGTTTTAAAAAACAATTTAATGTTTTTTTGCTGCTTTTAAATATTCCATATAGGATACAGTAATGATCGCATGTATTTGAAAAATAACCTTTCAGTGGTTGTTTATTAAATGTAAACTTTGTGGAATTTTTTCTTAATATTTTTAAAAATTCTTTATTTTGGGGATATTGACCATATGAATCAAAAAATTCTGCTAAATATTTGTTTTCAAAGTAAAAAGCAACCCAATGAGTTCCTAAATGGCTTGAAGAATCTGTGTTTGCTATTATTAAAGCAGGATATTTCGAAATTACTTGAGGCAGCTGATCAGAGGGATAAACTCCTTTAAAAATTGTTTTTGTTTTTGAATGCTTGGAAAGCAACTCATAGATTTGCAATGTATTCATTATTACAATAGAACACGAATATTTCTATGTTTACCAATATCAATCATTGAGTCATATTCACAGTATACCAGACAAGTAACTGCTTCTGTAAGAGGCTCCGAAAATCGTCCTTCAATTCGGATGGCTCCTTGTGATATTAAATTTGAGCATACAGTTGAATTGTGATGGTCTGCAGTTAGGTCAAATGCTAATATAAAACTATTTTTATCAAAAATTTCCTTTGTAATTTGTAAGCGTCGATCATAATGTTTTATTCCACTTGATCTGAATAGCATATTATATCCTCTAGAGCTTTGAGCATTTTCAGAGTTCGAGAAATCAAACTCAAGTGCCTGCGATGATACTTGTACTCCATTAACCAATAGATTAAAGCGATGAATTTTAAAATTATCAAAATTGAAGCGGTTTAATGCCCGATTTCCAGAATATGATTTGTTTTTTACCATGCAAAAAGCCAACAAATTGGGAAGCTGTCCAATAACTGTGTTAAGACCTTAAAAGAAAAGTCTAGACATTTGCGAGTTGAGTTGTAAATTCAAACTAAATTTTATTCTTAAAATCAGAGCCTTATATGTGATTTGACAATGAGGTAGGAGGTACAATTTGGTAGTCTATAATTATCGTTAGACCTACGCAGAGGATACACTTCACTGAGGGTGTCTATTTGAGTACATGCTTACATTAGTTTTATTTTAGGACCGCATTTGTTAAGTGTTTTCTCCACTTGTGTTTTGTTGTCGTATTAATGGATTACAGATCTCTGTTTACACCAGTGCAGTCATAACTTGTCTACTTTATGTGATTTTTTTAGAGTTCGGTGTTGTTACATGAGTGAATGGGTACAATAATCTATTTATGTTTAAACATTCTGCAAGGGGCCGAAAGTGGCATTGTATTGACGATAATATGTTCATGTTTGAACATTCTGCAAAGGGCCGAAAGTGGCATTGTTTTGTATTTTGATTCTTGTGAACCTTTTTGTGTAAATTTTCTTTATAGCTATAATTACAAGTACAGATAATCATTTACAGTCAATTACAGTGGGTAGGGAAGTGCTATCGTTTGCAGTCTTCGTGCTACTTTAATTCTTCTTACGGCATAGATTATTAATATTATCATTATTATGATTCCGATAATCAAGGCCGCATGTCCAGATACATGATGGAACTTAAGTCCTTTTAAGTCATGATGACCTTCTTTTAACAATTTTATTTCGTTTCTAACTTATCCATTTCTTCTGTATGGTTAATTAATGGTACTGTTAATGGATTCCAAACAATTTTTGGTATTTTGCTTATATTACTTATATAAAAGGATGAATTTGGCTCGTAGCTTTCTGTTTGAATACTGTGATGAGGTACAAGTATTTTATCATCCGTTCGCACAGTACAACCATGTATTATTGTTAAAATTCCTTGTTGCGGAAGATCAATTAGTTCTTGATTTGAGTTACTACATTGAATTCTAGCATTAGTGTTTACTGGAACTTTGAAGAGCCAACTACCCTGCCTTTCTAATTCGACCCAAAACTATCTTGTCTCTGCTATCTTCCTATACACGCGATTTGAATTACCTTTTACTACTACGAGAACTTCTGGTCTCTTTTGGAGTCATTCCTGAGTCTTGCTCTTCTGACTCAATTCCAGCTAATGAACAAATTTTAGTTATAGGTCGTTTTATCAACCCGTCTTTATGTTTTATAGTTACTACTCTGACTCTATCGTCCCTACCTTTATGTATTTCTTCTATTTTTACCAAGGGCCATCTAGCTGGGTGCCAGGTTTCATCTTTTATTAATACAATCTGTCCTGTTTTAATATTCTGCATTCCTATTTTCCATTTATTTCTTTGTTGCAGTGTGTGCAAATAATCTTCTTTCCATTTAATCCAAAATTCTCTTTTCATTTTCTGAATTAATCTCCATCTATCCAGATTCCCGATTTTTTCCTCTGAAATTGTCTCAATCGGGCCAAATATTGGCCTTCCAATTATAAAATGACCTGGTGTTAATACATCCAGATCGTCAATATCATTTGTAGCTGTATACAAAGGGCGTGAATTTAGTACCGCTTCAATTTGACATAATAGAGTTGCCATTTCCTCATAGGTTAAATTATTGTCCCCATACGAATACGGCAATATATCCCTTATAGGATTTCTACCCCCGGTTTTCAGAGCATCGGATATAGTAAGGCCCGGCGAAGTCTACACCTGTATTTGTAAACGGGTTCGACATTGTAGCTCTGTGTTTCGGCAGATTTCCCATAATTAGTTCTGCAGTATTCTGTCGATACCTAGCACAGGTGACACACTCTTTAAGTTTTTTCTTTAAGCAATTTTTTAGCCCAAATATCCAAAACTTTCGCTGGATATAGTTTCGCATCAGATTAATTCCACCGTGCAATGTTTCTTTATGTGCATTCTTGATAAGTAAAGACGTCAAGTGACACTTATCTAAAATCAAGGGATGTTTAACCTCAAATTCCGCGTTGGAGTTTTTCAATCTACCTCCAACTCGTAACAATCCGTCTTTATCTAAGAACGGATTTAAGCTTAATAGTTTATTTTTTGTTTCTATTTCCTTTTTATTAATTAGGCTAGCTATTTCGGAACCGAATTGGCTAGCTTGTTGTTGTTTTACTATTAATACTTTGGCGCTCTTAATCTCCTTCACTGTCAAAAATGAAGGAAATTCTTTCTTTTTGGTTTTGATTTGAATAAACCTCAATACATATGCAATGACTCTTTCTAGTTTATGCATACACGAATATTTTTGTAATAATTCACAAAAAATTTTATTTTTTGCTATTACCATTGTTGTGCCAACAACTAATTTTTCTTCAATTTCCTCTTTTGGCCAATGTTCCTTAGATTTCGGCAACCATTGAGGCCCTTTCCACCAAATCTTAAAATCTTTTAGCTTATCTGCACTAATGCCCCTTGATGCTACATCTGCTGGATTGTCTTCAGTTCTAACGTGTCCCCATTTAATTTCCTTAATCTTTCTTACTTCGTCAGTTCGACGCCTGATAAACTTGTCTTTATTGTCTCCATTCTTTATCCAGGCTAGAGTAATAGTAGAATCACTCCAGGCATAACACTCTACATTACTTCCAACCGCTACTTTCACCCCTTGAATTAATTTTGCCAGAAGATGTGCTGCACAAAGTTCTAATTTTGGAATAGTTTTCCGATTCTTCTTTGGATTAACTTTGCTTTTGCTGGCTATTATAATTGTAGAACTATCTACCTTGGCATACACTACGGCAGCATAAGCCTTTTCGGATGCATCGGCAAACCCATGAATTTGCATCGACTTATTGTGCTGAGAATTTAGCCATCTCGGTATCCGAATGCTCTCTAACTCTGTTAAACTATTTTTAAACGAATTCCATTCCCGAGTATCCTGTTCTGATAATTCTTCATCCCAATTTTTGTCTGCTAGCCAAAGTTTTTGAATAAACAATTTTCCGACAAGTGTCACTGGAGACAACCAGCCTAAGGGGTAATATATCTTGGCTAAGGTAGATAATACTATTCTTTTGTTATTTTTCTTAATTGGTTCATAGTGGAAATTGAACCTAAACTCGTCTTTAACCGGTTCCCATTGTAGTCCTAATGTTTTGACGGATTCGTTCTCCTCAATGGTTAATACTTTATTTTTTTGGTCATCTCTAATACCTTCTATAATTTCTGGGATATTTGTTATCCACTTTCTCAAGTTAAACCCAACCTTATTAAACTCCCGGGTAACTTCCTTTACATGCTTTTTAGCATCCAGTATCGTGTCGGCACCTGTCATCATGTCGTCCATATAAAAATCATTCTTTATGATTTCCCTAATTGCTTGATTTTTGCAAATTTCTGCTATTGCAACAAGCACCCTGGTTGCTAAGTAGGGTGCTGAAGCTGTACGTAACGGTTGTAAGTTTATAATCTTTTAACTTTTCGTTTGGATTATCTCTCCAAATTATATGCAAATATTGTTGATCGTCTTTATCAACATTAATTTGCCGGAAAATTTGTTCAATGTCCGCAGATATTACAAATGGCCATTTACGCCATTTCACCATAATATCGAAGATAGCTTTTTGGACCCTTGGTCCAACCCACATGATATCATTTAAACTTTTATTGTTTGTGGTTTTTGCTGAAGCATCGAAAACCACCCTCAGCTTTGTCGTTAGACTGGAATCTCTTATGACTCCTTGATGGGGTAAATAATATTTCCCATCTTCTTTGGACTCTACCATATGTTCTAAGTTTTTATATTCATGCATGAACTTTACATAATTTTCTTTTAATGTTTTATTATTGCTGAGCTTTCTTTCTAAACTATAAAATCGCGCTATAGCTTGGTGTTTTGAATCTCCTAGATCCTTTTCTTTTTTAAATGGTATATTAACTACATACCTACCATTCTCATATCTTCTTGTTGTTTCCAAGAAATGCTCCTCGCACACATCTTCTTTTACGTCATTCTTTTCACTTTCCAATTCCCAGAACCGCTCTAAGTCCCCAACTTCAATTGTTGTCGCCACAGTAAATTTATCACCTTTTGATTTGGTGCAACCGGATATAATCCATCCGAATTCTGTATTTTGTCCAAGTAGTCCGTCTATTTTTACTACTCCGTCTTTTAAAATATGGGTATACAAATCTATCCCAATTATTACATCTACCCTACTTGGTTTGTTAAAGTTAGGGTCTGCCAACACATAATCTTGCCACTTAGTTTTATCAATATTGAAAGACTTTAATGGTAAAGCTTTCATCAGTTTCGGAAGAATAATTGCTTCAATATTTAGAGGACCTTTATTATAATCACGAGTTTTTACCGATAAAGTAACTTTGTACTTTGAAGAGCAAGAGTCTGTAGATAACACTCCGCTTACCTCGGTGTTCGCTCTTTTTCGTACTAAGTTTAATATTTGCGCAGCTTCTTCTGAAATTATGGTACATTGCGACCCACAATCAATGAGAGCTCTAAGGTTTTGATAGCCACCATTCCTTGCCCTTACTTTTATAAGTGCTGTTGCTAAGAACGCTTGTTCTTTTGTCAAGCAAGTGTTAACATTTTCCCTCTTTTCGTAGGGAATATGGAGCATCGTATGATGAGGTTTTTTACAAATCCCACATAAAATTTCAGAAAAGCATTTCTTATACATATCATGCCTACAGCATTTTGTGCAAAGGCGCTGTTTTTTAATAAACTGGCCTCTATCTATCGGACTCATTCCCTTAAACATATAGCAGTGAATTATGGTATGTCCTGCCATTTTACATAACGGACAATTTTCTTTTATTTTACCATATTGCACTACTTTTTTCAACGGTTTCCACTCTTTATCCTGCGACGTGTAAAGAGAAGTGTACCGTTGTTCTAAAAATTGCATTACGTCTGGCAATGCTTGGATCTCTTTTGTCCTTTTTATATGACTTTCATATAATTGTAAGGTATCTTTGTTGAATTTTTTCAACACAATGTGCGCGAAAATCACATCAACTTCTTCTGTTAAATGTGACTTTAATTTAATTAAATGTATTGACTCGTTTATAGAATCAGAAAACCATTTAATATGTTTCGCTGAATCGTGATCTAGCATTGGTAAGTCTAGTAAACGATTCAGCTGATCCGAAAAAACTTTTCGCTTATTTTCATACCGCTTGGTCAGCAATTCCCAAGCGGCATTATAATTCTTCAGCGGCCCAGTTAAAAGGTGAGCTACCATACTCCGTGCCTCACCCTTTATCGCGATTTTCAAATAATTGAATTTTAGAGATGTACTCAGACTATCTCTGTTATGAATTAATTCACAAAATGTTTGTGAAAAGCCGTCCCACTCATTTTCATCGCCCGAGAATGTGGGTACGTCCACTTTCGGAAGATCAGGCAAATCGATATCTTCTTTTTTTACCGTTGCTCCTTTAGTATCCATGCTGTTTTCTTCAGCTATGGTTTGCATCCTAACTTCTAGGTTGCTCAACATGCTTTGAATATCAAATTCCAAATCTCCGATCTGATTGTCGAAGCTGTCGTTTGTTTCATAGCTATGATAATACTCCTCAATTTTTGAGCTCAGTCTTTTACTGAGGAACTACATTTTTTCCTTTCTCATTCTACACTCTCCCATTTTAGCCTGATCAAACCTCTGCATGGTTTGCTCTAAATATGTTCTCAGGTTTTCCACTATTCTGACGATTTCCTCAGATACTTTTTCTATGCTATTGTCAATTTTGGGCTCTATGTCTTCCTTCAAAGTTCCAGTCTCCACTGATTGTAACTTTGTTTTCTCTAGCTTCCCTTTCGTTAATGTTTCATTATTTTTTGACTCTACATACTTTTTATGTATGTCCTCTATATTTTTAATCATTTTTTCGTACTGCTGTCTCTTATAGTAGTCATGATCGACTACTCCATATGTTAACAGTGCAGAATTATTGCCTGTAACTTTGTTTTTAAGGTCTCCTAACCTTTGAATTACATCGCTGTTCAAATTACCAGCTTCAATCTTTTTAATCTCCCTTGCTATCGCTGCTTGAGCCTCTAATAGCTTAATTATTTGTTCCGACAACATCTTAGTTTAATTTTTTTGTTTACTTTTACTTAATTAGGCTTAAAAACAATTTGAAATATGAGACTTAGCTGATGAATTCTGCTTCTGCTGTTGTTGTTACTGCTGCCTCTGAAGTCGCTGCTGCTGATACCGCTGTGCTGCTGCTGGTGTTGCCTCTGCTTACGTCGCTGCTGCTGATATCGCTGTCGCTGCTGCTGGTGTTGCCTCTGCTTACGTCGCTGCTGCTGATATCGCTGTCGCTGCTGCTGGTGTTGCCTCTGCTTACGTCGCTGTCGCTGATCTTCCTGTCGCTGCCGTTATTGTTGCTGGCACAGTGGGCACTCACAAACCCATTCAGATATTTATTTTTCACAGTCACAGTTATTTGCCACTTTTTTTTCAATTCTAGCTATTAAGCACTTTCGATGTTTCGGATTATTATTTTTTCTCTTTCGATGTTCCGGCCTCGAAAACGCCACCGTCGCGAAAAATTTGTATTTTTCAATTACAATAGATATACATATTTCGTTATCTATTAAAATACAGCCTGTCCAGTTCGTATTTTTCAAAATTATTAATTGAAACTTCCGTTTCATTAATTTTTATTTATTTTTTTTTTTTTTTTATTCTCCGATCACAATAGATATACCCAGTTATCTATTAAAAATACAGCCTGTTTAGCTCGCATTTTTCCAAATTATTAATTGAAACTTTCGTTTCATTAATTTATTTTATACTCTGTTCCTTCCTATAGGAGGGAAATCAAAGTTTTTTATTTCGCTACCTTTAACTGTCAGTGAACTAGACACTTGTTCAGTCTCAAGGAAGCTGGTTTAACTCCGTGCTCTTACCACAGGGGGGAAACAACGGAGAGTCTCGAAGGACCCAAATGTTAAGACCTTAAAAGAAAAGTCTAGACATTTGCGAGTTGAGTTGTAAATTCAAACTAAATTTTATTTTTAAGATCAGAGCCTTATATGTGATTTGACAATGAGGTAGGAGGTACAATTTGGTAGTCTATAATTATCGTTAGACCTACGCAGAGGATACACTTCACTGAGGGTGTCTATTTGAGTACATGCTTACATTAGTTTTATTTTAGGACCGCATTTGTTAAGTGTTTTCTCCACTTGTGTTTTGTTGTCGTATTAATGGGTTACAGATTTTTGTTTACACCAGTGCAGTCATAACTTGTCTACTTTATGTGATTTCTTTAGAGTTCGTTGTTGTTACATGAGTGAATGGGTACAATAATCTATTTATGTTTAAACAAACTGCATTGTCAATTGATAATGTATTATTTCCTGGCTATATTGTAAATGATTTTACTTGAACTTTGCTGTATGGATAAATGACATTTTTAGTTTGTAAAACATGATGATGAGCCAATAAAATGCTCGGATTAATAGTTATGTGGTTCATGAATAGTTGTGCCTCCAATATTTTAAGATTTGATTCAGTTTCAGATTCCATTAAATAAAATGCTGTTTTTTCAATGTTAAAAGTAATCCTCAAATCTACATTATTTATAAGCAGTTTTGGTTGATTAAATATATCTCCATGAACTTTTCCGAATAGTTCAACCTTATTACTGTTTTGAAAAATATTTTTGAGCATAAAACGGAAAATCCGTTCTCTTTCGTAGTGATCAGACGTGTTTTTGTTTTGCGCTCCGCATTTTTTCCTTTTGTTTCGAATAAACAGCCGGTGTTTTCCTAACTAAATTCTAATTATACTCCCTAACCAGACAACAATCTGGAAACCAATTCTTTTACGCGAGTGCATGCCTTTTGATTTGTGTTAAAATATTATTTAACTTTTTATTTTTCGGCGTCGGCTTGTGTTGTGTTGTGTTGTTGCAGTGAGTGAGTATTGCATTGCAGTCCGCTCTCGTCTGGTAGCTTTTGTTGTCTTATCACTCTCTCGCTATCACCTCAACCTCAATAACTGTTCTTTCTCTCTCGCTCTTTCAACTTTCTGAGCAATAGCGCTCTCTGTTTAGTAGCTCTCGCTATAACCGCTCTCCACTCTGCTCTCTTTTTTTTTCTTACCAATTCCGCTTTGAGCGTTGTCTGGCACATTGGTCTGATACCAATTTGTTTTGGAAATTTTTAATTTTTTTAATTTCAATTTTTCTTTGCAAATTTTCTTAAGAAAATATTTAAATAATAAAAATAATGAAAATGGAATTCGCTGTGGTCTGCGCCAAAAAAACCTGCAAGAAGCAGATCACTCACGATCAGCCGAATGTCCCCTGCTGGCTCTGCGACAGCGTAGTCCACGCAAAATGCGCGGGATTTTCTGGCCTCGTGAGTGATGCTATAGCCAAACGTAATGGCTTGCATTACAGTTGCGAGGCATGCCGTGCGGTGGAGAAGGAAATGGTATCTTTCATGAGGCAGACGCGGAGTGGCTTTAAGGAGCTGACCGTTGGTTTCAAAAACCAATACGATCGGCTCCTAGCCATGGAGGCTCAGTTTAGCGGTTTAAAACTGCTGAATGAGTCTCCGAGGCGCAAAAAGGTCACTCCGCGGGACCTGCAAGTGCCAACCGTCACTCAGCCGTGCGCCGCCGAAAAACTGACTCCGACCACTCCAAGTGTGCAGCAGTTGATCTCGTTTGCCACTCCAAAGGCAACGAAAGCTGCTGGCGATGCAGATTCGGTAGCCGAATTCATCGCCTCGGAGAATGTGCAGCCAAGTACGTCTGCAGCGTCCGTGTCCGTGGTGTCCGCAAGTTCACTAGTTGTCCCGTCTATCCCGATCCCACCAGTAAATAGACGTTCCGGACCTCCGGATATTGCCACCACAGGTACTAGACCTGTGGTGACTAAACCACTGGTGGGAGTCCCACCAAAACGACAAGTTTTTGTTTCACGGCTGGCCCCTGACCTCACATCTAATGATGTAACTGCTTTCATTCAAAGCAAAATAAAAGCCGTGGGTTTAAAGGTGGAGAAATTTAACTTCTCTTATGCCAGGGAGATAGCGTCGTTTAAGATAAGCATCTCCCCAACTCAATTTGACACCATTTGCTCCACCAAATTTTGGCCGGAGCATTTGGTGGTGAAGGAGTTTAAGGCTAAGAAGAAGAATAGGCCCCCCATATCGCTTCCAAATCTTTCCAGTGTGCCACCCTCAACCTCAACTTCCTCTTCCTCAACTTCCCGTCTTGCTCCAACCTTTCCAAAAAACTAACTTCTCTTTTAGTAACCTATCAGAATGTAAGAGGCTTGCGTAGTAAGCCCAGCATTCTTTTCCGGGATAGTGTTGCATTTGCTTCCCACGTTATTGTGTTTACTGAAACCTGGTTAAAGCCGGACATTCTTAGTTCCGAGGTTTTGGCAGGTCGGTACACAACTTTTAGAAAGGACCGTTCGTCTCGACGTGCAGGAGGGGTTCTAATTGCAGTGGACTCTTACTTCACGTCAGAACACTTCACAGTCCAAGTTCAACAGGAACTGGAATTCCTGTGTGTAAAACTGATTCTTCCCGCTTTCGCTATATTCATTACTTGCTCGTATATCCCACCTTCTTCGGATATTTCAATTTATGAGCAGCACTTGTCCGCTTTAACCGCTGTTTCTTCCTCGCTATCTGATAAAGATCGTATGATAGTTCTTGGTGACTTCAACTTGCCAGGAACTGTTTGGTCTTCGTTAAACGAGTCTAGTATCCTAGTGCCCATGTCACGACATGACTTTGTTGACGGCTTGCTTGACCTGTCCCTGTCTCAAGTCAATCATGTGAAAAATTCCTTGGGTCGATTGCTTGATCTATGCTTTGTATCGGATCCGACCATAGTGTTGTTAACCCGAGCCCTTCCGCTCACTATACTTGAAGACGCCTACCACCCTACTTTCGAGGTGTCGCTAGACATAGGACCAACTGTATTGGATCGGTCGAGTAGACTACCTGAACGTGTCCGCTGCTTTCGTAAAGCCGAGTTTGCGAAGCTTAATAACCTAATTAGGGATTTTGATTGGTCCGCTTTGTACTTGTGCACTGATGTCACAAAAGGCACAAACATTTTTTACAATGCTCTTGGCACATTTTTTGATTCTTGTGTCCCGCTTTCTTGTCCGATTAGATCTGGAAAACCCCCTTGGTTTACCAAAGAGTTATCCAGTCTAAAAAACTTAAAATCAAGACTTTGTAAAAAATTTCAAGAAGTGGGTTCTCCTACTTCTCACTCTCGTCATGTAATAGCTCGGTCAAACTTTTCAGTTCTTAATGCTCAATGCTATAAGAACTACTATCTCGTTGCAGGATACGTTTTTCTCAGGACCCTAAACAGTTTTACTGCTTCGTAAACAGTAAGCGTAGAACGTCCGCACACCCATCCTCGCTATCATTTTGTAATACGTCGGCAAATAATGATCAGGCAATTGCCGATCTTTTTGCCCAGTTTTTCCAAACCACCTATTCTGAGGAACGCTACTCTGGTCAACCGTACCCATACGGATTACCGAGGTCGAACGGCATTTTCAGTCCCTTGTTAAATGAATATTCCCTACTTCAAGATCTTCGACTAGTTAAGCCGGTGTTTTCACCGGGTCCAGACGGGGTTCCAGGTTGTGTACTCAGGTACTGCGCCGAGGCTCTGTGTGGATCTTTGCTTAAACTATTCACCCTGTCCATTGATTCTTCTTGCTTCCCCCCGATCTGGAAGGAATCGTTTATAATTCCTCTCCATAAAAAAGGTAGCAAGTCTGATGCAAAAAATTATAGAGGTATAGCAAAGTTATCCGCTATTCCCAAATTGTTTGAGAAGGTTTTAACTCCGCACTTGCAACATCTCTGCAAGTCACTTATATCTCCAACTCAGCATGGATTTATAAGGCGGCGATCAACCACCACGAACTTGTTAGAGTTTACCTCTTTCATTATTAAAGGCTTTCAAGGTAACTTACAGACGGATGTTATTTACACCGACTTTAGTAAAGCATTCGACTCTGTAAACCATTCCCTTTTAGCACATAAACTTGACCTTTTAGGGTTTCCGCCCAACCTCCTGAGATGGATTTCTAGCTATCTTTGTTCTAGGTCTCAAAGAGTCCTCTTCAAAAACTCCCTCTCTTTACCAGTAAAGGTTTCTTCGGGAGTACCACAGGGCAGCCATCTAGGCCCCTTACTCTTCACACTCTTTATTAATGACTTGCCTTCAGTATTAACATACTCTCGAGTACTTATGTATGCGGATGATGTTAAACTCTGTGTCCAGTACAAGGACATTTCATTTCATTCTCGCTTGCAATCCGATCTCAATAGCTTTCAGTCATGGTGTTGTGCAAAGTTGTTACACCTTAATGCCTTTCATCGTTCTAGCCCTTTGTTGGCTCCCTACACCCTATTTGGGGGTTCTCTTGAGAGAATTACCCTGGTGGATGATCTGGGTGTTATGTTAGTCCCCAAGTTAAAGTTTTCCGAACACATTTCTACCATGGTAAATAAGGCCATGGGCGTGCTTGGGTTTATAAAGAGGTGGTCAAAGGAATTTGACGACCCCTATATAACAAAGACTCTCTATACCTCGCTTGTTCGTCCGATCTTAGAATACGGCTCCTGTGTATGGTGCCCTCAGTACAAAGTACACCAGGACCGTATAGAATCAGTACAGAAAAACTTTTTACTCTTTGCTCTGCGGGGCCTTAACTGGGATGCGGGTGTAAGACTCCCATCTTACTCTAGTAGACTATTATTAGTAAACCTCCCATCCTTAGTTAACCGTAGAAAAATGCTTGGTGTGATATTTATGCACAACTTGATCAGGGGTGACATAGACAGCCCTGATCTGTTGAGCCGCATAAACTTCACGATTCGTATTAGACTGACTAGAAACTTTATACCGTTGTTCCTTCCACTTTGTAGATCGAATTAAACCTTGCATGAACCGTTTAGGGTCTTATGCTCGGATTATAATTTCCTCTACCATATTATATCCACCACTAATTCCCTTCCCTTTATTAAACTACTAATACTCACACACGTTTCTCGCAATTAATAAGTGTAGTGGTATTTGTATTTTGAATTCATGCTTATTTCTCTAATGTTGTCGTATCTTATTTCTATTAATGTTAAGTTATAATTTTCCTCGCATATTAGTCGGTTCGTTTTGCCTGGGATACGTGCGTATCAGTCTTCTGATACGGTGACACGGGGGCCACTTGGCGCTGCAGTAATTACATCGCCTCTTGAAAGATGCAGTCATTGAATAAAGTTTTGAACGTTGACATGCAATCGCGTGAATTGCTATTTATATAATGGTAGTGAGCTCGGCTAGGGCCACTCCAAGCGTGGTACCGTCGATATCACGGCTGCGTGTCTGATTTCGATTAATAATAATAATAATTAATAATAATATAATAATAATAATAATAATGAATTACAAATTCGCAGCATGTTGCAGCAACATGTGCTTAAGCATGTGCACCTTGGCAGCATGTTGAATGTAGGTGTGGATCATATTGCTATGTTATTACGTGATCATGTTAAATTATTACTTATAAGGTATTTTATTAACATTGAATTGGGAAACAATTTCTGCTATGTTATTAACTGGTCATTTAAAATAAATACTTATAGAATATTTTATTAGCATTGAATTGGGAAAACAAATGTGTGAAGTTTCTTAAATTATAGAAATATAGAAAAACATAGGTTGGAAAACTGGGTTTCTAGATGTCCGTATAGAGGGTTGAAAGGTAAGAGAACACATAATTAATGGAGATATATACAGGAGCACACAAAGAATAAAATTATAATAGGAAGACATAAAAATTAATTAATGCTAATTATAGTAAATATACGGCCGTCCCTTATCCTTACTGCTTGGTGGCGCCACCTATCGGTGAGAATGTAAACTAACTTCGATCTCAATCCTCCTACTCAACCATGTAAAATCCTCTCAAATCGATCCTTCGCTCATTTATATTCTCTCTCCTCCCTCTTACTGTCAATGAACCTGTTTTTACGATTGGTCCCATGTTGCGATTCAAACAACCCTCAACAATGAATCTAATGTGATAGTTTAGAGGTATTTTTTAAGTGTTTCCTGAAAAACGGTTTCGATGCCCTTGAACCTTTCTACTTTCTATATAATTTATATTCCTCCTTTGTGTACCTAACACTGTCCCATAGCAATGTGCCTATATAATAACTACTCACAGCTAACAGCTAGTACAGAAACTAGTAATCTTTCAACAACGATGGATGACCTCGAAATCATTTTTTTCGATTCCCAACCGGAATCAACCATAAATCTGGACTCTCAGCCGAGCTCCGTAGACCTGTCCTTGATTTTTGGGAATAAGACCCAAACCTATCTCGAGAGCAACTTCAACTGGTTAAGTGACATTAAATGGGATGATGCCGACGATGACCCAAGGAATGCAACGCCTAATAATGATAATCCATCATCCATTTTCCCGGATGATGACAACATTTTCGATTTAGTAGATAATCAGGATGATGATAAAAGATCTCGACTCCAGGAACTACTTCGGGACGATGATGACGAAGATGATGATGACTTAATTGCTGCGGTAAAATTAGCTGAGGCGAAATTTTAACAATATTTATATAATAAGAATATTTTATATATTTTTCTAAAAATAATATATACATATGTATATAATAAATATAATACATTTAAACACTATTTATTTTAAATGTTTTCTGTTTTACTTTTGATTGGTTGAATTTCACTTCCTCTTATTAGAAGAGAATCATAGGATTCGTTTGAAACAGGTTTCTTCCAAGTGAGGATTACACAAAAAGAATAAGTGGATTTCAGGTAGAATACTGATGCTTTTGAATGAATTTATTGATTCATTTTCACATCATAATATACTTAGTTGGTAAATTTATGTAAAGGTATTTATATTTAAAAACGCACAGATTATTTTATTTTTAATATTTATTTTATATTTTTCGCTTTAATTCCATGTTATGCTTAAATAAAATATGCATATGAAGTCAATTCTCAACCAAAACAGTTCAGCTCCTGGACATAAGTAACATCGATAAAATGATGATTTTGATTTTGAATAACTAAAGTTGTGGATTTTTAAGGTGTGTTTTTTCAGTTCATTGCAGGAACTAAAAGATGTTTTTACATAACACAACTCGCAATGAAATGTCCTCATTTCGAAGTGAAAGTGAACTAACCTATCTCAGTAACTTACAGTTCTTATATAGGAAGTGATCAGCATTTAAACAAAAATTCTATGCATTTTGTTTCTGTTTATATAATTTTTTCATGTTGACGGTTATAGACCGAAAATGTAAATATAATATTTGAACCAATATACAGCAGTGTGTCCATAATTCATCCCTTATTACTCAACAACCAATCAGACTTAAGACATCTGGCCATTACAGCTTTAAAACCATTTACTTATTATCTCTCAACTACCAATCTACCAAAATTGAATTAATGAGAGTATAAAAGATCATGCAATCTTTCAAATAATTTAGTATAAAATCATTAGTAGTTTGAATAGTTTCTATTACTATAATGGTATGTAAGAATATTTAAATCTCTATATAGAAAATGATAAGCACTTAATTAAATATATACCTAGGCTTTCCTAGAATTACTTAACGAGACAAAACCGGCGGTTGGATACACCAAGGTTGAGGACCTGTGCATAGGATTTGAGTACAAGATCAATGGATGTAAAATCAAAAAAAACATCATTTGGAAATAAAGTAGTCCTTTATTTAACTGATAAGGACAACGAACCGCTTTGGACATTTTTACCTCAAAGTTATGTAACCAAATTTTCCACAAAAACGCCCTTTAAGATGTTGAAAGAGCATGGAATTTCACATCTTATAAATAAAGGAAAAGAGATGAATAGATATAGCACTGCCCATTTCCAATTGATATGTAAAGAGTAAATAAAGACTTCCCATTATATATATGTAAAGACAAAAATAAAGAAAAAGGTTAAGAATATCCATAAGTAAAAAAGAGATGACTAGATATAGTACTGATCATTTCCAATACATAGGTAAAGAAAAATATAATGGTAACAGAGCAAAGACGTGGATATAAAGAGTCGTGCTCTTTGAATCATTATCAGTCATAGATTCAAGAAGTCAGCTGCAAGATGCATGCCAAACAAATAAAACTTTTTTTAATGCGATTCGAGGAGATGATCTTCGAGGAGCACGTACAAATTCTTGAAAATTTGATGAGCATTTTGGAGGATCTGGAGGAAAAAGACTCCAAGTTTGTCTTTCATTATAAGCTATGCCCCGATGCGATGCAACGGACGGACCTGACACATGCCAGTGTCATACCCAAACAAGAACGCAGAAGCTATAGACTAAATGCTAAAGTGCCATAACTTAAATAAAAAATGTATCCCAGCTCAAAAAATCAATAAACATCTTAAATGTCTCTGAAATAATATTGTGTTTTATTTTAAACGAATTTTCTTAAACATTTGTATTATTAACTTATCATTATAGTTAAAATCATTTTTCTTAAATTGTTTTAAAAAACAATTTAATGTTTTTTTGCTGCTTTTAAATATTCCATATAGGATACAGTAATGATCGCATGTATTTGAAAAATAACCTTTCAGTGGTTGTTTATTAAATGTAAACTTTGTGGAATTTTTTCTTAATATTTTTAAAAATTCTTTATTTTGTGGATATTGACCATATGAATCAAAAAATTCTGCTGAATATTTGTTTTCAAAGTAAAAAGCAACCCAATGAGTTCCTAAATGACTTGAAGAATCTGTGTCTGCTATTATTAAAGCAGGATATTTCGAAATTACTTGAGGCAGCTGATCAGAGGGATAAACTCCTTTAAAAATTGTTTTTGTTTTTGAATGCTTGGAAAGCAACTTATAGATTTGCAATGTATTCATTATTACAATAGAACACGAATATTTCTTTGTTTATCAATATCAATCATTGAGTCATATTCACAGTATACCAGACAAGTAACTGCTTCTGTAAGAGGCTCCGAAAATCGTCCTTCAATTCGGATGGCTCCTTGTGATATTAAATTTGAGCATACAGTTGAATTGTGATGGTCTGCAGTTAGGTCAAATGCTAATATAAAACTATTTTTATCAAAAATTTCCTGTGTAATTTGTAAGCCTCGATCATAATGTTTTATTCCACTTGATCTGAATAGCATATTATATCCTCTAGAGCTTTGAGCATTTTCAGAGTTCGAGAAATCAAACTCAAGTGCCTGCGATGATACTTGTACTCCATTAACCAATAGATTAAAGCGTTGAATTTTAAAATGATCAAAATTGAAGCGGTTTAATGACCGATTTCCAGAATATGATTTTTCACCATGCAAAAAGCCAACAAATTGGGAAGCTGTCCAATTACTGCATTGTCAATTGATAATGTATTATTTCCTGGCTATATTGTAAATGATTTTACTTGAACTTTGCTGTATGGATAAATGACATTTTTAGTTTGTAAAACATGATGATGAGCCAATAAAATGCTCGGATTAATAGTTATGTGGTTCATGAATAGTTGTGCCTCCAATATTTTAAGATTTGATTCAGTTTCAGATTCAATTAAATAAAATGCTGTTTTTTCAATGTTAAAAGTAATCCTCAAATCTACATTATTTATAAGCAGTTTTGGTTGATTAAATATATCTCCATGAACTTTTCCGAATAGTTCAACCTTTTTACTGTTTTGAAAAATATTTTTGAGCATAATGGATCCATCGGTGTTAACTTACCTAGATAATAACGTATCAGATAATAATTTACCATAATTAGGATAATAACCTTGAGTGGCTAAATGACTTTCACTGGAATCACTACCACAGTTTAAAATCGTTTGCAAATACGATCTATAATGATATCACTCTGAGAAACCAAAATATTATTTAAATATACGGACGAACTTCTAAACATTGAATGCAAAATATTATTCACTACTCCAACATCGTTTCCTTCAATGTTGGTATTATCACTTTTTCTTAGTTGCACAACAAGTCTTAAGTAAACACTTGATAGGTCTCGATATGCTTCCCCATTTCCTAAGCAAACGAATTGAATTGAAGAAGCACTGTCCAACGAAGCTATGGGGTTATATGAAACTTCTTCTGTTCTCAGAATAGAGCTTTGTGTAGGATGTGGCTCAAAGAGATCCAATTCGCTTTTTATACATTCAATATGGGTGGTCATTTTGATTTAGAAAAAATGTCTCTTATAGTTAATTTCTTTGTTGATTTTTTTTTTGGGTCTCGACTGCGTATGTTTGCTTCCTTCTTTAGATGATAAATGAGATAGTTTTTTCCTAGACCTTCTCTTTTTATTCTTTTTACCTGCCCCATTCTGGAATCGGGTTAACTTATTAATGGCTTTATTTGACAGGTTTTGCAAAGCAATTTTACTTTGTTCTTGGATAATAGTTCTTAAAGGTTTTCGACCAAACTCATTTATTACTGCCTTTCCAGTCTCAGAAGCTTGGTTTTTAATAGCGTTTATCCCCGAAAGGAATAGTGGTTTTATGTAATTAAAAAGACCACTAAAAAAATTCCCAATTCCTCTACCTTGTTGGATAACTCTGGGTGAAACATAAAGACTTCCTATATGATTCAACCCTCCTCCACACTGATTTAAATAATATTGTTGATAAGATTTCGTCATGGTTGTTATTTCTACTCTGAATAAATTTCCATCTTTACAGTATTATTTATAGCATTTCTTTTCGTTTTTTAAAGTGAAGGGTAACAAAAATTGGAATTGCTGAAGATTCAAATGGTATTTTATACCCTTTGGAATCAGTAATTAGATCGAAATTTTTTTGGAGACCATATTTCAATGAGATAATATTCAATATTGTTGAATTGTATAAGTTGCTCTTTTCCATTATAATGTAATACTCGAAGACATCGAGGTCTTTTATTTCCAACACATCTTGGTTTGATAATGTCAGTGTAAACAAAAATCAACCCATTTTGAAACTGTTCAGACTCTACTGACTCATTTTCATATCGAAATGTTTCTCCATTTACTAAGCTAATAACGAATTCTGTTGTTTCTTCGGATACGATTGAGGTATTCTCAGGCCTGCTTTTTATACATTTATTTAGATCATCGTTCATGTTTTCAGGAATATTTACAATGTTTGTAAATGCACACTTAACGTTATCATGATATACATTTAACGAATCATCACTAAGTAATGCCACGAAAAACTCTGTTAAATTTACCATTTTTATACCCGATACTCAAAATGAGTATTGGGGTATGTTCGATTTGTGGTAAAAGTGGATGTGTGTAACGTCCAGAAGGAATCGTTTCCGACCCCATAAAGTATATATATTCTTGATCAGCATCAATAGCCGAGTCGATTAAGCCATGTCTGTCTGTCCGTCTGTCCGTCCGTCCGTCTGTCCGTCTGTCCGTCCCCTTCAGCGCCTAGTGCTCAAAGACTATAAGAGCTAGAGCAACGATGTTTTGGATCCAGACTTCTGTGATATGTCACTGCTACAAAAATATTTCAAAACTTTGCCCCGCCCTCTTCCACCCCCACAAAGAGCGAAAATCTGTGGCATCCACAATTTCGACGATACGAGGAAACTAAAAACGCAGAACCGTAGAAGATGACTATATCTTACAGAGTGCAAAATCTGAACCAGATCGTATAATTATTATAGCCTGAATCACGAAAACAATTTCACTCTTTCTCGCTCTGTCTCACTCTAACACACAGGTTTCATGGTCGGTTTTGCCAATTGCAAAATATGAGTTCAAGGATCTCAGAACCCATAAGAGCTAGAGCAACCAAATTTGGTATCCACCCTCCTGTGATATCGGACCTTGACCGTTTTGTGTCAAAATTTCGCCGCACCCCCTTCCGCCCCCGCAAAGGACGAAAAACTGGGGCAACCACAAATCTCAGAGATTATTAAGGCTAGAGTAACCAAATTTGGTATCCGCACTTCTGTTAGATCTCACTATAAAACGTATATCTCAGAATTTCGCCCCACCCCCTTCCGCCCCCACAAAGGACGAGAATCTGTTGCATCCACAATATTGCAGATTCGAGAAAACTAAAAACGCAGAATCATAGAGAATGACCATATCTATCAGATTGCTGAGTCTGGATCAGATCAGAAAATTTTTATAGCCAACAGGAACAAATCAATTTTCAGTGGCTACGCAGCGCCCGACGTCACGCACAGACTGATTTTCTGTCTCTCTCGCACGCACTCTTTGTCGTTTCGTTTAATATTAGCGCCGTCTGCCGGAGGAGAGCCATACTGACTTAGTATCGGTCAGAAAATCTTCATAATTTTTTGGACCCATTATTTGTATTGTTAAGAATAGAAGTGTTAGGTTTTACATCTAACAAAACTGACTCGTCTTGTGTTTGTATTCCAATGCTTTGAGGTGGTGAAAGTGGTTTGTTCTGCGTAGTTCGTATATCCATTGTCTCATTTCTTTTTTTATTTTGATAGTAAAACAATTCTTGACGTATTTTAATCCATTTATTAAAGTCACTAGTTTTTTTTTATCATTTAAAATAGGCAAAAACGTTATATTTATTAAATCGTTTTTCTGGGCATTATTTACCAATTTTTGGTATGGTTTCAGATGCATTAAAATAACTTTGTTTAATTGATGCTTATTTTTAAGCATTGTTCAATATTTTTCCAGAAATCCCCGAAAGCAATGAACTTATTAAAACAGGTAAAAATCCTCCTTTTTGGATGAGAACTTTTCTCTTAGAATTTATTGACCGTTTTGGACATGAAATAAGACGGAATGCATGTTTATACTTTTTTAGAGCATATAGTTTCTTTTTTATCTTATGATTTCCTCGTAGAGTATTCAACACTATCTCCACTAACGCTTTTACTAACTCAATGTCACAATTACTTATAATTGCATTTCGAAGTTTATTATTTGCCCTTTTGAGCACATACAATAAATGTTTGTTCGCTTTCAGTCGATTTAGATTCATTTTGTAAACCATTTTCATCTGAAAAGCAAACTGTATACTCAGAATTAAAAATATGTGTACGAAATCTAAGTAGATCATTTATTCCCTGAGTAAGATCAATAAGTAAATAACCATGTGGTTCATCTGTCACCTCTTTGTATATTCTGAAGAGCTCCTGAGAATTTTCAGGATAAATTTGTCTTGCTAAGCATTGAAATTGAAGCTTATCTCTAGGATTTTTGAACGCAACGATGTATTTTGTGTTTAGTGAAATATCTCGAGTATGTGATGATTTATCAAATATATTTTGTATGACTACTATTACGGATAAATTCCTGTGGTGTGATCCTTTTGTAAATAGCTCACAGACATTTTTATTAAATGCACCAATCATTAAGTCATCTAGTATGAAAAGAATAGGCTCATGATTTTAATTTTCAATTTTTTCGGGAACTGCTTTTTAGTATTCGATGGTATTAAAATTTGGTTAAGCATGCACCTCTCTATAACACCAAATTAATTGAATTGCTCAGCAAATCATTCCTTTTGTTTATTAAATTTTCTAAAAACGTTGTCTTACCAGATCCTGAAGGTCCGCAAAAAGGCATTGTAAAAGGATGTATAAATTGCTTAAACATTTTTGGTTATGTTTTATTTATTAATATTTTATAAATGTTTTCTAACAGTTTTTTTCTAAGTGATTATCAGATCCGCAATAATTGCAATAAACAACTTGTGTGTATCCGCTTTTGTGCGGATCCTTTTCAAACAAACGCTTAAATGAATCCATTTTAAACAACTAGTTACTACAAGTGCTTAATATAAACTGAAAATCTAAACATATGAGTCACCATTACAGTAGATAGCGTAGTTAGAATTTTCCAAGATAACAAATAGCTTAAATAAATTATTTAGAGCACAGCTAAGAGGAATTTTTTTGTGGATTCTACAGTTTGTAAAAAAATTTGGATAAAATGTGAGACGTTTTCCTATATCGATATCAATAATATTATTTGTTAAATACTTAGATAAAAACTTTTTTTTTTTAATTTCACCACGTACAATGACGGTGAAAGTATGGTGAAAGTATTTCACCTAAACTTAAATATGATATTTCACCATCTGACCATTCCACTCCATTTATGGTTTGACGATTAATATTTTGTTGTTTAATCATTTCATTATCCAATCCATTGAGATGATATGGAGGTTTGAAATGAAAGAAGTTTGGTGTTACTGTTCCGGTTTGCATAAACGACATCTCCTTAATAAAAAGTTGCTTATTATTTCCAAAGAGATATTGAATATCAACTATAACGCTTGAATTCCTGTCGATTGTGTTCATGTTGGTTTGAGATTTTTTAAGAAACTGATTGAGTCGTTGATGCCTTTCTCCTTTATATACAGCCCAAGTCAGTAAGAGTTCTTAGTTTAACAAAAGCATTCAACCCAAATGGACACGCTTCAATCAAAAAGAATTAGGTCCACTAGAAAGAAGCAGGATCACGAAGTCATTTTCGGTCTCGAATATTATGTAGTAAATAATTTAAAACTTAAATGCGTTTTTTCAACTACAAGAAAATTCACTCCAATGATATGGATGCAGCAAAGCAAAAACAATTTCGTCGGTTTAGATAAAGATGAATGGATGCAATTCATACAAGGAGTATATCCAATTGAAACTTGATTAGTATGATTTTTTGATGCCTGATACAATTATAAACCATCCATTATTGCCCACAATTAAGTGCAATTTTAGATTTCGAAAATCAGATAAGCAGTATGTGTTTATAATAAATCAGTTTGGAAATAAAATTGAATTTGATAGTGAGTCCTGAAGATCGTTTTTAAGATTAGACACTTTTTACCACATTTTTACTTAAGCAACAAATCATATACCTCTACTATAATAATATTTTTCCTAAGTGTGCAGCCTTACAAAAATTTGATGTTCAACTAGCTGATTTAGACGGTACTTATGATAGAAATGTGCAAATAGATTTAACCCGTTTATGCTTGGAAATTTCCAAAAAAATGTGTAAACAAATAAAACGCGATGTTCTTGAGTATAAGCAAACACTTTTAAATAAGCAATCATCCCAACATAACAATAGAAAATAAAAATTATATTAAAAATGAGTAAGCAACAAGTTGTTAATGAAATACATAAGCCAGCTAGAAGAAATTTTATTCGTCGTAAATTCGTACAAAAGGGAATTAATGACACGTGGCAAATCGATTTAGTTGAAATGAAACCCTTTTATAAGGGAAACAAAGGATATAGGTACTTGCTGACAGTAATTAACACGTTCTCGAAGTATGCATATGCAGTTCCTGTTAAGTCTAAAACAGCTTTAGATGTTTTATCAGCATTGAAGAAAATATTAAAAATATCTAAACATAAACCTAAAAATATTCAATCTGATCAAGGAAATGAGTTTTTTAATGTAGCCTTCGGAGAGTTAATGAAAAAGAATAACATTAACCATTACCATACATATACACACCTTAAGGCATCTATTTGTGAACGTTTTAATAGAACATTAAAAAATCGTATGTGGAAAATCTTTAGTATGCAGGTTAATCATACGTGGATTTATACCTTGCATGACTTACTAAAATATTATAATAATTCATATCACCGTACTATAAAAATGAAGCCTATAGATGTAAACAAACAAAATGAAGAGTTTATTTTGAAAACAGCTTATAATATTTGTAAGGTATTTCCTAAACACAAGTTTTCCATTGGTGATCCTGTTGGAATAAGTAAATATAAAGGTATTTTTACAAAGGGCTATGATCCAAACTGGACAACCGAAGTTTTTAAAATTTAAAAAGTAAAGTCTACTAATCCTGTAACATATGAACTGGAGGACTATAAGGGGGAAATGATCAAAGGCTCATTTTATGATCAAGAACTCCAAAAAGTTAAAGATGAAAATGCTTTCTTAGTGGAAAAAATACTCAGAAGGAAAAAAGAACAAGTTTTTGTTAAATGGTTAGGTTTCGATGAAACACACAATTCATGGATAGATAAAAAGAGTATATTAAAATAATTAAGCACGCAAAATATTTATCAGATTTAATTTATTTTTGTGTATTTTTTACATTGAAATATAGTTTTAATTATACACAAATTAAAAAATAATAATAATATAATGTTAAATTTACTTATACCATATTTTGTGTATTATTACTAGCACCTAAAATATTTTTAATTTCATAGTGATTATGAGCTAATGTTGAAATATTATCAGGTAATATAAATCTTTTGTCATCCTTATAATTTAGACTTATCTTATTTACAATTTCAGTATACATTTTATGACCTCTACTTCTAATAACTTTTTTATGTTTAATGCATTCAATATAATGAGTATGAGTTAATCGTTTCACTACTGACTTTTTTACGCCTTTAACCATTTTTACGTTATAGTCAGTGTTATCATCTTTAGCAATTAAATATGAGTATGCTTTCGCTTTTAATCCTGCAAACGACGTCATTATTTTTCCTGCATTTTCGTCTTTCATTAATCCAAGCTCTTTGTTATTAGCGAGATTGATACCGAATCTGTTTGCGGCTAGGTAATTGGATGTATCAAAGCGATTAGGATTGAATTTAATTAAATCATAAAAATCTTCTTCTGATGATATAATAAATGAATCTGTATCCATATAGAGTATTTTTGATGATGGACATTTTACAGAATGAAAATTATAGAAATAGTCATACATTAACCATTTTGAAAGTTCTAATACACTAACTCCAATGTATATGGGCTTATCATAAAAAAATCGGGACTTAGTTGATTCAATGGCAGCCAAATTATCTCCAAAGATTTCAACACTGTGGAAATTATGTCTTGCTATGCGTTGTCTAAACCCTGCTGAGTTTTGTCTTGAATCATAATGCTTAACTAATGCAACCTCACGACGTTTTTCTACATTCTCCATTGTTTTGCCGTAAACGGCATTAACCATTAATTTGTAAAAGTTTATCTCAAAGTCATTGCTAGCTAATTTTCTAAGAGATGTATTGAGGTCAATATAAGGTTTCAGCCAACAGGACTGATTAAATGATAAAACTCTAGATATTTTTTCTAAAATCATACCTTGCTCTATACATAACTGCAGCTGCTTCAAATGGATTATATAGTTCTTTTTATCAGTTAAGTCAGCTATTAGTTTTGTCTGCTTTGCTCCTGGTGCAATCTTATTTTCGGGGCAAAAAGGTAAACTATTATGCTTATTATGAATATCATCAGGATATCGCATATCTACTTCTAAAATATATCCAACATCACTAGATGCCGATATGCTAAGAACGTTGAAAGATGAAATTTCATCGTTTCTTAGAAATTTAAAATTAGAAAATGGAAGGGGTTGACTCATAGCCCATCCATATAAGTTGTTGGCGTCAATATATGAAAGGAAATTTATGGGTTCGGTAGGCTTAAATTTATTATTTAAATATTTGTTATTTGCTGTTGCAATCCGTTGAGTACATTGGGACAACCCTCCACGAACAGCAGTTTTTAAAAAATTATAAATGTCAGGATCACTAACAAGTTCTAATTCTACCCTTGTGTATTTTAACATTGCATCCCATGAAACTGAAGGAGCAGTAACATAATTAATGGGGTCTAACCTGTACACTCGGGAACAAAGACTCCTAAAATTCTCAAATACATCAGCAAGAATTAAAACATCGCTTTCCAAATATAATTTTAAATAATCTCTAATAGATTTGCAATTAAATGCAAATAGATTTAAATTAAATTAAAACCTTCTGAGCAAAGTTGTAGTCTTCAACACTACATTCGTCATCATTCAGTGAATTATAAAAATTATCTCGCGAAGGAAGCAGGGATTCATCAAATTTTTCAAAACTATCCAAATAATCATAGGGAAATACTCGCTTTCGTCGTAGCATATCAAATTTTTCACCTTGATATTTAGTTTTCAAAATTTTAAAATTCGCTATGTTCATATAACTAGCGAGTTTTTCTAAGCTTGAATTTAAAAATCTATTTGAATCTATATATCTAATTTTATATTGATGAAGATAAGATTCATCGAGCTTACAAATTTGAGTTAACGCAATATATAACTCTTTATTGCAAGGAATGGGTCTTACTTCATCTTATATTGATGTAACAAATAAATGTATATCATAACGAGACAAGTTATGAAAAACTACCGGGAAAAAGGGATCGCTTAATCTAAATGTCTGTTTACACAGCTTATGAATAGGACCTACATATTGTCCTGTAAACTGATCAAAGAATTTTTCTCGATCATCATCAGAAATTTGTTTCTCGCAGGCATAGCAAACACCGTGTTCCTGGTAATCCTCATCCCAAATGTTAAACTGGTAGATTGGTTTTTTATAGGTCCTGAAATAACGAAATCATAATGTTTATGAGTTTATTGCCTTTGCTGGAATGTTAAAATATTTACCTTCGTATGTCCACATCTCATTTAGATGTTCATTGTATTTATGTACAATATAAAATGATGCTGCACATGCTGTATGCCTCTGTGCCATAGTAGTTGATGATTTTGATGGATCATTAAGATTTATATCGATTTATTTTCCAAAACTGCTTCGATGTCAGCATAAATTACTACTGGTGGAGATAGTTTTTTAGAAAAACTTTTGAATACAGTTTTGGTATTAGGTTCAGGATACAAAGCAGCAACTTTTCCACACTCTTTAGTGTCATGTATAGTATTTGTTGTACTATAAAATTGCAAGCAGTTCTCGCAAAAATATGCAGTATTATGGGATTTACTATGTTGTGAATAACATAATTTTCTCATGCACGTTATATATGCATAATGCATCATTTGCATATTATCACTATTAATTCCAAGCAAGTTTATGTGGTGAGTCCGAATTTTCTTAGTCCTCACTGTGGGTCCCACAACGTTTTTTCCATTCTCATCGACTTCATAAACATTGATGCTAAAATCCTCATTTGCTGATTCGAATCGCTTAATTCCTTTGCTTGTTATTGGAAACTCAATTCCGGAAAAATTTAATCTTACTCCTTCATAATAAATGATGTCTTGCCGTATGTTTCCGCATCGATAGGATGATGGTATTGTTAACTTATCTCGGGAAATTTTTTTTAATGCTGCTGTTTGATATATAGTTTTAAGGTGTGTTCCATAGGCTAATGATGCTAAAACACACCACTTGAAACAAAAATCATCGTCATTTTTAACATTTATGAGTGCATTTCGTGACTTAATTTTTTTGGGAGCTTGGATAAACCTGTTTGCAGCGATATGCTCTAGTTTTATCATGGTAAGTTCAAAATATTTAAAACACTTTATTGCCCAACCTGAATCCTTCTCCTGGAATTCACTGCTGAGAGTTATCAAATTTTCTATGGTATCATTTAGATGATCATCAATCAGCTCGTTTTCATATATTGGTTTGTATGGAGTAATGAAATGCTTCATTGTTTCTGTTAAGCTTTCATCATCAGTGTTTTTAACGTATAATCCATATACTTTTAAATTGTATTTTATGGATCTGTACTCACTCATGCAGTGACGCAATAAATTGATAATATCATTTTTGCAATCATGAAAAAACTCTTTTAAATCAATCTGTTCACTTTTATTTGAGTGAACACGATATGATTTTAAAGGAAATCGCGACTCCGTTGAAATTAAAATAACGTTTTCATTTTCCTCTAGTTGAGCTGCTCTTGCATTCTTATGTTTGTCCGACATCATATGGCGTCTTTCCATAGACGAAGGGTAACTTTCACCGAAATTGAACAGTCAATAATCCTTAGGTCCATCGGAGTATCCAATCGGGGCCGTTTTGAAGCTCCTGACGTTGAAGGACCTTGAAGATCACTTGAATTAGATCCTTTGCTCATAAGAATCTCAAAAGCATTCCTAGGTCCCAAGCATGCTTCATAATGACTATCAAACTCTATTAAGTCGATGGACTTAGAGCAAAGGTCACACTCCACATTATTACGCAAATCAGAGCATCTCTCATAATGAGATTGAAACTCTGAAAAGTCAACGGACTTATCACACATGTTGCACTGAACTTTTGATGCCATTTTAAGTTTTATTTATTTATTTTTTTTTTTTTGTATCGAACTAACCACTTTCACTATTGAAACAGGACTAAGGGTTTCCTTTTTAAATGGTATCTTTTTAGGCCCCGCCAAACACCTTCTTAATCTTTTATATCCAAAACAACAGTACCTGCTCACAAACCTGTTTCAAACGATTCCTACTGGGTCAATCTAATAATATGAGGGAAAGGTTTCTACCTGAAATCCACTTATTCTTTTTGTGTAATCCTCACTTGGAAGAAACCTGTTTCAAACGAATCCTATGATTCTCTTGTAATAAGGGGAAGTGAAATTCAACCAATCAAAAGTAAAACAGAAAACATTTAAAATAAATATTGGTTAAATGTGTTATATTTATTATATACATATGTATATATTATTTTTAGAAAAATATATAAAATATTCTTATTATATAAATATGTATTCGTATTATAAAAATTTCGCCTCAGCTAATTTTACCGCAGCAATTAAGTCATCATCATCTTCGTCCCGAAGTAGTTCCTGGAGTTGAGATCTTTTATCATCATCCTGATCATCTACTAAATCGAAAATGTTGTCATCATCCGGGAAAATGTATGATGGATTATCATTATTAGGCGTTGCATTCCTTGGGTCATCGTCGTCATCATCCCATTTAATGTCACTCAACCAGGTCAAGTTTGCTCTCGAGATAGGTTTGGGTCTTAATCCCAAAAATCAAGGACAGGTCTACGGAGCTCGGCTGAGAGTCCAGATTTATGGTTGATTCCGGTTGGGAATCGATAAAAATGATTTCGAGGTCATCCATCGTTGTTGAAAGATTACTAGTTTATGTACTAGCTGTTAGCTGTGAGTAGTTATTATATAGGCACTTTGCTATGGGACAGTGTTAGGTACACAAAGGAGGAAAATAAATTATAGAGAAAGTAGAAAGGTTCAAGGGAATCGAAATCGTTTTTCAGGAAACACTTAAAAAATACCTCTAAACTATCACATTAGATTCATTGCAAAGGGATGACCTACCTGTTTGAGGGTTGTTTGAATCACAAAACGGGACCAATCGTAAAAACAGGTTCATTGACAGTAAGAGGGAGGAGAGAGAATATAAATGAGCGAAGGATCGATTTGAGAGGATTTTACATGGTTGAGAAGGAGGATTGAGATCGAAGTTAGTTCACATTATCACCGATAGTTTTATAAGGTTTCAGCCAACAGGACTGATTAAATGATAAAACTCTAGATATTTTTTCTAAAATCATACCTTGCTCTATACATAGGTTAGGTAGGTTAGGTAGAGACGGCCGCCAAGCTCGCTCGGAGCCCAGCACACTTAGGCCGGTTTCGGCCCGTTGTGATACCGCTTGGGATCATTCCCTCCCTGCAGATGAGACTTCATGTCAACAGTTGTCCCATCCAGATGCCCTTATAAAGTTGACGATCTTTCTGGGACACAGCGTGGACATCTCCGAGATGTCGTTCAGAAAGGCAGAGCCCAAGTGATGCAGCCTCCTTCTGCTGAGAGCTGGACAGGAACAGAACAGGGGTTCCACTGTTTCCTCCTCGTCCTCGTCTCTGCAGCTGCGGCAGAAATCATTGTATGGGGCATCCAGCCTGTTTGCATGGGTGCCTACTAGCCAGTGTCCTGTGAGGGAACGTATGACTGCGCTGCACCTTTCCCTGCCTAGTTTGCAGAGCTCTGAGGTGCGCTTCTTATCTATGGTCGGCCATGTTTGCCGAGCTGTGCGACAACGTGGCCCTATTTGCCACTTGTTGTCTATCAGTCGCGTGTACTGCTCTTTTATGATGAGCTTGCAGGTGGCCATAGGCATACAAATATCCTCCTTATCTTGGAGAGGGGGGTTGTAGTGCCAGATCTGGCCAGCTCGTCCGCTATGCAGTTGCCCTCGATATCCCGGTGACCCGGGACCCATATAAGGCTGATAGCAAATTGCTGAGCCATCTCGTGAAGAGATCTGCGGCACTTCGCCACAGTAGCCGAGTTCGAGGAGATCGCGTTAAGTGATCTAATCGCAGCTTGGCTGTCGCTGTAGATGTTTAGATTGGTTGCCGTGGTGGTAACCGTGTGAAGGCAGTACAGAGCCTCCCTGATTGCTGTAACTTCAGCTTGGAAGACGCTACAGTGATCCGGAAGCCTGAAAGATTGCCTTATGTTAAGTTGTTCAGAGTAGATTCCTCCTCCAACCCTGCCGTCCAGTTTTGAGCCATCCGTGAAGATGCTTATGGCCCCGTCTGGGCCGGGGAGTCCCTCGAGCCAATCGTCTCTATGAGGGATGATTATGCTGAATGGAGTCTCCGTGTGCTCCATTGGAACTTGATAGTCCGTTCTTGCTGGGACCATGTTGTTTTTATTTAGTATAGATGAGTGACCTATGTTCTGGGGTACCCATTGCTCAGAGTCCCTAAGACGTATTGCTGCCATTTCTGCCCGCTCCTTTCCTGCAAAGTCAAGGCTCTGAAGGCATAACATGGCGTTTAGCGCATCATTTGGTGTAGTTCGAAGAGCTCCACTGATGCAGAGGGCGGCTGTTCGCTGAACCTTGCCCAGCTGATTGGTGATTGTCCTTTTTGTTAGCGCAGGCCACCAGACAGTAACTCCGTAGAGTATTATAGGTCTGACTATTGCCAGATATATTCATCGGACTATGCTTGGGTTCATTCCCCACTTTAGGCCGATAGCTTTTTTGCAAGTATAGAGTGCTGTCGTTGCCTCTATCCTTGACATTCAGGTTCCAGCTAAGCTTTTTGTCAATTACCAACCCTAAGTAACTGGCACTGTCGCTGAAGGAGAGCCTGTATCCGTTTAGTGTTGGGGGGTTGAGGGGCGGGACCTTGTATTTTTTTGTGAATAACACGAGTTCCCTTTTCGAGGGATTTAGTCCCAATCCGCACGATTCTGTCCATTCGGACAATCGAGCAAGCTTTGCGGTCATTAGGTCGCATAGTGTTTGGGGGTATTTCCCCGCAAAGATAATTGCAACGTCATCCGCGTATGCCACTACTTTACAGCCCCCCTCTTCCAGGTCGCATAGAATCTTATTGACTGCAATGTTCCATATAAGAGGAGACAGAACTCCCCCTTGCGGGGTTCTTCTGTTGACATACCTTGACTGGGTGGACGATCCCATCGATGATGTCACCGTCCTGCGTGTGAGCAATTGATCAATGAGCATCACCAAGTGACGGTCCACCCCCAGGTCAGTCAGGGCTTCTGTAATGGCGCCCGGTGTGACGTTGTTGAAGGCTCCCCCGATATCGAGAAAAGCTTTTAGTGAGTATTCTTTGAGATGCAGGGATTTTCCTACACTCGAGATCACTTCGTGAAGTGCCGTTTCCGTGGATTTTCCTTTCCGGTAGGCATGCTGCGCACTTGAGTACAGCTGGGGACTTATGGTAGTCCGTAATTGTAACCCGATAAGTCTCTCAAAGGTTTTGAGTAGGAAAGACGATAAACTGATTGGTCTAAAGTCTTTCGGGGTTGAGTGTGAGGCTTTGCCTGCTTTAGGGATGAAAACTATCCTAGCTTTAAGCCACGCTTGCGGTATTGTACATACCGCCAGTATCTTCCTGAATATACTATGTAGCCAGTTGATGGCCGTCTCCCCGGCCTTCTGAAGTTGGGCCGGGATTACCTGGTCCGGGCCTGGCGATTTAAACGGGTTGAAGCTGTTTACTGCCCAACTTATGTTCCGTTTTGTAAGGAAATGGTCCATCGATTCTACCGATCCCTCTCCTGGGAGGGGTGACGGCTCGGTGGATGTGCATCCGGGGAAATGCGTGTCGAGCAGAATGTGTAGGGACTCCTCACTAGAGTTGGTCCACGTGCCATCATTCTTTTTGAGGTAACCTACCGAGGGGGTAGTTTTTGAGAGAACTTTCCGGAGTCTTGCGGCCTCCAAAGTTACCTCGATTTCGGAGCAAAATTTTTGCCAGGAGGCTCTTTTAGCCTTCCTCGTTTCCTTTTTGTATAGTGCTAGACTGGTTTTATAGTCTGCCCAGTGAGTATCCTCCTTAGTTCTTGTGGCTCTATTGAATAGAGTCCTAAAAGTTCTACGAAGGGTGTCTAGTTGCTTAGACCACAAGGGGGGCTTTCTTTTTCCCCCTTGGTCTGGTAGAAGGGCATGCTGCCTTGAAGGCTTTGTTGCACGCATCCGTAAACCTGTTCACAAGACGGTTTAGGTTGTCTTCCGTGTTCGGGCAATTAGGGGCGTTAGGAGGGAGTAGCTCCTCCAGGGTTGTGTTATATTTTTCCCAGTTGGCTTTTCTGGGGTTGATATAGTCGGTTGGTTTGGGAATATCGAAGGATAATATCGTCTCGATATACCTGTGGTCCTAGAAGGAGTGGTCTCCTAGGACTCTCCAGCTCTTGATTGTGTCCAGCAGTTTGCTTGACACTAGCGTGAGGTCAATGACCTCCTGCCGATTTTTAATTATAAATGTGGGGTCGTTACCCCGATTGCATATGAATAAATTTGAGTTCAGGATGAAGCTGAACAGTGACTCACCCCTTACATTCGTGTCCGTGCTCCCCCATTGGGTGTGGTGGGCGTTGGCATCGCAACCTATAAGTAGGTCTTTGTCCGTCCTTTCGCTGTCGCTGGCTATTTTGCGAACAAGGTCGTTCGGAGGATCATCCTCTTCGTGGGCCATATAGGACGCCACCAGCCTGAGATGATTCCCTTTTAGTTATAGGCTTGCCGCCGTGTTATCGCCATCGCTATAATTATGGAGCAGAAAGATATTTAGGTGCTTTCTAGCAAGTATGCAGGTACGGATTTTACCTTCATTTTGGGATACAATGATCTTGAATTCCCTCGTCCCCAATCCACAGACCTTGCCTCCTACCACCCAAGGCTCCTGGATCAGGACTACGTCGGCTCCGCTTGCGTCTAGGCGGAGTATGAGAGCAGCCGATGCTGTTTTACAGTGGTGGAGATTTATTTGAAGGATCCTTAGGACCATCTTCAAGATTCTCCACCACCGTGATGTCCGCGTCCGAGTCATCTGAGACTCTCTCTCGGCACATTGACTCAAAGTCGAGCATCAGCTCTGTCTCTGAGGAGAATCTTTCCTGGTCTGGCTTTAGCTCGTCGTCAGGCGCTTCGATCTCCGCAGCGACATCCTGCACGTCTGGGTTGACGACAGGAAGCGCCGCGGCCGCCGCGTCCGATTTGTACACCTTGATGGTGACCGAGCTGAAGCCGAAGTTTAGCTCTCCTTTTGCTGCCTCTATCGGGGCCAGCGACTCTTTATTGAGAACGAGCACTGCCTGGTTAGTCGGCCCTTGTGTCGTCTCAACCTACCTGGCTACCTTCCAATCTGAGGTTGGTAGTCCTGGGTTGCATCTCTGCAGCATCTTGAGGATGCGTTCTGGCTCCTTAAAGGTAGCCGGCACCCAAATTCTGGCCCTCGGTCTGCTGGGCACCTCGCTCCAGTCGACTGCGACGAGTTTCGCCCCAGCATTGACCTCGCCGACCTGCGCTACCGCCGCTTTATAAAGCTTTACAGAGCGCTCGTCTTCGCAGGCAATTATCTTAACATTGCCCTGGAACCACCCCATGTCCTTGCAGACTGGCGGAGGTCCAGGTTCTTTGTCGAGGAGTTCGAAGCAGCGTTCGGCCAGTGCCGCTTCCACCCACTTTCACTGACTCCTTGGGATTCTACCCTCTGCGCTGCCTTTGTCGAGGACACCAATTAGCATCCTCTCCTTGGCAATCTGCGCAAAGGAGACATTTGGCAGTACTCTGGAGCGCTTTGCTACCGGTCCCGGTGTCTCCTGCGAGCGCTGCCTCTTGGCTTGGGGAGCCACCTTTTTCTGTTCTAAGGTGAACTCCGGGAGCACGGCCGAAGCCCATTCCACCTTCTTCAGCCAGTCGGCTGATGGGCTGGCTTCACTGCTGGCGTGTTGCCGACGGAGTATGTGCCCTGCACTCCTCTTTTCGGCATATGTGTAGCGTCTGGCTTGGGCGCTTGTCGACGGCAAGTCAACCCCCTCCGCTTTACCAGAAGGTCGGGCAGCCGCAATGTTGCTTAGCTTTCCTTCCAAGGTGTCAGCTTCGGGAGTTACCTTGCCACCCACACCGGATTCGGGATGGGACCCTCTCGGGTTCGCACAGGCACCTTCCACCTTGCAGGTATTCCCTACTATAGAGCCGGTTGGGCCAGGCCTTTGGGCCGCTGCCTTTCCGAGCTTGGGATTGCTCCCAGTTGGCATTTGGGGAGCGCCGCACTCATTTTTTTTTTTGTTAGTTTTTTTGGTTTTTGTTCTTGTTATTATACATGCTGTTCCCACGAGATGCAGAGAAAGGGAAAGGTCAGCCCGGGCAGAGATCCACGTTGCCCGGGTAAGGCATCATTAGAACAGGGGGCTGCCAAGTCCCTGAGCACTCCGTTAGCGACTGGGCTAGTTATTATACCGGGCCCCCAGCCAGGCTGACTCTCGGCACGGGTCGAGTAACACACTTAGTTCGGCCCGGTGTGAGGTGGGTGTGGGGGTTGGGATGTGGGTTGGTATTGTGTATGGATGGGAGTGTGTGAGCTACTTATTGAGGCGGCACCACAAGCGCATCGTCAGTGCTGCTACCTAGCTAACATCCGCTGGCTGTCCGGGACTGCTTATTTCGGTACTCTCCCGTGAGGGATGCCCGCTTATTCGCAGCTGACCTACCGAGGTAGGCCGATCGCTATCCGCAACACGCGACCCGCCCGGTGGCCTCAGCTAGGCCCCCTTTGAGCTACCTCACGAGCTCATCAGACATAACTGTAGCTGCTTCAAATGGATTATATAGTTCTTTTTATCAGTTAAGTCAGCTATTAGTTTTGTCTGATTTCCTCCTGGTGCAATCTTATTTTCGGGGCAAAAAGGTAAACTATTATGCTTATTATGAATATCATCAGGATATCGCATATCTACTTCTAAAATATATCCAACATCACTAGATGCCGATATGCTAAGAACGTTGAAAGATGAAATTTCATCGTTTCTTAGAAATTTAAAATTAGAAAATGGAAGGGGTTGACTCATAGCCCATCCATATAAGTTGTTGGCGTCAATATATGAAAGGAAATTTATGGGTTCGGTAGGCTTAAATTTATTATTTAAATATTTGTTATTTGCTGTTGCAATCCGTTGAGTACATTGGGACAACCCTCCACGAACAGCAGTTTTTAAAAAATTATAAATGTCAGGATCACTAACAAGTTCTAATTCTACCCTTGTGTATTTTAACATTGCATCCCATGAAACTGAAGGAGCAGTAACATAATTAATGGGGTCTAACCTGTACACTCGGGAACAAAGACTCCTAAAATTCTCAAATACATCAGCAAGAATTAAAACATCGCTTTCCAAATATAATTTTAAATAATCTCTAATAGATTTGCAATTAAATGCAAATAGATTTAAATTAAATTAAAACCTTCTGAGCAAAGTTGTAGTCTTCAACACTACATTCGTCATCATTCAGTGAATTATAAAAATTATCTCGCGAAGGAAGCAGGGATTCATCAAATTTTTCAAAACTATCCAAATAATCATAGGGAAATACTCGCTTTCGTCGTAGCATATCAAATTTTTCACCTTGATATTTAGTTTTCAAAATTTTAAAATTCGCTATGTTCATATAACTAGCGAGTTTTTCTAAGCTTGAATTTAAAAATCTATTTGAATCTATATATCTAATTTTATATTGATGAAGATAAGATTCATCGAGCTTACAAATTTGAGTTAACGCAATATATAACTCTTTATTGCAAGGAATGGGTCTTACTTCATCTTATATTGATGTAACAAATAAATGTATATCATAACGAGACAAGTTATGAAAAACTACCGGGAAAAAGGGATCGCTTAATCTAAATGTCTGTTTACACAGCTTATGAATAGGACCTACATATTGTCCTGTAAACTGATCAAAGAATTTTTCTCGATCATCATCAGAAATTTGTTTCTCGCAGGCATAGCAAACACCGTGTTCCTGGTAATCCTCATCCCAAATGTTAAACTGGTAGATTGGTTTTTTATAGGTCCTGAAATAACGAAATCATAATGTTTATGAGTTTATTGCCTTTGCTGGAATGTTAAAATATTTACCTTCGTATGTCCACATCTCATTTAGATGTTCATTGTATTTATGTACAATATAAAATGATGCTGCACATGCTGTATGCCTCTGTGCCATAGTAGTTGATGATTTTGATGGATCATTAAGATTTATATCGATTTATTTTCCAAAACTGCTTCGATGTCAGCATAAATTACTACTGGTGGAGATAGTTTTTTAGAAAAACTTTTGAATACAGTTTTGGTATTAGGTTCAGGATACAAAGCAGCAACTTTTCCACACTCTTTAGTGTCATGTATAGTATTTGTTGTACTATAAAATTGCAAGCAGTTCTCGCAAAAATATGCAGTATTATGGGATTTACTATGTTGTGAATAACATAATTTTCTCATGCACGTTATATATGCATAATGCATCATTTGCATATTATCACTATTAATTCCAAGCAAGTTTATGTGGTGAGTCCGAATTTTCTTAGTCCTCACTGTGGGTCCCACAACGTTTTTTCCATTCTCATCGACTTCATAAACATTGATGCTAAAATCCTCATTTGCTGATTCGAATCGCTTAATTCCTTTGCTTGTTATTGGAAACTCAATTCCGGAAAAATTTAATCTTACTCCTTCATAATAAATGATGTCTTGCCGTATGTTTCCGCATCGATAGGATGATGGTATTGTTAACTTATCTCGGGAAATTTTTTTTAATGCTGCTGTTTGATATATAGTTTTAAGGTGTGTTCCATAGGCTAATGATGCTAAAACACACCACTTGAAACAAAAATCATCGTCATTTTTAACATTTATGAGTGCATTTCGTGACTTAATTTTTTTGGGAGCTTGGATAAACCTATTTGCAGCGATATGCTCTAGTTTTATCATGGTAAGTTCAAAATATTTAAAACACTTTATTGCCCAACCTGAATCCTTCTCCTGGAATTCACTGCTGAGAGTTATCAAATTTTCTATGGTATCATTTAGATGATCATCAATCAGCTCGTTTTCATATATTGGTTTGTATGGAGTAATGAAATGCTTCATTGTTTCTGTTAAGCTTTCATCATCAGTGTTTTTAACGTATAATCCATATACTTTTAAATTGTATTTTATGGATCTGTACTCACTCATGCAGTGACGCAATAAATTGATAATATCATTTTTGCAATCATGAAAAAACTCTTTTAAATCAATCTGTTCACTTTTATTTGAGTGAACACGATATGATTTTAAAGGAAATCGCGACTCCGTTGAAATTAAAATAACGTTTTCATTTTCCTCTAGTTGAGCTGCTCTTGCATTCTTATGTTTGTCCGACATCATATGGCGTCTTTCCATAGACGAAGGGTAACTTTCACCGAAATTGAACAGTCAATAATCCTTAGGTCCATCGGAGTATCCAATCGGGGCCGTTTTGAAGCTCCTGACGTTGAAGGACCTTGAAGATCACTTGAATTAGATCCTTTGCTCATAAGAATCTCAAAAGCATTCCTAGGTCCCAAGCATGCTTCATAATGACTATCAAACTCTATTAAGTCGATGGACTTAGAGCAAAGGTCACACTCCACATTATTACGCAAATCAGAGCATCTCTCATAATGAGATTGAAACTCTGAAAAGTCAACGGACTTATCACACATGTTGCACTGAACTTTTGATGCCATTTTAAGTTTTATTTATTTATTTATTTTTTTTTGTATCGAACTAACCACTTTCACTATTGAAACAGGACTAAGGGTTTCCTTTTTAAATGGTATCTTTTTAGGCCCCGCCAAACACCTTCTTAATCTTTTATATCCAAAACAACAGTACCTGCTCACAAACCTGTTTCAAACGATTCCTACTGGGTCAATCTAATAATATGAGGGAAAGGTTTCTACCTGAAATCCACTTATTCTTTTTGTGTAATCCTCACTTGGAAGAAACCTGTTTCAAACGAATCCTATGATTCTCTTGTAATAAGAGGAAGTGAAATTCAACCAATCAAAAGTAAAACAGAAAACATTTAAAATAAATATTGGTTAAATGTGTTATATTTATTATATACATATGTATATATTATTTTTAGAAAAATATATAAAATATTCTTATTATATAAATATGTATTCGTATTATAAAAATTTCGCCTCAGCTAATTTTACCGCAGCAATTAAGTCATCATCATCTTCGTCCCGAAGTAGTTCCTGGAGTTGAGATCTTTTATCATCATCCTGATCATCTACTAAATCGAAAATGTTGTCATCATCCGGGAAAATGTATGATGGATTATCATTATTAGGCGTTGCATTCCTTGGGTCATCGTCGTCATCATCCCATTTAATGTCACTCAACCAGGTCAAGTTTGCTCTCGAGATAGGTTTGGGTCTTAATCCCAAAAATCAAGGACAGGTCTACGGAGCTCGGCTGAGAGTCCAGATTTATGGTTGATTCCGGTTGGGAATCGATAAAAATGATTTCGAGGTCATCCATCGTTGTTGAAAGATTACTAGTTTATGTACTAGCTGTTAGCTGTGAGTAGTTATTATATAGGCACTTTGCTATGGGACAGTGTTAGGTACACAAAGGAGGAAAATAAATTATAGAGAAAGTAGAAAGGTTCAAGGGAATCGAAATCGTTTTTCAGGAAACACTTAAAAAATACCTCTAAACTATCACATTAGATTCATTGCAAAGGGATGACCTACCTGTTTGAGGGTTGTTTGAATCACAAAACGGGACCAATCGTAAAAACAGGTTCATTGACAGTAAGAGGGAGGAGAGAGAATATAAATGAGCGAAGGATCGATTTGAGAGGATTTTACATGGTTGAGAAGGAGGATTGAGATCGAAGTTAGTTCACATTATCACCGATAGTTTTATAAGGTTTCAGCCAACAGGACTGATTAAATGATAAAACTCTAGATATTTTTTCTAAAATCATACCTTGCTCTATACATAGGTTAGGTAGGTTAGGTAGAGACGGCCGCCAAGCTCGCTCGGAGCCCAGCACACTTAGGCCGGTTTCGGCCCGTTGTGATACCGCTTGGGATCATTCCCTCCCTGCAGATGAGACTTCATGTCAACAGTTGTCCCATCCAGATGCCCTTATAAAGTTGACGATCTTTCTGGGACACAGCGTGGACATCTCCGAGATGTCGTTCAGAAAGGCAGAGCCCAAGTGATGCAGCCTCCTTCTGCTGAGAGCTGGACAGGAACAGAACAGGGGTTCCACTGTTTCCTCCTCGTCCTCGTCTCTGCAGCTGCGGCAGAAATCATTGTATGGGGCATCCAGCCTGTTTGCATGGGTGCCTACTAGCCAGTGTCCTGTGAGGGAACGTATGACTGCGCTGCACCTTTCCCTGCCTAGTTTGCAGAGCTCTGAGGTGCGCTTCTTATCTATGGTCGGCCATGTTTGCCGAGCTGTGCGACAACGTGGCCCTATTTGCCACTTGTTGTCTATCAGTCGCGTGTACTGCTCTTTTATGATGAGCTTGCAGGTGGCCATAGGCATACAAATATCCTCCTTATCTTGGAGAAGGGGGGTTGTAGTGCCAGATCTGGCCAGCTCGTCCGCTATGCAGTTGCCCTCGATATCCCGGTGACCCGGGACCCATATAAGGCTGATAGCAAATTGCTGAGCCATCTCGGGAAGAGATCTGCGGCACTTCGCCACAGTAGCCGAGTTCGAGGAGATCGCGTTAAGTGATCTAATCGCAGCTTGGCTGTCGCTGTAGATGTTTAGATTGGTTGCCGTGGTGGTAACCGTGTGAAGGCAGTACAGAGCCTCCCTGATTGCTGTAACTTCAGCTTGGAAGACGCTACAGTGATCCGGAAGCCTGAAAGATTGCCTTATGTTAAGTTGTTCAAGAGTAGATTCCTCCTCCAACCCTGCCGTCCAGTTTTGAGCCATCCGTGAAGATGCTTATGGCCCCGTCTGGGCCGGGGAGTCCCTCGAGCCAATCGTCTCTATGAGGGATGATTATGCTGAATGGAGTCTCCGTGTGCTCCATTGGAACTTGATAGTCCGTTCTTGCTGGGACCATGTTGTTTTTATTTAGTATAGATGAGTGACCTATGTTCTGGGGTACCCATTGCTCAGAGTCCCTAAGACGTATTGCTGCCATTTCTGCCCGCTCCTTTCCTGCAAAGTCAAGGCTCTGAAGGCATAACATGGCGTTTAGCGCATCATTTGGTGTAGTTCGAAGAGCTCCACTGATGCAGAGGGCGGCTGTTCGCTGAACCTTGCCCAGCTGATTGGTGATTGTCCTTTTTGTTAGCGCAGGCCACCAGACAGTAACTCCGTAGAGTATTATAGGTCTGACTATTGCCAGATATATTCATCGGACTATGCTTGGGTTCATTCCCCACTTTAGGCCGATAGCTTTTTTGCAAGTATAGAGTGCTGTCGTTGCCTCTATCCTTGACATTCAGGTTCCAGCTAAGCTTTTTGTCAATTACCAACCCTAAGTAACTGGCACTGTCGCTGAAGGAGAGCCTGTATCCGTTTAGTGTTGGGGGGTTGAGGGGCAGGACCTTGTATTTTTTTGTGAATAACACGAGTTCCCTTTTCGAGGGATTTAGTCCCAATCCGCGCGATTCTGTCCATTCGGACAATCGAGCAAGCTTTGCGGTCATTAGGTCGCATAGTGTTTGGGGGTATTTCCCCGCAAAGATAATTGCAACGTCATCCGCGTATGCCACTACTTTACAGCCCCCCTCTTCCAGGTCGCATAGAATCTTATTGACTGCAATGTTCCATATAAGAGGAGACAGAACTCCCCCTTGCGGGGTTCTTCTGTTGACATACCTTGACTGGGTGGACGATCCCATCGATGATGTCACCGTCCTGCGTGTGAGCAATTGATCAATGAGCATCACCAAGTGACGGTCCACCCCCAGGTCAGTCAGGGCTTCTGTAATGGCGCCCGGTGTGACGTTGTTGAAGGCTCCCCCGATATCGAGAAAAGCTTTTAGTGAGTATTCTTTGAGATGCAGGGATTTTCCTACACTCGAGATCACTTCGTGAAGTGCCGTTTCCGTGGATTTTCCTTTCCGGTAGGCATGCTGCGCACTTGAGTACAGCTGGGGACTTATGGTAGTCCGTAATTGTAACCCGATAAGTCTCTCAAAGGTTTTGAGTAGGAAAGACGATAAACTGATTGGTCTAAAGTCTTTCGGGGTTGAGTGTGAGGCTTTGCCTGCTTTAGGGATGAAAACTATCCTAGCTTTAAGCCACGCTTGCGGTATTGTACATACCGCCAGTATCTTCCTGAATATACTATGTAGCCAGTTGATGGCCGTCTCCCCGGCCTTCTGAAGTTGGGCCGGGATTACCTGGTCCGGGCCTGGCGATTTAAACGGGTTGAAGCTGTTTACTGCCCAACTTATGTTCCGTTTTGTAAGGAAATGGTCCATCGATTCTACCGATCCCTCTCCTGGGAGGTGTGACGGCTCGGTAGATGTGCATCCGGGGAAATGCGTGTCGAGCAGAATGTGTAGGGACTCCTCACTAGAGTTGGTCCACGTGCCATCATTCTTTTTGAGGTAACCTACCGAGGGGGTAGTTTTTGAGAGAACTTTCCGGAGTCTTGCGGCCTCCAAAGTTACCTCGATTTCGGAGCAAAATTTTTGCCAGGAGGCTCTTTTAGCCTTCCTCGTTTCCTTTTTGTATAGTGCTAGACTGGTTTTATAGTCTGCCCAGTGAGTATCCTCCTTAGTTCTTGTGGCTCTATTGAATAGAGTCCTAAAAGTTCTACGAAGGGTGTCTAGTTGCTTAGACCACAAGGGGGGCTTTCTTTTTCCCCCTTGGTCTGGTAGAAGGGCATGCTGCCTTGAAGGCTTTGTTGCACGCATCCGTAAACCTGTTCACAAGACGGTTTAGGTTGTCTTCCGTGTTCGGGCAATTAGGGGCGTTAGGAGGGAGTAGCTCCTCCAGGGTTGTGTTATATTTTTCCCAGTTGGCTTTTCTGGGGTTGATATAGTCGGTTGGTTTGGGAATATCGAAGGATAATATCGTCTCGATATACCTGTGGTCCTAGAAGGAGTGGTCTCCTAGGACTCTCCAGCTCTTGATTGTGTCCAGCAGTTTGCTTGACACTAGCGTGAGGTCAATGACCTCCTGCCGATTTTTAATTATAAATGTGGGGTCGTTACCCCGATTGCATATGAATAAATTTGAGTTCAGGATGAAGCTGAACAGTGACTCACCCCTTACATTCGTGTCCGTGCTCCCCCATTGGGTGTGGTGGGCGTTGGCATCGCAACCTATAAGTAGGTCTTTGTCCGTCCTTTCGCTGTCGCTGGCTATTTTGCGAACAAGGTCGTTCGGAGGATCATCCTCTTCGTGGGCCATATAGGACGCCACCAGCCTGAGATGATTCCCTTTTAGTTATAGGCTTGCCGCCGTGTTATCGCCATCGCTATAATTATGGAGCAGAAAGATATTTAGGTGCTTTCTAGCAAGTATGCAGGTACGGATTTTACCTTCATTTTGGGATACAATGATCTTGAATTCCCTCGTCCCCAATCCACAGACCTTGCCTCCTACCACCCAAGGCTCCTGGATCAGGACTACGTCGGCTCCGCTTGCGTCTAGGCGGAGTATGAGAGCAGCCGATGCTGTTTTACAGTGGTGGAGATTTATTTGAAGGATCCTTAGGACCATCTTCAAGATTCTCCACCACCGTGATGTCCGCGTCCGAGTCATCTGAGACTCTCTCTCGGCACATTGACTCAAAGTCGAGCATCAGCTCTGTCTCTGAGGAGAAGCTTTCCTGGTCTGGCTTTAGCTCGTCGTCAGGCGCTTCGATCTCCGCAGCGACATCCTGCACGTCTGGGTTGACGACAGGAAGCGCCGCGGCCGCCGCGTCCGATTTGTACACCTTGATGGTGACCGAGCTGAAGCCGAAGTTTAGCTCTCCTTTTGCTGCCTCTATCGGGGCCAGCGACTCTTTATTGAGAACGAGCACTGCCTGGTTAGTCGGCCCTTGTGTCGTCTCAACCTACCTGGCTACCTTCCAATCTGAGGTTGGTAGTCCTGGGTTGCATCTCTGCAGCATCTTGAGGATGCGTTCTGGCTCCTTAAAGGTAGCCGGCACCCAAATTCTGGCCCTCGGTCTGCTGGGCACCTCGCTCCAGTCGACTGCGACGAGTTTCGCCCCAGCATTGACCTCGCCGACCTGCGCTACCGCCGCTTTATAAAGCTTTACAGAGCGCTCGTCTTCGCAGGCAATTATCTTAACATTGCCCTGGAACCACCCCATGTCCTTGCAGACTGGCGGAGGTCCAGGTTCTTTGTCGAGGAGTTCGAAGCAGCGTTCGGCCAGTGCCGCTTCCACCCACTTTCACTGACTCCTTGGGATTCTACCCTCTGCGCTGCCTTTGTCGAGGACACCAATTAGCATCCTCTCCTTGGCAATCTGCGCAAAGGAGACATTTGGCAGTACTCTGGAGCGCTTTGCTACCGGTGCTTATTTCGGTACTCTCCCGTGAGGGATGCCCGCTTATTCGCAGCTGACCTACCGAGGTAGGCCGATCGCTATCCGCAACACGCGACCCGCCCGGTGGCCTCAGCTAGGCCCCCTTTGAGCTACCTCACGAGCTCATCAGACATAACTGTAGCTGCTTCAAATGGATTATATAGTTCTTTTTATCAGTTAAGTCAGCTATTAGTTTTGTCTGATTTCCTCCTGGTGCAATCTTATTTTCGGGGCAAAAAGGTAAACTATTATGCTTATTATGAATATCATCAGGATATCGCATATCTACTTCTAAAATATATCCAACATCACTAGATGCCGATATGCTAAGAACGTTGAAAGATGAAATTTCATCGTTTCTTAGAAATTTAAAATTAGAAAATGGAAGGGGTTGACTCATAGCCCATCCATATAAGTTGTTGGCGTCAATATATGAAAGGAAATTTATGGGTTCGGTAGGCTTAAATTTATTATTTAAATATTTGTTATTTGCTGTTGCAATCCGTTGAGTACATTGGGACAACCCTCCACGAACAGCAGTTTTTAAAAAATTATAAATGTCAGGATCACTAACAAGTTCTAATTCTACCCTTGTGTATTTTAACATTGCATCCCATGAAACTGAAGGAGCAGTAACATAATTAATGGGGTCTAACCTGTACACTCGGGAACAAAGACTCCTAAAATTCTCAAATACATCAGCAAGAATTAAAACATCGCTTTCCAAATATAATTTTAAATAATCTCTAATAGATTTGCAATTAAATGCAAATAGATTTAAATTAAATTAAAACCTTCTGAGCAAAGTTGTAGTCTTCAACACTACATTCGTCATCATTCAGTGAATTATAAAAATTATCTCGCGAAGGAAGCAGGGATTCATCAAATTTTTCAAAACTATCCAAATAATCATAGGGAAATACTCGCTTTCGTCGTAGCATATCAAATTTTTCACCTTGATATTTAGTTTTCAAAATTTTAAAATTCGCTATGTTCATATAACTAGCGAGTTTTTCTAAGCTTGAATTTAAAAATCTATTTGAATCTATATATCTAATTTTATATTGATGAAGATAAGATTCATCGAGCTTACAAATTTGAGTTAACGCAATATATAACTCTTTATTGCAAGGAATGGGTCTTACTTCATCTTATATTGATGTAACAAATAAATGTATATCATAACGAGACAAGTTATGAAAAACTACCGGGAAAAAGGGATCGCTTAATCTAAATGTCTGTTTACACAGCTTATGAATAGGACCTACATATTGTCCTGTAAACTGATCAAAGAATTTTTCTCGATCATCATCAGAAATTTGTTTCTCGCAGGCATAGCAAACACCGTGTTCCTGGTAATCCTCATCCCAAATGTTAAACTGGTAGATTGGTTTTTTATAGGTCCTGAAATAACGAAATCATAATGTTTATGAGTTTATTGCCTTTGCTGGAATGTTAAAATATTTACCTTCGTATGTCCACATCTCATTTAGATGTTCATTGTATTTATGTACAATATAAAATGATGCTGCACATGCTGTATGCCTCTGTGCCATAGTAGTTGATGATTTTGATGGATCATTAAGATTTATATCGATTTATTTTCCAAAACTGCTTCGATGTCAGCATAAATTACTACTGGTGGAGATAGTTTTTTAGAAAAACTTTTGAATACAGTTTTGGTATTAGGTTCAGGATACAAAGCAGCAACTTTTCCACACTCTTTAGTGTCATGTATAGTATTTGTTGTACTATAAAATTGCAAGCAGTTCTCGCAAAAATATGCAGTATTATGGGATTTACTATGTTGTGAATAACATAATTTTCTCATGCACGTTATATATGCATAATGCATCATTTGCATATTATCACTATTAATTCCAAGCAAGTTTATGTGGTGAGTCCGAATTTTCTTAGTCCTCACTGTGGGTCCCACAACGTTTTTTCCATTCTCATCGACTTCATAAACATTGATGCTAAAATCCTCATTTGCTGATTCGAATCGCTTAATTCCTTTGCTTGTTATTGGAAACTCAATTCCGGAAAAATTTAATCTTACTCCTTCATAATAAATGATGTCTTGCCGTATGTTTCCGCATCGATAGGATGATGGTATTGTTAACTTATCTCGGGAAATTTTTTTTAATGCTGCTGTTTGATATATAGTTTTAAGGTGTGTTCCATAGGCTAATGATGCTAAAACACACCACTTGAAACAAAAATCATCGTCATTTTTAACATTTATGAGTGCATTTCGTGACTTAATTTTTTTGGGAGCTTGGATAAACCTGTTTGCAGCGATATGCTCTAGTTTTATCATGGTAAGTTCAAAATATTTAAAACACTTTATTGCCCAACCTGAATCCTTCTCCTGGAATTCACTGCTGAGAGTTATCAAATTTTCTATGGTATCATTTAGATGATCATCAATCAGCTCGTTTTCATATATTGGTTTGTATGGAGTAATGAAATGCTTCATTGTTTCTGTTAAGCTTTCATCATCAGTGTTTTTAACGTATAATCCATATACTTTTAAATTGTATTTTATGGATCTGTACTCACTCATGCAGTGACGCAATAAATTGATAATATCATTTTTGCAATCATGAAAAAACTCTTTTAAATCAATCTGTTCACTTTTATTTGAGTGAACACGATATGATTTTAAAGGAAATCGCGACTCCGTTGAAATTAAAATAACGTTTTCATTTTCTCTAGTTGAGCTGATCTTGCATTCTTATGTTTGTCCGATATCATATGGCGTCTTTCCCTAGACGAAGGGTAACTTTCACCGCAAATTGAACAGTCAATAATCCTTAGTTCCATCGGAGTATCCAATCGAGGCCGTTTTGAAGCTCCTGACGTTGAAGGACCTTGAAGATCACTTGAATTAGATCCTTTGCTCATAAGAATCTCGAAAGCATTCCTAGGTCCCAAGCATGCTTCATAATGACTATCAAACTCTATTAAGTCGATGGACTTAGAGCAAAGGTCACACTCCACATTATTACGCAAATCAGAGCATCTCTCATAATGAGATTGAAACTCTGAAAAGTCAACGGACTTATCACACATGTTGCACTTAACTTTTGATGCCATTTTAAGTTAATTTTTTTTTTTGTATCGAACTAACCACTTTCACTATTGAAATAGGACTAAGGGTTTCCTTTTTAAATGGTATCTTTTTAGGCCCCCAAACACCTTCTTAATCTTTTATATCCAAAACAAACAGTACCTGCTCCCAAACCTGTTTCAAACGATTCCTACTGGTTCAATCTAATAATATGAGGGAAAGGTTACAACCTCTATTCTACCTGAAATCCACTTATTCTTTTTGTGTAATCCTCACGTGGAAGAAACCTGTTTCAAACGAATCCTATGATTCTCTTGTAATAAGAGGAAGTGAAATTCAACCAATCAAAAGTAAAACAGAAAACATTTAAAATAAATATTGGTTAAATGTGTTATATTTATTATATACATATGTATATATTATTTTTAGAAAAATATATAAAATATTCTTATTATATAAATATGTATTCGTATTATAAAAATTTCGCCTCAGCTAATTTTACCGCAGCAATTAAGTCATCATCATCTTCGTCCCGAAGTAGTTCCTGGAGTTGAGATCTTTTATCATCATCCTGATCATCTACTAAATCGAAAATGTTGTCATCATCCGGGAAAATGTATGATGGATTATCATTATTAGGCGTTGCATTCCTTGGGTCATCGTCGTCATCATCCCATTTAATGTCACTCAACCAGGTCAAGTTGCTCTCGAGATAGGTTTGGGTCTTAATCCCAAACATCAAGGACAGGTCTATGGAGCTCGGCTGAGAGTCCAGATTTATGGTTGATTCCGGTTGGGAATCGATAAAAATGATTTCGAGGTCATCCATCGTTGTTGAAAGATTACTAGTTTATGTACTAGCTGTTAGCTGTGAGTAGTTATTATACAGGCACATTGCTATGGACAAGCTACTTATAGTAAATATACGGCCGTCCCTTATCCTTACTACTTGGTGGCGCCACCTATCGGTGATAATGTGAACTAACTTCGATCTCAATCCTCCTTCTCAACCATGTAAAATCCTCTCAAATCGATCCTTCGCTCATTTATATTCTCTCTCCTCCCTCTTACTGTCAATGAACCTGTTTTTACGATTGGTCCCGTGTTGTGATTCAAACAACCCTCAAACAGGTAGGTCATCCCTTTGCAATGAATCTAATGTGATACTTTAGAGGTATTTTTTAAGTGTTTCCTGAAAAACGGTTTCGATGCCCTTGAACCTTTCTACTTTCTCTATAATTTATATTCCTCCTTTGTGTACCTAACACTGTCCCATAGCAAAGTGCCTATATAATAACTACTTGGGATTTACTATGTTGTGAATAACATAATTTCCTCATGCACGTTATATGTATATGCATAATGCATAATTTGCATTTTATCACTTTTAATTCCAAGCAAGTTTATGTGGTGAGTCCGAATTTTCTTAGTCCTCACTGTGGGTCCCATAACGTTTTTTCCATTCTCATTGACTTCATAATCTTCTTTCTCCTTCATAATAAATGATGTCTTGCCGTATGTTCTGGCACCGATAGGATGATGGTATTGTTAACTTATCTCGGGCATCCACAATTTCAACGAGGGGGAACGTTGTGAGTTGCTGCGTACACCGCAATTCTACATTTATACCCGATACTAAGTCAGTATGGCTCTCCTCCGGCAGACGCCGCTAATATTAAGCGACACGACAAAGAGTGCGTGCGAGAGAGACAGAAAATCAGTCTGAGCGTGACGTCGGGCGCTGCTTAGCCAGTGCAAATTGATTTGTTTCCTTTGGCTATAAAAATGATCTGATCTGATTCAGATTCAGCAATCCGATATAATCGTAGAGAATGACCATATCTTCTAGACTGCAGAATCTGAACTGGATCGTATCAATATTATAGCCAGAATGAAGAAAACCATTTTTTCTCTAACACACAAGTATCATAGCCGGCTTTGCTTAGCGCCAAACATTAGCAACTAGATCTCAGAGACTATAAGAGCTAGAGAAACCAAATTTTGTATGCACATTCCTATTATATCGAACCTGCATTTCAAGTTTTACAGCAGTTTTACTGCTTCGTAAACAGTAAGCGTAGAACGTCCGCACACCCATCCTCGCTATCATTTTGTAATACGTCGGCCAATAATGATCAGGCAATTGTCGATCTTTTTGCCCAATTTTTCCAAACCACCTATTCTGAGGAAAGCTACTCTGGTCATCCGTACACATACGGTTTACCGAGGTCTAACGGCATTTTCAGTCCCTTGTTAAATTAATGTTCTTTACTTCATGATCTTCGACTAGTTAAGCCGGTGTTTTCACCGGGTCCAGACGGGGTTCCAGGTTGTGTACTCAGGTACTGCGCCGAGGCTCTGTGTGGATCTTTGCTTAAACTATTCACCCTGTCCATTGATTCTTCTTGCTTCCCCCCGATCTGGAAGGAATCGTTTATAATTCCTCTCCATAAAAAAGGTAGCAAGTCTGATGCAAAAAATTATAGAGGTATAGCAAAGTTATCCGCTATTCCCAAAATGTTTAAGAAGGTATTAACTCCGCACTTGCAACATCTCTGCAAGTCACTTATATCTCCAACTCAGCATGGATTTATAAGGCGGCGATCAATCACCACGAACTTGTTAGAGTTTACCTCTTTCATTATTAAAGGCTTTCAAGGTAACTTACAGACGGATGTTATTTACACCGATTTTAGTAAAGCATTCGACTCTGTAAACCATTCCCTTTTAGCGCATAAACTTGACCTTTTAGGGTTTCCGCCCAACCTCCTGAGATGGATTTCGAGCTATCTTTGTTCCAGGTCTCAAAGAGTCCTCTTCAAAAACTCCTTCTCTTTACCAGCAAAGGAGTTCCACAGGGCAGCCATATAGGCCCCTTACTCTTCACCCTCTTTATTAATGACTGGCTTTCTGTATTAACATACTCTCGAGTACTTATGTATGCGGATGATGTTAAACTGTGTGTTCAGTACAAGGACATTTCATTTCATTCTCGCTTGCAATCCGATCTCAATAACTTTCAGTCATGGTGTTGTGCAAACTTGTTACACCTTAATGCCTCGAAAGGCAAAGCTATGACATTTCATCGTTCTAGCCCTTTGTTGGCTCCCTATACCCTATGTGGTGGTACTCTTGTTTTCCGATCACATTTTACCATTTCTACCATGGTAAATAAGGCCATGGGCGTGCTTGGGTTTATAAAGAGGTGGTCAAAGGAATTTGACGACCCCTATATAACAAAGACTCTCTATACCTCGCTTGTTCGTCCGATCTTAGAATACGATCTCCTGTGTTTGGTGCGGGTGTAAGACTCCCATCTTACTCTAGTAGACTACTATTAGTAAACTTCCCATCCTTAGTTAACCGTAGACAAATGCTTGGTGTGATATTTATGCTCAACTTGATCGGGGGTGACATAGACAGCCCTAATCTGTTGAGCCGCATAAACTTCACGATTCCTATTAGACTGACTAGAAATTGTATACCGTTGTTCTTTCCACTTTGTAGATCGAATTATTCCTTGCATGAACCGTTTAGGGTCTTATGCTCGGATTATAATTCCCTCTACCATATTATATCCACCACTAATTCTCTTCCTCTTATTAAATTATTAATCCTTACACACCTTTCTATTAATTAGTAACTGTAGTGGTATTTGTATTTTGATTGCATGCTTAGTTTCTTAGTAAGTTTAGTGCTAATTTTCCTCGAATGTTAGTCTAATAGCTATCTTTCTTGCATGTTCGCGTTTGGTTCGGCTACGCACCGTGCTTCATGCAGCGCCCCTCGGTCTGCTGGTTTCACACGGGCCACTTGACGGTGCAGTAACTGCATCGCCTCTTGAAAGATGCAGTCATTGCATGTCAACGTCCAAGAATAGAAAAAAACTTCGCCTTACCCCTTTCCGCCTCCGTAAATAACGAAAATCTGTGGCATCCACAGATTTCAGAGACTTTTATACCTGACTGTAGAGCTCTCACTGTTACAAAACTATTTGTAATTTTTCACTGCCGAACTCACTGTTACAAGTGTATTTCTTTGTGCTCACTGTAGAGAGCTCACAGCTACAAATGTGCTTCAAAATTTCGCCCCACCTCCTTCCACCCCACAAAAGACTAAAATCTGTGGCAACAACAATTTTGAAGATAGGAGAAAATTAAAAACGCACAATCATAGAGAATGGCCATATCTAACAGACTGCCGAATCTTGCCGAATCCGAATCAGATCGGATTATTATTCTAGCCAAAAGTAACAAATCAATTTGCAGTGGCTACGCAGCGCCCGTAGACACGTTCTGAGTGATTTTCTGTCTCTCTCGCACGCACTCTTTGTCGTTTAATGTAGCCATACTGACTATGTATCGGGTATAAATGTAGAGTTGCGGTCCCAGCAGCAACTCACAACGTTCTCCCTCGTTTTTAATGTTGCTGTTTCATATATAGTTTTCCATAGGCTAATGATGATAATCACTTGAAACAAAAATTGTGATTAGTCAGCTCTCACTGCGTTCGGTCGTGTTTTTGCTATGTCGCTTTATTACTGCTCGGAATGCAATTCGGACGTAACTGCCGCTCAGCTTCGTTGCTTTGAGGCTGTCCGCTGTTCTTCTTTGTGCCGCCGAGCGTTTCATTTGCATGACGTGTGGTTGCGAATGACTCGCATTCGAAAATAGATGAGCTTAACGACAAGGTTCTGAAGCTTGAAAACCATTATCGGGGGGGTCTGAAGTCTGATTTTCAGACTCTTTCGATCAATTCTCATGAGCGCGTGAAGCCGATGGCTCCAAGAAAGGATTCCAATAGGCCAAAGCCGGCGATCGACTTAATGTCTCCACGGTTAGTGGCCGCCACCTTGGGATCAGCTGCTGCTCCCCAACCCGATTTGGAGTTGGATATGGCTGACCCTCGTTTGGACCCATCTTCCGTGGCCGCTAACAGGACGGCACCGCCACTTTCTGAGGCCGTGCAGATGGATGGTGCCAAGTCTATACGAATTTTTTTCCAAAATATAGCGGGCATGCGCACCAAGGCTGTCATCGTGGCTACCTCCACGTGTGACTTCGACATTGTCATTTTGGTTGATACCTGGCTCAATTCAAACTTTTTCGACAACGAATACTTCGATCCTAGCTTTTTCGAGGTGTTTCGTAGGGACAGAGATTGTGCCAAAACGAAATGCTGCAGAGGAGGTGGGGTCATTGTGGCCGTCAGATCGGATTTGTCTCCTGGATGGAGACTCTGGCCAGTTGGAGACGCTATTTATTAGCGCATCCTACATTCCACCGAATAGCAGCTATGAAATATACAAGGCGCACACATAGAACATTGCCAACATTTATAGTAATCTGCGAGACCGTCAGCACCTCTGCGTTGTTGGCGACTTCAATTTGGGTTCGTTGGTATGGTTCGGCGATTTGCAGTCATCGGCTATGATACCTAGTAATGTACATGTCGAACGAGATTCTTTTCCTAGATGACTGTTTTCGTATGGGCTTATCCCAAGTAAATAATTTTTTTAATAGGCTAAATAAGATTCTAGACTTAATTTTTGTTAGTTCGGATATAGATTTCCATGTTACATGTTGCGAACTCCCCATAGCTGAATGTGACATGCATCATATGCCGTTGGAATTCTTAGTCAATTTCCATTTTTATTCGCCCTAGGCAGAACCATTTTATGAATGCTTCTTTTCTACTGTAAGCCTGAATGCTATTCGGGATAGTATGTTAAATGTTAATTGGGCTTCTGTTCTCTCGCATGCTAGTGTAGACACGTCCTATAATGTTTTCCTGCATACGGTCCGTCGTATTATTGGTAACAATGCTTCAAAAAGGGTGTATGGCATGGCTCCTATAGACTACCGTGGTATACGAAGGGTGTTATGAAATATACGAATCTTCGTAATAAGTACTTTAAACGATTTGGTAAGACTCGGGACCCTGTAGATTGGGCGAGGTATGTGCAACATAAGAGGGAGTTTGCTTTTAAAGGAAAATTTTTGTATAACCAATATATTGCCGACGTTGAGAGGGAACTTAAAGTCAATCCCAGGTCGTTTTGGCATTTTATAAATTCCAAAAGGTCAACGAGCTTTCGTCCTTCTGTTATGAACCTGGGTAGCTTGAGCGCTAATACGGATAATGGTATAGCAAACCTTTTTGCTTCTTTCTTTAGCTCAAATTTTGATCCATATGCAGCTTGGCACAGTTTCGATGTCTTAAACTCTATTCCTTCGGTGGTCAATATTGGCACACTTGATTTATCGGAAGAGGCAATTGATGAGTTCGATAATTCAAATAAACCCGACTGTGATGGCATTTCTGCCTTCCTGCTTCGCAACTGTGTTGTAGCGTTCTGTGAACCTCTCAAAATTCTATTCACAAATTCGCTGTTAACGGGTCGGTTTATTGGCAAGTGCAAAGCTGCCACGTTTACGCCAATTGCCAGAAAGATCACCTTCCTCATGAAGTCGTACATTGGCCCAAATCAGCATGGTTTGATGCCGGATAAATCAAAGACCACTAATCTCATCGCTTTCAGTAATTTCTGCACTCGTGTCTTTGAAATGCACTCTCAAGTAGATGTTGTGTATACTGACTTTGCTAAAGCCTTTGACAAAGTCTCCCTGTGTGCCCTAATAGCCAAGCTGCATCGGTAAGGGATTCATTTCTGCCTGCTCAGTTGGTTTAGATCATATCTTGAGCTGCGAGAGTATGTCGTATTGGTAAATGGAAAGCCTTCGGACCCATTCTTGGCTACTTCCGGCCTTCCACAGGGAAGTGCACTTGGTCCACTTCTGTTCTTAATTTTTATCAATGACATATGTCTCAGCACTCAAGCTTCTGAGCATCTGCTTTATGTTGATGATCTTAAAATCTTCCGATCTGTCAAAACCTTAGGCGACAGTATCCTTCTTCAGCGCGACCTGGATAGAGTTGTTCGTTAGTGCAGACTTAATTCGCTCCCACTCAACATTAGTAAATGTTACTTCGTTTCTTTTAGCAAAGTGTGTATTCAATGTGCTGGCCTCATATTCAATAGATGGCCATCCTCTCTTAAAGCATACGGAGATACTTGACCTCGGGGACTTATTTGACTCAAGATTTCTTTTTGCAGAGCATCTGAATTTGATATTGCCAAGAGCCTATGCAATGTTCGGTTTTGTTTAGCGTAATTTATCCCAATTCAGGGACCCATATACGAAGCTAAGTACGCTTCCATGGTCTGGAATCCCACCGGGGTCGTTCAAATTTCGCGCATCAAAAGACTTCAAAGAAAGTTTCTGAAATTTGCACTCCAGCCTCTGCCTTTTCCATTCCGATGCCGTCCTATGAGTGCAGATGTCGCCTCATGCAGCTCTCCTATCTCTCTGATCGAAGGACCATTGATTATCAGATCTTTATTTATGACCTTTTAGTGGGTAACATCGATTGCCCTGACCTGCTTAGTAGGATTAGCTTCACTACGCCCGCCAGGTGCCTTAGGACCCATGCACCCTTTGCAGTTGATCTCCACCGGACCAATTATGGCTTTAATGAGCCCATTTTTAGGGCGCTTCGGCAGCACAATGCGCTGCCAGCTGGGATGCGTATTGACTTTTGCCAGGTGAAAGGAGCCGTCAGACGGTTGCTTGTAGATTTCTTTGTGTTCCATAATTAGTTTCTTAATGTTATTTTTTGTTGTGTGGTAAGATAGAAATAAGTTAGCCTAGCCAAATAAGGAGGTTTGATTCCGTTGGCGAATAATAAATAAATAATATCATCGTAATTCTTAACATTTATTAGTGCATCATTTAGGTGTTCATCAATCAGCTCGTTTTCATTTATTGGTTTGTATGGTGTAACGAAATGCTTCATTGTTTCTGTTAAGCTTTCATCATCAGTGTTTTTTACGTATAATCCATATACTTTTAAAGTCAAATTTATTGATCTGTACTCACTCATACAGTGACTCAATGAATTGATAATATAATTTTTGCAATCATGAAAAAACTCTTTTAAATCAATCTGTTTACTTTTATTTGAGTGAACACGATATGATTTTAAAGGAAATCGCGGCTCCGTTGAAATTAAAATAACGTTTTCATTTTCCTCTAGTTGAGCTGCTCTTGCATTCTTATGTTTGTCTGACTTCATATGGGTTCTTTCCCTAGACGGAGGGTAACTCTTACCGCAAATTGAACAGTCCATCGGAGTATCCAATCGAGGCCGTTTTGAAGCTCCTGACGTTGAAGGGCCGTGGAGATCACTTTAATTAGATCCTCTGCTCATACGAATCTCAAAAGCATTCCGAGGTCCCGAACATGCTTCATAATGAGAATCAAACTCTATTAAGTCGATGGCAGAGGTAGAGGCAGAGCATCTCTCATAATGAGATTGAAACTCTATAAAGTCGACGGACTTTTCACACATGTTGCACTTAATTTTTCATGCCATTTTAAGCTTGATTTATTTTTCTTTTAACTGACCAATTTCACTATTGAAATAGGATTAAGGGGTTTCTTTCTAAATGGCATCCTTTTTATCGCTCCCAAACACCTTCCTAAAATTTTGTATTGAAAACGAACAGTATCTGCTTACAAACCTATTTCAAACGATTGCTACTGAGTAAATATAATAATTTGATGTAACCTGTGCCTCTATTCTACCTGAAATCCACTTATTAGTTTTGTGTAATCCTCACTTGGAAGAAACCTGTTTCAAACAAATCATATGATTCTCCTCCTGACCAAACCCTCTTCAAATTTAATCAATCAAAATTAAAACAGAAAACTTTGAAAATAAATAGTGTTTAAATGTGTTATATTTATTATATACAGGGAGCGCCATCTTTTAGTACGGTATGGAAACATCGAATAACTTAAACAAAAAAAACCGATTTCCATAAGTGAGGTATTTTTATTTGGTTTGGTTCTTTACAATATATTTAGACTATGTTTTGAAAAAAATATCAATTAAATGGCCACCTCTATTAGCAATTACAAATTGCGCTCTTTTTTCTGCGTTTGCCATTACCTAACGATATTGATGGATGTTGGCTCATTATGTCTGCCCGCAAATGCGAAATAATGGTCTAAACGGCTACTGGTATCAACAAGACGGTGCGCCATGCCACACAGCCAATGAAACAATTCAGCTTCTGCAACGAAAATTCCCAGGACGTCTGCTATCAAAAAGAGGCGATATTGACTGGCCACCCAGATCGCTTTCTAAAAAGTAAGGTTTACGCCAACAAGACTCCGACTATAGACTAGATTAAGGCAAACATTCGTTCCGAAATCAACGCTATAACACCAGTGATGCCAGACCTAGGTCTGGCGACCATCGAGGAGGCAGCCTTGCGCTAGACGACTCTGAGGAAGAGGAGGACCGTGAACTGACAGTGATGGTCAACCCGTCGTGTGAGGTGGATTCAGCCATCATGATACTAAGGGAGCTGCAAATCAACCTCCATAAAAGCAGGATAGCGTCGGCGGAACTTATGCTCATCCTATCCTCATTACCACAGGCCCGCACCACCGGACGAACAAAGGAGTCTGGTGACAGAAGCCAGCTCCAAACACCACCAACTTTTCATTGGTGCGGATGGCAATGCCCAACATCAATGACATAAATTAGTATCAACTAACTTCGACGTAGCAAACGTGGAGAAGGAACAACCCTCGTCAAATGTTCTAGACCTATCTCTCGTAACGGTAAAGAGTAGTTGTATCTGGCTGTTTCGAACATCATCCTTCTCAGATCATAAGTACATTCAGTCTAATTGCGGTTTCAACTATTCTTCGAAGAAAACAGTTTATAGAAAACCGCGGAATTCAAAGTGAGAAAAGTTGGAAAAGACTGTTATTTCGAAGCCCGCGAATCCAGCGAATGATATAGAGAAATAAGGACTAAGGAACATATCCACTTAGTTACTGGATGCCTACCACGCATCGTTCGAACCTCCAAGAACAAATAAGAGGTCCAAGCCACTCCGGTGGAACCGGGATCTTTCTCTCCAAAGGAACAATGTCAAGAAATTCTTTAAGATCGCCAAAAAATTTAACGAACAGATTGTCAATGACGAATACGATCCTTCTACTCCGATATCAAGAAAGTACCTGAAACGGAAAGGCTTCAGAAACTGCTTTCAAATCAGCCCATCATACAGAGTCCATTAAAGCTATATGACAGACAGTGGACATAATCCTTAACAGCACTAAAGAAGGCGTTTTTCCTGGATGCACTGAGGCATGATGCAGGTGACCAAAGACGTAATAACCCCATGGCTTTCCGCAATATGCTCAGCATAGCTAGCTAAGGGCAACATCCGTTGGAGAACCAATGGAGAACATCGAGAGTTGTCTTCCTCCATTCGCTTCTAGCTCTTGCTTAAGCCGGTTGTGTTTTTTTCTTGCTCCTGCATTCTGCGCCCTTTGCTTAAATATCAAACAACATTGTTGTCACTTTGTTTTGATATATCATCGTATCTCTTTAATTTGATTTTACTTTGTGTTAATCAACAGTGTTTCGTTTGTAAACAAGTGTTTAATATAAATACAATATTCGCAACGTAACGCATTGGACTCGTGCAGGCAATTTGTTATTGTTTTTTGCCCAGTTTTTGTACATTCCTATTTTTACACAGTTTAACTGTCCATAGTTGAACTCTAAACATTAAACATTAAACATTAGAAATTTTTAATAATAATTATTGTTCGGAGCAGCAACCGCCTCTCACGTCTCTCTTAAGTTTTATGTTATCGCGCTCATCCTATGTACGCTCTCAGTGCATACACGCAAACACCTATGTAAAAAAACACCTGTTATAAGCCACTGCTTCGACCCTTCAATCTGTCTAGTCGGTCGTTCCTCATTGAGGCAGTCGGTCAGCAGTCCTCTTCGTCGACCAAAACGCCTAATACCTAAAATCGAAGTTCACGGCCACGGCCTCTGACAACAACACACAAACAATATCGAATAATAAACGCCAAATTGTAACTGTGGAGATAATGTTTTGTATCCCCAATCGGCCGACTAATTACTTCGAATTAAATAAAACTCGGCGCAGAAATAAAATTACGGTATGTTCTTTAATGCGTGACATCCAAATTGCAAGTGTGGCTTGCGTGCCCTTTACATTGCCGCTCCGATCGCTAAGCGCAGATTCGCTCGGCCGACGTCGGTAGGCAGACGCAAAGCGGAGATAGCGAAGAGCGAGCTGGCAGAGAGCGTTTAGCAGGGCAAGCACGCGCAAATCCTTAACAAACAAATGAGTGACATAATAATAATAATAATAATAAATAAGACATAAGTAACAAACAAAATAAGCGGCTGGGGGCCAAGAATTAGGTGCTATTTGGCAAGCAGCTAATCGGCTGGGTTCTGCTCCGAACAGTAACCTTAACAACGGAGCAATTTTTATTTTGTAAATGTGGAGTCAGAGTTGCCGAAAAAGCTCGGTAGCCTCCAACATTTCGGTACCCCGACGTGATCGCCGTGGACTTGTCGTGTGTTAATTATGTTTCGTGCAGTTCGTTAAATCAAATTCGAAGGTTTAAGGTGACATTTGCGGAACATATCGAACCAAAGATCGTTGTGGCCGACCGTGGCAGTTCTAGCAACCCGCTATTCTTTTCCGCTTCTCTTTAGACATCTGCTTCTGCCTGCGCTGCGCACTGTCGAGACCGGCTGCATAGAGCTCCAAGTGTTGTCCGTTAGTTTTTCATCGCTTCCTCCTTCGCCGTTTGCTTCAGCCAACTCTCTCTCGAATTCGAACTCGAAACAGTGCTAAACATCTTCGTTCGCTTGTGCATAACTGTTGGTTTTTTTCGGTCGTTGCTTTGTTGCTTTGCCGGCGCATACATTTTGGACATACATTAAATTGATTTCGTCTGAGATCGCGCCGAAACCATGGGCAAATGGGAACCATGGAAAAAATAATAGAAGGAGTGGATCAGTGAAATACCAGGAAAATTTGACTCGTCCATCTTATCTTTGAGGACCATTCTACAGCGTGAGTTGGGCAATCGTTCGCCGCCCACGCATTGTTCCACTTTCAAATGCACCCAAGTGAATCCCGGTTTCTACAGCTGCAGCTGTCCAAGTTCAGCGAAGACTATACAGAGTGGACACGCTTCTATTCCCTGTTCACAGCTGTTATTGATAGTGAAGCTGAGCTGACTTCTATCGAGAATTTACAGCATTTGCGGTCTTGTTTGAGCGAAGCGGCGTTTGACACCATTAGATCGTTGGAGATGAGCGAGGCTAATTACAATGCCGCATTGGGATATTTTCAAAAAACGATTTGCTAATAAACGTCTCATTCTACAGGCACACGTTGGAGAAATATTTGGGCTGGCGCGTGGGGACTCATCTGTTGTTCAGCCGCGGGCGCTTAGTTACGACGCCACCTCACATCTGCGCGCGTTGAAAGCGCTGGCAACTCTGGAAGAAATAGCCGTACCCTTGTAGGCATTCACCACTCCATGCATCCATCTTCTGCGTTTTCTTCGTCCAACAGAGCCCTTCCATACTCTTTCTTCAATTGAGCCGCAGCCAAATCATACCGTCATGGTAGCATTGTCGCCCTTCTCGACGCAAGTTCGTATATCCCAGCGTCCGTCTGAGCCTGTTCTATTAGCCACCGTCGTCGTTCTCGTCAAAAACAGCGCTGAAACTTTCATGCCATGTAGCGCATTGTTGGACTCGGGCTTGCAATTGCATTTCGTAACTACTCGTCAAGCTAGTCAGCTTCAACTGCGAAACACTAAGTCGCTTACTGCAGTCTATATCATAGGAGATGCTAGCTTCTCAACTGAAGGTTTATCGGTGGATCTCGTTCTGAAATCGCAGATTTAATATTTCAACACTATCATCACTGCCGTTGTTGCCCAGAATATTACGGACAGTCAACTCTGCATCTCTGTCTATACCTTTGAATATCCAGCTTGCTGACCCTTTGTTCCATAAGCCGCAGCGGATTGATCTGCTCATGGGAGCCGGACCTTTCTTTGAGTTGCTATGTGTGGGACAAACTCAGCTGGCGCCTGGATTACCTTTGCTGCAGAAGACACATCTCGGATGGATTCTATCTGGTGGCGGGCACTCCGGCCCCAACTCTCCGTCGTTTATCGCAACCAAATCTTCGGATGACACTAATCACAGCACTCGGCTGATGACTTGGTTCGTCAATTTTGGGTAGTGGCGCACATCTTTGAGCCAATCGCTAGGGCAACAAAGGAGGAACTTCACCGGGAGGAACACTTCGTCAACCATCACACTCGCTTACTCTCAGGGGAATACTCTGTTCGCTTGCCTATGAAGCGAAGCTTAGAGTCCTTGGGAGATTCCTTTTTGCAAGCAAAGCGGCGCTTGAAAAACTTGAAGCGTACGTTCGTGCGTAATCCAGCTCTTTATGAAAAATATTCGGCATTCATGAAGGAGTATCATATGTCTCTGGTGCCCAAGGAAGATAGGTACAAGTGCAAATATTTCTTGCCACATCATTGCATCATTAAAGAGGACAGCTCCACAACAAAGCTGAGGGTCGTATTCGACGGCTCTGCAGCTACCACATCTGGTCTTTCGTTAAATGATCTGCTTATGTCTGTTCCTACCATTCAAGCCAAGCTATTTCCCACTCTCATCCGTTTTCGTACACTTTTGTATAAGCACATCAACTCATTTGGAGACAATTTGCTCATCTTTGGTTACGTTCAGAAGTTCATCAGTAGGACGAAGTCACCGTGTGATCCTCGGATCACTTGCTATGTCGAATCGTTCAACGGGCCCACCTGTATCCTGAGTACCTTGCTCTGCGGAAAGGGACCTGCGTAGAGGCAATCATTTTACAAAAGGACGTTCGCCAACATTACGCACTTTCATCGAAATCATCACCTGGTCCGCTGTCGCTACTTGGAGCGGTTCGCTTACAGTTTTGGCCCATCGGCGGCATGAAAACTATGGCTCGCGCCTTACGAAAATGCGTCATCTGCTGCCGGTCCAGACCTCGTCTTGTGGAACACATCATGGCTGACCTACCGAAGGATCGAGTACAGGATTCGCCTGCATTCAGAGTCACTGGAATTGACTACTCCGGTCCCTTCCACTATAAGCCAGATGGGCGCAGTCGAGCTCCGATGAAATATTACATCTGCGTGCTCATCTGTTTTGCAACAAAGGCCGTCTGGTTGGAATTTTTTGAGCGCCCTCAAACGCTTCGTTGCCACGCGCGGTATTCCCCGGCTTCGACTGGAGATTCATACCGCCTCGCTTGCCGCATTTCGGCGGATTGTGGGAGACAGCAAGAAGACGGCCAAGCAGCATTTCTATCGCTCCTTGGGATCGTCACTGCGACGAGCTGCAGACTTTGGTTTGCCAAATCCAGGCTGTAATGAATTCTCGTCCTCTTATCTCGATTTCAGAAAACCCCGAAGATCTTGGCGACCTTACACCCGAACATTTTTTAATTGGTCGTCCGCTGATGGAGTTTCCTGAGCCAGACGTTGCGGGTTTCAACTTAAATCGACTCGATCGCTGGCAGCGAGTCTCCTGTGCACCAACCCCTCGACCTCATCAAGGATGAGAACCTGCCACCGTTGAAGTGGCCCTTGGCGCGGGTGATCGAAAATCACCTAAAATTGAAGTCCACGGCCACGGCTTCCAACAACTCTAACACACAAAAAATATCGAACAATAAACGCCAAATTGTAACCTTAAAAACGGATCAATTTTTAATTTGTAAATCTGGAGTCAGAGTTTCCGAAAAAGCTCGGCAGCTTTCAACAATAATAATAATTTATCTGTATGGTTAATTTAATCCAAGTTGATGTACGGCTTGGATTGTCAAAAATAAAAACAGTTTTTAAACAGAACTAAGCGGTGGCGTATCTGGTACATTGAAAGTAAAAAAATTATCTCCGGCATCGAGAAGTTATTTAGTGAAGTGGAGCACGAAACAGCGTCAACAACAGCAGCAGATGACAATTTATTAAATTCCAGTAAGATAACTTAAGTTAAGGTGTTTTGTGAAAAATAATAAAGTCATGTGGGCAACAACGGCTAGTTGTCGATCCCAGGGCTGAAGTGAAGCGCAATCTGTCGGAATTAAAGGAAGGCTCGATGTTGTAGGTTTTGGTGATATCGGAGGGAGCAGAGATCCATTGACCGAGCATTGACCTACATCTGTACATCTGTAAAAAAAACTAACACATTTAACGAACAGAATCTAATAAAATCTGCAATCAGCCTTTGGACCGCAGTTTAGCCGTGCGTAACGCGGGGGTCACACCAGCCCACCATATTTTATAAAATATTTTTAAAAATTTATCCATTGTTTTCTGTCCCGGGGACCCTTAATAAGGGCTCTTGTTAGGTTAGCCTCGGTAGGGGTCTGAATGAAATGAAATCATATACATATTATATTCAGTCATCTACATATATTACATTCATTACGTATTAGTAACCGTATTGCAACAAGATAAATGAATTACATATTGCATTACTACATAAGCAGTTTTGGCGTGTGCGATGTTGTCGCCGGAGCTTTCTGTTCTCGCACGCGGCTCTCTTGTACAAGATCGGCTCTGCTTTGGAGTTTTTTGTTCTTCTGTTCCCTCACATTTTATGAAAGTAGCACCATCGGCATCCAGCATTTTCGTGGAAATTCGCACGACAAACCAGTGGTCTACAGTGCATCTTTGTTGTCTCGGCTAAAGGCATTGGTTTTTTGTTTTGGGTGGTTTCATGCGACAAATAGGATTCATCTTAAAAAAAAAGGAAAGTTTTCGGAAAATATATGCCGAATTCACAGGTATGTTAGTACGAAAAAATGAGTATTTCTGTATTTCTCTAGTTGCCCACTGGTCACAATTTTTGGCACTTTGTGAATGGGAGTACCAATCAAATTAAAGATAAAGCAATAAAATAAACCATAGTGAACAGCCAGAAACATAAAATAATTATTATATGTGGAATATTGGTGAAATGAAGAAATGTGCCAATTGATGAGGGTTTACTGTACTCGCTAATCAGACGCACCGGTCATTGCCGCTGTTTTCAATTCTCTTTTGCAAAGTACCGCTCATTGGTTCTGCCTTTACTTCGGTAACGTTATCGTTGCCCCAAATTGTGTATAACTTGGCGGCGTTTGGTTGTCTGCATTGACAGCATTGCGTTCTTTTTGCTCTTTGTGTAAATCAATACCGTGGCACGCTTTGTGACGGCAGTGACCCTGAAGTATTTCGCTTACCCATTTTCTATAACCCTCTTGAATTAAGAAAAAGTGCAAGAATGTGTGAAAAGGTAAGGGAAATAGTTACCAGGGAAGGAGGTTCGAAAGAAGGAGGGGGTGCAAAAGACCTGAAAAAGTTAGTGAGAGCAATGCAAATACACGATAAGCTGATGGGCGATCTTAGGCGTATGAGAACGGCCCTAGAAAAGTTGATGGACATATAGGCAGACGTGGATTGTTTGAATCAAAACAACGATCTTCGAGTATCGGTAGAGAATATGTGTGTTACCACAAAGGCTCTGTACATGTCTGCACTTAAAGAACCCGAGACATAGCGAATACAGAGGAGAGATAGGAGTAACCAGCATCATTCATCATTGATCATTCACACTTGAAACTTTTTTTGATTTAATGTGGGTAGTCCATTAAAAAGCAAGTTCCGAACATCTATCAATCCAAAAAACATTGTTGGGATGCATTGTATCAGGCAAATATAAAGAATCAACGCAGCATATTGTATGCAATATCGCTGTTGGTAGCGATCATTGTTATCTCGACTCTCTAGTGGAGCGCTTTTGGGAATTGGAACATGTCTCAGAGAAGTCGAAGGCTGTACATACAGCTGAACAATTGGCAAACTTGCAAGGGTTCAGTGTTTGCATGACATGTATATGAAGTTTATAATGGAGTATCTCATCCTTGGCCTTATGTCATTAATTCCAGTCACTCTTCCAGGACACCATTACTTTAGTCCACATCAATATATCCTGAGACCTGATTGTAAAACCACCAAGCTACTCGTCGTTTTCGATGCATCGAGCAAAACGTCGACTTCAATCTCATTAAATGAGACTTTGATTCCGATTTCGATTAAATCGTTTTGCGCTCACAGCTGACATCTCCAAAATGTATAGGTAAGATCAGGACGCCGAAGAACACCGAAATTTCAAATTGATTCTGTAGAGGGAGAAGGCTAATCTTGTTGTTCAAACGTATCGCCTGAACACGGTTACTTATGGGACAGCCTCAGCTCCATTTCTGGCCATCCGCTGTCTCGTCGAATTGGCAGACGTTTATGCTAAGTCACATCCCATTGCATCACAAGTAATAAAAAGTGACTTTTACATTGATGATATGCTGCTAGAAACAAATAGTTTGGAAAACTTAGAACGTATTCGGCTGGAAGTGTGTGCGGTTTCAGAAGCTCGGGGTTTCAAGTTGGCTTAGTGGGCGTCAAATCATCCCCAGCTGCTGTCCGATAGTAGCCTGGAGAAATATCTTTACTTTGATCCTTCGTCGTCAGTTAAAACGGTCGGAATTCGATGGAATCCGCAAAATGATTTTTCCATTATCATTTAGATGACTACTTTGATTCATTGACCCCTGCAATGCAAAATATATTTATTATGTCCCTTAATAACTAGTGCAAAAATCTTGCTCAGCAATTTTGGCGGCAAAAGTTGGATTGGGACGAGTCAGTTCCCATGCCGCGCTACATTGGTCTTGCCACGCATAAAAGCATTCAGATTCAGGGACGCACCAGTAATGGTAAACATATTGTGTCTAGTCTCGAGTATCTTGTCTCAAAACGAAATCGATTCCAAGACTTGAATTGTGGGCTCAAGTGAAACCGCTCCTGGACAAATTCATGATCCAAAGTGTAAACTTTTGGTCGGACTCCTAAGGCACCTTGTTCTGGCTTGAATGGGATCCAGCCACGCTAGCAACCTTTGTGGCCCATAGGGTTGCTGAAATCCAGGGGTCATCAAGGGGTGTGATTTGGCGTCACGTTCCTACAGAGCGAAACCCAGCCGATTTAGACTTAGACGGTGTAACGTGCTCATTTTGGACTGATGGTCCACAATTTCTGCTCTGGAATTCTGAGGAGGGGCCATGTCTACTTCATATTGAGTTGTCCCAAGGAGTGAAACGGTCTGAGAACAAGAAGTGTTTGGCAAGACATTTAGTGGCAAGGTGGCAAGCCAATAAGTTCATCGGGTTGATTGAAAGATGCTCGTCCTTTGAGAAATTGCCTTGGAATATGGAATTTGTAAATGGGTTACTTCAAGGAAGCAAGCGTAGTCGAGAGGTCGTTCTATCAGTCAAAGAAGGTCTCATTTCTAAGGCTGGCAGAAGTAATCCAAAGATATGAGTAGGAACCAGAATTCCGCAATCTAGCGAGGTCGAAAACCCTGTCACCACATCTCCACCGACTTAGCCCGTTCATACATACGAGCGAACTCGTCGGCCCATATGTAGCCGTCTTCGACTGTTTTGTGTCAAAATCTGTTCACCTGGAGTTTGTTGCAGATTTTTCCACTGATTGTTTTTTATTTGTCTTTAAAAGGTTCGTCCGGAGAAGACAGCTACTACGCCACCAACTTCGTGGGCGCGAGCAAAATGCTAAACGAGCTTCACCAAGCGTACCAGAGGAACCAAGACCGGCTCAAGGCGTACGCTGCGCGCCAAGGCGTCGAGTGGTATTTCATACCACCGAGAGCACCGCACTTCGGCGGATTGTGGGAGGCAGCATTCAAATCCGCCAAGCAGAGATTGGTAGGGGGATTGGGCAACGCCAATCTTACCGCGGACGAGCTGTGCACCCACCTGGTAGAGGTAGAGGCTCTTCTCAACTCCCGGCCAATCGCGTCCCCAGGCAACGATCCCAGCGATGGAGAAGCGCTAACGCCAGGGCACCTGCTGATCGGGCAGCCGCTTCTTTCGCTGCCGCCCGAATCAGATCACGACGACAGATGCAGCAGGGAAAGCTTCGCGTACTTGAAGCGGTGGCGAATGCTGTCAGCGCTCAAGCAGCAGTTTTGGCAGGGCTGGTCCAAGGACTACCTGGTCAGCCTGTGCGTCACCAGTGGGCTACCAAAGGGCCAGACTTGGACATTGGCTGTCTAGTGCTCGTCCACGAGGACAACACACCGCCACAGAAGTAGACCACAGGACGAGTGGTGGCCGCAATCAAGGGAGAAGATGGGAGAGTGCGCGTCGCCGAGGTGCGAACACCCGCGGGCGTAAATAAACGCCACATACACAAATTGGCAAAACTGCCAATAGACGGTTGGAGTACCGGAGGTCTTCAACGGGGCCGGAATGTTGCAGCAGACGATCTTAATTACCCTATCTTAGCGTGTGCGATGTTGTGAGCAGAGCTTTTGCTCTCACACGCCGCGCTCTTGTACTGCTCTCTGCGCATTCAAGATCGGCTCGACGGTGGAGTCGGGGAGTTATTGCTATCTCTGGCTGCGACCAGTCCAATAAATGCTTTGAAGTCGAGCACTTGTTTTATTTAGTCATAAATTACCTGACAATTTAACGTAAAAAACCGAAACTAGAGCCCGCTGGACCGGAGTCATCATAACGTTTGTTTTGGAAAAACTCTTCCGAATTTTCATTGGCGCCCGAGCAGGGACATCGGCATCCAGCATTTCGTGGAAATTCGCACGACAAACCAGTGACCTACAGTGCATCTTCGTTGTCTCGGCACAAGTCATTGGTTTTTTTGTTCTGTTGCGAATAGAGCTCTAGCTGGCTGGTTTTGTGCGACAAATTGGATTCATCTTTACTCAACAAAAAAGGAAAGTTTTCGGCTAATCTATGCCGAATTCTCAGGTATTAAGTGCGAAAAAAAAACTGAGTGCTAGAACCAAGCCACCATTTTGTGCGCTGTGTTTCTCTATTTGGCCACTGATCTCAATTTCATTGGCACCCCGTTGAATTGGAATACCAATTAAATAAAACACAAAGTAATAAAATAAACCAAAGTGAACAGCCAGCACCATAAAATATTTATTATATGCGGAATATTGGTGGATTGAAGAAAAGTGCTGACCAGGTTATTCTTGCTACCGCTGTTGTAAAGGTGCAAGATCGGTCCGGCTCCCAAATTAATTTTATATCCGAGGATCTAGCCCAGCGCTTACGATTGCGCCGTGATGAGTCGTGCCTTAATATCACAACTGTTGGAAAAAACTCGTCCGTCATAAAGCACAAGATTCATACTTCTGTCCAATCTCGTATCAACGATCACAACTTTGATTCCGATTTTTGGGTGTTAAGGTCGATATCCACATACCAACCCGATCATGTTGTCAATTTCGCCCAATGGAAGATACCAGCAAACCTGCAGATGGCAGACCCGCAGTTTTACAAGCCTGCTAAGGTTGTCTTATTGATAGGGGCAGAAACCTTTTTTGAGTTAATGTGTGTAGGCCAATTAAAGGCAAGTTCCGAACATCCAACAATCCAGAAAACATTGTTGGGATGGATTGTATCAGGAAAATATAAGGCATCAGCACAGGATGCTGTCTGCAATATCGCTGTGGTAGCGATCATTGTTCTCTGGACTCTCTGGTGGAGCGCTTTTGGGAATTGGAACAGGTCCCAGAGAAGTCGAAGGCTGTATATACAGCTGAACAATTGGCTTGCGAACAAAACTTTAAGCAGACTTTACGCAGGCTCGAATCGGGTCGTTTTGAAGTGGGGCTGCCATTTAAAATAAATCCCAACGTGTTGGGTTTCTCGTTCGAGACGGCAAAACGCCGCTTTCTATCCCTAGGACGTAGACTTGCACGAGATCAGTATTTGCATGATCTGTATATGGAGTTTATGAAAGAGTATCTCATCCTTGGCCACATGTCATTGCTTCCAGGCACTCCTCCAGGACGCCATTACTACATTCCACATCAATGTGTCCTGAGAACTGATAGTAAAACCACCAAGCTACGCGTCGTTTTCGATGCATCGAGCAAAACATCGACTTCAATCTCATTAAATGAGACTTTGATGGTGGGTGCAACTATTCAGAGGGAGCTTTACGCAACTCTTGCCCGATTTCGATTAAATCGTTTTGCGCTCACAGCTGACATCTCCAAAATGTATAGGCAAGTTCAGGTCGCCGAAGAAGACCGAAATTTCCAATTGATTCTGTGGAGGGATAAGGCAAATGTAGATGTTCAAACGTATCGCCTGAATACGGTTACTTATGGGACCGCCTCAGCTCCATTTCTGGCCATCCGCTGTCTCGTTGAATTGGCAGACGTTTATGCTGAGTCCCATCCTATTGCATCACAAGTCACAAAAAATGACTTTTACGTCGATGATATGCTTACTGGAGCAAACAGTCTGGAAGATTTAGAACGTATTCGGCTGGAAGTGTGTGAGGTCTTAGAATCCGGGGGTTTTAAGTTGGCCAAGTGGGCGTCAAATCATCCCCAGCTGCTGTCCGATAGTGGCCAGGAGAAATCGCTGCAGTTTGATCCTTCGTCGTCTGTTAAACGCTCGGAATTCGATGGAATCCGCAAAATGATTTGTTCCATTATCATTTAGATGACTCATTTGATTCATTGACCCCTACAAAGCGAAACATTTTGTCAGTTGCGTCCCGATTGTTCGACCCATAAGGGTTATTATGTCCCTTAATAACGAGGGCAAAAATATTGCTGCAGCAATTGTGGCGGCAAAAGTTGGATTGGGACGAGTCGGTTCCCATGAGTTTGCACACGAGTTGGAACCACTTCAAGCAAAATTTGTTTGAATTAGACAAGATAACCATACCTCGCTACATTGGCCTTCCCACGCATAAAAGCGTTCAGATTCACGGATTCGCAGACGCATCAGGTGAAGCGTACGGATGCTGCATTTACATCCGTACCAGTGATGGTAAAAATGTCGTGTCTAAGCTTCTTACCGCAAAGTCTCGAGTAGCTCCTCTCAAAACGAAATCGATTCCAAGACTCGAATTGTGCGCAGCACTCCTGTTATCCACTTTATGGGCTCAAGTAAAACCGCTCCTGGACAAGTTCATGATCGAAAGTGTGAACTTTTGGTCGGACTCCCAAGTCACCTTGTACTGGCTGGAAAGGGATCCAGCCACGCTCGCAACGTTTGTGGCTAATAGGGTTGCTGAAATCCAGGGGTCATCAAGGGGTGTGATTTGGCGTCACGTTCCTACAGAGCGAAACCCAGCCGATTTAGACTTAGACGGTGTAACGTGCTCATTTTGGACTGATGGTCCACAATTTCTGCTCTGGAATTCTGAGGAGGGGCCATGTCTACTTCATATTGAGTTGTCCCAAGGAGTGAAACGGTCTGAGAACAAGAAGTGTTTGGCAAGACATTTAGTGGCAAGGTGGCAAGCCAATAAGTTCATCGGGTTGATTGAAAGATGCTCGTCCTTTGAGAAATTGCCTTGGAATATGGAATTTGTAAATGGGTTACTTCAAGGAAGCAAGCGTAGTCGAGAGGTCGTTCTATCAGTCAAAGAAGGTCTCATTTCTAAGGCTGGCAGAAGTAATCCAAAGATATGAGTAGGAACCAGAATTCCGCAATCTAGCGAGGTCGAAAACCCTGTCACCACATCTCCACCGACTTAGCCCGTTCATACATACGAGCGAACTCGTCGGCCCATATGTAGCCGTCTTCGACTGTTTTGTGTCAAAATCTGTTCACCTGGAGTTTGTTGCAGATTTTTCCACTGATTGTTTTTTATTTGTCTTTAAAAGGTTCGTCCGGAGAAGACAGCTACTACGCCACCAACTTCGTGGGCGCGAGCAAAATGCTAAACGAGCTTCACCAAGCGTACCAGAGGAACCAAGACCGGCTCAAGGCGTACGCTGCGCGCCAAGGCGTCGAGTGGTATTTCATACCACCGAGAGCACCGCACTTCGGCGGATTGTGGGAGGCAGCATTCAAATCCGCCAAGCAGAGATTGGTAGGGGGATTGGGCAACGCCAATCTTACCGCGGACGAGCTGTGCACCCACCTGGTAGAGGTAGAGGCTCTTCTCAACTCCCGGCCAATCGCGTCCCCAGGCAACGATCCCAGCGATGGAGAAGCGCTAACGCCAGGGCACCTGCTGATCGGGCAGCCGCTTCTTTCGCTGCCGCCCGAATCAGATCACGACGACAGATGCAGCAGGGAAAGCTTCGCGTACTTGAAGCGGTGGCGAATGCTGTCAGCGCTCAAGCAGCAGTTTTGGCAGGGCTGGTCCAAGGACTACCTGGTCAGCCTGTGCGTCACCAGTGGGCTACCAAAGGGCCAGACTTGGACATTGGCTGTCTAGTGCTCGTCCACGAGGACAACACACCGCCACAGAAGTAGACCACAGGACGAGTGGTGGCCGCAATCAAGGGAGAAGATGGGAGAGTGCGCGTCGCCGAGGTGCGAACACCCGCGGGCGTAAATAAACGCCACATACACAAATTGGCAAAACTGCCAATAGACGGTTGGAGTACCGGAGGTCTTCAACGGGGCCGGAATGTTGCAGCAGACGATCTTAATTACCCTATCTTAGCGTGTGCGATGTTGTGAGCAGAGCTTTTGCTCTCACACGCCGCGCTCTTGTACTGCTCTCTGCGCATTCAAGATCGGCTCGACGGTGGAGTCGGGGAGTTATTGCTATCTCTGGCTGCGACCAGTCCAATAAATGCTTTGAAGTCGAGCACTTGTTTTATTTAGTCATAAATTACCTGACAATTTAACGTAAAAAACCGAAACTAGAGCCCGCTGGACCGGAGTCATCATAACGTTTGTTTTGGAAAAACTCTTCCGAATTTTCATTGGCGCCCGAGCAGGGACATCGGCATCCAGCATTTCGTGGAAATTCGCACGACAAACCAGTGACCTACAGTGCATCTTCGTTGTCTCGGCACAAGTCATTGGTTTTTTTGTTCTGTTGCGAATAGAGCTCTAGCTGGCTGGTTTTGTGCGACAAATTGGATTCATCTTTACTCAACAAAAAAGGAAAGTTTTCGGCTAATCTATGCCGAATTCTCAGGTATTAAGTGCGAAAAAAAAACTGAGTGCTAGAACCAAGCCACCATTTTGTGCGCTGTGTTTCTCTATTTGGCCACTGATCTCAATTTCATTGGCACCCCCGTTGAATTGGAATACCAATTAAATAAAACACAAAGTAATAAAATAAACCAAAGTGAACAGCCAGCACCATAAAATATTTATTATATGCGGAATATTGGTGGATTGAAGAAAAGTGCTGACCAGGTTATTCTTGCTACCGCTGTTGTAAAGGTGCAAGATCGGTCCGGCTCCCAAATTAATTTTATATCCGAGGATCTAGCCCAGCGCTTACGATTGCGCCGTGATGAGTCGTGCCTTAATATCACAACTGTTGGAAAAAACTCGTCCGTCATAAAGCACAAGATTCATACTTCTGTCCAATCTCGTATCAACGATCACAACTTTGATTCCGATTTTTGGGTGTTAAGGTCGATATCCACATACCAACCCGATCATGTTGTCAATTTCGCCCAATGGAAGATACCAGCAAACCTGCAGATGGCAGACCCGCAGTTTTACAAGCCTGCTAAGGTTGTCTTATTGATAGGGGCAGAAACCTTTTTTGAGTTAATGTGTGTAGGCCAATTAAAGGCAAGTTCCGAACATCCAACAATCCAGAAAACATTGTTGGGATGGATTGTATCAGGAAAATATAAGGCATCAGCACAGGATGCTGTCTGCAATATCGCTGTGGTAGCGATCATTGTTCTCTGGACTCTCTGGTGGAGCGCTTTTGGGAATTGGAACAGGTCCCAGAGAAGTCGAAGGCTGTATATACAGCTGAACAATTGGCTTGCGAACAAAACTTTAAGCAGACTTTACGCAGGCTCGAATCGGGTCGTTTTGAAGTGGGGCTGCCATTTAAAATAAATCCCAACGTGTTGGGTTTCTCGTTCGAGACGGCAAAACGCCGCTTTCTATCCCTAGGACGTAGACTTGCACGAGATCAGTATTTGCATGATCTGTATATGGAGTTTATGAAAGAGTATCTCATCCTTGGCCACATGTCATTGCTTCCAGGCACTCCTCCAGGACGCCATTACTACATTCCACATCAATGTGTCCTGAGAACTGATAGTAAAACCACCAAGCTACGCGTCGTTTTCGATGCATCGAGCAAAACATCGACTTCAATCTCATTAAATGAGACTTTGATGGTGGGTGCAACTATTCAGAGGGAGCTTTACGCAACTCTTGCCCGATTTCGATTAAATCGTTTTGCGCTCACAGCTGACATCTCCAAAATGTATAGGCAAGTTCAGGTCGCCGAAGAAGACCGAAATTTCCAATTGATTCTGTGGAGGGATAAGGCAAATGTAGATGTTCAAACGTATCGCCTGAATACGGTTACTTATGGGACCGCCTCAGCTCCATTTCTGGCCATCCGCTGTCTCGTTGAATTGGCAGACGTTTATGCTGAGTCCCATCCTATTGCATCACAAGTCACAAAAAATGACTTTTACGTCGATGATATGCTTACTGGAGCAAACAGTCTGGAAGATTTAGAACGTATTCGGCTGGAAGTGTGTGAGGTCTTAGAATCCGGGGGTTTTAAGTTGGCCAAGTGGGCGTCAAATCATCCCCAGCTGCTGTCCGATAGTGGCCAGGAGAAATCGCTGCAGTTTGATCCTTCGTCGTCTGTTAAACGCTCGGAATTCGATGGAATCCGCAAAATGATTTGTTCCATTATCATTTAGATGACTCATTTGATTCATTGACCCCTACAAAGCGAAACATTTTGTCAGTTGCGTCCCGATTGTTCGACCCATAAGGGTTATTATGTCCCTTAATAACGAGGGCAAAAATATTGCTGCAGCAATTGTGGCGGCAAAAGTTGGATTGGGACGAGTCGGTTCCCATGAGTTTGCACACGAGTTGGAACCACTTCAAGCAAAATTTGTTTGAATTAGACAAGATAACCATACCTCGCTACATTGGCCTTCCCACGCATAAAAGCGTTCAGATTCACGGATTCGCAGACGCATCAGGTGAAGCGTACGGATGCTGCATTTACATCCGTACCAGTGATGGTAAAAATGTCGTGTCTAAGCTTCTTACCGCAAAGTCTCGAGTAGCTCCTCTCAAAACGAAATCGATTCCAAGACTCGAATTGTGCGCAGCACTCCTGTTATCCACTTTATGGGCTCAAGTAAAACCGCTCCTGGACAAGTTCATGATCGAAAGTGTGAACTTTTGGTCGGACTCCCAAGTCACCTTGTACTGGCTGGAAAGGGATCCAGCCACGCTCGCAACGTTTGTGGCTAATAGGGTTGCTGAAATCCAGGAATCGTCAAGCGGTGTGACTTGGCGGCACGTTCCTACTGAGCAAAACCCAGCCGATTTGGTGTCACGTGGCACAGACGTAGACGGTGTAACGTGCTCATTGTGGACTGATGGTCCCCAATTTCTGCTCAGGAATTCTGAGGAGTGGCCATGTCTACATCAGGTTGAGTTGTCCCCAGAAATGGAACGGTCGGAAAACAAGAAGTGTTTGGCAACACATTCAGTGGCAAAGTGTCAGGCCAATGATTTCATCGAGTTGATTGAAAGATGCTCTTCTTTTGAGAAATTGCTTCGGATTATGGCATATGTAAACCGGTTCCTAAAAGGAAGCAAGCGTAGTCGAGAGGTCGTTCTGTCAGCCAAAGAATTTAAGGTCTCATTTCTAAGGCTGGTAGAAGTAGTCCAAAGACACGAGTTGGGACCAGAATTCCACAAGCTAGCGAGGTCGGAAATCCTGTCACCGCATCTTCAACGACTAAGCCCGTTCATACATACGAGCGAACTCGACGGAGTAACGCTGCGACTGATTTGAGTGGGAGGAAGGTTGCTCAACGCAGAGATTCCGTATGACGCCAAATTTCCTCTGCTGCTGTCGCAAAAGTCGCAATTCGTGACGCTTTATCTTCGCAATTTGCATCGGACTCACTACCATGCAGGCGCCAAAGTCATGGTTTCGTTGCTAAGGCAGCAGATATGGCTAATCAATGCTCGAGAAGCATGTACAAGGATCCTGAAAAATTGTGTGCACTGCTTCCGATACAAGCCAGTCCTACAGGGACAGATCATGGGAAACCTGCCAGCTGATAGGGTGCGAAGAGCTCGGCCCTTTTTGATTTGTGGGGTAGATTTCTGCGGCCCATTCTACGTGTCTCTCAAGATTCGCGGCAGGCCCCCTATTAAGACATATGTAGCCGTCTTCGTCTGCTGTGTATCAAAAGCTGTTCACCTGGAGCTTGTAGCAGATTTGTCCACTGATAGTTTTTTATCTGTTTTTAAAAGGTTCATCGGGAGAAGAGGCCTTCCGGAGAAGGTGTACAGCGACAACGCCATCAACTTCGTGGGCGCGAGCAAGGTGCTGAACGAGCTGCATCAAGCGTACCAGAGGGACCAGGACCGGCTCAAGGCGTACGCAGCGCGTCGAGTGGTGTTTCATACCACCGAGAGCACCACACTTCGGCGGATTGTGGGAGGCAGCCGTCAAATCAGCCAAGCAGAGGTTGGTACGCGGAGTGGGCAACGCCAAGCTCACCGCGGACGAGCTGTGCACCCACCTGGTAGAGGTAGAGGCTCTTCTCAACTCCCGGCCAATCGCGTCCCCAGGCAACGATCCCAGCGATGGAGAAGCGCTAACGCCAGGGCACCTGCTGATCGGGCAGCCGCTTCTTTCGCTGCCGCCCGAATCAGATCAAGACGACAGATGCAGCAGGGGAAGCTTCGCGTATTTGAAACGGTGGCGAATTCTGTCCGCGCTTTGGCAGAGCTGGTCCAAGGACTACCCGATCAGCCTGCAGAAGCGTCAGCAGTGGGCCACCAAAGGGCCAGACTTGGACTTTGGCTATCTGGTGCTCGTCCACGAGGATAACACACCGCCACAGAAGTGGACAATATGAGTGGTGGTCGCAATCGCGGAAGAAGATGGCAGAGTGCGTGTGGCCGATGTGCGAATACCCACGGCATAATTAAACGCCCCTTCCACAAGCTGGCAAAATTTCCAATAGACAGTTAAATAACCGCACAGTTGCGATATTGTCGAAAAGAGGTTTGAAAAGTCGGAGATTTTTTTAGCGCTTTGGATAAAAAAAAAACACGCATCTAATAGAATTTGCCAGAGCTTTTAAAAATCAAACTTTCAAAATTCTGACTTTTAGTTTAGAAGATATGAGCACTCGAAGTTGAAAATTGTTTCAGTGCGCAACATTTTGTTTTACTTTTATCAAATACTGCATCTTTCAGCTGGAAAAAAGTAAACTATGAAACGTATGATTCTGTTTTTGGTATCTTTTATTAGTTGCATTAATTTTTAGGAAAACTTTTTAAAAAAATGGTCAGTTACATTGGCAGTTGCTTACATGTTTGCAAACCATATCAAATGTAGGCTGTTTTTCAACTTTGACTGGACTTTTAAAAAATATATCCTTAAATTTTCCTAAGAATTTTCTTTTTATATGTTCCTTAAACTATTTATTACCTAAGTCTAAAAGTCCTTTCTGCGCTTCGGAGCCGCTTGTCCTTTATACTGATTTACCTGTCACAACCTCGCACGAAAAACGGTCAAAAACGGCTATCACAGCTCGTAAATCCCATACAAAATCTTATTTTGACCGTTTTTCGGTTAGTCATTTTAGCGCAGCTCTATAGTCTTATTTGGATTTTTAAACGATTCAGTTGCGTATAAGACAATATTAGTGAATACAATTTTTATATAATTCAAGAATTTAATACAAAGTTGTTCGAGATATTTAGAAATTCAAGCACCGCATACCATCATACGAATACGAAAATATGACAGCCCAGAGAAGCATACAAGTACAAGAAGGAAAATTATTTGTGTACATATTAATATTAAAAAGAAGTGGGTGATCTCACACCGTAAGGAATAGTTTAATAGCAAATACGCAAGCTGACTAATTCTTGGACGTTGACATGCAATGACTGCATCTTTCAAGAGGCGATGCAGTTACTGCACCGTCAAGTGGCCCGTGTGACACCAGCAGAAGGCTGTTACGCGCGGATCCCAGGCAAAACGCAGCCCTCCTCCCGCCCAACCGACCGAGGGGCGCTGCCGCATGACGCGCGGTGCGTCAGATTAGAAACAGATTGCTATATGATGGACCCTCCACATCCACAGGACGACCAATAGGAAGACCAACAAAAACCCTGGATAAGTGTTCAGATTATACTAGAAAGCGAAAACTTGTAGAAGCAACATATCATATAGACACGGATCATTTTTCGGAGGCACTGTCAATTAAATATACGAACAACAAAGAAAACAAGAGGTCGCACATTAAAAAAGCTGTATCAAGCCCGGTGAGACTTGTCAGGATAAAGAAAAGCATCCTCACGCCACCAAAATTACAACCGAAGTCGTATACCGATGAAGAGGCCTTGTCGTTGTTTTCAGACTTAGGAATGTCTAAGGAGAAGTATTCAATACTTCGGTATTCCTTACAGCAGCATCAAGTCTATGTTCTTCCTGAATACAAACATATTACAGATGCCAAATTGATGGCAAGGCCGGAAGAAAATTTAGTGACTCAGCAGTAGTAAAACTGCAAGACCTGGTGCAAAATACTACGAAACGGCTCATTAAAGGCTTACCTCACCATCAAATTGAGAGTCTGCCATCAAATCTCACATTGATCAGCAAATGGGGCTGTGATGGATCTTCTGAGCAAAGTGAATATAAGCAAGCAATATACACAGACTATTACAGATTCTAAGATGTTTATGGCTTCTCTTGTACCACTGCGGCTTAAGTCGGATACATCGGAGTATTGGAAAAATCCTCGACCATTGTCTGCTCATTATTGCCGTCCTATACCTATAACCAAATACGCCAAGGAATCTTCGGAACTAATAAAATCCACTGTAAGTGATATTAAGAATATAAGACCGTTTGTACTACTATGATTGATGGAAAAGTTCTGAACGAATTTACTAATACTAAATCGAACTTGAAATGCGCATTTTGCAAAAAAAAAACACAGAAGGAATTTCAAAATTTGGATGATTCCATAATTGAAGAGGAAAATTTAGAATATGGCATTTCTCCTGTAACGAACCTAAAACGTTTCGATACAATCCGTCCCCCGACTTATAATGAGAGCATCGCACCACACCCCGCAACCAACGCCCCCTCTCCGCACACAACCACCGATCAACACGCGCCAACTCCATAACGATGACCAAAGACATCAGGTCACGCGGACATTCCCCACTCCAGGCCAAACCATCGGCCAAGTACGGTCTTCCGGGTTCATCAACTGCGGAAAGATGACGCCGCGAAAATCTGCGACGATCACCAAGAACGGCAAAGTGCACCCCGACGCGGAAGTGCATTTTCAAACCCGCAGACCCAACGATACGGGCCTATAAAAAGACGAGAGCCGAAGAGCAGCTCACACAGAAATCCGGCTCCCAGTACGGTCGTTGTACCAAAACTTACGCAGAAACCCGGCTCGGAGTACAGACGTTGTACCCGGAACTTACAAGAAAACACTGGCAACCAAGTAAACTAAGTTCATTTAAAGTGCTAAGAATCATAATAAAGTGTCAAATTATCCAAGTAAACACCCGATTGCGTAAGTTCACTCCAACTAGCCGAGGCACCGACACTACCCCACCCCGAGTCCACGCGTGCCCTTTCGTATGCACGACGAGCGACGTTCACTCCAGCCCCGATCCACTTCTCCCTTAAGGCTCCATCCATTTCTACAAATTTCTTGTGGATTGACCCCAGGACGTGACTGAGCTTACCTCAGCCTGAAATAGGTCCATCACACTCCATTACATGCAAGAATTAGATATATGGAGTTCATTTTAAAGCTTGCATATACCATTCCGCGAGAGGGAGAATCTTTTGACAACAGAATGCCAGCCCACGAAATACAAAAGACTAGGAAAAAAATTATTTAAGACAAATTCTTAGGCAAAGGAAAAATATCCTGAAAAGAAGCTAACTAACTAAGATGGTCAAATTTTAATTGAGTATCAGACCTTACCAATTGGAGAGATGTCAGAGGAAGCCCAGGAAACGAAAAACAAAGATTACAAAAAATACGGGAATATGAATACGTGCAAGAGATCACGAATTAAACAAAACCAAGACCTTTTCAACATGCTGGCAGCCTCTTCAAATCTATATATTTCATCCATTAGATATGTGAGATCACAAATTAAATCGGCAAGCACTTATTCTTTTTGATGAAATGATAAGTTTATTGGATATTCCTCCCACTAAACAGGAAGTAGAGGATTATTTTACAGAAATAAAAAAACCAACAATTTTTCAAAATAAAAATTAGGATAAGTTTAAAATTTAATAAGAAATAATATTTTATTGTAAAAACCAGCATTAATAGTACTTTATCGATAAAAAAAAAAATAGAGTATTTTACAAAGGACAATTTGCACCATATGAACAAAGTTAAACTTTAACCTATTATTGTGAAGATTTTAGACACAGTAGCATAGTATACTAAAAGAAGTTAAATTTTGAAAGATTTTTCTTGCAAATGCAGTTTGTTTCATGAAAATATCTTTATTTGTTCAGAAGTTATTAATTTAGCAAGCTAAAAACGGCAGAATGTCCCACGGTGCGTCGGAGGGGATCAAAGGGGCCGGAATTACTACATTAGCAGCTTTGGCGTGTGTACCGTTGTCGGCGGCGCTTTCTGTTCTCGCACGCGGCTCTCTTGTACAGCTCTCTGGGCATGCAAGATCGGCTCTGCTTTGGAGTTTTTTGTTCTTCTGTTCCTTCACAGCTTATGAACATAGAACCTAGAGCACGCTGGAGTCAACAATAATTTTGTTTTAGAAAAAGCCTTCCGAATTTTCAGAGGATATCCGTGTAGCTCAAGCAAAAAAAATCAGTATATATTTATTTACTTTCGGTTAAACGTTTTGGTGTTTTATGTGCAATATTCAAATGAGTTCCTGCAAATTCTTGATCTTGATCAAATTCATGATAAGCGTCAATAGCCGAGTCGATTGAGCCATGTCTGTCTGTCCGTCCATCTGCCCATCCCCATGAGCGCCTAGTCCTCAGAGACTATAAGAGCGAGAGCAACCAAATTTTGTATCCACACTCCACAGTCCGGATATAAAATGTCGTTTCTCTAGCTGTTATAGTCTTTGAGCACTAGGCGCTAGACGGACAGACAGACAGGGCCCAATGGACTCGGCTATTGACGCTGATCAAGAATATATATACTCTATGGGGTCGGCAACGATTCCTTCTGGACGTTACACACATCCATTTTCACCACAAATCTAATATACCCCAAAACACATTTTGAGTATCGGGTATAATTACGCCCCAAGGATGAAAATCTATGGGATCCACAGATCGCAAAGACTATTAGAGCTAGACTAACCAAATTTTGTATCCAAACTCCTGTTAGATCTCACTGCTACAATTGTATTTCGAAATTTCGCACGACCTTCTTCGTCCCCAAAAAAAGACGATTATCTGTGGCATCCACAATTTTAAAGATACGAGAATATATTAGGGTAATTTGGCGGAGGAGCGCCATACTGACGAAGTATTGGATATAAATGTAGAGTTGTGGCCGTAGAAGATACTCACAACGTTCCCCCTAGTTTTTTTTTTAATTTGTTAGATGTTGTCCTTCCTCAGAAGAGCATGAATTTAGAATTAGCGAGAAGAAGAGTTGCATCAGCTTACGTGCCAGATCGGTAGGATGGATGACAGGGGTAAATCCCACGGAAAGTGGGCTCATGTACCGTGAGGCTTCTCCCTTATCGGAAATAGCTTAGGGCGATTACTAGAGTAGGTGACAGGTCGCACAAAAGGTGTTTGTAAGGCTAAGATATCCTTAGGTCGACTGACAAATGTACCGCGGAAACTGGAGCGGTTGCTGGTGTACCCCTCTTAATGAATCTTGCAAGAATAAGAAGAATTGTAAGAAATGCTTAATGTTGGGTTGTGTTTTGTGTTGAATATGTGTAAAGTTTTAGTCTTTTAGGTGTCGGCTGAATAAACATATATAATATTATTTATAAATTTATTCAAATATTTAATTGCTGATATTTCGTTTACTGCGCTATTTGGAGCAATATTAAATTAAGTACATACGAATTTATTTATTTATCTGAGTATTTATTGGTCCGGAGCGCGCTGTTATTTATTTTGCTATTTATATATTTGGTCATTTATTTATATATATTTATTTTAGCTTGTAAGGAAGTTCTCAGGCCGAGGTACAGCTTCTCAGTCTGTCCAGGGCCCGGTCCTTCCCCACAGCAAAATTTGTTGTGTGAGGACCTAAGGGGAGAGCCGTTCGCAGCGAAAGCGCACACGTGGGGTGGATCGAGGCGTGGGTGAACCAGCGCTTGGGGAGCTGCAGAGACTTGCGTTGGGGGTCATGCGTGGCGGGAGGAGGGGGTTTGGGTCAGGGGTCGGAAGGGTAGGGGAGAGGGGAGCCCAGCTTAGCAGATGCCGCATGATCCACGACTCACATCTGCGTCGCCGGGTCCCCAGGGCGAGGGTGTAGGAGAGGGAACCCAGCTTTGCGGATGCCGCGTGAATCCACGACTCACATCCACTTCGCCGGGCCCCCAGGGAATAGGGAAGAGAGGGGGTGGGGCTGAGGGACTCCTACGGGCGAAAGTTCTGAAACCGGTGTGTTGAGGTGGGTGTCTTTATTGTGGGGGAATAAACGACAAAAATTTACAACATTTTTGGGAAACTCCTGGTTCTGTGCGTACACTGCACCGATCTATCCCCCCCAGAGCTCACATACGTGAGGTGGCTCACCCTTGCTTTCCCTTCCTTGGGTCCGGCGGCCGGTCCTCGTCACGGTGGTCACGACTTATATATTTTTGTCCTTTTTTTCTCGCGGGGTCGGGGCACTGTTTCTTTTTCCCAACCGCTCTGGTTCAGCACTTGGAGATCACTCCCGAGCCTGGCCCTGCTTTACTTTTTGCAGCTTCTCTCCCGATTTTACTTTGCATTTCGAGGCATTAAGGTTTAACGAGTTTGCACAACACTATGAAATGAAATGTCCTTGTACTGGATACAGAGTTTAACATCATCCGTATACATGAGTATTCAAGAGTGTGTTAATACCGAAGGCAGGTCATTAATAAACAGTGTGAACAGCAAGGGGCCTAGATGACTGCCCTATAGTACTCCTGAAGAAAAATCAATATACAGGGTGAATAGTTTTAGCAAGGGTTCACACAGTGCCTCGGCGCTGTACCTGAGTACACAACCTGGAACTCTGTCTGGACCCGGTGAAAATACCGGCTTAACTAGTTGAAGATCATGAAGTAGAGAACATTCACTTAAGAAGGGACTGAAAATGCCATTCGACCTCGGTAAACCGTATGGGTACGGATGACCAGAGAAGCTATCCTCAGAATAGGTTGTTCGGAAAAATTGGGCAAAAAGATCGGCGATTGCCGGATTATTTGTCGACATATTACAAAATGATAGCGAGGATGGATGCGCGAACGTTCTACGCTTACTGTTTAGGTTAAGTTAGCTTGAGGCGGCTGCCGGGCTCGCTCGGAGCCCGTCATACATAGGCCCATAGGCTGAGCCCAAGAGTTGTAGCCTTCTTCTGCGGAGAGCGGGGCAGGAGAAGAACAGGTGTTCCACTGTCTCCTCCTCTTCCTCGTCTCTACAGCTACGGCAGAAATAATTATGTGGGTCCCCCAGCCTGTAAGCGTGGGTGAGTGCGGCATGTCGAGACGAACGAGCCTTTCTAAAGTAGCAGTTTCAGCTGGAAATAAAAGAATTCTTGTGTTACAAACCACTTGGATCACCTACTCTATCAACAGAGCGAGAGAAATGTTTCAAATTAAAAAAACACCTTCACACAGTTGAGTTTTAAAACTTACTTTCTATATGAAATGGTTAAATTAACATTTTTTTCTTCTAAGTGATTTAAACACAGAAGAGTCACTATTCTATGATAAAAAACTGATTATGTTTAAAACATTTTTTGAAGAGCACGTGACTGGACTGATGTTAAAAGCTTTATTAGAGCCAGCATACGTAGCCACTCAAAAACAAAAGAGCACCCAACTGTATATAGGTGAAGCTTAAGCTCACAGGTAAAGCAACAAACAACAGTCTCAGTAAAATTTTCGTAAAATGCTTTGAGATTTGCTGGGAAGCCATGTTGTCGTCTGCAGCATATTACTATGTCGGAGGATCAGGACGGTTTTGCTGCAAAATCCAATAAGTACTGGTAGTACTGTACTGTAGTACTGGTTCGGTCTATCCTTCAACGAGTGAAGTGAAGGAGAAATGTCAAAGGTCAAATATCAGGGGAGCAGCAGAGCAGAGAGAGCCTGATGTTCGCAAACTATACATTTTGCATATGAAAGATAGTAGTAAGGATAAGGGACGGTCGCATTTTAGACTGAATTACCAAATTCGCAGCATGTTGCAGCAACATGTGCTTAAGCATGTGCACCTTGGCAGCATGTTGAAAGTAGGTGTGGATCATATTGCTATGTTATTACGTGATCATGTTAAATAAATACTTATAAGGTATTTTATTAACATTGAATTGGGAAACAATTTCTTCTATGTTATTAACTGGTCATTTTAAATAAATACTTATAGAATATTTTATTAGCATTGAATTGGGAAAACAAATGTGTGAAGTTTCTGAAATTTACATCCTATAGAAAAACATAGGTTGGAAAACTGGGTTTCTAGATGTCCGTATAGAGGGTTGAAAGGTAAGAGAACACATAATTAATGGAGATATATACAGGAGCACACAAAGAATAAAATTATAATAGGTAGACATAAAAATTAATTAATGCTAATTATAGTAAATATACGGCCGTCCCTTATCCTTACTACTTGGTGGCGCCACCTATCGGTGAGAATGTAAACTAACTTCGATCTCAATCCTCCTACTCAACCATGTAAAATCCTCTCAAATCGATCCTTCGCTCATTTATATTCTCTCTCCTCCCTCTTACTGTCAATGAACCTGTTTTTACGATTGGTCCCATGTTGCGATTCAAACAACCCTCAACAATGAATCTAATGTGATAGTTTAGAGGTATTTTTTAAGTGTTTCCTGAAAAACGGTTTCGATGCCCTTGAACCTTTCTACTTTCTATATAATTTATATTCCTCCTTTGTGTACCTAACACTGTCCCATAGCAATGTGCCTATATAATAACTACTCACAGCTAACAGCTAGTACAGAAACTAGTAATCTTTCAACAACGATGGATGACCTCGAAATCATTTTTTTCGATTCCCAACCGGAATCAACCATAAATCTGGACTCTCAGCCGAGCTCCGTAGACCTGTCCTTGATTTTTGGGAATAAGACCCAAACCTATCTCGAGAGCAACTTCAACTGGTTAAGTGACATTAAATGGGATGATGCCGACGATGACCCAAGGAATGCAACGCCTAATAATGATAATCCATCATCCATTTTCCCGGATGATGACAACATTTTCGATTTAGTAGATAATCAGGATGATGATAAAAGATCTCGACTCCAGGAACTACTTCGGGACGATGATGACGAAGATGATGATGACTTAATTGCTGCGGTAAAATTAGCTGAGGCGAAATTTTAACAATATTTATATAATAAGAATATTTTATATATTTTTCTAAAAATAATATATACATATGTATATAATAAATATAACACATTTAAACACTATTTATTTTAAATGTTTTCTGTTTTACTTTTGATTGGTTGAATTTCACTTCCTCTTATTACAAGAGAATCATAGGATTCGTTTGAAACAGGTTTCTTCCAAGTGAGGATTACACAAAAAGAATAAGTGGATTTCAGGTAGAATACTGATGCTTTTGAATGAATTTATTGATTCATTTTCACATCATATTATACTTAGTTGGTAAATTTATGTAAAGGTATTTATATTTAAAAACGCACAGATTATTTTATTTTTAATATTTATTTTATATTTTTCGCTTTAATTCCATGTTATGCTTAAATAAAATATGCATATGAAGTCAATTCTCAACCAAAACAGTTCAGCTCCTGGACATAAGTAACATCGATAAAATGATGATTTTGATTTTGAATAACTAAAGTTGTGGATTTTTAAGGTGTGTTTTTTCAGTTCATTGCAGGAACTAAAAGATGTTTTTACATAACACAACTCGCAATGAAATGTCCTCATTTCGAAGTGAAAGTGAACTAACCTATCTCAGTAACTTACAGTTCTTATATAGGAAGTGATCAGCATTTAAACAAAAATTCTATGCATTTTGTTTCTGTTTATATAATTTTTTCATGTTGACGGTTATAGACCGAAAATGTAAATATAATATTTGAACCAATATACAGCAGTGTGTCCATAATTCATCCCTTATTACTCAACAACCAATCAGACTTAAGACATCTGGCCATTACAGCTTTAAAACCATTTACTTATTATCTCTCAACTACCAATCTACCAAAATTGAATTAATGAGAGTATAAAAGATCATGCAATCTTTCAAATAATTTAGTATAAAATCATTAGTAGTTTGAATAGTTTCTATTACTATAATGGTATGTAAGAATATTTAAATCTCTATATAGAAAATGATAAGCACTTAATTAAATATATACCTAGGCTTTCCTAGAATTACTTAACGAGACAAAACCGGCGGTTGGATACACCAAGGTTGAGGACCTGTGCATAGGATTTGAGTACAAGATCAATGGATGTAAAATCAAAAAAAACATCATTTGGAAATAAAGTAGTCCTTTATTTAACTGATAAGGACAACGAACCGCTTTGGACATTTTTACCTCAAAGTTATGTAACCAAATTTTCCACAAAAACGCCCTTTAAGATGTTGAAAGAGCATGGAATTTCACATCTTATAAATAAAGGAAAAGAGATGAATAGATATAGCACTGCCCATTTCCAATTGATATGTAAAGAGTAAATAAAGACTTCCCATTATATATATGTAAAGACAAAAATAAAGAAAAAGGTTAAGAATATCCATAAGTAAAAAAGAGATGACTAGATATAGTACTGATCATTTCCAATACATAGGTAAAGAAAAATATAATGGTAACAGAGCAAAGACGTGGATATAAAGAGTCGTGCTCTTTGAATCATTATCAGTCATAGATTCAAGAAGTCAGCTGCAAGATGCATGCCAAACAAATAAAACTTTTTTTAATGCGATTCGAGGAGATGATCTTCGAGGAGCACGTACAAATTCTTGAAAATTTGATGAGCATTTTGGAGGATCTGGAGGAAAAAGACTCCAAGTTTGTCTTTCATTATAAGCTATGCCCCGATGCGATGCAACGGACGGACCTGACACATGCCAGTGTCATACCCAAATAAGAACGCAGAAGCTATAGACTAAATGCTAAAGTGCCATAACTTAAATAAAAAATGTATCCCAGCTCAAAAAATCAATAAACATCTTAAATGTCTCTGAAATAATATTGTGTTTTATTTTAAACGAATTTTCTTAAACATTTGTATTATTAACTTATCATTATAGTTAAAATCATTTTTCTTAAATTGTTTTAAAAAACAATTTAATGTTTTTTTGCTGCTTTTAAATATTCCATATAGGATACAGTAATGATCGCATGTATTTGAAAAATAACCTTGCAGTGGTTGTTTATTAAATGTAAGCTTTGTGGAATTTTTTCTTAATATTTTTAAAAATTCTTTATTTTGGGGATATTGACCATATGAATCAAAAAATTCTGCTGAATATTTGTTTTCAAAGTAAAAAGCAACCCAATGAGTTCCTAAATGACTTGAAGAATCTGTGTCTGCTATTATTAAAGCAGGATATTTCGAAATTACTTGAGGCAGCTGATCAGAGGGATAAACTCCTTTAAAAATTGTTTTTGTTTTTGAATGCTTGGAAAGCAACTTATAGATTTGCAATGTATTCATTATTACAATAGAACACGAATATTTCTTTGTTTATCAATATCAATCATTGAGTCATATTCACAGTATACCAGACAAGTAACTGCTTCTGTAAGAGGCTCCGAAAATCGTCCTTCAATTCGGATGGCTCCTTGTGATATTAAATTTGAGCATACAGTTGAATTGTGATGGTCTGCAGTTAGGTCAAATGCTAATATAAAACTATTTTTATCAAAAATTTCCTGTGTAATTTGTAAGCCTCGATCATAATGTTTTATTCCACTTGATCTGAATAGCATATTATATCCTCTAGAGCTTTGAGCATTTTCAGAGTTCGAGAAATCAAACTCAAGTGCCTGCGATGATACTTGTACTCCATTAACCAATAGATTAAAGCGTTGAATTTTAAAATGATCAAAATTGAAGCGGTTTAATGACCGATTTCCAGAATATGATTTGTTTTTCACCATGCAAAAAGCCAACAAATTGGGAAGCTGTCCAATTACTGCATTGTCAATTGATAATGTATTATTTCCTGGCTATATTGTAAATGATTTTACTTGAACTTTGCTGTATGGATAAATGACATTTTTAGTTTGTAAAACATGATGATGAGCCAATAAAATGCTCGGATTAATAGTTATGTGGTTCATGAATAGTTGTGCCTCCAATATTTTAAGATTTGATTCAGTTTCAGATTCCATTAAATAAAATGCTGTTTTTTCAATGTTAAAAGTAATCCTCAAATCTACATTATTTATAAGCAGTTTTGGTTGATTAAATATATCTCCATGAACTTTTCCGAATAGTTCAACCTTTTTACTGTTATGAAAAATATTTTTGAGCATAATGGATCCATCGGTGTTAACTTACCTAGATAATAACGTATCAGATAATAATTTACCATAATTAGGATAATAACCTTGAGTGGCTAAGTGACTTTCACTGGAATCACTACCACAGTTTAAAATCGTTTGCAAATACGATCTATAATGATATCACTCTGAGAAACCAAAATATTATTTAAATATACGGACGAACTTCTAAACATTGAATGCAAAATATTATTCACCACTCCAACATCGTTTCCTTCAATGTTGGTATTATCACTTTTTTTTGGTTGCACAACAAGTCTTAAGTAAACACTTGATAGGTCTCGATATGCTTCCCCATTTCCTAAGCAAACGAATTGAATTGAAGAAGCACTGTCCAACGAAGCTATGGGGTTATATGAAACTTCTTCTGTTCTCAGAATAGAGCTTTGTGTAGAATGTGGCTCAAAGAGATCCAATTCGCTTTTCATACATTCAGTATGGGTTGTCATTTTGATTTAGAAAAAATGTCTCTTATAGTTAATTTCTTTGTTGATTTTTTTTTTGGGTCTCGACTGCGTATGTTTGCTTCCTTCTTTAGATGATAAATGAGAAAGTTTTTTCCTAGACCTTCTCTTTTTATTCTTTTTACCTGCCCCATTCTGGAATCGGGTTAACTTATTAATGGCTTTATTTGACAGGTTTTGCAAAGCAATTTTACTTTGTTCTTGGATAATAGTTCTTAAAGGTTTTCGACCAAACTCATTTATTACTGCCTTTCCAGTCTCAGAAGCTTGGTTTTTAATAGCGTTTATCCCCGAAAGGAATAGTGGTTTTATGTAATTAAAAAGACCACTAAAAAAATTCCCAATTCCTCTACCTTGTTGGATAACTCTGGGTGAAACATAAAGACTTCCTATATGATTCAACCCTCCTCCACACTGATTTAAATAATATTGTTGATAAGATTTCGTCATGGTTGTTATTTCTACTCTGAATAAATTTCCATCTTTACAGTATTATTTATAGCATTTCTTTTCGTTTTTTAAAGTGAAGGGTAACAAAAATTGGAATTGCTGAAGATTCAAATGGTATTTTATACCCTTTGGAATCAGTAATTAGATCGAAATTTTTTTGGAGACCATATTTCAATGAGATAATATTCAATATTGTTGAATTGTATAAGTTGCTCTTTTCCATTATAATGTAATACTCGAAGACATCGAGGTCTTTTATTTCCAACACATCTTGGTTTGATAATGTCAGTGTAAACAAAAATCAACCCATTTTGAAACTGTTCAGACTCTACTGACTCATTTTCATATCGAAATGTTTCTCCATTTACTAAGCTAATAACGAATTCTGTTGTTTCTTCGGATACGATTGAGGTATTCTCAGGCCTGCTTTTTATACATTTATTTAGATATAAGTCTGTAATTCCTACTTCCCAGTCATCGTTCATGTTTTCAGGAATATTTACAATGTTTGTAAATGCACCCTTAACGTTATCATGATATACATTTAACGAATCATCACTAAGTAATGCCACGAAAAACTCTGTTAAATTTACCATTTTTATACCCGATACTCAAAATGAGTATTGGGGTATGTTCGATTTGTGGTAAAAGTGGATGTGTGTAACGTCCAGAAGGAATCGTTTCCGACCCCATAAAGTATATATATTCTTGATCAGCATCAATAGCCGAGTCGATTAAGCCATGTCTGTCTGTCCGTCTGTGCGTCCGTCCGTCTGTCCGTCCCCTTCAGCGCCTAGTGCTCAAAGACTATAAGAGCTAGAGCAACGATGTTTTGGATCCAGACTTCTGTGATATGTCACTGCTACAAAAATATTTCAAAACTTTGCCCCGCCCTCTTCCGCCCCCACAAAGAGCGAAAATCTGTGGCATCCACAATTTCGACGACACGAGGAAACTAAAAACGCAGAACCGTAGAAGATGACTATATCTTACAGAGTGCAAAATCTGAACCAGATCGTATAATTATTATAGCCAAAATCACGAAAACAATTTTACTCCTTCTCGCTCTGTCTCACTCTAACACACAGGTTTCATGGTCGGTTTTGCCAATTGCAAAATATGAGTTCAAGGATCTCAGAACCCATAAGAGCTAGAGCAACCAAATTTGGTATCCACACTGCTGTGATATCGGACCTTGACCGTTTTGTGTCAAAATTTCGCCACACCCCCTTCCGCCTCCGCAAAGGATGCAAATCTGGGGATATTCACAAATCTCAGAGGCTATTAGGGATAGAGTAACCAAATTTAGTATCCGCACTCCTGTTAGATCTCACTATAAAACGTATATCTCAAAATTTCGCGTTCCCCCTCGTTTTTATTATAATTATACCCGATACTCAAAATGAGTATTGGGGTATATTAGATTTGTGGTAAAAGTGGATGTGTGTAACGTCCAGTAGGAATCGTTTCCAACCCCATAAAGTATATATATTCTTGATCAGCATCAATAGCCGAGTTGATTGAGCCATGTCTGTCTGTCCGTCCGTCCGTCTGTCCGTCTGTCCGTCTGTCCGTCCGTCCGTCTGTCCGTCTGTCCGTCCCCTTCAGCGCCTAATGCTCAAAGACTATAAGAGCTAGAGCAACGATGTTTTGGATCCAGACTTCTGTGATATGTCACTGCTACAAAAATATTTCAAAACTTTGCCCCGCCCACTTCCGCCCCCACAAAGGGCGAAAATCTGTGGCATCCACAATTTCGACGATACAAGAAATCTAAAAACGCAGAATCGTAGAAGATGACTATATCTTCTAGAGTGCAAAATCTAAAGCAGATCGTATAATTATTATAGCCAGAATCAGGAAAACAATTTCACTCTTTCTAGCTCTGTCTCACTCTAACACACAGGTTTCATGGTCAGAACCCATAAGAGCTAGAGCAACCAAATTTGGTATTCACACTCCTGTGATATCGGACCTTGATCGTTTTGTGTCAAAATTTCGCCGCACCCCCTTCCGCCCCCGCAAAGGACGAAAATCTGAGGCAACCACAAATCTCAGAGACTATTAAGGCTAGAGTAACCAAATTTGGTACACACACTCCTGTTAGATCTCACTATAAAACGTATATCTCAAAATTTCGCCCCACCCCCTTCTGCCCCCACAAAGGACGAAAATCTATTGCATCCACAATATTGCAGATTTGAGAAAACTAAAAACGCAGAATCATAGATAATGACTATATCAATCAGATTGCTGAATCTGGATCAGATCAGATCATTTTTATAGCCATAAGGAACAAATCAATTTGCAGTGGCTACGCAGCGCCCGACGTCACGCTCAGACTGATTTTCTGTCTCTCTCGCACGCACTCTTTGTCGTTTCGTTTAATATTAGCGGCGTCTGCCGGAGGAGAGCCATACTGACTAAGTATCGGGTATAAATGTAGAGTTGCGGTGTTCCCAGCAACTCACAACGTTCCCCCTCGTTTTTATTTTCTATTGTTATGTTGCGATGATTGCTTATTTAAAAGTGTTTGCTTATACTCAAGAACATCGCGTTTTATTTGATTACACCTTTTTTGGGGAAATTTCAAAGCATAAACGGGTTAAATGTATTTGCACATTTCCATCATAAGTACCGTCTAAATCAGCTATTTGAACATCAAATTTTTGTAAGGCTGCACACTTAGGAATAATTTTATTATAGTAGAGGTATATAATTTGTTGCTTAAGTATCGTATTCCAACATAAAAATGTGGTAAAAAAAAATGCCTAATCTTCAAAGCGATCTCCAGGACTCACTATCAAATTCAATTTTATTTCCAAACTGATTTATTATAAACACATACTGCTTATCTGATTTTCGAAATCTTAAATTACACTTAACTGTGGTCAATAATGGATGGTCTATAATTGTATCAGGCATCAAAAAATCGTACTGATCAAGTTTCAATTGGATATACGCCTTGTATGTAACCAATTGCATCCATTCATCTTTATCTAAACCGACGAAGTTGTTTTTGCTTTGCTGCATCCATATCATTGGAGTGAATTTTCTTGTAGTTGAAAAACCGCATTTAAGCTTTAAATTATGTACTACATAATATTCGAGACCGAAAATGACTTCGTCATCCTGCTTCTTTCTAGTGGACCTAATTTTTTTTCGAGTGAAGCGTGTCCATTTGGGTTGAATGCTTTTGTTAAACTAAGAACTCTTACTGAATTGGGCTGTATATAAAGGCAATAGACATCAACGACTCATTTAGTTTCTTACAAAATCTCAAACCAACATGAACACAATCGGCAGGAATTCAAGCATTATAGTTCATATTTAATATCTCTTTGGAAATAATAAACAACTTTTTATTAAGGAGATGTCGTTTATGCAAACCGGAACAGTAACACCAAACTTCTTTCATTTCAAACCTCCATATCATCTGAATGGATTGGATAATGAAATGATTAAACAACAAAATATTAATCGTCAAACCATAAATGGAGTGGAATGGTCAGATGGTGAAATATCATATTTAAGTTTAGGTGAAATACTTTCACCATACTTTCACCGTCATTGTACGTGGTGAAATTAAAAAAAAAAAGTTTTTATCTAAGTATTTAACAAATAATATTATTGATATCGATATAGGAAAACGTCTCACATTTTATCCAAATTTTTTTACAAACTGTAGAATCCACAAAAAAATTCCTCTTAGCTGTGCTCTAAATAATTTATTTAAGCTATTTGTTATCTTGGAAAATTCTAACTACGCTATCTACTGTAATGGTGACTCATATGTTTAGATTTTCAGTTTATATTAAGCACTTGTAGTAACTAGTTGTTTAAAATGGATTCATTTAAGCGTTTGTTTGAAAAGGATCCGCACAAAAGCGGATACACACAAGTTGTTTATTGCAATTATTGCGGATCTGATAATCACTTAGAAAAAAACTGTTAGAAAACATTTATAAAATATTAATAAATAAAACATAACCAAAAATGTTTAAGCAATTTATACATCCTTTTACAATGCCTTTTTGCGGACCTTCAGGATCTGGTAAGACAACGTTTTTAGAAAATTTAATAAACAAAAGGAATGATTTGCTGAGCATTTCAATTAATCGAATAATTTGGTGTTATGGAGAGGAGCATGCTAAGCCAAATTTTAATACCATCGAATACTATAAAGGAGTTCCCGAAACAATTAATTAAATTAAAATGAAATCATGAAAATCATGAGTGTTCAGTTGCAGAAGTATGCTTAAGTAATAGCTTATAAGACCCGTCGGCATAACACAGTGACACCGCGACACAGTGTTCCATTTAACATGCAATATAATACCTCACGACAACACACTAGCCACTGCAGTGAGTTCTGCTGACAACACACTAGCCACTGCAGTGAGTTCTGCTGACAATGCACTAGCCACTGCAGTGAGTTCTGCTGACAATGCACTCTTTCCGCAGAGTGCGAAGACAGCGGAGGCAGTTGCTGACCATCAAAATGTCGCAATTGCCCACCAGACACTAAAATTATCCATAATACACAAAACATATATTTTACAGACTCAGCACTTTTGTACCTTTCATTACCTATAAATAAGAATCATTTTTGTCAATAAAATCAGTATCAGAAACAGTACCATAACTGCCTGTCACTCACTTCCATCGCAATCATCAGAGGCTGTCGCCGTGTCTTCAGACCCTCCCTTGCGCACCGTAGGATACCCACTCCGCAGTCCAACTGGTTCAAGTTCTAGTTGCGACGACCAAACTGTAGAAGGTTTGTGTACCGTATGCAACCCAGCTTCCTACACACACACACACATTAACATTTGGTGACCCCGACCTTGGTCATCCTTTCAAACTGTCAGACAAGCTACAGTGAAAGGATTCGATCTGGACATCAGATTGAAGCAGTCAACAGGACATCTTCAATAAAAATTTTGGCACCAGGCCATACACTTACGGTAGCATCTCCTACCAATAAGTATCACTCTGGCAAATCTGACATATTCAGGTTATCAGCCCACAGAAAAACAGCTATAGAATTCGACTACCACCAAGGTAATCAATTTTTGTTGTTCCGTGCGTTCCATAGATTGGAAACAGCACAAATCCCTCCATCCAACACATCACCTGTACTATTACCTTTCTGACCGACAACGGTTGCGATTCGGAGCGTATCCAGCTGCAAAGCAAATAAAACACTCCCAACGGGTCGAAAGGAATAAGTACAAACAGATAGAATGGATAAACATATGGAGGCAGAAGCTGCCGCTACAATGGCAATGGATGTGCAGCAAGAAATTGGTGAGGAAATATCGAGGTGCATTCGGAACTATAAAAAAGATTCCCAAGAACGAAAGCAAACGGCCTCTTATTTTCAAGCCAAAATATCAGCACTAGAAAATGCGTGGAATCGCTTCAACAAAAACGACTCCAAACTTCGCGATACAGACAAAACGGATGAATACGTAAAATTCCGGGAAGACTTACGTACAACATGTAAGCAATACATTGCGATGTTTACCGAAGGCATGGATAAGCTATCACAGACGTCTAGTGCTCGTGGGGAACGTCAAATCGTCTTTAAAGAAAGGCATGAGAATCCTCCGGTAGCTCCCAAAGAAAGCGGTCTGATCCAGCAGTCCTCGAAGGATTACAGCAAACTTCTTTCACTATGTCGCCGACAAAAGGCTATAGTAGAGTCCGTTAAGCGCAATCTGAAACAACTTTCAGAGGCGGAAGGACGCACATCAAGTGATTTGATAAAATCACTATGGACTCAAGCGCAGGAAGTCCATTTCACAATTCATGAGGAATACGAGGACCCAGTGGAAGGAGGATACGACATGGAAGCCTATCTAACACTGGAAAGTAAGGTCCAAAGAGCATTGGCAAAGTCAGCCACACCAAACACGGATAACGTGCAGCTGCCACGGATCAGCATCCCAAAGTTTGATGGGGATCTATTAAAATGGACCCAGTTCTTCGATCTGTTCTCATGCATGGTGCATGAGACCAACATGCCTACGGTGAAAAAGATGTGGTATCTTAAAACCACCGTCACCGGCGAGGCAGAAAGACTGATTCGACATATCGATCTAAAGGAAGAAAATTATGAAGCCGCTTGGGAAATACTAGTTGACGCATACAACAATCCCAGGGATGTTTCAAACACGGTACTGAACCGCTTCCTCAATCACCAGACAATTAATGACGATCCCAAGTCATTAAAAGAGTTGTATATAACAACCATAGAATCCCTTGCATCACTAAAGGGATTGGGCATCAATATATCTACATGGGATCCGATATTGATTGCCATTATCAGGAACAAACTGGATGTAACAAATAAGGCCTTGTATGAGCAATCATTGGGAAGCTCAAAGGACATTCAGGCGCTGGATACGATGCTTCAGTTCTTGGAGCAAAGAATTCGGGTTCTAGGAACCAGTAAGAAGCCACCAGCATCAAGGAGAGAGCCAAAAGGCACGACATGTGCATCAGCAAACACAAGGAGAGCGCGAGCACCCTTATGCACATTCTGCAAGAAAGCAAGCCATTGGCTCTACGGATGCGAAGAATTTCGCTCCAAATCTCCATCAGAACGACTAAACTGGGTACAAAAGCAAAAAATGTGCGTCAATTGTTTTAGAACAAATCACAAAACAAACGCATGCCCCGGTCGAAACTGCTTCAAGTGTGACAAGAAGCACAACACGATGCTACATTTGGAAACAGCATCAGGCGCAGCTCCGACGGTTGGTGCAGCAAGTAACAATAGTTACAATCTTCTGGCCACAGCAAAGGTGGCAGTAGAAGCCAACAACGGGCAGGTTGCTAATTTCAGAGCACTGCTAGATTCAGGATCACAGATAAACTTGATCTCTGAACGAATGACATCAATGTTGTCACTCAAACTAAAAGACACAACATTGCGGATCGAAGGAATTGGAGGTCAATCAAAGACCAGCAGAGCACGAGTAAATGTGCTCATGAAATCCCTTCACAATGGTTTTACGCAAAGAATTGAAGCGTTCGTATTACCACAGATAATAGCTGACCAACCAGCTCAGGCACTCGATCCAGAGAGCTTAAACATACCAAGCAGGATCTCACTGGCAGATCCAAACTTCCATACGCCAGGCAAAATCGACATGCTAATCGGAGCCGAGCATTATTACTCGCTGCTGCTACCAGATCAACAGCAGCTAAGGACAGGAGGCCCGCTGCTACAAAACACGAAACTGGGATGGATTGTGGCAGGAAAAGTCAAATCTGCCCACAAGTCCTCACCCATTTGTGCAACGGGAGTAAACGAGCTCATGGAAAGATTCTGGACTCTGGACAATCTAGAGACGGAAGACAAACCACGCACTCCAGTGGAGGCACGATGCGAAGCTCATTTTATAGAAAATCTTCAGACAGCTTCAGACGGCCGCTTTATTGTAAAGCTCCCATTTTCCGAACACCCTTCAGCCCTGGGGGAGTCGTTGGAAACCGCAACAAAAAGATTCCTAGCGTTGGAGCGGCGAAGCTCAACAGAAACTTGGAAGAGTTATGTGGACTTCATGGAAGAGTATGAACGACTAGGACATATGAAGATTGTCCCAGCATCAAAAGTTCCCAAAAGGCACTACTTCATTCCACATCATTGTGTACTCAAACCTGAGAGCACCACCACAAAGCTTCGGGTAGTATTCGATGCCTCATGCAAATCCACAAGCGGGAAATCTTTGAACGACATTCTGCAGGCGGGACCCACCGTTCAGAGCGAACTTATGTCCATTCTGCTACGATTTCGGATTCATAAGTACGTGTTCACAGCGGACATAGAAAAGATGTACCGGCAAGTGTGGATGAACCCGGAGGATCAATTCCATCAGATGATAGTCTGGAGAAACAATCCATCCGAAGAGATCAGGTACTACCGCCTGAAAACAGTAACATATGGGACAACAGCTGCTCCGTTCCTAGCAACGAAATGTCTGGATCATTTGGCAATACAATACAAAGACAGACTACCAGTCGGATCAACAACATTAAAAACCGATTTCTATGTTGACGACTGTCTAACTGGAGCAAACACGATTCCAGTGGCAATTCATGTTCGACAAGAACTAAATAAGATATTACTACCGTCCGGATTCAAATTGCGCAAGTGGTGCTCCAACAATGAGCAACTTCTCCAAGGAATCCCCAAAGAGGATATTGTAACCGATGTAAAACTAGGAGAGACACTAGAGCACTACAGCGTGAAAACTCTGGGTCTCATCTGGATGCCGAAGAAGGATACATTGTGTGGACGAACACAGAAAAGCCAGGCTACACGCATCACCAAACGGGTGGTATGCTCCGAACTGGCCCAAATCTTTGACCCACTAGGACTCTTTGCACCAGTGGTAGTCAAGGCAAAAATCTTCATGCAACAACTTTGGGAGCTCAAACTGGATTGGGATGACGAATTACCATTGCAACACCAAACCGAATGGAAAGAATACCGGGACGACTTACAAACTTTGAACAAAATGCAAATTCCCCGGCATATCTACGATGGAAAAATTCCAGTTACACAAGAACTCCATACGTTTGTAGATGCATCAGAACGAGCATATGGCGCAGCAGTATATGTACGCGCTACATACAAAAACAACCAAGTGTCAGTAAGACTGCTCTGTTCGAAATCACGTGTGGCGCCGACAGCCAAACAATCGCTACCACGGTTAGAACTTTGTGCTGCAGTCCTCGGTGCCGAGCTCACAAACCGAGTCCGACAGGATCTGCACATGGACATTAACACGGTTTCAGGATGGCTTTGGAGTGATTCCACAGTTGTGTTATCCTGGATAAACGCATCGTCATCAACATACCATACCTTTGTGGCGAATCGAATCGCCAAAATCCAGGCATTAACAAACCAGTCACAATGGCGTCACGTGTCATCGGCCAACAACGCAGCCGATGTCCTGTCAAGAGGAATCGCAGCAAGCAGGCTGGCAGATCACAATCTGTGGTTATATGGACCACTATTCTTGCACGGATCTCGAGACAACTGGACGAAGGCACCCAACATAGAACCTAGCAATCTTGAGAGAAAGGCCAAACATGTGAGCTTGCCAATCACACCTAGTGCACTTGGGGATGAATTATATACTTGCAAACATAGCAACTCGTTTCACAAGTTGCAACGCATTGTGGCATATATGTTACGCTTCTGCTACAAAACCAACAGAGCGAACACCACAACGCTCTGCGCAGAAGAACTGACTCACGCCCGCACTATAATCCTGCGAACCATACAACAAGTCGAGTTTACAGCAGAGTTAAAACAGTTCCAACGATATAAGACTGTGGATAAAAAGAGCTCGATCATATCGTTATCTCCCTTCCTAGGAGACGATGAGCTCATCCGAGTTGGTGGTAGACTTGAAGAAGCCCTACTTCCATACAACGCAAAACACCCAGTTTTGCTGCCTTACAATGACCCAATCGTTAAAATGATTTTGCGGGAGCTACATGAGGAGAACATGCATTGTGGTGCTCAAGCATTAAGGGCAATCGCAAGACAACAATATTGGATTATCAATGACAAGACAATGGCTAGAAGCATCATCCACAGCTGTGTTAGATGCACCAAGGCTAGACCAAAGCTGATGCACCAGATCATGGGCAATCTCCCAGCACAACGGGTCACACAAGCACGCCCGTTTCTTAACGCAGGCGTCGACTACTGTGGACCAATTGCGATCCACCATAAGATCAGAGGCAAAAGACCTGATAAGGCATACATCGCCGTGTTCTGCTGCTTTTCCACAAAGGCAGTACACCTGGAGCTGGTAAGCGACTTGACCACAGATGCATTCTTGGCCGCCCTGCGTCGATTCTTAAGTAGACGTGGGAAGTGCCAAACTATTCATTGCGACAAGGCAACGAACTTTGTGGGTGCAAACAACCAGCTTAAAGAATTAGAAGACTCTATATTCAGCTCAAAGGCAAGCGCTCTGATCACGAATCATTGCAACAAAAAACAAGTGGATTTTAAATTCATTCCTCCCAGGGCCCCATCGTTCGGCGGCCTCTGGGAAGCGGCGGTAAAATCAGCAAAAAAGCTGTTGATAACAACCACCAACACAGCCTCATTGACATTTGAAGAACTAAACACAGTGATAATCGAAATTGAAGCAATTCTCAACTCTCGACCCATCACTCCAATGTCAAATGATCCCACTGATACAACAGCGCTCACCCCAGGACACTTCTTGATTGGTGAACCATTGACAACGCCTCCTGACGTCAATGCTGATCATCAAGGAAGAACATTGGTCAAGCGCTGGGAATTGGTATCGCGCCTAAAGCATTCATTCTGGAAACAATGGTCTACAGAATACCTCCAGGAATTGCAAGCGCGGCATAAATGGAAGACCGCTTCACCAAACGTACCTGAAGGATTATTAGTTTTGGTTAAAGAAGACAACCTTCCTGTAATGAAGTGGCCAATGGGTCGCATCATTAAGACATATCCTGGACAGGACAACCACGTACGAGTGGTTGACGTTAAGACAGCATCTGGCGTATACAAGCGCCCGATCACTCGTCTAGCGCCGCTCTTTCCGGAAGATGTGGCAATCAAACGCCCCCACAACGTAATCAGTGACACCACGGAGATTGATGAGCCACCCACACAGCGAACAACAAAATTGTCACCTACACTAACATCAACGTTAGTGGTGCTGTTGCTCATGCTTCCATTAGCATGGTCACAGTCAATAAATGTGACACAATTCGCAAACAAGCCTGGAATATTTTATGAGAAACTTGGAACATCAAGAATAGCAACGTCTGAGTGGACCATGATCGTATACTATGACTTGGACCCATATTGGAGGGATATGCAACTAATGTCTGCCGGAATTTCAGAGTTACGATACATGTGCCCTGAACTAAAAAATGTTCCGGCATGTAACTCCATAGTTCAACACTTTCAACATGTGTATAACGAGCTACAAGCAGGAAGCGTTTTAATGAAAAACTCTCGAAAACGCAGATCGCCGCTGGACATCATAGGAAATGTAGCAAGCAGCCTGTTTGGTGTTCTCGACGCAAAATACGCAGAAGAGATGACTCAAGTGATTGAGAAAGTGAAAACCAATGAAGACTTGCTACTACATCTGCTCCAAAACCAAACATCAATTGTCGACGCGACAATAAACGTAGTCAGAAAGGACAAATTAACAACTGATAATCGCCTAAAAACTTTGGAACAGCATTTGGCTACTATCAACCGAGAAAGAGGGTCGTATCACAGCGATCATCTGACTCAAGCGTACTTAGGACTAATAGCACAATTAACGCTGCTCACAACAACTCTCCAACGAATGCAGTCCGACATATCTGATGTCCTAATCGGTATTCATCATCGGAGAATAAGCCCCACTCTGGTGTCGCCCGAGCAACTAATAGACCAACTAGACCAGATACGGGATCATTTGCCACAAGATCAAATGCTGCCGGTCACAACGAAGGAGGTGATTCAACTATACAGAATCATGCGAGCCGAAGGAACCCCTACTGCAAAGCACGTCATCTTCAAGCTGACGCTACCGCTGGTCTCAACAGCTCAGCTCGAAGTCTTCAGCATCATCCCAATTCCGTTTTGGGATTCAACAAGCTGGAGTCTATTTGACCTCAGGACCACCATAGTAACAGTTAACATCCACCGAGACCAGTTCATGGGCACTACCCAAGAGGAATTCCGACGTTGTCTTAAAATACACAACGAGGAGTTCATCTGCTTTGACCACCAGACGATCTTCAATGTGGACAATCGCTGTGAGTTTCAACTCTTTAACAATAAAACAGAAACACTGTGTCAGGTAACACACACAAAGGCTGACACGGTGTGGCTAAAAACTCAGCATCCAAATAAATGGATCTTCGCAACGCATTCTACAACTAAACTTCAAGCAGTATGCAACGGAGTTCCGTCAACCATAACACTGGAAGGAACTGGGCTACTCTCCATGGCCCCTGGTTGCACTGCTCGCAATCCTACAGTAAGCATCAGTACCTTCAGCACCACAATCAGCGAAGTAAAATCGACGTACACTCGATTTGGTGACGTGAACCCACCGGAGACATCACCCTCGCCACCAATGTGGCAACTGAAGAACCAGACATCAGACTTCCTTCAAGAGCTTGATGATCTACGCCAGCAACTATCAGCCATCAATCAGCACGAGCTGCCACACCATCTCACCACCGTGCAGCACCATCAACTCGTTGCTTATGCAGCCCTAGCAATATCAATTCTACTGATCATTGCCTTCATTTTCCGGAAGAAGTATCAACTATGGAAACCAAGGCCATCAAATCCCGATCCAGCCATGTCATCACCCCCTATACCCCTTGCACGCCGGTTTACCGTCGACTTGAACGATGGTTGAACACAGTTTCAACGGCCGGGAGAATGTTCAGTTGCAGAAGTATGCTTAAGTAATAGCTTATAAGACCCGTCGGCATAACACAGTGACACCGCGACACAGTGTTCTATTTAACATGCAATATAATACCTCACGACAACACACTAGCCACTGCAGTGAGTTCTGCTGACAACACACTAGCCACTGCAGTGAGTTCTGCTGACAATGCACTAGCCACTGCAGTGAGTTCTGCTGACAATGCACTCTTTCCGCAGAGTGCGAAGACAGCGGAGGCAGTTGCTGACCATCAAAATGTCGCAATTGCCCACCAGACACTAAAATTATCCATAATACACAAAACATATATTTTACAGACTCAGCACTTTTGTACCTTTCATTACCTATAAATAAGAATCATTTTTGTCAATAAAATCAGTATCAGAAACAGTACCATAACTGCCTGTCACTCACTTCCATCGCAATCATCAGAGGCTGTCGCCGTGTCTTCAGACCCTCCCTTGCGCACCGTAGGATACCCACTCCGCAGTCCAACTGGTTCAAGTTCTAGTTGCGACGACCAAACTGTAGACGGTTTATGTACCGTATGCAACCCAGCTTCCTACACACACACACACATTAACAATGAGCCTATTCTTTTAATACTAGATGACTTAATGATGGGTGCATTTAATAAAAATGTCTGTGAGCTATTTACAAAAGGATCACACCACAGGAATTTATCCGTAATAGCAGTCATACAAAATATATTTCATAAATCATCACATACTCGAGATATTTCACTAAACACAAAATACATCGTTGCGTTCAAAAATCCTAGAGATAAGCTTCAATTTCAATGCTTAGCAAGACAAATTTATCCTGAAAATTCTCAGGAGCTCTTCAGAATATACAAAGAGGTGACAGATGAACCACATGGTTATTTACTTATTGATCTTACTCAGGGAATAAATGATCTCCTTAGATTTCGTACACATATTTTTAATTCTGAGTATACAGTTTGCTTTTCAGATGAAAATGGTTTACAAAATGAATCTAAATCGACTGAAAGCGAACAAACATTTATTGTATGTGCTCAAAAGGGCAAATAATAAACTTCGAAATGCAATTATAAGTAATTGTGACATTGAGTTAGTAAAAGCGTTAGTGGAGATAGTGTAGAATACTCTACGAGGAAATCATAAGATATCAAAAAAGCAACTATATGCTCTAAAAAAGTATAAAAATGCATTCCGTCCTATTTCATGTCCAAAACGGTCAATAAATTCTAAGAGAAAAGTTCTCATCCAAAAAGGAGGAAACAGGTAAACCTTTTTTAATAAGTTCATTGCTTTCGGGGATTTTTGGAAAAATATTGAACAATGCTTAAAAATAAGCATCAATTAAACAAAGTTATTTTAATGCATCCGAATGCATATCAAAAATTGGTAAATAATGCCCAGAAAAACGATTTAATAAATATAACGGTTTTGCCTGTGTCGGGTCAAGCAGCTTAAATATTTTAAGTTATTGTCGTTTCCAATGCCCCCACTGCAAAGATCATTTGCTGGTAGCCCTGAAGATACCGCAGTCCAAGGGAAATCAGCGCCGTATACTCCATCTTAGTCTGCGCTGTCTGAGTCTACGCCGTCTGAGCATACCACTGAGCCCTCTACTTCAGCGGCTACCTCGTCTGCCCTTATTGCCCAAGATCTCAGGTGTTGTTCTACTTGCCACGGCCACGGTCTTAGTCAAAAATCGTTCCGGAGTTTTAGTTCCCTGCCGAGCGTTGCTGGACTCCGGCTCCCAGTTGCATCTAATAACTTCTCGTTTCGCGAATCAGCTTCAGCTTCGAAAAATGAAATCATCGACTGCAGTCTCGGGAATAGGCGACTCTAGCTTCGTCACGGATGGATTTTCGGTCAACGGTAGCCTGCACTCTCGCTCATCGGATTACTCAACTCTCATCACTGCCATTGTAGCCTCTAGCATAACCGATCGACAGCCAAGCTTTGGAATTGACACTCAAAACTGGAAAATTCCATCTAACATACCACTAGGTGATCCGGAGTTTTATAAGCCGCAGCGCGTCGATCTGCTAATTGGCGCAAGTCTGTTTTTCGAGCTCCTGTGTGTTGGTCAGGTCAAGCTACTGCCAGGATTGCCTTCAATTCAGAAAACGCGCTTGGGATGGGTCGTGTCTGGAAGTTGTTCGCGTTTAAAAGGTTCCTCATTGATGGTCTCTCGCGCTCGGGCCGTAGCTGCTAAGGATAATAGTCCAGAGGATCGGCTTGAGGTGCTTCTTCGGAGGTTTTGGGAGGTAGTAAATTGCATCGAACCAATAATAAAGTCTACCAAAGAAGAGCTAGATTGTGAAGCACACTTTGTGCAGCATTTCCATCGATTACATAAAGGCGATTATTGTGTTCGGCTGCCAGCAAAATATAATTTGGATCTCCTTGGAGAATCTTACAATCAAGCGCTTCGTAGATTCCTGACCCTTAAGAGAAAGTTAGATCGTCGCCCTGATGTTAAATCTCAGTATGCAGCATTTATAAAGGAGTACCTTGATTTAGGCCATATGTCTCAGGTTCCTACCCAGTCAATCAGCAACTGCCGATATTTTTTGCCTCACCATTGCGTCATGAAGGAAGATAGTTCTACGACCAAGCTTCGCGTCGTTTTTGATGGATCCGCTTCAACCTCATCTGGATATTCCCTGAACGACGTTTTAATGGCTGGTCCCGTAATCCAACCCAAACTGTTTCATATTCTTGCTCGATTTCGGTCATACGCCGTTGCGATTTCGGGAGATATCTGTAAGATGTATCGTTGTGTAAGAGTCTCGACCGAGGATAGCAACTTGCAGTGTATTCTGTGAAGAAACTCCAGGAAAGAAGACTTGCGTGTGTTTCAATTGTACACCGTTACTTATGGGACGAAGCCTGCCTCCTATCTATCTGTGCGAGCGCAGCATCAGTTGGCAATGGACGAGCAGATGGCGTTTCCACTTGGAGCTGAAATCCTTCGCCGTGACTTCTACGTGGATGACTTGATATCTGGAGCCAGCTCGCAGGAGGAGGCTATCCGAATTCGGGAGCAAACTACTGGAATTTTGGCTAGAGGTCAATTCAGATTGAGGAAATGGTGTTCGAACGTCCCTGCTGTGCTGGATGGAGTTCCGGAAGAGGACAAGGAAACATTTTTGAAGTTCGACGATGGCAGCCATGTGACTAAAACTTTAGGACTTGCGTGGGATCCGGTTTCTGATCTACTATTATTTTCGTTCTCGGCCCTTCAATCTTCTTTGAATTCCTGCAGGCGCTCTGTTTTGTCATCCATAGCGCGATTCTACGATCCTCTCGGACTAGCTGGTCCCGTAATTACTAAGTCCAAAATCTTTCTCCAGCGTTTGTGCCAAGAGAAGTTGTCCTGGGATGAAAGCCTTCCAGTCGCACTGAACACCGAGTGGCAGGAAATATGCACCAGATTTGGTCAGATTCGTCGACTTGAATTTCCTCGGCTTGTACACCTTCCAGCGATGCCAGCATCGAGGCTTATGGTGCATGCATTTATGTCGTATCCAAGGGTCAGCATTCCAGCAGTCACTTACTTTGTGCCAAATCTCGTGTGGCTCCTTTGAAGACACTTACAGTACCAAAGTTGGAGCTTTGTGGAGCGGAGTTGCTGGCTAGGCTCATATCTGAGATAGCTGGAATGGATGTATTCAAGGGAAGGTGTTACTGTTGGTGTGATTCTGCCGTTGCGCTCTCTTGGATTCGGGACGAGCCGTCAAGATTTAATATTTTTGTTGCAAATAGAGTGTCAACGATTCAGGAAATGACCAAAAAAATGGAATGGCGCTATGTTCCCACAGCTTTAAACCCAGCCGACATTCTGTCTCGAGGGGCTCATCCGACTGAGCTGAATGAGTCAGCTCTTTGGGCTCATGGTCCTCCATTTCTTTGCGGCTCCTCAGATGACTGGCCACCCACTGTGCTACCTGATAAGCCAGCCCTTGAACTTCGTCGGAAGGCCGGAAGGCCTTCTGGTCAAATCGCCCTACATGGACATTATTGCTGATTCCAAGTATGCGAATTCATTTGCTTCTTTTCAACGCGTTTTCGGATACATTCACAAGTTTTGCAACCGGATTCGGACTCACCCCGGACTCACTGTCTCAGACATTGAACATGGAACCCAGGTATTGCTACGACTAGTCCAGCGTACTCAGCTATGGGAGGACATGAAGTCACTGCGGGCAAGGGGAGCAGTCTCCTCATCGAGCTCAATCGCATCGTTATCGCCATTCATGGATCAGTTTGGACTTCTTAGGGTAGATGGTTGACTGAAAAACTCTTCGTTGGATTTTGATGGCCGTCATCCAATCATCTTGCCCAGCAGCCATCCACTGACTCTTGCAATAATCTCCCATTTTCATGAGCGGAATCTGCACGCTGGTCCTCGAGCTTTGCTTGGACTAATTCGATCCCAATATTGGCCTATTGGGGGGAGGAAGACGGTAAACAAGGCAGTAAGCAAGTGCGTAAGATGCTTTCGACTGAAGCCCAGGGTATTGGAGCATATTATGGCAGATCTTCCAAAGGAGCGGCTCGATGGTTCTCATGCCTTTGAGATCACAGGCGTGGACTTCTGTGGGCCGTTTTTCTACAAACCGGAGGCACGCAACAAGGCTCCAATCAAGTGCTACGTCTGCGTCTTCATTTGTTTCGCTACCAAGGCTGTTCATCTGGAGCTTATAAAGGACTTATCCACAGTTGCTTTTCTACATGGACTAAAGCGCTTCATACGTACCAGACGAAAGCCGCGGCAAATTTGGTCAGACAACGCAACCAATTTTGTCGGTGCTAAGAATGAGCTGATGGAATTAAAGCGCCTGGTCCTCAGCGATGACCATCAGAAGGCGCTGCTGGATTTTTGCTTGGTCGAGGCTATAGACTGGCATTTCATTCCTCCGCGCTCCCCTCATTTTGGTGGTCTATGGGAGGCTGCAGTGAAGACGGCCAAGTACCACTTCTATCGTGCGATAGGCAACTCGGTTCTTGGATTTGACGAGCTGCGGACGCTGTTGTGCCACATCACGGCAGTGATTAATTCAAGACCTTTAGCTTCAATTTCAGAGAGCCCTGCCGATCTAGATGTTCTAACTCCAGCGCATTTCTTGAATGGTGGCCCTCCTGCTTCGTTAGCTGAGCCTGACGTCACGCAGCTAAACTTCGATCGCCTGGACGGCTGGCAGCGCGTTTCGTACCTGCAGCAGCTCTTTTGGTCCCGGTGGAAGGAGGAGTACATAACGTCACTGCAGCACCGCTCAAAGTGGCGCACTGCGAAGCCTAGTTTAGCTGTCGCAGATTTGGTTCTTGTCAAGGATGAGAATCTTCCACCCATGAAGTGGCCACTGGCGAGAGTGGGCGAGCCTTTGCCTGGACGAGATGGCGTTTCCCGAGTTGCTGTGCTGAAGACGTCATCTGGAATCACAAAGCGCGCCGTCAACAAGCTGTGCCTGCTGACCCTTAAAGATGCTGTTGAAGTCAGGCTTCCAACGGGGGGAGTATGTCGGGTCAAGCAGCTTAAATATTTTAAATTATTGCCAGTGGTGCGGCCCAAAGGAAATGCATTTTGGTGTTGTCGTTTCCAATGCCCCCACTGCAAAGATCATTTGCTACCGCATATGCGCCTGCAGCGGAATTCTTTCGCCTAACGACATCGATGATGAAGATTTTCTGACCGCAAAATCTTTTAACTCAAAACCTAATAAGCGTAAAGTTGCGGATACTTCATTTTTAAACTATCAAGCATCAAAATACCAGCATTGACTAAAGTGAAGCTTACTGATAAACAGCGAAAGCTAAGAGTAAAACTTAAGAGGTATAGAAGTGAACCAATCCATTTCAAGACTTGAACTACGTAAGTGGACGAGAAAAGTTGACGAGGTCTGTTAGAAACAGTAAGGCGGTGCAAATTGGAAAAAACAAAATTAATTGGTTTTCCTATAATTAATAAACTGTAAAGAACGTAGAACAAAAAATGGTATATTTAACAGAGATTTTCGTTAAATACACTGATATTATCAAACCAAGACGTGTTGGAAATAAAAGACCTCGATGTCTTCGAGTATCACATTATAATGGAAAAGAGCAACTTATACAATTCAACAATATTGAATATTATCCGATTGAAATATGGTCTCCAAAAGAAATTTCGATCTTAATTACCGATTCCAAAGGATGTAAGGTACTATTTTAATCTTCAGCAATTCCAATTTTTGTCACCCTTCACCATAAAAAACGAAAAGAAATGCTATAAATAATACTGTAAAGATGGAAATTTATTCAGAGTAGAATTAACCATCATGACAAAATCTTATCAACAATATTATTTAAAACAGTGTGGAGGAGGGGTTGAATCATATATGTAGGAAGTCTTTATGTTTCATCCAGACATATCCAGCAAGATAGAGGAATTGGAAATTTTTTTAGTGGTCTTTTTAATTACATAAAACCACTATTCCTTTCGGGGATAAACGCTAAATGAGTTTGGTCGAAAACCTTTATGAACCATTATCCAAGAACAAAGTAAAATTGCTGTCAAAACCTGTCAAATAAAGCCATTAATAAGTTAACCCGATTTCAGAATGGGGCAGGTAAAAAGAATAAAAAGAGAAGGTCTAGGAAAAAACTATCTCATTTATCATCTAAAGAAAAACGCAAACATACGCAGTCGAAAGAAAAAAAAAAAAAAAATCAACAAAGAAATTAACTATAAGAGACATTTTTTCTAAATCAAAATGACAACCCATACTGAATGTATGAAAAGCGAATTGGATCTCTTTGAGCCACATTCTACACAAAGCTCTATTCTGAGAACAGAAGAAGTTTCATATAACCCCATAGCTACGTTGGACAGTGCTTCTTCAATTCAATTCGTTTGCTTAGGAAATGGGGAAGCATATCGAGACCTATCAAGTGTTTACTTAAGACTTGTTGTGCAACCAAAAAAAAGTGATAATACCAACATTGAAGGAAACGATGTTGGAGTGGTGAATAATATTTTGCATTCAATGTTTAGAAGTTCGTCCGTATATTTAAATAATATTTTGGTTTCTCAGAGTGATATCATTATAGATCGTATTTGCAAACGATTTTAAACTGTGGTAGTGATTCCAGTGAAAGTCACTTAGCCACTCAAGGTTATTATCCTAATTATGGTAAATTATTATCTGATACGTTATTATCTAGGTAAGTTAACACCGATGGATCCATTATGCTCAAAAATATTTTTCAAAACAGTAATAAGGTTGAACTATTCGGAAAAGTTCATGGAGATATATTTAATCAACCAAAACTGCTTATAAATAATGTAGATTTGAGGATTACTTTTAACATTGAAAAAACAGCATTTTATTTAATGGAATCTGAAACTGAATCAAATCTTAAAATATTGGAGGCACAACTATTCATGAACCACATAACTATTAATCCGAGCATTTTATTGGCTCATCATCATGTTTTACAAACTAAAAATGTCATTTATCCATACAGCAAAGTTCAAGTAAAATCATTTACAATATAGCCAGGAAATAATACATTATCAATTGACAATGCAGTAATTGGACAGCTTCCCAATTTGTTGGCTTTTTGCATGGTGAAAAACAAATCATATTCTGGAAATCGGTCATTAAACCGCTTCAATTTTGATCATTTTAAAATTCAACGCTTTAATCTATTGGTTAATGGAGTACAAGTATCATCGCAGGCACTTGAGTTTGATTTCTCGAACTCTGAAAATGCTCAAAGCTCTAGAGGATATAATATGCTATTCAGATCAAGTGGAATAAAACATTATGATCGAGGCTTACAAATTACACAGGAAATTTTTGATAAAAATAGTTTTATATTAGCATTTGACCTAACTGCAGACCATCACAATTCAACTGTATGCTCAAATTTAATATCACAAGGAGCCATCCGAATTGAAGGACGATTTTCGGAGCCTCTTACAGAAGCAGTTACTTGTCTGGTATACTGTGAATATGACTCAATGATTGATATTGATAAACAAAGAAATATTCGTGTTCTATTGTAATAATGAATACATTGCAAATCTATAAGTTGCTTTCCAAGCATTCAAAAACAAAAACAATTTTTAAAGGAGTTTATCCCTCTGATCAGCTGCCTCAAGTAATTTCGAAATATCCTGCTTTAATAATAGCAGACACAGATTCTTCAAGTCATTTAGGAACTCATTGGGTTGCTTTTTACTTTGAAAACAAATATTCAGCAGAATTTTTTGATTCATATGGTCAATATCCCCAAAATAAAGAATTTTTAAAAATATTAAGAAAAAATTCCACAAAGTTTACATTTAATAAACAACCACTGCAAGGTTATTTTTCAAATACATGCGATCATTACTGTATCCTATATGGAATATTTAAAAGCAGCAAAAAAACATTAAATTGTTTTTTAAAACAATTTAAGAAAAATGATTTTAACTATAATGATAAGTTAATAATACAAATGTTTAAGAAAATTCGTTTAAAATAAAACACAATATTATTTCAGAGACATTTAAGATGTTTATTGATTTTTTGAGCTGGGATACATTTTTTATTTAAGTTATGGCACTTTAGCATTTAGTCTATAGCTTCTGCGTTCTTGTTTGGGTATGACACTGGCATGTGTCAGGTCCGTCCGTTGCATCGCATCGGGGCATAGCTTATAATGAAAGACAAACTTGGAGTCTTTTTCCTCCAGATCCTCCAAAATGCTCATCAAATTTTCAAGAATTTGTACGTGCTCCTCGAAGATCATCTCCTCGAATCGCATTAAAAAAAGTTTTATTTGTTTGGCATGCATCTTGCAGCTGACTTCTTGAATCTATGACTGATAATGATTCAAAGAGCACGACTCTTTATATCCACGTCTTTGCTCTGTTACCATTATATTTTTCTTTACCTATGTATTGGAAATGATCAGTACTATATCTAGTCATCTCTTTTTTACTTATGGATATTCTTAACCTTTTTCTTTATTTTTGTCTTTACATATATATAATGGGAAGTCTTTATTTACTCTTTACATATCAATTGGAAATGGGCAGTGCTATATCTATTCATCTCTTTTCCTTTATTTATAAGATGTGAAATTCCATGCTCTTTCAACATCTTAAAGGGCGTTTTTGTGGAAAATTTGGTTACATAACTTTGAGGTAAAAATGTCCAAAGCGGTTCGTTGTCCTTATCAGTTAAATAAAGGACTACTTTATTTCCAAATGATGTTTTTTTTGATTTTACATCCATTGATCTTGTACTCAAATCCTATGCACAGGTCCTCAACCTTGGTGTATCCCACCGCCGGTTTTGTCTCGTTAAGTAATTCTAGGAAAGCCTAGGTATATATTTAATTAAGTGCTTATCATTTTCTATATAGAGATTTAAATATTCTTACATACCATTATAGTAATAGAAACTATTCAAACTACTAATGATTTTATACTAAATTATTTGAAAGATTGCATGATCTTTTATACTCTCATTAATTCAATTTTGGTAGATTGGTAGTTGAGAGATAATAAGTAAATGGTTTTAAAGCTGTAATGGCCAGATGTCTTAAGTCTGATTGGTTGTTGAGTAATAAGGGATGAATTATGGACACACTGCTGTATATTGGTTCAAATATTATATTTACATTTTCGGTCTATAACCGTCAACATGAAAAAATTATATAAACAGAAACAAAATGCATAGAATTTTTGTTTAAATGCTGATCACTTCCTATATAAGAACTGTAAGTTACTGAGATAGGTTAGTTCACTTTCACTTCGAAATGAGGACATTTCATTGCGAGTTGTGTTATGTAAAAACATCTTTTAGTTCCTGCAATGAACTGAAAAAACACACCTTAAAAATCCACAACTTTAGTTATTCAAAATCAAAATCATCATTTTATCGATGTTACTTATGTCCAGGAGCTGAACTGTTTTGGTTGAGAATTGACTTCATATGCATATTTTATTTAAGCATAACATGGAATTAAAGCGAAAAATATAAAATAAATATTAAAAATAAAATAATCTGTGCGTTTTTAAATATAAATACCTTTACATAAATTTACCAACTAAGTATAATATGATGTGAAAATGAATCAATAAATTCATTCAAAAGCATCAGTATTCTACCTGAAATCCACTTATTCTTTTTGTGTAATCCTCACTTGGAAGAAACCTGTTTCAAACGAATCCTATGATTCTCTTGTAATAAGAGGAAGTGAAATTCAACCAATCAAAAGTAAAACAGAAAACATTTAAAATAAATAGTGTTTAAATGTGTTATATTTATTATATACATATGTATATATTATTTTTAGAAAAATATATAAAATATTCTTATTATATAAATATTGTTAAAATTTCGCCTCAGCTAATTTTACCGCAGCAATTAAGTCATCATCATCTTCGTCATCATCGTCCCGAAGTAGTTCCTGGAGTCGAGATCTTTTATCATCATCCTGATTATCTACTAAATCGAAAATGTTGTCATCATCCGGGAAAATGGATGATGGATTATCATTATTAGGCGTTGCATTCCTTGGGTCATCGTCGGCATCATCCCATTTAATGTCACTTAACCAGTTGAAGTTGCTCTCGAGATAGGTTTGGGTCTTATTCCCAAAAATCAAGGACAGGTCTACGGAGCTCGGCTGAGAGTCCAGATTTATGGTTGATTCCGGTTGGGAATCGAAAAAAATGATTTCGAGGTCATCCATCGTTGTTGAAAGATTACTAGTTTCTGTACTAGCTGTTAGCTGTGAGTAGTTATTATATAGGCACATTGCTATGGGACAGTGTTAGGTACACAAAGGAGGAATATAAATTATATAGAAAGTAGAAAGGTTCAAGGGCATCGAAACCGTTTTTCAGGAAACACTTAAAAAATACCTCTAAACTATCACATTAGATTCATTGTTGAGGGTTGTTTGAATCGCAACATGGGACCAATCGTAAAAACAGGTTCATTGACAGTAAGAGGGAGGAGAGAGAATATAAATGAGCGAAGGATCGATTTGAGAGGATTTTACATGGTTGAGTAGGAGGATTGAGATCGAAGTTAGTTTACATTCTCACCGATAGGTGGCGCCACCAAGTAGTAAGGATAAGGGACGGCCGTATATTTACTATAATTAGCATTAATTAATTTTTATGTCTTCCTATTATAATTTTATTCTTTGTGTGCTCCTGTATATATCTCCATTAATTATGTGTTCTCTTACCTTTCAACCCTCTATACGGACATCTAGAAACCCAGTTTTCCAACCTATGTTTTTCTATAGGATGTAAATTTCAGAAACTTCACACATTTGTTTTCCCAATTCAATGCTAATAAAATATTCTATAAGTATTTATTTTAAATGACCAGTTAATAACATAGCAGAAATTGTTTCCCAATTCAATGTTAATAAAATACCTTATAAGTAATAATTTAACATGATCACGTAATAACATAGCAATATGATCCACACCTACATTCAACATGCTGCCAAGGTGCACATGCTTAAGCACATGTTGCTGCAACATGCTGCGAATTTGGTAATTCATTATTATTATTATTATTATATTATTATTAATTATTATTATTATTAATCGAAATCAGACACGCAGCCGTGATATCGACGGTACCACGCTTGGAGTGGCCCTAGCCGAGCTCACTACCATTATATAAATAGCAATTCACGCGATTGCATGTCAACGTTCAAAACTTTATTCAATGACTGCATCTTTCAAGAGGCGATGTAATTACTGCAGCGCCAAGTGGCCCCCGTGTCACCGTATCAGAAGACTGATACGCACGTATCCCAGGCAAAACGAACCGACTAATATGCGAGGAAAATTATAACTTAACATTAATAGAAATAACATACGACAACATTAGAGAAATAAGCATGAATTCAAAATACAAATACCACTACACTTATTAATTGCGAGAAACGTGTGTGAGTATTAGTAGTTTAATAAAGGGAAGGGAATTAGTGGTGGATATAATATGGTAGAGGAAATTATAATCCGAGCATAAGACCCTAAACGGTTCATGCAAGGTTTAATTCGATCTACAAAGAGGAAGAGACAACGGTGTATAGGTTCTAGTGTGTGCATGAAAATCACACCAAGCATTTTTTTACGGTTAACGAAGGATGGAAGGTTAACTAATAGCAGTCTTCTAGAGTAACATGGCAGTCTCATACCTGCATCCCAGTTAAGGCCCCGCAGAGCAAAGAGTAAAAAGTTTTTCTATACGGTCCTGGCGTACTTTGTACTGAGGACACCATACATAGGAGCCGTATTCTAAAATCGGACGAACTAGCGAGGTATAGAGAGTCTTTGTTATATATGGGATCGTAAAATTCCTTTGAGCACCTCTGTATAAACCCTAGCACGCCCATGTCCTTACTTACCATGGCAGAAATGTGTTCAAAAAACTTTAGCTTAGCGTCTAGAATAACACCGAGATCATCCACCAGCAGTGCTGCCCACTTTTTGTCAGAAAATAAGCGGTTTCTACCTTGAAAAACAACGAAAAAAAAAACTGAATGTTACGAAAAATAAAAAAAAACGTAAATAATTTGTGTTAACAATTTTTTAATAACGTTATATTTAATATGTATTTTATATAATTTGTATTAGCTCATCCATCTCTGTGGGGCTAGCTTCTGATTATGTGGCACTTCGTAGTCAAAACAAAATTTTTTGCGCAAGCCATACCTGTAGATTAAAATAAAAACTAGTAATATTTTTTCACTGAAAATAAAAATTTGCCTTACGCACAAAAATTGTATTGTACTGCTTAGTTTCTTTTGTACTCATTGCGATAACATTTGCAGTGCAACATCTGCCAGCTCAAGAAATCAGCTGTTTTCACCTGAATTTTTATAGAAGTAGGCCTGTAAAACCTAGTGCTGTCGCTGATATTTTCTCTATCTGTTTTAAATTAATATCGCTATATTTGCATTCAATTTCCGAATAATTTCAACTTAAAGGTAATCCAAAACACCTATATACTCTTTATAAACCCTAGCATGCCCATGTCCTTACTTACCATGGTAGAAATGTTATTAGTACTGCTTAGTTTCATGGAATTCCTTTTGTCTTAACCAGATTAATCTGGCTTAATACCCGCTCAACTTCGGCGTTTAGCCGCGGCAATTATTAGATTATTGCAGTAGGCAAACTATTGTTCCAAATAAGAGGTTAGGTTAGGTTAAGTCGGTAGCTGGGAGAGGGGGATGTGAGCCTCCCGCCCTGAGCACACTTGGACCTATAAAAGGTCCGTTGTGTTGCCGCATGGGCATGTGTCCCTTCTCGTTGCCTGAACCGTGAGAGCAGACTACTGCAGGATTAAGGGCAGTCCCATCTGGTGGCTTGGATGTATTTGGACAAGGTCCCTGGTTTGATTTCGGACAGGTCCGAAATGTCCGTGAGGAAAGCGGCCCCGAGAATACGAAGACGACGATTTCCAAGGGCTGGGCAGTGGCAGAAGAAGTGGGGGACCGATTCCTCCTCCTCCTCGTCGCGACAACTCCTGCAGAAGTCGTTATGAGGGATTGACAGTCTAGAGGCGTGAGTGCCGATCTGCCAGTGTCCCGTAATGGCTCTAGTAACTGCAGAGCACTGTGCTCTGCTGAGTTTATACAGCTCTGCTGAGCGCTTCTTCGATCGATATGGCCATATCAATCTTGAGACTTTACAGGAAACGGTTTGCTGCCATCTCCTATTGGCATTTTGCTCGAACAATTCGTGCGTTAGGAGCCTGCACGTAGCCAAGGGCATCGCTACTTGCTCCCTCTCCGATAGGAGCGGAATCGTAGTACCCTGCCTGGCTAGCTCGTCGGCGGCGTCATTCCCCTCGATGTCCCTGTGGCCGGGGACCCATATAAGGAAGAGATCTAACTGCTCTGCGATCTCGTGCAGAGACCTGCGACAGTCATTTACAGTCGCTGAGTTCGACGATATTGAGCCTAGAGCTTTGATAGCTGCTTGGCTGTCCGAGAAGACGCACACTAAGTGCGTATCTAGGATTAGTTTGGAGACGATCGAAATGGCCTCCTTGATGGCTTCAACCTCCGCTTGGAACACACTACAGTGATCCGGAAGCCTGAAGCAATGACTGATGTTCAGCTCGCTGCAGTAGACTCCGCCTCCCACGCGGCCGTCTAGCTTTGAGCCATCAGAGCTTCTATCCAGGGCTTCCCCTGGAATAGTGCGTAGCCCGCCATTTATGCATAGCTCTGCCATGCGTTGAACTCTGCTGAGTTTATTGAGGCATGTCCTTCTGTCCAAGGCTGGCCACCATACCACCACTCCATAGAGTATGATTGGTCGTATGATGGCGGTGTAGAGCCACCGAACTATATAGGGGGTCATTCCCCATTTCAGTCCCATGGCTTTCCTGCAAGTATAGAGGGCCACTGTGGCCTTCTTTACTCTATCCTCTATGCTCAATTTCCAATCGAGCTTTCTATCGAGGATTAGGCCAAGATACTTGGCGTTGTTGCTGAAGATTAGCGTTTCCCCACATAGTCTTGGGGACTTTGTACTTCCTAGTGAAAAGCACCAGATCCGTTTTAGACGGGTTGACGCTTAGACCGCATTTGTCTGCCCATTTCGACATTTTCGTGAGAGTACTTGTCATGCACTCACACAACGTCTGCGGAAATTTTCCGGAGAATGCTATGGCAACATCGTCCGCGTACGCCACCAGGCGGCAGCCACCCCCCTCTATCTCCCGCAGCAGTTCGTTCACTGCCACGTTCCATAGGAGGGGCGAGAGGACTCCGCCCTGCGGGGTGCCTCTACTGACAAATCTGGTGGACGTTGACGTCCCCAGTGATGCCTCAACCGTCCTCCGTTGTAGCATCTGATCGATCAGGCTCACCGTCCGGAAGTCAACTCCCAGAACCGTCAATGCCCCCGTGATGGCGGTCGGAAGGATGTTGTTAAAAGCGCCTTCTATGTCGAGGAAGGCTACGAGGGTGTACTCCTTAAGGTTAAGGGACGCTTTGATGGTCGATGTGATCGAGTGTAGAGCCGTTTTGGTGGATCTTCCGTTCCGATAGGCATGCTGGGAGTCTGAGGTTAGACTGGACGGAATAGACGCTGTGAGATGCAGCCCCAGGAGCCGTTCCATCGCTTTTAGAAGAAAAGACGACAGACTAATGGGCCTAAAATCTTTTGGGGCAGTGTGCGAGGGCTTGCCTGCCTTGCGTATGAATACGACTTTGGACTGAAACCAGGTGTCAGGAATGCACCCGTGGGAGAAGATTCCTTCGCAAATTATTTTGAGCCAGTTAATGGCTTTAAGTCCCGCGTGAATCAGTTGGGCAGGGAAAAGGCCGTCTGGCCCCGCGGACTTGTAAGGCTTAAAACTTCTGATCGCCCAGGAAATGTTCTCCTGGCTTAGCAGGCTCAGGAGGGCATTTGAGACGACAGAAGGAGGCGCGAAGTAGTTGGGTCTGTTTTCATCGCAGCCGGGGAAGTGAGTATTTAGGAGAAGATTTTGCGATTCATCGCTGGACGTAGTCCACGACTGGTCGGTGTTCTTCAAGTAGCCCAGGGTGGGTGTTGTCTTCGAGAGTACTCTGCACAAGAGCGAGGCTTCTGAGTTACTCCCGATTTCTCTGCAGAACTTACGCCAGGAGGCGCTTTTGGCTTTTCTAAGTTCTTTGTTGTAGGTTGACAGACTGGCCTTGTATTCGGCACAGTTTTGCTCAACGTTCTCAGCCTTAGCTTTATTGAAGAGTCTCCGGGAGCCTTTCCGGAGTTCATCCAGTTTCGGACTCCAGAGGGGCCAGAGGGGCATGCTTTGTCGAGCGCCTTATTGCAGGCGTCGGTAAAGATCTTAAGAAGACGGGTCGTGGCCTCCGTGGAGAACTCCTCCTCAGATGGGGGCTCGGGGAGAACACGACAGATGTAATCAGAGTACCGAGTCCAGTTTGTCCGCCTGATGTTCCGCAAACGAACTGGCTTCGGTACTGAGAAGGAGAAAACAGTTTCCACGTACCTGTGATCCGAGAAGGAGTGCTCTTCCAGGACCCTCCAGGATACAATGTTACTCTTTATCTCACGAGAGGCAAGCGTGAGGTCCAGGACCTCCTTGCGGATTTGAATAATATAGGTGGGAGCACTATCCCGGTTTAATAAGACCATCTGAGTGGTCAGTAAGTAACTGAAAAGGTACTCACCCCTTTCGTTTGTGTCAGTGCTTCCCCACTGACAGTGATGTGCATTGGCGTCGCACCCCACAATTAGGCCGATGTCTTTGGCCGAACAGTCTGCGATTAGAGCCCGGTGCGGCGCGTGTGTATGGCGGTCTGGTTGATCATGCCCCATGTATGCGGAGCAGATGCTCAGTGAGCGCTCCTGGCCTTCGAGGCTCACTGCGGTGTGGTCTTCATTGCTGAAATTTGGGTGCAAAAATAAGTGCAACTCTCTTTTTGCAAGAATGCACGTACGAATACCTGCGGTTTCAGCTACGTATAGCTTGTAGTCAGAAGTCCTCAGACCGGAGACCCTGTTTCCGAGGATCCAGGGCTCCTGAATGAGAACTATGTCGGTTCCACCCTTGGCCAGGTGGAGCAGTAGAGCAGGGCATGCTGCCTTACAATGGTGGAGGTTTATCTGCAGGATCGTCAGTGACATTCCTGAGGCTTACCTCCACCATTGTTGTTTCTAGATCGCTGTCGGGGGAATCCGGCTGCTCCGCGAGAACGATGTGGCTGAGACCTCTGGCTAGGGCGCTCTAGTCGAACGCGTAGTCGTCCAGCATCCGACGCCGGGTTGTCTTCCTCGCACGAGGCCCCCTCCTTCGGGATCTTCGGCAGCTCCGGGTCTGCCTCGACCTCCGCTTGCCTGCCCTTGCGATCCGACTTATAGGTGATTATGGTGACCTTTTTGTACCCGTAGTCAACCACACCGTCTGTCTTGGCGAGGAGCTCTAGCGACTCCTCATTTAGGACGAGGATAATCTTTCGCCTCTGCCCCTGGATGTCCTCTACCTTGGCCACCTTCCAATCGGCTGTGGGAAGGTGGGGGTTGCAGACCTGCAGTAGCCTGAGGATTTTCTCAGGTTCTGCAGGTTTTGCCGAGACCCACGCTCTGGCTCTCGGACGGCTGGGAACATCCTCCCATCTCACGGCCTCCAGTTTCGCCCCTGGGTAGACGTCTTTCAGAACAGCCACCGCCTTCATGTAGAGGGCCGCAGAGCGAGCGTCTTGGCAGGCGATGGCTTTCACCTTGCCTTGATGCCACCCTGCGTCCTCACACTTTGGCGGTGGTCCACCGTTCTCCTCCAGTTCCTGTAGGTACCGGTCCTGGAGCTCGTTCTCCACCAGGTACCACTTATCGCGAGGGACATGGCCGTCCTCGGCGCCCCTGTCCAGGACACCGATCAGGATCTTGCCCCTCGCCACCTCAGCGAACGACCGGTTCGTGAAGAAGGAAGGACCCGATTGGCTTTTCGGGCCCCACCTCGCTGCGGCCGCTGCCTGAAGACGGTGGACCGACTCAGTCTCCTTCCCCGTCTTCTTTGGACCTGGTTTCCCAGGCGCTGGTACAGAGGGATTGGCTTGTCCCTCCGGTACTTTAAGAGGAGTACCGAGCTCCTTTGCGGTGTTTTTGTTTGTTATATTTGATTTGTTTGGCATTTTTGTTCCCACGAGTAGGCGGGAAGGGGTTGGTCACCCGAGGCATAGCCCGCTTGCCCCGGGAAGCCTAATGTAAGCTGGAGGTCGGCAGGTATCCAGAGTCCGCATATTAGTGACCGGGCACCCCCCCGGCCATGCATCCCTCGGCATATAACAGTGTCACCTTGGATTGGGGTAATTTCACTGAGAGTTTTCTTCTCCAAATAATAAGGCTTTGTTAATTTATTTATTAATATACTTGTTTATTTTATCTTTTCATCTTCACGCACTCGTCCCTTAGAAAAAGTGAACTCAACTAAAGGACGCCACTGCAATATTCAGCTTTTTCGTTCCTTCTTTTATACTCATTGCGATAACATTTGCAGTGCAACATCTGCCAGCTTAAGAAATCAGCTGTTTTCACCTGAATCTTTATAAAAGTAAGCCTCCAAAACCTAGTGATGTTGCTGATATTTTCTCTATCTGTATTAAATTAATGTCGCTATATTTGCATTCAACTTCTGAATATTTTCAACTTTAAGGTAATCCAAAGCATAGCTTCCATATTCCTTAACGCGCAAGATTTTGTTGACTGAAAAAGGTCAACCTGTTTTAGAATTTCTAAATTACCTGGTCAACTGGCAAATATCCTAAAAAAAATAATGATGAACCGGCCGCATTTTCTTACTTTTTATCTAACCGGTGGCAGCATCAAAAAAAGCAGAAAAAAAGGCAAACATATTTATAAAAATTCAGTTCAAAAAATTTTCCCGCATTTGGTTTTCCGACGGGATCTGGCAGCACTGTCCACCAGGGTAATTCTCTCAAGAGATCCATCGCATAGGGTATAGGGATTCAACAAGAGGCTAAAACGATGAAATGTCATAACTTTGCATTGCGAGGCATTAAGGTGTAACAAGCTTGCACAACACCATGACTGAAAGTTAGTGAGATCGGATTGCAAGCGAGAATGAAATGAAATGTCTTTGTACTGGACACCGAGTTTAACATCATCCGTATACGTGAGTATTCAAGAGTGTGTTAATACCGAAGGCAGGTCATTAATAAACAGAGTGAAGAGCAAGGGGCCCAGATGACTGCCCTGTAGTACTTCTGAAGAAGCTTTGACTGGTGACAAGATGGAGTTTTTGAAGAGGAATCTTTGAGACCTGGAACAAAGTTAGCTAGAAAGCCGCATTATAAATCCATGCTGAGTTGGAGATATAAGTTGCAAGATGTTCCAAGTGCAGAGCTTAAACCTTCTCAAACATTTTAAAAATAGCGCTACCATATTTATTGAAAGGAATTATAAACGATTCCTTCCAGATCGGCGGAGGAAGCAAGAAGAATCAATATACAGGGTGAATAGTTTTAGCAAGGGTTCACACAGTGCCTCGGCGCTGTACCTGAGTACACAACCTGGAACTCTGTCTGGACCCGCTGAAAATGCCGGCTTAACTAGTTGAAGGTCATGAAGTAAGAAAGGTCTGAAAATGCCGTTCGCCCTCGGTAAACCGTATTAGTAAGCTTTCCTCAGAAAAGGTGGCTCGGAAAAATTGGGCTAAAAGATCGGCGATTGCCGGTTTATTGTCGACGTATTACAAAATGATAGCGACGCTGGATGCGCGAACGTTCTACGCTTACTGTTTAGGTTAGTTTAGCTTGAGGCTCGCTCGGAGCCCGTCATACATAGGCCAGTTTCGGCCCGTTGTGATATCGCTTAGGATCTTCCATTCCTGCGTGATGAGACTTACTGTCAGCAATTATCCCATCCAGACGCTCTTACAAAGAGCGCGATCTTCCTGGGACATAGCTTGGACATCTCCGAAATGTCGTTTAGAAAGGCTTAGCCCAAGTGTTGTAGCCTTCTTCTGCAGAGAGCTGGGCAGGAGCAGAACAGGTGTTCCACTGTCTCCTCCTCTTCCTCGTCTCTACAGCTACGGCAGAAATAATTATGTGGGTCACCCAGCCTGTAAGCGTGGGTGGGTGCTGCATGTCGAGACGAACGAGCGTTTCTAAAGTTGCAGTTGCAACCTACTTTTATCAACAGAGCGAGAGAAATGTTTCAAATTAAAAAAACACCTTCACACAGTTGAGTTTTAAAACCTATTTTCTATTTGAAATGGTTTAATTAACATTTTTTTCTTCTAGCTTCTTCTTTCTTCTGGCTCTCCTCCGGCAGACGCCGCTAATATTAAGCGACACCACAAAGAGTGCGTGCGAGAGAGACAGAAAATCAGTCTGAGCGTGACGTCGGGCACTGCGTAGCCACTGCAAATTGATTTGTTCCTTTTAGTTACAAAAATGATCCAATCTGATCCAGATTCAGCAATCTGATAGATATGGTCATTATCTATGATTCTGTGTTCTTAGCTTTCTCGAATCGAATTTTCGTTCTTTGTGGGGGCGGAAAAGGGTGGGGCGAAATTTTGAGATATACGTTTTATAGAGAGGTCTAACAGGAGTGCGGATACTAAATTTGGTTACTCTAGCTTTAATAGTCTCTGAGATTTGTGAATATCCCCAGATTTGCATCCTTTGCGGGGGCGGAAGGGGGTGTGGCGAAATGTTGAAACAAACTCGTCTCGGTCCGATAGTAGTGTAGTAGTGTAGTAGTGACATATCACAGAAGTCTGGATCCGAAACATCGTTGCTCTAGCTCTTATAGTCTTTGAGCACTAGGCGCTGAAGGGGACGGACAGACGGACGGACGGACGGACGGGCGGACGGGCGGACGGACAGACAGACAGGGCTCTGTCGACTCGACTATTGATGCTGATCAAGAATATATATACTTTATGGGGTCGGAAACGATTCCTTCTGGACGTTACACACATCCACTTTTACCACAAATCGAATATACCCCAATACTCATTTTGAGTATCGGATATAAAAACTGATTATGTTTAAAAGATTTTTTGAAGAGCACGTGGACAAGCCATTGATGCTTTTTGCTGATGACTGGACTGATGTTAAAAGCTTTATTAGAGCCAGCATACGTAGCCACTCGAAAAAAAAGAGGACCCAACTGTATATAGGTGAAGCTTAAGCTCACAGGTAAAGCAACAAACAACAGTCTCAGTAATTTTCGTAAAATGCTAAAGTAAAAGAGGAGAAGATTTGCTGGGAAACCATGTTGTCGTCTGCAGCATATTACTATGTCGGAGGATCAGGACGGTTTTGCTGCAAAATCCAATAAGCCTTATGTAGTACTGGTTCGGTCTATCCTTCAACGAGTGAAGTGAAGGAGAAATGTCAAAGGTCAAATATCATGGAAGCAGCAGAGCAGAGAGAGATGCCTGATGTTCGCAAACTATACATTTTGCATATGAAAGATCAATATATTTTGGCGCGGTTCTTGGTTTTAGGTTTATTAGTTTCTTTATTTTCACGTCTGTTCTTTCCTTTTGTCGATCGTACATCAGACTTATCGCATTATCGCATAAAACTTATCGCACTAGAGTATCGGTAAAGACTAATATTGAGGTGTTGGTAACGGTTAATGTGTTGCCTTACAGTTCGGCAATAGATCGCCCTTGATCCTTCCAGTTAGTTACTTTTGTTATTTACCGGGCTAAGGTTATAAACGAGGGGGAACGTTGTGAGTTGCTACTGCGACCGGAACTCTACATTTATACCCGATATATATAAACAGTATGGCTACATTGAGCGACAAAGAGTGCGTGCGGGAGAGACGGAACGTGTCGTCGGACGCTGCGTAGCCACTGAAAATTGATTTGCTACTTTTGGCTATAATAATGATGCGATCTGATCTGGTAGATATGGTTCTTTCTATGATTGTGCGGTTTTTATATTCAATATTGTGGATGTCACAGATTTTCGTCTTTTGTGGGGGCTCAAAAGTGTGGGGCGAAATTTCGAAATACACTTGTAACAGTAAGATCTAATAGGAGTATGGGTACAACATTTGGTTGCTCTAGCTCTAATAGTCTCTGAGATTTGTGGATGCCCCAGATTTTCGTCCCTTGCGGGGCGGAAGGGGTGTGGCGAAATTTTGAGACCAAAAGGTCAGGATCCGATATCGCAGGAGTGTGCATCAAAAATTTGTTTGCTCTAGCTCTTATAGTCTCTGAGCAATAGGCGCTTATAGGGACGGACAGACAGACGGACGGACAGACAGCCATGGCTCAATCGACTCTGTTATTGATACTGATCAAGAATATATATATTTTTTGGGGTGGGAAACTCTTCCTTCTGAACGTTAACACATCCATTTTTACCACAAATCTAATATACCCCTATACTCATTTTAAGTATAAATACATTTTAGTAGGAGATGCTTCTACACAGATCACGCCAATTTATATATTTCCGAAGTCGACAGGCTTCTATTACACAGTCATACGGAATTTGAGATACTAGACAATTATCAATGTCAGTTATGACATACCGATCATTTGGTAAATTTTTTTGATAATGTATGGTCCTTTCAATTTTGGAATACATTTCTTATTTGTACCTATCGTAGTGTCAACGTTTCGTACGAGAACAATGTCTCCTTTTGAAATTCTATATGTTTCTTAATATTTTTATCATAATAGAATTTTATCTTAGTTTGGTTTTCAGTTATTTTTACTTATACTACTTTCCGAATTTCTATTAAGTCTCTATTTGGTTTTGAACTAGTTTTGTCTTCTAGAAATTCCGTTAAAGCGTCAATATCATAGCCTCTTTGCTGAACCCCGAAGAGTACTACCGATGGTATTTCCCCAGCAACCGAATGTTTCGAATTATTTATTGCATATTCCGCTTTTGTGAGTAGTTTACACCAATCTGAATGTAGCAATGATTCAGTTATTTTTGCTAACATAATTTTCATTGTTCTATTTACTCTCTCCACTTGCCCATTTGACTGTGGTGAGGCAGTTACTTTAAAATGTTCAATGTTGTTAATTAGCATAAACTCACTGAATTCCAACGATGTGAAACATGAGCCGCTATCACTGACAATTCTCCTCGGTCAACTATAATTTTCAAAATATTTACTTAGTACCAGTTTTGTTTGCAGAATACAATTTAAACCAGGGGGAACGTTGTGAGTTGCTGCGGACACCGCAACTCTACAGGTATACCCGATACTAAGTCAGTATTGCTCTCCTCCAGCAGACGCCGCTAATATTAATCGACACCACAAAGAGTGCGTGTGAGAGAGACAGAAAATCAGTCTGAGCGTGACGTCGGGCACTGCGTAGCCACTGCAAATTGATTTGTTCCTTTTAGTTACAAAAATGATCCAATCTGATCCAGATTCAGCAATCTGATAGATATGGTCATTATCTATGATTCTGTGTTCTTAGTTTTCACGAATCTGCAATATTGTAGATGCAACAGATTTTCGTCCTTTGTGGTGGCGGAAGGGGCTGGGGCAAAATTTTGAGATATACGTTTTATAGTGATTGGTATTGGTATTGGTTACTCTAGCGTTAATAGTCTCTGAGATTTGTGAATATCCCCAGATTTTCGGCCTTTGCGGGGGCGGAAGGGGGTGTGTCGAAATTTTGAAACAAACTCGTCTCGGTCCGATAGTAGTGTAGTAGTGACATATCACAGAAGTCTGGATCCGAAACATCGTTGCTCTAGCTCTTATAGTCTTTGAGCACTAGGCGCTGAAGGGGACGGACAGACGGACGGACGGACGGACGGACAGACAGACAGGGCTCTGTCGACTCGACTATTGATGCTGATCACGAATATATATACTTTATGGGGTCGGAAACGATTCCTTCTGGACAGTACACACATCCACTTTTACCACAAGTCCAATATACCCCAATACTCATTTTGAGTATCGGGTATAAAAACTGATTATGTTAAAAAGATTTTTTGAAGAGCACGTGGAGAAGCCATTGATGCTTTTTGCTGATGACTAGACTGATGTTAAATGCTTTATTAGAGCCAGCATACGTAGCCACTCGAAAGAAAAAGAGCACCCAACTGTGTATAGGTGAAGCTTAAGCTCACAGGTAAAGCAACAAACAACAATCTCAGTAAAATTTTTGTAAAATGCTAAAGCAAAAGAGGAGAAGATTTGCTGGGAAACCATGTTGTCGTCTGCAGCATATTACTATATCAGAGGATCAGGACGGTTTTGCTGTAAAATCCAATAAGCCTTATGTAGTACTGGTTCGGTCTATCCTTCAACGAGTGAAGTGAAGGAAGCAGCATATTCGCTAGTTCCTGACAACCATATGCAGCCACCGCTGCCGTTGGAATAATACCCGCCAATGGTAAGGGTATGAGTGAAGACCAAATCTGGGACCGCAATCTCTATGCTTCCATCACCCGTACAGGGACAATCAGTACTGATATCCGGCCTAAACCAAAAATGCAATATTCTGCAATTGTATGCAACCGTATGCTATGCGCAAAGAGTGACAATAGCAAATCCGAATCAACCTCACAATTCAATCTATTGAAACTAACATCCGCTGAGTTGACTGTAGCTTGGAGACGCGACCTAAACCAATCTCGCTGGTTCGGTATGAATACGCAAGCAGCATATTTACACATTCCAGACAACAAGTTTGACTAGCCCGACAGGAGGCGTCAACAGGGGAACTACTTTATCAATTCCGGATTATCACTTAAGCTTCCCTTCGTCGCAGACTCGACGACTTCCCAATAAAACTCAGAGGAACAACCAGTATTGGAATCCAAACAGAATCCGCAATATTCTTAAATTGTATCGGAGCAATGATAAGATCGTTTAGGGAAAACTAAAGTCAGCATTAAGCATATGAATACAAACGAGCAAAAGGTGGGACGAACCAATAGCTGATATTGTTGCTAAAGTTACCAATACTTTTTTTCGGTCACTATAACTTTCTACTCGTGCCCCACGTTGGGCGCCAAAAATTTATGTAAAAACGTTACACACCCGCGTCCAACTAGGTACCGACATTAGCTAGTATTGACTAAAACATACCCCACGTTGGGCGCCAAAAATTTATGTAACAACGTTACACACCCGCGTCCAACTAGGTACCGACATTAGCTAGTATTGACTAAAACATGCACCACGTTGGGCGCCAAAAATGTATGTAACATTGTCAACGATGTATTTCTATACGTCAGTAGGGGATGGATTGGAGGGTATGTCGAGGTCACTGCCGGTGGGGATTCTCTGATTCCGTGCTCATTTGGTAACTTGGGGGGGTTCGTTTGACCGCGTCTCGACTCCTACTACATGAACTTTAAAATTTTGGAATCCCGTGACTCTACAGGGAGCTAACTCCGAAAACAACAATTTGCCTATTCCGAGCATAACCGAAATGAAATGGCAATTCGTCGGGGTGTTCCAAAAAATATCGCGGGCGTGAGGTCTTGAGATGGAAGTCGACCCACACGATTCTGTACCCACCCTTCCATGATTTCCAGTTGTGCGAAAGGTTCTGGAAATCCCTATTATTCTCACCCTACCCCATTACGTCACCATGTCACTAGGAAATTAGAAGTCTACTCCATTTTCATGGCTGACAAAATTCAATATATTGAACTCTGGACTTAATACTAGACATGTGGCTACACAATCAAAACCGAGCGAACAGAGTTTCACTACCGGAAAGAACACAAGTCTTTAATTACAACTAGTAGGCAAATCAAGGAAAAAAAAATTTAATGGAAATGGAAAAATATGAGGCTTAATCACTAACGGAGGAATAGAAAAGTTTTAGATATTTATAGAGGTGTGTATATATAAACGAGAGGGTATATGAATAAGATATATGATATTAGAAATAAGGAAATTAAATATATATCAAGAAAAACGAAAAAATCAAAAAAATTATAAAAAGCCGCGGGGGTCAGACCAGCGATCCGCCATGGTGAGCCAAAACGCAATTTAATTAAAACTAGAAAAACATTTTTGTGGTTGTTGGTTTAAGAAGAAAAAAAAATGTTCTTTTTTTTTGTTGTTTAGTGTATTTGTCTGCTACGTTTCAATGCATTACAAAAATGTATGGAAAGCGAGCACGGCAAACTTAAAGCAGAATTGGCAACCACGAGAACGAAAAGCTTCGAGCGTGGGGAACGCAAGCGTTGCGCTCTCTTATCAGCAGCGGCTGGCCGCTGCGCATGCCTTTTATGATTTTACGAATTCAGGCGCAAAAGAGAACAAGGAAATTGGGTCACTTACAGCTTCAATACAGTCCCTTAGGTCCCTTACTGAAAGGCACCTTTCGTTGTGGAGCTGTGGAAACAAGGTTAATGTGTGCCCACACACCCCCACAAGGGTGGGGGGCTTGGATTCCACGTGGTCGATGTATTGTGATGGACCTATTTCAGGCTGAGGTCAATCCACAAGAAATTTGTAGAAATGGATGGAACTTCAAGGGAGACGTCGGGGGTAGCCTATCGTAGAGTAGATGGATCGGGGCTTGGGCGGGCGTTGCTAGCGTTGTGTATCGAATGGCGTATGTGGACGTGGAGTGGGGTGGAGTCGGTGCCTCGGCTACGTTGAAATGACTTACGCGGTGGGTATTATCGGGATAATTGGAGACTTTATTATAAATACTTTTAGCACTTTCTTAAACTCTTATATGAATACTACGTCGATGTTCTGGGCCGGGTTCTGCGTAAGTTGCCTTTTTGATTTCGGTTGGCGTCTATTTATACGCCAATGGGCGCTGTGTCAGCGGGTTCAAAAGTGCACTTCCGCGTCGGGGTGCACTTCGCCGTTTTGGCGAAGTGGGTTGACCTGGTTCTGTCTCTTCGCGTTTTTGGCGAGCTGGCGGGTTTGCCGTTGGGTGCTTGTCGTAGGCTTCCGCGGTGTCATCTTTTTGTAGTCGATGAACCCGGAAGACTGCGCCTGGCCGGTTGCTTGGTCTGGAGTGGGGGAAGTCCGCGTGACCTGGTGTGTTTGGTCAGCGTTATGAAGACGGCGCGTGTCAATCGGTGGCTATGTGTGGAGGGGGGGTGTTCGTGTAGTCAATAATGCATGCGTTCAATTTAAGTTGGGCGAGGTGCTGCAATTTAGTAGCAGGTTTTATGTTTTATTGGGCGTTGGGAGAGGCGTTGTAGCGAACCCTTTTGGGTTCGTTACACCCTCCCCTTTCTTCCCCGACGAGAGTCACGAAGACCCGTGCGTGGGGCGTGCGGCGGTGGGTCCGATACCGTTGCTCGAACCACCAGCTGTCGAATAGGGTTCGACCTTGCGGCTCCAGTCGCCGCAGTATTTCTTGGACCAACGGTGTTGGTAGGGTCCGGTTGGCGGTGTTTGTTACCCAATCTGGTGGGGCCACCGTCCAACGCGTGACTTCCTCGGAAGTGAATAGCTCGGGCACTTCGGGCGTCGGGGTGTGCCGTAGTGTCGTCTCGGCGCCGTCGTCGGTTTCCATTGGTTCGTTGGCGCCAGGCTCTTCGTTAGGAGTGGCGGTTCTGGGGCGGCTGATGTCCTCGTCGGAACTGTCCCCTTCGTCGGTGGTGATGCCCCCGTGGAAGTCGGTGATGGCGTCGCTGGACCTAGAATAGTCGTGGAATCTACAGCCCATGGGGGAGTACGAGAGGGCCGGGGTCCACGGGGCGCGTGGTAGGGTGCCTCTTTGTGACTGTTGATACGAGGGCAGCTCTGACGGCCCTCCTTGCAGAGTGATGCTGCCCGGCGGGCATTGGCGGGAGTATGGCGGCGGTGGGTCGTACCTCCGAGTTTCGGGTGTCTCCTCGTCTTCTGAGTCTGTGGCGGACTCGTCCCCGCTGTCCGTGCTGCTGTCATACGACGTCTCGCTCTCCGTGTCTGTATAGGTGTCGGACCTCGTCGGTGTCGGTGGGGATCTTCTTCAGCGGTTTCGTGGCGTAATTGGATCCTCGGGGCGTTTAGACGGCGCTCCCGGGTCGGTTGGGTTCGTGTTCCGTGGTTTCATTGCTGGGGTCGTCTTCTGGGGGTTGGCGCCGGACAGTCTCTTAGACCTCGTTGATCGTTGTTCGCGGTCCGGCGGCGGTGTTCGCTGGTTGCTTCGTCGGAGGGGGGATTGATATAGTCTGGCCCCTGGCTTGGTCGGCGTCGTCGTGTTGCCTGCGGGCGGCGTCATCGTGATTGGTGGAGCGCGGGGTGGTGCGATTGGTGGTTGTTGGCCGTTCTCTTTACCTTTTGCTGTACCGGCGTTCTGTTCCGGCGCCTTTGCGTTGAGGCGGCGGTATAATATTCCGATGACGACGCAAAGGGGAATGACGGTGACGAGTGTGAGTATGTAGGATGACATACTCTTCACCGTTAGTAAGTCGTACAGGTCGTCGATGTGGTTGAGATTCTTCAGGCTTAGTTCACGTAGGAACGGTAAGCTGAGCCTCTCGTGGTGGTCCGTCACGTTGACTCGGGACATACTACCGATTTCCTCTTGGAATCGCCCAAGTGGTTGATGTACCAGCTGCCGTTCAATGTGACTCGGCTGGAGTACGAGATGAGGTATGTCCCCGCGATGTCGTGGGTGGCTCCCGCGTCAACCGTCAACGTTGGCGTCGTTTATGATGATCGTGCCGTGGTCGACTACTGTTATCGGGTCCAGATGTCCGGGTAGCGTGGCGCAGCGTACGGTAGATCCCGCTACTAGTTGTTGCACGCAGGTAGTTACTCGTCGCTCCCTGCAAAACGTTGCGGCGACGCTGGGTTCGCAGCTCCCGATGTTGAGTACTCGATTCTCTCATTCGGCCACCACTTCTCCGTCGCTGAAGTCCAAGATTTTGTTCTCGTTGGACCGGGAATATGAGCAATTTCTTGCAGATGAGCTTGGGCTGGGGGAACCTTATTAGGAACCGTAGTAGGTCGGCGTTCTGGAAGACGCTGACGTTGGAAACTTCCAGGAGTTCCACCAAGCTTATATTGGCGAAGTGTTGCTCGTTCAGTTCTTTGATGTCGGTGCCGGCGAGGAGGGTTGGGCTCACCATCTTGATCTTGGCTAGTGTCAGTCCCAGGATGAGGTTCTCTAAGTCGTTGATAACGATTCGGTTTTTAGCTACGATGCTCTCTGCCAGCAGGCTGTCCTCTGCATCGTTCGATTTTGCGATGTGGTTCATTAGCCCGGTCATCTCGTTTAGTCGGGTCTGAATCTTCGAGTTGATCTCGATCAGCCTGTTGTTGGAGTCTACCAGTTGGTTCTGCTTGAATTTCATCTGCTCCCAGTCGTCGAAAACTAAAGTCAGCATTAAGCATATGAATACAAACGAGCAAAAGGTGGGACGAACCAATAGCTGATATTGTTGCTAAAGTTACCAATACTTTTTTTCGGTCACTATAACTTTCTACTCGTGCCCCACGTTGGGCGCCAAAAATTTATGTAACAACGTTACACACCCGCGTCCAACTAGGTACCGACATTAGCTAGTATTGACTAAAACATGCACCACGTTGGGCGCCAAAAATGTATGTAACATTGTCAACGATGTATTTCTATACGTCAGTAGGGGATGGATTGGAGGGTATGTCGAGGTCACTGCCGGTGGGGATTCTCTGATTCCGTGCTCATTTGGTAACTTGGGGGGGTTCGTTTGACCGCGTCTCGACTCCTACTACATGAACTTTAAAATTTTGGAATCCCGTGACTCTACAGGGAGCTAACTCCGAAAACAACAATTTGCCTATTCCGAGCATAACCGAAATGAAATGGCAATTCGTCGGGGTGTTCCAAAAAATATCGCGGGCGTGAGGTCTTGAGATGGAAGTCGACCCACACGATTCTGTACCCACCCTTCCATGATTTCCAGTTGTGCGAAAGGTTCTGGAAATCCCTATTATTCTCACCCTACCCCATTACGTCACCATGTCACTAGGAAATTAGAAGTCTACTCCATTTTCATGGCTGACAAAATTCAATATATTGAACTCTGGACTTAATACTAGACATGTGGCTACACAATCAAAACCGAGCGAACAGAGTTTCACTACCGGAAAGAACACAAGTCTTTAATTACAACTAGTAGGCAAATCAAGGAAAAAAAAATTTTATGGAAATGGAAAAATATGAGGCTTAATCACTAACGGAGGAATAGAAAAGTTTTAGATATTTATAGAGGTGTGTATATATAAACGAGAGGGTATATGAATAAGATATATGATATTAGAAACAAGGAAATTAAATATATATCAAGAAAAACGAAAAAATCAAAAAAATTATAAAAAGCCGCGGGGGTCAGACCAGCGATCCGCCATGGTGAGTCAAAACGCAATTTAATTAAAACTAGAAAAACATTTTTGTGGTTGTTGGTTTAAGAAGAAAAAAAAATGTTCTTTTTATACCCGATACTCAAAATGAGTATTGGGGTATATTAGATTTGTGGTGAAAGTGGATGTGTGTAACGTCCAGAAGGAATCGTTTCCGACCCCATAAAGTATATATATTCTTGATCAGCATCAATAGCCGAGTCGATTGAGCCATGTCTGTCTGTCCGTCCGTCCGTCTGTCCGTCTGTCCGTCCCCTTCAGCGCCTAATGCTCAAAGACTATAAGAGCTAGAGCAACGATGTTTTGGATCCAGACTTCTGTGATATGTCACTGCTCCAAAAATATTTCAAAACTTTGCCCCGCCCACTTCCGCCCCCACAAAGGGCGAAAATCTGTGGCATCCACAATTTCGACGATACGAGAAAACTAAAAACGCAGAATCGTAGAAGATGATTATATCTTCTAGAGTGCAAAATCTGAACCAGATCGTATAATTATTACAGCCAGAATCACGAAAACAATTTCACTCTTTCTCGCTCTGTCTCACTCTAACACACAGGTTTCATGGTCGGTTTTGCCAATTGCAAAATATGAGTTCAAGGATCTCAGAACCTATAAAAGCCAGAGCAACCAAATTTGGTATCCACACTCCTGTGATATCGGACCTTGACCGTTTCATGTCCAAATTTCGCCACACCCCCTTCCGCCCCCGCAAAGGACGAAAATCTGAGGCAACCACAAATCTCAGAGACTATTAAGGCTAGAGTAACCAAATTTGGTACACACACTCCTTTAAGATGTCACTATAAAACGTATATCTCAGAATTTCGCCCCACCACCATCCGCCCCCACAAAGGACGAAAATCCGTTGCATCCACAATATTGCAGATTTGAGAAAACTAAAAACGCAGAATCATAGATAATGACCATATCTATTAGATATGTTCCAAAAGGAACAAATCAATTTGCAGTGGCTACGCAGCGCCCGACGTCACGCTCAGACTGATTTTCTGTCTCTCTCGCACGCACTCTCTGTCGTGTCGTTAAATATTAGCGGCGTCTGCCGGAGGAGAGCCATACTGACTTAGTATCGGGTATAACCGTAGAGTTGCGGTGTCCGCAGCAACTCACAACGTTCCCCCTCGTTTTTTGTTGTTTAGTGTATTTGTCTGCTACGTTTCAATGCATTACAAAAATGCATGGAAAGCGAGCACGGCAAACTTAAAGCAGAATTGGCAACCACGAGAACGAAAAGCTTCGAGCGTGGGGAACGCAAGCGTTGCGCTCTCTTATCAGCAGCGGCTGGCCGCTGCGCATGCCTTTTACGATTTTACGAATTCAGGCGCAAAAGAGAACAAGGAAATTGGGTCACTTACAGCTTCAATACAGTCCCTTAGGTCCCTTACTGAAAGGCACCTTTCGTTGTGGAGCTGTGGAAACAAGGTTTATGTGTGCCCACACACCCCCACAAGGGTGGGGGGCTTGGATTCCACGTGGTCGATGTATTGTGATGGACCTATTTCAGGCTGAGGTCAATCCACAAGAAATTTGTAGAAATGGATGGAACTTCAAGGGAGACGTCGGGGGTGGCCTATCGTAGAGTAGATGGATCGGGGCTTGGGCGGGCGTTGCTAGCGTTGTGTATCGAATGGCGTATGTGGACGTGGAGTGGGGTGGAGTCGGTGCCTCGGCTACGTTGAAATGACTTACGCGGTGGGTATTATCGGGATAATTGGAGACTTTATTATAAATACTTTTAGCACTTTCTTAAACTCTTATATGAATACTACGTCGATGTTCTGGGCCGGGTTCTGCGTAAGTTGCCTTTTTGGTTTCGGTTGGCGTCTATTTATACGCCAATGGGCGCTGTGTCAGCGGGTTCAAAAGTGCACTTCCGCGTCGGGGTGCACTTCGCCGTTTTGGCGAAGTGGGTTGACCTGGTTCTGTCTCTTCGCGTTTTTGGCGAGCTGGCGGGTTTGCCGTTGGGTGCTTGTCGTAGGCTTCCGCGGTGTCATCTTTTTGTAGTCGATGAACCCGGAAGACTGCGCCTGGCCGGTTGCTTGGTCTGGAGTGGGGGAAGTCCGCGTGACCTGGTGTGTTTGGTCAGCGTTATGAAGACGGCGCGTGTCAATCGGTGGCTATGTGTGGAGGGGGGGTGTTCGTGTAGTCAATAATGCATGCGTTCAATTTAAGTTGGGCGAGGTGCTGCAATTTAGTAGCAGGTTTTATGTTTTATTGGGCGTTGGGAGAGGCGTTGTAGCGAACCCTTTTGGGTTCGTTACACCCTCCCCTTTCTTCCCCGACGAGAGTCACGAAGACCCGTGCGTGGGGCGTGCGGCGGTGGGTCCGATACCGTTGCTCGAACCACCAGCTGTCGAATAGGGTTCGACCTTGCGGCTCCAGTCGCCGCAGTATTTCTTGGACCAACGGTGTTGGTAGGGTCCGGTTGGCGGTGTTTGTTACCCAATCTGGTGGGGCCACCGTCCAACGCGTGACTTCCTCGGAAGTGAATAGCTCGGGCACTTCGGGCGTCGGGGTGTGCCGTAGTGTCGTCTCGGCGCCGTCGTCGGCTTCCATTGGTTCGTCGGCGCCAGGCTCTTCGTTAGGAGTGGCGGTTCTGGGGCGGCTGGTGTCCTCGTCGGAACTGTCCTCGTTGGAACTGTCCTCGTCGGAACTGTCCCCTTCGTCGGTGGTGATGCCCCCGTGGAAGTCGGTGATGGCGTCGCTGGACCTAGAATAGTCGTGGAATCTACAGCCCATGGGGGAGTACGAGAGGGCCGGGGTCCACGGGGCGCGTGGTAGGGTGCCTCTTTGTGACTGTTGATACGAGGGCAGCTCTGACGGCCCTCCTTGCAGAGTGATGCTGCCCGGCGGGCATTGGCGGGAGTATGGCGGCGGTGGGTCGTACCTCCGAGTTTCGGGTGTCTCCTCGTCTTCTGAGTCTGTGGCGGACTCGTCCCCGCTGTCCGTGCTGCTGTCATACGACGTCTCGCTCTCCGTGTCTGTATAGGTGTCGGACCTCGTCGGTGTCGGTGGGGATCTTCTTCAGCGGTTTCGTAGCGTAATTGGATCCTCGGGGCGTTTAGACGGCGCTCCCGGGTCGGTTGGGTTCGTGTTCCGTGGTTTCATTGCTGGGGTCGTCTTCTGGGGGTTGGCGCCGGACAGTCTCTTAGACCTCGTTGATCGTTGTTCGCGGTCCGGCGGCGGTGTTCGCTGGTTGCTTCGTCGGAGGGGGGATTGATATAGTCTGGCCCCTGGCTTGGTCGGCGTCGTCGTGTTGCCTGCGGGCGGCGTCATCGTGATTGGTGGAGCGCGGGGTGGTGCGATTGGTGGTTGTTGGCCGTTCTCTTTACCTTTTGCTGTACCGGCGTTCTGTTCCGGCGCCTTTGCGTTGAGGCGGCGGTATAATATTCCGATGACGACGCAAAGGGGAATGACGGTGACGAGTGTGAGTATGTAGGATGACATACTCTTCACCGTTAGTAAGTCGTACAGGTCGTCGATGTGGTTGAGATTCTTCAGGCTTAGTTCACGTAGGAACGGTAAGCTGAGCCTCTCGTGGTGGTCCGTCACGTTGACTCGGGACATACTACCGATTTCCTCTTGGAATCGCCCAAGTGGTTGATGTACCAGCTGCCGTTCAATGTGACTCGGCTGGAGTACGAGATGAGGTATGTCCCCGCGATGTCGTGGGTGGCTCCCGCGTCAACCGTCAACGTTGGCGTCGTTTATGATGATCGTGCCGTGGTCGACTACTGTTATCGGGTCCAGATGTCCGGGTAGCGTGGCGCAGCGTGCGGTAGATCCCGCTACTAGTTGTTGCACGCAGGTAGTTACTCGTCGCTCCCTGCAAAACGTTGCGGCGACGCTGGGTTCGCAGCTCCCGATGTTGAGTACTCGATTCTCTCATTCGGCCACCACTTCTCCGTCGCTGAAGTCCAAGATTTTGTTCTCGTTGGACCGGGAATATGAGCAATTTCTTGCAGATGAGCTTGGGCTGGGGGAACCTTATTAGGAACCGTAGTAGGTCGGCGTTCTGGAAGACGCTGACGTTGGAAACTTCCAGGAGTTCCACCAAGCTTATATTGGCGAAGTGTTGCTCGTTCAGTTCTTTGATGTCGGTGCCGGCGAGGAGGGTTGGGCTCACCATCTTGATCTTGGCTAGTGTCAGTCCCAGGATGAGGTTCTCTAAGTCGTTGATAACGATTCGGTTTTTAGCTACGATGCTCTCTGCCAGCAGGCTGTCCTCTGCATCGTTCGATTTTGCGATGTGGTTCATTAGCCCGGTCATCTCGTTTAGTCGGGTCTGAATCTTCGAGTTGATCTCGATCAGCCTGTTGTTGGAGTCTACCAGTTGGTTCTGCTTGAATTTCATCTGCTCCCAGTCGTCGAAGTCGGGAGTCCCGGCTACTACTTTCAGCGCGGTCCCGAGTATGTTAATGCTTCGTGTTTCCCGGTGGTGGATCCGTAGGGTGGCGACCAGGTCCCTGATGCGTCCTAGGTCGGCGCGTATCACCGGGGCCATCCTGTTCACCTTGAGTTCCTCGATGGTTTGATGGGTCCGGTCGGCGTATTCTTCGTCTAGAAATTCCTGTATTCTCGGCGCGATGTCGGGAGGCCATGGGTCGGAGATTCGTTCCGAATCGTCCTCCGGTGGTTCGTCGATTCCTGGGTCGCAAGTGTAGTCGGGGTTCTCGGGGAGGATCGTTGTGTCGAATGCGCTTGGTGGTTCGACTTCGCGAGTGTATTCGCTTATGCTGACGACGACGGCGGGTGCGTCGCTCAGATGTGGGGTGCTCGTGTGTGTCCTGGGCGGTGCTTGCGCGACGTTGTACTCAGCGTGATGTACGAACGTGCGGGTCTCGATGCTAGCGTTTGACCAACGGCTAGTTTGGGCGATGAAGGTTACCGACATGGCTCCAGGCGTGGCGCTGGGCCGCATGCCGGCGCCGTACGAGGTCTTGCCCGGGAAGCGTTCCATGATGTCGGTGACGATCGATGGTGTGTCGGCTCCAGGTGCAGCGGGGTTCCGATTGATGCCTCGTGCGGCAGTGATCGCCTTTCCCGGTTCCTGCCTGAGAGGACGCGGGAGTAGCGGGTCGGTCGGTGTCGCTGTCGGAGGTGGTACCTCGAGCGCCTGGCTGCTGCGTGGCGGCTGTCGTTGCTGGGGTCGGGTTGTCTTCTGGAGGGGCGTCCTGGGTTCCTTTCCCATCGTTGGTGGAACCGCGTCGGTGCCCTAGGGAGACCGGCTCGCTTTCTTCATGGCTCTGCTTAGTTTTGGGTTTCTCGGAGTGAGCCTGGGGCAGGTGTGCCTCGTTGTGGCCATGGGTTCTGTGTTTCCTGTTCCTTGTGCTCGTGTCTCGTGTCGTGGCGGGGGATTCGTTGGCGGCGGGGGTCTCAAGTTCTTGGGTCCGTGGGCGTGTACTTGGCTGGCGGTGATCATCGGCGTGTTTGGGAGGGGGCGTTGGGAGCCCTGGAGATTGAGGCGTGTGGTGCCACATTGTATTGTGGTTTCGATGGCACACAGGAAGTCCATCCCTATGATGGCTTGCTCTAGCATGTTGGGCAGCACCAAGAGCGGCACCTGTACCTCTTGTTCGTCTAGTTTGACGCGCGCTAGCAAGGTCTGAGTTATCTCGCGTGCTGAGCCGTCGGCTAGGCGTATCGGGACGCAAGCGTCGCGCAGGTCGTTGTCGTTGGCGAGTTGGCGGGCGAGGTCGGCGTTGATGAAACTTCGGGACGCCCCGGTGTCGACCGTGGCTTCCGTGCGCCGTCCTCCGATGGTCACTCTCGCCACTATCCGGCCGTCGTGTACTTGTAGCGGGTTTCTTAGTTGGTTTTCTGAGGAAGCGTCGTGCCCGGCTGTTCCCGTGTCAGCTGGGGACACGAGTCGTTTCCCGACGGGTCCTGGCGGCAACAGCCCACGGTGCGTGTTCCGCGCTTGCCGCATTCCCAACAGAAGAGGATTGATGGGTTGGTGCAGTCGCGAGATACATGTCTCGCTTCTCCGCAGCTTCGACAGGCTGCGTGCGGGTTGGCGATGGGGGTGGTGATCATTCGTTCCTGGATGCTCTCGAACTCTGTGGCCAACATCGTTAATTGCGTCAGACTTCTCAGTTCGTGTCTTCGCACGTACAGCTGGTACGCCGGGAGGGTGTTGTCATAGATCCGGCTAAGTTCTTTGGCTTCGTCGTACCCGGCGTGTTGCATGAGCAACCGGAGCTCGATGACGAAGTCCTTGAACGGTTCGCCCACCGCTTGTTTGCGGTCCCTGATCAGGTCTTCCAATTGCTCGAAGTACCGGGGAGGCAGGAAAAAGGCTAGGAATTCCTGGCGGAAATCGGCCCATGAGGCGCTCTGGAGTCGGCTGGTGCGGAACCAACGGTTGGCTCGGTCGGTGAGGAGCTCTGCCATGGCTCGCGGCACGTAGTTCATGTCTACCCCGTACGAGAGGGCACGCTCTTCCAGTATTTCGACGAACGACTGCTGTCGGCAAGATCCTTCTCATGGGCGAAGGCCTTGGCTCCGGGGGCGGGGGCTTCGGTAGATCTTCCGCGGTTATCGATGTCGGTGAGGTGCGGGCTTTGCCCTCCATGATTCCTGGAACTTGTAGGCTGAGTTGGACCCCAAACTTCCGCTTCTCTGTTGGTGCTGAGGTGTCGGGCTGAGGCGATCTGGCTCGTCCTGGCGATCTGGCTCGTCCTGGCGATCTGGCTCGTCCTGGCGATTTGCCTCGTCCTGGCGATCTGGCTCGTCCTGGCGATCTGGCGTACTGCCGCTCGAGCTCCGCCAACCTGACCCAGGCATCGTGTTCGAGGGGCGCGGCGACTAGTTCGGCGAAACTCCTCCGCAAATCTTCCACGTTCCCCTCGCGGCTGATTCCGAATTCCTCCGCGAAGGACTCCAGCTCCCCTCGGCGACGTTTGTGTATCCAGTCGGTACTCACCCCTGGGTTGGCGACGAATTCTCCTGGGTAATACCCGCTGGCCTGTTCCTCTGTCTGGGATTCCATCGCTCCAATCGTTACTTGAGTTGGCTATTTCGCTGGGCTCGCGCTTTTCCTTCACTAGGGTACTGTGTCGGGCTTCGCGGTTGACGTTCTTGTTCTTGCTCTAGTGGCCGTGGGGTTTTATTCCACAAACCCTCGCTGACGTTCTCTTGGGTCCCTGCTCGGGCGCCACTTGTGATGGACCTATTTCAGGCTGAGGTAAGCTCAGTCACGTCCAGGGGTCAATCCACAAGAAATTTGTAGAAATGGATGGAACTTCAAGGGAGACGTCGGGGGTGGCCTATCGTAGAGTAGATGGATCGGGGCTTGGGCGGGCGTTGCTAGCGTTGTGTATCGAATGGCGTATGTGGACGTGGAGTGGGGTGGAGTCGGTGCCTCGGCTACGTTGAAATGACTTACGCGGTGGGTATTATCGGGATAATTGGAGACTTTATTATAAATACTTTTAGCACTTTCTTAAACTCTTATATGAATACTACGTCGATGTTCTGGGCCGGGTTCTGCGTAAGTTGCCTTTTTGGTTTCGGTTGGCGTCTATTTATACGCCAATGGGCGCTGTGTCAGCGGGTTCAAAAGTGCACTTCCGCGTCGGGGTGCACTTCGCCGTTTTGGCGAAGTGGGTTGACCTGGTTCTGTCTCTTCGCGTTTTTGGCGAGCTGGCGGGTTTGCCGTTGGGTGCTTGTCGTAGGCTTCCGCGGTGTCATCTTTTTGTAGTCGATGAACCCGGAAGACTGCGCCTGGCCGGTTGCTTGGTCTGGAGTGGGGGAAGTCCGCGTGACCTGGTGTGTTTGGTCAGCGTTATGAAGACGGCGCGTGTCAATCGGTGGCTATGTGTGGAGGGGGGGTGTTCGTGTAGTCAATAATGCATGCGTTCAATTTAAGTTGGGCGAGGTGCTGCAATTTAGTAGCAGGTTTTATGTTTTATTGGGCGTTGGGAGAGGCGTTGTAGCGAACCCTTTTGGGTTCGTTACACCCTCCCCTTTCTTCCCCGACAAGAGTCACGAAGACCCGTGCGTGGGGCGTGCGGCGGTGGGTCCGATACCGTTGCTCGAACCACCAGCTGTCGAATAGGGTTCGACATTGCGGCTCCAGTCGCCGCAGTATTTCTTGGACCAACGGTGTTGGTAGGGTCCGGTTGGCGGTGTTTGTTACCCAATCTGGTGGGGCCACCGTCCAACGCGTGACTTCCTCGGAAGTGAATAGCTCGGGCACTTCGGGCGTCGGGGTGTGCCGTAGTGTCGTCTCGGCGCCGTCGTCGGTTTCCATTGGTTCGTTGGCGCCAGGCTCTTCGTTAGGAGTGGCGGTTCTGGGGCGGCTGATGTCCTCGTCGGAACTGTCCCCTTTGTCGGTGGTGATGCCCCCGTGGAAGTCGGTGATGGCGTCGCTGGACCTAGAATAGTCGTGGAATCTACAGCCCATGGGGGAGTACGAGAGGGCCGGGGTCCACGGGGCGCGTGGTAGGGTGCCTCTTTGTGACTGTTGATACGAGGGCAGCTCTGACGGCCCTCCTTGCAGAGTGATGCTGCCCGGCGGGCATTGGCGGGAGTATGGCGGCGGTGGGTCGTACCTCCGAGTTTCGGGTGTCTCCTCGTCTTCTGAGTCTGTGGCGGACTCGTCCCCGCTGTCCGTGCTGCTGTCATACGACGTCTCGCTCTCCGTGTCTGTATAGGTGTCGGACCTCGTCGGTGTCGGTGGGGATCTTCTTCAGCGGTTTCGTGGCGTAATTGGATCCTCGGGGCGTTTAGACGGCGCTCCCGGGTCGGTTGGGTTCGTGTTCCGTGGTTTCATTGCTGGGGTCGTCTTCTGGGGGTTGGCGCCGGACAGTCTCTTAGACCTCGTTGATCGTTGTTCGCGGTCCGGCGGCGGTGTTCGCTGGTTGCTTCGTCGGAGGGGGGATTGATATAGTCTGGCCCCTGGCTTGGTCGGCGTCGTCGTGTTGCCTGCGGGCGGCGTCATCGTGATTGGTGGAGCGCGGGGTGGTGCGATTGGTGGTTGTTGGCCGTTCTCTTTACCTTTTGCTGTACCGGCGTTCTGTTCCGGCGCCTTTGCGTTGAGGCGGCGGTATAATATTCCGATGACGACGCAAAGGGGAATGACGGTGACGAGTGTGAGTATGTAGGATGACATACTCTTCACCGTTAGTAAGTCGTGCAGGTCGTCGATGTGGTTGAGATTCTTCAGGCTTAGTTCACGTAGGAACGGTAAGCTGAACCTCTCGTGGTGGTCCGTCACGTTGACTCGGGACATACTACCGATTTCCTCTTGGAATCGCCCAAGTGGTTGATGTACCAGCTGCCGTTCAATGTGACTCGGCTGGAGTACGAGATGAGGTATGTCCCCGCGATGTCGTGGGTGGCTCCCGCGTCAACCGTCAACGTTGGCGTCGTTTATGATGATCGTGCCGTGGTCGACTACTGTTATCGGGTCCAGATGTCCGGATAGCGTGGCCCAGCGTGCGGTGGATCCCGCTACTAGTTGTTGCGCGCAGGTAGTTACTCGTCGCTCCCTGCAAAACGTTGCGGCGACGCTGGGTTCGCAGCTCCCGATGTTGAGTACTCGATTCTCTCATTCGGCCACCACTTCTCCGTCGCTGAAGTCCAAGATTTTGTTCTCTCGTTGGACAGGGAATATGAGCAATTTCTTGCAGATGAGCTTGGGCTGGGGGAACCTTATTAGGAACCGTAGTAGGTCGGCGTTCTGGAAGACGCTGACGTTGGAAACTTCCAGGAGTTCCACCAAGATTATATTGGCGAAGTGTTGCTCGTTCAGTTCTTTGATGTCGGTGCCGGCGAGGAGGGTTGGGCTCACCATCTTGATCTTGGCTAGTGTCAGTCCCAGGATGAGGTTCTCTAAGTCGGTGATAACGATTCGGGTTTTAGCTACGATGCTCTCTGCCAGCAGGCTGTCGTCTGCATCGTTCGATTTTGCGATGTGGTTCATTAGCCTGGTCACTCTGCTGCTTTTGCACTGCTTAAATAAGAGCTTACCGATCTTAATGATCGGCTTCGAAAGCTCCGTTGCGATGCGCTGCACAGCACTTACGGAAGCTGTCACAGATTTTCGCCCTTTGTAGGGGCGAAAGTAGGCGGGGCAAAGTTTTAAAACATTTTCGTAACAGTGACATATCTCAGAAGTCCGGATATAAAATGTCGTTGCTCTAGCTCTTATATTCTCTGAGCAATAGGCGCTTATAGGGACGGACGGACGGACAGACAGACGGACGGACAGACAGCCATGGCTCAATCGACTCTGCTATTGATGCTGATCAATAATATATATATTTTTTGGGGTGGGAAACTCTTCCTTCTGAACGTTAACTCATCCATTTTTACCACAAATCTAATATACCCCTATACTCATTTTAAGTATAAATACATTTTAGTAGGAGATGCTTCTACACAGATCACGCCAATTTATATATTTCCGAAGTCGACAGGCTTCTATTACACAGTCATACGGAATTTGAGATACTAGACAATTATCAATGTCAGTTATGACATACCGATCATTTGGTAAATTTTTTTGATAATGTATGGTCCTTTCAATTTTGGAAAAAATTTCTTATTTGTACCTATCGTAGTGTCAACTTTTCGTACGAGAACAACGTCTTTTGAAATTTTGAAATTTTATATGTTTCTTAATATTTTTATCATAATAGAATTTTATCTTAGTTTGGTTTTCAGTTATTTTTTCTTATAGTCCTTTCCCAATATCTATTAAGTTTTGAATTAGTTTTGTCTTCAAGAAATTCCGTTAAAGCGTCAATATCATAGCCTCTTTGCTGAACCCCGAAGAGTACTACCGATGGTATTTCCCCAGCAACCGAATGTTTCGAATTATTTATTACATATTCCGCTTTTGTGAGTAGTTTACACCAATCTGAATGTAGCAATGATTCAGTTATATTTGCTAACATAATTTTCATTGTTCTATTTACTCTCTCCACTTGCCCATTTGACTGTGGTGAGGCAGTTGACCAAAAGGTCAAGATCCGATATCACAGGAGTGTGGATAAAAAATTTTTTTTGCTCTATAGTCTCTGAGATCTAGGCGCTCACTTTTTGCGATAGTCAAAGCCGACCATGAAACGTGTGTGTTAGAGCGAGAAAGAATGAAATTGTTTTCTTGATTCTGGCTATAATACGATTTTATTCATATTCCGCTGTCTAGAAGATATTGCCAATCGCTACGATTCTGCGTTTTTGGTTTTCTCGTGTCGTCAAAATTGTGGATGCCACAGATTTTCATTCTTTTTGGGCGCGGAAAGGGGCCGGGAAAAGTTATGAAATATACTTCTAATAGTGACATATTACAGAAGTCTTACGTATAGCTCTTATAGTCTCTGAGCAATTCAAGAGGCGATGCAGTTACTGCACCGTCAAGTGGCCCGTGTGAAACCAGCAGAAGGCTGTTACGCGCGGATCCCAGGCAAAACGCAGCCCTCCTCCCGTCCAACCGACCGAGGGGCGCTGCCGCATGACGCACGGTGCGTAGCCGTACCGAGCGCGAACATGCAAGAAAGATAGCTATTAGACTAACATTCGAGGAAAATTATCACTAAACTTACTAAGAAACTAAGCATGCATTCAAAATATAAATACCACTACAATTACTAATTACTAGAAAGGTGTGTAAGGATTAGTAAGGATTGGTAGAGGGAGTTTTAATCCGAGCATAAGACTCTAAACGGTTCATGCAAGGAATAATTCGGTCTACAAAGGTGAAGTTCAATCGTGAAGTTTATGCGGCTCAACAAATCAGGGCTGTCTATGTCACCCCTGATCAAGTTGTGCATAAATATCATTGACCACCTCTTTATAAACCCAAGCACGCCCATGGCCTTATTTACCATGGTAGAAATGTGTTCGGAAAACTTTAACTTGGGGTCTAACATAACACCAAGATCTTCCACCAGGGTAATTCTCTCAAGAGAACCACCACATAGGGTATATGGAGCCAACGTCGGGCTAGAACAATGAAATGTCATAACTTTGCATTTCGAGGCATTAAGGTGTTAACATGTTTGCACAACACCATGACTGAAAGTTATTGAGATCGGATTGCAAGCGAGAATAAAATGAAATGTCCTTATACTGGACACAGAGTTTAACATCATCCGCATACATAAGTACTCGAGAGTATGTTAATACTGAAGGCAAGTCATTAATAAAGAGTGTGAAGAGTAAGGGGCCTAGATGGCTGCTTTGTGGTACTCCCGAAGAAACCTTTACTGGTAAAGAGAGGGAGTTTTTGAAGAGGACTCTTTGAGACCTAGAACAAAGATAGCTAGAAATTCATCTCAGGAGGTTGGGCGGAAGCCCTAAAAGGTCAAGTTTATGTGCTAAAAGGGAATGGTTTACAGAGTCGAATGCTTTACTAAAATCGGTGTAAATAACATCCGTCTGTAAGTTACCTTGAAAGCCTTTAATAATGAAAGAGGTAAACTCTAACAAGTTCGTGGTGGTTGATCGCCGCCTTATAAATCCATGCTGAGTTGGAGATATAAGTGACTTGCAGAGGTGTTGCAAGTGCGGAGTTAAAACCTTCTCAAACATTTTGGGAATAGCGGATAACTTTGCTATACCTCTATAATTTTTTGCATCAGACTTACTACCTTTTCTATGGAGAGGAATTATAAACGATTCCTTCCAGATTGGGGGGAAGCAAGAGAAATCAATGGACAGGGTGAATAGTTTAAGCAAAGGTCCACACAGGGCCGCAGTACTTGAGTACACAACCTGGAACCCCGTCTGGACCCGGTGATAACACCGGCTTAACTAGTCGAAGATCATGAAGTAGTGAATATTCATTTAACAAGGGACTGAAAATGCCGTTCGACCTCGGCAAACCGTATGGGTACGGTAGACCAGAGTAGCTTTCCTCAGAATAGATGGTTTGGAAAAATTGGGCAAAAAGATCGGCAATTGCCTGATCATTATTGGCCGACGTATTACAAAATGATAGCGAGGATGGGTGTGCGGACGTTCTACGCTTACTGTTTACGAAGCAATAAAGCTGTTTAGGGTCCTGAGAAAAACGTATCCTGCAACGAGATAGGTAGTTCTTATAGCATTGAGCATTAAGAACTAAAAAGTGTGACCGAGCTATTACATAACGAGAGTGAGAAGTAGGAGAGCCCATTTCTTGAAATTTTTTATTAAGTCTTGATTTTAAGTTTTTTAGACTGGATAACTCTTTGGTAAACCAAGGGGGTTTTCCAGATCTAATCGGACAAGAAAGCGGGACACAAGAATCAAAAAATGTGCCAAGAGCATTGTAAAAAATGTTTGTGCCTTTTGTGACATCAGTGCACAAGTACAAAGCGGACCAATCAAAATCCCTAATGAGGTTATTAAGCTTCGCAAACTCGGCTTTACGAAAGCAGCGGACACGTTCAGGTGGCCTACTCGACCGATCCAATACAGTTGGTCCTATATCTAGCGACACTTCCAAAGTAGGATGGTAGGCGTCTTCAGGTATAGTGAGCGGAAGGGCTCGGGTTAACAACACTATGGTCGGATCCGATACAAAGCATAGATCAAGCAATCGACCCAAGGAATTTTTCACATGGTTGACTTGAGACAGGGACAGGTCAAGCAAGCCGTCAACAAAGTCATGTCGTGACATGGGCACTAGGATACTAGACTCGTTTACTGAAGACCAAACAGTTCCTGGCACGTTGAAGTCACCAAGAACTATCATACGATCTTTATCAGATAGCGAGGAAGAAACAGCGGTTAAAGCGCACAAGTGTTGCTCATAAATTGAAATATCCGAAGAAGGTGGGATATACGAGCAAGTAATGATTATAGCGAAAGCGGGAAGAATCAGTTTTACACACAGGAATTCCAGTTCCAGTTGAACTTGGACTGTGAAGTGTTCTGACGTGAAGTAAGAGTCCACTGCAATTAGAACCCCTCCTGCACGTCGAGACGAACGGTCCTTTCTAAAAGTTGTGTACCGACCTGCCAAATCCTCGGAACTAAGAATGTCCGGCTTTAACCAGGTTTCAGTGAACACAATAACGTGGGAAGCAAATGCAACACTATCCCGGAAAAGAATGCTGAGCTTACTACGCAAGCCTCTTACATTCTGATAGGTGACTAAAAGAGAAATTAGTTTTTTGGAAAGGTGGAAGCAAGACGGGAAGTTGAGGAAGAGGAAGTTGAGGTTGGGGGTGGCACACTGGAAAGATTTGTAAGGGATATGGGGGGCCTATTCTTCTTCTTAGCCTTAAACTCCTTCACCACCAAATGCTCCGGCCAAAATTTGGCGGAGCAAATGGTGTCAAATTGAGTTGGGGAGATGCTTATCTTAAACGAGGCTATCTCCGTGGCATAAGAGAAGTTAAATTTCTCCACCTTTAAACCCACGGCTTTTATTTTGCTTTGAATAAAAGCAATTACATCATTAGATGTGAGGTCAGGGGCCAGCCGTGAAACAAAAACGTGTTGTTTTGGTGGGGCTCCCACCAGTGGTTTAGTCACCATAGGCCTAGTACCTGTGGTGGCAATATCCGGAGGTCCGGAACGTCTATTTACTGGTGGGATCGGGATAGACGGGACAACTAGCGAACTTGCGGACACTACGGACACGGACGCTGCAGACGTACTTGGCTGCACATTCTCCGAGGCGATGAATTCGGCTACCGAATCTGCATCGCCAGCAGCTGTCGTTGCCCTTGGAGTGGCAAACGAGATCAACTGCTGCAAACTTGAAGTGGTCGGAGTCAGTTTTTCGGCGGCGCACGGCTGAGTGACGGTTGGCACTTGCAGATCCCGCGGAGTGACCTTTCTGCGCCTCGGAGACTCATTCAGCAGTTTTAAACCGCTAAACTGAGCCTCCATGGCTAGGAGCCGATCGTATTGGTTTTTAAAACCAACGGGCAGCTCCTTAAAGCCACTCCGCGTCTGCCTCATGAAAGCCACCATGTCTTTCTCCACCGCACGGCATGCCTCGCAACTGTAATGCAAGCCATTACGTTTAGCTATAGCATCACTCACGAGGCCAGAAAATCCAGCGTATTTTGCGTGCACTACGCTGTCGCAGAGCCAGCAGGGGACATTCGGCTGATCGTGAGTGATCTGCTTTTTGCAGGTTTTTTTGGCGCAGACCAAAGCGTATTCCATTTTTATTATTTATATATTTGCTCAAGAAAATTTACAAAAAAAAGAAAATTTCCAAAACAAATTGATATTAGACCAATGTGCCAGACAACGCTGAATGTGGAATTGGTAAAAAATGAGAGCGGTTATAGCGAGCGGTACTGAGTAGAGAGCGCTATTTCTCAGAAAGTTTAAAGAGAGAGAGAGAAAGAACAGTTATTGAAGTTAAGGTGACAGCGAGAGAGTGATAAAACAACAAAAGCTACAAGACGAGAGACGAGAGCTGTAATGAAATGTAATTTACTCACGTCAACAACAAAAACACAACAACCCGAAGTCGAACAATTTTAAGTTCAATAAATAATAATTAAACACAAATCAAAAGGCATGCACTCGCGGAATAGAATAGGTTTCCAGATAGTAGGTGGATTATGAAGGTATTTAATGTTTATTTAAGAAAACACCGGTTGTTTATGTAAAACAAAGGGAAAATATGCGGAGCGCAAAACAAAAAGGCGTCTGATCTACGAAAGAGAACGAATGATATAATATTTTTGGTCATATGCTTTTCAGAACAACCAATGAAATGTCAGCTTCTGTATCGATTAAAAATATTAATTTCCTACCAGTATGTTCATTTTGTATGCTGATAAATACATTTAAATTAAGATATATGGTTGCTTTTATTGATTTTCAGTACTTAAGGGGCTTGTTAGTTTTGCGGCGTGCTTTGATCCTGCCGTACATAACCATTTTGTCTATAATTCTTTGATCTGTTTGGGTGGTTATTGTAGTTTTTACCTCTGTGTTGACTGTTTCCTCTATAATTTCCACGTCGTCTTACATAATTATTGTAGTTACTTCGGCATTTTTGTGGTAATACATTTTTATACCCGATACTCAAAATGAGTATTGGGGTATATTAGATTTGTGGTAAAAGTGGATGTGTGTAACGTCCAGAAGGAATCGTTTCCGACCCTATAAAGTATATATATTCTTGATCAGCATCAATAGCCGAGTCGATTGAGCCCTGTCTGTCTGTCCGTCCGTCCGTCTGTCCGTCTGTCCGTCCCCTTCAGCGCCTAATGCTCAAAGACTATAAGAGCTAGAGCAACGATGTTTTGGATCCAGACTTCTGTGATATGTCACTGCTCCAAAAATATTTCAAAACTTTGCCCCGCCCACTTCCGCCCCCACAAAGGGCGAAAATCTGTGGCATCCACAATTTCGACGATACGAGAAAACTAAAAACGCAGAATCGTAGAAGATGATTATATCTTCTAGAGTGCAAAATCTGAACCAGATCGTATAATTATTACAGCCAGAATCACGAAAACAATTTCACTCTTTCTCGCTCTGTCTCACTCTAACACACAGGTTTCATGGTCGGTTTTGCCAATTGCAAAATATGAGTTCAAGGATCTCAGAACCTATAAAAGCCAGAGCAACCAAATTTGGTATCCGCACTCCTGTGATATCGGACCGTTTTGTGTCACAATTTCGCCACACCCCCATCCGCCCCCGCAAAGGACGAAAATCTGGGGCATCCACAAATCTCAGAGACTATTAAGGCTAGAGTAACCAAATTTGGTATCCGCACTCCTGTTGGATCTCATTATATAACATTTATCTCAAATTATGCCCCACCCCCTTCCGCCCCCACAAAAGACGAAAATCTGTTGCATCCACAATATTGCAGGTTCGGGAAAACCAAAAACGCAGAATCATAGATAATGACCACATCTATCAGAGTGCTGAATCTGAATCTGATCGGATAATTTTTGTAGCCAAAAGCAAGAAATCAATTTGCAGTGGCTACGCAGCGCCCGACGTCACGCTCAGACTGATTTTCTGTCTCTCTCGCACACACTCTTTGTCGTGTCGTTTAATATTAGCGCCATCTGCCGGAGGAGAGCCATACTGACTTAGTATCGGGTATAACTGTAGAGTTGCAGTGTCCGCAGCAACTCACAACGTTCCCCCTCGTTTTTCTTATTATTATTTTTACATTATTGACCACATTGGCCGTATTGTCGTTTGCTTTTTTCGTCTCCAAACCAGCCCATTGTAAACAGTTTTTTGGCTTAAATTTTTTGGGTGGTATTGACAGATTGTAAGTAGATGATAAAATCGTTAATATATTTTTTTTATTTTATGGCATTGTTTTTTTTTGCTTATTTTAGATTGCAAATTTTCGGAATTTAAAAGAACTTTTTCTTATTTTAACCTTTTCCTCCCTAAAATTCGTATGGCTTTACGGTCCATACTGATAACAAGATTTTTTTCTTATATATATATATTAGGTTATAATGTAATGCTTCTGCTATCCATCGGCGGGGCAAGAGGCGCTCCTATGCCACTCGCACTTTTATTCCTGGCCCAGCTTGGTGCGCTGGGCGGGGCCGGTGCTGGTCTTCGCACAGGCTTTATGTTTCCTATGCGCTCTTTGTAGCGCCGCACAGTGGGGAATTCCGTCGTTTAAGCTTGCTAAATTGATAGCTTCTGAACAAATAAAAATATCTTCATGAAACAAACTGCATTTAAAAGAAACATTTTTCAAAATTTAATCTGCTTAAGTAAATTATGCTACAGTGTCTAAAAGATTCACAATAATGGCTTTAAGTTGAACTTTGTTGCCGGTGCATATTTTCCAATGTAAAATACTCTATTTTTATTTTTATTTTTTTTTTTATCGACGAAGGGCTTTTAATGCTGGTTTTTACTATAAAATATTATTTTTTATTTAATTTTCAACTTACCTAATTTGAATAAATTTAAAACAAGAAAATTTGAAAAATGGTTGGTGTTTTTTAATTCTGTAAAATAATCCTCTATTTCCTGTTTAGTGGGAGGAATATCTAATAAACTTATCATTTCTGAAGAATAATTGCTTGCCGATTTAATTTGTGATCTCACATATCTAATGGATGAAATATATGGATCTGAAGAGACTGCCAACATGTTGAAAAGGTCTTGGTTTTGCTTAATTCGTGATGTCTTGCACGTATTCATATTCCTGTATTTTTTGTAATCTTTGTTTCTCGTTTCCTGGCTTCCTCTGACATCTCTCCAATTGGTAGGCTTTGATGTTCAATTAAAATTTGACCATGTGCCAGAATTTTATGAAGCGTAGGAGTTAGCTTCTTTTCAGGATATTTTTCCAGTAACAGCTCTGCAGTCTTTGAGGCATATTCACCAAACTTGCGGGTATTTTTTTTTCTTTGCAGCTTAAAATATTTAAAATGAAACCTAAGCTTTTGATGTCAATATCCACCACATTTATTTTTGCAGTAATTTCGTTTTTCTCAATTAATGTCCGAGATGAGTTGCCATCGTTTGTGTTTCCAAATCCTTGTTTGGGGCAGTCCACTTTCAGTTATAGTTTGTCTTAGAATTGTTCTTGAATAATTTTTTTCCTAGTCTTTTGTATTTCCTTGGCTGGCGAGATGTTGTCAAAAGATTCTCCCTCTCGCGGAATGGTATATGCAAGTTTCAAAATGTACTCCATATATCTAATTATTGCATGCAGGAACTAAGCAAAACGACAAGTAAAGGTAGAAATACTAGCCTGCATATTCATACATAACCAACAAGATAATCGAGGTAGCGCGAGATTGAAAATTATTCTAATATGGAGTGTACCTGAGCATATGGATTCATTAGTAGCTAACTTTTGCGCAGTTTTCCAACTTTGACTGCACTTTACAAAAATCTATCCCTACATTTTGCCGAGATTTTGTTTGTATATGTTCCTTAAACTATTTATTACCTAAGTCTAAAAGCCCTTTCTGTGCTTCGGAGCCGTTTGGCTTCTATACCGATTGACCTGTCACAACCTCGCACGAAAAACGGTCAAAATAAATTTTTTTACGGGATTTAAGAGCTGTGATAATGGTTTTCTTCTGTAGTTCAACAGATTCGTCGCAAGACTTGGCGTTCCGCAGAGGATGTATTCCGGCAACGGGACCAACTTCATCGAAACCCGAAACGAGCAGAAGAGGCTGCAGGAAGCGTTCGAGGAGCAGCTTCAGCAAGGAGCAAGGGGTGGACTGGAAGTTCATCCCCCCACGAGCACCGCACTATGCGGTTTGTGGGAGCATATCTTAGGGTAATAAACGGAGAGAGAGTCGCAATCTCACATTGATGAAGAACGGTCGTGCCTTTTTATTTTTCTCAGCAAGCAGCTCTGGTTTATCCCGCTAGTCCCCCGCGTCCGCAGCCTGATTAAAGGCAATTAACAATATTTATCGCAAAATTCTACAGGCGGTAACGACTGTTTAAAACTAACAGCTGCATCGACCGCTTTAACGACATTCCGGCTGCCTTGCACGACCGCACGTCGGTCTTCAATCCGCTGGTAGCTGGGCCAATTTATGAATTGGGCGCTTAATGACGCCGCCCTCTGTCGGCACCTCGGCCACCCTGACTCTTCCATCCGCTCCTTCGACGACTCTGGTTACAATGCCGGTGATCCACCCGTGTGGTCTTCGTGGACCACCACCCCGACCCCGATATTGGCAAATAGTCCTTCGACCAGGCCTGCCAGAGCCGCCGTTTGAGCTCTGAGAGCCGTTGACACCTCTTGGTATAGGTGGTACCGCTGCTCAGTGCGTCTGGCAGCGAGCGAAAGGCCTGGCCAATCAGCAAGTGGCCTAGCGTGAACACCTGTCCACCTGGCCGGAGCGAGTTGTCTGGGCTCCGACGAAGTTGGTCACGTTTTCGGAATATATCCTCTGCGGAACCCCACATCTTGCGATGAAGCTTTTAAACAATATAGGTCAGGTTAGGTTAAGGCGGTAGCCGGGGGGGGGGGGGGGGGGGTGGGATACGAGCCTCCCGCCCCCCAAGCTCACTTGGACCTATAAAAGGTCCGTTGTGTTGCCGCATGGGCATGTGTCCCTTCTCGTTGCCTGAACCGTGAGAGCAGACTACTGCAGGATTAAGGGCCATCTGGTGGCTTGGATGTATTTGGACAAGGTCCCTGGTTTGATTTCGGACAGGTCCGAAATGTCCGTGAGGAAAGCGGCCCCGAGAATACGAAGACGACGATTTCCAAGGGCTGGGCAGTGGCAGAAGAAGTGGGGGACCGATTCCTCCTCCTCCTCGTCGCGACAACTCCTGCAGAAGTCGTTATGAGGGATTGACAGTCTAGAGGCGTGAGTGCCGATCTGCCAGTGTCCCGTAATGGCTCTAGTAACTGCAGAGCACTGTGCTCTGCTGAGTTTATACAGCTCTGCTGAGCGCTTCTTCGATCGATATGGCCATATCAATCTTGAGACTTTACAGGAAACGGTTTGCTGCCATCTCCTATTGGCATTTTGCTCGAACAATTCGTGCGTTAGGAGCCTGCACGTAGCCAAGGGCATCGCTACTTGCTCCCTCTCCGATAGGAGAGGTATCGTAGTACCCTGCCTGGCTAGCTCGTCGGCGGCGTCATTCCCCTCGATGTCCCTGTGGCCGGGGACCCATATAAGGAAGAGATCTAACTGCTCTGCGATCTCGTGCAGAGACCTGCGGCAGTCATTTACAGTCGCTGAGTTCGACGATATTGAGCCTAGAGCTTTGATAGCTGCTTGGCTGTCCAAGAAGACGCACACTAAGTGCGTATCTAGACGTAGTTTGGAGGCGATCGAAATGGCCTCCTTTATGGCTTCAACCTCCGCTTGGAACACACTACAGTGATCCGGAAGCCTGAAGCAATGACTGATGTTCAGCTCGCTGCAGTAGACTCCGCCTCCCACGCGGCCGTCTAGCTTTGAGCCATCAGTGTAGAAGTGGACCGCATTTGCAGGTCCTGGTTCGCCCATCTCCCAGTCCTCCCTAGATGGGATTGATACCTGGAAGGGCGTTGAGAGGTGATCACTAGGGATACAGTAATCTGTCCTCTCTAGTAATTGCGGGAGTCTCATCAGGATTCCCGAGTGCCCAACCGCGGATGCTTTCCACAGTCTGGCTTCTCTCATTCTGAGGGCGGAAAGTGTTGCCACCTTCTTTCCCATGAGATCCACAGGGAGGAGGTCCAGCACAGTATCCAGGGCTTCCCCTGGAATAGTGCGTAGCCCGCCAGTTATGCATAGCTCTGCCATGCGTTGAACTCTGCTGAGTTTATTGAGGCATGTCCTTCTGTCCAAGGCTGGCCACCATACCACCACTCCATAGAGTATGATTGGTCGTATGGTGGCGGTGTAGAGCCACCGAACTATATAGGGGGTCATTCCCCATTTCAGTCCGATGGCTTTCCTGCAAGTATAGAGGGCCACTGTGGCCTTCTTTACTCTATCCTCTATGCTCAATTTCCAATCGAGCTTTCTATCGAGGATTAGGCCAAGATACTTGGCGTTGTTGCTGAAGACTAGCGTTTCCCCACATAGTCTTGGGGACTTTGTACTTCCTAGTGAAAAGCACCAGTTCCGTTTTAGACGGGTTGACGCTTAGACCGCATTTGTCTGCCCATTTCGACATTTTCGTGAGAGTACTTGTCATGCACTCACACAACGTCTGCGGAAATTTTCCGGAGAATGCTATGGCAACATCGTCCGCGTACGCCACCAGGCGGCAGCCACCCCCCTCTATCTCCCGCAGCAGTTCGTTCACTGCCACGTTCCATAGGAGGGGCGAGAGGACTCCGCCCTGCGGGGTGCCTCTACTGACAAATCTGGTGGACGTTGACGTCCCCAGTGATGCCTCAACCGTCCTCCGTTGTAGCATCTGATCGATCAGGCTCATCGTCCGGAAGTCAACCCCCAGGTCCGTCAGTGCACCCGTGATGGCGGTCGGAAGGATGTTGTTAAAGGCGCCTTCTATGTCGAGGAAGGCTACTAGGGTGTACTCCTTAAAGTTAAGGGACGCTGCGATGATCGATGTGATCGAGTGTAGGGCCGTTTCGGTGGATCTTCCCTTCCGATAGGCATGCTGGGAGTCTGAGATCAGACTGGACGGAATGCACGCCGTTAGATGCAGCCTCAGGAGCCGCTCCATCGCCTTTAGAAGAAAAGACGACAGACTAATGGGCCTAAAATCTTTTGGGGCAGTGTGCGAGGGCTTGCCTGCCTTGCGTATGAATACGACTTTGGACTGAAACCAGGTGTCAGGAATGCACCCGTGGGAGAAGATTCCTTCGCAAATTATTTTGAGCCAGTTAATGGCTTTAAGTCCCGCGTGAATCAGTTGGGCAGGGAAAAGGCCGTCTGGCCCCGCGGACTTGTAAGGCTTAAAACTTCTGATCAGGAAATAATCTCCTGGCTTAGCAGGCTCAGGAGGGCATTTGAGACGACAGAAGGAGGCGCGAAGTAGTTGGGTCTGTTTTCATCGCAGCCAGGGAAGTGGGTATTTAGGAGAAGATTTAGCGATTCATCGCTGGACGTAGTCCACGACTGGTCGGTGTTCTTCAAGTAGCCCAGGGTGGGTGTTGTCTTCGAGAGAACTCTGCGCAAGCGTGAGGCTTCTGAGTTACTCTCGATTTCGCTGCTTTCCGGAGTTCACCCAGTTTCGGATTCCACCATTCAGGTTTCTTCCGGCCTCTGTTCTTGCCAGAGGGGCATGCTTTGTCGAGCGCCTTATTGCAGGCGTCGGTAAAGATCTTAAGAAGACGAGTCGTGGCCTCCGTGGATAACTCCTCCTCAGATGGGGGCTCAGGGAGAACACGACAGAGGTAATCAGAGTACCGAGTCCAGTTTGTCCGCCTGATGTTCAACAAACGAACTGGCTTCGGTACTGAGAAGGAGAAAACAGTTTCCACGTACCTGTGGTCCGAGAAGGAGTGCTCTTCCAGGACCCTCCAGAATACAATATTACGCTGTATCTCATGAGAGGCAAGCGTGAGGTCCAGGACCTCCTTGCGGTTTATAATGATAAAGGTGGGATCACTACCCCGGTTTAATAATACCATCTGAGTGGTCAGTAAGTAGCTGAAAAGGTACTCACCCCTTTCGTTTGTGTCAGTGCTTCCCCACTGACTGTGATGTGCATTGGCGTCGCACCCCACAATTAGGCCGATGTCTTTGGCCGAACAGTCTGCGATTAGAGCCCGGAGCGACGCGTGTAGAGGGGGGTCTGGTTGATCATGCCCCATGTATGCGGAGCAGATGCTCAGTGAGCGCTCCTGGCCTTCGAGGCTCATTGCGGTGTGGTCTTCATTGCTGAAATTTGGGAGCAAAAATAAGTGCAACTCTCTTTTTGCAAAGATGCAGGTACGAATTTTACCTGCGGTTTCAGCTACATATAGCTTTTAGTCAGAAGTCCTCAGACCGGAGACCCTGTTTCCGAGGATCCAGGGCTCCTGAATGAGGACTATGTCGGCTCCACCCTCGGCCAGGTGGAGCAGTAGAGCAGCGCATGCTGCCTTACAATGGTGGAGGTTTATCTGCAGGAGCGTCAACGACATTCCTGAGGCTCGCCTCCACCATTGTTGCCTCTAGATAGCTGTCAGGGGACACCGGCTCCTCCCCGACAACGATGTGGCTGAGACCTCTGGCTAGGTCGCTCTCGTCGAACGCGTAGTCGTCCAAGATGTCGTCCGACATGGACGCCGCATCCAACGCCGGGTTGTCTTCCTCGCACGAGGCCCCCTCTTTCGGGATCTCCGGCAGCTCCGGGTCTGGCTCGACCTCCGCCTGCCTGCCCTTGCGATCGGATTGTAAGTGGATATGGTGACCTTCTTGTAGCCATAATCCACTACACCGTCCCACTTTGCGAGGAGATCAATGGATTCCTCATTTAGGACGAGGATAATCTGGCGCCTCTGCCCTTGGATATCCTCCACCTTTGCCATCTTCCAATCGGCTGTAGGAAGGTGGGGGTTGCAGACCTGCAGTAACCTGAGGATCTTCTCAGACTCTGCAGGCTTAGCCGAGACCCACGCTCTGGCTCTCGGCCGACTAGGGACAACTTCCCACTTCACGGCCTCCAGTTTCGCCCCTGGATAGACCTCTTTTAGGGCCGCCACCGCCTTCATGTAGAGGGCCGCAGAGCGAGCGTCTTGGCAGGCGATGGCTTTCACCTTGCCTTGATGCCACCCTGCGTCCTCACACTTTGGCGGTGGTCCGCCGTTCTCCTCCAGTTCCTGTAGGAACCGGTCCTGAAGGTCGTTCTCCACCAGGTACCACTTATCGCGAGGGACATGGCCGTCCTCGGCGCCCCTGTCCAGGATACCGATCAGGATCTTGCCCCTCGCCACCTCAGCGAACGACCGGTTCGTGAGGTGGGTGTTCACCCGCTTGGCTTGCTGGGCTTGGCCTGGCTGATTTGCGGGGTCCTCCGCTGAGCGTTGCCGCTTGTTGGGGGCCTTGGCGGCGCCCTTTCCGGCTTTGGCTGGCTGGAACAATGGAAGTACTGACGCCTTGAAGTTCGGGTCTTCGTTGGACAGGATGAAAGCCGCTCGTCTCCTGTCCTGGTACGACGGCTTTCCTCCCCGTGGTGCAGAGACGCTGCCCGCCGGGGCTCCCATGGGTTCTTCGGTCCCGGTGCGCTTACCAGCCGCGATTACGCTCTGCTTGGCAGCCACCCCGGTATCCGCTTCGCCCTTGGAGCCACCCGACTTGGAAGGACCCGATTGGCTTTTCGGGCCCCCCCTCGCTGCGGCTGCTGCCTGAAGACGGTGGACCGACTCAGTCTCCTTCCCCGTCTTCTTTGGACCCGGTTTCCCAGGCGCTGGTGCAGAGGGATTGGCTTGTCCCTCCGGTACTTTAAGAGGAGTACCGAGCTCCTTTGCGGTTTTGTTGGTTTTTATATATTTAGTATTTGGCATAGTAGTTCCCACGAGTAGGCGGGAAGGGGATGGTCACCCGAGGCATAGCCCGCTTGCCCCGGGAAGCCTGATTTTAACTAGAGGTCGGCAGGTATCCAGAGTCCGCATACTAGCGACCGGGCACCCCCCCGGCCATGCATCCCTCGGCATATAACAGTGTCACCTTGGATTGGGGTAATTTCACTGAGAGTTTTCTTCTCTCCGCCCGACTACCATTCGCCAGCATCCTGGCAGAGACTTGACCGTGCCAGGACCTGTTTCCAGCCGCCCTCACGGGGAGAGTATAGTCGCACTTCCACCGGTGTGCACAGTTACGGCGGATGACGGTTCGCTCGCAACCCTCTGTGTCCTAGGGGGGGTGTGAGACGCAGACCGCACCGGGTATTACTAACCGGAGCGGCTGCGCCTCAGTTCCGAGTTCACAGTTGTGCGAGCCGACCCGTCATCCGTTTGTCCCCCTGTAGCACCCGATGGCTGACGGCCAAACGATATAAGAAAGCAATTAGTGGACAGATCCGGGACAAGCTCTTAATGGACCGCCATCGAAGCGAAACAAACAAATACGATATACATTTTGACGTCCTCGAATCCGAAGCGAGACGTTAATAAGACCATACAAATCCACCCCACAAATCAGGAATATGACCTTCTCTAAAACTGTCTGCCGGCATATTTCCCATGATCTGACTCATCAATTTTGGTTTGTAGCAAAAACAGTGGATGCTTCTCCTAACTATCCGAGTGCATTCCCGACGTTCATTTACAAGCCAAATCTCCTATCTCAGCAGACTGACCAGTGACTTTGCATTTGCATACAAATTTTTAAGTTCAAAGTAAGTAGTTAAGTTAAGTAGAATTGGAAACTTGGCCTCAAATGGCACAGGCTATGCAACAACCTGCCTCCCACTCTGATAAGCGAAAACGTTCTCCCTTTTTCGGACATTTTTGGACATTGGGGCCATCATTTGCAAGCTTGGCTGCAGAGCCTCTCCTTTTTTCAACTGTTTATACTCTTGCGGAAAGACACTTCGTTGATCCAGCTCCATCAATCAAAGGACGATTGCTGCAATTCCTTTACAGTTGACTTCCTGGAGCGATTTTTATACCCGATACTCAAAATGAGTATTGGGGTATATTAGATTTGTGGTGAAAATGGATGTGTGTAACGTCCAGAAGGAATCGTTTCCGACCCCACAAAGTAGATGAGTCGATTCAGCCCTGTCCGTCCGTCCGTCCATCCGTCCGTCCGTCGGTCCGTCCCTATCAGCACCTAAGACTCAAAGACCATAAGAGCTAGAGCAACGACATTTTATATCCAGCCTTCTCTGATATGTCACTGTTACAAGAATATTTCAAAACTTTGCCCCGCCCCCTTCCGCCCCACAAAAAGCGAAAATCAGTGGCATCCACAATTTCGACGATACGAAAAAACTGAAAACGCAGAATCGTAGACGACGACTATATCTTCTAGGGTGCAAAATCTAAACCAGATCGTTTAATTATTATAGCCAGAATTAAGAAAACAATTTCATTATTTATCGCTCTGTCTCTCTTTCTAACACACAGGTTTCATGGTCGGTTTTGCCAATTGCAAAATGTGAGTTCAAGGATCTCAGAGCCTATAAGAGCCAGAGCAACAAAAGTTGGTATCCACACTCCTGTGATATCGGTGCTTGACCGTTTTGTGTCACAATTTCACCACACCCCCTTCCGCCCCCGCAAAGGACGAAAATCTGGGGCATCCACAAATCTCAGAGACTATTAGGGCTGGAGTAACCAAATTTGGTATCCACACTCCTTTTAGATCTCACCATAAAACGTATATCTTTTTATTTCGCCCCACCCCCTTCCGCCTCCACAAAGGACGAAAATCTGTTGCATCCACAATATTACAGATTCGAGAAAACTAAAAACGCACAATCATAGACAATGACCATATCTAACAGATTTATTTAACAGATTTTTGTAGCCAAAAGCAAGAAATCAATTTGCAGTGGCTATGCAGAGCCCGACGTTACATTCTGACTGATTTTCTGTCTCTCTCGGACGCACTCTTTGTCGTGTCGTTTAATATTAGCGGCGTCTGCCGGAGAAGAGCCATATTGACTAAGTATCGGATATAAATGTAGAGCTGCGGTCTCCGCAGCAACTCACAACGTTCCCCTTCGTTTTTCCTGTTGATGTTCAGAAGGCGGTATACATACACCGGCAAATATTCGAACCTATTTAGTGTAGGATGAAAAACGAGAAAATATCTGATTGGGTAATGGTTTCTCAACACCAATTAAAATTTGGGCGGAGTTTTTTACCTCCGAGTCCCTTACATCGGCTGGGATGATAAAATGCGAGTTCTCTGGCCAACAGTGCTCAGACTCACATACAAATTTAGGACCTTCTAGCCAAAATGACTCAAGGAGTTCAGGGACGTCGCCTCCACGTGAGGCTATGTCCGCTGGATTTGACAGCGAAGGCACATGACGCTATGTAATCCCTTCTGATAACTCCTGAATTGTGGCTACCCTATTTGACACGAAAACAGCAAGCGACAATGGCGGAATCCAGAAATAAACGCCCTCGATTCTGCATTTGTCAAGAACTTGTTTTCGTCTTTAATGGAGCAACTCTAGCTTTTGCTGCCAGCAATCGACAACAGACTTGACCACCGGGAACTTGAACAACTGAACACACACTGGCCAAAATATACCTTGGAATGGTCACTGCGTGAAGATTCCGCTAATTCTTCTTCAAGCCTTCCCAACCTGAATGCCATTCCATCGGGCTCGATTCATCCCATTTCGACTGGAGTTGCCAAAGTCTTTGGAGGAAAATTGTGGACGTTATGACAGTGGGGCACAGCAATCCTAAAGGATAGAGTAGTCGCGCACTCACTGAGAGAGTTTAAACTAAGGGATTTTTTCACACTAATCCCTTCAGCTATTTGTGGATGCTTTGAAAACCATTGGTTACACATCACATCACATCACATTCAACACATTCACATTCACATACACATTCACATTCACATTCACATACAAATCGGTGTAAATTATGTCGGAATCGATCTAATGTGTTCGTCATATAGACGAATTCCCAGTTCTTGCAAGCAACGGATGGCAAGAAAAGAAGCTGAAGCCAATCCGTAGGTGACAGTATTAACTCTCTCTCTCGCTATACTATGAGCTGAATGTTGCGATCGTCTTCAGTCAAAGTCACTTGCCTGTATATTTTCGATATATCTGCTATTAAGGAGAAGCGATTTAAACGAAATCTGACGAGAGATAATACCAATTCCCTCTGAATAGTGGGCCCACTATCGTCCAGAAAGTACCCATCCCAGGAGAGTTTTCTACAGTAACGGACTTCGCCGGGTGCACACCTTTTGAGGTCGATGGAACGCTAAATCACTCCACGTTCGCCGGAATTTTCCATTGCTTGATGGGAAGACTATTATCAGGCCCAAAAATTGGCGTATATTGTAATTTACACCTCACTCCTCGAGACCGAGCTTGACTTTCCTACGGATGTTACTGTCAAGCAACGTTTAACCCTTATAGACTGCGCCAGCCAGTCTTGGCGGTGTCTCAGCTCTTAACTATTGTGAAGCGATGGCTTTTCTTGTTGTATTGTAATGTTTATTAATAAGAGATGAAAATGTATATAGAGTTCTTAATTTTATCTGTTCTGCGTCGCTTCCTCTTTTTGTCTGGCTATCTTGAAAATATCGATGTTGATTTCGCAGCTGACATCGATATGGATATCAGTGTTTGTAGCGCCATTTGAATAATAATAATTGTTATTAGGATTGAATTTCATGAAGTCTAGTGTAAGTTAGGATAGGGCAAAGCGGGAGCGCAATAAAAGCTCGTTCTCTCGCTCTTGGCGAATTCGCCCCGCTTTGCCACCGTAGGTAAGGTAGGCATAGAAGAAATTGTTTTAATATAGAGAAGTCGAGAAAAACCCTTGAAATCGAACGCACTCACCCCTTTTCTTTTCGTCGTATTAAAATAAAACGAGGGGGAACGTTGTGAGTTGCTGCGGACACCGCAACTCTACGGTTATACCCGATACTAAGTCAGTATGGCTCTCCTCCGGCAGACGCCGCTAATATTTAACGACACGACAAAGAGTGCGTGCGAGAGAGACAGAAAATCAGTCTGAGCGTGACGTCGGGCGCTGCGTAGCCAGTGCAAATTGATTTGCTCCTTTTGGCTATGAAAATGATCTGATCTGATCCAGATTCAGCAACCTGATAGATATGGTTATTATCTATGATTCTGCGTTTTTAGTTTTCTCAAATCTGCAATATTGTGGATGCAACAGATTTTCGTCCTTTGTGGGGGCGGATGGGGGTGGGGCGAAATTCTGAGATATACGTTTTATAGTGACATCTTAAAGGAGTGTGTGTACCAAATTTGGTTACTCTAGCCTTAATAGTCTCTGAGATTTGTGGTTGCCTCAGATTTTCGTCCTTTGCGGGGGCGGAAGGGGGTGTGGCGAAATTTGGACAGGAAACGGTCAAGGTCCGATATCACAGGAGTGTGGATACCAAATTTGGTTGCTCTGGCTTTTATAGGTTCTGAGATCCTTGAACTCATATTTTGCAATTGGCAAAACCGACCATGAAACCTGTGTGTTAGAGTGAGACAGAGCGAGAAAGAGTGAAATTGTTTTCGTGATTCTGGCTGTAATAATTATACGATCTGGTTCAGATTTTGCACTCTAGAAGATATAGTCATCTTCTACGATTCTGCGTTTTTAGTTTTCTCGTATCGTCAAAATTGTGGATGCCACAGATTTTCGCCCTTTGTGGGGGCGGAAGTGGGCGGGGCAAAGTTTTGAAATATTTTTGTAGCAGTGACATATCACAGAAGTCTGGATCCAAAACATCGTTGCTCTAGCTCTTATAGTCTTTGAGCATTAGGCGCTGAAGGGGACGGACAGACGGACAGACGGACAGACGGACAGACGGACAGACGGACGGACGGACAGACGGACAGACGGACAGACGGACAGACGGACAGACAGACATGGCTCAATCGACTCGGCTATTGATGCTGATCAAGAATATATATACTTTATGGGGTCGGAAACGATTCCTTCTGGACGTTACACACATCCACTTTTACCACAAATCTAATATACCCCAATACTCATTTTGAGTATCGGGTATAAAAATTGCAGTCACCCAAAATTTCGGTATTGTTATTTAGAAAAACTATTCTAAAATTTCATGGCGCCCCCGGGTGGACTTGCAATTTAAACGTACATATTAAGTCAAGTGGAAGGCAAAAAGTGACAGTGACACAGTGAAGAAAAGATAAATAGCCAAAATCTATTCTACATACATACATACATGTACATGCATATGTGCGGCAGCTAAATTGCCAAATTGACCGCGACGTGTGTGAAAATAATTAAACAAACCAAACTAAAAATCACCGCGTCGGTCGTGCAATACCCTGTCTGCAGCTACATATATACAAGAGGAGAGTACAGCACCTGCAATTTCCTATCTTCCCAAGAGGTATTTGTGCAAAAAATTGAAAGCTCGAGTGAAGACGAAAAGATTAAAAAACTGGCAATTATTGTCTTGTGCTGAAACAATTGCACCTCGCTTTCAATTCTTGGCACATACGTATGACATAGTAGAGCTAGATTGCATGCTGTAGTTAGAGTTGAGCATATATATTAATACATATATACATACATATGTACATCTAACCCTCTTGGACGCAATAACTACACATATAACTCATTTTAACTGCAATCGCTGTCGCCCCTTTCTCCTTTCTCGTTTTCGTTGTGTCAAATATATGTATAGTTGGGTCGTTGGCCAAGCACGCATACCAATACGCAGCTGCAGCGGTGAATTTTTTCGTCTCGCTTTCGCTCTTCACCGTTGCTTATCGTTGTTCTTTTGTTTGGCGCGCTTGATCCAAACCAAACACCAAGTGACGCGCTACCCTGTTTTCGTCGGGTATATTCGTTTGGTGTCAGTAGGATCCAACTATCAATTAAGACAAAGTCGTGCTTCGCAAATCAATTTAGCGTCGATCGTTGTCGGTGCATACGTATACACAACATTAATTCTTCAGAACTGCAGCGGTGAAATTTTTCGTTTTCGCTTGTCACCAGTGCAGTTCGTTGGTATTCTTGTGTGGTTTTCGTGTACGCGTATATATATTTTCGGGTATATTGGTTTTTCACCTCGTTTGGGTAGAATTACCCATTATTTCATTGAGTGCCTCGGCATTAAATACGATTATTAGAAACGATCTTTCGCCTTCAGTTGCTTGTATTGAGCATCAATATGACCTCAAAAGCCAACAATATCGTCCTTGAAGAGCTGAAGAAAAAGCGCAGTTGCCGTGTCAAAGGCATTCGTTTATTAGCGGACCGTTTAGAAGCGGGGGATATTCCGCTGGTATTGACGGAGCTCGAGTGCAGACTCGAAACGCTGATGCGTAGCATTGACACGGCACGCGAACTTCAAGAGAAGATTGAAGATATAGACATTGACGATGAATTTGGAGTCGAGTTGGAAGAACTCTCAATTGTCACAAAGGCAAAATTAATGTCTCTCATTTGCGCATTAAAGACAGCTGATGAGACAATACAGGCAGTACCAGCTTATGGTGGCCCAACTCGTGCTCGCCTTCCGAAGTTAGCTCTGCCGCAGTTCAGCGGCAACTTTTCGGACTTTAAAAACTTCATAGGTTTATTTGAGACTCTAGTTCATAATGACCAAAGCATTCCAATTATCGAAAAGTTCAACCATTTGCTTTCGTGTCTCTCCGGTGAAGCGTTGGGAACAGTTAGGGCTTTCCAAGTAACCGAGACCAACTACGAGAAAGCAATGGCTAGCTTAAAACGGGTCTACGATAATGATTGTCTGATCTTTAAAAATCACATTGATGCTCTATTTAATCTTCCCAAAATGACCCAGCAATCAGCATCGTCCTTAAGGAACCTTATCGATACCGCCTCATCCATATATGGTTCGTTGTTGTCGATAGGCGATGATAAAAAGATCTCGAATGCGATGATTATTCATCTCGTCTTGAGCAGAGTCGATCCGGTGACCAAAGAGAAATGGGAAGAACAGCTCGATTATGACAAACTGCCACTTTGGACGGACTGTGAAAGGTTGCTTAATCGCAGACATCAGCATCTTTCGGCCGAAAATTCGGACAAACCAAAGCAGGAGCAGAAAGCTGTGCCAAGCAAGCAGCATAATCGGAGCTCATTCGCGTGTTCCACCGCGAATACTAAAAATCAACAATGCAGCTACTGCAATGCGAAAGGCCATTTGTTGACAGAGTGCAGTCCATTTGGTCGGCTAGCAGTAATGCAAAGGTTCGAATTCGCAAAAACTGCATCCTTGTGCATCAATTGTCTGCAGCCAGGCCACTCTGTAGTACGATGCAAAGCTAAGAAGTGTCGAGTGTGTGGCTGCTCACACCATACCTTATTGCATAGGTACACAGTGGCGAATAAAAGTCTAGCGTTACCATCACCCCCAGAGAATTCTTCTCCTCCTCCCAATCAGAATCAACCTTCCACTTCGCATGCTCTCCATGCGACAGCTATGGATAGAGTTATTCTGGTTACGTCGATCGTAAGCGTCCGAACAAATAATGGTGAACATGTTTTGGCCCGAGCTCTGCTTGACTCGGGGTCTCAAACCAATTTTATAACTGAGGACTTAGCACAGCGCTTACAGATCCGTAGGGAGGAGTCGTGTATCAACTTGCTTGGTATTGGTGAATCCAATTCACAAGTCAAGAAAAAGATACACACGGTGGTGAAGTCGCGAATTACTGGTAGTGAGTTTTCGGTTGATTTCTGGATTCTAAGGTCCATTTCGGGGTATCACCCTGATCAGACACTTAACGTGAGTGACTGGAAAATCCCGAAGAACTTACCACTTGCAGACCCATATTTCTTCAAGCCACAGAAGATAGATATGTTGATAGGTGCAGAAACATTTTTCGAACTTCTATCTGTTGGTCAGATTCGACAAGGTCCTGACTATCCAACTCTGCAGAAAACGCTTCTCGGCTGGATTGTGTCGGGCAGATACACTCCAAAGGTGACTGCCACCCAAGAAGCTAGGAATTGTTTGAGTTGTCGAGAAGAGTCAGTGATCCACATCGACAATACATTACAAAAGTTTTGGTCACTGGAAGAATTGCCGTCTTCTAAAAAGTCTTTATCTCCTGAACACAAGTTATGTGAAAAGCATTATAGAAGGACTACTCAGGTCGTGCCTTCAGATCGGTTTGAAGTAAGACTGCCGTTCAAATCAGATCCCAGTATCTTAGGCAACTCCTTTGAAGTGGCTAAACGGCGGTTTTTATCGCTTGAAAAAAGATTGTCTCGTGACCCCGAGTTGCAGAAAATGTACTTGGAGTTCATGGAAGAGTACCGCTCCTTGGGTCACATGTCTACCACAGACAACACAATCCCCAAAACTCCACATTATTTCATTCCACATCAGTGTGTGTTGAGGCCTCAAAGCACGTCGACCAAGCTCCGCGTCGTTTTCGATGCGTCTTGTAAAACGTCCTCTCAGGTGGCCTTGAACGACATATTGATGGTCGGTCCTACGATACAGGATGAGCTGTATTCGACATTGCTCCGATTCAGACTACACAGGTACGCCTTGACAGCCGATGTTAAGAAGATGTATCGCCAAGTCTGGGTCGCTGATGCGGATAGACAATTCCAGCTCATAGTGTGGAGAAGAGACCCGTCTGAGTCCTTGAGAATATACCAGCTCAACATCGTAACATATGGGACTGGACCAGCCCCATTTTTGGCAATTCGGTGTTTGAAGAGGTTGAGTGAGTCTGCAAAACTCTCATTCCCTAAAGCTGCTGAAGTTATCGACTCCGACTTCTATGTCGATGACATGTTGACTGGTGCTGGTTGCGTAGAGGAGTTAAAGACAATTAAGTCTGATGTGGCTCAGGTTCTTTAAACCGCTGGGTTTGAATTGACTTAATGGTTTTCGAACTCACCTGAGGTCACCGCATCCGAGAGCACAGTTAAACCGATAACGATCTCGGACTCAGAGTCAACTAAGGCGTTAGGAATATCGTGGCTGCCACACGAAGACGTCTTTAAGTTCCAAATTGACACGTCAGTTATGGGTCTCCGAGCGACAAAACGGAACATCTTATCGGTGACATCAAAGCTGTTTGACCCCCTTGGCTTGTTAAGTCCTTTAGTAATTAAGGGAAAGATCCTACTGCAGGAGCTTTGGCTCAACAAGCTAGATTGGGATGAGTCAATTCCAATGAACTTGGAAACAGCATGGAACTTATTAAAAGAATCCTTGGGTCAGTTGGAGAAGATTACCATACCTCGATTTGTGCATACTGATCCCATGTCACCGATTCAAGTACATGCCTTTGCCGACGCATCCATGAGAGCTTATGGAGCCTGCGTCTATATCCGTAGAAAGACTGCAGAAGGTTTCAAGGTCTCCTTGTTGACTGCAAAGTCGAAAGTAGCGCCACTCAAGACGAAAACGCTCCAAAGGCTTGAGTTATGTGCCGCTCACCTTCTAGCAGACCTTTGTCACCGAATCAAATCACTGCTCAAGGTTCCAATTGATAAAATGATATTCTGGTCAGATTCAGAAGTTACTCTTCATTGGATCAGATCCCACCCTTCGTCGTTGTCAACATTCGTTGCGAACCGAGTAGCGGAGATTCAAGAGTGGTCAAGTGAAGCTACGTGGCGGCATGTGCCAACAAAACAGAACCCAGCAGACATAGTTTCGAGAGGCTGTGACGTAGAGGAAATCGTGCAGTCGATCTGGTTTGGTGGACCAGAGTTCTTAAAGTTTGTAGAAGAGAGCTGGCCCAGAAATCCACACTTCGAGCTTTCCGAAGAAGAGATACAGATGGAAAGTCGGAAGAAATCGGTCGGACTGACCGTCGCGGCCAAGCCAAATTACTTAGTGGATGTAATCGAGGGATACTCGTCACACCTCAAACTGCTAAGAGTGTTCGTTTTCGTGTTCCGCTTCATCCGAAAATGCAAAGACAAAAGTCTCAACTTTGGAAAAATTCCGTCAGCCGTAGAATACGACGAGGCGTTTCTAAAAATAGTCGAAATAACACAGAAAAATGAGTCTCAAGAAGATATTGAAAGGGTTCGTAAAGGCACCAAGTTAGGCCCCAGTCTTCAGCGCTTGAATCCCTTCATCCATGAAGAGGCTGAGACATGGTGCTCTTTTTCGTTGTTGCGAGTTGGGGGGCGACTAGTTAACGCTCCTATGTCATATAATGCCAAGTTTCCTTTGTTATTGACAAAACGCTCGCAGTTTGTGCAGACATACGTTCGCTATCTGCATCACGAGCACTCGTGAGTATCCTTAGACAGCGCATTTGGATAGTGAATGCTCAGGCGGTCTGCAGGGCGACAGTTAGGTCGTGTATTCGTTGCTTTAAATGCAAGCCGCTACTCCAGACCCAAATGATGGGCAACTTACCCGCAGACCGGCTCCGTGCTCTCCGCCCATTTTCAGTATGTGGCGTTGATTTTTGTGGCCCAGTCTATACGACTCTGAAAATTCGTGGAAGGCCCCCTTATAAGTCCTACATAGCGTTATTTGTCTGTTTTGCGTCCAAGGCGGTTCATTTAGAAATTGTCTCCGATTTGACGACTAATTCCTTCTTGTTGGCATTCCAAAGGTTCGTCGGTCGTCGAGGATGTCCGCAACGCGTGAACTGCGACAACGCGACAAATTTCGTCGGAGCAAGTCGCCACTTCAGCGAACTGCGGAGGAAGATGGAGGCGGAAGCGGACGCGATACGCGAATTTGCGTCAAGAAGCGGGTGCGAGTTTGCCTTCATACCGCCTCGAGCACCGCACATGGGCGGACTTTGGGAGGCCGGTGTGAAGTCTGCCAAGGGCCTACTCCTACGCGCCATCGGAAGCGCTCTCCTCACCGCAGAGGAGCTGAAGACCGTGCTGGTCGGGATCGAGGCGGTACTCAACTCGCGCCCGCTAGGACCCCTAAGCCCAGACCCAAGCGACGGAGACGCGCTGACTCCCGGGCACCTGCTGACAGGCGGGCCGCTCATCGCACCCCCAGCACCCAGGACCCCGGACCAGGAGGGTCTGAGCTGCTTAAAGCGATGGCGGCTTGTCTCGTCAGCCAGGCAAATGTTCTGGCAGCGATGGTCCCGGGAGTATGTGCTGGGATTACAAATCAGATGCAAGTGGCACCAGGAGGAGCCAAACATAAAGGAAGGCGACCTAGTAATCGTCGCCGAGGACAACCTGCCCCCTCAACAGTGGCTCCTAGGAAGGGTGGTCGGCACAACCGCCGGGCAGGACGGAAGGGTCAGAGTGGTCGAGCTAAGGACGAGCAGCGGAGCCACGTTCAGGAGGCCGATACACAAATTGGCGCTTCTGCCAATGGTTTGAAGCCTTCCAGGCCTTCAACGGGGCCGGTGTAGCGCCATTTGAATAATAATAATTGTTATTAGGATAGAATTTCATGAAGTCTAGTGTAAGTTAGGCTAGCGGGAGCGCAATAAAAGCTCGTTCTCTCGCTCTTGGCGAATTCGCCCCGCTTTGCCACCGTAGGTAAGGTAGGCATAGAAGAAATTGTTTTAATATAGAGAAGTCGAGAAAAACCCTTGAAATCGAACGCACGCACCCCTTTTCTTTTCGTCGTATTAAAATAAAAAAATTGCAGTCACCCAAAATTTCGGTATTGTTGTTTAGAAAAACTATTCTAAAATTTCAGTGTTGATGGAATTGCCGTGCGTATAACAGAACCGTTAACCCTACGGCTACTGTTAACTAGCAGACCGTCACACTATGCTCTTCCTTCTCCGATAGTGTTTTGGCGCTGGCGTTCCCCCCTTTGTGAAGGGCTGTTTTTTACGACGCGACACACTTTCTGGTCCAAACAAAAATTTGCGATCACAAAAAGCTATGCTGCAGCGTATGTTGCTCAACATCGTTATGTTGCTTCAAGTGTGAATACATACATATGTACAAATGAATTATTTACACAAACACAACGCGTTGGTGCATTAAGTTCCTTATTGACTACGTTAGTTAAAATCCCTTAGAAGCATTAGCTAGCTTTTTAGCTATATTCTTATATTGGATATAATTGATTGAGTTGTAATTGATATCAAGACTGATCATAAATGATATTAAAAGCTATGATTGCGGCCGACTTCGCGGCCGGTGCTGCCGCAGCTCTGCCGTCGCCATAGAACCGTCGCCGCTGTTCCAGGAACTCCATCGTCGCTGGCAGCTGTTCGGCACCCGTGGGAGCTGCTGACTTGTGGGTGGTGTCGGAAGGCTGCAGCTGCAGCCCGATTCCGAATGCTGTTTCGGTTAAGGAATCGAGAGTTGTCGACGATGGCGTATGAACGGAACGTGATGTTTGTTCCATGGACCCTTATTGCGGTGCAGTCGTCATAGCTGATGGTGGCGCTATGATCGTTTACGACAATGATGCCGTCGTCAACCATGGTGACAGGGTTGAGGTGGCTTGGTTGCGTCTGACATTGGGCGATGTCCCCTGAATGGAGACCTTGCGCACAGGTAACGTTCTCTGACCCTTTGCAGAATGTGGCTGTCGCTGTTTGGGTGCAATTTGTCGCGGCCATGACCTCCCCATTGCACTCGGCTACCAGGTTGTTCTGTAGCTGGAGTACCATAGCTTGCTTACAATGGAGAATTGGATTATAAAATTGTTGATGTTTTCCTTGGTTAAAAGAAGAGACCGTATGGTCTCGGACTTAAGAGCAGGCTCATTATGGCAATAAACTTGCTTTTCCGTGGGAAAGACGTTCATCAGTATCAGTAGAGGGGGTCGTAGGTCGTCTATTGTCCTGGATGCAATGGGTTGCACTATTGCGAACTTGGATAGTTTGTCTACGCAGGTGAGTTTTTGTATGTGGAGAAGATGTCAACGTGTAATATCTCTCCGGCCTGTGAGGGAATCGGCGTTTAGCCGAGCTCTTGGTTTTTTGGGCGCCCATCGTACTTTACCCTTGCGCAAACTTTACAGTTTAGGACCACCTCGTTGGCTAATTTACACATTTAGGGGAAATAATATTGTCATTATTTATTTGACATTTTCCTGCGCTGGCCTATGGGCTCTGTTATGCTCTCTGGTGATTATTTATCTTCTGTCAATAGCGTTGAACACGTCAGCCACGAAATTCTTGCAGTGCCAGTATTTTGTGGTGGGGAAGCTTTTATCACCTCGTGTTGGATTTTGGACAGTGTTGGCAGGCTGCAGTGAATCGCATTCACTACGTCTCGGTTGATGACAGATTTGACTGTCTCCACTAAGGTTTCTTTGTTGGAGAAGTTTATCAAGTGGCGAGTTTTTCCGCCGAATAGGATAAAGTTCTTTTTGAGCGGATACCGGGCCTCTTCCAACACTATTTGGTTACGGAAGCAATTCAACGGTTTGTCAGTCGTGTCGATTGTATATGTCAGGGAAAACTCACTGTGGATTGCGGCGGCATCGGACTCCGGCTCCTCGTGGTTGTTTTGTAGGGCGTTAACGTTTTGGCGCGATAGAGTATCGACCACGCTGATTTCTTTGTCTGGTTTGTAAAACAGCTTGGCCCCTCTTTCGTCTATTCGCGCTTTCCAGCGTTTGATTTTGGCATTTGGGTTGCTCTCAGATGCTGAGAACGTGAGCGGTTGATGGTCGGTAAATGTGTTAATATTTTTCGCACCGTAGAGGAAGTGCCGCAATTTGGCTAAGGCCCAGACGAGAGCAAGCAGTTTTCGCTCGTTAGTAGCGTAATTTGCTTCTCTATATTTCAATGATCGAGACATCATTATTATGGGGCGGCCGTTCTGGGACAGAACGTTCTGTGGTCAGATCGAATTGCTTTTGGTAGTCAGGGTACATGAGGGTAACGTCCTCCGAGGCTAGAATATTTCTTAACTTTTCAAACGCGTTGCGTTGGGCATGATTAAACTGTACCTGGATCTTTTTTGACCTTTACTTGCTGACGGATCCGTTCTCTCCTTTCAGAATGTCGGAGATTGGTTTTGCGATTGCTGCGAAATTCTTAATGAAACAACGGTGATAGCTGGCTAGACCCATGAATGATCTGACGCTAAATACCGTTTTAGGCTCAACGTAGTGCCGTTGTTGCAGCAGAAGAACTTAATTACCCTACTAATATGCAGCTTGGCGTGTGCGATGTTGTGAGCAGAGCTTTTGTTCTCACACGCGGCGCTCTTGTACTGCTCTCTGAGCATGCAAGATCGGCTCTACGTTGGGGACCAGTCTGTCGAATAAATACTTTGAAGTCGACCACTTGTTTATTGTTCTGAAATTACCTGAAAATTTGAAGTAAAACGAGGGGGAACGTTGTGAGTTGCTGCGGACACCGCAACTCTACAGTTATACCCGATACTAAGTCAGTATGGCTCTCCTCCGGCAGACGACGCTAATAGAAAACGACACGACAAAAAATGCGTTCGAGAGGGACAGAAAATCAGTCTGAGCGTGACGTCGGGCGCTGCGTAGCCAGTGCAAATTGATTTGTTCCTTTTGGCTATAAAAATTATCTTATCTGATCCAGACTCAGCAATCTGATAGATATGGTCATTATCTATGATTTTGCGTTTTTAGTTTTCTCAAATCTGCAATATTGTGGATGCAACAGATTTTCGTTCTTTGTGGGGGCGGAAGTGGGTGGGGCGAAATTTTGAGATATACGTTTTATAGTGAGATCTAACAGAAAAGCGGATACCAAATTTGGTTACTCTAGCCTTAATAGTCTCTGAGATTTGTGGTTGCCCCAGATTATCATCCTTTGCGGGGGCGGAAGGGGGTGCGGCGAAATTTAGACACAAAATGGTCAAGCTCCGATATCACAGGAGTGTGGATACCAAATTTGGTTGCTCTGGCTCTTATAGGTTCTGAGATCCTTGAACTCATATTTTGCAAAACCGACCATGAAACCTGTGTGTTAGAGAGAGACAGAGCGAGAAAGAATGAAATTGTTTTCTTGATTCTGGCTATAATAATTATACGATCTGGTTCAGATTTTGCACTCTGGAAGATATAGTCATCTTCTACGATTCTGCGTTTTTAGTTTTTTCGTATCGTCGAAATTGTGGATGCCACAGATTTTCGCCCTTTGTGAGGGCGGAAGTGGGCAAGGCACAGCTTTGAAATATTCTTGTAGCAGTGACATATCACAGAAGTTTGGATCCAAAACATTGTTGCTCTAGCTCTTATAGTCTTTGAGCACTAGGCGCTGAAGGGGACGGACAGACAGACATGGCTCAATCGACTCGGCTATTGATGCTGATCAAGAATATATATACTTTATGGGGTCGGAAACGATTTCTTCTGGACGTTACACACATCCACTTTTACCACAAATCTAATATACCCCAATACTCATGTTGAGTATCGGGTATAAAAAAAAAATCGTGTGCCGTTACACAGCCGTGGTAGGTTCAAGTCACGAAGCAGAATGATCGGAGATCAAACCTTCCATAGTAAATGGTGTGGTGGCATGGCTGGCAAACCTAATGAATTTAAAAACTCAATTGGATAATTCACAGTTTCGTTGGTCTCGCAAACTGCATCGATAGATTTGTATGACACCAAGTGTCCAGGGAACAACTGTTGTATCTTTAAATTTAAGTCATTGACGTCTAAATTTTTTGCTGCCAAAATCCTCTACGTTTGTTGCGTTGTTGTTCAATTCCTCTACGTCTGTTGACTATGTATCTGCGCGTTACTCTCCGTTTTAGTTGCATTTGTTGATTTCGTTCATCTCGGGCCTCTTGTGATTGTGATTCACGTAACCGCGCCATGCTCACACGATCAGCTGCCTAGTTTTCTTGGATTTGTTCACCTGAAATTCGTACTCTTATATCTTGATCGTTTGACGACTCAAATTGGCCCCTATGCTTCTTATTGGTATTGCTCAAATATATTGCAATGTTTCTTATTGAACTCCTCCAAATTTCATGACATTTTATGTGTTTTCGATTATAAGTTTTTTTTTTTTTTTTAGATGTTTTCGGTTCCGAGATGAAACGAATAATGATTTCATACACAATATTCAAACCCCAGGACGTAATTTTTGTTCGGCCTACTGGGATTTCATGAAAAAGTTTGATTTAATTTAATATTTTTCATAAAATTTTCTTTAAATATCATGACGACACATTTTAGTATTTTCAATTCTAAATACAGCCATATCACTTTCTGTATTCACAACGATGCTATGCCTTAAAACTAATCAATCTGAATCTAAAATTTTCAAAACATAGGGGCGTCTAAAAAAATTATGCATACAAAATCTTGACCAGATCAGACCACTCCTTCTGGTACATCCAAAAAATAAAAGCACATAGATGTTTGGGAGATACGCGAAGGAGTGTTCTGATCGTGTTGAAAAATAGATTGTGGTCGATGCGCAGACCTCACTGATAAGCACACAAAATTTAAAAAAAAATCGGTCAAGCCATTTCGGAGGAGTTAAGCTACAAAATTTGTGACACGAGAATTTTATATATTAGAATATAAGTCAAATACCAAAAAATTTGTTGGAATCCATTAACAGTACCATTAATTAACCATACAGAAGAAATGGATTTTAGAAACTAATTAAAATTTTTAAAAGAAGGTTGGTTATGAATTAGTGGACTGTATAATCGTTTATATCTTGAGCTTATTTAGTTTTATTGATTATTTAATATTGGTGGTTATAGTACAATTATATTACAAGAACAGCGGGGGGTTCGATTCTGCGGCGGTACAAAGTATGCGTGCGGGCGGCTTCGTCTAGAAGTTTCTACTGACTCAACTCCGCGAAAGGAAGTCGAGCAAAAGGGAATTGAAAGATCACGCGATACGACTCGACGCGACGGTCTCAATGCAAAACAACGGAACGCATCGCTGTGTGCGTGTGCAGCTGCGGGTCTGGCCATGCGTGTGAGAACATTACAGCTATGTTCTGGACACGAGCAAACAACAACACAGCTATGCGCGTAAAAATAGTTACTTAGGCGGTGTACTACAATCATGAGCGTGTAAATAGGTCAATCGCAATATACATGAACATTGAATTAAAAAACTACGAGGCTCATTTCTCAACATACCGGCCCCCCTGAACGACTGTTCAGAACAAGGGAAGCACAGCAAGTTTGGTAATAGGTCTCTTGTACACTCCTCGGGCTGTTTTGACGGTGACCACTCGAACCCTCTCGTCTTGGCCAGGATGAGCTTCGGTGATTCGCCCAAGCAGCCACTTGCTAGGCGGTTGATTTGGCTCCTTCAGTACCACAAGAGTGTCCACGATTATGTCGTTGGACTCCTGCTGCCATTTCGTGCGAGGTTGCAAGGAAGTAAGGTATTCCAGATTCCAACGTTTCCAGAATCCTTGAACCTTGGCTTGCAGTTGTCTCCAACGCTGCAGTCTGTTAATGTTGACGTCTAACAAGGACGGCTCCGGCACCGACATGTGAGGTTGACCTGTAAGAAAATGAGCGGGGGTAAGGGGATCCAAGCTGTGATCGCTGGGCGCGCACAGTGGGCGAGAGTTGAGTAACCCTTCAATCTGAGTTAAAATTCTTGAATATTCCTCGAAAGTCAACGCACTGCTACCAATTACTCGGCGAAGGTGGAGTTTGACAGATCGTACGTCTGCTTCCCAAAGACCTCCAAAATGCGGGGCAGACGGCGGAATGAAGTGCCAGTTGATGTCCTGACTCGTCAGAAAATTAGCAATTTCTTCTTCTTGACTTTGAGATACAGCTATCCGTTGCATCTCCTTTAGTTCCTTTCTGGCTCAATGGAATGTTGTGCCATTGTCCGAGTACAAGTCGGTTATAGGGCCACGTCGAGACCAAAACCGCTTGAAAGCGGGGATAAATGCAGGGGTCGTCAAATCACTGACGAGCTCGAGATGAATTGCTTTGGTGGACAGACAAACAAAGATGGCAAACCAAGCTTTGCCAAACTTCGGTGTCCGACCTGCTGACGTCTTGATGGTAACTGGTCCAGCGTAATCAATCCAGAATGTAGAAAGCAGCGGGTGGGCTGAACGCGAAAGGCGGGAAGATCAGCCATGAGTTGTGTGCTCGTTCCTTTGCGCTGGAGGAAGCATATCTTGAAGTTGAATACAATTTTGCGGACTATGTTACGGGCTCCCAGGATCCAATACTTCTGTCTCAACGTGTGAAACATAAATTCGACTCCAGCGTGTAACGATGTGATGTGCTGGTGTCTAGCTAATAAAACAGCGACTGGTGATTCCTTTGGAAGAAGTATGGGATGTTTTGCATCATAGGTTGTCCTCGAATTTCCAATGCGTCCTCCTACGCGCAGAATTCCTTGGTCGTCAACAAATGGAGTGTAGTGAATCAACTTAGATTTTTGAGAAAGGGCTTGTCCAGTGCTCAGCTGTCTGTACTCCACTTGGAAGAACTCTATCTGGACATGTTTGATTACCATAGAGCGGGCATATTGAAGCTCCCATGACGATAAAAATTATGATAGGCGGTCCTTGCAACGAAGTCGATGTACGAAACGAAAGCAATAGCTAAGTGTCCGCAAGAGATGTGACCAGGAGGAAGCTTTGTTGATCATACAGTTAAGATCATTTCCTTCATTGGAAATGTGTAGATTAACTTGGGGCTTGACCTTTACTTCCATCCGCTCAGCGTCTTCAGTCGACAGTGCGCACTTGGCCTTAGCAGGTTGCCAGGTGCGATGTGATTGGGAAAGCCACGGTGGTCCATTCCACAGTTGATGTTCTACACGAAAAGTTGGTTAAAAAGATATAGCGGTTTGACTTTTGAAAATTGTTGAACCTATTCAGTTGAGCGGCACTGTACATGAACATTGAATTAAAAAACTACGAGGCTCATTTCTCAACAAAGGTTATCATGATTTAAAAAGACTTAAGTTCCATCATGTATCTCGATATGCGGCCTTGATTATCGGAATCATAATAATCTACGCAGGTGAGGAAGAATTTTTTTGTCTGTGGAGATGTTAACGTGTAAAATCTCTCCAGCCTGTGCATATCGTTCTTTGCCCTTGCGCAAACTTTACAATTTTGGATCACCTCGTTGGCTAATTTAGACATTTAGGGGAATAATATTCTGTCATTATTTATTTGACATTTTCCTGCGCTGCCCTGTAAGCTCTTTTATGCTCTTTGGTGATTATTTCTCTTTTGTCACTAACGTTGAACACGTCTTGCAGTGCCAGAATTTTTGGGTGGGAAGGCTTTTTTCACCTCATTTTGGATTTTGGCCAGTGTTGGCAGGCTGCAGTGAATCGCATTCACTACGTCTCGGTTGATGACAGATTTGCCGATCGGTGAAGTTTATCAAGTGTCGATTGTGTAAGGCAGGGAAAACTCACTGTGGATCGTGGCCACATCGGACTCCGGCTCCTCGTGGTTGTTTTGTAGAGCGTTAACATTTTGGCGCTATAGAGTATCGGCCACGCTGATTTCTTTATCTGTTTGTGAAAGAGTTTGGCCTCTCTTTCGTCTATTCGCGCTTTCCAGCGTTTGTTTTTGGCATTTGGGTTGCTCTCGGATCCTGAGAACGTGAGTGGCTTATGGTCGGTAAATATGTTAATATTTTTCGCACTGTAGAGTATGTGCCGCAATTTGAATAAGGCCCAGACGATAACTAGCAGTTCTCGCTCGTTAGTAGCGTAATTTACTTCTCTATCTTTCAATGAGAGATATCATTGTTATTGGGAGGCCGTTCTGGGACAGAACGGCTCCGATGCAATAAGCCGAGGCGTCTGTGGTCAGATCGAATTTCTTTTGTTAGTCAGGGTACATGATGGTATCGTTCTCCGAGGCTAGAATGTTTCTTAACTGTTCAAACGCATGATGGCGTTTGGGCATGATTAAACAGTACCTGGATCTTTTCTAACCTGTACTTGTACCTGTATCCTTAATAAAACAACGGTAATAGCTGGCTTGACCCATGATTGATCTGACGCTAAATACCGTTTTAGGCACAACGTAGTGCTGAATGGCTTTCACCTTTTCAGGGTCCGTTTTTGCGTCGTGTTTAGTTACGATAAAGCAGAGGTACTCGACGCTTTCTTTAAAAAATTGTGACTTTTCGCAGGTCACCCTCATTTTTGCACTATGAAGGTTCTTTAATACCCAGCCGACGTGTTTGACGTGGTCCACCTCGTTTTCGGAGACCGCATTTTCATCGGTCATATTCCACCCTTACTTGTTTTAGTATGTCAAATCCTATGATCCCATCGAAAGTGGTCATGGAATCTAATAGGAAGAAGAAGGTGTCGTGTCCAAACATTGGTATCTTGCATTGCTGCGTGATGTTTTTTGAGCCATGGTTGGAGAGCACGGCGAAAGGGGATTCGACAGGGTGACGTTTTTTAGCCGTTCGTTTGGTTTGATTTAGTTTTTGGCCGAACCCGTGTCAATTGGAAAAGACATGTCTATCCCAGCTATTCTGCGCCGAATAAATGGCAGCAGGGACCATGCCCTACAAAATTAGCGTTGTCGCCATCTGTGTCAGAGTCGTTGCCGTCGTCTATTTCAACTACCGCTTCCTGTGCTACTTTTGCGTAGTTTGCCTCGTGTTCAGCGACTGCCTTTAGGAGGTTTATCTTTTGCCGCCTTTGGCACGGTCGGAACCGGCGGGGCGTTTGCTACCCTGACCTCGACCCTGATTTTGAGATTTCTGCCAGTTCGTTGGTTGGCTATATTTCGAGGACTAGGGGTATACGTCCATAGGTTCCGGGGCTATTTCGCCACCGGCCTGAGATTTATCGGCATTATAGTAGCCGTTTTGTTTTTTATAAAGGGGATTCTTTCCCTGGTGGTTCTGGTTGGCCTGAATCGTGCCTTGGGATTGCTGATTCTGACGGCCTTGCTCCCGTTGGTCAGAGCGTCCCTTTTCCTCCATACCCCTAGCATATCTAGTTGCGAAAGCGTACCTTTCATGGTTTGCTTCGACCTCCTGTGCCAATGCGAGAGCTGATGGCAAAACGGGGGGTGGTGTGCAGTGAATGAATACACGAAGTGCGTCGCCTCTGAACTTTTCGCATATGCCATTTTCCAAGCTACTGTCGTAGGTCATGTGGGCCTTGTTGGTCAACAAGGTAAGTTTTTTTTCTACCTCATCAGAATACTGCAGAATTGACATTCCTCCTTGCCTCAGGGTGCCCATTATCTTATCGCTGTATGCGAAGTCTAGCCTTGCGATGATGGCCTCGAAGTTCAAAGGTGTGTTAAATGATTCCAAGCCCGCATCTGCTGGGACCCTAATCTTACTCCCGATTATGAGTATGGCCTGGTAATGACGGGAGCTTCCGTCATACCTTTGGAAAATTTGGTATGCGGCATGGGCCGCCTGCCTCCTACGCATGTTTCCTGAGTTCCATGGAATTCAGGACGCGTTTCACTGCGTCGAGAGGCTCATCGCAAAGGACCCCGTCGGTTATTTCTACATGCCTATAGACTTTCACCTCGAGTACCGCGAGAGGTAAGTTTTGTATTTTAGAATTAACTAATGCTATTTGTTGCTGAAACTCCTGTTTGAGGGCGTCCTCCCTCCTCGTGTTCTCTTGCGCCTGCACCGTGAGTGCGCTTTGCACGGCCGTGTCAGTTATAGCTCTGAGATGTTCAGCGTCCTTGTCTGTTTTGTTGGCTTGGCTGCACGCAGCGGGTTGGTTAACTTGGTCAGGTACTTGTACGTCAAAATTGCTTACGTTCTGGCACCAAGTTCGTGTCGATTGTTTTTTGATTAGTGTATTTCTGTCCATTCGTTTTTAAGCAGATTTTTTGAAGGACTACGGCATAAATGGTCAACGAAATGAAAACTCTCAAACTCACTCACTTTAGTTTTATTTTTACTTTATTTAAAATTGATATATTCCCTATATTATCGAAATTCTCAGTTTTCAAATCACTTGTTTTCACACACAAATAAAAGGATTTGTATTATTTTTTGTTTTTTCACTTATGGGTTTAGTAGGGTTCTTCATATGTTGGGCGCCAATGAATTAATTACACAAACACAACGCGAGTTGTAATTGATATCAATTTCGGTAGCAGTGGCTGGCCGATTTGAATTATGAGAATTAGTTATCTATTGCGAGCGGTACGCTGGGCATTATTCAACTAAGGCTGATCATAAATGAAATTAAAAGCTATGATTGCGGCCGGCTTCGCGGCCGGTGCTGCCGCTGCAACAGAACCGTCGGCGCTGTTCCAGGAACTCCATTGTCGCTAACAGCTGTGCGGCACCCGTGGGAACTGCTGACTTGTGGGTGGTGTCGGATTGCTGCAGCTGCAGCCAACATTGTTGCGACACCTCCGCCGCGCCTGTGACTCTGGCCGTGGACCTCGCTAAAGTGCTAGGTTAGCACACGTACAGTGTCGGTGGTTAACTTACACAAGTTAGGCGTTAAATCTTAGGCGGTAACGACTTCATTGTCTCTTCTTGTTTAATTAAAATTTATTTCTGGCTTAGCTATTCAATTCTACCTTCTGCAACGACTTCTGTACCGACATGTACAATAAACATTACTCTTTGGACTATCTTAAAAATTGCAGCAGCTCTATTTGGAAGCTAGTTTGGCCTTAGCTGTTCGCAATTTGCTGGAGTATCTCGCGCCTTGTTTCCTGGTGCTCAACCTGTAATTTCTGCTGCTCCTTATTGACTTTAAACATTTGCCGAAAATCTCCCCCAGATTTTCCAGTTTAATTCGTTTCAGTACGGCGCCTCGGTTGCTGAAATAATACTACAGCCGTAGCAGGATCTGCCCGGTTGACATTAAGGGAATTATTTCGGGACCATCGTGCCAAATTTTTATAGTGAGATTTTCAATATATGCAGTCTATTTCGACTTATTTCGATTTAATGGCTAAAAAACACTACTACTAAACTAGGGGGAACGTTGTGAGTTGCGAGTTGTGAGTGTATGCTGCCGTAGCAAAAGGCAATTCATATTGCACAATTTAATATGAAGTTCAGGCACTGCTGCAACATCAGCAGACACAGATTCAGCAATGCCAAAAACAACTCCAACAGCAACAGCGGCAAGAACAGCAGCAGCATAATAGTCAAGCCAATCAGCGCCTCAAAAAAATATTTTGAAAAAATAGTATTTAAATTCTCAATGAATCCAATGAAAAGGTTCTTATCTGGAGTTCTAACGACATTTCAGGTAAAGCAAGAGAAGTTTAGCTCTTCCCGCACAACAACAGCGTTGACATTCTTCTTTTGACGGAGATGAAAATTAAAGGAGTAATTCAAGCCATCGCCGAATAATACTAATAATAGTGTTGGTGGAGGGGTGATTTTGGTGAAGACCACTCTTCGCCATTTTCCACAAAGGGTCATTGAGATACGCAGCATGCAAAAGTTTGCAGTAAAAGTTGCCACTGAACTGGCCGACTTGGTGCTCAGCGCCATTTTCTGCCCTCCCAGAGTTAGGTTAGGTTAGGTTAGGTTCAGGCGGTAGCCTGGGGGAGTGATGAAACTCTCCCAAGCTCACTTGGACCTGTAGAAGGTCCGTTGTGGTGCCGCATGGGCGTGTGCCCCTTCCCAGTGCCTAAAAACCGTGGAGAAACAGGCTGTTGCAAATTAAGGGCAGTCCCATCCGGAGGCTCGGATGAATCTGGACAAGGTCCCCGGTTTGATTTCGGACAGGTCCGAAATGTCTGTGAGGAAAGCGGCCCCGAGAATATGAAGACGACGATTTCCAAGGGCCGGGCAGTGGCAGAAGATGTGGGGGACCGACTCCTACTCTTCCTCGTCGCGACAACTCCTGCAGAAGTCGTTATGAGAGATTGACAGTCTAGAGGCATGAGTGCCGATCTGCCAGTGTCCCGTAATGGCTCGAGTAACTGCAGAGCACTGTGTTCTGCTGAGCCTATACAGCTCGGCTGAGCGCTTTTTCGATCGATATGGCCATATCAATCTTGAGATTTTACAGCCAGTTTACAGTTTGCTGCCATCTCCTATTGGCATTTTGCTCGAACAATTCGTGCGTGAGGAGCCTGCACGTAGCCAGAGGCATCGCTACTTGCTTCCTCTCCATAAGGAGAGGAATTGTAGTACCCTGCCTTGCTAGCTCGTCGGTGGCGTCGTTCCCCTCGATGTCCCTGTGGCCTGGGACCCATATAAGGAAGAGGTCTAACTGCTCTGCGATCTCGTGCAGAGACCTGCAGCAGTCATTTGCAGTCGCTGAGTTCGACGATATTGAGCCTAGAGCTTTAATAGCTGCTTGGCTGTCCGAGAAAACGCACACTAAGTGCGTGTCTAGAAGTAGTTTGGAGACGATGGAAATGGCCTCCTTATGGCTACTACCTCCGCTTGGAACACACTGCAGTGATCCGGGAGCCTGAAGCAATGACTGATGTTCAGCTCGCTGCAGTAGACTCCGCCTCCCACGCGGCCGTCTAACTTTGAGCCATCATAGTAGAAGTGAACCGCATTTACGGGTCCTGGTTCGCCCATCTCCCAGTCCTCCCTAAGTGGGATTGATACCTGGAAAGGCGTTGAGAGGTGATCACTAGGGACACAATAATCTGTCCTCTCTGGTAATTGCGGGTGTCTCGTCAGGATTCCCGAGTGCCCAACCGCGGACGCTTTCCACAGTCTGGCTTCTCTCATTCTGAGTGCGGAAAGTGTTGCCACTTTCTTTCCCATGAGATCCCCTGGAGTAGTGCGTACCCCGCCAGTTATGCATAGCTCTGCCATGCGTTGAACTCTGAGGCATTTATTGAGGCATGTCCTTTTGTCTAAGGCTGGCCACCATACCACCACTCCATAGAGCATGATCGGTCGTATGATGGTGGTGTAAAGCCACCGAACTATATAGGGGGCCATTCCCCATCTTAGTCCGATGGCTTTCCTGCAAGTATAGAGGGCTACTGTGGCCTTCTTTACTCTATCCTCTATGCTCCATTTCCAATCGAGCTTTCTATCGAGGATTAGACCAAGATACTTGGCGTTGTTGCTGAAGACTAGCGCTTCCCCACATAGTCTTGGGGGAATCAGTGCCGGAACTTTGTACTTCCTAGTGAAGAGCACCAGTTCCGTTTTAGACGGGTTGACGCCTAGACCGCATTTGTCTGCCCATTTTGACATCTTCATGAGTGTGCTTGTCAGGCACTCACACAGCGTCTGCACCCGTGATGGCAGTCGGAAGGAACTCAAACTCTCAAACTCACTCACTTTAGTTTTATTTTTACTTTATTTAAAATTGGTATATTCCCTATATTATCGAAATTCTCAGTTTCCAAATCACTTGTTTTCACACACAAATAAAAGGATTTGTATTATTTTTTGTTTTTTCACTTATGGGTTTAGTAGGGTTCTTCATATGTTGGGCGCCAATGAATTAATTACACAAACACAACGCGAGTTGTAATTGATATCAATTTCGGTAGCAGTGGCTGGCCGATTTGAATTATGAGAATTAGTTATCTATTGCGAGCGGTACGCTGGGCATTATTCAACTAAGGCTGATCATAAATGAAATTAAAAGCTATGATTGCGGCCGGCTTCGCGGCCGGTGCTGCCGCTGCAACAGAACCGTCGGCGCTGTTCCAGGAACTCCATTGTCGCTGCTGTAACAGCTGTTCGGCACCCGTGGGAACTGCTGACTTGTGGGTGGTGTCGGATTGCTGCAGCTGCAGCCAACATTGTTGCGACACCTCCGCCGCGCCTGTGACTCTATCCTCTATGCTCAATTTCCAATCGAGCTTTCTATCGAGGATTAGACCAAGATACTTGGCGTTGTTGCTGAAGACTAGCGCTTCCCCACATAGTCTTGGGGGAATCAGTGCCGGAACTTAGTACTTCCTAGTGAAGAGCACCAGTTCCGTTTTAGACGGGTTGACGCCTAGACCGCATTTGTCTGCCCATTTTGACATCTTCATGAGTGTGCTTGTCAGGCACTCACACAGCGTCTGCACCCGTGATGGCAGTCGGAAGGATGTTGTTAAAAGCGCCTTCTATGTCGAGGAAGGCTACGAGGGTGTACTCCTTACAGTTGAGGGAAGCTTCTATGATCGATGTGATTGTGTGTAGGGCCGTTTCGGTGGATCTTCCTTTCCGATAGCCATGCTGGGAGTCTGAGATTAGACTAGGCGGAATATTTACCGTGAGATGCATCCCCAATAGCCGTTCCATCGTCTTCACAAGGAAGGACGATAGACTAATGGGTCTGAAATCTTTGGAGGCAGTGTGCGAGGGCTTGCCTGCCTTGGGGATGAAGACGGCTTTGGTATTAAGCCAGGATTCCGGGATATATCCATGGGAGGAGCCAATTAGTGGCTTTAAGTCCAGCGTGAATCAGTTGGGCAGGGATGATGCCATCTGGTCCCGCAGACTTGTATGGTTTGAAGCTTTTGATTGCCCAGGAAATGTTCTCCTGGCTAAGCAGGTTCATGATATGACTTGAGGCAACGGAAGGAGCCGCGATGCAGTGTGGTCTGTTTTCAACGCAGCCGGGACAGTGGGTGTTAAGAAGAAGATTTAGCGACTCATTGCTGGACGTTGTCCATGATTGGTCGGCATTCTTCAGGTAGCCCAGAGTGGGTGTAGTCTTCGAGAGAACTTTGCGGAAGCGCGAGGCTTCTGAGTTATTCTCAATGTCGCTACAGAACTTACGCCATGTGGCGCGTTTGGCTTTCCTCAGTTCTTTATTGTAAATTGACAGACTGGCCTTGTAATCGGCCCAGTACTGCTCAACGTTTTCAGCCTTAGCTTTATTGAAGAGTCTCCAGGAGGCTTTCCGGAGTTCCCTCAGTTTCGGATTCCACCATTCAGGTTTCTTCCGGCCTCTGCTCTTGTCAGAGCGGCAGGATTTATCGAGCGCCTCATTGCAGGCGTCGGTAAATAGTTTAACAAGATGAGTCGTGGCTTCCCTGGAAATCTTCTCCTCAGGTGGAGTCTCAGGGAGAACACGACAGAGGTGGTCTGAGTACCGAGTCCAGTTTTCCGCCTAAGGTTCCGGAATTGAGCTGGTCTCGGTAGTGAAAAAGAGAATACGGTTTCCAGGTACCTGTGGTCCGCGAAGGAGTGCTCTTCCAGGACCGTCCACGATACGATGTTCCCTGTAACTCATGAGAGGCAAGTGTGAAGTCCAGGACCTCCATGCGGTTTTTAATAATGAAGGTGGGATCACTCCCCCTATTTAATAGGACCATCTGAGTGGTCAGTAAATAGGTGAGAAGGTACTCACCCCTTTCGTTGGTGTCGGTGCTTCCCCAATGGCAGTGGTGTGCATTGGCGTCGCACCCTACGATTAGGCCGGTGTCCTTGGCCTCGCAGTCTGTGATTAGCGCCCTGAGCGCCTGTGGAGGGAGGTCTGGTTGGTTGTGACCCATGTACGTGGAGCAGATTCTCAGTGAGCACCCCTGGCCTTCGAGGCTCACTGCTGTTTGGTCTTCATTGCTAAAATTTGGGAGCAAAAATAAGCGCAAATCTCTTTTTGCAAGGATGCAGGTGCGAGTTTTACTTGCGGTGTCAGCTACGTATAGCTTATAGTCAGGAGTCCTCAGACCAGAGACCCTGTTTCCGAGGAACCAGGGCTCCTGAATGAGGACTATGTCGGCTCCACCCTTGGCTAGGTGGAGCAAGAGAGCAGCGCATGCTGCCTTACAATGGTGGAGGTTTATCTGCAGGAGTATCAGTGACATTCCTGAGGTTCACCTCCACCATTGTCTTGTCGTGGTCGGTCTCCGAAGAGTCCAGCTCCTCCCCGACTCCGATGTGCTTGAGATCCCTAGTAAGATCACTCACGTCTGACACGTAACCATCTAGGATGTCATCCGACACCACTGATGTCACGTCCGATACCGACACAGGCTTGTTCTCCATGCTAGGGATCTCCGGGGGCTCCAGGTCTGTACGGTACTGCGACTACCTTCTTATAGCCGTAGTCCAAGTGCCCTCCGTGTCGTGGAGAAGTCTAACCGACTCCTCGGTCAGGACGAGGATAATTTGGCGCCTCTGCCCGTTGGTCTCCTCTACCTTGGCCACCTTCCAATCGGCTGTGGGAAGGTGAGGGTTGCAGACCTGCAGAATCCGGAGAATCTTATCCGGCTCTGCAGGCTTCGCCGAGACCCACGCTCTGGCCCTCGTCTTGCTGGGGATGTCCTCCCACTTCACGGCCTCCAGCTGGGCTCCTGGGTAGACCTCCTTGAGCGATGCTACCGCCTTCGCGTAGAGAGGCGCCGAGCGAGCATCTTGGCAGGCAATGGCTTTCACCCTGCCTTGGTGCCACCCGGCGTCCTCACACTTGGGCGGTGGTCCTCATTTTTCGGCAACTCCTGGAGGAAGCGGTCTTGGAGCTCGTTTTCCACGAGGTGCCATTTGTCCCGAGGAATCTGCCCGTCTTTAGAGCCCCTATCTACGACTCCAATCAGGGGTTTTCCTCTCGTCACCTCGGCAATCGAGCGGTTGGCGGCCCGATTGGGTTTTCGGTCCACTCCTCGCAGCACCTGCTGCCTCGAGACGGTGGACTCACTTAGTCTCCTTCGCCGTCTTTTTGGGCACAGGTTTCCCAGATGCGTTTGTAGAGGGATGGGCTTTTCCCTCCGGCACTTTAGGAGGAGTGCCGAGCTCTTTTGCGTTGTTTTTTGTTTGTATATTTAGATTTGGCATATTTGGTCCCACGAGTAGGCGGGAAGGGGTTAGTCGCCCGGGGCATAGCCCACGTGCCCCGGGAAGCCTTATTAAAACTGGAGGTCGGCAGGTACCCAGAGTCCGTATATAAGCTACCGAGCATCCCCTCGGCCATGCATCCCTCGGCATATGACAGTGTCACCTTGGATTGGGGTTATTTCACTGAGAGTTTTCTTCTCTCCGCCCGACTACAACTAGCCAGCATCCTGGCAGAGACATGACCGTACCAGGACCTGTTTCCAGCCGCCCTCACGGGGAGAGTATAGTCGCACTTCCGACGGTGTGTACAGTTACGGCGGGTGCCGGTTCGCTCGTGCCCACCTGTATCCTATGACGTGGAGCACAGTCGCCTTGGATCCAGGGCAAGCCATGAATCCGAGGCGCCTGTGCCCCGTTCCGAGTCTACAGTTGTGACGAGCCGACCCGACATCCGTTTATCCCCCTGTAGCACGGCCTGGCCTGCCCTATCAAAAAGGACAATCAACAATCAGCTGAGCAAAGTTCAGCGAACTGCCGCCCTTTGCATCAGTGGAGCTCTTCGAACCACTCCAAATGATCCGCTGAACGCCATGTTATGCCTCCAGAGCCTTGACCTTGCAGGAAAAGAGCGGGCAGAAATGGCGGCAATACGTCTTAGAGACTCTGATCAAGTGGTACCTCAGCAAATGGGACACTCATCCATTCTAAATAACAACAACATTGTCCCAGTAAGAACGGACAATCGAGTTCCAGGGGAGTACACAGAGACTCCCGTCAACACTATCATTGCCCACAGAGACGAATGGCTCGAGAGACTCCCAGGCCCAGATGGTGCCATAAGCATCTTCACGGATGGCTCGAAGCTGGACGGTAGGGTCGGAGAAGAAATCTACTCTGAACAGCTAATCATAGAGTGCCTTATGGCTTCCTTATTCCTTCAGGCTTCCAGCCCAGCTAAACATCTATAGTGACAGCCAAACTTCAATCAAATCACTTAATGCGTTTCCGTCTTACGCGACCACCATGGCAAACTGCCGCAAATCTCTGCAAACTAGGCAGGAAAAGGTGCAGCGCAGTCATACGTTCCCTTACAGGGTACTGGCTAATAGGCACCCACGCTAACAGGCTGGGTGCCCCACATAATGGACAGTGGAGACAGTGGAACACCTGTTCTGCTCCTGTCCAGCTCTCAGCAGAAGAAGGCTACAACACTTAGGCTCTGCCTTTCTAACCGACATCTCGGAGATGTCTACACTATGTCCCGGAAAGATCGCAAACTTTATGAGAGCATCTGGCTGGAACAACTCCTGACATGAAGTCTGACTTTGCAGGAAGGGAATGATCCCATGCGGTATTGCAATGGGCCCAAACCGGCCTAAGTGTGACGGGCTACGAGCGAGCCTGGCAACCGCCTCTACCTAACCTTATTTTACTAAGCTTGGCATTGGCGAAATACCACGACTGGAAGAGCACTTGGAAAATATCAGGAAAACTAACATAGCACATGGCATTGAAGCCAACAAAAAGTTAGTGACGAGGATATAGAAAATAATAGTAGCGATGAGCAAATGAACTCACAGAATGATCTTTGCGTTTTTTCGAAAAATGCCACTCTTGAATTCGAATCTGCAGAATCATTACCAACAGCACTAGATGACACCGCTTTTCGTAAACGGAATGCCCTCAATTGTCCCATCTTTAACGTAAGTTCATATATACATACATATATAAATATATGAACAAATTCTCTTAATTATTTAATACCGTTCTGCTGCTGCATTCTTTTAATGAATAGGATCCAACATACATCTTTCCCAAGGCCTATTCGCGTGGAGCCACCATGGAACGAACCACGCAAACGGAACCCCCCTGCTTCAAGAGTGAAGACAAGTTCCGTAAACAGCGTGAGCGTGACGCAGCTGCAGAAAAGACTGAACAAAGTCACAACGTAAGCTATGTAAACAGCGTTTCGCTAATCGACCGCTTCGCGCGCATTGCGTTTCCGATGTCATTTGTGCTTTTTATACCCGATACTCAAAATGAGTATTGGGGTATATTAGATTTGTGGTGAAAATGGATGTGTGTAACGTCCAGATGGAATCGTTTCCGATCCCATAAAGTATATATATTCTTGATCAGCATCAATAGCCGAGTCGATTGAGCCATGTCTGTCCGTCTGTCCGTCCGTCCGTCTGTCCGTCCCTATTAGCGCCTAGTGCTCAAAGACTATAAGAGCTAGAGCAACGATGTTTTGTGTCCAGACTTCTGTGATATGTCACTGCTACAAAAATATTTCAAAACTTCGCCCCGCCCACTTCCGCCCCCACAAAGAATGAAAATCTGTGGCATCCGCAATTTTAAAGATATGAGAAAACCAAACACTCAGAATCGTAGAGAATTTTCATATCTTTTAGTCTGCAGAATCTGGATCGTATTATTATTAAAGCTTGCATCAAGAAAACAATTTCATTTTTTCTCGCCCTGTCTCTCTCTAACACACACGCAGCATAGAAGGCTTTGCTTAGAGTAAAACATTAGCACCTAGATCTCAGAGACTACAGAAGCTAGAGCAACCAAATTTGGTATCCACACTCCTAATATATTTTGGACCGAGACGAGTTCGTTTCAAAATTTCGCCACACACCCAACCGCCCCCGCAAAGGACGAAAATCTGAGGCATCCACAAATCTCAGAGACTATTAAGGCTAGAGTAACCAAATTTGGTATCCGCACTCCTGTTAGATCTCACTATAAAACGTATATCTCAAAATTTCGCCTCACCCACTTCGCCCACCCAAAGGACGAAAATCTGTGGCATCCACAATTTTGAAGATACGAAAAAACAAAAAACGCAGAATCATAGATAATGATCATATCTATCAGGTTGCTGTATCTGGATCAGATCAGATCATTTTTATAGCCAAAGGGAACAAATCAATTTAGAGTGGCTACGCAGCGCCCGACGTCACGCTCAGACTGATTTTCTGTCTCTCTCGCACGCACTCTTTATCGTGTCGTTTAATATTAGCGGCGTCTGCCGGAGGAGAGCCATACTGACTTAGTATCGGGTATAAATGTAGAGTTGCGGTGTCCGGAGCAACTCACAACGTTCCCTCTCGTTTTAATTAGAAAAACTCTTCTGATGTTTCATGGCCCCCGGGTGGACTGTAAATTTATAATAGGCAACAACAAAGTTGCAGTGACACAAAGAATTTTCGGTATATGCAAATATAATAGTTCCCCGCGTCGTGGTCTGTGTGTGTCAACCACCAATCAGTTTTCATAATATCATCGCGTCGGTCGCGCCAAACCCTAGTTTTTGTGCATAATTTGTGCTACCGCCGAGGGATGCTCTGCAATACTACAAGGAAAGTAACAGTTGGACTCAAAGATCCAAAAGAAGAATCAGAGGTGTTTGTGCACAAAATTGAAAGCAGTGCAAAAGACGTCTCGATCGTTCTGTAAATTGTCTTGTGCTGAAAACGTTGCACATCGCTTTCAATTCTAGGTACATACATCTATCATTTACTGCAATCACTGTCGCGTTTTCGCTTTCGCTTTTTCACCGCTGCTTGCGTTGTATTTGTTGGGAGAATTTTCGTTGCCGCTCTTGAGCGTATATAGGGTATATTATTATAGTATATGTAGGGTATATTATTTTTGAATTTTTTGAACAAATATTTTGTTCAAACATTTTACTTTAAAAAAATAATTATTTTAAAAAATAAATAAATATAAATATAGTGGTTTGTTTCGTAAGTTCTACACAAGTATTATGGCTGAAAACAGTAAATCCATTCTTGAAGATTTAAAGATTAAGCTCAAAAGTCGAGTCGAGCAAGGGTCGATTCCTTTGCAATTACCGGAATTACATTGTAGATTATTTTGCTTGAATGCTTCAATTGAAAAGTCAAACCATTTGCAAGAGCAAATCGAGGAGATAACAGGTGATGATGCATAGGCAGCCGAATTGGAGAAGCTAACGATTTTAACGAAGGGAAAGGTAATGTCGCTTATCGCCGCCTTTGATGCAACAAGCGTAACGAGGCCAGTGTCTTCTTCAGCCCCAACTCCTGCTGGAATTCCGAAACTGGCATTACCAAAATTTAGCGGTAAACATTCGGAGCTAATAAATTTCATTAGCCCTTTTGAGTGACTAGTCCATAGCGACAATAGCATACCGGTGATCGAAAAATGTAATCATTTGATTTCGTGCCTCTCTGATGAAGCATTAGAAACAATAAGGGCGTTCCAAGTCTGGCCTAAAATGGGTATATGACAACGAGTAATATTTCACGAATAATATTTCCACATTGTTCAATCTGCCGTCTCTAAGAAATCTAATCGATATTGATTCGTCGATGGGATATATGGGATGTATGGGATATATCCTCCCAGAGTTAAGATTGAGGAAAGACTTTTAAGCAGGCTCCGTTTTTCACTTGCTTTTGCGGATTACGTTTTCAGCAAAAACTTTTCGTTTCCGTTTTAAGGTGTTGTTGTTGTTGCACTGGCAAATTTTTTCCGAGCAAAACTTGGGGTTGGCTTAAAATAAAATTATTTATAAAGAAATCAAAAGTTAAATTACCCTGATATAGATGTCAAGTTTATGTTAATGCATCTATTTTTATACCCGATACTCAAAATGAGTATTGGGGTATATTAGATTTGTGGTAAAAGTGGATGTGTGTAACGTCCAGAAGGAATCGTTTCCGACCCTATAAAGTATATATATTCTTGATCAGCATCAATAGCCGAGTCGATTGAGCCCTGTCTGTCTGTCCGTCCGTCCGTCTGTCCGTCTGTCCGTCTGTCCGTCCCCTTCAGCGCCTAGTGCTCAAAGACTATAAGAGCTAGAGCAACGATGTTTTGGATCCAGACTTCTGTGATATGTCACTGCTACAAAAATATTTCAAAACTTTGCCCCGCCCACTTCCGCCCCCACAAAGGACGAAAATCTGTGGCATTTTTAAAGAGACGATAAAACCAAAAACGCAGAATCGTAGAGAATGACCATATCTTTTAGACTGCAGAATCTGAATTGGATCGTATTATTATTATAGCCAGCATCAAGAAAACAATTTCATTTTTTCTCGCCCTGTCTCTCTCTAACACACACGTAGCATAGGCGGCTTTGCTTAGAGTAAAACATTAGCGCCTAGATCTCAGAGACTATAAAAGCTAGAGCAACCAAATTTGGTATCCACACTCCTAATATATCGGACCGAGACGAGTTTGTTTCAAAATTTCGCCACACCCCCTTCCGTCCCCGCAAAGGATGCAAATCTGGGGATATTCACAAATCTCAGAGAGTATTAAGGCTAGAGTAACCAAATTTAGTGTCCGTACTCCTGTTAGATCTCACTTTAAAACGTATATCTCAAAATTTCGCCCCACCCCCTTCCGCCCACACAACGGACGAAAATCTGTTGCATCCACAATATTGCACATTCGAGAAAACTAAAAACGCAGAATCATAGATAATGACCATATCTATCAGGTTGCTGAATCTGGATCAGATCAGATAATTTTTATAGCCAACAGGAACAAATCAATTTGCAGTGGCTACGCAGCGCCCGACGTCACGCTCAGACTGATTTTCTGTCTCTCTCGCACGCACTCTTTGTCGTGTCGTTTAATATTAGCGGCGTCTGCCGGAGGAGAGCCATACTGACTTAGTATCGGGTATAACCGTAGAGTTGCGGTGTCCGCAGCAACTCACAACGTTCCCCCTCGTTTTTATACCCGATACTCAAAATGAGTATTGGGGTATATTAGATTTGTGGTAAAAGTGGATGTGTGTAACGTCCAGAAGGAATCGTTTCCGACCCCATAAAGTATATATATTCTTGATCAGCATCAATAGCCGAGTCGATTGAGCCCTGTCTGTCTGTCCGTCCGTCCGTCTGTCCGTCTGTCCGTCCCCTTCAGCGCCTAATGCTCAAAGACTATAAGAGCTAGAGCAACGATGTTTTGGATCCAGACTTCTGTGATATGTCACTGCTACAAAAATATTTCAAAACTTTGCCCCGCCCACTTCCGCCCCCACAAAGGGCGAAAATCTGTGGCATCCACAATTTTAAAGATACGAGAAAACCAAAAACGCAGAATCGTAGAGAATGACCATATCTTTTAGACTGCAGAATCTGAATTGGATCGTATTATTATTATAGCCAGCATCAAGAAAACAATTTCATTTTTTCTCGCCCTGTCTCTCTCTAACACACACGTAGCATAGGCGGCTTTGCTTAGAGTAAAACATTAGCGCCTAGATCTCAGAGACTATAAAAGCTAGTGCAACCAAATTTGGTATCCACACTCCTAATATATCGGACCGAGACGAGTTTGTTTCAAAATTTCGCCACACCCCCTTCCGCCCCCGCAAAGGATGCAAATCTGGGGATATTCACAAATCTCAGAGACTATTAAAGCTAGAGTAACCAAATTTAGTATCCGCACTCCTGTTAGATCTCACTATAAAACGTATATCTCAAAATTTCGCCGCACCCCCTTCCGCCCCCACAAAGGACGAAAATCTGTTGCATCCACAATATTGCAGATTTGAGAAAACTAAAAACGCAGAATCATAGATAATGACCATATCTATCAGGTTGCTGAATCTGGATCAGATCAGATAATTTTTATAGCCAACAGGAACAAATCAATTTGCAGTGGCTACGCAGCGCCCGACGTCACGCTCAGACTGATTTTCTGTCTCTCTCGCACGCACTCTTTGTCGTGTCGTTTAATATTAGACGCCGCCTGCTGGAGGAGAGCCATACTGACTTAGTATCGGGTATAACCGTAGAGTTGCGGTCTCCGAAGCAACTCACAACGTTCCCCCTCGTTCCTTTTGTAATTAAGGTACCTTTCGTTGTATAAAAAACCATTTTCATTTCGTCAACGAAAATGTTTTCGTTTTGAAAACGAATAAATCTTGCGGAATGTGAAAACGGGAGCCCCAATTTATGTGTATTCAAAAGTAAATCGGAAGCCTGGCTGATTATGTCAAAGCACTCCGTGGTTGCGGGCAAAAGTATTTGGTTGGTGGTGACTAGAATGCCCGACATTGGTTGTGGGGAGACACTTACAATTCCCCTCGCCTAGGGGCGAGAGCTAGCAGAAGCCATCTCTGCCACTGGCTCCAAAATATTTACAATTGGATCACCATACCAGGTACCCATAAGTGCATAGACTTCGGAGTGCAACAAGTTATTCCGGACTCTCGAGCAACAATAAGTCAGAGCTGTGATTTGGACTCCAACGCTCTGGCCACACTGATCTGCTCTCCTTCATTTCTTTATTTTATTTATTTATTTAATTAACATTTATCTGTTTATAATGGAACTCAGTTACAAAATGAGGAAAGAAAAGTAGTTAAAAGTTTGTTAAATTTAGGTGATTAAAAATATTACATGCTATTAGCTTAAGGGATAGTTCAGATATAATGTATGACAGAGGTCCATGTTGGGCATAATTAGACCTACATATAGGTAAGCGGATTGGACTAAAAGTAGGGGTAGGTCTAGATGGAACGGAAAAGTCAATCTGACCCAAGAGAGTTTGGGAGTCAACAACCCCAAGAAGGAGCTTGTGCACGAACATTTCCCCATTACATATTCTGCTATGGTGCAACCACGGTAGGTCAATAAGATTTAGTCAAGATCAACCTTGCCACCCAGGTTCTACCCTAGTCCCAACTCATGATACGAAGTGCAAAAATTAAAAATTGCTTTTACACTGATTCAATAACAACCTGCTGCTCTTTACACTGCGGGCTCCACACACAACAACAATACTCCAATATAGGACGTACTAACGAGATATACAGCTGTTTCGTAACGTACGGGTCGTCAAACTCCTTGGACCAACGCTTGATGAACGCTAAAACACCTTTAGTTTATTACTGCTGCAGCTATATGGCTTTTTAACATATCTAATGATCAAAGAGGACTCCGAGATCATTTGAACTCGAAATTCGATCCAGGACATGATTTTCTAGAACGTATGAAACGAAATGTGGAGCGCGACGGTAAAATGTCATAAGTTTGTATTTAGGAAGGTTCAGAAAAAGAAGATTAGCTGAACACCACAATAGTAGTTCATTTAGATCCAGTTGAAGGCGTGTGTGCCAGTACCAATCAGGGTAGTGCAGACAAATTTTAACATCATTAGCATACATTAGTGTGGCAGAGTATGTTATATCTTATAAAAATATGACTTCCCTGTGGCACTCCTGAAGTAAAATTAACGATATTTGACAACACATTAGAAAACATAACAGGTTGAGTACGGTTAGAGAGATATTACAAAGTCCAATTTAGAGGACTATTTGGGAACCCTATTTAAGAGAGCTTGTGAATAAGCAGAGCATGGTTCACAGAATCGAATTCCTTACTAAAGTCCGGAAAAACTACATCCGTCTGCAAACCACTTTGAAAACCACGTTGGATTAAGTTAGAAAACTCAAGAAGGTTAGTCGATGTTGAACGATATCTGAAAAAACCGTGTTGCGACGGAGATATTAAGCTGCAACAAAGATGTTGCAGTTGCCGGGTGACCAGGAACTCAAGAAGCTTCGGGATGGAAGAAAGCTTTGCGATACCAAGATAGTTTTCAATATTTGATCTTGAGCCATTTTTGTGAAACGGAATGATGTAGGACTCATTCCAAGTTTTTTATTTATTTATTTACAGCTATTAACCTAGCTTATTAACGATAGCACTGGTTACTATGACCTTCGGCTATGTTGTTATTATGTTATGCTTATTATATTATATTTATTATATGTTTTATATTAGAGTTAGATTAATTGATATAATTTGGTTTCTTTTAGATATTTTATGATTAGGTCTATTTCAGTTTTAGTTGGGTTAGAGAGGAATGTCAGCGGATTATTGTTAGCGAAGATTTTGACACGTATGTCTGTGAGTTGTGAGGATGGGCAGTCTTTGAGTAGGTGTTCTATAGTTACTGGAACGTTGTTCAGGCAATGCGTACAAGTATTTATTTTGGTAGGGTCTAGGTAATGTTGGTGAGTTATTCTTGTATGTCCTAGTCTTAGTCTAATTATTTTTGTTTTTTTTATCCTTGATGTGGTTTTTTGGTATAGTCTTTTGGTGAATTTGTCGGCTGTTATTTGGTTGGGATTGATAAATTGATACCAGTTCGATGTTTGTTCTAGTTTTATAAGTTTGTTTTTAAGCATTTTTGTCTTGAGGTGTTTACTAATGTCTGATATATTGTTATTGTGTGTGAATGTAAGGGGCATTATTGAAGCTGATTTCGCTTTTTGGTCTGCTAGTTCATTTCCTTTTATTTTTGTATGACCTGGGATCCAGAGTAGTTTTATTTTTGGATGTAGTTGCATTAGAAGAGATCTAATTTTAGATTCATAATAGTTGAAGTTATCGGGGTTGCCTATGGCTTGAAGAGAGGATAGAGAGTCTGAACATATCATATATTTCCCGCGCATAGATTTAACAATTTGTATTGCCTCGAATATGGCTATGATTTCGGCAGAGTAAATTGAAGACAAATTTTGTAGTAAGCCCACTTTTAAGGTGTTTTTTTCCGTTGTGATTGCAAATGATGTGGCACTTATGGTTTTTGATCCATCCGTAAACAGAAAGGTGTGATCATTAAATTGGTTTTTGATGGTAAGAAAGTGCTGTTGGTATATAGAGTCGTGTGTATTATTTTTGTCTAGTTTTTCAAGTTCGGTATTTATGGTATTTGGTTGGAATTTCCAGAAAGGTAGCTTAGTTTTTATCTCGGGTTTTATGAGAAGGCTTATGTTTTGTTTTTTGCAATGTTGTAGTGAGTAAGTTATTGCTGAATGTATTTTGTTGTTGAAGTGGATTCTGCTTTGGAGGGACTTTGAGATTTTGTGAAGCGGTGAGTTGTTTGGAAAATAAAGGGTTTTTATTAGTTTGGCTTGTAGAAAGTCACGTCGATCTGCAACTGTGTTTATGTTAGCTTCCATTAAAAGATTTGTAATCGGGGTTGTCCTGAATGCTCCCAAAGCTATCCTTACTGCACAGTTTAGGATGGTTTGAGTTTTTTTAAGCCAATTTATTGAGGAATTGCCGTAAAATACTAGTCCGTAGTCAATTTTAGAAACTATTATTGCTTTTGTGATTGATATTAGTGTATGCGTATTGCAATTGAACTTGTTACTGGAGAGACATTTTATTATATTAATTTTGTTTGAGAGGGAGCCAGCTAAGTCTTCTATGTGTCTAGTCCATCTATATTTTGAATCGAATGTGAGTCCTAATATGTTTAAGTGGTCTACGCTCGGAATTTTTAGGTTCCTCGTTGTTATTGTGCATTTACAGTTATGTTTACGGCATATATGTAATTGCTTGCATTTATCAAATGATAAGGATGAGCCTGAAAACGAACACTATTCGTCGATTTTTTGGAATAGATCATCGAGATTTAAATTTTCTTGGGTTTGGTTTTTTTTATCTTTGACAATAATATGAAAATCGTCTGCATAGGCTGTGAATGTGAGATTTCGTTGGATAGTAATGAGGTTTGCTAGTTTATTATAGGCTATTAAGAATACAATAACTGATATCGGTGATCCCTGGGGGATTCCGTTATGCAGAGGAAAAGTGCTCGATAGGTTGTCATTCCAAATTACTGGCAGACAAGACTGTTCAATAGAGAGGTTGAAGAGAAAGGCCAAAAGTTTGCATAATGACTGGGCACAGTGTTTTAAAATACAGCTTGGTACCTTATCTGGACGCGCAAAAAACGATATGTCCATTGATGATAAACATTCCAGAACAACGGTTTTCTCGAAAATAGGTAGAAAAATGCTGTTAGCGTGAGGTAGATGGTAGGGATACGGAGCGAATGCATTGTATATATAAGACGAGTACGTGCTTTCGAAATGGGTAGCGAATAAATTTGCAATACCAACAGCAGAAGCTTCTGTTTTGTTCTGGTAATGAAAGGAAGGGGGAAAAGCATTTGACTTACGCTTAGAGTTAACGAACAAAAATAATTTTAAGGATCACTACGAAAGTTTCTACTACATTGTGAAAGGTGTTGATTATAACACTGACTATTAACGGCAAGGAACTGAGAACGAGCGGAGGAGTATAGAGCGAAGGCCGACGTTGAGCCTGTCTTCTGGTACTTCTTTTTTTGTAATTGGACGTTGACATGCAATGACTGCATCTTTCAAGGGGCGATGCAGTTACTGCACCGTCAAGTGGCCCGTGTGACACCAGCAGAAGGCTGTTACGCGCGGATCCCAGGCAAAACGCAGCCCTCCTCCCGCCCAACCGACCGAGGGGCGCTGCCGCATGACGCGCGGTGCGTAGCCGAACCAAACGCGAGCATGCAAGAAAGATAGATATTAGACTAACATTCGAGGAAAATTAGCACTAAACTCACTAAGAAACTAAGCATGCAATCAAAATACAAATACCACTACAGTTACTAATTAATCGAAAGGTGTGTAAGGATTAATAATTTAATAAGAGGAAGAGAATTAGTATTGGATATAATATGGTAGAGGGAATTATAATCCGAGCATAAGACCCTAAACGGTTCATGCAAGGAATAATTCGATCTACAAAGTGGAAGGAACAACGGTATAAAATTTCTAGTCAGTCTAACAGGAATCGTGAAGTTTATGCGGCTCAACAGATCAGGGCTGTCTATGTCACCCCTGATCAAGTTGTGCATAAATATCACACCAAGCATTATTCTACGGTTAACTAAGGATGGGAGGTTTACTAATAATAGTCTACTAGAGTAAGATGGGAGTCTTACACCCGCATCCCAGTTAAGGCCCCGCAGAGCAAAGAGTAAAAAGTTTTTCTGTACTGATTCTATACGGTCCTGGTGTACTTTGTACTGAGGGCACCATACACAGGAGCCGTATTCTAAGATCGGACGAACAAGCGAGGTATAGAGAGTCTTTGTTATATAGGGGTCGTCAAATTCCTTTGACCACCTCTTTATAAACCCAAGCACGCCCATGGCCTTATTTACCATGGTAGAAATGTGTTCGGAAAACTTTAACTTGGGGTCTAACATAACACCCAGATCATCCACCAGGGTAATTCTCTCAAGAGAACCCCCAAATAGGGTGTAGAGAGCCAACAAAGGGCTAGAACGATGAAATGTCATAACTTTGCATTTCGAGGCATTAAGGTTTACACCTTGCACAACACCATGACTGAAAGCTATTGAGATCGGATTCCAAGCGAGAATGAAATGAAATGTCCTTGTACTGGACACAGAGTTTAACATCATCCGCATACATAAGTACTCGAGAGTATGTTAATACTGAAGGCAAGTCATTAATAAAGAGTGTTAAGAGTAAGGGGCCTAGATGGCTGCCCTGTGGTACTCCCGAAGAAACCTTTACTGGTAAAGAGAGGGAGTTTTTGAAGAGGACTCTTTGAGACCTAGAACAAAGATAGCTAGAAATCCATCTCAGGAGGTTGGGCGGAAACCCTAAAAGGTCAAGTTTATGTGCTAAAAGGGAATGGTTTACAGAGTCGAATGCTTTACTAAAGTCGGTGTAAATAACATCCGTCTGTAAGTTACCTTGAAAGCCTTTAATAATGAAAGAGGTAAACTCTAACAAGTTCGTGGTGGTTGATCGCCGCCTTATAAATCCATGCTGAGTTGGAGATATAAGTGACTTGCAGAGATGTTGCAAGTGCGGAGTTAAAACCTTCTCAAACAATTTGGGAATAGCGGATAACTTTGCTATACCTCTATAATTTTTTGCATCAGACTTGCTACCTTTTTTATGGAGAGGAATTATAAGCGATTCCTTCCAGATTGGGGGGAAGCAAGAGGAATCAATGGACAGGGTGAATAGTTTAAGCAATGGTCCACACAGAGCCTCGGCGCAGTACCTGAGTACACAACCTGGAACCCCGTCTAGACCCGGTGAAAACACCGGCTTAACTAGTCGAAGATCATGAAGTAGGGAATATTCATTTAACAAGGGACTGAAAATGCCGTTCGACCTCGGTAATCCGTATGGGTACGGTTGACCAGAGTAGCGTTCCTCAGAATAGTTGGTTTGGAAAAACTGGGCAAAAAGATCGGCAATTGCCTGATCATTATTTGCCGACGTATTACAAAATGATAGAGGATGGGTGTGCGGACGTTCTACGCGTACTGTTTACGAAGCAATAAAGCTGTTTAGGGTCCTGAGAAAAACGTATCCTGCAACGAGATAGGTAGTTCTTATAGCATTGAGCATTAAGAACTGAAAAGTTTGACCGAGCTATTACATAACGAGAGTGAGAAGTATGAGAGCCCACTTCTTGAAATTTTTTATAAAGTCTTGATTTTAGGTTTTTTAGACTGGATAACTCTTTGGTAAACCAAGGGGGTTTTCCAGATCTAATCGGACAAGAAAGCGGGACACAAGAATCAAAAAATGTGCCAAGAGCATTGTAAAAAATGTTTGTGCCTTTTGTGACATCAGTGCACAAGTACAAAGCGGACCAATCAAAATCCCTAATTAGGTTATTAAGCTTCGCAAACTCGGCTTTACGAAAGCAGCGGACACGTTCAGGTAGTCTACTCGACCGATCCAATACAGTTGGTCCTATATCTAGCGACACCTCGAAAGTAGGGTAGTAGGCGTCTTCAGGTATAGTGAGCGGAAGGGCTCGGGTTAACAACACTATGGTCGGATCCGATACAAAGCATAGATCAAGCAATCGACCCAAGGAATTTTTCACATGATTGACTTGAGACAGGGACAGGTCAAGCAAGCCGTCAACAAAGTCATGTCGTGACATGGGCACTAGGATACTAGACTCGTTTACCGAAGACCAAACAGTTCCTGGCAAGTTGAAGTCACCAAGAACCCCCGACCCCATAAAGTATATATATTCTTGATCAGCATCAATAGCCGAGTCGATTGAGCCCTGTCTGTCTGTCCGTCCGTCCGTCTGTCCGTCCGTCTGTCCGTCTGTCCGTCCCCTTCAGCGCCTAGTGCTCAAAGACTATAAGAGCTAGAGCAACGATGCTTTGGATCCAGACTTCTGTGATATGTCACTGCTACAAAAATATTTCAAAACTTTGCCCCGCCCACTTCCGCCCCCACAAAGGACGAAAATCTGTGGCATCCACATTTTTAAAGATACGATAAAACCAAAAACGCAGAATCGTAGAGAATGACCATATCTTTTAGACTGCAGAATCTGAATTGGATCGTATTATTATTATAGCCAGCATCAAGAAAACAATTTCATTTTTTCTCGCCCTGTCTCTCTCTAACACACACGTAGCATAGGCGGCTTTGCTTAGAGTAAAACATTAGCGCCTAGATCTCAGAGACTATAAAAGCTAGAGCAACCAAATTTGGTATCCACACTCCTAATATATCGGACCGAGACGAGTTTATTTCAAAATTTCGCCACACCCCCTTCCGCCCCCGCAAAGGATGCAAATCTGGGGATATTCACAAATCTCAGAGAGTATTAAGGCTAGAGTAACCAAATTTACTGTCCGTACTCCTGTTAGATCTCACTTTAAAACGTATATCTCAAAATTTCGCCCCACCCCCTTCCGCCCACACAACGGACGAAAATCTGTTGCATCCACAATATTGCACATTCGAGAAAACTAAAAACGCAGAATCATAGATAATGACCATATCTATCAGGTTGCTGAATCTGGATCAGATCAGATAATTTTTATAGCCAACAGGAACAAATAAATTTGCAGTGGCTACGCAGCGCCCGACGTCACGCTCAGACTGATTTTCTGTCTCTCTCGCACGCACTCTTTGTCGTGTCGTTTAATATTAGCGGCGTCTGCCGGAGGAGAGCCATACTGACTTAGTATCGGGTATAACCGTAGAGTTGCGGTGTCCGCAGCAACTCACAACGTTCCCCCTCGTTTTTCCTTTTGTAATTAAGGTTCCTTTCGTTGTATAAAAAACCGTTTTCATTTCGTCAACGAAAATGTTTTCGTTTTGAAAACGAATAAATCTTGCGGAATGTGAAAACGGGAGCCCCAATTTATGTGTATTCAAAAGTAAATCGGAAGCCTGGCTGATTATGTCAAAGCACTCCGTGGTTGCGGGCAAAAGTATTTGGTTGGTGGTGACTAGAATGCCCGACATTGGTTGTGGGGAGACACTTACAATTCCCCTCGCCTAGGGGCGAGAGCTAGCAGAAGCCATCTCTGCCACTGGCTCCAAAATATTTACAATTGGATCACCATACCAGGTACCCATAAGTGCATAGACTTCGGAGTGCAACAAGTTATTCCGGACTCTCGAGCAACAATAAGTCAGAGCTGTGATTTGGACTCCAACGCTCTGGCCACACTGATCTGCTCGCCTTCATTTCTTTATTTTATTTATTTATTTAATTAACATTTATCTGTTTATAATGGAACTTAGTTACAAGTTTGTTAAATTTAGGTGATTAAAAATATTACATGCTATTAGCTTAAGGGATAGTTCAGATATAATGTATGACAGTGGTCCATGTTGGGCATAATTAGACCTACATATAGGTAAGCGGATTGGACTAAAAGTAGGGGTAGGTCTAGATGGAACGGAAAAGTCAATCTGACCCAAGAGAGTTTGGGAGTCAACAACCCCAAGAAGGAGCTTGTGCACGAACATTTCCCCATTACATATTCTGCTATGGTGCAACCACGGTAGGTCAATAAGATTTAGTCAAGATCAACCTTGCCACCCAGGTTCTACCCTAGTCCCAACTCATGATACGAAGTGCAAAAATTAAAAATTGCTTTTACACTGATTCAATAACAACCTGCTGCTCTTTACACTGCGGGCTCCACACACAACAACAATACTCCAATATAGGACGTACTAACGAGATATACAGCTGTTTCGTAACGTACGGGTCGTCAAACTCCTTGGACCAACGCTTGATGAACGCTAAAACACCTTTAGTTTATTACTGCTGCAGCTATATGGCTTTTTAACATATCTAATGATCAAAGAGGACTCCGAGATCATTTGAACTCGAAATTCGATCCAGGACATGATTTTCTAGAACGTATGAAACGAAATGTGGAGCGCGACGGTAAAATGTCATAAGTTTGTATTTAGGAAGGTTCAGAAAAAGAAGATTAGCTGAACACCACAATAGTAGTTCATTTAGATCCAGTTGAAGGCGTGTGTGCCAGTACCAATCAGGGTAGTGCAGACAAATTTTAACATCATTAGCATAGATTAGTGTGGCAGAGTATGTTATATCTTATAAAAATATGACTTCCCTGTGGCACTCCTGAAGTAAAATTAACGATATTTGACAACACATTAGAAAACATAACAGGTTGAGTACGGTTAGAGAGATATTACAAAGTTCAATTTAGAGGACTATTTGGGAACCCTATTTAAGAGAGCTTGTGAATAAGCAGAGCATGGTTCACAGAATCGAATTCCTTACTAAAGTCCGGAAGAACTACATCCGTCTGCAAACCACTTTGAAAACCACGTTGGATTAAGTTAGAAAACTCAAGAAGGTTAGTCGATGTTGAACGATGTCTGAAAAAACTGTGTTGCGACGGAGATATTAAGCTGCAACAAAGATGCTGCCGTTGCCGGGTGACCAGGAACTCAAGAAGCTTCGGGATGGAAGAAAGCTTTGCGATACCAAGATAGTTTTCAATATTTGATCTTGAGCCATTTTTGTGAAACGGAATGATGTAGGACTCATTCCAAGTTTTTTATTTATTTATTTACAGCTATTAACCTAGCTTATTAACGATAGCACTGGTTACTATGACCTTCGGCTATGTTGTTATTATGTTATGCTTATTATATTATATTTATTATATGTTTTATATTAGAGTTAGATTAATTGATATAATTTGGTTTCTTTTAGATATTTTATGATTAGGTCTATTTCAGTTTTAGTTGGGTTAGAGAGGAATGTCAGCGGATTATTGTTAGCGAAGATTTTGACACGTATGTCTGTGAGTTGTGAGGATGGGCAGTCTTTGAGTAGGTGTTCTATAGTTACTGGAACGTTGTTCAGGCAATGCGTACAAGTATTTATTTTGGTAGGGTCTAGGTAATGTTGGTGAGTTATTCTTGTATGTCCTAGTCTTAGTCTAATTATTTTTGTTTTTTTTATCCTTGATGTGGTTTTTTGGTATAGTCTTTTGGTGAATTTGTCGGCTGTTATTTGGTTGGGATTGATAAATTGATACCAGTTCGATGTTTGTTCTAGTTTTATAAGTTTGTTTTTAAGCATTTTTGTCTTGAGGTGTTTACTAATGTCTGATATATTGTTATTGTGTGTGAATGTAAGGGGCATTATTGAAGCTGATTTCGCTTTTTGGTCTGCTAGTTCATTTCCTTTTATTTTTGTATGACCTGGGATCCAGAGTAGTTTTATTTTTGGATGTAGTTGCATTAGAAGAGATCTAATTTTAGATTCATAATAGTTGAAGTTATCGGGGTTGCCTATGGCTTGAAGAGAGGATAGAGAGTCTGAACATATCATATATTTCCCGCGCATAGATTTAACAATTTGTATTGCCTCGAATATGGCTATGATTTCGGCAGAGTAAATTGAAGACAAATTTTGTAGTAAGCCCACTTTTAAGGTGTTTTTTTCCGTTGTGATTGCAAATGATGTGGCACTTATGGTTTTTGATCCATCCGTAAACAGAAAGGTGTGATCATTAAATTGGTTTTTGATGGTAAGAAAGTGCTGTTGGTATATAGAGTCGTGTGTATTATTTTTGTCTAGTTTTTCAAGTTCGGTATTTATGGTATTTGGTTGGAATTTCCAGAAAGGTAGCTTAGTTTTTATCTCGGGTTTTATGAGAAGGCTTATGTTTTGTTTTTTGCAATGTTGTAGTGAGTAAGTTATTGCTGAATGTATTTTGTTGTTGAAGTGGATTCTGCTTTGGAGGGACTTTGAGATTTTGTGAAGCGGTGAGTTGTTTGGAAAATAAAGGGTTTTTATTAGTTTGGCTTGTAGAAAGTCACGTCGATCTGCCACTGTGTTTATGTTAGCTTCCATTAAAAGATTTGTAATCGGGGTTGTCCTGAATGCTCCCAAAGCTATCCTTACTGCACAGTTTAGGATGGTTTGAGTTTTTTTAAGCCAATTTATTGAGGAATTGCCGTAAAATACTAGTCCGTAGTCAATTTTAGAAACTATTATTGCTTTTGTGATTGATATTAGTGTATGCGTATTGCAATTGAACTTGTTACTGGAGAGACATTTTATTATATTAATTTTGTTTGAGAGGGAGCCAGCTAAGTCTTCTATGTGTCTAGTCCATCTATATTTTGAATCGAATGTGAGTCCTAATATGTTTAAGTGGTCTACGCTCGGAATTTTTAGGTTCCTCGTTGTTATTGTGCATTTACGGCATATATGTAAGTGCTTGCATTTATCAAATGATAAGGATGAGCCTGAAAACGAACACTATTCGTCGATTTTTTGGAATAGATCATCGAGATTTAAATTTTCTTGGGTTTGGTTTTTTTTATCTTTGACAATAATATGAAAATCGTCTGCATAGGCTGTGAATGTGAGATTTCGTTGGATAGTAATGAGGTTTGCTAGTTTATTATAGGCTATTAAGAATACAATAACTGATATCGGTGATCCCTGGGGGATTCCGTTATGCAGAGGAAAAGTGCTCGATAGGTTGTCATTCCAAATTACTGGCAGACAAGACTGTTCAATAGAGAGGTTGAAGAGAAAGGCCAAAAGCTTGCATAAAGACCTGGCACAGTGTTTTAAAATACAGCTTGGTACCTTATAATAGAACTATAAAACGAGTTAACAGTTGCATCTATGTTCGGTAATGAATAAAGAAACGACCAATCAACACGCGAGAGATGTAGATCTAAATCGATCAAGTTTGTTTTGCGAAAACACTTTATGTGACAAGGAGCCATGGAACTGTCAGCACCTCCAGATTGTGTACACTCCAGTGATATCAACAAAGTTGGATGGTAAGGATCTTCAGGGAGAGATATTGGGCTTGCTCTAGATACCGTAGCAAGAGAACCATCGTTAACAAAAACGAGGTCAAGAAGTCTGTCCCTGATGTTTTTAACGGCATTATTTTGGACAAGGGAAATATCCGTTAGCCCATTGATAAAGTCATTATGACAATTGAGAAACAACAGGTTAGCGTCATCACAAGGCAGCCAAGAAAGAAATTGGAGGTTAAAGTCCCCCATGACAATAATTCGATCATTGCACCCTAATGCAGATACGACAGTATTAATTGCTGAGAGGTGGTGTAAGTAAAGCTCAGCTTCAGACCTGGGAGGAATGTAAAAGCAGGTTAAATAAAAAAATGCGGAGCCAACACGAACTTTGATTGCAACAAATTCAATTCCATGAATGTTATTGAATGGGAATCACTCAGATGAGAAAACAGATTTAACTGCAATCAGAACCCCACCTGCAAAAGATGGGCGGTCCATTCTATAAATAGTGTAACTATCAATGAAAATTTCATGATCATTGACAGAGGAGTTAAGCCAGGTTTCGGTAAACGCGATGGCATCGAAATCAAAGGACGCACTATTAGTATGAATTTGACGCAATTTTCCCAACAAACTGCGAACGTTCTGATAGTGCATGGAAAAATGGAACATCAGTTTTTTGGAGCAGGTTCGGTAATTCTTGGATTCGAGTTCGAATCTTTGAGAAGGAACTCATGCATAATTGTATGCTCAGGCCATATTGACGGTTCTAGAGAACTGGAATCAGGGAGAAGACTTTTAAAGGATGATATGTTGCGCTTATGTTTAAATGTAAATTTAGTCACAACTATATCATCAGGCGAAGTGTTAAATTTAGAGGAAAGATGTTGTTTAACATCCTCCGTTGTAGCCTCAGGAATAAGACGAGAAACAAATATTGCTCTCCGAGGGACCACTGCTCTAAGTTGAACTCCCGAACGAGATCGAGATGGTGGAGCCACTCCTAAAAGAGATCTCGGTCCAAGGGCAGAGGAATTGGCAGCAATGGCTGTAGCAGGAATTGGAGTAGAAATTGGAGCAGGAATTGGAGCAGGAATTGGAGCAGGAATTGGCAAGACGTCGTCAGCAACCAGCACACCCGCACTAGGAGCACTCACCGCGTCAGAAGTGACGGCCACATTGCTCGGTGTAAAGAACTCCGGAGCCACCGTTGGCGGATTTACAGACAACGGCGTGGCATGACTACACGGAAATGCTTCCGATGGATGAAGGTGGGAGGCCGGCGTACCAAACGGATTAGGTTGCAAGAGATTGGTATCATTATGCGGAATTTTCCGTCTAGGCGATTCGCTCAAGAGTTTGAGCCCAAGAAACTTTGATTCAAGGGCAAGAAATTTCTCGTTGAGAGCAACAAATTGTTTCCGGACATCCAGAAACCCAGTTCGAGTCTGTCTCATAAATGTGCGCATTTCGGCCTCAATCTCCCGACAAGCCAGACATGACCAAGACAGGCCTATGCGTTTCGAGATCAGATCATTCAGCCGGCCAAAATTTCCACCACCAGCACATTTTATGTGGGCAAAATTGTCGCACAGCCAGCAGCTAAGAAATGAATCACCAATGATAACACCAACGAATTCACATTTCTTTGCACTACAAACGATTGCCATTATTGACAGCGGTAGAATCACTGAGCACAAATAATAAAAGAACGGAGTGAGATCGCAGGTAAAGTAGGAGAGCAGACAGCAGAGCGAGCCAGACAATCAGCTGCAGCGGCAATAATTCAACGCAGATGATCCAACGAAGTGCAGAAAACGAGCAGTAAACTCACCAAAGCTGAGACACAAAAGAAAAGTCCACAGAGACGGAGAGTATAGGCAATCCAGAGAGAGTGAGAGCAATAATGCGAGCAGCCCGCTTATGCTCACGAGAGAGTGTGGGCGATGCAAACGCTGATGCGCGAGAACAGTGCACACCGAAGAAGCGATAACGAAAAGCAGACTGGGCAAAAAACAATAACAAATTGCCTGCACGAGTCCGATGCGTTACGTTGCAATATTGAATTTATATTAAACACTTGTTTACAAACAAAACACTGGTGGTTAACACAAAGTAGAATCAAATTAAAGAGATGCAATAATATATCAAAACAAAGTCACAACAATGTTGTATGATATTTAGGCAAAGGGCGGAGAATGCGGGAGCAAGAAAAAAACACAACCGGCTTAAGCAAGAGCTAGAAGCGAATCATATAACTATAACACGTGTATTTCAAAATTTCGCCCCTTTCCGCCCCCACAAAGGTCGTGTTCCACAATATTAAAGATACGAGAAAACTTTAAACGCACAATCATAGAGAATGACCATATCCGAATTGCTAAATCTGGATCAGATCAGATCATTTTTATAGCCAAAAGGAACAAATCAATTTGCAGTGGTTACGCAGCGCCAGACGTAACGCTCAGACTGATTTTCTGTATCTATCGCACGCACTCTTTGTCGTGTCGTGTGATATTAGCGGCGTCTGCCGGATGAGAGCCATACTGACTAAGTATCGGTTATAAATGTAGAGTTGCGGTGTCCACAGCAACTCACAACGTTCCCCCTCGTTTTTATTAAAACCGTTTGTATCCTTGCTTCCATTAGAAAGCATAAAGAATGTTAAAAACGTTTCGTAGAAAAAACCAAGGGATGGGAAAGAGTTCGTGCTTAATTTTATATCTTTTCATATCACATACATATATAGAAACTTTTTTTTATTGTTGGCGATTCAAAAGCCTGGTTGTTAGAACTCATTAAAATATAATTTAAATAATTTAAATATAGTTTAAATAAATAAAATAGTTTTTGTGCCCCTTCGTCAGTTTTTCAATCATAATAAAAAAGGTATACAAATTTATTTCACTTTATTTCATGTTACAACTTTCATAAGGCACCCACCATCTATTTGCAGTAAGATACATTATTTAACCTCATGCCAAAAAAATTATAGAAAACAACTACAGTCGAAGAAAGCTATGTCTTTATAGTGGACCATGAAAACTCTTTTTTATACATTCCGTAGGCCAACCAGTATAAAAGATTAAAAAGCACAAATGACATCGGAAACGCAATGCGCGCGAAGCGGTCGATTAGCGAAACGCTGTTTACGCTGTTTCACTCTCACGATGTTTTCGGAATTATTCGTCACTCTTGAGGCAGAGCCATATCTGTCGCATACGGGAAATGACGGGGGGTTCCGTTTGCGTGGTTCGGTCCATGGTGGCTCCACGCGAGGAGGCCTTGGGAAAGATGTATTCATTAACAGAATGCAGCAGCAGAACGGTATTAAATAATTAAGAGAATTTATTTAGTGTCATCTAGTGCTGTTGGTAATGATTCTGCAGATTCGAATTCAAGAGTGTCATTGTCCAAACAAACGCAAATATCATTCTATCATTAGTATCCGGTATAAATTTAGAGTTGCGGTGTCCGCAGCAACTCACAACGTTCCCCCTCGTTTTTTAAGTATGACAAATACTTGGAGAACCAGGGAGGCTTGGACGATACAGGTACAGTGTTATCTGAAACAACTGTATTAAGGGCTGAGTAAATAGAGCTTTAAAACGAGTTGACAGTTGCGTAATAAAACGACCAATCAACAAGCGAGAGATGTAGATTTAAATCAATAAAGTTTTTTTTTTCGAAAACACTTTATGCAACATTTTGAGAGGTCGATAAAACTGATTTTCACGCTAAGCTCTGAGGAAGATATCGAGATGGCTGTAGATAACATCACGACTCAACGCCTTCTCAAGAATAAAAGCTAGCTTCCATGGATTCCAACGTGGATGCTGGATATTAGCTTTGGGAGACCACTAAATCTCTTAGGAGACAGATTCCTATCCCGTGTCCCAGCGGCGATCTAGCTAGAAACAAAGAAGAACGGGCCAATTCGCTTGCACATCACTTAGAGGACAGGTTCACCCATTACCAATTCGCCATGGAGGCGCAGCACAGAGAGACCCAAGATAGCATGCAAGCACCTCTACAAATAGCCTTACTCATTAAACCAGGCAGAGTTGAGGAGATTGTTGAAGTCATCAAGTCCCTACCGAGAAAGAAGGCTCATGGCATTGACAGAGTATGCCATGCCCCACTCAAAGTGTTGGCGATGCGCTACATAGTGCTCATTTTAAAAGCCATCTTAAAACATCTTCCCTAAGCAGTGGAAGATAGCAGCAATCCTGATGATCCATAAGCCTGGAAAACCTGAAGATGACCCTGAATCGTATCGGCCAATAAGTCTCTTGTCTTCCTTATCTATGGTGTGATGGAAGGAGCACAGAATGGCAAGGAACATCCTACAGACCTATGATGATCTAGAATACTGTAATTCGGTCTTCATTGAAATGCAGCAACCACTGTATAGAGTTTGGCACATCGGTCTAGTGATCAAAATTAAAAAACTCTTCCCAGCACCTTACGTCAGCTTATGGTCAGGTCAGGAACACCTATTCAGCGCCTTGCCAAATGAGTGCTGGAGTTCCACAGGCAGCTTCCTTGGCCCGCTGCTCTACTCAATTTATATCGATGACCTATCCTAGGCGGACGATATCGCATTATCTCCATACATTGGTAGCTTGGTACAAGAGATGGAATTTAAAAGTCAAGAAGGAAAAAGAAAGACCATCAATCCATGCTTCACCTTGAAAGCCCACACATAAAGTGTGAAGGCGGACCAACCATCGCAAGCAAAGTACCTCGGTATCACCCTCGACAAATGTCTTACTTTTGGTCCGCACTTGAAAGCTATGGCTCGAAGATGTGGGCATTTGCTGCATAATGTGGTAGCCGATTCATGTGGTAGCCATGTCACTAAAAGCCAAAAGAGCAAATGCAAAAATGCACATAAGCTGTTCGCGATCTGTCTCTACGGTGTGCAGTTTTGGGTTAAACTTGCAAAATCGTATTGCAGAATACAGGTCCAAGTCTTGCAGAATCGCGACATGCGGCAAAAAATCAACTGCCCCTGGTATTTTCGTGGCTCCTACCTACATAGTGATTTGAATCTGCATACAATGGAGGATCAGATTGGAAGACACACCAGCAGATACAGTGACAGACTCATTAGACACTGCAATGTACTCGGGAGACGCTTTCTACCTGCCAGGCTTTTGAAGCGATTGAATAGAATGGCCTTCCTTAACTTGTGCTGAAGGTTTGTTTTGCAAATTTCGACACACGTTTATTCGCGAACAGCGTTCTGGTCCAAGCGAAAGAATCGTGACAACGACAAGCTAATTCCAAGATCTTTACGCGGGCGCCATGAAAAATTTTGAAAGAATAATAAATAATAATAATTTAAAGGACGGCGTACAAATAGATTTGGTCGTGTGCACTCTTGCTAGGGTCGGGTCTAGCTCGACGGATGGTCGGGATCCTTCCACACCTAAGTGTACTTAAGAACTATAAATAATTATACAAAACAAAATTAACTGAATTTCTGACAACGCAAGAAAACTCTACTGAACATGTTCTTTTTGGAGGGAACCAAGGTTTGTTACAATGAGTTCGAATTCTTGCATTATCCCTTGATCAATCCTTTACTAAGACTTACCACCTTTTATAAGATCCTGGCACGGACACTCTAAAGATCATTTTTATGATTTAAAAGATTCATTACAATTTACGATTACAATTTTAATATAACGCAAGACTTCAATTTCAATATACATTATGTTGATTTTGGAGAAAAAAGACAGAAATTTAATTTTTGTGCGCTATCGCGAAGATTTAACCAAAAAGGTCACAAACGAAAGACAATTTTCTTGGACGTTGACATGCAATGACTGCATCTTTCAAGAGGCTATGCAGTTACTGCACCGTCAAGTGGCCCGTGTGAAACCAACAGAAGGCTGTTACGCGCGGATCCCAGGCAAAACGCAGCCCTCCTCCCGCCCAACCGACCGAGGGGGGCTCGGTCCGAGCAGAACGCGAACATGCTAGAAAGATAGCTATTAGACTAACATTCGAGGAAAATTATCACTAAACTTACTAAGAAACTAAGCATGCAATCAAAATACAAATACCACTACAATTACTAATTACTAGAAAGGTGTGTAAGGATTAGTAAGGATTGGTAGAGGGAGTTTTAATCCGAGCATAAGACTCTAAACGGTTCAGGCAAGGAATAATTCGGTCTACAAAGTTTAAGTTCAATCGTGAAGTTTATGCGGCTCAACAGATCAGGGCTGTCTATGTCACCCCTGATCAAGTTGTGCATAAATATCACACAAAGCATTTTTCTACGGTTAACTAAGGATGGGAGGTTTACTAATAGTAGTCTACTAGAGTAAGATGGGAGTCCAACACCCGCATCCCAGTTAAGGCCCCGCAGAGCAAAGAGTAAAAAGTTTTTCTGTACTGATTCTATACGGTCCTGGTGTACATTGTACTGAGGGCACCATACACAGGAGCCCGTATTCTAAGATCGGACGAACAAGCGTAGTATAGAGAGTCTTTGTTATATAGGGGTCGTCAAATTCCTTTGACCACCTCTTTATAAACCCAAGCACGCCCATGGCCTTATTTACCATGGTAGAAATGTGTTCGGAAAACTTTAACTTGGGGTCTAACATAACACCCAGATCTTCCACCAGGGTAATTCTCTCAAGAGAGCCACCACATAGGGTATATGGAGCCAACAAGGCGCTAGAACGATGAAATGTCATTACTTTGCATTTCGAGGTATTAAGGTGTAACAGCACCAAGATTGAAAGTTATTAATAGACCTCGGATTTTGCATATTTGCATATTTTTAAAGGATTAAGATAGAAAAAATTCTGATGACTCGTACTCGCAGCACCTCCGATCCTTTGATCCCCCAGCCAAGTGCTTTTCAAATATAGTCAAAGGAAATCAATTGAACAAAAATTAATAATGAGCCCACGACTATGCTGATGAATCAAATATGCAAAATCCGAGGTCTAGTTATTAAGATCGGATAGCAAGCGAGAATGAAATGAAATGTCCTTATACTGGACACAGAGTTTAACATCATCCGCATACATAAGTACTCGAGACTATTTTAATACCGAAGGCAAGTCATTAATAAAGAGTGTGAAGAGTAAGGGGCCTAGATGGCTGCCCTGTGGTACTCCCGAAGAAACCTTTACTGGTGAAGAGAGGGAGTTTTTGAAGAGGACTCTTTGAGACCTGGAACAAAGATAGCTAGAAATCCATCTAAACCCTAAAAGGTCAAGTTTATGTGCTAGAAGGGAAGTGCGGAGTCAAAATTTTCTCAATCATTTAATGTATGGCGGATTACTTTGATAAACCTCTATAATTTTTTGCGTCAGACTTGCTAACTTATTTATGGACAGAAATTATAAACGATTCCTTCCAGATCGGGGGAGCAAGAAGTATCAATGGTCAGGGTTAATAGTTTAAGCAAAGGTCCACACAGAGCCTCGGCGCAGTACCTGATTACACAACCTGGAACCCCGTCTAGACCCGGTGAAAACATCGGCTTAACTAGTCGAAGATCATGAAGTAGGGAACATTCATTTAACAAGGGACTGAAAATACCGTTCGACCTCGGTAAACCGTATGGGTACGGATGACCAGAGTAGCATTCCTCAGAATAGGTGGTTTCGAAAAATTGGGCAAACAAATCGGCAATTGCCTGATCATTATTTGCCGACGTATTACAAAATGATAGCGAGGATGGGTGTGCGGACGTTCTACGCTTACTGTTTACGAAGCAGTAAAACTGTTTAGGGTCCTGAGAAAAACGTATCCTGCATCGAGATAGGTAGTTCTTATAGCATTGAGCATTAAGAACTGAAAAGTTTGACCGAGCTATTACATAACAAGAGTGAGAAGTAGGAGAAAATTTTTTATAAAGTCTAATCGGACAAGAAAGCGGGACACAAGAATCAAAAAATGTGCCAAGAGCATTGTAAACGAGGGGGAACGCTGTGAGTTGCTGCGGACACCGCAACTCTACAGTTATACCCGATACTAAGTCAGTATGGCTCTCCTCCGGCAGACGCCGATAATAAAAAACGACACGACAAAGAGTGCGTGCGAGAGAGACAGAAAATCAGTCTGTGCGTGACGTCGGGCGCTGCGTAGCCACTGCAAATTGATTTGTTCCTGTTGGCTATAAAAATTATCTGATCTAATCCAGACTCAGCAATCTGATAGATATGGTCATTCTCTATGATTCTGCATTTTTAGTTTTCTCGAATCTGCAATATTGTGGATGCAACAGATTCTCGTCCTTTGTGGTGGCGGAAGGGGGTGGGGCGAAATTCTGAGATATACGTTTTATAGTGAGATCTAACAGAAGTGCGAATACCAAATTTGGTTACTCTAGCCTTAATAGTCTCTGAGATTTGTGGTTGCCCCAGATTTTCGTCCTTTGCGGAGGCGGAATGGGGTGCGGCGAAATTTTGACACAAAACGGTCAAGGTCCGATATCACAGGAGTGTGGATACCAAATTTGGTTGCTCTAGCTCTTATGGGTTCTGAGATCCTTGAACTCATATTTTGCAATTGGCAAAACCGACCATGAAACCTGTGTGTTAGAATGAGACAGAGCGAGAAAGAGTGAAATTGTTTTCGTGATTCTGGCTATTATAATTATACGATCTGGTTCAGATTTTGCACTCTGTAAGATATAGTCATCTTCTACGATTCTTCGTTTTTAGTTTTCTCGTATCGTCGAAATTGTGGATGCCACAGATTTTCGCCCTTTGTGGGGGCGGCAGTGGGCGGGGCAAAGTTTTGAAATATTTTTGTAGCAGTGACATATCACAGAAGTCTGGATCCAAAACATCGTTCCTCTCGCTCTTATAGTCTTTGAGCACTAGGCGCTGAAGGGGACGGACAGACGGACGGACGGACAGACGGACAGACAGACATGGCTCAATCGACTCGGCTATTGATGCTGATCAAGAATATATATACTTTATGGGGTCGGAAACGATTCCTTCTGGACGTTACACACATCCACTTTTACCACAAATCTAATAGACCCCAATACTCATTTTGAGTATCGGGTATAAAAATTGTTGTGCCTTTTGTGACATCAGTGCACAAGTACAAAGCGGACCAATCAAAATCCCTAAAGAGGTTATTAAGCTTCGCAAGCTCGGCTTTACGAAAGCAGTAGACACGTTCAGGTAGTCTACTCGACCGATCCAATACAGTTGGTCCTATATCTAGCGCACCTCGAAAGTAGGGTGGTAGGCGTCTTCAGGTATAGTGAGCGGGTTAACAACACTATGGTCGGATCCGATACAAAGCATAGATCAAGAAATCGACCCAAGGAACTCTTCACATGATTGACTTGAGACAGGGACAGGTCAAGCAAGCCGTCAACAAAGTCATGTCGTGACATGGGCACTAGGATACTAGACTCGTTTACCGAAGACCAAACAGTTCCTGGCAAGTTGAAGTCACCAAGAACTATCATACGATCTTTATCAGATAGCGAGGAAGAAACAGCGGTTAAAGCGGGTAAAAATTGGTAACAATAAAGAAGGAAGAGAAACTACGCAGTAGAGTTGTGTCTATTATGCTTTCAATTCGTATTTTTGCTGAGATTGAGGCTGGAGAGCGAGAGAGAGTCGTCTCGGCCGAGTGTGGCGCGGAGCTGTTGTATTTGAGAGAGCGACATCAAAAGGAATTGCATAAGGAGAACGATTGAATCTGGCAGGAAAAATAAAATTGAAAAATGCAGGAAAAATACTTACTTACAGGTCACTGTCTGGGTGCAGCGCATGCAACAAAGATAGCCATCACCATCCGAAACAGCTGTAGGAAATGTGATGAACTTGGGGTCATAGAAACATCTCATCTTCAACTAGCCGGCTATTTTACGGGCCAGAAGGTAATACCTGGCCGCCCCGGTGCTGGCATCGCTGAAAGATGCCTCCAAGAGGATATGGCGTGCATAGGCTTATGCTAAAAACACCTCGATTCTCGGGGACTTTTTTCTTGTTTTGAGATGTATCGAGTTCTTTTCTCTTCAATAGATCTATTTAAAGGGGGAAGATGTAGATGTAGCAAGGAAGGGGAGTTATTCGTTTTAAGTGAATCCGGCCTTATTGGATCCGTGATCAGTAACGAGTTTCAGGCAAATCCGATCATTTTTTCAAATTAGTTTCCACCATGTTTCGACCATATTGGTTTTTGGAGGTTAAAAAAAAAACCTGACGTGATGAAGCAAATCTGACCTTGGATCCGTGTTCAGGTACATAGGGATAGGATACTCTGGTCAGCCGCGCACGACACTTATTTTATTTTGTAGGGCTGTGTTATAAGTGACATTCCTGGGATTCACTTCCACCAAGGTTACGTCTGAGTCGTTGGCGAAGGAGTCTTCCTCACTTCCGACCTCGACCTTTGGGAGACCTCTGGACGGGTCGCTCATGTCCGAGACGACATCACAGACGCTTCCTCCGACGCAAAGTGGGACATTCGTCCATTTTTGGTACCCAGCTGTTTGGTGATCGTCCTTTTTGATAGGGCCGGCCACCACACTGAAACTTCGTAGAGTAGTGTTAGTCTAACTATTGCCAGATATATCCTATGCTTGATTCATTTCATAACCCATTTTGAGCCAATTGCTTTTTGCATATGTAGAGCACTGTCGTTGCTTTCTTTACTCTATCTTTGACGTTCAGGTTATAGTTGTCCTCAGGTGTAACCCCCACAAGTCTCCCAAAAGTTTTGAAAAGTCAGGACTTTAAACTGATTGGTCTAAAGTCTTTGGAGATTGAGTGTGAACCTTTCCCTGTTTTGGGGATGAAGACTATCTTAGCCGTGGGCCACGCTTGTGGTATTATACCCACTGACAGTATCTTTCTGAAGATAAATTGTAGCCAGCTGATGGCCAAGTCCCGGCCTTTTGCAGTTGGGCCGAAATTACCTCGTCCGGAACTGGCGATTCGAATGAGTTAAAGCTGTTTACTGTCCAGCTTATGTTCCGTTTTTAAGGACATATTCCATCGAAGTTACCGAGCCTTCCCTACGGAGGTGTGCCGGCACGATGGTTGTACACCCTGAGAAGTGAGTATCTAGCAGAATGTGTACGGACTCCTCATTGGAATTGGTCCACGTACCATTATTTCTTTGAAGGTACCCCACCGAGGGGTCGGTTTTTGTTTACCAGACGATTTATTTCGTCCTTTGTGTCCGAGCATATTGGTGCTTTAGAGGGGAGTAGTTTCTGCAGAGCTGTACTATATTTTTCCCAGTTGGCTTTCCTGGAGTTAATATAGTAAGTAGGATTTAAGCTCTTGAGTGAAATTATCGTCTCGATATACCTGTGGTAAGAGGAGGAGTGGTCCTCTAGGACTTTACAACTCTTGACTTTGTCTGACAGTTTGTGAAACACAAAGGTGAGTCTAATTAACTGTCGATTTTGTATTGTAAATGTAGGATCGTTGCTCCGGTTAGAAATCAGTAGATTGAAATTAAGGATAAAGCTGAAGAGTGACTTACATTTGTGTCCCAGTTACCCCATTGGGTGTGGTGGGCGTTGGCGTCGCATCCTATTAACTGTAATATCGCGCCATAGCTTGTTGTTCGGAGCAGCAGCCATTAATAGCTCTTAAGTCACGTCTCTCTTAAAGCAGTCGGTCAGCAGTCCTCTTCGTCGCCCAAAATCGAAGTCCACGACCACGGCCTCTAACAACAACACACATACAATATCGAACAATAAATGCCAAATTGTAACCTTAACAACGGAGCAATTTTTAATTTGTAAATGTGGGGTCAGAGTTGCCGAAAAAGCTCGGCAGCTCCCAACACTTGTGGTTCTGAATCTCATAGATCCTTTTCTTTTTTAAATGCATTCTCATCTCCTTTTGTCGCTTTCAACACTTGCTTCTCGCAAACATCTTCTTCTACGTCATTATTTTCGCTTTCCAATTCCCAGAACCGCTCTAAGTCCCCAGCTTCAATTGTTGTCGCCACAATAAATTTATCACCTTTTGATTTGGTGCAACCGGATAAAATCTATCCGCATTCTGTATTTTGACCAAGTAGTTCGTCTATTTATACTACTCCGTCTTTTAAAATATGGGTATAAAAATCTATCCCAACTATAATATCTACTACCCCTACTTGGGTTTTTAAAGTTAGGGTCTGCCAACACCTAATCTTGCCACTTAGTTTTGGTAACTTTAATGGTAAAGCTTTCATCAGTTTCGGAAGAATAATTGCTGCAATATTTAGAGGACCTTTATTATAATCAGGAGTTTTTACCGATAAAGTAACTTTGTACTTTGAAGTGCAAGAGTCTGTAGATGACACTTGTTCGCTCTTTACCGTACTAAGTTTAATATTTGCCAGGTTCCTCTGAAATTATGTTAAGTTTTAACATTTTCCCACTTTTCGTTGGTAATATGAATCCCACATAAAATTTCAGACAAGCATTACTTATATATATCATGCTTACAGCATTTTGTGCTAAGGAGCTATTTTTTAATAAACTGGCCTCTATCTATCAGACTCATTCCCTTAAACTTATAGCGGTGAATTATGGTATGTCCTGCCATTTTACATAGCGGACAATTTTCTTTTATTTTGCCATATTTAACTACTTTTTTCACCGGTTTCCACTCTTTATCCTGCGACGTGTAAAGAGAAGTGTACCGTTGTTCTAAAAATTCCATTACGTCTGGCAATGCTTGGATCTCTTTTTTCCTTATCATATGACTTTCATATAATTGTAAAGCATCTTTTCATCTGGGTCTGTCAACAGATTCCTTAAGGGGCAGCAAACATAGCCGAGTGACGGCCCTCCTGATGTTTCCTGAGGATGTCTTCAAGTCAGCGATGAGACACACTCCGTCCTTGCCCATAACGACATCGACCACTCTTGCCAGTGGTCAACGCATTGGAGGAAGATCATTTTTACAAATGTTTGCGCGGAGGTACGCCTCGAGGTCAGACTCGAGGATTTGCTCATGGGGGCCGCCTAGAAGCAGCTGAGCATGAGTCAAAACATCTAAATCATCAGGATTTTCTGAAAGCGAGAGTAAAGGACGAGAGTTAACAATTGCCGTGATCTGAAAGATCAGCTCGTTCGCAGCTCGTTGAAGCTAAGCACAAATGGTCCAACTGAGCGGTATAGGTGATATTTTGCGGTCTTCACGGCCGCTTCCCACAACCCGCCAAAATGCGGAGAGCGTGGTGGGATGAACGAGTCAGCCAAGCAGGATTCATGGACCTCCTTCATATGCAGTTCGCTCAGACAAAGCTTCTTTAGCTCCAGAAGCTCGTTCTTGGCCCCAACGAAGTTTGTCGCATTGTCCGACCAAATTTGACTTGGCCTTCCTCGAGTGAAAGTAAAACGCTTTATGGCGCCTAGAAACGATGCGGTGGTCAAATCCTTAACGAGCTCCATGTGTATAGGCTTAAAAGTGAAGCAGATAAATACGCTAATGTAGCACTTGATCGGAGGCATTGTGCGGATATCTGATTGGTAGAAAAAGGTCCACAGTAATCTACTCCAGTGACTTCAAAAGTTTAAGATCCTTCCAAATGTTCCATAGGTAGGTCTCCCATGATGTGTTCAACCATACGCGGCCTAGTCCTGAAGAATCTCACACACTTGCTGACGACTCTTGTTACTGCTTTAATACCTCCAATGGGCCAATATTCCAGCTGAATTTTGGATAGCAGGGCTCGAGGTCCGGCATGGAGGTTCCTTTCTGAAAATATCTTATCAGCGCAAAACTAATGAAATGTCCGTTTGGCATAATGAGTGGTGCTGAGCGTCAAATCCTAGCGATGAGTTGCCAAGACGACCTCCAACTCTAAGTAGTCCAGAATGATCGATGAACGGGTTGAGCGAACTAATAGAACTGGAGTTCATGACTTGACCATTGCGCCGAATTTCCTTTATGTCCATCCACAAATTTGCCAGTTGAATGTGTCGAATCAGAAGATGCGTTCCTTGCCGAATATCAGAAACGTAGAGTCCTGGATGCCTAAAACGATGTAAAAATTTACGCATGTAGGTGAATGTGCGCCGCATGCGAAAGAACGAATTTGCTGACGTGATCAGCAATACTCGCTTACGAAGCTCCAAAGTTGCTATGTCGGTAGCTGGCTCGTCCCTAATCCAAGATAAATAAAATAAAACCGACCTGTAAAGATGGGAATCTTTATCCTCGGTTTCCTTTACAATCCTTTACATTCTGCATGATTTTCGCAAGAAAATGGGCTCCACTTAATTCCAGATTAGGAATCGATAAAGTCTTTAGCGGCGCCACTCGCGACTTTGAGCGCAAAACGTGGCTCGAAGACTGGGCTTCCCTGGACACGACATACACGCAAGCGCAAATATGATTCTAAGCTGGCGCGGTTCTACGACCCTCTTGGATTGATAAATCCAGTCATTGTCAGGTGCAAAATCTTCCTTCAGCAGCTTTGGAGAGGAATTTTGGATTGGGATGAAAGCCTACCCTCAGCGTTGCATTTAACTTGGATGGACTTGAGAAATAGTTTGGCAAGCATTTCTCGGATCTCATTTCCTCGCTTGGTTCTTCGTGGAATCTCGCCATAGGATGCACTGATACAAATTGTCGGGTGGAGACACTCGTACGCAGCGGTACATTTTACAAATGTCCCCAGTGAGAGCGACTGGATATGTTCGAAAGCGAATCAATAGGTTAAACAATGCAGGCTGTATAACAGGGCCTGTCATCATCACATCATTCAGAGAATATCCGGTTGATGAAGCTGCGGATCCATCGAAAACGACACGGAGTTTTGTCGTCGTACTGTCCTCCTTTAGGACACAGTGATGAGGCAAGAAATATTTGCAGAGGCTACGGGAATCAGGGTTGACTTGGTGCATATGATGCAAATCAATGTACTCCCTCATAAAGGCGGAATACCGCTCCTTGAGTGTAGGATTACGATCCAGTTTTCGCTCCAGACTGATGAACCGTCGCTAAGCCTGAGCATAAGATTCTCCTAAACGATCAGTATTGTTATTTAGCGGCAGACGAACTGCATACTCCCCGGACGGCAACCGTGAAAGGTGGCTTACGAAATGTGCTTCACAATCGTCTTCTTCTTTGGTATTCAACCCAGCCTCCACACAATTCTCGACTTCCCAAAACATACGAAGAGTTTTATCCAACCTTGGTTCCATCTCAGCTATCGAATCTGGACAATTGTGCGTGGCCAAAAGCGCCGAGCTTGATACCTTCTGTCCACCGCCAGATACGATCCACCCAAGCCGGGTCTTCTGCAGAAGAGGCAGTCCATCGGTGAGTTTGATTTGCCCTACGCAGAGGAGATCATAAAAAACGCTCGCACCAATGAGAAGATCAACCCGTTGAGGATTGAAAAATGCAGGATCAGCGAGCTGAATGTTAGATGGAATACGCCAATCGGATACATTTACTGTCATACTTGGTTGAGAATCGGTAATCGTGGGGTCGATGATAGCAGTAAGCGTAGTTGTGTAAGCAGAGGTGCGAGAATGCATACAAATGCTTATGGTGGATCCCTCAATAGAAACGCTGGTATCGCCCAGCCCAGACACAAGTGCAGACGATTGAGTTCTCCTAAGCTGAAGCTGCTGGGCGAACCTGGATGTGACGAGATGCAGCTGCGATCCTGAATCTAAGATGGTACGACAAGGAACTAAAACGCCAGATCGAATTTTAACGAGAACCACGGCTGTAGCCACTCCCAATCTCGTTTTGATCGAGAGCCTCCAATTCATTATGGGCCTTATTGAATTCCTCTCGAATTTCTGCCAACATATCAATGAGCAGCTCGACTTCCGAGGCGTTCAACTTGTCGATTTTATTCCCCGCGAAGGATTCGCCAAGCCTGTGCAATCGATCATATAATGACTGCGCTTTACGCTTATAAAGGCTCAGCCTGGTTTCAGCCATCACATTATTTCCGCCCGTGCCTGTATTCGGATCGTTGTCCATATTAACCGTTGTGCAATTCGACACAGCAACGGAAAATACCGCTTAAGTGACAATGTATAGACACGAGAGCGAGAACGGAAGACACGAAAAGTCAAGATCCGCGGCTGCAGCTGCGCAGAGAATGAGAGATTCGACGCAAAAATTACTGTCATATGTATGTGCATATATAAATATTCCAGCCGCACTCTCACTGAAAGTTGCACTTTAAACTGTTTTTTAACGTGCACCAAATGTTTTTGTTGGTAGTTAAAATACCCAACAAAAAAATATTGTACAATTAATGTGTTTTAAACTGAACGCGATTAAGCAATGCTTTTTTTGTGGCTGAGCTGAAGCCGATTGCTTGCTAGGGCCAGATAGGTAAGAGGTATGCAACCGATGCGCAGAGGGGTTAGCATGGAACTAAAAGACGAAGGCGGCAGATCAGAAGTGATTGCCGAAGTGGCGGCGGCACTGCAAGGTAATTGCCGAAGTGGCGGCGGCAGATAGCCCCTTTAGCGTCAACGCTTGCAAAACATAGGCGGCTCACTCTGCTCATACAATAACAATTACAATGCTTAAATTTACTTCCTAATTCATTCTTCGGCGGCTGGCCCGAACAAAATGTATTGACTCATTTATAGAATCGGAAACCCTTTTAATATCTATCGTGATTTGCATTGGTAAGTCTAGTAAACGATTTAGCTGATCCGAAAAAATTCTTCGTTTATGTTCATACCGCTTGGTCAGCAATTCCCAAGCGATATTATTATTCTCAAGCTGCCCAGTTAAAAGGTGAGTTACCATACTCTGTGCGTCACCTTTTATCCTACTCTTTTTCTTCGCCTGAGAATGTGGGTACTTCTACTTTCGGAAGATCAGGCAAATAATTGTCTTCTTTTTTTATCGTTGCCCCTTTACTATCCTCGCTGTTTTCCTCAGCTACTGTTTGCATCCCAAATTCTAGATTGCTAAGCATGCTTTGAATGTTAAATTCTAACTATTTCAGGAATATTTTTTTAATAATTCATACAAAATTTTATTTTTTGCTATTACAATTGTTGTGCTAACAACTAATTTTCCTTCAATTTTCTTTTTGTCCAATGTTCCTTAGATTTCGCCAACCACTAAGGCCCTTCCCACCAAAACCTAAAATCTTTTAGCTTATCTGCACTAATGCCCCTTGATGCTACATCTGCTGGATTGTCTTCAGTTCTAACATGTCCCCATTTAATTTCTGTAATCTTTCTTACTTCGTCAGTTCAACGCCTGATAAACTTGTCTTAATTGTCTTCATTCTTTATCCAGGCTATAGTAATAGTAGAATCACTCCAGGCATAAAACTACATTATTTACAACCGCTATTTTCAATTCATTTTTCTAGAAGATGTGCTGCACGAAGTTATAATTTTTGAATAGTATTCCGATTCTTCTTCGGATTAACTTTGCTTTTGCTGGCTATTCTAATTTTATAACTATCTACCTTGGCATACACTACAGCAGCATAAGCCCTTTCGGATGCATCGGCAAACCCATGAATTTGCATCGACTTATTGTGCTGAGAATTTAGCCATCTTGGTATCCGAATGCTCTCTAATTCTGTTAAACTTTCTTTAAACGAATTCCATTCCCGAGTATTCTGTTCTGATAATTCTTCATCATAATTTTTGTCTGCAGCCAAAGTTTTTGACAAAACAATTTTCTGACAAGTGTCACTGGAGACAACCAGCCTAAGTGGTCATACATCTTGGCTGAGGTAGATAATAATAATAATAATAATTGTCTTGTTATTTTTCTTAATTGGTTCATAATGGAAATTGAACCTAAACTCGTCTTTAACCGGTTCCCATTGGTGTCCTAATGTTTTGACGGATTCATGCTCCTCAATGGTTAATACTTTATTTTCTTGGTCATCTCAAACGTCTTCTATAATTTCTGGGATATTTTGTATCCACTTTCTTAAGTTAAATCCAACCTTATTAAAATTCCGGGTAACTTCCTTTAAATGTTTTTCAATGTCCGCAGATATTACAAATGGCCCTTAACGCCATTTCATTATATATCGAAAATATCTTTTTGACTCTTGGTCCAACCCACATGATATTATTTAAACTTTTATTGTTTGTAGTTTTGCTGAAGCATCGAAAACTACCCTCAGCTTTGTCGTTAGACTGGAATCTCTTATGACTCCTTGATGGGTCAAATAATAATTCCCATCTTCATTGGACTCTGCCTTATGTCAAAGCCACTGCTTCGACGCTTCAATCTTTCTAGTCGGTCGTTCCTCTACAGGGCAGTCGGTCAGCAGTCCTCTTCTTCGCCCAAAACGCCTAACACCTAAAATCGAAGTCCACGACCACGGCCTCTAACAACAACACACATACAATATCGAACAATAAATGCCAAATTGTAACCTTAACAACGGAGCAATTTTTAATTTGTAAATGTGGAGTCAGAGTTGCCGAAAAAGCTCGGCAGCTCCCAACACTTGTGGTTCTGAATCTCATAGATCCTTTTCTTTTTTAAATGCCATTCTCATCTCCTCTTGTCGCTTTCAAAACTTGCATCTCGCAAACATCTTCTTCTACGTCATTATTTTCGCTTTCCAATTCCCAGAACCGCTCTAAGTCCCCAACTTCAATTTTTGTCGCCACAATAAATTTATCACCTTTTGATTTGGTGCAACCGGATATAATCCATCTGCATTCTGTATTTTGACCAAGAAGTTCGTCTATTTTTACTACTCCGTCTTTTAAAATATGGGTATAAAAATCTATCCCAACTATAATATCTACCCTACTTGGGTTTTTAAAGTTAGGGTCTGCCAACACCTAATCTTGCCACTTAGTTTTGGTAACTTTAATGGTAAAGCTTTCATAAGTTTCGGAAGAATAATTGCTTTAATATTTGTAGTTTTTACCGATAAAGTAACTTTGTACTTTGAAGTGCAAGAGTCTGTAGATTACACACCCAACTTCTAAATTGCTTAACATGCTTTGAATATCAAATTCCAACTCGCCGATCTGGTCGTCGAAGCGGTCCTTTGTCTCATCTCAATTTTTTAGCTCAGTTTTTTACTGAGGAACTCAATTATTCCCTTTCTCATTCTACACTATCCTTGTGTAGCCTGATCTAACGTTAGCATGGTCTAAATATTTAGGTTTTCCACTACTTTGTCGATTCCTTCAGATACTTTTTTCAAGCTATGGTTACTGCTCCACTGGTTGTAACTTTGCTATTTCTATCTTCCCTTTCGTTAGGGTTTCATTATTTTTTAACTCTACATACCTATTTTGTATGTCCTCTATATTTTTAAACATTTTTTCGTACTGCTGTCTCTTATAGTAGTCATGATCGACAACTCCATATGCTACCAGTGCAGAATTATTGCCTGTAACTTTGTTCTTAAGGTCTCCTAACCTTCGCTGGTCAGATGAAACGCTTCAATCTTCCTCATTTCTTTTGCTATCGCGGCTTGAGCCTTTAATAGCTAAATAATTTGTTCCGATAACATCTTACTTTAATTTTTTACTTAATTAGGCTTAAAAAACAACTCAAAATATCAGATTTCGCTGATGAATTCTGCTTCTGCTGTTGTCGTTACTCTTGCTGCTGAAGCCACTGCTTCTGATACCGCTGTTGCTGAAGTCGCTATCGCTGATGTCACTGCTGCTGAAGTCGCTATCGCTGATGATGATGTCTCCTGTCGCTGGGGTTGCTGCATTTATTGTCGCTGGCACACTGTGCACACACAAAACAAATTTATTTATTTATTTTTTCACAGTCACAGCTATTTTGCCAATTGTATTTTTTCAATTTCTGGCCATTAAGAACTTTGGGATGTTTCGGATTATATATTTTTTCTTTCGATGTTTCGGCCTCAAACACGCCACCGTCGAGAAAAATTTGGTATTCTTTTTTAGTTACTATAGATACTTTCTATTGAAAATACAGCTTTTACAGCTCGTATTTTTCCAAATTATTAATTGAAACTTCCGTTTAATTAATTTATTTTATACTCTGTTCTTTCCTACAGGAGGGTAATCAGAATTTTTTATTTTGCTACTTTAGCTGTCAGTGAACTAGACACTTGTTCAGTCTCAAAGGAGCTTGTTTAACTCCGTGCTCTTACAGCAGGGGGGAAACAACGGAGAGTCTCGAAGGACCCAAATATTAAGACCTTAAAAGAAAGTCTGGACATTTGCGGGTTGAGTTGTAAATTGAAACAACATTGTGCAGGTTCGATATCACAGGAGTGTTGATAACAAATTTGATTGCTCTAGCTTTTTTCCTTATTCGATGGTAAATTCTGTTGTGACCAGTTGGGAGCTGTAATCAAGCCGGTTAGTGGTACGTTTTGTTACTAACAGAGGTGATCGGTAGGGATTTGACAGATCACAACATAAGAGGCATGAGGTAGGGTTCCAGAGGTATAGGCCTCTGGTTAGAGGCCAGTGGATTCTCGATAAGAACGAAGTGTAGCCTAGAGTGTTGTCGTGCCAAAGTTAGGCCAGCTTTGTGTAATCGTGACTCGAGGTAACCGGAACTCTTGCACAACCGAGTTAATGTTTAAAAATGTTAGTGGAAAAAGAAAAGGATGGAAAACTAATGTTAAACACGTTTGTAAAGAGCACCCCTTCTGGGAATAACCCTGATGTGAGTTTGCGATTCTTTCGAGACAGACGCCACATCTAGCTTCTTGGGACAGGAAAGAAAAACTTATTGACATCCACTGTGAATATTGTTAGGGCACGCCCTTTATGAATTCTCTTCCAGCTCTTCTCTCTCTTTTTTTTTACACGATCATGTTTATCGGCCTTAAAGCCATGCGTTTGCCCTAAATTTAGTAGAATTAAGAAAATTTAAAGCTCAGTGGATTAACTCGTTGGTAAAATGTAACCTAATGACCTAATGAAAATTCTAGTTCACAGCTGCCTTTTCTACCATTTACGATATAATTCCATCGATTTAAGTTTGTATATGTAAGCCTCGATATACCCCAAATATAAAACGTTTAACACATGAAGCCTGAAAAAAAAAATTAGGAACGATTTTGAATATATAGGATGTAAGGAGCACCATGCTGTTATACCGTTATACCGTTATTTTGATTATAATGTCTTTGATAAAGGAGTAGGCCCTGAAAATATCCTAAGGAAGTGGTCATTGGAAGGGAGGGCTCAAGAGGGACACAAGGACATCTGTGATCCCAACTATTAGGGATTCTTGTATCTACCGATTCAGTATTTTAGCGTTTTCTTGTCAACCGCACTTTTAAATCTTAGTATTTAATTTCTTATACCTGACGTTGCAGCAGTGGTTATCGAACGGTTCGCGCAAGACCACCACCCCCCAAATCCGACGAGCTAGAGCCGAAATAACAGCGTGCCGCCATAGCCGTTCTTCGACCATCCCTCGTTTATATATCAGTGCACGTTACAGTTCGAATCATAATTATGATAAGAAATAAAATCATAAATGGCGCCCAACGTGGGGCCTCAAGGAACGAGTTAATTGCTCAGTGAGACTCATGCAGAAATAGTTAATCCGCGTTCGGTTATTTTTGGTAAAGTCCCAACAATTGCAAGCTCGGTATTCCAACGCGGGATGAGATTCTCTGTGAACTACAATCGTTTCGGAAAACAGAAGCAGAAGAGGAATATTCCCTTCTGACCACGGTTGATAGTTAATTGCAGGGAGACTCAGACAAACGGAAGCACGGGCTGTGGCAGTTCAGGTAGTGGAAATGCAGGGGATGAACACAAGAAAAAGGTTAACGAAAGTTTCGATGCATTCTACGACGCAATGTCGGGTCCCACCGACCAATTAGAGCAGCCATGGACAGCACGCAAGCTTGTTCGGGTGCTCAAAAAGAATCTCAGACCTGAAGTATTTCTAGAAAACGTCAAATTGACGCACAGTTATGATAAGTCCATTCCCTTCAAACGTATTGTGCCCGAACTACGAAGTGATTTCGAACCTCGTGGAGATTCCGAATGGATGGATAACGATAACGAGGATAACGAAATAGAAGCTATTTCTTTAAGTTGCTGGAACTGTCACCAGGTGGGACATAGATACCAGATCTGCGTATCAGACCAGAGGGTATTCTGTTATGGCTGCGGGGAGTCATAACACGTACAAAGCCAGCTGCGACAAGTGTTCAAAAAACTCCAAGAGCAGCACACCGAAGTCGTGGTTCAAACACAAGGCGGCGAGTGTGCTTCGTCATCAGGGGACAAACACGGATTAACCGAGTCTGTACCATCTGGTGCCCTACAATTATAACGGATTTGAAATCAAGCGAGCACAGTCCGCTGTCGCATCGCGAAAAAGACACGGACTTAGGATTGAGCGAGCACAGTACGCCGTCATCGAGAAGGAGCAAGCGTATCCGCTGTTACTTGTAAAAAGTAAGGAGGCGTAGACGAACATTATAGTGCGTTGTCAAGGATGCCTAGAGACCCTCGCCCGTTAATATCAGTACAGCTGTTCGATAGAACTGCTTACGGGTTACTAGACTCCGGAGCAACAATAAGTTGTATTGGAGGGAAGTTAGCAAAACAATTGATAGAAGATAACGTGTCCTTCAAGCGGATTCAGGGCAAAGCCCAAACAGCTGATGGAAAACCTGAGTATAGTGGGTAGCCTGCGCACCAAAGTAGAGTATGAGGAAGAACGAAAGAGAACGGAGACCTTTCTAATTCCGACCCTCAAACACGACTCTATAATCTATTGCCGCCAAACTTGCTTGTGGGTAGTGCATATTACACCTTGGAAGACTTACAGGGACGGTTTTTGGGGAATGATCACACTGAAGAGATAAGTCAGTAAAGTCGATTCATGCGGGATCAGCCAAGGGCACGCCCTGTTCCACCCTAGTCTGATTTGGAAGGGGGGCTTTGTAATGGCGCCTGAAGCGACCAGAAATGTAAATTTTGCCTTATTCGATGGTACTTTCTGTTGTGACCAGTTGGGAGCTGTTACGTTTTGTTACTAAAACAAGTGATCAGAAGGGATTTGACAGATCATAACATATGAGGCGTGAGGTAGGGTTCCGCCCAGGGTCGCTAAGAGAGTTCAGGGAATAGAAATACAACGAGGGGGAACGTTCTGAGTTGCTGCGGACACCGCAACTCTACATTTATACCCTATACTTAGTCAGTATAGCTTTCCTCTGGCAAACGCCGATAATATTAAACGATACGACAAAGAGTGCGTTCGAGAGAGACAGATAATCAGTCTGAGCGTGACGTCGGGCGCTGCGTGGCCACTGCAAATTGATTTGTTCCTTTTGGCTATAAAAATGATCTGATCTGATTCGGCAAGCGGATAGATATCTATGACCATATGTCATTCTCTATGATTGTGCGTTTTTAGTTTTCCCGAATCTGCAATATTGTGGATGCAACAGATTTTCGTTCTTTGTGGGGGCGGAATGGGGTGAGGCGAAATTTTGAGATATACGTTCTATGGTGAGATCTAAAACAAGTGTGGATACCAAATTTGGTTACTCTAGCCCTAATAGTGTCTGAGATTTGTGGATGCCCCAGATTTTCGTCCTTTGCGGGGGCGGAAGGGGGTGTGGCGAAATTGTGACTCAAAACGGTCAAGGACCGATATCACAGGAGTGTGGATACCAAATTTGGTTGCTCTGGCTCTTATAGGTTCTGAGATCCTTGAACTCATATTTTGCAATTGGCAAAACCGACCAAGAAACCTGTGTGTTAGAGAGAGTCAGAGCGGGCAAGAATGAAATTGTTTTCTTGATTCTGGCTATAATAATTATACGATCTGGTTCAGATTTTGCACTCTAGAAGATATAGTCATTCTCTACGATTCTGCGTTTTCAGTTTTCTCGTATCTTTGAATTTGTGGATGCCACAAATTTTCACCCTATGTGCGGGCGAAAGTGGGCGGGGCATAGTTTTGAAATATACTTGTAGCGGTGACATATCACAGAAGTCCGGATATAAAACGCCGTTGCTCTAGCTCTTATAGTCTTTAAGCACTAGGCGCCGATAGGGACGGACAGACGCAAGGACGGACGGACTCGGCTCGACTCGGCTATTGATGCTGATCAAGAATATATATACTTTATGGGGTCGGAAACGATGCCTTCTGGACGTTACACACATCCACTTTTACCACAAATCTAATATACCCCAATACTCATTTTGAGTATCGGGTATAAAAAGGTGAAGTCCTCGCGACAAAAGAGTTTGACAGGCCAAGCACTTCCTCGTCCGCCACGTTCAGGCCGCCGAATGAGCCGCTCTTTGATCAGCTCTCGGAAACAAATCGAAAAACATCCGCGTGTGCTCGAGGAATAAATAACAAGAAAACAATCAGTGCCTGTTGAGATATTCTATTGTAGCTCAGGGAGAACACAGGTTTGGTGAGTGAGAGGAGAGATCCGTAGAAGATTGGTTTTAACGACAGTATGTTCTTAGCCCCATCGTACTCCGCGAGATTGACCCAAAGTGGTGGAATAATCAACTGGAGGCTTCCACTGGAAGTTCCAGCACGCAAGAGTATAGGCCTCTGGATAGAGGCCAGTGGATTCTCTAGAAAAGCACCGCCGCTGCGTCAAAGTAAGCCGATGTACGCAGCTGGCTGGGACTGGCAGACAGATGAGGCGTTAGCCTCCAACGCGATATTAAACTAAACACTCCAGGACCTGCAAATGTATGCGGCCCAAGTGATGCAGCAGAGGACCCTTCGTCGTTCGTCCTATACGTTTTACGCTGTAGCGAGCATATGTGAGCCAGCAGATGACCATTCATCGCTCTTCCTGCACGATTTAAGCTGTGCACACCCGTTTCTTCGATCGTCAGTAGTGAATGGCTTCCAAGCGAGCCTATGTGATGCAGCAAAGGACCATTCGTCGTTTTCACTGTACGATTTAGGCTGTGCACCCATTTAGCTTCGGTCTTCGTTAGCGTATGGCTGCCGACGTAGCGTATGTGATGCAGCAGAGCACCATTAACTGAACTCACGATGGTGCCCGCTTAGCCGAATGAAAATGTGGCCACTGGGAGACCCTGAAAAGATCCCAAGGAAGTGGTCATTGGTAGGGAGGGCTCAAGAGGGACACAAGGACATCTGTGATCCCAACTATTAGGGATTCTTGTATCTACCGATTCAGTATTTTAGCGTTTTCTTGTCGACCGCACGTTTAAATCTTAGTATTTAATTTCTTATACCTGACGTTGCAGCAGCGGTTATCGAACGGTTCGCGCAAGACCACCACCCCTCAATACCGACGAGCTAGAGCTGAAATAACAGCTTGCCGCCATAGCCGTTCTTCGACCATCCCTAGTTTATATATCGTTGCACGTTACAAGATCTAGGTGCTCACTTTTAGCAATAGGCAAAGCCGGCCATGAAACTGTGTGTTAGAGAGAGATAGAGCGAGATAGAATGAAATTGTTTTCTTCATTCTGGCTATAATAATGATACGCTCCGGCTCAGATTATGACGCCTGGACGATAGGCGTTTTACCCTTGCAACAGTGACATATCACAGAAATCTGGATACAAAATATCGTTGCTCTAGCTCTTATAGTCTCAGAGCACTAGTCGCTCATAGGGACGAACAGACAGACAAGGCTCATTCAACTCGGCTAATGATTCTGATCAAGAATATATGTACTTTATTGGGTCGGAACGCTTCCTTCTGGACGTTACACACATCCACTTTTACCACAAATCCACCACAAATATGCCCCAATACTCATTTTGAGTATCGGGTATCATAAGATTGTGACGACCATCGAGCCGATTTACCTTTACTGTAAAGAGGGAGTTTTTTATCAGCAATGCACTTTCTCTGATTGTGATTTCTTATTTGAGAATTGGCTTAGAAAAAGCCAACTTGGCTGTGAAAGAAATATTTGTTCTTCTATCTTAGTGCTACAAGATTTACTTATATATAAGGCACTACTAACAAAAATTTGTTGAATCTTATACATGCACTAGCTGACCCGGCAAACGTTGTTTTTCTACTAGGAAACATTTTTTTAGTTCGGTAATAATAATTATCTACTATAAGTAGATTTACTATTCAATTATAAGATTACTTAACAATACATATTAATCTCTCAGCGCAATAGAGTGTACCATATTCTTGGTTAGTCCGTCTTTAGACAACACAAATAAACTGGATGGCTATTTATATTAATTGCTATTGGCTCAGATTGGCGCGATAAGCAAAAAAAAAAATTCACGAATTTCACGGTAGAGCCATTTCGGAGGAGTTTAGCAACAAAGACATCAAAAAAAAAAGAATATACATAGGTACCCGAAGAGTGGCCTGAACGGGATAAAAACTGGATGTTGCCCGATGCGCACACCTAACCGATAAGCACATAAAATTTTACGAAAATCGGAAGAGCCATTTCGGAGGAGTTTATCAATATATTATACAGTTTAAGGTAAATATTTTTGAGGATGTTTTTATTTTATTTTAGTTCTCTGTTTTTTTTTTTTTATTATAAGATCATGTAAAAGAGAACCGACGAGCTCTTGAGGTATTTTCATAGAAGATTAAACGATAAGAACTTGTATGTATACGTTGTAGGTTTTTGCGAATGAACTTGAGCTGTAGAATCTGAGTACATATAAATGTTTTTTGGTATAATATAATATTTTCACAGATTCTCAATATACATAAGTATACTTGAATGGCACTGCAGCCATAGTATACCGATTCTAAAAGAATCGAATGGGCTTTCTATAGTTCCAATAATAAAATCTGAGGTACCAGGAAACACGCCAATCATAACGACCGAGTTAAAGGCAAGCAGAATTTACGAGTCTTTTCGTGTAAAACAGACTCCACCAGCTACGGTAACATTTAGTAAACATCGAAGTCTACCTCAAGAGAACGGAAAAAACCAATCACAATCTTCAAATCGAAATAGAATGGCGCGCTTGGTGTCTACTGATATTCTAAGCCGCAATATCTCTAACATTTTGGAAAACCTTCTCAAACGCTATGAACAGTCACAACTTCCTACACATGGAAAGGGGATACCTACGGTGGTGCAAACCAATATACTTATACGTAGTATGGGTCCGGTGTCAGAGCGGGATATGGAATATTCAATGGATTGCTATTTTAGACAGTATTGGCGAGATAAGCGGTTGAGTTTTGAGGGGCCAATTAAAAGTTTATCCTTGAGCATTAAGATGCTAGACAAAATCTGGCGACCAGACACTTACTTTTATAATGGAAAACATTCTCATATACACACAATTACTGTGCCAAACAAATTACTTCGACTTGGTCAAGACGGCGGAATCCTCTATTCGATGAGGTAAGTTACGTTTCAAGCGAGTATAATAATCGCTCATGTCCATGTTTCTACACTGTTTCTTTTAGATTAACCATTAAAGCCACATGTCCCATGGAGCTGAAAAATTTTCCGATGGATAGACAATCGTGTCCCCTTATATTTGGTAGCTGTTAGTATATTTTTCCAGTTCCATTTATATTATTTAATGCCCTATCCAGAATTGTAATATTTCAGATGGCTATACGAACCAACAGCTAGTTTACGAATGGAAAGATCAAGATGATGCCGTGTCATTTGTCCCCGGAATGACTCTTAACCAATTTGATCTCATTAGCATGATGCACCGCAATTTCACGTCAACACGACGAGAGGGTGACTTTTCAGTTTTACAAGTAGCATTCAACCTCAAACGTCATACCGGATACTTTCTAATCCAAGTTAGTATTTTAACGTTTATACATACTATATATATAACAATGAATACTTTAAAGGTTTATGTGCCCTGCATTTTGATCGTGGTATTGTCTTGGGTATCATTTTGGATACATCGTGAGGCCACTAGCGACCGTGTCGGTCTCTGTGTAACAGCAGTTCTAACACTATCAACCATTAGTTTGGACTCACGGACTGACTTGCCAAAAGTCAAATATGCAACTGCCCTGGACTGGTTCCTTCTGATGAGTTTTCTCTATTGCATAGCCACTTTGCTAGAATTCGCGGGTGTTCATTATTTTACTAAACTTGGCAGTGGCGAAATACCACGTCTGGAAGAGCACTTGGAAAATATCAGGAAAACTAACATAGCACATGGCATTGAAGCCAACAAAAAAGTTAGTGACGAGGATATAGAAGATAATGGTAGCGATGAGGCCAGTGAGCAAATGAACTCACAGAATGATATTTGCGTTTGTTCGGAAAATGACACTCTTGAATTCGAATCTGCAGAATCATTACCAACAGCACTAGATGACACTGCTTTTCGTAAACGGAATGCCCTCACATGTCCTATCTTTACCGTAAGTTCATATATACATACATATTTATATATCTGCTGCTGCATTCTGTTAATGAATACATCTTTCCCAAGGCCTCCTCGCGTGGAGCCACCATGGAACGAACCACGCAAACGGAACCCCCCGTCATTTCGCGTATGCGACAGATATGGCTCTGCCTCAAGAGTGACGACCAGTTCCGAAAACAGCGTGAGCGTGACGCAGCTGCAGAAAAGACTGAACAAGGTCACAACGTAAGCTATGTAAACAGCGTTTCGCTAATCGACCGCTTCGCGCGCATTGCGTTTCCGATGTCATTTGTGCTTTTTAATCTTTTATACTGGTTGGCCTACGGAATGTATAAAAAAGAGTTTTCATGGTCCACTATAAAGACATAGCTTTCTTCGACTGTAGTTGTTTTCTATAATTTTTTTGGCGTTAGGTTAAATAATGTATCTTACTGCAAATAGATGGTGGGTGCCTTATGAAAGTTGTAACATGAAATAAATTGAAATAAATTTGTATACCTTTTTTATTATGATTGAAAAACTGACGAAGGGGCACAAAAACTATTTTATTTATTTAAATATTTATTTAAATTATATTTTAATGAGTTCTAACAACCAGGCTTTTGAATCGCCAACAAAAAGATATATGATATGAAAAGATATAAAATTGTAGGCCGTCTAACCCGGGAATTGTAGTGACCAATATCGGTGCGTGGGTGAACTGTCTAGGTATAAAAACACAAGCCCGGCGATTTGATATAACTCTTTTTTATTAGCTGCGCGTCTGTCTCTCACAATCGCCATTTACAAAGTGAACTTACTCTATTATCGATGTTTCTTATCCGATATCTCACTATTGGTATTTCCCGCCGCGTGTATCGATGGTGCGGTAAATACCAATGCGCGCTGAATGCTATTTTAAATACTAGTTGAATGCCTCACTAATTATTACCTTGCTACAAAATTAAGCCCGAACTCTTTCCGATCCTTCGTTTTTTCTCCGAAACGTTTTTAAAATTCTTTATGCTTGCTACTGGAAGCAAGGATACAAATGGTTTTAATAAAAACGAGGGGGAACGATGTGAGTTGCTGTGGACACCGCAACTCTACAGTTATAACCGATACTTAGTCAGTATGGCTCTCATCCGGCAGACGCCGCTAATATCACACGACACGACAAAGAGTGCGTGCGAGAGAAAATCAGTCTGAGCGTGACGTCGGGCGCTGCGTAGCCACTGCAAATTGATTTCTTGCTTTTGGCTACAAAAATTATCCGATCAGATTCAGATTCAGCACTCTGATAGATGTGGTCATTATCTATGATTCTGCGTTTTTGGTTTTCCCGAACCTGCAATATTGTGGATGCAACAGATTTTCGTCTTTTGTGGGGGCGGAAGGGGGTGGGGCATAATTTGAGATAAATGTTATATAATGAGATCCAACAGGAGTGCGGATACCAAATTTGGTTACTCTAGCCTTAATAGTCTCTGAGATTTGTGGATGCCCCAGATTTTCGTCCTTTGCGGGGGCGGATGGGGGTGTGGCGAAATTGTGACACAAAACGGTCCGATATCACAGGAGTGCGGATACCAAATTTTGGTTGCTCTGGCTCTTATAGGTTCTGAGATCCTTGAACTTATATTTTGCAATTGGCAAAACTGACCAAGAAACCTGTGTGTTAGAGAGAGATAGAGCGAGAAAGAATGAAATTGTTTTCTTGATTCTGCCTATAATAATTATACGATCTGGTTCAGATTTTACACTCTAGAAGATATAGTCATTCTCTGCGATTCTGCAGTTTTCTCGTATCGTCGAAATTGTGGATGCCACAGATTTTCGCCCTTTGTGGGGGCGGAAGTTGGCGGGGCGAAGTTGTGAAATATTCTTGTAGCAGTGACATATTAAAGAAATCTGGATCCAAAACATCGCTGCTCTAGCTCTTATAGCCTTTGAGCACTTGGCGCCGATAGGGACGGACAGACGGACAGACAGACATGGCTCAATCAACTCGGCTATTGATGCTGATCAAGAATATATATACTTTATGGAGTCGGAAACTTTCACTACAAATCTAATATACCCCAATACTCATTTTGAGTATCGGGTATAAAAACTTCACTGCTGATTATTTTCGCTCCGCCAAATAAATACAAATTACAGCCACCCAAAGTTTTCGGTTTTTTTTTTAATTAGAAAATGTCTTCTGTACTGTGGACTGTAAATTTATTATAGGCAACAACAAAGTTACAGTGACACAAAGAAATTTCTGTGTGTGTCAACCACCAATCATTTTTCATAATATCATCGCGTTGGTCGCGCCAAACCCTAGTTTTTGTGCATAATTTGTGCTACCGCCGAGGGATGCTCTGTAATACTACAAGGAAAGTAACAGTTGGACTGAAAGATCCAAAAGTGGAATCAGAGGTATTTGTGCACAAAATTGAAAGCAGTGCAAAAGACGTCTCGATCTTTCTGTAAATTGTCTTGTGCTGAAAACATTGCACATCGCTTTCAATTCTAGGTACATACATCTATCATTTACTGCAATCACTGTCGCGTTTTCACTTTCGCTTCTTCACCGCTGCTTGCGTTGTATTTGTTGGAAGAATTTTCGTTGCCGCTCTTGAGCTTAACGGTGCGCCAAGTGACGCGCTATCCTGTATATGTAGGGTATATTATTTTTGAATTTTTTGAACAAATATTTTGTTCAAACATTTTACTTTAAAAAAATAAATAAATATAAATATAGTGGTTTGTTTCGTAAGTTCTACACAAGTATTATGGCTGAAAACAGTAAATCCATTCTTGAAGATTTAAAGATTAAGCTCAAAAGTCGAGTCGAGCAAGGGTCGATTCCTTTGCAATTACCGGAATTACATTGTAGATTATTTTGCTTGAATGCTTCAATTGAAGAGTCAAACCATTTGCAAGAGCAAATCGAGGAGATAACAGGTGATGATGCATAGGTAATGTCGCTTATCGCCGCCTTTGATGCAACAAGCGTGACGAGGCCAGTGTCTTCTTCAGCCCCAACTCCTGCTGGAATTCCGAAACTGGCATTACCAAAATTTAGCGGTAAACATTCGGAGCTAATAAATTTCATTAGCCCTTTTGAGAGACTAGTCCATAGCGACAATAGCATACCGGTGATCGAAAAATGTAATCATTTGATTTCGTGCCTCTCTGATGAAGCATTAGAAACAATAAGGGCGTTCCAAGTCTGGCCTAAAATGGGTATATGACAACGAGTAATATTTCACGAATAATATTTCCACATTGTTCAATCTGCCGTCTCTAAGAAATCTAATCGATATTGATTCGTCGATTTACGGATCGTTACTGTCGATCGGAGACAACACAAAACTTTCGAATGCAATGCTCATTCATCTTGTTTTGAACAGAGTCGACCCAGTGACGAAACAACAGTGGATTGAACAGCGCAGTTGTGAGAATTTGCCGCTTTGGTCCAACTTTGAGAACGTCTTGAATCGTCGATACCAGCATCTGTCTGCTGAAGAACCGGCGAAGCCAAGGCAGGAAAAAGTCATGCCAAGCAAGCAAAATAATATCAATTTGTTTGCTTTTTCTCCCTCTTTCACCAACAGTAGAACTCAGCAAACTTGTAGCTATTGCAATTCAGGAGACCATGTAGTGTCAAATTGCCCTCCATTTTCTCGTCTCTCGGTTATGCAAAGGTTTGAGTTTGCCAAATCGGCATCCTTAATTGTCTGCGAAAAGGCCCCGCTGTTGTAAAACGCAAAGCCAATAAATGTCGAGTGTTCAACCGCTCACATCATACATTATTTCATCGATACACAGTGTCGGCTAATAGTCTCGCGATGCCAACAATCCAAGAGAGTACTTTTCCTCCGTCAAATCAGGATCAACCGTCCACGTCAAATGTTCTGCATGCAACATCGTTGGACAGGGTAATTTTTTCTACGTCGATCGTAAGCTTCCGAACTAAGAGCTTTGAACACATTTTGGCTAGAGCTCTGCTCGACTCCGGATGTCGAAATAATATTATTACCGCTCAGGACCGCTCAGCGCTTACAGATCCGTAGAAAGGAGTCTTGTATTAACTTGCTTGGAATTAATGAATCTAATTCTCAAGTAAAGGATAAAAGACACACAGTGGAGAAGTCGCGAATAAATAGTAGTGAGTTCTCCTTTGATTTTTGGATCCTGAAATCATATTCAGGTTTTCACCCTGACTAGTCAGTGAATGTGACTGACTGGCGAATCCCAGACAACCTACCACTGGCAGATCCCTATTTCTACAAGCCACAAACCTTTCCAACTCTTTAAAAAAGCCTTCTTGGCTGAGTTGTTTCGGAAAGATATGTTTCTGCTCCCCAAATTAAAAATAGTTTGAGTTTGCAGTGAAGAGCTGCTATTGTCTATCGATAGGACCTTGCAAAAGTTTTGGTCACTGGAAGAAATTCCTTCTACCAAGAAAATTGCCACACGTCATGCCACAACCTGCTAAACAGCGGTTTTTGCCGCTTGAAAGAAGATTGTATCGTTACCCTGGGTTGAAGAAAATGTACTTGGAATTCATGGAAGTGTACCTCTCCATAGGTCATATGTCTCCTACTGACAATACTATTCCGTCTACTCCACCCTACGTTATTCCACATCAGTGTTTCGTGAGCCCTCAAGCTCCGTGTCGTGTTCGAAGCTTCGTTCAAGACGTCCTCACAGGTGGCCTTGAATGACACACCTGCACAGGCTTGCCTTGACTGCCGATGTTAAACAGATGTATCGCTAACGTTATTGTGTCCGACTTTTACATCGATGACTTATTGGCTGGTGCTGCATGCGTAAAGTAGCTAAGGGCAATAAAGTCCGAAGTGTCTCACGTTCTTCAGACCGCCGGGTTTAAGTTGACTAAGTGGTTTTTGAACTCACCCGAGATCACTGCATATGAGAGCACAGATAAACCCATAACAATCTCGGATTTAGAGTCGACAATGGCATTAGGAATCTCTTGATTACCTACTGACGATGCCTTAAGCTCAAAACATGCAATTCATTTGTGAATCTCCGAGCGACAAAACGGAACATATTATCGGTGACATCTAAGTTGTTTGACCGTCTTGGTTTGCTAAGTCCTATCGTCATAATAGGCAAGATCCTATTGCAGGAACTTTGGCTTAAAAAACTAGATTGCGATGAGTCGATTCCGTTGCATTTGGTAACAGAATGCAATATGTTAAAAAATACACTGTCTCAATTGGAAGACATATGTAAATCTCAGTTTGTGTATTCCGATCCGATGTCACCGGTTCAAATACATGAACCCTTTCGCTGTTTGCAAATCCGCCCAATTCAATACAATAAATACTTTAAGGGTTTATGTGCCCTGCATTTTGATCGTGGTATTGTATTGGGTATAATTTTGGATACATCTTGAGGCCACTAGCGACCGTGTCGGTCTCTGTGTAACAGCAGTTCAAATACTATCAACCATTAGTTTGGACTCACGGACTGACTTTCCAAAAGTCAAATATGCAACTGCCCTGGACTGGTTCCTTCTGATGAGTTTTCTCTATTACATAGCCACTTTGCTAGAATTTGCAGGTGTTCATTATTTTACTAGGTCTGATAACCTAGCTCGTGAGGTGGCTCAAAGGGGGCTTAGCTGAGGCCACCGGACGGGTCGCGGTTTGTGGATAGGGGAAGACCTACCTCGGTAGGTCAGCTGCGAATAAGCGGGCATTCCTTATCCCCAAATGCCTACTGGAAGTAATTCCAATCACGGAAAGGCAGCGGCCCAAAGGACTGGCCCTACCGGCTCTACAGCAGGTAATACCTGCAAGGTGGAAGGTCCCTGTGCGAACCCGAGGGGGTCCCATCCCGAATCCGGAGTGGGTGGCAATGCAACTCCCAAAGCTGACACCTTGGATAGGCAGCTAAGCAATATTGCGGCTGCCCGACCTTCTGGTATAGCGGAATGGGATGACTTGCCGTCCATAAGCGCCAAAGCCAAACGCTACACCTACGCCGATAAGAGGAGTCCTGGGCACATAGTTCATCGGCAAAGCCAGCCCATCAGCCGACTGGCTGAAGAAAGTGGAATTGGCCTCGGCTGTGCTCCCGGAGTTCACCTTAGAGCAGAAAAAGGTGGGTCCCCAAACTAAAAGGCAGCGCTTGCAGGAGACACCTGGACCGGTGGAAAAGCGCTCCAGAGTGCTGCCCAACGTCTCCTTTGCGCAGATCGGCAAGGAGAGGATGCTAATCGTCGTCCTCGACAAAGGCATCGCAGAGGAGGGAATACCAAGGAGTCAGTGGAAGTGGGTGGAAGCGGCACTAGCCGACCGCTGCTTCGATCTCCTCGACGTAGACCCAGGACCACCACCAGTCTACAAGGATATGGGGTGGTTCCAGAGCAACAGCAAGACAATTAACTTGCGAGAAAGCACCTAAATATCTTTCTGCTCCATAATTATAATTATTATAGGAAAATGACCCTCCCAACGACCTTGTTCGCAAACTAGCCAATAATAGCGAAGAGTCGTTCAGAGACCTGCCAATAGGTTGTGATGCCAATGCTCATCACACCCAATGGGGGAGCACGGACACAAATGTAAGGGGTGACTAACTTTTCAGCTTCATCCTGGACTCAAACTTATTTATTTGTAATCGGGGCAACGACCCCACTTTTATAATTAAAAATTGGCAGGACGTTATCGACCTCACGATAGTGCCAAACAAAGTATTAAACAGAATCAAGAGTTAGAAAGTCCTAGAGGACCATTCCTTCTCGGACCATTGGTACATCGAGACCGAGACCGTATACACCGACTATATCAATCCCAGAAAAACCAACTGGGAAATATATTGCACAACCCTGGAGAAACTACACCCTCCTAATGGCCCTATATGCCCGAACACGAAAGACGACCTAAGCCGTCTTGTGAACAGGTTCACGGAAGCATGCAATAAAGCCGTCAAGGCAGCATGCCCTCCTAACAGACCAAGGGGGAAGAAGAAGCCCCCTTGGTTGTGAAAACAGTTAGACATCCTCCGCAGAAGCTGCAGGACTCTCTTCAATAGAGCCACAAAATCTAACGAGGATACTCACTGGGCAGACTATAAAACCAGTCTAGCACTATATAAAAAAGAAAGGCAAAAAGAGCCTCCTGGCAAAAATGTTGCTCCGAGATCGAGGAAACGTCGCAGGCCGCAAGACTCCGGCAGGTTCTCTCAAAAACTGCCCCTTCGGTAGGTTACCTTAAAAAGAATGATGGTACGTGGACCAACTCCAGTGAGTAGTCCCTACACATTCTACTAGACACGCATTTCCCAGTGTGCACAACCATCGAGCCGGCACACCTCCCAGGAGAGGGACCGGTAACCTCAATGGACCAGATCCTAACAAAACGGGCCCGGACCAGGTAATCCAGTCCTAAATTCAGAAGGCCGGGGACACGCCATCAACTGGCTAAAATGTATCTTCAGGAAGATACTGGCGGTATGTACATTACCACAAGCTTTGCTTAAGGCTAGGATAGTTTTCATCCCTAAAGCAGGTAAAGCCTCACACTCAACCCCGAAAGCCGCTGGACCGGAGTCAACGTATAATTTAATTTCGAAAAAGTCTTCCGAATTTTCATTGGCGCCCGAGCAGGGACATAGGCATTCAGCATTTTCGTGGAAATTCGCAGTGACCTACAGTGCATCTTCGTTGCCTCGGCACAAGTCATTGCTTTCTGTTCTGTTGCGAATAGAGCTCTAGCTGGCTGGTTGCGCCTCTATTTGGTCACTGGTCTCAATTTTTGGTACCTTTTTGAATTGGAATACCAATTAAATAAAATTTAAAGCAATAAAATGAACCAAAGTGAACAGCCAGAAACATAAAATAGTTATATGTGGAATATTTTTCAAATGAAGAAAAGTGCAAATTGATGAGGGTTTACTGTACTCGCTAATCATTTTGCGAAGTACCGCTTATTGGTGCTGCCTTTACTTCGGTAACGCTATCGTTGCGCCAAATTGTGCATAATTTGGCGGCATTTGGTTGTGTGCATTGGCAGCATAATTTGTGTTTGTTTCGCTGAGTTAACCCTCTGATGCCCATACATAGTTTTTTGAAAACATTTTAATGTGTACATTAGCATGATAATTGTCAACTTTTCCGTTTCTGCCGTTGAAAATTTATCTATTGAAGCCGATACAATTTTTTGTGGAAATTTCTTGTTTTTTCGTTCTGTTGTAAATCAATTACGTTGAACTTTGTGACGGCATAGTTTTTGCATACCTTGCAGTATATGGGTTAACCATTGTCCAATCCCAGTGCATTACTTTTCGACCCTCTTGAATTAAAAGAAAGTGCCAGAATGAGTGCCAAAAGAAGGAGGGGGTTCAAAAGTCCTGCAAAAGTTAGTGACAGCAATGCAAAGACACGATACGGTGATGGGCGATCTAAGGCGTGTGAGAACGGTATTTGAAGAACAAACTATTTCGCTCAACTCTCTTAAAATTAAATGCAGACTCGAACAGACCGAAAATTATTGTAAAATGTTGATGGATATACAGGAAGACGTGGATTGTTTAAATCCCAATAACAATCTACGAGCATCGGTCGAGGATATGAGCTGAGTGTAAAAACTTTATAAGCCTTTTCGAGAGTTTGGTGCATAGTGACCCAATATTAACAAATGTGGAAAAATTTAACCACTTACTGTCATTGACGATGCATTGGTAACAGTTAAGGCGTGACGAAAATGATTAGAAAGCTCTTGATAGTTTGAAGGATGTTTACGACAAAAAATATTTGATCTTTTCTGATACTGTTTCATAGTTGTTTGACATTCCCAGCACAACAAAAGCTTCTGCTTCATTCCTAAGGTCTCCCATTAACACGGTGTCAGCTATCTATTCCTCTCTGCAGTCGTTAGGAAGTGAAAGAGACATAAATAGCGCGATGCTAATTCACATAGCATGTCTAAAATAGATCCCACAACGAAGTATCGGTTCGAAGAGCAACTGGATTAAGATAATCTACCATCTTGGTCCGAGTGCACAGCCCAGTTGAATCGGGGCTATCAGCATATAGCTGCCGAAGAGTCAAGTGAAGGACCCACTTAATCTTTAGTTTCATGTGCAAAGACGGATAGGCCAGCTGATTCGAAATGTAGCTATTGTCAAGCGGGGAATCATACCATAAGCAATTGTCAATCGTTTAGTGCTCTTTCTGTTCTTCAACGGTTCGATATCACCAAGCAACTCCGACTGTGCATAAATTGTTTGAAGCCAGGTCATACAGTGACGAGGTGCAAGACAGCAATATGTCGAGAGTGCTCTAAGCCCCAAAACACTTTGCTTCATCGATACGGAGTAGAGCCACAGCCAAATGGGCCTAGTTCTGCGCCTGTAGAACATTCGTCATCGTCTGAGCCTTAGACAGCTAATTCTAGTCACGTTGCTAGTGCTGGCCAGGTTATTCTTGCTACCGCTGCTATAAAGGTGCGAGATCGGTCCGGACAATTTCAGTATGCACGGGCACTTCTAGATTCCGGCTCCCAAATTAATTTTATGTCCGAGGATCCAGCACAGCGCCTAAGACTACGCCGTGATGATTCCTGTCTTAATATGACAACTGTTGGAAAAAATTCTTCCGTCATAAAGCACAAGATTCATACTTGTGTCCAATCTCGTATCAACGCTTACAACATTGATTTCGATTTTTGGGTTATAAGGTCGTCAATTTCGCCCAATGGAAGATACCAGCAAACCTTCAGCTAGCAAACTTAGCTACTTATTGATAGGGGCAGAAACCTTTTTTGAGTTAATGTGTGGAGGCCAATTAAAGGCAAGTTCCGAACATCCATCAATCCAGAAAACATTGTTGGGATGGATTGTATCAGGAAAATATAAAGCATCAACGCAGCATATTGTATGCAATATCGCTGTTGGTAGCGATCATTGTTATCTCGACTCTCTAGTGGAGCGCTTTTGGGAATTGGAACATGTCTCAGAGAAGTCGAAGGCTGTACATACAGCTGAACAATTGGCAAACTTGCAATGGATCCGTGTTTGCATGACATGTATATGATGTTTATAATGGAGTATCTCATCCTTGGCCTTATGTCATTAATTCCAGTCACTCTTCCAGGACACCATTACTTTAGTCCACATCAATATATCCTGAGACCTGATAGTAAAACCACCAAGCTACTCGTCGTTTTCGATGCATCGAGCAAAACGTCGACTTCAATTTCATTAAATGAGACTTTGATGATGCGTGCAACTATACAGAGGGAGCTTTACGCAACTCTTGCCCGATTTCGATTAAATCGTTTTGCGCTCACAGCTGACATCTCCAAAATGTTTAGGCAAGATCAGGTCGCCGAAGAACACCGAAATTTCCAATTGATTCTGTGGAGGGAGAAGGCTAATCCTGTTGTTCAAACGTATCGCCTGAACACGGTTACTTATGGGACAGCCTCAGCTCCATTTCTGGCCATCCGCTGTCTCGTCGAATTGGCAGACGTTTATGCTGAGTCTCATCCTGTTGCATCACAAGTCATAAAAAGTGAGTGCGCAGCACTCCTGTTATCCACTTTATGGGCTCAAGTAAAACCGCTTCTGAACAAATTCATGATCGAAAGTGTAAACTTTTGGTCGGACTCCCAAGTCACCTTGTACTGGCTGGAAAGGGATCCGGCAGCAACGTTTGTGGCAAATAGGGTTGCTGAAATCCAGGAATCTTCAAGTGGTGTGATTTGGCGGCACGTTCCTACTGAGCAAAACCCAGCCGATTTAGTGTCACGTGGATCAGACGTAGACGGTGTAAAGTGCTCATTGTGGACTGATGGTCACCAATTCCTGCTCAGGAATTCTAAGGAGTGGCCATGTCTACATCAGGTTGAGTTGTCCCCAGAAATGGAACGGTCGGAAAACAAGAGGTGTTTGGCGACACATTCAGTGGCAAAGTGTCAGGCCAATGAGTTCATCGAGTTGATTGAAAGTTGCTCTTCTTTTGAGAAATTGCTTCGGATTATGGCGTATGTAAACCGGTTCCCACAAGGAAGCAAGCGTAGTCGAGAGGTCGTTCTGTCAGCTAAAGAACTTAAGGTCTCATCACCTGTCACCGCATCTCCAGCGACTCAACTCTTTCATACATTCGAGCGAGCTCGACGGAGTAACGCTTCGACTGATTCGTGTGTGATGCAGGTTGCTCAACGCAGAAATTCCATACGACGGCAAATTTCCTCTGCTGCTGTCGCAGAAGTCGCAGTTCGTGACGCTCTATTTTCGCAATTTGCATCGGACTCACTATCATGCAGGCACCAAAGTCATGGTTTCGTTACTAAGGCACCAGGTCTGGCTAATTAATGCTCGAGAATCATGCACAAGGATCCTAAGAAATTGTGTGAACTGTGTCCGATACAAGCCAGTCCTACAGGGACAGATCATGGGAAACTTGCCAGCTCATAGAGTGCGAAGAGCTCGCCCCTTTTTGATTTGTGGGGTAGATTTCTGCGGCCCATTCTAGGTGTCACGCAAGAGACAGGCCCCCTATTAAGACATATGTAGCCGTCTTCGTCTTTTTTTTTATCAAAAGCTGTTCATCTGGAGCTTGTTGCAGATTTATCCTCAGATAGTTTTGTATCTGTTTTTTCGAAAGGTTCATCGGGAGAAGCACTAACGCCAGGGCACCTGCTGATCGAGCAGCCGCTTCTTTCGCTGCCGCCCGAATCAGATCAAGACGACAGATGCAGCAGGGGAAGCATCAGTTTTGGCAGGGCTGGTCCAAGGTAGTCTGATTAGCCTGCAGGAGCGTCAGCAGTGGGCCTCCAAAGGGCCAGACTTGGACATTGGCTGTCTGGTGTTCGTCCACTAAGACAAAACACCGCCACAGAAGTGGACCACATGAGTGGTGGCCGCAATCGTGGGAGAAGATGACAGAGTATGCATGGCCGATGTGCGAACACCCACAGGCATAATTAAACGCCCCATAAACAAACTGGAAAAACTGCCAATAGACGGTTGAAGCACCAGAGGTCTTCAACGGGGCCGGAATAATGTAGCAGCAGAACTTAATTACACTACTACATAACTAACTACATAGCTTGGCGTGTGCGAGGATGTGAGCAAAGCTTTTGTTCTCAAACGCGGCGCTCTTGTACTGCTCTCTGAGCATGCAAGATCGGCTCTGTGTTGGAGTCGGGGAGTCAAGGATAGCAAGTTACTATTGCTATCTCTGGCTGCGACCAGTCGAATAAATACTTTGAAGTCGACCACTTGTTTTATTGTTCTGCTATTTCCTGAAAATTTGAAGTCAAAAAAATCGCAACTAGAGCCCGCTGGACCGGATTAAACGTATAATTTAATTTAGAATCGCGCGGACTGGGATTAAATTCCTCGAAAACGGAACTTGTGTTATTCACAAATAATACAAGGTCCCGCCCCTCAACCCCCAATACTAAATGGAAACAGGCTCTCCTTCAGCGATAGTGCCAGATACTTAGGGTTGGTAATTGAAAAAAAGCTTAATTGGAACCTGAATGTCAAGGATAGAGTGAAGGCAACGACAGCACTCTACAATTGGGGCCCCTAAACTGGGGCATGAACCCAAGCATAGTCCAATGGATATATCTAGCAATAGTCAGACCTACGGAGCTACCATGTGGTGGCCTGCCCTAGGTTAGGTTAGGTTCAGGCGGTAGCCTGGAGAGTGATGAAACCCTCCCAAGCTCACTTGGACCTGTAGAAGGTCCGTTGTGATGCCGCATGGGCGTGTGACCCTTCCCAATGCCTAAAAACCGTGGAGAACAGGCTGTTGCAAATTAAGGGCAGTCCCATCCTGAAGCTTGGATGAATCTCGACAGGGTCCCCGGTTTGATTTCGGACAGGTCCGAAATGTCCGTGTGGAAAGCGGCCCCGAGAATACGAAGACGACGATTTCCAAGGGCCGGGCATTGGCAGAAGAAGTGGGGGACCGATTCCTCCTCTTCCTCGTCGCGACAACTCCTGCAGGAGTCATTATGAGGAATGAGGCATGAGTGCCGATCTGCCAGTGTCCCGTAATGGCTCGAGTAACTGCAGAGCACTGTGCTCTGCTGAGTCTATACAGCTCGGCTGAGCGCTTCTTCGATCGATACCCATATTAGGAAGAGATCTAACTGCTCTGCGATCTCGTGCAGAGACCTGCGGCAGTCATTTACAGTCGCTGAGTTCGACGATATTGAGCCTAGAGCTTTAATAGCTGCTTGGCTGTCCGAGAAAACGCACACTAAGTGCGTGTCTAGAAGTAGTTTGGAGACGATGGAAATGGCCTCCTTGATGGCTACTACCTCCGCTTGGAACACACTGCAGTGATCCGGGAGCCTGAAGCAATGACTGATGTTCAGCTCGCTGCAGTAGACTCCGCCTCCCACGCGCCCGTCTAGCTTTGAGCCATCAGTGTAGAAGTGTACTGCATTTGCGGGTCCTGGTTCGCCCATCTCCCAGTCCTCCCTAGGTTGGATTGATACCTGGAAAGGCGTCGAGAGGTGATCACTAGGGATACAATAATCTGTCCTCTCTGGTAATTGCGGGAGTCTCGTCAGGATTCCCGAGTGCCCAACCGCGGACGCTTTCCACAGTCTGGCTTCTCTCATTCTGAGTGCGGAAAGTGTTGCCACCTTCTTTCTCATGAGATCTATGGGGAGGAGGTCCAGCACAGTATCCAGGGCTTCCCCTGGAGTAGTGCGTAGACCGCCATGGTATAGCATGCTATAGCAACATCTTCCGTATACGCCACCACGCGGCAGCCACCCCCCTCTATCTCCCGCAGCAGTTCGTTCACTGCCACGTTCCATAGGAGGGGCGAGAGGACTCCGTCCTGCGGGGTGCCTCTACTGACAAATCTGGTGAACGTTGACGTCCCCAGTGATGCCTCAACCGTCCTGCATTGTAGCATGTAGAACACCGACCAGTCGTGGACTACGTCCAGCGATGAATCGCAAAATCTTCTCCTAAATACTCACTTCCCTGGCTGCGATGAAAACAGACCCAACTACTTCGCGCCTCCTTCTGTCGTCTCAAATGCCCTCCTGAGCCTGCTAAGCCAGGAGAACATTTCCTGGGCGATCAGAAGTTTTAAGCCTTACAAGTCCGCGGGGCCAGACGGCCTTTTCCCTGCCCAACTGATTCACGTTCAGTCCAAAGTCGTATTCATACGCAAGGCAGGCAAGCCCTCGCACACTGCCCCAAAAGATTTTAGGCCCATTAGTCTGTCGTCTTTTCTTCTAAAAGCGATGGAACGGCTCCTGGGGCTGCATCTCACAGCGTCTATTCCGTCCAGTCTACCCTCAGACTCCCAGCATGCCTATCGGAACGGAAGATCCACCAAAACGGCTCTACACTCGATCACATCGACCATCAAAGCGTCCCTTAACCTTACGGAGTACACCCTCGTACCCTTCCTCGACATAGAAGGCGCTTTTAACAACATCCTTCCGACCGCCATCACGGGCGCACTGACGGTTCTGGGAGTTGACTTCCGGACAGTGAGCCTGATCGATCAGATGCTACAACGGAGGACGGTTGAGGCATCACTGGGGACGTCAACGTCCACCAGATTTGTCAGTAGAGGCACCCCGCAGGGCGGAGTCCTCTCGCCCCTCCTATGGAACGTGGCAGTGAACGAACTGCTGCGGGAGATAGAGGTCGCGGACGCGGACGCGGACGATGTTGCCATAGCATTCTCCGGAAAATTTCCGCAGACGTTGTGTGAGTGCATGACAAGTACTCTCACGAAAATGTCGAAATGGGCAGACAAATGCGGTCTAAGCGTCAACCCGTCTAAAACGGAACTGGTGATTTTCACTAGGAAGTACAAAGTGGCTTTAAGTCCAGCGTGAATCAGTTGGGCAGGGATGATGCCATCTGGTCCCGCAGACTTGTATGGTTTGAAGCTTTTGATTGCCCAGGAAATGTTCTCCTGGCTAAGCAGGTTCATGATATGACTTGAGGCAACGGAAGGAGCCGCGATGCAGTGTGGTCTGTTTTCAACGCAGCCGGGAAAGTGGGTGAAATTTTAGAATAGTTTTTCTAAATACAAAACCGAAAGTTCTTGGGTGACTGCAATTTTTTATTTAATACGACGAAAGAAAAGGGGTGCGTGCGTTCGATTTCAAGGGTTTTTCTCGACTTCTTTTCAATATATTCCAACAATTTCTTCTAAGCCTACCTTACCTACGGTGGCAAAGCGGGGCGAATTCGCCAAGAGCGAGAGAACGAGCTTTTATTGCGCTCCCGCTTTGCCCTAGCCTTACTTACACTAGACTTCATGAAATACTATCCTAATAACAATTATTAATATTCAAATGACGCTACACCGGCCCCGTTGAAGGCCTGGAAGGCTTCAAACCATTGGCAGAAGCGCCAATTTGTGTATCGGCCTCCTGAACGTGGCTCCGCTGCTCGTCCTTAGCTCGACCACTCTGACCCTTCCGTCCTGCCCGGCGGTTGTGCCGACCACCCTTCCTAGGAGCCACTGTTGAGGGGGCAGGTTGTCCTCGGCGACGATTACTAGGTCGCCTTCCTTTATGTTTGGCTCCTCCTGGTGCCACTTGCATCTGATTTGTAATCCCAGCACATACTCCCGGGACCATCGCTGCCAGAACATTTGCCTGGCTGACGAGACAAGCCGCCATCGCTTTAAGCAGCTCAGACCCTCCTGGTCCGGGGTCCTGGGTGCTGGGGGTGCGATGAGCGGCCCGCCTGTCAGCAGGTGCCCGGGAGTCAGCGCGTCTCCGTCGCTTGGGTCTGGGCTTAGGGGTCCTAGCGGGCGCGAGTTGAGCACTGCCTCGATCCCGACCAGCACGGTCTCCAGCTCCTCTGCGGTGAGGAGAGCGCTTCCGATGGCGCGTAGGAGTAGGCCCTTGGCAGACTTCACACCGGCCTCCCAAAGTCCGCCCATGTGCGGTGCTCGAGGCGGTATGAAGGCAAACTCGCACCCGCTTCTTGACGCAAATTCGCGTATCGCGTCCGCTTCCGCCTCCATCTTCCTCCGCAGTTCGCTGAAGTGGCGACTTGCTCCGACGAAATTTGTCACGTTGTCGCAGTTCACGCGTTGCGGACATCCTCGACGACCGACGAACCTTTGGAATGCCAACAAGAAGGAATTAGTCGTCAAATCGGAAACAATTTCTAAATGAACCGCCTTGGACGCAAAACAGACAAATAACGCTATGTAGGACTTATAAGGGGGCCTTCCACGAATTTTCAGAGTCGTATAGACTGGGCCACAAAAATCAACGCCACATACTGAAAATGGGCGGAGAGCACGGAGCCGGTCTGCGGGTAAGTTGCCCATCATTTGGGTCTGGAGTAGCGGCTTGCATTTAAAGCAACGAATACACGACCTAACTGTCGCCCTGCAGACCGCCTGAGCATTCACTATCCAAATGCGCTGTCTAAGGATACTCACGAGTGCTCGTGGGCCGGCATGAAAATTCGTTTGATGCAGATAGCGAACGTATGTCCTCACAAACTGCGAGCGTTTTGTCAATAACAAAGGAAACTTGGCATTATATGACATAGGAGCGTTAACTAGTCGCCCCCCAACTCGCAACAACGAAAAAGAGCACCATGTCCCAGCCTCTTCATGGATGAAGGGATTCAAGCGCTGAAGACTGGGGCCTAACTTGGTGCCTTTACGAACCCTCTCAATATCTTCTTGAGACTCATTTTTCTGTGTTATTTCGACTATTTTTAGAAACGCCTCGTCGTATTCTACGGATGACGGAATTTTTCCAAAGTTGAGACTTTTGTCTTTGCATTTTCGGATGAAGCGGAACACGAAAACGAACACTCTTAGCAGTTTGAGGTGTGACGAGTATCCCTCGATTACATCCACTAAGTAATTTGGCTTGGTCATTCCGACCGATTTCTTCCGACTTTCCATCTGTATCTCTTCTTCGGAAAGCTCGAAGTGTGGATTTCTGGGCCAGCTCTCTTCTTCAAACTTTAAGAACTCTGGTCCTCCAAACCAGATCGACTGCACGATTTCCTCTACGTCACAACCTCTCGAAACTATGTCTGCTGGGTTCTGTTTTGTTGGCACATGCCGCCACGTAGCTTCACTTGACCACTCTTGAATCTCCGCTACTCGGTTCGCAACGAATGTCGACAACGACGAAGGGTGGGATCTGATCCAATGAAGAGTAACTTCTGAATCTGACCAGAATATCATTTTATCAATTGGAACCTTGAGCAGGGATTTGATTCGGTGACAAAGGTCTGCTAGAAGGTGAGCGGCACATAACTCAAGCCTTGGAAGCGTTTTCGTCTTGAGTGGCGCTACTTTCGACTTTGCAGTCAACAAGGAGACCTTGAAACCTTCTGCAGTCTGTCTACGGATATAGACGCAGGCTCCATAAGCTCTCATGGATGCGTCGGCAAAGGCATGTACTTGAATCGGTGACATGGGATCAGTATGCACAAATCGAGGTATGGTAATCTTCTCCAACTGACCCAAGGATTCTTTTAATAAGTTCCATGCTGTTTCCAAGTTCATTGGAATTGACTCATCCCAATCTAGCTTGTTGAGCCAAAGCTCCTGCAGTAGGATCTTTCCCTTAATTACTAAAGGACTTAACAAGCCAAGGGGGTCAAACAGCTTTGATGTCACCGATAAGATGTTCCGTTTTGTCGCTCGGAGACCCATAACTGACGTGTCAATTTGGAACTTAAAGACGTCTTCGTGTGGCAGCCACGATATTCCTAACGCCTTAGTTGACTCTGAGTCCGAGATCGTTATCGGTTTAACTGTGCTCTCGGATGCGGTGACCTCAGGTGAGTTCGAAAACCATTTAGTCAATTCAAACCCAGCGGTTTGAAGAACCTGAGCCACATCAGACTTAATTGTCTTTAACTCCTCTACGCAACCAGCACCAGTCAACATGTCATCGACATAGAAGTCGGAGTCGATAACTTCAGCAGCTTTAGGGAATGAGAGTTTTGCAGACTCACTCAACCTCTTCAAACACCGAATTGCCAAAAATGGGGCTGGTCCAGTCCCATATGTTACGGTGTTGAGCTGGTATATTCTCAAGGACTCAGACGGGTCTCTTCTCCACACTATGAGCTGGAATTGTCTATCCGCATCAGCGACCCAGACTTGGCGATACATCTTCTTAACATCGGCTGTCAAGGCGTACCTGTGTAGTCTGAATCGGAGCAATGTCGAATACAGCTCATCCTGTATCGTAGGACCGACCATCAATATGTCGTTCAAGGCCACCTGAGAGGACGTTTTACAAGACGCATCGAAAACGACGCGGAGCTTGGTCGACGTGCTTTGAGGCCTCAACACACACTGATGTGGAATGAAATAATGTGGAGTTTTGGGGATTGTGTTGTCTGTGGTAGACATGTGACCCAAGGAGAGGTACTCTTCCATGAACTCCAAGTACATTTTCTGCAACTCGGGGTCACGAGACAATCTTTTTTCAAGCGATAAAAACCGCCGTTTAGCCACTTCAAAGGAGTTGCCTAAGATACTGGGATCTGATTTGAACGGCAGTCTTACTTCAAACCGACCTGAAGGCACGACCTGAGTAGTCCTTCTATAATGCTCTTCACATAACTTGTGTTCAGGAGATAAAGACTTTTTAGAAGACGGCAATTCTTCCAGTGACCAAAACTTTTGTAATGTATTGTCGATGTGGATCACTGACTCTTCTCGACAACTCAAAAAATTCCGAGCTTCTTGGGTGGCAGTCACCTTTGGAGTGTATCTGCCCGACACAATCCAGCCGAGAAGCGTTTTCTGCAGAGTTGGATAGTCAGGACCTTGTCGAATCTGACCAACAGATAGAAGTTCGAAAAATGTTTCTGCACCTATCAACATATCTATCTTCTGTGGCTTGAAGAAATATGGGTCTGCAAGTGGTAAGTTCTTCGGGATTTTCCAGTCACTCACGTTAAGTGTCTGATCAGGGTGATACCCCGAAATGGACCTTAGAATCCAGAAATCAACCGAAAACTCACTACCAGTAATTCGCGACTTCACCACCGTGTGTATCTTTTTCTTGACTTGTGAATTGGATTCACCAATACCAAGCAAGTTGATACACGACTCCTCCCTACGGATCTGTAAGCGCTGTGCTAAGTCCTCAGTTATAAAATTGGTTTGAGACCCCGAGTCAAGCAGAGCTCGGGCCAAAACATGTTCACCATTATTTGTTCGGACGCTTACGATCGACGTAGCCAGAATAACTCTATCCATAGCTGTCGCATGGAGAGCATGCGAAGTGGAAGGTTGATTCTGATTGGGAGGAGGAGAAGAATTCTCTGGGGGTGATGGTAACGCTAGACTTTTATTCGCCACTGTGTACCTATGCAATAAGGTATGGTGTGAGCAGCCACACACTCGACACTTCTTAGCTTTGCATCGTACTACAGAGTGGCCTGGCTGCAGACAATTGATGCACAAGGATGCAGTTTTTGCGAATTCGAACCTTTGCATTACTGCTAGCCGACCAAATGGACTGCACTCTGTCAACAAATGGCCTTTCGCATTGCAGTAGCTGCATTGTTGATTTTTAGTATTCGCGGTGGAACACGCGAATGAGCTCCGATTATGCTGCTTGCTTGGCACAGCTTTCTGCTCCTGCTTTGGTTTGTCCGAATTTTCGGCCGAAAGATGCTGATGTCTGCGATTAAGCAACCTTTCACAGTCCGTCCAAAGTGGCAGTTTGTCATAATCGAGCTGTTCTTCCCATTTCTCTTTGGTCACCGGATCGACTCTGCTCAAGACGAGATGAATAATCATCGCATTCGAGATCTTTTTATCATCGCCTATCGACAACAACGAACCATATATGGATGAGGCGGTATCGATAAGGTTCCTTAAGGACGATGCTGATTGCTGGGTCATTTTGGGAAGATTAAATAGAGCATCAATGTGATTTTTAAAGATCAGACAATCATTATCGTAGACCCGTTTTAAGCTAGCCATTGCTTTCTCGTAGTTGGTCTCGGTTACTTGGAAAGCCCTAACTGTTCCCAACGCTTCACCGGAGAGACACGAAAGCAAATGGTTGAACTTTTCGATAATTGGAATGCTTTGGTCATTATGAACTAGAGTCTCAAATAAACCTATGAAGTTTTTAAAGTCCGAAAAGTTGCCGCTGAACTGCGGCAGAGCTAACTTCGGAAGGCGAGCACGAGTTGGGCCACCATAAGCTGGTACTGCCTGTATTGTCTCATCAGCTGTCTTTAATGCGCAAATGAGAGACATTAATTTTGCCTTTGTGACAATTGAGAGTTCTTCCAACTCGACTCCAAATTCATCGTCAATGTCTATATCTTCAATCTTCTCTTGAAGTTCGCGTGCCGTGTCAATGCTACGCATCAGCGTTTCGAGTCTGCACTCGAGCTCCGTCAATACCAGCGGAATATCCCCCGCTTCTAAACGGTCCGCTAATAAACGAATGCCTTTGACACGGCAACTGCGCTTTTTCTTCAGCTCTTCAAGGACGATATTGTTGGCTTTTGAGGTCATATTGATGCTCAATACAAGCAACTGAAGGCGAAAGATCGTTTCTAATAATCGTATTTAATGCCGAGGCACTCAATGAAATAATGGGTAATTGTACCCAAACGAGGTGAAAAACCAATATACCCGAAAAATTTAGGGTAGAGCGTCGCTTGGCTGGCGCATACACGAAAACCACACAAGAATACCAACGAACTGTACTGGTGACAAGCGAAAACGAAAAATTTCACCGCTGCAGTTCTGAAGAATTAATGTTGTGTATGCGGATGAACCGACAACGACCGACTTTGTCTTAATTTATAATTGGATCCTACTGACACCAAACGAATATACCCGACGAAAACAGGGTAGCGCGTCACTTGGTGTTTGGTTTGGATCAAGCGCGCCAAACAAAAGAACAACGATAAGCAACGGTGAAGAGCGAAAGCGAGACGAAAAAATTCACCGCTGCAGCTGCGTATTGGTATGCGTGCTTGGCCAACGACCCAACTATACATATATTTGACACAACGAAAACGAGAAAGGGGAAAGGGGCGACAGCGATTGCAGTAAAAATGAGTTATGTATATGTGTAGTTATTGCGTCCAAGAGGGTTAGATGTACATATGTATGTATATATGTATTAATATATATGCTCAACTCTAACTACAGCATGCAATCTAGCTCTACTATGTCATACGTATGTGCCAAGAATTGAAAGCGAGGTGCAATTGTTTCAGCACAAGACAATAATTGCGAGTTTTTTTTTAATCTTTCGTCTTCACTCGAGCTTTCAATTTTTTGCACAAATACCTCTTGGGAAGATAGGAAATTCCAGGTGCTGTACTCTCCTCTTGTATATGTAGCTGCAGACAGGGTATTGCACGACCGACGCGGTGATTTTTAGTTTGGTTTGTTTAGTTTGTATTTGCACACACGTCGCGGTCACTTTGGCAATTTAGCTGCAGCACATATGCATGTACATGTATGTATGTATGTACAATAGATTTTGGCTATTTATGTATGTATCTTCACTGTGTCACTGTCACTTTTTGCCTTTCCACTTGAATTAATATATACGTTTAAATTGCGAGTCCACCCGGGGGCGCCATGAAATTTTAGAATAGTTTTTCTAAATACAAAACCGAAAGTTCTTGGGTGACTGCAATTTTTTATTTAATACGACGAAAGAAAAGGGGTGCGTGCGTTCGATTTCAAGGGTTTTTCTCGACTTCTTTTCAATATATTCCAACAATTTCTTCTAAGCCTACCTTACCTACGGTGGCAAAGCGGGGCGAATTCGCCAAGAGCGAGAGAACGAGCTTTTATTGCGCTCCCGCTTTGCCCTAGCCTAACTTACACTAGACTTCATGAAATACTATCCTAATAACAATTATTAATATTCAAATGACGCTACAGTGGGTGTTAAGAAGAAGATTTAGCGACTCATTGCTGGACGTTGTCCATGATTGGTCGGCATTCTTCAGGTAGCCCAGAGTGGGTGTAGTCTTCGAGAGAACTTTGCGGAACCGCGAGGCTTCTGAGTTATTCTCAATGTCGCTACAGAACTTACGCCATGTGGCGCGTTTGGCTTTCCTCAGTTCTTTATTGTAAATTGACAGACTGGCCTTGTAATCGGCCCAGTACTGCTCAACGTTTTCAGCCTTAGCTTTATTGAAGAGTCTCCGGGAGGCTTTCCGGAGTTCCCTCAGTTTCGGATTCCACCATTCAGGTTTCTTCCGGCCTCTGCTCTTGTCAGAGCGGCAGGATTTATCGAGCGCCTCATTGCAGGCGTCGGTAAATAGTTTAACAAGATGAGTCGTGGCTTCCCTGGAAATCTTCTCCTCAGGTGGAGTCTCAGGGAGAACACGACAGAGGTGGTCTGAGTACCGAGTCCAGTTTTCCGCCTAAGGTTCCGGAATTGAGCTGGTCTCGGTAGTGAAAAAGAGAATACGGTTTCCAGGTACCTGTGGTCCGCGAAGGAGTGCTCTTCCAGGACCGTCCACGATACGATGTTCCCTGTAACTCATGAGAGGCAAGTGTGAAGTCCAGGACCTCCATGCGGTTTTTAATAATGAAGGTGGGATCACTCCCCCTATTTAATAGGACCATCTGAGTGGTCAGTAAATAGGTGAGAAGGTACTCACCCCTTTCGTTGGTGTCGGTGCTTCCCCAATGGCAGTGGTGTGCATTGGCGTCGCACCCTACGATTAGGCCGGTGTCCTTGGCCTCGCAGTCTGTGATTAGCGCCCTGAGCGCCTGTGGAGGGAGGTCTGGTTGGTTGTGACCCATGTACGTGGAGCAGATTCTCAGTGAGCACCCCTGGCCTTCGAGGCTCACTGCTGTTTGGTCTTCATTGCTAAAATTTGGGAGCAAAAATAAGCGCAAATCTCTTTTTGCAAGGATGCAGGTGCGAGTTTTACTTGCGGTGTCAGCTACGTATAGCTTATAGTCAGGAGTCCTCAGACCAGAGACCCTGTTTCCGAGGAACCAGGGCTCCTGAATGAGGACTATGTCGGCTCCACCCTTGGCTAGGTGGAGCAAGAGAGCAGCGCATGCTGCCTTACAATGGTGGAGGTTTATCTGCAGGAGTATCAGTGACATTCCTGAGGTTCACCTCCACCATTGTCTTGTCGTGGTCGGTCTCCGAAGAGTCCAGCTCCTCCCCGACTCCGATGTGCTTGAGATCCCTAGTAAGATCACTCACGTCTGACACGTAACCATCTAGGATGTCATCCGACACCACTGATGTCACGTCCGATACCGACACAGGCTTGTTCTCCATGCTAGGGATCTCCGGGGGCTCCAGGTCTGTACGGTACTGCGACTACCTTCTTATAGCCGTAGTCCAAGTGCCCTCCGTGTCGTGGAGAAGTCTAACCGACTCCTCGGTCAGGACGAGGATAATTTGGCGCCTCTGCCCGTTGGTCTCCTCTACCTTGGCCACCTTCCAATCGGCTGTGGGAAGGTGAGGGTTGCAGACCTGCAGAATCCGGAGAATCTTATCCGGCTCTGCAGGCTTCGCCGAGACCCACGCTCTGGCCCTCGTCTTGCTGGGGATGTCCTCCCACTTCACGGCCTCCAGCTGGGCTCCTGGGTAGACCTCCTTGAGCGATGCTACCGCCTTCGCGTAGAGAGGCGCCGAGCGAGCATCTTGGCAGGCAATGGCTTTCACCCTGCCTTGGTGCCACCCGGCGTCCTCACACTTGGGCGGTGGTCCTCATTTTTCGGCAACTCCTGGAGGAAGCGGTCTTGGAGCTCGTTTTCCACGAGGTGCCATTTGTCCCGAGGAATCTGCCCGTCTTTAGAGCCCCTATCTACGACTCCAATCAGGGGTTTTCCTCTCGTCACCTCGGCAATCGAGCGGTTGGCGGCCCGATTGGGTTTTCGGTCCACTCCTCGCAGCACCTGCTGCCTCGAGACGGTGGACTGACTTAGTCTCCTTCGCCGTCTTTTTGGGCACAGGTTTCCCAGATGCGTTTGTAGAGGGATGGGCTTTTCCCTCCGGCACTTTAGGAGGAGTGCCGAGCTCTTTTGCGTTGTTTTTTGTCTGTATATTTAGATTTGGCATATTTGGTCCCACGAGTAGGCGGGAAGGGGTTAGTCGCCCGGGGCATAGCCCACGTGCCCCGGGAAGCCTTATTAAAACTGGAGGTCGGCAGGTACCCAGAGTCCGTATATAAGCTACCGAGCATCCGCTCGGCCATGCATCCCTCGGCATATGACAGTGTCACCTTGGATTGGGGTTATTTCACTGAGAGTTTTCTTCTCTCCGACCGACTACAACTAGCCAGCATCCTGGCAGAGACATGACCGTACCAGGACCTGTTTCCAGCCGCCCTCACGGGGAGAGTATAGTCGCACTTCCGACGGTGTGTACAGTTACGGCGGGTGCCGGTTCGCTCGTGCCCACCTGTATCCTATGACGCGGAGCACAGTCGCCTTGGATCCAGGGCAAGCCATGAATCCGAGGCGCCTGTGCCCCGTTCCGAGTCTACAGTTGTGACGAGCCGACCCGACATCCGTTTATCCCCCTGTAGCACAGCCTGGCCTGCCCTATCAAAAAGGACAATCAACAATCAGCTGAGCAAAGTTCAGCGAACTGCCGCCCTTTGCATCAGTGGAGCTCTTCGAACCACTCCAAATGATCCGCTGAACGCCATGTTATGCCTCCAGAGCCTTGACCTTGCAGGAAAAGAGCGGGCAGAAGTGGCGGCAATACGTCTTAGAGACTCTGATCAAGTGGTACCTCAGCAAATGGGACACTCATCCATTCTAAATAACAACAACATTGTCCCAGTAAGAACGGACAATCGAGTTCCAGGGGAGTACACAGAGACTCCCGTCAACACTATCATCGCCCACAGAAACGAATGGCTCGAGAGACTCCCAGGCCCAAATGGTGCCATAAGCATCTTCACGGATGGCTCGAAGCTGGACGGTAGGGTCGGAGAAGAAATCTACTCTGAACAGCTAATCATAGAGTGCCTTATGGCTTCCTTATTCCTTCAGGCTTCCAGCCCAGCTAAACATCTATAGTGACAGCCAAACTTCAATCAAATCACTTAATGCGATTCCGTCTTACGCGACCACCATGGCAAACTGCCGCAAATCTCTGCAAACTAGGCAGGAAAAGGTGCAGCGCAGTCATACGTTCCCTTACAGGGTACTGGCTAATAGGCACCCACGCTAACAGGCTGGGTGCCCCACATAATGGACAGTGGAGACAGTGGAACACCTGTTCTGCTCCTGTCCAGCTCTCAGCAGAAGAAGGCTACAACACTTAGGCTCTGCCTTTCTAACCGACATCTCGGAGATGTCTACACTATGTCCCGGAAAGATCGCAAACTTTATGAGAGCATCTGGCTGGAACAACTCCTGACATGAAGTCTGACTTTGCAGGAAGGGAATGATCCCATGCGGTATTGCAATGGGCCCAAACCGGCCTAAGTGTGACGGGCTACGAGCGAGCCTGGCAACCGCCTCTACCTAACCTTATTTTACTAAGCTTGGCATTGGCGAAATACCACGACTGGAAGAGCACTTGGAAAATATCAGGAAAACTAACATAGCACATGGCATTGAAGCCAACAAAAAAGTTAGTGACGAGGATATAGAAAATAATAGTAGCGATGAGCAAATGAACTCACAGAATGATCTTTGCGTTTTTTCGAAAAATGCCACTCTTGAATTCGAATCTGCAGAATCATTACCAACAGCACTAGATGACACCGCTTTTCGTAAACGGAATGCCCTCAATTGTCCCATCTTTAACGTAAGTTCATATATACATACATATATAAATATATGAACAAATTCTCTTAATTATTTAATACCGTTCTGCTGCTGCATTCTTTTAATGAATAGGATCCAACATACATCTTTCCCAAGGCCTATTCGCGTGGAGCCACCATGGAACGAACCACGCAAACGGAACCCCCCTGCTTCAAGAGTGAAGACAAGTTCCGAAAACAGCGTGAGCGTGACGCAGCTGCAGAAAAGACTGAACAAAGTCACAACGTAAGCTATGTAAACAGCGTTTCGCTAATCGACCGCTTCGCGCGCATTGCGTTTCCGATGTCATTTGTGCTTTTTATACCCGATACTCAAAATGAGTATTGGGGTATTGGGGTCCAGAAGGAATCGTTTCCGACCCCATAAAGTATATATATTCTTGATCAGCATCAATAGCCGAGTCGATTGAGCCATGTCTGTCTGTCCGTCTGTCCGTCCGTCCGTCTGTCCGTCCCTATTAGCGCCTAGTGCTCAAAGACTATAAGAGCTAGAGCAACGATGTTTTGTGTCCAGACTTCTGTGATATGTCACTGCTACAAAAATATTTCAAAACTTCGCCCCGCCCACTTCCGCCCCCACAAAGAATGAAAATCTGTGGCATCCGCAATTTTAAAGATATGAGAAAACCAAACACGCAGAATCGTAGAATCATATCTTTTAGTCTGCAGAATCTGAATTGGATCGTATTATTATTAAAGCTTGCATCAAGAAAACAATTTCATTTTTTCTTGCCCTGTCTCTCTCTAACACACACGCAGCATAGGCGGCTTTGCTTAGAGTAAAACATTAGCGCCTAGATCTCAGAGCCTATAAAAGCTAGAGCAACCAAATTTGGTATCCACACTCCTAATATATTTTGGACCGAGACGAGTTCGTTTCAAAATTTCGCCACAAACCCATCCGCCCCCGCAAAGGACGAAAATCTGAGGCATCCACAAATCTCAGAGACTATTAAGGCTAGAGTAACCAAATTTGGTATCCGCACTCCTGTTAGATCTCACTATAAAACGTATATCTCAAAATTTCGCCTCACCCACTTCGCCCACCCAAAGGACGAAAATCTGTGGCATCCACAATTTTGAAGATACGAAAAAACAAAAAACGCAGAATCATAGATAATGATCATATCTATCAGGTTGCTGTATCTGGATCAGATCAGATCATTTTTATAGCCAAAGGGAACAAATCAATTTAGAGTGGCTACGCAGCGCCCGACGTCACGCTCAGACTGATTTTCTGTCTCTCTCGCACGCACTCTTTATCGTGTCGTTTAATATTAGCGGCGTCTGCCGGAGGAGAGCCCTACTGACTTAGTATCGGGTATAAATGTAGAGTTGCGGTGTCCGGAGCAACTCACAACGTTCCCTCTCGTTTTAATTAGAAAAACTCTTCTGATGTTTCATGGCCCCCGGGTGGACTGTAAATTTATAATAGGCAACAACAAAGTTGCAGTGACACAAAGAATTTTCGGTATATGCAAATATAATAGTTCCCCGCGTCGTGGTCTGTGTGTGTCAACCACCAATCAGTTTTCATAATATCATCGCGTCGGTCGCGCCAAACCCTAGTTTTTGTGCATAATTTGTGCTACCGCCGAGGGATGCTCTGCAATACTACAAGGAAAGTAACAGTTGGACTCAAAGATCCAAAAGAAGAATCAGAGGTATTTGTGCACAAAATTGAAAGCAGTGCAAAAGACGTCTCGATCTTTCTGTAAATTGTCTTGTGCTGAAAACGTTGCACATCGCTTTCAATTCTAGGTACATACATCTATCATTTACTGCAATCACTGTCGCGTTTTCGCTTTCGCTTTTTCACCGCTGCTTGCGTTGTATTTGTTGGGAGAATTTTCGTTGCCGCTCTTGAGCGTATATAGGGTATATTATTATAGTATATGTAGGGTATATTATTTTTGAATTTTTTGAACAAATATTTTGTTCAAACATTTTACTTTAAAAAAATAAATAAATATAAATATAGTGGTTTGTTTCGTAAGTTCTACACATGTATTATGGCTGAAAACAGTAAATCCATTCTTGAAGATTTAAAGATTAAGCTCAAAAGTCGAGTCGAGCAAGGGTCGATTCCTTTGCAATTACCGGAATTACATTGTAGATTATTTTGCTTGAATGCTTCAATTGAAGAGTCAAACCATTTGCAAGAGCAAATCGAGGAGATAACAGGTGATGATGCATAGGCAGCCGAATTGGAGAAGCTAACGATTTTAACGAAGGGAAAGGTAATGTCGCTTATCGCCGCCTTTGATGCAACAAGCGTGACGAGGCCAGTGTCTTCTTCAGCCCCAACTCCTGCTGGAATTCCGAAACTGGCATTACCAAAATTTAGCGGTAAACATTCGGAGCTAATAAATTTCATTAGCCCTTTTGAGAGACTAGTCCATAGCGACAATAGCATACCGGTGATCGAAAAATGTAATCATTTGATTTCGTGCCTCTCTGATGAAGCATTAGAAACAATAAGGGCGTTCCAAGTCTGGCCTAAAATGGGTATATGACAACGAGTAATATTTCACGAATAATATTTCCACATTGTTCAATCTGCCGTCTCTAAGAAATCTAATCGATATTGATTCGTCGATTTACGGATCGTTACTGTCGATCGGAGACAACACAAAACTTTCGAATGCAATGCTCATTCATCTCGTTCTGTACAGAGTCGACCCAGTGACCAAACACCAGTGGATTGAACAGCTTAGTTGTGAGAAGTTGCCGCTGTGGTCCGACTTTGAGAACGTCTTGAATCGTCGATACCAGCATCTGTCTGCTGAAGAACCGGCGAAGCCAAGGCAGGAAAAAGTCATGCAAAATAATCGCAGTTTGTTTGCTTTTTCTCCCTCTTCCACCAACAGTAGAACTCAGCAAACTTGTAGCTATTGCAATTCAGGAGACCATGTAGTGTCAAATTGCCCTCCATTTTCTCGTCTCTCGGTTATGCAAAGGTTTGAGTTTGCCAAATCGGCATCCTTAATTGTCTGCGAAAAGGCCACGCTGTTGTAAAACGCAAAGCCAATAAATGTCGAGTGTTCAACCGCTCACATCATACATTATTTCATCGATACACAGTGTCGGCTAATAGTCTCGCGATGCCAACAACCCAAGAGAGTACTTTTCCTCCGTCAAATCAGGATCAACCGTCCACGTCAAATGTTCTGCATGCAACATCGTTGGACAGGGTAATTTTTTCTACGTCGATCGTAAGCTTCCGAACTAAGAGCTTTGAACACATTTTGGATAGAGCTCTGCTCGACTCCGGATGTCGAAATAATATTATTACCGCTCAGGACCGCTCAGCGCTTACAGATCCGTAGAAAGGAGTCTTGTATTAACTTGCTTGGAATTAATCAATCTAATCCTCAAGTAAAGGATAAAAGACACACAGTGGAGAGGTCGCAGATAAATAGTAGTGAGTTCTCCTTTGATTTTTGGATCCTGAAATCATATTCACTGACTGACTGGCGAATCCCAGACGACCTACCACTGGCAGATCCCTCTTTCTACAAGCCACAAACCTTTCCAACTCTTTAAAATAGCCTTCTTGGCTGAGTTGTTTCGGGAAGATATGTTTCTGATATTGTCTATCGATAGGACATTGCAAAAGTTTTGGTCACTGGAAGAAATGCCATCTACCAAGAAAATTGTCACACGTCATGTAAAAATCATTATCGGAAGACCACCCAGATACTATCATCAGGTCGCCAACGTTATTGTGTCCGACTTTTACATCGCTGACTTATTGACTGGTGCTGCATGGGTAAAGTAGCAAAGGGCAATAAAGTCCGAAGTGTCTCACGTTCTTCAGACCGCCGGGTTTAAGTCGACTAAGTGGTTTTTGAACTCACCCGAGATCACTGCATATGAGAGCACAGACTAACCCATAACGATCTCGGATTCAGAGTCGACAATGGCATTAGGAATCTTATGATTACCTACTGACTATGCCTTAAGTTCAAAATATGAAATTCAGTTGTGCGTCTCCGAGCGACGCACGGAACATATTATCGGTGATATCTAAGTTGTTTGATCCCCTTGGTTTGCTAAGTCCTATCGTCATAAAAGGCAAGATCCTATTGCAGGAACTTTGGCTTAACAAACTAGATTAGGATGAGTCGATTCCGTTGCATTTGGAAACAGCATGCAATATGTTAAAAAATACACTGTCTCAATTGGAAGACATATCCAAATCTCGGTTTATGTATTCCGATCCGATGTCACCGGTTCAAATACATGAACCCTTTCGCTGTTTGCGAATCCGCTCCGCTTTACCACCGTAGGTTAGCTCGAATAAGAGATTGAATTATGAAGAAATACCTGTGCACCTGATTATTATCGCCCCCCCCCCAAGTATATTACAATTACAGCCACCAAATTTTTACTCACTCCATTAGAATGCATGAAGCAATTTATACGCTCGGTAAGACAACATAAAAAAAACACAAGTGGAAAGATGTGCGTGGTGTTTTTCGTTTACTTTTGCTTCTTCAATTGCTTTCGAGGCCGGCGCATAGAACACGTGTTTTTAATGCCGTTTGTGAAACAGTGAAAAATTTGTAAAAATCCTGGCAGAGACATGACCGTACCAGGACCTGTTTCCAGCCGCCCTCACGGGGAGAGTATAGTCGCACTTCCGACGGTGTGTACAGTTACGGCGGGTGCCGGTTCGCTCGTGCCCACCTGTATCCTATGACGCGGAGCACAGTCGCCTTGGATCCAGGGCAAGCCATGAATCCGAGGCGCCTGTGCCCCGTTCCGAGTCTACAGTTGTGACGAGCCGACCCGACATCCGTTTATCCCCCTGTAGCACAGCCTGGCCTGCCCTATCAAAAAGGACAATCAGCTGAGCAAAGTTCATCGAACTGCCGCCCTTTGCATCAGTGGAGCTCTTCGAACCACTCCAAATGATCCGCTGAACGCCATGTTATGCCTCCAGAGCCTTGACCTTGCAGGAAAAGAGCGGGCAGAAATGGCGGCAATACGTCTTAGAGACTCTGATCAAGTGGTACCTCAGCAAATGGGACACTCATCCATTCTAAATAACAACAACATTGTCCCAGTAAGAACGGACAATCGAGTTCCAGGGGAGTACACAGAGACTCCCGTCAACACTATCATCGCCCACAGAAACGAATGGCTCGAGAGACTCCCAGGCCCAAATGGTGCCATAAGCATCTTCACGGATGGCTCGAAGCTGGACGGTAGGGTCGGAGAAGAAATCTACTCTGAACAGCTAATCATAGAGTGCCTTATGGCTTCCTTATTCCTTCAGGCTTCCAGCCCAGCTAAACATCTATAGTGACAGCCAAACTTCAATCAAATCACTTAATGCGATTCCGTCTTACGCGACCACCATGGCAAACTGCCGCAAATCTCTGCAAACTAGGCAGGAAAAGGTGCAGCGCAGTCATACGTTCCCTTACAGGGTACTGGCTAATAGGCACCCACGCTAACAGGCTGGGTGCCCCACATAATGGACAGTGGAGACAGTGGAACACCTGTTCTGCTCCTGTCCAGCTCTCAGCAGAAGAAGGCTACAACACTTAGGCTCTGCCTTTCTAACCGACATCTCGGAGATGTCTACACTATGTCCCGGAAAGATCGCAAACTTTATGAGAGCATCTGGCTGGAACAACTCCTGACATGAAGTCTGACTTTGCAGGAAGGGAATGATCCCATGCGGTATTGCAATGGGCCCAAACCGGCCTAAGTGTGACGGGCTACGAGCGAGCCTGGCAACCGCCTCTACCTAACCTGATTTTACTAAGCTTGGCATTGGCGAAATACCACGACTGGAAGAGCACTTGGAAAATATCAGGAAAACTAACATAGCACATGGCATTGAAGCCAACAAAAAAGTTAGTGACGAGGATATAGAAAATAATAGTAGCGATGAGCAAATGAACTCACAGAATGATCTTTGCGTTTTTTCGAAAAATGCCACTCTTGAATTCGAATCTGCAGAATCATTACCAACAGCACTAGATGACACCGCTTTTCGTAAACGGAATGCCCTCAATTGTCCCATCTTTAACGTAAGTTCATATATACATACATATATAAATATATGAACAAATTCTCTTAATTATTTAATACCGTTCTGCTGCTGCATTCTTTTAATGAATAGGATCCAACATACATCTTTCCCAAGGCCTATTCGCGTGGAGCCACCATGGAACGAACCACGCAAACGGAACCCCCCTGCTTCAAGAGTGAAGACAAGTTCCGAAAACAGCGTGAGCGTGACGCAGCTGCAGAAAAGACTGAACAAAGTCACAACGTAAGCTATGTAAACAGCGTTTCGCTAATCGACCGCTTCGCGCGCATTGCGTTTCCGATGTCATTTGTGCTTTTTATACCCGATACTCAAAATGAGTATTGGGGTATATTAGATTTGTGGTGAAAATGGATGTGTGTAACGTCCAGAAGGAATCGTTTCCGACCCCATAAAGTATATATATTCTTGATCAGCATCAATAGCCGAGTCGATTGAGCCATGTCTGTCTGTCCGTCTGTCCGTCCGTCTGTCCGTCCGTCTGTCCGTCCCTATTAGCGCCTAGTGCTCAAAGACTATAAGAGCTAGAGCAACGATGTTTTGTGTCCAGACTTCTGTGATATGTCACTGCTACAAAAATATTTCAAAACTTCGCCCCGCCCACTTCCGCCCCCACAAAGAATGAAAATCTGTGGCATCCGCAATTTTAAAGATATGAGAAAACCAAACACGCAGAATCGTAGAATCATATCTTTTAGTCTGCAGAATCTGAATTGGATCGTATTATTATTAAAGCTTGCATCAAGAAAACAATTTCATTTTTTCTCGCCCTGTCTCTCTCTAACACACACGCAGCATAGGCGGCTTTGCTTAGAGTAAAACATTAGCGCCTAGATCTCAGAGCCTATAAAAGCTAGAGCAACCAAATTTGGTATCCACACTCCTAATATATTTTGGACCGAGACGAGTTCGTTTCAAAATTTCGCCACAAACCCATCCGCCCCCGCAAAGGACGAAAATCTGAGGCATCCACAAATCTCAGAGACTATTAAGGCTAGAGTAACCAAATTTGGTATCCGCACTCCTGTTAGATCTCACTATAAAACGTATATCTCAAAATTTCGCCTCACCCACTTCGCCCACCCAAAGGACGAAAATCTGTGGCATCCACAATTTTGAAGATACGAAAAAACAAAAAACGCAGAATCATAGATAATGATCATATCTATCAGGTTGCTGTATCTGGATCAGATCAGATCATTTTTATAGCCAAAGGGAACAAATCAATTTGCAGTGGCTACGCAGCGCCCGACGTCACGCTCAGACTGATTTTCTGTCTCTCTCGCACGCACTCTTTATCGTGTCGTTTAATATTAGCGGCGTCTGCCGGAGGAGAGCCCTACTGACTTAGTATCGGGTATAAATGTAGAGTTGCGGTGTCCGGAGCAACTCACAACGTTCCCTCTCGTTTTAATTAGAAAAACTCTTCTGATGTTTCATGGCCCCCGGGTGGACTGTAAATTTATAATAGGCAACAACAAAGTTGCAGTGACACAAAGAATTTTCGGTATATGCAAATATAATAGTTCCCCGCGTCGTGGTCTGTGTGTGTCAACCACCAATCAGTTTTCATAATATCATCGCGTCGGTCGCGCCAAACTCTAGTTTTTGTGCATAATTTGTGCTACCGCCGAGGGATGCTCTGCAATACTACAAGGAAAGTAACAGTTGGACTCAAAGATCCAAAAGAAGAATCAGAGGTATTTGTGCACAAAATTGAAAGCAGTGCAAAAGACGTCTCGATCTTTCTGTAAATTGTCTTGTGCTGAAAACGTTGCACATCGCTTTCAATTCTAGGTACATACATCTATCATTTACTGCAATCACTGTCGCGTTTTCGCTTTCGCTTTTTCACCGCTGCTTGCGTTGTATTTGTTGGGAGAATTTTCGTTGCCGCTCTTGAGCGTATATAGGGTATATTATTATAGTATATGTAGGGTATATTATTTTTGAATTTTTTGAACAAATATTTTGTTCAAACATTTTACTTTAAAAAAATAAATAAATATAAATATAGTGGTTTGTTTCGTAAGTTCTACACATGTATTATGGCTGAAAACAGTAAATCCATTCTTGAAGATTTAAAGATTAAGCTCAAAAGTCGAGTCGAGCAAGGGTCGATTCCTTTGCAATTACCGGAATTACATTGTAGATTATTTTGCTTGAATGCTTCAATTGAAGAGTCAAACCATTTGCAAGAGCAAATCGAGGAGATAACAGGTGATGATGCATAGGTAATGTCGCTTATCGCCGCCTTTGATGCAACAAGCGTGACGAGGCCAGTGTCTTCTTCAGCCCCAACTCCTGCTGGAATTCCGAAACTGGCATTACCAAAATTTAGCGGTAAACATTCGGAGCTAATAAATTTCATTAGCCCTTTTGAGAGACTAGTCCATAGCGACAATAGCATACCGGTGATCGAAAAATGTAATCATTTGATTTCGTGCCTCTCTGATGAAGCATTAGAAACAATAAGGGCGTTCCAAGTCTGGCCTAAAATGGGTATATGACAACGAGTAATATTTCACGAATAATATTTCCACATTGTTCAATCTGCCGTCTCTAAGAAATCTAATCGATATTGATTCGTCGATTTACGGATCGTTACTGTCGATCGGAGACAACACAAAACTTTCGAATGCAATGCTCATTCATCTCGTTCTGTACAGAGTCGACCCAGTGACCAAACACCAGTGGATTGAACAGCTTAGTTGTGAGAAGTTGCCGCTGTGGTCCGACTTTGAGAACGTCTTGAATCGTCGATACCAGCATCTGTCTGCTGAAGAACCGGCGAAGCCAAGGCAGGAAAAAGTCATGCAAAATAATCGCAGTTTGTTTGCTTTTTCTCCCTCTTCCACCAACAGTAGAACTCAGCAAACTTGTAGCTATTGCAATTCAGGAGACCATGTAGTGTCAAATTGCCCTCCATTTTCTCGTCTCTCGGTTATGCAAAGGTTTGAGTTTGCCAAATCGGCATCCTTAATTGTCTGCGAAAAGGCCACGCTGTTGTAAAACGCAAAGCCAATAAATGTCGAGTGTTCAACCGCTCACATCATACATTATTTCATCGATACACAGTGTCGGCTAATAGTCTCGCGATGCCAACAACCCAAGAGAGTACTTTTCCTCCGTCAAATCAGGATCAACCGTCCACGTCAAATGTTCTGCATGCAACATCGTTGGACAGGGTAATTTTTTCTACGTCGATCGTAAGCTTCCGAACTAAGAGCTTTGAACACATTTTGGCTAGAGCTCTGCTCGACTCCGGATGTCGAAATAATATTATTACCGCTCAGGACCGCTCAGCGCTTACAGATCCGTAGAAAGGAGTCTTGTATTAACTTGCTTGGAATTAATCAATCTAATCCTCAAGTAAAGGATAAAAGACACACAGTGGAGAGGTCGCAGATAAATAGTAGTGAGTTCTCCTTTGATTTTTGGATCCTGAAATCATATTCAGGTTTTCACCCTGACTAGTCAGTGAATGTGACTGACTGGCGAATCCCAGACGACCTACCACTGGCAGATCCCTCTTTCTACAAGCCACAAACCTTTCCAACTCTTTAAAATAGCCTTCTTGGCTGAGTTGTTTCGGGAAGATATGTTTCTGATATTGTCTATCGATAGGACATTGCAAAAGTTTTGGTCACTGGAAGAAATGCCATCTACCAAGAAAATTGTCACACGTCATGTAAAAATCATTATCGGAAGACCACCCAGATACTATCATCAGGTCGCCAACGTTATTGTGTCCGACTTTTACATCGCTGACTTATTGACTGGTGCTGCATGGGTAAAGTAGCAAAGGGCAATAAAGTCCGAAGTGTCTCACGTTCTTCAGACCGCCGGGTTTAAGTTGACTAAGTGGTTTTTGAACTCACCCGAGATCACTGCATATGAGAGCACAGACTAACCCATAACGATCTCGGATTCAGAGTCGACAATGGCATTAGGAATCTTATGATTACCTACTGACTATGCCTTAAGTTCAAAATATGAAATTCAGTTGTGCGTCTCCGAGCGACGCACGGAACATATTATCGGTGATATCTAAGTTGTTTGATCCCCTTGGTTTGCTAAGTCCTATCGTCATAAAAGGCAAGATCCTATTGCAGGAACTTTGGCTTAACAAACTAGATTAGGATGAGTCGATTCCGTTGCATTTGGAAACAGCATGCAATATGTTAAAAAATACACTGTCTCAATTGGAAGACATATCCAAATCTCGGTTTATGTATTCCGATCCGATGTCACCGGTTCAAATACATGAACCCTTTCGCTGTTTGCGAATCCGCCCCGCTTTACCACCGTAGGTTAGCTCGAATAAGAGATTGAATTATGAAGAAATACCTGTGCACCTGATTATTATCGCCCCCCCCCCAAGTATATTACAATTACAGCCACCAAATTTTTACTCACTCCATTAGAATGCATGAAGCAATTTATACGCTCGGTAAGACAACATAAAAAAAACACAAGTGGAAAGATGTGCGTGGTGTTTTTCGTTTACTTTTGCTTCTTCAATTGCTTTCGAGGCCGGCGCATAGAACACGTGTTTTTAATGCCGTTTGTGAAACAGTGAAAAATTTGTAAAAATCCTGGCAGAGACATGACCGTACCAGGACCTGTTTCCAGCCGCCCTCACGGGGAGAGTATAGTCGCACTTCCGACGGTGTGTACAGTTACGGCGGGTGCCGGTTCGCTCGTGCCCACCTGTATCCTATGACGCGGAGCACAGTCGCCTTGGATCCAGGGCAAGCCATGAATCCGAGGCGCCTGTGCCCCGTTCCGAGTCTACAGTTGTGACGAGCCGACCCGACATCCGTTTATCCCCCTGTAGCACAGCCTGGCCTGCCCTATCAAAAAGGACAATCAGCTGAGCAAAGTTCATCGAACTGCCGCCCTTTGCATCAGTGGAGCTCTTCGAACCACTCCAAATGATCCGCTGAACGCCATGTTATGCCTCCAGAGCCTTGACCTTGCAGGAAAAGAGCGGGCAGAAATGGCGGCAATACGTCTTAGAGACTCTGATCAAGTGGTACCTCAGCAAATGGGACACTCATCCATTCTAAATAACAACAACATTGTCCCAGTAAGAACGGACAATCGAGTTCCAGGGGAGTACACAGAGACTCCCGTCAACACTATCATCGCCCACAGAAACGAATGGCTCGAGAGACTCCCAGGCCCAAATGGTGCCATAAGCATCTTCACGGATGGCTCGAAGCTGGACGGTAGGGTCGGAGAAGAAATCTACTCTGAACAGCTAATCATAGAGTGCCTTATGGCTTCCTTATTCCTTCAGGCTTCCAGCCCAGCTAAACATCTATAGTGACAGCCAAACTTCAATCAAATCACTTAATGCGATTCCGTCTTACGCGACCACCATGGCAAACTGCCGCAAATCTCTGCAAACTAGGCAGGAAAAGGTGCAGCGCAGTCATACGTTCCCTTACAGGGTACTGGCTAATAGGCACCCACGCTAACAGGCTGGGTGCCCCACATAATGGACAGTGGAGACAGTGGAACACCTGTTCTGCTCCTGTCCAGCTCTCAGCAGAAGAAGGCTACAACACTTAGGCTCTGCCTTTCTAACCGACATCTCGGAGATGTCTACACTATGTCCCGGAAAGATCGCAAACTTTATGAGAGCATCTGGCTGGAACAACTCCTGACATGAAGTCTGACTTTGCAGGAAGGGAATGATCCCATGCGGTATTGCAATGGGCCCAAACCGGCCTAAGTGTGACGGGCTACGAGCGAGCCTGGCAACCGCCTCTACCTAACCTGATTTTACTAAGCTTGGCATTGGCGAAATACCACGACTGGAAGAGCACTTGGAAAATATCAGGAAAACTAACATAGCACATGGCATTGAAGCCAACAAAAAAGTTAGTGACGAGGATATAGAAAATAATAGTAGCGATGAGCAAATGAACTCACAGAATGATCTTTGCGTTTTTTCGAAAAATGCCACTCTTGAATTCGAATCTGCAGAATCATTACCAACAGCACTAGATGACACCGCTTTTCGTAAACGGAATGCCCTCAATTGTCCCATCTTTAACGTAAGTTCATATATACATACATATATAAATATATGAACAAATTCTCTTAATTATTTAATACCGTTCTGCTGCTGCATTCTTTTAATGAATAGGATCCAACATACATCTTTCCCAAGGCCTATTCGCGTGGAGCCACCATGGAACGAACCACGCAAACGGAACCCCCCTGCTTCAAGAGTGAAGACAAGTTCCGAAAACAGCGTGAGCGTGACGCAGCTGCAGAAAAGACTGAACAAAGTCACAACGTAAGCTATGTAAACAGCGTTTCGCTAATCGACCGCTTCGCGCGCATTGCGTTTCCGATGTCATTTGTGCTTTTTATACCCGATACTCAAAATGAGTATTGGGGTATATTAGATTTGTGGTGAAAATGGATGTGTGTAACGTCCAGAAGGAATCGTTTCCGACCCCATAAAGTATATATATTCTTGATCAGCATCAATAGCCGAGTCGATTGAGCCATGTCTGTCTGTCCGTCTGTCCGTCCGTCTGTCCGTCCGTCTGTCCGTCCCTATTAGCGCCTAGTGCTCAAAGACTATAAGAGCTAGAGCAACGATGTTTTGTGTCCAGACTTCTGTGATATGTCACTGCTACAAAAATATTTCAAAACTTCGCCCCGCCCACTTCCGCCCCCACAAAGAATGAAAATCTGTGGCATCCGCAATTTTAAAGATATGAGAAAACCAAACACGCAGAATCGTAGAATCATATCTTTTAGTCTGCAGAATCTGAATTGGATCGTATTATTATTAAAGCTTGCATCAAGAAAACAATTTCATTTTTTCTCGCCCTGTCTCTCTCTAACACACACGCAGCATAGGCGGCTTTGCTTAGAGTAAAACATTAGCGCCTAGATCTCAGAGCCTATAAAAGCTAGAGCAACCAAATTTGGTATCCACACTCCTAATATATTTTGGACCGAGACGAGTTCGTTTCAAAATTTCGCCACAAACCCATCCGCCCCCGCAAAGGACGAAAATCTGAGGCATCCACAAATCTCAGAGACTATTAAGGCTAGAGTAACCAAATTTGGTATCCGCACTCCTGTTAGATCTCACTATAAAACGTATATCTCAAAATTTCGCCTCACCCACTTCGCCCACCCAAAGGACGAAAATCTGTGGCATCCACAATTTTGAAGATACGAAAAAACAAAAAACGCAGAATCATAGATAATGATCATATCTATCAGGTTGCTGTATCTGGATCAGATCAGATCATTTTTATAGCCAAAGGGAACAAATCAATTTGCAGTGGCTACGCAGCGCCCGACGTCACGCTCAGACTGATTTTCTGTCTCTCTCGCACGCACTCTTTATCGTGTCGTTTAATATTAGCGGCGTCTGCCGGAGGAGAGCCCTACTGACTTAGTATCGGGTATAAATGTAGAGTTGCGGTGTCCGGAGCAACTCACAACGTTCCCTCTCGTTTTAATTAGAAAAACTCTTCTGATGTTTCATGGCCCCCGGGTGGACTGTAAATTTATAATAGGCAACAACAAAGTTGCAGTGACACAAAGAATTTTCGGTATATGCAAATATAATAGTTCCCCGCGTCGTGGTCTGTGTGTGTCAACCACCAATCAGTTTTCATAATATCATCGCGTCGGTCGCGCCAAACTCTAGTTTTTGTGCATAATTTGTGCTACCGCCGAGGGATGCTCTGCAATACTACAAGGAAAGTAACAGTTGGACTCAAAGATCCAAAAGAAGAATCAGAGGTATTTGTGCACAAAATTGAAAGCAGTGCAAAAGACGTCTCGATCTTTCTGTAAATTGTCTTGTGCTGAAAACGTTGCACATCGCTTTCAATTCTAGGTACATACATCTATCATTTACTGCAATCACTGTCGCGTTTTCGCTTTCGCTTTTTCACCGCTGCTTGCGTTGTATTTGTTGGGAGAATTTTCGTTGCCGCTCTTGAGCGTATATAGGGTATATTATTATAGTATATGTAGGGTATATTATTTTTGAATTTTTTGAACAAATATTTTGTTCAAACATTTTACTTTAAAAAAATAAATAAATATAAATATAGTGGTTTGTTTCGTAAGTTCTACACATGTATTATGGCTGAAAACAGTAAATCCATTCTTGAAGATTTAAAGATTAAGCTCAAAAGTCGAGTCGAGCAAGGGTCGATTCCTTTGCAATTACCGGAATTACATTGTAGATTATTTTGCTTGAATGCTTCAATTGAAGAGTCAAACCATTTGCAAGAGCAAATCGAGGAGATAACAGGTGATGATGCATAGGTAATGTCGCTTATCGCCGCCTTTGATGCAACAAGCGTGACGAGGCCAGTGTCTTCTTCAGCCCCAACTCCTGCTGGAATTCCGAAACTGGCATTACCAAAATTTAGCGGTAAACATTCGGAGCTAATAAATTTCATTAGCCCTTTTGAGAGACTAGTCCATAGCGACAATAGCATACCGGTGATCGAAAAATGTAATCATTTGATTTCGTGCCTCTCTGATGAAGCATTAGAAACAATAAGGGCGTTCCAAGTCTGGCCTAAAATGGGTATATGACAACGAGTAATATTTCACGAATAATATTTCCACATTGTTCAATCTGCCGTCTCTAAGAAATCTAATCGATATTGATTCGTCGATTTACGGATCGTTACTGTCGATCGGAGACAACACAAAACTTTCGAATGCAATGCTCATTCATCTCGTTCTGTACAGAGTCGACCCAGTGACCAAACACCAGTGGATTGAACAGCTTAGTTGTGAGAAGTTGCCGCTGTGGTCCGACTTTGAGAACGTCTTGAATCGTCGATACCAGCATCTGTCTGCTGAAGAACCGGCGAAGCCAAGGCAGGAAAAAGTCATGCAAAATAATCGCAGTTTGTTTGCTTTTTCTCCCTCTTCCACCAACAGTAGAACTCAGCAAACTTGTAGCTATTGCAATTCAGGAGACCATGTAGTGTCAAATTGCCCTCCATTTTCTCGTCTCTCGGTTATGCAAAGGTTTGAGTTTGCCAAATCGGCATCCTTAATTGTCTGCGAAAAGGCCACGCTGTTGTAAAACGCAAAGCCAATAAATGTCGAGTGTTCAACCGCTCACATCATACATTATTTCATCGATACACAGTGTCGGCTAATAGTCTCGCGATGCCAACAACCCAAGAGAGTACTTTTCCTCCGTCAAATCAGGATCAACCGTCCACGTCAAATGTTCTGCATGCAACATCGTTGGACAGGGTAATTTTTTCTACGTCGATCGTAAGCTTCCGAACTAAGAGCTTTGAACACATTTTGGCTAGAGCTCTGCTCGACTCCGGATGTCGAAATAATATTATTACCGCTCAGGACCGCTCAGCGCTTACAGATCCGTAGAAAGGAGTCTTGTATTAACTTGCTTGGAATTAATCAATCTAATCCTCAAGTAAAGGATAAAAGACACACAGTGGAGAGGTCGCAGATAAATAGTAGTGAGTTCTCCTTTGATTTTTGGATCCTGAAATCATATTCAGGTTTTCACCCTGACTAGTCAGTGAATGTGACTGACTGGCGAATCCCAGACGACCTACCACTGGCAGATCCCTCTTTCTACAAGCCACAAACCTTTCCAACTCTTTAAAATAGCCTTCTTGGCTGAGTTGTTTCGGGAAGATATGTTTCTGATATTGTCTATCGATAGGACATTGCAAAAGTTTTGGTCACTGGAAGAAATGCCATCTACCAAGAAAATTGTCACACGTCATGTAAAAATCATTATCGGAAGACCACCCAGATACTATCATCAGGTCGCCAACGTTATTGTGTCCGACTTTTACATCGCTGACTTATTGACTGGTGCTGCATGGGTAAAGTAGCAAAGGGCAATAAAGTCCGAAGTGTCTCACGTTCTTCAGACCGCCGGGTTTAAGTTGACTAAGTGGTTTTTGAACTCACCCGAGATCACTGCATATGAGAGCACAGACTAACCCATAACGATCTCGGATTCAGAGTCGACAATGGCATTAGGAATCTTATGATTACCTACTGACTATGCCTTAAGTTCAAAATATGAAATTCAGTTGTGCGTCTCCGAGCGACGCACGGAACATATTATCGGTGATATCTAAGTTGTTTGATCCCCTTGGTTTGCTAAGTCCTATCGTCATAAAAGGCAAGATCCTATTGCAGGAACTTTGGCTTAACAAACTAGATTAGGATGAGTCGATTCCGTTGCATTTGGAAACAGCATGCAATATGTTAAAAAATACACTGTCTCAATTGGAAGACATATCCAAATCTCGGTTTATGTATTCCGATCCGATGTCACCGGTTCAAATACATGAACCCTTTCGCTGTTTGCGAATCCGCCCCGCTTTACCACCGTAGGTTAGCTCGAATAAGAGATTGAATTATGAAGAAATACCTGTGCACCTGATTATTATCGCCCCCCCCCAAGTATATTACAATTACAGCCACCAAATTTTTACTCACTCCATTAGAATGCATGAAGCAATTTATACGCTCGGTAAGACAACATAAAAAAAACACAAGTGGAAAGATGTGCGTGGTGTTTTTCGTTTACTTTTGCTTCTTCAATTGCTTTCGAGGCCGGCGCATAGAACACGTGTTTTTAATGCCGTTTGTGAAACAGTGAAAGTTTTGTAAAAATCTTATATTTTAAATCGTATTTAACATTACAAATTAAACTCTAAAAAAGGTAGAAAACTTCCATTTCAGGACACTTTATCTGCATGCGAAGGGTCGTCTAAATCGGTTTTCAAGTCAACCATTTTTTTTTATATCTGCACTGCAGCTTCTGGCTGAAAGATGTATAAGCAATCACCAAGCCGCGATTAAATTTGTAAAAATGATTTTGGGGCCAAACTCTACGTGCGATAATCTACTCATCCAGGGCTACAACCTAATTATTTCTCCTGCTAAGTGTTCCCTGTAAAAAAAGGCAGGATGTTGTTCAAACAGTAATTGAACTAACAAACAGATTTTAAAGAGAATGGTTATGTGAGCGTGCCACACTCGCGCCTACAAATGAGAAAATAGCTGCATATAATAATACTTTGTTACACGCTTTCGCAGGAGATAGTGAGAAGTATTAAGCGATTGATTTAGCTATTGAATCTGATGACGCGGTTCATTCGTTTTCCGACCTTCTGGTGTTCCGTCATACATACTCACCCTCAAAGTTGGTATACCATTGGAACACAGGCATCGAATTATACTTGCATAAACACAGGCATTAGCATTAGGCAGCAGATGTTTGCGACAAGAAAGAGCTCTTCGTCCGAGAATAGTACGTAAACAATTCTCGGAAATGCAGAGGCCGCGACAGAGGAATCTTAAGAACGGCTAGACAAAGGTCTGATTCTAGAGTCAAATCCAAGAGAACGTATACCTAAATAAAAACGAGGGGGAACGTTGTGAGTTGCTGCGGACACCGCAACTCTACAGTTATACCCGATACTAAGTCAGTATGGCTCTCCTCCGGCAGACGCCGCTAATAAAAAACGACACGACAAAGAGTGCGTGCGAGAGAGACAGAAAATCAGTCTGAGCGTGACGTCGGGCGCTGCGTAGCCAGTGCAAATTGATTTGTTCCTTTTGGCTATAAAAATTATCTGATCTGATCCAGACTCAGCAATCTGATAGATATGGTCATTATCTATGATTCTGCGTTTTTAGTTTTCTCGAATCTGCAATACTGTGTATGCAACAGATTCTCGTCCTTTGTGGGGGCGGAAGCGGGTGGGGCGAAATTCTGAGATATACGTTTTATAGTGAGATCTAACAGGAGTGCGGATACCAAATTTGGTTACTCTAGCGTTAATAGTCTCTGAGATTTTTGGTTGCCCCAGATTTTCGTCCTTTGCGGAGGCGGAAGGGGGTGCGGCGAAATTTTGACACAAAACGGTCAAGGTCCGATATCACAGGAGTGTGGATACCAAATTTGGTTGCTCTAGCTCTTATGGGTTCTGAGATCCTTGAACTCATATTTTGCAATTGGCAAAACCGACCATGAAACCTGTGTGTTAGAGTGAGACAGAGCGAGAAAGAGTGAAATTGTTTTCGTGATTCTGGCTATAATAATTATACGATCTGGTTCAGATTTTGCACTCTGTAAGATATAGTCATCTTCTACGATTCTGCGTGTTTGGTTTTCTCATATCTTTAAAATTGCGGATGCCACAGATTTTCATTCTTTGTGGGGGCGGAAGTGGGCGGGGCGAAGTTTTGAAATATTTTTGTAGCAGTGACATATCACAGAAGTCTGGACACAAAACATCGTTGCTCTAGCTCTTATAGTCTTTGAGCACTAGGCGCTAATAGGGACGGACAGACGGACGGACAGACGGACGGACAGACGGACGGACAGACGGACAGACAGACATGGCTCAATCGACTCGGCTATTGATGCTGATCAAGAATATATATACTTTATGGGGTCGGAAACGATTCCTTCTGGACGTTACACACATCCACTTTTACCACAAATCTAATATACCCCAATACTCATTTTGAGTATCGGGTATAATTACATTGATCATTTAAACACATAAGGTTAGGTTAAGTTGACCCGGACGGCTCTCAGCGGAGCCCACATAGGCCAATATGGGCCTTAGTTGTCCAGATAGGGGGGGAATGAACCGTCGCGGCAGTGTTTGGGGGACTGTAAAGTCCTCGAGAATCGAGATATTTTTCGCATAGGCCAGTAGTTGCTGTGGCGTCCTCTTGGAGGCATCTTCCAGTGATGCCAGCACCGGGGCGTCCAGGTATTTCCACCTTGCCCTTAAGAGAGCAGGACAGTTGCAGATGAGATGTTCCAGGGTTTCAGTTGCCCCAGGTTCGTCACATTTCCTACAACTGTCTCTGTTTGTGATGCCTAGATTTGTTGCATGCGCCGCAGCCAGACAATGGCCCTTTAATATTCTCACTAACAATCTGCAGTCCTTTCGTGGTAGGTGCAGTAGGTAGTGGCTGAGTTTGTCATTGCGTTTCTTGCACATGATTTTCGAGGTTCTGCAGGTGGTGGTACTCCTCCACCTACTTTCGGTTTGTGATCCGGCCTGCTTTTCTAGATCGCTTTGCAGCGTTCTGAGGGAGACAGGCACGTTCTCGGTTCTCGTATTCGCCAGCCCGACGCCTTCCTTAGCTAGTACGTTCGCCGTCTCGTTTCCTTCGATGCCCTGGTGGCTGGGAATCCAGTAGATCCGCACTGACTTTGTCGTGCTTAGGGTATCTAGTACCTCCCTGCTCGCCAAGACATTTCTGAAACTGACTGCGGACGACTGCATGGATCTTATCACCGAGGAGAGCGACCTCCGCTGCTTTCCCGATGGCAAAAACTTCTGCCTGGAATCAGCCTTATCTCAGGGTCTGTACAATATAGGCCCGCTGCTAATCCTTCGTCCATCTTGGAGCCGTCCGTATATATATTGAGGTGCTCAGTTTGGTCTCTTCCGATTTTCCAGTCTTCAGGTCCCAAAGATGCGGTTGTTTTCACGTCGAGGCAAGTTTGGGTGGTCATGTAATCGGTTTATCTGGTCATTTGCCTTCCAATTGAACTATGCCTGTATCCTTGTGGCGACAGATTTCCTGAAGCGATGAGGCGTTGTGCTACCTTTCCTGCAGTCAGACGATCGTGGATGTCTAGGGGTTCGATTCCGAGTAGGGTTTCGAGTGCTTTTGTTGGGGTTGACCTCAGCGCCCCTGTGATACAGAGCAAACCCTATCGCTGGGTCTTTTCCATATATGTGGCCCCGGATTTTCCGTAGTTGTACTTTAGTCCAGGACGCCAGGTTTTTATTATAATTAGTCTTTATTTATGAATATTATTTAAGATTAGTTATGATTACAACGGTCGCTGTGCTTTAAGTATATTTTGATTAATACAGATATTTGCGCTCGTAATTTGCGTGTGGCTGAGTGAGACTTTGGCACCGAATTAAATGGCGTCGATCGTTGAGGCTGTGTTCTCTCCTCCCTTTGTTCGACGGCCGCTTCTAGTCTCTCTCTCTGTTACTTCCTCTGTTATCTCTACAGACTCTGTTGCTCTCCCACCAAATCCCACATTCGGCCCTCCTGACATAGAGTTCGCCCCGAGCTCCTTCATAAATTCGGCCACCGTAGATGTTTTAAAAGGGCCTTCTCCTTCACCCACTCTTTCTACATCATACCGGCCGTGCTTGTGAATCTTGACCACCTTATAGGGCCCTAGAAACTTTCCCCTCAACTTCAATCCAACACCATATTGGGTCCGCCTGATTGCAACTAAGTTATTGATCTTGTACTGCTTTTCATCCTTTGGCAACGACTGAATATTGTCCCTAGCCTCTTTCCTTAACTGCTCACGATCTTCGTCTAGCTCACCTATGAGAGACTGCTGTACCAATTCTCTCAATTCAGCTATGTCAGTTATACGCATGTCTACTCCTGTTAGGAGTTTAAATGGGGCGACTTTGGTACTCCTAGGTTCGACATTGTTAATTATCTGTTGCACTCTACCCACGTGCCTATACCAATTTCCTGGATTTTCTAAGCTCATCTTTGACAGCATCGGTACTACTATTTTGTGCATTCTCTCGACTTGTCCATTGCCTCTAGGTACGCCTGTAGCTATTAACAAATGTTGTATCTTCTGCTTGTCACAGTACTCTTTGAATAAGTGCGATGTGAAAGCTGCGCCACGATCAGTGACAATTCTGAATGGGTTACCAAATGATACTGCTTGCCTTTCTAAACAGTTCAGCACCTCCTCTACTCCGGTACTACGTGTAGGGTACAACCAAACGAATTTTGAAAATGCATCAACAACTACCAAAATGTGATTATATCTTTTCTTTGTAATCTCCATCGGCCCGACATGGTCTAAGTGATAGGTAACTAATGGTTTATCACCCTTGTCAATGGGAGTTAGGCACCCTTCCTGCCTGCCCGCTTTTGTATTAACTAAGATACACTGCACGCAACCGCCTACCACTCTTTCTACTTTATTTCTTAGTTTAGGGATAAAGTAAGATTTCTCTACCAGATCCTGTGTTTTCTTCACCGAAAAATGTCCCTGCCTGTGGGCGATCTGTATTATTTCGGTTTCCATTTGAGATGGAACAACTATTAACTCTCGGTTTAGATCTTTAAATAAGATTTGGTTTGCCATATAATAATCCTCGTATCCCTGCTTTTCCACCAGATTTCTGACCACCCTTGTCCATTCATCTGCACACTGCGCATCCTTAAGCCTGTGCATAACACACTCTGTTAATACGTAACAAGCAACTCGACTGAGAGCGTCTACGTGTCGTATCTTCGATCCTGAACGATGTTCTATTTCGTAATCGTAGTCCTGCAGATACATTGCCCACCTAGCTACTCTTAATGGAACGTCTTTCTTTTTCATCGTCATGGCAAACGCGTTACAGTCCGTAATGATTTTAAATTTCAGTCAGAGAACATGCACACGCCATTTAGTCAATGCTCCTATTACTGCTAGCACTTCAAGTTCGTATGAATGATAGTTTTCCTCACATGGCTTTTGTTCGGGCCAGCCGCTGAATAATCGCCGTAACTTTAACATTATTATTGTATGAGCAGAGAGAGCCGCCTATGTTGTAAAGCGTTGACTTTCTGCAGAGCTGCTGCGCTCTCCCGCTAAAGGGGCTCTCTGCCGCCGCCACTTCGGCAATTACTTTGATCTGCTGCCGCCACTTCGGCAATCACTTTGATCTAACGCCGTCGTCTATAGTTTAGTTCTATGCTAACCCCTCTGCGCATTGGTTGCATATCGATCTCGCATAAAGTTTATCTGGCAAGAGCAAGCAATCGGCTTCCGCTAAGCCACCAAGATTAAATACGAATTATAAAGTTTAACCCAAAATCTCTTTTCATTTTTGAAACACATAGGTGCCAAAAAAGCTTGGCATCTCAAACATTGGTGACCATGACGTGATATAATACCATTTCTTAATCGCGTTCCGTTAAAACACTTATTAATTATACAATATTGTGTTGTTGGGTAGTTTAACTACCAACAAATACATTTGGGTGCACGTTGAAAAACAGTTTAAAGTGCAAATTCAGTGAGAGTGCGGCTTGAATATTTATAGACAAATTCCGGTACTTTAAGCGTCGAATCTCTCATTCTCTGCGCAGCTGCAGCCGCGGTTCTTGACTTTTCGTGTCTTGCATTCTCGCTCTCGCGTCTATACATCGTCGCTTAAGCGGTATTTTCCGTTGTTGTGTCGAATTGCACAACGGTTAACATGGACAACGATCCGAATACAGGCGCGGGTGGAAATATTGTGGTAGCTGATTCCAGACTGAGTCTGTATAAGCGTAAAAGTCAGTCATTATATGATGGATTGCACAGGCTTGGCGAATCCTTCGCGGGGAATAAAATCGATAAGCTGACCGCCGCGGAAGTCGAGGTGCGCCTTGATATGTTGGCAGAAATTCGAGAGGAATTTAATAAGGCCCATAATGAATTGGAGGCTCTCGATCAAAACGAGATTGGGAGTGAGCTGCGCGAAATCTTCGATACTCTTTTCATATCGTTGAAAGCTGAGTTTCTGGCTGCTGTTGAAGTAAGCCAGTCTCACGCCGCTGCCCATTCTACGACTCTGCCAAGCCATTCCGGACATAGTACCATCATCATGGCTCACAAGCAGCGACTTCCTGAGCTGAAGGTGCCGAAGTTTTCTGGTGGATACGTCGAGTTCTCGGATTTTATGGCAATGTTCAAATCGGTGATTGAAGCGGAGGCGGATCTCAGTGACATCGAGAAATTCCAGCACCTTCGCTCTTGCCTCGCTGATGCGGCTTTGGATTCGGTTCGATCGTTGGAGCTCTCCAGTGCCAATTATCGTGCGGCTCTGGATATACTTAATAAACGCTTTAATAACAAAAGACTTGTTTTCCAGGCACACATCAAGAAGATTCTTGGGCTAAAGAGGGTAGACTCGCCTTCTGCTAAAAGGCTTCGGGAGTTTTCGGATGCAGTCAATTTACACATGCGAGCGTTGCAGACATTGGGAACTGCTGAGGAGATTTCAGGATTCATGGTCATCAACATGCTGCTGCAGAAGTTGGATTCGAAGACGCAAACCAAATGGGAGGAGCACACATCGTCGGATGCTATACGTACCGCAGAGGAATTCTTCGAATTCTTGCAGCAACGCTGCCAGAAAATGGAGCGATTGGAATATGCTACAGCGACACACGCTAGTAGCGATCAGGTGGGAAAAAACCATTCCTATACGCAGGTTAAGAAAACGTTTGTAGCTTCCAACTCTTCCGCCGACCCGTCTGTATGCGTCTTTTGCCACTCAGCGGGCCATGGAATATACTCGTGCAAGATATTCGGAAATCTCTCACCGTTGCTGCGCCACAAAGAAGTGAAAAAGCTTTCCTTATGCTTCAATTGCCTAAAACCGGGGCACCGGACCCGCGCATGCAATAGCGGCAAATGTCGAGTATGCGGCGGTAGGCATCATAGATTGTTGCACTTCGATAGTATACAGCCCACAACACAAGGCTGCCCAGGTATTACTCCTCCCGATCTGGCCGTTCAACCGGACACTCTTTCCGTTGCTCAAAATTCTGCTAGCAGCTCGTCTCTACCTTCGTCTACCTCTCTTGCTGCCCAAGGTCTTCACTCTGATGTCGTGCTTCTGGCTACAGCCGTGGTTCTCGTGAAGAATCGGTCTGGCGTTTAAATTCCTTGTCGTGCCATCTTAGATTCAGGATCGCAGCTGCATCTCATCACATCCAGGTTCGCCCAGCAGCTTCAGCTTAGGAGAACTCAATCGTCTGCACTTGTGTCTGGGCTGGGCGATACCAGCGTTTCTATTGAGGGATCCACCATAAGCATTTGTATGCATTCTCGCACCTCTGCTTACACAACTACGCTTACTGCTATCATCGACCCCACGATTACCGATTCTCAACCAAGTATGACAGTAAATGTATCCGATTGGCGTATTCCATCTAACATTCAGCTCGCTGATCCTGCATTTTTCAATCCTCAACGGGTTGATCTTCTCATTGGTGCGAGCGTTTTTTATGATCTCCTCTGCGTATGGCAAATCAAACTCACCGATGGACTGCCTCTTCTGCAGAAGACCCGGCTTGGGTGGATCGTATCTGGCGGTGGACAGAAGGTATCAAGCTCGGCGCTTTTGGCCACGCACAATTGTCCAGATTCGATAGCTGAGATGGAAGCAAGGTTGGATAAAACTCTTCGTATGTTTTGGGAAGTCGAGAATTGTGTGGAGGCTGGGTTGAATACCAAAGAAGAAGACGATTGTGAAGCACATTTCGTAAGCCACCTTTCAAGGTTGCCATCCGGGGAGTATGCAGTTCGTCTGCCGCTAAATAACAATACTGATCGTTTAGGAGAATCTTATGCTCAGGCTTATCGACGGTTCATCAGTCTGGAGCGAAAACTGGAGCGTAATCCTACACTCAAGGAGCGGTATTCCGCCTTTATGAGGGAGTACATTGATTTGCATCATATGCACCAAGTCAACCCTGATTCCCGTAGCCTCTGCAAATATTTCTTGCCTCATCACTGTGTCCTAAAGGAGGACAGTACGACGACAAAACTCCGTGTCGTTTTCGATGGATCCGCAGCTACATCAACCGGATATTCTCTAAATGATGTGATGATGACAGGCCCTGTTATACAGCCTGCATTGTTTAACATATTGATTCGCTTTCGAACATATCCAGTCGCTCTCACTGGGGACATTTGTAAAATGTACCGCTGCGTACGAGTGTCTCCACCCGACAAATTGTATCAGTGCATCCTATGGCGAGATTCCATCGAGTCCGAGGTTCAAGTCTACACATTAGACACCGTCACATACGGGACGAGGGCTGCATCATTTTTAGCGGTCCGCGCAATGCACCAGCTGGCCATCGACGAGGGTGAATCCTACCCTCTTGGCTCAGCTGCTCTGCGGCAGGAATTTTACGTGGATGACCTTATTTCGGGCGGTAATTCGGTCGCACACGTCATGGACAAGATGCACCAAACATCAGCTTTACTGTCCCGTGGTAACTTTAGACTTAGGAAATGGTGCTCCAGTCACCAGGAAGTACTTGAGGGAACCCCTGAAGATGACATAGAGAAGTTCCTAAAGTTTAATGATGGAAGCGACATAGCCAAAACTCTCGGCTTAGCGTGGGACCCTGCTTCGGATCAGCTGCTTTTTGCCTTGTCCGCACTGGACACAACCTCAAAGCCATCAAAGCGGTCGGTTTTATCTACGATTGCGCGGTTCTACGACCCTCTTGGATTGATAAATCCAGTCATTGTCAGGTGCAAAATCTTCCTTCAGCAGCTTTGGAGAGAAAATTTGGATTGGGATGAAAGCCTACCCTCAGCGTTGCATTCAACTTGGATGGACTTGAGAAATAGTTTGGCAAGCATTACTCGGATCTCATTTCCTCGCTTGGTTCTTCGTTCTAGTGTGGCTACAGAAGTTCACGGATTCTGTGATGCCAGCTTAGAAGCATATGGCGCTTGCGTGTATGTCGTGTCCAGGGAAGCCCAGTCTTCGAGCCACGTTTTGTGCTCAAAGTCGCGAGTGGCGCCTCTAAAGACTATATCGATTCCTAAGCTGGAATTAAGTGGAGCCCATTTGCTTGCGAAAATCATGCAGAATGTAAAGGACATGGGAATCTTTACAGGTCGGTTCTATTGCTGGTCGGATTCGTCAACAGCATTATCTTGGATTAGGGACGAGCCAGCTAAATTTCAAGTTTTCGTGGCAAATCGAGTGGCATCAATTCAGGAGTTGACGGAAGCCATGGAATGGCGCTATGTTCCCACATGCCCACATCTAGGCTCCAAGGATAAGTGGCCTGTATCTCCATCTAACAACATAGCAACTTTGGAGCTTCGCAAGAGAGGATTGCTAATCACGTCTCCACATGCCGATCTCACGTCCGGATGCTAATTTGCGAATTCATTCTTTCGCATGCAGCGCACATTCGCCTACATGCATAAATTTATACATCGTCTTAGGCATCCAGGACTCACCGTTTCTGATATTCGGCAAGGAACGCATCTTCTAATTCGACACATTCAGCTGGCAAATTTGTGGATGGACATAAAGGAGATTCGGCGCAATGGTCAAGTCATGAAATCCAGTTCTATTAGTTCGCTCAATCCGTTCATCGATCATTCTGGACTACTTAGAGTTGGAGGTCGTCTTGGCAACTCATCGCTATTCATTTCTTACGCATCATTTTCTTACTCATATACATCACTGGGTGCAGCTGACCATCTTCTGGATCCTTTTGTAACAAGACAGCCCCAAAACCTAACTTAGAAGCATCCGTGTGTATCTCCGTAGATAATTTAGGATTGTACAATCGTAAAACTGGTTTCCTAGTGAGAGCGGCTTTCAATTGCTCGAATGCTAATCGCTGCAACTCCTTGAACTCGAACTTAGAATCCTTTCTCAACAAATCCGACAATGGCCTGGCTATGACTGTGTATCCTTCAATGAATTGCCTGAAATAAGAAGTCAGCCCAATGAATCGTTGTATAGCTTTTTTATCCTTTGGGATCGGAAAGTTTGCTACACACTGTGTTTTCTCCTTACCGGGTGTTATGGTACCATTTTGTATAACATACCCCAAGAAATCTACCTTACTTTGCAAAATTTGACCTTTACTCCAGTTTATCTTCAAACCATTCTTTCCTGCCACTTCTAGCACTCTTTTCAACTTCTGTAAGCCTTCCTTAACATCCTTACTTGGTATAATGATATCATCCATATATACTACAGCGTCACCCTTCAGAACCAATTCTCTCATTACCGCAACTATGAAACGTATGAAGATTGCTGGCGAATTCGAAATCCCAAACGGTACAAATAGGAACTCATATTGTCCTTTCTGCGTTACAAATGATGTATACTTTTGTGACTGAACTTCAACTGGTACGTGGAAATAACCGTTAGTCAAATCTAATGTCGTAAAAATCAAAGCTCCTTGCAATTTCTCAATAACATCCTGCATCTGTACCATCGGAAAGTTATCTCTCACTATTTTCTCATTTAACTTGCGATAATCGCAGCATAGACGTTTCTGTCCATTCTTCTTTGGTACTAATACAATCGGAGAGGCATATTCTGATGTACTGGGCTTTATTATCTTTTGTGCTAACCACTCGTTGACCTGCTCGTCTACTATGTTCTGCTCACTATAAGCCATACGCCTAGGATGCTGATACACAGGTAAATCATCCGTTAGTACAATTTTCATCTCTATAGGGCAATGCACATTTCGACTCGGCTTGTATTCCTCAATTATCTTTCTTATTTGATCTCTCTCTGAATAGGGCAAATGTGACAAATCAATATTTATAGCTTCACTCTGCTGTAAGTTCACCATACACAAACTCTGAAACTCATTCAGCAACTCCGTACATGAATTAACATTTTCCCTTTCATCTCTATGTTCTGGACCATTGCGCCTAATACTTACTTGACTTCCTGATCTGAGGACTAGTGCTGTCCCATCTCTTGTTACCTTCATGTCCACACTCTCTAAAAGAGTTCTACCCAATATAGCATCAAATCCCATGTCCTCGTCCGCAATTACGTGAAATTCTACCATTAAGTCAATGTCATCAATCTGCACAGGTATTGTGATACTACCGAAAGTCATAATTTGGCTTTCACCAATTCCCGTTAAACATTTACTACGTCCTGCCAGTTTTCCTCTACCAAGCTTCAAAAACACATTTCTGCTTAGAACACACAAATCTGCACCTGTATCGACCAATCCTTTAAACACAACTTTTCCGTAGTTTACCGATTTCAACTCTAATCCTGACGAAGTGAACGTGCTTGATGGCTTTGTCCTACCATTCTCCAGAACTAGATTGGTTGCTTTCTCCTGTTTAATTGTCATGTCGACCTTGCATTGAGCAGCTCTATGTCCTAGCTGGTTGCATCTGAAACACCTGTTATCTCTTTTTGGACAATCCCGCTTAATATGCGACTCATCTCCGCAGTTAAAACACTTTTTAAACTTTTCCGCTGATTTCACTAACTCTTTTTCTCCTTTATTGAAGTGTGAGTCAAACTTCCCTTGTGATCTCACCAACCCTGTCATTTTCTGGAATGCCTCAATTTGCACCTTCAATTGCCTCATATTCCTAGCTTGATACAGTAAAGCCTTGTTTGTACTAGAATCTGGAATCCCGCTGACAAAATATTCAATTAAACTTTCGTCATCCATCTCGATTGGCTTTGCCAACTCCATCAGAGCGTACAGATACTCGTGCAACGTTTCGTTCTTCCTCTTCTGCCGCTTCCCTAGCCTACGATGTATCTCAGCTGATGACACCTTCACCCCAAATTCGTCGATCAATGCACCCTTTAAAACATTCCAATCACGAATATCGCGTTGACTTCGAATAAAAAGCTTCGCTGCCCCACTGAGCAATTGTTTGGCATAAATGAACACCTGTAATTGGTTCCATTCCACCGTGAGTGCACACTCCTCGAGTTCTTCGATCCACTGATTAATGTCTGAACTTGTACCCGAAAACTGTGACACACTGCCTTCTACATCTTTCAACGTAAACCATGACCTTCCGGAATTAGAACTGTCTGCTTGCCGCCTCTGACCAGATCCAATTGGATTTTCATCTCGCCTTTCATTTCCCCTTGCTTGTTCATTATTTGAGGCCACTGTTCTAAATGATAACTCTTCATAAATCTCATCTGCAGTCTCTCCCTCATCCCTAACTTCTTCATCGTTTTGATCGGTTTGAAAACCATAGTGAGCCAACAGTCTGTTTTGCAATTCAACTTTTCTTCCGGTTCTATTTAAACCTATCTCGGCCAATTTATCGCGCAAATCTGCCACCAACAGTGCCAAAATCTCATCTCTATTCATTTTTACAAACTTGTATGAAATATAATAGAATTAGAAATGGATCTTTGCCGCTCGCTCGTCAAAATACAGTTTTAGAATCCAGTTCCTCTCAGACCTGCTCAGACCTCAGATTCTGCTCTTTAAACTTGATGTTATGTTATTGAAAATGTAAACTTAACACTATGTTAATTACCACTGCTACCGCCGTTCTTGTCTGTCTGCTTCTTTGCAATATTTCGCTTGCACTCACCAACAACAACCAATTCCAAAATGTTTTTGTTGTCGTCGCACCAACACAGCTCCAGAATTTTCTGTCGTCGTCACACCAATACAGCTCCAGAATTTTCTGTCGTCGTCACACCAACACAGCTCCAGAATTTTCGTCGTGACCAGCCGCCTTTTTCGCCGTACAGTACTTGCGAACCACTAGCTACCTTCTCTGCTCCACGCCTTTCTCCTTGTCCAGATGATGTCCACCGCCAACGATCCTGCCTATTGCACGTTGCTGACCATCTACCAAGTCTTACGTTGCCTTCAGATTGGGTACTGGGTCTCTTTATCGCCGTCTCTGCTGTTTACGCCGTTCCTCTTTGCTTCGGTTTTTCTTCTCCTTTTTACCGTAGCTGCTTGCTGCCGTCTTGCTCACTCTCGCGCTGCTTTGCCAATTGCCTTTTGTTTGAATTTTCGCGCAGCAGAGTTTTTGCAGATTTCTTCCAGAATGTTCCAAACAACGCCACCACAATTCACCGAGTTCTCGCAATATTTGTAAAACACAACTTTAGTTTGATGACTTTCCGTTTGTAATCGTTCAAATCCCTATTCCTCTGCTTTTACAGTTACTGACTGCTGCGTCTCGTTTCCACGCACTCACTGCCTTGTCAATTTTCTCGTCGTCTTCTTGCTGCAGACTTTTTGCGTTGACCAGCTGCCTTTTTCGCCGTACAGTACTTGCGAACCACTAGCTACCTTCTCTGCTCCACGCCTTTCTCCTTGTCTAGATGATGCTCACCGCCAACGATCCTGCCTATTGCACGTTGCTGACCATCCACCAAGTCTTGCGTTGCCTTCAGATTGGGTACTGGGTCTCTTTATAGCCGTCTCTGCTGCTTACGCCGTTCCTCTTTGCTTCGGTGTTTCTTCTCCTTTTTACCGTAGCTGCTTGCTGCCGTCTTGCTCACTCTCGCGCTGCTTTGCCAATTGCCTTTTGTTTGAATTTTCGCGCAGCAGAGTTTTTGCAGATTTCTTCCAGAATGTTCCAAACAACGCCACCACAATTCACCGAGTTCTCGCAATATTTGTAAAACACAACTTTAGTTTGATGACTTTCCGTTTGTAATCGTTCAAATCTCGGTTGAGCCCCCAAATATTGTGGCCCCGGATTTTCCGTAGTTGTACTTTAGTCCAGGACGCCAGGTTTTATTATAATTAGTCTTTATTTATGAATATTATTTAAGATTAGTTATGATTACAACGGTCGCTGTGCTTTAAGTATATTTTGATTAATACAGATATTTGCGCTCGTAATTTGCGTGTGGCTGAGTGAGACTTTGGCACCGAATTAAATGGCGTCGATCGTTGAGGCTGTGTTCTCTCCTCTCTTTGTTCGACGGCCGCTTCTAGTCTCTCTCTCTGTTACTTCCTCTGTTATCTCTACAGACTCTGTTGCTCTCCCACCAAATCCCACATATATTCCAAATATATATATATTTCCATATGATACGTTTTCTTTCCGGTAGCTTGCCACCACACTAAGCTCCATAAATCCAGTGCATCAGAGCCGGAGACAGGCCCCATGTGCTGTAGGGCATCTTCTTGGATGCGAAAAGCGCAATGGTGCCTTCTTCACCCTTTCCAATACATTGGGTTTCCATGCCAGTTTGCTATCCAGTGCTGTGCCCAGGTGTTTGACTTGTGTTTTTTGGGTTAGCCTAGTTTGATTGATCGTCGGAGGGGTCCATATCGGTACCTTGTACCTCTTGGTAAAGAGGATGAGGTCCGTCTTGTCCGCGATGATACTGAGCTCTACTTCTTCCGCCCACTCGGGTATCTCCCTGTGTGTACGTTCCATTAAGAAGCTGAGGGTTGATGAACATACCTGTAATAAGTATGCTTATGTCATCCGAATAAGCTGTTATTTTTGGGGCGTTCCTTTCGTATCTCTTGATGAGGTCGTCGACCACCAAATTCCACAGGAGTGGCGACAGGACTCCACCCTGAGGTGTCCGTCTGTGAGCCGCTTTTACCATGGAAGCGGTGGCCCACTCCGATTGCGCTCGTCTGCAACCTAGGAGGTTCCGTATCCACAGGTTGATTGCTGGGTGTGTATTAGTCGCTACCAGGCGATTTGTTATTGCTTTCGTATCCACGTTGTTAAATGCTCCAGAGATGTCCACGAATACTCCCAGTGCATACTTTTTATTGTGAAGGACGTTCTCAATGGTGGCTACTACCGAGTGCAGTGCAGTCTCCACCGATTTCCCTTTGGTATAGGCATGCTGGTGGGTTGACATGAATCCTCCTACCTCATTCCTGATGTGTAAATCCGGCATCTTTTCTAGTGTTTTTAGTATAAAGGAGGTAAAGCTTATCGGTCTATAGTCCTTTGGACTCGCTTGGCTGCTCTTTCCTGCCTTTGGGAGGAAGACAACTCTTGATGTTCTCCATTGAAAAGGGATATAGCCCATACTTAGACATGCTGTGATAATTGTGGAAAGCCATGGGGTAATCACATCCTTGGTCACCTGCATCATGGCTGGGAATACCCCGTCCACTCCTGGTGCTCATAGCCCAGTGGACTCGCTTGGTGGTTAACAGATCTGTTCCTGGGTTGCTAGGTCCTGGCATCCTGCTATTTGGCATTTGACCTCGGTGCAACCAGGGCAATGCTCCTCCATTAGTGCTGCTAGGGCTTCCTCACTGCTCTCGGTCCATGGTCCGTCATCTAGCTTTAATTGGCTTTGTATGGTAGGCTGCTTAGAGAGCAGCTTCCGAAGCCGTGCGGTTTCTGGTACTTTCTCGATGTTGGAGCAGAAGGTCCTCCACGAGTTCCGTTGTGCTTTGCGTATTTTCTTCTTGTAGCTCCTAAGCAGGAGTCTTTATTCCTCATAGACGATCCCTTCGTTCGCTTATTTGGCGATCTTAAAGAATTCCTTGAGATTGTTCCTTTGAAGAGAGATCCCGGTTCCACCAGAGTGGCTTGGACCTCTTCTTCGGGACCTCGAGTGCTTGCACGATGTGTGGTAGGCGTCCAGTAACGCGTTGGATAGGGTCTCTAGAGACTTCTCTAGTCCTCCGCGGATTTAACTGAGCCCGGACTCGCGAGTTTCGAAGTAACTGTCTTTATAAAGTTTTCCCAGTTTTTATTCCGGGGGTTTCTATAGACTGTTACCTTCAAAGAGTGTTTGAAATCGCACTTAAATTGAATGTACTTATGATCTGAGAAGGAGGGTCTTTTAATGACTCTCCAGCTAGATACCGTAGTACTGTTTTCCGTTGCAAGTGTTAGGTCTAGCACGTTGGATGAGGTCGGACCTACAAAGGTATGCTCCTCCCCAACTTTTGCTATATAAAGATATTATTATTAGATATTAGTTACTAATATAAAGTCTAAGAGTGACTCACCTCTGTCATTGATGTCGGTGCTTCCCACACATTGTGGTGAGCATTGGTGCCGGCTTCTGTCACCAGGCTCATAAGTTCGTCGGGTGGTGTGGGTCTGTCATGAGTAATATAGCAGGAAGCTACCCGAAGGCGCTTTTCCTCACTTTCCAGCATCACTACCGTCAGGTCATCCGTGCTGTAATGACAAATAAGGTAAGCATGGATTGCCTTTCGTACGAGTACGACGGTTCTGTACCTAGTTACCGATGTTGAAAAGAACAAGTTGTTATTTGAGGACTTTAGTCCGGCCTGTCGCAATCCAGGGCTCCTGGACTAGAGCTATGTGGGCGAGCCCTTGCTTCATGGCAATGAGGAACTCCGCCGATGCTTTTTTGCTTTTATGCAAGGTGAGCTGAACTCAAGACCTAAGTCCTTTTCTAGTTCTCCTGCCTGACGGGTTGACTACCAGCGTCAGGTCACCATCCTCCTCTTCTTCCTCTGCATCTTCGAGCACAAGACCCTGGGCTGCCTCCACGATGGACTCGAGACCTAAGTCCCTTTCCACCTCGCCTGCCTGTAGGGTGTGACGTCCTTGTCTTCGGGGTGGCGCTTTTTGAGGCGCAGGTAGATACCACACATGCCCCATGCCATCTTTCCGAATTTGGGGTACAGCTGATCTTCTGCTTCTTTGTTTATTTGAAGGATCACATATTATTGGCCCCCCTCTTTGGGTAGTGGGCTACCAATATGTAGGATCCTCCAATGTGCAGTTGGCACGTCCACGTTTTGCCGCTTCAGCTTCAGATTTGGAGCTTAAGCGCTCGGTCCCCTGGATTGTGATGGGGAATAGTACCTTCGCCTTAGGTTTGGACGGTTTTCTCCTCCACCTTATTGGCAAATTTGCCGTCAGCCATCGGGTGCTACAGGGGGACAAACGGATGACGGGTCGGCTCGCACAACTGTGAACTCGGAACTGAGGCGCAGCCGCTTTGGTTAGTAATACCCGGTGCGGCCTGCGTCCCACACCCCCTAGGACACAGAGGGTTGCGAGCGAACCTTCCAAGTCGGGTGGCTCCAAGGACGAATCGGAGACCGGGGTGGCTGTCAAGCAGAGCGTAATAGCGCCTGGTAAGCGGACCGGGACCGAGGAACCCAAGGGGGCCCCGGCGAGCAATCCTCAATCCTGCCACTTTTCCAGCCAGCCAAAGCCGGAAAGGGCGCAGCCAAGGCCCCCAACAAGCGGCAACGCTCAGCGGAGGACCCCGCTAATCAGCCCGGCCAAGCCCAGCAAGCCAAGCGGGTGAAGACCCACCTCACGAACCGGTCGTTCGCTGAGGTGGCGAGGGGCAAGACCCTGATTGGTGTCCTGGACAGGGGCGCCGAGGACGGCCATATCTCTCGCGATAAGTGGCACCTGTGAGGCAAGTGTGAGGACGCAGGGTGGCATCAAGGCAAGGTGAAAGCCATCGCCTGCCAAGACGCTCGCTCTGCGGCCCTCTACATGAAGGCGGTGGCTGTTCTGAAAGACGTCTACCCAGGGGCGAAACTGGAGGCCGTGAGATGGGAGGATGTTCCCAGCCGTCCGAGAGCCAGAGCGTGGGTCTCGGCAAAACCTGCAGAACCTGAGAAAATCCTCAGGCTACTGCAGGTCTGCAACCCCCACCTTCCCACAGCCGATTGGAAGGTGGCCAAGGTAGAGGACATCCAGGGGCAGAGGCGAAAGATTATCCTCGTCCTAAATGAGGAGTCGCTAGAGCTCCTCGCCAAGACAGACGGTGTGGTTGACTACGTGTACAAAAAGGTCACCATAATCACCTATAAGTCGGATCGCAAGGGCAGGCAAGCGGAGGTCGAGGCAGACCCGGAGCTGCCGAAGATCCCGAAGGAGGAGCCTCGTGCGAGGAAGACAACCCGGCGTCGGATGCTGGACGACTACGCGTTCGACTAGAGCGCCCTAGCCAGAGGTCTCAGCCACATCGTTCTCGCGGAGGAGCCGGATTCCCCCGACAGCGATATAGAAACAACAATGGTGGAGGTGAGCCTCAGGAATGTCACTGACGATCCTGCAGATAAACCTCCACCATTGTAAGGCAGCATGCCCTGCTCTACTGCTCCACCTGGCCAAGGGTGGAACCGACATAGTTCTCATTCAGGAGCCCTGGATCCTCGGAAACAGTTTCAGTTACTTACTGACCACTAAAAACCGCAAGGAGGTCCTGCACCTCACGCTTGCCTCTCATGAGATACAGAGTAACATTGTATCCTGGAGGGTCCTGGAAGAGCACTCCTTCTCAGACCACAGGTACGTGGAAACTGTTTTCTCCTTCTCTGTACCGAAGCCAGCTCGTTTCCAGAACATCAGGCGGACAAACTAGTCTCGGTACTCTGATTACCTCTGTCGTGTTCTCCCTGAGACTCCACATGAGGAGGAGATTTCCAGGGAAGCCACGACTCATCTTGTTAAACTATTTACCGACGCCTGCAATGAGGCGCTCGATAAATCCGGCCACTCTGGCAAGAGCAGAGGCCGGAAGAAACCTGAATGGTGGAATCCGAAACTGAGGGAACTCCGGAAAGGCGTAAGTTCTGTAGCGACATTGGGTATAACTCAGAAGCCTCGCGCTTCCGCAAAGTTCTCTCGAAGACTACACCCACTCTGGGCTACCTGAAGAATGCCGACCAATCATGGACAACGTCCAGCAATGAGTCGCTAAATCTTCTTCTTAACACCCACTTTCCCGGCTGCGTTGAAAACAGACCACACTGCATCGCGGCTCCTTCCGTTGCCTCAAGTCATATCATGAACCTGCTTAGCCAGGAGAACATTTCCTGGGCAATCAAAGGCTTCAAACCATACAAGTCTGCGGGACCAGATGGCATCATCCCTGCCCAACTGATTCACGCTGGACTTAAAGCCACTAATTGGCTCAAAAGGATATACAAGGAAATCTTCTCCCATGGATATATCCCGGAATCCTGGCTTAATACCAAAGCCGTCTTCATCCCCAAGGCAGGCAAGCCCTCGGACACTGCCTCCAAAGATTTCAGACCCATTAGTCTATCGTCCTTCCTTGTGAAGACGATGGAACGGCTATTGGGGATGCATCTCACGGTAAATATTCCGCCTAGTCTAATCTCAGACTCCCAGCATGCCTATCGGAAAGGAAGATCCACTGAAACGGCCTTACACACAATCACATCGATCATAGAAGCTTCACTCAACTGTAAGGAGTGCACCCTCGTAGCCTTCCTCGACATAGAAGGCGCCTTTAATAACACCCTCCGACCGCCATTACGGATGCACGGACGGACCTGGGGGTTGACTTCTGGACGGTGAGCCTGATCGATCAGATGCTACAATGCAGGACGGTTGAGGCATCACTGGGGACGTCAACGTTCACCAGATTCGTCTGCAGAGGCACACCGCAGGGCGGAGTCCTCTCGCCCCTCCTATGGAACGTGGCAGTGAACACACTGCTGCGGGAATGACCCCCTATATAGTCCGGTGGCTCTACACCGCCATCATACGACCGATCATGCTCTATGGCCAGCCTTAGACAGAAGGACATGACTCAATAAACTCAGCAGAGTTCAGCAAACCGTTTCCTGTAAAGTCTCAAGATTGATATGGCCATATCGATCGAAGAAGCGCTCAGCAGAGCTGTATAAACTCAGCAGAGCACAGTGCTCTGCAGTTACTCGAGCCATTACGGGACACTGGCAGATCGGCACCCAGACACCCACCCCTCCAGACTCCAATCCCTCATAACGACTTCTGCAGGAGTTGTCGCGACGAGGAGGAGGAGGAATCGGTCCCCCACTTCTTCTGCCACTGCCCAGCCCTTGGAAATCGTCGTCTTCGTATTCTCGGGGCCGCTTTCCTCACGGACATTTCGGACCTGTCCGAAATCAAACCAGGGACCTTGTCCAAATACATCCAAGCCACCGGATAGGACTGCCCTTAATCCTGCAGTAGTCTGCTCTCACGGTTCAGGCAACGAAAAGGGGCACATGCCCATGCGGCAACACAACGGACCTTTTATAGGTCCAAGTGAGCTCGGGGGCTCATATCAACCCCTCCCGGCTACCGCCTTAACCTAACCTAACCTATTGACAAATCCGCCGTTCGATGACTTCATTTGTGGCATCTTTGCGTAGTGTAGCCGGCACTCCTCTACTCGCTGCTCGGCTCAGGCTAGCTTGACTTTCTCCTCTTGGGAGATGTCAGCCTTTCTTGCAGACGGCTTTTGATATTGAAGGCCGATTAGTATTGCGCTTTGGCTTTCATTCCCTCTTTGGAACGCTTCGGCCCATCGCAACACAGGGGGCTGGTGCCTGATTCCGTCCAGTTTAATGAAAGCACGATCTCCAGATCCATGTCAGCTTGCAGGCTGCGGAGTGAGTTGTTGTAGTTGTTTTGGCAGTAGCTTTACAACTGACCTCGCCTACTGTTAAATTTATTGGCCGCCGGCTCTGAGAGTGAGAGGGGTATGGTTGGGTTGGGGTGAGATGCCTTTGTGTGTTTACGGGTACTTATCAGTCGTCGTCTCTCAGTCAGCACATTATACAAATTAATTAGCCCTGCCTCATTACAAGCTCGACACAACACCCGACTTGACTCGACTCCGCATCCACCCAACTCGAACCTAATTCCACCTTGCCAAACCACACACACACACCTTCCAGTGAGAGGTCTGCCAATTGTGTATGCATATTTTTTAATCAAGTTGGCCAACGATTTGCCGAATGCCGCTGTTCAACAAGACAATGTCTCATAAATTCATTAGAAGAAAACCAAACCATTTTTTGTGCTCTCCGAATCGCCTCAAAAGGATGTAAATGTAAATTAATTTTAACTGTTTGAAGAACAACAACTATAATTTGCTTACTTATTTATTTAAGCTCGATTCTGTGGTTACTCTGCGGTTTAAATTTTGCACCTTTTGTTAATTTAGATTAAAAAAAGCAGACTGCCATTTGTTCGGAGCAGAACCCAGCCGATTAGTTGCTTGCCAAATAGCACCTAATTATTGGCCCTCAGCCGCTTATTTTGTTTGTTACTTATGTCTATGTCACTCATTTGTTTATTAAAGCTTTGCGCGTGCTTGCCCTGCCAAACGCTCTCTGCCAGCTCGCTCTTCGCTATCTCCGCTTTGCGTCTGCCTACCGACGTCAGCCGAGCGAAGCTGCGCTTAGCGATCGGAGCGGCAATGTAAAGGGCAAGCAAGCCACACTTGCAATTTGGATGTCACGCATTAAAGAACATATCGTAATTTTATTTCTGCGCCGAGTTTTATTTAATTCGAAATAATTAGTCGGCCGATTGGGGATAAAAAACATTATCTCCACATAAAATTTGGTGACCTCGACGTGATCTCTGAGTTGCAGTGTCAATTAATAATCGTTCGCGATCGACATTCGTTAGCCTTAGCAAATTTTCGGCGTTTAAGCACAATTCGGTGCTTAAACATACTTACATACACGCATTGCTGGCTATTTATTTCTCTGTCGCAACAATTCGGTCAGTGCAGTGCGGTAGGCAGTGCAGTGAACTCACTAACACACACAAACGGAGTACAAAGCGGAATCGGACAGCTCGCACAGCCGCACAGCTAAAGGCATTAGCTGTAATCCCTTTGCTTTCGGTTCCCACGTTTATACGTATACAGGGTGTCTTTTTCGGTCGTGCTGAGTGACTCTTTTAAAACCTCAACATGGCAGCACCTGAGCCTACCAATGTCGCGAACGCAGCAATGCCGAGTGATGTAGATTTCTACAAGCACAAGGCCGAGTCCATCGCGCGCCAACTAAAGGCCATGGATCGCTTTCTCACCAAGGAAGAGCTTGCCGAGTTAGATGAGGCAGAACTTCAAGCTCGCTTAGAGCAAATCGAGCGAATGAATGCGGATTTCGATGCCGCTCAAAAGAGCCTTGAAAGGCTGGATTTCCTGCAGTTAGCCCATGATGCCCGACTGGACTTTTCGAATGTTTATGTCAAGGTTAGGTCCAGGCTGTCGCGGGAGTTGATGGCTGCTCGCACGGTAAATGTTGCCAATTCAACGGCTCGGCATACTCTCGAGGGGAATTCGTCGTTTTTCGCCTATAATAGTATAGGCCGTTCTCGAATGCCCGAGTTGCAGCTTCCGCGATTCGGTGGGAACTACATGGATTGGCCAGAATTCCACTCGATGTTCTCGACAATGGTACACAAAGACCATCGTATACCAATCATCAAAAAACTCCAATATCTTCGTGGATGTCTAGATGGTGCTGCGCTGGATACGATTCGTTCCTTGGAACTTTCTGAAGAGAATTACGACAAGGCGTTGAATTTACTAATGTTGCGACTCGATAATAAACTGTTACATTTTCAGGCACACGTCCACGTCAGGTGGAAAGGGCTCGGCAATCGGCTTGCGCGCGCTCAGCGACAAAATCAATTCGCGTGCACTTCAGACCTTGGCGACCCCGCAGGAGATTTCCGATGGGTTGCTGATCTTCATCATAGGCACGAAATTGGACCACAAGACCAAGGAGAAATGGGAAGAGAACTTGCCGACGTCAGGATTGCCTCGGTGGTCAAGCATGGCCTCATACTTGGAAGCAAGATGTCGGATGCTGGAAAATTTGGGATCGGCTATGGTAACAATTCCTAGCAAGCAGGTAGGAGAAAGTAAACCTAGCATCCTAATCACCTCCATTAACGATCATAATAACTCGACATGCAAGTATTGCAAATCCTCCGATCACTACATATCCCGATGCCAGGCATTTCTAGATCTCCCTGTTTGTTCTCGATACAAGGAGGTGAAGAAGCGCCATTTATGTCTAAACTGCCTCAACAAAGGCCATTCATTGCAACGCTGCAAGTCAGGGGCATGTAGAAATTGCCAAGCCAAGCATCACACACTGCTCCACATGCAGTCGGGCGCTGACGCTGAGTTGCCGTCGGCGAGCACGGAATCGACCCAGTATGATCCTGCGAGTGCCCTAGTAGCAAGCAAATATACTAGCCCTCCCCCCTCGAGTCAGAAATCTCTCGCTTCTCAATAAAGTCCCAGACATTCTGGGTGATCATATTACGATTCACTCAAGAATGCCTCGAGCGACCCAAGTGCAGCGTCAACATGTTCCCATGACTTGACGGCACTAATATACATGCATACACATATATATCTTCCCTCGCGCTCTCGCTGCCAACAGCGCTGAGCATATTCACACATACACATACTAACATATAAGAGATAAGAACACATAGTTCTGCCGCTCCGCTGGCGGCGTCACTGGCAGCGGCGTCAGCAGCTGATTCGATAGCTGAGATGGAAGCAAGGTTGGATAAAACTCTTCGTATGTTTTGGGAAGTCGAGAATTGTGTGGAGGCTGGGTTGAATACCAAAGAAGAAGACGATTGTGAAGCACATTTCGTAAGCCACCTTTCACGGTTGCCATCCGGGGAGTATGCAGTTCGTCTGCCGCTAAATAACAATACTGATCGTTTAGGAGAATCTTATGCTCAGGCTTATCGACGGTTCATCAGTCTGGAGCGAAAACTGGAGCGTAATCCTACACTCAAGGAGCGGTATTCCGCCTTTATGAGTGAGTACATTGATTTGCATCATATGCACCAAGTCAACCCTGATTCCCGTAGCCTCTGCAAATATTTCTTGCCTCATCACTGTGTCCTAAAGGAGGACAGTACGACGACAAAACTCCGTGTCGTTTTCGATGGATCCGCAGCTACATCAACCGGATATTCTCTAAATGATGTGATGATGACAGGCCCTGTTATTCAGCCTGCATTGTTTAACATATTGATTCGATTTCGAACATATCCAGTCGCTCTCACTGGGGACATTTGTAAAATGTACCGCTGCGTACGAGTGTCTCCACCCGACAATTTGTATCAGTGCATCCTATGGCGAGATTCCATCGAGTCCGAGGTTCAAGTCTACACATTAGACACCGTCACATACGGGACGAGGGCTGCATCATTTTTAGCGGTCCGCGCAATGCACCAGCTGGCCATCGACGAGGGTGAATCCTACCCTCTTGGCTCAGCTGCTCTGCGGCAGGAATTTTACGTGAATGACCTTATTTCGGGCGGTAATTCGGTCGCACACGTCATGGACAAGATGCACCAAACATCAGCTTTACTGTCCCGTGGTAACTTTAGACTTAGGAAATGGTGCTCCAGTCACCAGGAAGTACTTGAGGGAACCCCTGAAGATGACATAGAGAAGTTCCTAAAGTTTAATGATGGAAGCGACATAGCCAAAACTCTCGGCTTAGCGTGGGACCCTGCTTCGGATCAGCTGCTTTTTGCCTTGTCCGCACTGGACACAACCTCAAAGCCATCAAAGCGGTCGGTTTTATCTACGATTGCGCGGTTCTACGACCCTCTTGGATTGATAAATCCAGTCATTGTCAGGTGCAAAATCTTCCTTCAGCAGCTTTGGAGAGAAAATTTGGATTGGGATGAAAGCCTACCCTCAGCGTTGCATTCAACTTGGATGGACTTGAGAAATAGTTTGGCAAGCATTACTCGGATCTCATTTCCTCGCTTGGTTCTTCGTTCTAGTGTGGCTACAGAAGTTCACGGATTCTGTGATGCCAGCTTAGAAGCATATGGCGCTTGCGTGTATGTCGTGTCCAGGGAAGCCCAGTCTTCGAGCCACGTTTTGTGCTCAAAGTCGCGAGTGGCGCCTCTAAAGACTATATCGATTCCTAAGCTGGAATTAAGTGGAGCCCATTTGCTTGCGAAAATCATGCAGAATGTAAAGGACATGGGAATCTTTACAGGTCGGTTCTATTGCTGGTCGGATTCGTCAACAGCATTATCTTGGATTAGGGACGAGCCAGCTAAATTTCAAGTTTTCGTGGCAAATCGAGTGGCATCAATTCAGGAGTTGACGGAAGCCATGGAATGGCGCTATGTTCCCACATCTTTAAATCCTGCTGATAGTCTCTCGAGAGGCTCGCTTCCCAGCCATCTTATCCAGTCAGAGCTATGGTTTCACGGCCCATCCTTTTTGCTAGGCTCCAAGGATAAGTGGCCTGTATCTCCATCTAACAACATAGCAACTTTGGAGCTTCGCAAGAGAGGATTGCTAATCACGTCTCCACATGCCGATCTCACGTCCGGATGCAAATTTGCGAATTCATTCTTTCGCATGCAGCGCACATTCGCCTACATGCATAAATTTATACATCGTCTTAGGCATCCAGGACTCACCGTTTCTGATATTCGGCAAGGAACGCATCTTCTAATTCGACACATTCAGCTGGAAAATTTGTGGATGGACATAAAGGAGATTCGGCGCAATGGTCAAGTCATGAAATCCAGTTCTATTAGTTCGCTCAATCCGTTCATCGATCATTCTGGACTACTTAGAGTTGGAGGTCGTCTTGGCAACTCATCGCTATTCATTTCTTACGCATCATTTTCTTACTCATATACATCACTGGGTGCAGCTGACCATCTTCTGGATCCTTTTGTAACAAGACAGCCCCAAAACCTAACTTAGAAGCATCCGTGTGTATCTCCGTAGATAATTTAGGATTGTACAATCGTAAAACTGGTTTCCTAGTGAGAGCGGCTTTCAATTGCTCGAATGCTAATCGCTGCAACTCCTTGAACTCGAACTTAGAATCCTTTCTCAACAAATCCGACAATGGCCTGGCTATGACTGCGTATCCTTCAATGAATTGCCTGAAATAAGAAGCCAGCCCAATGAATCGTTGTATAGCTTTTTTATCCTTTGGGATCGGAAGGTTTGCTACACACTGTGTTTTCTCCTTACCGGGTGTTATGGTACCATTTTGTATAACATACCCCAAGAAATCTACCTTACTTTGCAAAATTTGACCTTTACTCCAGTTTATCTTCAAACCATTCTTTCCTGCCACTTCTAGCACTCTTTTCAACTTCTGTAAGCCTTCCTTAACATCCTTACTTGGTATAATGATATCATCCATATATACTACAGCGTCACCCTTCAGAACCAATTCTCTCATTACCGCAACTATGAAACGTGTGAAGAATGCTGGCGAATTCGAAATCCCAAACGGTACAAATAGGAACTCATATTGTCCTTTCTGCGTTACAAATGATGTATACTTTTGTGACTGAACTTCAACTGGTACGTGGAAATAACCGTTAGTCAAATCTAATGTCGTAAAAATCAAAGCTCCTTGCAATTTCTCAATAACATCCTGCATCTGTACCATCGGAAAGTTATCTCTCACTATTTTCTCATTTAACTTGCGATAATCGCAGCATAGACGTTTCTGTCCATTCTTCTTTGGTACTAATACAATCGGAGAGGCATATTCTGATGTACTGGGCTTTATTATCTTTTGTGCTAACCACTCGTTGACCTGCTCGTCTACTATGTTCTGCTCACTATAAGCCATACGCCTAGGATGCTGATACACAGGTAAATCATCCGTTAGTACAATTTTCATCTCTATAGGGCAATGCACATTTCGACTCGGCTTGTATTCCTCAATTATCTTTCTTATTTGATCTCTCTCTGAATAGGGCAAATGTGACAAATCAATATTTATAGCTTCACTCTGCTCTAAGTTCACCATACACAAACTCTGAAACTCATTCAGCAACTCCGTACATGAATTAACATTTTCCCTTTCATCTCTATGTTCTGGACCATTGCGCCTAGTACTTACTTGACTTCCTGATCTGAGGAATAGTGCTGTCCCATCTCTTGTTACCTTCATGTCCACACTCTCTAAAAGAGTTCTACCCAATATAGCATCAAATCCCATGTCCTCGTCCGCAATTACATGAAATTCTACCATTAAGTCAATGTCATCAATCTGCACAGGTATTGTGATACTACCGAAAGTCATAATTTGGCTTTCACCAATTCCCGTTAAACATTTACTACGTCCTGCCAGTTTTCCTCTACCAAGCTTCAAAAACACATTTCTGCTTAGAAGACACAAATCTGCACCTGTATCGACCAATCCTTTAAACACAACTTTTCCGTAGTTTACCGATTTCAACTCTAATCCTGACGAAGTGAACGTGCTTGATGGCTTTGTCCTACCATTCTCCAGAACTAGATTGGTTGCTTTCTCCTGTTTAATTGTCATGTCGACCTTGCATTGAGCAGCTCTATGTCCTAGCTGGTTGCATCTGAAACACCTGTTATCTCTTTTTGGACAATCCCGCTTAATATGCGACTCATCTCCGCAGTTAAAACACTTTTTAAACTTTTCCGCTGATTTCACTAACTCTTTTTCTCCTTTATTGAAGTGTGAGTCAAACTTCCCTTGTGATCTCACCAACCCTGTCATTTTCTGGAATGCCTCAATTTGCACCTTCAATTGCCTCATATTCCTAGCTTGATACAGTAAAGCCTTGTTTGTACTAGAATCTGGAATCCCGCTGACAAAATATTCAATTAAACTTTCGTCATCCATCTCGATTGGCTTTGCCAACTCCATCAGAGCGTACAGATACTCGTGCAACGTTTCGTTCTTCCTCTTCTGCCGCTTCCCTAGCCTACGATGTATCTCAGCTGATGACACCTTCACCCCAAATTCGTCGATCAATGCACCCTTTAAAACATTCCAATCACGAATATCGCGTTGACTTCGAATAAAAAGCTTCGCTGCCCCACTGAGCAATTGTTTGGCATAAATGAACACCTGTAATTGGTTCCATTCCACCGTGAGTGCACACTCCTCGAGTTCTTCGATCCACTGATTAATGTCTGAACTTGTACCCGAAAACTGTGACACACTGCCTTCTACATCTTTCAACGTAAACCATGACCTTCCGGAATTAGAACTGTCTGCTTGCCGCCTCTGACCAGATCCAATTGGATTTTCATCTCGCCTTTCATTTCCCCTTGCTTGTTCATTATTTGAGGCCACTGTTCTAAATGATAACTCTTCATAAATCTCATCTGCAGTCTCTCCCTCATCCCTAACTTCTTCATCGTTTTGATCGGTTTGAAAACCATAGTGAGCCAACAGTCTGTTTTGCAATTCAACTTTTCTTCCGGTTCTATTTAAACCTATCTCGGCCAATTTATCGCGCAAATCTGCCACCAACAGTGCCAAAATCTCATCTCTATTCATTTTTACAAACTTGTATGAAATATAATAGAATTAGAAATGGATCTTTGCCGCTCGCTCGTCAAAATACAGTTTTAGAATCCAGTTCCTCTCAGACCTGCTCAGACCTCAGATTCTGCTCTTTAAACTTGATGTTATGTTATTGAAAATGTAAACTTAACACTATGTTAATTACCACTGCTACCGCCGTTCTTGTCTGTCTGCTTCTTTGCAATATTTCGCTTGCACTCACCAACAACAACCAATTCCAAAATGTTTTTGTTGTCGTCGCACCAACACAGCTCCAGAATTTTCTGTCGTCGTCACACCAATACAGCTCCAGAATTTTCTGTCGTCGTCACACCAACACAGCTCCAGAATTTTCGTCGTGACCAGCCGCCTTTTTCGCCGTACAGTACTTGCGAACCACTAGCTACCTTCTCTGCTCCACGCCTTTCTCCTTGTCCAGATGATGTCCACCGCCAACGATCCTGCCTATCGAACGTTGCTGACCATCTACCAAGTCTTACGTTGCCTTCAGATTGGGTACTGGGTCTCTTTATCGCCGTCTCTGCTGTTTACGCCGTTCCTCTTTGCTTCGGTTTTTCTTCTCCTTTTTACCGTAGCTGCTTGCTGCCGTCTTGCTCACTCTCGCGCTGCTTTGCCAATTGCCTTTTGTTTGAATTTTCGCGCAGCAGAGTTTTTGCAGATTTCTTCCAGAATGTTCCAAACAACGCCACCACAATTCACCGAGTTCTCGCAATATTTGTAAAACACAACTTTAGTTTGATGACTTTCCGTTTGTAATCGTTCAAATCCCTATTCCTCTGCTTTTACAGTTACTGACTGCTGCGTCTCGTTTCCACGCACTCACTGCCTTGTCAATTTTCTCGTCGTCTTCTTGCTGCAGACTTTTTGCGTTGACCAGCTGCCTTTTTCGCCGTACAGTACTTGCGAACCACTAGCTACCTTCGCTGCTCCACGCCTTTCTCCTTGTCTAGATGATGCTCACCGCCAACGATCCTGCCTATTGCACGTTGCTGACCATCCACCAAGTCTTGCGTTGCCTTCAGATTGGGTACTGGGTCTCTTTATCGCCGTCTCTGCTGTTTACGCCGTTCCTCTTTGCTTCGGTTTTTATTCTCCTTTTTACCGTAGCTGCTTGCTGCCGTCTTGCTCACTCTCGCGCTGCTTTGCCAATTGCCTTTTGTTTGAATTTTCGCGCAGCAGAGTTTTTGCAGATTTCTTCCAGAATGTTCCAAACAACGCCACCACAATTCACCGAGTTCTCGCAATATTTGTAAAACACAACTTTAGTTTGATGACTTTCCGTTTTTAATCGTTCAAATCTCGGTTGAGCCCCCAAATATTGTGGCCCCGGATTTTCCGTAGTTGTACTTTAGTCCAGGACGCCAGGTTTTATTATAATTAGTCTTTATTTATGAATATTATTTAAGATTAGTTATGATTACAACGGTCGCTGTGCTTTAAGTATATTTTGATTAATACAGATATTTGCGCTCGTAATTTGCGTGTGGCTGAGTGAGACTTTGGCACCGAATTAAATGGCGTCGATCGTTGAGGCTGTGTTCTCTCCTCTCTTTGTTCGACGGCCGCTTCTAGTCTCTCTCTCTGTTACTTCCTCTGTTATCTCTACAGACTCTGTTGCTCTCCCACCAAATCCCACATATATTCCAAATATATATATATTTCCATATGATACGTTTTCTTTCCGGTAGCTTGCCACCACACTAAGCTCCATAAATCCAGTGCATCAGAGCCGGAGACAGGCCCCATGTGCTGTAGGGCATCTTCTTGGATGCGAAAAGCGCAATGGTGCCTTCTTCACCCTTTCCAATACATTGGGTTTCCATGCCAGTTTGCTATCCAGTGCTGTGCCCAGGTGTTTGACTTGTGTTTTTTGGGTTAGCCTAGTTTGATTGATCGTCGGAGGGGTCCATATCGGTACCTTGTACCTCTTGGTAAAGAGGATGAGGTCCGTCTTGTCCGCGATGATACTGAGCTCTACTTCTTCCGCCCACTCGGGTATCTCCCTGTGTGTACGTTCCATTAAGAAGCTGAGGGTTGATGAACATACCTGTAATAAGTATGCTTATGTCATCCGAATAAGCTGTTATTTTTGGGGCGTTCCTTTCGTATCTCTTGATGAGGTCGTCGACCACCAAATTCCACAGGAGTGGCGACAGGACTCCACCCTGAGGTGTCCGTCTGTGAGCCGCTTTTACCATGGAAGCGGTGGCCCACTCCGATTGCGCTCGTCTGCAACCTAGGAGGTTCCGTATCCACAGGTTGATTGCTGGGTGTGTATTAGTCGCTACCAGGCGATTTGTTATTGCTTTCGTATCCACGTTGTTAAATGCTCCAGAGATGTCCACGAATACTCCCAGTGCATACTTTTTATTGTGAAGGACGTTCTCAATGGTGGCTACTACCGAGTGCAGTGCAGTCTCCACCGATTTCCCTTTGGTATAGGCATGCTGGTGGGTTGACATGAATCCTCCTACCTCATTCCTGATGTGTAAATCCGGCATCTTTTCTAGTGTTTTTAGTATAAAGGAGGTAAAGCTTATCGGTCTATAGTCCTTTGGACTCGCTTGGCTGCTCTTTCCTGCCTTTGGGAGGAAGACAACTCTTGATGTTCTCCATTGAAAAGGGATATAGCCCATACTTAGACATGCTGTGATAATTGTGGAAAGCCATGGGGTAATCACATCCTTGGTCACCTGCATCATGGCTGGGAATACCCCGTCCACTCCTGGTGCTCATAGCCCAGTGGACTCGCTTGGTGGTTAACAGATCTGTTCCTGGGTTGCTAGGTCCTGGCATCCTGCTATTTGGCATTTGACCTCGGTGCAACCAGGGCAATGCTCCTCCATTAGTGCTGCTAGGGCTTCCTCACTGCTCTCGGTCCATGGTCCGTCATCTAGCTTTAATTGGCTTTGTATGGTAGGCTGCTTAGAGAGCAGCTTCCGAAGCCGTGCGGTTTCTGGTACTTTCTCGATGTTGGAGCAGAAGGTCCTCCACGAGTTCCGTTGTGCTTTGCGTATTTTCTTCTTGTAGCTCCTAAGCAGGAGTCTTTATTCCTCATAGACGATCCCTTCGTTCGCTTATTTGGCGATCTTAAAGAATTCCTTGAGATTGTTCCTTTGAAGAGAGATCCCGGTTCCACCAGAGTGGCTTGGACCTCTTCTTCGGGACCTCGAGTGCTTGCACGATGTGTGGTAGGCGTCCAGTAACGCGTTGGATAGGGTCTCTAGAGACTTCTCTAGTCCTCCGCGGATTTAACTGAGCCCGGACTCGCGAGTTTCGAAGTAACTGTCTTTATAAAGTTTTCCCAGTTTTTATTCCGGGGGTTTCTATAGACTGTTACCTTCAAAGAGTGTTTGAAATCGCACTTAAATTGAATGTACTTATGATCTGAGAAGGAGGGTCTTTTAATGACTCTCCAGCTAGATACCGTAGTACTGTTTTCCGTTGCAAGTGTTAGGTCTAGCACGTTGGATGAGGTCGGACCTACAAAGGTATGCTCCTCCCCAACTTTTGCTATATAAAGATATTATTATTAGATATTAGTTACTAATATAAAGTCTAAGAGTGACTCACCTCTGTCATTGATGTCGGTGCTTCCCACACATTGTGGTGAGCATTGGTGCCGGCTTCTGTCACCAGGCTCATAAGTTCGTCGGGTGGTGTGGGTCTGTCATGAGTAATATAGCAGGAAGCTACCCGAAGGCGCTTTTCCTCACTTTCCAGCATCACTACCGTCAGGTCATCCGTGCTGTAATGACAAATAAGGTAAGCATGGATTGCCTTTCGTACGAGTACGACGGTTCTGTACCTAGTTACCGATGTTGAAAAGAACAAGTTGTTATTTGAGGACTTTAGTCCGGCCTGTCGCAATCCAGGGCTCCTGGACTAGAGCTATGTGGGCGAGCCCTTGCTTCATGGCAATGAGGAACTCCGCCGATGCTTTTTTGCTTTTATGCAAGGTGAGCTGAACTCAAGACCTAAGTCCTTTTCTAGTTCTCCTGCCTGACGGGTTGACTACCAGCGTCAGGTCACCATCCTCCTCTTCTTCCTCTGCATCTTCGAGCACAAGACCCTGGGCTGCCTCCACGATGGACTCGAGACCTAAGTCCCTTTCCACCTCGCCTGCCTGTAGGGTGTGACGTCCTTGTCTTCGGGGTGGCGCTTTTTGAGGCGCAGGTAGATACCACACATGCCCCATGCCATCTTTCCGAATTTGGGGTACAGCTGATCTTCTGCTTCTTTGTTTATTTGAAGGATCACATATTATTGGCCCCCCTCTTTGGGTAGTGGGCTACCAATATGTAGGATCCTCCAATGTGCAGTTGGCACGTCCACGTTTTGCCGCTTCAGCTTCAGATTTGGAGCTTAAGCGCTCGGTCCCCTGGATTGTGATGGGGAATAGTACCTTCGCCTTAGGTTTGGACGGTTTTCTCCTCCACCTTATTGGCAAATTTGCCGTCAGCCATCGGGTGCTACAGGGGGACAAACGGATGACGGGTCGGCTCGCACAACTGTGAATTCGGAACTGAGGCGCAGCCGCTTTGGTTAGTAATACCCGGTGCGGCCTGCGTCCCACACCCCCTAGGACACAGAGGGTTGCGAGCGAACCGTCACCCGCCGTAACAGTACACACCGGTGGAAGTGCGACTACACTCTCCCCGTGAGGGCGGCTGGAAACAGGTCCTGGCACGGTCATGTCTCTGCCAGGATGCTGGCGAATGGTAGTCGGGCGGAGAGAAGAAAACTCTCAGTGAAATTACCCCAATCCAAGGTGACACTGTTATATGCCGAGGGATGCATGGCCGGGGGGGTGCCCGGTCACTAATATGCGGACTCTGGATACCTGCCGACCTCCAGCTTACATTAGGCTTCCCGGGGCAAGCGGGCTATGCCTCGGGTGACCAACCCCTTCCCGCCTACTCGTGGGAACAAAAATGCCAAACAAATCAAATATAACAAACAAAAACACCGCAAAGGAGCTCGGTACTCCTCTTAAAGTACCGGAGGGACAAGCCAATCCCTCTGTACCAGCGCCTGGGAAACCAGGTCCAAAGAAGACGGGGAAGGAGACTGAGTCGGTCCACCGCCTTCAGGCAGCGGCCGCGGCGAGGGGGGGCCCGAAAAGCCAATCGGGTCCTTCCAAGTCGGGTGGCTCCAAGGACGAATCGGAGACCGGGGTGGCTGTCAAGCAGAGCGTAATAGCGCCTGGTAAGCGGACCGGGACCGAGGAACCCAAGGGGGCCCCGGCGAGCAGCGTCTCTGCACCACGGGGAGGAAAGCCGTCGTACCAGGACAGGAGACGAGCAGACATCCTGTCCAACGAGGACCCGAACATTAGGGCGTCGGCAGAATGAAAGGAGCAGAGGCTGTGGGCCTCCTCAATCCTGCCACTTTTCCAGCCAGCCAAAGCCGGAAAGGGCGCAGCCAAGGCCCCCAACAAGCGGCAACGCTCAGCGGAGGACCCCGCTAATCAGCCCGGCCAAGCCCAGCAAGCCAAGCGGGTGAAGACCCACCTCACGAACCGGTCGTTCGCTGAGGTGGCGAGGGGCAAGACCCTGATTGGTGTCCTGGACAGGGGCGCCGAGGACGGCCATATCTCTCGCGATAAGTGGCACCTGGTGGAGAACGAGCTCCAGGACCGGTTCCTACAGGAACTGGAGGAGAACGGCGGACCACCGCCAAAGTGTGAGGACGCAGGGTGGCATCAAGGCAAGGTGAAAGCCATCGCCTGCCAAGACGCTCGCTCTGCGGCCCTCTACATGAAGGCGGTGGCTGTTCTGAAAGACGTCTACCCAGGGGCGAAACTGGAGGCCGTGAGATGGGAGGATGTTCCCAGCCGTCCGAGAGCCAGAGCGTGGGTCTCGGCAAAACCTGCAGAACCTGAGAAAATCCTCAGGCTACTGCAGGTCTGCAACCCCCACCTTCCCACAGCCGATTGGAAGGTGGCCAAGGTAGAGGACATCCAGGGGCAGAGGCGAAAGATTATCCTCGTCCTAAATGAGGAGTGGCTAGAGCTCCTCGCCAAGACAGACGGTGTGGTTGACTACGTGTACAAAAAGGTCACCATAATCACCTATAAGTCGGATCGCAAGGGCAGGCAAGCGGAGGTCGAGGCAGACCCGGAGCTGCCGAAGATCCCGAAGGAGGAGCCTCGTGCGAGGAAGACAACCCGGCGTCGGATGCTGGACGACTACGCGTTCGACTAGAGCGCCCCAGCCAGAGGTCTCGGCCACATCGTTCTCGCGGAGGAGCCGGATTCCCCCGACAGCGATATAGAAACAACAATGGTGGAGGTGAGCCTCAGGAATGTCACTGACGATCCTGCAGATAAACCTCCACCATTGTAAGGCAGCATGCCCTGCTCTACTGCTCCACCTGGCCAAGGGTGGAACCGACATAGTTCTCATTCAGGAGCCCTGGATCCTCGGAAACAGGGTCTCCGGTCTGAGGACTTCTGACTACAAGCTATACGTAGCTGAAACCGCAGGTATTCGTACCTGCATTCTTGCAAAAAGAGAGTTGCACTTATTTTTGCACCCAAATTTCAGCAATGAAGACCACACCGCAGTGAGCCTCGAAGGCCAGGAGCGCTCACTGAGGATCTGCTCCGCATACATGGGGCATGATCAACCAGACCCCCATCCACACGCGCCGCTCCGGGCTCTAATCGCAGACTGTTCGGCCAAAGACATCGGCCTAATTGTGGGGTGCGACGCCAATGCACATCACTGTCAGTGGGGAAGCACTGACACAAACGAAAGGGGTGAGTACCTTTTCAGTTACTTACTGACCACTAAAAACCGCAAGGAGGTCCTGCACCTCACGCTTGCCTCTCGGAAGGCCGGAAGAAACCTGAATGGTGGAATCCGAAACTGAGGGAACTCCGGAAAGCCTCCCGGAGACTCTTCAATAAAGCTAAGGCTGAAAACGTTGAGCAGTACTGGGCCGATTACAAGGCCAGTCTGTCAATTTACAATAAAGAACTGAGGAAAGCCAAACGCGCCACATGGCGTAAGTTCTGTAGCGACATTGGGAATAACTCAGAAGCCTCGCGCTTCCGCAAAGTTCTCTCGAAGACTACACCCACTCTGGGCTACCTGAAGAATGCCGACCAATCATGGACAACGTCCAGCAATGAGTCGCTAAATCTTCTTCTTAACACCCACTTTCCCGGCTGCGTTGAAAACAGACCACACTGCATCGCGGCTCCTTCCGTTGCCTCAAGTCATATCATGAACCTGCTTAGCCAGGAGAACATTTCCTGGGCAATCAAAAGCTTCAAACCATACAAGTCTGCGGGACCAGATGGCATCATCCCTGCCCAACTGATTCACGCTGGACTTAAAGCCACTAATTGGCTCAAAAGGATATACAAGGAAATCTTCTCCCATGGATATATCCCGGAATCCTGGCTTAATACCAAAGCCGTCTTCATCCCCAAGGCAGGCAAGCCCTCGCACACTGCCTCCAAAGATTTCAGACCCATTAGTCTATCGTCCTTCCTTGTGAAGACGATGGAACGGCTATTGGGGATGCATCTCACGGTAAATATTCCGCCTAGTCTAATCTCAGACTCCCAGCATGCCTATCGGAAAGGAAGATCCACCGAAACGGCCTTACACACAATCACATCGATCATAGAAGCTTCACTCAACTGTAAGGAGTGCACCCTCGTAGCCTTCCTCGACATAGAAGGCGCCTTTAATAACACCCTCCGACCGCCATTGGGGGTTGACTTCCGGACGGTGAGCCTGATCGATCAGATGCTACAATGCAGGACGGTTGAGGCATCACTGGGGACGTCAACGTTCACCAGATTCGTCTGCAGAGGCACACCGCAGGGCGGAGTCCTCTCGCCCCTCCTATGGAACGTGGCAGTGAACACACTGCTGCGGGAATGACCCCCTATATAGTCCGGTGGCTCTACACCGCCATCATACGACCGATCATGCTCTATGGCCAGCCTTAGACAGAAGGACATGACTCAATAAACTCAGCAGAGTTCAGCAAACCGTTTCCTGTAAAGTCTCAAGATTGATATGGCCATATCGATCGAAGAAGCGCTCAGCAGAGCTGTATAAACTCAGCAGAGCACAGTGCTCTGCAGTTACTCGAGCCATTACGGGACACTGGCAGATCGGCACCCAGACACCCACCCCTCCAGACTCCAATCCCTCATAACGACTTCTGCAGGAGTTGTCGCGACGAGGAGGAGGAGGAATCGGTCCCCCACTTCTTCTGCCACTGCCCAGCCCTTTGAAATCGTCGTCTTCGTATTCTCGGGGCCGCTTTCCTCACGGACATTTCGGACCTGTCCGAAATCAAACCAGGGACCTTGTCCAAATACATCCAAGCCACCGGATAGGACTGCCCTTAATCCTGCAGTAGTCTGCTCTCACGGTTCAGGCAACGAAAAGGGGCACATGCCCATGCGGCAACACAACGGACCTTTTATAGGTCCAAGTGAGCTCGGGGGCTCATATCAACCCCTCCCGGCTACCGCCTTAACCTAACCTAACCTATTGACAAATCCGCCGTTCGATGACCTCATTTGTGGCATCTTTGCGTAGTGTAGCCGGCACTCCTCTACTCGCTGCTCGGCTCAGGCTAGCTTGACTTTCTCCTCTTGGGAGATGTCAGCCTTTCTTGCAGACGGCTTTTGATATTGAAGGCCGATTAGTATTGCGCTTTGGCTTTCATTCCCTCTTTGGAACGCTTCGGCCCATCGCAACACAGGGGGCTGGTGCCTGATTCCGTCCAGTTTAATGAAAGCACGATCTCCAGATCCGTGTCAGCTTGCAGGCTGCGGAGTGAGTTGTTGTAGTTGTTTTGGCAGTAGCTTTACAACTGACCTCGCCTACTGTTAAATTTATTGGCCGCCGGCTCTGAGAGTGAGAGGGGTATGGTTGGGTTGGGGTGAGATGCCTTTGTGTGTTTACGGGTACTTATCAGTCGTCGTCTCTCAGTCAGCACATTATACAAATTAATTAGCCCTGCCTCATTACAAGCTCGACACAACACCCGACTTGACTCGACTCCGCATCCACCCAACTCGAACCTAATTCCACCTTGACAAACCACACACACACACCTTCCAGTGAGAGGTCTGCCACTTGTGTATGCATATTTTTTAATCAAGTTGGCCAACGATTTGCCGAATGCCGCTGTTCAACAAGACAATGTCTCATAAATTCATTAGAAGAAAACCAAACCATTTTTTGTGCTCTCCGAATCGCCTCAAAAGGATGTAAATGTAAATTAATTTTAACTGTTTGAAGAACAACAACTATAATTTGCTTACTTATTTATTTAAGCTCGATTCTGTGGTTACTCTGCGGTTTAAATTTTGCACCTTTTGTTAATTTAGATTAAAAAAAGCAGACTGCCATTTGTTCGGAGCAGAACCCAGCCGATTAGTTGCTTGCCAAATAGCACCTAATTATTGGCCCTCAGCCGCTTATTTTGTTTGTTACTTATGTCTATGTCACTCATTTGTTTATTAAAGCTTTGCGCGTGCTTGCCCTGCTAAACGCTCTCTGCCAGCTCGCTCTTCGCTATCTCCGCTTTGCGTCTGCCTACCGACGTCAGCCGAGCGAAGCTGCGCTTAGCGATCGGAGCGGCAATGTAAAGGGCAAGCAAGCCACACTTGCAATTTGGATGTCACGCATTAAAGAACATATCGTAATTTTATTTCTGCGCCGAGTTTTATTTAATTCGAAATAATTAGTCGGCCGATTGGGGATAAAAAACATTATCTCCACATAAAATTTGGTGACCCCGACGTGATCTCTGAGTTGCAGTGTCAATTAATAATCGTTCGCGATCGACATTCGTTAGCCTTAGCAAATTTTCGGCGTTTAAGCACAATTCGGTGTGTTTGAGATGCCAAGCCTTTTTGGCACCTATGTATTTCAAAATAAAAAGAGATTTTGGGTTAAACTTTATAATTCGTATTTAATCTTGGTGGCTTAGCGGAAGCCGATTGCTTGCTATTGCCAGATGAACTTTATGCGAGATCGATATGCAACCAATGCGCAGAGGGGTTAGCATAGAACTAAAACTATAGACGACGGCGTTAGATCAAAGTGACTGCCGAAGTGGCGGCAGCAGATCAAAGTAGTTGCCGAAGTGGCGGCGGCAGAGAGCCCCTTTAGCGGGAGAGCGCAGCAGCTCTGCAGAAAGTCAATGCTTTACAACATATGTAGGCGGCTCTCTATGCTCATACAATAATAATAATTTTAAAGTTACGGTTATTCTTCAGTGGCTGGCCCGAACAAACCCCCCCCGTTGGGAGCTAGTCTCTCAACAGATTCCTTAAGCGGCAGCAAACATAGCCGAGTGACGGCCCTCCTGATGTTTCCTGAGGATGTCTTCAGGTCAGCGACGCGACACACTCCGTCCTTGCCGAAAACGACATCGACCACTCTAGCCAGTGGCCAACGCATTGGAGGAAGATTTTCGTCCTTCACCAGAACGAGGTCGTTCTTGCAGATGTTTTGCGCGGGGGTGCGCCACTTCGCGCGCTCTTGCAAAAGAGTGAGATACTCTTCGCGCCAACGGCTCCAAAATATTTGCTGTAGTTGGGTGACCCGCTGCCAGCCATCCAGACGATTGTAGTTCAGCTTCGTTAGGTCAGGCTCGAGGATTTGCTCATGGGGGCCGCCTAAAAGCAGATGAGCAGGAGTCAAAACGTCTAAATCATCAGGATTTTCTGAAAGCGAGAGCAAAGGGCGAGAGTTAACAATTGCAGTGATCTGACAGATCAGAGTGCGCAGCTCGTCGAAGCTAAGCACAGATGGTCCAACTGAGCGGTACAGGTGATATTTTGCGGTCTTCACGGCCGCTTCCCACAACCCGCCAAAATGCGGAGAGCGAGGTGGAATGAAACGCCAGTCGATCGAGTCAGCCAAGCAGGATTCGTGGACCTCCTTCATATGCGGTTCGCTCAGACAGAGCTTCTTTAGCTCCAGAAGCTCGTTCTTGGCGCCAACGAAGTTTGTCGCATTGTCCGACCAAATTTGACGCGGCCTTCCTCGAGTGGAAGTAAAACGCTTTAGTGCGCCTAGAAACGATGCAGTGGTCAAATCCTTTACGAGCTCCATGTGTATAGCCTTGGAAGTGAAGCAGATGAATACGCTAATGTAGCACTTGATCGGAGGCCTTGTGCGGATTTCTGATCGGTAGAAAAAAGGTCCACAGTAATCTACTCCAGTGACTTCAAAAGCTCGAGATCCTTCCAAACGTTCCTTAGGTAGGTCTCCCATGATGTGTTCGACCATGCGCGGCCTAGTCCTGAAGCATCTCACACATCTGCTGACGACCCTTGACACTGCCTTAACACCTCCAATGGGCCAATATTCCAGCCGAATTTTGGATAGCAGGGCGCGAGGTCCGGCATGGAGGTTTCTTTCATGGTAATATCTTATCAGCGCAAAGGTAATGGAATGTCCCTTTGGCAGAATGAGCGGGTGCTGAGCATCAAATCCTAGCGATGAGTTGCCAAGACGAACTCCAACTCTAAGTAGTCCAGAATGATCGATGAACGGGTTGAGCGAACTAATAGAACTGGATTTCATGACTTGACCATTGCGCCGAATCTCCTTTATGTCCATCCACAAATTTGCCAGCTGAATGTGTCGAATTAGAAGATGCGTTCCTTGCCGAATATCAGAAACGGTGAGTCCTGGATGCCTAAGACGATGTATAAATTTATGCATGTAGGCGAATGTGCGCTGCATGCGAAAGAATGAATTCGCAAATTTGCATCCGGACGTGAGATCGGCATGTGGAGACGTGATTAGCAATCCTCTCTTGCGAAGCTCCAAAGTTGCTATGTTGTTAGTAGGAGATACAGGCCGCTTATCCTTGGAGCATAGCAAAAAGGATGGGCCGTGAAACCATAGCTCTGACTGGATAAGATGGTTGGGAAACGAGCCTCTCGAGAGAATATCAGCAGGATTTAAAGATGTGGGAACATAGCGCCATTCCATGTCTGCCGTCAACTCCTGAATTGATGCCACTCGATTTGCCACGAAAACTTGAAATTTAGCTGGCTCGTCCCTAATCCAAGATAATGCTGTTGACGAATCCGACCAGCAATAGAACCGACCTGTAAAGATTCCCATGTCCTTTACATTTTGCATGATTTTCGCAAGCAAATGGGCTCCACTTAATTCCAGCTTAGGAATCGATATAGTCTTTAGAGGCGCCACTCGCGACTTTGAGCACAAAACGTGGCTCGAAGACTGGGCTTCCCTGGACACGACATACACGCAAGCGCCATATGCTTCTAAGCTGGCATCACAGAATCCGTGAACTTCTGTAGCCACACTAGAACGAAGAACCAAGCGAGGAAATGAGATCCGAGAAATGCTTGCCAAACTATTTCTCAAGTCCATCCAAGTTGAATGCAATGCTGAGGGTAGGCTTTCATCCCAATCCAAATTTTCTCTCCAAAGCTGCTGAAGGAAGATTTTGCACCTGACAATGACTGGATTTATCAATCCAAGAGGGTCGTAGAACCGCGCAATCGTAGATAGAACCGACCGCTTTGATGGCTTTGAGGTTGTGTCCAGTGCGGACAAGGCAAAAAGCAGCTGATCCGAAGCAGGGTCCCACGCTAAGCCGAGAGTTTTGGCTATGTCGCTTCCATCATTAAACTTTAGGAACTTCTCTATGTCATCTTCAGGGGTTCCCTCAAGTACTTCCTGGTGACTGGAGCACCATTTCCTAAGTCTAAAGTTACCACGGGACAGTAAAGCTGATGTTTGGTGCATCTTTTCCATGACCTGTGCGACCGAATTACCGCCCGAAATAAGGTCAGCCACGTAAAACTCCTGCCGCAGAGCAGCTGAGTCAAGAGGGTAGGATTCACCCTCGTCGATGGCCAGCTGGTGCATTGCGCGGACCGCTAAAAATGATGCAGCCCTCGTCCCGTATGTGACGGTGTCTAATGTGTAGACTTGAACCTCGGACTCGATGGAATCTCGCCATAGGATGCACTGATACAAATTGTCGGGTGGAGACACTCGTACGCAGCGGTACATTTTACAAATGTCCCCAGTGAGAGCGACTGGATATGTTCGAAATCGAATCAATATGTTGAACAATGCAGGCTGAATAACAGGGCCTGTCATCATCACATCATTTAGAGAATATCCAGTTGATGTAGCTGCGGATCCATCGAAAACGACACGGAGTTTTGTCGTCGTACTGTCCTCCTTTAGGACACAGTGATGAGGCAAGAAATATTTGCAGAGGCTACGGGAATCAGGGTTGACTTGATGCATATGATGCAAATCAATGTACTCCCTCATAAAGGCGGAATACCGCTCCTTGAGTGTAGGATTACGCTCCAGTTTTCGCTCCAGACTGATGAACCGTCGATAAGCCTGAGCATAAGATTCTCCTAAACGATCAGTATTGTTATTTAGCGGCAGACGAACTGCATACTCCCCGGATGGCAACCTTGAAAGGTGGCTTACGAAATGTGCTTCACAATCGTCTTCTTCTTTGGTATTCAACCCAGCCTCCACACAATTCTCGACTTCCCAAAACATACGAAGAGTTTTATCCAACCTTGCTTCCATCTCAGCTATCGAATCTGGACAATTGTGCGTGGCCAAAAGCGCCGAGCTTAATACCTTCTGTCCACCGCCAGATACGATCCACCCAAGCCGGGTCTTCTGCAGAAGAGGCAGTCCATCGGTGAGTTTGATTTGCCCTACGCAGAGGAGATCATAAAAAACGCTCGCACCAATGAGAAGATCAACCCGTTGAGGATTGAAAAATGCAGGATCAGCGAGCTGAATGTTAGATGGAATACGCCAATCGGATACATTTACTGTCATACTTGGTTGAGAATCGGTAATCGTGGGGGCGATGAGAGCAGTAAGCGTAGTTGTGTAAGCAGAGGTGCGAGAATGCATACAAATGCTTATGGTGGATCCCTCAGTAGAAACGCTGGTATCGGCCAGCCCAGACACAAGTGCAGACGATTGAGTTCTCCTAAGCTGAAGCTGCTGGGCGAACCTGGATGTGACGAGATGCAGCTGCGATCCTGAATCTAAGATGGCACGACAAGGAACTTAAACGCCAGACCGATTCTTCACGAGAACCACGGCTGTAGCCAGAAGCACGACATCAGAGTGAAGACCTTGGGCAGCAAGAGAGGTAGACGAAGGTAGAGACGAGCTGCTAGCAGAATTTTGAGCAACGGAAAGAGTGTCCGGTTGAACGGCCAGATCGGGAGGAGTAATACCTGGGCAGCCTTGTGTTGTGGGCTGCATACTAACGAAGTGCAACAAACTATGATGCCTACCGCCGCATACTCGACATTTTCCACTATTGCATGCGCGGGTCCGGTGCCCCGGTTTTAGGCAATTGAAGCATAGGGAAAGCTTCTTCACTTCTTTGTGGCGCAGCAACGGTGAGAGATTTTCGAATATCTTGCACGAGTATATTCCATGGCCCGCTGAGTGGCAAAAGACGCATACAGACGGGTCGGCGGAAGAGTTGGAAGCTACAAACGTTTTCTTAACATGCGTATAGGAATGGTTTTTTCCCACCTGATCGCTACTAGCGTGTGTCGCTGTAGCATATTCCAATCGCTCCATTTTCTGGCAGCGTTGCAGCAAGAATTCGAAGAATTCCTCTGCGGTAGGTATAGCATCCGACGATGTGTGCTCCTCCCATTTGGTTTGCGTCTTCGAATCCAACTTCTGCAGCAGCATGTTGATAACCATGAATCCCGAAATCTCCTCAGCAGTTCCCAATGTCTGCAACGCTCGCATGTGTAAATTGACTGCATCCGAAAACTCCCGAAGCCTTTTAGCAGAAGGCGAGTCTACCCTCTTTAGCCCAAGAATCTTCTTGATGTGTGCCTGGAAAACAAGTCTTTTGTTATTAAAGCGTTTATTAAGTATATCCAGAGCCGCACGATAATTGGCACTGGAGAGCTCCAACGATCGAACCGAATCCAAAGCCGCATCATCGAGGCAAGAGCGAAGGTGCTGGAATTTCTCGATGTCACTGAGATCCGCATCCGCTTCAATCACCGATTTGAAAATTGCCATAAAATCCGAGAACTCGACGTATCCACCAGAAAACTTCGGCACCTTCAGCTCAGGAAGTCGCTGCTTGTGAGCCATGATGATGGTACTATGTCCGGAATGGCTTGGCAGAGTCGTAGAATTGGCAGCGGCGGACAGCTTGTCGATTTTATTCCCCGCGAAGGATTCGCCAAGCCTGTGCAATCGATCATATAATGACTGACTTTTACGTTTATACAGACTCAGTCTGGAATCAGCCACCACAATATTTCCGCCCGCGCCTGTATTTGGATCGTTGTCCATGTTAACCGTTGCGCAATCGACACAACAACGGAAAATGAAATACCGCTTAAGCGACGATGTATAGACGCGAGAGCGAGAATGCAAGACACGAAAAGTCAAGAACCGCGGCTACAGCTGCGCAGAGAATGAGAGATTCGACGCTTAAAGTACCGGAATTTGTCTATAAATATTCCAGCCGCACTCTCACTGAATTTGCACTTTAAACTGTTTTTAATGTGCACACAAATGTATTTGTTGGTAGTTAAACTACCCAACAACACAATATTGTATAATTAATAAGTGTTTTAACGGAACGCGATTAAGCAATGGTTTTATATCACGTCGGGGGGTCACCAATGTTTGAGATGCCAAGCCTTTTTGGCACCTATGTATTTCAAAATAAAAAGAGATTTTGGGTTAAACTTTATAATTCGTATTTAATCTTGGTGGCTTAGCGGAAGCCGATTGCTTGCTATTGCCAGATGAACTTTATGCGAGATCGATATGCAACCAATGCGCAGAGGGGTTAGCATAGAACTAAAACTATAGACGACGGCGTTAGATCAAAGTGACTGCCGAAGTGGCGGCAGCATATCAAAGTAGTTGCCGAAGTGGCGGCGGCAGAGAGCCCCTTTAGCGGGAGAGCGCAGCAGCTCTGCAGAAAGTCAATGCTTTACAACATATGTAGGCGGCTCTCTATGCTCATACAATAATAATAATTTTAAAGTTACGGTTATTCTTCAGCGGCTGGCCCGAACACGGTGCTTAAACATACTTACATACACGCATTGCTGGCTATTTATTTCTCTGTCGCAACAATTCGGTCAGTGCAGTGCGGTAGGCAGTGCAGTGAACTCACTAACACACACAAACGGAGTACAAAGCGGAATCGGACAGCTCGCACAGCCGCACAGCTAAAGGCATTAGCTGTAATCCCTTTGCTTTCGGTTCCCACGTTTATACGTATACAGGGTGTCTTTTTCGGTCGTGCTGAGTGACTCTTTTAAAACCTCAACATGGCAGCACCTGAGCCTACCAATGTCGCGAACGCAGCAATGCCAAGTGATGTAGATTTCTACAAGCACAAGGCCGAGTCCATCGCGCGCCAACTAAAGGCCATGGATCGCTTTCTCACCAAGGAAGAGCTTGCCGAGTTAGATGAGGCAGAACTTCAAGCTCGCTTAGAGCAAATCGAGCGAATGAATGCGGATTTCGATGCCGCTCAAAAGAGCCTTGAAAGGCTGGATTTCCTGCAGTTAGCCCATGATGCCCGACCGGACTTTTCGAATGTTTATGTCAAGGTTAGGTCCAGGCTGTCGCGGGAGTTGATGGCTGCTCGCACGGTAAATGTTGCCAATTCAACGGCTCGGCATACTCTCGAGGGGAATTCGTCGTTTTTCGCCTATAATAGTATAGGCCGTTCTCGAATGCCCGAGTTGCAGCTTCCGCGATTCGGTGGGAACTACATGGATTGGCCAGAATTCCACTCGATGTTCTCGACAATGGTACACAAAGACCATCGTATACCAATCATCGAAAAATTCCAATATCTTCGTGGATGTCTAGATGGTGCTGCACTGGATACGATTCGTTCCTTGGAACTTTCTGAAGAGAATTACGACAAGGCGTTGAATTTACTAATGTTGCGACTCGATAATAAACTGTTACATTTTCAGGCACACGTCCACGTCAGGTGGAAAGGGCTCGGCAATCGGCTTGCGCGCGCTCAGCGACAAAATCAATTCGCGTGCACTTCAGACCTTGGCGACCCCGCAGGAGATTTCCGATGGGTTGCTGATCTTCATCATAGGCACGAAATTGGACCACAAGACCAAGGAGAAATGGGAAGAGAACTTGCCGACGTCAGGATTGCCTCGGTGGTCAAGCATGGCCTCATTCTTGGAAGCAAGATGTCGGATGCTGGAAAATTTGGGATCGGCTATGGTAACAATTCCTAGCAAGCAGGTAGGAGAAAGTAAACCTAGCATCCTAATCACCTCCATTAACGATCATAATAACTCGACATGCAAGTATTGCAAATCCTCCGATCACTACATATCCCGATGCCAGGCATTTCTAGATCTCCCTGTTTGTTCTCGATACAAGGAGGTGAAGAAGCGCCATTTATGTCTAAACTGCCTCAACAAAGGCCATTCATTGCAACGCTGCAAGTCAGGGGCATGTAGAAATTGCCAAGCCAAGCATCACACACTGCTCCACATGCAGTCGGGCGCTGACGCTGAGTTGCCGTCGGCGAGCACGGAATCGACCCAGTATGATCCTGCGAGTGCCCTAGTAGCAAGCAAATATACTAGCCCTCCCCCCTCGAGTCAGAAATCTCTGCCTAGCCAAAACGTGCTGCTAGCTACCGCAGTCGTATATGTCAGGGGCCGTTTTGGATCGCTTATTCCATGTCGTGCCATTTTAGATTCCGCTTCTCAGGTTAACTTTATAACATCGAGACTCGCCAATCAGCTGCAGTTAGATCCTCACCCGTCTCACGTTCAAATCGCCGGTATTGGAGAGTCAATTCTACCATTCAGCAAGGCTGCAGACATCGTCCTGCAATCTCAAGACGAAAGCTATTGTAGTATGCTCATATTAAATTAAATATAATATACACATTCACGTAAAGTATTCATTATTTCGAATACCCACTGTACCGACGGTACTTAAAGAATACACACTGTAACACTTTGTTTCAGTGTTTACGTAACAATAAAGTCCCAGACATTCTGGGTGATCGTATTACGATTCACTCAAGAATGCCTCGAGCGACCCAAGTGCAGCGTCAGCATGTTCCCATGACTTGACGGCACTAATATACATACATACACATATATATCTTCCCTCGCGCTCTCGCTGCCAACAGCGCTGAGCATATTCACACATATACATACTAACATATAAGAGATAAGAACACATAGTTCTGCCGCTCCGCTGCCGGCGTTACTGGCAGCGCAGCTCCGCGGCTTTTGGCTTACAAAAGCCCAAAACACAATTGTAAAATTCAGAACATAAAACCCAATAAAACAGATCGGAGGGTTGACCCCCAAAGATCTAAGAAAAGGATTGTACGTCGTTTACATGGCGACCGTGACAGGACCGATATACGTCCTACGCAATAGATCGATCTAAGGATTGCAAAAAAAAAAAAATTTCTAAAAAAGTGTTAAAAATAATAAAGGTCGACATAAAAAAAAAAATAATAATAATACTATGTGATTTTGTTTTAAAAATCGGACACAGTCAAAAGAAAATTGATGAATTGGAAAAACTATTGAAATAGTGTTGTCCCCAGTGCCAGTGCCAAGGAAAACCCACAGCAGAAAGCCAAACCAGCCGTTTCGCCAGACCCATGCACGACTGCCGACGATATTACGCACAAACCCATGTTGGATTATAATTTATACCCTTAAATTTGGGGACTACAATGCGGCCAGAAATATATAATACCCAAGAAGATTTAACAGCCCGCGCTACAAAGAGCGTACACGCAACATAAAACCTGTGCGAAGACCAGCACCGGCCCCACCAGACCCAGCAAGGGCCAATAATATAAGTGCGAGTGGCATAGGACCGCCCCTTGCACCGTCGATGGACCAACAGGCCAATAATATAAGTGCGAGTGGCATAGGACCGCCCCTTGCACCGTCGATGGACCAACAGATTCTGCTCCTACCGAGCAAAGGGATGCACTCAGCCTACAAGAGGCTTTAAAAGTGTACCCAAACGATGGACCTCGCCCACTCACAATAGCTGAGTACCGGGCACGACAAAAAAAAAACCCCCCAACCCCCCCACCAACAAAGGATCAACTTCGCACTGGTGCGAAGAAACGCAAATGAGCTGCAGAAATGCCATGTCTCATATTGCCAATAATTATAATTTTCTAACTCAAGTTGAAGCACCCTTAAAGTGCAACTTGAAAATACTAACCTCTGTTAGGCTATTGCTAAAACCATGTGATCGATGTTGAATTATATAATGAAAACCCTGTAAATCGATCACATGTCCCTTACCATTTTTTTTCCTTCCTTCATTTTGGTCAAATATTAAAAAAAATATATATATATATAAAAAAAATAAATTATATTGATGAAATTTTAAAGAGTAAAAAAAAAGAAAAAAAGAGTGAAAAAAAAATTTTAATAATTTTTTTTATTATTGAAAAGAATAAATGAATAGCAGATAATTAAAAAAAAAAAACCCCCAACATTGTAGAAACCAATTTTTGAGAGAAAATCATCACCATGGGTTGGGTCGGTTCTGACGATAGTCAGACCAAAGACAATACGGCCAATGTGGTCAATAATGTCAAAAAAATAGACCACAGGGATGATCTCAATGCACTCTGGTTATTACTTCTGATTTTAACCATTGTCAGTGTTTTACAATTCCTTTTAACATTGTATGTAAAACATAATAAGATAATTAAAAAGAGATATATGAGTAGGGCAAACAATTTAGATAGAGTCTAAAAAAAAAAAATTGGTCTCAACGACCCCTAGGAGCATAATAGAGCTCGAATACATGTACATGGGTACATTTCAGGTAGAATTCCCGCCTTTAATATACTGTTACAAAGCCAAAATAAAATGTCCCGTAGAACAGCAGCAGCCATTAGGGCTACCCACGATAGGAATGAAAATTTCGAATATAGAGCTAAAGCAATCTTAGCCGTATTCCCCAATCCAATTAGCATATACGAGTTCGAATACTCATATATGAACGAATATAATTTACCCTTTTCACCACTAATTCATTGTGATGCCACACAAAAGGGTATCGTATTATCAACCAAACCCGGCATCCTCGTAAACAGCCAAATAATAGAAAATTAAATTCTAGGAAGAATTGTGATTGCTACTGTTAGATTGTCTTCCAATCGGAATGGACAACATTAAAAAACACATATGGACTGGCTTACGATCTGCGCTAAAGTTTGCACTCTAAGAGCAGAATTCGATAAGTCATATAAATGCTTAACGCAGAACAGACCTACACAAAATAGTACGGTCATTAAACATACAACTAATTTGGTAAACAAATATAATGAGGTCAGAGAACTTTTTCTAGAGAACAAACAAAGACTTACTGATATGCATTGGTTTCAAGCTACAGACGTCTTCAACGTCTTCAACGAGAAAAATTCAATCTAAACATACACATACCAAATCTTCTAAACACAGCTGCGACATATATACCAGCTGTAGAATCGGAATCAAGGCCAATAAGTCCCAGGCCCCCGAATGTAAAAAATATTATCATCATATCGGAAGACGATTCTCGATCAAATAGATCGAACCATCCGGTAAACGACGACAAACCGTCGACTAGTTCAGCAAACAGCGTGGTTGGGCAAGAACCAACCACAATGGCAGACGAAACAATTGCCCAACGGGCATATATCAAAGATATTTCGCACGCCATTCCGGAATTTAATGGACAGAAACTCCATTTACAAAGATTCATTACGGCAGTCAAATTGGTCAATCTAACGAAAGGACCATACGAAAATTTAGCTATAGAAGTAATTAAATCAAAAGTAATAGGAACTACATTGTATAAAATACAAGATGAAACCACCATTAACGCAATAATAAAGAAATTGCAAGACACTATTGTCGGAGAGTCATCAGATGTTATAAAGGCTAAAATGGCAAAAGTATGCCAAAAAGGCAAAACAGCCGCCCAATTCACAACAGAGATTGATGATATGAGAAAACTTCTAGAAGCATCATACATTGATGAGGGTTTGCCAGCGGAACACGCCGATAAGTTCAGCTGCAAAGAGGCCATTAGTACAATGGTTAAAAATTGCGAGCACGGCAGACTAAAAACAATACTAGAAGCAGGCACATTCCCAACAATGAATGATGCCGTAGAAAAATATATACAGTGTAGTACAGAGATGACTGGTAGTGCAGGTTCAATATTGTACACCAGACAAGGACAAGTCTACCGCGGTAGTAACTTTCGAGGTAACTATCGTGGTAGAGGAAATGGTCGTGGTTACAACCACAACCATATTTACAACAACAATAATTATAATAACAATAAAGGTCGTGTTGGCTATAGGGGAAATAACCGTAATAACGGTGGAACCTATAACAACCAAAGATACAATAGCAATGGAAACACACGACAGAACAATGTTCGTGTTACCCAGACAGCTTCGGGAAACTCCCAAGATCCTTTAGATACACTAAATTACAAAATCCATCGGTTCACACAATCAACCTCAATCTCAATATATTCGTGGCATTCCTCAATTCTAAAACAGGAAAACAACTTACATTCCTTATAGATACAGGTGCCAATATATCACTATTAAAAGAAAATTCAGATGTCTTTAACGACATTCAAACAAAAAATAAAATAGATATTCAAGGAATAGGGGAAGGTATAATAACATCCCAAGGCCTTGCCCTAATAGAGCTACAGACAGATAAGTACATAATTCCACACAATTTCCATTTAGTTAATCAGAATTTTACAATTCCGTGTGATGGAATAATAGGCATTGATTTCATAAAAGAATTAAACTGCCTAATAGACTTAAAACCTGCAGAGGATTGGTTAATAATACGACCAAATAATATAAAAATTAAAATTTATGTTCCAATAACATACAGTTCTGGGAACAATACAATTCTTCTACCAGCAAGATCACAAGTTGTCAGAAAAATAGAATTAACGCCCGATATAGAAACCATATTGATCCCAAACCAGGAAATTCAGCCTTGTATTTATGTAGCAAATACAATAACTTCAAAAAATAATACATTTGTCCGATTGCTGAATACAACCAGTACCAACCAATTAGTACATATAAATAACATACAATATGAACCACTTTCGAATTACAAGGTAATTCAAACAACTCAAAAAATCCGAGAAAAAACTGTCATAGCTGAATTAAGCAAACATTTCCCAGTACAATTCAAGAAGCAATTAACTAAACTATGCACCAATTTTAGTGACGTATTCGGGCTTGAAACCGAATCAATCACAAAAAATAATTTTTATAAACAGAAATTGAGATTGAGGGATGACGAACCTATATATATAAAGAACTATCGAAGCCCGCATAGCCAAGTTGAGGAAATTAAAAAACAAGTAGGAAAATTAATCAACGACAATATTGTCGATCCATCCGTATCAGAATACAACAGCCCACTTCTACTTGTCCCAAAGAAAGCCCTTCTGGGTTCAGAACAAAAGAAATGGCGATTAGTAGTTGACTATCGTCAAATAAACAAAAAACTCCTGGCCGACAAATTTCCACTACCTAGAATTGATGACATTTTGGATCAACTAGGTAGAGCAAAGTATTTCTCATGCCTTGACTTAATGTCAGGTTTTCATCAAATCGAACTAGAAGAAAGTTCGCGAAATATAACGTCTTTTTCAACGAGCAATGGCTCATATCGCTTCACGCGACTACCATTTGCGGACAGCGCTAGACGATTTATTGCATTTTGCAATTATTATAGACGTTTTATTAAAAACTTCGCCGACTATTCCCGGCACATAACTAGATTATGTAAAAAGAATGTCCCCTTTGAGTAGTCAACTGAATGTCAAAATGCAATCCAATATTTAAAAGATAAACTTATGGAACCCACTCTGTTACAGTACCCAGATTTTCAGAAAGAATTTTGCATAATCACCGATGCTAGTAAACAAGCATGTGGAGCGGTTTTAACTCAAAACCATAACGGACTCCAACTCCCATTAGCATATGCATCACGTTCATTCACAAAAGGTGAAAGTAACAAAAGTACTACAGAACAGGAATTAGCAGCAAATCATTGGGCAATTACCCATTTTCGACCATATATCTATGGTAAACACTTTACAGTAAAAACGGATCACAGACCACTAACATACTTATTTTCAATGGTCAATCCCAGCTCAAAACTCACACGCATGCGGCTCGAATTAGAAGAATACGACTTTACAGTCGAGTATCTAAAGGGTAAAGATAATAAGATAACAAATAGAATTGCCTAGGCAATCTCTAACAAAAGCTTCAAAGCCCAACGTATATGAAGTCATCAACAATGACGAAGTACGTAAAGTAGTGACCTTGCATGTAAATAATAATTTATGTTTTTTCAAACATGGAAAAAAAATTACTGCAAGATATGATGTTAGCGATTTGTATACTAATGGAACCCTTGACTTAGGTCAGTTTTTCCAAAGGCTTGAAACACAAGCCGGTAAACAAAAAATCAGCCAACTCAAAGTGGCACCGTGGGAAAATATCTTTGAATACATTTCAATAGATAATTTTAAAAATATGGGCAATAAAATATTACGAACAATAAGAGTAGCGCTACTCAACCCGGTGACCCTAATTAAAAATGAAAAAGAAAAAGAAGCAATACTGTCTACATTACATGATGATCCCATACAAGGAGGACATACAGGCATAACAAAAACCTTGGCCAAGGTCAAAAGACATTATTTTTGGAAAGGTATGACTAAAGAAATAACCAATTACATACGAAAATGTCCAAAATGCCAAAAAGCTAAAGTAACCAAGCACACAATAACTCCATTGACTATTACAGAAACACCATACATGGCTTTTGATAGGGTAATAGTGGATACGATCGGTCCACTTCCTAAATCAGAACAAGGAAATGAATATGCAGTCACCTTAATATGTGACCTGACAAAATACCTTGTTGCCATACCTATTAGAAACAAAAGTGCAAATACAGTAGCTAAAGCTTTTTTTTGAAAATTGTATTCTAAAGTACGGTCCAATGAAGACGTTCATTACGGACATGGGAACAGAATATAAAAATTCAATAATTGAAGACTTATGTAAAAATCTAAATATCAAAAACATAACTTATACTGCACATCATCACCAGACTGTAGGAACCGTGGAGCGAAGCCACAGAACATTTAACGAGTTCATACGCTCATACATCTCAGCTGACAAATCAGATTGGGATGTATGGCTGCAATACTTCGTATATTGTTTTAATACAACCCCCTCTAAGGCACATGATTATTGTCCATATGAGCTAGTTTTCGGTAAGACTTCAAACTTACCAGTTCAATTTAATACTATAGATAGAATAGCACCTCTATATAACATAGATGATTACTCTAAAGAGAGTAAATATAGATTAGAAATAGCATATAAACGAGCAAGGATTATGCTCGAGGAGCATAAAATTAAAAATAAACAGCTATATGACTTAAAGTTAAAAGATTTAAATTTAGCTGTAGGAGATAAAGTTTTATTGAAAAATGAAACAGGTCATAAGCTAGATTTTAAATATACAGGACCATATAGAGTAGAAAGTATCGGAGAAAGAGATAACGTCATAATCTCCGATAATAAAAACAAAACTCAGAAAGTCCATAAGGATAGGTTAAAGATTTGCAATTATTAATCATTTTTAGTATGGCCATACATAAATATAAACTATAAAAATATACTATTCTGCATTTATATTCAAATAACTTTTAAATTTTATCAATATTAATTCAAGTTCAATACTCTAATAATTGACTAAAAAAAAAAAAAATCTATATATAAATTTTCTTTTTAAGAATACATAACTCGTATATATAGTACAAGCTAAAAATAAAATAACTTCATTAGATTACGTTATTTTTCAAAAGGAGGGAGATGTAGTATGCTCATATTAATATACACATTCACGTAAAGTATTCATTATTTCGAATACCCACTGTACCGACGGTATTTAAAGAATACACACTGTAACACTTTGTTTCAGTGTTTACGTAACAATAAAGTCCCAGACATTCTGGGTGATCGTATTACGATTCACTCAAGAATGCCTCGAGCGACCGAAGTGCAGCGTCAGCATGTTCCCATGACTTGACGGCACTAATATACATGCATACACACATATATCTTCCCTCGCGCTCTCGCTGCCAACAGCGCTGAGCATATTCACACATATACATACTAACATATAAGAGATAATAACACATAGTTCTGCCGCTCCGCTGCCGGCGTCACTGGCAGCGCAGCTCCGCGGCTTTTGGCTTACAAAAGCCCAAAACACAATTGTAAAATTCAGAACATAAAACCCAACAAAACAGATCGGAGGGTTGACCCCCAAAGATCCAAGAAAAGGATTGTACGTCGTTTACACTATCACGGTTTCCTCTCTGCAATTATCACTGCCTCAATCACAGGAATGCAGCCTAACTTCGGCCTAGACGCAAAGGATTGGCCAATGCCAAATAATCTAAAACTAGCTGATCCTAATTTCGCCAAGCCCCAGCGTGTCGATCTGTTGATAGGTGCTGGTTTGTTCTTCGAATTAATGTGCGTTGGACAGATTCGACTGTCAGACCAATTGCGAACATTGCAGAAGACGAAACTTGGCTGGATAGTGTCAGGAAGTATTAAAAACTCTGAGAAAGCCCGTGCGGCGCTAGCAGCCGTTGAGATCCATCTCCGCTTGCGAGACTAATTTGTGCGATATTGTAAGGCGGTTTTGGGAAGTCGATGGAGATTATTCGCCCTCATCAATTTCGGAGGAAGATGTTCATTGCGAACAGCATTTCGTCACAAACTGCATTCGCCTAGATTCCGGAGCTTACTCCGTGCGTTTGCCAACTAAATTCAGTCTAGAGGAATTAGGAGAATCGTATCAGCAGGCGCTACGTAGATTTCTCAATTTGGAGAGGAAGCTAGCAAAAAATGCACAGCTTAAGGCAAAATATATGGAGTTTCTCCAGGAGTATCGTGATTTAGGACACATATCGCCAGCTTCGCGGCAGTCAGACCTCCCGCAGTACTTCTTGCCTCACCATTGCGTCCACAAGCAGGATAGTACAACCACCAAATTACGCGTAGTGTTCGATGGATCTGCCAAAACAGCGTCTGGAGTATCACTGAATGATGCGCTAATGGCTGGACCCACCATCCAACCTAAAATTCTGATAACTCTGCTTCGTTTCCGCTTTTTTAAAGTCGCCTTGTGTGGCGATATCTGCAAAATGTACCGCTGTGTACGCGTTTCCCATCCCTATAAGCACGTGCAGTGCATCCTATGGCGCAATGGCCCGAAGGAGGAGATTCAGGTGTTCAAGTGGGAGACTGTTACTTACGGAACCAAACCTGCCGCTTTCTTAGCAATTCGTGCTATGCATCAATTGGCGAATGATGAAGAGTTGCGTTTTCCGCTTGTCGCTGATGTTGTTCGAAGAGATTTCTATGTCCATGATCTCATATCTGGAGGGGACAGCATTGATTCTGTCATCAAGATTCGTCAGCAGGTAAAGGAGCTACTTTCGAAAGGATGTTTTCCCATACGTAAATGGTGTTCCAATGAACCCGCTGCTTTGGAAGGCGTATCGGAGGCGGATCGCGAAAAGTTCCTTACCTTTCATGACGGGACTGAAGTAACCAAGGCGCTTGGTCTAGTTTGGGATCCCACCACGGACAATCTTCTGTTTAGCTTGGCTCACGTCGGAACCGCTGCAGGCCCAATATCGAAGCGTTCGGTCCTGTCTGCACTAGCTAGGTTCTACGATCCTCTAGGGCTCATCTCTCCCTTCATAACAAAACCTAAAATATTTAAGCTCTTGGCATTGTGCAAAGTCATCTCTTATGCTCTAAATCCAGAGTCGCGCCCTTAAAAAGTATGACTATCCCCAAGCATGAGCTATCCGCTGCCCTCGTATTAGCCGAACTAGTGTCCACCATAGTTAAGGGATTATCAGCTCCATGCGAAATACATTGCTGGTCGGATTCGTCCATAGCCCTTGCCTGGATTCGAGAATCACCATTGAATTTTAATATATTTGTTTCTAATCGAGTTCAGCGGATTCAGGAGTTCACCGCTGGAATGACTTGGCATCACGTGCCCACAAAGTTGAATCCTGCCGACATCATATCACGGGGATCCACGCCCGCTGAACTAATGGATAGCAGCCTTTGGATCTCTGGACCACCATTCTTGCGTCTTGAGAGCTCAGAGTGGCCTGCAGGCTTGCAATTGCCGACCGATGTACCAGAACGTCGTCATGCAGCATTGGTTGTTTTAAACGAAAGGGATGTATCGTACGATTGCAAATTTCTAAACTCATTCGGATCCATGCAGCGCGTCTTTGCTTACATATATCGATTCTACATTCTCAAGGACAAAGGCATAGCGTGGTCGAAGGGTCAACTTACCGTAATCGACATCAAAAATGGTACGCATTTGCTCATAAGGGCAATACAGCAGCAACAATTTTCTGAAGAGATAAGGGCCCTCGCCAGCAAACAGGCCCTACCGCCAAAAAGCACGATGGCCTCACTGAATCCATTTCTGGATGGCTTTGAATTGCTGTGGGTTGGAGGCCGCCTCCAAAATGCCGAATTGGACTACGACGCGAAGCACCCGATCCTCCTATCCTCCCGATCCTATTATTATCTTCTTTCACGAAAGGTTTCTCCACGCAGGAGCTCAAGAATTGCTCGGATTGCTTCGGCAAAAATTCTGGCCTATTGGTGGACGCAAATATGTTGCGGGCATCATTCGCAAATGTGTTAGATGCTTTCGTTTGAAGCCAGTGCTGAGGGAACATATCATGGGAAACTTGCCTGCGGATCGCGTAAGGACTAATCCAGCATTCCACACAACGGGCGTTGATTTTTGCGGACCATTTATCACAAGTCGGAAGTCAGAAGCAGGCCTCCTATCAAATGTTACATCGCTGTCTTCGTATGCTTTAGCACCAAAGCAACTCATTTGGAAGTCGTTCGGGATCTATCTACAGAATCCTTTCTGGCAGCTGTAAGGAAGCGATCCTGGTCTGGGGTACATATCTCAGTCTACTCCAGGGTCGAAATTACAGTAATATTTATAATTTCCGGGACTCCGTATTTCGGACAGACGATGGGGGACGGGGCAGCAGTCCCGCGGACGGGACTGATCGTATCGTGGGACGTGGCAGTTGGTTCCACCGAGAGCACTCCGGTTATCGCCGAATAGCGCCTTCAGAACCCCACCAAACTCAGGATCAACACGGAGGCCTTTACTATGCGATAATACCGACAGGTGTCGCCGAGAGTACCTAGGCTACCGCCGGACAGTACTTACGGGACCCTGCCGGCCTGAGAGTTACTACGAGCGGAAAGGGGGGCTTTGTTATGCGGGAATACCGACAAGTATCGCCGAGAGTACCTAGGCTATCGCCGGACGGTACTTACGGGACCCGGTCCTCCTAAGAATTACTACGACGCGGAAGGGGGACTTTGCTATGCGGGAATACCGACAAGTATCGCCGAGAGTACCTAGGCTATCGCCGGACGGTACTTACGGGACCCTGTCGGCCTAAGAATTACTACGAGGATCAGGGATATCGACGAGCATCACCGAGAGTGCCTAGGCAATCGCCGGATAGCACTTACGGGACACTGTCGAACTAAGAATTACCACGGGGGGGATCAGGGATATCGACAAGCATCGCCGAGGGTGCCTAGGCAATCGCCGGGATACTGTCGAACTAAGAACTATTACGGGGGTCGGAGATACCGGCAAGCATCGCCGAGAGTGCCTAGGCAATCGCCGGAAAGCACTTACGGGACACCGCCGAACTAAGAATTACTACGAGTACGAGAATACCGACGCGTATCGCCGAGAGCGCTTAGGCAATCGCCGGATAGCACTCACGGGACACTATCGGCCTAAACATTACTGCGAAAGTCTTTATCATACAGGTATCATACAGGTTTACGCAATCGCCGCACAGCCCCTTCGGGACCCAGGGAACTACGGGGATCAGGCGAGACACCAACAGGAGTCACCGGGGGCGCTTAGACGATCGTCGGATAGCGGCCTCGGGACCCTGTGGGGTCACAAACTACTGGATGGAATCATGCGGAGGGAACGCCGACAGGTATCACCGAGAACGCCTAGGCAATCGCCGGACAGCGGCCTCAGGATCCTGTCGGGCTACGAACTACTGGATGGAATCACACAGACTCGGGCAAGAGGCGGGAGGAAGGGCAGAGAAGATGAAGCCTCGGGCCTCCAGGTTCCCTAGTGTATAGATTGTTGGTGGTCGTGCTATGTTTCAGTTATATTACATTTCACTTTATTCTTTCTTGGTTCCCTACCTATCGCACTGATCAGCAGCCCGTATGCACGTCTAGAGACTCGCTTACCCCTGAACTCCCACGCTTGTATTCGTCGAAAGCCTCCTCTTCCCCGTGGGTGCAGCGTAGATGCAGGATCTCCTCCGTGTCATTGATCGCGTTGGCGTGGATCTGGTCCGCCACGTGTTTTACTTTTCGTACGCCACTCGAATTTTATCCGCAAACACGTCCGACTCCTACGACTGCTTCCAAACGAATCTTTTAATCCACGTTTTTCTTCTCCAGCCTCAGAACTCTCTCGATCCACCGCCAGCGTGGGCGGCCAGCGTCGTCATTCTCGCGGCGGCAGAGGGCTGGTGCCGTCGTTCGGCGTCTACGCTGCGCCGGTGACTTTTGTCTCTCTTTCTCGCTGCTGGCGCGTCGTTACGCTTTAGTTTTCTGCGTTTCTCTTCTGCCGTTGCTGCTGTGGGCTTACTGTTTCAGCGCTTCGTTGCTGCATCGACGCTGGCGGCTTATCTTTTCGGCGCTTCTCGTCTTCGGCAGTCGCTGACTTGATGCTGTTGGCTACCGTTTCCGCTCTTGGTGTATTCCTCTCTCTCTTTGGCTTCCGCTGCGTTGTTGTTGTTGGGCTTTGTTTCTTGGTGTATTCCTCCCCGTTTCTGTGTCGGTGCCGTTGGATTTTGATTCTTGGTGTATCCCTCTCCCTCTTTGGCTGCTGCTGCGTCGTTGTCGTTGCGTTTTGGTTCTGAAAACCCAGTGGCGTCCGCCGTGATCGCGACTCGATTGGAAATTCATCCCCCCCTCGCTCAGCTCATTTTGGGGGTTTGTGGGAGGCGGCTGTTAAAGCAGCTAAATTTTTACTCTTGATGAAATTCAGACCTTGGCTTGTGAAATCTCTGCTTTGTTAAATTCCCGTCCTCTTTATGCAATTACAAAAGTCCCGATGATCTAGATGTGCTCACGCCAAACAACTTTCTCAATGGAGCCCCGAAAGCTGCATTCGACGAGCCAGATGTGACGCATCTCCGGGTCAACCTACTTAGTCGATGGCAGCGGCTGTGTCAAATGAAGCAGGCGTTTTGAAGAAAATGGAGCACGGCGTATCTTTCGATTCTTCAGGAGCGGAGCAAGTGGCGGTCATCGTCTCCAAACATCAAGCTAGGAGCACTCGTCATGATCAAGGAGGAAACGCTGCCACCATTAAGGTGGCCGCTTGGCCGCATTGAGAGCGTCATCCCAGGAAAAGATGGGACCATCAGAGTAGCCGTCATCCGCACCCAAAGAGGCCTTTTCAAGAGGGCCGTTGGAAAAATAGAGGTTCTGCCCCTTCAGGATGGATCTGTTGAAATCCTTTGCCTTCCAACGGGGGGTGAATGTTCGGAGCAGAACCCAGCCGATTAGCTGCTTGCTAAATAGCACCTAATTCTTGGCCCTCAGCCGCTTATTTTGTTTGTTACTTATGTCTATGTCACTCATTTGTTTGTTAAAGCTTTGCGCGTGCTTGCCCTGCTAAACGCTCTCTGCCAGCTCGCTCTTCGCTATCTCCGCTTTGCGTCTGCATACCGACGTCAGCCGAGCGAAACTGCGCTCAGCGATCGGAGCGGCAATGTAAAGGGCAGGCAAGCCACACTTGCAATTTGGATGTCACGCATAGAATGGCAAGAATTAAGGGATTCAGATACCTATTAGTGAATCACTCTTGGTCTATGTCTGTCTAGCGGTTTCTTAGCTAGTTTGAGCTTGCCCTCTCCTTGTTTTAGGGCATACTCGGTGGTCATCAGTTTATAGAGGTTTATACCTGCCAGCTCCTTGAGCATCAAATGGGATAGGTTCAGGTCCAGTTTCTTGAGGACCCTGTCTTTAAATATCTTCCAATTGTTCAGCATTTCATGTTCAGGTCATGCTGCACCAGGGCGTGTAGACCTGAAGGTGGATTCAAAAGTGGAGGAACTTCGGAAAGTCTCCCGGAGACTCCGACAAACATAAGGTTGTGAATGTTGAGTTGAACTGGTGAGAACGTCAAGCCGAGTAAAAGGCCAAACGCCAAACAAGATAACGTCCAGCAATGAGTCGCCAAAGCTTCTCCTTAATACCCACTTCACTGGCGATGAAAACAGAAGGAACTACATCGCGTTTTCGCGATTGATAAACCCGAAAGGTATGCCCGATCGGTTTCCCCGATCGAGTGACCGAGTATGAATTTTTGACACTTCACGGTGTATATATGCAGTGACAAGTGAAAGCGTGGAGGGTGGGGGTTTCTGTCTTAAAACGTGTGTTCTTAGCATTAGTATACTTAGTAAAAACATAAATTCATGGTAGTTATTATTATTCTACGGTATTCCCAGTATTTTCTTATGATTAAAGTACATGTTTGATTATTCTAATTTAATTGTAGTCGGTGTCGGTATTCGTGTCCCGGCTGGAGTTGGTGTCGGAGTTGAAGTCGCTTTTAGCGTCGGTTTCGGGTTCGTGTTCCCGAGGATTGTGACGTGTCCTTTTAAGTTCGTTACACCCTCCCCTTTGTTACCTGAAGAGGGTGACAAAGATCTGTCCGCCTGGGTAACGGCGGTGGGTGCGATATCTCTGGTCCCACCACCAGCTGTCGAAGAGGCTTCGAGCGCGCGGGGCCAGTCGTCTCTGTACCTCTTTTACGTGCCGGTAAGATCCGGCGGGTGGTTTTATTCAGCGCACGGCATGTTCGCCGCTGTTTTAGTTCGCTTCGATCGTCTTGAAGGGTGTGTGACAGGGCGGCGTCCATGGGTCCTCTTCGGGAGCGATAGTAACGAGGGTGGAATCGAAACGTAATTATCCAACGAAAAGGTCGGTATTATAGAATAACTCCAACTCCGTCATCATAAGAAATGCAGGTTGGCCAATATGTATATATGTATGTCGTATATGTAGGGATTCATGTGGTATGTCGGCCGGTTGCAACCGGAGTGGAAACGTAACTGATTCTAGCTTACATCCTAAGACAACGGTGAGCGACGTGCGAATCGTAAGAGCTCACAGAACCGAGAGAGCGAGAGCGAGGCAGACGGCGATGTAACTGGCTGTTAACTGAGCGCGGTACGCAGCAGCGATAACAGGCTGTTAGCCTGGGGTGCTAACAGCCCTGAGCATTATTTGCCGAGGGCGATGTTTTTCGGGGGACGCAAGAGCTGTCGAGAGAAACGCGTGTGCGGCCCATCGTCCTGGTGCAACAACGTATGATAGTTCCGGTGACACACCTTGCACCGATAGCTGCTTCGGCAGTCCTTTCTAGAGTGCTGGAGATCCGGCGTAGTAGCTGTTAGTATGGACCGCTCGGAGCCTGTTTTCGGAAGTTGGAGAAAGCGGTGGCACTTTCGTAGCTAAGCACATATGGTCTAACTGTACGGTACAGGTGTTATTTTGCGGAGAGCGTGGCGATATGAAACGCCAGTCGATCGAGTCAGCCAAGCAGGATTCATGGACCTCCTTCATATGCGGTTCGCTCAGAAAATCATTCTTGTTCCCAACGAAATTTGTCGCATTTTCCGACCAAATTTGACTTGGCCTTCCTCAAGTGGAAGTAAAACGATGAAGTGCGCATATAAACGATGCGGTGGTCACATCCTTAATGAGCTCCATGTGTATAGCCTTATAAGTGAAGCAGACGAATACGCTAATGTAGCACTTGACCGGAGGCCTCGTGCTGATTTCTGATCGGTAGAAAAAAGGTCCACAGTAATCTACTTCAGTGACTTCAAAAGCTCGACATCATTCCAAACGTTCCTTAGGTAGCTCTCCCATGATGTGTTCAACCATGACGACTCTTGAGACTGCTTTTATACCTCCAACGGGCCAATATTCCAGCTGAATTTTGGATAGCAGGGCGCGAGATTCGGCATGAAGTTTTCTTTCGTGAGTAATGGAATGTGGCTTTGACAGAATAAATGGCTGCTGAGCGTCAAATCCTAGCTATGAGTTGCCAAGACGACTTCCAACTCTAAGTAGTCCAGAATGATTGATGAACCTGTTGAGCTAACTAATAGAACTGGATTTCATGACTTGACCATTGCGTCGAATCTCCTTTATGTCCATCCAAAAATGTACCATTTGAATGTGTCGAATCAGAAGATGCGTTCCTTGCCGAATATCAGAAACGTAGAGTCCTGGATGCCTAAAACGATGTAAAAATTTACGCATGTAGGTGAATGTGCGCCGCATGCGAAAGATCGAATTTTGCAAATTTGCATTCGGACGTGAGATCAGCATGTGGAGACGTGATCAGCTCCAAAGTTGCTATGTCGGTAGCTGGCTCGTCCCTAATCCAAGATAAATAAAATAAAACCGACCTGTAAAGATGGAAATCTTTATCCTCGGTTTTCTTTGCAATCATTTACATTCTGCATGATTTTCCAAAGCAAATGGGCTCCAATTAATTCCAGGAATCGATATAGTCTGTAGTGCCACCTTTCGTGAATTTGAAAACAAAACGTGGCTCGAAGAATGGGCCTCCCTCTACACGACATATACGCAAGCGCCATATGCTTCTAGGCTGGCATCACAGAATCCGTGAACTTCTGTAGATACACTAGAACGAAGAACGAAGCGAGGAAATGAGATCCGAGAAATGCTTGCCAAACTGTTATTCAAGTCCATCCAAGTTGAATGCAACGCTGAGGGTAGGCCTTCATCCCAATCCAAATTTTCTCTTCAAAGCTGCTGAGGGAAGATTTTGCACCTGACAATAACTGGATTTATCAATCCAAGAGGGTCGTAGAAACGCGCAATCGTAGATAAAACCGACCGCTTTGAGGGCTTTGAGTTTGTGTACAGTGCGGACCAGGCAAAAAGCAGCTGATCCGAAGCAGGGTCCCACGCTAGCCGAAAGTTTTTGCCAAGTCGCTTCCATCATGCATCTTTAGGAACTTCTCTATGTCATCTTCAGGGATTTCCTCGAGTACTTCCTGGTAACTGAAGCACCATTTCCTAAGTTTAAAATTACCACGGGACAGTAAAGCTGATGTTTGGTGCATCTTGTCCATGACCTGTGCGACCGAATTACCGCCCGAAATAAGGTCATCCACGTAAAACTCCTGACGCAGAGCATCTGAGCCAAGAGGGTAGGACTCACCCTCGTCGATGGCCAGCTGGTGCATTGCGCGGACCGCTAAAAATTATGAAGCCCTCGTCACGTATGTGACGGTGTCTAATGTGTAGACTTGAACATCGGACTCGATGGAATCTTGCCATAGAATACATTGATACAAATTGTCGGGTGGAGACACCAGTAAGAGCGACTGGATATGTTCAAAAGTGAATCAATATGTTAAACAATGCAGGCTGTGTTGGACAGAATTTCGCTGCCGTTGCAAGGGAAGTTCTTGTACCGAAAAGTAAAAACGCAACCACTCATATGTAAGGTTTATTTGTGACTGAAAAATGCTCTGTTCGCGGGCAGATAGAGACCGAAAAAAAGGGAAAACAAAAAGGGAGATAAGAGAACGTCGTTTCGTTACCTCTCTCACTCATACGTCTACATATTCATATGTCTGTCAATACATGCGTGCATTGCTAGAGATGGTCATTTTTCAACAGGCTGAATCACCGATGAATAACTGATGAATGTCATCAGAGTCATTTAGAGAATATCCAGTTGATGTAGATGCGGATCTATCGAAAACGACACGGAGTTTTGTCGTAGTACTGTCCTCCTTTAGGACACAGTGATGAGGCAAGAAATATTTTCAGAGGCTACGGGAATCAGCTTTGACTTGGTGCATATGATGCAAATCAATGTACGCCCTCATAAAGGCGGAATACCTCTCCTTGAGTGTAGGAATACGCTCCAGTTTTCGCTCCAGGCTGATGAGCCGTCGATAATAACACTCTCTCCCTATCAGCTTCTCTAACTTCTATATCTCTCTCGCTGCCGAAACTTTCTGTGCAGTAGCGCTGGCTATTGCTGGAACCCCTCTCCTCTCAGTTTTAACTAATTCCGCTTTAAGCGTTTGTCTGGCATATTGTCTGATAGCTATTTGTTTTAAATTATCAATATTTTTTAAAACTTTAATTAAGGAATTTTCCGATACCATAAAATACATTTACTCTTGACCAGCATCAAGAGCCAAGTCTTCAGTCCGTCTTTACGAGCGCCCAGATCTGAATATCGGGTATAAATGTAGAGTCGCGGGAGTAGGTGCGTTTTCTTTTGCAATTAAGATTCGTTTTGTTGTATAAAAAACTGTTTGTTACTTCGGCGAGGAAAATGTTTCCGTTTAAAAACGGATCAATTTTGAGTTTTGTGAAAACAAGATCATCAATTTATGTATTTTCAAAAGTAAATCAGAACCGGTATCGCTGCATATAACCAGTGAAATGTATGGGCGTTACTCATCTTACTATTTATATGGTGCTACAGCTGCTGGCTGAGTCTCCGAAGCGCAAGATGTTTACTTCGCGGGATGTGCAGGTGCCAACTACCTTCTGGCCGGTCCAATTCGATACGTCCAGTAAACAGAGGTCCCGGACCACCGGATATTGCAATCACATTGTACCATGCCTGTGGTGCCAAAACCACTGTCCGTGTTCCCACCAAAGCGGCAAGTTTTTTCCCCAGAACTTGCCCATTTAATGATGTACCTGCTTTCATACAAAGTAAAATAAAATATATCGGCTAAAAGGGGGAGAAGTTTAATTTCTCTTATGCCAGGAAAGTAGAGTCCTTTAAGATCATCTAATCACGACTCAATTCGAAACCATTTACTCTGCAAAATTTTAGCGGGAGCACTTGGTTTTGAAAGAGTACAGTACATCCTATTCCCTTCTACTACCACCCGTCCAAAGAAATAACTTTTTCCCTTATTAGTAACTTATTATAATACTAGAGGCTTGCGCAGAAAACTTAGCACTCTCTTCCTGGAGAGTCCCACATTTTCACCCCACGTTATTGTATTTACCGAGAATTGGTTAAGTTGTCACAGTTGTCCACACAACGTTTAGAAATATCCGTTCTTCTCGACGTGGAGGAGGGGTTTTGATTGCTGTTGCGCATTTGCGCTATTATTTGATATGTTTTCTTTATCAATTCTTCACATGAATCTTGCGTCTTGCTCGTCTTTTTATTGATCATATTTTCTTCTTCCTCAAGCATCGATATCACTCAGTTATCGCAACAAACTATCCAATGTAACTACATAAATTCAATACTAGCTAAACCGGAAGACTTTGTTCTCCAACGCAACAAAAAAATGTTTATAATTAAATGTGGTTAATTTATAGCGAAAAATTTTTAGAATACCCTTTTTTCCGCCTTAGAGGCAATAAATAAGCAGATTTTTGAATTGATCATGTTAATTTTTGTATTTTAACATCAGGGTATATGGCTTATCAGGTAGCAAGGTGGGTGGCCAGTCATCTGAGGAGCCGCAAAGAAATGGAGAACCGTGAGCCCAAAGAGCTGACTCATTCAGCTCAGTCGGATGAGCCCCTCGAGGCAGAATGTCGGCTGGGTTTAAAGCTATGGGGACATAACGCCATTCCATTTTTTCGGTCATTTTCTGAATTGTTACCACTCTATTTGCAACAAATATATTAAATCTTGACGGCTCGTCCCGAATCCAGCAGAATCACACCAACAGTAACACCTTCCCTTGAAGACATTCATTCCAGCCATCTCAGCTATCTCAGCCTAGCCAGCAACTCTGCTCCACAAAGCTCCAACTTTGGTACCGTAAGTGTCTTCAAGGGAGCAACACGAGATTTGGCACAAAGTAAGTGACTGCTGGAATGCTGACCCTTGGACACGACATAAATGCATGCACCATAAGCCCTGATGCTGGCATCGCAAAATCCGTGAATTTCCAGCGTAGCGTCTGGAAGGAGTGCAAGCCGAGGAAATTTAAACCGACGAATCTGACCAAAACTGGTGAATATTTCCTGCCACTCGGTGTTCAGTGCGACTGGAAGGCTTTTATCCCAGGACAACTTCTTTCGGCACAAACGCTGGAGAAAGACTTTGGATTTAGTAATTACGGGAACAACTAGTCTGAGAGGATCGTAGAATCGCGGAATGGATGACAAAACAGAGCGCCTGCGGGAATTCAAAGAAGATTGTAGGGCCAAGTCCTAAAGTTTAAGTCTCATGGATGACATCGTCGAACTTCAAAAATGTTTCCTCTTCCGGAACTCAATCTGAACTGACCTCTAGACAAAATTCCAGCATTCCATACACAACAATACATCTTACAGATATCTCCCTTAATCGCATCGGTGTATGACCGAAATCTAGCAAGAATATGAAACAGTTTGGGTTGGATTACGGGACCAGCCATTAATACGTCGTTCAGGGAATATCCAGATGAAGTTGAAGCGGATCCATCAAAAACGACGCGAAGCTTGGTCGTAGATCTATCTTCCTTCATGACGCAATGGTGAGGCAAAAAATATCTGCAGTTGCTGATTGACTAGGCAGGAACCTGAGACATATGGCGTAAACCACGGTATTCCTTTATGAATGCTGCATACTAAGATTTAACATCAGGGTGACGATCTAACTTTCTCTCAAGGGTCAGGAATCTACGAAGCGCTTGATTGTAAGATTCTCCCAGGAGATCCAAATTATATTTTGCTGGCAGACGAACACAATAATCGCCTTTATGTAATCGACGGAAATACTGCACAAAGTGTGCTTCACAATCTAGCTTCACATTCTTCCAAAGGCTTGAAAAAAAGCCGGTATAAATAAAATCAGCCAACTCAAAATGGCACCGAGCGAAGAAATCTTTGAAAACATTTCAATAGATTCTTTTAAAAATAAGGCCAATAAAATACTAATGAATTTAAGAGTAGCGCTACTCAAGCCGGTGACCACAATAAAAGAAAAGAAGAGATATTGTCTACATTCCATGACGATCCAATACAAGGAGGTCATACAGGTATAGCTAAAACATTAGCAAAGATAAGAAGGCATTATTTTTGGAAAAACAAACAAACACCAAACATGGCTTTTGATAGAGTAATTGTGGATACGATCGGTACACTTCTCAAATCAGAACAAGGAAATGAATATGCAGTCACCTTAATCTGTGACCTAACAAAATACCTTGTTGCCATACCAATACAGAACAAAAGTGCAAAAACAGTAGCTAAAGCTATATTTAAAGATTTTATTCTAATGTACTGTCCAATGAAGACGTTCATTACGGACATGGGAACAGAATATACAAATTCAATAATGGAAGATTTATGTAAATACTTAAATATTCAAAACATAACATCGACTGCACATAATCACCAAACCGTAGGCACCGTGGAGCGAAGCCACAGAACATTCAATGAGTTCATACGCTCATACATCTCAACCGATAAAACAGATTGGGATGTATGGTTACAATACTTCGTATATTGTTTTAACACGACACCCTCTATGGCACATGATTATTGTCCATATGAGTAAGACTTAAAACTTGCCAACACATTTTAATAGTATAGACAGATAGACCCCCTATACAATATAGATGACTATGCTCAGGAATCAAAACTTAGAGTAGAACATGCCTATAAAGGAGCCATATTAATTTAAAATCAAATAAACAAAAACAAAAAACTAAATACGACAATCAAGCCTTCAATTTCAAGTTAAAAACAGGAGATCAGGTTTTATTAAAAAAATGAAATAGGTCATAAGTTTGATTTTAAATACACCGGACCGTATACAGTAGACGGTAAAGGAGATAATGATAACATTACAATAGCAGATATAAAAGATAAAAAACAAAAAGTACATAAGAATAGATTAAAACCTTTTATTACATAACCATTCTACTTTGTTGTATGGCCATACACAAATAGTTAATCGGATATTACTTAATTAATAAATAAATAATAAAAAAAAAACATATATATATTTATATACAAGCTTAAGCTTAAACCCTTAAAGAAAAGTCTAGACATTTGCGAGTTGAGTTGTAAATTAAAACTAAATTTTATTCTTAAAATCAGAGCCTTATATATGATTTGACAATGAGGTAGGAGGTAGAATTTTGTATTCTATAATTATCGTTAGACCTACCCAAAGGATACATTTTACTGCGGGTGGCTATTTGAGTGCATGCTTACATTAGGGTTATTTTAAGAATGCATTGGTTAAGTGTTTTCCCCACTTGTGTTTTGTTGTAGTATCTTTTAATGGGCTACAGATCTTTGTTTACACCCGAACTGTCATTACTTATTTATTTTATTTGATTTTTTTAGAGATCAGTTTTTTGGATACATGAGTGAATGTGTAAAATAATATGTTTATGCTTGAACATTCTGCAAGGGGCCGAAAGTGGTGAGTGGTTTCGACGATAATATGTTCATGTTTGAACAATGGTTCTTAATAATTGATTTTCAAACAGTCTTTAACGTCAAAAATATTACCACGATTCGGCATAAGTCCTACCTTTAAACGTATTAGAAAAATAAAGTCCGGGAAATTCGAGCCCAAAGAAAAACTTGAGTTTCGTTGTCCATTACAATTCTTTCAATTGCATCATTGAGCAAACGGTTTTAAAGCTTTCAAGTTCTCGCTTTATATCGTTTTTGTAATTGTCTATACAAAATTCCTTTTTCTGTGCACAAGTTTTTGGCGGGCTGTCTCCCCAAATTAACTGTTGGATCGTTTTTTGAGTACATGCTGCAAATTAACTTAAACTTCTAAGCCACACTGAAAAACAAGAAAAAGTACGCCTATTTCATAAGTACGCCCTCATATTGCATTTAGCCTCTCATCTCGTAGCTTTTGCTTTAGTAACACTCTCTCCCTATCAGCTTCTCTAACTTCTATATCTCTCTCGCTGCCGAAACTTTCTGTGCAGTAGCGCTGGCTATTGCTGGAACCCCTCTCCTCTCAGTTTTAACTCCGCTTTAAGCGTTTGTCTGGCATATTGTCTGACAGCTATTTGTTTTAAATTATCAATATTTTTTAAAACTTTAATTAAGGAATTTTCTGATACCATAAAATACATTTATTCTTGATCAGCATCAAGAGCCAAGTCTTCAGTCCGTCTTTACGAGCGCCCAGATCTGAATATCGGGTATAAATGTAGAGTCGCGGGAGTAGGTGCGTTTTCTTTTGCAATTAAGATTCGTTTTGTTGTATAAAAAACTGTTTTTTACTTCGACGAGGAAAATGTTTCCGTTTTAAAAACGGATCAATTTTGAGTTTTGTGAAAATAGGATCATCAATTTATGTGTTTTCAAAAGTAAATCAGAACCGGTATCGCTGCATGGCCGAGTGGAGTATGCCGTGGAATACCGCGCTTCGACGTTCGATCGTTCATTAGACCTTTTGGCCTACTGCTGCTGGCTGAGTCTCTACCTTCTGGCCGGTCCAATTCGATACGTCCAGTAAACAGAGGTCCGGGCCCCCCGGATAGTGCAATCACATTGTGCCAAAACCACTGTCCGTGTTCCCACCAAAGCGGCAAGTTTTTTCCCCAGAACTTACCCATTTAATGATGTACCTGCTTTCATACAAAGTAAAATAAAAGATGTCGGCTAAAAGGGGGAGAAGTTTAATTTCTCTTATGCCAGGAAAGTAGAGTCCTTTAAGATCATCGCATCATGACTCAATTCGAAACCATTTACTCTGCCAAATTTTAGCGGGAGCACTTTGTTTTGAAAGAGTACAGTACATCCTATTCCCTTCTACTACCACCCGTCCAAAGAAATAACTTCTTCATTTATTAGTAACTTATTAGAATACTAGAGGCTTGCGCAGAAAACTTAGCACTCTCTTCCTGGAGAGTCCCACATTTTCATCCCACGTTATTGTATTTACCGAGAATTGGTTAAGGTCGGACATCCTTAGCTCCGAAGTTTTGGTAGGTAGGTACACAACGTTTAGAAATATCCGTTCTTCTGGACGTGGAGGAGGGGTTTTGATTGCTGTTGCGCATTTTCGCTATTATTTGATATGTTTTCTTTATCAATTCTTCACATGAATCTTGCGTCTTGCTCGTCTTTTTATTGATCATATTTTCTTCTTCCTCAAGCATCGATATCACTCAGTTATCGCAACACACTATCCAATGTAACTACATATATTCAATACTAGCTAAACCGAAAGACGTTGTTCTCCAACGCAACAAAAAAATGTTCTTAATTATATGTGGTTAATTTATAGCGAACAATTTTTAGAATACCCTTTTTTCCCCCTTAGAGGCAATAAATAAGCCGATTTTTATTTGATCATGTTAATTTTTGCATTTTAACATCAGGGTATATGGCTTATCAGGTAGCAAGGTGGGTGGCCAGTCATCTGAGGAGCCGCAAAGAAATGGAGAACCGTGAGCCCAAAGAGCTGACTCATTCAGCTCAGTCGGATGAGCCCCTCGAGGCAGAATGTCGGCTGGGTTTAAAGCTGTGGGGACATAACGCCATTCCATTTTTTCGGTCATTTTCTGAATTCATACCACTCTATTTGCAACAAATATATTAAATCTTGACGGCTCGTCCCGAATCCAGCAGAATCACACCAACAGTAACACCTTCCCTTGAAGACATTCATTCCAGCTATCTCAGCTATCTCAGCCTAGCCAGCAACTCTGCTCCACAAAGCTCCAACTTTGGTACCGTAAGTGTCTTCAAGGGAGCAACACGAGATTTGGCACAAAGTAAGTGACTGCTGGAATGCTGACCCTTGGACACGACATAAATGCATGCACCATAAGCCCTGATGCTGGCATCGCAAAATCCGTGAATTTCCAGCGTAGCGTCTGGAAGGAGTGCAAGCCGAGGAAATTTAAACCGACGAATCTGACCAAAACTGGTGAATATTTCCTGCCAGGCTTTTATCCCAGGACAACTTCTTTCGGCACAAACGCTGGAGAAAGACTTTGGATTTAGTAATTACGGGAACAACTAGTCTAAGAGGATCGTAGAATCGCGGAATGGATGACAAAACAGAGCGCCTGCGGGAATTCAAAGAAGATTGTAGGGCCAAGTCCTAAAGTTTAAGTCTCATGGATGACATCGTCGAACTTCAAAAATGTTTCCTCTTCCGGAACTCAATCTGAACTGACCTCTAGACAAAATTCCAGCATTCCATACACAACAATACATCTTACAGATATCTCCCTTAATCGCATCGGTGTATGACCGAAATCTAGCAAGAATATGAAACAGTTTGGGTTGGATTACGGGACCAGCCATTAATACGTCGTTCAGGGAATATCCAGATGAAGTTGAAGCGGATCCATCAAAAACGACGCGAAGCTTGGTCGTAGATCTATCTTCCTTCATGACGCAATGGTGAGGCAAAAAATATCTGCAGTTGCTGATTGACTAGGCAGGAACCTGAGACATATGGCGTAAACCACGGTATTCCTTTATGAATGCTGCATACTAAGATTTAACATCAGGGTGACGATCTAACTTTCTCTCAAGGGTCAGGAATCTACGAAGCGCTTGATTGTAAGATTCTCCCAGGAGATCCAAATTATATTTTGCTGGCAGACGAACACAATAATCGCCTTTATGTAATCGACGGAAATACTGCACAAAGTGTGCTTCACAATCTAGCTTCACATTCTTCCAAAGGCTTGAAAAAAAGCCGGTATAAATAAAATCAGCCAACTCAAAATGGCACCGAGCGAAGAAATCTTTGAAAACATTTCAATAGATTCTTTTAAAAATAAGGCCAATAAAATACTAATGAATTTAAGAGTAGCGCTACTCAAGCCGGTGACCACAATAAAAGAAAATAAAGAAAAAGAAGAGATATTGTCTACATTCCATGACGATCCAATACAAGGAGGTCATACAGGTATAGCTAAAACATTAGCAAAGATAAGAAGGCATTATTTTTGGAAAAACAAACAAACACCAAACATGGCTTTTGATAGAGTAATTGTGGATACGATCGGTACACTTCTCAAATCAGAACAAGGAAATGAATATGCAGTCACCTTAATCTGTGACCTAACAAAATACCTTGTTGCCATACCAATACAGAACAAAAGTGCAAAAACAGTAGCTAAAGCTATATTTGAAGATTTTATTCTAATGGACGGTCCCATGAAGACGTTCATTACGGACATGGGAACAGAATATAAAAATTCAATAATTGAAGATTTATGTAAATACTTAAATATTAAAAATATAACATCGACTGCACATCATCACCAAACCGTAGGAACCGTGGAGCGAAGCCACAGAACATTAAATGAGTTCATACGCTTATACATCTCAACCGATAAAACAGATTGGGATGTATGACTACAATACTTCGTATATTGTTTTAACACGACACCCTCTATGGCACATGATTATTGTCCATATGAGTAAGATTTAAAACTTTCCAACACATTTTAATAGTATAGATAGATAGGGGGTCTATACAATATAGATGACTGTGCTAAGGTATCAAAACTGCCTATAAAAGAGCCAGATTAATGTTAGAATCAAATAAACAAAAACAAAAAACTAAATACGACAATCAAGCCTTCAATTTCAAGTTAAAAACAGGAGATCAGGTTTTATTAAAAAAATGAAATAGGTCATAAGTTTGATTTTAAATACACCGGACCGTATACAGTAGACGGTAAAGGAGATAATGATAACATTACAATAGCAGATATAAAAGATAAAAAACAAAAAGTACATAAGAATAGATTAAAACCTTTTATTACATAACCATTCTACTTTGTTGTATGGCCATACACAAATAGTTAATCGGATATTACTTAATTAATAAATAAATAATAAAAAAAAAACATATATATATTTATATACAAGCTTAAGCTTAAAACCTTAAAGAAAAGTCTAGACATTTGCAAGTTGAGTTGTAAATTAAAACTAAATTTTATTCTTAAAATCAGAGCCTTATATATGATTTGACAATGAGGTAGGAGGTAGAATTTTGTATTCTATAATTATCGTTAGACCTACCCAAAGGATACATTTTACTGCGGGTGGCTATTTGAGTGCATGCTTACATTAGGGTTATTTTAAGAATGCATTGGTTAAGTGTTTTCCCCACTTGTGTTTTGTTGTAGTATCTTTTAATGGGCTACAGATCTTTGTTTACACCCGAACTGTCATTACTTATTTATTTTATTTGATTTTTTTAGAGATCAGTTTTTTGGATACATGAGTGAATGTGTAAAATAATATGTTTATGCTTGAACATTCTGCAAGGGGCCGAAAGTGGTGAGTGGTTTCGACGATAATATGTTCATGTTTGAACAATGGTTCTTAATAATTGATTTTCAAACAGTCTTTAACGTCAAAAATATTACCACGATTCGGCATAAGTCCTACCTTTAAACGTATTAGAAAAATAAAGTCCGGGAAATTCGAGCCCAAAGAAAAACTTGAGTTTCGTTGTCCATTACAATTCTTTCAATTGCATCATTGAGCAAACGGTTTTAAAGCTTTCAAGTTCTCGCTTTATATCGTTTTTGTAATTGTCTATACAAAATTCCTTTTTCTGTGCACAAGTTTTTGGCGGGCTGTCTCCCCAAATTAACTGTTGGATCGTTTTTTGAGTACATGCTGCAAATTAACTTAAACTTCTAAGCCACACTGAAAAACAAGAAAAAGTACGCCTATTTCATAAGTACGCCCTCATATTGCATTTAGCCTCTCATCTCGTAGCTTTTGCTTTAGTAACACTCTCTCCCTATCAGCTTCTCTAACTTCTATATCTCTCTCGCTGCCGAAACTTTCTGTGCAGTAGCGCTGGCTATTGCTGGAACCCCTCTCCTCTCAGTTTTAACTCCGCTTTAAGCGTTTGTCTGGCATATTGTCTGACAGCTATTTGTTTTAAATTATCAATATTTTTTAAAACTTTAATTAAGGAATTTTCCGATACCATAAAATACATTTATTCTTGATCAGCATCAAGAGCCAAGTCTTCAGTCCGTCTTTACGAGCGCCCAGATCTGAATATCGGGTATAAATGTAGAGTCGCGGGAGTAGGTGCGTTTTCTTTTGCAATTAAGATTCGTTTTGTTGTATAAAAAACTGTTTTTTACTTCGACGAGGAAAATGTTTCCGTTTTAAAAACGGATCAATTTTGAGTTTTGTGAAAATAGGATCATCAATTTATGTGTTTTCAAAAGTAAATCAGAACCGGTATCGCTGCATGGCCGAGTGGAGTATGCCGTGGAATACCGCGCTTCGACGTTCGATCGTTCATTAGACCTTTTGGCCTACTGCTGCTGGCTGAGTCTCTACCTTCTGGCCGGTCCAATTCGATACGTCCAGTAAACAGAGGTCCGGGCCCCCCGGATAGTGCAATCACATTGTGCCAAAACCACTGTCCGTGTTCCCACCAAAGCGGCAAGTTTTTTCCCCAGAACTTACCCATTTAATGATGTACCTGCTTTCATACAAAGTAAAATAAAAGATGTCGGCTAAAAGGGGGAGAAGTTTAATTTCTCTTATGCCAGGAAAGTAGAGTCCTTTAAGATCATCGCATCATGACTCAATTCGAAACCATTTACTCTGCCAAATTTTAGCGGGAGCACTTTGTTTTGAAAGAGTACAGTACATCCTATTCCCTTCTACTACCACCCGTCCAAAGAAATAACTTCTTCATTTATTAGTAACTTATTAGAATACTAGAGGCTTGCGCAGAAAACTTAGCACTCTCTTCCTGGAGAGTCCCACATTTTCATCCCACGTTATTGTATTTACCGAGAATTGGTTAAGGTCGGACATCCTTAGCTCCGAAGTTTTGGTAGGTAGGTACACAACGTTTAGAAATATCCGTTCTTCTGGACGTGGAGGAGGGGTTTTGATTGCTGTTGCGCATTTTCGCTATTATTTGATACAACAAAAAAATGTTCTTAATTATATGTGGTTAATTTATAGCGAACAATTTTTAGAATACCCTTTTTTCCCCCTTAGAGGCAATAAATAAGCCGATTTTTATTTGATCATGTTAATTTTTGCATTTTAACATCAGGGTATATGGCTTATCAGGTAGCAAAGTGGGTGGCCAGTCATCTGAGGAGCCGCAAAGAAATGGAGAACCGTGAGCCCAAAGAGCTGACTCATTCAGCTCAGTCGGATGAGCCCCTCGAGGCAGAATGTCGGCTGGGTTTAAAGCTGTGGGGACATAACGCCATTCCATTTTTTCGGTCATTTTCTGAATTCATACCACTCTATTTGCAACAAATATATTAAATCTTGACGGCTCGTCCCGAATCCAGCAGAATCACACCAACAGTAACACCTTCCCTTGAAGACATTCATTCCAGCTATCTCAGCTATCTCAGCCTAGCCAGCAACTCTGCTCCACAAAGCTCCAACTTTGGTACCGTAAGTGTCTTCAAGGGAGCAACACGAGATTTGGCACAAAGTAAGTGACTGCTGGAATGCTGACCCTTGGACACGACATAAATGCATGCACCATAAGCCCTGATGCTGGCATCGCAAAATCCGTGAATTTCCAGCGTAGCGTCTGGAAGGAGTGCAAGCCGAGGAAATTTAAACCGACGAATCTGACCAAAACTGGTGAATATTTCCTGCCACTCGGTGTTCAGTGCGACTGGAAGGCTTTTATCCCAGGACAACTTCTTTCGGCACAAACGCTGGAGAAAGACTTTGGATTTAGTAATTACGGGAACAACTAGTCTGAGAGGATCGTAGAATCGCGGAATGGATGACAAAACAGAGCGCCTGCGGGAATTCAAAGAAGATTGTAGGGCCAAGTCCTAAAGTTTAAGTCTCATGGATGACATCGTCGAACTTCAAAAATGTTTCCTCTTCCGGAACTCAATCTGAACTGACCTCTAGACAAAATTCCAGCATTCCATACACAACAATACATCTTACAGATATCTCCCTTAATCGCATCGGTGTATGACCGAAATCTAGCAAGAATATGAAACAGTTTGGGTTGGATTACGGGACCAGCCATTAATACGTCGTTCAGGGAATATCCAGATGAAGTTGAAGCGGATCCATCAAAAACGACGCGAAGCTTGGTCGTAGATCTATCTTCCTTCATGACGCAATGGTGAGGCAAAAAATATCTGCAGTTGCTGATTGACTAGGCAGGAACCTGAGACATATGGCGTAAACCACGGTATTCCTTTATGAATGCTGCATACTAAGATTTAACATCAGGGTGACGCTCTAACTTTCTCTCAAGGGTCAGGAATCTACGAAGCGCTTGATTGTAAGATTCTCCCAAGAGATCCAAATTATATTTTGCTGGCAGACGAACACAATAATCGCCTTTATGTAATCGACGGAAATACTGCACAAAGTGTGCTTCACAATCTAGCTTCACATTCTTCCAAAGGCTTGAAAAAAAGCCGGTATAAATAAAATCAGACAACTCAAAATGGCACCGAGCGAAGAAATCTTTGAAAACATTTCAATAGATTCTTTTAAAAATAAGGCCAATAAAATACTAATGAATTTAAGAGTAGCGTTACTCAAGCCGGTGACCACAATAAAAGAAAATAAAGAAAAAGAAGAGATATTGTCTACATTCCATGACGCTATGAAGCTATATTTAAAGATTTTATTCTAATGTACTGTCCAATGAAGACGTTCATTACGGACATGGGAACAGAATATACAAATTCAATAATGGAAGATTTATGTAAATACTTAAATATTCAAAACATAACATCGACTGCACATAATCACCAAACCGTAGGCACCGTGGAGCGAAGCCACAGAACATTCAATGAGTTCATACGCTCATACATCTCAACCGATAAAACAGATTGGGATGTATGGTTACAATACTTCGTATATTGTTTTAACACGACACCCTCTATGGCACATGATTATTGTCCATATGAGTAAGACTTAAAACTTGCCAACACATTTTAATAGTATAGACAGATAGACCCCCTATACAATATAGATGACTATGCTCAGGAATCAAAACTTATAGTAGAACATGCCTATAAAGGAGCCATATTAATTTAAAATCAAATAAACAAAAACAAAAAACTAAATACGACAATCAAGCCTTCAATTTCAAGTTAAAAACAGGAGATCAGGTTTTATTAAAAAAATGAAATAGGTCATAAGTTTGATTTTAAATACACCGGACCGTATACAGTAGACGGTAAAGGAGATAATGATAACATTACAATAGCAGATATAAAAGATAAAAAACAAAAAGTACATAAGAATAGATTAAAACCTTTTATTACATAACCATTCTACTTTGTTGTATGGCCATACACAAATAGTTAATCGGATATTACTTAATTAATAAATAAATAATAAAAAAAAAAAACATATATATATTTATATACAAGCTTAAGCTTAAAACCTTAAAGAAAAGTCTAGACATTTGCAAGTTGAGTTGTAAATTAAAACTAAATTTTATTCTTAAAATCAGAGCCTTATATATGATTTGACAATGAGGTAGGAGGTAGAATTTTGTATTCTATAATTATCGTTAGACCTACCCAAAGGATACATTTTACTGCGGGTGGCTATTTGAGTGCATGCTTACATTAGGGTTATTTTAAGAATGCATTGGTTAAGTGTTTTCCCCACTTGTGTTTTGTTGTAGTATCTTTTAATGGGCTACAGATCTTTGTTTACACCCGAACTGTCATTACTTATTTATTTTATTTGATTTTTTTAGAGATCAGTTTTTTGGATACATGAGTGAATGTGTAAAATAATATGTTTATGCTTGAACATTCTGCAAGGGGCCGAAAGTGGTGAGTGGTTTCGACGATAATATGTTCATGTTTGAACAATGGTTCTTAATAATTGATTTTCAAACAGTCTTTAACGTCAAAAATATTACCACGATTCGGCCATAAGTCCTACCTTTAAACCTATTAGAAAAATAAAGTCCGGGAAATTCGAGCCCAAAGAAATACTTGAGTTTCGTTGTCCATTACAATTCTTTCAATTGCATCATTGAGCAAACGGTTTTAAAGCTTTCGAGTTTTTTATATTGTTGTTTTAATTGTCTATACGAAATTCCTTTTTCTGTGCACAAGTTTTTGGCGGACTGTCTCCCCAAATTAACTGTCGGAACGTTTTTTGAGTACATGCTGCAAATTAACTTAAGCTTCTAATCCACACTGAAAAACAAGAAAAAGCTATAATTTATGTTTGTGTCGTTGTTTTTCATAAGTACACCCTCATATTGCATTTAGCCTCTCATCTCGTAGCTTTTGCTTTAGTAACATTCTCTCCCTATCAGCTTCTCTAACTTCTATATCTCTCTCGCTGCCGAAACTTTCTGTGCAGTAGCGCTGGCTATTGCTGGAACCCCTCTCCTCTCAGTTTTAACTAATTCCGCTTTAAGCGTTTGTCTGGCATATTGTCTGATAGCTATTTGTTTTAAATTATCAATATTTTTTAAAACTTTAATTAATGAATTTTCCGATACCATAAAATACATTTATTCTTGATCAGCATCAAGAGCCAAGACTTCAGTCCGTCTTTACGAGCGCCCAGATCTGAATATCGGGTATAAATGTAGAGTCGCGGGAGTAGGTGGGTTTTATTTTGCAATTAAGATTCGTTTTGTTGTATAAAAAACTGTTTTTTACTTCGACGAGGAAAATGTTTCCGTTTTAAAAACGGATCAATTTTGAGTTTTGTGAAAATAGGATCATCAATTTATGTGTTTTCAAAAGTAAATCAGAACCGGTATCGCTGCATATAACCATTAAAATGTATGGGCGTTACTCATCTTACTATTTATATGGTCTTTCCTTGGAGTGGAGTATGCCATTTCCGAAGGTAATGGTCTACATTATAGTTGCAAGGAATACCGCGCTTCGACGTTCGATCGTTCATTAGACCTTTTGGCCTACTGCTGCTGGCTGAGTCTCCGAAGCGCAAGATGTTTACTCCGCGGGACGTGAAGGTGCCAACTACCTTCTGGCCGGTCCAATTCGATACGTCCAGTAAACAGAGGTCCCGGACCACCGGATATTGCAATCACAAGTACCATGCCTGTGGTGCCAAAACCGCTGTCCGGGTTCCCACCAAAGCGGCAAGTTTTTTCCCCAGAGCTTGCCCATCTAATGATGTACCTGCTTTCATACAAAGTAAAATAAAAGATGTCAGCTAAAAGGGGGAGAAGTTTAATTTCTCTTATGCCAGGAAAGTAGAGTCCTTTAAGATCATCTAATCACGACTCAATTCAAAACCATTTACTCTGCCAAATTTTAGCGGGAGCACTTTGTTTTGAAAGAGTACAGTACATCCTATTCCCTTCTACTACCACCCGTCCAAAGAAATAACTTCTTCATTTATTAGTAACTTATTGGAATACTAGAGGCTTGCGCAGAAAACTTAGCACTCTCTTCCTAGAGAGTCCCACATTTTCATCCCACGTTATTGTATTTACCGAGAATTGGTTAAGGTCGGACATCCTTAGCTCCGAAGTTTTGGTAGGTAGGTACACAACGTTTAGAAATATCCGTTCTTCTGGACGTGGAGGAGGGGTTTTGATTGCTGTTGCGCATTTGCGCTATTATTTGATATGTTTTCTTTATCAATTCTTCACATGAATCTTGCGTCTTGCTCGTCTTTTTATTGATCATATTTTCTTCTTCCTCAAGCATCGATATCACTCAGTTATCGCAACACACTATCCAATGTAACTACATATATTCAATACTAGCTAAACCGAAAGACTTGGTTCTTCAACGCAACAAAAAAATGTTCTTAATTATATGTGGTTAATTTATAGCGAACAATTTTTAGAATACCCTTTTTTCCGCCTTAGAGGCAATAAATAAGCCGATTTTTATTTGATCATGTTAATTTTTGTATTTTAACATCAGGGTATATGGCTTATCGGGTAGCAAGGTGGGTGGCCAGTCATCTGAGGAGCCGCAAAGAAATGGAGAACCGTGAGCCCAAACAGCTGACTCATTCAGCTCAGTCGGATGAACCCCTCGAGGCAGAATGTCGGCTGGGTTTAAAGCTGTGGGGACATAACGCGATTCCATTTTTTCGGTCATTTCTTAAATTGTTGCCACTCTATTTGCAACAAATATATTAAATCTTGACGGCTCGTCCCGAATCCAGCAGAATCACACCAACAGTAACACCTTCCCTTGAAGACATTCATTCCAGCTATCTCAGCTATCTCAGCCTAGCCAGCAACTCTGCTCCACAAAGCTCCAACTTTGGTACCGTAAGTGTCTTCAAGGGAGCAACACGAGATTTGGCACAAAGTAAGTGACTGCTGGAATGCTGACCCTTGGACACGACATAAATGCATGCACCATAAGCTCTGATGCTGGCATCGCAAAATCCGTGAATTTCCAGCGTAGCGACTGGAAGGAGTGCAAGCCGAGGAAATTTAAACCGACGAATCTGACCAAAACTGGTGAATATTTCCTGCCACTCGGTGTTCAGTGCGACTGGAAGGCTTTTATCCCAGGACAACTTCTTTCGGCACAAACGCTGGAGAAAGACTTTGGATTTAGTAATTACGGGACCAACTAGTCCGAGAGGATCGTAGAATCGCGGAATGGATGACAAAATAGAGCGCCTGCGGGAATTCAAAGAAGATTATAGGGCCAAGTCCTAAAGTTTAAGTCTCATGGCTGACATCGTCGAACTTCAAAAAAGTTTCCTCCTCCTCAACTCAATCTGAACTGACCTCTAGACAAAATTCCAGCAGTTTGCTCCCGAATTCGGATAGCCTCTTCCTGAGAGCTGGCTCCAGATATGAAGTCATCCACGTAGAAGTCACGGCGAAGGATTTTAGCTTCAACTGGAAACGCCCTCTGCTCGTTCATTGCCAACAGATCCATCGCTCGCACAGATAAATAAGAGGCATATATATATATAGGCGTCCCATATATATCGGTGTCCAGTTGAAACACACGCAAGTCCCCTTCCCTGGAGTTTCTCCACAGAATACACTGCATGCTGCTATCCTCGGTTGAGACTCTTACACAACAATACATCTTACAGATATCTCCCTTAATCGCATCGGTGTATGACCGAAATCTAGCAAGAATATGAAACAGTTTGGGTTGGATTACGGGACCAGCCATTAATACGTCGTTCAGGGAATATCCAGATGAAGTTGAAGCGGATCCATCAAAAACGACGCGAAGCTTGGTCGTAGATCTATCTTCCTTCATGACGCAATGGTGAGGCAAAAAATATCTGCAGTTGCTGATTGACTAGGCAGGAACCTGAGACATATGGCGTAAACCACGGTATTCCTTTATGAATGCTGCATACTAAGATTTAACATCAGGGTGACGATCTAACTTTCTCTCAAGGGTCAGGAATCTACGAAGCGCTTGATTGTAAGATTCTCCCAGGAGATCCAAATTATATTTTTCTGGACAAAGTGTGCTTCACAATCTAGCTTCACATTCTTCCAAAGGCTTGAAAAAAAGCCGGTATAAATAAAATCAGTCAATTCAAAATGGCACCGAGCGAAGAAATCTTTGAAAACATTTCAATAGATTCTTTTAAAAATAAGGCCAATAAAATACTAATGAATTTAAGAGTAGCGCTACTCAAGCCGGTGACCACAATAAAAGAAAATAAAGAAAAAATTATGTGAGAAAGGGTCCAAAATGCCAAATGTCTAAAATAACCAAACATACCAAGACTCCAATGACTATAACACAAACACCAAACATGGCTTTTGATAGAGTAATTGTGGATACGATCGGTACACTTCTCAAATCAGAACAAGGAAATGAATATGCAGTCACCTTGATCTGTGACCTAACAAAATACCTTGTTGCCATACCAATACAGAACAAAAGTGCAAAAACAGTAGCTAAAGCTATATTTGAAGATTTTATTCTAATGTACGGTCCAATGAAGACGTTCATTACGGACATGGGAACAGAATATAAAAATTCAATAATTGAAGATTTATGTAAATACTTAAATATTCAAAACATAACATCGACTGCAGATCATTACCAAACCGTAGGAACCGTGGAGCGAAGCCACAGAACATTCAATGAGTTCATACGCTCATACATCTCAACCGATAAAACAGATTGGGATGTATGGCTATATTACTTCGTATATTGTTATAACACGACACCCTCTATGGCACATGATTATTGTCCATATGAGTAAGACTTAAAACTTGCCAAAACATTTAAATAGTATAGATAGATAGGGGGTCTATACAATATAGATGACTGTGCTAAGGTATCAAAACTGCCTATAAAAGAGCCATATTAATTTAAATCAATCAAATCAATCAATCAAATAAACAAAAAACTAAATACGACAATCAAGCCTTCAATTGCAAGTTAAAAACAGGAGATCAGGTTTTGTTAAAAAAATTAAACAGGTAGATAGTTTGATTTCAAATACCGGACCGTATACAGTAGACGGTATAGGAGATAGTGATAACATTACAATATCAGATATAAAAGATAAAAAACAAAAAGTACATAACGATAGATTAAAACCTTTTATTACATAACCATTTTACCTTGTTGTATGGCCATACACAAATAGTTAATCGGATATTACTTAATTAATATATAAATAATCAAAAAAAAAAAAACATATATATGGATATGTCACTATCCATAATTCCCCACATCCCATACACATTATGTTTATGTACAATTCATCCACCCCATCCACACAAGTAACAGGACCCCACTCAAGAATCAATAACCGTTTCTTCCCATACTCCAAGCTAGGGCCCCCCATAATATAAACAATGGACCCCATTGTTTCATCAACATTAGAATCACGCCACTCTCGAGAAATCGATTCTTTAGAATCACGCCACTCATGAGGACCAATCAAAGCTAGACATAAAACCAAGGAGTATCACATTCCTAGCTCCGTCATGTAATGCAACACCGATCGCCAGCAGTGGATGCCTTTCATCAAAGCCGACGCATCCCCAAATATCGATCCAGGCACGTACGCCACCGACACGAAGATGCAGCCGAGGAAAGCAACGCCCGAAGCCAGAGTCGGGAGTTCCAAGAGAAGGGCTCATGGAAACTAGCCAGCAGCAGAGAGATCAGTTCCGTTTGAGACAAGCAGACCCAAAGTCAAGTCGGGGAATTCATTTAAATCTTGTGACATAAAGATATTTAAGTTTGTAAAATAAAAGTCTTTTTTAAAAACTTAAAATCGAGTTGCGGAAATTTAACTGGCGCAGTCGGTAGGATTTCGTTTAAAATTAACACAATTAACAATTAACAATTATTTCGGTAATGTTCAGCTTGTGTAATTTCTAATTACTGTGATCACGTAATCCCGGAATCGTTAATAAAATTGTGAAATCCGCCAAAGAACCTATGTGTTACGAGCACATACGATTTGCAAAACTAAAATTAAGTGAAATGAAGTAAGCGGAGATATTGTTCCACCAAGAACAGTGAAACACTAAATACAAAATCAAAAAACTTACAAGTGAACCAAAATAAAGTTCAAAACTACTGAAAACAAAATAAAACCCAATCAACACCAACAACATGGCGTTACCACCACTATCATTGAGCGAAATCCACTTGAACCAGGCACTGCTGTCGATCCGACAAATACCTGCCTGTGACGGTTCATCTGGTAAGCTAACAAAGGATCCTATTTGGAGCGACCGAGATCCAACTGTCAGGAGAGGCACAACGCATATCGCAAATGATACAACCCAACACGTGGCTTGAACTGAAGACGGCGCTGATCAACGAGTTCAAAAATCACACACCATATGAAGAACTCTTATGACAACTATACACCACCAGATTCAACAACAGTCTTCGTAAGTTTATAGAAGAATTAGAGATAAAAGCATTATTAATAAGCAATAAGCTAAACTTAGAAAACATACCAGAAAATAATGTCATTTATAAAAACGCTTTGAACAACACAATTAAAGATGTCATTACTCGAAAACTTCCTGACAGAATGTTCATGACCTTAGCAAGAAAAGATATTACCACATTGTCTAATCTTAAGAAGGCAGCACAAGAAGAAGGATTGTACGAAGCTAGTACAACAGATTCAGGTACAAATAAAGATCAATCGAAATCGTCTCAATCAAATCGAAAGAATGTTGGAAACTATTATCCAAATTATAATACTACTAACTATCACAATCAAACTCAGAGTTCATCTGGAACAGGTCAGACTAATCGAACAAATCAAAATCAAAATTCCCAAAATCCTGGATTATACAATGAGTTCAAAAATTCCTTGAATCAAGGTAGGGCTCAGAATCCATTCAATCAGCAAATATCAAATATCAACCAACCTATTAAAGGAGGGAGGGAGAGCCAGAGTGGCCAAACGAAGATGGACGTAAATTTTCATCAAGCCGCCTCGGAAGAAACCGAGGAGGACCCTATATAAACATTACCATTAATAAAAGAATATTAAGGTGTATCGCTGACTCGGGATCATCGATCAACATCATGAAAGAAAATTATACAGATTCCGAGATAAAAGACGATAACCTTACGGTCCATACCATCAACGGACCTGTCCGTTTAACTAAAAGTATAATGAGGAATGCGAACAAAACAAGTCCGTCCGAACAAAAGTTCGATTCAATTTTCGGAAAAGTTATGTATGTAGATAACTTTTCCGAAAATTATGATATTTTATTAGGAAGAGAATACTTGATGGCAAGTAAAGCCGTCATCGATTACAATACAAATTACCCAATCATTCAGAGTGGAGAAGCTATTGAAGCAAGCAAGACCGCACAGAAGTGCACTGATCCCTCTACAAAAGAAGAGAAGATCGCACCTAAGTGCCTTGACCCATCTCCAGAGGGAGATCAATACTTCGCTTCCGCTCTAGACAGTGAATTAAGGGAATGTAATCAATTAAGATTGGAACACTTAAACGACGAAGAGAGGGAAGAGTTAAAGAAGGTCTTATATGAGTTTAAGGATGTGCAGTACAGAGAAGGTGGCAATTTGACTTTCACAAGTACAATCAAGCACGAGTAAAGCATGTTGAGTAAACCAGCAAATCAAAGATATGATCAGGCAGGGAATAATTCGAAAGTCGAATTCTCCTTACTGCTCGCGCATATCTATCATTCCGAAGAAGATAGATGCTTCAGGAAAGCAAAAATATCGAATGGTAGTAGACTATAGAAGTCTAAATGAAATAACAGTTAAGGACAAATTCCCAACTCCAAGAATGGATGAAATCCTAGACAAACTAGGTAAATGTCAGTATTTTACGACACTCGATTTAGCAAAAGGTTTCCATCAAATACCCATGGAACCTAGCTCAATCCCCAAAACTGCGTTCTCCACTAAGCATGGACATTACGAGTTCACTCGTATGCCCTTTGGGCTAACCACTGCCCCAACTACCTTCCAAAGATGTATGAACAATCTGCTAGAAGAGTTAATCTTCAAAGATTGCTTTGTATACTTAGATGACATCATTATATTTTCCACTTCATTGGAAGAACACTTGTTGTCACTAAGGAGAGTATTTGGAAAGTTGAGAGACGCCAACTTGAAGCTACAAATGGATAAATGTGAATTCATGAAAAAGGAAACTGAATTCCTAGGTCATGTAGTCACTACTGAAGGAATAGTATCAAATCCAGGCAAAATCTCTGCCATTGTCAAATTTCCAATACCAGAAACGACTAAACAAATAAAGTCATTCTTAGGTCTGTGCGGGTTCTACAGGATTTTCCTAATTTCTAATTCCTAATTTTGCAAACATAGCAAAACCCATGACACTCAAACTAAAGAAAGGAGCTGTCATAGACCACAAGGAAGAAAAGTACGTCGAGGCATTTGAGAGACTAAAAGTACTCATCACCTCAGACCCTATTCTTGCGTTCCCAGACTTTGACAAAATTTTCACGGTAACAACCGACGCTAGTAACATAGCATTGGGAGCGGTTTTGTCACAAGAACACAAACCGATCTGCTACGCTAGCAGAACCCTAAATGAACATGAAATAAACTATTCAGCCATCGAAAAGGAATTATTAGCGTTCGTATGGGCAACCAAGTATTTCCGTTCATACCTGTTCGGTAGAACATTCGAGATACAAAGCGATCATAAACCCTTGATTTGGTTGAATAACCTCAAGGAGCCAAATATGAAATTACAAAGGTGGAAAATAAAACTGAATGAGTTTGATTTTAAAATGAAATATCTACCAGGCAAAGAAAATCATGTAGCTGATGCCTTATCAAGGGTAAAGATTAATGAAAATCTCCTTGGAGAAGCTTCCAATAGCGTTGGTGCAACTGTACATAGCGCACAGGAAGACAATCTAAACCACATTGCTATCACGGAAAGACCAATTAACTATTACAATCGGCAAATTAAGCTAATAAAAGGCAATGAAGATAAGGTAGAAACAATTCGTTATTTTCACAAGCTAATCATCAAGATCACGTATAAGGAAATGACTAACACCTTTCCGAAGGATATAATAAAAGAATATCTATGCACCAAAAAGAGCGTATTATATTTCCATAACGAAATAGATTTTCCTCCATTCCAAAAAGCCTATTTATAAATCATTAATTCTAACAATATAACCAAAGCTATTAAATCAAGCACGAAACTCCTAGATATTCCGAATTACGCTGAATTTAAAGAAACCATATTAAAGAATCATAAAGGCTTACTCCATCCAGGGATAGAGAAAACCGTCAATTGGTTTAGGGGAAAATACTATTACCCGGATTATCAAAAACTAATCCAAAACATCATAAACGAATGTCCTACTTGTAATATTGCCAAAACAGAGCATAGAAATACGAAGTTGGCATTCGAAACTACACCGGAAATACTGAACATCAGAGAGAAATACGTCATGGATTTCTATATGGTTGGTAACCAACAGTTCCTATCATGTATTGACGTATACTCGAAGTTTGCCACTCTTGTAGAAGTAAAAAGTCGTGACTGGTTAGAAGCAAAAAGAGCCATCATGAAAGTTTTTAACGAGATGGGTAAACCAATTGAAATCAAAGCCGATAAAGATTCAGCTTTTATGTGCACAGCATTGCAAGAATGGCTGAATGCGGAAAACGTCAAAATAGAGATCACTTCCAGCAAAAATGGAATATCTGACGTAGAAAGATTTCATAAAACAGTAAATGAAAAATTAAGAATAATATCTATACGAAAAACATTATGAAGAAAAGAATAGGGGTAGGAAAATAACTCATTATAAATCAAAATTCAAGAAAAAGAAGAAATCTAATACAAGCAAATATAATAATTCCAGAGAAACCGAGGAAGTTAATGGAATCGGAGAACTTCAACACAATTAAAATCCTCATCTTCCTCATAATTACCATCGTAATGGCACAGGGCCAAAACATAGAAATAAATCCTATAAAATCCCAAAACGGATATATGATATACAAAACTGGATCGATTAACATACCTATCAATTACGAATACCATTATCTAACTGTTAATGTAACTAAAACCGAAGAACTATACCAAAAATACCACTAAATTCCAGGACATAATCCAAATATAATATCTAGTAGACAAATTGCAAAGAGAAATGAACGGGCTAAAAATAACCAAAAGAAATAAAAGAGGCCTAATCAATATAGTAGGAACAGCCTACAAATATCTCTTTGGAACACTAGATCAGGAAGATGAAGTCGATTTGGAACAAAAAATAGAAAATTTAGCCAGCCATAGTATTCAAATGAATGAACTAAATTTGGTAATAGATGCAGTTCATAGCGGAATAAACGTTATAAACAAACTAAATGAAGAAAAAGACAGGAATCAACAAATAGAAATTTTGATATTCAATCTACAACATTTCACAGAATATATCGAAGATATAGAACTAGGTATGCAATTAACTAGGCTCGGTATATTTAATCCAAAATTATTAAAACAAGACTACCTGGAACAAATAAATTCTGAGAAAATACTAAATATAAAAACCTCCACATGGCTAAAATCCGATACCAACGAAATTCTAATAATTTTCAACATTCCCAAAGACATTACAAAAGTACCAATCGATAAAATCGTTCCGTATCCAGACGAATTAAATAACATGTTAACAGATATGACATACGACAAGTACTACATAAAAAATGAAGTAGTATTTGTTAAAGAAACTAGATTGAAAACCAATGACAATTGTATAAAAGGAATTTTAATGCAAACTCCCACTAAATGTCCATATTCCAAAACTTTTCAAAACTTTCAAATAAACTTTATTGAACCCAATATACTAATGACATGTAATCTTCCAAAAACAACGCTAAACCAGAATTGTGTAAACCAAGAAATCATAGCGGAAGGAAATACCATTATAAAAATCTACAACTGTTCAATCCAATTAAATGAATTTACAATATCAAACACAATCAGCCTGCCTGAATGTTAGATTTTGCCCAGAATGTTTATGTCAACAACAACATAACTAAAATAAAACCACTGTCGTATGTCCAAACTAATGAAATAATTATGCAATACACCAAATATAGTAACCTATTACAAATAAGTCTACTAATTTCATTTTTCATAATTATATTAGTACTACTAAGTTATGTAGCTATTAAATTTAAGAAAACTTCTAAAAGAGTCACGGTTAAATGTATTAACCCTATAATAGAAGCAGAAGAGGAACCAACCTCAGCCACCGCACTTGACACCCCGTCACTATACCCGAGGGTAATCGGCTATGGACAGGCTAATAACAAACGTTGGGGGAGTGACATATCCATAATTCCCCATATCCCATACACATTATGTTTATGTACAATTCATCCACCCCATCCACACAAGTAACAGGACCCCACTCAAGAATTAATAACTGTTTCTTCCCATACTCCAAGCTAGGGCCCCCCATAATATAAACAATGGACCCCATTGTTTCATCAACATTAGAATCACGCCACTCTCGAGAAATCGATTCTTTAGAATCACGCCACTCATGAGGACCAATCAAAGCTAGACATAAAACCAAGGAGTATCACATTCCTAGCTCCGTCATGTAATGCAACACCGATCGCCAGCAGTGGATGCCTTTCATCAAAGCCGACGCATCCCCAAATATCGATCCAGGCACGTACGCCACCGACACGAAGATGCAGCCGAGGAAAGCAACGCCCGAAGCCAGAGTCGGGAGTTCCAAGAGAAGGGCTCATGGAAACTAACCAGCAGCAGAGAGATCAGTTCCTTTTGAGACAAGCAGACCCAAAGTCAAGTCGGGGAATTCATTTAAATCTTGTGACATAAAGATATTAAAGTTTGTAAAATAAAAGTCTTTTTTAAAAACTTAAAATCGAGTTGCGGATATTTAACTATATATAGTTAAATATGCGACACTTCAGTTTAAGTTTTAAAAAAGGTTTTGTTCTTTCACTTAAACTTAGCGTACATTAGTTAGTTATTTCCCCGACGATGACTGAGGTCCGATGTCTTGAATGGAATTAACTTGGTTGAATTCTCCGACGGTGTCGCGATTGACGTTTGTCTTGAACAGAACTGACTTGCCTTCTTAAATGTACCCTATTTATATCATGATGCTCGGTTTGGGATTCAGATTTGGATTCGGAGGCGTTGGCTTCGACTTCGTCTTCGGAGATGGAGTACGTGACTCGATCGATATGTGGGAAAGGCGGCTTTTGATGAAAGGCTTCCGCTGCGTATGATCGGTGTTGCATTACTTGGGGGTGGCTGAGAATAGGGCCTCTGATTGGTCAGCTAGGATGGCGCGGTTCTTGAGAATCGATTAGTAATTGATCTCTGAAGAGTGGCGTGATTCTAGTGCGGCTGGATTCTAGTGCGGCATCTATTGTTTTATGTTCAACTTCTAGCTTAGGGTGTTTGTTTACATTGCCTGCAATCGGCTACGCGTGGTCCACTTCGAGCGTGAGATTGTTTATGGGGGTTCGAAGCTGAGGGTGTCGAATTGTTTATAGTATTGTGGGTGCAGAGTAATAGACATAGACAAGGGTATGCGGAGCATGGACTATAGAAATGTTACTATATATATATACAAGCTTAAGCTTAAAACCTTAAAGAAAAGTCTAGACATTTGCGAATTGAGTTGTAAATTCAAACTAAATTTTATTCTTAAAATCAGAGCCTTATATATGATTTGACAATGAGGTAGGAGGTACAATTTTGTAGTCTATAATTATCGTTAGACCTACGCAAAGGATACATTTTACTGCGGGTGGCTATTTGAGTGCATGCTTACATTAGGGTTATTTTAAGAATGCATTGGTTAAGTGTTTTCCCCACTTGTGTTTTGTTATAGTATCTTTTAATGGGCTACAGATCTTTGTTTACACCCAAACTGTCATTACTTATTTATTTTATTTGATTTTTTTAGAGATCAGTTTTTTGGATACATGAGTGAATCTGTACAATAATATGTTTATGCTTGAACATTCTGCCGACAGTGGCGAGTGGTTTCGACGATAATATGTTCATGTTTGAACAATGGTTCTTAATAATTGATTTTTAAACAGTCCTTAACGTCAAAAATATTACCACGATTCGGCATAAGTCCTACCTTTAAACCTATTAGAAAAATAAAATCCGGGAAATTCGAGCCCAAAGAAACACTTGAGTTTCGTTGTCCATTACAATTCTTTCAATTGCATCATTGAGCAAACGGTTTTTAAGCTTTCAAGCTCTCGCTTTATATCGTTTTTGTAATTGTCTATACAAAATTCCTTTTTCTGTGCACAAGTTTTTGGCGGGCTGTCTCCCCAAATTAACTGTCGGATCGTTTTTTGAGTACATGCTGAAAATTAACTTAAACTTCTAAGCCACACTGAAAAACAAGAAAAAGCTATAATTTATGTTTGTGTCGTTGTTTTTCATAAGTACGCCCTCATATTGCATTTGGCCTCTCATCTCGTAGCTTTTGCTTTAGTAACACTCTCTCCCTATCAGCTTCTCTAACTTCTATATCTCTCTCGCTGCCGAAACTTTCTGTGAAGTAGCGCTGGCTATGGCTGGAACCCCTCTCCTCTCAGTTTTAACTAATTCCGCTTTAAGCGTTTGTCTGGCATATTGTCTGACAGCTATTTGTTTTAAATTATCAATATTTTTTAAAACTTTAATTAAGGAATTTTCCGATGCCATAAAATACATTTATTCTTGATCAGCATCAAGAGCCAAGTCTTCAGTCCGTCTTTACGAGCGCCCAGATCTGAATATCGGGTATAAATGTAGAGTCGCGGGAGTAGCTGCATTTTCTTTTGCAATTAAGATTCGTTTTTTTGTATAAAAAACTGTTTTTTTACTTCGGCACGGAAAATGTTTCCGTTTTAAAAACGGATCAATTTTGAGTTTTGTGAAAATAGGATCATCAATTTATGTGTTTTCAAAAGTAAATCAGAACCGGTATCGCTGCATGGCCGAGTGGAGTATGCCGTGGAATACCGCGCTTCGACGTTCGATCGTTCATTAGACCTTTTGGCCTCCTGCTGCTGGCTGAGTCTCTACCTACTGGCCGGTCCAATTCGATACGTCCAGTAAACAGAGGTCCCGGACCACCGGATAGTGCAATCACATTGTGCCAAAACCACTGTCCGTGTTCCCACCAAAGCGGCAAGTTTTTTCCCCAGAACTTACCCATTTAATGATGTACCTGCTTTCATACAAAGTAAAATAAAAGATGTCGGCTAAAAGGGGGAGAAGTTTAATTTATCTTATGCCAGGAAAGTAGAGTCCTTTAAGATCATCGCATCACGACTCAATTCGAAACCATTTACTCTGCCAAATTTTAGCGGGAGCACTTGGTTTTGAAAGATTACAGTACATCCTATTCCCTTCTACTACCACCCGTCCAAAGAAATAACTTCTTCATTTATTAGTAACTTATTAGAATACTAGAGGCTTGCGCAGAAAACTTAGCACTCTCTTCCTGGAGAGTCCCACATTTTCATCCCACGTTATTGTATTTACCGAGAATTGGTTGAGGTCGGACATCCTTAGTTCGAAAGTTTTGGTAGGTAGGTACACAACGTTTAGAAATATCCGTTCTTCTCGACGTGGAGGAGGGGTTTTGATTGCTGTTGCGCATTTTCGCTATTATTTGATATGTTTTCTTTATCAATTCTTCACATGAATCTTGCGTCTTGCTCGTCTTTTTATTGATCATATTTTCTTCTTCCTCAAGCATCGATATCACTCAGTTATCGCAACACACTATCCAATGTAACTACATATATTCAATACTAGCTAAACCGAAAGACTTTGTTTTCCAACGCAACAAAAAAATGTTCTTAATTATATGTGGTTAATTTATAGCGAACAATTTTTAGAATACCCTTTTTTCCGCCTTAGAGGCAATAAATAAGATGATTTTTATTTGATCATGTTAATTTTTGTATTTTAACATCAGGGTATATGGCTTATCAGGTAGCAAGGTGGGTGGCCAGTTATCTGAGGAGCCGCAAAGAAATGAAGAACCGTGAGCCCAAAGAGCTGACTCATTCAGCTCAGTCGGATGAGCCCCTCGAGGCAGAATGTCGGCTGGGTTTAAAGCTGTGGGGACATAACGCCATTCCATTTTTTCGGTCATTTTCTGAATTGTTACCACTCTATTTGCAACAAATATATTAAATCTTGACGGCTCGTCCCGAATCCAGCAGAATCACACCAACAGTAACACCTTCCCTTGAAGACATTCATTCCAGCTATCTCAGCATAGCCAGCAACTCTGCTCCACAAAGCTCCAACTTTGGTACCGTAAGTGTCTTCAAAGGAGCCACACGAGATTTGTCATAAAGTGACTGCTGGAATGCTGACCCTTGGACACGACATAAATGCATGCACCATAAGCCTTGATGCTGGCATCGCAAAATCCGTGAATTTCCAGCGTAGCGTATGGAAGGAGTGCCAGCCGAGGAAATTTAAACCGACGAATCTGACCAAAACTGTTGAATATTTCCTGCCACTCGGTGTTCAGTGCGACTGGAAGGCTTTCATCCCAGGACAACTTCTTTCGGCACAAACGCTGGAGAAAGATTTTGGATTTAGTAATTACGGAACCAACTAGACCGAGAGGATCGTAGAATCGCGGAATGGATGACAAAACAGAGCGCCTGCGGGAATTCAAAGAAGATTGTAGGGCCAAGTCCTAAAGTTTAAGTCTCATGGCTGACATCGTCGAACTTTAAAAATGTTTCCTCTTCCGGAACTCAATCTGAACTGACCTCTAATCTACGAACCGCTTGATTGTAAGATTCTCCAAGGAGATCCAAATTATATTTTGCTGGCAGACGAACACAATAATTGCCTTTATGTAATAGACGGAAATGGTGGACAAAGTGTGCTTCACAATCTAGCTCTGGTAGACTTTACTATTGGTTCGATGCAATTTTCTGCCTCCCAAAACGTCCGAAGAAGCACCTCAAGCCGGTCCTCCGGACTATTATCCGCAGCAGCTACGGCCCGAGCCCGAGAGACCATCAAAGATGAACCTTTTAAACGGGAACAACCTCCAGACACGACCCATCACAAGCGCGTTTTATGAATTGAAGGCAATCCTGGCAGTAGCTTGACCTGACCAACACACAGGAATTCGAAAAACAGACTTGCTCCAATTAGCAAATCGACGCGCTGCGGCTTATGAAACTCCGGATCTGCTAGTGGTATGTTCGATGGAATGTTCCAGTTTTGAGTGTCAATTCCAAAGCTTGGCTGTCGATCGGTTATGCTAGAGGCTACAATGGCAGTGATGAGAGTTGAGTAATCCGATGAGATAAAGTGCAGGCTAACATTGACCGAAAATCTATCCGTGACGAAGTTAGAGTCGCCTATTCGCGAGACTGCAGTCGATGATTTAATATTTCGAAGCTGAAGCTGATTCGCGAAACATGAAGTTATTAGATGCAACTGGGAGCCGAAACCTTGTGGGCACCATCGTTGCACAGCGCGCAGCGTGTTACGGTTTGGTTCGTTGTAACCAATGTGCACCTAGAATTATTATGCTTTCTACTTCTGCCAACTTGACTGCTCGACGCATAGCTTGCCAAAGAAAAATCCATTGTGTCCAATGGTCTGCATCGCTGCTCCAAGAACGAGGCCATAGATTCCCACGACGGAATTAAGTTTGCGAATGCGGGTTCGTTGAATCGCTCCACTTCTCTTGGTTTGCTAGATCCAGTTTTCGGAGAAGCTCCAGCACGACGATGCATCCTGCGATCTGCTCAGTGGTGCCCAAGCCCTGGAGTGAACGCATATGAGAATTCAACGTGTCTGAAAGCTCCCGAAACATGACCACTGACCCAAGTTTCATAGTCTGGAGCGCCAAGATATCATTCATGCAATTCATAGCATAATTGCCATCCATAATTGCCATAATTTCCAGCAACCGAACAGTCTCCAATGCCGAATCCCTCAGACAGCAATGCAAATGCTGGAGCTGTTAAGTCCGTTTGTTTGTTAAGTCCGGATGGCTGTCGATGATGGTGGCAAACATTGAATAAAAGTACGTCCAGTTTGCACATCCGCCGCTCGCATTGGCCGATCAACTTCTCGACTTGCTCTTGCTTTATAGTTGTTGTAGTTACAGGCCGACGACTCATTCTGCCAAGCGGGTAGCTAACATTTTCAATTTCTCGCATAATTCCGTTGACTTAAGCATCAAAAAAGTCACACTGTTTTGCTCACTGGTCATTGGAATTTCGTTAGCAGCATTAATTTCCATGGTAGCGGAAGCGTTAGCAGGGCTAATAGCTACGTGCACTATTGAATATGCAAGGGAGGACGGTGTATATATGTATGGATAACTTATGTGGACACTGGTTAAGATGGCAATTAGTTTAGACCTTTGAATTATATATTAGGTTGTGGTTGCACTGATGGATTATTTATTGTACAATCACGTCGGGGTTACTAAATGTTAAGCTATTAAGCGTTTTAAATAACTGTTGTAAGTTTGATTAAAATAAAAAGTCGGTCGGGCTTAAATAAGAGGCACAAATTATTGTTAGATGTAGACTGACGTATGCGTATGTACATATGTATTTTGAAATTTATTGATACACGAAAGCGAAAGTATGTATGTTAGTTGTATGTATATCGGTATGAGTGTGAACGACTGATGAACAACAATGCGCTATAGCTGCAGCTAATCCCATAGCTCGCGTTGAAGCTAAGGCGAGAACGAAACGATAGATAGAGCGCGAGAGAACGGCAGGAACGAAGAAGGCGGACAGAGAGTCGAAAGAACGTCCGCTGTTGTGCGCAAGCATTACGGCAGGCAATGATTTTGTACAGTGGGCAGTGAAAATATCAAACAGTAATGGTGATTTAGGTTGCACCACAGGCTATAATTTAAAGTATTTATGCTGCTTGACCCGACACACCTTGTGTTTTATTATCAGGCGCAAAAACAAACAACGCAGATGGAACATGCCACATATAAATGGCCATGGGAAAAACATTGATTTTCCAAATTCAGACCACATATTTTCAAGGATTGGCGTTTTGATTTGTTAATAGTCGAAAGGCGAATGCAATACGTATCGGAAATCGAAGTCTTTTAAACTCGAACGACATATCCGTTGGGATCATCGGATTCCTGCGAAAGAGCACTTCCTCATTTGGGAATACTTTGTTGAAGAGCTCGTCTTTTGTTGTGACAAAGTTACAGAAATTCGGAGGAAATGAAATTAATCCGCTCGATTCCACGACAGTTGCTCGACCATTACCGATAATCAGCAATTGCTCTGAGAAATCTTCAGCAGATGTATCATTTTGCAGTGCAGCCCTTATGTTTGTTGTCAGCTGAAGTTTCTTCACATAGCACCATAGATTCGTTGATGTTCTGCAAACGGTTAGATCTTTCAATGCTTATGCGCCATTGTGAATTCGTCCCAGATGATGATTTTCGATGCTGAAAACCAAAATTTTTCCACTGCGAAGTTTTTCAATATTTCAATATTTTCAATATTTACCGGTAATTTTAATGCTAAATGAGCCGTACGGCATCCTTCTAACAATATGGCTGCTATTCCAGAAGAAGCAATATTGGATCTCGCACGAACAGTGGCTAAAACTATTGACATGAGGAATGTCTTACCAGTTTTTGTTGGGGATTCAACAGGGGCCCATTTGTTTGAACTGCTAAATTCAATTTCTGGTGCCCGTTCCAATTCTCGATTAAATGCGTCATTCATTCCACGATTCGGCGCTGGCATTCCTAAGCTGACTAATAAACTACCGCATATGACGTAACACATGTCTACAATCAATAGTAAAGCTCGATTATGTATCTCCTCATTCATTTCAAGATTGGGATATCTGGAACTTACACGAAATACAAAATATGTTTTAACATATTATCCTTGTATTCGGTGGGTTCAGTAGAGAGCGTGTCGAAACTATGATAGAAAATAAAGTGCGTATCTAAATGGAAATGCAGAGATGATGCAAAAAAAAAAAACACGTATTTTTATTTAAGGCGTATACGTTTCTGTTTCCAAAAACACACAAAAAATATATGTAGTGTAAAATTAAACAACATCGATTGAGAGATCAAATTAAAATAATAACTTTTCCAACACAAATATTTTGTAATTGGAGTGTGGGAGACTATTTCCCTTGCATAGGAGAAACTAGACTTCTCCACCTTTAAGCCGATTGTTTTTAGAACCACATGCGTGGTACCTGTAATGGAAATATTGGAAAAAGGTTGATTAACAATTGATATAAAACGTCTGCAGCGTCCGTGTCCGTGGTGTCCGCAAGCTGGCTAGTTGTCCCGTCTATTCCGATCCCACAAGTAAATAGACGTTCCGGACCTCACGGCTTGCCCCTGACCTCACATCTAATGATGTAACTACTTTTATACAAAGCAAAATAAAAGCCGTCGGTTTAACGGTGGAGAAGTTTAATTTCTCTTATGCCAGGGAGATAGCTTCATTCAAAATAAGTGTCTCCCCAACTGATTTTGACACCATTTGCTCTGCCAAATTTTGGCCGGAGCATTTGATGTTGAAGGAGTTTAAGGCTAAGAAGGAGAATAGGCCACCCATAACTCTTACAAATCATCCCAATGTGCCATCGTCATCTTCCTCTTCTTCCCGTCCTGCTTCCACCCTTCCAGAAAACTAACTTCTCTTTTAGTAACCTATCAGAATGTTAGAGGCTTACGTAGTAAGCTCAGCATTTTTTTCCGGTATAGTGTTGAATTTGCTTCCAACGTTATTGTGTTTACCGAAACCTGGTTAAAGCCGGACATACTTAGTTCCGAGGTTTTGGCAGATCGGTACACAACTTTTAGAAAGGACCGTTCGTCTCGACGTGAAGGAGGGGTTCTGATTGCAGTGGACTCTATCTTCACGTCGGAACACTTCACAGTCTAGGTTCACCCGGAATTGGAATTCCTGTGTGTAAAACTGATTCTTCCCGCTTTCGCTATATTCATTACTTGCTCGCATATTCCGCCTTCTTCGGATATCTCTATTTATGAGCAGCACTTGTCCGCTTTAACGGATAGATAAAGATAAAGATCGTATGATAGTTCTTGGTGACTTCAACTTGCCAGGAACTGTTTGGTCTTCGGTAAACGAGTCTAGTATCCTAGTGCGCATGTCACGACATGACTTTGTTGACGGCTTGCTTCACCTGTCCCTGTCTCAAGCCAATCATGTGAAAAATCCCTTGGGTCGATTGCTTGATCTTTGCTTTGTATCGGATCCGACCATAGTGTTGTTAACCCAATCCCTTCCGCTCACTATACCTGAAGACGCCTACCACCCTACTTTCGAAGTGTCGCTAGATATAGGACCAACTGTATTGGATCGGTAGAGTAGGCTACCTGAACGTGTCCACTGCTTTCGTAAAGCCGAGTTTTGCGAAGCTTAATAACCTAATTAGGGATTTTGATTGGTCCGCTTTGTACTTGTGCACTGATGTCACAAAAGGCACAAACATTTTTTACAATGCTCTTGGCACATTTTTTGATTCTTGTGTCCTTCTTGTCCGATTATATCTGGAAAACCTCCTTGGATTAACAAAGAGTTATCCAGCCATAAAACCGTAAAATCAAGAGTTTATACAAAATTTCAAGAAGTTGGTTCTCCTACTTCTCACTCTCGCTATGTAATAGCTCGGTCAAATTTTTCAGTTCTTAATGCCCATTGCTATAAGAACTACCTATCTCGATGCAGGATACGTTTTTCTCAGGACCCTAAACAGTTTTACTGCTTCGTAAACAGTAAGCGTAGAACCGCACACCCATCCTCGCTATCATTTTGTAATACGTTGGCAAATAATGATCAGTCAATTGCCGATCTTTTTGCCCAGTTTTTCCAAACCACTTATTCTGAGAAAAGGTCCTCTGGTCATCCGTACCCATACGATTTACCGAGGTCGAACGGCATTTTCAGTCCATTACCGCTTGTTGAGACAACGAGCTTTTTCGCTGACTATGATTGTTCAATAATTTCACGAATTAATAATTTCCGAAACGTTATAAATTTTATTATAGTTATTTTGTGTGTTGAGGGTGGCCGAAGATGCCGGAGCCTTTTACAATAGTATAAGAGTGATACACTTGGATGAGGCAAGCGAGCCGATCTCGAGCCAAAGTAATAGATTGGGGACAAAAAGGGTCTGTTCTCCAACTATATCAAGCGGTAACTACTAGAGCAGGCGCAGCTGCTGACGGCTTAGCGACGGCATAGGAAAGAAAAGATAACAAGAGTGAGCATAGATAAAGACTAGGACGACTAGGATGATTAAATGAGAGCATGTTGCTGAGCGAGCATAGATAAAGCTACGCTTACGTTACGTTAGTTTAGTATAATGACCAAAATGGAAAGGAAAGTGAATTGATAGGCAATAGAACGATGGTAAAAAATTTACACTCGGGCTTTGCCCGAACATACTCCCCCCGTGGAAGGATCCATGCCTTTCACCTCATCTCGTAGAGGCAATAGACATAGTTTTGCAAGTGCTCTTCGGCTAACACCTGTAGCCATCCTGATCAAGGCGACTCGAGATACGCCATCAGCTCCTGGCATGAGCTTGAGGATTCTCGCTAGTGGCCACTTCAGAGGAGGGAAGTTCTCGTCCTTAACAAGAACGACATCATTGACGTGAAGCTCAGGATTCCGGGTGCGCCACTTCGTTCTTTCTTGAAGACTGGTTAAATACGATTGGCGCCAGCGAGACCAAAAGATTTGCTGAAGCTGAACCAAGTCAAGCTCCAAGAAGGTTGTGAAGGGGGCGCCAACCAGAAAATGGCTGGGCGTGAGTACATCGAGATCTGCAGGGTTCTCTGAAAAAGGAAACAATGGCCTTAAATTAATGATTGCACAGATATTGCACGCGAGAGTGCGCAGCTCATCAAATCCAAGAAGCGAGGATCCAAGGGCACGTCGAAGATGATGTTTAGCAATCTTGACTGACGCCTCCCACAATCCTCCAAAACGTGTTGATCTAGGAGGAATGAAACGCCAATCAATGCAATCGGCGAGACAAGCTTGATGCACGGCTTCTTGATAACTATCGCTTAGGAATAGCGACTTAAGTTCCGCCAGTTCGTTCCGCGCTCCAAAAAAATTGGTGGCATTATCTGACCAAATACGAATCGGTCTTCCACGGGTGCAAATGAAACGGCGAAGAGCAGAGAGGAACGCAGACGTTGTAAGATCCTTCACAAGCTCGATGTGAACCGCCTTGGTGGAGAAGCATATAAAAATGCTCATGTAGCACTTTAGTGGGGGCCGGTTTCGAACTTCTCATTTATACAGGAACGGACCGCAATAGTCCACGCCGGTAACTAAAAATGCACGAGATTCGCTGACTCTGTCCACCGGAAGATCTGCCATTATTTGCTCGAGAGTTCGAGGCTTCACTCTAAAGCATCTGACACACTTTTGGATTATGTGTGCTACGGTCTTTCGGCCACCGATTGGCCAGTACGTTTGACGAATGATGGCTAATAGCGACTGGGTGTTTTTGCGTGAAGGTGTTTTTCGTGTAAGTGCCGTATCAGAGCAGAAGTGATGGAATGATTCTTGGACAATATTATGGCATGCCGTGCTTCGAAGTCCAAGGTAGAGTTTTTAAGACGCCCTCCAACTCGAAGCAAACCGCAATCATCTAAAAATGGCGAAAGCGAGACGATCGAGCTTGAAGCCTTGATGTCCTTTCGCGTTTCCAGGGCTCTTATTTCAGTAGATACACGAGATTGCTGAGTAAGACGAAGAAGCAGTTCGATTCCCAAACGCAAGACCTGCAAGACGCTGCAAGACCTCCACAGTTATTCCAGACTTTCGTCGATGAATGAATTTGCATACATACGCAAAAATTCGTTGCATTTTGGGGAAGGAATTTACAAATTTTGATTCTTCCACCAAATATCTTGACGCGCAGTTTGTAATTAGTATGGTTTTTCGTGCCTCCAAAACCGGCTCTGGAAGAGCAGGCGTACTTGGCCATTGATCCTTACAGGCTGTCAAGTATGTAGGTACATACTTCCAAAGATGAGAATTGATGAGCTCAGCTGGTAATGATCCTCGAGAAAGCATATTGGCAGGGTGTAGATAAGTTGGCACGTGCAGCCAAGACATTTCAGATGTGAGTTCCTGAATAACAGAAAGTCTATTAGCGACAAATACATTGATAATAAGCATAATAATAATAATTGAAAATACAGCAATAATAAGAGCAATTGAAGTTCATCAGAGACACTTCATGCATAAGCTGAGCGAGTAGCGCTGCACCACGTAATTCCAACTTGGGTATTGTGATAGTCTTCAGTGGCGCTACACGAGATCTGGAAGATAGACGATTTGCCTTGACTCCATTGTCGCCTTGCGAAACAGCGTAGATGCAAGCTCCATAAGCACTCATGCTGGCATCACAAAATCCATGCATTTCAAGGTTGCTGCTTCGAAGGAACGATAGGCGCGGGAAAGAAATTTGTTGCATAGAGTCAAACTGCTGAATAAAGATGATCCAAGTTGTGCGTAAGGAGACTGGAAGACTTTCATCCCAATGAAGCTTTTCTTTCCACAGCTGCTGTAGAAATATTTTTGCTTTAGTAATTACTGGCCCTATAAGTCCGAGTGGATCATAAAATCGTTCAATAGTTGACAATACAATACTCGCTTAGTTGATTTCGAAGGGACTTGATTGGGACAGAATGAAAATAATAGCTCATCCGAAATGGGATTCCATGCTAAACCTAGCGTCTTGGTTACATCTCTGCCATCAGTAAATTTAACAAATGTTTCCCTATCTTCATGGGGTGTTTGATCGAGTACAGATGTATCGTTGGAACACCATTTCCTGATCTTGAAATTTCCTTTGGCTAAGAGTCCTGTCACCTGGCGAATTATTTCCAGCACCTCATTTGTAGTATCTCCCCCCGTTAGCAAATCATCCACGTAAAAGTCCCGCAGCACAACTTCAGAGCCAATTGGATATGACGAACTCTCGTCTGCCACTAGTTGGTGCATAGAACGGACGGCCAGAAATGCTGCTGGTTTCGTTCCATAGGTCACGGTATCCAGCTTGAATTTTCTTAGCTACTCGAGGGGTGAGTCACGCCAAAGTATGCACTGCAGAAAACTATTTTGGGGCGAGACACGGACGCATCTATACATTTTACAAATATCACCAGTCAATGCTATACGAACGGTACGAAATCGAAGAAGAGTCGTAACTAACTTTGGCTGAATTGTTGGGCCTGACATCAATATATCGTTGAGGGAATATCCTGTAGATGTACAAGCGGATCCGTCGAAAACTACTCGGAGTTTTGTGGTGGTTTTGTCTTCTCTTAAGACGCAGTGATGAGGAAGAAAAAATTTGCATTGTATAAGTGCGTCACTTTTGACAGGGGACATGTGATTCAAATCGACGTATTCCTTTATAAATGCGGCGTACTCGCCACTTGGAAGCCGACCGCAATGTTTTTTGAAATGTTCCTCGCAAGCAATTTCCTCCTTTGTTGCTTCTGTAGCGGGACCGTGGCAGTTTTCCACTTCCCAGAACCTTCTCACTAGCTCATCCAAACCAACGGTAGGCGTTTGACTCAATTTCGACGAACTAGAGGCAGCTAGGAGCACTGAGCTGTGGGAGTAATGACCTCCACCTGGGACAACCCAGCCGAGACGGGTTTCTTGTATTATAGGAAGTCCCCTCTCCAATTTGATCTGTCCAACGCATAAAATGTCGTAAAATAAGCTGGCTCCAATAAGTACATCGATGCGCTGAGATTTGTTGAAGTGTGGGTCAGCAAGGCTGATATTGGATGGCATTTCCCATTTGGATACATCAAATGAAGAAGCAGGCTGGTTTCCTGTAATACGCGAAGCAACGAGAGCTGTGAGACTCGTGAAGTAATCGGAAATCGTGGATTGAATGACCAAATTAACTGAACCTTCCGTATGAAATGCCGAATCAGCGCCGATACCGGATACTGATACCGACCCTTTGGCTCGTTTCAGCTGAAGCTTCTGAGCAAAGCGAGAGGTTATTAAATTAATCTGAGAGCCTGAATCCAGAAGAGCCCGGCAAGGAAGAAGATCACCAAATCAACTCTTTATCATAATGACTGTCGTGGCTAGACGCACTACGTCTGAGCAGGAGGCGAGCATGGTGATGAAGTTAAGGTTTAAAGTTAAAGTTTTCTGAACACATTTCTACCATGGTAAATAAGGACATGGGCGTGCTTGGGTTTATAAAGAGGTGGTCAAAGAAATTTGACGACCCCTATATAACAAAGACTCTCTATACCTCGCTTGTTCGTTCGATCTTAGAATGTGTTGTGTATGGTGCCCTCAGTACAAAAGTACACCAGGACCGTATAGAATCAGTATAGAAAACTTTTTACTCTTTGCTCTGCGGGGCCTTAACTGGGGTAACATTGACAGCCCTGATCTGTTGAGCCGCATAAACTTCACGATTCCTATCAGACTTACTAGAAATTTTAGATCGAATTATTCCTTGCATGAACCGTTTAGGGTCTTATGCTCGGATTATAATTCCCTCTACCATATTATATCCACCACTATTTCTCTTCCTCTTATTAAATTACTAATCCTTACACACCTTTCTAGTAATTAGTAATTGAAGTGGTATTTGTGTTTGTAATGCATGCCTAGTTCTCTTAGTAAGTTTAGTTCTAATTTTCCTCGAATATTAGTCTTTCCTGCATGCTCGCGTAACAGCCTTCTGTTAGCTTCAGACGGGCCAGTTGACGGTGCAGTAATTGCATCGCCTCTTGCAAGATGCAGTCATTGCATGTCAACGTCCAAAGAATTTTAAACTGTCTGGCTCGCAGTTAGATTTTTCTAAGTATTCAATTGCGAAATCTAAATTTTCCCTTTTGTAATGCCCTATGCTATACAAATTATTTGGCTAAATGCAAGCTCAATTTTAAACGAGATCCTAAACAGATTTGGTTCCCAGAGCCGTGCTTAAACTTTGTGCGTATTCTCTTTGCGTGCCTCTCTTAAAACTGTTCAACCTCTCTCTCGAGCTTGGTGATTTTCTCACCGTCTGGAAGGAAATATACATAATTCCTATTCATAAAAAGGGGTCTAAATCAGATGTCTCAAACTACCGTTGTATCTCCAATTTATCTGCCATTCCTAAGCTCTTCGAAAAATGATTACTTCTCAGCTCCAACACTTTTGTACTTCCCTATTATCAGAATCACAGCACGGATCCTACTATGTAACTGCCGGATTTGAAAAGCAATATCAAACTGACATAGTTCATACTGATTTTAGTAATGGACGATTTGCCTTGACTCCATTGTCGCCTTGCGAAACAGCGTAGATGCAAGCTCCATAAGCACTCATGCTGGCATCACAAAATCCATGCATTTCAAGGTTGCTGCTTCGAAGGAACGATAGGCGCGGGAAAGAAATTTGTTGCATAGAGTCAAACTGCTGAATAAAGATGATCCAAGTTGTGCGTAAGGAGACTGGAAGACTTTCATCCCAATGAAGCTTTTCTTTCCACAGCTGCTGTAGAAATATTTTTGCTTTAGTAATTACTGGCCCTATAAGTCCGAGTGGATCATAAAATCGTTCAATAGTTGACAATACAATACTCGCTTATTTGATTTCGAAGGGACTTGATTGGGACAGAATGAAAATAATAGCTCATCCGAAATGGGATTCCATGCTAAACCTAGCGTCTTGGTTACATCTCTGCCATCAGTAAATTTAACAAATGTTTCCCTATCTTCATGGGGTGTTTGATCGAGTACAGATGTATCGTTGGAACACCATTTCCTGATCTTGAAATTTCCTTTGGCTAAGAGTCCTGTCACCTGGCGAATTATTTCCAGCACCTCATTTGTAGTATCTCCCCCCGTTAGCAAATCATCCACGTAAAAGTCCCGCAGCACAACTTCAGAGCCAATTGGATATGACGAACTCTCGTCTGCCACTAGTTGGTGCATAGAACGGACGGCCAGAAATGCTGCTGGTTTCGTTCCATAGGTCACGGTATCCAGCTTGAATTTTCTTAGCTACTCGAGGGGTGAGTCACGCCAAAGTATGCACTGCAGAAAACTATTTTGGGGCGAGACACGGACGCATCTATACATTTTACAAATATCACCAGTCAATGCTATACGAACGGTACGAAATCGAAGAAGAGTCGTAACTAACTTTGGCTGAATTGTTGGGCCTGACATCAATATATCGTTGAGGGAATATCCTGTAGATGTACAAGCGGATCCGTCGAAAACTACTCGGAGTTTTGTGGTGGTTTTGTCTTCTCTTAAGACGCAGTGATGAGGAAGAAAAAATTTGCATTGTATAAGTGCGTCACTTTTGACAGGGGGCATGTGATTCAAATCGACGTATTCCTTTATAAATGCGGCGTACTCGCCACTTGGAAGCCGACCGCAATGTTTTTTGAAATGTTCCTCGCAAGCAATTTCCTCCTTTGTTGCTTCTGTAGCGGGACCGTGGCAGTTTTCCACTTCCCAGAACCTTCTCACTAGCTCATCCAAACCAACGGTAGGCGTTTGACTCAATTTCGACGAACTAGAGGCAGCTAGGAGCACTGAGCTGTGGGAGTAATGACCTCCACCTGGGACAACCCAGCCGAGACGGGTTTCTTGTATTATAGGAAGTCCCCTCTCCAATTTGATCTGTCCAACGCATAAAATGTCGTAAAATAAGCTGGCTCCAATAAGTACATCGATGCGCTGAGATTTGTTGAAGTGTGGGTCAGCAAGGCTGATATTGGATGGCATTTCCCATTTGGATACATCAAATGAAGAAGCAGGCTGGTTTCCTGTAATACGCGAAGCAACGAGAGCTGTGAGACTCGTGAAGTAATCGGAAATCGTGGATTGAATGACCAAATTAACTGAACCTTCCGTATGAAATGCCGAATCAGCGCCGATACCGGATACTGATACCGACCCTTTGGCTCGTTTCAGCTGAAGCTTCTGAGCAAAGCGAGAGGTTATTAAATTAATCTGAGAGCCTGAATCCAGAAGAGCCCGGCAAGGAAGAAGATCACCAAATCAACTCTTTATCATAATGACTGTCGTGGCTAGACGCACTACGTCTGAGCAGGAGGCGAGCATGGTGATGAAGTTAAGGTTTAAAGTTAAAGTTTTCTGAACACATTTCTACCATGGTAAATAAGGACATGGGCGTGCTTGGGTTTATAAAGAGGTGGTCAAAGAAATTTGACGACCCCTATATAACAAAGACTCTCTATACCTCGCTTGTTCGTTCGATCTTAGAATGTGTTGTGTATGGTGCCCTCAGTACAAAAGTACACCAGGACCGTATAGAATCAGTATAGAAAACTTTTTACTCTTTGCTCTGCGGGGCCTTAACTGGGGTAACATTGACAGCCCTGATCTGTTGAGCCGCATAAACTTCACGATTCCTATCAGACTTACTAGAAATTTTAGATCGAATTATTCCTTGCATGAACCGTTTAGGGTCTTATGCTCGGATTATAATTCCCTCTACCATATTATATCCACCACTATTTCTCTTCCTCTTATTAAATTACTAATCCTTACACACCTTTCTAGTAATTAGTAATTGAAGTGGTATTTGTGTTTGTAATGCATGCCTAGTTCTCTTAGTAAGTTTAGTTCTAATTTTCCTCGAATATTAGTCTTTCCTGCATGCTCGCGTAACAGCCTTCTGTTAGCTTCAGACGGGCCAGTTGACGGTGCAGTAATTGCATCGCCTCTTGCAAGATGCAGTCATTGCATGTCAACGTCCAAAGAATTTTAAACTGTCTGGCTCGCAGTTAGATTTTTCTAAGTATTCAATTGCGAAATCTAAATTTTCCCTTTTGTAATGCCCTATGCTATACAAATTATTTGGCTAAATGCAAGCTCAATTTTAAACGAGATCCTAAACAGATTTGGTTCCCAGAGCCGTGCTTAAACTTTGTGCGTATTCTCTTTGCGTGCCTCTCTTAAAACTGTTCAACCTCTCTCTCGAGCTTGGTGATTTTCTCACCGTCTGGAAGGAAATATACATAATTCCTATTCATAAAAAGGGGTCTAAATCAGATGTCTCAAACTACCGTTGTATCTCCAATTTATCTGCCATTCCTAAGCTCTTCGAAAAATGATTACTTCTCAGCTCCAACACTTTTGTACTTCCCTATTATCAGAATCACAGCACGGATCCTACTATGTAACTGCCGGATTTGAAAAGCAATATCAAACTGACATAGTTCATACTGATTTTAGTAATGCTTTCGACTCAGTTAATCACAATTTCCTCATCCACAAACTATCTCTACTAGGATTTCCGACTAAACTTCTTCACTGGACTAATGCGTACCTTTGCAATCGTTCTCAGCGTGTCTGCTTCCAATCTTCTCTTTCTAAACCAGTTTTTGTCTCTTCGGGTGTGCCGCAAGGTAGCCATCTCGGGCCCTTATTATTTAACCTCTTTATCAATGATCTTCCCCAAGTTTTAACTAATTCACGAGTCCTTATACATGCTGATGATGTCAAGCTATGTTTTTCCTGCAGCGATCCGGTGTCCCCGTTATTTCTTCAATCGGATCTCGACGCTCTCAAAATTTGTGTATTATTAACGCTCTTCCTCTTAACATTTCCAAATGTAACGTCATGACCTTCCATCGCAACAAGCCTTACCTTTTTGACTTCACAATTAATAACATTTCCTTGGAACGCCTGTAAAAACTTAGTGACTTAGGCATTATCTTGGTACCAAACTTATGTTTTGATTCTCATATATCCGCTATTTCAAATAAAGCTAATGGAGTCCTAGGCTTTATCAAAAGATGGTCGAAGGAATTTTCAGACCCCTATAATGGTGCGGCGATTTTAAAACACTTTCCACTCGGAAAAATTACTTCTTACTTTACTGAAACGACACAAAGTGGTTTTTGAAAATCCGGAGCTTTTAAAAATCAAACTTTAAAAAAAAAAGTCATTTTTTCGTGGGGGGATTTTAGACATAGGTAATAAATAGTTCAAGGATAAATAAGTAAATAATAAATATTTTTGTAAAGTCCAGTCAAAGTTGAAAAGCTGCTCAAAAGTCAACGAAGAAAAACCCATTAGTGTAAATTTTGAATTTTTCGTTACTATGATTGATGGAAAATTTCTTAACGAACTTACTAATACTAAATCGACCTTGAAATGCGCATTTTGCAAAACAAAAAACACAGAAGGAATTTCAAAATTTGGATGATTCCATAATTGAAGAGGAAAAGTGAGAATATGGCATTTCCCCATTACATGCAATAATTAGATGTTTGGAGTTCATTTTAATGCTTGCATGTGCAATTCCGCGAGAGTTAGAATCTTTTGACAGCACGCCAGCCAACGAAATACAAAAGACTAGGAAAAAAATTATTCAAGAAAAATTAAACAAACTATCACTAAAGGTGGACTGAAGGTGAAACTCATCTTTCAAACATTCTTTGAGAAAAAAGAAATTACTGCAGAGAAAACTGGGGTGGATATTGACATTATCAAAAGATTGGGTGTCATTTTAAATATTTTAAACTCCAAAGAAAAAAAAATAAATACCCGTAAGTTTGGTGAATATGCCTCGAAGACTGCAGAGCTGTTACTGGAAAAAGAAGCTAACTCCTACGCTTCATAAAATTCTGGCACATGGTAAAATTGTAATTGAACATCAGAGTCTACCAATTGGAGAGATGTCAGAGGAAGCCCAGGAAACAAGAAACAAAGATTACAAAAAATACAGGAATATGAATACGTGCAAGACATCACGAATGAAGTAAAACCAATACCCTTTCAACATGTTAGCAGCATCTTCAGATCCATATATTTCATCCATTAGATATGTGAGATCACAATTAAATGGGCAAGCAGTTATTCTTCAGAAATTATAAGTTTATTAGATATTCCTCCCACCTAACAGGAAATAGAGGATTAGTTTACAGAAACAAAAAAAATTCAACCAAATTTCAGATTAAAAAAAAATTTTGTTATTTAAATATTAATGATTAGGTTTAGGTGAAAACTAAATAAAAAAATAATATTTTATAGTAAAAAAACACCATTAAAAGTAGTTTATCGATTAAAAAAATATAAAAATAGAGCATTTTAAATAGGAAAATATTCACCGGCATCAAAGTTCAACTTTAACCCATTATTGTGAAGCTTTTAGACATTGTAGCATAATATATTTAAGCAGATTAAATTTTGAACGATTCTTTCAAATGCAGTTTGTTTCATGAAGATATCTTTACTTGTTCAGAAGTTATTAATTTAGCAAGCTGCGACGGCACAGCGGAACGCTTGAAAAACACGTCTGCTTCCAGCATGATGCAATTATACAAGGTGGTCTCGTCGGCAAAACTCAGTCCTTTAACGTATGCTAGCAATAAGTGCGAGTAAAAGGCACATAGTATAGTGAGTGAGTGAGTGAGACGCATATGTTGATGTTGATTAACCCTTAACAGGCCCGTGGGTTTAAAATTTTAAAATAAAATGATTTTACTGATATATTAATATTTAAATTTTATGCATCCATTAATAATTTTTCTTCAACATTTTTAGTTATATTAAAATTTTCTTTTACATAATATATAAAGATTACTTCTAATTCTGTGGTATTTTTTTGAAATGCTTTTTATATAATATGCAATATGTAATTTTGTTGTTGTCGGGACATAAGGGCTAAGAATATATCAAAAAATTCGTCCGTGAACAACCTTCATCATCAACAAGCAAGCATGCACTGACGATAAGGGACAACACGAACGAACTGCGGCTCACGACGAGACCACCTTGTATAATTGCATCATGGCTTCCAGTAGCAGTCAGAAAGCAACTGGATGTGGAAGCATTCGGAGAAACGGAGAACCACCAGGAGGAGATGAGAAAGTGACGAAGTTGTACTTATTTTGGATTGGAATGATCCGCCGATGCTGGCTGGGGTGCACTTCTCCTTTTGGTTAGGAGAAGATCCGGCTCGAAGGACCAATGTTTGTACGGGGGCGCATCAGAGCAGCTGCTATCCAGCGACGAATTGGAAGGTGCTAAAAAGAAAAACTTTAGGGTGTAGTTTCTCCAAGAAACGTGTATGATTCTATATATTTTCGTTTTGCTGTTTAATTGTGCGTGAATAAGTGGGTAACGCGGCCAATCGTAACAAGGGTGGAGACGAAACGTAATTATCCAACGAAGAGGAATAATTTCAACTCCGTCGTAATAAGAAATGCATGTGTGCCTAATATGTATATATGTACATATGTAGTATATGTGGTGATTCGTGTGGTGTGTCGACCGGTTGAAACGAGGGTGGAAACGTAACTGATTCTAGCTTACATGCTAAGAAAACGGTAAGCGACGTGCGGATCGTAAGAGCGCACAGAACCGAGAGAGCTAGAGCGAGGCAGAGGGCAATGTTAACTGGCTATTAACTGAGCACGGTACTCAGCAGCGATAAAAGGCTGTTAGCCTGAGTTTTTAACAGCGCGGTTGCCCTGTTACAGTTTCTGCCCTGAACAGGCTCTTTGACGTAACAGTTATACATGCATACATCTATCGTTTACTACAATCACTGTAGCCCCTCCCCCCTCAGCCTTTTTTTGTTCTTTCTCGTGGTTAGAACCTCACCGGAAAGTTTGTTGATTCACCCAAGTCATAGAAAATATCCACACATAAATGCAAGAGGCAGCACCGGTCCATTCTTCCGTTTTCGCTTCTTGAATTTTCGTTGACGCTCTTGAGCTCAACGGAGCACCAAGTGACGCGCTACCCCTGTATCTAAGGGGTATCTTGTTTTCGGCTACTTGCCAAGTGACGCTCTACCATACATTCTAAAGATATATTTTTTCGAACGTTACTTGCAACCACTCTTTCTCTCAATACCTGGTGCCTCGATATTCAATATTACAATTAGTTTTCGCTTTTCGAACTGGTTCAGACTTATTAATTTAAAACAAGAAATTTATATTTTATATATTGGTGCTCCCGTTGTAACACTCCGCAACTAACACTCTAACTTTTCAAAACGAAAACGTTTTCCTTGATGAAATGAAAAGTAAACGGCTCTTTATACAACAAAACGAATCTTCATCGCAAAAGGAAAGAGGTATATGACTTACCCTTTACAAAACAACGACAGAACAAGGAGTTTACGTTAATTTCACAATACATAAGACATTTTACTCTTTTATTAATTTCAAGTCTCCATATATATCCCATAGCACTAATCAATAGCCTTAAGGAAAGAACCAACGATGAGTTCCCCATTTAAACGATAGGGAGTAACGAGGGAACAGGTCCCACAGGATCGTCATTAATTGTTCGATAATTGAGAAAACGGTTCAGTACCGTATTCTAAACATCTCTGGGATTGTTGTATGCGTCAACTAGTAGTATTTCCCGGCATCATCCCGGATCATCAGATCGATAAGTCGGATCAATCTTTCTGTCTCGCAGGTAACGATGGTTTTAAGATACCAAATTCTTTTCACCGTAGGCATGTCAGTTTCTCGAACCATACATGAGAACAGGTCAAAGAACTGGGTCCATTTTAATAGACCCATCAAACTTCAGAATGTTGATGTGTGAAAGATGCACGTCATCCGTGTTTGGTGTGGCTGATTTTGCCAATGTTCATATCCTCCTTCCACTGGGTCCTCGTATTCCTCATGAATTGTGAAGTGGACTTCCTGTGCTTGAGTCCATAGTGATTTTATCAAATCACTTGATATGCGTCCTTCCGCCTCTAAAAGTTGTTTCAGATTGCGTTTAACGGACTCTACTATGGCCTTTTGTCGGCGACATTGTGAAAGCAATTTTCTGTAAGCCTTCGGGGACTGCTGAATTAGATCGCTTTCTTTAGGAATTAGTGGAGGTTCCTCATGACTTTCTTTACGGACGATTTGACGTTCCCCACGAAAGCTAGCTGTCTACGATAGCTTGTCAATGCATTCGGTAAAAATCTTAACGTATCGCTTACATGTTGTACGTGAGTCTTTACGGAAATTTAAAAATTTAAGCTGGCCTCCCCTCTCCCACACCCTTCCGATCCCTGACCCAAAAATTTAAGCTGGCCTCCCCTCTCCAACACCCTTCCGATCCCTGACCCAAACCCCACGCATTAACATCGACACACGTTTCTGCAGCTCCCAAGCATGGGTTCAACCACGCCTCGTGGCCGGGCCAGGCCCGACCGTCCCACGATCAACCCCACGGGCGCGCTTTCGCCACGAACGGCTCTCCCCTTGGGTCCTCACACAACAAATTTTGCTGTGGCGAAGGACCGGGCCCTGGACAGACTTAGAAGCTGTACCTCGGCCTGAGATATTCCTTACAGTGCTCTCATACAAAATGATTTGTGGCCAATCGTCAGTGGCAAAATTGATCTTAGTGAAAGCGCAACAAATGAACAACGTGCAGTTTTTGAACTAAAGGATCAAAAGGCGTTGGCGTCAATTCTACTTTGTATTAAATCGACCCAACTGAACAATATTAAAAATTGTGTGTCGTCGTGGCAGGCCAAGCGGACCAGCAAGGGTAGTGCTTTTAATATAGCAATTGTTGACGTTAAAAATGTAGGATGGTATAAGGGCACAGAAATATTTGCGAAAATTCCAGGTGGTAAACGAGGCTTTAGCAGAGGTCAACATAAAGGATGATGAAAAGATTTTATCAGTTGTGTTGCTAAATACTTTGCGTTTAGTTTCTCAAACCTTATAAAAGTTTTGTTGTTGCGATTGAAACGCGAGATGATTTGCCGAGCTTGAGTATGATAAAATTAAAAATTTCTGAAGAAGCGAATATGTAGGAAGATAGCATTAGCAAGGAAATTACAAGTAGAGCGGAACTACACGTTAGTTATGACAACAAAAATTTTAAGAAAATCTTTAAGAAGGGCAAAGTTTTTTAAGTGCGGAAAGGAAGAGCATTTGAAATCAGAATGCCGTGTTAAAAGTAAGCAGGAAGAAGCAAACAACAAGGGCGAAAAACAAATCCTAAATTTAGCTAACCAAAATGACCAGATGTTAAATGCATGTTGCACAGACAGTGGCGCAACGGCGCATCTATGTTGTGACAAGCAACGCTTTGTGTCGTTCACGGAAGATAATCAAAAAGTATTTTTAGCCGGCGGTTATATCACATATCGCTGAAGAGCGTGGAACTGTTCCAGTAAAGTTCGGTGATAGATCCGTTACGCTGGAAAACTGTATCTTGTTACCATTGGTAGAAATGGGAAGAAGTATGCTAATGCATGCTGAGGTGAGTGAAAGCTATAGGGCAGAAGCGATTCGAACTGCGAAATAGAGTTTCAAACAACTCAATGAATGGGATGACACCATTTGAAATATGGACAGGAAGAAAGCCAGGGGTATCACATTTAAGAGTTTTTGGCTAAGTAGCGATTGCTCTAGATGAAACAAAGAAATCAAAGTTCGCACATAAAGGCTTAGAGTATATAATGGTGGGCTACTCCGATACGACCAAAGCATACCGTTTGGTCAGTAAAGAAACCAGAGAGTAGGGATGTAAGTTTGTAGAACCTGATAGGGAGCAAACTAGATACATCAGATTCTAATGACATGGCATCAATTGAGGTTCAACAAAACCAGAACTCTGAACCCGAAATAGATAGCGAGCAATTTGTAAATCCAGGAAATGAGGCAGAAAATCAGAAGGAGATTAGTTCCAGTACTGACAATTCTTGTAATTCCAGAATCAAGAAGAGAACGGGCAAACCAGGACGACCGAGGATGCAGTATCATATGAACAATGCGATACTGGCACAGACATACAAGTTCCAGAAAACTACGAACAAGCTGAACGGTCAACTGAATCTCTCGTGAAGAACAACACATGGTCGCTTACTAAATTGCCTAAAGTCTATTGGATGCAGATGGGTTTACGCAGTCAAGCCCAATCCGGATGGAAGCGTGAACAAGCTCAAATCACGACTGGTGGCGAAAGGTTGTAGCCAACGCTACGGGATCGACTACAAGGAAACATTTTCACCGTTGTACGCCAGGCTGATAATTGCACTTGGTCTCCACCTACATAAAATGGAAGTTGTCACGGCGTATCTCAACGGCGAATTGGAAGATAAGGTATTTATGAGACAACCCGAGGGCTTCATCAGCGAAGTTCACCCAAATCACGTTTTGAGGCTTCACAAAAGCATATATGGGCTAAAACAATCAGGAAGAGTGTGGAACTCTATGTTGGATACAACGCTGAGGCGCATTGGTTTTGTACCGACTGTCAACGAACCTTGTCTATATTGTAAGCCAGGTAAAAATATGTGTCTAATAGCTATCTACGTAGATGACATCATTTGGGCGTGTAAAGACCTAGCTGATATATCTGATATCAAGACAAGGATCGCAGCAGAGTTTGATGTGGTTGACATCGGGCCTATGCAATACTTTTTAGGTATTGAGGTGAAACGTGAAGGCAGTACTGGTACTCGAACAGTACAGTATGAAAGATTGTCGAGGACTGCCGCAAAGTCGACATCACATCGTTCCAGAAGCTAAGTTCGGACATTGCGCATTCGTTGAATAAATTAGCTCAACGTAACAAGGATCGCCATTCCGAGCACGAAGCGGCAGCCAAGCCCATCCGATATTCGATATTTGGCAAAAACTATCGATTGGGAGATATGCTACACAAAGCAAGGAAAGGAAATTGAGTGTTTTGTTGATGCAGATTGAACAAGCGATATGAAGAACCGGAAGTCATTCACTGGCTATGCATGTTGGCAGGAGGAGCAGTTTCTTGGGAGTCAAGAAAGCAAACGATGGTTGCGCTCAGTTACTACTCATTGACTTGAAGCTGATGTCCCAGGAGTCAGATGTACGACGGCAACATTGGAGCACAGCAGCTTGCTAGAAACCCCATGTTTCATGCATGTACAAAACACATCGACGTCAAGGTACATCATATCGTATTCGAGAGGTTCTCAAGAGAAGTGAAGTCGACATTGCGTATCTACCAACCGATGCGATGATAGCAGATGTCTTCACAAAGAGCTTAGTCAAAGTTAAGCACCATAAATTTGTATTCGCATTCGGATTAAGAGATTATTTATAAGTTGCTTGAAATGTTATCATATATTAGTTAAGTATGTTTAAAGTTTGTAAACATGCGTACTGTTGAGGAAGAGTGTTCAAAGTGACCGCCACGATAATTAGTTATCGATCCCTTACAATACTGCGCAGGTGCCCTGCTGCATATAGAAGTTTTTCTCAGTCTCTTGCGTAAATTACTCGAAAACACATATGTATCATTCTGTATGCTGATCTTCTGCTGCATTAAAAATAAAATAACTTTAACATGCTGCACATGCCATTGCCATTGTAGCGGCACATCTTCCTCCATTTTTGTATCCATCTGTTTGTACTTACTACTTTTTGACCCGTTGGGAGTGTTTTATTTGCTTTGCAGCTGGATACGCTCCGAATCGCAGCCGTTGTTGGTCAAAGAAGTACGGATGTACTATTGGATGTATTGGACGGAGGGATTTGTGCTGTTTCCATTATATGGAACGCACGAACAACAAAAATGTATTTTCTCGGTGATAATTGAATTCTGAAGCTATTTTTCTGTTGGCTGATAACTTGAATATGTCAGATTTGCCAAAGTGATACTTATTGGTAGGAGATGCTACCGTAAATGTATGGCCTGGTGCCAAATTGACTGATGCCCCTCCTTCAATCTGATGTCCAGATCGAATCCTTTCACTGTAGCTTGTCTGACAGTTTTGCAAGGATGACCATGGTTGGGGTCTCCAAATGATAATGTGCGTGTGTGTAGAAAGCTGGGCTGCATACGGTACATAAACCATCGACAGTCTGGTCGTCGCAACTAGATCTTGAACCAGTTGGACTGCGGAGTGGGTATCCTACGGTGCGCAAAGGATGATTGCGATGGAAGATGATTGACAGGCAGTTGTGGTACTGTTGCTGATATTGACTTTACTGATAAAATTGATTCTTATTTATTGGTAACAAAAAGTTCAAAAGTACTGAGTCTGTAAAAATATATATTTGTGTATCAAGAATAAATTTATTGTCTGGTGGGCAATTGCGTAATTTTTATGGTCAGCAATTGCAACGATGTCTTCGCCCTTTGCGGAGAGAGTGGATTGTCAGCATAACTCACTGCGGTAGCTAGAGTTCTGACGTGAGGTATTATATTACATGTTAAATTAAACACTGTGTCACTGGTATCACAAAATATTACTTTTGCATATTTCTGCAACTGAACACCTGTGTTTGGCTTTAAAAACACCCCATAATAAATATGCCATTTGTAAAAGAAAGCCTATTTCTACTCGCCACCTCGCGAATCCCACAATTACACATTATTCCCCACTACTACTCATAAGCTCCCAAAACACACACCGATACCGATATGATAATTATCAACGAACTTAAGTTACTTACGCGGAAACCAGGCCCGAGTGCAGACGTTGTTCCGCGAGACAATTGTCAGCTTTCTTTTAATAAGCAATAAAAGTCACTCTAAGGAACCGAGATTTTCAGTGCCTCTTCTCAAAATTGCCAAAAACATCGTGTAATAACAACACCCCTGCAGCCGAAGACGGAAGATCGCAAATATCAACGACCCGAAAGAATTCCACAATCACGAGTTCAACGAACCCGCTGGCGAGAATAGCGGCCCCGTCCCCGGCCCCGCCGTGCAAGCGACGTAGAACAGCGGAAATACGAGGTAGGCGCCATAACATCAAGGTGACGACGTTAACACTGGCAATGGTTAAACCAAGACACGCGAAACAAAAACACGCACACAAATCCCAGCGGAAACTCGACGCGTGTCCGGCCGTCAAGGAACAAATGCTGACACTGAAAGAAAACCCGAGTGCGCTAGGCGACAATGCCCCGGATCCCAAAAATCGCTGACACCAGTTTCGGCCACCTGCACAGACCACGATAGACACCTTCGTCTCTCTTTCATTGATCAGTACTTTCATCGATCAGTTCGCTCAGCCAAGCGATCTAGCTGAGCCCAAACCAAATCACCTTAGCCATCGATAACACAAAAAACGAGGAACGTTGTGAGTTGCTGCTGCGACCGCAACTCTACATTTATACGCGATATCATAGTCAGTATGGCTCCCCTAAACGACACGAAAAAGAGTTCGTGCGAGAGAAACAGAAAGCGTGTCTGAACATGTCGTCGGGCGCTGCGTAGCCACTGCAAATTGATTTGTTACTTTTGGCTAAAAATATGATCCGATCTGACCCAAATTCGGCAATCTGGTAGATATGGTCATTCTTTATGATTGTGCGTTTTTAGTTTTCTCGTACTTTCAATATTGTGCATTTTCCACAGATTTTCGTCTTTTGTGGGTGCGGAAGGGGGTGGGGCGAAATTTTGAAACACTCTTTTAACAGTGACATATTACAGAAGTCCAGATATAAAACGTTGTTGCTCTACATCTTATAGTCTTTGAGCACTAGGCGCTCATATGGAAGGACAGACAGACAGGGCTCAATCGACTCGGCTATTGATGCTGATCAAGAATATATCTACTTTATGGGGTCGGAAACGATTCATTCTGGACGTTACTCACATCCATTTTCACCACAAATCTAATATACCCCTATGCTCATTTTGCGTATCTTGTGTTATAAACGATTTCTGAATAAATTGAAATATACAAAACACAACACCAAAGCCAAGCAATACATTCTAGAGAACCGAGATTTTTTGTGCCCCTTCTCAATAAGCCTCCGCCCTAACCCAACTCATCCTCAATCCGAAACCACCACACAAGTGTGATACGCCCTGTTACGGTCCTTGACCCCACAGGTTTGGTACGCCCTGTGCAACTCTCTTGACCCCACAGGTGTGGTACGCTTTGTGCTATAAAATTATTTTGTGATCGTTATTTAAACAATTTGAATTGAATTTGTTTCTGTTTATTTGTGTTTTACTTATTTACAGCTAATCAAATAAAAATATAATATATAATATAATATAATTGGTTCACTTAATTAGCTATTTTATTACCATTTTTTTATAACATGAAGATTCGCAAAAACAGGTGTTGACATAACTTAATCAGCCAGGCTCCGTTTTTCACATTCACAAAAGTTTTCCGATTTACTTTTGAAATCACATAAATTGGGGCTCTCTTTTTCCCATTCCGCAAGATTTCTTCGTTTTCAAAACGAAAACATTTTCGTTGACGAAATGAAAAGTAAACGGCTTTTTATACAACAAAACGAAACGAAATGCAAAAGGAAAAAAATAGATGACTTATTGATTCATTAACATCAACTTGATACCTATATCAGGGTAATTTAACTTCTGCTTTCTTTATAAATAATTTTATTTTAACCCAACCTAAAATTTGGCTCGGAAAAAATTGGCCACAGCAACAACAAATTTCGTTTTGGTGTAAGCAGCTGACGCATTCCGATTTGGTTATCGGAACGTTGGCAATTAATAAATTTTTGCGTATAACAGCACAAATGTGCATGTAACAGCTCAGACTGTGCTTGTAACATGCGCTTAACAGAACATCTGGGTGAGCACAGCTGTCTCCCGCAAAAGTAAATGAAAAACGGAGCCTGCCTGAATGTGTAATTTCTATGATTGTTTATTGATATATGTACATACATGTAAGTAGTGCATATATAAATATATGTATATACAAATACATATATGTATGTATATATAAATGCAGATAAAACACATTGAATCCTATCAAATTATACATTTGCACATGTATGTACATACATAATGGTTTCGTATATTTGTATGGATGAAAAAAATTTGTCGGAATCAAAGGTCTATTCCGGGTACAATAAAATATAAAATTTCAGCCCGATTCAACAACGTTTAGAGGTGCCGACTTGAGGTCAAAGTTGAAAAATACGAAATTTGTCCATAATATGTATATTATATCTATGTATATAATCTATATTATATAATTCATCTCCTAAAATTGTAGTTCGATTGGTTTCCATTGAAGCCTACAAAAAATAGTTAACAGTCCACTTTTATGTTAAATTGACCAATTTTTATTGTTCAATAAATGTTGAATAGCATATTCCTTTACTACGTTTAGCAACTTCTGAAAATCATCAAGCGTGTCTGACTCTCTCTCTCTCTCTCTCTGTCTCTCTCTGTATCTCTCTCTCTCTCTCTCTCTGTCTCTCTCTCTCTCTCCAGAATAAAGAAAACAGTTTCGTTCTCTCTAACACACGTTTCCTGGTCGCCTTTGCCTGTCGCTGCAGATGAGCGCCTAAAACATAAAGAATACTATATCGCCGAATCTGGATCAGATCATCATTATTATAGCCAGTCAATTTTCGGTGGCTACACAAACACAGCCTAATGTATTGTACACATGTACTTTTGATTGCCAACCCAATAAGTATTTTTTGTTATTATTGCTTCGACATTATTATCTGACGGTCGGATGAATCCACTTCCTTGGGTGCTGGCAACTCAATGTCCATTCCCTCCTTATTGTCTTCCGTCTGTTTATCTCTTATAGGCTGCTCTTCCTTCTTTTTGGCTAATATTCCTTCTTCCTGCTAGTCCCAATGTCTTTGCTCGGGCACCATGTCATATTTTGAACAAAATTGCGATGATTCATTGCCTTTAAATTAGGCTTGAGACAACAGGGAAGCGCGGAGTGAGCCAGAGTTGTGGGCGACGAGAAGGAGATTCTGAGGAGATTTAATTTAACCTTTCTGTTTATTCAGCCGCGCATACCGACGCATGGTTTTTCGTCTGCATGTTGCTGCACATAATTATGTTTCTTAGGTGGTATGTTAGGTGGTAAGTTAGCCGGTAAGTTAGCCGGTAAGTTAGGAGGTATCGAATTAAGTATGTTTGTCAGCGTTATCACTCTATTGAGCTGGATAAAATTTAAATTGTGTTGTTTACAAATTGTTCTGATATTAGAAGCGGGCAGTGGCAAAATGAAACAGTTTTTGTAACTTTATAAACAAAATTATCTTTCTCAGATCACTAAAAAAAATCAAAATACTAAAAATCAGGCCTACATGCTGCGCGTGATTTTCTGAGATCCGATAAAAATTATCTCCCTGGAGATGCTTTAGCACCAACGTATTTCTCGGTTGATTTAATAAGCCTCTCGAGACATAATCTTTGGAGCTTTCTGTGACACCCTGTTACACTTGGCTTGGTTCCCTATGGGCAACGCCGGCTAGCTATCGGCCGAGTGCTGAGTAGTTCCCCTTGCCCGCCAAATGTAAACAAAGTTAGAGACATACGACTTCTCGGGACATCAGAACTAACACCAAACCTACAATACTTCCAATGACAAATTGAGAACAACAAAAACGGCTGTCAAATGGGTGAAGTTTGGGTGTTTATAATTCGCGCGCCCGCCCTACCTGTGACCACACACAATGTTCATTTTGGCCACCCTCTGCTGGAACGGCTGTGGCTGGCCTAATCCATGGCTTACGCCACGCGTCCTCCCTCTATTTTAAATTAGTGCATCATGTTTCCAAATATCCAAGCTTTAATATGTAATAATCGACAATCTCATCTTTCGCTAAAACTAGACTTTAACTTTACTGCGTGTAGATGAATATATAGATAAATAAACATTAGAAAAATTTCCACTAACCACAAACACCCTTTTCACCCTTACTAATACATATAGTTAATACTATTGCTTATATCCCTAGTAACAGATTCCAGCTCCCCCCGATGTCCCCACCCACACCTCACTACAGTCTCAGGTCTTTGGCGTGGTACACTCCTATGGGACGGCCGTTAATGTCCTCCAGAGCGTACGCGTTCTCTCCTACTGGCTTCACTACCCGGTATCGGATGAACTTGCGCGCGAACTTGGTATTAAAGCATTCGACAAAGTCCTAAGGACGAAATTTCGGCGGAATACTTCTTGTCCCAGCCTCGCGTAGAACACCCGAGCTCGCTGGTTGTACCGCACCCTACTACGCACGTATGCCTGATGTAGACTCGCGCGAATCTTCTCCTGGATGAGTTGTCGCTTGTCCTGACTCTCCAGCAGCGATATGTCATGCTCGCCGATTGACCGCAGTCGCTTCGCCAGCTTGTAGCATGACCCATGCAAATACAGTTGCTGCCCGAAGACTGCAACGAATGGTGTTACGCCCGTCGCCTCTTGAACCGAGTTCCTAATGGCCAGTTCTATCTCCGGCAGATGCGCATCCCAGTCCCGTTGGTCGTCTTCCAGATACGCCCGAATCGCGTTGAGAACTGTGCGATTCACGTTTTTGGCTGCGTTACTCCGCAGATAATATTCTGGCGTCTTCATATGAGTGACTCCGAATGCTTCTATCATCTCCCTAAAAGTTTTTGAGACGAACTGAGCCCCATTTTTCGTGGACGTTGACATGCAATGACTGCATCTTTCAAGAGGTGATGCAATTACTGCACCGTCAAGTGGCCCGTGTGACACCAGCAGAATGCTGTAACGCGAGCATGCAGGAAAGATAGCTGCTAGACTAATATTCGACGAAAATTAGCACTAAAGTTTCTAAGAGAACTAGGCATGCATTCAAAATAAAAATAGCGAGGGGGAACGTTGTGAGTTGCTGCGGACACCGCAACTCTACATTTATACCCGATACTTAGTCAGTATGGCTCTCCTCCGGCAGATGCCGCAAATATTAAACGACACGACAAAGAGTGCGTGCCAGAGTGACAGAAAATCAGTCTGAGCGTGACGTCGGGCGCTGCGTAGCCACTGCAAATTGATTTCTTGCTTTTGGCTATACAAATTATCCGATCTGATCCAGATTCAGCAACCGGATATATATGGTCATTCTCTATGATTCTGGGTTTTTAGCTTTCTCGAATCTGCAATATTGTGGATGCAACAGATTTTCGTCCTTTGTGTGGGCGGAAGGGGGTGGGCGAAATTTTGAGATATACGTTTTATAGTGAGATCTAACAGAAGTGCCGATACCAAATTTGGTTACTCTAGCCTTAATAGTCTATGAGATTTGTGGATGCCCCAGATTTTCGTACTTTGCGGGGGTGGAAGGGGGTGTGGCGAAATTTTAAAATAAACTCGTGAAGGTCCGATATCTCAGGAGTGTGGATCAAAAATTTGGTTGGTCTAGCTCTTATAGTCTCTGAGATCTAGGCGCTAATGTTTTACGTTAAGCAAAGCCGCCTATGCTACGTGTGTGTTAGAGAGAGACAGGGCGAGAAAAAATGAAATTGTTTTCTTGATGCTGGCTATAATAATAATACGATCCAATTCAGATTCTGCAGTCTAAAAGATATGGTCATTCTCTACGATTCTGCGTTTTTGGTTTTCTCGTATCTTTAAAAATGTGGATGCCACAGATTTTCGTCCTTTGTAGGGGCGGAAGTGGGCGGGGCGAAGTTTTGAAATATTTTTGTAGCAGTGACATATCACAGAAGTCTGGATCCAAAACATCGTTGCTCTAGCTCTTATAGTCTTTGAGCATTAGGCGCTGAAGGGGACGGACAGACAGACAGGGCTCAATCGACTCGACTATTGATGCTGATCAAGAATATATATTTTTTATGGAGTCTCCGACTCCGATTCCTTCTGGACGTTACACACATCCATTTTCACCACAAATCTAATACACCCCAATACTCATTTTGAGTATCGGGTAAAAAAATACCACTACAATTACTTATTACTAATTATTAGAAAGGTGTGTTAGGATTAATAAGAGGAAGATAATTAGTGTTGCATATGATATGGTAGAGGGAATTATAATCCAAGCATAAGACCCTAAACGGTTCATGCAAGGAATAATTCGATCTACAAAGTGGAAGGAACAACGGTATAAAATTTCTAGTAAGTCACTGACTAATCTCCGGCGATCTAAACTTGTAAAATACCTCATTCACGAGGAATCTCACAACTTCCTTTGCTGTGGCCTTGGTCATGGTCTTCAAGAACGTTAACTTCGAGAACTGGTCAACTACTATAAATATCCACGCCTGCCCGTTCTTTGATCGCGGATATTTTCCCAAAAAATCAATATACAGTTTTTGGAACGGGCGATCGGTGCCCACCTCTTGCCCCATCCCGACCTGCATCCGATAATTCTGCGCTGTCGACTCCTTGCACACGGTACACTGTCGGATATAATCTCGCACCTCTAATGCCATGTTCCGCCAGTAAAACTGCCTACGCAATAAATGAAAGGTTTTCGCGATTCCTCCGTGCGCTGTCTTCTCATCCAAATGGTCTTTGCCTATCAGCGCGGCCCTCAGCGAACTCGGAACCCACAATTTCCAGACGGAACCCTCCAGTTGATTGTCAAATCGCTAAAAGCGCATGCGCTTAAATATCATGCCATCAAAAATCTGGAAGTCAGGTAAGCGTTCCTTGTTCTCTGTGATTGCCTTCCTTAACTCCTGATATTCCTCAGATTCAAACTCCACCGTTTCGAAACCCAGGAACCACTCGGATCCACATCCACCTCTTCAATACTGCGCGACAATATATCTGTCACTACATAGTCCACTCCTTTCTGGTGTTCTATGCCGAAATCGAAGGCGTGCGTGCAGTTGAAGGGACCAACGAGCAAAGCGACCATCCAGATTCTTCATGGTCATGAGCCATTTGAGACTGGCGTGGTCAGTAATGACTGAAAACGGCACCAGCTCTACGTAACTTTAGGATCGCCATGAGGGCTGCCAGACACTCTTTCTCTGTCACCGAGTAGTTTTTTGGTGGCAATTTAGTTTGGCAGAGAAAAACGCTATAGGCCTCTCGTTCTGCTCGTCATCCCGTTGGAAGAGTACGGCTCCTACCCCATAATGTGAAGCGTTGCATTGTATATAGAAGTGTCGCTTGAAATCTGCGTGTAGGACTGGTGCCGAGGTGAGTGCAGCTTTTAACTCCCCCATGGCTTGTTTTGCCTCTTCCGTTAATCTAAATTTCCCTTTTCCCGACTTTTTCAGGGCGTCTGTCAGCGGAACGGCTATCTCAGCATAGATCTTCATAAAGCGCCGATACCAGCCCGCAGTTCCCACGAAGCTACGCAATTCTCCGACAGATCGCGGCTCGGGGATGTGTAAAATGGCCGACACACGATCCGGATCCATCTTCAGCGCTCCTGCTCCCACTATAAATCCCAGGTATTTACTGTTTTTATAGCAAAAATGAGGTTTACTCAGCCCTATCGTTAGATTCGCTTCTCGTAGACGCTCGGCAACCTGTCGCAGAATCTTCACGTGCGTTTCGAAGTCCTCAGCTATACTCAACAAGTCGCCTAGATACGCATAGACCTTGTCGACCAGTCTACATACGCGTTGTGCAGCGTTGCAGAGGCCAAAGGGCATCAAACGGAACTGGTACAGAGGCCGTCCCGGTACCGTGAACGCAGTATATCCTCAACTCGGCTCGTCCAGCTCGATTTGGCAAAAAGCGAATTTTAAATCGACGCTGGAGACGCTGGTAAGCGTCCTTGATCGTTACTTTGTTGAGCTTTCGGGCATCGAGACAGAAATGATTTTTGCCCGGCCTTCGCACCACCGTGCTACGGTTGCTCCACGGACTATCACTGTACTCGATGTCTCCCAAAGCCAACATATTGTCCACCTCCCCACACACCACTTCCTGCATCGCTGGCGACTTCCTTCTCCACTAACTAAATTTTGTGGGTCTCTCTCGACGTCCTCCCTAGGCCTACGGCTTCGAAAGTCAGAAACTCTGCCTTCACCTGATACAAGGCTACCTTTTGCTATTCTGACAACTCCCATTCTTCCTGCACTATCTCCTTCTCCGGGCCTTCCACATAGTGAGCGACTTGATCAGCCAGCACTTCTTTCACTAATCTGTGAGATGCCCCTACCGGACCTTCTCCCATCACCTCAGGAGCCAATGAGAATACCCGCCAAAAGTCTACCCCCAAGTAAATTTCCTGTTACAAGAAAGCGCATACGAAAAACAATCTTTGTACATCTCCCTTGTATTTCACCAGTAATTCCACTCGGCCAACGATTGCGCGATTTTCCCCAATTCGCTACCTTCACTATAGAAGAATATCGATGAGCCTCCACGCCCAGCTTCTCTAGGAATTCCTGACCATTTCGCCCTAGCATGCTGTGTGTAGCGCCCGAATCCAACAGGCCTCGCACGGACTCGCCCATTATAGAGATTTCTGCGAAAACTCTCAGGTCTTTCTTGCAACAGCGCTTTACTGAAGCAATCCCCTGCCTCCTCATAGTTCGCCTTTGCTTAAACCGGGATCTCGCCTTTCTCACCCGCACCGACAGTGCTCGCATACCATCCACTCGTAGTTCAGAAAATATTATATTTGGGTTTCTAAGTAATTTCTTAACCGCTTTTCATATGATAAATTCCTTAATCTAGAATGCAAATTACGTCTATCTAATTAATTATTCTTCTCTCCTACTTTCTTTGCGAAGAGTTCGTGTGCTCCCAGTATCATACTCTAAGGGCTCGCGCACACTGTAGCTGAAAGCGGAGCTGAAAGCGGAGCTGATAGCTGATTTATAAGCTCTGAAAAAACAAACACACTACACCGGTGCAAGTGCGCACACTGCAGACTGAGCTGAGCTGAAAGCTGAAAAAGCTCGCTGAAATCAGCTCAGCTTAGTTTGATCGATCAAGCATGTTTGTTTTTTCAGCAAGCTGATTGCTGATTTTGTTCAAGTGATTGGTTCATAAGTGATCGAAAATGGGCTGCAATACATTTTTAAGCGAAATTACGGTTAACCCAGCGCTGGAGAATAAGCGGGACTATTAAAAATATTTGAATAATAGTTTTATTTCTATAATTTCTGGAAGGCGATAAATTGGACAAAACAGTTTTATTATTTACCATTACCAATAAATATAATATACTATGTCCCAAAGTACAGTAAACGCTCGAAAGACATCACAATGTTTATTATTATACAAAATAAATAATAATTGAAAAATGTAATAATAATTCGTAAAATAAAAGTAATACGAATACAAACTCAACGGAAATATGGTTAAAATACACGCAATTTAAAAAAAGCGAGGGGGAACGTTGTGAGTTGCTGCGGACACCGCAACTCTACATTTATACCCGATACGCTCTCCTCCGGCAGATGCCGCAAATATTAAACGACACGACAAAGAGTGCGTGCCAGAGTGACAGAAAATCAGTCTGAGCGTGACGTCGGGCGCTGCGTAGCCACTGCAAATTGATTTCTTGCTTTTGGCTATACAAATTATCCGATCTGATCCAGATTCAGCAACCGGATATATATGGTCATTCTCTATGATTCTGGGTTTTTAGCTTTCTCGAATCTGCAATATTGTGGATGCAACAGATTTTCGTCCTTTGTGTGGGCGGAAGGGGGTGGGCGAAATTTTGAGATATACGTTTTATAGTGAGATCTAACAGAAGTGCCGATACCAAATTTGGTTACTCTAGCCTTAATAGTCTCTGAGATTTGTGGATGCCCCAGATTTTCGTACTTTGCGGGGGTGGAAGGGGGTGTGGCGAAATTTTAAAATAAACTCGTGAAGGTCCGATATCTCAGGAGTGTGGATCAAAAATTTGGTTGGTCTAGCTCTTATAGTCTCTGAGATCTAGGCGCTAATGTTTTACGTTAAGCAAAGCCGGCTATGCTACGTGTGTGTTAGAGAGAGACAGGGCGAGAAAAAATGAAATTGTTTTCTTGATGCTGGCTATAATAATAATACGATCCAATTCAGATTCTGCAGTCTAAAAGATATGGTCATTCTCTACGATTCTGCGTTTTTGGTTTTCTCGTATCTTTAAAAATGTGGATGCCACAGATTTTCGTCCTTTGTAGGGGCGGAAGTGGGCGGGGCGAAGTTTTGAAATATTTTTGTAGCAGTGACATATCACAGAAGTCTGGATCCAAAACATCGTTGCTCTAGCTCTTATAGTCTTTGAGCATTAGGCGCTGAAGGGGACGGACAGACAGACAGGGCTCAATCGACTCGACTATTGATGCTGATCAAGAATATATATTTTTTATGGAGTCTCCGACTCCGATTCCTTCTGGACGTTACACACATCCATTTTCACCACAAATCTAATACACCCCAATACTCATTTTGAGTATCGGGTAAAAAAATACCACTACAATTACTTATTACTAATTATTAGAAAGGTGTGTTAGGATTAATAAGAGGAAGATAATTAGTGTTGCATATGATATGGTAGAGGGAATTATAATCCAAGCATAAGACCCTAAACGGTTCATGCAAGGAATAATTCGATCTACAAAGTGGAAGGAACAACGGTATAAAATTTCTAGTAAGTCACTGACTAATCTCCGGCGATCTAAACTTGTAAAATACCTCATTCACGAGGAATCTCACAACTTCCTTTGCTGTGGCCTTGGTCATGGTCTTCAAGAACGTTAACTTCGAGAACTGGTCAACTACTATAAATATCCACGCCTGCCCGTTCTTTGATCGCGGATATTTGCCCAAAAAATCAATATACAGTTTTTGGAACGGGCGATCGGTGCCCACCTCTTGCCCCATCCCGACCTGCATCCGATAATTCTGCGCTGTCGACTCCTTGCACACGGTACACTGTCGGATATAATCTCGCACCTCTAATGCCATGTTCCGCCAGTAAAACTGCCTACGCAATAAATGAAAGGTTTTCGCGATTCCTCCGTGCGCTGTCTTCTCATCCAAATGGTCTTTGCCTATCAGCGCGGCCCTCAGCGAACTCGGAACCCACAATTTCCAGACGGAACCCTCCAGTTGATTGTCAAATCGCTAAAAGCGCATGCGCTTAAATATCATGCCATCAAAAATCTGGAAGTCAGGTAAGCGTTCCTTGTTCTCTGTGATTGCCTTCCTTAACTCCTGATATTCCTCAGATTCAAACTCCACCGTTTCGAAACCCAGGAACCACTCGGATCCACATCCACCTCTTCAATACTGCGCGACAATATATCTGTCACTACATAGTCCACTCCTTTCTGGTGTTCTATGCCGAAATCGAAGGCGTGCGTGCAGTTGAAGGGACCAACGAGAAAAGCGACCATCCAGATTCTTCATGGTCATGAGCCATTTGAGACTGGCGTGGTCAGTAATGACTGAAAACGGCACCAGCTCTACGTAACTTTAGGATCGCCATGAGGGCTGCCAGACACTCTTTCTCTGTCACCGAGTAGTTTTTTGGTGGCAATTTAGTTTGGCAGAGAAAAACGCTATAGGCCTCTCGTTCTGCTCGTCATCCCGTTGGAAGAGTACGGCTCCTACCCCATAATGTGAAGCGTTGCATTGTATATAGAAGTGTCGCTTGAAATCTGCGTGTAGGACTGGTGCCGAGGTGAGTGCAGCTTTTAACTCCCCCATGGCTTGTTTTGCCTCTTCCGTTAATCTAAATTTCCCTTTTCCCGACTTTTTCAGGGCGTCTGTCAGCGGAACGGCTATCTCAGCATAGATCTTCATAAAGCGCCGATACCAGCCCGCAGTTCCCACGAAGCTACGCAATTCTCCGACAGATCGCGGCTCGGGGATGTGTAAAATGGCCGACACACGATCCGGATCCATCTTCAGCGCTCCTGCTCCCACTATAAATCCCAGGTATTTACTGTTTTTATAGCAAAAATGAGGTTTACTCAGCCCTATCGTTAGATTCGCTTCTCGTAGACGCTCGGCAACCTGTCGCAGAATCTTCACGTGCGTTTCGAAGTCCTCAGCTATACTCAACAAGTCGCCTAGATACGCATAGACCTTGTCGACCAGTCTACATACGCGTTGTGCAGCGTTGCAGAGGCCAAAGGGCATCAAACGGAACTGGTACAGAGGCCGTCCCGGTACCGTGAACGCAGTATATCCTCAACTCGGCTCGTCCAGCTCGATTTGGCAAAAAGCGAATTTTAAATCGACGCTGGAGACGCTGGTAAGCGTCCTTGATCGTTACTTTGTTGAGCTTTCGGGCATCGAGACAGAAATGATTTTTGCCCGGCCTTCGCACCACCGTGCTACGGTTGCTCCACGGACTATCACTGTACTCGATGTCTCCCAAAGCCAACATATTGTCCACCTCCCCACACACCACTTCCTGCATCGCTGGCGACTTCCTTCTCCACTAACTAAATTTTGTGGGTCTCTCTCGACGTCCTCCCTAGGCCTACGGCTTCGAAAGTCAGAAACTCTGCCTTCACCTGATACAAGGCTACCTTTTGCTATTCTGACAACTCCCATTCTTCCTGCACTATCTCCTTCTCCGGGCCTTCCACATAGTGAGCGACTTGATCAGCCAGCACTTCTTTCACTAATCTGTGAGATGCCCCTACCGGACCTTCTCCCATCACCTCAGGAGCCAATGAGAATACCCGCCAAAAGTCTACCCCCAAGTAAATTTCCTGTTACAAGAAAGCGCATACGAAAAACAATCTTTGTACATCTCCCTTGTATTTCACCAGTAATTCCACTCGGCCAACGATTGCGCGATTTTCCCCAATTCGCTACCTTCACTATAGAAGAATATCGATGAGCCTCCACGCCCAGCTTCTCTAGGAATTCCTGACCATTTCGCCCTAGCATGCTGTGTGTAGCGCCCGAATCCAACAGGCCTCGCACGGACTCGCCCATTATAGAGATTTCTGCGAAAACTCTCAGGTCTTTCTTGCAACAGCGCTTTACTGAAGCAATCCCCTGCCTCCTCATAGTTCGCCTTTGCTTAAACCGGGATCTCGCCTTTCTCACCCGCACCGACAGTGCTCGCATACCATCCACTCGTAGTTCAGAAAATATTATATTTGGGTTTCTAAGTAATTTCTTAACCGCTTTTCATATGATAAATTCCTTAATCTAGAATGCAAATTACGTCTATCTAATTAATTATTCTTCTCTCCTACTTTCTTTGCGAAGAGTTCGTGTGCTCCCAGTATCATACTCTAAGGGCTCGCGCACACTGTAGCTGAAAGCGGAGCTGAAAGCGGAGCTGATAGCTGATTTATAAGCTCTGAAAAAACAAACACACTACACCGGTGCAAGTGCGCACACTGCAGACTGAGCTGAGCTGAAAGCTGAAAAAGCTCGCTGAAATCAGCTCAGCTTAGTTTGATCGATCAAGCATGTTTGTTTTTTCAGCAAGCTGATTGCTGATTTTGTTCAAGTGATTGGTTCATAAGTGATCGAAAATGGGCTGCAATACATTTTTAGGCGAAATTACGGTTAACCCAGCGCTGGGGAATAAGCGGGACTATTAAAAATATTTGAATAATAGTTTTATTTCTATAATTTCTGGAAGGCGATAAATTGGACAAAACAGTTTTATTATTTACCATTACCAATAAATATAATATACTATGTCCCAAAGTACAGTAAACGCTCGAAAGACATCACAATGTTTATTATTATACAAAATAAATAATAATTGAAAAATGTAATAATAATTCGTAAAATAAAAGTAATACGAATACAAACTCAACGGAAATATGGTTAAAATACACGCAATTTAAAAAAAACGAGGGGGAACGTTGTGAGTTGCTGCGGACACCGCAACTCTACAGTTATACCCGATACGCTCTCCTCCGGCAGATGCCGCAAATATTAAACGACACGACAAAGAGTGCGTGCCAGAGTGACAGAAAATCAGTCTGAGCGTGACGTCGGGCGCTGCGTAGCCACTGCAAATTGATTTCTTGCTTTTGGCTATACAAATTATCCGATCTGATCCAGATTCAGCAACCGGATATATATGGTCATTCTCTATGATTCTGGGTTTTTAGCTTTCTCGAATCTGCAATATTGTGGATGCAACAGATTTTCGTCCTTTGTGTGGGCGGAAGGGGGTGGGCGAAATTTTGAGATATACGTTTTATAGTGAGATCTAACAGAAGTGCCGATACCAAATTTGGTTACTCTAGCCTTAATAGTCTCTGAGATTTGTGGATGCCCCAGATTTTCGTACTTTGCGGGGGTGGAAGGGGGTGTGGCGAAATTTTAAAATAAACTCGTGAAGGTCCGATATCTCAGGAGTGTGGATCAAAAATTTGGTTGGTCTAGCTCTTATAGTCTCTGAGATCTAGGCGCTAATGTTTTACGTTAAGCAAAGCCGCCTATGCTACGTGTGTGTTAGAGAGAGACAGGGCGAGAAAAAATGAAATTGTTTTCTTGATGCTGGCTATAATAATAATACGATCCAATTCAGATTCTGCAGTCTAAAAGATATGGTCATTCTCTACGATTCTGCGTTTTTGGTTTTCTCGTATCTTTAAAAATGTGGATGCCACAGATTTTCGTCCTTTGTAGGGGCGGAAGTGGGCGGGGCGAAGTTTTGAAATATTTTTGTAGCAGTGACATATCACAGAAGTCTGGATCCAAAACATCGTTGCTCTAGCTCTTATAGTCTTTGAGCATTAGGCGCTGAAGGGGACGGACAGACAGACAGGGCTCAATCGACTCGACTATTGATGCTGATCAAGAATATATATTTTTTATGGAGTCTCCGACTCCGATTCCTTCTGGACGTTACACACATCCATTTTCACCACAAATCTAATACACCCCAATACTCATTTTGAGTATCGGGTAAAAAAATACCACTACAATTACTTATTACTAATTATTAGAAAGGTGTGTTAGGATTAATAAGAGGAAGATAATTAGTGTTGCATATGATATGGTAGAGGGAATTATAATCCAAGCATAAGACCCTAAACGGTTCATGCAAGGAATAATTCGATCTACAAAGTGGAAGGAACAACGGTATAAAATTTCTAGTAAGTCACTGACTAATCTCCGGCGATCTAAACTTGTAAAATACCTCATTCACGAGGAATCTCACAACTTCCTTTGCTGTGGCCTTGGTCATGGTCTTCAAGAACGTTAACTTCGAGAACTGGTCAACTACTATAAATATCCACGCCTGCCCGTTCTTTGATCGCGGATATTTGCCCAAAAAATCAATATACAGTTTTTGGAACGGGCGATCGGTGCCCACCTCTTGCCCCATCCCGACCTGCATCCGATAATTCTGCGCTGTCGACTCCTTGCACACGGTACACTGTCGGATATAATCTCGCACCTCTAATGCCATGTTCCGCCAGTAAAACTGCCTACGCAATAAATGAAAGGTTTTCGCGATTCCTCCGTGCGCTGTCTTCTCATCCAAATGGTCTTTGTCTATCAGCGCGGCCCTCAGCGAACTCGGAACCCACAATTTCCAGACGGAACCCTCCAGTTGATTGTCAAATCGCTAAAAGCGCATGCGCTTAAATATCATGCCATCAAAAATCTGGAAGTCAGGTAAGCGTTCCTTGTTCTCTGTGATTGCCTTCCTTAACTCCTGATATTCCTCAGATTCAAACTCCACCGTTTCGAAACCCAGGAACCACTCGGATCCACATCCACCTCTTCAATACTGCGCGACAATATATCTGTCACTACATAGTCCACTCCTTTCTGGTGTTCTATGCCGAAATCGAAGGCGTGCGTGCAGTTGAAGGGACCAACGAGCAAAGCGACCATCCAGATTCTTCATGGTCATGAGCCATTTGAGACTGGCGTGGTCAGTAATGACTGAAAACGGCACCAGCTCTACGTAACTTTAGGATCGCCATGAGGGCTGCCAGACACTCTTTCTCTGTCACCGAGTAGTTTTTTGGTGGCAATTTAGTTTGGCAGAGAAAAACGCTATAGGCCTCTCGTTCTGCTCGTCATCCCGTTGGAAGAGTACGGCTCCTACCCCATAATGTGAAGCGTTGCATTGTATATAGAAGTGTCGCTTGAAATCTGCGTGTAGGACTGGTGCCGAGGTGAGTGCAGCTTTTAACTCCCCCATGGCTTGTTTTGCCTCTTCCGTTAATCTAAATTTCCCTTTTCCCGACTTTTTCAGGGCGTCTGTCAGCGGAACGGCTATCTCAGCATAGATCTTCATAAAGCGCCGATACCAGCCCGCAGTTCCCACGAAGCTACGCAATTCTCCGACAGATCGCGGCTCGGGGATGTGTAAAATGGCCGACACACGATCCGGATCCATCTTCAGCGCTCCTGCTCCCACTATAAATCCCAGGTATTTAATGTTTTTATAGCAAAAATGAGGTTTACTCAGCCCTATCGTTAGATTCGCTTCTCGTAGACGCTCGGCAACCTGTCGCAGAATCTTCACGTGCGTTTCGAAGTCCTCAGCTATACTCAACAAGTCGCCTAGATACGCATAGACCTTGTCGACCAGTCTACATACGCGTTGTGCAGCGTTGCAGAGGCCAAAGGGCATCAAACGGAACTGGTACAGAGGCCGTCCCGGTACCGTGAACGCAGTATATCCTCAACTCGGCTCGTCCAGCTCGATTTGGCAAAAAGCGAATTTTAAATCGACGCTGGAGACGCTGGTAAGCGTCCTTGATCGTTACTTTGTTGAGCTTTCGGGCATCGAGACAGAAATGATTTTTGCCCGGCCTTCGCACCACCGTGCTACGGTTGCTCCACGGACTATCACTGTACTCGATGTCTCCCAAAGCCAACATATTGTCCACCTCCCCACACACCACTTCCTGCATCGCTGGCGACTTCCTTCTCCACTAACTAAATTTTGTGGGTCTCTCTCGACGTCCTCCCTAGGCCTACGGCTTCGAAAGTCAGAAACTCTGCCTTCACCTGATACAAGGCTACCTTTTGCTATTCTGACAACTCCCATTCTTCCTGCACTATCTCCTTCTCCGGGCCTTCCACATAGTGAGCGACTTGATCAGCCAGCACTTCTTTCACTAATCTGTGAGATGCCCCTACCGGACCTTCTCCCATCACCTCAGGAGCCAATGAGAATACCCGCCAAAAGTCTACCCCCAAGTAAATTTCCTGTTACAAGAAAGCGCATACGAAAAACAATCTTTGTACATCTCCCTTGTATTTCACCAGTAATTCCACTCGGCCAACGATTGCGCGATTTTCCCCAATTCGCTACCTTCACTATAGAAGAATATCGATGAGCCTCCACGCCCAGCTTCTCTAGGAATTCCTGACCATTTCGCCCTAGCATGCTGTGTGTAGCGCCCGAATCCAACAGGCCTCGCACGGACTCGCCCATTATAGAGATTTCTGCGAAAACTCTCAGGTCTTTCTTGCAACAGCGCTTTACTGAAGCAATCCCCTGCCTCCTCATAGTTCGCCTTTGCTTAAACCGGGATCTCGCCTTTCTCACCCGCACCGACAGTGCTCGCATACCATCCACTCGTAGTTCAGAAAATATTATATTTGGGTTTCTAAGTAATTTCTTAACCGCTTTTCATATGATAAATTCCTTAATCTAGAATGCAAATTACGTCTATCTAATTAATTATTCTTCTCTCCTACTTTCTTTGCGAAGAGTTCGTGTGCTCCCAGTATCATACTCTAAGGGCTCGCGCACACTGTAGCTGAAAGCGGAGCTGAAAGCGGAGCTGATAGCTGATTTATAAGCTCTGAAAAAACAAACACACTACACCGGTGCAAGTGCGCACACTGCAGACTGAGCTGAGCTGAAAGCTGAAAAAGCTCGCTGAAATCAGCTCAGCTTAGTTTGATCGATCAAGCATGTTTGTTTTTTCAGCAAGCTGATTGCTGATTTTGTTCAAGTGATTGGTTCATAAGTGATCGAAAATGGGCTGCAATACATTTTTAAGCGAAATTACGGTTAACCCAGCGCTGGGGAATAAGCGGGACTATTAAAAATATTTGAATAATAGTTTTATTTCTATAATTTCTGGAAGGCGATAAATTGGACAAAACAGTTTTATTATTTACCATTACCAATAAATATAATATACTATGTCCCAAAGTACAGTAAACGCTCGAAAGACATCACAATGTTTATTATTATACAAAATAAATAATAATTGAAAAATGTAATAATAATTCGTAAAATAAAAGTAATACGAATACAAACTCAACGGAAATATGGTTAAAATACACGCAATTTAAAAAAAACGAGGGGGAACGTTGTGAGTTGCTGCGGACACCGCAACTCTACAGTTATACCCGATACGCTCTCCTCCGGCAGACGCCGCTAATATTAAACGACACGACAAAGAATGCGTGCGAGAGAGACAGAAAATAAGTCTGTGCGTGACGTCGGGCGCTGCGTAGCCAATGCAAATTGATTTGTTCCTTTTGGCTACAAAAATTATCTGATCTGATCCAAATTCAGCAACCGGATAGATATAGTCATTCTCTATGATTCTGCGTTTTTAGTTTTCTCGAATCTGCAATATTGTGGATGCAACAGATTTTCGTCCTTTGTGGGGCGGAAGGGGGTGGGGCTAAATTCTGAGATATACGTTTTATAGTGACATCTTAAAGGAGTGTGTGTACCAAATTTGGTTACTCTAGCCTTAATAGTCTCTGAGATTTGTGGTTGCCCCAGATTTTCGTCCTTTGCGGGGGCGGAAGGGGGTGTGGCGAAATTTGGACACGAAACGGTCAAGGTCCGATATCACAGGAGTGTGGATACCAAATTTGGTTGCTCTAGCTCTTATGGGTTCTGAGATCCTTGAACTCATATTTTGCAATTGGCAAAACCGACCATGAAACCTGTGTGTTAGAGTGAGACAGAGCGAGAAAGAGTGAAATTGTTTTCGTGATTCTGGCTGTAATAATTATACGATCTGGTTCAGATGTTGCACTCTAGAAGATATAGTCATCTTCTACGATTCTGCGTTTTTATTTTTCTCGTATCGTCGAAATTGTGGATGCCACAGATTTTCGCCCTTTGTGGGGGCGGAAGTGGGCGGGGCAAAGTTTTGAAATATTTTTGGAGCAGTGACATATCACAGAAGTCTGGATCCAAAACATCGTTGCTCTAGCTCCTGTAGTCTTTGAGCATTAGGCGCTGAAGGGGACGGACAGACGGACAGACGGACAGACGGACGGACGGACAGACAGACATGGCTCAATCGACTCGGCTATTGATGCTGATCAAGAATATATATACTTTATGGGGTCGGAAACGATTCCTTCTGGACGTTACACACATACACTTTTACCACAAATCTAATATACCCCAATACTCATTTTGAGTATCGGGTATAAAAAACGAAGAAATCTCCCGTCTGGCTACTGTACGTGAAGTAATAATTCATTAACAATATAACAATAATAATTATAATGATATCTATTGATGCCACTTAAGGAGATAGACAAAGGGAGGCAATGGCTTTCAGCAATCAGATCAGTTGTCAATGTACGCACCTGCAAGCTGATTCTGCCTGAGAAAAGCTCTCAGATCAGCTGAGCTTTCAGCTCTGATTTCAGCGTCGATTTCAGCTCCGCTTTCAGCTATAGTGTGCGCGAGCCCTTAAGCCTATGCAGCCGATCAGCTGTTGGCAGTTAGTTCTATAGGGAAATGTGTCGTTGTTTTTACATTTGCGGTCATTGATCTCGGGTACGGTAAGTTAGTTAAATCACTAATGAATGTAACAAAACAATAAAGGACAACACTCGAAACAAAATGACATTAAATGTGGAAGGTGTTTTGCAAGTGAATTGTGTTTTTTTTTGGTCAGCCATAAATCTATATATGTAGGTTCGTTGCGCTGCTAGGACCCCGCGATCGGGCTAGAATTGCCCTGGTACCATCGTTCGTCCTCTTGCCCACCGTCTCACGTCCCGCGCTTCTCGGCTCACACACACGCAACTGGAACGAACTCACTCGGAGAGGTTCACGTTGGACAGTCTTCTATGCAGTCGACATTCTCACGAACTCCAGTTTTCATCTCCACGAAACCTTCTGGCCCGGTTCCGGTGGGTGTATTCCGGACCGCCTATGGGCAAAAGCTTCCCTGGACTTCCGCTAGATGGCGCGTCGCCCTCAGCCCTGGCCAACTATCGCTCAGGTTGGACAACCCCCGATAATTTTAAGGGATTTCATTAAACATTAAATGGTCCTAAGTAAAATATTTTTCCCCACAATAAAAATGTATCTCTCTGAAGAAAAAAACGTTTTAAATCAACAAAGCTAATAAATCAATAATGAATTTTGAATATTGTTTTTATTGTACATTTTAACATGTAAGCTAACTAAAAAAATCTAAAATAAAAAGAAAGAAAATACATGTCTTGAAAAATAACGCCATGCAAAGCATTACATATATGTAGACTTAACCTTTGGTACATATTCATACATACATATGTACATACTTGAACAGGATGACGCACTCATGCGTGGTTTTAAAAACAGGTGATATTTTCGGTATCCTTCTCTATAAAATAATAAAAGCTTGGACATCTGACGCTGGCCTTTGCTTTTAGTGAAATACACTATAGAACAGCCAAAAATGTCTTAATATGAAAATTAATCATATTAATAATAATAATATTACAGATTCCTGGTCCAAACGACGAACAAACATTTCTTTGATTGTAAACTATTTTTGTTTTTAATTTTGTACCGCAATCAAAATTTTCTTATTCGTTCGATATGTTGTCGGTCCTACTGTTCTATATATATCAACCTTTCCTGTTTTTTGTATTCAATCCGCAGAGGCATCTGACGTACGTTACGTTATTACGAGGTAATAAAAGTAAAAAAAACATACCCTTATCCGAGATTGTGATTGATAACTTCAATCAAGAATCATATTTCTTAAAGGAGTCAATAACAAAGGAAAACATGACCGTTAACATACAAAAATAGCAAAAAATTTACTTTTGTCGATTTTAAAAGGTTTTCACGTCAAAGTTAATACGTTTTTATGTCTATTGGTTAAATTAGTTAACTTTCAATAAATTTAGAAAATATCGGGACAGAATTCTATGGAATTAATTTTTTAATTGTATTAACTATTAATGTTTTTCAGCCTGGTCACCACAAAAGTATACATTCATTGTTCTAGCTAATTTTCACCAACAAAAAAGATCACTGACTTAAATTGTCTATTTTAATGCGGAATCTAAATCGTTTTGATAAATTTTTGGTGTGAACACGCAGGGCCATAATATATATTATATAATTCAATTTTCAGAACTGCAAAGCCTGCTCGATTTCATTATACATTATTATATAGAAAACTATAAGATTTCCCCAAAAAAGGAAAACAAACAAAAATGTATAAACACAAATTTTTCAATTGGTTTCTATTGCATTCTGTTGAGTTTTTTATTTTGTGTATATATGCAGATGTAATTAAGTTCAATTAACTTATTTTTTTATAGCTGGTTAATTTATGCAATGCTTACAATCGAAATTTAGCAAAGCTGTAAATCAAAGGAAAGCAACATCGTATTACTTCAAAGTTTAGAACATTTCCGATTCCGTTTTAAAAAAAACATTGCAGGTGATGTTTTGAGGTTGTCTATATGTCGTCTATATCAATTTCATCTCCTTCCTCATCCTCCTGGGCTTTCTTACTAACGGCAACGCCAAGCCCACGTTCCAAGGATACGGCAACCTTTAATGGTTCAATGCGGGCCCGATCATCGTACTCAATCTCCACGTCAGAATCGCCAGCAGCATCATCATTATTTCCAGAGGAAGAATCTTCTTCTTCGGCATCTTTGAGCCACTGTACAAACGGCTTTACCTTCTCATGTATCTCGGTGGCAATTTTCTTGGAAACATGTCGTTTGCTCACTTTCTGTGCCCAGTCCAGAATCACTTTTTCATCGAGTATGTCCAAATCGTAAAAGATTTTGAAGATCCCGGCGACCTTGCTCATTAGCGTATTCGTATGTAGCTCGACAGTTTGCTCGATGCCGCCAATTAAATAGCGCTGTGCTTTTGGATTATTATGAGTAAAGCGAAGTAACAAGATGCGGTTTTTGCGAACGTCATTAATAATGTTCTCAGTGAACAAAAGCTCAGCGAGAACCAGCGGGGATTTGTTAACTATGTCCAATCGTTCGGCTTCGATCAGCAGCTCCTTGTGTACAGAAACATCCTCCAGCTCTCTTTTGTCACGCTTGTTTTTCACCAATTCATAAAAGATATCAATGCGTTCCTTTTCTGTCTTGTCGTAGTCCTCCGAAATTGTCATGCCCTTAGCACCATCGGTTAGATCTTGTAAGCGCGCGCGTATGGCCTCCTATATGGGTACATAAATTATGGATTCATTAATGGCAGCATTAGTTTGGTTTGAAGCAATTCATGTTTATTACCTTAGACACGTCGACGCTCCAGCCATCATCATCGTCTTCACCTATATTTTTCTCCGGAATGGCCGCGCTTATTTCAGCCTCCGTTTGGCTGGCCTGATTGGGGCCATTGCCGCCGTCCGACTCTCCGCCAGAATTGTTGGCTATTGAGTTGTTACACATGGAGCCATCAGAGTTTTCGTTCTTCTGTTTCTGCTTTTTCGAGCGTTTCCCTTCAGTGAGCGAGGAACCTTGAGCGGCTGGGTTAAGTGATGGTGGATTTTTCACAATGAATGTGTTCACTTTGTGGTTCACCTTAAGCAGACCATGGAAGCCGCATGCCTTGCAGGACTGCGAGATTGTCTGGTTCCTTGCTGATACGGTCAGATTAGTCTCTGGGTTATCGCATTCAGGGCACAAAACAAACTTTCGAATGAAGCCATCCAACAAATCCTGAAGCTTGTTGACGTCATGCGATCCATTAACAATAAACCGTTCATTCTATAAAAAGAGATTTTTTTAGTCATATTTAAATAGCATACAGCCTTCGAAAAAATATGCAGACAGCGACAAAAGAAAACCGTACTCTGAAATTTGTATACATTTGTGCTTTCCCTAGTCGGTGGTTTCCGAAAACGTTATTCTATTCGTCTAATTTTTATTTTGGGTTGTCACTAAATCATTTTCAAACAAATGTCCATAAGTATATTTCATATACTTGCAATCATATAGTTCTACGAGCCGTAATATTATTTACAAAACGTCATTAGCATCAGATGCTTTCTCACCAGGATTTTGAACCTGATCCTGAGGCTATTTCTTATAACAACACGATCTTTCCTTAACAAATAGCTAAGGATGAAAATCTGTGATATCCAGAATTTTGAAGATACGAGAAAACCGCAAACAGTATATTTTCGAAACTGTGGATGCCACAGATGTTGCGTCCTTTGTGGAGGCGAAAGGGAGCATAGCAAAATTTCGAAATAAACTTGATTCTGTGTGAGATGACAGAAACCTACAAACAAAATTTGGTTGATCTAGCTATTTTAGTCTCTGAGAACTTGGCTTTAAGCAAGACGGACAGACAGACATTGCTATATCGACTCGGCTATTGATGCTCATCAAGAATACATATAGTCTATGCGGTCGGAAAGTCTTCCTTCAGGCTGTTACACACATTCACTTTCACCACAATTTTAATAAACCCGTATACTGTTAGAGTATCGGGTACAAAACTATGCAACACCATATTCACGCTTCGAACCAAACCGACTTTTGATAGATTTAACAATTTGTAATACAAAATTTAATTGTGTAGTGTAATTAGATGAATAGAATAACATTTTCGAATACCACCGATTAGAGAAGGCAAAAATTCATGAAATTTCAGAGAGCGGCTTTTCTTAACGCTGGTGTGTGTAAAAATATGCAAATTAACATTTTTCTAATCTAACTGACAAATTAATAAAAATTAACATATTTCTCTAAAACTTTAGATAAATATACTCATTTTTTCCCCAAGACTGTATATAATCGAGATACACGTCCACTACAAATAGGACTCGAATAATTTTTTGCTTACCTTATGATCGAAAAGTGTTTGAGCGCCCAGCTCACAGCCAAAGTACTTTGTCGGATAGGTGGCCGGACGACCAATAGCGCGTGCAACTTCAGCCATATTAACCAAAACAGTCTTGATGCCGTTGCCTTTTCCTTCTACCTTTGCTTGAAGACGCGGCATTTTATATCGATAAAAGATATCTGTCACACTACGGTTAACGTTGACGGTGGCCATTTTGGAACTTTTTCGGAAAAAATATGTAAAGGCTAATGACCGTTTTTAAAAGCTTATTGTAATTGCTTGTGTTGTACGAGGACCGTCAAGGCAATTTGTTGGCTTTTTCTTTGGCTGTATAGTGATTTCTTTGCTTTTCGTTCCGTTTATAAAATTCTCATTTCTTTGTTTTATTTACGTGGCGGTGCACGTAAATACTTAAATGGGACTGAGTTGAGATCGTTATAGTCTCAGAACAGTTTGGCTTTCTGTGCCGTTTCTTGTGGCGCTTTACTGTCTTTTGGTTTTTAACGACTCGGAATGGAACATAAAGTCCTAGAGAGCTGAGTCTTCACTTGATTTTGAATTGGAGATTACGAATCAGCTTTTTCGCACCAACAATGATTTTGGGATGTGTATATTTTATTATTAATGTACGTTTTTTTCAGTATTCTCTGATTTTTTCCAGATTAATATATATACTGTAATTATTTTAGTATATATTTAAATGTATTTATTTTATATTTTTGTTATAATTAATTGGTGTTTTGTAATTTTTGTAATTATCAGAAGTCTTTTGCCACGGCAAAGTATTCGGCTCACGTGTACCTGAACGGCTGTAACTTTCGATGCCTGTTACTTGAAGTCCTGTTGAGACAGAGAATCATATCAGAACGGTTGTTTAACTTTATCATCATATTAGGTAAAAAGTGCTGCAACCCTGTCAAAGGGTTTCTCATACTTTTAGGTTTAAATTCTTGTTTTTCAATCAAGTCCCATTTTTACACCCAGAGACAAAAAAAATCCAATCAATTCCTAAAAAAAGTACACACCTATTTGGTCTTATATTATATTCATATACTTAGAAACAAATAATATCTAAAATCACACGTTTGTAACGCTTTTTCGACAAATTTGATCAAACGGAAGAAAAAATTAAAATAAAATAAAATAGAAAAATGACATTTACAACCAAAACTTATTCTTTTTCAAATGAGTTAATTTTTTTCTTGTAAACTAAAAAAAAATTCAACGTAATTCAGACCTTTTTTTAAATTAGTAATTAAACAATATTTTGTGGCACCAATCTTAGCAATGGGATCGTGTTATTATGAAACGAGCCTCAAGACTGGTTCAAAAATGTTGTTGAGATAGCATCAGAGGAGCAGCAATGCCATGTATTTGGGCTAGAATGTCGGCCAAAGGAGGCGTCTTTAATAAGAAGGTCACCTAGCAAAAAGCCACATCTGCATATTCGAATAAAGAGTGCTTGATTAAATTGGTCTAAAGAAAAATCTAATTGGGGTGAATCTGAGTGGTAATGAATCATATAAAGCTTTGCCGAAAATTATTGCATTGCAACCGTAAAGCATTATGATAAATAATGGTATGGTAGGGTATGGTGAATGTAAAAATTTATTTATTTATTTATATACAATGAGGTTAGAGTTAAAACTATTAACATAGCTTATTTAATAATGAATTTAAAAAAGAAAGATTAAATTATTCGCAGAGAAATTTTATCCAGTATGGAATCAGTTACTGAGAGAGAAGATGATTCCATCTTTTACGACGATTCTGCACCTTGTCATCGAGCACGCTCTGTAAGTGATTCTTTGATATTTTTTTATTTTAAGAATGCATTCAACGAGTTTCAATTTTTTTTCAACGACAGACAGACATGAAGCCGGAATAGGACATTAAGTACTTAGATTCGTCATCTAACAGTCCCGGCCCCAATCCGATAGAGAATGTCACTTATGACAGCCAAAATAAGACAGCGAAAGCCAAAAACATAGAGAACAAGCATAGAGTAAGAGGAAATTTTAGAAGAACTTTGTTTTTAATTATGTGAATATGACATCAGTATATACTTTGGTTAGGAATGGATTTATTGACACAATAAATAAATTGTACAAATCGGATAACATTTGTTCAAGAAGTAAAAAATGGAGTAGTAAAATACGCATGAAATATCAGAGTGCGGTTTTTTTTCCGCTGGGTGTATATACAAAGTCGAAGGGATAGCGATGGTTTACGACAAGAAGACGACGAGTCTGTTCGATGATTAGCTCGAGTCAAGACGGGGTCAGATTGAAGAAGCGGGGGTCGGCTCAAGACGGTGTCGGGTTGAAGAACTACAGATGTGCAAGAAGTAATTGCTAGATCCCGATCAAAGTCAAGGGCAGGTGTGCCAAATTGTACATGCCCTAATGCAAGCGAGAGCGCGACAGATTGATAGATATAGAGAAGGCAAAAGAAAGACGCTAGAGAACGGCTTCATAGGCTGCTGACGTAAGGGATTTATGTATGTATGCATAAATTGTACAATGTGGTACAGTTGGCAGTGCAAACAACAAACAATAATAGGGATTTACTTAACTGCTGCACCACTGGCTATAATCTATGGACTATTGATAATATCGAGCTGTTGGGTAACGCAGGATAATAAAAAAAATAAAATGATCTGTTATCATATTTAATTTCTTAGAAATATGAATTAAATTTTTTTTTTGTATTGTATTGTATTATTGTATTTATCGAATCTTCTCTCTTGGATACTTTCGACAAGTAGGTAAATCTTAATCTAATACATTTATTTAATTAATTAAAATTCATTACTTAGAGTATTATTTGATGGGGGGGAGGTCTTATCACCGGAGTCGTGTATGGCTAGCTTGCTAAGTTAAAAACTGTGCCAGCCTATTCGGACCGGCCAAGAGTTTGATCTGATACTTTACTTTTACTTAGGCGATTTCATCTTTCACAGATTCTACATTTAAGTCTTCATGAATATTTTTATTCCGTATGTACTATGGTGCCCCAGTTATAGTTCTCAGTATTTTCGATTGAGCCCTTTGGATTATTTCTTGATTACTTATGCAAGCGTTTGCCTATAGTTCGAAGTCATATGTCCAAATTGGTTTGAGAACTGCATTTTACAAAAGTACTCTGTATTCCAGTTTTATTTTAGTGGAGAACGGACGTTTATAAGCAAATTTAGAAAACTAGCTTTAAATTTGAATAGATTTCTCTTAGCTTCGATGTGTTTACGCCCAGTGAGCCGTCTATCCAAGTGGACACCAAGGTATGTTACTTCGGAATTTGTGGAATTTTGATGTTGTTCAGTTCCCTGGGCGAAATTCCCAAATAAGTGGCATAAAGTCGATTAAGGCAGATATCGAGCTGAAACTTGGTGTATTTGATAAATATAGCACTCTAAATATTATAACAAAATTTTAAGTTCATTTGACCACGCCTACCCCAATAGCCCATACATGGCAACAAGGCGTATACGTGATCACAAAGGAAAGTCATAAGAGCTATACAAAAATACTAAAATTTGAAGGGAATGGATTATTCTGTTTGTAATTTTGATGTAATAGTGGTAAATATAAAAATATAAAAAAAAAATGTTGATAAACAATTCTTATTTTGATCAAATTCTTACTTAATGCCAGGTTCTTTATTAATTTATTCTACTATTTAACTATTTCTAACAATTTACATATGTTAAATTATCATTTAGTTGTTTTGTACAGATAATTCAAACGAATATTGATTTATATCCTATAAATGCTCAATGGGATCTCGCGAAAAGGTTTGTTTTTATGTCGAGCTGCCCTCTTCTTAAAAGATATACTTGAGATGAGGGGATCTGATGAGTCCATAGATCATTGGAATACATCCGTCATTCGTATTATTTACCCGATAATTGTGTCGAGCGTGCATTGGCCGGTCACGCTTGTACAATTTATTTTACGCTTCAGACGCATTTTCCCCAAGACAGCCTACCGGCATCACTGATGCAGTTATTATTTGTGATCCATGAACTAAAATTTTATGGAGAGTTGGTGACATAGGATACCAAGAGTAATGCAACATGTATGATCTAATTCTATCTGAGAAATTTTAAAGCCCCGATTGCAAATTTGCAATTAATAGCTATTCAAATAGTATGCAGACTCTCAAGTAACTCCAAATCGAGTTATAAAATTAATGCGAATAATTTCGTATTTGAAAAAGCTTTTCTCGCAGTGTTGCCATCGTTCGAGCTTCCGCTTCCATTCTGTTTTGACTTATCCACATGAAATCCCATTTCTTACTACAATCTTCTTTGTGTGTGTGTTTTTTTTTTTGCAATCATTTCCAATTTGTCATTTTCGTTTCTTACTTGCCATTTTTTAAACCCCATTCTATATGATATTTTAAGCAGCAATTCAAAAATGCGTATCCAAGCATGAAGTGGACTTATCCCATATTGAAAATGCTTAAAGGAATTTGTATCATAACTTTCCATAAATTGTTTTGGGCCTGCACCACATATTGAACACAATTGGCAAGATTTTGTGCCCGTTAAAACGTTTAAAACTTTCCCATCTATAAGAAACATGTGAAGGTCGTATGAGACAGTGATCTTCTTTTCATTTGTTTTTTATTCGGATATCCAAATTGCTTTTTTCTGCAAGAATATGATCTTTTTTTCTTTGGCGAATTCCATTTTGAGGGGTCGGCAAAATCTTGCAGACTGCGGAGTTCTATTATTTAAGAAAATTGTTCCTTCATCGATAAGCTTCAGAGGTATAACGGTAGTAACAAACAAAGATTGATCAACAGTATCCGGTTCCTTCGTTTAAAATCTTTTTTTATACATACTTTGACCAGTTGATCCATCGTATCCGTAACTCGCAATTAATTTAATACTAGAATTTCCTTCTAAGTTAGCGAATAACTCCTCCTGTAACATTATTATGCGGCTGGCAGTGTAGTTTAACAAATCTTGCAAGGCAACTTTTGTCATAGTTTCTGTAACAGTTATTCCCTTAGGTCTCAATTGCAATTGGACATTTTGGTAGCTTGGGCATATGTCACAATAATGCTGTTTGCTTATTTGACGAATTGTATTATGTAATCGTTTGCTTAAAAAATGTTTCAGCAAAAATTCCAAAGCATCATTGGTTGTTAAAGGTATTGGTTCTAAAATATCGAGCTTTCTTAAAGCTTCAGTAGCGTCGCTTTTAGAAGTGCTAAAATTTTTAAGTACAAATGCAGTATCATTTTCATATGATTTCCTGGCTGACATTGTTGCTGCGTTAATTAAAAGTTTGTTATCGTTTTTATTACTGATTGCTAAATGGCAGATGGTTTTCGTTTTAGACGGGGCTCTGCTTCATCATAAGTTAGCTTTGGTCTACCCAATTGAAGACTTTGCGTCTCTTCTTTATTTTCCAAAACAATTTGTATGCGCATTGATAGCCACTGTGAATGCTTTTTATAAATGTGCACACATTTCGGTTGCACTTTTGCAGATTTGAAGAAATATAAATAGCAAAGCTTCTAACTTTCTTAATTTCACTAATGTTTTCGTTGGTCAGTGAGCATTCCGTCAATTGGCAAACTATCCAGTTTGCAAGCGTGGTAGAGTTTCGTCTGTTGTCAATCCATTCGTCTAGCAGCGTTGCATGACTAAACTCAAGCTGATCAAAGTACCGCAAAAGCCGCAAACAGGATTATTACTTACTTTTAATACACATTTCCTACTTTATTTTCGCATACATTATATAACGCACAAACACACAGGTTGGTTTTTACTCCACACAAGAACACATTGGTCTGGTTTTCTCTTTTTTTTTTGACAATACAAAACAATTAACATATATAACATAACACATTTTAACACAAAATGTTTTTTGTTATTCAATCTACATAACCGGGCCTTTAAAGTCCATATTTCATATTTTATTTTTGCAATGTGTGAATTTGCCAAAGTGAATAAAAATTTCGCGCCAATTTTATCGCAAGAATCAGCTGACTCATCAATTGACTTTGAAGCTTGATCAGAATGACACGGTTGCATTTTTAGCAAAAACATTTATTAATTTTTCATATATAAGGATTATACTTTGAATATATTGAAATATAATTAACATTTGGTTCAACCCCACTTATTTGGGAATTCCGCCCAGTGTGCACTGGTGGGCAAGTTTGTCTGTTTAGGGTAAAGGTGAAATGTTTGCACCAGTCTGCTAGACATTTTCCAAGGCCACGAGATGAGATGATAAGTGTTCCGTTGCTCTTGCAGGGCACTTGGAGCGACTGAGGATGGCATGATGGTATCATCTCCGAAGGTCGATGTTGTTGTAAGCATGTAAGCAAAATTATTGGTTAGTGGGAGCACAAAGCTATTTGATGCTTGATTTGGTTTGAAGACGTTTTGCCTTCTCTTTGATGTTGAGAGCCCACTACCCAGTTTCTGCACGTAACGGAGATTTACTCTCAATGGTGGACTTACACCTGACTTAGCTTCCCAAAGTAGGAATCGTTTGCTGTTTTGGGAGAGTTGCTTCATATAGTATGTTTGGGATCGGGTTTTCCCATCTTCTAGGGCTTTGCGTAGTAGATGGTTGGCTATTTTTAACCGCTCCTTCAAGGCAGGAGATCTATGTGCTTGCCATTCTCGCCAAAGCCTTTTCTTATCGCGTAGCAGCTCTTCAATATGCCTTGGAGCACGACTGCTGTTGTGAATTTGATTACCTGTAACTATTGGAGTGCAGTGTTATGCAGCAAGTAACATTACAGCCACTAATGATGCAACTAATGGGAACTAATACAGAATGGAAACTTATGTGTATATTTCGTGACTTTTATCAAATCTCTCTTTCTAGAGGTTAAACGAGGGGGAACGTTGTGAGTTGCTGCGTACACCGCAACTCTACATTTATACCCGATACTAAGTCAGTATGGCTCTCCTCCGGTAGACGCCGCGAATATTAAACGACACGACAAAGAGTGCGTGCGAGAGAGACAGAAAATCAGTCTGAGCGTGACGTCGGGCGCTGCGTAGCCAGTGCAAATTTATTTGTTCCCTTTGGCTATAAAAATGATCTGATCTCATCCAGCAACCTGATAGATATGATCATTATCTATGATTCTGCGTTTTTAGTTTTCTGGTATCTTCAAAATTGTGGATGCCACAGATTTTCGTCCTTTGGGGGGGCGGAAGGGGATGAGGCGAAATTTTGAGATATACGTTTTATAGTGAAATCTAACAGGAGTGCGGATACCAAATTTGGTTACTCTAGCGTTAATAGTCTCTGAGATTTGTGAATATCCCCAGATTTTCGTCCTTTGCGGGGGCGGAAGGGGGTGTGGCGAAATTTTGAAACAAACTCGTCGCGGTCCGATATCTTGGGAGTGTGGATACCAAATTTGGTTGCTCTAGCTTTTATAGTCTCTGAGATCTAGGCGCTAATGTTTACTCTAAGCAAGGCCGCATATGCTACGTGTGTGTTAGAGAGAGACAGGGCGAGAAAAAATGAAATTGTTTTCTTGATGCTGGCTATAATAATAATACGATCCAATTCAGATTCTGCAGTCTAAAAGATATGGTCATTCTCTACGATTCTGCGTTTTTGGTTTTCTCATATCTTTAAAATTGTGGATGCCACGGATTTTCTTTGTGTCCTTTGTGGGGGCGGAAGTGGGCGGGGCGAAGTTTTGAAATATTTTTGTAGCGGTGACATATCACAGAAGTCTGGATCCAAAACATCGTTGCTCTAGCTCTTATAGTCTTTGAGCACTAGGCGCTGAAGGGGACGGACAGACGGACGGACGGACAGACAGACAGGGCTTAATCGACTCGGCTATTGATGCTGATCAAGAATATATATACTTTATAGGGTCGGAAACGATTCCTTCTGGACGTTACACACATCCATTTTCACCATAAATCTAATATACCCCTCATTTTGAGTATCGGGTATAAAAACCTGGTCATAAAGGTGAAGTAGGATTGGCGAGTGATCCGATGATAGATCTGTTAAGTGTTCTACACGAATCTGAGCCTGCAGCACTCTTCTTGCAACTGCAAAATCAATCAAGACGGGTGGCTTCTTTGGATCTGGGGCTCAATATTTAGGCCGGCCCGGACAAATAATCTCATGCTTGTTTCGTGATGTGATTATAGCATTATATAGTTGTCTTCCTTTAGGGTTGCTGAGTCGAGATCTCCAATGGGTGTGCTTCGCATTGTAGTCACCAGGCGCTATAAAGCGGTCACCTAATAGATCGAGAATTTTACAAATTCTTCTTCAAAACCGGAGAAGCGCGGTGGGCAGTACAATGCGGCTAGGTTAAGGTTACCGCTTTGAGATTCCATATGGATTGATGTTGCCTGTAGATAAGTTGTGCAAATGATAATGTTAGTGTGTGTGTGTGTAGGAAGCTGGGTTGCATACGGTACATAAACCGCCTACAGTTTGGTCGTCGCAACTAGAACTTGAACCAATTGGACTGCGGAGTGGGTATCCTACGGTGCGCAAGGGAGGGTCTGAAGACACGGCGACAGCCTCTGATGATTGCGATGGAAGATGAGTGGCAGGCAGTTATGGTACTGTTTCTGATACTGACTTTATTAATAAAAATGATTCTTATTTATAGGTAATCAAAAGGTACAAACGTGCTGAGTCTGTAAAATATATGTTTTGTGTATTATGGATAATTTTAGTGTCTGGTGGGCAATTGCGACATTTTGATGGTCAGCAAATGCCCCGCTGTCTTCGCACTCTGCGGAGAGAGTGCATTGACAGCAGAACTCACTGCAGTGGCTAGTATGTTGTCGTGAGGTATTATATTGCATGTTACGTAGAACACTGTGTCACGGTGCCACTGTGTTATGCCGACGGGTATTATACACTATTACTTAAACATATTTCTGCAACTGAACATTCTCCCGGCCGTTGAGACTGTGTTCAACCATCGTTCAAGTCGACGGTAAACCGGCGTGCAAGGGGTATAGGGGGTGATGACATGGCTGGATCGGGATTTGATGGCCTTGGTTTCCATAGTTGATACTTCTTCCGGAAGATGAAGGCAATGATCAATAGAATTTATATTGCTAGGGCTGCATAAGCAGCGAGTTGATGATGCTGCACGGTGGTGAGATGGTGTGGCAGCTCGTGATGATTGATGGCTGATAGTTGCTGGTGTAGATCATCAAGTTCTTGAAGAAAGTCTGATGTCTGGTTCTTCAGTTGCCACATTGGTGGCGAGGGTGGTGTCTCCGGTGGGTTCACGTCACCAAACCGAGTGAGTGTAAGTCGATTTTATTTCGCTGATTGTGGTGCTGAAGGTACTGATGCTTACTTTAGTATTGCGAGCAGTGTAACCAGGGGACATGGAGAGTAGACCAGTTCCTTCCAGTGTTATGGTTGACGGAACTCCGTTGCATACTGCTTGAAGTTTAGTTGTAGAATGCGTTGCGAAGATCCATATATTTGAATGCTGAGTTTTTAGCCACACCGTGTCAGCCTTTGTGTGTGTTACCTGACACAGTGTTTCTGTTTTATTGTTAAACAGTTGAAACTCACAGCGATTGTCCACATTGAAGATCGTCTGATGGTCAAAGCAGATGAACTCCTCGTTGTGTACTTTAAGACAACGTCGGAATTCCTCTTGGGTAGTGCCCATGAACTGGTCTCGGTGGATGTTAACCGTTACTATGGTGGTTCTGAGGTCAAATAGACTCCAGCTTGTTGAATCCCAAAACGGAATTGGGATGATGCTGAAGACTTCGAGCTGAGCTGTTGAGACCAGCGGTAGCGTCAGCTTGAAGATGACGTGTTTTGCAGTCGGGGTTCCTTCGGCTCGCATGATTCTGTATAGTTGAATCACCTCCTTCGTTGTGACCGGCAGCATTTGATCTTGTGGCAAATGACCCCGTATCTGGTCTAGTTGGTCTATTAGTTGCTCGGGAGACACCAGCGTGTGGCTTATTCTCCGATGATGAATACCGATTAGGACATCAGATATGTCGGACTGCATTCGTTGGAGAGTTGTTGTGAGCAGCGTTAATTGTGCTATTAGTCCTAAGTACGCTTGAGTCAGATGATCGCTGTGATACGACCCTCTTTCTCGGTTGATAGTAGCCATATGCTGTTCCAAAATTTTTAGGCGATTATCAGTTGTTACTTTGTCTTTTCTGACTACGTTTATTGTCGCGTCGACAATTGATGTTTGGTTTTGGAGCAGATGTAGTAGAAAGTCTTCATTGGTTTTCACTTTCTCAATTACTTGAGTCATCTCTTCTGCGTATTTTGCGTCGAGAACACCAAAAAGACTGCTTGCTACATTTCCTATGATGTCCAGCGGCGATCTGCGTTTTCGAGAGTTTTTCATTAAAACGCTTCCTGCTTGTAGCTCGTTATACACATGTTGAAAGTGTTGAACTATGGAGTTACATGCCGGAACATTTTTTAATTCAGGGCACAGACATTAGTTGCATATCCTTCCAATATGGGTCCAAGTCATTGTATACAAGCTTTATGCCGAGCTTGCAATTCTTGGAGGTATTCTGTAGACCATTGTTTCCAGAATGAATGCTTTAGGCGCGATACCAATTCCCAGCGCTTGACCAATGTTCTTCCTTGGTCATCAGCATTGACGTCAGGAGGCGTTGTCAATGGTTCACCAATCAAGAAGTGTCCTGGGGTGAGCGCTATTGTATCAGTGGGATCATTTGACATTGGAGTGATGGGTCGAGAGTTGAGAATTGCTTCAATTTCGATTATCACTGTGTTTAGTTCTTTAAATGTCAATGAGGCTGTGTTGGTGGTTGTTTTCAACAGCCTTTTTGCTGATTTTACCGCCGCTTCCCAGAGGCCGCCAAACGATGGGGCCCTGGGAGGAATGAATTTAAAATCCACTTTTTTTTTGTTGCAATGATTCGTGATCAGAGCACTTGCCTTTGAGCTGCATATAGAGTCTTCTAATTCTTTAAGCTGGTTGTTTGCACCCACAAAGTTCGTTGCATTGTCGCAATGAATAGTTTGGCACTTCCCACGTCTGCTTAAGAATCGACGCAGGGCGGCCAAGAATGCATCTGTGGTCAGGTCGCTTACCAGCTCCAGGTGTACTGCCTTTGTGGAAAAGCAGCAGAACACGGCGATATATGCCTTATCTGGATCGAGATTGGTCCACAGTAGTCGACTGCTGGGAGTCGTTGTGCTGGGAGATTGCCCATGATCTGGTGCATCAGCTTTGGTCTAGCCTTGGTGCATCTAACACAGCTGTGGATGATGCTTCTAGCCATTGTCTTGTCATTGATAATCCAATATTGTTGTCTTGCGATTGCCCTTAATGCTTGAGCACCACAATGCATGTTCTCCTCATGTAGCTCCCGCAAAATCATTTTAACGATTGGGTCATTGTAAGGCAGCAAAACTGGGTGTTTTGCGTTGTATGGAAGTAGGGCTTCTTCAAGTCTACCACCAACTCGGATGAGCTCATCGTCTCCTAGGAAGGGAGATAACGATATGATCGAGCTCTTTCTATCCACAGTCTTATATCGTTGGAACTGTTTTAACTCTGCTGTAAACTCGACTTGTTGTATGGTTCGCAGGATTATAGTGCGGGCGTGAGTCAGTTCTTCTGCGCAGAGCGTCGTGGTGTTCGCTCTGTTGGTTTTGTAGCAGAAGCGTAACATATAAGCCACAATGCGTTGCAGTTTGTGAAACGAGTTGCTATGTCTGCAAGTATATAATTCATCCCCAAGTGCGCTGGGTGTGATTGGCAAGCTTACTTGTTTAGCCTTTCTCTCAAGATTGCTGGGTTCTATGTTGGGTGCCTTCGTCCAGTTGTCTCGAGATCCGTGCAAGAATAGTGGTCCATATAACCACAGATTGTGATCTGCCAGCCTGCTTGCTGCGATTCCTCTTGACAGGACATCGGCTGCGTTGTTGGCCGATGACACGTGACGCCATTGTGACTGGTTTGTTAATGCCTGGATTTTGGCGATTCGATTCGCCACAAAGGTATGGTATGTTGATGACGATGCGTTTATCCAGGATAACACAACTGTGGAATCACTCCAAAGCCATCCTGAAACCGTGTTAATGTCCATGTGCAGATCCTGTCGGACTCGATTTGTGAGCTCGGCACCGAGGACTGCAGCACAAAGTTCTAACCGTGGTAGCGATTGTTTGGCTGTCGGCGCCACACGTGATTTCGAACAGAGCAGTCTTACTGACACTTGGTTGTTTTTGTATGTAGCGCGTACATATACTGCTGCGCCATATGCTCGTTCTGATGCATCTACAAACGTATGGAGTTCTTGTGTAACTGGAATTTTTCCATCGTAGATATGCCGGGGAATTTGCATTTTGTTCAAAGTTTGTAAGTCGTCCCGGTATTCTTTCCATTCGGTTTGGTGTTGCAATGGTAATTCGTCATCCCAATCCAGTTTGAGCTCCCAAAGTTGTTGCATGAAGATTTTTGCCTTGACTACCACTGGTGCAAAGAGTCCTAGTGGGTCAAAGATTTGGGCCAGTTCGGAGCATACCACCCGTTTGGTGATGCGTGTAGCCTGGCTTTTCTGTGTTCGTCCACACAATGTATCCTTCTTTGGCATCCAGATGAGACCCAGAGTGTTCACGCTGTAGTGCTCTAGTGTCTCTCCTAGTTTTACATCGGTTACAATATCCTCTTTGGGGATTCCTTGGAGAAGTTGCTCATTGTTGGAGCACCACTTGCGCAATTTGAATCCGGACGGTAGTAATATCTTATTTAGTTCTTGTCGAACATGAATTGCCTCTGGAATCGTGTTTGCTCCAGTTAGACAGTCGTCAACATAGAAATCGGTTTTTAATGTTGTTGATCCGACTGGTAGTCTGTCTTTGTATTGTATTGCCAAATGATCCAGACATTTCGTTGCTAGGAACGGAGCAGCTGTTGTCCCATATGTTACTGTTTTCAGGCGGTAGTACCTGATCTCTTCGGATGGATTGTTTCTCCAGACTATCATCTGATGGAATTGATCCTCCGGGTTCATCCACACTTGCCGGTACATCTTTTCTATGTCCGCTGTGAACACGTACTTATGAATCCGAAATCGTAGCAGAATGGACATAAGTTCGCTCTGAACGGTGGGTCCCGCCTGCAGAATGTCGTTCAAAGATTTCCCGCTTGTGGATTTGCATGAGGCATCGAATACTACCCGAAGCTTTGTGGTGGTGCTCTCAGGTTTGAGTACACAATGATGTGGAATGAAGTAGTGCCTTTTGGGAACTTTTGATGCTGGGACAATCTTCATATGTCCTAGTCGTTCATACTCTTCCATGAAGTCCACATAACTCTTCCAAGTTTCTGTTGAGCTTCGCCGCTCCAACGCTAGGAATCTTTTTGTTGCGGTTTCCAACGACTCCCCCAGGGCTGAAGGGTGTTCGGAAAATGGGAGCTTTACAATAAAGCGGCCGTCTGAAGCTGTCTGAAGATTTTCTATAAAATGAGCTTCGCATCGTGCCTCCACTGGAGTGCGTGGTTTGTCTTCCGTCTCTAGATTGTCCAGAGTCCAGAATCTTTCCATGAGCTCGTTTACTCCCGTTGCACAAATGGGTGAGGACTTGTGGGCAGATTTGACTTTTCCTGCCACAATCCATCCCAGTTTCGTGTTTTGTAGCAGAGGGCCTCCTGTCCTTAGCTGCTGTTGATCTGGTAGCAGCAGCGAGTAATAATGCTCGGCTCCGATTAGCATGTCGATTTTGCCTGGCGTATGGAAGTTTGGATCTGCCAGTGAGATCCTGCTTGGTATGTTTAAGCTCTCTGGATCGAGTGCCTGAGCTGGTTGGTCAGCTATTATCTGTGGTAATACGAACGCTTCAATTCTTTGCGTAAAACCATTGTGAAGGGATTTCATGAGCACATTTACTCGTGCTCTGCTGGTCTTTGATTGACCTCCAATTCCTTCGATCCGCAATGTTGTGTCTTTTAGTTTGAGTGACAACATTGATGTCATTCGTTCAGAGATCAAGTTTATCTGTGATCCTGAATCTAGCAGTGCTCTGAAATTAGCAACCTGCCCGTTGTTGGCTTCTACTGCCACCTTTGCTGTGGCCAGAAGATTGTAACTATTGTTACTTGCTGCACCAACCGTCGGAGCTGCGCCTGATGCTGTTTCCAAATGTAGCATCGTGTTGTGCTTCTTGTCACACTTGAAGCAGTTTCGACCAGGGCATGCGTTTGTTTTGTGATTTGTTCTAAAACAATTAACGCACATTTTTTGTTTTTGTACCCAATTTAGTCGTTCTGATGGAGATTTGGAGCGATATTCTTCGCATCCGTAGAGCCAATGGCTTGCTTTCTTGCAGAATGTGCATAAGGGTGCTCGCGCTCTTCCTGTGTTTGCTGATGCACATGTCGTGCCTTTTAGCTCTCTCCTTGATGCTGGTTGCTTCTTACTGGTTCCTAGAACCCGAATTCTTTGCTCCAAGAACTGAAGCATCGTATCCAGCGCCTGAATGTCCTTTGAGCTTCCCAATGATTGCTCATACAAGGCCTTATTTGTTACATCCAGTTTGTTTCTGATAATGGCAATCAATATCGGATCCCATGTAGATATATTGATGCCCAATCCCTTTAGTGATGCAAGGGATTCTTTGGTTGTTATATACAACTCTTTTAATGACTTGGGATCGTCATTAATTGTTTGGTGATTGAGGAAGCGGTTCAGTACCGTTTTTGAAACATCTCTGGGATTTGTTGTATGCGTCAACTAGTATTTCCCAAGCGGCTTCATAATTTTCTTCCTTTAGATCGATATGTCGAATCAATCTTTCTGCCTCGCCGGTAACGGTGGTTTTAAGATACCACATCTTTTTCACCGTAGGCATGTTGGTCTCATGCACCATGCATGAGAACAGATCGAAGAACTGGGTCCATTTTAATAGATCCCCATCAAACTTTGGGATGCTGATGCGTGGAAGCTGCACGTTATCCGTGTTTGGTGGGGCTGATTTTGCCAATGCTCTTTGGACCTTACTTTCCAGTGTTAGGTAGGATTCCATGTCATATCCTCCTTCCACTGGGTCCTCGTATTCCTGATGAATTGTGAAGTGGACTTCCTGCGCTTGAGTCCATAGTGATTTAATCAAATCACTTGATGTGCGTCCTTCCGCCTCTGAAAGCTGTTTCAGATTGCGTTTAACGGACTCTACTATGGCCTTTTGTCGGCGACATAGTGAAAGAAGTTTGCTGTAATCCTTTGCGGACTGCTGGATCAGACCGCTTTCTTTGGTAGCTACCGGAGGGAGGAGCTCACGTCGGGGTCACCAAATGTTAGTGTGTGTGAGTGTGTAGGAAGCTGGGTTGCATACGGTACATAAACCGTCTACAGTTTGGTCGTCGCAACTAGAACTTGAACCAGTTGGACTGCGGAGTGGGTATCCTACGGTGCGCAAGGGAGGGTCTGAAGACACGGCGACAGCCTCTGATGATTGCGATGGAAGATGAGTGGCAGGCAGTTATGGTACTGTTTCTGATACTGACTTTATTAATAAAAATGATTCTTATTTATAGGTAATCAAAAGGTACAAACGTGCTGAGTCTGTAAAATATATGTTTTGTGTATTATGGATAATTTTAGTGTCTGGTGGGCAATTGCGACATTTTGATGGTCAGCAAATGCCCCGCTGTCTTCGCACTCTGCGGAGAGAGTGCATTGTCAGCAGAACTCACTGCAGTGGCTAGTGTGTTGTCGTGAGGTATTATATTGCATGTTACGTAGAACACTGTGTCACGGTGCCACTGTGTTATGCCGACGGGTATTATACACTATTACTTAAACATATTTCTGCAACTGAACAGATGATAACAAATGCGACGCTTGATCAGAATTCCAGTACCTCCATGAGCCTTTACATCAGAATGACTTGTCGCATAGAAGTTGTAGCCATTGAGATGAAAATAATTTTTGTTAGTTAGGTGAGTCTCGGATATGAGCATGGCGCAAAGATCATATTGATCGAGAAACTGCAACTGCTGCGAAATGCCATTCGTAGATAGATATATTAAGAAAAACCATTTAAGTAAATTTCTGTTTGATTAGGAGCTCGAGGAGATTTTAATTGCGCAAAAGATTCTGCATCGTTTGTTGTATTGCCGCCATTGTGTTTGTTATAGTTATCACTATTGATTTAATTCCACTAGGCAATCGGGATGTATTTGCAGAAGTATGTTGGGTATCAATTTCTAGTCATTGCTGCGATGCCTGATGCTTCATTATTCCTGCTGTGGTTTGTTAAAGTTTTTGTTTGGAGACTGAGGCGTACGATTAGTTCGTGTTATTTAACGCCTTAGCAAATAAACTCCTGGGTGGTAGTTGATTGTATATATAGCAAGTTTTGTCGGATTATATATTTTATATTTTATATACCGACCAACCCCTATAGTTGGCAGCGTGGTTTCCTTCACAGTTGCTACATTTTTTGGCAGATGTATGAGCTTATTTAATTTAATTTAAGAATCAATTTAAATTTAAAATATTTGCCTTATTTCGCAAAAGGATTTGCGTCCTCCACCACAATTTCAGAAAATAAATTGAAAGCAGATCGACCAATTTGTACATGTCGTTTTCTATGCACACGTACAAAAATACATACAGTGGAGAGCACGTGTGCATACATGCTCATCACTTTTCAGTTTAAACGCCTGTACAACTTTTAAAATTGCGTGTGATTTTTTTCTCATGGATTCTTTACTTTAGTGAGAAAGAAAAAAAAACAATCATTTTAATTCGAATAGATTCTTCTCATTAAGAGATTTTAATTTTTTTCAAAAAATTCCATGTATCAACTTTTTACGTTTCAAATTTTTTACATTAATAATTTTTTAAATATATTTTTTACAAAGGTCCCTAGCTTTTATCACCTTCCGAATAAGTTTTGGCATACTCTCGACTAAATTTAGTATGTGCTTGCAAGGTTTTATGCGCCACTCTGACTTCACGCGCTCCCAAAAACTCATCCAATCCCTTTGATGAAGACACATACTTTCCAATGTTTTTTAAGCAGAGCCCATCGATGTTCAATGGGATTTAGATCTGGGCTATTGAGCAGGCCACTGGATTAAGTGAAAATTATTGGGACGATTTTTCCGAATTTAGCCGTGTGCTTCGGGTTATCGTCTGGCTAGAAAGTGACCTTGGATATGGGGTAGACACATTTGTCTATCAAATTTGACAAATTGGCTTCTAAAACGTGAAGATAATATTCTTTCTTCATTATTCCATCGATTTTAACCAATTGGACAAAGTTCCATGATTGCACGCTCTACAGACGATCGGCCTGACAGCGGCAGTTAACCAGAAAAAACCCGCCTTTGTTTTTGATGTCGACAAATAACCGTAAACCGCGAACAAACGTTACAGTACAGTGTGGATTCAGTAAGTTTTTACCGATGCCACGCCATGCAATATACACCAAAATGGTAAGTAAATCGCTGTACTTGTTCTCGTGGAATACATAATACAAAAAATAGCACAAACAAGATGCATTTGTTCTCCGCTCGATTGCTTGCTGCGTGGTTTTTTGTTCACTTCTGTTCAAGTTGCTTTAAGATGCATTTGAGAAAATGTCGTTTAAAATCAAATAAAAAGTAAGAAATAAACAAACTAATAACTGATTTGGCAACACTGTCAGCACTATCCTTTCAATTGTTGTTATTTTGCTGTGTTTAGGGAAAAGAAGAACAAGAAGAACGAAAAACCCAAGCAATGAACGAATGCATAGAGTACGCATGCAAAAAGTCGGTTTATTCGAATTTTCGGTTCTGTTCGGTTGTATTCATTTAGGTTTGCGCATTCATTTATTATCAATCATACAATTTAATGTTAACAAATATGAAGCCAACACATTCTTGCATTCATAACTCGCATAACTCAATTCGTTGTGTGCGTCGCACTCCTTCAACTCTATTCAATTCGAATGTTGCTGGACTTTTGTTTTGAATGGAGCCATGCAGACCTCTAGTAAGTAACGACACATACATCATACATCTAAAATAATATGATGAGTAATAACCATCTGAGTAGCTACTATAATGTTTATGAATAGAATGACACAGCCTGTTGGCAAATTGGAAAGCAATTGCAGAAAAAATGGTAAAAAAGAAAATTTGTGAGTTTGTTAATATAATGAATATTGTCATTATAAAATGTAAATCGAAATAAATATGTACAGGGTGCGCCATCTTTTAGTACGGTATGGAAACATCGAATAACCTTAAAAAAATAACCGATTTCCATAAGTGATGTATTTTTTATTTTTTTGGTTTGGTTATTTAAAATATATATTGAAACTATGTTTTGAAAACTATAACAATTAAGTGGCCGACGTCTATTGTAAATAACCAAAACAAATAAAAATACCTCACATTTGTAATTTGTATTATTTTTAATTCATTTTTAAAAATGCCGCGATCAAGACGATCAAATCTTTACCGATAAAGCCGTAAATTAAGAAGGATACGAAATATAGGGAATGAACCTATGAATGAGCGCCGTGTGGATTTGGCTCGACTTCGTGCTTCTCATACACAAGAGAAAAGCGAGGCAAGTAGACTTATCAAGAGCTGATTTCAATTGAGCAGCGTTTCGATACAATTGCAGCACCGATTACTGCTTGCATCCTTGCGTTTTTATTGGGCCAATACACATTGTTTGCGAATATTGTGGCGTATTGAAGTTTTCCGGAGAAACGGATTGTCCCGCCTTAGTGGAAAAGTCAAATTGCCATTATTGACTCCGCCACCTGAGCCATTGCGTTTACTGCTTTGTCCCGAAACACCCGAATTACGTAATTTTCTTGCAAACATTTAAAAATACAATGGTTGTTTCCAAATGACCTCATTTGAAACAAAAATTATCGATGAACAAGGATTTAATCCGAAATTCAAGATACAAGGAGAGATTCATCGAATTGCATCCTCTCGAAGATGCACAGCATAATTTTGTACATATATTCTTCATGGGAAACATGGAAGAACAACTTGATCGATGTCAAGAGATAAATGCAGCAATGAAAAGAGCAAAAAAGGTCTGCAGCAACTACTTCATGAACATCATGCGTTGGTCAGGCTGTTCCAGAGTGCATTGGAGCACATGCCAAATGATGACTAAAAAGTAGTGATCAGAGCGGATAAACGACTATCTGGAGCACACGAACGCACATTTAATGCTCCATCAATAAATGAAGTTGCTATCCTGCTTGTTGGTAAAAAAACATGGAAAGACGTGATATTGTGATTGTACATCGCGATACTGGGCCACAGCAAAAAATATCTGAAACACATCGTTCATATGACACGTTGCAGTACCCGCTCATGTTGTGGCAAGGAGATGATGGATATTATTTTAATATCAAAATGATAAATTCATTGAATGAAGAAACTACAAAGAAAGTTAGCTCGTTTGATGATTTTGAAAAATGCCGACAACTTTTTGCTGCGGTTTCATCGATTATTATAGCAGTATTCCGTCGATATGTACGTCAAAATAGAAACGGAACGTTTAACTTTTATTAGGCTAAAGCAAGCCAAATTGAGTTCTGAAGAGTATTTACATTTACGTGACGCAATTGGTACTGAAGGAAGTGCAGCTAATATCGGTAAAAAAAACTATTCTGCCGGCGACGTATACTACCTCAACGTCATATGCATGAATATGGGCAAGATGCAAGAATATACATATGTTCGTCATTACGGTCGGCCAGATCTCTTTATTACTTTTACCTGTAAACCAAAATTGTTCGTTCAATTGCTGCTTCCCAGGCACAACATCACAGCACCTGCATTCAAGCAAAAAATGAGGTACCTGATTAACTATATTGTTAAAGAACGCGTCTTTCGAAATAATCAAAGCTGGATGTATTCAATCGAATGGCATGCCACACGCGCACATTCTTATTTGGTTAATGAAAAGAATTCAACAAGACCAAGTAAATGATATCATATGTGCTGAGATTCCCGATTACTAAGCCGATCCAGACCTACATGATGTCGTAATTAAAATATGATTCATGGACCGTGTGACGCCATTAATCGTCAATCATCTTGCATGGTCGACGGCAAGTGTTCCAAACGATATCCACAGAAATTAACGGCGCAGACCGTCACTGAAAATGGCGGTTATCCACTGTATCGGCGTCGATCACCTGATGATAACGGTCAAACTATCACAGGGAAAAAAAAAATTTCGTTGTCGACAACAGTTGGATGTGCGTTCTTGGTCGTATGTATACAGTTCATCCAAAGAATGATGAATGCTTCTCTTTGCAGTTGCTGCTTGATAATATGCGTTGCTCAACGTCATTTAAGTAACTACGCACTGTGAATGGAACAATATTCCCAACATATCGGGCTGCCTGTGAAGAACATAATTTACCAGAAAACGATACAAATTAGGACATGACAATCGAGGAAGCTATTATCTCTACATTTCCAAGTCAGATACGCATATTATTTGCTATCATTATTTCGACATGCTCTCCTCCGAACCCACCGAATACAAGGATAATAAGTCAGAAAATATTTTGTATTTCGTGTAAGTTTCAGAAACCCCGATCTTGAAATGAATGAGGAGATACATAACCAAGCTTTACTATTGATTGTAGACATGTGTTACTTCATATGCGGTAGTTTATTACTCAGCTTAGGAATGCCAGCGCCGAATCGTGAAAAGAATGACGCATTTAATCGAGAACTGAATTTAGCTGTTCAAAAAAATGTACCCCTGTTGAATCCCCAACAAAAACTGGTAAGACATTCCTCAGGTCAATAGTTTTAGCCACTATTCGTGGAAGATCCAATATTGCTTCTTCTGGAATAGCAGCCATATTGTTACAAGGATGCCGTACGGCTCATTTAGCATTAAAATTACCGGTAATTATTGAAAATATTGAAAAAAACTTCGCAAAGAAAAAATTTTGTTCAGCATCAAAAATCATCATCTGGGACGAATGCACAATGGCGCATAACCGAACATTGAAAGATCCAACCGCTTGCATAAAATCAAAAAATTTATTTTGCTATGTGAAGAAACTTCAGCTGACAACAAACATAAGGGCTGCACTGCAAAATGAAAAGCAGATGTGCTGAAGATTTTTCAGAGCAATTTCTGATTATCGGTAATGGTCGAGCAACTGTCGAGGAATCGAGCGGATTAATTTCATTTCCTCCGAATTTCTGTAACTTTATCACAACAAAAGACGAGCTCATTAACAAAGTATTCCCAAATATCATTTCCAACTACAAAAATAATTATTGAGTGAGCGAGCAATTTTAGCGGCTAAGAATAAAGATGAAGGTGACATAAACTACATAATTCAGATCGAGATCATTGGTTTGGATCCATTTATTCAAATCTATTTATTGTGTTACAAATGAAGATTGAGGCACCAACTATCCACCTGATTTTGTCAACTCTTTGGATGTCCCAAGGCGCACAATTGACACCTAAAGATTGGTTGGAAACATAAACCAACCAAAACTGTGCAACGGTACGCGTTTGTTGGTAAGAAAATTTATGAGAAATTTGATTTACACGACGATACTTAAAAGAAAATTCGAAGGTTCTCTTTCCCAGGATTCCGATGATCCCAACGGCTATGCCGTTCGAGTTTAAAAGACTTCGATTTCCGATACGTATTGCATTCGCCATTCGACTATTAACAAATCACAAAGCCAATCCTTGAAAATATGTGGTCTGAATTTGGAAAATTATTGTTTTTCCCATGGCCATTTATATGTGGAATGTTCACGGGTCGGAAGACGATCTGCGTTGTTTGTTTTTACGCCTGAAACGTTGTAAGTTGCTGCTGCGACCGCAACTGGCTCTCTTAAACGACACGAAAAAGAGTGCGTGCGAGAGAGACAGAAAACGTGTCTGAACATGTCGTCGGGCGCTGCGTAGCCACTGCAAATTAATTTGTTCCTTTTGGCTATAAAAATTATCCGATCTGATCCAGATTCAGCAATCTCATAGATACGGTAATTCTCTATGAATGTGCGTTTTTAGTTTTCTCGTAACTTCAATATTGTGGATGCCTCAGATTTTCGTTCTTTGCGGGGGCGGAAAGGGGTCTGGCGAAATTTTGAATTTGAATTTTGATATCACAGGAGTGTGGATCGAAAATTTGCTTGCTCTAGTTCTTATAGTTTCTGAGATCCTTGAACTCACATTTTTCAATAATAATTCTAGATTCTATATAATAAAATAAAGTGTGTGATCGTCGATCACGCCAATATTCAGGTTTTTCTTCACTTCTGCTACCGCCGAGGGATGCTCTGCGATCGAAAGAGGAAAGTAGCAGTTGGACTAAAAGATCCAAAAGCAGAGACAGATGTAATTTTGCAAAAAATTTAAGGAAGAGCGAAAGACATATAAATCTTTCTGTTAAGTGTCATGCGCTGAAAATTGTGCAATTCGCTTTTAATTCTAGGCACAGACGTATGATATGTAATTAATATTATTGCGCATATATATGTATATAACACCAACGAGGGAGAACGTTGTGAGTTGCTGCTGTCATTTAGTCAGTATGGCTCTCCTCCGGCAAACGGCGCTAGCATTGAACGAAAAAGAGTGCGTGAGAGAGAGACAGAAAATCAGTCTGAGCGTGACGTCGGGTGCTGCGTAGCCACTGCAAATTGATTTGTTTTTGGCTATAAAAATTATCCAATCTGATCACGACTCAGCAATCTGATAGATAGGTAATTTTCTACAATTTTGCGTTTTTTATATTGCGCATCTTATATTTAGCGAGGAGCATAGGAACTGGACCACGGAAGATTGCAAAAATGCAATTGGGTCAGATATAAAATAAACCGTTTTATTTTCGAAATGATCGAAATGAAAACTACTGATACTGCTCATGTGGAAAGCTGAAAAATCATCAGGTCAAGGAAACAATAAAGCATGGACGAGGCAGCCTGACGGTGTAGGGCTGCTACACTTGGTGGAACGTTCTACAATTGATTAAAATCGATAGAATAATGAAGAAAGAGTATTATCTTGATATTTAGGAACCCATTTTGTCAAATTTTATAGACAAATGTGTTTTCCCCATATCCGAGATCACTTTCCAGCAAGACGGTAGCCCGACGCACACCGACGCACAGTGGCCTGCTCTGTTTAAAAAACATTGGAAAAGTACGAGTCTGCACCAAAGGGATTGGGCGAGTCTTTGGGAGCGCGTGAGGTCGGAATGGCGCATGATACCTTGCCAGCACCTACTAAATTTAGTCAAGAGTATGCCAGTACTTATTTAAACAAATATTTAAAAAAAAATTATTAAAGTAAACAAATTTGAAACGTGAAAATGTGGATACATGCTCTTTTCTTGAACAAATTAAAATCTCTTAAGGAAATGGATCTCTTTGAATTGAAAAGATTGTCATTTTTCAATCTCACTAAATTAAAGAATCTTAAAAAAAAAAATCACAAGGATTGATGGACCAACTGATTGACTTGCTGACATGTCCAAAAGCAAAAGCACAGCAAGACAGAAAACACAAAAAAGGAAATCAAATCTCCGCCCAGATGGGTTCAATTAACGCTAATTTAAAATGCGAACATACATAAATGGGTAGAAGGCTTCCAATTCCAGATACCCCAGAAAAGGGAAAATTCCCAGCCAATTTTCCACATGACCCCCATCAAAATTTCGTTGTCAGCGGTTCAAGGCCTGACACTTGAAAGGACAACAACTTCTGCCTGTCGTCCAAACACGCTTTGATTGGGGACAATAACTGAATCAAATCGAAGGGGAAAAGGGTTTGAACAACAGAGGTCGAAGTTCACCAAATGGTATATAGGAAAAACACTAAAAATAAATGTTTATTTTAATGCTAGTGAAAATGTTGAAAAAATTGATATTTCTAGGCATTTATAGAATTTCCTCTAAATATTTTTTTCAGAGCAATTTCTGATTATCGGTAATGGTCGAGCAACTGTCGAGGAATCGAGCGGATTAATTTCATTTCCTCCGAATTTCTGTAACTTTATCACAACAAAAGACGAGCTCATTAACAAAGTATTCCCAAATATCATTTCCAACTACAAAAATAATTATTGAGTGAGCGAGCAATTTTAGCGGCTAAGAATAAAGATGAAGGTGACATAAACTACATAATTCAGATCGAGATCATTGGTTTGGATCCATTTATTCAAATCTATTAATTGTGTTACAAATGAAGATTGAGGCACCAACTATCCACCTGATTTTGTCAACTCTTTGGATGTCCCAAGGCGCACAATTGACACCTAAAGATTGGTTGGAAACATAAACCAACCAAAACTGTGCAACGGTACGCGTTTGTTGGTAAGAAAATTTATGAGAAATTTGATTTACACGACGATACTTAAAAGAAAATTCGAAGGTTCTCTTTCCCAGGATTCCGATGATCCCAACGGCTATGCCGTTCGAGTTTAAAAGACTTCGATTTCCGATACGTATTGCATTCGCCATTCGACTATTAACAAATCACAACGCCAATCCTTGAAAATATGTGGTCTGAATTTGGAAAATTATTGTTTTTCCCATGGCCATTTATATGTGGAATGTTCACGGGTCGGAAGACGATCTGCGTTGTTTGTTTTTACGCCTGAAACGTTGTAAGTTGCTGCTGCGACCGCAACTGGCTCTCTTAAACGACACGAAAAAGAGTGCGTGCGAGAGAGACAGAAAACGTGTCTGAACATGTCGTCGGGCGCTGCGTAGCCACTGCAAATTAATTTGTTCCTTTTGGCTATAAAAATTATCCGATCTGATCCAGATTCAGCAATCTCATAGATACGGTAATTCTCTATGAATGTGCGTTTTTAGTTTTCTCGTAACTTCAATATTGTGGATGCCTCAGATTTTCGTTCTTTGCGGGGGCGGAAAGGGGTCTGGCGAAATTTTGAATTTGAATTTTGATATCACAGGAGTGTGGATCGAAAATTTGCTTGCTCTAGTTCTTATAGTTTCTGAGATCCTTGAACTCACATTTTTCAATAATAATTCTAGATTCTATATAATAAAATAAAGTGTGTGATCGTCGATCACGCCAATATTCAGGTTTTTCTTCACTTCTGCTACCGCCGAGGGATGCTCTGCGATCGAAAGAGGAAAGTAGCAGTTGGACTAAAAGATCCAAAAGCAGAGACAGATGTAATTTTGCAAAAAATTTAAGGAAGAGCGAAAGACATATAAATCTTTCTGTTAAGTGTCATGCGCTGAAAATTGTGCAATTCGCTTTTAATTCTAGGCACAGACGTATGATATGTAATTAATATTATTGCGCATATATATGTATATAACACCAACGAGGGAGAACGTTGTGAGTTGCTGCTGTCATTTAGTCAGTATGGCTCTCCTCCGGCAAACGGCGCTAGCATTGAACGAAAAAGAGTGCGTGAGAGAGAGACAGAAAATCAGTCTGAGCGTGACGTCGGGTGCTGCGTAGCCACTGCAAATTGATTTGTTTTTGGCTATAAAAATTATCCAATCTGATCACGACTCAGCAATCTGATAGATAGGTAATTTTCTACAATTTTGCGTTTTTTATATTGCGCATCTTATATTTAGCGAGGAGCATAGGAACTGGACCACGGAAGATTGCAAAAATGCAATTGGGTCAGATATAAAATAAACCGTTTTATTTTCGAAATGATCGAAATGAAAACTACTGATACTGCTCATGTGGAAAGCTGAAAAATCATCAGGTCAAGGAAACAATAAAGCATGGACGAGGCAGCCTGACGGTGTAGGGCTGCTACACTTGGTGGAACGTTCTACAATTGATTAAAATCGATAGAATAATGAAGAAAGAGTATTATCTTGATATTTAGGAACCCATTTTGTCAAATTTTATAGACAAATGTGTTTTCCCCATATCCGAGATCACTTTCCAGCAAGACGGTAGCCCGACGCACACCGACGCACAGTGGCCTGCTCTGTTTAAAAAACATTGGAAAAGTACGAGTCTGCACCAAAGGGATTGGGCGAGTCTTTGGGAGCGCGTGAGGTCGGAATGGCGCATGATACCTTGCCAGCACCTACTAAATTTAGTCAAGAGTATGCCAGTACTTATTTAAACAAATATTTAAAAAAAAATTATTAAAGTAAACAAATTTGAAACGTGAAAATGTGGATACATGCTCTTTTCTTGAACAAATTAAAATCTCTTAAGGAAATGGATCTCTTTGAATTGAAAAGATTGTCATTTTTCAATCTCACTAAATTAAAGAATCTTAAAAAAAAAAATCACAAGGATTGATGGACCAACTGATTGACTTGCTGACATGTCCAAAAGCAAAAGCACAGCAAGACAGAAAACACAAAAAAGGAAATCAAATCTCCGCCCAGATGGGTTCAATTAACGCTAATTTAAAATGCGAACATACATAAATGGGTAGAAGGCTTCCAATTCCAGATACCCCAGAAAAGGGAAAATTCCCAGCCAATTTTCCACATGACCCCCATCAAAATTTCGTTGTCAGCGGTTCAAGGCCTGACACTTGAAAGGACAACAACTTCTGCCTGTCGTCCAAACACGCTTTGATTGGGGACAATAACTGAATCAAATCGAAGGGGAAAAGGGTTTGAACAACAGAGGTCGAAGTTCACCAAATGGTATATAGGAAAAACACTAAAAATAAATGTTTATTTTAATGCTAGTGAAAATGTTGAAAAAATTGATATTTCTAGGCATTTATAGAATTTCCTCTAAATATTTTTTTCGAATGCGGATTCAAAATATCACAAAACGGAGAGCTTGTTCAGGCGGATATTCGGTTTTCAGAGGGAGAAATAGAAACCCATTTGTAGACACACTTAAGCATCTCAGGAGCGCCTCCTAATGCCTCACACAATTAAATTAAATAACACCATAATTAATTACCGGCCACACAAAAACACTCGGGCCAAACACGAGACTTGATTTGCTGGCCACCAGGAAGGTGCTAAAGTCCAGCCCCATATATTATGGATGCGGGTGCGGGTGTGCGTGAGCGAAATAAAGAATGATTTATGGCGCTAAGCTAACTAAAGTTTCGCTCAGTTTTGTTTCGTTCTACGCATGTTCTTGTTCTCTTAAATGCAGTAAATGTTCGTGGTATTTATTGTAAAGCAGTCTGGGTAACCTAAGTAATCGGAAGTTTCCCTGAGTGTACAGTTGAGGCTTATCATCGCGGCTGCTTTATCTCGCGCAGCTGCTGAAATATGCCCACTTCCGCCGCTGTTGCCCTGCCTTGTCGGGCTCTGGTGCTCGGTGCTGGCTGACCCTGCTATCGCCGCATCTTTCCGGCCACGCTGCTGTTATTGCTGCTGCTGCTGCTGCTGAAGGTTGCATGTTCATTTGGCTGTTCCCGCTGCTGTTGCACAGCATAAAATCCACTCAGCCATGCCACATAAAACCCGCAAAAAAGGCGATGAAATTATGGTGCCTGCTCATTGTGATGTCGGAGGTGTAGGAGCATGGCGAACCAAGGCAAGAAACGAAAGCTGCACAGATGCCCTGCATTCCACGGAGTATGCGGTGGCTAGGGACATTATTATTATTCGAGATATGTCTATGAAACCCTAATCCCAATCATAATGTTACAAATCAACTTTAATGATGAGAGCGATAATATGAGGGAGAATTGTGAGGCAAAATAGGCTCCATAGCTGCAGGAGTCGAGACCTGCCACAGGACGGGCAAGTTTTTGGCGCTCGGTTCTGGTTCTTGAAACTTCTTCAGTCCCCTGCAACGTCAGAACTGATTAACGAGCTGCAAATGATGTTATGCGCAACGGCCGCTGGCACAGCGTAAATTACAAACAACCGGGCGTGCCACAAGAGGGGACAAGGAGCTCTATAATGATGCTAATGATTATGTTGATGTGGCATTGTTCGCGTGCGCAGACAGCTCGGCATCCATTTCACTTGTTGCCTTGTGGCAGCTGCTGCACAAATGCTTGACACTTAAGTGGCCGCAAAAAAAAAAAACGAGTAAGCGAATGAAGGCAGAGGGAAGATAGTTCGACTTTGTAGCTCGCCTCCAATCCCACGAGGAACCCAAAAACTTCCCAGGCAATTGGCAGATGTCAGCTTTAAGCCATTTTAAAAAGCAAATGTCTAACAAAGCTGCAAGGAAAAGTTTTTATGCGCCACTTGGCCCGGCCATTCAAAACTTGTACGTGGCCAATAAAACTGCAACCGGGGACTACTGCTGTCCCCTTTCAAGGAGTCTCCCTTGACTTGGTCCGGATAGCACTTACGGGACACTGTCGAACTAAGAATTACTACGGGGGTCAGAGATATCGACAAGCACCGCCGAGAGTGCCTATATTTGGACGTTGACATGCAATGACTGCATCTTTCAAGAGGCGATGCAGTTACTGCACCGTCAAGTGGCCCGTGTGACACCAGCAGAAGGCTGTTACGCGCGGATCCTAGGCAAAACGCAGCCCTCCTCCCGCCCAACCAACCGAGGGGCGCTGCCGCATGACGCGCGGTGCGTAGCCGAACCAAACGCGAACATGCAAGAAAGATAGCTATGAGACTAACATTCGAGGAAAATTAGCACTAAACTTACTAAGAAACTAAGCATGCAATCGAAATACAAATACCATTACAATTACTAATTACTAGAAAGGTGTGTAAGGATTGGTAATTTAATAAGAGGAAGAGAATTAGTGTTGGATATAATATGGTAGAGGAAATTATAATCCGAGCATAAGACCCTAAACGGTTCATGCAAGGAATAATTCGATCTACAAATTGGAAGGAACAACGGTGTAAAATTTCTAGTCAGTCTAATAGGAATCGTGAAGTTTATGCGGCTCAACAGATCAGGGCTGTCTATGTCACCCCTGATCAAGTTGTGCATAAATATCACACCAAGCATTTTTCTACGGTTAACTAAGGATGGGAGGTTTACTTATCCCAGTCTACTAGAGTAAGATGGGAGTCTCACACCCGCATCCCAGTTAAGACCCCACAGAGCAGAGTAAAAAGTTGTTCTGTACTGATTCTATACGGTCATGATGTACTATGCACTGAGGGCACCATACACAGGAGCCGTATTCTAAGATCGGACGAACTAGCGAGGTATAGAGAGTCTTTGTTATATAGGGGTCGTCAAATTCCTTTGACCACCTCTTTATAAACCCAAGCACGCCCATGGCCTTATTTACCATGGTAGAAATGTGTTCGGAAAACTTTAACTTGGGGTCTAACATAACACCCAGATCATCCACCAGGGTAATTATCTCAAGAGAACCCCCAAATAGGGTGTAGGGAGCCAGCAAAGGGCTAGAACGATGAAATGTCATAACTTTGCATTTCGAGGCATTAAGGTGTAACAAGTTTGCACAACACCATGACTGAAAGTTATTGAGATCGGATTGCAAGCGAGAATGAAATGAAATGTCCTTGTACTGGACACAGAGTTTAACATCATCCGCATACATAAGTACTCGAGAGTATGTTAATACTGAAGGCAAGTCATTAATAAAGAGTGTGAAGAGTAAGGGGCCTAGATGGCTGCCCTGTGGTACTCCCGAAGAAACCTTTACTGGTAAAGAGAGGGAGTTTTTGAAGAGGACTCTTTGAGACCTAGAACAAAGATAGCTAGAAATCCATCTCAGGAGGTTGGGCGGAAACCCTAAGAGGTCAAGTTTATGTGCTAAAAGGGAATGGTTTACAGAGTCGAATGCTTTACTAAAGTCGGTGTAAATAACATCCGTCTGTAAGTTACATTGAAAGCCTTTAATAATGAAAGAGGTAAACTCTAACAAGTTCGTGGTGGTTGATCGCCGCCTTATAAATCCATGCTGAGTTGGAGATATAAGTGACTTGCAGAAATGTTGCAAGTGCGGAGTTAAAACCTTCTCAAACATTTTAGGAATAGCGGATAACTTTGCTATACCTCTATAATTTTTTGCATCAGACTGTATGGAGAGGAATTATAAACGATTCCTTCCAGATTGGGGGGAAGTAAGAGGAATCAATGGACAGGGTGAATAGTTTAAGCAATGGTCCACACAGAGCCTCGGCGCAATACCTGAGTACACAACCTGGAACCCCGTCTGGACCCGGTGAAAACACCGGCTTAACTAGTCGAAGATCATGAAGTAGGGAACATTCATTTAACAAGGGACTGAAAATGCCGTTCGACCTCGGTAATCCGTATGGGTACGGTTGACCAGAATAGCGTTCCTCAGAATAGGTGGTTTGGAAAAACTGGGCAAAAAGATCGGCAATTGCCTGATCATTATTTGCCGACGTATTACAAAATGATAGCGAGGATGGGTGTGCGGACGTTCTACGCTTACTGTTTACGAAGCAGTAAAACTGTTTAGGGTCCTGAGAAAAACGTATCCTGCAACGAGATAGGTAGTTCTTATAGCATTGAGCATTAAGAACTGAAAAGTTTACCCGAGCTATTAAATAACGAGAGTGAGAAGTAGGAGAGCCCACTTCTTGAAATTTTTTATAAAGTCTTGATTTTAAGTTTTTTAGACTGGATAACTCTTTGGTAAACCAAGGGGGTTTTCCAGATCTAATTGGACAAGAAAGCGGGACACAAGAATAAAAAAATGTGCCAAGAGCATTGTAAAAAATGTTTGTGCCTTTTATGACATCAGTGCACAAGTACAAAGCGGACCAATCAAAATCCCTAAAGAGGTTATTAAGCTTCGCAAACTCGGCTTTACGAAAGCAGCGGACACGTTCAGGTGGTCTACTCGACCGATCCAATATAGTTGGTCCTATATCTAGCGTACCTCGAAAGTAGGGTGGTAGGCGTCTTCAGGTATAGTGAGCGGAAGGGCTCGGGTTAACAACACTATGGTCGGATCCGATACACAGCATAGATCAAGCAATCGACCCAAGGAATTTTTCACATGATTGACTTGAGACAGGGACAGGTGAAGCAAGCCGTCAACAAAGTCATGTCGTGACATGGGCACTAGGATACTAGACTCGTTTACCGAAGACCAAACAGTTCCTGGCAAGTTGAAGTCACCAAGAACTATCATACGATCTTTATCAGATAGCGAGGAAGAAACAGCGGTTAAAGCGGACAAGTGCTGCTCATAAATTGAAATATCCGAAGAAGGTGGGATATACGAGCAAGTAATGAATATAGCGAAAGCGGGAAGAATCAGTTTTACACACAGGAATTCCAGTTCCTGTTGAACTTGGACTGTGAAGTGTTCTGACGTGAAGTAAGAGTCCACTGCAATTAGAGCCCCTCCTGCACGTCGAGACGAACGGTCCTTTCTAAAAGTTGTGTACCGACCTGCCAAATCCTCGGAACTAAGAATGTCCGGCTTTAACCAGGTTTCAGTAAACACAATAACGTGGGAAGCAAATGCAACACTATCCCGGAAAAGAATGCTGAGCTTACTACGCAAGCCTCTTACATTCTGATAGGTTACTAAAAGAGAAGTTAGTTTTTTGGAAAGGTGGAAGCAAGACGGGAAGTTGAGGTAGTTGAGGTTGAGGTTGAGGGTGGCACACTGGAAAGATATGGATAAGGGATATGGGGGGCCTATTCTTCTTCTTAGCCTTAAACTCCTTCCCCAACAAATGCTCCGGCCAAAATTTGGCGGAGCAAATGGTGTCAAATTTAGTTGGGGAGATGCTTATCTTAAACGAGGCTATTTCCCTGGCATAAGAGAAGTTGAATTTCTCCACCTTTAACCCCACGGCTTTTATTTTGCTTTGAATAAAAGCAATTACATCATTAGATGTGAGGTCAGGGGCCAGCCGTGAGACAAAAACTTGTCGTTTTGGTGGGACTCCCACCAGTGGTTTCGTCACCACAGGTCTTGTACCTGTGGTGGCAATATCCGGAGGTCCGGAACGTCTATTTACTGGTGGGATCGGGATAGACGGGACAACTAGCGAACTTGCGGACACCACGGACACGGACGCTGCAGACGTACTTGGCTGCACATTCTCCGAAGCGATGAATTCGGCTACCGAATCTGCATCGCCAGCAGCTGTCGTTGCCCTTGGAGTGCCAAACGGGATCAACTGCTGCACACTTGGAGTGGTCGGAGTCAGTTTTTCGGCGGCGCACGGCTGAGTGACGGTTGGCACTTGCAGATCCCGCGGAGTGACCTTTTTGCGCCTCGGAGACTCATTCAGCAGTTTTAAACCGCTAAACTGAGCCTCCATGGCTAGGAGCCGATCGTATTGGATTTTGAAACCAACGGTCAGCTCCGTCTGCCTCATGAAAGATACCATGTCTTTCTCCACCGCACGGCATGCCTCGCAACTGTAATGCAAACCATTACGCTTTGAAATGGCATCACTCACAAGGCCAGAAAATCCAGCGCATTTTGCGTGCACTACGCTGTCGCAGAGCCAGCAGGGGATAATCGGCTGATCGTGGGTGATCTGCTTTTTGCATGATTTTTTGGCACATACAACAGAAAGCTCGATATTAAAAAATTTGAACCAAATTAGAATTAAAATCAAATAATATTTCAAAACAAATGGCTATCAAAACAGTGTGCCAGACAAACGCTAATAGGAGGAGAGGAGAACAGTTGCAGCAGCAGCTAATGAGAGAGAGAGAGAGCTACTGAACAGAAAGTTACGAGAGCGAGAGAGAAAGAATAGTTATTTAAGTTTAGGTGATAGGGAGAGAGTGATAACACAACAAAAGCTACCAGACGAGAGCGGACTGCAATGCAATGTAATGCGTACTCACTCACTGCAACAACACAAACACGACAAGCCGACGCCGAAAAATAAATAGTTAAATAATGTCTTAACACAAATCAAAAGGCATGCACTCGCGGAATAGAATAGATTGTTGGCTGGTTAGGAAGTTAATTAAAGTTTATTTAGGAAAACACCGGCTGTTTATTCAAAACAAAAGGAAAAAATGCGGAGCGCAAAACAAAAACGCGTCTGATCACTACGAAAGAGAACGAACGATCTGAAATATTGAATAGATTCCATTCAAATTTTAATGACGAGTGCTCAACGCACAGCATATCACGTTAAATAATTCTGTGCGCGATTGTTTTTATATGTCACAAACTACTGCTAAACAATCAAAAATTACTGATTATTTAAAATAAGAATAAAAAGAAAAACCACACATAGAAATTAATCTTGTTATATTATGAATTATGTATATATATCCGAGTTTTTATAAAAAAAAACATGTTATTGAATTAAATTTGTTACATTTTTTTTTTTATTAAATCTTTTTAAAAACCTATTACGAACATAGCAACCATAAAATAAAGAAAAAAAAAATTTTTTTTTTCTCCTTTCGGTTAGAGCGTCTGCCGGGTATAACGACGTAAAATCGTCGGTCCCTTGAGTGTCGTTATAACCGGACTCTACTGTATTTCAATTTGAGTGTCGTATTCAAGTGTCTCATTTTTTAAGAACGGAAATTTTAGTTATTTCAGTTAAATTTTTTTCTTTAATCTACTTAAGTGAATGTGTTTGTTTTTTTTTGTTTAATTTGTGCTAAACTGAATAGAGACTTGATGAAAATTCAAATTCACCGTTTTCTTTGGCTTGTGCCAGAAATATTAGTGCCTGAAGTGTACATTTTTAGTGTGTCGTATTCAAGTGTCGGGGAGTGTATATCAGAGCCGAGCCGTTCAAACTAACTATTCTTATACTTTATCACTATTTCATATAACCAATACACATAATATTAAAATATATCTTACATTACTGTTAACTGTTCTTATACTTTATCAGTTTAGCACGATCTCATATAATCAATAAACATAATATTAAATAACATATTACATATTAGGGGTCAAGCCGTCTGCCAACCCCACGACTCACATGCTTAAGCTGGTTATTTGCCAAACAAACAAAAAAACAAAAAAAAAGAAAAAAAAAAAATATATATATATATCATAAAAATTGCTAGAACCAATTGGGAGATTTTATACATTAAGTTTTATCTGTTTCCACTTTGCTTGAAATTCTTTTTCCTAATCTCACACCAACACTAGTCGTTTTATTTCGCTCCCTACCACCAGATCACGCACACTGAACGGTGTAGTGTGTTTGAGAGAGAGAGAGAGATAATGAGTAAGCGCGTGGCTAGACTATCGTGGCCGCTGTAATTTTATTTGTTCTTTTTGGTTGTAATAATTATCTGATCTGATCCAGGTTAACAGGTTTTTTAACAGGTTTTTCCAGCCGAAATAGTTGAGATCATGGACTTGGTTATTAAGATCATTAACAGCATTATTGCAAACCCACTCTACCACAGCCAATTTGAGGAATTTCTTGAAGAAATAGACAGCCAGTATTCCGACTTATTTTTGCACGGTAACGGGGTAACCGTAGTGGTAACGTCTTGAACTTTTTGCTTGGGTGAAACAAAATATTTCTTGATTCAACTTTATTGTGGTTTATTTCGATAATAAATGACTTATTTTTGTCAAAGACATGGAGAGCGCCAAATTACTTCACTTTCAAAATCTGAAGTAATATCGCGATCAGACCAATGACACAAGTAACTTTATCATTGATTTAAGCACAATGAAGAATGGCTTCGCTTAGAGTTTTGAGAAATTCTTTCATAATAATCCTCTCAACAAAACAAATTATATGAACATTGAGCGATTTCGAATTAATACTGGTACACTTTAAATTAAATTGGTAAAATTGTAAACCAAATACTTGTTATACTTACTTACCATTTCCATGAAAATGTCAACCGAGGCCAAAAAATGAAAAGACAATAAAAACACATTTCTTTCCCAATATTATTTTCTAAATTGATTGAAATTCAGCTAATTTAACCAATTGGCAGTCTGGTGTGATAAGCTGGAGAATCAAAGAGGGCCTAGCAGAGGCCACCAGACCGGTCGCAGGTTGCGGATAGCGAACGGCCTACCTCGGTAGGTATTTCAGCTGCGAATAAACGCAGGGAGAGTACCGAGAATATGCAGTCCCGGACAGCGAGCGGATGAACATCCACACTGACGATGCGCTTGTGGTGCCCGATATAAAAACTATCCCAGTCGTTCACGCAGAGCTGAGGGACTTGGCCGCTCCCTGTTCTAATGATGCTGATTTAAGGGATCTCTGCCCTTTCCCTTTCTCTGCATCTCATTGGACGAATATGGAAAAAATACAAGGAGCGAGGTGCAAAACAGGGAAAGGTTCACACTCAATCTCCAAAGACTTTAGACCAAAGTTTAAAGTCCTTCCTTTTCCAAACTTTTGAGAGACTTGTGGGGGTTACACCTGAGGACAACTATAACCTGAACGTCAAAGATAGAGTGAAGAAGGCAATGACAGCGCTCTAAAACGGGTATAACGTGGATCCACCACCACACACCAAAGACCAAACAGCAGTCAAAGACTGGGGTTTTCAGTGCGATTTTCCGGATATCTCCTATCTCCGGATTTAGCCCCGAGTGACTATTTCTTGTTTCCAAACCTGAAGAAATGGCTCGGCGGAAAGAGATTTAAATCAAACAATTAAGTCAATCATCTTACAAACAAATTCCCATTTTGAGGAACTCGACAAATCATATTTTTGGAAGGGATATAAAGATTGGAGAATCGGTGGACATATGTATAGGACTACGTTGAAAAGTAAAATGATTGCTTATCCAAAAACCAAAATCATCCAAAAGTTCATGGACTTATTGAACAGCTCACGTATGCACATATCTGCATTCTAGTTTACATATAATGTGGAATATAATACCGAAACTTTAGATGCGATGCAGTTGAGGATGTTTACTTACCGGTGACTAATAGTTCGCCTCTGGTTTTTCATACACAGCTGAAAGCTTTTACTTCGCTTTTGTGGAATTGGAGGTGCGCTTTTTTTCGCAGGTTGTTCTAAAATAATAATAAAAAATTAAAAAGATAAACAATAGCCGAATTGAAAGCAGAACTAAAAAAGTTCTGTTTGATAAAAGCTATCTTATATTTACCATTGAATAAAAATGGACACAAAGACTATACAAATTATAAGGCTTGCAGTTCTTTTTCTTCCTTTTCAATACCGCCCTTCTTAAACTGCAAACGCTCTCGTGTAATGGGAAGCAATTTTGAACCGAAATTCAACCAAAAGTTATACCACATCAAATCTGATCCCGTGGCTGCACTTGGTCTACTTTTACTTGAAAGCGCTTTTTGTACCTTCGCTTTCACAGAAAATTTAGATTTGGTCACGGTCTTATTCTTAATGATCTGTGTATGTAAAAAAAGAGAGATAGGGAGTAACAAAAAAATAAGTAATACAAATTTAAGATAATTTCCATTCAATACACCGACTAGGATATTCATAACTTCACCTTCGATCAACTGACAAATATTTCAGTACAACGGTATCTCAAACCAGATTTCATTAGAATATCTAGTGTTTACATGCGATACTAGATGAAAGGCACTGCCCATACAATTTACATAGGTCAGTTTGTTAAGTTTATTGGTGGCCAGAGTGATTTCCAAATTGACTTAATGAAGCGCTAAACATTTTATTTTAATTTATTTGATCTTAGTGGACGCTCTTTGTTGTGGATTTAAGTGAAAGTGTTGTCAAATGTATGACAGAGAACAGAGGGTATAAAGGTCTTTACCAGATGCTTGAAATGCAGTGAAAAATACATTTCCGAAACCATATAATATACATATGTTTATCGTTCATTTATTATTATGGAGACTGCCATAAGTAAAAATTAGAAAAAACTAATATTCTTTAGTTGCGCATGAAATCCGAAGTGTCCGAAAAATGAAAGCTCACGAGGATCTGAGGAAATTTGGAAAACCGCTAGTCAAAGAGACAAATTTTTTGGGGCACGCCCAAATCAGATTGGACGTTGACATGCAATGACTGCATCTTACGTCGATGGCTATGAAACCTGGGTCAGTGGTCATGCTTCGGGAGCTTTCAGACACGTTGAATTCTCATATGTGCTCGCTCCACGGCTTGGGCACCACTGAGCAGATCGCAGGATGCATCGTCGTGCAGGAGCTTCTCCGAAAACTGGATCTAGCGAACCAAGAGAAGTGGGAGGAGCGATTCAACGAACCCGCATTCGCAAACTTAATTCTGGGAATCTATTGCCTCGTTCTTGGAGCAGCGATGTAGATCATTGGACACAATGGACTTTTCTTTGGCAAGCTATGCGTCGAGCAGTCAAGTGGGCAGACGTAGAAAGCATAATAATTCTAGGTGCACATTGGTTACAACGAACCAAACCGTAGCACGCTGCGCGCTGTGCAACGATGGTGCTCACAAGGTTTCGGCTCCCAGTTGCATCTAATAACTTCATGTTTCGCGAATCAGCTTCAGCTTCGAAATATTAAATCATCGACTGCAGTCTCGGGAATAGGCGACTCGTCACGGATAGATTTTCGGTCAATGTTAGCCTGCACTCTATCTCATCGGATTACTCAACTCTCATCACTGCCATTGTAGCCTCTAGCATAACCGATCGACAGCCAAGCTTTGGAATTGACACTCAAAACTGGAACATTCCATCGAACAAACCACTAGCAGATCCGGAGTTTCATAAGCCGCAGCGCGTCGATTTGCTAATTGGAGCAAGTCTGTTTTTCGAATTCCTGTGTGTTGGTCAGGTCAAGCTACTGCCAGGATTGCCTTCAATTCATAAAACGCGCTTGTGATGGGTCGTGTCTGGAGGTTGTTCCCGTTTAAAAGGTTCATCTTTGATGGTCTCTCGGGCTCGGGCCGTAGCTGCTTCGGATAATAGTCCAGAGGACCGGCTTGAGGTGCTTCTTCGGACGTTTTGGGAGACAGAAAATTGCATCGAACCAATAGTAAAGACTACCAAAGAAGAGCTAGATTGTGAAGCACACTTTGTCCACCATTTCCGTCTATTACATAAAGGCAATTATTGTGTTCGTCTGCCAGCAAAATATAATTTGGATCTCCTTGGAGAATCTTACAATCAAGCGGTTCGTAGATTAGAGGTCAGTTTAGATTGAGTTCCGGAAGAGGAAACATTTTTAAAGTTCGACGATGTCAGCCATGAGACTTAAACTTTAGGACTTGGCCCTACAATCTTCTTTGAATTCCCGCAGGCGCTCTGTTTTGTCATCCATTCCGCGATTCTACGATCCTCTCGGTCTAGTTGGTTCCGTAATTACTAAATCCAAAATCTTTCTCCAGCGTTTGTGCCGAAAGAAGTTGTCCTGGGATGAAAGCCTTCCAGTCGCACTGAACACCGAGTGGCAGGAAATATTCACCAGTTTTGGTCAGATTCGTCGGTTTAAATTTCCTAGGCTTGCACTCCTTCCATACGCTACGCTGGAAATTCACGGATTTTGCGATGCCAGCATCAAGGCTTATGGTGCATGCATTTATGTCGTGTCCAAGGGTCAGCATTCCAGCAGTCACTTTATGCCAAATCTCGTGTGGCTCTTTTGAAGACACTTACGGTACCAAAGTTGGAGCTATGTGGAGCAGAGTTGCTGGCTATGCTGAGATAGCTGGAATGAATGTCTTCAAGGGAAGGTGTTACTGTTGGTGTGATTCTGCTGGATTCGGGACGAGCCGTCAAGATTTAATATATTTGTTGCAAATAGAGTGGCAACAATTCAGGAAATGACCGAAAAAATGGAATGGCGTTATGTCCCCACAGCTTTAAACCCAGCCGACATTCTGCCTCGAGGCGCTCATCCGACTGAGCTGAATGAGTCAGCTCTTTGGGCTCACGGTTCTCCATTTCTTTGCGGCTCCTCAGATGACTGGCTACCCATCTTGCTACCTGATAAGCCATATACCCTGATGTTAAAATACAAAAATTAGCATGATAAAAAAAAATCTGCTTATATATTGCCTCTAAGGCGGAAAAAAAGGGTATTCTAAAAATTGTTCGCTATAAATTAACCACATATAATTAAGAACATTTTTTTGTTGCGTTGGAGAACAAAGTCTTCCGGTTTAGCTAGTATTGAATATATGTAGTTACATTGGATAGTTTGTTGCGATAACTGAGTGATATCTATGCTTGAGGAAGAAGAAAATATGATCAATAAAAAGACGAGCAAGACGCAAGATTCATGTGAAGAATTGATAAAGAAAACATATCAAATAATACCGCAAATGAGTAACAGCAATCAAAACCCCTCCTCCACGTCAAGAAGAACGGATATTTCTAAACGTTGTGTACCTACCTACCAAAACTTCGGAGCTAAGGATGTCCGACCTTAACCAAATCTCGGTAAATACAATAACGTGGGATGAAAATTTGGGACTCTCCAGGAAGAGAGTGCAAAGTTTACTGCGCAAGCCTATAGTATTCTAATAAGTTACTAATAAGGGAAGAAGTTATTTTTTTGTACGGGTGGTAGTAGAAGGGAATAGGATGTACTGTACTCTTTCAAAACCAAGTGCTCCCGCTAAAATTTGACAGAGTAAATGGTTTCGAATTGAGTCGTGATGCGATGATCTTAAAGGACTCTACTTCCTGGCATAAGAGAAATTAAACTTCTCCCCTTTTAGCCGCCATCTTTTATTTCACTTTGTATGAAAGCAGGTACATCATTAAATGGGCAAGTTCTGGGGAAAAAACTTGCCGCTTTGGTGGGAACCCGGACAGGTGTTTTGGCACATGGCACTTGTGATTGCAATATCCGGTGGTCCGGGACCTCTGTTTACTGGACGTATCGAATTGGACGGGATAGTTAGTGAATTTGCGGACTCAGCGGACATGGGTGCTAGAGACATTTCTGATTGCACGCTTTCCGAGGTACTAAGTTCGGCTACCGAATCTGCATCACCAGTGGCTTCCGTTGCACTTGGTGTCGCAAACGATATCAGCTTCTGCACTGAAGGAGTGGTTGCAGCTATTTTTACAGATGCCGCAGGCCAGAAGGTAGTTGGCACCTGCACTTCCCGCGGAGTAAGCATCTTGCACATCGGAGACTCAGCCAGCAGCAGTAGGCCAAAAGCTGAACATATTGCTTTATAAAACCCACGATTAGCTCTTTCTACGTCTAATGAACGATCGAACGTCGAAGCGCGGTATTCCTTGCAACTATAATGTAGACCATTACCTTCGGAAATGGCATACTCCACTCGGCCCAAGGAAAGACCATATAAATAGTAAGATGAGTAACGCCCATATATTTCAATGGTTATATGCAGCGATACCGGTTCTGATTTACTTTTGAAAACACATAAATTGATGATCCTGTTTTCACAAAACTCCAAATTTGTCCGTTTTTAAAACGGAAACATTTTCCGTGCCGAAGTAAAAAAACAGTTTTTTATACAACAAAACGAATCTTAATTGCAAAAGAAAACGCAGCTACTCCCGCGACTCTACATTTATACCCGATATTCAGATCTGGGCGCTCGTAAAGACGGACTGAAGACTTGGCTCTTGATGCTGATCAAGAATAAATGTATTTTATGGCATCGGAAAATTCCTTAATTAAAGTTTTAAAAAATATTGATAATTTAAAACAAATAGCTGTCAGACAGTATGCCAGACAAACGCTTAAAGCGGAATTAGTTAAAACTGAGAGGAGAGGGGTTCCAGCAAAAGCCAGCGCTACTGCACAGAAAGTTTCGGAAAAGATTCAGAAAGTTACTAAAGCAAAAGCTACGAGATGAGAGGCTAAATGCAATATGAGGGCGTACTTATGAAAAACAACGAAACAAATTGCAATGATGCAATTGAAAGAATTGTAATGGACAACGAAACTCAAGTTTTTCTTTGGGCTCGAATTTCCCGGACATTATTTTTCTAATACGTTTAAAGGTAGGACTTATGCCGAATCGTGGTAATATTTTTGACGTTAAAGACTGTTTGAAAATCAATTATTAAGAACCATTGTTCAAACATGAACATATTATCGTCGAAACCACTCGCCACTTTCGGCCCCTTGCAGAATGTTCAAGCATAAACATATTATTGTACACATTCACTCATGTATCCAAAAAACTGATCTCTAAAAAAATCAAATAAAATAGATAAGTAATGACAGTTCGGGTGTAAACAAAGATCTGTAGCCCATTAAAAGATACTACAACAAAACACAAGTGGGGAAAACACTTAACCAATGCATTCTTAAAATAACCATAATGTAAGCATGCACTCAAATAGCCACCCGCAGTAAAATGTATCCTTTGCGTTGGTCTAACGATAATTATAGACTACAAAATTGTACCTCCTACCTCATTGTCAAATCATATATAAGGCTCTGATTTTAAGAATAAAATTTAGTTTGAATTTACAACTCAACTCGCAAATATCTAGACTTTTCTTTTAAGGTCTTAACATTTTAGTCCTTCGAGACTCTCCGTTTTTCCCCCCTGTGGTAAGAGCACGGAGTTAAACCAGCTCCTTTGAGACTGAACAAGTGTCTAGTTCACTGACAGCTAAAGGTTGCAAAATAAAAATTCTGATTTCCCTCCTGTAGAAAGGAACAGAGTGTATAAAAAAGTTAATGAAACGGAAGTTTCAATTAATAAGTTTTAAAAATACGAGCTGGACAGGCTGTATTTTTAATAGATAACTACATATGTACAATCTATTGTAAGTGAAAAGAAAAATTTTTTCGTGGCGGTGGCGTTTTCGAGGCCGAAATATCGAAAGGAAAAGAAAAAAATATTTAATCCGAAACATCCGGAAATTCTTAATGGCCAGCAATTGACAAAAAATACAAGTGCCAAAATAACTGCACCTGTGAAAAAATTGATAAATGAATTGGTTTGTGTGTGCCCACTGTGCCAGCGACAGTAACTGCAGCGACCCCAGCAGCAGCCACAATAGCTGCAGCGACATCAGCAGCATCGACATCAGCAACAGTGACAATAGCTGCAGCGACATCAATAACATCGACAATAGCAGCAGCGACCTAAGCAGAGGCAACACCAGCAGCAGCGACAACGATATCAGCAGCATCGACATAAGCAGAGGCAACACCAGCAGCGGCAACAGCGGTATCAGCAGCAGTTACTTCAGCGGTAGCAGTAACAACAACAACAGAAGCAGAATTCATCAGCTAAGACTCATATCTCAAATTGTTTTTAAGTCTAATTAAGTAAAAAAAAAAAATTTTAACTAAGATGTCGGAACAAATAATTAAGCTATTAGAGGCTCAAGCCGCGATAGCAAAGGAGATTAAGAATATTGAAGCTGGTCATTTGACCAGCGATGTAATCCTAAGGTTAGGAGACCTTAAGATCAAAGTTACAGGCAATAATTCTGCACTGTTAGCATATGGAGTAGTCGATCATGACTACTATAAGAGGCAGCAGTACGAAAAAATGATTAAAAATGTAGAGGACATACATAAAAAGTATGTAGAGTCAAAAAATAATGAAACCCTAATGAAAGGGAAGGTAGAAAAAACAAAGTTACAATCAGTGGAGACTGGAACCTTGAAGGAAGATATGAGCCCAAAATTGACAATAGCATAGAAAAAGTATCTGAGGGATTCGACAGAATAGTGGAAAATCTGAAGACGTATTTAGAGCAAACCATGCAGAGGTTTGATCAGGCTAAACTGGGAGAGTGTAGAATCAGAAAGGGAAAAATTGAGTTCCTCAGTACAAAACTGAACTCAAAAACGAGGGGGAACGTTGTGAGTTGCTGCGGACACCGCAACTCTACAGTTATACCCGATACTAAGTCAGTATGGCTCTCCTCCGGCAGACGGCGCTAATATTAAACGAAACGACAAAGAGTGCGTGCGAGAGAGACAGAAAATCAGTCTGCGCGTGACGTCGGGCGCTGCGTAGCCACTGCAAATTGATTTGTTCCTGTTGGCTATAAAAATTATCTGATCTGATCCAGACTCAGCAATCTGATAGATATGGTAATTCTCTATGATTCTGAGTTTTTAGTTTTCTCGAATCTGCAATATTGTGGATGCAACAGATTTTCGTCCTTTGTGTGGGCGGAAGGGGGTAAGGCGAAATTTTGAGATATAAGTTTTATAGTGAGATCTAACAGAAGTGCGGATACCAAATTTGGTTACTCTAGCCTTAATAGTCTCTGAGATTTGTGGTTGCCCCAGATTTTCGTCCTTTGCGGGGGCGGAAGGGGGTGCGGTAGCAGTGACATATCACAGAAGTCTGGATCCAAAACATCGTTGCTCTAGCTCTTGAGCACTAGGCGCTGAAGGGGACGGACAGACGGACAGACAGACATGGCTTAATCGACTCGGCTATTGATGCTGATCAAGAATATATACTTTATGGGGTCGGAAACGATTCCTTCTGGACGTTACACACATCTACTTTCACCACAAATCTAATATACCCCAATACTCATTTTGAGTATCGGGTATAACAAGGAGTTTTATAATAGCTATGAATCAAATGACAGCTTCGAAGACGAAATCGGCGAGTTGGAATTTGATCGATTTGCCTGCTCTTCCGAAAATAGAAGTACCCACATTCTCGGGCGAAGAAAAAGAGTGAGACGGCTTTTCACAAATATTTTGTGAATTAATTCATAACAGAGATAGTCTGAGTACATCTCTAAAATTCAGTTATTTGAAAATCACGATAAAGGGTGAAGCACGGAGTATGGTAGCTCACCTTTTAACTGGGCCGCTAGAAAATTATAATGACGCTTGGGAATTGATGACCAATCGGTATGAAAATAAACGAAAAATTGTTTCGGATCAGCTGAAACTTTTATTAGACTTACCAATGCTAGATCACGATTCAGAGAAGCATATTAAATGGTTTTCTGATTCTATAAATGAGTCAATACATTTAATTAAATTAAAGGTACAATTAACAGAAGAAGTTGATGTGATTTTCGCGTACATTGTGTTGAAAAAATTCAACAAAGATACCTTACAATTATATGAAAGTCATATAAAAAGGACAAAAGATATTCAAGCATTGCCAGATGTAATGGAATTTTTAGAACAACGGTACACTTCTCTTTACACGTCGCAGGATAAAGAGTGGAATCCGTTGATAAAAGTAGAAAGAATAAGTATAAGAAATGCAGCACTTATAAAAGTAAGGGCAAGGAATGGTGGCAATCAAAACCTTAGAGCTCTCATTGATTGTGGGTCGCAATGTACCATAATTTCAGAAGAAGCTGCCCAAATATTAAACTTAGTACGAGAAAGAGCGAACACCGAGGTAAGTGGAGTGTCATCTACAGACTCTTGCACTTCAAAGTACAAAGTTACTTTATCGGTAAAAACTCGTGATTATAATAAAGGTCCTCTAAATATTGAAGCAATTATTCTTCCGAAACTGATGAAAGCTTTACCATTAAAGTCTTTCAATATTGATAAAACTAAGTGGCAAGATTATGTGTTGGCAGACCCTAACTTTAACAAACCAAGTAGGGTAGATGTAATAATTGGGATAGATTTGTATACCCATATTTTAAAAGACGGAGTAGTAAAAATAGACGGACTACTTGGACAAAATACAGAATTCGGATGGATTATATCCGGTTGCACCAAATCAAAAGGTGATAAATTTACTGTGGCGACAACAATTGAAGTTGGGGACTTAGAGCGGTTCTGGGAATTGGAAAGTGAAAAGAATGACGTAGAAGAAGATGTGTGCGAGGAGCATTTCTTGGAAACAACAAGAAGATATGAGAATGGTAGGTATGTAGTTAAAATACCATTTAAAAAAGAAAAGGATCTAGGAGATTCAAAACACCAAGCTATAGCGCGATTTTATAGTTTAGAAAGAAAGCTCAGCAATAATAAAACATTAAAAGAAAATTATGTAAAGTTCATGCATGAATATAAAAACTTAGAACATATGGTAGAGTCCAAAGAAGATGGGAAATATTATTTACCCCATCAAGGAGTCATAAGAGATTCCAGTCTAACGATAAAGCTGAGGGTGGTTTTCGATGCTTCAGCAAAAACCACAAACAATAAAAGTTTAAATGATATCATGTGGGTTGGACCAAGGGTCCAAAAAGCTATCTTCGATATTATGGTGAAATGGCGTAAATGGCCATTTGTAATATCTGCGGACATTGAACAAATTTTCCGGCAAATTAATGTTGATAAAGACGATCAACAATATTTGCATATAATTTGGAGAGATAATCCAAACGAAAAGTTAAAAGATTATAAACTTACAACCGTTACGTACAGCTTCAGCACCCTACTTAGCAACCAGGGTGCTTGTTGCAATAGCAGAAATTTGCAAAAATCAAGCAATTAGGGAAATCATAAAGAATGATTTTTATATGGACGACCTGATGAGAGGTGCCGACACGATACTGGATGCTAAAAAGCATGTAAAGGAAGTTACCCGGGAGTTTAATAAGGTTGGGTTTAACTTGAGAAAGTGGATAACAAATATCCCAGAAATTATAGAAGGTATTAGAGATGACCAAAAAAATAAAGTATTAACCATTGAGGAGAACGAATCCGTCAAAACATTAGGACTACAATGGGAACCGGTTAAAGACGAGTTTAGGTTCAATTTCCACTATGAACCAATTAAGAAAAATAACAAAAGAATAGTATTATCTACCTTAGCCAAGATATATTACCCCTTAGGCTGGTTGTCTCCAGTGACACTTGTCGGAAAATTGTTTATTCAAAAACTTTGGCTAGCAGACAAAAATTGGGATGAAGAATTATCAGAACAGGATACTCGGGAATGGAATTCGTTTAAAAATAGTTTAACAGAGTTAGAGCGCATTCGGATACCGAGATGGCTAAATTCTCAGCACAATAAGTCGATGCAAATTCATGGGCTTGCCGATGCATCCGAAAAGGCTTATGCTGCCGTAGTGTATGCCAAGGTAGATAGTTCTACAATTATAATAGCCAGCAAAAGCAAAGTTAATCCAAAGAAGAATCGGAAAACTATTCCAAAATTAGAACTTTGTGCAGCACATCTTCTGGCAAAATTAATTCAAGGGGTGAAAGTAGCGGTTGGAAGTAATGTAGAGTGTTATGCCTGGAGTGATTCTACTATTACTCTAGCCTGGATAAAGAATGGAGACAATAAAGACAAGTTTATCAGGCGTCGAACTGACGAAGTAAGAAAGATTAAGGAAATTAAATGGGGACACGTTAGAACTGAAGACAATCCAGCAGATGTAGCATCAAGGGGCATTAGTGCAGATAAGCTAAAAGATTTTAAGATTTGGTGGAAAGGGCCTCAATGGTTGCCGAAATCTAAGGAACATTGGCCAAAAGAGGAAATTGAAGAAAAATTAGTTGTTGGCACAACAATGGTAATAGCAAAAAATAAAATTTTTTGTGAATTATTACAAAAATATTCGTGTATGCATAAACTAGAAAGAGTCATTGCATATGTATTGAGGTTTATTCAAATCAAAACCAAAAAGAAAGAATTTCCTTCATTTTTGACAGTGAAGGAGATTAAGAGCGCCAAAGTATTAATAGTAAAACAACAACAAGCTAGCCAATTCGGTTCCGAAATAGCTAGCCTAATTAATAAAAAGGAAATAGAAACAAAAAATAAACTATTAAGCTTAAATCCGTTCTTAGATAAAGACGGATTGTTACGAGTTGGAGGTAGATTGCAAAACTCCAACGCGGAATTTGAGGTTAAACATCCCTTGATTTTAGATAAGTGTCACTTGACGTCTTTAATTATCAAGAATGCACATAAAGAAACATTGCAAGGTGGAATTAATCTGATGCGAAACTATATCCAGCGAAAGTTTTGGATATTTGGGCTAAAAAATTGCTTAAAGAAAAAACTTAAAGAGTGTGTCACCTGTGCTAGGTATCGACAGAATACTGCAGAGCTAATTATGGGAAATCTGCCGAAACACAGAGCTACAATGTCGAACCCGTTTACAAATACAGGTGTAGACTTCGCCGGGCCTTACTATATCCGATGCTCTGAAAACCGGGGGCAGAAATCCTATAAGGGATATATTGCCGTACTCGTATGGGGACAATAATTTAACCTATGAGGAAATGGCAACTCTATTATGTCAAATTGAAGCGGTACTAAATTCACGCCCTTTGTATACAGCTACAAATGATATTGACGATCTGGATGTATTAACACCAGGTCATTTTATAATTGGAAGGCCAATATTTGGCCCGATTGAGACAATTTCAGAGGAAAAAATCGGGAATCTGGATAGATGGAGATTAATTCAGAAAATGAAAAGAGAATTTTGGATTAAATGGAAAGAAGATTATTTGCACACACTGCAACAAAGAAATAAATGGAAAATAGGAATGCAGAATATTAAAACAGGACAGATTGTATTAATAAAAGATGAAACCTGGCACCCAGCTAGATGGCCCTTGGTAAAAATAGAAGAAATACATAAAGGTAGGGACGATAGAGTCAGAGTAGTAACTATAAAACATAAAGACGGGTTGATAAAACGACCTATAACTAAAATTTGTTCATTAGCTGGAATTGAGTCAGAAGAGCAAGACTCAGGAATGACTCCAAAAGAGACCAGAAGTTCTCGTAGTAGTAAAAGGTAATTCAAATCGCGTGTATAGGAAGATAGCAGAGACAAGATAGTTTTGGGTCGAATTAGAAAGGCAGGGTAGTTGGCTCTTCAAAGTTCCAGTAAACACTAATGCTAGAATTCAATGTAGTAACTCAAATCAAGAACTAATTGATCTTCCGCAACAAGGAATTTTAACAATAATACATGGTTGTACTGTGCGAACGGATGATAAAATACTAGTACCTCATCACAGTATTCAAACAGAAAGCTACGAGCCAATTTCATCCTTTTATATAAGTAATATAAGCAAAATACCAAAAATTGTTTGGAATCCATTAACAGTACCATTAATTAACCATACAGAAGAAATGGATAAGTTAGAAACGAAATAAAATTGTTAAAAGAAGGTCATCATGACTTAAAAGGACTTAAGTTCCATCATGTATCTGGACATGCGGCCTTGATTATCGGAATCATAATAATGATAATATTAATAATCTATGCCGTAAGAAGAATTAAAGTAGCACGAAGACTGCAAACGATAGCACTTCCCTACCCACTGTAATGACTGTAAATGATTATCTGTACTTGTAAATATAGCAATAAAGAAAATTTACACAAAACGGTTCACAAGAATCAAAATACAAAACAATTCCACTTTCGGCCCTTTGCAGAATGTTCAAACATGAACATATTATCGTCAATACAATGCCACTTTCGGCCCCTTGCAGAATGTTTAAACATAAATAGATTATTGTACACATTCACTCATGTAACAACACCGATTTCTAAAGAAATCACATAAAGTAGACAAGTTATGACTGCACTGGTGTAAACAGAGATCTGTAACCCATTAATACGACAACAAAACACAAGTGGAGAAAACACTTAACAAATGCGGTCCTAAAATAAAACTAATGTAAGCATGTACTCAAATAGACACCCTCAGTGAAGTGTATCCTCTGCGTAGGTCTAACGATAATTATAGACTACCAAATTGTACCTCCTACCTCATTGTCAAATCACATATAAGACTCTGATCTTAAGAATAAAATTTAGTTTGAATTTACAACTCAACTCGCAAATGTCTAGACTTTTCTTTTAAGGTCTTAACATTTTGGTCCTTCGAGACTCTACCTTGTTTCCCCCCTGTGGTGAGAGCACGGAGTTAAACCAGCTCCTTTGAGACTGAACAAGTGTCTAGATCACTGACAGCTAAAGGTAGCAAAATAAAAAACTTTGATTTCCCTCCTATAGGAAGGAACAGAGTATAAAATAAATTAATGAAACAGAAGTTTCAATTAATAATTTGGAAAAATACGAGCTGGACAGGCTGTATTTTAATAGATAACGAAAGATGTATATCTATTGTAATTGAAAGATAATTCGAGGCCGGAACATCGAAAGAAAAAAAAAATAGTAATCCGAAACATCGAAAGTACTTAATGGCTAGCAATTCAAAAAACAAAAAAAGGGTGGCAAATAACTGTGACTTTGAGAAAATAAATAAATAAATTGGTTTGTGTGAGCCCACTGAGCCAGCGACAATAACTGCAGCGACAGGAAGATCAGCGACAGCGACAGTAACTGCAGCGACAGGAAGATCAGCGGTAGCAGTAACAACAAAAACAGAAGCAGAATTCATCAGCTAAGACTCATATCTCAAATTGTTTTTAAGTCTAATTAAGTAAAAAAAAAAAATTTTAACTAAGATGTCGGAACAAATAATTAAGCTATTAGAGACTCAAGCCGCGATAGCAAAGGAGATTAAGAATATTGAAGCTGGTCATTTGACCAGCGATGTAATCCTAAGGTTAGGAGACCTTAAGATCAAAGTTACAGGCAATAATTCTGCACTGTTAGCATATGGAGTAGTCGATCATGACTACTATAAGAGGCAGCAGTACGAAAAAATGATTAAAAATGTAGAGGACATACATAAAAAGTATGTAGAGTCAAAAAATAATGAAACCCTAATGAAAGGGAAGGTAGAAAAAACAAAGTTACAATCAGTGGAGACTGGAACCTTGAAGGAAGATATGAGCCCAAAATTGACAATAGCATAGAAAAAGTATCTGAGGGATTCGACAGAATAGTGGAAAATCTGAAGACGTATTTAGAGCAAACCATGCAGAGGTTTGATCAGGCTAAACTGGGAGAGTGTAGAATCAGAAAGGGAAAAATTGAGTTCCTCAGTACAAAACTGAACTCAAAAACGAGGGGGAACGTTGTGAGTTGCTGCGGACACCGCAACTCTACAGTTATACCCGATACTAAGTCAGTATGGCTCTCCTCCGGCAGACGGCGCTAATATTAAACGAAACGACAAAGAGTGCGTGCGAGAGAGACAGAAAATCAGTCTGCGCGTGACGTCGGGCGCTGCGTAGCCACTGCAAATTGATTTGTTCCTGTTGGCTATAAAAATTATCTGATCTGATCCAGACTCAGCAATCTGATAGATATGGTAATTCTCTATGATTCTGAGTTTTTAGTTTTCTCGAATCTGCAATATTGTGGATGCAACAGATTTTCGTCCTTTGTGTGGGCGGAAGGGGGTAAGGCGAAATTTTGAGATATAAGTTTTATAGTGAGATCTAACAGAAGTGCGGATACCAAATTTGGTTACTCTAGCCTTAATAGTCTCTGAGATTTGTGGTTGCCCCAGATTTTCGTCCTTTGCGGGGGCGGAAGGGGGTGCGGTAGCAGTGACATATCACAGAAGTCTGGATCCAAAACATCGTTGCTCTAGCTCTTGAGCACTAGGCGCTGAAGGGGACGGACAGACGGACAGACAGACATGGCTTAATCGACTCGGCTATTGATGCTGATCAAGAATATATACTTTATGGGGTCGGAAACGATTCCTTCTGGACGTTACACACATCTACTTTCACCACAAATCTAATATACCCCAATACTCATTTTGAGTATCGGGTATAACAAGGAGTTTTATAATAGCTATGAATCAAATGACAGCTTCGAAGACGAAATCGGCGAGTTGGAATTTGATCGATTTGCCTGCTCTTCCGAAAATAGAAGTACCCACATTCTCGGGCGAAGAAAAAGAGTGAGACGGCTTTTCACAAATATTTTGTGAATTAATTCATAACAGAGATAGTCTGAGTACATCTCTAAAATTCAGTTATTTGAAAATCGCGATAAAGGGTGAGGCACGGAGTATGGTAGCTCATCTTTTAACTGGGCCGCTGGAGAATTATAATGCCGCTTGGGAATTGCTGACCAAGCGGTATGAAAATAAGCGAAACATTCTTTCGGATCAGCTGAATCGATTACTAGACTTACCAATGTTAGATCACGATTCAGCGAAACATATTAAATGGTTTTCTGATTCTATAAATGAGTCAATACATTTAATTAAATTAAAGTCACAATTAACAGAAGAAGTTGATGTGATTTTCGCGCACATTGTTTTGAAAAAATTCAACAAAGATGCATTACAGTTATATGAAAATCATATAAAAAGGACAAGAGATCCAAGCATTGCCAGATGTAATGGAATTTTTAGAACAACGCAACACTTGTCTTTACACGTCGCAGAATAAAGAATGGAAACCGTTAAAAAACGTAGTGCATTATGGCATAATAAAATAAAATTGTCCGCTATGTAAAATGGCAGGACATGCCATAATTCACTGCTATAAGTTTAAGGGAATGAGTCCGATAGATAGAGGCCAGTTTATTAAAAAACAGTGCCTTTGCACAAAATGCTGTAGGCATGATTTGTATAAGAAATGCTTATCTGAAATTTTATGTGGGATTTGTAAAAAAACTTCATCAAACGATGCTCCATATTCGCTACGAAAAAAGGGAAAATGTTAACACTTGCTTGACAAAAGAACAAGCCACAGTACTTATAAAAGTAAGGTCAAGGAATACTGGCTATCAAAACCTTAGAGCTCTCATTGATTGTGGGTCGCAGTGTACCATAATTTCAGAAGCTGCGCAAATATTAAACTTAGTACGAAAAAGAGCGAACACCGAGGTAAGTGGAGTGTCATCTATAGACTCTTGCACTTCAAAGTACAAAGTTACTTAATCGGTAAAAACTCGTGATTATAATAAAGGTCCTCTAAATATTGAAGCAATTATTCTCCTGAAACTGATGAAAGCTTTACCATTAAAGTCTTTCAATATTGATAAAACTAAGTGGCAAGATTATGTGTTGGCAGACTGTTAAGCTATTAAGCGTTTTTAATAACTGTTGCAATTTTTGAAGTTAATGAAAGTCGAGAGGTTGTATATAATTCACAATTTATTTGCATAGGTAAACCAACTTATCGCGTATGTACATATGGGGATGATTGGGCGCACGATTGATGCGAGGATGTTAATCCAATAGCTGCGACGATTAGCTTAAGACTGACAATGCAAGGGCTGACGGGCCAAATTGCCAGGCCCTATGCAGCAAGCGAGCGAGAGAGTAGGATAGCCCGAGAGCGTTAGAGTTGCTCGGGCCGCTGTTAAGCCGAGTACGAGAGATTGCGATATATAGAGACGAAAGAATTCCGCTGCATGTGCATATGCGGTCACAAATGATCTTTACAGTGCGCGTTGGAAATGACAACAACAACAAAATGCATTTCCTTTGGGTCGCACCACTGGCAATAATTTACAATATTTAAGCTGCTTGACCCGACATACTCCCCCCGTTGGAAGCCTGACTTTCAACAGCATCTTTAAGGGGCAGCAGGCACAGCTTGTTGACTGCGCGCTTGGTGATTCCAGATGACGTCTTCAGCACAGCAACTCGGGAAACGCCATCTCGTCCAGGCAAAAGCTCGACCACTCTCGCCAGTGGCCACTTCTCACTTCTTATCCTTGACAAGAACCAAATCTGCGACTGTTAAACTAGGCTTCGCAGTGCGCCACTTTGAGCGCTGCTGCAGGGACGTTACGTACTCCTCCTTCCACCGGGACCAAAAGAGCTGCTGCAGATACGAAACGCGCTGCCAGCCGTCCAGGCGATCGAAGTTTAGCTGCGTGACGTCAGGCTCAGCGAACGAAGCAGGAGGGCCACCATTCAAGAAATGCGCTGGAGTTAGAACATCTAGATCGGCAGGGCTCTCTGAAATTGAAACTAAAGGTCTTGAATTAATCACTGCCGTGATGTGGCACAACAGCGTCCGCTGCTCGTCAAATCCAAGAACCGAGTTGCCTATCGCACGGTAGAAGTGGTACTTGGCCGTCCTTACTGCAGCCTCCCATAGACCACCAAAATGAGGAGAGCTGCGGAGGAATGAAATGCCAGTCTATAGCCTCGACCAAGCAAAAACCCAGCAGCGCCTTCTGATGGTCAGCGCTGAGGACCAGGCGCTCTAATTCCATCAGCTCATTCTTAGCGCCGACAAAATTGGTTGCGTTGTCTGACCAAATTTGCCGCGGCTTTCGTCTGGTACATATGAAGCGCTTTAGTCCATGTAGAAAAGCAACTGTGGACGAAACAAATGAAGACGCAGACGTAGCACTTGATTGGAGCCTTGTGGCGTGCCTCCGGATTGTAGAAAAACGGCCCACAGAACTCCACGCCTGTGATCTCAAAGGCATGAGAACCATCGAGCCGCTCCTTTGGAAGATCCGCCATAATATGCTCCAACACCCTGGGCTTCAGTCGAAAGCATCTTACGTACTTGTTTACCGTCTTCCTCTACCCAATAGGCCAATATTGGGATCGAATTTCCAAGCAAAGCTCGAGGACCAGCGTGCAGATTTCGCTCATGAAAATGGGAGATTATTGCAAGAGTCAGTGGATGGCTGCTGGGCAAGATGATTGGATGACAGCCATCAAAATCCAACGAAGAGTTTTTTAGTCGATCCATGAATGGCGATAACGATGCGATTGAGCTCGATGGGGATACTGCTCCCCTTGCCCGCAGTGACTTCATGCCCTCCCATAGCTGAGTACGCTGGACTAGTCGTAGCAATACCTGGGTTCCATGTTCAATATTTGAGACAGTGAGTCCGGGGCGCCGAATTCGGTTGCAAAACTTGTCAATGTACATATCCGAAAACGCGTTGCAAAGGTTCAAATGAATTCGCATACTTGGAATCAGCAACAATGTCCATGTAGGGCGATTTAACCAGAAGAGCCTTCCGACGAAGTTCAAGGGCTGGCTTATCAGGTAGCACAGTGGGTGGCCAGTCATCTGTGGAGCCGCAAAGAAATGGAGGACCATGAGGACCATGACCAAAGAGGTGACTCATGCACCTCAGTCGGATGAGCCCCTCGAGACCGAATGTCGGCTGGGTTTAAAGCTGTAGGAACATAGCGCCATTCCATTTTTTCGGTCATTTCCTGAATCGTTGACACCCTATTTGCAACAAATATATTAAATCTTGACGGCTCGTCCCGAATCCAAGAGAGCGCAACGGCAGAATCACACCAACAGTAACACCTTCCCTTGTCCTTGTCCTCTTCCGGAACTCCATCCAGCACAGCACGGACGTTCGAACAACATTTCCTTAACCTGAACTGACCTCTAGACAAAATTCCAGTAGCTTGCTCCCGAATTCGGATAGCCTCCTCCTGCGAGCTGGCTCCAGATATCAAGTCATCCACGTAGAAGTCACGGCGAAGGATTTCAGCTCCAACTGGAAACGCCATCTGCACGTCCATTGCCAACTGATGCATCGCTCGCACAGATAAATAGGAGGCAGACTTCGTCCCATAAGTACCGGTGTCCAATTGAAACACACGCAAGTCTTCTTCCCTGGAGTTTCTCCACAGAATACACTGCAAGTTGCTATCCTCGGTCGAGACTCTTACATAACGATACATCTTACAGATATCCCCCGTAATCGCAACGGCGTATGACCGAAATCGAGCAAGAATATGAAACAGTTTGGGTCGGATTACGGGACCAGCCATTAAAACGTCGTTCAGGGAATATCCAGATGAGGTTGAAGCGGATCCATCAAAAACGACGCGAAGCTTGGTCGTAGAACTATCTTCCTTCATGACGCAATGGTGAGGCAAAAAATATCGGCAGTTGCTGATTGACTGAGCCATATAGCCCAAATCAAGGTACTCCTTTATAAATGCTGCATACTGAGATTTAATATCAGGGCGACGATCAAACTTTCTCTCAAGGGTCGGGAATCTACGAACCGCTTGATTGTAAGATTCTCCAAGGAGATCCAAATTATATTTTGCTGGCAGACGAACACAATAATCGCCTTTATGTAATAGACGGAAATGGTGGACAAAGTGTGCTTCACAATCTAGCTCTTCTTTGGTAGACTTTACTATTGGTTCGATGCAATTTTCTTCCTCCCAAAACGTCCGAAGAAGCACCTCAAGCCGGTCCTCTGGACTATTATCCTCAGCAGCTACGGCCCGAGCGCGAGAGACCATCAACGAGGAACCTTTTAAACGCGAAAAACCTCCAGACACGACCCATCCCAAGCGCGTTTTCTGAATTGAAGGCAATCCTGGCAGTAGCTTGACCTGACCAACACACAGGAGTTCGAAAAACAGACTTGCGCCGATTAGCAGATCGACGCGCTGCGGCTTATAAAACTCCGGATCACCTAGTGGTATGTTAGAAGGAATGTTCCAGTTTTGAGTGTCAATTCCAAAGCTTGGCTGTCGATCGGTTATGCTAGAGGCTACAATGGCAGTGATGAGAGTTGAGTAATCCGATGAGCGAGAGTGCAGGCTAACATTGACCGAAAATCTATCCGTGACGAAGTTAGAGTCGCCTATTCCCGAGACTGCAGTCGATGATTTCATTTTTCGTAGCTGAAGCTGATTCGTGAAACGAGAAGTTATTAGATGCAACTGGGAGCCGGAATCCAGCAACGCTCGGCAGGGAACTAAAACTCCGGAACGATTTTTGACTAAGACCGTAGCCGTGGCAAGTAGAACAACACCATTCCTGAGATCTTGGGTAATAAGGGCAGACGCTGAAGTAGAGGGCTCAGTGGTATGCTCAGCCGGCGTAGTCTCAGACAGCGCAGACTGAGATGGAGTATACGGCGCTGATTTCTCTTGGACTGCGGTATCTTCAGGGCTACCAAAATGAAGGAGGGTATGGTGTCTACCCCCGCAGGTACGACAGTTGCTCGAGGTGCACTGAAGTAATCGATGCCCTGTTCTGAGACAATTTATACACAACGAAAGCCGCTTGGCTTCTTTATGGCGATTTGTGGCGATTTATGCCCCGCGCAACATGCACGCTTACGGGCAACGTTATAAAAACATAAATTTCAAGGCAAAGAGTAGACCCACCATACTGTCTAGAGCTTGGACAGCTTATTGGATTATTGGTAATCGAAAGTTTAAAAAGTTGTTGGAAGCTGCCGTTAAATAAAAAATTTCTCCGTTGTTAAGGTTACAATTTGGCGTTTATTGTGCGATATTATTTGTGTGTTTATTTTAGAAGCAGTGGCCGTGAACTTAGCTTTAGGTGTTAGGTGCTTTCGACGAAAAGGACTGACCGACTGCCAACGGAAGGGTCGAATCAGTGGATTATGAGTAAAAAGGACGTTGCATATGTGTGTGCTTGTATGTACTGAGAGTGTACATAGATGAGCGCGATAACAGATAACTTAGAGAGAGGTTATTGACGTTACTTAAGAGCTATGAACGGTTGTTGCTCCGAACAAAAGTCTTTCAGAATACATAGAAAAAAAATGGATGTGTGCAAGCATTAGGGTTACTATCTATGCAAAGGAGGAGGCTAAAGCAAAAAAACTACCAAAAGAAAGCGGGAACTTTGTAGGAACTTTTACAGCCAATTATCTGTCAGAACATATGTGAGATTGTATGATTTATGTAACGAATACAACATATTTTAAGTGAGTAAATGCCGGAGTTGGTATCGGATCCGATGACTGCCGCATAATCTCTCTCTCTTTCAGTCTTTTGGTATCGCTGTTCGAAACAGGGACGAATTGATTTGTTGGTTAATGCGGGGAGGGTGGAATTTTGGTAGGAACGCAACGCACAAATCAATCTTAATTTGGCTCGTATGCTCACGCTTGCATGGGAGACTCGAAAAACATAGAGAGAAAGGGAAAAACCACGACCATGTTTAATGTTAATGTTAATTCTGTTTTAATTCTTGAACTTCCTTTATCGTCTTTTCACCTAATGATCTAATAGATCTCGCTCCCCTTTACAAGGGGTGCGCACGAGGAACAGTGTGGGTGTGTGAGAGAGAGAGAGAGAGAGAGAAAGCGAGAGCAAGAAAGAGAGAGAGAGAGAGAGAGAGAGAGAGAGAGAGAGAGAGAGAGAGAGAGAGAGAGAGAGAGAGAGAGAGAGACAGCGAGACAATGAGTAAGGGAGGGGAGGGGAGGGGGCGGCGCACGGTGGCGAATCAGACGAAAAGTGGTGACAAAAGTCGTAGATTTCTTTTAACGCTTTGCATACAATATACGCATCTAATAGTTTTTTCCAGTGCTTTTAAAAATCAAATTTTCAAATAATCGGACTTTAAGTTTAAAAGAAATGAGCACTCAAAGTTGAAAATTGTTTCGGTATGCAAAATTTGTTTTAACTTTTATTAAAATACTGCGTCTTTTAGGTGAAAAAAAAACTATGTAACGTATTATTGTTTTTGGTAAAAATAAACTAACTTAAATTGTTTCAGTGTTCACAGTTGTACAAAACAAAATAAATAAAAAATTTGTGTCGTCACACTAGCTACAAAGAAGGATCAATAATACGAGAGAGAAACACACGAAGCATCCAAGCATCAACTGAAGATGGTAGAAATTCAGCACAGCGAGAATGGGAGACAATAAACTGGCTGGAATTCTGCACGGCCGGAATGGAAGAAGATCAATTGAAGATTGCGGGAATACAATTCATCAAACGACGAAATTTTACTTTTGAAACAGTCAATCACCTTTTCACAAATTATAGTCGCCCCTTAAAGTCGAATGTAAAATACCAGTATTACCACTTATAATTGCGCATTTATGTAGATTACGTGCTATTTTAGCTTCTGTCTTAATTAGTGTATTTACTTAAAAACACATAAAATCAAAATTAAATTTGACATGGTGAAGCCATTCTTCAATAAATCAATGATATAGTAGCCACTATTGCACTTACCACTTAATCGTTCAAAAGTCATATAAGATATTGTCTTTCCTCTCCTTGGGGTGTGGAATGCCAGCTCACGATTAAAACACGTAAGTAATTGAGCTCGGTTTCCCTTTATGAAGTCACTTGCAGGATGACTTGGTATTTATAAGTGCAAATCAAGAGCAAGCCAATCGCACCTATTTAAAGTAACATTCAGTGCATATATGCAATGATTGTGAACAATTTTATGTGTGGTAGTATTTCAGTGATTAAGCATTTGAAATAGTAACCCTGGACACGCTTGTACCTCAAAATATTTATTTCTTTTTGGATGTGCAAATTTCTGTAAAAGAAGAAAATTATTTTGTTGAATTTGTAGTATTTCAGTGATTAAGCATTTGAAATAGTAACCCTGGACACGCTTGTACCTCAAAATATTTATTTCTTTTTGGATGTGCAAATTTCTGTAAAAGAAGAAAATTATTTGTTAAATATGTACTAATACCTAAATTTTTAAAATTATTAAAAAATTATTTAACAAAAAAAACGAGGGTGAACGTTTTGAGTCGCTGCTACGGCCGCGACTCTATATTTATACCCACTACTCAGTCGAAATGGCTCCTCTCCGCCAGAGGGCGCACACATTCTACTACAAAGACATTCTACAAAAACGAAATCTAACGGCAAAATACGGCATTTGAAGGGTTGGTCAAGCGGCTGCACTCTAACGACAAAACAAAAACATAAGGAATGAATATATTTCGACTTTTCCCGAGCTTTTAAAGTCCAACATTTCTGGAAACAATAACACAAAAAAATATAAATTTGGCATTTGAAAGCTTAATATAATCCAGACGGTAAGTTGAAGCTACAGTTGGGGGACGATTTAAAGCTGCATTGATCAGTTTTCCATAATTGCAAAGTTTAATACAACCACTAAAAAAATTAGCAGTTTTGAATTTGAAAGCTTTATGTTTTCCAGATATCCATATATCCATATTTTTCCATATTTAGATATGCATGCCCATATTATAATAAATGGGGAATGCTTTATGGTGGCGTTCTCCGATTCTGCGGCGAACTGTGCGCAAACCAATAAGATTAAGTTTGGACTCATCCGAGTGTATGATTCGTGAACACTCAGATTTACCAACATAATTTTTAAGCCGATCCAGAGGCTCGTTTCATAATAACTTTCCTTACCCCATTGCTAAGATTGGTACCACAAATTATTAATTCATTATTGATAAAAAAAAAGGCAGAATTATATTTAATTTTGAATAAGTGTAAAAGAAACAAATTATCTTATTGGAAAAAATACGTTTTTCTAATAAATTAAATATTTTCTTCCGTTGGGTCAAAATTACCCAAAAAGCGTTACAAGCGTGTGATTTTAAAAATAGTTTGTTTCTTAGTATATGTTTATGACATAAAAACAGACAAAGACCACACACTGTCTTTTGTTTGAAATTGACTAAGCGACAACAAAAAATAAAAAAAACATCGTCAAAGAAGTCAAAAATACATAAAATTTCAGAGTGCTGCTTTTGATCTCGCTGGGTAATACTAATACTGATCTTAATTTTGAGTTATTTTTTAACTTTGACTTGACTTTATTTTCGGGAAGAAACAATAGCATCGAAAGAAAAGCGTTTGGCTTTCAGAAAAATTATTATGGACGTCTGAAAATCGGAGTTCCATAAAAATAAAAATATGAAATTTTTACAACACACAAAACCAAACCAATTTGTAAACGTATGCACCGACGGGCAGACATACATAGCTATGTATATCGACGAGGATATTAATGCTTTATGGGGTCCGAAACACTTCATTCGGGGTGTTACACACCTATTCACCACAAATCGAATATACCCCAATACACCTCGAGTATCGGGTATAAAAAAAAAAGAATTTAAGTTACGAATTACGTTTCACACATTCAAAAATGCAAAGCATCAAAATATAAAAAAAAATCTAGAATTTATTCTATTCAAAAATGCAAAGCATCAAAATATAAAAACAAAATCTAGAATTTATTCTATTCATACTATTCGAACTCATTCTTAGTCCCTATTAATTGGCCTGGATTTGGGTATGCTGGAAAGTCTCCAATTTGTTCAGTACAACCACTTACCATACACTATATACAGTGGTGGACAGTGAAATGGGGACACTCATGTTATCTAACTTTAAACCAGAAACTTAAAAGTCAGTTGGGAACAATTTTTATTGTGTAGATACACTTATTAGCTGTTAATTAACGTATCTTTTTCTTAAAAAAAGCAAGAAGTTAAAACCAAACAAAAAATGTATAACACGCCAAAAATTACTGAAGATAATAGGGCAGCTATGTATATTGGCATTGGGGTCAAAAAACATTAGTTTTGGTACTATTAGCCCCAAACTTGGGTTGAGATAGTCTCCTTTTAACAATTTTATATACAATTTAAAACAAACAAAAAAAAAAAAAAAAAAAAAAAAAACGGTACGGTAAAACTATCCCTTAGGAAGTAGGAGGACGACGACCTCCTCAAGGGACTATCAAAGTAGGATCGTATTCTTACACACTTCAGCATCTAAAATCAGATCAAAATGGCATAAGATATTCAGTCGTTAGGTACCGATATAAGCACCAAAACTTTAGGGTGGCGTCTTCAGGAGATAGAACTTGGTCGGCGGCCAGCAAAAATACCACTTTTGACACTAGAAATGCTCCAGCAAAGTCTCCAATGGTCAAAACTCAACGAAACTTTCACTGTAAACGTAATGTTTCTTGTTGATCTAAGATAAACGTGGCTCGTTGGGAAAGTAGGACCAATGATCGTCGCGAAGTCGGAAAAGCAAGAGGGAACAGGATGTTCTGGGCATTTTTTTACTTTGCATTTTAGAGTAGGGCATCTGGCATTAATTGACGGATATGTAAATGCGGTCACGTTGAGGACCACTTTCCGCTTGCTGACGCCCTCATCTTCTAGGACGTTTCTGCTCCTTGCCACCGTGCAAGATTGGTCAGGCATATTTTTTTCAACTTTTTTATTTTATTGATGGTAATGATATATTCAAAAAGCTTCATTTTCCAACGATGGGTTTTCTTAGCTAAAGTAATCCTTATCAACAGTGGGAATTAGGACATTGGACTGGCCGTGAAATGGTCCTGGTTTTAATCCGATTGAGAATCTTTAGCACACCATAAACGTTGTAATATGAAAGCTCAAAACTCCAAACATAAATTTAAAGAAATATTTGAAAAAGTATGGCATAACGATATAAACATAGCATCAATCTGCAAATTGGGAGGTCCCAAGCTTTCCCGTAGAAAACTAGTTCTAAAACACCGAGGTAAACAAAAATATATTTAATATTCATGGAATTAAACGTGGTAACAGAACAATTTTATTTGCGAACTAAGCACCTAGTGAGTACTTTTTGACTTAAGGATTCTTTTGAAAAAAAGGCGTTTGGACTCAAATTTTAATGTGTTCCGTTATCCTTTTGTATTGTTTAGTTAGTTTCATGAGTTTTTTTCTTGAAAAACAAAACAAAAACGAGGGGGAACGTTGTGAGTTGCTGCGGACACCGCAACTCTACAGTTATACCCGATACTAAGTCAGTATGGCTCTCCTCCGGCAGACGGCGCTAATATTAAACGAAACGACAAAAAGTGCGTGCGAAAGAGACAGAAAATCAGTCTGCGCGTGACGTCGGGCGCTGCGTAGCCACTGCAAATTGATTTGTTCCTTATGGCTATAAAAATGATCTGATCTGATCCAGATTCAGCATTCTGATAGATATGGTCATTATCTATGATTCTGCGTTTTTAGTTTTCTCAAATCTGCAATATTGTGGATGCAACAGATTTTCGTCCTTTGTGGGAGCGGAAGGGGGTGGGGCGAAATTTTGAGATATACGTTTTATAGTGAGATAGTGAGGAGTGCGGATACTAAATTTGGTTACTCTAGCCTTAATAGTCTCTGAGATTTGTGGTTGCCTCAGATTTTCGTCCCTTACGGGGGCGGAAGGGGGTTTGGCGAAATTTTGAAACTAACTCGTCAAGGTCCGATATCACAGGAGTGTGGATCGAAAATTTGGTTGCTCTAGCTCTTATAGTTTCTGAGATCCTTGAACTCGCATTTTTCAATAATATTTATAGATTCTATATAATAGAATAAAGTGTGTGATCGTTGCGCGCATTGTGGCTTGTGCATGTCGGTCACGCCAATATTCAGGTTTTTCTTCACTTCTGCTACCGCCGAGGGATGCTCTGCGATCGAAAGAGGAAAGTAACAGTTGGACTAAAAGATACAAAAGCAGAGACAGATGTAGTTTTGCAAAAAATTTAAGGAATAGCGAAAGACATATAAATCTTTCTGTTAAGTGTCATGCGCTAAAAATATTGCACATCGCTTTTAATTCTAGGCACAGACGTATGATATGTAATTAATATTATTGCAAATATATATGTATATAACACCAACGAGGGAGAACGTTGTGAGTTGCTGCTGCGAACGCAACTCTACATTTATACCCGATATTTAGTCAGTATGGTCTGGTCTGATGAGCTCGTGAGGTGGCTCAAAGGGGGCCTAGCTGAGGCCACCGGACGGGTCGCAGGTTGCGGATAGCGAACGACCTACCTATATACAGTTCATATAGGTGGGTCAGCTGCGAATAAGCGGACATCCCTAGGGAGAGTACCGAAAATAAGCAGCCCTGGACAGCCAGCGGGTGTTCGCGAAGTAGCAACACTGACGATGCGCTTGTGTTGCCGCCTCGTATAAGTAGCTCACACACTCCCATCCATACACAATACCTACCCACATCCCAACCCCCACACCCACCTCACACCGGGCCGGACTAAGTGTGTTATTCGACCCGTGTCGAGAGTCAGCCTGGCTGGGGGCCCGGTATATAAAACTAGCCCAGTCGTTAACGGAGAGCTCAGGGACTTGTCAGCCCCCTGTTCTAAGTATGCCTTATCCGGGCAACGTGGATCTCTGCCCGGACGGACCGTACCTTCTCTGCAGCTCGTGGGAAAAAAACGGGAAAAGAAGACCAAAATGAGTCTGGCACTCCCCAAATGCCAACAGGGAGCAATCCCAAACAGGGGAAGGCAGCGGCCCAAAGGCCTGGCCCGACCCGCAAATCAGCAGTGAAAACCTGCGCGGCGGAAGATGCTAGGGAGAGCCCAAAGGGGTCCCATCCCGGTGTCGGGGTGGGTGGTGAATTGGCTCCCAAAACCGATACCTTGGCAGAGTGGCTATGCAATCCAGCGGCAGCTCTGCCTGCTGGTAAAGTGGCGGGTGATGAGTCACCATCTACTAGTGTCCAAGCCAAATCTTTTACATATGCCGATAGAAGGAGTGCTGGCAATATACTCCGCGATGTCCAGCCCGACGGACAAATGGATAAAGAAGGTTGAGTGGGCCTCGAAGGTGCTGCCGAACTTTGGCAAGGAAGCACCGAAGAAGGAAGCCCCTCAGCCAAAAAGGCAGCGCTCGCAAGAGACTCCGGGGCCAACACCGAAGCGCTCCACCGTACTGCTTAACACATCATTCGCGCAGATTGCCAGAGAAAGGACGCTGATTGGCGTCCTGGACAAAGGCAGCGCGGACTCCCGAATCCCTAGGAAGCAGTGGAAGTGGGTGGAAGCGGCACTGGCCGACCGCTTCTTCGAGCTGCTGGAAAAGCAGCCTGGACCCCCAGGCCGTCATGATGGACCCGGAACGCATCCTAAAAATGTTGTAAAAATGCAACCCCCACCTCCCAACAGCGGATTGGAAGGTGGTCAAAGTTGAGACGACACAGGGCCCCACAAACCAGGCGGTGGTCGGCCTCAACAAAGAGTCGCTGGCCCCGATTGAGGCTGCCAAAGGCGAGCTCAATTTTGGGTTCAGCTCTGTGACCGTAAAGGTCTACAGGTCGGATGCGGCGGCCGGGGCACGTCCTGTCGACAAGCCAGTCGAGCAGGACGCTGCCTCGGAGATCGAAGCACACGACGATCACACAGAGATAAACCCAGAGGGCTACTCCACCGATGGCACACTGAGATGCGACTTCGAGGCGATGTGTTGCCACGAGGAAGTCGAGGACGATCCGGATGCCGACATTACAGTGGTGGAGAACACTAAGGATGTCCTTGAGGCTCCTTCAGATCAATCTCCACCACTGTACAGAAGCATCCGCTGCTCTTATACTCCGCCTCGAAGAGAGCGGAGCAGACGTAGCCCTGATCCAGGAACCTTGGATAGTGGGAGACAAGGTTTGTGGACTAGGGTCGAAGGAGTACAAGATAATTGTAGCTCAACATGAAAGTAAAACCCGCACCTGCATTCTCGCCAGAAAGCACCTTAATATCTTCTTGCTCCATAATTATAGCGATAGTGACAACACGGCGGCAAGCCTAGAGCTGAAAGGGACACATCTAAGGCTGATGTCGTCCTACATGGCCCATGAGGGAAACGATCCTCCCAACGACCTTGTTCGCAAACTAGCCAGCGACAGCGAAAGGTCGGACAGAGACCTGCTAATAGGTTACGATGCCAACGCTCACTACACCCAATGGGGAAGCACGGACACAAACGTAAGGGGTGAGTCACTTTTCAGCTTCATCCTCAACTCAAATCTATTTATTTGTAATCGGGGCAACGACCCCACTTTTATAATTAAAAATCGACAGGAGGTTATTGACATCACCTTAGTGTCCCCCAACCTGTTAGACATAGTCAAGAGTTGGCAAGTCCTTGATGACCCCCCTTTCTCTGACCATAGATACATCGAGACCACACTATCCCTCGAGTGTCCGAAACCTAAGGACTATATTAATCCCAGGAAAGCCAACTGGGAAAAATATAGCTCAGCCCTGGAGGACTTACTCCCCTCCAAAGCACCATCATGCCCGGACACAAAAGACGACCTAGATCGCCTAGTGAACAGGTTCACAGAAGCATGCAACAAAGCCTTCGCGGCAGCATGCCCCTCTAGCAAACCTAGGGGGAAAAAGAAAAACCCCTGGTGGTCAAAACAAATAGACATCCTACGTAAAAGCTGCAGGACCCTCTTCAACAGGGCCAAAGGCGCGAGCGAGGAGAGCCACTGGGCAGACTATAAAATCAGTCTGTCACTATATAAAAAGGAAACAAGGAAAGCAAAAAGGGCCTCTTGGCAAAAATTTTGCTCGGAAATTGAGGAAACGTCAGAGGCCGCAAGGCTTCGCAAGATTCTCTCAAAAACTAACCCCTCGGTAGGGTATCTTAAAAGGAATGACGGCACGTGGACTAACTCCAATGAGGAGTCCCTGCACATGCTACTAGACACGCATTTTCCAGGGTGCACAACCATCGAGACGGTACATCTCTCAGGAGAGGGACCGGTAACCTCGATGGATCACATCCTCACAAAACGTAACATAAGCTGGGCAATAAACAGCTTCAACCCGTTCAAATCGCCAGGCCCAGACCAGGTAATCCCGGCCCAACTTCAGAAGGCCGGGGATACGGCCATCAACTGGCTACAAGGTATCTTCAGGAAGATACTGGCTGTGGGTACAATCCCGCGAACATGGCTTAAGGCAAAGATAGTCTTCATTCCCAAAGCAGGAAAAGCCTCGCACTCAGCTGCAAAAGACTTTAGAGACTCGTCGGGCTGCAACTGAGGACAACTATACACCCTCAGTTGCTGTCAGGCGCACAGCATGCCTACCGGAAAGGAAAATCCACGGAAACGGCTCTTCATGAAGTGCTGCAAAGTCGTGGCCTATGTGGACGACGTTGCGATTATCTTCTCGGGGAAATACCCCCAAACACTGTGCGACTTAATGACCGCAAAGCTAGCGCAACTGTCGGATTGGACAGAATCGCGTGGTCTGGGAGTAAATCCCTCAAAAACGGAACTCGTATTATTCACAAATTAATACAAGATCCCGCCCCTCAACCCTCCAATACTACAAGGATGCGGGCTCTCCTTTAGCGACAGTGCCAGTTACTTAGGGTTGGTAATTGACAAGAAGCTTAACTGGAACCTGAATGTCAAAGACAGAGTGAAGAAGGCAATGACTGAACTCTACACATGCAAAAAAGCTATTGGGCTAAGATGGGGTATGATCCCAAGCATAGTCCAATGGATATATCAAGCTATAGTTAGACCAATACTACTCTACGGAGTTACGGTGTGGTGGCCGACCCTATCAAAAAGGGCGATCACCAATCAACTGGGCAAAGTCCAGCAACCTGCCGCCCTATGTATCAGCGGAGCTCTTCGCACCACCCCAAATGATGCGCTAAATGCCATCCTATGCCTACAGAGCCTTGACCTCGCAGGAAAGGAACGGGCAGAAGCAGCAGCAATACGTCTAAGAGACTCAGATCAATGGGTGACACAGTGCATAGGTCACTCAGCCATATTAAATAATAGCAATACCGTCCCCTCAAAAACAGACTACCAAGTTCCAAGAGAGTACACAGTCACTCCCTTCGACACAATCATCCCTCACAGAGACGAATGGCTCGAGGGACTCCCAGGCCCAGATGGGGCCATAAACATCTTCACAGATGGATCAAAGCTGGACGACAGAGTCGAAGGGGGAATCTAATCTGAACAGCTAAACATAAGGCATTCCTTCAGGCTCCCAGATCATTGCAGTGTCTTTCAAGCGGAAGTCATAGCAATCAGGGAGGCTCTAGACTGCCTACAAGCGGTTGCCGTTACGGCAACCAAGCTAAACATTTATAGCGATAGCCAGCCTGCGATCAAATCGCTAAGTGCGATTTCTTCGAACTTGGCCACCGTGGCAAACTACCGCAAATCTCTGCACGAGATGGCTCAGCAATTTGCTATTAGCCTGATTTGGGTCCCGGGCCACCGGGACATCGAGGGCAACTGTATAGCGGACGAGCTGGCCAGATCTGTCACTACAATCCCCCTTCTCCAAGACAAGGAGGATATCTGTATGCCATTGGCCACCTGTAAGCTCATTATAAAAGAGCAATACAAGCAACTAAGAAACGATATGTGGCAAATAGTGCCACGATGTCGCACAACTCGGCAAACATGGCCGACCATGGACATGAAGCGCACGTCCGAGCTCCTCAAGCTAAGCAGGAAAAGGTGCAGCGTAGTCATATGTTCCCTCACGGGACACTGGCTAATAGGCACCCACGCTAACAGGCTGGGGGCCCCACATAACGATTTTTGTCGCAGCTGTAGAGACGAGGAAGAGGAGGAAACAGTGGAACATCTGTTCTGCTCCTGCCCAGCTCTCAGCAGAAGAAGGCTACAGCACCTGGCCTCAGCCTTTCTACACGACATCTCAGAGATGTCCAAACTATGTCCCAGGAAGATAGCGAACTTTGTGAGAGCATCTGGATGGGATAATTGCTTACAGAAAGTCTCACAACGCAGGAAGGAATGCTCCTATGCGGTATCACAACCGGCCGAAACCGGCCTAAGTGTGACGGGCTCCGAGCGAGCCCAAAAATGGCTATCACAGCTCTTAAATCCCATACAAAATCATATTTTGACCGTTTTTCGTGCGAGGTTGTGACAGGTAAATCGGTATAGAAACAAAACGGCTCCATAGCGCAGAAAGGGCTTTTTTTAGACTTAGGTAATAAATAGTTCAAGGAACATATACAATAAAAATCTCGGGAAAATGTAGGTAAATATTTTTGTAAAGTCCAGTCAATGTTGAAAAACTGCTCAAAATGTAGGTACTAATGAATCCATATGCTCAGGTACACTTAATATTAGAATAATTTTCAATCTCGCGCTACCTCAATTATGTTGTTGGTTATGTATGAATATGCAGGCTAGTATTTGGACCTTTACCTGGCGTTTTGACCAGGTTCTGCATGCAAGACTTAACATAGATGTATGGAGTTCATTTTAAAACTTGCATATACCATTCTTCGAGAGGGAGAATCTTTCGAAAACAGCACGCTAGCCAAGGAAATACAAAAGACTAGGAAAAAAATTATTCAAGAAAAATTCTTACACAAACTATCACTAAAAATGGACTGCCCCAAACAAGGATTTGGAAACACAAGCGATAGAAGCCCATCACCGACATTCTTTGAGAAAAATAAAATTACTGTATTAATAACTGAAGATATTGACATTATCAGAAGATTGGGTGTTATTTTAAATATTTGAAACTGCAAAGAACAAAAAATACCCGCAAGTTTGGTAAATATGCCTCGAAGACTGCAGAGCTGTTACTGGAAAAATATCCTGAAAACAAAGCTAGCTCCCACGCTTCATGAAATTCTGGCACATGGTCAAATTTTAATTGAACATCAGAGCCTACCAATTGGAGAGATGTCAGAGGAAGCCCAGGAAACGAAAAACAAAGATTACAAAAAATACAGGAATATGAATACGTGCAAGACATCACGAATTAAGCAAAACCAACGACCTTTTCAACATGCTGGCAGCCTCTTCAGATCCATATATTTCATCCATTAGATATGTGAGATCACAAATGAAATCGGCAAGCAGTTATTCTTCAGAAATGATAAGTTTATTAGATATTCCTCCCACTAAACAGGAAGTGGAGGATTATTTTACAGAAACAACAAAATTAAACCAACTTTCAGATTAAAAAAAAATTTTTTTTATTTAAATTTTTTTAGTATTATGTTTAGTTGAAAATGAATTAAAAAATAATATTTTGTAGTAAACACCATAAAAAGTAATTTTCGATAAAAAAAAAGTAGAAATTGAGCATTTTACGTTGGAAAATATGCACCAGCAACAAAGTTAAACTTTAACCCATTATTGTGAAGCTTTTAGACACTGTAGCATAATGTACTTAAGCAGATACAATTTTGAAAGATTTTTCTTTCAAATGCAGTTTGTTTCATGAAGTTATCTCTATTTGTTCAGAATTTATTAATTTAGCAAGCTGAAACGGCGGAATTCGCCACTGTGCGGCGCTTGCATTGAACGAAAAAGAGTGCGTTAGAAAGAGACAGAAAATCAGTCTGAGCGTGTCGTCGGGTGCTGCGTAACCACTGCAAATTGATTTGTTCCTTTTGGCTATAAAAACTATCGGATCTGATCAAGACTCCTCAATTAGATAGATGATCATTTTCTATGATTGTGGGTTTTTTTTACTTTTCTCGAATTTGTAATATTGTGGATGCAACAGATTTTCGTCCTATGCGGTGGCGGAAGGGGGTGTGGCGAAATTCTGAGATATACGTTTTATAGTGACATCTTAAAGGAGTGTGTGTACGAAATTTGGTTACTCTAGCCTTAATAGTCTCTGAGATTTGTGGTTGCCTCAGATTTTCGTCCCTTACGGGGGCGGAAGGGGGTGTGGCGAAATTTTGAAACTATTTCGTCAAGGTCCGATCTCACAGGAGTGTGGATACCAAATTTGGTTGCTCTAGCTTTTTTAGTCTCTGAGATCTAGGAACTCATATTTTACAATAGACAAAACCGACTATGAAACCTGTGTGTTAGAGAGAGACAGAGCGTGAAAGAATGAAATTGTTTTCTTGATTCTGGTACGATCTGGTTCAGATTTTGCATTCTAGTCATCCTCTACGACTCGGCGTTTTCTGTTTTCTCGTATCTTTGATTTTCGCCCTTTGTGGGGGTGGAAGTGGGCGGGGCAAAGTTTGTGATCACAAGGTGCTTGACTGGAAAAAAAAGAAAGCCTTAAACAATTTTTTTAAAACTTATCAAAGAATCGTTAAATTACAAAAAAAAAACATGATAAAATCAAAAATCTGCTTATTTATTGCCTCTAATCCGAAAACACTTCACCGGGTCATATAAAAATTGTTCTTTATAAATTAGCCACATTTAATTGAGAACATTTTTTTGTTGTGTGTCAGAACAACATCTGCCGGGTCAGCTAGTTTATATGTACATATATGAAATATATATATATATATATTCTAATATAATATACATTTTTATCGAATTTGTATTTGTATTTATTTATTATAAATAGTTCCAGATCGACTACTGGTAACTAGGTCGGAACTACGTCCTGAGCAACTAGATACTGGTAATCGAAGAGGAGTCGATCGAGAACCTAGTGGTGTCGTTCTAATGGTAACTTGTTCGGAGCTACCCCTTGAGCAACTAGTTACGGGTAATCGAAGGGGATGGATCGTGGAACCAGGGGTGGTTTCGCACTAGGACATGCATGTGTTCAATTCTCCGCTGAAATGCATTCTCGGCAATCGATCTGGAACCAGGTAAGTGAGAATGGTAACTACTAGAGGGAACGTACTTAAAAATTCTTTGCTATTCACAAGTGGCACTCCATTAATCCTATAAAACAATGATTATATTTTATCTTAAATCTTTAATCTTTTTGAAAATACTAATCGATTCAGGGATGATTAAAGCCCTGGTTCGGCCTGTGCGTTTCGAATTTTAAAGTTTTTAATATCTTTTGAACCATTGATCAAGTTTATTTGTAATTTCCACATTTTCAACTTGCGATTGGGCTTGGTTGGGAAAATGTGGGATGATTTACCTCTGAGATTTAGTGGTTTCTTTTCCTTACCTCTAACTTGTTTAAATTTAAGCTATTGGCGGTATTTTGAGATTGAATATCAACCAGTTCCACAGAACTAGAACTTAATGTAAATCCTTGCCAAAAAAAAGTGACCATATAGCCAAATTACAAGAACATAGCTCATTAAAAAAAATAAATGCTAAGTGTGCCAGTACTTTGCTTACCTTATTTCTGACCTTTTTTAGTTTACAAAATTGTACAAAATAATGCAATAAGGTTACTCTTATAAAATTACCTAATCTTATAGAAAATTGATTCCTTTATCGCGATTCTTTTGAAAATCGCGATGGAAAAGCTCTTAAAACAGTAGTAGCCTGAAAAGTTATTGCCTTGCCAACAATTAATTCCGGATTTTGTAGAATGTTCATTTTTCACATAAAAATTAGAAAATTGTGTTGTATTCAGATGAAACTAAGATCATTTGGTTTGGATTAGATGGAAAACCACATATTAGGCACCTTAGGAATTCTGTTCATGATACAAGGTACTCTTAAACTTAAAGCGGTTAAGCATGGTGGTGGAAATATCTTATTTGGATTGGTCTAATTAAATAAACAAAAAAATGTGTACCTTCTATGTAAATATACACGACAGTATAATGCCGAAAAGAAAATGCATTAAAGTGGATAATGACCCGAATCACTCCGAAATGCTGACTAGGAAATGGTTCCTGGACAACAAAATTCCCCTAATGGAATGGCCTTCAAACTCACCGGACCTAAATCCCATTGATCACCTTTGGAGGCCTTAACAAAAAGAATTGGCTATAATTCCACAAAAAAAAAGGATGATTTGTGGCAAAATAAAATCCGATTGGTACTCCTTTTGCTCTTTTTTTTCGTCATACCTACAGCTTAAACAGATTTTGATAACAGTTAATAAAAAAAATTCCCCCAACTTATGCCTTTACTCATATTTTCCATGTTATGTCAAAGTTATGTGCCGTGCAAACAATTAATAGACATACTATATATGCTTTAAGAAGTCGGAAACGCTTCCTTCTGAACGTTGCACACATCCATTTTCACCACAAATCTAATATACCCCTATACTCATTTTGTGTATCGGGTATAATCAGAAGGATTGATGAATTTTTAAAGAACTCAAGTGGCGTGCTCGCCACTAAATATATTAATGAATTTGTTTTAAATACAAAAAAAAAAAATTAAATTAAATAAAACATGTTAAACATTTTTGCGTTACTTTAATATTTAGTCTTTTCTTTTATGACTAAAAAAACTTTCTTAATCTCAAAATATACCAACTATTTGTCAATCAGCCAGGCTCCGTTTTTCACATTCACAAAAGTTTTCCGATTTACTTTTGAATACACATAAATTGAGGTTCCCGTTTTCACATTCCGCAAGATTTATTCGTTGTCAAAACAAAAACATTTTCGTTGACGAAATGAAAAGTAAACGGCATTTTATACAAAGAAACGAACCTTAATTGCAAAAGGATAAAATAGATGACTTATTGATGCATTAAAATAAACTTGACACCTACACACTACATAATAATAGGTACACCTTGAAGATTTTCATTAATAATTAGTTTTATCGTACTTTAAGTGTTGAAAACAAAATTTTGTTTGGTATGTTTTATTTGTCAATGTATTACAGTTCCGTGACAAAAAAAAATTAAACAGGGAAACCGCCGAATAACAGAGCTGAGCTTTAAGCGAAATTGCGAGTTGTGTAGTATGTTGTATGCCAAATAGGCATATGCCCACCGTATTGTAGTTAATGTAGAGTATCACGCTCATAAACATAAAGACACTTTGTCCCAATGTTTACGTAACACAACCACACTCAAGAGCCGTAATACGATCATTCCCTTATATGTGGACTGGCCTGCAGCGTGAAATAAAATTCATTTTTCTTTCATGAACGTTAGAACGAAAAAAAAATTCTTTTCATTGAATATATAAAAACAATTAAAACTACATAATGGGGTGGTTTAGTGATTCTAGTGAGGCAAAAGACAATACTGCCAACGTTGTAAACAACGTCAAGATAATTGATCACACGGATGACATAAACTCATTGTGGATCGTGTTATTAATTATCACGATAGTATTGGTTTTGCAATTTCTGCTGACACTCTATGTTGAGCATAACAAAATTATCAAGAAAAGATACATGAGTAGGGCAAATGACCTAGATAATATCTAGAAATGAATAAAGAGAAAATAGATCACGTCTTCGAAAGCTATCCAAATTTTCGCATTAATGCGATTAATGTTTTACATTCGCATAGCGAATACATATCAGTACATCAGTTTGAGACTGATTATATAGAAGCTTTCGACGCAATCTGTAGCCCACTTATTCACTGCGATAAGGAAAAAAGCAGAAAAGGCAATGGTACTTTCAACACCACCATATGTCAAGGTAAAATTAATATTAGTAATGAGCAGACAATTCCTGCAATCATTATGCAACTGTCAAATGCAGTAAAAGGAGAATCGGTAGAAGTTGTATCTGCCAAGCTACTTAATCTGCAACAGAAAAACAAAACGGCTAACCAACACATGATTAAAAACTTAACTGATGTTTTTAATGTATGTAGGAAATATAACCTAAAGTTGCATCCAGAAAAATGTTGATTTTTCATGCATGAAGTGACATTCTTGGGTCACAAATGCACTGACAAAGGAGTATTGCCAGATGACAAGAAATTTGACGTCATCAAAAATTATCCTGTCCCTCAAGATGCGGACAGCGCGAGACGATTTGTAGCATTCTGCAATTATTATCGTCGATTTATAAAAAACTTCGCCGACTATTCACGGCACATAACTAGATTATGTAAAAAGAATGTTCCTTTTGAATGGTCAAGTGAATGCCAAAACGCATTCCAATACCTTAAAGAAAAGCTTATGCACCCCAAATTATTACAATATCCTGATTTTCGCAAAGAATTTTGCATTATAACAGATGCTAGTAAACAAGCTTGCGGAGCGGTTCTAACTCAGAACCGTGACGGAATTCAGCTCCCAATAGCTTATGCATCTCGTTCATTTACAAAAGGGGAAAGCAATAAGAGCACAACAGAACAAGAGTTAGCGGCAATTCATTGGGCAATTACCCATTTCAGACCATATATTTATGGCAAACACTTTACTGTTAAAGGCGGATCACAGACAATTAACATATCTTTTTTCTATGACTAATCCCAGTTCGAAATTAACTCGCATGCGGTTAGAACTTGAAGAATTTGACTTCTCAGTAGAATACCTAAAGGGGAAAGATAATTTTGTAGCAGACGCACTTTCACGTATTACTATAAACGAACTCAAAGACATGCAACATAAAGTCCTGAAAGTAACTACCAGGCGACAAAGTAGACAAAATAAAAACTGTACAGTAGAAAAATATGAACTTCTGCCAAGGCAAAGTCATAAAAATGTATCTAAGCCCAACGTACATGAAGTCATTACAAATGATGAAGTACGAAAAGTAGTGACCTTGCGCATAACAGAATATAAATGTTTATTTAAACATGGAAATAAAATTATCGCAAGAATTGAAGTTAGCGATTTATATATTAATGGAATTCTCGACCTAGGTCAGTTCTTCCAAAGGCTCGAAAAAGAGGCCGGTATATTAAAAATCAGCCAACTCAAAGTGGCACCGAGCGAAAAGATCTTTGAATCAGTTTCAATAGATTCTTTTAAAAATATGGGCAATGAAATATTAAAATCTTTAAGAGTAGCACTACTCCAGCCGGTGACCCAAATAACAGATGAAAAAGAGATACAACAAATATTGTCTACATACCATGACGACCCAATTCAAGGAGGCCACAGTGGCATAACAAGAACGCTAGCGAAAATAAAAAGACACTACTACTGGAAAAATATGACACGTCATATAAAAGAGTACGTACGTAGATGTCAACGAGGGGGAACGTTGTGAGTTGCTGCGGACACCGCAACTCTACAGTTATACCCGATACTAAGTCAGTATGGCTCTCCTCCAGCAGACGCCGCTAATATTGAACGACACGAAAAAGAATGCGTGCGAGAGAGACAGAAAATCAGTCTGAGCGTGACGTCGGGCGCTGCGTAGCCACTGCAAATTGATTTCTTGCTTTTGGCTACAAAAATGATCCGATCTGATCCAGATTCAGCAACCGGATAGATATGGTCATTCTCTATGATTCTGCGTTTTTAGTTTTCTCGAAAGTGCAATATTGTGGGTGCAACACATTTTCGTCCTTTGTGGGGGCGGGAGGGGGTGGGGCGAAATTCTGAGATATACGTTTTATAGTAAGATCTAACAGAAAAGCGGATACCAAATTTGGTTACTCTAGCCTTAATAGTCTCTGAGATTTGTGGTTGCCCCAGATTTTCGTCCTTTGCGCGGCCGGAAGGGGGTGTGGCGAAATTTAGACACGAAACGGTCAAGGTCCGATATCTCAGGAGTGTGGAGACCAAATTTGGTTGCTCTGGCTCTTATAGGTTCTGAGATCCTTGAACTCATATTTTGCAATTGGCAAAACCGACCATGAAACCTGTGTGTTAGAGAGAGACACAGCGAGAAAAAATGAAATTGTTTTCTTGATTCTGGCTATAATAATTATACGATCTGGTTGAGATTTTACACTCTAGAACATATAATCATCCTCTACGATTCTGCGTTTTTGGTTTTATAGTATCTTTAAAAATGTGGATGCCACAGATTTTCGTCCTTTGTGGGGGCGGAAGTGGGCGGGGCGAAGTTTTGAAATATTTTTGTAGCAGTGACATATCACAGAAGTCTGGATCCAAAACATTGTTGCTCTAGCTCTTATAGTCTTTGAGCACTAGGCGCTGAAGGGGACGGACGGACGGACGGACAGACGGACAGACAGACAGGGCTCAATCGACTCGGCTATTGATGCTGATCAACAATATATATACTTTATGGGGTCGGAAACGATTCCTTCTGGACGTTACACACATCCATTTTCACCACAAATCTAATATACCCCAATAATCATTTTGAGTATCGGGTATAAAAATGCCAAATGTCTAAAACAAAGACTCACACAAAAACTCCTTTGACTCTCACAGAAACACCTGTGAATGCTTTCGATATAGTAATAGTGGATACAGTTGGTCCGCTACCTAAATCAGAAAATGGTAATGAATACATAGTCACATTAATTTGTGACCTTACAAAATACTTAGTAGCCATTCCAATAAAAAGCAAAAGCGCAAATAATGTCGCAAAAGCTATATTCGAAAATTTCATACTCAAGTTTGGTCCAATGAAGACGTTCATCTCGGACATGGGAACAGAGTATAAAAACCAGATTTTAACTGATCTATGCATGTATATGAAGATCGAGAATCTCACCTCTACTGCATATCATCACCAAACATTAGGGACAAAAGAACGAAGTCATCGAACGTTTAATGAATACATTCGTTCTTACATCTCTGCAGACAAAACTGATTGGGATGTCTGGATTCAATATTTCACTTATTGTTTCAACACGACACCATCAGCAACGCATGAGTATTGTCCATACGAACTAGTATTTGGCAGACTACCAAAACAGTTCATAGATTTAAACAGAACATATTACATAGATCCTATTTACAATTTAGGTGACTACTCTAAGGAAATAAAGTTTAGATTAGAAATAGCATACAAAAGAGCTAGAATTATGTTAGAAAAAGCCAAGGCTTATAGGAAATAAGCATACGATGAAAAAACAAGAAATTTTGAATTAAAAGTAGGAGATAAGGTACTTATCTCCCAGTATATTTAGGACCAAATATAGTAGAAAAAATAGAGGATAATGATAACATTTACATTAAAGATAGTAAGAATAAGAAACAAAAAGTACATAAGGATAGGTTAAAAATATATAATCAATGAAACGTTTCATGAAAGAGAAAAAAAAGGGGTCTGATCAACCTAATAAAATTAAAAAAAAAAATATATATATATATATATAATATAATGAAATATATAATAAAAAACAATTGGGAATAAAATAGAGAAGATTTAAATTCTTCTAGGAAGGTCGAATGAAAAATTAAGGTTGAATGAAGTAAATCAAATATATTAAAATAAAAAAAAAGAAGTTATTTATCAATGAACACAAATATTTTAAAAAAGAGATAATCAACATACAAGATATCAAAAAAAAAATAATTTTTTCAAAATAACTACATAATTATATTACGTTATTTCTCTAAAAAGGGAGGTGTAGTATGTTGTATGCCAAATAGGCATATGCCCACCGTATTGTAGTGTATACAATATGTCAAGTGGTCATATGCCTAAAGTTAATGTAGAGTATCACGCTCATAAACATAAAGACACTTTGTCCCAATGTTTACGTAACACAACCACACTCAAGAGCCGTAATACGATCATTCCCTTATATGTGGACTGGCCTGCAGCGTGAGAACTGCAGTGTCGGCAATATATTCCAAGTGGTCAAATGAGCATTCCAATGTATATGCCTTCTGCATGTACATTCACACAAATATGCATACACCAATATACTTACACATAAATATAAGACATAGATATAAGCATTGCATGTTTCGAGTTAGCTGAACCCAACATGAAATTATAAGAATCATTCGGAATAAAGTAACACTGCGGAGCAGACGCTCCAAGAATTGAAGTTATCTTATTATCACATTATTACTATTATTATCACACTTATTACAGTTGACATCACATTTTGGCTGATCAAAATAATAGGTACAGTGTCAGTAAATTTTGAATATCAAGTGAATAATTTGGAAGTTCTTGACGTTTTGGCAATTAAACATCCATTTCATTTAACTACAGTCTAAATATAAACAAAAATTTATTTCTTTTCTTACAAGAATAGGCCTTAGTCTTAAAAAAGAAGGCCAATCTCTTCGGGCCATTGCCAAATTAATGAAAAGGTCTCATAATTTTGTTGAAATGCTTTAAAAATTAAAACCTAGTCAGGAATCTCGCGGAAAGCCACAGAAAACAACCATAACCACTTGACCACTACATACTTTTCTTTGAGGAATAAGGACTCATTTAAGTCGTCAAAGGGAATTGCATCAGAAATTGCACTAGAAGTTAGTGCTCCAACGATCCGTAGACGGCTACAACAAGCCAGCCTTCCAAGGAGAATAGAAAGAAAGGTCCCACTTAGGCGTCAAAAAAATTTAGCCATGGGGCAAACTTTTGCTAAAGATCATAAAGACTGCGCAGGATGCGACGGAGAGAAAAAGTGGAGAAGCCTTTTGTGGAGCGACGAAACTAAAAAAATTTATTAGGGAATGAATGTGAAAGCAATGTAGGAAGCCCTAAACGAAAGAATTTTGATCCATGTATCAAAAAAAAAATTTGTCAAACATGGAGGTGCCAGTTAAAGAAATGGGGCTGCTCATCCGAATAGACGCTGAGCAATACAAACCCCGATTGCAGACAGTTATGCTACCTTATGTTGAAGAAAACATGAGTTTCCATTGGGTATTTAAGTAATATAACGACCCAATGTACACATCCAAGCTTTTGACCAACTTTTTTGAGGACCAAACAATAGACGTTTTAAAGTGGCTTTTTAAATTTGCCGACTTAAATCCAATCGAAAACTTGTGGGGAGATTTACAAAACAAAATTAGCTAAGTTTTTATTTTCAAATAATCAAAAATTATGCGAGGGCATCCAAAAATTGTGGTTTGAGACACCTGCCAGACGCTTATTAAAAGTACTCCAAAAATAATTATAAAGGTGACAAAAAATAAAGGTGGATACATCGGATATTAACTATTAAATTCCATTTAGGCAATAAAAAAATAATAATAATCAGTTAACAAACTTTTTTCATAACAAAACTTGAAGTGTACCTATTATTTTGAGCAGCCTGACATTGACTCTGAAGTACAAATTGATCTCTTTTCTTTTATAACATTATCCTATAATATATTAATAAAGTTTATTTTATTGAAAACAAATACTGTTGGAATAATTGAGAACTAATTTTAAGTTTCAAATATTGAATAAAACTGCTTTCTGTTATGTTAAAGTTTACGTAGATGTGTGTACCTATTATTATGATTAAGTGTGTATATCAGGGTAATTTAACTTTTTATTTCTTTATAAATAATTTTATTTTAACCCAACCTCAAATTTGGCTCGGAAATTGGCCAGGGCAATAACAATTCGTTTTGGTGCAAACAGCAAAAATATGTGAAAACTGTAGATCCTTAAAATCCGCTCCTTTAACGCGGATATGGCCGATATTGGCGTTTTGCGTACACGGTGATACAGCTAACTTGTCAACTTGACCAGAAACTGGACCACGGAAGATTGTAGGAAGGAAATTTTGTCATATATTACCAAAATAAAACGGTCTTAATCTGATCGAAATGAATACTACTGGAAGTGGAAAGCTGAAAAAGCATCAGGTCAAGGAAATAATAAAGCACGGAAGAGGAAGCCTGATGGTGTATGGCTGCTCCACTTGGTGGAATGTTGTCCAATCGGTTAAAATCGATGGAATAATGAAGAAAGAAAATGATCTTCATATTTTGGGAGTCAATTTGTCATATTTTTTAGACAAATGTGTCTACCCCATAGTCGAGATCACAGACGGTAACCCGAATCACACGGCTACATTCGTGAAAAAGCCTGCCCAGATAAAAATCCCATTGAACATCGATGGGCTCTGCTTAAAAAACATTGGATCAAAGGGATTGGATGAGTTTTTGGGAGCGCGTGAAGTCGTAGTGAGGCATGATACCTTGCAAGTATGTACTAAATTTACTCGAGAGTATGCCAAAACTTATTCAGAAAAACTTAAAAAAGAAAAATTATTTATGTAAAACATTTGAAACGTGCAAAAGTTGATACATGGATTTTTTATGAAAATATTAAAATATCTTAAAGAAAAGCAGCTCTTTGAAGTAAAATTATTGTTTGTTTTCCTTCCTACTAAATTAAATAATCTATGAACAAAAATCACAAGGATTAATTCATTTTGTAAGATTTTACAGGTGATTAAACTGAAAAGTGATGAGCATTTATTCACGCGTGCTCGCCGCTGTATATACTGTATGGTTAGTGGTAACACCAAACAAATTCAGACATGAATGTAGAGTTTTCAGAAACAGCATATTCTGGATACTTATACGGAGATTGAGAGATCTTTCTGGAAGACAACGCGCAAATCCGAACCCCCCCACACAAAACAGAAAAAAATTTGGAGGCTAAAAAAATACTGACGTTGCAGTGGAGAGCGGTCAGTCGAAACAAATCCCAATTGAACATCTTTAGGGAATACGCTACTGGGTTACCTCAACGAGCGGGAAAGTTCTGAGCCGCAGCTCTTCTTTTATGCCCGATAGACAGTCACTAGTCGGCATAATTATTTTGACGAAGTAAAAATCGTGTATTTTTTAGCATAACTTTTTTGTGACTTTATTAAGATTTTTTGATTTTTTTCTTTTAAATATACAACTAATAGAATCTTAAAAATAAGGAAACAAATATATTTTCATTCAAACTTAAAAAGATTTTAATTAATAAGTAATTTCACAGTACGGCATAAGTATTTTGACAAGATTGTTTAATTTAAATAACAAAGTTTAAACTTTACAAAGGTGAAAGAATTCAGCAAAATTTAATAAAATATATATCCTCCTTTAGCTTCAATAACTTTTTAAAGTCGCCGTGTTACCGAATCCACTAAATTTTGAAGGATCTCCGAAGATACCGCTTGCCAAAGGGAAGTGAGCTCAGAAATTGTCTTTTCTCTCGTATTGTTGAACGGAACTGTTCTTTAGCGTTTTAAAACAAACCAGACGTTTCAATAATATTCAAATCTGGACTTTGAGGAGGCCAGTTCAAGGTGGTAACACCAACATCCCTCAAAAATGTGGTAATCATACGGGCTTTGTGGCCTGGGGCATTATCCTGTTGCAGGATTAATGTCTCTCCAATCAGCCTATTACCGGAGGGGAATGCGTGTTCATGTAGGGTGTATAAATAATTGCCCTGGTTCATTGAGCCGGTGATAGGAATAAAGTCTCCTAGCCCACTGTATGCAACACATCCCCAAAACATGACAGAGCCTCCGCCACGGCTCACTTTTTTACAAACCGTTTACTTTTTCTTTGCTTTGTTTTCATTCTTATGAAAACTTTAGTTTTTTATGAGTTATACTCAAATGAGCTTTTATCAGTCCACAAAACGCTTCTCCAGAACTTCTTTGGCTTATGCACATACTCCTTTGAAAAGGCCAGTCTTTTTAGTTTGTTTGCCTTTGTCATAAACAGCACGTCCTTGGACTTAGAGGTATTAAAATGTCATTTCTTTAAACGTCGTCAGGCTGCATTAACTGATTGGGTTCTCTGCGGTCAAGTTGAAGAAGTCTGCAGCAATTTAAGGCTTCAGAAACACATTTTTTGTAAATGCTCGTAGGACTCGGACTTCAGTTGGAGTTGTTTTACGCTTGGCGCATGATCTGGTTAAATTTCTGAAACCATTATTTTTTTTAAACTTATTACATTTATAGTGAACAGTTTCGTTCAACAAGACGAGAGAAAAGACAATTTCTGAGCTCACTTCCCTTTGGCAAGCGGTATCTCCGGAGATCCTTCAAAATTTAGTGGATTCTGTAACACGGCGACTATAAAAAGTTATTGAAGCTAAAGGAGTATATATATTTTATTAAATTTTGCTGGATTCTTTCACTTTTGTAAAGTTTAAACTTTGTTATTTAAATTAAACAATCTTGTCAAAATACTTATGCCATACTGTGAAATTACTTATTAATTAAAATCTTTTTAAGTTTGAATGAAAATATATTTGTTTCCTTATTTTTAAGTTTCTATTAGTTATATATTTAAAAGAAAAATAAATCAAAAATTCTTAATAAAGTCAAAAAAAGTTATGCTAAAAAATACACGATTTTTACTTCGTCAACATAATTATGCCGACTAGTGTATGTGACCTGATTAACAACCTATACAATTTATTTAATAAGTTCGTTTTTCTCTTTATGAATTGATTTGTTTGGTAATGGAATTTTACTCGTACTTGTCAGTAGAGATGGGATAGACATAGAAAGAGAGGAATCGCGACCCGTACTTATTTTCTTCTGTTAATTCCTGCACCCCGTTTATCCGTTTATACTAATTGATTAGAATTTTTATACCCGCTACTCAAAATGAGTATAGGGGTATATTAGATTTGTGGTGAAAATTGATGTGTCTAACGCCCAGAAGGAAGCGTTTCCGACCCCACCAAGTATATTTATTCTTGATCAGCATCAATAACCGTGTCGATAGAGCCATGTCCGTCCCTGTGAGCGCCTAGTGCTCAGAAACTATAAAAGCTAGAGCAACGACATTTTTTATCCACAATCCTGTTAGATCTCACTGTTACAAGTATTTCACAATTTCGCCCCCATCCGATCACAGCCAGATTAGTGAATTTTGTATATATTGATTTGTGCATTCTGGCTATAATAAAGATCCGATCCGAACCAGATTCGCTAATCTGGTAGATATTGTAATTTCGTACGTTTCTGCGTTCAGTTATTTCGTATCTTAAAAATTGTGGATGCAACGGAAGGGGCGGGGAGAATTTTGAAAAGACTTGTAACAATGGGATATCACAAGAGTCTGGATACACAATTTGGTTGCTCCTGCTATTATAGGCTCTAGCTTATAGTCATAAAGACGGACGGACAGACAGACATGGTTATATCGACTCCGCTCTTGATGCTGATCAAGAATATATGTAAGTACTTTATGGGGTTGGAAACGCTTCATTTTGTTTTACACACATCCACATCTCACAAAACAAACATATCCCTATAATCTTTGAGTATCGGCAAAGACTATACAATACCAAGATGTTGCATGAGCGACCAAAAAGCTGTTCTATGGCGGGTCCTAACATTAGAACCCAAAAGGCACGAGGGAGCGCGCGGGGTTTCAATTCCCTTTTCGCGTGCACTTCGTCTCTACCTCGACCCCGCTGCCCATCGGTTTCGCCTGTTCGGCAATTCTGGACTCTCGAGCCTCAGCACCGTCGAAGCGGTGGTCGCGGATCGCCGATGTCTTTGGAGCGGCACAGTGGGACCTTTGGCCGTCTCAGCTTGCTAAATTAGTTAGTGAATATGAGTTCAATAAATATTTGCACACTGAAAAAATGTTAAACTTTGAGTGCTTATATCTCCTAAACTAAAACTATCTTGAAAATTCGATTGGAAAATTCTCTATTAGAATTTTTTTACTATTTCGGCTGAGTCCCCACTGTGCCGCACCAAAGACATCAGCGACCTCGCTGCCCTACGGTTTCGGCACGCAGACGATTCATATTTTGTTTTTGTATTCTTTCTCTCGAGACACACCGACTCGACGCTGACCGAGGCATTGACGAAGCCGAGTAGCATTTCGGAGGCGAAGGTAGCGTAAAAGAGAATTGAAGTAATAGCCCCGCGCGCCCGTACCATGAAGCGTCAAACGAAAATTGAAAAAGAATTTGTTCCTCATGCAACATCTTGGTATTGTATAGTCTTTGGTATCGGGTATAACAAAGAGTGCTATTTCTTTTCGGCACATTGCTTATGAAAAAGCCAATATAAACCTGGCATGAGAAATGGGTCACATAGTGCTATGCTGTTCTGGTGCTATGAAAAGGCTATCTTAAAACGCCGAAAGCAGATAAAAACGGAAGAAGTTAACCAGGAATATTTTATAGTTAATTTTCAACAATTGAACTATTGAAGCTAGCTATTGACCAGAAGCTACTAGAATTGTTCTATATGAAAAGCGTTTTGTTTCGTAGACAACAGGCGGTAATAATGACTCGCCAGAAATCTTCTTAAATGGATCCATTTTTCCAGAGTTTTTTAGCTGGATAAATAACAAAGACGGTGTATAACTAAAGTTCCTTCACTTGATTTTGTCCATGTTTGAATTTTACATATGCTGCGTGCAGAAAAAATAAGGGTCCTTGAAAAGGACCTTTATGCGCTGCCAAAAACTGTATTTTGTTAGATTCTTCAGACCGCAAGAATGTACTATTTTATGCGCCTCGCCAAAGTCTGTTATATTGTTCTAGGATTCTAGGTCCGACTCAGCTGTCCAAGTTATTGACGAACACGAAGCGAGTGGGCAGCGGTGCCGCGATCAGAGACGAAGCATAGGTGGAGAGAATTAAAACCCCGTGCGAACCTCTTTTCAAGGGGAAGACCTCTTTTGTGCCTAATTCAATATCTTAGTAATTTTATAGCCTGCGCTAATACATATTTATTTTGTATATACCGCATTTGTCACACGCCATTCGAACGTACATTCGTATGTTAATGTTTAAGTATTTTTACATCAAACCTTTTTTTCCTCGAAATTTCCTATACTTTACGTGCAAAAAATATAAAACACACTTACCGAAAGACAAAGAATTAAATAAAGAAATAAAATATATTTACGTATTAGTAAATTTAGTCAGATGCATTAATAAATGTACATACATGCATATGTATTTATTCAAAAGAGAATATTATTTCTGTTATGTGGGGTAAGGGCGATTATAGATATAATTTCTGAAAATAAGAAATAAACAATTCTAATTTTTTGTATATTATCTGCAACACTAATAGTCAGAATATAATCACGGAACTCACTTATACATAATACAAATATATGTATGTACATTATTGTAAAAGCCACGCCATTTAAATTTTTGAGGTTGTGTTTAATTTGAATTTGAATGCTAAAATTTGTACCTTTATATCGTAATTTTTTAAAATTTATTACTCAAAGTAGTCAAAGCACATGTGACTCTCATTAACTTAAGCGATTTAGGTATATATTTTCATAAAAATAGCAAAACGTAGGATTTTTACTCTTTTTTCAGTATGACCGTTGAGGAGACGCAAAAGAATACCTCTTCTATTTTAAAGGTATAAAATACATTAATAAAATAATCGAAAACTGAAAGACACAAAATAGTTAGGGTGTTCAGGTTTAGGCCTAGCAGTCATAAGGTAATACATATTTCATATATGTTATATGATTCGCTAGCGGCAGAGTATGAATTAAAAATGTAATTCTGTTAACAGTCTGTCTTTTTCAAAAAAAAACTCAAGCAATGATATCAGAGATTGTCGACTCTTGTTGCAGCACCTAAACGACCTATTAACGAAGAAATCCCTGAACAAATAAAGTCGACTGCACGTCGATTACATGATGTTTCGAATTTATTAATTGGTATACTTTATATGGAGATAAATGTCCTTGCTTTCGCAGCTTTCTTCCATCAGCTTTAATTTTTTCAATGAATTATAACCTAATCAATACTCCTGAATATAAAGGATACTTTTATATCTAACAGATTAGTATCAGAAACAGTCTGGTCTCAGTACAACCAACTGTCTGTTAATAATTTCCTTTGCACTGATCAGAGGCTGTCGCCGTGTCTTTAGGCCTCATATCCGCAGTCCAACTAGTTGAAGTTCTGGTTTCAAAGACAAAGCTTTAGACGATTTATATACCGTATGCAATGCAGCATACAATAACAATAGTCTTTAACATTAATTGAAATTTTTTTAAATAATAGTTTTAATATTTTTAATTGGAGTGGTTAGTCAGCTGCGGCGCAAGTTGTCAATCGCCACTGTTACCCACGATTAATATGCTCTGCACACTGATCACATCTCGTAGGAACGGTGGGAATATCTGACAGATGTGAACAAGTTTTGGTCTGAATTGCGAAATTTCAACAAATTTAAATTAGTTAATTGGGCTTATTATTGGCTATAAGGCCTCCCTTAAAAATTGTAGCAGCCCTGGTGGTTGGCTTGGCCATGGCTGCTCGTAATTTTTTAGAGTATCTTCGCTTGGCTTCCAGTTGCTCTTCCTTGTTTTATGGGGTTTAATTTGTAAACCATCAGCGGAAACGTGCGGATTAGGAACATCACAGATGGATTGTGGAATAGCTAAAAACTTTCGAACCGGTAAGACCTTACGAACCATTCTAGAAATGAAAGACGACCGACGGCTGTAGATAGACCGAGGATCCCGGACCCAGAATCAGGACAGCCTCTTCTCTGCCTCCCACACATCTCCAAAGTTTCCCGGTACAAACAGGGGTTATCTCAGCCCCGCATTGGGACAGCCTATGCACTGCATTTAGATGTCAATTTCCTTCGTTTATTCTGTGATATTTCGCATCTTGACGTTTTTTCAGATGTTTGATCCCGGAGGATTCTGATGTTTATCTTGCTGTTCATGCCCATTTTGCCGCTTTTTTTATATTTATTTTTTATTATTAGCTTTCCAGCACTGTGGCTGGCGAAAATCCTCTAGCTGAATCCTCCACGAGAGTGCCGGCTGTACTATTGGCACTGCATTTTTCTGGACAAGGGTAATGCACTGTCGCTTTCTCTTAACTAGGTAATCCAGTGTCTAGCTAAGGCAATGGTGCAGCTTGGTCCGGATCTAAAGTCTGGGGAACTGAGCCAGGTCCATGGCTAGAGGGGCCTAGCGGTAAGACCGCTGTCGATGCAGACTCGGACCTGGAGAGCGTGCTATCCATTAGCAAAACCAAAGACGAAAGCCGTCCCCGCTCGTCGGAATCTGGTACGAGCTCCCTGCGTAGGGAAGGGCCGAAGCGTTCCAGGGAGGGGATGAAGGCGAAAGCTCAATACAATGAAGGACTCAAGTTACTGAGCCGGCTCCAAGGCAAGCCTGATATCTCTCAAGATTAGCAATCAAAGCTCTCCTGGGCCGAGCAACGGTTACAGGAGGGCCGCAAACACTCCGCGCAGCTGCCCCAGATGCACCAACAAGGTGTTGGCCAACATGAGGCAGCAGTCGATCGAAAGTGCTGCCAAAGACACTCCGGCGAGCAAGCGGCAACGCGGCCCCAAGGTGACCACTCCCAAGCTTAAGCCGAGGAAGCCTAGACAGAAGGCCATGAGCGAGGTGTCCAAGAGACATCTCATTGTGGCCTTGATGGACCGCAGTGATGAGAATAGGAAGATGACGGCGGCGTAGTGGAAGCTTCTCTAATGGAGGAGACCCCCGCGCTCCCACGCCCACGTTTGATGGAGCTGCTCATTGACATGGAGCAAAGACCCGCTGACATAGCTTTAGTCCAGGAGACGTGGATTGCGTCAGGCAATTCTGATGCTGGAGAGTGAGAAAAAGGACCTCCTAAGTTGTAGACGGGTGCAATCAGAGTGGGGCATCGCTTCCATGGTAAAAAGGGCTCACAGAGGCACACCCCAGGGTGGAGTCCTGTCGCCCCGTGTGTGGAATCTGGTGGTTGACGACCTCATCAAGAGATACGAAAGGAAGGCCCCAATAATAACAGCTTATGTGGACGACATAAGCATACTTATTACGGGTGTTTGCCCATCGACCCTCAGCTCACTAATGGAACGAACACTCAGGGAGATACGCGAGTGGGCGGAAGAAGTAGGACTCAGTATCATCGCGGACAAGACGGACCTCATCCTCTTTACCAAGAGGCACAAGGTACCGATATGGACCCCCCCCGAAGATCAATCAAACTAGGCTAACCCCAAAAACACAAGTCAAATACCTGGGCACAGTACTGGATAGTAAACTGGAATGGAAACCCAATGTATTGGAAAGGGTGAAGAAGGCCACCATTGCGCTTTATGCATCCAAGAAGATGCTCAGCAGCACATGGGGCCTGTCTCCGGGTCTGATGCACTGGATTTACATCTCGGTGGTGCGACCAACTCTGCTGTATGGAGTCTTAGTGTGGTGGCAAGCTACTGGAAAAAAAACGTATCATAAGCTTATGGAAAGGACTAAGCGACAGGCTTTGCTCTGTATTACAGGGGCGCTGAGGTCAACCCCAACAAAAGCACTCGAAACCCTACTCGGAATCGAACCCCTAGACATCCACGCCCGTCTGACTGCAGGAAAGGTAGCACAACGCCTCATCGCTTCAGGAAATATGTCGCCACAAGAATACGGGCATAGTTCAATTGGAAGGGAAATGAACAGATGAACTGATTACATGACCCCCCAAACATACCTCGACGTAAAAACAACTGCATCTTTGGGACCTGAAGACTGGAAAATCGGAAGAGACCAAACGGAGCACCTCAATATATATACGGACGGCTCCAAGATGGACGGAGGAGTAGGAGCGGGCCTATACTGTACAGACACTGAGATAAGGCTGTCATATAAGCTACCGGACCATTGTAGCATATTCCAGGCAGAGGTTTTTGCCATCAGGAAAGCAGCAGAGGTCGCTCTTCTCACTGAAAGAGCACACGATGCGGTCAACCTATTCGTCGACAGCCAAGCGGCGATAAGATCCATGCAGTCGTCCGCAGACAGTTCCAGAAATGTCTTGGCGAGCAGGGAGGCACTAGATACCCTTAGCACGACAAAGTCAGTGCGGCTGGATTCCCAGCCACCAGGGCATTGAAGGGAACGAGACGGCGGACGTACTAGCTAAGGAAGGCGTCGGGCTGGCGAATACGAGAACCGAGAACGTGCCTGTCTCCCTCAGAACGCTGCAAAGCGATCTAGAAAAGCAGGCCGGATCACAAACCGAAAGTAGGTGGAGGAGTACCACCACCTGCAGAACCTCGAAAATCATGTGCAAGGAACGCAATGACAAACCAGCCACTACCTGCTGCACCTACCACGGAAGGACTGCAGATTATTAGTGGGAATATTAACGGGACACTGCCTGGCTGCGGCGCATGCAACAAAGCTAGGAATCACAAACAGAGACAGTTGTAGGAAATGTGACGAACCTGGGGCAACCGAAACCCTAGAACATCTCATCTGCAACTGTCCTGCGCTCTTAAGTGCAAGGAGGAGATACCTGGGCGCCCCAGTGCTGGCATCACTGGAAGATGCCTCCAAGAGGACGCCACAGCAACTACTGGCCTATGCGAAAAATACCTCGATCCTCGAGGACTTCAAAACCCACTAAACACTGCCGCGACGGTTCATACCCCCCCTATCCGGACAACTAAGGGCCATACTGGCCTATGTGGGGCCCCCTCTGAGGGCCGTCCGGGTCAACCTAACCTAACCTAACCTAACACAATTCTTGACGTATTTTAATCCATTTATTAAAGTCACTAGTGTTTTTATCATTTAAAATAGGCAAAAACGTTATATTTATTAAATCGTTTTTCTGGGCATTATTTACCAATTTTTGATATGCATTCGGATGCATTAAAATAACTTTGTTTAATTGATGCTTATTTTTAAGCATTGTTCAATATTTTTCCAAAAATCCCCGAAAGCAATGAACTTATTAAAACGGGTAAAATTCCTCCTTTTTGGATCTCTTAAAATTTATTGACCGTTTTGGACATGAAATAAAACGTAATGCATTTTTATACTTTTTTGGAGTATATATTTGCTTTTTTGATATCTTATGATGTCCTCGTAGAGTATTCAACACTATCTCCACTAATGATTTTACTAACTCAATGTCACAATGACTTATAATTGCATTTCGAAGTTTATTATTTGCCCTTTTGAGCACATACAATAAAGTTTGTTCGCTTTCAGTCGATTTAGATTTTTTTTGTAAGCCATTTTCATCTGAAAAGCAAACTGTATACCCAGAACTAAAAATATGTGTACGAAATCAAAGGAGATCATTTATTCCCTGAGTAAGATCAATAAGTAAATAACCATGTGGTTCATCTGTCACCTCCTTATATATTCTGAAGAGCTCCTGAGAATTTTCAGGATAAATTTGTCTTGCTAAGCGTTGAAATTGAATCTTATCTTTCTTGGACGTTGACATGCAATGACTGCATCTTTCAAGAGGCGATGCAGTTACTGCACCGTCAAGTAGCCCGTGTGAAACCAGCAGAAGGCTGTTACGCGCGGATCCCAGGCAAAACGCAGCCCTCCTCCCGGTAATCCGTATGGGTACGGTTGACCAGAGTAGCTTTCCTCAGAATAGGTGGTTTGAAAAAACTGGGCAAAAAGATCGGCAATTGCCTGATCATTATTTGCCGACGTATTACAAAATGATAGCGAGGATGGGTGTGCGGACGTTCTACGCTTACTGTTTCACAAGAATAAAAAAATGTGCCAAGAGCATTGTAAAAAATGTTTGTGCCTTTTGTGACATCAGTGCACAAGTACAAAGCGGACCAATCAAATTCCCTAATGAGGTTATTAAGCTTCGGCTTTACGAAAGCAGCGGACACGTTCAGGTAGTCTACTCGACCGATCCAATACGGTTGGTCCTATATCTAGCGACACCTCGAAAGTAGGGTGGTAGGCGTCTTCAGGTATAGTGAGCGGAAGGGCTCGGGTTAACAACACTATTGTCGGATCTGATACAAAGCACAGATCAAGCAATCGACCCAAGGAATTTTTCACTATTTATATCTAGGATTTTTGAACGCAACGATGTATTTTGTGTTTAATGAAATATCTCGAGTATGTGATGATTTCTGAAATATATTTTGTGTGACTACCATTACGGATAAATTATTGTGGTGTGATCCTTTTGTAAATAGCTCACAGACATTTTTATTAAATGCACCCATCATTAAGTCATCCAGTATTAAAAGAATAGGCTCATGATTTTCATTTTCAATGGTTTCGGGAACTCCTTTATAGTATTCGATGGTATTTAAATTTGGTTTAGCATGCTCCTCTCCATAACACCAAATTATTCGATTAATTGAAATGCTCAGCAAATCATTCCTTTTGGTTATTAAATTTTCTAAAAACGTTGTCTTACCAGATCCTGAAGGTCCGCAAATAAGCATTGTAAAAGGATGTATAAATTGCTTAAACATTTTTGGTTATGTTTTATTTATTAATATTTTATAAATGTTTTCTAGCATCTAAGGCAGTTTTTTTCTAAGTGAGATCCGCAATATTATTTGTTAAATACTAAGATAAAAACTTTTTTTAATTTCACCACGTACAATGACGGTGCTAAATCTATTTAGTGGTGAAAGTATTTCACCTAAACTAAATATGATATTTCACCATCTGACCATTCCAATCCATTTATGGTTTGACGATTAATATTTTGTTGTTTAATCATTTCATTATCAAATTCATTCAGATGATATGGTGGTTTGAAATGAAAGAAGTTTGGTGTTACTGTTCCGGTTTGCATAAACGCCAATTTGTAACGGTTGCGGTTGGACAATACCGATTCAAAATAGGTTATCGCTATGGTGCTCGGATATCGCATGCAATAACCTTGGGCCAATTAGCGCTGCAGGGCATAGTATAGTTGGGATGGGTGCAAGCAAGCTCAAGGTAGGGAACAGCTGAGCTGAGCTGCCTTAAGTGCTGTGCAGCGCATCGCAACGGAGCTTTCGAAGCCGAGCTTTAAGATCGGTAAGCTCGTATTTAAGCAGTGCAAAAGCACCAGAACGTTCTCTTTCGAAAATTTAAATCTGTGCAGCCGGTGGCTATCTCCGCTTCGGTAAAAAAATATATAACTAAATCGACCACGTGTAATCCCAAAATAAAAGAAAAGTAAGAAAGTACAACCCAAATAAGTGCCACAAAGGCAATCCGAAAATAAATAAAACGGAACGGGGAAAGTCCCACCCGGTGGGCGCGCCGCAAAAATCGGGCGACAATTAATAACCGTGCGCCGAGAAAACTGGCAAGAAACTACCCTGGCGAAAAGTGCATATTTGCCTCGCCTCGCCAGCAAGTGTTGTTCTTGGTGCAAACCCGTGCGTCCCACAACTCGGCCAGGAGAACCAAACACTCGTGTCTCCGTGGAAAAGCCCGGAAAAACCGGTATGTAAAAGTGCCCTGTAGGGAAAATTTAGATTTTTTTCTTAGCCTCGTGGTTTTGGTTCTGTTTCGCCCATAGGGCCCTGGCCCCGAGCGGTAGCCACCCGGCTCTCCCAAAGTTCTGCCCCCACCCACACCAAACTCCCACCCTTGACGGGAGTACTCTTCGGAGTCGACCTTGGTGTGGGGCCGAGATTTTTTTTTTCCCTTTTGGAGTCGTTGAAGCATCCACCTGCCCGGCGACATAACCTCCACCGGCCCTAACCCTTGCGCCATATCTAACGTACACGCATAGAGGGCATCGTGATTACCCCCCCTCCCTATGCGCCGCTAACTCGCTGTCTGCGACGGCCTAGAAGACGCCGCCACGGATCCGGACCGAGATTTTGTAGCATAGTGTAGTTTTAATTGTAATTTTTCTTGTTCTTTAAGCACTTATATTCTTTAACTCTGAGGTACAGTCCTACCTCGCTAGGCGTGAATGTGCCAGTTCCCAAAACGGAATTTATTTTTGCGGGTTGGAGACTGAACGATGTAATCATAAAATAACAGACTACAAAAAAAACCTTTTCATACCCCCCCCCCCCCCCCCCTATTTCCCAATCCCCCTCCGATCTGGGCACACACTAACAGGGTCTCCACAGCTCCACAACGAAAGGCGCCTTTCAGCGAGGGACCACTGTATGCAAGCCGTAAGTGACCCAATTTCCATTTTTTCCTCTGCGCCTGTCTTCGTTCAAATCTAAAACGCATGCGCAGCGGCCAGCCGCTGCTGATAAGAGAGCGCAACGCTTGCGTTCCACACGCTCGAAGCTTTTCGGTCTCTTCGGTGCCAATGCTGCTAAGCTTGCATTGCTCGCATTCCCTGCATTCTTTTAATGCATGGAAACGTAGCCAAGCAATACACTAACCAACATAGAAAAAAATCTCCTCAAACCAGAAAAAAAAATTTTAAATAAATTTATAATGTTAAATTAAATTTCGTTTTGGCTCACCATTGCTGATCGCTGGTATGACCCCTGCTGCTTTTGAATTTTTTTTTTTTTTTTTAATTCCTTGATACATACCTAATTTACTTATTTCTAATATCTTATATTATATTCCTATCTTATCTAATTATACTCCACCATTTATATCTACCTATAGCTATAAAATTTTTTTTTCTTTTGTGATTAAGCCTCCTATTTTTTTCTCATTCCATTAATTTTTTTCTTGAGTTGCCTGCTGATTGTAGTGCAAGACTAGTGTTATGTTAAGAAGTGAAACTTGGTGTGTTAGTTTTGAGTGAAGCAAAATGTCTATGATGAAGTACAACGAAATATATTGAATTGTACTAGCAATGAACATGGAGTAGACTTATAATTTCCTAGGGACAGGGTGACCTAATGGGGTAGGGTAAGAATATTAGGGATTTCCAGAACCTTCGCACCCCTGGAAATCATGGAAGGGTGGGTATAGAATCGTGTGGGTCGACTTCCATCGCAAGACCTCACGCCCGCGAGAGTTTGGAACACGCCGACGAAAGCCCCTGGTACTTTCGGGTACGCCCTATGATTGTGCCATGTAATGTCCGTTATGCTCGGAAGAGGCATCGTGTTGTTTTCGGAGTTCGCTCCCTGTAGAGTCACGGGATTCTAACATTTTAAAGTTTATGTAGTAGGAGTCGAGACGCGGTCAAACGAACCCCCCCCAAGTTACCGAATGAGCACGGAACCAAAGAATCCCCACCGGCCGTGACCTCGACATCCCCTCCAATCCATCCCCTACTCACGTATAGAAATATATCGTGGAAATGTTACATAAATTTTTGGCGCCCAACGTGGGGCCGGTTTTTTTCCAATGCTAGCTACTGTCTATACCCAGTTGGACGCGAGGGTGTAACGTTGTTACATAAATTTTTGGCGCCCAACGTGGGGCAGGTTTTTTTCCAAGGCTAGCTACTGTCTATACCCAGTTGGACGCGAGGGTGTAACGTTGTTACATAAATTTTTTTGCGCCCAACGTGGGTCACTAGCAAAAGTTATAGTGACAGTAGAAAGTATTGGTCACTTTAGCAACAAAATCAGCTATTGGCTCGTCCCACCTATTGCTCGTTTGTATTCATATGCTTAATGCTGACTTTAGTTTTCTCTAAACGATCTGGTCATTGCTCCGATACAATTTCAGAATATTGCGGATTCTGCTTGGATCCTAATACTGGTTGTTCCTCTGAGTTTTAATGGGAAGTCGTCGAGTCTACGACGAAGGGAAGCTTAAGTGATAATCCGGAATTAAGAAAGTAGTTCCCATGCTGACGCATCCTGTCGGGCTAGTCAAACTTGTTGTCTGGAATGTGTATATATGCTGCTTGCGTATTCATACCGAACAAGCGAGATTGGTTTAGGTCGCGTCCTGCAAGCTACAGTTAATTCAGCGGATATTAGTTTCAATAGATTGAATTGTGAGGTTGATTCGGATTTGGTATTGTTACTCTTTGCGCATAGCATACGGTTGCATACAATTGCAGAATATTGCATATTTGGTTTAGGCCGGATATCAGTACTGATTGTCCCTGTACGGGTGATGGAAGCACAGAGATTGCGGTCCCAGATTTGGTCTTCACTCATACCCTTACCATTGGCGGGTATTATTCCAGTGGCAGCGGTGGCTGCATATGGTTGTCTGGAACTAGAGCGTATGCTGCTTGCGTACCCTTGCCGAATCATATGTGGACACTTAAACCAGTGCACTGATACTAAGACAATGCAAATTAGAAACCATAGCCCAAACAAAATCCATTCTTTTGTCGCTGTTCCAAAGATTCGCAACTCCCATCCCTATCTTATTATGTCACCCATTAAATGTCACCCTAGGAAAAATTTGGTAGAATATAGAAAACAAATAATAATAAAAAAATCTTATAAAAAATGCCGCTGCGACATAGTCCTCAGCAAAACAATCCGCTGAGTTCGGAAAACTTTCGCGGCATTTGTTGCTCCGAAATGTCCAATACTCAGCCGTGTTTTTGTACTCCGTGCAATCTCGTTTTCCATAAAGCATGTCAGGAAGTTATGGGTTCCCGAGCGATTGAAGACCGACGTTCTTAAACAAGCTCATGACAATCCTACTTCCGCGCACGCCGGCATGCAAAAGACCATAGAAAAAGTTCGAAGAAGTCTGTTTTGGCCTGGCTTAGCTAAAGATGTTCGAGAGTATATTCGTAGTTGTGAGGTGTGCAAAGCATGCAAAGCTCCTAATTATACTCTGCGGCCACCCATGGGAAACCACATACCAACTTGTCGACCCTTTCAACGATTATACATAGATCTGCTTGGACCTTATCCACGCAGCAAAAATGGACATGTTGGGTTGCTAATTGTTTTAGATCACTTCAGTAAATACCATTGGCTACACCCCCTGAAGAAATTTACTTCCGTAGTAATCCAAGAATTTCTGCTAAAGCATATCTTTCATGCATATGGGGTGCCGGAAACTATTGTTAGCGACAATGGAAAACAATTCAAAGCTACAGAATTCAACGCATTCTTGACACAGCTGGGAATTAAACATATGTACACGGCACTATACTCTCCCCAAAGTAATGCGGCGGAACGAGTAAATCGTTCATTGTTAGCTGCCGTGCGAGCATATCTTCAGCAGGATCAGACATACTGGGATCAGCATCTCTCAAGTATATCTTGTTCGCTGCGATCGTCACTACATCAGTCCTTAGGTTGTTCACCATATCGAGCCCTGTTTGGCTTAGATATGCTCACTCATGGATTATAAGCTTCTGAAGGATTTAGACTTGCTGGACGAACCCATTGTCCCGGTAGCTAGGTCAGACAATTTAGCTTTAATTCGAAAAGATATACAGGGCAATATTAAGAAAGCGTATGAGCGCAACGTTAGTCAATACAATTTACGAGCCAAGCCTGTGTCGTTCCGAGAAGGTCAGGAAGTATTTCACCGAAATTTTTCCTTGAGCAAATTCACGCAAAATTTTAATGCCAAATTGGCTCCTAAATTTCTGAAATGTCGCGTGCGGAAAAAACTGGGTAATTGTTTCTACCTCCTGGAAAATCTGCAGGGCCGAGAAATAGGAACCTTTCATGCGAAAGACATTCGATCCTGATTCCCGCTAATATTCCGTCTAACGGTGGCATATTATCGGGTGGTGTAACGGTTGCGGTTGGACAATACCGATTCAAAATAGGTTATCGCTATGGTGCTCGGATATCGCATGCAATAACCTTGGGCCAATTAGCGCTGCAGGGCATAGTATAGTTGGGGTGGGTGCAAGCAAGCTCGAGGTAGGGAACAGCTGAGCTGAGCTGCCGTAAGTGCTGTGCAGCGCATCGCAACGGAGCTTTCGAAGCCGAGCTTTAAGATCGGTAAGCTCGTATTTAAGCAGTGCAAAAGCACCAGAACGTTCTCTTTCGAAAATTTAAATCTGTGCAGCCGGTGGCTATCTCCGCTTCGGTAAAAAAATATATAACTAAATCGACCACGTGTAATCCCAAAATAAAAGAAAAGTAAGAAAGTACAACCCAAATAAGTGCCACAAAGACAATCCGAAAATAAATAAAACGGAACGGGGAAAGTCCCACCCGGTGGGCGCGCCGCAAAAATCGGGCGACAATTAATAACCGTGCGCCGAGAAAACTGGCAAGAAACTACCCTGGCGAAAAGTGCATATTTGCCTCGCCTCGCCAGCAAGTGTTGTTCTTGGTGCAAACCCGTGCGTCCCACAACTCGGCCAGGAGAACCCAACACTCGTGTCTCCGTGGAAAAGCCCGGAAAAACCGGTATGTAAAAGTGCCCTGTAGGGAAAATTTAGATTTTTTTCTTAGCCTCGTGGTTTTGGTTCTGTTTCGCCCATAGGGCCCTGGCCCCGAGCGGTAGCCACCCGGCTCTCCCAAAGTTCTGCCCCCACCCACACCAAACTCCCACCCTTGACGGGAGTACTCTTCGGAGTCGACCTTGGTGTGGGGCCGAGATTTTTTTTTTCCCTTTTGGAGTCGTTGAAGCATCCACCTGCCCGGCGACATAACCGCCACCGGCCCTAACCCTTGCGCCATATCTAACGTACACGCATAGAGGGCATCGTGATTACCCCCCCTCCCTATGCGCCGCTAACTCGCTGTCTGCGACGGCCTAGAAGACGCCGCCACGGATCCGGACCGAGATTTTGTAGCATAGTGTAGTTTTAATTGTAATTTTTCTTGTTCTTTAAGCACTTATATTCTTTAACTCTGAGGTACAGTCCTACCTCGCTAGGCGTGAATGTGCCAGTTCCCAAAACGGAATTTATTTTTGCGGGTTGCAGGGTCTCCACAGCTCCACAACGAAAGGCGCCTTTCAGCGAGGGACCACTGTATGCAAGCCGTAAGTGACCCAATTTCCATTTTTTCCTTTGCGCCTGTCTTCGTTCAAATCTAAAACGCATGCGCAGCGGCCAGCCGCTGCTGATAAGAGAGCGCAACGCTTGCGTTCCACACGCTCGAAGCTTTTCGGTCTCTTCGGTGCCAATGCTGCTAAGCTTGCATTGCTCGCATTCCCTGCATTCTTTTAATGCATGGAAACGTAGCCAAGCAATACACTAACCAACATAGAAAAAAATCTCCTCAACCCAGAAAAAAAAATTTTAAATAAATTTATAATGTTAAATTAAATTTCGTTTTGGCTCACCATTGCTGATCGCTGGTAATTAATTTTTAATTCCTTGATACATACCTAATTTACTTATTTCTAATATCTTATATTATATTCCTATCTTATCTAATTATACTCCACCATTTATATCTACCTATAGCTATAAAAATTTTTTTTTCTTTTGTGATTAAGCCTCCTATTTTTTTCTCATTCCATTAATTTTTTTCTTGAGTTGCCTGCTGATTGTAGTGCAAGACTAGTGTTATGTTAAGAAGTGAAACTTGGTTTGTTAGTTTTGATTGAAGCAAAATGTCTATGATGAAGTACAACGAAATATATTGAATTGTACTAGCAATGAACATGGAGTAGACTTATAATTTCCTAGGGACAGGGTGACCTAAAGGGGTAGGGTAAGAATATTAGGGATTTCCAGAACCTTCGCACCCCTGGAAATTATGGAAGGGTGGGTATAGAATCGTGTGGGTCGACTTCCATCGCAAGACCTCACGCCCGCGAGAGTTTGGAACACGCCGACGAAAGCCCCTGGTACTTTCGGGTACGCCCTATGATTGTGCCATGTAATGTCCGTTATGCTCGGAAGAGGCATCGTGTTGTTTTCGGAGTTCGCTCCCTGTAGAGTCACGGGATTCTAACATTTTAAAGTTTATGTAGTAGGAGTCGAGACGCGGTCAAACGAACCCCCCCCAAGTTACCGAATGAGCACGGAACCAAAGAATCCCCACCGGCCGTGACCTCGACATCCCCTCCAATCCATCCCCTACTCACGTATAGAAATATATCGTGGAAATGTTACATACATTTTTGGCGCCCAACGTGGGGCCGGTTTTTTTCCAATGCTAGCTACTGTCTATACCCAGTTGGACGCGAGGGTGTAACGTTGTTACATAAATTTTTGGCGCCCAACGTGGGGCAGGTTTTTTTCCAAGGCTAGCTACTGTCTATACCCAGTTGGACGCGAGGGTGTAACGTTGTTACATAAATTTTTTTGCGCCCAACGTGGGTCACTAGCAAAAGTTATAGTGACAGTAGAAAGTATTGGTCACTTTAGCAACAAAATCAGCTATTGGCTCGTCCCACCTATTGCTCGTTTGTATTCATATGCTTAATGCTGACTTTAGTTTTCTCTAAACGATCTGGTCATTGCTCCGATACAATTTCAGAATATTGCGGATTCTGCTTGGATCCTAATACTGGTTGTTCCTCTGAGTTTTAATGGGAAGTCGTCGAGTCTACGACGAAGGGAAGCTTAAGTGATAATCCGGAATTAAGAAAGTAGTTCCCATGCTGACGCATCCTGTCGGGCTAGTCAAACTTGTTGTCTGGAATGTGTATATATGCTGCTTGCGTATTCATACCGAACAAGCGAGATTGGTTTAGGTCGCGTCCTGCAAGCTACAGTTAATTCAGCGGATATTAGTTTCAATAGATTGAATTGTGAGGTTGATTCGGATTTGGTATTGTTACTCTTTGCGCATAGCATACGGTTGCATACAATTGCAGAATATTGCATATTTGGTTTAGGCCGGATATCAGTACTGATTGTCCCTGTACGGGTGATGGAAGCACAGAGATTGCGGTCCCAGATTTGGTCTTCACTCATACCCTTACCATTGGCGGGTATTATTCCAGTGGCAGCGGTGGCTGCATATGGTTGTCTGGAACTAGAGCGTATGCTGCTTGCGTACCCTTGCCGAATCATATGTGGACACTTAAACCAGTGCACTGATACTAAGACAATGCAAATTAGAAACCATAGCCCAAACAAAATCCATTCTTTTGTCGCTGTTCCAAAGATTCGCAACTCCCATCCCTATCTTATTATGTCACCCATTAAATGTCACCCTAGGAAAAATTTGGTAGAATATAGAAAACAAATAATAATAAAAAAATCTTATAAAAAATGCCGCTGCGACATAGTCCTCAGCAAAACAATCCGCTGAGTTCGGAAAACTTTCGCGGCATTTGTTGCTCCGAAATGTCCAATACTCAGCCGTGTTTTTGTACTCCGTGCAATCTCGTTTTCCATAAAGCATGTCAGGAAGTTATGGGTTCCCGAGCGATTGAAGACCGACGTTCTTAAACAAGCTCATGACAATCCTACTTCCGCGCACGCCGGCATGCAAAAGACCATAGAAAAAGTTCGAAGAAGTCTGTTTTGGCCTGGCTTAGCTAAAGATGTTCGAGAGTATATTCGTAGTTGTGAGGTGTGCAAAGCATGCAAAGCTCCTAATTATACTCTGCGGCCACCCATGGGAAACCACATACCAACTTGTCGACCCTTTCAACGATTATACATAGATCTGCTTGGACCTTATCCACGCAGCAAAAATGGACATGTTGGGTTGCTAATTGTTTTAGATCACTTCAGTAAATACCACTGGCTACACCCCCTGAAGAAATTTACTTCCGTAGTAATCCAAGAATTTCTGCTAAAGCATATCTTTCATGCATATGGGGTGCCGGAAACTATTGTTAGCGACAATGGAAAACAATTCAAAGCTACAGAATTCAACGCATTCTTGACACAGCTGGGAATTAAACATATGTACACGGCACTATACTCTCCCCAAAGTAATGCGGCGGAACGAGTAAATCGTTCATTGTTAGCTGCCGTGCGAGCATATCTTCAGCAGGATCAGACATACTGGGATCAGCATCTCTCAAGTATATCTTGTTCGCTGCGATCGTCACTACATCAGTCCTTAGGTTGTTCACCATATCGAGCCCTGTTTGGCTTAGATATGCTCACTCATGGATTATAAGCTTCTGAAGGATTTAGACTTGCTGGACGAACCCATTGTCCCGGTAGCTAGGTCAGACAATTTAGCTTTAATTCGAAAAGATATACAGGGCAATATTAAGAAAGCGTATGAGCGCAACGTTGCTCAATACAATTTACGAGCCAAGCCTGTGTCGTTCCGAGAAGGTCAGGAAGTATTTCACCGAAATTTTTCCTTGAGCAAATTCACGCAAAATTTTAATGCCAAATTGGCTCCTAAATTTCTGAAATGTCGCGTGCGGAAAAAACTGGGTAATTGTTTCTACCTCCTGGAAAATCTGCACGGCCGAGAAATAGGAACCTTTCATGCGAAAGACATTCGATCCTGATTCCCGCTAATATTCCGTCTAACGGTGGCATATTATCGGGTGGTGTAACGGTTGCGGTTGGACAATACCGATTCAAAATAGGTTATCGCTATGGTGCTCGGATATCGCATGCAATAACCTTGGGCCAATTAGCGCTGCAGGGCATAGTATAGTTGGGGTGGGTGCAAGCAAGCTCGAGGTAGGGAACAGCTGAGCTGAGCTGCCGTAAGTGCTGTGCAGCGCATCGCAACGGAGCTTTCGAAGCCGAGCTTTAAGATCGGTAAGCTCGTATTTAAGCAGTGCAAAAGCACCAGAACGTTCTCTTTCGAAAATTTAAATCTGTGCAGCCGGTGGCTATCTCCGCTTCGGTAAAAAAATATATAACTAAATCGACCACGTGTAATCCCAAAATAAAAGAAAAGTAAGAAAGTACAACCCAAATAAGTGCCACAAAGACAATCCGAAAATAAATAAAACGGAACGGGGAAAGTCCCACCCGGTGGGCGCGCCGCAAAAATCGGGCGACAATTAATAACCGTGCGCCGAGAAAACTGGCAAGAAACTACCCTGGCGAAAAGTGCATATTTGCCTCGCCTCGCCAGCAAGTGTTGTTCTTGGTGCAAACCCGTGCGTCCCACAACTCGGCCAGGAGAACCCAACACTCGTGTCTCCGTGGAAAAGCCCGGAAAAACCGGTATGTAAAAGTGCCCTGTAGGGAAAATTTAGATTTTTTTCTTAGCCTCGTGGTTTTGGTTCTGTTTCGCCCATAGGGCCCTGGCCCCGAGCGGTAGCCACCCGGCTCTCCCAAAGTTCTGCCCCCACCCACACCAAACTCCCACCCTTGACGGGAGTACTCTTCGGAGTCGACCTTGGTGTGGGGCCGAGATTTTTTTTTTCCCTTTTGGAGTCGTTGAAGCATCCACCTGCCCGGCGACATAACCGCCACCGGCCCTAACCCTTGCGCCATATCTAACGTACACGCATAGAGGGCATCGTGATTACCCCCCCTCCCTATGCGCCGCTAACTCGCTGTCTGCGACGGCCTAGAAGACGCCGCCACGGATCCGGACCGAGATTTTGTAGCATAGTGTAGTTTTAATTGTAATTTTTCTTGTTCTTTAAGCACTTATATTCTTTAACTCTGAGGTACAGTCCTACCTCGCTAGGCGTGAATGTGCCAGTTCCCAAAACGGAATTTATTTTTGCGGGTTGCAGGGTCTCCACAGCTCCACAACGAAAGGCGCCTTTCAGCGAGGGACCACTGTATGCAAGCCGTAAGTGACCCAATTTCCATTTTTTCCTTTGCGCCTGTCTTCGTTCAAATCTAAAACGCATGCGCAGCGGCCAGCCGCTGCTGATAAGAGAGCGCAACGCTTGCGTTCCACACGCTCGAAGCTTTTCGGTCTCTTCGGTGCCAATGCTGCTAAGCTTGCATTGCTCGCATTCCCTGCATTCTTTTAATGCATGGAAACGTAGCCAAGCAATACACTAACCAACATAGAAAAAAATCTCCTCAACCCAGAAAAAAAAATTTTAAATAAATTTATAATGTTAAATTAAATTTCGTTTTGGCTCACCATTGCTGATCGCTGGTATGACCCCTGCTGCTTTTGAATTTTTTTTTTTTTTTTAATTCCTTGATACATACCTAATTTACTTATTTCTAATATCTTATATTATATTCCTATCTTATCTAATTATACTCCACCATTTATATCTACCTATAGCTATAAAAATTTTTTTTTCTTTTGTGATTAAGCCTCCTATTTTTTTCTCATTCCATTAATTTTTTTCTTGAGTTGCCTGCTGATTGTAGTGCAAGACTAGTGTTATGTTAAGAAGTGAAACTTGGTTTGTTAGTTTTGATTGAAGCAAAATGTCTATGATGAAGTACAACGAAATATATTGAATTGTACTAGCAATGAACATGGAGTAGACTTATAATTTCCTAGGGACAGGGTGACCTAAAGGGGTAGGGTAAGAATATTAGGGATTTCCAGAACCTTCGCACCCCTGGAAATCATGGAAGGGTGGGTATAGAATCGTGTGGGTCGACTTCCATCGCAAGACCTCACACCCGCGAGAGTTTGGAACACGCCGACGAAAGCCCCTGGTACTTTCGGGTACGCCCTATGATTGTGCCATGTAATGTCCGTTATGCTCGGAAGAGGCATCGTGTTGTTTTCGGAGTTCGCTCCCTGTAGAGTCACGGGATTCTAACATTTTAAAGTTTATGTAGTAGGAGTCGAGACGCGGTCAAACGAACCCCCCCCAAGTTACCGAATGAGCACGGAACCAAAGAATCCCCACCGGCCGTGACCTCGACATCCCCTCCAATCCATCCCCTACTCACGTATAAAAATATATCGTGGAAATGTTACATAAATTTTTGGCGCCCAACGTGGGGCCGGTTTTTTTCCAATGCTAGCTACTGTCTATACCCAGTTGGACGCGAGGGTGTAACGTTGTTACATAAATTTTTGGCGCCCAACGTGGGGCAGGTTTTTTTCCAAGGCTAGCTACTGTCTATACCCAGTTGGACGCGAGGGTGTAACGTTGTTACATAAATTTTTTTGCGCCCAACGTGGGTCACTAGCAAAAGTTATAGTGACAGTAGAAAGTATTGGTCACTTTAGCAACAAAATCAGCTATTGGCTCGTCCCACCTATTGCTCGTTTGTATTCATATGCTTAATGCTGACTTTAGTTTTCTCTAAACGATCTGGTCATTGCTCCGATACAATTTCAGAATATTGCGGATTCTGCTTGGATCCTAATACTGGTTGTTCCTCTGAGTTTTATTGGGAAGTCGTCGAGTCTACGACGAAGGGAAGCTTAAGTGATAATCCGGAATTAAGAAAGTAGTTCCCATGCTGACGCATCCTGTCGGGCTAGTCAAACTTGTTGTCTGGAATGTGTATATATGCTGCTTGCGTATTCATACCGAACAAGCGAGATTGGTTTAGGTCGCGTCCTGCAAGCTACAGTTAATTCAGCGGATATTAGTTTCAATAGATTGAATTGTGAGGTTGATTCGGATTTGGTATTGTTACTCTTTGCGCATAGCATACGGTTGCATACAATTGCAGAATATTGCATATTTGGTTTAGGCCGGATATCAGTACTGATTGTCCCTGTACGGGTGATGGAAGCACAGAGATTGCGGTCCCAGATTTGGTCTTCACTCATACCCTTACCATTGGCGGGTATTATTCCAGTGGCAGCGGTGGCTGCATATGGTTGTCTGGAACTAGAGCGTATGCTGCTTGCGTACCCTTGCCGAATCATATGTGGACACTTAAACCAGTGCACTGATACTAAGACAATGCAAATTAGAAACCATAGCCCAAACAAAATCCATTCTTTTGTCGCTGTTCCAAAGATTCGCAACTCCTATCCCTATCTTATTATGTCACCCATTAAATGTCACCCTAGGAAAAATTTGGTAGAATATAGAAAACAAATAATAATAAAAAAATCTTATAAAAAATGCCGCTGCGACATAGTCCTCAGCAAAACAATCCGCTGAGTTCGGAAAACTTTCGCGGCATTTGTTGCTCCGAAATGTCCAATACTCAGCCGTGTTTTTGTACTCCGTGCAATCTCGTTTTCCATAAAGCATGTCAGGAAGTTATGGGTTCCCGAGCGATTGAAGACCGACGTTCTTAAATAAGCTCATGACAATCCTACTTCCGCGCACGCCGGCATGCAAAAGACCATAGAAAAAGTTCGAAGAAGTCTGTTTTGGCCTGGCTTAGCTAAAGATGTTCGAGAGTATATTCGTAGTTGTGAGGTGTGCAAAGCATGCAAAGCTCCTAATTATACTCTGCGGCCACCCATGGGAAACCACATACCAACTTGTCGACCCTTTCAACGATTATACATAGATCTGCTTGGACCTTATCCACGCAGCAAAAATGGACATGTTGGGTTGCTAATTGTTTTAGATCACTTCAGTAAATACCATTGGCTACACCCCCTGAAGAAATTTACTTCCGTAGTAATCCAAGAATTTCTGCTAAAGCATATCTTTCATGCATATGGGGTGCCGGAAACTATTGTTAGCGACAATGGAAAACAATTCAAAGCTACAGAATTCAACGCATTCTTGACACAGCTGGGAATTAAACATATGTACACGGCACTATACTCTCCCCAAAGTAATGCGGCGGAACGAGTAAATCGTTCATTGTTAGCTGCCGTGCGAGCATATCTTCAGCAGGATCAGACATACTGGGATCAGCATCTCTCAAGTATATCTTGTTCGCTGCGATCGTCACTACATCAGTCCTTAGGTTGTTCACCATATCGAGCCCTGTTTGGCTTAGATATGCTCACTCATGGGACGGATTATAAGCTTCTGAAGGATTTAGACTTGCTGGACGAACCCATTGTCCCGGTAGCTAGGTCAGACAATTTAGCTTTAATTCGAAAAGATATACAGGGCAATATTAAGAAAGCGTATGAGCGCAACGTTGCTCAATACAATTTACGAGCCAAGCCTGTGTCGTTCCGAGAAGGTCAGGAAGTATTTCACCGAAATTTTTCCTTGAGCAAATTCACGCAAAATTTTAATGCCAAATTGGCTCCTAAATTTCTGAAATGTCGCGTGCGGAAAAAACTGGGTAATTGTTTCTACCTCCTGGAAAATCTGCAGGGCCGAGAAATAGGAACCTTTCATGCGAAAGACATTCGATCCTGATTCCCGCTAATATTCCGTCTAACGGTGGCATATTATCGGGTGGTGTAACGGTTGCGGTTGGACAATACCGATTCAAAATAGGTTATCGCTATGGTGCTCGGATATCGCATGCAATAACCTTGGGCCAATTAGCGCTGCAGGGCATAGTATAGTTGGGGTGGGTGCAAGCAAGCTCGAGGTAGGGAACAGCTGAGCTGAGCTGCCGTAAGTGCTGTGCAGCGCATCGCAACGGAGCTTTCGAAGCCGAGCTTTAAGATCGGTAAGCTCGTATTTAAGCAGTGCAAAAGCACCAGAACGTTCTCTTTCGAAAATTTAAATCTTAGCCTCGTGGTTTTGGTTCTGTTTCGCCCATAGGGCCCTGGCCCCGAGCGGTAGCCACCCGGCTCTCCCAAAGTTCTGCCCCCACCCACACCAAACTCCCACCCTTGACGGGAGTACTCTTCGGAGTCGACCTTGGTGTGGGGCCGAGATTTTTTTTTTCCCTTTTGGAGTCGTTGAAGCATCCACCTGCCCGGCGACATAACCTCCACCGGCCCTAACCCTTGCGCCATATCTAACGTACACGCATAGAGGGCATCGTGATTACCCCCCCTCCCTATGCGCCGCTAACTCGCTGTCTGCGACGGCCTAGAAGACGCCGCCACGGATCCGGACCGAGATTTTGTAGCATAGTGTAGTTTTAATTGTAATTTTTCTTGTTCTTTAAGCACTTATATTCTTTAACTCTGAGGTACAGTCCTACCTCGCTAGGCGTGAATGTGCCAGTTCTCAAAACGGAATTTATTTTTGCGGGTTGCAGGGTCTCCACAGCTCCACAACGAAAGGCGCCTTTCAGCGAGGGACCACTGTATGCAAGCCGTAAGTGACCCAATTTCCATTTTTTCCTTTGCGCCTGTCTTCGTTCAAATCTAAAACGCATGCGCAGCGGCCAGCCGCTGCTGATAAGAGAGCGCAACGCTTGCGTTCCACACGCTCGAAGCTTTTCGGTCTCTTCGGTGCCAATGCTGCTAAGCTTGCATTGCTCGCATTCCCTGCATTCTTTTAATGCATGGAAACGTAGCCAAGCAATACACTAACCAACATAGAAAAAAATCTCCTCAACCCAGAAAAAAAAATTTTAAATAAATTTATAATGTTAAATTAAATTTCGTTTTGGCTCACCATTGCTGATCGCTGGTATGACCCCTGCTGCTTTTGAATTTTTTTTTTTTTTTTAATTCCTTGATACATACCTAATTTACTTATTTCTAATATCTTATATTATATTCCTATCTTATCTAATTATACTCCACCATTTATATCTACCTATAGCTATAAAAATTTTTTTTTCTTTTGTGATTAAGCCTCCTATTTTTTTCTCATTCCATTAATTTTTTTCTTGAGTTGCCTGCTGATTGTAGTGCAAGACTAGTGTTATGTTAAGAAGTGAAACTTGGTTTGTTAGTTTTGATTGAAGCAAAATGTCTATGATGAAGTACAACGAAATATATTGAATTGTACTAGCAATGAACATGGAGTAGACTTATAATTTCCTAGGGACAGGGTGACCTAAAGGGGTAGGGTAAGAATATTAGGGATTTCCAGAACCTTCGCACCCCTGGAAATCATGGAAGGGTGGGTATAGAATCGTGTGGGTCGACTTCCATCGCAAGACCTCACGCCCGCGAGAGTTTGGAACACGCCGACGAAAGCCCCTGGTACTTTCGGGTACGCCCTATGATTGTGCCATGTAATGTCCGTTATGCTCGGAAGAGGCATCGTGTTGTTTTCGGAGTTCGCTCCCTGTAGAGTCACGGGATTCTAACATTTTAAAGTTTATGTAGTAGGAGTCGACACGCGGTCAAACGAACCCCCCCCAAGTTACCGAATGAGCACGGAACCAAAGAATCCCCACCGGCCGTGACCTCGACATCCCCTCCAATCCATCCCCTACTCACGTATAGAAATATATCGTGGAAATGTTACAACTTCCTTAATAAAAAGTTGATTATTATTTTCAAAGAGATATTGAAAATCAACTATAACGCTTGAATTCCTATCGATTGTATTCATGTTGGTTTGAGATTTTGTAAGAAAGAGTTCTTAGTTTAACAAAAGCATTCAACCCAAATGGACACGCTTCAATCAAAAAGAATTAGGTCCACTAGAAAGAAACAGGATCACGAAGTCATTTTCGGTCTCGAATATTATGTAGTACATAATTTAAAACTTAAATGCGGTTTTTAAACTACAAGAAAATTCACTCCAATGATATGGATGCAGCAAAGCAAAAAAAAATTTCGTCGGTTTAGATAAAGATGAATGGATCCAATTGGTTACATACAAGGAGTATATCCAATTGAAACTTGATCAGTATGATTTATTGATGCCTGATACAATTATAGACCATCCATTATTGACCACAATTAAGTGTAATTTTAGATTTCGAAAATCAGATAAGCAGTATGTGTTTATAATAAATCAGTTTGGAAATAAAATTATATACCTCTACTATAATAATATTATTCCTAAGTGTGCAGACTTACAAAAATTGTATGTTCAACTAGCTGATTTAGACGGTACTTATGATAGAAATGTGCTTTAAGCCTTACCTCCTTTATATTAAAAACGCTAGAAAAGCTGCTGGACTTACACATCAGGAATGAGGTAGGGGGACTGATGTCAACCAACCAGCATGCCTATACTAAAGGGAAATCGGTGGAGACCCCACTACATTCGGTAGTAGCTACCATTGAGAAAGCCCTTCACAATAAAAAGTATGCACTGGGAGTATTCGTGGAGATCTCCGGAGCATTCAACAACGTGGCTACGGAAGCAATAACAAATTACCTGGTAGCGACTAATACACACCCAGCAATCAACCTGTGGATAAGGAACCTCCTAGGTTGCAGACGGGTGCAATCAGAGTGGGGCACCGCTTCCATGGTGAAAGAGGTACACAGAGGCACACCCCAGGGTGGAGTCCTGGGATACGTGAGTGGGCGGAAGAGGTAGGACTCAGAATCAACGCGGACAAGACGGACCTCATCTTCTTTACCAAGAGGTACAAGGTATCGATATGGACCCTCCGAAAATTGACCAAACTAGGCTGAGCCCAAAAACAAAGGTTAAATACCTAGGCACAGTACCGGACAGCAAGCTGGCATGGAAAGCCGATGTAGTAGAAAGGGTGAAGAAGGCCACACGAAGACTGGAAAATGCGAAGGGACCAAGTTTAGCACCTCAACAGATATACGGACGGCTCCAAAATGGATGGAGGAGTAGGAGCGGGCTTATTCTACACAGACCCTGAGATAAGCCTATCGTATAAGCTACCGGACTAATGCAGTCGGAAAGCAGCGGAGGTCGCTCAGCTTATAGAGCGAGCACACGATGCGGTCAATATATTCGTCGACAGATATGGCAATAAAATCCATAAAATCCTCGGTTAGTTTCAGAAGTGCCCTGGCGAGCAGGGAGGCACTAGACACCCTGAACACGACAAAGTCATTGCTGATCTATTGGGTTCCCAGCCACCAAGGCATCGAAGGAAACGGGGCGGCGGACGTACTAGCTTAGGAAGGCGTCGGGCTGGCGAAGAGGAGAACCGAGAACGTGCCTGTCTCACTTAGAACGCTGCAAAGCGGATCACAAACCGAGAGTAGGTGGAGGAGTACTACCACCTGCACAATCACGAAAACCATGTGCAAAGAACGCAGTAGAAAACTCGGTCACTACTGCTAAGCTCACTGCACCTACCACGGTAGAACTGTCACATGTATCTATGCAATAATGCATGAATTGCAATAGCAACAAGTTAGCTGAGTTTTGCTGTTGATGGCAGTAGATGAACAAGAAAATGAAGTGCGATTATGTTGCTTGCTTGGCATGACTTTGTCGCACCTTGGCGTTCTCGATTCTTCAGCATACAGATGCTGGTATCGGCGACTCATTCTTTAGCTCCGGATTTTTACCACTAAATTTGGGTAATGCCAACTTCTGAAGTCGAGCACGAGTTGGGCCTGAAGAATATACTGCGAGCTGCAGCGCTTGTAGCAGAGAATTTTTTTAGGCTTTTGGGCATCGCCATCTAGTTCTCGGCGAGGAAAGCGAACAATGGGTCTAGGAAGAATAAAAAGGCGTTAACAGGTCTCTCGGTTGAAAACTCTTCCAGGGACCTGTTAGAGGATTGGCCGATCCCTATTGGCAATTCCTACTTAAAATTCTATCGAGTCGGGTGTGTATTGGTCCGAAGACAAAAACAGAAAAAAACTAGTAAAAAGCGAAAGCAAAAAAAAAAAAAAACAAAATACTAGGAAGACTCAAATAGTTATAATCGAATGCGTTGTTTGTTTTTAAAGACGAATAGGCTGTTTAGCCGTTAAAATCGCTACAGCTCTGAGTCCGATTGGAATAAGTGCTACAGGAGAGGGGTGGAAGGACCGCAAGAGAGTATTAAAAAATTGTCATATTTATACGGGCAATATTTGGATAGTGTTCGTTCGTAAGCGACCAGCATCCAGAGACGTGGGCGTCGCCAGTCATAACATTCAGCGCTTAAACGCTTCGCGATGGAATGCCCCTTTGCCCCAAGCGAATCGGCGGCGAAATTTGATAACATTATTCAATCGGAGATTGGGTTTTGTCCGTTCCCATATAACCGTATACCAGTGAAAGGAATTTATGCCGTCTTCCTCTCATCCCGAAGATGGAAAGAGAAGAACGATAAGTGATAAGGGAGAAGAAAACAAAGAAGAAAGAATGATCGGGTGAAGGGCGGACAAATTTTAATTGTATCGTTGTAATTAATTAGGACACTATGCAGCTAGAAGGGGGTTAAATTTGAATTCACAATGAAATCACAATTCTCGCCGATCTGCGGATTTGATTGTCCCCGACCCTATGCCCTTTTTAATTGTATGTATTTCCACCCACAGTACTTTAGGTGTTCGTCGAGGAAAGCGCTTTCGTCGATGGAGTTTCGAGGAAGGTCGTTTCGCATGGCTTGCACTGCTTTGGTAATTATGGTCCCTATATTCCCGATATCAACTGAAGCTGACCCTGGATTATTATTTACTGATCCCGCCAGGCTTCCTGAAACTTTTTCTTTACTTTGTACCTGCTATTTGGGGGTTTGCGTGTCTTGCAAGTCAAAAGCGACTCTTCCACACCTGGTCTTAGACAGCTGTAAGAATTCAAACTTTCACCACACAGAATGCAGACGGACGGATCTATAAGCTCTCCCTCCATTATTAAGCCGCTCAACTTTATTAAACTTCCAACCGAACCGATCACTTAACTGTTTATAATTTCCGCTTTTTCTTTTTTTTTTAAACCGTAATATATAAAGACCTAAAAAAAAACAACATTTATTGGCCTTCAAGCATAGCTTAGTTCCCCTGAAAAAAAACTTATCGGAGCTCTGAAATTGTGTGAGAAGAAAGCACAAACATAGGTTACCGCTGCTTGTGCCGTGCTAATCAGCACTCGGAACAACAACCAAACGTTTTATTGCTTTGTCCGTGCAGACCCGCAAAAAAAAGCGAATGCAAGCTTAATTACGATTAAATCGAAGCAATCAGTTTCGTCTTCTTTACTTTCCTTCGCACCCGTGGCCAGGCAATCTCTTTTTAAAGATATTTTTCTGTATTTTCAAGCATTTGGTGGCTAGCTCTGCCGCATGACTTTTGCAAAATATGAGTGGGCCTTTGCTAAAACTTATTATCCGTGGTCAGGGTAGACCTATCTAAAGACTTCTTCCCTGCTTTTTCAAGTGTCTAACTAGTTGGGCTACGGACTCCATTACTGTAGGGTATTTAATCGCATACTAAAATCCACGTTCTCAGCCGTGGCTTGTCGATCGTTGTTAACAACTTCCCAACAATAAATGCTATGCGACTGATTTGCAAAATTTAGCTCTCTATAGAGATGAAGATCGGTATTCTGGCCCAGAAAAGGGTGCCACTACCTTTATAATAATGAAACAAAAAATATTACTTATAACTGTAACGATTCAGGCGAGATGTTGGGGAATGGAAGAAAAGCGCACGCAGGTGGTCCCGGCTGGGATGCTCATTGGCAATTTGGGATGATGATCTTGACCTCCTCTCACTGCTTCCCTATCATCATTATTATTAAAATTATTTAATATGCGGGCTACAAAGAGATTCATGAAGGTCCTAAAATTGTATCGATACGTTGTAATGAACCGTTTTGTTCTGTCTGATTCAGCTGGGCTGGCTCAACGGTCGTTGGACTCGCCGCAACAAATTTATAAGTTTTCCCGACGACAAGTAAGAATGCACTGATTTGGTTTGATTACTGCTATAACGATTATTCTTTATTGGTATCTTAAGGCTATCTTGCATTACTTTGTCTCCTGCACTGGCTCGACTGTTAGTTCTCCTTCGCTCTGTCCTTGGCGTGTGTAACCGGCTCTGTACCCCCCAAGGCGTCTCCAAACGTGACTCCGCCGGCCCTAACGACTGGGGCTATCGATTCTTGGCACGTAGCTCAAATCCACCACTCAGTCGGCGCTGACGCGTTCGGCTTGACGGTCCGATAGCGGCTCGTCACCTGAGGGACCCAAACGTAGCACCGTTGATTAGAGGGGTTGGGACCTTTGGCTCGCTTCGTTCTTTGTTTCACCGCTGATGTTCCACTTTTCACTTTAAACTTGCTAGCTCCACTAACTCACTGTCTCAAGTCAGCATCGCGGTCCTCCTCTTCCCTCGGCGTCGGCGTTGCCGATAATGTCTAGCAACAACGGTTCTTTCCGCCATAAGGTGACCGTGCTTTTCCATCGTAACAGGATCCGTCTGGTGGCGTGATTTCATGACCATATTTGGTCATGCGCTCGACCACTGCCGGCCCGATCCTGATTATCCCGCAGCTCTCTCTCCGGGGTCCTTTCCTCCCTTACTTTGTGCTCAGGGAGAGCTCCCCTCTGAATTCGCCGCATCTGGATATCCCCGGATAACGGTCGCTAGCTCTTAAGCCTGTACCGCCACTTGCGTGTTGGAATACATTTCTTCACACTTCCTCCTTTATCTCATTAACGGAAGACCCCGCATTTCTGCGTCCTGTATTGGCGCACTTTTCGAAAATCCCGTGCGCGTATTTTTCTGCTGCGCATGATCGAGTAGCTTACGCAGGGCTGCTTACCCCTTATCAATAATGCGTAGAGTCACTGTTGTGATCTACTCGATACTGCTGTTTTGTGGCCGGTTGCCCTTTTTTATGCCCGATACTCACAATGAGTATTGGGGTATATTAGATTTGTGGTAAAAGTGGATGTGTGTAACGTTCAGAAGGAATCGTTTCCGACCCCATAAAGTATATATATTCTTGATCAGCATCAATAGCCGAGTCGATTGAGCCATGTCTGTCTGTCCGTCTGTCCGTCCGTCCGTCTGTCCGTCCCCTTCAGCGCCTAGTGCTCAAAGACTATAAGAGCTAGAGTAACGATGTTTTGGATCCAGACTTCTGTGATATGTCACTGCTACAAGAATATTTAAAAACTTTGCTCCGCCCACTTCCTCTCTCTTTCACTTCTTTCTCGCTCTGTCTCTCTCTAACACATAGGTTTCATGGTCGGTTTCTGCAAAATATGAGTTCAAGGATCTCAAAACCCATAAGAGCTAGAGTAACCAAATTTGGTATCCACACTCCTGTGATATCGGACCTAGACCGTTTTGTGTTAAAATTTCGCCACACCCCCTTCCGCCCACACAAAAGACGAAAATCTGTTGCATCCACAATATTGCAGATTCCAGAAAACTAAAAACGCAGAATCATAGATAACGACCATATCTATCAGATTGCTGAATCAGATCAGATAATTTTTATAGCCAAAAGGAACAAATAAATTTTCAGTGGCTACGCAGTGCCCGACGTCACGCTCAGACTGATTTTCTGTCTCTCTCGCACGCACTCTTTGTCGTGTCGTTTAATATTCGCGGCGTCTGCCGAAGGAGAGCCATGCTGACTAAGTATCGGGTATAAATGTAGAGTTGCGGCGTCCGCAGAAACTCAAAACTTTCCCCCTCGTTTCTCTGTGTTTTTGTGCCCTCTGCTGGCGCGTCGGCCTCTCGGTGGTCCCACCCTATGTTTTTATGCAGGAACGCCCTGCTACGGCTGATTTGGTTAAGTTTTCTCCCTTCTTCTTCCCTTTCAGCCACTCCCATTCATCTTTTGCTGCTACTTTTCTGCGATGACAAACCAAAGCCCGGCATGGCTCCCCCCACCTCTCGGCCGCTCTGCTCGCGGTCCGATGGGTCTGTCCGAAATCCGGTACCGCACACCCCCCGTCACCAGGCGTTTAACCCTCCTTGTCGTTGTCTTCATCCAAGCGAGAGAGCACATGACGACGGCCGGCCACTCCTCGCGTTTGACCAACTGCCAACGTAGATTGCTCGCCAATCCTCCCGCGTGGGGTCACGATGCCTGACGCAGCAGCTCGGGCCGACGCGCCGCTCCTCCGGACACGAAGCCTGTCGGCTCAGCTGAGGTCTTTCGGCATGGCGGCTGCCACGTGGCAGGAGCCACGCTTCCGTCGTGTCTGCCGTCAACTTCTTGGTATAGTCTGCTACCGCCGCCTCTTTCGTCGTTGTGGGCAAAGGTGCCTCCTTCGTTGTTGTCTCCTCGGGCGCGTCTTCGGGGACCACCCCGGCTGTGGGTGCCACCGCTGGGCCTTCCGCCTCCTCTGGCCTTCCTCTTCACCTCGGGTCACGCTCGTTGCTGGCACGTGGAGCCTCTTCCCATAGCCGCGCCTCCTTTGTCTCGGGCTCCCGCGGCGTCATCTCCCTTTGTTCTGCTGCGTTACACCGGAGAACACACTCGCCTTTGGCTCTCTGTCTCCGCGTCTTCGGCCGCATTGTCGGCCTCCTGCCCGGTTTTCAACCTCTTTGTCAGCGCCAGTGCGTCCTCCCACACGCGCCGTTGCCTCAGCTTCTCATCCACTGTTGCCAACGCAATCCGACGCCACAATTCCGTGCTCCTCTGCTGCCGCGTTGTTCGGCCGTTGACGGCTGCAGTTGTTCGCCCGCGGGCTACTCCGTCCGCGATCTCGGCCGTGCCGCACAGGTGCTCCAGTCGCCGACTTTGAGAACCGTCGGAATAGAATTCCCGACGCATCAAACTCCGTTGCTCGGCCAAATATCTGAGTAGGTGCTGCTGCATCCTAACCATTTTGACGTGTTTAAAAGAACTGAACACCCCTGCTCCCGCCTTTATAAGGGCTCGTGCCAGTGTCCACCGTTCCACGTAACGATGCCTCATATGGGCCGTTGGCTGCTCTCTTTTGCCTTCCACTTGACTCCCTTGTTCGTCACCGTTTGAAACTTATTCGAGCCTCTCGCTGCATTAGCCCGAGGGTGCCCCGGAATTTTTTTCGCTTTGCTCTTGCCCTTATTTTACAATTATAATTTCCAGGTTTGGCGGACATCGCCTGTCGTTCGACGTCGTGTTGTTTGGCTTCGCCTTGGATTTGGTAAACCTGCCGAGTTTTTAGGTTCCTCATCTCATCTTGCTTTCTCTTCTAGCTCTTCCTGTGGCACCAGTCCGGATGTGTCCGTGCAGCGACTCGGACCCAAGGATCATCCGATTCCCCACCCTTGTCCTGCGCGGCATCAGTTTTGGCCACTCGTTTCTGCCCCTACCGTTGGTTCTGTCTTCCGTGACACGTAGACCCACCTCTGCCTGACTTATCTGTTAACCCGACCGATACCTTGTCTGTGGCTTCGCTTCAAGAACTTGTCCTCGGGCTTCCTTCACCCGGCTGCGGCTTCAGGTCGCAGATGTGGGCAGTCCGTGTCCGTTTCTCGCTGTCTTTCCCTAACTTACAGATCGCTGGTGACACGAAATCCAAGATTACGTAGAGCTCATCATATTTCGGGGCCATTTTAGCCGCGAACACTTCGGCGCACTGTACAAATGGTCCTGTTTGGCCCACAGCTTCTCTCCAATCTTTGGCTTCCACGCCTTCCTCCTCAGGTTGTAGTACCTCTCCTGGTCCTGCGCCGTTCTTCCAAGATTTCGCCTCACCATCTGAAATAATTCTCTCAGCTTCGCCGCGTTCTCATCTGGCGTGTGGATCTCCTGTCCAGTGTCGAGTGTTTCCTCGTCGTACAATGCCTTCGGCTGTCGAGGTTCTCTCCCTTGCACGATGAACGCTGGCGAATACCCTGTGGACACCGCCACCACCGAGCTTACGGCCAGCATTAGCTCAGGCCACTTCTCATTACAACAACAAATCATCGTCTTCACCGTTCGGTTTGTCCTCTCTGTTGGATTCTCCTGAGGTGTGTATGGGACCGTGCCCTGAAGTCGGGCCCGAGCTGATCCAGAAATCTGTTAAGAACCCGGTTGGTGAGCTGTACTCCGTTGTCGGTGAGTACCACCTTTGGTACGCCGTATGGGGCCACTATGCGCTCCCGGAAGGCTTTTGTTAATGTTTCCTTCCTCAGCTGTACCAATTCGGTGCACTTTGAGAACCGGTCCACCAGCAGCAGTAGCATAGCGTTCCCGTGCCTGGAACTTGGAAGCGGTCCCACAAAGTCTGCATACACTGTCGCCCATGGTTCTTCTGGCACTTGTTTCAACATTTTCCCCGACGCCTGCAGCTGACTCGGCTTAAACCGTATGCAACTTTCGCACTTCTTCACATATGCCCTTACATCACGGTGCATCTGTTCCAGATCGTACTTATCTTCCATATCTAATGTTCCAAAGAGATATTTTTATGCTGTTCCTACTATATTGATTAGGTCTCTTTTGTTTCTTTTAGTTATTTTTATTATTAGTTATTTATTATTTTTAAACCATTAATTTCTCTTTGAAGTTTATCCACTAAATATTTTACTTGAACTATATCTTCGAATTAAGTAGCTTGCAATAACAAATTTTGGTATAGTTCTTCGGCTTTAGTTATATTAACAGTTAGATAATGGTATTCATAATTGTTAGGTATGTTAATTAATCCAGTTTTGAATATCATGTATCCGTTTTGGGATTTTATAGGATTTATTTCTATGTTTTGGCCTTCTGCCATTACGACGGTAATTATGAGGAAGATGAGGATTTTAATTGTGTTGAAGTTCGCCGATTCCATTAACTTCCTCAGCTTCTCTGGAATTATTATATTTGCTAATATTAGATTTATTTTTTTTTCTTGAATTTTGATTTATAATGAGTTATTTTCCTACCCCTATTCTTTTCTTTGTAATGTTTTTCGTCTACCTGGATAATTTCGCCCGTCTTTTTGAAGGAGTTTGTTACCTTAGACATAACTAGAGGTGACTGTTTATATCGGGTATCTACTTCATACTCTATACGGTTTTTATTTAGTTGAGTGATTTTATTCAATTTATTTAGTTGGGTGTCATAATCAGCTAAGCCTGCATAAATGAATAGATCAGCTGGTGTCCTATTTGTGGTATTATGCTTAGTTTTATGATTATAAGTATACAGAATTAATTCAAACTCATGAATCTGTCTTCAGGATTATCTTCGCTAAATATTAATCTTAATTTTTCATTTACTGTTTTATGTAATTTTTCGACGTCAGATATTCCAGTTTTGCTGGAAGTGATCTCTATTTTTACGTTTTCCGCTTGCAATACTGCGCACATAAAAGCTCAATCTTTGTCGGCATTGATTTCAAGTGGTTTGCCCATTTCGTTAAAAACCTTCATGATGGCTCTTTTTGCTTCTAACCAGTCACGCCTTTTTATTTCTACGAGAGTGTCAAACTTTGAATATACATCAATACATGATAGGAACTGTTGGTTACCTGTGATATAGAAATCCATGACATATTTTTCTCTGACATTTAGTATCTCTGGAGTGTTTTCAAAGGCCACTTTGTTTCTTTAAATTCAGCATAATTTTGAATATCCAATAATTTAGTACTGGATTTAATAGCTTTAGTTATATTGTTTGAATTAATGATTTCCAAATAGGCTTTTTGGAATGTAGTAAAATGTATTTCGTTATGGAAATATAATGCGGTCTTTTTGGTTCATAGATATTCCTTTATTACATCCCTCGCTAAGGTGATCTTAATGATTAGTTTGTGGAAATAGCGAATCGTTTCTACCTTATCTTCATTTTCTTTTATTAACTCAATTTGACGATTGTAGTAGTTAATAGTTCTTTCAGTGGCAGCAATGTGGTTTAGATTATCTTCCTGTGCGCTCTGTACCGTTGCACCAGCGCTATTGGAAACTTCTGCAAGGAGAATTTCATTAATCTTTTTCCTTGATAAGGCATCAGCTACATGATTTTCTTTGCCTGGTAGATATTTTATTTTAAAGTCAAACTCATTCGGTTGTGCAATTCCAATTTTTTCCACCTTTGCAATTTCATATTGGGCTCCTTGATGTTATTCAACCAAATCAAGGGCTTATTATCGGAAATACTTGGTGGCCCATACGATTGTTAATAATTCTTTGCGATGGCTGAATAGCTTATTTCATGTTCATTTAGGGTACTGCTTGCGTAGCAGATAGGTTTGTGATCTTTTGACAAAACCGCTCCCAGTGCTATGTTACTAGCGTCAGTTTTTACCGTGAACATTTTGTCAAAGTCTGCAAATGCAAGGATAGTGTCTGAGGTATTGAGTGATTTTAGCTTCATAAATGCCTCGACGTACTTTTCTTCCTTGGGATCTACGACAGATCTTTTTTTAGATTGAGTGTCATGGGCTTTGCTATGTTAGCAAAGTTAGAAATAAATTTCCTGTAGACCTAAGAATGACTTTATTTGTTTAGTGGTTTCCGGTATTGGAAATTTGACAATGGCAGAGATTTTGCCTGGATTTGGTATTATTCCTTCAGTAGTGACTACATGACCTAGGAATTCAGTTTCCTTTTTCAAGAATTCACATTTATCCATTTTTAATTTCAGATTGGCGTCTCTCAACTTTCCAAATACTCTTTAGTGACAACAAGTGTTCTTCCAATGTATTTGAAAATATATTGAAGTCATCTAAATATACAAAGCAATCCTTGAAGATTAAATCTTCTAGCAGATTGTTCAATCATCTTTGGAAGGTAGCGGGGGCAGTGGTTAGCCCAAAAGGCATACGAGTAAACACGTAATGTCTAGATTGAGCTAGGTTCCATGGGTATTTGATGGAAACCCTCATGAAATACTGACATCTACCTAGTTTGTCTAGAATTTCATACATTCTTGGAGTTGGGGATTTGTCCTTAACTGTTATTTCATTGAGACTTCTATAGTCTACCACCATTCGATATTTTTGCTTTCCTGAAGCATCTATCTTCTTCGGAATCATGGACTTCGACTTTCGAACTATTCCTTGCTTGATCATATCCTTGATTTGCTGGTTTACCTCCAGATCATGTATCTGGGCATACTTATATGGTCGTTTGTAGACCGGGTCCTCATGCTGAGTTTTGATTTCGTGTTTGATTGTTCTTGTGAAAGTCAAATTGTCACCTTCTCTGTACTGCACATCTTTAAGCTCGTATTGCCGCGCCGGGCAACGCCTCCAAATCTGGGGCCGTACGTTTGATAAGCCTCCCGTGTTCAATACGCCTCCCGTGGTTTTGTTCTTTAAATCGGTTTTATTCATTTGTTTGTTTCACTTATTTATTCATTTACAATGTCGGGCGGGTGTTAAACTACGAGAGCTAGCGCTAAAAACTTGTACCGCTTCAGTGCTTTTTCTGCTGCCTTTTGTTTTCGTTCTTCCTTCTTCCTGCCTTTGTCTGCCCTTCGCCCTAATTAACCCTTTGCTCAGCGCTGTTAATGTTTGTGCTGTTAACGCAGTGATATTCAGGGCTGTTAGGCGCAGTGATATTCAGGACTGTTAGGCGCAGTGATATTCAGGACTGTTAGGCGCAGTGATATTTAGAGCTGCCGCTGCGGTTTCCGCCGTAACATTCCCCCCTTCGCAAACTTCGTCGCTTGTCGTGATGTTTGCCAAACTTCTGGTTACGCCTTGATCCATTAGTGGGTTCGTTGTCCTCACGTCTAACTTGGCCAGTTTAACTATTGGCCGAGTTAGCAGTCCAGATGCAGTGCGGATCACCGTGCTTCGGGCGATCCCGTCCTTGGCTACTCGAAGGTCCATGATGACGCCTTTCCTCCACTGCACCTTGGGGCTTGTTTCGTCCGCTAGAACCACGACGTCTCCGAGTTGGATAGGGTTGGTTGGGGTTCCATGCCATTTGGTTCGTGTCGTCAGGCACGGTAGGTACTCCTTCAGCCATCGTTTTCTGAAGCTGTCCACGATCTGCCCTGCAATGCGAAAACTCTTACCAAGCATAGCTCCTATTGCGCTGCCGTCGCTCTTTGCTGCCATCGAGCTGGTCTCTGCTCTCAGAAAGTGATTCGGTGTAAGTACGTCGGCTTCCGGACACTCCAACGGCACGTAAGTCAGGGGTCGGGAATTTAGCATATTTTCTATCTTTGCTAGTGCTGTTCTCAGCACTGGTTCTTGTACGTGCGTCTCCTCTAATATTTCGGCTAGTATGGATTTCACCGATCTGATCATTCTTTCCCACGCACCTCCCATGTGGGGTGCTCCTGGGGGTATGAAGGACCATTCTATTTGCGGGTACTTGGTTTCCAGTTCGTTCGGTAGAATTCTTTCAATTTCTTCTCGTAGTAGGCGGCTGGCTCCTCGGAAGTTCGTCCCGTTGTCCGACACGATTCTCTTGGGGACTCCTCGACGGGCTACGAACATTTCCAATGTTAGCATGAAGGCGTCTGTTGACAGGGAGTTTGCCAGCTCGATGTGTACTGCTCGCACGGTGAGGCACGTGAATAGTACTCCCCATCGTTTCTCGCGTCGTCTTCCTACGTTTACCTCCAGTGGTCCGAAGTAGTCGATACCTGTGTTTGTGAATGGCAATTCGTTGATTGCTAGCCTCTCTGGTGGTAGGCTTCCCATCTCCGGTGTCTCTGGAAGCGCTCTTTTATTGCGGCATCTTTGGCAGGTTTTCGCTACGGCGCGAACTCTTGCTCGCAGTACTGGTATGTGGTACAATTGTCGCATCTCGTTGACGACGATCTCAGTAAGCTGATGCTGAAACTTCCGATGGAAATAATCAATGAGAAGATTAGTGACGTTATGTCCTCCGGGTAGAATTACTGGCCGTTTCAGGTTCCTCGTTATGCCGATCGACTTATCTATGCGGCCGCGTATTCTCAGTACGCCTGTTTCATCGAGGTACGGCGATAATTTGTAGATCGAACTTTTCTTACTCACGATTCTTCCTTGTCGTAGAAGAGCCATTTCTTCAGAGTAAGCCTCTTCTTGTACCATCCGGTATATAACGATGTTGACATCTTCCATGTTGCGAAAGCGTGCGGCTAAATTTGCCTCCTCTGATGCGAAATCTCTTTTGCGTATTTTGTCCAGAAATCTCATCACGCATCTCAGGGCTCCCGTGAACTTTTCCCATTTGCTAAAGCGACATACATTTGGGATTATGCTACTCAGCTTTGATGGTGGTTTCGGCATATCTGTCCATTCGTGTATGTGTATCCGTTCCAGATTGCTCGGGTTGAGCTGTGTAGTTGGCCAGTGTTCTTCCTCGTCAAATAGGAACGGCGGACCGGAGAACCATCTCGCTTCCGGTTGGAAACTCGACTCTTTGGTCCACTTCGTTCCATCGTCTGCTACGTTCAGAGCGGATGGAACCCATTTCCATTCTGATATGTCTGAGGTTTCCAAGATCTCTCCAATTCGGAGCGCGACGAACTGATGGTACTTTCGGGCGTCTGAACATATCCAATACAACACGTTCTTGGAGTCGGTCCAAAAAACACGTCGCTTGACCTCGACGGAGAGCTCCTGTGTTATGAGTTTAGCTAGTCGTAGGCCGAGGATCGCTGCCATAAGCTCCATCCTGGGAATCGAAATTGGTTTCAATGGTGCCACTCTTGTCTTGGATGCGAGTAGTGTGCATCTGACTTCTCCTCTTTGTTCGATCCTTATGTAGGCGACGGCTGCAAAGGCGTTTATGCTCGCGTCTGTAAAGATGTGTAATTGGATATTAGATGTTTCTTTCGTTAGACCGAGATATCGTGGAACCCTTAATTCTTCGATGTTTTGTAGTTGCCGTGCCCATATCATCCAACGTTGACGTTCGCTTCCTTCGACCTGTTCATCCCAGCCTACGGCCGACCTCCACACGTCCTGCAGTATTATCTTTGCCTGTATAATATAGAACCCCAGTAGTCCTAAGGGATCGAAGATGGTCATGACTGTACGTAGAATTGACCGCTTCGTCACAGTTTTCGCTTCGTCGTATATGTCATTCGGAAACTTATTGACGAAGGTGAAGTAATCATTCCTTGGATGCCACCACATGCCAAGCACTCGTTCTCGTCTTGTTGAGTCCGTCATCTCGATGGGTCGTTCTTGATGATCTCCATCTCCTGAGAGCGCTCTCATCACAGTGCTCGAGTTAGATATCCATCCTCTCATCTCGAAGCCTCCTTCTTTGTGTATGTTCCTCACTGCCAGCGCTAGACGGACCATTTCGTCTTCTGAGTCACAGCTTTGGAGCCAGTCATCTACAAAGGTGTTGCGAAGTATGGCCTCTACTTCCTCTCTTTGTTCCTCGATGAACCTTTCAGCGTTCCTATCTCTCACGTAGGTCGCTACTGCTGGGGAACAAGAAGCACCAAAGGTCATTACGCTCATTACGTACCTATCCGGTTCTCGACTGGTGTCACCGTATCTCCAGAGAAACTGCTGTGAGCTTTGATCCTCCGAACGTATCCTAACCTGGTGAAACATTTCTCTAATATCTCCGCAGATGCCAATAGACTTCTCTCGAAAGCGCGATATTACTCCTACCAGCGATGGCAATTGGTCGGGGCCCTTTAGTAGCATTGAATTAAGAGCGATGCCTTCCACTTTGGCTGCTGCATCCCATACGAGTCTTAATTTGCCTTTGTTCGGGTTCTTAGTCACGAATACGGGCAGATACCAGGAGCGTTTGCCTTCGACCATTTCATCTTTTTCCAGTTTTCGGACGTAGCCGATGTCTTCGTACCTCTTAATCTGTTCATTTACGAACTCTCGTAGCACCTTATCGCGTGTCATACGAGATTCTAGGCACCGAAGTCGTCGCATTGCCATCTCTCTGGAGGAAGGAAGTTCCACGTAGTCGTACCGCCAGAGGAGTCCTGTCTCCCATCTCTTCATTTCGCTGCTAAACCTCGTGCAATTTTCCAGTATTGTTTTTGCTCTTTCGTCCTCTTTGGACCTGAGTGTGCTCTTCGCCATGTTTATGCCAACCGCGTCTAATGAGAAACTCTCTTTTACAAGAGTGTCCAGCTATGGGTGTTTATTACATTCGCATACGTGCATTACCCGCGGACTCGCTGGCCCGTCGCCCTTTCTGCGGCCATAAACAGACCACCCCAACCTGGACTTGGCGGCGATAAATTCGGAATTCTCGCGTTCTTTGACGGTCAGTGGCACTCCAAGTTTCACGTTGTCCAATCCGATGATCAATGACGCTCTCACGTCCTTGTAGCTGAGTATCGGTAGCTTTTCTAGGTGCGAATGGGATTTTAGGATTGAGTCGTCCAGCGTCTGCTTCGGCAGATCCAGGTTTTTTACTGTTCTCACGTTTTGAAGCGTGAATCTGCGAGCCACATTGTCCCTTGGAGAGATCGCTAGGCTTATCCATTTGGATTGGGATTCTCTCTGCGTGATGTCTCCAGTCCAGCGTAGGCATAGCTCGTCCGAGGGGCCATCGATACCTAGTTTTTCCGTTATCTCCGTCTCGATTAGGGTACAGGCGGATCCTTCGTCTATCAGTGCGAACACTTGCGTTTGGCCGTTCGGTCCATACAATGTTAAGGGGACGTATCTAAACAGCGCAGCTTCGTTCTGCATCGTGTGCAGTACCGTAGTGCTTTCCTTCGGTCTATTCTCTACCCTAGAGCTTTGCTGGTTACTGTTGTGGAGGAGAAAATGGTGCTTTCTCGAGCAGCCGTCGACGGAACATACTCTTGTTGACTTACAGTGCCTTATAAAGTGTTTGCCAAGGCACCTCCAGCATAGCTTATTTTCTCTGACGAAGTTCCATCTACCTGGCCCTTCTAGCTCCAGGAACTGCTTACAGTCCTCCAATTTGTGGGCCCCATTGCACCTACGGCAGGGCGGTTGTGCGCTGCTATCATTGTGCACCATAAGCCGGATTCTTGGGTTCTTCTCCTTCGTGCAGACTTCTTTCTCGGGTGCCACTGGCATCACGGTGCTTGCGCACGATGCGACTCGGAATAGCCAGTCGTCGAAAACAGCGATATTTACTCTCGGAAGTCCAGCGCTTTGTCTGGCCCAATCCAGTTTCAAGTCGAATGGGAGTTTCTCCACAAAGTCGCGAAGTAACATTGGGTCGTTCAGATAGGCGGACAGTCCTATCGCGTCAACAGTAGCGCGATAATTTTGCACCGACAGCGCCAGGCGCACTAAGCTTTCGATGCTGCTCGATTTCACGGACGGCTCCATTCTTAGCTTCGTCTGCAGGGTGTGATATATGGCCTCTGGTCGGCCGTATAGCATTCGAAGAGTCTCGATGGCTAGTCGGACTGTTGCGGGCATCATTAATTTCCCTCGTACTGCTTCCAAAGCAGCACCTTTCAGGCACCTTTGCAGCCTCATGAGATTCTCTTGATCGCTGAGTCCGCAGCGTTCTGTGGATTGCTCGAAGTTTACTATGAACATGGGCCATTCCTCGGGGTTTCCAGAAAAGCATGGTAGATCCTTGTTGATGACTTGTCTTGCGGCTATCTGGGATGCTGTCAACCATCTCTCCGCCCCCGCTAGCGCGACCGCTTGATTACTCCCGTACGCGTACGGGTCCGAAATATTTCGACTCGTATTTGGGTAATACTGTGCAGTCGGGGCGCGAATGAAGGGGTTTTGCCCATGCAGGTTGGTACCCAGCGCCGGTGCGGCCATTGGATGCCACATGGCGCCGACTGCCATTGTCTCGTTCGGATTCAGCCCAGTAGGCATTCTAGTCCGCGTGGCTTCCGTGGGTCCTGACATGTGGACTCCGGTCCAGTTGGGAACTGCTCTGTCCCAGCCTCCGTTGATTACCGTGGAGCTCATGAGGCCGTTGGGGCTGTGGTGGACACGTTAGGTGTGGCCGTTGTTGCCGCCGAGATCACATCTATATATGTATCCCTAACGCGATGAGTTTCCCTTGCACCTCCCTCAGTCTCAGAACACGCACCAAGCATCTTTTCCGGCACATTTATTTCTCCTAATCCACACGGGGTCTCACCGCCAGATTCCGACTGCTGACCTTTGACGCCGTCCATTTTACTCCGGTGTCTTTTTTGTACAGTCCTGGTTTGAGGTTATACACGAACCACGTGTCGCTCGAATGTAAGAGATTAGCCTTTCTGTCCAACTGTATGAGGATATCTCACCTGCAAAGTCGAATCCCTCGTGACGCAGCTGACTGCGTCGCACGCCGATCTTCTTTCTGTCGGTCGTAATTATTCGATTTGCTCTCTGTTGCGCAGGAAAAGTTTTTTAGAATATTGCCGCGCCGGGCAACGCCTCCAAATCTGGGGCCGTACGTTTGATAAGCCTCCCGTGTTCAATACGCCTCCCGTGGTTTTGTTCTTTAAATCGGTTTTATTCATTTGTTTGTTTCACTTATTTATTCATTTACAATGTCGGGTGGGTGTTAAACTACGAGAGCTAGCGCTAAAAAACTTGTACCGCTTCAGTGCTTTTTCTGCTGCCTTTTGTTTTCGTTCTTCCTTCTTCCTGCCTTTGTCTGCCCTTCGCCCTAATTAACCCTTTGCTCAGCGCTGTTAATGTTTGTGCTGTTAACGCAGTGATATTCAGGGCTGTTAGGCGCAGTGATATTCAGGACTGTTAGGCGCAGTGATATTCAGGACTGTTAGGCGCAGTGATATTTAGAGCTGCCGCTGCGGTTTCTGCCGTAACAGCTCGTATAAGACCTTTTTCAATTCTTCCCTTTCTTCGTCGTTTAAATGATCTAATCTTAATTTATTACATTTCCTTAATTCATTGTCTAGAGCGGAAGTGAAGTATTGATCTCCCTCGGGAGGTGGGTCAAGCCACTTATGTGCGATCTTCTCTTCCTTTGAAGATGGATCAGTGCACTTCTGTGCGGTCTTGCCGGCTTCAATAACTTCTCCACTCTGAATGATTGGGTACGACCTAGCTCCTAATGCTACAGTTTCATTTCTGTAATCGATGACGGCTTTACTTGCCATCAAGTATTCTCTTCCTAATAAAATATCATAATTTTCGGAAAAGTTGTGAATGTAGAACTTTTGTTCGGACGGACATGTTTTGTTAGCGTACATCGTTATACTTTTTGTTAAACGGACAGGTTCATTGATGGTATGGACTGTAAGGTTATCGTCTTTTATATCGGAATCTGAGTAGTTCTCTTTCATGATGTTAATCGATGATCCCGAATCAGCGATACACCTTAATATTCTTTTATTAATATTAATGTTTATATAGGGTCCTCCTCGGTTAAACTTACGAAGACTGCCGTTGAATCTGGTGGAGTATAGTTGTCGTAAAAGTTCTTCATAGGGTGTGTGATTGTTGATCTCGTTGATCAGCGCCGTCTTCAATTCGTGCCACGTGTTGCGCTTTACCATTTGTGATATGCGTTGGGACTCTTCTGTTAGCTGGATATCAGTCGCTTCAAAGAGGATTCTTTGTTGGCGAATATCTTCCGTCAGATCTACTCCTTGAACATATTCGATTCTGTTGATAAACGAGCTCAGCTGTCTAGTTGAACTGTCATAGGCGGGTATTTGCCGGATCAACAGAAGTGCCTGGTTCAGGTGGATTTCACTCAGTGTTAGTGGTGGTAACGCCATGTTGTAGGTTGTGTTGATTGGGTTTTATTTGATTTTTTCTGCAGTTTTGAACTTATTTTTAGTTCACTTGCAAGTTTTTGATTTTTAGTTTTTGGTGTTTCACTGTTCTTGGTGATTCACTACTTCAGCTTTCTTCCGTTCACTTAATTTTAGTTTGCTAATCGTGTGTGCTCGTAGCACATAGATTCTTTGGCGGATTTCACATTAACTAAATATATTAACTATTCCGGGATTACGTGATCACAATAATTAAAATTACACAAGCTGACCACTAAAGAAATCATACCGACTGCGCCAGTTAAATATCCGCAGCTCGAAATTAGGTTTTTAAAGAGAATTGTTTTTTTCACAAAACTTAATATCTTAATGTTACTGGATTTTGTTGAATTCCCCGACCGTCTCAGACTTTTAGTTTAGAAGACATAAGCACTCAAAATCGGCCGTCAGAGCTCTTAAATCCCATGCAAAATCATATTATGAACGTTTTTCGTGTGAGGTTGTGGCAGGTAAATCAGTATAGAAGATAAACTGCTTTGAAGCGCAGAAAGGGCTTTTAGACTTAGGTAATAAATAGTTCAAGGAACATATACAATACAAATCTCGGGAAAATGTAGGTAAATATTTTTATAAAGTCCAGTTAAAGTTGAAAAACTGCTCCAAATTTAGGTACTAATGAATCCATATGCTCAATATTAGAATAATTTTCCATTTCGCGCTACCTCAATTATTATTTGGTTATGAATGAATATGCAGGCTTTTATTTCTACCTTTACCTGTCCTTTTAACCAGGTTTTCCATGCAAGAATTAGATATGTGGAGTACATTTTAAAACTTGCATATCTTTTGACAACAGCACGCCAACTAAGAAAATACAAAAGACTAAGAAAAAAATTATTCAAAAAAAATTCTTAGACAAACTATCACTAAAAGTGGACTGCCTCAAGCAAGGATTTCGAAACACAAACGATGGAAGCTTATCACGGACATTCTTTGAGAACAACGAAATAACTGGGGTGGATATTGAAATTATCAATAGATTGGGTGTCGGGTCAAGCAGCTTAAATATTTTAAATTATTGCCAGTGGTGCGGCCCAAAGGAAATGCATTTTGGTGTTGTCGTTTCCAATGCCCCCACTGCAAAGATCATTTGCTACCGCATATGCGCATGCAGCGGAATTCTTTCGTCTCCTTATGTCGCAATCTCTCGTACTCGGCTTAACAGCGTCCCCGAGCAGCTCTAACGCTCTCGGGCTATCATACGCTCTCGCTCGCGTCTAAGCTTGCTGCATAGGGCCCGGCAATTTGGCCAGTCAGCCCTTGCATGGGCAGTCTTGAGCTAATCGTCGCAGCTATTAGACTAATATCCTCGCATCAATCGTTCGCCCCAATCATCCCCATATGTACATACGCGATAAGTTGGTTTACATATACAAATAAATTGTGAATTATAAACAGCCTCTCGAATTTCATTAACTTCAATTTGCAACAGTTGTTAAAAACGCTTAATAGCTTAACATTTGGTGACCCGACGTGATTGTGCAATAAATAATCCATCAGTGCAATCACAAACTAATATAGCATTCAAAGATCTAAACTAATTGCCATCTCAACCAGTGTCATCGACCACATAAGTTATCCACACATATATACACCGGCCTCCCCTGCATATTCGGTAGTGCACGTACATAGCTGTTGGCTTGCGCTTCTCTTTTCGGTCATCTTCCCGCAAGAAACGTTTCTTACACCGGTCGCCTTTGTATATACAGTTCGTACATAGCTGTTCGCTTGCTGGGCTCGGTTCTTGTCGTCTATTGCTCGTGTTACTCTTTGCGATCATCTTCCCGCTAGAGACGTCGGTCTTTCTGCTAACGCTGCCGCTACCATGGAAATTAATGCTGCTAACGAAATTCCAATGACCAGTGAGCAAAACAGGGTGTCTTTTTTGAAGCTTAAGTCAACGGAATTATGCGAGAAAATGAAAAGGTTAGCTACCGCTTGGCAGAATGAGTCGTCGGACTGTGACTACTACATGCTCGTGGTAAAGCAAGAGCAAGTCGAGAAATTGATCGGCAAATTTGAGATGTTTCACGGCGAGCTTGAGGAATTGGATCGAAGCGAAATTCGCAGTGGTTTGTGTGACATTTTTGAGTCACTTGCAAGCTCGCTGAAGGCGGCGATTATGAGGGAAATGGCTAAGAGTAGCGGCCGCATGCCGTTTTTTTCTACCTTGGCTGGAGGAAACACTACGGTTGATTTTGCCGGCTCGCAATTTCTACCTCACCGTAGACAAGTACCATCCCTGCCTCCTATACAATTGCCGACGTTTAGCGGCGGGTATGCGAACTGGACGGACTTTTATTCAATGTTCATAGAAAAGCTCCATCATTTGCGTTCCTGTCTGCGGGATTCGGCATTGGAGACTGTTCGGTCGCTGGAAATCTCAGATGGCAATTATGCTGTGGCATTAGATTTGTTGGAAAACAGATTCAATAATCGGCGATTGGTTTTTCAGGCACACATCAATGAGATCTTGGCGCTTCAGGCTGTGGAACCTGGGTCAATGGTCATGCTTCGGGAGCTTTCAGACAAGTTCAATTCACATATGCGCGCGCTCCAGGGTTTGGGCACCACTGAGCAGATCGCAGAATGCATCATCGTGCAGGAGCTTCTCCGAAAACTGGATCCAGCGAGCCAAGAGAAGTGGGAGGAACGATTCAACGACCCCGCATTCGCCAACTTAATTCCGTCGTGGGAATCTATGGCCTCGTTCTTGGAGCAGCGATGCAGATCATTGGAGACGATGGACTTTTCTATGGCAAGCTATGCGTTGAGCAATCAGGTGGGCAGAAGTAGAAAGCATAATAATTCTAGGTCCACATTGGTTACAACGAACCAAACCCTAGCACGCTGCGCGCTGTGCAACGATGGTGCTCACGAGGTCCAGCACTGTCAGAAGTTTAAAGCGCTGCCCCCACAAATCGCCATAAAGAAGCCAAGCGGCTTTCGTTGTGTATAAATTGTCTCAGAACAGGGCATCGATTACTTCAGTGCACCTCGAGCAACTGTCGTACCTGCGGGGGTAGACACCATACCCTCCTTCATTTTGGTAGCCCTGAAGATACCGCAGTCCAAGAGAAATCAGCGCCGTATACTCCATCTCAGTCTGCGCTGTCTGAGACTACGCCGGCTGAGCATACCACTGAGCCCTCTACTTCAGCGTCTGCCCTTATTACCCAAGATCTCAGGAATGGTGTTGTTCTACTTGCCACGGCTACGGTCTTAGTCAAAAATCGTTCCGGAGTTTTAGTTCCCTGCCGAGCGTTGCTGGATTCCGGCTCCCAGTTGCATCTAATAACTTCTCGTTTCGCGAATCAGCTTCAGCTTCGAAAAATGAAATCATCGACTGCAGTCTCGGGAATAGGCGACTCTAGCTTCGGCACGGATGGATTTTCGGTCAACTTTAGCCTGCACTCTCGCTCATCGGATTACTCAACTCTCATCACTGCCATTGTAGCCTCTAGCATAACCGATCGACAGCCAAGCCTAGGAATTGACACTCAAAACTGGAAAATTCCATCTAACATACCACTAGCTGATCCGGAGTGTTATAAGCCGCAGCGCGTCGATCTGCTAATTGGCGCAAGTCTGTTTTTCGAGCTCCTGTGTGTTGGTCAGGTCAAGCTACTGCCAGGATTGCCTTCAATTCAGAAATCGCGCTTGGGATGGGTCGTGTCTGGAAGTTGTTCGCGTTTAAAAGGTTCCTCGTTGATGGTCTCTCGCGCTCGGGCCGTAGCTGCTGAGGATAATAGTCCAGAGGATCGGCTTGAGGTGCTTCTTCGGAGGTTTTGGGAGGTAGAAAATTGCATCGAACCAATAGTAAAGTCTACCAAAGAAGAGCTAGATTGTGAAGCACACTTTGTCCACCATTTCCGTCTATTACATAAAGGCGATTATTGTGTTCGTCTGCCAGCAAAATATAATTTAATCTCAGTATGCAGCATTTATAAAGGAGTACCTTGATTTGGGCTATATGGCTCAGGTATTTATTTAATCTTTGTTAAAAATCTTAAAATCGAGTTGCGGATATTTAACTATATATATATATATATATATCTTCGTGTCGGTGGCGTACGTGCCTGGATCGATATTTATGGATGCGTCGGCTTTGATGAAAGGCATCCACTGCTGGCGATCGGTGTTGCATTACATGACGGAGCTAGGAATGTGATACTCCTTGGTTTTATGTATAGCTTTGATTGGTCCTCATGAGTGGCGTGATTCTAAAGAATCGATTTCTCGAGAGTGGCGTGATTCTAATGTTGATGAAACAATGTGGTCCATTGTTTATATTATGGGGGGCCCTAGCTTGGAGTATGGGAAGAAACAGTTATTGATTCTTGAGTGGGGTCCTGTTACTTGTGTGGATGGGGTGGATGAATTGTACATAAACATAATGTGTATGGGATGTGGGGAATTATGGATATGTCACTCCCCTAACGTTTGTTATTAGCCTGTCCCTAGGCGATTACCCTCGGGTATAGTGACGGGGTGTCAAGTGCGGTGGCTGAGGTTGGTTCCTCTTCTGCTTCTATTATAGGGTTAATACATTTAACCGTGACTCTTTTAAATTTAACAGCTACATAACTTAGTAGTAGTAATATAATTATGACAAATGAAATTAGTAGACTTATTTGTAATAGGTTACTATATTTGGTGTATTGCATAATTATTTCATTAGTTTGGACATACGACAGTGGTTTTATTTTAGTTATGTTGTTGTTGACATAAACATTCTGGGCAAAACCTAACATTGTGTTTGATATTGTAAATTCATTTAATTGGATTGAACAGTTGTAGATTTTTATAATGGTATTTCCTTCCGCTATGATTTCTTGGTTTACACAATTCTGATTTAGCGTTGTTTTTGGAAGATTCCACGTGATTAGTATATTGGGTTCAATAAAGTTTATTTGAAAGTTTTGAAAAGTTTTGGAATATGGACATTTAGTGGGAGTTTGCATTAAAATTCCTTTTATACAATTGTCATTGGTTTTCAATCTAGTTTCTTTAACAAATACTTTTTCATTTTTTATGTAGTACTTGTCGTATGTCATATCTGTTAACATGTTATTTAATTCGTCTGGATACGGAACGATTTTATAGATTGGTACTTTTGTAATGTCTTTGGGAATGTTGGAAATTATTAGAATTTCGTTGGTATCGGATTTTAGCCATGTGGAGGTTTTTATATTTAGTATTTTCTCAGAATTTATTTGTTCCAGGTAGTCTTGTTTTAATAATTTTGGATTAAATATACCGAGCCTAGTTAATTGCATACCTAGTTCTATATCTTCGATATATTCTGTGAAAGGTTGTAGATTGAATATCAAAATTTATATTGGCTGATTCCATTAACTTCCTCGGTTTCTCTGGAAGGTTTATTATATTTGCTTGTATTAGATTTCTTCTTTTTCTTGAATTTTGATTTATAATGAGTTATTTTCCTATCCCTATTCTTTTCTTCATAATGTTTTTCGTCTACCTGTCTAATTTCACCCGTCCTTTTGAAAGGATTTGTTACCTTAGACTTAACTAGAGGTGATAGTTTATAGCGGGTATCTACTTCATACTCTATGCGGTTTTTATTTAATTGAGTGATTTTATTCACTTTATTTAGTTGTGTGTCATAATCAGGTGAGCCTGCATAAATGAATATATCAGCTGGTGTCCTATTTGTGGTATTATGTTTGGTTTTATGATTATAAGTATAAAGAATTAATTCAAACTTCGTGAATCTATCTTCTGTGTTATCCTCGCTAGATATTATTCTTAATTTTTCATTTACTGTTTTATAAAATCTTTCTACGTCAGGTATTCCATTTTTGCTGGAAGTGATCTCTATTTTGACGTTTTCCGCATTCAGCCATGCTTGCAATGCTGTGCACATAAAAGCTGAATCTTTATCGGCTTTGATTTCAATTGGTTTTCCCATCTCGTTAAAAACTTTCATGATGGCTCTTTTTGCTTCTAACCAGTCACGACTTTTACTTCTACAAGAGTGGCAAACTTCGAGTATACGTCAATACATGATAGGAACTGTTGGTTACCAACCATATAGAAATCAATGACGTATTTCTCTCTGATGTTCAGTATTTCCGGTGTAGTTTCGAATGCCAACTTCGTATTTCTATGCTCTGTAGGACATTCGTTTATGATGTTTTGGATTAGTTTTTGATAATCCGGGTAATAGTATTTTCCCCTAAACCAATTGACGGTTTTCTCTATCCCTGGATGGAGTAAGCCTTTATGATTCTTTAATATGGTTTCTTTAAATTCAGCGTAATTCTGAATATCTAGGAGTTTCGTGCTTGATTTAATAGCTTTGGTTATATTGTTAGAATTAATGATTTCTAAATAGGCTTTTTGGAATGGAGGAAAATCTGTTTCGTTATGGAAATATAATGCGCTCTTTTTGGTGCATAGATATTCCTTTATTATATCCTTCGCTAAGGTGTTAGTCATTTCCTTATACGTGATCTTGATGATTAGCTTGTGAAAATAACGAATTGTTTCTACCTTATCTTCATTGCCTTTTATTAGCTCAATTTGCCGATTGTAATAGTTAATTGGTCTTTCCGTGATAGCAATGTGATTTAGATTGTCTTCCTGTGCGCTATGTACAGTTGCACCAACGCTATTGCAAGCTTCTCCCAGGAGATTTTCATTAATCTTTACCCTTGATAAGGCATCAGCTACATGATTTTCTTTGCCGGTTAGATATTTCATTTTAAAATCAAACTCATTCAGTTTTATTTTCCACCTTTGTAATTTCATATTTGGCTCCTTGAGGTTATTCAACCAAATCAAGGGTTTATGATCGCTTTGTATCTCGAATGTTCTACCGAACAGGTATGAACGGAAATACTTGGTTGCCCATACGAACGCTAATAATTCCTTTTCGATGGCTGAATAGTTTATTTCATGTTCATTTAGGGTTCTGCTAGCGTAGCAGATCGGTTTGTGTTCTTGTGACAAAACCGCTCCCAATGCTATGTTACTAGCGTCGGTTGTTACCGTGAACATTTTGTCAAAGTCTGGGAACGCAAGGATAGGGTCTGAGGTGATGAGTACTTTTAGTCTCTCAAATGCCTCGACGTACTTTTCTTCCTTGGGGTCTATGACAGCTCCTTTCTTTAGTTTGAGTGTCATGGGTTTTGCTATGTTTGCAAAATTAGGAATGAATTTCCTGTAGAACCCGCACAGACCTAAGAATGACTTTATTTGCTTAGTCGTTTCTGGTATTGGAAATTTGACAATGGCAGAGATTTTGCCTGGATTTGGTACTATTCCTTCAGTAGTGACTAAATGACCTAAGAATTCAGTTTCCTTTTTCATGAATTCACATTTATCCATTTGTAGCTTCAAGTTGGCGTCTCTCAACTTTCCAAATACTCTCCTTAGTGACAACAAGTGTTCTTCCAATGAAGTGGAAAATATAATGATGTCATCTAAGTATACAAAGCAATCTTTGAAGATTAACTCTTCTAGCAGATTGTTCATACATCTTTGGAAGGTAGTTGGGGCAGTGGTTAGCCCAAAGGGCATACGAGTGAACTCGTAATGTCCATGCTTAGTGGAGAACGCAGTTTTGGGGATTGAGCTAGGTTCCATGGGTATTTGATGGAAACCTTTTGCTAAATCGAGTGTCGTAAAATACTGACATTTACCTAGTTTGTCTAGGATTTCATCCATTCTTGGAGTTGGGAATTTGTCCTTAACTGTTATTTCATTTAGACTTCTATAGTCTACTACCATTCGATATTTTTGCTTTCCTGAAGCATCTATCTTCTTCGGAATGATAGATATGCGCGAGCAGTAAGGAGAATTCGACTTTCGAATTATTCCCTGCCTGATCATATCTTTGATTTGCTGGTTTACCTCCTGATCATGTATCAGGGCATATTTGTATGGTCGTCTGTAGACCGGGTCTTCATGTTGAGTTTTGATCTCGTGCTTGATTGTACTTGTGAAAGTCAAATTGTCACCTTCTCTGTACTGCACATCCTTAAACTCATATAAGACCTTCTTTAACTCTTCCCTCTCTTCGTCGTTTAAGTGTTCCAATCTTAATTGATTACGTTCCCTTAATTCACTGTCTAGAGCGGAAGCGAAGTATTGATCTCCCTCTGGAGATGGGTCAAGACACTTTGGTGCGATCTTCTCTTCTTTTGTAGAGGGATCAGTGCACTTCTGTGCGGTCTTGCCGGCTTCAATAGCTTCTCCACTCTGAATGATTGGGTACGACCTAGCTCCTAGTGTTACAGTGTCATTTCTGTAATCGATGACGGCTTTACTTGCCATCAAGTATTCTCTTCCTAATAAAATATCATAATTTTCGGAAAAGTTATCTACATACATAACTTTTCCGAAAATTGAATCGAACTTTTGTTCGGACGGACTTGTTTTGTTCGCATTCCTCATTATACTTTTAGTTAAACGGACAGGTCCGTTGATGGTATGGACCGTAAGGTTATCGTCTTTTATCTCGGAATCTGTATAATTTTCTTTCATGATGTTGATCGATGATCCCGAGTCAGCGATACACCTTAATATTCTTTTATTAATGGTAATGTTTATATAGGGTCCTCCTCGGTTTCTTCCGAGGCGGCTTGATGAAAATTTACGTCCATCTTCGTTTGGCCACTCTGGCTCTCCCTCCCTCTTTTAATAGGTTGGTTGATATTTGATATTTGCTGATTGAATGGATTCTGAGCCCTACCTTGATTCAAGGAATTTTTGAACTCATTGTATAATCCAGGATTTTGGGAATTTTGATTTTGATTTGTTCGATTAGTCTGACCCGGACGGCCCTCAGAGGGGGCCCCACATAGGCCAGTATGGCCCTTAGTTGTCCGGATAGGGGGGGTATGAACCGTCGCGGCAGTGTTTAGTGGGTTTTGAAGTCCTCGAGGATCGAGGTATTTTTCGCATAGGCCAGTAGTTGCTGTGGCGTCCTCTTGGAGGCATCTTCCAGTGATGCCAGCACTGGGGCGCCCAGGTATCTCCTCCTTGCACTTAAGAGCGCAGGACAGTTGCAGATGAGATGTTCTAGGGTTTCGGTTGCCCCAGGTTCGTCACATTTCCTACAACTGTCTCTGTTTGTGATTCCTAGCTTTGTTGCATGCGCCGCAGCCAGGCAGTGTCCCGTTAATATTCCCACTAATAATCTGCAGTCCTTCCGTGGTAGGTGCAGCAGGTAGTGGCTGAGTTTGTCATTGCGTTCCTTGCACATGATTTTCGAGGTTCTGCAGGTGGTGGTACTCCTCAACCTACTTTCGGTTTGTGATCAGGCCTGCTTTTCTAGATCGCTTTGTAGCGTTCTGAGGGAGACAGGCACGTTCTCGGTTCTCGTATTCGCCAGCCCGACGCCTTCCTTAGCTAGTACGTCCGCCGTCTCGTTCCCTTCAATGCCCTGGTGGCTGGGAATCCAGTAGATCCGCACTGACTTTGTCGTGCTAAGGGTATCTAGTGCCTCCCTGCTCGCCAAGACATTTCTGGAACTGACTGCGGATGACTGCATGGATCTTATCGCCGCTTGGCTGTCGACGAATAGGTTGACCGCATCGTGTGCTCTTTCAGAGAGAAGAGCGACCTCTGCTGCTTTCCTTATGGCAAAAACCTCTGCCTGGAATATGCTACAATGGTCCGGTAGCTTATATGACAGCCTTATCTCAGGGTCTGTACAGTATAGGCCCGCTCCTACTCCTCCGTCCATCTTGGAGCCGTCCGTATATATATTGAGGTGCTCCGTTTGGTCTCTTCCGATTTTCCAGTCTTCAGGTCCCAAAGATGCAGTTGTTTTTACGTCGAGGTATGTTTGGGGGGTCATGTAATCAGTTGATCTGTTCATTTCCCTTCCAATTGAACTATGCCCGTATTCTTGTGGCGACATATTTCCTGAAGCGATGAGGCGCTGTGCTACCTTTCCTGCAGTCAGACGGGCGTGGATGTCTAGGGGTTCGATTCCGAGTAGGGTTTCGAGTGCTTTTGTTGGGGTTGACCTCAGCGCCCCTGTAATACAGAGCAAAGCCTGTCGCTGAGTCCTTTCCATAAGCTTATGATACGTTTTTTTTCCAGTAGCTTGCCACCACACTAAGACTCCATACAGCAGAGTTGGTCGCACCACCGAGATGTAAATCCAATGCATCAGAGCCGGAGACAGGCCCCATGTGCTGCTGAGCATCTTCTTGGATGCATAAAGCGCAATGGTGGCCTTCTTCACCCTTTCCAATGCCAGTTTACTATCCAGTACTGTGCCCAGGTATTTGACTTGTGTTTTTGGGGTTAGCCTAGTTTGATTGATCTTCGGGGGGGGGTCCATATCGGTACCTTGTACCTCTTGGTAAAGAGGATGAGGTCCGTCTTGTCCGCGATGATACTGAGTCCTACTTCTTCCGCCCACTCGCGTATCTCCCTGCGTGTTCGTTCCATTAGTGAGCTGAGGGTCGATGGGCAAACACCCGTAATAAGTATGCTTATGTCGTCCACATAAGCTGTTATTATTGGGGCCTTCCTTTCGTATCTCTTGATGAGGTCGTCGACCACCAGATTCCACACACGGGGCGACAGGACTCCACCCTGGGGTGTGCCTCTTTCACCATGGAAGCGGTGCCCCACTCTGATTGCACCCGTCTGCAACCTAGGAGGTTCCTTATCCACAGGTTGATTGCTGGGTGTGTATTAGTCGCTACCAGGTAATTTGTTATTGCTTCCGTAGCCACGTTGTTGAATGCTCCGGAGATCTCCACGAATACTCCCAGTGCATACTTTTTATTGTGAAGGGCTTTCTCAATGGTAGCTACTACCGAATGTAGTGCGGTCTCCACCGATTTCCCTTTAGTATAGGCATGCTGGTTGGTTGACATCAGTCCCCCTACCTCATTCCTGATGTGTAAGTCCAGCAGCTTTTCTAGCGTTTTTAATATAAAGGAGGTAAGGCTTATCGGTCTATAGTCCTTGGGACTCGCATGGCTTCACTTTCCTGCCTTTGGGAGGAAGACAACTCTCGATGTTCTCCATTGGATAGGGATATAGCCAGTACTTATACAAGCTGTGAATATTGCGGAGAGCCATGAGGTAATCGCCTCTTTGGTCACCTGCATCATGGCTGGGAATGCCCCATCAAGTCCTGGTGCTTTTGTGCCCGCAAAGGAGTCTATTGCCCAGTGGATTCGCTTAGTGGTTAACAGATCTGTTGGGGGGTGTTGTTCCTCGGTTGCTAGGTCCTGGTGCTCTTTGGCATCAGCGACCTCGGCGCAACCAGGGAAATGTTCCTCCATTAGTGCTGTTAGGGCTTCGTCACTGCCCTCTGTCCGTCATCTAGCTTTAATTGGCTTTGTATGGTAGGCTGCTTAGAGAGCAGCTTCCGTAGCCGTGCGGTTTCTGGTACTTTCTCGATGTTGGAGCAGAAGGTCCTCCACGAGTTCCGTTGTGCTTTACGTATTTCCTTCTTGTAGCTCCTGAGTAGGAGTCTGTATTCCTCATAGGCGATCCGTTCGTTAGCTTGTTTGGCGATATTAAAGAATTCCTTGAGGTTGTCGCTTTGAAGAGAGAGATCCCGGCTCCACCAGAGTGGCTTGGACACCTATGTGGTCATCCACACCTATGTGTTTCAAAAATAAAAAGAGATTTTGGGTTAAACTTTATAATTCGTATTTAATCTTGGTGGCTTAGCGGAAGCCGATTGCTTGCTAATGCCAGATAAACTTTATGCGAGATCGATATGCAACCAATGCGCAGAGGGGTTAGCATATAACTAAACTATAGACGACGGCGTTAGATCAAAGTAATTGCCGAAGTGGCGGCGGCAGAGAGCCCCTTTAGCGGGAGAGCGCAGCAGCTCTGCAGAAAGTCAACGCTTTACAACATAGGCGGCTCTCTCTGCTCATACAATAATAATGTTAAAGTTACGGTTATTATTTAGCGGCTGGCCCGAACATACTCCCCCCGTTGGGAGCTAGTCTCTCAACAGATTCCTTAAGGGGCAGCAAACATAGCCGAGTGACGGCCCTCCTGATGTTTCCTGAGGATGTCTTCAGGTCAGCGACGCGACACACTCCGTCCTTGCCGAAAACGACATCGACCACTCTAGCCAGTGGCCAACGCATTGGAGGAAGATTTTCGTCCTTCACCAGAACGAGGTCGTTCTTGCAGATGTTTTGCGCGGGGGTACGCCACTTCGCGCGCTCTTGCAAAAGAGTGAGATACTCTTCGCGCCAACGGCTCCAAAATATTTGTTGTAGTTGGGTGACCCGCTGCCAGCCATCCAGACGATTGTAGTTCAGCTTCGTTAGGTCAGGCTCGAGGATTTGCTCATGGGGGCCGCCTAAAAGCAGATGAGCAGGAGTCAAAACGTCTAAATCATCAGGAATTTCTGAAAGCGGGAGCAAAGGGCGAGAGTTAACAATTGCAGTGATCTGACAGATCAGAGTGCGCAGCTCGTCGAAGCTAAGCACAGATGGTCCAACTGAGCGGTACAGGTGATATTTTGCGGTCTTCACGGCCGCTTCCCACAACCCGCCAAAATGCGGAGAGCGAGGTGGGATGAAACGCCAGTCGATCGAGTCAGCCAAGCAGGATTCGTGGACCTCCTTCATATGCGGTTCGCTCAGACAAAGCTTCTTTAGCTCCAGAAGCTCGTTCTTGGCCCCAACGAAGTTTGTCGCATTGTCCGACCAAATTTTACTTGGCTTTCTTATAGTGGAAGTAAAACGCTTTAGTGCGCCTAGAAACGATGCGGTGGTCAAATCCTTTACGAGCTCCATGTGTATAGCCTTAGAAGTGAAGCAGATGAATACGCTAATGTAGCACTTGATCGGAGGCCTTGTGCGGATTTCTGATCGGTAGAAAAAAGGTCCACAGTAATCTACTCCAGTGACTTCAAAAGCTCGAGATCCTTCCAAACGTTCCTTAGGTAGGTCTCCCATGATGTGTTCAACCATGCGCGGCCTAGTCCTGAAGCATCTCACACATCTGCTGACGACCCTTGACACTGCCTTAACACCTCCAATGGGCCAATATTCCAGCCGAATTTTGGATAGCAAGGCGCGAGGTCCGGCATGGAGGTTTCTTTCATGATAATATCTTATCAGCGCAAAGGTAATGGAATGTCCCTTTGGCAAAATGAGCGGGTGCTGAGCGTCAAATCCTAGCGATGAGTTGCCAAGACGACCTCCAACTCTAAGTAGTCCAGAATGATCGATGAACGGGTTGAGCGAACTAATAGAACTGGATTTCATGACTTGACCATTGCGCCGAATCTCCTTTATGTCCATCCACAAATTTGCCAGCTGAATGTGTCGAATTAGAATATGCGTTCCTTGCCGAATATCAGAAACGGTGAGTCCTGGATGCCTAAGAGGATGTATAAATTTATGCATGTAGGCGAATGTGCGCTGCATGCGAAAGAATGAATTCGCAAATTTGCATCCGGACGTGAGATCGGCATGTGGAGACGTGATTAGCAATCCTCTCTTGCGAAGCTCCAAAGTTGCTATGTTGTTAGATGGAGATACAGGCCACTTATCCTTGGAGCCTAGCAAAAAGGATCGGCCGTGAAACCATAGCTCTGACTGGATAAGATGGTTGGGAAGCGAGCCTCTCGAGAGAATATCAGCAGGATTTAAAGATGTGGGAACATAGCGCCATTCCATGGCTGCCGTCAACTCCTGAATTGATGCCACTCGATTTGCCACGAAAACTTGAAATTTAGCTGGCTCGTCCCTAATCCAAGATAATGCTGTTGACGAATCCGACCAGCAATAGAACCGACCTGTAAAGATTCCCATGTCCTTTACATTCTGCATGATTTTCGCAAGCAAATGGGCTTCACTTAATTCCAGCTTAGGAATCGATATAGTCTTTAGCGGCGCCACTCGCGACTTTGAGCACAAAACGTGGCTCGAAGACTGGGCTTCCCTGGACACGACATACACGCAAGCGCCATATGCTTCTAAGCTGGCATCACAGAATCCGCTGGCATCACAGAATTCTGTAGCCACACTAGAACGAAGAACCAAGCGAGATAATGAGATCCGAGAAATGCTTGCCAAACTATTTCTCAAGTCCATCCAAGTTGAATGCAACGCTGAGGGTAGGCTTTCATCCCAATCCAAATTTTCTCTCCAAAGCTGCTGAAGGAAGATTTTGCACCTGACAATGACTGGATTTATCAATCCAAGAGGGTCGTAGAACCGCGCAATCGTAGATAAAACCGACCGCTTTGATGGCTTTGAGTTTGTGTCCAGTGCGGACAAGGCAAAAAGCAGCTGATCCGAAGCAGGGTCCCACGCTAAGCCGAGAGTTTTGGCTATGTCGCTTCCATCATTAAACTTTAGGAACTACTCTATGTCATCTTCAGGGGTTCCCTCAAGTACTTCCTGGTGACTGGAGCACCATTTCCTAAGTCTAAAATTACCACGGGACAGTAAAGCTGATGTTTGGTGCATCTTGTCCATGACCTGTGCGACCGAATTACCGCCCAAAATAAGGTCATCCACGTAAAACTCCTGCCGCAGAGCAGCTGAGCCATGAGGGTAGGACTCACCCTCGTCGATGGCCAGCTGGTGCATTGCGCGGACCGCTATAAATGATGCAGCCCTCGTCCCGTATGTGACGGTGTCTAATGTGTAGACTTGAACCTCGGACTCGATGGAATCTCGCCATAGTATGCACTGATACAAATTGTCGGGTGGAGACACTCGTACGCAGCGGTACATTTTGCAAATGTCCCCAGTGAGAGCGACTGGATATGTTCGAAAGCGAATCAATATGTTAAACAATGCAGGCTGTATAACAGGGCCTGTCATCATCACATCATTTAGAGAATATCCGGTTGATGTAGCTGCGGATCCATCGAAAACGACACGGAGTTTTGTCGTCGTACTGTCCTCCTTTAGGACACAGTGATGAGGCAAGAAATATTTGCAGAGGCTACGGGAATCAGGGTTGACTTGGTGCATATGATGCAAATCAATGTACTCCCTCATAAAGGCGGAATACCGCTCCTTGAGTGTAGGATTACGCTCCAGTTTTCGCTCCAGACTGATGAACCGTCGATAAGCCTGAGCATAAGATTCTCCTAAACGATCAGTATTGTTATTTAGCGGCAGACGAACTGCATACTCCCCGGATGGCAACCTTGAAAGGTGGCTTACGAAATGTACTTCACAATCGTCTTCTTCTTTGGTATTCAACCCAGCCTCCACACAATTCTCGACTTCCCAAAACATACGAAGAGTTTTATCCAACCTTGCTTCCATCTCAGCTATCGAATCTGGACAATTGTGCGTGGCCAAAAGCGCCGAGCTTAATACCTTCTGTCCACCGCCAGATACGATCCACCCAAGCCGGGTCTTCTGCAGAAGAGGCAGTCCATCGGTGAGTTTGATTTGCCCTACGCAGAGGAGATCATAAAAAACGCTCGCACCAATGAGAAGATCAACCCGTTGAGGATTGGAAAATGCAGGATCAGCGAGCTGAATGTTACATGGAATACGCCAATCGGATACATTTACTGTCATACTTGGTTGAGAATCGGTAATCGTGGGGGCGATGAGAGCAGTAAGCGTAGTTGTGTAAGCAGAGGTGCGAGAATGCATACAAATGCTTATGGTGGATCCCTCAGTAGAAACGCTGGTATCGGCCAGCCCAGACACAAGTGCAGACGATTGAGTTCTCCTAAGCTGAAGCTGCTGGGCGAACCTGGATGTGACGAGATGCAGCTGCGATCCTGAATCTAAGATGGCACGACAAGGAACTAAAACGCCAGCCCGATTCTTCACGAGAACCACGGCTGTAGCCAGAAGCACGACATCAGAGTGAAGATCTTGGGCAGCAAGAGAGGTAGACGAAGGTAGAGACGAGCTGCTAGCAGAATTTTGAGCAACGGAAAGAGTGTCCGGTTGAACGGCCAGATCGGGAGGAGTAATACCTGGGCAGCCTTGTGTTGTGGGCTGTATACTATCGAAGTGCAACAAACTATGATGCCTACCGCCGCATACTCGACATTTTCCACTATTGCATGCGGGTGCCGGTCCGGTGCCCCGGTTTTAGGCAATTGAAGCATAGGGAAAGCTTCTTCGCTTCTTTGTGGCGCAGCAACGGTGAGAGATTTCCGAATATCTTGCACGAGTATATTCCATGGCCCGCTGAGTGGCAAAAGACGCATACAGACGGGTCGGCGGAAGAGTTGGAAGCTACAAACGTTTTCTTAACCTGCGTATAGGAATGGTTTTTTCCCACCTGATCGCTACTAGCGTGTGTCGCTGTAGCATATTCCAATCGCTCCATTTTCTGGCAGCGTTGCTGCAAGAATTCGAAGAATTCCTCTGCGGTAGGTATAGCATCCGACCATGAATCCTGAAATCTCCTCAGCAGTTCCCAATGTCTGCAACGCTCGCATGTGTAAATTGACTGCATCCGAAAACTCCCGAAGCCTTTTAGCAGAAGGCGAGTCTACCCTCTTTAGCCCAAGAATCTTCTTGATGTGTGCCTGGAAAACAAGTATTTTGTTATTAAAGCGTTTATTAAGTATATCCAGAGCCGCACGATAATTGGCACTGAAGAGCTCTAACGATCGAACCGAATCCAAAGCCGCATCAGCGAGGCAAGAGCGAAGGTGCTGGAATTTCTCGATGTCACTGAGATCCGCATCCGCTTCAATCATCGATTTGAACATTGCCATAAAATCCGAGAACTCGACGTATCCACCAGAAAACTTAGGCACCTTCAGCTCAGGAAGTCGCTGCTTGTAAGCCATGATGATGGTACTATGTCCGGAATGGCTTGGCAGAGTCGTAGAATGGGCAGCGGCGTGTGACTGGCTTACTTCAACAGCAGCCAGCAACTCAGCTTTCAACGATATGAAAAGAGTATCGAAGATTTCGCGCATCTCACTCCCAATCTCGTTTTGATCGAGAGCCTCCAATTCATTATGGGCCTTATTAAATTCCTCTCGAATTTCTGCCAACATATCAAGGCGCACCTCGACTTCCGCGGCGGTCAGCTTATCGATTTTATTCCCCGCGAAGGATTCGCCAAGCCTATGCAATCGATCATATAATGACTGACTTTTACGCTTATACAGACTTAGTCTGGAATCAGCCACCACAATATTTCCGCCCGCGCCTGTATTCGGATCGTTGTCCATGTTAACCGTTGTGCAATTCGACACAACAACGGAAAATGAAATACCGCTTAAGCGACGATGTATAGACGCGAGAGCGAGAATGCAAGACACGAAAAGTCAAGAACCGCGGCTGCAGCTGCGCAGAGAATGAGAGATTCGACGCTTAAAGTACCGGAATTTGTCTATAAATATTCCAGCCGCACTCTCACTGAATTTCCACTTTAAACTGTTTTTCAACGTGCACCCAAATGTATTTGTTGATAGTTAAACTACCCAACAACACAATATTGTATAATCAATAAGTGTTTTAACGGAACGCGATTAAGAAATGGTTTTATATCACGTCGGGGTCAAGCTTTTTTGGCACCTATGTGTTTCAAAAATGAAAAGAGATTTTGGGTTAAACTTTATAATTCGTATTTAATCTTGGTGGCTTAGCGGAAGCCGATTACTTGCTATTGCCAGATAAAATTTATGCGAGATCGCAGAGGGGTAACTAAACTATAGACTATAGACGACGGCGTTAGATCAAAGTGATTGCCGAAGTGGCGGCAGCAGATCAAAGTAATTGCCGAAGTGGCGGCGGCAGAGAGCCCCTTTAGCGGGAGAGCGCAGCAGCTCTGCAGAAAGTCAACGCTTTACAACATAGGCGGCTCTCTCTGCTCATACAATAATAATGTTAAAGTTACGGTTATTATTCAGCGGCTGGCCCGAACACTCTTCTTCGTCCTCGAGGGTTTGCACGATGTGTGGTAGGCGTCCAGCAACGCGGTGGATAGGGTCGGATGAGGTCGGACCTACGAAGGTGTGCTCCTCCCCGACGTTTGCTATATATAGATTAGTTGCTAGTATAAAGTCTAAGCGTGACTCACCTCTATCATTGATGTCGGTGCTTCCCCACACATTGTGGTGGGCATTGGCATCCGTCCCGATGACGAGTTGATAGTTTTTGGTGCCGGCTTCTCTCACCAGGCTCCTGAGTTCGTCGGGTGGTGCGGGTCTGTCGTGAGCCATGTAGCAGGAAGCCACCAGAAGGCGCTTTTCCTCACTTTCCAGCATCACAACCGTCAGGTCATCCGTGTTGTAATGAGACATAAGGTAAGCATGGATTCCCTTTCGTACGAGTACAACGGTTCTGTTCCTGCTTACCGATGTTGTGTAGAACAGGTTGTGATTTGAGGACTTTAGTCCGGCCACTGAATTGCCTGTCGCAATCCAGGGCTCCTGGACTAGAGCTATGTCGGCGAGCCCTTGCTCCATGGCGATGACGAGCTCCGCCGACGCTACCTTGCTTTTATGCAAGTTTAGCTGAAGCATGGGTGGCTGGCTCACTTGCAACGACTACTAACGTCAGGTCACCGTCTTCCTCGTCTTCGCAAGACCCTGGGCGGCCTCCACGATGGACTCGAGACCTATGTCCTTTTCCACCTCGCCTACCTGCAGGGTATGCGCGTCCTTGTCCTCAGGGTGGCGCTTTTTGAGGCGCAGGTAGACGCTACCCATGCCCCACGCCATCTTCCCGAACTTGGGATACAGCAGGTCCTCTGCCTCCTTGTTTATTTGGAGGATCACACATTGGCCCCCCTCGTTGGGTAGTGGGCTACCAATGTGTAGGATCCTCCAATCGGTCGTCGGCACGTCTGCGTTTTGCCGCTGAAGGAGCTTCAGCGCTCGGTCTCCCTGGATTGTGATGGGGAAGAGTACCTTCGCCTTAGGCTTGGACGGGATAAGCTCCCAGTCCACAACCTCCAGCTTGGCCCCCTCCCACATCGCCTCTAGTTGGCAGACCGTACGCGTCAGCCACCTTAGGGTTGGATCGTCGTTGCACTTTAGGATCTTAACCCCATTTAGCCACCCAGCACTGGCCACTGTGCCGCTGACATCTTGCCGTTTTCCTCGCTCCGGTCGATGAGTGCCACGATCAAATGTCGTTTGGTCACATCGCTGACCTTCGCTTTCGATTTCGATGGCTGGGGACACGCAGAAAGGATTGCTCCTCCCCGTGCCCGCCGGTGGTAGCAGTCACGCTTCCCACCGACGTTTGGGTTGACATCCAAACCCGTGCTTTATCCTTCTTCGCCTCCATATTTGGCCCGAGTGTCCATACTGGTTAATATTTTTCGGGGGGACCACACCCTAGCGTTTTAGGCCTGACCGCCAGGCACCTCAAGCCATGGCCCTGGTTCGGTTCCCCCGACTTTGAATCGGGAAGACGCCGGACCATAGCCTTAGCTAGACACTGCATTACCCCGGACAGAGCAAGCGACAGTGCATTACCCTTGTCCGGGGCCCTTGTCCGGTACCCTCGTGGAGGGTTCAGCTAGAGGATTTTCGCCATGCCCAAGAATTGCGTTACTATCAAAAAAATATACGAACTATGCAGAACAAACCACTTTCACCACCTCACAGCATTGGAATACAAACACAAGACGAGTCAGTTTGGTTAGATGTAAAACCTAACACTTCTATTCTTAACAATACAAATATAGGGTCATCAAAAAAGGAACTCTCTATCAGAAATGAATTCTCTTATTTACCTAATGACATCGATGATGAAGATTTTCTGACAGAAAAATCTTTTAACTAAAAACCTAATAAGCGTAAAGTTGAGGATACTTCATTTTTAGAAACTCAAGCATCAAAAAAACCAGCATTGACTAAAGTGAAGCTTACTGATAAACAGCGAAAGCTAAGAGTAAAACTTAAGAGGCATAAAAGTGAACCAAATCCATTTCAAGACTTGAAATACGTAAGTGGACGAGAAAAGTTGATGAGGTCTGTTAGAAACAGTAAGGCCGTGCAAATTGGAAAAAACAAAATTAATTGGTTTTCCTATAATTAATAAACTGCAAAAAAAGGACGTAGAACTAAAAATGGTAAATTTAACAGAGTTTTTCGTGGCATTACTTAGTAATGTAAAGAGTTTTATTTAATAGAAGAAGGTCCGTTGTGTTTGAGTTCTGATAAGTGAATGTTTATTGGAATATTTTTGAGTCTTAGCCTAGGGTACAATTTTTCTTAAGTTTATCGGAGAGCGGGAGTTCTCCCATGCATCTTATGAAGAGAGTACCACTGCATTAGTATTAGTGCGAGTGGTCTCTGCCTGAGTCTATATTAATGCATGATCAGCATTAAGTGGATTATTGAAAGAGACCCTTAGCCACAGTATGAGTGCGTTGGTGTTCTGCCTGTGTTTTAGGGAAAAGATTGATCAGCAGTTTGGGCAGCTAGCTGATCCACGCTCAAGAGGCAGATCATGTTGCTGTTCAGATAGAATGTGTAACATAAACGACGCGCTTATATCATTATATGTTATCATTATCTCCTATACCGTCTACTGTATACGGTCCGGTGTATTTGAAATCTAACTTATGACCTGTTTCATTTTTTAATAAAACCTGATCTCCTGCTTTTAACTTGAAATTGAAGGCTTGATTGTCATATTTGGTTTTTGTTTATTTGATTCTAACATTAATCTGGCTCTTTTATAGGCTTGTTCTAACCTAAATTTTGATTCCTTAGCGTAATCATCTATATTGTATAGGGGGTCTATTCTATCTATACTATTAAAATGTGTTGGCAAGTTTGAAGTCTTACCGAAAATTAACTCATATGGACAATAATCATGTGCCATAGAGGGTGTCGTGTTAAAACAATATAACAATACAATAAGTATTGTAGCCATACATCCCAATCTGTTTTATCGGTTGAGATGTATGAGCGTATGAACTCATTGAATGTTCTGTGGCTTCGCTCCACGGTTCCTACGGTTTGGTGATGATGTGCAGTCGATGTTATGTTTTGAATATTTAAGTATTTACATAAATTTTCAATTATTGAAGTTTTATATTCTGTTCCCATGTCCGTAATGAACGTCTTCATTGGACCGTACTTTAGAATGAAATCTTCAAATATAGCTTTAGCTACTGTTTTTGCACTTTTGTTCTGTATTGGTATGGCAACAAGGTATTTTGTTAGGTCACAGATTAAGGTGACTGCATATTCATTTCCTTGTTCTGATTTAGGAAGTAGACCGATCGTATCCACAATTACTCTATCAAAAGCCATGTTTGGTGTTTGTTTTTTTATTTATTTATTTATTAAATTAACAATTATCTGTTAATAATGGTACTTAGTTACTAAAGGCAGAAAAAGATAAGTTTAAAGTTAGCTAAATTTAAATGATTATATATATTGCATGCAATTAGTTTAAGAGACAGTTCAGGGGATAGGGTTTGACAGAGGGAGTTATAATTATGGCATAAAACCCTAAAAGGTTCATGATCAGCATAATTAGTTCTACATATGGGTAGACGGATAGGCCTAAAAGTACGGGTAGGTCTAGATGGAACGGCCAAGTCAATCTGACCCAAGAGAGTTTGGGAGTCAACAGTCCCAAGAAGGAGCTTGTGCACGAACATTACGCCATTGCATATTCTGCGATGGTGCAACGACGGCAGGTCAATAAGATTTAGCCTAGACCGGTAGGGTGGCAAGATTCTACCTGAGTCCCAGTTTAAGTTCCGAAGGGCAAAAATTAAAAATTGCTTTTGCACGGATTCAATAACAGCCTGCTGTTCTTTATACTGCGGGCTCCACACACAAGAACAATACTCCAATATAGGACGTACTAACGAGATGTTTCGTAACGTACGGGTCGTCAAACTCCTTGGACCAACGCTTGATGAACGCTAAAACACCCTTGGCTTTATTTACAGTTGCAGCTATATGGGTGTTAAAACACATCTTATGATCAAAAAGGACTCCGAGGTCATTTGAACTCGAAATTCGCTCAAGGACATGATTTCCTAGAACATATGGGACAAAATGAGGAGCGCGACGGTAAAATGTCATAAGTTTGCATTTGGAAAGGTTCAGAAAAAGAAGATTAGTTGAACACCACAATAGTAGTTCACTTAGATCAAGTTGAAGGCGTGTGTGCAAATACCAATCAGAGTAAGAAAGACAGATTTTGACATCATCAGCATACATTAGTGTAGTAGAGTATGTTATAACTTGAGGAAGGTCATTCACAAATAAAATAAACAGAAGCGGGCCCAGATGACTTCCCTGTGGCACAGTATTAACAGTATTTGACAACACGTTAGAAAACAAAACACGTTGAGTACGGTTAGAGAGATAGGACAAAATCCAATCTAGAAGATTCGTTGGGAACCCTAATAAAGAGAGCTTGTGAATAAGCAGAGCATGGTTCACAGAATCGAATGCCTTGCTGAAGTCCGTAAAAACTACATCCGTCTGCAAACCAATTTGAAAACCACGGTGGATTAGGTTAGAAAACTCAAGAAGGTTAGTCGATGTTGAACGATGTCTGAAAAAACCGTGTTGCGACGGAGATATCAAGCTGCAACAAAGATGTTGCAGTTGCCGGGTGACCAGGAACTCAAGAAGCTTCGGGATGGCGGAAAGCTTTGCGATACCACGATAGTTTTCAATGTTTGATCTTGAACCTTTTTTGTGAAGCGGAATGATATAGGACTCATTCCAAATTACTGGGAGACAAGACTGTTCCAAGGAGAGGTTGAAGAGAAAGGTCAAGGGTTTGCAAAGGGACTGGGCACAGTGTTTTAAGATGCAACTTGGTACTTTATCTGGACCCGCAGAAAACGATATGTCCATAGATGACAAACCTTCCAGAACAACGCTTTCCTCGAAAAAGGGCAGAAAAATGCTGTTAGCTTGAGGTAGCTGGTACGGATACGGAGTGGATGCGTTGTAAATATGAGACGAGTACGTTGTTTGGAAAAAGGTAGCGAACAAATTTGCAATACCAACAGCAGAAGCTTCTGTTTTGTTCTGGTAATGAAGGGACGGAGGAAAAACGTTTGACTTGCGCTTAGAGTTAACGAACGAATAGAATTTTTTAGGATCACTACGAAAGTTTCTACTACATTGTGAAAGGTAATGATTATAACACTGACTATTGACGGCAAGGAACAAAGAGCGAGCGGAGGAGTATAGAGCTAAGGACAAAGTGGAGCCCGACTTCTGGTACTTTTTATAGAGCCGGGATTTATTATTTTTTAAGTATGATAAATACTTGGAGAACCAAGGAGGCTTGGACGATACAGGTACAGTGATATCTGGAACAAACGTATTTAGGGCGGAGTAAATAGAACTATAAAACGAGTTAACAGTTGCATCTATGTTCGGTAATGAATAAAGAAACGACCAATCAACACGCGAGAGATGTAGATCTAAATCGATAAAGTTTGTTTTGCGAAAACACTTTATGTGACAAGGAGCCATGGAACTGTCAACACATCCAGATTGTGTACACTCCAGTGATATCAACAAAGTTGGATGGTAAGGATCTTCAGGGAGAGATATTGGACTTGCTCTAGATACCGTAGCAAGAGAACCATCGTTAACAAAAACGAGGTCAAGAAGTCTGTCCCTCATGTTTTTAACGGCATTAATTTGGACAAGGGAACTATCCGTTAGCCCATTGATAAAGTCATTATGGCAATTGGGAAACAACAGGTTAGCGTCATCACAAGGCAGCCAAGAAAGAAATGGGAGGTTAAAGTCCCCCATGACAATAATTCGATCATGGCACCCTAATGCAGAAACAACAATATTAATTGCTGAGAGGTGGTGTAAGTAAAGCTCAGCATCAGACCTGGGAGGAATGTAAGAGCAGGTTAAATAGAAAAATGCGGAGCCAACACGAACTTTGACTGCAACAAATTCAATTCCGTGAATGTTATTAAATGGGAATAACTCAGATGAGAAAACAGATTTAACTGCAATCAGAACCACACCTGCAAAAGATGGGCGGTCCATTCTATAAATAGTGTAACTATCAATGAAAATTTCATGATCATTGACAGAGGAGTTAAGCCAGGTTTCGGTAAACGCGATGGCATCGAAATCAAAGGACGCGCTATTAGTATGAATTTGACGCAATTTTCCCAGCAAACTGCGAACGTTCTGATAGTGCATGGAAAAATAGTACATCAGTTTTTTGGAGCATGTTCGGTGTTTCTTGGATTCGAGTTCGAATCTTTGAGAAGGAACTCATGCACAATTTTATGCTCAGGCCATATTGACGGTTCTAGAGAACTGGATAGTAAGGAATCAGGGAGAAGAATTTTAAAGGATGATATGTTGCGCTTATGTTTAAATGTAAATTTAGTCACAACTATATCAACAGGCGAAGTGCTAAGTTTAGAGGAAAGATGTTGTTTAACATCCTCTGTTGTAGCCTCAGGAATAAGACGAGAAACAAATATTGCTTTCCGAGGGACCACTGCTCTAAGTTGAAGTCCCGAGCGAGATCGAGATGGTGGAGCCACTCCTAAAAGAGATCTCGGTCCAAGGGCAGAGGAATTGGCAGCAATGGTTGTAGCAGGAATTGGAGCAGAAATTGGAGCAGGAATTGGAGCAGGAATTGGCAAGACGTCGTCAGCAACCAGCACACCCGCACTAGGAGCACTCACCGCGTCAGAAGTGACGGCCACATTGCTCGGTGTAAAAAACTCCGGAGCCACCGTTGGCGGATTTACAGACAACGGCGTGGCATGACTACACGGAAATGCTGCCGATGGATAAAGGTGGGAGGCAGGCGTACCAATCGGATTAGATTGCAAGAGATTGGTATCATTATGCGGAATTTTCCGTCTAGGCGATTCGCTCAAGAGTTTGAGCCCAAGAAACTGTGATTCAAGGGCAAGAAAATTCTCGTTGAGAGCAACAAATTGTTTCCGGACATCCAGAAACCCAGTTCGAGTCTGTCTCATAAATGTGCGCATTTCGGCCTCAATCTCCCGACAAGCCAGACATGACCAAGACAGGCCCATGCGTTTCGAGATTAGATCATTCAGCCGGCCAAAATTTCCACCACCAGCACATTTTATGTGGGCAAAATTGTCGCACAGCCAGCAGCTAAGAAATGAATCACCAATGATAACACCACCGAATTCACATTTCTTTGCACTACAAACGATTGCCATTATTGACAGCAGTAGAATCACTGTGCACGAATAATAAAAGAGCGGAGTTAGATCGCAGGTAAAGTAGGAGAGCAGACAGCAGAGCGAGCCAGACAATCAGCTGCAGCAGCAATAATTCAAAGCAGATGATCCAACGAAGTGCAGAAAACGAGCAGTAAACTCACCAAAGCAGAGACACAAAAGAAAAGTCCACAGAGAGGGAGAGTATAAGCAATCCAGAGAGAGTGAGAGCAACAATGCGAGCAGCCCGCTTATGCTCACGAGAGAGTGTGGGCGATGCAAACGCTGATGCGCGAGAGCAGTGCACACCGAAGAAGCGATAACGAAAAGCAGACTGAGCAAAAAAGCAATAACAAATTGCCTGCACGAGTCCGATGCGTTACGATTGCAATATTGAATTTATATTAAACACTTGTTTACTAACAAAACACTGGTGGTTAACACAAAGTAGAATCAAATTAAAGAGATGCGATAATATATCAAAACAAAGTCACAACAATGTTGTATGATATTTAGGCAAAGGGCGGAGAATGCGGGAGCAAGAAAAAAACACAACCGGCTTAAGCAAGAGCTAGAAGCGAATAGTCATAGTGTTAGTGTGTTATAGTCATTGGAGTCTTGGTATGTTTGGTTGTTTTGGACACTTGGCATTTTGGACACTTTCTCACATAATTTGTAATTTGACGTATCATGTTTTTCCAAAAATAATGCCTTCTTATCTTCTTCTTTTTCTTTATTTTCTTTTATTGTGGTCACCTGGCTTGAGTAGCGCTACTCTTAAATTCTTTAGGATTTTATTGCCCTTATTTTTAAAAGAATCTATTGAAATGTTCTCAAAGATTTCTTCGCTCTGTGCCATTTTAAGTTGGCTGATTTTATTTATACCGGTTTCTTTTTCAAGCCTTTGGAAGAATTGACCTAAGTCGAATGTTCCATTGGTATAAAGATCGCTAACTTCAATTCTTACAATTATCTTCTTTCCATGCTTGAGGAAACATTTAGTCGAAGTTAAATGTAAGGTCACTACTTTTTTAACATCATCATTTTGTATGACGTTGTATATATTGGGCTCTGAAGAGATCGAATGCTTTTGCAGCTCTTTGTTTGGACCTGTTTGTCTACTTTGATTTCTTGTAGTGACTTTCATTACTCTGTTGGTTGTCTGAATATTTTTTTGTTTATTAGGCGGTAATCAATCACTAGGCGCCATCTTTTACAATCTGAATTTGGTAATGATTTTTTCGGTACGATTAATAATGGACTGTTATATTCTGAGACTGAGGGTTCTACTATTTTGTCTTTTATTAGTTTGTCCACTTGTTTTATTGCTTCCTCTTTTTGACTCTGGGGAATTCTATCATTTTTAATATATACCGGTTCATCATCTTTCATTCTTATCTTTTGTTTATAAAAATTATTAGTTGATATCGATTCGGTTTCTGTTCCGAATATGTCACTGTATTTGGTGCATAGTTCTGTGAGAATGGTTTTGAACTATGGGGGAAAATTTGTATTTAGTTTGTTTAAAATTTCGGTGTGTTTAGGATTGTTGCTGTTATTTACTATGTCGTAATCATCTAATGACTCGAATTGAAAGGCATCTAATTAAATAATTGCATTTTTGTTTGTTGTATTTAGGATTCGGACGAAGGTGTTTCGAGAATCTGAAATAGAGTTTCCTATGTATACTCCATTTTGGATCTCTTGGTTTGGTATGACTATGTATTTGGTTGCTGTATTTATAGCAATCTTACGGAAAACTTCGGAGCGGGCTGGTAAAATTGCTAAGTTGTTATGTTGAATTGGAATGTTGATGGGGAAACGAAGATTATTTGGTCTCAGTATGAGCCAATCATTTTCATGTTTTAAGTCTATTTGGCAATTAAATTTTTTCATGAAGTCTATACCTATTATTCCATCACATTGTATGGGAAAGTCTGAATCTACTATATGAAAACTATGGGGAACAGCATATTTTCCTGAAAGAAGTTCTATGAATGCTAATCCTTTAGAATTGGTGGTGCCTTCACCAATGCCTGATATTTTTGTGATATTGTTGTAATTTAGGTTACGAAATGTGTCTGAACTTTCTTTAAGTAAAGATATGTCTGCACCAGTATCAACTAATAATATGTATGTAGATTCAAACTTAAGACTGATCATAAAGGAAATTAAAAGCTATGATTGCACCGCCTTAGCGGCCGGTGCTGCCGCGGCTCTGCCGGCACCACAGAACCGTCGCCGCTGTTCCAGGAATTCCGTTGTTGCTGGCAGCTGTTCGGCACCCGTGGGAACTGTTGACTTGTGGGTGGTGTCGGATTGCTGCAGCTGCAGCTGCAGCTGCAGCCAACATTGTTGCGACATATCCGCCGCGCCTGTGACTCTGGTCGTGGACCTCGCTAATTGACTAGGTCAGCACAGGTCCAGTGTCGGTGGTTAACTTATACATAAATTTTATGATAGGTAAAAAGAGGCAAAATAAAGGCTAACAAGTGAATGTCAAACCGTGCGCTGCGATCGTTACGGTATGTCAGTTATGCTATTGCAGTATGGTTCCCAAGTAGATGGGAAAGAAGAAAGAGAGTCAGAGCGAACAGTCTTACATCTTCCTTTTTGCGCCTTGCAAGAGGTTTTTTTTCGTGTTATGCAATAAATCGTTTCTAATAGAAAAAAAGAAACTCCAATAATATCTTCTGATCACTTACGGAATTTCTTTGATTTGTTTTACTGATCTCGTTGAAACAGCGACGAAAGCCTCCATGGACTGTGGCAACGTTCGTATAAGAAAGCTGGAGAAATAATTTTACAACAGTCACAAAACTACTATCTGATATTGTAATGTTATCATTATCTCCTATACCGTCTACTGTATACGGTCCGGTGTATTTGAAATCTAACTTATGACCTGTTTCATTTTTTAATAAAACCTGATCTCCTGCTTTTAACTTGAAATTGAAGGCTTGATTGTCATATTTGGTTTTTGTTTATTTGATTCTAACATTAATCTGGCTCTTTTATAGGCTTGTTCTAACCTAAATTTTGATTCCTTAGCGTAATCATCTATATTGTATAGGGGGTCTATTCTATCTATACTATTAAAATGTGTTGGCAAGTTTGAAGTCTTACCGAAAATTAACTCATATGGACAATAATCATGTGCCATAGAGGGTGTCGTGTTAAAACAATATAACAACACAATAAGTATTGTAGCCATACATCCCAATCTGTTTTATCGGTTGAGATGTATGAGCGTATGAACTCATTGAATGTTCTGTGGCTTCGCTCCACGGTTCCTACGGTTTGGTGATGATGTGCAGTCGATGTTATGTTTTGAATATTTAAGTATTTACATAAATTTTCAATTATTGAAGTTTATATTCTGTTCCCATGTCCGTAATGAACGTCTTCATTGGACCGTACTTTAGAATGAAATCTTCAAATATAGCTTTAGCTACTGTTTTTGCACTTTTGTTCTGTATTGGTATGGCAACAAGGCAACAAGTACGCCTGTGACTCTGGTCGTGGACCTCGCTAATTGACTAGGTCAGCACAGGTCCAGTGTCGGTGTGCCGGTGTGCAAGAGGTTTTTTTTCGTGTTATGCAATAAATCGTTTCTAATAGAAACGAGGGGGAACGTTGTGAGTTGCTGCGGACACCGCAACTCTACAGTTATACCCGATACTAAGTCAGTATGGCTTTCCTCCGGCAGACGCCGCTAATATTAAACGACACGACAAAGAGTGCGTGCGAGAGAGACAGAAAATCAGTCTGAGCGTGATGTCACGCGCTGCGTAGCCACTGCAAATTGATTTGTTCCTTTTGGCTACAAAAATTATCTGATCTGATCCAGATTCAGCAATCTGATAGATATGGTCGTTATCTATGATTCCCCGTTTTTAGTTTTCTCGAATCTGCAATATTGTGGATGCAACAGATTTTCGTCCTTTGTGTGGGCGGAAGGGGGTGGGGCGAAATTTTGAGATACACGTTTTATAGTGAGATCTAAGAGAAGTGCGGATTCCAAATTTGGTTACTCTAGCGTTAATAGTCTTTGAGATTTGTGAATATCCCCAGATTTGCATCCTTTGCGGGGGCGGAAGGGGGTGTGGCGAAATTTTGAAACAAACTCGTCTCGGTCTGATATATTAGGAGTGTGGATACCAAATTTGGTTGCTCTAGCTTTTATAGTCTCTGAGATCTAGGCGCTAATGTTTTACTCTAAGCAAAGCCGCCTATGCTACCTGTGTGTTAGAGAGAGACAGGGCGAGAAAAAATGAAATTGTTTTCTTGATGCTGGCTATAATAGTAATACGATCCAATTCAGATTCTGCAGTCTAAAAGATATGGTCATTCTCTACGATTCTGCGTTTTTTGTTTTCTCGTATCTTTAAAATTGTGGATGCCACAGATTTTCGCCCTTTGTGGGGGCGGAAGTGGGCGGGGCAAAGTTTTGAAATATTTTTGTAGCAGTGACATATCACAGAAGTCTGGATCCAAAACATCGTTGCTCTAGCTCTTATAGTCTTTGAGCATTAGGCGCTGAAGGGGACGGACAGACGGACGGACGGACAGACGGACAGACAGACATGGCTCAATCGACTCGGCTATTGATGCTGATCAAGAATATATATACTTTATGGGGTCGGAAACGATTCCTTCTGGACGTTACACACATCCACTTTTACCACAAATCTAATATACCCCAATACTCATTTTGAGTATCGGGTATAAAAAAGAAACTCCAATAATATCTTCTGATCACTTACGGCATTCCTTTGATTTGTTTTACTGATCTCGTTTAAACAGCGACGAAAGCCTCCATGGACTGTGGCAACGTTCGTATAAGAAAGCTGGAGAAATAATTTTACAACAGTCACAAAACTACTATCTGATATTGTAATGTTATCATTATCTCCTATACCGTCTACTGTATACGGTCCGGTGTATTTGAAATCTAACTTATGACCTGTTTCATTTTTTAATAAAACCTGATCTCCTGCTTTTAACTTGAAATTGAAGGCTTGATTGTCATATTTGGTTTTTGTTTATTTGATTCTAACATTAATCTGGCTCTTTTATAGGCTTGTTCTAACCTAAATTTTGATTCCTTAGCGTAATCATCTATATTGTATAGGGGGTCTATTCTATCTATACTATTAAAATGTGTTGGCAAGTTTGAAGTCTTACCGAAAATTAACTCATATGGACAATAATCATGTGCCATAGAGGGTGTCGTGTTAAAACAATATAACAACACAATAAGTATTGTAGCCATACATCCCAATCTGTTTTATCGGTTGAGATGTATGAGCGTATGAACTCATTGAATGTTCTGTGGCTTCGCTCCACGGTTCCTACGGTTTGGTGATGATGTGCAGTCGATGTTATGTTTTGAATATTTAAGTATTTACATAAATTTTCAATTATTGAAGTTTTATATTCTGTTCCCATGTCCGTAATGAACGTCTTCATTGGACCGTACTTTAGAATGAAATCTTCAAATATAGCTTTAGCTACTGTTTTTGCACTTTTGTTCTGTATTGGTATGGCAACAAGGCAACAAGTACGCCTGTGACTCTGGTCGTGGACCTCGCTAATTGACTAGGTCAGCACAGGTCCAGTGTCGGTGGTTAACTTATACATAAATTTTATGATAGGTAAAAAGAGGCAAAATAAAGGCTAACAAGTGAATGTCAAACCGTGCGCTGCGATCGTTACGGTATGTCAGTTATGCTATTGCAGTATGGTTCCCAAGTAGATGGGAAAGAAGAAAGAGAGTCAGAGCGAACAGTCTTACATCTTCCTTTTTGCGCCTTGCAAGAGGTTTTTTTTCGTGTTATGCAATAAATCGTTTCTAATAGAAAAAAAGAAACTCCAATAATATCTTCTGATCACTTACGGCATTCCTTTGATTTGTTTTACTGATCTCGTTGAAACAGCGACGAAAGCCTCCATGGACTGTGGCAACGTTCGTATAAGAAAGCTGGAGAAATAATTTTACAACAGTCACAAAACTACTCTCATAGAGATTGAACGTGCCTACGCTAACTAAAAGCTCATCGCAGAACCTCGCACAAAGCAGAATCACGAAAAATTACCAACAACAATAACTATAACATAACACAAATATTAATTGAGTGAAAATCTAACGGAATCAAAACCAGAGTCGACGTAATGGGGATAGATAGACTCTCTCCCAAGTTGACTACATATGTGGAGGTGAAGTCGAAATGTACAAAAAAATAAGAAACGGAACAATTTTGATAAAGACGAAAAAAACTAATACACCTAAAATCTCTTGTAAGCGACATCAACGTCACAATACATAACTCTTTTAACTACTCAAAGGGCGTCGTTTACTCTAACGATTTAAGAGGCATTGAAGAAGCCGAAATCCAAATAGAACTTGCGCACCAACAGGTCTTCGAAGTAAAGAAAATTTTGAAAAAGAAAACGGATATCTTAAGGAGACTGGCGTCTGCATAATAACATTCAATCTACTAGCTCTACCGGAGCACATAATAATTGGATACCAAAGAGCCCAAGTCAAACAATATATACCACTTTCAATGAAATGCAACAATTGCTTCCAGTTTGGACATCTCCAAAAATGTTGCAAAAATTTTCAAATAGACAGTAAGATAAACACCCTAACAAATTCCCATATAAACATATAAACAACCTCTAACAATGTAAAAATTCTACCACTAACTACCTCTAAACGCAGATTAGCAGCCATTGAGGCTGCAAACAAATTAAAAAGCTCAAGCAGCAAAAAAAACCAAGACAGAAAAACCCCAATACTGACGCCTTGAGTTGCAACAACTGCTCAATGGAAATAGAATCCGACTAAAACTAATAGACCAAGTAAAAACATTCCAAATAATCAGCACTCAACAGATAAAAACTGACAAAAATGACTCTGACTGTTCAAACATGAACATATTTTTGTCGAAACCATGCCACCTTCGGCCCCTTGCAGAACGTTCAAGCATAAAAATATTATTGTACACATTCACTCATGTATCCAAAACATGGATCTCTAAAGAAATCACATAAAGTAGATAGGTAATGACAGTTCGGGTGTAAACAAAGATCTGTAACCCATTAAAAGATACTACAACAAAACACAAGTGGAGAAAACACTTAACCAATGCACTCAAATAGACACCCGCAGATAAATGTATCCTTTGCGTAGGTCTATTGATAATTATAGAATACAAAATTTTACTAAATAAAATTTAGTTTGAATTTAAAACTCAACTCGCAAATGTCTAGATATTTCTTTTAAGGTCATATACCTGACCATAATCCAATGAAACCTTCGAGGCTACATAAAAAGCAATAATGAATTACAAATTATCATTAAACAATACCAACCTCATATAATTGCATTACAAGAAACATATTTAGTTAATATTCACAATTGCCCATTCCCATCAGCTTCTCACTTTACGCTAAAAACTACTCACCTAATTTTGGTGGTGCAGCAATCATCGTACACAACTCTTATCAATGTAATACATTTACAAATTGACTTCGAGCAACTGATATTGAAGTTGAATTGAAGAAAAAATTCAAAATAATTTCTGCATACAAGTTATCCGATCCAGCCGGATAACTGAGCCTGCCATTCCTCCACCAGTTGAGCAAGAAGAACCTCAATTTCATCAAGGAGGAAAAGGAAGAGGTGTCCTCAAGCTCTAGGCCAATTTTTTCATTCTGCCTAGGACTAGGTATTTGTGGCATGGTATGGGGCATGGCCATGCTCAAACTATATTTGACGAAGAAACGCGACGCCCGACAAATCGATGGATTAATGGCTAGACTAAATGCGCCGGTGACGGCGACTTCTCAAGGGGAAAGTACTGATCCGATCCAGCCGGATACCCTTCCCTCTGCATTTGGTTCTCGACCCGACAGTGGGTCAACAAGCTTAAACATTTTCATGTGAACAAAATGCAGCACATGCCTCGTCGCGTAATAGATCACGAGAGTTGCAGCGTTGACAAAGACACTTGCCCAGATAGCCCAACAGCAACTATGTGGCCGTGGAACGTGGGAAACTGCCGCTGCTCAACATAACACCTGCACGTGTGCCATGCCAGCAGATTAATGCGCATTAAGACTTTCATTTTTGTGTAAATTCAGATTTTTTAAGACCTCCAACGAGGAACAATAAATCTCGCTTCGACGGAATAAGTAATAAACAATATAATAACCGTTGGTTCTATTTAACTTACACACCGGTGAAAGTGCGACTATAATATCCACGTGTAGGCGGCTGGTTTCAGGTGCTGGCACGATCATGTCTCTGCCATGGATGCTGGCTAATGGTAGTCGGGCGGAGAGAAGAAAAGTCTCAGTGAAGTAACCCCAATCTGAGGTGACACTGTTATATGTCTAGGCATGCATGGCCGAGGGTCGCTCGGTCGCTAATATGCGAGCTCTGGATACCTGCCGACCTCCGATTTCAACTAGGCCTCCCGGGGCAAGCGGGCTTTCTTCGGTGGACGGGAACAGCTATGGAAAATAGCTCAAATATAAACGAGGGGGAACGTTGTGAGTTGCTGCGTACACCGCAACTCTACAGTTATACCCGATACTAAGTCAGTATGGCTCTCCTCCGGCAGACGCCGCTAATATTAAGCGACACGACAAAGGGTGCGTGCGAGAGAGACAGAAAATCAGTCTGAGCGTGACGTCGGGCGCTGCGTAGCCAGTGCAAATTGATTTGTTCCTTTTGGCTATAAAAATGATCTGATCTGATCCAGATTCAGCAATCTAATAGACATGGTCGTTATCTATGATTCTGCGTTTTTAGTTTTCTGGAATCTGCAATATTGTGGATGCAACAGATTTTCGTTCTTTGTGGGGGCGGAAGAGGGTGGGGCGAAATTTTAAGGTAAACGTTTTATAGTGAGATCTAACAGGAGTACGGATACCAAATTTGGTTGCTCTAGCCTTAATAGTTTCGGAGATTTGTGGATGCCCTAGATTTTCGTTCTTTGCGGGGGCGGAAGGAGGTGGGGCGAAATTTTGAGATATACGTTTTATAGTGACATCTTAAAGGAGTGTGTGTACCAAATTTGGTTACTCTAGCCTTAACAGTCTCTGAGATTTCTGGATACCTCATATTTTCGCCCTTTGCGGGGGCAGAAGGGGGTGTGGCGAAATTTTGAGACAAAATGGTCAAGGTCCGATATCACAGTAGTGTGGATACCAAATTTGGTTGCTCTGGCTCTTATAGGTTCAATTTTGTCAATTTTGCAATTGGCAAAACCGACTATGAAACCTGTGTGTTAGAGAGAGACAGAGCGAGAAAGAATGAAATTGTTTTCCTGATTCTGGCTATAATAATTATACGATCTGGTTCAGATGCTTTCTAGAAGACATAGTCATCTTCTACGATTCTGCGTTTTTAGTTTTTTCGTATCTTCGAAATTGTGGATGCCACAGATTTTCGCCCTTTGAGGGGGCGGAAGTGGGCGGGGCAAAGTTTTGAAATATTCTTGTAGCAGTGACATATCACAGAAGTCTGGATCCAAAACATCGTTGCTCTAGCTCTTATAATCTTTGAGCACTAGGCGCTGATAGGGACGGACAGATGGACGGACGGACAGACGGACAGACAGACATGGCTCAATCGACTCGGCTATTGATGCTGATCAAGAATTTATGTACTTTATGGGCTCGGAAACGATTCCTTCTGGACGTTACACACATCCACTTTTACCACAAATCTAATATACCCCAATACTCATTTTGAGTATCGGGTATAAAAACAACAAAACCGCAAAGGAGCACGGAACTCCTTCTAAAGTACAAGATAGACAAGACCATCCCTCTACATCAATGCTGGGAAACCAGATCCAACGAAGACGGAGAAGGAGACTCAGTCGGTCCACTGTCTTCATGCAGCAGCCACTGCGAGGGTGGTCCCGAATAGCCGAATAGGCGGGCAGCGTCTCTGCACCACGGGGAGGAAAGCCGTCGTACCAGGACAGGAGACGAGCGGCTTTCGTCCTGGCCAACGAGGACCCCAACTTCAGGTCGTCAACCAAAGGGATTGGTTGGGCAGAGGTTGTGGGCCGCTTCAATCCTGCTAGACTTTCAGCAATCCGGCGCAGCCAAGGCCCAATTCGTAGCTTCATTCTTGAAGAAAGAGTTCCACTTATTTTTGCTCCCAAATTTTAGCAGTGAAGACCACACAGCAACGAGCCTCGAAGGCCAGGATAGCTCACTGGGGAACTGCTCCACATACATAGGTCATGATCAACCCGACCGCCCTCCAAAAGAGCACCTCCGGACGCTAATCGCAGATTGTGAGGCCAAGGACATTGTAGGGTGCGACGCCACAGCACACGAACCTCGCACACTGTCCCAAAAGATTTCAGACCCATTTATCTTTCGTCTTCCTTTCTGAAGGCGGTGGAACTGCTCCTGGGGATGGATCTCACTGGACGTATTTCGCCCATTCTGATCTCAGACTCTCAGCATACCTATCAGAAGGGAAGATCCACCGAAACGGCCCAACACTCGATCATCGAAGAGTCCCTTAACTGTAAGGAGTACACCCTAGTAGACTTCCTTGACATAGACAGCGCCTTTACATCCTCCCGACCGCCATCACGGATGGTCCTAGGGGTTGACTCCCGGACGGTGAGCCTGATCGATCAGATGCTGCAATGCAGGATGGTTGAGGCACCACCGTTCACCAGATTTGTCAGCAGAGGCACACCGCAGGGCGGAGTCCTCTCGCCCCTCCTATGGATCGTGGCAGTGAACGTAATGCTGCGGAAGATAGAGGGGGTGGTTGCGGCGTGGAGGCGTATGCGGACGATGTTGCTATAGCATTCTCCGGTAAATTCCCGCAGACGTTGTGTGAGTGCCTGACAAGTACTCTTCCGAAGATGGGCTGGGACACAACCCGTATAAAACGGAACTTGAACTAAGAATTACTAAGTTCCGGTACTGACTCTTCCAAAACTCTGTGGGGAAGAACTGGTCTTTAGCGAGAATGTCAGGTATTTTGACCTAATCCTCGACAGAAAGCTCAATTGGAACTGAGTATAGGGGATAGAGTAAAGAAGGCCACAGTGGACCTTTCGACATGCAGGAAAGCAATCGGACTAAAATGGGGAATATACGGGGTATATAGTTTGATTTCTATACACCGCCATCATACGACCAATTATGCTCTATGGAGTGGTAGTATAGTGGTATAACAAACTCAGCAGAGGTCAACGCATGGCAGAGCCATGCATAACTGCTGGGCTACGCACTACCCCAAGTGAAGCCGTCGATACCATGCTGGACCTACATCCCGTAGCCCTCATGGGAAAGAAGGTTGCCATACTTTCCACCTTCTGAATGAGGGAAGCCAAACTATGGAAAGCATCCGCGTTTGGGCACTTGGGAATCCTGACAAGACTACTGCAATTACCAGAGAGGACTATATTCCTAGTGATCACCTCTCGTCGCTTCTTCAGGTATCAATCCCACCTAGGGAGGACTGGGAGATGGGCGAACCGGGACCTGCAAATGCGGTTCACTTCTACACTGATGGCTCAAAGTTGGACGGCCGCGTGGGTGGTGGAGTCTATTGTAACGAGCTAAACATCAGTCTTTGCTTCAGGCTTCCGGATCGCTGTAGTGTGTTCAGGCGGAGGTTGTGGCCATTAAGGAGGCCATTTTTATTGACTCCAAACTACTTCTAAACACACAATAAGTGTGCGTCTTCTCGGACAACCAAACAGCTATTAAAGCTTTAGGTTCGATATCGTCAAGTTCAGTGCCTGTAATTTGACGAAGGTCTCTGCACGAGATCGCAAAACAGTTAGATCTCTTCCTTAAATGGGGCCCCGGTCATAGGGACATCGAGGGGAACAACGCCGCCGACGAGCTAGCCAGGCAGAGTACTACGATTCCTATCTAATCGGAGAGGGAGCAAGTAGCGATGCCTTTGCCTACGAGTAGTCTTCTCACGCTCAAATTGTTCGAGCAAAATGCAAATATGAGATGGCGGCAAACCGTTTCCTGTAAAGTCTCGAGATTGATACAGCAATATCGATCGAAGAAGCGCTAGGCAAAGCTGTCTACAGTCAGCAAAATACAGTGCTCTGCAGTTACTCGAGCACGGGACACTGGCAGATCGGCTCTCATGCCTCTAGACTGTCAATCCCTCCTTATAACTTCTGCAAGAGTTGTCGCGACGAGGAAGAGGAGGAATCAATCCCCCACTTCTCTGCCATTGCTTGGCCCTTGGAAATCGTCGTCTTCGGCTTCTCGGGGCCGCTTTCCTCACGGATATTACGGACCTGTCCCAAATCAGGACACTCAGGTCAGGGTCGTGGCGAGAGTTGGAGAGCTGGTGGGATTCTGCGATAAGATCCGCATCCAAATCTGCCGGGTTATAGACCGGGGCCACGGTGGTGCTGAGTCGAAAAATTTATTTATTTATTTATTATTCGCCAACGGAATCAAAAAATCCTTAACTGGCTAGGCTAACTTATTTCTATCTTAACAAATAACAAAAAATAACATTAATAAATTAATTATGTAGCAGGAAGAAATCCACAAGCAGCCGTCTGACGGCTCCCTTCCCCTGACAAAAGTCAAAGCGCATCCCAGCTGGCAGCGCATTGTGCTGCCGAAGCGCCCTACTGATGGGCTCATGAAAGCCATAATTGGTCCGGTGGAGATCAACTGCAAAGGGTCCATGGGTCCGTGGTCCGTGCATTGGACGTGACGTTCGACGGAAACAGCAACAAAATGACGGTCGAGGATTTCGTGTTCCGAATTAAATTGCTACAAGCCGTGGGATGAGGTTCTCAAGGGATTTCACCACTTGGTTATAGGAAACGCGCGCGAATGGTACTGACAGTATATTCGCGATCATGGCGGTGGTGATTGGCTGGATCTCAGGGACGACTTAATTACACGTTTCCGAGGAACGGCGTCCGAGTTCGACCGCATGAGAGAATTGCGGGAAAGAATGCAGCCGTCAAACGTGTGGAAGGCTTTTTCCATGTCATGAGGAAGCTCGCTTCGAGGTTGGCGACGCACCACCTGAGAAGGAGATGGTAAAAATTGTCAAAAAGGCACTCACAGATGAAATAGCGAGTTTCGTATACGGCTTACGGGTTTATTCCTTAGACCAACTGCGGGATGAATGCGTGGAAAAAAAAGGCACACCTGAAGAGGAAGGCTCGATCTACGTGGCGAAGAACACCCAAAGCCGCAAGCTATGGCCGCAGGGCGAATGCGAACTTCAGCGATTTCGCGCAGGATCGGTCGATTAGTGATGAAGAGGCAGAGGTCATTGAGGAAGCGCAGGTGACACAGCGTGTTCCACAAAAGCTGATTTGCTGGAACTGCGGGGACACGGATCATGGCTTTAGGGACTGTATGGCATCGGAGAGGCAAATTTTCTGCTACCGGTGTGGAAGGCCCCATGTATATTGTCCGACCTGTCCGAATTGCGCGGGAAACGTGAAGAGGTGTGCGATCCAAGCAAGCGAATCACGCTCACAGAAGGACGCAGAGAAAGTAGATGAGAGGAAAATTGAATTAGATAGACGTGATTTGTATGTTAGACTAAGGAACTTATCATATGAAGAGCGGTTAAGAAATGATTTAGAAACCCGAAATATAATATTTTCTGAACTACGAGTGGATGGTATGCGAGCATTGTCGGTGCTGGTGAGAAAGTCGAGATCCCGTTTTATGTAAGGGCGAACTATGAGCACACCGGTGATTGCATCAGTAAAGCGCTGTTGCAAGAAAGACCCGAGAGTTTTCAGAGAAATCTATATAATGGGCGAGTTCGTGTAAAGGTCTGTTGGATTTAGGCGCTAAACATAGCATGCTAGGGCTTAAAGGTCAGGAATTCCTGGAGAAGCTGGGCGAAGCCGTTGGCCTAGGGAAGACATCGAGAGAGACTCGCAAAATCCAGTTAGTGAACATTACCCGCTGTCGCCAGCCATGCAGAAAATGGTATGTGGGAGGTGGACAAAGTGTTGGCTTTGGGTGTCATCGAGTACAGTTATAGTTCATGGAGCCTGGCATAAATCGTTTCTATCTCGATGCCTGAAAGCTCAACAAAGTAGCCATTACGGACGCTGTTTGTAGAGGGGCAGATGGAGGCTCAATTCTCCAACGACGAGATTGATGGTCCAGTCAAATTCCTAGTAGACGTCGCAAGAAAGAAAGGTGGATGGGTATCGTGGTATATATATGTATGTGTGTGTATTTGTTTGGGGGTTGGCGCGGTAGGTCGGCCGGTTGAAACGGGGGTGAAAACGTAACTAACTAAGCCTTATGATCTATGCTTTATGCTGCGGTGACTAACCATCCGAGCGCGGGAGAGCGAGTTGGGAATGGAGCGCACGGAGCTGGTACAGTGTGCGGCAATTACCTGCTGCTGCCCTGAACATCCTCCCCCACCTTGCAGGATTGCAAAGAGTAGTTGGGGGCTTATGGCTGAGTGCACGCCCCCGACTTGATCCATCCAAAAACGGTGCTCTGGGCCACCGGCAGGCCGTCACGTGCCCGGGAACCCGGGCTGGATCACCTTCGGGTAGACGTCTGCTCCCAAGAGTGAGATGGTGGACGGTCGATGGAACTCTTCATGCGCAATCCTCAGGTCACCGAAACGTGCCCGGACGGAATAGCTCAGCTGTCGGATAGGCGTGCGAATGCGCAAACGGGGTCGACCTTAAGCATCATCCCCAACTGGAAGTCGCCCATTTCGGCGCGGATCCCCGCCGTGCACACTTCCTCGTCCCCTACACGAGTGGTGAGAAATTTGAAGGTGCTGGCCAAGGAGTCGTCAATGCAGCTCACCGGCGTGCATGGGTCGATGACCGCCGCCGTCTCGAAGTTTTTGGAACCCGTATACAGGACCACTAGCGCCGTCGGCAGGATGATGAGGCTTCGATGTTGTAGAAGTGTGTCGACGGATTGTGCTGGGGTCCCTGAACGGGGCGGCTCACGGGGAGACGAGGGCGGCGCTCAGATTCGGACGCTGGAGTCGCAGCCGATGGTGTTGTGGTCCTCACAGCCGGCTGGCGGGACGACTGAGGCGGCGTTCGGCGTGGGCAGATTTGGATGGCGACGATGCAGCCGAGGCTGAGGAGACTGGACGACGCGACGAGGGTATTTGGAGTAGAGTGTGGTGGTTTTTGGCACACACCCGGTACAGCCCGCCACTGCGAAAATCCTTGTCGGAGTGTTGGTGAGCCAGGCAGTTCCTGCAATATTTATTAATGAGGACGGCTCGGAGTCTCTTATCGGGGCTGAGGCGAAGAAAATGGTGGAAAGTCCATAGCGGATGGACTCTTTGGCAGACCCGGCAACGGTACGAGTTAATCCCTCGATCACGACGGCTCTCCGTTAAACGGTTGGCGCGAAGACGTGGGGCCATGTCTGGATGCAAAATAACTAGGATGGAATATAAATGTTTAGGAAGTATTAGTAAGGAGCTGTGAGTGGGACATTAACGTGAGTACATTAACGTTATTGTTGAGTGGAACTACGGGGCTCTACTGGCAGGAGAACGACCTTTACAACCGGTCTTTTGAGGATATCGCGGGCAGTAAGGATATCCACCACACGGACCCTATCGTCGTCGACGGGGTACACGGACTTTACCCTTCCGAGCCGCCATTCATTAGATGACAAGTTGTCCTCATTGACGAACACCATATCGCCAACCTGTAGACTTGGAGTTGGCGTCTTCCTTGAGGTACACCTTCCACCTTTTACAAAACTGTTGGTTGAGGGCTTTCAATATTGCCAACGATTACTGATTGAGTGAGGCTGGCAAAAATCCTCTATCTTAACCCTCCACGAGGGTGCCGGCTGGGCAATGGGCACTGCATTATCCCGGGCGAGGGTAATGCACTATCGCTTGCCCTGTCCGGGATAATGCAGTATCTATTTAAGGTAATGGTCCATCGTCTTCTCGATCTAAAGTCGGGGGGACTGAACCAGGGAAATGGTTAGAGGTGCCTGACGGCCAGGCATAAAACGCTAGGGGGTGGTCCCCCCGAAAAATGTTAACCAGTATGGACTTTCGGGCCAAACATGGAGGCTGGAAAGGAGCAAACACGGGTTGGGATGTCAACCCAAACGTCGGTGGAAAGCGTGACTGCTAACACCGGCGGGCACGGGGAGGAGCAATCCTCTCTGCGTGTCGGCAGCGGTCACATCTCGTGCATGGCGGGAGCAGGCCATGTCAGTTGTAATACTACTGCTACAAAAACGGCGCGTTGCAGGGTGAGCCGCGCGGGTGCCGCTGTCGACACAGACTCGGACCCGGAGAGCGTGCTATCCATTAGCAAAACAGAAGAAGAAAGCCTTCTCCGCTCGCCGGAACCAGGTAGCAGCTCCCTGCGTAGGGAAGGGTCAAAGCGTTCCAGGGAGGGGATGAAGGCAAAAGCTCAGTATAAGGCCCTCAAGTTACTGGGCCGGCTCCAGGGCAAGGCGGATATCTCCCAAGAGGAGAAGTCTAAACTAGCCAGTGCTGAGCAACAGGTACAGGAGGGTTGCAAACACTACGCGCAACTGCCCCAGATGAAAGCAACAAACGGTGGATACGCCAACAAGGTGGAGGAGATGTTGGCAACGCTCCAAGAGGCAACGCTCGATCGAGAGTGCTGCCAAAGTCACTCCGGCGAGCAAGCGGCAACGCGGGCCCAAGGTGGCCACCCCCCAGCCGAAGGCAAGGAAGCCGAGACAGAAGGCCATGAGCGAAGTGTCCAAGAGACATCTCATTGTGGCCTTGATCGACCGCAGCGACGAGAATGGGATGGGAAGGCGCAGTGGAAGTTAGTCCACGCGCAGGTCGTTGAATCACTGTTCACGCGAATGGAGGAGGACCCCAGCGCTCCCATGCCCACGTTCGATGGAGCGGGATGGCTGAACGTGGTCAAGATCCTCAAATAAAACGACGACCCAACGCGGCAGTGGGTGGTGCAGAAGGTGCCCCTTCTGGAAGCTCTGTGGGATGGGGCCAAGCTGGAGGTGGTGATCCTGACCGGGCTGATCCCGTCCATACCAATGGCGAAGGTGCTCTTCCCCATTGCTGTCCAGGGGGAGCGAGCACTGAAGCTGCTGCAGAGGCAAAATCCGGACGTGCCAACGGCTGACTGGAAGGTTCTGCACGCCGGTAGCCCACTACCCAACGAGGGAGGCCAGCACGTGATCCTCCAGATAAGCCAGGAGGCGGAGGACATCTTGTATCCCAAGTTCGGGAAGATTGCGTGTGTCGTAGGTAGCGTATACCTACGATTGAAAAAACGCCACCCCGAGGACAAAGATGCGCACACCCTCCAGGCAGGCGAGGTCAAAAAAGACCTAGGTCTCGAGACCATAGTGGAGGCCGCCCAGGGTCTTGCGCTGGACGACTCGGAGGAGGAGGAGGACGGTGACCTGACGATCATAGTCAACCCGTCGTGTGAAGTTGAGTAAGCTACCCATGACACTAAGGGTGCTGCAGTTCAACTTCCATAAGGGCAAGATAGCGTCGGCGGAGCTCCTCATTACCATGGAGCAAGGGCCCGCGGACATCGCTTTAGTCCAGCAGCAGTGGATTGCGTGGATTGATCCGGCTAAAGTCCATGCTCGCTGAAGAGCGAGCAAAGGCGCCTTTTGGCAGCTTCCTGCTAGATGGCACACGACAGGACCGCACCACCGGAAGAACTTAGGAGTCTGGTGACAGAAGCCGTTTTCAAAAATCTCCAACTTCTAATGGGCGCAGACGCCAACGCCCATCACAATAAGTGGGGAAGCCCCGAAATCAATGATAGAGGTGAGTCGCTCCTAGACTTTATCTTATCCACTAACTTAGACGTAGCAAACGTGGAGGAGGAACACACCTTCGTGGGTCCCACCTCGTCAAACGTGCTAGACCTAACTCTTGTCACGGGAAAGAGTACCTTGGTATCTGACTGGAGAGACCTCGAAAGACCATCCTTCTCAGACCATAAGTACATTCAGTTCAAGTGCGAATTCAAACACTCTTCGAAGATAAAAATCTATAGAAACCCCCGGAACACAAACTGGGTAAAGCTTAAAAAGACAGTTACTTCGAAGCTCGCGAATCCGGGCTCAGTGAAATCCGCGGAGGATATAGAGAAGTGCCTAAAGACCCTATCCAACGAGTTACTGAACGCCTACCATGCATCGTGCAAACCCTCGAGAACGAAGAGGAGGTCCAAGCCGCTCTGGTGGAACCGAGATCTCTCTCTCCAAAGGAACAACCTCAAGGAATCCTTTAAGATCGCCAAACAAGCGAACGAAGAGATTGTCAATGAGGAATATAAAATCCTACTTAGGAGCTACAAGAAGGAAATACGTAAGGCACAAAGGAACTAATGGAGAAACTTCTGCTCCAACATCGAGAAAGTGCCCGAAACCGCTAGGCTCCGGAAGCTGCTTTCAAAACAGCTCACAGTACAGAGCCAACTAAAACTAGACAGTGGACAGTGGACAGAGGGCAGTAAAGAAGCCCTAACAGCACTAATGGATTCGCAATTCCTTGTATGCACCGAGGTCATTGACGCCAAGGAGCATCAGGACCTGGCAACCGAGAAACAGCACCCCCCAACAGGTCTGTTAATCACTAAGAGAATCCACTAGTCCATAGACTCCTTTGCGGCCATAAAAGCACCAGGACTGGACGGGATATTCCCAGCCATGATGCAGTTGACCAAAGAGGTTATTACCCCATGGCTCTTCGAAATATACTCAGCATGCCTAAGTACGGGCTATATCCCTGTCCAATGGAGAACCTCGAGAGTTGTCTTCCTCCCAAAGGCAGGAAAGTGCAGCCACGTGAGTCCCAAGGATTACAGACCGATAAGCCCTACCTCCTTTATACTAAAAACAATAGAAAAGCTGTTAGATTTACACATCAGGAATGAGGTAGGGGGACTGATGTCAACGAAGCAACACGCCTACCCCAAAGGGAAATCAGTGGAGACGGCACTACACTCGCTAGTAGCCACCATCGAGAGCGCCCTTCACAACAAAAAGTATGCTTTGGGAGCATTTGTGGACATCTCAGGAGCATTCAACAACGTGGCCACAACCGCAATAACAAGTCGCCTAGAAGCGAATAACATACACCCTGCAATCAACGTCTGGATCAAAAACCTCCTAAGTTGTAGACGGGTGCAATCGGAGTGGGGCACTGCTTCCATGGTAAAGGGGGCACACAGAGGCACACCTCAGGGTGGAGTCCTGTCGCCACTACTGTGGAATTTGGTGGTCGACGACCTCATTAAGAGATTTGAAAGGAAGGCCCCAAAGATAAAAGTCTATGCAGATGACATAAGCATTCTTATTACGGGTGTATGTCCATCGACCCTCAGCTCCTTAATGGAACGTACACTCAGGGAGATACGTGAGTGGGCGGAAGAGGTAGGACTCAGTATCAACGCGGACCTCATCCTCTTTACCAAGAGGTACAAGGTACCGATATGGACCCCCCCAAAAATTGACCAAACTAGGCTGACTCCAAAAGCACAGGTGAAATACCTAGGCACAGTACTGGACAGCAAGCTGGCTTGGAGATCCAATGTAGAGGAAATGGTGAAGAAGGCTACCATTTCGCTTTATGCATCCGAGAAGATGCTCAGCAGCACATGGGCCTATCACCTGCTCTAATGCACTGGATCTACATCTCGGTGGTGCGACCAACTCTGCTGTATGGAGCCTTAGTGTGGTGGCAGGCTATTGAAAAGAAGACATACCATAAGCTTATGGAAAAGACTCAGCGACAGGCTCTGCTCTGTATTACAGGGGCGCTGAGGTCAACCCCAACAAAAGCACTCGAAACTATACTCGGAATCGACCCCCTGGATATTCACCTCATCGCATCAGGAAATATATCGTCAGAGATTGCGGGCACAGTTTAATTGGCAGGGACATGACCGGATCCACTGGTTACATGATCCCCCAAACTTGCCTCGACATCAAAACTATCTCATCTCTGGGACCCGAAGACTGGAAAAAGGTGTACACATTAGAGGAAACACCCGGGAGTAATGGCTAACAATTCCGTCGGATTTAAAGCGAAAAGCGTAGACAGCTCTTCAAAGGTATATCTCCGAGTGGACGTGACTTTTTAGAAGAGAGTTTTAAAGCTCTTCACTGTGCCTTCCCTTAGACCTCCCATATGTGGAGCTCCTGGTGGGATGAAATGCTACGAAACCCGCTGATGGCTTTACGCATCAGTAACGGAGTCCTTGAACGCGTCAAAGAAATCACGGGAAAGCAGTGTTGTTGCACCCACGAATGTTTTTCCAGTATCTGAATAGACACGCTGCGGACACCCGTGCCTTGCGGCGAACCGAGCGAGGGCGGCGAGAAATTTCTCGGGGGGTGATGTCGGACATGGTTTCCAAGTGTATCGCTTTTGTGGAGAAGCACACGAATACGCAACATACCCTTTAGTGATCAGACATTCAAGTGATCAACTATTCCTGTATAGTTTTGTATTTCGAAAGGAACCGCGTAGTCAATCCCTGTAAGCGTAAACGGTCTGGAAAACGACGTACGCTCAGTTGGAATATTTCCCATCATTTGGGTCTGCAACCTTTATTTATGGATAATGCAGATTTTGCAGGAGCTCACAACCTCTTTCATAAGACTTTGAACCTTAAGGATCCAATGCGAATGAGGCGCACCATTAATTGGTTGCCGCCATGAAGAGTTTTGCGGTGTGTGACTTGCGCGAGAAGGCGAGTGTCGGGTCAAGCAGAAATATTGTAAATTATTGCCAGTGGTGCGGCCCAAAAGAAATGCATTTTGTTGTTGTTGTAATTTCCAACGTCCACTAGCTGCATAGGGCCCGGCAATTTGGCCCGTCAACCCTTGCATTTTTAGTCTTGAGCTAATCGCCGCAGCTATTAGATTAACATTCTCGCATCAATCTTTCGCCCAATAACCCCCACACGTACATACGCGATAAGTTGGTTTACATATGCAAATAAATTGTGAATTATATACAACCTCTTGACTTTCATTAAATTCAAAATTGCAAGAGTTATTAAAACGCTTCATAGCTTAGCGAGATAATCGGCAATTATATGGAAGAATAATCGGATGTAGTTCTACATATTTTAGCATTTCAGAAAATGCGACGCGGCCGCATGCTCTGATCAACCCATGACGGTCCAGGAGAGGGTTCATGTTCAGGATATAACTTTACCTTGGCATTGGACACTTACCAATTAGGCAGGGACTCGTAGAGCTCTTGCCGGATTGGAGAATCGTTCGAGGAAGTCTTCGGCTGGGTTGAGTGCGAAATGAACCTTTACAGCACGCTGCTCTAAGGTCATAACTGGTTAACTGGTGCGGGCCAATGATCTTGGCTCCTCTGCAGTCAAAGTGGTCTGTGCCCGAGAGTTGGTTCTCAACTAACTCCTGTAACGGCACGCCTCTGCTGGCTAAGTCCGCGGGGTTCTGATTGGAGGGAACGTGGCACCACTTCTCAATCGGGCTCAATATCGGACGCTTGTGATATCCTAGTTACTCGGTTGGCCACGAACGTGACAGTGACACGTGGGCTTTGCCAACCAGGCGAGGAGTATGGTGGAATCAGTCCAACTCTGGCACATCTTGCTTGGCAGCTCAGCGTCCCATCTCTGGTCCGCCAACCAGATTTCTTGCATGAAGATTTTGGACCGGACAATGAATGGGGACAACCACCCTGCCGGGTCGAACAGCCTTACGATCTGGGACAGAACTGCTCGCTTGGTGACATGGTGACGAATCAGGCGCCAACTCGGGAGGGAAAAAAAATAACTCGTTTAAAGTCGCTTCACAGCGAATCCCGAGAGTCCTTGCCGTGCTCTTTTCGTCAATCGCCAGAAAATCATTGTGGAGAAGATGAGCACTCGGAATTCCTGCCAGAATAGCTTTGTGGTTTGAAGTCCACTTCTTCAGCTGAAAACCTGCAGAGCTAACTGCGGCCTGCAACTATGGGATCGCTAGTCGAGCCTCATACATGAATGACCGGATAATGTGACTTGCTTGCGGAAATTTGGACTGGACGTCGCCTGCTAGCTGTTGCAACACTTGCAACACACAACTTTAGTTCATAGGCGTATTTGAATCAAAATAATATTCCCTGGTAAGAGTTGTGTTTCCGATCAACCCAAATTTGGCGATATATCTTGGTGATTTTGGTCTGCGTTGAAAAAGCATCGGAAATAACACCACTTTAGGATCTGGAGGGTCAAGTTAGATTGGAGGACCGGGCCCTGCGTGCAGAAGATCATTCAAACTCACAACGTTGTTCGAAAAGCTGGATGCGTTAGTGTTAGTGCTCTCCGGCTTGAAGACAGCGTGGTACGGAAGGTAGTAGATTGAGTCGGAGGAACTTCTGTCATGTGATCAAGCTCTAGGTATTCTTGGATTACGGAGTCGTACTGCTCTTGTAGAGGAATGTTTCTTTTCAAGCGATTTTCGTTCCTTAGGAAATGGGCCAGCGCGATTGTCCTTGAATACCCCAGATCTGGTCCGAGATGATCTGGGTCGCGAAACGGTAACGGGACGACGTATTTCCCGCTTGGCGCTCTCGACGTTGTTCGGAGGAAATTTGTTTCGCTGTACGAATCCGACGCGCTTACTATTTTAGTAGGAATATCCTCCACCTCCCAAAACTTTGTGAGGAGTTTGTCTAACGGAGTCTCTAGCTCGGTGGAAACTTGCGTGGAGAAGGATGAGACCCTGCATTGTACCTTGTTTGGCACTGGGCCTGTAAGAACCCACCCGAAAATGGTTTCCTGTCTGAGGGGAGATCCATAGATGTTCGTCTGTGATCAGCTCAAGAGGATGCATGGAAGGATGTCGGCGCCAATCAGGACATCTACTTGTGAGCTTTCGTCAAATATTGGGTCTGCCCATGGCAGATTCGGCAAGTCTCGCAAGGATTGCTGCGAGATCGGATGGGAGGGAAGGCTGCCTGATAGTTACGGCAGAACATAGGCTGTGGCGTCCAAGTGTTAGCCCGGCTTAGTCGGGGAACCGATAGAAAAATGGCAGAGCTTCTTAGACTCAGCGTATATTGTCTGATTGAAGCCCGAGACCTGTGCCTGCACAAATCGGAATGGCAACATAAGGATCTGGAAGAAACGTTCCCCAATGAACGTCACCTCGGAGCTCTTGTCGATTGTCTTGGCGCGGAAGTTTGTCCCCAAGTGACAAATATTAATAATAGCCGTGCCCAGGAGTACAGCCCTCTTGCCGGAGGCTAAATAAATCTGTACACTGGGCTGAGCTTCGGCAGATGTCGGAAGTGGTACGAAATTGGACACGGACTGGCTGGAAACTGGAGAGACACGGTGCAGCAGCGTATGATGCTGGTCTCCACATGTGTTGCAGTTTTGGGAGCTTGTGAGTCACTTGTGGCCCTCTGGAGCTCTTCTGGCGCTGCTGCTGACTCGCTGATTTGGGGCACTAAAAAGTATCTTCAGCTGGGCTTTGAGTAGCAGCCTCTTGTTCTGGAAACGCTCACGGAGGGCATTCCATGCGGACGCCACACCTTCGTTTGTGAGCGGAGCCTGTGCCACTATGTCGTGGGCCTCATCGCTCGTTTTTTTATTGAGGTGGAACAGTTTTTCCACTGGAGCCAACCTCGCGTTCTCTATATCTGCATCCGCTTCCGCTATCGCGTCCGCACAGGTCTCGAACTCCCCGTCCACTTTCGCCCACAGGCTTCGCAGTTGATCTCGATAGACTTGGGAGAGCGAGCGGCTTGGAGTGCTAGCATCTGGAGCGCTAAGCTTCTGATCGAAGCGTGTCAGTCTGCTTGCAGACAAGGCAAACTTAGATCGTGCGGAACGGGCTGCCGATTGGGCCATAGTGCAATGGCCCGTGTGAGGGTCTACTTAGGGGAGTAACAAAGCCTCGGCAGCATGTGGTGTGTGAGCCCTGGACGTGGTCGGACCTCGCTCAGCTTGGGCCAGACGGGAAGATGTGGGCGTCGTGACTGAGCCGTTACAGCTGGGTGGATGGGTCAAACTCAGCCAACTCCCGCGCTTCGCGCGAGATTGCTTCTCAACAGCGGGCATGGTTGGCTGATGGCGATAACGCGTATCAGAGTCGAAAAGCAGGTGAGCGGAAATGGAGAAGTGGAAGTTTTGAACGACTAACCGTGGATATTTGGTCTTGGTGGAATTTATTGCGAGTATCTATATTATATAAATCTTACCCCGTGCCCGAAATATATACATACATATAAAATACTACGATTAAATAGGAAAAAAAATGTCCAACAAAGCACGAATGAGGATGAGCAATAATATCGGGGCACGAAGTACCACTATATGGAGTCGGTTTCAAAACGACAGTACAAAACGAGGGGGAACGTTGTGAGTTGCTGCGGACACCGCAACTCTACAGTTATACCCGATACTAAGTCAGTATGGCTTTCCTCCGGCAGACGCCGCTAATATTAAACGACACGACAAAGAGTGCGTGCGAGAGAGACAGAAAATCAGTCTGAGCGTGATGTCACGCGCTGCGTAGCCACTGCAAATTGATTTGTTCCTTTTAGCTACAAAAATTATCTGATCTGATCCAGATTCAGCAATCTGATAGATATGGTCGTTATCTATGATTCCCCGTTTTTAGTTTTCTCGAATCTGCAATATTGTGGATGCAACAGATTTTCGTCCTTTGTGTGGGCGGAAGGGGGTGGGGCGAAATTTTGAGATACACGTTTTATAGTGAGATCTAAGAGAAGTGCGGATTCCAAATTTGGTTACTCTAGCGTTAATAGTCTTTGAGATTTGTGAATATCCCCAGATTTGCATCCTTTGCGGGGGCGGAAGGGGGTGTGGCGAAATTTTGAAACAAACTCGTCTCGGTCTGATATATTAGGAGTGTGGATACCAAATTTGGTTGCTCTAGCTTTTATAGTCTCTGAGATCTAGGCGCTAATGTTTTACTCTAAGCAAAGCCGCCTATGCTACCTGTGTGTTAGAGAGAGACAGGGCGAGAAAAAATGAAATTGTTTTCTTGATGCTGGCTATAATAGTAATACGATCCAATTCAGATTCTGCAGTCTAAAAGATATGGTCATTCCCTGCGATTCTGCGTTTTTTGTTTTCTCGTATCTTTAAAGTTGTGGATGCCACAGATTTTCGCCCTTTGTGGGGGCGGAAGTGGGCGAGGCAAAGTTTTGAAATATTTTTGTAGCAGTGACATATCACAGAAGTCTGGATCCAAAACATCGTTGCTCTAGCTCTTATAGTCTTTGAGCATTAGGCGCTGAAGGGGACGGACAGACGGACAGACGGACGGACGGACAGACGGACAGACGGACAGACGGACAGACAGACATGGCTCAATCGACTCGGCTATTGATGCTGATCAAGAATATATATACTTTATGGGGTCGGAAACGATTCCTTCTGGACGTTACACACATCCACTTTTACCACAAATCTAATATACCCCAATACTCATTTTGAGTATCGGGTATAACAATATACCCTCGAAAGGCAGGGTAGCGCGTCACTTGTCGTTCCTTTACGGTCAAGCGCAGCACCGAAAAATATTCCCCCAACAACTACAACGCAAGCAAACGGTGAAGAAGCGAAAGCGAAAAGAAAAACGAAAAGAATGCACCGCTGCTGCTGTTTTTATGTGTGCGTATGGATGTAAGTGCTTGTACGTTGTGAAATAACGGGTAAAAATGGAGTATAACCGTTTTTTATATAATTTATATTTATATATTTATATAGTGTAGGGGCCGAATTTAGGGAAAGAGTATGGAACATCACGGATAAGCACAGTTTTCTTTTCGTAATGCTTAAAAGTGCAGATACATAGTAACTCCGAAAGTGGATCGTAAGCTGCAAGCTTTCTGAAAATCTTTCTAAAGAGAGTCGGCGCGCAGCGCACGCATTAAGGTGAAAGACGTCACGTTTACCTTGACCCAAGAGAGTAGCGTAGCGTAGGGAGAACATAGATTAAAAGCTTGACCAAAATTTCGCTCAATTGGGCGAAAGATCATCCGATTATGCAGTTAAAGTTCCTAAGATTATCCGATTATGCAGTTAAAGTTTCCAAATATCATCCGATCTTCGAGCTTTTGTTTCGGTACCGCTTAGCTGAACTTGCAGAAGTTGGGCTGGAGTTATTGACTGAGAATCGATTGATTAAAGCGGACGTGTTGGTGCTATACTCGGGAATAAATAAATATATATAGTTAAATATCCGCAACTCGATTTTAAGTTTTTTAACAAAGACTTTTATTTTACAACTTAAATATCTTTATGTCACAAGATTTAAATGAATTCCCCGACTTGACTTTCGGTCTGCTTGTCTCAAACGGAACTGATCTCTCTGCTGCTGGCTAGTTTCCATGAGCCCTTCTCTTGGAACTCCCGACTCTGGCTTCGGGCGTTGCTTTCCTCGGCTGCATCTTCGTGTCGGTGGCGTACGTGCCTGGATCGATATTTGGGGATGCGTCGGCTTTGATGAAAGGCATCCACTGCTGGCGATCGGTGTTGCATTACATGACGGAGCTAGGAATGTGATACTCCTTGGTTTTATGTCTAGCTTTGATTGGTCCTCATGAGTGGCGTGATTCTAAAGAATCGATTTCTCGAGAGTGGCGTGATTCTAATGTTGCTGAAACAATGTGGTCCATTGTTTATATTATGGGGGGCCCTAGCTTGGAGTATGGGAAGAAACAGTTATTGATTCTTGAGTGGGGTCCTGTTACTTGTGTGGATGGGGTGGATGAATTGTACATAAACATAATGTGTATGGGATGTGGTGAATTATGGATATGTCACTCCCCCAACGTTTGTTATTAGCCTGTCCCTAGGCGATTACCCTCGGGTATAGTGACGGGGTGTCAAGTGCGGTGGCTGAGGTTGGTTCCTCTTCTGCTTCTATTATAGGGTTTATACATTTAACCTTGACTCTTTTAGAAGTTTTCGTAAATTTAACAGCTACATAACTTAGTAGTACTAATATAATTATGACAAATGAAATTAGTAGACTTATTTGTAATAGGTTACTATATGTGGTGTATTGCATAATTATTTCATTAGTTTGGACATACGACAGTGGTTTTATTTTAGTTATGTTGTTGTTGACATAAACATTCTGGGCAAAATCTAACATTGTGTTTGATATTGTAAATTCATTTAATTGGATACAACAGTTGTAGATTTTTATAATGGTATTTCCTTCCGCTATGATTTCTTGGTTTACACAATTCTGATTTAGCGTTGTTTTTGGAAGATTCCACGTGATTAGTATATTGGGTTCAATAAAGTTTATTTGAAAGTTTTGAAATGTTTTGGAATATGGACATTTAGTGGGAGTTTGCATTAAAATTCCTTTTATACAATTGTCATTGGTTTTCAATCTAGTTTCTTTAACAAATACTTCTTCATTTTTTATGTAGTACTTGTCGTATGTCATATCTGTTAACATGTTATTTAATTCGTCTGGATACGGAACGATTTTATAGATTGGTACTTTTGTAATGTCTTTGGGAATGTTGGAAATTATTAGAATTTCGTTGGTATCGGATTTTAGCCATGTGGAGGTTTTTATATTTAGTATTTTCTCAGAATTTATTTGTTCCAGGTAGTCTTGTTTTAATAATTTTGGATTAAATATACCGAGCCTAGTTATTTGCATACCTAGTTCTATATCTTCGATATATTCTGTGAAATGTTGTAGATTGAATATCAAAATTTCTATTTGCTGATTCCATTAACTTCCTCGGTTTCTCTGGAATTATTATATTTGCTTCTATTAGATTTCTTCTTTTTCTTGAATTTTGATTTATAATGAGTTATTTTCCTACCCCTATTCTTTTCTTCATAATGTTTTTCGTCTACCTGTCTAATTTCACCCGTCCTTTTGAAAGGATTTGTTACCTTAGACTTAACTAGAGGTGATAGTTTATAGCGGGTATCTACTTCATACTCTATGCGGTTTTTATTTAATTGAGTGATTTTATTCACTTTATTTAGTTGTGTGTCATAATCAGGTGAGCCTGCATAAATGAATATATCAGCTGGTGTCCTATTTGTTGTATTATGTTTGGTTTTATGATTATAAGTATAAAGAATTAATTCAAACTTCGTGAATCTATCTTCTGTGTTATCCTCGCTAGATATTATTCTTAATTTTTCATTTACTGTTTTATGAAATCTTTCTACGTCAGATATTCCATTTTTGCTGGAAGTGATCTCTATTTTGACGTTTTCCGCATTCAGCCATGCTTGCAATGCTGTGCACATAAAAGCTGAATCTTTATCGGCTTTGATTTCAATTGGTTTGCCCATCTCGTTAAAAACTTTCATGATGGCTCTTTTTGCTTCTAACCAGTCACGACTTTTTACTTCTACAAGAGTTGCAAACTTCGAGTATACGTCAATACATGATAGGAACTGTTGGTTACCAACCATATAGAAATCCATGACGTATTTCTCTCTGATGTTCAGTATTTCCGGTGTAGTTTCGAATGCCAACTTCGTATTTCTATGCTCTGTTTTGGCAATATTACAAGTAGGACATTCGTTTATGATGTTTTGGATTAGTTTTTGATAATCCGGGTAATAGTATTTTCCCCTAAACCAATTGACGGTTTTCTCTATCCCTGGATGGAGTAAGCCTTTATGATTCTTTAATATGGTTTCTTTAAATTCAGCGTAATTCTGAATATCTAGGAGTTTCGTGCTTGATTTAATAGCTTTGGTTATATTGTTAGAATTAATGATTTCTAAATAGGCTTTTTGGAATGGAGGAAAATCTGTTTCGTTATGAAAATATAATGCGCTCTTTTTGGTGCATAGATATTCCTTTATTATATCCTTCGCTAAGGTGTTAGTCATTTCCTTATACGTGATCTTGATGATTAGCTTGTGAAAATAACGAATTGTTTCTACCTTATCTTCATTGCCTTTTATTAGCTCAATTTGCCGATTGTAATAGTTAATTGGTCTTTCCGTGATAGCAATGTGATTTAGATTGTCTTCCTGTGCGCTATGTACAGTTGCACCAACGCTATTGGAAGCTTCTCCCAGGAGATTTTCATTAATCTTTACCCTTGATAAGGCATCAGCTACATGATTTTCTTTGCCTGGTAGATATTTCATTTTAAAATCAAACTCATTCAGTTTTATTTTCCACCTTTGTAATTTCATATTTGGCTCCTTGAGGTTGTTCAACCAAATCAAGGGTTTATGATCGCTTTGTATCTCGAATGTTCTACCGAACAGGTATGAACGGAAATACTTGGTTGCCCATACGATCGCTAATAATTCCTTTTCGATGGCTGAATAGTTTATTTCATGTTCATTTAGGGTTCTGCTAGCGTAGCAGATCGGTTTGTGTTCTTGTGACAAAACCGCTCCCAATGCTATGTTACTAGCGTCGGTTGTTACCGTGAACATTTTGTCAAAGTCTGGGAACGCAAGGATAGGGTCTGAGGTGATGAGTACTTTTAGTCTCTCAAATGCCTCGACGTACTTTTCTTCCTTGGGGTCTATGACAACTCCTTTCTTTAGTTTGAGTGTCATGGGTTTTGCTATGTTTGCAAAATTAGGAATGAATTTCCTGTAGAACCCGCACAGATCTAAGAATGACTTTATTTGTTTAGTCGTTTCTGGTATTGGAAATTTGACAATGGCAGAGATTTTGCCTGGATTTGGTACTATTCCTTCAGTAGTGACTACATGACCTAGGAATTCAGTTTCCTTTTTCATGAATTCACATTTATCCATTTGTAGCTTCAAGTTGGCGTCTCTCAACTTTCCAAATACTCTCCTTAGTGAAGTGTTCTTCCAATGAAGTGGAAAATATAATGATGTCATCTAAGTATACAAAGCAATCTTTGAAGATTAACTCTTCTAGCAGATTGTTCATACATCTTTGGAAGGTAGCTGGGGCAGTGGTTAGCCCAAAGGGCATACGAGTGAACTCGTAATGTCCATGCTTAGTGGAGAACGCAGTTTTGGGGATTGAGTTAGGTTCCATGGGTATTTGATGGAAACCTTTTGCTAAATCGATTGTCGTAAAATACTGACATTTACCTAGTTTGTCTAGGATTTCATCCATTCTTGGAGTTGGGAATTTGTCCTTAACTGTTATTTCATTTAGACTTCTATAGTCTACTACCATTCGATATTTTTGCTTTCCTGAAGCATCTATCTTCTTCGGAATCATAGATATGGGCGAGCAGTAAGGAGAATTCGACTTTCGAATTATTCCCTGCCTGATCATATCTTTGATTTGCTGGTTTACCTCCTGATCATGTATCTGGGCATATTTGTATGGTCGTCTGTAGACCGGGTCTTCATGTTGAGTTTTGATCTCGTGCTTGATTGTACTTGTGAAAGTCAAATTGTCACCTTCTCTGTACTGCACATCCTTAAACTCATATAAGACCTTCTTTAACTCTTCCCTCTCTTCGTCGTTTAAGTGTTCCAATCTTAATTGATTACATTCCCTTAATTCACTGTCTAGAGCGGAAGCGAAGTATTGATCTCCCTCTGGAGATGGGTCAAGGCACTTAGGTGCGATCTTCTCTTCTTTTGTAGAGGGATCAGTGCACTTCTGTGCGGTCTTGCCGGCTTCAATAGCTTCTCCACTCTGAATGATTGGGTACGACCTAGCTCCTAGTGTTACAGTGTCATTTCTGTAATCGATGACGGCTTTACTTGCCATCAAGTACTCTCTTCCTAATAAAATATCATAATTTTCGGAAAAGTTATGTATGTAGAACTTTTGTTCGGACGGACATGTTTTGTTCGCATTCCTCATTATACTCTTAGTTAAACGGACAGGTCCATTGATGGTATGGACCGTAAGGTTATCGTCTTTTATCTCGGAATCTGTGTAATTTTCTTTCATGATGTTGATCGATGATCCCGAGTCAGCGATACACCTTAATATTCTTTTATTAATGGTAATGTTTATATAGGGTCCTCCTCGGTTTCTTCCGAGGCGGCTTGATGAAAATTTACGTCCATCTTCGTTTGGCCACTCTGGCTCTCCCTCCCTCTTTTAGTAGGTTGGTTGGGTCCACTCCCACTAGCTTGGTTTTGAAATATTTGCTGATTGAATGGATTCTGAGCCCTACCTTGATTCAAGGAATTTTTGAACTCATTGTATAATCCAGGATTTTGGGAATTTTGATTTTGATTTGTTCGATTCGTCTGACCTGTTCCAGATGAACTCTGAGTTTGATTGTGATAGTTAGTAGTATTATAATTTGGATAATAGTTTCCAACATTCTTTCGATTTGATTGAAACGATTTCGATTGATCTTTATTTGTACCTGAATCTGTTGTACTAGATTCGTACAATCCTTCTTCTTGTGCTGCCTTCTTAAGATTAGACAATGTGGTAATATCTTTTCTTGCTAAGGTCATGAACATTCTGTCAGGAAGTTTTCGAGTAATGACATCTTTAATTGTGTTGTTCAAAGCGTTTTTATAAATGACATTATTTTCTGGTATGTTTTCTAAGTTTAGCTTATTGTTTATTAATAATGCTTTTATCTCTAATTCTTCTATAAACTTACGAAGACTGCCGTTGAATCTGGTGGTGTATAGTTGTCGTAAGAGTTCTTCATATGGTGTGTGATTTTTGAACTCGTTGATCAGCGCCGTCTTCAGTTCGAGCCACATGTTGGGTTGTGTCATTTGCGATATGCGTTGTGCCACTCCTGACAGTTGGATCTCGGTCGCTCCAAAAAGGATCCTTTGTTGGCGAAGATCTTCAGTTGGATATAATCCGCATACATATTCGATTCGTTTGATAAATGAGCTTAGCTGTCCAGATGAACCGTCATAGGCAGGTATTTGTCGGATCGACAGCAGTGCCTGGTTCAAGTGGATTTCGCTCAATGATAGTGGTGGTAACGCCATGTTGTTGGTGTTGATTGGGTTTTGTTTTGTTGTAGTTTTTAACTTTATTTTGGTTCACTTGTAAGTTTTTTTTTGATTTTTTATTAAGTGTTTCACTGTCCTTGGTGATTCACTATCTCCGCTTACTTCAGTTCACTTAAATTAGTTTTGCAAATCGTATGTGCTTGCAGCACATAGGTTCTTTGGCGGATTTCACAATTTTATTAACAATTCCGGGATTACGTGATCACAGTAATTATAAATTACACAAGCTGACCATTACCGAAATATAGGTGTTAATTTTAAACGAAATCCTACCGACTGCGCCAGTTAAATATCCGCAACTCGATTTTAAGTTTTTTAACAAAGACTTTTATTTTACAACTTAAATATCTTTATGTCACAAGATTTAAATGAATTCCCCGACTTGACTTTCGGTCTGCTTGTCTCAAACGGAACTGATCTCTCTGCTGCTGGCTAGTTTCCATGAGCCCTTCTCTTGGAACTCCCGACTCTGGCTTCGGGCGTTGCTTTCCTCGGCTGCATCTTCGTGTCGGTGGCGTACGTGCCTGGATCGATATTTGGGGATGCGTCGGCTTTGATGAAAGGCATCCACTGCTGGCGATCGGTGTTGCATTACATGACGGAGCTAGGAATGTGATACTCCTTGGTTTTATGTCTAGCTTTGATTGGTCCTCATGAGTGGCGTGATTCTAAAGAATCGATTTCTCGAGAGTGGCGTGATTCTAATGTTGCTGAAACAATGTGGTCCATTGTTTATATTATGGGGGGCCCTAGCTTGGAGTATGGGAAGAAACAGTTATTGATTCTTGAGTGGGGTCCTGTTACTTGTGTGGATGGGGTGGATGAATTGTACATAAACATAATGTGTATGGGATGTGGGGAATTATGGATATGTCACTATATACATATATATATATTTAGCCAACGAACAGTTCTGGCATCTACGCCATACCTCTTGAGCTGAGTTTCAATTAAAACCGAGAATCAGGAGAATTACCCAGGAAAGCAGTGTAAAAAAAAACCTAGCTGGTATGTACGTGATTAATTTGGAAAGTGTTCGTGGTAATATATATATATAAGAATTTGTGTTATAGGATGGCGGCCCGTAGCCACGGTACTGCTCGTGCGATCATCAGTTGCATAGGAGTGCATATACGGTGTGGTCTACGAGAGTTGTGGGGCGGATCGAAAAGACAAGTAGTGAACCCTCGGGAAAACACCGAATAGCGAGACCTGCAGCTTGGCGTTGTCTGTCGAAAGCCTCAACAACCGTGTGGATGCACGGCGAAAACCAAGAGGCGCCTGCGGAACTTTTTTTTTGGCGTCATTGATGCCACCCGTTATCGAGCCTCCAATGAAAGTGTAGTCCGCAGACCGACGTCGAATCGGATCGGCAACCTGAAGTCAAGCTAAGGAGCTAATGTACGCCATCGTCGACTGACTTAGCTGCGCCAGCGACACCCAATAATGAACTCGAATTGATTGCATTATTGTTGGATTCTTCCGGAGGCGCAGTCCTACTCAGCCTGGCTGACATGTCTCTCGACCCGTCAATAGAGGATCGTAGTTACTCGTTGATGTAACACACGCCCCTTTTTCCTCTAGATTTCATGTGCCAGGCTAAAACCATTCTCTTTCGTCACACGATGTATACAGTTTTATAGCTAGTTATGTAACCCAACCAACTTAATGGTTTCGGAAACTAATGGGTATGAGAACAACATTCATTCTTCTTGAGATTACAAAGCAGTAGACGCCCGTATGCTCACGTGCATATACTCTTATTAAATATCTTTTCTTTTCCTTAGAAGTATACACCAACGTCATCATTGAGCTCAACGATCACGGATGGAATAAGCGGTACTAGCCTACCAAAAGCGCTGTGAGTTTGTAAATAAGAACAAGTACAATATGCACTGAGCTGGGAAGTAACCTGCGTGTTACATATATTTTCCTATGGATATAACCTTTATATATCTGTAACCATAATGTATTGGTACCTCTCACCCCTTTAGAATCAGTTACCCATATATGATGGTAATTTTTAAATCTTTATTTTTCCTAATATTTCTTCTCAATTCTTTACTAATATATTAAGCTATCGAGACACAGCAAAAAAATAAATTTAATTATAAGTTAAGAAAACTCCCCCTTCAAGAATTTAATTATATGATTAGGGATTTATGGAAATATATATATAATGATATTGATTTTGAAGTACAACCATAATATGTTCTAAATTCAGGAGTCCGTCCTCAGAAAGGCATGATCCAAGTGGTGGGATGGTAGAAGGTTGGGAGGGTAGAGAAGATAGAGATTCTCACTAACACCGGAGTTTCTCATCATTTGAGGAGAGTAATTGATAAGTATGTTCACACTTTCCACAACCAACTTTGGCGTGTGTGTGTCAGTATGTGATAGAACGAACCCCGACAATCCGGCGGGTTTAGTCAGAGCATAGCCAGAGGTGCACACGAAATCTCTTCATACTAGTATGGGTAAACGACAGCTCTCAGACACCTGCACGCTACATAATTGGCGCCCAACGTGGGGCCCGAAGGGACATGATCTCTCGTAAAGTTGGTACTTAACTTTAGTACCAGAGGCATGTCATTCTGGGGCTAGGCTCCACCATAGCTCTATATTCCATCCAAAACAATAATTCTCTGGTAATGCTATACTAATAGATCTCTCCGGGTGGGAGTACGACAGTTGTTGACTACGGAATCTACGACTATTTTTCATGGTTGGAAAAGTCGACCTATGTATAATCTGTTGTCTCTTACTCCGGATGGACTAGCTTATATAGGTAGTTACAATATGTTAATATCACGATATAGGACTCCACCAACGAGATAACTAAAGATGTTGATTTAGGGAACTACGGGAGTTATTCAAAAGACGGATACCCCGACTCAAAGTTATATTCATTAAATTATCTCGAGCTAGGCTGTAGAGATTCCCTTATCAAATTCTAGTTTGTGTTAGGAAAAAGTCACAGATTTTAGGAATCACGATCGTCTATTTATGATTAGTTTCATAATTTTATTTTCATTATTACTATTTTTTTATTATTAAGAAATTCATTCAAATCATGGCGGTCCACCGTAGTAGTGAAAATTTAGCTTCGGCATTGATCAACCAAGACTCGTTTTGCATTATTTGCCAGGGAAATTTGCGGCGAGACCAGTTGATAGCTACCACGCCTTGTCACCACCGATTTCATAATACGTGCGTATGCGAACATTTGAAAAGCGAAAAGTCTTGTCCAGTGTGCAAAGCGGAATGCGAACCTGGTAGGCTGCGTTACGAAAATAATACTCTAGCAGCAGAATTGCACCTAAGTTCAGGCTCCATACCACCTAATGTTCAGGGAAACTAGATCCAACCTTATTACGTAACGAGGGGGAACGTTGTGAGTTGCTGCGGAGACCGCAACTCTACATTTATACCCGATACTAAGTCAGTATGGCTCTCCTCCGGCAGACGCCGCTAATATTAAACGACACGACAAAGAGTACGTGCGAGAGAGACAGAAAATCAGTCTGAGCTGACGTCACGGGCGCTGCGTAGCCACTGCAAATTGATTTGATCCTTTTGGCTATAAAAATGATCTGATCTGATCCAGATTCAGCAATCTGATAGATATGGTCGTTATCTATGATTCTGCGTTTTTAGTTTTCTCGAATCTGCAATATTGTGGATGCAACAGATTTTCGTCCTTTGTGGGTCGGAAGGGGGTGGGGCGAAATTCTGAGATATACGTTTTATAGTGAGGTAGAGAGGTAGACAATGATAGTTACATGGTTAGAGGCGATTCCCAAGGAAGAACTCCTAGGAGTAGTCAAACAGCCGGAAATGTAGCTCCGGCAAAGGCGGCAAATATCCTACTAAGCTGGCGTCTTAAATTTGATGGTTCTCGAGACGCAATGCACGTAGAAGAATTTCTATATCGCGTTCGTGCCCTTACGGGACAGACTCTGGGGAATGACGATCAGTTACTTTGCGACAATCTGCATCTGCTTTTCACAGGCAAGGCCAGCGATTGGTTCTGGGACTTTCATCGAAGAAACCACCAATACTCCTGGCCATCGTTCTGTACAGCGTTTAGACAAAGATTCGACGATCAGAAAGATGATTTTGACCTTTGGGAAATGATACGGAAACGTCAACAGAAGGACAACGAGTCCTTCGAAGATTTTTATTTAAATTTAAAAAGTTGAAATTTAGATTTAAAAAGCATGAACACTTCTGTAAAGATGCTGGCAACTTTCTACAGAGTAGCAGGGTAACTAGACCCAGCGTATTAGAAATTCAGAGTGAGGAAGAAGAACTCGAAGAAGAGAGTATCTCCGAACTACGCCGCAAGCGGTTTGTTTGCTGGAATTGCGACAAAACAGGCCATCGGTTTGAAGATTGCGTAGCAGAACGCCGAGTCTTCTGTTATGGCTGCGGGGCGAAAAATACTTATAAGCCAAAGTGCGAAAAATGTAACCCATCGGCAAACCGCAAGCGGGATGCGCAAACAAACACCATTCTGGCGCATCCAACAATGATGACAGAATGAAAGAGCAAACTTTCCAAGAAAACACCTCCAACCCGGATTGTCCAAAAATTCGATCTAATAGGTCCCTTGTAGAGGCACAAACCCAGACGGAGGGGATAGATATAGATAGAATTTAGGGAAAGAGTATGGAACATCACGGATAAGAACAGTTTTCTTTTGGTAATGCTTAAAAGTGCAGATACATAGTAACTCCGAAAGTGGATCGTAAGCTGCAAGCTTTCTGAAAATCTTTCTAAAGAGAATCGGCGCTTTACCTTGACCCAAGAGAGTAGCGTAGCGTAGGGAGAACATAGATTAAAAGCTTGACCAAAATTTCGCTCAATTGGGCGAAAGATCATCTGATTATGCAGTTAAAGTTCCTAAGATCATCCGATTATGCAGTTAATGTTTCCAAATATCATCCGATCTTCGAGCTTTTGATTAGGTACCGCTTAGCTGAACTTGCAGAAGTTGGCTGGAGTTATTGACTGAGAATCGATTGTTTAAAGCGGACGTGTTGGTGCTATACTCGGGAATAAATAAATATATATACATATATATATATTTAGCCAACGAACAGTTCTGGCATCTACGCCATACCTCTTGAGCTGAGTTTCAATTAAAACCGAGAATCAGGAGAATTACCCAGGAAAGCAGTGTAAAAAAAAACCTAGCTGGTATGTACGTGATTAATTTGGAAAGTGTTCGTGGTAATATATATATATAAGAATTTGTGTTATAGGATGGCGGCCCGTAGCCACGGTACTGCTCGTGCGATCATCAGTTGCATAGGAGTGCATATACGGTGTGGTCTACGAGAGTTGTGGGGCGGATCGAAAAGACAAGTAGTGAACCCTCGGGAAAACACCGAATAGCGAGACCTGCAGCTTGGCGTTGTCTGTCGAAAGCCTCAACAACCGTGTGGATGCACGGCGAAAACCAAGAGGCGCCTGCGGAACTTTTTTTTTGGCGTCATTGATGCCACCCGTTATCGAGCCTCCAATGAAAGTGTAGTCCGCAGACCGACGTCGAATCGGATCGGCAACCTGAAGTCAAGCTAAGGAGCTAATGTACGCCATCGTCGACTGACTTAGCTGCGCCAGCGACACCCAATAATGAACTCGAATTGATTGCATTATTGTTGGATTCTTCCGGAGGCGCAGTCCTACTCAGCCTGGCTGACATGTCTCTCGACCCGTCAATAGAGGATCGTAGTTACTCGTTGATGTAACACACGCCCCTTTTTCCTCTAGATTTCATGTGCCAGGCTAAAACCATTCTCTTTCGTCACACGATGTATACAGTTTTATAGCTAGTTATGTAACCCAACCAACTTAATGGTTTCGGAAACTAATGGGTATGAGAACAACATTCATTCTTCTTGAGATTACAAAGCAGTAGACGCCCGTATGCTCACGTGCATATACTCTTATTAAATATCTTTTCTTTTCCTTAGAAGTATACACCAACGTCATCATTGAGCTCAACGATCACGGATGGAATAAGCGGTACTAGCCTACCAAAAGCGCTGTGAGTTTGTAAATAAGAACAAGTACAATATGCACTGAGCTGGGAAGTAACCTGCGTGTTACATATATTTTTCTATTGATATCACCTTTATATATCTGTAACCATAATGTATTGGTACCTCTCACCCCTTTAGAATCATTTACCCATATATGATGGTAATTTTTAAATCTTTATTTTTCTAAATATTTCTTCTCAATTCTTTACTAATATATTAAGCTATCGAGACACAGCAAAAAAATATATTTAATTATAAGTTAAGAAAACACCCCCTTCAAGAATTTAATTATATGATTAGGGATTTATGGAAATATATATATAATGATATTGATTTTGAAGTACAACCATAATATGTTCTAAATTCAGGAGTCCGTCCTCAGAAAGGCATGATCGAAGTGGTGGGATGGTAGAAGGTTGGGAGGGTAGAGAAGATAGAGATTCTCACTAACACCGGAGTTTCTCATCATTTGAGGAGAGTAATTGATAAGTATGTTCACACTTTCCACAACCAACTTGTTAGTCCCATAACCAATTCCTTGCTCCGGTTAAACCTGGATTCTGTTGTCAGTTTTATGTTTGTTTCTTCTTTTATTTTTTTTTATTTTTAAATGTGCACCTAAAAAATTTGGCGAGTGTGTGTCAGTATGTGATAGGAGAGAGTAGAACGAACCCCGACAATCCGGCGGGCTTAGTCAGAGCATAGCCAGAGGTGCACACGAAATCTCTTCATACTAGTATGGGTAAACGACAGCTCTCAGACACCTGCACGCTACATAATTGGCGCCCAACGTGGGGCCCGAAGGGACATGATCTCTCGTAAAGTTGGTACTTAACTTTAGTACCAGAGGCATGTCATTCTGGGGCTAGGCTCCACCATAGCTCTATATTCCATACAAAACAATAATTCTCTGGTAATGCTATACTAATAGATCTCTCCGGGTGGGAGTACGACAGCTGTTGACTACGGAATCTACGACTATTTTTCATGGTTGGAAAAGTCGACCTATGTATAATCTGTTGTCTCTTACTCCGGATGGACTAGCTTATATAGGTAGTTACAATATGTTAATATCACGATATAGGACTCCACCAACGAGATAACTAAAGATGTTGATTTAGGGAACTACGGGAGTTATTCAAAAGACGGATACCCCGACTCAAAGTTATATTCATTAAATTATCTCGAGCTAGGCTGTAGAGATTCCCTTATCAAATTCTAGTTTGTGCTAGGAAAAAGTCACAGATTTTAGGAATCACGATCGTCTATTTATGATTAGTTTCATAATTTTATTTTCATTATTACTATTTTTTTATTATTAAGAAATTCATTCAAATCATGGCGGTCCACCGTAGTAGTGATAATTTAGCTTCGGCATTGATCAACCAAGACACGTTTTGCATTATTTGCCAGGGAAATTTGCGGCGAGACCAGTTGATAGCTACCACGCCTTGTCACCACCGATTTCATAATACGTGCGTATGCGAACATTTGAAAAGCGAAAAGTCTTGTCCAGTGTGCAAAGCGGAATGCGAACCTGGTAGGCTGCGTTACGAAAATAGTACTCTAGCAGCAGAATTGCACCTAAGTTCAGGCTCCATACCACCTAATGTTCAGGGAAACTAGATCCAACCTTATTACGTAACGAGGGGGAACGTTGTGAGTTGCTGCGGAGACCGCAACTCTACATTTATACCCGATACTAAGTCAGTATGGCTCTCCTCCGGCAGACGCCGCTAATATTAAACGACACGACAGAAAATCAGTCTGAGCTGATGTCACGGGCGCTGCGTAGCCACTGCAAATTGATTTGATCCTTTTGGCTATACAAATTATCTGATCTGATCCAGATTCAGCAATCTGATAGATATGGTCGTTATCTATGATTCTGCGTTTTTAGTTTTCTCGAATCTGCAATATTGTGGATGCAACAGATTTTCGTCCTTTGTGGGTCGGAAGGGGGTGGGGCGAAATTCTGAGATATACGTTTTATAGTGAGGTAGAGAGGTAGACAATGATAGTTACATGGTTAGAGGCGATTCCCAAGGAAGAACTCCTAGGAGTAGTCAATCAGCCGGAAATGTAGCTCCGGCAAAGGCGGCAAATATCCTACTAAGCTGGCGTCTTAAATTTGATGGTTCTCGAGACGGGACAGACTCAGTTACTTTGCGACAATCTGCATCTGCTTTTCACAGGCAAGGCCAGCGATTGGTTCTGGGATTTTCATCGAAGAAACCACCAATACTCCTGGCCATCGTTCTGTACAGCGTTTAGACAAAGATTCGACGATCAGAAAGATGATTTTGACCTTTGGGAAATGATACGGAAACGTCAACAGAAGGACAACGAATCCTTCGAAGATTTTCATTTAAATTTAAAAAATTGAAATTTAGATTTAAAAAGCATGAACACTTCTGTAAAGATGCTGGCAACTTTCTACAGAGAAACAGGGTAACTAGACCCAGCGTATCAGAAATTCAGAGTGAGGAAGAAGAACTCGAAGAAGAGAGTATCTCCGAACTACGTCGCAAGCGGTTTGTTTGCTGGAATTGCGACAAAACAGGCCATCGGTTTGAAGATTGCGTAGCAGAACGCCGAGTCTTCTGTTATGGCTGCGGGGCGAAAAATACTTATAAGCCAAAGTGCGAAAAATGTAACCCATCGGCAAACCGCAAGCGGGATGCGCAAACAAACACCATTCTGGCGCATCCAACAATGATGACAGAATGAAAGAGCAAACTTTCCAAGAAAACACCTCCAACCCGGATTGTCCAAAAATTCGATCTAATAGGTCCCTTGTAGAGGCACAAACCCAGACGGAGGGGATAGATATAGATGGTGAAAGTTCCCAATCACCATCCCAATCAAGTTCCCAAGTTCGGAATCACCGCCAGTACACGATCTAAGCAAAGACCAAAAGGTTAGACTAGAATCCGTGATTCATTCGTTTCCTTCGTTTGAAAGGGAAGGATTAGGACGTACGAAAGCTATCCAGCACACGATCGAAATGGTACCCGATAGATCAGTTAAGCAACGCCATTGGCCGATTTCACCCGCGAAGGAAAAGTTACGAAGTGGACGAAGTGGAGAAATTGCTGGCCTTAGACGTGATCGAGGAATCGAATAGTTCCTGGAGTAGCAATTGCGTTTTAGTTAAGAAAGGTACGAAAAACCGATTATGTTTAGATTCCCGAGAAATTAATAAGAACACTCGCAAAGATGCCTACCCTTTACCACACATTGATGGCATTCTTAGTAGATTATCACCAGCCAAATACATAACGGGACTTGACATGAAACACGCATACTGGTAGATTCCTTTGGAAGAAAAATCTCGGCACTATACAGCTTTTACCTTTCCCAATGGGCCGCTTTACCAGTATAAGGTAATGCCGTTTGGCCTAACTAATGCCGCTCAGACGTTGTGCCGACTTATGGATCAGGTGATACACACCTCAGGAATCGGGTTTTTGTCTATTTGGACGATTTACTGGTGCTCTCAGATGACTTCGATTCACACTTGGTGCTGTTACAAGAGGTAGCGATGCATTTGCGTAAGGCCAATCTCACGATTAATATAGCCAAGTCAAACTTTTGTATACGGGAGATTAAATATCTGGGATTCATAATAGGTTATGGTAAGTTAAAGACAAGTCCGGGGAAAAATAAAATCCATAATGGAGTTCCCGATCCCAAAAACCCTGAAACAGATAAGGAGATTTCTAGGACTTTCTGGATGGTACAGACGCTTTGTCGATAACTATGCCACCGTCAGCTACCCCTTAACGGAACTACTAAAAAAGCATCAACCACTTAAGTGGAGCGCATCAGCCGAAGAAGCTTTCAATAAACTCAAATCCTGCTTAACATCTGCTCCAATCCTAGCCACCCCCGATTTTAAGAAACCCTTTTTGTTAGTATGTGACGCAAGCACTTTTGGCTTGGGCTGCTTACTAGCTCAATTAAACGAGGAAGGGATAGAGTTACCTATAGCTTTTATGTCCGAGAAACTTTCCAAGGCGCAACGAAACTATTCGGTCACCGAACTCGAGTGCTTGGCAGTGATTAAAGGAATAATGAAGTTTAGAGCTTACGTAGAAGGACAGGATTTCCAAGTTATAACGGATCAGGCGTCCCTACAATGGCTTATGAGGCAAAAAGATTTGTCAGGTCGCTTGGCCCGCTGGGCTATAAAATTACAGGGATTTAATTTTCAAATATCACAACGGAAAGGGTCCGAAAACGTAGTGGCCGACGCGTTGTCACGCCAAGATGAACCCGAGGTAAGAGAGTTGAACGGCAACGGACCCATAGTCGACCTTGCTTCTACAGAGTTTAAATCGAAAGAATACATGGATCTAATATAACACATAAGGCTTAATCAACTTAAGTTACCCGATTTGAAGGTTGACGATAATTTGGTGTATAAAAGAACCGAACCATCTTCAGGGGACGCGATAGCAGATAAACAAACTTGGAAGCTTTGGATTACATCAGGCCTTACCAGCGATATAATTTCCAGGGCTCATGACCCCCCAGACGCTTCCCACAGTGGTATTGGGAAAACCGTTGAAAAAGTAAAAAGGTACTTGTTTTGGCCAAAAATGGTTACACAAATAGGATCCTATGTATAACAATGCGACGTTTCTGACTTCCTAGAAAATATGTTATTTAGTACTTTCGGGGTCCCTGAGACTATACTCACCGATAATGGTTCGCAGTTTGTCGCTGGGAATTTCAAGTCATTTGAACCAGTACACTGCAATATACTCACCGCAAGCCAATGCCAGTGAACGGTTAAACCGATCCGTGTTAGCGGCTATAAGAGCGTACGTCGGCAAAGATCATACTAATTGGGACAGCAAGTTACCTGAAATTAGTGCAGCGTTACGAGCCAATATCCATAGAAGCACAGGGTATTCGCCGTATTTTTTTGCATTTGGGCAGAATATGATTCTTAACGGAAAGGATTATGAACTACTCAGACGACTAAATCTCCTATCGGATGACACCAGAGTCAAATATCCAGATGTAGTACAAGTATGTCGACAAGCCGCTCAGAAAAAGGTAGCTGAATCACACGAGCAGAATGCGAGGACATACAACTTACGTAGCCGGGTCCGTCAACTTAAAGTTGGAGACGTCGTATATGCCCGGAATTTTTTTCAGAGCAACGATTTAAAAAAGTTCAGCGCTAAACTGGCACCTGTGTTTATATCAGCCAAGGTTATTCGCCGAGTATGGACAATGTATTACCAATTAGCTAGCGAAGATAAGAAAAACTTAGGAGTCTATCACTTAAAAGATATTCAGCTTAAACCTTAGTAAATGGCCTTCTTCAGTTTAAGTCTCATTGTAAGATCAATTACGTCTTCAACTGTGGTGTAGGGAATTTAGGGAAAGTGTATGGAACATCACGGATAAGCACAGTTTTCTTTTGGTAATGCTTAAAAGTGCAGATACATACTAACTCCGAAAGTGGATCGTAAGCTGCAAGCTTTCCGAAAAGCTTTCTAAAGAGAGTCGGCGCGCAGCGCACGCATTAAGGTGAAAGACGTCACGTTTACCTTGACCCAAGAGAGTAGCGTAGCGTAGGGAGAACATAGATTAAAAGCTTGACCAAAATTTCGCTCAATTGGGCGAAAGATCATCCGATTATGCAGTTAAAGTTCCTAAGATTATCCGATTATGCAGTTAAAGTTTCCAAATATCATCCGATCTTCGAGCTTTTGGTTAGGTACCGCTGAACTTGCAGAAGTTGGCTGGAGTTATTGACTGAGAATCGATTGATTTAAGCGGACGTATTGGTGCTATACTCGTGAATAATAAATATATATACATATATATATATTTAGCAAACGAACAGTTCTGGCATCTACGCCATACCTCTTGAGCTGAGTTTCAATTAAGACCGAGAATCAGGAGAATTACCCAGGAAAGCAGTGTAAAAAAACCTAGCTGGTATGTCCGTGATTAATTTGGAAAGTGTTCGTGGTAATATATATAGTGACATATCTATAGTCCATGCTCCGCATACCCTGGTCTATGTCTATTACCCTGCACCCACAATACTATAAACAATCCGACACCCTCAGCTTCGAACCCCCATAAACAATCTCACGCTCGAAATGGACCACGCGTAGCCGATTGCAGGCAATGTAAACAAACACCCTAAGCTAGAAGTTGAACATAAAACAATAGATGCCGCACTAGAATCACGCCACTCTTCAGAGATCAGTTACTAATCGATTCTCAAGAACCGCGCCATCCTAGCTGACCAATCAGAGGCCATATTCTCAGCCACCCCCAAGTAATGCAACACCGATCATACGCAGCGGAAGCCTTTCATCAAAAGCTGCCTTTCCCACATATCGATCGAGTCACGTACTCCATTTCCGAAGCCGAAGTCGAAGCCAACGCCTCCGAATCCAAATCCGAATCCCAAACCGAGCATCATAATATAAATAGTCTACATCTAAGAAGGCAAGGCAGTTCTGTTCAAGACAAACGTCAATCGCGACACCGTCGGAGAATTCAACCAAGTTAATTCCATTCAAGACATCGGACCTCAGTCATCGTCGGGGAAATAACTAACCATTGTACGCTAAGTTTAAGTGAAAGAATAAAACCTTTTTTAAAACTTAAACTCAAGTGTCGCAAATTTAACTGGCGCAGTCGGTAGGATCTCAGTTAAAAGTGAATCCTTTTTTTAAGACGATCAATTGGCGTAGTGACAGTTACAGTGCGTAATAACCTACAGTGATCAGAAAAAAAGTAACGCTTATACTAAAGAGATTCGCCAAAGAATCTACACACGATTCAAACTCAATTAATATTAGAAAAAATAAATAAATAAAAAGAAATCAACATGCCGCTAACAGAAACACACCTGAACCAAGCCTTGAAGTCAATCAGGAAAATTCCACCATACGACGGAGGCCAAGAACGTCTAAGATTGTACCCAACAGAAGACCTCCGGCAACAAAGCATCATGTACGGAGCCACTGAGGGTCAACTGTGCGGACGAGCACAACTTTTATCACAAAGCCTTCAACCCAACACCTGGAGTAATCTAAATGCAGCCCTAATCAGCAAATTCAACAACCGCACTCCATACAAGACGCTACTACAACAATTACACGGTACCAAATTCAATGGGAGTATTCGTAAGTTCATAGAGGAACTAGAAATTAAGTCAAATGTTATAGTAAGTAAACTAAATCTGGAAACTAGCGCAGAAAATAAGACAATCTTTAAAAACGCTCTAGAAAATGCCACCAGACATACCATAGAAGATGCTCTACCCAATAGACTGTTCATCATTTTAGCAAAGAAAGACATTTCTACTATGGCTAAACTAGAAAAATCAGCTCAAGAGTTAGGAATCTACGAAAATTTCGTAAATGATAACAAGAATCACGAACACTCAAGGAACGGAAATAACAATCGTAGGAATGTTGGAACTTATTACCCTCGCTATAGTAGTAACGATTATAGCAATCAAAACCCAAGTACTTCCAGAAATAATCATGTATCGAATCGAAATAATTCAGGAAATAATGCCGTAAATAATAATGGATTATTTAACGAATTTAGAAATTTCTTAAACCAAGGCAGAGTACAGAATCCCACTAACTATCAAATCAATCAGACTCAGGCAGGTAGCAGTGCACCGAATCAGCCAGTCAAACGATCTAGGGAAAGCCAAAGTGGACATATGAAAATGGATGTAAATTTTCAGCAGAGGGCCTCGGAAGAAATCGAGGAAGACCATATATAGAAATAATAGTAAATAACAAAAAATTAAGAGGTATAGCAGACTCGGGATCGTCAATAAATATAATAAAAGAAAAGTATACAGATTCCAAAGTCGATAGCGACAACCTCACCGTCCATACCATCAATGGACCCGTCCGTCTGACTCAGAGCATTACACGTAATGCAATCAAAAACTGTCCGACAAATCAAAAATTGTATATTCATAATTTTTCTGAAAATTATGACATACTCTTAGGCAGAGAATATTTGATGGCCAGCAAAGCCGTCATCGATTACCGAAATGAAACGGTAACGTTAGGAGAAAGGTCATACCCAATCATCCAAAGTGGAGAAGCAATTGCCGACGGCAAGACCGCACACAAAGGTGATAAGCCATCTTCAAAGGAAGATATAACTACACCTAAGTGCCTTGACCCATCTCCTGAAGGAGAGCAATACTTCGCTTCCGCATTAGAGAATGAATTAAGGGAATGCAACCAGCTAAGGTTGGAACATTTAAATGACGAAGAAAAGGATAAACTAAAGAAGTTTCTCCATGAATTTAAGGACGTGCAATATAAAGAAGGTGACATTTTGACCTTCACTAGTACTATAAAGCACGAAATTAAAACCCATCACGAAGATCCTGTATATCGTCGACCATATAAATATGCTCAAATACACGATCAAGAAGTGACTCAACAAATCAAAGATATGATTAGACAGGGAATCATTCGTAAGTCGAATTCTCCCTATTGCGCACCCATTGCTATGATACCAAAGAAAATAGATGCTTCAGAAAAGCAGAAATATCGTATGGTAGTAGATTATAGAAGTCTGAACGAGGTGACAATCAAGGAAAAATTTCTTACACCCAGAATGGACGAAATACTAGATAAACTAGGTAGGTGCCAATATTTCACAACAATCGATTTAGCTAAGGGATTCCATCAAATTCCTATGTAACCTAGCTCAATCCCAAAAACAGATTTCTCCACGAAGCATGGTCATTACGAGTTCACTCGTATGCCTTTTGGGCTAACCACTGCCCCCGCCACATTTCAAAGATGCATGAACAATCTGTTAGAAGATTTAATTTTCAAAGATTGCCTTGTGTATCTAGACGACATCATTATCTATTCCACATCATTGGAAGAACATTTGTTGTCTCTTAAAAAGTTGAGAGATGCAAACCTCAAACTTCAAATGGATAAGTGTGAATTCCTGAAGAAAGAAACGGAATTCCTAGGCAATGTAGTAACAACTAACGGCATAGTTCCTAATCCAAAGAAAATATCCGCCATAATAAACTTCCCAATACCCAATACAACCACAAAAATAAAATCATTCATAGGTTTATGTGGATTTTACAGGAAATTCATTCCCAATTTCGCTAATATAGCAAAACCAATGACACTCAAATTAAAGAAACGAGCAGTCATAGACCCAACCGAGGAAAAATACGTCGAGGCCTTCGAAAAGTTGAAAGTACTTATCACCTCAGACCCCATCCTCGCATTCCCAGATTTCAACAAAATGTTCACGGTAACAACCGATGCAAGTAACATTGCATTAGGAGCAGTGCTGTCGCAAGACCACAAACCAATTTGCTATGCAAGTAGAACCTTAAACGAACATAAAATCAATTATTCAGCAATAGAAAAGGAATCAAAAAAAATTCGTTCTCTTTCGTAGTGATCAGACGTGTTTTTGTTTTGCGCTCCGCATTTTTTCCTTTTGTTTTGAATAAACAGCCGGTTACTAACTAAATTCTAATTATAATTCCTAACCAGACAACAAACTGGAAACCCATTCTATTACGCGAGTGCATGCCTTTTGATTTGTGTTAAAACATTATTTAACTTTTTATTTTTCGCCGTCGGCTTGTGTTTGTGTTGTTGCAGTGAGTGAGTATTGCATTGCAGTCCGCTCTCGTCTGGTAGCTTTTGTTTTTTTATCACTCTCTCGCTATCACCTCAACTTCAATAACTGTTCTTTCTCTCTCGCTCTTTAAACTTTCTGAGCAATAGCGCTCTCTGTTTAGTAGCTCTTGCTATAACCGCTCTCCACTCTGCTCTCTTTTTTTTTCTTACCAATTCCGCTTTGAGCGTTGTCTGGCACATTGGTCTGATACCAATTTGTTTTGTAAATTTTAATTTTTTTTCGTAAATTTTCTTAAGAAAATATTTAAATAATAAAAATGGAATTCGCTGTGGTCTGCGCCAAAAAAACCTGCAAGAAGCAGATCACTCACGATCAGCCGAATGTTCCCTGCTGGCTCTGCGACTGCGTAGTCCACGCAAAATGCGCGGGATTTTCTGGCCTCGTGAGTGATGCTATAGCCAAACGTAATAGCTTGCATTACAGTTGCGAGGCATGCCGTGCGGTGGAGAAGGACATGGTATCTTTCATGAGGCAGACGCGGAGTGGCTTTAAGGAGCTGACCGTTGGTTTCAAAAACCAATACGATCGGCTCCTAGCCATGGAGGTTCAGTTTAGCGGTTTAAAACTGCTGAATGAGTCTTCGAGGCGCAAAAAGGTCACTCCGCGGGACCTGCAAGTGCCAACCGTCACTCAGCCGTGCGCCGCCGAAAAACTGACTCCGACCACTCCAAGTGTGCAGCAGTTGATCTCGTTTGCCACTCCAAAGGCAACGACAGCTGCTGGCGATGCAGATTCGGTAGCCGAATTCATCGCCTCGGAGAATGTGCAGCCAAGTACGTCTGCAGTGTCCGTATCCGTGGTGTCCGCAAGCGCACTAGTTGTCCCGTCTATCCCGATCCCACCAGTAAATAGACGTTCCGGACCTCCGGATATTGCCACAGGTCTAGTACCTGTGGTGACTAAACCACTGGTGGGAGTCCCACCAAAACGACAAGTTTTTGTTTCACGGCTGGCCCCTGACCTCACATCTAATGATGTAATTGCTTTTATTCTCTTATGCCAGGGAGATAGCCTCGTTTAAGATAAGCATCTCCCCAACTCAATTTGACACCACTTGCTCCACCAAATTTTGGCCGGAGCATTTGGTGGTGAAGGAGTTTAAGGCTAAGAAGAAGAATAGGCCCCCCATATCCCTTCCAAATCTTTCCAGTGTGCCACCCTCAACCTCAACTTCCCGTCTTGCTTCAACCTTTCCAAAAAACTAACTTCTCTTTTAGTAACCTATCAGAATGTAAGAGGCTTGCGTAGTAAGCTCAGCATTCTTTTCCGGGATAGTGTTGCATTTGCTTCCCACGTTATTGTGTTTACTGAAACCTGGTTAAAGCCGGACATTCTTAGTTCCGAGGTTTTGGCAGGTCGGTACACAACTTTTAGAAAGGACCGTTCGTCTCGACGTGCAGGAGGGGTTCTAATTGCAGTGGACTCTTACTTCACGTCAGAACACTTCACAGTCCAAGTTCAACAGGAACTGGAATTCCTGTGTGTAAAACTGATTCTTCCCGCTTTCGCTATATTCATTACTTGCTCGTATATCCCACCTTCTTCGGATATTTCAATTTATGAGCAGCACTTGTCCGCTTTAACCGCTGTTGCTTCCTCGCTATCTGATAAAGATCGTATGATAGTTCTTGGTGACTTCAACTTGCCAGGAACTGTTTGGTCTTCGGTAAACGAGTCTAGTATCCTAGTGCCCATGTCACGACATGACTTTGTTGACGGCTTGCTTGACCTGTCCCTGTCTCAAGTCAATCATGTGAAAAATTCCTTGGGTCGATTGCTTGATCTATGCTTTGTATCGGATCCGACCATAGTGTTGTTAACCCGAGCCCTTCCGCTCACTATACCTGAAGACGCCTACCACCCTACTTTCGAGGTGTCGCTAGACATAGGACCAACTGTATTGGATCGGTCGAGTAGACTACCTGAACGTGTCCGCTGCTTTCGTAAAGCCGAGTTTGCGAAGCTTAATAACCTAATTAGGGATTTTGATTGGTCCGCTTTGTACTTGTGCACTGATGTCACAAAAGGCACAAACATTTTTTACAATGCTCTTGGCACATTTTTTGATTCTTGTGTCCCGCTTTCTTGTCCGATTAGATCTGGAAAACCCCCTTGGTTTACCAAAGAGTTATCCAGTCTAAAAAACTTAAAATCAAGACTTTATAAAAAATTTCAAGAAGTGGGTTCTCTTACTTCTCACTCTCGCTATGTAATAGCTCGGTCAAACTTTTCAGTTCTTAATGCTCAATGCTACAAGAACTACCTATCTCGTTGCAGGATACGTTTTTCTCAGGACCCTAAACAGTTTTACTGCTTCGTAAACAGTAAGCGTAGAACGTCCGCACACCCATCCTCGCTATCATTTTGTAATACGTCGGCAAATAATGATCAGGCAATTGCCGATCTTTTTGCCCAGTTTTTCCAAACCACCTATTCTGAGGAACGCTACTCTGGTCAACCGTACCCATACGGATTACCGAGGTCGAACGGCATTTTCAGTCCCTTGTTAAATGAATATTCCCTACTTCAAGATCTTCGACTAGTTAAGCCGGTGTTTTCACCGGGTCCAGACGGGGTTCCAGGTTGTGTACTCAGGTACTGCGCCGAGGCTCTGTGTGGACCATTGCTTAAACTATTCACCCTGTCCATTGATTCCTCTTGCTTCCCCCCAATCTGGAAGGAATCGTTTATAATTCCTCTCCATAAAAAAGGTAGCAAGTCTGATGCAATAAATTATAGAGGTATAGCAAAGTTATCCGCTATTCCCAAATTGTTTGAGAAGGTTTTAACTCCGCACTTGCAACATCTCTGCAAGTCACTTATATCTCCAACTCAGCATGGATTTATAAGGCGGCGATCAACCACCACGAACTTGTTAGAGTTTACCTCTTTCATTATTAAAGGCTTTCAAGGTAACTTACAGACGGATGTTATTTACACCGACTTTAGTAAAGCATTCGACTCTGTAAACCATTCCCTTTTAGCACATAAACTTGACCTTTTAGGGTTTCCGCCCAACCTCCTGAGATGGATTTCTAGCTATCTTTGTTCTAGGTCTCAAAGAGTCCTCTTCAAAAACTCCCTCTCTTTACCAGTAAAGGTTTCTTCGGGAGTACCACAGGGCAGCCATCTAGGCCCCTTACTCTTCACACTCTTTATTAATGACTTGCCTTCAGTATTAACATACTCTTGAGTACTTATGTATGCGGATGATGTTAAACTCTGTGTCCAGTACAAGGACATTTCATTTCATTCTCGCTTGCAATCCGATCTCAATAGCTTTCAGTCATGGTGTTGTGCAAACTTGTTACACCTTAATGCCTCGAAATGCAAAGTTATGACATTTCATCGTTCTAGCCCTTTGTTGGCTCCCTACACCCTATTTGGGGGTTCTCTTGAGAGAATTACCCTGGTGGATGATCTGGGTGTTATGTTAGACCCCAAGTTAAAGTTTTCCGAACACATTTCTACCATGGTAAATAAGGCCATGGGCGTGCTTGGGTTTATAAAGAGGTGGTCAAAGGAATTTGACGACCCCTATATAACAAAGACTCTCTATACCTCGCTTGTTCGTCCGATCTTAGAATACGGCTCCTGTGTATGGTGCCCTCAGTACAAAGTACACCAGGACCGTATAGAATCAGTACAGAAAAACTTTTTACTCTTTGCTCTGCGGGGCCTTAACTGGGATGCGGGTGTAAGACTCCCATCTAACTCTAGTAGACTACTATTAGTAAACCTCCCATCCTTAGTTAACCGTAGAAAAATGCTTGGTGTGATATTTATGCACAACTTGATCAGGGGTGACATAGACAGCCCTGATCTGTTGAGCCGCATAAACTTCACGATTCCTATTAGACTGACTAGAAATTTTATACAGTTGTTCCTTCCACTTTGTAGATCGAATTATTCCTTGCATGAACCGTTTAGGGTCTTATGCTCGGATTATAATTCCCTCTACCATATTATATCCACCACTAATACTCTTCCTCTTATTAAATTATTAATCCTTACACACCTTTCTTTTAATTAATAACTGTAGTGGTATTTGTATTTTGATTGCATGCTTAGTTTCTTAGTAAGTTTAGTGCTAATTTTCCTCGAATGTTAGTATAATAGCTATCTTTCTTGCATGTTCGCGTTTGGTTCGGCTACGCACCGCGCGTCATGCGGCAGCGCCCCTCGGTCGGTTGGGCGGGAGGAGGGCTGCGTTTTGCCTAGGATCCGCGCGTAACAGCCTTTTGCTGGTGTCACACGGGCCACTTGACGGTGCAGTAACTGCATCGCCTCTTGAAAGATGCAGTCATTGCATGTCAACGTCCAAGAAAAAAAAAAAAACAAAAAAAAAAAATTACTAGCTATTGTTTGGGCAACTAATTATTTCAGATCATACCTGTTTGGTAGAACGTTTGAGATATTAAGTGATCATAAACCCTTGATTTGGTTGAATAACCTCAAGGAACCAAATATGAAGCTACAACGATGGAAGATCAAATTAAATGAATTTGACTTCAAAATAAAATATTTACCAGGAAAGGAGAACCATGTAGCCGATGCGCTATCAAGAGTAAAGATTAACGAAAACCTACTCTGGGAAAGCATTAATAGTGATTGTGCAACGGTCCATAGCGCGCAAGAAGATAATTGTTCTGGCCAGCCGCTGAAGAATAACCGTAACTTTAACATTATTATTGTATGATCAGAGAGAGCCGCCTATGTTGTAAAACGTTGACGTTCTGCAGAGCTGTTGCGCTCTCCCGCTAAAGGGGCTCTCTGCCGCCGCCACTTCGGAAACTACTTTGATCTGCTGCCGCCACTTCGGCAATCACTTTGATCTAACGCCGTCGTCTATAGTTTAGTTCTATGCTAACCCCTCTGCGCATTGGTTGCATATCGATCTCGCATAAATTTTATCTGGCAATAGCAAGTAATCGGCTTCCGCTAAGCCACCAAGATTAAATACGAATTATAAAGTTTAACCCAAAATATCTTTTCATTTTTGAAACAAATAGGTGCCAAAAAAGCTTGGCATCTCAAACATTGGTGACCCCCGACGTGATATAAAACCATTGCTTAATCGCGTTCCGTTAAAACACTTATAATTTATACAATATTTTGTTGTTGAGTAGTTTAACTACCAACAAATACATTTGGGTGCACGTTGAAAAACAGTTTAAAGTGAAAATTCAGTGAGAGTGCGGCTGGAATATTTATAGACAAATTCCGGTACTTTAAGAGTCGAATCTCTCATTCTCTGCGCAGCTGCAGCCGCGGTTCTTGACTTTTCGTGACTTGCATTCTCGCTCTCGCGTCTATACATCGTCGCTTAAGCGGTATTTCATTTTCCGTTGTTGTGTCGAATTGCACAACGGTTAACATGGACAACGATCCGAATACAGGCGCGGGCGGAAATATTGTGGTGGCTGATTCCAGACTGAGTCTGTATAAGCGTAAAAGTCAGTCATTATATGATCGATTGCACAGGCTTGGCGAATCCTTCGCGGGGAATAAAATCGATAAGCTGACCGCCGCGGAAGTCGAGGTGCGCCTTGATATGTTGGCAGAAATTCGAGAGGAATTTAATAAGGCCCATAATGAATTGGAGGCTCTCGATCAAAACGAGATTGGGAGTGAGCTGCGCGAAATCTTCGATACTCTTTTCATATCGTTGAAAGCTGAGTTGCTGGCTGCTGTTGAAGTAAGCCAGTCACACGCCGCTGCCCATTCTACGACTCTGCCAAGCCATTCCGGACATAGTACCATCATCATGGCTCACAAACAGCGACTTCCTGAGCTGAAGGTGCCTAAGTTTTCTGGTGGATACGTCGAGCTCTCGGATTTTATGGCAATGTTCAAATCGGTGATTGAAGCGGATGCGGATCTCAGTGACATCGAGAAATTCCAGCACCTTCGCTCTTGCCTCGCTGATGCGGCTTTGGATTCGGTTCGATCGTTGGAGCTCTCCAGTGCCAATTATCGTACGGCTCTGGATATGCTTAATAAACGCTTTAATAACAAAAGACTTGTTTTCCAGGCACACATCAAGAAGATTCTTGGGATAAAGAGGGTAGACTCGCCTTCTGCTAAAAGGCTTCGGGAGTTTTCGGATGCAGTCAATTTACACATGCGAGCGTTGCAGACATTGGGAACTGCTGAGGAGATTTCAGGATTCATGGTCATCAACATGCTGCTGCAGAAGTTGGATTCGAAGACGGAAACCAAATGGGAGGAGCACACATCGTCGGATGCTATACGTACCGCAGAGGAATTCTTCGAATTCTTGCAGCAACGCTGCCAGAAAATGGAGCGATTGGAATATGCTACAGCGACACACGCTAGTAGCGATCAGGTGGGAAAAAACCATTCCTATACGCAGGTTAAGAAAACGTTTGTAGCTTCCAACTCTTCCGCCGACCCGTCTGTATGCGTCTTTTGCCACTCAGCGGGCCATGGAATATACTCGTGCAAGATATTCGGAAATCTTCGGAAAGTGAAGAAGCTTTCCCTCTGCTTCAATTGCCTAAAACCGGGGCACCGGACCCTCGCATGCAATAGTGGAAAATGTCGAGTATGCGGCGGTAGGCATCATAGTTTGTTGCACTTCGATAGTATACAGCCCACAACACAATGCTGCCCAGGTATTACTCCTCCCGATCTGGCCGTTCAACCGGACACTCTTTCCGTTGCTTAAAATTCTGCTAGCAGCTCGTCTCTACCTTCGTCTACCTCTCTTGCTGCCCAAGGTCTTCACTCTGATGTCGTGCTTCTGGCTACAGCCGTGGTTCTCGTGAAGAATCGGTCTGGCGTTTTAGTTCCTTGTCGTGCCATCTTAGATTCAGGATCGCAGCTGCATCTCGTCACATCCAGGTTCGCCCAGCAGCTTCAGCTTAGGAGAACTCAAGCGTTTTTTATGATCTCCTCTGCGTAGGGCAAATCAAACTCACCGATGGACTGCCTCTTCTGCAGAAGACCCGGCTTGGGTGGATCGTATCTGGCGGTGGACAGAAGGTTGATACCTTCTCGGCGCTTTTGGCCACGCACAATTGTCCAGATTCGATAGCTGAGATGGAAGCAAGGTTGGATAAAACTCTTCGTATGTTTTGGGAAGTCGAGAATTGTGTGGAGGCTGGGTTGAATACCAAAGAAGAAGACGATTGTGAAGCACATTTCGTAAGCCACCTTTCACGGTTGCCATCCGGGGAGTATGCAGTTCGTCTGCCGCTAAATAACAATACTGATCGTTTAGGAGAATCTTATGCTCAGGCTTATCGACGGTTCATCAGTCTGGAGCGAAAACTGGATCGTAATCCTACACTCAAGGAGCGGTATTCCGCCTTTATGAGGGAGTACATTGATTTGCATCATATGCACCAAGTCAACCCTGATTCCCGTAGCCTCTGCAAATATTTCTTGCCTCATCACTGTGTCCTAAAGGAGGACAGTACGACGACAAAACTCCGTGTCGTTTTCGATGGATCCGCAGCTACATCAACTGGATATTCTCTAAATGATGTGATGATGACAGGCCCTGTTATTCAACCTGCATTGTTTAGCATATTGATTCGCTTTCGAACATATCCAGTCGCTCTCACTGGGGACATTTGTAAAATGTACCGCTGCGTACGAGTGTCTCCACCCGACAATTTGTATCAGTGCATCCTATGGCGAGATTCCACGAAGAACCAAGCGAGGAAATGAGATCCAAGAAATGCTTGCCAAACTATTTCTCAAGTCCATCCAAGTTAAATGCAACGTTGAGGGCAGGCTTTCATCCCAATCCAAAATTCCTCTCCAAAGCTGCTGAAGGAAGATTTTGCACCTAACAATGACTGGATTTATCAATCCAAGAGGGTCGTAGAACCGCGCCAGCTTAGAATCATATGGCGCTTGCGTGTATGTCGTGTCCAGGGAAGCCCAGTCTTCGAGCCACGTTTTGCGCTCAAAGTCGCGAGTGGCGCCGCTAAAGACTATATCGATTCCTAAGCTGGAATTAAGTGAAGCCCATTTGCTTGCGAAAATCATGCAGAATGTAAAGGACATGGGAATCTTTACAGGTCGGTTCTATTGCTGGTCGGATTCGTCAACAGCATTATCTTGGATTAGGGACGAGCCAGCTAAATTTCAAGTTTTCGTGGCAAATCGAGTGGCATCAATTCAGGAGTTGACGGCAGCCATGGAATGGCGCTATGTTCCCACATCTTTAAATCCTGCTGATATTCTCTCGAGAGGCTCGCTTCCCAACCATCTTATCCAGTCAGAGCTATTGTCTCACGGCCCATCCTTTTTGCTAGGCTCCAAGGATAAGTGGCCTGTATCTCCATCTAACAACATAGCAACTTTGGAGCTTCGCAAGAGAGGATTGCTAATCACGTCTCCACATGCCTATCTCACGTCCGGATGCAAATTTGCGAATTCATTCTTTCGCATGCAGCGCAAATTCGCCTACATGCATAAATTTATACATCGTCTTAGGCATCCAGGACTCACCGTTTCTGATATTCGGCAAGGAACGCATCTTCTAATTCGACACATTCAGCTGGCAAATTTGTGGATGGACATAAAGGAGATTCGGCGCAATGGTCAAGTCATGAAATACAGTTCTATTAGTTCGCTCAACCCGTTCATCGTTCATCTGGACTACTTAGAGTTGGAGGTCGTCTTGGCAACTCATCGCTAGGATTTGACGCTCAGCACCCGCTCATTCTGCCAAAGGGACATTCCATTACCTTTGCGCTGATAAGATATTATCATGAAAGAAACCTCCATGCCGGACCTCGCGCCTTGCTACCAAAAAATTCGGCTGGAATATTGGCCCATTGGAGGTGTTAAGGCAGTGTCAAGGGTCGTCAGCAGATGTGTGAGATGCTTCAGGACTAGGCCGCGCATGGTTGAACACATCATGGGAGACCTACCTAAGGAACGTTTGGAAGGATCTCGAGCTTTTGAAGTCACTGGAGTAGATTACTGTGGACCTTTTTTCTACCGATCAGAAATCCGCACAAGGCCTCCGATCAAGTGCTACATTAGCGTATTCATCTGCTTCACTTCTAAGGCTATACACATGGAGCTCGTAAAGGATTTGACCGCCGCATCGTTTCTAGGCACACCAAAGCGGTTTACTTCCACTCGAGGAAGGCCAAGTCAAATTTGGTCGGACAATGCGACAAACTTCGTTGGGGCCAAGAACGAGCTTCTGGCAGGTTGTGGGAAGCGGCCGTGAAGACCGCAAAATATCACCTGTACCGCTCAGTTGGACCATCTGTGCTTAGCTTCGACGAGCTGCGCACTCTGATCTGTCAGATCACTGCAATTGTTAACTCTCGCCCTTTGCTCCCGCTTTCAGAAATTCCTGATGATTTAGACGTTTTGACTCCTGCTCATCTGCTTTTAGGCGGCCCCCATGAGCAAATCCTCGAGCCTGACCTAACGAAGCTGAACTACAATCGTCTGGATGGCTGGCAGCGGGTCACCCAACTACAACAAATATTTTGGAGCCGTTGGCGCGAAGAGTATCTCACTCTTTTGCAAGAGCGCGCGAAGTGGCGTACCCCCGCGCAAAACATCTGCAAGAACGACCTCGTTCTGGTGAAGGACGAAAATCTTCCTCCAATGCGTTGGCCACTGGCTAGAGTGGTCGATGTCGTTTTGGGCAAGGACGGAGTGTGTCGCGTCGCTGACCTGAAGACATCCTCAGGAAACATCAGGAGGGCCGTCACTCGGCTATGTTTGCTGCCCCTTAAGGAATCTGTTGAGAGACTAGCTCCCAACGGGGGGAGTATGTTCGGGCCAGCCGCTGAAGAATAACCGTAACTTTAACATTATTATTGTATGAGCAGAGAGAGCCGCCTATGTTGTAAAACGTTGACGTTCTGCAGAGCTGCTGCGCTCTCCCGCTAAAGGGGCTCTCTGCCGCCGCCACTTCGGCAACTACTTTGATCTGCCGCCGCCACTTCGGCAATCACTTTGATTTAACGCCGTCGTCTATAGTTTAGTTCTATGCTAACCCCTATGGTTAGCTATCTCTTTTCATTTTTGAAACACATAGGTGCCAAAAAAGCTTGGCATCTCAAACAATAATACAAATTATATTCCACTTACAGAGCGACCAATCAATTACTATAATAGGCAAATAGAACTGAATAAAGTTAGGAAGATCAATCATTAGAATAACGATAGAATCGACTTTGAAGTAGACACACGCTACAAGAATGCACCCCTAGTTAAAACAAAAACAACCAACCCGTTCAAAAGAACAGGGGAAATTAGGCAGGTAGACGAAAAGCACTTTGAAGAGAAAAATAGAGGGAGGAAAATCACCTACTATAAAACGAAATTCAAAAGAAAGAACAAATCTAATAAAAGTAAATATGATAATTGCAGAGTACACGAATAGAGTACTAGGAATCCGGAGCTACAACATGATTAAGATTATAATCATACTAATGTTAACCGTCCTACAGTCTACCGGACAGAATATAGAGATAGATCCCATCAACTCAAGGAATGGATATCTCATATTCAAAACAAATACCATTAACATACCCATTAATTATGAATATCATTATTTATCAATTAATATAACAAGAACAGATGAAACATATCAGAGTTTACTAGACCAGGCAACCCAATTTAATAGTTTAATAACGTAATCCAAGTTCAATATTTAGTCGAGAAATTGCAACGTGAATTCAACGGCATAAAAATAGCCAAAAACAAAAGAGGCCTTATAAATGCAGTAGGCACAATTTATAAATATCTATTTGGAAAGTTAGACCAAGATGATAAAGTCGAACTAGAAGGGAAAATAGACAATCTGGCTAGCCACAGTGTTCAAGCTAACGAATTAAACTTAATAATTCAAACTGTAAATTCTGGCATAGAAGTTGTCAATAAATTAAACAAGGATAATGACAGAAATAAGCAACTAGAAATATTAATATTTAACCTTCAACATTTTACTGAGTACATAGAGGATATTGAATTAGGCATGCAGCTAACAAGATTAGGTATCTTTAATCCAAAATTATTAAGGCAGAATTACCTGAAACACATCGATTTAGAAAAATTATTAAATATCAAAACATCTACCTGGTTGAAATCAGAAACTAACGAAATACTAATAATTTCCAACATCCCACGAGAGATCACAAATATTCCTATACTTAAAATTGTCCCATATCCAGATGAAGATAATAACATCCTCACTGACCTAACGCAAAACAATTATTACGTTCTAGAAAACGAGGTATATGAGAAAGAATCAAAACGAAAAATAAATGATGAATGTTATCAGGAATAGTCAAACAAATAGAAACAAAATGTCCATACACCAAAGCACACCAAAACTTTCAAATAAGTTTCATAGCACCCCATATATTGTTAACTTGGAAAGTACCAAAAACCATATTAAATCAAGATTGCTTAAACCAAGAAATAAAAGTAGAAGGTAACGCATTAATAAAAATACATAATTGCAGTGTACAATTAAGCGAATTCTTAATATCCAACTCAATACCAGAATTTGCACAAAGCAAAAATTAAACCACTGTCTTATTTGCAAACCAAAGAAATCGTAATAGAAAATACGCGATTAAATAATGTATTACATGTAAGCTTAATACTACTATTTGTCATAATCATAATAGGATTAAGCTACAAATTGTTTAATCTAAGTAAAAGCAATAAGCCTAAAACCGACCCGCACATAGAAACATCCTTAGACGAAGACGAGGAATCCCCAGCAGGCACAGTTTTAGACGCACCTGAACTATATCCAAGGATAATCGCCTGAGGACAGGCTTAAATCTAACAATGGGGGAGTGATATATCTATAGTCTATGCTCCGCATACCCTGGTCTATGTCTATTACCCTGCACCCACAATACTATAAACAATCCGACACCCTCAGCTTCGAACCTCCATAAACAATCTCACGCTCGAAATGGACCACGCGTAGCCGATTGCAGGCAATGTAAACAAACACCCTAAGCTAGAAGTTGAACATAAAACAATAGATGCCGCGCTAGAATCCAGCCGCACTAGAATCACGACACTCTTCAGAGATCAATTACTAATCGATTCTCAAGAACCGCGCCATCCTAGCTGTCCAATCAGAGGCCATATTCTCAGCCACCCCCAAGTAATGCAACACCGATCATACGCAGCGGAAGCCTTTCATCAAAAGCCGCCTTTCCCACATATCGATCGAGTCACGTACTCTATCTCCGAAGCCGAAGTCGAAGCCAACGCCTCCGAATCCAAATCCGAATCCCAAACCGAGCATCATAATATAAATAGTCTACATCTAAGAAGGCAAGGCAGTTCTGTTGAAGACAAACGTCAATCGCGACACCGTCGGAGAATTCAACCAAGTTAATTCCATTCAAGACATCGGACCTCAGTCATCGTCGGGGAAATAACTAACCATTGTACGCTAAGTTTAAGTGAAAGTGAAATTTTAGAATAGTTTTTCTAAATAACAATACCGAAATTTCTTGGGTGACTGCAATTTTTTATTTTAATACGACGAAAGAAAAGGGGTGCGTGCGTTCGATTTCATGGATTTTTCTCGACTTCTTTTATATATTAAAAAAATTTCTTCTATGCCTACCTTACCTACGGTGGCAAAGCGGGGCGAATTCGCCAAGAGCGAGAGAGCGAGCTTTTATTGCGCTCCCGCTTTGCCCTAGCCTAACTTACACTAGACTTCATGAAATACTATCCTAATAACAATTATTATTATTCAAATGGCGCTACACCGGCCCCGTTGAAGGCCTGGAAGGCTTCAAACCATTGGCAGAAGCGCCAATTTGTGTATCGGCCTCCGGAACGTGGCTCCGCTGCTCGTCCTTAGCTCGACCACTCTGACCCTTCCGTCCTGCCCGGCGGTTGTTCCGACCACCCTTCCGAGGAGCCACTGTTGAGGGGGCAGGTTGTCCTCGGCGACGATTACTAGGTCGCCTTCCTTTATGTTTGGCTCCTCCTGGTGCCACTTGCATCTGATTTGTAATCCCAGCACATACTCCCGGGACCATCGCTGCCAGAACATTTGCCTGGCTGACGAGACAAGCCGCCATCCCTTTAAGCAGCTCAGACCCTCCTGGTCCGGGGTCCTGGGTGCTGGGGGTGCGATGAGCGGCCCGCCTGTCAGCAGGTGCCCGGGAGTCAGCGCGTCTCCGTCGCTTGGGTCTGGGCTTAGGGGTCCTAGCGGGCGCGAGTTGAGTACCGCCTCGATCCCGACCAGCACGGTCTCCAGCTCCTCTGCGGTGAGGAGAGCGCTTCCGACTGCCCGTAGGAGTAGGCCCTTGGCAGACTTCACACCGGCCTCCCAAAGTCCGCCCATGTGCGGTGCTCGAGGCGGTATGAAGGCAAACTCGCACCCGCTTCTTGACGCAAATTCGCGTATCGCGTCCGCTTCCGCCTCTATCTTCCTCCGCAGTTCGCTGAAGTGGCGACTTGCTCCGACGAAATTTGTCGCGTTGTCGCAGTTCACGCGTTGCGGACATCCTCGACGACCGACGAACCTTTGGAATGCCAACAAGAAGGAATTAGTCGTCAAATCGGAGACAATTTCTAAATGAACCGCCTTGGACGCAAAACAGACAAATAACGCTATGTAGGACTTATAAGGGGGCCTTCCACGAATTTTCAGAGTCGTATAGACTGGGCCACAAAAATCAACGCCACATACTGAAAATGGGCGGAGAGCACGGAGCCGGTGTGCGGGTAAGTTGCCCATCATTTGGGTCTGGAGTAGCGGCTTGCATTTAAAGCAACGAATACACGACCTAACTGTCGCCCTGCAGACCGCCTGAGCATTCACTATCCAAATGCGCTGTCTAAGGATACTCACGAGTGCTCGTGGGCCGGCATGAAAATTCGTTTGATGCAGATAGCGAACGTATGTCTGCACAAACTGCGAGCGTTTTGTCAATAACAAAGGAAACTTGGCATTATATGACATCGGAGCGTTAACTAGTCGCCCCCCAACTCGCAACAACGAAAAAGAGCACCATGTCCCAGCCTCTTCATGGATGAAGGGATTCAAGCGCTGAAGACTGGGGCCTAACTTGGTGCCTTTACGAACCCTTTCAATATCTTCTTGAGACTCATTTTTCTGTGTTATTTCGACTATTTTTAGAAACGCCTCGTCGTATTCTACGGATGACGGAATTTTTCCAAAGTTGAGACTTTTGTCTTTGCATTTTCGGATGAAGCGGAACACGAAAACGAACACTCTTAGCAGTTTGAGGTGTGACGAGTATCCCTCGATTACATCCACTAAGTAATTTGGCTTGGCCGCGACGGTCAGTCCGACCGATTTCTTCCGACTTTCCATCTGTATCTCTTCTTCGGAAAGCTCGAAGTGTGGATTTCTGGGCCAGCTCTCTTCTTCAAGCTTTAGGAACTCTGGTCCACCAAACCAGATCGACTGCACGATTTCCTCTACGTCACAACCTCTCGAAACTATGTCTGCTGGGTTCTGTTTTGTTGGCACATGCCGCCACGTAGCTTCACTTGACCACTCTTGAATCTCCGCTACTCGGTTCGCAACGAATGTTGACAACGACGAAGGGTGGGTTCTGATCCAATGAAGAGTAACTTCTGAATCTGACCAGAATATCATTTTATCAATTGGAACCTTGAGCAGTGATTTGATTCGATGACAAAGGTCTGCTAGAAGGTGAGCGGCACATAACTCAAGCCTTGGAAGCGTTTTCGTCTTGAGTGGCGCTACTTTCGACTTTGCAGTCAACAAGGAGACCTTGAAACCTTCTGCAGTCTTTCTACGGATATAGACGCAGGCTCCATAAGCTCTCATGGATGCGTCGGCAAAGGCATGTACTTGAATCGGTGACATGGGATCAGTATGCACAAATCGAGGTATGGTAATCTTCTCCAACTGACCCAAGGATTCTTTTAATAAGTTCCATGCTGTTTCCAAGTTCATTGGAATTGACTCATCCCAATCTAGCTTGTTGAGCCAAAGCTCCTGCAGTAGGATCTTTCCCTTAATTACTAAAGGACTTAACAAGCCAAGGGGGTCAAACAGCTTTGATGTCACCGATAAGATGTTCCGTTTAGTCGCTCGGAGACCCATAACTGACGTGTCAATTTGGAACTTAAAGACGTCTTCGTGTGGCAGCCACGATATTCCTAACGCCTTAGTTGACTCTGAGTCCGAGATCGTTATCGGTTTAACTGTGCTCTCGGATGCGGTGACCTCAGGTGAGTTCGAAAACCATTTAGTCAATTCAAACCCAGCGGTTTGAAGAACCTGAGCCACATCAGACTTAATTGTCTTTAACTCCTCTACGCAACCAGCACCAGTCAACATGTCATCGACATAGAAGTCGGAGTCGATAACTTCAGCAGCTTTAGGGAATGAGAGTTTTGCAGACTCACTCAACCTCTTCAAACACCGAATTGCCAAAAATGGGGCTGGTCCAGTCCCATATGTTACGGTGTTGAGCTGGTATATTCTCAAGGACTCAGACGGGTCTCTTCTCCACACTATGAGCTGGAATTGTCTATCCGCATCAGCGACCCAGACTTGGCGATACATCTTCTTAACATCGGCTGTCAAGGCGTACCTGTGTAGTCTGAATCGGAGCAATGTCGAATACAGCTCATCCTGTATCGTAGGACCAACCATCAATATGTCGTTCAAGGCCACCTGAGAGGACGTTTTACAAGACGCATCGAAAACGACGCGGAGCTTGGTCGACGTGCTTTGAGGCCTCAACACACACTGATGTGGAATGAAATAATGTGGAGTTTTGGGGATTGTGTTGTCTGTGGTAGACATGTGACCCAAGGAGAGGTACTCTTCCATGAACTCCAAGTACATTTTCTGCAACTCGGGGTCACGAGACAATCTTTTTTCAAGCGATAAAAACCGCCGTTTAGCCACTTCAAAGGAGTTGCCTAAGATACTGGGATCTGATTTGAACGGCAGTCTTACTTCAAACCGACCTTAAGGCACGACCTGAGTAGTCCTTCTATAATGCTTTTCACATAACTTGTGTTCAGGAGATAAAGACTTTTTAGAAGACGGCAATTCTTCCAGTGACCAAAACTTTTGTAATGTATTGTCGATGTGGATCACTGACTCTTCTCGACAACTCAAACAATTCCTAGCTTCTTGGGTGGCAGTCACCTTTGGAGTGTATCTGCCCGACACAATCCAGCCGAGAAGCGTTTTCTGCAGAGTTGGATAGTCAGGACCTTGTCGAATCTGACCAACAGATAGAAGTTCGAAAAATGTTTCTGCACCTATCAACATATCTATCTTCTGTGGCTTGAAGAAATATGGGTCTGCAAGTGGTAAGTTCTTCGGGATTTTCCAGTCACTCACGTTAAGTGTCTGATCACGGTGGTACCCCGAAATGGACCTTAGAATCCAGAAATCAACCGAAAACTCACTACCAGTAATTCGCGACTTCACCACCGTGTGTATCTTTTTCTTGACTTGTGAATTGGATTCACCAATACCAAGCATGTTGATACACGACTCCTCCCTACGGATCTGTAAGCGCTGTGCTAAGTCCTCAGTTATAAAATTGGTTTGAGACCCCGAGTCAAGCAGAGCTCGGGCCAAAACATGTTCACCATTATTTGTTCGGACGCTTACGATCGACGTAGCCAGAATAACTCTATCCATAGCTGTCGCATGGAGAGCATGCGAAGTGGAAGGTTGATTCTGATTGGGAGGAGGAGAAGAATTCTCTGGGGGTGATGGTAACGCTAGAGTTTTATTCGCCACTGTGTACCTATGCAATAAGGTATGGTGTGAGCAGCCACACACTCGACACTTCTTAGCTTTGCATCGTACTACAGAGTGGCCTGGCTGCAGACAATTGATGCACAAGGATGCAGTTTTTGCGAATTCGAACCTTTGCATTACAGCTAGCCGACCAAATGGACTGCAATCTGTCAACAAATGGCCTTTCGCATTGCAGTAGCTGCATTGTTGATTTTTGGTATTCGCGGTGGAACACGCGAATGAGCTCCGATTATGCGGCTTGCTTGGCACAGCTTTCTGCTCCTGCTTTGGTTTGTCCGAATTTTCGGCCGAAAGATGCTGATGTCTGCGATTAAGCAACTTTTCACAGTCCGTCCAAAGTGGCAGTTTGTCATAATCGAGCTGTTCTTCCCATTTCTCTTTGGTCACCGGATCGACTCTGCTCAAGACGAGATGAATAATCATCGCATTCGAGATCTTTATATCATCGCCTATCGACAACAACGAACCATATATGGATGAGGCGGTATCGTTTTAAGCTAGTCATTGCTTTTTCGTAGTTGGTCTCGGTTACTTGGAAAGCCCTAACTGTTCCCAACGCTTCACCGGAGAGACACGAAAGCAAATGGTGAACTTTTCGATAATTGGAATGCTTTGGTCATTGTGAACTAGAGTCTCAAATAAACCTATGAAGTTTTTAAAGTCCGAAAAGTTGCCGCTGAACTGCGGCAGAGCTAACTTCGGAAGGCGAGCACGAGTTGGGCCACCATAAGCTGGTACTGCCGGTATTGTCTCATCAGCTGTCTTTAATGCGCAAATGAGAGACATTAATTTTGCCTTTGTGACAATTGAGAGTTCTTCCAACTCGACTCCAAATTCATCGTCAATTTCTATATCTTCAATCTTCTCTTGAAGTTCGCGTGCCGTGTCAATGCTACGCATCAGCGTTTCGAGTCTGCACTCGAGCTCCGTCAATACCAGCGGAATATCCCCCGCTTCTAAACGGTCCGCTAATAAACGAATGCCTTTAACACGGCAACTGCGCTTTTTCTTCAGCTCTTCAAGGACGATATTGTTGGCTTTTGAGGTCATATTGATTCTCAATACAAGCAACTGAAGGCGAAAGATCGTTTCTAATAATCGTATTTAATGCCGAGGCACTCAATGAAATAATGGGTAATTGTACCCAAACGAGGTGAAAAACCAATATACCCGAAAAATTTAGGGTAGAGCGTCGCTTGGCTGGCGCGTACACGAAAACCACACAAGAATACCAACGAACTGCACTGGTGACAAGCGAAAACGAAAAATTTCACCGCTGCAGTTCTGAAGAATGAATGTTGTGTATACGTATGCACCGACAACGATCGACGCTAAATTGATTTGCGAGGCACGACTTTGTCTTAATTGATAGTTGGATCCTACTGACACCAAACGAATATACCCGACGAAAACAGGGTAGCGCGTCACTTGGTGTTTGGTTTGGATCAAGCGCGCCAAACAAAAGAACAACGATAAGCAACGGTGAAGAGCGAAAGCGAGACGAAAAAATTCACCGCTGCAGCTGCGTATTGGTATGCGTGCTTGGCCAACGACCCAACTATACATATATTTGACACAACGAAAACGAGAAAGGGGAAAGGGGCGACAGCGATTGCAGTTAAAATGAGTTATATGTGTAGTTATTGCGTCCAAGAGGGTTAGATGTACATATGTATATATATATGTATTAATATATATACTCAACTCTATCTGGTCTGATGAGCTCGTGAGGTGGCTCAAAGGGGGCCTAGCTGAGGCCACCGGACGCAGGTTGCGGATAGCGAACGACCTACCTATATACAGGTCATATAGGTAGGTCAGCTGCGAATAATCGGACATCCCTAGGGAGAGTACCGAAAATAAGCAGCCCCGGACAGCCAGCGGGTGTTCGCGAAGTAGCAACACTGACGATGCGCTTGTGGTGCCGCCTCGTATAAGTAGCTCACACACTCCCCTATCCCTACACACTACCTACCCACATCCCAACCCCCCACATTCAGCTCACACCGGGCCGGACTAAGAGTGTTATTCGACCCGTGCCGAGAGTCAGCCTGGCTGGGGGCCCGGTATATAAAACTAGCCCAGTCGTTAACGGAGAGCTCAGGGACTTGGCAGCCCCCTGTTTTAAGTATGCCTTATCCGGGCAACGTGGATCTCTGCCCGGACGGACCGTACCCCTTCTCTGCAGCTCGTGGGAATAGAATGGAAGAATTTAAAAACAAAACAAAATGAGTCTGGCACTCCCCAAATGCCAACAGGGAGCAATCCCAAACAGGGGAAGGCAGCGGCCCAAAGGCCTGGCCCGACCCGCAAATCAGCAGGGAAAACCTGCGCGGCGGAAGATGCTAGGGAGAGCCCAAAGGGGTCCCATCCCGGTGTCGGGGTGGGTGGTGAATTGGCTCCCAAAACCGATACCTTGGCAGAGTGGCTATGCAATGCTGCGGCTGCTCTGCCTGCTGGTAAAGTGGAGGGGGAGGAGTCACCATCTACTAGTGTCAAAGCCAAATCCTTTACATATGCCGACAGAAGGAGTGCTGGCAACATACTCCGTCGGCAGAACGCAAGCCAGATGTCCAGCCCGACGGACAAATGGATTAAGAAGGTCGAGTGGGCCTCGAAGGTGCTGCCGAACTTTGGCAAGGAAGCACCGAAGAAGGAAGCCCCTCAGCAAAAAAGGCAGCGCTCGCAGGAGACTCCGGGGCCGACACCGAAGCGCTCCAGAGTGCTGCCTAACGCATCGTTCGTGCAGATTGCCAGAGAAAGGACGCTGATTGGCGTCCTGGACAAAGGCAGCGTGGACTCCCGGATCCCTAGGAACCAGTGGAAGTGGGTGGAAGCGGCACTGGCCGACCGCTGCTTCGAGCTGTTGGAAAAGCAGCCTGGACCCCCCCCCCCCCCCGTCTGCAGAGACATGGGCTGGTACCAGGGCTGCATAAAAATCGTAGCCTGTGAAGATGAGCGCTCCGTACAGCTGTACAAAGCAGCGGTAGCGCAAGTCGGGGAAGTCTACCCAGGGGCGAAGCTCGTCACTGTAGACTGGAGCGAAGTGCCCAGTAGACCAAGGGCGAGAGTCTGGGTGCCCGCCTCCATGAAGGAGCCGGAGCGCATCCTAAAAATGCTGCAAAGATGCAACCCCCACCTCCCAACAGCGGATTGGAAGGTGGTCAAAGTTGAGACGACACAGGGCCCCACAAACCAGGCGGTGGTCGTCCTCAACAAAGAGTCGCTGGCCCCGATTGAGGCTGCCAAAGGCGAGCTCAATTTTGGGTTCAGCTCTGTGACCGTAAAGGTCTACAAGTCGGATGCGGCGGCCGAGGCGCGTCCTGTCGACAAGCCAGTCGAGCAGGACGCTGCCTCGGAGATCGAAGCACCCGACGATCACACAGAGATAGACCCAGAGGGCTACTCCACCGATGGCACGCTGAGATGCGACTTCGATGCGATGTGTTGCCACGAGGAAGTCGAGGACGATCCGGATGCCGACGTTACAGTGGCGGAGAACACTAAGGATGTCCCTGAGGCTCCTTCAGATCAATCTCCACCACTGTAAAGCAGCATCCGCTGCTCTTATACTCCGCCTCGAAGAGAGCGGAGCAGACGTAGCCCTGATCCAGGAACCTTGGATAGTGGGAGACAAGGTTTGTGGATTAGGGTCGAAGGAGTACAAGATAATTGTAGCTCAACATGAAGGTAAAACCCGCACCTGCATTCTCGCCAGAAAGCACCTTAATATCTTTCTGCTCCATAATTATAGCGATAGCGACAACACGGCGGCAAGCCTAGAGCTGAAAGGGACACATCTAAGGCTGATGTCGTCCTACATGGCCCATGAGGGAAACGATCCCCCCAACGACCTTGTTCGCAAACTAGCCAGAGACAGCGAGAGGTCGGACATAGACCTATTAGTAGGTTGCGATGCCAACGCTCACCACACTCAATGGGGGAGCTCGAACACAAATGTAAGGGGTGAGTCACTTTTCAGCTTCATCCTTAACTCAAATCTATTTATTTGTAATCGGGGCAACGACCCCACTTTTATAATTAAAAATCGACAGGAGGTTATTGACATCACCCTAGTATCTTCCAACCTGTTAGACATAGTCAAGAGTTGGCAAGTCCTTGATGACCACTCCTTCTCTGACCACAGATACATCGAGACCACACTATCCCTCGAGTGTCCGAAACCTAAGGACTATATTAATCCCAGGAAAGCCAACTGGGAAAAATATAGCTCAGCCCTGGAGGACTTACTCCCCTCCAAAGCACCATCATGCCCTGACACAAAAGACGACCTAGATCGCCTAGTGAACAGGTTCACAGAGGCATGCAACAAAGCCTTCGCGGCAGCATGCCCCTCTAGCAAACCTAGGGGGAAAAAGAAACCCCCTGGTGGTCAAAACAAATAGACATCCTACGTAAAATCTGCAGGACCCTTTTCAACAGGGCCAAAAGCGCGAACGAGGAGAGCCACTGGGCAGACTATAAAATCAGTCTGTCACTATATAAAAAGGAAACAAGGAAAGCAAAAAGGGCCTCTTGGCAAAAATTTTGCTCGGAAATTGAGGAAACATCAGAGGCCGCAAGGCTTCGCAAGATTCTCTCAAAAACTAACCCCTCGGTAGGGTATCTTAAAAGGAATGACGGCACGTGGACTAACTCCAGTGAGGAGTCCCTGCACATTCTACTAGACACACATTTTCCAGGGTGCACAACCATCGAGACGGCACATCTTCCAGGAGAGGGACCGGTAACCTCGATGGATCACATCCTCACAAAACGTAACATAAGCTGGGCAATAAACAGCTTCAACCCGTTCAAATCGCCAGGCCCAGACCAGGTAATCCCGGCCAAACTACAGAAGGCCGGGGATACGGCCATAAACTGGCTACAAGGTATCTTCAGGAAGATACTGGCTGTGGGTACAATCCCGCGAACATGGCTTAAGGCAAAGATAGTCTTCATTCCCAAAGCTGGGAAAGCCTCGCACTCAGCTGCAAAAGACTTTAGACCAATCAGCCTATCGTCCTTCCTCCTCAAAACCTTTGAGAGACTCGTCGGGCTGCAACTGAGGACAACTATACACCCTCAGCTGCTGTCAGGCGCACAGCGTGCCTACCGGAAAGGAAAATCCACGGAAACGGCTCTTCATGAAGTGATCTCAGCGGTAGAGAAATCTCTGCATCACAAAGAGTACTCACTCATAGCCTTTCTCGATATTGAGGGAGCTTTCAACAACGTTGTACCGGGTGCCATTACAGAAGCCCTGACTGACCTGGGGGTGGACCGTCACTTGGTGATGCTCATTGATCAATTGCTCACATGCAGGACGGTGACATCATCGATGGGATCGTCCGCCCAGTCAAGGTATGTCAACAGAGGCACCCCGCAAGGTGGTGTCCTGTCTCCTCTTCTGTGGAACATAGCAGTCAACAAGATTCTATGGGACCTGGAGGGGGGGGGGCTGCAAAGTCGTGGCCTATGCGGATGACGTTGCGATTATTTTCTCGGGGAAATACCCCCAAACACTGTGCGACTTAATGTCCACAAAGCTAGCGCAACTGTCGGATTGGACGGAATCGCGCGGTCTGGGAGTAAATCCCTCAAAAACGGAACTCGTATTATTCACAAATAAATACAAGGTCCCGCCCCTCAACCCTCCAATACTACAAGGATGCAGGCTCTCCTTTAGCGACAGTGCCAGTTACTTAGGGTTGGTAATTGACAAGAAGCTTAGCTGGAACCTGAATGTCAAAGACAGAGTGAAGAAGGCAATGACTGCACTCTATACATGCAAAAAAGCTATTGGGCTAAGATGGGGTATGATCCCAAGCATAGTCCAATGGATATATCAAGCTATAGTTAGACCAATACTACTCTACGGAGTTACGGTGTGGTGGCCAGCCCTATCAAAAAGGGCGATCACCAAGCAACTGGGCAAAGTCCAGCGGACTGCCGCCCTATGCATCAGCGGAGCTCTCCGCACCACCCCAAATGATGCGCTAAATGCCATCCTATGCCTACAGAGCCTTGAACTCGCAGGAAAGGAACGGGCAGAAGCAGCAGCAATACGTCTAAGAGACTCAGATCAATGGGTGACACAGTGCATAGGTCACTCAGCCATATTAAATAGCAGTACCGTCCCCTCAAAAACAGACTACCAAGTTCCAAGAGAGTATACAGACACTCCCTTCGACACAATCATCCCTCACAGAGACGAATGGCTCGAGGGACTCCCAGGCCCAGATGGGGCCATAAACATCTTCACAGATGGATCAAAGCTGGACGACAGAGTCGGAGGGGGAATCTACTCTGAACAGCTAAACATAAGGCATTCCTTCAGACTCCCAGATCATTGCAGTGTCTTTCAAGCGGAAGTCATAGCAATCAGGGAGGCACTAGATTGCCTACAAGCGGCTGCCGTCACGGCAACCAAGCTAAACATTTATAGCGACAGCCAGGCTGCGATCAAATCGCTAAGCGCGATTTCCTCGAACTCGGCCACCGTGGCAGACTGCCGCAAATCTCTGCACGAGATGGCTCAGCAATTTGCTATTAGCCTAATTTGGGTCCCGGGCCACCGGAACATCGAGGGCAACTGTATAGCGGACGAGCTGGCCAGATCTGGCACTACAATCCCCCTTCTCCAAGACAAGGAGGATATCTGTATGCCAATGGCCACCTGTAAGCTCATCATAAGGGAGCAATACAAGCGACTAAAAAACGATATGTGGCAAACAGTGCCACGATGTCGCACAACTCGGCAAACATGGCCGGCCATGGACATGAAGCGCACCTCCGAGCTCCTCAAGTTAAGCAGGAAAAGGTGCAGCGTAGTCACACGTTCCCTCACGGGACACTGGCTAATAGGCACCCACGCTAACAGGCTGGGGGCCCCACATAACGATTTTTGTCGCAGCTGTAGAGACGAGGAAGAGGAGGAAACAGTGGAACATCTGTTCTGCTCCTGCCCAGCTCTCAGCAGAAGAAGGCTACAGCACCTGGGCTCAGCCTTTCTACACGACATCTCAGAGATGTCCAAACTATGTCCCAGAAGGATAGCGAACTTTGTGAGAGCATCTGGATGGGATAATTGCTGACAGGAAGTCTCACAACGCAGGAAGGAAATGATCCTATGCGGTATCACAACGGGCCGAAACCGGCCTAAGTGTGACGGGCTCCGAGCGAGCCCGGCAGCCGCCTCAACCTTACCTAACCTATGCTCAACTCTAACTACAGCATGCAATCTAGCTCTACTATGTCATACGTATGTGCCAAGAATTGAAAGCGAGGTGCAATTGTTTCAGCACAAGACAATAATTGTGAGTTTTTTAATCTTTTCGTCTTCACTCGAGCTTTAAATTTTTTGCACAAATACCTCTTGGGAAGATAGGAAATTCCAGGTGCTGTACTCTCCTCTTGTATATATGTAGCTGCAGACAGGGTATTGCACGACCGACGCGGTGATTTTTAGTTTGGTTTGTTTAATTATTTGCACACACGTCGCGGTCAATTTGGCAATTTAGCTGCCGCACATATGCATGTACATGTATGTATGTATGTATAATAAATTTTGGCTATTTATCTTTTCTTCACTGTGTCACTGTCACTTTTTGCCTTCCATTTGAATTAATATGTACGTTTAAATTGCAAGTCCACCCGGGGGCGCCATGAAATTTTAGAATAGTTTTTCTAAATAACAATACCGAAATTTCTTGGGTGACTGCAATTTTTTATTTTAATACGACGAAAGAAAAAGGGTGCGTGCGTTCGATTTCATGGATTTTTCTCGACTTCTTTTATATATTAAAACAATTTCTTCTATGCCTACCTTACCTACGGTGGCAAAGCGGGGCGAATTCGCCAAGAGCGAGAGAGCGAGCTTTTATTGCGCTCCCGCTTTGCCCTAGCCTAACTTACACTAGACTTCATGAAATACTATCCTAATAACAATTATTATTATTCAAATGGCGCTACAGAAAGAATAAAACCTTTTTTAAAACTTAAACTCAAGTGTCGCATATTTAACTATATATATAAGAATTTGTGTTAAACAACGGCGGCCCGTAGCCACGGTACTGCTCGTGCGATCATAAGTTGCATAGGAGTGCATATACGGTGTGGTCTACGAGAGTTGTGGGGCGGATCGAAAAGACAAGTAGTGAACCCTCGGGAAAACACCGAATAGCGAGACCTGCAGCTTGGCGTTGTCTGTCGAAAGCCTCAACAACCGTGTGGATGCACGGCGAAAACCAAGAGGTGCCTCCGGAACTTTTTTTTGGCGTCATTGATGCCACCCGTTATCGAGCCTCCAATGAAAGTGTAGTCCGCAGACCGCCGTCGAATCGGATCGACAACCTGAAGTCAAGCTAAGGAGCTAATGTATCCCATCGTCGACTGATTTAGCTGCGCCAGCGACACCCAATAATGAACTCAAATTGATTGATTCTTCCGGAGGCGCAGTCCTACTCAGCCTGGCTGACATGTCTCTCGACCCGTCAATAAAGGATCGTAGTTACTCGTTGATGTAACACACGCCCCTTTTTACTCTAGATTTCATGTGCCAGGCTAAAACCATTCTCTTTCGTCACACGATGTATACAGTTTTATAGTTAGTTATGTAACCCAACCAACTTAATGGTTTTGGAAACTAATGGGGATGAGAACAACATTCATTCTTCTTGAGATTACAAAGCAGTACACTCCAATACGCTCACGTGCATATACTCGTATTAAATATCTTTTCTTTTCCTTAGAAGTATGCACCAACGTCATCATTGAGCTCAACGATCACGGATGGAATAAGCGGTACTAGCTTACCAAAAGCGCTGTGAGTTTTTAAATAAGAACAAGTACATATATGCACTGAGCTGGGAAGTAACCTGCGTGTTACATATATTTTTCTATTGATATCACCTTTATATATCCGTAACCATAATGTATTGGTACCTCTCACCCCTTTAGAATCAGTTACCCATATATGATGGTAATTTTTAAATCTTTATTTTTCCTAATATTTCTTCTCAATTCTTTACTAATATATTAAGCAATCGAGACCGCAAAAAAATTAATTTAATTATAAGTTAAGAAAACACCCCCTTCAAGAATTTAATTATATGATTAGGGATTTATAAAATTATATATATAATGAAATTGATTTTGAAGTACAACCATAATATGTTCTAAATTCAGGAGTCCGTCCTCAGAAAGGCATGATCGAAGTGGTGGGATGATAACTGTTTAACGTTATTCAAGGGTCTATAAGGTCAGGTTACCTGTATAGCATAGGTTCGGAGGGTAGAGAAGATAGAGATTCTCACTAACACCGGAGTTTCTCATCATTTGAGTAGAGTAATTGATAAGTATGTCCACACTTTCCACAACCAACTTGTTAGTCCCATAACCAATTCCTTGCTCCGATTTAACCTGGATTCTGTTGTTAGTTTTATGTTTGTTTCTTCTTTTATTTTTTTTATTTTTAAATGTGCACCTAAAACATTATGCGAGTGTGTGTCAGTATGTGATAGGAGAGAGTAGAACGAACCCCGACAATCCGGCGAGCTTAGTCAGACCATAGCTAGAGGGGCACACGAAATCTAGTATGGGTAAACGACAGCTATCCCACACCTGCACGCTACAATAGTTAAATATCCGCAACTCGAAATTTAGTTTTTAAAAAAAGATTTTATTTTTAGTACTTAATTTCTTTATGTCACAAGATTGGTTGAATTCCCCGACTTAACTTTACGTCTGCTTGTCTCAAACGGAGCTGACTTCTATTGTTTGCTAGTTTCCATGAGCCCTTCTCTCGACTCTGGCTTCGGGTGCTGCTGGAAAGCGGCTGAATCTTCGTATCGGTGGCGTGCGTGCCTGGACCGATGTTTGGAGATGCGTCGGCTTTTGATCAAAGGCATCCGCTGCTGGCGATCTGTGTTGCATTACATTAGGTTAGGTTAGGTTGAGGCGGCTGCCGGGCTCGCTCGGAACCCGTCACACTTAGGCCGGTTTCGGCCCGTTGTGATACCGCATAGGATCATTTCCTTCCTGCGTTGTGAGACTTCCTGTCAGCAATTATCCCATCCAGATGCTCTCACAAAGTTCGCTATCCTTCTGGGACATAGTTTGGACATCTCTGAGATGTCGTGTAGAAAGGCTGAGCCCAGGTGCTGTAGCCTTCTTCTGCTGAGAGCCGGGCAGGAGCAGAACAGATGTTCCACTGTCTCCTCCTCTTCCTCGTCTCTACAGCTGCGACAAAAATCGTTATGTGGGGCCCCCAGCCTGTTAGCGTGGGTGCCTATTAGCCAGTGTCCCGTGAGGGAACGTGTGACTACGCTGCACCTTTTCCTGCTTAACTTGAGGAGCTCGGAGGTGCGCTTCATGTCCATGGCCGGCCATGTTTGCCGAGTTGTGCGACATCGTGGCACTGTTTGCCACATATCGTTTTTTAGTCGCTTGTATTGCTCCCTTATGATGAGCTTACAGGTGGCCATTGGCATACAGATATCCTCCTTGTCTTGGAGAAGGGGGATCGTAGTGCCAGATCTGGCCAGCTCGTCCGCTATACAGTTGCCCTCGATGTCCCGGTGGCCCGGGACCCAAATCAGGCTAATAGCAAATTGCTGAGCGGCAGTCTGCCACGGTGGCCGAGTTCGCGGAAATCGCGCTTAGCGATTTGATCGCAGCCTGGCTGTCGCTATAAATGTTTAGCTTGGTTGCCGTGACGGCAGCCGCTTGTAGGCAGTCTAGAGCCTCCCTGATTGCTATGACTTCCACTTGAAAGACACTGCAATGATCTGGGAGTCTGAAGGAATGCCTTATGTTTAGCTGTTCAGAGTAGATTCCCCCTCCGACTCTGTCGTCCAACTTTGATCCATCTGTGAAGATGTTTATGGCCCCATCTGGGCCTGGGAGTCCCTCGAGCCATTCGTCTCTGTGAGGGATGATTGTGTCGAAGGGAGTGTCTGTGTACTCTCTTGGAACTTGGTAGTCTGTTTTCGAGGGGACGGTATTGCTATTATTTAATATGGCTGAGTGACCTATGCACTGTGTCACCCATTGATCTGAGTCTCTTAGACGTATTGCTGCTGCTTCTGCCCGTTCCTTTCCTGCGAGGTCAAGGCTCTGTAGGCATAGGATGGCATTTAGCGCATCATTTGGGGTGGTGCGAACAGCTCCGCTGATGCATATGGCGGCAGTCCGCTGGACTTTGCCCAGTTGCTTGGTGATCGGCCTTTTTGATAGGGTCGGCCACCACACCGTAACTCCGTAGAGTAGTATTGGTCTAACTATAGCTTGATATATCCATTGGACTATGCTTGGGATCATACCCCATCTTAGCCCAATAGCTTTTTTTGCATGTGTAGAGTGCAGTCATTGCCTTCTTCACTCTGTCTTTGACATTCAGGTTCCAGTTAAGCTTCTTGGCAATTACCAACCCTAAGTAACTGGCACTGTCGCTAAAGGAGAGCCTGCATCCTTGTAGTATTGGAGGGTTGAGGGGCGGGACCTTGTATTTATTTGTGAATAGTACGAGTTCCGTTTTTGAGGGATTTACTCCCAGACCGCGCGATTCTGTCCAATCCGACAGTTGCGCTAGCTTTGTGGACATTAAGTCGCACAGTGCTTGGGGGTATTTCCCCGAGAAGATAATCGCAACGTCGTCCGCATAGGCCACGACTTTGCAGCCCCCCCCCCCCCTCTAGGTCACATAGAATCTTGTTGACTGCTATGTTCCACAGAAGAGGAGACAGGACACCACCTTGCGGGGTGCCTCTGTTGACATACCTTGACTGGGCGGACGATCCCATCGATGATGTCACCGTCCTGCATGTGAGCAATTGATCAATGAGCATCACCAAGTGACGGTCCACCCCCAGGTCAGTCAGGGCTTCTGTAATGGCACCCGGTACAACGTTGTTGAAAGCTCCCTCAATATCGAGAAAGGCTATGAGTGAGTACTCTTTGTGATGCAGAGATTTCTCTACCGCTGAGATCACTTCATGAAGAGCCGTTTCCGTGGATTTTCCTTTCCGGTAGGCACGCTGTGCGCCTGACAGCAGCTGAGGGTGTATAGTTGTCCTCAGTTGCAGCCCGACGAGTCTCTCAACGATTTTGAGGAGGAAGGACGATAGGCTGAATGGTCTAAAGTCTTTTGCAGCTGAGTGCGAGGCTTTCCCAGCTTTGGGAATGAAGACTATCTTTGCCTTAAGCCATGTTCGCGAGATTGTACCCACAGCCAGTATCTTCCTGAAGATACCTTGTAGCCAGTTGATGGCCGTATCCCCGGCCTTCTGAAGTTGGGCCGGGATTACCTGGTCTGGGCCTGGCGATTTGAACGGGTTGAAGCTGTTTATTGCCCAGCTTATGTTACGTTTTGTGGGGATGTGATCCATCGAGGTTACCGGTCCCTCTCCTGGAAGATGTGCCGTCTCGATGGTTGTGCACCCTGGAAAATGTGTGTCTAGTAGAATGTGCAGGGACTCCTCACTGGAGTTAGTCCACGTGCCGTCATTCCTTTTAAGATACCCTACCGAGGGGTTAGTTTTTGAGAGAATCTTGCGGAGCCTTGCGGCCTCTGACGTTTCCTCAATTTCCGAGCAAAATTTTTGCCAAGAGGCCCTTTTTGCTTTTCTTGTTTCCTTTTTATATAGTGACAGACTGATTTTGTAGTCTGCCCAGTTGCTCTCCTCGTTCGCGCTTTTGGCCCTGTTGAAGAGGGTCCTGCAGCTTTTACGTAGGATGTCTATTTGTTTTGACCTCCAGGGGGTTTCCTTTTCCCCCTAGGTTTGCTAGAGGGGCATGCTGCCGCGAAGGCTTTGTTGCATGCCTCTGTGAACCTGTTCACTAGGCGATCTAGGTCGTCTTTTGTGTCAGGGCATGATGGTGCTTTGGAGGGGAGTAAATCCTCCAGGGCTGAGCTATATTTTTCCCAGTTGGCTTTCCTGGGATTAATATAGTCCTTAGGTTTCGGACACTCGAGGGATAGTGTGGTCTCGATGTATCTGTGGTCAGAGAAAGAGTGGTCATCAAGGACTTGCCAACTCTTGACTATGTTGGGAGACACTAAGGTGATGTCAATAACCTCCTGTCGATTTTTAATTATAAAAGTGGGATCGTTGCCCCGATTACAAATAAATAGATTTGAGTTAAGGATGAAGCTGAAAAGTGACTCACCCCTTACATTTGTGTTCGAGCTCCCCCATTGAGTGTGGTGAGCGTTAGCATCGGAACCTATTAATAGGTCTATGTCCGACCTCTCGCTGTCGCTGGCTAGTTTGCGAACAAGGTCGTTGGGAGGATCGTTTCCCTCATGGGCCATGTAGGACGACATCAGCCTTAGATGTGTCCCTTTCAGCTCTAGGCTTGCCGCCGTGTTGTCGCTATCGCTATAATTATGGAGCAGGAAGATATTAAGGTGCTTTCTGGCGAGAATGCAGGTGCGGGTTTTACCTTCATGTTGAGCTACAATTATCTTGTACTCCTTCGACTCTAGTCCACAAACCTTGTCTCCCACTATCCAAGGTTCTTGGATCAGGGCTACGTCTGCTCCGCTCTCTTCGAGGCGGAGTATAAGAGCAGCGGATGCTGCTTTACAGTGGTGGAGATTGATCTGAAGGAGCCTCAGGGACATCCTTAGTGTTCTCCACCACTGTAATGTCGGCATCCGGATCGTCCTCGACTTCCTCGTGGCAACACATCGCCTCGAAGTCGCATCTCAGCGTGCCATCGGTGGAGTAGCCCTCTGGGTCTATCTCTGTGTTATCGTCGGGTGCTTCGATCTCCGAGGCAGCGTCCTGCTCGACTGGCTTGTCGACAGGACGTGCCTCGGCCGCCGCATCCGACTTGTAGACCTTTACGGTCACAGAACTGAACCCAAAATTGAGCTCGCCTTTGGCAGCCTCAATCGGGGCCAGCGACTCTTTGTAGAGGACGACCACCGCCTGGTTTGTGGGGCCCTGTGTCGTCTCAACTTTAACCACCTTCCAATCCGCTGTTGGGAGGTGGGGGTTGCATCTTTGCAGCATTTTTAGGATGCGCTCCGGCTCCTTCATGGAGGCGGGCACCCAGACTCTCGCCCTTGGTCTACTGGGCACTTCGCTCCAGTCTACAGCGACGAGCTTCGCCCCTGGGTAGACTTCCCCGACTTGCGCTACCGCTGCTTTGTACAGCTGTACGGAGCGCTCATCTTCACAGGCTACGATTTTTATGCAGCCCTGGTACCAGCCCATGTCTTTGCAGACGGGGTGGGGGGGGGGGGGGGGGTCCAGGCTGCTTTTCCAGCAGCTCGAAGCAGCGGTCGGCCAGTGCCGCTTCCACCCACTTCCACTGGTTTCTAGGTATCCGGGAGTCCGTGCTGCCTTTGTCCAGGACGCCAATCAGCGTCCTTTCTCTGGCAATCTGCGCGAACGATGTGTTAGGCAGCACTCTGGAGCGCTTCGGTGTCGGCCCCGGAGTCTCCTGCGAGCGCTGCCTTTTTTGCTGAGGGGCTTCCTTCTTCGGTGCTTCCTTGCCAAAGTTCGGCAGCACCTTCGAGGCCCACTCAACCTTCTTTATCCATTTGTCCGTCGGGCTGGACATCTGGCTTGCGTTCTGCCGACGGAGTATATTGCCAGCACTCCTTCTATCGGCATATGTAAAGGATTTGGCTTGGACACTAGTAGATGGTGACTCATCACCCGCCACTTTACCAGCAGGCAGAGCAGCCGCTGGATTGCATAGCCACTCTGCCAAGGTATCGGTTTTGGGAGCCAATTCACCACCCACACCGACACCGGGATGGGACCCCTTTGGGCTCTCCCTAGCATCTTCCGCCGCGCAGGTTTTCCCTGCTGATTTGCGGGTCGGGCCAGGCCTTTGGGCCGCTGCCTTCCCCTGTTTGGGATTGCTCCCTGTTGGCATTTGGGGAGTGCCAGACTCATTTTTTTTGTTTTTAAATTCTTCCATTCTTTTCCCACGAGCTGCAGAGAAGGGGTACGGTCCGTCCGGGCAGAGATCCACGTTGCCCGGATAAGGCATACTTAGAACAGGGGGCTGCCAAGTCCCTGAGCCCTGAGCATTACATTAGTGAGCTAGGAATGTGATACTCCTTGGTTTTATGACTAGCTCTGATGGGTCCTCATGAGTGGCATGATTCTAACGGATCGATTTCTTGAGGGTGGCGTGATTCTGGCGTTAATGAATCAATAGGGTCCATTGTTTAGATAAGTGGACTCTAGCTGGAGTGTGGGAAGAATCAGTTAATGATTCTTCAGTGGTGTACTGTTACTTGTGTGGATGGGGTATGGGATGAGTATGGGATGTGGAGAATTATGGATATGTCACTCCCCCAACGTTTGTTATTAGCCTGTTCCTAGGCGATTACCCTCGGGTATAGTGACAGGGTGTCAAGTGCGGTGGCTGAGGTTGGTTTTCTTAAATTTAATAGCTACATAACTTAGTAGTAATAATATAATTATGACAAATGAAATTAGTAGACATATTTGTAATAGGTTACTATATTTGGTGTATTGCATAATTATTTCATTAGTTTGGACATACGACAGTGGTTTTATTTTAGTTATGTTGTTGTTGACATAAACGTTCTGGGCAAAATCTAACATTGTATTTGATATTGTAAATTCATTTGATTGAATTGAACAGTTGTAGATTTTTATAGTGGTATTTCCTTCCGCTATGATTTCTTGGTTTACACAATTCTGGTTTAGCGTTGTTTTTGGAAGATTCCATGTGATTAGTATAGTGGTTCTATAGTTCTATAATTCTATAAAGTTTATTTGAAAGTTTTAAAAAGTTTTTGAATATGGACATTTAGTGGGAGTTTGCATTAAAATTCTTTTTATACAATTGTCATTGGTTTTCAGTTTAGTTTCTTTAACAAATAAAGGAGAGCCTGCATCCTTGTAGTATTGGAGGGTTGAGGGGCGGGACCTTGTATTTATTTGTGAATAGTACGAGTTCCGTTTTTGAGGGATTTACTCCCAGACCGCGCGATTCTGTCCAATCCGACAGTTGCGCTAGCTTTGTGGACATTAAGTCGCACAGTGCTTGGGGGTATTTCCCCGAGAAGATAATCGCAACGTCGTCCGCATAGGCCACGACTTTGCAGCCCCCCCCCCCTCTAGGTCACATAGAATCTTGTTGACTGCTATGTTCCACAGAAGAGGAGACAGGACACCACCTTGCGGGGTGCCTCTGTTGACATACCTTGACTGGGCGGACGATCCCATCGATGATGTCACCGTCCTGCATGTGAGCAATTGATCAATGAGCATCACCAAGTGACGGTCCACCCCCAGGTCAGTCAGGGCTTCTGTAATGGCACCCGGTACAACGTTGTTGAAAGCTCCCTCAATATCGAGAAAGGCTATGAGTGAGTACTCTTTGTGATGCAGAGATTTCTCTACCGCTGAGATCACTTCATGAAGAGCCGTTTCCGTGGATTTTCCTTTCCGGTAGGCACGCTGTGCGCCTGACAGCAGCTGAGGGTGTATAGTTGTCCTCAGTTGCAGCCCGACGAGTCTCTCAACGATTTTGAGGAGGAAGGACGATAGGCTGATTGGTCTAAAGTCTTTTGCAGCTGAGTGCGAGGCTTTCCCAGCTTTGGGAATGAAGACTATCTTTGCCTTAAGCCATGTTCGCGAGATTGTACCCACAGCCAGTATCTTCCTGAAGATACCTTGTAGCCAGTTGATGGCCGTATCCCCGGCCTTCTGAAGTTGGGCCGGGATTACCTGGTCTGGGCCTGGCGATTTGAACGGGTTGAAGCTGTTTATTGCCCAGCTTATGTTACGTTTTGTGGGGATGTGATCCATCGAGGTTACCGGTCCCTCTCCTGGAAGATGTGCCGTCTCGATGGTTGTGCACCCTGGAAAATGTGTGTCTAGTAGAATGTGCAGGGACTCCTCACTGGAGTTAGTCCACGTGCCGTCATTCCTTTTAAGATACCCTACCGAGGGGTTAGTTTTTGAGAGAATCTTGCGGAGCCTTGCGGCCTCTGACGTTTCCTCAATTTCCGAGCAAAATTTTTGCCAAGAGGCCCTTTTTGCTTTTCTTGTTTCCTTTTTATATAGTGACAGACTGATTTTGTAGTCTGCCCAGTTGCTCTCCTCGTTCGCGCTTTTGGCCCTGTTGAAGAGGGTCCTGCAGCTTTTACGTAGGATGTCTATTTGTTTTGACCTCCAGGGGGTTTCCTTTTCCCCCTAGGTTTGCTAGAGGGGCATGCTGCCGCGAAGGCTTTGTTGCATGCCTCTGTGAACCTGTTCACTAGGCGATCTAGGTCGTCTTTTGTGTCAGGGCATGATGGTGCTTTGGAGGGGAGTAAATCCTCCAGGGCTGAGCTATATTTTTCCCAGTTGGCTTTCCTGGGATTAATATAGTCCTTAGGTTTCGGACACTCGAGGGATAGTGTGGTCTCGATGTATCTGTGGTCAGAGAAAGAGTGGTCATCAAGGACTTGCCAACTCTTGACTATGTTGGGAGACACTAAGGTGATGTCAATAACCTCCTGTCGATTTTTAATTATAAAAGTGGGATCGTTGCCCCGATTACAAATAAATAGATTTGAGTTAAGGATGAAGCTGAAAAGTGACTCACCCCTTACATTTGTGTTCGAGCTCCCCCATTGAGTGTGGTGAGCGTTAGCATCGGAACCTATTAATAGGTCTATGTCCGACCTCTCGCTGTCGCTGGCTAGTTTGCGAACAAGGTCGTTGGGAGGATCGTTTCCCTCATGGGCCATGTAGGACGACATCAGCCTTAGATGTGTCCCTTTCAGCTCTAGGCTTGCCGCCGTGTTGTCGCTATCGCTATAATTATGGAGCAGGAAGATATTAAGGTGCTTTCTGGCGAGAATGCAGGTGCGGGTTTTACCTTCATGTTGAGCTACAATTATCTTGTACTCCTTCGACTCTAGTCCACAAACCTTGTCTCCCACTATCCAAGGTTCTTGGATCAGGGCTACGTCTGCTCCGCTCTCTTCGAGGCGGAGTATAAGAGCAGCGGATGCTGCTTTACAGTGGTGGAGATTGATCTGAAGGAGCCTCAGGGACATCCTTAGTGTTCTCCACCACTGTAATGTCGGCATCCGGATCGTCCTCGACTTCCTCGTGGCAACACATCGCCTCGAAGTCGCATCTCAGCGTGCCATCGGTGGAGTAGCCCTCTGGGTCTATCTCTGTGTTATCGTCGGGTGCTTCGATCTCCGAGGCAGCGTCCTGCTCGACTGGCTTGTCGACAGGACGTGCCTCGGCCGCCGCATCCGACTTGTAGACCTTTACGGTCACAGAACTGAACCCAAAATTGAGCTCGCCTTTGGCTGGCTGCTTTTCCAGCAGCTCGAAGCAGCGGTCGGCCAGTGCCGCTTCCACCCACTTCCACTGGTTTCTAGGTATCCGGGAGTCCGTGCTGCCTTTGTCCAGGACGCCAATCAGCGTCCTTTCTCTGGCAATCTGCGCGAACGATGTGTTAGGCAGCACTCTGGAGCGCTTCGGTGTCGGCCCCGGAGTCTCCTGCGAGCGCTGCCTTTTTTGCTGAGGGGCTTCCTTCTTCGGTGCTTCCTTGCCAAAGTTCGGCAGCACCTTCGAGGCCCACTCAACCTTCTTTATCCATTTGTCCGTCGGGCTGGACATCTGGCTTGCGTTCTGCCGACGGAGTATATTGCCAGCACTCCTTCTATCGGCATATGTAAAGGATTTGGCTTGGACACTAGTAGATGGTGACTCATCACCCGCCACTTTACCAGCAGGCAGAGCAGCCGCTGGATTGCATAGCCACTCTGCCAAGGTATCGGTTTTGGGAGCCAATTCACCACCCACACCGACACCGGGATGGGACCCCTTTGGGCTCTCCCTAGCATCTTCCGCCGCGCAGGTTTTCCCTGCTGATTTGCGGGTCGGGCCAGGCCTTTGGGCCGCTGCCTTCCCCTGTTTGGGATTGCTCCCTGTTGGCATTTGGGGAGTGCCAGACTCATTTTTTTTGTTTTTAAATTCTTCCATTCTTTTCCCACGAGCTGCAGAGAAGGGGTACGGTCCGTCCGGGCAGAGATCCACGTTGCCCGGATAAGGCATACTTAGAACAGGGGGCTGCCAAGTCCCTGAGCCCTGAGCATTACATTAGTGAGCTAGGAATGTGATACTCCTTGGTTTTATGACTAGCTCTGATGGGTCCTCATGAGTGGCATGATTCTAACGGATCGATTTCTTGAGGGTGGCGTGATTCTGGCGTTAATGAATCAATAGGGTCCATTGTTTAGATAAGTGGACTCTAGCTGGAGTGTGGGAAGAATCAGTTAATGATTCTTCAGTGGTGTACTGTTACTTGTGTGGATGGGGTATGGGATGAGTATGGGATGTGGAGAATTATGGATATGTCACTCCCCCAACGTTTGTTATTAGCCTGTTCCTAGGCGATTACCCTCGGGTATAGTGACAGGGTGTCAAGTGCGGTGGCTGAGGTTGGTTTTCTTAAATTTAATAGCTACATAACTTAGTAGTAATAATATAATTATGACAAATGAAATTAGTAGACATATTTGTAATAGGTTACTATATTTGGTGTATTGCATAATTATTTCATTAGTTTGGACATACGACAGTGGTTTTATTTTAGTTATGTTGTTGTTGACATAAACGTTCTGGGCAAAATCTAACATTGTATTTGATATTGTAAATTCATTTGATTGAATTGAACAGTTGTAGATTTTTATAGTGGTATTTCCTTCCGCTATGATTTCTTGGTTTACACAATTCTGGTTTAGCGTTGTTTTTGGAAGATTCCATGTGATTAGTATAGTGGTTCTATAGTTCTATAATTCTATAAAGTTTATTTGAAAGTTTTAAAAAGTTTTTGAATATGGACATTTAGTGGGAGTTTGCATTAAAATTCTTTTTATACAATTGTCATTGGTTTTCAGTTTAGTTTCTTTAACAAATACTTCTTCATTTTGTATGTAGTACTTGTCGTATGTCATATCTGTTAACATGTTATTTAATTCGTCGGGATCCGGAACGATTTTATAGATTGGTACTTTTGTAGTGTCTTTGGGAATGTTGGAAATTATTAAAATTTCGTTAGTATCGGTTTTTAGCCATGTGGAGGTTTTTATATTTAGTATTTTCTCAGAATTTATTTGTTCCAGGTAGTCCTGTTTTAATAATTTTGAATTAAATATACCGAGCCTGGATAATTTTCATACCTAGTTCTATATCTTCGATATATTCTGAGAAACGTTGTAGATTGAATATCAAAATTTCTATTTGTTGATTCCTGTCTTTTTCTTCATTTAGTTTGTTTCTGACGTTTAATCCGCTATTTACTGCATCTATTACTAAATTTAGTTCATTCATTTGAATGCTGTGGCTGGCTAAATTTTCTATTTTTTATTCCAAATCGACTTTATCTTCCTGATCTAGTGTCCCACAGAGATATTTGTAGGCTGTTCCTACTATATTGATTAGGCAAATTTTATTTCTTTTGGTTATTTTTAGCTCGTTCATTTCTCTTTGCAATTTGTCTACTAGATATTATATTTGGATTATGTCCTGGAATTTAGTGGCTTGCAATAACAAATTTTGGCATAGTTCTTCAGTTTTAGTTACATTAACAGTTTGTAATGGTATTCATAATTGATAGGTATGTTAATCGATCCAGTTTCGAATATCATATATCCGTTTTGGGATTTTATAGGATTTATTTCTATGTTTTGGCCCTGTGCCATTACGATGGTTATTATGAGGAAGATGAGGATTTTAACTGTGTTGAAGTTCGCTGATTCCATTAGCTTCCTCAGTTTCTCTGGAATTATTATATTTGCTTGTATTAGATTTCTTCTTTTTCTTGAACTTTGATTTATAATGAGTTCTTTTCCTACCCCTATTATTTTCTTCATAATGTTTCTCGTCTACCTGTCTAATTTAGCCCGTCCTTTTGAAAGGGTTTGTTACCTTAGACTTTATAGCGGGTATCTACTTCATACTGTATGCGGTTTTTATTTAATTGAGTGATTTTTATACCCGATACTCAAAATGAGTATTGGGGTATATTAGATTTGTGGTAAAAGTGTATGTGTGTAACGTCCAGAAGGAATCGTTTCCGACCCCATAAACTATATATATTCTTGATCAGCATCAATAGCCGAGTCGATTGAGCCATGTCTGTCTGTCCGTCCGTCCGTCTGTCCGTCTGTCCGTCCCCTTCAGCGCCGAATGCTCAAATACTATAAGAGCTAGAGCAACGATGTTTTGGATCCAGACTTCTGTGATATGTCACTGCTCCAAAAATATTTCAAAACTTTGCCCCGCCCACTTCCGCCCCCACAAAAGACGAAAATGTGTGGCATCCACAATTTCGACGATACGAGAAAACTAAAAAAGCAGAGTCGTAGAAGATGACTATATCTTACAGAGTGCAAAATCTGAACCAGATCGTATAATTATTATAGCCAGAATCACGAAAACAATTTCACTCTTTCTCGCTCTGTCTCACTCTAACACACAGGTTTCATGGTCGGTTTTGCCAATTGCAAAATATGAGTTCAAGGATCTCAGAACGCATAAGAGCTAGAGCAACCATATTTGGTATCCACACTTCTGTGATATCGGACCTTGACCGTTTTGTGTCAAAATTTCGCCGCACCCCCTTCCGCCCCCGCAAAGGACGAAAATCTGGGGCAACCACAAATCTCAGAGACTATTAAGGCTAGAGTAACCAAATTTGGTATCCGCACTTCTGTTAGATCTCACTATAAAACGTTTATCTCAGAATTTCGCCCCACCCCCTTCCGCCCCCACAAAGGACGAAAATCTGTTGCATCCACAATATTGCACATTCGAGAAAACTAAAAACGCAGAATCATAGATAATGACCATATCTATCAGATTGCTGAATCTGAATCAGATCAGATAATTTTTGTAGCAAAAAGGAACAAATCAATTTGCATTGGCTACGCAGCGCCCGACGTCACGCTCAGACTGATTTTCTGTCTCTCTCGCACGCATTCTTTGTCGTGTCGTTTAATATTAGCGGCGTCTGCCGGAGGAGAGCCATACTGACTTAGTATCGGGTATAACTGTAGAGTTGCGGTGTCCGCAGCAACTCACAACGTTCCCCCTCGTTTTCACTTTATTTAGTTGGCTGTCATAATCAGGTGAGCCTGCATAAATGAATATATCAGCTGGTGTCTTGTTTGTGGTATTATGTTTTGTTTTATGATTATAAGTGTAAAGAATTAATTCAAATTTCGTGAATCTATCTTCTGGGTTATCCTCGCTAGCTCTTATTCGTAATTTTTCATTTACTGTTTTATAAAATCTTTCTACGTCGGATATTCCATTTTGCTGGAAGTGATGTCTATTTTGACGTTTTCCGCATTCAGCCATGCTTGCAATGCTGCGCACATAAAAGCTGAATCCTTGTCGGCTTTGATTTCAATAGGTTTGTCCATCTCGTTAAAAACTTTCATGATGGCTCTTTTTGCTTCTAACCAGTCACGACTTTTTACTTCTACAAGAGTGGGAAACTTCGAGTATACGTCAATACATGATAGGAACTGTTGGTTACCAATCATATAGAAGTCCATGACGTATTTCTCTCTGATGTTCAGTATTTCAGGTGTGGTTTCGAAAGCCAACTTTGTATTTCTATGCTCTGTTTTGGCAATATTACAAGTAGGACCTTCGTTTATGATGTTTTGCATTAGTTTTTGATAATCCGGGTAATAGTATTTTCCCATAAACCAATTGACGGCTTTCTCTATCCCTGGGTGGTTTCTTTAAATTCAGCGCAATTTTGAATATCTGGAAGTTTCGTGCTTGATTTGACAGCTTTGGTTATATTGTTAGCATTAATGATAAAAGTAGAAGGTAACGCATTAATAAAAATACATAATTGCAGTGTACAATTAAGCGAATTCTTAATATCCAACTCAATACCAGAATTTGCACAAAGCAAAAATTAAACCACTGTCTTATTTGCAAACCAAAGAAATCGTAATAGAAAATACGCGATTAAATAATGTATTACATGTAAGCTTAATACTACTATTTGTCATAATCATAATAGGATTAAGCTACAAATTGTTTAATCTAAGTAAAAGCAATAATCCTAAAACCGACCCGCACATAGAAACATCCTTAGACGAAGACGAGGAATCCCCAGCAGGCACAGTTTTAGACGCACCTGAACTTTATCCAAGGATAATCGCCTGAGGACAGGCTTAAATCTAACAATGGGGAAGTGACATATCTATAGTCTATGCTCCGCATACCCTGGTCTATGTCTATTACCCTGCACCCACAATACTATAAACAATCCGACACCCTCAGCTTCGAACCTCCATAAACAATCTCACGCTCGAAATGGACCACGCGTAGCCGATTGCAGGCAATGTAAACAAACACCCTAAGCTAGAAGTTGAACATAAAACAATAGATGCCGCGCTAGAATCCAGCCGCACTAGAATCACGACACTCTTCAGAGATCAATTACTAATCGATTCTCAAGAACCGCGCCATCCTAGCTGTCCAATCAGAGGCCATATTCTCAGCCACCCCCAAGTAATGCAACACCGATCATACGCAGCGGAAGCCTTTCATCAAAAGCCGCCTTTCCCACATATCGATCGAGTCACGTACTCTATCTCCGAAGCCGAAGTCGAAGCCAACGCCTCCGAATCCAAATCCGAATCCCAAACCGAGCATCATAATATAAATAGTCTACATCTAAGAAGGCAAGGCAGTTCTGTTCAAGACAAACGTCAATCGCGGCACCGTCGGAGAATTCAACCAAGTTATTTCCATTCAAGACATCGGACCTCAGTCATCGTCGGGGAAATAACTAACCATTGTACGCTAAGTTTAAGTGAAAGAATAAAACCTTTTTTAAAACTTAAACTCAAGTGTCGCATATTTAACTATACATATAAGAATTTGTGTTAAACAACGGCGGCCCGTAGCCACGGTACTGCTCGTGCGATCATCAGTTGCATAGGAGTGCATATACGGTGTGGTCTACGAGAGTTGTGGGGCGGATCGAAAAGACAAGTAGTGAACCCTCGGGAAAACACCGAATAGCGAGACCTGCAGCTTGGCGTTGTCTGTCGAAAGCCTCAACAACCGTGTGGATGCACGGCAAAAACCAAGAGGCGCCTCCGGAACTTTTTTTTTGGCGTCATTGATGCCACCCGTTATCGAGCCTCCAATGAAAGTGTAGTCCGCAGACCGACGTCGAATCGGATCGGCAACCTGAAGTCAAGCTAAGGAGCTAATGTATCCCATCGTCGACTGATTTAGCTGCGCCAGCGACACCCAATAATGAACTCAAATTGATTGATTCTTCCGGAGGCGCAGTCCTACTCAGCCTGGCTGACATGTCTCTCGACCCGTCAATAAAGGATCGTAGTTACTCGTTGATGTAACACACGCCCCTTTTTCCTCTAGATTTCATGTGCCAGGCTAAAACCATTCTCTTTCGTCACACGATGTATACAGTTTTATAGCTAGTTATGTAACCCAACCAACTTAATGGTTTCGGAAACTAATGGGTATGAGAACAACATTCATTCTTCTTGAGATTACAAAGCAGTACACTCCAGTACGCTCACGTGCATATACTCGTATTAAATATCTTTTCTTTTCCTTAGAAGTATGCACCAACGTCATCATTGAGCTCAACGATCACGGATGGAATAAGCGGTACTAGCTTACCAAAAGCGCTGTGAGTTTTTAAATAAGAACAAGTACATATATGCACTGAGCTGGGAAGTAACCTGCGTGTTACATATATTTTTCTATTGATATCACCTTTATATATCCGTAACCATAATGTATTGGTACCTCTCACCACTTTAGAATCAGTTACCCATATATGATGGTAATTTTTAAATCTTTATTTTTCCTAATATTTCTTCTCAATTCTTTACTAATATATTAAGCTATCGAGACACAGCAAAAAAATAAATTTAATTATAAGTTAAGAAAACCCCCCGTTCAAGAATTTAATTATATGATTAGGGATTTATGGAAATATATATATAATGATATTGATTTTGAAGTACAACCATAATATGTTCTAAATTCAGGAGTCCGTCCTCGGAAAGGCATGATCGAAGTGGTGGGATGATAACTGTGTGGAGATAATGTTTTTTATCCCCAATCGGCCGACTAATTATTTCAAATTACATAAAACTCGGCGCAGAAATAAAATTACGATATGTTCTTTAATGCGTGACATCCAAATTGCAAGTGTGGCTTGCCTGCCCTTTACATTGCCGCTCCGATCGCTAAGCGCAGCTTCGCTCGGCCGACGTCGGTAGGCAGACGCAAAGCGGAGATAGCGAAGAGCGAGCTGGCAGAGAGCGTTTAGCAGGGCAAGCACGCGCAAAGCTTTAACAAACAAATGAGTGACATAGACATAAGTAACAAACAAAATAAGCGGCTGAGGGCTAAGAATTAGGTGCTATTTGGTAAGCAGCTAATCGGCAGGGTTCTGCTCCGAACATTCACCCCCCGTTGGAAGGCAAAGGCTTTCAACAGATCCATCCTGAAGGGGCAGAACCGCTATTTTTCCAACGGCCCTTTTGAAGATGCTTGCTTGGGCGCAGCTGGCGGCTACGCTGGGATGATCGTCGAATGCAGCAATCGGCGCTTCTTTACGAAGGCGCCTTGTCGTGATTAAATCTTGATCATCGGAAACCTCTGTAATTGCATAGAATGGCAGGAAATTTGGCAATGTTTTTAATATATCGAAAGTTCGCGCTGCAGTTCCTGATTCTCCGATCGCAGTTTTTCCACTTGCACCTGGCACTCGAGCAGCTGCTTCCTGCATTGCTGCTCTAAGTTTTGGTACTCCAGCGTTGTGGGCCGAAAATCGTCATTAGAGATGCAAGAGGAATTTTCAAAAGTGGCTAAAACTGCCCGCTTATTCTCCGAGCTATCAATGCTTCCTGACACTATCCAACCAAGTTTTGTCGCCTGCAATGTTGGCAATTGATCTGATAGTCGAATCTGTCCGACGCACATTAAATCGAAGAACAAACCACAACCTATCAACAGATCGATACGTTGGGGCTTGGAGAAATTAGGATCAGCTAGTTTTTGATTATTCGGCATGGGCCAATCCTTTGCGTCTAGGCCGAAGTTAGGCTGCATTTCCGTAATTGAGTTAGTGACAATTGCAGCGAAGGAAGCTCGATAGCTTGCGTCCTGGGATTGTACAACTATATGTACAGACTTGCTCGAAGGTAGAATGGAATCTCCGATACCGGAGATGTTAACATGAGACGAGCGGTGATCCAACTGCAACTGATTAGCAAGTCTAGATGTTACAAAGTTTGCCTGTGATGCAGAATCCAAAATGGCACGACATGGGATGAGTGCTCCATAACGATCTGTTACATGGACGAGGGCAGTAGGTAACAACACTTTCTGGCTAGGCTGAGACTTCTGGATCGAGGGGGGAGGGCTAGAACATCCGCTTGCTAGAAGCACAGTCGCGGCCTCTTGCTGGATCGATTCCTCGGTGAAGAGGAAGATGAAGCACCAGTTCCCGATGGAATGTGGAGTAGCGTGTGATGTTTGGCCTGGCAATGCCTGCAAAGTCCTGACCTGCACCTTTGCAATTCATGGCCTTTGTTGAGGCAGTTCAAACACAAGCGACTCTTCTTTGCTTCTTTGTATCGTTCAAACGCAGAGAGATTCAGGAATGCCTGACATCTAGATATGTAATGCAGTTTATTATCGAATCGCAACATTAGTAAATTCAGCGCCTTGTCGTAATTCTCCTCAGAAAGCTCCAAGGAACGAATCGTATCCAGCGCAGCACCATCTAGACATCCACGAAGATATTGGAATTTTTCGATGATTGGTATACGATGGTCTTTGTGCACCATTGTCGAGAACATCGAGTGGAATTCTGGCCAATCCATGTAGTTCCCACCGAATCGCGGAAGCTGCAACTCGGCCATTCGAGAACGGCCTATACTATTATAGGCGAAAAACGACGAATTCCCCTCGAGAGTATGCCGAGCCGTTGAATTGGCAACATTTACCGTGCGAGCAGCCATCAACTCCCGCGACAGCCTGGGCCTAACCTTGACATAAACATTCGAAAAGTCCATCATGGGCTAACTGCAGGAAATCCAGCCATTCAAGGCTCGTTTGAGCGGCATCGAAATCCGCATTCATTCGCTCGATTTGCTCTAAGCGAGCTTGAAGTTCTGCCTCATCTAACTCGGCAAGCTCTTCCTTGGTGAGAAAGCGATCCATGGCCTTTAGTTGGCGCGCGATGGACTCGGCCTTGTGCTTGTAGAAATCTACATCACTCGGCATTGCTGCGTTCGCGACATTGGTAGGCTCAGGTGCTGCCATGTTGAGGTTTTAAAAGAGTCACTCAGCACGACCGAAAAAGACACCCTGTATACGTATAAACGTGGGAACCGAAAGCAAAGGGATTACAGCTAATGCCTTTAGCTGTGCGGCTGTGCGAGCTGTCCGATTCCGCTTTGTACTCCGTTTGTGTGTGTTAGTGAGTTCACTGCACTGCCTACCGCACTGCACTGACCGAATTGTCGCGACAGAGAAATAAATAGCCAGCAATGCGTGTATGTAAGTATGTTTAAGCACCGAATTGTGCTTAAACGCCGAAAATTTGCTAAGGCTAACGAATGTCGATCGCGAACGATTATTAATTGACACTGCAACTCAGAGATCACGTCGGTGTCACAAAATTTTATGTGGAGATAATTTTTTTTATCCCCAATCGGCCGACTAATTATTTCAAATTAAATAAAACTCGGCGCAGAAATAAAATTACGATATGTTCTTTAATGCGTGACATCCAAATTGCAAGCGTGGCTTGCCTGCCCTTTACATTGCCGCTCCAATCGCTAAGCGCAGCTTTGCTCGGCCGACGTCGGTAGGCAGACGCAAAGCGGAGATAGCGAAGAGCGAGCTGGCAGAGAGCGTTTAGCAGGGCAAGCACGCGCAAAGCTTTAACAAACAAATGAGTGACATAGACATAAGTAACAAACAAAATAAGCGGCTGAGGGCCAAGAATTAGGTGCTGTTTGGCAAGCAGCTAATCGGCTGGGTTCTGCTCCGAACAAACTGTTTAACGTTATTCAAGGGTCTATACGGTCAAGTTACCTGTATAGCATAGGTTGGGAGGGTAGAGAAAATAGAGATTCTCACTAACACCGGAGTTTCTCATCATTTGAGTAGAGTAATTGATAAGTATGTCCACACTTTCCACAACCAACTTGTTAGTCCCATAACCAATTCCTTGCTCCGATTTAACCTGGATTCTGTTGTTAGTTTTATGTATGTTTCTTCTTTTATTTTTGTTATACCCGATACTCAAAATGAGTATTGGGGTATATTAGATTTGTGGTAAAAGTGGATGTGTGTAACGTCCAGAAGGAATCGTTTCCGACCCCATAAAGTATATATATTCTTGATCAGCATCAATAGCCGAGTCGATTGAGCCATGTCTGTCTGTCCGTCTGTCCGTCTGTCCGTCCGTCCGTCTGTCCGTCTGTCCGTCTGTCCGTCTGTCCGTCTGTCCGTCCCCTTCAGCGCCTAATGCTCAAAGACTATAAGAGCTAGAGCAACGATGTTTTGGATCCAGACTTCTGTGATATGTCACTGCTCCAAAAATATTTCAAAACTTTGCCCCGCCCACTTCCGCCCCCACAAAGGGCGAAAATCTGTGGCATCCACAATTTTGACGATACGAGAAAACTAAAAACGCAGAATCGTAGAAGATGACTATATCTTCTAGAGTGCAAAATCTGAACCAGATCGTATAATTATTACAGCCAGAATCACGAAAACAATTTCACTCTTTCTCGCTCTGTCTCACTCTAACACACAGGTTTCATGGTCGGTTTTGCCAATTGCAAAATATGAGTTCAAGGATCTCAGAACCTATAAAAGCCAGAGCAACCAAATTTGGTATCCACACTCCTGTGATATCGGACCTTGACCGTTTCCTGTCCAAATTTCGCCACACCCCCTTCCGCCCCCGCAAAGGACGAAAATCTGAGGCAACCACAAATCTCAGAGACTATTAAGGCTAGAGTAACCAAATTTGGTACACACACTCCTTTAAGATGTCACTATAAAACGTATATCTCAGAATTTCGCCCCACCCCCATCCGCCCCCACAAAAGACGAAAATCTGTTGCATCCACAATATTGCAGATTTGAGAAAACTAAAAACGCAGAATCATAGATAATAACCATATCTATCAGGTTGCTGAATCTGGATCAGATCAGATCATTTTCATAGCCAAAAGGAGCAAATCAATTTGCACTGGCTACGCAGCGCCCGACGTCACGCTCAGACTGATTTTCTGTCTCTCTCGCACGCACTCTTTGTCGTGTCGTTAAATATTAGCGGCGTCTGCCGGAGGAGAGCCATACTGACTTAGTATCGGGTATAACCGTAGAGTTGCGGTGTCCGCAGCAACTCACAACGTTCCCCCTCGTTTTGTTTTTAAATGTGCACCTAAAACATTATGCGAGTGTGTGTCAGTATGTGATAGGAGAGAGTAGAACGAACCCCGACAATCCGGCGAGCTTAGTCAGAGCATAGCTAGAGGTGCACACGAAATCTAGTATGGGTAAACGACAGCTATCCCTCACCTGCACGCTACAATAGTGAAATATCCGCAACTCGAAATTTAGTTTTTAAAAAAAGATTTTATTTTTTGTACTTAATTTCTTTATGTCACAAGGTTGGTTGAATTCCCCGACTTAACTTTACATCTGCTTGTCTCAAACGGAGCTGACTTTTCTATTCTTTGCTAGTTTCCATGAGCCCTTCTCTCGACTCTGGCTTCGGGTGCTGCTGGAAAGCGGCTGCATCTTCGTGTCGGTGGCGTACGTGCCTGGACCGATGTTTGGAGATCCGTCGGCTTATGATTTGGCATTACATAAGTGAGCTAGGAATGTGATACTCCTTGGTTTTATGACTAGCTCTGATGGGTCCTCATGAGTGGCATGATTCTAACGGATCGATTTCTTGAGGGTGGCGTGATTCTGGCGTTAATGAATCAATAGGGTCCATTGTTTAGATAAGTGGACTCTAGCTGGAGTGTGGGAAGAATCAGTTGATTCTTCAGTGGTGTACTGTTACTTGTGTGGATGGGGTACTTGTGTGGATGAATTGGACATAGACATAATGAGTATGGGATGTGGAGAATTATGGATATGTCACTCCCCCAACGTTTGTTATTAGCCTGTTCCTAGGCGATTACCCTCGGGTATAGTGACAGGGTGTCAAGTGCGGTGGCTGAGGTTGGTTTTCTTGAATTTAACAGCTAAATAACTTAGTAGTAATAATATAATTATGACAAATGAAATTAGTAGACTTATTTGTAATAGGTTACTATATTTGGTGTATTGCATAATTATTTCATTAGTTTGGACATACGACAGTGGTTTTATTTTAGTTATGTTGTTGTTGACATAAACGTTCTGGGCAAAATCTAACATTGTATTTGATATTGTAAATTCATTTGATTGAATTGAACAGTTGTAGATTTTTATAGTGGTATTTCCTTCCGCTATGATTTCTTGGTTTACACAATTCTGGTTTAGCGTTGTTTTTGGAAGATTCCATGTGATTATATAGTGGTTCTATAGTTCTATAGTTCTATAAAGTTTATTTGAAAGTTTTAATAAGTTGTTGAATATGGACATTTAGTGGGAGTTTGCATTAAAATTCTTTTTATACAATTGTCATTGGTTTTCAGTTTAGTTTCTTTAACAAATACTTCTTCATTTTGTATGTAGTACTTGTCGTATGTCATATCTGTTAACATGTTATTTAATTCGTCGGGATCCGGAACGATTGTATAGATTGGTACTTTTGTAGTGTCTTTGGGAACGTTGGAAATTATTAAAATTTCGTTAGTATCGGTTTTTAGCCATGTGGAGGTTTTTATATTTAGTATTTTCTCAGAATGTATTTGTTCCAGGTAGTCCTGTTTTAATAATTTTGAATTAAATATACCGAGCCTGGATAATTTTCATACCTAGTTCTATATCTTCGATATATTCTGAGAAACGTTGTAGATTGAATATCAAAATTTCTATTTGTTGATTCCTGTCTTTTTCTTCATTTAGTTTGTTTCTGACGTTTAATCCGCTATTTACTGCATCTATTACTAAATTTAGTTCATTCATTTGAATGCTGTGGCTGGCTAAATTTTCTATTTTTTGTTCCAAATCGACTTTATCTTCCTGATCTAGTGTCCCACAGAGATATTTGTAGGCTGTTCCTACTATATTGATTAGGCAAATTTTATTTCTTTTGGTTATTTTTAGCTCGTTCATTTCTCTTTGCAATTTGTCTACTAGATATTATATTTGGATTATGTCCTGGAATTTAGTGGCTTGCAATAACAAATTTTGGCATAGTTCTTCAGTTTTAGTTACATTAACAGTTTTTTTTTGTTTTTTTATTTATTTATTTATTAAATTAACAAATTATCTGTTAATAATGGTACTTAGTTACTAAAGGCGGAAAAAGATAAGTTAAAAGTTAGCTAAATTTAAGTGATTATAAATATTGCATGCAATTAGTTTGAGACAGTTCAGGGGATAGGGTTTGACAGAGGGAGTTATAATTATGGCATAAAACCCTAAAAGGTTCATGATCAGCATAATTAGACCTACATATGGGTAGACGGATAGGCCTAAAAGTACGGGTAGGTCTAGATGGAACAGCCAAGTCAATCTGACCCAAGAGAGTTTGGTAGTCAACAGTCCCGAGAAGGAGCTTGTGCACGAACATTACGCCATTGCATATTCTGCGATGGTGCAACGACGGCAGGTCAATAAGATTTAGCCTAGACCGGTAGGGTGGCAAGATTCTACCTGAGTCCCAGTTAAAGTTCCGAAGGGCAAAAATTAAAAATTGCTTTAGCACGGATTCAATAACAGCTTGCTGCTCTTTATACTGCGGGCTCCACACACAAGAACAATACTCCAATATAGGACGTACCAACGAGATGTACAGTTGTTTCGTAACGTACGGGTCGTCAAACTTCTTGGACCAACGCTTGATGAACGCTAAAACACCCTTAGCTTTATTTACAGTTGCAGCTATGTATATGGGTGTTAAAACACATCTTATGATCAAAAAGGACTCCGAGGTCATTTGAACTCGAAATTCGCTCAAGGACATGATTTCCTAGAACATATGGGACAAAATGAGGAGCGCGACGGTAAAATGTCATAAGTTTGCATTTGGAAAGGTTCAGAAAAACAAGATTAGTTGAACACCACAATAGTAGTTCACTTAGATCCAGTTGAAGGCGTGTGTGCAAAATACCAATCAGAGTAAGAAAGACAGATTTTGACATCATCAGCATACATTAGTGTAGTAGAGTATGTTATAACTTGAGGAAGGTCATTCACAAATAAAATAAACAGAAGCGGGCCCAGATGACTTCCCTGTGGCACACCTGAAGTAACATTAACAGTATTTGACAACACGTTAGAAAACAAAACACGTTGAGTACGGTTAGAGAGATAGGACAAAATCCAATCTAGAAGATTCGTTGGGAACCCTAATAAAGAGAGCTTGTGAATAAGCAGAGCATGGTTCACAGAATCGAATGCCTTGCTGAAGTCCGTAAAAACTACATCCGTCTGCAAACCAATTTGAAAACCACGGTGGATTAGGTTAGAAAACTCAAGAAGGTTAGTCGATGTTGAACGATGTCTGAAAAAACCGTGTTGCGACGGAGATATCAAGCTGCAACAAAGATGTTGCAGTTGCCGGGTGACCAGGAACTCAAGGAACTCAGGAACTCGGGATGGCGGGAAGCTTTGCGATACCACGATAGTTTTCAATGTTTGATCTTGAACCTTTTTTGTGAAGCGGAATGATATAGGACTCATTCCAAATTACTGGGAGACAAGACTGTTCCAAGGAGAGGTTGAAGCGAAAGGTCAAGGGTTTGCAAAGGGACTGGGCACAGTGTTTCAAGATGCAACTTGGTACCTTATCTGGACCCGCAGAAAACGATATGTCCATAGATGACAAACCTTCCAGAATAACGCTTTCCTCGAAAAAGGGCAGAAAAATGCTGTTAGCTTGAGGTAGCTGGTACGGATACGGAGTGGATGCGTCGTAAATATGAGACGAGTACGTTGTTTGGAAAAAGTTAGCGAATAAATTTGCAATACCAACAGCAGAAGCTTCAGTTTTGTTCTGGTAATGAAGGGACGGAGGAAAAACGTTTGACTTGCGCTTAGAGTTAACGAACGAATAGAGTTTTTTAGGATCACTACGAAAGTTACTACTACATTGTGAAAGGTACTGATTATAACACTGACTATTGACGGCAAGGAACAAAGAGCGAGCGGAGGAGTATAGAGCTAAGGACAAAGTGGAGCCCGACTTCTGGTACTTTTTATAGAGCCGGGATTTATTATTTTTTAAGTATGACAAATACTTGGAGAACCAGGGAGGCTTGGACGATACAGGTACAGTGATATCTGGAACAAACGTATTAAGGGCGGAGTAAATAGAACTATAAAACGAGTTAACAGTTGCACATATGTTCGGTAATGAATAAAGAAACACGCGAGAGATGTAGATCTAAATCGATAAAGTTTGTTTTGCGAAAACACTTTATGTGACAGGGAGCCATGGAACTATCAGCACCTCCAGATTGTGTACACTCCAGTGATATCAACAAAGTTGGATGGTAAGGATCTTCAGGGAGAGATATTGGACTTGCTCTAGATACCGTAGCAAGAGAACCATCGTTAACAAAAACGAGGTCAAGAAGTCTGTCCCTAATGTTTTTAACGGCATTAATTTGGACAAGGGAAATATCCGTTAGCCCATTGATAAAGCCATTATGGCAATTGGGAAACAACAGGTTAGCGTCATCACAAGGCAGCCAAGAAAGAAATGGGAGGTTAAAGTCCCCCATGACAATAATTCGATCATTGCACCCTAATGCAGAAACAACAGTATTAATTGCTGAGAGGTGGTGTAAGTAAAGCTCAGCATCAGACCTGGGAGGAATGTAAGAGCAGGTTAAATAGAAAAATGCGGAGCCAACACGAACTTTGACTACAACAAATTCAATTCCATGAATGTTATTGAATGGGAATAACTCAGATGAGAAAACAGATTTAACTGCAATCAGAACCCCACTTGCAAAAGATGGGCGGTCCATTCTATGCAACTATCAATGAAAATTTCATGATCATTGACAGAGGAGTTAAGCCAGGTTTCGGTAAACGCGATGGCATCGAAATCAAAGGACGCGCTATTAGTATGAATTTGACGCAATTTTCCCAGCAAACTGCGAACGTTCTGATAGTGCATGGAAAAATAGTAAATCAGTTTTTTGGAGCATGTTCGGTGATTCTTGGATTCGAGTTCGAATCTTTGAGAAGGAACTCATGCACAATTGTATGCTCAGGCCATATTGACGGTTCTAGAGAACTGGATAGTAAAGAATCAGGGAGAAGAATTTTAAAGGATGATATGTTGCGCTTATGTTTAAATGTAAATTTAGTCACAACTATATCAACAGGCGAAGTGTTAAGTTTAGAGGAAAGATGTTGTTTAACATCCTCCGTTGTAGCCTCAGGAATAAGACGAGAAACAAATATTGCCTTCCGAGGGACCACTGCTCTAAGTTGAAGTCCCGAGCGAGATCGACATGACTACACGGAAATGCTTCCGATGGATGAAGCTGGGAGGCAGGCGTACCAATCGGATTAGGTTGCAAGAGATTGGTATCATTATGCGGAATTTTCCGTCTAGGCGATTCGCTCAAGAGTTTGAGCCCAAGAAACTGTGATTCGAGGGCAAGAAAATTCTCGTTGAGAGCCACAAATTGTTTCCGGACATCCAGAAACCCAGTTCGAATCTGTCTCATAAATGTGCGCATTTCGGCCTCAATCTCCCGACAAGCCAGACATGACCAAGACAGGCCCATGCGTTTCGAGATTAGATCATTCAGCCGGCCAAAATTTCCACCACCAGCACATTTTATATGGGCAAAATTGTCGCACAGCCAGCAGCTAAGAAATGAATCACCAATGATAACACCACCGAATTCACATTTCTTTGCACTACAAACGATTGCCATTATTGACAGCAGTAGAATCACTGTGCACGAATAATAAAAGAATGGAGTGAGATCGCAGGTAAAGTAGGAGAGCAGACAGCAGAGCGAGCCAGACAATCAGCTGCAGCGGCAATAATTCAAAGCAGATGATCCAACGAAGTGCAGAAAACGTGCAGTAAACTCACCAAAGCAGAGACACAAAAGAAAAGTCCACAGAGAGGGAGAGTGGCAATCCAGAGAGAGTGAGAGCAACAATGCGAGCAGCCCGCTTATGCTCACGAGAGATTGTGGGCGATGTAAACGCTGATGCGCGAGAACAGTGCACACCGAAGAAGCGATAACGAAAAGCAGACTGGGCAAAAAACACTAACAAATTGCCTGCACGAGTCCGATGCGTTACGTTGCAATATTGAATTTATATTAAACACTTGTTTACAAACAAAACACTGGTGGTTAACACAAAGTAGAATCAAATTAAAGAGATGCGATAATATATCAAAACAAAGTCACAACAATGTTGTATGATATTTAGGCAAAGGGCGGAGAATGCGGGAGCAAGAAAAAAAGCAAGAGCAAGAAGTGGTAATTCGGTATGGTAATTCATAATTCATGGTATTCATAATTGATAGGTATGTTAATCGATCCAGTTTCGATCCGTTTTGGGATTTTATAAGATTTATTTCTATGTTTTGGCCCTGTGCCATTACGATGGTTATTATGAGGAAGATGAGGATTTTAACTGTGTTGAAGTTCGCTGATTCCATTAGCTTCCTCAGTTTCTCTGGAATTATTATATTTGCTTGTATTAGATTTCTTCTTTTTCTTGAACTTTGATTTATAATGAGTTCTTTTCCTACTTCTACTTCTACTTTCCTACTTTTCTTTTCTTCATAATGTTTCTCGTCTACCTGTCTAATTTAGCCCGTCCTTTTGAAAGGGTTTGTTACCTTAGACTTTATAGCGGGTATCTACTTCATACTGTATGCGGTTTTTATTTAATTGAGTGATTTTTATACCCGATACTCAAAATGAGTATTGGGGTATATTAGATTTGTGGTAAAAGTGTATGTGTGTAACGTCCAGAAGGAATCGTTTCCGACCCCATAAACTATATATATTCTTGATCAGCATCAATAGCCGAGTCGATTGAGCCATGTCTGTCTGTCCGTCCGTCCGTCTGTCCGTCTGTCCGTCCCCTTCAGCGCCGAATGCTCAAATACTATAAGAGCTAGAGCAACGATGTTTTGGATCCAGACTTCTGTGATATGTCACTGCTCCAAAAATATTTCAAAACTTTGCCCCGCCCACTTCCGCCCCCACAAAAGGCGAAAATCTGTGGCATCCACAATTTGGACGATACGAGAAAACTAAAAACGCAGAATCGTAGAAGATGACTATATCTTACAGAGTGCAAAATCTGAACCAGATCGTATAATTATTATAGCCAGAATCACGAAAACAATTTCACTCTTTCTCGCTCTGTCTCACTCTAACACACAGGTTTCATGGTCGGTTTTGCCAATTGCAAAATATGAGTTCAAGGATCTCAGAACCCATAAGAGCTAGAGCAACCATATTTGGTATCCACACTTCTGTGATATCGGACCTTGACCGTTTGGTGTCAAAATTTCGCCGCACCCCCTTCCGCCCCCGCAAAGGACGAAAATCTGGGGCAACCACAAATCTCAGAGACTATTAAGGCTAGAGTAACCAAATTTGGTATCCGCACTTCTGTTAGATCTCACTATAAAACGTTTATCTCAGAATTTCGCCCCACCCCCTTCCGCCCCCACAAAGGACGAAAATCTGTTCCATCCACAATATTGCACATTCGAGAAAACTAAAAACGCAGAATCATAGATAATGACCATATCTATCAGATTGCTGAATCTGAATCAGATCAGATAATTTTTGTAGCAAAAAGGAACAAATCAATTTGCATTGGCTACGCAGCGCCCGACGTCACGCTCAGACTGATTTTCTGTCTCTCTCGCACGCATTCTTTGTCGTGTCGTTTAATATTAGCGGCGTCTGCCGGAGGAGAGCCATACTGACTTAGTATCGGGTATAACTGTAGAGTTGCGGTGTCCGCAGCAACTCACAACGTTCCCCCTCGTTTTCACTTTATTTAGTTGGCTGTCATAATCAGGTGAGCCTGCATAAATGAATATATCAGCTGGTGTCTTGTTTGTGGTATTATGTTTGGTTTTATGATTATAAGTGTGAAGAATTAATTCAAATTTCGAGAATCTATCTTCTGGGTTATCCTCGCTAGCTCTTATTCGTAATTATACCCGATACTCAAAATGAGTATTGGGGTATATTAGATTTGTGGTAAAAGTGGATGTGTGTAACGTCCAGAAGGAATCGTTTCCGATCCCATAAACTATATATATTCTTGATCAGCATCAATAGCCGAGTCGATTGAGCCATGTCTGTCTGTCCGTCTGTCCGTCCGTCCGTCTGTCCGTCCCTATCAGCGCCTAGTGCTCAAAGATTATAAGAGCTAGAGCAACGATGTTTTGGATCCAGACATCTGTGATATGTCACTGCTAAAAAAATATTTCAAAACTTCGCCCCGCTCACTTCCGCCCCCACAAAAGACGAAAATGTGTGGCATCCACAATTTCGACGATACGAGAAAACTAAAAAAGCAGAGTCGTAGAAGATGACTATATCTTACAGAGTGCAAAATCTGAACCAGATCGTATAATTATTATAGCCAGAATCACGAAAACAATTTCACTCTTTCTCGCTCTGTCTCACTCTAACACACAGGTTTCATGGTCGGTTTTGCCAATTGCAAAATATGAGTTCAAGGATCTCAGAACCCATAAGAGCTAGAGCAACCATATTTGGTATCCACACTTCTGTGATATCGGACCTTGACCGTTTGGTGTCAAAATTTCGCCGCACCCCCTTCCGCCCCCGCAAAGGACGAAAATCTGGGGCAACCACAAATCTCAGAGACTATTAAGGCTAGAGTAACCAAATTTGGTATCCGCACTTCTGTTAGATCTCACTATAAAACGTTTATCTCAGAATTTCGCCCCACCCCCTTCCGCCCCCACAAAGGACGAAAATCTGTTGCATCCACAATATTGCACATTCGAGAAAACTAAAAACGCAGAATCATAGATAATGACCATATCTATCAGATTGCTGAATCTGGATCAGATCGGATCATTTTTGTAGCCAAAAGCAAGAAATCAATTTGCAGTGGCTACGCAGCGCCCGACGTCACGCTCAGACTGATTTTCTGTCTCTCTCGCACGCACTCTTTGTCGTTTCGTTTAATATTAGCGCCGTCTGCCGGAGGAGAGCCATACTGACTTAGTATCGGGTATAACTGTAGAGTTGCGGTGTACGCAGCAACAACAAAACTCACAACTTGATGAACGCTAAAACACCCTTAGCTTTATTTACAGTTGTAGCTATATGGGTGTTAAAACACATCTTATGATCAAAAAGGACTCCGAGGTCATTTGAACTCGAAATTCGCTCAAGGACATGATTTCCTAGAACATATGGGACAAAATGAGGAGCGCGACGGTAAAATGTCATAAGTTTGCATTTAGAAAGGTTCAGAAAAACTAGATTAGTTGAACACCACAATAGTAGTTCACTTAGATCCAGTTGAAGGCGGGTGTGCAAAATACCAATCAGAGTAAGAAAGACAGATTTTGACATCATCAGCATACATTAGTGTAGTAGAGTATGTTATAACTTGAGGAAGGTCATTCACAAATAAAATAAACAGAAGCGGGCCCAGATGACTTCCCTGTGGCACACCTGAAGTAACATTAACAGTATTTGACAACACGTTAGAAAACAAAACACGTTGAGTACGGTTAGAGAGATAGGACAAAATCCAATCTAGAAGATTCGTTGGGAACCCTAATAAAGAGAGCTTGTGAATAAGCAGAGCATGGTTCACAGAATCGAATGCCTTGCTGAAGTCCGTAAAAACTACATCCGTCTGCAAACCAATTTGAAAACCACGGTGGATTAGGTTAGAAAACTCAAGAAGGTTAGTCGATGTTGAACGATGTCTGAAAAAACCGTGTTGCGACGGAGATATCAAGCTGCAACAAAGATGTTGCAGTTGCCGGGTGACCAGGAACTCAAGGAACTCAGGAACTCGGGATGGCGGGAAGCTTTGCGATACCACGATAGTTTTCAATGTTTGATCTTGAACCTTTTTTGTGAAGCGGAATGATATAGGACTCATTCCAAATTACTGGGAGACAAGACTGTTCCAAGGAGAGGTTGAAGCGAAAGGTCAAGGGTTTGCAAAGGGACTGGGCACAGTGTTTTAAGATGCAACTTGGTACCTTATCTGGACCCGCAGAAAACGATATGTCCATAGATGACAAACCTTCCAGAATAACGCTTTCCTCGAAAAAGGGCAGAAAAATGCTGTTAGCTTGAGGTAGCTGGTACGGATACGGAGTGGATGCGTTGTAAATATGAGACGAGTACGTTGTTTGGAAAAAGTTAGCGAATAAATTTGCAATACCAACAGCAGAAGCTTCAGTTTTGTTCTGGTAATGAAGGGACGGAGGAAAAACGTTTGACTTGCGCTTAGAGTTAACGAACGAATAGAGTTTTTTAGGATCACTACGAAAGTTACTACTACATTGTGAAAGGTAATGATTATAACACTGACTATTGACGGCAAGGAACAGAGAGCGAGCGGAGGAGTATAGAGCTAAGGACAAAGTGGAGCCCGACTTCTGGTACTTTTTATAGAGCCGGGATTTATTATTTTTTAAGTATGACAAATACTTGGAGAACCAGGGAGGCTTGGACGATACAGGTACAGTGATATCTGCACTATCAGCACGGAAAAATAGTAAATCAGTTTTTTGGAGCATGTTCGGTGATTCTTGGATTCGAGTTCGAATCTTTGAGAAGGAACTCATGCACAATTGTATGCTCAGGCCATATTGACGGTTCTAGAGAACTGGATAGTAAAGAATCAGGGAGAAGAATTTTAAAGGATGATATGTTGCGCTTATGTTTAAATGTAAATTTAGTCACAACTATATCAACAGGCGAAGTGTTAAGTTTAGAGGAAAGATGTTGTTTAACATCCTCCGTTGTAGCCTCAGGAATAAGACGAGAAACAAATATTGCCTTCCGAGGGACCACTGCTCTAAGTTGAAGTCCCGAGCGAGATCGACATGACTACACGGAAATGCTTCCGATGGATGAAGCTGGGAGGCAGGCGTACCAATCGGATTAGGTTGCAAGAGATTGGTATCATTATGCGGAATTTTCCGTCTAGGCGATTCGCTCAAGAGTTTGAGCCCAAGAAACTGTGATTCGAGGGCAAGAAAATTCTCGTTGAGAGCCACAAATTGTTTCCGGACATCCAGAAACCCAGTTCGAGTCTGTCTCATAAATGTGCGCATTTCGGCCTCAATCTCCCGACAAGCCAGACATGACCAAGACAGGCCCATGCGTTTCGAGATTAGATCATTCAGCCGGCCAAAATTTCCACCACCAGCACATTTTATATGGGCAAAATTGTCGCACAGCCAGCAGCTAAGAAATGAATCACCAATGATAACACCACCGAATTCACATTTCTTTGCACTACAAACGATTGCCATTATTGACAGCAGTAGAATCACTGTGCACGAATAATAAAAGAATGGAGTGAGATCGCAGGTAAAGTAGGAGAGCAGACAGCAGAGCGAGCCAGACAATCAGCTGCAGCGGCAATAATTCAAAGCAGATGATCCAACGAAGTGCAGAAAACGTGCAGTAAACTCACCAAAGCAGAGACACAAAAGAAAAGTCCACAGAGAGGGAGAGTGGCAATCCAGAGAGAGTGAGAGCAACAATGCGAGCAGCCCGCTTATGCTCACGAGAGATTGTGGGCGATGTAAACGCTGATGCGCGAGAACAGTGCACACCGAAGAAGCGATAACGAAAAGCAGACTGGGCAAAAAACACTAACAAATTGCCTGCACGAGTCCGATGCGTTACGTTGCAATATTGAATTTATATTAAACACTTGTTTACAAACAAAACACTGGTGGTTAACACAAAGTAGAATCAAATTAAAGAGATGCGATATTATATCAAAACAAAGTCACAACAATGTTGTATGATATTTAGGCAAAGGGCGGAGAATGCGGGAGCAAGAAAAAAAGCAAGAGCAAGAAGCGGTAATTCGGTATGGTAATTCATAATTCATGGTATTCATAATTGATAGGTATGTTAATCGATCCAGTTTCGATCCGTTTTGGGATTTTATAAGATTTATTTCTATGTTTTGGCCCTGTGCCATTACGATGGTTATTATGAGGAAGATGAGGATTTTAACTGTGTTGAAGTTCGCTGATTCCATTAGCTTCCTCAGTTTCTCTGGAATTATTATATTTGCTTGTATTAGATTTCTTCTTTTTCTTGAACTTTGATTTATAATGAGTTCTTTTCCTACTTCTACTTTCTACTTCTACTTTCCTACTTTTCTTTTCTTCATAATGTTTCTCGTCTACCTGTCTAATTTAGCCCGTCCTTTTGAAAGGGTTTGTTACCTTAGACTTTATAGCGGGTATCTACTTCATACTGTATGCGGTTTTTATTTAATTGAGTGATTTTTATACCCGATACTCAAAATGAGTATTGGGGTATATTAGATTTGTGGTAAAAGTGGATGTGTGTAACGTCCAGAAGGAATCGTTTCCGACCCCATAAACTATATATATTCTTGATCAGCATCAATAGCCGAGTCGATTGAGCCATGTCTGTCTGTCCGTCCGTCCGGCGGTCCGTCTGTCCGTCCCCTTCAGCGCCGAATGCTCAAATACTATAAGAGCTAGAGCAACGATGTTTTGGATCCAGACTTCTGTGATATGTCACTGCTCCAAAAATATTTCAAAACTTTGCCCCGCCCATTTCCGCCCCCACAAAAGGCGAAAATCTGTGGCATCCACAATTTGGACGATACGAGAAAACTAAAAACGCAGAATCGTAGAAGATGACTATATCTTACAGAGTGCAAAATCTGAACCAGATCGTATAATTATTATAGCCAGAATCACGAAAACAATTTCACTCTTTCTCGCTCTGTCTCACTCTAACACACAGGTTTCATGGTCGGTTTTGCCAATTGCAAAATATGAGTTCAAGGATCTCAGAACCCATAAAAGCTAGAGCAACCATATTTGGTATCCACACTTCTGTGATATCGGACCTTGACCGTTTTGTGTCAAAATTTCGCCGCACCCCCTTCCGCCCCCGCAAAGGACGAAAATCTGGGGCAACCACAAATCTCAGAGACTATTAAGGCTAGAGTAACCAAATTTGGTATCCGCACTTCTGTTAGATCTCACTATAAAACGTTTATCTCAGAATTTCGCCCCACCCCCTTCCGCCCCCACAAAGGACGAAAATCTGTTCCATCCACAATATTGCACATTCGAGAAAACTAAAAACGCAGAATCATAGATAATGACCATATCTATCAGATTGCTGAATCTGAATCAGATCAGATAATTTTTGTAGCAAAAAGGAACAAATCAATTTGCATTGGCTACGCAGCGCCCGACGTCACGCTCAGACTGATTTTCTGTCTCTCTCGCACGCATTCTTTGTCGTGTCGTTTAATATTAGCGGCGTCTGCCGGAGGAGAGCCATACTGACTTAGTATCGGGTATAACTGTAGAGTTGCGGTGTCCGCAGCAACTCACAACGTTCCCCCTCGTTTTCACTTTATTTAGTTGGCTGTCATAATCAGGTGAGCCTGCATAAATGAATATATCAGCTGGTGTCTTGTTTGTGGTATTATGTTTGGTTTCATGATTATAAGTGTGAAGAATTAATTCAAATTTCGAGAATCTATCTTCTGGGTTATCCTCGCTAGCTCTTATTCGTAATTATACCCGATACTCAAAATGAGTATTGGGGTATATTAGATTTGTGGTAAAAGTGGATGTGTGTAACGTCCAGAAGGAATCGTTTCCGATCCCATAAACTATATATATTCTTGATCAGCATCAATAGCCGAGTCGATTGAGCCATGTCTGTCTGTCCGTCTGTCCGTCCGTCCGTCTGTCCGTCCCTATCAGCGCCTAGTGCTCAAAGATTATAAGAGCTAGAGCAACGATGTTTTGGATCCAGACATCTGTGATATGTCACTGCTAAAAAAATATTTCAAAACTTCGCCCCGCTCACTTCCGCCCCCACAAAAGACGAAAATGTGTGGCATCCACAATTTCGACGATACGAGAAAACTAAAAAAGCAGAGTCGTAGAAGATGACTATATCTTACAGAGTGCAAAATCTGAACCAGATCGTATAATTATTATAGCCAGAATCACGAAAACAATTTCACTCTTTCTCGCTCTGTCTCACTCTAACACACAGGTTTCATGGTCGGTTTTGCCAATTGCAAAATATGAGTTCAAGGATCTCAGAACCCATAAGAGCTAGAGCAACCAAATTTGGTATCCACACTTCTGTGATATCGGACCTTGACCGTTTGGTGTCAAAATTTCGCCGCACCCCCTTCCGCCCCCGCAAAGGACGAAAATCTGGGGCAACCACAAATCTCAGAGACTATTAAGGCTAGAGTAACCAAATTTGGTATCCGCACTTCTGTTAGATCTCACTATAAAACGTTTATCTCAGAATTTCGCCCCACCCCCTTCCGCCCCCACAAAGGACGAAAATCTGTTGCATCCACAATATTGCACATTCGAGAAAACTAAAAACGCAGAATCATAGATAATGACCATATCTATCAGATTGCTGAATCTGGATCAGATCGGATCATTTTTGTAGCCAAAAGCAAGAAATCAATTTGCAGTGGCTACGCAGCGCCCGACGTCACGCTCAGACTGATTTTCTGTCTCTCTCGCACGCACTCTTTGTCGTTTCGTTTAATATTAGCGCCGTCTGCCGGAGGAGAGCCATACTGACTTAGTATCGGGTATAACTGTAGAGTTGCGGTGTACGCAGCAACAACAAAACTCACAACTTGATGAACGCTAAAACACCCTTAGCTTTATTTACAGTTGTAGCTATATGGGTGTTAAAACACATCTTATGATCAAAAAGGACTCCGAGGTCATTTGAACTCGAAATTCGCTCAAGGACATGATTTCCTAGAACATATGGGACAAAATGAGGAGCGCGACGGTAAAATGTCATAAGTTTGCATTTAGAAAGGTTCAGAAAAACTAGATTAGTTGAACACCACAATAGTAGTTCACTTAGATCCAGTTGAAGGCGGGTGTGCAAAATACCAATCAGAGTAAGAAAGACAGATTTTGACATCATCAGCATACATTAGTGTAGTAGAGTATGTTATAACTTGAGGAAGGTCATTCACAAATAAAATAAACAGAAGCGGGCCCAAATGACTTCCCTGTGGCACACCTGAAGTAACATTAACAGTATTTGACAACACGTTAGAAAACAAAACACGTTGAGTACGGTTAGAGAGATAGGACAAAATCCAATCTAGAAGATTCGTTGGGAACCCTAATAAAGAGAGCTTGTGAATAAGCAGAGCATGGTTCACAGAATCGAATGCCTTGCTGAAGTCCGTAAAAACTACATCCGTCTGCAAACCAATTTGAAAACCACGGTGGATTAGGTTAGAAAACTCAAGAAGGTTAGTCGATGTTGAACGATGTCTGAAAAAACCGTGTTGCGACGGAGATATCAAGCTGCAACAAAGATGTTGCAGTTGCCGGGTGACCAGGAACTCAAGGAACTCAGGAACTCGGGATGGCGGGAAGCTTTGCGATACCACGATAGTTTTCAATGTTTGATCTTGAACCTTTTTTGTGAAGCGGAATGATATAGGACTCATTCCAAATTACTGGGAGACAAGACTGTTCCAAGGAGAGGTTGAAGCGAAAGGTCAAGGGTTTGCAAAGGGACTGGGCACAGTGTTTTAAGATGCAACTTGGTACCTTATCTGGACCCGCAGAAAACGATATGTCCATAGATGACAAACCTTCCAGAATAACGCTTTCCTCGAAAAAGGGCAGAAAAATGCTGTTAGCTTGAGGTAGCTGGTACGGATACGGAGTGGATGCGTTGTAAATATGAGACGAGTACGTTGTTTGGAAAAAGTTAGCGAATAAATTTGCAATACCAACAGCAGAAGCTTCAGTTTTGTTCTGGTAATGAAGGGACGGAGGAAAAACGTTTGACTTGCGCTTAGAGTTAACGAACGAATAGAGTTTTTTAGGATCACTACGAAAGTTACTACTACATTGTGAAAGGTAATGATTATAACACTGACTATTGACGGCAAGGAACAGAGAGCGAGCGGAGGAGTATAGAGCTAAGGACAAAGTGGAGCCCGACTTCTGGTACTTTTTATAGAGCCGGGATTTATTATTTTTTAAGTATGACAAATACTTGGAGAACCAGGGAGGCTTGGACGATACAGGTACAGTGATATCTGCACTATCAGCATGGAAAAATAGTAAATCAGTTTTTTGGAGCATGTTCGGTGATTCTTGGATTCGAGTTCGAATCTTTGAGAAGGAACTCATGCACAATTGTATGCTCAGGCCATATTGACGGTTCTAGAGAACTGGATAGTAAAGAATCAGGGAGAAGAATTTTAAAGGATGATATGTTGCGCTTATGTTTAAATGTAAATTTAGTCACAACTATATCAACAGGCGAAGTGTTAAGTTTAGAGGAAAGATGTTGTTTAACATCCTCCGTTGTAGCCTCAGGAATAAGACGAGAAACAAATATTGCCTTCCGAGGGACCACTGCTCTAAGTTGAAGTCCCGAGCGAGATCGACATGACTACACGGAAATGCTTCCGATGGATGAAGCTGGGAGGCAGGCGTACCAATCGGATTAGGTTGCAAGAGATTGGTATCATTATGCGGAATTTTCCGTCTAGGCGATTCGCTCAAGAGTTTGAGCCCAAGAAACTGTGATTCGAGGGCAAGAAAATTCTCGTTGAGAGCCACAAATTGTTTCCGGACATCCAGAAACCCAGTTCGAGTCTGTCTCATAAATGTGCGCATTTCGGCCTCAATCTCCCGACAAGCCAGACATGACCAAGACAGGCCCATGCGTTTCGAGATTAGATCATTCAGCCGGCCAAAATTTCCACCACCAGCACATTTTATATGGGCAAAATTGTCGCACAGCCAGCAGCTAAGAAATGAATCACCAATGATAACACCACCGAATTCACATTTCTTTGCACTACAAACGATTGCCATTATTGACAGCAGTAGAATCACTGTGCACGAATAATAAAAGAATGGAGTGAGATCGCAGGTAAAGTAGGAGAGCAGACAGCAGAGCGAGCCAGACAATCAGCTGCAGCGGCAATAATTCAAAGCAGATGATCCAACGAAGTGCAGAAAACGTGCAGTAAACTCACCAAAGCAGAGACACAAAAGAAAAGTCCACAGAGAGGGAGAGTGGCAATCCAGAGAGAGTGAGAGCAACAATGCGAGCAGCCCGCTTATGCTCACGAGAGATTGTGGGCGATGTAAACGCTGATGCGCGAGAACAGTGCACACCGAAGAAGCGATAACGAAAAGCAGACTGGGCAAAAAACACTAACAAATTGCCTGCACGAGTCCGATGCGTTACGTTGCAATATTGAATTTATATTAAACACTTGTTTACAAACAAAACACTGGTGGTTAACACAAAGTAGAATCAAATTAAAGAGATGCGATAATATATCAAAACAAAGTCACAACAATGTTGTATGATATTTAGGCAAAGGGCGGAGAATGCGGGAGCAAGAAAAAAAGCAAGAGCAAGAAGCGGTAATTCGGTATGGTAATTCATAATTCATGGTATTCATAATTGATAGGTATGTTAATCGATCCAGTTTCGATCCGTTTTGGGATTTTATAAGATTTATTTCTATGTTTTGGCCCTGTGCCATTACGATGGTTATTATGAGGAAGATGAGGATTTTAACTGTGTTGAAGTTCGCTGATTCCATTAGCTTCCTCAGTTTCTCTGGAATTATTATATTTGCTTGTATTAGATTTCTTCTTTTTCTTGAACTTTGATTTATAATGAGTTCTTTTCCTACCCCTATTCTTTTCTTCATAATGTTTCTCGTCTACCTGTCTAATTTAGCCCGTCCTTTGAAAGGGTTTGTTACCTTAGACTTTATAGCGGGTATCTACTTCATACTGTATGCGGTTTTTATTTAATTGAGTGATTTTTTTCACTTTATTTAGTTGGCTGTCATAATCAGGTGAGCCTGCATAAATGAATATATCAGCTGGTGTCTTGTTTGTGGTATTATGTTTGGTTTTATGATTATAAGTGTAAAGAATTAATTCAAATTTCGTGAATCTATCTTCTGGGTTATCCTCGCTAGCTCTTATTCGTAATTATACCCGATACTCAAAATGAGTATTGGGGTATATTAGATTTGTGGTAAAAGTGGATGTGTGTAACGTCCAGAAGGAATCGTTTCCGACCCCATAAACCATATATATTCTTGATCAGCATCAATAGCCGAGTCGATTGAGCCATGTCTGTCTGTCCGTCTGTCCGTCCGTCCGTCTGTCCGTCCCTATCAGCGCCTAGTGCTCAAAGATTATAAGAGCTAGAGCAACGATGTTTGGATCCAGATATCTGTGATATGTCACTGCTACAAAAATATTTCAAAACTTCGCCCCGCTCACTTCCGCCCCCACAAAGGACGAAAATGTGTGGCGTCCACAATTTCGACGATACGAGAAAACTAAAAACGCAAAACCGACCATGAAACCTGTGTGTTAGAGTGAGACAGAGCGAGAAAGAGTGAAATTGTTTTCGTGATTCTGGCTATAATAATTATACGATCTGGTTCAGATTCCGCAGTCTAAAGATATTGTCATTCTCTACGATTCCGCTCTTTTGGTTTTATCGTATCTTTAAAAATGTGGATGCCACAGATTTTCGCCCTTTGTGGGGGCGGAAGTGGGCGGGGCAAAGTTTTGAAATATTTTTGTAGCAGAGACATATCACAGAAGTCTGGATCCAAAACATCGTTGATCTAGCTCTTATAGTCTTTGAGCATTAGGCGCTGAAGGGGACGGACAGACGGACAGACGGACGGACAGACAGACATGGCTCAATCGACTCGGCTATTGATGCTGATCAAGAATATATATACTTTATGGGGTCGGAAACGATTCCTTCTGGACGTTACACACATCCACTTTTACCACAAATCTAATATACCCCAATACTCATTTTGAGTATCGGGTATAAAAAATCAGATTTGGTATTCTATAATTATTGTTAGACCTACGCAGAGGATACACTTTACTGAGGGTGTCTATTTGAGTACATGCTTACATTAGTTTTATTTTAGGACCGCATTTGTTAAGTGTTTTCTCCACTTGTGTTTTGTTGTCGTATTAATGGGTTACATTTCTCTGTTTACACCCGTGCAGCCATAACTTGTCTACTTTATGTGATTTCTTTAGAGATCGGTGTTGTTACATGAGTGAATGTGTACAATAATCTATTTATGTTTAAACATTCTGCAAGGGGCCGAAAGTGGCATTGTATTGACGATAATATGTTCATGTTTGAACAATAGCCTTAGATCAACTAACTCCCACGCATCCGGTTAGCACTGCTAATAGTTATGAACCCCTTGAAAAATCAAAAACACCAATTAATAATTCAGAAGCATTAGGCCATAGATTAGATAAAATAGGGAATGAGACAGCAGGTAGCATTAAAAAAACCCCCGAATAACAGTGAACTTCCGATAAGTAATGCGCTTCTAGATGTAATTGAGCAAACTTCCGATATTCAGAATATTTACAATATAGAACAAATTGACATTGAGGACTACAATATTGATTACAAACTTAGTGAAAACTCGCGTAGTGAAATCCGAACATTAATTGAATTAAATTATTTAGACCTGCCCGACATACCAGCCATTGAACATAAGTATGAAATGAAGATACAAATTATGTCACAAGCCCCAATATATTCAACACCAAGAAAGCTTTCATATCATGACAAACTTATTGAAGAATTGCTGGCTGAAGGCCATATCAGACCAAGTGATTCCCCTTATACCTCTGCAATTTTACTTGTTAAAAAAAATCAGGTGAGAAAAGGCTGTGCGTTGATTATAGACAATTGAATAAGATAACAGTAAGGGATGGGTACCCATTGCCACTTATAAATGATTGCATAGAGAGAATGGAAGGTAATAAGTATTTTTCCCTTCTGGATCTGAAAAGTAGTTTCCGCCAGGTGAAGGTGGCAGAGAGTTCAATTCAATTTACATCTTTTGTGACACCAAACGGACAACACGAATATCTTAGCATGCCATTCGTTTTGCGAAACGCTGTCTTTCAACGATTTGTAAACAATATATTCGGCCCATTAATAAAACAAGGAAATGTAGTTGTATACATGGACGACATTGCAATCGGAACCAAAACTATAGAAGAACACTTTGTTGTCTTAAGTAAAGTACTACGCCCCCTAGCAGAATATAGATTAGAAATTAAGTTAAGCAAGTGTCTGTTTTGTTACACTAAGCAAGGATGGAATTAAGCCGAATAATGATCACATCACGACAATTAAGCCCCTTCCGAAACCTACTAATTCCGCAGATATGCAAAAATGTTTAAGACTCTTATCTTACTTCAGGAGATTCATTCCAGGTTACTCGAAAGTTGCCAAACCATTGCAAGCTCTGACAAAAACTATAGGGAAATTTGAGTTAGATGACAAATGTGTAACAATATTTAATTATCTCTGTGAGAGACTGGACTCAGCAGCAGTTCTAGCCCTGTATAGTCCGACTAAGGAAACAGAACTGCATTGTGACGCTAGTGCCGAAGGGTTTGGAGGAATTTTATTACAAAAACAGGATGATAACAAATTTCATCCAATCACATATTTTTCTCAAGCAACAACGCCAGCAGAAAGTAGGTATCATAGTTATGAATTAGAAACTCTAGCCATAATCTACTCATTGAATAAATTTAAGATTTACCTTGAAGGAATACCTTTCCGAATAATAACCGATTGTAATGCCCTTACTCTAACCTTATGTAAGAAAACTGTAAATTCAAAAATTGCTAGATGGGCCCTTGAACTTGAAAATTATGACTACACAGTGAATTATCGAAGTGGTAAATACATGCCCATGTCGATGGCTTAAGTAGATACCCCACAATAAGTCCAGTATTCAGTTACGAACCAAAAGTTTCAGTTCAGGAAAACAATAATAAGGATCGAATAGTTTCAGTTATAGATATAGATGACATCAATTTTCAGCTTCAGGTAACGCAAAATAGAGATAACACTATAATTCAGTTAAAGAATAAGTTAGAAAGAGAAGCAGTGAAAAAATTTGTAAAATTTTTGGAAGATGATATTGTTTATAGAAAAGATGCTGATTTCGAATTGCTTTATGTCCCGTCAGAAATGGAAAATAATTTAATAAGAACTATTCACGAAAAATTGTGCCATTGGGGAGTTGAAAAATGTGTAACCGAAATTAAGAAACATTATTGGTTTCCGAATATGACCGCAAAAGTTGACAGTTTTATAAAAAATTGCATTAAGTGTATTACATTTAGCCTTCCGTCCCACTCCAACAATCGCTCATTGCATAGTATACCGAAAAGTCCAATTCCATTCGACACATTGCATATTGACCATTTCATACCCCTCTCCTCAGTCATTAATAAAAAGAAACACATATTGGTAGTCACTGATGGGTTCACAAAGTTTTTTAAATTGTATTCTGCAAACACAACTGGTACTAAGTAAATATTTTGAAAATTATAGTAGACCGAGGAGAATTGTCAGTGATAGCGGCTCATGTTTCACATCGTTGGAATTCAGTGAGTTTATGCTAATTAACAACATTGAACATTTTAAAGCAACTGCCTCACCACAGTCAAATGGGCAAGTGGAGAGAGTAAATAGAACAATGAAAATTATGTTAGCAAAAATAACTGAATCATTGCTACATTCAGATTCGTGTAAACTACTCACAAAGCGGAATATGCAATAAATAATTCGAAACATTCGGTTGCTGGGGAAATACCATCGGTAGTACTCTTCGGGGTTCAGCAAAGAGGCTATGATATTGACGCTTTAACGAAATTTCTAGAAGACAAAACTAATTCAAAACTTAATAGATATTGGGAAAGGACTATAAGAAAAAATAACTGAAAACCAAACTAAAATAAAATTCTATTATGATAAAAATATTAAGAAACATATAGAATTTCAAAAGGAGACATTGTTCTCGTACGAAACGTTGACACTACGATAGGTACAAATAAGAAATTTATTCCAAAATTAAAAAGGACCATACATTATCAAAAAAATTTACCAAATGATCGGTATGTCATAACTGACATTGATAATTGTCCAGTATCTCAAATTCCGTATGACTGTGTAATAGAAGCCTGTCGACTTCGGAAATATATAAATTGGCGTGATCTGTGTAGAAGTATCTCCTACTAAAGTGTATTTATACTTAAAATGAGTATAGGGGTATATTAGATTTGTGGTAAAAATGGATGTGTTAACGTTCAGAAGGAAGAGTTTCTTGACCTTTTGGTCTCAAAATTTCGCCACTCCCCTTCCGCCCCGCAAGGGACATAAATCTGGGGCATCCACAAATCTCAGAGACTATTAGAGCTAGAGCAACCAAATTTTGTACCCATACTCCTATTAGATCTTACTGTTACAAGTGTATTTCGAAATTTCGCCCCACACTTTTGAGCCCCCACAAAAGACGAAAATTTGTGACATCCACAATATTGAAGATACGAGAAAATTAAAAACCGCACAATCATAGAAAGAACCATATCTACCAGATCAGATCGCATCATTATTATAGCCAAAAGTAGCAAATCAATTTTCAGTAGCTACGCAGCGTCCGACGACACGTTCCGTCTCTCCCGCACGCACTCTTTGTCGCTCAATGTAGCCATACTGTTTATATATATCGGGTATAAATGTAGAGTTCCGGTCGCAGTAGCAACTCACAACGTTCCCCCTCGTTTATAACCTTAGCCCGGTAAATAACAAAAGTAACTAACTATAAGTATCAAGTGCGATCTATTGCCGAGCTGTAAGGCAACAAATTAACCGTTACCAACACCTCAATATTAGCCTTTACCGATACTCTAGTGCGATAAGTTTTATGCGATAATGCGATAAGTCGGATGTACGATCGACAAAAGGAAAGAACAGACGTGAAAATAAAGAAACTAATAAAACTAAAACCAAGGACCGCGCCAAAATATATTGATCTTTCATATGCAAAATGTATAGTTTGCGAACATCAGGCATCGCTCTCTGCTCTGCTGCTTCCCTGATATTTGACCTTTGACATTTCTCCTTCACTTCAGTCGTTGAAGGATAGACCGAACCAGTACTACATAAGGCGTATTGGATTTTGCAGCAAAACCGTCCTGATCCTCCGACATAGTAATATGCTGCAGACGACAACATGGTTTCCCAGCAAATCTTCTCCTCTTTTACTTTAGCATTTTACGAAAATTACTGAGACTGTTGTTTGTTGCTTTACCTGTGAGCTTAAGCTTCACCTATATACAGTTGGGTCCTCTTTTTTTTCGAATGGCTACGTATGCTGGCTCTAATAAAGCTTTTAACATCAGTCCAGTCATCAGCAAAAAGCATCAATGGCTTCTCCACGTGCTCTTCAAAAAATCTTTTAAACATAATCAGTTTTTATACCCGATACTCAAAATTACTCATTTTGGGGTATATTAGATTTGTGGCAAAAGTGGATGTGTGTAACGTCCAGAAGGAATCGTTTCCGACCCCATAAAGTATATATATTCTTGATCAGCATCAATAGCCGAGTCGGCTATTGTCACTGTTATGTCACTGTTACAAGAATGTTTCAAAACTTTGCCCCGCCTACTTCCGCCCCTACAAAGGGCGAAAATCTGTGGCATCCACAAATTCAAAGATACGAGAAAACTGAAAACGCAGAATCGTAGAGGATGACTATATGTTCTAGAGTGTAAAATCTGAATCAGATCGTATAATTGACATCGTATGACATAAATTTTCAGCTTCAGGTTACGCAAAATAGAGAGCACTAAAAGTCAGTTGAAGGATAAGTTAGAAAGAAAACCAGTGTACAATTTGTTTTTGGAAGATGGTATTCTTAACAGAAACAATGCTGATTTCGAATTGCTTTATGTTCCGTCAGAAATGGAAAATTGTTGAATAAGAATTGTTCACGTAAAATTGTGCCATCTGGGAGTTGACCAATGTATAACCGAGAGTAAGAAACATTATTGGTTTCCGAATATGACCCCAAAAGTTGATACTTTATAAAAATAGCATAGACTTAGTATTAAATTTAGCCTTCCGTTCTATTCCAACAATCGCTCATTGCATAGTATACCGAAAAACCAATTTCATTCGACACATTGCATTTTGACCATTTCAGACCCCTCCCCTTAGTCATTAATAAAAAGAAACACATATTGGTAGTCATTGATGGGTTCACAAAGTTTGTTAAATTGTATTCTGCAAACACAACTAGTACTAAGGAAGTTTTCGCATGATTAACGATATATTTTGAAAATTATAGCAGACCTAGGAGAATTGTCACTGATAGGGGCACATGTTTCACATCGTTGGAATTCAGTGAGTTTATGCCAAGTAACAACATTGAACATGTTAGAGCAGCAACTGCCTCACCGCAGTCAAATGGGCAAGTGGAGAGCGTAAATAGAACAATGAAAAGTATGTTAGCAAAGATAACAGATCCATTGCTACATTCAGATTGGTGTAAACTACTCACAAAAGCGGAATATGCAATAAACAATTCAAAACATTCGGTTACTGGGGAAGTACCATCGGTGGTACTCTTCGGTATTCAGCAAAGAGGCTGTGATATTGACGTTTTAACGGAATTTCTAGAAGACGAATATAATTCAAAACCAAATAGAGACTTAATAGCAATTCGGAAAGGAGTATTAGATAAAATAACTGAAAACCAAACTAAGATAAAACATTATTATGATAAAAACATTAAAAACATATAGAATTTAAAGAAGGAGACTTTGTTCTCGTACGAAACGTTGACACTACGATAGGTATAAATAAGAAATGTATACCAAAATTTAAAGGAAAAAAAATTACCAAATGATCGATATGTTATAACTGACATTGATAATTGTCAAGTATCTCAGGTTCCGTATGACGGTGTAATAGAAGCCTGTCGACTTCGGAAATATGTAAATTGGCGTGATCAGTGTAGAACTATCTTCTACTAATCTGTATTTTATAGTTTTAGCCTGGTAGATAACAAAAGTAACCAAATGCAAGGATCGGGGGCGATCCATTGGTCAGGATGGCCGAGCTGTAAGCACTAACCATACACCATATGTATGGTTAGTGCTGATATTAACCCTAACCGATCCCGATATTATACTGCGATAAGTTTTATGCGACATTATACTGCGATAAGTTTTATGCGATATTATTCGGCGATATGATACTGCGATAAGTCCGGGGTTGATTTGGACGATCGACAAGAAGAGAGAAAAGACGTGAAATAAATAAGTTAATAAAAACTAAACGAAGACTGCGCCACAATACTGACTTAGTATCGGGTATAAATGTAGAGTTGCGGTCTCCACAGCAACTCACAACGTTCCCCCTCGTTTTTCATTTACTGTTTTATGAAATCTTTCTACGTCGGATATTTCATTTTTGCTGGAAGTGATGTCTATTTTGACGTTTTCCGCATTCAGCCATGCTTGCAATGCTGCGCACATAAAAGCTGAATCCTTGTCGGCTTTGATTTCAATAGGTTTGTCCATCTCGTTAAAAACTTTCATGATGGCTCTTTTTGCTTCTAACCAGTCACGACTTTTTACTTCTACAAGAGTGGGAAACTTCGAGTATACGTCAATACATGATAGGAACTGTTGGTTACCAATCATATAGAAGTCCATGACGTATTTCTCTCTGATGTTCAGTATTTCAGGTGTGGTTTCGAAAGCCAACTTTGTATTTCTATGCTCTGTTTTGGCAATATTACAAGTAGGACCTTCGTTTATGATGTTTTGCATTAGTTTTTGATAATCCGGGTAATAGTATTTTCCCATAAACCAATTGACGGCTTTCTCTATCCCTGGGTGGTTTCTTTAAATTCAGCGCAATTTTGAATATCTGGAAGTTTCGTGCTTGATTTGACAGCTTTGGTTATATTGTTAGCATTAATGATTTCTAAATAGGCTTTTTGGAATGGAGGAAAATCTATTTCGTTATGGTAATATAACGCGCTCTTTTTGGTGCATAGATATACCTTTATTAAATCCTTCGCTAAGGTGTTAGTCATTTCTTTATACGTAATCTTGATGATTAGCTTGTGAAAGTAACGAATTGTTTCTACCTTATCTTCATTGGCTTTTATTAACTCGATTTGCCGGTTGTAATAGTTAATCGGTCTTTCCGTGATGGCAATGTGATTGAGATTGTCTTCCTGTGCGCTATGTACTGTTGCACCAGCGCTATTGGAAATTTCTGCAAGGAGATTTTCATTTATGTTTTCCCTTGATAAGGCATCAGCTACATGATTTTCTTTGCCTGGTAGATATTTTATTTTAAAGTCAAACTCATTCAGTTGTGCAATTCCAATTTTTTCCACCTTTGCAATTTCATATTGGGCTCCTTGATGTTGTTCAACCAAATCAAGGGTTTATAATCGCTTAGTATCTCGAATGTTCTACCAAATAGGTATGATCGGAAATACTTGGTGGCCCATACGATCGCCAATAATTCCTTTTCGATGGCTGAATAGTTTATTTCGTGTTCGTTTAGGGTTCTGCTAGCGTAGCAGATCGGTTTGTGTTCTTGTGACAAAACCACTCCCAATGCTATATTACTAGCGTCGGTTGTTACCGTGAAAAGTTTGTCGAAGTCTGGGAATGCAAGGATAGGGTCTGAGATGATGAGTACTTTTAGTCTCTCAAATGCCTCGACGTACTTTTCTTCCTTGGGGTCTATGACAGCTCCTTTCTTTAGTTTGAGTGTCATGGGTTTTGCTATGTTAGCAAAATTAGAAATAAATTTCCTGTAGACCTAAGAATGACTTTATTTGTTTAGTGGTTTCCGGTATTGGAAATTTGACGATGGCAGAGATCTTGCCTGGATTTGGTACTATTCCTGCAGTAGTGACTACATGACCTAGGAATTCAGTTTCCTTTTTCATGAATTCACATTTATCCATTTGTAGCTTTAAGTTGGCGTCTCTCAACTTTCCAAATAATCTCCTTAGTGACAACAGGTGTTCTTCCAATGAAGTGGAAAATATAATGATGTCGTCTAGGTATTCAAAGCAATCTTTGAAGATGAAATCTTCTAGCAGATTGTTCAATCATCTTTGGAAGGTAGCGGGGGCAGTGGTTAGCCCAAAAGGCATACGAGTAAACTCGTAATGTCTAGATTGAGCTAGGTTCCATGGGTATTTGATGGAAACCCTCATGAAATACTGACATCTACCTAGTTTGTCTAGAATTTCATACATTCTTGGAGTTGGGGATTTGTCCTTAACTGTTATTTCATTGAGACTTCTATAGTCTACCACCATTCGATATTTTTGCTTTCCTGAAGCAGCTATCTTCTTCGGAATCATGGACTTCGAGTTTCGAACTATTCCTTGCTTGATCATATCCTTGATTTGCTGGTTTACCTCCAGATCATGTATCTGGGCATACTTATATGGTCGTTTGTAGACTGGGTCTTCATGCTGTGTTTTTATTTCGTGCTTGATTGTTCTTGTGAAAGTCAAATTTTCACCTTCTCTGTACTGCACATCTTTAAGCTCGTATAAGACCTTTTTCAATTCTTCCCTTTCTTCGTCGTTTAAATGATCTAATCTTAATTGATTACAATTAATTAATTCATTGTCTAGATGGAAGCGAAGTATAGATCTCCCTCTGGAGGTGGGTCAAGTCACTTATGTGCGATCTTCTCTTCCTTTGAAGATGGATCAGTGCACTTCTGTGCGGTCTTGCCGGCTTCAATAACTTCTCCACTCTGAATGATTGGGTACGACCTAGCTCCTAATGCTACAGTTTCATTTCTGTATTCGATGACGGCTTTACTTGCCATCAAGTATTCTCTTCCTAATAAAATATTATAGTTTTCGGAAAAGTTGTGAATGTAGAACTTTTGTTCGGACGGACATGTTTTGTTTTGTTAAACGGACAGGTCCATTGATGGTATGGACTGTTAGGGTTTCGTCTTTTACCTCGGAATCTGAGTAGAATCTCTTTCATGATGTTAATCGATGATCCCGAATCAGCGATACACCTTAATATTATTTTATTAATAGTAATGTTTATATAGGGTCCTCCTCGGTTAAACTTACGAAGACTGCCGTTGAATCTGGTGGAGTATAGTTGTCGTAATAGTTCTTCATAGGGTGTGTGATTCTTGATCTCGTTGATCAGCGCCGTCTTCAATTCGTGCCACGTGTTGCGCTTTACCATTTGTGATATGCGTTGGGACTCTCCTATTAGCTGGATATCAGTCGCTTCAAAGAGGATTCTTTGTTGGCGAATATCTTCCGTCAGATCTAATCCTTGAACATATTCGATTCTGTTGATAAACGAGCTCAGCTGTCCAGTTGAACCGTCATAGGCGGGTATTTGCCGGATCAACAGAAACGCCTGGTTCAGGTGGATTTCACTCAGTGTTAGTGGTGGTAACGCCATGTTGTAGGTTGTGTTGATTGCGTTTTATTTGATTTTTTCTGCAGTTTTGAAATTATTTTTAGTTCACTTGCAAGTTTTTGATTTTTAGTTTTTGGTGTTTCACTGTTCTTGGTGATTCACTACTTCAGCTTTCTTCCGTTCACTTAATTTTTGGTTTGCTAATCGTGTGTGCTCGTAGCACATAGATTCTTTGGCGGATTTCACATTAACTAAATATATTAACTATTCCGGGATTGCGTGATCACAATAATTAAAATTACACAAGCTGACCACTAAAGAAATCATACCGACTGCGCCAGTTAAATATCCGCAACTCGAAATTAGGTTTTTAAAGAGAATTGTTTTTTTCACAAAACTTAATGTCTTAATGTTACTGGATTTTGTTGAATTCCCCGACTGACTGCTTGTCTCAACGGAGTCAGTTCCGTCTCAGACTTTTAGTTTGGAAGATATAAGCACTCAAAATCGGCCATCATTTTGACCGTTTTTCGTGTGAGGTTGTGGCAGGTAAATCAGTATAGAAGATAAACTGCTTTGAAGCGCAGAAAGGGCTTTTAGACTTAGGTAATAAATAGTTCAAGGAACATATACAATAAAAATCTCGGGAAAATGTAGGTAAATATTTTTAAAAAGTCCAGTTAAAGTTGAAAAACTGCTCCAAATTTAGGTACTAATGAATCCATATGCTCAATATTAGAATAATTTTCCATTTCGCGCTACCTCAATTATTATTTGGTTTTGAATGAATATGCAGGCTTTTATTTCTACCTTTACCTGTCCTTTTAACCCTTTAACCTTGCATGCAAGAATTAGATATATGGAGTACATTTTAAAACTTGCATATACCATTCCGCGAGAGGGATAATCTTTTGACAACAGCACGCCAGCTAAGAAAATACAAAAGACTAAGAAACAAATTATTCAAAAACAATTCTTAGACAAACTATCACTAAAAGTGGACTGCCTCAAACAAGGATTTCAAAACACAAACGATGGAAACTTATCACGGACATTCTTTGAGAACAACGAAATAACTGCAGATATAACTGGGGTGGATATTGAAATTATCAAAAGATTGGGTGTCATTTTTAATATTTCAAACTGCAAAGAAAAAAACAACAAATACCCGCAAGGTAAATATGCCTCGAAGACTGCAGAGCTGTTACTGGAAAAATATCCTGAAAACAAAGCTAGCTCCCATGCTTCATGAAATTCTGGCACATGGTCAAATTTTAATTGAACATCAGAGCCTACCAATTAAAGAGATGTCAGAGGAATCCCAGGAAACGAGAAACAAAGATTACAAAAAATACAGGAATATGAATACGTGCAAGACATCACGAATTAAGCAAAACCAAGACCTTTTCAACATGTTGGCAGCTTCTTCAGATCCATATATATCACCAATTATATATGATAGATGAGATCACAAAATAAATCGGCAAGCAGTTATTCTTCAGAAATGATTAGTTTATTAGATATTCATCCCATTTAACAGGAAGCAGAGGATTATTTAACAGAAACAAAAAAAAATGCAACCAATTTTCAGACTAAAAAAAAAGTTTTGGTATTTATATTTTTATAATTTATGTTTGAGATGCCAAGCTTTTTTGGCACCTATGTGTTTCAAAAATGAAAAGAGATTTTGGGTTAAACTTTATAATTCGTATTTAATCTTGGTGGCGTAGTGGAAGCCGATTGCTTGCTATTGCCAGATAAACTTTATGCGAGATCGATATGCAACCAATGCGCAGAGGGGTTAGCATAGAACTAAACTATAGACGACGGCGTTAGATCAAAGTGATTGCCGAAGTGGCGGCAGCAGATCAAAGTAATTGCCGAAGTGGCGGCGGCAGAGAGACCCTTTAGCGGGAGAGCGCAGCAGCTCTGTAGAAAGTCAACGCTTTACAACATAGGCGGCTCTCTCTGCTCATAAAATAATAATGTTAAAGTTACGGTTATTATTCAGCGGCTGGCCCGAACAATTTAGGTTTAGTGGAAGATTAAATAAAAAATAATATTTTGTAGTAAAAAAAACACCATTAAAAGTAGTTTATCGATAAAAAAAATCGATTTATCGATTCAAATGCAGTTTGTTTCATGAAGATATCTTTATTTGTTCAGAAGCTATTAATTTAGCAAGCTGTAACGGCAGAATGCCCCAATGTGCGCCGGCCGGAGATTGGCTTTTGGCCGTTTCTGTATAACCGTATACCAGTAAAAGGAATTTGTGCCGTCTCCCTCTCATCCTAGAGATGGAAAGGGAAGAAAAATAAATGATAAGAGAGAAGAAAAAAAAGAAGAAAGAATGATCGAGTGAAGGGCGGACAAATTTTAATTGTATCGTTGTAATTAATTAGGATACTATGCAGTGTGAGCTAGAAGGGGGATAAATTTGAATTCCAGTAGTGGTTTCTCACAATTCTCGCCGATCTGCGGATTTGATTGTCCCCGACCTTATGCCCTTTTTAATTGTATGTATTTCCACCCACAGTACTTCAGGTGTTCGTCGAGGAAAGCGCTTTCGTCGATGGAGCTTCGAGGAAGGTCGTTTTGCATGGCCCGCACTGCTTGGGTAATTATGGTCCCTATATTCCCGATATCAACTGGTGCTGACCCTGGATTATTATTTACTGATCCCGCCAGGCTTCCTGAAACTTTTTCTTTACTTTGTACCTGCTATTTGGGGGTTTGCGTGTCTTTCAAGTCAAAAGCGACTCTTCCACACCTGGTCTTAGACAGCTGTAAGAATTCAAACTTTCACCACACAGAATGCAGACGGACGGATCTATAAGTTCTCCCTCCATTATTAAGCCGCTCAACTTTATTAAACTTCCAACCGAACCGATCGCTTAACTATTTATAATTTCCGCTTTTTCTGTCACTCACTATGCGGGAGCTCGCAAAGTCGTTGAACTTCGAGAGCAAAAACAGTTGATTCGCTCAATTTCCTTTGGTACTTCAACTATCTTTTTCTTCCTCAGCGCTCGAAATTCTTTGCCGCTCGATGACCTATTTCAACCGAAACAGATGTTTCGCCTTCTAACCCTCTCGTTCTCTCCCAACACCTTTGTTTCTGACACTCAAACGGAAACTAAACATACCACAATTTAGAAATAAGAATAAGAATAATATTTTTTTTAAAACCGTAATATATAAAGAACTAAAAAAAACAACATTTATTGGCCTTCAAGCATAGCTTAGTACCCCTGAAAAAAAAACTTACCGGAGCTCTGAAATTGTGTGAGAAGAAAGCACAAACATAGGTTACCGCTGCTTGTGCCGTGCTAATCAGCACTCGGAACAACAACCAAACGTTTTATTGTTTTGTCCGTGCAGACCCGCAAAAAAAAGCGACTGCAAGCTTAATTACGATTAAATCGAAGCAATCAGTTTCGTCTTCTTTACTTTCCTTCGCACCCGTGGCCAGGCAATCTCTTTTTAAAGATATTTTTCTGTATTTTCAAGCATTTGGTGGCTAGCTCTGCCGCATGACTTTTGCAAAATATGAGTGGGCCTTTGCTAAAACTTATTATCCGTGGTCAGGGTAGACCTATCTAAAGACTTCTTCCCTGCTTTTTCAAGTGTCTAACTAGTTGGGCTACGGACTCCATTACTGTAGGGTATTTAATAGCATACTAAAATCCACGTTCAGCCGTGGCTTGTCGATCGTTGTTAACAACTTCCCAACAATAAATGCTATGCGACTGATTTGCAAAATTTAGCTCTCCATAGAGATGAAGATCGGTATTCTGGCCCAGAAAAGGGTGCCACTACCTTTATAATAATGAAACAAAAAATATTACTTATAACTGTAACGATTCAGGCGAGATGTTGGGGAATGGAAGAAAAGCGCACGCTGGTGGTCCCGGCTGGGATGCTCGTTGGCAATTTGGGATGGTGATCTTGCCCTCCTCTCACTGCTTCCCTATCATCATTATTATTAAAATTATTTAATATGCGGGCTACAAAGAGATTCATGAAGGTCCTAAAATTGTATCGATACGTTGTAATGAACCGTTTTGTTCTGTCTGATTCAGCTGGGCTGGCTCAACGGTCGTTGGACTCGCCGCAACAAATTTATAAGTTTTCCCGACGACAAGTAAGAATGCACTGATTTGGTTTGATTACTGCTATAACGATTATTCTTTATTGGTATCTTAAGGCTATCTTGCACTACTTTGTCTCCTGCACTGGCTCGACTGTTAGTTCTCCTTCGCTCTGTCCTTGGCGTGTGAAACCGACTCTGTACCCCCCAAGGCGTCTCCAAACGTGACTCCGCCGGCCCTAACGACTGGGGCTATCGATTCTTGGCACGTAGCTCAAATCCACCACTCAGTCGGCGCTGACGCGTTCGCTTTCACTTTATTTACCTGGCTTGACGGTCCGATAGCGGCTCGTCACTTGAGGGACCCAAACGTAGCACCGTTGATTAGAGGGGTTGGGACCTTTGGCTCGCTTCGTTCTTTGTTTCACCGCTGATGTTCCACTTTTCACATGAAACTTGCTAGCTCCACTAACTCACTGTCCCAAGTCAGCATCGCAGTCCTCCTCTTCCCTCGGTGTCGGCGTTGTCGATAATGTCTAGCAACAACGGTTCTTTCCGCCATAAGGTGACCGTGCTTTTCTATCGGCGTCTTCTTAACCTTCCACCAGCTATGTAACGGGACTCGTCTGGTGGCGTGATTTCATGACCATATTTGGTCATGCGCTCGACCACTGCCGTCCCGATCCTTCCGCCCGCACTTCTTCACATATGCCCTTACATCACGGTGCATCCCCGGCCAGTAGTACCGTGCGGCTATCCTTGCCATCGGTCTCCTGGTCCCTGCATCTCCGGTGTGTTCTGGGTCGCCCAGGTATTGGCTCAACTCTTTGACGTTCGCCGGGGCTGTAGCACTGCAATGGCGGCTACATTTTCGGGATCCAGTAAAATCCAGTCGGCATCACTTTCCACTGGAACAGTGCCCTACCAGGCACCGTGAACGCGCCGAACATCCTGTTATTTTCATCTAATGGTACTTGCCAGTACCCATCCTTCAAGTCCAAGCTACTGATGAACCGCGCCTCCCTGAGCTGGTCCAAAATATAGTCGATTCTTGGCATGGGATTATTTTTGACCATCACGATGATGGCTCGATGGCTCGATGGCTGTTGGTTGATTTCGGCTTGCTTCTTGGGACTCTTGGGGTAGTATCCTTGTTTGATCGGCTGGGCATCGCTCATATTGATCGTGTGTGTTCTATGTTCGACACTCCCTCCAGTTTCCGGAAAACCTCCAACTCCTTCTCCAGGAATTCCTCGACCGATCCCTAATCCGCTCTGGCTCTGGCGAACGCTGGCTCTAAGAACTCTTCAGTGGACGCTAGGACCGCCACAACCGCCTTTCGCAGGAATTACAACCCTGTGCCCCGCACAAGTCTCCTTTCCTCCAGCCACGGTGATGAAGACCCATCCCAGGACAAGCGCATCAATCACTTCCTGGCAACACAAGAAATGTGATTGGGACCAACTTGTCCCCGAAAGCCAGCTCTTTTAGTTTTGGTATCTTTTATAAGTTGCATTAACTCTTAGGACAACTTTTTAAAAATATGGTCAGTTACATCTAAATTATTAGAATTTCGTTGGTGTCAGATTTCAGCCACGTGGAAGTTTTTATATTCAGTATTTTTTCAGAATTTATTTGTTACAGGTAGTCTTGTTTTAATAATTTTGGATTAAATATGCCGAGCCTAGTTAACTGCATTCCTAGTTCTATATCTTCGATATATTCTGTGTGAAATTTTAGAATAGTTTTTCTAAATAACAATACCGAAATTTCTTGGGTGACTGCAATTTTTTTTATTTTAATACGACGAAAAGAAAAGGGGTACGTGCGTTCGATTTCAGGGATTTTTCTCGACTTCTCTTCATATATTAAAACAATTTCTTCTATGCCTACCTTACCTACGGTGGCAAAGCGGGGCGAATTCGCCAAGAGCGAGAGAACGAGCTTTTATTGCGCTCCCGCTTTGCCCTAGCCTAACTTACACTAGACTTCATGAAATACTATCCTAATAACAATTATTATTATTCAAATGGCGCTACACCGGCCCCGTTGAAGGCCTGGAAGGCTTCAAACCATTGGCAGAAGCGCCAATTTGTGTATCGGCCTCCTGAACGTGGCTCCGCTGCTCGTCCTTAGCTCGACCACTCTGACCCTTCCGTCCTGCCCGGCGGTTGTTCCGACCACCCTTCCGAGGAGCCACTGTTGAGGGGGCAGGTTGTCCTCGGCGACGATTACTAGGTCGCCTTCCTTTATGTTTGGCTCCTCCTGGTGCCACTTGCATCTGATTTGTAATCCCAGCACATACTCCCGGGACCATCGCTGCCAGAACATTTGCCTGGCTGACGAGACAAGCCGCCATCGCTTTAAGCAGCTCAGACCCTCCTGGTCCGGGGTCCTGGGTGCTGGGGGTGCGATGAGCGGCCCGCCTGTCAGCAGGTGCCCGGGAGTCAGCGCGTCTCCGTCGCTTGGGTCTGGCCTTAGGGGTCCTAGCGGGCGCGAGTTGAGTACCGCCTCGATCCCGACCAGCACGGTCTCCAGCTCCTCTGCGGTGAGGAGAGCGCTTCCGACTGCCCGTAGGAGTAGGCCCTTGGCAGACTTCACACCGGCCTCCCAAAGTCCGCCCATGTGCGGTGCTCGAGGCGGTATGAAGGCAAACTCGCACCCGCTTCTTGACGCAAATTCGCGTATCGCGTCCGCTTCCGCCTCCATCTTCCTCCGCAGTTCGCTGAAGTGGCGACTTGCTCCGACGAAATTTGTCGCGTTGTCGCAGTTCACGCGTTGCGGACATCCTCGACGACCGACGAACCTTTGGAATGCCAACAAGAAGGAATTAGTCGTCAAATCGGAGACAATTTCTAAATGAACCGCCTTGGACGCAAAACAGACAAATAACGCTATGTAGGACTTATAAGGGGGCCTTCCACGAATTTTCAGAGTCGTATAGACTGGGCCACAAAAATCAACGCCACATACTGAAAATGGGCGGAGAGCACGGAGCCGGTGTGCGGGTAAGTTGCCCATCATTTGGGTCTGGAGTAGCGGCTTGCATTTAAAGCAACGAATACACGACCTAACTGTCGCCCTGCAGACCGCCTGAGCATTCACTATCCAAATGCGCTGTCTAAGGATACTCACGAGTGCTCGTGGGCCGGCATGAAAATTCGTTTGATGCAGATAGCGAACGTATGTCTGCACAAACTGCGAGCGTTTTGTCAATAACAAAGGAAACTTGGCATTATATGACATCGGAGCGTTAACTAGTCGCCCCCCAACTCGCAACAACGAAAAAGAGCACCATGTCCCAGCCTCTTCATGGATGAAGGGATTCAAGCGCTGAAGACTGGGGCCTAACTTGGTGCCTTTACGAACCCTTTCAATATCTTCTTGAGACTCATTTTTCTGTGTTATTTCGACTATTTTTAGAAACGCCTCGTCGTATTCTACGGATGACGGAATTTTTCCAAAGTTGAGACTTTTGTCTTTGCATTTTCGGATGAAGCGGAACACGAAAACGAACACTCTTAGCAGTTTGAGGTGTGACGAGTATCCCTCGATTACATCCACTAAGTAATTTGGCTTGGCCGCGACGGTCAGTCTGACCGATTTCTTCCGACTTTCCATCTGTATCTCTTCTTCGGAAAGCTCGAAGTGTGGATTTCTGGGCCAGCTCTCTTCTTCAAGCTTTAGGAACTCTGGTCCACCAAACCAGATCGACTGCACGATTTCCTCTACGTCACAACCTCTCGAAACTATGTCTGCTGGGTTCTGTTTTGTTGGCACATGCCGCCACGTAGCTTCACTTGACCACTCTTGAATCTCCGCTACTCGGTTCGCAACGAATGTTGACAACGACGAAGGGTGGGATCTGATCCAATGAAGAGTAACTTCTGAATCTGACCAGAATATCATTTTATCAATTGGAACCTTGAGCAGTGATTTGATTCGATGACAAAGGTCTGCTAGAAGGTGAGCGGCACATAACTCAAGCCTTGGGAGCGTTTTCGTCTTGAGTGGCGCTACTTTCGACTTTGCAGTCAACAAGGAGATCTTGAAACCTTCTGCAGTCTTTCTACGGATATAGACGCAGGCTCCATAAGCTCTCATGGATGCGTCGGCAAAGGCATGTACTTGAATCGGTGACATGGGATCAGTATGCACAAATCGAGGTATGGTAATCTTCTCCAACTGACCCAAGGATTCTTTTAATAAGTTCCATGCTGTTTCCAAGTTCATTGGAATTGACTCATCCCAATCTAGCTTGTTGAGCCAAAGCTCCTGCAGTAGGATCTTTCCCTTAATTACTAAAGGACTTAACAAGCCAAGGGGGTCAAACAGCTTTGATGTCACCGATAAGATGTTCCGTTTAGTCGCTCGGAGACCCATAACTGACGTGTCAATTTGGAACTTAAAGACGTCTTCGTGTGGCAGCCACGATATTCCTAACGCCTTAGTTGACTCTGAGTCCGAGATCGTTATCGGTTTAACTGTGCTCTCGGATGCGGTGACCTCAGGTGAGTTCGAAAACCATTTAGTCAATTCAAACCCAGCGGTTTGATGAACCTGAGCCACATCAGACTTAATTGTCTTTAACTCCTCTACGCAACCAGCACCAGTCAACATGTCATCGACATAGAAGTCGGAGTCGATAACTTCAGCAGCTTTAGGGAATGAGAGTTTTGCAGACTCACTCAACCTCTTCAAACACCGAATTGCCAAAAATGGGGCTGGTCCAGTCCCATATGTTACGGTGTTGAGCTGGTATATTCTCAAGGACTCAGACGGGTCTCTTCTCCACACTATGAGCTGGAATTGTCTATCCGCATCAGCGACCCAGACTTGGCGATACATCTTCTTAACATCGGCTGTCAAGGCGTACCTGTGTAGTCTGAATCGGAGCAATGTCGAATACAGCTCATCCTGTATCGTAGGACCAACCATCAATATGTCGTTCAAGGCCACCTGAGAGGACGTTTTACAAGACGCATCGAAAACGACGCGGAGCTTGGTCGACGTGCTTTGAGGCCTCAACACACACTGATGTGGAATGAAATAATGTGGAGTTTTGGGGATTGTGTTGTCTGTGGTAGACATGTGACCCAAGGAGAGGTACTCTTCCATGAACTCCAAGTACATTTTCTGCAACTCGGGGTCACGAGACAATCTTTTTTCAAGCGATAAAAACCGCCGTTTAGCCACTTCAAAGGAGTTGCCTAAGATACTGGGATCTGATTTGAACGGCAGTCTTACTTCAAACCGACCTTAAGGCACGACCTGAGTAGTCCTTCTATAATGCTTTTCACATAACTTGTGTTCAGGAGATAAAGACTTTTTAGAAGACGGCAATTCTTCCAGTGACCAAAACTTTTGTAATGTATTGTCGATGTGGATCACTGACTCTTCTCGACAACTCAAACAATTCCTAGCTTCTTGGGTGGCAGTCACCTTTGGAGTGTATCTGCCCGACACAATCCAGCCGAGAAGCGTTTTCTGCAGAGTTGGATAGTCAGGACCTTGTCGAATCTGACCAACAGATAGAAGTTCGAAAAATGTTTCTGCACCTATCAACATATCTATCTTCTGTGGCTTGAAGAAATATGGGTCTGCAAGTGGTAAGTTCTTCGGGATTTTCCAGTCACTCACGTTAAGTGTCTGATCAGGGTGGTACCCCGAAATGGACCTTAGAATCCAGAAATCAACCGAAAACTCACTACCAGTAATTCGCGACTTCACCACCGTGTGTATCTTTTTCTTGACTTGTGAATTGGATTCACCAATACCAAGCATGTTGATACACGACTCCTCCCTACGGATCTGTAAGCGCTGTGCTAAGTCCTCAGTTATAAAATTGGTTTGAGACCCCGAGTCAAGCAGAGCTCGGGCCAAAACATGTTCACCATTATTTGTTCGGACGCTTACGATCGACGTAGCCAGAATAACTCTATCCATAGCTGTCGCATGGAGAGCATGCGAAGTGGAAGGTTGATTCTGATTGGGAGGAGGAGAAGAATTCTCTGGGGGTGATGGTAACGCTAGACTTTTATTCGCCACTGTGTACCTATGCAATAAGGTATGGTGTGAGCAGCCACACACTCGACACTTCTTAGCTTTGCATCGTACTACAGAGTGGCCTGGCTGCAGACAATTGATGCACAAGGATGCAGTTTTTGCGAATTCGAACCTTTGCATTACTGCTAGCCGACCAAATGGACTGCAATCTGTCAACAAATGGCCTTTCGCATTGCAGTAGCTGCATTGTTGATTTTTGGTATTCGCGGTGGAACACGCGAATGAGCTCCGATTATGCGGCTTGCTTGGCACAGCTTTCTGCTCCTGCTTTGGTTTGTCCGAATTTTCGGCCGAAAGATGCTGATGTCTGCGATTAAGCAACTTTTCACAGTCCGTCCAAAGTGGCAGTTTGTCATAATCGAGCTGTTCTTCCCATTTCTCTTTGGTCACCGGATCGACTCTGCTCAAGACGAGATGAATAATCATCGCATTCGAGATCTTTTTATCATCGCCTATCGACAACAACGAACCATATATGGATGAGGCGGTATCGTTTTAAGCTAGTCATTGCTTTTTCGTAGTTGGTCTCGGTTACTTGGAAAGCCCTAACTGTTCCCAACGCTTCACCGGAGAGACACGAAAGCAAATGGTTGATCTTTTCGATAATTGGAATGCTTTGGTCATTGTGAACTAGAGTCTCAAATAAACCTATGAAGTTTTTAAAGTCCGAAAAGTTGCCGCTGAACTGTGGCAGAACTAACTTCGGAAGGCGAGCACGAGTTGGGGCACCATAAGCTGGTACTGCCGGTATTGCCTCATCAGCTGTCTTTAATGCGCAAATGAGAGACATTAATTTTGCCTTTGTGACAATTGAGAGTTCTTCCAACTCGACTCCAAATTCATCGTCAATGTCTATATCTTCAATCTTCTCTTGAAGTTCGCGTGCCGTGTCAATGCTACGCATCAGCGTTTCGAGTCTGCACTCGAGCTCCGTCAATACCAGCGGAATATCCCCCGCTTCTAAACGGTCCGCTAATAAACGAATGCCTTTGACACGGCAACTGCGCTTTTTCTTCAGCTCTTCAAGGACGATATTGTTGGCTTTTGAGGTCATATTGATTCTCAATACAAGCAACTGAAGGCGAAAGATCGTTTCTAATAGTCGTATTTAATGCCGAGGCACTCAATGAAATAATGGGTAATTGTACCCAAACGAGGTGAAAAACCAATATACCCGAAAAATTTAGGGTAGAGCGTCGCTTGGCTGGCGCGTACACGAAAACCACACAAGAATACCAACGAACTGCACTGGTGACAAGCGAAAACGAAAAATTTCACCGCTGCAGTTCTGAAGAATGAATGTTGTGTATACGTATGCACCGACAACGATCGACGCTAAATTGATTTGCGAGGCACGACTTTGTCTTAATTGATAGTTGGATCCTACTGACACCAAACGAATATACCCGACGAAAACAGGGTAGCGCGTCACTTGGTGTTTGGTTTGGATCAAGCGCGCCAAACAAAAGAACAACGATAAGCAACGGTGAAGAGCGAAAGCGAGACGAAAAAATTCACCGCTGCAGCTGCGTATTGGTATGCGTGCTTGGCCAACGACCCAACTATACATATATTTGACACAACGAAAACGAGAAAGGGGAAAGGGGCGACAGCGATTGCAGTTAAAATGAGTTATATGTGTAGTTATTGCGTCCAAGAGGGTTAGATGTACATATGTATGTATATATGTATTAATATATATGCTCAACTCTAACTACAGCATGCAATCTAGCTCTACTATGTCATACGTATGTGCCAAGAATTGAAAGCGAGGTGCAATTGTTTCAGCACAAGACAATAATTGCGAGTTTTTTAATCTTTTCGTCTTCACTCGAGCTTTCAATTTTTTGCACAAATACCTCTTGGGAAGATAGGAAATTCCAGGTGCTGTACTCTCCTCTTGTATATATGTAGCTGCAGACAGGGTATTGCACGACCGACGCGGTGATTTTTAGTTTGGTTTGTTTAATTATTTTCACACACGTCGCGGTCAATTTGGCAATTTAGCTGCCGCACATATGCATGTACATGTATGTATGTATGTAGAATAGATTTTGGCTATTTATCTTTTCTTCACTGTGTCACTTGGCGCTTTTTGCCTTTCCACTTGAATTAATATGTACGTTTAAATTGCGAGTCCACCCGGGGGCGCCATGAAATTTTAGAATAGTTTTTCTAAATAACAATACCGAAATTTCTTGGGTGACTGCAATTTTTTTTATTTTAATACGACGAAAAGAAAAGGGGTACGTGCGTTCGATTTCAGGGATTTTTCTCGACTTCTCTTCATATATTAAAACAATTTCTTCTATGCCTACCTTACCTACGGTGGCAAAGCGGGGCGAATTCGCCAAGAGCGAGAGAACGAGCTTTTATTGCGCTCCCGCTTTGCCCTAGCCTAACTTACACTAGACTTCATGAAATACTATCCTAATAACAATTATTATTATTCAAATGGCGCTACACTGTGAAATGTTGTAAATTGAATATCAAAATTTATATTTGTTGGTTCCTATCTTTTTCTTCATTTAATTTACTTATAATATTTATTCCGCTATTTCCCGCATCTATAACCAAATTGAGTTCATTCATTTGAATACTGTGACTTGCTAAATTTTCTATTTTCTTTTTCAGATCGTACTGATCCGTTTTGGGATTTTATAGGATTTATTTCTATGGTTTGGCCCTGTGCCATTACGACGGTAATTATGAGGAAGATGAGGATTTTAATTGTGTTGAAGTTCGCCGATTCCATTAACTTCCTCAGCTTCTCTGGAATTATTATATTTGCTAATATTAGATTTATTATTTTTCTTGAATTTTGATTTATAATGAGTTATTTTCCTACCCCTATTCTTTTCTTCGTAATGTTTTTCGTCTACCTGTCTAATTTCCCCCGTCTTTTTGAAGGAGTTTGTTACTTAAGACTTAACTAGAGGTGACTGTTTATAGCGGGTATCTACTTCATACTCTATTCAGTTTTTATTTAGTTGAGTGATTTTATTCACATTATTTGGTTGGGTGTCATAATCAGGTGAGCCTGCATAAATGAATATCTCAGCTGGTGTCCTATTTGTGGTATTATGCTTAGTTTTATGATTATAAGTATACAGAATTAATTCAAACTTCATGAATCTGTCTTCTGGGTTATCTTCGCTATATATTAATCTTAATTTTTCATTTACTGTTTTATGAAATCTTTCGACGTCTCTAACCAGTCACGACTTTTTATTTCCACGAGAGTGGCGGCTTTGAATATACATCAATACATGATAGGAACTGTTGGTTACCTATCAAATAGAAATCCATCACGTATTTTTCTCTGACATTTAGTATCTCTGGAGTGGTTTCGAATGCCAATTTTGTATTTCTGTGCTCCGTTTTGGCTATATTACAGGTGGAACATTCGTTTATGATATTTTGGATCCACTTCTGATAATCCGAGTAGTAATATTTTCCCCTAAACCAATTGACTGTTTTCTCCATCCCAGGATGTAGTAAGCCTTTATGATTATTTAATATTCAGTCACGTTTTCCACTTTTCAGCCAAAACGTGTCGTTTCTGTTTTAAGGTGTTGTTGCCCTGGCCAATTTTTTGAGGTTGGGTTAAAATAAAATTATTTATAAAGAAACGAAAATTAAATTACCCTGATATTGGTGTGAAGTTTATGTTAATGCATCAATAAGTCTTTTATTTTTTTCCTTTTGCAATTATAAGTTATTTGTTGTATAAAATGCCATTCACTTTCGTCAACGAAAATTTTTTCGTTTTGAAAACGAATAAATCTTGCGGAATGTGAAAACGGGAGCCCCAATTTATGTGTATTCAAAAGTAAATCGGAAAACTTTTGTGAATGTGAAAAACGGAGCCTGGCTGATTGTTTCTTTAAATTCAGCGTAATTTTAAATATCCAATAATTTAGTACTGGATTTAATAGCTTTAGTTATATTGTTTGAATTAATGATTTCCAAATAGGCTTTTTGGAATGTAGTAAAATGTATTTCGTTATGGAAATATAATGCGGTCTTTTTGGTGCACATATATTCCTTTATTATATCCTTCTCTAAGGTAATCTTCATGATTAGTTTGTGGAAATAGCGAATCGTTTCTACCTTATCTTCATTTTCTTTTATTAACTAAATTTGACGATTGTAGTAGTTAATAGTTCTTCAGTGACAGCAATGTGATTTAGATTATCTTCCTGTGCGCTATGTACCGTTGCACCAGCGCTATTGGAAATTTCTGCAAGGAGGTTTTCATTTATCTTTTCCCTTGATAAGGCATCAGCTACATGATTTTCTTTGCCTGGTAGATATTTTATTTTAAAGTCAAACTCATTCAGTTGTGCAATTCCAATTTTTTCCACCTTTGAAATTTCATATTGGGCTCCTTGATGTTGTTCAACCAAATCAAGGGTTTATAATCGCTTAGTATCTCGAATGTTCTACCAAATAGGTATGATCGGAAATACTTGGTGGCCCATACGATTGTTAATAATTCTTTGCGATGGCTGAATAGTTTATTACATGTTCATTTAGGGCTCTGCTTGCGTAGCAGATCGGTTTGTGTTCTTTTGACAAAACCGCTCCCAGTGCTATGTTACTAGCGTCAGTTGTTAACGTGAACAATTTGTCAAAGTCTGCAAATGCAAGTATAGTGTCTGAGGTATTGAGTGATTTTAGCTTCTTAAATGCCTCGACGTACTTTTATTCCTTGGGATCTATGACAGATCTTTTTTTAGATTGAGTGTCATGGGCTTTGCTATGTTAGCAAAGTTAGAAATAAATTTCCTGTAGACCTAAGAATGACTTTATTTGTTTAGTGGTTTCCGGTATTGGAAATTTGACAATGGCAGAGATTTTGCCTGGATTTGGTATTATTCCTTCAGTAGTGACTACATGTTAAGACCTTAAAAGAAAAGTCTAGACATTTGCGAGTTGAGTTGTAAATTCAAACTAAATTTTATTCTTAAAATCAGAACCTTATATGTGATTTGACAATGAGGTAGGAGGTACAATTTGGTAGTCTATAATTATCGTTAGACCTACGCAGAGGATACACTTTACTGAGGGTGTCTATTTGAGTACATGCTTACATTAGTTTTATTTTAGGACCGCATTTGTTAAGTGTTTTCTCCACTTGTGTTTTGTTGTAGTATTAATGGGTTACAGATCTCTGTTTACACCAGTGCAGTCATAACTTATCTACTTTATGTGATTTCTTTAGAGATCGGTGTTGTTACATGAGTGAATGTGTACAATAATCTATTTATGTTTAAACATTCTGCAAGGGGCCGAAAGTGGCATTGTATTGACGATAATATGTTCATGTTTGAACATTCTGCAAAGGGCCGAAAGTGGCATTGTTTTGTATTTTGATTCTTGTGAACCTTTTGGTTAAATTTTCTTTATAGCTATAATTACAAGTACAGATAATCATTTACAGTCATTACAGTGGGTAGGGAAGTGCTATCGTTTGCAGTCTTCGTGCTACTTTAATTCTTCTTACGGCATAGATTATTAATATTATCATTATTATGATTCCGATAATCAAGGCCGCATGTCCAGATACATGATGGAACTTAAGTCCTTTTAAGTCATGATGACCTTCATTTAACAATTTTATTTTGTTTCTAACTTATCCATTTCTTCTGTATGGTTAATTAATGGTACTGTTAATGGATTCCAAACAATTTTTGGTATTTTGCTTATATTACTTATATAAAAGGATGAAATTTGCTCGTAGCTTTCTGTTTGAATACTGTGATGAGGTACTAGTATTTTATCATCGGCTCGCACAGTACAACCATGTATTATTGTTAAAATTCCTTGTTGCGGAAGATCAATTAGTTCTTGATTTGAGTCACTACATTGAATTCTAGCATAAGTGTTTACTGGAACTTTGAAGAGCCAACTACCCTGCCTTTCTAATTCGACCCAAAATGATCATGTCTCTGCTATCTTCCTATACACGCAATTTGAATTACCTTTTACTACTACGAGTACTTCTGGTCTCTTTTGGAGTCATTCCTGAGTCTTGCTCTTCTGACTCAATTCCAGCTAATGAACAAATTTTAGTTATAGGTCGTTTTATCAACCCGTCTTTATATTTTATAGTTACTACTCTGACTCTATCGTCCCTACCTTTATGTATTTCTTCTATTTTTCCCAAGGGCCATCTAGCTGGGTGCCAGGTTTCATCTTTTATTAATACAATCTGTCCTGTTTTAATATTCTGCATTCCTATTTTCCATTTATTTCTTTGTTGCAGTGTGTGCAAATAATCTTCTTTCCATTTAATCCAAAATTCTCTTTTCATTTTCTGAATTAATCTCCATCTATCCAGATTCCCGATTTTTTCCTCTGAAATTGTCTCCATCGGGCCAAATATTGGCCTTCCAATTATAAAATGACCTGGTGTTAATACATCCAGATCGTCAATATCATTTGTAGCTGTATACAAAGGGCGTGAATTTAGTACCGCTTCAATTTGACATAATAGAGTTGCCATTTCCTCATAGGTTAAATTATTGTCCCCAATTACCCTTTTTAAGTGATATTTCACTGATTTTACCCCAGCTTCCCAAATACCTCCGAAGTGAGGTCCTGCCGGGGGAATAAAATGCCACTCGATCTGTTCTCTTTCTAATATTTGAACCACTTTTATGTTGTCTTTGAGGGCTTTTCGGTATTCCTCGTCTAATTTGCGCGAAGCTCCCACAAAATTGGTTCCATTATCGGAAAACATTTTTGCACATTTTCCTCTTTTTGAAAAAAATCTTCTAAGTGCAGCTAGAAATGCATCTGAAGTAAGATCGCTGACTACTTCCAAATGAATAGCTTTTGTCGCCATGCATACGAATACGGCAATAAATCCCTTATAGGATTTCTGCCCCCGGTTTTTAGAGCATCGGATATGGTAAGGCCCGGCGAAGTCTACACCTGTATTTGTAAACGGGTGCGACATTGTAGCTCTGTGTTTCGGCAGATTTCCCATAATTTGTTCTGCAGTATTCTGTCGAAACCTAGCACAGGTGACACACTCGTTAAGTTTTTTCTTTAAGCAATTTCTTAGCCCAAATATCCAAAACTTTCCCTGGATATAGTTTCGCATCAGATTAATTCCACCTTGCAATGTTTCTTTATGTGCATTCTTGATAATTAAAGACGTCAAGTGACACTTATCTAAAATCAAGGGATGTTTAACCTCAAATTCCGCGTTGGAGTTTTGCAATCTACCTCCAACTCGTAACAATCCGTCTTTATCTAAGAACGGATTTAAGCTTAATAGTTTATTTTTTGTTTCTATTTCCTTTTCATTAATTAGGCTAGCTATTTCGGAACCGAATTGGCTAGCTTGTTGTTGTTTTACTATTAATACTTTGGCGCTCTTAATCTCCTTCACTGTCAAAAATGAAGGAAATTCTTTCTTTTTGGTTTTGATTTGAATAAACCTCAATACATATGCAATGACTCTTTCTAGTTTACGCATACACGAATATTTTTGTAATAATTCGCAAAAAATGTTATTTTTTGCTATTACCATTGTTGTGCTCACAACTAATTTTTCTTCAATTTCCTCTTTTGGCCAATGTTCCTTAGATTTCGCCAACCATTGAGGCCCTTTCCACCAAATCTTAAAATCTTTTTGCTTATCTGCACTTATGCCCCTTGATGCTACATCTGCTGGATTGTCTTCAGTTCTAACGTGTCCCCATTTAATTTCCTTAATCTTTCTTACTTCGTCAGTTCGACGCCTGATAAACTTGTCATTATTGTCTCCATTCTTTATCCAGGCTAGAGTAATAGTAGAATCACTACAGGCATAACACTCTACATTACTTCCAACCGCTACTTTCACCCGTTTAATAAATTTTCCCAGAAGATGTGCTGCACAAAGTTCTAATTTTGGAATAGTTTTCCGATTCTTCTTTAGATTAACTTTGCCTTTGCTGGCTATTATAATTTTAGAACTATCTACCTTGGCATAAACTACGGCAGCATAATCCTTTTCGGATGCATCGGCAAACCCATGAATTTGCATCGACTTATTGTGCTGAGAATTTAGCCATCTCGGTATCCGAATGCTCTCTAACTCTGTTAAACTATTTTTAAACGAATTCCATTCCCGAGTATCCTGTTCTAATAATTCTTCATCCCAATTTTTGTCTGCTAGCCAAAGTTTTTGAATAAACAATTTTCCGACAAGTGTCACTGGAGACAACCAGCCTAAGGGGTCAAATATCTTGGCTAAGGTAGATAATACTATTCTTTTGTTATTTTTCTTAATTGGTTCATAGTGGAAACTAAACCTAAACTCGTCTTTAACCGGTTCCCATTGTAGTCCTAATGTTTTGACGGATTCATTCTCTTCAATGGTTAATACTTTATTTACTTGGTCATCTCTAATGCCTTCTATAATTTCTGGGATATTTGTTATCCACTTTCTTAAGTTAAACCCAACCTTATTAAACTCCCGGGTAACTTCCTTTACATGCTTTTTAGCATCCAGTATCGTGTCGGCACCTCTCATCAGGTCGTCCATATAAAAATCATTCTTTATGATTTCCCTAATTGCTTGATTTTTGCAATTATCTGCTATTGCAACAAGCACCCTGGTTGCTAAGTAGGGTGCTGAAGCTGTACCGTACGTAACGGTTTTAAGTTTATAATCTTTTAACTTTTCGTTTGGATTATCTCTCCAAATTATATGCAAATATTGTTGATCGTCTTTATCAACATTAATTTGCCGGTACATTTTTCAATGTCCGCCGATATTACAAATGGCCATTTACGCCATTTCACCATAATATCGAAGATATCTTTTTGGACCCTTGGTCCAACCCACATGATATCATTTAAACTTTTATTGTTTGTGGTTTTTGCTGAAGCATCGAAAGCCACCGTCAGCTTTATCGTTAGACTGGAATCTCTTATGACTCCTTGATGGGGTAAATAATATTTCCCATCTTCTTTGGACTCTACCATATGTTCTAAGTTTTTATATTCATGCATGAACTTTACATAATTTTCTTTTAATGTTTTATTATTGCTGAGCTTTCTTTCTAAACTATAAAATCGCGCTATAGCTTGGTGTTTTGAATCTCCTAGATCCTTTTCTTTTTTAAATGGTATTTTAACTACATACCTACCATTCTCATCTCTTCTTGTTGTTTCCAAGAAATGCTCCTCGCACACATCTTCTTTTACGTCATTCTTTTCACTTTCCAATTCCCAGAACCGCTCTAAGTCCCCAACTTCAATTGTTGTCGCCACAATAAATTTATCACCTTTTGATTTGGTGCAACCGGATATAATCCATCCGAATTCTGTATTTTGTCCAAGTAGTCCGTCTATTTTTACTACTCCGTCTTTTAAAATATGGGTATACAAATCTATCCCAATTATTACATCTACCCTACTTGGTTTGTTAAAGTTAGGGTCTGCCAACACATAATCTTGCCACTTAGTTTTATCAATATTGAAAGACTTTAATGGTAAAGCTTTCATCAGTTTCGGAAGAATAATTGCTTCAATATTTAGAGGACCTTTATTATAATCACGAGTTTTTACCGATAAAGTAACTTTGTACTTTGAAGTGCAAGAGTCTGTAGATGACACTCCACTTACCTCGGTGTTCGCTCTTTCTCGTACTAAGTTTAATATTTGGGCAGCTTCTTCTGAAATTATGGTACATTGCGACCCACAATCAATGAGAGCTCTAAGGTTTTGATTGCCACCATTCCTTGCCCTTACTTTTATAAGTGCTGCATTTCTTATACATATCATGCCTACAGCATTTTGTGCAAAGGCGCTGTTTTTTAATAAACTCTATCGATCGGACTCATTCCCTAAACTTATAGCAGTGAATTATGGTATGTCCTGCCATTTTACATATCGGACAATTTTCTTTTATTTTACCATATTGCACTACTTTTATCAACGGATTCCACTCTTTATCCTGCGACGTGTAAAGAGAAGTGTACCGTTGTTCTAAAAATTCCATTACATCTGGCAATGCTTGAATATCTTTTGTCCTTTTTATATGACTTTCATATAATTGTAAGGTATCTTTGTTGAATTTTTTCAACACAATGTACGCGAAAATCACATCAACTTCTTCTGTTAATTGTACCTTTAATTTAATTAAATGTATTGACTCATTTATAGAATCAGAAAACCATTTAATATGCTTCTCTGAATCGTGATCTAGCATTGGTAAGTCTAATAAAAGTTTCAGCTGATCCGAAACAATTTTTCGTTTATTTTCATACCGATTGGTCATCAATTCCCAAGCGTCATTATAATTTTCTAGCGGCCCAGTTAAAAGGTGAGCTACCATACTCCGTGCCTCACCCTTTATCGCGATTTTCAAATAATTGAATTTTAGAGATGTACTCACAAAATATTTGTGAAAAGCCGTCCCACTCTTTTTCTTCGCCCGAGAATGTGGGTACTTCCAGTTTCGGAAGATCAGGCAAATCGATATCTTCTTTTTTTATCGTTGCCCTTCTAGTATCCATGCTGTTTCCCTCAGCTACGGCTTGCATCCTAACTTCTAGCTTGCTTAACATGCTTTGAATATCAAAGTCCAACTTGACGATCTGCTCGTTGAAGCTGTCGTTTGTTTCATAGCTATGATTAAACTCCTCAATTTTTGAGCTCAGTTTTTTACTGAGTAATTCAATTTTTTCCTTTCTCATTCTACACTCTCCCATTTTAGCCTGATCAAACCTCTGCATGGTTTGCTCTAAATACGTCTTCAGATTTTCCACTATTCTGTCGATTTCCTCAGATACTTTTTCTATGCTATTGTCAATTTTGGGCTCTATATCTTCCTTCAAGGTTCCAGTCTCCACTGATTGTAACTTTATTTTTTCTACCTTCCCTTTCATTAGGGTTTCATTATTTTTTGACTCTACATACTTTTTATGTATGTCCTCTATATTTTTAATATTTTAATTTTTTCGTACTGCTGCCTCTTATAGTAGTCATGATCGACTACTCCATATGCTAACAGTGCAGAATTATTGCCTGTAACTTTGATCTTAAGGTCTCCTAACCTTAGGATCACATCGCTGGTCAAATGACCAGCTTCAATATTCTTAATCTCCTTTGCTATCGCGGCTTGCGCCTCTAATAGCTTAATTATTTGTTCCGACATCTTAATTAAAATTTTTTTTTTTTACTTAATTAGACTTAAAAACAATTTGAGATATGAGTCTTAGCTGATGAATTCTGCTTCTGTTGTTGTTGTTACTGCTACCGCTGAAGTAACTGCTGCTGATACCGCTGTTGCTGCTGCTGGTGTTGCCTCTGCATGTGTCGCTGCTGCTGATATCGTTGTCGCTGCTGCTGGTGTTGCCTCTGCTTAAGTCGCTGCAGCTATTGTCACTGCTGCTGATGTCGATGCTGCTGAAGTCGCTGTCGCTGATCTTCCTGTCGCTGCAGTTACTGCCGCTGTCGCTGATCTTCCTGTCGCTGCAGTTATTGTCGCTGGCTCAGTGGGCTCACACAAACCAATTTATTTATTTATTTTCTCACAGTCACAGTTATTTGCCACCTTTTTTTTTGTTTTTTGAATTGCTAGCCATTAAGTACTTTCGATGTTTCGGATTACTATTTTTTTTTTCTTTCGATGTTCCGGCCTCGAATTATCTTTCAATTACAATAGATATACATCTTTCGTTATCTATTAAAATACAGCCTGTCCAGCTCGTATTTTTCCAAATTATTAATTGAAACTTCTGTTTCATTAATTTATTTTATACTCTGTTCCTTCCTATAGGAGGGAAATCAAAGTTTTTTATTTTGCTACCTTTAGCTGTCAGTGATCTAGACACTTGTTCAGTCTCAAAGGAGCTGGTTTAACTCCGTGCTCTCACCACAGGGGGGAAACAACGGACAGTCTCGAAGGACCAAAATGTTAAGACCTTAAAAAAAAAGTCTAGACATTTGCGAGTTGAGTTGTAAATTCAAACTAAATTTTATTCTTAAGATCAGAGTCTTATATGTGATTTGACAATGAGGTAGGAGGTACAATTTGGTAGTCTATAATTATCGTTAGACCTACGCAGAGGATACACTTCACTGAGGGTGTCTATTTGAGTACATGCTTACATTAGTTTTATTTTAGGACCGCATTTGTTAAGTGTTTTCTCCATTTGTGTTTTGTTGTCGTATTAATGGGTTACAGATCTCTGTTTACACCAGTGCAGTCATAACTTGTCTACTTTATGTGATTTCTTTAGAGATGATGATGACGAAGATGATGATGACTTAATTGCTGCGGTAAAATTAGCTGAGGCGAAATTTTAACAATATTTATATAATAAGAATATTTTATGTATTTTTCTAAAAATAATATATACATATGTATATAATAAATATAACACATTTAAACACTATTTATTTTAAATGTTTTCTGTTTTACTTTTGATTGGTTGAATTTCACTTCCTCTTATTACAAGAGAATCATAGGATTCGTTTGAAACAGGTTTCTTCCAAGTGAGGATTACACAAAAAGAATAAGTGGATTTCAGGTAGAATACTGATGCTTTTGAATGAATTTATTGATTCATTTTCACATCATATTATACTTAGTTGGTAAATTTATGTAAAGGTATTTATATTTAAAAACGCACAGATTATTTTATTTTTAATATTTATTTTATATTTTTCGCTTTAATTCCATGTTATGCTTAAATAAAATATGCATATGAAGTCAATTCTCAACCAAAACAGTTCAGCTCCTGGACATAAGTAACATCGATAAAATGATGATTTTGATTTTGAATAACTAAAGTTGTGGATTTTTAAGGTGTTTTTTTTCAGTTCATTGCAGGAACTAAAAGATGTTTTTACATAACACAACTCGCAATGAAATGTCCTCATTTCGAAGTGAAAGTGAACTAACCTATCTCAGTAACATACAATTCTTATATAGGAAGTGATCGGCATATGAACAAAAATTCCATGCATTTTGTTCTGTTTATATAATTTTTTCATGTTGACGGTTATAGACCGAAAATGTAAATATAATATTGGAACCAATATACTGCAGTGTATCCATAATTCATCCCTTATTACTCAACAACCAATCAGACTTAAGATATCTGGCCTTTACAGCTTTAAAACCATTTACTTATTATCACTCAACTACCAATCTGCTCAGATCACATTTGTATACAATTGAATTAATGAGAGTATAAAAGATCATGCAATCTTTTAAATAATTTGGTATAAAATCGTTAGTAGTTTGAATAGTTTCTATTACTATAATGGTATGTAAGAATATTTAAATCTCTATATAGAAAATGATAATAATGAAAATTATACCTAGGCTTTCCTAGAATTACTTAACGAGACAAAGCCGGCGGTTGGATACACCAAGGTTGAGGACCTGTGCATAGGATTTGAGTACAAGATCAATGGATGTAAAATCAAAAAAACATCAAATAGAAATAAAGTAGTCCTTTATTTAACTGATAAGGACAACGAACCGCTTTGGATATTTTTACCTAAAAGTTATGTAACCAAATTTTCTACAAAAACGCCCTTTAAGATGTTGAAAGAGCATGGAATTTCACATCTTATATATAAGGAAAAGAGATGAATAGATATAGCACTGCCCATTTCCAATTGATATGTAAAGAGTAAATAAAGACTTCCCATTATATATATGTAAGAGAAGAAGAGACAACTATACATGTAAAGACAAAAATAAAGAAAAAGGTTAAGAATATACATAAGTAAACGAGGGGGAACGTTGTGAGTTGCTGCGGAGACCGCAACTCTACAGTTATACCCGATACTAAGTCACTATGCCGCTAATATTAAACGACACGACAAAGAGTGCGTGCGATAGAGACAGAAAATCAGTCTGAGCGTGACGTCGGGCGCTGCGTAGCCACTGCAAATTGATTTCTTGCTTTTGGCTACAAAAATTAACCGATCTGATCCAGATTCAGCAATCTGATAGATATGGTCATTATCTATGATTTGCGCAACAGATTTTCGTTCTTTGTGGGGGCAGAAAGGGGTGGGGCGAAATTCTGAGATATACGTTTTATAGTAAGATATAACAGAAGTGCGGATACCAAATTTGGTTACTCTAGCCTAAATGGTCTCTGAGATTTGTGGATGCCCGAGATTTTCGTCCTTTGCGGAGGCGGAAGGGGGTGTGGCGAAATTTGGACACAAAACGGTCAAGGTCCGATATCACAGGAGTGTGAATACCAAATTTGGTTACTCTGGCTCTTATAGGTTCTGAGATCCTTGAACTCATATTTTGCAATTGGCAAAACCGACCATGAAACCTATGAGTTAGAGACAGAGCGAGAAATAATGAAATTGTTTTCTTGATTCTGGTAATATTCTGGTTCGCTACAACGCCACTCCCAACGCCCTATAAAAACCCGGCTACTAAATTACAACACCTTGCCCAAAGTGATTTACTACACGAACACCCCCCCTCCACACAGTGCCACCGATTGACACGCGCCGCCTTCATAACGCTGACCAAACACACCAGGTCACGCTGACTTCCACCACTCCAGACCAAGCAACCGGCCAGGCGCAGTCTTCCGGGTTCATCGGCTACAAAACGATGACACCGCGGAAGCCCACGACAAGCCCCCAACGGCAAACCCGCCAGCTCGCCAAAAACACGAAGAGACAGAACTAGGTCAACCCGCGATCGCCAGAACGGCGAAGTGCACCCCGACGCGGAAGTGCACTTCTGAACCCGCTGACACAGCGCCCATTGGCGTATAAATAGACGCCGACTGAAAACCAGAAAGCAACTTACGCAGAGATCCGGCTCGCAGTACGGTCGTTGTACCAAAACTTACGCAGAGACCCAGTCCGGAGTACAGACGCGGTACCCGGAATCCACCAGAAGACATCGGCGCCCAATTAAAAATAAGTCACTTAAACCGCTAAGAAATACAATAAAGTGTCAAATTTGCACAGTAAAAACACCCGATGGCGTAAGTTCACCCCAATCAGCCGAGGCACTGACGTCGCCCCACCCCGAGTCCACACGGTCGTTTCATATACACAACGCTAGCAACGCCCGCCCGAGCCCCGATCCACCTCTCTACGACAGGCCGCCCTCTGACGCCGCCCTTAAGGTTCCAACACATTTCTACAAATTTCTTGTGAACAGACCCCTGGACGTGACTGAGCTTACCTCAGCCTGAAATAGGTCCATCACAAGTGGCGCCCGAGCAGGGACCTGAGGGAACGTCAGCGAGGGTTCGTGGAATAAAACCCCACGGCCACTAGAGCAAGAACACAAGAGAACAACCCAAAGAAAACCCCGACCTCGCGCAATATCAACGGCGAGAGTTGCGCAACGAGCAGACGAAAGCGCGACACAGCGACAGAGAAACGCGAACAGTGCCGTCACCCCGAGAAGAAATTCGAAGCGTCAGCCGCGAAGCTCGACACAGTGCCCTAGTGAAGGAAAGGCGCAAGCCCAGCGAAACAGCCAACTCAAGTAACGATCGGAGCGATGGAATCCCACACAGAGGAACAGGCCAGCGGGTATTACCCTGGAGAATTCGTCGCCAACCCAGGGGTGAGTACCAGCTGGATACACAAACGTCGCCGAGAGGAGCTGGAGTCCTTCGCGGAGGAATTCGGATTCAGCCGCGAGGGGAACGTGGAAGATTTGCGGAGGAGTTTCGCCGAACTAGTCGCCGGGCCCCTCGAACACGATGCCTGGGTCAGGTTGGCGGAGCTCGAGCGGCAGTACGCCAGATCGCCAGGACGAGCCAGATCGCCCCAGCCAGACACCTCAGCACCAACAGAGAAGCGGAAGACGGACCCCAAACTCAGCCTACCAGTTCCAGGAATCATGGGAGGCAAAGCCAGCACCTCACCGACATCGATAACCGCCGAAGATCTACCGAAGCCCCCGCCCCCGGAGCCAAGGCCTTCGCCCATGAGAAGGATCTTGCCGACAGCAGTAGGAAATGGCCCCACAGACGGCCATTACTACAGTCACGCCGCACAGATGGCTGAACGGATCCGAAAGTGGGGAATCCAGTTTGACGGGCAGGACGACCCACTGTCGTTCGTCGAACTACTGGAAGAGCGTGCCCTCTCGTACGGGGTAGACATGAACTACGTGCCGCGAGCCATGGCAGCCAACTGAGCCAACCGTTGGTTCCGCACCAGCCGACTCCAGAGCGCCTCATGGGCCGATTTCCGCCAGGCATTCCTAGCCTTTTTCCTGCCTCCCCGGTACTTCGAGCAATTGGAAGACCAGATCAGGGACCGCAAACAAGCGGTGGGCGAACCGTTCAAGGACTTCGTTATCGAGCTCCGGTTGCTCATGCACCACGCCGGAAGCCAAAGAACTTAGCCGGATCTATGACAACACCCTCTCGGCGTACCAGCTGTACGTGCGAAGACACGAACTGAGAAGTCTGACGCAATTAACGATGTTGGCCACAGAGTTCGAGAGTATCCAGGAGCGGAGCATACCAGCGATCCTCATCCCCCCTCGGCAACCACCCAGGTACACGCGGCCAACGGCACAACAAAACGAAAGCGGGACGAATCGGGCCCAATTCCGAAAGCCCCACTGGAACACCTCGGAACCCGCAAGGAAGCCGCACCAAGCCGGCGCTTCAGCACAGGAAGCGGCACATCGAATGATCACCACCCCCATCGCCAACCCGCACGCGGCCTGTCGACGCTGCCGAGAGGCGGGACATGTATCTCGCGACTGCACCAACCCATCGATCCTCTTCTGTTGGGAATGCGGCAAGCGCGGAACACGCACCGTGGGCTGTTGCCGCCAGGACCCGTCGGGAAACGACTCGCGTCCCCAGCTGACACGGGAACAGCCGGGCACGACGCTTCCTCAGACAACCAACTAAGAAGCCCGCTACAAGTACACGGCGGCCGGATAGTGGCGAGAGTGACCATCGGCGGACGGCGCACGGAAGCCACGGTCGACACCGGGGCGTCCCGAAGATTCATCAACGCCGACCTCGCCCGCCAACTCGGCCACGACAATGACCTGCGCGACGCTTGCATCCCGATACGCCTAGCCGACGGCTCAGCACGCGAGATAACTCAGATCTTGCTAGCGCGCGTCAAACTAGACGAGCAAGAGGTACAGGGGCCGCTCTTGGTGCTGCCCAACATGCTAGAGCAAGCCATCATAGGGATGGACTTCCTGTGTGCCATCGAAACCACAATACAATGTGGCACCACACGCCTCCATCTTCAAGGCTCCCAACGCCCCCTCCCAAACACGCCGATGATCACCGCCAGCCAAGTACACGCCCACGGACCCAAGAACTTGAGACCCCCGCCGCCAACGAATCCCCCGCCACGACACGAGACACGAGCACAAGGAACAAGGAACACAGAACCCATGGCCACAACGAGGCACACCAGCCCCAGGCCCACTCCGAGAAACCCAAAACCAAACAAAGCAACGAAGAAAGCGAGCCGGTCTCCCGAGGGCACCGACGCGGTTCCACCAACAATGGGAAAGGAACCCAGGACGCCCCTGCAGAAGACAACCCGGCCCCAGCAACGACAGCCGCCACGCAGCAGCCAGGTGCTCGAGGTACCACCTCCGACCGCCACCCTGGCCCACGAACGTGCCGACACCGCCCTCGACGCGAAAACTACCCCCACGACACCGACAGACCCGCTACTCCCGCGTCCTCTCAGGCAGGAACCGGGAGGGGCGATCACCGCCGCACGAGGCATCAATCGGAACCCCGCCGCACCTGGAGCCGACACACCATCGATCGTCACCGACATCATGGAACGCCTCCCGAGCAAAACCTCGTACGGCGCCGGCATGCGGCCCAGCACCACGCCTGGAGCCATGTCGGTGAACCTCACCGCCCAAACTAGCCGTCGGTCAAACGCTACGACCGCAATCGAGACCCGCACGTTCGTACATCAGGCTGAGTGCAACATCGCGCAAGCACCCCCCAGGACACACACGAGCACACCACACCTGAGCGACGCATCCGCCGTCGTCACCGGCCTAAGCGAATACACTCGCGAAGTCGAACCACCAAGCGCATTCGACACAACGATCCTCCCCGAGAACCCCGACAACACTTGCGACCCAGGAATCGACGAACCACCGGAGGACGATTCGGAACGAATCTCCGACCCATGGCCTCCCGACATCGCTCCGAGAATACAGGAATTTCTAGACTGCGGACACTCGCAGGCCTCCGAGGGACGACGGATCTAACGGAACACACCATCGTCATGAGAGACAACCGACCCATAAAACAGCGGTACTACCCGAAAAATCCAGCCATGCGGCGGATCATCGATGAACAGGTCGACCAACTGATAGCAGAGGACCTAATCGAACCATCCCGGAACCCCCACAGTGCGCCAATCGTCCTGGTCCGCAAAAAGGACGGGAGATGGCGCATGTGTGTAGATTATCGGCAGCTCAACGAGCGTTCTATCCCGGACGCGTACCCGCTACCCAGGATCAACTACATACTAGAGCGACTCCGAAATGCCCACTTCATCACGACCCTGGACCTGAAAAACGGGTACTGGCAGATACCAATGGCCCAGGACAGCCGGGAAGCCACGGCATTCACGATACCCGGCAGAGGGCTGTACCAATGGAAAGTAATGCCCTTCGGTTTACATTCCGCGGGAGCCACGTTTCAACGGACCCTCGACGCCGTCATCGGCGCAGACATGGAACCATTCGCGTTCGCATATCTCGACGACATCGTCATCGTCGGGAAAAGCTTCCAGGAACACCTGAACAACGTAAAAGAAGTCTTCGCACGACTGCGAAAGGCAAACCTACGGATCAACACGGACAAGTGCGCCTTCTTCCAACGCCGGATAAAATACTTGGGCCACATGATGGGCGCTCGAACTACAGCAATACCAATACGACGTGCACTATCGGGCCGGCAACCAGAACGTAGTCGCTGACGCGCTGTCAAGACAACCATTGGAGACCCTCTCCCGCATCGAGGAGGAAGACAACACAGCATACACCTGGCTTAAACAAAGGATCCAGCAAGTCCAAGACGAACTCCAGAAATACCCGGACTATACGCACGAAAACGGGCAGCTATACCGCTATCTTGGACACGGAGCCGACGACGACGACCACATACCGAGGAAACTATGCGTGCCTAAAAACGGCCGAACGAGAGTACTCCGCGAATGCCATGACGAACCAACAGCAGGACACCTCGGCGTCCGGAAAACCATCCTGAGGACAACGCAACGAAATTACTGGCCAGGACTACACCGAGACGTACGACGGTACGTGCAGGGCTGCGTAAGCTGCCAGAAGTTCAAGGCCACACAGCGCAAGGCCGTGGGCAGGATGCTCACACGCAAAGCCGAAGAACCCTTCGCCACCCTGTGTGCCGATTTCGTCGGACCATTACCACGGTCCAAGCACGGGAACACCATCTTACTGGTCTTCTTCGACACTTTCTCCAAGTGGGTCGAACTGGTACCCCTCAAAAAAGCGACAACAGCGAACCTCGAACGAGCCTTCAGAGAACGAATACTGAGCAGCTTCGGCGTGCCGAAACTATTCGTGTGCGACAACGGAACCCAGTTCACCAGCCGATCGTTTAAAACGTTCCTGCGAACCGCAGGCGTGGACCTACAACACACAGCCCCGTATTGCCCCCAAGAAAACCCGACGGAGAGAGCCAATCGGACTGTGAAAACGATGATCGCACAGTTCGTCGACGACCACCAGAACACGTGGGACGAACTCCTACCCGAGATGACATTGGCGATCAACTCCAGCGTCTCCAAGGGCTATAACGCCTCTCCCAACGCCCTATAAAAACCGGGCTACTAAATTACAACACCTTGCCTAAAGTGATTTACTACACGAACACCCCCCCTCCACACAGTGCCACCGATTGACACGCGCCGCCTTCATAACGCTGACCAAACACACCAGGTCACGCTGACTTCCACCGCTCCAGACCAAGCAACCGGCCAGGCGCAGTCTTCCGGGTTCATCGGCTACAAAACGATGACACCGCGGAAGCCCACGACAAGCCCCCAACGGCAAACCCGCCAGCTCGCCAAAAACACGAAGAGACAGAACTAGGTCAACCCGCGATCGCCAGAACGGCGAAGTGCACCCCGACGCGGAAGTGCACTTCTGAACCCGCTGACACAGCGCCCATTGGCGTATAAATAGACGCCGACTGAAAACCAGAAAGCAACTTACGCCGAGATCCGGCTCGCAGTACGGTCGTTGTACCAAAACTTACGCAGAGACCCAGTCCGGAGTACAGACGCGGTACCCGGAATCCACCAGAAGACATCGGCGCCCAATTAAAAATAAGTCACTTAAACCGCTAAGAAATACAATAAAGTGTCAAATTTGCACAGTAAAAACACCCGATTGCGTAAGTTCACCCCAATCAGCCGAGGCACCGACGTCGCCCCACCCCGAGTCCACACGGTCGTTTCATATACAAAACGCTAGCAACGCCCGCCCGAGCCCCGATCCACCTCTCTACGACAGGTCGCCCTCTGACGCCGCCCTTAAGGTTCCAACACATTTCTACAAATTTCTTGTGAACAGACCCCTGGACGTGACTGAGCTTACCTCAGCCTGAAATAGGTCCATCACAATATATATACTTTATGGGGTCGGAAACGATTCCTTCTGGATGTTACACACATCCACTTTTACCACAAATCTAATATACCCCAATACTCATTTTGAGTATCGGGTATAAAAAGAGGTGACTAGATATAGTACTGATCATTTCCAATACATAGGTAAAGAAAAATATAAGGGTAACAGAGCAAAGACATGGATATAAAGAGTCCTGCTCTTTGAATCATTATCAGTCATAGATTTAAGAAGTCAGCTGCAAGATGCATGCCAAACAAATACAACTTTTTTAAATGCAATTCGAGGAGATGATCTTCGAGGAGCACGTACGAATTCGTGAAAATTTGATGAGCATTTTGGAGGATCTGGAGGAAAAGGAGCTTCAGTACTCCAAGTTTGGCTTTCATTATAAGCTATGCCCCTGGATTGATGACAGTGCAACGGACGGACGTGACACATGCCTGTGTCATACCCTACCAAATAAGAAAGCAGAAGCTATAGACCTAATTTTAAGGTACTATGACTTAAATTAAAGAATATATCCCAGCTCAAAAAATCAATAAACATCTTAAATGTCTCTGAAATAATATTGTGTTTTATTTTAAACGAATTTTCTTAAACATTTGTATTATTAACTTATCATTATAGTTAAAATCATTTTTCTTAAATTGTTTTAAAAAACAATTTAATGTTTTTTTGCTGCTTTTAAATTTTCCATATAGGATACAGTAATGACCGCATGTATTTGAAAAATAACCTTGCAGTGGTTGTTTATTAAATGTAAACTTTGTTGAATTTTTCCTTAATATTTTTAAAAATTCTTTATTTTGAGGATATTGTTTTTGTTTTTGAATGCTTGTAAAGCAACTTATCGATTTGCAATCGATGAATCTATGTTTATCAATATCAATTATTGAGTCATATTCACAGTATACCAGACAAGTAACTGCTTCTGTAAAAGGCTCCGAAAATAGTCCTTCAATTCGGATGGCTCCTTGTGATATTAAATTTGAGCATACAGTTGAATTGTGATGGTCTGCAGTTAGGTCAAATGCTAATATAAAACTATTTTTATCAAACATTTCCTGTTTAATTTGTAAGCCTCGATCATAATGTTTTATTCCACTTGATCTGAATAGCATATTATATCCTCTAGAGCTTTGAGCATTTTCAGAGTTCGAGAAATCAAACTCAAGTGCCTGCGATGGTACTTGAACTCCATTAACCAATAGATTATAGCGTTGAGTTTTAAAATTATCAAAATTGAAGGGGTTTAATGCCCGATTTCCAGAATATGATTTGTTTTTTACCATGCAAAAAGCCAAAAAATTGGGAAGCTGTCCAATAACTGCATTGTCAATTGATAATGTATTATTTCCTGGATATATTGTAAATGATTTTACTTGAACTTTGCTGTATGGATAAATGGCATTTTTAGTTTGTAAAACATGATGATGAGCCATTAAAATGCTCGGATTAATAGTTATGTGGTTCATGAATAGTTGTGCCTCCAATATTTTAAGATTTGATTCAGTTTCAGATTCCATTAAATAAAATGCTGTTTTTTCAATGTTAAAAGTAATCCTCAAATCTACATTATTTATAAGCAGTTTTTGTTGATTAAATATATCTCCATGAACTTTTCCGAATAGTTCAACCTTATTACTGTTTTGAAAAATATTTTTGAGCATAATGGATCCATCGGTGTTAACGTATCTACCAGATAATAATTTACCATAATTAGGATAATAACCTTGAGTGGCTAAGTGACTTTCACTGGCCTCACTACCATAGTTTAAAATATAATGATAGTTATTATCACTCTGAGAAACCAAAATATTATTTAAATATACGGACGAACTTCTAAACATTGAATGCAAAATATTATTCACTACTCCAACATCGTTTCCTTCCATGTTGGTATTATCACTTCTTCTTAGTTGCACAACAAGTCTTAAGTAAACACTTGATAGGTCTCGATATGTTTCCCCATTTCCTAAGCAAACGAATTCTATTGAAGAAGCACTGTCCAACGAAGCTATGGGGTTATATGAAACTTCTTCTGTTCTCAGAATAGAGCTTTTTGTAGGGTGTGGCTAAAAGAGATCCAATTCGCTTTTCATACATTCAATATGGGTGGTCATTTTTATTTAGAAAAAATGTCTCTTATAGTTAATTTCTTTGTTGATTTTTTTTTGGGGTCTCGACTGCGTATGTTTGCTTCCTTCTTTAGATGACAAATGAGATAGTTTTTTCCTAGACCTTCTCTTTTTATTCTTTTTACCTGCCCCATTTTGGAATCGGGTTAACTTATTAATGGCTTTATTTGACAGGTTTTGCAAAGCAATTTTACTTTGTTCTTGGATAATGGTTTTTAAAGGTTTTCGACCTCATTTATTACTGCCTTTTCAGTCTCAGAAGCTTAGTTTTTAATAGTGTTAATCCCGAAAGGAATAGTGGTTTTATGTAATTAAAAAGACCACTAAAAAAATTCCCAATTCCTCTACCTTGTTGGATAACTCTGGGTGAAACATAAAAACTTCCTATATGATTCAAACCTCCTCCACACTGATTTAAATAATATTGTTGATAAGATTTCGTCATGGTGGTTATTTCTACTCTGAATAAATTTCCATATTTACAGTATTATTTATAGCATTTCTTTTCGTTTTTTAAATTGACCCTTTGGAATCGGTAATTAAGATCGAAATTTCTTTTGGAGACCATATTTCAATGGGATAATATTCAATACTGTTGAATTGTATAAGTTGATCTTTTCCATTATAATGTAATACTCGAAGACATCGAGGTCTTATATTTCCAACACATCTTGGTTTGATAATGTCAGTGTAAACAAAAATCAACCCATTTTGAAACTGTTCAGACTCTATTGAGTCACTTTCATATCGAAATGTTTCTCCATTTACTAAGCTAATACCGAATTCTGTTGTTTCTTCAGATACGATTGAGGTATTCCCAGGCCTGCTTTTTATACATTTATTTATTTATACTTCCCATTCATCGTTCATGTTTTCAGGAATATTTACAATGTTTGTAAATGCACACTTAACGTTATCATGATATACATTTAACGAATCATTACTGTAGCGAACCCATGCATGTACATATGTATTTAATACTCTGTTATATATATAAACTCATATATAAGCGCGTATATAAACGCAGTGACATAAACAACTATTGTTTATGTTACACATTCCATCTGAACAGCAACATGATCTGCCTCTTGAGCGCGGATCAGCTAGCTGCCCAAACTGCTGATCAATCTTTTCCCTAAAACACAGGCAGAACCCCAACGCACTCATACTGAGGCTAAGGGGCTCTTTCAATAATCCACTTAATGCTGATCATGCATTAATATAGACTCAGGCAGTGACCACTCGCACTACTACAGTGGTACTCTCTTCATAAGATGCATGGGAGAACTCCCGCTCTCCGATAAACATAAGAAAAATTGTACCCTAGGCTAAGACTCAAAAATATTCCAATAAAAATTCACTTTAAATAAAACTCTTTACATGTCGACCGTGACTGAGAGCTAAAAGCTCAAGGCACATAAGTGTTCAAAAAAAAAAAACAAAACAATGAAACTAAGGCACTGGACAAAAAAAAAAAAGGAGTATTTAAATACTGAGTGAGTAGAGGATGAGTGGGCTCAAAAATAAAAAACGCAGTGGAATAAAAGTAAGACAAAGAAGAGAAAAAGCCCAACTTTTAAAGTTACTAGCCACCAAACGAACCACCACGTTGGGAGACGGCCAGCGAGATATATGACAAAATAGATCATATAGAGTCTTGGCAACAAGACCAAAAACGACAGAAAAAGAGCTCCACCCCCTCTCACTCAAGTATCCAATCAATATGCGACAAAACTAAAACTTCTCCTCCACCCAAAAAAAGAACTACCAAAATTTAAAAAGAAGTGCCCGGCCGATTGCAGAGGCCCGTTCTGTAACGTCGGCTGCTTTGGAACAGGGCCAAAGCCCTGAAAAAACCGACAGCGCTGCAAAGAGCGTCCAACATAAGGCCTGTGCGATGACCAGCACCGGCCCCGCCCAGCGCGCCAAGCTGGGCCAGGAATAAAGTGCGAAAGGCATAGGACCGCCTCTTGCGCCAGCGCAGGAATAAAGTGCGAGTGGCATATAGGCTGCCTCTTGCACCTCCGAATGAAACGCAAAGAAGACAACACGACAGCAGCATATAATAATATTTAGTTTTACTTATATATATAAATAATCAAAAAAGTAAAATGTGCCATTGAGCAATAATTGCATTGCCCGATGAGGCAACAAAATGTTATCCAAATCCACTTAATAATTTACTCGAAAAAAAAAAGATTATTTTGACAATAGAAGAAAAACCCAATAATTAATCATGGGTAAAACAGAGTCTAAAGTTGAAAATCCAACGGCCAATGTCGTTAATAAAGTTGAAGTTGTTGATCATACCGAGGACATAGGACGTCTATGGACTCAGTTATTAATAATAATCATTTTAATTTCGGTAATGCTTGTTCTTAAACTTTATACAATGCATAACAATCATCTTAAGAAAAGATACACCCAGAATATATAAATGAAGACTATTAAAAAAAAAAAAAAAAATAAATGCTAATTAATAATAATAAAGTAGATCCGAATATCTATGGAATGGAAAAAGATAGTAAGCAAAATTTCAAACAATAGAACCGAATTTGACAAATCATACAAATGCTTAAATAAAAGTGTGCCTATCACAACGCGTACAATAGTAAAACATTCTGAAATCCTCATTACAAAGTACAACGAAATAGTAACTCTTCATCTAAATAATCAAAAAAAGGCTAACATCTTTGCATACAGAATTTGATGAAAAAACACCATTTACAAAGATTCATAACGGCAATAAACTTGGTTGATATGACAAAAGGCTCATATGAAGCCATAGCAATAGAGGTAATAAAGTCTAAAATAATTGGCTCAACCCTCTATAAAGTTAAAAACGAGACAACGATTATTGCAGTAATAAATAAATTGCAAGACACAATTGTCGGTGAAACATCCGACGTTGTAAAAGCAAAAATGGCAAATGTATATCAAAAAGGCAAAACAGCCACTCAATTTACCAATGAAATCGACAGTTTACGAAAGTTACTCGAATCTTCGTATATCGATGAGGGATTGCCAACAGAGCATGCTGATAATTTCAGCACTGAGGAAGCAATTGGCATCGTGACCAAAAATTGTGAGCATTACAAGTTGAAAACAATACTAGAGGCAGGTACATTCAGAACCATGAATGAAGCCGTCTCTAAGTATATACATTGCAGCAGTGAGATGACGGGAAATGCAAGTTCCATTTTGTACTCACAAAGAGGCAATTATAATAGAGGCTATTACCGCGGTAGAGGCAATGGTCGTGGTAATAATAATAATAGAAACAATTATTACCGAAATAATAGCCAGAATAAATACAACAACTACGGAAGGGGACGTGGAACTTATAGAGGAAACAACCATCAAAACGGTAGTATCTATAACAGTAACAACAATAAACAGACCAACAATGTCCGACAGGTTCAAACCATGCCGGAAAACTAGGAGGCAGCCTTGAGAAAACAACAACAGTCATAACAGCGGTTCACACGATAAATCTCAATTTCAATCTATTTGTTTCATTACAAAATGAAAAAACACGCAAAACATACACACGTCGGCATAAGTATTTTGACAAAGCTCTACGCAACGTTTAGCGTTGAATTTTGACGAATTGCTACGTGTTACAGCTCTCTTATCTGATTTACCGCTAACTACATGAATGCATAAAGTATATTGCAAATTATCTTCGTAGTTGCATTTTGCGTTTAATATGCTTCTTATTCTCATTCGTAATCTGATCTTGGCTGGACAAAAGTATTTTGTCAGAGCTTCAATTAATTTGCATTGATCTGCTGTTGATAGAAAGCGAAACCATTATTACGGATTATCTCAGTTTAGAGATTGTAAATGCTGATAAAAATTGTCTTCGTTCAATAATTTGTGAAATATGAGTAACCGAAAGGAATTCAGTGAATCTCTTAAAAATGAAATAATAGTGAAGTTCAACTCTGGTATTTCAGTGCAAAATATCAGTAGATTATAGTATATTTCACGTCAGACAAACTGCTATAAAAAAAAAAAAATTTTAAAAAACCAACACTGCTTAAAACGCTACACGTTGTGGCAAACCACGAAAGACAACTGCCAAGGTAGACACTTTTAGTTTACGGCAATTTAAGCAGGATGTCTTGAAAACTCCTCGATCGGTTGCCAATGACTTGAAGGAAACAGGAAATTTTGATGTCAGCGAACGGACAATACGTAGAGGTCTTAAGGAAACTGATTTTTTAACATATATTACCAGAGCTATAGTGCAAATACCACAGCGCAATAATTTAAAGCGCCTTGAGTTTGCAAAAAAATGAATCGGCAAATAATTTTAATTTCTTTTGCTTTTCAGTTTCACGGCTCAAAAAAAAATAGTTTCCGTAAGAAACCTAAAAGAACGTCGCAAAAAAGTGGCACCTATATGTGTAAGAGCGATCCATGGAGGTGGGACCATAATGTTTTATGGATGCGTCGCCTACAACGGCTCGCGAAATTTAGTTCCTGTTGATGGTAGCATGAATAAAGACAAATATTTGGAAGTGCTAAACAATCACGCTTTCTCCTCTGGAGATAATTTTATTGGGGAGTCCTTTACCTTTAAACAGGACAACGCACCGTGTCATAAAGCTAAAGTCGTTACCCAATTCTTGAAGAACATTGGGGTTAATACTTTGGACTAGCCGCCCCAGAGCCCAGACTTAAACATTATCGAGAATCTCTGGTCTTATATAAAAAGAAACCGGACTCCAAATTTTACAAGGAACCGTGAGAATATAATCTGAGAGGTGAAATCACTCTGGAGAGAAATTCTGCTAGCTTATATCCACAGCTTAATAGAGTCAGTTCCGATACGTCTGCAAAAGGTGATAGAGGCAAAGGGAGGATATATATTTTGCTGATTCATCATTTAAAGTTAGTTCGTTCCATTCGTTTTTGTTTTTTTTTTTTACATTTTATAAAATGTCAAAATACTTATGCCACCGTCTGTTTGGGGATAATTAATTTTCATTTCACAATAAACCCACTTATCATACTTTTTTTAGATATTGTTAATAGCTTAATATAATACCTATCTACGATAAATAAATATAGTTTCTACTTTGAAAAAATAAGAAGTTACAACCGAATATATTGTGCATAATTTTTGTCAAAATACTTATGCCGATGTGTGTAAGAAAAGCGCAGCGTATCGCTCCCCCTTGATCAATTAATTCTCATTCATGTTATTCGGTAAGCCACCGCTACCGAGTTGATACAATTATAACCCTAACGTTTAATATAACTCAGCTAGCTAACGCTTCTGAGGAATTGTTAACCAAACGTAATCAATTACATTAATTACTTAATAACATTATACGCGTTGTGTTTTGGTGTAAACAACCCAAACAAAAGTGTAAAAATTTTTTTTTTTGTGAAAACTATAACACAAATTGAAAAAACAAAAAATAATAATTTGTTTTGTGTGTAAACATAATAGAACAACAAAGAACAAAATAAATAAAGGAAAAGAGAGAAAAGGCAATTACATCTTTAAAAACAAGACTGCGGCGAAACACAAATATACTCTCCACTATCCCCTGCACATCCAACGCGTCGACCACGGCGAGGGATAGGTTAGGTTAGGTTAGGTTAACCCGGACGGCCCTCAGCGGGGCCACGCATAGGACAATCTGGCCCTTAGTTATCCGGATAGGGGGGGTGTCGCGGGAGTGTTTAGGTGGTTTTAAAGTCCCCGAGAATCGAGGTGTTTTTAGCATGCAGCCAGCACTGGGGCGCCCAGGTATCTCCTCCTTGCCCTTGAGAGAGCCAGACAGTAGCAGATGAGATGTTCCAGGGTTTCGATAGCCCCAGGTTCATCACATTTCCTACAACTGTCTCTGTTGGTGATGCCTAGCTTAGCTGCATGTGCAGCAGCCAGACAGTGACCTGAAAGTATTCCCACTAGCAATCTACAGTCCTTTCATGGTAGGTGCAGTAGGTAGTGGCTAAGTTTCTCGTTGCGTTCCTTGCACATTATCTTCGAGGTTCTGCAGGATGTGGTACTGCTCCACCTGCTATCAGTCTGTGTTCTAGCCTGCTTCTCTAGATCGCATTGCAGCGTTCTAAGGGAGACAGGCACGTTCTCGGTTCTCCTATTCTCCAGCCCGACGCCTTCCTTAGCTAGTACGTCCGCCGCTTCGTTTCCTTCGATGCCCTAGTGGCTGGGAACCCAATAGATCCGCACTGTCTTTGTCTGTCTTTGTCTTTGTCTTTGCTGCGGATGTCTAATGCCTCCCTGCTCGCCAAGGCACTTCTGGAACTGACCACGGACGACTGCATGGATCTTATCGCCGCTTGGCTGTCGACGAATAGGTTGACCGCATCGTGTTCTCGTTCTGTGAGGAGAGCGACCTCCGCTGCTTTCCCGATGGCAAAAACTTCTGCCTGGAATATGCTGCATTGGTCCGACGGCGAGGGTTAATTACTTGCCAAAATATTAACACGACTGCTGCGCTGGATATACCTAAGTTAGAAAGCATGTAGTAAGTGATTTGAAAAGTGAGAATTTCGATAGTGTTAAGAAAAAGGCAATTTAAAATAAAGTACAAATAAAACTAAAGTGAGTGAGTTAGAGAATTTTCATTTCGGTGACCATTCATGCCGTAGTCTCACAATAAATCTACCTAAAGTTGAATGGACAGAAATAGACTAAACAAAAAACAGAAACGAACCGAACTTGGTGCCAGAACGTTAGCAAGTTTGCTAGAGGGGTTCATTGACCTACAAGTACCTGACCGAGTTAACCAACCCGCTGCGTGCAGCCAAGCCAAACATGGACGCTGAACATCTCAGAACTATAATTGACATGGCCGTGCAAAGAGCACTCACAGAGCAGGCGCAAGAGAACACTAGGAGGGAGGACGCCCTCAAACAGGAGTTTCAGCAACAAATAGCATTAGTAAACTCTAAAATACAAAACTCACCTCTCGCGGTACCCGAGGTGAAAGTCTATAGGGATGTAGAAATAACCGACGGGGACCTTTGCGATGAGCCTCTCGACGCAGTGAAGTGCGTCCCTGAGTTCTACGGAACTCAGGAAACATACTTAGCATGGAGACAGGCGGCCCATGCCGCATACAACATTTTTAAAAGGTATGACGGAGGCTCCCGTCATAACCAGGCCATACTCATAGTCCGGAGTAAGATTAGAGGCCCAGCAGATGCGATATTGGCATCAGTCAACACACCGTTGAACTTCAAGGCCGTCATCGCAAGGCTAGATTTCACATACAGCGATAAGGGACCCATACATGTCATCGAACAAGAAATGGGCACGCTGAGGCAAGGCGGAATGTCGATTCTGCAGTACTATGATGAGGTAGAAAAGAAACTTACCTTGTTAACCAACAAGGCCCACATGACCTACGACATTAGCTTGGCAAAGGGCATGTGCGAAAAATTCAGAGCCGACGCACTCCGTGTAGCGTAGCTTGACGGACGTACTGCTCTCCGCTCACCCCCCAAATTTGCCAACAGCCCTCGCATTGGCACATGAGGTGGAAGCAAACCACGAAAGATACGCTTTCGCAACAAGCTATTCTAGGGGTGGGGAAGAATAGGGACGCTCTGAACAACGGCAACAAGACTGTCAGAATCAGCAATTCCAAGGCATGAATCAGTCCAACCAGAACCACCAGGGTAAAAATCCCCATTTTAAAAAACAAAACGGCAACTATAACGCCGATAGAGCTCAGGCCGGTGGCGAAAAAGCCCCAGAGCCGATGGACGAGACCCCTCGTCCTCGAAATTCAGGCAACCAACGAACTGGCAGAAATTTCAAAATCAGGGTCAAGGCCAAGGTAGCAAAATCCCTGCCGGTTCCGATCGTGCAACTGGCCAAAGGCGGCAAAAGATAAACCTCGTGTAGATCGAATTATTCCTTGCATGAACCGTTTAGGGTCTTATGCTCGGATTATAATTCCCTCTACCATATTATATCCAACACTAATTCTCTTCCTCTTATTAAATTACTAATCCTTACACACCTTTCTATTAATTAGTAATTGTAGTGGTATTTGTATTTTGATTGCATGCTTAGTTTCTCAGTAAGTTTAGTGCTAATTTTCTTCGAATGTTAGTCTAATAGCTATCTTTCTTGCACATTCGCGTTCGGTTCGGCTACGCAACGCACGTCATGCTGCAGCGCCCCTCGGTCGGTTGGGCAGGAGGAGGGCTGCGTTTTGCCTGGGATCCGCGCGTAACAGCCTTCTGCTGGTTTCACACGGGCCACTTGACGGTGCAGTAACTGCATCGCCTCTTGAAAGATGCAGTCATTGCATGTCAACGTCCAAGTAAAAAAAAAAAAGGCAGTCGCTGGACAAGAGGCGACCTACGCACAAGTAGCATAGGAAGCGGCAGCCGAAATAGACGATAGAAACGACTCTGACCATAATAGCGATAAAGCAAATTTGTTAGGGGAAGGTCCCTGCTACCGTTCATTCGGCGCAGAACAGCAGGGATTGACATATCTTTTCTAATCGACACGGGTTCGGCCAAAAATTATATCAGACCAAACAAACGGCTAAAAAACGTTACCCCTGTCCATGGCTCAAACAACATCACGCAGAAATGCAAGATACCCATGTTTGGACACGACACCTTCTTCCTATTAGATTCCATGACTACATTCGATGGGATCATAGGACTTGACCTACTAAAACAAGTAGGGGCGGTATAATGCCTTGATGAAGGCACAATAAAAATGGGTGCAGTTTTGGAGGCGCTGCCGTACCTCAAGGGTACTAACGTCAACCACACCAAAAACAAAGATAAACAAACACCACCTACAGTGAAAGATAATTTCCTAAAAATGCTTGACCGCTACCAAAAAGTTTTCGCAGACTCTAACGAGTCGCTGCCTTATAATATAGCCGTAGTGGCTACAATCCGTACGACCGACGAAAACGCGGTCTACTCAAAGCTGTATCCATATCCCAAAGGTGTCGAAGATTTCGTAACTTCAAAGGTCAAAGATCTCCTACGAAATGGCATCATCAGGAAGTCCAGATCCCCATAAAACAATCCGGTATGGGTAGTGGACAAAAAGGGGACGGATGAGAAGGGCAATAGGAAGAAACGCCTAGTAATCGAGTTCAGGAAATTGAATCTAAAAACCATCTCCGACACATACCCCATGCCGAGCATCACCATGACACATGATACTCGATCTGATCGGGAGAAAACGGTATTGTCAGTTAACGGGGGGAAGTACGAATTTTGTCGACTCCCCTTCGGTTTAAAAAATGCCGGAGGTATTTTCCAGCGCACGATCGATGATGTTCTACGGAAACAAATCGGTAAGTCGTGCTACGTACGTTGACGATGTCATCGTCTCCGAAAACGAGGCGGAACACGTCAAACACGTTAGTTGGGTATTAAAAGACCTTCATAGTGCAAACATGAAGGTGGCCCGCGAAAAGTCACAATTTTTTAAAGAGATCGTCGAGTACCTCGGCTTTATCGTAACTAAACACAGCGCAAAAACGGACCCTGAAAAGGTAAAAGCCATTCAGCACTACGTTGAGCCTAAAACGGTACTTAGCGTCAGATCGTTCATGGGTCTAGCCAGCTATTACCATTGTTTTATTAAGGATTTCGCAGCAATCGCGAAACCAATCTCGGACAATCTAAAAGGAGAAAACGGATCCGTCAGCAAGTACAGATCAAAAAAAGGTCCAGGTACAGTTTAATGAGTTAAGAAACATTCTAGCCTCGGAGGACTTTACCCTCATGTACCCTGACTACCAAAAGCCATTCGATCTGATCACAGACGCTTCGGCTTATGGCATCGGAGCCGTTCTGTCCCAGAACGGCCGCCCATAAACAATGATATCTCGATCGTTGAAAGATAGAGAAGCAAATTACGCTACTAACGAGCGAGAACAGCTAGCTATCGTCTGGGCCTTAGCCAAACTGCGGCATTTCCTCTACGGTGCGAAAAATATTAACATATTTACCGACCATCAGCCGCTCACGTTCTCAGTATCCGAGAGCAACCCAAATGCTTAAATCAAACGCTGGCAAGCCCGAATAGACAAAACAGGGGCCAAGCTCTTTTACAAACCAGGCAAAGAAAACCACGTGGCTGATGATCTATCGCGCCAAAACGTTAACGCCCCACAAAAGAACCACGAGGAGCCGGAGTCCGATGCGGCCACGATCCGCAGTGAGTTGTCCTTGACTTATCCGCTAAAAAGAACTTTATCCTATTCGGCGAAAAAACTCGCCACTTGATAAACTTCACCGACAAAGAAACCTTAGTGGAGACAGTCAAGTCTGTCATCAATCCAGGCGTAGTAAATGCAATTCACTGCAGCTCATAACAGCTCCATTCATTCGGTAATTGAGCAAAGGCCCAAGGATGTCGTAACCACTGCTTCACCGGAATGCATCCAGGGCATTATAAAAAAGATAGCAGAAGCCCAGGTCGAGCAAAATGCAAGAATAAATAAAAACCGACAGAACAGGGTCTTCGAAGTAGGCGAAGAAGTCCTAGTAAGAAGCAACCGCAGGCTAGGAAACAAACTTGCACCACAGAAGGGTAAGAAGCCTTGACTTCCTGGGGACAGCTCTTAAGGCTGTACCAGGTACGCAAGCCCCCGCCGTAGCGGCGTCCGCCCCTCTAAATATCAGCAGACACGACATGATGCTCAGCCTACCGTACATCCACCGGCTAAGCGAAGAGAACCTGAACTTAATCATCAGAAGAATAGGCCCGCCATAACTCTTACAAATGATCCCAATGTGCCATCACCATCACTTAACGTCCTGCTTCCACCCTTTGGGGATAGTGATAAATTTGCTTCCCACATTATTGTGTTTACCGAAACCTGGTTAAAGCCGGACAATCTTAGTTCCACGGTATTGGCACCTGCCACACCAGTACACAACGTCTAGAAAGGACCGTTCCTCTCGACCTGACTACCTCAATCTCGCTATATATTATAATATATAATATATAAAAATATATATAATAGCTCGGTCAAACTTTTCAGTTCTTAATGCACAATGCCATAAGAACTACCTATCTCGATGCAGGATATGTTTTTCTCAGGACCCTAAACAGTTTTACTGCTTCGTAAACAGTAAGCGTACAATGTCCGCACACCCATCCTCGCTATCATTTTGTAATACGTCGGCAAATAATGATCAGGTAATTGCCGATCTTTTTGCCCAATTTTTCCAAACCACCTATTCTGAGGAAAGCTACTCTGGTCATCCGTACCCATACGATTTACCGAGGTCGAACGGCATTTTCAGTCCCTTGTTAAATGAATGTTCTTTACTTCATGATCTTCGACTAGTTAAGCCGGTGTTTTCCCCAGGTCCAGACGGGGTTCCAGGTTGGGTACTCAGGTACTGCGCCGATGCTCTGTGTGGACCCTTGCTTAAACTATTCACCCTGTCCATCGATTCTTCTTGCTTCCCCCGCATCTGGAAGGAATCGTTTATAATTGCTCTCCATAAAAATGGTAGCAAGTCTGACGCAAAAAATTATAGAGGTATAGCAAAGTTATCAGCTATTCCCAAAATGTTGTAGAAGGTTTTAACTCCGCACTTGCAACATCTCTCCAAGTCACTTATCTCTCCAAGTCAGCATGGATTTATAAGGCGGCTATCAACCACCACGAACTTGTTAGACCTTACCTCTTCCATTATTAAAGGCTTTCAAGGTAACTTACAGACGGATGTTATTTACACCGACTTCAGTAAAGCATTCGACTCTGTAAACCATTCCCTTTTAGTGCATAATCTTGACCTTTTAGGGTTTCCATCTTTGTTGTATCTTTGTTCCAGGTCTCAAAGAGTCCTCTTAAAAAACTCCCTCTCTTTACCAGTAAAGGTTTCTTCGGGAGTACCACAGGGCGGCCATCTAGGCCCCTTACTCTTCACACTCTTTATTAATGACTTGCCTTCGGTACTAACATACTCTCGAGTACTTATGTATGCAGGTGATGTTAAACTCTGTGTCCAGTATGAGGTCATTTCATTTCATTCTCGCTTGCAATCCGATCTCAATAACTTTCAGTCATGGTATTGTGCAAGCTTGTTAACACCTTAATGCCTCGAAATGCAAAGTTATGACATTTCATCGTTCTAGCCCCACGTTGGCTCCATATACCCTATGTGGTGGTTCTCTTGAGAGAATTACCCTGTTAGATGATCTTGTTGTATTAGACGCCAAGCTAAGGTTGTCTGAACACATTTCCACCATGGTAAATAAAGACTCTCTATACTTCGCTAGTTCGTCCGATTTTAGAATACGGCTCCTGTGTATGGAACCCTCAGTACAAAGTACACCAGGATCGTATAGAATCAGTACAGAAAAACTTTTTACTCTTTGTTATGCAGGGCCTTAACTGGGATGCGGGTGTGAGACTCCCATCATACTGCTAATAGTAAACCTCACATCACCGCGCCGCACATCATGTGGCAGCGTCCCTCGGTCGGTTGCGCTGGAGGAGGGCTGCGTTTTGCCTGGGATCTGCACGAAACTGCCTTCTGCTGGGGTCACACGGGCCACTTAACGTTGCAGTAATTGCATCGCCTCTTGTCAGATGCAGTCCTTTTATGTCAACGTCCAACAAATATTCGCCACTTATTTCCCAGGCAACGTTGAGTATTGCAATTCTGTAACGTCCATAAAATACAATCTGGCATCCAATCCAGCAGAAAAAAAATAAAAACAGAACATACAAAATAAATATTCAGTATATTTAAAAAACAAAATTGCGAAACTAAAGTCAGATTTTAAAAATGCAAAATGGCGGATCCAATATGGCGGACGTAAGCATTTTAAATTAAGTAGATTTCATTGGAGAGTCATGGTTCAACCTTACGCATTACCAAAATAAAGAGTTCCTGTGATGACCATACGATTACTAAACATATAACATGAAAATATTTGGGACAAGAAGTTTAGTTCCGAACGAACTTAAACTAATGAAACTAAAAGATGAATTTAAGATTCAGGGGGAAATGTGTGGAGCAATCGATTATTCACAAAATGTGCAATGGGTATTTCTTAAATATTTAAAACAATTGTTTGGTTTGTGTTCTACCGTTTGATCGTGTTTATTTTTTCTTAAACAACCTTAGTACAATTTATAGGAGGTCGAAAATACAACTAAACTTCGGAATCTTTCGGTTATCCGAAAGTATGCCTTTAAGTAATAACCTTTTCAAATATTTCGCTAGATTCTGGCATTATGTACGTTATGACTTTTAATTTAAAACTGTAATGTAATGTGTAATGCGTTTTGCCTGTGATCCGCGCGTAACAGCCTTCTGCTGGATTCACACGGGCCACTTGACGGTGCAGTAACTGCATCGCCTCTTGAAAGATGCAGTCATTGCATGTCAACGTCCAAGAAAAAATGTACAATTTGTTCCTAATTGGCAGAACATTTTTGGTACAGAACAGTCTCTCCTATACAATTAAATTTACGTGTTCTTTTAAAGGTTGGATTTCAACAAATGTTTTATATGGACCAACGTGCTTTCATAAGTTGGAAGTTTCATAAGTCTGAAATTTCATGCATGTTTGAGTTCTCCAGCATGAGAATCCAAATGTTATCCGATTTCTTTAATTTTTTTTGTCGCTTTAACAATTTTAAACCAAAGTTTATACTAATTTTTGTTTACATCATATTCATATACTTAGAAACAAATTATTTTGAAATCCACACGTTTTTAACGCTTTTACAGTAATTTTTACCCAACGGAATCAAAATTAGATTAAAATAGAACATAGTACATATGTACATACATACATATGTATGTTTAATGTGTACTTTTTTAAGTTGAAATTTTATCAGGAATACCTTGCACGCGAAGTCCCGTTACCTTTAATTTAATTTAAGTTTCTCCCTCCCGTCTTTGAAACGGGATAAACGTGCTAAAAAATTCAAAGTTAAATGCATTTTTTTCAAAAAGTAATTCGAGACTACATATTTTCCTTTTTTAAGGGAGAAACTTAAATTAAATTAAAGGTAACGGGACTTCGCGTGCGAGGCATTCCTGATAAAATTTCAACTTTGAAAATAAAAATGGTCAAACTTTGAACAGCTATTAAATATCTTGAATTATTCCTTATAAAGGTTTAAAAAAAAGTTTTACAATGATCATTTAAGTTTATTCGTGCATTAGTATGCTATAGTAGGCAAACGTGTATGTTTCAGGAATTTTGTCCGCTCTTTGATTGCGGTGGCAGGCAAGACCTTATCTACTATAATAAATACAACAAAAACATCGATTATTTTTATTCAAAAATTTGGATTGACGAAAATATGTTATCTCAGCACGTTAGGGCTTAGCTGTACTTTTTTTAAAATATCCAAAAACGCTGTCTTTATCCGCAGAAACACATTTTATTCGTAGAAAAATAATTTTAATTTTCAGTGCTCTGTAACTTTCAATTTGCAACCTGTAGCCCATTTTTATTTTCCAGCAGAAAGAATATTTCGCGATTTAGAAGAACCTATTCCCAATTCCTCTTTTAAGCTTTCTGTGCAAGCCTGAAAAGTGGTTGTAAAAAACCATTGTATAAAAAAAAACAAGAGGTAACGTTGCGAGTCCCTACTATGGCCGCGACTCTACATTTATACCGGATACTCAGTCAGTATGGCTCCACTTCGCCAGAGAACGCACATAATGCACGACAAAGAGTGTGTGAGACAGAGACAGAAAATGAGTAAGCGGCGTGGCCACGCTACGTAGCCACTGAAGTTTAATTTGTTCCGTTTGGCTATTATAACACAGCACCTCAAAAAACTTCATCAAATTCTTCATTTTTGACCCTTAAATCCCCCGAGTGACGAGTTTCAATCGAATCCGATGAATTTTTGAAATAAGATTCAACGCTAAAATGATCTAGTTCAGATTCGGCAGTCTGTAAGATATGGCTCTATCGGCTCGGCTATTGATGCTGATCAAGAATATATATAATTTATGGGGTCGGAAATGCTTCCCTCTGGGTGTTACGCACATCCATTTTCCGCACAAATCTAAAGGACCCCTTTACTCTTTTTGAATATCGGGTATAAAAATGGAAATAATCCATAAATCATGGGAATGACGTTTTTAAGAGTAATTCTTTTGTAAAAAAAATATACAAAAATAAAAATAAATTTAACAATTTGATTTGGTGAATAAGTACAATGGTGTAGTCAGATTTTAAATATATTTATGCTTAGAGAAAGCAGACTTTTTATATTATTTGATTTGTAAACTTCATAAAAAGGAGTGTGTTTTCTTTTGTTAAAGAAACTGGAATATTTTTTTAGATTTCGAAACTATTTGTTTTACAGAAAGGAGTACGCAGCTTATGTAGTTAGTTTCCAATAAAAGTAATAAGGATAACAAACTTTATAACATAATATCAAATTTCAGCATTGCGATTGATTCGAATGACTACCTTTACAATTAATCTTAGGTTCAATTCAATAAGCTTCAATTATTCAATTATTTAAAAATCGTTGTCTTGCGTTAATTTAATGAATTTAATTTTTAGTTTAATTTTTTTAATTTAACAATGATTATTCGCAGTTCTGTAATTTAAAAGTATCTGTCAGAGTCAAAATTAAGTATTACGGAGCTTGACTTTCATTACAGATGAGGAGACTAGTTTATTATTTTCCTATTTACGAAGTTTCAAATCGGATTACATGAATGAAAATTAAATTACCTTATACACTGTTTTTTTTTTCGAACTCTCGGTCACGAGCGTCGGACCGGCATGTATGTATTTTGTTTTTTCAATCTCAGTCATTCTTTCTTCAGGTTTCGCTTGTAAGTCTACGTGCCCAAGGTTTTCGAAAATAACTCTTTGATGGAGATGTCTAAAGATGTATAAAGCCAATAACGCATAGCCTCGTAAGATTCTATCAGAATTGTTGTATCGTATGTGAATGTGAAATTAAATTAATAAACATATAAGAAATATGTTATTTTTTGCCAATTGTAGATAATTATTTGTCTAGACTTGTTTTTTTTTAAATTACATATGGGCAGTTCCGCGGGCCGCAAACATTTAGATTCCTCCTTTAAATATATCTTTTGAAGAGAAAATAACACGATTCATCTCGAAACAAGAAAACTGACGTCAAATTCAAATTCAGCGACCCCAAAAACCTTCGGGCCATGAGTTTCAAGCGAATCCGATGAATTTTTCAAAAAAGCTTTCACCATGTTTCGACCGAATTGATTTTTTTTAAGGTTGAAAAAAAAAACCTGATGTGATAGATATGATACTCTGGTCAGCCGCGCCCAAACCTTTTTTCGTGTGGCTGTGGTTTCTTTCTTATAGGAGGAAATAGTAAAGGAAAACATGACTAAAAATAACGAAAAATACCAAAACAAAAAGTGATCTTTTGCTTATTTTAATAGGTTTTCAGATGAAGGTTATTGAAATCTTATGCCAATTAGTTAAATTATCTGAGTTTATGTCGATTTGGAAAATAATATAGGCACAAAAGTATATGGAAATCTGTTTTTCTTGACTTTTATTTTTGGCTTCGGTTGATATTTCCACGGTTGCCCATGTACTACATATATGTATGGTCATATGTATGAATGTTACTATGAATATGATTTTTATACCCGATACTCAAAATGAGTATTGGGGTATATTAGATTTGTGGTAAAAGTGGATGTGTGTAACGTCCAGAAGGAATCGTTTCCGACCCCATAAAGTATATATATTCTTGATCAGCATCAATAGCCGAGTCGATTGAGCCATGTCTGTCTGTCCGTCTGTCCGTCCGTCCGTCTGTCCGTCCCTATCAGCGCCTAGTGCTCAAAGATTATAAGAGCTAGAGCAACGATGTTTTGGATCCAGACTTCTGTGATATGTCACTGCTACAAAAATATTTCAAAACTTCGCCCCGCCCACTTCCGCCCCCACAAAGGACGAAAATGTGTGGCATCCACAATTTCGACGATATGAGAAAACTAAAAACGCAGAATCGTAGAAGATGACTATATCTTACAGAGTGCAAAATCTGAAAATATTATAGCCAGAATCACGAAAACAATTTCACTCTTTCTCGCTCTGTCTCACTCTAACACACAGGTTTCATGGTCGGTTTTGCCAATTGCAAAATATGAGTTCAAGGATCTCAGAACCCATAAGAGCTAGAGCAACCAAATTTGGTATCCACACTTCTGTGATATCGGACCTTGACCGTTTTGTGTCAAAATTTCGCCGCACCTCCTTCCGCCCCCGCAAAGGACGAAAATCTGGGGCAACCACAAATCTCAGAGACTATTAAGGCTAGAGTAACCAAATTTGGTATCCGCACTTCTGTTAGATCTCACTATAAAACGTATATCTCAGAATTTCGCCCCACCCCCTTCTAACCCCCACAAAGGACGAGAATCTGTTGCATCCACAATACTGCAGATTCGAGAAAACTAAAAACGCAGAATCATAGAGAATGACCATATCTATCAGATTGCTGAGTCTGGATCAGATCAGAAAATTTTTATAGCCAACAGGAACAAATCAATTTGCATTGGCTACGCAGCGCGCGACGTCACGCACAGACTGATTTTCTGTCTCTCTCGCACGCACTCTTTGTCGTGTCGTTTTTTATTAGCGGCGTCTGCCGGAGGAGAGCCATACTGACTTAGTATCGGGTATAACTGTAGAGTTGCGGTGTCCGCAGCAACTCACAACGTTCCCCCTCGTTATTGCTCGTTTTATATAATCTTCTTTAACATGCCTCTATTTCTTTTTACAGACTCCTACTATATCACATTGAACCAAGTGATTTGTGTTAGGCCCCTTTAAATCGCGAAATTGTATGGAATACATAATTCTGAAATTCTGGTACCTCGCATTCGCAAATGAAATTTTTAGCGATGAAAAAAATTTAATTTGGGCCGTATTCAGATGGCCATCATAAATATTGGAGAGTTGCGCGTCATCCACGGGCAACTTGTTACATGCACATGTAGTGCACATATTATTATTTACCTAAGGTATAAGAAAACGATTCCAATTGCATTCGGATAATTATTGCGTCTGAATCAAAAAATACGTTCGCCAGAATTGTCGACTAAAGTAAACCAAACCATAGCTAATTACCATTTTTTTTATAACGTAGCGATTCTATGATTGTATATTGATATATGTACATGTAAGTAGTTTATACTTATATATACAAATACATAAATGTATGTATGTATATATAAATGCAGATAAAACACATTTAATTCTATCAAATTATACATTTGAATTTGTATGTATGTACGCTTATTTGTCTAAAAATAAAAAAGTAAAAAAAATATAAAATTTCAGCCCGATTTGACAGAGGTGCCGACTTGAGGTCAAAGTGGAAAAAACACGATATTTTTCCAATGGTTCCTATGACAGCTATATTATATCTATATTATCTATTTTAGTTCGATTGGTTAACACTGAACCCCACAAAAAATAGTCAACAGTCAACTTTTATATTAAATTAACAATTTTTATTAATCAATGAATGTTGAATAGCATATTCCTTTCCAACGTTTAGCAACTTCTGAAAATCATCTTGTTTTTATATCCAAAACTCAAAAGGAGTATAAGGATATACTACATTTCTGGGAAAAGTGGATATGTGTAACGTCCAGAAGGAAGCGTTTCCGACCCCATAAAGTAGATTTGTTCTTGATCAGCATTAATAGCTGAGTCGATTGAGCTATGTCTGTCTGTTCGTCCCTATGAGCGCCTAGTTCTCAGAGACTATAAGCAATCAAATTTGGTATGAGTAAGCGCGAGAGTGGTGACTCTACAATTTCATATGTTTCTTTTAGGAATAATAATGATACGATTAAAATCAATCTGGTTCATATGGTAATTTTCTATGATTGTGTGTTCGGTTCTCGTATCTTCAAAAATGTGGATGCCCAGATTTTCGCCTTTTCAAACATGCGAAAGTCGATTGTAATGATATTTTTAAGAAATGAGATAAATTTAATTTCATTCATTTCATCATTTTTATAAAGCTCTACTCAATATTTGGATTGTATTGAGAAGCGTTTTATAAAAAAATATAACTTATGACAAAACTTGAACTTGACTAAATATTAACAAATTGAAAGAAAAAAAAACGAACTGAAACGTGAGTTGCTGCGGCGACCGCAACTCTACATTTATACCCGATACATAGTCAGTATGGCTACATTGCGTGCGGAAGAGACAGAAAACGTGTCTGAACATGTTGTCGGGTGCTGCGTAGCAACTGCAAATTAATTTGTTCCTTTTAGCTATATAATGATCCGATCTGGGGCGAAATTATGAAATATACGTTTTATAGTGAAATCTAACAGGAGTGTGGATAACAAATTTGGTTACTCTAGCCTTAATAGTCTCTGAGATTTGTGGATGCCCCAGATTTTCGTCCTTTGCTGGGGCGGAAGGGGGTGTGGCATCCACATTTGTAAAGATACGAGAAAACCATAATACGCAGAATAGTAGAGAATGATTATATCTTCTAGACTGCAGAATCTGAAGCAGATCGTATTATTATATAGCGATTATTATAGCCAGAATGAAGAAAAAAATTCATTCATTCATCATTCTTTCTCGCTCTGTCTCTCTCTAAAACACACGTTTCATGGTCGGCTTTGCCTACAGCTAAAAATGAGCGCCTAAATCTATGAGATTATAAGAGCTAGAGTAACCCAAAATTTGTATCCACACTCCTGTGATATGGGACCTGCACAAGTGTATTTCTAAATGTCGCCGTACCATCCACAATTTTGAAGAAAATTAAATACGCAAAATCATAGAAAATGACTATATCTACCAGATTACCGAATCGGAATCAGAACAAATCAATTCGCAGGGGCTACGCAAATCTAGCTACGCACTTACTCGTTCTCTCTCTCTCTCTCTGTTACACACTGTTCGTCATGCAATGTGTGTGTCCTCTGGCGGCGGAGATCCATACTGACTAAGTATCAGTTATGAATGTAGAGTTGCGGCCGTAGCAGCAACTCACAACTCCCTGTCATTTGGTTAGTATTTGGTTATAGTTCATAAGTTCAGCTGTATCAAAAACGAATTTTAAATGTGCTAATATTTTAAGAACATTTCATAAATCGTCTCTAACAACTAAACATAATCAATACGCACATGATGTTTTCTCAATTTCATTTGACAGAAGTTAATTTTTGCATTTCTTCTGTCATTTAAATTTGTTGCAACGTACAGATCAGTTAAACAAAACTTGGTTTGTTCATGACTCAAACGCTGCCCGCAAATATATTTCACCCACTACATCAATTCGATATTTTAATACACAGAACGAATTGCACATTAGTATGAAAAGTTCGATGTTAACTATTTATTGTTGGCTTAAATATTAACCAATCGAGCTGCAATTTTAGGGCGATATATAATAGAGCTGCCAAAGGAACCATTGGCCTAATATCGTATTTTTGAACTTTGACCTTAAGTCAGCACCTGTAAACGTCGAATCGGGCTAAAACTGCATAACTTTTATAAATAAACGCAACCCTAATGTATGTAGTAGAGCCCTGCCTGTATCCATTGTAAGCTCCAAATTACATGTATTACTATAGTCAGCTCTTTACGATGCGTTTTAATAATACCAATCTTTAGACTTGGACGGTTCGTTCCTATTCACTCAAATGTGGTATCTGGAACTGCGGATCTAAATGAAAATTTTCTTTGGGTATTTGCATTATTCCAAATTTTTTGTTTATTTCGCATTTATTTTCGCACGTTGCTCAGGCGGTGTATTTATAGGGCTCATAAGCACAGCAACAAAGATGAACACACACAAATATAAAGTTATTTCATTTAAAAGAAATTAACTAACAATTTTTGTAATGCTCTCTTGTTCTTATTACAAGAAAAATACAAACGAAAAACAGAGATCCAAGCGAATCGAAACAAATTCTGAAGTCCTGGGAATTCCCGCAATGACTGAACCAATAAAGCATCGAAATCATACTGCGTAACTTTTTTCGTACATACATACATATATTGTGTATTATTTCCAAGCCTCTTATGTGAGCGTCTGGATGTCGTGAATTTCACTATTTATGTGTTAAATACAGTATAATTATAAGGTTATTATATAGTTTATATAAAGTAGGAGGGCATATGTGCTGGTTGTGGGCACGCTCTAGTAGTGGGCACCCCTACGCAAGCTTGGACAGCAAGCGGGCGCTACAGATCTGATTAGTGGGAATTAACGGTGCCCAGCTTTCGCGCTGATAACGAAACAAATATATGAATTTTTCTAATAAAGAAAAAAGTGGCTTAAATTGTTTTTGAAGATCAATTTTTCAACCAAGGCGAGTGTTTCACTTTGTTTCCAGTGTTTCATTTCATTTTGTGATTTGACGTCGTGCTTAACCAAAATTTACGAATCACGTTATTAAATTTATGTTAACGTAAAGTATTTTATCACTGTTTTTATTCATTTTACGTGATATTAGCCAAGTTAACAATGGAAAAATCATTTAATAAATGTGAAAGCGTGTCATATTTGTTGTTATTTATACCAGTTAAGGCTATTAAAATAATTAATTTTTTTTTTCTTTATTTGCGGTAGTTTTCTTTCATATTTTTTATTTTTTAGCGGAGGCCCACAGACGAGTGCAATATTTCCTCTTTCAAAAAATGTTTACTTCACTAATATATTGATACAATTTTACCATTTGAAGGTATTAATTTATTTCCTTCACTGACAGTTACCTAAGACCTATAGCTTTAATTCGCCCACTTATGTTTGTATAATATGCACTTGGTTTTGACAAAAACGGCGCCCACAACCGGCACACTTCCCCTTTACATTTATATATACATTTATAAGTATGTATGGAAATATATTTGTATATATATGGTTCAATTAGACCCCGGACTTGTAGTATAAATATTTCAAGAAAATTGTTAAATTCAAAGAAAGTACAACTTTTAATGGAATTTTTCGTGTTAAACCGATATTTTGGTGGATAAAATCGTGGTCATAAGGGCAGTTTCCGAAAAATAAATCTTTTTTTTTTTAAATCGAAAGAAAAAAATTAAAAAGGGTGGCTGTAGTGTCCGGTGATCTATTGAAATATATAAATATGTTAAATTATACACATATACATATAAATACATATACTCTCTACACATGTATACAATATAATTTTATTAGTTTATATAAATAGATATATATATTAATATACTTTAGAATATTAGCAATTTTATAACTTTAGAATTCTACTATGTTTCTATTACATATATATTTAGAAAATATCTGTCTATATATATATTTTTTATATGCGTTTATATATTTTGAATATAATTAATTTGTGGCAATTTTTTAGTAGCCAAAAATTTATAGATTTTTAACGGCAAATTTTAAACCATAAATAAAATTATTTAGCGTTTAAAGAGTGCGAAACAAAACACTTTATTTTAAATTTAATCTTCCTTAGAAAGACTTCCCAAGTCACTGAGAAAGATTTCAGGAGAAAGAACGTGCGATGATCCGACCAGCACCTCCCAGTTACGCACAGAGTTAGTAACTTCATAAGCGCACCGCATTTCAGACATACTCATGCCACCCACAATGAATACAATCAGCCTGGGAACGTTTTTTACTTGCGCCTGGGCCTTGTCCTTGTGCCAATGGCCATAACGGGCACTAGTAGGCGCATGATAGTTCGTATTTTGTGCCCTACCTTCAAGAAAGGGGAAATGTCGTTGATCGAGCTTATCCTCAATGCAATCCTCCATTATGTCCTTGATTACGGGCGTCCAACGAGACATCTGATAGGTGCTTTCGGTTATTCGTTCTTTGCGCGGCACTGAATATACCTTTTTGCGAGACTAAAATATAAAAAATTTAACATTTTTCATCTTTTCCGTAGATTACTCACATCAGCAATGACATTGATTCCCAGGTAGCTTAAATTGCGAATCATATCTTGATCTTTCGGAGACAACTGGGCATGCGTGAAGAGTTTAGTCAAATTTTCCTCCGAAATCCCATTTTTGATCATCACATAAAGGGCAATTATGCGAACTTTATCGTAGTTAGAAACATTCTAGAACAGGGTTTTAGATAGATCATAAACAATATAAATAATTGGAGCTTACCGCATCCAATAATATGGGCACAATATTCCGCATATGGTCCTTAATTTTTTCGCCCTCGGCATCAGTACCCATCGCCAAGTCTTGTTCAACACGACATAGCTTGTCCACATAGTTTTGATAGGATTTCATGCAGTCCTCGGCCAAATGCAAATGAGTTGAGTACTTTGACAGCTCCTTTTGATATTGCGGCATCTTTTTGATCATTTGAGATAAATCGCGCATTGAGGACTTATCAGCTGTATGCGAAAAATGGAAACATTTTGAGTGATTAATGATGAAAAATGTTATGAAAGACTTACTGGAACTCATCCGCTTTGAGTCGGTAAACTTTTTCAAATTCTGCGTAACCTGTGTTGACACGACTGCAATATGCTCGTGGCGCAACTCTACCCACAAGTCGTCGTTCTCATCCAGTAAAACCTCCTTCTCAGGTTGGTTGGGTCCTGGAGTATAGCGGTACACATCGTTAACAATTGGTAGTAAATCATAGGCCATAGCCTGAAGTGTAAGCTCATGTAAAAACGGTGACACACAATCGAAGCCACGATCCAAAATAAGCAATTGGGAACGTGCTTTTTCCGGCCCTTCGCCCATGGTCGGCTCGTCAGCCTTGTAGGCGTCCAGTTTTTGCTGAATCGAAGCAGCCAGATCGATATTTCGATCCCAGTCGCTCCTGTAGCGAACGTTAGGATATTCGCCCAAAGTTGCACACAATGTGGCAATTTGCTCGGCAATGCGCTCGATGTGCTTGTTTCGAATGGAAGAAAATGCCGGTGAATATAAGCACTGGAACGTGTCCGGTGAGTCCAGCGAATAGACCTGAGTAGGGAAAAATCGATATTATTAAGAGAACATTTGAAAGTAAATGTTTATTTAAGTAAGCATAGGAGTTACAGATTATATGTAAGTTTGAAGAACGGTTAAACCAATGATTTGTATTAACGTAAATATGTATTTATGTAGATCCCTCCATGAATCCACAGTAAACTAATTTTGATGGCGTATTATGATTCAGATTTTGTATTACTTCAGTGATACATCCGAATCCTGCCGACCCCAGCATGTACATATGTACAAAGATTAAGGTAAACGTAAAAATTGATCGTTTAGTACTTTTTTTTCTGGTAGAAAGAAAGAAATAATAATATACATAGCAAGTTTTCATTTTGCCTGATTCGCCTTCCAGCATAACATAACATTCGTACCATATTTCTCTTAATAGTCCATATATTCCGTAGCGTTCCAGTAAAGCAATAAGATTTCTGGGTTCTTATCTTTTTTGTAGTTTTATATCTTCATACTTAAAGCAACTTGTTTTACCATTTTTAAATTACACTTAGCCGTGTCGAATCGTGTTAGAAGTTATGCTTTTACATACACAAACATAATAAAATAAGTATAATAAAACAAAAAAAAGAGAGTGTATGCGTGTTAAAATTTTGTTTGCGAAAAAAAGGACCCTAGTGTGCATGTTGAAATTATTCTCAGCCTAATACCGAAGGGTATTTGCATTTAGATTCGCAGTTTTAGACCCATAATCGAGTTATTGCCAACGATAGTCTTTTTCAATCCTTGACAGCAGAATGAACCCTATTAAAGATATTTTGATTTCTGGAAATAGAGCCAACCAAATTGTAAAGGAACGAACAAAAGATGTATACAATATTATATATAATATACATACATATATTATATTATAAATATTATTATGCATCCTTGAATTTATTCAAAATCATGCAAAAAACTTATGTATGAATGTACACAGCAAACTGTATTTTAATTGTAGCCCAGAATGTAGCAGAATACAATGGACGGTTTGAGGTGTGATTAGAAATAAATTTAACTTCTATATCTATATACAGTGGGCTGCAAAAGTGAGTACATACTCACAATCACTGACTTTAGCCTCCCATAACAGGCAAACGAATAAAGCCAAACAAACCAAATTTGTTCCCCATATAAATACTTGTATTCTTAAAAAATAAACAATAATTACAAGAACGAGTAAAAATTTTTCAAAGAATGAAAAGTAAAAAACCAAAAGAACTCGCATGTACTCGGTTTTGCACTTTTTCATAAAAATTAAAGTAAATCATAATATTAACATTTTGCGCATAGACCCATATTAGATTTTACTTTTTTAATACGGTTTGGAATGTTCTCTATCAAATTCCCAAAAATATCTTTTGAAATAGGATTGCACTCCGCATCTATACATCCCCAGAGATCGCCTTGGTTAGATGGCGCTGATTCGTAGTGCTCAAGCCGTCGTTTCACGATTGACCGTAGGCTTTCAATCGGATTAAGGTCGGTTCTTTGAGATAACCACTCCAGCAATTTAAAATTTTGATTAACCAGTCATTCTCGAACATTTTTCGCAATTTGCTTCGGATTCCTGTCTTGTAAACAAGTTAGTTAAATTCAGGATAAATACATTTCTCCGGAAAATTAAGAAGTTAGGCTTGTAGAAGTTGTAAATAGTCCTCTCTGAACTGAATAACATACATTTTTTGTAGAGGACCAACGTGCTACCATGTAAAGCAACTTCAGACCATAATATTTGAATATTTCATATTATTCCTTATTACTACTACTACTTATTACTACTACTACCAAGGCGATCTCTGGGGATGTATAGATGCGGAGTGCAATCCTATTTCAAAAGATATTTTTGGGAATTTGATAGAGAACATTCCAAACCGTATTAAAAAAGTAAAATCTAATATGGGTCTATGCGCAAAATGTTAATATTATGATTTACTTTAATTTTTATGAAAAAGTGCAAAACCGAGTACATGCGAGTTCTTTTGGTTTTTTACTTTTCATTCTTTGAAAAATTTTTACTCGTTCTTGTAATTATTGTTTATTTTTTAAGAATACAAGTATTTATATGGGGAACAAATTTGGTTTGTTTGGCTTTATTCGTTTGCCTGTTATGGGAGGCTAAAGTCAGTGATTGTGAGTATGTACTCACTTTTGCAGCCCACTGTACATATGTATGCATACATATACACCTAATTCTGTTTGTACGAAGTATTTTTACATATTATATTTAACACAGTTTAAACAAAATAAAAATTTCCATTTAGCACGATTCAAAATAACACAACACAAATAAATAAAAACACACACGCTCACAAACAGCCAGAAACCATTCGAAAAAACGGACGTGTCGCCGTAAGAAATTTCCTTCACATTGATTTATTTAGATAAAATTTGTATTCATATCTTATTTGCGGTCCCTGGTTATAACTTACATTTTGACATTAATATCAAAAATATGTGACCTAAATTTATTTCATATGAAATGTATACATACATAAGTACATATATATAAAAAACGAGTGAAAAATGTATGGGACTATATAAGGCCCAGCTGGTCCGATTTCGCAAAAATTTAGTTTTGGTTGTTCGTATTTGCCAGGAGAAGGTTTTTACGAAAGAAAATCAACGGTTCATATTTGCCAGAAGGTTTTTACGAAAGAAATATTTTGGGAAAGCCCCACCGCGAAAATTGTAGAGACTGGTTATATCTAGCAGATTACTGAATCTGAATCAGATCGGATTAATAATATAGCCAAAAGTAACAAATCAATTTGCAGTGGCTACCCAACGTACCCAGCGCGCTGGGCCCAGCTGCGACTTACGTTTTTCCTCGTTTTTTCTTCAGTATGGCCGCTAAACCGTTAAAAAGTACCAAATTAAAAAATACATATTTCTAAATATGTATATGACGACTCGTATGATATATGTACAACCATTCTAAATAAATAAAGCATACACCCAGCGACAAAATAAAAAGCCGCACTCTAGAATTTTATGCATTTTTATACCCGATACTCAAAATGAGTATTGGGGTATATTAGATTTGTGGTAAAAGTGGATGTGTGTAACGTGCAGAAGGAATCGTTTCCGACCCCATAAAGTATAAGGAATAAGGCATAAGGAATGTGCCGAAAAGAAACTGCACACTTTGTTTTTCTTATAACTTCGATGTTTTCGTTTCGATTTCAATTTTTATTTTTTTTTTAATTTTAGAGAAAAACATTAACTTTCAATTTTGTTAATAAATTTAAAAAAATGTCTAGCCTCTTATTTTTGATCGAATTTTTGTGCTTAACACCGCTCATTAAGTTCTGCCAACACTCTTTGGTAATCCTACTGGTCGCACGCATCCAGTTTTTTTTTCATATCTTCCATGTTTTCGGAGAGACTACAATCCTTCTTTAAATTTCTTTTAACTAATGCCCAATATCGCTCAATTGGCCGGAGCTCTGGGCAATTTGGTGGGTTCCCCTCTTTTGACACGAAATTGATGCCTTTTGAGTCAAGTAGCGCTAAAGTTGAGCGGGCATAGTGCGCGGACGCCAGATCTGGTCAAAATATTCTTGACACATTGTGTTTTTCATAAAAAGGTATAAGACGCTTTTTCAAACACTCCTTCATGTACACATCGGCGTTGAATGTCCCTTTTGTGAAAAAAGCACTGATTCTTAGGCCACAGATGCAAATGGCCTGCCATATTAGCACTTTCTCCCCAAATTTATCGACTTGAATTGTTGACACCGACTCGTCAACAGTTCCACCTTTAACTTTTGTATAAAACTCAGAGCCGGGTAAAGTTTTCGAGTCCAATTTGACATAAGTTTCGTCCATAATAACGCATTGAACTGCATCATTGAGCAAGCTTTCATAAAGCTTTCGCACTCTCGTTTTGCCGACTTCTACTTGTCGCATACTTTTTTTCGGAACTTTTTATTTTTTGTATGTCTATAAATTATGGCGTTGCTTTATTCTTTGAACCATACTCATACTTGTTCGCGCTTTTTTTGCCAATTCTCGAACGGACATCGTGTTATGTTTGTGGATTAAGGCTAATACTTTTTCATCAATATTTTGATCCCTTGGACCCTTTTTTCTCCCAGTTTTTGGTAAATCTTTTAAAGAACATGTCTCTCCAAACTTAATTATAATATTTTTTACACTATTAACACTAACTTTGTAGCGTTTAGCTAATTGTCTGTAAGACACACCTTTTTCTGTGCAATAATTATAATTATTATTATAATTATAATTATAATTGTGCACAATTTTTTTGCGAACTTGCTCTTTAATTCGAGGCATCGTTGAAACTGATAAGCGAATAGTGAAAAAGGAACATGCAAACAACTCAGAATTTCTCAAGCTTTCTAACGGTGCATCGAACGGCATGATCGAAAGCCCGCACTGCGAGAAATTGACGATTGTAAGTGTGCAGTTTCTTTTCGGCACATTCCTTATATATTCTTGAACAGCATCAATAGCCGAGTCGATTGAACCCTGTCTGTCTGTCCGTCCGTCCGTCTGTCCGTCGGTATCAGCGCCTAGTGCTCAAAGATTATAAGAGCTAGAGCAACGACGTTTTATATCCGGACTTCTGTGATATGTCACTGCTACAAGTATATTTCAAAACGTTGCCCCGCCCACTTCCGCCCCCACAAAGGGCGAAAATCTGTGGCATCCACAAATTCAAAGATACGAGAAAACTGGAACTGGAAAACTGAGTCAGATCGTATAATTATTATAGCCAGAATCAAGAAAAAATTTCATTCTTTCTCGCTCTGTCTCTCTCTAACACACAGGTTTCATGGTCGGTTTTGCCAATTGCAAAATATGAGTTCAAGGATCTCAGAACCTATAAGAGCTAGAACAACCAAATTTGGTATCCACACTCCTGTGATATCGGACCTTGACCGTTTTGTGTCAAAATTTCGCCACACCCCCTTCCGCCCCCGCAAAGGTCGAAAATCTGGGGCATCCACAAATATCAGAGACTATTAAGGCTAGAGTAACCCAATTTGGTATCCGCACTTCTGTTAGATCTCACTATAAAACGTATATCTCAAAATTTCGCCCCACCCCCTTCCGCCCCCACAAAGGACGAAAATCTGTTGCATCCACAATATTGCAGATTCGAGAAAACTAAAAACGCACAAATTTGTATAGCCAAAAGCAACAAATCATTTTGCAGGGGCTACGCAGCGCCCGACGTCACGCTCAGACTGATTTTGTGTCTCTCTCGCACGCACTCTTTGTCGTGTCGTTTAATATTAGCGGCGTCTGCCGGAGGAGAGCCATACTGACTAAGTATCGGGTATAAATGTAGAATTGCGGTGTCCGCAGCAACTCACAAGGTTCCCCAACGTTTCCTCGTTTTATTTACACTGCTGGAACTTAGTGCAAATTATGCTCGCGCACACTCTAGCTGAAAGGGGAGCTGATAATTTATTTATAAGCTCTGAAAAAACAAACACTGCACCGGGGCAAGTACGCACATTGCTGACTGAGCTGAGCTGAAGTCTTAAAAAGCTCGCTGAAATCAACTCAGCTTAGTTTCATCCATCAAGCATTTTTTTTTCAGCAAGCTGATTGCTGATATCTACCATCAATATTTCCTTACTATGGCAGCTATACTACATACACAGTGGTTCGATTTTCATCAAAAATGTGTGGGCTACGTACAAACATGTAATTACACAAGTGGAAAGTTTTGGGCTGACTGTGTAAAAAACAAAGAATTTTTTCATAGAACTTTTTTATATAAATACAGATGTTAGATTCCATTTCAACAAGTGATTGGCCAAAACCCATACTACCATGGTTCGACAGTCGGTGATGGCGAAAGCGGGAAAGATGGCGTGGCTACTTGCGCCAAGAAATAAGCTGTCGCTGTACAGCAGTCACGATATACAAGTCCATCCTCAGCCCCATATGGAAATACGCTCTTCAAGTTTACGGCATCGCGGCAAAAACCAACTTAAATAAAATTAGAGTTGCTCAGTCAAAAATTCTACGACGAATATGCAATGCTCCATGGTACATACGAAACAGCGACATCGAGAGGGACCTAAAGGTTCCCAAAGTGGGCGATGTTATACAATTACATGCAGCAAGGTACTTGCAACGACTTGGTGGTCACCCTAATGCGCTAGCCAGACGTCTAATTAACCCGCAAAGGAAAAGAAGACTCAAAAGGTGTCATCCACTGGATCTCCCTACTAGATCCCTCCTATAATATCTCAATAACTTTTTGTAAATATTGTAAATAATGTATGTACCTACTCCATATATGTAACATTAAGTTTATGTATGTATCTCCTCTGATATATTGTTTTTCCCCTTAAATGTAAAACTAGATTAAGTTGCCACGAAAGGTAGCAGTAAATTTGTTTACAATAAAATACAAATTTTCCACATGAAAAAAAAAAGAAGTGATTGGCAAAGTTATAAAATATACATATATGCTGTTGCATTTCGTTGAGATAGTTCTTAAACTCAAATAGTAGTTTAATATGCAGAAACATAGCTATCAGATCATCTTTCAGCTCAACCGAAGATGTACGCACCTGCCAGCCTGAAAATAGCTCTCAGATCAGCTCGGCTTTCAGCTCCGATTTCAGCTACAGTGTGCGCGAGCCCTTACATATTACATAAAAAGGACTATTGTTTGCTGTCGCACTTCCCGACTCACGAATTCCTTTTAACTTAAACTACCTCAACTAGCTTTATTTTTGCAGCTTTCCAATTTGCCGTACTGCACCGATCTCATTTTCTCTTCAATTTCGTCTCTCTGATCTTATGACATGGGCAAGCCTCGCAGACCGAAAACGCTATGCCATCGGGATATGCTCGGAAATATTCATCAATTGACAAGCTCTTCATTTAAGAGCGCATGCTAGCGCAAAGAGTAGTTACCAGCTACTGCTCCGCATAAGTAGTGATATTTAGCATGTATTTAATAGAATGGATTGTCACACAAATTTAGAATGTACAGTTGCGGTTCAAATACCAAATTAAATTGCTTCTATGGGTTTTGAATATTGTTATAAAAGATAGGCTCCGTTTTTTACTTTCACAAAAGTTTTCCGATTTATTTTTGAAATCACAAAAGTTGGGGCTTCCGCATTCACATTCCGCAATATTTCTTCGTCTTTTTTGTTGACGAAATGAAAAGAAAACGGCTTTTTATACAACAAACCGAACATTAATTGCAAAAGGAAAAAAATTGATGACTTATTGATGCATTAACATAAACTTGACACCTATATCAGGGTATTTGGATTATAAGATGTGTTTTAACACCCATATAGCTGCAACTGTAAATAAAGCTAAGGGTGTTTTAGCGTTCATCAAGCGTTGGTCCAAGGAGTTTGACGACCCGTACGTTACGAAACAACTGTACATCTCGTTAGTACGTCCTATATTGGAGTATTGTTCTTGTGTGTGGAGCCCGCAGAATAAAGAGCAGCAGGCTGTTATTGAATCCGTGCAAAAGCAATTTTTAATTTTTGCCCTTCGGAACTTTAACTGGGACTCGGGTAGAATCTTGCCACCCTACCGGTCTAGGCTAAATCTTATTGACCTGCCGTCGTTGCACCATCGCAGAATATGCAATGGCGTAATGTTCGTGCACAAGCTCCTTCTCGGGACTGTTGACTACCAAACTCTCTTGGGTCAGATTGACTTGGCCGTTCCATCTAGACCTACCCGTACTTTTAGGCCTATCCGTCTACCCATATGTAGGTCTAATTATGCTGATCATGAACCTTTTAGGGTTTTATGCCATAATTATAACTCCGTCTGTCAAACCCTATCCCCTGAACTGTCTCAAACTAATTGCATGCAATATTTATAATCACTTAAATTTAGCTAACTTTTAACTTATCTTTTTCCGCCTTTAGTAACTAAGTACCATTATTAACAGATAATTTGTTAATTTAATAAATAAATAAATAAATTTTAACTTGTGCTTTCTTCATAAATAATTTCATTTTAAACCAATCTCAAATTTGGCTCGGAAAAAAAATTTGTTTTGCTGAAATGCTGAATCTTGTTATTGAGAACAAATAAAAATACAAGTTTTTATTACCACTATGCACTGCTATTATTTTGACAGCAGCTGTACATATGTACATCGCAACAGTCTGGTGCCATGATGCAATTATGTCATGCATTACATGGTGCATCATACATTTGCGGGTAGCATTTGAGTCATGTGCAGAAGCTACATCCGGTACAAACGTTGCACTCCTTGGAAAATTTAAAGATTCCTGGAGAACTATTGAACAAATCAAGTTTAAGTTTGGTTTTACTAATCAGTACGTTGCAAGACATTTAAATGACAGAAGAAATGCAATAATTAACTTCTGTCAAGTTTAATTGAGAAAACTCATGCGCGTACTGATTACGCTGAATTGTTAGAGTTAACTCACTTTTTATACCCGATACTCAAAATGAGTATTGGGGTATATTAGATTTGTGGTGAAAATTGATGTGCGTAACGTCCAGAAGGAATCGTTTCCGATCCCATAAAGTATATATATTCTTGATCAGCATCAATAGCCGAGTCGATTGAGCCCTGTCTGTCTGTCCGTCCCTATCAGTGCCTAGTGCTCAAAGACTATAAGAACTAGAGCAACGACATTTTATATTCGGACTTCTGTGATATTTCACTGTTAAAAGAATGTTTCAAAACTTTGCCCCGAACACTTCCGCCCTCACAACGAGCGAAAATCTGTGCCATCCACAATTTCAAAGATTCGAGAAAACTGAAACGCAGAATCGTAGAGGATGACTATATCTTCTAGAGTGCATCTGAACTAGATCGTATAATTATTATAGCCAGAATCAAGAAAACAATTTTATTCTTTCTCGCTCTGTCTCTCTCTAGCACACAGGTTTCATGGTCGGTTTTGCCAATTGCAACATGTGACTTCAAGGATATCAGAACTAATAAGAGCTAGAGCAACCAAATTTTTGATCCACATACCTGTGATATCGGACCTTGACCGTTTTGTGTCAAAATTTCGCCACACCCCCTTCCGCCCCCGCAAAGGACGAAAATCTGGGGCATCCACAAATCTCAGAGACTATTAAGGCTAGAGTAACCAAATTTTTAATCCACACTCCTGTTTGATCTCATTATAAAACGTATATCTCAAATTTTGGCCCCACACCTTTTCGTCATACACAATATTGAAGATTCGAGAAAACTAATAACGCACCATCATAGAGAATGATCATATCTATCAGATTGCTGAATATGAATCAGATCGAATCATTTTTATAGCCAAAACGAACAAATCTATTTGCAGTGGCTACGCAGCGCCCGATGTCACGCTCGACATCGAGACACGATTTTGTGTCTCTCTCGCACGCACTCTTTGTCGTGTCGTTTAATATTAGCGGCGTCTGCCGGAGAAGAGCCATACTGACGAAGTATCGGGTATAAATGTAGAGTTGCGGTCTTCGCAGCAACTCACAACCTTCCCCCTCGTTTGTTTTTGGATCGGTTCCCAAAGGTCATTGTTTCCGACTACCTGGACCAATGAACCATGCACGATGGATGCCTATTTTCGAGAGCAGTTAAAGTTGACAATTCGAAAAGAGTTGTCGATTCTTTTATTATAGTGCGTTCTTATATAAATTATTTGGTTCGGCCAACATTAGCTGTTGAAGCTCCAAATCTGGACTTTCAATTTATATGCGAAATGTACAACTATAAAGAATTTTATCCGAAAATTGCAAACGTCGTTTTAAAAAAGACTTGCAGCCATTTGTTTTATTTATCTGATGAAAATAGCGCACTTGCATTGCTTGACGATAAAGTTACTTTCATGGAGAAACGAGAAATGGCAAAGCAACTCTTGACACTTCGGGTTGACCATGATGATGTTGAAACTTCTACAAAACGCCAAATTTTTAAAGAAAATGATTATCCAACGTTTATTACACGGAGACTATCTGATTTTGTGACACTTAATTCTTCAGAATGGCATAGTAATGAAGATTTTCATTAATTCTTTAAATATATTAAAATCACTTTTAAAAAGTGGCTAATGATACAACCGAACATGCTGTTTTACGGGATGGATTATATTATAATATTCTAGAGTTCTAGAATATTCTAATATTCGATTCTATCACAAAAAAATCAATCCCATCAGAGCGATATATAGTATAGCTGCCATAGGAAGAATTGGCCAAATATCGTATTTTTGAACTTTGACCTCAAATCGGAACCTCTAAACGTTATCGAATTTGGCTGAAACTTTTTATTTTATTGTTTTATAACAAAAGGAACATTTTTTAGACCCTGAAATTTTAAAAAATAAAACTTTTATAAATAAGCGCAACCTTAATTTACATACATACATATGTGGCCATTTCAATACTTCTTTTGATCATAAGAAAATTACGAATAAGCCGAATATATGTACACAGGTGAAAAAGTTCAAGGATAACACTAAATTGATATTTTTTTATTGATCGGGCCGGGCCTCTTTTACTTAATTTTTGTTGATATTTATAATTGTTGTATATATTTTTTATACGATTTGTTTGTCTGCATACAATTAACACACATTAAATTGAACACTACAAAACAAGTTTAACAAAACTTAAGGAGATTTTTTTGTAGATGCTTTAGATCTAAAATTTGCCAGAGCAAGACCGCGCAAGGTAATTTGTGAATTAAAACGTATTTTTTTTTACAATAAATACGACACAAAGCTAGATGTACGAGTATAATATTGTACGTAGGGACAGTGATAAAAAAAAGTGTGCTATAAACTAGCACTCGAAATCTCTTTTTAGGCACTATCAAATTTATACATATTCCAATTGTTAATAATGAACATTTACATTAATAGTGATAAAAAAAAGTGTGCTATAAACTAGCACTCGAAATCTCTTTTTAGGCACTATCAAATTTATAGACATATTCCAATTGTTAATAATGAACATTTACATTAATAGAAAAAAAAAAGCCAACCACAGGAGCACTGATGTGATTAACTTATTAGGCACATTATATAAGAATGTCGCTTGGTTTAATGAAGTTGGATATAAATTAGTATACACTTAATATGAGTGTTAGTTTTTGAGCGCACCTGGCATTCGTAAGGTAGAAATGCAATATTAATCTCCTTTAGAGTTTTGATCTTTCTTGCAGCGCACGATTTACACAAATCGTTAAACAATTCCTCCGGGCAAACTATAATTATATATACATTAAAATTTTTGATTTGTATACTTATGTACTTTATATATACATATATATATATATATATATATGTATACATATATACATAAAAAGTAATATGTATATTGTATGCTATATATGTCTAATTCTATGTATATGTACCTAAAAAATACGTAATAAAGAATATATAGTGTATATGTTCATGTATGTATGTGTATAAATTTATTTGAATTCGCCAGTAAAACTGCAATTCAATCTGATTTTCCGTTTTCAGATAATAAAACGGTTATAATTTCTTTTGACTCTGAAAAAATACTCAGTGGTAAGAAAATTCCAAGACGAAATAATGAAATAATAAAAGGATTCTCACTTGGCAACTAAAAAAACAAAACTATAAAGTGTTTATAGTTATATATGATCAAATTGAGGATGGAGCTATGTATTTTTTATAATCGGCCTACATAATTTTCCCCATTATTTTTCAATGGTATAAGTTGTTGAGTGACTTAACACACATAAAAGGTAGATTTAAAAAGCGTAATATAGATTTGTTGTTATATATTAGTAGAACGGCATAGGAGTTTTAATTTGACTAGAAAAGCGCTGGACGCTTTCAATACCTGGGATTCAGAGGCTAGAAATGCAATATTGATTTCTTTGCAGGTACGGACATAACGACGACAAATACCTTTGTGTGCTTTCAGCATATCGAGTGCTCTGGTAGGAATGGCTATTCAGTAATGTGGTTAGATTTCATGAAAATAATAAAAATCAAAACAATTATAAAAAAAAAATGGATCCCAAATACACAAGAACAATAATAACTGGCGACTTGAATCATACCCTCGGTGAAGAACACATGCGCAAAGCGGTACATGGGGCGCGCAGGATTCTCAAAATCCCGTATCAATGCACGAACAGAATCATCCGATGGGGTAATTAAATATATCGCATCCATGGTGGGTAATGGCTCACGTTTCTTGTTGATGTCCTCTACCACTACGAATAATATATGTAAGTCATTTTTGTAAGTAAGTAAAAAAAAAAACACTTACAAGTAATACCCTCAGCACTAATCTCATGCATCTTGGTGCAGGCGGAAACCATTCGCATGCCCAGCTTATCCACCACCAACACCCGCCATTCCATGCCACCAGCTCCATTTTTGACAGCCAATGGAGCACCATGTTTCTTCGGTGGTGGCGGTTTGTACTTGACCACCTCGTTCATGATTTCTAAGGTTTCATGCAAAATAAAGAAATACATTTCATTTTATAGCATAATAATAATAATAGTTTGAGTATATGACCTAATAGACTACTAGCTAGTCGGGGACTGTCCACATTATTTGGTATACCTTATATATACTTATCTGTTTGAGATGCAAAGCTTTTTAGGCACCTATTAGTTTCCAAATTAAATAAGAGAATTGGTTTGATTCTTTATAACATTTATTTGATTTTTGTGGCTGAGCTGAAGCCGATTGCTTGCTAGGTCCAGATAGAGGTACGTAACCGATGCGAAGAGGGGTTAGCATGGAACTAAAAGACGACGGCGGCAGAGAGCCCCTTTAGCGGGAGAGCGCAGCAGCTCTGCAGAACGTAAACGGTTGCAAACCATATGCGGCTCACTCTGTTCATACAATAACAATATCTATTAAAATTTACGGTATTGGAGTATACCATCATCCCAATCCAAATTTTCTCTTCAAAGCTTCTGAAGGAAGATTTTGCACCTGACAATGACTGTATTTATCAATCCAAGAGGGTCGTAGAACCGCGCAATCGTAGATAAAACCGACCGCTTTGATGGCTTTGAGTTTGTGTCCAGTGCGGACAAGGCAAAAAGCAGCTGATCCGAAGCAGGGTCCCACGCTAAGCCGAGAGTTTTGGCTATGTCGCTTCCATCATTAAACTTTAGGAACTTCTCTATGTCATCTTCAGGGGTTCCCTCAAGTACTTCCTGGTGACTGGAGCACCATTTCCTAAGTCTAAAATTACCACGGGACAGTAAAGCTGATGTTTGGTGCATCTTGTCCATGACCTGTGCGACCGAATTACCGCCCGAAATAAAGTCATCCCGTAAAACTCCTGCCGCAGAGCAGCTGAGCCAAGAGGGTAGGACTCACCCTCGTCGATGGCCAGCTGGTGCATTGCGCGGACCGCTAAAAATGATGCAGCCCTCGTCCCGTATGTGACGGTGTCTAATGTGTAGACTTGAACCTCGGACTCGATGGAATCTCGCCATAGGATGCACTGATACAAATTGTCGGGTGGAGACACTCGTACGCAGCGGAACATTTTACAAATATCCCCAGTGAGAGCGACTGGATATGTTCGAAAGCGAATCAATATGTTAAACAATGCAGGCTGAATAACACGGCCTGTCATCATCACATCATTTAGAGAATATCCAGTTGATGAAGCTGCGGATCCATCGAAAACGACACGGAGTTTTGTCGTCGTACTGTCCTCCTTTAGGACACAGTGATGAGGCAAGAAATATTTTCAGAGGCTACGGGAATCAGGGTTGACTTGGTATATATGATGCAAATCAATGTACTCCCTCATAAAGGCGGAATACCGCTCCTTGAGTGTAGGATTACGCTCCAGTTTTCGCTCCAGACTGATGAACCGTCGATAAGCCTGAGCATAAGATTCTCCTAAACGATCAGTATTGTTATTTAGTGGCAGACGAACTGCATACTCCCCGGATGGCAACCGTGATAGGTGGCTTACGAAATGTGCTTCACAATCGTCTTCTTCTCTGGTATTCAACCCAACGTCCACACAATTCTCGACTTCCCAAAACATACGAAGAGTTTTATCCAACCTTGCAGCTATCGAATCTGGAAAATTGTGTGTGGCCAAAAGCGCCGAGCTTGATACCTTCTGTCCACCGCCAGATACGATCCACCCAAGCCGGGTCTTCTGCAGAAGAGGCAGGCCATCGGTGAGTTTGATTTGCCCTACGCAGAGGAGATCAAAAATGCAGGATCAGCGAGCTGAATGTTAGATGGAATACTCCAATCGGATACATTTACTGTCATACTTGGTTGAGAATCGGTAATCGTGGGGGCGATGAGAGCAGTAAGCGTAGTTGTGTAAGCAGAGGTGCGAGAATGCATAAAAATGCTTATGGTGGATCCCTCAGTAGAAACGCTGGTATCGCCCAGCCCAGACACAAGTGCAGACGATTGAGTTCTCCCAAGCTGAAGCTGCTGAGCGAACCTGGATGTCACGAGATGCAGCTGCGATCCTGAATCTAAGGAACTAAAACGCCAGACCGATTCTTCACGAGAACCACGGCTGTAGCCAGAAGCACGACATCAGAGTGAAGACCTTGGGCAGCAAGAGAGGTAGACGAAGGTAGAGACGAGTTGCTAGCAGAATTTCGAGCAACGGAAAGAGTGTCCGGTTGAACGGCCAGATCGGGAGGAGTAATACCTGGGCAGCTTTGTGTTGTGGGCTGTATACTATCGATGTGCAACAAACTATGATGCCTACCGCCGCATACTCGACATTTTCCACTATTGCATGCGCGGGTCCGGTGTCCCGGTTTTAGGCAATTGAAGCATAGGGAAAGCTTCTTCACTTCTTTGTGGCGCAGCAACGGTGAGAGATTTCCGAATATCTTGCACGAGTATATTCCATGGCCCGCTGAGTGGCAAAAGACGCATACAGACGGGTCGGCGGAAGAGTTGGAAGCTACAAACGTTTTCTTAACCTGCGTATAGGAATGGTTTTTTCCCACCTGATCGCTACTAGCGTGTGTCGCTGTAGCATATTCCAATCGCTCCATTTTCTGGCAGCGTTGCTGCAAGAATTCGAAGAATTCCTCTGCGGTACGTATAGCATCCGACGATGTGTGCTCCTCCCATTTGGTTTGCGTCTTCGAATCCAATTTCTGCAGCAGCATGTTGATGACCATGAATCCTGAAATCTCCTCAGCAGTTCCCAATGTCTGCAACGCTCGCATGTGTAAATTGACTGCATCCGAAAACTCCCGAAGCCTTTTAGCAGAAGGCGAGTCTACCCTCTTTATCCCAAGAATCTTCTTGATGTGTGCCTGGAAAACAAGTCTTTTGTTATTAGAGGTTTTATTGAGTATATCCAGAGCCGCACGATAATTGGCACTGGAGAGCTCCAACGATCGAACCGGATCCAAAGCCGCATCGGCGAGGCAAGAGCGAAGGGGCTGGAATTTCTCGATGTCACTGAATTGAAAATTGCCATAAAATCCGAAAACTCGGTTCAGAAAACTAAGGCACCTTCAGCTCAGGAAGTCGCTGCTTGTGAGCCATGATGATGGTAATATGTCCGGAATGGCTTGGCAGAGTCGTAGAATGGGCAGCGGCGTGTGATCCCCGCGAAGGATTCGCCAAGCCTGTGCAATCGATCATATAATGACTGACTTTTACGCTTATACAGACTCAGTCTGGAATCAGCCACCACAATATTTCCACCCGCGCCTGTATTCGGATCGTTGTCCATGTTAACCGTTGTGCAATTCGACACAACAACGGAAAATGAAATACCGCTTAAGCGACGATGTATAGACGCGAGAGCGAGAATGCAAGACACGAAAAGTCAAGAACCGCGGCTGCAGCTGCGCAGAGAATGAGAGTTTCGACGCTTAAAGTACCGGAATTTGTATATAAATATTCCAGCAGCACTCTCACTGAACTTGCACTTTAAACTGTTTTTTAACCACAATATATTTGTTGGTAGTTAAACTACCCAACAACAAAATATTACGCAATTAATAAGTTTTTTAAACGGAACGAGATTAAGTGATGTTTTTATATCACGTCGGGGGGTCACCATTGTTTGAGATGCCTAGCTTCTTTGGCACATATTTGTTTCCACAATAAAAAAGCGACTTGGTTAATCTTTATAACATTTACCTAAATATTATGGCTGAGCTGAAGCCGATTGCTTGCTAGGGCCAGATAGGTAAGAGGTTGATATGCAACCGATGCGCAGAGGGGTTAGTATGGAACTAAAAGACGACGGCGGCAGTTCAAAAGTGATTGCCGAAGTGGCGGCGGCACAGCAAGGTAATTGCCGAAGTGGCGGCGTCAGAAAGCCCTTTTAGCGGGAGAGCGCAGCAGCTCTGCAGAACGTCAACGCTTGCAAACCATAGGCGGCTCACTCTGCACATACAATAACAATATCTATAAACATTTACGGTTATTCTTCGGCGGCTGGCCCGAACACTGTCAATAGCATTGAACTCCACCGGCCGAAATGCGCTCCGCTCCCCTTGTAAATTTCTTAATTGCTGGCCATTAAGAATTTTCGATGTTTCGGATTATATATATATATATATATATATATTTTTTTTTTAATTAAAAAAAAAATTGTTTGCTTACTTCAAATGAATACACAGTCAAGTTATACCAAAAAGATATTAAGATTAATTATTGTCACTGTGCAACCCCATTGAAGATGCAAAAGTACAATTTTTAAAATTTTTAACAAGCATACAATTTTTTTTCCAATTTCTTGGTTCTAAATTTACTTTAAATAGCGACGGCTACCAAAATATTTTTGTTTAACGGTTTTCCCGTTTTTTTTTTTGTAGTCTATGTTTTGGTATATGGTATAAAACCATATGCAAAATAAAACTCGCCTTGAAAAATAGAATCAATTAACGATTTGTGGTGAAAGTGGATGTGTGTAACGTCCAGAAGCAAGCGTTTCCGACCTCATAATGTATAAAGTATCAATAGAATACAGCATCGTTAGCCGAGTCGATTAAGTCCTGTCTGTCTGTCCGTCCCTATGAGCGCCTAGTGCTCAAAGACTATAAATCAAAACTTCGCCCCGTCCACTTCCGCCCCACACAAGAGACGAAAATCTGTGGCATTTACAATTTTAAAGATACAAAAAAACAAAAATGGCAGAATCGTAGAAAATTACCATATCTTCTAGACTGCAGAATCTGAATTGGATCGTATAATTATTATAGCTAGAATCAAGAAAACAATTTCATTCTCTCTCGCTAACACACAGGTCTAGAGCAATCAAAATTTCCACACGCCCTTCCGCCCCCACAAAGGACGAAAATCTGAGGGTATCCACAAATCTCAGAGACTATTAAGGCTAAAGTAATCAAATTTGGTATCCACACTACTGTTTGATCTCACTATAAAACGTATAACTCAAAATCATCTCAAAACCCCACCAATTTCCGTCCACAATATTGCAGATGCGAGAAAAATAAAACGCACAATCATAGAGAATGACCATATCTTACAGATTGCCGAACGTGGTATAAATTTAGATAAACTCACAATGTTCGCCTTGTTATATCAATATTCACAATAAACGAAACCAACAGGATATGTCTCGCGGGTGCTGGGAGGGGCCCTTCATATATTTTTACTTCACGCAAATCAAAATCTACACATATTCAAGTACAATAGTACCTTAGTGAAATGGCTATATGTGCAAAAATTATTTTCAATTTTTCTCAAAAAGTAATAGATGCTTGTTTGGTTTGACTATGCAGTTCTTATCTCTTATTGTTGTGCTCAGTTATGAAAAATTTTCGTCTTCTTTGAACTCCATTTGTGGTACCATTAGCTTAAATAAGAGATCAAGCTCGCGCTCTACGTAGAAAATAGATATATGTGCAATCATGTTTATTCATGTTTTGAGAGTCGCAGTGTTAGCATCTTTTCAGTAAAAGTGACAAGCTGATTGATTCTGTACGTAAGCACTCATTATTGCTTCAAAGCAATAAAAATTTAAAAAAAATTGCATTTTAGTTAAAAATGCCACATGGTAAATCATTTTCTGAGGAAGAACAGGGAGGGATCAAGAGAATGAAATTAGCCGGCATAAAAACTGGTCGAATAGCTCCGCTAATGTATCGACATCGAAATACTATTTCAAAAATTTACATAGATCCAGACGGTTACCGCATAAATCGTCGACTTGGCCCAGTATCCACCATAATAGAATTGACAAAACGGCACTTGGGGCAGTTTGCAACTGAAGACTTAATGAGCTGCAACAAAATCAAGGCAGAACTCGGGTTAACAATCCCCAGGCAACGTGTGAGCCAAATTTTGAACGAGAATTTTAACCTGACATATCAAAAGAAAGTGTCCAAACTCCTCTACACTAAACATCATAATGATGCGCGCATGTCATTTTTGAAAAACACAAGTCTTGGGACCCCGAATTAGAAAATTTAATTTTTAGTGATGAAAAAAAAATTAGTTTACACGGTTCAGATGTCGATCATAAATATTGGAGAGACCCGCGTCATCCACGGGCAAATTGCTACAAGCCAAACCATGGTGATGGATCGCTAATGATATGGGCTGCCTTTAGTGCTAAAGGGAGGTCTCCAATATGTTTAATATCCGGCCGGATGAATGCTCAAGCATAGATAGAATTGATATATAGTGAACCTTTTTCATTTGCTGAGCATTTCCATGGTGATCAATAGACATTTCAGCAGGATAATGCGCCAATTCATGTTTCCCGGGCCGCAATGGACTATTTTGAGACCCACAATAAACCGTTGATTAAGTGGGTTTCAATGAGTCCGGACTTAAATCCAATTGAGGATATGTGGGGAATCCTTGCAGCAAAAGTCTATGCCTGTACAAGGCAGAGCGATACATTGAAGCAATTAAAACAGGCGATAGTTGCAGAATGGAACAGGATAGAAACACTACAAAACTTTGCTAATTCAATGCCCTGTAGGCTGCAAAAGCTTCAGGAGCATAAGTTTAACTCCATTAATTATTAAAAGAGTACATACTCAATACCCTTCCTCTTCTCCTGGGGACCCAGTGGCGTAGTGGAATCCACAAAACTGGGCTCCCCCTTCCCGTAGTCTACCCCTCCCTTGTACCTTTGCGGAGTCAACCGCTTAGTGCCGTACCATAACCATCCAAGAGTTGCATTCCTCTTACTCAGGCATCTTCCGCCTCCTCCACGTGCGCGCGACTCGCTTCTCCAGGTCCTTCCTTCCAGGTTCGTCCCTATGAACGCCTAGTGGTCAAAGACTATAAAAGCTAGAGCAACGACGTTTTGTATCCGGACTTCTGTGATATGTCACTGTTACAAGTATATTTCAAAACTTCGCCCCGTCCACTTCCGCCCCCACACAAAAGACGAAAATCTGTGGCATCCACAATTTTAAAGATCCGAGAAAACAAAAATCGCAGAATCGTAAAGAATGACCATATCTTTTAGACTGCAGAATCTGAATTGGATCGTATCATTATTATAGCTAAAATGAAGAAAAAAATTTCATTTTTTCTCGCCCTGTCTCTCTCTAACACACACGTAGCATAGCAGGCTTTGCTTAGCGCAAAACATTAGCGGCTAGATCTCAGAGATCTCTATGATATCGAACCTGCACAAGTTTATTTCCAATCTTCGCCCCACCCACTTCCGCCCCGCAAAGGACGAAAGTCTGAGGCATCCACAGATCTCAGGGACTATTAGAAATGACTGTATAGCTCCCACTGTTGCAAAACTATTTTTAATTTTTCACTGCAGAACTCACTGTTACAAGTGTATTCATTTTTGCTCACTGTTACAAGTGTATTTATTTTTGCTCACTGTTACAAGTGTGTTTCAAAATTTTGCCCCACCCCCCTCCGCACACACAAAAGACGAAAATCTGCGGCAACCACAATTTTGAAGGTAGGAGAAAATTAAAAACGCACAATCATAGAGAATGGCCATATCTATCAGATTGCCGAATATTGCCGAATCCGAATCAGATCGGATAATTTGTATAGCCAAAAGTAACAAATCAATTTGCAGTGGCTACGCAGCAGAAACTCACAACGTTCACCCTCGTTTTATACTTGGACGTTTACATGCAATGACTGCATCTTTCAAGAAGCGATGCAATTAATGCACCGTCAAGTGGCCCGTGTGACACGCGCAGAAGGCTGACGCGCGGCGCGTAGCCGTACCGAATGTGAACATGCAAGAACGATAGCTCTTAGACTACTATGCGAGGAAAATTAGTACTACACTTACTAAAATCCCAAGCATGCAGTCAAAATACAAATACAAATACCACTAAAATTACTAATTACTAGAAAGGTTTGTGAGGATTAGTAATTTAATAAGAGGAAGAGAATTAGTGGTGGATACCATTTTCCTCCGGTTAACTAAGGATGGGAGGTTTACTAATAGCAACTAGAGTAAGATGGGAGTCTCACACCCGCATCCCAGTTAAGGCCCCGCAGAGCAAAGAGTAAAAGATATTTCTGTACTGATTCTATATCCATATTCTAAGATCGGACGAACTAGCGAGATATAGAGAGTCTTTGTTATATAGGGGTCGTCAAATTCTTTTGACCACCTCTTTATAAACCGAAGTACGCCCATGGCCATATTTACCATTGTCGAAATGTGTTCAGAAAACTTTAGCTTGGCGTCTAATATAGCACCAAGATCATTCACCAGGGTGATTCTCTAAAGAGAACCGCCACATAGGGTGTAGGGAGCCAACAAGGGTCTAAAACGATGAAATGTCATTACTTTGCATTTCGAGGCATTAAGGTGCAACAAGTTTGCACAACACCATGACTAAAAGTTATTGAGATCGGATTGCAAGCGAGAATGAAATGAAATTTCCTTATACTGGACACAGACTTTAACATCATCCGCATACATAAGAACTCGAGAGTATGTTAATACCGAAGGCAAGTCATGAATAAAGAGTTTGAAGAGTAAGGGGCCTAGATGGCTGCCCGAAGAAACCTTTACTGGTGAAAAGTTTTAGCCAGCTTACAAATAATTTGGTATATTATGTTGATGTTGAAGTCATTGCAATGTCCAAAAAAAGCGCATGGGCCCCGGGGAACCCCTGATAATGCCATCAGGCGGCCAAGATGGCGATTGGCAAGACTTTAATCTCCGTAAGGGATGGTCAGATCCATCGAGAAAAATGCCATGTGGTAGAGAAAGATCTCCAGGATCGATTCTTGCATTAGCTAGAAGAGAACGGCGGGATACCGCACAAATGTGAGGATGCCGGGTGGCATCAAGGCTAGGTGAAAGCCATTGTCAGGACGCTCGCTCGGCAGCCTTCTACACGAAGACGGTGGCGAGGTCAAGGAGGTCCTGGTCTTAGTGGCGACGCCAACAGGTTGGTCAGAGGATAAGGTAACGAGGACCACAGTAGTCCTCTACAGTCAGCGACAAAAAAACGCCGCATTCTGAAATCTCATGCATTTGTGACTTCTCTAGTGGGTGGTCTTCGCAAATGTGGCCCTATGTATGTTTTTATGTGACGTAACGTTAGGTCTTTCCGCTTATATCTTTAAAATCGATTTTTGTAATTTTGTTGTCCACCCAATTACTATTCAACGAAAATATTTGTATTTTTTGTTTGTTAATTCGACATTTTATTTATTTATTTATTTTTTTTTTAATTTTGTATGGTAACGCCAGAATGGAAATGGCCATATGTACATATGTATATATATTTTGAGATCGAAAACGATTCCTTCAGGCTGTTAAATACATACATCTACAAGAAATTAATATAACTTTCAAATAATATAATTTAACCTAATATAACTTTTTGAGTACCGTGTATAAAAATCGACATGGAATAGAATAGTACATAATGTATCAGATAATTAATAGTGCCAAGCATGTCTGAGCAAAACGTTGATTTTCATCCCCGATATCAATACCTGTAGTTGTGCCTTTAGTTTTTTCTATAATTACAAATTTCATTAATCACACTGTGGGACAAAATGAAAACTTTTTAATGCCTTTCATAATTTTCACTCTGCATTTGCAGCGCCAATAAGGAATGTGCCGAAAAGAAACTGCACACTTTTTTTTTCTTAACCCACATTCTCCCATGCATACATATTTCATATTTCCTCAAAAAATAACTTAGTTGATTCTTAAGAGAGACGTTGAGGAAAAACATTTATCAAGAACTACACAGACCCACAAAAAAACGAGGGCGACCTGACCTCACATCTAATGATGTAACTGCTTTCATTCAAAGCAAAATAAAAGCCGTGGGTTTAAAGGTGGAGAAATTTAACTTATCTTATGCCAGGGAGATAGCGTCGTTTAAGATAAGCATCTCCCCAACTCAATTTGACACCATTTGCTCCACCAAATTTTGGCCGGAGCATTTGGTGGTAAAGGAGTTTAAGGCTAAGAAGAAGAATAGGCCCCCCATATCGCTTCCAAATCTTTCCAGCGTGCCACCCTCAACCTCAACTTCCTCTTCCTCAGCTTCCCGTCTTGCTCCAACCTTTCCAAAAAACTAACTTCTCTTTTAGTAACCTATCAGATGTAATGCGTAGTAAGCTCAGCATTCTTTTCCGGGATAGTGTTGCATTTGCTTCCCACGTTATTGTGTTTACTGAAACCTGGTTAAAGCCGGACATTCTTAGTTCCGAGGTTTTGGCAGGTCGGTACACAACTTTTAGAAAGGACCGTTCGTCTCGACGTGCAGGAGGGGTTCTAATTGCAGTGGACTCTTACTTCACGTCAGAACACTTCACAGTCCAAGTTCAACAGGAACTGGAATTCCTGTGTGTAAAACTGATTCTTCCCGCTTTCGCTATATTCATTACTTGCTCGTATATCCCACCTTCTTCGGATATTTCAATTTATGAGCAGCACTTGTCCGCTTTAACCGCTGTTGCTTCCTCGCTATCTGATAAAGATCGTATGATAGTTCTTGGTGACTTCAACTTGCCAGGAACTGTTTGGTCTTCGGTAAACGAGTCTAGTATCCTAGTGCCCATGTCACGACATGACTTTGTTGACGGCTTGCTTGACCTGTCCCTGTCTCAAGTCAATCATGTGAAAAATTCCTTGGGTCGATTGCTTGATCTATGCTTTGTATCGGATCCGACCATAGTGTTGTTAACCCGAGCCCTTCCGCTCACTATACCTGAAGACGCCTACCACCCTACTTTCGAGGTGTCGCTAGACATAGGACCAACTGTATTGGATCGGTCGAGTAGACTACCTGAACGTGTCCGCTGCTTTCGTAAAGCCGAGTTTGCGAAGCTTAAAACCTTATTAGGGATTTTGATTGGTCCGCTTTGTAATTGTGCACTGATGTCACAAAAGGCACAAACATTTTTTACAATGCTCTTGGCACATTTTTTGATTCTTGTGTCCCGCTTTCTTGTCCGATTAGATCTGGAAAACCCCCTTGGTTTACCAAAGAGTTATCCAGTCTAAAAAACTTAAAATCAAGACTTTATAAAAAATTTCAAGAAGTGGGTTCTCCTACTTCTCACACTCGTTATGTAATAGCTCGGTCAAACTTTTCAGTTCTTAATGCTCAATGCTATAAGAACTACCCATCTCGTTGCAGGATACGTTTTTCTCAGGACCCTAAACAGTTTTACTGCTTCGTAAACAGTAATCGTAGAACGTCCGCACACCCATCCTCGCTATCATTTTGTAATACGTCGGCAAATAATGATCAGGCAATTGCCGATCTTTTTGCCCAGTTTTTCCAAACCACCTATTCTGAGGAACGCTACTCTGGTCAACCGTACCCATACGGATTACCGAGGTCGAACGGCATTTTCAGTCCCTTGTTAAATGAATATTCCCCACTTCAAGATCTTCGACTAGTTAAGCCGGTGTTTTCACCGGGTCCAGACGGGGTTCCAGGTTGTGTACTCAGGTATTGCGCCGAGGCTCTGTGTGGACCATTGCTTAAACTATTCACCCTGTCCATTGATTCCTCTTGCTTCCCCCCAATCTGGAAGGAATCGTTTATAATTCCTCTCCATAAAAAAGGTAGCAAGTCTGATGCCAAAAATTATAGAGGTATAGCAAAGTTATCCGCTATTCCCAAATTGCTTGAGAAGGTTTTAACTCCGCACTTGCAACATCTCTGCAAGTCACTTATATCTCCAACTCAGCATGGATTTATAAGGCGACGATCAACCACCACGAACTTGTTAGAGTTTACCTCTTTCATTATTAAAGGCTTTCAATGTAACTTACAGACGGATGTTATTTACACCGACTTTAGTAAAGCATTCGACTCTGTAAACCATTCCCATTTAGCGCATAAACTTGACCTTTTAGGGTTTCCGCCCAACCTCCTGAGATGGATTTCTAGCTATCTTTGTTCTAGGTCTCAAAGAGTCCTCTTCAAAAACTCCCTCTCTTTACCAGTAAAGGTTTCTTCGGGAGTACCACAGGGCAGCCATCTAGGCCCCTTACTCTTCACACTCTTTATTAATGACTTGCCTTCAGTATTAACATACTCTCGAGTACTTATGTATGCGGATGATGTTAAACTCTGTGTCCAGTACAAGGACATTTCATTTCATTCTCGCTTGCAATCCGATCTCAATAGCTTTCAGTCATGGTGTTGTGCAAACTTGTTACACCTTAATGCCTCGAAATGCAAAGCTATGACATTTCATCGTTCTAACCCTTTGTTGGCTCCCTACACCCTATTTGGGGGTTCTCTTGAGAGAATTACCCTGGTGGATGATCTGGATGTTATGTTAGATCCCAAGTTAAAGTTTTCCGAACACATTTCTACCATGGTAAATAGGGCCATGGGCGTGCTTGGGTTTATAAAGAGGTGGTCAAAGGAATTTGACGACCCCTATATAACAAAGACTCTCTATACCTCGCTTGTTCGTCCGATCTTAGAATACGGCTCCTGTGTATGGTGCCCTCAGTACAAAGTACACCAGGACCGTATGGAATCAGTACAGAAAAACTTTTTACTCTTTGCTCTGCGGGGCCTTAACTGGGATGCGGGTGTAAGACTCCCATCTTACTCTAGTAGACTATTATTAGTAAACTTGATCAGGGGTGACATAGACAGCCCTGATCTGTTGAGCCGCATAAACTTCACGATTCCTATTAGACTGACTAGAAATTTTATACCGTTGTTCCTTCCACTTTGTAGATAGAATTATTCCTTGCATGAACCGTTTAGGGTCTTATGCTCGGATTATAATTCCCTCTACCATATTATATCCAACAATAATTCTCTTCCTCTTATTAAATTATTAATCCTTACACACCTTTCTATTAATTAGTAACTGTAGTGGTATTTGTATTTTGATTGCATGCTTAGTTTCTTGGTAAGTTTCGTGCTAATTTTCCTCGAATGTTAGTCTAATATCTATCTTTCTGCATGCTCGCGTTTGGTTCGGCTACGCACCGCGCGTCATGCGGCAGCGCCCCTCGGTCGGTTGGGCGGGAGGAGGGCTGCGTTTTGCCTGGGATCCGCGCGTAACAGCCTTCTGCTGGTGTCACACGGGCCACTTGACGGTGCAGTAATTGCATCGCCTCTTGATAGATGCAGTCATTGCATGTCAACGTCCATAAAAAAACGTTGTGAGTTGCTGTGGAGACCGAAACTCTACATTTATACCCGATACTTAGTCAGTCTGGCTCTCCTCCGGCAGACGCCGCTAATATTAAACGACACGACAAAAAAACTAAATTGTTTTGTTGATGCTCGCTATAATAATGATACGATCCAAATCAGATTCTGCTGTCTGAAACATATGATCATTCTCTACGATTTTGGTTTTCTCGTATGTTTAAAATTGTGGATGCCACAGATTTTAGTCTTTTGTGTGGGGGCGGAAGTGGGCGGGGCAAAGTTTTGAAATATTCTTGTAACAGTGACATATCACAGAAGTCCGAATATAAAATGTCGTTGCTCTAGCTCTTAGTCTTTGAGCACTAGGCGCTAATAGGGACGGACAGACAGATGGACGGACAGACGGAAGGACGGACGGACGGCTATTGATGCTGATCAAGAATATACATATATACTTTATGGGGTCGGAAAAGCATCCGAGGTTGGGCACCCGGGAATCCTGATGAGATTCCCGCAATTACCAGAGAGGACAGATCACTGTATCAGTGATCACCTCTCGACGCCTTTCCAGGTATCTATCCCAGCTAGGGAGGACTGGGAGATGGGCGAACCAGGACCTGCAAATGCGGTTCACTTCTACACTGATGGCTCAAAGTTAGACGGCCGCGTGGGAGGCGGAATGTACTGCAGCGAGCTGAACATCTGTGATTGCCTCCGGCTCCCGGATCACAGTAGTGTGTTCCAAGCGGAGGTTGTAGCGATCAAGGAGGCCATTTCTATCGTCTCCAAACTACTTCTAGACACGCACTTAGTGTGCGTCTTCTCGGACAGCCAAGCAGCTATTAAAGCTCTAGGCTCAATATCGTCGAACTCAGCGACTGTAAATGACTGCCGCAGGTCTCTGCACGAGATCGCAGAGCAGTTAGATCTCTTCCTTATATGGGTCCCCGGCCACAGGGACATCGAGGGGAACGACGCCGCCGACGAGCTAGCCAGATAGGGTACTACGATCCCTCTCCTATCGGAGAGGGAGCAGGTAGCGATGCCCTTAGCTACGTGCAGGCTCCTAACGCACGAATTGTTCGAGCAAAGTGCCAATAGGAGATGGCAGCAAACCGTCTCCTGTAAAGTCTCAAGATTGATATATCGATCGAAGAAGCGCTCAGCAGAGCTGTATAGACTCAGCAGAGCACAGTGCTCTGCAGTTACTCGAGCCATTACGGGACACTGGCAGATCGGCACTCATGCCTCTAGACTGTCAATCCCTCATAACGACTTCTGCAGAAGTTGTCGCGACGAGGAAGAGAAGGAATCGGTCCCCCACTTCTTCTGTGACTGCCCGGCCCTTGGAAATCGTCGTCTTCGTATTCTTGGAGCCGGACATTACGGACCTGTCCGAAACAAAACCTGGGACCTTGTCCAAGCCTCCGGATGGGACTGCTCTTAACCTGCAGTAGTCTGCTCTCATGGTTTCAGGCAACGAGAAGGGGCACATGCCCATGCGGCAACACAATGGACGTCTTATAGGTCCAAGTGAGCTTGGGGTGGCGGTGGTTTCTTTATCTCCCCCTCCCGGCTACTGCCTTAACCTAACCTACCTAATCTATAGGGTCGGAAACGATTCCTTCTAAACGTTTCACACATACATTTTCAAATTCACAAATCTAATATACCCCAATACTCATTTTGAGTATCGGGTATAAAAATACCACGGAAAATAAAGAGATCAGGAAGGCCAAAGAAGATATCGAGTCGCGGCTAGAGAAGCATTCTCAAGGAAGTTAATAAAATCCCGAAAATAGGTGCACCAAAATTGGCGGAACACATCGAAATGTTTTCAGGAGTCAGGAGTTGTGCACCCAAAAACAATTGCCAATTTTTTTCACAAGGATGGTTTCAAGAGCCGAGGAAGAGCAGAAACCTTTGATTTCTGAAAAGAATCGCCAAAGCGCACTTAAATAAGGAACCAAAATTTTGGAAAATTTGTTTATTTACTGCTGAAAGTAAATACTAACTAAGTACTCTCGCTCTCACTGCATGCTTTTCCCATAAGGCCGTCTCTGTTTTGGCAGCTAGCCAGCTAGCAGACTAATGACATATATGTACATAGCTTTTAAGCTGTTTGTATACGATACAACGGCTGCATGAGAGTATGTGTACGTGTGAGGCATACAATCTCATTTCACTCAACATTCCTATGCTGCACAGAATATCAACTCCATTTAGCTTACGTTGGCACAAGCGAGATAGCACAACTAATTTAATGACAAAGCATGAAGCGATACAGAAATAAATGCTGCATTTGCAGTCGCTGCATCGTTTACAACCAGCTTTGTGGTGCGATGACATTAGACTGAAAAAACAGAGATACATATCTTTATAGGAAAACCATACAGTGAGAGCAAGATAAATACATACATATGCGTTAGCTTGGCTTTCCAGTTTAGCAAAGTCTAGTTTCATATGACTATAAACACAAAACAGTGTAACCGTAGTGCATTAACACCTGGTCACACCCTTACCCCTAGCAAAATATGTAGTATGACTTCTAGTCGGTGAAAATTTTATTCGATCTGAGTACTAGGTTTACAACACAAGCTTACCAAGCTGGCAAAAAAACATTTGACTAGTGTCACATGAGAAAAATTCCTTTACTTCTACTGTTCCTGTCTGAGAGAGTGTGTGAAGGGAGAGATCACGGTACATTTTTTTTTTCTTCCTCTTTCTATAATACTTTTTCATGATTCATGATGGTTGGAACAGTTATATTTCAGTTTGATATCACAGGAAACAAACAATTCGGTTGCGTTAGCTACAAGACCATCGGAAAACTAGGCTTAAGCAATTTTATATCGATTTGGATACTGACGCTGATCTTACATAACCCACCATGCGAAAACGGTGATTTTTTATTCTGAACGATATTATTTTCGTTCATGAATCATGAACTGGCTCACATACATACAAATGTACGTATTTAAAATGAGAACACCACATCAATAGTGTCGACACATACACAACATGCTTTATGACTCATTACAAATTGAGAACTTATGCTCCTCAAAGAAAGTAATGTTAGTGAAATCAAGAAATGATTATTATGTTGTGAAATGGTTAATCCATTAGGTGTGGTGAACATGTAATGGTGTGGTAGCAGGTAATGAAACATTTATTTTTATTTTTCCCTATACTGATAGTCACTGACCATTTTTGTTTGGAAAAATCAATGAACGACAAACATGTCGCACATGTTGGTACATAAATTTAAAAGGTTAGTATGCACTTACTCTGGCCTACTAATACTTTCAATGCCATCTTAACAGAGCAATAACGCAATTCAACCAAGTACTGCAAAACACAGAAATATTTTTGGCACACCAAATGCTTTTAAGCTGGTTCTAATTTATAGTTTTAATGGAGTTGAGAAAACTAGAAATGATGTTACTTAGCGATATATCTGATATATAAACGATATAAACGAAATTTTCTGATCGATATTTTTTACCATTGGCGGTATTCCACCAATTGCTTTTGATGTGATAACTGTGTGGTTGCGAATGACTCGCATTCGAAAATGAATTTAATAACAATGTTCTGTTGCCTAAAACCCTTTCTCGGGATCTTAGTCTGATTTTTAGACTGCACTTTCGGTCAATTATCATGAGCGGGTGAAGCCGATTGCTCCAAGGAAGGATTCCAGTGAGCCCATGCCGGCGATCGACTTAATGACTCCACGGTTAGTGGCCGCCACCTCGACTGAGGTCATTGACTTGGGATCAGCCGCTGCTCCACCATCTGATTTGGAGGGCTTCATTACAGTCAGATGGAAAGAGAGGAAGAATCGAAACAAACATGTTAATCGTCTTGTTGGTGTTACTCCGTGCTGTGAGCCGTTGAGTGTGATGCAGAGCAACAAATACCTTCATATTGGTAAATTTTCTACTAAGACGGGGCCAGAGGCGGTGATGAAATTCTGCTTTGAAATTCGTAAGCTTTAAACTTGGGGCCCCTGAACCCCTATTTCGTGTGGGCTTTGATGACAAATTCTGGGAAGTATCGGTAAGGGTTTCCCGCTTTGTGCACAGAGACCGGCAGCTTATTTGATAGCAGTTAATTTGCGTACAGCTGTGCGGACGTCCACGCCAACTCCGGGAGCTCCAGATCCATCTACTTCAAGAAACCCCCAGTAAACGGCGACTCTGGTTTTATGATCGCCACTTCTCCACAACATATTCTGCTTGCACTTTTTTTACTTTTTGCTATGAGCAACAGCCCTTTGTTTCATTTTTGGCGATCTCCAATCACACAACAACAAAACATTGTTTCTTCACTATGCACTTTGTGCGATATTCACTCGGTTTCTGCTGGATCAGACGACGATGCTGGCGGACTTTCTCGAGTACGCACGCTTCTGACGTCATCATTCCAACAATTACCGCTATAGCAAGGCTTCGTGTGCTATACTTACGCCGTCGCTGCTCTCGACATTTGGGTAGAGTCAGAAACCCGACGATCGTTCTTAAGTGGAACACTCTCTTCAGAATCAGCACCTAGATTGTACCGATACGTGAGATTTCGACGTTGTCATTTTTAGCTCAGTTACGGATAGTGGCATAGCAAACCTTTTTACCTTTTTTTTAGCTCCAATTCTGAGCCATACGAAGCTTGGCATAATTTCGATATCTTAAACTCTATTCCCTGGTCGATATTGGCATACTTGGTGTACAGTTTGGAGGCAATTGATGAAAGGAAAATTCTTGATGGCAACTGCGTTCAGTGAGCCTCTTATAATTTTCTTCATAAGTTCGCTGTTAACAGGTCGGTTTACTGGCAAGTGGAACGTTGCCACGATTACGTCAATTTTTAAGAAAGGTGCCAAAAATTGATCTCTAATTATGGACCAATTGCCAAATCAGCAAATTTTTCAAAACTTCTTGAGCGAATTGGCAGATAGATCATTTTCCTCATGGAGGCCGACATTAGCCCAAATCAGTATGGTTTTATGCTGAGTAGATCAACGGGCACTAATCTTATCGCTTTTTGTAATTTCTGTACTCGTGTGTTTGAAATGCACGCTCAAGTAAATGTTGTGTATACTGACTTTGCTAAGGCCATTGACAAAGTCTCCCACTGTGCCCTAATAGCCAAGCTACATCGGTTAGGAATTCATTCCTGCCTGCTCAGTTGTTTTAGATCAAATTTTGAGCTGCGAGAGGATGTCGTATTGGTAAGTGCAAAGCTTTCCGACTCATTCTTCGCTATTTCCGGCCTTCCACAGGGAAGTGCACTTGGCCCACTACTGTTCTTAATATTTATCAACGGCATATGTATCAGCATTCAAGCTTCTGAGCATCTGCTTTATGCTGATAATCTTAAAATCTTCCGATCTCTCAAAACCTTATGTGACAGTTTCCTTCTTTAGTGCGACCTGAATAGAGTTTCTCTTTGTTGCAGACTTAAGTCGTTTCCTCCCAACTTTAGCAAATTTTACTTTTTTTCTTTTAGTAAGTGTGTCCTCAATGTGTTAGCCGCATATATTGAATAGATGGCCGTCCTCTCTATAGGGGTCATATTGGACTCAAAATTTCTTTTTGTGGAGCGCTTGAATTTAATATTGCCAAAAGCCTATGCTATGTTCGGCATCGTTAGGCGAAATCATCCCAGTTCAGGGACCCATATACGAAGCTAAGTCTGTACTCATTCCTTGTGCGCTGGAGAATTGAGTACGCTTCAATGGTTTGGAATCCCAGTGGGGTCGTTCAAATTTCTCGCATCCAGAGACTGCAAAGAAAGAGTCTGAAATTGGCACTCCAGCCTTTGCCAGAATGCAGATGTCGCCTCGTGCATCTTTCCTCCCTTGAGGATCGAAGGACCATTGCGGCCCAGATCATTATTTATGACCTCCTAGTGGGTAACATCGATTTCCCTGACCAGCTTAGTAGGATGGGCTTCAGTACGCCTGCCAGGAGCCTAAAGCTTCATTCTTTGTAGTTGATCTCCACCGGACCAATTATGGCTTTAATGAGCCCATTTGCCGGGCGCTTCGCCAGCACAATACGCTGCCAGCTGGAATGCGTTTTGACTTTTGACATGGGTTTTGACTTATATCTTTTTAAAATATATATAAGTAAGTCTAGTCAGTTAGGGTTATTTTAATTCCATTGGCAAATCATACTAAAAAAAAAAAAAAATATGTTTAAAAAAAAAAAAAATACTCCACCAGCAATAAAACCTCTTAAATTCGCTCAACGCCTTTTTGTAGATGTTAGCGAAGTCATTCGGTAACAAGGGACAAACAAACAGGGTTGGGCCAAGTCAAATTAACCCTTTCGCATGTGAAGTGCAATTGTGTGTGAGATTTTGGTGAGCCGAAAGATCACGCGCACCGCCTGGGATATCAACGGATGGAATTAAGTATACCAATTGTTAAGACCTTAAAAGAAAAGTCTAGACATTTGCGAGTTGAGTTGTAAATTCAAACTAAATTTTATTCTTAAAATCAGAGCCTTATATGTGATTTGACAATGAGGTAGGAGGTACAATTTGGTAGTCTATAATTATCGTTAGACCTACGCAGAGGATACACTTCACTGAGGGTGTCTATTTGAGTACATGCTTACATTAGTTTTATTTTAGGACCGCATTTGTTAAGTGTTTTCTCCACTTGTGTTTTGTTGTCGTATTAATGGGTTACAGATCGCTGTTTACACCAGTGCAGTCATAACTTATCTACTTTATGTGATTTCTTTAGATTTCTGTGTTGTTACATGAGTGGGTACAATAATCTATTTATGTTTAAACATTCTGCAAGGGGCCGAAAGTGGCATTGTATTGACGATAATATGTTCATGTTTGAACACCAATCGTGGTATTTTGGTCGAAGGACGTAAGAAATGGCTGTCGAAAAGTTATCGATTCGAAAGTTTGAAATCCATGTGCACTAATATGCATTTTTTTGTTTATATTTCAGAAGAAAATGGCGAATTGTTAGTCCAAATAATAATTTAAAAAAAAATCGACGTTTTGATAGAAAAATTTGCGGGGGCGGTGGCACTTGTGAAGCTACAAATAAAAAAAAAGCCAAAAGTAGCAGAAAATTACATAATCGATGACGGAGTTGGAGCATTTCAACTCGATAATAACTCCGGAGCGCACCGATTTCTTTGTGAGTGGTAGCCTATCTTTCCATGGCAGCTAATTAATGTTTTTTTTTCCATTATTTTCTTTTATCAGACTAACAAATTAGGGAACGTAATGGGGACGAGCCCATCAATGTCAAGAAGTTTAAAAAATATGGTGCACGAGAGGATTATTTTGGAGTAAAATTTATTTGGAACTTCGGGGAAGAGTTCCCTTGGAAGTTTCAAGGAATTTTATAATGTCCTGGAAAAAAAACTTTAAAAAAACATAATAATTGATTAATTAATCCATATTACTTCAGCGGCGGTGAAAATAAAAATACCGAACGAGCAAACTGAAAAGGCCATTCGTAAGGCTCTTCATAATATTAAGAATAGTGCCTTTCTGAAGAGCTCAAGATCAAATCAAACAAATCCAAGGCTCTGAACACCGCAGAAAAGAATTACATATTCTATAAATAAAGCAAATTGACAAAAATTACCAAATTAATGTTTTTCCATATTAAATGCATGCATTTTCGACAAAAATTATCGCTTATTAAGTGCATGATTTTTCGAAAAAAATCATCGCTTATAAAATGCATGATGACAGTGTCATCATGCCATAGGATCTCTCCATGTTAATGTCAACAGCTCAGCGTATGGCGGATCATCAACTATGTCATCGACGGAAGTGACGCTGTCATCGACATGTCAGTAGATGAGTCATCGAAGGCCCGTACTGCAGGGCCAGAACTCTAAAAAACGAAAAGATCATACATATACAGTAGATAGTAGATATATATGTAGATAGTATCTAATATATACATACAGATCATCACATATTTTTGTGAAATCATATTGTGCGTGTAATACTCACTCATGCAGAGCGTTGCTGTGCTGGTTGGCTCCTGATACACGCAATTTGAATTACCTTTTGGTTTGAAAGGAGCTATCTCACAAGCCAATTACCTTCGCATACTCCTCTATTTGTTCGCCATTTTGGCATTTGTCCAAGGTAGCTTCAGTCATCGAATGATAGGAATCAATTTCGAAGTTATATACTAAATACCAGGAGTTCAAATCTACCTTGACCAATTCTTGTTAATGCTCAACCGGCATTGGAATTATCCTAAACAAATGGGATGCGTGCCTAACAAACAGGGGAGGCTTCACGTTCAGAATTAATTGTTTATCAACAAAATTCCTTTCGCTGTTGGTAGGCTGTAAATTTCCTTCAATTCTGTTCCTATTCTTTTTCCTGGAAGCACCAATGTTTCTAATAAGTTATCTTCTATTTATGCTTTTTCTCCCTTTAACTGTATAGGTTTTAAAATATTTGGATTTAGTCTACCACGATTAATATCTATCAGTAATAGTAATAACTGCTGATTGAATTTTATCGAACTTTTCAATCAAGGAACTTAGTTGCTTTGTTACCATAAAGAAATTGATAGACTCCTTGTCTTCTACCCTAGCTCTCATACTTCTAAAGTTCAAATTTATTTCCTCGATAGTTCTTCTGAGGATATCTACCGTTGACTATACCACTGATGTTTGTTTCTTAATTTAATCATCTAGGTTATGTTGGTTTTCTAATAAATTTTTCATATTTCCTTCCAACGTTTCCCTATCTTCGGCGTCTATTATTCCAAAAAATATATGATAAAGTGAGCCCATAAACTCAAATGGTGCTCGCTTCTTTCTTTTATTCTCCTGAGTCATGAAAAGTTTATTATTTTTATCCAAGTCTGCAATGTTTCTTTCCGCGTTTAGATAACATTATTGCATTGATCTTCAAAAGTATAAAGCTTACCACACACAACTCTCATTTTCCCAATCAATTCTTTTCCCTTTTTTATCATTTGAAAATACGGGTCAATGTTATAATAAACAATTAAATCCCAGGAAGAGGCGACTATGTCCCATAGCTCGCAAATAACTGTTGACACTTTCGTCGTGTCTGATAAAAACCTCTCATACAATAGCCCAAAAGATGCGGAAAACATGAATAAGTAAACATATACACGAAAAAACTAAAAACACACTTTACTCAGACACTTTTTTGGTTTTGCTCATCTAAAGACACTTTTGCTGTGAGCGCTTGACCGTCGTTTGCGAGCTATGCTATTTCAACGTCCCCCATCGGGTCCAAAATATATCGAAGTGGTTCATTATTTCAATTGACCACTTCGCCGTTCCTCTGGCAGCAATGTTTGCATTTGATACTTGGGAACATAATTCAAGCACTACAATGCTGCAATTAGTCCTATTTTCCATTTATTTCTTTGTTGTAGTGTGTGCAAATAATCTTCTTTCCATTTAATCCAAAATTCTCTTTTTATTTTCTGAATTAATCTCAACCTATCCAGATTCCAGATTTGTTCCTCTGAAATTGTCTCAATTGGGCCAAATATAATAATAATAAAATGACCTGATCCATCCAGATCGTCAATATCATTTGTATCTGTAGACAAAGGGCGTGAATTTAGTTCCGCTTCAATTTGACATAATAGAGTTGCCATTTCCTCATAGGTTAAATTATTGTCCCCAATTACCCTTTTTAAGTGATATTTCACTGATTTTACCCCAGCTTCCCAAATACCTCCGAAGTGAGGTCCTGCCGGGGGAATAAAATGTCACTCGATCTGTTCTCTTTCTAATATTTGAACCACTTTTATGTTGTCTTTGAGGGCTTTTCGGTATTCCTCGTCTAATTTTCGCGAATCTCCCACAAAATTGCTTCCATTATCGGAAAACATTTTTGCACATTTTTCTCTTTTTGAAAAAAATCTTCTAAGTGCAGCTAGAAATGCATCTGAAGTAAGATCGCTGACTACTTCCAAATGAATAGCTTTTGTCGCCATGCATACGAATACGGCAATAAATCCCTTATAGGATTTCTGCCCCCGGTTTTTAGAGCATCGGATATGGTAAGGCCCGGCGAAGTCTACACCTGTATTTGTAAACGGGTGCGACATTGTAGCTCTGTGTTTCGGCAGATTTCCCATAATTTGTTCTGCAGTATTCTGACGAAACCTAGCACAGGTGACACACTCGTTAAGTTTTTTCTTTAAGCAATTTCTTAGCACAAATATCCAAAACTTTCCCTGGATATAGTTTCGCATCAGATTAATTCCACCTTGCAATGTTTCTTTATGTGCATTCTTGATAATTAAAGACGTGAAGTGACACTTATCTAAAATCAAGGGATGTTTAACCTCAAATTCCGCGTTGGAGTTTTGCAATCTACCTCCAACTCGTAACAATCCGTCTTTATCTAAGAACGGATTTAAGCTTAATAGTTTATTTTTTGTTTCTATTTCCTTTTCATTAATTAGGCTAGCTATTTCGGAACTGAACTGGATGCTTGTTTTTTTTTATACCCGGATACTCAAAATGAGTATAGGGGTATATTAGATTTTTGGTGTAACTGGATGTGTGTAACGTCCATAAGGAATCGTTTCCGACCCCATATAGTATTTATATTCTTGATCAGCTTCAATAGCCGAGTCGATTGAGCCATGTCTGTCTGTTCGTCTGTCCGTTTGTCCGTCCGTCAGTCTGTCCGTCCCTATGAGCGCCTAGTGCTCAGAGACTATAAGAGCTAGAGCAACGACATTTTGAATCCATTTTTCAGTGAAATGTCACTGTTAAAAGTATATTTTAAAACTTCGCCCAAAGGGCAAAAATCAGTGGCAGCCGAAATTTCAAAGATACGAGAAAACAAAACATGCAAAATCGTAGACAATGATTATATCCTTTAGATTGTAGAACCTGAGCCAGTTCCTATTAATATAATAGCCAGAATAATGAAAACAATTTTATTCCTTCTCGCTCTGTCTCTCTCTAACACACACGTTTTATGGTCGGCTTTGCCTATCGCAAAAAGTGAGCGGCTAGATATCAGAGACTATACAAGCTAGAGCAACCAAATTTGGTAACCACAATACGAAAAATCAAAAAAATCAAATTCTTAATTGAATAAATCGTAAAAAAATGATGTCTTAAATTTGTATGGAAAAAAAGGAACATTTGATTATAGCCTTTTCCCACACTGCACAAAAAAAAGCTGATGACAATGCCACGCTCATTTCCTCTTTTCTTCGAGTCTCTACATTGTGCGTCGCCAAAGACTGTTTTTTGGTGCTAGAAAATTCTGGGACCCTGACAAGCTGAGCTGCCTATACCGAGTAGGTAGGCAGCAGGCTGCGGTTAGAGACGAAGGATAGCCCAAAAGAGAAAAGACACTAATTTTTGCCCGTGGGCGTTATGCCACTGGGCGTTATGACATATACACGTATGTGGCGGTTGCTTATTCTGCGGTGGAAAATGTAGTCGACAGTCAAAGTGTCGTGATGGACAAAGCAATTTCCGGGTTGAGCGACATAGTCGTTCAGTGAAATGTTTCCAATGTCCGGGGGGGTTTAGGTGGCGGTGCTGCAGAACCGTTATCGGTAACTTATCCCCCCCTAACTTGAAACGACGGCCATAATGAGGGCATGGCCAACGAAGTTGTGGCAGGAGTGACAATGGAGTCCAGGTTGGTGGGTGTGAAAATTATCGATTTCCGCTTGAAGATTCATGCGAAGGTTGTGGCTGTAAGCCGGATTCCGAAGAGCACCTAGACGGTTGTCAAGTGTGCAGTGGATTGGTCTCTTAACCGAATTACTTCCAGGCTGTTCTCCAGATCGTTAGGTGTAGTCCTGGAGGCTCAATTTTTTAGTTAAGGTTAATGTCGTTAAGTTTTGGATATGAGGCATGTCGATCTGGAGTTTGTCTGCTATGGTGGCGGCGTCGACGTATTTGATGCCGTCCGCGGAGATTCAGTAGTTCTCGTAGTGGATGACCATGGAGCCGCTGAAGTTGTTGTCAGACATTCAATCAGAAGGGATATTTATATTTTTGGCGTTGAAGATGCGCATAAGTCCTTTCATTGGCATGCATATTTGTGGTTGTTGTCCGCGATCGATGATGTTGCAAGTAACTTTGTTGTTGTTGAGTAGGTTGAATAACAAATCGGGATTGGTGGGGGTTGTCGGCGCTTTGCATACATGTAAATCGCCCAGTTTAATACAAGGTGAATCTTAATTTCTAGCTTATTTTTAATAATGTATTGTGGGAGGATTATACATTTTGTTTTATTAAATGGCAAAGGCATTGGTATCGTTCTTGTGATAAAATTGGGATTCTAATTTTTATTTTTTTATTTATTTATTAAATTTAAGGCTAATGTTGAGACAACGAGCTTTTTCGCTGACTATGATTGTTCAATAATTTCACAAATTATTAATTTCCGAAAACGTTATAAATTTTATTATAGGTATTTTGTGTGTTGAGGGTGGCCGAAGATGCCAGAGCCTTTTACAATAGTATTAGAGTGACACACTTGGATGAGGCAAGCGAGCCGATCTCGAGCCAAAGTAATAGATTGGGGACAAAAAGGGTCTGTTCTCCAACTATATCAAGCGGTAACTGCTAGAGCAGGCGCAGCTGCTGACGGCTTAGCGACGGCATAGGAAAGAAAAGATAACAAGAGCGAGCATAGATAAGAATAGATGATTAAATGAGAGCATGTTGCTGAGCGAGCATAGATAAAGCTACGCTTACGTTACGTTAGTTTAGTATAATGACCAAAATAGAAAAGAAAGTGAATTGATAGGCAATAAAACAATGGTATAAAATTTACACTCGGGCTTCGCCCGAACATACTCCCCCCGTGGAAGGATCCATGCCTTTCACCTCATCTCGTAGAGGCAATAGACATAGTTTTGCAAGTGCTCTTCGGCTAACACCTGTAGCCATCCTGATCAAGGCGACTCGAGATACGCCATCAGCTCCTGGGATGAGCTCGAGGATTCTCGCTAGAGGCCACTTCAGAGGAGGGAAGTTCTCGTCCTTAACAAGAACGACATCATTGACGTGAAGCTCAGGATTCCGGGTGCGCCACTTCGTTCTTTCTTGAAGACTGGTTAAATACGATTGGCGCCAGCGAGACCAAAAGATTTGCTGAAGCTGTGTGACCTTCTGCCAACGGTCCAAGCGATCGACGTTTAAATGAACCAAGTCAGGCTCCAAGAAGGTTGTGATAGGGGCGCCAACTAGAAAATGGCTGGGCGTGAGTACATCGAGATCTGCAGGGTTCTCTGAAAGAGGAAACAATGGCCTTGAATTAATGATTGCACAGATATTGCACGCGAGAGTGCGCAGCTCATCAAATCCAAGAAGCGAGGATCCGAGGGCACGTCGAAGATGATGCTTAGCAAGCTTGACTGACGCCTCCCACAATCCTCCAAAATGTGGCGATCTAGGAGGAATGAAACGCCAATCGATGCAATCGTTGAGAAAAGCTTGATGCACGGCTTCTTGATGACTGTCGCTTAGGAATAGCGACTTAAGTTCCGCCAGTTCGTTCCGCGCTCCAACAAAATTTGTGGCATTATCTGACCAAATACGAATCGGTCTTCCACGGGTGCAAATGAAACGGCGAAGAGCAGAGAGGAACGCAGATGTTGTAAGATCCTTCACAAGCTCGATGTGAACCGCCTTGGTGGAGAAGCATATAAAAATGCTCATGTAGCACTTTAGTGGGGGCCGGTTTCGAACTTCTGATTTATACAGGAACGGACCGCAATAGTCCACGCCGGTAACTAAAAATGCACGAGATTCGCTGACTCTGTCCACCGGAAGATCTGCCATTATTTGCTCGAGAGTTCGAGGCTTCACTCTAAAGCATCTGACACACTTTTGGATTACGTGTGCTACGGTCTTTCGGCCACCGATTGGCCAGTACGTTTGACGAATGATGGCTAATAGCGACTGGGGTCCAGCGTGAAGGTGCTTTTCGTGTAAGTGCCGTATCAGAGCAGAAGTGATGGAATGATTCTTGGGCAATATTATGGGATGCCGTGCTTCAAAGTCCAAGGTAGAGTTTTTAAGACGCCCTCCAACTCGAAGCAAACCGCAATCATCTAAAAATGGCGAAAGAGAGGCGATCGAGCTTGAAGCCTTGATGTCCTTTCGCGTTTCCAGGGCTCTTATTTCAGTGGATAGACGAGATTGTTGAGTAAGACGAATAAGCAGTTCGGTTCCCAAACGCAAGTCCTCCACAGTTATTCCAGACTTTCGTCGATGAATGAATTTGCATACATACGCAAAAATTCGTTGCATTTTGGGGAAGGAATTTACAAACTTTGATTCTTCCACCAAATATCTTGACGCGCAGTTTGTAATTAGTATGGTTTTTCGTGCCTCCAAAACCGGCTCTGGAAGAGCAGGTGTACTTGGCCATTGATCCTTACTGGCTGTCAAGTATGTAGGTCCATACTTCCAAAGATGAGAATTGATGAGCTCAGCTGGTAATGATCCTCGAGAAAGCATATCGGCAGGGTTTAGATCAGTTGGCACGTGCAGCCAAGACATTCCAGATGTGAGTTCCTGAATAACAGAAAGTCTATTAGCGACAAATACATTGAAGTTGGATGGTTGATTCTTGATCCAAGCCAAAACGACTGTGGAGTCACACCAGCAATAATAAGAGCACTTGAAGTTCATCAAAGACACTTCATGCATAAGCTGAGCGAGTAGCGCTGCACCACATAATTCCAACTTGGGTATTGTGATAGTCTTCAGTGGCGCTACACGAGATCTGGAAGATAGAAGATTTGCCTTGACTCCATTGTCGCCTTGCGAAACAGCGTAGATGCAAGCTCCATAAGCACTCATGCTGGCATCACAAAATCCATGCATTTCAAGGTTGCTGCTTCGAAGGAAAGATAGGCGCGGGAAAGAAATTTGTTGCATAGAGTCAAACTGCTGAATAAAGTTGATCCAAGTTGTGCGTAAGGAGACTGGCAGACTTTCATCCCAATGAAGCTTTTCTTTCCACAGCTGCTGTAGAAATATTTTTGCTTTAGTAATAACTGGCCCTATAAGTCCGAGTGGATCATAAAATCGTGCAATAGTTGACAATACAACTCGCTTAGTTGGTTTCGAAGGGACTTGATTGGGACAGAATGAAAATAATAGCTCATCCGAAGTGGGATTCCATGCTAAACCTAGCGTCTTGGTTACATCGCTGCCATCAGTAAATTTAACAAATGTTTCCCTATCTTCATGGGGTGTTTGATCGAGTACATATGTATCGTTGGAACACCATTTTCTGATCTTGAAATTTCCTTTGGCTAATAGTCCTGACACCTGGCGAATTATTTCCAGCACCTCATTTGTAGTATCTCCCCCCGTTAGCAAATCATCCACGTAAAAGTCCCGCAGCACAACTTCAGAGCCAATTGGATATGACGAACTCTCGTCTGCCGCTAGTTGGTGCATAGAACGGACGGCCAGAAATGCTGCTGGTTTCGTTCCATAGGTCACGGTATCCAGCTTGAATGTCCTTAGCTCCTCGAGGGGTGAGTCACGCCACAGTATGCACTGCAGAAAACTATCTTGGGGCGAGACACGGACGCATCTATACATTTTACAAATGTCACCAGTCAATGCTATACGAAAGGTACGAAATCGAAGAAGAGTCGTAACTAACTTTGGCTGAATTGTTGGGCCTGACATCAATATATCGTTGAGGGAATATCCTGTAGATGTACAAGCGGATCCGTCGAAAACTACTCGGAGTTTTGTGGTGGTTTTGTCTTCTCTTAAGACGCAGTGATGAGGAAGAAAAAATTTGCATTGTTTAAGTGCGTCACTTTTGACAGGGGACATGTGATTCAAATCGACGTATTCCTTTATAAATGCGGCGTATTGGGCCTTGAGAAGCGGTTTGCGAACCAACTTGCGCTCTAGATTGAGAAATCTGCGATAGGCTTGTTGATAAGAATCTCCAAGAAGACTGTCACTCAGCTTTAAAGGCAATTGAACGCAATATTCGCCACTTGGAAGCCGACCGCAATGTTTTTTGAAATGTTCCTCGCAAGCAATTTCCTCCTTTGTTGCTTCTGTAGCGGGACCGTGGCAGTTTTCCACTTCCCAGAACCTTCGCACTAGCTCATCCAAACCAACGGTAGGCGTTTGACTCAATTCCGTCGAACTAGAGGCAGCTAGGAGCACTGAGCTGCGGGAGTACTGACCTCCACCTGTGACAACCCAGCCGAGACGGGTTTTTTGTATTATAGGAAGTCCCCTCTCCAATTTGATCTGTCCAACGCATAAAATAGCGTAAAATAAGCTGGCTCCAATAAGTACATCGATGCGCTGAGATTTGTTAAAGTGTGGGTCAGCAAGGCTGATATTGGATGGCATTTCCCATTTGGATACATCAAATGAAGAAGCAGGCTGGTTTCCTGTAATACGTGGAGCAACGAGAGCTGTGAGACTCGTGAAGTAATCGGAAGTCCTGGATTGAATGACCAAATTAACTGAACCTTCCGTGTGAAATGCAGAATCAGCGCCGATACCCGATACTGATACCGACCCTTTGGCTCGTTTCAGCTGAAGCCTCTGAGCAAAGCGAGAGGTTATTAAATTAATCTGAGAGCCTGAATCCAGAAGAGCCCGGCAAGGAAGAAGATCACCAACTCGACTCTTTATCATAATGACTGTCGTGGCTAGAAGCACTACGTCTGAGCTAAGATTCTGAGCAGGAGGCGAGCATGGTGATGAAGCGGCAACAAGAGAACTTGAAAGATTGGGGCCTGGGCATAAGTCTGTCTGAATAGGAGACGTAGTAGCGTTTGCAGGTTCCGTGTTAACTGACGTAGGCAGCGGATTGTTGATATGTAAAAGGGTATGATGCTTTTCACCGCATGTGCGACAAGAGCCTGAACTGCAGGAGGTATTCCGATGTCCCTTCTTCAAACAGTTGAAGCAAACTCTAAGCTTCCTTGCCTCTCTAAGACGCAAAGATGGCGAAAGGTTTCCAAAGCGAGTGCAGCTGTAAATGTTATGCCCTTTATTATCACAGAACACGCATTCCAATACGATTGTATTTGTAGCAACAAGACTGTGTTTTGAATGAGTGATTCGTTTATGTTTTCCAACCTGACTGCTATGGATTTGAATCAACATAGCTTGATCCATGGTCTCCATGGCTTGACATCTCCTCTCCAAAAAAGCCGAAAAATGGTCCCATGTTGGTATGACGTTAGGGGGCGACAGCTCCTCCCATTTGGTCCTGGTATCAGAGTCGAGATACTTGTATGTGGAGTGAACGATGATGCATCCAGCTATTTCCTCCATGGTACCCATCGATCTAAGCGCTCTCATGTGAGAATGAAGCTTGTCCGATAAAGTACGTAGCTTTGTAGTTGACCCATCTTCAACCTTCTCATGCCTCAGAATCTCAGCGACGTGTGCCTGAAAGATTAAACGTTTATTATTGAAACGATTGTTTAAAATGTCCAATGCAATATCATAATTGCTCTCCGATACTTCCAAAGAGCGAACAGCCTCCAGGGCAGGTCCATCCAAACATGAGCGCAGGTGCTGGAACTTCTCAATCTTTGATAGAAAGGGCTCCTGATCTATTACTGTGCTAAACATCGAGTAAAAGTCTGCCCACTCAGTATAACCTCCACGGAAAGTGGGAAGTTTAATGTCAGGAATATGATATCGTGACCGTACATTTCCGGAGGCAGTAACGTTGAGCTCGGGTCGTATCGTTGAGTGATGCGGCATGTTCTGGGTAGTCCTGCGGAGTGCTGAGCGAATACGAACTTCGATTTCCATCGCCAAATCCTCAAAATTGTTGCTTAAGTCGCTGCCAATTTCGCTTACATCAAGCTCTTCTAAATTAGAATGAGTAACATTAAATGAGTCGGATATTTTTTCCAAGAATTTTAAATGAACACTTAGCGCATCTTCACTGATTGGGTTGTTTTCATCATTCAATATCGTCTCTCGAAGTGAAACGGCTTTGTTGTATATTGAGAGTGCCTTTAGTTTGTAAAAAGACACCCTGTTTTCCGGCACGTCATTAGACTCATCCATTTTCGACAGGCAGCAGCGAGCAAAGCACAAAGAAGAATCGAAGAACCAACCGTTTGATTTTTTTTGGTATGCAAGCGCAAGTGCAGCGAACCCGAAGCCGCTAATGCACGTAGCTGTATTAGTGCTTGTAAGCAAGCGCGCGACGAAATGGGAACTAACCGCTTCGCGTTCGAACAGTTATGTTTAGCGGATAATTTTCACTGTTTATAATTGTTTATTTCCAAATTGTTACTGACGATCACGTCGGGGTCACCAAATGTTGAGACAACGAGCTTTTTCGCTGACTATGATTGTTCAATAATTTCACAAATTATTAATTTCCGAAAACGTTATAAATTTTATTATAGGTATTTTGTGTGTTGAGGGTGGCCGAAGATGCCAGAGCCTTTTACAATAGTATTAGAGTGACACACTTGGATGAGGCAAGCGAGCCGATCTCGAGCCAAAGTAATAGATTGGGGACAAAAAGGGTCTGTTCTCCAACTATATCAAGCGGTAACTGCTAGAGCAGGCGCAGCTGCTGACGGCTTAGCGACGGCATAGGAAAGAAAAGATAACAAGAGCGAGCATAGATAAGAATAGATGATTAAATGAGAGCATGTTGCTGAGCGAGCATAGATAAAGCTACGCTTACGTTACGTTAGTTTAGTATAATGACCAAAATAGAAAAGAAAGTGAATTGATAGGCAATAAAACAATGGTATAAAATTTACACTCGGGCTTCGCCCGAACATACTCCCCCCGTGGAAGGATCCATGCCTTTCACCTCATCTCGTAGAGGCAATAGACATAGTTTTGCAAGTGCTCTTCGGCTAACACCTGTAGCCATCCTGATCAAGGCGACTCGAGATACGCCATCAGCTCCTGGGATGAGCTCGAGGATTCTCGCTAGAGGCCACTTCAGAGGAGGGAAGTTCTCGTCCTTAACAAGAACGACATCATTGACGTGAAGCTCAGGATTCCGGGTGCGCCACTTCGTTCTTTCTTGAAGACTGGTTAAATACGATTGGCGCCAGCGAGACCAAAAGATTTGCTGAAGCTGTGTGACCTTCTGCCAACGGTCCAAGCGATCGACGTTTAAATGAACCAAGTCAGGCTCCAAGAAGGTTGTGATAGGGGCGCCAACTAGAAAATGGCTGGGCGTGAGTACATCGAGATCTGCAGGGTTCTCTGAAAGAGGAAACAATGGCCTTGAATTAATGATTGCACAGATATTGCACGCGAGAGTGCGCAGCTCATCAAATCCAAGAAGCGAGGATCCGAGGGCACGTCGAAGATGATGCTTAGCAAGCTTGACTGACGCCTCCCACAATCCTCCAAAATGTGGCGATCTAGGAGGAATGAAACGCCAATCGATGCAATCGTTGAGAAAAGCTTGATGCACGGCTTCTTGATGACTGTCGCTTAGGAATAGCGACTTAAGTTCCGCCAGTTCGTTCCGCGCTCCAACAAAATTTGTGGCATTATCTGACCAAATACGAATCGGTCTTCCACGGGTGCAAATGAAACGGCGAAGAGCAGAGAGGAACGCAGATGTTGTAAGATCCTTCACAAGCTCGATGTGAACCGCCTTGGTGGAGAAGCATATAAAAATGCTCATGTAGCACTTTAGTGGGGGCCGGTTTCGAACTTCTGATTTATACAGGAACGGACCGCAATAGTCCACGCCGGTAACTAAAAATGCACGAGATTCGCTGACTCTGTCCACCGGAAGATCTGCCATTATTTGCTCGAGAGTTCGAGGCTTCACTCTAAAGCATCTGACACACTTTTGGATTACGTGTGCTACGGTCTTTCGGCCACCGATTGGCCAGTACGTTTGACGAATGATGGCTAATAGCGACTGGGGTCCAGCGTGAAGGTGCTTTTCGTGTAAGTGCCGTATCAGAGCAGAAGTGATGGAATGATTCTTGGGCAATATTATGGGATGCCGTGCTTCAAAGTCCAAGGTAGAGTTTTTAAGACGCCCTCCAACTCGAAGCAAACCGCAATCATCTAAAAATGGCGAAAGAGAGGCGATCGAGCTTGAAGCCTTGATGTCCTTTCGCGTTTCCAGGGCTCTTATTTCAGTGGATAGACGAGATTGTTGAGTAAGACGAATAAGCAGTTCGGTTCCCAAACGCAAGTCCTCCACAGTTATTCCAGACTTTCGTCGATGAATGAATTTGCATACATACGCAAAAATTCGTTGCATTTTGGGGAAGGAATTTACAAACTTTGATTCTTCCACCAAATATCTTGACGCGCAGTTTGTAATTAGTATGGTTTTTCGTGCCTCCAAAACCGGCTCTGGAAGAGCAGGTGTACTTGGCCATTGATCCTTACTGGCTGTCAAGTATGTAGGTCCATACTTCCAAAGATGAGAATTGATGAGCTCAGCTGGTAATGATCCTCGAGAAAGCATATCGGCAGGGTTTAGATCAGTTGGCACGTGCAGCCAAGACATTCCAGATGTGAGTTCCTGAATAACAGAAAGTCTATTAGCGACAAATACATTGAAGTTGGATGGTTGATTCTTGATCCAAGCCAAAACGACTGTGGAGTCACACCAGCAATAATAAGAGCACTTGAAGTTCATCAAAGACACTTCATGCATAAGCTGAGCGAGTAGCGCTGCACCACATAATTCCAACTTGGGTATTGTGATAGTCTTCAGTGGCGCTACACGAGATCTGGAAGATAGAAGATTTGCCTTGACTCCATTGTCGCCTTGCGAAACAGCGTAGATGCAAGCTCCATAAGCACTCATGCTGGCATCACAAAATCCATGCATTTCAAGGTTGCTGCTTCGAAGGAAAGATAGGCGCGGGAAAGAAATTTGTTGCATAGAGTCAAACTGCTGAATAAAGTTGATCCAAGTTGTGCGTAAGGAGACTGGCAGACTTTCATCCCAATGAAGCTTTTCTTTCCACAGCTGCTGTAGAAATATTTTTGCTTTAGTAATAACTGGCCCTATAAGTCCGAGTGGATCATAAAATCGTGCAATAGTTGACAATACAACTCGCTTAGTTGGTTTCGAAGGGAAGTCCCTTGGGACAGAATGAAAATAGTAGCTCATCCGAAGTGGGATTCCATGCTAAACCTAGCGTCTTGGTTACATCGCTGCCATCAGTAAATTTAACAAATGTTTCCCTATCTTCATGGGGTGTTTGATCGAGTACATATGTATCGTTGGAACACCATTTTCTGATCTTGAAATTTCCTTTGGCTAATAGTCCTGACACCTGGCGAATTATTTCCAGCACCTCATTTGTAGTATCTCCCCCCGTTAGCAAATCATCCACGTAAAAGTCCCGCAGCACAACTTCAGAGCCAATTGGATATGACGAACTCTCGTCTGCCGCTAGTTGGTGCATAGAACGGACGGCCAGAAATGCTGCTGGTTTCGTTCCATAGGTCACGGTATCCAGCTTGAATGTCCTTAGCTCCTCGAGGGGTGAGTCACGCCACAGTATGCACTGCAGAAAACTATCTTGGGGCGAGACACGGACGCATCTATACATTTTACAAATGTCACCAGTCAATGCTATACGAAAGGTACGAAATCGAAGAAGAGTCGTAACTAACTTTGGCTGAATTGTTGGGCCTGACATCAATATATCGTTGAGGGAATATCCTGTAGATGTACAAGCGGATCCGTCGAAAACTACTCGGAGTTTTGTGGTGGTTTTGTCTTCTCTTAAGACGCAGTGATGAGGAAGAAAAAATTTGCATTGTTTAAGTGCGTCACTTTTGACAGGGGACATGTGATTCAAATCGACGTATTCCTTTATAAATGCGGCGTATTGGGCCTTGAGAAGCGGTTTGCGAACCAACTTGCGCTCTAGATTGAGAAATCTGCGATAGGCTTGTTGATAAGAATCTCCAAGAAGACTGTCACTCAGTTTTAAAGGCAATTGAACGCAGTACTCGCCACTTGGAAGCCGACCGCAATGTTTTTTGAAATGTTCCTCGCAAGCAATTTCCTCCTTTGTTGCTTCTGTAGCGGGACCGTGGCAGTTTTCCACTTCCCAAAACCTTCGCACTAGCTCATCCAAACCAACGGTAGGCGTTTGACTCAATTCCGTCGAACTAGAGGCAGCTAGGAGCACTGAGCTGTGGGAGTAATGACCTCCACCTGTGACAACCCAGCCGAGACGAGTTTTTTGTATTATAGGAAGTCCCCTCTCCAATTTGATCCGTCCAACGCATAAAATAGCGTAAAATAAGCTGGCTCCAATAAGTACATCGATGCGCTGAGATTTGTTAAAGTGTGGGTCAGCAAGGCTGATATTGGATGGCATTTCCCATTTGGATACATCAAATGAAGAAGCAGGCTGGTTTCCTGTAATACGTGGAGCAACGAGAGCTGTGAGACTCGTGAAGTAATCGGAAGTCCTGGATTGAATGACCAAATTAACTGAACCTTCCGTGTGAAATGCAGAATCAGCGCCGATACCCGATACTGATACCGACCCTTTGGCTCGTTTCAGCTGAAGCCTCTGAGCAAAGCGAGAGGTTATTAAATTAATCTGAGAGCCTGAATCCAGAAGAGCCCGGCAAGGAAGAAGATCACCAACTCGACTCTTTATCATAATGACTGTCGTGGCTAGAAGCACTACGTCTGAGCTAAGATTCTGAGCAGGAGGCGAGCATGGTGATGAAGCGGCAACAAGAGAACTTGAAAGATTGGGGCCTGGGCATAAGTCTGTCTGAATAGGAGACGTAGTAGCGTTTGCAGGTTCCGTGTTAACTGACGTAGGCAGCGGATTGTTGATATGTAAAAGGGTATGATGCTTTTCACCGCATGTGCGACAAGAGCCTGAACTGCAGGAGGTATTCCGATGTCCCTTCTTCAAACAGTTGAAGCAAACTCTAAGCTTCCTTGCCTCTCTAAGACGCAAAGATGGCGAAAGGTTTCCAAAGCGAGTGCAGCTGTAAATGTTATGCCCTTTATTATCACAGAACACGCATTCCAATACGATTGTATTTGTAGCAACAAGACTGTGTTTTGAATGAGTGATTCGTTTATGTTTTCCAACCTGACTGCTATGGATTTGAATCAACATAGCTTGATCCATGGTCTCCATGGCTTGACATCTCCTCTCCAAAAAAGCCGAAAAATGGTCCCATGTTGGTATGACGTTAGGGGGCGACAGCTCCTCCCATTTGGTCCTGGTATCAGAGTCGAGATACTTGTATGTGGAGTGAACGATGATGCATCCAGCTATTTCCTCCATGGTACCCATCGATCTAAGCGCTCTCATGTGAGAATGAAGCTTGTCCGATAAAGTACGTAGCTTTGTAGTTGACCCATCTTCAACCTTCTCATGCCTCAGAATCTCAGCGACGTGTGCCTGAAAGATTAAACGTTTATTATTGAAACGATTGTTTAAAATGTCCAATGCAATATCATAATTGCTCTCCGATACTTCCAAAGAGCGAACAGCCTCCAGGGCAGGTCCATCCAAACATGAGCGCAGGTGCTGGAACTTCTCAATCTTTGATAGAAAGGGCTCCTGATCTATTACTGTGCTAAACATCGAGTAAAAGTCTGCCCACTCAGTATAACCTCCACGGAAAGTGGGAAGTTTAATGTCAGGAATATGATATCGTGACCGTACATTTCCGGAGGCAGTAACGTTGAGCTCGGGTCGTATCGTTGAGTGATGCGGCATGTTCTGGGTAGTCCTGCGGAGTGCTGAGCGAATACGAACTTCGATTTCCATCGCCAAATCCTCAAAATTGTTGCTTAAGTCGCTGCCAATTTCGCTTACATCAAGCTCTTCTAAATTAGAATGAGTAACATTAAATGAGTCGGATATTTTTTCCAAGAATTTTAAATGAACACTTAGCGCATCTTCACTGATTGGGTTGTTTTCATCATTCAATATCGTCTCTCGAAGTGAAACGGCTTTGTTGTATATTGAGAGTGCCTTTAGTTTGTAAAAAGACACCCTGTTTTCCGGCACGTCATTAGACTCATCCATTTTCGACAGGCAGCAGCGAGCAAAGCACAAAGAAGAATCGAAGAACCAACCGTTTGATTTTTTTTGGTATGCAAGCGCAAGTGCAGCGAACCCGAAGCCGCTAATGCACGTAGCTGTATTAGTGCTTGTAAGCAAGCGCGCGACGAAATGGGAACTAACCGCTTCGCGTTCGAACAGTTATGTTTAGCGGATAATTTTCACTGTTTATAATTGTTTATTTCCAAATTGTTACTGACGATCACGTCGGGGTCACCAAATGTTGAGACAACGAGCTTTTTCGCTGACTATGATTGTTCAATAATTTCACAAATTATTAATTTCCGAAAACGTTATAAATTTTATTATAGGTATTTTGTGTGTTGAGGGTGGCCGAAGATGCCAGAGCCTTTTACAATAGTATTAGAGTGACACACTTGGATGAGGCAAGCGAGCCGATCTCGAGCCAAAGTAATAGATTGGGGACAAAAAGGGTCTGTTCTCCAACTATATCAAGCGGTAACTGCTAGAGCAGGCGCAGCTGCTGACGGCTTAGCGACGGCATAGGAAAGAAAAGATAACAAGAGCGAGCATAGATAAGAATAGATGATTAAATGAGAGCATGTTGCTGAGCGAGCATAGATAAAGCTACGCTTACGTTACGTTAGTTTAGTATAATGACCAAAATAGAAAAGAAAGTGAATTGATAGGCAATAAAACAATGGTATAAAATTTACACTCGGGCTTCGCCCGAACAGCTAATATAAAGTAATAACTTAAAAAACTATTCGAGCGCTATCTATTAGGGCCTTCAGCTCTGCTGTTCAATAGCTGGAGTTAGATAAATTCGATAATATTACATTTTCTAAAAAAGAGGTTAATTAAATTAATGTTTTCAGGTTTAGTATGTTCAAGAAATGCTGAGGGCTTTTTATCTTTAAAGAGTATTTTCCTATCCTTGACCATTTTGTAAAAACATCTAAAAGGTGATCCACTGAGAGAGTGTCCCCGCAGGAACAACGTTGTGTGGTTTTAACAGGTGTTCATTAGTTAATTTTGTATGGCCGATACGTAAGCGGATTTGCTGGTTAGATCGTGGGTGAACCACTCGGGTTAAACATCTTGTATCGGTGGAGAAATTGGTTCCAATCTTCAGAGGGTCTTTGGGTTGAGATCTGGGTGATGAGCCTTTTCATATAATTTTCCTCAGTGGGAGTATGAAGGACGTGATTTGCAGCTAAATCCGCATACTCATTTCCTTGGATACCCTACTGACTGGGCACCCAGAAAAGAGTAAGCTTTTTTGGATACTGAATGCACAGGTTACGAATCTCGGCAGTTTACATTTTTTACAGCTTCTATAGTGGAGAGGCTATCTGTGCAGATCATAAATAGGTCGGGGTTTTCCTTTGCGTCTGTGCAGTCTTTACGAATGGCGGAAGCCTCTGCAGTGAAGCCGGTACCAGAGATGTTTTTTGATGCATCGGTGAATAGAAACCTTTTGAAAAACTCTTCCAAGAAGAGCCTTCGGAAAACTCCGCTCATAATATTTAAGGCATTTAAGGCACTGTTGAAATATTTGTTGAGTAGTCGGTTAATTATCATTCTGATTGTGGATTCGTACAACCTATGTTTGATGAACGGAAGGCCAGCTTCTGCTAAAGTGCATTTTATTGGAGATGTGGGGAAGGCGTTGAAGCTGCGGAGTACGCAATTATGTAATGGTGTTTGAATTTTTCTTAAATTTGCATTCGCGTTCCATCCGAATATCGGAAGTCCGTAGTCGCTTTTGGCAAGAATAGGAGCTCTTGTGATATACAGTGGGCTGCAAAAGTGAGTACATACTCACAATCACTGACTTTAGCCTCCCATAACAGGCAAACGAATAAAGCCAAACAAACCAAATTTGTTCCCCATATAAATACTTGTATTCTTAAAAAATAAACAATAATTACAAGAACGAGTAAAAATTTTTCAAAGAATGAAAAGTAAAAAACCAAAAGAACTCGCATGTACTCGGTTTTGCACTTTTTCATAAAAATTAAAGTAAATCATAATATTAACATTTTGCGCATAGACCCATATTAGATATTACTTTTTTAATACGGCTTGGAATGTTCTCTATCAAATTCCCAAAAATATCTTTTGAAATTGGATTGCACTCCGCATCTATACATCCCCAGAGATCGCCTTGGTTAGATGGCGCTGATTCGTAGTGCTCAAGCCGTCGTTTCACGATTGACCGTAGGCTTTCAATCGGATTAAGGTCGGTTCTTTGAGATAACCACTCCAGCAATTTAAAATTTTGATTAACCAGTCATTCTCGAACATTTTTCGCAATTTGCTTCGGATTCCTGTCTTGTAAACAAGTTCAGACCATAGTAATAAGGAATAATATGAAATATTGAAATATTATGGTCTGAAGTTGCTTTACATGGTAGCACGTTGGTCCTCTACAAAAAATTTATGTTATTCAGTTCAGAGAGGACTATTTACAACTTCTACAAGCCTAACTTCTTAATTTTCCGGAGAAATGTATTTATCCTGAATTTAACTAACTTGTTTACAAGACAGGAATCCGAAGCAAATTGCGAAAAATGTTCGAGAATGACTGGTTAATCAAAATTTTAAATTGCTGGAGTGGTTATCTCAAAGAACCGACCTTAATCCGATTGAAAGCCTACGGTCAATCGTGAAACGACGGCTTGAGCACTACGAATCAGCGCCATCTAACCAAGGCGATCTCTGGGGATGTATAGATGCGGAGTGCAATCCAATTTCAAAAGATATTTTTGGGAATTTGATAGAGAACATTCCAAGCCGTATTAAAAAAGTAATATCTAATATGGGTCTATGCGCAAAATGTTAATATTATGATTTACTTTAATTTTTATGAAAAAGTGCAAAACCGAGTACATGCGAGTTCTTTTGGTTTTTTACTTTTCATTCTTTGAAAAATTTTTACTCGTTCTTGTAATTATTGTTTATTTTTTAAGAATACAAGTATTTATATGGGGAACAAATTTGGTTTGTTTGGCTTTATTCGTTTGCCTGTTATGGGAGGCTAAAGTCAGTGATTGTGAGTATGTACTCACTTTTGCAGCCCACTGTATGTATACTAACGTATTATCATGGATATTGAAAATTTTGCGCTTAGAAATCGAATGATGTTAAGTCTAGATTCTAATTGTAATCTTTATTGTAGACAGTGTTTTTTAAAATTAAATTTATTATCGAAAACAATTCCAAGAATTTTTAAGTGTCCTACAGATTGAATTGTCGTGTTTTGAAAACTAAGATCATTGTTTCTTGAAGTGCAGCGATGTTTTCTGCAAATATGCAATATTTTACATTTGTTTGTCGAGTGTGTGGCACCCGACAAGTTTCCCCACTCCTGAATATCTTTGAGTATTATGTACAGTGTTGAGATAACGAGCTTTTTCGCCGACTTTGATTGTTCAATAATTGCACGAATTAATAATTTCCGAAACGTTATAAATTTTATTATAGGTATTTTGTGTGTTGAGGGTGGTCGAAGATGCCAGAGCCTTTTACAATAGTATTCGAGAGTGATACACTTGGATGAGGCAAGCGAGCCGATCTCGAGCCAAAGTAATAGATTGGGGACAAAAAGGGTCTGTTCTCCAACTATATCAAGCGGTAACTACTAGAGCAGGAGCAGCTGCTGACGGCGTAGCGACGGCATAGGAAAGAAAAGATAACAAGAGTGAGCATGGATAAAGACTAGGACGACTAGGATGATTAAATGAGAGCATGTTGCTGAGCGAGCATAGATAAAGCTACGCTTACGTTACGTTAGTTTAGTATAATGACCAAAATGGAAAGGAAAGTGAATTGATAGGCAATAGAACGATGGTACAAAATTTACACTCGGGCTTCGCCCGAACATACTCCCCCCGTGGAAGGATCCATGCCTTTCACCTCATCTCGTAGAGGCAATAGACATAGTTTTGCAAGTGCTCTTCGGCTAACACCTGTAGGCATCCTGATCAAGGCGACTCGAGATACGCCATCAGCTCCTGGCATGAGCTTGAGGATTCTCGCTAGTGGCCACTTCAGAGGAGGGAAGTTCTCGTCCTTAACAAGAACGACATCATTGACGTGAAGCTCAGGATTCCGGGTGCGCCACTTCGTTCTTTCTTGAAGACTGGTTAAATACGATTGGCGCCAGCGAGACCGAAAGATTTGCTGAAGCTGAACCAAGTCAAGCTCCAAGAAGGTTGTGAAGGGGGCGCCAACCAGAAAATGGCTGGGCGTGAGTACATCGAGATCTGCAGGGTTCTCTGAAAAAGGAAACAATGGCCTTAAATTAATGATTGCACAGATATTGTACGCGAGAGTGCGCAGCTCATCAAATCCAAGAAGCGAGGATCCAAGGGCACGTCGAAGATGATGTTTAGCAAGCTTGACTGACGCCACACAATCCTCCAAAATGTGGCGATCTAGGAGAAATGAAACGTCAATCGATGCAATCGTCGAGACAAGACAGCCAACTTGAAGCAAACCGAAGCCTTGATGTCCTTTCGCATTTCCAGGGCTCTTATTTCAGTAGATAGACGAGATTGCTGAGTAAGACGAAGAAGCAGTTCGATTCCCAAACGCAAGACCTGCAAGACGCTGCAAGACCTCCACAGTTATTCCAGACTTTCGACGATGAATGAATTTGCATACATACGCAAAAATTCGTTGCATTTTGGGGAAGGAACTTACAAATTTTGATTCTTCCACCAAATATCTTGACGCGCAGTTTGTAATTAGTATGGTTTTTCGTGCCTCCAAAACCGGCTCTGGAAGAGCAGGCGTACTTGGCCATTGATCCTTACTGGCTGTCATGTATGTAGATCCATACTTCCAAAGATGAGAATTGATGAGCTCAGCTGGTAATGATCCTCGAGAAAGCATATCGGCAGGGTTTAGATCAGTTGGCACGTGCAGCCAAGACATTCCAGATGTGAGTTCCTGAATAACAGAAAGTCTATTGTCGACAACTACATTCAAGTGTGATGGTTGATTCTTGACCCAAGCCAAAACGACTGTGGAGTGACACCAGCAATAATAAAAGCTATTGAAGTTCATCAAAGACACTTCATACATAAGCTAGGCGAGTAGCGCTGCACCACATAATTCCAACTTGGGTATTGTGATAGTCTTCAGTGGCGCTACACGAGATCTGGAAGATAGAAGATTTGCCTTGACTTCATTGTCGCCCTGCGAAACAGCGTAGATGCTTGCATCCATAAGCACTCATGCTGACATCACAAAATCCATGCATTTCAAGGTTGCTGCTTCGACGGAACGATAGGCGCGGGAAAGAAATTTGTTACATAGAGTCAAACTGCTGAAAAAGGTTGATCCAAGTTGTGCGTAAGGAGACTGGCAGACATTCATCCCAATGAAGCTTTTATTTCCACAGCTGCTGTAGATATATTTTTGCTTTGGTAATTACTGGCCCTATAAGTCCGAGTGGATCATAAAATCGTGCAATAGTTGACAATACAACTCGCTTAGTTGGTTTCGAAGGGAAGTCCCTTGGGACAGAATGAAAATAGTAGCTCATCCGAAGTGGGATTCCATGCTAAACCTAGCGTCTTGGTTACATCGCTGCCATCAGTAAATTTAACAAATGTTTCCCTATCTTCATGGGGTGTTTGATCGAGTACAGATGTATCGTTGGAACACCATTTCCTGATCTTGAAATTTCCTTTGGCTAAGAGTCCTGACACCTGGCGAATTATTTCCAGCACCTCATTTGTAGTATCTCCCCCCGTTAGCAAATCATCCACGTAAAAGTCCCGCAGCACAACTTCAGAGCCAATAGGATATGACGAACTCTCGTCTGCCGCTAGTTGGTGCATAGAACGGACGGCCAGAAATGCTGCTGGTTTCGTTCCATAGGTCACGATATCCAGCTTGAATTTTCTTAGCTCCTCGAGGGGTGAGTCACGCCAAAGTATGCACTGCAGAAAACTATCTTGGGGCGAGACACGGACGCATCTATACATTTTACAAATGGCACCAGTCAATGCTATACGAACGGTACGAAATCGAAGAAGAGTCGTAACTAACTTTGGCTGAATTGTTGGGCCTGACATCAATATATCGTTGAGGGAATATCCTGTAGATGTACAAGCGGATCCGTCGAAAACTACTCGGAGTTTTGTGGTGGTTTTGTCTTCTCTTAAGACGCAGTGATGAGGAAGAAAAAATTTGCAATTTTTAAGTGCGTCACCTTTGACAGGGGACATTTGATTCTAATCGACGTATTCATTTTGCGAACCAACTTGCGCTCTAGATTGAGGAATCTGCGATAGGCTTGTTGATAAGAATCTCCAAGAAGACTGTCACTCAGTTTTAAAGGCAATTGAACGCAGTACTCGCCACTTGGAAGCCGACCGCAATGTTTTTTGAAATGTTCCTCGCAAGCAATTTCCTCCTTTGTTGCTTCTGTAGCGGGACCGTGGCAGTTTTCCACTTCCCAAAACCTTCGCACTAGCTCATCCAAACCAACGGTAGGCGTTTGACTCAATTCCGTCGAACTAGAGGCAGCTAGGAGCACTGAGCTGTGGGAGTAATGACCTCCACCTGTGACAACCCAGCCGAGACGAGTTTTTTGTATTATAGGAAGTCCCCTCTCCAATTTGATCCGTCCAACGCATAAAATAGCGTAAAATAAGCTGGCTCCAATAAGTACATCGATGCGCTGAGATTTGTTAAAGTGTGGGTCAGCAAGGCTGATATTGGATGGCATTTCCCATTTGGATACATCAAATGAAGAAGCAGGCTGGTTTCCTGTAATACGTGGAGCAACGAGAGCTGTGAGACTCGTGAAGTAATCGGAAGTCCTGGATTGAATGACCAAATTAACTGAACCTTCCGTGTGAAATGCAGAATCAGCGCCGATACCCGATACTGATACCGACCCTTTGGCTCGTTTCAGCTGAAGCTTCTGAGCAAAGCGAGAGGTTATTAAATTAATCTGAGAGCCTGAATCCAGAAGAGCCCGGCAAGGAAGAAGATCACCAAATCGACTCTTTATCATAATGACTGTCGTGGCTAGAAGCACTACGTCTGAGCTAAGATTCTGAGCAGGAGGCGAGCATGGTGATGAAGCGGCAACAAGAAAACTTGAAAGATTGGGGCCTGAGCATGAGTTTGTCTTAATAGGAGACGTAGTAGTGTTTGCAGGTTCCGTGTTAACTGACGTAGGCAGCGGATTGTTGATATGTAAAAGGGTATGATGCTTTTCACCGCACGTGCGACAAGAGCCTGAACTGCAGGAGGTATTCCGATGTCCCTTCTTCAAACAGTTGAAGCAAACTCTAAGCTTCCTTGCCTCTCTAAGACGCAAAGATGGCGAAAGGTTTCCAAAGCGAGTGCAGCTGTAAATGTTATGCCCTTTACTGTCACAGAATACGCATTCCAATACGATTGTATTTGTAGCAACAAGACTGTGTTTTGAATGAGTGATTCGTTTATGTTTTCCAACCTGACTGCTATGGGTTTGAATCAACATAGCTTGATCCATGGTCTCTATGGCTTGACATCTCCTCTCCAAAAAAACCGAAAAATGGTCCCATGTTGGTATGACGTTAGGGGGCGACAGCTCCTCCCATTTGGTCCTGGTATCAGAGTCGAGATACTTGTATGTGGAGTGAACGATGATGCATCCCGCTATTTCCTCCATGGTACCCATCGACCTAAGCGCTCTCATGTGAGAAGGAAGCTTGTCCGATAAAGCATGTAGCTGTGTAGTTGACCCATTTTCAACCGTCTCATGCCTCCAAATCTCAGCGACGGGTGCCTGAAAGATTAAACGTTTATTATTGAAACGATTGTTTAAAATGTCCAATGCAATATCATAATTGCTCTGCGATACTACCAAAGAGCGAACAGCCTCCAGGGCAGGTCCATCCAAACATGAGCGCAGGTGCTGGAACTTCTCAATCTTTGATAGAAAGGTCTCCTGATCTATTACTGTGATAAACATCGAGTGAAAGTCTGCCCACTCAGTATAACCTTCACGGAAAGTGGAAAGTTTAATGTCAGGAATATGATATCGTGACCGTACATTTCCGGAGGCAGTAACGTTGAGCTCGGGTCGTATCGTTGAGTGATGCGGCATGTTCTGGGTAGTCCTGCGGAGTGCTGAGCGAATACGAACTTCGATTTCCATCGCCAAATCCTCAAAATTGTTGCTTAAGTCGCTGCCAATTTCGTTCACATCAAGCTCTTCTAAATTAGAATGAGTCACATTAAATGAGTCGGATACTTTTGTCCAAGAATTTTATTAATTGGGTTGTTTCATCACTCAATATCGTATCTCGAAGTGAAACGGCTTTTTTGTATATTGAGAGGGCCTTTCGTTTGTAAAAAGATACCCTGTTTTCCGGCAAGTCATTGAACTCATCCATTTTCTACAGGCAGCAGCTAGCAAAGTACAAAGAATAATCGAAGAACCAACCGTTTGATTTTTTTTGGTATGCAAGCGCAAGTGCAACGAACCCGAAGCCGCTAATGCACGTAGCTGTATTAGTACTTGTAAGCAAGCGCGCGACGAAATGGAAACTAACCGCTTCGCGTTCGAACAGTTATGTTTAGTGGATAATTTTCCCTTTTTATAATTGTTTAATTCCAAATTGTTATTGACGATCACGTCGGGGTCACCAAATGTTGAGACAACGCGCTTTTTCGCTGACTATAATTGTTTCAGAATTTCAGAAACTTTATAAATTTTATTATAGGTGATTTGTGTGTTGAGGGTGGCCAAAGATGCCAGAGCCTTTTACAATAGTATTAGAGAGTGATACACTTGGATGAGGCAAGCGAGCCGATCTCGAGCCAAAGTAATAGATTGATGACAAAAAAGGTCTGTTCTCCAACTATATCAAGCGGTAACTGCCAGAGCAGGCGCAGCTGCTGACGGCTTAGCGACTAGATGACTAAATGAGAGCATGTTGCTGAGCGAGCATAGATAAAGCTACGCTTACGTTACGTTAGTTTAGTATAATGACCAAAATGGAAAGGAAAGTGAATTGATAGGCAATAGAACGATGTTACAAAATTTACACTCGGCCTTCGCCCGAACATACAGCGTATGTGTTTTTTAACTTAGTGTAGAAGATTGCGTCGTCTGCATAAATTGTTAAACTAATGATTTTATGAATTAACGTTTTCGTTATGAATGAGTGTACTGTATACATTTTACTAGGTTTTATTTAATATATTTGATGATTATATAATATCGGTGATTAGTTATGTGTGAAAATCGGGGGGGTTGATGTACGGCGGTACAGCGATATGCGGGCGGTTGGTTATGAATCTATTTTCATACTAACCTCCACTCCACAAAATAAGTCGAGCCAAAAAGGAATTGAAAGATCATGCGATGCGACGGTCCAATGCAAAACGGTACACTTCGATGTAAGCGTGTGCAGCTGCGGGCTTTAGCTATATGTGTGAGAACGTTGCAGCTATGTTTTGGACACAAACAATAACAACACAGCATACACAGCGTAAAAATAGTTACTTAAGCGGTGCAATACAATCATTAGCATATGAATAGGGCAGTTGTAATATAAATGAACATTGAACAAAACTACGCGTCTAATTTCTCAACATACCGGCTTCCCTGAACGACTGTTCAGAACAAGGAAAGCACAGCCACTTTGGTAATAGTTCTCTTGTAAACTCCTCGGGCTGTTTTTACGGTGATCACTCGAACCCTCTCGTCTTGGCCACGGTTATGTTGTAGGACTCCTGCTGCCATTTCGTGCGACGTTGCAAGGAAGCTAGATATTCAAGACTCCAACGTTTGCAGAATCCTTGAACCTTGGCTTGCAAATTGTCTCCAATTAATGTTGACTTCTAACAAGGACGTCTCCGGCACCGACATGTGAGGTTGAACTGTAAGAAAATGAGCGTGGATAAGGGGATCAAAGCTTTGATCACTGGGCGTGCACAGTGGGCGAGAGTTGAGTAAACCTTCAATATGGGTTTAAATTGTTGAATATTCCTCGAAAGTGTCAACGCACTGCTACCAATTACTCAGCGTAAGTTAAGCTTGATAGATCGTACGCCGGTCTCCCAAATACCTCCAAAATGCGGGGCAGACGGCGGAATGCAGTGCCAGTTGATTTCCTGACTCGTTAGAAATTTAGCAATTTCTAATTTGTGCCAATTTATTTAGTTTTTTTATTTATTCATATATATATATTCCTAACGCGACAGTATTACTACTTTATGTTAATGCGCTAGTCACATGGAGTTCACATAGTTGTGTGCTTTTAAACAGAATGATTTTTTTTATTATAACATTTGTTCGCGATTTGATTTGATTTGATTTTAGTGGACTGAATTTATTTTGTTCTTGTCCAGTTCGATGTCTATTTGGTACTGAAAAATGCCGTCGCAGCGGCGGTAAGAATATGTGTGTATACAAATTTTCGTCTCTTCCATTCTCTTCTTGTTCTCGTTTGGCGATGGTTCTTCGCTTAGCGATGGACTTGTTATACGTTCCTCAACATCCCGGCCCCCCTGAAACAAAGTTTCGGAACGGGGCAATACCGCGATTTTAGTAATTGGTCGGGTTAATTCTCCAGATGCGGTCTTGAGCTTGACAGCTCGAACCAGTTCGTCCTTTCCTGGATAGGCTTCTATAACTCGTGCGATGTGCCATGAAGCCGGTGGGCTGTTGGACTCCTTAACAAGCACAACGTCTCCGATCGAGATATTAGGGATTGACGTGGTCCACTTTGGACGCTGTTGAAGAGTGGTCAGGTACTCCTGATGCCATTGTTTCCAGAAGCCTTGGTACATGGACGGGATACTCTGCCAGTACCCCAATCGACCCACAGTAATGTGACCCAAGTCAGCCTCCGGTATGGTGGTGAATGGTCGTCCAATTAAAAAGTGAGCCGGCGATAAATAGTTGACCTCAGTATCCGGTGTGTAGCATAGAGGACGTGAGTTGACCACTACGCTGACTTGCGCAAGTACGGTACGCATATGCTCAAATGTAAGCATGACCCGTAACCATACGGTTTACCGCGGTCGAACGGTATTTTCAGTCTTTTTCTAAAGGAATGTTCTTTACTTCATGATCTTCGACTAGTTAAGCCGGTGTTTTCACCGGGTCCGGACGGGGTGTTAGGTTGTGTACTCAGGTACTGCGCCGAGGCTCTGTGTGGACCCTTGCTTAAATTATTCACCCTGTCCATCGATTCTTCTTGCTTCCCCCCCATCTGGAAGGAATCGTTCATAATTCATCTCCATAAAAAAGGTGGCAAGTCTGCCGCAAAAAATTATAGAGGTATAGCAAAGTTATCCGCTATTCCCAAAATGTTTAAGAAGGTATTAACTACGCACTTGCAACATCTTTTCAAGTCACTTATGTAGGCCGTCTAACCCGGGAATTGTAGTGACCAATATCGGTGCGTGAGTGAACTGTCTAGGTATAAAAATACAAGCCCGGCGATTTGATATAACTCTTTTTTATTAGCTGCGCGTCCGTCTCTCACAATCGCCATTTACAAAGTGCACTTACTCTATTATCGATGTTTCTTATCCGATATTTCACTATTGGTATTTCCCGCCGAGTGTATCGATGGTGCGGTAAATACCAATGCGCGCTGTATGCTATTTTAAATACTAGTTGAATGCCTCACTAATTATTACCTTGCTACAATTCGGCCATCCTGACCGGAGTGCTCCTGAACTCCTTACATTTAAGTTAGTTTCTAGATAGGTTGATTTATTACAGTTGGGTGTGGTTTACTCTTAACATTCTCAGTTTACGTATTACAATCATTTTCTTCATTTTGATTCCCTGTGACATTTGCATTATTACCATTTTCAATCCACGGCTTCATATTTGCCACCGCCCAAACTCCTTTATACGGGATCCTTGATTGTTGAAACCCCTCTACATCTTCTAGCAAATACCTATCATTTTTTAACACCTTTGATATCTTATAAGGTCCTTTGAACTTCGGGATAAGCTTTTTAGACACCCCTATATGAGTGTCGAAATTTCTCACCATAACTAGATCATTGTCTACGTACACGTGTGGCCCCCTTCGCTTTGAATCTGCTGCTTGTTTGTGAATCTTTGAAACACCGCCGATGCATTTCGTAACCCGAACGGCATCCTCAACCATTCGTATTGTCCCATGGGGGTCGTGAACGATGTGTATTTAACTGAATCTTTATGCATAAATACGTGGAAGTATCCATTCTTCAGGTCTAACTTGGTGAAAAGTCTTTTCCCTGACAGTTTATCTAGTAGGTCGTCTATAAGAGGTGTTGGGTAATTGTCCTTTATCATTCCTTTATTAAGTGTGCGATAATCGACGCACCGTCTCAACTCTCCCGAATTCTTTTTTTACCAGTACTATAGGCGAAACGTATTCTGACTCACTGGTTCTGATGTAACCTTTTTCTGTGTAATCGTCTATCATTTTCTGTACTTGGGCTTTTTCGCTATACGACAGTCTTCTAGGTGGGCAATGAAACGGTTTTTCGTGTTCGAAATTCAACTTCATTTCCCACTTGGTTTGTGGTAAGTTTGGTCTTTCTGCGTTACATACGCTGTCCTAAACATGTATTTAAGTCGTCCTGCGAGTTCTTGGCTACAATCTGTCCCTACTTTCAACTCCCAATCGTTTTCTTTGTCTGGATACTGGCTTGGTAGTTCGTTGAAATTGGCTTTTACGCTCTCGCAGGTATCGCTGTCTTCCAGACACTCAACCATTGCAGAACACTCATTTTCTACCTTGCCTTCACTTTCTACTTCATGCTCGTTCTCTTTACCACCCTCATCTTTTACTTCACAATCATATTCTCCTAAACGCTCATTCTCTATTCCACACTCATTTTTTTCTAAACACTCATTTTTTATTTCACACTCATTTTCTTCTAAACACTCATTTTCTCCTAAACACTCATTTTTTATTTCACACTCATTTTCTTCTAAACACTCATTTTCTCCTAAACACTCATTTTTTATTTCACACTCGTTTTTCGTCTCACTCTCCTTCTCCTTGCAAATGTCACTTACAATTTTAAATTTGGCGATGGCCTTAAACTGCGCGATCCAAGTTGTGACGTCATCGTTGTTTCCAGAAATGTTGCCATGATATGTTGGCAACACGTCTTTGGCGGCATTTAGCAACATGACGCCAGCGTCATTGTTGGCGGCTGGTGTTGTGTTCTCTCCTCTCCCTTCCTTCTACCTCTCGCTCTGCAGCTTCAGCAGCTCGACTTGCAATTTTAACATTTCAACTTCTGCTCGATATTCGCCGTGGTTGTTGTTGTGCCCAGGCGCTTGCGGTGCTTTTTCGTTCTTCTCTTTGCGTTCGCTCTTCGTCGAGTCTTGATCTGCGGCTGCCTCATCTTCCCTCTCGTTCTCGCATGTTTCGGCTGCCGGTGGTCCCTGTCCCCGCAGCACTACTGGTATTTCGTTAAGTCTTTGCTTCCACCTTTTGGTAGATTGAGGGACTCCAGCCATCCGCGCAGCTGGGCGGCCGAGAACCCCTCCGTGCCGACCAAGTCCGACATGTTTTGTTTTTCAGCAATGGCGTCTTCGACGGACGAGAAAAGAAAAATTTTCGCTATTTTTCACTGCCGGCGGTTGATCCTATCCCACTTCTGAAATTGTAGGCCGTCTAACCCGGGAATTGTAGTGACCAATATCGGTGCGTGAGTGAACTGTCTAGGTATAAAAATACAAGCCCGGCGATTTGATATAACTCTTTTTTATTAGCTGCGCGTCCGTCTCTCACAATCGCCATTTACAAAGTGCACTTACTCTATTATCGATGTTTCTTATCCGATATCTCACTATTGGTATTTCCCGCCGAGTGTATCGATGGTGCGGTAAATACCAATGCGCGCTGTATGCTATTTTAAATACTAGTTGAATGCCTCACTAATTATTACCTTGCTACACTTATATCTTCCACTCAGCATGGATTTATAAGGCGGCGATCAACCACCACGAACTTGTTAGAGTTTACATCTTTCATTATTAAAGGCTTTCAAGGTAACTTACAGACGGATGTTATTTACACCGACTTTAGTAAAGCATTCGATTCCGTAAACCATTCCCTTTTAGCGCATAAACTACACCTTTTAGGGTTTCCGCCCAACCTCCTGAGATGGATTTCTAGCTATCTTTGTTCCAGGTCTCAAAGAATCCTCTTCAAACACTCCCTCTCTTTACCAGTAAAGGTTTCTTCGGGAGTACCACAGGGCAGCCATCTAGGCCCCTTATTCTTCACACTCTTTATTAATGACTTGCCTTCGGTATTAACATACTCTCGAGTACTTATGTATGCGGATGATGTTAAAATCTGTGTCCAGTACAAAGACATTTCATTTCATTCTCCCTTGCAATCCGATCTCAATAACTTTCAGTCATGGTGTTGTGCAAACTTGTTACACCTTAATGCCTCGAAATGCAAAGTTATGACATTTCATCGTTCTAGCCCCTTGTTGGCTCCCTATACCCTATTTGGTGGTTCTCTTGAGAGATTTACCCTGGTGGATGATCTGGGTGCTATGTTAGACCCCAAGTTAAAGTTTTCCGAACACATTTCTACCATGGTAAATAAGGCCATGGGCGTACTTGGGTTTATAAAGAGGTTGTCAAAGGAATTTGACGACCCCTATATAACAAAGAATCTCTAGACCTCGCTTGCTCGTCCGATCTTTAAATACGGCTCCTGTGTATGGTGCCCTCAGTACAAGTACACCAGCACCGTATAGAATCAGTACAGAAAAACTTTTTACTCTTTGCTCTGCGGGGCCTTAACTGGGATGCGGGTGTGAGACTCCCATCTTACTCTAGTAGACTGATATTAGTAAACCTCCTATCTTTAGTTAACCGTAGGAAAATTATTTTTGTGAATTTTATGCACAACTTGATCAGCGGTGACATAGACAGCCCTGATCTTTTGAGCCGCATAAACTTCACGATTCCTATTAGACTTACTAGAAATTTTATACCGTTGTTCCTTCCACTTTGTAGATCGAATTATTCCTAGCATGAACCGTTTAGGGTCTTTTGCTCAGATTATAATTCCCTCTACTATATTATATCCACCACTAATAATTAAACACACCTTTCTAGTAATTAGTAATTGAAGTGGTATTGTATTTTGAATGCATGACCAGTTCTCTCAGTAACTTGAATGCTAATTTTCCTCGAATATTAGTCTAACAGCTATCTTTCCTGCATGCTCGCGTAACAGCCTTCTGCTGGTTTCAGACGGGTCACTTGACGGTGTAGTAATTGCAAGATGCAAGATGCAGTTATTGTATGTCAACGTCCAGAAATTAAATTCAAGTAGCTCGGCTGTCTGGCATAGATTATTCGATGAAAAAAAAAATTGTTCTGTACTCTATCCATGTCTTTAAATCCATGTTGTTAAGCCATTAAGCGTTTTTAACAACTGTTGCAATTTGAAGTTAATGAAAGTCGAAAGGCTGTTTATAATTAACAATTTATTTGCATATGTAAACCAACTTATCGCTTATGTACATATGGGGATGATTGGGGCGAACGATTGATGCGAGAATGTTAGTCTAATAGCTGCGACGATTAGCTCAAGACTGCCCATGCAAGGGCTGACTGGCCAAATTGCCGGGCCCTATGCAGCAAGCTTAGACGCGAGCGAGAGCGTATGATAGCCCGAGAGCGTTAGAGCTGCTCGGGGACGCTGTTAAGCCGAGTCCGAGTGCGCTGCATGCGCATATGCGGTAGCAAATGATCTTTGCAGTGGTGCATTGGAAACGACAACACCAAAATGCATTTCCTTTGGGCCGCACCACTGGCAATAATTTAAAATATTTAAGCTGCTTGACCCGACATACTCCCCCCGTTGGAAGCCTGACTTTCAACAGCATCTTTAAGGGGCAGCAGGCACAGCCTGTTGACGGCACGCTTGGTGATTCCAGATGACGTCTTCAGCACAGCAACTCGGGAAACGCCATCTCGTCCAGGCAAAAGCTCGACCACTCTCGCCAGTGGCCACTTCATGGGAGGAAGATTCTCATCCTTGAAAAGAACCAAATCTGCGACTGCTAAACTAGGCTTCGCAGCGCGCCACTTTGAGCGCTGCTGCAGTGACGTTATGTACTCCTCCTTCCACCGGGACCAAAAGAGCTGCTGCAGGTACGAAACGCGCTGCCAGCCGTCCAGGCGATCGAAGTTTAGCTGCGTGACGTCAGGCTCAGCGAACGAAGCAGGAGGGCCACCATTCAAGAAATGCGCTGGAGTTAGAACATCTAGATCGGCAGGTCTCTCTGAAATTGAATCTAAAGGTCTTGAATTAATCACTGCCGTGATGTGGCACAACAGCGTCCGCAGCTCGTCAAATCCAAGAACCGAGTACTTGGCCGTCTTCACTGCAGCCTCCCATAGACCACCAAAATGAGGGGAGCGAGGAAGAATGAAATGCCAGTCTATAGCCTCGACCAAGCAAAAATCCAGCAGCGCCTTCTGATGGTCATCGCTGAGGACCAGGCGCCTTAATTCCATCATCTCATTCTTAGCGCCGACAAAATTGGTTGCGTTGTCTGACCAAATTTGCCGTGGCTTCCGCCTGGAACATATGAAGCGCTTTAGTCCATGTAGAAAAGCAACTGTGGATAAGTCCTTTATAAGCTCCAGATGAACAGCCTTGGTAGCGAAACAAATGAAGACGCAGACGTAGCACTTGATTGGAGCCTTGTTGCGTGCCTCCGGTTTGTAGAAAAACGGCCCACAGAAGTCCACGCCTGTGATTTCAAAGGCATGAGAACCATCGAGCCGCTCCTTTGGAAGATCCGCCATAATATGCTCCAATACCCTGGGCTTCAGACGAAAGCATCTTACGCACTTGTTTACTGCCTTGTTTACCGTCTTCCTCCCCCCAATAGGCCAATATTGGGATCGAATTAGTCCAAGCAAAGCTCGAGGACCAGCGTGCAAATTCCGCTCATGAAAATGGGAGATTATTGCAAGAGTCAGTGGATGGCTGCTGGGCAAGAAGATGGGCCATCAAAATCCAACGAAGAGTTTTTCAGTCGACCATCTACCCTGAGAAGTCCAAACTGATCCATGAATGGCGATAACGATGCGATTGAGCTCGATGAGGAGGCTGCTCCCCTTGCCCGCAGTGACTTCATGTCCTCCCATAGCTGAGTACGCTGGACTAGTCGTAGCAATACCTGGGTTCCATGTTCAATGTCTGAGACAGTGAGTCCGGGGCGCCGAATTCGGTTGCAAAACTTGTGAATGTATCTGAAAACGCGTTGCAAAGAAGCAAATGAATTCGCATACTTGGAATCAGCAATAATGTCCATGTAGGGCGATTTGACCAGAAGAGCCTTCCGACGAAGTTCAAGGGCTGGCTTATCAGGTAGCACAGTGGGTGGCCAGTCATCTGAGGAGCCGCAAAGAAATGGAGGACCATGAGCCCAAAGAGGTGACTCATTCAGCTCAGTCGGATGAGCCCCTCGAGACAGAATGTCGGCTGGGTTTAAAGCTGTGGGAACATAGCGCCATTCCAATTTTTCGGTCATTTCCTGAATCGTTGACACTCTATTTGCAACAAAAATATTAAATCTTGACGGCTCGTCCCGAATCCAAGAGAGCGCAACGGCAGAATCACACCAACAGTAACACCTTCCCTTGAATACATTTATTCCAGCTATCTCAGATATGAGCCTAGCCAGCAACTCCGCTCCACAAAGCTCCAACTTTGGTACTGTAAGTGTCTTCAAAGGAGCCACACGAGATTTGGCACAAAGTGAGTGACTGCTGGAATGCTGACCCTTGGACACCACATAAATGCATGCACCATAAGCCTCGATGCTGGCATCGCAAAATCCGTGAATTTCCAGCGTAGAGTCTGGAAGGAACACAAGCCGAGGAAATTCAAGTCGACGAATCTGACCAAACCCGGTGCATATTTCCTGCCACTCGGTGTTCAGGCTGGAAGGCTTTCATCCCAGGACAACTTCTCTTGGCACAAACGCTGGAGAAAGATTTTGGATTTAGTAATTACGGGACCAGCTAGTCCGAGAGGATCGTAGAATCGCGCAATGGATGACAAAACAGAGCGCCTGCAGGAATTCAAAGAAGATTGAAGGGCCGAGAACGAAAATAATAGTAGATCAGAAACCGGATCCCACGCAAGTCCTAAAGTTTTAGTCACATGGCTGCCATCGTCGAACTTCAAAAATGTTTCCTTGTCCTCTTCCGGAACTCCATCCAGCACAGCAGGGATGTTCAAACACCATTTCCTCAATCTGAACTGACCTCTAGACAAAATTCCAGTAGTTTGCTCCCGAATCCGGATAGCCTCCTCCTGCGAGCTGGCTCCAGATATCAAGTCATCCACGTAGAAGTCACGGCGAAGGATTTCAGCTCCATCTGGAAACGCCATCTGCTCGTCTATTGCCAACTGATGCATCGCTTGCACAGATAGATAGGAGGCAGGCTTCGTCCCATAAGTAACGGTGTCCAATTGAAACACACGCAAGTCTTCTTCCCTGGAGTTTCTCCACAGAATACACTGCAAGTTGCTATCCTCGGTCGAGACTCTTACACAACGATACATCTTACAGATATCTCCCGTAACCGCAACGTCGTATGACCGAAATCGAGCAAGAATCGAAACAGTTTGGGTTGGATTACGGGACCAGCCATTAAAACGTCATTCAGGGAATATCCAGATGAGGTTGAAGCGGATCCATCAAAAACGACGCGAAGCTTGGTCGTAGAACTATCTTCCTTCATGACGCAATGGTGAGGCAAAAAATATCGGCAGTTGCTGATTGACTGTGTAGGAACCTGAGACATATGGCCTAAATCAAGGTTCTCCTTTATAAATGCTGCATACTGAGATTTAACATCAGGGCGACGATCTAACTTTCTCTCAAGGGTCAGGAATCTACGAAGCGCTTGATTGTAAGATTCTCCAAGGAGATCCAAATTATATTTCGCTGGCAGCCGAACACAATAATCGCCTTTATGTAGTCGACGGAAATGCTGCACAAAGTGTGCTTCACAATCTAGCTCTTCTTTGGTAGACTTTATTATTGGTTCGATGCAATTTTCTACCTCCCAAAACCTTTGAAGAAGCACCTCAAGCCGATCCTCTGGACTATTATCCTCAGCAGCTACGGCCCGAGCGCGAGAGACCATCAACGAGGAACCTTTTAAACGCGAACAACTTCCAGACACGACCCATCCCAAGCGCGTTTGCTGAATTGAAGGCAATCCTGGCAGTAGCTTGACCTGACCAGCACACAGGAGCTCGAAAAACAGACTTGCGCCAATTAGCAGATCGACGCGCTGCGGCTTATAAAACTCCGGATCAGCTAGTGGTATGTTAGATGGAATGTTCCAGTTTTGAGTGTCAATTCCAAAGCTTGGCTGTCGATCGGTTATGCTAGAGGCTACAATGGCAGTGATGAGAGTTGAGTAATCCGATGAGCGAGAGTGCAGGCTAACGTTGACCGAAAATCCATCCGTGACGAAGCTAGAGTCGCCTATTCCCGAGACTGCAGTCGATGATTTAATTTTTCGAAGCTGAAGCTGATTCGCGAAACGAGAAGTTATTAGATGCAACTGGGAGCCGGAATCCAGCAACGCTCGACAGGGAACTAAAACTCCGGAACGATTTTTGACTAAGACCGTGGCCGTGGCAAGTAAAACAACACCATTCCTGAGATCTTGGGCAATAAGGGCAGACGAGGTAGCCGCTGAAGTAGAGGGCGCAGTGGTATGCTCAGACGGCGTAGACTCAGACAGTGCAGACTGAGATGGAGTATACGGCGCTGATTTCCCTTGGACTGCGGTATCTTCAGGGCTACCAAAATGAAGGAGGGTATGGTGTCTACCCCCGCAGGTACGACAGTTGCTCGAGGTGCACTGAAGTAATCGATGCCCTGTTCTGAGACAATTTATACATAACGAGAGCCGCTTGGCTTCTTTATGTCGATTTGTGGGGGACAGCGCTTTAAACTTCTGACAGTGTTGGACCTCGTGAACACCATCGTTGCACAGCGCGCAGCGTGCTACGGTTTGGTTCGTTGTAACCAATGTGGACATAGAATTATTATGCTTTCTACTTCTGGCCACCTGATTGCTCAACGCATAGCTTGCCATAGAAAAGTCCATCGTCTCCCATAATCTGCATCGCTGCTCCAAGAACGAGGCCATAGATTCCCACAACGGAATTAAGTTGGCGAATGCGGGGTCGTTGAATCGTTCCTCCCACTTCTCTTGGCTCGCTGGATCCAGTTTTCGGAGAAGCTCCTGCACGATGATGTATCCTGCGATCTGCTCAATGTGAATTGAATTTGTCTGAAAGCTCCCGAAGCATGACCACTGACCCAGGTTCCACAGCCTGAAGCGCCAAGATTTTATTGATGTGTGCCTGAAAAACCAATCGCCGATTATTGAATCTGTTTTCCAACAAATCTAATGCCACAGCATAATTGTCATCTGAGATTTCCAGCGACCGAACAGTCTCCAATGCCGAATCCCGCAGACAGGAACGCAAATGCTGGAGCTTTTCTATGTTTGTTAAGTCCGGATGGCTGTCGATGATGGTGGCAAACATTGAATAAAAGTCCGTCCAGTTCGCATACCCGCCGCTAAACGTCGGCAATTGTATAGGAGGCAGGGATGGTACTTGTCTACGGTGAGGTAGAAATTGCGAGCCGGCAAAATCAACCGTAGTGTTTCCTCCAGCCAATGTAGAATGAAACGGCATGCGGCCGCTACTCTTAGCCATTTCCCTCATAATCGCCGCCTTCAGTGAGCTTGCAAGTGACTCAAAAATGTCACACAAACCACTGTGAATTTCGCTTCGATCCAATTCCTCAAGCTCGCCGTGAAACGTCTCAAATTTGCCGATCAACTTCTCCACTTGCTCTTGCTTTACCACGAGCATGTAGTAGTCACAGTCCAACGACTCATTCTGCCAAGCGGTAGCTAACCTTTTCATTTTCTCGCATAATTCCGTTGACTTAAGCTTCAAAAAAGACACCCTGTTTTGCTCACTGGTCATTGGAATTTCGTTAGCAGCATTACTTTCCATGGTAGCGGCAGCGTTAGCAGAAAGACCAACGTCTCTAGCGGGAAGATGATCGCATAGAGTAACACGAGCAATAGACGACAAGAACCGAGCCCAGCAAGCGAACAGCTATGTACGAACTGTATATACAAAGGCGACCGGTGCAAGAAACGTTTCTTGCGGGAAGATGACCGAAAAGAGAAGCGCAAGCCAACAGCTAAGTGCACTACCGAATATGCAGGGGAGGTCGGTGTATATATGTATGGATAACTTATGTGGTCGATGACACTGGTTGAGATGGCAATTAGTTAAGATCTTTGAATGCTATATTAGTTTGTGATTGCACTGATGGATTATTTATTGCACAATCACGTCGGGGTCACCAAATGTTAAGCTATTAAGCGTTTTTAACAACTGTTGCAATTTGAAGTTAATGAAAGTCGAAAGGCTGTTTATAATTTTATTTATTTGCATATGTAAACCAACTTATCGCTTATGTACATATGGGGATGATTGGGGCGAACGATTGATGCGAGAATGTTAGTCTAATAGCTGCGACGATTAGCTCAAGACTGCCCATGCAAGGGCTGACGGGCCAAATTGCCGGGCCCTATGCAGCAAGCTTAGACGCGAGCGAGAGCGTATGATAGCCCGAGAGCGTTAGAGCTGCTCGGGGACGCTGTTAAGCCGAGTCCGAGAGATTGCGACATAAGGAGACGAAAGAATTCCGCTGCATGCGCATATGCGGTAGCAAATGATCTTTGCAGTGGGGGCATTGGAAACGACAACACCAAAATGCATTTCCTTTGGGCCGCACCACTGGCAATAATTTAAAATATTTAAGCTGCTTGACCCGACACATGTTGAATATTTGTTTTGCTAATTTTGAGATATGATCGGTTCTTCTCTTATCATATATGTAGCGGGCATTATTGTTAAATGTTACTTTTATTTTTTTTGAGATTCAGCGTCACAATTTCCAAATATTGCAATTCCATAGCATAAGGTGGGTGTCAAATATGTCTTAGCTATCATTGTTTGAGTATATCTGGTAAGAATTTTTGTGTTAGTCCGAGTTGTCTTAGCAGACTATATGTTCTACCAGTAGCTTTCACTACCTGGTTACTCCAAGAAAGCGTATTGTTAAATGTTAATCCTAAGTTTTCCACATGATCTATGTAATTAATTTGTTTTCCTTCGATTTCAAGTTTTGGATAGGCCATCGTATTTAGTTGCTTCTTGTATATAATTACACATTTACATTTATCTGGATTAAGTGCCAGACCATTACGCTTCGCCCAGCTACTCACATTGAGCAAATCACTGTTACACACACTTATACACTCATCAATTTTACTCAATGGACGACTAACATACATTTGGACGTCATCTGCATACATATGACTTTTACAACAGGACGTCTGGCAGGTCATTCACATATAATGAGAACAAAAGCGGCCCAAGAACTGAACCTTGAGGCACACCACGTGCAGTGCTCATCATTGAAGAAATTCTACTTCCACTTACCACTAGCTTTATATGTAGCTACCTTACTAAAATTGAAAAAGTTAACTAATTTACTTAATAAGATTTCGTGGTTAACCGTGTCAAATGCTTTACTGAAGTCAAGTAGTACTAATAGCGTCACATTTCCTTCATCTTGTGTTAATCTAATGTCTTCCGTTATATTTACTATTGCCGTAGTACAGCTTCTTTGTCTTCTGTAACCTGACTGTTTGTCACTTAGTAATGCATTGTTATCTAGAAAAGTTCGAATTTGTTGTGACAATTATTGTTCAAGAAATTTTGACAAAAACGATAGAATTGATATAGGTCTATATTCATTTTTTCCTTTAGGGACCGGGGTTATGTTCGCAAGCTTCCATGTACTTGGAAATATTGATTTTGTTAAGACAGTATTGCACATATAAGTCACATGTGGTAATATTTTCGGAAGTAAGATTTTTAGAAATTTTGGATGTATTTCATCCAGTCCGATTGCATTTGACTTAATTTTAAGCACAGATTTAAGGACATCACACTGACTGGCACACATGAAGCTAAAGTTATTATCACAGGAACTATTCGGTGTATTGTCAAGATAATGATTATACGCTACTTCAGGTACCCCGTTTATCACAAATTTTCTATTTAATTCATCTATGTCTACATCAATTTTGGTGTTATTTGTCCTCTTCCCTATTCCCAAGTCTTTGAGCTCCCTCCATGTCCTTCTTTTTAATATTGCACTTTGAAACCTTACAGAATAAAAAGATTTTTTAGCTGCCAGTATTAATAGGTTGGTTTTTTTCTTTAAAGTTTTAAATTCTTGATACTGAACAGACGTTCTGTAGCGTTTCCATTTGTTATATGCTTTGTCCCTTAATGATATATTGTGTGCAATAAATTGATTAAACCATGGACTTTTCTTTGGTGCAATCTTTCATTTACGCAGCGGTACGAATTTCTCATAAAGTCTTGTTATGTGAGCTCGTAGTAGAATTACTTGGGAATTAACATTATCCATGTCAAATATTATATTCCAGTCATATGTATTAAATTCATCATTAAGTTTGGTAATGTTAATGCTCTTAAAATTTCGGTACCATATGTCGCCGTCAATCTTTTTAAAATTAAAATCATAAGTCAGGAAAAGTAGGTCGTGTCTGGAAAATATTGGGACAGATAACTGATTATATAGAAGGATTTTTTATTCTTTATCATTAACAAAAAATTCGTCGTTATCTTTCGTAGATCAGACGCGTTTTTGTTTTGCGCATATTTTCCCTTTGTTTTACATAAACAACCGGTGTTTTCTTAAATAAACATTAAATATCTTCCTAATCCACCTACTATCTGGAAATCTATTCTATTCCGCGAGTGCATGCCTTTTGATTTGTGTTTAATTATTATTTATTGAACCTAACATTTTTCGGCGTCGGCTTGTTGCGTTTGTGTTGTTGCCGTGAGTAAATTAAATTGCATTATTGCGTCTCTAGTCTTGTAGCTTTTGTTGTTTTATCACTCTCTCGCTATCACCTCAACTTCAATAACTGTTCTTTCTCTCTCACACTTTAATCTTTCTGAGCAAAAGCGCTCTCTACTCAGTACCGCTCGCTATAACCGCTCTCCACTCTGCTCTCATTTTTTACTTTGAGACTTTTTCCGCTTTAAGCGTTGTCTGGGAACCACTTGTGGGAGTCCCACCAAAACGACAAGTTTTTGTTTCACGGCTTGTTTCATCTAATGATGTAATTGCTTTTATTCAAAGCAAAATAAAAGCCGTGGGATTAAAGGTGGAGAAATTCAACTTCTCTTGTCTATGTCAGGGAGATAGCCTCGTTTAAGATAAGCATCTCCCCTACTCAACTTGACACCATTTGCTCCGCCAAATTTTGGCCGGAACATTTGGTGGTGAAGGAGTTTAAGCCTAAGAAAAAGAATAGGCTCCCCATATCTCTTACAAATCTTTCCAGTGTGCCACCCTCAACCTTAACTTCCTTTCTTGCTTCCACCTTTCCAAAAAACTAACTTCTCTTTTAGTAACCTATCAGAATTTTAGAGGCTTAGTAAGCTCATCATTTTTTTCCGGGATAGTATTGCATTTGCTTCCCACGTTATTGTGTTTACTGAAACCTGGTTAAAGCCGGACATTCTTAGTTCCGAGGTTTTGGCAGGTCGGTACACAACTTTTAGAAAGGACCGTTCGTCTCGACGTGCAGGAGGGGTTCTGATTGCAGTGGACTCTATCTTCACATCGGAACACTTCACAGTCCAGTCTCGGTCGAGAAGGCCACCTGGACGTGTCCGTTGCTTTCGTAAAGCCGAGTTTACGAAGCTTAATAATCTAATTAGGAATTTTGATTAATCCGCTTTGTACTTGTGCACTGATGTCATAAAAGGCACAAACATTTTGTACAATGCTCTTGGCACATTTTTTAATTCTTGTGTCTCGCTTTCTTTTCCGATTAGATCTAGGAAACGTTCTTAGTTCACCAAAAAGTTATCCAGTCTAAAAAGCTTAAAATCAGGACAATACAAAATTTCAAGAAGCTGGTTCTCCTACTTCTCTCTCTCTCGCTTTGTAATAGCGATCAAACTTTTCCGTTCTTAGTGCTCAATGCTATAAGAAATACCTATCTCGATGCAGGATACGTTTTTCTCAGGACCCTAAACAGTTTTACTGCTTCGTAAACAGTAAGCGTAGAATGTCCGCACACCCATCCTCGCTATCATTTTGTAATACGTCGGCAAATAATGATCAGGCAATTGCCGATCTTTTTGCCCAATTTTTCCAAACCACCTATTTTGAGGAAAGCTACTCTGGTCACCCGTACCCATACGGTTGAACGAGGTGGAACGGCATTTTCAGTCCCTTGTTAAATGAATGTTCCTTACTTCATGATCTTCGACTAGTTAAGACGTCATTTTCAGTCCCTTGTTATATGAATGTTCCTTACTTCATGATCTTCGACTAGTTAAGCCGGTGTTTTCACCGGGTCCAGACGGGGTTCCAGGTTATCTCTACATCTCTGCAAGTCCCTTATATCTCCAACTCAGCATGGATTTATAAAGCGGCTATCAACCACCACGAACTTGTTAGAACTTTCATTATTAAAGGCTTTCAAGGTAACTTACAGACGGATGGTTTTTACACCGACCTTAGTAAAGAATTCGATTCTGTAAACCATTCCCTTTTAGCGCATAAACTACACCTTTTAGGGTTTCCACCCAACCTCCTGAGATGGATTTCTAGCTATCTTTGTTCCAGGTCTCAAAGAGTCCTCTTCAAACACTCCCTCTCTTTACCATTAAAGGTTTCTTCGGGAGTACCACAGGGCAGCCATCTAGGCCCCTTACTCTTCACACTCTTTATTAATGACTTGCCTTCGGTATTAACATACTCTCGAGTACTTATGTATGCGGATGATGTTAAACTCTGTGTCCAGTATAAGGACATTTCATTTCATTCTCGCTTGCAATCCGATCTGAATAACTTTCAGTCATGGTGTTGTGCAAACTTGTTATACCTCAATGCCTCGAAATGCAAAGTTATGACATTTCATCGTTCTAGCCCCTTGTTGGCTCCCTATACCCTATTTGGTGGTTCTCTTGAGAGATTTACCCTGGTAAATGATCTGGGTGTTATGTTAGACCCCAAGGTAAATAAGGCCATGGGCGTGCTTGGGTTTATAAAGAGGTTGTCAAAGGAATTTGACGACCCCTATATAACAAAGAATCTCTAGACCTCGTTTGTTCGTCCGATCTTAGAATACGGCTCCTGTGTATGGTGCCCTCAGTACAAGTACACCAGCACCGTATAGAATCAGTACAGAAAAACTTTTTACTCTTTGGTCTGCGGCCTTAACTGGGATGCGGGTGTGAGACTCCCATCTTATTCTAGTAGACTGCTATTAGTAAACCTCCCATCCTTAGTTAACCGTAGAAAAATGCTTGGTGTGAATTTTATGCACAACTTGATCAGGGGTGACATAGACAGCCCTGATCTGCTGAGCCGCATAAACTTCACGATTCTTATTATACTTAGTATAAATTTTACACCGTTGTTCCTTCCACTTTGTAGATCGAATTATTCCTTGCATGAACCGTTTAGGGTCTTATGCTCAGATTATAATTCCCTCTACTATATTATATCCACCACTAATAATTAAACACACCTTTCTAGTAATTAGTAATTGAAGTGGTATTGTATTTTGAATGCATGCCCAGTTCTCTCAGTAACTTGAATGCTAATCTTCCTCGAATATTAGTCTTACAGCTATCTTTCCTGCATGCTCGCGTAACAGCCTTCTGCTGGTGTCACACGGGCCACTTGACGGTGTAGTAATTGCATCGCCTCTTGAAAGATGCAGTCATGGCATGTCAACATCCACAAAAAAAACGAGGGGGAACGTTGTGAGTTGCTGCGGAGACCGCAACTCTACATTTATACCCGATACTTAGTCAGTATGGCTCTCCTCCGGCAGACGCGCCGTGGATTGTGGATGCCACAGATTTTCGTTCTTTGTGGGGGCGGAAGAGGGTGGGGCGAAATTTTAAGGTAAACGTTTTATAGTGAGATCTAACAGGAGTGCGGATACAAAATTTGGTTGCTGTTGCCTTAATAGTTTCGGAGATTTGTGGATGCCCTAGATTTTCGTTATTTGCGTGGGCGAAAGGGGGTGTGACCAAATTTTGACACGAAACGGTCAAGGTCCGATATCACAGGAGTGTGGATACCAAATTTGGTTGCTCTGGATCTTATAGGTTCTGAGATCCTTGAACTCATATTTTGCAATTGGCAAAGCCGACCATTAAACCTGTGTGTTAGAGAGAGACAGAGCGAGGGAGAACGAAATTGTTTTCTTCATTCTGGCCATTCAAATTTTACGATCTGGTTTAGATATTGCATTCTACAATTCTACATTCTACATATAGCCATCCTCTACGATTTTGCGTTTTCAGTTTTTTCGTATCTTTGAAATTGTGGATGCCACAAATTTTCGGCTTTTGTGGGGGCCGAAGTGGGCGGGGCCAAGTTTGGAAATATACTTTTAACAGTGACATATCGCAGAAGAACGAATATAAAATTTCGTTGCGCTAGCTCTTATAGTCCTTGAGCACTAGGCACTGATAGGGACGGACAGACAGACAGGGCTCAATAGACTCGGCTATTGATGCTGATCAAGAATATATATACTTTATGGGGTCGGAAACGATTCCTTCTGGACGTTACACACATCCACTTTTACCACAAATCTAATATACCCCAATACTCATTTTGACTATCGGGTATAAGAACAAAAACAAAGGTCCATTAATGTGTTTGCAGTGTTTGAGAAATGTGTTGGTCTACCATTATTGACTAGATGCAAGTCTTACGATGCCATCGCTGACGTCATATGTCGTTCCTTCAGTATATTGCTGTTTAGATCCCCGATTATAATTACGCCAGTGTAGCTTACAGATAGGTCTGAAATTGCGTCATTTACTTGGTGGTAGATTGTATTGCGATGTGGACAGCCCAATAGTAATTTAAGAGAACTGTTTGAGGCCGATAATTCTATAAAAAGGTACTCTATTGCACTTTCTGGAGGGTGTTTGCATATTAATTACTAATTAATAATTAGGATTTGAGTTTCTTGTTTATGTATATAGCAACACCCCCACCATTTCTTTCCCGATCAGATAGGTATATATCAAATCCGGTACACAAAATGACATTATCACATAGGTGCGGCATGAACCACGTTTCCGAAACACAAGCTACATCAACGTTCGATTGTTCAAATATATGACAAATATTTATGCCATCTTTTTGTTGTGCCGGCGTACGAATCAATATCCTACTATTCGTTGGAAGTCTATTCATATTATGGACCATTTAAAGATACTAAATAGCATATTAGCAGCATTGGACAGACAAACAAAGATGGCGAACCAAGCTTTGCCAATCTTCGGTGTCCAACCTGCTGATGTCTTGATGGTAACTGGTCCAGCGTAATCCAATTCAGAATGTAGAAAGCAGCGAGAGGGCTGAACGCGAAAGGCGTATACTTCAATACTTCTGTCTCAACGTGTGGAATATAAGTTCGACTCCAACGTGTAGCGATGTGACGTGATGGTGTCTAGCTAGTAAAACAGCGACTGGTGATTCCTTTGGAAGAAGTATATTGTCATCAAATTGCCAATGCGTCTTCCTACGCACAGAATTCCTTGGTCGTCAACAAATGGAGTGTAGTGAATCAACTTGGGTTTTTGAGAAAGGGCTTGTCCAGTGCTCAGCTGTTTGTACTCCACTTGGAAGAACTCCATCTGGACATGTTTGATTACCCTAGAGCGGGCATATTGAAGCTCCCACGACGATTAAATCGATGACAGGCGGTCCTTATTATTGCATAGCTTATTGTCCGCAAGATATGACACCAGGAGAAAGCTTTGTTAATCATACAATCAATATTATTTCCTTAATCGGAATTATCTAGGGGCTTGACCTTTACTTCCATCCGCGCAGCGTCCTCAGTCGACATTGCGAACTTTGCCTTAGCAGGTGGCCAAGTGCGATGTGATTGGGAAAGCCACGGTGGTCCATTCCACCACAGTTTATGTTCACGAACACGAACTACTGGAAATAGGAATAGATAGAGCTTGCTTAACCAGAGTCGTAAATTTCGACAGAAGATGGGCTGAATTCAATTCGAGCCGTGGGATGGATATCGTTTAGATGGATGCAACAGTCGGCGATCAGTCTCACAACATAGTCATTATTGAGTCTCACGCGACTGTAGATGACAGCGGCGTATGCATGAGACGAAGAATCGGCGAATCCATGCAGCTCCGTTGCTTGACATGGCGAGGATAGGTAGGGAGGTATACGACAGCTTTCCTGAAGTTCTTCAGCTACAAACTGTTGCCACCGTGCGCATAGCTGCGCGGGTTGTTCTTCGGTCCATTCGACCGAGCTCAGCCAACTATCTTGAAAGAGAACCTTTAGAAATACAGTTGTGGGGGCAAGCAACCCCAATGGATCGTAGATTTTGGCAAGCTCAGACAGCAAAATCCGTTTTGTCAGAGCACTTGTGGCGTCAGGAATGGTCAACTAGGCCAGCTTGGCTAAAAAGCAAAATTAGTTAGTCTTCGAGTGCAATGAGATCGTCGATATTATCGCAACCAGTTGGAATATCATCCACATACGCGTTTCGTACAAACACCCAAGCAGCCCTCGGATACAAATCGGCATGATCTTGCGCGATCTACTTGAGAAGTCGCTGAACCATACGTCACGGTCAGCAGTCGGTAATGATCGAGTGTAACAGTGTCCTCCTTTCGCCAGACAATCCGTTCGTACTGCGTGTGATCTTCTGAAACCAGGATGCGTCTAAACATTTTTTTTAATGTCCGTACAAAACACATAGCGATGCTGACGGAAACGTAGACATACTCCAAGTAAGTCCCTTTGAATAGGCGGTCCGATGTATAGTCGTGAATTAAGTGAAGATCCATTGGAGTCCTCCCCAGAGCCATCGAATACAACTCGGCATTGCGTGGTGGTGCTATCTGGTTTATCTGCGTGGTTGGCTAAGTAATTGTGATTGACGGGATCATCTTCTACGGTATTTCTACTTCTACTTCCATTTGTCCTTATTGTATATAATCCTCCATAAAATCGACATACTGTTGTTTGAGAGCAGGAAATTTCCGAAATTTGCACTCGAAAGAAGAAAAGCGGTGTAGTGCTTGTGGCAGTGTGGACCCCATGGGAGGAGCAAAATCCTTTAACGGATAATGGACGATGTACACGCCATCGTTTTTCTAAGGGTGTGCATATGAACGAAGTGTTGCTCAGCGGGATCACTAGCATCAATGGTAGCGTTACTTGGTTGAACTCGTTCCATGTCTATGAACGATCGAACCAAAGTGTGTAGATCCTCGTGAGCGTGATGTGCTAGTGCGTGGTTGTGAGCATCACTACTGAGATGGTAGCTGCCTGTAATGATCCAATCCAAATTAGTATGAAGTGCAATAGGATATTCAGAACCAAACTCTTTGCGTTGTCCAGTGTATATGTTCCTAAGCTGATCAGCTCCTAAAATCAAGTCGACTTCGCCTGGTTTACCAAAGGTAGGGTCCGCTTAGGGTAGATCGGCTGGCGAAAATCCTCTAGCTGAGCCCTCCACGAGGGTGCCGGCTGGGCAATGGACACTGCATTACCCCGGACAAGGGTAATGCACTGTCGCTTGCTCTCTCCGGGGTAATGCAGTGTCTAGCTAAGGCTATGGTCCGGCGTCTTCCCGATTCAAAGTCGGGGGAACCGAACCAGGGCCATGGCTAGAGGTGCCTGGCGGTCAGGCCTAAAACGCTAGGGGGTGGTCCCCCCGAAAAATATTAGCCAGTATGGACCCTCGGGCCAAATATGGAGGCGAAGATAGATGAAGCACGGGTTGGGATGTCAGCCCAAACGTCGGTGGGAAGCGTGACTGCTACCACCGGCGTGCACGGGGAGGAGCAATCCTCTCTGCGTGTCGCCAGCGGTCACACCTCAGACTTGGCGGGAGCAGGCCAAGTCAGTTGTAAAGCTACTGCCACAACAACAACAACAAAAACAACTCACTCCGTAGCCTGAAAGTTGAGCCGCACAGATGCCGTAGTCGACACAGACACAGATCTGGAGAGCGTGCTCTCTCTAAGCAGGACGGAGGAAGAGAGCCTTCTCCGCTCGCCGGAACCAGGCACCAGCTCCCTACGTAGGGAAGGGCCGAAGCGTTCCAAGGAGGGGATAAAGGCCAAAGCACAATACAAAGCGGCCCTCAAGATCAAAAGCCGGCTGCAAGGTAAAGCAGACATCTCCCAGGAGGAGAAGGTCAAGCTAGCCTGGGCCGAGCAGCGAGTAGAGGAGGGCCGGCTACATTACGCTCAGATGCCACAGATGAGGGCGTCGAATGGCGAATATGCCAATAAGGTAGAGGAGATGATGGCCACCAAGAGGCAACGCTCGACTGAGAGTGCTATTAAAGACACTCCAGCGAGCAAGCGGCAACGCGGGCCCAAGAGTGCAGCCCCTCCACCGAAACTGGCCAATAAGCCATCGAAACCGAAAGCGAAGGCCAGCGATGTGACCAAACGCCATTTGATCGTGGCACTCATCGACTGGAGCGAGAAAAACGGCAAGATGTCAGCGGCACTGTGGAAGCTTGTGCACGCGCGTCTCGTCGACGCACTGTTTGCAAACATGGAGGAAGACCCCGCGGCCCCAATGCGCACGTTCGATGGTGCTGGGTGGCTAAATGGGGTGAAGATCCTAAAGTGCAACGACGATCCAACGTTAAGGTGGCTGACGCGTACGGTCTGCCAACTGGTGGCGATGAGGGAGGGGGCCAAGCTGAAGGTTGTGGACCGGGAGCTTATCCCGTCCAAGCCTAAGGCGAAGATACTCTTCCCCATCACAATCCAGGGGGACCGAGCGCTGAAGCTCCTTCAGCGGCAAAACGCGGACGTGCCAGCGACCGATTGGAGGATCCTACAAATTGGTAGCCCACTACCCAACGAGGGGGGCCAATGTGTGATCCTCCAAATAAACAAGGAGGCAGAGGATCTGCTGTATCCCAAGTTCGGGAAGATGGCGTGGGGCATGGGTAGCGTCTACCTGCGCCTCAAAAAGTGCCACCCTGAGGACAAGGTCCCGCATACCCTGCAGGTAGGCGAGGTGGAAAAGAACTTAGGTCTCGAGTCCATCGTGGAGGCCGCCCATGGTCTTGCGCTTGAGGACGAAGACGAGAAAGACGGTGACCTGACGCTAGTAGTCAACCCGTCGGATGCAAGTGAGCCAGCCACCCATGCTGAGTGTGCTGCAGCTCAACTCCTCATCGCCATGGAGGAAGGGCTCTAGTCCAGGGGCCCTGGATTGCGACAGGCAATTCAGTGGCCGGACTAAAGTCCTCAAATCACAACCTGTTCTACACAACATCGGTAAGCAGGAACAGAACCGTCGTACTCGTACGAAAGGGAATCCATGCTTACCTTATGTCTCATTACAACACGGATGACCTAACGGTTGTGATGCTGGAAAGTGAGGAAAAGCGCCTTCTGGTGGCTTCCTGCTACATGGCTCACGACAGACCCGCACCACCCGACGAACTCAGGAGCCTGGTGACAGAAGCCGGCACCAAAAACTATCAACTCGTCATCGGGACGGATGCCAATGCCCACCACAATGTGTGGGGAAGCACCGACATCAATGATAGAGTTGAGTCACTCTTAGACTTTATACTAGCAACTAATCTATATATAGCAAACGTCGGGGAGGAGCACACCTTCGTAGGTCCGACCTCATCCAACGTTCTAGACCTAACACTTGCAACGGGAAACAGTACTACGGTATCTAGCTGGAGGGTCCTTGAAAGACCCTCCTTCTCAGATCACAAGTACATTCAGTTTAAGTGCGACTTCAAACATTCTTCGAAGGTCATAGTCTATAGAAACCCCCAGAATACAAACTGGAAAAAGTTTAAAAAGACAGTTACTTCGAAGCTCGCGAGTCCGGGCACAGTGAAATCCGCGGAGGATATAGAGAAGTCCTTAAAGACCCTATCCAACGAGCTACTGAACGCCTACCATGCATCGTGCAAACCCTCGAGAACGAAGAGGAGGTCCAAGCCACTATGGTGAAACTGAGATCTCTCTCTCCAAAGGAACAACCTCAAGGAATTCTTCAAGATCGCCAAACAAGCGAACGAAGAGATTGTCAATGAGGAATACAGACTCCTACTCTGGAGATACAAGAAGGAAATACGTAAAGCACAACGGAACTCGTGGAGGACCTTCTGCTCCAACATCGAGAAAGTACCAGAAACCGCACGGCTACGGAAGCTGCTCTCTAAGCAGCCTACCATACAAAGCCAATTAAAGCTAGATGATGGACAGTGGACAGAGGGCAGTGACGAAGCCCTAACAGCACAAATGGAGGAACATTTAGCTGGTTGCACCAAGATCGCTGATGCCAAAGAGCACCAGGACCTAGCAACCGAGGAACAACACCCCCCAACAGATCTGTTAACCACTAAAGGAATCCACTGGGCAAAAGACTCCTTTGCGGGCACAAAAGCACCAGGACTTGACGGGGCATTCCCAGCCATGATGCAGGTGACCAAAGATGCGATTACCTCATGGCTCTCCGCAATATTCACAGCTTGTATAAGTACTGGCTATATCCCTATCCAATGGAGAACATCGAGAGTTGTCTTCCTCCCAAAGGCAGGAAAGTGCAGCCATGCGAGTCCCAAGGACTATAGACCGATAAGCCTTACCTCCTTTATATTAAAAACGCTAGAAAAGCTGCTGGACTTACACATCAGGAATGAGGTAGGGGGACTGATGTCAACCAACCAGCATGCCTATACCAAAGGGAAATCGGTGGAGACCGCACTATAGCAATAAGTAATTACCTGGTAGCGACTAATACACACCCAGCAATCAACCTGTGGATAAGGAACCTCCTAGGTTGCAGACGGGTGCAATTAGAGTGGGGCACCGCTTCCATGGTGAAAGAGGCACACAGAGGCACACCCCAGGGTGGAGTCCTGTCGCCCCGTGTGGAATCTGGTGGTCGACGACCTCATCAAGAGATACGAAAGGAAGGCCCCAATAATAACAGCTTATGTGGACGACATAAGCATACTTATTACGGGTGTTTGCCCATCGACCCTCAGCTCACTAATGGAACGAACACGCAGGGAGATACGCGAGTGGGCGGAAGAAGTAGGACTCAGTATCATCGCGGACAAGACGGACCTCATCCTCTTTACCAAGAGGTACAAGGTACCGATATGGACCCCCCCCGAAGATCAATCAAACTAGGCTAACCCCAAAAACACAAGTCAAATACCTGGGCACAGTACTGGATAGTAAACTGGCATGGAAACACAATGTACTGGAAAGGGTGAAGAAGGCCACCATTGCGCTTTATGCATCCAAGAAGATGCTCAGCAGCACATGGGGCCTGTCTCCGGCTCTGATGCATTGGATTTACATCTCGGTGGTGCGACCAACTCTGCTGTATGGAGTCTTAGTGTGGTGGCAAGCTACTGGAAAAAAAACGTATCATAAGCTTATGGAAAGGACTCAGCGACAGGCTTTGCTCTGTATTACAGGGGCGCTGAGGTCAACCCCAACAAAAGCACTCGAAACCCTACTCGGAATCGAACCCCTAGACATCCACGCCCGTCTGACTGCAGGAAAGGTAGCACAACGCCTCATCGCTTCAGGAAATATGTCGCCACAAGAATACGGGCATAGTTCAATTGGAAGGGAAATGAACAGATCAACTGATTACATGACCCCTCAAACATACCTCGACGTAAAAACAACTGCATCTTTGGGACCTGAAGACTGGAAAATCGGAAGAGACCAAACGGAGCACCTCAATATATATACGGACGGCTCCAAGATGGACGGAGGAGTAGGAGCGGGCCTATACTGTACAGACCCTGAGATAAGGCTGTCATATAAGCTACCGGACCATTGTAGAATATTCCAGGAAGAAGTTTTTGCCATAAGGAAAGCAGCAGAGGTCGCTCTTCTCTCTGAAAGAGCACACGATGCGGTCAACCTATTCGTCGACAGCCAAGCGGCGATAAGATCCATGCAGTCATCCGCAGTCAGTTCCAGAAATGTCTTGGCGAGCAGGGAGGCACTAGATACCCTTAGCACGACAAAGTCAGTGCGGATCTACTGGATTCCCAGCCACCAGGGCATTGAAGGGAACGAGACGGCGGACGTACTAGCTAAGGAAGGCGTCGGGCTGGCGAATACGAGAACCGAGAACGTGCCTGTCTCCCTCAGAACGCTACAAAGCGATCTAGAAAAGCAGGCCTGATCACAAACCGAAAGTAGGTTGAGGAGTACCACCACCTGCAGAACCTCGAAAATCATGTGCAAGGAACGCAATGACAAACTCAGCCACTACCTGCTGCACCTACTACGGAAGGACTGCAGATTATTAGTGGAAATATTAAAGGGACACTGCCTGACTGCGGCGCATGCAACAAAGCTAGGAATCACAAACAGAGACAGTTGTAGGAAATGTGACGAGCCTGGGGCAACCGAAACCCTAGAACATCTCATCTGCAACTGTCCTGCTCTCTTAAGGGCAAGGAGGAGATACCTGGGCGCCCCAGTGCTGGCATCACTGGAAGATGCCTCCAAGAGGACGCCACAGCAACTACTGGCCTATGCGAAAAATACCTCGATCCTCGAGGACTTCAAAACCCACTAAACACTGCCGCGACGGTTCATACCCCCCCCCTATCCGGACAACTAAGGGCCATACGGGCCTATGTGGGGCCCCTCTGATGGCCGTCCGGGTCAACCTAACCTTATCTAGGGTAGATCACGAATCTTTTTCCACATCGGTGTGTTAGAGTCGATCATCTGGGCTGGAATCGAGGAGGTTAAAGTGTTCATAATCAGACCTGTTACAACCACTGAAGCTGAGCTTGTGTGGGAGAGCAGCGTGAATGTGGCGCGACCTCTAGTAACCCCAGCAGGATTTGCGGCTAGGCCAACCACTGGTATACGAGCATGCGTGCGCGGCAATCTAATTTTTTGTTTTTTTTTTCTTGGCCCTGACTGCAATGACTGCGTCTTGCAAGAGGCGATACAGTTACTGCACCGTCAAGTGGCCCGTCTGAAACCAGCAGAAGGCTGTTACGCGAGCATGCAGGAAAGATAGCTGTAAGTCTAATATTCGAGGAAAATTAGCGCTAAAATTAATAAGAGAACTGCATTGAAAATACAAAATACAAATACCACTACAATTACTTATTACTAGAAGGGTGTGTAAGGATTAGTAATTTAATAAGGGGAAGAGAATTAGTGGTGGATATAATACAGTAGAGAGAATTATAATCTGAGCATAAGACCCTAAACGGTTCATGCAAGGAATAATTCGATCTACAAAGTGGAAGGGACAACGGTGTTAAATTTCTTCTAAGTCTAATAGGAATCGTGAAGTTTATGCGGCTCAGCAGATCAGGGCTGTCTATGTCACCCCTGATCAAGTTGTGCATAAAAATCACACCAAGCCTTTTTCTACGGTTAACTAAGGATGGGAGGTTATTAATAGCAGTCTACTAGAATAAGATGGGAATCTCACACCCGCATCCCAGTTAAGGCCCCGCAGAGCAAAGAGTAAAAGGTTTTTCTGTACGGACTCTATACGGCCCTGGTGTACTTTGTACTGAGGGCACCATACACAGGAGCCGTATTCTAAGATCGGAGGAACAAGCGAGGTCTAGAGATTCTTTGTTATATAGGGGTCGTCAAATTCCTTTGACAACCTCTTTATAAACCCAAGCACGCCCATGGCCTTATTTACCATGGTAGAAATGTGTTCGGAAAACTTTAACTTGGGGTCTAACATAACACCCAGATCATCCACCAGGGTAAATCTCTCAAGAGAACCACCAAATAGGGTATAGGGAGCCAACAAGGGGCTAGAACGATGAAATGTCATAACTTTGCATTTCGAGGCATTGAGGTATAACAAGTTTGCACAACACCATGACTGAAAGTTATTCAGATCGGTTTGCAAGCGAGAATGAAATGAAATGTCCTTATACTGGACACAGAGTTTAACATCATCCGCATACATAAGTACTCGAGAGTATGTTAATACCGAAGGCAAGTCATTAATAAAGAGTGTGAAGAGTAAGGGGCCTAGATGGCTGCCCTGTGGTACTCCCGAAGAAACCTTTACTGGTAAAGAGAGGGAGTGTTTGAAGAGGACTCTTTGAGACCTGGAACAAAGATAGCTAGAAATCCATCTCAGGGGGTTGCGCGGAAACCCTAAAAGGTGTAGTTTATGCGCTAAAAGGAAATGGTTTACAGAGTCGAATGCTTTACTAAAGTCGGTGTAAATAACATCCGTCTGTAATTTACTTTGAAAGCCTTTGATAATGAAAGACTTAAACTCTAACAAGTTCGTGGTGGTTGATCGCCGCCTTATAAATCCATGCTGAGTTGGAGATATAAGTGACTTGCAGAGATGTTGCAAGTGCGGAGCTAATACCTTCTCAAACATTTTGGGATTAGCGGATAACTTTACTATACCTCTATAATTGTTTTGCGTCAGACTTGCTACCTTTTTAATGGAGAGGAATTATAAACGATTCCTTCCAGATGGGGGGGAAGCAAGAATAATCGATGGACAGGGTGAATAATTTAAGCAAGGGTCCACACAGAGCCTCGGCGCAGTACCTGAGTACACAACCTGGAACCCCGTCTGGACCCCGTCGTCAGGTCATTTATGGTCACATTTTCTTTGCACGATTCACTGGAGGTTGCCCAAGCTTCTTTGCATTCAGCGCCTAGCTTTGAGAACAAGATATGGATCAGCCACACATCGCGGCTGTCGCAGTTCAGCGCATGTAGGCCACGTATACTTTCGTCGGCGGTGTCGACTATTTTACGCAACTCAGCGATGTTTGAACCCTTTGCGGTTGGCAACGAAAGAAAGTTTTTAATGAACGAACGAGCAATCAGTGATTTTTTGTTATAGCTATTTTTGAGCCTCTCCCATGCGTCCTGATAATTGGCATCCGAAATGGAAATATGTTTTATCAGAGACAACGCTTCACCATCCAGATAGGATTTCAAATAATGAAACTTTTGGCACTTAGAAAGACTACTATCCTTGTGGACTGAGCATAAGAACAAGTCACTAAACTGACACCAATCCTCGTATCTGCCCGAAAACGTCGGAATGCGTATTTTTTCGAAATGCAGCTCTGTGATTCCCGATGAGTCCCGAATCTTCCTCAGTAGTTGAGTTTGTCCTTAAAATAAGCGTTCCACAGTGTTTGAAAGCAGTAGATTTGAGTTGTCGTGCTCATTATCGTGACTGCTCTGGTCACGTATGGCTTCACTGAAAATACTATGCGCACTAAAGAACTTTCTCTCATATTCGGGGATATCCAAATGCAGATCCACATATTCATCTTCATCATTATATTGGACCAGTTCTTCAGAAAGCTCCATAAAGCGGTTGAAAGTGGTAACCAGTCGGTCCAACTTGAGCTGTAATATTTACACAGAAGTACATGACTGTACAAACTCTTGAGCCTCCGTAGCCACGCGAGTTATCTGGGATTTGCAGGCACCACGTTGCTGAACTAGACGGTGCACTAGGGCCTTTACTCATATATCACTCAATATATAAAATAAAATCAGACGCGTATGATCCGGCTCGAAGGACCAAAAATGTTGTATGGTTATGAATGAGTGGACTGTATAAATTTTACTAGGTTTTATTTAATATATTTGATGATTATCTAGTATCGGCGATTAGTTATGTGTTAATAGCGGGGGTTGATTTACGGCGGTACAGCGATATGCGGGCGGTTGGTTATGATTCTATTTTCCTACAATGTAACTTCCACTCCACAAAAGAAGTCGAGCCAAAAAGGAATTGAAAGATCATGTGATGCGACGGTCCAATGCAAAACGGTACACATCGATGTATGCGTGTGCAGCTGCGGGCTTTAGCTATACGTGTGAGAACGTTACAGATATGTATGTTATGAATACAAGCAATAACTACACAGCTATGTGCGCAAAAACACTTACTTAAGCGGCACAATACAATCATATGAATAGGGCAGTTGTAATATAAATGAACATTGAACTAAAACTACGCGGCTAATTTCTCAACAACTATTTTACTAAGTTTGTCGAAGGCAATTATAAACAGTTCGATGGAAAGAGGGGAACCTTGTGGGATGCCATTGTGAAGTGAAATTGGGAGAGGAAGAGTGTTGTTGACTCGAACTCTGAAGGAGCCGCGACACATAAAGGCCTTCACTGCATTAAAGGCCTTAGGAACCAACCCCCAAAGTGCAAGCTGATCAAGAAAATCTTTCAAAATCCGTGTTCAGTAAAGAAACGTGATTTTTGGAGGAAAGGGAAAGGGTCTGACGGGAAAGGTTGGATTTTCATGTTGTTGCTTGCGTTTAAATGCATCTTGGTTTGGGGATAGAAGATTGTTCCTGTCCAGATACCACATTAGTCTGCGTGCTAAAATTTTTTCAAAGAGTTTGCTTGAGCAAAACAGCAATGAGATAGGCCTAAAACTATCAATTATCAATTGACTGCTTTTTATTTGGCTTGGGAACAGAGACAACAGATGCCACTGACCAAGTGTGAGGATAGATCCCATTGTTATAGGATTGTTGTTATCACAGTTATAGATGTTAATGCGTCCCTGCTTAACAAGTTTAGGTACATTTTTTAGAATTGGTGTATAGTGGGTGTATATTCCATAGCAAGGCTGTCACTTTTCCGGAGCAAGTAGTCTACAGAGAAGTTGTGGTCTTTGGAATAATTAGACCATTGGGTGGCTAGTATTTCTGCAATATTCTTGGATATGGTCAGGTTTAACGTTGAATAACAGGGGTGAAAAATTAGAAGAGTTTTTCTAATAAATTACCGAAAGCTTTGGGTGGCTGTAATTTAAATTATTTATTCGGCGGGGCGAAAAATTGATACGCTCGATCTAGTTCAAGGTTGGCGAACAACTATATTTTCTTCGCAATTCAAATCTCTTACTCTAGCTAACCTACGGTGGCAAAGTGGGGCGAATTCGCTAAGAGCGAGAGAGCGAGCTTTTATTGCGCTCCCGCTTTGCCCTAGCCTAACTTACACTAGACTTCATACTTTAAATCAATAACTAATAATCGCCGCCATGGATGGAAGGTCACACAACAAGGGGTTTAAGAGGAGGTCTAGGTATGCTAGTTAGAGTTTTGACGTAGAAGATAGTGGAAAATTTGGCTTGTGAAGTTGAAGTGATTGGCGCTTGAAGTTTTTCGCTTCTCTTTTGCCACAAGATTTAGGGTCGTTTGGCAGGCTTTAGGCTATGTTGTTCAGGCAATTATATAATTTATATTATTATTATATTATATATTATTCGGTTGATATATTGGATAAGTTGTATATTATGTTGTTCTGAATCTAGTTTCTTAAATATATTCCTTAAATGTTGTTTTGATAATTGTTTATGAAAATGTTTGATATTGATATGAATTTATTTTGAATATTTTTGAATCTAATTTATGTCTCCTTTTTAATATTTTGGTTGAGCTCTAAGGTTTTGTTAATGTTTGCATGGTCTTTATTCCCATCTTATCATCGGCATCCATCATCGGCATCCATGTTGCCAGAAACGATTTTCTCTATGCTACCTAATCCATTGATTAATCCTCTCTTTGCTCTGTTCTTATGTGGGTGTAAGGTGTTCAATTTTCCCAAAACCTGCTGTATCTTTTCATGTAACGTACGTTTCCGGTCGGAGAATTCCTTGTCATCAGGTAAGTAATCGTTTACTTTGATAATATTGTTCGCTGTTAATTCATAGTCGTTCAAATGGATGACATGGTTTATTGTTTTGAATGAATTTACTATTCTGTCTGGTCCCAAGTTGACTTTTATTGACTGCTGATCCTTATCCAAAATGTCGAGTAACAGTCGTTGTCCATTCCCTAGTGTTGGTCTGTAAAAGTTTAGTTTAAGTAGTAGCAAAGTATGGTTTGAGAATTTTAATGGTGTGCTCATGTATTTTTATTATCTTTTTCAATTTCCTTATTTTTTTGTTTATATATTTGCTGAACCGAGGGGGTAATTTGTTTCGCCTATTCTCTTTTCTAAATATTAAAATGCCCGTTGGTACGGCAGGGGGCTCTGTCTTAGATTCATCCACCCTTTCTGACCTTTTCTGAGTCTAATTTTCTATTTATAGCTGGACGACTGGATACAGTGTAGGTTGAAATTCGTTAAGTTTTGTCAAATATTCATGTTCGTTATTGTTGCTATGTATTTTTTTTTTTTGTCGAAAATATATGTTCGTCCGCTAAATAATTCGAAAGGTTAAGTTGGACTACTGTGGAGGGCGTTGTTGTAAGTGTCATCGAGAATTTCGTAGTGGTCTTAGGTCAATTTAAGTTACTTCCTTTTATTGGGGACTGTTCTAGAAATTTCTGTCAGTGTTGAGTGTAATCGCTTGACTGTTGAGTTGCTGCTTGATTGTTGGAAAGATGTCACATGCAACTCGATATTATATTGTTGAAGGAAGTCTTTAAAAACTGCGCCTGAAAATTCGGCACCACGGTCGAGGATTATTTTCTTAGGTTAGCCGAATTGGCTCATGAAAACTTTGAATGCTTTTGTGACGCTAACAGAGTTTCTGTTTGTCAATGGGTATGCTTGCGCAAATTTAGAGAATTTGTCAATGATTGTCAGATTGTAATTATTGTTAATTGTGTAAAAGATGTCTGTGTGAATGATGTCTAACGGTCTGAAAAGTGGTTCTTGTGGTTGCCTATCATACTTAAGGGTGAAGCATACTTTACAATCTCGAATTATTTGAGAAATTTCCTTTTTAATTGAGGTACATAGATTTCTCGCTTCAGGTGTTAGTTTGTTTCGTCGATTGCCCCGTGATTTTTGTTTTGGTGGTAAGTTTTAATCAAATCATTAGCTTTGTTTGGGTCTGTTGGTTCCGAAATGAAAATCAAGCACCTAAAAATTTTGTAAAGGTTGCTGTCATCAGTAGTGTCGATCAGCAAGGTTTTATTGGGTGCGAGCAAAGTTTTTAGGATAGTCGAGGTGCCAGAGCTCGCAGGTCTCCGAGGGACGACGGAACCAACCAACGTCATGAGGGACCAATTACCCATTAAACAACGGTACTACGCAAAGAACTCAGCCATGCGGTTAATCACCGACGATCAAGTCGATCAATTGATGGCGGTGGGTGTGATCGAACTATCCTGGAGCCTCCACAGCGCTCCAATCGTCCTCGTCGACTATCGGCAATTCAACGAGCACTTGATTCCGGTCGCCTTCTCGTTTTCTAGGATAAATTACAAACTGGAACGACCCCGAAACGCGCGTTTCATCTCGACGCTGGATTTGAAAAATGAATCTTGGCAGGTCTGGTCTATAGTAACGCCCTTCCTGTTACACTCCGCGGGGGCCACGTTTATACGGAGGACAACTGCCAAAAATGTACATGCAAGTACATGAAGGAAGCTGTTCAGAGGAAAACAATTAAAAATCTGGCTCCTACACTGTTCCCCACCTAACGCACTGATCGCTTCCCCGCTCACATACGTGAGGTGGCTCACCCTTTTCTCCCGTCGCCGAAGTCCAATTGTGTCCTGGCTCCTGCTGGTGCTCCTCGTGGCACTCGCTTTTGCCTTTCCGTGGCTCGACTGTTCCGCGCGGGAGGTCGGGAGTCACTCTCGAGTCTCGCTTGCGCTGGACCCTGCCAGGCTTCATTCTTTTCTTTTTCGGCAGCTTTTCTGCCGCTTCGCAGCTGACGGCCTCTGCTCGCGGGTGTATGGGCGTAGGGCCGTCTTGCTTTGGTGGCGTGGGTGGGAGAGCGATCGGCGGCTCTCTTCGTCTTCCCCTCTTTCGTGCCGTTTCTCTTTTCGTTTGTGTTTGGCGCTGCAGCTGTGTATGGCCGTTGGCTCTCTGGCTTCGGTGGCGTTGGTGTAAAAGCGATCCGCGGTTCTTTTCGTCTTCCTCTCTTTCGTGCTGTTTCTAATGGCGTTTGTGTTTGGCGCTGCTGCTGTGTTGAGGTAGGTTTATGGCTGGTGATGCTCTGGTTGGTTCTTGATACTGGTTCCGGTTTCGTGTTCTTTCTACCCTAAAGTAAGTAAAAGGCCTCATCGTTTTGTGGTTCTTTAATCTATTTCTTATTTGAATTGGGGAGGTATCTACAGGGGGAGGGTAAATAAAGATTCATGGCTTTGTCTGCTTGTGGGTCAAAATTATAATGAATATTTATAAAAAAAATCATAAGTTGTCCCTCCAGGGAATGGTTTCGCTACCCTGTTGTGAAGGTTGTGCCTTCATAATATTATATATTCTCGAATATTCAAAAGAGAACGAGCTTGTACTTTTTGACTGCTAAAACAAGATCTAAATACTCCGCTTCGAAAGCTCCTCTGCGATGCGCTGCACCTCAGCTTAGCTCTGATGTTTTCTATTTAGGGCCCCCCCCCTAACTATGCTGCATATCTAATTGGCCCGAGCGCCATAGAAGTTACCTTCCATTGATCTGTGCTGCCCAACCGCAATTGTTACAACGCACATGATGTTTTCTCAATTCCATTTGACAAAAGCTAATTATAGCATTTTTTCTGTCATTTAAATGGGTTCCAACGTACCGAAAAGTGACATCAAACTTAAAATTGATTTACTTAATAGTCTTCCAGGAATCTTTGAATATGCCAAAGAGTGGAACGTTTGTATACGAGTTTTTTGTCTAATAGTGTGGATGAATTGGATACAGTTCTATCAATACAGGTTTCTTTGATTTTATTAACTATTTCCCACTTCATTCCCTCTTCCGACCGTATTTTGGGCAGATGAGCAATTTTATATTTTAATACACTGCACGTGTAATTACACATTAGCTGAATCTTAGCTATTTATTGGTGGCATAAATATTAACCAATGGAATTTTAGGTGCTGGATACATAAAATATAGCAATATAGCAACCATTGTCCAAGCATCGCATTTTTCAACTTTGACCTCAAGTCGGCACCTCTAAGCGTTGTGGAATTGGGCTAAAACTGAACAACTCTTATGTATATATGCCCAAACTGTTGAATATAAGCATGTCTCTTCGTAAATGGGTTACATTATTTTCGTCTTTCTTTTCGAGAAAACATTGACCCCTGCAGCGGTAATGCTCATTGCCGCGCTCTGTACAAATTCATCTTCTGTGCATATATCATACGGTTCTCTTCAATTTCATGCTCAATACACTTTTCCTAAACTACTTGGCTTGATTTTGTACGCGAATTTTATTCCGTCAAGCGTTGTGATCGATCACTGATCTCTTGGTGGTGAATGATCTTGAGACTTTACAGGAAACGGTTTGCTGCCATCTTTAATTTGTACTTTTCTCGAACAATTCGTGCGTGAGAATCCTGCACGTAGCCAGAGGTATCGCTACTTGCTCCCTCTCCGATAAGAGAGGGATCGTAGTACCCTGCGTGGCTAGTTCGTCGGCGGCGTCATTCCCCTCGATGTCCCTGTGACCGTGGACCCATATAAGGAAGAGATCTAACTGCTCTGCGATCTCATGCAGAGACCTGTGGCAGTCATTTACAGTCGTTCAATTCGACGATAGTGATCCTAAGGCTTTAATAGCTGCTCGGCTGTTTGAGAATACATATTCTGAATGTGCGTGTGTAGAAGTAGTTTGGAGACGATAGAAATGGCTTCCTTGATGGCCACAACCTCCGCTTGGAACATACTACAGTGATCCGGGAGCCTGAAGCAATGACTGCTGTTTAGCTCGCATCAGAAGACCCCGACGAGGCCGTCTAACTTTGAGCCATCAGTGTAGAAGTAAACCGCATTTGCAGGTCCCGGTTCGCCCCTCTCCCAGTGCTCCCTAGGTGGGATTAATACCTGGAAATGCATCGAGAGGTGATTACTTGGGATACAATAATCAGTCCTCTCCGGTAACTTCGAGAGTTTGGCTTCTCTCATTCTTAGGGCGGAAAGTGTTGCTACCATCTTCCCCATGAGATCTACTGGAGGTCCAGCACGGTATCCATGGCCCCCCCTGGAGTGGTGCGTAGCCCGCTAGTTATGCATTGCTCTGTCATGCGTTGAACTCTGCCCGGTCTGTTGAGGCAAGTTCTGTTGTCTAAGCCACCACTCCATAGAGCATGATTGGTCGTATGTCGGCGGTGTATAGCCATCGAACTATATACGGGGTCATATCCCATTTTAGTCCGATGGCTTTCCCGCATGCATAAAGGGCCACCTTGGCCTTCTTTACTCTATCCTCTATGCGCAGTTTCCAATCGAGCTATCTGTCGAGGATTAGTCCAAGATACTTTGTATTGTTGCTAAAGACTAGCGCTTCCCCACAGAGTTTTGGCGGAGTAAGTACTGGAACTCTGTACTGTTAGTGAAGAGCACAAGTTCCGGTTTGGACGTGTTGACTACCAACCTACATTTGTCTGCCCATCTCGACATCTTCGTGAGAGTACTTGTCATGCACTCACATAACGTCTACGGAAATTTACCGGAGAATGCTATGGCAACATCATCCGCATACGCCACTACGCGGCAGCCACCCCCTCTATCTCCCGTAGAATTTCGTTTACTGACACGATGCATAGGAGGGGTGAGAGGTCTCCTTCCTGCGGTGTGCCTCTGCTGACAAATCTGGTGAACGTAGACGTCTCCAGTGTTGCCTCAACCCTCCTTTATTGTAGCATCTGATCGATTAGGTTCACCGTCCGGGAGTCAACCCTCAGGTCCGCCAGTGCGCCCGTGATGGCGGTCGGAAGGAAGGCTACCAAGGTGTACTCCTTAAAGTTAAAGAGCGCTTCGATGATCGATGTGATCGAGTGTAGGGCCTTTCCGGTGGATCTTTCCTTCTGATAGGCATCCTGGGAGTCTGAGATCAGACTGCGTGGAATACTTGCCGTGAGATGCAGCCCCAGGAGCCGTTCCATCGCCTTCAGGAGGAAAGTCGATAAACTAATGGGTCTAAAATATGTTTGGGTTTACTGTCGACGTGAACGGACGACGTGATCAAAAATTTGTTGAAATTTAGAAAAAAAAATAATAACAATGGGAAAAAAAAAATAAAAGTTAAAAAAAAAAATCCCGCCCAGTTGCCCCCGACCCCATCCTGCACCCCTTCAAGGCACCGTTTTGCCCCATTGCGTGAACAGGATTTCTCAACTGTTGCCCAGACTGCGGCGAGGGAGATGCCCTTTGCTGATGATGTCCCGTCCACCTCACCTGCGGCTCGAGCAACTCAGGCTGAAACAACTCCCAAAAAACCACGAAAGCCTATGACAATAACCATCGCTGGGGAAAAGGCAATAACTATTACTACCATTGGGGATTCTCTGAGCCATCCGATCCCAGAGGAGGACTACGAATTCCGCACGGCACCCTCAGGGGACCTCTCCGAGGACAGGAACTTCAGGGTAAGGGGCAAAAAATCTTGCATCATCTACACCCAAGGATACCATCAACCAGGCATTTGAGAAGTTGGGAAATCGAGTGGTCAACCTGTACAACCCGAAGTCCAGGAGGAGTCCTTCCATCAGCGCTGATGGAGTCAGGCGGGAACCACCCAACCAAAACATCTGGTTTATTGACCTCGCCCAGGCCCCTAACACCAAGGAAGCTCTCAAGATCGATAGAGTCGGCAGACAACGGTTGCAAATGGAACTGCCCCGCAAAAACAATAGGGGGAGGCAGTGCTTCCGTTGCTTTGAATTCAACAACATGAAAGACTATTGTCTAAAGCGACCAGTGTGTGGCAGATGCGTCAAAGACCACTGGACAGGTAGCCATTTATCAAGCTGACAGGACGCTACAAGCGGCAACCTACACCTCGCTTTCCGCTACGGAACACTGACGGCTGGATGGCCAAGAATAGCAATGGACAGAGTGGAGGCTTTTGCGACGAACCTCGAAGAAAGATTCACACCGTTCCGGATGACATCTAGTAGAACAGCAATGATGGTCACTGAGATGCTGAATGAGACCCACCAGATGGAGCTCCCTGTGGCGCCAATCACTTTTCAAGAAATCTCGGAAGACATAAAGAATCTTAAGTCCAAGAAGGCCCCTGGCGACGAAAGGATTGGTAATATTGTGGCAAAGGCGCTACCAAACAGAGCGATTCTGCATCTTTTGCTAATCTCTAACGCGTCGCTATACTTTCCCAAAGCCTGGAGATGTGCCCACATAATCATCTTGCCAAAGCCAGGAAAGCCAACGGAAGACCTCAACAAACATAGACCAATTAGTTTTTTTTTCAAATTTTGGCAAAATGTTTGAGCGCTGCATCCTACGAAGGGTACTGGAGTCGCCGCTGGTCAAAACAGCCATGCCAGACTTCAGCACGGCACAACCGAACAACTGTACAAGGTAGTGGAACACATACTAGACGGCTTCCAAAACAAGCAGTACACTGTAGCTGCTTACCTGGATATTTCGCAGGCTTTCGACCGAGTGTGGCTACTCGCTAAAATCAAAGTGATGCTCAACCCTCAGCTGTATGCAGTTATCAAAAGCTTTCTGACGGAGAGGACCTTCCGTGTAGTCCAGGATGGGGTAGCTTCTTTGACCAAGACCATCAAGGCAGCGTGCTTGGGCCGACACTGTACTGCTTATTCACCCACGACATGCCACCTCTACGGTCCCCTCTACGGTCCGAAGGCAACCACGGCAGACCCTCAAGGGTTAGCTGTGTCTATGATCCCACAGACAATCTAGAGCAATACCTTAAGCTATTTTAAAACTGGGCCTGCAGATGGAACATCTCCATAAACCCCGATAAGTGTGTAATGGTGAGTGTGCAACGCACACTTTAAGAATGAGCTCTAGCCCTGGTGTCTTCTTTCTTGGAAAATTCGTGGAGCAGCGTAGGAATCATACATACCTCGGAGTTACACTGGATGCACGTTTAACTTTCGAATGTCACATCCGTAGCGTGAGGAGGAAGTTGATGGGTAAGGCCCAGAAAAAGTTTTGGCTACTTAAACAAAGCAACAAGCAGAGTTTAAAAATCAAAGTTATGATAAAAAAAAGCCATACGAGCACCTGCCTGGAAGTACGGCATTCAGGTGTAAGGGATTGCCGCCAAAACTAACCTTGCTAGGATCATGACGTTGCAGTGTAAATTTCTGCGTAGGATCTCCGGAGCTGAGTGGTATATCCGTAACCGGGACATTGCCGGGATCTTAACGTTCCACATGTTGGTGATGTTATCAACAATCAAGCGATGAACCATATGTGTAAGCTCAGAAACAGCCCTAATATACTGGCGAGATGTCTTGCAAGAACAAGATACCGGCGTAGGCTGACCAGAATACACCAAGTCGACCTGCCCAACAGGATGATCTAAGAGGACCTTTACCCTTGAAACCTGAACAGATAAGTGAACCAAATAATATCCCCCTCTCTGGTCTGATGAGCTCGTGAGGTGGCTCAAAGGGGGCCTAGCTGAGGCCACCGGACGGGTCGCAGGTTGCGGATAGCGAACGACCTACCTATATACAGGTCATATAGGTAGGTCAGCTGCGAATAATCGGACATCCCTAGGGAGAGTACCGAAAATAAGCAGCCCCGGACAGCCAGCGGGTGTTCGCGAAGTAGCAACACTGACGATGCGCTTGTGGTGCCGCCTCGTATAAGTAGCTCACACACTCCCCTATCCCTACACACTACCTACCCACATCCCAACCCTACACATTCAGCTCACACCGGGCTGGACTAAGAGTGTTATTCGACCCGTGCCGAGAGTCAGCCTGGCTGGGGGCGCGGTATATAAAACTAGCCCAGTCGTTAACGGAGAGCTCAGGGACTTGGCAGGCCCCTGTTCTAAGTATGCCTTATCCGGGCAACGTGGATCTCTGCCGGACGGACCGTACCCCTTCTCTGCAGCTCGTGGGAAAAGAATGGAAGATTTTAAAAACAAACAAAATGAGTCTGGCACTCCCCAAATGCCAACAGGGAGCAATCCCAAACAGGGGAAGGCAGCGGCCCAAAGGCCTGGGTGGTGAATTGGCTCCCAAAACCGATACCTTGGCAGAGTGGCTATGCAATCCTGCGGCTGCTCTGCCTGCTGGTAAAGTGGCGGGTGATGAGTCACCATCTACTAGTGTCCAAGCCAAATCTTTTACATATGCCGATAGAAGGAGTGCTGGCAATATACTCCGTCGGCAGAACACAAGCCAGATGTCCAGCCCGACGGACAAATTGATAAAGAAGGTTGAGTGGGCCTCGAAGGTGCTGCCGAACTTTGGCAAGGAAGCACTGAAGAAGGAAGCCCCTCAGCCAAAAAGGCAGCGCTCGCAAGAGACTCCGGGGCCGACACCGAAGCGCTCGAGAGTACTGCCTAACACATCATTCGCGCAGATTGCCAGAGAAAGGACGCTGATTGGCGTCCTGGACAAAGGCAGCGCGGACTCCCGGATCCCTAGGAACCAGTGGAAGTGGGTGGAAGCGGCACTGGCCGACCGCTGCTTCGACCTGCTGGAAAAGCAGCCTGGACCCCCCCCCCCCCCCCCCGTCTGCAAAGACATGGGCTGGTACCAGGGCTGCATAAAAATCGTAGCCTGTGAAGACGAGCGCTCCTTACAGCTGTACAAAGCAGCGGTAGCGCAAGTCGGGGAGGTCTACCCAGGGGCGAATCTCGTCGCTGTAGACTGGAGCGAAGTGCCCAGTAGACCAAGGGCGAGAGTCTGGGTGCCCGCCTCCATGAAGGAGCCGGAGCGCATCCTAAAAATGTTGCAAAGATGCAACCCCCACCTCCCAACAGCGGATTGGAAGGTGGTCAAAGTTGAGACGACACAGGGCCCCACAAACCAGGCGGTGATCGTCCTCAACAAAGAGTCGCTGGCCCCGATTGAGGCTGCCAAAGGCGAGCTCAATTTTGGGTTCAGCTCTGTGACCGTAAAGGTCTACAAGTCGGATGCGGCGGCCGGGGCACGCCCTGTCGACAAGCCAGTCGAGCAGGACGCTGCCTCGGAGATCGAAGCACCCGACGATCACACAGAGATAGACCCAGAGGGCTACTCCACCGATGGCACGCTGAGATGCGACTTCGAGGCGATGTGTTGCCACGAGGAAGTCGAGGACGATCCGGATGCCGACATTACAGTGGTGGAGAACACTAAGGGTGTCCTTGAGGCTCCTTCAGATCAATCTCCACCACTGTAAAGCAGCATCCGCTGCTCTTATACTCCGCCTCGAAGAGAGCGGAGCAGACGTATCCCTGATCCAGGAACCTTTGATAGTGGGAGACAAGGTTTGTGGACTATGGTCGAAGGAGTACAAGATAATTGTAGCTCAACATGAAGGTAAAACCCGCACCTGCATTCTCGCCAGAAAGCACCTTAATATCTTTCTGCTCCATAATTATAGCGATAGCGACAACACGGCGGCAAGCCTAGAGCTGAAAGGGACACATCTAAGGCTGATGTCGTCCTACATGGCCCATGAGGAAAACGATCCTCCCAACGACCTTGTTCGCAAACTAGCCAGCGACAGCGAGAGGTCGGACATAAACCTATTAATAGGTTGCGATGCCAACGCTCACCACACTCAATGGGGGAGCTCGAACACAAATGTAAGGGGTGAGTCACTTTTCAGCTTCATCCTTAACTCAAATCTATTTATTTGTAATCGGGGCAACGACCCCACTTTTATAATTAAAAATCGACAGGAGGTTATTGACATCACCTTAGTGTCTCGCAACCTGTTAGACATAGTCAAGAGTTGGCAAGTCCTTGATGACCACCCTTTCTCTGACCACAGATACATCGAGACCACACTATCCCTCGAGTGTCCGAAACCTAAGGACTATATTAATCCCAGGAAAGCCAACTGGGAAAAATATAGCTCAGCCCTGGAGGACTTACTCCCCTCCAAAGCACCATCATGCCCGGACACAAAAGACGACCTAGATCGCCTAGTGAACACGTTCACAGAAGCATGCAACAAAGCCTTCGCGGCAGCATGCCCCTATAGCAAACCTAGGGGGAAAAAGAAACCCCCCTGGTGGTCAAAACAAATAGACATCCTACGTAAAAGCTGCAGGACCCTCTTCAACAGGGCTAAAAGCGCGAACGAGGAGAGCCACTGGGCAGACTACAAAATCAGTCTGTCACTATATAAAAAGGAAACAAGGAAAGCAAAAAGTTTTGCTCGGAAATTGAGGAAACGTCAGAGGCCGCAAGGCTTCGCAAGATTCTCTCAAAAACTAACCCCTCGGTAGGGTATCTTAAAAGGCATGACGGCACGTGGACTAACTCCAGTGAGGAGCCTGCACATTCTACTAGACACGCATTTTCCAGGGTGCACAACCATCGAGACGGTACATCTTCCAGGAGAGGGACCGGTAACCTCGATGGATCACATCCTCACAAAACGTAACATAAGCTGGGCAATAAACAGCTTCAACCCGTTCAAATCGCACCACCCCAAATGATGCGCTAAATGCCATCCTATGCCTACAGAGCCTTGACCTCGCAGGAAAGGAACGGGCAGAAGCAGCAGCAATACGTCTAGGAGACTCAGATCAATGGGTGACACAGTGCATAGGTCACTCAGTCATATTAAATAATAGCAGTACCGTCCCCTCAAAAACAGACTACCAAGTTCCAAGAGAGTACAAAGTCACTCCCTTCGACACAATCATCCCTCACAGAGACGAATGGCTCGAGGGACTCCCAGGCCCAGATGGGGCCATAAACATCTTCACAGATGGATCAAAGCTGGACGACAGAGTCGGAGGGGGAATCTACTCTGAACAGCTAAACATAAGGCATTCCTTCAGACTCCCAGATCATTGCAGTGTCTTTCAAGCGGAAATCATAGCAATCAGGGAGGCTCTAGACTGCCTACAAGCGGCGGCCGTTACGGCAACCAAGCTAAACATTTATAGCGACCGCCAGGCTGCGATCAAATCGCTAAGCGCGATTTCCTCGAACTCGGCCACCGTGGCAGACTGCCGCAAATCTCTGCACGAGATGGCTCAGTAATTTTCTATTAGCCTGATTTGGGTCCCGGGCCACCGGGACATCGAGGGCAACTGTATAGCGGACGAGCTGGCCAGATCTGGCACTACAATCCCCCTTCTCCAAGACAAGGAGGATATCTGTATGCCAATGGCCACCTGTAAGCTCATTATAAGGGAGCAATACAAGCGACTAACAAACGATATGTGGCAAACAGTGCCATGATGTCGCACAACTCGGCAAACATGGCCGACCATGGACATGAAGCGCACCTCCGAGCTCCTCAAGTTAAGCAGGAAAAGGTGCAGCGTAGTCATACGTTCCCTCACGGGACACTGGCTAATAGGGACCCACGCTAACAGGCTGGGGGCCCCACATAACGATTTTTGTCGCAGCTGTAGAGACGAGGAAGAGGAGGAGACAGTGGAACATCTGTTCTGCTCCTGCCCAGCTCTCAGCAGAAGAAGGCTACAGCACCTGAGCTCAGCCTTTCTACACGACATCTCAGAGATGTCCAAACTATGTCCCAGGAGGATAGCGAACTTTGTGAGAACATCTGGATGGGATAATTGCTGACAGGAAGTCTCACAACGCAGGAAGGAATGATCCTATGCGGTATCACAACGGGCCGAAACCGGCCTAAGTGTGACGGGTTCCGAGCGAGCCCGGCAGCCGCCTCAACCTAACCTAACCTAATATCCCCCTCCAAATTCTTTGACCTTAATAACACTCATTCTTTTTTATTTTTATTTTTTTTGAAATCATTGTAATTTTTCCTGACTGTTGACTGTTGTATAAGTTGCTCCAAAAGTAATAGCAAACATCAATATATATTTAAAAAAAAAAAAAGTTTGCGAGGGCTTGCCTGCCTTGGGAATAAAAACGACTTTGGTCTAAAGCCAGGTATCAGGGATGCACCCGTGGGAGAAGATTCACTCGTAAATTATTTTGAGCCAATTAATGGCTTTTTGTCCCGGAGGAGAAAATTTAGTGATTCATCGCTGAACGTGGTCCAGGACTGGTCGGCGTTCTTCAGGTAGCCCAGATTAGGTGCTATCTTCGAGAGAACTCTCCGCAGGCGCAAGGCTTCTGAGTTGTTCTCGTTTTCGCTACAGAACTTTCGCCAAGAGGTGCGTTTGGCCTTCCTAAGTTCCTTATTGACATTCCTTACTGACAACCTCAGTGCTTCCCCACTGGTAGTGATGTGCGTTGGCGTCGCACCCCACAATTAGGCTGATGTCCTTGGCCGAACAGTCTGCGATTATAGCCCGGAGAGGCGCGTGTGGAGGGGGGTCAGGTTGATCATGTCCCATGTATGCGGAGCAGATCCTCAGTGAGCGCTTCTGGTCTTCAAGGCTAACTGCTGTGTTGTCTTCACTGCTGAAATTTGGGACCAAAAACAAGTGCAACTCTCTTTTTGCAAGTATGTAAGCACGAATTTTACCTGTGGTCTTAGCTTATAGTCTGGAGTCCTCAGACCAGAGACCCTGTTTCCGAGGATCCAGAGCTCCTGAATGAGGACTATGTCGGCTCCACTCTTGGCCAGACGGAGCAGTAGGGCAGCGCATGCTGCCTTACAATGATGGAAGTTTATTTGCAGGAGCGTCAGTGAAATTCCCGAGTCTCCGCTTCACCATTTTTGTCTCCAGGTTGCTGTCGGAGGACTCCAGTTCCCCCCAAACATCGTTTGGGCTAGGTCGCTCTCGTCGGACAGGTAGCCATCCAGGATGTCGCCCGACACTATGGACGCCGCATCCGACGCTGGGTTGGCCTGCGCACACGGGGCCTCTCCCTTCGGTATCCCAGGCAGCTCTAGGTCTGGCTCGACCTTCGCTTGCCTGCCCTTGCGGTCGGACTTGTAGGGGGTATGGTTATTTTCTTGTAATTATAATTAGCTCGTCCGTCCGTTTGGGCAAGGAGCTCTAGGGACCCCTCACTTAGGACGAGGATATCGAAGGGCAAAGGCGCCGACCGCAAAGGCAGGCAAGTGGAAGTCGAGTCAGAACTAGAGCTGCCTGAGATCCCAACGGGAGAGGCCCCGTGTGCGCAGACCAACCCAGCGCCGGATGTGGCGTCCATGGTGTCGGCGCATTATCTGGCGCATTTGCCCTTGGATATCCAGTTTCACCCCTGGGTAGACCTCCTCGAGGGCAACCACCGCTTTCATGTAGAGTGCCGCAGAGCGAGCGTCTTGGCAGGCGATGGCTTTCACCTTGCCTTGATGCAATCTTGCCCCTTCACACTTTGGCGGTGGTCCTCCATTCTCCTCCAGTTCTTGCAGGAACCGGCCCTCGAGCTCGTTTTTGACCAGCTGCCACTTGCCACAGACCCTGTCCAGGACGCCGATCAGGGTCTTGCCCCTCCCTACCTCAGCGAACGATCGGCTTGTGAGGTGGGTTTTCACTCGCTTGGCTTGCTGGGCTTGGCCTGGCAGACTCCCATGGGATCTTCTGTCCTGGTGCGCTTACCAGCCGCGATTACGCTCTGCTTAGCAGCCACCCCGGTATCCGATTCGCCCTTGGAGCCACCCGACTTGGAAGGACCCGATTGGCTTTTCGGGCTCCCCCTCGCTGCGGCTGCTGCTTGAAGACGGTGGACCGACTCAGTCTCCTTCCCCGTCTTCTTTGGACCTGGTTTACCAGTCGTTGATGTAGAGGGATTGGTTTGTCCCTCCGGCACTTTAAAAGGAGTACCGAGCTTCTTTGCGGTGTTTTTGTTTGAGATATTTAATTTTTTTGGTATTTTATTCCCACGAGTAGGCGGGAAGGGGTTGGTCACCCGAGGCATAGCCCGCTTGCCCCGAGAAGCCTAATTTAAACTGGAGGTCGGTTTCCAGAGTCCGCATATTAGCGACCGGGCAACCCCTGGCCATGCATGCCTCGGCATATAACAGTGTCACCTTGGATTGGGGTAATTTCACCAAGAGTTTTCTTCTATCCGCCCGACTACCATTCGCCAGCATCCTGGCAGAGACATGACCGTACCAGGACCTGCTTTCAGCCGCTCTCATGGGGAGAGTGTGGTCGCACTTCCACCGGTTTGTACAGTTAAGGCGGGTGACGGTTCACTCGCAACTCACCGTATACTAGGAGTGCAGGGTACAAACCGTCTCGGGTACAGCCCTAACCTGGAGCGGCTGCGCCTCATTCCGAGCTTACAGTTTTACAAGCCGCCATCCGTGTATCCCCCTGTAGCAAGCGATGGTTGACGGCTCAGATCAAATGTTGCTCTTACTTATGTTATTGCAAGCGCTCGTGTCGCGCATTGGAAATACATTTTCTTCGTATGGGGTCGAACGGGGCTCTAACTTGGTACGTCGAGCCAAAGCTTGGCTTTCGGTTGCATCCGCTTCGCGTGTCGTGCATTGGAACAAGGCTCGCGTCTTGTCAGGACAAATGTGATTCGTCGCTTGGTGTGAGTTTGCTCCCTGCACCTTGTCGGTTCGAGCTTCTTTCCTTCAAAAATGATCTCATCGAACGTAATACGCGAAGTTATGCGCGCTTAGTTTCAAACATTGTTATTTTTGAACGCAGCTAATAATTAAATATTCTCTTACTTACGTTTGCTCTATTAAATTTTACGTTTAGAAGTTTTTGCTCTTAAATTTAAATCAAAATGGCTGAAAAGGGTGGTGAGCAGAACGTGTAAAAGCAAAAAGCGTACGAAATTGTATAAAAAGGTGACGATATAATTAGAATGAGAATAAGCAATGACGCTTTAGTCCGAGGTCGGCACTTCGGAGAGGTCGGAGTCGGAAAAAAAATTGTTTGGTTATAAAGGCGTTGCACGTTTCCGCAGCGACCAATAGTTCCGCTCAACCACACGGAAATTTAGTTCCCGTGTACCATCCGCAAGCATGCGGATGTTAAACAGTTTAATTATTTGTTTGAAAATGTTATCATCTTGTTAAATAAGAGATATACATCCATACATATATGTTCAGTCACAAAATTATGCTTAAAAAATCCTTATGACATAGACCTATAGCTGGGTCAATTAGGTAGGTAGCGGCGGTTGCAAGGCTCGCTCGGAACCTGCCACCCTTAGGGCTCGCGCACACTGTAGCTGAAATCGGAGCTGAAAGCGGAGCTGATAGATTATTTATAAGCTCTGAAAAAAGAAACACACTGCACCGGTGCAAGTACGCACATTGCAGACTGAGCAGAAAGCTGAAAAAGCTGGCTGAAATCAGCTCAGCTTAGTTTGATCGATCAGTGTGTTTGTTTTTTCAGCAAGCTGATTGCTGATTTTGTTCAAGTGTATTGGTTCATAAGTTATCGAAAATGGGCGAAACATTGTTAAGCAAAATTACGGTTAACCCAGCGCAGGGTAATAAGCGGGATTATTAAAAATATTTGAATAATAGTTTTATTTCTATAATTTCTGGAAGGCGATAAATTGGGCAAAAAAGTTGTATTATTTATATTATTCATATGTCAATACTAAATATAATATATTATGTCCCCAAGTACAGTAAACGCTCGAAAGACATCACAATGTTTATTATTATACAAAATAAATAATAATTGAAAAATGTAATAATAATTCGTAAAATAAAAGTAATACGAAAACAAACTCAACGGAAATGTGATTATAATACACGGTATTTAAAAAAAAAATGAAGAAAACTTCCGTCTGGCTACTGTACGTGCTGTGAAGTAATAATTCATTAACAATATAATAATAATAATTATAATGATATTTATTGATGCCACTTAAGGAGATAGACAAAGGAAGGCAGTGGTTTTCAGCAATCAGATCAGCCGACAATGTACTCACCTGCAAGCTGATTCTGTCTGAAAAAAGCTCTCAGTTCAGCTGAGCTTTCAGCTCCGATTTCAGTTCCGCTTTCAGCTATAGTGTGCGCGAGCCCTTAGGCCGGTTTCGGCTCATTGTGATACCGCTTGGGATCATTCCCTTCCTGCAAAGTGAGACTCTGCGATGTCGGTTAGAGGGGCAGAGCCAAAGTGTTGTAGTCTTCTTCTGCTGAGAGCTGGACAGGAGCAGAACAGGTTTTCTACTGTCTCCTCCTCGTCCTCGTCTCTGCAGCTCCAGCAGAACTAATTATGTGGGGCATCCAGCCTGTTACCAACCCTAAGTAACTAGCACTATCGCTGAAGAAGAGCCTGTATCCATTTAGTATTGGGGGGTTAAGGGCCGGGACCTTGTATTTATTTGTGAATAACACAAGTTCCATTTTCGAGGGATTTAATCCCAATCCGCGCGATTCTGTCCATCCGGACAATCGAGAAAGCTTTTAGGTCGCAACGTCGCCCGCGTATGGCACTACTTTAAAGCCCCCCCCCTTCCAGGTCGCATAGAATCTTATTGACTGCCATGTTCCACAGAAATGGAGACAGGACTCCACCTTGCGGGGTGCCTCTGTGGACACACCTTGTCTGGGCGGACGATCTCATCCATGATGTCACCGTCTTGCATATGAGCAATTGATCAATGCGCATCACCAAGTGACGGTCCACCCCCAGGTCAGTCAGGGCTTCTGTAATAGCGCCCGGTACAACGTTGTCAAAGGCGCCCTCGATATCGAGAAACGCTATTAATGAGTATTCTTTGAGATGCAGAGATTCTTCTACACTCAATATTACTTCATGAAGTGCCGTTTCCGTGGATTTTCCTTTCCGGTAGGCATGCTGCGCACTTGAATACAGCTGAGGACTTTTGGTTGTCCAAAGTTGACACCCGATAAGTCCCTCAAAGATTTGAGTAGGAAAGAGGATAAACTGATTGGTCTAAAGTTTTTCGGGGTTGAGTATGGGGCTTTACCTGCTATATGGATGAAAACTATCCAAGGCCTAAGCCAAGCTTGTGGTATTGTACATACATATCTTCCTAAAGATACTTTTTAGCCAGTTGATGGCCGTATCCTCGGCCTTCTGAAGTTGGGTCCTGGGCCTAGTGATTTAAACGGATGGAAGCTGTTTACTGCCCAGCTTATGTTCCGTTTTGTAAGGATGTGGTCCATCAATTTTACCGGTCCCTGGGAGGTGTGTCGGCGCGGTGGTTGTACATCCGGGCAAATGAGTTCTTTTTAAGGTAACATACCGAAGGGGTAGTTTTTGAGAGAACCTTCCGGAGTTGTTTGTACACGGAGCGTTTTCCGCATTAATGTTAATTCACGGATGGGGGTGTGTTAGTTTTTTCTGCAAACGAATCAAAGTCTATACAAGAAAGAGAAAAGTCGATCGATCCAGTTGAGCATTAGGAAATAACTATTTATTACAACTCTTAGTGCTTGAGTACTGGGCATAAGAGAGAGTATACAGTGGGGAATTTAGTACAATCATGGTGAGAATAAATACAAAAAGTGAGCGTAGGCTCTCTATTTCACGAGGGTCATTTGAATACTTGTTCCTTAAAGGAGTTTGACCGAACATCCCGGCCCCGTTGAAAGGACTGCTTTCAAACCACCGGAAGAATTGCCAACTTGTGTATTGGCCTGCAACATGTTCCATTTGCAGTGCGGAGGTGCACCACCCGTACAAGTCCATCCTTCCCAAGCACAGTAGACGGCACTCGGCCTAGTTTCCAGCGTAGCGGTGGCAGGTTGTCCTCATGGATGATGACCAACGTGCCCTCGGTGAGGTTCGTTGAGGGTGCTGTCCACTTCGTGCGCGATCGAAATTCGTTGACGTAGTCAGCAGACCATTGCTTCCAAAACCGTTGCTTGACGGCCATAATCGCATCGTAGCGGTCCATACTTGACAGCTTGATATTCTCGAGGGACCTTTCAGGTAGTGATCGCAATGATTCGCCAACCAAGAGATGACCAGCCGTGAGAGTGCTATAGTCATTTGGGTCTGACGAAAGCGGCGATAGCGGGCGCGAGTTGAGGATCGATTCTATCTCGACGAAGCGCACCTCCGAGCTCCTCAAGTTAAGCAGGAAAAGGTGCAGCGTATTCATACGTTCCCTCACGGGACACTGGCTAATAGGGACCCACGCTAACAGGCTGGGGGCCCCACATAACGATTTTTGTCGCAGCTGTAGAGACGAGGAAGAGGAGGAGACAGTGGAACATCTGTTCTGCTCCTGCCCAGCTCTCAGCAGAAGAAGGCTACAGCACCTGAGCTCAGCCTTTCTACACGACATCTCAGAGATGTCCAAACTATGTCCCAGGAGGATAGCGAACTTTGTGAGAGCATCTGGATGGGATAATTGCTGACAGGAAGTCTCACAACGCAGGAAGGAATGATCCTATGCGGTATCACAACGGGCCGAAACCGGCCTAAGTGTGACGGGTTCCGAGCGAGCCCGGCAGCCGCCTCAACCTAACCTAACCTAATATCCCCCTCCAAATTCTTTGACCTTAATAACACTCATTCTTTTTTATTTTTATTTTTTTTGAAATCATTGTAATTTTTCCTGACTGTTGACTGTTGTATAAGTTGCTCCAAAAGTAATAGCAAACATCAATATATATTTAAAAAAAAAAAAAAGTTTGCGAGGGCTTGCCTGCCTTGGGAATAAAAACGACTTTGGTCTAAAGCCAGGTATCAGGGATGCACCCGTGGGAGAAGATTCACTCGTAAATTATTTTGAGCCAATTAATGGCTTTTTGTCCCGGAGGAGAAAATTTAGTGATTCATCGCTGAACGTGGTCCAGGACTGGTCGGCGTTCTTCAGGTAGCCCAGATTAGGTGCTATCTTCGAGAGAACTCTCCGCAGGCGCAAGGCTTCTGAGTTGTTCTCGTTTTCGCTACAGAACTTTCGCCAAGAGGTGCGTTTGGCCTTCCTAAGTTCCTTATTGACATTCCTTACTGACAACCTCAGTGCTTCCCCACTGGTAGTGATGTGCGTTGGCGTCGCACCCCACAATTAGGCCGATGTCCTTGGCCGAACAGTCTGCGATTATAGCCCGGAGAGGCGCGTGTGGAGGGGGGTCAGGTTGATCATGTCCCATGTATGCGGAGCAGATCATCAGTGAGCGCTTCTGGTCTTCAAGGCTAACTGCTGTGTTGTCTTCACTGCTGAAATTTGGGACCAAAAACAAGTGCAACTCTCTTTTTGCAAGTATGTAAGCACGAATTTTACCTGTGGTCTTAGCTTATAGTCTGGAGTCCTCAGACCAGAGACCCTGTTTCCGAGGATCCAGGGCTCCTGAATGAGGACTATGTCGGCTCCACTCTTGGCCAGACGGAGCAGTAGGGCAGCGCATGCTGCCTTACAATGATGGAAGTTTATTTGCAGGAGCGTCAGTGAAATTCCCGAGTCTCCGCTTCACCATTTTTGTCTCCAGGTTGCTGTCGGAGGACTCCAGTTCCCCCCAAACATCGTTTGGGCTAGGTCGCTCTCGTCGGACAGGTAGCCATCCAGGATGTCGCCCGACACTATGGACGCCGCATCCGACGCTGGGTTGGCCTGCGCACACGGGGCCTCTCCCTTCGGTATCCCAGGCAGCTCTAGGTCTGGCTCGACCTTCGCTTGCCTGCCCTTGCGGTCGGACTTGTAGGGGGTATGGTTATTTTCTTGTAATTATAATTAGCTCGTCCGTCCGTTTGGGCAAGGAGCTCTAGGGACCCCTCACTTAGGACGAGGATATCGAAGGGCAAAGGCGCCGACCGCAAAGGCAGGCAAGTGGAAGTCGAGTCAGAACTAGAGCTGCCTGAGATCCCAACGGGAGAGGCCCCGTGTGCGCAGACCAACCCAGCGCCGGATGTGGCGTCCATGGTGTCGGCGCATTATCTGGCGCATTTGCCCTTGGATATCCAGTTTCACCCCTGGGTAGACCTCCTCGAGGGCAACCACCGCTTTCATGTAGAGTGCCGCAGAGCGAGCGTCTTGGCAGGCGATGGCTTTCACCTTGCCTTGATGCAATCTTGCCCCTTCACACTTTGGCGGTGGTCCTCCATTCTCCTCCAGTTCTTGCAGGAACCGGCCCTCGAGCTCGTTTTTGACCAGCTGCCACTTGCCACAGACCCTGTCCAGGACGCCGATCAGGGTCTTGCCCCTCCCTACCTCAGCGAACGATCGGCTTGTGAGGTGGGTTTTCACTCGCTTGGCTTGCTGGGCTTGGCCTGGCAGACTCCCATGGGATCTTCTGTCCTGGTGCGCTTACCAGCCGCGATTACGCTCTGCTTAGCAGCCACCCCGGTATCCGATTCGCCCTTGGAGCCACCCGACTTGGAAGGACCCGATTGGCTTTTCGGGCTCCCCCTCGCTGCGGCTGCTGCTTGAAGACGGTGGACCGACTCAGTCTCCTTCCCCGTCTTCTTTGGACCTGGTTTACCAGTCGTTGATGTAGAGGGATTGGTTTGTCCCTCCGGCACTTTAAAAGGAGTACCGAGCTTCTTTGCGGTGTTTTTGTTTGAGATATTTAATTTTTTTGGTATTTTATTCCCACGAGTAGGCGGGAAGGGGTTGGTCACCCGAGGCATAGCCCGCTTGCCCCGAGAAGCCTAATTTAAACTGGAGGTCGGTTTCCAGAGTCCGCATATTAGCGACCGGGCAACCCCTGGCCATGCATGCCTCGGCATATAACAGTGTCACCTTGGATTGGGGTAATTTCACCAAGAGTTTTCTTCTATCCGCCCGACTACCATTCGCCAGCATCCTGGCAGAAACATGACCGTACCAGGACCTGTTTTCAGCCGCTCTCATGGGGAGAGTGTGGTCGCACTTCCACCGGTTTGTACAGTTAAGGCGGGTGACGGTTCACTCGCAACTCACCGTATACTAGGAGTGCAGGGTACAAACCGTCTCGGGTACAGCCCTAACCTGGAGCGGCTGCGCCTCATTCCGAGCTTACAGTTTTACAAGCCGCCATCCGTGTATCCCCCTGTAGCAAGCGATGGTTGACGGCTCAGATCAAATGTTGCTCTTACTTATGTTATTGCAAGCGCTCGTGTCGCGCATTGGAAATACATTTTCTTCGTATGGGGTCGAACGGGGCTCTAACTTGGTACGTCGAGCCAAAGCTTGGCTTTCGGTTGCATCCGCTTCGCGTGTCGTGCATTGGAACAAGGCTCGCGTCTTGTCAGGACAAATGTGATTCGTCGCTTGGTGTGAGTTTGCTCCCTGCACCTTGTCGGTTCGAACTTCTTTCCTTCAAAAATGATCTCATCGAACGTAATACGCGAAGTTATGCGCGCTTAGTTTCAAACATTGTTATTTTTGAACGCAGCTAATAATTAAATATTCTCTTACTTACGTTTGCTCTATTAAATTTTACGTTTAGAAGTTTTTGCTCTTAAATTTAAATCAAAATGGCTGAAAAGGGTGGTGAGCAGAACGTGTAAAAGCAAAAAGCGTACGAAATTGTATAAAAAGGTGACGATATAATTAGAATGAGAATAAGCAATGACGCTTTAGTCCGAGGTCGGCACTTCGGAGAGGTCGGAGTCGGAAAAAAAATTGTTTGGTTATAAAGGCGTTGCACGTTTCCGCAGCGACCAATAGTTCCGCTCAACCACACGGAAATTTAGTTCCCGTGTACCATCCGCAAGCATGCGGATGTTAAACAGTTTAATTATTTGTTTGAAAATGTTATCATCTTGTTAAATAAGAGATATACATCCATACATATATGTTCAGTCACAAAATTATGCTTAAAAAATCCTTATGACATAGACCTATAGCTGGGTCAATTAGGTAGGTAGCGGCGGTTGCAAGGCTCGCTCGGAACCTGCCACCCTTAGGGCTCGCGCACACTGTAGCTGAAATCGGAGCTGAAAGCGGAGCTGATAGATTATTTATAAGCTCTGAAAAAAGAAACACACTGCACCGGTGCAAGTACGCACATTGCAGACTGAGCAGAAAGCTGAAAAAGCTGGCTGAAATCAGCTCAGCTTAGTTTGATCGATCAGTGTGTTTGTTTTTTCAGCAAGCTGATTGCTGATTTTGTTCAAGTGTATTGGTTCATAAGTTATCGAAAATGGGCGAAACATTGTTAAGCAAAATTACGGTTAACCCAGCGCAGGGTAATAAGCGGGATTATTAAAAATATTTGAATAATAGTTTTATTTCTATAATTTCTGGAAGGCGATAAATTGGGCAAAAAAGTTGTATTATTTATATTATTCATATGTCAATACTAAATATAATATATTATGTCCCCAAGTACAGTAAACGCTCGAAAGACATCACAATGTTTATTATTATACAAAATAAATAATAATTGAAAAATGTAATAATAATTCGTAAAATAAAAGTAATACGAAAACAAACTCAACGGAAATGTGATTATAATACACGGAATTTAAAAAAAAAATGAAGAAAACTTCCGTCTGGCTACTGTACGTGCTGTGAAGTAATAATTCATTAACAATATAATAATAATAATTATAATGATATTTATTGATGCCACTTAAGGAGATAGACAAAGGAAGGCAGTGGTTTTCAGCAATCAGATCAGCCGACAATGTACTCACCTGCAAGCTGATTCTGTCTGAAAAAAGCTCTCAGTTCAGCTGAGCTTTCAGCTCCGATTTCAGTTCCGCTTTCAGCTATAGTGTGCGCGAGCCCTTAGGCCGGTTTCGGCTCATTGTGATACCGCTTGGGATCATTCCCTTCCTGCAAAGTGAGACTCTGCGATGTCGGTTAGAGGGGCAGAGCCAAAGTGTTGTAGTCTTCTTCTGCTGAGAGCTGGACAGGAGCAGAACAGGTTTTCTACTGTCTCCTCCTCGTCCTCGTCTCTGCAGCTCCAGCAGAACTAATTATGTGGGGCATCCAGCCTGTTACCAACCCTAAGTAACTAGCACTATCGCTGAAGAAGAGCCTGTATCCATTTAGTATTGGGGGGTTAAGGGCCGGGACCTTGTATTTATTTGTGAATAACACAAGTTCCATTTTCGAGGGATTTAATCCCAATCCGCGCGATTCTGTCCATCCGGACAATCGAGAAAGCTTTTAGGTCGCAACGTCGCCCGCGTATGGCACTACTTTAAAGCCCCCCCCTTCCAGGTCGCATAGAATCTTATTGACTGCCATGTTCCACAGAAATGGAGACAGGACTCCACCTTGCGGGGTGCCTCTGTGGACACACCTTGTCTGGGCGGACGATCCCATCCATGATGTCACCGTCTTGCATATGAGCAATTGATCAATGCGCATCACCAAGTGACGGTCCACCCCCAGGTCAGTCAGGGCTTCTGTAATAGCGCCCGGTACAACGTTGTCAAAGGCGCCCTCGATATCGAGAAACGCTATTAATGAGTATTCTTTGAGATGCAGAGATTCTTCTACACTCAATATTACTTCATGAAGTGCCGTTTCCGTGGATTTTCCTTTCCGGTAGGCATGCTGCGCACTTGAATACAGCTGAGGACTTTTGGTTGTCCAAAGTTGACACCCGATAAGTCCCTCAAAGATTTGAGTAGGAAAGAGGATAAACTGATTGGTCTAAAGTTTTTCGGGGTTGAGTATGGGGCTTTACCTGCTATATGGATGAAAACTATCCAAGGCCTAAGCCAAGCTTGTGGTATTGTACATACATATCTTCCTAAAGATACTTTTTAGCCAGTTGATGGCCGTATCCTCGGCCTTCTGAAGTTGGGTCCTGGGCCTAGTGATTTAAACGGATGGAAGCTGTTTACTGCCCAGCTTATGTTCCGTTTTGTAAGGATGTGGTCCATCAATTTTACCGGTCCCTGGGAGGTGTGTCGGCGCGGTGGTTGTACATCCGGGCAAATGAGTTCTTTTTAAGGTAACATACCGAAGGGGTAGTTTTTGAGAGAACCTTCCGGAGTTGTTTGTACACGGAGCGTTTTCCGCATTAATGTTAATTCACGGATGGGGGTGTGTTAGTTTTTTCTGCAAACGAATCAAAGTCTATACAAGAAAGAGAAAAGTCGATCGATCCAGTTGAGCATTAGGAAATAACTATTTATTACAACTCTTAGTGCTTGAGTACTGGGCATAAGAGAGAGTATACAGTGGGGAATTTAGTACAATCATGGTGAGAATAAATACAACAAGTGAGCGTAGGCTCTCTATTTCACGAGGGTCATTTGAATACTTGTTCCTTAAAGGAGTTTGACCGAACATCCCGGCCCCGTTGAAAGGACTGCTTTCAAACCACCGGAAGAATTGCCAACTTGTGTATTGGCCTGCAACATGTTCCATTTGCAGTGCGGAGGTGCACCACCCGTACAAGTCCATCCTTCCCACAGTAGACGGCACTCGGCCTAGTTTCCAGCGTAGCGGTGGCAGGTTGTCCTCATGGATGATGACCAACGTGCCCTCGGTGAGGTTCGTTGAGGGTGCTGTCCACTTCGTGCGCGATCGAAATTCGTTGACGTAGTCAGCAGACCATTGCTTCCAAAACCGTTGCTTGACGGCCATAATCGCATCGTAGCGGTCCATACTTGACAGGTTGATATTCTCGAGGGACCTTTCAGGTAGTGATCGCAATGATTCGCCAACCAAGAGATGACCAGCCGTGAGAGTGCTATAGTCATTTGGGTCTGACGAAAGCGGCGATAGCGGGCGCGAGTTGAGGATCGATTCTATCTCGACGACGACAGTGCTCAACTCTTCAAAGGTGAACCTGGTGTTGGCCAGCGTACGATTTAACAGCCCCTTGACTTGCACTCTTGACTGCCGCTTCCCAAAGGCCTCCGAAATGAGGTGCCCTGGGGGGAATAAAATGGAAATAAATAAAGTCAGATGCGCAAAATTTATAGATTTCATCTTGGGTCTGCTTTAAGAACATAAACTTTTTTAGTTCCTGCAGTTGATTCGATGCCCCTACAAAGTTAGTGGCATTATTGCAGAAGATGTCTGTCGGCAGCTTGCGACGACCTCCCATCCGTTTCAATGCATTTAAGAACGCCTTTGTTGACAAGTCAGAGACTACTTCGATGTGAACGGCCTTGGTGAGAAGGCAAACGAACACGGCTATGTATGATTTTGTAGGTCCCTTTCCTCGAATGCGTAGATATGTGTTGATGGGTCCACAAAAGTCAACTCCACAGCGTTCAAAGGGTCGAACCGGAGCGAGTCGCGAAGGCGGTAATGAGCCCATGAGTTGCTGTAGCAGCCTCGGTCTGTAGCGAACGCAGTGTACACAGGAGCGAACAATTCGACGTGCCAAGTCTCTGGCGTTAACGATCCAATACTCCAAACGAATGAGAGCGACTAGTGCTTTAGGTCCAGCGTGATAGTTCCGAAGATGCAAATGGCGAATATAGTTCCATACAAATTTGGACTGACTAGGCAGCAGCAACGGATGTTTTTGACTGTCTTGTAGGTCTGAGTATTCCAAACGTCCACCAACCTTGATAAGTTCGAATCCGTTCACGACTTCTAAAAAGGGAGTAAGAAACTTTAAGCTGCTTTTTAATGGTTTTTGCTTCTGAAGTAAACGGATGTCCTCTACAAAATGAGTTTGTTGAATGTTCCAAATAAGGCAATGTGAAGCAAAACGAAGTTCATCTGGCGTCGGTGAGGTTGTGGTAGACGTCGATTGCTTCCGACATCTCCTTATGAAACTAATCATCCAAGCAATGAGACGCAGACTGTGAGTGTACGAGCTGATATTATCGACGATGTTGAGGATATTATTTGTCTCGTGTACGGCAGCAAACAAACTTTTCCGATTCTCCGAGTTAACCACGTCCATGTCAATATCAAGTTTTCCACCAGTGGCGGGCCAGTTTAGTGAATCTTCGACTAGAAACGTAGGACCCGAAAACCATGGAGACTTAATCAACTCGCTCACGTTACAGCCTCGCGACAGAATATCAGCAGGGTTTTGATGTGTTGGCACATAGCGCCATTTTCCATCAGACGTTAAATCCTGAATATCGGACACTCGATTTCCAACAAAGGTCGATAAGGTGACTGAGTGTTGTTGCAGCCAATTCAATACGAGCTGTGAGTCGCTCCAAAAATAAGATGTGATAGTGTGTTTACTGAATATGGCCTTGACTTTGTTATACAACTGAGAAAGTAGATGTGCGCCGCATACTTCAAGCTTCGGAAGAGACTGTTTCTTCACTGGTGCTACTCTAGACTTAGAAGTGAACAATTTCACTGTGACCTGTCCAAGCGAATTGTCCGTGCACACATAAACACAGCAGCCGTATGCCCGAATCGATGCGTCGCAAAATCCATGTATTTGAATGCTCCTAGTATCAGGCTGCAAACAAAAACGAGGTACCGCTAGTGACGACAGTGAATTCAGCGATTCCAAACACTTGCTCCATGCGTGGCTTAAATTCTGGGGGACAGAATCGTCCCAGTCGAGTTTCAAAAGCCACAACTCCTGAAGAATGGAGAATGAAGAATGAGAATCTTAGAGACAATGACTAACGGTGATAGCAGACCGATTGGATCGAATAGCGACGACGCAGTAGAAAAAATTGTTCATTTTGTGGTAGTGGGATAGATTTCCTTTGGATTAAATGTGAAACTAAATGCATCACTTCGTTGATGCCAAGTTACGCCGAGTGTGCTGCTGACTGAGTTTTCTGAAATGTTTAATTCCTTGGTAGATTCGTCTTCCATCACGCCTGGATGATTTGAATGCCACTTGCATAATGGAAACTGACCACGAGCGAGAGTTGATGTGATTTCAGTTTTTAGTTTGAAGAGTGTATCTATATCATCAGCCCCACACAAAAGGTCATCAACATAAAACGCAGTTTTAACAGCAGCAGCCCCTAATGGCCATGCATCCTTACAATCCTCAGCCAAGTAATGCAAACTACGAGTTGCGAGAAATGGGGCAGACGCAGTCCCATATGTCACTGTATTGAGTTGGTAGGTTTGAAGATCCGTATTTGGAGATGCTCGCCACAAAATGTACTGGAATTTTCTATCCTTCTCACTCACAAGTACCTGCCTGTACATTTTTGTGACGTCGGCTATGATGCTGAACCTATGCATGCGGAACCGCAGCAATTGCAAGTACAACTCATCCTGAATGGTAGGGCCGACTAAAAGTAGATCGTTAAGTGACCTTTGAGATGTTGTACGGCAAGACGCGTCAAAGACAACTCTGAGATTCGTCGAGGTACTGCTTGGTTTCAGAACGAAATGGTGGGGTATATAATAATGCGGTTCCTCTAAGTTAGGATTCAGTACGAGGGACATATGGCCGAGACTTTCATATTCCTGCATGAACGAGATATACTGCGAGCGAATTTCCGGTAGACGAGCGAGACGTCTCTCAATGGCAAAAAATCGAGTTCGAGCTGTATCGAAGGAACTTCCAAGACAACTTGGATCTTCTTGAAATGGCAAGCGAACGACAATCCGCCCACTGGCATGCTGATGTGTTGTGTCCCTGAAATGGTCCTCACAGCGACGATGATTTGGGAGCATTCTAGCGCTTGGATCGACAAATGAGTCCACTTTCCATAATTGCTGCAAATTCTTGTCGATCGACTCTTCTACAGTCGCCAAGCACAATGGTGGTTGTCTGTTATATTGCCGCTGGTAACAACCCAACCAAAAAGAGTGTAACGGTTGCGGTTGGACAATACCGATTCAAAATAGGTTATCGCTATGGTGCTCGGATATCGCATGCAATAACCTTGGGCCAATTATCGCTGCAGGGCATAGTATAGTTGGGGTGGGTGCAAGCAAGCTCGAGGTAGGGAACAGCTGAGCTGAGCTGCCGTAAGTGCTGTGCAGCGCATCGCAACGGAGCTTTCGAAGCCGAGCTTTAAGATCGGTAAGCTCGTATTTAAGTAGTGCAAAAGCCCCAGAACGTTCTCTTTCGAAAATTTGAATCTGTGCAGCCGGTGGCTATCTCCGCTTCGGTAAAAAAAAAAATATATTACTAAATCAACCACGTGTAATCCCAAAAGAAAATAAAAGTAAGAAAATAAAACCCAAATAAGTGCCACAAAGACAAACCGAAAAGAAATAAAACGGAACGGGGAAAGTCCCACACGGTGGGCGCGCCGCAAAAATCGGGCGACAATTAATAACCGTGCGCCGAGAAAACTGGCAAGAAACTACCCTGGCGAAAAGTGCATATTTGCCTCGCCTCGCCAGCAAGTGTTGTTCTTGGTGCAAACCCGTGCGTCCCACAGCTCGGCCACGAGAACCCAACACTCGTGTCTCCGTGGAAAAGTCCGAAAAAAACCGGTATGTAAAAGTGCCCTGTAGGGAAAATTTAGATTTTTTTCTTAGCCCTCGTGGTTTTGGTTCTGTTTCGCCCATTGGGCCCTGGCCCCGAGCGGTAGCCACCCGGCTCTCCCAAAGTTCTGCCCCCACCCACACCAAACTCCCACCCTTGACGGGAGTACTCTTCGGAGTCGACCTTGGTGTGGGGCCGAGATTTTTGTTTCCCTTTTGGGAGTCGTTGAAGCATCCACCTGCCCGGCGACATAACCTCCACCGGCCCTAACCCTTGCGCCATATCTAACGTACGCGCATAGAGGGCATCGAGGGCATCGAGGGCATAGAGATTACCGGAATTTATTTTTGCGGGTTGGAGACCGAACGATTTAATCATAAAATAACAGACTACAAAAAAAAAACCTTTTTCATACCCCCCCCTATTTACCAATCCCCCTCCGACCTGGGCACACACTAACAGGGTCTCCACAGCTCCACAACGAAAGGCGCCTTTCAGCGAGGGACCACTGTATGCAAGCCGTAAGTGACCCAATTTCAATTTTCTCCTTTGCGCCTGCCTTCGTTCAAATCTAAAACGCATGCGCAGCGGCCAGCCGCTGCTGATAAGAGAGCGCAACGCTTGCGTTCCACACGCTCGAAGCTTTTCGGTCTCTTCGGTGCCAATTCTGCTAAGCTTGCATTGCTCGCATTCCCTGCATTCTTTTAATGCATGGAGACGTAGCCAAGCAATACACTAACCAACATAGAAAAAAAATCTCCTCAACCCAGAAAAAAAAATTTAAATAAATTTATAATGTTAAATTAAATTTCGTTTTGGCTCACCGTTGCTGATCGCTGGTATGACCCCTGCTGCTTTTGAATAATTTTTTTGGATTTTTATTTTTTTCCTTTATACATACCTAATTTACTTATTTCTAATATCTTATATTATATTCCTATCTTATCTAATTATACTCCACCATTTATATATACCTATATCTATAAAATTTTTTTTAGGGATTAAGCCTCCTATTTTTTTTTCATTCCATTCATTTTTTTTCTTGAGTTGCCTGCGGATTGTAGTGCAAGACTTGTGTTATGTTAAGAAGTGAAACTTGGTTTGCTAGTTTTGATTGAAGCAACATGTCTATGATGAAGTACAACGAAATATATTGAATTGTAGTAGCAATGAACATGGAGTAGACTTATAATTTCCTAGGGACAGGGTGACCTAATGGGGTAGGGTAAGAATATTAGGGATTTCCAGAACCTTCGCACCCCTGGAAATCATGGAAGGGTGGGTATAGAATCGTGTGGGTCGACTTCCATCGCAAGACCTCACGCCCGCGAGAGTTTGGAACACGCCGACGAAAGCCCCTGGTACTTTCGGGTACGCCCTATGATTGTGCCATGTAATGTCCGTTATGCTCGGAAGAGGCATAGTGTTGTTTTCGGAGTTCGCTCCCTGTAGAGTCACGGGATTCTAACATTTTAAAGTTTATGTAGTAGGAGTCGAGACGCGGTCAAACGAACCCCCCCCAAGTTACCGAATGAGCACGGAACCAAAGAATCCCCACCGGCCGTGACCTCGACATCCCCTCCAATCCATCCCCTACTCACGTATAGAAATATATCGTGGAAATGTTACATACATTTTTGGCGCCCAACGTGGGGCCGGTTTTTTTCCAATGCTAGCTACTGTCTATACCCAGTTGGACGCGAGGGTGTAACGTTGTTACATAAATTTTTGGCGCCCAACGTGGGGCAGGTTTTTTTCCAAGGCTAGCTACTGTCTATACCCAGTTGGACGCGAGGGTGTAACGTTGTTACATAAATTTTTTTGCGCCCAACGTGGGTCACTAGCAAAAGTTATAGTGACAGTAGAAAGTATTGGTCACTTTAGCAACAAAATCAGCTATTGGCTCGTCCCACCTATTGCTCGTTTGTATTCATATGCTTAATGCTGACTTTAGTTTTCTCTAAACGAGCTGGGCATTGCTCCGATACAATTTCAGAATATTGCGGATTCTGCTTGGATCCTAATACTGGTTGTTCCTCTGAGTTTATTGGGAAGTCGTCGAGTCTACGACGAAGGGAAGCTTAAGTGATAATCCGGAATTAAGAAAGTAGTTCCCATGCTGACGCATCCTGTCGGGCTAGTCAAACTTGTTGTCTGGAATGTGTATATATGCTGCTTGCGTATTCATACCGAACAAGCGAGATTGGTTTAGGTCGCGTCCTTCAAGCTACAGTTAATTCAGCGGATATTAGTTTCAATAGATTGAATTGTGAGGTTGATTCGGAGTTGGTATTGTTACTCTTTGCGCATAGCATACGGTTGCATACAATTGCAGAATATTGCATATTTGGTTTAGGCCGGATATCAGTACTGATTGTCCCTGTACGGGTGATGGAAGCACAGAGATTGCGGTCCCAGATTTGGTCTTCACTCATACCCTTACCATTGGCGGGTATTATTCCAGCGGCAGCGGGGGCTGCATATGGTTGTCTGGAACTAGCGCGTATGCTGCTTGCGTCTCCTTGCCGAATCATATGTGGACACTTAAACCAGTGCACTGATACTAAGACAATGCAAATTAGAAACCATAGCCCAAACAAAATCCATTCTTTTGTCGCTGTTCCAAAGATTCGCAACTCCTATCCCTATCTTATTATGTCACCCATTAAATGTCACCCTAGGAAAAATTTGGTAGAATATAGAAAACAAATAATAATAAAAAAATCTTATAAAAAATGCCGCTGCGACATAGTCCTCAGCAAAACAATCCGCTGAGTTCGGAAAACTTTTGCGGCATTTGTTGCTCCGAAATGTCCAATACTCAGCCGTGTTTTTGTACTCCGTGCAATCACGTTTTCCATAAAGCATGTCTGGAAGAATGGTTCCCTCATCACGATGAGTGTCCGAACTGTAGCCGAGTATGTACGTTATCTCAAGCAAAACTAGTTGTTGGCAATTGTTCTCCAAACAAGCCGCAGCCGGAACCAACAGAATTACCCGGTCCCTCGGGAATTACTACTCGAAGTCTTGCCAAAGCTTTGGAGGTCGCACAGACCCCGGCAAATGGACATTTTCAGCCAGAGACGGGAAAGATATCCGAGGGAAATGGCAAGAATACCCAATTGAGCCAAATTCCAACTGTAGGTTCAGTCCCGGTAGAACGAACCACTAGGCCCACTCGGTCCAAAAGAATTCGAGCACCAGCCAAAAAGCAGGTCCCGAAGATCCCGCCAGGTCGATCTTCCGGTCCGGAAGTAGTGTGTTTGTCGGGATTGGATGCTAGCCATAGCTCCAACCAGACTGAAGCTCCGTCAGCTAATGTCGCCACTCACTCTAGCCCTTGGGAAGCACCCAATGCACGGACAGCCCCTCCAAGCCAGGGGTTGGACTTGGATGTCCTCCAACAGATAATTGAGCGCACTGTGGCCAGAGCCATATCCACTTTGCAGATTCAGCCGCCAGCGAGTCCGCAGGAAGGGTATGCGAGGCCAAATATCACAACACCAGTTTCATGTATAAACAGCATGACTAGCCTGCGAACGGCCAAGACGGCCAACATTATGCAAAAGTGGAATGTTCCTTTTGATGGTTCTACCGAAGGTTTAGGGGTAGAAGAATTCATTTACCGAGTCAAAACATTAACCGATGAAACCTTGGATAGCGATTTTCTCGGCCTTTGCAAACATTTGCACATCTTGCTGGTTGGCAAAGCGCGCGATTGGTATTGGAGATACCACAAGCAGGTAGATCGCATCGTTTGGACAGAATTTTGTACAGCTCTTAGACAACAATATAAAGACTATCGTTCTGAGTTTATGAGCAAGGAATTGATTCGAGCTCGAAAGCAACACGTCGGAGAACCCTTCGTCGCTTTTCACGACGCCGTGGCTGGTCTTATAGATAAATTTGGCATTAAAATGGCGGAAGAGGAATTAATAGAAATATTAAAAGCAAATTTGCTTCCCGAAACCCGTCACAAAATCTTATATCAGTCCATTAGCTCAGTTGGTCAATTGAGAAGATTAGTACAGATGCATGAAAATCTAGTGCAGGAGTTACAGAAATCTGACAAGTCTCGGCCACCGGTCGGCCGCCGTTCGATACATAGTCTGGAGGAATCGCGCCCTGAAAGCGATCAAGAAGAGTATGAGGATATCAGCGTAGAGGCCATTCAAAGTTCGACGGCTAAGCGTTCTTGTTGGAATTGTGAGGAGCTTGGACATGTGTGGGAAAATTGTATGGCAGATAGGCGGATATTTTGTTACGGCTGTGGAGCTCCGAATGTTTATAAGCCGCAGTGCCAAACATGCATTCGTAGAGCTTCGGAAAACCGTCAGAAGGGTGCATCCAACAACAGCAGGATGCCCCCAAAAAACCACCATTAATCTTGCCCGTTGACTTAGAGGGAGACAAGAAGAGTTTGGCTTCTTGTTGTGAGAAAAGAAAGGAAACGAATACGATCGTAAAGAGAAGTTGTCGGTTTTTACCCTATCCCGAACGGATTCATAAATATTTAGAGGTTCGAAACAGAATTTTTAATGAAAAACCACATGAAGCCCCAAAACGAATCCAGCGTTTAAGAAAATATTATGATAATGTCAAACTTCTCCAAAGAGAAGTTGTCGGTTTTTACCCTATCCCGAACGGATTCATAAATATTTAGAGGTTCGAAACAGAATTTTTAATGAAAAACCACATGAAGCCCCAAAACGAATCCAGCGTTTAAGAAAATATTATGATAATGTCAAAAATAACCGTAGACTGTTAGTTTCCGCTATTATTAATAGTCCCAAGGATATGCGCAGTTATGCCGAAGTATCCTTTCTGGGTCGAACAGAACAGGGGCTGTTAGACACCGGCGCAAGTATCAGCTGTATAGGTGCTTAAGTAGCTCAGACTGATTTTTCATCCTTTTCTGAATATAAACTAATAAAAGCCACTGCAAAAACTGCAGATGGCCAAAGTCAACAGATAATGGGGGTATTAAATGTCATCATGCGTTATCGAACTATCGAGAAACCCATGAAGTTATATATAATTCCATCCCTGACAGAAAATCTAATCCTAGGTCACGATTTTTGGAGATCCTTTTCGCTGGCCCCAGACATCATTGCAGCTGTCGAGATAAGCTCGAAAGACGATGAGGCAGCCGAACCAGATCCCTTACGGTATCCTTTAACTATGCAGCAAAACCAACAACTCGAGGTAGTTAAACAGTTATTTCCCAACGCGACGGAGGGACTAGGGCGTATGGCCTTGCTTAAGCATCATATCGATGTAGGTCAGGCCGCCCCCGTAAAACAACGCTTTTACCCGGTTAGCCCAGCGGTGGAAAAGTTGCTTTATGCTGAGGTAGATCGCATGCTCCAACTAGGCGTTATCGAACCGTCATCCAGTGCTTGGAGTTCGCCAATGCGACTGGTTCTCAAGCCCAACAAAGTCCGTCTGTGTCTCGATGCTCGAAGACTGAATGAAGTCACCCGTAAGGATGCCTACCCATTACCAAGTATCGATGGTATTTTTGCCCGGTTGCCCAAGGCAAATATCATAACCAAGCTGGACCTAAAAGATGCATATTGGCAGATCGAACTCTCTGAGGATTCCAAGGCACTAACTGCTTTTACGGTCCCGGGAAGGCCTTTATATCAGTTTAAGGTTATGCCTTTTGGCCTGTGTAACGCTCCATCCACTATGTGTCGTTTGATGGATGAGATCATTCCCCCGGATTTGCGTTACTGCGTCTTTGGATACTTGGACGATCTCTGCATCGTATCAGCAGATTTCTCTTCCCATCTAGCCGTGCTGGTACGACTCGCTGAACAGTTCAGAAAAGCCAACCTGACTCTGAATATTAAGAAGAGTCAGTTCTGTGTCACCAGCGTAAATTATCTTGGATACGTCATCAGTAATGGAGGTATTTGCACTGATCCCTCCAAAGTAGCTTGCATAGTGAACTGGCCACCGCCAAGGAATCTAAAACAGGTTCGCGGCTTTCTTGGGGTCTGCGGCTGGTACCGTAGATTCATCCAGAATTTCTCTGAGCTATCCTGTCCTATCACCGAGCTTCTTTCTAACAAAAAGAAATTTATTTGGACCCCGGAAGCACAAGTCACAATGGACTCTTTAAAAACCGTGTTGACTTCTGCTCCAGTGCTCGAAAACCCAGACTTCGAACAGAAATTTTTCCTCCACTGTGATGCTAGTGATTTTGGAATAGGAGCCGTGCTCGTGCAATTGGTGGATCTGCAGGAAAAGCCAATAGCGTTTATGTCGAAAAAACTAAGTCGTGCGCAACGTAACTATAGCGTTACGGAGCGCGAGTGCTTGGCCGTAATTCTGGCCATCGAAAAGTTCCGTTGCTATCTGGAACTGCAGGAATTCGAAGTGGTTACTGATCATTCCAGTTTGTTGTGGCTAATGCGCCAGCAAAACGTGTCGGGGAGGTTAGCTCGATGGATTTTTAGATTGCAGCAATTTAAATTCTCGATATCGCACCGAAAAGGAAAAGATCACATTGTCCCCGATGCTCTTTCCCGATTACATGAACCTGAAGTATCCGCAGTAGTGATGAGTCCTGTGATAGATCTCGAATCCGATGCCTTTCAGGATGAGAGCTACCAACAGTTAAAAGAACAGTATCAGAAAAATTCCTCTCAACTGCCCGATCTGAAGATTAACGACCAATTTCTGTACATTCGAACCGAACACGCAGATGGAAAGGCAGGGCAAGACAGTCGAACTTGGAAATTATGGGTTCCCGAGCGATTGAAGACCGACGTTCTTAAACAAGCTCATGACAATCCTACTTCCGCGCACGCCGGCATGCAAAAGACCATAGAAAAAGTTCGAAGAAGTCTGTTTTGGCCCGGTTTAGCTAAAGATGTTCGAGAGTATATTCGTAGTTGCGAGGTGTGCAAAGCATGCAAAGCTCCTAATTATACTCTGCGGCCACCCATGGGAAACCACATACCAACTTGTCGACCCTTTCAACGATTATACATAGATCTGCTTGGACCGTATCCACGCAGCAAAAATGGACATGTTGGGTTGCTAATTGTTTTAGATCACTTCAGTAAATACCATTGGCTACACCCCCTGAAGAAATTTACTTCCGTAGTAATCCAAGAATTCCTGCTAAAGCATATCTTTCATGCATATGGGGTGCCTGAAACTATTGTTAGCGACAATGGAAAACAATTCAAAGCTACAGAATTCAACGCATTCTTGACACAGCTGGGAATTAAACATATGTACACGGCACTATACTCTCCCCAAAGTAATGCGGCGGAACGAGTAAATCGTTCATTGTTAGCTGCCGTGCGAGCATATCTTCAGCAGGATCAGACATACTGGGATCAGCATCTCTCAAGTATATCTTGTTCGCTGCGATCGTCACTACATCAGTCCTTAGGTTGTTCACCATATCGAGCCCTGTTTGGCTTAGATATGCTCACTCATGGGACGGATTATAAGCTTCTGAAGGATTTCGACTTGCTGGAAGAACCCATTGTCCCGGTAGCTAGGTCAGACAATTTAGCTCTAATTCGAAAAGATATACAGGGCAATATTAAGAAAGCGTATGAGCGCAACGTTGCTCAATACAATTTACGAGCCAAGCCTGTGTCGTTCCGAGAAGGTCAGGAAGTATTTCACCGAAATTTTTCCTTGAGCAAATTCACGCAAAATTTTAATGCCAAATTGGCTCCTAAATTTCTGAAATGTCGCGTGCGGAAAAAACTGGGTAATTGTTTCTACCTCTTGGAAAATCTGCAGGGCCGAGAAATAGGAACCTTTCATGCGAAAGACTTTCGATCCTGATTCCCGCTAATATTCCGTCTAACGGTGGCATATTATCGGGTGGTGTAGCGGTTGCGGTTGGACAATACCGATTCAAAATAGGTTATCGCTATGGTGCTCGGATATCGCATGCAATAACCTTGGGCCAATTATCGCTGCAGGGCATAGTATAGTTGGGGTGGGTGCAAGCAAGCTCGAGGTAGGGAACAGCTGAGCTGAGCTGCCGTAAGTGCTGTGCAGCGCATCGCAACGGAGCTTTCGAAGCCGAGCTTTAAGATCGGTAAGCTCGTATTTAAGTAGTGCAAAAGCCACAGAACGTTCTCTTTCGAAAATTTGAATCTGTGCAGCCGGTGGCTATCTCCGCTTCGGTAAAAAAAAAATAAATATAAATAAATCGACCACGTGTAATCCCAAAAGAAAAGAAAAGTAAGAAAATAAAACCCAAATAAGTGCCACAAAGACAAACCGAAAAGAAATAAAACGGAACGGGGAAAGTCCCACACGGTGGGCGCGCCGCAAAAATCGGGCGACAATTAATAACCGTGCGCCGAGAAAACTGGCAAGAAACTACCCTGGCGAAAAGTGCATATTTGCCTCGCCTCGCCAGCAAGTGTTGTTCTTGGTGCAAACCCGTGCGTCCCACAGCTCGGCCACGAGAACCCAACACTCATGTCTCCGTGGAAAAGTCCGAAAAAAACCGGTATGTAAAAGTGTAAAAGGATTCCAAGGCACTAACTGCTTTTACGGTCCCGGGAATGCCTTTATATCAGTTTAAGGTTATGCCTTTTGGCCTGTGTAACGCTCCATCCACTATGTGTCGTTTGATGGATGAGATCATTCCCCCGGATTTGCGTTACTGCGTCTTTGGATACTTGGACGATCTCTGCATCGTATCAGCAGATTTCTCTTCCCATCTAGCCGTGCTGGTACGACTCGCTGAACAGTTCAGAAAAGCCAACCTGACTCTGAATATTAAGAAGAGTCAGTTCTGTGTCACCAGCGTAAATTATCTTGGATACGTCATCAGTAATGGAGGTATTTGCACTGATCCCTCCAAAGTAGCTTGCATAGTGAACTGGCCACCGCCAAGGAATCTAAAACAGGTTCGCGGCTTTCTTGGGGTCTGCGGCTGGTACCGTAGATTCATCCAGAATTTCTCTGAGCTATCCTGTCCTATCACCGAGCTTCTTTCTAACAAAAAGAAATTTATTTGGACCCCGGAAGCACAAGTCACAATGGACTCTTTAAAAACCGTGTTGACTTCTGCTCCAGTGCTCGAAAACCCAGACTTCGAACAGAAATTTTTCCTCCACTGTGATGCTAGTGATTTTGGAATAGGAGCCGTGCTCGTGCAATTGGTGGATCTGCAGGAAAAGCCAATAGCGTTTATGTCGAAAAAACTAAGTCGTGCGCAACGTAACTATAGCGTTACGGAGCGCGAGTGCTTGGCCGTAATTCTGGCCATCGAAAAGTTCCGTTGCTATCTGGAACTGCAGGAATTCGAAGTGGTTACTGATCATTCCAGTTTGTTGTGGCTAATGCGCCAGCAAAACGTGTCGGGGAGGTTAGCTCGATGGATTTTTAGATTGCAGCAATTTAAATTCTCGATATCGCACCGAAAAGGAAAAGATCACATTGTCCCCGATGCTCTTTCCCGATTACATGAACCTGAAGTATCCGCAGTAGTGATGAGTCCTGTGATAGATCTCGAATCCGATGCCTTTCAGGATGAGAGCTACCAACAGTTAAAAGAACAGTATCAGAAAAATTCCTCTCAACTGCCCGATCTGAAGATTAACGACCAATTTCTGTACATTCGAACCGAACACGCAGATGGAAAGGCAGGGCAAGACAGTCGAACTTGGAAATTATGGGTTCCCGAGCGATTGAAGACCGACGTTCTTAAACAAGCTCATGACAATCCTACTTCCGCGCACGCCGGCATGCAAAAGACCATAGAAAAAGTTCGAAGAAGTCTGTTTTGGCCCGGTTTAGCTAAAGATGTTCGAGAGTATATTCGTAGTTGCGAGGTGTGCAAAGCATGCAAAGCTCCTAATTATACTCTGCGGCCACCCATGGGAAACCACATACCAACTTGTCGACCCTTTCAACGATTATACATAGATCTGCTTGGACCGTATCCACGCAGCAAAAATGGACATGTTGGGTTGCTAATTGTTTTAGATCACTTCAGTAAATACCATTGGCTACACCCCCTGAAGAAATTTACTTCCGTAGTAATCCAAGAATTCCTGCTAAAGCATATCTTTCATGCATATGGGGTGCCTGAAACTATTGTTAGCGACAATGGAAAACAATTCAAAGCTACAGAATTCAACGCATTCTTGACACAGCTGGGAATTAAACATATGTACACGGCACTATACTCTCCCCAAAGTAATGCGGCGGAACGAGTAAATCGTTCATTGTTAGCTGCCGTGCGAGCATATCTTCAGCAGGATCAGACATACTGGGATCAGCATCTCTCAAGTATATCTTGTTCGCTGCGATCGTCACTACATCAGTCCTTAGGTTGTTCACCATATCGAGCCCTGTTTGGCTTAGATATGCTCACTCATGGGACGGATTATAAGCTTCTGAAGGATTTCGACTTGCTGGAAGAACCCATTGTCCCGGTAGCTAGGTCAGACAATTTAGCTCTAATTCGAAAAGATATACAGGGCAATATTAAGAAAGCGTATGAGCGCAACGTTGCTCAATACAATTTACGAGCCAAGCCTGTGTCGTTCCGAGAAGGTCAGGAAGTATTTCACCGAAATTTTTCCTTGAGCAAATTCACGCAAAATTTTAATGCCAAATTGGCTCCTAAATTTCTGAAATGTCGCGTGCGGAAAAAACTGGGTAATTGTTTCTACCTCTTGGAAAATCTGCAGGGCCGAGAAATAGGAACCTTTCATGCGAAAGACTTTCGATCCTGATTCCCGCTAATATTCCGTCTAACGGTGGCATATTATCGGGTGGTGTAGCGGTTGCGGTTGGACAATACCGATTCAAAATAGGTTATCGCTATGGTGCTCGGATATCGCATGCAATAACCTTGGGCCAATTATCGCTGCAGGGCATAGTATAGTTGGGGTGGGTGCAAGCAAGCTCGAGGTAGGGAACAGCTGAGCTGAGCTGCCGTAAGTGCTGTGCAGCGCATCGCAACGGAGCTTTCGAAGCCGAGCTTTAAGATCGGTAAGCTCGTATTTAAGTAGTGCAAAAGCCCCAGAACGTTCTCTTTCGAAAATTTGAATCTGTGCAGCCGGTGGCTATCTCCGCTTCGGTAAAAAAAAAATATATAACTAAATCGACCACGTGTAATCCCAAAAGAAAAGAAAAGTAAGAAAATAAAACCCAAATAAGTGCCACAAAGACAAACCGAAAAGAAATAAAACGGAACGGGGAAAGTCCCACACGGTGGGCGCGCCGCAAAAATCGGGCGACAATTAATAACCGTGCGCCGAGAAAACTGGCAAGAAACTACCCTGGCGAAAAGTGCATATTTGCCTCGCCTCGCCAGCAAGTGTTGTTCTTGGTGCAAACCCGTGCGTCCCACAGCTCGGCCACGAGAACCCAACACTCATGTCTCCGTGGAAAAGTCCGAAAAAAACCGGTATGTAAAAGTGCCCTGTAGGGAAAATTTAGATTTTTTTCTTAGCCCTCGTGGTTTTGGTTCTGTTTCGCCCATAGGGCCCTGGCCCCGAGCGGTAGCCACCCGGCTCTCCCAAAGTTCTGCCCCCACCCACACCAAACTCCCACCCTTGACAGGAGTACTCTTCGGAGTCGACCTTGGTGTGGGGCCGAGATTTTTGTTTCCCTTTTGGGAGTCGTTGAAGCATCCACCTGCCCGGCGACATAACCTCCACCGGCCCTAACCCTTGCGCCATATCTAACGTACGCGCATAGAGGGCATCGAGGGCATAGAGATTTTTGTTCTTTCTAAGCACTTATATTCTTTAACTCTGAGGCACAGTCCTACCTCGCTAGGCGTGAATGTGCCAGTTCACAAAACGGAATTTATTTTTGCGGGTTGGAGACCGAACGATTTAATCATAAAATAACAGACTACAAAAAAAAAACCTTTTTCATACCCCCCCCCTATTTACCAATCCCCATCCATTCCAGAACCTTCGCACCCCTGGAAATCATGGAAGGGTGGGTATAGAATCGTGTGGGTCGACTTCCATCGCAAGACCTCACGCCCGCGAGAGTTTGGAACACGCCGACGAAAGCCCCTGGTACTTTCGGGTACGCCCTATGATTGTGCCATGTAATGTCCGTTATGCTCGGAAGAGGCATAGTGTTGTTTTCGGAGTTCGCTCTCTGTAGAGTCACGGGATTCTAACATTTTAAAGTTTATGTAGTAGGAGTCGAGACGCGGTCAAACGAACCCCCCCCCAAGTTACCGAATGAGCACGGAACCAAAGAATCCCCACCGGCCGTGACCTCGACATCCCCTCCAATCCATCCCCTACTCACGTATAGAAATATATCGTGGAATTGTTACAAGAGTCTTCTGCAAAGTGGGAAGATTTGGACCAATGCGAATCTGGCCAACAGCTAGAGAAGAAGGCTTCGGTCCCCAGTAACAAATCAATACGTTTAGTCCTATAGAACGCTTCGTCAGCCAATGGAGTGTTGGCTGGTAGGTTCCAATTCGATATGTCGATCTCACTATCTGGCTGGTAGGCAATATGGGATGTAATTCCAAACTGGAGAGTGAGCTGATAGCCGGAAGTACGTGACTTAATAGAGGTAGTCGTACGAGCCTTCAAACTAGTAAGGGAGTCTCCTATACTGCGAATTCCAATGGTGTGTTTTTTTCGCGACGAAGGCGAAGCTCTTGTGCAAAGGTTTCGGTTACAAAATTAACCTGAGAAAATGAATCAAGCAACGCTCTACCGAGTTTGTATTCACCTGTGGCATCCTTTACCAAAACCATAGCTGTTGCCAATAAAATTTGATCATCTGCTGCGATCTCCATATGAGAGTGTGAAGCAGCTTGATGAGCCGTTTGCCAGGAGGGTTGCGCTGGTTGGAGTACCGGTTCAGTAGTTGAAGATTGTCCTGTTGATGATTGGGGTGGATGATTCCGATTACAGGATCGGCAACGATGAGTCGATGAACATTGCGCCACTCTATGACCATTTCCAAGACAATTGATACAGAGACCGAGGCATTTTGCATTGTCGTACCGTTGGTTGCTGTTCATAGCCTTGAACTGAGCGCAATTAGAGATCTTATATCCAAAACTAGAACAAAGTGTACAAGACGGATTAGTGATAGCAAACGACGAGTTTATTTGGTGATTAGAATGACGATTTGACTTATTGGATTCAGCCTTTCGTTGTGACGAAGTAGCAGCCGAGTTTCCAGACGAATGGAGAAACTGACAGTGGCGTTCCAAAAGCTGTGTGCATGCTAGCCAGGTTGGCAGAGTTTTGTAGTCCTGCGATTCCTTCCACTTTTTCCGAGTTTGCTGATCACACTTTTCCATTATAATATATATAACCATAGCGTGAACAATGTTCTCAGGTTTGCCGATGGACTCCAGCGAGCTTAATATAGCGGATGCCTTATCCACTAGGCTGTGAAGCTGCTGACTGTTTGACCTTTCCACAGGTTGTAGTGCAAACAATGCCTCAATACCTTCTAAAAATATAAGAGTAGGATTATCAAAACGGCCTTTGAGTTTTGCTAGGGCCTTCGGATAGTTTTCGCTTGTAACCTGGAATGCCTGAATTGTATCTAATGCCGGCCCCGTGAGGCAGGTCAGCAAATAATTAAACTTTTCTATATTAGACAATCCAGACTCACGCACAACAATTTGCTCGAACGAGTGAATGAAATTCTTATAGTTTGCATATGTTCCGTCGAAAGTGGGTAGCGACAACCTTGGTAACGATGACTTCACTGGCGGTGGGTGGTAGTCCGGCGCAATAATGCTGGCGTTCAGATCTCCTCCCATTTTTTCCTTTATGGCTAGCTTGATTGCTATGTATGTATCCTCCAAATCTGCCCGTCCTTCATCATTCGGACTAAGGTCTTCAATATTAGCTTAGACATTTAAAACATTCTTGAAATACGTATCTAAGTTGTTCAACCGATAGCGAAGCTCATCATTGCATATCGGGGTTTCCGATTTAGCGTCTACCACAGATTTGATCCGAGTTATATTTCGTTTTATATTGCTCCGTTGGCGTTTTAAGTCTTCGAGCGTCGTCATTTTGTTGTGTAGTGTAATTACGCTGACACAGAACTAGAGCTTCCAAAAATAACAACAACAAAAAACGCAGCAAGCAGCAGCAGCTAGAGCACAAATCCAACGGTGAAAGCAAAAGCAAAAGTTCCAGCAGCGGCAACGAAAGCAAAACGAAAGTGAAGCGGTGGAATTCCAATAGAAAGAATGCGTTGATCGATGGACCAAAGTAGGTAGCTGCAAAGCAAACGAACCGAGAATGCAAGCGCCGTTGAATGCGTTGTGGGTGACAAGCGAATGATAAAATTAAGCGAGAACGGCGAGAGCAAGGCGAGGACAACGATCCCGCGATCTAGACGAACAATTCTGGTACGGTTTTCGGAACTTTCGATTGCAGCTGCGAGACGAGCGAATGTTGTAATTGTTGCCTTTGTAGATTGCGATTAGTTTAATTGTTCACAGAAGAATTAACATAACACACATGCCCCACGTTGGGCGCCAAAATGTGCTTGAGTACTGGGCATAAGAGAGAGAATACAGTGGTGAATTTAGTACAATCATGGTGAGAGTAAATACAAAAAGTGAGCGTAGGCTCTCTATTTTACGAGGATCATTTGAATACTTGTTCCTTAAAGGAGTTTGACCGAACAGGAGTCTTACGGCATCCGACGTTTCCTTGATTTCGGAGCACAATTTTTGCCAGGAGGATCTTTTTGCCTTCCTAGTTTATTTTTTATATGGTGCTAGACTGGTTTTATAGTCTGCCCACTGAATATCCTCGTTAGCTTTTGTGGTTATATTGAATAGAGTCCTGCAGCTTCTGCGAAGTATATCTAATTGTTTTGACCACCAAGGGGCTTCTTTTTGCCTCTTGATCTGTTATGAGGGCATGCTGCCTTGATGGCTTTATTGCATGCTTCCGTGAACCTGTTCACAAGACGGCTCAGGTCTCTCTCCGACCTTTCGTTGTCATTGGCTAGTTTGCGAACAAGGTCGTTGGGAGGATCATTTTCCTCAAGGGCCATATAGGATCACACCAGCCTGAATTGAGTCCCTTGTATCTCTAGGCTTGCCGCCGTGTTGTCGCTATCGCTATAATTATGGAGCAGAAAGATATTTTGGTGCTTTCTCGCAAGTATGCAGGTACGGGTCTTACCTTCATTTTGGGATACAATGATTTTGTACTCCTTCGTCCCCAATCTACAGACCTTATTTCCTACTACCTAAGGCTCCTGGATTAGGACTACGTCGGCTGCGCTCGCGTCCAAACGGAGTATGGGGGCTGATTTGAAGGATCCTTATGACCATCTTCAATGTTCTCCACCATTGTTATGCCTGCGTTCGAGTCGTCTGAGACCCTCTCTCGGCACATCGACTCGAAGTCGAGCATTAGCTCCGTTTCCGAAGAGAAGCCCTTTTGGTCCGGCTCCAGCTCGTCGTCAGGCGCTTCGATCTCCCACGGGTGCATCCCTGACACCTGGGTTTAGACTGTTTTTATTCCCAAGGCCTGCCTCCCTCTAACACTGCTCCAAAAGATGTCAGACCCATTAGTCTATCGTCGTTCCTTCTGAAGACGATGGAACGGCTCCTGAGGTTGCATCTCACACTGAGTATTCCGCCCAGTCTGATCTCAGGCTCCCAGCATGCCTATCGGAATGGAATATCCACTGAAACGGTTCTATACTCGATCACATCGATCATCGAAGCGTCCCTTAACTGTAAGGAGTATGCCTTGGTAGCCTTCCTTGACATAGAAGGCGCCTTTAATAAAATCCTCCCGACCACCATTCCGGACGCAATGACGGACGTGGGGGTTGACTCCCGGACGGTGAGCCTAATCGATCGGATGCTGCAATGCAGGACGGTTTCTCGATTGGAAACTGAGCATAGGGGAAGGAAGGCCACAGTGGCCCTTAGTGTGCGTCTTCTCGGACAGCCAAGCAGCTATTAAAGCTTTGTTCTCAATATCGTCGAATTCAGCGATTGTAAATGACTTCCGCAGGTCTTTGCATGAGAATTCAGAGCAGTTAGATATCTTCCTTATATGGGTCCTCGGTCACAGGGACATCGAGGGAAACGATGCCGCCGATGAGCTAGCAAGGAAGGTACTACGATCCCTCTCTCATCGGAGAGGGAGCAAGTAACGATGCCTTTGGCTACGTGCGTCTTCTCACGCACGAAATATTCGAGAAAAGTGCAAATAGGAGATGGCAGCAAACCGTTTCCTTTAAAGTCTCGAGATCTATATAGCAATATCGATCGAAGAAGCGTTAGGCAAAGCTGTAAACAGTCAGCAAAGCAGAGTAGTCTGCACTTACTCGAACCATCACGGAACACTGGCAGATCGGCACTCACGCAGCTAGACTGTCAATCCCTCATTATGACTCCTTCAAGAGTTGTCGCGACGAGGAAGAGGAGGAATCAGTCCTCCACTTCTTCTGTCATTGCTCGGCGCTTGGATATCGTTAAATGTGGATTATTGAAATGTCTTAAGAGCTATTGACGGCTGCTGCTCCGAACATACTCTGCCCATTGAAAGATAAAGGCTTTTAACATGATCCTCAACCGGAATAGCGCACAGCTTGTTGAAAGCTCGACGAGCAGAAGTGTGTGACGTCGGTTTCCATAAGAGATACAATTGTGGACGCTTTGGCGTTCTCGTATCTGAGGGCTTCTTGCAAACAAGTTCAAACAAATCTGATTTTTCTTAGTGTAGTAATGTATTTGAAATTTATCAGCGGGACGCTCTTCCCTCACTGTGAGCTGGAAATCATTCAAGGAATGTCCAGTAGTGGTCTTACTCGATGCTTCAAAGACGACTAAAAGTTTAGTGGAACTGTTAACCGGCCTTAAAACGCACTCCTGGCGGAACCGTGTTGTCTGTCGGAGACATATGGCACCTTCACCAAGTTTGATTTGACCCGTTCGAAAAAGATCGAAAAATGAGTATATTCTAAGCAACATATTTTCTAAACGACTACACGATGGCTTTGCTAATTCTACGTTCGCAGGAATTTTCCACTACCTAGTGGGAAGGTGATTAGTAATGCTGCTGAGAACCTTAACATGCACCATCGCCCGACGAGTAAAAACAGTGCTTTTCTTTTTTTTCACTTTAATGGCCTCTTTAAAAACAGCAGGACTCTCTATTAAAAGCAGCCTGGGAGTCGAATTCCATTAAATGACAGTGACAGTAGTTTTTCGATTCCCTGTGATAATTGCCAACAGCTCGCAAGAACACAATCTTCTCTCTCACACTCTCTTGCCGCAGGATAATCAGGATAATCACAGGAGGAGCACAGGTGCGCTCAATACATTGTGTGCTTAAAATTACAACTCGCGCACGTATTTCTTGCATGCCGCGTACCTCATTTTTAAGTTAGATGATTGGCTGCTCTATTCTTCTTGGATGATTTCACCTGCCGTCTAAAGTTGCAAAGCACGTTGATTGAGTTTTTTCGTGTCTTCTGCCATACCAAAAATTGTATTTGTCATAACTGCAAACTTTTCCTCAATGGCATGCAATACTCGCTCAGACTTTAGCTTGATTAGCGTGATTAGCGGAAGTGATTCGGGTGTGCCCATCGCTTTGTTTTTAACTCAAATTGATATTATTGTTGCGCCATTTGGCGTATAATAATTGTTATTCGGATCGAATTTTATGAAGTCTAGTGTAAGTTAGGCTAGGGCAAAGCGGGAGCGCAATAAAAGCTCGCTCTCTCGTTCTTGGCGAATTCGCCCCGCTTTGCCACCGTAGGTAAGATAGGCGAAGAAGAAATTGTTTTGAATATATGAAGAAAGTCGAGAAAAACCTATTGAAACGAACGCACGCACTCCTTTTTTTTCGTCGTCGTAAAATACAAATTTGCAGTCACCCAAGTTTTTTGGTCTCTTTTATTTAGAAAAACTATTCTAAAATTTCCCCCGGGCCCCCGGGTCGACTTGCAAATTAATCGTATTAATTAAAAGTGGACGGCAAAAGTGACAGTGACACAGTGGAGAATAGATCAATAGCCAAAATCTATCATACCTATGTACATGCATATGTGCTACAGCTAAATTGCCAAATTGACCGCGACGTGTGTGCAAAGAATACAACAAACAAACTGAAAATCTTCGCGTCGGTCGTGCAATACCCTGTCTGCAGCTATATACCAAAGGAGATATATATACCATCTACCAAAGGAGATCCAAGTGGAGCATCCAGCATCAGAAGAGGAGAGTACAGCACCTGGAATTTCCAATCTTATCAAGAGGTATGTGTGCAAAAATTGAAAGTTCGAGTGAAGACGAAAAGATTAAAAAACTCGCAATTATTGTCTTGTGCTGAAACAATTGCACCTCGCTTTCAATTCTTGGCACATATGTATGACATAGTAGAGCTAGATTTGCATGCTGTAGTTAGAGTTGAGCATATATATTAATACATATTTACATCTAACCCTCTTGGACGCAATAACTACACATATAACTCATTTTAACTGCAATCGCTGTCACCCCTTTCCCCTTTCTCGTTTTCGTTGTGTCAAATATATAGTTGGGTCGTTGGCCAAGCACGCATACCAATACGCAGCTGCAGCGGTGAATTTTTTCGTCTCGCTTTCGCTCCTCACCGTTGCTTATCGTTGTTCTTTTGTTTGGCGCGCTTGATCCAAACCAAACACCAAGTGACGCGCTACCCTGTTTTCGTCGGGTATATTCGTTTGGTGTCAGTAGGATCCAACTATCAATTAAGACATAGTCGTGCCTCGCAAATCAATTTAGCGTCGATCGTTGTCGGTGCATACGTATACACAACATCCATTCTTCAGAACTACAGCGGTGAAATTTTTCGTTGCTGTTCGTTGCTATTCTTGTGTGGTTTTCGTGTACGCGCCAGCCAAGCGACGCTCTACCCTAAATTTGTCGGGTATATTTGTTTTTCACCTCGTTTGGGTACAATTACCCATTATTTCATTGAGTGCCTGGGCATTAAATACGATTATTAGAAACGATCTTTCGCCTTCAGTTACGTGTATTGAGAATCAATATGACCTCAAAAGCCAACAATATCGCCCTTGAAGAGCTGAAGCTAAAAGCGCAGTTGCCGTGTCAAAGGCATTCGTTTATTAGCGGACCGTTTAGAAGCGGGGGATATTCCGCTGGTATTGACGAAGCTCGAGTGCAGACTCGAAACGCTGATGCGTAGCGTTGACACGGCACGCGAACTTCAAGAGAAGATTGAAGATATAGACATTGATGATGAATTTGGAGTCGAGTTGGAAGAACTCTCAATTGTCACAAAGGGAAAATGAATGTCTCTCATTTGCGCATTGAAGACAGCTGATGAGACAATACCGGCAGTACCAGCTTATGGTGGCCTAACTCGTGCTCGCCTTCCGAAGTTAGCTCTGCTGCAGTTCAGCGGCAACTTTTCGGACTTTAAAAACTTCATAGGTTTATTTGAGACTCTAGTTCACAATGACCAAAGCATTCCAATTATCGAAAAGTTCAACCATTTGCTTTCGTGTCTCTCCAAGTAACCGAGATCAACTACGAGAAAGCAATGGCTAGCTTAAAACGGGTCTTCGATAATGATTGTCTGATCTTTAAAAATCACATTGATGCCCTATTTAGTCTTCCCAAAATGACCCAGCAATCAGCATCGTCCTTAAGGAACCTTATCGATACCGCCTCATCCATATATGGTTCGTTGTTGTCAATAGGCGATGATAAAAAGATCTCGAATGCGATGATAATTCATCTCGTCTTGAGCAGAGTCGTTCCGGTGACCAAAGAGAAATGGGAAGAACAGCTCGATTATGAGAAATTGCCACTTTGGACTGACTGTGAAAAGTTGCTTAATCGCAGACATCAGCATCTTTCGGCCGAAAATTCGGACAAACCAAAGCAGGAGCAGAAAGCTGTGCCAAGCAAGCCGCATAATCGGAGCTCATTCGTGTGTTCTACTGCGAATACCAAAAACCAATAATGCAGCTACTGCAATGCGAAAGGCCATTTGTTGACAGATTGCAGTCCATTTGGTCGGCTAGCAGCAATGCTAGAACTGTTCGAATTCGCAAAAACTGCATCCCTGTGCATCAATTGTCTGCAACAAGGCCACTCTGTAGTACGATGCAAAGCTAAGAACTGTCGAGTGTTTGGCTGCTCACACCATACCTTATTGCATAGGTACACAGTGACGAATAAAAGTCTGGCGTTACCATCACCCCCAGAGAATTCTTCTCCTCCTCCCAATCAGAATCAACCTTCCACTTCGCATGCTCTCCATGCGACAGCTATGGATAGAGTTATTCTGGCTACGTTGATCGTAAGCGTCCGAACAAATAATGGTGAACATGTTTTGGCCCGAGCTCTGCTTGACTCGGGGTCTCAAAACAATTTTATAACTGAGGACTTAGCACAGCGCTTACAGATCCGTAGGGAGGAGTCGTGTATCAACTTGTTTGGTATTGGTGAATCCAATTCACAAGTCAAGAAAAAGATACACACGGTGGTGAAGTCGCGAATTACTGGTAGTGAGTTTTCGGTTGATTTCTGGATTTTAAGGTCTATTTCGGGGTATCACCCTGATCAAACACTTAACTTGAGTGACTGGAAAATCCCGAAGAACTTACCACTTGCAGACCCATATTTCTTCAAGCCACAGAAGATAGATATGTTGATAGGTGCAGAAAATTTTTTCGAACTTTTATCTGTTGGTCAGATTCGACAAGGTCCTGACTATCCAACTCTGCAGAAAACGCTTCTCGGCTGGATTGTGTCGGGCAGATACACTCCAAAGGTGACTGCCACCCAAGAAGCGAGGAATTGTTTGAGTTGTCGAGAAGAGTCAGTGATACACATCGACAACACATTACAAAAGTTTTGGTCACTGGAAGAATTGCCGCCTTCTAAAAAGTCTCTATCTCTAGAAGGACTACTCAGGTCGTGCCATCAGGTCGGTTTGAAGTAAGACTGCCGTTCAAATCAGATCCCAGTATCTTAGACAACTCATTTGAAGTGGCTAAACGGCGGTTTTTATCGCTTGAAAAAAGATTGTCTCGTGACCCCGAGTTACAGAAAATGTACTTGGAGTTCATGGAAGAGTACCTCTCCTTGGGTCACATGTCTACCACAGACAACACAATCCCCAAAACTCCACATTATTTCATTCCACATCAGTGTGTGTTGAGGCCCCAAAGCACGTCGACCAAGCTCCGTGTCGATTTCGATGCGTCTTGTAAAACGTCCTCTCAGGTGGCCTTGAACGACATATTGATGGTCGGTCCTACGATACAGGATGAGCTGTATTCGACATTGCTCCAATTCAGACTACACAGGTACGCCTTGACAGCCGATGTCAAGAACATGTATCGCCAAGTCTGGGTCGCTGATAGACAATTCCAGCTCATAGTGTGGAGAAGAGACCCGTCTGAGTCCTTGAGAATATACAGCTCAAAACCGTAACATATGGGACTGGACCAGCCCCATTTTTGGCTATTCGGTGTTTGAAGAGGTTGAGTGAGTCTGCAAAACTCTCATTCCCTAAAGCTGCTGAAGTTATTGACTCCGACTTCTATGTCGATGACATGTTGACTGGTGCTGGTTTTGTGGAGGAGTTAAAGACAATTAAGTCTGATGTGGCTCAGGTTCTTCAGACCGCTGGGTTTGAATTGACTAAATGGTTTTCGAAATCACCTGAGGTCACCGCATCCGAGAGCACAGTTAAACCGATAACGATCTCGGACTCAGAGTCAACTAAGGCGTTAGGAATATCGTGGCTGCCACACGAAGACGTCTTTAAGTTCCAAATTGACACGTCAGTTATGGGTCTCAGAGCGACAAAACGGAACATATTATCGGTGACATCAAAGCTGTTTGACCCCCTTGGCTTGTTAAGTCCTTTAGTAATTAAGGGAAAGATCCTACTGCAGGAGCTTTGGCTTAACAAGCTAGATTGGGATGAGTCAATTCCAATGAACTTGGAAACAGCATGGAACCTATTAAAAGAATCCTTGGGTCAGTTGGAGAAGATTACCATACCTCGATTTGTGCATACGGATCCCATGTCACCGATTCAAGTACATGCCTTTGCCGACGCATCCATGAGAGCTTATGGAGCCTGCGTCTATATCCGTAAAAAGACTGCAGAAGGTTTCGAGGTCTCCTGGTTGACTGCAAAGTCGAAAGTAGCGCCGCTCAAGACGAAAACGCTCCCAAGGCTTGAGTTATGTGCCGCTCCCCTTCTCGCAGACCTTTGTCACCGAATCAAATCACTGCTCAAGGTTCCAATTGAGAAAATTATATACAGGTCAGATTCAGAAGTTACTCTTCATTGGATCAGATCCCACCCTTCGTCGTTGTCGACATTCGTTGCGAACCGAGTAGCGGAGATTCAAGAGTGGTCAAGTTAATCCAGCAGACATAGTTTCGAGAGGTTGTGACGTTAAGGAAATCGTGCAGTCGATCTGGTTTGGTGGACCAGAGTTCTTAATGTTTGAAGAAGAGAGCTGGCCCAGAAATCCACACTTCGAGCTTTCCGAAGAAGAGATACAGATGGAAAGTCGGAAGAAATCGGTCGGACTGACCGTCGCGGCCAAGCCAAATTATTTAGTGGATGTAATCGAGGGATACTCGTCACACCTCAAACTGCTAAGAGTGTTCGTTTTCGTGTTCCGCTTCATCCGAAAATGCAAAGACAAAAGTCTCAACTTTGGAAAAATTCCGTCATCCGTAGAATACGACGAGGCGTTTCTAAAAATAGTCGAAATAACACAGAAAAATGAGTCTCAAGAAGATATTGAAAGGGTTCGTAAAGGCACCAAGTTAGGCCCCAGCGTTCGGCGTTTGAATCCCTTCATCCATGAAGAGGCTGGGACTTGGTGCTCTTTTTCGTTGTTGCGAGTTGGGGGGCGACTAGTCATATAATGCCAAGTTTCCCTTTTTATTGACAAAACGCTCGCTCCGATTTGACGACTAATTCCTTCTTGTTGGTATTCCAAAGGTTCGTCGGTCGTCGAGGATGTCCGCAACGCGTGAACTGCGACAACTCGACAAATTTCGTCGGAGCAAGTCGCCACTTCAGCGAACGCGATACGCGAATTCGCGTCAAGAAGCGGGTGCGAGTTTGCCTTCATACCGCCTCGAGCACCGCAAATGGGCGGACTTTGGGAGGCCGGTGTGAAGTCTGCCAAGGGCCTACTCTTACGGGCAGTCGGAAGCGATCTCCTCACCGCAGAAAAGCTGGAGACCGTGCTGGTCGGGATCGAGGCGGTACTCAACTCGCGCCCGCTAGGACCCCTAAGCCCAGACCCAAGCGACGGAGACGCGCTGACTCCCGGGCACCTGCTGACAGGCGGGCCGCTCATCGCACCCCCAGCACCCAGGACCCCGGACCAGGAGGGTTTAAAGCTGTTTAAAGCGATGGCGGCTTGTCTTGTCAGCCAGGCAAATGTTCTGGCAGCGATGGTCCTGGGAGTATGTGCTGCGATTGCAAATAAGATGCAAGTGGCAGCAGGAGGAACCAAACATCAAGGAAGGCGACCTCGTAATCGTCGCCGAGGACAACCTGCCCCCTCAACAGTGGCTCCTCGGAAGGGTGGTCGGAACAACCACCGGGCAGGACGGAAGGGTCAGAGTGGTCGACCGAAGGACGAGCAGCGGAGCCACGTTCCGGAGGCCAATTCACAAGTTGGCGCTTCTGCCACTGATTTGAAGCCTTCCAGGCCGGGGCCGGTGTAGCGCCATTTGGCGTACAATAATTGTTATTAGGATCGAATTTTATGAAGTCTAGTGTAAGTTAGGCTAAGGCAAAGCGGGAGCGCAATAAAAGCTCGCTCTCTCGCTCTTGGCGAATTCGCCCCGCTTTGCCACCGTAGGTAAGATAAGCGAAGAAGAAATTGTTTTGAATATATGAAGAAACTCGAGAAAAACCTATTGAAACGAACGCACCAGTCCCGCGGACGGGAGCGATCGTATCGTGGGACGTCGCAGTTGGTTCCACCGAGAGCACTCCGGTTATCGCCGAATAGCGCCTTCAGAACCCCACCGAGCTCAGGATCAATACGGAGGTCTTTACTATGCGATAATACCGACAGGTGTCGCCGAGAGTACCGAGAGTGCCTAGGCTATCGCCGGACGGCACTTACAGGACCCTGTCGGCCTAAGAATTACTACGACGCGGAAAGGGGAACTTTGCTATGCGGGAATACCGACAAGTATCGCCGAGAGTACCTAGGCTATCGCCGGACGGTACTTACGGGACCCTGTCGGCCTAAGAATTACTAAGAGGATCAGGGATATCGCCGAGCATCACAGAGAATTCCTAGGCAATCGCCGGATAGCAGTTACGGGACGCTGTCGAACTAAGAATTACTACGAGGGTCGGGGATACCGGCAAGCATCGCCGAGAGTGCCTAGGCAATCGCCGCATAGCACTTACGGGACACCGCCGAACTAAGAATTACTACGAATACGGGAATACCGACGCATATCGCCGAGAGTGCCTAGGCAATCGCCGGATAGCACTCACGGGACACTATCGGGCTAAACATTACTGCGAAAGTCTTTATCATACAGGGCAGGTATCGCCGAGAGGGCTTAGGCAATCGCCGGACAGCACCTTCGGGACCCAGGGAACTACGGGGATCAGGCGAGACACCAATAGGCGTCACCGGGAGCGCTTAGACGATCGTCGGATAGCGGCCTCGGGACCCTGCGGGGTCACAAACTACTGGAGGGAATCATGCGTAGGGAACGCCGACAGGTGTCACCGAGAACACCTAGGCAATCGCCGGACAGCGTCCTCAGGGTCCTGTCGGGCTACGAAAGCCTCCTCTTCCCCGGGAGTGCAGCGTCGATGCAGGATCTTCCTCGTGTCACTGATCCCGTTGGCGTGGATCCGGTCCGCCACGTGTTTTACTTTTCACAAGCCACTCGAATTTTTTCCGCGAACACGTCCGATTCCTACGACTGTTCCCAATCCAATCTTTCTTTCCACATTTTCCCAGCTCAGAGCCGGCGTTCTGCTGGCTCTGCCGATCTAGCGTCAGCGTGGGCGGCTAGCGTCGTCATCCTCGCTGTGGCAGAAGGCTGGCGCCGTTGTCTCCCCTCTCTTTCGGCGTCTGTAGCTGCGCCGGTGACTTTCGCCTCTCTTTTCCGCTGCTGGTGCGTCGTTGCTTTACTTGATTGCTGTTCTCCGCGCTACTCTTCTGCCGTGGCTGCGTTGACGCTGTGATCTTATCTTTTCAGCGCTTCTCCTCTGCCGTTGCGGCGTCGATGCCAGCGGCTCGCTGGGTCCCGGTGTTTTCCTCGTCCCCCTTTGGACGCTGCATTGTCGTCGTTGTTGGGTTTTGGTTCTCGGTGTTTTCCTCGTCTCCCTTTGGCCGCTGCGGCGTCGTTGTTGTTGGGTTTTGGTTCTGAAAAGCCAGTGGCGTCCGCCGTGATCGCGACTTGCCCCCCCTTTAAAGAAGATAATAAGCTACGTGGGGCTTAGAGACCCCTCGGGCCGTATAATATATAAAATTAATACCATGTAGCCTTCGTGGCTTTCCCCCCTCCCATTTAACCTAAAACTGAAAAGTCAATGCTTAAACCTAGAAAACGAAGAAAAGTCAAAAATCTTAATTCTAATAAAGTAGGTTCGGGTCCCTCCAATGGGAAAATGCCGGCGAGTTGATGGGCGGAAAAATGTGGGTGGAGCGCACGCTCCCTCACACCCCCTCCATACTTCGGGGGTGCCGAAGAGGGACGGTGACAACCCGGCTGCGAGTAATTTTTACGCGAAAGCAGGTGCCGTCATGGACCTCCAGTCGCCCGACTCCCAGTCGGTAGGCGCGATCGCGTAAGAATACGGTTATGTTGGATATGAGGTCCCGGGGAAACCGCCGCCCTGGCGCGTTGGTCCGCCATTCGGGGGGAGCCTCTGCCCATTCCTGGTCGTCCTGCACAGCGGCTACCGTAGGGTGGAGTCGGAGGATTTGCAGCAGGTCGGCCATCTCGCCATACTCCAGCGGGAGGCTCTCTTCGGAGACGAAGTCAACTACTCCCTCATCGGGACGTTGTGGGGGTAGTCCGGCGTGGGCGGCTACGAGGGGAGGTGGGACGTCATCTGACCCCGACGGGTTGGCTGGTGCCCACTGCTGGTTCGCCTGGGGCGCGAAGCCCAGGCTCATGAGGGACCCGGAATCGGACCCTCCGTCGTCGCGTTGGGGTCCTACTTCCCCCCCTGTATCGCTTGCGTGGGACACGTCGGAGTAGTGTGGTCCAGCACCGTCCCCGGATTCGTTCTCGTTGTGTACCGCTGGAGGGGTGGCTGCCCGACCTTGACCGGCCAGGTTCCACTCGGCCCAAAGGGGCGAGTCCCATTCGCTCCCGCGAGCCAGTGGGTGCCTGTTCCCTTCGTCCTGCTGGACGCCAGGCTTTGAGCGTCGCGTATTATCGTCTCGTGCTCGTCGGTGTCCGTTGTCGCGTTGTCGTCGTTGATGGCAGCCCCATAACTCCCGAACCAACGGCGATTCAGGGCGGCGACGTCGTGATTGGGCGCCGAGCGGACACCTGCGGTTGCGAAGCGGCCATCGGGCTCTTCCTCTTCGGCGTCGGTTCCCGGGTCCTGGGTTTGTTGGTCGATCCACCCTTGGATGGCTGCCGCGCGCTGGCCCCATGGCATCCTGTCCTGTTGTCGAAGTGTCGCCTCTCCGACCCGCCTCAGCTGGGCTTGACGGGAGGCGGATGGCCCATTGGGGTCGACGATCCAGCCGCGAGTCCGGTTTGTCGTTGGTTCGTCGGCAGGTGCCGGGACTTCAGGCTACTGGTCTCCGCTAGGTTGTCCCGTCGTATTACCATTTGCCCCTAGGGGCCGAGCTTGCCTTCCGTCTCTTAGACGCTTCATGTCTTCAGTCGATTCTAGGGAGAAAATGCCTGTCGGTTAGGACCTGCCTGTTTTAACTAGAAGTATTAATACCCACCTCTATCCTGCTTGAGCGGTGCGAGTAAGAAGATGTTTACATTGGGTGTAGTACTTATCTAATCCCATAAGGGGATGTACACGTAGCTTACGGTTTCGTGGGTCGCGCCCCTTACGGGGCGAGGTCGTTACGGTAGCACGCTACCGCAAGTGGCCCTTGAGAAGTCGGCAGGTCATTCGGGTCTCTCCAGCGTCGTCGGGTTCTCCTCGGGGTGGTCCACTCCGTGGAACGCCTTTAAGTCAGCTAAACTCGCTGTTTTCCTTCGTTTGCCTTGTTGAATCTGTAGTCGAACTACGTTGGGAGATAAGAACCGTGTTACCTTGTACGGCCCGTCGTACTTAGGGGCCAATTTTGCCGCGAAACCGTCGGCGGCTTTGGATAAGTGATGCTGCCGAAGGAGGACTAGGGTTCCTAGTTCGGGTCGCCACTCGCGCCGTCGGAGGTCGTATGTTCTCTTCTGCTCTTGGGATGCTCTTGGGTGTTCTCCAGTACGACCTTGAACACTTCCTGCAGTCGTGTCGCCTTCTCGTGGGCAGGCTCTGGTTCATTTCCTAATCCTGGGGTCACTTCGTCGTACGAGGCTCCTGGAAGCCTTAGTTCTCGTCCGAGTACCAAAAAGGCCGGGCTGAAGCCCGTGGTGTCCGACGTGCTGCTGTTTATGGCCAAGCTTAACTCGGGGAGGAGATCGTCCCAGGTCCGTCGGTCCCTGTCGACGTATTGTGCAATCATTGTCTTGATGGTCCGGTTTGCCCTCTCCGTCGGGTTTTGCTGAGGGGTATACGGCGCGGTGTGCTCGAGTTCCATTTCCGCCACCTCGCAAAATTTCCGGAAGGACCGACTAGTGAATTGTGTTCCGTTGTCGCACACAAACTTCCACGGGACCCCGAATCGGCAGAGTATCCTCTCTCGGAACGCCTTCTCCAAGTGGGCGGTTGTGGCTTTCCGGAGTGGCACAAGTTCTACTCATTTGCAGAATGAGTCGAAGAACACGAGGAGCATCGTGTTACCGTGCGTTGAGCGGGGTAGTGGGCCTACGAAGTCCGCGCAAAGGATGTCGAACGGGCCCTTCGCCTGTCGCGTATACATGTGACCTGCTTGTTTGTTCTGGCTCACCTTAAATTTTTGGCAGCTTTCGCAATGTTTCACGTATCGGGCCACGTCTCTGTAGAGTCCTGGCCAGTAATATCGTTGGGTTACCCGACTTCCGTATTCCTAGGTGTCCGGCGGTCGGGTGATCGTGGCATTCTTCTAACACTCGTCTACGATGGCCACTGGTGACGCATAACTTCCATTGGTGAGATTCTTCCTCGATTGGTCGGTGTCCAGGCTGCCGGTAGATCTGTCCGTTCACGATGTCCGTTCTCTGCATTCCTCAGGTCGTGACTGGATACGTTTGAGCAACTTTTGTATCCAGGGGCAGGTGGGCAGGTGGGCAGGTCTTCTAGGGCTCGCTGTATGGTGTCGATAGGTTGCCGGGAAAGAGCGTCTGCTACGATGTTTTGGCTTCCGCGTCGGTAAAGCACGTCAAAGCGATACTGTTGGAGTTCCAGAGCCCAACGGGCGATGCGACCGGTTGGATTATTGATCGAGTTTAACCACTTCAAGGCGAGATGGTCGGTGATGACGTCGAAGTGGTAGCCCTCCAGGTAGCATCGTAATTTACTGATGGCCCAGACGATGGCTAAGCACTCCTTTTCCGTGGCTGAGTAGTTCTCTTCTGCTTTCAAGAGGCTTCGACTGGCGTAGGCTATGACCCTCTCCTCTCCGCTGATCTGTTGCGTCAGGACGGCCCCTAGACTGTAGTCGCTTGCGTCAGTTTGTAGAACGAACCTCTCCGCGAAATCCGGGCAGGCTAAGACGGGTGCTCGGGTTAACTTCTCCTTCAACTCCTCGAAAGCGGCCTGCTGTTCGTCACTCCAGATCCACCTTTTCTCCTTCTTCAGGAGGCTAGTCATTGGTTGTACAATCGTCGCGAAGTTTGGGACAAACCTCCGGTACCACGATGCCATTCCTAGGCAGCGTCGAAGCTCCTTTATTGAACTGGGTGGGGCCAACTTCCGGACGGCGACGATCTTATCTGGGTCGGTGTGTATACCCTGCTCACTAATGACATGTCCCAGGTATACGATGCTTTTCTGGAAGAAGCTGCATTTCTTTTGGTTCAATCTTAGATTTGCTTCCCGTAGTCTCCGGAACACCTCTCGCAGATGGTCGACGTGTTCCTCCAACGCCGCTCCGATGACAATAATGTCATCAAGGTAAGCGAATGCGTTGGGTTCCATCTGTGGTCCGATGACGCTGTCCAAGGCTCGCTGGAACGTGGCCGATGCTGAGTGCAGTCCGAACGGCATCACCTTCCAATGGAAGAGTCCTCTGCCCGGAACGGTGAAGGCGGTACATTCTCGGCTCCCCTCGGCCATAGGGATCTGCCAATACCCGTTCTTGAGGTCCAAAGTCGAGATGTAACGTGCGTTACGGAGCCTCTCGATGATGTGGTTGATCCTGGGCAGTGGGTAGGCGTCGCGCATTGATTGCGCGTTGAGTTGTCGGTAGTCTACGCACATCCGCATCTCGCCTGTCTTCTTTCCCACCAGTACGATGGGAGCGCTGTGTGGGCTTTTTGAAGCTTCGATTCGCCCGTCTTGCAGCAACTCGTCGACCTGAGCATTGATGATTTTCTGCATGGCCGGATTTTTGGGGAAGTACCTCTGCTTTATCGGCTTGTCGTCCTTCAGAGTGAGACACGCCCTCCAATCCCTCGAACTTGGCCAATTCTTGCTTCAAAAACTCGGCTACCCACGGCGGGAGGGGTGGTTCGGTGATGGGCACATGTTATGATGGCGAGGTTCACGGTGATAGGGTCAGTCGAGTCTGATCTTCGAAAAGGGTTGCGTTGTCGACCGGCCGCTGCATCGGCTAAAGGGGCGAGTTGATAATCCGTTGGGGGGATAGATGCGAGTTGGTCTACCTTGACCCGCTCCTGTCTTTCGGGGCCGTGGTCTTCCTGGCGTAGCGGGTCGTGGTGTAGAACGATGCTGGTTTCCCGTGGGGTCGTTCGCTCTGATTGAGCCGCACTGCTGGGCATTTCTGATTTGGCTCGCGTCGATCGTGTTGTATTCTTAGCGCCGCCGGGTCCGTCTCGGTCGGGGCTTAGATGCGTTGTCCTTGTATTACTGCTGGGTCTGGCGTGGTCGAAGCTTCGATGCGTTGTCCTTGTATTGCGGCTGGGTCTGGCGTGGTCGGGGCTTAGAAGCGTTTTCCTGATATTGCTGCTGAGTCTGGCGTGGTCGAAACTTAGAAACGTTGTCCTGATGTTACTGCTGGTTCTGGCGTGGTCGTGGCTTAGCTCCGTTGTCTTGGTAGGGATACTCTGGGTGGTTTTCGAGGCAAACGGACTGGCCCTGGGTGCGTCCAGCGGTGTCGCAGTCGTCTCCGTCGAATCCTCGTTGCTCTGGGTGTTCTTCGAGGCGGACGGACTGGCCCTGGGTGTGTCCAGCGGTGTCGCAGTCGTCTCCGTCGTGGTTTCGTTACTCTGGGCGTTCTTCGGGGCGGATGGACTGGCCCTGGGTGTGTCCAGCGGTGTGGCAGTCGTCACCGGCGTAGCTTCGTTGATGATTCTGGCGTGGTCGTATCGAATCGTGGGTTGGGTTCGGGTGCGTCGGCTTCGTCCGGGGGGTCGCTGTTGGATTGGTCGAGCGGGTAGGAGCAGCGGATGCAGTCGCGGGACTTTCGTCACTAAAAGTAACCATGCGGGGCCGATTCGAGGATGATGTGGGGATCGGGTTGGTTTCCCGGATCGCCCGCTTGGTCAACTGCAAGTATGCTCGTCCGCATTGTATTATGGCCTGGACGCCGCAAAGGAAATCGAGCCCCAGTATGATGTCGTCTACTACCATGGGTAGGACTAATAGAATCACCCGCGTTTCCTGTTGATCCAGACGTACCTTGACCGAAACTGCTTGCGTCACCTCCTTTGCTGTACCATCCGCCAGGCGGACGGTAGTCCTTATATTCCGTGCGTTCTTACTTCATGAGCGATGCGTTGACTGACGAACGACCGCGTTGCTCCCGTGTCGAGGGTAGCTGTGAGCGGTACTCCTTCGATGGTTACTAGCGCGGCGATCCTGCCTCCTTCTAAACTTAAGGGATGAGTTTCTCCTGGGGGCCCTGGAGGTATGTCTCCGATCGGTTCCTTGACGAGCGGAGACTCGGCCCGTTTCCCGACTCGGATAGCCTACAGCAGTCGATCGTCCGGATGTCGCGGCGGCCACACTCCCAACAGAATAGCACTCGCCGATTCCTGCATGAACTGCTGAAATGACCTTCCTCCCCGCAATTCCGGCAGGCCCGGCGTGTGTTCACCGGCCGGTCTCCATCCTGGGTCACTACGCGGCTTGCCGTCTCTGCGCTCCGGGAGGGCCCGGTGTCGTCTGGAGGGGCATGCTGTGGGGTGGATAATCCGGGTCCTTGGTATGATGGCGTTCTGGCTTTCGTATTTGGGCGGTCGATAGCTGGGTGGGTTTGTTCGCGGTCCCGCGTTGTCTCGTACGCTACTATCAATTGGGTCAGTTCTCGCAACGTCTCGAACTCATGTCTACGGGTGAACAGTTGGTATTCCGGGCGAAGGTTCTCGTAGATCCTGTCCAGCTCCCTGTCTGGAGTATACTGAGCTCGTTGCATCATGAGTCGGAGGTCGATCAAGTAGTCCTGAAAGGCTTCTCGAGGTCGTTGGTGACGGGAGCGGGTCGTATCTTCCAAGCGCTGAAAGTATCGCGGGTGTAGGAAGAACTCCAAGAACTCCTTCCGGAACTCGGTCCATGGCTTGCCTTGCATCTGGAACGTCCTAAACCATCCTTCTGCCTTGCCAGTTAGTAGCCCGGAGATGGCTCGCGGCAGTTGTGCTGGGCTTCCGCCATATGAGTCGACCCTTTCTTCCAACCGTTCGATGAAAGCCAGCGCATCCGTCGAACTTCAGACCCCAATTGCGCAGTTTATCGGCCAGGGCGGCGAAGGAAATGTCATCCCTTCCGGGTCGCGAAGTTCCGGCTTCCTCGGGGAAGCGGTGCTGGTGGTGATTGTCACCATGTCGCCGGTCAGTCGTGGTTTCAAGCCGGCCAGAGTCGCCGTGAGCTGCACGCGGGAACTCGGGAATTATGATAGATAGAGGCTGCTCCGCACAGATCCCTTCCTTCCGCTCTCGCTGACTTGGTCCCGGCGACGGGGACGTGTTCCTCGGGCTTCTCGGGCTGGGCGTGCTGCCGAAGACCATTCCAAGCTCTTTGATCCGTTTTTCGATCGCAGTCGGATGCTCACCGCGCAAGATAAAGGCCGAGATCCGGCTGCGCAGTTCATCCACTGTCCCGGTTTCACCGAGACCGAATTCGACGGCGATGGCCTGCAATTCCGTCGAAGCACGGTGGTCGAACTGGCACTTCGAGGTCTTTCGCGTTTCCGACGGTAGTATCACGTATTGACCCTCCGGTAGAATCCTTTCTTAGGTAACGCACTGAATACCGGAGTCCTTGGGGCTATTCACGGAAGCGCGGCGTATGCACGGTTAACACGGTTGTCCAGTGGAGGCGTCCTTGGCGTCCTTGCTGCTTGGGGTCCTGGTCGATAGTCCTTGCTATCGTTGTCCTTGGACTGTTGATCCTTGCTAGGCCGGTGGATAGTCCTTGCTATCGTTGTCCTGGGAATTGTCTTTGTGGTCCTGGTCGTGCTGGGTTCGTTGATTTAAGCGTTGGATCTCGTCCCGTGTTGATGGCTGAACGCTGACTGATCACTTTGAAGGCCGGGCGTTTACTCTCGGCTATCGTTTTGTAGGCCGGGCTTTAAATGATCACGCTGAAGACCGTGCATTCACTAACTGCTATCGCATTGAAGGCCGGGCATTGACTGCTTCTTCTGGCTCTGAGTCCAAAATATATAGCTGGGACGGTCGGTCTTCGGGAGGTTTCCGGAGCTCGCTCGGCTTCTGCAGCTCACGACTCGCTGCTCGCCGCGTGTCGCTCTCTTTTTGCAGCGTAGATGCAGGATCTGCTCTCCGTAAGTGTAGTATCGATGCAGGGTCTTCTCCCCGTAAGCACAGCGTCGATGCAGGATCTTCCCCGTGTCACTAATAGCGTTGGCGTGGATCTGGTCCGCCACGTGTGTTACTTTTCGTACGCCACTCGATTTTATCCGCAAACACGTCCGACTCCTACGACTGCTTCAAAACGAATTCCTCTCCTTACACGTTTTCCCAGATCAGAGCCGGCGTTCTGCTGGCTCTGCCGATCCAGCGTCAGCGTGGGCGGCTAGCGTCGTCATCCTCGCTGGGGCAGAAGGCTGGCGTCGTTGTTTCCCCTCTCTTTCGGCGTCTGTAGCTGCGACGGTGACTTTCGCCTCTCTTTCTCGCTGCTGGCGCATCGTTACTTCGCTTTAGTTTTCCGCGTTTCTCTTCTGCCGTTGCTGCTGTGGGCTAACTGTTTCAGCGCTTCGTTGCTGCGTCGACGCTGGCGGCTTATCTTTTCGGCGCTTCTCGTCGAAACGATCTTTCGCCTTCAGTTGCTTGTATTGAGAATCAATATGACCCCAAAAGCCAACAATATCGCCCTTGAAGAGCTGAAGCTAAAAGCGCAGTTGCCGTGTCAAAGGCATTCGTTTATTAGCGGACCGTTTAGAAGCGGGGGATATTCCTCTGGTATTGACGAAGCTCGAGTGCAGACTCGAAACGCTGATGCGTAGCGTTGACACGGCAGGCGAACTTCAAGAGAAGATTGAAGATATAGACATTGACGATGAATTTGGAGTCGAGTTGGAAGAATTCTCAATTGTCACAAAGGCAAAATGAATGTCTCTCATTTGCGCATTGAAGACAGCTGATGAGACAATACCGGCAGTACCAGCTTATGGTGGCCTAACTCGTGCTCGCCTTCCGAAGTTAGCTCTGCTGCAGTTCAGCGGCAACTTTTCGGACTTTAAAAACTTCATAGGTTTATTTGAGACTCTAGTTCACAATGACCAAAGCATTCCAATTATCGAAAAGTTCAACCATTTGCTTTCGTGTCTCTCCAAGTAACCGAGATCAACTACGAGAAAGCAATGGCTAGCTTAAAACGGGTCTTCGATAATGATTGTCTGATCTTTAAAAATCACATTGATGCCCTATTTAGTCTTCCCAAAATGACCCAGCAATCAGCATCGTCCTTAAGGAACCTTATCGATACCGTCAATAGGCGATGATAAAAAGATCTCGAATGGGATGATAATTCATCTCGTCTTGAGCAGAGTCGATCCGGTGACCAAAGAGAAATGGGAAGAACAGCTCGATTATGAGAAATTGCCACTTTGGACTGACTGTGAAAAGTTGCTTAATCGCAGACATCAGCATCTTTCGGCCGAAAATTCGGACAAACCAAAGCAGGAGCAGAAAGCTGTGCCAAGCAAGCCGCATAATCGGAGCTCATTCGTGTGTTCTACCGCGAATACCAAAAACCAACAATGCAGCTACTGCAATGCGAAAGGCCATTTGTTCACAGATTGCAGTCCATTTGGTCGGCTAGCAGCAATGCAACTGTTCGAATTCGCAAAAACTGCATCCCTGTGCATCAATTGTCTGCAACAAGGCCACTCTGTAGTACGATGCAAAGCTAAGAACTGTCGAGTGTTTGGCTGCTCACACCATACCTTATTGCATAGGTACACAGTGACGAATAAAAGTCTGGCGTTACCATCACCCCCAGAGAATTCTTCTCCTCCTCCCAATCAGAATCAACCTTCCACTTCGCATGCTCTCCATGCGACAGCTATGGATAGAGTTATTCTGGCTACGTTGATCGTAAGCGTCCGAACAAATAATGGTGAACATGTTTTGGCCCGAGCTCTGCTTGACTCGGGGTCTCAAAACAATTTTATAACTGAGGACTTAGCACAGCGCTTACAGATCCGTAGGGAGGAGTCGTGTATCAACTTGTTTGGTATTGGTGAATCCAATTCACAAGTCAAGAAAAAGATACACACGGTGGTGAAGTCGCGAATTACTGGTAGTGAGTTTTCGGTTGATTTCTGGATTTTAAGGTCTATTTCGGGGTATCACCCTGATCAAACACTTAACTTGAGTGACTGGAAAATCCCGAAGAACTTACCACTTGCAGACCCATATTTCTTCAAGCCACAGAAGATAGATATGTTGATAGGTGCAGAAAATTTTTTCGAACTTTTATCTGTTGGTCAGATTCGACAAGGTCCTGACTATCCAACTCTGCAGAAAACGCTTCTCGGCTGGATTGTGTCGGGCAGATACACTCCAAAGGTGACTGCCACCCAAGAAGCGAGGAATTGTTTGAGTTGTCGAGAAGAGTCAGTGATACACATCGACAACACATTACAAAAGTTTTGGTCACTGGAAGAATTTCCGTCTTCTTAAAAGTCTCTATCTCTAGAAGGACTACTCAGGTCGTGCCTTTAGGTCGGTTTGAAGTAAAACTGCCGTTTAAATCAGATCCCAGTATCTTAGACAACTCATTTGAAGTGGCTAAACGGCGGTTTTTATCGCTTGAAAAAAGATTGTCTCGTGACCCCGAGTTACAGAAAATGTACTTGGAGTTCATGGAAGAGTACCTCTCCTTGGGTCACATGTCTACCACAGACAACACAATCCCCAAAACTCCACATTATTTCATTCCACATCAGTGTGTGTTGAGGCCCCAAAGCACGTCGTCTTGTAAAACGTCCTCTCAGGTGGCCTTGAACGACATATTGATGGTCGGTCCTACGATACAGGATGAGCTGTATTCGACATTGCTCCAATTCAGACTACACAGGTACGCCTTGACAGCCGATGTCAAGAACATGTATCGCCAAGTCTGGGTGGCTGATGCGGATAGACAATTCCAGCTCATAGTGTGGAGAAGAGACCCGTCTGAGTCCTTGAGAATATACAGCTCAAAACCGTAACATATGGGACTGGACCAGCCCCATTTTTGGCTATTCGGTGTTTGAAGAGGTTGAGTGAGTCTGCAAAACTCTCATTCCCTAAAGCTGCTGAAGTTATTGACTCCGACTTCTATGTCGATGACATGTTGACTGGAGGAGGACACGTCAGTTATGGGTCTCAGAGCGACAAAACGGAACATATTATCGGTGACATCAAAGCTGTTTGAACCCCTTGGCTTGTTAAGTCCTTTAGTAATTAAGGGAAAGATCCTACTGCCGGAGCTTTGGCTTAACAAGCTAGATTGGGATGAGTCAATTCCAATGAACTTGGAAACAGCATGGAACTTATTAAAAGAATCCTTGGGTCAGTTGGAGAAGATTACCATACCTCGATTTGTGCATACGAATCCCATGTCACCGGTTCAAGTACATGCCTTTGCCGACGCATCCATGAGAGCTTATGGAGCCTGCGTCTATATCCGTAAAAAGACTGCAGAAGGTTTCGAGGTCTCCTGGTTGACTGCAAAGTCGAAAGTAGCGCCGCTCAAGACGAAAACGCTCCCAAGGCTTGAGTTATGTGCCGCTCCCCTTCTCGCAGACCTTTGTCACCGAATCAAATCACTGCTCAAGGTTCCAATTGAGAAAATTATATACAGGTCAGATTCAGAAGTTACTCTTCATTGGATCAGATCCCACCCTTCGTCGTTGTCGACATTCGTTGCGAACCGAGTAGCGGAGATTCAAGAGTGGTCAAGTGAATCCAGCATTCGCTTCTAGCTCTTGCTTAAGCCGGTTGTGTTTTTTTTCTTGCTCCCGCATTCTCCGCCCTTTGCCTAAATATCATACAACATTGTTGTGACTTTGTTTTGATATATTATCGCATCTCTTTAATTTGATTCTACTTTGTGTTAACCACCAGTGTTTTGTTAGTAAACAAGTGTTTAATATAAATTCAATATTGCAATCGTAACGCATCGGACTCGTGCAGGCAATTTGTTATTGCTTTTTTGCTCAGTCTGCTTTTCGTTATCGCTTCTTCGGTGTGCACTGTTCTCGCGCATCAGCGTTTGCATCGCCCACACTCTCTCGTGAGCATAAGCGGGCTGCTCGCATTGTTGCTCTCACTCTCTCTGGATTGCTTATACTCTCCCTCTCTGTGGACTTTTCTTTTGTGTCTCTGCTTCGGTGAGTTTACTGCTCGTTTTCTGCACTTCGTTGGATCATCTGCTTTGAATTATTGCCGCTGCAGCTGATTGTCTGGCTCGCTCTGCTGTCTGCTCTCCTACTTTACCTGCGATCTAACTCCATTCTTTTATTATTCGTGCACAGTGATTCTACTGCTGTCAATAATGGCAATCGTTTGTAGTGCAAAGAAATGTGAATTCGGTGGTGTTATCATTGGTGATTCATTTCTTAGCTGCTGGCTGTGCGACAATTTTGCCCACATAAAATGTGCTGGTGGTGGAAATTTTGGCCGGCTGAATGATCTGATCTCGAAACGCATGGGCCTGTCTTGGTCATGTCTGGCTTGTCGGGAGATTGAGGCCGAAATGCGCACATTTATGAGACAGACTCGAACTGGGTTTCTGGATGTCCGGAAACTATTTGCGGCTCTCAACGAGAATTTTCTTGCCCTTGAATCACAGTTTCTTGGGCTCAAACTCTTGAGCGAATTGCCTAGACGGAAAATTCCGCATAATGATACCAATCTCTTGCAACCTAATCCGATTGGTACGCCTTCCTCCCACCTTTATCCATCGGCAGCATTTCCGTGTAGTCACGCCACGCCGTTGTCTGTAAATCCGCCAACGGTGGCTCCGGAGTTCTTTACACCGAGCAATGTGGCCGTCATTCTGACGCGGTGAGTGCTCCTAGTGCGGGTGTGCTGGTTGCTGACGACGTCTTGCCAATTCCTGCTCCAATTCCTGCTCCAATTCCTGCTCCAATTCCTGCTCCAATTCCTGCTCCAATTCCTGCTCCAATTCCTGCTCCAATTCCTGCTCCAATTCCTGCTCCAATTTCTGCTCCAATTCCTGCTACAACCATTGCTGCCAATTCCTCTGCCCTTGGACCGAGATCTCTTTTAGGAGTGGCTCCACCATCTCGATCTCGCTCGGGACTTCAACTTAGAGCAGTGGTCCCTCGGAAAGCAATATTTGTTTCTCGTCTTATTCCTGAGGCTACAACAGAGGATGTTAAACAACATCTTTCCTCCAAACTTAACACTTCGCCTGTTGATATAGTTGTGACTAAATTTACATTTAAACATAAGCGCAACATATCATCATTTAAAATTCTTCTCCCTGATTCCTTACTATCCCGTTCTCTAGAACCGTCAATATGGCCTGAGCATACAATTGTGCATGAGTTCCTTCTCAAAATTTTTCACTCTAAAATCCAAGAATTACCGAGCATGCTCCAAAAAACTGATTTACTATTTTTCCATGCACTATCAGAACGTTCGCAGTTTGCTGGGAAAATTGCGTCAAATTCATACTAATAGCGCGTCCTTTGATTTCGATGCCATCGCGTTTACCGAAACCTGGCTTAACTCCTCTGTAAATGATCATGAAATTGTCATTGATAGTTACACTATTTATAGAATGGACCGCCCATCTTTTGCAGGTGGGGTTCTGATTGCAGTTAAATCTGTTTTCTCATCTGAGTTATTCCCATTTAATAACATTCACGGAATTGAATTTGTTGCAGTCAAAGTTCGTGTTGGCTCCGCATTTTTCTATTTAACCTGCTCTTACATTCCTCCCAGGTCTGATGCTGAGCTTTACTTACACCACCTCTCAGCAATTAATATTGTTGTTTCTGCATTAGGGTGCAATGATCGAATTATTGTCATGGGGGACTTTAACCTCCCATTTCTTTCTTGGCTGCCTTGTGATGACGCCAACCTGTTGTTTCCCAATTGTCATAACGACTTTATCAATGGGCTAACGGATATTTCCCTTGTCCAAATTAATGCCGTTAAAAACATTAGGGACAGACTTCTTGACCTCGTTTTTGTTAACGATGGTTCTCTTGCTACGGTATCTAGAGCAAGCCCAATATCTCTCCCTGAAGATCCTTACCATCCAACTTTGTAGATATCACTGGAGTGTACACAATCTGGAGGTGCTGACGGTTCCATGGCTCCTTGTCACATAAAGTGTTTTCGCAAAACAAACTTTATCGATTTAGATCTTCATCTCTCGCGTGTTGATTGGTCGTTTCTTTATTCATTACCGAACATAGATGCAACTGTTAACTCGTTTTATAGTTCTATTTACTCCGCCCTAAATACGTTTGTTCCAGATATCACTGTACCTGTATCGTCCAAGCCTCCCTGGTTCTCCAAGTATTTGTCATACTTAAAAAATAATAAATCCCGGCTCTATAAAAAGTACCAGAAGTCGGGCTCCACGTTGGCCTTAGCTCTATACTCCTCCGCTCGCTCTCTATTCCTTGCCGTCAATAGTCAGTGTTATAATCATTACCTTTCACAATGTAGTAGAAACTTTCGTAGTGATCCTAAAAAATTCTATTCGTTCGTTAACTCTAAGCGCAAGTCGCAACGGTTTTCCTCCGTCCCTTCATTACCAGAACAAAACAGAAGCTTCTGCTGTTGGTATTGCAAATTTATTCGCTAACTTTTTCCAAACAACGTACTCGTCTCATATTTACAACGCATCCACTCCGTATCCGTACCAGCTACCTCAAGCTAACAGCATTTTTCTGCCCTTTTTCGAGGAAAGCGTTATTCTGGAAGGTTTGTCATCTATGGACATGTCGTTTTCTGCGGGTCCAGATAAGGTACCTAGTTGCATCTTAAAACACTGTGCCCAGTCCCTTTGCAAACCCTTGACCTTTCTCTTCAACCTCTCCTTGGAACAGTCTTGTCTCCCAGTAATTTGGAATGAGTCCTATATCATTCCGCTTCACAAAAAAGGTTCAAGATCAAACATTGAAAACTATCGTGGTATCGCAAAGCTTTCCGCCTTCTTGAGTTCCTAGTCACCCGGCAACTGCAACATCTTTGTTGCAGCTTGATATCTCCGTCGCAACACGGTTTTTTCAGACATCGTTCAACATCGACTAACCTTCTTGAGTTTTCTAACCTAATCCACCGTGGTTTTCAAATTGGTTTGCAGACTGATGTAGTTTTTACTGACTTCAGCAAGGCATTCGATTCTGTGAACCATGCTCTGCTTATTCACAAGCTCTCTTTATTAGGGTTCCCAACGAATCTTCTAGATTGGATTTTGTCCTATCTCTCTAACCGTACTCAACGTGTTTTGTTTTCTAACGTGTTGTCAAATACTGTAAATGTTACTTCAGGTGTGCCACAGGGAAGTCATCTGGGCCCGCTTCTGTTTATTTTATTTGTGAATGACCTTCCTCAAGTTATAACATACTCTACTACACTAATGTATGCTGATGATGTCAAAATCTGTCTTTCTTACTCTGATTGGTATTTGCACACACGCCTTCAACTTGATCTAAGTGAACTACTATTGTGGTGTTCAACTAATCTTCTTTTTCTGAACCTTTCCAAGTGCAAACTTATGACATTTTACCGTCGCGCTCCTCATTTTGTCCCATATGTTCTAGGAAATCATGTCCTTGAGCGAATTTCGAGTTCAAAGGACCTTGGAGTCCTTTTTGATCATAAGATGTGTTTTAACACCCATATAGCTGCAACTGTAAATAAAGCTAAGGGTGTTTTAGCGTTCATCAAGCGTTGGTCCAAGGAGTTTGACGACCCGTACGTTACGAAACAACTGTACATCTCGTTAGTACGTCCTATATTGGAGTATTGTTCTTGTGTGTGGAGCCCGCAGTATAAAGTACAGCAGGCTGTTATTGAATCCGTGCAAAAGCAATTTTTAATTTTTGCCCTTCGGAACTTTAACTGGGACTCAGGTAGAATCTTGCCACCCTACCGGTCTAGGCTAAATCTTATTGACCTGCCGTCGTTGCACCATCGCAGAATATGCAATGGCGTAATGTTCGTGCACAAGCTCCTTCTTGGGACTGTTGACTCCCAAACTCTCTTGGGTCAGATTGACTTGGCCGTTCCATTTAGACCTACCCGTACTTTTAGGCCTATCCGTCTACCCATATGTAGGTCTAATTATGCTGATCATGAACCTTTTAGGGTTTTATGCCATAATTATAACTCCCTCTGTCAAACCCTATCCCCTGAACTGTCTCTTAAACTAATTGCATGCAATATTTATAATCATTTAAATTTAGCTAACTTTTAACTTATCTTTTTCCGCCTTTAACTAAGTACCATTATTAACAGATAATTGTTAATTTAATAAATAAATAAATAAATAAAATAGTTTCGAGAAATTGTGACGTAGAGGAAATCGTGCAGTCGATCTGGTTTGGTGGACCAGAGTTCTTAATGTTTGAAGAAGAGAGCTGGCCCAGAAATCCACACTTCGAGCTTTCCGAAGAAGAGATACAGATGGAAAGTCGGAAGAAATCGGTCGGACTGACCGTCGCGGCCAAGCCAAATTATTGAGTGGATGTAATCGAGGGATACTCGTCACACCTCAAATTGCTAAGAGTGTTCGTTTTCGTGTTCCGCTTCATCCGAAAATGCAAAGACAAAAGTCTCAACTTTGGAAAAATTCCGTCATCCGTAGAATACGACGAGGCGTTTCTAAAAATAGTCGAAATAACACAGAAAAATGAGTCTCAAGAAGATATTGAAAGGGTTCGTAAAGGCACCAAGTTAGGCCCCAGCCTTCAGCGCTTGAATCCCTTCATCCATGAAGAGGCTGGGACATGGTGCTCTTTTTCGTTGTTGCGAGTTGGGGGGCGACTAGTTAACGCTCCTATGTCATATAATGCCAAGTTTCCTTTGTTATTGACAAAACGCTCGCAGTTTGTGCAGACATACGTTCGCTATCTGCATCAAACGAATTTTCATACCGGCCCACGAGCACTCGTGAGTATCCTTAGACAGCGCATTTGGATAGTGAATGCTTAGGCGGTCTGCAGGGCGACAGTTAGGTCGTGTATTCGTTGCTTTAAATGCAAGCCTCTACTCCAGACCCAAATGATGGGCAACTTACCCGCAGACCGGCTCCGTGCTCTCCGCCCATTTTCAGTATGTGGCGTTGATTTTTGTGGCCCAGTCTATACGACTCTGAAAATTCGTGGAAGGCCCCCTTATAAGTTCTACATAGCGGTTTTTGTCTGTTTTGCGTCCAAGGCGGTTCATTTAGAAACTATCTCCGATTTGACGACTAATTCCTTCTCGTTGGCATTCCAAAGGTTCGTCGGTCGTCGAGGATGTCCGCAACGCGTGAACTGCGACAACAAATTTCGTCGGAGCAAGTCGCCACTTCAGCGAACGCGATACGCGAATTCGCGTCAAGAAGCGGGTGCGAGTTTGCCTTCATACCGCCTCGAGCACCGCACATGGGCGGACTTTGGAAGGCCGGTGTGAAGTCTGCCAAGGACCTACTCTTACGGGCAGTCGGAAGCGATCTCCTCACCGCAGAAGAGCTGGAGACCGTGCTGGTCGGGATCGAGGCGGTACTCAACTCGCGCCCGCTAGGACCCCTAAGCCCAGACCCAAGCGACGGAGACGCGCTGACTCCCGGGCACCTGCTGACAGGCGGGCCGCTCATCGCACCACTCATCGCACCGCTCATCGCACCGCTCATCGCACCGCCAGCACCCAGGACCCCGGACCAGGAGGGTCTGAGCTGCTTAAAGCGATGGCGGCTTGTCTTGTCAGCCAGGCAAATGTTCTGGCAGCGATGGTCCCGGGAGTATGTGCTGGGATTGCAAATAAGATGCAAGTGGCAGCAGGGGGAACCAAACATCAAGGAAGGGGACCTCGTAATCGTCGCCGAGGACAACCTGCCCCCTCAACACTGGCTCCTCGGAAGGGTGGTCGGAACAACCACCGGGCAGGACGGAAGGGTCAGAGTGGTCGACCGAAGGACGAGCAGCGGAGCCATGTTCCGGAGGCCAATTCACAAGTTGGCGCTTCCGCCACTGATTTGAAGCCTTCCAGGCCGGGGCCGGTGTAGCGCCATTTGGCGTATAATAATTGTTATTAGGATCGAATTTTATGAAGTCTAGTGTAAGTTAGGCTAAGGCAAAGCGGGAGCGCAATAAAAGCTCGCTCTCTCGCTCTTGGCGAATTCGCCCCGCTTTGCCACCGTAGGTAAGATAAGCGAAAGTCGAGAAAAACCTATTGAAACGAACGCACGAACTCCTTTTTTTTCGTCGTCGTAAAATACAAATTTGCAGTCACCCAAGTTTTTCGGTCTCTTTTATTTAGAAAAACTATTCTAAAATTTCAATTATATTAACATACTGGCAACAAAACTAAGTTCATTCGGTCGACAATAAAAATTGTATCAAGTATTTAGTAAAGCAAAGGCTATTTAAAGGCAACAACAATTTTGGTTCGGGTGTGGCCGCCTTGAAAAATATTCTAAAATTTGTTTATTTATAAACTTAATTAACTTGTTATTATTCGTCTTGGATCTTGGACCGCTTACCGCGCAGTTCGGCTGAAGAAGTTGAAGTTAGCCGATGACTTGGATGGTATTGCCGTTTGGATTCTTTTTTTCCCTTTCTTGACCTTTTTTTTTGCTTCACGCTTCTGTGCTATATTTTTTCAATCACTCAGCACGTTTTTTGAAGTGAGAAATGCGCTCTACATTGGCGTACGTCTGCTAGTATATAATTCTTTTGGGGTGCCAATATGCAGGGAACGATTTTATCTAAAATGGAAGCTGAAGAAAAGAAACTGAAGAAGTTGATGACTTCAACGGAGCTTCTTTGACGTGGCCAACAGTCGGATCAGGCGAAACCACAAAGCGGCGTCGCTCGTCCTCGTTCATTTGATTCTCGCTGGCAGCCATTGAGTATGAAAGTGTAACGGTTTCAACATAGTCACCTTTGAAGCAATTAGAGTGGGCTTAAGAACTAATAGTACAAGTACAGTGGTACTAGAAGATAGTAGAGCTCTATTATTTTGATATATTTGTAAAAAAAGGGGTTGCCAAGCTCGAACCGGCCACACCCATATTTGGAAGTGATTTTCAAACATCACAAATAAATTGAGATTACGTACATTATGTAGGCTATCGCTATTGAATCAAACAAATATAATAAATTTATAGTCTAGAAGTCTGATCTCTTTACCATTCGCATAAAAACATTGTGTAGTGGTAGATTTATTGTCAGATTTGATATATGTATCTCCTCTCTGTAAAAATTTAAGTAGGGTGGGCCACAACTGAACCTTCGCCACGGGCGAACCTTTTCCCCTACGTAACCAAAAAACCAAACACGCAAAATCTTAGAGAATGACCATTTCTGTTAGACTGACTCGATCAATAAGATTATTATTATAGCAAGAAGGGAAAAATCAATTTGCTACGCAAACCCAGCCACGTGTTTGCTCACTCTCTTTTTCTCTCTCACACACTATTTGTGGTACAATGTGTTCTGTATAGTACCTTGTCATTTTTGGAAAAAATAGTCTTTTAAGACTTGTTTAACATTTTCCTGAGCTGCCCGATGGGCTCGGTTATGTTCCGTTGTCATTATTTCTCTCTGCTCAGAAGGATCTGTAATGTCCGTTAAAAAAACTTACAATGTTTAAATGTTGTTAAAGGGAACGCTTGGACTAATTTAGGCTGAATGAATGCTAATATTGGTAGTTTGCAATGATTGTATTAACTACGTCGGCTTTTACCACAATTATTAGGGTTTTTAGTAACGAGTCGCGGCTGGAGAATTTTATGATTTGTCTTGTTTTTTCTTTAAAGAATATGAAGTTTTTTTGGTTAGGGAACTTTTGATTCATCGATAATGATTTGATTTTCTAAACAGTTGACTGGTTTATTAGTTGTCTCTATGACATAGGTGGGTGACTCTTTGCTCTGACAGGTTGCTACCTCCGAGTCCGTATTATCTTCCAACGCGTTTAAACGCTGGCGTACCACGCCATCCAGCGTTTTAACGTTGGGATTTTTTTCGGACACCGAGAACAGTTGTTGTTCGGTAAAAAGGCTTAAATTCTGAACCAAAAAAACCTGCAAGAAACAGACCACCCACGAACAGCCCGTCCCCTGCTGGCTCTGCGACAGCGTCGGGCACGCAAAATGCGATGGATTTTCTGGCCTCATGAGTGAGGCTATAGACAAACGTAATGGGTTGCGTTACAGTTACGAGGCATACCGTGCGGTGAAGAAAGATATGGAAACTTTTATGAGGCAGACGCGGAGCGGCTGTAAGGAGCTGACCGTTGGTTTTAAAAACCAAAACGATCGGCTCCAAGCCAAGGAGTCTTAGATTAGCGGTTTATAACTGCTGAATGAGTCTCCGAGGCGCAAAAGGGTCACACCGCGCGATCTGCAAGTGCCAACAGTCACTCAGCCGCTCGTTGCCGAAAAAATGACTCCGACCACTCAAAGTGTGCAGCAGCTAATTTCGTTTGCCACTCCAAGGGCAACGACAGCTGCTGACGATGTTGATTCGGTGGTCGAATTCATCGCCTCGGAGAACGTGCAGCCAATAACGTCTGGTTATGAATAAGTGGACTGTATAATCTTTTAATATATTGAGATTATTTATTTTCATATATTGGTTATTTAATATGGGTGGTTATGTTACACATGGCTGGCAAAAACCCTCTAGCTGAACCCTTCACGATGGTGCCGGCTGGGCAATGGCGTCGATCGTCTTCCCGATCTAAAGTCGGGGGAACTGAACCAAGGCCATGGCTAGAGGTGCCTGGCGGCCAGGCATAAAACGCCCGAAAAACATTAACCGGTTTGGACCTTCGGGCCAAATATGGAGGCTGATAAGTAGCAAGCACGGGTTGGGATGTCAACCCAAACGTCGATGGAAAGCGTGACAGCTACCACCGGCGGGCACGGGGAGGAGCAATCCTCTCTGCGTGTCGCCAGCGGTCACACCTCGGGCATGGCGGGAGCAGGCCATGTCAGTTGTAATACTACTGCCACAAAAACGACGCGTTGCAGGGTGAGCCGAGCGGGTGCCGCTGTCGACACAGACTCGGACCCGGAGAGCGTGCTATCCATTAGCAAGACAGAAGAAGAAAGCCTTCTCCGCTCGCCGGAAACAGGTAGCAGCTCCCTGCGTAGGGAAGGGTCGAAGCGTTCCAGGGAGGGGATGAAGGCAAAAGCTCAGTCTAAGGCGGCCCTCAAGTTACTTAGCCGGCTCCGGGGCAAGGCGGATATCTCCCAAGAGGAGAAGTCCAAGCTAGCCTGGGCTGAGCAACGGGTACAGGAGGGCCGCGAACACTACGCGCAGTTGCCCCAGATGAAGGCAACAAACGGTGAATTCGCCAACAAGGTGGAGGAGATGTTGGCCACCAAGAGGCAACGCTCGATGGAGAGTGCTGCCAAAGACACTCCGGCCAGCGAGCGGCAACGCGGGCCCAAGGTCGCCACCCCCCAGCCGAAGACAAGGAAGCCGAGACAGAAGGCTATGAGCGAGGTGTCCAAGAGACATCTCATTGTGGCCTTGATCGACCGCAGCGACGAGAACGGGAAGACGATGGCGGCGTAGTGGAAGTTAGTCCACGCGCAGCTCGTCGAGGCACTATTCTCACGAATGGAGGAGGACCCCAGCGCTCCCATGCCCACGTTCGATGGAGCGGGATTGCTGAACGGGGTCAAAATCCTCAAATGTAATGACGACCCAACGCGGCAGTGGCTGGTGCAGAAGGTGCCCCTACTGGAAGCTCTGTGGGAGGGGGCCAAGCTGGAGGTGGTAGACAGGGAGCTGATCCCGTCCATACCAAAGGCGAAGGTGCTCTTCCCCATTGCTGTCCAGGGGGAGCGAGCACTGAAGCTGCTGCAGAGGCAAAATCCGGACGTGCCAACAGCTGACTGGAAGGTTCTGCACGCCGGTAGCCCACTACCCAACGCGGGGGGCCAGCACGTGATCCTTCAGATCAGCAAGGAGGCGGAGGACATCTTGTATCCCAAGTTCGGGAAGATGGCATGGGGCGTAGGTAGCGTATACCTACGGCTGAAAAAGCGCCACCCCGAGGATAAAGATGCGCACACTTGCTGGAGAGCGAGGAAAACCGCCTAATGGCAGCTTCCTGCTACATGGCACACGACAAGCCCGCCCCACCGGAAGAACTTAGGAGTCTGGTGACAGAAGCCGGCTCCAAAAATCTCCAACTCCTCATCGGCGCAGACGCCGACGCCCATCACAATGTGTGGGGAAACCCCGATATCAACGATAGAGGTGAGTCACTCCTAGACTTTATCTTATCCACTAACTTAGACGTAGCAAACGTGGAGGAGGAACATACCTTCGTGGGTCCCACCTCGTAAAACGTGCTAGACCTAACTCTTGTCACGGGAAAGAGTACCTTGGTATCTGACTGGAGAGTCCTCGAAAGACCATCCTTCTCAGACCATAAGTACATTCAGTTCAAGTGCGATTCAAACACTCTTCGAAGATAACAGTCTATAGAAACCCCCGGAACACAAACTGGGCAAAGTTTAAAAAGACAGTTACTTCGAAGCTCTCGAATCCGGGCTCAGTGAAATCCGCGGAGAATATAGAGAAGTCCTTAAAGACCCTATCCAACGAGCTACTGAACGCCTACCATGCATCGTGCAAACCCTCGAGAACGAAGAGGAGGTCCAAGCCACTCTGGTGGAACCGAGATCTCTCTCTCCAAAGGAACAACCTCAAGGAATTCTTCAAGATCGCCAAACAAGCGAACGAAGAGATTGTCAATGAGGAATATAAAATCCTACTTAGGAGCTACAAGAAGGAAATACGTAAGGCACAAAGGAACTCGTGGAGAAACTTCTGCTCCAACATCGAGAAAGTGCCCGAAAGTGCTTTCAAAGCAGCCCACAGTACAGAGCCAACTAAAACTAGACAACGGACAGTGGACAGAGGGCAGTAAAGAAGCCCTAACAGCACTAATGGAGGCGCAATTCCCTGTATGCACCGAGGTCATTGACGCCAAGGAGCATCAGGACCTGGCAACTGAGAAACAGCACCCCCCAACAGGTCTGTTAATCACTAAGAGAATCCACTAGTCCATAGACTCCTTTGCGGCCATAAAAGCACCAGGACTGGACGGGATATTCCCAGCCATGATGCAGGTGACCAAAGAGGCGATTACCTCATGGCTCTCCGCAATATTCACAGCTTGTATAAGTACTGGCTATATCCCTATCCAATGGAGAACCTCGAGGGTTGTCTTCCTCCCTAAGGCAGGAAAGTGCAACCACGTGAGTCCCAAGGATTACAGACCGATAAGCCTTACCTCCTTTCTACTAAAAACACTAGAAAAGCTGTTGGATTTACACATCAGGATTGAGGTAGGGGGACTGATGTCAACAAACCAACACGCCTACACCAAGGTGAAATCAGTGGAGACGGCACTACACTCGCTAGTAGCCACCATCGAGAGCGCCCTTCACAACAAAAAGTATGCTTTGGGAGCATTTGGTGACATCTCAGGAGCATTCAACAACGTGGCCACAACCGGAATAACAAGTCGCCTAGAAGCGAATAACATACACCCTGCAATCAACGTCTGGATCAAAAACCTCCTAAGTTGTAGACGGGTGCAATCGGAGTGGGACACGGCTTCCATGGTAAAGGGGGCACACAGAGGCACACCTCAGGGTGGAGTCCTGTCGCCACTACTGTGGAATTTGGTGGTCGACGACCTCATTAAGAGATTTGAATGGAAGGCCCCATAGATAACAGCTTATGTAGACGACAATAGCATACTTATTACGGGTGTATGTCCATCGACCCTCAGCTCACTAATGGAACGAACACTCAGGGAGAAACGCGAGTGGGCGGAAGAAGTAGGACTCGGTATCAACGCGGACAAGACGGACCTCATCCTCTTTACCAAGAGGTACAAGGTACCGATATGGACCCCCCCGAAGATCAATCAAACTAGGCTAACCCCAAAAACACAAGTCAAATACCAAGGCACAGTACTGGATAGTAAACTGGCATGGAAGCCCCAATGTATTGGAAAGGGTGAAGAAGGCCACCATTGCGCTTTATGCATCCAAGAAGATGCTCAGCAGCACATGGGGCCTGTCACCTGCTCTAATGCACTGGATCTACATCTCGGTGGTGCGACCAACTCTGCTGTATGGAGCCTTAGTGTGGTGGCAGGCGACTGAAAAAAAGACATACCATAAGCTTATGGAAAAGACTCAGCGACAGGCTCTGCTCTGTATTACAGGGACGCTGAGGTCAACCCCGACAAAAGCACTCGAAACTGTACTCGGAATCGACCCCCTGGACATTCACGCTCGCCTGATTGCGGGAAAGGCAGCACAGCGCCTCATAGCATCAGGAAATCTATCGCCACAAGGATACGGGCATAGTTCAATCGGCAGGGATATGACCATATCAACTGATTACATGACCCCCCAAACTTGCCTTGACGTCAAAACAACGACTTCTTTGGGACCTGAAGACTGGAAAATCGGAAGGGACCAAACTGAGCACCTCAATATATACACAGGAGGCTCCAAGATGGACGGAGGAGTAGGAGCGGGCCTATACTGTGCAGACCCTGAGATAAGGCTGTCGTATAAGCTACCGGACCAATGCAGCATATTCCAGGCAGAAGTTTTTGCCATCGTGAAAGCAGCGGAGGTCGCTCACCTCACAGAATGAGCACACGATGCGGTAAACCTATTCGTCGACAGCCAAGCGGCGATAAGATCCATGCAGTCGTCCACGGTCAGTTCCAGAAGTGTCTTGGCGAGCAGGGAGGCATTAGACATCCTAAGCACGACAAAGACAGTGCGGATCTATTGGGTTCCCAGCCACCAGGGCATCGGAGGAAACGAAGCGGCGGACGTACTAGCTACGGAAGGCGTCGGGCTGGAGAATAGGAGAACCGAGAACGTGCCTGTCTCCCTTAGAACGCTGCAAGGCGATCTAGAGAAGCAGGCTAGAACACAGACTGATAGCAGGTGGAGGAGTACCACCACCTGCAGAACCTCGAAGATAATGTGCAAGGAACGCAACGAGAAACTTAGCCACTACCTACTGCACCAACCACGGAAGGACTGTAGATTGCTAGTGGGAATACTTACAGGTCACTGTCTGGCTGCTGCACATGCGGCAAAGGTAGGCATCACCAACAGAGACAGTTGTAGGAAATGTGATGAGCCTGGGGCTATCGAAACCCTGGAACATCTCATCTGCACCTGTCCGGCTCTCACAAGGGCAAGGAGGAGATACCTGGGCGCCCCAGTGCTGGCATCACAGGAAGATGCCTCTAAAAGGACGCCACAGGAACTGCTGGCCTATGCTAAAAACACCTCGATTCTCGGGGACTTTAAAACCACATAAACACTCCCGCGACGGTTCATACACCCCCCTATCCGGATAACTAAGGGCCAGATTGGCCTATGCGTGGCGCCGCTGAGGGCCGTCCGGGTTAACCTAACCGTACCTATGTTACACATGTATATGAATAGCGGGAGGTGTCTATGTTGCGGCGGTATAAACTATGCGTGCGGTTGGTTTCATCTAGAGATTTCGACTAACTTCTACTCCACAAAAGAAGTCGAGCCAAAAGGTAATTGAAATATCAGGCGATGCGAGAACATTACAGCTATGTTTTGGACACGAGCAATAACAGCACAGCTATGCGCGTAAAAATAGTTACTTAAGCGGTGCAATACAATCATGAGCGTATGAATAAGGCAGTTGTAATTTACATGAACATTGAACTAAAAACTACGAGGCTCATTTCTCAACATACCGGCGCCCCCCCAAACGACTGTTCAGAACAAGGGAAGCACAGCAAGTTTGGTAATAGGTCTTTTGTAAACTCCTCGGGCTGTTTTTACGGTGACCACTCGAACCCTCTCGTCTTGGCCAGGATGCACTTCGGTGATTCGCCCCAGCAGCCACTTGCTAGCGGATGATTCGGCTCCTTCAGTATCACAAGAGTGTCCACGGTTATGTCGTTGGACTCCTGCTGCCATTTCGTGCGAGGTTGCAAGGAAGTAAGGTATTCCAGACTCCAACGTTTCCAGAATCCTTAAACCTTGGCTTGCAGTTGTCTCCAACGCTGCAGTCTGTTCATGTTGACGTCTAACAAGGACGGCTCCGGCACCGAGATGTGAGGTTGACCTGTAAAAAAATGAGCGGGGGTAAGGGGATCCAAGCTGTGATCGCTGGGCGCGCACAGTGGGCGAGAGTTGAGAAAACCTTCAATCTGAGTTAACATTGTTGAATATTCCTCGAAAGTCAACGCACTGCTACCAATGACTCGTCGAAGGTGGAGCTTAATAGATCGTACGCGTCTCCTAAAGACCTCCAAAATGCGGGGCAGACGGCGGAATGAAGTGACAGTTGATTTCCTGACTCGTCAGAAAATCAGCAATTTCCTCGTCCTGACTTTGAGATACAGCTATCCGTTGCATCTCCGTTAGTTCCTTTCTGGCTCCATGGAATGTTGTGCCATTGTCTGAGTACAAATCGGATATGGGGCCACATCGAGACCAAAACCATTTGAAGGCGGCGATAAATGCAGGAGTCGTCAAATCACTGACGAGCTCGATATGAATTGCTTTGGTGGACAAACAAAGATGGCGAACCAAGCTTTGCCAAACTTCGGTGTCCGACCTGCTGATGTCTTGATGGTAACTGGTCTAGCGTAATCCAATACAGAATGTAGAAAGAACTAATAGTACAAGTACAGTGGTACTAGAAGATAGTAGAGCTCTATTATTTTGATATATTTGTCAAAAAAGGGGTGGCCAAACCCGAACCAAATTGAGTGGCCATACCCGAACCAAATTGAGTGGCCATACCCGAACCAAATTGAGTGGCCACACCCATATTTGGAAGTGATTTTCAAACAGCACAAATAAATTGAGATTACGTACATTATGTAGGCTATCGCTGTTGAATCAAAAAAATATAATAAATTTATAGTCTAGAAGTCTGATCTCTTTACCATTCGCATAAAAACATTGTGTAGTGGTAGACTTGTAGTCAGATTTGTGTAGTCCTTTCTGTGAAAATTTAAGTAGGGTGGGCCACAACTGAACCTTCGCCACGGGCGAACCTTTTCCCCTACGTAACCAAAAAACCAAACACGCAAAATCGTAGAGAATGACCATTTCTGTTAGACTGACTCGATCAAATCAGATTATTATTATAGCAAGAACCCAGCCACGCGTTTGCTCACTCTCTCTTTCTCTCTCACACACTATTTGTGGTACAATGTGTTCTGTATCGTACCGTGTCATTTTTGGAAAAAATAGTCTTTTAAGACTTGTTTAACATTTTCCTCTTTGCTATGACAGGTTGCTACCTCCGAGTCCGTATTATCTTCCAACGCGTTTAAACGCTGGCGTACCACGCCATCCAGCGTTTTAACGTTGGGTTTTTTTTCGGACACCGATAACAGTTGTTGTTCGGTAAAAAGGCTTAAATTCTGAACCAAAAAAACCTGCAAAAAACAGACCACCCACGAACAGCCGAGTGTCCCCTGCTGGCTCTGCGACAGCGTCGGGCACGCAAAATGCGCTGGATTTTCTGGCCCCATGAGTGAGGCTATATCCAAACGTAATGGGTTGGCATGCCGTGCGGTGAAGAAAGATATGGAAACTTTTATGAGGCAGACGCGGAGCGGCTGTAAGGAGCTGACCGTTGGTTTTAAAAACCAAAACGATCGACTCCAAGCCATGGAGCCATGGAGTGGACTGTATAATCTTTTATTATATTGAGATTATTTATTTTCATATATTAGTTATTTAATATGGGTGGTTATGTTACACATGTATATGAATAGCGGGGGGTGTCTATGATACGGCGGTATAAACTATGCGTGCGGTTGGTTTCATCTAGAGATTTCGACTAACTTCTACTCCACAAAAGAAGTCGAGCCAAAAGGTAATTGAAATATCAGGCGATGCGAGAACATTACAGCTATGTTTTGGACACGAGCAATAACAACACAGCTATGCGCGTAAAAATAGTTACTTAAGCGGTGCAATACAATCATGAGCGTATGAATAAGGCAGTTGTAATTTACATGAACATTGAACTAAAAACTACGAGGCTCATTTCTCAACATACCGGCGCCCCCCCAAACGACTGTTCAGAACAAGGGAAGCACAAACTTGCTGTGGTAATAGGTCTTTTGTTAACTCCTCGGGCTGTTTTTACGGTGACCACTCGAACCCTCTCGTCTTGGCCAGGATGAACTTCGGTGATTCGCCCCAGCAGCCACTTGCTAGCGGATGATTCGGCTCCTTCAGTATCACAAGAGTGTCCACGGTTATGTCGTTGGACTCCTGCTGCCATTTCGTGCGAGGTTGCAAGGAAGTAAGGTATTCCAGACTCCAACGTTTCCAGAATCCTTAAACCTTGGCTTGCAGTTGTCTCCAACGCTGCAGTCTGTTCATGTTGACGTCTAACAAGGACGGCTCCGGCACCGAGATGTGAGGTTGACCTGTAAAAAAATGAGCGGGGGTAAGGGGATCCAAGCTGTGATCGCTGGGCGCGCACAGTGGGCGAGAGTTGAGTAAACATTCAATCTGAGTTAACATTGTTGAATATTCCTCGAAAGTCAACGCATTGCTAGCAATTACTTGGCGAAGGTGGAGTTTGATAGATTGTACGCCTGTCCCCTAAAAACCTCCAAAATGCGGGGCAGACGGCGGAATGAAGTGCCAGTTGATTTCCTGACTCGTCAGAAAATTAGCAATTTCCTCGTCCTGACTTTGAGATACAGCTATCCGTTGCATCTCCGTTAGTTCCTTTCTGGCTCCATGGAATGTTGTGCCATTGTCTGAGTACAAATCGGATATGGGGCCACATCGAGACCAAAACCATTTGAAGGCGGCGATAAATGCAGGAGTCGTCAAATCACTGACGAGCTCGATATGAATTGCTTTGGTGGACAAACAAAGATGGCGAACCAAGCTTTGCCAAACTTCGGTGTCCGACCTGCTGATGTCTTGTTGGTAACTGGTCTAGCGTAATCCAATGCAGAATGTAGAAAGAACTAATAGTACAAGTACAGTGGTACTAGAAGATAGTAGAGCTCTATTATTTTGATATATTTGTCAAAAAAGGGGTGGCCAAACCCGAACCAAATTGAGTGGCCATACCCGAACCAAATTGAGTGGCCATACCCGAACCAAATTGAGTGGCCATACCCGAACCAAATTGAGTGGCCACACCCATATTTGGAAGTGATTTTCAAACAGCACAAATAAATTGAGATTACGTACATTATGTAGGCTATCGCTGTTGAATCAAAAAAATATAATAAATTTATAGTCTAGAAGTCTGATCTCTTTACCATTCGCATAAAAACATTGTGTAGTGGTAGACTTGTAGTCAGATTTGTGTAGTCCTTTCTGTGAAAATTTAAGTAGGGTGGGCCACAACTGAACCTTCGCCACGGGCGAACCTTTTCCCCTACGTAACCAAAAAACCAAACACGCAAAATCGTAGAGAATGACCATTTCTGTTAGACTGACTCGATCAAATCAGATTATTATTATAGCAAGAACCCAGCCACGCGTTTGCTCACTCTCTCTTTCTCTCTCACACACTATTTGTGGTACAATGTGTTCTGTATCGTACCGTGTCATTTTTGGAAAAAATAGTCTTTTAAGACTTGTTTAACATTTTCCTGAGCTGCTCGATGGGCTCGGTTATGTTCTGTTGTCATTATTTCTCTCTGCTCAGAAGGATCTGTAATGTCCGTTAAAAAAACTTACAATGTTTAAATGTTGTTAAAGGGAACGCTTGGACTAATTTAGGCTGAATGAATGCTAATATTGGTAGTTTGCAATGATTGTATTAACTACGTCGGCTTTTACCACAATTATTAGGGTTTTTAGTAACGAGTCGCGGCTGGAGAATTTTATGATTTGTCTTGTTTTTTCTTTAAAGAATATGAAGTTTTTTTGGTTAGGGAACTTTTGATTCATCGATAATGATTTGATTTTCTAAACAGTTGACTGGTTTATTAGTTGTCTCTATGACATAGGTGGGTGACTCATTGCTCTGACAGGTTGCTACCTCCGAGTCCGTATTATCTTCCAACGCGTTTAAACGCTGGCGTACCACGCCATCCAGCGTTTTAACGTTGGGATTTTTTTCGGACACCGAGAACAGTTGTTGTTCGGTAAAAAGGCTTAAATTCTGAACCAAAAAAACCTGCAAGAAACAGACCACCCACGAACAGCCGAGTGTCCCCTGCTGGCTCTGCGACAGCGTCGGGCACGCAAAATGCGCTGGATTTTCTGGCCTCATGAGTGAGGCTATAGCCAAACGTAATGGGTTGGCATGCCGTGCGGTGAAGAAAGATATGGAAACTTTTATGGAGCCATGGAGTGGACTGTATAATCTTTTAATATATTGAGATTATTTATTTTCATATATTGGTCATTTAATATGGGTGGTTATGTTACACATGTATATGAATAGCGGGGGGTGTCTATGATACGGCGGTATAAACTATGCGTGCGGTTGGTTTCATCTAGAGATTTTGACTTACTTCTACTCCACAAAAGAAGTCGAGCCAAAAGGTAATTGAAATATCAGGCGATGCGAGAACATTACAGCTATGTTTTGGACACGAGCAATAACAACACAGCTATGCGCGTAAAAATAGTTACTTAAGCGGTGCAATACAATCATGAGCGTATGAATAAGGCAGTTGTAATTTACATGAACATTGAACTAAAAACTACGAGGCTCATTTATCAACATACCGGCGCCCCCCCAAACGACTGTTCAGAACAAGGGAAGCACAAACTTGCTGTGGTAATAGGTCTTTTGTAAACTCCTCGGGCTGTTTTTACGGTGACCACTCGAACCCTCTCGTCTTGGCCAGGATGAACTTCGGTGATTCGCCCCAGCAGCCACTTGCTAGCGGATGATTCGGCTCCTTCAGTATCACAAGAGTGTCCACGGTTATGTCGTTGGACTCCTGCTGCCATTTCGTGCGAGGTTGCAAGGAAGTAAGGTATTCCAGACTCCAACGTTTTCAGAATCCTTAAACCTTGGCTTGCAGTTGTCTCCAACGCTGCAGTCTGTTCATGTTGACGTCTAACAAGGACGGCTCCGGCACCGACATGGGAGGTTGACCTGTAAGAAAATGAGCGGGGGTAAGGGGATCCAAGCTGTGATCGCTGGGCGCGCACAGTGGGCGAGAGTTGAGTAAACCTTCAATCTGAGTTAACATTGTTGAATATTCCTCGAAAGTCAACGCACTGCTACCAATGACTCGTCGAAGGTGGACAAACAAAGATGGCGAACCAAGCTTTGCCAAACTTCCGTGTCCGACCTGCTGATGTCTTAGGTTAGGTTAACCCGGACGGCCCTCAGCGGGGCCACGCATAGGCCAATCTGGCCCTTAGTTATCCGGGTGGGGGGGGGGGGGGGGGGGGTGTATGAACCGTCGCGGGAGTGTTTAGGTGGTTTTAAAGTCCCCGAGAATCGAGGTGTTTTTAGCATAGGCCAGAAGTTCCTGTGGCGTCCTTTTGGAGGCATCTTCCAGTGATGCCAGCACTGGGGCGCCCAGGTATCTCCTCGTTGCCCTTGAGAGAGCCGGACAGTAGCAGATGCGATGTACCAGGGTTTCGATTGCCCCAGGTTCATCACATTTCCTACAACTGTCTCTCTTGGTGATTCCTAGCTTAGCTGCATGTGCAGCAGCCAGACAGTGACCTGTAAGTATTCCCACTAGCAATCTACAGTCTTTTCGTGGTAGGTGCAGTAGGTAGTGGCTAAGTTTCTCGTTGCGTTCCTTGCACATTATCTTCGAGGTTTTGCAGGTGGTGGTACTGTTCCACCTGTTATCAGTCTGTGTTCTGTCCTGCTTCTCTAGATCGCATTGCAGCGTTCTAAGGGAGACAGGCACGTTCTCGGTTCTCCTATTCTCCAGCCCGACGCCTTCCGTAGCTTCGTTTCCTCCGATGCCCTGGTGGCTGGGAACCCAATAGATCCGCACTGTCTTTGTCGTGCTTAGGATGTCTAATGCCTCCCTGCTCGCCAAGACACTTCTGGAACTGACCGTGGACGACTGCATGGATCTTATCGCCGCTTGGCTGTCGACGAATAGGTTGACCGCATCGTGTGCTCGTTCTGTTAGGATAGCGACCTCCGCTGCTTTCCCGATGGCAAAAACTTCTGCCTGGAATATGCTGCATTGGTCCGGTAGCTTATACGACAGCCTTATCTCAGGGTCTGTACAGTATAGGCCCGCTCCTACTCCTCCTTCCATCTTGGAGCCGTCTGTGTATATGTTGAGGTGCTCAGTTTGGTCCCTTCCAATTTTCCAGTCTTCAGGTCCCAAAGATGTGGTTGTTTTGACGTCAAGGCAAGTTTTGGGGGTCATGTAATTAGTTGATCTGGTCATGTCCCTGCCAATTGAACTGTGCCCGTATCCTTGTATGGATAGGTTTCCTGATGCTATAAGGCGTTGTGTTGCCTTTCCCGCAATCAGGCGAGCATGAATGTCCAGGGGGTCGATTCCGAGTATAGTTTCGAGTGCTTTTGTTGGGGTTGACCTCAGCGCCCCTGTAATACAGAGCAGAGCCTGTCGCTGAGTCTTTTCCATAAGCTTATGGTATGTCTTCTTTTCAATAGCCTGCCACCACACTAAGGCTCCATACAGCAGAGTTGGTCGCACCACCGAGATGTAGATCCAGTGCATTAGAGCAGGTGACAGGCCCCATGTGCTGCTGAGCATATTCTTGGATGCATAAAGCGCAATGGTAGCCTTCTTCACCCTTTCCACTACATTGGGCCTCCATGCCAGTTTGCTGTCCAGTACTGTGCCTAGGTATTTCACCTGTGATTTTGGAGTCAGCCTAGTTTGGTCAATTTTCGGGGGGGTCCATATCGGTACCTTGTACCTCTTGGTAAAGAGGATGCGGTTCGTCTTGTCCGCGTTGATACTGAGTCCTACCTCTTCCGCCCACTCACGTATCTCCCTGAGTGTATGTTCCATAATGGAGCTGAGGGTCGATGGACATACACCCGTAATAAGTATGCTATTGTCGTCTACATAAGCTGTTATCTATGGGGCCTCCCTTTCAAATCTCTTAATGAGGTCGTCGACCACCAAATTCCACAGTAGTGGCGATAGGACTCCACCTTGAGGTGTGCCTCTGTGTGCCCCCTTTACCATGGAAGCGGTGCCCCACTCCGATTGCACCCGTCTACAACTTAGGAGGTTTTTGATCCAGACGTTGATTGCAGGGTGTATGTTATTCGCTTCTAGGCGACTTGTTATTGCGGTTGTTGCCACGTTGTTGAATGCTCCTGGGATGTCCACAAATGCTCCCAAAGCATACTTTTTGTTGTGAAGGGCGCTCTCGATGGTGGCTACTAGCGAGTGTAATGCCGTCTCCACTGATTTCCCCTTGGTGTAGGCGTGTTGGTTTATTGACATCAGTCCCCCTACCTCATTCCTGATGTGTAAATCCAACAGCTTTTCTAGTGTTTTTAGTATAAAGGAGGTAAGGCTTATCGGTCTGTAATCCTTGGGACTCACGTGGCTGCACTTTCCTGCCTTAGGGAGGAAGACAACCCTCGAGGTTCTCCATTGGATGGGGATATAGCCCGTACTTAGGCATGCTGAGTATATTGCGAAGAGCCATGGGGTAATAACCTCTTTGGTCAACTGCATCATGGCTGGGAATATCCCGTCCAGTCCTGGTGCTTTTATGGCCGCGAAGGAGTCTATGGCCCAGTGGATTTTCTTAGTGGTTAACAGACCTATTGGGGGGTGCTGTTCCTCAGTTGCTAGGTCCTGATGCTCCTTGGCGTCAGTGACCTCGGTGCATCCAGGGAAGTGCGCCTCCATTAGTGCTGTTAGGGCTTCTTTACTGCCCTCTGTCCACTGTCCGTTGTAGAGTTTTAGTTGGCTCTGTACTGTGGGCTGCTTTGAGAGCAGCTTCCGGAGCCTAGCGGTTTCGGGCACTTTCTCAATGTTGGAGCAGAAGTTTCTCCACGAGTTCCTTTGTGCCTTACGTATTTCCTTCTTGTAGCTCCTAAGTAGGATTTTATATTCCTCATTGACAATCTCTTCGTTCGCTTGTTTGGCGATCTTGAAGAATTCCTTGAGGTTGTTCCTTTGGAGAGAGATCTCGGTTCCACCAGAGTGGCTTGGACCTCCTCTTCGTTCTCGAGGGTTTGCATGATGCATGGTAGGCGTTCAGTAGCTCGTTGGATAGGGTCTTTAGGGACTTCTCAATATGCTCCGCGGATTTCACTAAGTCCGGATTCGCGAGCTTCGAAGTAACAGTCTTTTTAAACTTTACCCAGTTTGTGTTTCGGGGGTTTCTATAGACTGTTATCTACGAAGAGTGTTTGAATTCGCACTTGAACTGAATGTACTTATGGTCTGAGAAGGATGGTCTTTCGAGGACTCTCCAGTCAGATACCAAGGTACTCTTTCCCGTGACAAGAGTTAGGTCTAGCACGTTTTACGAGGTGGGACCCACGAAGGTATGTTCCTCCCCCACGTTTGCTACATCTAAGTTAGTGGATAAGATAAAGTCTAGGAGTGACTCACCTCTATCGTTGGTGTCAGGGCTTCCCCACACATTGTGATGGGCGTTGGCGTCTGCACCGATGAGGAGTTGGAGATTTTTGGAGCCGGCTTCTGTCACCAGACTCCTAAGTTCTTCCGGCGGGGCGGGCCTGTCGTGTGCCATGTAGCAGGAAGCTGCCATTAGGCGCTTTTCCTCGCTCTCCAGCATCACCACCGTCAGGTCATCCGTGCTGTAATGAGACATAAGATGAGCATGGATTCCCTTCCGTACGAGTACGGCGGTTCTGTTCCTGCTTACCGATGTTGAGTAGAGAAGGCTGTAATTTGAGGACTTTAGTCCGGCCACAGAGTTGCCTGACGCAATCCACGGCTCCTGGACTAAAGCTATGTCGGCGGGCCCTTGCTCCATGGCAATGAGGAGCTCCGCCGACGCTACCTTGCTTTTATGGAGATTGAGTTGCAGCACCCTTAGTGTCATGGGTGGCTAACTCAACCTCGCACGACGGGTTGACTATGATTGTCAGGTCACCGTCACCGTCTTCCTCCTCCTCCGAGTCGTCCAGCGCAAGACCCTGGGCGGCCTCCACTATGGTCTCCAGAACTAGGTCCTTCTCGACCTCGCCTGACTGGAGGGTGTGCGCATCTTTATCCTCGGGGTGGCGCTTTTTCAGCCGTAGGTATACGCTACCTACGCCCCACGCCATCTTCCCGAACTTGGGATACAGGATGTCCTCCGCCACCTTGCTGATCTGGAGGATCACGTGCTGGCCCCCCTCGTTGGGTAGTGGGCTACCGGCATGCAGAACCTTCCAATCAGCCGTTGGCACGTCCGGATTTTGCCTCTGCAGCAGCTTCAGTGCTCGCTCCCCCTGGACAGCAATGGGGAAGAGCACCTTCGCCTTTGGTATGGACGGGATCAGCTCCCTGTCTACCAACTCCAGCTTGGCCCCCTCCCACAGAGCTTCCAGTAGGGGCACCTTCTGCACCAGCCACTGCCGCGTTGGGTCGTCGTTGCATTTGAGGATTTTGACCCCGTTCAGCCATCCCGCTCCATCGAACGTGTGCATGGGAGCGCTAGGGTCCTCCTCCATTCGCGAGAACAGTGCCTAGACGAGCTGCGCATGGACTAACTTCCACTGCGCCGCCGTCATCTTCCCGTTCTCATCGCTGCGGTCGATCAAGGCCACAATGAGATGTCTCTTGGACACCTCGCTCATGGCCTTCTGTCTCGGCTTCCTCGTCTTCGGCTGGGGGGTGGCGACCTTGGGCCCGCGTTGCCGCTTGCTCGCCGGAGTGTCTTTGGCAGCACTCTCGATCGAGCGTTGCCTCTTGGTGGCCAACATCTCCTCCACCTTGTTGGCGAATCCACCGTTTGTTGCCTTCATCTGCGGCAACTGCGCGTAGTATTCGCGGCCCTCCTGTACCCGTTGCTCAGCCCAGGCTAGCTTGGACTTCTCCTCTTGGGAGATATCCGCCATGCCCTGGAGCCGGCTCAGTAACTTGAGGGCCGCCTTATACCGAGCTTTTGCCTTCATCCCCTCCCTGGAACGCTTCGGCCCTTCCCTACGCAGGCAGCTGGTACCTGGTTCCGGCGAGCGGAGAAGGCTGATGTCTTGATGGTAGCTGGTCTAGCGTAATCCAATGCAGAATGTAGAAAGAACTAATAGTACAAGTACAGTGGTACTAGAAGATAGTAGAGCTCTATTATTTTGATATATTTGTCAAAAAAGGGGTGGCCAAACCCGAACCAAATTGAGTGGCCATACCCGAACCAAATTGAGTGGCCATACCCGAACCAAATTGAGTGGCCATACCCGAACCAAATTGAGTGGCCACACCCATATTTGGAAGTGATTTTCAAACAGCACAAATAAATTGAGATTACGTACATTATGTAGGCTATCGCTGTTGAATCAAAAAAATATAATAAATTTATAGTCTAGAAGTCTGATCTCTTTACCATTCGCATAAAAACATTGTGTAGTGGTAGACTTGTAGTCAGATTTGTGTAGTCCTTTCTGTGAAAATTTAAGTAGGGTGGGCCACAACTGAACCTTCGCCACGGGCGAACCTTTTCCCCTACGTAACCAAAAAACCAAACACGCAAAATCGTAGAGAATGACCATTTCTGTTAGACTGACTCGATCAAATCAGATTATTATAATAGCAAGAAGGGAAAAATCAGTTTGCTATGCAAACCCAGCCACGCGTTTGCTCACTCTCTCTTTCTCGCTCACACACTATTTGTGGTACAATGTGTTCTGTATCGTACCGTGTCATTTTTGGAAAAAATAGTCTTTTAAGACTTGTTTAACATTTTCCTGAGCTGCCCGATGGGCTCGGTTATGTTCCGTTGTCATTATTTCTCTCTGCTTAGAAGGATCTGTAATGTCCGTTAAAAAAACTTACAATGTTTAAATGTTGTTAAAGGGAACGCTTGGACTAATTTAGGCTGAATGAATGCTAATATTGGTAGTTTGCAATGATTGTATTAACTACGTCGGCTTTTACCACAATTATTAGGGTTTTTAGTAACGAGTCGCGGCTGGAGAATTTTATGATTTGTCTTGTTTTTTCTTTAAAGAATATGAAGTTTTTTTGGTTAGGGAACTTTTGATTCATCGATAATGATTTGATTTTCTAAACAGTTGACTGGTTTATTAGTTGTCTCTATGACATAGGTGGGTGACTCTTTGCTCTGACAGGTTGCTACCTCCGAGTCCGTATTATCTTCCAACGCGTTTAAACGCTGGCGTACCACGCCATCCAGCGTTTTAACGTTGGGATTTTTTTCGGACACCGAGAACAGTTGTTGTTCGGTAAAAAGGCTTAAATTCTGAACCAAAAACACCTGCAAGAAACAGACCACCCACGAACAGCCGAGTGTCCCCTGCTGGCTCTGCGACAGCGTCGGGCACGCAAAATGCGCTGGATTTTCTGGCCTCATGAGTGAGGCTATAGCCAAACGTAATGGGTTGGCATGCCGTGCGGTGAAGAAAGATATGGAAACTTTTATGAGGCAGACGCAGAGCGGCTGTAAGGAGCTGACCGTTGGTTTTAAAAACCAAAACGATCGGCTCCAAGCCATGGAGCCATGGAGTGGACTGTATAATCTTTTAATATATTGAGATTATTTATTTTCATATATTGGTCATTTAATATGGGTGGTTATGTTACACATGTATATGAATAGCGGGGGGTGTCTATGATACGGCGGTATAAACTATGCGTGCGGTTGGTTTCATCTAGAGATTTCGACTTACTTCTACTCCACAAAAGAAGTCGAGCCAAAAGGTAATTGAAATATCAGGCGATGCGAGAACATTACAGCTATGTTTTGGACACGAGCGGTGCAATACAATCATGAGCGTATGAATAAGGCAGTTGTAATTTACATGAACATTGAACTAAAAACTACGAGGCTCATTTCTCAACATACCGGCGCCCCCCCAAACGTCTGTTCAGAACAAGGGAAGCACAGCAAGTTTGGTAATAGGTCTTTTGTAAACTCCTCGGGCTGTTTTTACGGTGACCACTCGAACCCTCTCGTCTTGGCCAGGATGAACTTCGGTGATTCGCCCCAGCAGCCACTTGCTAGCGGATGATTCGGCTCCTTCAGTATCACAAGAGTGTCCACGGTTATGTCGTTGGACTCCTGCTGCCATTTCGTGCGAGGTTGCAAGGAAGTAAGGTATTCCAGACTCCAACGTTTTCAGAATCCTTAAACCTTGGCTTGCAGTTGTCTCCAACGCTGCAGTCTGTTCATGTTGACGTCTAACAAGGACGGCTCCGGCACCGACATGTGAGGTTGACCTGTAACCTTCAATCTGAGTTAACATTGTTGAATATTCCTCGAAAGTCAACGCACTGCTACCAATGACTCGTCGAAGGTGGACAAACAAAGATGGCGAACCAAGCTTTGCCAAACTTCCGTGTCCGACCTGCTGATGTCTTAGGTTAGGTTAACCCGGACGGCCCTCAGCGGGGCCACGCATAGGCCAATCTGGCCCCTAGTTATCCGGGCGGGGGGGGGGGGTGTATGAACCGTCGCGGGAGTGTTTAGGTGGTTTTAAAGTCCCCGAGAATCGAGGTGTTTTTAGCATAGGCCAGAAGTTCCTGTGGCGTCCTTTTGGAGGCATCTTCCAGTGATGCCAGCACTGGGGCGCCCAGGTATCTCCTCGTTGCCCTTGAGAGAGCCGGACAGGTGCAGATGAGATGTTCCAGGGTTTCGATCATCACATTTCCTACAACTGTCTCTGTTGGTGATTCCTAGCTTAGCTGCATGTGCAGCAGCCAGACAGTGACCTGTAAGTATTCCCACTAGCAATCTACAGTCTTTTCGTGGTAGGTGCAGTAGGTAGTGGCTAAGTTTCTCGTTGCGTTCCTTGCACATTATCTTCGAGGTTTTGCAGGTGGTGGTACTGTTCCACCTGTTATCAGTCTGTGTTCTGTCCTGCTTCTCTAGATCGCATTGCAGCGTTCTAAGGGAGACAGGCACGTTCTCGGTTCTCCTATTCTCCAGCCCGACGCCTTCCGTAGCTAGTACGTCCGCCGCTTCGTTTCCTCCGATGCCCTGGTGGCTGGGAATCCAATAGATCCGCACTGTCTTTGTCGTGCTTAGGATGTCTAATGCCTCCCTGCTCGCCAAGACACTTCTGGAACTGACCGTGGACGACTGCATGGATCTTATCGCCGCTTGGCTGTCGACGAATAGGTTGACCGCATCGTGTGCTCGTTCTGTTAGGAGAGCGACCTCCGCTGCTTTCCCGATGGCAAAAACTTCTGCCTGGAATATGCTGCATTGGTCCGGTAGCTTATACGACAGCCTTATCTCAGGGTCTGTACAGTATAGGCCCGCTCCTACTCCTCCTTCCATCTTGGAGCCGCCTGTGTATATGTTGAGGTGCTCAGTTTGGTCCCTTCCAATTTTCCAGTCTTCAGGTCCCAAAGATGTGGTTGTTTTGACGTCAAGGCAAGTTTTGGGGGTCATGTAATTAGTTGATCTGGTCATGTCCCTGCCAATTGAACTGTGCCCGTATCCTTGTATGGATAGGTTTCCTGATGCTATAAGGCGTTGTGTTGCCTTTCCCGCAATCAGGCGAGCATGAATGTCCAGGGGGTCGATTCCGAGTATAGTTTCGAGTGCTTTTGTTGGGGTTGACCTCAGCGCCCCTGTAATACAGAGCAGAGCCTGTCGCTGAGTCTTTTCCATAAGCTTATGGTATGTCTTCTTTTCAATAGCCTGCCACCACACTAAGGCTCCATACAGCAGAGTTGGTCGCACCACCGAGATGTAGATCCAGTGCATTAGAGCAGGTGACAGGCCCCATGTGCTGCTGAGCATATTCTTGGATGCATAAAGCGCAATGGTAGCCTTCTTCACCCTTTCCACTACATTGGGCCTCCATGCCAGTTTGCTGTCCAGTACTGTGCCTAGGTATTTCACCTGTGATTTTGGAGTCAGCCTAGTTTGGTCAATTTTCGGGGGGGTCCATATCGGTACCTTGTACCTCTTGGTAAAGAGGATGCGGTCCGTCTTGTCCGCGTTGATACTGAGTCCTACCTCTTCCGCCCACTCACGTATCTCCCTGAGTGTATGTTCCATAATGGAGCTGAGGGTCGATGGACATACACCCGTAATAAGTATGCTATTGTCGTCTACATAAGCTGTTATCTATGGGGCCTCCCTTTCAAATCTCTTAATGAGGTCGTCGACCACCAAATTCCACAGTAGTGGCGATAGGACTCCACCTTGAGGTGTGCCTCTGTGTGCCCCCTTTACCATGGAAGCGGTGCCCCACTCCGATTGCACCCGTCTACAACTTAGGAGGTTTTTGATCCAGACGTTGATTGCAGGGTGTATGTTATTCGCTTCTAGGCGACTTGTTATTGCGGTTGTTGCCACGTTGTTGAATGCTCCTGGGATGTCCACAAATGCTCCCAAAGCATACTTTTTGTTGTGAAGGGCGCTCTCGATGGTGGCTACTAGCGAGTGTAATGCCGTCTCCACTGATTTCCCCTTGGTGTAGGCGTGTTGGTTTATTGACATCAGTCCCCCTACCTCATTCCTGATGTGTAAATCCAACAGCTTTTCTAGTGTTTTTAGTATAAAGGAGGTAAGGCTTATCGGTCTGTAATCCTTGGGACTCACGTGGCTGCACTTTCCTGCCTTAGGGAGGAAGACAACCCTCGAGGTTCTCCATTGGATGGGGATATAGCCCGTACTTAGGCATGCTGAGTATATTGCGAAGAGCCATGGGGTAATAACCTCTTTGGTCAACTGCATCATGGCTGGGAATATCCCGTCCAGTCCTGGTGCTTTTATGGCCGCGAAGGAGTCTATGGCCCAGTGGATTTTCTTAGTGGTTAACAGACCTATTGGGGGGTGCTGTTCCTCAGTTGCCAGGTCCTGATGCTCCTTGGCGTCAGTGACCTCGGTGCATCCAGGGAAGTGCGCCTCCATTAGTGCTGTTAGTGCTTCTTTACTGCCCTCTGTCCACTGTCCGTTGTAGAGTTTTAGTTGGCTCTGTACTGTGGGCTGCTTTGAGAGCAGCTTCCGGAGCCTAGCGGTTTCGGGCACTTTCTCAATGTTGGAGCAGAAGTTTCTCCACGAGTTCCTTTGTGCCTTACGTATTTCCTTCTTGTAGCTCCTAAGTAGGATTTTATATTCCTCATTGACAATCTCTTCGTTCGCTTGTTTGGCGATCTTGAAGAATTCCTTGAGGTTGTTCCTTTGGAGAGAGAGATCTCGGTTCCACCAAAGTGGCTTGGACCTCCTCTTCGTTCTCGAGGGTTTGCATGATGCATGGTAGGCGTTCAGTAGCTCGTTGGATAGGGTCTTTAGGGACTTCTCAATATCCTCCGCGGATTTCACTGAGTCCGGATTCGCGAGCTTCGAAGTAACAGTCTTTTTAAACTTTACCCAGTTTGTGTTTCGGGGGTTTCTATAGACTGTTATCTACGAAGAGTGTTTGAATTCGCACTTGAACTGAATGTACTTATGGTCTGAGAAGGATGGTCTTTCGAGGACTCTCCAGTCAGATACCAAGGTACTCTTTCCCGTGACAAGAGTTAGGTCTAGCACGTTTTACGAGGTGGGACCCACGAAGGTATGTTCCTCCCCCACGTTTACTACATCTAAGTTAGTGGATAAGATAAAGTCTAGGAGTGACTCACCTCTATCGTTGGTGTCAGGGCTTCCCCACACATTGTGATGAGCGTTGGCGTCTGCACCGATGAGGAGTTGGAGATTTTTGGAGCCGGCTTCTGTCACCAGACTCCTAAGTTCTTCCGGCGGGGCGGGCCTGTCGTGTGCCATGTAGCAGGAAGCTGCCATTAGGCGCTTTTCCTCGCTCTCCAGCATCACCACCGTCAGGTCATCCGTGCTGTAATGAGACATAAGATGAGCATGGATTCCCTTCCGTACGAGTACGGCGGTTCTGTTCCTGCTTACCGATGTTGAGTAGAGAAGGCTGTAATTTGAGGACTTTAGTCCGGCCACAGAGTTGCCTGACGCAATCCACGGCTCCTGGACTAAAGCTATGTCGGCGGGCCCTTGCTCCATGGCAATGAGGAGCTCCGCCGACGCTACCTTGCTTTTATGGAGATTGAGTTGCAGCACCCTTAGTGTCATGGGTGGCTAACTCAACCTCGCACGACGGGTTGACTATGATTGTCAGGTCACCGTCACCGTCTTCCTCCTCCTCCGAGTCGTCCAGCGCAAGACCCTGGGCGGCCTCCACTATGGTCTCCAGAACTAGGTCCTTCTCGACCTCGCCTGACTGGAGGGTGTGCGCATCTTTATCCTCGGGGTGGCGCTTTTTCAGCCGTAGGTATACGCTACCTACGCCCCACGCCATCTTCCCGAACTTGGGATACAGGATGTCCTCCGCCACCTTGCTGATCTGGAGGATCACGTGCTGGCCCCCCTCGTTGGGTAGTGGGCTACCGGCATGCAGAACCTTCCAATCAGCCGTTGGCACGTCCGGATTTTGCCTCTGCAGCAGCTTCAGTGCTCGCTCCCTCTGGACAGCAATGGGGAAGAGCACCTTCGCCTTTGGTATGGACGGGATCAGCTCCCTGTCTACCAACTCCAGCTTGGCCCCCTCCCACAGAGCTTCCAGTAGGGGCACCTTCTGCACCAGCCACTGCCGCGTTGGGTCGTCGTTGCATTTGAGGATTTTGACCCCGTTCAGCCATCCCGCTCCATCGAACGTGTGCATGGGAGCGCTAGGGTCCTCCTCCATTCGCGAGAACAGTGCCTAGACGAGCTGCGCATGGACTAACTTCCACTGCGCCGCCGTCATCTTCCCGTTCTCATCGCTGCGGTCGATCAAGGCCACAATGAGATGTCTCTTGGACACCTCGCTCATGGCCTTCTGTCTCGGCTTCCTCGTCTTCGGCTGGGGGGTGGCGACCTTGGGCCCGCGTTGCCGCTTGCTCGCCGGAGTGTCTTTGGCAGCACTCTCGATCGAGCGTTGCCTCTTGGTGGCCAACATCTCCTCCACCTTGTTGGCGAATCCACCGTTTGTTGCCTTCATCTGCGGCAACTGCGCGTAGTATTCGCGGCCCTCCTGTACCCGTTGCTCAGCCCAGGCTAGCTTGGACTTCTCCTCTTGGGAGATATCCGCCATGCCCTGGAGCCGGCTCAGTAACTTGAGGGCCGCCTTATACTGAGCTTTTGCCTTCATCCCCTCCCTGGAACGCTTCGGCCCTTCCCTACGCAGGCAGCTGGTACCTGGTTCCGGCGAGCGGAGAAGGCTGATGTCTTGATGGTAGCTGGTCTAGCGTAATCCAATGCAGAATGTAGAAAGAACTAATAGTACAAGTACAGTGGTACTAGAAGATAGTAGAGCTCTATTATTTTGATATATTTGTAAAAAAAGGGGTGGCCAAACCCGAACCAAATTGAGTGGCCATACCCGAACCAAATTGAGTGGCCATACCCGAACCAAATTGAGTGGCCACACCCATATTTGGAAGTGATTTTCAAACAGCACAAATAAATTGAGATTACGTACATTATGTAGGCTATCGCTGTTGAATCAAAAAAATATAATAAATTTATAGTCTAGAAGTCTGATCTCTTTACCATTCGCATAAAAACATTGTGTAGTGGTAGACTTGTAGTCAGATTTGTGTAGTCCTTTCTGTGAAAATTTAAGTAGGGTGGGCCACAACTGAACCTTCGCCACGGGCGAACCTTTTCCCCTACGTAACCAAAAAACCAAACACGCAAAATCGTAGAGAATGACCATTTCTGTTAGACTGACTCGATCAAATCAGATTATTATAATAGCAAGAAGGGAAAAATCAATTTGCTACGCAAACCCAGCCACGCGTTTGCTCACTCTCTCTTTCTCGCTCACACACTATTTGTGGTACAATGTGTTCTGTATCGTACCGTGTCATTTTTGGAAAAAATAGTCTTTTAAGACTTGTTTAACATTTTCCTGAGCTGCCCGATGGGCTCGGTTATGTTCCGTTGTCATTATTTCTCTCTGCTTAGAAGGATCTGTAATGTCCGTTAAAAAAACTTACAATGTTTAAATGTTGTTAAAGGGAACGCTTGGACTAATTTAGGCTGAATGAATGCTAATATTGGTAGTTTGCAATGATTGTATTAACTACGTCGGCTTTTACCACAATTATTAGGGTTTTTAGTAACGAGTCGCGGCTGGAGAATTTTATGATTTGTCTTGTTTTTTCTTTAAAGAATATGAAGTTTTTTTGGTTAGGGAACTTTTGATTCATCGATAATGATTTGATTTTCTAAACAGTTGACTGGTTTATTAGTTGTCTCTATGACATAGGTGGGTGACTCATTGCTCTGACAGGTTGCTACCTCCGAGTCCGTATTATCTTCCAACGCGTTTAAACGCTGGCGTACCACGCCATCCAGCGTTTTAACGTTGGGATTTTTTTCGGACACCGAGAACAGTTGTTGTTCGGTAAAAAGGCTTAAATTCTGAACCAAAAAAACCTGCAAGAAACAGACCACCCACGAACAGCCGAGTGTCCCCTGCTGGCTCTGCGACAGCGTCGGGCACGCAAAATGCGCTGGATTTTCTGGCCTCATGAGTGAGGCTATAGCCAAACGTAATGGGTTGGCATGCCGTGCGGTGAAGAAAGATATGGAAACTTTTATGAGGCAGACGCGGAGCGGCTGTAAGGAGCTGACCGTTGGTTTTAAAAACCAAAACGATCGGCTCCAAGCCATGGAGCCATGGAGTGGACTGTATAATCTTTTAATATATTGAGATTATTTATTTTCATATATTGGTTATTTAATATGGGTGGTTATGTTACACATGTATATGAATAGCGGGGGTGTCTATGATACGGCGGTATAAACTATGCGTGCGGTTGGTTTCATCTAGAGATTTCGACTAACTTCTACTCCACAAAAGAAGTCGAGCCAAAAGGTAATTGAAATATCAGGCGATGCGAGAACATTACAGCTATGTTTTGGACACGAGCAATAACAACACAGCTATGCGCGTAAAAATAGTTACTTAAGCGGTGCAATACAATCATGAGCGTATGAATAAGGCAGTTGTAATTTACATGAACATTGAACTAAAAACTACGAGGCTCATTTCTCAACATACCGGCGCCCCCCCAAACGACTGTTCAGAACAAGGGAAGCACAAACTTGCTGTGGTAATAGGTCTTTTGTAAACTCCTCGGGCTGTTTTTACGGTGACCACTCGAACCCTCTCGTCTTGGCCAGGATGAACTTCGGTGATTCGCCCCAGCAGCCACTTGCTAGCGGATGATTCGGCTCCTTCAGTATCACAAGAGTGTCCACGGTTATGTCGTTGGACTCCTGCTGCCATTTCGTGCGAGGTTGCAAGGAAGTAAGGTATTCCAGACTCCAACGTTTCCAGAATCCTTAAACCTTGGCTTGCAGTTGTCTCCAACGCTGCAGTCTGTTCATGTTGACGTCTAACAAGGACGGCTCCGGCACCCACATGTGAGGTTGACCTTTAAGAAAATGAGCGGGGGTTAGGGGATCCAAGCTGTGATCGCTGGGCGCGCACAGTGGGCGAGAGTTGAGTAAACCTTCAATCTGAGTTAACATTGTTGAATATTCCTCGAAAGTCAACGCACTGCTACCAATGTCTCGTCGAAGGTGGAGTTTGATAGATCGTACGCCTGCTTCCCAAAGACCTCCAAAATGCGGGGCAGACGGCGGAATGAAGTGCCAGTTGATGTCCTGACTCGTCAGAAAATTAGCAATTTCCTCGTCTTGACTTTGAGATACAGCTATCCGTTGCATCTCCGTTCCTTTCTGGCTCCATGAAATGTTGTGCCATTGTCCGAGTACAAGTCGAATATAGGGCCACGTCGAGACCAAAACCATTTGAAAGCGACGATAAATGCAGGAGTCGTCAAATCACTGACGAGCTCGAGATGAACTGCTTTGGTGGACAGACAGACAAAGATGGCAAACCAAGCTTTGCCAAACTTCGGTGTCCGACCTGCTGATGTCTTGATGGTAAATGGTCTAGCGTAATCCAATCCAGAATGTAGAAAGCAGCGGGTGGGCTGAATGCGAAAGGCGGGAAGATCAGCCATGAGTTGTGTGCTCGTAGCTTTGCGCTGGAGGAAACAAATCTTGCAGTTCAATACAATTTTGCGGACTATGTTACGGGCTCCAAGGATCCAATACTTCTGTCTCAACGTGTGGAACATAAATTCGACTCCAGCGTGTAACGATGTGACGTGCTGGTGTCTAGCTAATAAAACAGCGACTGGTGATTCCTTTGGAAGAAGTATGGGATGTTTTTCATCATAGGTTGCCATCGAATTTCCAATGCGTCCTTCTACGCGCAGAATTCCTTGGTCGTCAACAAATGGAGTGTAGTGAATCAACTTGGATTTTTGAGAAAGTGCTTGTCCAGTGCTCAGCTGCTTGTACTCCACTTGGAAGAAGTCCATCTGGACATCTAGAGCGGGCATATTAAAGCTCCCATGACGATAAAAACGATGACAGGCGATCCTTGCCATTCTTCGGTCTATTCTTTGTGGTCCATTCCACCACAGTTGATGTTCTACCAGATCCTTTGGTAGAAGTCCGCGTGATGCACAGTCCGCGGGATTGTCCTCAGTGCGAATGTACTGCCAGCAGCTACGTGGGCAAACTTCCAGAATCCCAGCAGTGCGATTGCCAACATAATTGTTCCAAGTCCGTGGGGGTGATGATAGCCATTGCAGTCTAATTTCTGAGTCGGACCAACACGAAATACTAGAAGTAGCAAGAATTAGAGCTTGCGGCAATGTGGACCCCATCGGCGGAGCAGAATCCTTGCTCTGATGTTGGACGATGTACACGCCATCGTTTCTGCGGGTGTGCGTATGAACGAAGTGTTTCTCAGCGTGCTCACTAGCATCGGTGGTAACGTTACTTGGCTTAACTTGTTCCTTATCCATGATCGATCGAACTAAAGAGTCCAGATCCTCGTGAGCATGATGTGCTAGTGCGTGGGTGTAAGCATCACTACTGAGATGATAACTGCCTGTAATGTTTAATGTTTAATGTTTAGAGCTCAACTATGGACAGTTAAATTGTGTAAAAATAGAAATGTACAAATCATAAAATTATCTGCTACTGGAAAGTACGGTAACACAATACAAGGCCGAAAGAAGTTAACTTAAATTATTAATTAAAGAAGATTTTACTTTGGAAGCGCAAGTATCAAAGGAAAAAAGATGGACAAATTTATTGTAATCGCGGCAAAGGCTACGGAAATATTCATGGTCAGAGTAGTTTGAAGGACAGAGAGGAAGATGGAGAGGAAAGTAATGCCTAGTCGGGCGGGATGGGACAGCAATTCTGATAAGGCTAATGAGGGCCGAAGATTCAACCTCGCCTAGGAGAAGTTTGTGGAGAAAGAGAATTCCATGACAAGTTCTACGGCTTTCAAGAGAGTGTAAGTTAATGAGGCGCAGCCGACTCTCATAAGAAGGGAGATGACGAGAGGGGTCCCAATTAAGTCCACGCAGGGCAAAGATAAGGAATTGTTTTTGAACGGATTCAAGCATATCTTGATATTTTTGGTAATGGGGAGACCAGATACAGGAACCATATTCCAAGATAGGCCGTATAAGAGAAACGAAGAGTAGTTTAGTGGTATAGGGGTCAGAAAATTCCTTCGACCATCTTTTGATAAAGCAAAGGACTCCTTTGGCATTATTCGAAATAGCGGATATATGAGAATTAAAAAATAAGTGTGGAACGAAGATAATGCCTAAGTCATTAACTTTGTACAGGCGTTCCAAGGAAATGTTATTAATTGTAAAGTCAAAAAGGTAAGGCTTGTTGCGATGGAAGGTCATGACGTTACATTTGGAAATGTTAAGAGGAAGAGCGTTAATAGTACACCAATTGTTGAGAGCGTCGAGATCTGATTGAAGAAATAACGGGGACTTCGGATCGCTGTAGGAAAAACATAGCTTGACATCGTCAGCATACATTAGGACTCGTCAATTCGTTAAAACTTGGGGAAGATCATTGATAAAGAGGTTAAATAATAAGGGCCCGAAATGGCTACCTTGCGGCACACCCGAAGAGACAAAAACTGGTTTAGAAAGAGAAGATTGGAAGCAGACACGCTGAGAACGATTGCAAAGGTACGCATTAGTCCAGTGAAGAAGTTTAGTCGGAAATCCTAGTAGAGATAGTTTGTGGATGAGGAGATTGTGATTAACTGAATCGAAAGCTTTACTAAAATCAGTATAAACTACGTCAGTTTGACATTGCTTTGCAAATCCGGCAGTTACGAAGGAGGAAAATTCAAGGAGGTTAGACGAAACGGAAACGGAAACGTTTTACAAATCCGTGCTGTGATTCTGATAACAGGGAACTACAAAAGTGTTGGAGCTGAGAAGTAATAATTTTTTCGAAGAGTTTAGGAATGGCAGATAAATTGGAGATACAACGGTAGTTTGAGACGTCTGATTTAGACCCCTTTTTATGAATAGGAATTATGTAGGATTCTTTCCAGACGGTGGGAAAATCACCAAGCTCGAGAGAGAGGTTGAACAGTTTCAAGAGGGGCACGCAAAGAGAATCCGCACAGAGTTTGAGCACGGCACTGGGAACCAAATCTGGACCAGTGGAGAAAGAAAATGTACATGATTTTAAATTAGTTATAAGGCCATCATAATCAATAAAGGGGGGGGTGGTACAACTTGAACTATTAAAAGGGATAGGCTATGAGTGCGAGGCAGGATAGTCGTGGGGTGAGGCGAGAATAGAGGACATGTTATTAGAAGGAGCAGAGTAGCAAAGTTGAAAAAATGAAGCAAATAGGTTAGCGATATCGGAATTGTTATCTGCGTAAGTACCATTAAAGTGTAAAGAAGAGGGATATTGTGAAGAATTACGTTTAGAGTTAACAAACTTAAAGAATTGTTTAGGATCTCGTTTAAAGTTGAGCTTAAATTTTGCCAAATAACTATTATAGCATAGGGTATTACAAATTAAAAATTTAGATTTTTCAATTGAATACTTAGAGAAATCTGACTGCGAGCCAGATAGTTTAAACATCTTATATAAACGAGATTTTATATTCCTTAGGTTTAATAGCCGCGGAGTGAACCAAATAGGGCCAGAAAGATTTCTGAGAGGGAAAACTAATGGAACAAAGGTAGGAAAGTTGGAAAAAACAGTGCTATAGAAAGCGTTAGTGGCGGGCTCGATCTCACGAAAGTCGTCGAGGAATGACCAATCTATCAGAGAAAGTGCGCTATTCAAAGAGGTAAAATGAATATAATGACCCAACCAAAATTAGTATGAAGTGCAACAGGATATTCAGAACCAAACTTATTGCGTTGTCCAGTATAAATGTTCCAAAGCTGATCAGCTCCTAAAATCACGTCGATTTCGCCTGGTTTACCAAATGTAGGGTCCGCTAAGGGTAGATCACGAATCTCTTCCCACATCGTAGTGTTGGACTCGATCCGCTGGGCTGGAATCGAGGAGGTTAAAGTGTTCATAATCAGACCTGTGACCACCACTGAGGCCGAACTTGTGCGAGAGAGCAACGTGAATGTGGCTCGACCTCTAGTAACCCCAGCAGGGTTTGCGCCTAGACCAACCACTGGTATTTTTTTTTTTTTTTTTTTTTTTTTTTTTAGAAATTGGACGTTGACATGCAATGACTGCATCTAACAAGAGGCGATGCAATTACTGCACCGTCAAGTGGCCCGTGTGACACCAGCAGAAGGCTGTTACGCGCGGATCCCAGGCAAAACGCAGCCCTCCTCCCGCCCAACCGACCGAGGGGCGCTGCCGCATGACGCGCGGTGCGTAGCCGAACCAAACGCGAGCATGCAAGAAAGATAGATATTAGACTAACCTTCGAGGAAAATTAGCACTAAACTTATTAAGAAATTAAGCATGCAATAAAATACAAAATACAAATACCACTACAATTACTAATTACTAGAAAGGTGTGTAAGGATTAGTAATTTAATAAGAGGAAGAGAATTAGTGGAGGATATAATATGGTAGAGGGAATTATAATCCGAGCATAAGACCCTAAACGGTTCATGCAAGGAATAATTCGATCTACAAAGTGGAAGGAACAACGGTATAAAGTTTCTAGTCAGTCTAATAGGAATCGTGAAGTTTATGCGGCTCAACAGATCAGGGCTGTCTATGTCACCCCTGATCAAGTTGTGCATAAATATCACACCAAGCATTTTTCTACGGTTAACTAAGGATGGGAGGTTTACTAATAATAGTCTACTAGAGTAAGATGGGAGTCTTACACCCGCATCCCAGTTAAGGCCCCGCAGAGCAAAGAGTAAAAAGTTTTTCTGTACTGATTCTATACGGTCCTGGTGTACTTTGTACTGAGGGCACCATACACAGGAGCCGTATTCTAAGATCGGACGAACAAGCGAGGTATAGAGAGTCTTTGTTATATAGGGGTCGTCAAATTCCTTTGACCACCTCTTTATAAACCCAAGCACGCCCATGGCCTTATTTACCATGGTAGAAATGTGTTCGGAAAACTTTAACTTGGGATCTAACATAACACCCAGATCATCCACCAGGGTAATTCTCTCAAGAGAACCCCCAAATAGGGTGTAGGGAGCCAACAAAGGGTTAGAACGATGAAATGTCATAACTTTGCATTTCGAGGCATTAAGGTGTAACAAGTTTGCACAACACCATGACTGAAAGCTATTGAGATCGGATTGCAAGCGAGAATGAAATGAAATGTCCTTGTACTGGACACAGAGTTTAACATCATCCGCATACATAAGTACTCGAGAGTATGTTATTACTGAAGGCAAGTCATTAATAAAGAGTGTGAAGAGTAAGGGGCCTAGATGGCTGCCCTGTGGTACTCCCGAAGAAACCTTTACTGGTAAAGAGAGGGAGTTTTTGAAGAGGACTCTTTGAGACCTAGAACAAAGATAGCTAGAAATCCATCTCAGGAGGTTGGGCGGAAACCCTAAAAGGTCAAGTTTATGTGCTAAAAGGGAATGGTTTACAGAGTCGAATGCTTTACTAAAGTCGGTGTAAATAACATCCGTCTGTAAGTTACCTTGAAAGCCTTTAATAATGAAAGAGGTAAACTCTAACAAGTTCGTGGTGGTTGATCGCCGCCTTATAAATCCATGCTGAGTTGGAGATATAAGTGACTTGCAGAGATGTTGCAAGTGCGGAGTTAAAACCTTCTCAAACAATTTGGGAATAGCGGATAACTTTGCTATACCTCTATAATTTTTTGCGTCAGAATTGCTGCCTTTTTTATGGAGAGGAATTATAAACGATTCCTTCCAGATTGGGGGGAAGCAAGAGGAATCAATGGACAGGGTGAATAGTTTAAGCAATGGTCCACACAGAGCCACGGCGCAGTACCTGAGTACACAACCTGGAACCCCGTCTGGACCCGGTGAAAACACCGGCTTAACTAGTCGAAGATCTTGAAGTAGGGAATATTCATTTAACAAGGGACTGAAAATGCCGTTCGACCTCGGTAATCCGTATGGGTACGGGTGACCAGAGTAGCGTTCCTCAGAATAGGTGGTTTGGAAAAACTGGGCAAAAAGATCGGCAATTGCCTGATCATTATTTGCCGACGTATTACAAAATGATAGCGAGGATGGGTGTGCGGACGTTCTACGCTTACTGTTTACGAAGCAGTAAAACTGTTTAGGGTCCTGAGAAAAACGTATCCTGCAACGAGATAGGTAGTTCTTATAGCATTGAGCATTAAGAACTGAAAAGTTTGACCGAGCTATTACATAACGAGAGTGAGAAGTAGGAGAACCCACTTCTTGAAATTTTTTATAAAGTCTTGATTTTAAGTTTTTTAGACTGGATAACTCTTTGGTAAACCAAGGGGGTTTTCCAGATCTAATCGGACAAGAAAGCGGGACACAAGAATCAAAAAATGTGCCAAGAGCATTGTAAAAAATGTTTGTGCCTTTTGTGACATCAGTGCACAAGTACAAAGCGGACCAATCAAAATCCCTAATTAGGTTATTAAGCTTCGCAAACTCGGCTTTACGAAAGCAACGGACACGTTCAGGTAGTCTACTCGACCGATCCAATACAGTTGGTCCTATGTCTAGCGACACCTCGAAAGTAGGGTGGTAGGCGTCTTCAGGTATAGTGAGCGGAAGGGCTCGGGTTAACAACACTATGGTCGGATCCGATACAAAGCATAGATCAAGCAATCGACCCAAGGAATTTTTCACATGATTGACTTGAGACAGGGACAGGTCAAGCAAGCCGTCAACAAAGTCATGTCGTGACATGGGCACTAGGATACTAGACTCGTTTACCGAAGACCAAACAGTTCCTGGCAAGTTGAAGTCACCAAGAACTATCATACGATCTTTATCAGATAGCGAGGAAGCAACAGCGGTTAAAGCGGACAAGTGCTGCTCATAAATTGAAATATCCGAAGAAGGTGGGATATACGAGCAAGTAATGAATATAGCGAAAGCGGGAAGAATCAGTTTTACACACAGGAATTCCAGTTCCTGTTGAACTTGGACTGTGAAGTGTTCTGACGTGAAGTAAGAGTCCACTGCAATTAGAACCCCTCCTGCACGTCGAGACGAACGGTCCTTTCTAAAAGTTGTGTACCGACCTGCCAAAACCTCGGAACTAAGAATGTCCGGCTTTAACCAGGTTTCAGTAAACACAATAACGTGGGAAGCAAATGCAACACTATCCCGGAAAAGAATGCTGAGCTTACTACGCAAGCCTCTTACATTCTGATAGGTTACTAAAAGAGAAGTTAGTTTTTTGGAAAGGTTGGAGCAAGACGGGAAGTTGAGGAAGAGGAAGTTGAGGTTGAGGGTGGCACGCTGGAAAGATTTGGAAGCGATATGGGGGGCCTATTCTTCTTCTTAGCCTTAAACTCCTTCACCACCAAATGCTCCGGCCAAAATTTGGTGGAGCAAATGGTGTCAAATTGAGTTGGGGAGATGCTTATCTTAAACGACGCTATCTCCCTGGCATAAGAGAAGTTAAATTTCTCCACCTTTAAGCCCACGGCTTTTATTTTGCTTTGAATGAAAGCAGTTACATCATTAGATGTGAGGTCAGGGGCCAGCCGTGAAACAAAAACTTGTCGTTTTGGTGGGACTCCCACCAGTGGTTTAGTCACCGCAGGTCTAGTACCTGTGGTGGCAATATCCGGAGGTCCGGAACGTCTATTTACTGGTGGGATCGGGATAGACGGGACAACTAGTGAACTTGCGGACACCACGGACACGGACGCAGCAGACGTACTTGGCTGCGCATTCTCCGAGGCGATGAATTCGGCTACCGAATCTGCATCGCCAGCAGCTTTCGTTGCCTTTGGAGTGGCAAACGAGATCAACTGCTGTACACTTGGAGTGGTCGGAGTCAATTTTTCGGCGGCGCACGGCTGAGTGACGGTTGGCACTTGCAGGTCCCGCGGAGTGACCTTTTTGCGCCTCGGAGACTCATTCAGCAGTTTTTAAACCGCTAAACTGAGCCTCCATGGCTAGGAGCCGATCGTATTGGTTTTTAAAACCAACGGTCAGCTCCTTAAAGCCACTCCGCGTCTGCCTCATGAAAGCCACCATGTCTTTCTCCACCGCACGGCATGCCTCGCAACTGTAATGCAAGCCATTACGTTTGGCTATGGCATCGCTCACGAGGCCAGAAAATCCCGCGCATTTTGCGTGGACTACGCTGTCGCAGAGCCAGCAGGGGACATTTGGCTGATCGTGAGTGATCTGCTTCTTGCAGGTTTTTTTGGCGCAGACCACAGCGAATTCCATTTTATTTTTATTATTCAAATATTTTATTAAAATCAAAAAAATTAAAAGTTTCCAAAACAAATTGGTATCAGACCAATGTGCCAGACAACGCTCAAAGCGGAATTGGTAAGAAAAGAAAAGAGAGCAGAGTGGAGAGCGGTTATAGCGAGAGCTACTAGACAGAGAGCGCTATTGCTCAGAAAGTTGAAAGAGCGAGAGAGAAAGAACAGTTATTGAGGTTGAGGTGATAGCGAGAGAGTGATAAGACAACAAAAGCTACCAGACGAGAGCGGACTGCAATGCAATACTCACTCACTGCAACAACACAACACAACACAAGCCGACGCCGAAAAATAAAAAGTTAAATAATATTTTAACACAAATCAAAAGGCATGCACTCGCGTAAATGAATAGGTTTCCAGATTTTTGTCTGGTTAGAAAGTATATTTAGAATTTAATTAGGAAAACTCCGGCTGTTTATTCGAAACAAAAGGAAAAATGCGGAGCGCAAAACAAAAACACGTCTGATCACTACGAAAGAGAACGAATGGTATACGAGCATGCGTCCGCGGCAATCCGATTCGTTGAATAAATGATTCGGCGACCATCGTTATAGTTGAACCAGTATCCAGCAGTATCCTGCAGGTTGTTTCGTTGCCCCAGGAGTCGACTATAGTAGCCAAAATCGTTGGCAATATAGCGTGACCATTGGCCCCGAATTCCCTCTCAAATGTATGGTGGCTAACCACGGCAGGATCAGCATCCGCAGCGAACTTGGACGAGCGGAAGGTTGATTCAGCGTTAACGAGGGGGAACGTTGTGAGTTGCTGCGGACACCGCAACTCTACAGTTATACCCGATACTAAGTCAGAATTGTGGCGCAGTTCTTCGTTTAGTTTTTATTAACTTATTTATTTCACGTCTTTTCTCTCTTCTTGTCGATCGTTCAAATCAACCCCGGACTTATCGCAGTATCATATCGCCGAATAATATCGCATAAAACTTATCGCAGTATAATGTCGCATAAAACTTATCGCAGTATAATATCGGGATCGGTTAGGGTTAATATCAGCACTAACCATACATATGGTGTATGGTTAGTGCTTACAGCTCGGCCATCCTGACCAATGGATCGCCCCCGATCCTTACATTTGGTTACTTTTGTTATCTACCAGGCTAAAACTATAAAATACAGATTAGTAGGAGATAGTTCTACACTGATCACGCCAATTTACATATTTCCGAAGTCGACAGGCTTCTATTACACCGTCATACGGAACCTGAGATACTTGACAATTATCAATGTCAGTTATAACATATCGATCATTTGGTAATTTTTTTTCCTTTAAATTTTGGTATACATTTCTTATTTGTACCTATCGTAGTGTCAACGTTTCGTACGAGAACAAAGTCTCCTTCTTTAAATTCTATATGTTTTTTAATGTTTTTATCATAATAATGTTTTATCTTAGTTTGGTTTTCAGTTATTTTATCTAATACTCCTTTCCGAATTGCTATTAAGTCTCTATTTGGTTTTGAATTATATTCGTCTTCTAGAAATTCCGTTAAAACGTCAATATCACATCCTCTTTGCTGAATACCGAAGAGTACCACCGATGGTACTTCCCCAGTAACCGAATGTTTTGAATTGTTTATTGCATATTCCGCTTTTGTGAGTAGTTTACACCAATCTGAATGTAGCAATGGATCTGTTATCTTTGCTAACATACTTTTCATTGTTCTATTTACGCTCTCCACTTGCCCATTTGACTGCGGTGAGGCAGTTGCTGCTCTAACATGTTCAATGTTGTTACTTGGCATAAACTCACTGAATTCCAACGATGTGAAACATGTGCCCCTATCAGTGACAATTCTCCTAGGTCTGCTATAATTTTCAAAATATATCGTTAATCATGCGAAAACTTCCTTAGTACTAGTTGTGTTTGCAGAATACAATTTAACAAACTTTGTGAACCCATCAATGACTACCAATATGTGTTTCTTTTTATTAATGACTAAGGGGAGGGGTCTGAAATGGTCAAAATGCAATGTGTCGAATGAAATTGGTTTTTCGGTATACTATGCAATGAGCGATTGTTGGAATAGAACGGAAGGCTAAATTTAATACTAAGTCTATGCTATTTTTATAAAGTATCAACTTTTGGGGTCATATTCGGAAACCAATAATGTTTCTTACTCTCGGTTATACATTGGTCAACTCCCAGATGGCACAATTTTACGTGAACAATTCTTATTCAACAATTTTCCATTTCTGACGGAACATAAAGCAATTCGAAATCAGCATTGTTTCTGTTAAGAATACCATCTTCCAAAAACAAATTGTACACTGGTTTTCTTTCTAACTTATCCTTCAACTGACTTTTAGTGCTCTCTATTTTGCGTAACCTGAAGCTGAAAATTTATGTCATACGATGTCAATTATACGATCTGATTCAGATTTTACACTCTAGAACATATAGTCATCCTCTACGATTCTGCGTTTTCAGTTTTCTCGTATCTTTGAATTTGTGGATGCCACAGATTTTCGCCCTTTGTAGGGGCGGAAGTAGGCGGGGCAAAGTTTTGAAACATTCTTGTAACAGTGACAATAGCCGACTCGGCTATTGATGCTGATCAAGAATATATATACTTTATGGGGTCGGAAACGATTCCTTCTGGACGTTACACACATCCACTTTTACCACAAATCTAATATACCCCAAAATGAGTAATTTTGAGTATCGGGTATAAAAACTGATTATGTTTAAAAGATTTTTTGAAGAGCACGTGGAGAAGCCATTGATGCTTTTTGCTGATGACTGGACTGATGTTAAAAGCTTTATTAGAGCCAGCATACGTAGCCACTCGAAAAAAAAGAGGACCCAACTGTATATAGGTGAAGCTTAAGCTCACAGGTAAAGCAACAAACAACAGTCTCAGTAATTTTCGTAAAATGCTAAAGTAAAAGAGGAGAAGATTTGCTGGGAAACCATGTTGTCGTCTGCAGCATATTACTATGTCGGAGGATCAGGACGGTTTTGCTGCAAAATCCAATACGCCTTATGTAGTACTGGTTCGGTCTATCCTTCAACGACTGAAGTGAAGGAGAAATGTCAAAGGTCAAATATCAGGGGAGCAGCAGAGCAGAGAGCGATGCCTGATGTTCGCAAACTATACATTTTGCATATGAAAGATCAATATATTTTGGCGCGGTCCTTGGTTTTAGTTTTATTAGTTTCTTTATTTTCACGTCTGTTCTTTCCTTTTGTCGATCGTACATCCGACTTATCGCATTATCGCATAAAACTTATCGCACTAGAGTATCGGTAAAGGCTAATATTGAGGTGTTGGTAACGGTTAATTTGTTGCCTTACAGCTCGGCACGGACGGACAGACAGACATGGCTCAATCGACTCGGCTATTGATGCTGATCAAGAATATATATACTTTATGGGGTCGGAAACGATTCCTTCTGGACATTACACACATCCACTTTTACCACAAATCTAGTATACCCCAATACTCATTTTGAGTATCGGGTATAAAAATCACAGCAAAAACTAAAGGTATATTAAAATTATTGCGTAAAAAGCTTTAAAAATCAAGTAATGAAACAAGTAAACAAAACACTAGACTAGAGCAAGATATGGATCAGCCACACATCGCGGCTGTCGCAGCTCAGCGCATGTAGACCACGTATACTTTCGTCGGCGGTGTCGACTATTTTACGCAACTCGGCGATGTTTGAAGCCTTTGCGGTTGCCAACGAAAGAAAGTTTTGAATGAACGAACGAGCAATCAGTGACTTTTTGTTATAGCGATTTTCGAGTCTCTCCCATGCGTCTTGGTAATTGGCATCCGATACGGGAATATGTTTTATCAGACACAACGCTTCACCATCCAGATAGGATTTCAAATAATGAAACTTTTGGCACTTGGACAGACTACTCTTCTTGTCGACTGAGCCTAAGAACAAGCCACTAAACTGACACCAATCCTCGTATCTGCCCGAAAACGTCGGAATGCGTATTTTCTCGAACTGCAGCTCTGAGGTTCCCGATGAGTCCCGAATCCTCTTCAGAAGTTGAGTTGGTCCCTCAAATAAGCGTTCCACAGTGTTCGATAGAAGTAGATTTGAGTTGTCGTGCTCATTATCGTGACTGCTCCGGTCACGTATGGCTTCACTGAAAATACTATGCTCACTAAAGAACCGTTTCTCATAATCGGGGATATCCAAATCCGGATCCACGTATTCATCTTCATCATTATATTGGACCAGCTCTTAAGAGAGCTCCATAAAGCGGTTGAAAGTTGCAACCAGTCGGTCCAACTTGTGCTCTAATGTTTGCACAGAAGTACATGACTGTACAAACTCTTGAGCCTCCGTACCCACGCGAGTTGGTTGGGATTTGCAGGCAACACGTTGCTGAATTAGACGATGCACTACGGCCTTCCTGGCGAACAGCGGTCAACGATATCACTCAATATGTATATAAAATAAACTCAAACCCGGAGATCCGGCTGGAAGGACCAAAATTTGCTATGGTTATGATTTAGTGGACTGTATAATCTTTTAATATATTGAGCTTATTTATTTTCATATATTGGTTATTTAATATGTTACACATGTATAAGAATAGCGGGGGTGTCTATGATGCGGCGGTATAAACTATGCGTGCAGTTGGTTTCATCTAGAGACTTCGACTAACTTCCACTCCACAAAAGAAGTCGAGCCAAAAGGGAATTAAAAGATTAGGCGATGCGACGGTCCAATGCAAAACGGTACACATCGTTGTATGCGTGTGCAGCTGCGGGCTTTAGCTATACGTGTGAGAACATTACAGCTATGTTTTGGACACGAGCAATAACAACACAGCTATGCGCGTAAAAATAGTTACTTAAGCGGTGCAATGCAATCATGAGCGTATGAATAAGGCAGTTGTAATATACATGAACATTGAACTAAAAACTACGAAGCTCATTTCTCAACAACGTCTGAAGCGTCCATCTCCTGGTTTCCGCAAGCTTCCATCTATAGTAAATAGTAAATAGACGTCACGGACCTCCGGATATTGCCACCACAGGTACTCGGCCTGTGGTGCCTAAATAACTGTAGGGGATCCCACCATAACATGATTGCCGGGGTCGAACGGCATTTTCAGTCCCTTGTGAAATGAACGTTCTCAACTTCATGATCTTCGACTAGTTAAGCCGGTGTTTTCACCGGGTCCAGACGGGGTTCCAGGTTGTGTACTCAGGTAGTGCGCTGACGCTCTGTGTGGACCCTTGCTTAAACTATTCGCCCTGTCCATTGATTCCTTTTGCTTCCCCCCGATCTGGAAGGAATCGTTTATAATTCCTCTCTATAAAAAAGTTAGTCTGATGAAAATAAATATGGAGGTATATCCAAATTATCGGCTATTCCATATCTACGGACTCCCTCTCTTCACCAGTCAAGATTACTTCTGGAGTACCACAGGGCAGCCATCTTGGCCCCTTACTCTTCACACTGTTTATTAATGACCTGCCTTCGGTATTAACACACTCTTGAATACTCATGTATACGGGCAGCCATCTTGGCCCCTTACTTCTTACACTCTTTATTAATGACCTGCCTTTAGTATTAACATACTCTCGAGAATGCTGATGATGTTAAGGGGTGTGTCCAGTATAAGAAAATTTCATTTCATTCTCGCATGCAATCCGATCTCAATAACTTTCAGTCATGATGTTGTGCAAACTTGTTACACCTTAATGCCTCGAAATGCAAAGTAATGACATTTCATCGTTATGAAAGTTCTCTTGAGAGAATTACCCTGGTGGGTGGTCTCTTATATAACATGTCGCCAAGCTAAAGTTTTCTGAATACGTTTCAACCATGGTAAATAAGGTCATGGGCGTGCTTGGGTTTATAAAGATGTGGTCAAAGGAATTTGACGACCCCTTTTTAACAAGGACTCTCTATATCTCGCTAGCTCGTATGATCTTGGAATACTGCTCCTGTGTATGGTGCCCTCAGTACAAATTACACGAGGACCGTAAAGAATCAGTCCAGAAAAACTTTTTATCCTTTCTCTACGGGTCCTCAACTGAGATGCGGGTGTGAGAATTCCATCTTACTCTAGTAGATTGCTATTAGTAAACCTCCCATGCTTACTTGACCGTAGAATAATGCTTATTGTGATTTTTATGCACAACTTGTTCAAGTCGTCGATACCGTGATCTGTTGAGTCGCATAAACTTCACGATTCCAATTAGAGTCACTAGAAACTATATACTGTTGTCCCTTCCACTTTGTAGATAAAATTATTCCTTGCATGAACCGTTTAGAATATTATGCTCGAATTATAATTCCCTGTACCTGTGCGGTGTGCCTGGGATCGGTGTTAAAAGTCTTCTGCTGGAGTCACACGGACCACTTCATGGTGCATCGAAAATTGTAAGATGCAGTCATTGCATATCAATAAAGATAGTTTCGCAGTTTCTTTAAAGACCACAGAATGGTGAGAAGCGGTGAGAAGAAACAAATAAAAAACAAAAATGAGTCTGACAGTCCCCAAATCCCAAACATATAAAGGCAGCGACCAAAAGGCCTGTCCTAGCCCGCAACACAGCAGAGAAACCCTGCGCAGCGGAAGACGCTAGGGAGAACATTACCGGATTCGGGGTGGGTGGTAAAACGACTCCCAAGACCGATCCTTTGGTTGAGTGGCTATGCAATCCTGTGTCTGCTCTGCCTGCTGGTAAAGTGGCGGGGGACGACTTGCCATCGACTAGCGTCCAAGGCAAAACATTTACATACGCCGAAAGGAGAAGTGCTGGTAACATAGTCCGTCGGCAGAGCACAAGCCAGATGTCCAGCCCAACGGTCATGTGGCTCAAAAAAGTGAAGTGGGCTTCGAAGGTGATGCCGAACTTTCGCACAGAAGCGCCGAAGAAGCGATTTTGGCCCCTCAGCCAAAATGGCAACGCTCGAAGGGCACTCCTGGGCCAGCACCAAGAGTACTGCCAAACACATCGTTCGCGCAGATCGTCAGAGAGAGAACGCTGATTGGCATCCTGGATAAAGGCAGCGCAGACTCAAGAACTAGGAACCAGTGAAAGTGGGTGGAAGCGGCACTAGCCGAACGCTGATTTGAGCTTTTGGAAAAGCAGCACGGTCCCCTCCAGTCTGCAAGGACATGGGTTGGTGACAGGGCTGCAACAAAATTATAGCCTGCGAAAACGAACGCCCCGTACAGCTGTACAAAGCAGCGGTAGCGCAAGTCGGAGAGGTCTACCCAGGGGCGAAGCTCGTCACTGTAGAGTGGAGCAAATTTCCCAGTAGACCAAGGGCAAGAGTCTGGGTGCCCGCCTCCATTAAAGAGCCGGATCACATCCTGAAAATACTGCAGAGATGCAACCCCTACCTTCCAACATCGGACTGGAAGGTGGTCAATGTGTAGTTGTCACAGGGTCTTACAAACCAAGCGGTGGGCGTCCTTAATAAGGAGTCACTGGCGCCGATTGAGGCTGCCAAACTTTGGGTTCATCGTAATGACCGTAATGGTCTACAAGTCGGATGCAGCGGCCAGGGCGCGTCCTGTCGACAAGCCAGTCGAGCAAGACGCTGCCTCGGAAATCGAAGCATCCGGCGACGATACGGAGATAGACCTGGAAGGCTACTTCAAAGACAGCACGCTGAGACGTGAATTTCAGGTGATATGTCAGACGAGGAAGTCGAAGACGACTTAGACACCCACATATAATGGTGGGGATCTCAAAGGATGTCCTTAAGGCTCCTTCAGATCAATTTCCACTACTATACAGCAGCATTCGCTGCTCTTATACTCTGCTTTGAAGAGAGTTGAGCGGACGTAGTCCTAGTCCAGGAATCTTGGATTGTGAGAGACAAGGTTTTTGGGCTAAGGATAAGGGAGTAAAGATGATTGTACCTCAAAATGAAAGTAAAACCCGCTCCAGTATTCTGGCCAGAAAGCAACTAAATATCTTTCTGCTCCATAATTATAGCACGGCAGCATGCCCCTCTAGCAATCCTATGGGGAAAAAGAAACTCTCCGTGTGGTCAAAACAAATAGAAATCAAAAGAACCACTGGGCAGACTACAAAATCAATCTGGCACTATATTAAAAGGAAAAAGTTTTTCTCGGAAATAGAGGAAACGTCAGAGGCCGCTAGGCTACGCAAGATCCTCTCGAAAACTAACCCCTCGGAAGCGTATCTTAAAAGGAATGATGGTACGTGGACCAACTACAGTGAGGAGTCCCTACGCATTCAACTCTACACGCTTTTGCCCTGGTGTACAACTAACGAGAGGGATCGGTAACCTCGATGGATCACATCTTCACAAAACGGAACGTAAGCCGGCAATAAACAGCCTCAAACCGTTTAAATCGCCAGCCCCGGACCGGCTAAGGTATCTTCAGGATGATGCTGGCTGTGTGTGCAATATCGCGAGCTTGGCTTAAGACAAAGATAGTCTTCATCCACAAAGCAGGGAAATCCTCACATTTAATTGCAAAAGACTAAAGACCAATCAGTCTATCGTCGTTCTTCCTCAAAACCTTTGAGAGACCTGGCGGGCTGCAACTGAAGAGAACCATAAGACCTCAGGTGCACTCAAGTGCACAGCATGGCTATCTATGCATCACAAAGAGTACTCGCTAACGGCTTTCCTCGATATTGAGGGAGCCTTCAATAACGTTATACCGGGCGCCATTACAGAAGCCCTGACTGACCTGGGGGTGCACCGTCACTTGGTGATGCTCATTGCTCATATGCAGGACAGTGACAACATCGATGAGACCGTCCGCCCAGTCAAGGCATGTCAACAGAGGCACCCCGAAAGGTGGTGTCCTGTCTCCTCTTCAGTGGAACATAGCAGTCAACAAGATTCTATGCGGCCTGGAAGGGGGATCTGCAAAGTCATGGCTTACGCGGACGACGTTGCAATTATCTTATCGGGAAAATATCCCCAAACACTCTGCGACTTAATGACCGCAAAGCTGTCCTTAAGCGACAGTACCAGTAACTTAGGGTTGATAATTATCAACTATAATTGACAAGAAGCTTGATTGGAACCTAAATATCAAAGATAGACTGAAGAAGGCAACGACTTCACTCTGCACATGTAAGAAAGCCATTGCACACTGGGCGGAATTCCCAATGCATTGGGCTAATGAACCCAAGTATTGTCAAATGGATATATCTAGCAATAGTTAGACCAATATTACTCTACGGAGTTACGGTGTGGTGGCTGGCCCTATCAAAAAGGACGATCACCAAACAACTTGGCAAAGTTCAGAGAACTGCCGCCCTATGTATCAATAGGTGCCACAGCGCATAGGCCACTCGACCATACTAGACAAGAGCAACATCGTCCCCGCTAAAATGGACTACCAAGTTCCAAGAGAGTACACCTTACAATACAATCATCCCTTACAGAGACGAATGGCTCGAGGGACTTCCAGGCTCAGATGGGGCCATAAGCATCTTCACGGATGGATCGAAGCTGTACGACAGAGTCGGAGGAGGAATCTACTATGAACAGCTAAACATAAGGCTCTCAATTAAGCTACCAAATCAATATAGCGTCTCCAAGGCGGAAGATATAGCGATCAGGGAGGTTCTAAACTGCCTTCAAGCGCGGCAACCCACCTATACATTTATAGCGACATAGCCAAGATGCGATCAAATCACCAAATGCGATTTCCTCGAAAAATGGCCACCTCTTCACGAGATGGCTCAGCAATTTGCTATTAGCCTGATATGGGTCCCGCATTTTCAATTTCGAAAATGTTTGTACTTGATTTTGGGACAGCTTTATACTCACTTTCGGTCAGTGGTTCTTACTAATTTTTCCATTTTCTCCTTTGAGAGCGTCCGTAAGGGGCCTGGCGATCTTGGCGTATTCTTTTATGAAACAACGATAGTAACTTGCAACGCCTTGAAATGATCTAAGGTCGAAAAGTGTGGTTGGGGTTGGGAAGTTTGTTGTTGCTTGCAGCTTCTCGGGTGAAGTTCTTATCCGCCTCTGGATACAATGATTCCCAAGTATTCTACGGTTTTCCTTTTAACTTGCATTTTTCCTGGGATATCCTCAAGGCTCATGAAGACTTATAATATCGACTGGGTCGACATCCATAAAATGATCTTTTGTTGTCTCTCTAAAGTCATCGTCGATAGCCCTCTGGAAAATACAAGAGGAGCTTTGTAGCCCAAACGGAAGTCTACAACACTCAGACTTCCCGTTGTTCCTTTCCCCTTTCCTTTTCTGCTTTGGACCGAACAATACGGAATTTTCGAGATTGTAGTTGAAACTGCAGAAATAACTCAACATGCCACGAGAAATAAAAGAAGTTCAAGATTTTCTTATAAAATCACGTCGTTCAGATGCGCGTGCTGTGAAAATCAAGAAGAATCCTACGAATACTAAATTCAATATCAGCTGCTCGCGCTTTTTGTACACGCTAGTGGTACAGGATAAGGAAAAAGCGGACAAAATTAAGCAATCTTCGCGCTCAGGATTGCAAGTCAAGGAGGTCAAGTAGTGCTTTGTTCGTATCCGAATCGTCACGAGCAGTGCATAAATTCGATTTGTCTGGATTCAAATACTTCTTTAAATAAACTCGATTTTTTTTTAAATATCAATTTTTTAACGGAAAATTCTCCGCCAGCTTGAACTGATGAAAGCCTGATTTCAGGTCCAATGTTGTGAAATATTGGGCCTTACCCATATTCGACAGGATAGCCGAAATTATGGGGATGGGATATTTACCATCAATCGTAATTTGATTCAGTTTCCTGAAATCAATAACCAGCATTTACTTTTTGACACCGTTCTTGTCTGTACTCTTTCTATCAACGACCCATGTCGGGTTATTGTAGGGGGACCTTGAGGGTCGGATAGTGCCGTTCGCCAGAATCGGAAACGCCCACGGGATGTGGGTACAGCATTGCGTAAACCGGTTCCCCGTTTGTACGTATAGTTGCTATAGTATTAATCTTGTACGGCAGAGCCTTATCTAAGTCTGCGAATGCTTTTATTCTATTTTCGATCATATTGTTAGATGATGCCCTGACGGCCACTTGGACATCCGTGTCGTCGAAGTGAATGTAATTAATGTTCGGCGAACGTGTGAAAAGAATAGGTTCTGAACAATAATCTTTCTTTATTATATTTTTAGCAATGTCAATCATTGCATTTCCTTTTTTAGGTCAAGTGCTATAATTCCGACGAATTTTGATAATGTATCTATAATAAAAAAATAAGATTTTACACGAAAGAAATAAATGAGAACTTAAAATACTAAACGAGCTGGCCTTATCCTGGCCGCCCCTTGAGTTTCAGTATAATGGGACTCTTTCTCTGACCACCTTGATTATAATTTTCGTATAGTTTAGTTTTTCTGCTGGGTACTACCGCGCCAATTCTGGCTTCTATGGGTACCAGGCTTTTGTGATTTTTCCTCAATTCGTCTGGCGAAACAGGCTAAATATTTCAAATTGTAATTAACTAACATGCCTGGAAAACGTCGAAGAATGTCTAGCTCTGCACAAATCGACAACGCAGAGGCTGAAAGATAAATAGTCGTCATTCACAATGGCGTTAATAGAGTACCGCATGGACATCTTAGAGTCCTATATTACAAGGGCTTTCAATTACAATTAGAAATTGAATATGTCTACCCTGATTTAGCTTCTCAAGCCGAACTTGAGGAATTATGTATCGTGACTAAATCCACGCTTAAGTCGATGGCTGCGCAATTCGAACAAAGAGCAGCCAATGACTCGGTAAAAAACACATCAATTTCTACAAGTAGACAATTGAAACAGGTAAAATTGCCAAATTTAGTGGCGATTATACCGAATATAAAAATTGTATCGGCTTATTTACTAGCTTAGTGGATAGCGACTCCATATTAAGCAATATAATTGAATTGGCAAAAAGTCTGCAGTTGAAGAGAACTCGAAAGCATTTTTGCTTTTAAGCTATTGGAAAGTCCAACTTATCAACACATTAAGTTGTGCAAACAAGATACACCCATTTGAAATGGTGCCAGATTTTGTAATCTTAAAATCAAGTTCCTTGCATCACACAGAAAAGAATTTTCCAACTTGTTCAGGCCAGAAGCAAATAATTTCCAAGCGCTGTGCCAACTCCGTGCGCTCCGGTTTCAACTCGCTCTCGCGCGCTCGCAGGGGTGCTCGGGAGACTTACGATCCACGATCCTAGAGCACACATCATAAGGCTTAGTTACGTTTCCACCACCGATTCAAACGGCCGATCTACCGCGAGACCACAGACCCAAATAACAACCTCCATACCACGAAGCACAGCAGTATTTTCATTTCTCACGACGGCTGCTAAGAGTTTCACTGGATCAACGATTTTGATGTTGGAGAATTGATCTTCGATCCGCCCCACTATAAACATTGGTCCTTCGAGCCGGATCTTCGCCTTCTCTATAAGGAGAATCTTACCTCAGCCAGCAACGGCGGATCGCTCCAAGTTCAATATAAGTACTCTTCAGTGTGCCCAACACCAGTGCAGTGATTTTGTGCGAGTTTTACATCCCAGTCCGAGTTCCCGTGGCATATGTACATACATATGTATTAATTGCTATAATTCCGACGAATTTTGATAATATATCTATAATAAAAAAAACGAGGGGGAACGTTGTGAGTTGCTGCGGACACTGCAACTCTACAGTTATACCCGATACTAAGTCAGTATGGCTCTCCTCCGGCAGACGCCGCTAATAAAAAAACGACACGACAAAGAGTGCGTGCGAGAGAGACAGAAAATCAGTCTGTGCGTGACGTCGGGCGCTGCGTAGCCAATGCAAATTGATTTGTTCCTGTTGGCTATAAAAATTATCTGATCTGATCCAGACTCAGCAATCTGATAGATATGGTCATTCTCTATGATTCTGCGTTTTTAGTTTTCTCGAATCTGCAATATTGTGGATGCAACAGATTCTCGTCCTTTGTGGGGGTTGGAAGGGGGTGGGGCGAAATTCTGAGATATACGTTTTATAGTGAGATCTAACAGAAGTGTGGATACCAAATTTGGTTACTCTAGCCTTAATAGTCTCTGAGATTTGTGGTTGCCCCAGATTTTCGTCCTTTGCGGGGGCGGAAGGGGGTGTGGCGAAATTTTGACACAAAACGGTCAAGGTCCGATATCACAGGAGTGTGAATACCAAATTTGGTTGCTCTAGCTCTTATGGGTTCTGAGATCCTTGAACTCATATTTTGCAATTGGCAAAACCGACCATGAAACCTGTGTGTTAGAGTGAGACAGAGCGAGAAAGAGTGAAATTTTTTTCGTGATTCTGGCTATAATAATTATACGATCTGGTTCAGATTTTGCACTCTGTAAGATATAGTCATCTTCTACGATTCTGCGTTTTTAGTTTTCTCGTATCGTCGAAATTGTGGATGCCACACATTTTCGTCCTTTGTGGGGGCGGAAGTGGGCGGGGCGAAGTTTTGAAATATTTTTGTAGCAGTGACATATCACAGAAGTCTGGATCCAAAACATCGTTGCTCTAGCTTTTATAGTCTTTGAGCACTAGGCGCTGAAGGGGACGGACAGACGGACAGACGGACGGACGGACAGACGGACAGACAGACATGGCTCAATCGACTCGGCTATTGATGCTGATCAAGAATATATATACTTTATGGGGTCGGAAACGATTCCTTCTGGACGTTACACACATCCATTTTCACCAAAAATCTAATATACCCCAATACTCATTTTGAGTATCGGGTATAATAAGATTTGACACGAATGAAATAAATGAGAACTTAAAATACTAAACGAGCTGGCCTTATCCTGGCCGCCCCTTGAGTTTCAGAATAATGGGACTCTTTCTCTGACCACCTTGATTATAATTTTCGTATAGTTTAGTTTTTCTGCTGGGTACTACCGCGCCAATTCTGGCTTCTATGGGTAGCAGGCTTATGTGATTTTTCCTCAATTCGTCTGGCGAAACAGGCTAAATATTTCAAATTGTAATTAACTAACATGCCTGGAAAACGTCGAAGAATGTCTAGCTCTGCACAAATCGACAACGCAGAGGCTGAAAGATAAATAGTCGTCATTCACAATGGCGTTAATAGAGTACCGCATGGACATCTTAGAGTCCTATATTACAAGGGCTTTCAACTACAATTAGAAATTGAATATGTCTACCCTGATTTAGCTTCTCAAGCCGAACTTGAGGAATTATGTATCGTGACTAAATCCACGCTTAAGTCGATGGCTGCGCAATTCGAACAAAGGGCAGCCAATGACTCGGTAAAAAACACATCAATTTCTACAAGTAGACAATTGAAACAGGTAAAATTGCCAAATTTAGTGGCGATTATACCGAATATAAAAATTGTATCGGCTTATTTACTAGCTTAGTGGATAGCGACTCCATATTAAGCAATATAATTGAATTGGCAAAAAGTCTGCAGTTGAAGAGAACTCGAAAGCATATTAGCTTTTAAGCTATTGGAAAGTCCAACTTATCAACACATTAAGTTGTGCAAACAAGATACACCCATTTGAAATGGTGCCAGATTTTGTAATCTTAAAATCAAGTTCCTTGCATCACACAGAAAAGAATTTTCCAACTTGTTCAAGCCAGCAGCAAATAATTTCCAAGCACTGTGCCAACTCCGTGCGCTCCGGTTTCAACTCGCTCTCGCGCGCTCGCAGGGGTGCTCGGGAGACTTACGATCCACGATCCTAGAGCATAGATCATAAGGCTTAGTTACGTTTCCACCACCGATTCAAACGGCCGATCTACCGCGAGACCACAGACCCAAATAACAACCTCCATACCACGAAGCACAGCAGTATTTTCATTTCTCACGACGGCTGCTAAGAGTTTCACTGGATCAATGATTTTGATGTTGGAGAATTGATCTTCGATCCGCCCCACTATAAACATTGGTCCTTCGAGCCGGATCTTCGCCTTCTCCATAAGGAGAATCTTACCTCAGCCAGCAACGGCGGATCGCTCCAAGTTCAATATAAGTACTCTTCAGTGTGCCCAACACCAGTGCAGTGATTTTGTGCGAGTTTTACATCCCAGTCCGAGTTCCCGTGGCATATGTACATACATATGTATTAATTTCTCGCTCTAGCTCCAAATTAAACCATACTTCGTTCTGCCAACGGTTGTGGCCTCCAACTTCTCCAAAGGTTTAATTTGATCCGAGCTAGCTCCTGCGTTCAGCCTCCGATCCAGTGTAAATAATATTTCTACCTCTCAAAGCTACCAGCTGAGCTTTCGTTGCTGACACATGCACACATTGCAACGCAATCCAAGCGCCAAAACGTTGGTTCGTCAACCCAAGCTGTGGTTCATAGCACTTACAGCCATACATACACACATACAAGCAGCAGCAGCTGTGCATTCTTTTCGTTTTTTTTTCGCTTTCGCTTCTCCGCCGTTTGCTTGCGTTTTAGTTGTTGGGAGAATATTTTTTGGTGCCGCGCTTGACCGTTTTAGCGTTTTTAATAACTGTTGCAATTTGAAGTAAATGAAAGTCGAGAGGCTGTTTACAATTCTCAATTTATTTGCATATGTAAACCAACTTATCGCGTATGTACATATGGGGATGATTGGGCGAACGATTGATGCGAGGATGTTAATCTAATAGCTGCGACGATTAGCTCAAGACTGAAAATGCAAGGACTGACGGGACAAATGGCCGGGCCCTATGCAGCTAGCTTAGACGCGAGCGAGAGAGTATGATAGCCCGGGAGCATTAGAGCTGCTCGGGGACGCTGTTAAGCCGAGTCCGAGAGATTGCGACATAAGGAGACGAAAGAATTCCGCTGCCTGCGCATATGCGGTAGCAAATGATCTTTGCAGAGGGGGCATTGGAAACGACAACACCAAAATGCATTTCCTTTGGGCCGCACCACTGGCAATAATTTAAAATATTTAAGCTGCTTGACCTGACATACTCCCGCCGTTGGAAGCCTGACTTTCAACAGCATCTTTAAGGGGCAGCAGGCACAGCTTGTTGACGGCGCGCTTGGTGATTCCAGATGACGTCTTCAGCACAGCAACTCGGGAAACGCCATCTCGTCCAGGCAAAAGCTCGAACACTCTCGCCAGTGGCCACTTCATGGGAGGAAGATTCTCATCCTTGACCAGAACCAAATCTGCGACTGCTAAACTAGGCTTCGCAGTGCGCCACTTTGAGCGCTGCTGCAGGGACGTTATGTACTCCTCCTTCCACCGGGACCAAAAGAGCTGCGGCAGGTACGAAACGCTGCCAGCCGTCCAGGCGATCGAAGTTTAGCTGCGTGACGTCAGGCTCAGCGAACGAAGCAGGAGGGCCACCATTGAAGAAATGCGCTGGAGTTAGAACATCTAGATCGGCAGGGCTCTCTGAAATTGAAACTAAAGGTCTTGAATTAATCACTGCCGTGATGTGGCACAACAGCGTCCGCAGCTCGTCAAATCCAAGAACCGAGTTGCCTATCGCACGGTAGAAGTGGTACTTGCCCGTCTTTACTGCAGCCTCCCATAGACCACCAAAACGAGGGGAGCGCGGAGGAATGAAATGCCAGTCTATAGCCTCGACCAAGCAAAAATCCAGCAGCGCCTTCTGATGGTCATCGCTGAGGACCAGGCGCTTTAATTCCATCAGCTCATTCTTAGCGCGGACAAAATTGGTTGCGTTGTCTGACCAAATTTGCCGCGGCTTTCGTCTGGTACATATGAAGCGCTTTAGTCCATGTAGAAAAGCAACTGTGGATAAGTCTAAGCTCCAGATGAACAGCCTTGGTAGCGAAACAAATGAAGACGCAGACGTAGCACTTGATTGGAGCCTTGTTTCGTGCCTCCGGTTTGTAGAAAAACGGCCCACAGAAGTCCACGCCTGTGATCTCAAAGGCATGAGAACCATCGAGCCGCTCCTTTGGAAGATCCGCCATAATATGCTCCAATACCCTGGGCTTCAGTCGAAAGCATCTTACGCACTTGTTTACTGCCTTGTTTACCGTCTTCCTCCCCCCAATAGGCCAATATTGGGATCGAATTAGTCCAAGCAATGCTCGAGGACCAGCGTGCAGATTCCGCTCATGAAAATGGGAGATTATTGCAAGAGTCAGTGGATGGCTGCTGGGCAAGATGATTGGATGACGGCCATCAAAATCCAACGAAGAGTTTTTCAGTCGACCATCTACCCTGAGAAGTCCAAACTGATCCATGAATGGCGATAACGATGCGATTGAGCTCGATGAGGAGACTGCTCCCCTTGCCCGCAGTGACTTCATGTCCTCCCATAGCTGAGTACGCTGGACTAGTCGTAGCAATACCTGGGTTCCATGTTCAATGTCTGAGACAGTGAGTCCGGGGCGCCGAATTCGGTTACAAAACTTGTGAATGTATCCGAAAACGCGTTGCAAAGAAGCAAATGAATTCGCATACTTGGAATCAGCAATAATGTCCATGTAGGGCGATTTGACCAGAAGAGCCTTCCGACGCAGTTCAAGGGCTGGCTTATCAGGTAGCACAGTGGGTGGCCAGTCATCTGAGGAGCCGCAAAGAAATGGAGGACCATGAGCTTAAAGAGGTGACTCATTCAGCTGAGTCAGATGAGCCCCTCGAGACAGAATGTCGGCTGTGTTTAAAGCTGTGGGAACATAGCGCCATTCCATTTTTTCGGTCATTTCCTGAATCGTTGACACTCTATTTGCAACAAAAATATTAAATCTTGACGGCTCGTCCCGAATCCAAGAGAGCGCAACGGCAGAATCACACCAACAGTAACACCTTCCCTTGAATACATTCATTCCAGCTATCTCAGATATGAGCCTAGCCAGCAACTCCGCTCCACAAAGCTCCAACTTTGGTACTGTAAGTGTCTTCAAAGGAGCCACACGAGATTTGGCACAAATTAAGTAACTGCTGGAATGCTGACCCTTGGACACCACATAAATGCATGCACCATAAGCCTCGATGCTGGCATCGCAAAATCCGTGAATTTCCAGCGTAGAGTCTGGAAGGAGTACAAGCCGAGGAAATTCAAGTCGACGAATCTGACCAAACCCGGTGCATATTTCCTGCCACTCGGTGTTCAGTGCGACTGGAAGGCTTTCATCCCAGGACAACTTCTCTTGGCACAAACGCTGGAGAAAGATTTTGGATTTAGTAATTACGGGACCAGCTAGTCCGAGAGGATCGTAGAATCGCGCTATGGATGACAAAACAGAGCGCCTGCAGGAATTCAAAGAAGATTGAATGGCCGAGAACGAAAATAATAGTAGATCAGAAACCGGATCCCACGCAAGTCCTAAAGTTTTAGTCACATGGCTGCCATCGTCGAACTTCAAAAATGTTTCCTTGTCCTCTTCCGGAACTCCATCCAGCACAGCAGGGATGTTCGAACACCATTTCCTCAATCTGAACTGACCTCTAGCCAAAATTCCAGAAGTTTGCTCCCGAATTCGGATAGCCTCTTCCTGAGAGCTGGCTCCAGATATCAAGTCATCCACGTAGAAGTCACGGCGAAGGATTTCAGCTCCAACTGGAAACGCCATCTGCTCGTCCATTGCCAACTGATGCATCGATCGCACAGATAAATAGGAGGCAGGCTTCGTCCCATAAGTAACGGTGTCCAATTGAAACACACGCATGTCTTCTTCCCTGGAGTTTCTCCACAGAATACACTGCAAGTTGCTATCCTCGGTCGAGACTCTTACACAACGATACATCTAACAGATATCTCCCGTAATCGCAACGGCGTATGACCGAAATCGAGCAAGAATATGAAACAGTTTGGGTTGGATTACGGGACCAGCCATTAAAACGTCGTTCAGGGAATATCCAGATGAGGTTGAAGCGGATCCATCAAAAACGACGCGAAGCTTGGTCGTAGAACTATCTTCTTTCATGACGCAATGGTGACGCAAAAAATATCGGCAGTTGCTGATTGACTGGGCAGGAACCTGACACATATGGCCCAAATCAAGGTACTCCTTTATAAATGCTGCATACTGAGATTTAATATCAAGGCGCCGATCAAACTTTCTCTCAAGGGTCGGGAATCTACGAACCGCTTGATTGTAAGATTCTCCAAGGAGATCCAAATTATATTTTGCTGGCAGCCGAACTCAATAATCGCCTCTATGTAGTCGACGGAAATGCTGCACAAAGTGTGCTTCACAATCTAGCTCTTCTTTGGTAGACTTTACTATTGGTTCGATGCAATTTTCTACCTCCCAAAACCTCCGAAGAAGCACCTCAAGCCGATCCTCTGGACTATTATCCTCAGCAGCTACGGCCCGAGCGCGAGAGACCATCAACGAGGAACCTTTTAAACGCGAACAACTTCCAGACACGACCCATCCCAAGCGCGTTTTCTGAATTGAAGGCAATCCTGGCAGTAGCTTGACCTGACCAACACACAGGAGTTCGAAAAACAGACTTGCGCCAAATAGCAGATCGACGCGCTGTGGCTCATAAAACTCCGGATCAGCTAGTGGTATGTTCGATGGAATGTTCCAGTTTTGAATATCAATTTCAAAGACTGTCTGTCGATCGGTTATGCTAGAGGCTAAAATGGCAGTGATGAGAGTTGAGTAATCCAATGAGCGAGAGTGAGGCTAACGTTGACCGAAAATCCATCCGTGACGAAGCTAGAGTCGCCTATTCCCGAGACTGCAGTCGATGATTTCATTTTTCGAAGCTGAAGCTGATTCGCGAAACGAGAAGGTATTAGATGCAACTGGGAGCCGGAATCCAGCAACGCTCGGCAGGGAACTAAAACTCCGGAACGATTTTTGACTAAGACCGTGGCCGTGGCAAGTAGAACAACACCATTCCTGAGATCTTGGGCAATAAGGGCAGACGAGGTAGCCGCTGAAGTAGAGGGCTCAGTGGTATGCTCAGACGGCGTAGACTCAGACAGCGCAGACTGAGATGGAGTACACGGCGCTGATTTCCCTTGGACTGCGGTATCTTCAGGGCTACCAAAATGAAGGAGGGTATGGTGTCTACCCCCGCAGGTACGACAGTTGCTCGAGGTGCACTGAAGTAATCGATGCCCTGTTCTGAGACAATTTATACACAACGAAAGCCGCTTGGCTTCTTTATGGCGATTTGTGGGGGACAGCGCCTTAAACTTCTGACAGTGCTGGACCTCGCGAGCACCATCGTTGCACAGCGCGCAGCGTGTTACGGTTTGGTTCGTTGTAACCAATGTGGACCTAAAATTATTATGCTTTCTACTTATGCTCAACGCATAGCTTGCCATAGAAAAGTCCATCGTCTCCAATGATCTGCATCGCTGCTCCAAGAACGAGGCCGTAAATTCCCACGACGGAATTAAGTTGGCGAATGCGGGGTCGTTGAATCGTTCCTCCCACTTCTCTTGGCTCGCTGGATCCAGTTTTCGGAGAAGCTCCTGCACGATGATGCATCCTGAGATCTGCTCAGTGGTGCCCAAACCCTGGACCGCGCGCATATGTGAATTGAACTTGTCTGAAAGCTCCCGAAGCATGACCACTGACCCAGGTTCCACAGCCTGAAGTGCCAAGATCTCATTGATGTGTGCCTGAAAAACCAATCGCCGATTATTGAATCTGTTTTCCAACAAATCTAATGCCACAGCATAATTGTCATCTGAGATTTCCAGCGACCGAACAGTCTCCAATGCCGAATCCCGCAGACAGGAACGCAAATGATGGAGCTTTTCTATGTTTGTTAAGTCCGGATGGCTGTCGATTATGGTGGCAAACATTGAATAAAAGTCCGTCCAGTTCGCATACCCGCCGCTAAACGTCGGCAATGGTACAGGGATGGTACTCGTCTACGGTGAGGTATAAATTGCGAGCCGGCAAAATCAACCGTAGTGTTTCCTCCAGCCAAGGTAGAATGAAACGGCATGCGGCCGCTACTCTTAGCTTGCAAGTGACTCAAAAATGTCACACAAACCACTGTGAATTTCGCTTCGATCCAATTCCTCAAGCTCGCCGTGAAACGTCTCAAATTTGCCAATCAACTTCTCCACTTGCTCTTGCTTTACCACGAGCATGTAGTAGTCACAGTCCAACGACTCATTCTGCCATGCGGTAGCTAACCTTTTCATTTTCTCGCATAATTCCGTTGACTTAAGCTTCAAAAAAGACACCCTGTTTTGCTCACTGGTCATTGGAATTTCGTTAGCAGCATTAATTTCCATGGTAGCGGCAGCGTTAGCAGAATGACCAACGTCTCTAGCGGGAAGATGATCGCAAAGAGTAACACGAGCAAAAGACGACAAGAACCGAGCCCAGCAAGCGAACAGCTATGTACGAACTGTATATACAAAGGCGACCGGTGCAAGAAACGTTTCTTGCGGGAAGATGACCGAAAAGAGAAGCGCAAGCCAACAGCTATGTACGTGCACTACCGAATATGCAGGGGAGGCCGGTGTATATATGTGTGGATAACTTATGTGGTCGATGACACTGGTTGAGATGGCAATTAGTTTAGATCTTTGAATGCTATATTAGTTTGTTATTGCACTGATGGATTATTTATTGCACAATCACGTCGGGGTCACCAAAGGTTAAGCTTTTAAGCGTTTTTTATAACTGTTGCAATTTGAAGTTAATGAAAGTCGAGAGGCTGTTTATAATTCACAATTTATTTGCATATGTAAACCAACTTATCGCGTATGTACATATGGGGATGATTGGGCGAACGATTGATGCGAGGATGTTAATCTAATAGCTGCGACGATTAGCTCAGGACTGAAAATGCAAGGACTGACGGGACAAATGGCCGGGCCCTATGCAGCTAGCTTAGACGCGAGCGAGAGAGTATGATAGCCCGGGAGCGTTAGAGCTGCTCGGGGACGCTGTTAAGCCGAGTCCGAGAGATTGCGACATAAGGAGACGAAAGAATTCCGCTGCCTGCGCATATGCGGTAGCAAATGATCTTTGCAGAGGGGGCATTGGAAACGACAACACCAAAATGCATTTCCTTTGGGCCGCACCACTGGCAATAATTTAAAATATTTAAGCTGCTTGACCCGACAGAAGCGCTACCCTGCATTTCGAGTGTATATTGTTTTTCAACGATTGGTACCTGTGACTCAATATTATTGTTCATACTCAATTTTTGTTCTTGGTTGGACATTTTTTTGTTAATCGTCGTATTTATATCTATATATTCCGGCCACGGTGTACGATTTCTATAATAAAAGTACTCGCAATAAATTCCACCAAGACCACATATCCACGGTTCGTCGTTCAGAACTTCCACTTTTCCATTTCCGCTCACCTGCTTTGCGACTCTGGTACGCGTTATCGAAAAGCCTTTAGCCAGCCACGCCCACTGGTGAAAAGAAATCTCGCAAGGAATTTAAGCGGGTGAGTTCGCTGAGTTTGACCATCCACACAGCTCCAACGGCTCAGTCACTACGCCCACATCTTCCCGTTCGGCCCCAGTTAAGCGAGGCCCGACCACGTCCAGAGCTGTCAGACCACCTGCCTTCGAGGCCTTTTTGCTCCCCTCGATAGTCGCTCGCACGGTTCCTAGCACTATGGCCCAATCGGCCGACAGTTCCGCACGGTCTAAGTTTGCCTTGGCTGCAAGCAGACTGACACGCTTCGACCAGAAGCTCAACGCTCCATCGAGATCAACTCCGAAGTCTGTGGGTGAAACTGGACGCGGAGTTCGAGCCTGTGTGGGGACGATAGCGGAAGCAGATCCAGAGGTGGTAGCTGACGTCCAAGGGATGTACGATGACTGCTACGCGGTCTTCAAAGAGTATCATCCAATCTGTTTTTGGGCCTCTCTTCCTTCAAATATCCGCTGACGCTCGCTCCGACTACATTAAGAAAAAGCAGCTTTGTTTGAACTGTTTTGCAAGGGGCCACCAGATACGAGCATGCCACAGCGCCCAGAATTGTATCACTTATGGAGACCGGCACCACACGCTTCTACACCGTAGCAATCCAGCAAACTCCAGCGAAGCGATTTCCACAACGGCATAAAATTCCTCAGCGTGGCCCAAGCTACGAGAACCAAGCGTGCAAAATACAAGTTCGTCCGAAGCCCAGCCAACCGTTCAGGCGTATTTCGCCTCCGGCACGAGGACTGTCCTTCTAGGCACGGCCATCGTTAATATTTGCCACCTGGGGAAAAATTTCCACGCCCGCTCTCTGATCGACTCTGGCTCCGAGGCGACGTTCATTACGGAAAGTCTTGTTGATATGATCAAATACCATTCCAACGTATACAGGCACAGGTCTCCGTCCTAAATAATGCCGTATCCGCTCAGTCACAGAAGCTCTGTAGTTTTTCCATTCGCTCTCCGATTAAGCCGGGTTTACAACTAAATGACACAGCCTAGTTATTCCGGAAGTGGCCGCGAATATTCCATGCCATCCGATCTCGCCAAGGTTATTGAAAGACCTGCCGAACCTCTCATGCGATCTCATGGATCCGACGTTCTATGACAGTTCACAAATAGATGTTCTGATTGGAGCGGATATCCATCCGTCCATACAGTTAAGTGGCTCACTGACCAACATCTTTGGCTCTCTCCTCGGGCAGGAAACTATTTTTGGCTGGGTACTCACAGGTCCAGTGCCACAAGTGATGAATCAAATCTCATCGTTTTCGAGTCAAATTTCAAGATGACCTATCAAACTGGTAGAAGACTCGGGGTCATTTTACGAAAGCAAAATATTCACTGTATGAAAGCTCAGCGCTCCGTTCCGAATTCAAGTCTGAACTTGAATCTGAATCCACCCTTAGGTCAACACAGCCTCACAAGACAATGTAATCGGGCGGTAATTTCCAATCGCAGTGGCGGGCTGTGCAGGGTGTGTGGCAAGAACCACCACACGCTACTCCACGTAAGCCGCCCTCGTCGCGACGGCACCGTCACCATCTACATCGGCCCACGCCGAACGACACACTCGTCTCCCCGTGAGCCGCCCCGTCGTAGGAACCACGGCGCCGCCCATAGACTCCTCAAGCCCAGTTTTGCGCATCCGCACACCGATTCGACAGTGGAGCGGTACTGAGCCGACGTCCTTGTCAAGTCCAGAGCACTGTTTTTGGATGAATCGGGTCCAGGGCGTGCACCCAGCCATAGGCCACCCAATTATACTTTGCAATCCTGCAAGGGAGGGGGGGGGGGATGTTCAGGCCAGCAGCAAATAATTGCCAAGCCCTGTGCCAACTCCGTGCGCTCCGTTCCCAACTCGCTCTCGCGCGCTCGTAATGGCGCTCGGGAGATTTACGATCCACGATCCTAGAGCATAGATCATAAGGCTTAGTGACGTTTCCACCCCCGATTCAAACGGCCGATCCACACTGCGACCACAGACCCAAATACACACCTACATACCACGAAATACAGCAGTTTTTTTATTTCTCGCGACGGCTGCTAAGAGGCTTCTAAGAGGTTCACTGGATCAACGATTTTGATGTTGGAGAATTGATCTTCGATCCGCCCTACTACAAACATAACTGATTCATTAATGGATGGTACTGAGTACTATCCATTAGCTGATCCTATCTTTAATAAGCCACAAAAAGGCGATTTGTTATTAGTTCCAGACGCCTTTTTCGATACGTGGCTACGGACCCAGCGGCGCTAAAAGTATCACAGAATCGACGCAAGTCAAATCAGACCTACCCAGCCATGCGGCTAAGCCAGCGCGAACGACCCCGCGGGGAACCAGCATCGCTCTACGCCACGACCCGCTACGCCTGGAAGACGACGTGCCAAAAGGACATGGACGGGTCAAGGTAGACCACCTCGCATCTAACCCCCCAACGGATTATCAGCTCGGCCCATTATCCGATGCCGCTGCCGGTCGACCACGCAACCCTTTTCGAAGGCCAGACTCGACTAACCCTATCACCGTGAACCTCGCCATCATAACATGTACCCTGCAAGAAGAATTCTCGCCCCCCATCATCGAAACACCCCTCTCGCCGTGGGCGGCCGAGTTCTTGAAGCAAGAATTGGCCAGCGAGAAGGCGACACGACTACAGGAAGTATTAAAAAAGGTACAGGAGAACACCCAACGTGCATACCGAGAACAGAAGAGAACATACGACCTCCGAAGGCGCGTGTTGGGACCCGAACTAGGAGCACTGGTCCTCCTTCGGCAGCATCAGCTGTCCAAAGTCACTGACGGCTTCGCGGCAAAGCTGGCCCCTCAGTATGACGGGCCGTACAAGGTAACCAAATCCTTGTCTCCCAATGTAGTTCGACTACAGGCTCACCAAGGAAAACGAAAGAAGCGGCGAAAGTCACCGGCGCAGCAAGAGACGCCGAAAGAGAGTAAAAACAAGGGCGCCAGGTCTCTCCTGCAGCAAGAACAGAGCCAGCAGAACGCCGGTTTTGCGCCGGAAAAGGTGCAGAGAATCAAGAATAAAAGAGTTGATCAGTGAGTTCCGAGAGGAGTGGACGCGTTCGCGGTGAAAAGAAAATCAAGGCCGTTTGGCTGCAGAAAAATCGCGAGTGGAACGGTAAAATCACAATTAGTGGAACAAAAGAAAAGTATCCTGCACCGACGCCGTGCCTACGGAGGAGAAGAAGCTGCCGGCAACTATAAGCTTGGGAATTCAGGGGGTAAGCGAGTCTCTAGTCGTGCATACGGGCTGCTGAGCGGTACGATAGGCAGGGAAGTAGAAGAATAAAGAGAAGAAAAAAGGATATAATGAAAACCAGGCTATGTTTTCATTATATCCTTTTTTTCTTCACCAACAGTCCGCAGCTATTAACTGGGGAAACTGGATGTCCGGGGTCCTGCCTTCCCTCTCCATCCTTATGCCTCTTGCCGGAGTCTCCCTTTTGTCCCACCCACGTGGTGATCCGAATTCATTACAGTTGCCCGTCGGTACCCTGCATGATTCCCTCCAGTAGATCGTAACACAACAGGATCCCAAGGCAGCTACCCGGTGATTGCCTAGGCGCTCTTGGTGATACCTGTTGACGCTCCCGCATGACTCCCTCCAGTAGTTTGTAGCCCCGTAGGATCCCGAGGCCGCAGTCCGGCGATTGCCTAGGCGCTCTCTGTGACACCTGTTGGCGCCCCTGCATAATTCCCTCCAGTAGTTTGTAGCCCAGCAGGATCCCGAGGCCGCTATCCGGCGATAGCCTAGGCACTCTCGGCGATACCTGTCGGTATCTTCGCATAGCAAAGACCTCCGTGGTATTTTGAACGCGTGGTAGGACCCCGAAAACAAGGTCTGGCGATTACCTAAATGTTCTCGGCGAGATTCGTCTGTACATCCCCAGTAACGGATCCCAGCTTCCCTCGATATCACCATACACCATCAAGCCTCCCTGGAATTCCGATAGATGGCGCGACGCCCTCAGCCCTGGATCAACTATCGGTCAGGTGGGACTGGAACACAAAGGCGCCGCATCAAAGCGGATGAAACTGGAATGTCTGGAGGAGATTGTTCGGAAAATTCTTGAAGTCCAGAAGGAGCAGCAGAAATTACAAAATGAGCCTGAGGAAACGAAGCGAGAGGTACTCAAGCAAATTGCGAGCAGCCAAAACCAGATCCACTTCCAAACAAAGCTGCTGCAATTTAGGGAGGCAATCAGAGAGTCCAAAGAATAACGTTTATTGTACATATATGGATTTTTGTGTTATAGTTAATAATATAGCCAATTTACTAAGTTTAAATTGTGAAAATTTCACAATTCAGACCATAAATTTATAAATTTATAACTGTAAACCACTCCCTACAAGCACAAAAACTAGACAATTTATGGTTTCCGCCTAACCTCCTGAGATGGATTTCTAGCTACCTGTGATCCAGGTCTCAAAGAGTCCTCTTCACAAACCTCCTCTCTTCATCAGTCAGGGTTACTTCTCGGGTACCTCAGGGCAGCAATCTAAGCCCCTCACTCTTCACACTCTTTATTAATGACTTGCCATCAGTACTAACATACTCTCGAGTACTTATGTATGCGGATAATGTTAAGCTCTGTGTCCAGTATAATGACCTTTTATTTCATTCTCGCTTGCAATCCGATCTCAATAATTTTCAGTCATGGTGTTGTGCAAACTTTTTACACCTTAATGCCTCGAAATACAAAGTTATGACATTTCACCATACTAGCCCCTTGTTGGCTCCCTATACCCTATTTGGTGGTTTTCTTGAGAGAATTACCCTGGTGGATGATCTTGGTGTTGTGTTAGACCCCAAGTTAAAGTTTTCCGAACAGATTTCTTCCATTGTAAATAAGGGCATGGGCGTGATTGGGTTAATAAAAAGGTGGTCAACAAATTTGATGACCCCTATATAAAACAAAGACACTCTATACCTCGCTTGTTCGTCCGATTTTAGAATACGGCTCCTGTGTATGGTGCCCTCAGTAAAAAGTACACCAGGACCGTATTGAATCATTCCAGAAAAACTTTTTACTTTCTGCTCTGCGGGGCCTTAGCTGCAATGCAAGCGTGAGATTGTCATCTTACCCTTGTAACATAGATAGCCCAGACTTGTTGATTTTACGATTCCTTTTAGATACACTAGAGACTATTTACCTTGAACTTTCCGTTTGTAGATCGAATTATTCCCTGCATGAACCGTTTAGGGTCTTATGCCCTCTATCAGATTATATGCACCACTAATTCACTTCTTAGTAAATTACTAATACTAATGGTAATGGTATTTATATTTTGGATGCATTTTTAGTTCCTTAGCAAGTTAGTTCCTAAGTTAGTACAACGTTGTTTAAAATCAAATATAAAGGGAGAAACCTAGAAATAATTTATTAATAAACAGGTACGTATATTATAATTAAATGGTTTCATTTAGAGATAGCTGCAATCAATACTACAGCTAGCTGGTATTTTAAGCAATTTGCATTTAATATATAATGTCGATGCGGTGCAAGGGGAGAAGGCCCTTAGGACCTACAAGGTCCTAAGCTTTGCTAGGTAAAATACCACTTACACTTCTGGAGTTTATAATTTGTAAACTAAATAAAACAAAACTGAACCCCAGAATGCATTCCGCCTGGAAATGAACCCCCGGAAAGCATTTTACGCAAAGCGATGCAGATGATGAAGGAGAGGGGTTTTAAAGGTGGGTTTCTTTTCTTTAGAAAAGAACTTTTATACATATAATTTCATATTCAGCCAGGCTCCGTTTTTCACATTCACAAAAGTTTTCCGATTTACTTTTGAATACACATAAATTGGGACTCCCGTTTTCACATTCCGAAAGATTTATTCGTTTTCAAAACGAAAACATTTTCGTTGACGAAATGAAAAATAAACGGCTCTTTATACATCGAAACGTACCTTAATTGCAAAAGAAACGAGGGGGAAGTTGCTGCGGAGACCACAACTCTACATTTATACTCGATACTTAGTCAGTATGGCTCTCCTCCGGCAGACGCCGCTAATATTAAACGACACCACAAAAAATGCGTGCGAGTGAGCCAGAAAACCAGTCTGAGCGTGACGTCAGGCGCTGCGTAGCCACTGCAAATAGATTTGTTCCTTTTGGTTTTCTCGAATCTGCAATATTGTGGATGCAACAGATTTTCGTCCTTTGTGGGGGCGGAAGGGGGTGGGGCGAAATTTTGAGATATACGTTTTATAGTGAGATCTAATAGGAGTGTGGATACCAAATTTGGTTGCTCTAGCCTTAATAGTCTCTGAGATTTTTGGATGCCCCAGATTTTCGTCCTTTGCGGGGGCGGAAGGGGGTGGGGCGAAATTTTGAGATATACGTTTTATAGTGAGATCTAGCAGGAGAGCGGATACTAAATTTGGTTACTCTAGCCTTAATAGTCTCTGAGATTTGTGAATATCCCCAGATTTGCATCCTTTGCGGGGGCGGAAGGGGGTGTGGCGAAATTTTGAAACAAACTCGTCTCGGTCCGATATATTAGGAGTGTGGATACCAAATTTGGTTGCTCTAGCTTTTATAGTCTTTGAGATCTAGGCGCTAATGTTTTACTCTCAGCAAAGCCGCCTATGCTACGTGTGTGTTAGAGAGAGACAGGGCGAGAAAAAATGAAATTGTTTTCTTGATGCTGGCTATAATAATAATACGATCCTATTCAGATTCCGCATTCTAAAAGAGATGGTCATTCTCTACGATTCTGCGTTTTTGGTTTTCTCGTATCTTTAAAATTGTGGATGCCACAGATTTTCGCCTTTTGTGGGGGCGGAAGTGGGCGGGGCAAATTCTTAAAATATTTTTGTAGCAGTGACATATCACAGAAGTCTGGATCCAAAACATCGTTGCTCTAGCTCTTATAGTCTTTGAGCATTAGGCGCTGAAGGGGACGGACAGACGGACAGACGGACGGACGGACAGACGGACAGACAGACATGGCTCAATCGACTCGGCTATTGATGCTGATCAAGAATATATATACTTTATGGGGTCGGAAACGATTCCTTCTGGACGTTACACACATCCACTTTTACCACAAATCTAATATACCCCAATACTCATTTTGAGTATCGGGTATAAAAATAACAAGTTTTTAAAACCTTTCAGCTCGGTCCATTCCGTTTCGGTGAATGTTTGTCACAAAGTCTAGTTTTACGACCGTATATATTTATAAGGTATAAAATAGTAGTAGTTGGCTTTGTTATGTACTTGTGAAACTATATTTTCTAATTTATTCGTTGGATAACCCTCAGAAACTAAAAGTGTTTTTGGTTTTTGTTTCTCATATAGCTGTTTTTCGTTTTTATTCCCGATGGAAACTATATTATATAGCAGTGGTCGGCAACACCCTTATTTAAATACAAAAATACGCGCTGCTTTGCCCTTTTAATGTGGCTGACACTTTTATTTGTTATACGTAATCCTAACGGTAAAATCGTATTTTGTAATGTTTTCGGTACGAATTGTTGAATACAGGTATAGTAGGTTTGGTCAAACGGCTGCACCATGGCCTTCTATCCAGCTCCAAATCGATCAGAAAAATTTGGTTTGATTCGTTATGAAAAAAAGTTATACAAAATACGTAAACTTACACATCCGAGCTCAACCCAGCACTGGATAATGATGGAGATATCGAACATTCAGTAGGAGCTCTAGAGTCACTTCTCATCTGAACTGCTCTAAGCGCAATTTTAGAATCGACGCCAACTGACTTAAGAACAGACCCAGTAAAACGATTCGAAGATTCAATAAATAATAGCAGTAAAATAATCACAAAATTCAAAAAATATTCCATTATGCTGCTAGCTACTAGCTGCTAGTTATACTTTGCAGTAGTTACACATAAACAAGTTAACAAAAATTTAAATATCACTTTCGAAGTTCTAAGAAATAGATTTTACTTTTAATTCAAGTAAAGCCAAAAATAGTCCAAAGAGACCGAGAAAGCTGTTTCGAGGTAAGCAGCTTGTCATTCATATTTATCATAATTTTTACAGAATATTATGGTTATAAGCAAGTTGTTTTTGGTAAATATGTCATGTGACTTGCTTATATAAAGCCATTCGTGTTTTTCGCAGTTTATGTGATAGTCGAGAGCGTTGTCAGTTGGATTGTTTTGGTTGACGGTGATGCCATCGGTGATGGTGTCGGAACGAAGAGGCTGGAAGATGCAGTTTCTGTCGTCAAACTTCGTTCTTCATAAGTCCCGGCGCGTTCCTGCTGATTATATATTTCAGTTTGCATGTACATACATATATAATTTTTAATGATGAACGATTTTTATATCTTACAATCGATTTATCGTATTTAAATCGCTTCCAAATATTCGTTTTTGGTTCCATGGGTGTACCATCGACGTTGTAATTCGGATTTGAAAATGTTAGTACAGATCTACTGGAAGCGCGAGTGTTACGCTTCTGTTTTTTTCGATTTGTATTGAAAGCAAGCACTGAAAATATTATACATGATAAATATATCAGAAAATATTTAAACAATTAATAGAGGGCGCCTTACTGAAAATGACAAGCATTATTATAACAACCATGATAATGACCACACCTAGCGCGACGAGAACAAAGAACTCCCGCTCATTATCAATTTTGCGATTTTTCTCTTGTTGATCTTCGGTATTTAAGTCACCAAACTGTTTTGGCGGCGCTGAATCCTCTGTGAGTTCATCTGAGTATTCAGCTTGTTGATCGTTATCCAATCGGGCATGAACCAACACCTTTGGCCTGGTGGAACATACAGGCTCATTTGGATCGGATCGGTCGGGGCAGGCGCACACATAATCAACTGCACGATATAAACACAGATGCGAACAACCACCATTTTCCTGAGCACAGTGATTCCAACTTTTAGCCTGGCGGTGCAAAGAGACGGCGCGTATGTCCAATGCGCCACTTAGAGCATCACGCACTTTAACGTATCCGCTTCGTGGTACACTCTGTGAACGGTACACCGACTTATTGTACCAATCAGTCCAAAATAAATTGTTGTCAAACTTAAAATAAAAAGAATATTTATTATGCGCAACTGTACATTAAAAGGTCCTTCTTACCATGGTTAAACCAAATGGGTGCGGTGCATACTGTATAATAGTCTGACGGCGCTTGCCATTAAAGTCAACTTGGCCAATGTTGTCTTCCAATGCGTCAGCCCATAGCAGACGCCGGTTTCTACGTAAAATAAAATCCCTTTATTAATATATTCTAATTAGTAGGCTCGCCTGTAGAAAGCTCACTCGAAATCAATAGTAAGGCCTGTTGGAAAGCCAATTCCGGAAGTTACAATTACCGTACGGTTGGTACCATCTAAGAAGCTTCGTTCGATTTTCGCAGGTGAGCTCCAATCTGTCCAAAACAGAAATCTGACAGTAAAAAATGTAAATATTACTCTGGATTAATAAAAGCTTATGAATGCATACATACGCTTTTTTCGGATGGACTATAAGTGACCGCGGGTCACCAAGGTCTTCTTCGATTAGTCTTTTACGGCAGCTGCCATCAATCCGTGCAACTTCGATCAACTTACGATCAGTATCGGACCAGTATAGATTTTCAGCAATCCAGTCGACAGCTATACCATTGGGTGTTAGAACTTCTGTGCTCACTATAACTTTGCTATCAGTAAAGTTCAACAGATTAACTCTCCGTATCACATCCAAATTCACATCGGCAAAGAAAAGAAAATTTTTCCGGTAATGGTAATCAAGGACAACAGCTCCATGAACTCCATTTATAGGCAATACCACATCCATGTAGTCTCCAGTGTTTAATGAAATCATTCCAATTCCAGAACGCAAGGCTATGAGGAGGTAGTCCTGTAAAAAATGAACAACTTATGTTAGATGAATCATCTTCAGTTAACCGTTCTTGGTCAATGCTTACTTCGGGAAGACTCTGACATTGTGTTGTACTGTTTTCTTGCAACCGCAGTCCAATCGGGCATTGGCAAGTGTAACTTGATGGATTACGTAAACAGAGGTGAGAGCATCCACCATTATTTCGACCACACACGTTTTTCGTCATAGATTGACGCTGATAAATTACTTTAATATCCATAAGTCCATCAATGTTATTCATTACATCATGCTTTGCGGTTATATTTCGCCTTTCAGTCATGTGTAAAGCCTTTGACTTCCAGTCTGTCCAATAAATGTGTTCTTCAGTGAGAGCTAAGGCATAAGGATGGTGTAAGGACGACATAATTAACTTGCGCTGGTTCCCTGTGTAGTCACAGGAGTCAATAGTCTTTAGACGCGCATCCACCCAGTAAACGCGCTTGCTTTTTAAATCAAGTGATAGGCCATTTGGCCATCCGAGGTTGGCAGTAACAATTCGTGATCGTTCATTACCATCTAAATGAGATCGCTCGATCTTTCGGTAATGTCCCCAATCAGTCCAAAATAATAGACCCGCTTCATAATCAAGAGCAAGACCCCGTGGAGACTCGAGATCTTTGTAGGCTATAATATGACGGTTACTGCCGTCAACACTTGCCACTTCGATTGTGTGGCGTCCTGCATCGGCCCAATAAATTGTACGACCAATCGAATCAACCACCAAGCCATCAGGATTATCCAAGCTGTCTCCAACCACTTTATGAACGTGCAGACCATCGGGGCTTGAACTCATTATGACATTTTCGATAGTGTCAGACCAAAAAATGTTTCCCGTGTCTCTGTCAACATCCAAAGCTACCGCATTTGATATTGGGGGGAGAGGCAGAACCACGTCTATCAAGTGGTCAAAGTCCAAGGAAATTTGCCGTATATCAATTCTGTGAGCGAAAATTATGTATTTAGTAGGACCTCCGGAACATGTGCGCTTGTCTTCCTTCAGCTGTACTCCAACAGCGCAAGCACAAGTGTAGCTTGTCGGATTCAGTAGACACAAGTGCGAACAGCCACCATTTTCTTTGTCACAAGCATTAAATGCCCGCCTTCGAGTGCGGTGAAAAACACGTACATCCATTAGATCACTGGTATTTGCGATTATTACTCTGCTTTCTTTTCCCGTCAGTTTGTCCGCACTCATTACAGATTTAGTATCCCAATCGGTCCAGTACACACGTCCATCACTCACGTCTAATCCAAACGGATGTTTGAGGCCATCTATTGCAAAATACGATTTTATCTAATCTATAGGAATCAAACTTCGTTTACTCACTTATAATTACTCGACGATCGCTGCCATTAAAATTCATATACTCCAAGGTCTTCGTTCCACCATCAACGAAATATAGTTTACTTTTATCGAAGTCAATGGCTAGTCCATTCGGATATATAAGTTTTTTTGAAGATATAATAACGCGGTCATGACCATCCATATTCGAACGTTCAATCATTGGTTCCTCTCCCCAATCAGACCAAAACATTAGGCCATCTTTATAAAGAAAAAAATCATTTAAGAGGTTTTATTAATTTTGTTAGACATTATTAAAAACCGGCTTCCAAATGTAAAAATTATTATGTCCGTTAAGCAAAATTTCGGATTTTCACAGCGCCCGGTATTGTCAACAACTCCAACTCTCCCAACCAATAAAAAAACGGAAAACGCTAACGGAATGTTTGAATAAAAACAGGACTCGATCGCTATGAGCAAATTAAAAAAAAAATTGAGCCCTTAAGCAATTGAGCAAAAAAGAAAAATAACCAAAACGTCTGAAAAACTCTGCTAAATAAGGCGCTAACAAAAAATAGTTTTGCGATTCTTAGTGATTCAAAAGAAGATGATGATAGCGCTCGAACCCCTATGTGCGTCAAGTAAATTGTTCTCAACTTTTTTTTTAAATTTAACCAAAAACATTGTATGGCATTTTTATAAAAAAGAGGGTAACATAAATGAAACAAAAATACAAGCCAATGACGAACTTAAAAGTAGCAAAGGATTATAAGTGGTTATCAAAGATAACAAATTAACAGTTCGAATCAATGGGATAATAGCTGGACTTAAAGATAAGAGCTTTAAAGTCAAAATGGCTCTGAACATAATAAATGGTATTTCTAAATACATCTTTCTGAAATACAAATGATATTTCACACCACATGACATTAACGCCATGCTCAACGCTACAACTTCTATGCGACAAATCATCCCGATGATATTTATATTTCATGTTAATACGCTAGTCGCATAGAGGTACTGGAGTTCTGATCACGCGTCATTATCCGTTGCCATCATTTGCAACAATTTATCTACAGGCAACTTCAATTCATATCGAAACCCATAGCGAATACTTAAACCTAGCCGCAGTGTTCTGCCCCCGTGCTTCTCCGTTTCCGAAACATAATTTTTAAAATTGTTCGACCTAATAAGTAACCGCTTTATAGCAACTGGTGACTACAATGCCCATGCACAACCATTGGGATCTCAACTCAGCAAACCGAACGAAAAACGAGGAGGAACGTTGTGAGTTGCTGCTGCGACCGGAACTCTACATTTTTACTCGATACATAGTCAGTATGGCTAAACGACAAAGAGCGCGTGCGAGAGAGACAGAAAATCAGTCAGAACGTGTCGACGGGCGCTGCGTAGCCACAGCGAATTGATTTGTTACTTTTGGCTATAATCCGATCTGATTCGGATTCGGCAAGATTCGGCATTCTGGTAGATATGGCCGTTCTCTATGATTGTGCGTTTTTAATTTTCTCCTATCTTCAAAACTGTGGGCGGAAGGGGGTGTGGCCAAATTTTGAAACAAACTCGTCAAGGTCCGATATCTCAGGAGTGTGGATCAAAAATTTGGTTGTTCTAGCTTTTATAGTCTCTGAGATCAAGGCGCTAATGTTTTGCGCTAAGCAAAGCCGGCTATGAAACGTGTGCTTTAGAGAGAGACAGGACGAGAAAAAATGAAATTGTTTTCTTTATTATGGCTATAATAATGATACGATCCAATTCAGATTCCGCAGTCAAGAAGATATGGTCATTCTCTACGATTCTGCGTTCGTATCGTATCTTATCGTATCGTTTTCTCGTATCTTTGAAATTGTGGATGCCACAGATTTTCGCCTTTTGTGGGGGCGGAAGTGGGCGAGGAAACGTTTTGAAATATACTTGTAACAGTGACATATCGCAGAAGTCCGGACAGACAGGCGGACGGACAAACAGACATGGCTCAATCGACTCGGCTATTGATGCTGGTCAAGAATATATATAGTTAAAAATGCGACACTTGAGTTTAAGTTTTAAAAAAAAGTTTTGTTCTTTCACTAAAACTTAGCGTACAATGGTTAGTTATTTCCCCGACGATGACTGAGGTCCGACGTCTTGAATGGAATTAACTTGGTTGAATTCTCCGACGGTGTCGCGATTGACGTTTGTCTTGAACAGAACTGACTTGCCTTCTTAGATGTAGACTATTTATATTATGATGCTCGGTTTGGGATTCGGATTTGTGGGAAAGGCGGCTTTTGATGAAATGCTTCCGCTCATTTGATCGGTGTTGCATTACTTGGGGGTGGCTGAGAATAGGGCCTCTGATTGGTCAGCTACGAGGGCGCGGTTCTTGAGAATCGATTAGTAATTGATCTCTGAAGAGTGGCGTGATTCTAGTGCGGCTGGATTCTAGTGCGGCATCTATTGTTTTATGTTCAACTTCTAGCTTAGGGTGTTTGTTTAGATTGCCTGCAATCGGCTACGCGTGGTCCATTTCGAGCGTGAGATTGCTTATGGGGGTTCGAAGCTGAGGGTGTCGGATTGTTTATAGTATTGTGGGTGCAGGGTAATAGACATAGACCAGGGTAAGCGGAGCATGGACTATAGATATGTCACTATATACTTTATGAGGTCGGAATCGATTCCTTCTGGACGGTACACACATCCATTTTCACCACAAGTCTAATATACTCTAATACTCATTTTGAGTATCGGGTATAAAAACGCCCCCACTTTCTAACCTCTAGAAAAACGGATTGGCTGAAATACAAGAAATATATAACTTTACATATTGATAGCTGCCCAGACATCTACTGTAAAGATGACTTAGAAAGCTCAGTTAAAGCATTAGTTTCTGTTCTGGCTATCACTGGCTGCAAAGCACTCCACTGCTATAATAACAGCTAATCAACAGTAGTCGTATTCCCAGCCATTTTGATGAGCTGCTCCGCGGTAAAAGAAGGCTTCGACGAGAGTGGCCAGTCTATAGATCACCTGCCTTGAAGAAGCGGTTGAAAATAGGCAGCCGTTTACTACGCAAAGCCCTAGAAGATGAGAAAAACCGAGCTCAAATATACTATATGGAGCAACTCCCCCCAAACAGCAAACGATTGATTCCAAATTGAGAGTCAATCACCGTTACGTACCCAAGCAGGAGAGTGGGCTCGTAGCAACAAAGAGGAGGCAAATACATTTGCCATTTATCAAGCCACATCCAGCAATAAATAGCTTTGTGCTGCCACTAACCAGTAATCTTGAAGCCACCACGCCTATCAATCAGGAGAAGTTATTAGAGTCATTAAGGGCCAAGTCTCCAAGCAAAAAAATCACAGGGTCACGACTTGGTCTCCCCTAAAATGTTTAATGTTTAGAGTTCAACTATGAACAGTTAAACTGTGTAAATGGGGGGCTACTATCTTTAACAATGGAGAAATCTGTTATCACAACTTTTCTTACTTGGACGTTGACATGCAATGACTGCATCTTGCAAGAAGCGATGCAATTACTGCACCGTCAAGTGGCCCGTCTGAAACCAGCAGAAGGCTGTTACGCGAGCATGCAGGAAAGATAGCTGTTAGACTAATATTCGAGGAAAATTAGCATTCAAGTTACTGAGAGAACTGGGCATGCATTCAAAATACAATACCACTACAATTACTAATTACTAGAAAGGTGTGTAAGGATTAGTAATTTAATAAGAGGAAGAGAATTAGTGGTGGATAGAATATAGTAGAGGGAACTATAATCTGAGCATAAGACCCTAAACGGTTCATGCTAGGAATAATTCGATCTACAAAGTGGAAGGAACCACGGTATAAAATTTCTAGTAGGTCTAATTGTAATCGTGAAGTTTATGCGGCTCAACAGATCAGGGCTGTCTATGTCACCCCTGATCAAGTTGTGCATAAAAATCACACCAAGCATTTTTCTACGGTTAACTAAGGATGGGAGGTTTAATAATAGCAGTCTACTAGAGTAAGAAGGGAGTCTCACACCCGCATCCCAGTTAAGGCCCCGCAGAGCAAAGAGTAAAAAGTTTTTCTGTACTGATTCTATACGGCGCTGGTGTACTTTGTACTGAGGGCACCATACACAGGAGCCGTATTCAAAGATCGGACGAACAAGTGAGGTCTAGAAATTCTTTGTTATATAAGGGTCGTCAAATTCCTTTGACAACCTCTTTATAAATCCAAGCACGCCCATGGCCTTATTTACCATGGTAGAAATGTGTTCGGAGAACTTTAACTTGAGGTCTAACATAACACCCAGATCATCCACCAGGGTAATTCTCTCAAGAGAACCAAATAGGGTATAGGGAGCCAATAAGGGGCTAGAATATGATGAAATATCATAACTTTGTATTTCGAGGGATTAAGGTGTAACAAGTTTGCACAACACCATGACTGAAAGTTATTGAGATCGGATTACAAGCGAGAATGAAATGAAATGTCCTTATACTGGACACAAAGTTTAACCGCACAAAATACATAAGTACTCGAGAATATGTTAATACTGATGGCAAGTCATTAATAAAGAGTGTGAAGTTTAAGGGGCCTAGATGGCTGTCCTGAGGTACTCCCGAAGAAACCTTTACTGGTGAAGAGAGGAAGTTTTTGAAGAGGACTCTTTGAGAACTGAAACAAAGATAGTTAGAAATCCATCTCAGGAGGTTGGGCGGATACCCTAAAAAGTAAAGTTAATGTGCTAGAAGGGAATGGTTCACAGAGTCAAATTCTTTACTAAAGTCGGTGTAAAAACCATCCGTCTGTAAGTTACCTTGAAAGCCTTTAATAATGAAAGAGGTAAACTCTAAAGAGTTCGTGGCGGTTGATCGCCGCCTTATAAATCCATGCTGAGTTGGAGAGATAAGTGACTTGCAGAGATGTTGCAAGTGCGGAGTTAAAACCTTCTACAACATTTTGGGAATAGCTGATAACTTTGCTATACCTCTATAATTTTTTGCGTCAGAATTGCTACCATTTTTATGGAGAGGAATTATAAACGATTCCTTCCAGATTGGGGGGAAGCAAGAGGAATCAATGGACAGGGTGAATAGTTTAAGCAATGGTCCACACAGAGCCTCGGCGCAATACCTGAGTACACAACCTGGAACCCCGTCTGGACCCGGTGAAAACACCGGCTTAACTAGTCGAAGATCATGAAGTAAAGAACATTCATTTAAGAAGGGACTGAAAATGCCGTTCGACCTCGGTAAACCGTATGGGTACGGATGACCAGAGTAGAGCTTTCCTCAGAATAGGTGGTTTGGAAAAATTGGGCAAACAGATCGGCAATTGCCTGATCATTATTTGCCGACGTATTACGAAATGATAGCGAGGACGGGTGTGCGGACATTCTACATTCTTACTGTTTACGAAGCAGTAAAACTATTTAGGGTCCTGAGAAAAACGTATCCTGCATCGAGATAGGTAGTTCTTATAGCATTGTGCATTAAGAACTGAAAAGATTGACCGAGCTGTTACATAGCGAGAGTGAGAAGTAGGAGAACCAACTTCTTCAAATTTTGTATGAAGTCTTGATTTTAAGTTTTTTAGACTGGACAACTCTTTGGTAAATCAAGGAGGTTTTCCAGATCTTATCGGACAAGAAAGCGGGACACAAGAAACAAAAAATATGCCAAGAGCATTGTAAAAAATGTTTGTGCCTTTTATGACATCAGTGCACAAGTACAAAGCGGACCAATAAAAATCCCTAATGAGTTTATTAAGCTTCGTAAACTCGGCTTTACGAAAGCAACGGACACGTTCAGGTGGCCTACACGACCGATCCAATACAGTTGGTCCTATATCTAGCGACGCTTCCAAAGTAGGATGGTAGGCGTCTTCAGGTATAGTGAGCGGAAGAACTCAAGATCCAGCAATCGACCCAAGGAATTTTTCACATGGTTGACTTGAGACAGGGACAGGTCAAGTAAGCCGTCAACAAAGTCATGTCGTGACATGGGCATTAGGTTACTAGACTCGTTTAACGAAGACCAAACAGTTCCTGGCAAGTTGAAGTCACCAAGAACTATCATATTATCTTTATCTGATAGCGAGGAAGAAACAGTGGTTAAAGCGGACAAGTGCTGCTCATATACGAAATAATCGAGCAAGTAATGAATATAGTGAAAGTGAATGCTCCGGACAAAATTTGGCGGAGCGAATGGTGTCAAATTGAGTTGGGGAGATGCTTATCTTAAACCAGGCTATCTCTCTGGCATAAGAGAAGTTAAATTTCTTCACCTTTAAACCCACGGCTTTTATTTTGCTTTGAATAAAAGCAATTACATCATTAGATGTGAGGTCAGGGGCCAGCCGTGAAACAAAAACTTGTTTTGGTGGGTCTCCCACCAGTGGTTTAGTCACCAGAGGCCTAATACCAAATTGAGATTCCATGGCTAGGAGCCGATCGTACTGCTTTTTAAAGCCAACGGTCAGCTCCTTAAAGCCCTTCCGCGTCTGCCTCATAAAAGCCACCATGTCATTCTCCACCGCACGGCATGCCTCGCAACTGTAATGCAACCCATTACGTTTGGCTTAGTATCACTCACGAAGCCAGAAAATCCAGAGCATTTTGCGTGCACTACGCTGTCGCAGAGCCAGCAGGGGACATTCGGCTGATCGTGGGTGATCTGCTTCTTACAGGTTTTTTTGGCGCAGACCACAGCGTTTTCCATTTTTATTATTTATTTATTTACTCAAGAAAATTTACGAAAAAAAAAAATTTCCAAAACAAATTGGTATCAGACCAATGTGCCAGACAACGCTCAAAGCGGAAATGGTAAAAGATAAGAGCAGAGTAGAGAGCGGTTATAGCGAGCGGTACTGAGTAGAGAGCGCTATTGCTCAGAAAGTTCAAAGAGTGAGAGAGAAAGAACAGTTATTGACGTTGAGATGATAGCGAGACAGTGATAAAACAATAAAAGCTACAAGATGAGAGCTGTAATGCAATGTAATTTACTCACGGCAACAACACAAACACAACAAGCCGACGCCGAAAAATTTGAAGTTCAATAAATAATAACTAAGCACAAATCAAAAGGCATGCACTCGCGGAATAGAATAGATATTCAGATAGTAGGTGAATTAGGAAGGTATTTAATGTTTATTTAAGAAAACACCGGTTGTTTATGTAAAACAAGGGGAAAATATGCGGAACGCAAAACAAAAACGAGGGGGAACGTTGTGACTTGCTGCGTACACCGCAACTCTACATTTATACACGATACTTAGTCAGTATGGCTCTCATCCGGCAGACGCCGCGAATATTAAACGACACGACAAAGAGTGCGTGCGAGAGAGACAGAAAATCAGTCTGACCGTGACGTCGGGCGCTGCGTAGCCACTGCAAATTGATTTGTTCCTTTTGGCTATAAAAATGATCTGATCTGATCCAGATTCAGCAATCTGATAGATATGATAATTATCTATGATTTTACGTTTTTAGTTTTCTCGCATCTTCAAAATTGTAAATGCCACAGATTTTCATCCTTTGGGAGGCGGAAGGGGGTGAGGCGAAATTTTGAGATATACGTTTTATATTAAGATCTAATAGGAGTGCGGATACCAAATTTGGTTACTCTAGCGTTAATAGTCTCTGAGATTTGTGAATATCCCCAGATTTTCGTCCTTTGCGGGGGCGGAAAGGGGTGTGGCGCAATTTTGAAACAAACTCGTCTCGGTCCGATATCTTAGGAGTGTGGATACCAAATTTGGTTGCTCTAGCTTTTATAGTCTCTGAGATCTAGGCGCTAATGTTTTACTCTAAGCAAAGCCGGCTATGCAACGTGTGTGTTAGAGGGAGACAGGGCGAGAAAAAATAAAATTGTTTTCTTGATGCTGGCTATAATAATAATACGATCCAATTCAGATTCTGCAGTCTAAAAGATATGATTACTACTCTACGATTCCGCGTTTTTGGTTTTCTCATATCCTTAAAATTGTGGATGCCACAGATTTTCGTCCTTTGTGGGGGCGGAAGTGGGCGGGTCGAAGTTTTGAAATATTTTTGTAGCAGTGACATATCACAGAAGTCCGAATATAAAACTTCGTTACTCTAGCTCTTATAGTCTTTGAGCACTAGGCGCTAATAGGGACGGACAGACGGACGGACGGACAGACAAACAGGGCTCAATCGACTCGGCTATTGATGCTGATCAAGAATATATATACTTTATGGGGTCGGAAACGATTCCTTCTGGACGTTACACACATCCATTTTCACCAAAAATTTAATATACCCCAATACTCATTTTGAGTATCGGGTATAACGAGTCTGATCTGCGAAAGAGAACGAGCAGAGACCTGGCGAGTATTCCACCTAGTCAGTGTCTAATCTCAGACTCCCACCAAGCCTGTCGGAAGGGAAGATCCACCAAAATGGCCCTACACACGATCAATCGAAGCGTCCCTTAACTATAAAGAGCACACCCTGGCCCTGTAGGTTGATTCCCACTGGCAATCGTAAAACATTGTGGGAAAGCGCTAGCCTATAGCAACAGTGGCTCTCTGTAGCTCCAGAAAAACCATCGGACTAAAGTAATGAATGGCCCCGTATAGAAAGACTGTAATATTCGACGCTTGTCGTGCCTTCTTGTATTTTAATTATCCACGGCTAACTCCCAAAATTACAGCCTAAAACTAGGCCGTAAAAAAATTTAAGTTGAAGATCTTTTGAGCTTTGATAAAGCTTATCAACAGCTGTTTTGCGACCAAGCGGCAACGCTTTGATATGCAATTTTTCTGCCGTGCACTATATTTTATTATTATTATTTATTATTATTTTATTGTCTGGATTCTGTATAACAGAAGAAGACAATAGAAAGTGTGGAAAAAAACGTGGGTTGCTGTACTTAGTAGTCCCAGCCTCTTTCTTTTTCTCCTCGTGACCGTCAGAGTGACCAGCAGTGGAAAAAGAAGTCTTGTAGAGCTGACCCAGCTCTCTAAACCAAGGTCAAGCCGAAGTCAAAGCCTAGTGCAAGTGCCAAGTGCGGCTCAAAGTGATCATTTAATTTGAGTGGACGCGCCAGTTATATATTGCCAAGGCTGGGGCAGACGTTCGACCATTTGGGAAAACAAGCGCCCACAGCTTACTAAAATTTTTCGAAACAGTGGTGCAATTCTGTTGAGGTAATTATCCACCCAGCTACAGCGACCCGTTGAAAAATGTTCTGTTCTTTCCTCGTAGGATTAGCACCACTAGTATCTACGTATTGAAATGCTGGTCTAGAAGTTACGGATTGGTAATTCGCGAATACCTCTATTGGCCACGTGCCCGTACCACCGGTTAAACCCCACCGTTCGACATTTGGATCAGGCGGTAGCCGAGGGCATGGACTTGCTCCTCCAGTAAACCCGATTGGTGGGCTCTGCAAGCGACGCCTGGAACCGTTCGACCCATGGGGATGATCTGACTGACTCTTCAAATACACCCTGTTTTTTTATACGCTTTCTATTTAGCTACGTTCTTTTGATACGGCAAAAATTTGCAACAGCCAATTAAATCCGGTATAAACAAAAAGGGAATTCCTGTCCATGGGCTAAGTCGAACTTGAACAAATAAGTAGTGTATTAATACCGATTATTTTTACAGTTTTTGATTTTGGTTGCCACGCATTCATCTCATCATATATGCAGATACTCATCACAATCACACACATCATCATACTCCTCCACCCATCAAATCATCTCATCCAACACACAACGAAAGATCTTTCTGCGTGGGAGTCAAAGCTATTAATCGTATCGTAAGAGATTATCCTGAACCAAGTAAGCCATCTGAAAAGAATGAATGTGCGGTAACTATTCGTTGGTCTTCAACCATGATCACGGTTTTATACACATATTACTCATGCCTTTAAGCGATTTTCCATATACCCGATTTTTGTCTGGTTTTGGCACTGACCAAGTTAACGTAATGAAGTTTGAAGTTTTCTTGTTCCTATGATGAACACATAACATAGCTCGTGCATTTATATATACCTACTACTAATCATTTTTATAGATCTAAGATCATTATACCCTACCTCGCCCCTATGATATTCTTTCCCCAGTATATGCTGTATAGTAATACCCTATAAATGTAAGACAATATCGAATATTGCTTATATAAGGGACTAAATTCTATTAGCGTTAGGTTTTATAGGAATTTAAATGAAGAATTATGGATTGCTTAAATAAAGTTAGTTTGGAAATGAACCAAGGCTAAATATCTTATATCGGAACCATGCAACCTCGTCTGACGGAGATGTGACCCACCGCAGTCTTTGTTGGAGGGATCCTGACTGTTAATAGGTGGCCCTGAAGGATCATGGTAGGGTGGGCGTTCTCGCCAATGGGCGATACCGCAGCCGACAAAGATCTGACCGGTGATCTTCTTCGTTTACGTATCCCTGCTGATCTGGCCCTTTGACCCCCTGTATCCCGTTTCCTAGTATCCTTTCCCTTCTCGTACGCGATTTTTTTTATATGTATTTTTATCTCGACCATTTGCCAGAGCTTTAAATGGGTAGTAAAATATCCTCCATGCCTACACCCCGCCGACCAGAGACAAAAGCCGAAGCCAGCGCGTACTTCCTACTCCCGTTTATATCATCAGCTCCTATAACCTGTACGCTACAGACTATGCTACAAGACTTCCGCAATTACCAGAGAGGACGGATTACTTTATTCCCAGTAATCACTTCTTGACGCCTTTCCAGGTATCAGTCCCACTTAGGGAGGACTGTGAGATGGGCAAATCAGGACCTGCAAATGAGGTCCACTTGTACACTGATGTCTTCTTCTGTAAACATCAGTAGCTGCTTCAAGCTCCTGAATTACTTTAGTGTGTCCTACGCCTCTAGACTGTCAATCCCTTCTGCAGGAGTTTTCGTGAGGAGGAAGAGGAGGAATCGGTCCCCCACTTCTTCTGCCAGTACCCGGCCCTTGGAAATAGTAGTTTCCTGCTTTTCGTTCTTCACGGAAACTTCGGAACTTTCCGAAACTAACCAGGGATCTTGTTAAAATTCATCCAAGCCCCCGGATGGGACTGCCTGTAATCTGCAATAGTTTTCTCTACGGTCCAAGCAGTGAGAAGAGGCACACGCCCCTGCGGGAAAACAATGGACCTTAAATAGGTCCAAGTGAGATGGGGGTAAACCCCAATTCCCTGACTACCACAATCACCTAACCTGGCCTTATAAACTATAAGTATAAATTAGCATGAATAGATGAAAAATATGAATATATAAGTACTCAGCAAAAGCCATTAATAAAAATTGCCCGTCATATGGGCGGTAAGGGTGGGCGTTGTCGGATCGGTCTGAAATTGATCTCAGTTCTTATATATATCAACACAATCAACTGTACATTAGGAAGTCTCTAATTTAATTTTCTTTTGAATTTATGACAAACTTACGCTGCCTGGCTCAATGTGCACTGGTTGAGTACCGTATATAAACAGGTACCGGCATCCGAAATGCTGACATAAATTCGTCAACTTATTGACATGATTCTTTGATAAGAATATGGCCAAACTACTGGCCAAATTAATATATACACGCTTATGAGCGTTTTTTCACGTCCTATACAACTTTTCTAATAAACATAATTAAAAATTCAAATTTACTTTTAGTTTTCTAGCCTACAGTAGACTATAAAAATGTTCATCATAAGCATTTTTCATTTGAAATATATATTCTATGACCGATTAAACCTTAAAAACATAAACAAGGGCTGGCCAAAATAATAAGTACAGCAATTCTCCAAAGCGAAAAACTAAAAGCGTATCAAAATTTGTCCACTTTTTTCTTATAATTTATAATCTTTTACTAGTATCCTATATAGCCACAATTAATTTTGATAACTTCGGCCATTCTTCTTGGCATACTAGCAATAAGTTTGCGGCAAGTCTCCACTGGAATCTCACCAATCTAAACCAAGCCTTGACCAGCTTTAAGGAGTGCTTTGGGTCATTTTCCTGTTCTCAAGGGCATGTTTTCTGGGTTCATAATTTCATGATTAAGTTAAAAATATTTTAGCATTTGCTAAAATATCAAGCTCATAACAATGGAAGCATTTTTAATGATATATATCCAAATATTGAGCTGCATTTTTTAGAAAAATTCAGCCTAACCTACAAAATGGAAACAACCATAAAAGTGCAATGGTCGAAAAGGGTTGTAGCTAATTTAATATACATTAGTTAATAACCACTTTTTTTATTAGTTTAATATAGTTAGAAAGGGACACAAAATTTCACGGAAAAAGTTAGGGATCACAATAGACAGGTAAGTTGGTTTAGCTTTCTCAAGTTTTGAAAGGCCCAAATCAATATGCACAAACTAACAAATATGAACAACATATTTTTTCATTCAGACATTTTACATACCCCGGCCTTTCTAATCCTTTTTCTTCAGGGCCTTTCAAACCTTTCAGGGCTGCATTAAAATCAAAAGGATAAATTCAGTTTTCCTAGCTACGGTATACATTATGATTACGTGTCATTCCAAAAGTATTTCGTTTCCATGACTTTTTTAATGTATGCTAGAATATCGGCCGTCTGGCCCAATGTGTAATATCAATAAATCTATGTTCGATTGCCAGCTAGGAGATCGGAGATCCGATGCATTGGAGAATAAATTTGTAGGTTCATTAGTAACTTCAAAGCAAAAAAAACAGCACTCGAAGACGCATGGAATCGTTTTAACGAAAACGACTCAAAGATTAAAAACATATAAACGCGAAAAATATTTGAAATTCCATAAGAACATACGTATAACACTTAAAAAATACATTGCAATCTTTAACGAGAACATTGAAAAGCTAATGCAGGCATCAAGTGCTCCAGTTCCTAGAACAAAGAATTTGAGTTTTAGGAACAGGAAAGAACACTCAAATATTACGTAGAGAGCTAAAAGCGAAAAGATGAACATTACGAATACCACTTTGTGATGTAAAGAATTTCGCTCAAAATCTCCTTCAGAACGACTAAGCTGGGTGCAAAAGCAAATAATTGGCGTCAAATATTTTAGTCCATCCTCAATCAAACAATCGGAGCCAGCAGATCACGGAAGCTTAATGTAAATTGCCTTCACTATGTCGCCGAGTAAAGGCCATCCAGATTGCGTAAAATGCTATCTGAAACAATTTTCAGAGGCGGGAGGACGCTCATTAAGTGATTTGATAAAATCACCATGGACTCCAGCACGGTCTGTTATATTATATTGGCAAATCAAAGACACGATCATAAGCAGACAAAAACAAAGAAAAAGAGCCAGAGCGCATATCCTCTCATCTTCCCTTTTGCGCTTTGTTCTTAAGAGAGCACCAGCATGCAGTTATTTGGCGCTGCGTGTATGGGCAGCAGGAGAGTATTGGAGAGAGAGAACCGCCTATCTTAAGCGAAGAGAGTTTTGATTACGTGAGCAACAAAAATCAAATTTCTTATAAATTTCATTGTGCAACTTACAGCTTATTTTGGGTTTTATACTTGCGTTGATCCACCGATGAAAGTGCTTACATGGCCTGCTGCAAAGTTACTTTCAGACTGGATTAAACATGTGACAATAAAAAAATCTCACACTTTTTTCAGCAGCTCAACAATTTTAGCACAAGAAAAACACCATTATTACCACTATTTCCGTGTCATAGCTTTCGCTGCTTTTTCCAACCAGAAAAAAGGCACCAAATATTTAAACTAATAACAGCAATGCTAAATGAATTTGCTAGGAATTTTAAATTGACGGAACAAATGGCTAACGTTGGAGGAGGTTACTTGTTACTCCTCGGCACACCGCAAAGACGACTACATCCATATCTAGATGTCTGGCGGAAAGATGTCTGTGATGCGACCGACCGGTGAGATAGTTGGGCGAGGAGCAGAAATTCCTCGTTGAGAGCGCCCGCTCTAATAAGAGGGGAATTTGTTGTTGCGCGCTTTCGCAACTTAGCCAACTGTCTTGAAAGTTGCGACGGGATAGTTCCAACGGCAAAGGAAAATTCTCCGCTTGGTAGATTATAACATAGACTATGTTGCTTTTTAGCGAATCAAGTCGAATTAATCTTCACTGTGGAATTGCACTCGTACTCAGATCCACTCTTAACTATATTTTGACCAAATATCATACTATAAGGGCTGGAAGTATTACCTGAGTGAACGCTTGAACGCAATGAACAGCATATATGACTTAGCTGTTCGTCCCAGTTCTTCTGATCGGGTTGTACACTGCCCAACACTTGAATGCGACACTAAAAAACTTGACATTTTAGATTTTTTTAAGTTTATTGCGTTTCACTCGGTTTTCCAAGAGGCGGGCGAAAGGTGTGATTTCGATATTTTGCGCAATTACACCGTCGCAGCTGTTAATATTTTTCTTTACGTCTGTCACTAAGTTTGGCCAGAAAAAATGACGACATAGGTTTTCAAGAGATTTACAACTGCAAGCGTGAGAAGACAAGGGAAATTTGTGAGCGGATTTGATCATCTCCGGAAAAAGTCTTGGAATCCATAAATTCGAACATAAATCGTCTACAGTCTACAGTGTGAGCTGAGGTCGGACTATGACATAAACTGTTTAAGAGACGTCTGTAATTATAGAAAAAAAAACTTGAAAAGCGGGAAGATTTGCCAAAAAGTTGCCACTAGTTGTCCAGTGGTCAGCTGCTTGCAGTCCACTTGGAAGAATTCCATCTGGGCATGTTTGATTAGAGAGCGGACAGGCGTTCTTTGCAGCGAAGACGATGTACGAGGCGAAAACAACAGCTAATTGTCCGCAAGAGGTGTGACTAGGAGGAAGCTTTGTTGATCATACAATCAAGATCATTTCCTTCATCGGAAATGTGTAGATTAACTTGAGTCTCACGCGACTGTAGATGACAGCGGCGTATGCCGGTAAATGATCTTCAACTACAAACTGTTGATTCGTAGTGATTCGTTCCATTCGACCGAGCTCAGCCCACTATCTTGAAAGAGAACATTTAAAAATACAGTTATGGGGCAACCAACCCCAGTGGATCGTAGATCTTGGCAAGCTCAGACAGCAAAATCCGTTCTGTCAGAGCACTTGGGGCGTCAGGAATGGTCAACTTGAAGGAAATCTCGTCTACAGCCGTGTCCCAGCGTATTTCAAGAACTTTGACATATTGAGTTCGACTATCTTCCTCTAGAGCTTCAAGCGGATACTCACAAAATTAATTTGACAGCGCGTTGAATAGTGACCAACAGCTTGAACTCCATTATCGCAGTTTAAAATGAGCTTGCCTCAATAGCAAAATTAATTCATCTTTGAGAGCATTGAGATCAGATAATTTAGAAATTCTAAAACAGGTTGACTTTTTTCCGTCAAAAAAATCTTGTGCGCTAAGGAAAATGGAATTAGACAAATTTTTGATTACCTTAAAGTTGAAAATATTCAGAAATTGAATGCAAATATAGTGATATTAATCTAATGTAATAAAGAGGGGAAATATCAACAACAGCACTAGTTTTAGAAGGCGTACTTCTATAAAGATTCTGGTGAAAACAGCTGATTTTTTGACCTGGCAGCTGTTGCACTGCAAATGATATCATTGCCGTGATTAAACGCGGAAATTTAGCGGGTATTAAGCCAGGCTCATCTGGTTAAGACAAAACTAAGGAATTCCAGGAAACTAAGCAGGACCAAAATCATTCTGTGCATAAGGTAAAGTTTTATTGTCAGTGAAGGGATATTACACCTAATTTTGTTTTTATATGGTAGATTGGTTCGTGAAAAACCCGTGTAAAAAAAGACATTGATCGTATGCAAATACGATAGGGAAATAATAAGGAAACATTGGAAAAAAAATTTACATATAGAAAAATTTCTTTACCAAACCCGTCTGATTGCATTGATTCTTCACAAAATACTAGCATATTTCTATTGAAAAAATTTAATCCCCTTAAATTTACACAAATAGGGATTTCCTATATTGTTGCTATCTGCAATTACTCCGACCAGTAAATTAGCTTGTATGTATGTGTGTATACGAAGAAAATCAAAAGAGAAACAAATATGTACTTATTCTCTTTACGATCTGTCTTGTTTTCGTTTGGTTTCTAGCTGCTAGTGAGCTGTATGTGCTTTTATCTATTTGTGTTGATATTTTAAACCGTTCTGAATGGAATAAAAACGTTTAAAAAATTAAAAATTTGTATTTTCTAGCCGTGTTATTTCCAAACCGTGTAAGAAATGAGCGTGTAAAAACGGAATTAGATGCACTAGTTTTTATTTAAATTTACATTATGGCTTGCGAAGACTTTGAAAAAGCTGTTTTGACAACGAAGTGCCACATAAGTGCGCATCAGAAGCTAGCCCCACAGAGCTGGATGAGTTAATGAAAATAATATAAAATATTAAATATCACTTTAATGCAAAATAGTTCACAACATTAATTGCGTTGTTTTTTAATTTTTAGCTTTCACTTCGATTTCTTCACATAGACACAGCTTTTTTTCTGATAAAAAGTTGGCAGCACTGGCGCCTAGTGATCAAAGACTATAAGAGCTAGAACAACCACATTTTGTATCCAGACTTCTGTAATATGTCAGGTGTTACAAGTGTTTTTCAAAATCTCGCGCCGCCCCCTTCCGCCCCCACAAAGGACGAAAATCTGTGGCATCCACAATTTGACCGATATAAGAAAACCAAAAGCGCAGAATCGCAGAGAATGACAATATCTTTTAGACTGCAGAATCTGAACCAGATCGTATCATTATTATAGCCAAAATGAAGGAAAAATTTCATTCAATCTCGCTCTGTCTCTCTCTAACACACACGTTTCATGGTCGGCTTTACCTACTGCTAAAAATGAGCGCCTAGATCTCAGAGACTATAAGAGCTAGAGCAACCAAATTTGGTGTCCACACTCCTGTGGTATCGAACCTGCACAAGTGGATTTCAAAATTTCGCCCCACCCCCTTCCGCTCCCATAAAGCACGTTCCGTTCAGGTACCACGCAAAACCAATGATGGCGGTTCTCAACAACGAGGCAAGTTTTTGTCTCCCGGCTAGATGCTTTTATATAAGTCAGAATTAAAGCCGCAGACTTGAAGGTGTAGAAGTTGAGTCCTCTTCAAAAACTTCCTCTCTTCACCAGTCAAGATTACTTCCAGAGTACCGCAGGGCAGCATTTAGGCCCCTTACTTTTCACACTCTTGACTTGCCTTCGGTATTAGCATACTCTCGAGTACTCATGTATGCGGATGATGTTAAGCTCTGTGTCCAGCAAATAACATTTCATTTCATTCTCGCTTGCAATCCGATCTTAATAATTCGACGTTCTGGACCTCCGGATATTGCCTACATTTGGGGTTCCCGCCACAATGACGAGTTTTGCTTCACGGCTGGCCCGTGACCTCATTTAATAATGATATTAGTGCCTTTTATAAAAACAAAATAAAACCGTCGGCTTAAGGTGGAGAGGTTTAACTCCTCTTTTGCCAGGGAGATACCTTCACTTAAGATAAACGTCTCCCTAACTCCATTCGACACCATTTGTTCTGCCAAATTTTGGCCGGAGCTTAAGCCTAAAAAGATGAATAGGACCCCATAGCTATTCCAAGTCAGAATCAGCGAAATGTTCCATTCTCATCTGCCTTCCAAAAGAACTAATTTCTCTTTATCTCTTTACCTTCTGCGGATATCTCAATTGATGAGCAGCACTTGTCCGCTTTAAATGTTGCTTCTTCCTCGCTATCAGATAAAGATCATAAGGTTAAGGTTACTTCTAGAGTACCTAGGGCAGCCATCTAGGCCCCTTACACTTCATACTCTTTATTAATGACTTGCCTTCGGTATTAGCATACTCTCGAGTACTAATGTATACGGATGATGCTAAGCTCTGTGTTCAGTGTAAGGATACTTCACTTCAATCCGGCTTGCAATCCGATTTCAATAACTTTTAGCCGTGGTGTTGTGCAAATTATCTAGATCTAGCTCATAATTATCTATAACTGCGATCAAAAAAATAAACAACCATTATTATAACGAATCTATCATAAGATCACTATTAATAAAATATCAAAAATGTTCACCACTGTTTATACCAGGTCAAAAAAATATTGAAGGAAATAAGCTAATTGACCTAAGCGCCAAATCTGCTTATAATACTTTGTGGATATGAATGAGTGGACTGTATAAATTTTACTAGGTTTTACAGCGATATGCAGGCGGTTGGTTATGAATCTATTTTCCTACTTACTTCCACTTCACAAAAGAAGTCGAGCCAATAGGGAATTGAAAGATCACACGATGCGACGGTCCAATGCAAAACAGTACCCATCGATGTATGCGTGTGAAGCTGCGGGCTTTAGCTATATTGGACACAAGCAATAACAACCCAGCTATGCGCGTAAAAATAGTTACTTAAGCGGTGCAATACAATCATGAGCATATGAATAGGGCAGTTGTAATATAAATGAACATTGAACAAAACTCCGCGTCTAATTTCTCAACATACCGGCTTCCCTGAACGACTGTTCAGAACAAGGAAAGCACAGCAACTTTGGTAATAGTTCTCTTGTAAACTCCTCGGGCTGTTTTTACGGTGACCACTCGAACCCTCTCGTCTTGGCCACGGTTATGTTGGTGGACTCCTGCTGCCATTTCGTGCGAGGTTGCAAGGAAGCAAGATATTCAAGACTCCGTTTCCAGAATCCTTGAATCTTGGCTTGCAATTGCCTCCGACGCTGCAGTCTGTTAATGTTGACGTCTATCAAGGACGTCTCCGGCACCGACATGTGAGGTTGAACTGTAAGAAAATGAGAGCGGGTAAGGGGATCCAAGCTTTGATCGCTGGGCGTACACAGTGGGCGAGAGTTGAGTAAACCTTCAATATGGGTTTAAATTGTTGAATATTCCTCGAAAGTCAGCGCACTGCTACCAATTACTCAGCACAGGTGGAGCTTGATAGATCGTACGCCGGTCTCCCAAAAACCTCCAAAATGCGGGGCAAACGGCGGAATGAAGTGCCAGTTGATTTCCTGACTCGTCAGAAAATTAGCAATATCCTCATCTTGACTTTGAGATACAGCTATCCGTTGCATCCCCGTTAGTTCCTTTCTGGCTCCATGGAATGTTGTGCCATTGTCTGAGTATAAATCGGATATAGGGCTACGTCGAGACAATAACCGTTTAAAAGCGGCGATAAATGCAGGAGTGGTCAAATCACTGACGACCTCTATATGAATTTCTTTGGTGGACAGACAAACAAAGATGGCGAACCAACTACTGATGTCTTGATGGTAACTGGTCCAGCGTAATCCAATCCAGAATGTACAAAGCAGCGGGAGGGCTGAACGCGAAAGGCGGGAAGATCAGCCATGAGTTGTGTGCCTTTGCGCTGGAGGAAACAAATCTTGCAGTTCAATACAATTTTGCGGACTCCAAGGATCCAATACTCCTGTCTCAACGTGTGGAATATAAGTTCGACTCCAACGTGTAGCGATGTGACGTGCTGGTGTCTAGCTAGTAAAACAGCAACTGGTGATTCCTTTGGAAGGTTGCCATCGAATTGCCAATGTGTCCTCATACGCGCAGAATTCCTTGGACGTCAACAAATGGAGTGTAGCGAGTCAACTTGGATTTTTGAGAAAGTTCTTGTCCAGTGCTTAGCTGTTTGTACTCCCCTTTTAAGAACTCCATCGGGACATGTTTGATTACCCTAGAGCGGGCATATTAAAGCTCCCACGACGATAAAAACTATGACAGGCGGTCCTTGCAACGAACTGGATGTACAAAGCGAAAACAATAGCTAATTTTCCGCAAGAGATGTGACCAGGAGGAAGCTTTGTTGATCATACAATCGTAAATGACTGTATATGATACGGCGTATGCCGGTAAATGATCTTCAGCTACAAACTGTTGATTCGTAGTGATTCGTTCCATTCGACCGAGCTCAGCCAACTATCTTGAAAGAGAAAATTGAGAAATACAGTTATGGGGCAACCAACCCCAGTGGATCGAAGTGGACCGCATCGGAAGAGCAGAATCGTTGAATTGGCCGACGTACACGCCATCGTTTCTGCGGGTGTGCGTATGAACTAAGCATTACTTGGTTGAGCTCGTTCCATGTTCATGTACGATCGAACCAAAGTGTCCAGATCCTCGTGAGCGTGACGTGCTAGTGCGTTGGTGTGAGCATCACTACTCAGATCCAACCAACATTAGTATGAAGTGCAAAAGCTAATCAGCTCTTAAAATCACGTCGATTTCGCCTGGTTTACCAAGCTTGTGCGGGAGTGCAGCGTGAATGTGGCTCGACCTCTAGTAACCCCAGCAGGATTTGCGCCTAGACCAACCACTGGTATACGAGCATGCGTGCGCGGCAATCTTATTCGTTGAATAAATGATTCGGCGACCATCGATATAGTTGAACCAGTATCCAGCAGTATCCTGCAGGTTGTCCCGTTGCCCCAGGAGTCGACTATAGTGACCAAAATCTTTGGCTATATGGCCTGACTCTTGTCCACGAGTTTCCTCCCCAATATATGATGGCCGACGACGGCTGGATCCGCATCAGCAGAGAAATTGGACGAGCGGACGGTTGAGTCAGCGGATGTATTGACAGCAGCGGAAGCCTTGACAGAGCGGATATCCTCTGGATGAACGGTGCGGTGCCTCAACTTACACAGACGGCACGTGTGTGTGGAATTACACTCCTTTACTTGATGAGATCGGCTTAGACAATTGAAGCACAAATAACCATCCATTGCGAACTTGCGGCGATCCACAACATCCAGAGCCTTGAACGCATAAAGAGTGCACGCATAAAGACTGTGTTGCTCATGACAATATACACAGTCACGAACAGGCGTATTTGGCACGTCAACATGATGAAAGCACCGTGTGTGTATCATAGATTAGCTGTGGATCTGACAAGACTCAAGGGCATCGCAGCGTGCGAAGACAAAGCCGAACAGTTCATATATGGTCACATTTTCTTAGCACGATTCACTGGAGGTTTCCCAAGCTTCCTTGCATTCAGGGTGAAAGCAAGATGTGGATGAGGCACACATCGCGGCTGTGGCATTTTGGCGCTTGTAGACCATGTATACTTTCCTCAGCGCTGTCGACTATTTTACGCAACTTGGCGATGTTTGAACCCTCTGTGGTTGGCAACGAAAGAAAATTTGGAATGAACTAACGAGAAATCAGTAATTTTATCTTATAACGATTACCGAGCTTCTCCCATGCGTCCTGGTATTGCAATCCGAACAATTCACTAAACTGACACCAATCCTCGTATCTGCCCGAAAACGTTGGAATGTATATTTTTTCGATATGCAGCTTTGCTGTTACCGCTGTATCCCGAATCTTCTCCAGAAGTTGAGTTTTTCCACCAAATAAGCATTCCACAGTGTTTGCTCAACTTCTCCGAGAGCTCCAAAAAGCTGTTGAAAGTTGCAACCAGTCAGTCCAACTTATTCTCTAATGTTTGCCGAGAAGCACATGACTGTACAAACTCCCGAGCCTCCGCCGCTTCGTGAGCTGTTTGGGGATGAACTAAGGCTTTCATGACGAACAACGTTCAACGATATCACTCAATAAACTCACTCCTTAAACCTTCTGAGCAATAGCGCTCTCTGTTTAGTAGCTCTAGCTATAATCGCTCTCCAACCTGCTCTCTTTTTTACAAATTCCGCTTTGAGCGTCGCTGCCACATTGGTCTGATACCAATTTGTTTGAAATTTTGCTGTTGCAAATTTTTAAATAAATAAATGACATGGTGGCTTTTATGAGGCAGACGCGGAAGGGCTTTAAGGAGCTGACCGTTGGCTTTAAAAAGCAGTACGATCGGCTCCTAGCCATGGAATCTCAATTTGGTATTAGGCCTCTGGTGACTAAACCACTGGTGGGAGTCCCACCAAAACGACAAGTTTTTGTTTCACGGCTGGCCCCTGACCTCACATCTAATAATGTAATTGCTTTTATTCAAAGCTAAATAAAAGCCGTGGGTTTAAAGGTGGAGAAATTTAACTTCTCTTATGCCAGAGAGATAGCCTGGTTTAAGATAAGCATCTCCCCAACTCAATTTGACACAATTTGCTCCGCCAAATTTTGGCCGAAGCTTTCACTTTCACTATATTCATTACTTGGTCGTATATTTCGTATATGAGCAGCACTTGTCCGCTTTAACCGCTGTTTCTTCCTCGCTTTCTTGTCCGATAAGATCTGCAAAACCCCCTTGGTTTACCAAAGAGTTGTCCAGTCTAAAAAATTTAAAATCAAGACTTTATACAAAATTTGAAGAAGTTGGTTCTCCTACTTCTCACTCTCGCTATGTAACAGCTCGGTCAAACTTTTCAGTTCTTAATGCACAATGCTATAAGAACTACCTATCTCGATGCAGAATACGTTTTTCTCAGGACCCTAAATAGTTTAGAGTTTACCTCTTTCATTATTAAAGGCTTTCAAGGTAACTTACAGACGGATGTTATTTACACCGACTTTAGTAAAGCATTCGACTTCGTAAACCATTCCCTTTTAGCGCATAAACTTGAGCTTTTAGGTTTTCCGCCCAATCTCCTGAGATGGATTTCTAGCTACCTTTGTTCCAGGTCTCAAAGAGTCCTCTTCAAAAACTCCCTCTTTTTACCAGTAAAGGTTTCTTCGGGAGTATCACAGGGCAGCCATCTAGGCCCCTTACTCTTCACACTCTTTATTAATGACTTGCAATCAGTATTAACATACTCTCGAGTACTTATGTATGAGGATGATGTTAAAGTCTGTGTCCAGTATAAGTACATTTAATTTCATTCTCGCTTGCAATCCGATCTCAATAACTTTCAGTCATGGTGTTGTGCAAACTTGTTACACCTTAATGCCTCGAAATGAAAAGTTATGACATTTAATCGTTCTAGCCCCTTGTTGGCTTCTCTACCCCATTTGGTGGTTCTCTTGAGAGAATTACCCTGGTGGATGATATGGGTGTTATGTTAGACCCCAAGTTAAAGTTTTCCGAACACATTTCTACCATGGTAAATAAGCCCATGGGCGTGCTTGGATTTATAAAGAGGTTGTCAAAGGAATTTGACTACCCTTTTATAACAAAGAATCTCTAGACCTCACTGGTTCGTCCGATCTTAGAATACGGCTCCTGTGTATGGTGCCCTCAGTACAAAGTACACCAGCACCGTATAGAATCAGTAAACTTTTTACTCTTTGCTCTGCGGGGCCTTAACTGGGATGCGGGTGTGAGATTCCCATCTTATTCTAGTAGACTGCTATTAATAACCTCCCATCCTTAGTTAACCGTAGAAAAAGGCTTGGTGTGATTTTTATGCACAACTTGATCAGGGGTGACATAGACAGCCCTGATCTGTTGAGCCGCATAAACTTCGCGATTTCTATTAGACTTACTAGAAATTTTATACCGTTGTTCCTTTCACTTTGTAGATCGAATTATTCCTTGCATGAACCGTTTAGGGTCTTATGCTCGGATTATAATTGCCTTTACCATAATATATCCACCACTAATTCTCTTCCTCTTATTAAATTACTAATCCTTACACACCTTTCTAGTAATTAGTAATTGTAGTGGTATTTGTATTTCGAATGCATGCCTAGTCCTCTTAGTAACTATAGTGCTAATTTTCCCCGAATATTAGTCTAACAGCTATCTCCTACATACTCGCGTAACAGCCTTCTGCTGTTGTAGATGAAAAAAAAAAAGAAATGAAATAAAATCAGACGCGGAGATTCGGCTCAAATGCGGCGGTATGGATGACGGGTCTGCATCGATTGCGACCAATAAATTTGTTGTTTCACAGACCGAACGATAGGTCATTATAGATCATTAACTACGGTGATCGTATGGAATTTTTACTGATAGTACCGTTTCCAAAGACATTTAACTTATTTTAGGCAGACAGGCCTATACCAATATTGATGCATGCAATAGCAAGTCCTAAAACTTTTTTTAAATGCCGCTCAAATGAATCTGATACTATCAAACGATCATCGAACTAGTTGAAAACTTCTCGCCGTAGGTGGGCTGGAATTGTTTTGACATTGCCTGTAGGGCGTTGCACTACACTAAAAACTACACGCCGTTTTGTCAAGTGATGATAAGGCCAAAGGTATCTGCCAAAAAAGTCTTTGATGTTGAGCTGGCAAAAACCCTCTAGCTGAACCCTCCACGAGGGTGCCGGCTGGGCAATGGACACTGCATTATCCCGGGCGAGGATAATGCACTGTCGCTTGCCCTGCCCGGGGTAATACAGTGTCTAGCTAAGGCTAAGGTCCATTGTCTTTCCGATCTAAAGTCGGCGGAACTGAACCAAGGCCATGGCTAGAGGTGCCTGGCGGCCAGGCATAAAACGCTAGGGGGTGGTCCCCCCGAAAAACATTAACCGGTATGGACCTTCGGGCCAAATATGGAGTCTGATAAGGAGCAAGCACGGGTTGGGATGTCAACCCAAACGTCGGTGGAAAGCGTGACTGCTACCACCGGCGGGCACGGGGAGGAGCAATCCTCTCTGCGTGTCGCCAGCGGTCACACCTCGGGCATGGCGGGAGCAGGTCATGTCAGTTGTAATACTTCTGCCACAGATATCACATCGATATCTATCGTTACTGATGGTCGCGTCATTACTTCGCTCCGCCTAATAATTATTTTTTTCCGTGATTTAAGGAGAGTAATTACATTATAAAACGTTTATTGTGTTTGTAATTAATCGAGCATTCCGTTTGCTACATGTGCATAACCAGTACTCGTGTTTTCGTGTAGTTATTCCCAAATTTTTAATCCAATTTGTGCTTTCTTTCCTACCCCGTCAATCTTAGTCACCGGCAGCTGCATTGTTGTTGACATATGTATTGTCGATGCACTCTATCTGAGCCGCTCTCTCTTCTTATCTACATTTTAATCTTCTCTGCATAAATACTAACACAGTCGTATTGCTTTTGCCGCCTCCCTCTCCGCGTCGGACGCTTTGTGTTTTTCGTGTTCGTTTTGTGTTTGTGATTTTGCGACGGCCGTTTGTTCGTTGTTGTCACTGTATTGATCTGCGTAATTGTTTGTGCTACTTGATCATTATTAGTTTCGACTTAAAGTCATCGCTCAAGCATTTTCCTCGAATAATCTCACTTTTCTAATATTTATTTTCCTCATCTTTTCATAATCAGTATTTGTTGTGCTAAACGCTGCCGCTCAGCTGCAACACGGCAAACATTCACCTTCTGCTGGTTGTGTGATAGCATTGCACACACTGTTTGCGCCAACTTTGGCCAAATTGGAGGACGCGTAGTAGACCTCATAAGGACTCGCTGCGGTCTCAACTGGACCTGTTGGGACTGCAGAGCTATTGAGAACGACATGCGGGTTTTTATGAGACAGACTCATACTGAATTCGCTGCGCTCAACTCCGGATTCAAAATGCTACAGGATAAGTTTCTTGCGATGGAGTCTCATTTCAAAAATCTATAAATTTTGACTGAGTCGCCAAAGCGAAAGAAGTTTACCAATTATTTGCCAAATTCTAATCCGGTCGTTTCTCTTCCAGTCCCGGGATCACCTGCACCCCAATCTCGATCACCGTCACTAATAAATTTTGATGCCACGGACCTTTGTTTCTCTCCCTCTCCCGCGCCTGTGTCTGACCAGGATGTCGGCCAGAAAGTCAACGAGGAAGCCGTCGCAAGCTCTTCTGTGGTCATACTTGAAGACGCTAACGCTGCCGTCCGGAGGAATGTCGAGGCTCCCTCAACCTCAACTCCCATAACTACTACTCTTCCAACTAACACCTTTACGTCCACTTCTCCCGTCTCAACAAATAATTCTGTGACCCTATTTTCGGCTCTCGACTAATGGAATCGGCTACGGAGGTCATGGTTCGGAACTTCATATTGTCAAAGCTCAACATACATAGATAGTTCTGCGGGTCTTGTAGTTACCAAATTTAACTTCAAAGTCAAGCGAAACATCTCCTCATTTAAAATTCTCGTCCCGGATAAGCTTGTAAATAGATTGCTCGACCCCTCTTTCTGGCCGGTGCATACGATTTGTCACCTCTTTACAAATCGTCCCACTAGCCCTGAACATCGAGTTGGTATTCTTTCTACTCCATCTCCGTATGCTACATCTTCTGTAGGAAAAAACTAGCTTCTCCTAGTACGTTAAAGATCGCCTATCAGAACGTTCGTGGTTTTGGCAGCAAGCTCAACAAGATACATACTGATAGTGAAACTTTTGAGGCCGACATTATCGCTTTCTCCGAAACCTGGCTTCATTCCTCAATCTCTGATTCCGAGATCCTTATTGACAAATCTAACATTTATAGATCGGATCATCCATCTCGTGGTGGTGGTTCTGACATAACATACCAACTTTTTTCTGTCGAAGCTCATAACAATATTGAAATTATAGTAGTTAAACTACGACTCTCCTCAATAAATCTATTTATATCGTGTTCTTACATCCCACCGTCCTCTGAATGTTCAACCAACTTAACGAGTCCGATTGTCTTGTCGTCCTCGGCGATTTCAATCTTCCAATCTTCTTTTCCCAAAGACCTTTACCATCCCACCCTGGAAATTTATGTTCAGCTGCCTTTTCCTGGTCCCAGCAAATCCTAAATAAAGCCTTCGGCTATATAGACCCCAGCAGGGGGCTGCAAAGTCGTGGCCTATGCGGACGACGTTGCGATTATCTTCTCGGGGAAATACCCCCAAATACTGTGCAACTTAATGACCGCAAAGCTAGCGCATCTGTAGGAATGGACAGAATCGCGCGGCCTGGGAGTACATCCCTCAAAAACGGAACTCGTATTATTCACAAATAAATACAAGGTCACGCTCCCCAACCCACCAATACTACATGGATGCAGGCTCTCCTTTAGCGACAGTGCCAGTTACTTAGGGCTGGTAATTGACAAGAAGCTTAACTGGAACCTGAATGTCAAAGACAGAGTGAAGAAGGCAACGACTGCACTCTACACATGCAAAAAAGCTAATGGGCTAAGATGGGGTATGAACCCAAGCATAGTCCAATGGATATATCTAGCTATAGTTAGACCAATACTACTCTACGGAGTTACGGTGTGGTGGCCGACCCTATCAAAAAGGCCGATCACCAAGCAACTGGGCAAAGTCCAGCGGACTGCCGCCATATGCATCAGCGGAGCTGTTCGCACCACCCCAAATGATGCGCTAAATGCCATCCTATGCCTACAGAGCCTTGACCTCGCAGGAAAGGAACGGGCAGAAGCAGCAGCAATACGTCTAAGACACTGCGACCAATGGGTGCACATAGGCCACTCATCCATCCAAACAACAACAATATCGTCGTTGCACCTCTCAAAATTCTCTTCCCAAATTCGCTGTTAATGGGCGGCCACGATTACGCCAATTTTTAAGAAAGGTGCCAGAAATCTCATCTCCAATTATAGACCAATTGCCAAACTCAGCAGTTTTTAAAATTTTCTACCCAGAAAGATCACTCTCTTCATGAAGTCGTACATTGGCCCAAATCAGCATGGTTTGATGCCGGGTAAATCAAAGACCACTAATCTCATCGCTTTCAGTAATTTCTGCACTCGTGTCTTTGGAATGCACTCTCAAGTAGATAGATGACTTTGCTATGGCCTTTGACAAAGTCCCCACTGTGTCTTAATAGCCAAGCTGCATCGGTTAGGGATTCATTCCTTCCTGCCCAGTTCGTTTAGGTCATATCTTGAGCGGCGAGAGTATGTCGTAGTGGTAAATGGAAAGCCTTCGGACCCCCTTTGTTGGTGCAGACTTTATTCGCTCCCTCTCAACATTAGCAAAAGTTAATTTGTTACCTTGATCTAGTGTGTCTTCAATGTGCTGGCCTCATATTCAATAGATGGCTATCTTCTCTTAAAGCTGTCGGAGATACTAGACCTACAAGTTCTTATTTGACTCAAGATTTCTTTGTGTTGAGCATCTGAATTTTATATTGCCAGAAGCCTGTGTTATGTTTGGCTTTGTTAAGCGCAATTCATTTGTTAACACACTGCGGCGCTCGTTTTCCAGAACGGCTGCCCACGTATTGGCGATATATATTTTTTTTCTCCGTCCACGGCGTGGAACTACCACTTTGCCCTGGCAGGAATCTTTGATTTGGCTTGACCTTGGAACGGACACTGAGCCGGCTTTAACCGTATATATTTTCACTACCGGTCACGACGACGGCCACGAGGAGAAAAAGAAAGAGGCTGGGCCTACTAAGTACAGCAACCCACGTAGTTTTCACACTTTCTATGGTCTGTTTCTGTTATACCGAATGCAGGCACAGCAATATTTAATAAAATATGATGCAAAGCAGAAACATTGCATATTAAAGTGTTGCCACTTGATCGCAAAACATATGTTGATAAGCTTTATCAAAGCTCACAAAATCTTAAACTCAAATTTTGTTATGACGTAGTTTTAGGCTGTTCTTTCAGAGTTAGGCTTTGATATTTCCAATAAATAAGGACGACAAGCTTCGAATATTACAAAGATTAGCTTCAGTGCGCCTGCCAGGAGCCTTAAGACCCATGCACCCTTTGCATTTGATCTCCACTGCACCAATGAGCCCATTTTTAGGGCGCTTCGGCAGCACATGCGCTGCCAGCTGGAATGCGTTTTGACTTTTGCCAGGGGAAGGGAGCCGTCAGACGGTTGCTTGTAGATCTCTTCTTTTTCCATAATTAATTTTTGTATTTCCTGTTACTATCTTACTAATAAGTAAATGAATAAATATGAAGAGCTCCTGGTGGGATAAAACGCCACAAAGCTTGCTGATGGGTATAAGCATCAGCCACCGAGCCCTTTAATTCAAACACCCGTACTTATCAGGCACGCTCTTTATAATTCCGTATTTCGAAGTGGCCCGCGTAGTCAATTCCGGTGTGCCTGAATGGTCTGGAAAAGGAAGCTCGCTCAGTTGGAAGATCACCAAACATTTGGGCTTGAAATTTCTATTTATGGATGAAGCATTTCTGGCAAGAATTTACGACCCCCTTCATAAGCTTCTGAATCTTTGACATACTGTACTTGCATCGAATACAGCTCGCTATTAATTGGTTGCCGCCATGAAGAGTTATCCGGTGGGTGAATTGTGCGAGAAGACCTGACAGCCAACAACTGTATGGAAGAATAGTTGCATGCCGTTCGTCATAAAGGCAGAAGTTGCGACAAGGCCACATGCTCTTATGAGCCTATGTTGGTCTAGGAACGGCTTCAAATTCAGGATAGAACTTGACCTTGGCACTGGCCAATTCTCACTTAGGCAGAGATACTCTTGGGGGTATTCCCAGTTTCGCTGGGTCTCTAGGATAAGAGTGCGCTCAGCTTCGCTAATTTCTCCGCTTGCAAGGTGGTCCTCTTGTCAGGTGACTGCCTTCCGGCAGCGTTTGGTGAAGCAAATAACATAAGCACGGACTGGCAGAGCTCTCTCAAGATTGAACAACCGGTCAAGGAATTCTTCGGATGGGCTCGGTGCAAGATGAACCTTTACAGCACGTTGCTCAAGGGTCATAACGGGAGATTCCTCAGATTGTGCTGGCCATTGATAGCGGGGCTCTTGCAGCGTGCCACCAGAGTTTGTTCGACTAGCTTCTGTATGGTGGTGCTCCTACTGGCTAAGTCCACGGGGTTATGCGCGGACGGTACTTGACCTCGGTGTCTTGGGAAACTCTTGTTACTCGGTTGGCCACTATCTGGAGAAACGAAGATGAACTCGTCTGAGGTCACCTTCCAGCGGGTTCCGAGGTTCTTGGCCGTACTCTCTGTATAAATTTCATGGAGGAAATAGTAACTCGGAGCTCTGGCCAAAATAGCTTTGTGGTTGGACGGCCATTTTCTCAGCGGAAACTCCGCAGAGCTAAGTACGGCCTGTAACTTGCGGATAACTAGCTTAGCATCAGTTGTGGAGTCTGCTCCTGGTAGGACGTCGTCTTTGTACATAAAGGACCGAATAATAAGACTAGCTCTTGAGAATCGGGACTGGACATCGTCTGATAGCTGTGGCAACATACGGATGGCGAGAAAGGGAGCACAATTGACTAAAAAGGTAACGGTCTTCAGCTTATAGTCGCGAATTTCTCCCTCCTTGTTGCGAAATATTCACTAGAAGAGGGTGTGCTTCGGATCTACCCAAATCTGTCGATACATCTTAGTGATATCAGAATTGCACACGTACCGGAATCAGCGAAACTTTAGGATCTGAAAGGTTAAATCAGATTCTAGGACTGGGCCAGCATGCAGAAGTTCATCCAAGCTCAGGCCGTTGTTGGACGGGATGCGTTGAATACCTTGAATACGTCAGATCGGAATCACGATTAAACAGTTAAATGGTTTCCTGCCCCCTGGAGAGAATCTCAGATGTTGGTCTGTGAGCTGCTCGTCTTTCCCTTGCTCGTCGTCCGAGTTCATCAACCAGACGGAAAGACGACACCGGCACAAAGAAAGCCCTAAGAGGTCTCAGCATATGAAGACCACACGAACGCTGACCAAAGACACCAGGCCGTGCGAGCCTCCTCCGCCCTACTCCAGACTACAGCGACGATCGAGTGCAATCGTCCGAGTTCATCAACCAAGTAGAGATGAGATCGCGAAAACACACGACACGCGCCAACGGCAAATCCGCCAAGTCACCGAAATGCGAGACCTGCGCGGAGGTGCATTTTTGCACAGCGGCAGAATCTTAAGGCTGCACCTTAACCTTAACAAAAAAAAAAAAAAAAATGTGAACATCTTGAAAGTCAGAAATCTATCATAAAAAGTCTTCTCAGGGAAAAACCCCCAAATACTGTGCAACTTAATGACCGCAAAGCTAGCGCATCTGTAGGAATGGACAGAATCGCGCGGCCTGGGAGTACATCCCTCAAAAACGGAACTCGTATTATTCACAAATAAATACAAGGTCACGCTCCCCAACCCACCAATACTACATGGATGCAGGCTCTCCTTTAGCGACAGTGCCAGTTACTTAGGGTTGGTAATTGATAAGAAGCTTAGCTGGAACCTGAATGTCAAAGACAGAGTGAAGAAGGCAATGACTGCACTCTACACATGCAAAAAAGCTATTGGGCTAAGATGGGGCATGATCCCAAGCATAGTCCAATGGATATATCAAGCTATAGTTAGACCAATACTACTCTACGGAGTTACGGTGTGGTGGCCGGCCCTATCAAAAAGGGCGATCACCAAGCAACTGGGCAAAGTCCAGCGGACTGCCGCCATATGCATCAGCGGAGCTGTTCGCACCACCCCAAATGATGCGCTAAATGCCATCCTATGCCTACAGAGCCTTGACCTCGCAGGAAAGGAACGGGCAGAAGCAGCAGCAATACGTCTAAGACACTGCGACCAATGGGTGCACATAGGCCACTCATCCATCCAAACAACAACGGCCACGATTACGCCAATTTTTAAGAAAGGTGCCAGAAATCTCATCTCCAATTATAGACCAATTGCCAAACTCAGCAGTTTCTAAAATTTTCTACCCAGAAAGATCACTCTCTTCATGAAGTCGTACATTGGCCCAAATCAGCATGGTTTGATGCCGGGTAAATCAAAGACCACTAATCTCATCGCTTTCAGTAATTTCTGCACTCGTGTCTTTGGAATGCACTCTCAAGTAGATAGATGACTTTGCTATGGTCTTTGACAAAGTCCCCACTGTGTCTTAATAGCCAAGCTGCATCGGTTAGGGATTCATTCCTTCCTGCCCAGTTCGTTTAGGTCATATCTTGAGCGGCGAGAGTATGTCGTAGTGGTAAATGGAAAGCCTTCGGACCCCCTTTGTTGGTGCAGACTTTATTCGCTCCCTCTCAACATTAGCAAAAGTTAATTTGTTACCTTGATCTAGTGTGTCTTCAATGTGCTGGCCTCATATTCAATAGATGGCTATCTTCTCTTAAAGCTGACGGAGATACTAGACCTACAAGTTCTTATTTGACTCAAGATTTCTTTGTGTTGAGCATCTGAATTTTATATTGCCAGAAGCCTGTGCTATGTTTGGCTTTGTTAAGCGCAATTCATTTGTTAACACACTGCGGCGCTCGTTTTCCAGAACGGCTGCCCACGTATTGGCGATATATATTTTTTTTCTCCGTCCACGGCGTGGAACTACCACTTTGCCCTGGCAGGAATCTTTGATTTGGCTTGACCTTGGAACGGACACTGAGCCGGCTTTAACCGTATATATTTTCACTACCGGTCACGACGACGGCCACGAGGAGAAAAAGAAAGAGGCTGGGCCTACTAAGTACAGCAACCCACGTAGTTTTCACACTTTCTATGGTCTGTTTCTGTTATACCGAATGCAGGCACAGCAATATTTAATAAAATATGATGCAAAGCAGAAACATTGCATATTAAAGTGTTGCCACTTGATCGCAAAACATATGTTGATAAGCTTTATCAAAGCTCACAAAATCTTAAACTCAAATTTTGTTATGACGTAGTTTTAGGCTGTTCTTTCGGAGTTAGGCTTTGATATTTCCAATAAATAAGGACGACAAGCTTCGAATATTACAAAGATTAGCTTCAGTGCGCCTGCCAGGAGCCTTAAGACCCATGCACCCTTTGCATTTGATCTCCACTGGACCAATGAGCCTATTTTTAGGGCGCTTCGGCAGCACATGCGCTGCCAGCTGGAATGCGTTTTGACTTTTGCCAGGGGAAGGGAGCCGTCAGACGGTTGCTTGTAGATCTCTTCTTTTTCCATAATTAATTTTTGTATTTCCTGTTACTATCTTACTAATAAGTAAATGAATAAATATGAAGAGCTCCTGGTGGGATAAAACGCCACAAAGCTTGCTGATGGGTATAAGCATCAGCCACCGAGCCCTTTAATTCAAACACCCGTACTTATCAGGCACGCTCTTTATAATTCCGTATTTCGAAGTGGCCCGCGTAGTCAATTCCGGTGTGCGTGAATGGTCTGGAAAAGGAAGCTCGCTCAGTTGGAAGATCACCAAACATTTGGGCTTGAAATTTCTATTTATGGATGAAGCATTTCTGGCAAGAATTTACGACCCCCTTCATAAGCTTCTGAATCTTTGACATACTGTACTTGCATCGAATACAGCTCGCTATTAATTGGTTGCCGCCATGAAGAGTTATCCGGTGGGTGAATTGTGCGAGAAGACCTGACAGCCAACAACTGTATGGAAGAATAGTTGCATGCCGTTCGTCATAAAGGCAGAAGTTGCGACAAGGCCACATGCTCTTATGAGCCTATGTTGGTCTAGGAACGGCTTCAAATTCAGGATAGAACTTGACCTTGGCACTGGCCAATTCTCACTTAGGCAGAGATACTCTTGGGGGTATTCCCAGTTTCGCTGGGTCTCTAGGATAAGAGTGCGCTCAGCTTCGCTAATTTCTCCGCTTGCAAGGTGGTCCTCTTGTCAGGTGACTGCCTTCCGGCAGCGTTTGGTGAAGCAAATAACATAAGCACGGACTGGCAGAGCTCTCTCAAGATTGAACAACCGGTCAAGGAATTCTTCGGATGGGCTCGGTGCAAGATGAACCTTTACAGCACGTTGCTCAAGGGTCATAACGGGAGATTCCTCAGATTGTGCTGGCCATTGATAGCGGGGCTCATGCAGCGTGCCACCAGAGTTTGTTCGACTAGCTTCTGTATGGTGGTGCTCCTACTGGCTAAGTCCACGGGGTTATGCGCGGACGGTACTTGACCTCGGTGTCTTGGGAAACTCTTGTTACTCGGTTGGCCACTATCTGGAGAAACGAAGATGAACTCGTCTGAGGTCACCTTCCAGCGGGTTCCGAGGTTCTTGGCCGTACTCTCTGTATAAATTTCATGGAGGAAATAGTAACTCGGAGCTCTGGCCAAAATAGCTTTGTGGTTGGACGGCCATTTTCTCAGCGGAAACTCCGCAGAGCTAAGTACGGCCTGTAACTTGCGGATAACTAGCTTAGCATCAGTTGTGGAGTCTGCTCCTGGTAGGACGTCGTCTTTGTACATAAAGGACCGAATAATAAGACTAGCTCTTGAGAATCGGGACTGGATATCGTCTGATAGCTGTGGCAACATACGGATGGCGAGAATGGGAGCACAATTGACTAAAAAGGTAACGGTCTTCAGCTTATAGTCGCGAATTTCTCCCTCCTTGTTGCGAAATATTCACTAGAAGAGGGTGTGCTTCGGATCTACCCAAATCTGTCGATACATCTTAGTGATATCAGAATTGCACACGTACCGGAATCAGCGAAACTTTAGGATCTGAAAGGTTAAATCAGATTCTAGGACTGGGCCAGCATGCAGAAGTTCATCCAAGCTCAGGCCGTTGTTGGACGGGATGCGTTGAATACCTTGAATACGTCAGATCGGAAACACGATTAAACAGTTAAATGGTTTCCTGCCCCCTGGAGAGAATCTCAGATGTTGGTCTGTGAGCTGCTCGTCTTTCCCTTGCTCGTCGTCCGAGTTCATCAACCAGACGGAAAGACGACACCGGCACAAAGAAAGCCCTAAGAGGTCTCAGCATATGAAGACCACACGAACGCTGACCAAAGACACCAGGCCGTGCGAGCCTCCTCCGCCCTACTCCAGACTACAGCGACGATCGAGTGCAATCGTCCGAGTTCATCAACCAAGTAGAGATGAGATCGCGAAAACACACGACACGCGCCAACGGCAAATCCGCCAAGTCACCGAAATGCGAGACCTGCGCGGAGGTGCATTTTTGCACAGCGGCAGAATCTTAAGGCTGCACCTTAACCTTAACAAAAAAAAAAAAAAAAATGTGAACATCTTGAAAGTCAGAAATCTATCATAAAAAGTCTTCTCAGGGAAAAACCCCCAAATACTGTGCAACTTAATGACCGCAAAGCTAGCGCATCTGTAGGAATGGACAGAATCGCGCGGCCTGGGAGTACATCCCTCAAAAACGGAACTCGTATTATTCACAAATAAATACAAGGTCACGCTCCCCAACCCACCAATACTACATGGATGCAGGCTCTCCTTTAGCGACAGTGCCAGTTACTTAGGGTTGGTAATTGATAAGAAGCTTAGCTGGAACCTGAATGTCAAAGACAGAGTGAAGAAGGCAATGACTGCACTCTACACATGCAAAAAAGCTATTGGGCTAAGATGGGGCATGATCCCAAGCATAGTCCAATGGATATATCAAGCTATAGTTAGACCAATACTACTCTACGGAGTTACGGTGTGGTGGCCGGCCCTATCAAAAAGGGCGATCACCAAGCAACTGGGCAAAGTCCAGCGGACTGCCGCCATATGCATCAGCGGAGCTGTTCGCACCACCCCAAATGATGCGCTAAATGCCATCCTATGCCTACAGAGCCTTGACCTCGCAGGAAAGGAACGGGCAGAAGCAGCAGCAATACGTCTAAGACACTGCGACCAATGGGTGCACATAGGCCACTCATCCATCCAAACAACAACAATATCGTCGTTGCACCTCTCAAAATTCTCTTCCCAAATTCGCTGTTAATGGGCGGCCACGATTACGCCAATTTTTAAGAAAGGTGCCAGAAATCTCATCTCCAATTATAGACCAATTGCCAAACTCAGCAGTTTTTAAAATTTTCTACCCAGAAAGATCACTCTCTTCATGAAGTCGTACATTGGCCCAAATCAGCATGGTTTGATGCCGGGTAAATCAAAGACCACTAATCTCATCGCTTTCAGTAATTTCTGCACTCGTGTCTTTGGAATGCACTCTCAAGTAGATAGATGACTTTGCTATGGTCTTTGACAAAGTCCCCACTGTGTCTTAATAGCCAAGCTGCATCGGTTAGGGATTCATTCCTTCCTGCCCAGTTCGTTTAGGTCATATCTTGAGCGGCGAGAGTATGTCGTAGTGGTAAATGGAAAGCCTTCGGACCCCCTTTGTTGGTGCAGACTTTATTCGCTCCCTCTCAACATTAGCAAAAGTTAATTTGTTACCTTGATCTAGTGTGTCTTCAATGTGCTGGCCTCATATTCAATAGATGGCTATCTTCTCTTAAAGCTGACGGAGATACTAGACCTACAAGTTCTTATTTGACTCAAGATTTCTTTGTGTTGAGCATCTGAATTTTATATTGCCAGAAGCCTGTGCTATGTTTGGCTTTGTTAAGCGCAATTCATTTGTTAACACACTGCGGCGCTCGTTTTCCAGAACGGCTGCCCACGTATTGGCGATATATATTTTTTTTCTCCGTCCACGGCGTGGAACTACCACTTTGCCCTGGCAGGAATCTTTGATTTGGCTTGACCTTGGAACGGACACTGAGCCGGCTTTAAGCGTATATATTTTTACTACCGGTCACGACGACGGCCACGAGGAGAAAAAGAAAGAGGCTGGGCCTACTAAGTACAGCAACCCACGTAGTTTTCACACTTTCTATGGTCTGTTTCTGTTATACCGAATGCAGGCACAGCAATATTTAATAAAATATGTTGCAAAGCAGAAACATTGCATATTAAAGTGTTGCCACTTGATCGCAAAACATATGTTGATAAGCTTTATCAAAGCTCACAAAATCTTAAACTCAAATTTTGTTATGACGTAGTTTTAGGCTGTTCTTTCGGAGTTAGGCTTTGATATTTCCAATAAATAAGGACGACAAGCTTCGAATATTACAAAGATTAGCTTCAGTGCGCCTGCCAGGAGCCTTAAGACCCATGCACCCTTTGCATTTGATCTCCACTGGACCAATGAGCCCATTTTTAGGGCGCTTCGGCAGCACATGCGCTGCCAGCTGGAATGCGTTTTGACTTTTGCCAGGGGAAGGGAGCCGTCAGACGGTTGCTTGTAGATCTCTTCTTTTTCCATAATTAATTTTTGTATTTCCTGTTACTATCTTACTAATAAGTAAATGAATAAATATGAAGAGCTCCTGGTGGGATAAAACGCCACAAAGCTTGCTGATGGGTATAAGCATCAGCCACCGAGCCCTTTAATTCAAACACCCGTACTTATCAGGCACGCTCTTTATAATTCCGTATTTCGAAGTGGCCCGCGTAGTCAATTCCGGTGTGCGTGAATGGTCTGGAAAAGGAAGCTCGCTCAGTTGGAAGATCACCAAACATTTGGGCTTGAAATTTCTATTTATGGATGAAGCATTTCTGGCAAGAATTTACGACCCCCTTCATAAGCTTCTGAATCTTTGACATACTGTACTTGCATCGAATACAGGTCGCTATTAATTGGTTGCCGCCATGAAGAGTTATCCGGTGGGTGAATTGTGCGAGAAGACCTGACAGCCAACAACTGTATGGAAGAATAGTTGCATGCCGTTCGTCATAAAGGCAGAAGTTGCGACAAGGCCACATGCTCTTATGAGCCTATGTTGGTCTAGGAACGGCTTCAAATTCAGGATAGAACTTGACCTTGGCACTGGCCAATTCTCACTTAGGCAGAGATACTCTTGGGGGTATTCCCAGTTTCGCTGGGTCTCTAGGATAAGAGTGCGCTCAGCTTCGCTAATTTCTCCGCTTGCAAGGTGGTCCTCTTGTCAGGTGACTGCCTTCCGGCAGCGTTTGGTGAAGCAAATAACATAAGCACGGACTGGCAGAGCTCTCTCAAGATTGAACAACCGGTCAAGGAATTCTTCGGATGGGCTCGGTGCAAGATGAACCTTTACAGCACGTTGCTCAAGGGTCATAACGGGAGATTCCTCAGATTGTGCTGGCCATTGATAGCGGGGCTCTTGCAGCGTGCCACCAGAGTTTGTTCGACTAGCTTCTGTATGGTGGTGCTCCTACTGGCTAAGTCCACGGGGTTATGCGCGGACGGTACTTGACCTCGGTGTCTTGGGAAACTCTTGTTACTCGGTTGGCCACTATCTGGAGAAACGAAGATGAACTCGTCTGAGGTCACCTTCCAGCGGGTTCCGAGGTTCTTGGCCGTACTCTCTGTATAAATTTCATGGAGGAAATAGTAACTCGGAGCTCTGGCCAAAATAGCTTTGTGGTTGGACGGCCATTTTCTCAGCGGAAACTCCGCAGAGCTAAGTACGGCCTGTAACTTGCGGATAACTAGCTTAGCATCAGTTGTGGAGTCTGCTCCTGGTAGGACGTCGTCTTTGTACATAAAGGACCGAATAATAAGACTAGCTCTTGAGAATCGGGACTGGACATCGTCTGATAGCTGTGGCAACATACGGATGGCGAGAAAGGGAGCACAATTGACTAAAAAGGTAACGGTCTTCAGCTTATAGTCGCGAATTTCTCCCTCCTTGTTGCGAAATATTCACTAGAAGAGGGTGTGCTTCAGATCTACCCAAATCTGTCGATACATCTTAGTGATATCAGAATTGCACACGTACCGGAATCAGCGAAACTTTAGGATCTGAAAGGTTAAATCAGATTCTAGGACTGGGCCAGCATGCAGAAGTTCATCCAAGCTCAGGCCGTTGTTGGACGGGATGCGTTGAATACCTTGAATACGTCAGATCGGAAACACGATTAAACAGTTAAATGGTTTCCTGCCCCCTGGAGAGAATCTCAGATGTTGGTCTGTGAGCTGCTCGTCTTTCCCTTGCTCGTCGTCCGAGTTCATCAACCAGACGGAAAGACGACACCGGCACAAAGAAAGCCCTAAGAGGTCTCAGCATATGAAGACCACACGAACGCTGACCAAAGACACCAGGCCGTGCGAGCCTCCTCCGCCCTACTCCAGACTACAGCGACGATCGAGTGCAATCGTCCGAGTTCATCAACCAAGTAGAGATGATCGCGAAAACACACGACACGCGCCAACGGCAAATCCGCCAAGTCACCGAAATGCGAGACCTGCGCGGAGGTGCATTTTTGCACAGCGGCAGAATCTTAAGGCTGCACCTTAACCTTAACAAAAAAAAAAAAAAAAATGTGAACATCTTGAAAGTCAGAAATCTATCATAAAAAGTCTTCTCAGGGAAAAACCCCCAAATACTGTGCAACTTAATGACCGCAAAGCTAGCGCATCTGTAGGAATGGACAGAATCGCGCGGCCTGGGAGTACATCCCTCAAAAACGGAACTCGTATTATTCACAAATAAATACAAGGTCACGCTCCCCAACCCACCAATACTACATGGATGCAGGCTCTCCTTTAGCGACAGTGCCAGTTACTTAGGGTTGGTAATTGATAAGAAGCTTAGCTGGAACCTGAATGTCAAAGACAGAGTGAAGAAGGCAATGACTGCACTCTACACATGCAAAAAAGCTATTGGGCTAAGATGGGGCATGATCCCAAGCATAGTCCAATGGATATATCAAGCTATAGTTAGACCAATACTACTCTACGGAGTTACGGTGTGGTGGCCGGCCCTATCAAAAAGGGCGATCACCAAGCAACTGGGCAAAGTCCAGCGGACTGCCGCCATATGCATCAGCGGAGCTGTTCGCACCACCCCAAATGATGCGCTAAATGCCATCCTATGCCTACAGAGCCTTGACCTCGCAGGAAAGGAACGGGCAGAAGCAGCAGCAATACGTCTAAGACACTGCGACCAATGGGTGCACATAGGCCACTCATCCATCCAAACAACAACAATATCGTCGTTGCACCTCTCAAAATTCTCTTCCCAAATTCGCTGTTAATGGGCGGCCACGATTACGCCAATTTTTAAGAAAGGTGCCAGAAATCTCATCTCCAATTATAGACCAATTGCCAAACTCAGCAGTTTTTAAAATTTTCTACCCAGAAAGATCACTCTCTTCATGAAGTCGTACATTGGCCCAAATCAGCATGGTTTGATGCCGGGTAAATCAAAGACCACTAATCTCATCGCTTTCAGTAATTTCTGCACTCGTGTCTTTGGAATGCACTCTCAAGTAGATAGATGACTTTGCTATGGTCTTTGACAAAGTCCCCACTGTGTCTTAATAGCCAAGCTGCATCGGTTAGGGATTCATTCCTTCCTGCCCAGTTCGTTTAGGTCATATCTTGAGCGGCGAGAGTATGTCGTAGTGGTAAATGGAAAGCCTTCGGACCCCCTTTGTTGGTGCAGACTTTATTCGCTCCCTCTCAACATTAGCAAAAGTTAATTTGTTACCTTGATCTAGTGTGTCTTCAATGTGCTGGCCTCATATTCAATAGATGGCTATCTTCTCTTAAAGCTGACGGAGATACTAGACCTACAAGTTCTTATTTGACTCAAGATTTCTTTGTGTTGAGCATCTGAATTTTATATTGCCAGAAGCCTGTGCTATGTTTGGCTTTGTTAAGCGCAATTCATTTGTTAACACACTGCGGCGCTCGTTTTCCAGAACGGCTGCCCACGTATTGGCGATATATATTTTTTTTCTCCGTCCACGGCGTGGAACTACCACTTTGCCCTGGCAGGAATCTTTGATTTGGCTTGACCTTGGAACGGACACTGAGCCGGCTTTAAGCGTATATATTTTCACTACCGGTCACGACGACGGCCACGAGGAGAAAAAGAAAGAGGCTGGGCCTACTAAGTACAGCAACCCACGTAGTTTTCACACTTTCTATGGTCTGTTTCTGTTATACCGAATGCAGGCACAGCAATATTTAATAAAATATGATGCAAAGCAGAAACATTGCATATTAAAGTGTTGCCACTTGATCGCAAAACATATGTTGATAAGCTTTATCAAAGCTCACAAAATCTTAAACTCAAATTTTGTTATGACGTAGTTTTAGGCTGTTCTTTCGGAGTTAGGCTTTGATATTTCCAATAAATAAGGACGACAAGCTTCGAATATTACAAAGATTAGCTTCAGTGCGCCTGCCAGGAGCCTTAAGACCCATGCACCCTTTGCATTTGATCTCCACTGGACCAATGAGCCTATTTTTAGGGCGCTTCGGCAGCACATGCGCTGCCAGCTGGAATGCGTTTTGACTTTTGCCAGGGGAAGGGAGCCGTCAGACGGTTGCTTGTAGATCTCTTCTTTTTCCATAATTAATTTTTGTATTTCCTGTTACTATCTTACTAATAAGTAAATGAATAAATATGAAGAGCTCCTGGTGGGATAAAACGCCACAAAGCTTGCTGATGGGTATAAGCATCAGCCACCGAGCCCTTTAATTCAAACACCCGTACTTATCAGGCACGCTCTTTATAATTCCGTATTTCGAAGTGGCCCGCGTAGTCAATTCCGGTGTGCGTGAATGGTCTGGAAAAGGAAGCTCGCTCAGTTGGAAGATCACCAAACATTTGGGCTTGAAATTTCTATTTATGGATGAAGCATTTCTGGCAAGAATTTACGACCCCCTTCATAAGCTTCTGAATCTTTGACATACTGTACTTGCATCGAATACAGGTCGCTATTAATTGGTTGCCGCCATGAAGAGTTATCCGGTGGGTGAATTGTGCGAGAAGACCTGACAGCCAACAACTGTATGGAAGAATAGTTGCATGCCGTTCGTCATAAAGGCAGAAGTTGCGACAAGGCCACATGCTCTTATGAGCCTATGTTGGTCTAGGAACGGCTTCAAATTCAGGATAGAACTTGACCTTGGCACTGGCCAATTCTCACTTAGGCAGAGATACTCTTGGGGGTATTCCCAGTTTCGCTGGGTCTCTAGGATAAGAGTGCGCTCAGCTTCGCTAATTTCTCCGCTTGCAAGGTGGTCCTCTTGTCAGGTGACTGCCTTCCGGCAGCGTTTGGTGAAGCAAATAACATAAGCACGGACTGGCAGAGCTCTCTCAAGATTGAACAACCGGTCAAGGAATTCTTCGGATGGGCTCGGTGCAAGATGAACCTTTACAGCACGTTGCTCAAGGGTCATAACGGGAGATTCCTCAGATTGTGCTGGCCATTGATAGCGGGGCTCTTGCAGCGTGCCACCAGAGTTTGTTCGACTAGCTTCTGTATGGTGGTGCTCCTACTGGCTAAGTCCACGGGGTTATGCGCGGACGGTACTTGACCTCGGTGTCTTGGGAAACTCTTGTTACTCGGTTGGCCACTATCTGGAGAAACGAAGATGAACTCGTCTGAGGTCACCTTCCAGCGGGTTCCGAGGTTCTTGGCCGTACTCTCTGTATAAATTTCATGGAGGAAATAGTAACTCGGAGCTCTGGCCAAAATAGCTTTGTGGTTGGACGGCCATTTTCTCAGCGGAAACTCCGCAGAGCTAAGTACGGCCTGTAACTTGCGGATAACTAGCTTAGCATCAGTTGTGGAGTCTGCTCCTGGTAGGACGTCGTCTTTGTACATAAAGGACCGAATAATAAGACTAGCTCTTGAGAATCGGGACTGGACATCGTCTGATAGCTGTGGCAACATACGGATGGCGAGAAAGGGAGCACAATTGACTAAAAAGGTAACGGTCTTCAGCTTATAGTCGCGAATTTCTCCCTCCTTGTTGCGAAATATTCACTAGAAGAGGGTGTGCTTCAGATCTACCCAAATCTGTCGATACATCTTAGTGATATCAGAATTGCACACGTACCGGAATCAGCGAAACTTTAGGATCTGAAAGGTTAAATCAGATTCTAGGACTGGGCCAGCATGCAGAAGTTCATCCAAGCTCAGGCCGTTGTTGGACGGGATGCGTTGAATACCTTGAATACGTCAGATCGGAAACACGATTAAACAGTTAAATGGTTTCCTGCCCCCTGGAGAGAATCTCAGATGTTGGTCTGTGAGCTGCTCGTCTTTCCCTTGCTCGTCGTCCGAGTTCATCAACCAGACGGAAAGACGACACCGGCACAAAGAAAGCCCTAAGAGGTCTCAGCATATGAAGACCACACGAACGCTGACCAAAGACACCAGGCCGTGCGAGCCTCCTCCGCCCTACTCCAGACTACAGCGACGATCGAGTGCAATCGTCCGAGTTCATCAACCAAGTAGAGATGATCGCGAAAACACACGACACGCGCCAACGGCAAATCCGCCAAGTCACCGAAATGCGAGACCTGCGCGGAGGTGCATTTTTGCACAGCGGCAGAATCTTAAGGCTGCACCTTAACCTTAACAAAAAAAAAAAAAAAAATGTGAACATCTTGAAAGTCAGAAATCTATCATAAAAAGTCTTTTCAGGGAAAAACCCCCAAATACTGTGCAACTTAATGACCGCAAAGCTAGCGCATCTGTAGGAATGGACAGAATCGCGCGGCCTGGGAGTACATCCCTCAAAAACGGAACTCGTATTATTCACAAATAAATACAAGGTCACGCTCCCCAACCCACCAATACTACATGGATGCAGGCTCTCCTTTAGCGACAGTGCCAGTTACTTAGGGTTGGTAATTGATAAGAAGCTTAGCTGGAACCTGAATGTCAAAGACAGAGTGAAGAAGGCAATGACTGCACTCTACACATGCAAAAAAGCTATTGGGCTAAGATGGGGCATGATCCCAAGCATAGTCCAATGGATATATCAAGCTATAGTTAGACCAATACTACTCTACGGAGTTACGGTGTGGTGGCCGGCCCTATCAAAAAGGGCGATCAATAAGCAACTGGGCAAAGTCCAGCGGACTGCCGCCATATGCATCAGCGGAGCTGTTCGCACCACCCCAAATGATGCGCTAAATGCCATCCTATGCCTACAGAGCCTTGACCTCGCAGGAAAGGAACGGGCAGAAGCAGCAGCAATACGTCTAGGAGACTCAGATCAATGGGTGACACAGTGCATAGGTCACTCAGCCATATTAAATAATTCAATACCGTCCCCTCAAAAACGGACTACCAAGTTCTAAGAGAATACACAGATACTCCTTTCAAAAAAATCATCCCTCACAGAGACAAATGGCTCCAGCGACTCTCAGGCCCAGATGGGGCCATAAATATCTTCACGGATGGCTCTGAATAGCTAAACAGAAGGCACTACTTCAGACTCCCAGATCACTGTAGCTTCTTCCAACCATAAGTAATAGCAATCAGGGAGGCTCTGAGCTGCCTTCAAGCAGTTTCCGTTGTGCCAACCCAGCTAAACATTTATAACGACAGCCAAGGTGCACCAAAATCACTAAATGCGATTTACTCGAACACGGCCACCGTGGCAGACTGCCACAAATCTCTTCACGAGATGGTTCATCAATTTGCTATTAGCCTTATATGGATCCCGGGCCACCGGCACATTGAGGATACAGTTGTACAGCGGACGAGTTAGCCAGATCTGGTACTACAATCCCCCTTCTCTAAAATAAATCGGATATTTGTATGCTAATGGACACCTGTAAGCTTATCATGAAAAAGCAATAGTAATAACGTGGCAAATAGCCGACCATAGATAGTAAACGCACCGCTGTGCTCTGCAAGCTAGGTAGAAAAGGATGCAGCGCAGTTATACGTTCCCTCACAGAACATTGGCTAATAGGCACCCACGCAAACAGGCGGAGTGCCTCACTTAATGACTTTTTCCGTAGAGACGAAAAAGAGGAGGAGACGGTGGAACATCTGTTCTGCTCCTGTCCAACTCTCAGTAGAAGAAGGCCCTACTGACATTTCAAAGATTTCTGCTTTATGTCCTAAGAAGATTGCAAGCTAGATTGTAAGAGAATTTGGATGCGATAACTGCTATTATCAGGTCTCAAAACGCAGAAAAGGGAAGTTCCCAATCGGTACCACAACGGGCCAAAGCCGGACTAAGTGTGACTGGATCCGAGCGAACCACAGAGGCAGCCGCCTCTACCTAATCTAAGCTAACCATACGATACAAATCAAACAGGTGACAGCAGCTTTTTATACCCGATACTCAAACTGAGTATAGGGGTACATTAGATTTGTGGTGAAAGTGGATGTGTGTAACGTCTGGAAGGAAGCGTTTCCGACCCCATAGTGCATATATATTCTTGTTCAGCATCAATAGCCGAGTTGATTGAGCCATGTCTGTCTGTCCGTCCCTATGAGTGCCTGGTGCTCAGAGACTATAAGAGTTAGAGCAACGACATTTTGTATCCAGACTTCTGTGATATGTCACTGTTACAAGTATATTTCGAAAAATCGCCCTGCCTACTCCCCCCCCACAAAAGAAGAAAATCTGTGGCATTCACAATTTTAAGGATACGAGAAAACAAAAAACGCAGAATCGTAGAAAATTATTATATCTCTTAGACTGCAGAATCTGAACCAGATCGTAATATTATTATAGCCAGAATGAAGAAAACAATTTAATTTTCTCTCGCTCCATCTCTCTCTAACACACACTTTTCATGGTCAGCTTTGCCTATTGCAAAAAGTGAGTTCCTAGATCTCAGAGACTATACAAGCTAACCAAATTTGGTATCCACACTCCTGTGATATCGAAACTTGACAAGTTTGTTTCAAACTTTCGGCCCCTTCCGCCGCCGCAAAGGACAAAAATCTGGGGCATCCACAAATCTCAGAGACTGTTAAGGCCATAGTAATTAAATTTGGTATCCACACTCCTGTGATATCGAAACTTGAAATTGTTTCGAAATTTCGCCACACCCCCTCCCGCCACCGCAAAGGACGAAAATCTGTGGCATCCACAATAGGAAAGATACGAGAAAACTAAAAGCGCACAATCACAGAGAATGGCCGTATCTATCAGAATCTGGATTAGATCAGATCATATCATTTTTATAGCCAAAGGGAATAAATCAATTTCCAGTTGGTACGCAGCGTCCGACGACACGCTCAGACTGATTTTCTGTCTTTCTCGCAGGCACTCTTTGTCGTGTCATTTAATATTAGCGGCGTCTGCTGGCGGAGAGCCATACTGACTAAGTATCGGGTATAAATATAGTGTTGTGGTCACTGCAGCAACTCACAACGTTCCCCCTCGTTTTACGTAAACTATTTCTTCGACATTTATTTTTCCAACAGGAAATATAATGCATTAATGCTGTACTTAACAAAATGAAAAGTCGAGCAGTTTGATTTTGACTTGCATATTCTTTTACGACACTTATTAATTTCTGAAACTCATATATTTTTTGGTTAGTATTTGGTTAGTCTTGCATAAATTTAACGGCACGTTCGGCTGTATCATTTACCACTTTAAAATTTTATTAATACATTTAAAGCATTTTGAAAATCTTCATTACTATGCCATTCTGAAGAATCTTCAGTTAAAACACGTTTGGGAATAATAAACCGATAAAAAAATGTAGCACAATTAGGTGTCACAAAATCAGATTGTCTCTTTGTAATTAACTTTGGCAAACCTTTTTCTTTCAATATTAGGCGTTTTGCAGAAGTTTTGACTCATCATCGTCAACACAAAGTACCAAAAGTTGCTTCGCTATTTCTCGTTTCTCCCTTAAAGTAACTTTATCGTCAAACAATGCAAGTGCGATATTTTCATCAGATAAATATTACAAATGTCTGCAAGTCTTTTTAGAATGACGTTTGCAATTTTCGGATCAAATTCTTTATAGATGTACATTTCGCATAAGAATTGGAAGTCCAGATTAGGAGCTTCTATAGCTAACATTGACGGGAACCAATAATTTATGTAAAACGCACAATAAAATTAGATACGTCGCGCAAATATTTTTCTTATCGAGTTGTCAACGTAAGCTACTATCGAAAAATATATATTTTAAAGGTATAAATCGCCTTATACATCCAGCGTGAATGGTGCATTGGTCCAGGGAGTCAGAAAAATTACCTTTCGGAACCAATCCTAAAAAAAATTTGAGCTAACTTTAACAATTCAACGTAATCAGTACGCGCATGAGTTTTCTCAATTCAACTTGGCAGAAGGTAATTTAAATGCGTTCCAACGTACTGATAAGTCACACCAAACTTAAACTTGATTTGTTCAATAGTCTTTCAGAAATCTTTAAATCTGGCAAAGAGTCCAACGTTTGCACCTAATGTAACTTCGGCACATGACTTAAATGCTGACAGCAAATGTATTTCGCTGGTGTGATGTCTGCACGGGAGGTATAAAAGTCTTTTGTCTAATAGTGTCTAGGTGGAATGTAGCGCCGTTAAGTTGTCCAGAACTGGACACTGTTTTATCAAAACAGGCTTTTTTAATTTGATTAACTACTCCCAATTTCATTCCCATTCCAAATACATTTTGTGTAGACAACTCGATATTTTAATAATCTGCATGTGTAATTGCACATTAGTCCGAAAAGTTGAATGTTAACTATTTACTGCTGACTTAAATATGAACTAGTCTAGCTGAAATTTTGGGGTATGGATTATATTTTAATATTTTAAATCAGAAAAAAATGCAATCCGATAAAAGCGATATATAGTATAGCTGCCATAGGACCCATTTGCCAAATATCGTATTTTTTAACTTTGACCTCAAGTCGGCACCTCTAAACGTTGCATTTTATTGTTTTATAACAAAAGGAACATTTTTAGACCCTGAGACTTTTGATTAAAAAAGCGCATACAATTATGCGGAAGCCTAATATACTTATATACATATATATACATAAATGTAAATAGATGTACATAATATGTACATATATGTATCGTTCGTTCTCTTTCGTAGTGACCAGACGCGTTTTTGTTTTGCGCTCCGCATTTCTTCTTTGTGTATAATAAGCAACCAGTGTTTTCGTAAATAAACTTTAATTAACTTCCTACAATCTGGAATTCTATTCTATTCCGAGAGTTCATGCCTTTTGATTTGTGTTAAAAAATTATTTCACTTTTTACTTATCGGCGCCGGCTTGTCTTGTTTGTGTTGTTGCCATGAGTACGTTGTTGAGACAACGAGCTTTTTCGCTGACTATGATTGTTCAATAATTTCACGAATTAATAATTTCCGAAACGTTATAAATTTTATTATAGGTATTTTGTGTGTTGAGGGTGGCCGAAGATGCCAGAGCCTTTTACACTAGTATTAGAGTGATACACTTGGATGAGGCAAGCGAGCCGATCTCGAGCCAAAGTAATAGATTGGGGACAAAAAAGGTCTGTTCTCCAGCTATATCAAGCGGTAACTGCTAGAGCAGGCGCAGCTGCTGACGGCTTAGCGACGGCATAGGAAGGAAAATAGGAAAAGATAACAAGAGCGAGCATAGATAAAGACTAGATGAATAAATGCGAGCATGTTGCTGAGCGAGCATAGATAAAACTACGCTTACGTTACGTTAGTTTAGTATAATGACAAAAATGGAAAGGAAAGTGAATTGATAGGCAATAGAACGATGGTACAAAATTGACACTCGGGCTTCGCCCGAACATACGTATTACATTGCAGTACAGTCCACCCTCGTCTTGTAGATTTTGTTAGATTTTTACTCTCTCCCTATCACCTAAACTTTTCGTTCTCTCTCGCACTCGTAACTTTCTGATCAGTAGCTATCTCTCCCTCTCATTAGCTGCTGCTGCAACTGCTCTCCTCTGCTCTTATTAGCGTTTGTCTGGCACACTGGTCTGATAGCTATTTGTTTTGAAATGTTTTTTGATTTTAACTTTTTATTAACTTATCTTTAACTTTTTTTAACTGATTTGTATGTGACAAAAAAACCTGTCGGAAAGAGATCACCCATGATCAGCCGAGTATCCCATGCTGGCTCTACGATAGGATACTGCTCGCAAAATGCGCTGGGTAACGTTATGGCTTGTACTAAAGTTGTAAGACATGCCGTGCGGTTGAGACTGACATGGTTATATTTATGAGGCTTTAAGGAGCTGACCGTTGGCTTTAAAAAGCAGTACGATCGGCTCCTAGCCATGGAGTCTCAGTTTGGCAGTCTGCAAGGGCGGCATGAGTCTCCGAGGCGCAAAAGGGTCACTCCGTGCGAAATGCCAGTGCCAACAGTCACGCAGCCGCTTTTTGCCGAAAAACTGACTCCGACCACTCCAAGTGTGCAGCAGCTGATTTCGTTTGCCACTTCAAGGCAACGACAGCTGCTGGCGATTCAGATTCGGTAGCCGAATTCATCGCCTCGGAGAACGTGCAGCCAATAACGTCTGAAGCGTCCGTACCGTGGTTTCCGCAAACTCACTAGCTGTCAAGTCTATTCCGATCCTATCAGTGAATAGAATTTCCGGATATTGCCACAACAGCACGGAACCACTGTCCATAGGCCAAAAATAAAAAAAATAATATCAAAAAGTATTTATACAAAAATTACACAATTTGTCTCTTAAATGTCCAAACTTCACAATTGTAAACCAGATTTTTCTGTAAATCTAACGGGACTTTCTAAAAATAGAATTAAAGCGTGTTCATTTTCAAAGCGAAGCTGAAAGCAGGATGAGCTATTAAGATCAAAAGCGCTCTTCAAATCCATCGTGTAATTGGTGAAGTTTACAAAACTAAATTTTTTAATGGATTTGGAAGATAAAGGTATTTAATTTATATTTAGTTATTAATAAAAACCAATTTATGTTGTGACTCTTTTGAAATTAATGTTTTGAGTAAACTATGTGTTTATTAATTTTTGGTGTGTTTTTTATGTTTATTCTTCAGGTAATAAAGGGACTGAATTTATTTGCGGAGTTTTGAGGATGTGTCTGTAATATTTAAAATACTAACTCTTCGTCTTATTTTTCAAATTTTCCCAGGGAATCCTCTGTGTAGCCTTACGGCGCAGTGTGTTTGTTTTCGTCTTTTGTGTTTGTGAACAGATTTTTGCTGTCATTATTTAATTAATTTAATTATTATTATTTATTTAATTTTCTATTTGGTTTTGAAAGGCGATTTATATCAAAGTGTGCTTGCACGGCAACATATTTTCAATATATGATGCACAAAAAAGGTACAAATGCAGAAAAATTACAAGAAATAATCAGTACTGTACAGCAAGATATTGAGAAAAAAGGCTACACATCTGAACCGACAAACATTATGAATCATATTGGCTACGTTTGTAAAAAGATTGTAGTATTTTTGACTCGCTACGATCGTAAATAATCTCCAGTTCTCCAATTTCTGTGCGATTGGTTAAAGGAAACTAAGTCAATATTTTTAAAATGCAACCAGCAATCGCAGCAAATGGAGAAAAGTTCTTATCGTGGCCGTCCAAAACTAAACTTTGCAGATGGAAATGTCTCCAGAGAATTTTGTTCTAACCAAAAATTGGCTGCAGAATTGGTTGCGCCATGATACTTCAAGCTATATCATCAGGTTACAAAATAATGTTTAGAAATTTAATGAATGTTCCCTCGATACTGATTAAGGAATATCCATGTTACTATTTGCAGTCTACAGTACATAAGGTCTTACTTCATGGATCTTCTGTGATAGAAAATGCGATCGTATCATTTGAGGAGATTTCACAGGAAGCTACTGAATCCAACAACAAAGAACAAAAAAATTTGTAGACTTAATCACAGCCGAAAAATGTCACGCATTTATAACCGGGCAGAGAAAGCTTGGAAAAAGGAATAAATCGAAGTTATTTGTGTATGTCTTACTAGAGTGTCCTCACATTATACATTTTTGTGACAATAATTATTATGAAATATTATTCTAATATTTGTTTTCCTTATTTGTGGAATTTTTTTTATTAGTGGGGTTTGGGGCCAAATAAAAATCACGTCCATCCTCTTATCACCTTTTTTAAGATCCTTAGTACAAATTTCAGCACTCTGCTAACATTAGAAGTATTTTTGACCGCGCCTTCATACAAACCACTGTGCACAGGTACTAGGCCTGTGGTGCCCAAATTACCGGTGAAGTTCCCACCAAAACGACTAGTTTTTGCCTCACATATAATAATGTAACTGCTTTTATACAAAGCAAAATAAAAGCCATGGGTTTAAAGGTGGATAAATTTAACTTCTCTTATGCCAGGGAGATAGCCTCGTTTAAGATAAGCTTCTCCCCAACTCAATTTGACACCATTTGCTCCGCCAAATTTTGGCCGGAGCATTTGGTGGTGAAGGAGTTTAAGGCTAAGAAGCAGAATAGGCCCCCCATACCTGTTATAAATCATTCCATTGTGCCTCGGAACACTTCACAGTCCAGATTCAACCGGAATTGGAATTCCTGTGTGTAAAACTGATTCTTCCCCCTTTCACTATATTCATTACTTGCTCGTATATTCCACCTTCTTCGGATATCTCTATTTATGAGTAGCATTTGTCCGCTTGAACTGCTGTTTCTTCCTTTCTATCAGATAAAGATCATATGATAGTTCTTGGTGACTTCAACTTGCCAGGAACTGTTTGGTCTTCTGTAAACGAGTTTAATAACCGAATGGCCATGTCACTATATGAGGGACTATATGTCTGAAGTCAAACATGTGAAAAATTCCTCGGATCGATTGCTTGATCTGTGGTTTGTACCGATCCCTTCCGCTAAGTACACCTGAAAATGCCTACCATCCTACTTTCGAAGTATCGCAAGATATAGAACCTACTGTATAGGGTCGGTCGAGTAGGGTATCTAAACGTGTCCCCTGTTTTCGGAAAGTCGAGTTTGCGAAGCTTAATAAACTCAATAGGGATTTTGATTGGTCCGCTTTGTACTTGTGCACTGATGTCATAAAAGGCACAAACATTTTTTACAATGATATCGGCACATTTTTTGATTCTTCTGTCAAGCTTTCTTGTCCGACTAGATCTGGACTAAAAAGTTATCCGGTCTAAAAACCTTAAAACCAAGTCTTTTTACAAAATTTCAAGTAGTTAGTTCTCCTACTTCTCAATCTGTCTATATAATGCTACAAAAACTATGTACCTACCTCGATGCATGATAAGTTTTTCACAGGACCCAAAAAGTTTTACAGCTTCAGAAACAGTAAGCGTAGAGCGCCCGCGAATAATGATCGGACAATTGCCGATCTTTTTGCCCAATTTTTCCAAGCGTCGTATTCAGAGGAAAGCTATTCTGGTCATCCGTACCCATACGGTTGAACGAGGGGGAACGGCATTTCTAGTCCCTTGTTAAATGAATGTTTCTTACTTCATGATCTTCGACTAGTTAAGCCGGTGTTTTCACCAGGTCCAGACGGGGTTCCAGGTTGTGTACTCAGGTACTGCGCCGAGGCACTGTGTGGACCCTTGCTTAAACTATTCACCATGTCCATTGATTCTTCTTGCTTCCCCCCGATCTGCAAGGAATCATTTATAATTCCTCTCCATAAAAAAGATAGCATGTCTGACGCCAAAAATTATAGAGGTTTAGCAAAGATATCCGCTATTGCCAAAATGTTTGAGAAAGTTTTAGCAACGCATTTTCAACATCTCTGCAAGTCACTTATATCTCCAACTCAGCATGGATTTATAAGGTGGCTATCAACCACCAAGAACTTGCTAGAGATTTACCTTACCTCTTTCATTATTAAAGGCTTTCAAGGTAACTTACAGACGGATGGTTTTTACACCGACTTTAGTAAAGAATTTGACTCTGTGAACCATTCCCTTCTAGCACATTAACTTTACTCTTTAGGGTATCCGCCCAACCTCCTGAGATGGATTTCTAACTATCTTTGTTTCAGGTCTCAAAGAGTCCTCTTCAAAAACTTCCTCTCTTCACCAGTAAAGGTTTCTTCGGGAGTACCTCAGGACAGCCATCTAGGCCCCTTAAACTTCACACTCTTTATTAATGACTTGCCATCAGTATTAACATATTCTCGAGTACTTATGTATTTTGTGCGGTTAAACTTTGTGTCCAGTATAAGGACATTTCATTTCATTCTCGCTTGTAATCCGATCTCAATAACTTTCAGTCATGGTGTTGTGCAAACTTGTTACACCTTAATCCCTCGAAATACAAAGTTATGATATTTCATCATATTCTAGCCCCTTATTGGCTCCCTATACCCTATTTGGTTCTCTTGAGAGAATTACCCTGGTGGATGATCTGGGTGTTATGTTAGACCTCAAGTTAAAGTTTTCCGAACACATTTCTACCATGGTAAATAAGGCCATGGGCGTGCTTGGATTTATAAAGAGGTTGTCAAAGGAATTTGACGACCCTTATATAACAAAGAATTTCTAGACCTCACTTGTTCGTCCGATCTTTGAATACGGCTCCTGTGTATGGTGCCCTCAGTACAAAGTACACCAGCGCCGTATAGAATCAGTACAGAAAAACTTTTTACTCTTTGCTCTGCGGGGCCTTAACTGGGATGCGGGTGTGAGACTCCCTTCTTACTCTAGTAGACTGCTATTATTAAACCTCCCATCCTTAGTTAACCGTAGAAAAATGCTTGGTGTGATTTTTATGCACAACTTGATCAGGTTTGACATAGACAGCCCTGATCTGTTGAGCCGCATAAATTTCACGATTCCTGTTAGACTTAATAGAAATTTTACACCGTTGTTCCTTCCACTTTGTAGATCGAATTATTCCTTGCATGAACCGTTTAGGGTCTTATGCTCAGATTATAATTTCTCTACTATATTATATCCACCACTAATTCTCTTCCTCTTATTAAATTACTAATCCTTACACACCTTTCTAGTAATTAGTAATTGTAGTGGTAGTTTTATTTTTATGTTTATTTTGAATGCATGTCTAGTTCTCTTAGAAACTTTCGTGCTTATCTTCCTCGAATATTAGTCTAACAGCTATCTTTCCTGCATGCTCGCGTAACAGCCTTCTGCTGGTGTCACACGGGCCACTTGACGGTGCAGTAATTGCATCGCCTCTTGTAAGATGAAGTCATTGCATGTCCACGTCCAAGAAATGACAGGGTCACGTTGTTGTCTCATGTTGTTACCATTCCTCAATGCTACACAACTCTTTCTCCTTCATTCTCATGCATATCCGACACGGCCATCCTGACCTTCACACGTCCCCATGCGCATTCTGTAACATTAGGTTGTATCATTCTTGCTTTAGTAATATTGTCTTTTCATCATTCTTGTTTTCATATCTTATGGCCATTCCAAAAAAAATAAATAAACAAACTCAAACAGTAAAAAACTTCATTAAAGAATTTGTTGCGTGACCTTCCATCCATGGCGGCGATTATTAGTTGTTGATCTTAATTATGAAGTCTAGTGTAAGTTAGGCTAGGGCAAAGCGGGAGCGCAATAAAAGCTCGCTCTCTCGCTCTTGGCGAATTCGCCCCGCTTTGCCACCGTAGGTTAGCTAGAGTGAGAGATTTTGAATTGTGAAGAAAATATAGTTGTTCGCTAACATTGAAATAGATCGAGCGTATCCATTTTCGCCCCGCCGAATAAATAATTAAATTACAGCCACCCAAAGTTTTCGCTTAATTCATTAGAAAAACTCTTCTAATTTTTCATGGCGCCCCCGGGTGGACTGTAAAGTTAATTATAGGCAGCAACAATAAGTGACAGTGACACAAGAAATTGCAGTATATGCAAACATATTCGTTGCCCGCGTCGTGGTGTGTGTGTCAATCAGCAATCAATTTGCATAATATCATCGCGTCGGTCGCGCCAAGAATAATTTTTGTGCAAATTTCTGCTACCGCCGAGGGATGCCCTGCGATAAAGCCAGGAAAGTAGCAGTTGGATTCAAAGATCCAAAAGAGGAATCAGAGGTATTTGTGCAGAAAATTGAAGGCTGAGCAAAAGACATTCAGATCTCTCTTTGAGGTGTCTTGTGCTGAAAAAATTGCACATCGCCTTCAATTCTAGGCACAGACGTATGATATACATATAGTAGGGCTTGATTGCATGCATTTTATTAGTAATTGCATAAATATAACTAAACACACATAAATACATACATATCGACACATACAGACATATGTGAACCGCTATTTGGACGCAACAGTTATATGTACATACATCTATCGTTTACTGCAATCACTGTCGCCCTCCCCCCCCCTTTATTTTGTTCTACCTTTCTCGTCGTTAGAACCTCACACCCTCACACCTCACACACCTCGTTCGTTCACCCAAACCACGGCGTATAGAAAGTATCCACACATACATACAAGCAGCAGCACCGGTGCATTATTTCGTTTACGCTTCTCCACTGCTGCTTGCGTTGTATTTGTTGGAAGAATTTTCGTTGCCGCTCTTGAGCTTAACGGTGCGCAAAGTGACGCGCTACCCTGTATCTAACGGGTATATTGTTTTCGGCTGTTACTTGCCAAGTGACGCGATACCCTGTATCTAAGGGGTATATTGTTTTCGGCTGTTAATTGCCAAGTGACGCGATACCCTAAATTCTAAGGGTATATTGTTTTCGAACGTCACTTGATACCTCGTGCCTCGACATTCAATTAAAATTCGTTTTCGATTATCGTTCTCGTTAAAACATTTAAAAAAAAAAAAATAATAATAATAATAAATAAATAAATATAAATAATAGTGGTTTGTTGCGTAAAATCTACATACACAAATATTATGGCAGAAAACAGTAAATCCACTCTTGAAGACTTCAAGATTAAGCTCAAAAGTCGAGTGAAAAGCATTCGCCGCTTAGAGGATCGATTAGATCAAGGGTCGATTCCTTTGCAATTACCGGAATTACAATGTAGATTAGATTGTTTGAATGCTTCAATTGAAAAGGCTAACCATTTGCAGGAGCAAATCGAGGACATAACAGGTGATGATGCATATGCAGCCGAGTTGGAAGAGTTGACGGTTGTCACCAAGGGAAAGATAATGTCGCTTATCGCCGCCTTTGATGCAGCAAGCGAGACGAAGCCAGTGTCTTCTTCAGCCCCAACTCATGCTAGACTTCCGAAATTGGCATTACTCAAATTTAGTGGTAAACACTCGGAGTTCAAAAATTTCATTAGCCTTTTTGAGAGACTAGTCCATAGCGACAACAGCATACCGGTGATCGAAAAATTTAATCATTTGATTTCGTGCCTCTCTGATGAAGTATTAGGAACAATAAAGGCGTTCCAAGTCACCGAGGCAAATTATGAAACGGCCATGGCTGGCCTAAAACGAGTATATGACAACGATTATTTGATTTTCACGAATAATATTTCCACATTGTTCAATCTGCCGAGAATGTCGCATCAATCTGCATCATCTCTAAGAACTCTAATCGATACTGTTTCGTCGATTTACGGATCGTTACTCTCGATCGGAGATGATACAAAAATTTCGAATGCAATGCTCATTCATCTCGTTTTAAACAGAGTCGACACAGTGACGAAACAAAAGTGGGATGAACAGCTTACTTATGAGAAGTTGCCGCTTTGGTCCGACTCTGAGAAAGTCTTGAATCGTCGATACCAGCATCTGTCTGCTGAAAAATCGACCAAGCCAAGGCAAGACAAAGTCGTGCCAAGCAATCAACATAATCGCAGTTCATTTGCTTGTTCTTGCACTTCCACCAACAGTAGAACTCAGCAAACTTGTAGCTAGTCGAGTGTGCAGCCGCTCACATCATACATTATTGCATCGATACACAGTGTCGGCTAATCTCGCGTTGCCACCACCCCAAGATAGTCCTACTCCTCCATCAAATCTGAATCAACCTTCCACGTCACATGTTTTGCATGCGACAGCGTTGGACAGGTTAATTCTGGCTACGTCGATCGTAAGCGTCCGAACTAAGAGCGGTGAACACATTCTGGCCAGAGCTCTGCTCGACTCTGGATCGCAAACAAATTTCATTACCGAGGACCTCGCTAATCGCTTACAGATCCGTAGAGAGGAGTCCTGTATTAACTTGCTTGGAATTGGTGAATCTAATTCTCAAGTAAAGGATAAAATACACACAATGGTGAAGTCGCGAATAAATGGTAGTGAGTTCTCCTTTGATTTTTGGATCCTGAAATCAATTTCAGGTTATCACCCTGACCAGTCAGTGAATGTGACTGACTGGCGAATCCCAGAGAACCTACCACTGGCAGACCCTTATTTCTACAAGCCACAAAGAATAGATATGTTAATTGGAGCCGAATCGTTCTTTGAATTATTAGCTGTTGGTCAAATTAAACAAGGTCCTGACTTTCCAACTCTTCAGAAAACCCTTCTTGGTTGGGTTGTGTCGGGAAAATATGTTTCCAGGAGTTCTGCTCCTCAAATTACAAACAGTTTGAGTTGCAGTGAAGAGTTGCTAGTATCCATCGATAGGACCTTGAAAAAGTTTTGGTCACTGGAAGAAATGCCATCTACCAAGAAAATTGCCACACCTGAGCACAAGCTATGTGAAGAATACTATCTTAAGACGACTCAGGTACTATCATCAGGTCGGTTCGAAGTAAGGCTCCCGTTTAAATCAGATCCAAATTGTTTAGGCAACTCCTTTGAGGTTGTGAAACGGCGGTTTTTGTCGCTTGAAAGACGATTGCATCGTGACCCTGAGTTGAAGAAAATGTACTTGGAATTCATGGAAGAGTACCTCTCCTGAGGTCATATGTCTCCTACTGACGTGTTCGATGCTCCGCCCAAGACGTCCTCACAGGTGGCCTTAAATGATATTCTGATGGTGGGACCTACCATTCAAGAGGAATTATACACTGCTCCGTTTCCGTCTGCACAGGTTTGCCCTGACTGCTGATGTTAAAAAGATGTATCGCCAAGTGATGGTGAACGAAGCGGATCGGCAGTTTCAGCTCATAGTGTGGAGAAGAGACCCTTCTGAATCCTTGAGATTATACAAGCTCAACACTGTAACCTATGGGACTGGACCAGCCCCATTCTTAGCTATCCGGTGTTTGAAAAGGTTGAGTGAGCCTGCGAAGCTCTCATTCCCTGGAGCTGCTAACGTTATTGGGTCCGACTTTTACGTCGATGACTTGTTGACTGGTGCTGCATGCGTAGAGGAGCTAAGGGCAATTAAGTCCGAAGTGTCTCAGGTTCTTCAGACCGCAGGGTTTGAGTTGACTAAGTGGTTTTCAAACTCACCCGAGATCACCGCATCTGAGAGCACAGCCAAACCCAAAACAATCTCGGATTCAGAGTCGACAAAGGCGTTAGGAATCTCATGGTTACCTACTGACGATGCCTTTAAGTTCAAAATGGACAATTCAGCTATCGGTCTCCGAGCGATATTATCCCATTGGCTTGTTAAGTCCTATCCTCATAAAAGGCAAGATCCTATTGCAGGAGCTTTGGCTTAACAAACTAGATTGGGATGAGTCGATCCCGATGCATTTGGAAACAGCGTGGAATATGTTGTGACTTCGAAATCCAAAGTAGCGCCGCTCAAGACCAAAACGCTCCCAAGGCTTGAGTTATGTGCCGCTCACCTTCTCGCAGATCTCTGTCACAGAATCAAGCCCCTATTAAACGTTCCCATTGAACGAGTCTTTTATTGGTCGGATTCAGAGGTAACTCTTCATTGGATCCGGTCTCATCCATCGTCGTTGTCGACTTTCGTTTCAAATAGAGTGGCTGAGATTCAAGAGTGGTCAGATGATGCTACGTGGCGGCATGTACCCACGAAACAGAACCCAGCAGATATTGTCTCAAGAGGTTGTGACGTCGACGAAATCGTTCAGTCAATTTGGTTCGAAGGACCATCATTTCTGAAAGAGGAGGAAGAAAACTGGCCCAAGAATGCTCATTTCGAACACTCCGATGATCTTCAGCTGGAAAAGAGGAAGACTGCGGTCGGGCTAACCGCGGCTGTGCGAAGTTCGGAGCTGTTAGATGTCATTGAGGGATTCTCGTGACACCTCAAACTGCTTAGAGTGTTCGTGTATGTGTTCCGCTTTATAAGAAAATGTAAAGACCCAAGCTTAAATTTCGAAAAAACTACCTCACCGACCGAATACAATGAAGGCTTTGATAAAATTGTCGAAATCGTCCAGCATCACGAGTATCAAGGAGAAATCGAAAAGGTTAGGAAAGGATCTACAATTGGTCCTAGTCTTCAGCGGTTGAACCCATTCATCCATGAAGACACACGGACTTGGTGCAACTTTTCGTTGTTGCGAGTGGGGGGGGCGACTAGCCAAAGCTCCTATATCATACGATGCCAAGTTTCCTCTGCTTTTGACTAAGCGCTCGCAATTCGTGCGAACCTATATTCGTCATCTGCACCATTCGAACTTCGTCGGAACGAGCCGCCATCTCAGCGCTCTGCGAATCAGACTCAAGGAGCAGGGAGACACAATTCGCGACTTCGCGTCAAAAAACGGATGCGAATTTGCGTTCATACCGCCGCGATCTCCTCACATGGGAGGGCTTCTCTCTTTCCTTTTTCGTCGGTGGTTTGTACCGATCCCTTCCGCTAAGTACACCTGAAAATGCCTACCATCCTACTTTCGAAGTATCGCAAGATATAGAACCTACTGTATAGGGTCGGTCGAGTAGGGTATCTAAACGTGTCCCCTGTTTTCGGAAAGTCGAGTTTGCGAAGCTTAATAAACTCAATAGGGATTTTGATTGGTCCGCTTTGTACTTGTGCACTGATGTCATAAAAGGCACAAACATTTTTTACAATGATATCGGCACATTTTTTGATTCTTCTGTCAAGCTTTCTTGTCCGACTAGATCTGCACTAAAAAGTTATCCGGTCTAAAAACCTTAAAACCAAGTCTTTTTACAAAATTTCAAGTAGTTAGTTCTCCTACTTCTCAATCTGTCTATATAATGCTATAAAAACTATGTACCTACCTCGATGCATGATAAGTTTTTCACAGGACCCAAAAAAGTTTTACAGCTTCAGAAACAGTAAGCGTAGAGCGCCCGCGAATAATGATCGGACAATTGCCGATCTTTTTGCCCAATTTTTCCAAGCGTCGTATTCAGAGGAAAGCTATTCTGGTCATCCGTACCCATACGGTTGAACGAGGGGGAACGGCATTTCTAGTCCCTTGTTAAATGAATGTTTCTTACTTCATGATCTTCGACTAGTTAAGCCGGTGTTTTCACCAGGTCTAGACGGGGTTCCAGGTTGTGTACTCAGGTACTGCGCCGAGGCACTGTGTGGACCCTTGCTTAAACTATTCACCATGTCCATTGATTCTTCTTGCTTCCCCCCGATCTGCAAGGAATCATTTATAGTTCCTCTCCATAAAAAAGATAGCATGTCTGACGCCAAAAATTATAGAGGTTTAGCAAAGATATCCGCTATTGCCAAAATGTTTGAGAAAGTTTTAGCAACGCACTTTCAACATCTCTGCAAGTCACTTATATCTCCAACTCAGCATGGATTTATAAGGTGACTATCAACCACCAAGAACTTGCTAGAGATTACCTCTTTCATTATTAAAGGCTTTCAAGGTAACTTACAGACGGATGGTTTTTACACCGACTTTAGTAAAGAATTTGACTCTGTGAACCATTCCCTTCTAGCACATTAACTTTACTCTTTAGGGTATCCGCCCAACCTCCTGAGATGGATTTCTAACTATCTTTGTTTCAGGTCTCAAAGAGTCCTCTTCAAAAACTTCCTCTCTTCACCAGTAAAGGTTTCTTCGGGAGTACCTCAGGACAGCCATCTAGGCCCCTTAAACTTCACACTCTTTATTAATGACTTGCCATCAGTATTAACATATTCTCGAGTACTTATGTATTTTGTGCGGTTAAACTTTGTGTCCAGTATAAGGACATTTCATTTCATTCTCGCTTGTAATCCGATCTCAATAACTTTCAGTCATGGTGTTGTGCAAACTTGTTACACCTTAATCCCTCGAAATACAAAGTTATGATATTTCATCATATTCTAGCCCCTTATTGGCTCCCTATACCCTATTTGGTTCTCTTGAGAGAATTACCCTGGTGGATGATCTGGGTGTTATGTTAGACCTCAAGTTAAAGTTTTCCGAACACATTTCTACCATGGTAAATAAGGCCATGGGCGTGCTTGGATTTATAAAGAGGTTGTCAAAGGAATTTGACGACCCTTATATAACAAAGAATTTCTAGACCTCACTTGTTCGTCCGATCTTTGAATACGGCTCCTGTGTATGGTGCCCTCAGTACAAAGTACACCAGCGCCGTATAGAATCAGTACAGAAAAACTTTTTACTCTTTGCTCTGCGGGGCCTTAACTGGGATGCGGGTGTGAGACTCCCTTCTTACTCTAGTAGACTGCTATTATTAAACCTCCCATCCTTAGTTAACCGTAGAAAAATGCTTGGTGTGATTTTTATGCACAACTTGATCAGGTTTGACATAGACAGCCCTGATCTGTTGAGCCGCATAAATTTCACGATTCCTGTTAGACTTAATAGAAATTTTACACCGTTGTTCCTTCCACTTTGTAGATCGAATTATTCCTTGCATGAACCGTTTAGGGTCTTATGCTCAGATTATAATTTCTCTACTATATTATATCCACCACTAATTCTCTTCCTCTTATTAAATTACTAATCCTTACACACCTTTCTAGTAATTAGTAATTGTAGTGGTAGTTTTATTTTTATGTTTATTTTGAATGCATGTCTAGTTCTCTTAGAAACTTTCGTGCTTATCTTCCTCGAATATTAGTCTAACAGCTATCTTTCCTGCATGCTCGCGTAACAGCCTTCTGCTGGTGTCACACGGGCCACTTGACGGTGCAGTAATTGCATCGCCTCTTGTAAGATGAAGTCATTGCATGTCCACGTCCAAGAAATGACAGGGTCACGTTGTTGTCTCATGTTGTTACCATTCCTCAATGCTACACAACTCTTTCTCCTTCATTCTCATGCATATCCGACACGGCCATCCTGACCTTCACACGTCCCCATGCGCATTCTGTAACATTAGGTTGTATCATTCTTGCTTTAGTAATATTGTCTTTTCATCATTCTTGTTTTCATATCTTATGGCCATTCCAAAAAAAATAAATAAACAAACTCAAACAGTAAAAAACTTCATTAAAGAATTTGTTGCGTGACCTTCCATCCATGGCGGCGATTATTAGTTGTTGATCTTAATTATGAAGTCTAGTGTAAGTTAGGCTAGGGCAAAGCGGGAGCGCAATAAAAGCTCGCTCTCTCGCTCTTGGCGAATTCGCCCCGCTTTGCCACCGTAGGTTAGCTAGAGTGAGAGATTTTGAATTGTGAAGAAAATATAGTTGTTCGCTAACATTGAAATAGATCGAGCGTATCCATTTTCGCCCCGCCGAATAAATAATTAAATTACAGCCACCCAAAGTTTTCGCTTAATTCATTAGAAAAACTCTTCTAATTTTTCATGGCGCCCCCGGGTGGACTGTAAAGTTAATTATAGGCAGCAACAATAAGTGACAGTGACACAAGAAATTGCAGTATATGCAAACATATTCGTTGCCCGCGTCGTGGTGTGTGTGTCAATCAGCAATCAATTTGCATAATATCATCGCGTCGGTCGCGCCAAGAATAATTTTTGTGCAAATTTCTGCTACCGCCGAGGGATGCCCTGCGATAAAGCCAGGAAAGTAGCAGTTGGATTCAAAGATCCAAAAGAGGAATCAGAGGTATTTGTGCAGAAAATTGAAGGCTGAGCAAAAGACATTCAGATCTCTCTTTGAGGTGTCTTGTGCTGAAAAAATTGCACATCGCCTTCAATTCTAGGCACAGACGTATGATATACATATAGTAGGGCTTGATTGCATGCATTTTATTAGTAATTGCATAAATATAACTAAACACACATAAATACATACATATCGACACATACAGACATATGTGAACCGCTATTTGGACGCAACAGTTATATGTACATACATCTATCGTTTACTGCAATCACTGTCGCCCTCCCCCCCCCCTTTATTTTGTTCTACCTTTCTCGTCGTTAGAACATCACACCCTCACACCTCACACACCTCGTTCGTTCACCCAAACCACGGCGTATAGAAAGTATCCACACATACATACAAGCAGCAGCACCGGTGCATTATTTCGTTTACGCTTCTCCACTGCTGCTTGCGTTGTATTTGTTGGAAGAATTTTCGTTGCCGCTCTTGAGCTTAACGGTGCGCAAAGTGACGCGCTACCCTGTATCTAACGGGTATATTGTTTTCGGCTGTTACTTGCCAAGTGACGCGATACCCTGTATCTAAGGGGTATATTGTTTTCGGCTGTTAATTGCCAAGTGACGCGATACCCTAAATTCTAAGGGTATATTGTTTTCGAACGTCACTTGATACCTCGTGCCTCGACATTCAATTAAAATTCGTTTTCGATTATCGTTCTCGTTAAAACATTAAAAAAAAAAAATAATAATAATAATAAATAAATAAATATAAATAATAGTGGTTTGTTGCGTAAAATCTACATACACAAATATTATGGCAGAAAACAGTAAATCCACTCTTGAAGACTTCAAGATTAAGCTCAAAAGTCGAGTGAAAAGCATTCGCCGCTTAGAGGATCGATTAGATCAAGGGTCGATTCCTTTGCAATTACCGGAATTACAATGTAGATTAGATTGTTTGAATGCTTCAATTGAAAAGGCTAACCATTTGCAGGAGCAAATCGAGGACATAACAGGTGATGATGCATATGCAGCCGAGTTGGAAGAGTTGACGATTGTCACCAAGGGAAAGATAATGTCGCTTATCGCCGCCTTTGATGCAGCAAGCGAGACGAAGCCAGTGTCTTCTTCAGCCCCAACTCATGCTAGACTTCCGAAATTGGCATTACTCAAATTTAGTGGTAAACACTCGGAGTTCAAAAATTTCATTAGCCTTTTTGAGAGACTAGTCCATAGCGACAACAGCATACCGGTGATCGAAAAATTTAATCATTTGATTTCGTGCCTCTCTGATGAAGTATTAGGAACAATAAAGGCGTTCCAAGTCACCGAGGCAAATTATGAAACGGCCATGGCTGGCCTAAAACGAGTATATGACAACGATTATTTGATTTTCACGAATAATATTTCCACATTGTTCAATCTGCCGAGAATGTCGCATCAATCTGCATCATCTCTAAGAACTCTAATCGATACTGTTTCGTCGATTTACGGATCGTTACTCTCGATCGGAGATGATACAAAAATTTCGAATGCAATGCTCATTCATCTCGTTTTAAACAGAGTCGACACAGTGACGAAACAAAAGTGGGATGAACAGCTTACTTATGAGAAGTTGCCGCTTTGGTCCGACTCTGAGAAAGTCTTGAATCGTCGATACCAGCATCTGTCTGCTGAAAAATCGACCAAGCCAAGGCAAGACAAAGTCGTGCCAAGCAATCAACATAATCGCAGTTCATTTGCTTGTTCTTGCACTTCCACCAACAGTAGAACTCAGCAAACTTGTAGCTAGTCGAGTGTGCAGCCGCTCACATCATACATTATTGCATCGATACACAGTGTCGGCTAATCTCGCGTTGCCACCACCCCAAGATAGTCCTACTCCTCCATCAAATCTGAATCAACCTTCCACGTCACATGTTTTGCATGCGACAGCGTTGGACAGGTTAATTCTGGCTACGTCGATCGTAAGCGTCCGAACTAAGAGCGGTGAACACATTCTGGCCAGAGCTCTGCTCGACTCTGGATCGCAAACAAATTTCATTACCGAGGACCTCGCTAATCGCTTACAGATCCGTAGAGAGGAGTCCTGTATTAACTTGCTTGGAATTGGTGAATCTAATTCTCAAGTAAAGGATAAAATACACACAATGGTGAAGTCGCGAATAAATGGTAGTGAGTTCTCCTTTGATTTTTGGATCCTGAAATCAATTTCAGGTTATCACCCTGACCAGTCAGTGAATGTGACTGACTGGCGAATCCCAGAGAACCTACCACTGGCAGACCCTTATTTCTACAAGCCACAAAGAATAGATATGTTAATTGGAGCCGAATCGTTCTTTGAATTATTAGCTGTTGGTCAAATTAAACAAGGTCCTGACTTTCCAACTCTTCAGAAAACCCTTCTTGGTTGGGTTGTGTCGGGAAAATATGTTTCCAGGAGTTCTGCTCCTCAAATTACAAACAGTTTGAGTTGCAGTGAAGAGTTGCTAGTATCCATCGATAGGACCTTGAAAAAGTTTTGGTCACTGGAAGAAATGCCATCTACCAAGAAAATTGCCACACCTGAGCACAAGCTATGTGAAGAATACTATCTTAAGACGACTCAGGTACTATCATCAGGTCGGTTCGAAGTAAGGCTCCCGTTTAAATCAGATCCAAATTGTTTAGGCAGCTCCTTTGAGGTTGTGAAACGGCGGTTTTTGTCGCTTGAAAGACGATTGCATCGTGACCCTGAGTTGAAGAAAATGTACTTGGAATTCATGGAAGAGTACCTCTCCTGAGGTCATATGTCTCCTACTGACGTGTTCGATGCTCCGCCCAAGACGTCCTCACAGGTGGCCTTAAATGATATTCTGATGGTGGGACCTACCATTCAAGAGGAATTATACACTGCTCCGTTTCCGTCTGCACAGGTTTGCCCTGACTGCTGATGTTAAAAAGATGTATCGCCAAGTGATGGTGAACGAAGCGGATCGGCAGTTTCAGCTCATAGTGTGGAGAAGAGACCCTTCTGAATCCTTGAGATTATACAAGCTCAACACTGTAACCTATGGGACTGGACCAGCCCCATTCTTAGCTATCCGGTGTTTGAAAAGGTTGAGTGAGCCTGCGAAGCTCTCATTCCCTGGAGCTGCTAACGTTATTGGGTCCGACTTTTACGTCGATGACTTGTTGACTGGTGCTGCATGCGTAGAGGAGCTAAGGGCAATTAAGTCCGAAGTGTCTCAGGTTCTTCAGACCGCAGGGTTTGAGTTGACTAAGTGGTTTTCAAACTCACCCGAGATCACCGCATCTGAGAGCACAGCCAAACCCAAAACAATCTCGGATTCAGAGTCGACAAAGGCGTTAGGAATCTCATGGTTACCTACTGACGATGCCTTTAAGTTCAAAATGGACAATTCAGCTATCGGTCTCCGAGCGATATTATCCCATTGGCTTGTTAAGTCCTATCCTCATAAAAGGCAAGATCCTATTGCAGGAGCTTTGGCTTAACAAACTAGATTGGGATGAGTCGATCCCGATGCATTTGGAAACAGCGTGGAATATGTTGTGACTTCGAAATCCAAAGTAGCGCCGCTCAAGACCAAAACGCTCCCAAGGCTTGAGTTATGTGCCGCTCACCTTCTCGCAGATCTCTGTCACAGAATCAAGCCCCTATTAAACGTTCCCATTGAACGAGTCTTTTATTGGTCGGATTCAGAGGTAACTCTTCATTGGATCCGGTCTCATCCATCGTCGTTGTCGACTTTCGTTTCAAATAGAGTGGCTGAGATTCAAGAGTGGTCAGATGATGCTACGTGGCGGCATGTACCCACGAAACAGAACCCAGCAGATATTGTCTCAAGAGGTTGTGACGTCGACGAAATCGTTCAGTCAATTTGGTTCGAAGGACCATCATTTCTGAAAGAGGAGGAAGAAAACTGGCCCAAGAACGCTCATTTCGAACACTCCGATGATCTTCAGCTGGAAAAGAGGAAGACTGCGGTCGGGCTAACCGCGGCTGTGCGAAGTTCGGAGCTGTTAGATGTCATTGAGGGATTCTCGTGACACCTCAAACTGCTTAGAGTGTTCGTGTATGTGTTCCGCTTTATAAGAAAATGTAAAGACCCAAGCTTAAATTTCGAAAAAACTACCTCACCGACCGAATACAATGAAGGCTTTGATAAAATTGTCGAAATCGTCCAGCATCACGAGTATCAAGGAGAAATCGAAAAGGTTAGGAAAGGATCTACAATTGGTCCTAGTCTTCAGCGGTTGAACCCATTCATCCATGAAGACACACGGACTTGGTGCAACTTTTCGTTGTTGCGAGTGGGGGGGGCGACTAGCCAAAGCTCCTATATCATACGATGCCAAGTTTCCTCTGCTTTTGACTAAGCGCTCGCAATTCGTGCGAACCTATATTCGTCATCTGCACCATTCGAACTTCGTCGGAGCGAGCCGCCATCTCAGCGCTCTGCGAATCAGACTCAAGGAGCAGGGAGACACAATTCGCGACTTCGCGTCAAAAAACGGATGCGAATTTGCGTTCATACCGCCGCGAGCTCCTCACATGGGAGGGCTTCTCTCTTTCCTTTTTCGTCGGTACGTGCACGCGGGCATTGATTTTTTTTAAACGCGAATTCAGATCAAGAAATAAACTAAAATGGCTTTTGGTGATGTAAAGACCCCACAGGGACTAAAGGAGTTGAACAACTTCCTGGCCAACAGCAGCTACATCAGCGGATACCCGATTTGTCTGTGTTCGATTCCCTGGGCAAGGCTCCAGCTGGAGACCGCTGGTACCGCCACATTGCCTCCTTCGAGGCCGGAGAGCGCTCCGCTTGGACAGGCGCTCCCCTGCCTCAGTTGGCTGGTGGCAAACCCACAGTGGCTGCTCCGGCCATGCCAGCTGCTGACGACGATGACGATGTCGATCTATTCGGCTCCCACGACGAGGAGGACGACGCTGAGGCCGAGCGTATCAAGCAGGAGCGTGTTGCTGCCTACACCGCCAAGAAATCGAAGAAACCCGCCCTTATTGCCAAGTCGTCGGTGCTGCTCGATGTCAAGCCATGGGATGATGAGACCGACATGAAGGATATGGAGAATAATGTTCGCACCATCGAAATGGACGGTCTGCTGTGGGGCGCATCCAAATTGATGCCCGTCGGCTATGGCATCCAAAAGCTGCAGATCATGTGCGTCATTGAGGACGAGAAGGTGTCCATCCATCTTCTGCAGGAGAAGATTGAAGAGTTCGAGGACTTTGTGCAGTCCGTCGATATTGCTGCCTTTAACAAGATCTAAACTGAGATTCTTACAATTTTGAATAAATCCAAAAGCGAAGCAACTATGGGAGGCAGGTGTAAAAACTGCCAAGAGCCTACTCCTACGGGCGGTAGGCAGCGCGCTCCTAACCGCCGAAGCGCTCGCCACAGTCCTCGTCGGCATCGAGGCCATAATGAACTCGAGGCCGCTGGGAGCCATCAGCCAAGATCCAAGCGACGGCGAGGCCCTAACACCCGGGCACCTGCTGACAGGCGGGTCGCTCATCGCCCCCCCCAGCACTGCGGACTCCGGACCGGGAGAGTCTCAGTTGCTTGCGGCGATGGCGACTTGTCTCGTCAGTCAGGCAAGCGTTTTGGCAGCGATGGTCCCGCGAATATGTCCTGGGGCTGCAAATTCGGGGCAAATGGCACCAGCAGCAACCGAACCTCGAGGAAGGAGACCTCGTCATCGTGGCCGAGGACAATCTGCCGCCTCAGGTGTGGCTCGTGGGGAGGGTCATCGCCACGCACGCAGGAAAGGACGGCATGGTCAGGGTCGTCGAAATAAAGACTAGCACTGGAGCGGTTTTTCGGCGGGCCATACACAAATTGGCGCCGCTCCCAATGTGTTGAAGCCGATGCAGGCGTTCAACGGGGCCGGTGTTGCGTGACCTTCCATCCATGGCGGCGATTATTAGTTATTGATCTTAATTATGAAGTCTAGTGTAAGTTAGGCTAGGGCAAAGCGGGAGCGCAATAAAAGCTCGCTCTCTCGCTCTTGGCGAATTCGCCCCGCTTTGCCACCGTAGGTTAGCTAGAGTAAGAGATTTTGAATTGTGAAGAAAATATAGTTGTTCGCTAACATTGAAATAGATCGAGCGTATCCATTTTCGCCCCGCCGAATAAATAATTAAATTACAGCCAAGGTTTTCGGTTAATTCAGAATTTTTCATTTTTCATTTCATCATTCAGAATTCTAATTTTTCAGAGTTGAAGAATTTACGTGGTTTCGTAGGCAACCATATTCCAATTTTCAAGATGTGCCTCATCCGTCTCGCACAACCACGTCAACCGCGCCACACATCATGTCTGAACACTGCTAGTTCAGCACTTGTGCCTTCGGCTTGACCTTTCTCTCAGTATATCATACTCTACTGCGTAAACCCATTCATTTGACTATACACGATATCTATTCAGTCTCTAGGCTCTTGTCGCATCCTCCAGTGCCACGATTTCAGTAGATCCAAGGTCCATCAGACACAATATCACCCAATTCAGGCATGAAAATTGTTGTTTGGAACCAGCCCCTGTGTTTGACGTTCCCCACACCTCTCTTAGCTGGGAGAGAAAGACCCAGGACTCATGTATCTTTCACCACTGTCGCTTTCCTCATTACTATCATCACTTTGCTGATCTAGTAACTTTCGCAGACTCTCGCGCCAATACTTATACGTTCGTTTATTGGTCAATGACTTTAACAGGTAACGATCACCTTCAAGCAACTCAGCAACCACCAAAGGTCCCCTTAACTTAGGATCCAATTTGGTCTGATGCCGTTCTTCACTCCTAAGCAAGATATAATCCCCAACCCTGTGTTTTACAATCTCGCCCTTATTCTTGTCAACTCGTTTCTTGTCGATTTCGCATTACTCTCAATATTTTCTTTGGGCTGTTTTCTCGCTTGCTTACAATCTATCTTCGTCTCATCATTTACAGGCAGTAAACCCGTTGGTCTAGTTTCTTTTCCAATTAATAGCTCTAAAGGGCTGAATTTCGTTACCATTTTTTTTGTGCAATTCATGGCTAACTGTACCTCTCTTAATGCATCCTGCCAGGATCGTTCGCCTGTCTCTACGGCTGTCAGCATACCTTTCATCGTGCTCATGACTCGCTCAAACTGATCATTGGCCCCACTTGCACCTGTCGCTATAAAATGTAAATCTATTTTATGCATTGAACAGAACTCTCGAAATCGTGCACAGGCAAAACTTCTACTTTGATCTGCAATAATACAACTATGTACCCAAACAAGAGATATTGTTGATTTCACAACCTTAATACAGTTCTGCGCATCTAAATTCAAGGTATGATACAGGTAAACAAACTTAGTGAAAGCATCAATTTGCACTATGACATATTCCTTGGTATCATTTTTACCACTCAGCTTGTCACTTATGTCAATATGCACAGTATGCCATGGTATTTAAAACTTCGGTAGTGGGTGAAATTCCATTTGAACTTTGCCTGATGGAGGCTTTGACAGTTTGCATGTGATGCAATTCTCTACGAATTTTCGTACATACTTATACATACATATGTTCAAACTAATATTGTTCATAAACCTTATCCAACGTATTTTGCCATCCCAAATGTATTATCGCTTCATGCACATAATTTACCACGGACCAACTGAAGGCTCTCGGGATTGCAGGTAAACAGCGTGTTTTGCAATTTCTCTGGATATTCCGATATAGAATTCCTGATCTTAGCTCATATGTCATTGGCAATCTGCATCTCCCCACCATTAAGCTCTGCTATGATTTCCCTCAAGCACGACTCACGCTGCTGCTCAGCTACGAGCCAGTTATCTGTTACTTCAGTAAAGTCGATGTGAGCCGCGGATACCTTGCATAAGCAGGGTTAATCATCTTTAGGGGTATAGTCTCCACGGAGAAACTGTACTTTGAGTGTTGTAATGTAGAAGCGATTGCAGCACCACTTTAGAACTTTCCCCAAATTCGCAATGGACATCATACACCACAAAAGGAATGCGAACAACGAAGTCTCATGTCCAGCAACAATCGGATTTCGGGATAAAAAGTCCACATGTGTCATGCCCTTGCGGTACTCCACAAATAAGGCAAACGACCACCAACGGTGTACTCTTGGCGTTAGTTCTACTTTAGTACGACTTGCTTTTAACGAATTACAATCCGTAAAGATTACCGTGCAGGTAACTTCTAAAATCTTTTTTAGCGTTGTACACAGCCAAGGTCTCCAGTTCGTATGAATGATATTTCGATTCTGAAGCCGATGTGTACTTGTTATAATATTCGACCACTCTAGGCTTACTGTCAATTTTGTACATGAGTATGGCACCATAGCCGTCTGCACTTGCATCCATATTCAGTTCAATGGGATATTGTGGATCAAAAATAATTAATACCGGATCATGAGATAGCACTGAGATAATCTTCTGTCGTATTTCTTCGTGCTCGACCTTCCAGACAAAACTGTTAATCTTGGAAGTCAAATGATATAAAGGGTTTATCCGCTCAGAAAACTGTGGGACAAACTTGCGAAAGTAGTACACCAGGTTCAGGTAAATCAGATAATGCTTGTATTTTTCAAGATTTGGTTCAATACTACCGTTTTTGACCAAGTATCTAAGATATTCCATTTCAGTTTTGAGAAATGCGTACTTTTTAATGTTAAAATGCTTCAAATGTTTCCTCCTTCGACCTCGTGCCTATCACCACGTCATCAAGTCACCCAGGGCTCGGGCTGTGGCTCGCTGAAAAATCGAAGAGGCATTTTTCAGTCCAAATGACATAGCAAGGATGTCATACTGGACTTCGGGGGTTACAAAGGCGGTTCGGTCTATCGATCCTGGATCTATTGGAATTTGATTCTTTGTCTTTTTCTTTTAATTCTTTGTCATCCACGCCAAGCCGATATGGCCGCCTCTGGACAGTCTGTCTTATTAACTAACTACTTAACTACTAAAATAATTTCTAATTTCCCCGTCGCAAATCGTCTACTCGGCAAACCAACAATGAAATTTTCAAAATATAGATTACTAGTATTATCGTCCAACAGCTTCGAATGGCTCGAAGGACTCTCAGGCCCAGACGGGGCCATAAGCATCTTCACGGATGGCTCGAGGCTGGACGGTAGGGTCGGAGGAGGCATCTACTCTGAACAGCTAAACATAAGGCACTCTTTCAGGCTTCCAGATCACTGTAGCGTATTCCAAGCGGAAGTTACAGTAATCAGGGAGGCTCTGTACTGCCTAACGGGCACCGCCACGGCAACCCAGAAAAACATCTATTGTGACAGCCAAGCTGCAATCAAATCACCTAATGCGATTTCGTCGAACTCGGGCACAGTGGCAAACTGCCGCAAATCTCTGCGGCACAGTGGCAAACTGCCGCAAATCTCTGCGGCACAGTGGCAAACTGCCGCAAATCTCTGCGGCATCTCTTTTATAAGAGCATCTGGCTGGGACAACTACTGACATGAAGTCTCACTTTGCAGGAGGGGAATGATTCCAAGCGGTTTCACAATGGGCCGAAACCGGGCTAAGTGTGGCGGGCTCCGAGCGAGCCTGACACCTCCCCTACCTAACCTAATGCCCAATGCTACCTACCTATCTTGATGCAGGATACAATTTTCACAGGGCGCAAAACAGTTTTACAGCTTCGAAAACAGTAAGCTAGAACGTCCATCCTCGCTATCATTTCGTAATACGTCGGCAAATAATGATCAGGCAATTGCCGATCTTTTTGCCCAATTTTTCCAAACCACCTATTCTGAGGAAAGATACCCTGGTCATCAGTACCCATACGGCTTAACGAGGACAAACGGCACTTTCAGTCCCTTGTTAAATGAATGTTCACTACTTTATGATCTTCGACACCGGGTCCAGACGGGGTCCCAGGTTGTGTACTCAGGTACTGCGCCGAGGCTCTATGTGGACCCTTGCTGGCTTCCCCCCGATCTGGAAGGAAGTCTGACGCAAAAAATTATAGCGGTATATCACAGTTATCCGCTATTCCCAAAATATTTGAGAAGGTTTTAACTTCGCACTTGCAACATCTCCGCAAGTCACTTATATCTCCAACTCAGTATGGACTTATAATGCGGCGATCAACCACCACGAGCTTGTTAGAACTTTCATTATTAAAGGCTTTCAAGGTAACTAACAGACGGATGGTTTTTACACCGACTTTAGTAACGCATTTGACTCTGTATACCATTCTCTTCTAGCACATAAACTTGACCTTCTAAGGTATCCGTCCAACCTCCTGAGATGGATTTCTAGCTATCTTTGTTCCAGATCTCAAAGATTCCTCTTCAAAAACTCCATCTCTTCACCAGTAAAAGTTTCTTCGGCAGTACCTCAGGGCAGCCATCCCTAGATGGCTTACACATACACTTCACAAACTTTATTAATGACTTGCCGTCGGTATTAACATACTCTCGAGTACCTATGCATGCGGATTTGTGCGGTTAAACTTTGTGTCCAGTATAAGGACATTTAATTTCATTCTCGCTTGCAATCCGATCTGAACTTTCAGTCATGGTGTTGCCAACTTGTTACACCTTAATGCCTCGAAATGCAAAGATATGACATTTCACCGTTTTACACCCTTGTCGGCTAACTACACCCTATGTGGTGGTTCTCTTGAGAGAATTATCCTAGGGGAATGATCTTGGTGTTTTATTAGTTTTCGAACACATTTCTACCATGGTAAATAAGGCCATGGGCGTGCTTGGGTTTATAAAGACTTGGTCAAAGGAATTTGACGACCCCTATATAACAAAGACTCTCTATATCTCGCTTGTTCGTCCAATCTTAGAATACGGCTCCTATGTATGGTGCCCTTAGTACAAACTACACCAGGACCGTATAGAATCAATACAGAAAAACTTCTTACTCTTTGCTCTGCGGCCTTAACTGGGATTCGGGTGTGAGACTCCCATCTTATTCTAGTAGACTGCTATTAGTAAACCTCCCATCCTTAGTTAACCGTAGAAAAATGCTTGGTGTGATTTTAATGCACAACTTGATCAGGGGTGACATAGACAGCCCTGATGTGCTGAGCCGCATAAATTTCACGATTCCTATTAGACTTAATAGAAATTTTATACCGTTGTTCCTTCCACTTTGTGGATCGAATTATTCCTTGCATGAACCGTTTAGGGTCTTATGCTCAGATTATAGTTCCCTCTACTATATTCTATCCACCACTAATTCTTTTCCTCTTATTAAATTACTAATCCTTACTCACCTTTCTAGTAATTAGTAATTGTAGTGGTATTGTATTTTGAATGCATGCCCAGTTCTCTCAGTTACTTTAATGCTAATTGTCCTCGAATATTAGTCTAACATCTATCTTTCCTGCATGTTCGCGTTCGAACGTTCGAACGTTCGCGTTCGTGGGATCCTCGCGTAACAGCCTTCTGCTGGTGTCACACGGGCCATTTGACGATGCTGTAATTGCATCGCCTCTTGTAAGATGCAGTCATTTCATGTCCACGTCCAAGAAATGATAGGGGCCGAGGGACAGGGGGCTCTTCTTCTTCTTGTATTTTTCTTAAGCCTCGAGCGCAGTGAGTCTCGGTGTTGTCTCTCTCTTCAAAATCCATAAGTAAACTGCCGAGCACATTCTCCGCCTCGGGTCTCACCCTCTCTTAACTCTCGCATTGCCCGACACAGCATTGCCATATTCAATTGCTCTTCTTCAGCAATTCCTTTTGATGTCGCTCTCTCAAATACAACAACTCTCTCTATATATTTTCTCCTTCATTCTCATGCATCTCATAAACTAATGCGGCATCTTAAGTAAATGTGGCTAATGTATAACGAAATATTTTTAGATGACCCGGTGATCTTTTTTCCGCCTTAGAGGCAATATATAAAATGATTTCTGATTTTATCATGTTCATTTATTTATTTTAACGATTCTTTAGGCTTTATTTTTTTTTCACTTAAGCACCTTGTGATACACAAAATCCTCTAGCTGAACCCTCCATGAGGGCAAGGGTAATGCACTGTCGCTTGCTCTGTCCGGGGTAATGCAGTGTCTAGCTAAGGCAATGGTCCGGCGTCTTCCCGATTTAAAGTCGGGGGAACCGAACCAGGGCCATGGGTAGAGGTGCCTGGCGGTCAGGCCTAAAACGCTAGGGGGTGGTTCCCCGAAAAATATTAACCGGTATGGACCCTCGGGCCGGGGGATGGGAAGCGTGACTGCTACCACCGGCAATCCTCTCTGCGTGTCGCCAGCGGTCACACCACGGACTTAGCGGAGGCAGGCCAAATTGAGCCGCACGGATGCCGTAGTCGAAACAGACACGGATCTGGAGAGCGTGCTCTCTCTAAGCAGGAAATAGGAAGAGAGCCATTTCCGCTCGCCGGAAACAGGCACCAGCTCCCTGATTAGGGAAGGGCCGAAACGCTCCAAAGAGGGGATGAAGGCCAAAGCGCAGCGTAAAGGCCCTCAACATCAAAAGCTGCAAAAGCTGCAAGGTAAAGCAGACATCTCCCATGAGGAGAAAGTCAAGCTAGCCTGGGCCGAGTAGCGAGTAGAGGGGGGCCGGCTGTACTACGCTTAGATGCCACAAATGAGGGCGTCGAATGGCGAATTTGCCAATAAGGTGGAGTAGATTATGGCCACAAAGAGGCAACGCTCGACTGAGAGTGCCATTAAGGACACTCCTGCGAGCAAGCTGCAACGCGGGCCCAAGAGTGCAGCCCCTCCACCGAAAGATGACCGCGGAACAGTGGCCAAGCTGGAGGTTGTGGATCGGGAGCCTGTCCCGTCCATGCCTAAGCCGAAGGTACTCTTCCCCATCACTCCCCGAGACTCAGGTCTCGAGTCCATCATGGAGGCCGCCCAGGGTCTTGCGCTCGAAGAAGCAGAGGAAGAAGAGGAGGACGGTGACCTGACGTAAGGTGCAAAGGAGCTAGCCACCCATGCTGAGTGTGCTGCAGCTCAACTTGCATAAAAGCAAGGTAGCGTCGGCGGAGCTCCTCATCGCCCTGGAGCAAGGGCTCGCCGACATATCTCTAGTCCAGGAGCCCTGGATTGTGATGACCAAACGGTTGTGATGCTGGAAAGTGAGGAAAAGCGCCGTCTGGTAGCTTCCTGCTATATGAAAGACCCGCACGACCCGACGAACTCAGGAGTCTGGTGACAGAAGCCGGCACCAAAAACCATCAACTCGTCATCGGGACGGACGCCAATGCCCACCACAATGTGTGGGGAAGCACCGACATCAATGACAGAGGTGAGTCACTCTTAGACTTTATACTAGCAACTAATCTATATATAGCAAACGTCGGGGAGGAGCACACCTTCGTAGGTCCGACCTCATCCAACGATAGACTGTTTCGAAGGTAACAGTCTATAGAAATCCCCGGAATACAAACTGGGAAAAGTTTAAAAAGACATCTACTTCGAAGCTCGCGTGTCCGGGCTCAGTGAAATCCGCGGAGGACATAGAGAAGTCTCTAGAGACCCTATCCAACGCGTTACTGGACGCCTACCACACATCGTGCAAACCCTCGAGGACGAAGAAGAGGTCCAAGCCACTCTGGTGGAGCCGGGATCTCTCTCTTCAAAGGGACAACCTCAAGGAATTCTTTAAGATCGCCAAACAAGCGAACGAAGGGATCGTCTATGAGGAATACAGAATCCTACTCAGGAGCTACAAGAAGGAAATACGTAAAGCACAACGGAACTCGTGGAGGACCTTCTGCTCCAATATCGAGAAAGTACCAGACACCGCTTCGGAAGCTGCTCTCTAAGCAGCCTACCATACAAAACCAATTAAAGCAAGACGACGGACAGTGGACAGAGGGCAGTGATGAAGCCCTAACAGCACTAATGGTGGAGCATTTCCCTGGCTGCACCGAGGTCGCTGATGCCAAAAAGTACCAGGACCTAGCAACCGAGGAACAACACCCCCCAACAGATCTGTTAACCACTAAGCGAATCCACTGGGCAATAGACTCCTTTGCGGGCACAAAAGCACCAGGACTTGACGGGATATTCCCAGCTATGATGCAGGTGACCAAAGAGGCGATTACCCCATGGCTTTTCGCAATATTCACAGCGTGTCTAAGTGCAGGTTACACCCCTCTCCAATGGAGAACCTCGAGAGTTGTCTTCCTCCTAAAGTCAGGAAAGTGCAGCCATGCGAGTCCCAAGGACTATTGACCGATAAGCCTTACCTCCTTTATATTAAAAACACTAGAAAAGCTGCTGGACTTATACATCAAGAATGAGGTAGGAGGACTGATGTGAACCAACCAGCATGCCTATACCAAAGGGAAATTGGTGGAGACTGCACTACACTCGGTAGTAGCTACCCTTGAGAAAGCCCTTCACAATAAAAAGTATGCACTGGGAGTATTTGTGGACATCTCTGGAGCATTTAACAACGTGGCTACGAAAGCAATAACAAATCGCCTGGTAGCGACTAACATTGTATCTGACTCTCGGCTTAGAAATAAGCGGACTGATCATGAGAGAATGCTTGTGTGAAGAGAGATTCGTGCTGAGTACCGTTCAGAGGCTGAACGCATGCACAGAAATCACAACAACAGTAACATTCACTAGTGCTACCAGCAACACCACCTACACCATGGCTACTGCTACAATAAGCAGTATCTGCCCTGCACTAAGAACTGATAGGACCCCAGAACCCACCATATCGATATGCCCAGAGGCAAAAACAATCAGCGCTGCTGCCGAACGATTGCTGGATGCCCAAAAACGGAGATCGGGCAAAAGAAAAAACAATCAGACTTTGTCACCCACTTGTAACCCAAAACGAGGGAGCGGCGGCCGGGATCTGCGCTCGCCCTCCACTACAAGCAAACAGGCAAACTGCAACAACAGATTTGCCACTCTTGACACGGACATCCCAAGTGATAGTGAGGATGAGGAAGTTCGGATGATTGTAGATGCAGACGCTAAAAATGACCAACTTCATGACGCAGTTAATACAGACCAGGGTCTGCAAGGAGAAACAGCGAGCTCTGGTAATCAGCTTAAGGGCCCTCAAAACCACCACAAACAGTCAACATTAGCAACTTAAATGACCTATTTGATCTCATAAGGGAAGTTGTAAATCTGAATAACATTGTCAGCAAAGCTAACCAAGGGGAAACGGTCAGAATCCTCCCAAAAGACAGTGATACCTATAGAGCAATTGTGGATTGTTTGGATGCCATAGGAATAGAATTCCACACATACCAAATGCAGACTGAAAAGCCAAATAGAATTTTAGTAAGAGACCTACATCATAGCACCCTAAACAATGACATTACCGCCGAGTTAAAAATGTTGGGCTTCGAGGTCCTTCATATCCATAATCCAAGCTCAAAGACTAACAAGGACGAAAAACTTAATATTTTCTTCATTAATATTAAGCCTTGTGTTAAAATTAACGAAATTTACCAAGTCAGGACCCTTTGCCGTCAAAAAATAAGGATTGAAAAGATGAGAAAATCTACAGAGATTGCACAATGTCGTCGATGCCAGGGTTATGGCCACACAGCTAAATACTGCCGCCGACATCCCAATTGTGCCAGATGTGGTGAAAATCACCAAACCTCACAATGCACTCGTCCCTTAGACGCACAGCCAACCTGCATTCACTGCTCTGGAAGCCATATTGCCAGTTACAAAGGATGTCAATGGTACCAGGAGTTTCTACGCCGATCAATGGGATCTGCAAAGAAGGCAATTAATACAAACCGGACGAGTCATGTCCCCTTAAACAACCAAGTGGCATATGCTTACTCTGCCACACTCCCTGGAGATCGGCAAAAGTTTCCTACCTTGCAGTCTAGCCACAAAAAAGGGGCTAATAGACCAATAATACAGCAACACCAGCGAAATATTGTCCAGCATCAACCTTTGCCAGGAACCAGAAGTAATACAGGAGCCTCCTATGCAGCCGTAGCAAAAGGTAATTCAAATGCAATACCTCGCAAAGATGGACCTGCACAGCGTCGTTTTCATCAGATATCTCAGCAACAAGGATTGAGTAATCAGCAACAAAATTCATATGAAGTTCATGCGCTGCTGCAACACCAGCAGGCACAATTTCAGCAATGGCAACAACAGCTCCAACAGCAGCAACAGCAGCAGTTTCTTACGTGGCTACAGCAACAGCAGCAGCATAATAGTCAAGCCAATCAACGCCTTGAAAAACTTGAAAAATAGTTTTTGAATTGGCCAACACGATTAAGCAATGGGCTGGATCTAATCGGCAGTTCCAGAACAACGTTTCAGCCTCTCAATGAATCCACTAAAGGTTCTCATCTGGAATGCTAACGGCATTTCAGGGAAAGTAAATGAAGTTGAGCACTTCGCGCACAACAACAGCGTTGACATTCTTCTTTTGACGGAGATCAGGATTAAAAGAGGGGTAGCTGTAAAAATCCATGGATATTCCTTCTATCCAGCCTTCAAGCCATCGCGGAATAATAATAGCGTTGGTGGAGTGGCGGTTTTAGTGAGGACCTCGCTTCGCCATTTTCCACAAAGGGTCATTGAGACACGCAGCATGCAAATGTCAGCAGTAAAAGTAGCCACAGGACTGGGCGATGTTGAGTTCAGCGCCTTTTACTGCCCTCCCAGTGTCAGGATTGAGGAAAGACATTCGTTCGACGCACTCCGTGCTTGCGGGCAAAGGTATTTGGTTGGTGGTGACTGGAATGCCCGACACTGGCTGTGGGGGGACACTTACAATTCCCCTAGGGGGCGAGAGCTAGCGGAAGCCATATCTGCCACTGGCGCGAAGATCCTTGCAACTGGATCACCAACCAGGTATCCATATGTACTCAATCACACGCCGTCCTGCATAGACTTCGCAGTGCATCATGGTATTCCGGATTCAAGAGCAACAATAAGTCAGAGCTGGGATCTGGACTCCGACCATCTGGCCCTAGTCATCAGCATTGACACAGATGGCATTATAGAAAATCCAAGCCCTCGTCTATTCACCAAGCACACTGATCTGCTCGCCTTTAGGCAACATTTGGAGAGGTCGATCCAACCGAACTCTGAGGAAGACATCGAGATGGCTGTGGATAACATCACAGAGAGTATATACATGGCCGCAGCTGCCTCAACGCCTTCGCATCAACCGACAAGCGCCGCCTATGGAATAGTTCTTACAAGAGAGGCCAGACAGCTTTTGTCACAAAAAAGGAGACTTCGAAGACGCGCAATCCGATCTCAAGACCCATGTCACCGAATTCTATGGAACCGGGCTGCCAAGCAACTTCGAAACACACTAAGAGAACTTCGAAGCAACTTCTTTGAACAAAAGCTAGCTTCCATGGATTACACCGTGGATGCTGGATATTCGCTTTGGAAGACCACTAAATCTCTTACGAGACAACCGTTAAGGCAGGTTCCTATCCGGTGTCCCAACGGCGATCTTACCAGAAACGAAGAAGAGCAGGCCAATTCGTTTGCACATCATTTAGAGGACAGGTTCACCCATTACCAATTCGCCACGGAGGCACAGTTCAGAGAGACCCGAGATAGTCCGCAAGCACCTCTACAAATGGCCTTACCCATTAAACTAGTCAGGGTTGAGGAGATTGTAGAAGTCATCAAGTCCCTACCGAGAAAGAAGGCTCCTGGCATTGACAGAGTGTGCAATTCCACACTGAAGGCAGTACCTACACGGGCGATACTCTACATAGCGCTCATTTTTAACGCCATGTTAAGGGTGCAGTTTTTCCCTAAGCAGTGGAAGATAGCAACAATCCTGATGATCCATAAGCCTGGAAAACCGGAGGAAAACCCTGAGTCGTATCGGCCAATAAGTCTCTTGTCTTCCTTATCTCAGGTCTGGGAAAGGCTTCTTGCCAATCGTCTTGGTGGCATCATCAAAGAATGCCGTATCTTGCCGGATCATCAGTTTGGCTTTCGGGAGGGACACGGCACAGTGGAGCAAGTCCATAGATTGGCAAGGCACATCCTACAGGCCTTCGATAAGCTAGAATACTGCAATGCAGTCTTCATTGATATGCAGCAAGCATTCGATAGAGTTTGGCATATCGGCCTACTGAGCAAAATTAAAAAAACTCTTCCCAGCACCATACTACGGAGTCCTACGATCATACTTGGAAGGACGTCAGTTTATGGTCAGGTGCAAGAACACCTATTCAACCCCCTGCCAAATGAGAGCTGGAGTTCCACAAGGCAGCGTCCTTGGCCCGCTGCTCTACTTAATTTATACCGCAGATCTACCCGCCCCAAGCGAGCACCATATGGAGGTTCCCCGTAAGGCTCTACTTGCTACTTACGCGGACGATATAGCACTGCTGTACAGCTCTAAATGCATCCTTGAAGCAGCAGATGGGCTCCAGGAGTACCTACACTCTTTGGCAGCTTGGTGCAAGAGATGGAATCTAAAAGTCAATCCACTGAAGACCAGCAATCCATGCTTCACCCTGAAAGCGCTCATAGACAACACCCTACCCATAGAGTATGAAGGCGTAACTTTGGACCAACCAGAGCAAGCAAAGTATCTCGGTATCACCCTTGATAAGCGTCTTACTTTTGGACCACACTTGAAAGCTACGGCTCGTAAATGTGGCAAAGAATGCAGCAATTGCGGTGGCTGATGAACAGAAGAAGCACCATGTCACTGAGAGCCAAAAGAGCAGTTTATAATATATAAACTTTATATAGCCCCGATCTGGCTCTACGGCGTATAGATTTGGGGTATAGCTGCAAAAACGAACTACAAACGGATACAGGTCCTGCAGAATCGCGCCATGCGGCAAATAACGAACTGCCCCTGGTACGTGCGAGGCTCCACCCTACATCGGGACTTGAATCTGCGTACAGTAGAGGAGCAGATTGGAAGGCACACCAGCAGATACAGTGACAGGCTGATTAGACACCTAAGTAAACTCGCGAGACGTTTACTACCTGCCAGACCTTCGAGGCGATTGAAGAGATTGGGCTTTGCCAAAACTTTTGGCCAACTATAAGTTTCCCTCGCAATATTATAATATTAATTTTTTTTTTATTATTACTATATATTATACTATATTATATTTCTCGAAGTCCTCTTGCATTAAGCAATAGGTTTGGTCTCCTTAATATTATTTACCTTTGTTGTAAGATACGATATATGCAATGTACGGAGTCAACGCTTAATATTTGGACGTTGACATGCAATGACTGCATCTTTCAAGAGGCGATGCAGTTACTGCACAGTCAAGTGGCCCGTGTGAAACCAGCAGAAGGCTGTTACGCGTGGATCCCAGGCAAAACGCAGCCCTCCTCCCGCCCAACCGACCGAGGGGCGCTGCCGCATGACGCGCGGTGCGTAGCCGAACCGAACGCGAAAATGCAAGAAAGATAGCTATTAGACTAACATTCGAGGAAAATTAGCACTAAACTTACTAAGAAACTAAGCATGCAATCAAAATACAAATACCACTACAGTTACTAATTACTAGAAAGGTGTGTAAGGATTAGTAATTTAATAAGAGGAAGAGAATTAGTGGTGGATATAATATAGTAGAGGGAATTATAATCTGAGCATAAGACCCTAAACGGTTCATGCAAGGAATAATTCGTTCTACAAAGTGGAAGGAACAACGGTGTAAAATGTCTATTAAGTCTGATAGGAATCGTGAAATTTATGCGGCTCAGCACATCAGGGCTGACTATGTCACCCCTGATCAAGTTGTGCATAAAAATCACACCAAGCATTTTTCTACGGTTAACTAAGGATTGGAGGTTTAATAATAGCAGTCTACTAGAGTAATTAAACCAATTAAAATTAAAAAAAAAAACTCAGGGAGATACGTGAGTGGGCGGAAGAAGTAGGACTCAGTATCAACGCGGACAAGACGGACCTCATTCTCTTTACCAAGAGGTACAAGGTATGGATACGGACATAGTTCAATTGGCAGGGAAATGACCAGATCAACTGATTACATGACACCTCAAACTTGCCTCGACGTGAAAACAACCGCATCTTTGGGACCTGAAGACTGGAAAATCGGTACAGACCAAACTGAGCACCTCAATATATATATACGGACGGCTCCAAGATGGACGAAGGAGTAGGAGTGGGCCTATATTGTACAGACCCTGAGATGAGGCTGTCATATAAGCTTCCGGACCAATGCAGCATATTCCAGGCAGCATATTTTTGACATCAGCTCTATCAAGAGCCCACGATGCGGTCAACCTATTTGTCGACAGCTAAGCGGCGATAAGATCCATGAAATCGTCCGCGGTTAGTTCCAGAAGTGTCTTGGCAAGCAGGGAGGCACTAGATAATCTAAGCACGACAAAGTCACTGCGGATCTACTGGGTTCCAAGCCTCCAGGGCATCGAAAGAAACGAGACGGCGGACGTACTAGCCAATGAAGACGTCGGGCTGACGAATACGAGAAACGAGAACGTGCCTGTCTCCCTTAGAAAGCTGCAAAGCGATCTAGAAAAGCAGGCCAAATCACAAACCGAAAGTAGGTGGAGGAGCACCACCACCTGCAGAACCTCGAAAATCATGTGCAAATAACGCAACGAGAAACTCAGCCACTACCTACTGGTTAACCTTACCTACACAACATATCAGGCGCAAAAAAAAAAAACAAAGATGGTCTTCCGACCCGTGAACATGCCACATATAATTGGCCATGGGAAAAACATTGATTTTCCAGATTCAGACCATATACTTTCAAGGATTGGCCTTGTGATTTGTTAATCGTCATGGCGAATGCAAAATGGCCAAATGAGGTCAGTTGAAAACAAACATTGTATTTTTGAATGTTTGCAATAAAATGTGCGTCGGGTCAAGCAGCTTAAATATTGTAAATTATTGCCAGTGGTGCGGCCCAAAGGAAATGCATTTTGTGGTTGTCATTTAAAATGCCCCCACTGTAAAGATCATTTGCTACCGCATATGCGCATGCAGCGGAATTCTTTCGTCTCCTTATGTCGCAATCTCTCGTACTCGGCTTAACAGCGTCCCCGAGCAGCTCTAACGCTCTCGGCCTATCCTACTCTCTCGCTCGCGTCTAAGCTTGCTGCATAGGGCCCGGCAATTTGGCCCATCAGCCCTTGCATTGTCAGTCTTGAGCTAATCGTCGCAGCTATTAGATTAACATCCTCGTATCAATCGTTCGCCCAATCTTCCCCATATGTACATACGCGATAAGTTGGTTTACATATGCAAATAAATTGTGAATTATATACAACCTCTCGACTTTCATTAGCTGCAAAATTGCAACAGTTATTAAAAACGCTTAATAGCTTAACATTTGGTGACCCCGACGTGATTGTGCAACAAATAATCTATCAGTGCAATCACAAACTAATATAGCATTCAAAGATCTAAACTAATTGCCATCTCAACCAGTGTCATCGACCACATAAGTTTTCCATACATATATACACCGGCCTCCCCTGCATATTCGGTAGTGCACGTAGCTGTTGGCTTGCGCTTCTCTTTTCGGTCATCTTCCCGCAAGAAACGTTTCTATATACAGTTCGTACATAGCTGTTCGATTGCTGGGCTCGGTTTTTGTCGTGTATTGCTCGTGTTACTCTATGCGATCATCTTCCCGCTAGAGACGTTGGTCTTCCTGCTAACTCTGCTGCTACCATAGAAATTAATGCTGCTAACGAAATTCCAATGACCAGTGAGCAAAACAGGGTGTCTTTTTTGAAGCTTAAGTCAACGGAATTATGCGAGAAAATAAAAAGGTTAGCTACCGCTTGGCAGAATGAGTCGTCGGACTGTGACTACTATATGCTCGTGGTAAAGCAAGAGCAAGTCGAGAATTTGATCGGCAAATTTGAGATGTTTCACGGCGAGCTTGAGGAACTGGATCGAAGCGAAATTCACAGTGGTTTGTGTGACATTTTTGAGTCACTTGCAAGCTCGCTGAAGGCGGCGATTATGAGGGAAATGGCTAAGAGTAGCGGCCGCATGCCGTTTCATTCTACCTTGGCTGGAGGAAACACTACGGTTGAGTTTGCCGGCTCGCAATTTCTACCTCACCGTAGACAAGTACCATCCCTGCCTCCTATACAATTGCCGACGTTTAGCGGCGGGTATGCGAACTGGACGGACTTTTATTCAATGTTTGCCACCATCATCGACAGCCATCCGGACTTAACAAACATAGAAAAGCTCCAGCATTTGCGCTCATGTCTGCGGGATTCGACATTGGAGACTGTTCGGTCGCTGGAAATCTCAGATGGCAATTATGCTGTGGCATTAGATTTGTTCGAAAACAGATTCAATAATCGGCGATTGGTTTTTCAGGCACACATGAATGATATCTTGGCGCTCCAGGCTATGAAACCTGGGTTAGTGGTCATGTTTCGGGAGCTTTCAGACACGTTGAATTCTCATATGCGTTCACTCCCGGGCTTGGGCACAACTGAGCAGATCGCAGGATGCATCATCGTGCAGGAGCTTCTCCGAAAACTGGATCCAGCGAGCCAAGAGAAGTGGGAGGAACGATTCAACGACCCCGCATTCGCCAACTTAATTCCGTCGTGGGAATCTATGGCCTCGTTCTTGGAGCAGCGATGCAGATCATTGGAGACGATGGACTTTTCTATGGCAAGCTATGCGTTGAGCATAAGTAGAAAGAATAATAATTTTAGGTCCACATTGGTTACAACGAACCAAACCGTAGCACGCTGCGCGCTGTGCAACGATGGTGCTCGCGAGGTCCAGCACTGTCAGAAGTTTAAAGCGCTGTCCCCCACAAATCGCCATAAAGAAGCCAAGCGGCTTTCGTTGTGTATAAATTGTCTCAGAACAGGGCATCGATTACTTCAGTGCACCTCGAGCAACTGTCGTACCTGCGGGCGTAGACACCATACCCTCCTTCATTTTGGTAGCCCTGAAGATACCGCAGTCCAAGGGAAATCAGCGCCGTGTACTCCATCTCAGTCTGCGCTGTCTGAGTCTACGCCGTCTGAGCATACCACTGAGCCCTCTACTTCAGCGGCTACCTCGTCTGCCCTTATTGCCCAAGATCTCAGGAATGGTGTTGTTCTACTTGCCACGGCCACGGTCTTAGTCAAAAATCGTTCCGGAGTTTTAGTTCCCTGCCGAGCGTTGCTGGATTCCGGCTCCCAGTTGCATCTAATACCTTCTCGTTTCGCGAATCAACTTCAGCTTCGAAAAATGAAATCATCGATTGCAGTCTCGGGAATAGGCGACTCTAGCTTCGTCACGGATGGATTTTCGGTCAACGTTAGCCTCACTCTCGCTCATTGGATTACTCAACTCTCATCACTGCCATTTTAGCCTCTAGCATAACCGATCGACAGACAGTCTTTGAAATTGATATTCAAAACTGGAACATTCCATCGAACATACCACTAGCTGATCCGGAGTTTTATGAGCCACAGCGCGTCGATCTGCTATTTGGCGCAAGTCTGTTTTTCGAACTCCTGTGTGTTGGTCAGGTCAAGCTACTGCCAGGATTGCCTTCAATTCAGAAAACGCGCTTGGGATGGGTCGTGTCTGGAGGTTGTTCGCGCTTAAAAGGTTCCTCGTTTATGGTCTCTCACGCTCGAGCCGTAGCTGCTGAGGATAATAGTCCAGAGGATCGGCTTGAGATGCTTCTTCGGAGGTTTTGGGAGGTAGAACTTTGCATCGAACCAATAGTAAAGTCTACCAAAGAAGAGCTAGATTGTGAAGCACACTTTGTGCAGCATTTCCGTCGACTACATAAAGGCGATTATTGAGTTCGGCTGCCAGCAAAATATAATTTGGATCTCCTTGGAGAATCTTACAATCAAGCGGTTCGTAGATTCCCGACCCTTGAGAGAAAGTTTGATCGGCGCCTTGATATTAAATCTCAGTATGCAGCATTTATAAAGGAGTACCTTGATTTGGGCCATATGTCTCAGGTTCCTACCCAAGCAATCAGCAACTGCCGATATTTTTTGCCTCACCATTGCGTCATGAAGGAAGATAGTTCTACGACCAAGCTTCGCGTCGTTTTTGATGGATCCGCTTCAACCTCATCTGGATATTCCCTGAACGACGTTTTAATGGCTGATCCCGTAATCCAACCCAAACTATTTCATATTCTTGATCTGTTAGATGTATTGTTGTGTAAGAGTCTCGACCGAGGATAGCAACTTGCAGTGTATTCTGTGGAGAAACTCCAGGGAAGAAGACTTCCGTGTGTTTCAATTGGACACCGTTACTTATGGGACGAAGCCTGCCTCGTATTTATCTGTGCGAGCGATGCATCAGTTGGCAATGGACGAGCAGATGACGTTTCCAGTTGGAGCTGAAATCCTTCGCCGTGACTTCTACGTGGATGACTTGATATCTGGAGCCAGCTCTCAGGAAGAGGCTATCCGAATTCTAAAGCAAACTACTGGAATTTTGTCTAGAGGTCAGTTCAGATCGAGGAAATGGTGTTTGAACATCCCTGCTGTGCTGGATGGAGTTCCGGAAGAGGACAAGGAAATATTTTTAAAGTTCGACGATGGCAGCCATGTGACTAAAACTTTAGGACTTGCGTGGGATCCGGTTTCTGATCTACTATTATTTTCGTTCTCGGCCCTTCAATCTTCTTTGAATTCCTGCAGGCGCTCTGTTTTGTCATCCATAGCGCGATTCTACGATCCTCTCGGACTAGCTGGTCCCGTAATTACTAAATCCAAAATCTTTCTCCAGCGTTTGTGCCAAGAGAAGTTGTCCTGGGATGAAAGCCTTCCAGTCGCACTGAACACCGAGTGGCAGGAAATATGCACCGGGTTTGGTCAGATTCGTCGACTTGAATTTCCTCGGCTTGTGCTCCTTCCAGACTCTACGCTGGAAATTCACGGATTTTGCGATGCCAGCATCGAGGCTTATGGTGCATGCATTTATGTGGTGTCCAAGGGTCAGCATTCCAGCAGTCACTTACTTTGTGCCAAATCTCGTGTGGCTCCTTTGAAGACACTTACAGTACCAAAGTTGTAGCTTTGTGGAGCGGAGTTGCTGGCTAGGCTCATATCTGAGATAGCTGGAATGAATGTATTCAAGGGAAGGTGTTACTGTTGGTGTGATTCTGCCGTTGCGCTCTCTTGGATTCGGGACGAGCCGTCAAGATTTAATATTTTTGTTGCAAATAGAGTGTCAACGATTCAGGAAATGACCGAAAAATTGGAATGGCGCTATGTTCCCACAGCTTTAAACCCAGCCGACATTCTGTCTCGAGGGGCTCATCCGACTGAGCTGAATGAGTCACCTCTTTGGGCTCATGGTCCTCCATTTCTTTGCGGCTCCTCAGATGACTGGCCACCCACTGTGCTACCTGATAAGCCAGCCCTTGAACTTCGTCGGAAGGCTCTTCTGGTCAAATCGCCCTACATGGACATTATTGCTGATTCCAAGTATGCGAATTCATTTGCTTCTTTGCAACGCGTTTTCAGATACATTCACAAGTTTTGCAACCGAATTCGGCGCCCCGGACTCACTGTCTCAGACATTGAACATGGAACCCAGGTATTGCTACGACTAGTCCAGCGTACTCAGCTATGGGAGGACATGAAGTCACTGCGGGCAAGGGGAGCAGTCTCCTCATCGAGCTCAATCGCATCGTTATCGCCATTCATGGATCAGTTTGGACTTCTCAGGGTAGATGGTCGACTGAAAAACTCTTCGTTGGATTTTGATGGCCCATCTTCTTGCCCAGCAGCCATCCACTGACTCTTGCAATAATCTCCCATTTTCATGAGCGGAATCTGCACGCTGGTCCTCGAGCTTTGCTTGGACTAATTCGATCCCAATATTGGCCTATTGGGGGGAGGAAGACGGTAAACAAGGTAGTAAACAAGTGCTTAAGATGCTTTCGACTGAAGCCCAGGGTATTGGAGCATATTATGGCGGATCTTCCAAAGGAGCGGCTCGATGGTTCTCATGCCCTTGAGATCACAGGCGTGGACTTCTGTGGGCCGTTTTTCTACAAACCGGAGGCACGCAACAAGGCTCCAATCAAGTGCTACGTCTGCGTCTTCATTTGTTTCGCTACCAAGGCTGTTCATCTGGAGCTTAGACTTATCCACAGTTGCTTTTCTACATGGACTAAAGCGCTTCATATGTACCAGACGAAAGCCGCGGCAAATTTGGTCAGACAACGCAACCAATTTTGTCGGCGCTAAGAATGAGCTGATGGAATTAAAGCGCCTGGTCCTCAGCGATGACCATCAGAAGGCGCTGCTGGGTTTTTGCTTGGTCGAAACTATTGACTGGCATTTCTTTCCTCCGCGCTCCCCTCGTTTTGGTGGTCTATGGGAGGCTGCAGTGAAGACGGCCAAGTACCACTTCTACCGTGCGATAGGCAACTCGGTTCTTGGATTTGACGAGCTGCGGACGCTGTTGTGCCACATCACGGCAGTGATTAATTCAAGACCTTTAGTTTCGATTTCAGAGAGCCCTGCCGATCTAGATGTTCTAACTCCAGCGCATTTCTTGAATGGTCGCCCTCCTGCTTCGTTCGCTGAGCCTGACGTCACGCAGCTAAACTTCGATCGCCTGGACGGCTGGCAGCGCGTTTCGTATCTGCCGCAGCTCTTTTGGTCCCGGTGGAAGGAGGAGCACTGCGAAGCCTAGTTTAACAGTCGCAAGGATGAGAATCTTCCTCCGATGAAGTGGCCACTGGCGAGAGTGGTCGAGCTTTTGCCTGGACGAGATGGCGTTTCCCGAGTTGCTGTGCTGAAGACGTCATCTGGAATCACCAAGCGCGCCGTCAACAAGCTGTGCCTGCTGCCCCTAAAAGATGCTGGTGAAAGTCAGGCTTCCAACGGGGGGAGTATGTTGGGTCAAGCAGCTTAAATATTGTAAATTATTGCCAGTGGTGCGGCCCAAAGGAAATGCATTTTGTTGTTGTCATTTCCAATGCCCCCACTGTAAAGATCATTTGCTACCGCATATGCACATGCAGCGGAATTCTTTCGTCTCTTTATATCGCAATCTCTCGTACTCGGCTTAACAGCGGCCCCGAGCAGCTCTAAAGCTCTCGGGCTATCCTACTCTCTCGCTCGCGTCTAAGCTTGCTGCATAGGGCCCGGCAATTTGGCCCATCAGCCCTTGCATTATCAGTCTTGAGCTAATCGTCGCAGCTATTAGATTAACATCCTCGCATCAATCCATCGCCCAATCTACCCCATATGTACATACGCGATAAGTTGGTTTACTTATGCAAATAAATTGTGAATTATATACAACCTCTCGACTTTCATTAGCTGCAAAATTGCAACAGTTATTAAAAACGCTTAAAAGCTTAACAACGTGATTCGGGCGTTTCGCAATGAGCAATGAGTGCAAGTCATTTGTAGTGCGGAGTCAATTATAACAATTTAACGTGACCACTAAGGCAGCACATTCCGGCCGTTTCTTCGGAAAACTTAAATGCGAACCAATATTCGCAAGCAACGTCCATTGGCTCAATGCAAACTCTAGGAGTCAAGCAGTAATCAGTGCTGCAATTGTATCGAAACGCTGCTCGATTCAAATCAGCTCTCGATAAATCTCTTCTTTAGCGTCGAAAATTATCTACTTGTTGATTTCTGTTGTTCGCTCATCGATTTGGCATTGCGAATCGAGCCGTTTCACGGGCTGCCCCGCTTTGCTCTTATATTTGAGAAGAACGAAGCCGAGCCATACCAACGCTGACTTTTCATTCGCTATATTTCGTATCCTTCTTGAATTACGGCTTTGTCGGTAAAGCTTTGATCTTCTTTTTTCGCGGCATTTTTACAGATAAATTAAAAACAATAAAAATTACTTACACAATAAAAAAAACGAGGGGGAACGTTGTGAGTTGCTGCGTACACCGCAACTCTACATTTATACCCGATACTTTGTCAGTATGGCTCTCATCCGGCAGACGCCGCTAATATAGAACGACACGACAAAGAGTGCGTGCGAATTTGGTTACTCTAGCGTTAACAGTCTCCGAGATTTGTGAATATCCCCAGATTTTCGTCCTTTGCGGGGACGGGGGTGGGACTAAATTTTTGAAACAAACTCGTCTCGGTCCGATATCTTAGGAGTGTGGATACCAAATTTGGTTGCTCTAGCTTTAATAGTCTCTGAGATCTAGGCGCTAATGTTATACTCTAAGCAAAACCGGCTATGCAACGTGTGTGTTAGAAAGAGACAGGGCGAGAAAAAATGAAATTGTTTTCTTGATGCTGGCTATAATAATAATACGATCCAATTCAGATTCTGTAGTCTAAAAGATATGGTCATTCTCTATGATTCTGCGTTTTTGGTTTTCTCGTATATTTAAAATTGTGGATGCCACAGATTTTTGTCTTTTGTGGGGGCGGAATGGGCGGGGCGAAGTTTTGAAATATTTTTGTAGCAGTGACATATCACAGAAGTCTGGATCCAAAACATCGTTGCTCTAGCTCCTATAGTCTTTGAGCACTAGGCGCTAATAAGGACGGACGGACGGACGGACAGACAGGGCTCAATCGACTCGGCTATTGATGCTAATCAAGAATATATATACTTTATGGGGTCGGAAACGATTCCGTCTGGGCGTTACACACATCCATTTTCACTACAAATCAAATATACCCCAATACTCATTTTGAGTATCGGGTATAAAAAAGCACGTAGATTTTTTTTTTTGATTCAAAGTCACCCTTCAGTGTCCGTCTCATCTCGAACAGCTCGAAGATGTGAATCGGTGCACCCTTTTGTGCCTGAAGCACCTCCTGCCCCTGTAAAGCTCTGTATTAGTTTCGGATATAGTGGCGTTAGTGGCATTGGGGTCGTTGATCTTTTGTGCATCTTCTAGGTCCTTTTTTTTTTTTTTTTTTTGGGCTGGACATCCGTGTTGGCGATTTTTAGGCGTTCCTTCAGGTCCTTGATGGTCTCCTGGGTGCCGCTGCTCAACTGCTGTTGGTCCGCCTGAATCTTGAACAGTTCCTTCTTCAGATTTTTTTTCTTGACTAAAGTGCAGCTGCTGGTGCTGATCCAGCACCTCGGGCTGCATCTACAGCATCTCCTGGACCCAGGTATAGGCTTTGCTGGTCAGCTCTTTCTGACTGCTGATCGTTTGTTCGCTAAATATGGTCATCTTTATGTGAAGGTTGCTCGACGAGGATCGGTCTGCCTGCCGCTCGGATTTGAGCTGTTGTGAAATTTGCTGGATACGTTCCTCTAACTGGGAGGACTCTGCTCGAGATTCTTCATAATCCTTGTTGATCTTCTCTAGTGCCGCATTTTTTGTTGCTCCACCTTTCTGGAGACGAGGGCTGCTGCAGTTTTCCTTGTCTGTACATACAGCTCAGTGATCTTCTCCTCCTGCTTGCAAACTGTATGCTGCTTAGTTCCCTTTGGCAACCCTAAAGTTCGGACAGACTTTGTTCTTGATTATGCTTCTCCTGATTCGCCAATTGCCTAACCTCAAACAGCTGTTGCATCTGTTGTTTGTGCTTCTTCATCGCCTCCTCATCGAGGCGCTGCTGTAGCTGAACTTTTTGATAAGCCTTTGTTCCTGTGATGATTTCCGCTCTTGGGCCAGGATACCGGTTTTTTTTGGCTATAGCGACATCGTCTCGCCATTTGGCCCGTTTGATGGCAAATGAAGCTTCTTCCCTCGAATATTCTTTGTCATTGGGTTACTGTCGGTCGATTACCATTATTCATTTCAGCTTGTACATTATGCACTTTTGGTGCTGGACGACATATCAATAGTGATGTTTCACAGGTCAATGCCTGACTGACCGCTTCCTCATAGGTTCTTCTCGGCATCCAAACCATTGCACGCCGTGTTTCTAAATCCTTGATACCGTCTATAAAACCCTTGATTTTGCATCTCTGTAGAAAGTTGGTTGGGGCATCATTGTAAGCTATCGCGAACTCTTGAAGCGATTCCGCGTAACGATGTACCCTGCCCTTCAATTCCAAGCGATGAACTTTCCGTATGTGTTCACCTCCATATCACCTCCATGTCCACTGTCGACCTGGACCCTTGCTCATCCAAGTACTCATAATCCTCGACAATGAGGCCTGCTCTCTCCATTAGCCGTAGCTGCAGTTCGACTTTCAAGACGCTTGTCGGTAAGCCCAGCTCAGCTAATTCCTTCGTCAACTGTTCAACTTTTACCTCTCCGTATTTAACCCTTCTCAAAATCAACACTTCTGACACCAGTTGTTACGGTTCGAGAGTTCTTATTTCGAATGGAGAACGGAGACAGAGATTTGGTTTCTAGTTGGACAGGGAGACTTTATTTTCTAAAAGATTTACTTTTTGTTCCAAACAACTTCTAGCTAAAACTGGCTATTTTCAATATAATCTGACATGAAAAGAATAGTCAGTATACTATATTTCCATTCGTTAAAATACGATATTTGGCCAATGGTTCCTATGGCATCTACTATATTGCATATTGTTCTTATTTAGAATATTAAAATATATTTCAGCTCGATTTATCAATACTTGAGCCAACAATAAATAATCAACATTCAACTTTTCCGACTAATGCGCAATTACATGTACAGAGTATTAAAATATCCAATTGCCACCCTCGTCTACCCAAAATGCGGAATGCGAATGAAATGGGGAATTGTTGCCCAAATAAAAAGAAGCCTACAACTGCATCCAATTCTGGACGAATTATCGGCTCTTCATTCCGCCTAAAGAAACCATTAGACAAAACACTCTTATACCTCCCATGCAGACATCACGTCAGTGAAATATATTTGCGGGTAGCATTTGAGCAATGTGCCGAAGCTATATCAGGTACAAACGTTGCACTCTTTGCCAGATTTTAAGATTCCTGGAAGACTATTGACCAAATCAAGGTTTGGGGTGTCAGTACGTTAGAACCCATTTAAATGACATAAGAAATGCAATAATTAACATCTGTCAAGTTTTATTGAGAAAACTCATGCGCGTTGAATTGTTAAAATTAACTCAAATTTATATGCGATCGGCTCCGAAAAGTCATCGTTTCCGACTACCTGGACGAATTGGCTCGACACCATCCACGCTGGATGCATTTATATCTTTAAAATATATATTTTTCGAGAGAAGTTTAAGTTGATAACTCGACAACTTCGTTTTTAGATAAATTATTAGTTTCGATCAACATTAGCTGTTCTGGATTTCCAAGTCTGGATTTTCAAATTACATGCCAAATTTACAACTATACAAAATTTGATCAGAAAATTGCAAATTCTCCCGCCAATAAGCCAATATTCGAATGGGCTTATTCCCAGCTGCAGGAGCTCCATTATGTACAGTTTTCGTGCTCAGGTGCCTCATTTGGAATTTACCTTAAGGTGAACGTCTAGTTGGTTGTTGGAAAAGCCTATTGGACTTTTCCTGAGAGTGAGAGCCAGATATCGTATCATCTATTTAGAGGTCACGGCAATGGATTTCATTTTAAAGATTATAGCCAGGGAATCATAGGAAACAAGTTCGGGGAACTTTGACCAGGAGAACCTTTCGGTGAAGTTCAGGCGTTTGCCTATACGAAATGGCAGGAGCGCGTAAAACCAGCAACAAAGAGTCCGTCAACCGATCACAAAATCCATATATAACCCATCACAAGCGAGCCTTCAGAATTAACGGTATTCATGACAGCAGCCTGACTTTCCCAACACACAGGAGCTTCTGGAAAAGGCAATAAACAGCTAACAAAATTGTTGGGAGTAGTTAGAGCAGCGAAACTGTAGGCTTATGTGGATCGACAATCCATCGTCGTTGAAGCTGCGATCACCTTTTCCCGAACGAATCAAACAAAGTGAACAAATCTACCTTCGGAAGCTGAAGCTGATTGACATAACGGAAATTGACTAATGCAACTGAAAGCCGGAATCTAGCAGCGCTCGGCCACAAACGAAGGCTGCAGATCAAATTTTGACCAGGAGGGTAGCCGCGGACAGTAGCACATCATCATTGCAGAGATTTTGAGCAACTAGAGTAGTGGAAGTAGACGCTGAACCCTCTGGTACAGTGGTATAATGAGAAGTCGTAGGCGGATATACTGACATATGGTCAGTGGAATGCTGAGCCGGCGTAGATAGAGACGGAGGATGGAGTGGCACTCATTGCCCTTGGGCTGAATTAGCTTCAGGGTTACTGAAAAGCAGGAGGGTATGGCTTGAGTTGCACTGACTCAATAGATGCCCTGTTTTAAGACAGTTTACACCAAGGGAAAGCCTCTTGGTTTCTTTAAGGTGATTTGTGGGGGATAAAGTAATGGATTTCGTGGGAGCTATCATTGCACAGCACGCAACCTGATAAGTTTTGCTTAATGGCGATCGGTCGTTCGGTCGTGTTCTCGTTATGTCGCTCTATCACTGGTCGGAGTACAATTCGGATGGACAGCCGCTCAACATCGTTGCTTTGGTGCTGTCCGCTGTTCGTTGTGCCGCCGAGAATTTCATCTGACGTGCATTGATATGCATGCAGATGCAGTTAAACTCTTAACATACCTCCACATTGGTAAATTTTCTATCGCGACGGGGCCAGAGGCGGTGGTGATATTTGTTGCCGATAAAATTTCTTGCGCGAAATTGATCAAGCGAGATGCTGATTTAGCTGCGTTGAAGTTCGTTAATTTTAAGCTTGGGGTCCCCAAATCCCTATTCCCCGTGCTCATTGATGATAGATTCTGGCCAGTATTGGTAAGGGTTTCCCGCTTTGTGCATAGACAGAGGCCGACTGCTGATTTGACGGCAGTTAATCTGTGTGCAGCTGTGCCATTGCAGACGTCCACGCCGACTCAGAAAGCTCCAGTTCCATCCACTTCAAAAAAGTGCCAATTAGCGGTTCCTCTGGTGTTATAGTCGCCGATTCTCGACAACATATTCACCTTGCACTTTTTCGCATCTTTGCTATGAGCAACAGGCCGTTGTTTCATTTTTGGCAAGCCTCTTCGACACAACCACAAAATATTGTTTTTTCGGCTACTGCTAGATGAGATGACAATGTTCTTCCTGGCGCTCTTTCTCGACTACGTACGCTTCTGACCTCATCATTACTACAATAAACGCTAATGCACTACTTTGAGTGCTATGCATGCGCCGTCACAGCACTCGAAATTTGGGGAGAGTTAGCAGCCCGGCGTCGCTCTTAAGTTGAATACTCTTGAATATTCAGCAATGCTTCAGTTCTCCCTGCTGCTTCAATGCCCGATTTTCTGGAAGAGGATGGTGTTCTGCTGATTTGAACTGCGGCGTTTGGGAAAGTTTTAAGTATTGGCCTCGCCCCTCTGGCTCAGCGGGATATGCCTGACCCTCCCCTCGATCCATCTTCAGTAGCCGCTAACTGGACCGCAGCGCCGCTATCTGTGACGGTGCCAAGGTGCTGCATGCAATTTGTTTTCCAAGAGAAAGTGGGTATGATCATCAATGCTCCGGCTGTCAACCTGGCAACCTTTATGTGCGTTCCGACAGTGTCATGCTTGAAACCTGGCTAAACTCAAACGTCTTCGACAACTAACGCTTCGATCCTAACCTATTCTAGGCGGTTCGTATTGACAGCAATTCTACCAAAACGAAGCGCTGCAGAGAAAGTGTGGCCGTTAGCCTACGCTGTGATCCGATTTCTCTCCTGGATGATGACTCTATTTTGGATCAAATAGGTGTGGCGGTGGCCGGCCAGTCGGAGATGTTATTTTTTAGCGCACCGTACGTTCCACCAAATAGCTGCTATGGAATCTACAAGGCGCAGTTCCCAAACATTGCTAAAATTTGCGTGTTACATGTTGCAAGCTGCCTATTGTAGAATGTGACATGCATCATATGCCGTTGGTATTTTCAGCTAAATTCCATTATTATTCGCCCTGGGCGAAACCATATTCTAAATATTTTTTTTTTCTGATGTAAGCCTGAATCTATTCGAGATACTAATGTAGATTAAGTAGGATGACTATTTTTGGCATGCCGGATTATACTAAAAATATCTAGTCTTGGCTAGGAGTTATTTGACCCTGTTAATTGGGTGAGGTATTATTATATTATTATATAATCAGTACATTAGCGACGTTGAAAGGGGACTTTAAATCAATACCGGTCGTTTTGGCGTTTCATTTAGCTATGAACCTTGGTAACTTGAGCTGAAATACTGATTGTATAGCAAACATTTTTGCTTCTTTTTTTAGTTCAAATTTTGAGCCATAGACAGTTTGGCATGATTTGGATATCTTAGAGTCTGTTCTTGCGGTGGTCAATATTTTCACACATGATGTTTTGGAAGCTGACCCTTTGGAGGAAAATACCAGTTTCGCGTTGCGTTTTGTTTATCTTCACAAATTCTCTGTTACCGGTTTATTGGCAAGTGAAAATTTGCCACGCTCACTTATAGGAAAGATTCCATAAGTTTCATCTTCAATTATAGGCAAATTGCCAGACTCAGCAATATTTCAAAGTTTCTTCACTTTAACTTTCCTCATGGCTTCAGTACGCCTGCCAGGAGCATAAGAGCCCATGCACCTTTTGTAGTTGATATCCACCGAACCAATTTTGGCATTAATGAGACCACCTGGCACTTCACCAGCACAATGCGCAGACAGCTGGGATGCTATTTGACTTTTGCCAGGGAAAAGAGAACTGTCAGGTGGTTGCTTACAGAATTCTTCCTTTGCCATGCATAGCTTTTTTTTTATTTTTAAGATAGAAATAAGCCAGGTCAGGACTATTGTGACTCCGTTGGCGAGTAATACTAATCATTTTAATAATAATAAATAAATGAATCTAAACGCGTATGGTTTTTACTCCTATCCACCTGACTGCTCAGCGCATCGGTTCCCATAGCCTAATCCATTGTCTCCAATGAGTTGCATCGCTGGAATCAACTTAACAAATGGTGTGTCCTCTAATCGCTCCTCCCACTTTGCTTGTCTCGCTGCATCTACTTTCCTGAAAAGCTCCTGCCCGATGATGCGATCTGCGATCTGCTCAAGAGTACCCAAACCCTGGACCTCACGCATATGAGCGTTGAATATGTGCGAAAACTCCCGAAGCATAACCACTGACCCATGTTCTACAGCCTGGAGCCCCAATATCTATCTCAGTAATTTGTGCCTAAAAAATCAAACGTCGATTATAAAATCTTTTTTCGAATAAATCGAATGCTATATTATAGTTGCCATCAGAGAAAGTGATTAAAAACAGCGGCAGCGTTAGGAAACGTATTTTGCGGGAGGATGGTAGCAAAGAGTAAAGCGTGTAATAAACATCGCTTTAAATGATTTTTTTTTTTTTAATTCCATTTATTTACTCATAGTAAATGTTCAACTTATTTTATAATTAATAAAAAAAAAATATAAGTTAGGCTATGCGAAGCCAACATGTGTGGTACGGCTGTGAAGCAATGCTTCACACATGTGGCGGCTTTTCTTAGCCTAGCTACCCCCTTCTCTTGCGCTCAACAGCGCAGTGTTCTGCCATGATGATTGCCGCGACCATGTATGGCACCAGGTTTTGCTTGGTTAAAGCCCCGCCCAGAGCTTCTTCCTGCCGCAGATATGATATGTTTGGCATCCTTCTCCACGTTGTACTCGAGTCCTCGAGACCGAAGCGGTGAAGGTAGCTTCGGAAGCATCTATGGCCACTGAAGAGCTGAGTCAGGTTAACCTGACCGTGCTTCCTATTAACCGAAGCTTCGATGAATAGGATGAACTGGTGAGCCCATCGCCCCTTTGGGGTCATGTCCCAGCGTTGTTGCCACTTTCTGAGGCTCTACTGCTTGCAGCCTTCCGAACATGCTCACCTGCCTTTTGCCAGCCGCGTCCATCGTTGCTGGTCGCCGCCTTCGTTCCCATGTAGGCCAAGTGCTCTCGAAGCAGAGAGTCTACCAAGACTCTAAGGTACTTGATTGCACGCTTAGATGAAACCAAGGTGCCTGCCACTGTGATGCTGGCCATCTCGACTTTCTTCTGGCTGGACACCAGCACTGCCTCGGTTTTTTGGGGTGCAAGTTCGAGCCCAACCAGATCCAACCACAGAATACGCTCAATTGTCTGGTTGCAGGTCGTCTCCACGACGGACAAGTCTTTTTCCACCACAAGGGTCCGTGGAGGAGGGTGAGTCGCAATATGTCATCATACATTGCGTTTCATAGTGTGGGGCCCAGCACCGAGCCATGCGGGACGACTGCCGATACCTCGTATTGCTTCGTGCTAGCCTGCGTGCTGTACAAAAGCAGCCTGCTCTCAAAATGGCTTTGTACTATCCTCTGAAATCCATTTCTTTATATCCATTTTCCGCCACCTTTCCACCGAGTGCCGGCAATTGCACAAGAGGCAAATGTCTACCACTTTAGCAACGGCGTCTATCGTGGATCTGGCCTTGCGAAATCCATATTGGTCCGGTGAAATGTCTCAAGCTTCTCCGATGGAACGATTCTGCGTTTTCTGTTTTCTGGTATCTTTGAAATTGTGGATGCTACAGATTTTCGTCCTTTGTGGGGGCGGAAGTGGTCAGGACGAAGTTTTGAAATATACTTGTAACAGTGACATCTTGGACATGCAATGACTACATCTTGCAAGAGGCGATGCAATTACTGCACCATAAAATGGCCCGTCTGAAACCAGCAGAAGGCTGTTACGCGAGCATGCAGGAAAGATAGATGTTAGACTAATATTCGAGGACAATTAGCATTAAAGTTACTGAGAGAACTGGGCATGCATTCAAAATACAATACCACTACAATTACTAATTACTAGAAAGGTGTGTAAGGATTAGTGATTTAATAAGAGGAAGAGAATTAGTGTTGGATATAATATGGTAGAGGGAATTATAATCCGAGCATAAGACCCTAAACGGTTCATGCAAGGAATAATTCGATCTACAAAGTGGAAGGAACAACGGTATAAAATTTCTAGTAGGTCTAATTGGAATCGTGAAGTTTATGCGGCTCAACAGATCAGGGCTGTCTATGTCACCCCTGATCAAGTTGTGCATAAATATCACACCAAGCATTTTTCTACGGTTAACTAAGAATGGGGGGGATACTGCTAACACCAAGATCATCCACCAGGGTAATTCTCTCAAGAGAACCTCCAAATAGGGTATAGGGAGCCAACAAGGGGCTAGAACGGTGAAATGTCATAACCTTGCATTTCGAGGCATTAAGGTGCAACAAGTTTGCACAACACCATGACTGAAAGTTATTGAGATCGGATTGCAAGCGAGAATGAAATGATATTTCCTTATACTGGACACAGACTTTAACATCATCCGCATACATACATAAGTACTCAAGAGTATTTTAATACCGAAGGCAAGGTAAATAAAAGGTCAAGTTTATGCGCTAAAAGGGAATGGTTTACAGAGTCGAATGCTTTACTAAAGTCGGTGTAAATAACATCTCTCTGAAAGTTACCTTGAAAGCCTTTAATAATGAAAGAGGTAAACTCTAACAATTTCGTGGTGGTTGATCGCCGCTTTATAAATCCATGCTGAGTTGGAGATATAAGTGACTTGCAGAGATGTTGCAAGTGCAGAGTTAAAATCTTCTCAAAAATTTTAGGGATAACGGATAGCTTTGCTCTATAATTTTTTGCTTCAGACTTGCTACCTTTTTTATAGAGAGGAATTATAAACGTTTCCTTCCAGATCGGGGGAAAGCAAGAAGTGAATAGTTTAAGGAAGGGGTCACAGTGCCTCGGCGCAGTACCTGAGTACACAACCTGGAACCCCGTCTGGACCCGGTGAAAACACCGGCTTAACTAGTCGAAGATCATGAAGTAGGGAACATTCATTTAACAAGGGACTGAAAATGCCGTTCGACCTCGGCAAACCGTATGGGTACGGATGACCAGAGTAGCTTTCCTCAGAATAGGTGGTTTGGAAAATTTGGGTAAAAAGATCGGCAATTGCCAATTACAAAATGATAGCGAGGATGGGTGTACGGACGTTCTACGCTTACTGTTTACGAAACAGTAAAACTGTTTAGGGTCCTGAGAAAAACGTAACCTGCATCGAGACAGGTAGTTCTTATAGCATTGTGCATTAAGAACTGAAAAGTTTGACCGCGCTGTTACATAGCGAGAGTGAGAAGTAGGAGAACCACCTTCTTGAAATTTTTTATAACGTCTTGATTTTAAGTTTTTTAGGCTCTTTGGTAAACCACGGGGGTTTACCCCCAACCAAGAAAGCGGGACACAATAATCAAAAAATGTGCCAAGAGCATTGTACAAAATGTTTGTGCCTTTTATGACATCAGTGCACAAGTACAAAGCGGACCAATCAAAATCCCTAATTAGATTACTTAGCTTCGCAAACTCGGTTTTACGAAAGCAACGACCGATCGACTCGACCGATCCAATACAGTTGGTAGGCGTCTTCACGTATAGTGAGTGGAAGGGCTCGGGTTAACAACACTAAGGTCGGATCCGATACAAACCACAGATCAAGCAATCGATCCGAGGAATTTTTCACATGTTTGACTTGAGACATATAGTCACTCATATAGTGACATGGCATTAGCTTATTAAACTCGTTTACCGAAGACCAAACAGTTCCTGGCAACTTGAAGTCACCAAGAACTATCATATGATCTTTATCTGATAGAAAGGAAGGAAAGGAAATGCTGCTCATAAATAGAGATATCCGAAGAAGGTGGAATATACGAGAAAGTAATGAATATAGCGAAAGCGGGAAGAATCAGTTTTACACACAGGAATTCCAGTTGCTGTTGAACTTGGACTGTTAAGTGTTCCGACGTGAAGTAAGAGTCCACTGCAATCAGATCACTGCACCCGGGACCGTGTCGGGACCGGGTCTGGTGCCTCGCCCACCCACCCATCCCTCTAAGGCGAAAGGTAATAGACGGGATCCGAAGACAGAGATACCCTGAAGATTTGTAATATAGTCCCATGTTGAACGAATTTGGCAGGGACTAGTATTTGTAAAGTGTATTTTCACAAGGACGGACCTTCAATCGATTGTTTCTGTGGCGGATTTGTCAGTGCTTCATGCGATCCAGATTATATATAGATAAGAATTACGTTTTCTCACCGATGCAAGCTCCTGGACAATGTTTGTATACCCGTTTCCAAGGTATGTATATGTAACACCAAACAAAACAAAAAAAAAGCACAAAAAAAGAAAAACTGTTCTATGGGACTGGTCTATGGGGAAAGAAAGCAGTAGGCTACTTGATTTCGTTTTGATAATGTAAGCCATAAACTTAATTCGGATTTATTTGGGTTTTGTGCCACTAAAACTGGAGTCAAGGAAGTCCCACACACTAGATGATTGAGGAAAAGCTGTGGTATTTTCAATTTTAAAGATATGGCAGTGAAATTTCATTATATATTATATATAGTATATATTATAGGGGCATACTTCAGTCGGGAGATTTTTCTTGTATCGTTATCACATATTCCTATATTTCTCTATGAGAATTCTTTCGCTTAGCTTCTTCCCAAATCTGCCTAGAAGGAATATCAACGAATACCAATACTGGTACCCATTTTGTATATTCTACCTGAAATACATCAGATTGTGCTATGTGCTATATTGACTGTATTCAGTCATCGTTCCGCACCCTAACCCCACGTCGAGACGAACGGTCCTTCCTAAAAGTTGTGTACCGACCTGCCAAAACCTCTGAACTAAGAATGTCCGGCTTTAACCAGGTTTCAGTAAACACAATAACGTGGAAAGAAAATGCAACACTATCCCGGAAAAGAATGCTGAGCTTACTACGTATGTAAGCCTCTAACATTCTGATAAGTTACAAAAAGAGAAGTTAGTTTTTTGAAGAGGTGGAAGCAGGATGGGAAGATGAGGAAGAGGTAGTTGAGGTTGAGGGTGATACACTGGAATGATTTGTAAAAGAGTTATGGGGGGCCTATTATTCTTCTTAGCCTTAGAGAAGTTAAATTTCTCCACCTTTAAACCCATGGCTTTTATTTTGAAATAAAAAGTTGTCGTTTTGGTGCGACTCCCACCAGTGGCTTAGGCACCACAGGCCTAGTACCTGTGGTGGCAATATCCGGAGGTCCGGAACTTCTGATTACTGAATAAATGTACAGCTATCGAGCTTGCGGACACCACGGACACGGACGCTGCAGACTTACTTGGCTGCACGTTCTCCGAAGCGATGAATTCGGCACCCGAATCTGCATCAACAGCAGCTGTCGTTGCTGTTGCAGAAGTCTGGATTCACAATGTCGGTGCTCTAGCTCTTATAGTCTCTGAGCACTAGGCGCTCATAGGCACGGACAGGCGGACAGACGGACAGACAGCCAAGACTCAATCGACTCGGCTATTGATGCTGATTTATATTGATACTTTATACTTTACACACAATCATAGAGAATGACCAATTGATCTATGAATGACCTATCAGATTGCTGAATCTGGACCAGATCGTATAATTTTTATAGCCAAAAGGAACAAATAAATTTGCAGTGGCTACGCAGCGCCCGACGACACGCTCAGACTGATTTTCTGTCTCTCTCGCACGCACTCTTTGTCGTGTCGTTTAATATAAGCGGCGTCATCCGGCGGAGAGCCATACTGACTAAGTTTTTTTTTGGGTATTGTCCATGAGAGTATTCAAGATGCGACCGGCATCTAAATTTTTGCTTTGCAGATTCCCGTCGGAAAGCTCGCGATTGAAAATTGATTTGAAATATATGTAAAACCAATTCCATTTATATTTATGAATATTTATTTAAATATATATATAGTGACATATCCATAATTCCCCACATCCCATACACATTATGTTTATGTACAATTCATCCACCCCATCCACACAAGTAACAGGACCCCACTCAAGAATCAATAACTGTTTCTTCCCATACTCCAAGCTAGGGCCCCCCATAATATAAACAATGGACCACATTGTTTCATCAACATTAGAATCACGCCACTCTCGAGAAATCGATTCTTTAGAATCACGCCACTCATGAGGACCAATCAAAGCTAGACATAAAACCAAGGAGTATCACATTCCTAGCTCCGTCATGTAATGCAACACCGATCGCCAGCAGTGGATGCCTTTCATCAAAGCCGACGCATCCCCAAATATCGATCCAGGCACGTACGCCACCGACACGAAGATGCAGCCGAGGAAAGCAACGCCTGAAGCCAGAGTCGGGAGTTCCAAGAGAAGGGCTCATGGAAACTAGCCAGCAGCGGAGAGATCAGTTCCGTTTGAGACAAGCAGACCCAAAGTCAAGTCGGGGAATTCATTTAAATCTTGTGACATAAAGATATTTAAGTTGTAAAATAAAAGTCTTTTTTAAAAAACTTAAAATCGAGTTGCGGATATTTAACTAGCGCAGTCGGTAGGATTTCGTTTAAAATTAACTCCTATATTTCGGTAATGGTCAGCTTGTGTAATTTCTAATTAATGTGATCACGTAATCCCGGAATCGTTAATAAAATTGTGAAATCCGCCAAAGAACCTATGTGTTACGAGCCCATACGATTTGCAAAACTAAAATTAAGTGAACTGAAGTAAGCGGAGATATTGATCCACTAAGAACAGTGAAACACTAAATACAAAATCAAAAAACTTACAAGTGAACCAAAATAAAGTTAAAAACTACTGAAAACAAAACAAAACCCAATCAACACCAACAACAGGCGTTACCACCACTATCATTGAGCGAAATCCACTTGAACCAGGCACTGCTGTCGATCAGACAAATACCTGCCTATGACGGTTCATCTGGACAGCTAAGCTCATTTATCAAACGAATCGAATATGTATGCGGATTATATCCAACTGAAGATCTTCGCCAACAAAGGATCCTATTTGGAGCGACCGAGATCCAACTGTCAGGAGAGGCACAACGCATATCGCAAATGATACAACCCAACACGTGGCTCGAACTGAAGACGGCGCTGATCAACGAGTTCAAAAATCACACACCATATGAAGAACTCTTACGACAACTATACACCACCAGATTCAACGGCAGTCTTCGTAAGTTTATAGAAGAATTAGAGATAAAGGCATTATTAATAAACAATAAGCTAAACTTAGAAAACATACCAGAAAATAATGTCATTTATAAAAACGCTTTGAACAACACAATTAAAGATGTCATTACTCGAAAACTTCCTGACAGAATGTTCATGACCTTAGCAAGAAAAGATATTACCACATTGTCTAATCTTAAGAAGGCAGCACAAAAAGAAGGATTGTACGAAGCTAGTACAACAGATTCAGGTACAAATAAAGATCAATCGAAATCGTCTCAATCAAATCGAAAGAATGTTGGAAACTATTATCCAAATTATAATACTACTAACTATCACAATCAAACTCAGAGTTCATCTGGAACAGGTCAGACTAATCGAACAAATCAAAATCAAAATTCCCAAAATCCTGGATTATACAATGAGTTCAAAAATTCCTTGAATCATGGTAGGGCTCAGAATCCATTCAATCAGCAAATATCTCAAAACCAAGCTAGTGGGAGTGGACCCAACCAACCCACTAAAAGAGGGAGGGAGAGCCAGAGTGGCCAAACGAAGATGGACGTAAATTTTCATCAAGCCGCCTCGGAAGAAACCGAGGAGGACCCTATATAAACATTACCATTTATAAAAGAATATTAAGGTGTATCGCTGACTCGGGATCATCGATCAACATCATGAAAGAAAATTATACAGATTCCGAGATAAAAGACGATAACCTTACGGTCTGAGGAATGCGAACAAAACATGTCCGTCCGAACAAAAGTTCTACATACATAACTTTTCCGAAAATTATGATATTTTATTAGGAAGAGAATACTTGATGGCAAGTAAAGCCGTCATCGGTTACAGAAATGACACTGTAACACTAGGAGCTAGGTCGTACCCAATCATTCAGAGTGGAGAAGCTATTGAAGCCGGCAAGACCGCACAGAAGTGCACTGATACCTCTACAAAAGAAGAGAAGATCGCACCTAAGTGCCTTGACCCATCTCCAGAGGGAGATCAATACTTCGCTTCCGCTCTAGACAGTGAATTAAGGGAATGTAATCAATTAAGATTGGAACACTTAAACGACGAAGAGAGGGAAGAGTTAAAGAAGGTCTTATATGAGTTTAAGGATGTGCAGTACAGAGAAGGTGACAATTTGACTTTCACAAGTACAATCAAGCACGAGATCAAAACTCAACATGAAGACCCGGTCTACAGACGACCATACAAATATACCCAGATACATGATCAGGAGGTAAACCAGCAAATCAAAGATATGATCAGGCAGGGAATAATTCGAAAGTCGAATTCTCCTTACTGCTCGCCCATATCTATGATTCCGAAGAAGATAGATGCTTCAGGAAAGCAAAAATATCGAATGGTAGTAGACTATAGAAGTCTAAATGAAATAACAGTTAAGGACAAATTCCCAACTCCACGAATGGATGAAATCCTAGACAAACTAGGTAAATGTCAGTATTTTACGACAATCGATTTAGCAAAGGGTTTCCATCAAATACCCATGGAACCTAGCTCAATCCCCAAAACTGCGTTCTCCACAAAGCATGGACATTACGAGTTCACTCGTATGCCCTTTGGGCTAACCACTGCCCCAGCTACCTTCCAAAGATGTATGAACAATCTGCTAGAAGAGTTAATCTTCAAAGATTGCTTTGTATACTTAGATGACATCATTATATTTTCCACTTCATTGGAAGAACACTTGTTGTCACTAAGGAGAGTATTTGGAAAGTTGAGAGACGCCAACTTGAAGCTACAAATGGATAAATGTGAATTCATGAAAAAGGAAACTGAATTCCTAGGTCATGTAGTCACTACTGAAGGAATAGTACCAAATCCAGGCAAAATCTCTGCCATTGTCAAATTTCCAATACCAGAAACGACTAAACAAATAAAGTCATTCTTAGGTCTGTGCGGGTTCTATAGGAAATTCATTCCTAATTTTGCAAACATAGCAAAACCCATGACACTCAAACTAACGAAAGGAGCTGTCATAGACCCCATGGAAGAAAAGTACGTCGAGGCATTTGAGAGACTAAAAGTACTCATCACCTCAGACCCTATCCTTGCGTTCCCAGACTTTGACAAAATGTTCACGGTAACAACCGACGCTAGTAACATAGCATTGGGAGCGGTTTTGTCACAAGAACACAAACCGATCTGCTACGCTAGCAGAACCCTAAATGAAATGAAATAAACTATTCAGCCATCGAAAAGGAATTATTAGCGATCGTATGGGCAACCAAGTATTTCCGTTCATACCTGTTCGGTAGAACATTCGAGATACAAAGCGATCATAAACCCTTGATTTGGTTGAACAACCTCAAGGAGCCAAATATGAAATTACAAAGGTGGAAAATAAAACTGAATGAGTTTGATTTTAAAATGAAATATCTACCAGGCAAAGAAAATCATGTAGCTGATGCCTTATCAAGGGTAAAGATTAACGAAAATCTCCTTGGAGAAGCTTCCAATAGCGTTGGTGCAACTGTACATAGCGCACAGGAAGACAATCTAAATCACATTGCTATCACGGAAAGACCAATTAACTATTACAATCGGCAAATTGAGCTAATAAAAGGCAATGAAGATAAGGTAGAAACAATTCGTTATTTTCACAAGCTAATCATCAAGATCACGTATAAGGAAATGACTAACACCTTAGCGAAGGATATAATAAAGGAATATCTATGGACCAAAAAAAGCGCATTATATTTCCATAACGAAATAGATTTTCCTCCATTCCAAAAAACCTATTTAGAAATCATTAATTCTAACAATATAACCAAAGCTATTAAATCAAGCACGAAACTCCTAGATATTCAGAGTTACGCTGAATTTAAAGAAACCATATTAAAGAATCATAAAGGCTTACTCCATCCAGGGATAGAGAAAACCGTCAATTGGTTTAGGTGAAAATACTATTACCCGGATTATCAAAAACTAATCCAAAACATCATAAACGAATGTCCTACTTGTAATATTGCCAAAACAGAGCATAGAAATACGAAGTTGGCATTCGAAACTACACCGGAAATACTGAACATCAGAGAGAAATACGTCATAGATTTCTATATGGTTGGTAACCAACAGTTCCTATCATGTATTGACGTATACTCGAAGTTTGCCACTCTTGTAGAAGTAAAAAGTCGTGACTGGTTAGAAGCAAAAAGAGCCATCATGAAAGTTTTTAACGAGATGTGCAAACCAATTGAAATCAAAGCCGATAAAGATTCAGCTTTTATGTGCACAGCATTGCAAGCATGGCTGAATGCGGAAAACGTCAAAATAGAGATCACTTCCAGCAAAAATGGAATATCTGACGTAGAAAGATTTCATAAAACAGTAAATGAAAAATTAAGAATAATATCTAGCGAGGATAACCCAGAAGATAGATTCACGAAGTTTGAATTAATTCTTTATACTTATAATCATAAAACCAAACATAATACCACAAATAGGACACCAGCTGATATATTCATTTATGCAGGCTCACCTGATTATGACACGCAACTAAATACAGTGAATGAAATCACTCAATTAAATAAAAACCGCATAGAGTATGAAGTAGATACCCGCTATAAACTATCACCTCTAGTTAAGTCTAAGGTAACAAATCCTTTCAAAAGGACGGGCGAAATTAGACAGGTAGACGAAAAACATTATGAAGAAAAGAATAGGGGTAGGAAAATAACTCATTATAAATCAAAATTCAAGAAAAAGAAGAAATCTAATACAAGCAAATATAAAATTTCCAGAGAAACCGAGGAAGTTAATGGAATCAGCAAATAGAAATTTTGATATTCAATCTACAACATTTCACAGAATATATCGAAGCTATAGAACTAGGTATGAAATTAACTAGGCTCGGTATATTTAATCCAAAATTATTAAAACAAGACTACCTGGAACAAATAAATTCTGAGAAAATACTAAATATAAAAACCTCCACATGGCTAAAATCCGATACCAACGAAATTCTAATAATTTCCAACATTCCCAAAGACATTAAAAAAGTACCAATCTATAAAATCGTTCCGTATCCAGACGAATTAAATAACATGTTAACAGATATGACATACGACAAGTACTACATAAAAAATGAAGAAGTATTTGTTAAAGAAACTAGATTGAAAACCAATGACAATTGTTTAAAGGGATTTTAATGCAAACTCCCACTAAATGTCCATATTCCAAAACTTTTCAAAACTTTCAAATAAACTTTATTGAACCCAATATACTAATCACATGGAATCTTCCAAAAACAACGCTAAACCAGAATTGTGTAAACCAAGAAATCATAGCGGAAGGAAATACCATTATAAAAATCTACAACTGTTCAATCCAATTAAATGAATTTACAATATCAAACACAATGTTAGATTTTGCCCAGAATGTTTATGTCAACAACAACATAACTAAAATAAAACCACTGTCATATGTCCAAACTAATGAAATAATTATGCAATACACCAAATATAGTAACCTATTACAAATAAGTCTACTAATTTCATTTGTCATAATTATATTAGTACTACTAAGTTATGTAGCTGTTAAATTTAAGAAAACTTCTAAAAGAGTCACGGTTAAATGTATTAACCCTATAATAGAAGCAGAAGAGGAACCAACCTCAGCCACCGCACTTGACACCCCGTCACTATACCCGAGGGTAATCGCCTAGGGACAGGCTAATAACAAACGTTGGGGGAGTGACATATCCATAATTCCCCACATCCCATACACATTATGTTTATGTACAATTCATCCACCCCATCCACACAAGTAACAGGACCCCACTCAAGAATCAATAACTGTTTCTTCCCATACTCCAAGCTAGGGCCCCCCATAATATAAACAATGGACCACATTGTTTCATCAACATTAGAATCACGCCACTCTCGAGAAATCGATTCTTTAGAATCACGCCACTCATGAGGACCAATCAAAGCTAGACATAAAACCAAGGAGTATCACATTCCTAGCTCCGTCATGTAATGCAACACCGATCGCCAGCAGTGGATGCCTTTCATCAAAGCCGACGCATCCCCAAATATCGATCCAGGCACGTACGCCACCGACACGAAGATGCAGCCGAGGAAAGCAACGCCCGAAGCCAGAGTCGGGAGTTCCAAGAGAAGGGCTCATGGAAACTAGCCAGCAGCGGAGAGATCAGTTCCGTTTGAGACAAGCAGACCCAAAGTCAAGTCGGGGAATTCATTTAAATCTTGTGACATAAAGATATTTAAGTTGTAAAATAAAAGTCTTTTTTAAAACACTTAAAATCGAGTTGCGGATATTTAACTATATATATTTTCTTATATTGTATATTTAGATAATATTGTTTTAGTTATAATAAACAAAAAAGTCGAGAACCGACGGCGTTTGCATAATTTTTATAATTTAGAATCAACCTGTTTAAAATAAGGAAAAAAATGTGTAATTATATTATTGTAATATTTTATATTTTGTGGTATAAATCAAACAAATAACAGCTTTTATTTTATTTCCCGCGCCTTAGTGTACCATACCCCCACCCCCTGCCCATTCTTCATTTCATTTAGGTCAGTCCGTCAAAAGACCCAAAACAAGAACCAAACTCAAATACAAACATGCTGGTGGCAAAACAGAACTAGACCTGAGAGAGTTCAAAAAATCTGAAAAAAGAATACAATCACATATTTTTGTCGAAACATATTGCGTGTGTACTAACACATGCAAAGATGTTCTCTCTGCGCTCTCTCTCATGATGACGCGTCACTCTGGGGTACGGAACGCGCTAGCCAATGTGTGACGCTTTCGTTGTATGAACTGGCACATCTATAAACTGTATGGTTAGTTATTGAACTCTGCAATTTACAAAAGCTGATCAGTTCAGCGATAGTTCTTACTCGAACACTTTGTAGCTTAAGCTTTCGTGTACAAAATATTAAGCTTTCAAATTGAAATTTTTTAAACGTATTTTGAGTTTGAAAAATCGGGAAAAGTCGAAATAAATGTATTCCTTTTTTCATAGATATTTACAGATGAACGGCTAAGGTGCAGCCATTTCATCAAAAAATTAATTTCCGCGTTTTACCCCTAAAGTAAGGTTCGTTACGTTGCTGGTCCAAATACCGAAATCCGCTTCTACTTAGATATATTTAAACAAAACAAAGCATTACAATTGGAGGCTATTTGTAGACAGCTGAAGGAAAGTTTAAAGGCATTTTTTTCTACACAATGGAAATCAAAAGCCGCCTCTTGCAATCGTCCGAGATGTTAATATGAAAGAGTACTATTAAAACAATGACTAAATTGTTTGAAAACACCAGTGAATGGTCGCATCGTGTTATCTGGATTGCAATGAGGTTATAAAAATACTGCTGGTTCCTGTGCCTATGGGATAGCCGAGATAGAAAAGCGCATTGCTCAAAAAAGCACTGGCCAGAACGGGACGAAAATACTTTGGGACATCAAAACGTACAAATGCACAACTAATGAATATCCGAGAGAATTTTATTAAATCCAGCACTGGAAAAGGAAAGGGGAATCGATGATTTAGCTAAAGAGTTTACCGCGAATGTCGCTGGCAAAAGTTAAAGAAGACGTATTTGATGGCAACCGAAAACCACTAAAAGATAATTGAAACTTGAAAATATGTTCTCTACGAATAAGAATGCAGCCTGGATCTCATTCCAACTGGTTTAAACTAATTTCCTTGGTAACAGAAATTGATAACTTGAAAATATGTTCTCTACGAATAAGAATGCAGCCTGGATCTCATTCCAACTGGTTTAAACTAATTTCCTTGGTAACAGAAAGAGCAAGGATTACGATAAAATATTCTAAGACCTAATTAAGAACGATGAAAAAAGTAGAGCAAAGAAGTCACCTAAAATCCATTTCCTGCAGTGTAGGACTCCTAACCTAGGGGAAGTTCGTGATGAACACGGAGATATCTTGAGCGACTATATGTCGAGAGAAGAAAAGAAGATCGCAAAAAAAACTTTAATCAACAAAATTGATATCTAACCAAATGTATCAGTAATATTAAAAAACTTCTGGAACTTGTAGTAACATCTAAATTTTATTGCTGAACTCCTCCGAAATGGCATGACCGATTTTCGTGAAATCTTGTGTGCTTATCGGTTAGGTCTGCGCATGCGCCAACATCTATTTTTCATCCCAATCAGATCACTTTTTCGGGTACTTCCCAAACACGTATGTCCTTTTTTGGGAGGTACCCGAAGAAGTGGTCTGATCGGGTCAAGATTTGGAAAACATAATTTTATTTTTTTTTACACGCCCTTATGTTTTGACAAAGTTTGATTCAGTTTGATTAGTTTTGAGGTATAGCATCGTGCGAAGCGCCCATCGCCATCTGGAGCTGCAGCGCATGTAAAACCCAGAAAATTGTTACTACGATTACCAAGCTTAGGCCGTCAGCCATCGGGTGCTACAGGGGGACAAACGGATGACGGGTCGGCTCGCACAACTGTGAACTCGGAACTGAGGCGCAGCCGCTCCGGTTAGTAATACCCGGTGCGGTCTGCGTCTCACACCCCCCTAGGACACAGAGGGTTGCGAGCGAGCCGTCACCCGCCGTAACTGTGCACACCGGTGGAAGTGCGACTATACTCTCCCCGTGAGGGCGGCTGGAAACAGGTCCTAGCACGGTCATGTCTCTGCTAGGATGCTGGCAAATGGTAGTCGGGCGGAGAGAAGAAAACTCTCAGTGAAATTACCCCAATCCAAGGTGACACTGTTATATGCCGAGGGATGCATGGCCGGGGGGGTGCCCGGTCGCTAATATGCGGACTCTGGATACCTGCCGACCTCCAGTTTAAATCAGGCTTCCCGGGGCAAGCGGGCTATGCCTCGGGTGACCAACCCCTTCCCGCCTACTCGTGGGAACAAAAATGCCAAACAAATCATATATTAAAAATAAAAACACCGCAAAGGAGCTCGGTACTCCTCCTAAAGTACCGGAGGGACAAGCCAATCCCTCTGCACCAGCGCCTGGGAAACCGGGTCCAAAGAAGACGGGGAAGGAAACTCAGTCGGTCCACCGTCTTCAGGCAGCAGCCGCAGCGAGGGGGGGCCCGAAAAGCCAATCGGGTTCTTCCAAGTCGGGTGGCTCCAAGGGCGAAGCGGATACCGGTGTGGCTGCCAAGCAGAGCGTAATCGCGGCTGGTAAGCGCACCGGGACCGAAGAACCCCTGGGACCACCGGCGGGCAGCGTCTCTGCACCACGGGGAGGAAAGCCGTCGTACCAGGACAGGAGACGAGCGGCCTTCATCCTGTCCAATGAAGACCCGAATTTCAAGGCGTCAACCGAAGGAAAGGAGCAGAGGCTGTGGGCCTGCTCAATCCTTCCCCTGTTCCAGCCAGCCAAAGCTGGAAAGGGCGCAGCCAAGGCCCCCAACAAGCGGCAACGCTCAGCGGAGGACCCCGCAAATCAGCCAGGTCAAGCCCAGCAAGCCAAGCGGGTGAAGACCCACCTCACGAACCGGTCGTTCGCTGAGGTGGCGAGGGGCAAGACCCTGATCGGTGTCCTGGATAGGGGCGCCGAGGACGGCCATGTCCCCCGCGATAAGTGGCACCTGGTGGAGAACGAGCTCCAGGACCGGTTCCTACTGGAACTTGAGGAGAACGGCGGACCACCGCCAAAGTGTGAGGACGCAGGGTGGCATCAAGGCAAGGTGAAAGCCATCGCCTGCCAAGACGCTCGCTCTGCGGCCCTCTACATGAAGGCGGTGGCGGCCCTAAAAGAGGTCTATCCAGGGGCGAAACTGGAGGCCGTGAAGTGGGAAGATGTCCCTAGTCGCCCGAGAGCCAGAGCGTGGGTCTCGGCTAAGCCTGCAGAGCCTGAGAAGATCCTCAGGTTACTGCAGGTCTGCAACCCCCACCTTCCTACAGCCGATTGGAAGGTGGCAAAGGTGGAGGATATCCAAGGGCAGAGGCGCCAGATTATCCTCGTCCTAAATGAGGAATCAATAGATCTCCTCGCAAAGTCGGACGGTGTAGTGGATTATGGCTATAAGAAGGTCACCATATCCACGTACAAGTCCGATCGCAAGGGCAGGCAAGCGGAGGTCGAGCCAGACCCGGAGCTGCCAGAGATCCCGAAAGAGGGGGCCTCGTGCGAGGAGGATAACCCGGCGTCGGATGCGGCGTCCTTGATGTCGGACGACATCCTGGACGACTACGCGTTCGACGAGAGCGACCTAGCCAGAGGTCTCAGCCATATCATTGTCGGGGAGGAGCCAGAGTCCCCTGACAGCGATCCAGAAGTAACAATGGTGGAGGCGAGCCTCAGGAATGTCGTTGACGCTCCTGCAGATAAACCTCCACCATTGTAAGGCAGCATGCGCTGCTCTACTGCTCCACCTGGCCAAGGGTGGAGCCGACATAGTACTCATTCAGGAGCCCTGGATCCTCGGAAACAGGGTCTCCGGTCTGAGTACTTCTGATTACAAGCTATATGTAGCTGAAACCACAGGTAAAACTCGTACCTGCATTCTTGCAAAAAGAGAGTTGCACTTATTTTTGCTCCCAAATTTCAGCAATGAAGACCACACCGCAGTGAGCCTCGAAGGCCAGGAGCGCTCACTGAGGATCTGCTCCGCATACATGGGGCATGAACAACCAGACCCCCCTCCACACGCGCCTCTCCGGGCTCTAATCGCAGACTGCTCGGCCAAGGACATCGGCCTAATTGTGGGGTGTGATGCCAATGCACATCACTGTCAGTGGGGAAGCACTGACACGAACGAAAGGGGTGAGTACCTTTTCAGTTACTTACTGACCACACAGATGGTCTTATTAAACCGGGGTAGTGATCCCACCTTTATCATTAAAAACCGCAAGGAGGTCCTGGACCTCACGCTTGCCTCTCATGAGATACAGCGTAACATTGTATCCTGGAGGGTCCTGGAAGAGCACTCCTTCTCGGACCACAGGTACGTGGAAACTGTCTTCTCCTTCTCAGTGTCGAAGCCAGTCCAATTCCGGAACATCAGGCGGACAAACTGGACTCGGTATTCTGACTACCTCTGTCGTGTTCTCCCTGAGCCCCCATCTGAGGAGGAGTTCTCCACGGAGGCCACGACTCGTCTTCTTAAGATCTTTACCGACGCCTGCAATAAGGCGCTCGACAAAGCATGCCCCTCTGGCAAGAACAGAGGCCGGAAGAAACCTGAATGGTGGAATCCGAAACTGGGTGAACTCCGGAAAGCCTCCCGGAGACTCTTCAATAAAGCCAAGGCTGAAAACGTTGAGCAAAACTGGGCCGAGTACAAAGCCAGTCTGTCAACCTACAACAAAGAACTTAGAAAAGCCAAACGCGCCTCCTGGCGTAAGTTCTGCAGCGAAATCGAGAGTAACTCAGAAGCCTCACGCTTGCGCAGAGTTCTCTCGAAGACAACACCCACCCTGGGCTACTTGAAGAACACCGACCAGTCGTGGACTACGTCCAGCGAGGAGTCCCTAAATCTTCTCCTAAATACCCACTTCCCTGGCTGCGATGAAAACAGACCCAACTACCTCGCGCCTCCTTCCGTCGCCTCAAATGCCATCCTGAGACTGCTAAGCCAGGAGAACATTTCCTGGGCGATCAGAAGTTTTAAACCCTACAAGTCCGCGGGGCCAGACGGCATTTTCCCTGCCCAACTGATTCACGCGGGACACAAAGCCATTAACTGGCTCAAAATAATCTACGAGGGAATCTTCTCCCACGGGTGCATTCCTGACACCTGGCTTCAGACCAAAGTCGTATTCATACCCAAGGCAGGCAAGCCCTCGCACACTGCCCCAAAAGATTTCAGACCCATAAGTCTATCGTCTTTTCTTCTAAAGGCGATGGAGCGGCTCCTGGGGCTGCATCTAACGGCGTGCATTCCGTCCAGTCTGATCTCAGACTCCCAGCATGCCTATCGGAAGGGAAGATCCACCGAAACGGCCCTACACTCGATCACATCGATCATCGAAGCGTCCCTTAATTTTAAGGAGTACACCCTAGTAGCCTTCCTCGACATAGAAGGCGCCTTTAACAACATCCTTCCGACCGCCATCACGGGCGCACTGACGGATCTGGGCGTTGACTCCAGGACGGTGAGCTTGATCGATCAGATGCTACAATGCAGGACGGTTGAGGCATCACTGGGGACGTCAACGTGTACCAGATTTGTCAGCAGAGGCACACCGCAGGGCGGAGTCCTCTCGCCCCTCCTATGGAACGTGGCAGTGAACACACTGCTGCGGGAGATAGAGGGGGGTGGCTGCCGCGTGGTGGCGTACGCGGACGACGTTGCCATAGCATTCTCCGGAAAATTTCCGCAGACGTTGTGTGAGTGCATGACAAGTACTCTCACGAAAATGTCGAAATGGGCAGACAAATGCGGGTTAGGCGTCAACCCGTCTAAAACGGAACTGGTACTTTTCACTAGGAAGTACAAAGTTCCGGCACTGATTCCCCCAAGACTATGTGGGGAAACGCTAGTCTTCAGCAACAACGCCAAGTATCTTGGCCTTATCCTCGATAGAAAGCTCGATTGGAAATTGAGCATAGAGGATAGAGTAAAGAAGGCCACAGTGGCCCTCTATACTTGCAGGAAAGCCATCGGACTAAAATGGGGAATGACCCCATACATAGTTCGGTGGCTCTACACCGCCATCATACGACCAATCATGCTCTATGGAGTGGTGGTATGGTGGCCAGCCTTGGACAAAAGGACAGGCCTCAATAAACTCAGCAGAGTTCAACGCATGGCAGAACTATGCATAACCGGCGGGCTACGCACTACTCCAGGGGAAGCCCTGGATACTGTGCTGGACCTCCTCCCGGTTGATCTCATGGGAAAGAAGGTGGCAACACTTTCCGCCCTCCGAATGAGAGAAGCCAGACTGTGGAAAGCATCCGCGGTTGGGCACTCGGGAATCCTGATGAGACTCCCGCAATTACCAGAGAGGACAGATTACTGTATCCCCAGTGATCACCTCTCGACGCCCTTCCAGGTATCAATCCCATCTAGGGAGGACTGGGAGATGGGCGAACCAGGGCCTGCTAATGCGGTCCACTTCTACACTGATGGCTCAAAGCTAGACGGCCGCGTAGGAGGCGGAGTCTACTGCAGCGAGCTGAACATCAGTCATTGCTTCAGGCTCCCGGATCACTGTAGTGTGTTCCAAGCGGAGGTTGAAGCCATCAAGGAGGCCATTTCGATCGTCTCCAAACTACTCCTAGATACGCACTTAGTGTGCGTCTTCTCGGACAGCCAAGCAGCTATCAAAGCTCTAGGCTCAATATCGTCGAACTCAGCGACTGTAAATGACTGCCGTAGGTCTCTGCACGAGATCGCAGAGCAGTTAGACCTCTTCCTTATATGGGTCCCAGGCCATAGGGACATCGAGGGGAATGACGCCGCCGACGAGCTAGCCAGGCAGGGTACTACGATTCCTCTCCTATCGGAGAGGGAGCAAGTAGCGATGCCTTTGGCTACGTGCAGGCTCCTAACGCACGAATTGTTCGAGCAAAATGCCAATAGGAGATGGCAGCAAACCGTTTCCTGTAAAGTCTCAAGATTGATATGGCCATATCGATCGAAGAAGCGCTCAGCAGAGCTGTATAAACTCAGCAGAGCACAGTGCTCTGCAGTTACTAGAGCCATTACGGGACACTGGCAGATCGGCACTCACGCCTCTAGACTGTCAATCCCTCATAACGACTTCTGCAGGAGTTGTCGCGACGAGGAGGAGGAGGAATCGGTCCCCCACTTCTTCTGCCACTGCCCAGCCCTTGGAAATCGTCGTCTTCGTATTCTCGGGGCCGCTTTCCTCACGGACATTTCGGACCTATCCGTAATCAAACCAGGGACCTTGTCCAAATACATCCAAGCCACCGGATGGGACTGCCCTTAACCTGCAGTAGTATGCTCTCACGGTTCGGGCAACGCGAAGGGGCACATGCCCATGCGGCAACACAACGGACCTGTCTATAGGTCCAAGTGAGCTTGGGGGCGGGAGGCTCTTATCCCCCCCCCTCCCGGCTACCGCTTTAACCTAACCTAACCTACCAAGCTTATCTCGCCAATCTGAGTCAATAGCGTCATGAAATTCAAAAATCCCAGTAGGCCGAAAAAATTCGGTCCTGGGGTTTAAATATTGTGAATGAAATCATTATTCGTTTCATCACGGAAGCGAAAACATATACAAAAAAACCTTTAATCGAATGCACATACAATTCTGAGAAGTTTAATAACAAACATTGTAACCCGAGAATTTAATATTTTTGGCCAAAGTTAATAAGACGCAGAGTGCCCAATTTGAGTCGTCAAACGATCAAGTCTAGAATCATGTAAGACATAACAGTATGAATTTCAGGGGAACAAATCCAAGAAAATCCAAATCGCAGTTAAACGAATCACAATCGCAAGAGGCCCGAGATGAACGAAATCAACAACGCCAACTGGAACGGAGAGTAACGCGCAGGTACATAGTCGACAGACGTAGAGGAATTGACCAACAACGCAAAAAACGTAGAGGAATTTACCAACAACGCTAACAATGTGAACATGCGCGTTAAAACGCTTCAGGATCCATCCGCCGAAAAGTTCTCTAAACTACTGTTAGATATTGGCGATGGGAAAGTTAGTGTACATGAAAATACTGGATGCATACACAAATGCTCAATTATCGACTCGCAAAATACTCTCATCGATAACATGTGTATGTGGACCCCATTGACGCGCACATTTTTAAAGATGAAATTTGGAAACACCATGCTTTTCCCACGGACAACTGTACAACTATATTTCGCGTGGGAGAACCATCCAGTTTGTTTGTGTTGGCTAAAGATGGACTAACCACGAATATTGTATACTCTAAGATTCTCTGATAAGAAATTGATAAAAATGGTTATTATAGTTATTTTTATTGAACTGAAAAAATTTCCCAGAAATAATATACACGGCAAAACAACGTTTGCCGGGTCACCGAGTAGCAAATAAAAACGTCTTTATATTTAATTAAAACTTACTCAAAAGACTGAAAATTACTATGTTGTATGGATTAAACCATGAAATTCTATACCCCAGGTAATAATGCTTTGGTTTTATTTTTTGTATTTATTTATTTTCGTGCTCTATCCTAGCGCTACAAGTGACACGAGAACTTTATATATTAGATAAAAAATGTTTCAAAAAATTAAACTATAAAAAAAATGTATATACATATATGTCCGTACAAAATTTCTTTAAGCCAAATCTATCAGAAAAAGTCGGATTAGTTCACAGCGTAAATGTGTTATGAAAGAAACAAATTTGTGAAAAATTACTTGATTACATTATTCTGTGATACTGAAGTAAATTTATTTAAAATAATGGAATTAAATTCCACTTAATAATGGAAAATAAAGATCAGGGCATGTAGTATCTAAAGAATTTAGTTATTTTTTGTGTAGTCCTAGGATTTATGTTTTGTGCAATGTCCAATTTATGTCTAACTTTGTAGAAAATTAACGTGCATTCCCTGTTTAATGGAATAGTACAAACGTTCTTAGGCTTACTAAGAAAAACTGTTTACATCTGTTTATACATATCAAAGTCCTATTCGATCGCCAAGTAATAACTTTGGCCCGTTTTCGCCCCTTTTTTATACCCCATACTCAAAAAGAGTATAGGAGTTTTTTTAGGTTTTGCATATCGCCCAGAAGGAAGCGCTTCCGAGTCCGTCCGTCTTGTTTGACGTCTACTTCTCAGAGACTATAAGAGCTAGAGCAACGAAATTTTGTATCCAGGCTCCTGTGAGATCACTCTAAATCAAGTTTGTTTCGAAGTCTTCTCCACAAAGGACGAAAATTTGTGGCATCCACAATTTTGAAGATACGAGAAAAATAAAAACCCTAAATCGTAGAAAATTACCATATATAAAAGATTGCCGAATCAGATCGGATTGGATCAGATCAGAAGGAGCAAAACAATTTGCAGGGCCTACACAACCCCGTCCACGCGCGTGCTTATTTTCTGTCCCTCTCTTACACACTCTTCGTGAATTCTCTAGTGAATGTGTGCGCCCTCTGGTGGACGGGAGCCGTAGCAGCGACTCACAACGTTCCCCCTTGTTTTTATACCCGATACTGAAAATGAGTATCGGGGTATATTAGATTTGTGGGGAAAATGGATGTGTGTAACGTCCAGAAGTAGCATTTCCGACCGCATAAAGTTAATATATTCTTGATCAGCATCAATAGCCGAGTCGATTGAGCCATGTCTGTTTGTCCGTCTGCCCGTCTTTATAACCGCCTAGTGCTCAGAGACTATAAGAGCTAGAGCAACCAAATTTGGTATCCACACTCCTGTGATATCGAATCTGCACAAGTATATTTCAAAACTTTGCCTCGCCCACTTCCGCCCCCAACAAAGAGCGAAAATCTGTGGCATCCACAATTTCATAGATACAAGAAAACCAAAAACGCAGAATCGTAGAGAATGACTTATCTTCTAGACTGCAGAATCTGAACCAGATCGTATAATTATTATAGCCAGAATGACCATTTCATTCTTTCTCGCTCTGTCTCTCTCTTACACACCCGTTTCATGGTCGGCTTTGCATATCGCTATGCGGTCAACCCATTCTTCGACAACCAAGCGGCGATAAGATCCATGCAGTCGTCCGCGGTCAGCTCCAGAAGTGTCTTGGCGAGCAGGGAGGCATTAGACATCCTAAGCACGACAAAGACAGTGCGGATCTATAGGGTTCCCAGCCACCAGGGCATCGAAGGAAACGAAGCGGCGGACGTACTAGCCAAGGAAGACGTCGGGCTGACGAATACGAGAACCCAAAACGTGCCTGTCTCCCTTAGAAAGCTGCAAAGCGATCTAGAAAAGCAGGCCAAAAAACAAACCGAAAGTAGGTAGAGGAGTACCAGAGGAGTGGGAATATTAACAGCCCAATGTCTAGCTGCGGCGCTTGCAACAAAGCTAGGCATCTCCAACAGAGACAGTTGTAGGAAATGTGATGAACCTGGGCGGAAACCCTGGAACATCTAATCTGAAACTGTCATGATCTTTTAAGGGCAAGGAGGAAATACCTGGGCGCCCGGTGCTGGCATCACTGGAAGATGCCTCCAAGAGGACGCCACAGCAACTACTGGCCTATGCGAAAAATATCTCGATTCTCGAGGACCTTAAAAAATCCCATAAACACTGCCGCGACGGTTCATACCCCCCTATCTAGACAACTAAGGGCCATATTGGCCTATGTGGGGCTCCGCTGAGAAAACTAAAAACGCACAATCATAGAAAATGAAGATCAGATCGGATCATTTTTATAGCCAAATGAACAAATCAATTTGCAGTGGCTACGCAGTGCCCGACGACACGTTCAGACATGTTTTCTGTTTCTCTCGCATACACTTTTTGTCGCTCAATGTAGCCATACTGACTATGTGTCGAGTATAAATGTAGAGTTGCGATCACAGCATTAACTCACAACGTTCCCCTTTGTCAATTTTTTAATATTTATTCAAGTTTGAGTTTTGTCATAGCGACTTCATCAATCGCAGAAAAAATCTACACAAAATTCTGCCTCAGGTTAAATTTACAATAAAATCAACAACAAATCAGTCATTAAAATAAATCTTCCGAAATCCAATAAAATTTTGGTACGATTTGTATCGAATGCTAAATGGCTGGCGTCTAACATATCAATTACTGTTGATGAAAATTGTAAGATACCACAGAAAATGTGACGCAGGCACGCAAATGCAGGGATAAGATTAAAAAAGGAAAAAAGGAGCTTGAAAATAAAAATAATCTTAACACGAATCTTCTTATGCATGCTGGAGCAATTTTTTCTACAAAACGATGCAGGAAGGATGTGGCCTTTGCCCTTAAAGAAACGACAACATCAACTGAAATGAGAAAACTTCAAAACAACTTACACCAGACGAAATTTTAGCCTACCTTAGCCTTACCGTAGCTTTAAACTAGAACACCAGGCTTTTGAATAAAACTCATTACAGCAACATATATCCCAACTTGAATCATGCAATGAAAGACAAATTATAGTGGAGGCCCGTGAGTACAGACGGAATGGAAACTACAGCTCCAGTGTAATTACAAAATCTTTTGGTTCATTCTGCACATCGAAAATCAAATTAATTTGCAGCTTTTAACAGAGACCTCAAATAAGAGATATTAATGCCAATATTAACTAAATAAATCAATGTAAGGGAAATATGTTGCGGCAACATGGAATACACAAAAAATACATATTTAATTCGTATTTAGCGATATCAGAAAATACTTATATTTCCCTATTTGTATTGAACAAACTTTTAAAGTACAACACCTTGTGGACAGCATTCGGATCACTCAGTATTTGTAACCCACACAAACTATAGAATCCTTTCATCATAACATCTTGATGTATAGAAAAAAAATCATTTAGATTTTAAATTAACAACCTTAAAACAACCAATTTTTTTTTATAAATTGGATAAGAAGGTGGACATAGCAGTGACATATTAAAAGAATATGACACTTATAGATGTGAAAGCTCTAAACATATTAGCTGGAACTAAACCTACTCAATGTTGTCCAATCTGTGGTGCCACCACAACAAAAATATTGGAAATTATAGATTTTAGTTCAGCTTAAAGCATTGAAATTTGGGGTAAGTCCACTACATGCATGGATCCGGTTTCTAGAATTTTTCCTGAACGTACCTGTACCTCGTACAGCATAAAGATAAAAAAATAGAATATGAAAGGGGATGATAAGATTAAAATGAGCATATGGAAAAAATACAGTCAGGAAAGGATTTGGAATGATAAGGGCTATGAATAAAGATGAAAAAGGAGCTTTTGCAAATAGTAAACTAGTATCGTCCTTTACCAACTTCAGCAAAGAAAAAAGTTTTAAATATACGTTCACATTATATTAATAGAAAGGCGATTCGTAAAGTATTGGATCCACAGTTTTTAAATAAACAATTCGACGTTGGTTTCCCTTGGATTCTAAGGTAAAAAAGCTTCAGAAGCACGGAATGCAAGGAAAAGTGGTTGAATGAATACTATAGCTGATCTTTTTCACAGAGCGATAGATTTATCGGATCCGTTACTCTTGAGAGTCTGTTTGAAATAAATTAAAGAAAAAAGCAAAGACCTATTTCGAAGAAAGTATTAAGTCTTGTGGAGTTTCCAGGTACCGAAAAAAAAATTCATATGAAAACGAATCCAGCTCGGAATCTGATTATAATGAGGACATTTACTACATACAACCAGAAGAAGAAGACGATGACATTAAAAAATATAATTTAAAATGTAATCAATTTCAATAATTTTTAAATAAATATACTAAATAGGTCGCACTGGCCCAAAAACATTTTTACGATTATTCTTGACATAACAATAAAATAGATACTTCATATGTAACTCAATTTTTCCCCTTTATGGAAAAAAATACGACTTCTTTTGGTTAAATAGCTATCTGAATAAAATTGGAAATGAAGTCTGCAAGTCTTACCTAAGTACCTATGTATGTCAGTAGAAAGTACGTGCAGCATTAAATGGTGGAATCGGATGGATACATTTTGGTGAATACGCGTAAATAAAATAGGTCAATATATCACAGGAGAAGGCAGCGAAGGCATTTATGACAGGTCACTCCTTCAGAGTTCGAGTCATAACTGTACATAATATAATTGCTTTAAAAAATACTAAAGATTATTCAAAAGCAAGAAATATCGCTGCACGGTGAAACAGTTACTGGACGGGCGGTGTGCCGGACTATAGTTACAAAAGAGTTGCTATAGTTTTCTACAATCCTGACTACAATGGCAAGCCAGCCAAGATCGAGACAGGCCGTAAATTGCACAGACGGAAGTGAAAATTGCGATGTCAGACATAGGCTCTTTGGTATCGGATAATATCTTGGACTGCTGTGTGTCTGACGAGAGCGACTTAGCAAAGATCACCAATGAATATTTTTAGTTATATACTGACCACCAAGACATTAGGCAACCAAATTGAACCTTTTATGAACGTTTCGAACTTAACCGTCTTTTCCAGATAGATTTGGTGCTTTAGCATTTTTTAATGAGCTATTACTTTTTTTATATGGTGATATCTTAAATATTTCAAATCTGGTTGTATCGAACTTTGTAATTCTGAAAAGCTAATAAATGCAGCTATAAATAGGACCCAAACAATTTGTTTGAACCTACACACGATTGTGGACCCTGCAGGGAAGTGTTTAGAAACACTTAGTCCGTGAAAGAAAACTTGATTGGAAATTGAGCACCGAGGACAGGGTAAAGACGTCCACAGTGGCCTTCTGCATCTATAGGAAAGACATCGGACTGAAATAGAACAAAGAACGGTGACAATTCACCACTTGTATTTGGCCATTCTTGCTTTAGGCATTGATGATATGGCAAACAGCTCTCAAAAAGTTTTTTCCAAGCAAGCTTAGTCGAGGTCAGCGCATCGCAACCTCAGGACACCTTATCCCCGTAGATCTCATAAGGAGAAGGTTGTAACTTCTCTCTGAGTGAGAGAAACTAAAAATGAGAGCCATCCTCGCTTGTACACTTGAGAATCCTGGCAAGATTCCCGAAAATACACGAGAAGGAAGATTACTGCATCCATAATGAACACCTCTCAATGACCTATCTCTCCCACTAAGCTAAGAATGGGACATGTACGACCCAGGACCTACAACTGCCGTACAAATCTACCCTGATGACTCAAAATTAGACGGCAGAAATCAGAAAAGCCATCTCTACTGTCTCCAAACTATCCTTGGACTCTTCTCGAACTGCCAAGAAACGATTAAAACACTTCCTATATCAATCGGATATAGGAACATCGATGGGAACGATGCCGCTATGCCACTTTGCCGATGGCCATATGCAGGCTTCTCAAGCATGAAATATCGCAGCTAAAGACAAACAGGCGTAGTGAGCAAACCATCACATGTAGAATTTCACGATCGATATGACCACCTATTTTGCGATCCAAGAAATGCCCGGCCAATTTATTCAGGATTTATCCGACTCATACAGAGACTATAACGCTCGGCAGTTACCCGAGAGATCACTGGACACTGTCAGATTGAACCATACATATGGTTAGATTTCACTTTTAGATATATGTAAATTTTTGGTTTTTTCTATTAATTTCTGCTTCACAAATACTTTTTATTTCACGACCATTGGGTACAAAAAAAAAAATAAGGGTTACATATAATATTAATTGACTTTATTCAACTCACCTATGGGATTGACGACAATATCTCTGGGCTTGTATAATTTTTCCCATATAAGTAACGTACGCATTTTCCCATTTGTTGTAGCCACTTCAATACGATTTGTGGATGGGTCTGTCCAATAAAGTTTATCAGTAATCCAATCTAAGGCTAATCCTACAGGCGAAACTAAGTTTGAGTGCACCACACGCTGTTGGTAGCTGCCGTTTATATGCGCCTTATTAATTGTACTACGCTCTACATCCGTCCAATAAATGAAGTCTGTATCACTGCACCAATCTAATGCAACGGCATGCTTAAGGTTGTCCAGTGGAACAATCATATCAACCTCACTTAGCTCTGCTTGATTGTTTTTAAGTTGTCTTAAGCGTATATCCTTACGGCGTGCTACCAGAACCAATTTATCAGCTGTACTTTTGCAAGTCTTGCCATCATCCTTCAATGAAAGGCCGATGGGACAACCACACCGGCGTGAAGTTTGGTTTGGCAAACACAAATGAGAACAGCCACCACGCATGCCTCTTCGGTCTTTTTGGCAACGGTCTGGGTATTCAGGTTGACGCGCAGGGTGATAGGCATGAATATCCATGGGAAAATGAAAATTTTCATGAACTGCTCTGAATTCACTTCCAGTTATTTTGTTAGCTGCAGATACTGTCTTTGTGTTCCAGTCTGTCCAGTACATGGTGTCTTCGAAGATGGTCAAAGCAAACGGGTGTGGTAGATGGGTGCTAAGAATTTTAATCCGATCAGTGCCATCCAGATTTGAGCATTCTATCGCATGCTGCTTAGCGTCAGCCCAATAAATTTTTCGATTCGGGTAGTCTATTGCTAGACCATTTGGCCAAGTTACACCATTTGATATAATCACTTGTCGTTGTGATCCATCCATATTAGCGCGCTCAATTTTTGGATTCGGTCCCCAGTCGCTCCAGAATGCTAATGCCTCGCCTGGATGGATAACAATGGCGCGAGGCTTATCCAAATCATTGGAAGCGATTACAGTGCGTAAATTGCCTTGAAAATTGGATACCTCGACTCTTCGAGTACCTGAATCAGTCCAAAATAGTAAGTCATGAATCCAGTCTACAGCTATTCCGCCAGGAGACTCTAAGCCCCATTTAATGACGTCGCGAACTCGTGTTCCGTTCATGTATACCATTTTTATGACATCAGTAGACACATCCGACCAAAACATCAGAGCCCTGCGATAATGAAAATCTAATGCAATCGCGTTGTGCAATCCCTTAACTACAGCTGTATAGCGATTATTGCTTAGCGTAACACGTCGTATATCCCAACGATTGGCTACCAACAGAGTCATGGCGCCACCTAACGCTTTGCAAGATCTTAAATCTGGTCGAAGTATGTAACCCATTTCACATGAGCATATAAATGAGCCTAGTGTATTTTGGCATTTTTGCGAGCAGACAGGACTAGTCAGGTACTGGCACTCATCTATATCGGTGCAGCTAATCAAATAATACTGTCTTTAGAAATATGGTCGAAATTTAGTATCCTTAACACTTACTTCACTTTGTTTTTATCCATAAGGTAACCAAGTCGACAGGCACACTCATCAGAACCTTTTTTTGTTTTTATACAAAGTTGTTCACACTGTTTAGGTTCGAAACAGCTCTGCTCCTCAGGACAGTTCAATTCATCTTCACCAGAAGGGCAGTCGCTATGGCCGTCGCATACGTGTTTTTGATGTACACATATTCTGAAAACGATTACAATCAACTATTATTCTATGAATGCAACTAGTTTTTAAATTTTACTGACTTAAGGTTAGTGACGTTTTGCTTTGTTGGACATAAAAATTGCCCAGGGTCGCACTGTAGATGGCAGTCAACCTCATCCTCAGCTGAAGAACAGTCTGCATATCCATCACAAAGCCATGTTCGCTAAGATATTACATAAAATTTACAAACTTTAGTATATATATACAGATTAAACTACATAGAAATAATATGTTACCAGAATGCAGCGTCCATTGTTGCAGGAAAACTCGTCAGATCCGCAATTCAATGAATGCTCAACTAACCCACAGTCATTTTCATCTTCACCTCCATCACAATCCTGCTCTTTATCACATTTCCAGCGTTTTGGAATGCACGTTCCATCTGAGCATTTGTATTCATTTGATGTACACAATGATGGTTTTTGAGGGCAATTTTCTTCATCACTCCAGTCTCCGCAATCATTATCACCATCACAGCGAAAACGATTGAGTATACATTGCCCGCTAGGGCCTCCAGCGCCACCCAAACCACCGCGACACTTAAATTCGCCTTCAGGGCAGATGTTAATCACTGCCGCACATTTAAACTCGTCTGAGTTATCATTGCAATCGCGTTCGCCATCACACCGAAACGCCAATGAAATGCAATATCCGTCATTGCAAGTGAAATGCTCTTCAGTACAGCTAGAACGATTACAGTGCGTTTCGTCTGAGAAGTCTTTGCAATCATTTTCACCATCGCAGAGCCATGTTCGTGGAATGCAAAAGCCGTTCTGGCACTGAAATTGATCATCCGTACAGTTAGTGTATGCTCCGCAATGTGTTTCATCCGAGTAATCACCACAATCATCATCGCCGTCGCAAAGCCAGTACTTAAAGATACATCGAAAAGTTTTTGGACACATTACGTGTACGCCACTTTTTTCGCAGTCCATTTGCAATTTAGGGACCATATCTTCATGATTTTTGCAGGTATTCTCGCTAGACCCATCACTGTGATTCTGGCAGCTGGTAACGGTTTCAACCATTTGACTGGGATCATCCTGGACAAGCACTGCCAAATTTACTCTAAAGGGTTTCTGTTTATTATTGGGTCCACCAAGAAAGCTTTCACGACCACGTGAATTAATTTTTCGATCACCTTCCCGTGAGCCAATTACTTCAGTCCTACTTTTCTGCGCACCAATATTGCGAAACTTTGGAATATCGCCTGTGTTGAAGTTTCCTGAGCTACCTGTTTTATGTGGGACAACAGTTTCCAAGGTAAAGGTGGGATCATAAAATCCTGTGCCATCATGTTCGCTTTCCTTGTTGTACTCTTTGTGGTTTTGATATGGTGCGTAGTCAGAAATGGAGCTAAGTTTCTCCCCATTTTTAGGAAAATTTTTTGCCAACTTATTTTCATCAAGTTCCTCATCGTTTCCTAGATAAGCTGTCTTGCCTGCCAAACGCAGTTGTGTCTGCTGTAACAAATCCTGACGTCCGGACTTATTTATTGGAACCGTGCCTAAATAAAGATCGCCATGGCTACTGTCACCATTTGCTGAACTATGATCATATTGATCAGCGCCAAATTTTGTTGAGTATGCAAGTCCAAAACCTATTTCAAGAAATAATTTTAAGTATTAGGTAATCATGCTGTGGTTTTTTCTGTGGCCTTAATATGCATTATTACAATACGCAACACCACATTTCCGCTGTGAAACAAACCGACAGTTTATGATAGATTTTGAGCCTTACAAATGTTTCAAAATTTTTGTTCTTTCTAGGTGTACTGCTGCTATAAATCGGAACCAACACTTTGTAGTTTAAGCTTACCGTCTGGAAAATATTAAGCTTTCAAATTCAAAATTGAGAATTTTTCGCGGTATATTTTTTTGAAACTTAGATTTCGATTATATTTGGAATACCCTAGCTCCACAATTAATCTGTCGAAACTTTTTTAGTCGTGACACGTATCGTGAAATTATAATAATTTATATTATATAAAAAAAATGTAAGCTAATTTAGCATTGAACAATTGCTGGGGGATCCTGGATTCGATTTTGCGGTTAAGACTTCTGGCGACAATAAATCTCTTTTGGGCAAACAAATTGACAAAATATCGACCAATGTCTGTTGGTCCTTTTTATAATGTTAGATTTGGCCTGTTTAAATTTTAAATTGATATAAAATATTCCAGTTATAAAAAATAAAAAGATGTCACAATGTTGTTTATGGCTTATGCTCAGAGCTTGCGAAAGAGTATTTATTAATTGGTTGAGTTACTTGAGTTACTCTTAATTGAGAGTTACTTGACCAACTGAACCGACCCCTTCCCGAATATTCGTGGGAACTACTACGTCAACTACACTACTTAAAATATTAAAAAAAAAACACCGCAAAGGAGCTCGGAGCTCCTTTTAAGTACCGGAGAGACAAGACCATCCCACTACATCAACGGTGCCAAGCAGAGCGTAATCGCGGCTGGCTTACCGGCACCGAAGAACCCATAGAAACCCCGCGGGCAGCGTCTCTGCACCACGGGGAGGATAACCGGAGCCGTCCTTGTTAGACGTCAACATTAACAGACTGCACCGTTAGAGAAAATTGCAAGCCAAGATTCAAGGATTCTGGAAACGGAGTCTTGAATATCTTGCTTCCTTGCAACCTCGTACGAAATGGCAGCAGGATTCCACCAACATAACCGTGGCCAAGACGAGAGGGTTCGAGTGGTCACCGTAAAAACAGCCCGAGGAGTTTACAAGAGAACTATTCCCAAAGATGCTGTGCTTTCCTTGTTCTGAACAGTCGTTCAGGAAAGCCGGTATGTTCAGAAATTAGACGCGTAGTTTTGTTCAATGTTCATTTATATTACAACTGACCTATTCATATGCTCATGATTGTATTGCACCGTTTAAGTAACTATTTTTACGCGCATAGCTGTGTTGTTATTGCTTGTGTCCAAAACATAGCTGTAACGTTCTCACACATATAGCTAAAGCCCGCAGCTTCACACGCATACATCGATGTGTACGGTTTTGCATTGGACCGTCGCATCGTGTGATCTTTCAACTCCCTTTTGGCTCAACTTCTTTTGTGAAGTGGAAGTAAGTAGGAAAATATATTCATAACCAACCGCCTGCATATCGCTGTAAAACCTAGTAAAATTTATACAGTCCACTCATTCATATCCACAAAGTATTATAAGCAGATTTGGCGCTTAGGTCAATTAGCTTATTTCCTTCAATATTTTTTTGACCTGGTATAAACCGTAGTGAACATTTTTGATATTTTATTAATAGTGATCTTATGATAGATTCGTTATAATAATTTTTGTTTATTTTTTTGATCGCAGTTATAGATGATTATGAGCTAGATCTAGATAATTTGCACAACACCATGGCTAAAAGTTATTGAAATCGGATTGCAAGCCGGATTGAAGTGAAGTATCCTTACACTGAACACAGAGCTTAGCATCATCCGTATACATTAGTACTCGAGAGTATGCTAATACCGAAGGCAAGTCATTAATAAAGAGTATGAAGTGTGAGGGGCCTAGATAGCTGCCCTTAGGTACTCTAAAGGTAACCTTAACCTTATGATCTTTATCTGATAGCGAGGAAGAAGCAACATTTAAAGCGGACAAGTGCTGCTCATAAATTGAGATATCCGCAGAAGGTAAAGAGATAAAGAGAAATTAGTTCTTTTGGAAGGGAGATGAGAATGGAACATTTGGCTGATTCTGACTTGGAATAGCTATGGGGTCCTATTTATCTTCTTAGGCTTAAGCTCCGGCCAAAATTTGGCAGAACAAATGGTGTCGAATGGAGTTAGGGAGATGCTTATCTTAAGTGAAGGTATCTCCCTGGCAAAAGAGGAGTTAAACCTCTCCACCTTAAGCCGACGGTTTTATTTTGTTTTTTATAAAAAGCACTAACATCATAATTAAATGAGGTCATGGGCCAGCCGTGAAGCAAAACTCGTCATTGTGGCGGGAACCCCAAATGTAGGCAATATCCGGAGGTCCAGAACGTCGAATTATTAAGATCGGATTGCAAGCGAGAATGAAATGAAATGTTATTTGCTGGACACAGAGCTTAACATCATCCGCATACATGAGTACTCGAGAGTGTGCTAATACCGAAGGCAAGTCAAGAGTGTGAAAAGTAAGGGGCCTATATGGCTGCCCTGCGGTATTCTAGAAGTAATCTTGAATGGTGAAGAGAGGAAGTTTTTGAAGAAGACTCAACTTCTCCACCTTCACCTTTATTCTGACTTATATAAAAGCATATAGCCGGGAGACAAAAACTTGCTTCGTTGTTGAGAACCCCCACCATTGGTTTTGCGTGGTACCTGAACGGAACGTCCTTTATGGGAGCGGAAAGGGGTGGGGCGAAATTTTGAGATACACTGTGAAGGTTCGATACCACAGGAGTGTGGATACCAAATTTGATTGCTCTATCTCTTATAGTCTAGATCTAGGCGCTCACTTTTAGCAGTAGGCAAACCCGACCATGAAACGTGTGTGTTAGAGAGAGACAGAGCGAGATTGAATGAAATTTTTCCTTCATTTTGGCTGTAATAATGATACGATCTGGTTCAGATTCTGCAGTCTAAAAGATATTGTCATTCTCTGCGATTCTGCGCCTTTGGTTTTCTTATATCGTTCAAATTGTGGATGCCACAGATTTTCGTCCTTTGTGGGGGCGGAAGGGGGCGGATTTTGAAAAACACTTGTAACACCTGACATATTACAGAAATCTGGATACACAATGTGGTTGTTCTAGCTCTTATAGTCTCTGAGCACTAGGCGCCAGTGCTGCTAACTTTAACAAAGACTTCGCAAGCCATACCTGTATATTTAAATAAAAACTAGTACACCTAATTCCGTTTTTACACGCTCATTTTATACACGGATTGCAAATAACACGGTTAGAAAATAACAAATTTTTTATTTTTTAAACGATTTTATTTCATTCAGCACGGTTTAAAATAAAAACACACAGCTCACAAGCAGCTAGAAACTGAAGTATCAATGCAATCAGACGTGATTAGTAAAGAAATTTTTCTATACGTAAATTTGTTTTTCCAAAGTTTCCTAATTGTTTCCCTAATTTTAATAGGCTTTAAAAACAAGGAACCAATCACCTATTTTTGCATGCAATCAATGTCTTTTTTACCATCTAAAAAAAAATTTGGTGTAATATCCCTTCACTGACCATAAAACTTTACCTTATGCACAGAATGCTATTGGTTCTGCTTAGTTTCCTGGAATTCCTTAGTTTTGTCTTAACCAGATGAACGTGGCTTAATACCCGCTAAATTTTGCGCGTTTAACCACGGCAATGATAACAGTTGCAGTGCAACAGCTGCCAGGTCAAAAAATCAGATGTTTTCACAAGAATCTTTATGGAAGTAAGCCTTCCAAAACTAGTGCTGTCGCTGATATTTTCCCCCTTTATTAAATTGGATTAATATCGCTATATTTGCATTCAATTTCTGAATATTTTCAACTTTAAGGTAATCAAAAATTTGTCTAATTCCATTTTCCTTAGCGCACAAGATTTTGTTGACGCAAAAAGTCAACCTGTTTTAGAATTACTAAATTATCTGATCTCAATGCACTCAAAGATGAATTAATTTGACTATTGAGCCAAGCTCAATTTAAACTTCGAAAATGGAGTTCAAGTTGTTGGTCACTACTCAATTCGCTGCCAAAGAAAATTTGTGAGTATCCGCTTGAAGCTCTACAGGAAGAAAGTCCAACTCAATATGTCAAGGTTCTTGAAATACGATGGTACACGGCTGTAGGCGAGCTTTCCTTCAAGTTGACCTGATGCCCCAAGTGCTATGACAAAATGGATTTTGCTGTCTGAGCTTGCCAAGATCTACGATCCACCGGGGTTGCTTGCCCCCACAACTGTAATTCTAAATGTTCTCCTTTAAAATAGTTGGCTGAGCTCGGTCGAATGGAACGAATCACTACCAGCGCAGCTATGTGCACGTTGGCAACAGTTTGTAGCTGAAGATCATTTACCGGCACACGCCGCTGTCATCTACAGTCGCGTGAGACTCAAGTTAATCTACACATATCTGATGAAGGAAATTATCTTGATTGTATGATCAACAAAGCTTCCTCCTGGTCACATCTCTTGCGGACAATTAGCAATTTTTTTCGCTTTGTACATCGACTTCGTTGCAAGGACCGCCTGTCATCGTTTTTGTCGTCATGGGAGCGTCAATATGCCCGCTCTAGGGTAATCAAACATGTCCAGATGGAGTTCTTCCAAGTGGAGTACAAACAGCTGAGCACTGGACAAGCCCTTTCTCAAAAACCCAAGTTGATTCACTACACTCCATTTGTTGACGACCAAGGAATTCTGCGCGTAGGAGGACGCATTGGAAATTCGAGGACAACCTATGATGCAAAACATCCCATACTTCTTCCAAAGGAATCACCAGTCGCTATTTTACTAGCTAGACACCAGCACGTCCCATCGCTACACGTTGGAGTCGAACTTATGTTCCACACGTTGAGACAGAAGTATTGGATCCTTGGAGCCCGTAACATAGTCCGCAAAATTGTATTGAACTGCAAGATTTGTTTCCTCCAGCGCAAAGGTACGAGCACACAACTCATGGCTGATCTTCCCGCCTTTCGCGTTCAGCCCTCCCGCTGCTTTCTACATTCTGGATTGGATTACGCTGGACCAGTTACCATCAAGACATCAGTAGGTTGGACACCGAAGTTTGGCAAAGCTTGGTTCGCCATCTTTGTTTGTCTGTTCACAAAAGAAATTCATATAGAGCTCGTAAGTTATTTGACCACTCCTGCATTTATCGCCGCTTTCAAACGGTTATTGTCTCGAAGTGGCCCTATATCCGATTTTTACTCAGACAATGGCACAACATTCCATGGAGCCAGAAAGGAACTAACGGAGATGCAACGGATAGCTGTATCTTAAAGTCAGGACGAGGAAATTGCTAATTTTCTGACGAGTCAGGAAATCAACTGGAACTTCATTCCGCCGTCTGCCCCGCATTTGGAGGTATTTGGGAGACCGGCGTACGATCTATCAAGCTCCACCTGTGCTGAGTAATTGGTAGCAGTGCGTTGACTTTCGAGGAATATTCAACAATTTAAACCCATATTGAAGGTTTACTCAACTCTCGCCCACTGTGTACGCCCAGCGATCAAAGCTTGGATCGCCTTACCCGCGCTCATTTTCTTACAGTTCAACCTCACATGTCGGTGCCGGAGCCGTCCTTGTTAGACGTCAACATTAACAGACTGCAGCGTTGGAGACAATTGCAAGCCAAGATTCAAGAATTCTGGAAACGGAGTCTTGAATATCTTGCTCCCTTGCAACCTCGCACGAAATGGCAGCAGGAGTCCACCAACATAACCGTGGCCAAGACGAGAGGGTTCGAGTTTACCAATCGAGTTATCGAGTTTACTATTACCAAAGTTGCTGTGCTTTCCTTGTTCTGAACAGTCGTTCAGGGAAGCCGGTATGTTCAGAAATTAGACACGTAGTTTTGTTCAATGTTCATTTATATTACAACTGACCTATTCATATGCTCATGATTGTATTGCACCGCTTAAGTAACTATTTTTACGCGCATAGCTGTGTTGTTATTGCTTGTGTCCAAAACATAGCTGTAACGTTCTCACACATATAGCTAAAGCCCGCAGCTGCACACGCATACATCGATGTGTACTGTTTTGCATTGGACCGTCGCATCGTGTGATCTTTCAATTCCGTTTTGGCTCGACTTCTTTTGTGAAGTGGAAGTAAGTAGGAAAATAGATTCATAACCAACCGCCTGCATATCGATATACAGCCGCACAGATATCACCGATATTATATAATCATCAAATATATTACTTAAAACCTAGTAAAATTTATACAGTCCACTCATTCATATCCACAAAGTATTATAAGCAGATTTGGCGCTTAGGTCAATTAGCTTATTTCCTTCAATATTTTTTTGACCTGGTATAAACAGTAGTGAACATTTTTGATATTTTATTAATAGTGATCTTATGAAAGATTCGTTATAATAATTGTTGTTTATTTTTTTGATCGCAGTTATAGATGATTATGAGCTAGATCTAGATAATTTGCACAACACCATGGCTAAAAGTTATTGAAATCGGATTGCAAGCCGGATTGAAGTGAAGTATCCTTACACTGAACACAGAGCTTAGCATCATCCGTATACATTAGTACTCGAGAGTATGCTAATACCGAAGGCAAGTCATTAATAAAGAGTATGAAGTGTGAGGGGCCTAGATGGCTGCCCTTAGGTACTCTAAAGGTAACCTTAACCTTATGATCTTTATCTGATAGCGAGGAAGAAGCAACATTTAAAGCGGACAAGTGCTGCTCATAAATTGAGATATCCGCAGAAGGTAAAGAGATAAAGAGAAATTAGTTCTTTTGGAAGGGAGATGAGAATGGAACATTTGGCTGATTCTGACTTGGAATAGCTATGGGGTCCTATTCATCTTCTTAGGCTTAAGCTCCGGCCAAAATTTGGCAGAACAAATGGTGTCGAATGGAGTTAGGGAGACGCTTATCTTAAGTGAAGGTATCTCCCTGGCAAAAGAGAAGTTAAACCTCTCCACCTTAAGTCGACCGATTTAACATCATTAGATATGAGGTCACGGGCCAGCCGTGAAGCAAAACTCGTCATTGTGGCGGGAACCCCAAATGTAGGCAATATCCGGAGGTCCAGAACGTCGAATTATTAAGATCGGATTGCAAGTGAGAATGAAATGAAATGTTATTTACTGGACACAGAGCTTAACATCATCCGCATACATGAGTACTCGAGAGTATGCTAATACCGAAGGCAAGTCAAGAGTGTGAAAAGTAAGGGGCCTATATGGCTGCCCTGCGTTACTCTAGAAGTAATCTTGACTGGTGAAGAGAGAAAGTTTTTGAAGAGGACTCAACTTCTCCACCTTCACCTTTATTCTGACTTATATAAAAGCATCTAGCCGGGAGACAAAAACTTGCCTCGTTGTTGACAAACATTGGTTCATTGGTTTTGCGTGGTACCTGAACGAAACGTCCTTTATGGGAGCGGAAGGGGGTGGGGCGAAATTTTGAAATACACTTGTGCAGGTTCGATACCACAGGAGTGTGGACACCAAATTTGGTTGCTCTAGCTCATATAGTCTCTGAGATCTAGGATTTTTAGCAGTAGGTAAAGCCGACCATGAAACGTGTGTGTTAGAGAGAGACAGAGCGAGATTGAATGAAATTTTTCCTTCATTTTGGCTGTAATAATGATACGATCTGGTTCAGATTCTGCAGTCTAAAAGATATTGTCATTCTCTGCGATTCTGCGCTTTTGGTTTTCTTATATCGTTCAAATTGTGGATGCCACAGATTTTCGTCCTTTGTGGGGGCGGAAGGGGGCGGATTTTGAAAAACACTTGTAACACCTGACATATTACAGAAATCTGGATACACAATGTGGTTGTTCTAGCTCTTATAGTCTCTGAGCACTAGGCGCCAGTGCTGCTAACTTTAACAAAGACTTCGCAAGCCATACCTGTATATTTAAACAAAAACTAGTACACCTAATTCCGTTTTTACACGCTCATTTTATACACGGATTGCAAATAACACGGTTAGAAAATAACAAATTTTTAATTTTTTAAACGATTTTATTTCATTCAGCACGGTTTAAAATAAAAACACACAGCTCACAAGCAGCTAGAAACTGAAGTATCAATGCAATCAGACGTGATTAGTAAAGAAATTTTTCTATACGTAAATTTGTTTTTCCAAAGTTTCCTAATTGTTTCCCTAATTTTAATAGGCTTTAAAAACAAGGAACCAATCACCTATTTTTGCATACGATCAATGTCGTTTTTTTACACGGTTTTTTCACGAACCAATTTACCATGTAAAAAAAAATTTGGTGTAATATCCCTTCACTGACCATAAAACTTTACCTTATGCACAGAGTGCTATTGGTTCTGCTTAGTTTCCTGGAATTCCTTAGTTTTGTCTTAACCAGATGAACGTGGCTTAATACCCGCTAAATTTTGCGCGTTTAACCACGGCAATGATAACATTTGCAGTGCAACAGCTGCTAGGTCAAAAAATCAGCTGTTTTCACCAGAATCTTTATAGAAGTAATCTGGTCTGATGAGCTCGTGAGGTGGCTCAAAGGGGGCCTAGCTGAGGCCACCGGACGGGTCGCAGGTTGCGGATATCGAACGACCTACCTATATACAGGTCATATAGGTAGGTCAGCTGCGAATAATCGGACATCCCTAGGGAGAGTACCGAAAATAAGCAGCCGCGGACAGCCAGCGGGTGTTCGCGAAGTAGCAACACTGACGATGCGCTTGTGGTGCCGCCTCGTATAAGTAGCTCACACACTCCCCTATCCCTACACACTACCTACCCACATCCCAACCCCCCACATTCAGCTCACACCGGGCTGGACTAAGAGTGTTATTCGACCCGTGCCGAGAGTCAGCCTGGCTGGGGGCCCGGTATATAAAACTAGCCCAGTCGTTAACGGAGAACTCAGGGACTTGGCAGCCCCCTGTTCCAAGTATGCCTTATCCGGGCAACGTGGATCTCTGCCCGGACGGACCGTACCCCTTCTCTGCAGCTCGTGGGAAAAGAATGGAAGATTTTAAAATCAAACAAAATGAGTCTGGCACTCCCCAAATGCCAACAGGGAGCAATCCCAAACAGGGGAAGGCAGCGGCCCAAAGGCCTGGCCCGACCCGCAAATCAGCAGGGAAAACCTGCGCGGCGGAAGATGCTAGGGAGAGCCCAAAGGGGTCCCATCCCGGTGTCGGGGTGGGTGGTGAATTGGCTCACAAAACCGATACCTTGGCAGAGTGGCTATGCAATCCTGCGGCTGCTCTGCATGCTGGTAAAGTGGCGGGTGATGAGTCACCATCTACTAGTGTCCAAGCCAAATCTTTTACATATGCCGATAGAAGGAGTGCTGGCAATATACTCCGTCAGCAGAACGCAAGCCAGATGTCCAGCCCGACGGACAAATGGATAAAGAAGGTTGAGTGGGCCTCGAAGGTGCTGCCGAACTTTGGCAAGGAAGCACCGAAGAAGGAAGCCCCTCAGCCAAAAAGGCAGCGCTCGCAAGAGACTCCGGGGCCGACACCGAAGCGCTGCAGAGTACTGCCTAACACATCATTCGCGCAGATTACCAGTGAAAGGACGCTGATTGGCGTCCTGGACAAAGGCAGCGCGGACTCCCGGATCCCTAGGAACCAGTGGAAGTGGGTGGAAGCGGCACTGGCCGACCGCTGCTTCGACCTGCTGGAAAAGCAGCCTGGACCAGTCGCCAGTCGAGCAGGACGCTGCCTCGGAGATCGAAGCACCCGACGATCACACAGAGATAGACCCAGAGGGCTACTCCACCGATGGCACGCTGAGATGCGACTTCGAGGCGATGTGTTGCCACGAGGAAGTCGAGGACGATCCGGATGCCGACATTACAGTGGTGGAGAACACTAAGGATGTCCTTGAGGCTCCTTCAGATCAATCTCCACCACTGTAAAGCAGCATCCGCTGCTCTTATACTCCGCCTTGAAGAGAGCGGAGCAGACGTAGCCCTGATCCAGGAACCTTGGATAGTGGGAGACAAGGTTTGTGGACTATGGTCGAAGGAGTACAAGATAATTGTAGCTCAACATGAATTTAAAACCCGCACCTGCATTCTCGCCAGAAAGCACCTTAATATCTTTCTATCCATAATTATAGCGATAGCGACAACACGGCGGCAGCCTAGAGCTGAAAGGGACACATCTAAGGCTGATGTCGTCCTACATGGCCCATGAGGGAAACGATCCTCCCAACGACCTTGTTCGCAAACTAGCCAGCGACAGCGAGAGGTCGGACATAGACCTATTAATAGGTTGCGATGCCAACGCTCACCACACTCAATGGGGGAGCTCGAACACAAATGTAAGGGGTGAGTCACTTTTCAGCTTCATCCTTAACTCAAATCTATTTATTTGTAATCGGGGCAACGACCCCACTTTTATAATTAAAAATTGACAGGAGGTTATTGACATCACCTTAGTGTCTCCCAACCTGTTAGACATAGTCAAGAGTTGGTAAGTCCTTGATGACCACTCTTTCTCTGACCACAGATACATCGAGACCACACTATCCCTCGAGTGTCCGAAACCTAAGGACTATATTAATCGCAGGAAAGCCAACTGGGAAAAATATAGCTCAGCCCTGGAGGACTTACTCCCCTCCAAAGCACCATCATGCCCTGACACAAAAGACGACCTAGATTGCCTAGTGAACAGGTTCACAGAAGCATGCAACAAAGCCTTCGCGGCAGCATGCCCCTCTAGCAAACCTAGGGGGAAAAAGATACCCCCTGGTGGTCAAAACAAACAGACATCCTACGTAAAAGCTGCAGGACCCTCTTTAACAGGGCCAAACAGGAGAGCCACTGGAGAACAGGGGAGCCACTGGGCAGACTACAAAATCAGTCTGTCACTATATAAAAAGGAAACAAGGAAAGCAAAAAGGGCCTCTTGGCAAAAATTTTGCTCGGAAATTGAGGAAACGTCAGAGGCCGCAAGGCTTCGCAAGATTCTCTCAAAAACTAACCCCTCGGTAGGGTATCTTAAAAGGAATGACGGCACATGGACTAACTCCAGTGAGGAGACCCTGCACATTTTACTAGACACGCATTTTCCAGGGTGCACAGCCATCGAGACGGTACATCTTCCAGGAGAGGGACCGGTAACCTCGATGGATCACATCCTCACAAAACGTAACATAAGCTGGGCAATAAACAGCTTCAACCCGTTCAAATCGCCAGGCCCAGACCAGGTAATCCCGGCCCAACTTCAGAAGGCCGGGGATACGGCCATCAACTGGCTACAAGGTATCTTCAGGAAGATACTGGCTGTGGGTACAATCCCGCGAACATGGCTTAAGGCAAAGATAGTCTTCATTCCCAAAGCAGGAAAAGCCTCGCACTCAGCTGCAAAAGACTTTAGACCAATCAGCCTATCGTCCTTCCTCCTCAAAACCTTTGAGAGACTCGTCGGGCTGCAACTGAGGACAACTATATACCCTCAGTTGCTGTCAGGCGCACAGCATGCCTACCGGAAAGGAAAATCCACGGAAACGGCTCTTCATGAAGTGATCTCAGCTGTAGAGAAATCTCTGCATCACAAAGAGTACTCACTCATAGCCTTTCTCGATATTGAGGGAGCTTTCAACAACGTTGTACCGGGCGCCATTACAGAAGCCCTGACTTACCTATGGGTGGACCGTCACTTGGCGATGCGCATTGATCAATTGCTCACATGCAGGACGGTGACATCATCGATGGGATCGTCCGCCCAGTCAAGGTATGTCAACAGAGGCACCCCGCAAGGTGGTGTCCTGTCTCCTCTTCTGTGTAACATAGCAGTTAACAAGATTCTATGTGACCTAGAAGAGGGGGGGCTGCAAATTCGTGGCCTATGCGGACGACGTTGCGATTATCTTCTCGGGGAAATACCCCCAAACACTGTGCGACTTAATGTCCACAAAGCTAGCGCAACTGTCGGATTGGACAGAATCGCGCGGTCTGGGAGTAAATCCCTCAAAAACGGAACTCGTACTATTCACAAAGAAATACAAGGTCCCGCCCCTCAACCCTCCAATACAACAAGGATGCAGGCTCTCCTTTAGCGACAGTGCCAGTTACTTAGGGTTGGTAATTGATAAGAAGCTTAGCTGGAACCTGAATGTCAAAGACAGAGTGAAGAAGGCAATGACTGCACTCTACACATGCAAAAAAGCTATTGGGCTAAGATGGGGCATGATCCCAAGCATAGTCCAATGGATATATCAAGCTATAGTTAGACCAATACTACTCTACGGAGTTACGGTGTGGTGGCCGGCCCTATCAAAAAGGGCGATCACCAAGCAACTGGGCAAAGTCCAGCGGACTGCCGCCATATGCATCAGCGGAGCTGTTCGCACCACCCCAAATGATGCGCTAAATGCCATCCTATGCCTACAGAGCCTTGACCTCGCAGGAAAGGAACGGGCAGAAGCAGCAGCAATACGTCTAGGAGACTCAGATCAATAGGTGACACAGTGCATAGGTCACTCAGCCATATTAAATAATAGCAGTACCGTCCCCTCAAAAACAAACTACCAAGTTCCAAGAGAGTACACAGTCACTCCCTTCGACACAATCATCCCTCACAGAGACGAATGGCTCGAGGGACTCCCAGGCCCAGATGGGGCCATAAACATCTTCACAGATGGATCAAAGCTGGACGACAGAGTCGGAGGGGGACTCTACTCTGAACAGCTAAACATAAGACATTCCTTCAGACTGCCAGATCATTGCAGTGTCTTTCAAGCGGAAATCATAGCAATCAGGGAGGCTCTAGACTGCCTACAAGCGGCGGCCGTTACGGCAACCAAGCTAAACATTTATAGCGACAGCCAGGCTGCGATCAAATCGCTAAGCGCGATTTCCTCGAACTCGGCCACCGTGGCAGACTGCCGCAAATCTCCGCACGAGATGGCTCAGCAATTTGCTATTAGCCTGATTTGGGTCCCGGGCCACCGGGACATCGAGGGCAACTGTATAGCGGACGAGCTGGCTAGATCTGGCACTACTGGCCTTCTCCAAGACAAGGAGGATATCTGTATGCCAATGGCCACCTGTAAGCTCATTATAAGGGAGCAATACAAGCGACTAACAAACGATATGTGGCAAACAGTGCCACGATGTCGCACAACTCGGCAAACATGGCCGACCATGGACATGAAGCGCACCTCCGAGCTCCTCAAGTTAAGCAGGAAAAGGTGCAACGTAGTCATACGTTCCCTCACGGAACACTGGCTAATAGGGACCCACGCTAACAGGCTGGGGGCCCCATATAACGATTTTTGTCGCAGCTGTAGAGACGAGGAAGAGGAGGAGACAGTGGAACATCTGTTCTGCTCCTGCCCAGCTCTCAGCAGAAGAAGGCTACAGCACCTGAGCTCAGCCTTTCTACACGACATCTCAGAGATGTCCAAACTATGTCCCAGGAGGATAGCGAACTTTGTGAGAACATCTGGATGGGATAATTGCTGACAGGAAGTCTCACAACGCAGGAAGGAATGATCCTATGCGGTATCACAACGGGCCGAAACCGGCCTAAGTGTGACGGGTTCCGAGCGAGCCCGGCAGCCGCCTCAACCTAACCTAACCTTATAGAAGTAAGCCTCCTAAAGCTAGGGATCTCGCTGATATTTTCCCCCTTTATTAAATTAAATTAATATCGCTATATATGCATTCAATTTCTGAATATTTTCAACTTTAAGGTAATCAAATTTACTAATTCCATTTTCCTTAGCGCACAAGATTTTGTTGGCGGATCTGACGGTCTTAAAATTTCTAAATTATCTGGTAAACAAGGGGTGGTTGACAAACATCGTTAAAAAAGAATGATGAACCGGCCACTTTACGTAACCGGTAGCAACATCAAAAAAGCTGAAAAAAAGACAAAACACATTTATAATAAATCTAGAATTCCCACAATTGAACAATTTTCCCGGATTTGGTCTTCAAAAAAGCCAGATCTGACGGGAAAAAAGCGTAATCGGCCGCACTGCTAGGCGCTCATGGGGACGAAGAGACAAACAGACATGACTGAATCGACTTGGCTATTGATGCTGATCAAGAATATATGTACTTTATGGGGTCGGAAACGCTTCCTTCTGGACGTTACACACATCCATTTTCACCACAAATCTAATATACCCCCAAACTCATTTTGAGTATCGGGTATAAAAATAACGAAAAAAATGATGAAGCTACAAAGTGATCGGGTCCAGTTTTTAGACTGCATTTATCAGCTTTTCAGAATGGCAAAGTTCAAAACAAGCGTTAGATACTTAATTTATGTAAAAAAGAAAAACCACATTATGAAATAAAAACCATAATTCATTAAATTCATAAATTAATAATTCATGAAAAAATCTATTATCTATCAGAAAATGTCGGTTTGGTTCGAAGCGTAAATATTGTGTTACATAGTATCATAATCAGATTTGGCGCTAGCTTATTTCCTTCAATATTTTTGTGACCTGGTATAAACAGAAGGGAATATTTTTGATATTTTATTAATAGTGATCTTATGCTAGATTCGTTATAATTATTGTTGTTTATTTTCCGTGGAAATTTCAAACGTCATCAAATGTTTAAGTTCTAATATAAGCCCATTTCCATATTCTTTTAGCTCGATATTATTTTCTAAGTTGAATGAAACTTAACTAATTTAACTTATTGGCATTTCATTTTATTAACTTAGATCTGAAAACGTATTAAAATAGGCAAAAGATCACAATTTGATATTTTTCGGTATTTTTATAGTCACGCTTTATGGGAAAATGTGAGGCGATGAGTTAAAAAAACATTTTTTTTTTCTTACAATTTTTTCTTTTGGTAAAAAATTTCAGTTTGGTGGTCCTATGCTGTGGAGGAATATAGATATTTGCGGCTCCGAATGCTTCTTTTGTTCATTCAAAGTAATTGGAATTGGGAGGACCATGAAAATGGTTTACCCGAAACAATCTGGTGTAACGAACTTAAAAGGATTCGCTACAATGCCACTCCCAACATAGAATAAGAAATGCCAACGTAGCTACTAAGACACGCGCCGGCCCTCAAACCGCCGACTAAGCCCGCCTGGTCATGCGGACTTTCTCCACCCCAAAACCGAACGACCGGTCTGACGCGTTTTCCCGGGTTCGTAGTCCGTGTTCATCAACCACGGAAAGAAGACACCGGCACAAAGAAAGCCCAAAGAAATCTCACACCAGGCTGTGCGAGCCTCCTTTTCCCTACTCCAGACTTAGCGACGGTCGGGTGCAATCGTCCGAGTTCATCAACCACGAAGTGATGAGACCGCGCAAACTCACGACACGCGCCAAAGGCAAATCCGCCAAGTCACCAAAATGGGAAGAAATGTGACCCGGTCGACCCAGGATCACCAAGTCAGCGAAATGCGAGCCCTGCGCGGAGGTGCACTTTCGCAGAGCGACAGAGAACGTATAAATATGCGCCTGCTGGAACCAGAGGAAAACTTACGTGGAAACCTGGTCCCGAGTACAGACGTACCAAGAAGTTACGTGGAAACCTGGCCCCGAGTACAGATGTTTTACCAAAAACTTACGTAGAAAACCGGCCCCAAGTACAGACGTAGCCAAGAACTGACGTGGACAACCCGATCCGATAATAATAAAGAGAAATACCAGGTCGAATACCCGAATAACATCAGCTGCGTAAGTTCATTTCAAATCACCGAGGCACCAACAGTGCCCCCTCACTCTACACCTCCTCCTGCACTGTATAACGCACAACACGAGAGACTCATACTCGAGCCCCGATCCATCCCCTCTGCAACAGGACAAACCTGATATCTCCCTTAAAGTTCCATCCATTTCTACGAATTTCTTGTGGTTACTGAGCTTACCTCAGCCTGAAATAGGTCCATCACACTGGTTAAGGCCTCCTTCCTGATCCTATTTCGAGGGAAATAATGGCACTAAAACGTATTCGTCGAATGGAAAAACGAATTCAAGTAATGACCATTCAGGAGAATATAGATAATAGATATGGCAAGCCCCTTTTACGGGCACAATTGATCCTGAATCTTCATAAATTTAAAGCCGAGCTTCTTGGATCTTTTCAGACTATTTAAGCAACTGTTTGAGGCTTACAACCCAAAATATTGGGGGTTATTTCTGAACTGCAGAAAGGAAAGCTTAAAGCATGTGCTCCTACCTTATCTTCCTCTTCCCATCCAAAAAATGTTCTTGGTAACATAAAGAGTGATGATTATGTTTCAGAACTATGAAAAAATTGGAGCAAACATGTCACCTAAAATCCATTTCCTGATCTCCTACTTAGAATTTGTTCAGAGCTATGGAACGACTGTATCAAGGGAATCAAAATATGTTGTACGCCAACAAACTTCAATCATTTTAAACCTAGCAACAAGCGTTAACTAACTAAATTCATTACTAATATTAAAAAACTTCTGGAACTGGTAGAAACATAGCAAATAAAAAAGTCTTTATATTTTAATTAAACCTTATTCAAAAGACTGAAAAGTACGAGTTGTTGTACGGGTGGTGTCGCGTCAAGCAGCTTAAATATTTTTAATTATTGCCAGTGGTGCGGCCCAAAGGAAATGCATTTTGGTGTTGTCGTTTCCAATGCCCCCACTGTAAAGATCATTTGCTACCGCATATGCACATGCAGCGGAATTCTTTCTATCATACGCTCTCGCTCGCGTCTAAGCTTGTTGCATAGGGCCCGGCAATTTGGCCCGTCAGCCCTTGCATGGGCAGTCTTGAGCTAATCGTCGCAGCTATTAGACTAACATCCTCGCATCAATCGTTCGCCCCAATCATTCCCATATGTACATACGATAAGTTGGTTTACATATACAAATAAATTGTGAATTATAAACAGCCTCTCGACTTTCATTAACTTCAAATTGCAATAGTTGTTAAAAACGCTTAATAGCTTAACAGGTGGAAAAGTGCGAAAATTGTATATTTGATCAACGGCTGCACTAAAAACGACGCCCAATTAGTGCAATGTATGGGTATACCAGCAAATTAAAAACCCCAAGGAATAAATTTATTTAAACTTTTCCCAAATTTTCAAAGTCAAAATTTCATTTAAAAATACCACCAAAAACTTGTAGTTTTTAATTTGAAAGCTTAATACTTTCCAGACGGTAACCTTAACCTACAATGTGTTCTGGTAGGATTTATAGCTGCATTAATCAGCTTTGCAGAATTATAAAGTTCAATATAACCAGATGTCAGATACGATTCTATGATTTCAGGTTTGGGCAGATCGGAAGACGAACATCCGCAAGACGCTGGCCACGAACAAATTATAATCTCGAGCTACAGGTGGTGGGCCCTTCGCACAGTGATCGCTTGGCGAATTGGAGGAGGAAGTGGCAAAGCTATGTGACCTGTTCATACAGGTGGAAGGACGTATGGACTTCCCACCCCTTACGACCAAGGAGGATGACACTGGGGTTAAATGCGTGTTGGAAGATCTCATTGAGGAGGAACCCTCAGAGAAGGAAGAGTCCATGGAAATGTCGACAATGTCAACCAAAATTTCGGAAGATTTCGACAGAATGGATGCGTTAGAGATGGAGGAAGGAGTTTGAGGTCCAAATGCGCTCTTAAGCAATTTAGCCAAATTTTGGGCAAATTGTCGAAATAATTAGTTTCCTACTATTAGTGTTCGGGCGAAGCCCAAGTGTAAATTTTGTACCATCTTTCTTTTGCCTATCAATTCACTTCTTTTCCATTTTAGTCATTATACTAAACTAACGTAACGTAAGCGTAGCTTTATCTATGCTCGCCCAGCAACATGCTCTCATTTAATCATCTATTCTTTATCTATGCTCGCTCTTGTTATCTTTCGTATGCCGTCAGCAGCTGCGCCTGCTCTGGCAGTTACCGCTTGATATAGATGGAGAACAGACCTTTTTTGTCCACAATCTATTACTTTGGCTCGAGATCGGATCGCTTGCCTCATCCAAGTGTATCACTCTCTAATACCTATAATAAAATTTATAACGTTTCGGAAATCATTAAACAATCAAACAATTATAAAGGCAAGGAAGCTTAGAGTTTGCTTCAACTGTTTGAAGAAAAGACATTGGAATACCTCTTGCAGTTCAGGCTCATGTCGCACATGCGGTAAAAAACATCATACCCTTTTACATATCAACAATCCGCTGCCTACGTCAGTTAACACGGAACCTGCAAACGCTACTACGTCTCCTATTTAGACAAACTCATGCTCAGGCCCCAATCTTTCAAGTTTTCTTGTTGCCGCTTCATCACCATGCTCGCCTCCTGCTCAGAATCTTAGCTCAGACGTAGTGCTTCTAGCCACGACAGTCATTATGATAAAGAGTCGATTTGGTATCTTCTTCCTTGCCGGGCTTTTCTGGATTCAGGCTCTCAGATTAATTTAATAACCGCTCGTTTTACTCAGAAGCTTCAGCTGAAACGAGCCAAAGGGTTGGTATCAGTATCTGGTATCGGTGCTGATTCTGCACTTCACACGGAAGGTTCAGTTGATTTGGTCATTCGATCCAGGACTTCCGATTACTTCACGAGTCTGCTTCTTCATTTGATGTATCCAAATGGGAAATGCCATCCAATATCAGCTGACCCACACTTCAACAAATTTCAGCGCATTTCAGAGCCAGCTTATTTTACGACATTTTATGCGTTGGACAGACCAAATTGGAGAGGGGACTTCCTATAATACAAAAAACCCGTCTCGGCTGGGTTGTCACAGGTGGAGGTCATTACTCCCACAGCTCAGTGCTCCTAGCTGCCTCTAGTTCGACGGTATTGAGTCAAACGCCTACCGTTGTTTTGGATGAGCTAGTGCGAAAGTTGTGGGAAGTGGAAAACTGCCACGGTCCCGCTACAGAAGCAACAAAGGAGGAAATTGCTTGCGAGGAACATTTCAAAAAACATTGCGGTCGGCTTCCAAGTGGCGAGTACTGCGTTCAATTGCCTTTAAAACTGAGTGACAGTCTTCTTGGAGATTCTTATCAACAAGCCTATGACGCACTTATAAATTGCAAATTTTTTCTTCCTCATCCCTGCGTCTTAAGAGAAGACAAAACCACCACAAAACTCCGAGTAGTTTTCGACGGATCCGCTTGTACATCTACAGGATATTCCCTCAACGATATATTGATGTCAGGCCCAACAATTCAGCCAAAGTTAGTTACGACTCTTCTTCGATTTCGTACCGTTCGTATAGCATTGACTGGTGCCATTTGTAAAATGTATAGATGCGTCCGTGTCTCGCCCCAAGATAGTTTTCTGCAGTGCATACTTTGGCTTGACACACCCCTCGATGAGTTAAGAACATTCAAGACGGATACCGTGACCTATGGAACGAAACCAGCAGCATTTCTGGCCGTCCGTTCTATGCACCAACTAGCGGCAGACGAGAGTTCGTCATATCCAATTTGCTCTGAAGTTGTGCTGCGGGACTTTTACGTGGATGATTTGCTAACGGGGGGAGATACTACAAATGAGGTGCTGGAAATAATTCGCCAGGTGACAGGACTCTTAGCCAAAGGAAATTTCAAGATCAGGAAATGGTGTTCCAACGATACATCTGTACTCGATCAAACACCCCATGAAGATAGTGAAACATTTGTTAAATTTACTGATGGCAGCGATGTAACCAAGACGCTAGGTTTAGCATGGAATCCCACTTCGGATGAGCTACTATTTTCATTCTGTCCCAAGGGACTTCCCTTCGAAACCAACTAAGCGAGTTGTATTGTCAACTATTGCACGATTTTATGATCCACTCGGACTTATAGGGCCAGTAATTACCAAAGCAAAACTATTTCTACAGCAGCTGTGGAAAGAAAAGCTTCATTGGGATGAATGTCTGCCAGTCTCCTTACGCACAACTTGGATCAACCTTTTTCAGCAGTTTGACTCTATGCAACAAATTTCTTTCCCGCGCCTATCGTTCCTTCGAAGCAGCAACCTTGAAATGCATGGATTTTGTGATGCCAGCATGAGTGCTTATGGATGCAAGCATCTACGCTGTTTCGCAAGGCGACAATGGAGTCAAGGCAAATCTTCTATCTTCCAGATCTCGTGTAGCGCCACTGAAGACTATCACAATACCCAAGTTGGAATTATGTGGTGCAGCGCTACTCGCTCAGCTTATGCATGAAGTGTCTTTGATGAACTTCAATTGCTCTTATTATTGCGGGTGTGACTCCACAGTCGTTTTGGCTTGGATCAAGAATCAACCATCCAACTTCAATGTATTTGTCGCTAATAGACTTTCTGTTATTCAGGAACTCACATCTGGAATGTCTTGGCTGCACGTGCCAACTGATCTAAACCCTGCCGATATGCTTTCTCGAGGATCATTACCAGCTGAGCTCATCAATTCTCATCTTTGGAAGTATGGACCTACATACATGACAGCCAGTAAGGATCAATGGCCAAGTACGCCTGCTCTTCCAGAGCCGGTTTTGGAGGCACGAAAAACCATACTAATTACAAACTGCGCGTCAAGATATTTGGTGGAAGAATCAAAGTTTTGTAAATTCCTTCCCCAAAATGCAACGAATTTTTGCGTATGTATGCAAATTCATTCATCGACGAAAGTCTGGAATAACTGTGGAGGATTTGCGTTTGGGAACCGAACTGCTTCTTCGTCTTACTCAGCAATCTCGTCTATCTACTGAAATAAGAGCCCTGGAAACGCGAAAGGACATCAAGGCTTCAAGCTCGATCGTCTCGCTTTCGCCATTTTTAGGTGATTGCGGTTTGCTTCGAGTTGGAGGGCGTCTTAAAAACTCTACCTTGGACTTCGAAGCACGGCATCCCATAATATTGCCCAAGAATCATTCCATCACTTCTGCTCTGATACGGCACTTACACGAAAAACACCTTCACGCTGGACCCCAGTCGCTACTAGCCATCATTCGTCAAACGTACTGGCCAATCGGTGGCCGAAAGACCGTAGCACACGTAATCCAAAAGTGTGTCAGATGCTTTAGGGTGAAGCCTCGAACTCTCGAGCAAATAATGGAACATCTTCCGGTGGACAGAGTCAGCGAATCTCGTGCATTTTTAGTTACCGGCGTGGACTATTGCGGTCCGTTCCTGTATAAATCAGAAGTTCGAAACCGGCCCCCACTAAAGTGCTACATGAGCATTTTTATATGTTTCTCCATTAAGGCGGTTCACATCGAGCTTGTGAAGGATCTTACAACGCCTGCGTTCCTCTCTGCTCTCCGCCGTTTCATTTGCACCCGTGGAAGACCGATTCGTATTTGCTCAGATAATGCCACAAGTTTTGTTGGAGCGCGGAACGAACTGGCGGAACATAAGTCGCTATTCCTAAGCGACAGTCATCAAGAAGCCGTGCATCAAGCTTGTCTCGCCGACTGCATCGATTGGCGTTTCATTTCTCCTAGATCGCCACATTTTGGAGGATTGTGGGAGGCGTCAGTCAAGCTTGCTAAACATCATCTTCGACGTGCCCTTGGATCCTCGCCCTTGAGCTGCGCACTCTCGCGTGCAATATCTGTGCAATCATTAATTCAAGGCCATTGTTTCCTCTTTCAGAGAACCCTGCAGATCTCGATGTACTCACGCCCAACCATTTTCTGGTTGGCGCCCCCATCACAACCTTCTTGGAGCCTGACTTGGTTCATTTAAACGTCGATCGCTTGGACCGTTGGCAGAAGGTCACACAGCTTCAGCAAATCTTTTGGTCTCGCTGGCGCCAATCGTATTTAACCAGTCTTCAAGAAAGAACGAAGTGGCGCACCCGGAATCCTGAGCTTCACGTCAATGATGTCGTTCTTGTTAAGGACTTCCCTCCTCTGAAGTGGCCTCTAGCGAGAATCCTCAAGCTCATGCCAGGAGCTGATGGCGTATCTCGAGTCGCCTTGATCAGGATGGCTACAGGTGTTAGCCGAAGAGCACTTGCAAAACTATGTCTATTGCCTCTACGAGATGAGGTGAAAGGCATGGATCCTTCCACGGGGGGAGTATGTTCGGGCGAAGCCCGAGTGTAAATTTTGTACCATCGTTCTATTGCCTATCAATTCACTTTCCTTTCCATTTTTGTCATTATACTAAACTAACGTAACGTAAGCGTAGCTTTATCTATGCTCGCTCAGCAACATGCTCGCATTAATTCATCTAGTCTTTATCTATGCTCGCTCTTGTTACCTTTTCCTATTTTCCTTCCTATGCCGTCGCTAAGCCGTCAGCAGCTGCGCCTGCTCTATCAATTACCGCTTGATATAGTTGGAGAACAGACCTTTTTTGTCCCCAATCGAGATCGGCTCGCTTGCCTCATTCAAGTGTATCACTCTAATATTGTAAAAGACTCTGGCATCTTCGGCCACCCTCAACACACAAAATACCTATAATACAATTTATAACGTTTCGGAAATTATTAATTCGTGAAATTATTGAACAATCATAGTCAGCAAAAAAAGCTCGTTGTCTCAACATTTGGTGACCCCGACGTGATCGTCAATAACAATTCGGAAATAAACAACTATAAACAGTGTTTTCAGTGTTCGAACGCGAAGCGGCTAGTTTCCATTTCGTCGCGCGCTTGCTTACAAGCACTAATACAGCTACGTGCATTAGCGGCTTCGGGTTCGCTGCACTTGCGCTTGCATACCAAAAAAAATTAAACGGTTGGTTCTTCGATTCTTCTTTGTGCTTTGCTCGCTGCTGCCTGTCGAAAATGGATGAGTCTAATGACTTGCCAGAAAACAGAGTGTTTTTTTACAAACTAAAGGCACTCTCAATATACAACAAAGCCGTTTCACTTTGAGAGACGATATTGAATGCTGAAAATAACCCAATCAGTGAAGATGCGCTAAGTGTTCATTTAAAATTCTTGGAAAAAATGTCCGACTCATTTAATGTTACTCATTCTAATTTATAAGAGCTTGATGTAAGCGAAATTGGCAGCGACTTAAGCAACAATTTTGAGGATTTGGCGATGGAAATCGAAGTTCGTATTCGCTCAGCACTCCGCAGGACTACCCAGAACATGCCGCATCACTCAACGATACGACCCGAGCTCAACGTTACTGCCTCCGGAAATGTACGGTCACGATATCATATTCCTGATTTCAAGCTTGTCTCGCCGACTGCATCGATTGGCGTTTCATTTCTCCTAGATCGCCACATTTTGGAGGATTGTGGGAGGCGTCAGTCAAGCTTGCTAAACATCATCTTCGACGTGCCCTTGGATCCTCGCCCTTGAGCTGCGCACTCTCGCGTGCAATATCTGTGCAATCATTAATTCAAGGCCATTGTTTCCTCTTTCAGAGAACCCTGCAGATCTCGATGTACTCACGCCCAACCATTTTCTGGTTGGCGCCCCCATCACAACCTTCTTGGAGCCTGACTTGGTTCATTTAAACGTCGATCGCTTGGACCGTTGGCAGAAGGTCACACAGCTTCAGCAAATCTTTTGGTCTCGCTGGCGCCAATCGTATTTAACCAGTCTTCAAGAAAGAACGAAGTGGCGCACCCGGAATCCTGAGCTTCACGTCAATGATGTCGTTCTTGTTAAGGACTTCCCTCCTCTGAAGTGGCCTCTAGCGAGAATCCTCAAGCTCATGCCAGGAGCTGATGGCGTATCTCGAGTCGCCTTGATCAGGATGGCTACAGGTGTTAGCCGAAGAGCACTTGCAAAACTATGTCTATTGCCTCTACGAGATGAGGTGAAAGGCATGGATCCTTCCACGGGGGGAGTATGTTCGGGCGAAGCCCGAGTGTAAATTTTGTACCATCGTTCTATTGCCTATCAATTCACTTTCCTTTCCATTTTTGTCATTATACTAAACTAACGTAACGTAAGCGTAGCTTTATCTATGCTCGCTCAGCAACATGCTCGCATTAATTCATCTAGTCTTTATCTATGCTCGCTCTTGTTACCTTTTCCTATTTTCCTTCCTATGCCGTCGCTAAGCCGTCAGCAGCTGCGCCTGCTCTATCAATTACCGCTTGATATAGTTGGAGAACAGACCTTTTTTGTCCCCAATCGAGATCGGCTCGCTTGCCTCATTCAAGTGTATCACTCTAATATTGTAAAAGACTCTGGCATCTTCGGCCACCCTCAACACACAAAATACCTATAATACAATTTATAACGTTTCGGAAATTATTAATTCGTGAAATTATTGAACAATCATAGTCAGCAAAAAAAGCTCGTTGTCTCAACATTTGGTGACCCCGACGTGATCGTCAATAACAATTCGGAAATAAACAACTATAAACAGTGTTTTCAGTGTTCGAACGCGAAGCGGCTAGTTTCCATTTCGTCGCGCGCTTGCTTACAAGCACTAATACAGCTACGTGCATTAGCGGCTTCGGGTTCGCTGCACTTGCGCTTGCATACCAAAAAAAATTAAACGGTTGGTTCTTCGATTCTTCTTTGTGCTTTGCTCGCTGCTGCCTGTCGAAAATGGATGAGTCTAATGACTTGCCAGAAAACAGAGTGTTTTTTTACAAACTAAAGGCACTCTCAATATACAACAAAGCCGTTTCACTTTGAGAGACGATATTGAATGCTGAAAATAACCCAATCAGTGAAGATGCGCTAAGTGTTCATTTAAAATTCTTGGAAAAAATGTCCGACTCATTTAATGTTACTCATTCTAATTTATAAGAGCTTGATGTAAGCGAAATTGGCAGCGACTTAAGCAACAATTTTGAGGATTTGGCGATGGAAATCGAAGTTCGTATTCGCTCAGCACTCCGCAGGACTACCCAGAACATGCCGCATCACTCAACGATACGACCCGAGCTCAACGTTACTGCCTCCGGAAATGTACGGTCACGATATCATATTCCTGACATTAAACTTCCCACTTTCCGTGGAGGTTATACTAAGTGGGCAGACTTTTACTCGATGTTTAGCGCAGTAATAGATCAGGAGCCCTTTCTATCAAAGATTGAGAAGTTCCAGCACCTGCGCTCATGTTTGGATGGATCTGCCCTGGAGGCTGTTCGCTCTTTGGAAGTATCGGAGAGCAATTATGATATTGCATTGGACATTTTAAACAATCATTTCAATAATAAACGTTTAATCTTTCAGGCACCCGTCGCTGAGATTTGGAGGCATGAGACGGTTGAAAATGGGTCAACTACACAGCTACATGCTTTATCGGACAAGCTTCATTCTCACATGAGAGCGCTTAGGTCGATGGTTACCATGGAGGAAATAGCGGGATGCATCATCGTTCACTCCACATACAAGTATCTCGACTCTGATACCAGGACCAAATGGGAGGAGCTGTCGCCCCCTAACGTCATACCAACATGGGACCATTTTTCGGTTTTTTTTGGAGAGGAGATGTCAAGCCATGGAGACCATGGATCAAGCTATGTTGATTCAAACGCATTATGATAAAGAGTTGATTTGGTATCTTCTTCCTTGCCGGTTTTTTCTGGATTCAGGCTCTCAGATTAATTTAATAACCTCTCGCTTTGCTCAAAAGCTTCAGCTGAAACGAGCCAAGGGTCGGTATCAGTATCCGGTATCGGCGCTGATTCGGCATTTCACACGGAAGGTTCAGTTAATTTGGTCATTCACTAGTCTACTTCACTAGTCTCACAGCTCTCGTTGCTCCACGTATTACAGGAAACCAGCCTGCATCTTCATTTGATGTATCCAAATGGGAAATGCCTTCCAATATCAGCCTTGCTGACCCACACTTCAACAAATCTCACCGCATCGATGTACTTATTGGAGCCAGCTTATTTTACGATATTTTATGCGTTGGACAGATCAAATTGGAGAGGGGACTTCCTATAATACAAAAAACCCGTCTCGGCTGGGTTGTCACAGGTGGAGGTCATTACTCCCACAGCTCAGTGCTCCTAGCTGCCCCTAGTTCGACGGAATTGAGTCAAACGCCTACCGTTGGCTTGGATGAGCTAGTGCGAAGGTTCTGGGAAGTGGAAAACTGCCACGGTCCCGCTACAGAAGCAACAAAGGAGGAAATTGCTTGCGAGGAACATTTTAAAAAACATTGCGGTCGGCTTCCAAGCGGCGAGTACTGCGTTCAATTGCCTTTTTGCAGATTCCTCAATCTAGAGCGCAAGCTGGTTTGCAAACCACTTTTCAATGTACAATACGCCGCATTTATAAGTAATACGGAATACGTCGATTTGAATCACATGTCCCCTGTCAAAGGTGACTCACTTAAACAATGCCAATTTTTTCTTCTCATCTTCTTCCTTAGTTACGACTCTTCTTCGATTTCGTACCGTTCGTATAGCATTGACTGGTGACATTTGTAAAATGTATAGATGCGTCCGTGTCTCGCCCCAAGATAGTTTTCTGCAGTGCAACTGTGGACTGACTCACCCCCCGAGGATCTAAGAATATTACAGTTGGATACCGTGACCTATGGAACGAAACCAGCAGCATTTCTGGCCGTATGTTCTATGCACCAACTAGCGGCAGACGAGAGCTCTTCATATCCAATTGGCTCTGAAGTTGTGCTGCGGGACTTTTACGTGGATGATTTGCTAACGGGGGAGATACTACAAATGAGGTGCTGGAAATAATTCGCCAGGTGTCAGGACTCTTAGCCAAAGAAAATTTCAAGATCAGGAAATGGTGTTCCAACGATGCATCTGTACTCGATCAAACACCCAGTGAAGATGGGAATCATTTGGTAAATTTACTGATGGCAGCGATGTAACCAAGACGCAAGTTTTAGCATGGAATCCCACTTCGGATGAACTATTATTTTCATTCTGTCCCAATGAAGTCCCTTCGAAACCAACTAAGCGAGTTGTATTGTCAACTATTGCACGATTCTATGATCCACTTGTACTGGGACCTATATACTGGGACTTATATACTGGGACTTATATACTAGGACTTATATACTGGGTCTTATAGGCCTATATATATATAGTAATTGCCAAAGCAAAAATATTTCTACAGCAGCTGTGGGAAGAAAAGCTTCATTGGGATGTAAGTCTGCCAGTCTCCTTACGCACAACTTAGATCAACTTTATTCAGCAGTTTGAATCTATGCAACAAATTTCTTTCCCTCGCCTATCGTTCCTTCGAAGCAGCAACCTTGAAATACATGGATTTTGTGATGCCAGCATGAGTGCTTATGGAGCTTGCATCTACGCTGTTTCGCAAGGCGACAATGGAGTCAAGGCAAATCTCCTATTTTCCAGATCTCGTGTAGCGCCACTGAAGACTATCACAATACCCAAGTTGGAATTATGTGGTGCAGAGCTGCTCGCCCAGCTTACGCATGAAGTGTCTTTGATGAACTTCAATTGCTCTTATTATTGCTGGTGTGACTCCACAGTCGTTTTAGCTTGGATCAAGAATCAACCATCCAACTTCAATGTATTTGTCGCTAATAGACATTCTACTATTCAGGAACTCACATCTGGAATGTCTTGGCTGCACGTGCCAACTGATCTAAACCCTGCCGATATGCTTTCTCGAGGATCATTACCAGCTGAGCTCATCAATTCTCATCTTTGGAAGACTTACATACTTGACAGCCAGTACGGATCAATGGCCAAGTACGCCTGTTCTTCCAGAGCCAGTTTTGGAGGCACGAGAAACTATACTAATTAAAAACTGCGCGTCAAGATATTTTGTGGAAGATTCAAAGTTTGTAAATTCCTTTCCCAAAATGCAACGAATTTTTGCGTATGTATGCAAATTCATTCATCGACGAAAGTCTGGAATAACCATCACTTCTGCTCTGATACGGCACTAACACGAAAAACACCTTCACGCTGGACCCCTGTCGCTTTAGCCAGAATTCGTCAAACGTACTGGCCAATCGGTGGCCGAAAGACCATAGCACACGTAATCCAAGAGTGTGTCAGATGCTTTAGTGTGAAGCTCGAACTCTCGAGCAAATAATGTCAGATCTTCCGGTGGACAGAGTTAGCGAATCTCGTGCATTTTTGGTGGCCGGCGTTGACTATTGCGGTCCGTTCCTGTAAAAATCAGAAGTTCGCAACCGGCCCTCACTAAAGTGCTACATGAGCATTTTTATATGTTTCTCCATTAAGGCGGTTCAAATCGAGCTTGTGAAGGATCTTACAACGTCTGCGTTCCTCTCTGCTCTTCGCCGTGCATCAAGCTTGTCTCAACGATTGCATCGACTGGCGTTTCGCCACCCTCAACACACAAATTACCTATAATAAAAATGATAGGGTTTTGGAAATCATTACTTTGTGAAATTCTTGAACAATTATAGTCAGCGAAAAAGCTCGATGTCTCAACAATTAGTTTATTGTGAAAGATATAAAGATTATTGAATGGTCGCGTATAGATGATCCATTATTTTCAGCATCATTGAATTCATTTTTAGTGTCTAGAGGGTCGTTAAATCGAACATCCTTCTCAATTAAGACATTACGTCTTCTACAAATATTATGTAGGGTACAGCATACATTTATAATATGGCAGCATAATTTTGGTTGGTAATTTAAAGTGCGTTGCATGCAACGGAAACGGCTTTTAAGGACTGTTGAATCTGTGCTGAAAGGTGGCTATCTCCGCGAACAAAACTCTCTAAAGCGTAGCCCGAAACAAACCCTTTGATGGTCGTGGATAAATATTCTCTAGCAGGGGAGTGATTTCAAATGAAGGAGTTATGGCAGGAACCAGGGTGCGTGGCATCAATAGTAATTATCTCCATGTTGTAGTTACACACCACCATGACACCATATTTCATGCTATAAAATACTTTCCTATTATAGAACACGGAGCGGTTTTGTACAGGCTTTAGTATTCTGATGTGAGTTCCATCCACACAGGCAACTATTCGAGGCAACATGCTGTTACTCACAGCTCGTCAGACATTTTAAATACACAAGTGTTGCATCTATGAAGTCTGGATCGTCTTAAATAACGTAATTTCTGCCGACCTTTTTCTTCAAAACAAGCAATTGAAAAAAAAGGCATTTAAATCACGCTGTATTTTTACAAAGCAGCCAGGTCAGCTGATTTTGTTTCTCATAAACGATGAAAATTAAACATATCGATAACAAAAATATGTGAAAACTGGAGCACCTTACAACGACAACGAAACGTTTTGGCTGAAAGCGTGATCCGCAAAAGTAAGTGAAAAACGGAGCCTGCTTGATTATAAACTTTATTTGGTCGGAAACGGGAATTATAATGTTTTCAAATGAAATATTTATAATATTATTAATTTTGTTATAAACAGACAACATTCTCGATAGTACGAGAAAATAATGATTATTCTGGGAAATATTTTTTGATTATTTCGCTATATATTCGTTCAAATGCTTTTGATGTACAAAAAAGATAGACAAATTTTTCCAGTTTTTATACCCGATACGTAAAATGAGTATAGGGGTATATTAAATTTGTGGTGAAAATTGATGTGTGTAACGTCCAGAAGGAATCGTTTCCGACCCCATAAAGTACATATATTCTGATCAGCATCAATAGCCGAGTCGATTGAGCCCTGTCTGTCTGTTCGTCCCTATGAGCGTCTAATGCTCAGAGACTATAAGCCTCAGACACCGGCGTAGGGTTGCCAAGATTCACCCAGCGGACCTGCACAACAGGACGTTCTAAGTCGGAGAGAGCCAGACGATAAATCGCCGTGCCATATACCGACATTCTACTGACCCTAGGCAGCTGATTACTTAAATTTATTTAAAAAAAATATTTTATTTTAATTTATTTTAAAAGAAGATAAATGTAGGTTTCTATTGAGTACTTACACAATAAATTATCTCAATTGGTATTTTTAAACTTGAAGTACCGGTCGCAAAACTATAATTTTTCCAATCATTATTTTTTACTTTAAATATACCAAACAAATATCTTTTGCTTATTTTAATTGGTTTTCATTAGTTAAATTAGTTAAGTTAAGTGTCATACAAATCTATCGATGCAGTTTGCGATACCAACCGAACTGTGAATTATCCAATAGAGTTTTTAAATTCATTGGATTTGCCAGGCATGCTGCAACAAGATTTAAAATTGATGGTTGAATCTCCGGTCATTCTGCTTCGTAACTTGAACCCACCACGGCTGTGTAATGACAAACGATTAGTCATTAAAAAACTAATGAGAAACATTATTGAAGCCATCATTTTGAATGAAAAGTTTCAAGGCGAAAATGTGTTGCTGCCACGAATCCCTATGGTTAATACAGATGTGTCAATTGAATTCAAACGTAATCAATTCCTAATTAGATTGACATTCGTTATGACGATCAATAAGTCACAAGGCCAGACATTGTCTGTATGTGGCTTAGATTTGGAAAAATCATGCTTTTCCCACGGACAACTGTATGTGGCATATTCGCATGTGTGAAAACCATCCAGTTTGTTTGTGTTGGCTAAAGACGGACTAACCAAGAATATTGTAAACTCTCTTGCGCTGAGAGGTTAATCTTTATTGTTAAGTAATCTTATAATTGATGAGTAAATACCTCAATACTTTATAGTAGTGTAAGTTAGGCTAGGGCTAAGCGGGACCGCTCGCTTCCTCGCTAATCCTCACGAATTAGAACCGCTTTGCCACCGTAGCTTATCAAGGCAAAGAGATGAAATTGTAAAAATAGAGGATTATTCGTTGAAATTGAATACTATCGAACACACAAATTTTCATAAATAATAAATTTAATATCATAGCCACCCAAAGTTTTCCGTACACTCTTTTGAAAAACGATTCTAAAAATTCACAAATTGGAACTGTATTAAACGCTTCGTCCTTCGTACTAAACCATATTCTTGAGATTCAACTTTTTGAATTATTCCTTGCATTTCTCATAAAAAGTGGTCTGCTTAAACACAATGAAATTTGTTCACTTATATGTACAGTAGGAATAGGAATGCGCTTAAAAAAAATCCCCGCCACCCAAGGTTTCAGTGTCAAACCAAAAATCATCCGATCAGATCGATATAGCTTGTTGCAGTGCACAGTGGTTGCGCCCATAGGCCAAAAATCAAAAAATCAATTATAAAATATTTTGACAACATGTAACCATATCGTCTCATAAATGTCCAAACTTCTTTGTGGCAAACCGGATTTGCAACAGGACTTTCAAAAAATAGAATTGAAATGACGAACACATGTTCACTTTTGCGACGCGTCTCTGCTTTTTATGCTTTTTGTCAAAACAAAAGCGCACTTCAAAGTGATTACACGTTTGGCAAAGTGTTCGAAGATTAATTATTTAAAATGGATTTTATAGTTGAAGGTATTTAGTTAAAGAAATTATTATTGTAACATTAATATAATTAATTAAATCTTTTTGTGTCCTTTTAACCAACTCAACTGTTTTTGTGTATTTGTGTATTACTGTGATTACTGTTTTACCTGCTGATAGTTGCTTATTTGCGTACATTCTTAAATAAACTAAAGCGGTCTCACTATTTTTCAAGGACAAACATGCAATGCAATCAGCTGCTATTCTTTTGTTTATTTGATGTTTCTGTCGTTTTCGTCAATTCTGTTTGTTTATAAAACTTTTTAAATATTATTGTTTATAATTTTGTCTTCTTTTGACATTTTACTATTCATTGTAAAGGAGATTGTCATAGCTCTGTGTTTTCACGCATGCACATCTTTGATCTTTGGTGCCAAGAAAAGGGCACGAATGTCGAAAAAATGTAAGGCATAAATAATTTGCTGGAACTTAACATAATAAGCAAAGACTACAAAGTCAATACGATTGACCTTAAGAAATGCATTCAGTACATTTGCAAAAAGATAGTTGCCTACTGGACTCAGTACAAAAGAATTAGAAGTTCAGTTGTACAATACCAATCTGAATGGCTAAAAACTAAAGAATTCATTGCCCTGAAGCCTACTGGTAGTGCTCAAGAAATTGATCCGAGTTCTAGTCGTGGACGGCCCAAAAATGGATTTGGCTGAGTCCTCAAAAAGGACCAAACGTTGCCGAATAGCCCTGCTACAAAAGCATGATGAGTCTGCAGCTTCTGTTTTGCGCTCATCTGATTCTCAGTCAAAACTTTATGCCACTGAAATAAATATTGAAAAAATCTTGTCGCTTTTCGTGGACATTGGATTGTCCAAGCACCAATACTTTGTCTTTAGATCATTTATCAATTCAGAAGTTCCCTACAACTTATTGCCAAGCTATGCAAAAATTCTTAAATTTAAAACATTGAGATATCCAAATGATATTGTTATAGACGAAACATATGCAGAAGTGGAACTACAAAGTCTTTTAGATAACACGGCTTCAAGTATTTTAGAGCTTCAAAAGACTATAATTGAAGAACGTTTGGATGAAACAGAAAAAACCTTAGCATTAATTGGAAAATGGGGATTCGATGGCAGCACTGGTCACAGCGAGTATAAACAAAAGTTTCCCAATTGTATTGATGACGAGAAAAGTTTTTTTGTCACATCGTACGTCCCACTTCAGCTTGTAATCGACTCTAAGATAATACGGAAAAATCCCAGGCCATCGTATACCCGATATTGTAGACCACTCAGACTTCAATTTAAAAAGGAGACCGCCGCACTTTCCGTCGAAGAAGAGCACTACTTCAAGGAGAAAATAGCTGACTTAAAGACAAATGAGCATAAAATTTGCAATACAAAATTACATCGGGTTATCACCACTTTCGTATAAACTGGATGTAAAGCTTTGGCAAATACGATCGGTAGAACTCAAGTCTATTGTGTTAAAGAGAAAACATCAGAGGCAGAGGAAACTCCAGCGATGGAAATACTGCCAGGAAATTTTTCAGTAACCCAAGCTTAGCATCTCAGATTACAGGCATTGATGAAGAAGTAATTGCCCGATGCGCTACGATATTGCAAGCCTTAGCATCAGAATACAAAATGAATATACAAAAATTCGAAAAATACGCCCTAGATACGGCTAATAAATTAATTGAAATGTATCCATGGTACTATCTTCCAGCAACAGTGCATTAAATTTTAATTCATGGACCCAAGGTAATAGAGCACGCTTTGGTTTGGATCGGAGAGCTCTCAGAGGAAGCTGCAGAGTCAAACAATAAAGAAATAAACGAGGGGGAACGTTGTGAGTTGCTGCGGAGACCACAACTCTACATTTATACCCGATACTTAGTCAGTATGGCTCTCCTCGGCAGACGCCGCTAATATTAAACGACACGACAAAGAGTGTGTGCGAGAAAGACAGAAGATCAGTCTGAGCGTCGGGCGCTGCGTAGCCACTGCAAATTGATTTGTTCCTTTTGGCTATAAAATCGATTCGATCTGATCCAGATTCAGCAATCTGATAGATGTGGTCATTATCTATGATTCTGCGTTTTTAGTTTTCTCGAATGTGCAATATTGTGGATACAACAGATTTTCGTTCTTTGCGGGGGCGGAAGGGGGTGTGGCGAAATTTTGACACAAAACGGTCAAGGTCCGATATTACAGGAGTGTGGATACCAAATTTGGTTGCTCTAGCTCTTATTGGTTCTGAGATCCTTGAACTCATATTTTGCAATTGGCAAAACCGACCATGACACCTGTGTGTTAGAGAGAGACAGAGCGAGAAAGAATGAAATTGTTTTCTTGACTCTGGCTCTAATAATTATACGATCTGGTTCAGATTTTGTACTCTAGAAGATATAGTCATCTTCTACAATTCTGCGTTTTTAGTTTTCTCGTATCTTTAAAATTGTGGATGCCACAGATTTTCGTCCTTTGTGGCGAAGTTTTGAAATATTTTTGTATCAGTGACATATCACAGAAGTCTGGATCCTATAGTCTTTGAGCACTAGGCGCTGAAGGGGACGGACAGACAGACAGGGCTCAATCGATTCGGCTATTGATGCTGATCAAGAATATATATACCTTATGGGGTCGGAAACGATTCCTTCTGGACGTTACACACATCCACTTTTACCACAAATCTAATATACCCCAATACTCATTTTGAGTATCGGGTATAAAAAGTGCCGTCTGCAGCATACTCGGAAGATGTCTCGTATACTGACAAATACCGATTTGATTAAAACTCTTCTTTTGAGGTCAGACCCTTTTATAACAGGTCAAAGAAATCTGCCAAAGAATCACAAATCCACTTTTATATCATCTACATATGACTATCAGATAATGTATTATTAGATAATGTATGTTAATCTTTTTTGTTATTTCTTTTTAATTTTCGTAATTTTTATTATCTTATAATTAAATTACATTGGCTGTTATATATGATTGAAAAACGAATTTTTCTTTTTTAATATTTTCTCTTTCACAAATATTTACTGTATGCTATCTAAATTCATCTCTAATACCCAGAAACAAATCTCAGCGCTCTATCTTTACGGGAAGTGTTTTTGGCCACCAGCCCCATATAAGCGCAACCACTGTGCAGTGCAGTATGACAGAAGTCTGGATACGAAATTTCGTGGCTCTATATATGGGTATAAAAATTACACCTTTTGAAATAGGTGCTTGGTACTGTGGTGCCTATGGCAACGATCACTTGCCTATGTGAATAAAAACCTTTCTCCCTAAGTGCGGAAAATATGAACTATTTGTTAGAGGGTAAGCTTATCTCTGATTAATAAAATATATGCATATGTACAAAAAAATGTGCACGTTTAGAGTTTGAAATCAATTTTTTAGATATTTTTGGGGCAAAATGAAGTCATTACATCTTTTTTCATCACCTCTCTTTAGGTTGCAGAAAATTTGCAGATCTATAAAAATATATTACAATTGTAATGATCTAAAATTTGCAGGAAACTAAAGAGACTTGACGCAGACAAATTTTGCTCAACTACAATCAAAATTTTCTGTGAGCTCAACTTCGCACAAACGAAGAGACAAATAGTGTTCTACTCAGTGAGAGGGCATGTGTGCGTGGTGTTTACCGATTTTGTCAGTGACCATGATGAATTAATACAAGGCGGTCCGCTCCCGCAACGCGCTCTCTTTTCGGGTCTTATTTTGGCCAGTCCGACTCGTTTGCTTGTTGCGAGTGATTGTGTGTGACGGATGTTCGGAAAAATGCTACAAATTTTTGTGTAATAAAAGAAAAACTTGTAAGAAAATATATAATTTTTGTTCTTTTGATTTTACACATTTCACAGCAGCGGAAAGCAGCGAGGATTATAAAAACAAGACAAAACGAAACATCATCCATATATCTATCTTTTTCTCCGCTCTTACATCAAACATGGCGTCAAAGCGGACTCAGTAGTGCTGAGCGTAAAATAAGAAAAAAAGTAAGCGGTGGTACTTGTATAATTTCATCATGGCAGGGACCAGACAGCAAAGGAAAGAAGTGTTGACCGTTATTTTCCAGTTATGCTTGAATACCGTTCCAAAGATAATTACTATTTACTTAGACCATAAGCATAGAAGGAGGTTAGGATAGATACACACTTAGGCCGGTTTCGGCCCATTGTGATACCGCTTGGGATCATTCGAAGGAAATTTCTATACGCTTAAATCTGCGGATCAAGAACATAAATATTTTGGGAGAATATACTAAAATACCCTCTGACAGAATATAAAATCATAAAAAAAAAAATTATTTTTTTGAATATACACATTAGACATAACATTATTAAAGTTATATTGTTAAATTCCAAAGAATACTTACACAACCATACAAAGCAACCCAATGAGCGAAATAGAAAGGGTATCCAATACATTGCCACGCACCATACAAAAACTCGAACACTTCTAGGCAACGGTCGCCCGGTACCGTTTCTGGTATTCGAGTTTTTTTGACGGATTAGAGTTGTAGGGGAGGTAGCTATTCAGGTAGCCTGCGTGTTACGACGCTGGAATTGTGTTCTGAATACTTCACTTCACTTATTTTATGAGTAGGTGTAAGAATAATATAAATGACACTTTTATGCGCTACAATGATGTGCATACAATGATGATCAAATTTGTTTTGAGGTATTTTATTTTAACATATATTGTTTTTATCACTGATGAGTTAATTTGGAAAGTAAGGTCAAGCTTTGTTAAAAAATGATCCCGGACAAATCAATTCCGTTGCCAGAGTAGGTTCCTCGCACAAAGAAAATGTACATTCTCAAAACCCCGAACGGCCCAGTTTATTTTTAAACTACAGTATGTACATTTATTAAAATGTATTATGTTTTTCTGGTTATTACATTTTTCGTCTTGGTTTTCTAAACTGTTGAAAGGTGCACGGTGACGAACGTAACGGTTAATGGAAATACGTTAAGATATGCCATGCTTTAGCGTTGTTGATGTCCCGCATACATATTCACATATACATATGTATATGTATATGTACACATACATATGTATTTGTGTACATATGTATGTATGTATGATATGCACATTTGAGTCATGTTATATACATACATATGTACGTTTCGAATTTAAAACGATGACTACATAATCCAAAATTCTTAGTTCATTCAACGTAAATATGTATATACATACATCCAAAGGTATATATATTTTGGTTTTAACTACTACTTTCTTATATATTGTTCAATTTAAATTCAAACATTTTTGTAGTGTAATATATAAATATTTGTGGTGCTTGATGATGCAGATCACACAATCCAACCGGATATATTTATGTATTTTTATTAATAAAAAGGATACAAAATTCGTTCTATGTATCCCTATACTAAAAGCTTTCTTTTTATTGGTGGGATGGAGGAAAAATACATAGCTCCACTTACATACATATGTACATATACAGTTTGTAAAGATTTTTATCTTTAATATTACGTAAATTGTATATTAATCTGTTTTTGGATCTGTCTAAAGGCATGTTATCTATATGTAATTTATAGCAAATATTTATATGTATATGTATTTTATGAATATACCTATAAATGTTGCATACATACAGGAGTAGCCACTAGAACATGTGAAGCATGCGCATTATGCACTTGAAATGTTTATATACTCATATATATGTAAGTATGCAAATGAAAATGTATCACATAAACTTAAGGTCGATTTCTACTTTTGTCTTTTATTGCACATTTATTTACACCCCGTTCGAAATTTGAATTATGTATATATTTATGTCCATGCTAGTAGGTGGTTAATCGAATTGTATGTATGCTTTATAGTTTGGAATCTTGTGTTTGGCACATGCGACGGGAAAAAGCACAGAGCTTGTGCCGTCGTGCTTGGTAAAATGACAAATGTAAGGTATCTCGAGATTACAGCACCGCTCAGCTCAAAAGCCCAGACCGTGAAAGAAACGTTTCACTAGAAGTCCCCTTTGATATTAAAAGTTTCCTCTGTACACTTGAGCTTTAGCTTGTCAAATTCAAGCTCGCTCGCTATACACGTAGCTTTGGGTGGTGCCATTGAGGGTAAAGTCAATTCAGTGTTAAGAAAATATATATGAAGGACATAATTGAATAGCCGCCAATTTAAAAATGAGTACTGTGTGAGCAGATGTACAGGGTTACGAATCGCCTGTTTTACCCGATACCCAGTCGAAATATATGTAATCTTATGATTTATATGTTATGTATATAATTTATACATATACATGTATGTACATATTTTTAATAATCTGCTTAGAAACTTGCACAGACCGCTTGATCAGCGTCTCATGTGTAGGCACAAGAGATTGAAAGAGATAGAGAAAAAAAAAATAATTACAAATTAATATTTTAAAAAAATTTCTACAGCTGTTGCTTAAATAAAGGTGCAATAATATTTGTTGTTCTTACAGAAAAATAAAGATTTCTTTTTTTTAAATAATAATATATTTATGTTTAAATACTTTTGTCTACCACTGTAACCTGGACTGACAGTAAAAAGTTTATTTTTATACCCGATACTCAAAATGAGTATTGGGGTATATTAGATTTGTGGTAAAAGTGGATGTGTGTAACATCCAGAAGAAATCGTTTCCGGCCCCATAAGGTATATATATTCTTGATCAGCATCAATAGCCGAGTCGATTGAGCCATGTCTGTCTGTCCGTCTGTCCGTCCGTCCGTCTGTCCGTCTGTCCGTCCCCTTCAGCGCCTAATGCTCAAAGACTATAAGAGCTAGGGTAACGATGTTTTGGATCCAGACTTCAGTGATATGTCACTGCTACAAAATTATTTCAAAACTTCGCCCCGCCCACTTCCGCCCCCACAAAGGGCGAAAATCTGTGGCATCCACAATTTCGACGATACGGGAAAACTAAAAACGCAGAATCGTAGAAGATGGCTATATCTTCTAGAGTGCAAAATCTGAACCAGATCGTATAATTATTATAGGCAGAATCAAGAAAACAATTTCATTCTTTCTCGCTCTGTCTCTCTCTAACACACAGGTGTCATGGTCGGTTTTGCCAATTGCAAAATATGAGTTCAAGGATCTCAGAACCCATAAGAGCTAGAGCAACCAAATTTGGTATCCACACTCCTGTGATATCGGATCTTGACCGTTTCGTGTCCAAATTTCGCCCCACCCCCTTCCGCCCACACAAAGGACGAAAATCTGTTGCATCCACAATATTGCAGATTCGAGAAAACTAAAAGCGCAGAATCATAGATAATGACCATATTTATCAGATTGCTGAATCTGGATCAGATCAGATAATTTTTATAACCAAAAGGAACAAATCAATTTGCAGTGGCTACGCAGCGCCCGACGTCACGCTCAGACTGATTTTCTGTCTCTCTCGCAGGCACTTTTTGTCGTGTCGTTTAATATTAGCGGCGTCTGCCGGAGGAGAGCCATACTGACTTAGTATCGGGTATAAATGTAGAGTTGCGGTATACGCAGCAACTCACAACGTTCCCCCTCGTTAGAAATCGGTTTGCGATAAGAAGCGGTTAACGTATCGTTAAACTTTTTTATGCATTGGTTCTTGTCTAATTTGGTGATTGCTTGCAATGGGTGGTAAACGTGAAAATATTGTCCGCGTTTTTTTTTTATTTTAAATTGAATTACGACAACTCTGCACACTAAGCACATCCCAAGGGAACGGTGGGATTTTTTGACAAATGTGATTCACTCAGATTCACACTGGCACCATTCACCATCTACCATTCGTCAAAAAGCGGCTGATGAGCATAAAATAACAAAGTTTTGGTCTGAATTAGAAAATTTACACAATTTTAAATTAGTAAATAGGCTATTTAATTGGCTATAAAAAAACAATTTATATATGTGCAAGAAAAGTTATTTTTGCGCTCCAGTTTTGTTGCTTTGGTGGATCGCTTTGGTCGCACAAAGATACTGGATACTAGAGCCGCAGTACTCTCATGCCAAATGTTTATATTGAGATTCATCTATGCAGTCCATTTCGACTTGCGTGTATTGTTTGTTTATTTAATGGCTGCAAAATACTAATCATCAAAAATTCAATACATACATACATTTGTTTACTTATTACGACCAATTTCTGGTTTCTCCATTTTTTATTGTGTCTGTGCCATTTTTTTTTATTTTCTTCTTCTTCGAATTACGATTTGAAATATGTCTAGAGCACGTAATTTAAAAATTTCAAGGGATATCTACAGGTGTGTCATGACAATGTCTGCACTTCTGAGCTGGACCAGGAAAAAAGGATGCTACAGGAGAAGAAACAGTTCCCTATCTAATCTTAGCCAGCGTCTTAAAAACATCCAGTCTCTTGAAAGCTGTAGGACTTCTCATGGACTTCTCTTTCATAAACTTCTCTCTGCTGAGGTCGAGTCCACTGCCCGCATCAGTTTTATTGGTTTTGCTGTCTACCCATTCCTCGAGCATCTACATATACTCGGAAAGCTGCTATCAAAGAAGGATACCATACAGAATCATACGGAAGGAGGACTGAGGGTAGCGAAGAAGCCTTCCTAGGATGCACCGAGATCACAGATGCTCAAAAGCATTAGGACATAGAAACAGAGGATCAGTATTCGCCAACAAATCTGATAAACTTTAAGAGAATCTACATAGCGGGTGTAAAAGCAGCTGGACTAGACCGAAAATTCCCAGCAATACTACAGGTGACCAAAGACCTGATCACCCCATTGCTGTCCGCAGTATACTCGGTTTACCTACGTACAGGCTATATGTATACCTATCCAATGAAGGATTTCGCAGATTTTCTTCCTCCCAAAAGTGCAGCCATATAAGTTTCATAAGGGGCTAGATTGATGTCGCTCAAGATTTGAACCTTTTAACAGACCTTTAAAGCTTTGACCTTTAAACGCCCATTCACCACTAAAACTGAAATACAACAGTACATTTGTACAATGCAGCTCTAAAACCTATTTTGACATTCAGCTAATAACAAGGGGAAACGGTTGTACTAGTAACTTAGAATTAATCCATAGAGCTCAATCGAAGATCATGAGAACTATTATGAACTGGGGCACTTAAATGAATGATCTGTTAAAGATGAAATCACAAAGGTAAAAGCAAACTAGCACACTAGCCATACACGACTCCGGCGTAGAGTTCTCCCCACCCAACCATAATAGTTAGGGCCGTTCTTTAAATAATTCAATTCAATTGAATAACTAGAATATATATTGAATATATTAGATGATGATTTGCCTACTTGTCGTTAGTCTCCAAGAGAGAAGATTAAATAAATAAATTACCGTAATAAGAAAAAGGGCCCCAAGAGCCTCACCTCTTTTCTACTTAAAACACTGGAAAAGCTGCGGGTTCTACACATCAGGAATGATGTAGGCTACTAATGTCGACCACCAGCATGCTTCAATCAAAGGCAAATCGGAGGCGGCGGCATTGAACTCGTAGTAGTTACATACGAGAAAGCCCTTCACAACAAAAAGGATGTACTTGGAGTGTATTTAGTTATATCCGGAACATTCCACAACGTGAGTACGAACGCTATAATAGACCGCCTAGGAGCGACCAACACATACCCCGCACTCAACCCGCGTATAGGCTGGTGTAAAAAGGGTGGGGCACCGCTTCCATGTCAAAAAGGGCCCACAAAGGCACGCCTGAGGGTGGAGTCCTGTCGTGGAGACCTCATCCTCTTTACCAAGAGGTTACATGGTACCGATATTCATCTCGTCGAAAATTGAAAAAACTAGGCGGACCCCATAAAATTAAGTCAAACACCACAAGTCAAACAATTGACATGGTGACGTAATGAAGTGGGGAGGGTGAAAACAGCTTTGACTCCTTGTTACTTAATGCCCAGTCGTGAACGGTCATTTGAATGAAAAATAAAGACGGTGACTTTAACCCTATAAATATTAAAAAAGAAATCAACAGCAACACAATACCCAAAAAATTGAATGCCTTTGCTGCACTTCGTGGTAGACAGCGTTTGTTGTTGTTTGCATTTCTACTCTTCGAGTACGCTGCTCTCCCGGCTCATCGCACTGCTGCCTACTCTCTTTGGCGCCTACTTCTCGTTTGCCTAACAGATCTGTCCGGTGCAGTTTCATTTCGGATCTTCGCCACGTCGCGCAGTGGAGACTTCTGCCATTTCAGCGTTCGAAAATATTACCTTCTGAACGAAATAAGAAAAAAAAAGAACTTAAAGGAAAAACTTGCAATATTGAATCTGTTTAAATGCATGGTGCAACGATGTCTAGAAGCTGTACAATACATTGTCAAAGTTGTTTTTTTTTGCAGATGCATTATTAGTTCTTAATTTTAATCAATTAATTTTTTTTTTTATTGATTAAGCATTTTAAATAGTCTAGCGGGTCAAGCAGCTTAAATATTGTAAATTATTGCCGTTGGTGCGGTCCAAAAGAATTGCATTTTGTAAAATCATTTTTTACCACATATGGGCATTTCCGCGGTCACTCACACGACTTTCGGAAGCAAAATAAAACTTTAAATGTTAAATAAATCAAACAAAATTCAATTTTTTACACTTCACCACGAATAATTTTTTGTAGTATTTTGAGAGTACTATCCATGGTAAAAAGAATTGAGAGCCTCCCATTTGTTTTTTTTTTTTGTTGAGGTAAAAGCCACAAAAGAGCGGTCACTCACGCGACTTCAAATAGTCATGTCTTTAGACATCAATGCTAATAATCGGCAAACTCTGCGAATTGTGTACAAATTTGGAACTTGAAATATTTTTGACATAAATAAGAAATATGAAGCTTTATTAGTAGACTTATGATTTTTCAAAATTTGGCCTGTCCTGTTTTTGCGAAGGATTCTTCTGGGTCACTCACGCGACGTCACTAACGCGACATTTTTTCCAATGCAGTTTTGTGTGCAATTATATTTATAATAATAGTCATCACATTAATATTTAAGCTAAGAACAAGAAAAAATAAAAAAGCGATATCCATGAGCTCCAAACGACTAAAAAATACTCGATGTTACAGAAGAAAAGAAATTAATTTACTTTAAATTCGTTTTTGCTTAACATATTGTTCCAGTCCCACCTGAACGATAGGTGGCCAGGGCTGAGGGCGACGCGCCATCTAGCGGAAGTCCAAGGAGGCCCGATGGTGTATGGGGACATGGGGGGAGCTGGAGCCGTTACTGGGGATATAAGGAAGAGAATAGGATTAGTTATATGTATTAGTAAAGGAAAAAGGGATAAATAGGAGTGAAAATATTAGAAAACGTGGATTGGATTATGGAAATCGTGGAGCGTGGACGGAAGATTAACGTCGAAAGTTGAAATTTTGTGCTTAAAACAGAAAGTTTGAAGTGAGTACAGAAAAATGCGGGCGAGAAAATAGGTTGTAATGCAGAAAATTTTACTCACAGCCGGCAAGGAATATAGCCACCAGAACCGGGCCAGAAGGTTTCCTGGAGAGGAACACTGGAGTTCGAGAAAGTCGACTGCAGAGAAGAAGACTGTCCAACGTGAACCTGAGTGAGTTCGTTCTAGTTGCGCGTGTGTGAGCCAAGTAGCGCGAGACGTGTGAAGGGGGAGGGTGAAAGAGGACGATTTAGCTGCCAGGGCGATTCTAGACACACCGCACGATCGTTGCATCGCCTTCCAGTACGTGCCACATGTTTGGTCTCATTCTCCACGTAAAAACCCCGAAACCCTATTCACACACACACACACGCGCACACGTATACACGGCTACAAGCCAAGGAGCAATGGCTTTCCAAAAAGCCTCAAAAGTGGCCCGAACACCGCCACAAGCAGCTTTAGCACCGCCAATGAAGCAGAGCTCGTTGCACAGCTTTGCCAGTGGGGCCACGCAGGACGGCGGCAAGGGCACTGATACTCCGAAGAGGCCGAGGGACCCCCCTACACCATCGAGTAGCGGGAGAAAAACCCCCCTAAGCGAAGCAGGAACCGCTTACAGGACATAGACGAGATTGGCGCAATTCTGGACGACCTACTCTACCAGATGAACGAGAACGGCCAGAGGTCGATCAACATGGCCATCAAGAAGATGGTAGCACGCATGAAGGAGTTGCAAGTGGAAGTCAAATCCCATCTGCAGGCGCCAGAGGATAAAATGGCAGCGCCAGGAGGATGCCAGTGCCATGATCACACTGCAGGCCCAACTGGCCCCCTACCCAGGATGACCAAGCCCAGTGCGACTAAGGCGACGCAAACGGCATCAGGAGCCCACAAGCGCGAGGCAACACCCCGAACTGAGGAGAAGAGCGCGCGCGGAAGGCCCCGGCAAGGCCACCAAGCTGACGCCACTCGACAAGAGGAAACCAAGATGCAGTGCGGCAAGGCGGAAGACACCAACCCTACACAGAAGTGGAGTGAGGTGAGAGGCAGGCGTGCGAAACGCAAGCAGACAGGCCGACCAGACGCAGTGCTGGTCAAATGCACCGAGGAGGCATCATACGCCGACATCCTCAAACTGGTGAAGGCAGCACCAACGCTCCAGAACCTCAAAAACAAGGTTCAGGGCATCAGGAAGACAGCCTCGGACGAGCTGCTTCTAAGGATGCAAAAATCCTCAGACCCCGCCACCCAGGAGCTACAGATGGCCATCCAGGCAGCGCTTGGGAACAAGGCAGCCGTGAAGGCCATGCAGGAGACAGTCGCGGTTGAGGTACTCAACATAGACGAGCTCACGACAGGCGACGATGTATGTGAGGCCATAGCTGCAGCGATCGACGGGAGTCTATTGTAGACCTCATCTTTGCAAGCCCAGAGCTCGCATGCCACGCGAAGTGGCAAGTGCTGAGTGCTTACACCCATAGCGACCACTTAGCCGTACTGACGGAAACCTTTGCACCCAGGAACACAACAAGGATACAGCGGGCGCTCCAGGCCGGGTACAAGGAGGAAAGCCTGAGCAGAGCCGCGCTCCTCTCGGCAGCAGAAAACCTAAGCGCCGCCGGGGATGCTGAAGCATCCGCGCGTGCCGTTTACAGGACCGTCAAAGCGGCATGTGATGCAGCCATGAAAAAAAGAAAGATCGGAGGAAGCAGGCACCGGCCAGTACCGTGGTGGAATGAGCACATTGCCAAGGCCAGGAGGGAGTGCTGCGCAGCTCGGCGTGCCTACCAGCGAGCAAGCTCCGCCCAATTTGGCAGAAATGGCGCGGCATTCAAGGCCAAAAGAAAAGAGCTGAAGGAGGCCATCAGAAGCAGCAAACTCAAATGCTTCAAGGAGCTCTGCGATGCGGCCGATGCGGAACCTTTTGGTGGAGCATAAAAACTAGTCATGGGGAGATTAAACAGAGAGCCTATGCCCAAGGATCCGGTGCATATGAGAGAGATAGTCGGCACCCTTTTCCCTAGACAACCACCCTTACAAGAGGAAGCTAGGGTAGAAGGAGCTAGCCTGAGGGACACCATCACCACCATCACTGCCAGAGAAGTACTGGAGGCCACGGGTAAGCTGAAGATCGGCAAAGCGGCAGGTCCAGATGGAGTCCCTAATGCAGCACTAAAATGCATAATTAGAGCCCATCCGGAAGCATTCGCCACAATGTACACCCAGTGCCTAGCGGAGCGGACAGTCCCACGAGCATGGAAACGGCAAAGACTGGTTCTGATACCCAAGCCAGGCAACGAGCTCAACGACCCAACGTCATACCGGCCGCTGTGCATGCTGGATACCATGGGCAAGATTTTCGAGAGGATGGTATGTAACCGACTGGAGGCGGAACTGGCTGAGCGTCGCGGACTTTCCGACCTCCAATTCGGGTTCCGCAAGCAGAGGAGCACCACTGACGCCATCGAGATGGTGACAAACCTTGCCAGGGAAGCCATGGCAGGAACGCGATGGGCTGGAGGCGACAAAAAGTACTGCCTAGTATGTACACTAGACGTACGAAACGCCTTCAACTCTGCCAGCTGGAAGAGCATCCTAGAGGCACTGACCAGGAGGGGTATATCTGAGCAAATCACACGGACTCTGCGAAGCTATTTTACGGACCGCGTCCTGATCTACGACACGGAAGAAGGAGCAGAACATCACCAAATCACCGGAGGCGTCCCACAGGGCTCGGTCCTAGGGCCGATACTGTGGAACGTGAAGTATGACGATATCCTGCGGCTTACATTACCGGAAGGGTGCACCCTGGTGGGCTTATTGTGGCATGCATGGTTCCGCTGGATCTCCTGGCAGCTGAGCGGCAGAGCGGAATGGAGGTAGCCAGCGAGCGGCGAGAGCGTACTATAGCCACTATATAGCAACGGCGCTGGGACCAAGCGGCAAAAGGGAGGTGGACCAGACGTCTCCTTCCCCAGCTTAGCCCATGGCTGCGAAGAAGGCACGGCCAAATGGATCATTATTTGGGCCAACTGCTGACGGGGCATGGCTGCTTCAAGCAGTACCTGCATCACTTTAGGCATGCTGACGACCCGTATTGCAGCTGCTGCTGGCCTGGAGTCGACGAGGATGCAGAGCACGTCTTCTTTGTATGCCCCCGCTTCTCGCAAGAACGAACGAGGCTAGGGGAGACGCTTGCAGAAGTGAGTGTGGACACCCTCACCGACCAGATGCTAGCCGATGAGCAATCTTGGAACGCGGTCGCCTACATGGCAGCAAGCGTGATCAAGGAGCTGCGCAGGCTGGAGCGAAGCCGGAAAAACTAAGCCAGAAAGATGACCCCACAGCCCGCACCGCGAAGTAATGCCTAGCGGCAGTCCCGCGGGAGCGTACCCACCCTTCCTAGCCATAATTGTTATTTTATAAATATAAATTGTTTACCCAATAAAAAAAAAAAAACACGTATACACGGACCTATGTATATAAATTTAGGGCTGACCGGCCACGGCCAGCGATCGCCCACGTCGTTTGAACTTAAAGAAAAAAACATAATCCGCCCTCCAAACACCGTCCCACATTAAATGTTATTTTGTTCCGTGTGTTGTCCTTTATTCAGTATTTAGTATTAGCTTAAACCGTTTAACGTAAAATCTTGGCCATTGAAAAAAATATGTAAAAACACCAACACCTTTCACAAACCTAAATCTGCGATCAGCTGTTCAGTTCAGCTCCAGATTAACCCTTAGTGGGTGACGCGGGGGTCCCATCAGTCCACCGTATTGGTCGAGCGATTTGTGGAAAAATATTGTTTATTGTTTATGTCCCGGGGACCCTTAACAAGAGCTCTTGGTAGGTTAACTCTCCGTAGAGGCCCGAGTTAAATTAACTCCCGTAAAACTGGATCCACTCATCTACACATATTCCATTACGTATGGGTGAGGGCATCCCTTTTGGTTGAACGAAATTTCAGCAGTTATTTCCGTGTTTGCCTTTGTGTCGAACGTTTTGGTGTTTCTTTTTGGTTAGTGATAATTTTGAGTATATCTTTTTATTAATGAGAAAGATGAAATTGTCAATTTATAATTATTAAAGCTTGGATATATACTGAAGCATGATGCAGTAAATTTAAAATAGAGGGAGGACGCGTGGCGTAAGCCATGGAGTAGGCCAGCAGAGGGTGGCCAAAATGAACGTTGTGTTTGGTCCCAGGTAGGGCGGGCGCGCGAAGTGATAACACCCAAGCTTCACCCACTTGATAGCCGTCTGTTTATGATTTTCTTTGTTGTTGTTAGTTTTGATGTCCCGAGAAGTAGTATGTCTCCTTTTTTGTCTACATTTGGCGGGCAAAGGGAACTACCCAGCCCTGGGGTCGACAGCTAGCCGGCATTGCCCCCTGGGAAACAAGCCAAGTGTAACAAATGGCGCCCAATATATTTTCGAATTCGCATGCATCTGGACTGACGCAGGTTCGGGTGGTATTACAACAAATGTCACTCGGGCTGGTAAAGGCAGATGCGGGGAATGAAAAAAATAATAAATTTTGTGGAGAAGACGACAGCTGGCGAAGTGCAGTTTAGCTGTCCCGGCCGAAGTCGCTGCTGCAGGCTTAAGGTGAGCGTAAAGCTGGTCCTTAATGGCCCGGGGTGATTGATGCTAGGGATGGATGGACGGAGGCAGTTAACGGAAATATAAAATATGTGATAGGGACTTACGAATTACAGTTGAACATTTTGTCGCTATTCGATGTCGCAAGTGAACGTAAGTCACTGCCGTTCAACAAAAAAATGGACAGGGAATTTGCGACGGACACATTGCCTGGTGGACTGTGATATCGAATAAATCTGTGATGGAATATGATATTGGAATAAGTTAGAGTAAGTCATGTAGGTAAATGTTCATTATAGTTTCGCACCTGCTTGTTTAAAACAAAGCCGCTTTCGTGTTTTTGAACCTGTTGTCTGTCTGCCGAGAGGTGGTGAGGAGTAGGTGGCCCGGGAGTCGTAAAGACAACCCACGATGCATCTGTTGTCATGGCAGATCGGTATGATGGATGACAGGAACAAATCACAAGCAAAGTGAGCTCATGCACCGTGAGGCTTCTCGTTTATCGGCCATGGCTTAGAGCGATGACTAGAGTAGATGACAGGCCACACAAAGGTGGTGTTCGTAATTGTAGGATATCCGTAGGGCGACTGTCAAGTGGAGCGCAGAAACTGGAGCGGTTACTGGTCCCGGCTAGTCACGTGTCCCCCTCTTAATGAATCTAAGAAGAAGAAGAAGAACTGTTAGAAATTTTTGTTGTTGTTAGGTTTGGTGTTGTGTTGAATGGGTTTGAAGTTTGAGTGTCTTAGGTGTCGATCGAATATACATGTATGTTATTATTTATTTATTTATTCAAATATTTAATTGCATATATCTCGTTAACGGCGCTAGTTGGCGCAATATTTATATCGGTATTTATTTATTTATTTATCGGAGTATTTATTGGTCCGAAGCGTGGTGTTATTTATTCTTACTAGTTATTTCTTTGGGTATTTATTTCTTTATTTATGTATATTATCTTAGTTTAGGAGTTTCCCTTTTTTTTGTAATATTGGTGTTGCTCGGTGCAGATGCCATAATAAGGGGGTAGTCGACAGTATCATACGCGATCACGCGGAAACAAAACAGTGGACCAGATAGGAGAAAGGTCAGGGGCGATGTTTGATCAAGCTCGGGAGGAACTTGGAGCTGTGGGTGGGTTGCCAAGAACACCGGTTCGTTGGCCCAGGCTCATGCGACACACAGGGCAGCGAACACTGACTCGATTAGTCGGGTGTTGCAGGAAGAGTTGCGTAAGGGGTTTATCGAGATGATGCACATACTCAACGAGGTACTCCAGCCGGTTAGACAGCTGCAGCAGCAGAAGGAACCGCAGCGGGAGGAGGTTCACCACGAGCAGGAGTATCGAGGAGCAATCCCGAAAAGGAAGCCGTCTAGCACCAAAACCATTTTTGTCTCGCTCGGGGCGAGGTGGTATTGGTCCGGAACCGTCTTCAGGCGTAGGACAGACCGCATCCAGTGAGCAGCATCAACGGGGTGGGCATCAAGCGCGAAATTGGCGAAACCCAATAGCACTCAGACACTCGGGTCAGGGTCGTGGCGAGGGTAGGAGAGCTGGTGGGATTCCTCGAGAAGATCCGCATCCAAATCCCCTGGGTTGTAGACCTTGGCCACGGTGGGGCCGAGTCGAAAAATGGGACGTGACGTTCGACGGAGACAGCAACAAAATGACAGTCGAGGATTTTGTGTTCCGAATTGAATTCCTACAAGCCCAATGCCGTTGTCCGTGGGATGAAGTTCTAAAGGGATTTCATCACCTGGCTACAAAAAACGCGCGGGAATGGTACTGGCAGTACATCCGTGATCATGGCGGTGGTGTTTGGCAGGAACTAAGGGGCGACTTAATTGCTCGTTTCCGAGGCACGGCGTCCGAGTTCGACCGCATGAGAGAACTGCGAGAAAGAATGCAGCGGTCAAACGAGAGTGTGGAAGACTTTTTCCATGTCATGAGAAAGCTCGCGTCGAGGTTGGAGAAGCCACCACCTGAAAAGGAGATGGTAAAAATCGTCAAAAAGGCACTCACAGATGAGATAGCCAGTTTCGTCTACGGCTTACGGGTTTATTCCTTAGACCAACTGCAGGATGAGTGCGTGGAAATAGAGGCACATCTGAAGAGGAAGGCTCGATCTTCGTGGCGAGGAGCACTCAAAGCCACAAACTATGGTCGCGGGGCGAATGCGAACGTCAGCGAGGTCGCGCAGGATCGGTCGATTAGCGATGAAGAGGCAGAGGTCATATTGGAAGCGCAAGTGACACAGCGTGTTCCACAGAAGTTGATTTGCTGGAACTGCGGGCAGACCGATCATGGCTTTAGGGACTGTATGGCATCGGAGAGGCGAATTTTCTGCTACCGGTGTGGAAAGCCCGATGCATATTGTCCAACCTGTCCGAATTGCGCGGGAAACGTGAAGAGGGGTGCGATCCAAGCAGGCGAATCACGCTCACAGAAGGGGCCTGCGCAGAGAAAGTAGAAGAAAATAAAAATGAATTAGATAGACGTAAATTGCATGCTAGGTTAAGGAACTTATCATATGAAGAGCGCTTAAGAAATTATTTAGAAACCAGAAATAGAATATTTTCTGAACTACGAGTGGATGGTATGAGAGCACTGTCGGCGCGGGTTAGAAAGGCGAGATCCCGTTTTAAGCAAAGGCGAGCTATGAGGAGGCAGGTGATTGCGTCAGTAAAGCGTTGTTGCAAGAAAGACCCGAGAGTTTTCGCAGAAATCTCTATAATGGGCGAGTCCGTGCGAGGCCTGTTGGATTCAGGCGCTACACACAGCATGCTAGGGTGTAATGGTCAGGAATTCCTGGAGAAGCTGGGCGTGGAGGCTCGTCGATATTCTTCTATAGTGAAGGTAGCGAATGGGGAAGATCGCGCAATCGTTGGCCGAGTAGAATTACCGGTGAAATACAAGGGAGAGGTAAAAAGATTAACGTTTTTCGTATGCCCTTTCTTGGAACAGGAAATTTACTTGGGGGTAGACTTTTGGCGGGTATTCTCATTGGCTCCTGAGGTGATGGGAGAAGGTCCAGTAGGGGCATCTCACAGATTAGTGGAAGAAGTGCTGGCTGATCAAGTCGCTCACTATGTGGAAGGCCCGGAGAAGGAGATAGTGCAGGAAGAATGGGAGTTGTCAGAAGAGCAAAAGGCAGCCTTGGATCAGGTGAGGGCAGAGTTTCTGACTTTCGAAGCCGTAGGCCTGGGGAGGACGTCGAGAGAGACTCACAAAATTCAGTTGGGGAAGGCCGAGCCTGTGAAGGATCGACATTACCCGCTGTCGCCAGCGATGCAGGAAGTGGTGTGTGGTGAGGTGGACAAAATGTTGGCTTTGGGAGTCATCGAGTACAGTGATAGTCCGTGGAGCAACCGTACCACCGTGGTGCGAAGGCCGGGCAAAAATCGTTTCTGTCTCGATGCCCGAAAGCTCAACAAAGTAACCATCAAGGACGCTTACCCACTTCCTAGCATCGAGGGGATTTTGTCACGTCTCGATCAGACGATATATATCTTCAGCGTCGACTTAAAATTCGCTTTTTGGAAAATCGAGCTGGACGAGCAGAGTCGACCATATACGGCGTTCACGGTGCCGGGACGGCCTCTGTACCAGTTCCGTATGATGCCCTTTGGCCTCTGCAACGCCGCACAACGCCTATGTAGACTGGTCGATAAGGTGATTCCGGTTGAGATGCGTTCAAACGTCTATGCGTATCTCGACGACTTGCTGGTTATAGATGAGGACTTCCAAACGCACGTAAAGATTCTGCGACAGGTTGCCGAGCATCTACGAGAAGCAAATTTAACGATAGGGCTGAGCAAATCTCATTTTTGCTATAAAAACATTAAATACCTGGGATTTATAGTGGGAGGCGGAGCGCTGAAGATGGATCCGGATCGTGTGTCGGCCATTTTGCGCATTCCCGAGCCGCGATCTGTTCGAGAATTGCGTAGTTTCCTCGGAACTGCGGGCTGGTACCGCCGCTTTATGAAAAACTATGCTGAGATGGCCGGTCCGCTCACAGACGCCCTGAAAAAGTCGGGAAATGGAAAGTTTCAATTGACGGAATAGGCAAAACGAGCCATGGGGGAGCTAGAAGCTGCACTCACCTCGGCACCAGTCCTGGTACACGCGGATTTCAAGCGGCACTTCTACATACAGTGCGACGCCTTACATTATGGGGTAGGAGCCGTACTCTTCCAACGGGATGACGAGCAGAACGAGAGGCCCATAGCGTTTTTCTCTTCCAAACTGAATTGCCACCAAAAAAACTACTCGGTGACAGAGAAGGAGTGTCTGGCAGCCCTCATGGCGATCCTTAAGTTCCGTCAGTACGTAGAGCTTATGCTGTTTACAGTCATAACTGACCACGCCAGTCTCAAATGGCTCATGACCATGAAGAACCTGGATGGTCGCTTAGCTCGTTGGTCCCTTCAACTGCAGGCCTTCGATTTCGGCATAGAACACCGGAAAGGAGCGGACAATGTAGTGGCAGATACATTGTCGCGCAGTATTGAAGAGCTGGAAGTGGATCCGAGTAGTATCCTGGGATTTGAAGCGGTGGAGTTTGAATCTCGCGAATATCAGGAGTTAAGGAAGGAAATAACAGAGAGCTAAGACCGCTTACCTGATCTCCAGATTGCTGACGGCATGATATTCAAGCGCATGCGCTTTGAACGATTGATAGACAAAGCACATTCGGAAGAGAAGACAGCGCACGGAGGATTGCGAAAACCTTGCACTTATTGCGTAGGCAGTTTTACTGGCCGAACATGGCGATAGAGGTGCGGGATTATATCCGACGGTGCACCGTGTGCAAGGAGTCGAAAGCGCCGAATTATCGGATGCAGGTCAGGATGGGGCAAGAAGTGGTCACTGAGCGCCCGTTCCAAAAACTTTATATTGATTTTTTGGGCAAATATCCACGGTCAAAGAACGGTCAGGCGTGGATATTTATTGTAGTTGACCAGTTCTCTAAGTTCACATTCCTAAAAACCACGACCAAGGCCACTGCAAAGGAAGTTGTAAGATTCCTCGTTCACGAGGTGTTTTACAAGTTTGGAGTGCCGGAGATGATTCACTCGGACAATGGGGCTCAGTTCGTCTCGTGTAGTATGCTCATATTAAAGTAAAGTAAAGTATTCATTATTTCGAATACCCACTGTACCGACGGTACTTAAAGAATACACACTGTAACACTTTGTTTCAGTGTTTACGTAACAATAAAGTCCCAGACATTCTGGGTGATCGTATTACGATTCACTCAAGAATGCCTCGAGCGACCCAAGTGCAGCGTCAGCATGTTCCCATGACTTGACGGTACTAATATACATGCATACACAGATATATCTTCCCTCGCGCTCTCGCTGCCAACAGCGCTGAGCATATTCACACATATACATACTAACATATAAGAGATAAGAACACATAGTTCTGCCGCTCCGCTGCCGGCGTCACTGGCAGCGCAGCTCCGCGGCTTTTGGCTTACAAAAGCCCAAAACACAATTGTAAAATTTAGAATATAAAACACAATAAAACAGATCGGAGGGTTGACCCCCAAAGATCCAAGAAAAGGATTGTACCTCGTTTACATGGCGACCGTGACAGGACCGATATACGTCCTACGCGATGGATCGATCTAAGGATTGAAAAAACAAATTTCTAAAAAAGTGTTAAAAATAATAAAGACAAAGAATGGTCGACATTAAAAAAAAAAAGAAAAAATAATACTATGTGATTTTGTTTTAAAAATCGGACACAGTCAACAGAAAACTGATGAATTGGAAAAACTATTGAAATAGTGTTGTCCCCAGTGCCAGTGCCAATGCCAAGGAAAACCCACAGCAGAAAGCCAAACCAGCCGTTTCGCCAGACCCATGCACGACTGCCGACGATATTACGCACAAACCCATGTTGGATTATAATTTATACCCTTAAATTTGGGGACTACAATGCGGCCCGAAATATATAATACCCAAGAAGATTTAACAGCCCACGCTACAAAGAGCGTACACGCAACATAAAACCTGTGCGAAGACCAGCACCGGCCCCACCAGACCCAGCAAGGGCCAATAATATAAGTGCGAGTGGCATAGGACCGCCCCTTGCACCGTCGATGGACCAACAGGCCAATAATATAAGTGCGAGTGGCATACGACCGCCCCTTGCACCGTCGATGGACCAACAGATTCTGCTCCTACCGAGCAAAGGGATGCACTCAGCCTACAAGAGGCTTTAAAAGTGTACCCAAACGATGGACCTCGCCCACTCACAATAGCTGAGTACCGGGCACGACAAAAAAAAGCCCCAACCCCCCACCAACCATGCCACCAACCATGCCAACCATGCCATGCCTCATATTGCCAATAATTATAATTTTCTAACTCAAGTTGAAGTACCCTTAAAGTGCAACTTGAAAATACTAACCTCTGTTAGGCTATTACTAAAACCATGTGATCGATGTTGAATTATATAATGAAAAACCTGTAAATCGATCACATGTCCCTTAACATTTTTTTCCTTCCTTCATTTTGGTCAAATATTAAAAAAAAAAATATATATATATATATATAAAAAAAATTATATTGATGAAATTTTAAAGAGTAAAAAAAAAAGGAAGGGTATATAGATATGTGTGTTCATGAAAAAAAAAAAATTGTAATACTTTTTTTTTTATTATTGAAAAGAATAAACGAATAGCAGATAATTTAAAAAAAAACCCCCAACATTGTAGAAACCAATTTTTGAGAGAAAATCATCACCATGGGTTGGTTCGGTTCTGACGATAGTCAGACCAAAGACAATACGGCCAATGTGGTCAATAATGTCAAAATAATAGACCACAGGGATGATCTCAATGCACTCTGGTTATTACTTCTGATTTTAACCATTGTCAGTGTTTTACAATTTCTTTTAACATTGTATGTAAAACATAATAAGATAATTAAAAAGAGATATATGAGTAGGGCAAACAATTTAGATAGAGTCAAAAAAAAAAAATTGGTCTCAACGACCCCTAGGAGCATAATAGAGCTCGAATACATGTACATGGGTACATTTCAGGTAGAATTCCCGCCTTTAATATACTGTTACAAAGCCAAAATAAAATGTCTCGTAGAACAGCAGCAGCCATTAGGGCTACCCACGATAGGAATGAAAATTTCGAATATAGAGCTAAAGCAATCTTAGCCGTATTCCCCAATCCAATTAGCATATACGAGTTCGAATACTCATATATGAACGAATATAATTTACCTTTTTCACCACTAATTCATTGTGATGCCACACAAAAGGGTATCGTATTATCAACCATACCCGGCATCCTCGTAAACAGCCAAATAATAGAAAATGAAATTCTAGGAAGAATTGTGATTGCTAATGTTAGATTGTCTTCCAATCGGAATGGACAACATTAAAAAACACATATGGACTGGCTTACGATCTGCGCTAAAGTTTGCACTCTAAGAGCAGAATTCGATAAGTCATACAAATGCTTAACGCAGAACAGACCTACACAAAATAGTACGGTCATTAAACATACAACTAATTTGGTAAACAAATATAATGAGGTTTATATTTGATTTATTAGCCGGTTGTTCCGACATTTCGTTTAGCTTTCGTTTCTGCGCTTGATTGTCGTTAGACTGATTATTCGGTACTACGTTTGCCCTAAAATGCTGGGCTTGGCTATAATTGTTATTATTTCTCCTATAATAACCGTTATTATTCTCCCGATAATTTCTATTGTTATTATTTCCCCTGAATTGATTGCTGTTCTGTCGGTTCCGGATTTGTATCGATTCGTCTATTGTTTCTGCCTGATAATCTGATACCTGATCGGATTTAGTTTCTATTTGTTGTTTTAAATTTACAATTTGCTCTTGTACTTGTGAAATTTGAAGTGCTATCAATTGTTTGACCAGATCTGCTGTGAGATCGGTCCTTGCTTGAGAGTTAATCATTTTTAGTTTTTCAAAATCTAAAGTTAGCTGATCCACTTTTAATTTTTCTTATATGTTAGTTTTTATAATCTTATATAACCTAATTGAACTTATATATTTATTAATGCAACTCTTGCTCACGAAATATCCGGTAGGGGTCGTCCTTCTTAGTTTGGCAGATCTTCGAACGGTTCTTCCTTCTTGATTTGTCTGACAGGTCTTCGAACGGGTCTTCCTTCTTAAATTTCTTTGACTGAATTTGTTTGACTGGGTCTTCTGGGGGTCTTCCTTCTTTGGCTTCGCTGATCGTTTCACTTTCTTTGTATTTTGGTTTTGTCGGTTTTGTTGGTTTTGTTTTTTAAAAACTTTGGGTTTCTTTGGTTTTTTTTTGTATTTACGAATTGCCTTGATTAGCTTTTTGTTTTATTTGTATTTTGCATTTTATTTGTATTTGTATTTGTATTTGTATTTGTATTTGTATTTGTATTTATTTTTGCACTCCCTAAGCTCCGGTTTGTTTCCTTTTTATCTCACTTTTTTTTATCTTATATCACACAGTCACTCCGCGTTTTTAAATTTGAAGGATTTATTCCATTAATTAATTGTCCTTCGGGTTTCGGCACGACGCAACACTTTTATCATTCGGTGTTTTTTATACAACGTCGCCCCACGTTGGGCGCCAATTAAACAACTGCGGTAGCGGATTGTGTTTTTAAAAAGTTTTTATTTTACTTCGAACTTCACTGATATAGATTTAAGTTGAGGGTCACAAAGGAATTCCGGGCCAAGGGATTGCGCGATCTTAATATTTAGCTAGACTTTGCGGTGTCGCTGCTGGATCAAGACTGATTTGAACTTTCTGATCTTTGCATCGTTGATCCCTTTCGGGAATCGTTTTTCTATAAACATTTCAATTGATTTCGCCATCCCGAGTATTAGATTTCGTCATCCAAAGAGAGAACTGTAAAAGGCCTAAAGTGCAGGATCTGCAGAAAGCCGGGAGTGAGATTGTTTATGAGAAGCCGGGTGTGGGCAAACATTGGTTTTCCATTTAGGCGAGTGTCAAAGATTGGGATTGCGGCGGGGGCGCTTGAGATTGTACATCTTAGAAATCAATTAGGCGGAGGCCCAAGATTGAAATTGTTTTCGTTTTGGAAAGCCAAAGATTGTTTACAACTCGTATAAGAGCTCAATGGAATTGGGTACGTTAACTCCCCCCATTCTTAAATGTTTCGTCCCGATACATTTTGAAGTTCTGATAGAGCTCTAATTTCTTCTGACAGTATTTGAATGTTGCTTTCCACTATTTCTTCTGACGGTATTCTTATTGATTTAATAAGTACAAATTTGGTTAATTTATAGCCGAAGTAAAATAACATTAACAATATCAAAATGATTAAAAATAATGTTGTTAATGGTAAGGCCGTATTACCTAATGTTATAAGGGGATTTAAAATATTAACATTATCAAAAGAAAATTGCTTATCATTCGATTGTATATAATCAACTAATTCAAAATCGCTATATCTATGATGCGATATATATTTTAGAATTTTACCCTTATCATTTATGTGGGTTATATTATTTATTACAATTGTGTTGTTGAATATAAGGAGATACGATCCTAACAAAGTAGTATTGTCTACGATATTTTTGCCTGAAACTAATATGGCACCATCCTGAATGATGTCTATTTCTTTGTTTTTTTCCCTTTTTTTAGTGCAGTTGGCTTTAAAGCCATTAAGTAAATTGGTGAAACAGGTACTCTTTAAATTTATTTGTGCGTAATTGTTAAAAGTTTCACTTTTAAAATTATTCATTAAATAGTATTTCTCCTTACATTCACAAACTTTTTCACTTATAACTAACATTCCATCATTTTGTGAGATGGCTCTTGCATGGTAAAACTTGCAAATATCTTTAATTTGAGGATATTTTATGTAAATGATTATTAAATCTGCATTTCGAATTATTTTAACCGTTGCAATGTCCAACAGATCAGACAGTTCAACATTATGTTTTTCATGCTTATAAATGTCCTCTATTTCGTTTTTATTTAAAATTTTTGTATTGAAAATGTTTACTTTTAAGAGGGTTATGGTATCAACTAAATTTAGTAGGTCAAAAGTTATTAATTTTAAACGATGCTTTCTCAGTATCGTTTCTTCATTGAAGATGACATTTTTTAATGAATTTGATAGCAATTCAATTTCTTTGAAAAATTTGGAATTTATTACAAATTGTTTATTATTATTTTCAGTTAATTCATTTACTTTATTTTGTATTTTCAAAAAGTCGTCATGATCAGGGCTGCCTGCTATCCATTTCCAAATGGTACCTAATTCATTTATTCCCCTTTCTTTCCGTTTTGGAACTAATTCTGAAATCATTAATTTTAATAGACTTAAGTCCATTGATATTTCCCACTCATCGTCTGAATTAATTGATTTGTTGACATATTTGGATTCTTTATCAATTATCTCTCTATAAAAACTCAAATTAGTAATATGGAAAAGTTCAGCGTATGTTTCATAAGTGTAAACGTCTCTGTCGTCTTTGAGCAATAGATAGTCACTATGCGTATAGTCAATTACTTCCGAAGTCGTCAATATAACAAAAGTCAGTATTAGTATATTCGCATACATTTTCTGGAAAAAATATTTAATATTTGATGTTATCTTTATGTATAATTCTGTTTCTATTGTTGATTATAATTGTATTTGGTCGATTTTCCTTAACTACCTGCTTTTTGTATCGGGATTGAAGTTTATTTCTTTCCCCGAATTTCTTTTCATAGACTACTTCTCCTATTTTATAATCTTTTTCTCTTCTATCTTTGTTATGTAGCTTAAGCATTTTGGTCTGAGCTTCCTTAAGTAATATTGGATTATGTTTGTGTTCTATTTTGTTATACAATATGTCATATGGCATTTGATTGGTCGTTGAATGTATCGTCAGGTTATATTTCAGTGCCGCCCTTATTATTATTTCTGAATAATCTGTTAGATTTAGTTCATCCTTGATGCACCGCGCTATTTCTGTTAGTGTGGAATGTACCCTTTCTACCTGACCATTTGAGGTGCTGTGTCTGGGATTTTCTAAATTGTCCTCTTTGTAGGTTATTGTGTTATACAATTTCATTTTTTTCAATTCAGAATTTGCATAATTTTGAATGTCGGATATTTCTACGACGGCGCGTTCAGGATTTTTGCATCCCAAACTTTTAAATTGTTCATTGTCGGATAATTCAACGACGGCGTGTTCAGGATTCTTTAATCCCAAACTATTCGAACTTTTAGTGTCGGATAATTCAACGACGGCGTGCTCAGGATATTTTAATCCCAAACTATTAAAACTTTGGATGTCGGATAATTCAACGACGGCGGGTTCAGGATATTTGAATCCCAAACTGTTGACGGATAATTCTTCGTCGGCGTGCTCAGGATTTTTTGATCCCAAGCTATATAAACTTCCTTCTACCTTTACTGAATCGCTTTTCATTTCTTTTTCTTCTTCAAAATATTTTTTTATTATATATTCCTTCAACGGAAGGATGGTTTTTCCTTCTATAAAGGTTAATTTGTTTAAAGAAAGGACCTCGTCATATATTAGTTTCTCCTCATTGTCTTTATAACTTAAAGTCCCCTTTCCTGTATTAATAACCGCTCCGATTTTCTTTAATAGGTTAAATCCTATTAGTAAATCTGCCTCCATTCCATCTATTTCATAAAACACTTGCTTTGTGTTGAAAATTGTTATATTATGGAAATATTTAATTATTGAAAACCCATTCACTGTAGCAACTTTCTTATAAATTGGTAATTCTTTTTTATTGTCGTAAATTCCTTTTTTTATATAACAGGAAGTTGCTCCCGTATCTATCAAAACTTTTAATTCTCTGTTTATTTTTTTGTCTACTCTTTTTAGGTAGGGCAGACCTACTTCGGGGGCTGATCTAAAAAATGATCCTCCTCAATGTTATTTATCCTCATTGCTTTATTAGCCGGTTGTTCCGACATTTCGTTTAGCTTTCGTTTCTGCGCTTGATTGTCGTTAGACTGATTATTCGGTACTACGTTTGCCCTAAAATGCTGGGCTTGGCTATAATTGTTATTATTTCTCCTATAATAACCGTTAGTATTCTCCCGATCATTTCTATTGTTATTATTTCCCCTGAATTGATTGCTGTTCTGTCGGTTCCGGATTTGTATCGATTCGTCTATTGTTTCTGCCTGATAATCTGATACCTGATCGGATTTAGTTTCTATTTGTTGTTTTAAATTTACAATTTGCTCTTGTACTTGTGAAATTTGAAGTGCTATCAATTGTTTGACCAGATCTGCTGTGAGATCGGTCCTTGCTTGAGAGTTAATCATTTTTAGTTTTTCAAAATCTAAAGTTAGCTGATCCACTTTTAATTTTTCTTATATGTTAGTTTTTATAATCTTATATAACCTAATTGAACTTATATATTTATTAATGCAACTCTTGCTCACGAAATATCCGGTAGGGGTCGTCCTTCTTAGTTTGGCAGATCTTCGAACGGTTCTTCCTTCTTGATTTGTCTGACATGCCTTCGAACGGGTCTTCCTTCTTAAATTTCTTTGACTGAATTTGTTTGACTGGGTCTTCTGGGGGTCTTCCTTCTTTGGCTTCGCTGATCGTTTCACTTTCTTTGTATTTTGGTTTTGTCGGTTTTGTTGGTTTTGTTTTTTAAAAACTTTGGGTTTCTTTGGTTTTTTTTGTATTTACGAATTGCCTTGATTAGCTTTTTGTTTTATTTGTATTTTGCATTTTATTTGTATTTGTATTTGTATTTGTATTTGTATTTGTATTTGTATTTGTATTTGTATTTGTATTTATTTTTGCACTCCCTAAGCTCCGGTTTGTTTCCTTTTTATCTCACTTTTTTTTATCTTATATCACACAGTCACTCCGCGTTTTTAAATTTGAAGGATTTATTCCATTAATTAATTGTCCTTCGGGTTTCGGCACGACGCAACACTTTTATCATTCGGTGTTTTTTATACAACGTCGCCCCACGTTGGGCGCCAATTAAACAACTGCGGTAGCGGATTGTGTTTTTAAAAAGTTTTTATTTTACTTCGAACTTCACTGATATAGATTTAAGTTGAGGGTCACAAAGGAATTCCGGGCCAAGGGATTGCGCGATCTTAATATTTAGCTAGACTTTGCGGTGTCGCTGCTGGATCAAGACTGATTTGAACTTTCTGATCTTTGCATCGTTGATCCCTTTCGGGAATCGTTTTTCTATAAACATTTCAATTGATTTCGCCATCCCGAGTATTAGATTTCGTCATCCAAAGAGAGAACTGTAAAAGGCCTAAAGTGCAGGATCTGCAGAAAGCCGGGAGTGAGATTGTTTATGAGAAGCCGGGTGTGGGCAAACATTGGTTTTCCATTTAGGCGAGTGTCAAAGATTGGGATTGCGGCGGGGGCGCTTGAGATTGTACATCTTAGAAATCAATTAGGCGGAGGCCCAAGATTGAAATTGTTTTCGTTTTGGAAAGCCAAAGATTGTTTACAACTCGTATAAGAGCTCAATGGAATTGGGTACGTTAACTTATATGAACGAATATAATTTACCTTTTTCACCACTAATTCATTGTGATGCCACACAAAAGGGTATCGTATTATCAACCATACCCGGCATCCTCGTAAACAGCCAAATAATAGAAAATGAAATTCTAGGAAGAATTGTGATTGCTAATGTTAGATTGTCTTCCAATCGGAATGGACAACATTAAAAAACACATATGGACTGGCTTACGATCTGCGCTAAAGTTTGCACTCTAAGAGCAGAATTCGATAAGTCATACAAATGCTTAACGCAGAACAGACCTACACAAAATAGTACGGTCATTAAACATACAACTAATTTGGTAAACAAATATAATGAGGTCAGAGAACTTTGCCTAGAGAACAAACAAAGACTTACTGATATACATTGGTTTCAAGCTACAGACGTCTTCAAACGTCTAAGGGAACGATTAGTATTCGTTAGAGAAAAATTCAATCTAGACATACACATACCAAATCTTCTAAACACAGCTGTGACATATATACCAGCTGTAGAATCGGAATCAAGGCCAATAAGTCCCAGGCCCCCGAATGTAAAAAATATTATCATCATATCGGAAGACGATTCTCGATCAAATAGATCGAACCATCCGGTAAACGACGACAAACCGTCGACTAGTTCAGCAAACAGCGTGGTTGGGCAAGAACCAACCACAATGGCAGACGAAACAATTGCCCAACGGGCATATATCAAAGATATTTCGCACGCCATTCCGGAATTTAATGGACAGAAACTCCATTTACAAAGATTCATTACGGCAGTCAAATTGGTCAATCTAACGAAAGGACCATACGAAAATTAAATCAAAAGTAATAGGAACTACATTTTATAAAATACAAGATGAAACCACCATTAGCGCAATAATAAAGAAATTGCAAGACACTATTGTCGGAGAGTCATCAGATGTTATAAAGGCTAAAATGGCAAAAGTATGCCAAAAAGGCAAAACAGCCGCCCAATTCACAACAGAGATTGATGATATGAGAAAACTTCTAGAAGCATCATACATTGATGAGGGTTTGCCAGCGGAACACGCCGATAAGTTCAGCTGCAAAGAGGCCATTAGTACAATGGTTAAAAATTGCGAGCACGGCAGACTAAAAACAATACTAGAAGCAGGCACATTCCCAACAATGAATGATGCCGTAGCAAAATATATACAGTGTAGTACAGAGATGACTGGTAGTGCAAGTTCAATATTGTACACCAGACAAGGACAAGTCTACCGCGGTAGTAACTTTCGAGGTAACTATCGTGGTAGAGGAAATGGTCGTGGTTACAACCACAACCATATTTACAACAACAATAATTATAATAACAATAGAGGTCGTGTTGGCTATAGGGGAAATAACCGTAATAACGGTGGAACCTATAACAACCAAAGATACAATAGCAATGGAAACACACGACAGAACAATGTTCGTGTTACCCAGACAGCTTCGGGAAACTCCCAAGATCCTTTAGATACACTAAATTAAAAAATCCAGCGGTTCACACAATCAACCTCAATCTCAATATATTCGTGGCATTCCTCAATTCTAAAACAGGAAAACAACTTACATTCCTTATAGATACAGGTGCCAATATATCACTATTAAAAGAAAATTCAGATGTCTTTAACGACATTCAAACAAAAAATAAAATAGATATTCAAGGTATAGGGGAAGGTATAATAACATCCCAAGGCCTTGCCCTAATAGAGCTACAGACATGATAAGTACATAATTCCACACAATTTCCATTTAGTTAATCAGAATTTTGCAATTCCGTGTGATGGAATAATAGGCATTGATTTCATAAAATTAAACTGCCTAATAGACTTAAAACCTGCAGAGGATTGGTTAATAATACGACCAAATAATATAAAAATTAAAATTTATGTTCCAATAACATACAGTTCTGGTAACAATACAATTCTTCTACCAGCAAGATCACAAGTAGTCAGAAAAATAGAATTAACGTCCGATATAGAAACCATATTGATCCCAAACCAGGAAATTCAACCTGGTATTTATGTAGCAAATACAATAACTTCAAAAAATAATACATTTGTCCGATTGCTGAATACAACCAGTACCAACCAATTAGTACATATAAATAACATACAATATGAACCACTTTCGAATTACAAGGTAATTCAAAAAACTCAAAAAATCCGAGAAAAAACTGTCATAGCTGAATTAAGCAAACATTTCCCAGTACAATTCAAGAAGCAATTAACTAAACTATGCACCAATTTTAGTGACGTATTCGGGCTTGAAACCGAATCAATCACAACAAATAATTTTTATAAACAGAAATTGAGATTGAGGGATGACGAACCTATATATATAAGCCCGCATAGCCAAGTTGAGGAAATTAAAAAACAAGTAGGAAAATTAATCAACGACAATATTGTCGAACCATCCGTATCAGAATACAACAGCCCACTTCTACTTGTCCCAAAGAAAGCCCTTCCGGGCTCAGAACAAAAGAAATGGCGATTAGTAGTTGACTATCGTCAAATAAACAAAAAACTCCTGGCCGACAAATTTCCACTACCTAGAATTGATGACATTTTGGATCAACTAGGTAGAGCAAAGTATTTCTCATGCCTTGACTTAATGTCAGGTTTTCATCAAATCGAACTAGAAGAAAGTTCGCGAAATATAACGTCTTTTTCAACGAGCAATGGCTCATATCGCTTCACGCGACTACCATTTGGTTTAAAAATAGCGCCGAATTCATTTCAAAGAATGATGACTATAGCATTCTCTGGACTTGAAGCTTCGCAAGCCTTCCTGTATATGGACGATCTAATAGTCATGGGTTGTTCCGAAAAACATATGCTTAAAAACTTAACAGATATTTTTGAGATATGTAGAAAACACAACCTAAAATTACATCCACAAAAATGTTAAATTTTTATGCATGAAGTGACCTTAGGTTAGGTTAGGTTAAGGCGGTAGCCGGGAGGGGGGGGGGGGATAAGAGCCTCCCGCCCCCAAGCTCACTTGGACCTATAAACAGGTCCGTTGTGTTGCCGCATGGGCATGTGCCCCTTCGCGTTGCCCGAACCGTGAGAGCATACTACTGCAGGTTAAGGGCAGTCCCATCCGGTGGCTTGGATGTATTTGGACAAGGTCCCTGGTTTGATTACGGATAGGTCCGAAATGTCCATGAGGAAAGCGGCCCCGAGAATACGAAGACGACGATTTCCAAGGGCTGGGCAGTGGCAGAAGAAGTGGGGGACCGATTCCTCCCCCTCCTCGTCGCGACAACTCCTGCAGAAGTCGTTATGAGGGATTGACAGTCTAGAGGCGTGAGTGCCGATCTGCCAGTGTCCCGTAATGGCTCTAGTAACTGCAGAGCACTGTGCTCTGCTGAGTTTATACAGCTCTGCTGAGCGCTTCTTCGATCGATATGGCCATATCAATCTTGAGACTTTACAGGAAACGGTTTGCTGCCATCTCCTATTGGCATTTTGCTCGAACAATTCGTGCGTTAGGAGCCTGCACGTAGCCAAGGGCATCGCTACTTGCTCCCTCTCCGATAGGAGAGGAATCGTAGTACCCTGCCTGGCTAGCTCGTCGGCGGCGTCATTCCCCTCGATGTCCCTGTGGCCGGGGACCCATATAAGGAAGAGATCTAACTGCTCTGCGATCTCGTGCAGAGACCTGCGGCAGTCATTTACAGTCGCTGAGTTCGACGATATTGAGCCTAGAGCTTTGATAGCTGCTTGGCTAGCGTCTAGCTTTGAGCCATCAGTGTAGAAGTGGACCGCATTTGCAGGCCCTGGTTCGCCCATCTCCCAGTCCTTCCTAGATGGGATTGATACCTGGAAGGGCGTCGAGAGGTGATCACTGGGGATACAGTAATCTGTCCTCTCTGGTAATTGCGGGAGTCTCATCAGGATTCCCGAGTGCCCAACCGCGGATGCTTTCCACAGTCTGGCTTCTCTCATTCGGAGGGCGGAAAGTGTTGCCACCTTCTTTCCCATGAGATCAACCGGGAGGAGGTCCAGCACAGTATCCAGGGCTTCCCCTGGAGTAGTGCGTAGCCCGCCAGTTATGCATAGCTCTGCCATGCGTTGAACTCTGCTGAGTTTATTGAGGCCTGTCCTTTTGTCCAAGGCTGGCCACCATACCACCACTCCATAGAGCATGATTGGTCGTATGATGGCGGTGTAGAGCCACCGAACTATATATGGGGTCATTCCCCATTTTAGTCCGATGGCTTTCCTGCAAGTATAGAGGGCCACTGTGGCCTTCTTTACTCTATCCTCTATGCTCAATTTCCAATCGAGCTTTCTATCGAGGATAAGGCCAAGATACTTGGCGTTGTTGCTGAAGACTAGCGTTTCCCCACATAGTCTTGGGGGAATCAGTGCCGGAACTTTGTACTTCCTAGTGAAAAGCACCAGTTCCGTTTTAGACGGGTTGACGCCTAACCCGCATTTGTCTGCCCATTTCGACATTTTCGTGAGAGTACTTGTCATGCACTCACACAACGTCTGCGGAAATTTTCCGGAGAATGCTATGGCAACGTCGTCCGCGTACGCCACCACGCGGCAGCCACCCCCCTCTATCTCCCGCAGCAGTGTGTTCACTGCCACGTTCCATAGGAGGGGCGAGAGGACTCCGCCCTGCGGTGTGCCTCTGCTGACAAATCTGGTACACGTTGACGTCCCCAGTGATGCCTCAACTGTCCTGCATTGTAGCATCTGATCGATCAGGCTCACCGTCCTGGAGTCAACGCCCAGATCCGTCAGTGCGCCCGTGATGGCGGTCGGAAGGATGTTGTTAAAGGCGCCTTCTATGTCGAGGAAGGCTACTAGGGTGTACTCCTTAAAATTAAGGGACGCTTCGATGATCGATGTGATCGAGTGTAGGGCCGTTTCGGTGGATCTTCCCTTCCGATAGGCATGCTGGGAGTCTGAGATCAGACTGGACGGAATGCACGTCGTTAGATGCAGCCCCAGGAGCCGCTCCATCGCCTTTAGAAGAAAAGACGATAGACTTATGGGTCTGAAATCTTTTGGGGCAGTCTGCGAGGGCTTGCCGGCCTTGGGTATGAATACGACTTTGGTCTGAAGCCAGATGTCAGGAATGCACCCGTGGGAGAAGATTCCCTCGTAGATTATTTTGAGCCAGTTAATGGCTTTGTGTCCCGCGTGAATCAGTTGGGCAGGGAAAATGCCGTCTGGCCCCGCGGACTTGTAGGGTTTAAAACTTCTGATCGCCCAGGAAATGTTCTCCTGGCTTAGCAGTCTCAGGATGGCATTTGAGGCGACGGAAGGAGGCGCGAGGTAGTTGGGTCTGTTTTTATCGCAGCCAGGGAAGTGGGTATTTAGGAGAAGATTTAGCGACTCCTCGCTGGACGTAGTCCACGACTGGTCGGTGTTCTTCAAGTAGCCCAGGGTGGGTGTTGTCTTCGAGAGAACTCTGCGCAAGCGTGAGGCTTCTGAGTTACTCTCGATTTCGCTGCAGAACTTACGCCAGGAGGCGCGTTTGGCTTTTCTAAGTTCTTTGTTGTAGGTTGACAGACTGGCTTTGTACTCGGCCCAGTTTTGCTCAACGTTTTCAGCCTTAGCTTTATTGAAGAGTCTCCGGGAGGCTTTCCGGAGTTCACCCAGTTTCGGATTCCACCATTCAGGTTTCTTCCGGCCTCTGTTCTTGCCAGAGGGGCATGCTTTGTCGAGCGCCTTATTGCAGGCGTCGGTAAAGATCTTAAGAAGACGAGTCGTGGCCTCCGTGGAGAACTCCTCCTCAGATGGGGGCTCAGGGAGAACACGACAGAGGTAGTCAGAATACCGAGTCCAGTTTGTCCGCCTGATGTTCCGGAATCGGACTGGCTTCGGCACTGAGAAGGAGAAGACAGTTTCCACGTACCTGTGGTCCGAGAAGGAGTGCTCTTCCAGGACCCTCCAGGATACAATGTTACGCTGTTTTTAATGATAAAGGTGGGATCACTACCCCGGTTTAATAAGACCATCTGTGTGGTCAGTAAGTAACTGAAAAGGTACTCACCCCTTTCGTTTGTGTCAGTGCTTCCCCACTGACAGTGATGTGCATTGGCATCACACCCCACAATTAGGCCGATGTCCTTGGCCGAGCAGTCTGCGATTAGAGCCCGGAGAGGAGCGTGTGGAGGGGGGTCTGATTGTTCATGCCCCATGTATGCGGAGCAGATCCTCAGTGAGCGCTCCTGGCCTTCGAGGCTCACTGCGGTGTGGTCTTCATTGCTGAAATTTGGGAGCAAAAATAAGTGCAACTCTCTTTTTGCAAGAATGCAGGTACGAGTTTTACCTGCGGTTTCAGCTACATATAGCTTGTAGTCAGAAGTCCTCAGACCGGAGACCCTGTTTCCGAGGATCCAGGGCTCCTGAATGAGTACTATGTCGGCTCCACCCTTGGCCAGGTGGAGCAGTAGAGCAGCGCATGCTGCCTTACAATGGTGGAGGTTTATCTGCAGGAGCGTCAACGACATTCCTGAGGCTCGCCTCCACCATTGTTACTTCTAGATCGCTGTCAGGGGACTCCGGCTCCTCCCCGACAACGATAAGGCTGAGACCTCTGGCTAGGTCGCTCTCGTCGAACGCGTAGTCGTCCAGGATGTCGTCCGACATCATGGACGCCGCATCCGACGCCGGGTTATCTTCCTCGCACGAGGCCCCCTCTTTCGGGATCTCCGGCAGCTCCGGGTCTGGCTCGACCTCCGCTTGCCTGCCCTTGCGATCGGACTTGTACGTGGATATGGTGACCTTCTTATAGCCATAATCCACTACACCGTCCGACTTTGCGAGGAGATCTATTGATTCCTCATTTAGGACGAGGATAATCTGGCGCCTCTGCCCTTGGATATCCTCCACCTTTGCCACCTTCCAATCGGCTGTAGGAAGGTGGGGGTTGCAGACCTGCAGTAACCTGAGGATCTTCTCAGGCTCTGCAGGCTTAGCCGAGACCCACGCTCTGGCTCTCGGGCGACTAGGGACATCTTCCCACTTCACGGCCTCCAGTTTCGCCCCCGGATAGACCTCTTTTAGGGCCGCCACTGCCTTCATGTAGAGGGCCGCAGAGCGAGCGTCTTGGCAGGCGATGGCTTTCACCTTGCCTTGATGCCACCCTGCGTCCTCACACTTTGGCGGTGGTCCGCCGTTCTCCTCCAGTTCCAGTAGGAACCGGTCCTGGAGCTCGTTCTCCACCAGGTGCCACTTATCGCGGGGGACATGGCCGTCCTCGGCGCCCCTGTCCAGGACACCGATCAGGGTCTTGCCCCTCGCCACCTCAGCGAACGACCGGTTCACCCGCTTGGCTTGCTGGGCTTGACCTGGCTGATTTGCGGGGTCCTCCGCTGAGCGTTGCCGCTTGTTGGGGGCCTTGGCTGCGCCCTTTCCGGCTTTGGCTGGCTGGAACAGAGGAAGGATTGAGCAGGCCCACAGCCTCTGCTCCTTTCCTTCGGCTGACGCCTTGAAATTCGGGTCTTCGTTGGACAGGATGAAGGCCGCTCGTCTCCTGTCCTGGTACGACGGCTTTCCTCCCCGTGGTGCAGAGACGCTGCCCGCCGGTGGTCCCAAGGGTTCTTCGGTCCCGGTGCGCTTACCAGCCGCGATTACGCTCTGCTTGGCAGCCACACCGGTATCCGCTTCGCCCTTGGAGCCACCCGACTTGGAAGGACCCGATTGGCTTTTCGGGCCCCCCCTCGCTGCGGCTGCTGCCTGAAGACGGTGGACCGACTCAGTCTCCTTCCCCGTCTTCTTTGGACCCGGTTTCCCAGGCGCTGGTGCAGAGGGATTGGCTTGTCCCTCCGGTACTTTAAGAGGAGTACCGAGCTCCTTTGCGGTGTTTTTATTTGTTATATATGATTTGTTTGGCATTTTTGTTCCCACGAGTAGGCGGGAAGGGGTTGGTCACCCGAGGCATAGCCCGCTTGCCCCGGGAAGCCTGATTTAAACTGGAGGTCGGCAGGTATCCAGAGTCCGCATATTAGCGACCGGGCACCCCCCCGGCCATGCATCCCTCGGCATATAACAGTGTCACCTTGGATTGGGGTAATTTCACTGAGAGTTTTCTTCTCTCCGCCCGACTACCATTTGCCAGCATCCTAGCAGAGACATGACCGTGCTAGGACCTGTTTCCAGCCGCCCTCACGGGGAGAGTATAGTCGCACTTCCACCGGTGTGCACAGTTACGGCGGGTGACGGCTCGCTCGCAACCCTCTGTGTCCTAGGGGGGGTGTGAGACGCAGACCGCACCGGGTATTACTAACCGGAGCGGCTGCGCCTCAGTTCCGAGTTCACAGTTGTGCGAGCCGACCCGTCATCCGTTTGTCCCCCTGTAGCACCCGATGGCTGACGGCCAAGTGACCTTTCTTGGTCATAAATGCACAATGTAGCCCTTTGTTGGCTCCATACACCCTATTTGGGGGTTCTCTTGAGAGAATTACCCTGGTGGATGATCTGGGTGTTATGTTAGACCCCAAGTTAAAGTTTTCCGAACACATTTCTACCATGGTAAATAAGGCCATGGGCGTGCTTGGGTTTATAAAGAGGTGGTCAAAGGAATTTGACGACCCCTATATAACAAAGACTCTCTATACCTCGCTTGTTCGTCCGATCTTAGAATACGGCTCCTGTGTATGGTGCCCTCAGTACAAAGTACACCAGGACCGTATAGAATCAGTACAGAAAAACTTTTTACTCTTTGCTCTGCGGGGCCTTAACTGGGATGCGGGTGTAAGACTCCCATCTTACTCTAGTAGACTATTATTAGTAAACTTGATCAGGGGTGACATAGACAGCCCTGATCTGTTGAGCCGCATAAACTTCACGATTCCTATTAGACTGACTAGAAATTTTATACCGTTGTTCCTTCCACTTTGTAGATCGAATTAATCCTTGCATGAACCGTTTAGGGTCTTATGCTCGGATTATAATTCCCTCTACCATATTATATCCAATACTAATTCTCTTCCTCTTATTAAATTATTAATCCTTACACACCTTTCGATTAATTAGTAACTGTAGTGGTATTTGTATTTTGATTGCATGCTTAGTTTCTTAGTGAGTTTAGTGCTAATTTTCCTCGAATGTTAGTCTAATAGCTATCTTTCTTGCATGTTCGCGTTTGGTTCGGCTACGCACCGCGCGTCATGCGGCAGCGCCCCTCGGTCGGTTGGGCGGGAAGAGGGCTGCGTTTTGCCTGGGATCCGCGCGTAACAGCCTTCTGCTGGTGTCACACGGGCCACTTGACGGTGCAGAAACTGCATCGCCCCTTGAAAGATGCAGTCATTGCATGTCAACGTCCAAGAAAAAAAACGAGGGGGAACGTTGTGAGTTGCTGCGGACACCGCAACTCTACGGTTATACCCGATACTAAGTCAGTATGGCTCTCCTCCGGCAGACGCCGCTAATATTAAACGACACGACAAAGAGTGCGTGCGAGAGAGACAGAAAATCAGTCTGAGCGTGACGTCACGCGCTGCGTAGCCACTGCAAATTGATTTGTTCCTTTTGGCTATAAAAATGATCTGATCTGATCCAGATTCAGCAATCTAAAAGATATGGTCATTATCTATGATTCTGCGTTTCTAGTTTTCTCAAATCTGCAATATTGTGGATGCAACAGATTTTCGTCCTTTGTGGGGGCGGAAGGGGGTGTGGCGAAATTTTGAGATATACGTTTTATAGTGAGATCTAACAGAAGTGCGGATACTAAATTTGGTTACTCTAGCCTTAATAGTCTCTGAGATTTATGAATATCCCCAGATCTGCATCCTTTGCGGGGGCGGAAGGGGGTGTGGCGAAATTTTGAAACAAACTCGTCTCGGTCCGATATATTAGGAGTGTGGATACCAAATTTGGTTGCTCTAGCTTTTATAGTCTCTGAGATCTAGGCGCTAATGTTTTACTCTAAGCAAAGCCGCCTATGCTACGTGTGTGTTAGAGAGAGACAGGGCGAGAAAAAATGAAATTGTTTTCTTGATGCTGGCTATAATAATAATACGATCCAATTCAGATTCCGCAGTCTAAAAGATATCGTCATTCTCTACGATTCTGCGTTTTTGGTTTTCTCGTATCTTTAAAATTGTGGGAAGTGGGCGGGGCAAAGTTTTGAAATATTTTTGTAGCAGTGACATATCACAGAAGTCTGGATCCAAAACATCGTTGCTCTAGCTCTTATAGTCTTTGAGCATTAGGCGCTGAAGGGGACGGACAGACGGACAGACGGACAGACGGACAGACGGACGAACGGACAGACGGACAGACGGACAGACAGACATGGCTCAATCGACTCGGCTATTGATGCTGATCAAGAATATATATACTTTATGGGGTCGGAAACGATTCCTTCTGGACGTTACACACATACACTTTTACCACAAATCTAATATACCCCAATACTCATTTTGAGTATCGGGTATAAAAATAAAGGAATCTTGCCAGATGACAAGAAATATGACGTCATCAAAAACTATCCAGTCCCACATGATGCGGTCAGCGCTAGACGATTTATTGCATTTTGCAATTATTATAGACGTTTTATTAAAAACTTCGCCGACTATTCCCGGCACATAACTAGATTATGTAAAAAGAATGTCCCCTTTGAGTGGTCAACTGAATGTCAAAATGCATTCCAATATTTAAAAGATAAACTTATGGAACCCACTCTGTTACAGTACCCAGATTTTCAGAAAGAATTTTGCATAATCACCGATGCTAGTAAACAAGCATGTGGAGCGGTTTTAACTCAAAACCATAACGGACTCCAACTCCCATTAGCATATGCATCACGTTCATTCACAAAAGGTGAAAGTAACAAAAGTACTACAGAACAGGAATTAGCAGCAATTCATTGGGCAATTACCCATTTTCGACCATATATCTATGGTAAATACTTTACAGTAAAAACGGATCACGACCACTAACATACCTATTTTCAATGATCAATCCCAGCTCAAAACTCACACGCATGCGGCTCGAATTAGAAGAATACGACTTTATAGTCGAGTATCTAAAGGGTAAAGATAATCATGTAGCAGATGCGTTATCAAGAATAACCATCACAGACCTGAAAAACATACAAAAAACGAATAAAGTCCTGAAAGTCACTACCAGACAACAGAGTAGACAGAAATCCTGCGCAGGAAAAGAACAAATAGAATTGCCTAGGCAATCTCTAACAAAAGCTTCAAAGCCCAACGTATATGAAGTCATCAACAATGACGAAGTACGTAAAGTAGTGACCTTGCATGTAAATAATAATTTATGTTTTTTCTAACATGGAAAAAAAATTACTGCAAGATATGATGTTGGCGATTTGTATACTAATGGAACCCTTGACTTAGGTCAGTTTTTCCAAAGGCTTGAAACGAAAGCCGGTAAACAAAAAATCAGCCAACTCAAAGTGGCACCGTGGGAAAATATCTTTGAATACATTTCAATAGATAATTTTAAAAATATGGGCAATAATACTCAACCCGGTGACCCTAATTAAAAATGAAAAAGAAAAAGAAGCAATACTGTCTACATTACATAATGATCCCATACAAGGAGGACATACAGGCATAACAAAAACTTTGGCCAAGGTCAAAAGACATTATTTTTGGAAAGGTATGACTAAAGAAATAACCAATTACATACGAAAATGTCCAAAATGCCAAAAAGATAAAGTAACCAAGCACACAATAACTCCATTGACTATTACAGAAACACCATACATGGCTTTTGATAGGGTAATAGTGGATACGATCGGTCCACTTCCTAAATCAGAACAAGGAAATGAATATGCAGTCACCTTAATATGTGACCTGACAAAATACCTTGTTGCCATACCTATTAGAAACAAAAGTGCAAATACAGTAGCTAAAGCTATTTTTGAAAATTTTATTCTAAAGTACGGTCCAATGAAGACGTTCATTACGGACATGGGAACAGAATATAAAAATTCAATAATTGAAGACTTATGTAAAAATCTAAATATCAAAAACATAACTTATACTGCACATCATCACCAGACTGTAGGAACCGTGGAGCGAAGCCACAGAACATTTAACGAGTTCATACGCTCATACATCTCAGCTGACAAATCAGATTGGGATGTATGGCTGCAATACTTCGTATATTGTTTTAATACAACCCCCTCTAAGGCACATGATTATTGTCCATATGAGCTAGTTTTCGGTAAGACTTCAAACTTACCAGTTCAATTTAATACTATAGATAGAATAGCACCTCTATATAACATAGATGATTACTCTAAAGAGAGTAAATATAGATTAGAAATAGCATACAAACGAGCAAGGATTATGCTCGAGGAGCATAAAATTAAAAATAAACAGCTATATGACTTAAAGTTAAAAGATTTAAATTTAGCTGTAGGAGATAAAGTTTTATTGAAAAATGAAACAGGTCATAAGCTAGATTTTAAATATATAGGACCATATAGAGCAGAAAGTATCGGAGAAAGAGATAACGTCATAATCTCCGATAATAAAAACAAAACTCAGAAAGTCCATAAGGATAGGTTAAAGAGTTGCAATTATTAATCATTTTTAGTATGGCCATACATAAATATAAACCATAAAAATATACTATTCTGCATTTATATTCAAATAACTTTTAAATTTTATCAATATTAATTAAAGTTCAATACTCTAATAATTGACTAAAAAGAAAAAAAATATATATATATAAATTGTCTTTTTAAGAATACATAACTCGTATACATATATAGTAAAAGCTAAAAATAAAATAACTTCATTAGATTACGTTATTTTTCAAAAGGAGGGAGATGTAGTATGCTCATATTAAAGTAAAGTAAAGTATTCATTATTTCGAATACCCACTGTACCGACGGTACTTAAAGAATACACACTGTAACACTTTGTGTCAGTGTTTATGTAACAATAAAGTCCCAGACATTCTGGGTGATCGTATTACGATTCACTCAAGAATGCCTCGAGCGACCCAAGTGCAGCGTCAGCATGTTCCCATGACTTGACGGCACTAATATACATGCATACACACATATATCTTCCCTCGCGCTCTCGCTGCCAACAGCGCTGAGCATATTTACACATATACATACTAACATATAAGAGATAAGAACACATACTTAGTTCTGCCGCTCCGCTGCCGGCGTCACTGGCAGCGCAGCTCCGCGGCTTTTGGCTTACAAAAGCCCAAAACACAATTGTAAAATTCAGAACATAAAACACAATAAAACAGATCGGAGGGTTGAGCCCCAACGATCCAACAAAAGGATTGAACATCGTTTTAAATGGCGACCGTGACAGGACACGAACCTGCAATCTTCGGATGTTCGTGTTACCCAGACAGCTTCGGGAAACTCCCAAGATCCTTTAGATACACTAAATTAAAAAATCCAGCGGTTCACACAATCAACCTCAATCTCAATATATTCGTGGCATTCCTCAATTCTAAAACAGGAAAACAACTTACATTCCTTATAGATACAGGTGCCAATATATCACTATTAAAAGAAAATTCAGATGTCTTTAACGACATTCAAACAAAAAATAAAATAGATATTCAAGGTATAAGGGAAGGTATAATAACATCCCAAGGCCTTGCCCTAATAGAGCTACAGACATGATAAGTACATAATTCCACACAATTTCCATTTAGTTAATCAGAATTTTGCAATTCCGTGTGATGGAATAATAGGCATTGATTTCATAAAATTAAACTGCCTAATAGACTTAAAACCTGCAGAGGATTGGTTAATAATACGACCAAATAATATAAAAATTAAAATTTATGTTCCAATAACATACAGTTCTGGTAACAATACAATTCTTCTACCAGCAAGATCACAAGTAGTCAGAAAAATAGAATTAACGTCCGATATAGAAACCATATTGATCCCAAACCAGGAAATTCAACCTGGTATTTATGTAGCAAATACAATAACTTCAAAAAATAATACATTTGTCCGATTGCTGAATACAACCAGTACCAACCAATTAGTACATATAAATAACATACAATATGAACCACTTTCGAATTACAAGGTAATTCAAACAACTCAAAAAATCCGAGAAAAAAGTGTCATAGCTGAATTAAGCAAACATTTCCCAGTACAATTCAAGAAGCAATTAACTAAACTATGCACCAATTTTAGTGACGTATTCGGGCTTGAAACCGAATCAATCACAACAAATAATTTTTATAAACAGAAATTGAGATTGAGGGATGACGAACCTATATTTATAAAGAACTATCGAAGCCCGCATAGCCAAGTTGAGGAAATTAAAAAACAAGTAAGAAAATTAATCAACGACAATATTGTCGAACCATCCGTATCAGAATACAACAGCCCACTTCTACTTGTCCCAAAGAAAGCCCTTCCGGGTTCAGAACAAAAGAAATGGCGATTAGTAGTAGCTATCGTCAAATAAACAAAAAACTCCTGGCCGACAAATTTCCACTACCTAGAATTGATGACATTTTGGATCAACTAGGTAGAGCAAAGTATTTCTCATGCCTTGACTTAATGTCAGGTTTTCATCAAATCGAACTAGAAGAAAGTTCGCGAAATATAACGTCTTTTTCAACGAGCAATGGCTCATATCGCTTCACGCGACTACCATTTGGTTTAAAAATAGCGCCGAACTCATTTCAAAGAATGATGACTATAGCATTCTCTGGACTTGAAGCTTCGCAAGCCTTCCTGTATATGGACGATCTAATAGTCATGGGTTGTTCCGAAAAACATATGCTTAAAAACTTAACAGATATTTTTGAGATATGTAGGAAACACAACCTAAAATTACATCCACAAAAATGTTCATTTTTTATGCATGAAGTGACCTTTCTTGGTCATAAATGCACAGATAAAGGAATCTTGCCAGATGACAAGATATATGACGTCATCAAAAACTATCCAGTCCCACATGATGCGGACAGCGCTAGACGATTTATTGCATTTTGCAATTATTATAGACGTTTTATTAAAAACTTCGCCGACTATTCCCGGCACATAACTAGATTATGTAAAAAGAATGTCCCCTTTGAGTGGTCAACTGAATGTCAAAATGCATTCCAATATTTAAAAGATAAACTTATGGAACCCACTCTGTTACAGTACCCAGATTTTCAGAAAGAATTTTGCATAATCACCGATGCTAGTAAACAAGCATATACCATAACAAGCAAAACCATAACGGACTCCAACTCCCATTAGCATATGCATCACGTTCATTCACAAAAGGTGAAAGTAACAAAAGTACTACAGAACAGGAATTAGCAGCAATTCATTGGGCAATTACCCATTTTCGACCATATATCTATGGTAAATACTTTACAGTAAAAACGGATCACGACCACTAACATACCTATTTTCAATGATCAATCCCAGCTCAAAACTCACACGCATGCGGCTCGAATTAGAAGAATACGACTTTATAGTCGAGTATCTAAAGGGTAAAGATAATCATGTAGCAGATGCGTTATCAAGAATAACCATCACAGACCTGAAAAACATACAAAAAACGAATAAAGTCCTGAAAGTCACTACCAGGCAACAGAGTAGACAGAAATCCTGCGCAGGAAAAGAACAAATAGAATTGCCTAGGCAATCTCTAACAAAAGCTTCAAAGCCCAACGTATATGAAGTCATCAACAATGACGAAGTACGTAAAGTAGTGACCTTGCATGTAAATAATAATTTATGTTTTTTCTAACATGGAAAAAAAATTACTGCAAGATATGATGTTAGCGATTTGTATACTAATGGAACCCTTGACTTAGGTCAGTTTTTCCAAAGGCTTGAAACGAAAGCCGGTAAACAAAAAATCAGCCAACTCAAAGTGGCACCGTGGGAAAATATCTTTGAATACATTTCAATAGATAATTTTAAAAATATGGGCAATAATACTCAACCCGGTGACCCTAATTAAAAATGAAAAAGAAAAAGAAGCAATACTGTCTACATTACATAATGATCCCATACAAGGAGGACATACAGGCATAACAAAAACCTTGGCCAAGGTCAAAAGACATTATTTTTGGAAAGGTATGACTAAAGAAATAACCAATTACATACGAAAATGTCCAAAATGCCAAAAAGCTAAAGTAACCAAGCACACAATAACTCCATTGACTATTACAGAAACACCATACATGGCTTTTGATAGGGTAATAGTGGATACGATCGGTCCACTTCCTAAATCAGAACAAGGAAATGAATATGCAGTCACCTTAATATGTGACCTGACAAAATACCTTGTTGCCATACCTATTAGAAACAAAAGTGCAAATACAGTAGCTAAAGCTATTTTTGAAAATTTTATTCTAAAGTACGGTCCAATGAAGACGTTCATTACGGACATGGGAACAGAATATAAAAATTCAATAATTGAAGACTTATGTAAAAATCTAAATATCCAAAACATAACTTCTACTGCACATCATCACCAGACTGTAGGAACCGTGGAGCGAAGCCACAGAACATTTAACGAGTTCATACGCTCATACATCTCAGCTGACAAATCAGATTGGGATGTATGGCTGCAATACTTCGTATATTGTTTTAATACAACCCCCTCTATGGCACATGATTATTGTCCATATGAGCTAGTTTTCGGTAAGACTTCAAACTTACCAGTTCAATTTAATACTATAGATAGAATAGCACCTCTATATAACATAGATGATTACTCTAAAGAGAGTAAATATAGATTAGAAATAGCATATAAACGAGCAAGGATTATGCTCGAGGAGCATAAAATTAAAAATAAACAGCTATATGACTTAAAGTTAAAAGATTTAAATTTAGCTGTAGGAGATAAAGTTTTATTGAAAAATGAAACAGGTCATAAGCTAGATTTTAAATATATAGGACCATATAGAGCAGAAAGTATCGGAGAAAGAGATAACGTCATAATCTCCGATAATAAAAACAAAACTCAGAAAGTCCATAAGGATAGGTTAAAGAGTTGCAATTATTAATCATTTTTAGTATGGCCATACATAAATATAAACCATAAAAATATACTATTCTGCATTTATATTCAAATAACTTTTAAATTTTATCAATATTAATTAAAGTTCAATACTCTAATAATTGACTAAAAAGAAAAAAAATATATATATATAAATTGTCTTTTTAAGAATACATAACTCGTATACATATATAGTAAAAGCTAAAAATAAAATAACTTCATTAGATTACGTTATTTTTCAAAAGGAGGGAGATGTAGTATGCTCATATTAAAGTAAAGTAAAGTATTCATTATTTCGAATACCCACTGTACCGACGGTACTTAAAGAATACACACTGTAACACTTTGTGTCAGTGTTTATGTAACAATAAAGTCCCAGACATTCTGGGTGATCGTATTACGATTCACTCAAGAATGCCTCGAGCGACCCAAGTGCAGCGTCAGCATGTTCCCATGACTTGACGGCACTAATATACATGCATACACACATATATCTTCCCTCGCGCTCTCGCTGCCAACAGCGCTGAGCATATTCACACAAGAGATAAGAACACATAGTTCTGCCGCTCCGCTGCCGGCGTCACTGGCAGCGCAGCTCCGCGGCTTTTGGCTTACAAAAGCCCAAAACACAATTGTAAAATTCAGAATATAAAACACAATAAAACAGATCGGAGGGTTGACCCCCAAAGATCCAAGAAAAGGATTGTACGTCGTTTACACTCGAAAACTTATAAGCAGATGACCGATGCATTCGGAGTCACTCATATGAGGACGCCAGTGTATTCTCCGCAGAGTAACGCAGCCGAACGCGTGAATCGCACAGTACTCAGCGCGATTCGGGCGTATTTGCATGGGTCATGCTACAAGCTGGCAAAGCGACTGCGGTCAATCGGCGAGCATGAGGGTCAGGACAAGCGACATCTCATCTAAGAGAGAATTCGCGCTAGTTTACATCAGGCATACGAGCGTAGTAGGGTAAGGTACAACCAGCGAGCTCGGGTGTTTCACGCGAGGCCGGGACAAGAGGTATTCCGCCGAAATTTTGTCCTTAGTGACTTCGGAAAATGATTTAATGCCAAGTTCGCGCCCAAATTCATCCGATGCCGGGTAGTGAAGCCAGTAGGAGAGAATGCGTATGCTCTGGAGGACCTAAACGGCCGTCCCATAGGAGTGTACCACGCCAAAGACCTGAGAATGTAGTGAGGTGTGGGTGTGGCCTACGTTGGGCGCGGCAGAAGAATGCAGGGCACGCCGGCGTGTGCTCAATAGTGTTCCGGAATCCGGTGGGCATGCCCACGCGTATGTTGTCCCTCCTGGGACTGACGACATACTCGTGGTGGTGTTCCAGTCCCACCTGAACGATAGGTGGCCAGGGCTGAGGGCGACGCGCCATCTAGCGGAAGTCCAAGGAGGCTCGATGGTGTATGGGGACATGGGGGGAGCTGGAGCCGTTACTGGGGATATAAGGAAGAGAATAGGATTAGTTATATGTATTAGTAAAGGAAAAAGGGATAAATAGGAGTGAAAATATTAGAAAACGTGGATTGGATTATGGAATTCGTGGAGCGTGGACGGAAGATTAACGTCGAAAGTTGAAATTTTGTGCTTAAAACAGAAAGTTTGAAGTGAGTACAGAAAAATGCGGGCGAGAAAATAGGTTGTAATGCAGAAAATTTTACTCACAGCCGGCAAGGAATATAGCCACCAGAACCGGGCCAGAAGGTTTCCTGGAGAGGAACACTGGAGTTCGAGAAAGTCGACTGCAGAGAAGAAGACTGTCCAACTAGAACCTGAGTGAGTTCGTTCCAGTTGCGCGTGTGTGAGCCAAGTAGCGCGAGACGTGTGAAGGGGGAGGGTGAAAGAGGACGATTTAGCTGCCAGGGCGATTCTAGACACACCGCACGATCGTTGCATCGCCTTCCAGTGCGTGCCACATGTTTGGTCTCATTCTCCACGTAAAAACCCCGAAACCCTATTCACACACACACACACACACGCGCACACGTATACACGGCTACAAGCCAAGGAGCAATGGCTTTCCAAAAAGCCTCAAAAGTGGCCCGAACACCGCCACAAGCAGCTTTAGCACCGCCAATGAAGCAGAGCTCGTTGCACAGCTTTGCCAGTGGGGCCACGCAGGACGGCGGCAAGGGCACTGATACTCCGAAGAGGCCGAGGGACCCCCCTACACCATCGAGTAGCGGGAGAAAAACCCCCCCAAGCGAAGCAGGAACCGCTTACAGGACATAGACGAGATTGGCGCAATTCTGGACGACCTACTCTACCAGATGAACGAGAACGGCCAGAGGTCGATCAACATGGCCATCAAGAAGATGGTAGCACGCATGAAGGAGTTGCAAGTGGAAGTCAAATCCCATCTGCAGGCGCCAGAGGATAAAATGGCAGCGCCAGGAGGATGCCAGTGCCATGATCACACTGCAGGCCCAACTGGCCCCCTACCAAGCCCAGTGCGACTAAGGCGACGCAAACGGCATCAGGAGCCCACAAGCGCGAGGCAACACCCCGAACTGAGGAGAAGAGCGCGCGCGGAAGGCACCGGCAAGGCCACCAAGCTGACGCCACTCGACAAGAGGAAACCAAGATGCAGTGCGGCAAGGCGGAAGACACCAACCCTACACAGAAGTGGAGTGAGGTGAGAGGCAGGCGTGCGAAACGCAAGCAGACAGGCCGACCAGACGCAGTGCTGGTCAAATGCACCGAGGAGGCATCATACGGCGACATCCTCAAACTGGTGAAGGCAGCACCAACGCTCCAGAACCTCAAAAACAAGGTTCAGGGCATCAGGAAGACAGCCTCGGACGAGCTGCTTCTAAGGATGCAACAATCCTCAGACCCCGCCACCCAGGAGCTACAGATGGCCATCCAGGCAGCGCTTGGGAACAAGGCAGCCGTGAAGGCCATGCAGGAGACAGTCGCGGTTGAGGTACTCAACATATACGAGCTCACGACAGGCGACGATGTATGTGAGGCCATAGCTGCAGCGATCGACGGCGACTTAACACAAGGAGCAGTGCCGTACATGCGGAAAGCATATGGCGCAACGAAGGTAGCTACGCTGAACCTTCAGCCCGCACTCGCAAAGAAGCTCCTGGAGCTCGGAAAAGTTCGAATCGGCTGGGTCGTCTGCCGCGTGCGGCAACGGATTGCGCCAACCCGCTGCTTCAAGTGCATGGCCTATGGACACACTGCAGCCAGGTGCAGATCCAAGCGGCCTGTGTCAAGCAATGCATGCTACAAATGTGGTGGGGAGGGGCACAAGCACAACCAGTGCAACAACCCGCCAATGTGCATACTATGCGCTGGCAAGCCAGGAGACGTCCGCTCAGCATCTCACTCGGCCCTCAGCCGCAGCTGCCCTGAGTATAAGAAGGCACTAGCAAAACTGGTTGATGGTTAAGCTCCTGCAGCTCAACCTAAACCACTGCCGAGCTGCTCAGGATCTGTTGGCGCAAACAGTCCTGGAGCAGAAGATCGACATAGCGCTACTCAGCTAGCCGTACGGCAAAAAACACGAAGGAGGCCAGCTTACCCACAGAGCATCCAGAGTGGGATATGTGAGAGCTAAGCACAGCGGGACTTTTGCCTACAGCTGCTACATAGCACCAAGGTTCACGCAGCAGGAGTATGAGGCGATCATCAGCAACATCGCTAACGACGCACGAGGCAAATCGCCGGTCCTGATAGCGGGCGACTTTAACGCCTGGGCCACGACTTGGGGCAGCGCAAAGAACACACCCCGTGGGACATCGCTCCTGGACGAGTTTGCAAGCCTGAACGTCTGTCTCCTCAACAAAGGAACCACACCAACGTTCAGCAAAGCAGGGCGGGAGTCTATTATAGACCTCATCTTTGCAAGCCCAGAACTCGCACGCCACGCGAAGTGGCAAGTGCTGAGTGCTTACACCCATAGCGACCTCTTAGCCGTAATGACGGAAACCTTAGCACCCAGGAACACAACAAGGATACAGCGGGCGCTCCAGGCCGGGTACAAGGAGGAAAGCCTGAGCAGAGCCGCGCTCCTCTCGGCAGCAGAAAACCTAAGCGCCGCCGGGGATGCTGAAGCATCCGCGCGTGCCGTTTACAGGACCGTCAAAGCGGCATGTGATGCAGCCATGAAAAAAAGAAAGATCGGAGGAAGCAGGCACCGGCCAGTACCGTGGTGGAATGAGCACATTGCCAAGGCCAGGAGGGTGTGCTGCGCAGCTCGGCGTGCCTACCAGCGAGCAAGCTCCGCCCAATTTGGCAGAAATGGCGCGGCATTCAAGGCCAAAAGAAAAGAGCTGAAGGAGGCCATCAGAAGCAGCAAACTCAAATGCTTCAAGGAGCTCTGCGATGCGGCCGATGCGGAACCTTTTGGTGGAGCATACAAACTAGTCATGGGGAGATTAAACAGACCGCCTATGCCCAAGGATCCGGTGCATATGAGAGAGATAGTCGGCACCCTTTTCCCTAGACAACCACCCTCACAAGAGGAAGCTAGGGTAGAAGGAGCTAGCCTGAGGGACACCATCACCACCATCACTGCCAGAGAAGTACTGGAGGCCACGGGTAAGCTGAAGATCGGCAAAGCGGCAGGTCCAGATGGAGTCCCTAATGCAGCACTAAAATGCATAATTAGAGCCCATCCGGAAGCATTCGCCACAATGTACACCCAGTGCCTAGCGGAGCGGACAGTCCCACGAGCATGGAAACGGCAAAGACTGGTTCTGATACCCAAGCCAGGCAAAGAGCTCAACGACCCATCGTCATACCGGCCGCTGTGCATGCTGGATACCATGGGCAAGATTTTCGAGAGGATGGTATGTAACCGACTGGAGGCGGAACTGGCTGAGCGTCGCGGACTTTCCGACCTCCAATTCGGGTTTCGCAAGCAGAGGAGCACCACTGACGTCATCGAGATGGTGACAAACCTTGCCAGGGAAGCCATGGCAGGAACGCGATGGGCTGGAGGCGACAAAAAGTACTGCCTAGTATGTACACTAGACGTACGAAACGCCTTCAACTCTGCCAGCTGGAAGAGCATCCTAGAGGCACTGACCAGGAGGGGTATATCTGAGCAAATCACACGGACTCTGCGAAGCTATTTTACGGACCGCGTCCTGATCTACGACACGGAAGAAGGAGCAGAACATCACCAAATCACCGGAGGCGTCCCACAGGGCTCGGTCCTAGGGCCGATACTGTGGAACGTGAAGTATGACGATATCCTGCGGCTTACATTACCGGAAGGGTGCACCCTGGTGGGCTTATTGTGGCAGGCATGGTTCCGCTGGATCTCCTGGCAGCTGAGCGGCAGAGCGGAATGGAGGTAGCCAGCGAGCGGCGAGAGCGTACTATAGCCACTATATAGCAACGGCGCTGGGACCAAGCGGCAAAAGGGAGGTGGACCAGACGTCTCCTTCCCCAGCTTAGCCCATGGCTGCGAAGAAGGCACGGCCAAATGGATCATTATTTGGGCCAACTGCTGACGGGGCATGGCTGCTTCAAGCAGTACCTGCATCACTTTAGGCATGCTGACGACCCGTATTGCAGCTGCTGCTGGCCTGGAGTCGACGAGGATGCAGAGCACGTCTTCTTTGTATGCCCCCGCTTCTCGCAAGAACGAACGAGGCTAGGGGAGACGCTTGCAGAAGTGAGTGTGGACACCCTCACCGACCAGATGCTAGCCGATGAGCAATCTTGGAACGCGGTCGCCTACATGGCAGCAAGCGTGATCAAGGAGCTGCGCAGGCTGGAGCGAAGCCGGAAAAACTAAGCCAGAAAGATGACCCCACAGCCCGCACCGCGAATTAATGCCTAGCGGCAGTCCCGCGGGAGCGTACCCACCCCCCTTCCTAGCCATAATTGTTATTTTATAAATATAAATTGTTTACCCAATAAAAAAAAAAAAAACACGTATACACGGACCTATGTATATAAATTTAGGGCTGACCGGCCACGGCCAGCGATCGCCCACGTCGTTTGAACTTAAAGAAAAAAACATAATCCGCCCTCCAAACACCGTCCCACATTAAATGTTATTTTGTTCCGTGTGTTGTCCTTTATTCAGTATTTAGTATTAGCTTAAACCGTTTAACGTAAAATCTTGGCCATTGAAAAAAATATGTAAAAACACCAACACCTTTCACGAACCTAAATCTGCGATCAGCTGTTCAGTTCCAGAAGATTAACCCTTAGTGGGTGACGCGGGGGTCCCATCAGTCCACCGTATTTGGTCGAGCGATTTGTGGAAAAATATTGTTTATTGTTTATGTCCCGGGGACCCTTAACAAGAGCTCTTGGTAGGTTAACTCTCCGTAGAGGCCCGAGTTAAATTAACTCCCGTAAAACTGGATCCACTCATCTACACATATTCCATTACGTATGGGTGAGGGCATCCCTTTTGGTTGAACGAAATTTCAGCAGTTATTTCCGTGTTTGCCTTTGTGTCGAACGTTTTGGTGTTTCTTTTTGGTTAGTGATAATTTTGAGTATATCTTTTTATTAATGAGAAAGATGAAATTGTCAATTTATAATTATTAAAGCTTGGATATATACTGAAGCATGATGCAGTAAATTTAAAATAGAGGGAGGACGCGTGGCGTAAGCCATGGAGTAGGCCAGCCGTTACCGTTCCAGCAGAGGTTGGCCAAAATGAACGTTGTGTTTGGTCCCAGGTAGGGCGGGCGCGCGAAGTGATAACACCCAAGCTTCACCCACTTGATAGCCGTCTGTTTATGATTTTCTTTGTTGTTGTTAGTTTAGATGTCCCGAGAAGTAGTATGTCACCTTTTTTGTCTACATTTGGCGGGCAAAGGGAACTACCCAGCCCTGGGGTCGACAGATAGCCGGCATTGCCCCCTGGGAAACAAGCCAAGTGTAACAAATGGCGCCCAATATATTTTCGAATTCGCATGCATCTGGACTGACGCAGGTTCGGGTGGTATTACAACAAATGTCACTCGGGCTGGTAAAGGCAGATAACTAAAATGTTTATAACTTAAAAAAATTTCTGCTGGCAACGTTTAACAAAAAAGTGTTCTTTAAAGATAGGTAACTTTGCCTGCAGTTCATTTATAAGAATATGTAGGGGAGCTAGAGCCTTGGTTAAGACCATTTGTTCATTAACCTTACGCCAATTCAGCCAATTTACACATTCTTCCTAGTATTTCCAATATATTAAGGGAACAAATTCATGTTTAATGTCATGAACACAATTTTGACAGTTGCCTGTCACTGTTCTTAGAAAGCTTTCAAAATTGCTTGAAAAACATTTAAAAACAGTAGCGCAACTTTCTAGCAGAAAAGCAAAATTAGCATGATACATGTCTCGGGTTTCTATAATTCAAAAGCTTCTGCTATTGTCATAAGCATGTATCGTTTGGAAAATAATTGGCCATCGACCATTGGCCATAATTGCTTTTTCCTCTAAGCAGCTTGTACGGATATTTCATCTTTTAAATACAACTTTTTGGCAACATCCAATTGCTTTTGATTGCATCTTGTCTCTTGTGCAGCAATGTTATTTTTGTCTTCGTTGCATTTTTTATTTAATACCTCAAGAACATTTTTTCGCCTTTCTGCATTTTTTGGCAGTGCCCTTTCTGCCTTCTTTACGGCCTTTCCAAGAGATACATACATATATACACCGGCCTCCCCTGCATATTCGGTAGTGCACGTAGCTGTTGGCTTGCGCTTCTTCTTTTCATCTTCCCGCAAGAGACACCGGCCGCCTTTGTATATACGGTTTGTACATGGCTGTTCGCTTGCTGTGCTCGGTTATTGTCGTCTATTGCTCGTGTTACTCTTTGCGATCATCTTCCCGATAGAGATGTTGCTATCCCTGCTAACGCTACCGCTACCATGGAAATTAATGCTGCTAACGAAATTCCAATGAACAGTGAGCAAAACAGGGTATCTGTTTTGAAGCTTAAGTCAACGGAATTATGCGAGAAAATGAAAAGGTTAGTTACCGCCTGGCAGAATGAGTCGTCGGTCTGTGACTACTACCTGCTCGTGGTAAAGCAAGAGCAAGTCGAGAATTTGATCGGCAAATTTGAAATGTTTTACGGTGAGTTTGAGGAATTAAATCGAAGCGAAATTCACAGTGGATTGTGTGACATTTTTGAGTGACTTGCCAGCTCACTGAAGGCGATTATGAGGGAAATGGCTAAGAGTAGCGGCCGCATGCCGTTTCATTCTACCTTGGCTGGAGGAAACACTACGGTTGAGTTTGCCGGCTCGCAATTTCTTCCTCACCGTAGACAAGTACCATCCCTGCCTCCTATACAATAGCCGATGTTTAGCGGCGGGCATGCGAACTGGATGGACTTTTATTCAATGTTTGCCACCATCATCGACAGCCATCCGGACTTAACAAACATAGAAAAGCTCCAGCATTTGCGTTCATGTCTGCGGGATTCGGCATTGGAGACTGTTCGGTCGCTGGAAATCTCAGATGGCAATTATGCTGTGGCATTAGATTTGTTGGAAAACAGATTCAATAATCGGCGATTGGTTTTCCAGGCACACATCAATGAAATCTTGGCGCTTCAGGCTGTGGAACCTGGGTCAGTGGTCATGCTTCGGGAGCTTTCAGACAAGTCCAAACACATATGCGCGCACTCCAGGGTTTGGGCACCACTGAGCAGATCGCAGGATGCATCATCGTGCAGGAGCTTCTCCGAAAACTGAATCCAGCGAGCCAAGAGAAGTGGGAGGAACGATTCAACGACCCCGCATTCGCCAACTTAATTCCGTCGTGGGAATCTATGGCCTCGTTCTTGGAGCAGCGATGCAGATCATTGGAGACGATGGACTTTTCTATGGCAAGCTATGCGTTGAGCAATCAGGTGGGCAGAAGTAGAAAGCATAATAATTCTAGGTCCACATTGGTTACAACGAACCAAACCGTAGCACACTGCGCGCTGTGCAACGATGGTGCTCACGTGGTCCAGCACTGTCAGAAGTTTAAAGCGCTGCCCCCACAAATCGCCATAAAGAGCCCAAGCGGCTTTCGTTATGTATAAATTGTCTCAGAACAGGGCATCGATTACTTCAGTGGACCTCGAGCAACTGTCGTACCTGCGGGGGTGGACACCATACCCTCCTTCATTTTGGTAGCCCTGAAGATACCGCAGTCCAAGGGAAATCAGCGCCGTATACTCCATCTCAGTCTGCGCTGTCTGAGTCTACGCCGTCTGAGCATACCACTGAGCCCTCTACTTCAGCGGCTACCTCGTCTGCCCTTATTGCCCAAGATCTCAGGAATGGTGTTGTTCTACTTGCAACGCCCACGGTCTTATTCAAAAATCGTTCCGGAGTTTTAGTTCCCTGCCGAGCGTTGCTGGATTCCGGTTCCCAGTTGCATCTAATAACTTCTCGTTTCGCGAATCAGCTTCAGCTTCGAAAAATGAAATCATCGACTGCAGTCTCGGGAATAGGCGACTCTAGCTTCGTCACGGATGGATTTTCGGTCAACGTTAGCCTGCACTCTCGCTCATCGGATTACTCAACTCTCATCACTGCCATTGTAGCGTCTAGCATAACCGATCGACAGCCAAGCTTTGGAATTGACACTCAAAACTGGAACATTCCATCTAACATACCACTAGCTGATCCGGAGTTTTATAAGCCGCAGCGCGTCGATCTGCTAATTGGCGCAAGTCTGTTTTTCGAGCTCCTGTGTGTTGGTCAGGTCAAGCTACTGCCAGGATTGCCTTCAATTCAGAAAACGCGCTTGGGATGGGTCGTGTCTGGAAGTTGTTCGCGTTTAAAAGGTTCCTCGTTGATGGTCTCTCGCGCTCGGGCCGTAGCTGCTGAGGATAATAGTGCAGAGGATCGGCTTGAGGTGCTTCTTCGGAGGTTTTGGGAGGAAGAAAATTGCATCGAACCAATAATAAAGTCTACCAAAGAAGAGCTAGATAGTGAAGCACACTTTGTGCAGCATTTCCGTCGACTACATAAAGGCGATTATTGTGTTCGGCTGCCAGCAAAATATAATTTCGATCTCCTTGGATAATCTTACAATCAAGCGCTTCGTAGATTCCTGACCCTTGAGAGAAAGTTAGATCGTCGCCCTGATGTTAAATCTCAGCATGCAGCATTTATAAAGGAGTACCTTGATTTAGGCCATATGTCTCAGGTTCCTACCCAGTCAATCAGCAACTGCCGATATTTTTTGCCTCACCATTGCGTCATGAAGGAAGATAGTTCTACGACCAAGCTTCGCGTCGTTATTGATGGATCCGCTTCAACCTCATCTGGATACTCCCTGAAGGAGTAGGGAAGAAGACTTGCGTGTGTTTCAATTGGACACCGTTACTAATGGGACGAAGCCTGCCTCCTATCTATCTGTGCAAGCGATGCATCAGTTGGCAATAGACGAGCAGATGGCGTTTCCAGTTGGAGCTGAAATCCTTCGCCGTGACTTCTACGTGGATGACTTGATATCTGGAGCCAGCTCGCAGGAGGAGGCTATCCGGATTCGGGAGCAAACTACTGGAATTTTGTCTAGAGGTCAGTTCAGATTGAGGAAATGGTGTTTGAACATCCCTGCTGTGCTGGATGGAGTTCCGGAAGAGGACAAGGAAACATTTTTGAAGTTCGAAGATGGCAGCCATGTGACTAAAACTTTAGGACTTGCGTGGGATCCGGTTTCTGATCTACTATTATTTTCGTTCTCGGCCCTTCAATCTTCTTTGAATTCCTGCAGGCGCTCTGTTTTGTCATCCATAGCGCGATTCTACGATCCTCTCGGACTAGCTGGTCCCGTAATTACTAAATCCAAAATCTTTCTCCAGCGTTTGTGCCAAGAGAAGTTGTCCTGGGATGAAAGCCTTCCAGTCGCACTGAACACCGAGTGGCAGGAAATATGCACCGGTTTTGGTCAGTTTTGGTCGTCGACTTGAATTTCCTCGGCTTGTACTCCTTCCAGACTCTACGCTTGAAATTCACGGATTTTGCGATGCCAGCACCGAGGCTTATGGTGCATGCATTTATGTCGTGTCCAAGGCTCAGCATTTCAGCAGTCACTTACTTTGTGCCAAATCTCGTGTGGCTCCTTTGAAGACACTTACAGTACCAAAGTTGGAGCTTTGTGGAGCGGAGTTGCTGGCTAGGCTCATATCTGAGATAGCTGGAATGAATGTATTCAACGGAAGGTGTTACTGTTGGTGTGATTCTGCCGTTGCGCTCTCTTTTAATATTTTTGTTGCAAATAGAGTGTCAACGATTCAGGAAATAACCGAAAAAATGGAATGGCGCTATGTTCCCACAGCTTTAAACCCAGCCGACATTCTGTCTCGAGGGGCTCTTCCGACTGAGCTGAATGAGTCACCTCTTTGGGCTCATGGTCCTCCATTTCTTTGCGGCTCCTCAGATGACTGGCCACCCACTGTGCTACCTGATAAGCCAGCCCTTGATCTTCGTCGGAAGGCTCTTCTGGTCAAATCGCCCTACATGGACATTATTGCTGATTCCAAGTATGCGAATTCATTTGCTTCTTTGCAACGCGTTTTCGCATACATTCACAAGCTTTGCAACCGAATTCGGCGCCCCGGACTCACTGTCTCAGACATTGAACATGGAACCCAGGTATTGCTACGACTAGTCCAGCGTACTCAGCTATGGGAGGACATGAAGTCACTGCGGGCAAGGGGAGCAGTCTCCTCATCGAGCTCAATTGCATCGTTGTCGCCATTCATGGATCAGTTTGGATCTCTCAGGGGAAATGTGTAGCAAGGTATAATTAGTAAGGCAGTAAGTACAGACAGTGCACCCACACACCGATATTGGTCACTACAATTCCCAGGTTAGACGGCCTACAATTTAAGAAGTGGGATAGGATCAACCGCCGCCAGTGAAAAATATCGAAAATTTTTATTTTCTCGTCCGTCGAAGACGCCATTGCTGAAAAAAATATGTCGGGCTTGGTCGGCATGGAGGAGTTCTCGGCCGCCCAGCTGCGCGGATGGCTGGAGTCCCTCAATCTACCAAAAGGTGGAAGCAAAGCCGCCATGGCAGCGAGACTTAAGGAAATACCAGTAGAGCTGCGGGGACAGGGACCACCGGCAGCCGAAACAAGCGAGAGCGAGAGGGAAGATGAGGCAGCCGCAGATCAAGACTCGACGAAGAGCGAACGCAAAGAGAAGAACGAAAAAGCACCGCAAGAGCCTGGGCACAACAACAACCACGGCGAATATCGAGCAGAGGTCGAAATATTAAAATTTCAAATCGAGCTGCTGAAGCTGCAGAGTGAGAGGGAGAAGGAAGGGAGAGTAGAGAACACAACACCAGCCGCCAACAATGGCGTCATGTTGCTAAATGCCGCCAAAGACATGTTGCCAACATATCATGGCAACATTTCTGGAAACAACGATGACGTCACAACTTGGATCGCGCAGTTTAAGGCCATCGCAAAAGTGAACAAATTGAAAGATGACAAGCTACTAATGCTGCTAATGTCGAAGCTTAAGGACAAAGCATTGGTGTGGCTGCCAGTCCGGAGCACATGTCGTTGCCAATCGATCAGTTGTTAAACGTCATGGAAGACACTTTCCATCCCAAGGAAAGCAAGCTGTTGCTCCGGAAGTTCGAGTCCCGTTCATGGGGACGTGACGAGGAGTTCTCAATGTACTTCAACGCCAAAGTGGCGCTGGCATCCCGCATAGTCATTGACGACGAGGAGTTTATCGACGGAGTCATCGAAGGTATCCCAGATGTAGGCCTGCGTAGGCAAGCCCACATGCAGTGCTTTGGTGCTCCATAACTTCCGATTATCTTTCGTAGTGATCAGACGTGTTTTTGTTTTGCGCTCCGCATTTTTTCCTTTTGTTTTGAATAAACAGCCGGTGTTTTCCTAACTAAATTCTAATTATACTTTCTAACCAGACAACAATCTGGAAACCTATTCATTTACGCGAGTGCATGCCTTTTGATTTGTGTTAAAACATTATTTAACTTTTTATTTTTCGGCGTCGGCTTGTGCTTGTGTTGTGTTGTTGCAGTGAGTGAGTACGCATTACATTGCATTGCAGTCCGCTCTCGTCTGGTAGCTTTTGTTGTTTTATCACTCTCTAGCTATCACCTCAACTTCAATAACTGTTCTTTCTCTCTCGCTCTTTAAACTTTCTGAGCAATAGCGCTCTCTGCTTAGTAGCTCTTGCTATAACCGCTCTCCACTCTGCTCTCTTTTTTTACCAATTCCGCTTTGAGCGTTGTCTGGCACATTGGTCTGATACCAATTTGTTTTGCAAATAATAGTAAATAAATAAATAATAAAATGGAATACGCTGTGGTCTGTGCCAAAAAAAGCTGTAAGAAGCAGATCACCCACGATCAGCCGAATGTCCCCTGCTGGCTCTGCGACAGCGTAGTGCACGCAAAATGCGCTGGATTTTCTGGCCTCGTGAGTGATGTTATGGCATCGTAGCTGCCCTTGAAGTGGATTGCAAGGATTCAAACTCAGGGTAAAACCCCAGGCCGGGGAACGTTGTGAGTTGCTGCGGACACCGCGACTCTACAGTTATACCCGATACTTAGTCAGTATGGCTCTCCTCCGGCAGACGCCGCTAATATTAAACGAAACGACAAAGAGTGCGTGCGAGAGAGACAGAAAATCAGTCTGAGCGTCGGGCGCTGCGTAGCCAGTGCAAATTAATTTGTTGCTTTTGGCTATAAAAATGATCTGATCTGATCCAGATTCAGCAATCTGATAGATATGGTCATTCTCTATGATTCTGCGTTTTTAGTTTTCTCGAATCTGAAATATTGTGGATGCAACAGATTTTCGTCCTTTGTGGGGGCGGAAGGGGGTGGGGCGAAATTCTGAGATATACGTTTTATAGTGAGATGTAACAGGAGTGCGGATACCAAATTTGGTTACTCTAGCCTCTGAGATTTGTGGATGCCCCAGATTTTCGTCCTTTGCGGGGGCGGAAGGGGGTGTGGCGAAATTTGGACACGAAACGGTCAAGGTCCGATATCACAGGAGTGTGGATACCAAAATTTGGTTGCTCTGGCTCTTATAGGTTCTGAGATCCTTGAACTCATATTTTGCAATTGGCAAAACCGACCATGAAACCTTTGTGTGTTAGAGAGAGACAGAGCGAGAAAGAATGAAATTGTTTTCTTGATTCTGGCTATAATAATTATACGATTTGGTTGGGATTTTACACTCTAGAAGATTTGGTCATCCTCTACGATTCTGCGTTTTTGGTTTTATCGTATCTTTAAAAATGTGGATGCCACAGATTTTCGTTCTTTGTGGGGGCGGAAGTGGGCGGGGCGAAGTTTTGAAATATTTTTGTAGCAGTGACTGAGATGCCAACCTTTTTTGGCACCTATGTGTTTCAAAAATGAAAAGAGATTTTGGGTTAAACTTTATAATTTGTATTTAATCTTGGTGGCTTAGCGGAAGCTTAGCAATAGCTTGCTATTGCCAGATTAAATTTATGCGAGATCGATATGCAACCAATGCGCAGAGGGGTTAGCATATAACTAAACTATAGACGACGGCGTTAGATCAAAGTGATTGCCGAAGTGGCGGCGGCAGAGAGCCCCTTTAGCGGGAGAGCGCAGCAGCTCTGCAGAACGTCAACGTTTTACAACATAGGCGGCTCTCTCTGCTCATACAATAATAATGTTAAAGTTACGGTTATTCTTCAGCGGCTGGCCCGAACATACTCCCCCCGTTGGGAGCTAGTCTCTCAACAGATTCCTTAAGGGGCAGTAAACATAGCCGAGTGACGACCCTCCTGATGTTTCCTGAGGATGTCTTCAGGTCAGCGACGCGACACACTCCGTCCTTGCCCAAAACGACATCGACCACTCTAGCCAGTGGCCAACGCATTGGAGGAAGATTTTCGTCCTTCACCAGAACGAGTTCGTTCTGGCAGATGTTTTGCGCGGGGGTACGCCACTTCGCGCGCTCTTGCAAAAGAGTGAGATACTCTTCGCGCCAACGGATCCAAAATATTTGTTGTAGTTGGGTGACCCGCTGCCAGCCATCCAGACGATTGTAGTTCAGCTTCGTTAGGTCAGGCTCGAGGATTTGCTCATGGGGGCCGCCTAAAAGCAGATGAGCAGGAGTCAAAACGTCTAAATCATCAGGATTTTCTGAAAGCGAGAGCAAAGGGCGAGAGTTAACAATTGCAGTGATCTGACAGATCAGAGTGCGCAGCTCGTCGAAGCTAAGCACAGATGGTCCAACTGAGCGGTACAGGTGATATTTTTCGGTCTTCACGGCCGCTTCCCACAACGTGCCAAAATGCCGAGAGCGAGGTGGGATGAAACGCCAGTCGATCGAGTCAGCCAAGCAGGATTCGTGGACCTCCTTCATATGCGGTTCGCTCAGACAAAGCTTCTTTAGCTCCAGAAGCTCGTTCTTGGCCCCAACGAAGTTTGTCGCATTGTCCGACCAAATTTTACTTGGCTTTCCTATAGTGGAAGTAAAACGCTTTAGTGCGCCTAGAAACGATGCGGTGGTCAAATCCTTTACGAGCTCCATGTGTATAGCCTTAGAAGTGAAGCAGATGAATACGCTAATGTAGCACTTGATCGGAGGCCTTGTGCGGATTTCTGATCGGTAGAAAAAAGGTCCACAGTAATCTACTCCAGTGACTTCAAAAGCTCGAGATCCTTCCAAACGTTCCTTAGGTAGGTCTCCCATGATGTGTTCAACCATGCGCGGCCTAGTCCTGAAGCATCTCACACTCTTGCTGACGACCCTTGACACTGCTTTAACACCTCCAATGGGCCAATATTCCAGCCGAATTTTGGATAGCAAGGCGCGAGGTCCGGCATGGAGGTTTCTTTCGTCATAATAACTTATCAGCACAAAGGTAATGGAATGTCCCCTTGGCAGAATGAGCGGGTGCTGAGCGTCAAATCCTAGTGATGAGTTTCCAAGACGACCTCCAACTCTAAGTTGTCCAGAATGATCGATGAACGGGTTGAGCGAACTAATAGAACAGGATTTCATGACTTGACCATTGTGCCGAATCTCCTTTATGTCCATCCACAAATTTGCCAGCTGAATGTGTCGAATTAGAAGATGCGTTCCTTGCCGAATATCAGAAACGGTGAGTCCTGGATGCCTAAGACGATGTATAAATTTATGCATGTAGGCGAATGTGCGCTGCATGCGAAAGAATGAATTCGCAAATTTGCATCCGGACGTGAGATCGGGATGTGGAGACGTGATTAGCAATACTCTCTTGCGAAGCTCCAAAGTTGCTATGTTGTTAGCAGGAGATACAGGCCACTTATCCTTGGAGCCTAGCAAAAAGGATGGGCCGTGAAAACATAGCTCTGACTGGATAAGATGGCTGGGAAGCGAGCCTCTCGAGAGAATATCAGCAGGATTTAAAGATGTGGGAACATAGCGCCATTCCATGGCTGCCGTCAACTCCTGAATTGATGCCACTCGATTTGCCACGAAAACTAGAAATTTAGCTGGCTCGTCCCTAATCCAAGATAATGCTGTTGACGAATCCGACCAGCAATAGAACCGACCTGTAAAGATTCCCATGTCCATTACATTCCGCATGATTTTCGCAAGCAAATGGGCTCCACTTAATTCCAGCTTAGGAATCGATATAGTCTTTAGCGGCGCCACTCGCGACTTTGAGCACAAAACGTAGCCCGAAGACTGGGCTTCCCTGGACACGACATACACGCAAGCGCCATATGCTTCTAAGCTGGCATCACAGAATCCGTGAACTTCTGTAGCCACACTAGAACGAAAAACCAAGTGAGGAAATGAGATCCGAGAAATGCTTGCCCAACTATTTCTCAAGTCCATCCAAGTTGAATGCAACGCTGAGGGTAGGCTTTCATCCCAATCCAAATTTTCTCTCCAAAGCTGCTGAAGGAAGATTTTGCACCTGACAATGACTGGATTTATCAATCAAAGAGAGTCGTAGAACCGCGCAATCGTAGATAAAACCGACCGCTTTGATGGCTTTGAGTTTGTGTCCAGTGCGGACAAGGCAAAAAGCAGCTGGTCCGAAGCAGGGGCCCACGCTAAGCCGAGAGTTTTGGCTATGTCGATTCCATCATTAAACTTTAGGAACCTCTCTATGTCATCTTCAGGGGTTCCCTCAAGTACTTCCTGGTGACTGGAGCACCATTTCCTAACTCTAAAATTACCACGGTACAGTAAAGCTGATGTTTGGTGCATCTTGTCCATAACCTGCGCTACCGAATTACCGCCCGAAATAAGGTCATCTACGTAAAACTCCTGCCGCAGAGCAGCAGAGCCAAGAGGGTAGGATTCACCCTCGTCGATGGCCAGCTGGTGCATTGCGCGGACCGCTAAAAATGATGCAGCCCTCGTCCCGTATGTGACGGTGTCTAATGTGTAGACTTGAACCTCGGACACGATGGAATCTTGCCATAGGATGCACTGATACAAATTGTCGGGTGGAGACACTCGTACGCAGCGGTACATTTTACAAATGTCCGAAAGCGAATCAATATGTTTAACAATGCAGGCTGAATAACAGGGCCTGTCATCATCACATCATTTAGAGAATATCCAGTTGATGTAGCTGCGGATCCATCGAAAACGACACGGAGTTTTGTCGTCCTCCTTAGGACACAGTGATGAGACAAGAAATATTTGCAGAGGCTACGGGAATCAGGGTTGACTTGGAGCATATGATGCAAATCAATGTACTCCCTCATAAAGGCGGAATACCGCTCCTTGAGTGTAGGATTAAGCTCCAGTTTTCGCTCCAGACTGATGAACCGTCGATAAGCCTGAGCATAAGATTCTCCTAATCGATCAGTATTGTTATTTAGCGGCAGCATCCAAAAATAAAACTACTCTGGATCCCAGGTCATAAAAACATAAAAGGAAATGAACTAGCAGACCAAAAAGCGAAATCAGCTTCAACAATGCCCCTTACATACACACACAATAACAATATATCAGACATTAATAAACACCTCAAGACAAAAATGCTTAAAGACAAACTTATAAAACTAGAACAAACATCGAACTGGTATCAATTTATCAATCCCAACCAAATAACAGCCGACAAATTCACCAAAAGATTAGACCAAAACACCACATCAAGGATAAAACAAACAAAAATAATTAGACTAAGACTAGGACATACAAGAATAACTCACCAACATTACCTAGACCCAACCAAAATAAATACTTGTACGCATTGCCTGAACAACGTTCCAGTAACTATAGAACACCTACTCAAAGACTGCCCATCCTCACAACTCACAGACATACGTTTCAAAATCTTCGCTAACAATAATCCACTGACATTCCTCTCTAACCCAACTAAAACTGAAATAGACCTAATCATAAAATATCTAAAAGAAACCAACTTATATCCATTAATCTAACTCTAATATAAAACCTATGGAATACATCTCACATATAATAAACATAATATAATAAGCATAACATAATAACAACATAGCCGAAGGTCATAGTAACCAGTGCTATCACTAATAAGCTAGGTTAATAGTTTTAACTCTAACCTCGCTGTAAATAAATAAATAAATAAATTAAATTTAGCGGCAGACGAACTGCATACTCCCCGGATGGCAACCGTGAAAGGTGGCTTACGAAATGTGCTTCACAATCGTCTTCTTCTTTGGTATTCAACCCAGCCTCCACACAATTCTCGACTTCCCAAAACATACGAAGAGTTTTATCAGCTATCGAATCTGGACAATTGTGCGTGGCCAAAAGCGCCGAGCTTGATACCTTCTGTCCACCGCCAGATACGATCCACCCAAGCCGGGTCTTCTGCAGAAGAGGCAGTCCATCGGTGAGTTTGATTTGCCCTACGCAGAGGAGATCATAAAAAACGCTCGCACCAATGAGAAGACCAACCCGTTGAGGATTGAAAAATGCAGGATCAGCGAGCTGAATGTTATACTAAATACTAAAATCGGATTTATTTACTGTCATACTTGGTTGAGAATTGGTAATCGTGGGGGCGATGAGAGTAGTTAGCGTAGTTGTGTAAGCAGAGGTGCGAGAATGCATTGTAGGGGCCGAATTTAGGGAAAGAGTACGGAGCATCACGGATAAGCACAGTTTTCTTTTGGTAATGCGTAAATGTGCAGATACATAGTAACTCCGAAGGTGGATCGTAAGCTGCAAGCTTTCCGAAAAGCTTTCTAAAGACAGTCGGCGCGCAGCGCACGCACTTAAGCGAAAGACGTCACGTTTACCTTGACCCAAGAGAGTAGCGTAGCGTAGGGAGAGCATAGATTAAAAGCTTGACCAAAATTTCACTCAATTGGGCGAAAGATTATCCGATTATGCAGTTAAAGTTCCTAAGATCATCCGATTATGCAGTTAAAGTTTCCAAATATCATCCGATCTTCGAGCTTTTGGTTCGGTACCGCTTAGCTGAACCTGCAGAAGTTGGGCTGGAGTTATTGACTGAGAATCGATTGATTAAAGCGGACGTGCTTACTCGGGAATAAATAAATATATATATATATATAGTGACATATCCATAATTCCACACATCCCATAAACATTATGTTTATGTACAATTCATCCACCCCATCCACACAAGTAACAGGACCCCGCTCAAGAATCAATAACTGTTTCTTCCCATACTCCAATCTAGGGCCCCCCATAATATAAACAATGGACCCCATTGTTTCATCAACATTAGAATCACGCCACTCTCGAGAAATCGATTCTTTAGAATCACGCCACTCATGAGGACCAATCAAAGCTAGACATAAAACCAAGGAGTATCACATTCCTAGCTCCGTCATGTAATGCAACACCGATCGCCAGCAGTGGATGCCTTTCATCAAAGCCGACGCATCCCCAAATATCGATCCAGGCACGTACGCCACCGACACGAAGATGCAGCCGAGGAAAGCAACGCCCGAAGCCAGAGTCGGGAGTTCCAAGAGAAGGGCTCATGGAAACTAGCCAGCAGCAGAGAGATCAGTTCCGTTTGAGACAAGCAGACCCAAAGTCAAGTCGGGGAATTCATATAAATCTTGTGACATAAAGATATTTAAGTTTGTAAAATAAAAGTCTTTTTTAAAAACTTAAAATCGAGTTGCGGATATTTAACTATATATATATAGAAGAATTTGTGTTATAGGACGGCGGCCCGTAGCCACGGTACTGCTCGTGCGATCATCAGTTGCATAAGAGTGCATATACGGTGTGGTTTACGAGAGTTGTGGGGCGGATCGAAAAGACAAGTAGTGAATCCACGGAAATAAAAACAAAACACCGAACAGCGAGACCTGCAGCTTGACGTCGTCGGTCGAAAGCCTCAACAACCGTGTGGATGCACGGCGAAAACCAAGAGGCGCCTCCGGAACTTTATTTCTGGCGTCATTGATGCCACCCGTTATCGAGCCTCCAATGAAAGTGTAGTCCGCCGACCGACGTCGAATCGGATCGGCAACCTGAAGTCAAGATAAGGAGCTAATGTACCCCATCGTCAACTGATTTAGCGGCGCCAGCGACACCCAATACTGAACTCGAATTGATTGCATTATTGTTGGATTCTTCCGGAGGCGCAGTCCTACTCAGCCTGGCTGACATGTCTCTCGACCACGTCAATAGAGGATCGTAGTTACTCGTTGATGTAACACACGCCCCTTTTTCCTCTAGATTTCATGTGCCAGGCTAAAACCATTCTCTTTCGTCACACGATGTACACAGTTTTATAGTTAGTTATGTAACACAGCCAACATAATGGTTTTTGGAAACCAATGGGTATGAGAGCAACATTAATTTTTCTTTAGATTACAAAGCAGTACACTCTAGTACGCTCACGTGCATATATACTCGTATTAAATATCTTTTCTTTTCCTTAGAAGTAAACACCAACGTCATCATTGAGCTCAACGATCACGGATGGAATAAACTGTACTATCCTACCAAAAGCGCTGTGAGTTTGTAAATAAGAACAAGTACATATATGCACTGGGCTGGGATGTAACCTGCGTGTTACATATATTTTTCTATTGATATCACATTTATATATCCGTAACCATAATGTATTGGTACCTCTCACCCCTTTAGAATCTGTTGCCCATATATGATGGTCAGTTTTAAATCATTATTTTTCCTAATATTTCTTCTCAATTCTTTACTAATATATTAAGCTATCGAGACACAGCAAAAAAAAATATGAATTTAATTATAAGTTAAGAAAACCCCCCTCCAAGAATTTAATTATATGATTAGGGATTTATTGAAATATATATATAGTGATATTGATTTTGAAGTACAACCATAATATGTTCTAAATTCAGGAGTCCGTCCTCAGAAAGGCATGATCAAAGTGGTGGGATGATAACTGTTTAACGTTATTCAACGGTCTATACGGTCAGGTTACCTGTATAGCATAGGTTGGGAGGGTAGAGAAGGTAGAGATTCTCACTAACACCGGAGTTTCTCATTATTTGAGTAGAGTAATTGATAAGAATGTCCACACTTTTCACAACCAACTTGTTAGTCCTATAACCAATTCCTTGCTCCGGTTAAACCTGGATTCTGTTGTTAGTTTTATGTTTGGTTCCTTTTTTGTTTTTTTAATTTTTAAATGTGCACCTAAAACATTATGCGAGTGTGTGTCAGTATGAGATAGGAGAGAGTAGAACGAACCCCGACAATCCGGCGAGCTTAGTCAGAGCATAGCTAGAGGTGCACACGAAATCTCTTCATACTAGAATGGGTAAACGACAGCTATCCCACACCAGCACGCTACATAATTGTCGCCCAACGTGGGGCCCGAAGGGACATGATCTCTCATAAAGTTGGTACTTAACTTTAATACCAGAGGCATGTCATTCTGGGGCTAGGCTCCACCATAGCTCTATATTCCATCCAAAACAATAATTCTCTGGTAATGCCATACTGATAGATCTCTCCGGGTGGAAGTACGACAGCTGTTTCCTACGGAATCTACGACTATTTTTCATGGTTGGAAAAGTCGACCTATGTATAATCTGTTGTCTCTTACTCCGGATGGACTAGCTTATATAGGTAGTTACAATATGTTAATATCACGATATAGGACTCCACCAACGAGATAACTAAAGATATTGATTTAGGGAACTACGGGAGTTATTCAAAAGACGGATACCCCGACTCAAAGTTATATTCATTAAATTATCTCGAGCTAGGCTGTAGAGATTCCCTTATCAAATTCTAGTTTGTGTTAGGAAAAAGTCACAGATTTTAGAAATCACGATCGTCTATTTATGATTAGTTTCATAATTTTATTTTCATTATTACTATTTTTTTTATTATTAAGAAATTCATTCAAATCATGGCGGTCCACCATAGTATCGAAAATTTGGCTTCGGCATTGATCAACCAAGACTCGTTTTGCATTATTTGCCAGGGAAATTTGCGGCAAGACCAGTTGATAGCTACCACGCCTTGTCACCACCGATTTCATAATACGTGCGTATGCGAACACTTGAAAAGCGAAAGGTCTTGTCCAGTGTGCCATGCGAAATGCGAAAATAAGACTCTAGCAGCAGAATTACACCTAAGTTCAGGCTCCATACCACCTAATGGTCAGGGAAACGAAGCTAATGGGACGATACAACTAGATCCAACCTTATTACGTAAAAAAGGGAGAACAAACAGCAGAGGTCAAGGCCGAGGAGCAACCCCTAAAAGAGGAATGCAAGCAAGGTATCAAGCTAGTTTAGATCAATATTTATCGGAGAGTCGACAGTCGGTTAGTAGCAACGGAAATAGGTCACCTAGTAACGCTCAACCTGAAAACCTTACGAATTACATCCATTCGGTCATGCAAAACAAGGAGAAATCTATGATGGAAAACCTTAGTTCGTTCATAAAAGCTTCCATCGAACAAACTATACAGGCCCAGTTTTCCAATATGAATTTAGCCACAGCCGCTACTACGGGTAACGGAGGTCCCTCAGTGTCACCCAGTAATGTTAGACGAGAGGTAGACAATGATAGTTACATGGTTAGAGGCGATTCCCAAGGAAGAACTCCTAGGAGTAGTCAAACAGCCGGAAATGTAGCACCGGCAAAGGCGGCAAATATCCTACTAAGCTGGCGTCTTAAATTTGATGGTTCTCGAGACGCAATGCACGTAGAAGAATTTCTATATCGCGTTCGTGCCCTTACGGGACAGACTCTGGGGAATGACGATCAGTGACTTTGCGACAACCTGCATCTGCTTTTCACAGGCAAGGCCAGCGATTGGTTCTGGGATTTTCATCGAAGAAACCACCAATACTCCTGGCCATCGTTCTGTACAGCGTTTAGACAAAGATTAGACGATCAGAAAGATGATTTTGACCTTTGGGAAATGATACGGAAACGTCAACAGAAGGACAACGAATCATTCGAAGATTTTCAGTCAGCCATTGAAAAGTTAGTGGCACGACTTTCACATGAGATAAGCCAACTCAAGCTGATCGATATTCTTAAGCGGAATGCGAAAAGTGTTCTGCGATATGAGCTGTTGCATTTAAAAATTCAGAATAGAAGTGAGTTGAGGGAGGAAGTTAAAAAGCATGAACACTTCTGTAAATATGCTGGCAACTTTCTACAGAGAAGCAGGGTATCTAGACCCCACGTATCAGAAATTCAGAGTGAGGAAGAAGAACTCGAAGAAGAGAGTATCTCCGAACTACGCCGCAAACGGTTTGTTTGCTGGAATTGCGACAAAACAGGCCATCGGTTTGAAGATTACGTAGCAGAACGCCGAATACTTATAAGCCAAAGTGCGAAAAATGTAGCCCATCGGAAAACCGCAAGCGGGATGCGCAAACAAACACCATTCTGGCGCATCCAACAATGATGACAGAATGAAAGAGCAAACTTTCCAAGAAAACACCTCCAACCCGGATTGTCCAAAAATTCGATCTAATTGTGCCCTTGTAGAGGCACAAACCCAGACGGTGGGGATAGATATAGATGGTGAAAGTTCCCAATCAGATAAGCTAGGATTAAAGTATCAACCAAAACGTTCGACCATACGATTAAGGCAATTCTGGACCAAGGTAAAGAAGGTGCGAAAGAGACTTATCTCGTCGATCCTTTTGAGCTCCGATAACAGATTATTTATAGAACTAAGCATAGAAGAACAAAACTTCATGGCCTTGCTAGATTCGGGGGCGACGATAAGCTGTCTTGGAAGTGATGCCGCTAAATCGTTCGCGCAACACGCCAAGGCAAAGAAATGCTCCGGAAATATTCGAACGGCCAATAATGAATCTTGTGAAGTCGTAGCGAAAATTACAGTTCCCATAACTTTTTGCGATCATACTAAGGAGATAGAATTCTTCATAATACCAGCCTTGAAACAAAATGTGTATTTAGGAATTGATTTCTGGACAGAATTCGGTCTGGTAGCAAGACTTTTAACGGATAGATCTGTGGTACAAGAATTAGACGTAGGAAATGAAACCAAGGCTTCGGAATCACCGCCAGTACATGATATAAGCAAAGACCAAAAGATTAGACTAGAATCCGTGATTCATTCGTTTTCTTCGTTTGAAAGGGAAGGATTAGGACGTACGAAAGCTATCCAACACACGATCGAAATGGTACCCGATAGACCAGTTAAACAACGCCATTGGCTGATTTCACCCGTGAAGGAAAAGTTAATGTTTGACGAAGTGGAGAAAATGCTGGCCTTAGACGTGATCGAGGAATCGAATAGTTCCTGGAGTAGCAATTGCGTTTTAGTTAAGAAAAGTACGAAAACCCGATTATGTTAAGATTCCCGAGAAATTAATAAGAACACTCGCAAAGATGCCTACCCTTTACTGTAGTATGCTCATATTAAAGTAAAGTAAAGTATTCATTATTTCGAATACCCACTGTACCGACGGTACTTAAAGAATACACACTGTAACAATAAAGTCCCAGACATTCTGGGTGATCGTATTACGATTCACTCAAGAATGCCTCGAGCGACCCAAGTGCAGCGTCAGCATGTTCCCATGACTTGACGGCACTAATATACATGCATACACACATATATCTTCCCTCGCGCTCTCGCTGCCAACAGCGCTGAGCATATTCACACATATACATACTAACATATAAGAGATAAGAACACATAGTTCTGCCGCTCCGCTGCCGGCGTCACTGGCAGCGCAGCTCCGCGGCTTTTGGCTTACAAAAGCCCAAAACACAATTGTAAAATTCAGAACATAAAACACAATAAAACAGATCGGAGGGTTGAGCCCCAACGATCCAACAAAAGTATTGAACATCGTTTTACATGGCGACCGTGACAGGACACGAACCTGCAATCTTCGGATGTTCGTGTTACCCAGACAGCTTCGGGAAACTCCCAAGATCCTTTAGATACACTAAATTAAAAAATCCAGCGGTTCACACAATCAACCTCAATCTCAATATATTCGTGGCATTCCTCAATTCTAAAACAGGAAAACAACTTACATTCCTTATAGATACAGGTGCCAATATATCACTATTAAAAGCAAATTCAGATGTCTTTAACGACATTCAAACAAAAAATAAAATAGATATTCAAGGAATAGGGGAAGGTATAATAACATCCCAAGGCCTTGCCCTAATAGAGCTACAGACAGATAAGTACATAATTCCACAAAATTTCCATTTAGTTAATCAGAATTTTGCAATTCCGTGTGATGGAATAATAGGCATTGATTTCATAAAAGAATTAAACTGCCTAATAGACTTAAAACCTGCAGAGGATTGGTTAATAATACGACCAAATAATATAAAAATTAAAATTTATGTTCCAATAACATACAGTTCTGGTAACAATACAATTCTTCTACCAGCAAGATCACAAGTTGTCAGAAAAATAGAATTAACGTCCGATATAGAAACCATATTGATCCCAAACCAGGAAATTCAACCTGGTATTTATGTAGCAAATACAATAACTTCAAAAAATAATACATTTGTCCGATTGCTGAATACAACCAGTACCAACCAATTAGTACATATAAATAACATACAATATGAACCACTTTCGAATTACAAGGTAATTCAAACAACTCAAAAAATCCGAGAAAAAACTGTCATAGCTGAATTAAGCAAACATTTCCCAGTACAATTCAAGAAGCAATTAACTAAACTATGCACCAATTTTAGTGACGTATTCGGGCTTGAAACCGAATCAATCACAACAAATAATTTTTATAAACAGAAATTGAGATTGAGGGATGACGAACCTATATATATAAAGAACTATCGAAGCCCGCATAGCCAAGTTGAGGAAATTAAAAAACAAGTAGGAAAATTAATCAACGACAATATTGTCGAACCATCCGTATCAGAATACAACAGCCCACTTCTACTTGTCCCAAAGAAAGCCCTTCCGGGTTCAGAACAAAAGAAATGGCGATTAGTAGTAGCTATCGTCAAAAAACTCCTGGCCGACAAATTTCCACTACCTAGAATTGATGACATTTTGGATCAACTAGGTAGAGCAAAGTATTTCTCATGCCTTGACTTAATGTCAGGTTTTCATCAAATCGAACTAGAAGAAAGTTCGCGAAATATAACGTCTTTTTCAACGAGCAATGGCTCATATCGCTTCACGCGACTACCATTTGGTTTAAAAATAGCGCCGAACTCATTTCAAAGAATGATGACTATAGCATTCTCTGGACTTGAAGCTTCGCAAGCCTTCCTGTATATGGACGATCTAATAGTCATGGGTTGTTCCGAAAAACATATGCTTAAAAACTTAACAGATATTTTTGAGATATGTAGGAAACACAACCTAAAATTACATCCACAAAAATGTTCATTTTTTATGCATGAAGTGACCTTTCTTGGTCATAAATGCACAGATAAAGGAATCTTGCCAGATGACAAGAAATATGACGTCATCAAAAACTATCCAGTCCCACATGATGCGGACAGCGCTAGACGATTTATTGCATTTTGCAATTATTATAGACGTTTTATTAAAAACTTCGCCGACTATTCCCGGAACATAACTAGATTATGTAAAAAGAATGTCCCCTTTGAGTGGTCAACTGAATGTCAAAATGCATTCCAATATTTAAAAGATAAACTTATGGAACCCACTCTGTTACAGTACCCTGATTTTCAGAAAGAATTTTGCATAATCACCGATGCTAGTAAACAAGCATGTGGAGCGGTTTTAACTCAAAACCATAACGGACTCCAACTCCCATTAGCATATGCATCACGTTCATTCACAAAAGGTGAAAGTAACAAAAGTACTACAGAACAGGAATTAGCAGCAATTCATTGGGCAATTACCCATTTTCGACCATATATCTATGGTAAACACTTTACAGTAAAAACGGATCACAGACCACTAACATACCTATTTTCAATGGTCAATCCCAGCTCAAAACTCACACGCATGCGGCTCGAATTAGAAGAATACGACTTTATAGTCGAGTATCTAAAGGGTAAAGATAATCATGTAGCAGATGCGTTATCAAGAATAACCATCACAGACCTGAAAAACATACAAAAAACGAATAAAGTCCTGAAAGTCACTACCAGGCAACAGAGTAGACAGAAATCCTGCGCAGGAAAAGAACAAATAGAATTGCCTAGGCAATCTCTAACAAAAGCTTCAAAGCCCAACGTATATGAAACAAAAAATCAGCCAACTCAAAGTGGTACCGTGGGAAAATATCTTTGAATACATTTCAATAGATAATTTTAAAAATATGGGCAATAAAATATTACGAACAATAAGAGTAGCGCTACTCAACCCGGTGACCCTAATTAAAACTGAAAAAGAAAAAGAAGCAATACTGTCTACATTACATGATGATCCCATACAAGGAGGACATACAGGCATAACAAAAACCTTGGCCAAGGTCAAAAGACATTATTTTTGGAAAGGTATGACTAAAGAAATAACCAATTACATACGAAAATGTCCAAAATGCCAAAAAGCTAAAGTAACCAAGCACACAATAACTCCATTGACTATTACAGAAACACCATACATGGCTTTTGATAGGGTAATAGTGGATACGATCGGTCCACTTCCTAAATCAGAACAAGGAAATGAATATGCAGTCACCTTAATATGTGACCTGACAAAATACCTTGTTGCCATACCTATTAGAAACAAAAGTGCAAATACAGTAGCTAAAGCTATTTTTGAAAATTTTATTCTAAAGTACGGTCCAATGAAGACGTTCATTACGGACATGGGAACAGAATATAAAAATTCAATAATTGAAGACTTATGTAAAAATCTAAATATCCAAAACATAACTTCTACTGCACATCATCACCAGACTGTAGGAACCGTGGAGCGAAGCCACAGAACATTTAACGAGTTCATACGCTCATACATCTCAGCTGACAAATCAGATTGGGATGTATGGCTGCAATACTTCGTATATTGTTTTAATACAACCCCCTCTATGGCACATGATTATTGTCCATATGAGCTAGTTTTCGGTAAGACTTCAAACTTACCAGTTCAATTTAATACTATAGATAGAATAGCACCTCTATATAACATAGATGATTACTCTAAAGAGAGTAAATATAGATTAGAAATAGCATATAAACGAGCAAGGATTATGCTCGAGGAGCATAAAATTAAAAATAAACAGCTATATGACTTAAAGTTAAAAGATTTAAATTTAGCTGTAGGAGATAAAGTTTTATTGAAAAATGAAACAGGACATAAGCTAGATTTTAAATATATAGGACCATATAGAGTAGAAAGTTTCGGAGAAAGAGATTGTAGCGTCATTTGAATATTAATAATTGTTATTAGGATAGTTTTTCATGAAGTCTAGTGTAAGTTAGGCTAGGGCAAAGCGGGAGCGCAGCAAAAAGCTCGTTCTCTCGCTCTTGGCGAATTCGCCCCGCTTTGCCACCGTAGGTAAGGTAGGCTTAGAAGAAATTGTTTGAATATATTGAAAAGAAGTCGAGAAAAACCCCTGAATTCGAACGCACGCACCCCTTTTCTTTCGTCGTATTAAATAAAAAAATTGCAGTCACCCAAAATCGGTATTGTTATTTAGAAAAACTATTCTAAAATTTCATGGCGCCCCCGGGTGGACTCGCAATTTAAACGTATATATTAATTCAAGTGGAAAGGCAAAAAGTGACAGTGACACAGTGAAGATACATAAATAGCCAAAATCTATTGTACATACATACATACATGTACATGCATATGTGCTGCAGCTAAATTGCCAAAGTGACCGCGACGTGTGTGCAAATAACTAAACAAACCAAACTAAAAAAAAATCACCGCGTCGGTCGTGCAATACCCTGTCTGCAGCTACATATACAAGAGGAGAGTACAGCACCTGGAATTTCCTATCTTCCCAAGAGGTATTTGTGCAAAAAATTGAAAGCTCGAGTGAAGACGAAAGATTAAAAAACTCGCAATTATTGTCTTGTGCTGAAACAATTGCACCTCGCTTTCAATTCTTGGCACATACGTATGACATAGTAGAGCTAGATTGCATGCTGTAGTTAGAGTTGAGCATATATATTAATACATATATACATACATATGTACATCTAACCCTCTTGGACGCAATAACTACACCTATACATAACTCATTTTTACTGCAATCGCTGTCGCCCCTTTCCCCTTTCTCGTTTTCGTTGTGTCAAATATATGTATAGTTGGGTCGTTGGCCAAGCACGCATACCAATACGCAGCTGCAGCGGTGAATTTTTTCGTCTCGCTTTCGCTCTTCACCGTTGCTTATCGTTGTTCTTTTGTTTGGCGCGCTTGATCCAAACCAAACACCAAGTGACGCGCTACCCTGTTTTCGTCGGGTATATTCGTTTGGTGTCAGTAGGATCCAATTATCAATTAAGACAAAGTCGTGCCTCGCGAATCAATTTAGCGTCGATCGTTGTCGGTTCATACGCATACACAACATTAATTCTTCAGAACTGCAGCGGTGAAATTTTTCGTTTTCGCTTGTCACCAGTACAGTTCGTTGGTATTCTTGTGTGGTTTTCGTGTACGCGCCAGCCAAGCGACGCTCTACCCTAAATTTTTCGGATATATTGTTTTTTCACCTCGTTTGGGTACAATTACCCATTATTTCATTGAGTGCCTCGGCATTAAATACGATTATTAGAAACGATCTTTCGCCTTCAGTTGCTTGTATTGAGAATCAATATGACCTCAAAAGCCAACAATATCGTCCTTGAAGAGCTGAAGAAAAAGCGCAGTTGCCGTGTTAAAGGCATTCGTTTATTAGCGGACCGTTTAGAAGCGGGGGATATTCCGCTGGTATTGACGGAGCTCGAGTGCAGACTCGAAACGCTGATGCGTAGCATTGACACGGCACGCGAACTTCAAGAGAAGATTGAAGATATAGACATTGACGATGAATTTGGAGTCGAGTTGGAAGAACTCTCAATTGTCACAAAGGCAAAATTAATGTCTCTCATTTGCGCATTAAAGACAGCTGATGAGACAATACAGGCAGTACCAGCTTATGGTGGCCCAACTCGTGCTCGCCTTCCGAAGTTAGCTCTGCCGCAGTTCAGCGGCAACTATTCGGACTTTAAAAACTTCATAGGTTTATTTGAGACTCTAGTTCATAATGACCAAAGCATTCCAATTATCGAAAAGTTCAACCATTTGCTTTCGTGTCGCTCCGGTGAAGCGTTGGGAACAGTTAGGGCTTTCCAAGTAACCGAGACCAACTACGAGAAAGCAATGGCTAGCTTAAAACGGGTCTACGATAATGATTGTCTGATCTTTAAAAATCACATTGATGCTCTATTTAATCTTCCCAAAATGACCCAGCAATCAGCATCGTCCTTAAGGAACCTTATCGATACCGCCTCATCCATATATGGTTCGTTGTTGTCGATAGGCGATGATAAAAAGATCTCGAATGCGATGATTATTCATCTCGTCTTGAGCAGAGTCGATCCGGTGACCAAAGAGAAATGGGAAGAACAGCTCGATTATGACAAACTGCCACTTTGGACGGACTGTGAAAGGTTGCTTAATCGCAGACATCAGCATCTTTCGGCCGAAAATTCGGACAAAGCAAAGCAGGAGCAGAAAGCTGTGCCAAGCAAGCAGCATAATCGGAGCTCATTCGCTTGTTCCACCGCGAATACTAAAAATCAACAATGCAGCTACTGCAATGCGAAAGGCCATTTGTTGACAGAGTGCAGTCCATTTGGTCGGCTAGCAGTAATGCAAAGGTTCGAATTCGCAAAAACTGCATCCTTGTGCATCAATTGTCTGCAGCCAGGCCACTCTGTAGTACGATGCAAAGCTAAGAAGTGTCGAGTGTGTGGCTGCTCACACCATACCTTATTGCATAGGTACACAGTGGCGAATAAAAGTCTAGCGTTACCATCACCCCCAGAGAATTCTTCTCCTCCTCCCAATCAGAATCAACCTTCCACTTCGCATGCTCTCCATGCGACAGCTATGGATAGAGTTATTCTGGCTACGTCGATCGTAAGCGTCCGAACAAATAATGGTGAACATGTTTTGGCCCGAGCTCTGCTTGACTCGGGGTCTCAAACCAATTTTATAACTGAGGACTTAGCACAGCGCTTACAGATCCGTAGGGAGGAGTCGTGTATCAACTTGCTTGGTATTGGTGAATCCAATTCACAAGTCAAGAAAAAGATACACACGGTGGTGAAGTCGCGAATTACTGGTAGTGAGTTTTCGGTTGATTTCTGGATTCTAAGGTCCATTTCGGGGTATCACCCTGATCAGACACTTAACGTGAGTGACTGGAAAATCCCAAAGAACTTACCACTTGCAGACCCATATTTCTTCAAGCCACAGAAGATAGATATGTTGATAGGTGCAGAAACATTTTTCGAACTTCTATCTGTTGGTCAGATTCGCCAAGGTCCTGACTATCCAACTCTGCAGAAAACGCTTCTCGGCTGGATTGTGTCGGGCAGATACACTCCAAAGGTGACTGCCACCCAAGAAGCTAGGAATTGTTTGAGTTGTCGAGAAGAGTCAGTGATCCACATCGACAATACATTACAAAAGTTTTGGTCACTGGAAGAATTGCCGTCTTCTAAAAAGTCTTTATCTCCTGAACACAAGTTATGTGAAAAGCATTATAGAAGGACTACTCAGGTCGTGCCTTCAGGTCGGTTTGAAGTAAGACTGCCGTTCAAATCAGATCCCAGTATCTTAGGCAACTCCTTTGAAGTGGCTAAACGGCGGTTTTTATCGCTTGAAAAAAGATTGTCTCGTGACCCCGAGTTGCAGAAAATGTACTTGGAGTTCATGGAAGAGTACCTCTCCTTGGGTCACATGTCTACCACAGACAACACAATCCCCAAAACTCCACATTATTTCATTCCACATCAGTGTGTGTTGAGGCCTCAAAGCACGTCGACCAAGCTCCGCGTCGTTTTCGATGCGTCTTGTAAAACGTCCTCTCAGGTGGCCTTGAACGACATATTGATGGTCGGTCCTACGATACAGGATGAGCTGTATTCGACATTGCTCCGATTCAGACTACACAGGTACGCCTTGACAGCCGATGTTAAGAAGATGTATCGCCAAGTCTGGGTCGCTGATGCGGATAGACAATTCCAGCTCATAGTGTGGAGAAGAGACCCGTCTGAGTCCTTGAGAATATACCAGCTCAACACCGTAACATATGGGACTGGACCAGCCCCATTTTTGGCAATTCGGTGTTTGAAGAGGTTGAGTGAGTCTGCAAAACTCTCATTCCCTAAAGCTGCTGAAGTTATCGACTCCGACTTCTATGTCGATGACATGTTGACTGGTGCTGGTTGCGTAGAGGAGTTAAAGACAATTAAGTCTGATGTGGCTCAGGTTCTTCAAACCGCTGGGTTTGAATTGACTAAATGGTTTTCGAACTCACCTGAGGTCACCGCATCCGAGAGCACAGTTAAACCGATAACGATCTCGGACTCAGAGTCAACTAAGGCGTTAGGAATATCGTGGCTGCCACACGAAGACGTCTTTAAGTTCCAAATTGACACGTCAGTTATGGGTCTCCGAGCGACAAAACGGAACATCTTATCGGTGACATCAAAGCTGTTTGACCCCCTTGGCTTGTTAAGTCCTTTAGTAATTAAGGGAAAGATCCTACTGCAGGAGCTTTGGCTCAACAAGCTAGATTGGGATGAGTCAATTCCAATGAACTTGGAAACAGCATGGAACTTATTAAAAGAATCCTTGGGTCAGTTGGAGAAGATTACCATACCTCGATTTGTGCATACTGATCCCATGTCACCGATTCAAGTACATGCCTTTGCCGACGCATCCATGAGAGCTTATGGAGCCTGCGTCTATATCCGTAGAAAGACTGCAGAAGGTTTCAAGGTCTCCTTTTTGACTGCAAAGTCGAAAGTAGCGCCACTCAAGACGAAAACGCTCCCAAGGCTTGAGTTATGTGCCGCTCACCTTCTAGCAGACCTTTGTCACCGAATCAAATCACTGCTCAAGGTTCCAATTAATAAAATGATATTCTGGTCAGATTCAGAAGTTACTCTTCATTGGATCAGATCCCACCCTTCGTCGTTGTCAACATTCGTTGCGAACCGAGTAGCGGAGATTCAAGAGTGGTCAAGTGAAGCTACGTGGCGGCATGTGCCAACAAAACAGAAACCAGCAGACATAGTTTCGAGAGGTTGTGACGTAGAGGAAATCGTGCAGTCGATCTGGTTTGGTGGACCAGAGTTCTTAAAGTTTGAAGAAGAGAGCTGGCCCAGAAATCCACACTTCGAGCTTTCCGAAGAAGAGATACAGATGGAAAGTCGGAAGAAATCGGTCGGACTGACCGTCGCGGCCAAGCCAAATTACTTAGTGGATGTAATCGAGGGATACTCGTCACACCTCAAACTGCTAAGAGTGTTCGTTTTCGTGTTCCGCTTCATCCGAAAATGCAAAGACAAAAGTCTCAACTTTGGAAAAATTCCGTCATCCGTAGAATACGACGAGGCGTTTCTAAAAATAGTCGAAATAACACAGAAAAATGAGTCTAAAGAAGATATTGAAAGGGTTCGTAAAGGCACCAAGTTAGGCCCCAGTCTTCAGCGCTTGAATCTCTTCATCCATGAAGAGGCTGGGACATGGTGCTCTTTTTCGTTGTTGCGAGTTGGGGGGCGACTAGTTAACGCTCCTATGTCATATAATGCCAAGTTTTCTTTGTTATTGACAAAACGCTCGCAGTTTGTGCAGACATACGTTCGCTATCTGCATCAAACGAATTTTCATGCCGGCCCACGAGCACTCGTGAGTATCCTTAGACAGCGCATTTGGATAGTGAATGCTCAGGCGGTCTGCAGGGCGACAGTTAGGTCGTGTATTCGTTGCTTTAAATGCAAGCCGCTACTCCAGACCCAAATGATGGGCAACTTACCCGCAGACCGGCTCCGTGCTCTCCGCCCATTTTCAGTATGTGGCGTTGATTTTTGTGGCCCAGTCTATACGACTCTGACAATTCGTGGAAGGCCCCCTTATAAGTCCTAAATAGCGTTATTTGTCTGTTTTGCGTCCAAGGCGGTTCATTTAGAAATTATCTCCGATTTGACGACTAATTCCTTCTTGTTGGCATTCCAAAGGTTCGTCGGTCGTCGAGGATGTCCGCAACGCGTGAACTGCGACAACGCGACAAATTTCGTCGGAGCAAGTCGCCACTTCAGCGAACTGCGGAGGAAGATAGAGGCGGAAGCGGACGCGATACGCGAATTTGCGTCAAGAAGCGGGTGCGAGTTTGCCTTCATACCGCCTCGAGCACCGCACATGGGCGGACTTTGGGAGGCCGGTGTGAAGTCTGCCAAGGGCCTCCTCACCGCAGAGGAGCTGGAGACCGTGCTGGTCGGGATCGAGGCGGTACTCAACTCGCGCCCGCTAGGACCCCTAAGCCCAGACCCAAGCGACGGAGACGCGCTGACTCCCGGGCACCTGCTGACAGGCGGGCCGCTCATCGCACCCCCAGCACCCAGGACCCCGGACCAGGAGGGTCTGAGCTGCTTAAAGCGATGGCGGCTTGTCTCGTCAGCCAGGCAAATGTTCTGGCAGCGATGGTCCCGGGAGTATGTGCTGGGATTACAAATCAGATGCAAGTGGCACCAGGAGGAGCCAAACATAAAGGAAGGCGACCTAGTAATCGTCGCCGAGGACAACCTGCCCCCTCAACAGTGGCTCCTCGGAAGGGTGGTCGGAACAACCGCCGGGCAGGACGGAAGGGTCAGAGTGGTCGAGCTAAGGACGAGCAGCGGAGCCACGTTCAGGAGGCCGATACACAAATTGGCGCTTCTGCCAATGGTTTGAAGTCTTCCAGGCCTTCAACGGGGCCGGTGTAGCGTCATTTGAATATTAATAATTGTTATTAGGATAGTTTTTCATGAAGTCTAGTGTAAGTTAGGCTAGGGCAAAGCGGGAGCGCAGCAAAAAGCTCGTTCTCTCGCTCTTGGCGAATTCGCCCCGCTTTGCCACCGTAGGTAAGGTAGGCTTAGAAGAAATTGTTTGAATATATTGAAAAGAAGTCGACAAAAACCCCTGAATTCGAACGCACGCACCCCTTTTCTTTCGTCGTATTAAATAAAAAAATTGCAGTCACCCAAAATCGGTATTGTTATTTAGAAAAACTATTCTAAAATTTCAGAGATAACGTCATAATCTCCGATAATAAAAACAAAACTCAGAAAGTACATAAGGATAGGTTAAAGATTTGCAATTATTAATCATTTTTTAGTATGGCCATACATAAATATAAACCATAAAAATATACTATTCTGCATTTATATTCAAATAACTTTTAAATTTTATCAATATTAATTAAAGTTCAATATTCTAATAATTGACTAAAAAGAAAAAAAAATATATATATATATAAATTGTCTTTTTAAGAATACATAACTCGTATACATATATAGTAAAAGCTAAAAATAAAATAACTTCATTAGATTACGTTATTTTTCAAAAGGAGGGAGATGTAGTATGCTCATATTAAAGTAAAGTAAAGTATTCATTATTTCGAATACCCACTGTACCGACGGTACTTAAAGAATACACACTGTAACACTTTGTTTCAGTGTTTACGTAACAATAAAGTCCCAGACATTCTGGGTGATCGTATTACGATTCACTCAAGAATGCCTCGAGCGACCCAAGTGCAGCGTCAGCATGTTCCCATGACTTGACGGCACTAATATACATGCATACACACATATATCTTCCCTCGCGCTCTCGCTGCCAACAGCGCTGAGCATATTCACACAAGAGATAAGAACACATAGTTCTGCCGCTCCGCTGCCGGCGTCACTGGCAGCGCAGCTCCGCGGCTTTTGGCTTACAAAAGCCCAAAACACAATTGTAAAATTCAGAACATAAAACACAATAAAACATATCGGAGGGTTGAGCCCCAACGATCCAACAAAAGGATTGAACATCGTTTTAAATTACCACACATTGATGGCATTCTTAGTAGATTACCACCAGCCAAATACATAACGGGACTTGACATGAAACACGCATACTGGCAGATTCCTTTGGAAGAAAAATCTCGGCACTATACAGCTTTTACCATTCCCAATAGGCCGCTTTACCAGTATAAGGTAATGCCGTTTGGCCTAACTAATGCCGCTCAGACGTTGTGCCGGCTTATGGATCAGGTGATACCTGCACCCCTCAGGAATCGGGTTTTTGTATATTTGGACGATTTACTGGTGCTCTCAGATGACTTCGATTCACTCTTGGTGCTGTTACAAGAGGTAGCGATGCATTTGCGTAGGGCAAATCTCACGATTAATATAGCCAAGTCAAACTTTTGTATACGGGAGATTAAATATCTGGGGTTCATAATAGGTTATGGTCAGTTAAAGACAGATCCGGGGAAAATAAAATCCATAATGGAGTACCCGATCCCAAAAACCGTGAAACAGATAAGGAGATTTCTAGGACTTTCTGGATGGTACAGACGCTTTGTCGATAACTATGCCACCGTCAGCAACCCCCTAACGGAACTACTAAAAAAGCATCAACCACTTAAGTGGAATGCATCAGCCGAAGAAGCTTTCAATAAACTCAAATCCTGCTTAACATCTGCTCCAATCCTAGCCACCCCCGATTTTAAGAAACCCTTTTTGTTAATATGTGACACAAGCAATTTTGGTTTGGGCTGCGTACTAGCTCAATTAAACGAGGAACGGATAGAGTTACCTATAGCTTTTATGTCCGAGAAACTTTCCAAGGCGCAACGAAACTATTCGGTCACCGAACTCGAGTGCTTGGCAGTGATTAAAGGAATAAAGAAGTTTAGAGCTTGCGTAGAAGGACAGGATTTCCAAGTTATAACGGACCATGCGTCCCTACAATGGCTTATGAGGCAAAAAGATTTGTCAGGTCGCTTGGCCCGCTGGGCTATAAAATTACAGGGATTTAATTTTCAAATATCACATCGGAAAGGGTCCGAAAACGTAGTGGCCGACGCGTTGTCACGCCAAGATGAACCCGAGGTAAGAGAGTTGAACGGCAACGGACCCATAGTCGACCTTACTTCTACAGAGTTTAAATCGAAAGAATACATGGATCTAATAGAACACATAAGGCTTAATCAACTTAAGTTACCCGATTTAAAGGTTAACGATAATTTGGTGTATAAGAGAACCGAACCATCCTCAGGGGACGCGATAGCTGATAAACAAACTTGGAAGCTTTGGATTCCATCAGGCCTTACCAGCGATATAATTTCCAGGGCTCATGACCCCCCAGACGCTTCCCACAGTGGTATTGGGAAAACCGTTGAAAAAGTGAAAAGGTACTTGTTTTGGCCAAAAATGGTTACACAAATACGAGCCTATGTATAACAATGCGACGTTTGTCGCCAGACCAAAAGTGCTAATGTCGTCTTAAGACCACCAATGGGTAAGCCAATGATTTCAGAAAGACCTTTTCAAAAGCTTTATCTGGATTTGTTGGGCCCGTATCCGCGTTCCAAGCAAGGGAATATTGGTATCTTAATAAGCGTGGATCACAACACCAAATTTCATTTCTTATGTCCGTTTAAGAAGTTTACCTCAAGTAAGGTGTGTGACTTCCTAGAAAATATGTTATTTAGTACTTTCGGGGTCCCTGAGACTATACTCACCGATAATGGTTCGCAGTTTGTCTCTGGGAATTTCAAGTCATTTCTTACCAGATTCGGGGTAACTCACCAGTACACTGCAATATACTCACCGCAAGCCAATGCAAGTGAACGGTTAAACCGATCCGTGTTAGCGGCTATAAGAGCGTACGTCGGCAAAGATCATACTAATTGGGACAACAAGTTACCTGAAATTAGTGCAGCGTTACGAGCCAATATCCATAGAAGCACAGGGTATTCGCCGTATTTTCTTGCATTTGGGCAGAATATGATTCTTAACGGAAAGGATTATGAACTACTCAGACGACTAAATCTCCTATCGGATGACACCAGAGTCGAATATCCAGATGTAGTACAAGTATGTCGACAAGCCGCTCAGCAAAAGGTAGCGGAATCACACGAGCAGAATGCGAGGACATACAACTTACGTAGCCGGGTCCGTTAACTTAATGTTGGAGACGTCGTGTATGCCCGGAATTTTTGTCAGAGCAACGCTTTAAAAAAAGTTCAGCGCTAAGCTGGCGCCTGTGTTTATATCAGCCAAGGTTATTCGCCGAGTGGGGACAATGTATTACCAATTAGCTAGCGAAGATAAGAAAAACTTAGGAGTCTATCACTTAAAAGATATTCAGCTTAAACCTTAGTAAATGGCCTTCTTCAGTTTAAGTCTCATTGTAAATCAATTACGTCTTCAACTGTGGTGTAGGGGCCGAATTTAGGGAAAGAGTACGGAGCATCACGGATAAGCACAGTTTTCTTTTGGTAATGCGTAAAAGTGCAGATACATAGTAACTCCGAAAGTGGATCGTAAGCTGCAAGCGTTCCGAAAAGCTTTCTAAAGAGAGTCGACGCGCAGCGCACGCACTTAAGCGAAAGACGTCACGTTTACCTTGACCCAAGAGAGTAGCGTAGCGTAGGGAGAGCATAGATTAAAAGCTTGACCAAAATTTCGCTCAATTGGGCGAATGATTATCCGATTATGCAGTTAAAGTTCCTAAGATCATCCGATTATGCAGTTAAAGTTTCCAAATATCATCCGATCTTCGAGCTTTTGGTTCGGTACCGCTTAGCTGAACCTGCAGAAGTTGGGCTGGAGTTATTGACTGAGAATCGATTGATTAAAGCGGACGTGCTTACTCGGGAATAAATAAATATATATATATATATAGTGACATATCCATAATTCCCCACATCCCATACACATTATGTTTATGTACAATTCATCCACCCCATCCACACAAGTAACAGGACCCCACTCAAGAATCAATAACTGTTTCTTCCCATACTCCAAGCTAGGGCCCCCCACAATATATATACAATGGACCCGACATTCCTAGCTCCGTCATGTAATGCAACACCGATCGCCAGCAGTGGATGCCTTTCATCAAAGCCGACGCATCCCCAAATATCGATCCTGGCACGTATGCCACCGACACGAAGATGCAGCCGAGGAAAGCAACGCCTGAAGCCAGAGTCGGGAGTTCCAAAAGAAGGGCTCATGGAAACTAGCCAGCAGCAGAGAGATCAGTTCCGTTTGAGACAAGCAGACCCAAAGTCAAGTCGGGGAATTCATTTAAATCTTGTGACATAAAGATATTTAAGTTTGTAAAATAAAAGTCTTTTTTAAAAACTTAAAATCGAGTTGCGGATATTTAACTGGCGCAGTCGGTAGGATTTCGTTTAAAATTAACACCTATATTTCGGTAATGGTCAGCTTGTGTAATTTCTAATTACTGTGATCACGTAATCCCGGAATCGTTAATAAAATTGTGAAATCCGCCAAAGAACCTATGTGTTACGAGCACATACGATTTGCAAAACTAAAATTAATTGAACTGAAGTAAGCGGAGATAGTGATCCACCAAGAACAGTGAAACACTAAATACAAAATCAAAAAACTTACAAGTGAACCAAAATAAAGTTCAAAACTACTGAAAACAAAACAAAACCCAATCAACACCAACAACATGGCGTTACCATCACTATCATTGAGCGCAATCCACTTGAACCAGGCACTGCTGTCGATCCGACAAATACCTGCCTATGACGGTTCATCTGGACAGCTAAGCTCATTTATCAAACGAATCGAATATGTATGCGGATTATATCCAACTGAAGATCTTCGCCACCAAAGGATCCTATTTGGAGCGACCGAGATCCAACTGTCAGGAGAGGCACAACGCATATCACAAATGATACAACCCAACACGTGGCTCGAACTGAAGACGGCGCTGATCAACGAGTTCAAAAATCACACACCATATGAAGAACTCTTACGACAACTATACAGCACCAGATTCAACGGCAGTCTTCGTAAGTTTATAGAAGAATTAGAGATAAAAGCATTATTAATAAACAATAAGCTAAACTTAGAAAACATACCAGAAAATAATGTCATTTATAAAAACGCTTTGAACAACACAATTAAAGATGTCATTACTCGAAAACATCCTGACAGAATGTTCATGACCTTAGCAAGAAAAGATATTACCACATTGTCTAATCTTAAGAAGGCAGCACAAGAAGAAGGATTGTACGAAGCTAGTACAACAGATTCAGGTAAAAATAAAGATCAATCGAAATCGTCTCAATCAAATCGAAAGAATGTTGGAAACTATTATCCAAATTATAATACTACTAACTATCACAATCAAACTCAGAGTTCATCTGGAACAGGTCAGACTAATCGAACAAATCAAAATCAAAATTCCCAAAATCCTGGATTATACAATGAGTTCAAAAATTCCTTGAATCAAGGTAGGGCTCAGAATCCATTCAATCAGCAATCTCAAAACCAATCTAGTGGGAGTGGACCCAACCAACCTACTAAAAGAGAGAGGGAGAGCCAGAGTGGCCAAACGAAGATGGACGTAAATTTTCATCAAGCCGCCTCGGAAGAAACCGAGGAGGACCCTATATAAACATTACCATTAATAAAAGAATATTAAGGTGTATCGCTGACTCGGGATCATCGATCAACATCATGAAAGAAAATTATACAGATTCCGAGATAAAAGACGATAACCTTACGGTCCATACCATCAATGGACCTGTCCGTTTAACTAAAAGTATAATGAGGAATGCGAACAAAACATGTCCGTCCGAACAAGTAAAGCCGTCATCGATTACAGAAATGACACTGTAACACTAGGAGCTAGGTCGTACCCAATCATTCAGAGTGGAGAAGCTATTGAAGCAAGACCGCACAGAAGTGCACTGATCCCTCTACAAAAGAAGAGAAGATCGCACCTAAGTGCCTTGACCCATCTCCAGAGGGAGATCAATACTTCGCTTCCGCTCTAGACAGTGAATTAAGGGAATGTAATCAATTAAGATTGGAACACTTAAACGACGAAGAGAGGGAAGAGTTAAAGAAGGTCTTATATGAGTTTAAGGATGTGCAGTACAGAGAAGGTGACCATTTGACTTTCACAAGTACAATCAAGCACGAGATCAAAACTCAACATGAAGACCCGGTCTACAGACGACCATACAAATATGCCCAGATACATGATCAGGAGGTAAACCAGCAAATCAAAGATATGATCAGGCAGGGAATAATTCGAAAGTCGAATTCTCCTTACTGCTCGCCCATATCTATGATTCCGAAGAAGATAGATGCTTCAGGAAAGCAAAAATATCGAATGGTAGTAGACTATAGAAATGAAATAACAGTTAAGGACAAATTCCCAACTCCAAGAATGGATGAAATCCTAGACAAACTAGGTAAATGTCAGTATTTTACGTCAATCGATTTAGCAAAAGGTTTCCATCAAATACCCATGGAACCTAGCTCAATCCCCAAAACTGCGTTCTCCACTAAGCATGGACATTATGAGTTCACTCGTATGCCCTTTGGGCTAACCACTGCCCCAGCTACCTTCCAAAGATGTATGAACAATCTGAAATAAAGTAATTCTTAGGTCTGTGCGGGTTCTACAGGAAATTCATTCCAAATTTTGCAAACATAGCAAAACCCATGACACTCAAACTAAAGAAAGGAGCTGTCATAGACTCCAAGGAAGAAAAGTACGTCGAGGCATTTGAGAGACTAAAAGTACTCATCACCTCAGACCCTATCCTTGCGTTCCCAGACTTTGACAAAATGTTCACGGTAACAACCGACGCTAGTAACATAGCATTGGGAGCGGTTTTGTCACAAGAACACAAACCGATCTGCTACGCTAGCAGAACCCTAAATGAACATGAAATAAACTATTCAGCCATCGAAAAGGAATTATTAGCGATCGTATGGGCAACCAAGTATTTCCGTTCATACCTGTTCGGTAGAACATTCGAGATACAAAGCGATCATATACCCTTGATTTGGTTGAACAACCTCAAGGAGCCAAATATGAAATTACAAAGGTTGAAAATAAAACTGAATGAGTTTGATTTTAAAATAAAATATCTACCAGGCAAAGAAAATCATGTAGCTGATGCCTTATCAAGGGTAAAGATTAATGAAAATCTCCTTGGAGAAGCTTCCAATAGCGTTGGTGCAACTGTACATAGCGCACAGGAAGACAATCTAAATCACATTGCTATCACGGAAAGACCAATTAACTATTACAATCGGCAAATTGAGCTAATAAAAGGCAATGAAGATAAGGTAGAAACAATTCGTTATTTTCACAAGCTAATCATCAAGATCACGTACATATAAGGAAATGACTAACACCTTAGCGAAGGATATAATAAAGGAATATCTATGCACCAAAAAGAGCGCATTATATTTCCATAACGAAATAGATTTTCCTCCATTCCAAAAAGCCTATTTAGAAATTATTAATTCTAACAATATAACCAAAGCTATTAAAGCAAGCACGAAACTCCTAGATATTCAGAATTACGCTGAATTTAAAGAAACCATATTAAAGAATCATAAAGGCTTACTCCATACAGGGATAGAGAAAACCGTCAATTGGTTTAGGGGAAAATACTATTACCCGGATTATCAAAAACTAATCCAAAACATCATAAACGAATGTCCTACTTGTAATATTGCCAAAACAGAGCAAAGAAATACGAAGTTGGCATTCGAAACTACACCGGAAATACTGAACATCAGAGAGAAATACGTCATGGATTTCTATATGGTTGGTAACCAACAGTTCCTATCATGTATTGACGTATACTCGAAGTTTGCCACTCTTGTAGAAGTAAAAAGTCGTGACTGGTTAGAAGCAAAAAGAGCCATCATGAAAGTTTTTAACGAGATGGGCAAACCAATTGAAATCAAAGCGGATAAAGATTCAGCTTTTATGTGCACAGCATTGCAAGCATGGCTGAATGCGGAAAACGTCAAAATAGAGATCACTTCCAGCAAAAATGGAATATCTGACGTAGAAAGATTTCATAAAACAGTAAATGAAAAATTAAGAATAATATCTAGCGAGGATAACCCAAAAGATAGATTCACGAAGTTTCAATTAATTCTTTATACTTAGAATCATAAAACCAAACATAATACCACAAATAGGACACCAGCTGATATATTCATTTATGCAGGCTCACCTGATTATGACACGCAACTAAATACAGTGAATAAAATCACTCAATTAAATAAAAACCGCATAGAGTATGAAGTAGATACCCGCTATAAACTATCACCTCTAGTTAAGTCTAAGGTAACAAATCCGTACCGTACTAGCTCAATTAAACGAGGAAGGGATAGAGTTACCTATAGCTTTTATGTCCGAGAAACTTTCCAAGGCGCAACGAAACTATTCGGTCACCGAACTCGAGTGCTTGGCAGGATTATAACGGACCATGCGTCCCTACAATGGCTTATGAGGCAAAAAGATTTGTCAGGTCGCTTGGCCCGCTGGGCTATAAAATTACAGGGATTTAATTTTCAAATATCACATCGGAAAGGGTCCGAAAACGTAGTGGCCGACGCGTTGTCACGCCAAGATGAACCCGAGGTAAGAGAGTTGAACGGCAACGGACCCATAGTCGACCTTACTTCTACAGAGTTTAAATCGAAAGAATACATGGATCTAATAGAACACATAAGGCTTAATCAACTTAAGTTACCCGATTTAAAGGTTAACGATAATTTGGTGTATAAGAGAACCGAACCATCCTCAGGGGACGCGATAGCTGATAAACAAACTTGGAAGCTTTGGATTCCATCAGGCCTTACCAGCGATATAATTTCCAGGGCTCATGACCCCCCAGACGCTTCCCACAGTGGTATTGGGAAAACCGTTGAAAGAGTGAAAAGGTACTTGTTTTGGCCAAAAATGGTTACACAAATACGAGCCTATGTATAACAATGCGACGTTTGTCGCCAGACCAAAAGTGCTAATGTCGTCTTAAGACCACCAATGGGTAAGCCAATGATTTCAGAAAGACCTTTTCAAAAGCTTTATCTGGATTTGTTGGGCCCGTATCCGCGTTCCAAGCAAGGGAATATTGGTATCTTAATAAGCGTGGATCACAACACCAAATTTCATTTCTTATGTCCGTTTAAGAAGTTTACCTCAAGTAAGGTGTGTGACTTCCTAGAAAATATGTTATTTAGTACTTTCGGGGTCCCTGAGACTATACTCACCGATAATGGTTCGCAGTTTGTCTCTGGAAATTTCAAGTCATTTCTTACCAGATTCGGGGTAACTCACCAGTACACTGCAATATACTCACCGCAAGCCAATGCCAGTGAACGGTTAAACCGATCCGTGTTAGCGGCTATAAGAGCGTACGTCGGCAAAGATCATACTAATTGGGACAACAAGTTACCTGAAATTAGTGCAGCGTTACGAGCCAATATCCATAGAAGCACAGGGTATTCGCCGTATTTTCTTGCATTTGGGCAGAATATGATTCTTAACGGAAAGGATTATGAACTACTCAGACGACTAAATCTCCTATCGGATGACACCAGAGTCGAATATCCAGATGTAGTACAAGTATGTCGACAAGCCGCTCAGAAAAAGGTAGCGGAATCACACGAGCAGAATGCGAGGACATACAACTTACGTAGCTGGGTCCGTCAACTTAATGTTGGAGACGTCGTGTATGCCCGGAATTTTTGTCAGAGCAACGCTTTAAAAAATGTTCAGCGCTAAGCTGGCGCCTGTGTTTATATCAGCCAAGGTTATTCGCCGAGTGGGGACAATGTATTACCAATTAGCTAGCGAAGATAAGAAAAACTTAAGAGTCTATCACTTAAAAGATATTCAGCTTAAACCTTAGTAAATGGCCTTCTTCAGTTTAAGTCTCATTGTAAGATCAATTACGTCTTCAACTGTGGTGTAGGGGCCGAATTTAGGGAAAGAGTACGGAGCATCACGGATAAGCACAGTTTTCTTTTGGTAATGCGTAAAATTGCAGATACATAGTAACTCCGAAAGTGGATCGTAAGCTGCAAGCGTTCCGAAAAGCTTTCTAAAGAGAGTCGGCGCGCAGCGCACGCACTTAAGCGAAAGTCGTCACGTTTACCTTGACCCAAGAGAGTAGCGTAGCGTAGGGAGAGCATAGATTAAAAGCTTGACCAAAATTTCACTCAATTGGGCGAAAGATTATCCGATTATGCAGTTAAAGTTCCTAAGATCATCCGATTATGCAGTTAAAGTTTCCAAATATCATCCGATCTTCGAGCTTTTGGTTCGGTACCGCTTAGCTGAACCTGCAGAAGTTGGGCTGGAGTTATTGACTGAGAATCGATTGATTAAAGCGGACGTGTTTACTCGGGAATAAATAAATATATATATATCGGAAATCCGTTCTCTTTCGTAGTGATCAGACGTGTTTTTGTTTTGCGCTCCGTATTTTTCCTTTTGTTTCGAATAAACAGCCGGAGTTTTCCTAACTAAATTCTAAATATACTTTCTAACCAGACAACAATCTGGAAACCTATTCATTTACGCGAGTGCATGCCTTTTGATTTGTGTTAAAATATTATTTAACTTTTTATTTTTCGGCGTCGGCTTGTGTTGTGTTGTGTTGTTGCAGTGAGTGAGTATTGCATTGCAGTCCGCTCTCGTCTGGTAGCTTTTGTTGTCTTATCACTCTCTCGCTATCACCTCAACCTCAATAACTGTTCTTTCTCTCTCGCTCTTTCAACTTTCTGAGCAATAGCGCTCTCTGTCTAGTAGCTCTCGCTATAACCGCTCTCCACTCTGCTCTCTTTTTTTTCTTACCAATTCCGCTTTGAGCGTTGTCTGGCACATTGGTCTGATACCAATTTGTTTTGGAAATTTTTAATTTTTTTGATTTTAATTTTTCTTTGCAAATTTTCTTAAGAAAATATTTGAATAATAAAAATAAAATGGAATTCGCTGTGGTCTGCGCCAAAAAAACCTGCAAGAAGCAGATCACTCACGATCAGCCAAATGTCCCCTGCTGGCTCTGCGACAGCGTAGTCCACGCAAAATGCGCGGGATTTTCTGGCCTCGTGAGCGATGCCATAGCCAAACGTAATGGCTTGCATTACAGTTGCGAGGCATGCCGTGCGGTGGAGAAAGACATGGTGGCTTTCATGAGGCAGACGCGGAGTGGCTTTAAGGAGCTGACCGTTGGTTTCAAAAACCAATACGATCGGCTCCTAGCCATGGAGGCTCAGTTTAGCGGTTTAAAACTGCTGAATGAGTCTCCGAGGCGCAAAAAGGTCACTCCGCGGGACCTGCAAGTGCCAACCGTCACTCAGCCGTGCGCCGCCGAAAAATTGACTCCGACCACTCCAAGTGTGCAGCAGTTGATCTCGTTTGCCACTCCAAAGGCAACGAAAGCTGCTGGCGATGCAGATTCGGTAGCCGAATTCATCGCCTCGGAGAATGTGCAGCTAAGTACGTCTGCTGCGTCCGTGTCCGTGGTGTCCGCAAGTTCACTAGTTGTCCCGTCTATCCCGATCCCACCAGTAAATAGACGTTCCGGACCTCCGGATATTGCCACCACAGGTACTAGACCTGCGGTGACTAAACCACTGGTGGGAGTCCCACCAAAACGACAAGTTTTTGTTTCACGGCTGGCTCCTGACCTCACATCTAATGATGTAACTGCTTTCATTCAAAGCAAAATAAAAGCCGTGGGTTTAAAGGTGGAGAAATTTAACTTCTCTTATGCCAGGGAGATAGCGTCGTTTAAGATAAGCATCTCCCCAACTCAATTTGACACCATTTGCTCCACCAAATTTTGGCCGGAGCATTTGGTGGTGAAAGAGTTTAAGGCTAAGAAGAAGAATAGGCCCCCATATCGCTTCCAAATCTTTCCAGCGTGCCACCCTCAACCTCAACTTCCTCTTCCTCAACTTCCCGTCTTGCTCCAACCTTTCCAAAAAACTAACTTCTCTTTTAGTAACCTATCAGAATGTAAGAGGCTTGCGTAGTAAGCTCAGCATTCTTTTCCGGGATAGTGTTGAATTTGCTTCCCACGTTATTGTGTTTACTGAAACCTGGTTTAAGCCGGACATTCTTAGTTCCGAGGTTTTGGCAGGTCGGTACACAACTTTTAGAAAGGACCGTTCGTCTCGTCGTGCAGGAGGGGTTCTAATTGCAGTGGACTCTTACTTCACGTCAGAACACTTCACAGTCCAAGTTCAACAGGAACTGGAATTCCTGTGTGTAAAACTGATTCTTCCCGCTTTCGCTATATTCATTACTTGCTCGTATATCCCACCTTCTTCGGATATTTCAATTTATGAGCAGCACTTGTCCGCTTTAACCGCTGTTGCTTCCTCGCTATCTGATAAAGATCGTATGATAGTTCTTGGTGACTTCAACTTGCCAGGAACTGTTTGGTCTTCGGTAAACGAGTCTAGTATCCTAGTGCCCATGTCACGACATGACTTTGTTGACGGCTTGCTTGACCTGTCCCTGTCTCAAGTCAATCATGTGAAAAATTCCTTGGGTCGATTGCTTGATCTATGCTTTGTATCGGATCCGACCATAGTGTTGTTAACCCGAGCCCTTCCGCTCACTATACCACCCTACTTTCGAGGTGTCGCTAGACATAGGACCAACTGTATTGGATCGGTCGAGTAGACTACCTGAACGTGTCCGCTGCTTTCGTAAAGCCGAGTTTGCGAAGCTTAATAACCTAATTAGGGATTTTGATTGGTCCGCTTTGTACTTGTGCACTGATGTCACAAAAGCCACAAACATTTTTTACAATGCTCTTGGCAAATTTTTTGATTCTTGTGTCCCGCTTTCTTGTCCGATTAGATCTGGAAAACCCCCTTGGTTTACCAAAGAGTTATCCAGTCTAAAAAACTTAAAATCAAGACTTTATAAAAAATTTCAAGAAGTGGGTTCTCCTACTTCTCACTCTCGTTATGTAATAGCTCGGTCAAACTTTTCAGTTCTTAATGCTCAATGCTATAAGAACTACCTATCTCGTTGCAGGATACGTTTTTCTCAGGACCCTAAACAGTTTTACTGCTTCGTAAACAGTAAGCGTAGAACGTCCGCACACCCATCCTCGCTATCATTTTGTAATACGTCGGCAAATAATGATCAGGCAATTGCCGATCTTTTTGCCCAGTTTTTCCAAACCACCTATTCTGAGGAACGCTACTCTGGTCAACCGTACCCATACGGATTACCGAGGTCGAACGGCATTTTCAGTCCCTTGTTAAATGAATATTCCCTACTTCAAGATCTTCGACTAGTTAAGCCGGTGTTTTCACCGGGTCCAGACGGGGTTCCAGGTTGTGTACTCAGGTACTGCGCCGAGGCTCTGTGTGGACCATTGCTTAAACTATTCACCCTGTCCATTGATTCCTTTTGCTTCCCCCCAATCTGGAAGGAATCGTTTATAATTCCTCTCCATAAAAAAGGTAGCAAGTCTGATGCAAAAAATTATAGAGGTATAGCAAAGTTATTCGCTATTCCCAAATTGTTTGAGAAGGTTTTAACTCCGCACTTGCAACAACTCTGCAAGTCACTTATATCTCCAACTCAGCATGGATTTATAAGGCGGCGATCAACCACCACGAACTTGTTAGAGTTTACCTCTTTCATTATTAAAGGCTTTCAAGGTAACTTACAGACGGATGTTATTTACACCGACTTTAGTAAAGCATTCGACTCTGTAAACCATTCCCTTTTAGCACATAAACTTGACCTTTTAGGGTTTCCGCCCAACCTCCTGAGATGGATTTCTAGCTATCTTTGTTCTAGGTCTCAAAGAGTCCTCTTCAAAAACTCCCTCTCTTTACCAGTAAAGGTTTCTTCGGGAGTACCACAGGGCAGCCATCTAGGCCCCTTACTCTTCACACTCTTTATTAATGACTTGCCTTCAGTAATAACATACTCTCGAGTACTTATGTATGCGGATGATGTTAAACTCTGTGTCCAGTACAAGGACATTTCATTTCATTCTCGCTTGCAATCCGATCTCAATAGCTTTCAGTCATGGTGTTGTGCAAACTTGTTACACCTTAATGCCTCGAAATGCAAAGTTATGACATTTCATCGTTCTAACCCTTTGTTGGCTCCCTACACCCTATTTGGGGGTTCTCTTGAGAGAATTACCCTGGTGGATGATCTGGGTTATGTTAGATCCCAAGTTAAAGTTTTCCGAACACATTTCTACCATGGTAAATAAGGCCATGGGCGTGCTTAACAAAGACTCTCTATACCTCGCTTGTTCGTCCGATTTTAGAATACGGCTCCTGTGTATGGTGCCCTCAGTACAAAGTACACCAGGACCGTATAGAATCAGTACAGAAAAACTTTTTACTCTTTGCTCTGCGGGGCCTTAACTGGGATGCGGGTGTAAGACTCCCATCTTACTCTAGTATACTATTATTAGTAAACCTCCCATCCTTAGTTAACCGTAGAAAAATGCTTGGTGTGATATTTATGCACAACTTGATCAGGGGTGACATAGACAGCCCTGATCTGTTGAGCCGCATAAACTTCACGATTCCTATTAGACTGACTAGAAACTTTATACCGTTGTTCCTTCCACTTTGTAGATCGAATTATTCCTTGCATGAACCGTTTAGGGTCTTATGTTCGGATTATAATTCCCTCTACCATATTATATCCTCCACTAATTCTCTTCCTCTTATTAAATTACTAATCCTTACACACCTTTCCAGTAATTAGTAATTGTAGTGGTATTTGTATTTTGTATTTTATTGCATGCTTAATTTCTTAATAAGTTTAGTGCTAATTTTCCTCGAATGTTAGTCTAATATCTATCTTTCTTGCATGCTCGCGTTTGGTTCGGCTACGCACCGCGCGTCATGCGGCAGCGCCCCTCGTTCGGTTGGGCGGGAGGAGGGCTGCGTTTTGCCTGGGATCCGCGCGTAACAGCCTTCTGCTGGTGTCACACGGGCCACTTGACGGTGCAGTAATTGCATCGCCTCTTGATAGATGCAGTCATTGCATGTCAACGTCCAAATAAAAAAAAAAAAAAAAAATATATATATATAGTGACATATCCATAATTCCCCAAATCCCATACACATTATGTTTATGTACAATTCATCCACCCCATCCACACAAGTAACAGGACCCCACTCAAGAATCAATAACTGTTTCTTCCCATACTCCAAGCTAGGGCCCCCCATAATATAAACAATGGACCCCACATTCCTAGCTCCGTCATGTAATGCAACACCGATCGCCAGCAGTGGATACCTTTCATCAAAGCCGACGCATCCCCAAATATCGATCCAGGCACGTACGCCACCGACACGAAGATGCAGCCGAGGAAAGCAACGCCTGAAGCCAGAGTCGGGAGTTCCAAAAGAAGGGCTCATGGAAACTAGCCAGCAGCAGAGAGATCAGTTCCGTTTGAGACAAGCAGACCCAAAGTCAAGTCGGGGAATTCATTTAAATCTTGTGACATAAAGATATTTAAGTTTGTAAAATAAAAGTCTTTTTTAAAAACTTAAAATCGAGTTGCGGATATTTAACTGGCGCAGTCGGTAGGATTTCGTTTAAAATTAACACCTATATTTCGGTAATGGTCAGCTTGTGTAATTTCTAATTACTGTGATCACGTAATCCCGGAATCGTTAATAAAATTGTGAAATCCGCCAAAGAACCTATGTGTTACGAGCACATACGATTTGCAAAACTAAAATTAATTGAACTGAAGTAAGCGGAGATAGTGATCCACCAAGAACAGTGAAACACTAAATACAAAATCAAAAAACTTACAAGTGAACCAAAATAAAGTTCAAAACTACTGAAAACAAAACAAAACCCAATCAACACCAACAACATGGCGTTACCATCACTATCATTGAGCGCAATCCACTTGAACCAGGCACTGCTGTCGATCCGACAAATACCTGCCTATGACGGTTCATCTGGACAGCTAAGCTCATTTATCAAACGAATCGAATATGTATGCGGATTATATCCAACTGAAGATCTTCGCCACCAAAGGATCCTATTTGGAGCGACCGAGATCCAACTGTCAGGAGAGGCACAACGCATATCACAAATGATACAACCCAACACGTGGCTCGAACTGAAGACGGCGCTGATCAACGAGTTCAAAAATCACACACCATATGAAGAACTCTTACGACAACTATACACCACCAGATTCAACGGCAGTCTTCGTAAGTTTATAGAAGAATTAGAGATAAAAGCATTATTAATAAACAATAAGCTAAACTTAGAAAACATACCAGAAAATAATGTCATTTATAAAAACGCTTTGAACAACACAATTAAAGATGTCATTACTCGAAAACATCCTGACAGAATGTTCATGACCTTAGCAAGAAAAGATATTACCACATTGTCTAATCTTAAGAAGGCAGCACAAGAAGAAGGATTGTACGAAGCTAGTACAACAGATTCAGGTAAAAATAAAGATCAATCGAAATCGTCTCAATCAAATCGAAAGAATGTTGGAAACTATTATCCAAATTATAATACTACTAACTATCACAATGGCCGTCAGCCATCGGGTGCTACAGGGGGACAAACGGATGACGGGTCGGCTCGCACAACTGTGAACTCGGAACTGAGGCGCAGCCGCTCCGGTTAGTAATACCCGGTGCGGTCTGCGTCTCACACCCCCCCTAGGACACAGAGGGTTGCGAGCGAACCGTCACCCGCCGTAACTGTGCACACCGGTGGAAGTGCGACTATACTCTCCCCGTGAGGGCGGCTGGAAACAGGTCCTAGCACGGTCATGTCTCTGCTAGGATGCTGGCGAATGGTAGTCGGGCGGAGAGAAGAAAACTCTCAGTGAAATTACCCCAATCCAAGGTGACACTGTTATGTGCCGAGGGATGCATGGCCGGGGGGGTGCCCGGTCGCTAATATGCGGACTCTGGATACCTGCCGACCTCCAGTTTAAATCAGGCTTCCCGGGGCAAGCGGGCTATGCCTCGGGTGACCATCCCCTTTCCGCCTACTCGTGGGAATAACTATGCCAAATAATAATAAACATATAAAAACAAACAAAGCCGCAAAGGAGCTCGGTACTCCTCTTAAAGTACCGGAGGGACAAGCCAATCCCTCTGCACCAGCGCCTGGGAAACCGGGTCCAAAGAAGACGGGGAAGGAGACTGAGTCGGGCCACCGTCTTCAGGCAGCAGCCGCAGCGAGGGGGGGCCCGAAAAGCCAATCGGGTCCTTCCAAGTCGGGTGGCTCCAAGGGCGAAGCGCTTATATATATATATCGGAAATCCGTTCTCTTTCGTAGTGATCAGACGTGTTTTTGTTTTGCGCTCCGTATTTTTCCTTTTGTTTCGAATAAACAGCCGGAGTTTTCCTAACTAAATTCTAAATATACTTTCTAACCAGACAACAATCTGGAAACCTATTCATTTACGCGAGTGCATGCCTTTTGATTTGTGTTAAAATATTATTTAACTTTTTATTTTTCGGCGTCGGCTTGTGTTGTGTTGTGTTGTTGCAGTGAGTGAGTATTGCATTGCAGTCCGCTCTCGTCTGGTAGCTTTTGTTGTCTTATCACTCTCTCGCTATCACCTCAACCTCAATAACTGTTCTTTCTCTCTCGCTCTTTCAACTTTCTGAGCAATAGCGCTCTCTGTCTAGTAGCTCTCGCTATAACCGCTCTCCACTCTGCTCTCTTTTTTTTCTTACCAATTCCGCTTTGAGCGTTGTCTGGCACATTGGTCTGATACCAATTTGTTTTGGAAATTTTTAATTTTTTTGATTTTAATTTTTCTTTGCAAATTTTCTTAAGAAAATATTTGAATAATAAAAATAAAATTGAATTCGCTGTGGTCTGCGCCAAAAAAACCTGCAAGAAGCAGATCACTCACGATCAGCCAAATGTCCCCTGCTGGCTCTGCGACAGCGTAGTCCACGCCAAATGCGCGGGATTTTCTGGCCTCGTGAGCGATGCCATAGCCAAACGTAATGGCTTGCATTACAGTTGCGAGGCATGCCGTGCGGTGGAGAAAGACATGGTGGCTTTCATGAGGCAGACGCGGAGTGGCTTTAAGGAGCTGACCGTTGGTTTCAAAAACCAATACGATCGGCTCCTAGCCATGGAGGCTCAGTTTAGCGGTTTAAAACTGCTGAATGAGTCTCCGAGGCGCAAAAAGGTCACTCCGCGGGACCTGCAAGTGCCAACCGTCACTCAGCCGTGCGCCGCCGAAAAATTGACTCCGACCACTCCAAGTGTGCAGCAGTTGATCTCGTTTGCCACTCCAAAGGCAACGAAAGCTGCTGGCGATGCAGATTCGGTAGCCGAATTCATCGCCTCGGAGAATGTGCAGCTAAGTACGTCTGCTGCGTCCGTGTCCGTGGTGTCCGCAAGTTCACTAGTTGGTCCGTCTATCCCGATCCCACCAGTAAATAGACGTTCCGGACCTCCGGATATTGCCACCACAGGTACTAGACCTGCGGTGACTAAACCACTGGTGGGAGTCCCACCAAAACGACAAGTTTTTGTTTCACGGCTGGCCCCTGACCTCACATCTAATGATGTAACTGCTTTCATTCAAAGCAAAATAAAAGCCGTGGGTTTAAAGGTGGAGAAATTTAACTTCTCTTATGCCAGGGAGATAGCGTCGTTTAAGATAAGCATCTCGCCAACTCAATTTGACACCATTTGCTCCACCAAATTTTGGCCGGAGCATTTGGTGGTGAAAGAGTTTAAGGCTAAGAAGAAGAATAGGCCCCCCATATCGCTTCCAAATCTTTCCAGCGTGCCACCCTCAACCTCAACTTCCCGTCTTGCTCCAACCTTTCCAAAAAACTAACTTCTCTTTTAGTAACCTATCAGAATGTAAGAGGCTTGCGTAGTAAGCTCAGCATTCTTTTCCGGGATAGTGTTGAATTTGCTTCCCACGTTATTGTGTTTACTGAAACCTGGTTTAAGCCGGACATTCTTAGTTCCGAGGTTTTGGCAGGTCGGTACACAACTTTTAGAAAGGACCGTTCGTCTCGTCGTGCAGGAGGGGTTCTAATTGCAGTGGACTCTTACTTCACGTCAGAACACTTCACAGTCCAAGTTCAACAGGAACTGGAATTCCTGTGTGTAAAACTGATTCTTCCCGCTTTCGCTATATTCATTACTTGCTCGTATATCCCACCTTCTTCGGATATTTCAATTTATGAGCAGCACTTGTCCGCTTTAACCGCTGTTGCTTCCTCGCTATCTGATAAAGATCGTATGATAGTTCTTGGTGACTTCAACTTGCCAGGAACTGTTTGGTCTTCGGTAAACGAGTCTAGTATCCTAGTGCCCATGTCACGACATGACTTTGTTGACGGCTTGCTTGACCTGTCCCTGTCTCAAGTCAATCATGTGAAAAATTCCTTGGGTCGATTGCTTGATCTATGCTTTGTATCGGATCCGACCATAGTGTTGTTAACCCGAGCCCTTCCGCTCACTATACCACCCTACTTTCGAGGTGTCGCTAGACATAGGACCAACTGTATTGGATCGGTCGAGTAGACTACCTGAACGTGTCCGCTGCTTTCGTAAAGCCGAGTTTGCGAAGCTTAATAACCTAATTAGGGATTTTGATTGGTCCGCTTTGTACTTGTGCACTGATGTCACAAAAGCCACAAACATTTTTTACAATGCTCTTGGCACATTTTTTGATTCTTGTGTCCCGCTTTCTTGTCCGATTAGATCTGGAAAACCCCCTTGGTTTACCAAAGAGTTATCCAGTCTAAAAAACTTAAAATCAAGACTTTATAAAAAATTTCAAGAAGTGGGTTCTCCTACTTCTCACTCTCGTTATGTAATAGCTCAGTCAAACTTTTCAGTTCTTAATGCTCAATGCTATAAGAACTACCTATCTCGTTGCAGGATACGTTTTTCTCAGGACCCTAAACAGTTTTACTGCTTCGTAAACAGTAAGCGTAGAACGTCCGCACACCCATCCTCGCTATCATTTTGTAATACGTCGGCAAATAATGATCAGGCAATTGCCGATCTTTTTGCCCAGTTTTTCCAAACCACCTATTCTGAGGAACGCTACTCTGGTCAACCGTACCCATACGGATTACCGAGGTCGAACGGCATTTTCAGTCCCTTGTTAAATGAATATTCCCTACTTCAAGATCTTCGACTAGTTAAGCCGGTGTTTTCACCGGGTCCAGACGGGGTTCCAGGTTGTGTACTCAGGTACTGCGCCGAGGCTCTGTGTGGACCATTGCTTAAACTATTCACCCTGTCCATTGATTCCTTTTGCTTCCCCCCAATCTGGAAGGAATCGTTTATAATTCCTCTCCATAAAAAAGGTAGCAAGTCTGATGCAAAAAATTATAGAGGTATAGCAAAGTTATTCGCTATTCCCAAATTGTTTGAGAAGGTTTTAACTCCGCACTTGCAACAACTCTGCAAGTCACTTATATCTCCAACTCAGCATGGATTTATAAGGCGGCGATCAACCACCACGAACTTGTTAGAGTTTACCTCTTTCATTATTAAAGGCTTTCAAGGTAACTTACAGACGGATGTTATTTACACCGACTTTAGTAAAGCATTCGACTCTGTAAACCATTCCCTTTTAGCACATAAACTTGACCTTTTAGGGTTTCCGCCCAACCTCCTGAGATGGATTTCTAGCTATCTTTGTTCTAGGTCTCAAAGAGTCCTCTTCAAAAACTCCCTCTCTTTACCAGTAAAGGTTTCTTCGGGAGTACCACAGGGCAGCCATTTAGGCCCCTTACTCTTCACACTCTTTATTAATGACTTGCCTTCAGTAATAACATACTCTCGAGTACTTATGTATGCGGATGATGTTAAACTCTGTGTCCAGTACAAGGACATTTCATTTCATTCTCGCTTGCAATCCGATCTCAATAGCTTTCAGTCATGGTGTTGTGCAAACTTGTTACACCTTAATGCCTCGAAATGCAAAGTTATGACATTTCATCGTTCTAACCCTTTGTTGGCTCCCTACACCCTATTTGGGGGTTCTCTTGAGAGAATTACCCTGGTGGATGATCTGGGTTATGTTAGATCCCAAGTTAAAGTTTTCCGAACCCATTTCTACCATGGTAAATAAGGCCATGGGCGTGCTTGGGTTTATAAAGAGGTGGTCAAAGGAATTTGACGACCCCTATATAACAAAGACTCTCTATACCTCGCTTGTTCGTCCGATTTTAGAATACGGCTCCTGTGTATGGTGCCCTCAGTACAAAGTACACCAGGACCGTATAGAATCAGTACAGAAAAACTTTTTACTCTTTGCTCTGCGGGGCCTTAACTGGGATGCGGGTGTAAGACTCCCATCTTACTCTAGTAGACTATTATTAGTAAACCTCCCATCCTTAGTTAACCGTAGAAAAATGCTTGGTGTGATATTTATGCACAACTTGATCAGGGGTGACATAGACAGCCCTGATCTGTTGAGCCGCATAAACTTCACGATTCCTATTAGACTGACTAGAAACTTTATACCGTTGTTCCTTCCACTTTGTAGATCGAATTATTCCTTGCATGAACCGTTTAGGGTCTTATGCTCGGATTATAATTCCCTCTACCATATTATATCCTCCACTAATTCTCTTCCTCTTATTAAATTACTAATCCTTACACACCTTTCCAGTAATTAGTAATTGTAGTGGTATTTGTATTTTGTATTTTATTGCATGCTTAATTTCTTAATAAGTTTAGTGCTAATTTTCCTCGAATGTTAGTCTAATATTTATCTTTCTTGCATGCTCGCGTTTGGTTCGGCTACGCACCGCGCGTCATGCGGCTGCGCCCCTCGGTCGGTTGGGCGGGAGGAGGGCTGCGTTTTGCCTGGGATCCGCGCGTAACAGCCTTCTGCTGGTGTCACACGGGCCACTTGACGGTGCAGTAATTGCATCGCCTCTTGATAGATGCAGTCATTGCATGTCAACGTCCAAATAAAAAAAAAAAAAAAAAAAATATATATATAGTGACATATCCATAATTCCCCAAATCCCATACACATTATGTTTATGTACAATTCATCCACCCCATCCACACAAGTAACAGGACCCCACTCAAGAATCAATAACTGTTTCTTCCCATACTCCAAGCTAGGGCCCCCCATAATATAAACAATGGACCCCACATTCCTAGCTCCGTCATGTAATGCAACACCGATCGCCAGCAGTGGATACCTTTCATCAAAGCCGACGCATCCCCAAATATCGATCCAGGCACGTACGCCACCGACACGAAGATGCAGCCGAGGAAAGCAACGCCTGAAGCCAGAGTCGGGAGTTCCAAAAGAAGGGCTCATGGAAACTAGCCAGCAGCAGAGAGATCAGTTCCGTTTGAGACAAGCAGACCCAAAGTCAAGTCGGGGAATTCATTTAAATCTTGTGACATAAAGATATTTAAGTTTGTAAAATAAAAGTCTTTTTTAAAAACTTAAAATCGAGTTGCGGATATTTAACTGGCGCAGTCGGTAGGATTTCGTTTAAAATTAACACCTATATTTCGGTAATGGTCAGCTTGTGTAATTTCTAATTACTGTGATCACGTAATCCCGGAATCGTTAATAAAATTGTGAAATCCGCCAAAGAACCTATGTGTTACGAGCACATACGATTTGCAAAACTAAAATTAATTGAACTGAAGTAAGCGGAGATAGTGATCCACCAAGAACAGTGAAACACTAAATACAAAATCAAAAAACTTACAAGTGAACCAAAATAAAGTTCAAAACTACTGAAAACAAAACAAAACCCAATCAACACCAACAACATGGCGTTACCATCACTATCATTGAGCGCAATCCACTTGAACCAGGCACTGCTGTCGATCCGACAAATACCTGCCTATGACGGTTCATCTGGACAGCTAAGCTCATTTATCAAACGAATCGAATATGTATGCGGATTATATCCAACTGAAGATCTTCGCCACCAAAGGATCCTATTTGGAGCGACCGAGATCCAACTGTCAGGAGAGGCACAACGCATATCACAAATGATACAACCCAACACGTGGCTCGAACTGAAGACGGCGCTGATCAACGAGTTCAAAAATCACACACCATATGAAGAACTCTTACGACAACTATACACCACCAGATTCAACGGCAGTCTTCGTAAGTTTATAGAAGAATTAGAGATAAAAGCATTATTAATAAACAATAAGCTAAACTTAGAAAACATACCAGAAAATAATGTCATTTATAAAAACGCTTTGAACAACACAATTAAAGATGTCATTACTCGAAAACATCCTGACAGAATGTTCATGACCTTAGCAAGAAAAGATATTACCACATTGTCTAATCTTAAGAAGGCAGCACAAGAAGAAGGATTGTACGAAGCTAGTACAACAGATTCAGGTAAAAATAAAGATCAATCGAAATCGTCTCAATCAAATCGAAAGAATGTTGGAAACTATTATCCAAATTATAATACTACTAACTATCACAATGGCCGTCAGCCATCGGGTGCTACAGGGGGACAAACGGATGACGGGTCGGCTCGCACAACTGTGAACTCGGAACTGAGGCGCAGCCGCTCCGGTTAGTAATACCCGGTGCGGTCTGCGTCTCACACCCCCCCTAGGACACAGAGGGTTGCGAGCGAACCGTCACCCGCCGTAACTGTGCACACCGGTGGAAGTGCGACTATACTCTCCCCGTGAGGGCGGCTGGAAACAGGTCCTAGCACGGTCATGTCTCTGCTAGGATGCTGGCGAATGGTAGTCGGGCGGAGAGAAGAAAACTCTCAGTGAAATTACCCCAATCCAAGGTGACACTGTTATGTGCCGAGGGATGCATGGCCGGGGGGGTGCCCGGTCGCTAATATGCGGACTCTGGATACCTGCCGACCTCCAGTTTAAATCAGGCTTCCCGGGGCAAGCGGGCTATGCCTCGGGTGACCATCCCCTTTCCGCCTACTCGTGGGAATAACTATGCCAAATAATAATAAACATATAAAAACAAACAAAGCCGCAAAGGAGCTCGGTACTCCTCTTAAAGTACCGGAGGGACAAGCCAATCCCTCTGCACCAGCGCCTGGGAAACCGGGTCCAAAGAAGACGGGGAAGGAGACTGAGTCGGGCCACCGTCTTCAGGCAGCAGCCGCAGCGAGGGGGGGCCCGAAAAGCCAATCGGGTCCTTCCAAGTCGGGTGGCTCCAAGGGCGAAGCGCTTATATATATATATCGGAAATCCGTTCTCTTTCGTAGTGATCAGACGTGTTTTTGTTTTGCGCTCCGTATTTTTCCTTTTGTTTCGAATAAACAGCCGGAGTTTTCCTAACTAAATTCTAAATATACTTTCTAACCAGACAACAATCTGGAAACCTATTCATTTACGCGAGTGCATGCCTTTTGATTTGTGTTAAAATATTATTTAACTTTTTATTTTTCGGCGTCGGCTTGTGTTGTGTTGTGTTGTTGCAGTGAGTGAGTATTGCATTGCAGTCCGCTCTCGTCTGGTAGCTTTTGTTGTCTTATCACTCTCTCGCTATCACCTCAACCTCAATAACTGTTCTTTCTCTCTCGCTCTTTCAACTTTCTGAGCAATAGCGCTCTCTGTCTAGTAGCTCTCGCTATAACCGCTCTCCACTCTGCTCTCTTTTTTTTCTTACCAATTCCGCTTTGAGCGTTGTCTGGCACATTGGTCTGATACCAATTTGTTTTGGAAATTTTTAATTTTTTTGATTTTAATTTTTCTTTGCAAATTTTCTTAAGAAAATATTTGAATAATAAAAATAAAATGGAATTCGCTGTGGTCTGCGCCAAAAAAACCTGCAAGAAGCAGATCACTCACGATCAGCCAAATGTCCCCTGCTGGCTCTGCGACAGCGTAGTCCACGCAAAATGCGCGGGATTTTCTGGCCTCGTGAGCGATGCCATAGCCAAACGTAATGGCTTGCATTACAGTTGCGAGGCATGCCGTGCGGTGGAGAAAGACATGGTGGCTTTCGTGAGGCAGACGCGGAGTGGCTTTAAGGAGCTGACCGTTGGTTTCAAAAACCAATACGATCGGCTCCTAGCCATGGAGGCTCAGTTTAGCGGTTTAAAACTGCTGAATGAGTCTCCGAGGCGCAAAAAGGTCACTCCGCGGGACCTGCAAGTGCCAACCGTCACTCAGCCGTGCGCCGCCGAAAAATTGACTCCGACCACTCCAAGTGTGCAGCAGTTGATCTCGTTTGCCACTCCAAAGGCAACGAAAGCTGCTGGCGATGCAGATTCGGTAGCCGAATTCATCGCCTCGGAGAATGTGCAGCTAAGTACGTTTGCTGCGTCCGTGTCCGTGGTGTCCGCAAGTTCACTAGTTGGTCCGTCTATCCCGATCCCACCAGTAAATAGACGTTCCGGACCTCCGGATATTGCCACCACAGGTACTAGACCTGCGGTGACTAAACCACTGGTGGGAGTCCCACCAAAACGACAAGTTTTTGTTTCACGGCTGGCCCCTGACCTCACATCTAATGATGTAACTGCTTTCATTCAAAGCAAAATAAAAGCCGTGGGTTTAAAGGTGGAGAAATTTAACTTCTCTTATGCCAGGGAGATAGCGTCGTTTAAGATAAGCATCTCCCCAACTCAATTTGACACCATTTGCTCCACCAAATTTTGGCCGGAGCATTTGATGGTGAAAGAGTTTAAGGCTAAGAAGAAGAATAGGCCCCCCATATCGCTTCCAAATCTTTCCAGCGTGCCACCCTCAACCTCAACTTCCCGTCTTGCTCCAACCTTTCCAAAAAACTAACTTCTCTTTTAGTAACCTATCAGAATGTAAGAGGCTTGCGTAGTAAGCTCAGCATTCTTTTCCGGGATAGTGTTGCATTTGCTTTCCACGTTATTGTGTTTACTGAAACCTGGTTAAAGCCGGACATTCTTAGTTCCGAGGTTTTGGCAGGTCGGTACACAACTTTTAGAAAGGACCGTTCGTCTCGACGTGCAGGAGGGGTTCTAATTGCAGTGGACTCTTACTTCACGTCAGAACACTTCACAGTCCAAGTTCAACAGGAACTGGAATTCCTGTGTGTAAAACTGATTCTTCCCGCTTTCGCTATATTCATTACTTGCTCGTATATCCCACCTTCTTCGGATATTTCAATTTATGAGCAGCACTTGTCCGCTTTAACCGCTGTTGCTTCCTCGCTATCTGATAAAGATCGTATGATAGTTCTTGGTGACTTCAACTTGCCAGGAACTGTTTGGTCTTCGGTAAACGAGTCTAGTATCCTAGTGCCCATGTCACGACATGACTTTGTTGACGGCTTGCTTGACCTGTCCCTGTCTCAAGTCAATCATGTGAAAAATTCCTTGGGTCGATTGCTTGATCTATGCTTTGTATCGGATCCGACCATAGTGTTGTTAACCCGAGCCCTTCCGCTCACTATACCACCCTACTTTCGAGGTGTCGCTAGACATAGGACCAACTGTATTGGATCGGTCGAGTAGACTACCTGAACGTGTCCGCTGCTTTCGTAAAGCCGAGTTTGCGAAGCTTAATAACCTAATTAGGGATTTTGATTGGTCCGCTTTGTACTTGTGCACTGATGTCACAAAAGCCACAAACATTTTTTACAATGCTCTTGGCACATTTTTTGATTCTTGTGTCCCGCTTTCTTGTCCGATTAGATCTGGAAAACCCCCTTGGTTTACCAAAGAGTTATCCAGTCTAAAAAACTTAAAATCAAGACTTTATAAAAAATTTCAAGAAGTGGGTTCTCCTACTTCTCACTCTCGTTATGTAATAGCTCGGTCAAACTTTTCAGTTCTTAATGCTCAATGCTATAAGAACTACCTATCTCGTTGCAGGATACGTTTTTCTCAGGACCCTAAACAGTTTTACTGCTTCGTAAACAGTAAGCGTAGAACGTCCGCACACCCATCCTCGCTATCATTTTGTAATACGTCGGCAAATAATGATCAGGCAATTGCCGATCTTTTTGCCCAGTTTTTCCAAACCACCTATTCTGAGGAACGCTACTCTGGTCAACCGTACCCATACGGATTACCGAGGTCGAACGGCATTTTCAGTCCCTTGTTAAATGAATATTCCCTACTTCAAGATCTTCGACTAGTTAAGCCGGTGTTTTCACCGGGTCCAGACGGGGTTCCAGGTTGTGTACTCAGGTACTGCGCCGAGGCTCTGTGTGGACCATTGCTTAAACTATTCACCCTGTCCATTGATTCCTTTTGCTTCCCCCCAATCTGGAAGGAATCGTTTATAATTCCTCTCCATAAAAAAGGTAGCAAGTCTGATGCAAAAAATTATAGAGGTATAGCAAAGTTATTCGCTATTCCCAAATTGTTTGAGAAGGTTTTAACTCCGCACTTGCAACAACTCTGCAAGTCACTTATATCTCCAACTCAGCATGGATTTATAAGGCGGCGATCAACCACCACGAACTTGTTAGAGTTTACCTCTTTCATTATTAAAGGCTTTCAAGGTAACTTACAGACGGATGTTATTTACACCGACTTTAGTAAAGCATTCGACTCTGTAAACCATTCCCTTTTAGCACATAAACTTGACCTTTTAGGGTTTCCGCCCAACCTCCTGAGATGGATTTCTAGCTATCTTTGTTCTAGGTCTCAAAGAGTCCTCTTCAAAAACTCCCTCTCTTTACCAGTAAAGGTTTCTTCGGGAGTACCACAGGGCAGCCATCTAGGCCCCTTACTCTTCACACTCTTTATTAATGACTTGCCTTCAGTAATAACATACTCTCGAGTACTTATGTATGCGGATGATGTTAAACTCTGTGTCCAGTACAAGGACATTTCATTTCATTCTCGCTTGCAATCCGATCTCAATAGCTTTCAGTCATGGTGTTGTGCAAACTTGTTACACCTTAATGCCTCGAAATGCAAAGTTATGACATTTCATCGTTCTAACCCTTTGTTGGCTCCCTACACCCTATTTGGGGGTTCTCTTGAGAGAATTACCCTGGTGGATGATCTGGGTTATGTTAGATCCCAAGTTAAAGTTTTCCGAACACATTTCTACCATGGTAAATAAGGCCATGGGCGTGCTTGGGTTTATAAAGAGGTGGTCAAAGGAATTTGACGACCCCTATATAACAAAGACTCTCTATACCTCGCTTGTTCGTCCGATTTTAGAATACGGCTCCTGTGTATGGTGCCCTCAGTACAAAGTACACCAGGACCGTATAGAATCAGTACAGAAAAACTTTTTACTCTTTGCTCTGCGGGGCCTTAACTGGGATGCGGGTGTAAGACTCCCATCTTACTCTAGTAGACTATTATTAGTAAACCTCCCATCCTTAGTTAACCGTAGAAAAATGCTTGGTGTGATATTTATGCACAACTTGATCAGGGGTGACATAGACAGCCCTGATCTGTTGAGCCGCATAAACTTCACGATTCCTATTAGACTGACTAGAAACTTTATACCGTTGTTCCTTCCACTTTGTAGATCGAATTATTCCTTGCATGAACCGTTTAGGGTCTTATGCTCGGATTATAATTCCCTCTACCATATTATATCCTCCACTAATTCTCTTCCTCTTATTAAATTACTAATCCTTACACACCTTTCCAGTAATTAGTAATTGTAGTGGTATTTGTATTTTGTATTTTATTGCATGCTTAATTTCTTAATAAGTTTAGTGCTAATTTTCCTCGAATGTTAGTCTAATATTTATCTTTCTTGCATGCTCGCGTTTGGTTCGGCTACGCACCGCGCGTCATGCGGCAGCGCCCCTCGGTCGGTTGGGCGGGAGGAGGGCTGCGTTTTGCCTGGGATCCGCGCGTAACATCCTTCAGCTGGTGTCACACGGGCCACTTGACGGTGCAGTAATTGCATCGCCTCTTGATAGATGCAGTCATTGCATGTCAACGTCCAAATAAAAAAAAAAAAAAAAAAATATATATATAGTGACATATCCATAATTCCCCAAATCCCATACACATTATGTTTATGTACAATTCATCCACCCCATCCACACAAGTAACAGGACCCCACTCAAGAATCAATAACTGTTTCTTCCCATACTCCAAGCTAGGTCCCCCCATAATATAAACAATGGACCCCACATTCCTAGCTCCGTCATGTAATGCAACACCGATCGCCAGCAGTGGATACCTTTCATCAAAGCCGACGCATCCCCAAATATCGATCCAGGCACGTACGCCACCGACACGAAGATGCAGCCGAGGAAAGCAACGCCTGAAGCCAGAGTCGGGAGTTCCAAAAGAAGGGCTCATGGAAACTAGCCAGCAGCAGAGAGATCAGTTCCGTTTGAGACAAGCAGACCCAAAGTCAAGTCGGGGAATTCATTTAAATCTTGTGACATAAAGATATTTAAGTTTGTAAAATAAAAGTCTTTTTTAAAAACTTAAAATCGAGTTGCGGATATTTAACTGGCGCAGTCGGTAGGATTTCGTTTAAAATTAACACCTATATTTCGGTAATGGTCAGCTTGTGTAATTTCTAATTACTGTGATCACGTAATCCCGGAATCGTTAATAAAATTGTGAAATCCGCCAAAGAACCTATGTGTTACGAGCACATACGATTTGCAAAACTAAAATTAATTGAACTGAAGTAAGCGGAGATAGTGATCCACCAAGAACAGTGAAACACTAAATACAAAATCAAAAAACTTACAAGTGAACCAAAATAAAGTTCAAAACTACTGAAAACAAAACAAAACCCAATCAACACCAACAACATGGCGTTACCATCACTATCATTGAGCGCAATCCACTTGAACCAGGCACTGCTGTCGATCCGACAAATACCTGCCTATGACGGTTCATCTGGACAGCTAAGCTCATTTATCAAACGAATCGAATATGTATGCGGATTATATCCAACTGAAGATCTTCGCCACCAAAGGATCCTATTTGGAGCGACCGAGATCCAACTGTCAGGAGAGGCACAACGCATATCAAAATGATACAACCCAACACGTGGCTCGAACTGAAGACGGCGCTGATCAACGAGTTCAAAAATCACACACCATATGAAGAACTCTTACGACAACTATACACCACCAGATTCAACGGCAGTCTTCGTAAGTTTATAGAAGAATTAGAGATAAAAGCATTATTAATAAACAATAAGCTAAACTTAGAAAACATACCAGAAAGAACTACCTATCTCGTTGCAGGATACGTTTTTCTCAGGACCCTAAACAGTTTTACTGCTTCGTGAACAGTAAGCGTAGAACGTCCGCACACCCATCCTCGCTATCATTTTGTAATACGTCGGCAAATAATGATCAGGCAATTGCCGATCTTTTTGCCCAGTTTTTCCAAACCACCTATTCTGAGGAACGCTACTCTGGTCAACCGTACCCATATGGATTACCGAGGTCGAACGGCATTTTCAGTCCCTTGTTAAATGAATATTCCCTACTTCAAGATCTTCGACTAGTTAAGCCGGTGTTTTCACCGGGTCCAGACGGGGTTCCAGGTTGTGTACTCAGGTACTGCGCCGAGGCTCTGTGTGGACCATTGCTTAAACTATTCACCCTGTCCATTGATTCCTTTTGCTTCCCCCCAATCTGGAAGGAATCGTTTATAATTCCTCTCCATAAAAAAGGTAGCAAGTCTGATGCAAAAAATTATAGAGGTATAGCAAAGTTATTCGCTATTCCCAAATTGTTTGAGAAGGTTTTAACTCCGCACTTGCAACAACTCTGCAAGTCACTTATATCTCCAACTCAGCATGGATTTATAAGGCGGCGATCAACCACCACGAACTTGTTAGAGTTTACCTCTTTCATTATTAAAGGCTTTCAAGGTAACTTACAGACGGATGTTATTTACACCGACTTTAGTAAAGCATTCGACTCTGTAAACCATTCCCTTTTAGCACATAAACTTGACCTTTTAGGGTTTCCGCCCAACCTCCTGAGATGGATTTCTAGCTATCTTTGTTCTAGGTCTCAAAGAGTCCTCTTCAAAAACTCCCTCTCTTTACCAGTAAAGGTTTCTTCGGGAGTACCACAGGGCAGCCATCTAGGCCCCTTACTCTTCACACTCTTTATTAATGACTTGCCTTCAGTAATAACATACTCTCGAGTACTTATGTATGCGGATGATGTTAAACTCTGTGTCCAGTACAAGGACATTTCATTTCATTCTCGCTTGCAATCCGATCTCAATAGCTTTCAGTCATGGTGTTGTGCAAACTTGTTACACCTTAATGCCTCGAAATGCAAAGTTATGACATTTCATCGTTCTAACCCTTTGTTGGCTCCCTACACCCTATTTGGGGGTTCTCTTGAGAGAATTACCCTGGTGGATGATCTGGGTGTTATGTTAGATCCCAAGTTAAAGTTTTCCGAACACATTTCTACCATGGTAAATAAGGCCATGGGCGTGCTTGGGTTTATAAAGAGGTGGTCAAAGGAATTTGACGACCCCTATATAACAAAGACTCTCTATACCTCGCTTGTTCGTCCGATTTTAGAATACGGCTCCTGTGTATGGTGCCCTCAGTACAAAGTACACCAGGACCGTATAGAATCAGTACAGAAAAACTTTTTACTCTTTGCTCTGCGGGGCCTTAACTGGGATGCGGGTGTAAGACTCCCATCTTACTCTAGTAGACTATTATTAGTAAACCTCCCATCCTTAGTTAACCGTAGAAAAATGCTTGGTGTGATATTTATGCACAACTTGATCAGGGGTGACATAGACAGCCCTGATCTGTTGAGCCGCATAAACTTCACGATTCCTATTAGACTGACTAGAAACTTTATACCGTTGTTCCTTCCACTTTGTAGATCGAATTATTCCTTGCATGAACCGTTTAGGGTCTTATGTTCGGATTATAATTCCCTCTACCATATTATATCCTCCACTAATTCTCTTCCTCTTATTAAATTACTAATCCTTACACACCTTTCCAGTAATTAGTAATTGTAGTGGTATTTGTATTTTGTATTTTATTGCATGCTTAATTTCTTAATAAGTTTAGTGCTAATTTTCCTCGAATGTTAGTCTAATATCTATCTTTCTTGCATGCTCGCGTTTGGTTCGGCTACGCACCGCGCGTCATGCGGCAGCGCCCCTCGGTCGGTTGGGCGGGAGGAGGGCTGCGTTTTGCCTGGGATCCGCGCGTAACAGCCTTCTGCTGGTGTCACACGGGCCACTTGACGGTGCAGTAATTGCATCGCCTCTTGATAGATGCAGTCATTGCATGTCAACGTCCAAATAAAAAAAAAAAAAAAAAAAATATATATATAGTGACATATCCATAATTCCCCAAATCCCATACACATTATGTTTATGTACAATTCATCCACCCCATCCACACAAGTAACAGGACCCCACTCAAGAATCAATAACTGTTTCTTCCCATACTCCAAGCTAGGGCCCCCCATAATATAAACAATGGACCCCACATTCCTAGCTCCGTCATGTAATGCAACACCGATCGCCAGCAGTGGATACCTTTCATCAAAGCCGACGCATCCCCAAATATCGATCCAGGCACGTACGCCACCGACACGAAGATGCAGCCGAGGAAAGCAACGCCTGAAGCCAGAGTCGGGAGTTCCAAAAGAAGGGCTCATGGAAACTAGCCAGCAGCAGAGAGATCAGTTCCGTTTGAGACAAGCAGACCCAAAGTCAAGTCGGGGAATTCATTTAAATCTTGTGACATAAAGATATTTAAGTTTGTAAAATAAAAGTCTTTTTTAAAAACTTAAAATCGAGTTGCGGATATTTAACTGGCGCAGTCGGTAGGATTTCGTTTAAAATTAACACCTATATTTCGGTAATGGTCAGCTTGTGTAATTTCTAATTACTGTGATCACGTAATCCCGGAATCGTTAATAAAATTGTGAAATCCGCCAAAGAACCTATGTGTTACGAGCACATACGATTTGCAAAACTAAAATTAATTGAACTGAAGTAAGCGGAGATAGTGATCCACCAAGAACAGTGAAACACTAAATACAAAATCAAAAAACTTACAAGTGAACCAAAATAAAGTTCAAAACTACTGAAAACAAAACAAAACCCAATCAACACCAACAACATGGCGTTACCATCACTATCATTGAGCGCAATCCACTTGAACCAGGCACTGCTGTCGATCCGACAAATACCTGCCTATGACGGTTCATCTGGACAGCTAAGCTCATTTATCAAACGAATCGAATATGTATGCGGATTATATCCAACTGAAGATCTTCGCCACCAAAGGATCCTATTTGGAGCGACCGAGATCCAACTGTCAGGAGAGGCACAACGCATATCACAAATGATACAACCCAACACGTGGCTCGAACTGAAGACGGCGCTGATCAACGAGTTCAAAAATCACACACCATATGAAGAACTCTTACGACAACTATACACCACCAGATTCAACGGCAGTCTTCGTAAGTTTATAGAAGAATTAGAGATAAAAGCATTATTAATAAACAATAAGCTAAACTTAGAAAACATACCAGAAAATAATGTCATTTATAAAAACGCTTTGAACAATACAATTAAAGATGTCATTACTCGAAAACATCCTGACAGAATGTTAATGACCTTAGCAAGAAAAGATATTACCACATTGTCTAATCTTAAGAAGGCAGCACAAGAAGAAGGATTGTACGAAGCTAGTACAACAGATTCAGGTAAAAATAAAGATCAATCGAAATCGTCTCAATCAAATCGAAAGAATGTTGGAAACTATTATCCAAATTATAATACTACTAACTATCACAATGGCCGTCAGCCATCGGGTGCTACAGGGGGACAAACGGATGACGGGTCGGCTCGCACAACTGTGAACTCGGAACTGAGGCGCAGCCGCTCCGGTTAGTAATACCCGGTGCGGTCTGCGTCTCACACCCCCCCTAGGACACAGAGGGTTGCGAGCGAACCGTCACCCGCCGTAACTGTGCACACCGGTGGAAGTGCGACTATACTCTCCCCGTGAGGGCGGCTGGAAACAGGTCCTAGCACGGTCATGTCTCTGCTAGGATGCTGGCGAATGGTAGTCGGGCGGAGAGAAGAAAACTCTCAGTGAAATTACCCCAATCCAAGGTGACACTGTTATGTGCCGAGGGATGCATGGCCGGGGGGGTGCCCGGTCGCTAATATGCGGACTCTGGATACCTGCCGACCTCCAGTTTAAATCAGGCTTCCCGGGGCAAGCGGGCTATGCCTCGGGTGACCATCCCCTTTCCGCCTACTCGTGGGAATAACTATGCCAAATAATAATAAACATATAAAAACAAACAAAGCCGCAAAGGAGCTCGGTACTCCTCTTAAAGTACCGGAGGGACAAGCCAATCCCTCTGCACCAGCGCCTGGGAAACCGGGTCCAAAGAAGACGGGGAAGGAGACTGAGTCGGGCCACCGTCTTCAGGCAGCAGCCGCAGCGAGGGGGGGCCCGAAAAGCCAATCGGGTCCTTCCAAGTCGGGTGGCTCCAAGGGCGAAGCGCTTATATATATATATCGGAAATCCGTTCTCTTTCGTAGTGATCAGACGTGTTTTTGTTTTGCGCTCCGTATTTTTCCTTTTGTTTCGAATAAACAGCCGGAGTTTTCCTAACTAAATTCTAAATATACTTTCTAACCAGACAACAATCTGGAAACCTATTCATTTACGCGAGTGCATGCCTTTTGATTTGTGTTAAAATATTATTTAACTTTTTATTTTTCGGCGTCGGCTTGTGTTGTGTTGTGTTGTTGCAGTGAGTGAGTATTGCATTGCAGTCTGCTCTCGTCTGGTAGCTTTTGTTGTCTTATCACTCTCTCGCTATCACCTCAACCTCAATAACTGTTCTTTCTCTCTCGCTCTTTCAACTTTCTGAGCAATAGCGCTCTCTGTCTAGTAGCTCTCGCTATAACCGCTCTCCACTCTGCTCTCTTTTTTTTCTTACCAATTCCGCTTTGAGCGTTGTCTGGCACATTGGTCTGATACCAATTTGTTTTGGAAATTTTTAATTTTTTTGATTTTAATTTTTCTTTGCAAATTTTCTTAAGAAAATATTTGAATAATAAAAATAAAATGGAATTCGCTGTGGTCTGCGCCAAAAAAACCTGCAAGAAGCAGATCACTCACGATCAGCCAAATGTCCCCTGCTGGCTCTGCGACAGCGTAGTCCACGCAAAATGCGCGGGATTTTCTGGCCTCGTGAGCGATGCCATAGCCAAACGTAATGGCTTGCATTACAGTTGCGAGGCATGCCGTGCGGTGGAGAAAGACATGGTGGCTTTCATGAGGCAGACGCGGAGTGGCTTTAAGGAGCTGACCGTTGGTTTCAAAAACCAATACGATCGGCTCCTAGCCATGGAGGCTCAGTTTAGCGGTTTAAAACTGCTGAATGAGTCTCCGAGGCGCAAAAAGGTCACTCCGCGGGACCTGCAAGTGCCAACCGTCACTCAGCCGTGCGCCGCCGAAAAATTGACTCCGACCACTCCAAGTGTGCAGCAGTTGATCTCGTTTGCCACTCCAAAGGCAACGAAAGCTGCTGGCGATGCAGATTCGGTAGCCGAATTCATCGCCTCGGAGAATGTGCAGCTAAGTACGTCTGCTGCGTCCGTGTCCGTGGTGTCCGCAAGTTCACTAGTTGGTCCGTCTATCCCGATCCCACCAGTAAATAGACGTTCCGGACCTCCGGATATTGCCACCACAGGTACTAGACCTGCGGTGACTAAACCACTGGTGGGAGTCCCACCAAAACGACAAGTTTTTGTTTCACGGCTGGCCCCTGACCTCACATCTAATGATGTAACTGCTTTCATTCAAAGCAAAATAAAAGCCGTGGGTTTAAAGGTGGAGAAATTTAACTTCTCTTATGCCAGGGAGATAGCGTCGTTTAAGATAAGCATCTCCCCAACTCAATTTGACACCATTTGCTCCACCAAATTTTGGCCGGAGCATTTGGTGGTGAAAGAGTTTAAGGCTAAGAAGAAGAATAGGCCCCCCATATCGCTTCCAAATCTTTCCAGCGTGCCACCCTCAACCTCAACTTCCCGTCTTGCTCCAACCTTTCCAAAAAACTAACTTCTCTTTTAGTAACCTATCAGAATGTAAGAGGCTTGCGTAGTAAGCTCAGCATTCTTTTCCGGGATAGTGTTGCATTTGCTTTCCACGTTATTGTGTTTACTGAAACCTGGTTAAAGCCGGACATTCTTAGTTCCGAGGTTTTGGCAGGTCGGTACACAACTTTTAGAAAGGACCGTTCGTCTCGACGTGCAGGAGGGGTTCTAATTGCAGTGGACTCTTACTTCACGTCAGAACACTTCACAGTCCAAGTTCAACAGGAACTGGAATTCCTGTGTGTAAAACTGATTCTTCCCGCTTTCGCTATATTCATTACTTGCTCGTATATCCCACCTTCTTCGGATATTTCAATTTATGAGCAGCACTTGTCCGCTTTAACCGCTGTTGCTTCCTCGCTATCTGATAAAGATCGTATGATAGTTCTTGGTGACTTCAACTTGCCAGGAACTGTTTGGTCTTCGGTAAACGAGTCTAGTATCCTAGTGCCCATGTCACGACATGACTTTGTTGACGGCTTGCTTGACCTGTCCCTGTCTCAAGTCAATCATGTGAAAAATTCCTTGGGTCGATTGCTTGATCTATGCTTTGTATCGGATCCGACCATAGTGTTGTTAACCCGAGCCCTTCCGCTCACTATACCTGAAGACGCCTACCACCCTACTTTCGAGGTGTCGCTAGACATAGGACCAACTGTATTGGATCGGTCGAGTAGACTACCTGAACGTGTCCGCTGCTTTCGTAAAGCCGAGTTTGCGAAGCTTAATAACCTAATTAGGGATTTTGATTGGTCCGCTTTGTACTTGTGCACTGATGTCACAAAAGCCACAAACATTTTTTACAATGCTCTTGGCACATTTTTTGATTCTTGTGTCCCGCTTTCTTGTCCGATTAGATCTGGAAAACCCCCTTGGTTTACCAAAGAGTTATCCAGTCTAAAAAACTTAAAATCAAGACTTTATAAAAAATTTCAAGAAGTGGGTTCTCCTACTTCTCACTCTCGTTATGTAATAGCTCGGTCAAACTTTTCAGTTCTTAATGCTCAATGCTATAAGAACTACCTATCTCGTTGCAGGATACGTTTTTCTCAGGACCCTAAACAGTTTTACTGCTTCGTAAACAGTAAGCGTAGAACGTCCGCACACCCATCCTCGCTATCATTTTGTAATACGTCGGCAAATAATGATCAGGCAATTGCCGATCTTTTTGCCCAGTTTTTCCAAACCACCTATTCTGAGGAACGCTACTCTGGTCAACCGTACCCATACGGATTACCGAGGTCGAACGGCATTTTCAGTCCCTTGTTAAATGAATATTCCCTACTTCAAGATCTTCGACTAGTTAAGCCGGTGTTTTCACCGGGTCCAGACGGGGTTCCAGGTTGTGTACTCAGGTACTGCGCCGAGGCTCTGTGTGGACCATTGCTTAAACTATTCACCCTGTCCATTGATTCCTTTTGCTTCCCCCCAATCTGGAAGGAATCGTTTATAATTCCTCTCCATAAAAAAGGTAGCAAGTCTGATGCAAAAAATTATAGAGGTATAGCAAAGTTATTCGCTATTCCCAAATTGTTTGAGAAGGTTTTAACTCCGCACTTGCAACAACTCTGCAAGTCACTTATATCTCCAACTCAGCATGGATTTATAAGGCGGCGATCAACCACCACGAACTTGTTAGAGTTTACCTCTTTCATTATTAAAGGCTTTCAAGGTAACTTACAGACGGATCTTATTTACACCGACTTTAGTAAAGCATTCGACTCTGTAAACCATTCCCTTTTAGCACATAAACTTGACCTTTTAGGGTTTCCGCCCAACCTCCTGAGATGGATTTCTAGCTATCTTTGTTCTAGGTCTCAAAGAGTCCTCTTCAAAAACTCCCTCTCTTTACCAGTAAAGGTTTCTTCGGGAGTACCACAGGGCAGCCATCTAGGCCCCTTACTCTTCACACTCTTTATTAATGACTGGCCTTCAGTAATAACATACTCTCGAGTACTTATGTATGCGGATGATGTTAAACTCTGTGTCCAGTACAAGGACATTTCATTTCATTCTCGCTTGCAATCCGATCTCAATAGCTTTCAGTCATGGTGTTGGGGGTTCTCTTGAGAGAATTACCCTGGTGGATGATCTGGGTGTTATGTTAGATCCCAAGTTAAAGTTTTCCGAACACATTTCTACCATGGTAAATAAGGCCATGGGCGTGCTTGGGTTTATAAAGAGGTGGTCAAAGGAATTTGACGACCCCTATATAACAAAGACTCTCTATACCTCGCTTGTTCGTCCGATTTTAGAATACGGCTCCTGTGTATGGTGCCCTCAGTACAAAGTACACCAGGACCGTATAGAATCAGTACAGAAAAACTTTTTACTCTTTGCTCTGCGGGGCCTTAACTGGGATGCGGGTGTAAGACTCCCATCTTACTCTAGTAGACTATTATTAGTAAACCTCCCATCCTTAGTTAACCGTAGAAAAATGCTTGGTGTGATATTTATGCACAACTTGATCAGGGGTGACATAGACAGCCCTGATCTGTTGAGCCGCATAAACTTCACGATTCCTATTAGACTGACTAGAAACTTTATACCGTTGTTCCTTCCACTTTGTAGATCGAATTATTCCTTGCATGAACCGTTTAGGGTCTTATGTTCGGATTATAATTCCCTCTACCATATTATATCCTCCACTAATTCTCTTCCTCTTATTAAATTACTAATCCTTACACACCTTTCCAGTAATTAGTAATTGTAGTGGTATTTGTATTTTGTATTTTATTGCATGCTTAATTTCTTAATAAGTTTAGTGCTAATTTTCCTCGAATGTTAGTCTAATATCTATCTTTCTTGCATGCTCGCGTTTGGTTCGGCTACGCACCGCGCGTCATGCGGCAGCGCCCCTCGGTCGGTTGGGCGGGAGGAGGGCTGCGTTTTGCCTGGGATCCGCGCGTAACAGCCTTCTGCTGGTGTCACACGGGCCACTTGACGGTGCAGTAATTGCATCGCCTCTTGATAGATGCAGTCATTGCATGTCAACGTCCAAATAAAAAAAAAAAAAAAAAAAAATATATATATAGTGACATATCCATAATTCCCCAAATCCCATACACATTATGTTTATGTACAATTCATCCACCCCATCCACACAAGTAACAGGACCCCACTCAAGAATCAATAACTGTTTCTTCCCATACTCCAAGCTAGGGCCCCCCATAATATAAACAATGGACCCCACATTCCTAGCTCCGTCATGTAATGCAACACCGATCGCCAGCAGTGGATACCTTTCATCAAAGCCGACGCATCCCCAAATATCGATCCAGGCACGTACGCCACCGACACGAAGATGCAGCCGAGGAAAGCAACGCCTGAAGCCAGAGTCGGGAGTTCCAAAAGAAGGGCTCATGGAAACTAGCCAGCAGCAGAGAGATCAGTTCCGTTTGAGACAAGCAGACCCAAAGTCAAGTCGGGGAATTCATTTAAATCTTGTGACATAAAGATATTTAAGTTTGTAAAATAAAAGTCTTTTTTAAAAACTTAAAATCGAGTTGCGGATATTTAACTGGCGCAGTCGGTAGGATTTCGTTTAAAATTAACACCTATATTTCGGTAATGGTCAGCTTGTGTAATTTCTAATTACTGTGATCACGTAATCCCGGAATCGTTAATAAAATTGTGAAATCCGCCAAAGAACCTATGTGTTACGAGCACATACGATTTGCAAAACTAAAATTAATTGAACTGAAGTAAGCGGAGATAGTGATCCACCAAGAACAGTGAAACACTAAATACAAAATCAAAAAACTTACAAGTGAACCAAAATAAAGTTCAAAACTACTGAAAACAAAACAAAACCCAATCAACACCAACAACATGGCGTTACCATCACTATCATTGAGCGCAATCCACTTGAACCAGGCACTGCTGTCGATCCGACAAATACCGGCCTATGACGGTTCATCTGGACAGCTAAGCTCATTTATCAAACGAATCGAATATGTATGCGGATTATATCCAACTGAAGATCTTCGCCACCAAAGGATCCTATTTGGAGCGACCGAGATCCAACTGTCAGGAGAGGCACAACGCATATCACAAATGATACAACCCAACACGTGGCTCGAACTGAAGACGGCGCTGATCAACGAGTTCAAAAATCACACACCATATGAAGAACTCTTACGACAACTATACACCACCAGATTCAACGGCAGTCTTCGTAAGTTTATAGAAGAATTAGAGATAAAAGCATTATTAATAAACAATAAGCTAAACTTAGAAAACATACCAGAAAATAATGTCATTTATAAAAACGCTTTGAACAACACAATTAAAGATGTCATTACTCGAAAACATCCTGACAGAATGTTCATGACCTTAGCAAGAAAAGATATTACCACATTGTCTAATCTTAAGAAGGCAGCACAAGAAGAAGGATTGTACGAAGCTAGTACAACAGATTCAGGTAAAAATAAAGATCAATCGAAATCGTCTCAATCAAATCGAAAGAATGTTGGAAACTATTATCCAAATTATAATACTACTAACTATCACAATGGCCGTCAGCCATCGGGTGCTACAGGGGGACAAACGGATGACGGGTCGGCTCGCACAACTGTGAACTCGGAACTGAGGCGCAGCCGCTCCGGTTAGTAATACCCGGTGCGGTCTGCGTCTCACACCCCCCCTAGGACACAGAGGGTTGCGAGCGAACCGTCACCCGCCGTAACTGTGCACACCGGTGGAAGTGCGACTATACTCTCCCCGTGAGGGCGGCTGGAAACAGGTCCTAGCACGGTCATGTCTCTGCTAGGATGCTGGCGAATGGTAGTCGGGCGGAGAGAAGAAAACTCTCAGTGAAATTACCCCAATCCAAGGTGACACTGTTATGTGCCGAGGGATGCATGGCCGGGGGGGTGCCCGGTCGCTAATATGCGGACTCTGGATACCTGCTGACCTCCAGTTTAAATCAGGCTTCCCGGGGCAAGCGGGCTATGCCTCGGGTGACCAACCCCTTCCCGCCTACTCGTGGGAACAAAAATGCCAAACAAATCATATATAACAAATAAAAACACCGCAAAGGAGCTCGGTACTCCTCTTAAAGTACCGGAGGGCCAATCCCTCTGCACCAGCGCCTGGGAAACCGGGTCCAAAGAAGACGGGGAAGGAGACTGAGTCGGTCCACCGTCTTCAGGCAGCAGCCGCAGCGAGGGGGGGCCCGAAAAGCCAATCGGGTCCTTCCAAGTCGGGTGGCTCCAAGGGCGAAGCGGATACCGGGGTGGCTGCCAAGCAGAGCGTAATCGCGGCTGGTAAGCGCACCGGGACCGAAGAACCCTTGGGACCCCCGGCGGGCAGCGTCTCTGCACCACGGGGAGGAAAGCCGTCGTACCAGGACAGGAGACGAGCGGCCTTCATCCTGTCCAACGAAGACCCGAATTTCAAGGCGTCAGCCGAAGGAAAGGAGCAGAGGCTGTGGGCCTGCTCAATCCTTTCTCTGTTCCAGCCAGCCAAAGCCGGAAAGGGCGCAGCCAAGGCCCCCAACAAGCGGCAACGCTCAGCGGAGGACCCCGCAAATCAGCCAGGTCAAGCCCAGCAAGCCAAGCGGGTGAAGACCCACCTCACGAACCGGTCGTTCGCTGAGGTGGCGAGGGGCAAGACCCTGATCGGTGTCCTGGACAGGGGCGCCGAGGACGGCCATGTCCCTCGCGATAAGTGGCACCTGGTGGAGAACGAGCTCCAGGACCGGTTCCTACTGGAACTGGAGGAGAACGGCGGACCACCGCCAAAGTGTGAGGACGCAGGGTGGCATCAAGGCAAGGTGAAAGCCATCGCCTGCCAAGACGCTCGCTCTGCGGCCCTCTACATGAAGGCGGTGGCGGCCCTAAAAGAGGTCTATCCAGGGGCGAAACTGGAGGCCGTGAAGTGGGAAGATGTCCCTAGTCGCCCGAGAGCCAGAGCGTCTCGGCTAAGCCTGCAGAGGAGATCTGAGAAGATCCTCAGGTTACTGCAGGTCTGCAACCCCCACCTTCCTACAGCCGATTGGAAGGTGGCAAAGGTGGAGGATATCCAAGGGCAGAGGCGCCAAGCCAATCCCTCTGCACCAGCGCCTGGGAAACCGGGTCCAAAGAAGACGGGGAAGGAGACTGAGTCGGGCCACCGTCTTCAGGCAGCAGCCGCAGCGAGGGGGGGCCCGAAAAGCCAATCGGGTCCTTCCAAGTCGGGTGGCTCCAAGGGCGAAGCGCTTATATATATATATCGGAAATCCGTTCTCTTTCGTAGTGATCAGACGTGTTTTTGTTTTGCGCTCCGTATTTTTCCTTTTGTTTCGAATAAACAGCCGGAGTTTTCCTAACTAAATTCTAAATATACTTTCTAACCAGACAACAATCTGGAAACCTATTCATTTACGCGAGTGCATGCCTTTTGATTTGTGTTAAAATATTATTTAACTTTTTATTTTTCGGCGTCGGCTTGTGTTGTGTTGTGTTGTTGCAGTGAGTGAGTATTGCATTGCAGTCTGCTCTCGTCTGGTAGCTTTTGTTGTCTTATCACTCTCTCGCTATCACCTCAACCTCAATAACTGTTCTTTCTCTCTCGCTCTTTCAACTTTCTGAGCAATAGCGCTCTCTGTCTAGTAGCTCTCGCTATAACCGCTCTCCACTCTGCTCTCTTTTTTTTCTTACCAATTCCGCTTTGAGCGTTGTCTGGCACATTGGTCTGATACCAATTTGTTTTGGAAATTTTTAATTTTTTTGATTTTAATTTTTCTTTGCAAATTTTCTTAAGAAAATATTTGAATAATAAAAATAAAATGGAATTCGCTGTGGTCTGCGCCAAAAAAACCTGCAAGAAGCAGATCACTCACGATCAGCCAAATGTCCCCTGCTGGCTCTGCGACAGCGTAGTCCACGCAAAATGCGCGGGATTTTCTGGCCTCGTGAGCGATGCCATAGCCAAACGTAATGGCTTGCATTACAGTTGCGAGGCATGCCGTGCGGTGGAGAAAGACATGGTGGCTTTCATGAGGCAGACGCGGAGTGGCTTTAAGGAGCTGACCGTTGGTTTCAAAAACCAATACGATCGGCTCCTAGCCATGGAGGCTCAGTTTAGCGGTTTAAAACTGCTGAATGAGTCTCCGAGGCGCAAAAAGGTCACTCCGCGGGACCTGCAAGTGCCAACCGTCACTCAGCCGTGCGCCGCCGAAAAATTGACTCCGACCACTCCAAGTGTGCAGCAGTTGATCTCGTTTGCCACTCCAAAGGCAACGAAAGCTGCTGGCGATGCAGATTCGGTAGCCGAATTCATCGCCTCGGAGAATGTGCAGCTAAGTACGTCTGCTGCGTCCGTGTCCGTGGTGTCCGCAAGTTCACTAGTTGGTCCGTCTATCCCGATCCCACCAGTAAATAGACGTTCCGGACCTCCGGATATTGCCACCACAGGTACTAGACCTGCGGTGACTAAACCACTGGTGGGAGTCCCACCAAAACGACAAGTTTTTGTTTCACGGCTGGCCCCTGACCTCACATCTAATGATGTAACTGCTTTCATTCAAAGCAAAATAAAAGCCGTGGGTTTAAAGGTGGAGAAATTTAACTTCTCTTATGCCAGGGAGATAGCGTCGTTTAAGATAAGCATCTCCCCAACTCAATTTGACACCATTTGCTCCACCAAATTTTGGCCGGAGCATTTGGTGGTGAAAGAGTTTAAGGCTAAGAAGAAGAATAGGCCCCCCATATCGCTTCCAAATCTTTCCAGCGTGCCACCCTCAACCTCAACTTCCCGTCTTGCTCCAACCTTTCCAAAAAACTAACTTCTCTTTTAGTAACCTATCAGAATGTAAGAGGCTTGCGTAGTAAGCTCAGCATTCTTTTCCGGGATAGTGTTGCATTTGCTTTCCACGTTATTGTGTTTACTGAAACCTGGTTAAAGCCGGACATTCTTAGTTCCGAGGTTTTGGCAGGTCGGTACACAACTTTTAGAAAGGACCGTTCGTCTCGACGTGCAGGAGGGGTTCTAATTGCAGTGGACTCTTACTTCACGTCAGAACACTTCACAGTCCAAGTTCAACAGGAACTGGAATTCCTGTGTGTAAAACTGATTCTTCCCGCTTTCGCTATATTCATTACTTGCTCGTATATCCCACCTTCTTCGGATATTTCAATTTATGAGCAGCACTTGTCCGCTTTAACCGCTGTTGCTTCCTCGCTATCTGATAAAGATCGTATGATAGTTCTTGGTGACTTCAACTTGCCAGGAACTGTTTGGTCTTCGGTAAACGAGTCTAGTATCCTAGTGCCCATGTCACGACATGACTTTGTTGACGGCTTGCTTGACCTGTCCCTGTCTCAAGTCAATCATGTGAAAAATTCCTTGGGTCGATTGCTTGATCTATGCTTTGTATCGGATCCGACCATAGTGTTGTTAACCCGAGCCCTTCCGCTCACTATACCACCCTACTTTCGAGGTGTCGCTAGACATAGGACCAACTGTATTGGATCGGTCGAGTAGACTACCTGAACGTGTCCGCTGCTTTCGTAAAGCCGAGTTTGCGAAGCTTAATAACCTAATTAGGGATTTTGATTGGTCCGCTTTGTACTTGTGCACTGATGTCACAAAAGCCACAAACATTTTTTACAATGCTCTTGGCACATTTTTTGATTCTTGTGTCCCGCTTTCTTGTCCGATTAGATCTGGAAAACCCCCTTGGTTTACCAAAGAGTTATCCAGTCTAAAAAACTTAAAATCAAGACTTTATAAAAAATTTCAAGAAGTGGGTTCTCCTACTTCTCACTCTCGTTATGTAATAGCTCGGTCAAACTTTTCAGTTCTTAATGCTCAATGCTATAAGAACTACCTATCTCGTTGCAGGATACGTTTTTCTCAGGACCCTAAACAGTTTTACTGCTTCGTAAACAGTAAGCGTAGAACGTCCGCACACCCATCCTCGCTATCATTTTGTAATACGTCGGCAAATAATGATCAGGCAATTGCCGATCTTTTTGCCCAGTTTTTCCAAACCACCTATTCTGAGGAACGCTACTCTGGTCAACCGTACCCATACGGATTACCGAGGTCGAACGGCATTTTCAGTCCCTTGTTAAATGAATATTCCCTACTTCAAGATCTTCGACTAGTTAAGCCGGTGTTTTCACCGGGTCCAGACGGGGTTCCAGGTTGTGTACTCAGGTACTGCGCCGAGGCTCTGTGTGGACCATTGCTTAAACTATTCACCCTGTCCATTGATTCCTTTTGCTTCCCCCCAATCTGGAAGGAATCGTTTATAATTCCTCTCCATAAAAAAGGTAGCAAGTCTGATGCAAAAAATTATAGAGGTATAGCAAAGTTATTCGCTATTCCCAAATTGTTTGAGAAGGTTTTAACTCCGCACTTGCAACAACTCTGCAAGTCACTTATATCTCCAACTCAGCATGGATTTATAAGGCGGCGATCAACCACCACGAACTTGTTAGAGTTTACCTCTTTCATTATTAAAGGCTTTCAAGGTAACTTACAGACGGATGTTATTTACACCGACTTTAGTAAAGCATTCGACTCTGTAAACCATTCCCTTTTAGCACATAAACTTGACCTTTTAGGGTTTCCGCCCAACCTCCTGAGATGGATTTCTAGCTATCTTTGTTCTAGGTCTCAAAGAGTCCTCTTCAAAAACTCCCTCTCTTTACCAGTAAAGGTTTCTTCGGGAGTACCACAGGGCAGCCATCTAGGCCCCTTACTCTTCACACTCTTTATTAATGACTGGCCTTCAGTAATAACATACTCTCGAGTACTTATGTATGCGGATGATGTTAAACTCTGTGTCCAGTACAAGGACATTTCATTTCATTCTCGCTTGCAATCCGATCTCAATAGCTTTCAGTCATGGTGTTGGGGGTTCTCTTGAGAGAATTACCCTGGTGGATGATCTGGGTGTTATGTTAGATCCCAAGTTAAAGTTTTCCGAACACATTTCTACCATGGTAAATAAGGCCATGGGCGTGCTTGGGTTTATAAAGAGGTGGTCAAAGGAATTTGACGACCCCTATATAACAAAGACTCTCTATACCTCGCTTGTTCGTCCGATTTTAGAATACGGCTCCTGTGTATGGTGCCCTCAGTACAAAGTACACCAGGACCGTATAGAATCAGTACAGAAAAACTTTTTACTCTTTGCTCTGCGGGGCCTTAACTGGGATGCGGGTGTAAGACTCCCATCTTACTCTAGTAGACTATTATTAGTAAACCTCCCATCCTTAGTTAACCGTAGAAAAATGCTTGGTGTGATATTTATGCACAACTTGATCAGGGGTGACATAGACAGCCCTGATCTGTTGAGCCGCATAAACTTCACGATTCCTATTAGACTGACTAGAAACTTTATACCGTTGTTCCTTCCACTTTGTAGATCGAATTATTCCTTGCATGAACCGTTTAGGGTCTTATGTTCGGATTATAATTCCCTCTACCATATTATATCCTCCACTAATTCTCTTCCTCTTATTAAATTACTAATCCTTACACACCTTTCCAGTAATTAGTAATTGTAGTGGTATTTGTATTTTGTATTTTATTGCATGCTTAATTTCTTAATAAGTTTAGTGCTAATTTTCCTCGAATGTTAGTCTAATATCTATCTTTCTTGCATGCTCGCGTTTGGTTCGGCTACGCACCGCGCGTCATGCGGCAGCGCCCCTCGGTCGGTTGGGCGGGAGGAGGGCTGCGTTTTGCCTGGGATCCGCGCGTAACAGCCTTCTGCTGGTGTCACACGGGCCACTTGACGGTGCAGTAATTGCATCGCCTCTTGATAGATGCAGTCATTGCATGTCAACGTCCAAATAAAAAAAAAAAAAAAAAAAATATATATATAGTGACATATCCATAATTCCCCAAATCCCATACACATTATGTTTATGTACAATTCATCCACCCCATCCACACAAGTAACAGGACCCCACTCAAGAATCAATAACTGTTTCTTCCCATACTCCAAGCTAGGGCCCCCCATAATATAAACAATGGACCCCACATTCCTAGCTCCGTCATGTAATGCAACACCGATCGCCAGCAGTGGATACCTTTCATCAAAGCCGACGCATCCCCAAATATCGATCCAGGCACGTACGCCACCGACACGAAGATGCAGCCGAGGAAAGCAACGCCTGAAGCCAGAGTCGGGAGTTCCAAAAGAAGGGCTCATGGAAACTAGCCAGCAGCAGAGAGATCAGTTCCGTTTGAGACAAGCAGACCCAAAGTCAAGTCGGGGAATTCATTTAAATCTTGTGACATAAAGATATTTAAGTTTGTAAAATAAAAGTCTTTTTTAAAAACTTAAAATCGAGTTGCGGATATTTAACTGGCGCAGTCGGTAGGATTTCGTTTAAAATTAACACCTATATTTCGGTAATGGTCAGCTTGTGTAATTTCTAATTACTGTGATCACGTAATCCCGGAATCGTTAATAAAATTGTGAAATCCGCCAAAGAACCTATGTGTTACGAGCACATACGATTTGCAAAACTAAAATTAATTGAACTGAAGTAAGCGGAGATAGTGATCCACCAAGAACAGTGAAACACTAAATACAAAATCAAAAAACTTACAAGTGAACCAAAATAAAGTTCAAAACTACTGAAAACAAAACAAAACCCAATCAACACCAACAACATGGCGTTACCATCACTATCATTGAGCGCAATCCACTTGAACCAGGCACTGCTGTCGATCCGACAAATACCGGCCTATGACGGTTCATCTGGACAGCTAAGCTCATTTATCAAACGAATCGAATATGTATGCGGATTATATCCAACTGAAGATCTTCGCCACCAAAGGATCCTATTTGGAGCGACCGAGATCCAACTGTCAGGAGAGGCACAACGCATATCACAAATGATACAACCCAACACGTGGCTCGAACTGAAGACGGCGCTGATCAACGAGTTCAAAAATCACACACCATATGAAGAACTCTTACGACAACTATACACCACCAGATTCAACGGCAGTCTTCGTAAGTTTATAGAAGAATTAGAGATAAAAGCATTATTAATAAACAATAAGCTAAACTTAGAAAACATACCAGAAAATAATGTCATTTATAAAAACGCTTTGAACAACACAATTAAAGATGTCATTACTCGAAAACATCCTGACAGAATGTTCATGACCTTAGCAAGAAAAGATATTACCACATTGTCTAATCTTAAGAAGGCAGCACAAGAAAAAGGATTGTACGAAGCTAGTACAACAGATTCAGGTAAAAATAAAGATCAATCGAAATCGTCTCAATCAAATCGAAAGAATGTTGGAAACTATTATCCAAATTATAATACTACTAACTATCACAATGGCCGTCAGCCATCGGGTGCTACAGGGGGACAAACGGATGACGGGTCGGCTCGCACAACTGTGAACTCGGAACTGAGGCGCAGCCGCTCCGGTTAGTAATACCCGGTGCGGTCTGCGTCTCACACCCCCCCTAGGACACAGAGGGTTGCGAGCGAACCGTCACCCGCCGTAACTGTGCACACCGGTGGAAGTGCGACTATACTCTCCCCGTGAGGGCGGCTGGAAACAGGTCCTAGCACGGTCATGTCTCTGCTAGGATGCTGGCGAATGGTAGTCGGGCGGAGAGAAGAAAACTCTCAGTGAAATTACCCCAATCCAAGGTGACACTGTTATGTGCCGAGGGATGCATGGCCGGGGGGGTGCCCGGTCGCTAATATGCGGACTCTGGATACCTGCTGACCTCCAGTTTAAATCAGGCTTCCCGGGGCAAGCGGGCTATGCCTCGGGTGACCAACCCCTTCCCGCCTACTCGTGGGAACAAAAATGCCAAACAAATCATATATAACAAATAAAAACACCGCAAAGGAGCTCGGTACTCCTCTTAAAGTACCGGAGGGCCAATCCCTCTGCACCAGCGCCTGGGAAACCGGGTCCAAAGAAGACGGGGAAGGAGACTGAGTCGGTCCACCGTCTTCAGGCAGCAGCCGCAGCGAGGGGGGGCCCGAAAAGCCAATCGGGTCCTTCCAAGTCGGGTGGCTCCAAGGGCGAAGCGGATACCGGGGTGGCTGCCAAGCAGAGCGTAATCGCGGCTGGTAAGCGCACCGGGACCGAAGAACCCTTGGGACCCCCGGCGGGCAGCGTCTCTGCACCACGGGGAGGAAAGCCGTCGTACCAGGACAGGAGACGAGCGGCCTTCATCCTGTCCAACGAAGACCCGAATTTCAAGGCGTCAGCCAAAGGAAAGGAGCAGAGGCTGTGGGCCTGCTCAATCCTTTCTCTGTTCCAGCCAGCCAAAGCCGGAAAGGGCGCAGCCAAGGCCCCCAACAAGCGGCAACGCTCAGCGGAGGACCCCGCAAATCAGCCAGGTCAAGCCCAGCAAGCCAAGCGGGTGAAGACCCACCTCACGAACCGGTCGTTCGCTGAGGTGGCGAGGGGCAAGACCCTGATCGGTGTCCTGGACAGGGGCGCCGAGGACGGCCATGTCCCTCGCGATAAGTGGCACCTGGTGGAGAACGAGCTCCAGGACCGGTTCCTACTGGAACTGGAGGAGAACGGCGGACCACCGCCAAAGTGTGAGGACGCAGGGTGGCATCAAGGCAAGGTGAAAGCCATCGCCTGCCAAGACGCTCGCTCTGCGGCCCTCTACATGAAGGCGGTGGCGGCCCTAAAAGAGGTCTATCCAGGGGCGAAACTGGAGGCCGTGAAGTGGGAAGATGTCCCTAGTCGCCCGAGAGCCAGAGCGTCTCGGCTAAGCCTGCAGAGGAGATCTGAGAAGATCCTCAGGTTACTGCAGGTCTGCAACCCCCACCTTCCTACAGCCGATTGGAAGGTGGCAAAGGTGGAGGATATCCAAGGGCAGAGGCGCCAGATTATCCTCGTCCTAAATGAGGAATCAATAGATCTCCTCGCAAAGTCGGACGGTGTAGTGGATTATGGCTATAAGAAGGTCACCATATCCACGTACAAGTCCGATCGCAAGGGCAGGCAAGCGGAGGTTGAGCCAGACCCGGAGCTGCCGTAGATCCCGAAAGAGGGGGCCTCGTGCGAGGAAGATAACCCGGCGTCGGATGCGGCGTCCATGATGTCGGACGACATCTTGGACGACTACGCGTTCGACGAGAGCGACCTAGCCAGAGGTCTCAGCCATATCGTTGTCGGGGAGGAGCCGGAGTCCCCTGACAGCGATCTAGAAGTAACAATGGTGGAGGCGATCCTCAGGAATGTCGTTGACGCTCCTGCAGATAAACCTCCACCATTGTAAGGCAGCATGCGCTGCTCTACTGCTCCACCTGGCCAAGGGTGGAGCCGACATAGTACTCATTCAGGAGCCCTGGATCCTCGGAAACAGGGTCTCCGGTCTGAGGACTTCTGACTACAAGCTATATGTAGCTGAAACCGCAGGTAAAACTCGTACCTGCATTCTTGCAAAAAGAGAGTTGCACTTATTTTTTCTCCCAAATTTCAGCAATGAAAACCACACCGCAGTGAGCCTCGAAGGCCAGGAGCGCTCACTGAGGATCTGCTCCGCATACATGGGGCATGAACAACCAGACCCCCCTCCACACGCGCCTCTCCGGGCTGTAATCGCAGACTGCTCGGCCAAGGACATCGGCCTAATTGTGGGGTGTGATGCCAATGCACATCACTGTCAGTGGGGAAACACTGACACAAACGAAAGGGGTGAGTACCTTTTCAGTTACTTCCTGACCACACAGATGGTCTTATTAAACCGGGGTAGTGATCCCACCTTTATCATTAAAAACCGCAAGGAGGTCCTGGACCTCACGCTTGCCTCTCATGAGATACAGCGTAACATTGTATCCTGGAGGGTCCTGGAAGAGCACTCCTTCTCGGACCACAGGTACGTGGAAACTGTCTTCTCCTTCTCAGTGCCGAAGCCAGTCCGATTCCGGAACATCAGGCGGACAAACTGGACTCGGTATTCTGACTACCTCTGTCGTGTTCTCCCTGAGCCCCCATCTGAGGAGGAGTTCTCCACGGAGGCCACGACTCGTCTTCTTAAGATCTTTACCGACGCCTGCAATAAGGCGCTCGACAAAGCATGCCCCTCTGGCAAGAACAGAGGCCGGAAGAAACCTGAATGGTGGAATCCGAAACTGGGTGAACTCCGGAAAGCCTCCCGGAGACTCTTCAATAAAGCTAAGGCTGAAAACGTTGAGCAAAACTGGGCCGAGTACAAAGCCAGTCTGTCAACCTACAACAAAGAACTTAGAAAAGCAAAACGCGCCTCCTGGCGTAAGTTCTGCAGCGAAATCGAGAGTAACTCAGAAGCCTCACGCTTGCGCAGAGTTCTCTCGAAGACAACACCCACCCTGGGCTACTTGAAGAACACCGACCAGTCGTGGACTACGTCCAGCGAGGAGTCGCTAAATCTTCTCCTAAATACCCACTTCCCTGGCTGCGATGAAAACAGACCCAACTACCTCGCACCTCCTTCTGTCGCCTCAAATGCCATCCTGAGACTGCTAAGCCAGGAGAACATTTCCTGGGCGATCAGAAGTTTTAAACCCTACAAGTCCGCGGGGCCAGACGGCATTTTCCCTGCCCAACTGATTCACGCGGGACACAAAGCCATTAACTGGCTCAAAATAATTTACGAGGGAATCTTCTCCCACGGGTGCATTCCTGACACCTGGCTTCAGACCAAAGTCGTATTCATACCCAAGGCAGGCAAGCCCTCGCACACTGCCCCAAATGATTTCAGACCCATAAGTCTATCGTCTTTTCTTCTAAAGGCGATGGAGTGGCTCCTGGGGCTGCATCTAACGGCGTGCATTCCGTCCAGTCTGATCTCAGACTCCCAGCATGCCTATCGGAAGGGAAGATCCACCGAAACGGCCCTACACTCGATCACATCGATCATCGAAGCGTCCCTTAATTTTAAGGAGTACACCCTAGTAGCCTTCCTCGACATAGAAGGCGCCTTTAACAACATCCTTCCGACCGCCATCACGGGCGCACTGACGGATCTGGGCGTTGACTCCAGGACGGTGAGCCTGATCGATCAGATGCTACAATGCAGGACGGTTGAGGCATCACTGGGGACGTCAACGTGTACCAGATTTGTCAGCAGAGGCACACCGCAGGGCGGAGTCCTCTCGCCCCTCCTATGGAACGTGGCAGTGAACACACTGCTGCGGGAGATAGAGGGGGGTGGCTGCCGCGTGGTGGCGTACGCGGACGACGTTGCCATAGCATTCTCCGGAAAATTTCCGCAGACGTTGTGTGAGTGCATGACAAGTACTCTCACGAAAATGTCGAAATGGGCAGACAAATGCGGGTTAGGCGTCAACCCGTCTAAAACGGAACTGGTGCTTTTCACTAGGAAGTACAAAGTTCCGGCACTGATTCCCCCAAGACTATGTGGGAAACGCTAGTCTTCAGCAACAACGCCAAGTATCTTGGCCTAATCCTCGACAGAAAGCTCGATTGGAAATTGAGCATAGAGGATAGAGTAAAGAAGGCCACAGTGGCCCTCTATACTTGCAGGAAAGCCATCGGACTAAAATGCGGAATGACCCCATATATAGTTCGGTGGCTCTACACCGCCATCATACGACCAATCATGCTCTATGGAGTGGTGGTATGGTGGCCAGCCTTGGACAAAAGGACAGGCCTCAATAAACTCCGCAGAGTTCAACGCATGGCAGAGCTATGCATAACTGGCGGGCTACGCACTACTCCAGGGGAAGCCCTGGATACTGTGCTGGACCTCCTCCCGGTTGATCTCATGGGAAAGAAGGTGGCAACACTTTCCGCCCTCCGAATGAGAGAAGCCAGACTGTGGAAAGCATCCGCGGTTGGGCACTCGGGAATCCTGATGAGACTCCCGCAATTACCAGAGAGGACAGATTACTGTATCCCCAGTGATCACCTCTCGACGCCCTTCCAGGTATCAATCCCATCTAGGGAGGACTGGGAGATGGGCGAACCAGGACCTGCAAATGCGGTCCACTTCTACACTGATGGCTCAAAGCTAGACGGCCGCGTGGGAGGCGGAGTCTACTGCAGCGAGCTGAACATCAGTCATTGCTTCAGGCTCCCGGATCACTGTAGTGTGTTCCAAGCGGAGGTTGAAGCCATCAAGGAGGCCATTTCGATCGTCTCCAAACTACTCCTAGATACGCACTTAGTGTGCGTCTTCTCGGACAGCCAAGCAGCTATCAAAGTTCTAGGCTCAATATCGTCGAACTCAGCGACTGTAAATGACTGCCGCAGGTCTCTGCACGAGATCGCAGAGCAGTTAGATCTCTTCCTTATATGGGTCCCCGGCCACAGGGACATCGAGGGGAATGACGCCGCCGACGAGCTAGCCAGGCAGGGTACTACGATTCCTCTCCTATCGGAGAGGGAGCAAGTAGCGATGCCCTTGGCTACGTGCAGGCTCCTAACGCACGAATTGTTCGAGCAAAATGCCAATAGGAGATGGCAGCAAACCGTTTCCTGTAAAGTCTCAAGATTGATATGGCCATATCGATCGAAGAAGCGCTCAGCAGAGCTGTATAAACTCAGCAGAGCACAGTGCTCTGCAGTTACTAGAGCCATTACGGGACACTGGCAGATCGGCACTCACGCCTCTAGACTGTCAATCCCTCATAACGACTTCTGCAGGAGTTGTCGCGACGAGGAGGAGGAGGAATCGGTCCCCCACTTCTTCTGCCACTGCCCAGCCCTTGGAAATCGTTGTCTTCGTATTCTCGGGGCCGCTTTCCTCACGGACATTTCGGACCTGTCCGTAATCAAACCAGGGACCTTGTCCAAATACATCCAAGCCACCGGATGGGACTGCCCTTAACCTGCAGTAGTATGCTCTCACGGTTCGGGCAACGCGAAGGGGCACATGCCCATGCGGCAACACAACGGACCTGTTTATAGGTCCAAGTGAGCTTGGGGGCGGGAGGCTCTTATCCCCCCCCCCTCCCGGCTACCGCCTTAACCTAACCTAACCTAACTATCACAATCAAACTCAGAGTTCATCTGGAACAGGTCAGACTAATCGAACAAATCAAAATCAAAATTCCCAAAATCCTGGATTATACAATGAGTTCAAAAATTCCTTGAATCAAGGTAGGGCTCAGAATCCATTCAATCAGCAAATATCTCAAAACCAATCTAGTGGGAGTGGACCCAACCAACATACTAAAAGAGAGAGGGAGAGCCAGAGTGGCCAAACGAAGATGGACGTAAATTTTCATCAAGCCGCCTCGGAAGAAACCGAGGAGGACCCTATATAAACATTACCATTAATAAAAGAATATTAAGGTGTATCAATGACTCGGGATCATCGATCAACATCATGAAAGAAAATTATACAGATTCCGAGATAAAAGACGATAACCTTACGGTCCATACCATCAATGGACCTGTCCGTTTAACTAAAAGTATAATGAGGAATGCGAACAAAACATGTCCGTCCGAACAAAAGTTCTACATACATAACTTTTCCGAAAATTATGATATTTTATTAGGAAGAGAATACTTGATGGCAAGTAAAGCCGTCATCGATTACAGAAATGACACTGTAACACTAGGTGCTAGGTCGTACCCAATCATTCAGAGTGGAGAAGCTATTGAAGCCGGCAAGACCGCACAGAAGTGCACTGATCCCTCTACAAAAGAAGAGAAGGTCGCACCTAAGTGCCTTGACCCATCTCCAGAGGGAGATCAATACTTCGCTTCCGCTCTAGACAGTGAATTAAAGGAATGTAATCAATTTAGATTGGAACACTTAAACGACGAAGAGAGGAAAGAGTTAAAGAAGGTCTTATATGAGTTTAAGGATGTGCAGTACAGAGAAGGTGACCATTTGACTTTCACAAGTACAATCAAGCACGAGATCAAAACTCAACATGAAGACCCGGTCTACAGACGACCATACAAATATGCCCAGATACATGATCAGGAGGTAAACCAGCAAATCAAAGATATGATCAGGCAGGGAATAATTCGAAAGTCGAATTCTCCTTACTGCTCGCCCATATCTATGATTCCGAAGAAGATAGATGCTTCAGGAAAGCAAAAATATCGAATGGTAGTAGACTATAGAAATGAAATAACAGTTAAGGACAAATTCCCAACTCCAAGAATGGATGAAATCCTAGACAAACTAGGTAAATGTCAGTATTTTACGTCAATCGATTTAGCAAAAGGTTTCCATCAAATACCCATGGAACCTAGCTCAATCCCCAAAACTGCGTTCTCCACTAAGCATGGACATTACGAGTTCACTCGTATGCCCTTTGGGCTAACCACTGCCCCAGCTACCTTCCAAAGATGTATGAACAATCTGCTAGAAGAGTTAATCTTCAAAGATTGCTTTGTATACTTGGATGACATCATTATATTTTCCACTTCATTGGAAGAACACTTGTCACTAAGGAGAGTATTTGGAAAGTTGAGAGACGCCAACTTAAAGCTACAAATGGATAAATGTGAATTCATGAAAAAGGAAACTGAATTCCTAGGTCATGTAGTCACTACTGATGGAATAGTACCAAATCCAGGCAAAATCTCTGCCATTGTCAAATTTCCAATACCAGAAACGACTAAACAAATAAAGTAATTCTTAGGTCTGTGCGGGTTCTACAGGAAATTCATTCCAAATTTTGCAAACATAGCAAAACCCATGACACTCAAACTAAAGAAAGGAGCTGTCATAGACCCCAAGGAAGAAAAGTACGTCGAGGCATTTGAGAGACTAAAAGTACTCATCACCTCAGACCCTATCCTTGCGTTCCCAGACTTTGACAAAATGTTCACGGTAACAACCGACGCTAGTAACATAGCATTGGGAGCGGTTTTGTCACAAGAACACAAACCGATCTGCTACGCTAGCAGAACCCTAAATGAACATTAAATAAACTATTCAGCCATCGAAAAGGAATTATTAGCGATCGTATGGGCAACCAAGTATTTCCGTTCATACCTGTTCGGTAGAACATTCGAGATACAAAGCGATCATATACCCTTGATTTGGTTGAACAACCTCAAGGAGCCAAATATGAAATTACAAAGGTGGAAAATAAAACTGAATGAGTTTGATTTTAAAATAAAATATCTACCAGGCAAAGAAAATCATGTAGCTGATGCCTTATCAAGGGTAAAGATTAATGAAAATCTCCTTGGAGAAGCTTCCAATAGCGTTGGTGCAACTGTACATAGCGCACAGGAAGACAATCTAAATCACATTGCTATCACGGAAAGACCAATTAACTATTACAATCGGCAAATTGAGCTAATAAAAGGCAATGAAGATAAGGTAGAAACAATTCGTTATTTTCACAAGCTAATCATAAAGATCACGTACATATAAGGAAATGACTAACACCTTAGCGAAGGATATAATAAAGGAATATCTATGCACCAAAAAGAGCGCATTATATTTCCATAACGAAATAGATTTTCCTCCATTCCAAAAAGCCTATTTAGAAATCATTAATTCTAACAATATAACCAAAGCTATTAAAGCAAGCACGAAACTCCTAGATATTCAGAATTACGCTGAATTTAAAGAAACCATATTAAAGAATCATAAAGGCTTACTCCATTTAGGGATAGAGAAAACCGTCAATTGGTTTAGGGGAAAATACTATTACCCGGATTATCAAAAACTACTTGTAATATTGCCAAAACAGAGTAAAGAAATACGAAGTTGGCATTCGAAACTACACCGGAAATACTGAACATCAGAGAGAAATACGTCATGGATTTCTATATGGTTGGTAACCAACAGTTCCTATCATGTATTGACGTATACTCGAAGTTTGCCACTCTTGTAGAAGTAAAAAGTCGTGACTGGTTAGAAGCAAAAAGAGCCATCATGAAAGTTTTTAACGAGATGGGCAAACCAATTGAAATCAAAGCCGATAAAGATTCAGCTTTTATGTGCACAGCATTGCAAGCATGGCTGAATGCGGAAAACGTCAAAATAGAGATCACTTCCAGCAAAAATGGAATATCTGACGTAGAAAGATTTCATAAAACAGTAAATGAAAAATTAAGAATAATATCTAGCGAGGATAACCCAAAAGATAGATTCACGAAGCTTCAATTAATTCTTTATACTTAGAATCATAAAACCAAACATAATACCACAAATAGGACACCAGCTGATATATTCATTTATGCAGGCTCACCTGATTATGACACGCAACTAAATACAGTGAATAAAATCACTCAATTAAATAAAAACCGCATAGAGTATGAAGTAGATACCCGCTATAAACTATCACCTCTAGTTAAGTCTAAGGTAACAAATCCGTACCGTACTAGCTCAATTAAACGAGGAAGGGATAGAGTTACCTATAGCTTTTATGTCCGAGAAACTTTCCAAGGCGCAACGAAACTATTCGGTCACCGAACTCGAGTGCTTGGCAGGATTATAACGGACCATGCGTCCCTACAATGGCTTATGAGGCAAAAAGATTTGTCAGGTCGCTTGGCCCGCTGGGCTATAAAATTACAGGGATTTAATTTTCAAATATCACATCGGAAAGGGTCCGAAAACGTAGTGGCCGACGCGTTGTCACGCCAAGATGAACCCGAGTCGACCTTACTTCTACAGAGTTTAAATCGAAAGAATACATGGATCTAATAGAACACATAAGGCTTAATCAACTTAAGTTACCCGATTTAAAGGTTAACGATAATTTGGTGTATAAGAGAACCGAACCATCCTCAGGGGACGCGATAGCTGATAAACAAACTTGGAAGCTTTGGATTCCATCAGGCCTTACCAGCGATATAATTTCCAGGGCTCATGACCCCCCAGACGCTTCCCACAGTGGTATTGGGAAAACCGTTGAAAAAGTGAAAAGGTACTTGTTTTGGCCAAAAATGGTTACACAAATACGAGCCTATGTATAACAATGCGACGTTTGTCGCCAGACCACAAGTGCTAATGTCGTCTTAAGACCACCAATGGGTAAGCCAATGATTTCAGAAAGACCTTTTCAAAAGCTTTATCTGGATTTGTTGGGCCCGTATCCGCGTTCCAAGCAAGGGAATATTGGTATCTTAATAAGCGTGGATCACAACACCAAATTTAATTTCTTATGTCCGTTTAAGAAGTTTACCTCAAGTAAGGTGTGTGACTTCCTAGAAAATATGTTATTTAGTACTTTCGGGGTCCCTGAGACTATACTCACCGATAATGGTTCGCAGTTTGTCTCTGGGAATTTCAAGTCATTTCTTACCAGATTCGGGGTAACTCACCAGTACACTGCAATATACTCACCGCAAGCCAATGCCAGTGAACGGTTAAACCGATCCGTGTTAGCGGCTATAAGAGCGTACGTCGGCAAAGATCATACTAATTGGGACAACAAGTTACCTGAAATTAGTGCAGCGTTACGAGCCAATATCCATAGAAGCACAGGGTATTCGCCGTATTTTCTTGCATTTGGGCAGAATATGATTCTTAACGGAAAGGATTATGAACTACTCAGACGACTAAATCTCCTATCGGATGCCACCAGAGTCGAATATCCAGATGTAGTACAAGTATGTCGACAAGCCGCTCAGCAAAAGGTAGCGGAATCACACGAGCAGAATGCGAGGACATACAACTTACGTAGCCGGGTCCGTCAACTTAATGTTGGAGACGTCGTGTATGCCCAGAATTTTTGTCAGAGCAACGCTTTAAAAAAAGTTCAGCGCTAAGCTGGCGCCTGTGTTTATATCAGCCAAGGTTATTCGCCGAGTGGGGACAATGTATTACCAATTAGCTAGCGAAGATAAGAAAAACTTAGGAGTCTATCACTTAAAAGATATTCAGCTTAAACCTTAGTAAATGGCCTTCTTCAGTTTAAGTCTCATTGTAAGATCAATTACGTCTTCAACTGTGGTGTAGGGGCCGAATTTAGGGAAAGAGTACGGAGCATCACGGATAAGCACAGTTTTCTTTTGGTAATGCGTAAAAGTGCAGATACATAGTAACTCCGAAAGTGGATCGTAAGCTGCAAGCGTTCCGAAAAGCTTTCTAAAGAGAGTCGACGCGCAGCGCACGCACTTAAGCGAAAGACGTCACGTTTACCTTGACCCAAGAGAGTAGCGTAGCGTAGGGAGAGCATAGATTAAAAGCTTGACCAAAATTTCACTCAATTGGGCGAAAGATTATCCGATTATGCAGTTAAAGTTCCTAAGATCATCCGATTATGCAGTTAAAGTTTCCAAATATCATCCGATCTTCGAGCTTTTGGTTCGGTACCGCTTAGCTGAACCTGCAGAAGTTGGGCTGGAGTTATTGACTGAGAATCGATTGATTAAAGCGGACGTGCTTACTCGGGAATAAATAAATATATATATATATATATATAGTGACATATCCATAATTCCCCACATCCCATACACATTATGTTTATGTACAATTCATCCACCCCATCCACACAAGTAACAGGACCCCCCTCTAGAATCAATAACTGTTTCTTCCCATACTCCAAACTAGGGCCCCCCATCATATAAAGAATGGACCCCACATTCCTAGCTCCGTCATGTAATGCAACACCGATCGCCAGCAGTGGATGCCTTTCATCAAAGCCGACGCATCCCCAAATATCGATCCAGGCACGTACGCCACCGACACGAAGATGCAGCCGAGGAAAGCAACGCCCGAAGCCAGAGTCGGGAGTTCCAAGAGAAGGGCTCATGGAAACTAGCCAGCAGCAGAGAGATCAGTTCCGTTTGAGACAAGCAGACCCAAAGTCAAGTCGGGGAATTCATATAAATCTTGTGACATAAAGATATTTAAGTTTGTAAAATAAAAGTCTTTTTTAAAAACTTAAAATCGAGTTGCGGATATTTAACTGGCGCAGTCGGTAGGATTTCGTTTAAAATTAACACCTATATTTCGGTAATGGTCAGCTTGTGTAATTTCTAATTACTGTGATTACGTAATCCCGGAATCGTTAATAAAATTGTGAAATCCGCCAAAGAACCTATGTGTTACGAGCACATACGATTTGCAAAACTAAAATTAAGTGAACTGATGTAAGCGGAGATAGTGATCCACCAAGAACAGTGAAACACTAAATACAAAATCAAAAAACTTACAAGTGAACCAAAATAAAGTTCAAAACTACTAAAAACAAAACTAAACCCAATCAACACCAACAACATGGCGTTACCACCACTATCATTGAGCGAAATCCACTTGAACCAGGCACTGCTGTCGATCCGACAAATACCTGTCTATGACGGTTCATCTGGACAGCTAAGCTCATTTATCAAACGAATCGAATATGTATGCGGATTATATACAACTGAAGATCTTCGCCACCAAAGGATCCTATTTGGAGCGACCGAGATCCAACTGTCAGGAGAGGCACAACGCATATCACAAATGATACAACCCAACACGTGGCTCGAACTGAAGACGGCGCTGATCAACGAGTTCAAAAATCACACACCATATGAAGAACTCTTACGACAACTATACACCACCAGATTCAACGGCAGTCTTCGTAAGTTTATAGAAGAATTAGAGATAAAAGCATTATTAATAAACAATAAGCTAAACTTAGAAAACATACCAGAAAATAATGTCATTTATAAAAACGCTTTGAACAACACAATTAAAGATGTCATTACTCGAAAACTTCCTGACAGAATGTTCATGACCTTAGCAAGAAAAGATATTACCACATTGTCTAATCTTAAGAAGGCAGCACAAGAAGAAGGATTGTACGAAGCTAGTACAACAGATTCAGGTACAAATAAAGATCAATCGAAATCGTCTCAATCAAATCGAAAGAATGTTGGAAACTATTATCCAAATTATAATACTACTAACTATCACAATCAAACTCAGAGTTCATCTGGAACAGGTCAGACTAATCGAACAAATCAAAATCAAAATTCCCAAAATCCTGGATTATACAATGAGTTCAAAAATTCCTTGAATCAAGGTAGGGCTCAGAATCCATTCAATCAGCAAATATCTCAAAACCAATCTAGTGGGAGTGGACCCAACCAACCTACTAAAAGAGAGAGGGAGAGCCAGAGTGGCCAAACGAAGATGGACGTAAATTTTCATCAAGCCGCCTCGGAAGAAACCGAGGAGGACCCTATATAAACATTACCATTAATAAAAGAATATTAAGATGTATCGCTGACTCGGGATCATCGATCAACATCATGAAAGAAAATTATACAGATTCCGAGATAAAAGACGATAACCTTACGGTCCATACCATCAATGGACCTGTCCGTTTAACTAAAAGTATAATGAGGAATGCGAACAAAACATGTCCGTCCGAACAAAAGTTCTACATACATAACTTTTACGAAAATTATGATATTTTATTAGGAATAGAATACTTGATGGCAAGTAAAGCCGTCATCGATTACAGAAATGACAATGTAACACTAGGTGCTAGGTCGTACCCAATCATTCAGAGTGGAGAAGCTATTGAAGCCGGCAAGACCGCACAGAAGTGCACTGATCCCTCTACAAAAGAAGAGAAGGTCGCACCTAAGTGCCTCGACCCATCTCCAGAGGGAGATCAATACTTCGCTTCCGCTCTAGACAGTGAATTAAGGGAATGTAATCAATTAAGATTGGAACACTTAAACGACGAAGAGAGGGAAGAGTTAAAGAAGGTCTTATATGAGTTTAAGGATGTGCAGTACAGAGAAGGTGACAATTTGACTTTCACAAGTACAATCAAGCACGAGATCAAAACTCAACATGAAGACCCGGTCTACAGACGACCATACAAATATGCCCAGATACATGATCAGGAGGTAAACCAGTAAATCAAAGATATGATCAGGCAGGGAATAATTCGAAAGTCGAATTCTCCTTACTGCTCGCCCATATCTATGATTCCGAAGAAGATAGATGCTTCAGGAAAGCAAAAATATCGAATGGTAGTAGACTATAGAAGTCTAAATGAAATAACAGTTAAGGACAAATTCCCAACTCCAAGAATGGATGAAATCCTAGACAAACTAGGTAAATGTCAGTATTTTACGTCGATCGATTTAGCAAAAGGTTTCCATCAAATACCCATGGAACCTAGCTCAATCCCCAAAACTGCGTTCTCCACTAAGCATGGACATTACGAGTTCACTCGTATGCCCTTTGGGCTAACCACTGCCCCAGCTACCTTCCAAAGATGTATGAACAATCTGCTAGAAGAGTTAATCTTCAAAGATTGCTTTGTATACTTGGATGACATCATTATATTTTCCACTTCATTGGAAGAACACTTGTCACTAAGGAGAGTATTTGGAAAGTTGAGAGACGCCAACTTGAAGCTACAAATGGATAAATGTAAATTCATGAAAAAGGAAACTGAATTCCTAGGTCATGTAGTCACTACTGAAGGAATAGTACCAAATCCAGGCAAAATCTCTGCCATTGTCAAATTTCCAATACCAGAAACGACTAAACAAATAAAGTAATTCTTAGGTCTGTGCGGGTTCTACAGGAAATTCATTCCAAATTTTGCAAACATAGCAAAACCCATGACACTCAAACTAAAGAAAGGAGCTGTCATAGACTCCAAGGAAGAAAAGTACGTCGAGGCATTTGAGAGACTAAAAGTACTCATCACCTCAGACCCTATCCTTGCGTTCCCAGACTTTGACAAAATGTTCACGGTAACAACCGACGCTAGTAACATAGCATTGGGAGCGGTTTTGTCACAAGAACACAAACCGATCTGCTACGCTAGCAGAACCCTAAATGAACATGAAATAAACTATTCAGCCATCGAAAAGGAATTATTAGCGATCGTATGGGCAACCAAGTATTTCCGTTCATACCTGTTCGGTAGAACATTCGAGATACAAAGCGATCATATACCCTTGATTTGGTTGAACAACCTCAAGGAGCCAAATATGAAATTACAAAGGTGGAAAATAAAACCAACCTATTAATACTGACAGCTAAAAAATCTTTTATTCTGTAAGGTTTCAAAGTGCAATATTAACAAGAAGGACATGGAGGGAGCTCAAAGAGTTGGGAATAGGGAAGAGGACAAATAACACCAAAATTGATGTAGACATAGATGAATTAAATAGAAAATTTGTGATAAACGGGGTACCTGAAGTAGCATATAATCATTATCTTGACAATATACCGAATAGTTCCTGTTATAATAACTTTAGCTTCATGTGTGCCAGTCAGTATGATGTCCTTAATTCTGTGCTTAAAATTAAGTCAAATGCAATCGGACTGGATGAAATACATCCAAAATTTCTAAAAATCTTACTTCCGAAAATATTACCACATGTGACTTATATTTGCAATACTGTCTTAACAAAATCAATATTTCCAAGTACATGGAAGCTTGCGAAAATAACACCGGTCCCTAAAGGAAAAAATGAATATAGACCTATATCAATTCTATCGTTTTTGTCAAAAGTTCTTGAACAATTAATGTCACAACAAATTCGAACTTTTCTAGATAACAATGCACTACTAAGGGACAAACAGTCAGGTTACAGAAGACAAAGAAGCTGTACTACGGCAATAGTAAATATAACGGAAGACATTAGATTAACACAAGATGAAGGAAATGTGACGCTATTAGTACTACTTGACTTCAGTAAAGCATTTGACACGGTTAACCACGAAATCTTATTAAGTAAATTAGTTAACTTTTTCAATTTTAGTAAGGTAGCTATAAAGCTATTAAAATCGTATTTAACGGATAGAAGACAGGTAGTGGAAGTAGAATTTCTTCAATGATGAGCACTGCACGTGGTGTGCCTCAAGGTTCAGTTCTTGGGACGCTTTTGTTCTCATTATATGTGAATGACCTGCCAGACGTCCTGTTAAATTGTAAAAGTCATATGTATGCGGATGACGTCCAAATGTATGTTAGTCGTCCATTGAGTAAAATTGATGAGTGTATAAGTGTGTGTAACAGTGATTTCCTCAATGTGAGTAGCTGGGCGAAGCGTAATGGTCTGGCACTTAATCCAGATAAATGTAAATGTGTAATTATATACAAGAAGCAACTAAATACGATGGCCTATCCAAAACTTGAAATCGAAGGAAAACAAATTAATTACGTAGATCATGTGGAAAACTTAGGATTAACATTTAACAATACGCTTTCTTGGAGTAGCCAAGTAGCCAAGTAGCTACTGGTAGAACATATAGTCTACTAAGAAAACTCGCACCAACACAAAAATACCTACCAGATATACTCAAACTAATGATAGCTAAGACATATTTGACACCCACCTTATTCTATGGTATTGAAATATTTGGAAATTGTGACGCTGAATCTCAAAAAAAACTAAAAGTAACATTTAACAACATTGCCCGCTCCATATATAATAAGAGACGAACCGATCATATCTCAATCTTAGCAAGACAAATATTCAAAATGGATTTAAAGACATGGATAGGGTACAGAACAATTATTTTTCTACATCGAATAATCTATACCAGACAGCCGAGCCACTTATATGATAAATTAACCTTTGCTTCATCAAATAGAACGTTGAATCTGGTAACCATAAGGTACAAACTTGCCAATTCAGGAAAACAATTTTTAACAAATGCTATTCGGTTATGGAATGAGTTACCTTTCAATATTAAAAATATTAGTAGAGCAACGCAATTTAGGGATAAATTAGAAAAGCACTTGATAAACCAATAAAAAAAAAAAATAAATAAATAAAAATAAATAATAAAAATAATAAAAATAATAATAATAATAAAAAATAATAATAAAAAAAAATATAAAAAAAAAAAGCTAAAATATATATAAAAAAGTCAACTTTTTCAATTTTAGTAATATAGCTTGTAACGAACCAGGCTGGGTGTTGGGGAGTGGGAGAAGGGCGCACGCGGTTATTCCCTGCTGGGATGCTCGTCGGCTAATTGGGGTGGTGATCTTGCCCTCCTCTCACCTAATGCCTATCCTCATTATTAAGAAGTTATAATTTATGCGTGCTACGACGAGAGTTAAGGTGGACCTAAAATTGCCTGAACACATAATTGGCCCTTTCTCCGACCTGTCCCCGAACGCTTTTCCTCGCCTCAGATCTCGTTGAGGGCGGATTGACCCTCCCTACCTTGGCCATTCCTAGGTCGCAATTTATATGGAACGACCCCTCTGCGTCGTTATGGGATCCTCAGGGGCATTTGGCTAGCCGAAGGCAAAAGAAACGAGGGGGAACGTTGTGAGTTGCTGCGGACACCGCAACTCTACAGTTATACCCGATACTAAGTCAGTATGTCTCTCCTCCGGCAGACGCCGCTAATATTAAACGACACGACAAAGAGTGCGTGCGAGAGAGACAGAAAATCAGTCTGAGCGTGACGTCGGGCGCTGCGTAGCCAGTGCAAATTGATTTATTCCTTTTGGCTATAAAAATGATCTGATCTGATCCAGATTCAGCAATCTGATAGATATGATCATTATCTATGATTCTGCGTTTTTAGTTTTCTAGAATCTGTAATATTGTGGATGCAACGGATTTTCGTCCTTTGTGGGGGCGGAAGGGGGTGGGGCGAAATTTTGAGATATACGTTTTATAGTGAGATCTAACAGAAGTGCGGATACCAAATTTGGTTACTCTAGCTTTAATAGTCTCTGAGATTTGTGAATATCCCCAGATTTGCATTCTTTGCGGGGGCGGAAGGGGGTGTGGCGAAATTTTGAAACAAACTCGTCTCGGTCCGATATGTTAGGAGTGTGGATACCAAATTTGGTTGCTCTAGCTTTTATAGTCTCTGAGATCTAGGCGCTAATGTTTTACTCTAAGCAAAGCCGCCTATGCTACGTGTGTGTTAGAGAGAGACAGGGCGAGAAAAAATGAAATTGTTTTCTTGATGCTGACTATAATAATAATACGATCCAATTCAGATTCCGCAGTCTAAAAGATATGGTCATTCTCTACGATTCTGCGTTTTTGGTTTTCTCATACCTTTAAAAGCGTGGATGCCACAGATTTTCGTCCTTTGTGAGGGCGGAAGTGGGCGGTGCGAAGTTTTGAAATATTTTTGTAGCAGTGACATATCACAAAAGTCTGGATCCTAAACATCGTTGCTCTAGCTCTTATAGTCTTTGAGCACTAGGCGCTGAAGGGCACGGACAGACGGACGGACGGACAGACGGACAGACAGACATGGCTCAATCGACTCGGCTATTGATGCTGATCAAGAATATATATACTTTATGGGGTCGGAAACGATTTCTTCTGGACGTTACACACATCCACTTTTACCACAAATCTAATATACCCCAATACTCATTTTGAGTATCGGGTATAAAAAACTGTGAACTAAAACATTATAAAATTTATTAAATTATGACTAAAAACTGAGCGATTCCTAAATTAAAACTAAACATAACCCAATAAAAAGTACGCATAAAAAGTAAAAGAATAAAAAAAAAGAATATCAATTAAATGGCTTAATAATGATGAGGAATATAACTAACAATTATCTCGGGATTCATGTATAAAGACAGTCAACAGCCAGACCGAAAGGGGGGGAAGAAACGGAACAAACAATAGGGGGAAGTATGTAATTATTTAAATCTCTCTTTTCTTTTCTTTCATGAGTGGAATTGACAGGGTTAAATTCTCTTGTACTTCGTTCTCACTCACCCGATGATCCGCATATCCACCGACGAAGCGCTTCTCGGAGGAGATTTGGACCTGTAAAGTGAACTCCGATCGGGAGTAAATCAAAGGCACACAGAAAAAAAACCTCACTCACAAATTCAACTCTTTGCTCGCTCCACTCTTACTTTGGGCGACTCATTCCACTCGGGTACAAAAAAAAAAACTCTCTCTGCCCTTTCTTTTTTTCCCCTTTTCTTTCGCCTGCCCTTCGCCGACTGTCGCAGACTTTAACGCAAAATAATGTAGCATATCACATACAACGATTGTTGTGTGTGGCGGTGCCACTCGAGCTGGTCGGGGGTGTATCGGGCAGGACTGGTGCACGCGCTGGCTCCGGCTGTATGGTCGGTAGTATGGGGGGGTTCCTATACTGGTCCTTTCCTATACGTGCTCGCGTCGATGCCTTAACTTATTTTTTTTTTTCGCGTGCGATACCCTGCGTATGACCGTATGACTAGTGTTAGGGGGTTGGGGAAGGAGGATGAGGAGGCTGGGGGAATTAGAAGGGACAAAGGAATTAAGGGGACAGGGAAGTGGGCTTCCGCCATGCAAATCCGACCCGACGGGTAGCTGTGCTGGTGTTGGATGCAACAGCCCTGGCCCTCCCAACCTTGATCATCCTAATTCTGAAGAAAATAAGGCTTATGGATGATCCCTTTTCTCGCCGGGGGGTCATACCTCACTCTCCCTCATCGATCCCTGCATGGCTCCTAAACAAAAATTTTCTAGCAATTCATTTCCAATTCATTAACAATATTTATTTTTATCGATAGTGCCTAAAGCTAAATACATGGGTAGAAGGGAAATGATATATAGTTATGGGTGGATTATAAGCTAGGGTAATAAGAGAATTAAAACTACAGGAATAATAATTTTAAATAATAGGAATAAAACATATGATCTCAAGAACAGGTGGTAGGGTACTGGGAATAATTGAATGAATAATAACAATAATAATGAATATTTAAGTAGGAACTTTTGTAATTTAAGATTTCTTCATTTTCGGTGTTTTTGTATTAATGCAAAAGTAAGAGTAACTAATAGCCGTCGCATAGGTGTCAAGCACCTGCTGCCGCTGAACTGCGCTAAAGCTTAAAGCTTCTAAAGCTCTTGAGCTTTTCGTGGGCTTAAGGCCTCTTTACAACAAAAAAAGCTCCAACATAATTTAGGGAAAAATCAAAGAATACGGGCGACCGGGCTCATGTATGGTTTTTTTTCTTTTGTCTCTTTATGTTAAAAGTTTATAAACGTTAACTGGGGGTTCGTTCACTTACGTACGTTCATGTTCCGGCCACGTCCAAAAGATCTTTCGGCGAGGGGAATACCTGTAATTTTTGAAGAGAAGAGAGAGCACACACACATGCACACGCATGACCACGGCTAACACCAGATTATCTTGATCTTCTTTCTTTCTTTTTCTTTTTGTTTAGGGCTTTTTTTTTTTTGAGCATATATAGTTCCTAAATCAAATTATTCCATCTTTAACTTCTATATTTTATACTTTATTCAATATTTATTCGTTTATTTAGATTCGTTGGGGTAGGTCTTGATCCATAGACCAAGGTGTTGGCGCACGGAAAAAGCTCCAAGCAGCTGGTTTCGTTTTATATGCACAAAGGGGTCAACGGCCTAACAAGCGCACATAAGATCTTTGGGAATAAACGCACAATGGGCCACAAGAGGTTCACACGAGTTTTGCCCGTTCCGTTGGGGTTTATTTAACACATTTAACCTTCACATGTCATGATCTGGCTTTTAGGTTAGGGCGAAGCACGGTGACAAAAAAAATTCTGGTCAGGGTCTCTTTTTCCTTGGACGAGTCTGGTTATTCCTGGCAAGGAAGATCACTTGGCACTTTTTGTTTACGGCTCTTGGCCCGGTGGCTGGATGGCCCACTCTCGGTCGCGACGGCTCGCGCTGGGGCGGCGAAGATCTCGCTGCTGGCGGCGCTAAAGCTCGGAAACGGCTGAGGGGCCGCTCTCTGTCGGCGCTGAAGCTCGGGAACTGCTGAAGGGCTCGCTGTGGTGGATGGCGTTGGGGCTTTATGTGGAGCTTCCCAACTCTACGGTGGACCGCGTTGGCGGAGGGCGTTGGGGCGTTGGGTGGAGCTTCCCAACTCTACGGTGGCCCGCTTTGGGGCGATCGTCAGAAAATTCGCACCATCCTCTGCACAGTGGATCGGTGATTGGTTTCTCGTCTGGGTGGATGGGGTCTTGCTTCCGAAAGGCCGGCGGATCGTGCTGATCTCCCAAGAACTTTTATTGGATTTTTAACTTTTATTAAACCTTTTTTTTTTTTGATCTGGATAAGCACGTCCGTACTGTTCGGATACCACGAGGAGAGAGAGAGCTGCTTCTCCCGGAAATCAAGGCCTCATCCCCTCGTTCTTCCCTTTTTCTTTTCGATTTGTCAAAATGACAGTGGGAGGAAGAGGCCGATTAAAACGTCAGCCAAACAAAATAATATGGGCAGCCCACGGTGACGAAGCGCACCCAGTAGATGGCGTGTTAAAAGCTTAGCTTCTTGGACCCAACAGAAGACTTGGCCTATTCGCGTAGCATAATTTTAGGGAAAATTAAGACGTCGATGCAAACAATTTTTTTTCTTACAACAAGCGCACTACATAATCCCCCCCACTTAAATCACGCTTGGGGTGGGACACCCAAAGTGGGATCCGCGCTTGTAACAATTCATGTCAAGGTTTTATATCCTTGGTATGAAATTTGCCTACAAGGCGGCCTTGAAGATCTTCAAGTTCGTAATAGCAGTTTCCTAGCTTCCTGCGCACTCGGGACTTTATAAAGGTTGGTGCTAACTTTGCGCTAAAGCCCTTAGCGAAATTGCTTTGCTGAAAGTTACGTCTATATACTTCCTGTCCATCCCTATAGAAAATTTGTCTCGTTCGCAAGTTATAGGATCTGGCATTTCGGAAGTGCTTGGCCTGTATAGAGCCTTTTGCTTTGCTGCGAATTATGTCGAAGGAATCTTCTCGCGAAAATTGGACCCCACGATCTTCTAACATATCTAGGTTACGCATCAGTTTATAGCTACTAGCATCGGTTACCATATGCTGTCCAAAAGCAAGCCGATACGGGGTAGTGCTTATGGCTAAATGATGACTAGACCGAAGTGCACAGCAAATGCTGCTTAATTTCTCATCCCAATTACGTTGATCCGGGTCAACATAACTTTTGATGGCCGCCAGAACGGATCTATTTACTCTCTCCGAAGCATTGGCTTGAGGAGAATAAAAGGCAGTATAGACATGAGAGATATTATATTTGTCAAGCAGGGAGTTAAAAGTGTGAGATTTAAATTGGACCCCATTATCGCTTACGATGGTTTCGGGGACCCCGAAACAGTGAAAGAGGTCTTCTTCCAGGAAGCGTTTTATGGAATCTGCTGTACATTTTCGTACGGGCTTCAAAAATGGAAATTTTGACAGATGGTCTAACACGACAAAGATGCCAATATTTCCTGACTTGCTTCTCGGATAAGGTCCTAAAAAGTCTACAAATAATTTTTTAAAGAATCGAGAAGGTAATCCCGTATTTCCCATTGGAGGCTTTAAGGGTTGATTTGGATGCTTCGTGGTTTTACAGATATGGCAATTATTTATGAGTTCTTTGACATCCACCGCTAAGTTTGGCCAATAATAAGATCGCCTGAGTCTTTCAAGGGTTTTATTTATCCCACTGTGGGCACACAAGGGATCCTCATGGGCAGCTTTGAGGACGGGTTTTACAAGGGATGGGGGTATCCAAAGTTTCCAGCAGGAATCGTCTGTGATCTTGGTTCCATCGGCCTGTTCCGCACGCCGAAAGATGCGTTCATCTTTGATTTTCAGATCAGGCAATCGGGAACTGTTCAACCTAATCTTCTCTTTAATTGACTGATATTCTGGTGATTTGAACTCAGGAAAATCAGGGTCGACCAACATGCTATCAATTGCCAAGAAGGATAAGTCTTCTGAGTGCGTACGGGACAAGGCATCGGGGACTATGTTATCACTCCCTTTTCGGTGTAAGATTTTAAATTCAAGTCCCTGCAACTTTAAGGACCAGCGAGCCAATCGGGAGCTAAGATCAGCCTGCGACATTAGCCACTTTAAGGAGGCATGATCTGTAATGATTGTGAATTCTTGGCCCTCAATGTATGCCCTGAACTTTTTTACGGCTAAAACCGCAGCGTAACACTCTTTTTCAGTTACAGTGTACTGCCTCTGGCATTTGTTAAGCTTTTTCGACATAAAAGCAATTGGTACGTCTGCGCCCTCGTTATTTTCTTGCATTAGAACTGCCCCTACGCCGGTATGACTGGCGTCACAGTGTATTGAGAATTGTATGGAGAAATTTGGGCTATGTAGAACTGGCGCGGAACACATTTGGGACTTTAATGACTCGAAAGCAAGCTGAGCCTCGTCAGTCCAAATAAACTTGCGCTTAGATTTCAGAGTATCTGATATGGGTGAACTGATAGCTGCATAATTGTGGATGAACTTGTGGTACCAGCCTGTCATTCCAAGAAATCGACGAACTTGTTTGATCGACTGGGGAGCTGGAAAGTCCTTAACGGCGGCTATTTTGTCAGGATCGGTGCGAATATTCCCACCACCAATCACGTGGCCTAAATATTTAACTTCTTTCCGGCAAAATTTGCTTTTCTCCACATTTATAGTAAGATTGGCCTTGGAAAGTTGGGATGCGACCAGGGACAACACCTCCAGATGGTGCTCAAAATTATCAGATATAACTAAGAGGTCGTCAAGATATATGAATATTTCATTCCGTAGATGGGCTGGTATGACTTTATCCATAAGTCGCGACAAGGTACAGGGTGCGTTGGTTAAGCCGAATCGCATGACGACAAACTCGTATAAGGGACGGCCAGGCACGGTAAACGCTGTCTTATCACGAGATTTTTGATCGAGAGGAATTTGCCAAAACGCGTCCTTTAGATCGATGCTTGTGATGAACTCTGCTTTCGGTAGTCTACTCAGGATTCCGTCTATAAGGGGCATGGGATATGCATCCTTTACCGTGACCGAGTTTACTTTCCTACAATCGATACACAATCTAACCTTGCCAGGCTTTTTAACCAGCACTACGGGCGAAGACCACGAACTAACCGATTCTTGTATAACCCCAAGCTTCAGCATTCGGTCTAATTCCTCGTACATTAGCTTCTCCGTTGCCGGTGACACCGCATAGTGGAGTTGTTTAATGGGCTTTGCGTCGGCTACCTCTATCGTGTGAGTGATTACAGAGGTCTTTCCTAGACCTTGCTTTGAGTAAGATGGGAAGAGAGCTATTACCTCCTGTAGTAATACTTGCTGTGAAGGCAGAAGCGCCCTCATTGTGGGGTCTTCTAAGGTTTCAATACGTAAATTTTGTGTCATCAAGTGCAACGGTAAAAGTTCAAAAGCCGTCCAAAAATCGATTCCTAAATAGAGATTACCCGTCAAGGAAGGTACAATATAAAAACAAAGTTCCTTGGATTCCCCTCTATACGTGACTTTTGCGGAAATTTTGCCGACTATACTTTGGCTCTTTCCGTCGGCAGTTCTAACTTTTAGGGACAGCGGCTTATATTGGACTTTATTCCGAATAACGTCGGACGCGCAACTTCCCCCTATGCAGCTAATTGAAGCTCCAGTATCCATTAATCCTATGACTGGTTTACCAAAAAGCATAATCTGAGCATGGGGTCGTAAATCATTTGGTTTTCCAACTACAGAAGCCAAGAGCAGTCTTTTCTCAAGTTTGCAATGTTTCTTAAAATCGCTTCTTCGGCGCTGGGATCGATTTGGAGGGCTAGCGAGGTGGTCAGCGTATACGCTGTTTGACACGTCTGGTATAATAAGGTCAGTGGAAGGAGAAGAATTGATCACTCGGTATTGGTCGCTTGGTTGACCAGTTGTTTGCGTGCACTTTTCGGCGGTGCACGCGACAACGAGTTTTTTGCCGTGTGGGGGTTGCACTTCCTGCAACTAGGCTTATAAGTATCGGCCCTGCCACAACCGTAGCAAAATACCCTACGTTCGGCCATGCACTCTTGGTATCGATGGCCTTTGCCACCGCAATTCCAACAGACGAACTCTACGGCTGATACTTCCAGATCTTCTTCTTCACCTACTTCTTCACTATCTGGGGCAATAGATTCGTCTAATATAGCATTGACTTGGCGGCGTGGTAAAGTTCGGGGGGCCGCCAGGGGAGGCTTGGTTTTAGCTACGGACTGCATGAATATTTCTCGCGTTCGGACCAGGTGACGTAAGGATTTCACAGTCGCAGCCGACTCATATAAAATTTCATGCTGTATATCAGCCAAAAGGTTTGCTCGCAGTGTCTCAACCAAGGCTGCCTCAGACATGGGCTCAGACAGTTTATCTGCCAATGCGGCAATTACGCCATAAAAATCATCAAAGGACACGTTTGGTCGCTGTTTCCTTAATTCGATCTTTGTTCTGATATTCCTATCTGTTCTATCGTCTTTAAATTGGCCACGCAAGGCTAGGCATAGATCTGCCCAACGGACTTCAGGGACACTTTTATGATACCGCCAAAACCACTCGCTGGCGCTTCCATCAAAGAGGTTACTGGCGTATCGAGCTGTTATTTCAAAGTTACCGTCCAAAGTTTGCTTTGTAAGTGCTTCAATACGGTAAATGAAGTCCTCAATCGACATACCAGCCTTTCCCGTAAACCGCAGTTTCCAATTAGACATTATCTGGCTAACACGATCTGCCCGAAGGGATGAAGCGGAGAAACCTGTGGAAACTCCTGAGCCAACATTACGGGTTTGCCCCAAATTCGAGGGTGACGAACTATTTCCCGATTGATTAATCCCCGGCACTGGTACCTGTTCACTAGTGGACAGCCGAAAAAGTTGCTCGATCGTTTGCTGTTCTAGTTCTGCTACCGGTTGCATCCGAGCTGCATTTATGTTCGGGGAGGGTACAGATGCCGTACTTTGAAGTCCATCGGAAATGGCTCGAACTAGCCGGCTAGTTTGATCAGCCATGCTGGTCGCCAAAATTCGGGTTTGCCCTACCATAGCTACTCTAATCGCGTCCACTATGGACTGCTGTATAGTTTCCGTCATAGTGGCCTGATTCTGTTGAGGGTCGACGGAGATTGGAGACCTGTTGGCATTCTCTGAGTTAGCCATCTCAAGAGGGCTTAACGCTTCCACTCTTTTACTTTGACTTCTAGTCTGAAGGGACTGAGTAACAGATGGCATTCGTGCTCTAGACGTAGACGGACCAATGGGACTAAGATTCTCAGCTGAGGCCGAGGTGATGTTCAGGTCTTGCTGACAAGTGGGACACTTCCGTTTGTTACCACTTTTAGCGGTGAAGCACACTCGGTGGAAGGTGTGCCCACAACTGGCCGACAATAGTTGTACCTGGTAAACTATTACTTCGGAGCAAATTTGGCAATGTTTCCAAGTGTCTTCTGAGAGGGCTAAATTCTCCGTACTACGAGACACCACCATTTCGGTTTGGGCACCACCAAGTATGAATATATTAGATATATATAGCAATTGCAAAACAAATAATACAAAAAAAGTCACAGTCAATAGATATAGATATATGTAGATATCAAAACAGTTTAGGAGCCATGCAATCGTTTTTTGGGTAGGAATAGAGTAAAGCGGATTGCATTGTTTTCGGGTAGGGAAGGGACAGGAATGGGGTAATCTACTTATAACTGAAATCTGCCTCGCAAGTTAGGTCCGTGGCAGGATAAATAATCCCTCATCCAGCGAAATCTAAAAGGTCAGATCAGAAGTATTGGGGCTGATGAAGGTGCTGGATTAGTTCCACTAATCCTCAGGTAGTATGGGAGTCCGAGGTCACCTAGGCTTACCGAGGCTTGCAACCTCAGCAATCTTCTCAGGGGTTCCTCGGGACAGCCAAAACCCAGTTAATTAGGGGCAATCTTCGTAGAATTTCATCATAAACGATTTGGAATGCGCTCTCCTTTCCTGCAGTAGTGTTCTCGCTTAGCTCCTATAACAATCTTCATCTAGTTGATAGGCTAAGCTCGACCCACGGAGTTATACCCAATATAAGTTATAACACTTCCAGTGTATCGGACCTACTGCACGCCAATATACCCTGCACGATACTAGGCCCTGTAGGCCATGATGAGCTTACACGGATCCACAGTATCCACTGGATAAGTTGCAGAGGAAAGACGAGCAAAAAACCACAAAAAAACGGTCTAGCAAGGATAAAAGTCAGGTGTTACTTTTGACCAAGTTATTTCTTTAAATGGGGCAAGCCGGATCGGGCCCCACGTTGGGCGCCAAAATAAGATAAATGTAGCATATCACATACAACGATTGTTGTGTGTGGCGGTGCCACTCGAGCTGGTCGGGGGTGTATCGGGCAGGACTGGTGCACGCGCTGGCTCCGGCTGTATGGTCGGTAGTATGGGGGGGTTCCTATACTGGTCCTTTCCTATACGTGCTCGCGTCGATGCCTTATCTTATTATTTTTTTTTCGCGTGCGATACCCTGCGTATGACCGTATGACTAGTGTTAGGGGGTTGGGGAAGGAGGATGAGGAGGCTGGGGGAATTAGAAGGGACAAAGGAATTAAGGGGACAGGGAAGTGGGCTTCCGCCATGCAAATCCGACCCGACGGGTAGCTGTGCTGGTGTTGGATGCAACAGCCCTGGCCCTCCCAACCTTGATCATCCTAATTCCGAAGAAAATAAGGCTTATGGATGATCCCTTTTCTCGCCGGGGGGTCATACCTCACTCTCCCTCATCGATCCCTGCATGGCTCCTAAACAAAAATTTTCTAGCAATTCATTTCCAATTCATTAACAATATTTATTTTTATCGATAGTGCCTAAAGCTAAATACATGGGTAGAAGGGAAATGATATATAGTTATGGGTGGAGTATAATCTAGGGTAATAAGAGAATTAAAACTACAGGAATAATAATTTTAAATAATAGGAATAAAACATATGATCTCAAGAACAGGTGGTAGGGTACTGGAAATAATTGAATGAATAATAACAATAATAATGAATATTTAAGTAGGAACTTTTGTAATTTAAGATTTCTTCATTTTCGGTGTTTTTGTATTAATGCAAAAGTAAGAGTAACTAATAGCCGTCGCATAGGTGTCAAGCACCTGCTGCCGCTGAACTGCGCTAAAGCTTAAAGCTTCTAAATCTCTTGAGCTTTTCGTGGGCTTAAGGCCTCTTTACAACAAAAAAAAGCTCCAACATAATTTAGGGAAAAATCAAAGAATACGGGCGACCGGGCTCATGTATGGTTTTTTTTCTTTTGTCTCTTTATGTTAAAAGTTTATAAACGTTAACTGGGGGTTCGTTTACTTACGTACGTTCATGTTCCGGCCACGTCCAAAAGATCTTTCGGCGAGGGGAATACCTGTAAGTTTTGAAGAGAAGAGAGAGCACACACACATGCACACGCATGACCACGGCTAACACCAGATTATCTTGATCTTCTTTCTTTCTTTTTCTTTTTGTTTAGGGCTTTTTTTTTTTGAGCATATATAGTTCCTAAATCAAATTATTCCATCTTTAACTTCTATATTTTATACTTTATTCAATATTTATTCGTTTATTTAGATTCGTTGGGGTAGGTCTTGATCCATAGACCAAGGTGTTGGCGCACGGAAAAAGCTCCAAGCAGCTGGTTTCGTTTTATATGCACAAAGGGGTCAACGGCCTAACAAGCGCACATAAGATCTTTGGGAATAAACGCACAATGGGCCACAAGAGGTTCACACGAGTTCTGCCCGTTCCGTTGGGGTTTATTTAACACATTTAACCTTCACATGTCATGATCTGGCTTTTAGGTTAGGGCGAAGCACGGTGACAAAAAAAATTCTGGTCAGGGTCTCTTTTTCCTTGGACGAGTCTGGTTATTCCTGGCAAGGAAGATCACTTGGCACTTTTTGTTTACGGCTCTTGGCCCGGTGGCTGGATGGCCCACTCTCGGTCGCGACGGCTCGCGCTGGGGCGGCGAAGATCTCGCTGCTGGCGGCGCTAAAGCTCGGAAACGGCTGAGGGGCCGCTCTCTGTCGGCGCTGAAGCTCGGGAACTGCTGAAGGGGTCGCTGTGGTGGATGGCGTTGGGGCTTTATGTGGAGCTTCCCAACTCTACGGTGGACCGCGTTGGCGGAGTGCGTTGGGGCGTTGGGTGGAGCTTCCCAACTCTACGGTGGCCCGCTTTGGGGCGATCGTCAGAAAATTCGCACCATCCTCTGCACAGTGGATCGGTGATTGGTTTCTCGTCTGGGTGGATGGGGTCTTGCTTCCGAAAAGCCGGCGGATCGTGCTGATCTCCCAAGAACTTTTATTGGATTTTTAACTTTTATTAAACTTTTTTTTTTTTTGAACTGGATAAGCACGTCCGTACTGTTCGGATACCACGAGGAGAGAGAGAGCTGCTTCTCCCGGAAATCAAGGCCTCATCCCCTCGTTCTTCCCTTTTTCTTTTCGATTTGTCAAAATGACAGTGGGAGGAAGAGGCCGATTAAAACGTCAGCCAAACAAAATAATATGGGCAGCCCACGGTGACGAAGCGCACCCAGTAGATGGCGTGTTAAAAGCTTAGCTTCTTGGACCCAACAGAAGACTTGGCCTATTCGCGTAGCATAATTTTAGGGAAAATTAAGACGTCGATGCAAACAATTTTTTTTCTTACAACAAGCGCACTACAATAACTAACAAAAAAATATTACTTAACTCATTAAATTATTAACACTAAACACTTAACACTGAAACCTATTATTATTACAGATCTCTGCCATTCCCGGCTTCTTTTAGTTTTTCTCCCCTCCGAAATCACTTCATCGTTCCCTGGGACGGTTCCCGACGATGAAATCACTCGCGAAGCCACTCGAAAGACCCCAGATCGCCAGATCTCGGACTGTTCTTGCTTGCGCTCTAGTTACGCTATATAGCCCTGCCTTGGCTCGCTCTCCAACAAGACGATTGAGTTTTTTTTTCTCTTCCCCAAAAACCACTCAACTCCCGCTAGCGTGACGTCGGTGCCCGTGTACTTGGGCCTGCAAACTTTTCCACTGCTGCTTCGGCTGCTCCTCTGGACCCCTTTTGGCGTCCCTTGGACGCTCGATCTCCTCGACGCCTCGCGTCTTTGGATCCGCGAAGCTGATCCGGGCCGCTTTGCAACGAAAATACGGCGATGCGGCGTTCCTCTTTTGCAGTATCCACTGCGCCAATGGCCGGTCCTACACGGATGAAATTATCTAACTAGTTTGTCCAATTTTTCTTTACCCTTCTCAACCTTACCTAGCCTGGAAAAACTAATGCCGGAATGACTCAAGCTCTTCTCCTCCCGCCGCGATTACTCGTTTTTTTTCTTTTATGCACTTAGAAAAAATACTTGTTTGCTGCTGACAAAGAAAACGAATGCTCGGGTCGAGCGCCAAAACGAGCTACAACCCTCGGGCCCTCTCAAAGGACAGGGTGAAATGCCAGAGAAAGTTGACAATCCAAGCTGTTAACTCTATCACCCTTTCCTATGCCACTTTTCGTGATCTCCCCGACCTAGCCCATAGAGGGTGTTTGCTCTACCACGGCCATTACGGTGCCGACCACTAGATGGCGCTGCGAACTAGATCTCTCGGCTGATCCAAGCGTTACAAATACCCCCCGCCGAAGATCTGACTTAGTGGTATCACACAAGTCGGATCCAAACTGCGCGGATCAGCTATTGTTTTAAGTCTTTCGCGTGGTATCGCCCAATAGACCGTCCTTGTAGATCCTCCAACTCATAATAAGCTTTACCTATCTTCTTGCGGATTCTGGCCTTCACATAGGCTGGGCCCAGTTTGGCACTATAGCCAGCCTGGAAGTTGCTCTGCTTAAAGTTCCTCCGGAACACCTCTTGGCCCACTTGGTACGAAACCTCCCTTGATCTCAAATTTTAATTTCGTTCGTTTTTCTGCCTTTGCTTTTCCATTACCGTTAAGGCCTTGCTACGTACCAATTCCAACGAATCCTCCTTGGAGAAGACTAGGGATTTATCTTCCAACAATCGAAGAGCTCTCAGAATTTTATACGTTTCCCCGGAGCTAACGAAATGCTGCCCAAATACCATATAATAGGGCGAAGTTCCAAGGCTAGAATGGACCGCGGTTCGCAAGGCGCAATAAATGCTGCTTAGCTCCTCGTCCCAATTTTTCTGATCGGACCTCACATAGGAACGAATGGCGGCAATTACAGATCGGTTTACTCGCTCTGACGCATTCGACTGCGGAGAGTATACTGCTGTGGCTGTGTGTGATATCTTGTGCGCTTTGAGAAACTTTTGGAAGACTTCCGACTTAAATTGAGAGCCATTGTCCGATACGATGGTCTCCGGAAAGCCAAAAGTGTGGAATAGATCTTGCTGCAGATACTTGATCACGAGATCAGCCGTTAGTTTTTTTACAGCCTTCAGGAAGACTTAGAATAGTGGTCTAGTACTATAAATATGCCAATATTCCCGCTTTTTGAACGTGGATAAGGGCCGAGAAAATCTACGTATAGCTTCTGGAAAAACCTCTGCGACTCGGGTGCCACTCCCATCGGGGGTCGCTGGACAGAGTTCGGTGCTTTAGTTGCTTTACAAGTGTCGCACGCGAGTACATACGCTTTTACATCTTTGACTAAACTTGGCCAATAGAGAAACTGTCGCACTCGCTCTAAAGTCTTATGAACTCCCCCATGCGATGCTAAGGGATGGTCGTGAGCATTGGCTAGTACCTCTGGAATGAGACTCTGTGGGATCCATAACTTCCAGATAAAATGATCATGAAGAGTACTCCCTGTGGCGAAATCACACTTCCTGTACACAAGATCTTCGACCACCCTCAGATCCGGCAAGTTAACGTCATTGGCCCTTATTCTGCTTACCAGTTCCACATACTCGTCGGACTGAAAAGCTGGTGACTCGAGATCAACTGCTTGTCCATAACCAACATCCACGGCCGCCAAATCTTCTTCATTAACTCTGGACAAGGCATCCGGTACAACATTTAAACGCCCACTCCGGTGTTCTATTTTGAAGTTAAAGCCCTGTAATTTCAATGCCCATCGGGCCAGCCGCGAATGTAGATCCGTCTGCGTCATGAGCCATTTCAGAGATGCATGATCGGTGATAACCGTAAAATCATGTCCCTCTATGTATGCCCTAAAACGATTGATGCAAACAATCGCCGCCAGACACTCTTGCTCGGTCACAGAATAATTTCTTTGCGCCTTATTAAGTTTTTTCGACACAAAAGCTATCGGAAATTCGTCTCCTTCCGGAGTCTTTTGCACTAAGACACCTCCAACACCTGACTTGCTGGCATCACAATGCACAAAGAAAGGTTGGTTAAAATCAGGACTACGAAGAACTGGCGCAGAGCACAACAGGTTTTTAAGTTCCTCGAACGCTGTACGTCGTTCTGGAGTCATGACAAATCTGCACTTAGGTTTCAGCAGGTCAGTGAGAGCGGAAGCTATCGACGCAAAATTTGCTATAAATTTACGATACCATCCAACCATCCCAAGGAATCTCCGTAGGGCTCTCAAAGAGTTCGGCACTGGAAAGTCTATCATGGCCGAAATTTTACCGGGATCCGTTCGAATGACACCCTCCCCGACGATATGACCAAGATACTTCACCGAACGCATACAGAATTTGCTCTTTTCTACGTTGAGCGTTAATCCAGCCAATCGAACATGCTGCGCTACAACTTTCAACAACCGATGTTCTACCCAAACCAGAGACTGCAAAGGATGGAAATTCCGACACAACCTTCTGCAACTCCTCTTTCTGACTTGGAATTAGTACGTGCGATTCCTGACAAATCTCTGCTACCTGCATCTCCGGAGGTAATAAATTGAACGTTGACCAAAAATCGATTCCTAGATATAAGTCCTGGCTAAGCGACGGAATGATATGTAGTTCCAAATCCTTCACGACGTTATCATAGGTGACTGGAGTTCTCAATCGACCCAGAACCTCCTGCCGCCTGCCATCTGCAGTATGAGCAACTGAGATGCCCCGTTTAAATGGAATCCTGCTGGTAATTATATGTTTAGCCAAATTCCCACCAACTACACTCATCGCTGCCCCCGTATCTAACAACCCAAGCACTGGCCGCTCAAAAATGTTTACCTCTGCGTACGGACGTTTATCGAGCTCTTTGTACCTAATCGCATTTATTGATTTAGCTGCCTTCCAAAATGATCTCATTCGTTTGGAGTGTCTTGAATTGGATCTACGACGGAACAGTGTTTCTACAGCCTCTGCATCTGAATTAGAATTAATGAAATTATGCCATAAATTTGTTTTTACTGTACTGACGGGCTGGACTGGAATGCTCGTATCTATAACTGCCTGGTGTTGCTTTTCTACTGGCTGGCGTCTGGGTTCGCGGATTTTTGGCGACGCACACTCTGAAGCTGACGAGGCTGTGTGCTCGCCCTGCCGTTTTTTTGCTGACATTTTTCGCAAGCTGGTTTGTAAATGTTTGGAATGCCACACCCATAGCAAAAGATCTTGCGTTTGGATTCGCAATCCTGGTACCGATGTCCTTCCTTATGCCAGTTCCAGCATACCAAGGCCAACGCTCCTATTTCGGCTTCGCCCTCCCCTTCGGAAAACTCCGTTGCGTCATCAGACATGTGCTCCTCCACCAACTCAGCTACTTGCCTACGGAAAGGGACACTCTTTTGATAACCATAATTCCGTCTCACGTCCTCCAGGAAACTCTCTCTTCGTCTGCATATTTCCCTGAGCTCCCCAACCGAAGTTATGTTTATATTGAGCAACTCGTGCCTTACTTCGGGCCTCAAATTTCTTCGCAGTATGTCTACCACAGACTTTTCTGACAAGGGAGACTCTAAACTATCCATTAGCTGGACTATGGCATCATAAAAGGCATCGAACCCTTCTTTTTCTTTCTGCTTCCGGTCCCTGATCGCCTCTCGAATGTCCACATCCGTGCGAGTGTCTCGGAACTGTTTCTTTAATGCCTGACAAAGCACATCCCATCGGACTACTACCACTGACTTATGAAACCTCCAAAAGAATTCCCGAGCCTTTCCGTCAAAGAGGATGCTAGCGTTGCTACATAGCACCGAAAAGTTGCTTTCCAGCGTTGAATGGGTGAGAGCTTCTACCCTATAGATAAAATTATCAGCGCTAATTCCTTCCGCATTCCCGCTAAATCGTAGCTTCCAACCATTCATAATGTGTACGACCTTGTCCGGCCTTTGGGACAGATCGGAAGCTAAACTTCTAGGAGTGTCTCTGCCCTCTCTGTAAAATCCTGCCGATTCTCGGCCTCCGCCTGCTTCCTGACCCTGCGAACTATGGTCTGGAGCTATATTTTGAGTGTGTTGATCCCGGCCAGTCAGTTGAAGATGAGCAGCGACATTGGTTTGTATTATTTGCGCCATCTGCTCCGACAACTGGGTTAAAAGGTCGTTTTGCATGGCTCGCACTGCTTGGGTAATCATGATTCCTATATTCCCGCCATCAACTGAAGCTGAACCTGGATTATTATTTGCTGATCCCGTCGCTGGGGTGCCTGAAGCTTTTTCTTTGCTTCCTGCCTGCTGTATGGCGGTTTGCGTGCCCGAAACCGATGCGCCGCCTTGCAACTCAAAAGTGACTCTTCCACATCTGGGACATTTAGCATTTTCCTTCGAGTAGGGGACGATGCAAGCTTTATGAAATTCGTGGCCACACCTGGTCTTGTATAACTGCAGGGATCCAAACTCTTCCCCACACAGAATGCAAACGGACGGATCTACAGGTTCTCCCTCCATTATTGATTCCCTTCGGCACGTCAACTAGCTTTTTTTTTTTTCCCAGTGCTCACAATTCTTTGCCGGTCGATGACCTATCTGAACCGAAACAGCTGTTTCGGCGTTCTAGCAACTTTTTTTTTTTTTGTGACACAAAAAAAACTAAAGCTCTTTGCTTACAGCTTGAGGAATTGAGACGCGTTTGTAGCTGATAATAAAACATAAAACAATTTATAAATAAAAATAAGAATAATATTTTGTGAAAATCGCAATATATAAAGAAATAAAAAAACATTTATTTGCCTTCAAGCATAGCTTAGTTCCCCTGAAAAAAAATCATATCGGAACTGGTGTGAGAAGAAAGAACAAAGATAATTTACCGCTGCTTGTGCCGTGCTAATCAGCCCTCGCAACAACAACCAAACGTTTTATTGCTTTGGAGCGCCGATCCGCAAGACAAAAACAACAAGCAAGCTCGAGTGCGAGTAAATCGAAGCTAATCAGTTTCGTCTTCTTTACTCTCCTTCGCACTCTTGCTTCCGCGGACAGGTATGCTGGTTTTCCATCACCCGTGGCCAGGCAAACTCTTATTAAAGATTTTGTTCTGTATTTCCGAGCGTTTGATGGCTAGCTCTGCCGCATGACTATTGTAAACTATGGATGGGTCTTTGCTAAAACTCGTTATTCGTGGTCAGGGTGGACTTATTTAAAGACTTCTTCCCTGCTTTTCCAAACGTCTAACTCGTTGGGCTACGGACTCCATTACTGTAGGGTATTTAAACGCCTACTAAGCTCTACGTCCTCAGCCGTGGCTTGTCGATCGCTGCTAGCAACTTCTCAACAATAAATCCTATGCGACTGACTTGCAAAATTTAGCTGACTATGAAGATCGGTATTCTGGCCCAGATGCTGCAGCAACCGTAGTTTGAGAATAAAAGCGAATAAACGTATATGCCTCTCTTCTCAAGCCCACTACATATGTACATCGTTTGCCAGAAAAACCGAGTGTTTTTGATGTGTGTGTTTCTGCGATATTGTTGACCACATCGGGATGCGGTACTACCAATTATTTTGGGTCCCATTGTTGGGCGCCACTAACTTTATAATAATGAAATTAATAATTACTTATAACTGTAACGAACCAGGCTGGGTGTTGGGGAGTGGGAGAAGGGCGCACGCGGTTATTCCCTGCTGGGATGCTCGTCGGCTAATTGGGGTGGTGATCTTGCCCTCCTCTCACCTAATGCCTATCCTCATTATTAAGAAGTTATAATTTATGCGTGCTACGACGAGAGTTAAGGTGGACCTAAAATTGCCTGAACACATAATTGGCCCTTTCTCCGACCTGTGCCCGAACGCTTTTCCTCGCCTCAGATCTCGTTGAGGGCGGATTGACCCTCCCTACCTTGGCCATTCCTAGGTCGCAATTTATAAGGAACGACCCCTCTGCGTCGTTATGGGATCCTCAGGGGCATTTGGCTAGCCGAAGGCAAAAAAAAAACTGTGAACTAAAACATTATAAAATTTATTGAATTATGACTAAAAACTGAGCGATTCCTAAATTAAAACTAAACATAACCCAATAAAAAGTACGCATAAAAAGTAAAAGAATAAAAAAAAAGAATATCAATAAAATGGCTTAATAATGATGAGGAATATAACCAACAATTATCTCGGGATTCATGTATAAAGACAGTCAACAGCCAGACCGAAAGGGGGGGAAGAAACGGAACAAACAATAGGGGGAAGTATGTAATTATTTAAATCTCTCTTTTCTTTTCTTTCATGAGTGGAATTGACAGGGTTAAATTCTCTTGTACTTCGTTCTCACTCACCCGATGATCCGCATATCCACCGACGAAGCGCTTCCCGGAGGAGATTTGGACCTGTAAAGTGAACTCCGATCGGGAGTAAATCAAAGGCACACAGAAAAAAAACCTCACTCACAAATTCAACTCTTTGCTCGTTCCACTCTTACTTTGGGCGACTCATTCCACTCGGGTACAACAAAAAAAACTCTCTCTGCCCTTTCTTTTTTTTCCCCTTTTCTTTCGCCTGCCCTTCGCCGACTGCCGCAGACTTTAACGCAAAAAAACTAACAAAAAAATATTACTTAACTCATTAAATTATTAACACTAAACACTTAACACTGAAACCTATTATTATTACAGATCTCTGCCATTCCCGGTTTCTTTTAGTTTTTCTCCCCTCCGAAATCACTTCATCGTTCCCTGGGACGGTTCCCGACGATGAAATCACTCGCGAAGCCACTCGAAAGACCCCAGATCGCCAGATCTCGGACTGTTCTTGCTTGCGCTCTAGTTACGCTATATAGCCCTGCCTTGGCTCGCTCTCCAACAAGACGATTGAGTTTTTTTTTCTCTTCCCCAAAAACCACTCAACTCCCGCTAGCGTGACGTCGGTGCCCGTGTACTTGGGCCTGCAAACTTTTCCACTGCTGCTTCGGCTGCTCCTCTGGACCCCTTTTGGCGTCCCTTGGACGCTCGATCTCCTCGACGCCTCGCGTCTTTGGATCCGCGAAGCTGATCCGGGCCGCTTTGCAACGAAAATACGGCGATGCGGCGTTCCTCTTTTGCAGTATCCACTGCGCCAATGGCCGGTCCTACACGGATGAAATTATCTAACTAGTTTGTCCAATTTTTCTTTACCCTTCTCAACCTTACCTAGCCTGGAAAAACTAATGCCGGAATGACTCAAGCTCTTCTCCTCCCGCCGCGATTACTCTTTTTTTTTTTCTTTTAAGCACTTAGAAAAAATACTTGTTTGCTGCTGACAAAGAAAACGAATGCTCGGGTCGAGCGCCAAAACGGGAAGAGACCGAAGCCAAGCCCCTCAACAAGCTACAACCCTCGGGCCCTCTCAAAGGACAGGGTGAAATGCCAGAGAAAGTTGACAATCCAAGCTGTTAACTCTATCACCCTTTCCTATGCCACTTTTCGTGATCTCCCCGACCTAGCCCATAGAGGGTGTTTGCTCTACCACGGCCATTACGGTGCCGACCACTAGATGGCGCTGCGAACTAGATCTCTCGGCTGATCCAAGCGTTACAAGCTATAAAGCTATTAAAATCGTATTTAACTGATAGAAGACAGTAGTAGTAAGTGGAAGTAGAATTTCTTCACTGATGAGCACTACACGTGGTGTGTCTCAAGGTTCAGTTCTTGGACCGCTTTTGTTCTCATTATATGTGAATGACCTGCCAGACGTCCTGTTAAATTGTAAAAGTATATGCGGAGGATGTCGTACATTGAGTAAATTTGATGAGTGTGTATGTGTGTGTAACAGTGATTTATTCAATGCGAGCTGCTGGGCGAAGCGTAATGGCCTGGCACTTAATCCAGATAAATGTAAATGTGTAATAATATACAAGCAGCAACTAAATACGATGGCCTATCCAAAACTTGAAATCGAAGGAAAACAAATTAATTACATAGATCATGTGAAAAACTTAGGATTAACATTTAACAATACGCTTTCTTGGAGTAACCAGGTAGTGAAAGCTACTGGTAGAACATATAGTCTGCTAAGACAACTCGGACTAACACAAAAATTCTTACCAGATATACTCAAACAATGATAGCTAAGACATATTTGACACCCACCTTATTCTATGGAATTGCAATATTTGGAAATTGTGACGCTGAATCTAAAAAAAAACTAAAAGTAACATTTAACAATAATGCCCGCTACATATATAATAAGAGAAGAACCGATCATATCTCAAAATTAGCAAAACAAATATTCAACATGTGTCGGGTCAAGCAGCTTAAATATTTTAAATTATTGCCAGTGGTGCGGCCCAAAGGAAATGCATTTTGGTGTTGTCGTTTCCAATGCCCCACTGCAAAGATCATTTGCTACCGCATATGCGCATGCAGCGGAATTCTTTCGTCTCCTTATGTCGCAATCTCTCGGACTCGGCTTAACAGTGTCCCCGAGCAGCTCTAACGCTCTCGGGCTATCATACGCTCTCGCTCGCGTCTAAGCTTGTTGCATAGGGCCCGGCAATTTGGCCCGTCAGCCCTTGCATGGGCAGTCTTGAGCTAATCGTCGCAGCTATTAGATTAACATCCTCGCATCAATCGTTCGCCCCAATCATCCCCATATGTACATACGCGATAAGTTGGTTTACATATGCAAATAAATTGTGAATTGTAAACAGCCTCTCGACTTTCATTAACTTCAAATTGAAACAGTTGTTAAAAACGCTTAATAGCTTAACATTTGGTGACCCCGACGTGATTGTGCAATAAATAATCCATCAGTGCAATCACAAAGTAATATAGCATTCAAAGATCTTAAATAATTGCCATCTTAACCAGTGTCATCGACCACATAAGTTATCCATACATATATACACCGACCTCCCCTGCATATTCGGTAGTGCACTTAGCTGTTGGCTTGCGCTTCTCTTTTCGGTCATCTTCCCGCAAGAAACGTTTCTTACACCGGTCGCCTTTGTATATACAGTTCGTACATAGCTGTTCGCTTGCTGGGCTCGGTTCTTGTCGTCTATTGCTCGTGTTACTCTTTGCGATCATCTTCCCGCTAGAGACGTTGGTCTTTCTGCTAACGCTGCCGCTACCATGGAAATTAATGCTGCTAACGAAATTCCAATGACCAGTGAGCAAAACAGGGTGTCTTTTTTGAAGCTTAAGTCAACGGAATTATGCGAGAAAATGAAAAGGTTAGCTACCGCTTGGCAGAATGAGTCGTTGGACTGTGACAACTACGAAGATAATTTGCAATCTACTTTATGCATTCATCTACTTAACTACTTAAATCAGATAAGAGAGCTTTTACATGTAGCAATTCGTCGAAATTCAAAGCTAAACGTTGCGTAGAGCTTTGTCAAAATACTTATGCCGACGTGTCTACATATATACAAATAAATACAAATTTGGTATCCCCTAAAAAAAAAAAAAATTCTGCTGCATAACCATATACGGTAACAAATGATCTTTACAGAGGGCGTTGGAAATAACAAAAAAAAAAAAAAAAAAATTCATGTAGCTGATGCCTTATCAAGGGTAAAGATTAATGAAAATCTCCTTGGAGAAGCTTCCAATAGCGTTGGTGCAACTGTACATAGCGCACAGGAAGACAATCTAAATCACATTGCTATCACGGAAAGACCAATTAACTATTACAATCGGCAAATTGAGCTAATAAAAGGCAATGAAGATAAGGTAGAAACAATTCGTTATTTTCACAAGCTAATCATCAAGATCACGTACATATAAGGAAATGACTAACACCTTAGCGAAGGATATAATAAAGGAATATCTATGCACCAAAAAGAGCGCATTATATTTCCATAACGAAATAGATTTTCCTCCATTCCAAAAAGCCTATTTAGAAATTATTAATTCTAACAATATAACCAAAGCTATTAAAGCAAGCACGAAACTCCTAGATATTCAGAATTACGCTGAATTTCAAGAAACCATATTAAAGAATCATAAAGGCTTACTCCATCCAGGGATAGAGAAAACCGTCAATTGGTTTAGGGGAAAATACTATTACCCGGATTATCAAAAACTAATCCAAAACATCATAAACGAATGTCCTACTTGTAATATTGCCAAAACAGAGCATAGAAATACGAAGTTGGCATTCGAAACTACACCGGAAATACTGAACATCAGAGAGAAATACGTCATGGATTTCTATATGGTTGGTAACCAACAGTTCCTATCATGTATTGACGTATACTCGAAGTTTGCCACTCTTGTAGAAGTAAAAAGTCGTGACTGGTTAGAAGCAAAAAGAGCCATCATGAAAGTTTTAACGAGATGGGCAAACCAATTGAAATCAAAGCCGATAAAGATTCAGCTTTTATGTGCACAGCAAAACGTCAAAATAGAGATCACTTCCAGCAAAAATGGAATATCTGACGTAGAAAGATTTCATAAAACAGTAAATGAAAAATTAAGAATAATATCTAGCGAGGATAACCCAAAAGATAGATTCACGAAGTTTCAATTAATTCTTTATACTTAGAATCATAAAACCAAACATAATACCACAAATAGGACACCAGCTGATATATTCATTTATGCAGGCTCACCTGATTATGACACCCAACTAAATAAAGTGAATAAAATCACTCAATTAAATAAAAACCGCATAGAGTATGAAGTAGATACCCGCTATAAACTATCACCTCTAGTTAAGTCTAAGGTAACAAATCCGTACCGTACTAGCTCAATTAAACGAGGAAGGGATAGAGTTACCTATAGCTTTTATGTCCGAGAAACTTTCCAAGGCGCAACGAAACTATTCGGTCACCGAACTCGAGTGCTTGGCAGGATTATAACGGACCATGCGTCCCTACAATGGCTTATGAGGCAAAAAGATTTGTCAGGTCGCTTGGCCCGCTGGGCTATAAAATTACAGGGATTTAATTTTCAAATATCACATCGGAAAGGGTCCGAAAACGTAGTGGCCGACGCGTTGTCACGCCAAGATGAACCCGAGGTAAGAGAGTTGAACGGCAACGGACCCATAGTCGACCTTACTTCTACAGAGTTTAAATCGAAAGAATACATGGATCTAATAGAACACATAAGGCTTAATCAACTTAAGTTACCCGATTTAAAGGATAACGATAATTTGGTGTATAAGAGAACCGAACCATCCTCAGGGGACGCGATAGCTGATAAACAAACTTGGAAGCTTTGGATTCCATCAGGCCTTACCAGCGATATAATTTCCAGGGCTCATGACCCCCCAGACGCTTCCCACAGTGGTATTGGGAAAACCGTTGAAAGAGTGAAAAGGTACTTGTTTTGGCCAAAAATGGTTACACAAATACGAGCCTATGTATAACAATGCGACGTTTGTCGCCAGACCAAAAGTGCTAATGTCGTCTTAAGACCACCAATGGGTAAGCCAATGATTTCAGAAAGACCTTTTCAAAAGCTTTATCTGGATTTGTTGGGCCCGTATCCGCGTTCCAAGCAAGGGAATATTGGTATCTTAATAAGCGTGGATCACAACACCAAATTTAATTTCTTATGTCCGTTTAAGAAGTTTACCTCAAGTAAGGTGTGTGACTTCCTAGAAAATATGTTATTTAGTACTTTCGGGGTCCCTGAGACTATACTCACCGATAATGGTTCGCAGTTTGTCTCTGGGAATTTCAAGTCATTTCTTACCAGATTCGGGGTAACTCACCAGTACACTGCAATATACTCACCGCAAGCCAATGCAAGTGAACGGTTAAACTGATCCGTGTTAGCGGCTATAAGAGCGTACGTCGGCAAAGATCATACTAATTGGGACAACAAGTTACCTGAAATTAGTGCAGCGTTACGAGCCAATATCCATAGAAGCACAGGGTAATCGCCGTATTTTCTTTCATTTGGGCAGAATATGATTCTTAACGGAAAGGATTATGAACTACTCAGACAACTAAATCTCCTATCGGATGACACCAGAGTCGAATATCCAGATGTAGTACAAGTATGTCGACAAGCCGCTCAGCAAAAGGTAGCGGAATCACACGAGCAGAATGCGAGGACATACAACTTACGTAGCCGGGTCCGTCAACTTAATGTTGGAGACGTCGTGTATGCCCGGAATTTTTGTCAGAGCAACGCTTTAAAAAAAGTTCAGCGCTAAGCTGGCGCCTGTGTTTATATCAGCCAAGGTTATTCGCCGAGTGGGGACAATGTATTACCAATTAGCTAGCGAAGATAAGAAAAACTTAGGAGTCTATCACTTAAAAGATATTCAGCTTAAACCTTAGTAAATGGCCTTCTTCAGTTTAAGTCTCATTGTAAGATCAATTACGTCTTCAACTGTGGTGTAGGGGCCGAATTTAGGGAAAGAGTACGGAGCATCACGGATAAGCACAGTTTTCTTTTGGTAATGCGTAAAAGTGCAGATACATAGTAACTCCGAAAGTGGATCGTAAGCTGCAAGCTTTCCGAAAAGCTTTCTAAAGAGAGTCGGCGCGCAGCCACTTCGGCAACTACTTTGATCTGCTGCCGCCACTTCGGCAATCACTTTGATCTAACGCCGTCGTCTATAGTTCAGTTCTATGCTAACCCCTCTGCGCATTGGGTGCATATCGATCTCGCATAAAGTTTATCTGGCAATAGCAAGCAATCGGCTTCCGCTAAGCCACCAAGATTAAATACGAATTATAAAGTTTATCCCAAAATCTCTTTTCATTTTTGAAACACATAGGTGCCAAAAAAGCTTGGCTTCTCAAACATTGGTGACCCCCCGACGTGATATAAAACCATTGCTTAAACGCGTTCCGTTAAAACACTTATTATTTATACAATATTTTGTTGTTGGGTAGTTTAACTACCAACAAATACATTTGGGTGCACGTTGAAAAACAGTTTAAAGTGCAAATTCAGTGAGAGTGCGGCTGGAATATTTATATACAAATTCCGGTACTTTAAGCGTCGAATCTCTCATTCTCTGCGCAGCTGCAGCCGCGGTTCTTGACTTTTCGTGTCTTGCATTCTCGCTCTCGCGTCTATACATCGTCGCTTAAGCGGTATTTCATTTTCCGTTGTTGTGTCGAATTGCACAACGGTTAACATGGACACCAATCCGAATACAGGCGCGGGCGGAAATATTGTGGTGGCTGATTCCAGACTGAGCCTGTATAAGCGTAAAAGTCAGTCATTATATGATCGATTGCACAGGCTTGGCGAATCCTTCGCGGGGAATAAAATCGATAAGTTGACCGCCTTGGTAGTCGAGGTGCGCCTTGATATGTTGGCAGAAATTCGAGAGGAATTCAATAAGGCCCATAATGAATTGGAGGCTCTCGATCAAAACGAGAATGGGAGTGAGCTGCGCGAAATCTTCGATACTCTTTTCATATCGTTGAAAGCTGAGTTGCTGGCTGCTGTTGAAGTAAGCCAGCTGCCCATTCTACGACTCTGCCAAGCCATTCCGGACATAGTACCATCATCATCGCTCACAAGCAGCGACTTCCTGAGCTGAAGGTGCCTAAGTTTTCTGGTGGATACGTCGAGTTTTCGGATTTTATGGCAATGTTCAAATCGGTGATTGAAGCGGATGCGGATCTCAGTGACATCGAGAAATTCCAGCACCTTCGCTCTTGCCTCGCTGATGCGGCTTTGGATTCGGTTCGATCGTTGGAGATCTCCAGTGCCAATTATCGTGCGGCTCTGGATATACTTAATAAACGCTTTAATAACAAAAGACTTGTTTTCCAGGCACACATCAAGAAGATTCTTGGGCTAAAAAGGGTAGACTCGCCTTCTGCTAAAAGTCTTCGGGAGTTTTCGGATGCAGTCAATTTACACATGCGAGCGTTGCAGACATTGGGAACTGCTGAGGAGATTTCAGTATTAATGGTCATCAACATGCTGCTGCAGAAGTTGGATTCGAAGACGCAAACCAAATGGGAGGAGCGCACATCGTCGGATGCTATATCTACCGCAGAGGAATTCTTCTTCGAATTCTTGCAGCAACGCTGCCAGAAAATGGAGCGTTGGAATATGCTACAGCGACACACGCTAGTAGCGATCAGGTGGGAAAAAACCATTCCTATACGCAGGTTAAGAAAACGTTTGTAGCTTCCAACTCTTCCGCCGACCCGTCTGTATGCGTCTTTTGCCACTCAGCGGGCCATGGAATATACTCGTGCAAGATATTCGGAAATCTCTCACCGTTGCTGCGCCACAAAGAAGTGAAGAAGCTTTCCCTATGCTTCAATTGCCTAAAACCGGGGCACCGGCCCGCGCATGCAATAGTGGAAAATGTCGAGTATGCGGCGGTAGGCATCATAGTTTGTTGCACTTCGATAGTATACAGCCCACAACACAAAGCTGCCCAGGTATTACTCCTCCCGATCTGGCCGTTCAACCGGACACTCTTTCCGTTGCTCAAAATTCTGCTAGCATCTCGTCTCTACCTTCGTCTACGTCTCTTGCTGCCCAAGGTCTTCACTCTGATGTCGTGCTTCTGGCTACAGCCGTGGTTCTCGTGAAGAATCGGTCTGGCGTTTTAGTTCCTTGTCGTGCCATCTTAGATTCAGGATCGGAGCTGCATCTCGTCACATCCAGGTTCGCCCAGCAGCTTCAGCTTAGGAGAACTCAATGCACTTGTGTCTGGGCTGGGCGATACCAGCGTTTCTACTGAGGGATCCACCATAAGCATTTGTATGCATTCTCGCACCTCTGCTTACACAACTACGCTTACTGCTCTCATCGCCCCCACGATTACCGATTCTCAACCAAGTATGACAGTAAATGTATCCGATTGGCGTATTCCATCTAACATTCAGCTCGCTGATCCTGCATTTTTCAATCCTCAACGGGTTGATCTTCTCATTGGTGCGAGCGTTTTTTATGATCTCCTCTGCGGAGGGCAAATCAAACTCACCGATGGACTGTCTCTTCTGCAGAAGACCCGGCTTGGGTGGATCGTATCTGGCGGTGGACAGAAGGTATCAAGCTCGGCGCTTTTGGCCACGCACAATTGTCCAGATTCGATAGCTGATAAAACTCTTTGTATGTTTTGGGAAGTCGAGAATTGTGTGGAGGCTGGGTTGAATACCAAAGAAGAAGACGATTGTGAAGCACATTTCGTAAGCCACCTTTCACGGTTGCCATCCGGGGAGTATGCAGTTCGTCTGCCGCTAAATAACAATACTGATCGATTAGAAGAATCTTATGCTCAGGCTTATCGACGGTTCATCACGACAAAACTCCGTGTCGTTTTCGATGGATCCGCAGCTACATCAACTGGATATTCTCTAAATGATGTGATGATGACAGGCCCTGTTATTCAGCCTGCATTGTTTAACATATTGATTCGCTTTCGAACATATCCAGTCGCTCTCACTGGGGACATTTGTAAAATGTACCGCTGCGTACGAGTGTCTCCACCCGACAATTTGTATCAGTGCATCCTAGTGCATCCTGCATCAGTGCATCCTGCGAGATTCCATCGAGTCCGAGGTTCAAGTCTACACATTAGACACCGTCACATACGGGACGAGGGCTGCATCATTTTTAGCGGTCCGCGCAATGCACCAGCTGGCCATCGACGAGGGTGAATCCTACCCTCTTGGCTCAGCTGCTCTGCGGCAGGAGTTTTACGTGGATGACTTTATTTCGGGCGGTAATTCGGTCGCACAGGTCATGGACAAGATGCACCAAACATCAGCTTTACTGTCCCGTGGTAACTTTAGAGTTAGGAAATGGTGCTCCAGTCACCAGGAAGTACTTGAGGGAACCCCTGAAGATGACATAGAGAAGTTCCTAAAGTTTAATGATGGAAGCGACATAGCCAAAACTCTCGGCTTAGCGTGGGACCCTGCTTCGGATCAGCTGCTTTTTGCCTTGTCCGCACTGGACACAAACTCAAAGCGGTCGGTTTTATCTACGATTTCGCGGTTCTACGACCCTCTTGGATTAATAAATCCAGTCATTGTCAGGTGCAAAATCATCCTTCAGCAGCTTTGGAGAGAAAATTTGGATTGGGATGAAAGCCTACCCTCAGCGTTGCATTCAACTTGGATGGACTTGAGAAATAGTTTGGCAAGCATTTCTCGGATCTCATTTCCTCACTTGGTTCTTCGCTCTAGTGTGGCTACAGAAGTTCACGGATTCTGTGATGCCAGCTTAGAAGCATATGGCGCTTGCGTGTATGTCATGTCCAGGGAAGCCCAGTCTTCGGGCCACGTTTTGTGCTCAAAGTCGCGAGTGGCGCCGCTAAAGACTATATCGATTCCTAAGCTGGAATTAAGTGGAGCCCATTTGCTTGCGAAAATCATGCAGAATGTAAAGGACATGGGAATCTTTACAGGTCGGTTCTATTGATGGTCGGATTCGTCAACAGCATTATCTTGGATTAGGGACGAGCCAGCTAAATTTCAAGTTTTCGTGGCAAATCGAGTGGCATCAATTCAGGAGTTGACGGCAGCCTTGGAATGGCGCTATGTTCCCACATCTTTAAATCCTGCTGATATTCTCTCGAGAGGCTCGCTTCCCAACCATCTTATCCAGTCAGAGCTATGGTTTCACGGCCCATCCTTTTTGCTAGGCTCCAAGGATAAGTGGCCTGTATCTCCATCTAACAACATAGCAACTTTGGAGCTTCGCAAGAGAGGATTGCTAATCACGTCTCCACATCCCGATCTCACGTCCGGATGCAAATTTGCGAATTCATTCTTTCGCAAGCAGCGCACATTCGCCTACATGCATAAATTTATACATCGTCTTAGGCATCCAGGACTCACCGTTTCTGATATTCGGCAAGGAACGCATCTTCTAATTCGACACATTCAGCTGGCAAATTTGTGGATGGACATAAAGGAGATTCGGCGCAATGGTCAAGTCATGAAATCAAGTTCTATTAGTTCGCTCAACCCGTTTATCGATCATTCTGGACTACTTAGAGTTGGAGGTCGTCTTGGCAACTAATCGCTAGGATTTGACGCTCAGCACCCGCTCATTCTGCCAAAGGGACATTCCATTACCTTTGCGCTGATAAGATATTATCATGAAAGAAACCTCCATGCCGGACCTCGCGCCTTGCTATCCAAAATTCGGCTGGAATATTGGCCCATTGGAGGTGTTAAGTCAGTGTCAAGGGTCGTCAGCAGATGTGTGAGATGCTTCAGGACTAGGCCGCGCATGGTCGAACACATCATGGGAGACCTACCTAAGGAACGTTTGGAAGGATCTCGAGCTTTTGAAGTCACTGAAGTAGATTACTGTGGACCTTTTTTCTACCGATCAGAAATCCGCACAAGGCCTCCGATCAAGTGCTACATTAGCGTATTCATCTGCTTCACTTCTAAGGCTATACACATGGAGCTCGTAAAGGATTTGACCACCGCATCGTTTCTAGGCGCACTAAAGCGTTTTACTTCCACTATAGGAAAGCCAAGTAAATTTTGGTCGGACAATGCGACAAACTTCGTTGGGGCCAAGAACGAGCTTCTGGAGCTAAAGAAGCTTTGTCTGAGCGAACCGCATATGAAGGAGGTCCACGAATCCTGCTTGGCTGACTCGATCGACTGGCGTTTCATCCCACCTCGCTCTCGGCATTTTGGCACGTTGTGGGAAGCGGCCGTGAAGACCGCAAAATATCACCTGTACCGCTCAGTTGGACCATCTGTGCTTAGCTTCGACGAGCTGCGCACTCTGATCTGTCAGATCACTGCAATTGTTAACTCTCGCCCTTTGCTCTCGCTTTCAGAAAATCCTGATGATTTAGACGTTTTGACTCCTGCTCATCTGCTTTTAGGCGGCCCCCATGAGCAAATCCTCGAGCCTGACCTAACGAAGCTGAACTACAATCGTCTGGATGGCTGGCAGCGGGTCACCCAACTACAACAAATATTTTGGATCCGTTGGCGCGAAGAGTATCTCACTCTTTTGCAAGAGCGCGCGAAGTGGCGTACCCCCGCGCAAAACATCTGCCAGAACGAACTCGTTCTGGTGAAGGACGAAAATCTTCCTCCAATGCGTTGGCCACTGGCTAGAGTGGTCGATGTCGTTTTGGGCAAGGACGGAGTGTGTCGCGTCGCTGACCTGAAGACATCCTCAGGAAACATCAGGAGGGTCGTCACTCGGCTATGTTTACTGCCCCTTAAGGAATCTGTTGAGAGACTAGCTCCCAACGGGGGGAGTATGTTCGGGCCAGCCGCTGAAGAATAACCGTAACTTTAACATTATTATTGTATGAGCAGAGAGAGCCGCCTATGTTGTAAAACGTTGACGTTCTGCAGAGCTGCTGCGCTCTCCCGCTAAAGGTGCTCTCTGCCGCCGCCACTTCGGCAATCACTTTGATCTAACGCCGTCGTCTATAGTTCAGTTCTATGCTAACCCCTCTGCGCATTGGTTGCATATCGATCTCGCATAAAGTTTATCTGGCAATAGCAAGCAATCGGCTTCCGCTAAGCCACCAAGATTAAATACGAATTATAAAGTTTAACCCAAAATCTCTTTTCATTTTTGAAACACATAGGTGCAAAAAAAGCTTGGCATCCCAAACAGTCGATTTGGAACAAATAAATAGAAAATTTAGCCAGCCATAGCATTCAAATGAATGAACTAAATTTGGTAATAGATGCAGTTAATAGCGGAATAAACGTTATAAACAAACTAAATGAAGAAAAAGACAGGAATCAACAAATAGAAATTTTGATATTCAATCTACAACATTTCACAGAATATATCGAAGATATAGAACTAGGTATGCAATTAACTAGGCTCGGTATATTTAATCTAAAATTATTAAAACAAGACTACCTGGAACAAATAAATTCTGAGAAAATACTAAATATAAAAACCTCCACATGGCTAAAATCCGATACCAACGAAATTCTAATAATTTCCAACATTCCCAAAGACATTACAAAAGTACCAATTTATAAAATCCTTCCGTATCCAGACGAATTAAATAACATGTTAACAGATATGACATACGACAAGTACTACATAAAAAATGAAGAAGTATTTGTTAAAGAAACTAGATTGAAAACCAATGACAATTGTATAAAAGGAATTTTAATGCAAACTCCCACTAAATTTCCATATTCCAAAACATTTCAAAACTTTCAAATAAACTTTATTGAACCCAATATACTAATCACATGGAATCTTCCAAAAACAACGCTAAACCAGAATTGTGTAAACCAAGAAATCATAGCGGAGGGAAATATCATTATAAAAATCTACAACTGTTCAATCCAATTAAATGAATTTACAATATCAAACACAATGTTAGATTTTTCCCAGAATGTTTATGTCAACAACAACATAACTAAAATAAAACCACTGTCGTATGTCCAAACTAATGAAATAATTATGCAATACACCAAATATAGTAACCTATTACAAATAAGTCTACTAATTTCATTTGTCATAATTATATTACTACTACTAAGTTATGTAGCTGTTAAATTTAAAAGAGTCACGGTTAAATGTATTAACCCTATAATAGAAGCAGAAGAGGAACCAACCTCAGCCACCGCACTTGACACCCCGTCACTATACCCGAGGGTAATCGCCTAGGGACAGGCTAATAACAAACGTTGGGGGAGTGACATATCCATAATTCCCCACATCCCATACACATTATGTTTATGTACAATTCATCCACCCCATCCACACAAGTAACAGGATCCCACTCAAGAATCAATAACTGTTTCTTCCCATACTCCAAGCTAGGGCCCCCCATAATATAAACAATGGACCCCATTGTTTCATCAACATTAGAATCACGCCACTCTCGAGAAATCGATTCTTTAGAATCACGCCACTCATGAGGACCAATCAAAGCTAGACATAAAACCAAGGAGTATCACATTCCTAGCTCCGTCATGTAATGCAACACCGATCGCCAGCAGTGGATGCCTTTCATCAAAGCCGACGCATCCCCAAATATCGATCCAGGCACGTACGCCACCGACACGAATATGCAGCCGAGGAAAGCAACGCCCGAAGCCAGAGTCGGGAGTTCCAAGAGAAGGGCTCATGGAAACTAGCCAGCAGCAGAGAGATCAGTTCCGTTTGAGATAAGCAGACCCAAAGTCAAGTCGGGGAATTCATTTAAATCTTGTGACATAAAGATATTTAAGTTTGTAAAATAAAAGTATTTTTTACGGTACTGCTCGTGCGATCATCAGTTGCATAAGAGTGCATATACGGTGTGGTTTACGAGAGTTGTGGGGCGGATCGAAAAGACAAGTAGTGAATCCACGGAAAAAACGAGGGGGAACGTTGTGAGTTGCTGCGGACACCGCAACTCTACGGTTATACCCGATACTAAGTCAGTATGGCTCTCCTCCGGCAGACGCCGCTAATATTAAACGACACGACAAAGAGTGCGTGCGAGAGAGACAGAAAATCAGTCTGAGCGTGACGTCGGGCGCTGCGTAGCCAGTGCAAATTGATTTGTTCCTTTTGGCTATAAAAATGATCTGATCTGATCCAGATTCAGCAATCTGATAGATATGATCATTATCTATGATTCTGCGTTTTTAGTTTTCTCGAATCTGCAAAATTGTGGATGTAACAGATTTACGTCCTTTGTGGGGGCGGAAGGGGGTGGGGCGAAATTTTGAGATATACGTTTTATAGTGAGATCTAACAGAAGTGCGGATAACAAATTTGGTTACTCTAGCGTTAATAGTCTCTGAGATTTTGTGGTTGCCTCAGATTTTCGTCATTTGCGGGGGCGGAAGGGGGTGTGGCGAAATTTGGACACGAAACGGTCAAGGTCCGATATCACAGGAGTGTGGATACCAAATTTTGTTGCTCTGGCTCTTATAGGTTCTGAGATCCTTGAACTCATATTTTGCAATTGGCAAAACCGACCATGAAACCTGTGTGTTAGAGTGAGACAGAGCGAGAAAGAGTGAAATTGTTTTCGTGATTCTGGCTGTAATAATTATACGATCTGGTTCAGATTTTGCACTCTAGAAGATATAGTCATTTTCTACGATTCTGCGTTTTCTCTAGTTTTCTCGTATCGTCGAAATTGTGGATGCCACAGATTTTCGCCCTTTGTGGGGGCGGAAGTGGGCGTGGCAAAGTTTTGAAATATTTTTGGAGCAGTGACATATCACAGAAGTCTGGATCCAAAACATCGTTGCTCTAGCTCTTATAGTCTTTGAGCATTAGGCGCTGAAGGGGACGGACAGACGGACAGACGGACGGACGGACAGACAGACAGGGCTCAATCGACTCGGCTATTGATGCTGATCAAGAATATATATACTTTATAGGGTCGGAAACGATTCCTTCTGGACGTTACACACATCCACTTTTACCACAAATCTAATATACCCCAATACTCATTTTGAGTATCGGGAACAGCGAACAGCGAGACCTGCAGCTTGACGTCGTCGGTCGAAAGCCTCAACAACCGTGTGGATGCACGGCGAAAACCAAGAGGCGCCTCCGGAACTTTATTTCTGGCGTCATTGATGCCACCCGTTATCGAGCCTCCAATGAAAGTGTAGTCCGCCGACCGACGTCGATTCGGATCGGCAACCTGAAGTCAAGATCAGGAGCTAATGTACCCCATCGTCAACTGATTTAGCGGCGCCAGCGACATCCAATAATGAACTCGAATTGATTGCATTATTGTTGGATTCTTCTGGAGGCGCAGTCCTACTCAGCCTGGCTGACATGTCTCTCGACCACGTCAATAGAGGATCGTAGTTACTCGTTGATGTAACACACGCCCCTTTTTCCTCTAGATTTCATGTGCCAGGCTAAAACCATTCTCTTTCGTCACACGATGTACACAGTTTTATAGTTAGTTATGTAACAAAGCCAACATAATGGTTTTTGGAAACTAATGGGTATGAGAGCAACATTAATTTTTCTTTAGATTGCAAAGCAGTACACTCTAGTACGCTCACGTGCATATATACTCGTATTAAATATCTTTTCTTTTCCTTAGAAGTAAACACCAACGTCATCATTGAGCTCAACGATCACGGATGGAATAAACGGTACTAGCCTACCAAAAGCGCTGTGAGTTTGTAAATAAGAACAAGTACATATATGCACTGGGCTGGGATGTAACCTGCGTGTTACATATATTTTTCTATTGATATCACATTTATATATCCGTAACCATAATGTATTGGTACCTCTCACCCCTTTAGAATCTGTTGCCCATATATGATGGTCAGTTTTAAATCATTATTTTTCCTAATATTTCTTCTCAATTCTTTACTAATATATTAAGCTATCGAGACACAGCAAAAAAAAAAAATGAATTTAATTATAAGTTAAGAAAAACCCCCTCCAAGAATTTAATTATATGATTAGGGATTTATTGAAATATATATATAGTGATATTGATTTTGAAGTACAACCATAATATGTTCTAAATTCAGGAGTCCGTCCTCAGAAAGGCATGATCAAAGTGGTGGGATGATAACTGTTTACCGTTATTCAAGGGTCTATACGGTCAGGTTACCTGTATAGCATAGGTTGGGAGGGGAGAAAAGGTAGAGATTCTCACTAACACCGGAGTTTCTCATCATTTGAGTAGAGTAATTGATAAGAATGTCCACACTTTTCACAACCAACTTGTTAGTCCTATAACCAATTCCTTGCTCCGGTTAAACCTGGATTCTGTTGTTAGTTTTATGTTTGGTTCCTTTTTTTTTTTTAATTTTTAAATGTGCACCTAAAACATTATGCGAGTGTGTGTCAGTATGAGATAGGAGAGAGTAGAACGAACCCCGACAATCCGGCGAGCTTAGTCAGAGCATAGCTAGAGGTGCACACGAAATCTCTTCATACTAGTATGGGTAAACGACAGCTATCCCACACCTGCACGCTACAGCATACAAATGCTTATGGTGGATCCCTCAGTAGAAACGCTGGTATCGCCCAGCCCAGACACAAGTGCATTGAGTTCTCCTAAGCTGAAGCTGCTGGGCGAACCTGGATGTGACGAGATGCAGCTCCGATCCTGAATCTAAGATGGCACGACAAGGAACTAAAACGCCAGACCGATTCTTCACGAGAACCACGGCTGTAGCCAGAAGCACGACATCAGAGTGAAGACCTTGGGCAGCAAGAGACGTAGACGAAGGTAGAGACGAGCTGCTAGCAGAATTTTGAGCAACGGAAAGAGTGTCCGGTTGAACGGCCAGATCGGGAGGAGTAATACCTGGGCAGCTTTGTGTTGTGGGCTGTATACTATCGAAGTGCAACAAACTATGATGCCTACCGCCGCATACTCGACATTTTCCACTATTGCATGCGCGGGCCGGTGCCCCGGTTTTAGGCAATTGAAGCATAGGGAAAGCTTCTTCACTTCTTTGTGGCGCAGCAACGGTGAGAGATTTCCGAATATCTTGCACGAGTATATTCCATGGCCCGCTGAGTGGCAAAAGACGCATACAGACGGGTCGGCGGAAGAGTTGGAAGCTACAAACGTTTTCTTAACCTGCGTATAGGAATGGTTTTTTCCCACCTGATCGCTACTAGCGTGTGTCGCTGTAGCATATTCCAACGCTCCATTTTCTGGCAGCGTTGCTGCAAGAATTCGAAGAAGAATTCCTCTGCGGTAGATATAGCATCCGACGATGTGCGCTCCTCCCATTTGGTTTGCGTCTTCGAATCCAACTTCTGCAGCAGCATGTTGATGACCATTAATACTGAAATCTCCTCAGCAGTTCCCAATGTCTGCAACGCTCGCATGTGTAAATTGACTGCATCCGAAAACTCCCGAAGACTTTTAGCAGAAGGCGAGTCTACCCTTTTTAGCCCAAGAATCTTCTTGATGTGTGCCTGGAAAACAAGTCTTTTGTTATTAAAGCGTTTATTAAGTATATCCAGAGCCGCACGATAATTGGCACTGGAGAGCTCCAACGATCGAACCGAATCCAAAGCCGCATCAGCGAGGCAAGAGCGAAGGTGCTGGAATTTCTCGATGTCACTGAGATCCGCATCCGCTTCAATCACCGATTTGAACATTGCCATAAAATCCGAAAACTCGACGTATCCACCAGAAAACTTAGGCACCTTCAGCTCAGGAAGTCGCTGCTTGTGAGCGATGATGATGGTACTATGTCCGGAATGGCTTGGCAGAGTCGTAGAATGGGCAGCTGGCTTACTTCAACAGCAGCCAGCAACTCAGCTTTCAACGATATGAAAAGAGTATCGAAGATTTCGCGCAGCTCACTCCCATTCTCGTTTTGATCGAGAGCCTCCAATTCATTATGGGCCTTATTGAATTCCTCTCGAATTTCTGCCAACATATCAAGGCGCACCTCGACTACCGAGGCGGTCAACTTATCGATTTTATTCCCCGCGAAGGATTCGCCAAGCCTGTGCAATCGATCATATAATGACTGACTTTTACGCTTATACAGACTCAGTCTGGAATCAGCCACCACAATATTTTCGCCCGCGCCTGTATTCGGATCGGTGTCCATGTTAACCGTTGTGCAATTCGACACAACAACGGAAAATGAAATACCGCTTAAGCGACGATGTATAGACGCGAGAGCGAGAATGCAAGACACGAAAAGTCAAGAACCGCGGCTGCAGCTGCGCAGAGAATGAGAGATTCGACGCTTAAAGTACCGGAATTTGTATATAAATATTCCAGCCGCACTCTCACTGAATTTGCACTTTAAACTGTTTTTCAACGTGCACCCAAATGTATTTGTTGCTAGTTAAACTACCCAACAACAAAATATTGTATAAATAATAAGTGTTTTAACGGAACGCGATTAAGCAATGGTTTTATATCACGTCGGGGGGTCACCAATGTTTGAGATGCCAAGCTTTTTTGGCAGCTATGTGTTTCAAAAATGAAAAGAGATTTTGGGTTAAACTTCATAATTCGTATTTAATCTTGGTGGCTTAGCGGAAGCTTAGCAATAGCTTGCTATTGCCAGATAAAATTTATGCGAGATCGATATGCAACCAATGCGCAGAGGGGTTAGCATAGAACTAAACTATAGACGACGGCGTTAGATCAAAGTGATTGCCGAAGTGGCGGCAGCAGATCAAAGTAATTGCCGAAGTGGCGGCGGCAGAGAGCCCCTTTAGCGGGAGAGCGCAGCAGCTCTGCAGAAAGTCAACGTTTTACAACATAGGCGGCTCTCTCTGCTCATACAATAATAATGTTAAAGCTACGGTTATTCTTCAGCGGTTGGCCCGAACAGTGACATATCACAGAAGTCTGGATCCAAAACATCGTTGCTCTAGCTCTTATAGTCTTTGAGCACTAGGCGCTGAAGAGGACGGACAGACGGACGGACGGACAGACGGACAGACGGACAGACAGACATGGCTCAATCGACTCGGCTATTGATGCTGATCAAGAATATATATACTGTATGGGGTCGGAAACGATTCCTTCTGGACGTTACACACATCCACTTTTACCACAAATCTAATATACCCCAATACTCATTTTGAGTATCGGATATAAAACGCAGAATCATAGATAACGACCATATCTATCAGATTGCTGAATCTGGATCAGATCAGATAATTTGTATAGCCAAAAGGAACAAATCAATTTGCACTGGCTACGCAGCGCCCGACGTCACGCTCAGACTGATTTTCTGTCTCTCTCTCACGCACTCTTTGTCGTGTCGTTTAATATTAGCGGCGTCTGCCGGAGGAGAGCCATACTGACTTAGTATCGGATATAATTGTAGAGTTGCGGTGTCCGCAGCAAATCACAACGTTCTTTAAGTATAACAAATACTTGGAGAACCAGGGAGGCTTCGACAATACAGGTACAGTGATATGTGGAACAAATGTATTGAGGGCGGAGTAAATAGAGCTATAAAACGAGTTAACAGTTGCGTCTATGTTCGGTAATGAATAAAGCAATGACCGATCAACACGCGAGAGATGTAGATCTAAATCGATAAAGGTTGTTTTGCGAAAACACTTTTTGTGGCAATGAGCCATGGAACTGTCAGCACAACCAGATCGGGTACACTCAAAGGATATCGACAGAGTTGGATGGTTAGGATCTTCAGGAAATGATATTGGGCTTGCTCTGGATACCGTAGCAAGAGAAGCATCATTAACAAACATGAGGTCAAGAAGTCTGTCCTAATGTTTTTAACGGCATTGATTTGGACAAGGGAAATATCCGTTAGCCCATTGATAAAGTAATTGTGGCAATTGGGAAACACGAGGTTAGCGTCATCGCAAGGCAGCCAAGAAAGAAATGGGAGGTTAAAGTCCCCCATGACAATAGTTTGATCATTGCAACCTAATGCAGATACGACAGTATTAATTGCTGAGAGATGGTTTTAGTAAACCCCAGAATCAGACCTGGGAGGAATGTACAGGTTAACATAGAAAAATGCCGAACCAACACGAACTTTGACTGCAACAAATTCAATTCCATGGATGTTATTGAATGGGTATAATCAGATGAGAAATCAGATTTGACATGCATCAGAAATCCACCAGCAAGAGATGGGCGGTCCATTCTATAAATAGTGTAATTGTCAATGAAAATTTCATGATCAGAAGAGTTAAACCAGGTTTCGGCAAAAGCGATGGCATCAAAATCAAAAGACGCACTATTTGTATGAATTTAACGCAAATTGCCCAACAAACTGCGAACGTTCTGATAGTGAAAAGTAAAAGGGTACATCAGTTTTTTGGTGCAGCAGGTTCGGTAATTCTGGGACTCGGGCTCGAATCTTTGTGAAGGAACTCATGCATAATTGTATGCTCAGGCCATATTGACGGTTCAAGAGATTTAGATAGTGAAGAATCAGGGAGACGAATTTTAAAGGATGATATCTTACGCTTATGTTTAAATGTAAATCTAGTCACAACTATATTATCAGGCGAAGCGTTCAGTTTAGAGGAAAGATGCTGTTTAACATCCTCCGTTGTAGCCTCAGGACTGAGACGGGAAACAAATATTACTTTCCGAAGGATCACTGCTCTAAGTTGAATTCCCGAGCGAGATCGTGATGATGGAGCCACTCCTAAAAGAGCAGGCTGGAGCAGGAATTGGCAAGACATCACAAGCAACCAACACACACTAGGAGCACTCACCTCGTCGCTAGTGATGGCAGCAGAAACTGTAGGGATGGGAACTTGGATGCTCGAAGGAAGCTCGGTTTAAAATAACCGGAGACGCCGTTGGCGGATTTACAGATAACGGCGAGGCATGACCAAATGGAATAACAAATGCTTCCGATGCATGATGGTGGGAGGCAGGCAGGATGCAAGAGATTGGTATCATTATGCGGAATTTTCCGTCTAGGCGATTCGCTCAAGAGTTTGAGCCCAAGAAACTGCGATTCAAAAGCTAGAAATTTCTCGTTGAGAGCCACGAAATCGTTTCCGGACATCCAGAAACCCAGTTCTAGTCTGTATCATGAATGTGCGCATTTCGGCCTCAATCTCCCGACAAGCCAGACATGACCAAGACAGGCCCATACGTTTCGAGACCAGCCATAATATCCGACACGAGCACATTTTATGTGGGCAAAATTGTCGCACAGCCAGCAGCTAAGGAATAAATCAACAATGATTACACCACTAAATTCACATTTCTTTGCACTGCAAACAATTGCCATTATTGACAGAAGTAGAATCACTGTGCACGAATAATAAAAGTACAGAGTGAGAGCGCGAGCAAAATGGGAGAGCAGACAGCGGAACGATCCCGACAATCAGTAGCAGCGGCAATAATTCAGAGCAGATTATCCAACGAAGTGCAGTAAACGAGCAGTAAACTCACCAAAGCAGAGACACAAAATAAGAGTCCACAAAGAGGGAGAGTAGAGGCAATACAGGGAGAGTGAGCAACTTTGCGAGCAGCAGGCCCGCTTATGCTTTCGAGAGAGTGTGGGCGATGCAAACGCTGCTGCGCGCGAAGAGTGCACACCGAAGAAACGATAACGAAAAGCAGACTGTATAAAAAACAATAACAAATAGCCTGCGCGAGTCCGTTATTACGTTGCGATATTGTATTTATATTAAACCCTTCCTTATAAACGAAACACTGTTTATTAACACAAAGTATAATCAAATTAAAGAGATTCGATTTTATACCAAAACAAAGTGACAACAATGTTGTATTATATTTAAGCAAGGGGCGGAGAATGCAGGAGCAAGAAAAAACACGACCGTCTTAAGCACGAGCTAGAAGCGAGTAATTGATTATTGATTTTATTGATTAAGCAAAAATGTTTAATTTCAGTCATTTTATTTCCCCTCAAAATTAATTACCTTTGTTAGATTTGGTAGGAAGATTTGTGCTTGCTAGTGTTTTCCTGATTTTGTGGTGCTATGCCTAATTTTAAGTACTGTGTAGTGGTCGCTTGCCGGGCGGATAGGAAAGCATATTTCTGTTCTTCGCTTGAAAGTACGCCCGATGGTATTTGTACAATTTATATATTTATATATTTATATACATTATATTATTTATACAAGTATCACACCTCACCGAGATACTTATTAATTATTAAGTTTATTCCCTATAGTTAGTGTATAGTTAGGTTGGCTTAATTTCTTGTTGTGGTGTTACATGTTAAATGTTCCTTGTCGTGTGGGGCTAGCGCCACCTAGGGTTGACATTAAGAATATGCTTAAAAACGAAAAAAATCTCCCCACCATTTCCATAACCGTTCAAGGTGAATGGCGAAGGATGGTGCAAAGGCAGATCCGGAGAACCAAATTTTTGTTGGTCAGTAGATCCGCCCAAATCGTTCTTTCTCCTCGTGGCCGTACAAGCATTCAGTTGCGCGGTGAGAAAAAAAAAATAAATTAAATTAAACCGCCGTAAATAACCGTGGTGTGAAACAAAAGTGCACCGGCCTTCGACAGTGCTAGGAGCCTCGAAGTTAGATTTTCCGACTTTTTCTGTAATTTCCGCATGGAGGTCAGCAGCCCCAACACAAAAATAAAAAACCTGGAGAAAGAGGGAATTAGCACCTCAACCCCATCCCCTTATTTTCGCAGTGCCAGTTCCAACAGGGTCCCAGTGCATATATAAGTGCATATAAGTGTTTTCGGTCCAATAGCCACTCCAGATCGTCCTAGAGGCCAACCGCCAAATTCTGCGGCAGCAGTGGTGTCAGCTTCAGCAGCTCGAACTGGTCTGCCAGCCACGGATGGTAGCTTGCAACAGACCATTGCGGACGCAGTGACAGCCGCACTAGCACAGCACACTCAAATGCTATCTAACGCGATTGAAGCGGGGTTTCAACGATTGTCGCTCCAGAATGCAGCTCCAGTTCCAACGGAAAGGGTACACCCAGCCCATAGGCAGTCATCTCCCGTTAGATCAAATCAATCCTTTGAGCAACTCTTTAGGTTATCCGCCAAGGAAAACGCAGCATTACCAAACTCAGCGTCCGAGCGACCGACAAACTTGACAGCTCCACCCGAGTCGCAGCAATCACATCAGATGCACGCGGAGCGGATTAGCCAGATAATCGCGAACTGGAAGTTGAGATTCTCAGGACGCTCCTCTATGTCAATAGATGATTTTTTGTATCGCGTCGAAGCTCTAACCAGCCAGACATTAGATAGCAATTTTGAATTGTTATCTCGCTACGCGAGCAACCTGTTCGAAGGAAGCGCGGGAGAATGGTACTGGAGGTATCATAAAAGCGTACCAAGAGTGCGCTGGATTGATCTCTGTATTGCTCTGAGATCGCAGGTTTTGGACGGCAGAACAGATTTAGAAATCAGAACCGCGATCACCCAGAGGAAGCAGAAAGTCAACGAACCGTTTAACAGTTTTTATGAGGCCATAGTGGCGCTTGCAGACAAGCTCGTGCAGCCGATGACCGAGCAGTCCTTGTTAGAGGTGTTACGAGCAAATCTGCTCAATGACATACAACATGAGATTTTATATGTGCCCATACCGAACATTGTGCAGTTGCGACAAGTGGTACGCAAGCGTGAAACGTTCATCGAGAACACTGCTAAGCCAATCCCGGCTACTCGACGATTTGTTCCTCGCAATCAGGTGAACGAAATGTCCATCCAGACAGAAGGTCCGGCAGAATCCGATTCGGAAGAAGCTGACGCTTTTGATATCGACGCGATGACGCTTTCTTGCTGGAATTGCAATAAATAAGGCCACCGATATCAAGAGCGCGAAGCACAGCGTAAAGTGTTCTGTTATGGATGTGCTAAGCGGGACACATATAAACCATCGTGCCGAAAATGTAGCTCGTCAAAAAACGAGTTGGCTCGTGCACCGATATCGAGTGCACGCAGATTAGTGTCGAAGGCGACGAATACGGAGTAACCAGGGCTACGTCAAGCCCCTTCCCCCTACCCTCTGACATGATAACGACCACTATGATACCAGTACAGGACGACGATCAGGAAACGACCCCTGCGCCTAGCAAAACTCGAGACCGTAAGCGTAGAAAGCTGTTCCGCACGCAGAGTAAAAATACACGCAGAGCATTATTAGCCTCTGTTATTAGTAATATAACTGATCTACGACGCTATGCCAATGTCACTCTGTTTGGCAAGACGATAAGTGGATTAATGGACACAGGCGCCTCAATCAGAAGAGAGTTAGCTCGAACAAACCCTGAGGTCAAGCCGTTGAAGTCAGCCGTGCGAACCGCAGATGGGAAAAATCAAGTTATTCTAGGTAGGGTATCCACACTCATTTGCTTTCGTGGAAATTCAAAACGAATATGCCTTTATCTTGTACCATCGTTATCGCAGGAGTTATATCTAGGAATAGACTTTTGGAGAAGCTTTAATCTATTGCCGTTCTTTTTAATGAGCAAAGCGACTAATAACAGTTTGGCGGCTATAAATTTTGACAACCCTATGCAAATACCTTTGTCGGAATTAAAGCAGAAGGAACTAGTAGCGATCGTACAGATGTTCCCTTCGTTTGCCGAAAAACGATTAGGAAAGACAAAGGCTTACACATGACATAGAAATTTCAGAAACTCGGCCCATAAAACAACGTCACTACGCAGTGTCTCCTGCAGTCGAAAAATGTATATACGAAGAGTTGGACCGAATGTAAGACCTTGGTGTGATTGAAGAATCAGATAGCCCGTGGTCTTCCCCTGTCGTAATTGTGCGTAAGCCAGGTAAGGTTCGCCTTTGCCTTGATAGCCGGAAAGTTAACGGGGTAACAGTCAAAAATGCTTACCCTATGCCCCTCATTGATGGCTTTTAAGTAGACTTCCAAAAGCACAGTTCATTTCAAGCATCGATCTTAAACATGCTTACTGGCAGATTCCGCTTACCCTAAGGGCTCGGAAGAAGACGGCTTTTGCTGTGCCTGGGAGGCCGCTATATCAATTCACTGTGATGCCGTTTGTTTTATGCAATGCCCCACAGACCATGTCCAAACTGATGGCTTTGGGGCTTTATCTCGACGGCTTATTGGTGATTTCGGAGTCATTCGAGAAGCACATGTCCGTGTTGAAAGCGCTGGCCGACCGGCTGTCTCAAGCTGGACTGACGATAAACGTAGAGAAGAGCAAATTTTTGCCTGAAGGAAGTGAAATACCTGGGCCACGTGATAGGGTATGGGAGGATACAAACGGATCCCGAAAAAGTTGCTGCTATTCGGGAGTTTTCAGTCCCTCGATCGGTGAAGCAAGTGCGACGATTTTTTGAAACCACTGGATGGTACCATAAATTTATTAAAAACTATGCCGGAATTGCTGCCTCAATATCAGATACACTAAAGCAACGTCGATCGTTTGTATGGACCAACGAAGCGCAAAGGGCGTTTGAAAGTTTAAAAGACCAAATGTGCGAGGCACCAGTCCTACATAGCCCCGACTTAACCATTTTATTTGCCATTCATTGCGATGCCAGCCATACCGGAGTTGGCGGAGTGTTAATGCAAACTGATAGCGATGGTAATGACATCCCAAGCGCATCCCAGCGCAAGCTGAATCAGTGTCAGCGAAACTATTCAGTCACTTAGAAAGAGTGTTTGGCAGCCATAATGTGTGTGAAGAAGTTTCGAGCTTATGTGGAAGGGCACGAGTTCTCCTTTCATACCGACCATGCATCATTGAAGTGGCTAATGTCACAATCGGACCTAAGTTCTAGGTTGGCAAGATGGGCTCTCAAGTTGCAGGGGTTCAGCTTCAAAATTTTCCACCGCAAAGGTAGCCAAAATGTTGTCCCAGATGCTCTGTCGCGGGTGCACACCGAAGATTTATCTGCATTCAGCTGCGATGGATTGGTAGACCTGCAGTCTGATTGCTTCAAGTCGGCAGAATATTTGGAACAAAAAATTTAGTGCAATCAGACACAGATGCTAGACATTAAGGTGATCGATAATCTCATATATCGGCGAGCAGAACACGCGGCTGCTGATCAGATCGCTGACGACCTGTGTTGGAAGCTGTGGGCTCCAACGGAACTGGTGTCAGATGTAGTAAAACAGAGTCACGAACAGTCGTTAGCAGCTCATAGCGGCATTAATAAAACGTTGGAGAGAGTTCGACGTTATTATTATTGGCCAAGTTTAGTAACCGATGTGAGAGCGTTCATAAACAGCTGTTCGGTCTGCAAGTGCACCAAGTACCCGAATCGTTCGTTACGACCCCCATTAGCTCCAGTGAAGGAAACTCAACGAGTGTTTCAGAAGTTGTTTGTGGATTTCATGGGTCCGTATCCACGAAGGAAATCCGGCAATATCGGTACTTCGTTGTTTTGGACCATCTTTCAAAATATCCGTTTTTAAAACCCGTAAAGAAATTTACAGCGGAGGCGATAACTCGATTCATGGAAGAGGGGTACCCGCCGTGGTTGTGTCCGACAATGGAGTACAATTTAAGTCCCATCACTTCAATTCTCTCAAGTACAATGTGCAGCATTTTTATACGGCTGTGTACGAACCTCAAGCCAATGCGTCGGAACGCGTTAACAGATCCGTTATTGCAGCCATTAAAGCTTACATCAGGCCAGATCAAACTAATTGGGATGAGCAGCTTAGTTCTTTTAGTTGTGCCTTACGATCTAGTCTGCATTCAGCCCTAAACTACAGCCCCTATCGGGTTGCATTTGGACAGCACAAGATCACCAATGGAGACACCTATCAGCTCTTACGAAATTTGCAGGTTTTAGAAGATCGTACAGTGAGTTTTGGTCGGGAAGATTCGTTTGTGTGATTCGAAAAACAGCCCAACTAACAACACCAACGAAACGAACAGCAGTTCAATCTCCGAAGTCGTGACGTAGCGTTCAAAGTTGGCCAGGAGGTCTACAGACGCAACTTTCAGCAGAGCAATTTCGTTAAAGGTTTCATGGCAAAACTAGCTCCTACTTTTGTAAAAGCTAGAATAAAACGTAGGCTTGGTCACAGTTATTACGATTTGGAAGATACCCAAGACTTATCGGAAATACCCTAATACAGGTTAATGGTTTTCCTCCAAGCGTCTATCACGCTTTGATGTGATTAACACCAAAGTGTGATCTTGGCCGGGGGGATTTGTAGTGGTCGCTTGTCGGGCGGATAGGAAAGCATATTTCTGTTCTTCGCCTGAAAGTATGCCCGATGGTATTTGTACAATTTATATATTTATATATATTATATACATAAATATATTTATATATTTATATACATTATATTATTTATACAAGTATATATCACACCTCACCGAGATACTTATTAATTATTAAGTTTATTCCCTATAGTTAGTGTATAGTTAGGTTGGCTTAATTTCTTGTTGTGGTGTTACATGTTAAATGTTCCTTGTCGTGTGGGGCTAGCGCCACCTAGGGTTGACATTAAGAATATGCTTAAAAACGAAAAAAATCTCCCCACCATTTCCATAACCGTTCAAGGTGAATGGCGAAGGATGGTGCAAAGGCAGATCCGGAGAACCAAATTTTTGTTGGTCAGTAGATCCGCCCAAATCGTTCTTTCTCCTCGTGGCCGTACAAACATTCAGTTGCGCGGTGAGAAAAAAAAAAAAAAATTAAACCGCCGAAAATAACCGTGGTGTAAAACAAAAGTGCAATAGATCGGAAAAAAGAACCCAAGAAAGCAGATTGGGCTCTAATCGAAAACGTGAGTACCGGCCTTCGACAGTGCTAGGAGCCTCGAAGTTAGATTTTCCGACTTTTTCTGTAATTTCCGCATGGAGGTCAGCAGCCCCAACACAAAAATAAAAAACCTGGAGAAAGAGGGAATTAGCACCTCAACCCCATGCCCCTATTTTCGCAGTGCCGGTTCCAACAGGGTAAATATGGGCATTGAGTAACTGTAAGAAAAAGTCGCCTGATCAGTATTTTCAAATTCCACATTAGAATCGGCACTTAGTTTGGTAGGTATCCAAAAGCTGCAGCCCGAGCTTTAAGCCCCCGCACTACGAACCAGCTGATCCCCCAAGTCGCGGGCAGTGAACTGTGGCTGCGCGAGGCGAGGACAGCCGTCTGAACGGGCTTAGTGCGGCGAATTGGCGTAACCGTTTCGCGTTCAAAACCGGGCCAAGAAACGGAAACCGGAACTTGCAGTCAGCGTAGGACTGGAAAAAATATTGCACCACGTGTGTACATAACCTCCCGGCGACGCCTAGTGGTATCGCCTCACCTGTTCTTCTCGTGATTCGGCCTAGCTGTTCAAACGTTTATTTAAAGTGCAGTTGAGGCCAGTGTTTGTCATATGTGCACGTTAGTGTCATTATGTATGCTTAATGTACCCGAAAAACTGTAAGCGATGTGCTCACATACATATGTATACACCGCCCACTGAAAGCCACTGAGGCCAGTAAGATCCCACCGTTACTCGCATTCCTTTGACCCTCGCAGTCCGTTTATATGTCTGTTTTTGTGTAGTTGGATGTACTTAGTGATAATTGTAGACAGAAAAAAAACAGAAAAAAACCAACAACACATGGAAAGTTTAAAAATGCATTTTATAAAAGTTTAAAAGTTTGAGCTTAAAAGCGTCCGCTCGGCCGGGTCACATGCGCGAGCTTATGCCATGCAGCACGCGCTGTACGATTTTTTTTTTTGGTTCGCAGGTAAAAGCTTTATGCACCCACACACCGCAACACGCCCAGCTACGAAAGATCTTTCGCCGCGGGAACACAAACAAAAACTGAGTGAGCTTTATAATATACCAACAACACCACATTTCTTTGCCTCCCAATATGCCGCGAGCGTGGCAAGCTTCGTTTTTTTTTTTGCTAGAGCTGTTTGTCGGTCGTTGACCTCACACTTTTAAATTAGTCACCGCTGTTTGGCCTTCTGCCTTTACAGTACGCTTGGTAAAACGAATAGTATGTCCAACTACTCCCTGAAGCCGATGTGCTGGGATATGTGTACCTATATTGCGCTATAGTATTATCTTTCTGTTTAAGGAAAAATCATTAGTTTATATCGCACTATAAAATATCGTATATGCACTTATAACTATTTACACTTATCGGATTTATTTATCTAAATATTCCCTAGTAATAATAGCTATATCTCTTGTGCCGCTTTTCGTTCCTACTTTTGTCCATTTAGCCTTGTCTTGGAGTTTTCTGTTAGTGTTTTTTCTTGTAACATGAGGGTATCTGAATATAGTTTCTAATAAAATGATTTTTAAGATGTATATGTGCTGGACGTTACCGTATTTGGGGGAACCATGCCGCTCGGGAGCGAAATAGGATGACCAATACCGGACACTCCAGGGATCCTGATATTATTATTGGCTCTTTCAGGATCATGGTAGGGTGGGCGTGGCACGACTCCGTGCCAGCAAAACAGAGATGTCCGACGCGGTGGTAGATCCCTACTGCTTCTCTATACTAGCTTTGCCCAACTATACTTTCCGTACCCCTAACGATCCTTTCCTTGTCTGTCCCCCTCCCATTCCCAAAAAGAGTACGCGAATTGTAATAAAATAATACCAGCAGGAACGAAGCAACCTAACTGGAGGGTTACCCCAAAGATCCCATCCCCATTTCCGACCAGAGACCAGCCGTGAGCGAGCGCGTACTCCTTCTCAGTTAGCCGATCACCAGCTTCATCGTACAAAGATTCTCTTCGTTACTCGTTACAGTAATAATTATTTTATTTGGCGCCCAACGTGGGGCCGAAAGGCCTGAAGGTCAGGGTTGACGTAATTGTAAACCTTACAAAGCGAAGTTACATTAACCTATATGGTTGTGTGTGACCCCAGCCAAACTTGACCCCGAAGCAGAAAAATTGTTGAGAAAGTCCATAACACCTGCGAGCAGTGCATAGTCATGCACTGGCTTAAGACTTTTGTTCCCTGTTTCCAACCCCCCTTCCTTAAATCCCTTCCTTTTGTCTTGGGATTGGATCCTGTGATGGTGGATGCTTATTAGTTTCCGATAACGTATAGCCCGCATCGGAATAGGATCCATAAGCCCTGTGCGATGGTAAGCTGCTCTGGAATCGATAATAGCTTCAACATAGCTTTATTGCCGAGCAGTATATGCCATAGCAGTGAAATCTAAATGGATTCACTGGTATGTGGAAGTTGGCTGGACACAGGGTTATTAGTGGAGCAAATCTACGACCTGCCGCTACACAGAAGCGTATTAGTGAATACATTCTCCCGTATCCCTTGGAAATTGACAGGTACCTTGGGTAGCTTTGTTTCAGTTGTCGCCGGAGTCAGCTAACATTTTTTTTTGGTTGCCGCTCAACTCGAATCGGGGTTAGTAGGGTGCTTCCGTCCTTTGTTTCTCTCACTACTTTCTAGTGATTGGTCTACTCGTGCGACGATTTATACAGCAGGTTATCGCCGGCCGAACGTGGTACCCCTGTTACTGGTGCGTTTTTTCGTGCGCGGTGAGAAAAAAAAATAAAATTAAATTAAACCGCCGTAAATAACCGTGATGTGAAACAAAAGTGCACTAGATCGGAAAAAAGAACCCAAGAAAGCAGATTGGGCTCTAATCGAAAACGTGAGTACCGGCCTTCGACAGTGCTAGGAGCCTCGAAGTTAGATTTTCCGACTTTTTCTGTAATTTCCGCATGGAGGTCAGCAGCCCCAACACAAAAATAAAAAACCTGGAGAAAAAGGGAATTTGCACCTCAACCCCATCCCCCTATTTTCGCATTTTAGCCTTCTCCGCTCGCCGGAACCAGGCACCAGCTCCCTGCGTAGGGAAGGGCCGAAGCGTTCCAAGGAGGGGATGAAGGCCAAAGCACAATACAAAGCGGCCCTCAATATCAAAAGCCGGCTGCAAGGTAAAGCAGACATCTCCCAGGAGGAGAAGGTCAAGCTAGCCTGTGCCGAGCAGCGAGTAGAGGAGGGCCGACTACATTACGCCCAGATGCCACAGATGAGGTCGTCGAATGGCGAATATGCCAATAAGGTGGAGGAGATGATGGCCACCAAGAGGCAACGCTCGACTGAGAGTGCCATTAAAGACACTCCGGCGAGCAAGCGGCAACGCGGGCCCAAGAGTGCAGCCCCTCCACCGAAAGTGGCCAAGAAGCCATCGAAACTGAAAGCGAAGGTCAGCGATGTGACCAAACGACATTTGATCGTGGCACTCATCGACTGGAGCGAGAAAAACGGCAAGATGTCAGCGGCACTGTGGAAGCTTGTGCACGCGCGTCTCGTCGACGCACTGTTTGCAAACATAGAGGAAGACCCCGCGGCCCCTATGCCCACGTTCGATGGTGCTGGGTGGCTAAATGGGGTTAAGATCCTAAAGTGCAACGACGATCCAACCCTAAGGTGGCTGACGCGTACGGTCTGCCAACTGGTGGCGATGTGGGAGGGGACCAAGCTGGAGGTTGTGGACCGGGAGCTTATCCCGTCCAAGCCTAAGGCGAAGGTACTCTTCCCCATCACAATCCAGGGGGACCGAGCGCTGAAGCTCCTTCAGCGGCAAAACGCGGACGTGCCAACGACCGGTTGGAGGATCCTACACATTGGTAGCCCACTACCCAACGAGGGGGGCCAGTGTGTGATCCTCGAAATAAACAAGGAGGCAGAGGATCTGCTGTATCCCAAGTTCGGGAAGATGGCGTGGGGCATGGGTAGTGCCTACCAGGTAGGCGAGGTGGAAAAGGACATAGGTCTCGAGTCCATCGTGGAGGCCGCCCAGGGTCTTGCGCTTGAGGACGAAGACGAGGAAGACGGTGACCTGACGTTAGTAGTCAACCCGTCGGATGCAAGTGAGCCAGCCACCCATGCTGAGTATGCTGCAGCTCAACTTGCATAAAAGCAAGGTAGCGTCGGCGGAGCTCCTCATCGCCATGGAGGGCTCGCCGACATAGCTCTAGTACAGGAGCCCTGGATGGCGACAGACAATTCAGTGGCCGGACTTAAGTCCTCAAATCACAACCTGTTCTACACAACATCGGTAAGCTGGAACAGAACCGTCGTACTCGTACGAAAGGGAATCCATGCTTACCTTATGTCTCATTACAGCACGGATGACCTGACGGTTGTGATGCTGGAAAGTGAGCAAAAGCGCCTTCTGGTGGCTTCCTGCTACATTCCTCACGACAGACCCGCACCACCCGACGAGCTCAGGAGCCTGGTGACAGAAGCCGGCACCAAAAACTATCAACTCGTCATCGGGACGGATGCCAATGCCCACCACAATGTGTGGGGAAGCACCGACATCAATGATAGAGTTTAGTCACTCTTAGACTTTATACTAGCAACTAATCTATATATAGCAAAATATCACAAGTACATTCAGTTTAAGTGCGACTTCAAACATTCTTCGAAGGTAATAGTCTATAGAAACCCACGAATACAAACTGGGAAAAGTTTAAAAAGACAGTTACTTCGAAGCTCGCGAGTCCGGGCACAGTGAAATCCGCGGAGGACATAGAGAAGTCTCTAGATACCCTATCCAACGCGTTGCTGGACGCCTACCACACATCGTGCAAACCCTCGAGGACGAAGAAGAGGTCCAAGCCACTCTGGTGCAGCCGGGATCTCTCTCTTCAAAGGGACAACCTCTAGGAATTCTTTAAGATCGCCAAACAAGCGAACGAAGGGATCGTCTATGAGAAATACAGAATCCTACTCAGGGGCTACAAGAAGGACATACGTAAAGCACAACGGAACTCGTGGAGGACCTTCTGCTCCAACATCGAGAAAGTACCAGAAACCGCACGGCTACGGAAGCTGCTCTCTAAGCAGCCTACCATACAAAGCCAATTAAAGCTAGATGACGGACAATGGACAGAGGGCAGTGAGGAAGCCCTAACAGCACTAATGGAGGAACATTTCCCTGGTTGCACCGAGGTCGCTGATGCCAAAGAGCACCAGGACCTAGCAACCGAGGAACAACACCCCCCAACAGATCTGTTAACCACCAAGCGAATCAGCTGGGCAATAGACTCCTTTGCGGGCACAAAAGCACCAGGACTTGACGGAATATTCCCAGCTATGATGCAGGTGACCAAAGAGGCGATTACCCCATGGCTTTCCGCAATATTCACAGCGTGTCTAAGTGCAGGTTACACCCCTCTCCAATGGAGAACCTCGAGAGTTGTCTCCCTCCTAAAGTCAGGAAAGTGCAGCCATGCGAGTCCCAAGGACTATTGACCGATAAGCCTTACCTCCTTTATATTAAAAACACTAGAAAAGCTGCTGGACTTACACATCAGGAATGAGGTAGGGGGACTGATGTCAACCAACCAGCATGCCTATACTAAAGGGAAATCGGTGGAGACCGCACTACATTCGGTAGTAGCTACCATTGAGAAAGCCCTTCACAATAAAAAGTATGTACTGGGAGTATTCGTGGACATCTCCGGAGCATTCAACAACGTGGCTACGGAAGCAATAACAAATTGCCTGGTAGCAACTAATACACACCCAGCAATCAACCTGTGGATAAGGAACCTCTTACGTTGCAGACGTCCTGTGGAATCTGGTGGTCGACGACCTCATCAAGAGATACGAAAGGAAGGCCCCAATAATAACAGCTTATGCGGACGACATAAGCATACTTATTACGGGTGTTTGCCCATCGACCCTCAGCTCACTAATGGAACGAACACTCAGGGAGATACGCGAATGGCCGGAAGAAGTAGGACTCAGTATCAACGCGGACAAGACGGACCTCATCTTCTTTACCAAGAGGTACAAGGTACCGATATGGACCCCCCCGAAGATCAATCAACCTAGGCTAACCCCAAAAACACAAGTCAAATACCTGGGCACAGTACTGGATAGTAAACTGGCATGGAAACCCAATGTACTGGAAAGGGTGAAGAAGGCCACCATTGCGCTTTATGCATCCAAGAAGATGCTCAGCAGCACATGGGGCCTGTCTCCGGCTCTAATGCATTAGATTTACATCTCGGTGGTGCGACCAACTCTGCTGTATGGAGTCTTAGTGTGGTGGCAAGCTACTGGAAAGAAAACGTATCATAAGCTTATGGAAAGGACTCAGCGACAGGCTTTGCTCTGTATTACAGGGGCGCTGAGGTCAACCCCAACAAAAGCACTCGAAACCATACTTGGAATCGAACCCCTAGACATCCACGCCCGTCTGACTGCAGGAAAGGCAGCACAACGCCTCATCGCTTCAGGAAATATGTCGCCACAAGAATACGGGCATAGTTCGATTGGAAGGGAAATAAACAGATCAACTGATTACATGACCCCCCAAACATGCCTCGACGTAAAAACAACTGCATCTTTGGGACCTGAAGACTGGAAAATCGGAAGAGACCAAACGGAGCACCTCAATATATATACGGACGGCTCCAAGATGGACGGAGGAGTAGGAGCGGGCCTATACTGTACAGACCCTGAGATAAGGCTGTCATATAAGCTACCGGACCATTGTAGCATATTCCAGGCAGAGGTTTCCATCAGGAAAGCAGCAGAGGTCGCTCTTCTCACTGAAAGAGCACACGATGCGGTCAACCTATTCGTCGACAAAGTCAGTGCGGATCTACTGGATTCCCAGCCACCAGGGCATCGAAGGGAACGAGACGGCGGACGTACTAGCTAAGGAAGGCGTCGGGCTGGCGAATACGAGAACCGAGAACGTGCCTGTCTCCCTCAGAACGCTGCAAAGCGATCTAGAAAAGCAGGCCGGATCACAAACCGGATGTAGGTGGCAGAACCTCGAAAATCATGTGCAAGGAACGCAATGACAAACTCAGCCACTACCTGCTGCACCTACCACGGAAGGACTGCAGATTATTAGTGGGAATATTAACGGGACACTGCCTGGCTGCGGCGCATGCAACAAACAGAGACAGTTGTAGGAAATGTGACGAACCTGGGGCAACCGAAACCCTAGAACATCTCATCTGCAACTGTCCTGCTCTCTTAAGGGCAAGGAGGAAGTACTTGGGCGCGCCAGTGCTGGCATCACTGGAAGATGCCTCCAAAAGGACGCCACAGCAACTACTGGCCTATGCGAAAAATACCTCGATCCTCGAGGACTTCAAAACTCCCTAAACACTGCCGCGACGGTATATACCCCCCCCTATCCGGACAACTAAGGGCCATACTGGCCTATGTGGGGCCCCCTCTGAGGGCCGTCCGGGTCAACCTAACCTAACTGTAAGAAAAAGTAGCCTGATCAGTATTTTCAAATTCCACATTAGAATCGGCACTTAGTTTGGGAAGTATCCAAAAGCTGCAGCCCGAGCTTTAAGCTTCCGCACTACGAACCAGTTGATCCCCCAAGTCGCGGGCAGTGAACTGTGGCTGCGCGAGGCGAGGACAGCCGTCTGAACGGGCTTAGTGCGGTGAAATGGCGTAACCGTTTCGCGCTCAAAACCGGGCCAAGAAACGGAAACCGGAACTTGCAGTCAGCGTAGGACCGAAGCAGCGGAAATTTTCCTACCGCGCTGGAAAAAATATCGCCTCACCTGTTCTTCTCGTGATTCGGCCTAGCTGTTCAAACGTTTATTTAAAGTGCAGTTGAGGCCAGTGTTTGTCATATGTGCACGTTAGTGTCATTATGTATGCTTAATGTACCCGAAAAACTGTAAGCGATGTGCTCACATACATATGTGAGCACCGTGACTCGCATTCCCTTGACCCTCGCAGTCCGTTTACATGTCTGTTTTTGTGTAGTTGGATGTACTTAGTGATAATTGTAGACAGAAAAAAAACAGAAAAAAACCAACAACACATGGAAAGTTTAAAAATGCATTTTATAAAAGTTTAAAAGTTTGAGCTTAAAAGCGTCCGCTCGGCCGGGTCACATGCGCGAGCTTATGCCATGCAGCACGCGCTGTACGATTTTTTTTTTGGTTTGCAGGTAAAAGCTTAATGCACCCACACACCGCAACACGCCCAGCTACGAAGGATCTTTCGCCGCGGGAACACAAACAAAAACTGAGTGAGCTTTATAATATACCAACAACACCACATTTCTTTGCCTCCCAATATGCCGCGAGCGTGGCAAGCTTCGTTTTTTTTTTTGCTAGAGCTGTTTGTCGGTCGTTGACCTCACACTTTTAAATTAGTCACCGCTGTTTGGCCTTCTGCCTTTACAGTACGCTTGGTAAAACGAATAGTATGTCCAACTACTCCCTGAAGCCGATGTGCTGGGATATGTGTACCTATATTGCGCTATAGTATTATCTTTCTGTTTAAGGAAAAATCATTAGTTTATATCGCACTATAAAATATCGTATATGCACTTATAACTATTTACACTTATCGGATTTATTTATCTAAATATTCCCTAGTAATAATAGCTATATCTCTTGTGCCGCTTTTCGTTCCTACTTTTGTCCATTTAGCCTTGTCTTGGAGTTTTCTGTTAGTGTTTTTTCTTGTAACATGAGGGTATCTGAATATAGTTTCTAATAAAATGATTTTTAAGATGTATATGTGCTGGACGTTACCGTATTTGGGGAACCATGCCGCTCGGGAGCGAAATAGGATGACCAATACCGGACACTCCAGGGATCCTGATATTATTATTGGCTCTTTCAGGATCATGGTAGGGTGGGCGTGGCACGACTCCGTGCCAGCAAAACAGAGATGTCCGACGCGGTGGTAGATCCCTACTGCTTCTCTATACTAGCTTTGCCCAACTATACTTTCCGTACCCCTAACGATCCTTTCCTTGTCTGTCCCCCTCCCATTCCCAAAAAGAGTACGCGAATTTCAATGAAATAATACCAGCAGGAACGAAGCAACCTAACTGGAGGGTTACCCCAAAGAACCATCCCCATTTCCGACTAGAGACCAGCCGTGAGCGAGCGCGTACTCCTTCTCAATTAGCCGATCACCAGCTTCATCGTACGAAGATTCTCTTCGTTACTCGTTACAACTGAAGCTTATGTTATCAATAAATATATGGAATAGAGTTATAATGGGGTAAGGTGAGAATTAAAGGGATTTCCAGAACCTCCTCATAAATGGAAATCATGGAAAGGTGGGTAAAGAATCGTGTGGGTCAACTACCATCTCAAGACCTCAAGCATACAATCTCGTGGAGCCGACAGACGAAAGCCCGTTTTTTTCGGACTTAGTTCCCTGTAGAGTCATGGGACTCTATTTTTTAAGTTTATGTAGTAGGAGTCGTGACGGTGACCTGACAATCATAGTCAACCCGTCGTGCGAGGTTGAGTTAGCCACCCATGACACTATGGGTGCTGCAACTCAATCTTCATAAAAGCAAGGTAGCGTCGGCGGAGCTACTCATTGCCATGGAGCAAGGGCCCGCCGACATAGCTTTAGTCCAGGAGCCGTGGATTGCGTCAGGCAACTCTGTGGCCGGACTAAAGTCCTCAAATTACAGCCGTCTCTACTCAACATCGGTAAGCATGAACAGAACCGCCGTACTCGTACGGAAGGGAATCCATGCTCATCTTATGTCTCATTACAGCACGGATGACCTGACGGTGGTGATGCTGGAGAGCGAGGAAAAGCGCCTAATGGCAGCTTCCTGCTACATGGCACACGACAGGCCCGCCCCACCGGAAGAACTTAGGAGTCTGGTGACAGAAGCCGGCTCCAAAAATCTCCAACTCCTCATCGGTGCAGACGCCAACGCCCATCACAATGTGTGGGGAAGCCCTGACACCAACGATAGAGGTGAGTCACTCCTAGACTTTATCTTATCCACTAACTTAGATGTAGCAAACGTGGGGGAGGAACACACCTGCGTGGGTCCCACCTCGTCAAACGTGATAGACCTAACTCTTGTCACGGGAAAGAGTACCTTGGTATCTGACTGGAGAGTCCTCGAAAGACCATCCTTCTCAGACCATAAGTACATTCAGTTCAATTGCGAATTCAAACACTCTTCGAAGATAACAGTCTATAGAAACCCCCGAAACACAAACTGGGTAAAGTTTAAAAAGACTGTTACTTCGAAGCTCGCGAATCCGGGCTCAGTGAAATCCGCGGAGGATATAGAGAAGTCCCTAAAGACCCTATCCAACGAGTTACTGAACGCCTACCATGCATCGTGCAAACCCTCGAGAACGAAGAGGAGGTCCAAGCCACTCTGATGGAACCGAGATCTCTCTCTCCAAAGGAACAACCTCAAGGAATTCTTCAAGATCGCCAAACAAGCGAACGAAGAGATTGTCAATGAGGAATATAAAATCCTACTTAGGAGCTACAAGAAGGAAATACGTAAGGCACAAAGGAACTCGTGGAGAAACTTCTGCTCCAACATCGAGAAAGTGCCCGAAAGTGCTTTCAAAGCAGCCCACAGTACAGAGCCAACTAAAACTAGACAAGGGACAGTGGACAGAGGGCAGTAAAGAAGCCCTAACAGCACTAATGGAGGCGCAATTCCCTATATGCACCGAGGTCATTGACGCCAAGGAGCATCAGGACCTGGCAACCGAGAAACAGCACCCCCCAACAGGTCTGTTAACCACTAAGAGAATCCACTGGGCCATAGACTCCTTCGCGGCCATAAAAGCACCAGGACTGGACGGGATATTCCCAGCCATGATGCAGTTGACCAAAGAAGTTATTACCCCATGGCTCTTCGCAATATACTCAGCATGCCTAAGTACGGGCTATATCCCCATCCAATGGAGAACCTCGAGGGTTGTCTTCCTCCCTAAGGCAGGAAAGTGCAGCCACGTGAGTCCCAAGGATTACAGACCGATAAGCCTTACCTCCTTTCTACTAAAAACACTAGAAAAGCTGCTGGACTTACACATCAGGAATGAGGTAGGGGGACTGATGTCAACCAACCAGCATGCCTATACTAAAGGGAAATCGGTGGAGACCGCACTACATTCGGTAGTAGCTACCATTGAGAAAGCCCTTCACAATAAAAAGTATGTACTGGGAGTATTCGTGGACATCTCCGGAGCATTCAACAACGTGGCTACGGAAGCAATAACAAATTGCCTGGTAGCAACTAATACACACCCAGCAATCAACCTGTGGATAAGGAACCTCTTAGGTTGCAGACGTCCTGTGGAATCTGGTGGTCGACGACCTCATCAAGAGATACGAAAGGAAGGCCCCAATAATAACAGCTTATGCGGACGACATAAGCATACTTATTACGGGTGTTTGCCCATCGACCCTCAGCTCACTAATGGAACGAACACTCAGGGAGATACGCGAATGGCCGGAAGAAGTAGGACTCAGTATCAACGCGGACAAGACGGACCTCATCTTCTTTACCAAGAGGTACACGGTACCGATATGGACCCCCCCGAAGATCAATCAAACTAGGCTAACCCCAAAAACACAAGTCAAATACCTGGGCACAGTACTGGATAGTAAACTGGCATGGAAACCCAATGTACTGGAAAGGGTGAAGAAGGCCACCATTGCGCTTTATGCATCCAAGAAGATGCTCAGCAGCACATGGGGCCTGTCTCCGGCTCTAATGCATTAGATTTACATCTCGGTGGTGCGACCAACTCTGCTGTATGGAGTCTTAGTGTGGTGGCAAGCTACTGGAAAGAAAACGTATCATAAGCTTATGGAAAGGACTCAGCGACAGGCTTTGCTCTGTATTACAGGGGCGCTGAGGTCAACCCCAACAAAAGCACTCGAAACCCTACTTGGAATCAGGAATGCAGGAAAGGCAGCACAACGCCTCATCGCTTCAGGAAATATGTCGCCACAAGAATACGGACATAGTTCAATTGGAAGGGAAATGAACAGATCAACTTATTATATGACCCCCCAAACATGCCTCGACGTAAAAACAACTGCATCTTTGGGACCTGAAGACTGGAAAATCGGAAGAGACCAACCGGAGCGCCTCAATATATATACGGACGGCTCCAAGATGGACGGAGGAGTAGGAGCGGGCCTATACTGTTCAGATCCTGAGATAAGGCTGTCATATAAGCTACCGGACCATTGTAGCATATTCCAGGCAGAGGTTTTTGCCATCAGGAAAGCAGCAGAGGTCGCTCTTCTCACTGAAAGAGCACACGATGCGGTCAACCTATTCGTCGACAGCCAAGCGGCGATAAGATCCATGCAGTCGTCCGCGGTCAGTTCCAGAAATGTTTTGGCGAGCAGGGAGGCACTAGATAACCTAAGTACGACAAAGTCAGTGCGGATCTACTGGATTCCCAGCCACCAGGGCATCGAAGGGAACGAGACGGCGGACGTACTAGCTAAGGAAGGCGTCGGGCTGGCGAATACGAGAACCGAGAACGTGCCTGTCTCCCTCAGAAAGCTGCAAAGCGATCTAGAAAAGCAGGCCGGATCACAAACCGGAAGTAGGTGGAGGAGTACCACCGCCTGCAGAACCTCGAAAATCATGTGCAAGGAACGCAATGACAACTCAGCCACTACCTACTGCACCTACCACGAAAAGACTGTAGATTGCTAGTGGGAATACTTACAGGTCGCTGTCTGGCTGCTGCACAGCTAAGCTAGGCATCACCAACAGAGACAGTTGTAAGAAATGTGATGAACATGGGGCAACCGAAACCCTGGAACATCTCATCTGCTACTGTCCGGCTCTCCATCTGCTGACATCACTGGAAGATGCCTCCAAAAGGACGCCACAGGAACTGCTGGCCTATGATAAAAACACCTCGATTCTCGGGGACTTTAAAACCACCTAAACACTCCCGCGACGGTTCATACACCCCCCCCCAAGGAGAAAGTTTATTAGGTAAAAAGTCTGTTGGTAACTTTAGCAACAATATCAGCTATTATCTCGTCCTAAGTTTTGCTCGTTTTGTACTCATATGCTTTAGTATACTTTAGTTTTCTCCGAACGATGTTATCATCGCCCCGATACAATTTCAGAATATTGCGGATTCTGTTTAGATCCCAATACTGAATTTTCCTCTGAGTCTTATGTGGAAGTCGTCGAGTCTAAGACGAAGGAAAGCTTAAGTGATAATCCTGAATTGACAAAGTAGTTCCAGTGTCGCATCTTGTCGGCCTAGCCAAACTTTTTTATTGTTTATTATTATTTATTATATAAAGCTAATAAATAGTTAAAACTAGGTATTAACAAGGTATGGGGCTATAGCTACTAAGGCCTTAAGCTCGCTATGGTATAATTATACACTTGAGTATGAACTTACAGGATTGGTTTTATACGATATTATATGTTGTAAAGGAATTATTATCCAGTATGTTGTGTATTTGTATATGTACAGGGATGATTGTTTATGAGGTTATATGTAGTGAATATTTTGGATTAAACTAGGTAGTTGAGGATTATTTTTGCGTTATTGTTGTTAGGGTTGGAGATGTATTGCATGGGGTCGGTGTTATGGAATATTGAGGATCTTTGAAGAGAGAGGGCGGGGCATGTGTATAGTATGTGTCTTATGTCTATGGTTGGGTTGTGGCACAGTGGGCATGCGTTGGAGGATGTTTTATCTATGTAGTGGGCATTGGTGAATCATGTGTGCCCTAGTCTCAGTCTGTTTAGGATGACTTGGTGTCTTCTGTTAAGGTTGTTTATGTTTTTGGGGGGAAGATGAGTTGAAGATAGATAGATAACTTGTTGGTACCAGGGGGAAGTCTTAGTGAGGAGGTCTGTTTGTTTCGATAGGAGTATTTTCTTAAGGAATAGTGAGATGTCGTTAGAATTATGATTGGGGGTATATATGAGGGGTTGTTTGGAGGTAGCTTTGGCTGCGGTGTCAGCAATTTCGTTCCCTTTTATGCCAATGTGGCTAGGTATCCAGATAATTGTTATTTTTGGGAATAGTTTGGTGACGAGGTTACGGTTTGTGGTGGGGTAGTACGAGGAATTGTTGGGATTGGTAATTTCGGAAATAGAGGAGAGTAAATCTGTGCAGATAGCGTATCTTCCGCGTTTGTTGCGGCTCGCTGGAAAGGACTGAGGAGTACTGTGGAAGTAGTCCGGATTTTATGGTTGATGTCTCACTGCAGATGCTATAGCTGGTAATGCCTGCTGCTTTGGACCCGTTTGTGTATAGGAAGGTGTGTTGGTGGAGGTTGGCTTTGAGGGTGTGGAAGAGTTGCTGGAAGACTATTGGGGGAGTGGTGTTTTTATCGTGTTTGGATAGGGTGATGTTGGTTTATTTAGGGATGGTTATCATGTAGAATTTATTGGTGTTGGAGGTTTTAATAGGGGAGAACGGTATGAGATTATTCTGGGAAATTTGTTTGGCTCTGTCAATCGTGCTTGGCAGTCTATGGTTTTTTATAGGTTTTTTGGGAGTGAGTTTAGGGGGGTGTCTTTAGCGTGGATGAGGTTAGTCTAGTAGTCTGAGTGAGCTGTTTTGGTTCATGGATGTGTTGCCAGTAAGGAATTTTGGTTTGCAGTTATGTTTGCGACATATGTGTTGGAGTTGGCTTTTGTCTTTGGAGAGGTCCGCTCCTGACTGAGTGAACCAGTTGTTTATTTGGTTGAGAATTGTTTGGATGTCGGTTGTGGGGCTTTTCCTTTTGCAGTGTTGGATGATAAGGAGGAAGTCGTCGGCGTATGCACTGAATTTGATCTGCTTGTGAAAGGATAAGATTTCGAAGAGTGGGTTGTACGCTATAAGAAAAAGGATAACTGAGATGGGGAAGCCTTGGGGTATGCCGTTGGGGAGTGGGACGGTGTTCGAGAGGTTCGAGCCACTTTTCACGAGGATTTTCCTGTTTGACATGAAGTTTATGACATATTGTAACATTCGTGAACCTACTTTCCATTTTTTTAGTTTTTCAATAATGGAGTGGATTCTTATTTTGTCGAAAGCTTTGGTGAAGTCAAGGGATATTAAGGTTAGATGTTTTTTTTGGGCAATGGCTCTGATAGCTAGGTGGTCTACGTAGAGTAGACTATCTAGTACCGATTTGCCTCTTTTAAAACCTAGTTGGCTGTTGTGAATTAGTTTGCTGTTCAAAACAAATCAGCATAACCTTTTTGCCACTATCGAGCGTTTTGGCTAAGCATGAGTTAAGTGATATGTGTCTGTAGGATTTTATATCTGTTAGTGGTTTTTGTGGTGTTAGAATTGGAAGGACTAGGCTGTGTTTGAGCGATTGTGGGATGTAGGAGTCGAGTATTTTGTTAAAGTGATTTATTATTCTGGTTTTTAGGGTGTGGGGTGTGTTTTTTATCATTGAGTAGGAGATGCGGTCGAGGCCGGGGGTGTTTCCTTTCAGGGAGTACAGTTCTGATGAGAATTCTATGATTGTAGTGTCCTTTTCGATTTCTAATGCTGTTGGAGTTGGGGTGTAGTTTATAAGGGAGTCTGTTTGGGATTTGTTTCTGCGGAATGTTGGGGAGAAATTACGATCCTGAGCTTCTTCTGACCACGTGTGGGCGAAGGAGTTGGCTATTTCGGTTTGGTTGGTTGTGTCTGTTTGGGTGTGGGGGTTAAATATATTGTGAATGTTTTTGACAGGGTAAAGTCTGCATAGTCGTGTGATGTTAGACCATGTTGAGGATGTGTCTGAGGTATGGTGTATTTGGGCTGTGAAATCAAGAATCGATTTCTGTTTAGCTTCCCTGGTTGCTCTTTTGAATTTGGTATTTGCTTTTTTATATTCTATGTAGGTGGTGTTTATGTCTCGTTTAAATGGAATAATTTAGTGGTTTTTGAACTTTTAAGGATTACTAGTTCTTTGTTCCACCAGGGAACGGTACGGGGGAGGGAGAAAGTGGTGTTTTGTGGGATGGTAAGATGGGCGCTTTGGATTATTATTTTTTTGTAATTAGAGCGTTTTCCCTGTTGACGTTGTCGCTTGCTTGGGTAGTGGAGTTGAGTTTATGGATGTGTTTTTGGTAGAGGTCCCAGTCGGCTCTTTTCAGTTTGAAGGACGGTTTTGAGGTAAATTTTGGGAGGGTTGGGTTGTTGAAAAGGGAGATTAGTATGGGGAAGTGGTCGCTGCCGTGGAAGTCGTCTATTACTTCCCAGAAGAGTTCTGGAGCTATAGTTGCTGATGCTAGGGAGAGCTCAATGTGGGTGAATGTCTTGTGTGTTGAGAAGTGGGTGGGGGATTTGTAGTTTAGGAGGATGTAGTTGGAATGGTCTAGGAAGGAGGCTAAAGTTTTCCCTCTTAGGTTGGCTTTAGGTGAGCCCCAGTAGGGGTGCCAGCTGTTAAAGTCTCCTAGGACTAGAGGGGGGTCGTTTGTGGTAAAGGTTAGGACGTTATGTAGATTGCCGTAGTTGAAGGGTTTGTTAGGGGAGATGTATGAGGATATGATGTTGACTTTGGATTTTGATTTGATGTTGACACCTACAGCGTCAATGTCGGAGTTGAGAGAGATTTGGGTGTGGGATATGGAGTTGTGTATGAGGATGGCTGTGCCACCAAAAGCATTAAGCTGGTTATAGCTGCAGTATATTGAATAGTTGGTTGGGATAGGGAGATAGTTGGGGTTGGATATGTGGGTTTCTTGTAGGACAACAATTAGGGGGTTATATGCTTTCATGAGACTTTGTAATTAAATTTAGTTGTTTTTGTAGCCGTGTATGTTCCATTGCATTATTTTAAGTTGCATACTAGTGATTGTATTTACTTCTAAGGGGCTTGAAATGAATGTTAATACTATTGTTATTATTTAGAGATCTTCTTCGTTGTAGATTTGGTTAGAAAGGGTGTTGTTTGATAGTGACGCTATGTTTGTAGTTTTTTTTTTCGGATTCATCTTTTGCCTTGAGTGGCTTGGTGACTAGGTTGAGTTTGTCCTTTTCTTAAGTTCAGCTTCGGAGTTTGCGGTCGGTATCTAGGATGATTTTGGTGTTTTTGGTTTTAGTTATGGTTGGGGGTTGGTACTACTGTTTGTGTTTTTGCAGCTATCTCGGCGTATGGTTTGGATTGGTGCGTGTTGCGTTGAAAATATATTTTCTTTTCCGGTTAAGAAGTCTACTTTCTCGTAGGATTTGATAATTGCAATCTCTTTTTGCTTGAGGAATTCCGGGCATTTGGGGTCTAGTGGGCTGTGGTTGTTTTGGATGTCGGTGTTTTGTTTGCAGTTGCTGCAGAATTTGGGCTTGGAGCATAGATCGTCGTCGGCGGGGTGTACTTCGGAGCAGTTTTTGCAGATTTTGGTGGTTGTGCAGTATTTGGTTGAGTGACCGAATTTCTGGCAATTATTGCATTTGAGGGGTAAAGGCGTTTGGTGGCGAACGTTTACTCGTCATGATGTGTTGGGGGAGTGTTGGTGTATCGAATGTGAGGAAGATCAGACCGGTTTCTTGGAGTAAGCCGTCTTTGTGTTTGTGAATTTTAGTTGCGTCAATGACCTTTTGTGTTTTGAGTTCGCTTTTGATGCCTTCTATTTCTACGTTGCGTAAATCGTTGGAGTAGATGACACCTTTTAAAAAGATAAAAATCGTGGAATTTTACGATTTTCAGGAGCTTTGATGTCTGGGTTGTTCCTTTTGTTTTAATGAGCAGTGAACCGTCCCTGATTTTTTTGACTGAGTCTACTTCACCTCCACATTAAAAGTCTTTGACTTTTTTAATAATGAAGGGGGATACGTCTTCGAAGATTTTATTGTCTGTTCTGATTATTTTAATATATTTGGGTTCGAGAAACGATGATTTGTCCCACGGAGCGTGGAATTTGGGGTCTGGTGGTCGCGACATTTCAGGTAGGCTAAGGCTGACGCCCGCTGCACTTAATGTTCTAACTGTTCGTTAGGTGCGTTTGTTTTTGGTTTTTTTTGGAAGTTTGCTTTGTGTACTTGAATGTTTTTGTGTTGGGTTTTGTGTGTTGGATTTCGGTGCGCTCGCTGCTGGTTAGATTTGGCTCGTCTTTACTTGACGGAGTATAGACTGAGACTACAGCCAAACTTAATATCTGGAATGTGTTCATATGCTGCTTGTGTATTCATACCGAAAGAGCGAGATTGGTTTAGGTGGCGTTCTCCAAGTTAATTCAGCAGACTTTAGCTTCAATAGATTAAATTGTGAGGTTGATTTGGATTTGGTATTGTTACTCTTTGCGCATAGCATACGGTATACCATTGCAGGTTATTGCATACTTGGCCTAGGCCGGATATTAGTACTGATTGTCCCGAAACGGGTAATGGAAACCCAGAGATTGCGATCCCAGATTTGGTCTTCACTCATACCATTACCATACCATACCAGTAGTATTCCAACGGCAGCGGTGGCTGCATATGGTTGTCTGGAACTAGCGCTTATGCTGCTTGAGGGTCCTTGCCGAATCAAATGTGGACACTTAAACCAGTGCACTAATACTAAGACAATGCAAATTAGAAACCATAGCCCAAACTAAATTAATTTGTTTTATCGGCGCTAAAAGATTTTCAACTCCTATCCCTATCTTATGATGTCACCAATTAAATGTCATAAAGCATGTCTGGAAGTGTTTGTAGGGCGGTGGATCACGAGACTGGGTCCAGCGCTGAGTGCGAAAATATCCAGAAGAAAAAAGGACGGTAGTTGTCGGTGCTCCTCGCAATGTAACAGTGCTTCAATATATTTTCCTTTGCTGTATATTTTAGGATAAGTGGATGCGCGCTGCGCCAGATCGTAACGGGGTTGCAATCGAAACTAAACTTTTGCTTAAGCATTACACTGCGGTGAACGCCGTGTGGATCGTGGATTTTCCGAGCGCCCCCCCAGAGCGCGAGAGCGAGTTGGAGGCGATTATCTGCTGCTGCCCTGAACAGTTTCCTCATCACGATGATTTTCCGAATTGTAGTCGGGTATATACGTATCAAGCGAAGCTAGATTGAACAGACCACCAGGCCAACTCGTTCGAAGCTCGACCACCAGCCAAAAAGTAGGTCCCGAATATTCCACAAGATTCCAATGTCGCTGGGCACTCTAGCCATTGGGAAGCTCGCAATGCGCGGACAGTCCCTCCAAGACAGGAGGGACGCTTGTCTTGCCTTTTTTTATTTGAAATACCAACGGCTAACTCCCTTAAGCATTGAAATTGTTATTGTATGAGCAGAGAGAGCCGCCTATGTTATGCAAGCGTTGACGTTCTGCAGAGCTGCTGCGCTCTCCCACTAAAGGGGCCCTCTGCCGCCACCACTTCGGCAATCACTTTTGATCTGCCGCCGTCATCTTTTAGTTCCATTCTAACCCCTCTGCGCTTCGGTTGCATACCTCTTGCCTATCTGGCCCTAGCGAGCAATCGGCTTCAGCTCAGCCACAAAAATCAAATAAATATTATAAAGGTTATCCAATTTCTCTTTTTATTTTGGAAATTAATAGGTGCAAAGAGCAAAAGTTGGTATTCCCGGAGACCTCTATTGGACACGTGCCCGAACCAATGTAGCCCCTGTCGAAACAACCCGTTCGACGCGTGGGTGAGGCGGTAGCCAAGAGCATGGAATTGCTCCTCCAATAAACCAGATCGGTGTGATCTCGAGTAGGTACTCGGTCCCCAGCAGGAAAGCATCGACTTATTTTTATTTTCTGTTTTTCGAAATTAAACCCGATATGCGAAACCCTGTTTTTTATCCGCTTTCTGTCTAACCACATTCTTTTGATACGTCCAAAATTGTGCAAAAGCCAATTAAATCCGGTATTAACGAAAAGGGAATTCCTGTCCATGGTATAAGTCAAACATGAAGCAAATGAGTTGTGTATTAATACCGATTATTCTTACAGTTTTTGATTTTGGTTGCGCCGCATTCATCTCATAATCTGTGCAGATACTCATCACAATCACACACATCATCATACTCATCCACAAATCAAATCACCTCATCTAACACACAACGAAAGATTTTTCTGCGTGGGAGCCAAAGTTATTATTCGTCTCGTAAGTGATTATCATGAAACCAAGTAAGCCATCTGGAAAAGAAATGAATGTGCGGTAACTATTCCTTGATCTTCAACCATGATCACGGTTTTATGCAAATTAAACAACTGCGGTAGCGGATTGTGTTTTTAAAAAAGTTTTTATTTTACTTCGAACTTAACTTCACTGATATAGATTTAAGTAGAGGGTCACAAAGGAATTCCGGGCAAGGGATTGCGCGATCTTAATATTTAGCTCGACTTTGCGGTGTCGCTGCTGGATCAAGACTGATTTGAACTTTCTGATCTTTGCATCGTTGATCCCTTTCGGGAATCGTTTTTCTATAAACATTTCAATTGATTTCGCCATCCCGAGTATTGGATTTCGTCAACCAAAGAGAGAACTGTAAAAGGCCTAAAGTGCAGGATCTGCAGAAAGCCGGGAGTGAGATTGTTTATGAGAAGCCGGGTGTGGGCAAACATTGGTTTTCCATTTAGGCGAGTGTCAAAGATTGGGATTGCGGCGGGGGCGCTTGAGATTGTACATCTTAGAAATCAATTAGGCGGAGGCCCAAGATTGAAATTGTTTTCGTTTTGGAAAACCAAAGATTGTTTACAACTCGTATAAGAGCTCAATGGAATTGGGTACGTTAACTCCCCCCATTCTTAAATGTTTCGTCCCGATACATTTTGAAGTTCTGATAGAGCTCTAATTTCTTCTGACAGTATTTGAATGTTGCTTTCCACTATTTCTTCTGACGGTATTCTTATTGATTTAATAAGTACAAATTTGGTTAATTTATAGCCGAAGTAAAATAACATTAACAATATCAAAATGATTAAAAATAATGTTGTTAATGGTAAGGCCGTATTACCTAATGTTATAAGGGGATTTAAAATATTAACATTATCAAAAGAAAATTGCTTATCATTTGATTGTATATAATCAACTAATTCAAAATCGCTATATCTATGATGCGATATATATCTTAGAATTGTACCCTTATCATTTATGTGGGTTATATTATTTATTACAATTGTGTTGTTGAATATAAGGAGATAGGATCCTAACAAAGTAGTATTGTCTACGATATTTTTGCCTGAAACTAATATGGCACCATCCTGAATGATGTCTATTTCTTTGTTTTTTTCCCTTTTTTTAGTGCAGTTGGCTTTAAAGCCATTAAGTAAATTGGTGAAACAGGTACTCTTTAAATTTATTTGTGCGTAATTGTTAAAAGTTTCACTTTTAAAATTATTCATTAAATAGTATTTCTCCTTACATTCACAAACTTTTTCACTTATAACTAACATTCCATCATTTTGTGAGATGGCTCTTGCATGGTAAAACTTGCAAATATCGTTAATTTGAGGATATTTTATGTAAATGATTATTAAATCTGCATTTCGAATTATTTTAACCGTTGCAATGTCCAACAGATCAGACAGTTCAACATTATGTTTTTCATGCTTATAAATGTCCTCTATTTCGTTTTTATTTAAAATTTTTGTATTGAAAATGTTTACTTTTAAGAGGGTTATGGTATCAACTAAATTTAGTAGGTCAAAAGTTATTAATTTTAAACGATGCTTTCTCAGTATCGTTTCTTCATTGAAGATGACATTTTTTAATGAATTTGATAGCAATTCAATTTCTTTGAAAAATTTGGAATTTATTACAAATTGTTTATTATTATTTTCAGTTAATTCATTTACTTTATTTTGTATTTTCAAAAAGTCGTCATGATCAGGGCTGCCTGCTATCCATTTCCAAATGGTACCTAATTCATTTATTCCCCTTTCTTTCCGTTTTGGAACTAATTCTGAAATCATTAATTTTAATAGACTTAAGTCCATTGATATTTCCCACTCATCGTCTGAATTAATTGATTTGTTGACATATTTGGATTCTTTATCAATTATCTCTCTATAAAAACTCAAATTAGTAATATGGAAAAGTTCAGCGTATGTTTCATAAGTGCAAACGTCTCTGTCGTCTTTGAGCAATAGATAGTCACTATGCGTATAGTCAATTACTTCCGAAGTCGTCAATATAACAAAAGTCAGTATTAGTATATTCGCATACATTTTCTGGAAAAAATATTTAATATTTGATGTTATCTTTATGTATAATTCTGTTTCTATTGTTGATTATAATTTTATTCGGTCGATTTTCCTTAACTACCTGCTTTTTGTATCGGGATTGAAGTTTATTTCTTTATAATCTTTTTCTCTTCTATCTTTGTTATGTAGCTTAAGCATTTTGGTCTGAGCTTCCTTAAGTAATATTGGATTATGTTTGTGTTCTATTTTGTTATACAATATGTCATATGGCATTTGATTGGTCGTTGAATGTATCGTCAGGTTATATTTCAGTGCCGCCCTTATTATTATTTCTGAATAATCTGTTAGATTTAGTTCACCCTTTGTACCCTTTCTACCTGACCATTTGAGGTGCTGTGTCTGGGATCAGCATAATAAATAGTTAAGTTACTTCTTTGTATGAATGATCTAAATTGTGCTGAAGTAAAGCTTGGTTCGTTGTCAGTCATTAATGATGTTGCTAACGGAAAGTGTTGTAAAATTTCCATTACCTTATTTTCAATGTTTAGTTTACTTTGAATTTCCTTGACCACCAAGTATTTGGAATAAGAATCTATACAAGTTATGAATGTTAGGTTTTGGGCATAGTATATGTCTAAGTGTAATTGATCTCCTTCTTTTGCTGGAATGGGAGCTTCCCCAATTGGGATTTTTACAGGGTGTCTCTGATATTTGTTTTTGTTACAGATCTCACAATTTTTTATATATTCTTTTAATTTTTTGTGCAGGTTTGGCCAATAATACAGCTTAGTTATTTGTTTGTAATTTTCGTCTAGTCCTCTATGGGCTCTGCAATGTGTTTCTTCTATAATTATAGCTTTATCTTCTTAATTTACTACATCTTGGAGGAACTTTCTCGTGAAGAGAAATTTATTTATGAAGTTTTCCTTTAGCTTATTTTGGATAAGGTATAAATCTTCTAAAGTGCAGTGTATTCCTGTGGTTAAGTGAGGCTGAATAAATTCTTTTAAAATGATTAGCAGATTGTCAACCGTATCAAATTCAATAATATGTCGGGTATTTTCATAAACTCTTACTAACTCATGAACTGTGAATCTCCCTTGCGCTAATAGTAGCTGCTGTTTAAATTGGTTTAGAGGCTTGCTAGTCTCTTGAATGACGTTTTCAAAACTACTCTCTGCTGAATGCTGAGTATTTATGTCTGATTCTGATTCTGTCTGGTCGACATCACTATCTGTCATATGATTTATTTTAATCCGAGATAACGCGTCCGCTACTACGTTAGTTGAGCCTGGCTTATAAATGATTTTTGGTGTGAAACTTTCTATGAAGTAATACCAACGTTTCATTTCAACATTTGGATTTTTTTGCGACATTGCAAAGGACAAAGGTTGGTGATCTGTATGTATTTCAATTCCACTTACTCCGTATAAATAATTTCGCAAATTTTTTAATGCCCATACAATAGCTAATAATTCTTTTTTATTAGTAGCATATAATTGCTCGGTTTTACTTAAAGTTTTAGAAATAAATGTTATGGGATTCCCATCTTGCGACAAAACTGCACCTATTGCTATGTCCGATGCATCTGTGGTTAATGTGAATTTTTTATTGTAATCTGGTTGTACTAATTCAATATGTGCTATTAAACTGTCCTTTAAATTATTAAATGCTCTAATTGCTGGTTCATCCAGCTGTATTAATGTTTTCTTGGATGCCCTTCGTGAAACTTTCCCATTTACTCCACTCAGATATTTTGTTAAAGGTTTGGCAATTGTGGCATAATTTCGGACAAATTTTCTGTAATACCCTGTTAGTCCTAAGAAGCTACGTAGCTCTCTGATATTTTTAGGAATTGGATAGTCTTGTATTGTGGAGATTTTGTCTGGATCTGTTTTAATGATATTTTGGGAAACAATGTATCCCAGAAATTTGGTTTCCAATTGAAAGAATTTAGACTTTTCTAGTGAAATTTTCATGTTAGCGTTTTGCAATATCTGTATTATATGAATTAGATCTTTATAATGTTGTTCTATAGTTTTTGAAAATATTATTATATCGTCCATATAAACGTGACAAGTTTTCCCAACTTGTTCTCTAAGTATATCGTCCATTGCCCTTTGGAAAATTCTGGGAGCGTTCGTCAATCCCATAGGCATTCTTAGAAATTCATATTTGCCGTTATTTATGGAAAAAGATGTTTTTTCAATATCTGATTCCCTCATTAAAATCTGATAGAAACCTGACTCTAAATCAATGGCCGAGAAATATTTCGCTTTACCTAAATTGGCAAGGATTACTGAAGGATCTTGCATAGGGTATCTATCCGGTATGGTGTTTTCATTAAGTTTCTTAAAGTCTATTACTAATCTATGTAAAGGAGTTGCATTCTCATTTACTCCCTTCTTTGGTACTACTATTACCGGTGAATTATATGGGCTTTTACTAGGTCTGATTATACCTTCATCTAACATTTTACTTATTTCGTTATTAACGAAATCGTTAACCGAATAAGCGTATGGATACTGCTTGCCATATACCGGTCTATCGTGTTCAGTGTTAATCTCTCCTTTTATATCCGTTCTGAACGGTAACTGTAAATTTATATTGGCATGGTCTTCTTCGATGATAGATACCATTTTCTCTCTGAGATTTTCTAAATTGTCCTCTTTGTAGGTTATTGTGTTATACAATTTCATTTTTTTCAATTCAGAATTTGCATAATTTTGAATGTCGGATATTTCTACGACGGCGCGTTGAGGATTTTTGCATCCCAAACTTTTAAATTGTTCATTGTCGGATAATTCAACGACGGCGTGTTCAGGATTCTTTAATCCCAAACTATTCGAACTTTTAGTGTCGGATAATTCAACGACGGCGGGTTCAGGATATTTTAATCCCAAACTATTGACGGATAATTCTTCGTCGGCGTGCTCAGGATTTTTTGATCCCAAGCTATATAAACTTCCTTCTACCTTTACTGAATCGCTTTTCATTTCTTTTTCTTCTTCAAAATATTTTTTTATTATATATTCCTTCAACGGAAGGATGGTTTTTCCTTCTATAAAGGTTAATTTGTTTAAAGAAAGGACCTCGTCATATATTAGTTTCTCCTCATTGTCTTTATAACTTAAAGTCCCCTTTCCTGTATCAATAACCGCTCCGATTTTCTTTAATAGGTTAAATCCTATTAGTAAATCTGCCTCCATTCCATCTATTTCATAAAACACTTGCTTTGTGTTGAAAATAGTTATATTATGGAAATATTTAATTATTGAAAACCCATTCACTGTAGCAACTTTCTTATAAATTGGTAATTCTTTTTTATTGTCGTAAATTCCTTTTTTTATATAACAGGAAGTTGCTCCCGTATCTATCAAAACTTTTAATTCTCTGTTTATTTTTTTGTCTACTCTTTTTAGGTAGGGCAGACCTACTTCGGGGGCTGATCTAAAAAATGATCCTCCTCAATGTTATTTATCCTCATTGCTTTATTAGCCGGTTGTTCCGACATTTCGTTTAGCTTTCGTTTCTGCGCTTGATTGTCGTTAGACTGATTATTCGGTACTACGTTTGCCCTAAAATGCTGGGCTTGGCTATAATTGTTATTATTTCTCCTATAATAACCGTTAGTATTCTCCCGATAATTTCTATTGTTATTATTTCCCCTGAATTGATTGCTGTTCTGTCGGTTCCGGATTTGTATAGATTCGTCTACCTCCATTGGTTCTGGGGCCTGATTTTGTTGTTTATTACCCAAGAAGTAGGGTTGTCCCCAAGACATGTTATTCCTCTGCAAATCCCTTTTTTGGTCGAATGGTGAACTGTTAGTCCTAGGTTGTCGCTGGTTGAATCTTAAGGTATTGAAATTATTATTCCCTGAATTTCTGGGACCGCTGAATTGGTAGGCAAATTGGGCCCGAATGTTATTAGATTGCAATTCCTGTACCTTTGCTAAGGCATTCGGTAAATCTGGGGGATTCAATGAAAATAGGATTTGAGCAATGCCGCCGTTTAGGCCAGTGACAAAAATGCGTAAGGCTTTATCTCTAATTTTTTTATTTGATTCTTTGGTGATTTCACTGTCCTTTCCGTGAGTCATTATTGTCTTATTTATTAACAAGGTCATTTTCTTGTTAACCTCGTTATAGAAATCTATAATTGAAAGGTTCCCTTGTCGGAGAACGCTTAACTCCTGTTCTATTATGTAAATTGGTCTCTTGTCACTGTAAACAAAGTCAAGTCGTGAAAGTATGGCATCAAAATTTAGAACTGTCCCGTGGTTGGTCAGTGCGTCATGTGCTGGTCCTGTTATTTTGTTTCTCAAAATTGTTAATGCAATATAATATTGCTTACTTCCTTTCTTATATAACTTCACTGCAGTTTCTGCAGCTTCCCTCCATCCTACATATTGGTTTAATCCACCATTGAAAATTGGTAGGGATTCTATTACCTTTAATGTGGTGTCATCTCTTATTGTCTCGTCTATTGTTTCTGCCTGATAATCTGATACCTGATCGGATTTAGTTTCTATTTGTTGTTTTAAATTTACAATTTGCTCTTGTACTTGTGAAATTTTGAAGTGCTATCAATTGTTTGACCAGATCTGCTGTGAGATCGGTCCTTGCTTGAGAGTTAATCATTTTTAGTTTTTCAAAATCTAAAGTTAGTTGATCCACTTTTAATTTTTCTTATATGTTAGTTTTTATAATCTTATATAACCTAATTGAACTTATATATTTATTAATACAACTCTTGCTCACGAAATATCCGGTAGGGGTCGTCCTTCTTAGTTTGGCAGATCTTCGAACGGTTCTTCCTTCTTGATTTGGCTGACAGGTCTTCCTTCTTAAATTTCTTTGCTTAACTGGGTCTTCTGGGGGTCTTCCTTCTTTGGCTTCGCTGATCGTTTCACTTTCTTTGTATTTTGGTTTTGTCGGTTTTGTTGGTTTTGTTTAAAAACTTTGGGTTTCTTTGGTTTTTTTTTTGTATTTACGAATTGCGTTGATTAGCTTTTGTATTTATTTGTATTTTGTATTGTATTTGTATTTGTATTTGTATTTGTATTTGTATTTGTATTGTATATTGTATTTATTTTTGCACACCCTAAGCTCCGGTTTGTTTCCTTTTTATCTCACTTTTTTTTATCTTATATCACACAGTCACTCCGCGTTTTTAAATTTGAAGGATTTATTCCATTAATTAATTGTCCTTCGGGTTTCGGCACGACGCAACACTTTTATCATTCGGTGCTTTTTATACAACGTCGCCCCACGTTGGACGCCAATTAGACAACTGCGGTAGCGGATTGTGTTTTTAAAAAAGTTTTTATTTTACTTCGAACTTAACTTCACTGATATAGATTTAAGTAGAGGGTCACAAAGGAATTCCGGGCAAGGGATTGCGCGATCTTAATATTTAGCTCGACTTTGCGGTGTCGCTGCTGGATCAAGACTGATTTGAACTTTCTGATCTTTGCATCGTTGATCCCTTTCGGGAATCGTTTTTCTATAAACATTTCAATTGATTTCGCCATCCCGAGTATTGGATTTCGTCAACCAAAGAGAGAACTGTAAAAGGCCTAAAGTGCAGGATCTGCAGAAAGCCGGGAGTGAGATTGTTTATGAGAAGCCGGGTGTGGGCAAACATTGGTTTTCCATTTAGGCGAGTGTCAAAGATTGGGATTGCGGCGGGGGCGCTTGAGATTGTACATCTTAGAAATCAATTAGGCGGAGGCCCAAGATTGAAATTGTTTTCGTTTTGGAAAACCAAAGATTGTTTACAACTCGTATAAGAGCTCAATGGAATTGGGTACGTTAACTTGCACGTATTTTTCATGACTTTGACTGACTTTCCATATACCGGGTATATGTTGTCTTGTCTTGTTTTGCACTGACCAAATTAAAGTAATGAAGTTTAAAATTTTCTTGTTCCTATGATGAACACGTAACCTAGTTCTTGCACCTATATATTTATACTCATAACCATTTGTATAGATTTTAGATCATTATACCCTACCTCGCCCATATGATACTCTTGCCCCCCGCATATTCTTTATAGTAATACCCTGTAAATGTGGGTTTTATTAGAGTTATGTTTTATACGAAATTAAAGAAAAAATTGTGGATTGATTAAATAAAATTTGTTTTGATATGAAGCAAGGCTAATTAGATTATCTCGGAATCATGCGGCCTCGTTTGACAGAAGGGTGACCCACCGAAATCTTTGTTGGAGAGATCCTAGGTGGCCCTGAAGGATCATGGTAGCGTGGGCGTTCTCGCCAAGAGGCGTTACCGCAGCCAACAAGGATCTGACTGGAGATCTTCTTCTTTTACGTATATATGCTGATCTTTCCCGTGTCCTAGTATCCTTTCCTTACTCGTACGAGATTTTTTTTTTTAATTCTTATCTCGAGCATTTTCCAGAGCTCTAAATTGCCATGCCCACACCCCGCCGACCAGAGACAAAATCCGAAGCCAGCGCGTACTTCCAACTCCAGTTTAGTTTAAATCGGCTCCTAGGACCTGTACGTTGTGAGCTACAAGGACTTATATGTCCTCCAAAAAATGAATGAGCACACTGTTGCCATATCCACTTTACATATGCTGCCGCCAGCGATTCGCAGGAAGGGTATGCTAGGTCAAATATCCCAACACTAGTTTCAGATATAACCAGCAGTTCTAGCCTGCGAATGGCTAAGACGGACGACATTATGCAAAAGTGGCATGTTCCTTTTGATGGTTCTACCGAAGGTTTAGGGGTAGAACAATTCATTTACCGAGTCAAGATATTGACACATTAAACCTTGGATAGCGATTTTCACGACCTTCGCAAACATTTGCACATCTTGCTGGTTGGCAAAGCGCTCGATTGGTATTGGAGGTACCTCACCTCGTTTGACCGGAATTTTGTGCAGCTCTTAGACAATAATATAAAGACTATCGTTCCGAGTTTACGAGCAAGGAATTGATTCGATTTCGCAAGCAAAAAGTTGGAGAACCCTTTGTCGCTTTTCATGACGCTGTGACTGGTTTAATAAATAAATTTTGCACTGAAATAGAGGAAGAGGAATTAATAGAACTATTAAGGGAAAAGCTGCTTTTCGAAACTCGTCACAAAATTTTGTATCAGTCCATTAGCTCAGTCGGTCAATTGAGAAGATTTGTGCAGATGCATGCAAATCTAGTGCAAGAGCTACAGAAATCTGAGAAGACTACGCCACCGGTTGACCGACGTCCGATATACAACAGGAATCGCTTCCAGAAAGCGATCCAGAGGAGGAGGAGGATATTAGCATAGAGGCCATTCAAAGTTTGACGGCTAAGAGCACTTGTTGTGTGAGAAAATTGTCTGGCAGATAGCTGCATATTTTGTTTCGGCGCTGGAGCTCCGAATTCTAAACATATATTCGTAGAGCTTCGGAAAACATTCAGAAGAGGTGCGACAAAACGTACCCAGCGTTTAAGAAAATATTATGATAATGTTAAAAATAACTGTAGACTGTTAGTTTCCGCTCTTATTAGTAGTCCCAAGGATATGCGCAGCTATGCCGAATTATCCTTTCTGGATCGGATTATAAGCTTTTGAAAGAGTTAGACTTGCTCGAAGAACCCATTGTAGCGGTATCTAGGTCGCACAATCTAGCGCTCATCCGAAAAGATATCCATGGCAATATTAAGAGAGCGTATGATCGCAACGTTGCTCAATACAATTTACGAGCAAAGCCTGTTTCGTTTTTAATATTAATTTAATTTAATTTAAAAAAACTTCGTAAATCCCGTACTGGGTGTGCCTCTCGAAAATCGGGCGAAATTAATAGCCGTGCGCCGAGCAAACTTGCATGGCAACTAACCTGACTTAATGACACGGTTTTACAAAACAATTGGTGGCGAGGCGCCTATTTGCCACGCCTCGCCACCAATTGTTTTGAAATGTCTCGGCGATTTGAAATTAACCTTTACAGCTTATGTTCGGGTACTTGACCTGATATTTCTCTTTGTCATTATTATTACTCTTCTTAACACTTAAACACTGATTCTTAGATTTATAGTGTGTCTAGGCTCGGGGTCGGGTTGTCCACGTAAGTATTTGGTACAACGACTGCACTCGGGGCTTCTACGTAAGTTATCCTCTGGTTATCCTTCTGCCGCTGTATAAAAGTGCACCGGGTTGTTTTCCTCGCATTTTGGCGACTTGGTGGATTTGGACTTGGCGGACGATTGCACTCGATCGTCGCTGTAGTCTGGAGTAGTGGGGAGGTGGCTCGCACGGCCTGGTGTGTTTGGTCAGTGTTCGTGGGGTCTTCATATGCTAAGACTTCTTTGAGCTTTATTTGTGCCGTTGTCCTCTTTCCGTGGTTGGTGAACTCGATCCGATCGGTCGTTCGGTTTGGGGTGGGGAAAGACCACGTGACCAGGCGGGTTTAACCGGCGGTTTGGGGGCCGGCGCGTGTCTTAGTAACTACGTTGGCATTTTCCAGGGCTTGGAATAATGTCTGGGGTGTTCTTACAGTTAGGAAGTACTTATGACGAATAATATTTGTATAATTCTATGTTGGGAGAGGCGTTGTAGCGTTAGATTTTACGTTCGGGTTTTACGTTTCACGTTAGGTTACAACGGGAAAATTAAAAACGCACAATTATAGAGAAAATCGGGCGAAATTAATAGCCGTGCGCCGAGCAAACTTGCATGGCAACTAACCTGACTGTGGCAACTAACCTGTGTCGTTATTTGTGTTATTCGTTTTATTTTTATCAGATCGGATTATTATTATAGCCATAAGTAACAAATCAATTTTCTGTGGCTACGCTGCGCTCTATAAGTTCTATCTCTGAAAGTTCTGATACATAATATGTATGTCATATTATTTCCATGAGCTCATCCAGCTCTGTGAGGCTAGCTTCTGATTCGCAGTCATACGACACGGTCGTACCAATCATGCATATTTATTTATTTATTAAATCAACAAATATCTGTTAATAATGGTACTTAATTACAAAAGGAGGAAAAAAGAGAAGTTAAAAGTTAGTTGAATTTAATTGATTATAAATATTGCATGTAATTAGTCTAAGGGACAGTTAAGGGGATAAGGAATGACAGAGGGAGTTATAATCATGGCATATAACCCTAAAAGGTTCATGCTCGGAATAATTTGACCTGCATATGGGTAAACGGATTGGCCTAAAAGTACGGGTAGGTCTAGATGGGACGGCCAAGTCAATCTGACCCAACATAGTTTGGGAGTCAACAATCCCGAGAAGAAGCTTGTGCACGAACATTACGGCATTGCATATTCTGCGATGGTGCAACGACGGCAGGTCAATAAGACTTAGCCTAGACCGGAAGGGTGGCAAAATTCTACCAGAGTCCCAGTTAAAGTTACGAAGGGCAAAAAATTAAAAATTGCTTTTGCACGGATTCAATAACAACCTGCTGCTCTTTATACTGCGGGCTCCACACACAAGCACAATGCTCCAATATAGGACGTACTAACGAGATATACAGTTGTTTCGTAACGTACGGGTCGTCAAACTCCTTGGACCAACGCTTGATAAACGCTAAAACACCCTTAGCTTTATTTACTGTTGCAGCTATATGCCTGTTAAAACACATCTTACGATCAAAAAGGACTTCGAGGTAATTTGAACTTGAAATTCGCTCGAGGACATGATTTCCTAGAACATATGAGACAAAATGCGCGACGGTAAAATGTCATAAGTTTGAATTTAGAAAGGTTCAGAAAAAGAAGATTAGTTCAACACCACAAATGTAGTTCACTAAGATCCAGTTGAAGGCGTGTGTGCCAATACCAATCAGAGTAAGGCAGACGGATTTTAACATCATCGGCATACATTAGTGTAGTAGAGTATGTTATAACTTAAGGAAGGTCATTGACAAATAAAATAAATAGAAGCGGGCCCAGATGACTTCCCTGTGGCACACCTGAAGTAACATTAATAATATTTGACAACACATTAGAAAACAAAACACGTTGAGTACAATTAGAGAGATAGGACAAAATCCAATCTAGAAGATTCGTTGGTGTAAGGAAGTTCTCAGGCCGAGGTACAGCTTCTCAGTCTGTCCAGGGCCCGGTCCCCACAGGAAAATTTGTTGTGTGAGGACCTAAGGGTAGAGCCGCTCGTGGCGAAAGCGCGCCCGTGGGGTGGATCGTGGGACGGTCGGGCCTGGCCCGGCCACGAGGCGTGGGTGAACCCATGCTCGGGAGCTGCAGAGACGTGCGTTGGGGGTCATGCGTGGCGGGAGAAGGGGTTTGGGTCAGGGATCGGAAGGGTATCGGAGAGGGGAGCCCAGCTTAGCAGATGCCGCATGATCCACGACTCACATCTGCGTCGCCGGGTCCCCAGGGCGAGGGTGTAGGAGAGGGAACCCAGCTTTGCGAATGCAGCGTGAATCCACGACTCACATCCAGCATCGCCGGGTCAGCAGGGGAGAAAGGTATAGGAAAGGGAAGCCCAGCTTGGTGGATGCCGCATGATCCACGACTCACATCCACTTCGCCGGGCCATCAGGGAAAATGGAAGAGAGGGGGAGGGGGTGAGGGACTCCTACGGGCGAAAGTTCTGAAACAGGTGGGCAGAGGTGGGTGTCTTTATTGTTTTCGGATCGTCATTTCCCTACTTAAAACACCGCCTGCAGCGGGGGACTAAACGACAAAAATATAATAGACACCATGTGGATATTGATATGCCTTTAACAACTGTGGGAAAATTCTGCTCCTGAGCTTATACCCTGCCTACTGCACCGATCTATCCCCCCAGAGCTCACATACGTGAGGTGGCTCACCCTTCCCTTCCTTGGGTCCTGGTGTCCTGCGGCGGGTCCTCGTCACTTCGGTCACGGCTTACTTTTCAGTTCGCGCGGAGTCTGGGCACTGCTTATTTGGTACGCCTATTTTGACTTCCGCCGCACAACCATTCTGGCTCAGCCCTCGGAGATCACTCTCGAGCCTGGCCCGCGCTGGACCGTGCCAGGCCTCGGCTTTTCTTTTTGGCAGCTTCTTTGCCGCTTCGCTACTGCGCAGCTTTCGGCTGCCGGCCTCGGCTCGGTGGTGTATGCATGCTTCGCCGTCGGCTCTCTCCCTCGGCTGCGTGGGCGTAAGACCGATCGGCGGCTTCTCTGCCGCTTCGCTCTCTTTCATGCTGTTCCTTTGCGTTTGGCCGTTCTCTCTCTTGCTTTGGCTCTCCGTTTCCTTCTCTTCCATGTCGGCTCTCTTTGCTGCGTGGCCGTAGTATGCGTCTCTCTTTCGTGTTGGTTCTCTTCGCTGCTAATAAGTAAAAAGGCCTCACTATTTGAGGGGTTTTCTTAGCCTATTTCTTATTTTAATTGGGGAAACTAAGGATTCATTGTTGTCTTTGTTATAATAATAATAATAGTAGTAATAAAATGAGATAATAAGTCCCCCGGGGCTGTCCCTTTAGGGGATGGTTTTGTGGAGGCTTGTGCCTTCACACTCCCTTCCTACTTCGGGGTGGGGCGCGGTGAAATGCGCACCAAATTTCCGCTGATGGATACGCGGAAGCGTTGGCCGTCGTGGTATTCAAGGCTGCGGATCCGGCTGCGCCCGTGCCGCGCCGCGTTTGCCTGAGAGGAGACTTGGGCGATTGGCCATGCCTGTTCTTCCTGCAACACGATCAGCTCGGGCATCTCCTCGAACGCTGTGAGGTCTCCAATGACAGGTCGCTGTCTTCCTTTGGTTGGCTCGGGTTTCCTGGTTCGGCCTCTCGGGCCGTGCAGCTCGTCGGTTCCGGGTTCGGGGCGTTGTGGTCGGTGGGAATTGGCGATAGCCACTTCATTGGTGCGTAGTCCAGCTGCTGCCAATCGAGATTCTCCTTTCTTTCCGGGGCTGCCGCCTCCTCCTGCGCGTTCCACTCCTGCAGTTGGGCGTGCCAGCCGTCGTCCCAGCTGGTGTCCGGGATCGGGCCGTTTGGGTTCTCCTTCCCTCCCAGGATCCGGGATACCTCCTCGTCACCGTCCTCCCTGGGTATCGGGGACACGGGTGCGTCCTCCAGGCCGAGTTCCGGTAATAGTTCTTCACCCGGAAGGACGAGGTTACGAGGCCGTCGGGGCAGCGCTTCGCCCAGACTGCCGTCGCTGATCCGTAGCGGAGTGGTGTCGTCCTCTCCTAGGAGCCGTTCCTCGTCGCCGCTTGCTGTGTCGTTGTCCGACGGAGGGATGATCTCCCTCTCTGGGCTGGGTGGGGTGATGGGTCGTGGATGGGCGAGCAGCAGCTGCAGGGTCTTGTCGGCGTCCTTCCAGGTGGTCCAGGGTGCCACGTCAACCGCGATGTTGGCTGGAGCGCTCTTCTGGCAATCGGCCGGCCCATCTTCGTCCTCGCTCACGTCCGAGTATGGGCCTGGAAGAAACCTTGTTTGGTTAGAACCTGGCCTGTGCCACTGGTGTGCCCTGGGCCCTGGGTTTCCCTGATCGGTGCGTTTTCTAGTTTCTGGCTATTTCTTACTCTAATCCCTTAAGGGGAGTTAAGCTATCTTACTGCGTGTGTACGCGGTTGCCCCTTGTGGGGCGAGGACATTATGGCAGCGCACTACCATAAGTGGCACTCCTGAACTCGCCGTTTTCCTCGTGCTGGGGTCGTCATAATCGTTGTCTTCGTTGTCTTCTTCGTCTTCGCTGATGAGCGATGCTCGTTGTCGTCGCTGGTGAGGGTGTGCTCGTGGTCGTGGTAGGCCTTGAGGTCGTTGTCTTCCCGGATGCTTCTGGAGTCGTGCTATGGTGGGGGAAATAAATTTAATTACTTTGTAAGGCCCCTCATATTTAGGAGCCAGTTTGGCAGCGAAGTGGTTCCCCGCTTTGGACAGGTGATGTTGGCGTAGCATTACGAGCGTCCCGATCGTGGGTGTCCATTCGCGTCGACGTAGGTTGTAGGTCCTGCTCTGCGTCTGTGATGCCTGCTGGGTATTTTCCTGTACGATGGCGAAGACTTCCTTGAGTCGCTTGGCCTTGTCGGTTGGGATCTCTGTCACTTCGCCTAGTCCTGGGGTCGCCTCTTCGTGCAAGGCTCCAAGCAACCGAGGTTCCCGGCCGAGTCCGATGAATGCTGGGCTGAAGCCTGTGGTGTCCGATGTGCTAGGTGTTGATGGCTAGGCTGAGTTCGGGTAGCAGCTCGTCCCATGTCCGCTGGTCTCCATCGATGTACTGGGCAATCACGGTTTTGATCGTCCTGTTGGCTCGTTCCGTGGGGTTTTGTTGTGGGGTATAGGGCCCCGTGTACTCCAATTCCATGCCTGCGAGTTTGCCAAACATTCGGAAAGAGCGTCTTGTGAATTGGGTCCCGTTGTCGCATACGAATTTCCGTGGGGTTCCGAAGCGGCTCAGGATCCGTTCCCGGAAAGCGGTCTCCAGTAGTGCGGTGGTGGCCTTGCGGAGTGGTACCAACTCCACCCACTTGCTGAAGGCGTCGAAGAACACCAGCAACATAGTATTGCCGTGTTTGGATCGGGGCAATGGTCCGATGAAGTGGGCGCAGACGATGTCCAATGGTTCTTGGGCTTGGCGGGTGTGCATCTTCCCTCCTGGTTTGGTTTGACTTACCTTGTACTGCTGGCACTTGGCGCACTGCCGGATATATCGGGCTGAACTCCGGATGCCCTTCCGGCTGTTCCTGGATCCGCTTGCGGAGTCTCTGCAGCCAGGGGCAGGGGCAGGGGTCCCAGTCCTCGTCCACTCGCTGCAGGGTTTCTACTGGCTGTCGTGAGAGGGCGTCAGCCACAACGTTCTGGCTTCCTCGACGGTAGTGGATGTCAAACCGATATTGCCGGAGCTCCAAGGCCCAGCGGGCGATGCGTCCCGTTGGATTATCGATGGAGTTCAACCACTTCAAGGCGAGGTGGTCCATGATTACATCGAAGTGGTATCCTTCCAGGAAGTATCGGAGCTTCCGGATTGCCCAGACTATGGCAAGGCACTCTTTGTCGGTGGCCAAGTAGTTTTCCTCTGCATTGAGTAGTCGACGGCTTGCGTAGGCGATGACTCTTTCTCCGTCGATCTGTTTTGTCAACACTGCTCCGAGGCCATACGAACTGGCGTCCGTTTGGTGTACGAATCGCTCGGCGAAGTCGGGGCATGCCAGGACTGGTGCTTGCGTGAGTCCTTCCTTGAGAGTCTCGAATGCCTGATGTTGTTCGTCTGTCCACTCCCACTTTTGATCCTTTTTGAGCAGGTTGTTCAGGGGCTGGACCACCGTGGCGAAGTTGGGGGGTTGGTTCGGGGTCTGGGTCTTGCTGCCACGGCGATAGATCCTCCAGTTCCAGGGCGGTAATGGCGGTAATGGCGGCCAAGATCGGGTTCTCGTAGTCATCCGAGTCGGCTGGGCGAAACGGGTTGCGTTCCCGAGCTATCTCGGCGTCGGCTAATGGCTCCAGTTGGTAGTCTGTCGTTGGGGTTTCTGTGATCTCGTCCTGTGGTATCAAGGTTCGTGGCTTGCGTGATGTCTGTCGTGTTGGGTTACTACGTGGTGACTCCCGGATCGATGAGCTGGCCCTGGATTGATCCCGCGGGGCCGCAGCTATCTTTACTGGAGTATCCTGGTGATTCCTGGGACCTGTTGCTGACTCCCGGTTCGATGAGCTGGCCCTGGGTTGGTCCAGCGGAACCGCAGCTATCTCTGCCGAAGTCTTCTGCTTTCTGCGATGTCCTATTGGTGACTCCTGGTTCGACGAGCTGGCCCTGGATTGATCCAGTGGAGCCGTAACTGTCTCTGCCAAAGTCCTTTGCTTCCTGCTGTGTCCTGTTGGTGACTCCAGGTTCGACGAGCTGGCCCTGGATTGATCCAGTGGGGCCGTAGCTGTCTCTGCCAAAGTCTTTTGCTTCTGTGTTTTGTTGGTGACTCCTGGTTCAACAAGATGGCCCTGGATTGATCCAGTGGAGCCGTAACTGTCTCTGCCAAAGTCCTTGTTGTGTTGGGTTGTCCTGTTGGTGTCGGGGATTCGTGCCGGGGAACTGGCCATGGTTGGATCCATCGGTGTCGCAGTTCTTTCCGTCGTAGCTTTCTTCGTGTCCTGTTGTGGTGGCGTAGTCCTGGGGTTATGGTTCATTTTAATTTTCCCATTTCTGAGAACACGCTTCAATCAAGAAACGCTTAAATAATAAGCTTAAAAATGTTGTAGACTTCGATTGGATGTGCGATCCACGTTTACTTGGAAATGACAAGGGGACCCGTCTGCTTGGCGGCATCGCGCTGCTTGACCACAATCTGGTTGGCGATGCGATCCAAATCACGCTGTCCGATGGAACTGAGCTTGCGACCACCCTCTGGGTGCTTCTCGACAAGGCGGGCGTGCTCGAGGGCCTGGAGAGCCTTACGGGCGGCACCGTCAGCGGCACGGCAGAAATGCGAAGGGTGGACACCGTTGCGCTTGCGACCACCATAGATCTTGGTGATGGAGCCAACACCAGCAGGACTGCGGTGATACAGATGGCGCAGGATCGAGGCGCAACGCACGTAGAACCAGTCGGGATCGTAGGGGGCCAGCTCCTTGAACTTGGCCGTCTTGATGATGTCCATCTGGTCGGGCACCTTCAATTTGCCAGTCTTCTTGAGGAAGACGGCAACCGCCTTGGTAACGGCATGCTGGTCAATATCCTTTACTGTGACACCTGGCATCTTTCTTGTTAAAGTCAACCGGAAAAAAGGTTGTTGCTTGATCTTGTCTGGTAAGGCCTTGTTGTCGCGGCGGTTGGATGGTTCGTGGTTGGCTGTGGGGTGTTGGTCTGGGGCTGGTCTCGGATGGCAGTGGAGTCCGCAAACGTGACGCCCCGTGGGCGTGGCTGGGCGGTGCATGATGGTATTGTCCCGGCGGGTTTCTGCTGCAACTTCAGCTGTAGATATGCCCGTCCACAGTGGATCCTTGCGCGGATGCCACAGAGGAAGTCGAGTCCCAAGATTAAGTCGTCTAATATCGTGGGGAGTATAAGAGATACCTGTGTTTCTTGTTGATCCAGGCGCACTGTGACTGCTATCGCTTGGTTGATCTCCTTCCTGGTTCTATCTGCCAGGCGGATCCTGGTCCTCACCTCCCGCCTGTTCTTGGTCGTCTCTATCTCCTTCGCCAGCCGCTCACTGATGAAGGATCGTGTGGCTCCAGTGTCGAGGGTGGCAGCAAATTGATGTCCACCAGGGCAGCGATCCTTCCTCCGGTCATGCTTAATGGGTGGGTTTCTCCTGCTCCTGGGTGCGCGCCTCCGTCCATGTCCCAGTTGGGCGGAGACCCGACCCGTTTCCCGACGCGGGTTTCCGGCAGCAGTTGATGGTCCGGACCCCTCGGTGGCCGCATTCCCAACAGAACAGCGTGAGGAACCGCTGTTCCCACAGGCCGAATTCGACCGAAGCACAGCCGGATAAGGCTGTGGAACGGCCGGATAAGGCGAAGGTCAGCCCGGATACCCGCGGATATCCGGATGCGGCGAAGAGGCCAAGGGCCCCCGAGAGGAGAAGTGTCCCGCTCTCGGAGAGAAAGACACGCGAGAGGCAGAGGAGACGGCGGGATCGGGCCGGCAGTGGTCCGACGCATGACCAAATAAGGGCATGGGATCACGCCACCGGCCAGGTCCCGTTACGAAAGCCGTGGAAATCAGGAGACGGCGATGGAAAGTTACCGATGCCAAGCCGGGGTCCCGTTAAGGCGGGGTTCTAAAAGGAGGCTGCGGCGACGAAGCGAGATCTTTCGTGGATGAGTGATCGCGCGCGCACATTGAAACCCCGCCGAAACGTAAGAGTGATACACGGTACGGTTCGAAGAAGTGCATTGAAGTGAGTACAGCAACAGGAAGACAGGCCCCGCCTGCCCCCAGAGTGAGTCTAAGTTAAGACGTGATCCACATTTACCGGCGGAAGCTAGCAGAGGAGTGCGAGACGTGGAGTGCGGATTTGAGTGGCGGGCCAAAGCAATAGCTGAGGTCAACTTGCCCCAATCAATAGCCTCAACGCTGCCACACCCGACGAGAGCCCGCGCGTGGTGGAGATCCGTAGCTAAGTAAAATTGTCATATCTAGCCCTAAGTCCTAATATAAATACGAATAAAACGAAATAAGATTACAGAAGAGCAAGGTTTTATTATTTGTCGTTGGGGGCGACAATAAAAATATGTTGCAGCGAATCTGCCGACCGCTGAGCGAGCCCAGCAAACTCAAGCGGCCCAAAAAGTAGGTCCGTTACAACAGCTTCTGTCGGTTTGTGCACGCACCACTGAAATGGTCTGTTTCCCCGCAGTTCCGTCAGGCTCGTTGTACATCGATCGCTTGCTCTTCCTCCTGGCCGATTCCTCGGTTGGCGATCTCGGTTTTCCCGGGTGTCTCATGTGTGTTGCCTCGTTGGGGGTTGGTTCCATTGCCGGTATAGGCGGCACGGGGTCGATGGTTCTGCGCAGTCCCGATGCTGCGAAGTGCTTCTCGGTCCCGCGCGGTTGCGTAAGCAGAGGAGATTTTCGTAGATTCGCTCGAGTTCATGTTCCCGAGTATACTGGGCTCGCCGCATCATCAGACGTAACTCGATAAGGTAATCCCGGAAGGATTCCTTGGGCTTCTGTTCCCCACTTCGTATAGTGTCTTCCAGTCACTGGAAGTATCTGGCAGGAAGAATTCTAGGAATTCTTTCCGAAAGTCTGTCCAATTCTGTCCCTGCATCTGAAAAGTTCGTAACCATCCTTCGGACTTACCTGTAAGGAGACCGGCGATGGCTCGCGGCAACTGCTCTGGGCTCCCGCCGTATGCTCCTCGAGCCTTTCGATGAACGCTAGTGGGTTCGCGTGGCCGTCGAAAGTAAATCCCCATTTCCGGAGTTTGTCCGCCAGTAAAGAGTACGAGATCTCACCCACTCCGGGGCGTGAGACCCGATGTCCCTGAGGAAAACGTGGCTGTTTTCGTCTGGTGGCTAGGCGTGGCCAGGGGTAGTGGGTCCTGGCTCGTGGTTCTTGCTGGACGCCTCTGGTCTGGTTCCTTGGAGTGGTCCTTGGGCAGCTCGTTGTGGTTGCTCGTCCTGGGCGGCCGGTGTCTCGGTTGCTGACTCGCGGTATCCGTGGGAGGGATTGGCTCGTGCTGGGCAGCTCGGGTATAATTAATCGCAGAGTTGGTCCCTCCTTGCTGTCTTCCATCTTCGTCCGGCTCTCTGGCGCGGGTGACGTGGCTGGGCTCCGGTGGTCCTCGGGGGGCTCGGTATGTTATCAAAGTGCGTAGCCAATTCGTCCAGCCTTGCCTGCACGTCTTCGGGGTGCCTCGGGCGTGCGATGAATGCGGTGATTCGGCTCCTTAGGTCCTCTACAGTCCCAGTTTCTCCTAGTCCAAACTCCTTAGCCAGGCTCTGCAGCTCGTCCTTCCTGTGGGACACTATCCAGCGGATGTTCATCCTGATCCTGGTCCACTAATCGGGGCACCGGTGCGAGTCCTTATCAGCACGGTACTGGGTCAGGGGCTCCTGTACTAGGATACTCGGCACTGGGTGGGGAGTCCTGTCGAAGGATACTTGGCAAGGTACTGGAACGGTGATCCTATACTAGGATACACGGCACTGAGGTGGGGGGTCCTGTTCGAAGGACACGCGGCACGGTACTAGATCGATGATCCTGTACTAGGATACACATCACTGGGTTGGATGATCCTGTCGAAGGATACGTGGCACGGTACAGGGAACGGTTACTGTGGAAGCTCGATTTTAACTCTCTGACTGCTCGGTAATAACTCTCTGACTGCTCGGTATTAACTGCCTGACTGCTCGGTGGTAACTGTCTGACTGCTCGGTAGTGACCCCTAACTGCTCGGTATTAACTGTCTGACTGCCCGGTAGTGACTCCCGACTGGTGTTCCTGCTCCGCCTTATATTGGCCGTGGCCATGGCTTTGTGACCGAGGGCTCCTTTTCCATGTAGCTGCTCCTTTGCGTTCGCCGGCTGTCCCTCGCTGCTCCGTTGTTCTACCGCTGCTTCGCTGCTTGGCTGCTCTGTCACTGTCTCGCTGCTCTGTCGCGGTGTCTTCTTCGCTCTGCCGCTGCCTCGCTGCTCTGTCGCTGGGACGCCGCTGCTGCTTTGCTGCTCTGTCGCCGCGCCGCTGCTGCTGCTTTGCTGCTCTGTCGCTGCGCCGCTGCTGCTGCTTTCCTGCACTTCTCCGCTCTGCCGCTGTCTCCCTGCTCTGTCGCTGCTCTTCTTCGCTCTGCCGCTGTCTCGCTGCTCTGTCGCTGCTGCTTTGCTGCTCTGTCGCTGGTGCCGCTTTGTCGCCGTCACGTGCCAAAGTTTTAGGCGCCGTCCGCGGCCATTTTCTCCCGGCACGCGGTGCGGTGTCTTCGGCGTCTCTCCCCGTCTCTTTCTACCGCGTAGGTGGCTGGCCGCGTTGATTCCCGCGTCTCTCCACGTCTCTTTCTGCCTCGTAGGTGGCTGGCTGCGTGGTTTTCCGCGTGGTTTTCGCCGGCGCGTCTGGGACACGTGCCGGCGGCTGTTGCTTGGGGGGTATTAGGTAAACAAACCTCAGCTGTACACAAGTCGAGGGATCAAAGATTGGTGCTGGCTATTCGCCGGGGCTCTGATTTTGGCTGCTAATCCCTGATTTGCAGTTTTCTGCTGCTGCTTGGTTCCCTTTTCACTTTTCACTGTTTTTCACTTATTCCCTATGCTCACCGACTCTCCCCTCGTGAGTCCCTGCTCGGGCGCCATCTGTAAGGAAGTTCTCAGGCCGAGGTACAGCTTCTCAGTCTGTCCAGGGCCCGGTCCCCACAGGAAAATTTGTTGTGTGAGGACCTAAGGGTAGAGCCGCTCGTGGCGAAAGCGCGCCCGTGGGGTGGATCGTGGGACGGTCGGGCCTGGCCCGGCCACGAGGCGTGGGTGAACCCATGCTCGGGAGCTGCAGAGACGTGCGTTGGGGGTCATGCGTGGCGGGAGAAGGGGTTTGGGTCAGGGATCGGAAGGGTATCGGAGAGGGGAGCCCAGCTTAGCAGATGCCGCATGATCCACGACTCACATCTGCGTCGCCGGGTCCCCAGGGCGAGGGTGTAGGAGAGGGAACCCAGCTTTGCGAATGCAGCGTGAATCCACGACTCACATCCAGCATCGCCGGGTCAGCAGGGGAGAAAGGTATAGGAAAGGGAAGCCCAGCTTGGTGGATGCCGCATGATCCACGACTCACATCCACTTCGCCGGGCCATCAGGGAAAATGGAAGAGAGGGGGAGGGGGTGAGGGACTCCTACGGGCGAAAGTTCTGAAACAGGTGGGCAGAGGTGGGTGTCTTTATTGTTTTCGGATCGTCATTTCCCTACTTAAAACACCGCCTGCAGCGGGGGACTAAACGACAAAAATGTAATAGACACCATGTGGATATTGATATGCCTTTAACAACTGTGGGAAAATTCTGCTCCTGAGCTTATACCCTGCCTACTGCACCGATCTATCCCCCCAGAGCTCACATACGTGAGGTGGCTCACCCTTCCCTTCCTTGGGTCCTGGTGTCCTGCGGCGGGTCCTCGTCACTTCGGTCACGGCTTACTTTTCAGTTCGCGCGGAGTCTGGGCACTGCTTATTTGGTACGCCTATTTTGACTTCCGCCGCACAACCATTCTGGCTCAGCCCTCGGAGATCACTCTCGAGCCTGGCCCGCGCTGGACCGTGCCAGGCCTCGGCTTTTCTTTTTGGTAGCTTCTTTGCCGCTTCGCTACTGCGCAGCTTTCGGCTGCCGGCCTCGGCTCGGTGGTGTATGCATGCTTCGCCGTCGGCTCTCTCCCTCGGCTGCGTGGGCGTAAGACCGATCGGCGGCTTCTCTGCCGCTTCGCTCTCTTTCATGCTGTTTCTTTGCGTTTGTGTATGGCCGTTCTCTCTCTTGCTTTGGCTGCGTGGACGTAAGAGCGATCGGCGGCTCTCTCCGTTTCCTTCTCTTTCATGTTGGTTCTCTTCGCTGCGTGGCCGTAGTATGCGTCTCTCTTTCGTGTTGGTTCTCTTCGCTGCTAATAAGTAAAAAGGCCTCACTATTTTGGGGTTTTCTTAGCATATTTCTTATTTTAATTGAGGAAACTAAGGATTCATTGTTGTCTTTGTTATAATAATAATAATAATAGTAGTAATAAAATGAGATAATAATGATAATGAAATGAGATAAGAAGCCCCCCGGGGCTGTCCCTTCAGGGGATGGTGTTGTGGTCAGGTTTTGTGGAGGCTTGTGCCTTCCCATTGGGAACCCTAATAAAGAGAGCTTGTGAATAAGCAGAGCATGGTTCACAGAATCGAATGCCTTGCTGAAGTCCGTAAAAACTACATCCGTCTGCAAACCACTTTAAAAACCACGGTTGATTAGGTTGAAAGCTCAAGAAGGATAGTCGATGTTGAACGATGTCTGTAAAAATCAAGCTACAACAAAGATGTTGCAGTTGCCGGGTAACCATGAACTCAAGAAGCTTCGGGATGGCGGAAAGCTTGGTGATACCACGATAGTTTTCAATATTTGATCTTGAACCTTTTTTGTGAAGCGGAAGGCGCAGCTGAAGATCCTTTTCAGCCTGCCAGAAATCCGTAACGAGTCAGCAGCAGCGCTAAATGGGCTCCAGAGGGCCACAAGTGACTCACAACACTCAACCACCCCGAAGTCTCCACAGACAGCGTTTTTGCTGATGGAGTGTTAGTGAACTTCATTTCTGCTAAGCTGCCAAACACGACCTTGGAGCTTTGGGAACAATCCGTGACGCAAAAGTCCAAAATTCCCACTTGGCACGCCATGGATAAATTGCTTTCGGAGCGATACCTGTTTCTCGAAGTGACCGAGGACGGCCATCCAGGCATGGAGACTCCGGCCCACTCCAGGGCGAGCATACCCACTTCAGGGAAGTCCTTATCCTAGGAGGGTTCATTCGTACGAGGCCACAGTGAATCAAAAGAGGAGAACGTTGTAACGAACCTTCTTTTTGGGCCGCTTGAGTTAGCTGGGCTCGCTCAGCGGTTAGCAGGCTAGGTGCAACGAATTTGTATTGTTGCCTCCAACGACAAATAACAACAACTCCTTTTTCAGGTGATAAAGATGCGCTTTATTTATAAGGCGTTACACTAAGGCTTAGGTCTAGATATAACAATCGACACGCGGGGCTCTGGTCGAGTGTAACAGCGTTGATGCTATTGTTAGGGGCAAATCGACCTCAGCGTCCGCTTTGGCCCGCCACTCTAATCCACCTCCTAGATTCCGCCGGTGGATGTGGATCCCCACTTAACCTAGACTCACTCTGATGGGCAGGCGGGGCCTGTTTCTCTGCTTTTCGTTATGCACTTCACTACACTATTCGAACAGTACCGGGTTACTACTTTTCTGCTTTTCAGCGGGGTTCAATAGGAGCGCGCGACAACTCATCTGCGAAAGATCCCGCTCCGTCGCCGCAGCCTCCTTTTATAGCCCTGCCTTATCGGGACCCCGGCTCGGCGTCGGTTATTTTCCATTGCCGTCTTCTGGCTTCCACAGCATTCGCCACGGGACCAGGCCGGTGGCGTGATCCCATGCCCTTATTTGGTCATGCGTCGGGCCACTGCCGGCCCGATCCCGCCGTCTCCTCTGCCTCTCGCATGTCTTCCTCTCCGAGAGCGGGGCACTTCTCCTCCCTGGGAGCCCTTGGCCACGAACCCGCCGCATCCGGATATCCGCGGGTATCCGGACTGACGTGCGTCTTATCCGGCCAGCCGTCAGCCTTATCCGGGCGCTCCTCAGCCTTATCCGGCTGTGCTTCATCCGAATTCGGCCTGTGGGAACCCTAGTTCCTCACAACGTGTGATCTTTGCTCCAAAGAGAATCATCCAATCCGTTTATGACCTCACTTCCTTCAAATGCCTGCTGATGCTCGCTCCTATTACATTAAGGATGAACTGTCTTGCAAAAGGCCACCAGATACGAGAATGCCAAAGCGCCCACAATTGCATCACTTGTGGAGACCGGCACCACACGCTCGATTTCGACAACGGTACAAAATTCCTCAGCGTGGCCCGAGCTAAGTCTACGAGTACCAAGCGCACAAAATCCCAGTTCGTCCGAAGCTCAGCCAAACGTTCAGTCTTATTTTTCCTCCGGTTCAAATGTACAATGTTGTCCTGGGGACAAATTGGATCGATTCTGGCTCCGAAGCAACGTTCATAGCGGAACGTCTTGCTAGTCGCCAACGAATCCAGGCACTATTCTTCGGCCTCAGTCAAAGAAGCTCTGCAGTTTTTCCATATGACTCTACGACTAAGCCGGGCTTACAACAAAATAACACAGCCTACGTTATTCCGGAATTGGCCGCGAATATTCCATCGCATCCGATCTCGCAAAGTTTCTTGAGAGACTTGCCGAGCCTTCCATGTGCGGATCCTACATTTTTCAAGAGCTCTCCCATCGATCTCCTGATTGGAGCTACCATCCGTCGTACTAAGCGGCGGACAAGAAACAGTTTTCGTCTGGGTACTCACAGGCCCAGTGCCTAGTGGGGCTTTTTTTCATGTAGAATTTCCAGACTACCTAACAAACTGGTAGAAGACTCGGGGTCCTACCAGGAAAGTAATTTCCTTTCAGCTTCCTCCCCAGAATTTCTTGAACGGTCTCCTACGCTTGACCGAAAGGAATATTTCCCAAATAATAACGGAATGAAAGATCAACGCTCCGTGCCGAATTCAAGCCGGCACTTCAATGTAAATCCGTCCTTAGACCCACATGGTCTCATCAGACCATGTAACCGTGTGGCAATTTCCAATGTTCTAAATGTACCTTTAATCAGTTATACGCTCCTTACTAAAACTCCTTCGACTTTTCTATTCCATCCTGGTATTTTGCATCCAGACATGGCCCAACGTCCTCGCGCCAACCGCACGACGGAGAGCCGTCGTGCTCGAGAGATTACCTCGTACCGTTGCCGGGTCTGCCAAGGAGTCCATCCGCTACGGACCTGCCACCATTTTCTTCGCCTGAGCCGCCCCGTGGTTGGGACCCCAGCGGCATCCGTCGACTCACTTCTACAACATCGAAGCCTCAACATCTTCCCGACGGCGCTAGTGGTTCTAGATACTTCGAGTCGGTGGCCCAGATCACCGTTTTCGGATGGATCGTGGGGTGTGTACTCAGCCATAGGAGTATTTAGGATCACTACGAAAGTTTCTACTACATTGTGAAAGGTAATGATTATAGCACTGACTATTAACAACAAGGAACAGAGAGCGAGCGGAGGAGTATAGAGCTAAGGCCGACGTGGAGTCCGACTTCTGGTACTTTTTATAGAGCCTGGATTTATTAAAATGAGTATTGGGGTATATTAGATTTGTGGTAAAAGTGGATGTGTATAACGCCTAGTGCTCAAAGACTATAAGAGCTAGAGCAACGATGTTTTGGATCCAGATTTTTGTAATATGTCACTGCTACAAGAATATTTCAAAACTTTGCCCCGCCCACTTCCGCCCCCACAAAAGGCGAAAATATGTGGCATCCACTATTTCGACGATACGAGAAAACTAGAGAAAACGCAGAATCGTAGAAGATGACTATATCTTCTAGAGTGCAAAATCTGAACCAGATCGTATAATTATTACAGCCAGAATCAAGAAAACAATTTCATTCTTTCTCGCTCTGTCTCTCTCTAACACACAGGTTTCATGAAAAATATGAGTTCAAGGATCTCAGAACCCATAAGAGCTAGAGCAACCAAATTTGGTAACCACACTCCTGTGATATCGGACCTTGACCGTTTCGTGTCAAAATTTCGCCACACCCCCTTCCGCAAAGGACGAAAATCTGGGGCATCCACAAATCTCAGAGACTATTAAGGCTAGAGTAACCAAATTTTGGTATCCACATCTGTTAGATCTCACTATAAAACGTATATCTCAAAATTTCGCCCCACTCCCTTCCGCCCCCACAAAGGACGAAAGTCTGTTGCATCCACAATATTGCAGATTCGAGAAAACTAAAAACGCAGAATCATAGATAACGACCATATCTATCAGATTGCTGAATCTGGATCAGATCAGATAATTTGTATAGCCAAAAGGAACAAATCAATTTGCAGTGGCTACGCAGCGCCCGACGTCACGCTCAGACTGATTTTCTGTCTCTCTCTCACGCACTCTTTGTCGTGTCGTTTAATATTAGCGGCGTCTGCCGGAGGAGAGCCATACTGACTTAGTATCGGGTATAATTATAGAGTTGCGGTGTCCGCAGCAGGCTTCGACAATACAGGTACAGTGATATGTGGAACAAATGTATTAAGGGTGGAGTAAATAGAGCTATAAAACGAGTTAACAGTTGCGTCTATGTTCGGCAATGAATAAAGCAATGACCAATCAACACGCGAGAGATGTAGATCTAAATCGATAAAGGTTGTTTTGCGAAAACTTTTTGTGGCAATGAGCCATGGAACTGTCAGCACAACCAGATCGGGTACACTGAAAGGATATCGACAGAGTTGGATGGTTAGGATCTTCAGGAAATGATATTGGGCTTGCTCTGGATACCGTAGCAAGAGAAGCATCATTAACAAACATGAGGTCAAGAAGTCTGTCCTAATGTTTTTAACGGCATTGATTTGGACAAGGGAAATATCCGTTAGCCCATTGATAAAGTAATTGTGGCAATTGGGAAACACGAGGTTAGCGTCATCGCAAGGCAGCCAAGAAAGAAATAGGAGGTTAATGTCCCCCATGACAATAATTTGATCATTGCAACCTAATGCAGACACGACAGTATTAATTGCTGAGAGATGGTTTAAGTAAACCCCAGAATCAGACCTGGGAGGAATGTACAGGTTAACATAGAAAAATGCCGAACCAACACGAACTTTGACTGCAACAAATTCAATTCCATGGATGTTATTGAATGGGAATAACTCAGATGAAAAATTAGATTTGACTTGCATTAAAAATCCACCAGAAAAAGAAAAGTCCATTCTATAAATAGTGTTTGTCAATGAAAATTTCATGATCTTTGATAGAAGAACTAAGCCAGGTTTCGGCAAAAGCGATGGCATCGAAATCAAAAGAAGCACTATTTGTATGAATTTGACGCAATTTGCCCAACAAACTACGAACGTTCTGATAGTGAATAGAAAAATGGTATCAGTTTTTTGGAGCAGCAGGATCGGTAATTCTGGGACTCGGGTTCGAATCTTTGTGAAGGAACTCATGCATAATTGTATTCTCAGGCTATATTGATGGTTCAAGAGATTTAGGTAGTAAAGAATCAGGGAGAATAATTTTGAAGGATTATTTGTTTCGCTTATGTTATCATCAGGCGAAGCGTTTAGTTTAGAGAAAACATGTTGTTTATCATCCTCCGTTGTAGCCTCAGGACTAAAACGGGAAATAAAATATTGCTTTCCGAGAGACCCCTGCTCTAAATTGAAGTCCCGAGTGAGATCGTGATGGTGGAGCCACTCCTAAAAGAGCAGGCTGGAGCAGGAATTGGCAAGACATCACAAGCAACCAACACACACTAGGAGCACTCACCACGTGGGTAGTGATGGCAGCAGAAACTGCTAGGATGGGAACTTGGATGTTCGAAGGAAGCGCATTGCTCGGTGTAAACAACACCGGAGCAGCCGTTGGCGGATTTACAGATAACTGCGAGGCATGACCAAATGGAATAACAAATGCTTCCGATGGATGATGGTGGGAGGCAGGCAGGATGCAAGAGATTGGTATCATTATGCGGAATTTTCCGTCTATGCGATTCGCTCAAGAGTTTAAGCCACGAAAGCCACGAGTCACGAAATTGTTTCCGGACATCCAGAAACCCAGTTCGAGTCTGTCTCATGAATGTGCGCATTTCGGCCTCAAACTCCCGACAAGCCAGACATGACCAAGACAGGCCCATACGTTTCGCACAGCCAGCACCTAAGGAATGAATCAAGAATGATTACACCACCGAATTCACATTTCTTTGCACTGCAAACAATTTCCATTATTGACAGCAGTAGAATCAGGTACATTAGGTACAAAATTATGTGGCACTTCGTAGTCAAAACAGCACTTTCCAAGTTTTCGCAAGCCATACCTGTATATTTTAAAAAAAACTAGTAATATCTTCTCACTAAAAATAAAACATTACGGAAGAATGTTATTGGTTCTTCATGGTTCGTATTAGTTTCATGGAATTACTTAGAAATCTAATAAGGCTTTGTTAATATATATATTAATATACTTGTTTATTTTAACTTTTCATCTGCACGCACTCGTCGCTTAGAAAACTGATCTCAACTAAGATAGAGACAAGCAAAGAGCGCAAAAATAAGTACATGACGCCATTGCAATATTCAGCTTTTTCGTTCCCTCTTCTGTACTCATTGCGATAGCATTTGCAGTGCAACAGGTGCCAGCTAAAGAAATCAGCTGTTTTCACCAGAATCTTTGAAGAATTAAGCCTCCAAAGTCTAGTGCTGTCGCTGAAATTTTCTCTCTTTATTAAATGAATATCGCTATATTTGCATTCAATTTCTGAATATTTTCAACTTTAAGTTAATCCAAAGTGTAGCTAATTCCATTCTTCTTAACGCACAAGATTTTGTTGACGGAAAAAGGTTAACCTGTTTTAGAATTTCTATATTATCTGGTAAGCTGGAAAATATTGTTAAAAAATAATGATGAACTGGCCACATTTTCTAATGTAACTTTCTATGTAACCGGTGGGAAAAAGTGTAATCGGCAGCACTGCCCGTCGTGTTTCTTTGAAGGAATGTATTAGTAAATGTGTGATGGCCATATGACATTAGACTTTGTTAACTGACTAACTTCAAAAACAGAGATAACTCTCTGAGAAAAACATGCAGTGGGAGCGAGATGTAGTATAAGCGGAAGCTTGACTTCCTAGCAGATTCTTTGTGAAGACATCGATTCTATTTTTGGAAAAGACTATAAGAGGCAGCATTTTTTCTATTATGAGGACAAAACTTGCAAACAATTTTTTTTTAAACAGTTCTTTACGTTAGTTTTGCCTTTGTGCATGCTTCGCGAAGTGTATTTTCAGTTGATCCTCGTTTGAAGCAAGAGATCTTCTTTAAATACTGAAATTGTTGATAAACTTTGAATTGCCCGAAAGAAGGAGTCCCTTGTGTAATAAAAGAAATGAATTGAAAAACAACAAAATTTTTATTTTTATCAACATTTTTAGTCAAAAATCGAAAGAAAAAAAATCAGTTCTGAGAAAATCTATCTACGTTCTAGTTGAGCTGGAAGCATCGCCTGCGGCAGAGCTTATTGATTGTGATACTTTTTACTACCAATTTTGCTAGCTGGCTGGCTGTATTGAAATTCGTCAAATATGTTTTATTATAATGTGTAATGTCATAACACCATTACTGAAGATTTCTGTGGCACAAGCTTTTAGGGCGAAATGGAAATCGTTAGTAGATTTATACATAGATTTATGTCACACCCCTGTATGTATCACTCCAAATGCACAGCCTGCTATTGAGGCAACCCTTAAAACCATTGGCGGAAACACAAATTTAAACTACATACATACATATACTCGTACATACAACGGAAAAATAGTCTGTCTCTATGCGCAATCCGAGTCAACGCGAACCAAACGAACTTACCCAAGCGGTTGGTGTATAAATATGTATAACTGAACAGTATTTTGGAGGAAGCTCACACGCAGTACTTAAATCCCAAACGTAGACCAAAACAGAAGTGGACACGAGAAATTAAGGTAAGAACGGAAATAAACAATACGAGTGTATGTGGTGTGACTGATATTTATTTTTGTTAATATTGGTTCATACATACATACATGTATCGATATTTGCGAGTGTATATTTACATATGTACATGGTACATGTATTGTACAAGTTTATATGTACTTATACATATTTATATATACTTATATAGTATATACTGTATGGTTATACTTATTTGTATAAATTTTCTTGTGATTTTGTGTGTGTATTATAAGGAAGCAAGATTAATTTATATACATACATATGTACGTATACAAATTTCCGCCTTCACTTCAAAGCTCTATGCTTTTACATACTACTATACTACTATTTCGCGCGTTATTCTATAAAAACTATTCTTTACAAAACGCTTGACTTATTATAAATCAAAAAGTTTACCTGATATGAATGATAAAGCAATAAATGCATCGTTGGGTCGACGCAGTCAAGCTTGTTGTACCATACCCACATACATACATATACCAAACTTTTTCCTTCTCAGAGGACGTCGAAATGTAAACAAATCATTCAATAGATTTTCACAGTTTAAGCCTAGTCGTTATATTACAAACGACAGAGTGTGAAAAACAGGTGTGGTGAATGATTTATGGTGAAAATGGATGTAACGTCCAGAAGGAAGCGTTCCCGACCGCATAAGGTATATATGTACATATATTCTTGATCAGCATCAATAGCCGAGTCGATTGAGCCCTGTCTGTCTGTCCATCTGTCCGTCCCTATAAGCGCCTAGAGCTTAAAGACTATAAGAGACATACCTATAACTATACCTATACCTATACCTATACCGACACATACCTATGATATAATATGATACCTATTTCAAAATTTCGCCCACCCCCTTCTGCCCCCTCAAAGGACGAAAATCTGTGGCATCCACAGATCACAGAGACTTAAGGCTAGAGAAACCAAATTTAGTCTCCACACTGCTGTTAGATTTCACTGTTAAAACTGTATTTCAAAACTTTGACCCGCCGAAGCAGCAGTATACGAATTTTTAGTGCAGTGGCAGAAGAAGTGAGGAATCGACTCATCCTCATCCATTCTTCCTCGTCTCGTCACTTGTGAGGGATTGACAGTCTGGAGTCGTGTGTGCCAGTTTGCGGGGTCCCGCGATGGCTCAAGTAACTGCAGAGCACTGTACTCTGCTAATTCTATATAGCTCTGCGGAGCACTTTTTTGATCGACGTGGCCATATCGATCCCAAGGTATTGCAGATGATGTTATGCTGGGATCGCTCGAAAATGTCGTACTTGAGAAGCATCGCTTCGCTACTTGCTCCTTCTCTGATAGGATAGGAATGTTAGTGCCCTGTCTGAATAGTTCTTCGGCAGCATTATTTACTTCGTGGTCCGAAGACCTATATTAGGAAGAGGTGTTACTGGTCTGCGATATCGTTCAGAGACCTACGGAAGTCATTTAAAGTCGTTTATTTTGTCGATATTGAGCCTAAAGCTTAAATTGCTGCTTGGCTGTCCGAGAAGACGCAAACTACAATAGAAATGGCCGCTTTGATTGCTTCAACCTCCGCTTGGATAATACTACGATGATCCGGGAGCCTGGAGCAGTAACTGATGTTGAGCTTGTTTTAATAGACTCCACCACTCACGCGGCCGTCTAGCTTTGAGCCATCAGTGTGGAGGTGGGATTGATACCTGGAAAGGCATCGAGAGGTGATTACTAGGAATACAGTAATCTGTCTGTAGCGCCATTTGAATAATAATAATTGTTATTAGGATAGTATTTCATGAAGTCTAGTGTAAGTTAGGCTAGGGCAAAGCGGGAGCGCAATAAAAGCTCGCTCTCTCGCTCCTGGCGAATTCGCCCCGCTTTGCCACCGTAGGTAAGGTAGGCATAGAAGAAATTGTTTTAATATATAAAAGAAGTCGAGAAAAATCCATGAAATCGAACGCACGCACCCCTTTTCTTTCGTCGTATTAAAATACAAATTGCAGTCACCCAAGAAATTTCGGTATTGTTATTTAGAAAAACTATTCTAAAATTTCATGGCGCCCCCGGGTGGATTTGCAATTTAAACGTACATATTAATTCAAGTGGAAGGCAAAAAGTGACAGTGACACAGTGAAGAAAAGATAAATAGCCAAAATCTATTATACATACATACATACATGTACATGCATATGTGCGGCAGCTAAATTGCCAAACTGACCGCGACGTGTGTGCAAATAATCAAACAAACCAAACTAAAAATCACCGCGTCGGTCGTGCAATACCCTGTCTGCAGCTACATATATACAAGAGGAGAGTACAGCACCTGGAATTTCCTATCTTCCCAAGAGGTATTTGTGCAAAAAAATTGAAAGCTCGAGTGAAGACGAAAAGATTAAAAACTCGCAATTATTGTCTTGTGCTGAAACAATTGCACCTCGCTTTCAATTCTTGGCACATACGTATGACATAGTAGAGCTAGATTGCATGCTGTAGTTAGAGTTGAGCATATATATTAATACATATATACATACATATGTACATCTAACCCTCTTGGACGCAATAACTACACATATAACTCATTTTAACTGCAATCGCTGTCGCCCCTTTCCCCTTTCTCGTTTTCGTTGTGTCAAATATATGTATAGTTGGGTCGTTGGCCAAGCACGCATACCAATACGCAGCTGCAGCGGTGAATTTTTTCGTCTCGCTTTCGCTCTTCACCGTTGCTTATCGTTGTTCTTTTGTTTGGCGCGCTTGATCCAAACCAAACACCAAGTGACGCGCTACCCTGTTTTCGTCGGGTATATTCGTTTGGTGTCAGTAGGATCCAACTACCAATTAAGACAAAGTCGTGCCTCGCAAATCAATTTAGCGTCGATCGTTGTCGGTGCATACGTATACACAACATTCATTCTTCAGAACTGCAGCGGTGAAATTTTTCGTTTTCGCTTGTCACTAGTGCAGTTCGTTGGTATTCTTGTGTGGTTTTCGTGTACGCGCCAGCCAAGCGACGCTCTACCCTAAATTTTTCGGGTATATTGGTTTTTCACCTCGTTTGGGTACAATTACCCATTATTTCATTGAGTGTCTCGGCATTAAATACGATTATTAGAAACGATCTTTCGCCTTCAGTTGCTTGTATTGAGAATCAATATGACCTCAAAAGCCAACAATATCGTCCTTGAAGAGCTGAAGAAAAAGCGCAGTTGCCGTGTTAAAGGCATTCGTTTATTAGCGGACCGTTTAGAAGCGGGGGATATTCCGCTGGTATTGACGGAGCTCGAGTGCAGACTCGAAACGCTGATGCGTAGCATTGACACGGCACGCGAACTTCAAGAGAAGATTGAAGATATAGACATTGACGATGAATTTGGAGTCGAGTTGGAAGAACTCTCAATTGTCACAAAGGCAAAATTAATGTCTCTCATTTGCGCATTAAAGACAGCTGATGAGACAATACCGGCAGTACCAGCTTATGGTGGCCCAACTCGTGCTCGCCTTCCGAAGTTAGCTCTGCCGCAGTTCAGCGGCAACTTTTCGGACTTTAAAAACTTCATAGGTTTATTTGAGACTCTAGTTCATAATGACCAAAGCATTCCAATTATCGAAAAGTTCAACCATTTGCTTTCGTGTCTCTCCGGTGAAGCGTTGGGAACAGTTAGGGCTTTCCAAGTAACCGAGACCAACTACGAGAAAGCAATGGCTAGCTTAAAACGGGTCTACGATAATGATTGTCTGATCTTTAAAAATCACATTGATGCCCTATTTAATCTTCCCAAAATGACCCAGCAATCAGCATCGTCCTTAAGGAACCTTATCGATACCGCCTCATCCATATATGGTTCGTTGTTGTCGATAGGCGATGATAAAAAGATCTCGAATGCGATGATTATTCATCTCGTCTTGAGCAGAGTCGATCCGGTGACCAAAGAGAAATGGGAAGAACAGCTCGATTATGACAAACTGCCACTTTGGACGGACTGTGAAAAGTTGCTTAATCGCAGACATCAGCATCTTTCGGCCGAAAATTCGGACAAACCAAAGCAGGAGCAGAAAGCTGTGCCAAGCAAGCCGCATAATCGGAGCTCATTCGCGTGTTCCACCGCGAATACTAAAAATCAACAATGCAGCTACTGCAATGCGAAAGACCATTTGTTGACAGATTGCAGTCCATTTGGTCGGCTAGCAGTAATGCAAAGGTTCGAATTCGCAAAAACTTCATCCTTGTGCATCAATTGTCTGCAGCCAGGCCACTCTGTAGTACGATGCAAAGCTAAGAAGTGTCGAGTGTGTGGCTGCTCACACCATACCTTATTGCATAGGTAAACAGTGGCGAATAAAAGTCTAGCGTTACCATCACCCCCAGAGAATTCTTCTCCTCCTCCCAATCAGAATCAACCTTCCACTTCGCATGCTCTCCATGCGACAGCTATGGATAGAGTTATTCTGGCTACGTCGATCGTAAGCGTCCGAACAAATAATGGTGAACATGTTTTGGCCCGAGCTCTGCTTGACTCGTGGTCTCAAACCAATTTTATAACTGAGGACTTAGCACAGCGCTTACAGATCCGTAGGGAGGAGTCGTGTATCAACTTGCTTAGTATTGGTGAATCCAATTCACAAGTCAAGAAAAAGATACACACGGTGGTGAAGTCGCGAATTACTGGTAGTGAGTTTTCGGTTGATTTCTGGATTCTAAGGTCCATTTCGGGGTATCACCCTGATCAGACACTTAACGTGAGTGACTGGAAAATCCCGAAGAACTTACCACTTGCAGACCCATATTTCTTCAAGCCACAGAAGATAGATATGTTGATAGGTGCAGAAACATTTTTCGAACTTCTATCTGTTGGTCAGATTCGACAAGGTCCTGACTATCCAACTCTGCAGAAAACGCTTCTCGGCTGGATTGTGTCGGGCAGATACACTCCAAAGGTGACTGCCACCCAAGAAGCTAGGAATTGTTTGAGTTGTCGAGAAGAGTCAGTGATCCACATCGACAATACATTACAAAAGTTTTGGTCACTGGAAGAATTGCCGTCTTCTAAAAAGTCTTTATCTCCTGAACACAAGTTATGTGAAAAGCATTATAGAAGGACTACTCAGGTCGTGCCTTCAGGTCGGTTTGAAGTAAGACTGCCGTTCAAATCAGATCCCAATATCTTAGGCAACTCCTTTGAAGTGGCTAAACGGCGGTTTTTATCGCTTGAAAAAAGATTGTCTCGTGACCCCGAGTTGCAGAAAATGTACTTGGAGTTCATGGAAGAGTACCTCTCCTTGGGTCACATGTCTACCACAGATAACACAATCCCCAAAACTCCACATTATTTCATTCCACATCAGTGTGTGTTGAGGCCTCAAAGCACGTCGACCAAGCTCCGCGTCGTTTTCGATGCGTCTTGTAAAACGTCCTCTCAGGTGGCCTTGAACGACATATTGATGGTCGGTCCTACGATACAGGATGAGCTGTATTCGACATTGCTCCGATTCAGACTACACAGGTACGCCTTGACAGCCGATGTTAAGAAGATGTATCGCCAAGTCTGGGTCGCTGATGCGGATAGACAATTCCAGCTCATAGTGTGGAGAAGAGACCCGTCTGAGTCCTTGAGAATATACCAGCTCAACACCGTAACATATGGGACTGGACTGGACTAAATGGTTTTCGAACTCACCTGAGGTCACCGCATCCGAGAGCACAGTTAAACCGATAACGATCTCGGACTCAGAGTCAACTAAGGCGTTAGGAATATCGTGGCTGCCACACGAAGACGTCTTTAAGTTCCAAATTGACACGTCAGTTATGGGTCTCCGAGCGACAAAACGGAACATCTTATCGGTGACATCAAAGCTGTTTGACCCCCTTGGCTTGTTAAGTCCTTTAGTAATTAAGGGAAAGATCCTACTGCAGGAGCTTTGGCTCAACAAGCTAGATTGGGATGAGTCAATTCCAATGAACTTGGAAACAGCATGGAACTTATTAAAAGAATCCTTGGGTCAGTTGGAGAAGATTACCATACCTCGATTTGTGCATACTGATCCCATGTCACCGATTCAAGTAAATGCCTTTGCCGACGCATCCATGAGAGCTTATGGAGCCTGCGTCTATATCCGTAGAAAGACTGCAGAAGGTTTCAAGGTCTCCTTGTTGACTGCAAAGTCGAAAGTAGCGCCACTCAAGACGAAAACGCTCCCAAGGCTTGAGTTATGTGCCGCTCACCTTCTAGCAGACCTTTGTCACCGAATCAAATCACTGCTCAAGGTTCCAATTGATAAAATGATATTCTGGTCAGATTCAGAAGTTACTCTTCATTGGATCAGATCCCACCCTTCGTCGTTGTCAACATTCGTTGCGAACCGAGTAGCGGAGATTCAAGAGTGGTCAAGTGAAGCTACGTGGCGGCATGTGCCAACAAAACAGAACCCAGCAGACATAGTTTCGAGAGGTTGTGACGTAGAGGAAATCGTGCAGTCGATCTGGTTTGGTGGACCAGAGTTCTTAAAGTTTGAAGAAGAGAGCTGGCCCAGAAATCCACACTTCGAGCTTTCCGAAGAAGAGATACAGATGGAAAGTCGGAAGAAATCGGTCGGACTGACCGTCGCGGCCAAGCCAAATGACTTAGTGGATGTAATCGAGGGATACTCGTCACACCTCAAACTGCTAAGAGTGTTCGTTTTCGTGTTCCGCTTCATCCGAAAATGCAAAGACAAAAGTCTCAACTTTGGAAAAATTCCGTCATCCGTAGAATACGACGAGGCGTTTCTAAAAATAGTCGAAATAACACAGAAAAATGAGTAAAGGCACCAAGTTAGGCCCCAGTCTTCAGCGCTTGAATCCCTTCATCCATGAAGAGGCTGGGACATGGTGCTCTTTTTCGTTGTTGCGAGTTGGGGGGCGACTAGTTAACGCTCCTATGTCATATAATGCCAAGTTTCCTTTGTTATTGACAAAACGCTCGCAGTTTGTGCAGACATACGTTCGCTATCTGCATCAAACGAATTTTCATGCCGGCCCACGAGCACTCGTGAGTATCCTTAGACAGCGCATTTGGATAGTGAATGCTCAGGCGGTCTGCAGGGCGACAGTTAGGTCGTGTATTCGTTGCTTTAAATGCAAGCCGCTACTCCAGACCCAAATGATGGGCAACTTACCCGCAGACCGGCTCCGTGCTCTCCGCCCATTTTCAGTATGTGGCGTTGATTTTTGTGGCCCAGTCTATACGACTCTGACAATTCGTGGAAGGCCCCCTTATAAGTCCTAAATAGCGTTATTTGTCTGTTTTGCGTCCAAGGCGGTTCATTTAGAAATTATCTCCGATTTGACGACTAATTCCTTCTTGTTGGCATTCCAAAGGTTCGTCGGTCGTCGAGGATGTCCGCAACGCGTGAACTGCGACAACGCGACAAATTTCGTCGGAGCAAGTCGCCACTTCAGCGAACTGCGGAGGAAGATAGAGGCGGAAGCGGACGCGATACGCGAATTTGCGTCAAGAAGCGGGTGCGAGTTTGCCTTCATACCGCCTCGAGCACCGCACATGGGCGGACTTTGGGAGGCCGGTGTGAAGTCTGCCAAGGGCCTCCTCACCGCAGAGGAGCTGGAGACCGTGCTGGTCGGGATCGAGGCGGTACTCAACTCGCGCCCGCTAGGACCCCTAAGCCCAGACCCAAGCGACGGAGACGCGCTGACTCCCGGGCACCTGCTGACAGGCGGGCCGCTCATCGCACCCCCAGCACCCAGGACCCCGGACCAGGAGGGTCTGAGCTGCTTAAAGCGATGGCGGCTTGTCTCGTCAGCCAGGCAAATGTTCTGGCAGCGATGGTCCCGGGAGTATGTGCTGGGATTACAAATAAGATGCAAGTGGCACCAGGAGGAGCCAAACATAAAGGAAGGCGACCTCGTAATCGTCGCCGAGGACAACCTGCCCCCTCAACAGTGGCTCCTCGGAAGGGTGGTCGGAACAACCGCCGGGCAGGACGGAAGGGTCAGAGTGGTCGAGATAAGGACGAGCAGCGGAGCCACGTTCAGGAGGCCGATACACAAATTGGCGCTTCTGCCAATGGTTTGAAGCCTTCCAGGCCTTCAACGGGGCCGGTGTAGCGCCATTTGAATAATAATAATTGTTATTAGGATAGTATTTCATGAAGTCTAGTGTAAGTTAGGCTAGGGCAAAGCGGGAGCGCAATAAAAGCTCGCTCTCTCGCTCTTGGCGAATTCGCCCCGCTTTGCCACCGTAGGTAAGGTAGGCATAGAAGAAATTGTTTTAATATATAAAAGAAGTCGAGAAAAATCCATGAAATCGAACGCACGCACCCCTTTTCTTTCGTCGTATTAAAATAAAAATTGCAGTCACCCAAGAAATTTCGGTATTGTTATTTAGAAAAACTATTCTAAAATTTCACTGTCCTCTCTGGTAATTACGGGAGTCACGTCAGGATTCCCAAACGCAGATGTTTTCCACAGTCTGGCTTCTCTCATTCTTAGCACTAGTTCCGTTTTAGATGGGTTAGCACCTAGGCCGCATTTGTCTGCACATTTTGACAGGGATGATACCAATTGTTCTAGCAGATTTGCAGGGCCTAAAGCCATTGATTGACATGAAATGTTCTTCTGACTTATCAGGTTCAGGATAGACCTTGAGGCAACAGAAGGAGGTGCGAAGTAATTAGGTATGTTTACATCGCAGCCAAAAATGGCTTGAGAAGTTATAGCGACTCGTTGCTGGAGGCTATACAAGACTGTTCGGCTTTGTTCAGGAAGCCCAAGGTGGGTGTTGTCGTCGAGAGATCTCTGCGCAAGCACGAAGCTCGATTACTCTCGATTTTGCTGCAGAACTACCGCCATGATGCGCGTTTATCTTTCCTAAGTTATTTGTTATATGTTGACGAGTCTCTGGCGTTCCGCCTTTCGCAAGGCTTTCCGGAGTTCCTCTAGCTTCGGAATCCAGCATTCTGGTTTAATCGAGGATTAAACGTGTGCCTCATTGCAGGCGTCGAAAAATATTTTTAAAGATGGGTCGTGGTCTCCCGTGAAATCTTCTCCTTAGGGGGGACTCAGGGAGAATGTGAACTGCATACCTACTCCAGTTTGTCCGCCTAAGGTTCACGAATTAAAATAGATTCGGTAGGGAGAAAAAAACCTTATATAGGCATAAATCTTCTCTGTGGCAGACTAAAGTTTTAATTATTTCAAACATTAACAAAAAAATGAGCATTGCTAATATACACGTTTTTTTATACGCGATACTCAAAATGAGTATAGGGGTATTTTTGTAAAATCCTCGATACGAGATCCACTTCTTGATTGTCGTTTTGATTTCGTCGACACGCAAACGACGTCTCTTCTTGGTGATCGGAGACGAGGTTACGCTGCCCTAGCATGAAACTAAGACATTCCCTGAGTGGGCACTCGCAATTAGAGAGCTCTCACTCTATTTGTGGTTTAACCCTTAGAAAACCGTCCAAGCCGCCCCCAATACTGGGACCAGTACTAGAAACCAAAGGATGTCACCTGTGAATGCTCTGTGAATAAATAAAGTGTGCGTTATGGTACATGTATGGTCGAAAGGATCTAGCAACGGTGATATGATTATTCTGAGGTCTCTGGCAACGGAAAGCCGACATATTTTAGAGATCGATCGTTTGTATACGCCTGATGCTGTTTTAACGGTTGCGACTCTGACTAAACTGTCAGCTCCAGGGTGCACTTCTATTATCCTTCCCAGTTTCCACTCGTTGGGTGGCAGTCGGTCATCCTTGACAATTACTAGATCGCTGACTTGTAGATTGTCGGTTTCATGTCGCCATTTTGGACGGGCTTGAAGATGTGATAGCCAATCCGAGCTCCAACGCTTCCAAAATTGCCGGATCATTTTCTGTCCTTCCAGAAATTGGACTGTGAGTGGAACATCCCTTGTCGTTACATCCGGCGGAGCTAATAATGAATCTCCAATAGGAAAATGTGCCGGGGTGAGGACAGCTAGGTCCTCCGGCTCAGCGCTTAGTGGACATAATAGCCTGGAATTTAAACAGGCTTCAATTTGTGTTAGCACGGTAGCAAGTTGTTCGTAGGTCATTTTATATCCTGAAAAGGCTCGATAGAGATGGGTTTCGACAGACTTTACATTTTCCTCCAAAAGGCCTCCAAAATTAGGACTATGAGGTGGATTAAAATGCCATTGGACGTGTCGGGCCGCTAAAGCAGGTATTGCAGTTGTGGGTAGCTCTCGTTTCAAATGTGTTTGCCAGGTTTGGAGAGCCCGGTCGGCACCAATGAAGTTTGTGCCGCAGTCGTTATACATGTGTTGACAGTGGCCCCGACGCGCGATGAAACGTTGTAGAGCCATGAGAAAGTGTTCGGTGGTTAAGCCCGTGACCGCTTCAAGATGAAATGCCTTTGTAGCCAAACAGATGAAAACTGCGATATACGCCTTGTAGTTGTTGCGTCCACGGAATCTGGATGCTTGAATTTCGAACGCGCCTGTATAGTCCACTCCGGTGGCGATGAATGCACGAGTTGGATGTGTTCGGTCGGTGACGAAAACATCAGACGCATTGTCGAAGAATGCTTGTATCGAATAGTGGGCAGAGTTAATTCAGTGCCGCCGTGGAGTGCGAGACGATGGGCATTACGCACGATGAGATTGGTAAAATGATGATGATTGGGAATGATCATGGTTGTCGCTGGCTTATTGGAAGGTGCATTGCATTTCCGAGTCGCCCTCTGACTCGTAGAATTTGTTGGTCATCTAGAAATGGGGATAATTGACACAGTTTGTGTGTGCCCGATAGTGCCTTGTTTCCCTTCAACCTCAATATTTCTATCGCGTAGACCTCCTGTTGAATGCTGCAAACGAGATGAATTAAAGCGTTGTCGAGCTCCTGCACACTCAGTGGACCAGACAGTTTGTCCCCTTTGGCTTGAATGTTATGTATAAACCGTAGAACATATTCCATAACTGACATTAACCTGTCGTATGAGGAAGAGTTTTGGATGACGGTTTCTGGAGCCTCCGAGACTTGCACAGCATTTTGGAACAAAACTGATGGTTTCTCCTCGATTATAGTCCTGTCGATGTCTTGACTAGAAACTCCGTTTGACGGCCATTGACTTTCCGGCTGCTGTAGCCATGATGGTCCAGACCACCACAATGGATGTACTGCTAACTCTTGTGGTGTTAAGCCACGAGTTGCGCAGTCCGCTGGGTTTACCGCAGTAGGTACATGTCTCCACTGAGTTGATGTACTGTGCTCCAAAATCTGTCCAACGTGGTTTGACACAAAGGTTTGCCATCGGTGGGGATCTCCATTTATCAAAAACAAAACGATAGTAGCATCTGACCAATAAAAGGTTGCTGTGCGAAGTTGGTCCAGGATCCATTTTGCAAGTTTAACTGCCAGCAGCGCACCCGAAAGTTCGATTTGTGGACTTTTGATCGGTTTCGTGGGCGTGACTCGACTGCGTGCAGCTAGCAAATGAGTTTGAATCCTTGCGTTTGGTAGTTCGGCGCGAATATATGCGCATTCTGCATACGCCAGTGATGATCCATCGCAGAAAACATGTAGCTGTAACGATGCAAGCTCGTGGATGTTGAAGCGCAGCCATCGTGGTACTTGAATTTGCTCGACATATGGCAAGTTCTGTATGAATCCCTGCCATCTATCAAGCAGTTCGGTTGGCAGAGGTTCATCCTAGTCCAGTTGTGCTAGGCTGCCATCGTTGCGTTTGATGCGGGCCATCCATGTGTCCCTGAGTATCGCGGTCATGACACAGGGCGTGATGAAACCTAAGGGGTCGTACAGTCGGGCGACTGTAGAAAGTAATGAACGTTTAGTATGTGCGTGACTGATTTCAAAATTTACCTTAAACCCAAAATAGTCTTGATGTGACCTAAGGTTTGGTACTCAAACTCTAATAATGTCTTTCGAGACAAATGATCGAGAGGTATGTCTTTTAGCAGAGAAGCGTCATTCGCAGACCACTTTCGAAGTTCCATTCTTGCTGATCGTAAGGCTCCGATCAATTGATTTTGAATTTCTAATGCTCCTTCGCGAGTGCAAGATCCGCTTTGGACGTCATCAACGTATATTTCGTGTCGGAGGACCCTTTCCGCGAGTGGGTATCGGTCGCGTTCATCCTGCGCCAGTTGATTTATGACGCGAATAGCTGTGTAAGGAGCTGAAGTGGTTCCAAACGTAACTGTGTTGAGATAATACTCAGCTACCTGGTTGTGTTCGCCATGCCAAAAGATGCGTTGATATTGCGAATCCTCTGCATTCATGTCAATGCATCTAAACATCTTCTGAATGTCGGCAGCAAAAACAAAACGATGGAGGCGCCAATTCAGGACCACGCCGGCTAGATCGTTTTGGAGCGGTGGTCCGGTGCATAGGACGCCATTGAGCGATTTTCCGTTTGACGTTTTACAGGAGGCGTCAACCTTAGAAGTGACACTTTCCTCCTTGAATACTGCGTGATGAGGCAAGGTGCAACATGTGGACTCGATTCCATTCTTCTTGCTAATGATGCAATGCTGCTGCTCCTTTGGTTACCTGGCCTAGTTGAAAGTACTCATCCATGACCTCCGAATATTTGGCTTATAGCTCCGGCTGCCTTTGGAATCTTCGTTGAAGCATTTTGAATCGATTGATTGCGATTTGACGTGATTTTCCTAGCATCTGCGAAGGGTCAAAAAAACGCTTAAGTGGTAACCGTACCAAATACTTGCCGATCAGTTGACGGATGTGAGTTCGTTTAAAATGCTCCTCGCACCATCGCTCTTCTGGTGTGAGCTGTCTTGCGGATCCGAGATGCTCCATTTCGAAGAATTTCTGGAAACTCCCAAGCTTGTAGTGTCGTGCTTGACAGTCTGGAAGTGAAATGATGAGCCATCCAATGTTGAACATCTAGATTCTTGAAAGCATTGATAAAAACCGTCGCAACATTAAGCATATGTTTTATATCAGCAGACTGCTACTTTATCAACTGTGGCAAGTCAAACAAACCGTTCATATGGTACATAAATTGCAGCCGTTTGTTGTCGTATCGCTTGAGAACGAGACTCTAAGCTGTTGCATAGCTATTTCCCGCAAGCGCCATCTGCTGAATATCCTCATCGCGATCCAAGGGAAGAGCTTGCTTCAGAAAATGAAACCTTTGGACGTCGGACAGTTTCTGGTTGTTATGGATGAGTTGAACAAATGAATCGTGAAATGCCGGCCAATCCACAAACTTGCCTGTAAATGTCGGTACAGGTAATTTGGGCAATTGTACTGATAATACAGATGGATTTGCTGGCTCTGGATTCTGCTGTAACGGTGGTACTCTTGGACATACATTTTCGTAGGCCTCTGATATGATGCTGGCCATCTGAAAGGCCACTTCGCTGGACACGTTGATGATTTTGCTCAAATTCACCCAAGAACCGTTGCAAATTTTGTAAGCGCGTTTGTAAATAAGCTTTTGTTTTCCGATATGCGCCGTCCTTTCTGAAATTACGCACCATTTGATGAACCCTCGCAATGAGATTTGTCTCAGGTGATCCCCACCTGAGGATCGGCTTCGAGGTTGTGGGACTCGACTGTTGACATGTTGCTGTTACTCTCTTTGACTCTCTTTGACCTTGTACAAAATACACACAACACTTACTCTGGTACTCGCAAAGGAAAATTTGCTTAAAGCGTAGCTTAAGAGAACTTTGGAGTCGTTGTTGTTGTTGTCCGAGCGGAAAGCAGAAACTGTGCTGATGTGAGCGTTGAGTTGAGGCCTTGTGTCTAGAGCTGACGTACAGCAGCAGAACGATAGTTGTCTTTTTGGTCTCTGCTTTGTACGAGGGAGAGGCTGCTGTCTAACCGTCGGCTTGCGTTGGGCTTGTGTGCTGCAGTGAAGCTACTGTCCAGGCGCAGAGCTATCGTCCGGTCTTCTTTGTCTCTGCTTCGTGCGAGAGACAGCGGCTGTTGGGTAAACCGTTGGTTTGCGTTGTGTTTGCCGTTTACAGTTGCAGCCGGTAAAATATGATTTTATATGTGCGTCTGTATGCACGCGGAATGAGGTAGAATAATTTGCGGATAGTACGAATTAAACACTGTTCCCCTCATGGGACACCAAAAATGTCCTCGATACGAGATTTCAATATTGAGCAGAAATACTCTGGGGAATCTTTGCGCTTAATAATGTACTACACGAGATAGATAATTCAAAATTTATTCATTTGGACTTCAATGAACTTAAACTTTAATCGAAATCGCGTATATGGTACAAACGACGACTCTTCTTGGTGATCAGAGACGAGGTTACGCTGCCCTAGCATGAAACGAAGACATTCCCTGAGTGGGAAATCGCAGTTAGAGAGCTATCACTCTCTTTGTGGTTTAACCCTTAGAAAACCGTCCAGGTATATTAGATTTGTGGTGAAAATTGATCAGCATCAATAGCCGAGTTGTTTCAGCCATGTCTGTCTGTCCGTCCCCATTAGCGCCTAGTGCCCAAAGACTATAAGAGCTAGAGCAACGACGTTTTGTATCCAGACTTCTGAAATCTGTGGCATCCACAGATCTTTCGGCAAAATTTCGGCCCACCCCCTTCCGCCCACACAAAGGACGAAAATCTGTTGCATCCACAATATTACAGATTCTAGAAAACTAAAAACGCACAATCATAGAGAATGACCATATCTATCAGATTGCTGAATCTGGATCAGATCGGATCATTTTTATAGCCAAAAGGAACAAATCTATTTGCAGTGGCTACGCAGCGCCCGACGTCACGCTCAGACTGATTTACTGTCTCTCTCTCACGCACTCTTTGTCGTGTCGTTCAATATTAGCGGCGTCTGCCGGAGGAGAGCCATACTGACTAAGTATGAGGTATAAATGTAGAGTTGCGATCTCTGCAGAAACTGACAACGTTCCCCTCATTTTTTTGTTTGTTTTTTAGAGGTAGTGGTCATTTTTTTCACCTAACTTAAATATCTTACATATATTGTATGCTGATAAGCAACTACTGCACCGTAAAGTGGCCGATGCAACACCACCGAAAGGCACGACACCGCTGCACGGTATGTATAATGGTAGCATAAGACCCTGAACTGGTTTATGCGGCTCAGCAAACCAGGGCTATCTATGGCCTCCTTCCGCCGCCGCCAACCGACCGAGGGCTGCTGCCGCATGACGCGCGGCGCGTAGCCGATCCGAACGCGACTAATTAAGCTGTTTGACTAATATGTGAGGAAAATTAGAACAAAATTTACTGAGAGCAATTTTAGAGTGGTTTTTCTAAACATAAATTACCAGAGTATATATATTATATTTATATAGGAATATTAATTATCACAGTGTTTATTGATATGAGTATGTGGTTTAGGTTTTATAATGAATATTGGATAACTACTTTAATAATTGATGAGACAACTAATTAGCACGACGACTGCCAACTTATTCGCTCGACGGCTGACAACTTAATAATGAGAGTCCTATCTCGGGCGCTTGACGTCCCGCCCAAACTATAGCGGTGCTCGACGCGTCGTTTTTTGCGCCTCCTCTATGTTATGCTTGTCTTCGTTTCGCTCGGTAGGTCTTATATTCATAACCATTCGGTTACCAGAAAAGATTTCAACTGCTGGATTGGCCGTTCTTCCTCTGCCCCGATCTAAAAATCAACGTCTTTTTTTCTAAGTTTTGTGAGTGGACGCGCGAATTTGCGAAAGAATCCTGATAGTCTTAGAAACGCTTGGACGGCCTTGACATTCTTCGGCGTAGGGAAGTTATTTACTGCTGGGCACATTTCTTCTCCTGGCCAGATTTGTCCATTTTCGATAATATAACCCAGAAACTTTTTACGCCGCTGCAAATCGCTACATTTCTTCCATAACGTCTTCATTCATTAGCGGCTGGAAAATATTATTTAAAAACCGTATAAAAGCTGCTGGAGAGTTTGTAAATCCGAACGGCGCCCTGCTGAATTCGAAAAGTCCTTCACGACTAACGAGCGCAGAGTAAGCTTTGCTATCCTCTTCCACGGGCAAATGAAAAAATCCATCTTTAAAATCCATAATACTCAAAAACTTAGCTGCTTTTAGTTTCTCCAGGGCATCGTATATCATTGAAACGGGAAAACGATCTTTCAACACCATGCTATTTAGTTTTCGATAGTCAACGATAGCAAACTCTCAACGTTTGATCTTTCTTTCTGACTATCACAATTCTGCTCGCTTCTTGAGAAGTTGATTTGCGTACAATACCCTGATCGAGCCACTCATCAGTTTGCCTTTTTTACAGCTGCGGCTTCATCTCCAGACAAACGATTTGGCGACTGACGAAAAGGTTTATTACTCGATCTGGAATGATCTTAAACTCAATTGGACATATTATGGGCACATTGGCTGACTAATAACTGCTTTTCACCAGCTGCTTGATGTTCCTCTGATATTGGGGTGGAGCCACAAAACTACCTGTGATCACATTGTAAACCACTCCTCTTCCGATTTTTTCTGATGTTCCAGGCTCAGGAAAGAGACCCCGTCCGCATCGGCCATAAGCGTGAACTTCTTTATAAAATCGTAGCCCAATAGTCCATCACATTCCACTGAATTGTTTGGAACCACCAGGAACTTGTGTTCGGTTCGCAGCTGATCTACTTTTATGTCGGCATGAAAAATTCAATCGGCTTCGTGTTCTTGTTTCCAAGTATTTTCACATCGTTCAACTTTTCAAACACGCCTTTTTCGATAACATTTACAAGGACTGTATTAAATCGACTGCGATCCACTATTATATTCACTCTTCCAGCCTTCTTTGGACAATTACGGGAGATATTACGGGAGATATATTAATTACAAGACATTCTTTTATGTTCCGGCGAACAGCAATTAAAACAATATTCTTTCGTTCCTTCAGTTACCTACGTTTTATTCCTATATGGAACTATGGTTTTGTCACTGCTGAGTTTTCCTTGAACCAGTTCGTAAAATACTCTTCCTTCAACTCCTTATACGACTGGCACCGATAAATCGCCATTTTAAACTAGTTTTTTATTTGCATCCCTTTTACGATATACCGCAATACTGCTGCTTGTTCAATATGTTCGATGCTTGCCATCTTCTTCATGTTCAGCAATTACTTGTGGAATGTTTCCGACCTCTCCAACGATTGGTGGATATCCGCACTATTTTTATTACTTTACTTTAGGTTCAGGCGGTAGCCTGGGGGACTGATGACTGATGCTCTGTGATCTCGTGCAGAGACCTGCGGCAGTCATTTACAGTCGCTGAGTTCGACGATAAAGCTTTAATAGCTGTTTGGCCTTCCGATAAAACGCACACTAAGTGCGTGTCTAGAAGTAGTTTGGAGACGATAGAAATAGCCTCCTTGATGGTTACAACCTCCGCTTGGAACTTGGACCACTGCAGTGGTCCGGGAGCCTGAAGCAATGACTGATGTTCAGCTCGCTGCAGTAGACTCCGCCTCCCACGCGGCCGTCTAACTTTGAGCCATCAGTGTAGAAGTGAACCGCATTTGCGGGTCTTGGTTCGCCCATCTCCCAGTCCTCCCTAGGTGGGATTGATACCTGGAAAGGCGTCGAGAGGTGATCGCGAGACACGAAAGCAAATAGTTGAACTTTTCGATAATTGGAATGCTTTCGTCATTGTGAACCACTATGAAGTTTTTAAAGTCCGAAAAGTTGTCGCTGAACTGCGCTAACTTTGCAAGTCGAGCACGAGTTGGGCCACCATAAGCTGCTACTGCTACTTCAAAGCAAATGAGAGACATTAACTATACCTTTTTGACAATTGAGAGTTCTTCCAACTCGACTCCAAATTCATCGCCTATATCTTCAATCCTCTCTTGAAGTTCGCGTGACGTGTCAATGCTACGCATCAGCGTATCGAGTCTGCACTCGAGTTCCGCCAATACCAGCGGAATATCCCACGCTTCTAAACGGTCCGCTAATAAAAGAATGCCTTTGACACGGCAGCTGCGATTTTTCTTCAGTCCTTGGCTTTTGAGGTCAAGGCGAAAGGTCGTTTCTAATAATCGTATTCAATGCCGACGCCCTCAATAAAGGAATGGGTAATTATCCCAAGCCAGGTAAAAAATCAATATAGCCAACAAATTTAGGGTATTGCGTCGCGTAGCTCAAAACAGGGTAGCTTGGTGTTTGGTTTGGATCAAGCGCGCTGAACAAAAAGAACAGCGATAAGCAACTGTGAGGAGCGAAAGCGAAACGAAAAAATTCACCGCTGCGTGCTTAGCCAACGACCCAACTATATATTTGACACAACGAAAACGAGAAAGGGGAAGGGGTGACAGCGACTGCAGCTAAAAATGAGTAATATGTGTTGCGTCCAAGATGGTTAGGTGTATGTATATGTGCATTAATATATATATGCTCAACTCTAACTACAGCATGCAAATCTAGCTCTACTATGACATACGTATGTGCCAAGATACAATTCTACAAATTGGGGTATTTTAATTGTGGCATAGTTTGGTTTCTATGCGATAGTTATGATGATGATACATACATATGTATTGTATTTGATAAAATAATAATATTAAAATACAATTTGTTGTTTGCTATTACTTTTGGAGCAACTTATACAACAGTCAACAGTTGGAAAAAAATCTGATAATTTAAAAAAAAAAAAATTTTTAAATTCGTGCTATCAAGGTCGAAGAATTTGGAAGGGGATATTATTTGGTTCAATTATCTGTTCAGGTTTGTAGAGTAGAGGTCCTCTTAGATCATCCTGTTGGGCAGGTCGACTTGGTCTATTCTGGCCAGTCTACGCCGGTATCTTGTTTTCGCAAGATGCCTTGCCAGTATATTAGGGTGGCTTCTGAGCTTACAAGTATGGTTCTTCGCTTGATTTATGATAGCATCACCAACAAGTGGTACGTCAAGGTCCTTGGTGATGTCCCGGTTACGGATATACCACTCAGCTCCGGAGATCCTACGCAGAAATTTACTCTGGAATGTCATGATCCTCGCAAGGTTAGTCTTGCAGGCAATCCCATACACCTGAACGACGTACTTCCAGGCAGAGGACAGTATGGCTTTGTAGATCATGACTTTGTTTTTATACCCGATACTCAAAATGAGTATTGGGGTATATTAGATTTGTGGTAAAAGTGGATGTGTGTAACGTCCAGAAGAAATCGTTTCCGACCCCATAAAGTATATATATTCTTGATCAGCATCAATAGCCGAGTCGATTGAGCCATGTCTGTCTGTCCGTCTGTCCGTCCGTCCGTCTGTCCGTCCCCTTCAGCGCCTAATGCTCAAAGACTATAAGAGCCAGAGCAACGATGTTTTGGATCCAGACTTCTGTGATATGTCACTGCTACAAAAATATTTCAAAACTTTGCCCCGCCCACTTCCGCCCCCACAAAGGGCGAAAATCTGTGGCATCCACAATTTCGACGATACGCGAAAACTAAAAACACAGAATCGTAGAGAATGACCATATCTTTTAGACTGCGGAATCTGAACTGGATCGTATTATTATTATAGCCAGCATCAAGAAAACAATTTCATTTTTTCTCGCCCTGTTTCTCTCTAACACGCAGGTAGCATAGGTGGCTTTGCTTAGAGTAAAACATTAGCGCCTAGATCTCAGAGACTATAAAAGCTAGAGCAACCAAATTTGGTATCCACACTCCTAATATATCGGACCGAGACGAGTTTGTTTCAAAATTTCGCCACACCCCCTTCCGCCCACGCAAAGGATGCAAATCTGGGGATATTCACAAATCTCAGAGACTATTAAAGCTAGAGTAACCAAATTTGGTATCCGCACTTCTGTTAGATCTCACTATAAAACGTATATCTCAAAATTTCGCCCCACCCCCTTCCGCCCACACAAAGGACGTAAATCTGTTACATCCACAATTTTGCAGATTCGAGAAAACTAAAAACGCAGAATCATAGATAATGATCATATCTATCAGATTGCTGAATCTGGATCAGATCAGATCATTTTTATAGCCAAAAGGAACAAATCAATTTGCACTGGCTACGCAGCGCCCGACGTCACGCTCAGACTGATTTTCTGTCTCTCTCGCACGAACTCTTTGTCGTGTCGTTTAATATTAGCGACGTCTGCCGGAGGAGAGACATACTGACTTAGTATCGGGTATAACTGTAGAGTTGCGGTGTCCGCAGCAACTCACAACGTTCCCCCTCGTTTAAACTGAGATTGTTGTTTGGTTTAAGTAGCCAGAACATTTTCTGGGCCTTACCCACCTTATCAACTTGCTTCTCACGCTACGGATGTAACTGTCGAAAGTTACACGTGCCTCCAGTGGGATTCCGAGGTATGTGTGATTCCTACGCTGCTCCACTAGTTTCCCAAGCAGGAAGACACCAGGGCTAGAGCCTATTTATCAGGGTTTATGGAGATGTTCTATCGGCAGGCCCAGTTTTAAAACAGCTTGAGGTATTGCTGTAGATTGCCCTCGAGAGTACTGCTGTGTCGTCATTTCCCTTCGGACCGTAGAGGGATTTGGCATGTCGTGGGTAAATAAGCAGTACAGTGTCGGCCCAAGCACGGTGCCATGCGGTTCTCCTGCCTTGATGGTCTTGGTCAAAGAAGCTGCACCATCCTTGACTACACGGAAGGTCCTCTCCGTCAGAAAGCTTTTGATAACTTCACACAGCTGAGCACAGTTGAGCATCATTTTGATCTTGGCGAGTAGTCTCTCGTGCCACACTCGTTCGAAAGCCTGCGAAATATCCAGGTAAGAGACTAATTGGTCTATGTTTGTTGAGGTCTTCCGTTGGCTTTCCTGGTTTTGGCAACATGATTATGTGGGCACATCTCCAGGCTTTGGAAGAGTATACTAATCTTAGTGACGCGTTAAAGATTAGCTACAGATACAGAATCGCTCTGTTTGGTAGCGCCTTTGCCACAACATTGTCAATCCTATCGTCGCCAGGGGCCTTGGACTTGAGTTTCTTTATGTCCTCCAAGATTTCTTGAAAAGTGATTGGCGCCACAGGGAGCTCCATCTGGTGGGTCTCATTCAGCCTCTCAGTGACCATCATTGCTCTTCAACTAGATGTCGTCCAGAATGGTGTGAATCTTTCTTCCAGGTTCTTCCAATTTCTGGACTCTCCATTTTGTATTGCGTTTGTTGTATACGAGGAGAAAAATAAAGAGAAAGCAAATACATACGTACATATGTACATTTGTTTACTTATTACCACCAATTTCTGGTCTCTCCATTTTGTATTGCGTTTGTTGTATACAACAAATGTACATATGTACGTATGTATTTGCTTTCTCTTTATTTTTCTTGATTTCTTGATTTTAAATGCTGATTTTCAGGCCTTAAATACATGCAAGTCGAAATGAACTGGCATTATAGTACTGCGGATTTGCGGGGGTCCTGAAATAATTCCGTTAATGTCGACCGGTTCAGATCCAACTACAGCTCTAGTCTTATTTCTGCAACCAAGGCGCCGCAACAAGGCGGATAAAACTGGAAAATCTGAAAGAGATTGTTCAAAAAATGCTGGAAGTCCAGAAAGAGCAGCAGAACTTACAGGATGACCACCAGCAATCAAAGCGAGAGATACTCCAGCCAATTGCGAGCAGCCAAGGCCAAACCAACTTGCAGCAGAGCTTCTGCAATTTTTAAGGGGAGTGCTAAGAGTAACGTTTATTGTATAAATATGGCCGAATCTAAACGTTGCCGAATTGGGTTGAAACATTATATTTTATTGGTTTATAACAAAAGGTACATTTTTAGACCCTGAGACCTTTGAAAATTAAACTTTTATAAATAAGCGCAACCTTAATATGCGATAAGTTGGTTTACATATGCTAATAAATTGTGAATATTATTCAAACTCTCGACTTTCATTAAATTCAAAACTTGCAACAGTTTAATATTAGTTATTAATAAATAAAATAAATATTAATAGCTTAACAAAGTTCAAAAGCTCATTCTCATTCAATTTGAAAGACCCTAATTGCTATAGCTACTATTTACAGGACTTCCATTAAGAAATAAGAGCTGCAGGGGTGATGTGTGTGAGGGGCCATTTCCTATTACCTTTAAGTTGCAAACAACCCTTTCTTGGTTTTATCAATATGATAATGCTCCTATTCACACAACCGAAACGTTTAGCTAGTAAGCTGGCCGCTACTCACCGGTTTTGAATTTTATTTATCAATAGTATTGATCAAACCAACAATATTCAAGTTTACCCGAATTAATTTAAACCATGGAGCTATTTTCGAGCTTGATATAACTTAATTATTTGACCAATTTGTATGAAACCCCCGAAACCGTATGTGCCCAGTTATGGAGCAGAAAAGTGGATCAAAAATCTATTGCATTTTTTAATTTAATTCAAGCATTCTTACTAGCTTAAATAGTATTTAAGTTATGTTTTTTCTTAGAATTATTAGAATTCTCAAAAATATATTTTGTTTGTTAGTGTGTCCTATGCAAGTGTCGCAAAGTTATTACCCTAAATTTTCCGTATGTTCTTGAATATTTTAGTTAAAAAAAAATTAAGTCTCTAGCGTGTTTTTTTGTGAACAGTGGGCGATAGAAATATAGTTAACTATGTGTTAAAATTTGTTAGATCTTAGAATAGTTTTTCTAAACTTGGGTGGCTAATTGTATTTTAACGACGAAATAAGACTGGTGCGTGCGTTCGTTTTCAATCGATTTTTTCGACTCTCTCCAATGTATTCAAATAATGTCTTCTTAGCCTAGCTTGCCTACGGTGGCAAAGCGGGGCGAATTCACCAAGAGCGAGCTTTTATTGCGCTCCCGCTTTGTCCTAGCCTAACTTACGATAGACTTAATAAGATGCGATACACTAATAAAAATTAGAATATAAGATCAGGCGCCAAATGGTGCTACACCGGCCCCGTTGAAGGAGTGGAAGGCTTCAAGCCTTGTGGATTGGCCTCCTGAATGTAGCTCCGCTGCTCGTCCTTAGGTCGACCACCCTGACCCTTCCGTCCTGCCGGCGGTTGTTCCGCCGACCCTTCCGGGGAGCCACTGTTGAGGGGCCATGTTGTCCTCGGCGACGATTACGTGGTCGCCTTCCTTGACGTTCGCTTCCCCCTGGTGCCACTTGCATCTTATTCGCAAGCCCAGCACATACTCCCGGGACTATCGCTGCCAGAACATTTGCCTGACTGACGAGACAAGCCGCCATCGCTTTAAGCAGATCACACCCGCCTGGTCCGGGGTGCTGAGTGCGGGGTGCGATGAGCGGCCCGCCTGTCAGCAGGTGCCCTGGAGTCAGCGCGTGTCCGTCGCTTGGGTCTGGGCTTGAGTACCGCCTCGATCACGACCAGCACGGTCTCCAGTTCCTCTGCGGTGAGGAGAGCGCTTCCGACTGCCCGTAGGTGTAGGCTCTTCGCAGACTTTACACCTGTCACTTTTGCCTTCCACTACTTTAATACGATTAATTTGTGAGTCTACCCGTGCGCGCCATGAAATTTAAGGATAGTTTTTCCAAATATAAAAAGACCGAATCTTGGGTGGCTGCAAATAATTGTATTTTAACGACGAAAAAATAATGGTGCGTGCGTTCGTTTTCAATCGAATTTTTCGACTCTCTCCAATGTATTCAAACAATTTCTTCTTAGCCTATCTTGCCTACGATGGCAAAGTGCGGCGAATTCGCCAAGAGCGAGAGAGCGAGCTTTCATTGCGCTCCCGCTTTGCCCTAGCCTAACCTACACTAGACCTAATAAGATGCGATACACTAATAACAGTTATAATATGAGATCAGACGCCAAATGGCGCTACAATGTTAACAGGAGGTGAGAAATATAAATCGATTTACAGATTGTACGATTGAATTGTATCAGGGGAGATATGGTATGGTATACCCATTGGGGTATTTTAATTGTGGCATAGAACCCCAAAAGGTTCATGACCGTAAATTGATCTACAGAAAGGTAAACGAAAAGGCCGGAAAATGCGGGTACGTCTAGAAAGAACATCTAAATACATCTCAGCTTGACAATCAACAATTCTAAGAATGAGCATGTGGCAAAATATTGTACCATTTCATATTCTGCGACGGAGATATTTAACTGCATCACAAATCTTGCAATTGCCTCGTAACCAGGTTCGAGCAGTTTTGGAATCACGGACAGCATCGCGATAAACTATTAGTTTTATTTATTCGATCTTGACCCATTTTATGAAGAGAATTAATGTAAGTAATAGGCTATTCACACTGTCGACCATCCACCATCCATTTTGGGGATGGTCCTTAAGGTTTTTGCGTACCGAAAATTTCCCACTTAGTCCACCATCCATTTTGATGTTCCTAAGCCGCACGTTTCTATGCGATAGTTATGACGATGATACATAAATATGTATTGTATTTGATTATAAAATAATAATATTAAAATACAATTTTTTGTTTGCTATTACTTTTGGAGCAACTTATACAACAGTCAACAGTTGGAAAAAATCTGATAATTGAAAAAAAAATAAATTTAAAAAATTCGTGCTATCAAGGTCGAAGAATTTGGAAGGGGATATTATTTGGTTCAATTATCTGTTCAGGTTTCTAGTGTAGAGGTCCTCTTAGATCATCCTGTTGGGCAGGTCGACTGGGTCTATTCTGGCCAGTCTACGCCGGTATCTTGTTTTCGCAAGACGCCTCGCCAGTATATTAGGGTGGCTTCTGAGCTTACAAGTATGGTTCTTCGCTTGATTTTTGATAGCATCACCAACAAGTGGTACGTCATGGACCTTGGTGATGTCGCGGTTACGGATATACCACTAAGCTCCGGAGATCCTACGCAGAAATTTACTCTGGAATGTTGAATGTTTAATGTTTAGAGTTCAACTATGGACAGTTAAACTGTGTAAAAATAGGAATGTACAAATTATAAAATTATCTGCTACTGGAAAGTACGGTAACACAATACAAGGCCTAAAGAAGTTAACTTAAATTATTCATTAAAGAAGATTTTACTTTGGAAGCGCAAGTATCAAAGGAAAAAAGATGGAAAAATTTATTGTAATCGCGGCAAAGGCTACGGAAAGATTCATGGTCAGAGTAGTTTGAAGGACAGAGAGGAAGACGGAGAGGAAAGTAATGCCTAGTCGAGCGGGATGGGACAGCAATTCTGATAAGGCTAATGAGGGCCGAAGATTCAACCTCGCCTAGGAGAAGAGAGGGGTCCCAATTAAGTCCGCGCAGGGCAAAGATAAGGAATTGTTTTTGAACGGACTCAAGCATATCTTGATATTTTTGGTAATGTGGAGACCAGATACAGGAACCATATTCCAAGATATTGGATATATAGGGGTATAGGGGTCAGAAAATTCCTTCGACCAACTTTTGATAAAGCCAAGTACTCCTTTGGCTTTATTCGAAATAGCGGATATATGAGAATTAAAACAAAAGTTCGGAACGAAGATAATGCCTAAGTCATTAACTTTGTACAGGCGTTCCAAGGAAATGTTATTAATTGTAAAGTCAAAAAGGTAAGGCTTGTTGCGATGGAAGGTCATGACGTTACATTTGGAAATGTTAAGAGGAAGAGCGTTAATAGTACACCAATTTTTGAGAGCGTCGAGATCTGATTGAAGAAATAACGGGGACACCGGATCGCTGTAGGAAAAACATAGCTTGACATCGTCAGCATACATTAGGACTCGTGAATTCGTTAAAACTTGGGGAAGATCGTTGATAAAGAGGTTAAATAATAAGGGCCCGAATTGGCTACCTTGCGGCACACCCGAAGAGACAAAAAGTGGTTTAGAAAGAGAAGATTGGAAGCAGACACGCTGAGAACGATTGCAAAGGTACGCATTAGTCCAGTGAAGAAGTTTAGTCGGAAATCCTAGTAGAGATAGTTTGTGGATGAGGAGATTGTGATTAACTGAATCGAAAGCTTTACTAAAATCAGTATAAACCACGTCAGTTTGACATTGCTTTGCAAATCCGGCAGTTACGAAGGAGGAAAATTCAAGGAGGTTAGACGAAACGGAAACGGAAACGTTTTACAAATCCGTGCTGTGATTCTGATAACATGGAACTACAAAAGTGTTGGAGCTGAGAAGTAATAATTTTTTCGAAGAGTTTAGGAATGGCAGATAAATTGGAGATAGGAATGAGGAGATAGGAGATTTTATGAATAGGAATTATGTAGGATTCTTTCCAGACGGTGGGAAAATCACCAAGCTCGAGAGAGAGGTTGAACAGCTTCAAGAGGGTCAAAAGAGGGCAAAGAGAATCCGCACAGAGTTTGAGCACGGCACTGGGAACCAAATCTGGACCAGTGGAGAAAGAAAATTTACATGATTTTAAATTATTTAGAAGGCCATCATAATCAATAAAGGTGGGGTGGATACAACTTGAACTATTAAAAGAGATAGGATATGAGTGCGAGGCAGGATAGTCGTGGGGTGAGGCGAGAATAGAGGGCATGTTATTAGAAAGAGCAGAGTAGCAAAGTTGAAAAAATGAAGCAAATAGGTTAGCGATATCGGAATTGTTATCTGCGTAAGTACCATTAAAGTTTAAAGAAGAGGGATATTGTGAAGAATTACGTTTAGAGTTAACAAACTTAAAGAATTGTTTAGGATCTCGTTTAAAGTTGAGCTTGCATTTAGCCAAATAACTGTTATAGCATTGGGACTTACAAATTGAAAATTTCGATTTTGCAACTGAATAACTAGACAAATCTGACTGCGAGCCAGAGAGTTTAAACCTCTTATATAAACGAGATTTTATATTCCTTAGGTTTACTAGCCGCGGAGTGAACCAAATAGGGCCCGAAAGATTTCTGAAAGGGAAAACTAATGGAACAAAGGTAGGTAAGATGGAAAAAACAGTGCTATAGAAAGGAATGACCAATCTATCAGAGAAAGTGCGCTATTCAAAGAGGTAAAATCAGCCCTCTTGAAGCAAAATATAGCTGAAGGCCTTATGCAGGATTTAGTGGGACCAGGTGAAGGCAGCTGGACATCTATTTCCAGGGTACAATGGTAAAAGTCTTCGGGAAAAGATAGAGGGGAACCTCGGCGTACTAAAGTGTTCGTAGAGTCGGTAGTAAAGACAAGGTCTAAAATCCTACCAATGCTATTGCATATGCCGTTTATCTGACCCGATGATGAGTCGGACAGAGAATCAACGAAATCGTGCTGTATGATTGGGAACATCTGGTTGGAGTCTTTGGATGGAGACCAGGAAATATTTGGAAGATTGAAATCTCCGAGGACGATAAGAAAATCTGACTCATTAAGTTGGGACGAAACAGTTTGAAAAAGGGCTGCGTGAAGCATGCAGGTTGAAAATTCAGAGGACACGATATAAATAGATTTATCGAGGAGAGTCGAAGCTTAACTACTATAATTTCAATATTGTTATGAGCTTCGACAGAAAAAAGTTGGGATGTTATGTCAGAACGGACAGCAATCAGGAAACCACCACCACGAGATGGACGATCCGATCTACTTATAAATGTTAAATTTGTCAATAAGGATTTCAGAATCAGAGATTGAGGGATGAAGCCAGGTTTCGGAGAAAGCGATAATGTCGGCCTCAAAAGTTTCACTATCAGTATGTAACTTGTTGAGCTTGCTGCCCAAGCCACGAACGTTCTGATAGGCAATCTTTAACGTGCTAGGGGAAGCTAGTTTTTTGCTACAGAAGATGTAGCAGACGGAGTTGCTGATGGAGCAGATGGAGTTGAAAGAATACCTACTCGATGATCCGTGCTGGTGGGACGATTTGTAAAGAGGTGACAAATTGTATGCAACAGTCAGAAAGAGGGGTCGAGCAAACTATTAACATGCTTATCAGGGACGAGAATTTTAAAAGAGGAGATGTTTCGCTTGACCTTGAAGTTAAATTTGGTAACTACGAGACCCGCAGAACTATCTATGTTGAGTTTAGACAATATAAAGTTTCGGACCATGACCTCCGTAGCCGATGCCATGAGTCGAGAGACGAAAATAGGTTTTGAAGGAGCAACCGCAGTAAGAACAGATAGAGAGGTCACAGAAATTATTTGTTGACACGGGAGCAGTGGACGTAGAGGTGTTAGTTGGGAAAGCAGTAGTTATGGGAGTTGAGGTTGAGGGAGCCTCAACATCCCTCCGGACGGCAGCGTTAGCGGCTTCAAGTAGGACCACGGAAGCGCTTGCGACGGCTTCCTCGATGACATTCGGGCCGACGTCCTGGTCAGACACGGTCGCGGGAGGGGCGGCAGGTGCGACTGCAGGAGAGACTGCAGATGAGGCCACCGTCGTAGTCGGTGCAATGTAACCATTATAACAAAGGTCCATGGCGTCAGAATTTATAAGTGACGATGATCGAGATTGGGGTACAGGTGATCCCGGGACTGGAAGAGAAACGACCGGATTAGAGATTGGCAAATAATTGGTAACCTTCTTTCGCTTTGGCGACTCAGTCAAAATTTTTAGATTTTTGAAATGAGACTCCATCGCAAAGAAACTTATCCTGTAGCATTTTGAATCCGGAGTTTAGCACAGCGAATTCAGTATGAGTCTGTCTTATAAAAACCCGCATGTCGTTCTCAATAGCTCTGCAGTCCCAACAGGTCCAGTTGAGACCGCAGCGAGTCTTTATGAGGTCGACTACGCGTCCTCCAATTTGCCCAAAGTCGGCGCAAACAGTGTGTGCCATGTTATCACACAACCAGCAGTAGGTGAATGTTTGCCGTGTGGCAGCTGAGCGGCAGCGTTTAGCACAACAAAAATATGAGAAAAGTGAGATTAATCGAGGAAAATGCTTGAACGATGACTTTAAGTCGAAACTAATAATGATCAAGTAGCACAAACAATTACGCAGATCAATACGGCAACAACAAGGAACAAACGGCCGTCGCAAAATCACAAACACAAAACGAACACCAAAAACACAAAGCGTCCGACGCGGAGAGGGAGGCGGCAAACGCAATACGAGTGTGTTAGTATTTATGCAGAGAAGATTAAAATGTAGATAAGAAGAGAGAGCGGCTCAGATAGAGTGCATCGGCAATACATAGGTCAACAACAATGCAGCTGCCGGTGACTAAGAATGACGGGGCAGGATAGAAAGCACAAATTGGATTAAAAATTTGGGAATAACTACACGAAAACACGAGTACTGGTTATGCACATGTATCAAACGGAATGCTCGATTAATTACAAACACAATAAACGTTTTATAATGTAATTACTCTCCTTAAATCACGGAAAAAATAATTATTAGGCGGAGCGAAGTAAAGACGCGACCATCAGCAACGATAGATATCGTTGTCATGATCCTCGCAAGGTTAGTCTTGGAGGCAATCCCATACACCTGAACGACGTACTTCCAGGCAGAGGCCAGTATTGCTTTGTAGATCATGACTTCGTTTTTTAAACTGAGATTGTTGCTTTGTTTAAGTAGCCAGAACATTTTCTGGGCCTTACCCACTGTGGAGATAATGTTTTTTATCCCCAATCGGCCGACTAATTATTTCGAATTAAATAAAACTCGGCGCAGAAATAAAATTACGATATGTTCTTTAATTCGTGACATCCAAATTGCAAGTGTGGCTTGCCTGCCCTTTACATTGCCGCTCCGATCGCTAAGCGCAGCTTCGCTCGGCTGACGTCGGTAGGCAGACGAAAAAGGGGTAGAGCGTTTAGCAGGGCAAGCACGCGCAAAGCTTTAACAAACAAGTGAGTGACATAGACATAAGTAACAAACAAAATAAGCAGCTAAGGGCCAAGAATTAGGTGCTATTTGGCAAGCAACTAATCGGCTGGGTTCTGCTCCGAACATTCACCCCCCGTTGGAAGGCAAAGGCTTTCAAAAGATCCATCCTGAAGGGGCAGAACGGCTATTTTTCCAACGGCCCTCTTGAAGATGCTTGCTTGGGCGCAGCTGGTGGCTACGCTGGGATGATCGTTGAATGCAGCAGTCGGCGCTTCTTAACGAAGGCTCCTTGTCGTGATTACATCTTGATCATCGGGAACCTCTGTAATTGCATAGAATGGTAGGAAATTTGGCAATGTAGAAATTGTTGAAAGTTGAATTTCATTTAGCGTGGATATGTAGTTTTTTAATATATCGAAAAGTTCGCGCTACAGTTCCTGATTCTCCGATCGCAGTTTTTCCACTTGCACCTGGCACTCCAGCAGCTGCTTCCTGCATTGCTGCTCTAAGTTTTGGTACTCCAGCGTTGTGGGCCGAAAATCGTCATTAGAGATGCAAGAGGAATTTTCAAAAGCGGCTAAAGCTGCACGCTTATTCTCCGAGCTATCAATGCTTCCTGACACTATCCAACCAAGTTTTGTCTCCTGCAATGTTGGCAATTGGTCTGATAGTCGAATCTGTCCGACGCACATTAAATCGAAGAACAAACCACAACCTATGAACAGATCGATACGTTGGGGCTTAGAGAAATTACGATCAGCTAGTTTTAGATTATTCGGCATGGGCCAATCCTTTGCGTCTAGGCCGAAGTTAGGCTGCTTTTCCGTAATTGAGTTGGTGACAATTGCAGCGAAGGAAGCTCGATAGCTTGCGTCCTGGGATTGTACAACTATATGTACAGACTTGCTCGAAGGTAGAATGGAATCTCCGATACCGGAGATGTTAACATAAGACGAGCGGTGATCCAACTACAACTGATTAGCAAGTCTAGATGTTACAAAGTTTGCCTGTGATGCAGAATCCAAAATGGCACGACATGGGATAAGTGCTCCATAACGATCTGTTACATGGACGAGGGCAGTAGGTAGCAACACGTTCTGGCTAGGCTTAGATTAGTGGATCGAGGGGGGAGGGCTAGAACATCCGCTTGCTAGAAGCACAGTCGCGGCCTCTTGCTGGATCGATTCCTCGGCCGGTGAAGACGAAGATGAAGCACCAGTTCCCGATGGAATGTGGAGTAGCGTGTGATGTTTTGCCTGGCAATGTCTGCAAAGTCCTGACCTGCACCTCTGCAATTCATGGCCTTTGTTGAGGCATTTCAAACACAAGCGGCTCTTCTTTGCTTCTTTGTATCGTTCAAACGCAGAGAGATTCAGGAATGCCTGACATCTAGATATGTAATGCTCGGAGGAATTGCAATGGTTACATGTGGTGTTAGGATGGTCGTTACTGGAGGTGATAAGGGTGACAGGTTTGTCTTCTCCCACCTGTTGACTAGGACTTGTTGCCAAGGCTGATCCCAAATTCTCCAGCATCCGACATCTCGCTTCCAAAAATAAGGCCATGTTTGACCACTGAGGCAATCTTGAGGTCGGCTGGTTCTCCTCCCATTTCTCCTTGGTCTTGTGGTCCAATTTCGTGCCTATGATGTAGATCAGTAACCCATCCGAAAACTCCTCCGGGGTTGCCAAGGTCTGAAGAGCACGCAAGTGCGCATTGATCTTGTCGCTGAGCGCGCGCAAGCCGATAGCCGAGCCCTTCTTCACCCCTTGCAGCCCGAAAATAGCCTTAACGTGTGCCTTAAAATGTAACAGTTTATTATCGAATCGCAACATTAGTAAATTCAACGCCTTGTCGTAATTTTCCTCAGAAAACTCCAAGGAACAAATGGTATCCAGCGCAGCACCATCTAGACATCCACGAAGATATTGGAATTTTTCGATGATTGGTATACGATGGTCTTTGTGCACCATTGTCGAGAACATCGAGTGGAATTCTGGCCAATCCATGTAGTTCCCACCGAATCGCGGAAGCTGCAACTCGGGCATTCGAGAACGGCCTATACTATTATAGGCGAACAACGACGAATTCTCCTCGAGAGTATGCCGAGCCGTTGAATTGGCAACATTAGCCGTGCGAGCAGCCATCAACTCCCGCTACAGCCTGGACCTAACCTTCACATAAACATTCGAAAAGTCCAGTCGGGCATCATGGGCTAACTGCAGGAGATCCAGGCTCGTTTGAGCGGCATCGAAATCCGCATTAATTCACTCGATTTGCTCTAAGCGAGCTTGAAGTTCTGCCTCATCTAACTCGTCAAGCTCTTCTTTGGTGAGAAAGCGATCCATGGCCTTTAGTTGGCGCGCAATGGACTCGGCCTTGTGCTTGTAGAAATCTACATCACTCGGCATTGCTGCGTTCGCGACATTGGTAGGCTCAGGTGCTGCCATGTTGAGGTTTTAAAAGAGTCACTCAGCACGACCGAAAAAGACACCCTGTATACGTATAAAGCAAAGTAAAGCAAAGTATGTAAGTATGTTTTAGCACCGAATTGTGCTTAAACGCCGAAAATTTGCTAAGGCTAACGAATGTCGGTCGCGAACGATTATTACTTGACACTGCAACTCAGAGATCACGTCGGGGTCACAAAACTTTATGTGGAGATAATGTTTTTTATCCCCAATTGGCCGACTACATTTTTCGAATTAAATAAAACTCGGCGCAGAAATAAAATTACGATGTGTTCTTTAATTCGTGACATCCAACAAAATAAGCAGCTGAGGGCCAAGAATTAGGTGCTATTTGGCAAGCAACTAATCGGCTGGGTTCTGCTCCGAACACCCACCTTATCAACTTGCTCCTCACGCTACGGATGTGACTGTCGAATGTTACACGTGCATCCAGTGGGATTCCGAGGTATGTGTGATTTCTACGCTGCTCCACTAGTTTCCCAAGCAGGAAGACACCAGGGCTAGAGCCTATTTATCAGGGTTTATGGAGATGTTCCATCGACAGGCCCAGTTTTCAAACAGCTTGAGGTATTGCTGTAGATTGCCCTCGAGAGTACTGCTGTGTCGTCATTTCCCTTCGGACCGTAGAGGGATTTGGCATGTCGTGGGTAAATAAGCAGTACAGTGTCGGCCCAAGCACGGTGCCATGCGGTTCTCCTGCCTTGATGGTCTTGGTCAAAGAAGCTGCACCATCCTTGACTACACGGAAGGTCCTCTCCGTCAGAAAGCTTTTGATAACTTCACACAGATGAGCACAGTTGAGCATCATTTTGATCTTGGCGAGTAGTCTCTCGTGCCACACTCGCTCGAAAGCCTGCGAAATATCCAGGTAAGCAGCTGGAAACCATCTAGTATGTGTTCCACTACCCTGAAGCCTGAACCCAAATTAATAGTTTGGCATGGCTGTTTTAACCAGCGGCGACTCCAGTACCCTTCGTAGGATGCAGCGCTCAAACATTTTGCCAAAAGTTGACAAGAGACTAATTGGTCTATGTTTGTTGAGGTCTTCCGTTGACTTTCCTGGTTTTGGCAACATGATTATGTGGGCACATCTCCCGGCTTTGGAAGAGTATACTAATCTTAGCGACGCATTAAAGATTAGCAACAGATACAGAATCGCTCTGTTTGGTAGCGCCTTTGCCACAACATTGTCAATCCTATCGTCGCCAGGGGCCTTGGACTTGAGTTTCTTTATGTCCTCCAAGATTTCTTGAAAAGTGATTGGCGCCACAGGGAGCTCCATCTGGTGGGTCTCATTCAGCCTCTCAGTGACCATCATTGCTCTTCAACTAGATGTCGTCCAGAATGGTGTGAATCTTTCTTCCAGGTTCTTCCAATTTCTGGACTCTCCATTTTGTATTGCGTATACAACAAACGCAATACAAAATGGAGAGACCAGAAATTGGTGGTAATAAGTAAACAAATGTACATATGTACGTATGTATTTGCTTTCTCTTTATTTTTCTCCTTGATTTTAAATGCTGATTTTCAGGCCTTAAATACATGCAAGTCGAAATGAACTGGCATTATAGTACTGCGGATTTGCGGGGGTCCTGAAATAATTCCGTTAATGTCGACCGGTTCAGATCCAACTACAGCTCTAGTCTTATTTCTGCAACCAAGGCGCCGCAACAAGGCGGATAAAACTGGAAAATCTGAAAGAGATTGTTCAAAAAATGCTGGAAGTCCAGAAAGAGCAGCAGAACTTACAGGATGACCACCAGCAATCAAAGCGAGAGATACTCCAGCCAATTGCGAGCAGCCAAGGCCAAACCAACTTGCAGCAGAGCCTCTGCAATTTTTAAGGGGAGTGCTAAGAGTAACGTTTATTGTATAAATATGGCCGAATCTAAACGTTGCCGAATTGGGTTGAAACATTATATTTTATTGGTTTATAACAAAAGGTACATTTTTAGACCCTGAGACCTTTGAAAATTAAACTTTTATAAATAAGCGCAACCTTAATATGCGATAAGTTGGTTTACATATGCTAATAAATTGTGAATATTATTCAAACTCTCGACTTTCATTAAATTCAAAACTTGCAACAGTTTAATATTAGTTATTAATAAATAAAATAAATATTAATAGCTTAACAAAGTTCAAAAGCTCATTCTCATTCAATTTGAAAGACCCTAATTGCTATAGCTACTATTTACAGGACTTCCATTAAGAAATAAGAGCTGCAGGGGTGATGTGTGTGAGGGGCCATTTCCTATTACCTTTAAGTTGCAAACAACCCTTTCTTGGTTTTATCAATATGATAATGCTCCTATTCACACAACCGAAACGTTTAGCTAGTAAGCTGGCCGCTACTCACCGGTTTTGAATTTTATTTATCAATAGTATTGATCAAACCAACAATATTCAAGTTTACCCGAATTAATTTAAACCATGGAGCTATTTTCGAGCTTGATATAACTTAATTATTTGACCAATTTGTATGAAACCCCCGAAACCGTATGTGCCCAGTTATGGAGCAGAAAAGTGGATCAAAAATCTATTGCATTTTTTAATTTAATTCAAGCATTCTTACTAGCTTAAATAGTATTTAAGTTATGTTTTTTCTTAGAATTATTAGAATTCTCAAAAATATATTTTGTTTGTTAGTGTGTCCTATGCAAGTGTCGCAAAGTTATTACCCTAAATTTTCCGTATGTTCTTGAATATTTTAGTTAAAAAAAAATTAAGTCTCTAGCGTGTTTTTTTGTGAACAGTGGGCGATAGAAATATAGTTAACTATGTGTTAAAATTTGTTAGATCTTAGAATAGTTTTTCTAAACTTGGGTGGCTAATTGTATTTTAACGACGAAATAAGACTGGTGCGTGCGTTCGTTTTCAATCGATTTTTTCGACTCTCTCCAATGTATTCAAATAATGTCTTCTTAGCCTAGCTTGCCTACGGTGGCAAAGCGGGGCGAATTCACCAAGAGCGAGCTTTTATTGCGCTCCCGCTTTGTCCTAGCCTAACTTACGATAGACTTAATAAGATGCGATACACTAATAAAAATTAGAATATAAGATCAGGCGCCAAATGGTGCTACACCGGCCCCGTTGAAGGAGTGGAAGGCTTCAAGCCTTGTGGATTGGCCTCCTGAATGTAGCTCCGCTGCTCGTCCTTAGGTCGACCACCCTGACCCTTCCGTCCTGCCGGCGGTTGTTCCGCCGACCCTTCCGGGGAGCCACTGTTGAGGGGCCATGTTGTCCTCGGCGACGATTACGTGGTCGCCTTCCTTGACGTTCGCTTCCCCCTGGTGCCACTTGCATCTTATTCGCAAGCCCAGCACATACTCCCGGGACTATCGCTGCCAGAACATTTGCCTGACTGACGAGACAAGCCGCCATCGCTTTAAGCAGATCACACCCGCCTGGTCCGGGGTGCTGAGTGCGGGGTGCGATGAGCGGCCCGCCTGTCAGCAGGTGCCCTGGAGTCAGCGCGTGTCCGTCGCTTGGGTCTGGGCTTGAGTACCGCCTCGATCACGACCAGCACGGTCTCCAGTTCCTCTGCGGTGAGGAGAGCGCTTCCGACTGCCCGTAGGTGTAGGCTCTTCGCAGACTTTACACCTGTCACTTTTGCCTTCCACTACTTTAATACGATTAATTTGTGAGTCTACCCGTGCGCGCCATGAAATTTAAGGATAGTTTTTCCAAATATAAAAAGACCGAATCTTGGGTGGCTGCAAATAATTGTATTTTAACGACGAAAAAATAATGGTGCGTGCGTTCGTTTTCAATCGAATTTTTCGACTCTCTCCAATGTATTCAAACAATTTCTTCTTAGCCTATCTTGCCTACGATGGCAAAGTGCGGCGAATTCGCCAAGAGCGAGAGAGCGAGCTTTCATTGCGCTCCCGCTTTGCCCTAGCCTAACCTACACTAGACCTAATAAGATGCGATACACTAATAACAGTTATAATATGAGATCAGACGCCAAATGGCGCTACAATGTTAACAGGAGGTGAGAAATATAAATCGATTTACAGATTGTACGATTGAATTGTATCAGGGGAGAAATGGTATGGTATACCCATTGGGGTATTTTAATTGTGGCATAGAACCCCAAAAGGTTCATGACCGTAAATTGATCTACAGAAAGGTAAACGAAAAGGCCGGAAAATGCGGGTACGTCTAGAAAGAACATCTAAATACATCTCAGCTTGACAATCAACAATTCTAAGAATGAGCATATGGCAAAATATTGTACCATTTCATATTCTGCGACGGAGATATTTAACTGCATCACAAATCTTGCAATTGCCTCGTAACCAGGTTCGAGCAGTTTTGGAATCACGGACAGCATCGCGATAAACTATTAGTTTTATTTATTCGATCTTGACCCATTTTATGAAGAGAATTAATGTAAGTAATAGGCTATTCACACTGTCGACCATCCACCATCCATTTTGGGGATGGTCCTTAAGGTTTTTGCGTACCGAAAATTTCCCACTTAGTCCACCATCCATTTTGATGTTCCTAAGCCGCACGTTTCTATGCGATAGTTATGACGATGATACATAAATATGTATTGTATTTGATTATAAAATAATAATATTAAAATACAATTTTTTGTTTGCTATTACTTTTGGAGCAACTTATACAACAGTCAACAGTTGGAAAAAATCTGATAATTGAAAAAAAAATAAATTTAAAAAATGCGTGCTATCAAGGTCGAAGAATTTGGAAGGGGATATTATTTGGTTCAATTATCTGTTCAGGTTTCTAGTGTAGAGGTCCTCTTAGATCATCCTGTTGGGCAGGTCGACTGGGTCTATTCTGGCCAGTCTACGCCGGTATCTTGTTTTCGCAAGACGCCTCGCCAGTATATTAGGGTGGCTTCTGAGCTTACAAGTATGGTTCTTCGCTTGATTTTTGATAGCATCACCAACAAGTGGTACGTCATGGACCTTGGTGATGTCGCGGTTACGGATATACCACTAAGCTCCGGAGATCCTACGCAGAAATTTACTCTGGAATGTTGAATGTTTAATGTTTAGAGTTCAACTATGGACAGTTAAACTGTGTAAAAATAGGAATGTACAAATTATAAAATTATCTGCTACTGGAAAGTACGGTAACACAATACAAGGCCTAAAGAAGTTAACTTAAATTATTCATTAAAGAAGATTTTACTTTGGAAGCGCAAGTATCAAAGGAAAAAAGATGGAAAAATTTATTGTAATCGCGGCAAAGGCTACGGAAAGATTCATGGTCAGAGTAGTTTGAAGGACAGAGAGGAAGACGGAGAGGAAAGTAATGCCTAGTCGAGCGGGATGGGACAGCAATTCTGATAAGGCTAATGAGGGCCGAAGATTCAACCTCGCCTAGGAGAAGAGAGGGGTCCCAATTAAGTCCGCGCAGGGCAAAGATAAGGAATTGTTTTTGAATGGACTCAAGCATATCTTGATATTTTTGGTAATGTGGAGACCAGATACAGGAACCATATTCCAAGATAGGCCGTACAAGAGAAACGTAGAGTAGTTATTGGTATAGGGGTCAGAAAATTCCTTCGACCAACTTTTGATAAAGCCAAGTACTCCTTTGGCTTTATTCGAAATAGCGGATATATGAGAATTAAAACAAAAGTTCGGAACGAAGATAATGCCTAAGTCATTAACTTTGTACAGGCGTTCCAAGGAAATGTTATTAATTGTAAAGTCAAAAAGGTAAGGCTTGTTGCGATGGAAGGTCATGACGTTACATTTGGAAATGTTAAGAGGAAGAGCGTTAATAGTACACCAATTTTTGAGAGCGTCGAGATCTGATTGAAGAAATAACGGGGACACCGGATCGCTGTAGGAAAAACATAGCTTGACATCGTCAGCATACATTAGGACTCGTGAATTCGTTAAAACTTGGGGAAGATCGTTGATAAAGAGGTTAAATAATAAGGGCCCGAATTGGCTACCTTGCGGCACACCCGAAGAGACAAAAAGTGGTTTAGAAAGAGAAGATTGGAAGCAGACACGCTGAGAACGATTGCAAAGGTACGCATTAGTCCAGTGAAGAAGTTTAGTCGGAAATCCTAGTAGAGATAGTTTGTGGATGAGGAGATTGTGATTAACTGAATCGAAAGCTTTACTAAAATCAGTATAAACTACGTCAGTTTGACATTGCTTTGCAAATCCGGCAGTTACGAAGGAGGAAAATTCAAGGAGGTTAGACGAAACGGAAACGGAAACGTTTTACAAATCCGTGCTGTGATTCTGATAACATGGAACTACAAAAGTGTTGGAGCTGAGAAGTAATAATTTTTTCGAAGAGTTTAGGAATGGCAGATAAATTGGAGATAGGAATGAGGAGATAGGAGATTTTATAAATAGGAATTATGTAGGATTCTTTCCAGACGGTGGGAAAATCACCAAGCTCGAGAGAGAGGTTGAACAGCTTCAAGAGGGTCAAAAGAGGGCAAAGAGAATCCGCACAGAGTTTGAGCACGGCACTGGGAACCAAATCTGGACCAGTGGAGAAAGAAAATTTACATGATTTTAAATTATTTAGAAGGCCATCATAATCAATAAAGGTGGGGTGGATACAACTTGAACTATTAAAAGAGATAGGATATGAGTGCGAGGCAGGATAGTCGTGGGGTGAGGCGAGAATAGAGGGCATGTTATTAGAAAGAGCAGAGTAGCAAAGTTGAAAAAATGAAGCAAATAGGTTAGCGATATCGGAATTGTTATCTGCGTAAGTACCATTAAAGTTTAAAGAAGAGGGATATTGTGAAGAATTACGTTTAGAGTTAACAAACTTAAAGAATTGTTTAGGATCTCGTTTAAAGTTGAGCTTGCATTTAGCCAAATAACTGTTATAGCATTGGGACTTACAAATTGAAAATTTCGATTTTGCAACTGAATAACTAGACAAATCTGACTGCGAGCCAGAGAGTTTAAACCTCTTATATAAACGAGATTTTATATTCCTTAGGTTTACTAGCCGCGGAGTGAACCAAATAGGGCCCGAAAGATTTCTGAGATGGAAAACTAATGGAACAAAGGTAGGAAAGATGGAAAAAACAGTGCTATAGAAAGCGTTAGTGGCGGGCTCGATCTCACGAAAGTCGTCGAGGAATGACCAATCTATCAGAGAAAGTGCGCTATTCAAAGAGGTAAAATCAGCCCTCTTGAAGCAAAATATAGCTGAAGGCCTTATGCAGGATTTAGTGGGACCAGGTGAAGGCAGCTGGACATCTATTTCCAGGGTACAATGGTAAAAGTCTTCGGGAAAAGATAGAGGGGAACCTCGGCGTACTAAAGTGTTCGTAGAGTCGGTAGTAAAGACAAGGTCTAAAATCCTACCAATGCTATTGCATATGCCGTTTATCTGACCCGATGATGAGTCGGACAGAGAATCAACGAAATCGTGCTGTATGATTGGGAACATCTGGTTGGAGTCTTTGGATGGAGACCAGGAAATATTTGGAAGATTGAAATCTCCGAGGACGATAAGAAAATCTGACTCATTAAGTTGGGACGAAACAGTTTGAAAAAGGGCTGCGTGAAGCATGCAGGTTGAAAATTCAGAGGACGGTGGGATGTAAGAACACGATATAAATAGATTTATCGAGGAGAGTCGAAGCTTAACTACTATAATTTCAATATTGTTATGAGCTTCGACAGAAAAAAGTTGGGATGTTATGTCAGAACGGACAGCAATCAGGAAACCACCACCACGAGATGGACGATCCGATCTACTTATAAATGTTAAATTTGTCAATAAGGATTTCAGAATCAGAGATTGAGGGATGAAGCCAGGTTTCGGAGAAAGCGATAATGTCGGCCTCACGGTTTCACTATCAGTATGTAACTTGTTGAGCTTGCTGCCCAAGCCACGAACGTTCTGATAGGCAATCTTTAACGTGCTAGGGGAAGCTAGTTTTTTGCTACAGAAGATGTAGCAGACGGAGTTGCTGATGGAGCAGATGGAGTTGAAAGAATACCTACTCGATGATCCGTGCTGGTGGGACGATTTGTAAAGAGGTGACAAATCGTATGCACCAGCCAGAAAGAGGGGTCGAGCAAACTATTAACATGCTTATCAGGGACGAGAATTTTAAAAGAGGAGATGTTTCGCTTGACCTTGAAGATAAATTTGGTAACTACGAGACCCGCAGAACTATCTATGCTGAGTTTAGACAATATAAAGTTTCGGACCATGACCTCCGTAGCCGATGCCATGAGTCGAGAGACGAAAATAGGTTTTGAAGGAGCAACCGCAGTGAGAACAGATAGAGGGGTCACAGAAATTATTTGTTGAGACGGGAGCAGTGGACGTAGAGGTGTTAGTTGGGAAAGCAGTACTTATGGGAGTTGAGGTTGAGGGAGCCTCAACATCCCTCCGGACGGCAGCGTTAGCGGCTTCAAGTAGGACCACGGAAGCGCTTGCGACGGCTTCCTCGATGACATTCGGGCCGACGTCCTGGTCAGACACGGTGGCGGGAGGGGCGGCAGGTGCGACTGCAGGAGAGACTGCAGATGAGGCCACCGTCGTAGTCGGTGCAATGTAACCATTATAACAAAGGTCCATGGCGTCAGAATTTATAAGTGACGATGATCGAGATTGGGGTACAGGTGATCCCGGGACTGAAAGAGAAACGACCGGATTAGAGATTGGCAAATAATTGGTAACCTTCTTTCGCTTTGGCGACTCAGTCAAAATTTTTAGATTTTTGAAATGAGACTCCATCGCAAAGAAACTTATCCTGTAGCATTTTGAATCCGGAGTTTAGCACAGCGAATTCAGTATGAGTCTGTCTCATAAAAACCCGCATGTCGTTCTCAATAGCTCTGCAGTCCCAACAGGTCCAGTTGAGACCGCAGCGAGTCTTTATGAGGTCGACTACGCGTCCTCCAATTTGCCCAAAGTCGGGGCAAACAGTGTGTGCCATGTTATCACAGAACCAGCAGTAGGTGAATGTTTGCCGTGTGGCAGCTGAGCGGCAGCGTTTAGCACAACAAATACTCATTATGAAAAGATGAGGAAAATAAATGTGAGAAAAGTGAGAATAATCGAGGAAAATGCTTGAGCGATGACTTTAAGTCGAAACTAATAATGATCAAGTAGCACAAACAATTACGCAGATCAATACAGCAACAACAAGGAACAAACGGCCGTCGCAAAATCACAAACACAAAACGAACACGAAAAACACAAAGCGTCCGACGCGGAGAGGGAGGCGGCAAACGCAATACGAATGTGTTAGTATTTATGCAGAGAAGATTAAAATGTAGATAAGAAGAGAGAGCGGCTCAGATAGAGTGCATCGGCAATACATATGTCAACAACAATGCAGCTGCCGGTGACTAAGAATGACGGGGCAGGAAAGAAAGCACAAATTGGATTAAAAATTTGGGAATAACTACACGAAAACACGAGTACTGGTTATGCACATGTAGCAAACGGAATGCTAGATTAATTACAAACACAATAAACGTTTTATAATTTAATTACTCTCCTTAAATCACGGAAAAAAATAATTATTAGGCGGAGCGAAGTAAAGACGCGACCTTCAGCAACGATAGATATCGTTGTCATGATCCTCGCAAGGTTAGTCTTGGAGGCAATCCCATACACCTGAACGACGTACTTCCAGGCAGAGGCCAGTATTGCTTTGTAGATCATGACTTCGTTTTTTAAACTGAGATTGTTGCTTTGGTTAAGTAGCCAGAACATTTTCTGGGCCTTACCCACTGTGGAGATAATGTTTTTTATCCCCAATCGGCCGACTAATTATTTCGAATTAAATAAAACTCGGCGCAGAAATAAAATTACGATATGTTCTTTAATGCGTGACATCCAAATTGTAAGTGTGGCTTGCCTGCCCTTTACATTGCCGCTCCGATCGCTAAGCGCAGCTTCGCTCGGCTGACGTCGGTAGGCAGACGAAAAAGGGGTAGAGCGTTTAGCAGGGCAAGCACGCGCAAAGCTTTAACAAACAAATGAGTGACATAGACATAAGTAACAAACAAAATAAGCAGCTGAGGGCCAAGAATTAGGTGCTATTTGGCAAGCAACTAATCGGCTGGGTTCTGCTCCGAACATTCACCCCCCGTTGGAAGGCAAAGGCTTTCAACAGATCCATCCTGAAGGGGCAGAACGGCTATTTTTCCAACGGCCCTCTTGAAGATGCTTGCTTGGGCGCAGCTGGCGGCTACGCTGGGATGATCGTTGAATGCAGCAATCGGCGCTTCTTTACGAAGGCGCCTTGTCGTGATTACATCTTGATCATCGGGAACCTCTGTAATTGCATAGAATGGTAGGAAATTTGGCAATGTAAAAATTGTTGAAAGTTGAATTTCATTTAGCGTGGATATGTAGTTTTTTAATATATCGAAAAGTTCGCGCTACAGTTCCTGATTCTCCGATCGCAGTTTTTCCACTTGCACCTGGCACTCCAGCAGCTGCTTCCTGCATTGCTGCTCTAAGTTTTGGTACTCCAGCGAAAATCGTCATTAGAGATGCAAGAGGAATTTTCAAAAGCGGCTAAAACTGCACGCTTATTCTCCGAGCTATCAATGCTTCCTGACACTATCCAACCAAGTTTTGTCTCCTGCAATGTTGGTAATTGGTCTGATAGTCGAATCTGTCCGACGCACATTAAATCGAAGAACAAACCACAACCTATGAACAGATCGATACGTTGGGGCTTGGAGAAATTACGATCAGCTAGTTTTAGATTATTCGGCATGGGCCAATCCTTTGCGTCTAGGCCGAAGTTAGGCTGCTTTTCCGTAATTGAGTTGGTGACAATTGCAGCGAAGGAAGCTCGATAGCTTGCGTCCTGGGATTGTACAACTATATGGACAAAATGGCACGACATGGGATAAGTGCTCCATAACGATCTGTTACATGGACGAGGGCAGTAGGTAGCAACACGTTCTGGCTAGGCTTAGATTTGTGGATCGAGGGGGGAGGGCTAGAACATCCGCTTGCTAGAAGCACAGTCGCGGCCTCTTGCTGGATCGATTCCTCGGCCGGTGAAGACGAAGATGAAGCACCAGTTCCCGATGGAATGTGGAGTAGCGTGTGATGTTTTGCCTGGCAATGTCTGCAAAGTCCTGACCTGCACCTCTGTAATTCATGGCCTTTGTTGAGGCATTTCAAACACAAGCGGCTCTTCTTTGCTTCTTTGTATCGTTCAAACGCAGAGAGATTCAGGAATGCCTGACATCTAGATATGTAATGCTCGGAGGAATTGCAATGGTTACATGTGGTGTTAGGATGGTCGTTACTGGAGGTGATAAGGGTGACAGGTTTGTCTTCTCCCACCTGTTGACTAGGACTGTTGCCAAGGCTGATCCCAAATTCTCCAGCATCCGACATCTCGCTTCCAAAAATGAGGCCATGTTTGACCACTGAGGCAATCTTGAGGTCGGCTGGTTCTCCTCCCATTTCTCCTTGGTCTTGTGGTCCAATTTCGTGCCTATGATGTAGATCAGTAACCCATCCGAAAACTCCTCCGGGGTTGCCAAGGTCTGAAGAGCACGCAAGTGCGCATTGATCTTGTCGCTGAGCGCGCGCAAGCCGATAGCCGAGCCCTTCTTCACCCCTTGCAGCCCGAAAATAGCCTTAACGTGTGCCTTAAAATGTAACAGTTTATTATCGAATCGCAACATTAGTAAATTCAACGCCTTGTCGTAATTTTCCTCAGAAAACTCCAAGGAACAAATGGTATCCAGCGCAGCACCATCTAGACATCCACGAAGATATTGGAATTTTTCGATGATTGGTATGGTCTTTGTGCACCATTGTCGAGAACATCGAGTGGAATTCTGGCCAATCCATGTAGTTCCCACCGAATCGCGGAAGCTGCAACTCGGGCATTCGAGAACGGCCTATACTATTATAGGCGAACAACGACGAATTCCCCTCGAGAGTATGCCGAGCCGTTGAATTGGCAACATTAGCCGTGCGAGCAGCCATCAACTCCCGCGACAGCCTGGACCTAACCTTCACATAAACATTCGAAAAGTCCAGTCGGGCATCATGGGGGCTAACTGCAGGAGATCAAGGCTCGTTTGAGCGGCATCGAAATCCGCATTAATTCACTCGATTTGCTCTAAGCGAGCTTGAAGTTCTGCCTCATCTAACTCGGCAAGCTCTTCCTTGGTGAGAAAGCGATCCATGGCCTTTAGTTGGCGCGCAATGGACTCGGCCTTGTGCTTGTAGAAATCTACATCACTCGGCATTGCTGCGTTCGCGACATTGGTAGGCTCAGGTGCTGCCATGTTGAGGTTTTAAAAGAGTCACTCAGCACGACCGAAAAAGACACCCTGTATACGTATAAACAAAGTAAAGCAAAGTATGTAAGTATATTTTAGCACCGAATTGTGCTTAAACGCCGAAAATTTGCTAAGGCTATCGAATGTCGATCGCGAACGATTATTAATTGACATTGCAACTCAGAGATCACGTCGGGGTCACCAAACTTTATGTGGAGATAATGTTTTTTATCCACAATTGGCCGACTAAATTTTTCGAATTAAATAAAACTCGGCGCAGAAATAAAATTACGATATGTTCTTTAATTCGTGACATCCAAATTGCAAGTGTGGCTTGCCTGCCCTTTACATTGCCAGGCAGAGGCCAGTATTGCTTTGTAGATCATGACTTCGTTTTTTAAACTGAGATTGTTGCTTTGGTTAAGTAGCCAGAACATTTTCTGGGCCTTACCCACTGTGGAGATAATGTTTTTTATCCCCAATCGGCCGACTAATTATTTCGAATTAAATAAAACTCGGCGCAGAAATAAAATTACGATATGTTCTTTAATGCGTGACATCCAAATTGTAAGTGTGGCTTGCCTGCCCTTTACATTGCCGCTCCGATCGTTAAGCGCAGCTTCGCTCGGCTGACGTCGGTAGGCAGACGAAAAAGGGGTAGAGCGTTTAGCAGGGCAAGCACGCGCAAAGCTTTAACAAACAAATGAGTGACATAGACATAAGTAACAAACAAAATAAGCAGCTGAGGGCCAAGAATTAGGTGCTATTTGGCAAGCAACTAATCGGCTGGGTTCTGCTCCGAACACCCACCTTATCCACTTGCTCCTCACGCTACGGATGTGACTGTCGAAAGTTACACGTGCATCCAGTGGGATTCCGAGGTATGTGTGATTCCTACGCTGCTCCACTAGTTTCCCAAGCAGGAAGACACCAGGGCTAGAGCCTATTTATCAGGGTTTATGGAGATGTTCCATCGACAGGCCCAGTTTTCAAACAGCTTGAGGTATTGCTGTAGATTGCCCTCGAGAGTACTGCTGTATCGTCATTTCCCTTCGGACCGTAGAGGGATTTGGCATGTCGTGGGTAAATAAGCAGTACAGTGTCGGCCCAAGCACGGTGCCATGCGGTTCTCCTGCCTTGATGGTCTTGGTCAAAGAAGCTGCACCATCCTTGACTACACGGAATGTCCTCTCCGTCAGCAAGCTTTTGATAACTTCACACAGCTGAGCACAGTTGAGCATCATTTTGATCTTGGCGAGTAGTCTCTCGTGCCACACTCGTTCGAAAGCCTGCGAAATATCTAGGTAAGCAGCTGGAAACCATCTAGTATGTGTTCCACTACCCTGTGCAGTTTTTCGGGTGTGCTGTGCTGAAGCCTGAGCCCAAATTAATAGTTTGGCATGGCTGTTTTAACCAGCGGCGACTCCAGTACCCTTCGTAGGATGCAGCGCTCAAACATTTTGCCAAAAGTTGACAAGAGACTAATTGGTCTATGTTTGTTGAGGTCCTCCGGTGGCTTTCCTGGTTTTGGCAACATGATTATGTGGGCACATCTCCAGGCTTTGGAAGAGTATACTAATCTTAGCGACGCGTTCAAGATTAGCAACAGATACAGAATCGCTCTGTTTGGTAGCGTCTTTGCCACAACATTGTCAATCCTATCGTCGCCAGGGGCCTTCTTGGACTTGAGTTTCTTTATGTCCTCCAAGATTTCTTGAAAAGTGATTGGCGCCACAGGGAGCTCCATCTGGTGGGTCTCATTCAGCCTCTCAGTGACCATCATTGCTCTTCAACTAGATGTCGTCCAGAATGGTGTAAATCTTTCTTCCAGGTTCGTCGCAAAAGCCTCCACTCTGTCCATTGCTGTTCTTGCCCATGAGCCGTCAGCCTTTCCTTGCCTAAGAAACAATGAATGGCAATAAAAAATAGTTCGCGCACAGACATATTGGAATTCGTAATTCGAATTTTAAATCGTTGAAAACTAAAAAAAGAAAAAAAAAAAAACAACAAACACAATATAAAATGGAGAGACCAGAAATTGGTGGTAATAAGTAAACAAATGTACATATGTATGTATACATTTGCTTTCTCTTTATTTTTCTCCTTGATTTTAAATGCTTATTTTCAGGCCTTAAATACATGCAAGTCGAAATGAACTGGCATTATTGTACTGCGGATTTGCGGGGGTCCTGAAATAATTCCGTTAATGTCGACCGGGGCAGATCCAAACCAACTTCCAACAGAGCTTCTGCAACTTTTAAGGGAGTCCTAAGAGTAGGAACATTTTTAGACCCTGAGACCTTTGAAAATTAAACTTTTATAAATAAGCGCAACCTTAATATGCGATAAGTAGGTTTACATATGCTAATAAATTGTGAATATTATTCAAACTCTCGACTTTCATTAAATTCAAAACTTGCAACAGTTTAATATTAGTTATTAATAAATAAAATAAATATTAATAGCTTAACAAAGTTCAAAAGCTCATTCTCATTGAATTTGAAAGACCCTAATTGCTATAGCTACTATTTACAGGACTTCCATTAAGAAATAAGATCTGCAGGGGTGATGTGTGTGAGGGGCCATTTCCTATTACCTTTAAGTTGCAAACAACCCTTTCTTGGTTTTATCAATATGATAATGCTCCTATTCATACAACCGAAACGTTTAGCTAGTAAGCTGGCCGCTACTCACCGGTTTTGAATTTTATTTATCAATAGTATTGATCAGACCAACAATATTCAAGTTTACCCGAATTAATTTAAACCATGGAGCCATTTTGGAGCTTGATATAACTTAATTATTTTACCAATTTGTATGAAACCCCTAAACCGTATGTGCCCAGTTATGGAGCAGAAAAGTGGATCAACAATCTATTGCATTTTTTAATTTAATTCAAGCATTCTTACTAGCTTAAATAGTATTTAAGTTATGTTTTTTCTTAGAATTATTAGAATTCTCAAAAATATATTTTGTTTGTTAGTGTGTCCTATGCAAGTGTCGCAAAGTTATTACCCTAAATTTTCCGTATGTTCTTGAATATTTTAGTTAAAAAAAAATTAAGTCTCTAGCGTGTTTTTTTGTGAACAGTGGGCGATAGAAATATAGTTAACTATGTGTTAAAATTTGTTAGATCTTAGAATAGTTTTTCTAAACTTGGGTGGCTAATTGTATTTTAACGACGAAATAAGACTGGTGCGTGCGTTCGTTTTCAATCGATTTTTTCGACTCTCTCCAATGTATTCAAATAATGTCTTCTTAGCCTAGCTTGCCTACGGTGGCAAAGCGGGGCGAATTCACCAAGAGCGAGCTTTTATTGCGCTCCCGCTTTGTCCTAGCCTAACTTACGATAGACTTAATAAGATGCGATACACTAATAAAAATTAGAATATAAGATCAGGCGCCAAATGGTGCTACACCGGCCCCGTTGAAGAAGTGGAAGGCTTCAAGCCAGTAGCAGAAGCGCCAACTTGTGGATTGGCCTCCTGAATGTAGCTCCGCTGCTCGTCCTTAGGTCGACCACCCTGACCCTTCCGTCCTGCCCGGCGGTTGTTCCGCCGACCCTTCCGGGGAGCCACTGTTGAGGGGCCAGGTTGTCCTCGGCGACGATTACGTGGTCGCCTTCCTTGACGTTCGCTTCCTCCTGGTGCCACTTGCATCTTATTTGCAAGCCCAGCACATACTCCCGGGACTATCGCTGCCAGAACATTTGCCTGACTGACGAGACAAGCCGCCATCGCTTTAAGCAGATCACACCCGCCTGGTCCGGGGTGCTGAGGGTGCGATGAGCGGCCCGTCTGTCAGCAGGTGCCCGGGAGTCAGCGTGTCTCCGTCGCTTGGGTCTGGGCTTGAGTACCGCCTCGATCACGACCAGCACGGTCTCCAGTTCCTCTGCGGTGAGGAGAGCGCTTCCGACTGCCCGTAGGAGTAGGCTCTTCGCAGACTTTACACCTGTCACTTTTGCCTTCCACTATTTTAATACGTTTAATTTGCGAGTCCACCCGGGGGCGCCATGAAATTTAAGGATAGTTTTTCAAAATTTAAAAAGACCGAATCTTGGGTGGCTGCAAATAATTGTATTTTAACGAAGTTCGTTTTCAATAGATTTTTTCGACTCACTCCAATGTATTCAAACAATTTCTTATGCGATTAAATTGTATCAAGGGAGATATGGTATGGTATACCCATTGGGGTATTTTAATTGTGGCATAGAACCCCAAAAGGTTCATGACCGTAAATTTATCTACAGAAAGGTAAACGAAAAGGCCGTAAAATGCGGGTACGTCTAGAGATAACATCTAAATACATCTCAGCTTGACAGTCAACAATTCTAAGAATGTGCATGTGGCAAAATATTGTACCATTTCATATTCTGCGACGGAGATATTTAACTGCATCATAAATCTTGCAATTGGCTCGTAACCAGGTTCGAGCAGTTTTAGAATCACGGACAGCATCGCGATAAACCATTAGTTTTAATTATTCGATCTAGACCCATTTTATGAAGAGAATTAATGTAAGTAATAGGCTATTCACACTGTCGACCATCCACCATCCATTTCGGGGATGGTCCTTAAGGTTTTTCCGTTCCGAAAATTTCCCACTTAGTCCACCATCCATTTTGATGTTTCTAAGCAGCACGTTTCTATGCGATAGTTATGATGATGATACATACATATGTATTGTATAAAATAATAATATAAAAATACAATTTGTTTTTTGCTATTACTTTTGGAACAACTTATACAACAGTCAACAGTTGGAAAAAAATCTGATAATTAAAAAAAAAAAAAATTAAAACGTGGGGGAACGTTGTGAGTTGCTGCGTACCGCAACTCTACATTTATACCCGATACTTAGTCAGTATGGCTCTCCTCCGGCAGACGCCGCTAATATTAATCGACACGACAAAGAGCGCGTGCGAGAGTGACAGAAAATCAGTCTGAGCGTGACGTCGGGCGCTGCGTAGCCACTGCAAATTGATTTGTTCCCTTTGGCTATAAAAATGATCTGATCTGATCCAGATTCAGCAACCTGATAGATATGATCATTATCTATGATTCTGCGTTTTTAGTTTTCTCGTTTCATCAAAATTGTAGATGCCACAGATTTTCGTCCTTTGGGTGGTGGCGGAAGGGGGTGAGGCGAAATTTTGAGATATACGTTTGATAGCGAGATCTAACAGGAGTGCGGATACCAAATTTGGTTACTCTAGCGTTTATAGTCTCTGAGATTTGTGAATATCCCTAGATTTTCGTCCTTTGCGGGGGCGGAAGGGAGTGTGGCGAAATTTTGAAACAAATTCGTCTCGGTCCGATATCTTAAGAGTGTGGATACCAAATTTGGTTGCTCTAGCTTTTATAGTCTCTGAGATCTAGGCGCTAATATTTTACTCTAAGCAAATCCGCTTATGCTACGTGTGTGTTAGAGAGAGACAGGGCGAGAAAAAATGAAATTGTTTTCTTGATGCTGGCTAAAATAATAATACGATCCAAATCAGATTCTGCAGTCTAAAAGATATGGTCATTCTCTACGATTCTGCGTTTTTGGTTTTATCATATCTTTAAAATTGTGGATGCCACAGATTTTCGTCCTTTGTGGGGGCGGAAGTGGGCGGGGCGAATCTTTCAAATCTGGATCCAAAACATCGTTGCTCTAGCTCTTATAGTCTTTGAGCACTAGGCGCTAATAGGGACGGACAGACGGACAGACGGACGGACGGACGGACAGACAGACATGACTCAATCGACTCGGCTATTGATGCTGATCAAGAACATATATACTTTATGGGGTCGGAAACGATTCCTTCTGGACGTTACACACATCCATTTTCACCACAAATCTAATATACCCCAATACTCATTTTGAGTATCGGGTATAAAAATGCGTGTTGCCAAGGTCGAAGAATTTGGAGGGGGATATTATTTGGCTCAATTATCTGTTCAGGTTTCTAGTGTAGAGGTACTCTTAGATCATCCTGTTGGGCAGGTCGACTGGGTCTATTCTGGCCAGTCTACGCCGGTATCTTGTTTTCGCAAGACGCCTCGTTAGTATATTAGGGTGGCTTCTGAGCTTACAAGTATGGTTCTTCGCTTGATTTTTGATAGCATCACCAACAAGTGGTACGTCGTGGTCCTTGGTGATGTCCCGGTTACGGATATACCACTCAGCTCCGGAGATCCTACGCAGAAATTTACTCTGGAATGTCATGATCCTCGCAAGGTTAGTCTTGGAGGCAATCCCATACACCTGAACGACGTACTTCCAGGCAGAGGACAGTATGGCTTTGTAGCTCATGACTTTGTTTTTTAAACTGAGGTTGTTGCTTTGTTTACCCACCTTACCAACTTGCTCCTCACGCTACGGATGTGACTGTCGAAAGTTAAACGTGCATCCACGGTGCCATGCTGTTCTTCTGCCTTGATGGTCTTGGTCAAAGAAGCTGCACCCTCCTTGACTACACGGAAGGTCCTCTCCGTCAGAAAGTTTTTGAGAACTTCACACAGCTGAGCACGGTTGAGTATCATTTTGATCTTGGCGAGTAGTCTCTCGTGCCACACTCGTTCGAAAGCCTGCGAAATATCCAGGTAAGCAGCTGGAAGCCATCTAGTATGTGTTCCACTACCCTGTGCAGTTGTTCGGGTGTGCTGTGCTGAAGCCTGAGCCCAAATTAATAGTTTGGCATGGCTGTTTTAACCAGCGGCGACTCCAGTACCCTTCGTAGGATGCAGCGCTTAAACATTTTGCCAAAAGTTGACAAGAGACTAATTGGTCTATGTTTATTGAGGTCTTCCGGTGGCTTTCCTGGTTTTGGCAACATGATTATGTGGGCACATCTCCAGGCTTTGGAAGAGTATACTAATCTTAGCGACGCGTTAAAGATTAGCAATAGATACAGAATCGCTCTGTTTGGTAGCGTCTTTGCCACAACATTGTCAATCCTATCGTCGCCAGGGGCCTTCTTGGACTTGAGTTTCTTTATGTCCTCCAAGATTTCTTGAAAAGTGATTGGCGCCACAGGGAGCTCCATCTGGTGGGTCTCATTCAGCCTCTCAGTGACCATCATTGCTCTTCAACTAGATGTCGTCCAGAATGGTGTGAATCTTTCTTCCAGGTTCGTCGCAAAAGCCTCCACTCTGTCCATTGCTGTTCTTGCCCATGGCCGAATATAAACGTTGCCGAATCGGGTTGAAACATTATATTTTATTGTTTTATAACCAAAGAAACATTTTTAGACCCTGAGACCTTTGAAAATTAAACATTTATAAATAAACGCAACCTTAATATGCGATAAGTTGGTGTACATATGCTAATAAATTGTGAATATTATTCAAACTCTCGACTTTCATTAAATTCAAAACTTGCAACAGTTTAATATTAGTTATTAATAAATAAAATAAATATTAATAGCTTAACAAAGTTCAAAAGCTCATTCTCATTGAATTTGAAAGACCCTAATTGCTATAGCTACTATTTTCAGGACTTCCGTTAAGAAATCAGAGCTGCAGGGGTGATGTGTGTGAGGGGCCATTTCCTATTACCTTTAAGTTGCAAACAACCCATTCTTGGTTTTATCAATATGATAATGCACCTAATTATACAACCGAAACGTTTAGCTATTAAGCTGGCCACGATACTCACCGGTTTTGAATATTATTTATCAATAGTATTGATCAGACCACCAATATTCAAGTTTACCCGAATTAATTTAAACCATGGAGCCATTTTGGAGCTTGATATAACTTAATTATTTGACCAATTTGTATGAAACCCCTAAACCGTATGTGCCCAGTTATGGAGCAGAAAAGTGGATCAACAATCTATTGCATTTTTTAATTTAATTCAAGCATTCTTACTAGCTTAAATAGTATTTAAGTTATGTTTTTTCTTAGAATTATTGGAATTCTCAAAAATATATTTTGTTTGTTAGTGTGTCCTATGCAAGTGTCGCAAAGTTATTACCCTAAATTTTCCGTATGTTCTTGAATATTTTAGTTTAAAAAAAATTAAGTCTCTAGCGTGTTTTTTTGTGAACAGTGGGCGATAGAAGCTGACTAGGGTGTCCTATTCAACTGGCAATACATAATACTTAGCTTACAAATTATTTTAAAATAAATAGTTATCTGCAAAATATAGTTAACTATGTGTTAAAATTTGTTAGATCTTAAAATAGTTTTTCTAAACTTGGGTGGCTAATTGTATTTTAACGACGAAAAAAGACTGGTGCGTGCGTTCGTTTTCAATAGATTTTTTCGACTCTCTCCAATGTATTCAAATAATGTCTTCTTAGCCTAGCTTGCCTACGGTGGCAAAGCGGGGCGAATTCACCAAGAGCGAGCTTTTATTGCGCTCCCGCTTTGTCCTAGCCTAACTTACGATAGACTTAATAAGATGCGATACACTAATAAAAATTAGAATATAAGATCAGGCGCCAAATGGTGCTACACCGGCCCCGTTGAAGAAGTGGAAGGCTTCAAGCCAGTAGCAGAAGCGCCAACTTGTGGATTGGCCTCCTGAATGTAGCTCCGCTGCTCTTCCTTAGGTCGACCACCCTGACCCTTCCGTCTTGCCCGGCGGTTGTTCCGCTGACCCTTCCGGGGAGCCACTGTTGAGGGGCCAGGTTGTCCTCGGCGACGATTACGTGGTCGCCTTCCTTGACGTTCGCTTCCTCCTGGTGCCCCTTGCATCTTATTTGCAAGCCCAGCACATACTCCCGGGACTATCGCTGCCAGAACATTTGCCTGACTGACGAGACAAGCCGCCATCGCTTTAAGCAGATCACACCCGCCTGGTCCGGGGTGCTGAGGGTGCGATGAGCGGCCCGTCTGTCAGCAGGTGCCCGGGAGTCAGCGTGTCTCCGTCGCTTGGGTCTGGGCTTGAGTACCGCCTCGATCACGACCAGCACGGTCTCCAGTTCCTCTGCGGTGAGGAGAGCGCTTCCGACTGCCCGTAGGAGTAGGCTCTTCGCAGACTTTACACCTGTCACTTTTGCCTTCCACTATTTTAATACGTTTAATTTGCGAGTCCACCCGGGGGCGCCATGAAATTTAAGGATAGTTTTTCCAAATTTAAAAAGACCGAATCTTGGGTGGCTGCAAATAATTGTATTTTAACGAAGTTCGTTTTCAATAGATTTTTTCGACTCACTCCAATGTATTCAAACAATTTCTTATGCGATTAAATTGTATCAAGGGAGATATGGTATGGTATACCCATTGGGGTATTTTAATTGTGGCATAGAACCCCAAAAGGTTCATGACCGTAAATTTATCTACAGAAAGGTAAACGAAAAGGCCGTAAAATGCGGGTACGTCTAGAGATAACATCTAAATACATCTCAGCTTGACAGTCAACAATTCTAAGAATGTGCATGTGGCAAAATATTGTACCATTTCATATTCTGCGACGGAGATATTTAACTGCATCATAAATCTTGCAATTGGCTCGTAACCAGGTTCGAGCAGTTTTAGAATCACGGACAGCATCGCGATAAACCATTAGTTTTAATTATTCGATCTAGACCCATTTTATGAAGAGAATTAATGTAAGTAATAGGCTATTCACACTGTCGACCATCCACCATCCATTTCGGGGATGGTCCTTAAGGTTTTTCCGTTCCGAAAATTTCCCACTTAGTCCACCATCCATTTTGATGTTTCTAAGCCGCACGTTTCTATGCGATAGTTATGATGATGATACATACATATGTATTGTATAAAATAATAATATAAAAATACAATTTGTTTTTTGCTATTACTTTTGGAACAACTTATACAACAGTCAACAGTTGGAAAAAAATCTGATAATTAAAAAAAAAAAAAATTAAAACGTGGGGGAACGTTGTGAGTTGCTGCGTACCGCAACTCTACATTTATACCCGATACTTAGTCAGTATGGCTCTCCTCCGGCAGACGCCGCTAATATTAATCGACACGACAAAGAGCGCGTGCGAGAGTGACAGAAAATCAGTCTGAGCGTGACGTCGGGCGCTGCGTAGCCACTGCAAATTGATTTGTTCCCTTTGGCTATAAAAATGATCTGATCTGATCCAGATTCAGCAACCTGATAGATATGATCATTATCTATGATTCTGCGTTTTTAGTTTTCTCGTTTCATCAAAATTGTAGATGCCACAGATTTTCGTCCTTTGGGTGGTGGCGGAAGGGGGTGAGGCGAAATTTTGAGATATACGTTTGATAGCGAGATCTAACAGGAGTGCGGATACCAAATTTGGTTACTCTAGCGTTTATAGTCTCTGAGATTTGTGAATATCCCTAGATTTTCGTCCTTTGCGGGGGCGGAAGGGAGTGTGGCGAAATTTTGAAACAAATTCGTCTCGGTCCGATATCTTAAGAGTGTGGATACCAAATTTGGTTGCTCTAGCTTTTATAGTCTCTGAGATCTAGGCGCTAATGTTTTACTCTAAGCAAAGCCGCTTATGCTTTTTGAAATCTGGATCCAAAACATCGTTGCTCTAGCTCTTATAGTCTTTGAGCACTAGGCGCTAATAGGGACGGACAGACGGACAGACGGACGGACGGACGGACGGACAGACAGACATGACTCAATCGACTCGGCTATTGATGCTGATCAAGAACATATATACTTTATGGGGTCGGAAACGATTCCTTCTGGACGTTACACACATCCATTTTCACCACAAATCTAATATACCCCAATACTCATTTTGAGTATCGGGTATAAAAATGCGTGTTGCCAAGGTCGAAGAATTTGGAGGGGGATATTATTTGGCTCAATTATCTGTTCAGGTTTCTAGTGTAGAGGTACTCTTAGATCATCCTGTTGGGCAGGTCGACTGGGTCTATTCTGGCCAGTCTACGCCGGTATCTTGTTTTCGCAAGACGCCTCGCTAGTATATTAGGGTGGCTTCTGAGCTTACAAGTATGGTTCTTCGCTTGATTTTTGATAGCATCACCAACAAGTGGTACGTCGCGGTCCTTGGTGATGTCCCGGTTACGGATATACCACTCAGCTCCGGAGATCCTACGCAGAAATTTACTCTGGAATGTCATGATCCTCGCAAGGTTAGTCTTGGAGGCAATCCCATACACCTGAACGACGTACTTCCAGGCAGAGGACAGTATGGCTTTGTAGCTCATGACTTTGTTTTTTAAACTGAGGTTGTTGCTTTGTTTACCCACCTTACCAACTTGCTCTTCACGCTACGGATGTGACTGTCGAAAGTTAAACGTGCATCCACGGTGCCATGCTGTTCTTCTGCCTTGATGGTCTTGGTCAAAGAAGCTGCACCCTCCTTGACTACACGGAAGGTCCTCTCCGTCAGAAAGTTTTTGAGAACTTCACACAGCTGAGCACGGTTGAGTATCATTTTGATCTTGGCGAGTAGTCTCTCGTGCCACACTCGTTCGAAAGCCTGCGAAATGGCTTTCCTGGTTTTGGCAACATGATTATGTGGGCACATCTCCAGGCTTTGGAAGAGTATACTAATCTTAGTGACGCGTTAAAGATTAGCAATAGATACAGAATCGCTCTGTTTGGTAGCGCCTTTGCCACAACATTGTCAATCCTATCGTCGCCAGGGACCTTCTTGGACTTGAGTTTCTTTATGTCCTCCAAGATTTCTTGAAAAGTGATTGGCGCCACAGGAAGCTCCATCTGGTGGGTCTCATTTAGCCTCTCAGTGACCATCATTGCTCTTCAACTAGATGTCGTCCAGAATGGTGTGAATCTTTCTTCCAGGTTCTTCCAATTTCTGGTCTCTCCATTTTGTATTGCGTATACAACAAACGCAATACAAAATAGAGAGACCAGAAATTGGTGGTAATAAGTAAACAAATGTACATATGTACGTATGTATTTGCTTTCTCTTTATTTTTCTCCTTGATTTGAAATGCTGATTTTCAGGCCTTAAATACACGCAAGTCGAAATGAACTGCATAAAAGGAAAATATCGCTAAACACATTTGGCATTATAGCACTGCGTTAATGTCGACCGGTGCAGATCCAACTACAGCTCTAGTCTTATTTCTGCAACCAAGGCGCCACGCCAAGGTGGATTAAACTGGAAAATCTGAAAGAGATTGTTCGAAAAATGCTGGAAGTCCAGAAGGAGCAGCAGTAATTACAGGATGACCACCATTAATCAAAGCGAGAGATACTCCAATTGCGAGCAGCCAAGGCCAAACCAACTTGCAACAGAGCTTCTGCAATTGTTAAGGGAGTCCTAAGAGTAACGTTTATTGTACATATATGGATTGTTTTATTATAGTGAATAACATAGCCAATTTACTAATTTAAAATTATGAAAATTTCACAATTCAGACCAAAACTTTGTAATTTTAGGCTCATCAGCTCAGACTCACCCCCAGGATGGGTTCAGTGTGCCGAACCTATTAGTTGCAAATCACACGACCAATAAAAAGATAAATTGAAAATAACGGTCAAATAGTGGCATGGTAGGGACACAGTGTGGAGCAATTTAAGGTTTGAAACGCGTACGTCGATTGGAAGAAGGAGTCGAAAAAACTGGCAACACAAAGAGCGAATATTCAGTTTTATCCTGATAATGAAGAAAAAAAGAAAAGCGTTTGACGAACAAACAAAAATATTTTGGGTCATTTTGAATATTTGGTGCCATTGAATTGGTATTGCTGCTGCATCGGGCAGACTCAACCAAAATAGATATTCGTATATAGGTTAGGTTAGGTAATATCGGTAGCTGTGGAGAGGGGATGAACCTCCCCCAGCTCACTTGGACCAGTTAGAGGTCCGTTGTGTTTCCACATTGGAGTGTGCTCCATCTCACTGCCTAAAACGCGGAGAGCAAGATTTTGCATATTAAGGACAGTCCCATCCGGTGGTTTGGATGAATTTCGATAGGATCCCTGGGTTGGTTTCGGAAAGGTCCGAAATGTCCGTAAGAAAAGGCGCCCCGAGAAGCTTCCCTACAGAGCTTTGGGGTATCGAAATCTTGCACTTCCTAGTGAAGAGCACTAGTTCCGTTTTAGTCGGTTAACCTAGGCCGCATTTGTCTACCAGTTTTGAAATCTTAATGAGAGTACGTGCACACACATAGCGTTTGTGAAGGTCTACCAGAAATTCTAAGGAAACAACATCCGCATACGCTACCACGCGTTGTTCTGCCCTGGTACCGCTCCCCTCTCTGTGGGGGTAGCCCCACAGCAGCTCGTTCACTGCTATGCTCCTAGGAGGGGTTAGAAGACTCCGCCCTACGGTGTGCTTTAAAACCTGGTCAACGTTGACGTCCAGTGCCCAGTGATACCTCAACTGTCCTGCATGGTAGCATCTGATCGATGAGGCTAACCGTCCGGAAATCAAAAATTCCGTTCCATTGTCTTCAAAAGAAAAAACGAGAGACTTATGGTTGTGAAGTCCTTGGGTAAGTGTGCGAGGGCTTGCCTGCCTTGGGAATGAATACGACTTTGGTCTGAAGCCAAGTGTCAGGGATATTCCCGTGGGAGAAGACTTTCTCGTAGATCCTGTTTGAGATGCCAAGCTTTTTTGGCACCTATGTGTTTCAAAAATGAAAAGAGAATTTGGTTTAATCTTTATTTAATCGTATTTAATTTTGGTGGCTTAGCGGAAACCGATTTTTTGCTATGGCCAGATAGAATTTAGGCGAGATCGATATGCAACCAATGCGCAGAGGGGTTAGCATAGAACTAAAAGAGACGACGGCGTCAGATCAAAGTGATTGCCGAAGTGGCGGCGGCGGAGAGCCCCTTTATCGGGAGAGCGCAGCAGCTCTGCAGAAAGTCAAATTTTTACAACAAAGGCGGCTCTCTCTGCTCATACAACAATAATGCTTAAAGTTACGGTTATTCTTCGGCGGCTGGCCCGAACATACTCCCCCCTTTGGGAGCTAGTCTCTCAACAGATTCCTTAAGGGGCAGCAAACATAGTCGAGTGACGGCCCTCCTGATGTTTCCTAAGGATGTCTTCAGGTCAGCGACGCGACACACTTCGTCCTTGCCGATAACGACATCGACCACTCTAGACAGTGGCCAACGCATTGGAGGAAGATTTTCGTCATTCACCAGAACGAGATCGTTCTTGCAAATGTTTTGCGCGGAGGTACGCCACTTCGCGCGCTCTTGCAAAAGAGTGAGATACTGTTCGCGCCAACGGCTCCAAAGTATTTGTTGTAGTTGGGTGACCCGCTTCCAGCCATCCAGACGATTGTAGTTCAGCTTCGTTAGGTCAGGCTCGAGGATTTGCTCATGGGGGCTTGACCATTGCGCCGAATCTCCTTTATGTCCATCCAAAATTTTGCCAGCTGAATGTGTCGAATCAGAAGATGCGTTCCTTGCCGAATATCAGAAACGGTGAGTCCTGGATGCCTAAGACGATGTATAAATTTATGCATGTAGGCGAATGTGCGCTGCATGCGAAAGAATGAATCTGCATGAAGTCACTCTGTCGAACTGTCAACGCAGTTTCCGCTTTCTTTCCGTGCGGTTCTTAAACATGACTGGTTTAACGAATAGGACCGTTGTTATTGATGGTCGCGGCCATTTGCTTGGCCGTCTGGATGAGCCTCTCTGGCCATTTCTACAGAAACAAAATCAAGTTCTTGGCCTACTTGCGCAAGCGTTGCAACGTCAACCCAGCTCGTGATCCCTTCCACTTCCGTGCCCCGTCCAGGATCTTCTACAAGGCGGTCAGAGGTATTATCCCACACAAGACTAAGCGTGGCCAGGCTGCACTCGCTCGTCTGCGTGTGTTCGATGGCATCCCATCGCCCTACGCCAAGCGTCGCCGCGTCGTTGTCCCCATCGCTATGCGTGTGGTGACACTGCGCTCCGACCGCAAGTACTGCCAGGTCGGCCGTCTGTCGCACGAGGTTGGCTGGCACTACCTGGATGTGATCAAGAGCCTGGAGCGTAACCGCAAAGCCAAGTTGCGTGTCAAACTCAAGCACAACCGCGAGCTGAAGAAGCTGACTGTTCAGGCTCGTGAAAACATTGCCAAGGAGCTTGGCCCTTTAACAAAATCATCAAACCCTATGGCCACGAGGTTTAAGGACAACAAAAACACCGGCAGATGCGTAGCAGTTTTTTAAAGGGAATAAAACACCATCCGGACGTGAGATCGGCATGTGGAGACGTGATTAGCAATACTCTCTTGCGAAGCTCCAAAATTTGCTATGTCGTTAGCAGGAGATACAGGCCACTTATCCTTGGAGCCTAGCAAAAAGGATGGGCCGTGAAACCATAGCTCTGACTGGATAAGATGGCTGGGAAGCGATCCTCTCGAGAGAATATCAGCAGGATTTAAAGATGTGGGAACATAGCGCCATTCCATGGCTGCCGTCAACTCCTGAATTGATGCCACTCGATTTGCCACGAAAACTTGAAATTTAGCTGGCTCGTCCCTAATCCAAGATAATGCTGTTGACGAATTCGACCAGCAATAGAACCGACCTGTAAAGATTCCCATGTCCTTTACATTCCGCATGATTTTCGCAAGCACCACTTAATTCCAGCTTAGGAATCGATATAGTCTTTAGCGGCGCCACTCGCGACTTTGAGCACAAAACTTGGCTCGAAGACTGGGCTTCCCTGGACACGACATACACGCAAGCGCCATATGCTTCTAAGCTGGCATCACAGAATCCGTGAACTTCTGTAGCCACACTAGAACGAAGAACCAAGCGAGGAAATGAGATCCGAGAAATGGTTGCCAAACTATTTCTCAAGTCCATCCAAGTTGAATGCAACGCTGAGGGTAGGCTTTCATCTCAATCCAAATTTTCACTCCAAAGCTGCTGAAGAAAGATTTTGCACTTGACAATGACTGGATTTATCAATCCAAGAGGGTCGTAGAACCCCGGAATCGTAGATAAAACCGACCGCTTTGATGGCTTTGAGTTTGTGTCCAGTGCGGACAAAGCAAAAAGCACCTGATCCGAAGCAGGGTCCCACGCTAAGCCGAGAGTTTTGGCTATGTCGCTTCCATCATTAAACTTAAGGAACTTCTCTATGTCATCTTCAGGGGTACCCTCAAGTACTTCCTGGTGACTGGAGCACCATTTCCTAAGTTTAAAATTACCACGGGACAGTAAAGCTGATGTTTAGTGCATCTTGTCCATGACCTGTGTGACCGAATTACCGCCCGAAAAAAGGTCATCCCCGTAAAACTCCTGACGCAGAGCAGCTTAGCCAAGAGGGTAGGACTCACCCTCGTCGATGGCCAGCTGGTGCATTGCGTGCACCGCTAAAAATAATGCAGCCCTCGTCCCGTATGTGACGGTGTCTAATGTGTAGGCTTGAACATCGGACTCGAGGGGATCTCGCCATAGGATGCACTGATACAAATTGTCGGGTGGAGACACTCGTACGCAGCGGTACATTTTACAAATGTCCCCAGTGAGAGCGACTGGATATATTCGAAAGCGAATAAATATGTTAAACAATGCAGGCTGAATAACAGGGCCTGTCATCATCACATCATTTAGAGAATATCCAGTTGATGAAGCTGCGGATCCATCGAAAACGACACGGAGTTTTGTCGTCGTACTGTCCTCCTTTAGGACACAGTGATGAGGCAAGAAATATTTGCAGAGGCTACGGGAATCAGGGTTGACTTGGTGCATATAATGTAAATCAATGTACTCCCTCATAAAGGCGGAATACCGCTCCTTGAGTGTGGAATTACGCTCCAGTTTTCACTCCAGACTGATGAACCGTCGATAAGCCTGAGCATAAGATTCTCCTAAACGCAGACGAACTGCATACTCCCCGGATGGCAACCGTGAAAGGTGGCTTACGAAATGTGCTTCACAATCGTCTTCTTCTTTGGTATTCAACCCAGCCTCCACACAATTCTCGACTTCCCAAAACATACGAAGAGTTTTATCCAACCTTGCTTCCATCTCAGCTATCTGGTCAATTGTGCGTGGCCAAAACCGCCGAGCACCAATGAGGAGATAAACACGTTAAGGATTGAAAAATGCAGGATCAGCGAGCTGAATGTTAGATGGAATACTCCAATCGGATACATTTACTGTCATAATCGGTAATCGTGGGGGCGATGAGAGCAGTAAGCGTAGTTGTGTAAGCAGAGGTGCGAGAATGCATACAAATGCTTATGGTGGATCCCTCAGTAAAGTGCAGACGATTGAATTCTCCTGCTGCTGGGCGAACCTGGATGTGACGAGATGCAGCTGCGATCCTGAATCTAAGATGGCACGACAAGGAACTAAAACGCCTGACCGATTCTTCACGAGAACCACGGCTGTAGCTAAAAGCACGACATCAGAGTGAAGACCTTGGGCAGCAAGAGAGATAGATGAAGGTAAAGGCGAGCTGCTAGCAGAATTTCTGGTTGAACGGCCAGATCGGGAGGAGTAATACCTGGGCAGCTTTGTGTTGTGGGCTGTATACTATCGAAGTGCAACAAACTATGATGCCTACCGCCGCATACTCGACATTTTCCACTATTGCATGCGCGGGTCCGGTGCGCCGGTTTAAGGCAATTGAAGCATAGGGAAAGCTTCTTCACTTCTTTGTGGCGCATCAACGGTGAGAGATTTCCGAATATCTGGCACGAGTATATTCCATGGCCCGCTGAGTGGCAAAAGACGCATACAGACGGGTCGGCGGAAGAGTTGGAAGCTACAAACGTTTTCTTAACCTGCGTATAGGAATGGTTTTTTCCCACCTGATCGCTACTAGCGTGTGTCGCTGTAGCATATTCCAATCGCTCCATTTTCTGGCAGCGTTGCTGCAAGAATTCGAAGAATTCCTCTGCGGTAGGTATAGCATCCGACGATGTGTGCTCCTCCCACTTGGTTTGCGTCTTCGAATCCAACTTCTGCAGCAGCATGTTGATGACCATGAATCCTAAAATCTCCTCAGCAGTTCCCAATGTCTGCAACGCTCGCATGTGTAAATTGACTGCATCTGAAAGCTCCCGAAGCCTTTTAGCAAAAGGCGAGTTTACCCTCTTTAGCCCAAGAATCTTCTTGATGTGTGCCTGGAAAACAAGTGTTTTGTTATTAAAGCGTTTATTAAGTATATCCAGAGCCGCACGATAATTGGCACTGGAGAGATCCAACGATCGAACCGAATCCAAAGCCGCATCAGCGAGGCAAGGGCGAAGGTGCTGGAATTTCTCGATGTCACTGAGATCCGCATCCGCTTCAATCACCGATTTGAACATTGCCATAAAATCTGAGAACTCGACGTATCCACCAGAAAACTTAGGCACCTTCAGCCCTTCAGCTCAGGAAGTCGCTGCTTGTGAGCCATGATTGTACTATGTCCTGAATGGCTTGGCAGAGTCGTAGAATGGGCAGCGGCGTGTGACTGGCTTACTTCAATAGCAGACAGCAACTCAGCTTTCAACGATATGAAAAGAGTATCGAAGTTTTGCGGAGCTCACTCCCAATCTCGTTTTGATCGAGAGCCTCCAATTCATTATGGGCCTTATTGAATTCCTCTCGAATTTCTACCAACATATCAAGGCGCACCTCGACGTCCGCGGCGCTCAACTTATCGATTTTATTCCCCGCGAAGGATTCGCCAAGCCTGTGCAATGAATCATATAATGACTGACTTTTACGCTTATACAGACTCAGTCTGGAATCAGCCACCACAATATTTCCGCCCGCGCCTGTATTCGGATCGTTGTCCATGTTAACCGTTGTGCAATTCGACACAACAACGGAAAATGAAATACCGCTTAAGCGACGATGTATAGACGCGAGAGCGAGAATGCAAGACACGAAAAGTCAAGAACCGCGGCTGCAGCTGCGCAGAGAATGAGAGATTCGACGCTTAAAGTACCGGAATTTGTATATAAATATTCCAGCCGCACTCTAACTGAATTTGTACTAAAACTGTTTTTCAATGTGCACCCAAATGTATTTGTTGGTAGTTAAACTACCCAACAACAAAATATTGTATAAGTAATAAGTGTTTTTAACGGAACGCGATTAAGCAATGTTTTTATATCACGTCAGGGGGTCACCAATTTTTCAGATGCCAAGCTTTTTTGGCACCTATGTGTTTCAAAAATGAAAAGAGAATTTGGTTTAATCTTCATAGTTCGTATTTTGGTGGCTTAGTGGAAACCGATTGTTTGCTATGGCCAGATAGAATTTAGGCGAGATCGATATGCAACCAATGCGCAGAGGGGTTAGCATAGAACTAAAATAGACGACGGCGTCAGATCAAAGTGATTGCCGAAGTGGAGGCGGCAGATCAAGGTAATTGCCGAAATGGCGGCGGCAGAGATCCCCTTTATCGGGAGAGCGCAGCAGCTCTGCAGAAAGTCAACATTTTACAACATAGGCGGCTCACTCTTCTCATACAACGATATTGCTTAAGGTTAGGGTTATTCTTCGGCGGCTGGCCCGAACAGATCCTGTTGAGTTTTTTTGGCCTCTTGGCTTTTTGTCGTCAGTTGAATGTTGGACAGGGATGTTATCATCTGTTCCCGCAGACTTGTAGGGCTTAAAGCTTTTGATTACCTAGGAAATGTTTTCCTGACTTAATTGGTACAGGATAGCACTTGAGGCAACAGAAGTGGACGCGATGTAGTTAGGTCTGTTTTCATAGCATCCGGGAAGTGGGTGTGGAAGAGAAAATTTAGTTACTCATTGCTGGACGTTCTCCAAGACTGGTTGGCCTTCTTCAAGTAGACAAGGTTGCGTGTTGTCTTCGAGGGAACTCTGAACAAGCGCGAAGCTTCTGAGTTACTCTCGATTTCGCCGCTGAACTTACATCACAAGGCAGGTTTGGCTTTCCTAAGTTGACTCAACATTCACAGTCTTTGCTTTGTTAAAGAGTTTCCGGGAGGCTTTCCGGAGTTCATCCAGTTTTGGATTCCACCATTCAGGATTCTTCCGGCCTCTGGTCTCACTAGACGGGCAGGATTTATCGAGCGCATCACTGCAGGCGTCGGTACATATTTTAACAACACGGGTTCGGGCCTCCCGTGGAACTCCTTTGGGGGAGACTCAAGGAGAATACGGCGCACGTCATCTGAATACCGAGTCCAGTTAGTCCGCCTGAGTTTCCGGAATTGCAACAAAGATCTTTCAGTTGCCGGGTGACCAGGAACTCAAGAAGCTTCGGAATTGCGGAAAGTTTTGCGATACCACGATAGTTTTCAATTTTTTATCTTCAACCTTTTTTGTGAAGCGGAATGATGTAGGACTCATTCCAAATTACTGGGAGACAAGACTGTTCCAAGGAGAGGTTGAAGATGGTTGAATGGTCAAGGGTTTCCAAACGGACTTTGCACAGTGTTTTAAATTGCAACTTGGCACCTTATCTGGACCCGCAAAAAACGATATGTCAATAGATGAAAAACCTTTCAGAACAACGTTTCTCTCGAGAATAGGCAGAAAAATGCTTTTAGCGTGAGGAAGCTGGTACAGATACGGATGCGTTGTAAATATGAGACGAGTACGTTGCTTGGAAAAAGGTAGCGTATAAATTTGCAGAGAGTGCGCAGAGGAGTAAAGAGCTAAGGCCGACGTGGAGCCCGACTTCTGGCACGTTTAATAGAGCCTGGATTTATTATTTTTAAAGTATGCCAAATACTTGGAGAACCAGGGAGGCTTGGACGATACAGGTACAGTGATATCTGGAACAAATGTATTAAGGGCGGAGTAAATAGAGCTATAAAACGAGTTAACAGTTGCATATATGTTCGGTAATGAATAAAGAAACGACCAATCAACAAGCCAGAGATATAGATCTAAATCGATAAAGTTTGTTTTGCGAAAACACTTTATGCGGCCATGGAGCTATGGAACTGTCAGCACAACCAGATCGGGTTATAGGGATATAGGCAGAGTTGGATGGTAAGGATCTTCAGGAAATGATATTGGGCTTGCTCTGAATACCGTAGCAAGAGAAACATCGTTAACAAACATAAGGTCACTGGAGACGATAGAAATGGCCTCCTTGATGGCTACAATCTCCGCTTGGAACACACTACAGTGGTCCGGGAGCCTAAAGCAATGACTAATTTTCAGCTCGCTGCAGTAGACTCCGCCTCCCACGCGGCCGTCTAGCTTTGAGCCATCAGTGTAGAAGTGAACCGTATTTGCGGGTCCTTGTTCGCCCATCTCCCAGTCCTCCCTAGGTGGGATTGATACCTGGAAGGGCGTCGAGAGGTGATCAGAGGCACTATTTATGTCTTTTTCACTTCCTAGCGACTGCAGAGAGGAATAGAATGGGAATGTCAAACAACTGCGAAACAGTATCAGAAAAAATCAAATATTTTTTGTCGTAAACTTCCTTCAAACTATCAAAAGCCTTCTCTTCAATCTCTGCAGAGATTTGAAACGCCTTCACTGTTCCCAATGCATCGTCAACGAGACACGACAGTAAGTGGTTGAATTTTTCCACATTTGTTAATATTGGGTCGTTATGCACCAAACTCTCGAAAAGGCTTATAAAGTTTTGAAATTCTGCAAGTTTTCCACTAAACTTGGGGAGATTCATTTTAGGCATATGTGATAAATGGTGCTGGCTACTCCTATCCCTCCTCTGTATTCGCTGAGTTTCGGGTTCTGTAAGTGCAGACATGTACAGAGCCTTTGTGGTAACACACATATCCTCGACCGATGCTCGTAGATCGTTGTTGGGATTTAAACAATCCACGTCTCCCTGTATATCCATCAACTTTTCACAATAATTTTCGATCAGCCCGAGTCTGCATTTAATTTGAGGAGAGTCGAACGAAATAGTTTTTTCCTCAAAGTCCGTTCGCACACGCCTTAGATCGCCCATCACCCTATCGTGGCTTTGCATTGCTGTTGCTAATTTTTGCAGGTCTTTGGACCCCCTCCTTCTTTCGAACCTCCTTCCCTGGTAACAATGCACTTTTCTTCAATTCATCAATATTCCGCATGTAATAAATATTTTATGCTGCTGGCTGTTCACATTGGGTTATTTTATTGCTTTGTATGTTATTTAATTGCTATTCCAATTCAACGAGGTGCAAAAAATTGGGACCAGTGGCCAAGTAGAGAAATACAGCGCACAAAATGGTGGCTTGGTTCTAGCACTCAGTTTTTTCGCACTAAATACCTGTGAATTCGGCATAGATTAGCCGAACACTTTCCTTTTCTTTTTTGTTGATTAAAGATGAATCCAATTTGTCGCACAAACCCAGCCAGCTAGAGCTCTATTCGCAACAGAACAAAAAAAACCAATGACTTGTGCCGAGACAACGAAGATACACTGTAGGTCACTGGTTTGTCGTGCGAATTTCCACGAAATGCTGGATGCCGATGTCCCTGCTCGGGCGCCAATGAAAATTTGGAAGATTTTTTCCAATTTTAACGTTATGATGACTCCGGTCCAGCGGGCTCGAGTTGCGATTTTGTACTTTAAATTATCAGGTAATTTATGAACAAATAAAGCAAGTGCTCGACTTCAAAGCATTTATTGGACTGGTCGCAGCCAGAGATCGCAACTCGACTCCACCGCCGAGCCGATCTTGCATGCGCAGAGAGCAGTACAAGAGCGCGGCGTGTGAGAGCAAAAGCTCTGCTCACAACATCGCACACGCTGAGATAGGATAATTAAGATCGTCTGCTGCAACAGGCGGAGTAAATAGAGCTATAAAACGCGTTAACAGTTGCATATATGTTCGGTAATGAATAAAGAAACGACCAATCAGCAAGAGAAGCATCGCTAACACTCATGAGGTCAAGAAGTCTGTACCTAATGTTTTTAACAGCATTCATTTGGACAAGGGAAATATCCGTTAGCCCATTGATAAAGTCATTGTGGCTATTGGGAAACAACAGGTTAGCGTCATCGCAAGGCAGCCAAGAAAGAAATGGGATGTTAAAGTCCCCCATGACAATAACTTGATCATTGCAACCTAATGCAGATACGACAGTATTAATTGCTGAGAGGTGGTTTAAGGAAACATAAGCATCAGACCTGGGTGGAATGTAGGAGCAGGTTCAATTCCATGGATGTTATTGAATGGGAATAGCTCAGATGAAAAATCAGATTTGACTGCAATCAGAACCCCACCTGCAAAAGATGGGCGGTCCATTCTATAAATAGTGTAATTGTCAATGAAAATTTCATGATAATTCATAGAACAGAGACTATACAAGCTAGAGCAACCAAATTTTTTCTCCACACTCCTGTGATATCGGACCTTGACGAGTTTCGTTTCGATTCAAAATTTCGCCACACCCCCTTCCACAAATCTCAGAGACTATTACACCCGACTGTAGAGCGCTCACTTTTACAAAACTATTTGTAATTTTTCACTGCAAAACTCACTGTTACAAGTGTTTTCTTTTTGCTCACTGTAGAGAGCTCACTGTTATAAGTGTGGCATCTGTGGCAACCATTTTGAAGATAGGAGAAAATTAAAAACGCACTATCATAGAGAATGGCCATATCTACAAGATTGCCGAGTCCGAATCAGATCGGATTATTATTATAGCAAAAAGTAACAAATCAATTCGCTGTGGCTACGCAGCGCCCGTCGACACGTTCTGACTGATTTTCTGTCTCTCTCGCACGCGCTCTTTGTCGTTTAGCCATACTGACTATGTATCGGGTATAAATGTAGAGTTGCAGTCGCAGCAGCAACTCACAAAGTTCCTCCTCTTTCATATTACACGTATGGAAAAATATTATGACGATATGAGTTTATATAAGAGAGATGGGCCGTTTGACCTATATTGAGTTGTGGTACTACTTGGGAATCCTCTTCCCTCTTCCATATCGTAAGACGCGATGTCAGCAGCTATCCCATCCGGATGCTCTTATGAAGTTTGCTATCCTTTTGGGACATATTGTGGACGTTTTCGGAATGTCAGTTATGAAGGGTGAGCCCAAGTGTTGCAGCCTTTTTTTTTTGTTCTACCGTCTCCTCCTCTTACTCGCCTCTACAGCTACGTAAAAATCATTGTAGAGGGCACTCAGCCTGTTTGCATGGGTACCTATTAGCCATTGTCCTGTGAGGGAAGTATGACTGAGCTGCACCTTTTTCTGCTGAGCTTACAGAGCTCAGAGGTGCGCTTCTTCATGATTTTTGGCCAAGTTTTCCGAGCTATGCGACATCGTACCACTTATTGCCACCTATTGTAGACTGATGAGCTTGCAGGGTGCCATTGGCATACGAATATCCTCCTTATCTTGGTGAAAGGGAATATTCTTGGACCCATATAAGGCTGAAATCAAATTGCTGAGCCAACTCGATGAGAGCACATTTAGTTATTTGATCGGAGCCTGATCGAGCGCCTGATGTTTAGCTGTTTGGATTAGATTTCTCCTCCAACCTTGTTGTTTAACTTTTATCCATCTGTGAAGATATTTATGGCCCCATAAGGGTGTCGTGGCCCATAGCCAGTCTTCCCTGAAAGGGATGATTTTATCGAATGAGTTGTCTGTGCAGTAGTCCGATTTTGTAGGGACAATATTTTTGTCATTTATAATGAATGAGTGATCTAAATGCTAGGATGCCCATTGGTCGGAGACACTCAGACATATTGCTGTCATTTCTGTCTGTTCGTTTCCTTCTAGGTCAAAGTTATCATGGCATAGAATGGTACCGTAAGGAACTAGGGTCCTTACAAGCTGGATAAGGCTGAAGCGGTTCGGGATGAGCCTGAAGCCGATCTGGATACCCGTGGATAGCAGGCCGCCGCGATATCGCCGTGGGCTCTTTGAGAAAGTGTCGAACAATAGGCCACGTGGCGGGGAGCGTCGGTGGTAGGGAAAGGCAGGTCTCGCAAGGGGAGCGCGATGACGGGATCGGGCCGGCAATGTCCAGCAAGTGACCAAATATGGTCATACAGTTACGCCACTGCCCTGATTCCGTTACGAAGGCAGTGGAGGTCCGCGGAAGGGACAGCTACTGACGCCGCGTGCGAGTTCCTTTAGGTCATGGCTATATAAGAAGAGTAGTGAGTCGCGTGTGAGCCTCAGAGTCGTACAGACCAGTCTTCGAGTCTTCACAACAGAGTGAGTTAAAAAGATAAGTTGTGATCTGCATCCACCGTTGGCGAGCAAAGGGAATGGCCAACCGTTCCGTGCGGACTCTGAACGGTAGATCGAAGCAAACGCTTAGACTAATTTGCCTCCGGTAAACAACACCGACTCTGCTACTTCCGGAGAGAGTCCCGAGTGTGGTGGATTCTAGTAAGTGTAAGAACACATACTATATGCTTTGTGTTTATTAAGTTGCAGATTGTTAAAGGGTATTTTCCCGAGAATCTGAGCTACGTCGTCTGCGTACTCCCTTACTTTGGTATTTTGTCCGACTAGTGTCTGGAAGGTTTTGAGAAGAAAGGTCTTTTGGAGTTGAGTGTAAAGCTTTAGGGATGGAGGCTATTTTTGCCTTAAGCCAAGCTAATGATCCGTTCTGTGAGGATGAGCGCGATCGATCTTACCGAACCTTTACTAGGGAACTGTGCCGGCTTGATGGTTGTAAAACCCTACTGTCGTTGCCTGGATTAAATTTTAACAAATTTAACTTTAGGATGAAGCTGAAAGGGGACTCAGCCCTTACATAATTGTTCGTGCTCCCCCATTGGGTGTGATGAGCTATGGCATCGGACCGACTTCTCACCGTCTCTGGCTAGCTTGCGTACGATGTAATGGCATCCGCGTTACCTTTGTCCAAGATGCCGATCAGCGTGCTTTTCTTGGCTATTTACGCAAAGAAACGTCAGGTCCAGTATTCTCCTGAGAGCACTGCCTCTATGGCTTACGATCCTCCTTCTGTGCGTTCATAATTGCCAGTACCGCCGACACCCATCCATCTTCCTTTGGCAATCGGCAGATGGGCAGGCATCCGTGCTCGGCTTTTGAAAGCGTATTATATGCCCTGTATTCGTCTTTTCGATAAAGGTATTTTTGGCTATGGCTTGAGCATTGCCGCTTTTTCAAAGGTCAGGCAGCCGCAGTGTATCTTAGCTTAGCACATCTTTGGGAGGTGCTTTGCCACACACCCCGGTTTCGGGATGGAACCGCCTTGGGCTCGTACCGGTTCCTTCCACTGCGTAGGTCTTTCTTGCTGTTGGGAAGTGGGTATGTAGTTTGTAGGGATGGCAAGTGTGTGAGCTACTTTTATGAGGCAGCATTGTCAGTATTGCTGCGCCACAATCACCCGCTGGATATTTGGGACTTCTTATTTTCGGTAACCTTCCTCAGAGACAATTGAGATTAATTTCTTTGGGGTGCCCGCTTATTTGCAGCTGACCCAGCTAACGAGGTAGCCCGTTCCCGGAGCATGTCGCTTGCTTATCTGCAACTGGTTGTTAAGCGGTATTCTGCTCCTATTTAGACCTATGCTTAAGATGAACATATCTAAGTGAAAAGCTTACTTTGTTTTAGTGCACCTTTCCTTTGTTGGCGTAGTTACGGTAGTACTATGGGAGACCAATCAAAATTTCGTCCTTTTGTTCCTTGTTGGGGACACGCCAGTTGGCTACTTGGAAGACTGTGTTCAGAACTTTGAGGGGATACAGGACTTTTTCGGCCTTTAAATTGCTCTCCACACTTGGATAGTACCTCATATATATGTATATATGAGGTTGGCTCATGTTTTCTCACTTCCACAACTTTACCTTAGGAACTATGGTACTTTACACTTATATGTGAGTTGGATATACATCTCTGGTCCTTGTGTACCGGGTGTTATAAATATGTTAATAAGCTTATGACTGGGCTTAGATATGTTGCCCATGTACCAAATAATTGTCGAGGAAATTAGTCCTCGATGAAAAAGTTCTGACCGTTTTATATTGTTTTTATGATTTATTTAATTTTATTTATTTATTTATTTAATTAAAAACGTGACACAAAATCATCCATGAGCTTTTTTATGAAATTGTGAAATTATATTTTTTGTATCCCCCAAATGATGTTAACATTTGTCGCTATAATTCAAAAAAGTAAAAAAAAGTACATGTTTAATTTTGGTTTTCATAACCGCCTCAGCCTCTTTAACAGCAATGCATTAAGTCGTCGTTTTTGGAGAACCACAGCTGATGAATTTTGTTTTGATATCACAATAAAAGCAGACAGACTGGAGATTTCATCGCAATTAATGTTGAGTTGAACCTTGTTGATGAAAACAGGCAAAGCGGCCAATATGAATAGTTATACCCGACTCGATGTCTGCTTTAGCCTGCTTTTGTTTATACTCGTACTTGGCACAAAGAACCAGCTTGCTCGGTAAGTTATTTTAATGGAATATACACTGGCGCAAAGAACCAGCTTGTTCGGTAAGTTATTTTTATGGAATATACATTGGGGTGAATCACGATTTTTAAATATGGCATTATCAACTTTTTTACCGGACGTAAGTATGCGCACTTACGATCACTAGACACGACCCGTTTCCAACCAGAAACAAAACTGATGTACACGAAATAGGGCAATAGGAATAGAGAATTGTAGGAACCCATCGTTACATTACTTTTGAAACATGTGTTCCCACATGCATTTACACATTTATGTCAAAGCCACTTGATAATCTTAATGTATCTCTATTTCATAGTTAATCCTTATATAAATCAGGAACCGTAAATAAGGATAATTTTTTAAGCCGAAAAAATTAATTATTTACAATAGTCGCACAAAACAATTTAATATACTAATAGACTGATCTAAAAATAATCTATGCATGTTCAATAAAATTGTTTTTTAGTGATAATTACACTATTCAACAAAATTAAACCTTCTTTCACTATAAACCAAACCAACTTTTTATGATAGATTAAAAAAGATTTTTAAATGTTTAATAACTTGTATTTTTTTCTAGGTGTAGTTTTTTTTTAATTTCTTAAATCTGGTATTGTTGCCTTGTTTTTCAGAGGTTATGCTTCTTTTTTCACATAACTTAGGTATCTTAAATCTGTTGAATTTTGCAATTCTGAAAAGCTGAGAAGTGCAGCTATAAATCAGGCGCAAACACTTTGTTCGGAGCAGAACCCAGCCGATTAGTTGCTTGCCAAATAGCACCTAATTCTTGGCCCTCAGCTGCTTATTTTGTTTGTTACTTATGTCTATGTCACTCATTTGTTTGTTAAAGCTTTGCGCGTGCTTGCCCTGCTAAACGCTCTCTGCCAGCTCGCTCTTCGCTATCTCCGCTTTGCGTCTGCCTACCGACGTCAGCCGAGCGAAGCTGCGCTTAGCGATCGGAGCGGCAATGTAAAGGGCAGGCAAGCCACACTTGCAATTTGGATGTCACGCATTAAAGAACATATCGTAATTTTATTTCTGCGCCGAGTTTTATTTAATTCGAAATAATTAGTCAGCCGATTGGGGATAAAAAACATTATCTCCACATAAAATTTGGTGACCCCGACCTGATCTCTGAGTTGCAGTGTCAATTAATAATCGTTCGCGATCGACATTCGTTAGCCTTAGCAAATTTTCGGCGTTTAAGCACAATTCGGTGCTAAAACATACTTACATACACCTACATACACGCAGTGCTGGCTATTAATTTCTCTGTCGCAACAATACGGTCAGTGCAGTGCGGTAGGCAGTGCAGCTGAGTTCGCAGCTAATACACACAAGCGGAGTACAAAGCGGAATCGGACAGCTCGCACAGCCGCACAGCTAAAGGCATTAGCTGTAATCCCTTTGCTTTCGGTTCCCACGTTTATACGTATACAGGGTGTCTTTTTCGGTCGTGCTGAGTGACTCTTTTAAAACCTCAACATGGCAGCACCTGAGCCTACCAATGTCGCGAACGCAGCAATGCCGAGTGATGTAGATTTCTACAAGCACAAGGCCGAGTCCATCGCGCGCCAACTAAAGGCCATGGATCGCTTTCTCACCAAGGAAGAGCTTGCCGAGTTAGATGAGGCAGAACTTCAAGCTCGCTTAGAGCAAATCGAGCGAATGAATGCGGATTTCGATGCCGCTCAAAAGAGCCTTGACAGGCTGGATTTCCTGCAATTAGCCCATGATGCCCGACTGGACTTTTCGAATGTTTATGTCAAAGTTAGGTCCAGGCTGTCGCGGGAGTTGATGGCTGCTCGCACGGTAAATGTTGCCAATTCAACGGCTCGGCATACTCTCGAGGGGAATTCGTCGTTGTTCGCCTATAATAGTATAGGCCGTTCTCGAATGCCCGAGTTGCAGCTTCCGCGATTCGGTGGGAACTACATGGATTGGCCAGAATTCCACTCGATGTTCTCGACAATGGTGCACAAAGACCATCGTATACCAATCATCGAAAAATTCCAATATCTTCGTGGATGTCTAGATGGTGCTGCGCTGGATACGATTCGTTCCTTGGAGCTTTCTGAGGAGAATTACGACAAGGCGCTGAATTTACTAATGTTGCGATTCGATAATAAACTGTTACATTTTCAGGCACACGTCAAGGCTATTTTCGGGCTGCAAGGGGTGGAGAAGGGCTCGGCTATCGGCTTGCGCGCTCTCAGCGACAAAATCAATTCTCACTTGCGTGCACTTCAGACCTTGGCGACCCCGCAGGAGATTTCCGATGGGTTGCTGATCTTCATCATAGGCACGAAATTGGACCACAAGACCAAGGAGAAATGGGAAGAGAACTTACCGACGTCAGGATTGCCTCGGTTGTCAAGCATGGCCTCATTCTTGGAAGCAAGATGTCGGATGCTGGAAAATTTGGGATCGGCTATGGTAACAATTCCTAGCCAGCAGGTGGGAGAAAGTAAACCTGTCACCCTTATCACCTCCAGTAACGACCTTCCTAACACCACATGTAACCATTACAATTCCTCCGAGCATTACATATCTAGATGTCAGGCATTCCTGAATCTCTCTGCGTTTGAACGATACAAAGAAGCAAAGAAGAGCTGCTTGTGTTTGAACTGCCTCAACAAAGGCCATGAATTGCAGGGGTGCAGGTCAGGACTTTGCAGACATTGCCAGGCAAAACATCACACGCTACTCCACATTCCATTGGGAACTGGTGCTTCATCTTCCTCTTCACCGACCGAGGAATCGATCCAGCAAGAGGCCGCGACTGTGCTTCTAGCAAGCGGATGTTCTAGCCCTCCCCCCTCGATCCTCGAGGATGTTCTCTCCTCGGATGTTCTATCCTCGGAAATGGAGCCTAACTTCGGCCGAGACGCAAAGGATTGGCCCATGCCGAATAATCTAAAACTAGCTGATCCTTATTTCTCCAAGCCCCAACGTATCGATCTGTTGATAGGTTGTGGTTTGTTCTTCGATTTAATGTGCGTCGGACAGATTCGACTATCAGACCAATTGCCAACATTGCAGGAGACAAAACTTGGTTGGATAGTGTCAGGAAGCATTGATAGCTTTTGAAAATTCCTCTTGCATCTCTAATGACGATTTTCGGCCCACAACGCTGGAGTATCAAAACTTAGAGCAGCAATGCAGGAAGCAGCTGCTCGAGTGCCAGGTGCAAGTGGAAAAACTGCGATCGGAGAATCAGGAACTGCAGCGCGAACTTTTCGATATATTAAAAAACTACATATCCACGCTACATGAAATTCATCGTAGAGGATGACTTCTAGAATGCAAAATCTGAACAAGGTCGTATAATTATTATAGCCAGAACCAAGAAAACAATTTCATTCTTTCTCGCTTTGTCTCTATCTAACACACAGGTTTCATGGTCGGCTTGGTCTGTTGCAAAATATGAGTTCCTACATCTCAGAGACTATAAAAGCTAAAGCAACCAAATTTTTCATCCACACACTCCTGTGATATCGGACCTTGACGAGTTAGTTTCAAAATTTTGCCACACCCCCTTCCGCCCCCACAAAGGACGAAAATCTGGGGCATCTACAAATCTAAGAGAATATTAAGGCTAGAGTAACCAAATTTGGTATCAACACTTCTGTTAGTACTCACTATAAAACGTATATTTTAAAATTTCGCCCCATTTCATCCCGCCCCCACCAAAAACGAAAATCTGTGGGATCCACAATACAGAAGATACGAGAAAACTAAAAACGCACAATCATAGAGAATGAGATATCTATGAGATTGCTGAATCTGGATCAGATCGGATCATTTTTATACCCAACGGAACAAATTAATTTGCAGTTAGCTTTTCAAAATTGTAAAGTTGATTCCAGCCATTTCTAAGATACCTAAGCTTCGAGGGTGGTCCGATAAGCACTAAGCCTCACCGCCCAATGGTGCCAGTATTGCAAAAAAACAAAAACTGTAAAATTTTCAGCGGGCTTGTCCACTGATTTGGCCGCGTGTGACTTTTTTATTTATTTATTTATTTTCTTTTTTTTTTCTTTTGGACGTTGACATGCAATGACTGCATCTTTCAAGAGGCGATGCAGTTACTGCACCGTCAAGTGGCCCGTGTGACACCAGCAGAAGGACGAACCAGCGAGGTATAGAGAGTCTTTGTTATATAGGGGTCGTCAAATTCCTTTGACCACCTCTTTATAAACCCAAGCACGCCCATGGCCTTATTTACCATGGTAGAAATGTGTTCGGAAAACTTTAACTTGGGGTCTAAGATAACACCCAGATCATCCACCAGGGTAATTCTCTCAAGAGAACCGCCAAATAGGGTGTAGGGAGCCAACAAAGGGCTAGAACGATTAAATGTCATAACTTAGCATTTCGAGGCATTAAGGTGTAACAAGTTTGCACAACACCATGACTGAAAGCTATTGAGATCGGATTGCAAGCGAGAATGAAATGAAATGTCCTTGTACTGGACACAGAGTTTAAAATCATCCGCATACATAAATACTCGAGAGTATGTTAATACTGAAGGCAAGTCATTAATAAAGAGTGTGAAGAGTAAGGGGCCTAGATGGCTGCCCTGTGGTACTCCCGAAGAAACCTTTACTGGTAAAGAGAGGGAGTTTTTGAAGACGACTCTTTGAGACCTAGAACAAAGATAGCTAGAAATCCATCTCAGGAGGTTGGGCGGAAACCCTAAAAGGTCAAGTTTATGTGCTAAAAGGGAATGGTTTACAGAGTCGGTGTAAATAACATCCGTCTGTAAGTTACCTTGAAAGCCTTTAATAATGAAAGATGTAAACTCTAACAAGTTCGTGGTGGTTGATCGCCGCCTTATAAATCCATGCTGAGTTGGAGATATAAGTGACTTGCAGAGATGTTGCAAGTGCGGAGTTAAAACCTTTTCAAACAATTTGGGAATAGCGGATAACTTTGCTATACCTCTATAATTTTTTGCATCAGACTTGCTACCTTTTTTATGGAGAGGAATTATAAACGATTCCTTCCAGATTGGGGGGAAGCAAGAGGAATCAATGGACAGGGTGAATAGTTTAAGCAATGGTCCACACAGAGCCTCGGCGCAGTACCTGAGTACACAACCTGGAACCCCGTCTGGACCCGGTGAAAACACCGGCTTAACTAGTCGAAGATCATGAAGTAGGGAATATTCATTTAACAAGGGACTGAAAATGCGTTCGACCTCGGTAATCCGTGTGGGTACGGTTGACCAGAGTAGCGTTCCTCAGAATAGGTGGTTTGGAAAAACTGGGCAAAAAGATCGGCAATTGCCTGATCATTATTTGCCGACGTATTACAAAATGATAGCGAGGATGGGTGTGCGGACGTCCTACGCTTACTGTTTACGAAGCAGTAAAACTGTTTAGGGTCCTGAGAAAAACGTATGCTGCAACGAGATAGGTAGTTCTTATAGCATTGAGCATTAAGAACTGAAAAGTTTGACCGAGCTATTACATAACGAGAGTGAGAAGTAGGAGAGCCCACTTCTTGAAATTTTGTATAAAGTCTTGATTTTAAGTTTTTTAGACTGGATAACTCTTTGATAAACCAAGGGGGTTTTCCAGATCTAATCGGACAAGAAAGCGGGACACAAGAATAAAAAAATGTGCCAAGAGCATTGTAAATAATGTTTGTGCCTTTTGTGACATCAGTGCACAAGTACAAAGCGGACCAATCAAAATCCCTAATTAGGTTATTAAGCTTCGCAAACTCGGCTTTACGAAAGCAGCGTACACGTTCAGGTAGTCTACTCGACCGATCCAATACAGTTGGTCCTATATCTAGCGACACCTCGAAAGTAGGGTGGTAGGCGTCTTCAGGTATAGTGAGCGGAAGGGCTCGGGTTAACAACACTATGGTCGGATCCGATACAAAGCATAGATCAAGCAATCGACCTAAGGAATTTTTCACATGATTGACTTGAGACAGGGACAGGTCAAGCAAGCCGTCAACAAAGTCATGTCGTGACATGGGCACTAGGATACTAGACTCGTTTACCGAAGACCAAACAGTTCCTGGCAAGTTGAAGTCACCAAGAACTATCATACGATCTTTATCAGATAGCGAGGAAGAAACAGCGGTTAAAGCGGACAAGTGCTGCTCATAAATTGAAATATCCGAAGAAGGTGGGATATACGAGCAAGTAATGAATATTGCGAAAGCGGGAAGAATCAGTTTTACACACAGGAATTCCAGTTCCTGTTGAACTTGGACTGTGAAGTGTTCTGACGTGAAGTAAGAGTCCACTGCACGTCGAGACGAACGGTCCTTTCTAAAAGTTGTGTACCGACCTGCCAAAACCTCTGAACTAAGAATGTCCGGCTTTGACCAGGTTTCAGTAAACACAATAACGTGGGAAGCAAATGCAACACTATCCTGGAAAAGAATGCTGAGCTTACTACGCAATCCTCTTACATTCTGATAGGTTAGGTTGAGGCGGCTGCCGGGCTCGCTCGGAACCCGTCACACTTAGGCCGGTTTCGGCCCGTTGTGATACCGCATAGGATCATTTCCTTCCTGCGTTGTGAGACTTCCTGTCAGCAATTATCCCATCCAGATGCTCTCACAAAGTTCGCTATCCTCCTGGGACATAGTTTGGACATCTCTGAGATGTCGTGTAGAAAGGCTGAGCCCAGGTGCTGTAGCCTTCTTCTGCTGAGAGCTGGGCAGGAGCAGAACAGATGTTCCACTGTCTCCTCCTCTTCCTCGTCTCTACAGCTGCGACAAAAATCGTTATGTGGGGCCCCCAGCCTGTTAGCGTGGGTGCCTATTAGCTACGCTGCACCTTTTCCTGCTTAACTTGAGGAGCTCGGAGGTGCGCTTCATGTCCATGGTCGGCCATGTTTGCCGAGTTGCGCGACATCGTGGCACTGTTTGCCACATATCGTTTTTTAGTCGCTTGTATTGCTCCCTTATAATGAGCTTACAGGTGGCCATTGGCATACAGATATCCTCCTTGTCTTGGAGAAGGGGGATTGTAGTGCCAGATCTGGCCAGCTCGTCCGCTATACAGTTGCCCTCGATGTCCCGGTGGCCTGGGACCCAAATTAGGCTAATAGCAAATTGCTGAGCCATCTCGTGCAGAGATTTGCGGCAGTCTGCCACGGTGGCCGAGTTCGAGGAAATCGCGCTTAGCGATTTGATCGCAGCCTGGCTGTCGCTATAAATGTTTAGCTTGGTTGCCGTGACGGCAGCCGCTTGTAGGCAGTCTAGAGCCTCCCTGATTGCTATGACTTCCGCTTGAAAGGCACTGCAATGATCTGGGAGTCTGAAGGAATGCCTTATGTTTAGCTGTTCAGAGTAGATTCCCCCTCCGACTCTGTCGTCCAGCTTTGATCCATCTGTGAAGATGTTTATGGCCCCATCTGGGCCTGGGAGTCCCTCGAGCCATTCGTCTCTGTGAGGGATGATTGTGTCGAAGGGAGTGTCTGTATACTCTCTTGGAACTTGGTAGTCTGTTTTTGAGGGGACGGTACTGCTATTATTTAATATGGCTGAGTGACCTATGCACTGTGTCACCCATTGATCTGAGTCTCTTAGACGTATTGCTGCTGCTTCTGCCCGTTCCTTTCCTGCGAGGTCAAGGCTCTGTAGGCATAGGATGGCATTTAGCGCATCATTTGGGGTGGTGCGAAGAGCTTCGCTGATGCTTAGGGCGGCAGTCCGCTGGACTTTGCCCAGTTGCTTGGTGATCGCCCTTTTTGATAGGGCCGGCCACCACACCGTAACTCCGTAGAGTAGTATTGGTCTAACTATAGCTTGATATATCCATTGGACTATGCTTGGGATCATACCCCATCTTAGCCCAATAGCTTTTTTGCATGTATAGAGTGCAGTCATTGCCTTCTTCACTCTGTCTTTGACATTCAGGTTCCAGCTAAGCTTCTTGTCAATTAGCAACCCTAAGTAACTGGCACTGTCGCTAAAGGAGAGCCTGCATCCTTGTAGTATTGGAGGGTTGAGGGGCGGGACCTTGTATTTATTTGTGAATAGTACGAGTTCCGTTTTTGAGGGATTTACTCCCAGACCGCGCGATTCCGTCCAATCCGACAGTTGCGCTAGCTTTGTGGACATTAAGTCGCACAGTGTTTGGGGGTATTTCCCCGAGAAGATAATCGCAACGTCGTCCGCATAGGCCACGACTTTGCAGCCCCCCCCCCCCCCTCTAGGTCACATAGAATCTTGTTGACTGCTATGTTCCACAGAAGAGGAGACAGGACACCACCTTGCGGGGTGCCTCTGTTGACATACCTTGACTGGGCGGACGATCCCATCGATAATGTCACCGTCCTGCATGTGAGGAATTGATCAATGAGCATCACCAAGTGACGGTCCACCCCCAGGTCAGTCAGGGCTTCTGTAATGGCGCCCGGTACAACGTTGTTGAAAGCTCCCTCAATATCGAGAAAGGCTATGAGTAAGTACTCTTTGTGATGCAGAGATTTCTCTACCGCTGAGATCACTTCATGAAGAGCCGTTTCCGTGGATTTTCCTTTCCGGTAGGCATGCTGTGCGCCTGACAGCAACTGAGGGTGTATAGTTGTCCTCAGTTGCAGCCCGACGAGTCTCTCAAAGGTTTTGAGGAGGAAGGACGATAGGCTGATTGGTCTAAAGTCTTTTGCAGCTGAGTGCGAGGCTTTCCCAGCTTTGGGAATGAAGACTATCTTTTCCTTAAGCCATGTTCGCGGGATTGTACCCACAGCCAGTATCTTCCTGAAGATACCTTGTAGCCAGTTGATGGCCGTATCCCCGGCCTTCTGAAGTTGGGCCGGGATTACCTGGTCTGGGCCTGGCGATTTGAACGGGTTGAAGCTGTTTATTGCCCAGCTTATGTTATGTTTTGTGAGGATGTGATCCATCGAGGTTACCGGTCCCTCTCCTGGAAGATGTGCCGTCTCGATGGTTGTGCACCCTGGAAAATGTGTGTCTAGTAGAATGTGCAGGGACTCCTCACTTTTAAGATACCCTACCGAGGGGTTAGTTTTTGAGAGAATCTTGCGAAACCTTTCGGCTTCTGACGTTTCCTCAATTTCCGAGCAAAATTTTTGCCAAGAGGCCCTTTTTGCTTTCCTTGTTTCCTTTTTATATAGTGACAGACTGATTTTGTAGTCTGCCCAGTGGCTCTCCTCGTTCGCGCTTTTGGCCCTGTTGAAGAGGGTCCTGCAGCTTTTACGTAGGATGTCTATTTGTTTTGACCACCAGGGGGGTTTCTTTTTCCCCCTAGGTTTGCTAGAGGGGCATGCTGCCGCGAAGGCTTTGTTGCATGCCTCTGTGAACCTGTTCACTAGGCGATCTAGGTCGCCTTTTGTGTCAGGGCATGATGGTGCTTTGGAGGGGAGTAAGTCCTCCAGGGCTGAGCTATATTTTTCCCAGTTGGCTTTCCTGGGATTAATATAGTCCTTAGGTTTCGGACACTCGAGGGATAGTGTGGTCTCGATATATCTGTGGTCAGAGAAAGAGTGGTCATCAAGGACTTGCCAACTCTTGACTATGTCTAACAGATTGGAAGACACTAGGGTGATGTAAATAACCTCCTGTCGATTTTTAATTATAAAAGTGGGGTCGTTGCCCCGATTACAGATAAATAGATTTGAGCTAAGGATGAAGCTGAAAAGTGATTCACCCCTTACATTTGTGTTCGAGCTCCCCCATTGAGTGTGGTGAGCGTTGGCATCGCAACCTATTAATAGGTCTATGTCCGACCTCTCGCTGTCGCTGGCTAGTTTGCGAACAAGGTCGTTGGGAGGATCGTTTCCCTCATGGGCCATGTAGGACGACATCAGCCTTAGATGTGTCCCTTTCAGCTCTAGGCTTGCCGCCGTGTTGTCGCTATCGCTATAATTATGGAGCAGAAAGATATTAAGGTGCTTTCTGGCGAGAATGCAGGTGCGGGTTTAACCTTCACGTTGAGCTACAATTATCTTGTACTCCTTCGACCCTAGTCCACAAACCTTGTCTCCCACTATCCAAGGTTCCTGGATCAGGGCTACGTCTGCTCCGCTCTCTTCGAGGCGGAGTATAAGAGCAGCGGATGCTGCTTTACAGTGGTGGAGATTGATCTGAAGGAGCCTCAGGGACATCATTAGTGTTCTCCACCACTGTAATGTCGGCATCCGGGTCGTCCTCGACTTCCTCGTGGCAACACATCGCCTCGAAGTCGCATCTCAGCGTGCCATCGGTGGAGTAGCCCTCTGGGTCTATCTCTGTGTGATCGTCGGATGCTTCGATCTCCGAGGCAGCGTCCTGCTCGACTGGCTTGTCGACAGGACGTGCTTCGGCCGCCGCATCCGACTTGTAGACCTTTACGGTCACAGAGCTGAACCCAAAATTGAGCTCGCCTTTGGCAGCCTCAATCGGGGCCAGCGACTCTTTGTTGAGGACGACCACCGCCTGGTTTGTGGGGCCCTGTGTCGTCTCAACTTTGACCACCTTCCAATCCGCTGTTGGGAGGTGGGGGTTGCATCTTTGCAGCATTTTTAGGATGCGTTCCGGCTCCTTCATGGAGGCGGGCACCCAGACTGCTTTTCCAGCAGCTCGAAGCAGCGGTCGGCCAGTGCCGCTTCCACCCACTTCCACTGGTTCCTAGGGATCCGGGAGTCCACGCTGCCTTTGTCCAGGACGCCAATCAGCGTCCTTTCTCTGGCAATCTGCGCGAACGATGCGTTAGGCAGCACTCTGGAGCGCTTCGGTGTCGGCCCCGGAGTCTCCTGCGAGCGCTGCCTTTTTTGCTGAGGGGCTTCCTTCTTCGGTGCTTCCTTGCCAAAGTTCGGCAGCACCTTCGAGGCCCACTCAACCTTCTTTATCCATTTGTCCGTCGGGCTGGACATCTGGCTTGCGTTCTGCCGACGGAGTACATTGCCAGCACTCCTTCTATCGGCATATGTAAAGGATTTGGCTTGGACACTAGTAGATGGTGACTCATCACCCGCCACTTTACCAGCAGGCAGAGCAGCCGCAGGATTGCATAGCCACTCTTCCAAGGTATCGGTTTTGGGAGCCAATTCACCACCCACCCCGACACCGGGATGGGACCCCTTTGGGCTCTCCCTAGCATCTTCCGCCGCGCAGGTTTTCACTGCTGGTTTGCGGGTTGGGCCAGGCCCTTGTGCCGCTGCCTTCCCCTGTTTGGGATTGCTCCCTGTTGGCATTTGGGGAGTGCCAGACTCATTTTGTTTTGTTTTTGATTCTTCCATTCTTTTCCCACGAGCTGCAGAGAAGGGGTACGGTCCGTCCGGGCAGAGATCCACGTTGCCCGGATAAGGCATACTTAGAACAGGGGGCTGCCAAGTCCCTGAGCTCTCCGTTAACGACTGGGCTAGTTTTATATACCGGGCCCCCAGCCAGGCTGACTCTCGGCACGGGTCGAACACTCTTAGTCCGGCCCGGTGTGAGCTGAATGTGGGGGTTGGGATGTGGGTAGGTAGTGTGTAGGGATAGGGGAGTGTGTGAGCTACTTATACGAGGCGGCACCACAAGCGCATCGTCAGTGTTGCTACTTCGCGAACACCCGCTGGCTGTCCGGGGCTGCTTATTTTCGGTACTCTCCCTAGGGATGTCCGATTATTCGCAGCTGACCTACCTATATGACCTGTATATAGGTAGGTCGTTCGCTATCTGCAACCTGCGACCCGTCCGGTGGCCTCAGCTAGGCCCCCTTTGAGCCACCTCACGAGCTCATCAGACCAGATTCTGATAGGTTACTAAAAGAGAAGTTAGTTTTTTGGAAAGGTGGAAGCAAGACGGGAAGTTGAGGCAGAGGAAGTTGAGGTTGAGGGTGGCACACTGGAAAGATTTGGAAGGGATATGGGGGGCCTATTCTTCTTCTTAGCCTTAAACTCCTTCACCACCAAATGCTCCGGCCAAAATTTGGCGGAGCAAATGGTGTCAAATTGAGCTGGGGATATGCTTATCTTAAACGAGGCTATCTCCGTAGCATAAGAGAAGTTAAATTTCTCCACCTTTATTTTAATTTGAATAAAAGCAATAACATCATTAGATGTGAGGTCAGGGGCCAGCCTTGAAACAAAAACTTGTCGTTTTGGTGGGACTCCCTCCAGTGGTTTAGTCACCACAGGTCTAGTACCTGTGGTAGCAATATCCGGAGGTCCGGAACGTCTATTTACAGGTCGGATCGGGATAGACGGGACAGCTAGCGAACTTGTGGACACCATGGACACGGACGCTGCAGACGTACTTGGCTGCACATTCTCCGAGGCGATGAATTCGGCTACCGAATCTGCATCGCCAGCAGCTGTCGTTGCCTTTGGAGTGGCAAACGAGATCAACTGCTGCACACTTGGAGTGGTCGGAATCAGTTTTTCGGCGGCGCACGGCTGAGTGACGGTTGGCACTTGCAGATCCCGCGGAGTGACCTTTTTGCGCCTCGGAGACTCATTCAGCAGTTTTAAACCGCTAAACTGAGCCTCCATGGCTAGGAGCCGATCGTATTGGTTTTTGAAACCAACGGTCAGCTCCTTAAAGCCACTCCGCGTCTGCCTCATGAAAGCCACCATGTCTTTCTCCACCGCACGGCATGCCTCGCAACTGTAATGCAAGCCATTACGTTTGGCTATAGCATCACTCACGAGGCCAGAAAATCCAGCGCATTTTGCGTGCACTACGCTGTCGCAGAGCCAGCAGGGGACATTCGGCTGATCGTGGGTGATCTGCTTCTTACAGGTTTTTTTGGCACAGACCACAGCGTATTACACAGCGTTTGCTTTCGGTTCCCACGTTTATACGTATACAGGGTGTCTTTTTCGGTCGTGCTGAGTGACTCTTTTAAAACCTCAACATGGCAGCACCTGAGCCTACCAATGTCGCGAACGCAGCAATGCCGAGTGATGTAGATTTCTACAAGCACAAGGCCGAGTCCATCGCGCGCCAACTAAAGGCCATGGATCGCTTTCTCACCAAGGAAGAGCTTGCCGAGTTAGATGAGGCAGAACTTCAAGCTCGCTTAGAGCAAATCGAGCGAATGAATGCGGATTTCGATGCCGCTCAAAAGAGCCTTGAAAGGCTGGATTTCCTGCAGCCCATGATGCCCGACTGGACTTTTCGAATGTTTATGTTAAAGTTAGGTCCAGGCTGTCGCGGGAGTTGATGGCTGCTCGCATGGTAAATGTTGCCAATTCAACGGCTCGGCATACTCTCGAGGGGAATTCGTCGTTGTTCGCCTATAATAGTATAGGCCGTTCTCGAATGCCCGAGTTGCAGCTTCCGCGATTCGGTGGGAACTACATGGATTGGCCAGAATTCCACTCGATGTTCTCGACAATGGTGCACAAAGACCATCGTATACCAATCATCGAAAAATTCCAATATCTTCGTGGATGTCTAGATGGTGCTGCGCTGGATACCATTTGTTCCTTGGAGCTTTCTGAGGAGAATTACGACAAGGCGCTGAATTTACTAATGTTGCGATTCGATAATAAACTGTTACATTTTCAGGCACGTCAAGGCTATTTTCGGGCTGCAAGGGGTGGAGAAGGGCTCGGCTATCGGCTTGCGCGCTCTCAGCGACAAAATCAATTCTCACTTGCGTGCACTTCAGACCTTGGCGACCCCGCAGGAGATTTCCGATGGGTTGCTGATCTTCATCATAGGCACGAAATTGGACCACAAGACCAAGGAGAAATGGGAAGAGAACTTGCCGACGTCAGGATTGCCTCGGTTGTCAAGCATGGCCTCATTCTTGGAAGCAAGATGTCGGATGCTGGAAAATTTGGGATCGGCTATGGTAACAATTCCTTGCCAGCAGGTGGGAGAAAGTAAACCTGTCACCCTTATCACCTCCAGTAACGACCATCCTAACACCACATGTAACCATTACAATTCCTCCGAGCATTACATATCTAGATGTCAGGCATTCCTGAATCTCTCTGCGTTTGAACGATACAAAGAAGCAAAGAAGAGCCACTTGTGTTTGAACTCAATAAAGGCCATGAATTGCAGAGGTGCAGGTAAGGACTTTGCAGGCATTGCCAGGCCAAACATCACACGCTACTCCACATTCCATCGGGAACTGGTGCTTCATCTTCCTCTTCACCGACCGAGGAATCGATCCAGCAAGAGGCCGCGACTGTGCTTCTAGCAAGCGGATGTTCTAGCCCTCCCCCCTCGATCCAGAAGTCTCAGCCTAGCCAGAACGTGTTGCTACCTACTGCCCTCGTCCATGTAACAGATCGTTATGGAGCACTTATCCCATGTCGTGCCATTTTGGATTCTGCATTACAGGCAAACTTTGTAACATCTAGACTTGCTAATCAGTTGCAGTTGGATTACCGCTCGTCTTATGAAAACATCTCCGGTATCGGAGATTTCATTCTACCTTCGAGCAAGTCTGTACATATAGTTATACAATCCCAGGACGCAAGCTTTCGAGCTTCCTTCGCTGCAATTGTCACCAACTCTATTACGGAAATGGAGCCTAACTTCGGCCGAGACGCAAAGGATTGGCCCATGCCGAATAATCTAAAACTAACTGATCCTAATTTCTCCAAGCCCCAACGTATCGATCTGTTGATAGGTTGTGGTTTGTTCTTCGATTTAATGTGCGTCGGACAGATTCGACTATCAGACCAATTGCCAACATTGCAGGAGACAAAACTTGGTTGGATAGTGTCAGGAAGCATTGATAGCTCGGAGAATAAGCGTGCAGTTTTAGCCGCTTTTGAAAATTCCTCTTGCATCTCTAATGACGATTTTCGGCCCACAACGCTGGAGTACCAAAACTTAGAGCAGCAATGCAGGAAGCAGCTGCTCGAGAACTGCGATCGGAGAATCAGGAACTGCAGCGCGAACTTTTCGATATATTAAAAAACTACATATCCACGCTACATGAAATTCAACTTTGAACGATTTCTACATTGCCAAATTTCCTACCATTCTATGCAATTACAGAGGCTCCCGATGATCAAGATGTAATCACGACAAGGCACCTTCGTAAAGAAGCGCATCTTCAAGAGGGCCGTTGGAAAAATAGCCGTTCTGCCCCTTCAGGATGGATCTGTTGAAAGCCTTTGCCTTCCAACGGGGGGTGAATGTTCGGAGCAGAACCCAGCCGATTAGTTGCTTGCCAAATAACCTAATTCTTGGCCCTCAGCTGCTTATTTTTTTTGTTACTTATGTCTATGTCACTCATTTGATTTTTAAAGCTTTGCGCGTGCTTGCCCTGCTAAACGCTCTCTGCCAGCTCGCTCTTCGCTATCTCCGCTTTGCGTCTGCCTACCGACGTCAGCCGAGCGAAGCTGCGCTTAGCGATCGGAGCGGCAATGTAAAGGGCAGGCAAGCCATACTTGCAATTTGGATGTCACGCATTAAAGAACATATCGTAATTTTATTTCTGCGCCGAGTTTTATTTAATTCGAAATAATTAGTCGGCCGATTGGGGATAAAAAACATTATCTCCACACACTTTGTTGCTTCAGCGTACTGTCTGTGAAGTATTAAGCTTTAAAATTGTTGACTTTGAAAACTCAGGAAAACTTTTGTTCTTTGATAAGAAAATTAATTGCAATTGCTGCTGATTCGGACTGCGACGATTCGACAGGTTATACGTATGAGCCGCCCCTGTTTATCAGTGGGATATGACTAGTGGTTTTGGTGACTTTAGTGGTCGTTAACACTATGCAAAACCACTTTTACTCCGTGAACGAAACCAATTTTATCTCACAGATTTGAGGCTTTACAATTTTCTAATGAACTTTGTTTTTATACCCGATACTCATAATGAGTATTGTGGTATATTAGATTTGTAGTGAAAATGGATGTGTGTAACGTCCAGAAGGCATCGTTTCCGACCCCAAAATGTATATACATATATTCTTAATCCGCATCAATAGCCGAGTCGATTGAGCCCCGCCTGTCTGTCCGTCCGTCCGTCTGTCCGTCCCTATCAGCGCCTAGTGCTCAAAGACTATAAGAGCAACGACATTTTATATCCGGACTTCTGTGATATGTCACTGTTAAATGTATATTTCCAAACTTTGCCCCACCCTCTTCCACCCCCACAAAAGGCGAAAATCTGTGGCATCCACAATTTGAAAGATACAAGAAAACAGAAACCGCCGCATCGTAGAGGATGACTTCTAGAATGCAAAATCTGAACAAGGTCGTATAATTATTATAGCCAGAACCAAGAAAACAATTTCATTCTTTCTCGCTTTGTCTCTATCTAACACACAGGTTTCATGGTCGGCTTGGTCTGTTGCAAAATATGAGTTCCTACATCTCAGAGACTATAAAAGCTAAAGCAACCAAATTTTTCATCCACACACTCCTGTGATATCGGACCTTGACGAGTTAGTTTCAAAATTTTGCCACACCCCCTTCCGCCCCCACAAAGGACGAAAATCTGGGGCATCTACAAATCTAAGAGAATATTAAGGCTAGAGTAACCAAATTTGGTATCAACACTTCTGTTAGTACTCACTATAAAACGTATATTTTAAAATTTCGCCCCATTTCATCCCGCCCCCACCAAGAACGAAAATCTGTGGCATCCACAATACAGAAGATACGAGAAAACTAAAAACGCACAATCATAGAGAATGGCCGTATCTATGAGATTGCTGAATCTGGATCAGACGGGTCATTGTATACCCAAAGGAACAAATTAGTTTGCAGTTAGCTTTTCAGAATTGTAAAGTTGATTCCAGCCATTTCTAAGAGACCTAAGCTTCGAGGGTGGTCCGATAAGCACTAAGCCTCACTAAGCCTCAATGGTGCCAGTATTGCAAAAAAACAAAAACTGTCAAAATTTTCAGCGGCCTTGTCCACTGATTTGGCCGCGTGTGACTTTTTTTATTTATTAATTTATTTATTTTTTTTTTCCTTTGGACGTTGACATGCAATGACTGCATCTTTCAAGAGGCGATGCAGTTACTGCACAGTCAAGTGGCCCGTGTGAAACCAGCAGAAGGCTGTTACGCGCGGATACCAGGCAAAACGCAGCCCTCCTCCCGCCCAACCGACCGAGGGGCGCTGCCGCATGACGCGCGGTGCGTAGTAGAACCGAACGCGAACATGCAAGAAAGATAGCTGTTAGACTAACATTCGAGGAAAATTAGCACTAAACTTACTAAGAAACTAAGCATGCAATCAAAATACAAATACCACTACAGTTACTAATTAAAAGAATGGTGTGTAAGGATTAATAATTTAATAAGAGGAAGAGAATTAGTGTTGAATATAATATGGTAGAGGGAATTATAATCCGAGCATAAGACCCTAAACGGCTCATGCAAGGAATAATTCGATCTACAAAGTGGAAGGAACAACGGTATAAAATTTCTAGTCAGTCTTATAGGAATCGTGAAGTTTATGCGGCTCAACAGATCAGGGCTGTCTATGTCACCCCTGATCAAGTTGTGCATAAATATCACACCAAGCATTTTTCTACGGTTAACTAAGGATGGGAGGTTTACTAATAGTAGTATACTAGAGTAAGATGGGAGTCTTACACCCGCATCCCAGTTAAGGCCCCGCAGACCAAAGAGAAAAAGGTTTTTCTGTACTGATTCTATACGGTCCTGGTGTACTGTGTACTGAGGGCACCATACACAGGAGCCGTATTCTAAGATCGGACGAACAAGCGAGGTATAGAGAGTCTTTGTTATAGAGGGGTCGTCAAATTCCTTTGACCACCTCTTTATAAACCCAAGCACGCCCATGGCCTTATTTACCATGGTAGAAATGTGTTCGGAAAACTTTAACTTGGGATCTAACATAACACCCAGATCATCCACCAGGGTAATTCTCTCAAGAGAACCCCCAAATAGGGTGTAGGGAGCCAACAAAGGGTTAGAACGATGAAATGTCATAACTTTGCATTTCGAGGCATTAAGGTGTAACAAGTTTGCACAACACCATGACTGAAAGCTATTGAGATCGGATTGCAAGCGAGAATGAAATGAAATGTCCTTGTACTGGACACAGAGTTTAACATCATCCGCATACATAAGTACTCGAGAGTATGTTATTACTGAAGGCAAGTCATTAATAAAGAGTGTGAAGAGTAAGGGGCCTAGATGGCTGCCCTGTGGTACTCCCGAAGAAACCTTTACTGGTAAAGAGAGGGAGTTTTTGAAGAGGACTCTTTGAGACCTAGAACAAAGATAGCTAGAAATCCATCTCAGGAGGTTGGGCGGAAACCCTAAAAGGTCAAGTTTATGTGCTAAAAGGGAATGGTTTACAGAGTCGAATGCTTTACTAAAGTCGGTGTAAATAACATCCGTCTGTAAGTTACCTTGAAAGCCTTTAATAATGAAAGAGGTAAACTCTAACAAGTTCGTGGTGGTTGATCGCCGCCTTATAAATCCATGCTGAGTTGGAGATATAAGTGACTTGCAGAGATGTTGCAAGTGCGGAGTTAAAACCTTTTTAAACAATTTGGGAATAGCGGATAACTTTGCTATACCTCTATAATTTTTTGCATCAGACTTGCTACCTTTTTTATGGAGAGGAATTATAAACGATTCCTTCCAGATTGGGGGGAAGCAAGAGGAATCAATGGACAGGGTGAATAGTTTAAGCAATGGTCCACACAGAGCCTCGGCGCAGTACCTGAGTACACAACCTGGAACCCCGTCTGGACCCGGTGAAAACACCGGCTTAACTAGTCGAAGATCATGAAGTAGGGAATATTCATTTAACAAGGGACTGAAAATGCCGTTCGACCTCGGTAATCCGTATGGGTACGGTGGACCAGAGTAGCGTTTCTCAGAATAGGTGGTTTGGAAAAAAGATCGGCAATTGCCTGATCATTATTTACCGACGTATTACAAAATGATAGCGAGGATGGGTGTGCGGACGTTCTACGCTTACTGTTTACGAAGCAGTAAAACTGTTTAGGGTCCTGAGAAAAACGTATCCTGCAACGAGATAGGTAGTTCTTATAGCATTGAGCATTAAGAACTGAAAAGTTTGACCGAGCTATTACATAACGAGAGTGAGAAGTAGGAGAACCCACTTCTTGAAATTTTTTATAAAGTCTTGATTTTAAGTTTTTTAGACTGGATAACTCTTTGGTAAACCAAGGGGGTTTTCCAGATCTAATCGGACAAGAAAGCGGGACACAAGAATCAAAAAATGTGCCAAGAGCATTGTAAAAAATGTTTGTGCCTTTTGTGACATCATTGCACATTGCACATTGCACAATCAGAATCCCTAATTAGGTTATTAAGCTTCGCAAACTCGGCTTTACGAAAGCAGCGGACCCGTTCAGGTAGTCTACTCGACCGATCCAATACAGTTGGTCCTATATCTAGCGACACCTCGAAAGTAGGGTGGTAGGCGTCTTCAGGTATAGTGAGCGGAAGCGCTCGGGTTAACAACGCTATGGTCGGATCCGATATAAAGCATAGATCAAGCAATCGACCCAAGGAATTTTTCACATGATTGACTTGAGACAGGGACAGGTCAAGCAAGCCGTCAACAAAGTCATGTCGTGACATGGGCCTTAGGATACTAGACTCGTTTACCGAAGACCAAACAGTTCCTGGCAAGTTGAAGTCACCAAGAACTATCATACGATCTTTATCAGATAGCGAGGAAGAAACAGCGGTTAAAGCGGACAAGTGCTGCTCATAAATTGAAATATCCGAAGAAGGTGGGATATACGAGCAAGTAATGAATATTGCGAAAGCGGGAAGAATCAGTTTTACACACAGGAATTCCAGTTCCTGTTGAACTTGGACTGTGAAGTGTTCTGACGTGAAGTAAGAGTCCACTGCACGTCGAGACGAACGGTCCTTTCTAAAAGTTGTGTACCGACCTGCCAAAACCTCTGAACTAAGAATGTCCGGCTTTGACCAGGTTTCAGTAAACACAATAACGTGGGATGCAAATGCAACACTATCCCGGAAAAGAATGCTGAGCTTACTACGCAATCCTCTTACTTTCTGATAGGTTACTAAAAGAGAAGTTAGTTTTTTGGAAAGGTAGAAGCAAGACGGGAAGTTGAGGCAGAGGAAGTTGAGGTTGAGGGTGGCACACTGGAAAGATTTGGAAGGGATATGGGGGGCCTATTCTTCTTCTTAGCCTTAAACTCCTTCACCACCAAATGCTCCGGCCAAAATTTGGCGGAGCAAATGGTGTCAAATTGAGCTGGGGAGATGCTTATCTTAAACGAGGCTATCTCCGTAGCATAAGAGAAGTTAAATTTCTCCACCTTTAAACCCACGGCTTTTATTTTGCTTTGAATAAAAGCAATTACATCATTAGATGTGAGGTCAGGGGCCAGCCTTGAAACAAAAACTTGTCGTTTTGGTGGGACTCCCTCCAGTGGTTTAGTCACCACAGGTCTAGTACCTGTGGTAGCAATATCCGGAGGTCCGGAACGTCTATTTACAGGTGGGATCGGGATAGACGGGACAGCTAGCGAACTTGTGGACACCATGGACACGGACGCTGCAGACGTACTTGGCTGCACATTCTCCGAGGCGATGAATTCGGCTACCGAATCTGCATCGCCAGCAGCTGTCGTTGCCCTTGGAGTGGCAAACGAGATCAACTGCTGCACACTTGGAGTGGTCGGAGTCAGTTTTTCGGCGGCGCACGGCTGAGTGACGGTTGGCACTTGCAGATCCCGCGGAGTGACCTTTTTGCGCCTCGGAGACTCATTCAGCAGTTTTAAACCGCTAAACTGAGCCTCCATGGCTAGGAGCCGATCGTATTGGTTTTTGAAACCAACGGTCAGCTCCTTAAAGCCACTCCGCGTCTGCCTCATGAAAGCCACCATGTCTTTCTCCACCGCACGGCATGCCTCGCAACTGTAATGCAAGCCATTACGTTTGGCTATAGCATCACTCACGAGGCCAGAAAATCCAGCGCATTTTGCGTGCACTACGCTGTCGCAGAGCCAGCAGGGGACATTCGGTTGATCGTGGGTGATCTGCTTCTTACAGGTTTTTTTGGCACAGACCACAGCGTATTCCATTTTATTATTATTTATTTACAATTATTTGCAAATTGTAGAAAACAAATTGGTATCAGTCCAATGTGTCAGACAACGCTCAAAGCGCAATTGGTAAAAAAAGAGAGCAGAGTGGAGAGCGGTTATAGCGAGAGCTACTAAACAGAGAGCGCTATTGCTCAGAAAGTTTAAAGAGCGAGAGAGAAAGAACAGTTATTGAAGTTGAGGTGATAGCGAGAGAGTGATAAAACAACAAAAGCTACCAGACGGGAGCGGACTGCAATTCAATGTAATGCGTACTCACTCACTGCAACAACACAAACACAAGCACAAGCCGACGACGAAAAATAAAAAGTTAAATAATGTTTTAACACAAATCAAAAGGCATGCACTCGCGTAATAGAATAGGTTTCTAGATTGCTGTCTGGTTAGGAAGTATAATTAGAATTTAGTTAGGAAAACACCGGATGTTTATTCAAAACAAAAGGAAAAAATGCGGAGCACAAAACAAAAACACGTCTGATCACTACGAAAGAGAACGGCAATATGTCGTAAGCTGCGCTTAGCGATCGGAGCGGCAATGTAAAGGGCAGGCAAGCCACACTTGCAATTTGGATGTCACGCATTAAAGAACATATCGTAATTTTATTTCTGCGCCGAGTTTTATTTAACTCGAAATAATTAGTCGGCCGATTGGGGATAAAAAACATTATCTCCACATAAAATTTGGTGACCCCGACCTGATCTCTGAGTTGCAGTGTCAATTAATAATCGTTCGCGATCGACATTCGTTAGCCTTAGCAAATTTTCGGCGTTTAAGCACAATTCGGTGCTAAAACATATTTACATACACCTACATACACGCAGTGCTGGCTATTAATTTCTCTGTCGCAACAATTCGGTCAGTGCAGTGCGGTAGGCAGTGCAGCTGAGTTCGCTGCTAATACACACAAGCGGAGTACAAAGCGGAATCGGACAGCTCGCACAGCCGCACAGCTAAAGGCATTAGCTGTAATCCCTTTGCTTTCGGTTCCCACGTTTATACGTATACAGGGTGTCTTTTTCGGTCGTGCTGAGTGACTCTTTTAAAACCTCAACATGGCAGCACCTGAGCCTACCAATGTCGCGAACGCAGCAATGCCGAGTGATGTAGATTTCTACAAGCACAAGGCCGAGTCCATTGCGCGCCAACTAAAGGCCATGGATCGCTTTCTCACCAAAGAAGAGCTTGCCGAGTTAGATGAGGCAGAACTTCAAGCTCGCTTAGAGCAAATCGAGTGAATTAATGCGGATTTCGATGCCGCTCAAACGAGCCTTGATCTCCTGCAGTTAGCCCCCATGATGCCCGACTGGACTTTTCGAATGTTTATGTGAAGGTTAGGTCCAGGCTGTCGCGGGAGTTGATGGCTGCTCGCACGGCTAATGTTGCCAATTCAACGGCTCGGCATACTCTCGAGGAGAATTCGTCGTTGTTCGCCTATACTAGTATAGGCCGTTCTCGAATGCCCGAGTTGCAGCTTCCGCGATTCGGTGGGAACTACATGGATTGGCCAGAATTCCACTCGATGTTCTCGACAATGGTGCACAAAGACCATCGTATACCAATCATCGAAAAATTCCAATATCTTCGTGGATGTCTAGATGGTGCTGCGCTGGATACCATTTGTTCCTTGGAGCTTTCTGAGGAGAATTACGACAAGGCGCTGAATTTACTAATGTTGCGATTCGATAATAAACTGTTACATTTTCAGGCACACGTCAAGGCTATTTTCGGGCTGCAAGGGGTGGAGAAGGGCTCGGCTATCGGCTTGCGCGCTCTCAGCGACAAAATCAATTCTCACTTGCGTGCACTTCAGACCTTGGCGACCCCGCAGGAGATTTCCGATGGGTTGCTGATCTTCATCATAGGCACGAAATTGGACCACAAGACCAAGGAGAAATGGGAAGAGAACTTGCCGACGTCAGGATTGCCTCGGTTGTCAAGCATGGCCTCATTCTTGGAAGCAAGATGTCGGATGCTGGAAAATTTGGGATCGGCTATGGTAACAATTCCTAGCCAGCAGGTGGGAGAAAGTAAACCTGTCACCCTTATCACCTCCAGTAACGACCTTCCTAACACCACATGTAACCATTACAATTCCTCCGAGCATTACATATCTAGATGTCAGGCATTCCTGAATCTCTCTGCGTTTGAACGATACAAAGAAGCAAAGAAGAGCCGCTTGTGTTTGAACTGCCTCAACAAAGGCCATGAATTGCAGAGGTGCAGGTCAGGACTTTGCAGACATTGCCAGCAAAACATCACACGCTACTCCACATTCCATTGGGAACTGGTGCTTCATCTTCGTCTTCACCGACCGAGGAATCGATCCAGCAAGAGGCCGCGACTGTGCTTCTAGCAAGCGGATGTTCTAGCCCTCCCCCCTCGATCCAGAAGTCTCAGCCTAGCCAGAACGTGTTGCTACCTACTGCCCTCGTCCATGTAACAGATCGTTATGGAGCACTTATACCATGTCGTGCCATTTTGGATTCTGCATCACAGGCAAACTAACATCTAGACTTGCTAATCAGTTGCAGTTGGTGTTTGTAAACGGAGCGTTTTCCGCATTAATGTTAATTCACGGATGGGGGTGTGTTAGTTTTTTCTGCAAACGAATCAAAGTCTATACAAGAAAGAGAAAAGTCGATCGACCCAGTTGAGTATTAGGGAATAACTATTTATTACAAATCTTAGTGCTTGAGTACTGGGCATAAGAGAGAGAATACAGTGGTGAATTTAGTACAATTATGGTGAGAGTAAATACAAAAAGTGAGCGTAGGCTCTCTATTTTACGAGGGTCATTTGAATACTTGTTCCTTAAAGGAGTTTGACCGAACATCCCGGCCCCATTGAAAGGACTGCTTTCAAACCACCGGAAGAAGTGCCAACTTGTGTATTGGCCTGCAACATGTTCCATTTGCAGTGCGGAGGTGCACCACCCGTACAAGTCCATCCTTCCCAAGCACAGTAGACTGCACTCGGCCTAGTTTCCAGCGTAGCGGTGGCAGGTTGTCCTTATGGATGATGACCAACGTGCCCTCGGTGAGGTTCGTTGAGGGTGCTGTCCACTTCGTGCGCGATCGCAATTCGTTGACATAGTCAGCAGACCATTGCTTCCAAAACCGTTGCTTGACGGCCGTAATCGTATCGTAGCGGTCCATACTTGACAGCTTGATATTCTCGAGGGACCTTTCAGGTAGTGATCGCAATGATTCGCCAACCAAGAGATGACCAGCCGTGAGAGTGCTATAGTCATTTGGGTCTGACGAAAGCGGCGATAGCGGGCGCGAGTTGAGGATCGATTCTATCTCGACGACGACAGTGCTCAACTCTTCGAAGGTGAACCTGGTGTTGGCCAGCGTACGATTTAACAGCCCCTTTGCACTCTTGACTGCCGCTTCCCAAAGACCTCCGAAATGAGGTGCCCTGGGGGGAATAAAATGGAAATTAATAAAGTCAGATGCGCAAAATTTATAGATTTCATCTTGGGTCTGCTTTAAAAACATAAACTTTTTTAGTTCCTGCAGTTGATTCGATGCCCCTACAAAGTTAGTGGCATTATCGCAGAAGATGTCTGTCGGCAGCTTGCGACGACCTCCCATCCGTTTCAATGCGTTTAAGAACGCCTTCGTTGACAAATCAGAGACTACTTCGATGTGAACGGCCTTGGTGAGAAGGCAAACGAACACGGCTATGTATGCTTTTGTAGGTCCCTTTCCTCGAATGCGTAGATATGTGTTGATGGGTCCACAAAAGTCAACTCCACAGCGTTCAAAGGGTCGAGCCGGAGCGAGTCGCGTAGGCGGTAATGAGCCCATGAGTTGTTGTAGCAGCTTTGGTCTGTAGCGAACGCAGTGTACACAGTGTAGCGAACAATTCTACGTGCCAAGTCTCTGGCGTTAACGATCCAATACTCCAAACGAATGAGAGCGACTAGGGCTTTAGGTCCAGCGTGATAGTTCCGAAGATGCAAATGGCGAATATAGTTCCATACAAATTTGGACTGACTAGGCAGCAGCAACGGATGTTTTTGACCGTTCACGACTTCTAAAAAGAGAGTAAGAAACTTTAAGCTGCTTTTTCATGGTTTTTGCTTCTGAAGTAAACGGATGTACTCTACAAATTGAGTTTGTTGAATGTTCCAAATAAGGCAATGTGAAGCAAAACGAAGTTCATCTGGCGTCGGTGAGGTTGTGGTAAACGTCGATTGCTTCCGACATCTCCTTATGAACCTAATCATCCAAGGAATGAGACGCAGACTGTGAGTGTACGAGCTGATATTGTCGACGATGTTGAGGATATTATTTGTCTCGTGTACGGCAGCAAACAAACTTTTCCGATTCTCCGAGTTAACCACGTCCATGTCAATATCAAGTTTTCCACCAGTGGCGGGCCAGTTTAGTGAATCTTCGACTAGAAAGTAGGACCCGAAAACCATGGAGACTTAAACTCGCTCACGTTACAGCCTCGCGACAGAATATCAGCAGGGTTTTGATGTGTTGGCACATAGCGCCATTTTCCATCAGACGTTAAATCCTGAATATCGGACACTCGATTTCCAACCAAGGTCGATAAGGTGACTGAGTGTTGTTGCAGCCAATTCAATACGAGCTGTGAGTCGCTCCAAAAATAAGATGTGATAGTGTGTTTACTGAATATGGCCTTGACTTTGTTATACAACTGAGAAAGTAGATGTGCGCCCCATAGTTCAAGCTTCGGAAGAGACTGTTTCTTCACTGGTGCTACTCTAGACTTAGAAGTGAACAATTTCTCTGTGACCTGTCCAAGCGAATTCTCCGTGCGCACATAAACACAGCAGCCGTATGCCCGAATCGATGCGTCGCAAAATCCATGTATTTGAATGCTCCTAGTATCAGGCTGCAAACAAAAACGAGGTACCGCTAGTGACGACAGTGAATTCAGCGATTCCAAACACTTGCTCCATGCGTGGCTTAAATTCTGGGGGACAGACTCGTCCCAGTCGAGTTTCAAAAGCCACAACTCCTGAAGAATGATCTTAGTGACAATGACTAACGGTGATAGCAGACCGATTGGATCGAATAGCGACGACGCAGTAGACAAAATTGTTCGTTTTGTGGTAGTGGGATAGACTTCCTTTGGATTAAATGTGAAACTAAATGCATCACTTCGTTGATGCCAAGTTACGCCGAGTGTGCTGCTGACTGAGTTTTCTGAAATGTTTAATTCCTTGGTAGATTCGTCTTCCATCACGCCTGGATGATTTGAATGCCACTTGCATAATGGAAACTGACCACGAGCGAGAGTTGATGTGATTTCAGTTTTTAGTTTGAAGAGTGTATCTATATCATCAGCCCCACACAAAAGGTCATCAACATAAAATGCAGTTTTAACAGCAGCAGCCCCTAATGGCCATGCATCCTTACAATCCTCAGCCAAGTAATGCAAACTACGAGTTGCGAGAAATGGGGCAGACGCAGTCCCATATGTCACTGTATTGAGTTGGTAGGTTTCAAGATCCGTATTTGGAGATGCTCGCCACAAAATGTACTGGAATTTTCTATCCTTCTCACTCACAAGTACCTGCCTGTACATTTTTGTGACGTCGGCTGTGATGCCGAACCTATGCATGCGGAACCGCAGCAATTGCAAGTACAACTCATCCTGAATGGTAGGGCCGACTAAAAGTAGATCGTTAAGTGACCTTTGAGATGTTGTACGGCAAGAGGCGTCAAAGACAACTCTGAGCTTCGTCGAGGTACTGCTTGGTTTCAGAACGAAATGGTGGGGTATATAATAATGCGGTTCTTCCAAGTTAGGATTCAGTACGAGGGACATATGGCCGAGACTTTCATATTCCTGCATGAACGAGATATACTGTGAGCGAATTTCCGGTAGACGAGCGAGACGTCTCTCAATGGCAAAAAATCGAGTTCGAGCTATGTCGAAGGAACTTCCAAGTCAACTTGGATCTTCTTGAAATGGCAAGCGAACGACAATCCGCCCACTGGCATCCTGATGTGTTGTGTCCCTGAAATGGTCCTCACAGCGACGATGATTTGGGAGCATTCTAGCGCTTGGATCGACAAATGAGTCCACTTTCCATAATTGCTGCAAATTCTTGTCGATCGACTCTTCTACAGTCGCCAAGCACAATGGTGGCTGTCTGTTATATTGCCGCTGGTACCTCCCAGCAACAACCCAACCAAAAAGAGTCTTCTGCAAAGTGGGAAGATTTGGACCAATGCGAATCTGGCCAACAGCTAGAGCTCCATAGAAGGCTTCGGTCCCCAGTAACAAATCAATACGTTTAGTCCTATAGAACGATTCGTCAGCCAATGGAGTGTTAGCTGGTAAGTTCCAATTCGATATGTCGATCTCACTATCTGGCTGGTAGGCAATATGGGATGTGATTCCAAACTGGAGAGTGAGCTGATAGCCGGAAGTACGTGACTTAATAGAGGTAGTCGTACGAGCCTTCAAACTAGTAAGGGAGTCTCCTATACTGCGAATTCCAATGTGGTGTTTTTCACGACGAAGGCGAAGCTTTTGTGCAAAGGTTTCGGTGACAAAATTAACCTGAGAACATGAATCAAGCAACGCTCTACCGAGTTTGTATTCACCTGTGGCATCCTTTACCAAAACCATAGCTGTTGCCAACAAAATTTGATCATCTGCTGCGATCTCCATATGAGAGTGTGAAGCAGCTTGATGAGCCGTTTGCCAGGAGGGTTGCGCTGGTCGGAATACCGGTTCAGTAGTTGAAGATTGTCCTGCTGATGATTGGGGTGGCTGTTGCGGCTGAGAGTGATGCAAAGATGAATGATGATTCCGATTACAGGATCGGAAACGATGAGTCGATGAACATTGCGCCACTCTATGACCATTTCCAAGACAATTGATGCAGAGACCGAGGCGTTTTGCATTGTCGTACCGTTGGTTGCTGTTCATAGCCTTGAACTGAGCGCAATTAGAGATCTTATGGCCAGAACTAGAACAAAGTGTACAAGACGGATTAGTGATAGCAAACGACGAGTTTATTTGGTGATTAGAATGACGATTTAACTTATTGGATTCAGCCTTTCGTTGTGACGAAGTAGCAGCCGAGTTTCCAGACGAATGGAGAAACTAACAGTGGCGTTCCAAAAGCTGTGTGCATGCTAGCCAGGTTGGCAGAGTTTTGTAGTCCTGCGATTCCTTCCACTTGTTCCGAGTTTGCTGATCACACTTTTCCATTATAATATATATAACCATAGCGTGAACAATGTTCTCAGGTTTGCCGATGGACTCCAGCGAGCTTAATATAGCGGATGCCTGACTGTGAAGCTGCTGACTGTTTGACCTTTCCACAGGTTGTAGTGCAAACAATGCCTCAATACCTTCTAAAAATATAAGAGTAGGATTATCAAAACGGCTTTTGAGTTTTGCTAGGGCCTTCGGATAGTTTTCGCTTGTAACCTGGAATGCCAGAATTGTATCTAATGCCGGCCCCGTCAGGCAGGTCAGCAAATAATTAAACTTTTCTATATTAGACAATCCAGACTCACGCACAACAATTTGCTCGAACGAGTGAATAAAATTCTTATAGTTTGCATATGTTCCGTCGAAAGTGGGTAGCGACAACCTTGGTAACGATGACTTCACTGGCGGTGGGTGGTAGTCCGGCGCAACAATGCTGGCGTTCAGATCTCCTCCCATTTTTTCCTTTATGGCTAGCTTGATTGCTATGTATGTATCCTCCAAATCTGCCCGTCCTTCATCATTCGGACTAAGGTCTTCAATATTAGCTTGGACATTTAAAACATTCTTGAAATACGTTTCTAAGATGTTCAACCGATAGCGAAGCTCATCATTGCATATCGGGGTTTCCGATTTAGCGTCTACCACAGATTTGATCCGAGGTTTATTTCGTTTTATATTGCTCCGTTGGCGTTTTAAGTCTTCGAGCGTCGTCAACTAGAGCTTCCAAAAATAACAACAACAAAAAACGCAGCAAGCAGCAGCAGCTAGAGCACAAATCCAACGGTGAAAGCAAAAGCAAAAGTTCCAGCAGCGGCAACGAAAGCAAAACGAAAGTGAAGCGGTGGAATTCCAATAGAAAGAATGCGTTGATCGATGGACCAAAGCAGGTAGCTGCAAAGCGAACGAACCGAGAATGCAAGCGCCGTTGAATGCGTTGTGGGTGACAAGCGAATGATAAAATTAAGCGAGAACGGCGAGAGCAAGGCGAGGACAACGATCCCGCGATCTAGACGAACAATTCTGATACGGTTTTCGGAACTTTCGATTGCAGCTGCGAGACGAGCGAATGTTGTAATTGTTGCCTTTGTAGATTGCGATTAGTTTAATTGTTCACAGAAGAATTAACATAACACACATGCCCCACGTTGGCGCCAAAATGTTTGTACACGGAGCGTTTTCCGCATTAATGTTAATTCACGGATGGGGGTGTGTTAGTTTTTTCTGCAAACGAATCAAAGTCTATACAAGAAAGAGAAAAGTCGATCGACCCAGTTGAGTATTAGGGAATAACTATTTATTACAAATCTTAGTGCTTGAGTACTGGGCATAAGAGAGAGAATACAGTGGTGAATTTAGTACAATTATGGTGAGAGTAAATACAAAAAGTGAGCGTAGGCTCTCTATTTTACGAGGGTCATTTGAATACTTGTTCCTTAAAGGAGTTTGACCGAACATCCCGGCCCCATTGAAAGGACTGCTTTCAAACCACCGGAAGAAGTGCCAACTTGTGTATTGGCCTGCAACATGTTCCATTTGCAGTGCGGAGGTGCACCACCCGTACAAGTCCATCCTTCCCAAGCACAGTAGACTGCACTCGGCCTAGTTTCCAGCGTAGCGGTGGCAGGTTGTCCTTATGGATGATGACCAACGTGCCCTCGGTGAGGTTCGTTGAGGGTGCTGTCCACTTCGTGCGCGATCGCAATTCGTTGACATAGTCAGCAGACCATTGCTTCCAAAACCGTTGCTTGACGGCCGTAATCGCATCGTAGCGGTCCATACTTGACAGCTTGATATTCTCGAGGGACCTTTCAGGTAGTGATCGCAATGATTCGCCAACCAAGAGATGACCAGCCGTGAGAGTGCTATAGTCATTTGGGTCTGACGAAAGCGGCGATAGCGGGCGCGAGTTGAGGATCGATTCTATCTCGACGACGACAGTGCTCAACTCTTCGAAGGTGAACCTGGTGTTGGCCAGCGTACGATTTAACAGCCCCTTTGCACTCTTGACTGCCGCTTCCCAAAGGCCTCCGAAATGAGGTGCCCTGGGGGGAATAAAATGGAAATTAATAAAGTCAGATGCGCAAAATTTATAGATTTCATCTTGGGTCTGCTTTAAAAACATAAACTTTTTTAGTTCCTGCAGTTGATTCGATGCCCCTACAAAGTTAGTGGCATTATCGCAGAAGATGTCTGTCGGCAGCTTGCGACGACCTCCCATCCGTTTCAATGCGTTTAAGAACGCCTTCGTTGACAAATCAGAGACTACTTCGATGTGAACGGCCTTGGTGAGAAGGCAAACGAACACGGCTATGTATGCTTTTGTAGGTCCCTTTCCTCGAATGCGTAGATATGTGTTGATGGGTCCACAAAAGTCAACTCCACAGCGTTCAAAGGGTCGAGCCGGAGCGAGTCGCGTAGGCGGTAATGAGCCCATGAGTTGTTGTAGCAGCTTCGGTCTGTAGCGAACGCAGTGTACACAGGAGCGAACAATTCTACGACCCAAGTCTCTGGCGTTAACGATCCAATACTCCAAACGAATGAGAGCGACTAGGGCTTTAGGTCCAGCGTGATAGTTCCGAAGATGCAAATGGCGAATATAATGTAATGCGTACTCACTCACTGCAACAACACAAACACAAGCACAAGCCGACGACGAAAAATAAAAAGTTAAATAATGTTTTAACACAAATCAAAAGGCATGCACTCGCGTAATAGAATAGGTTTCTAGATTGCTGTCTGGTTAGGAAGTATAATTAGAATTTAGTTAGGAAAACACCGGATGTTTATTCAAAACAAAAGGAAAAAATGAGGAGCGCAAAACAAAAACACGTCTGATCACTACGAAAGAGAACGGCAATATGTCGTAAGCTGCGCTTAGCGATCGGAGCGGCAATGTAAAGGGCAGGCAAGCCACACTTGCAATTTGGATGTCACGCATTAAAGAACATATCGTAATTTTATTTCTGCGCCGAGTTTTATTTAACTCGAAATAATTAGTCGGCCGATTGGGGATAAAAAACATTATCTCCACATAAAATTTGGTGACCCCGACCTGATCTCTGAGTTGCAGTGTCAATTAATAATCGTTCGCGATCGACATTCGTTAGCCTTAGCAAATTTTCGGCGTTTAAGCACAATTCGGTGCTAAAACATATTTACATACACCTACATACACGCAGTGCTGGCTATTAATTTCTCTGTCGCAACAATTCGGTCAGTGCAGTGCGGTAGGCAGTGCAGCTGAGTTCGCTGCTAATACACACAAGCGGAGTACAAAGCGGAATCGGACAACTCGCACAGCCGCACAGCTAAAGGCATTAGCTGTAATCCCTTTGCTTTCGGTTCCCACGTTTATACGTATACAGGGTGTCTTTTTCGGTCGTGCTGAGTGACTCTTTTAAAACCTCAACATGGCAGCACCTGAGCCTACCAATGTCGCGAACGCAGCAATGCCGAGTGATGTAGATTTCTACAAGCACAAGGCCGAGTCCATCGCGCGCCAACTAAAGGCCATGGATCGCTTTCTCACCAAGGAAGAGCTTGCCGAGTTAGATGAGGCAGAACTTCAAGCTCGCTTAGAGCAAATCGAGCGAATGAATGCGGATTTCGATGCCGCTCAAAAGAGCCTTGAAAGGCTGGATTTCCTGCAGCCCATGATGCCCGACTGGACTTTTCGAATGTTTATGTTAAAGTTAGGTCCAGGCTGTCGCGGGAGTTGATGGCTGCTCGCATGGTAAATGTTGCCAATTCAACGGCTCGGCATACTCTCGAGGGGAATTCGTCGTTGTTCGCCTATAATAGTATAGGCCGTTCTCGAATGCCCGAGTTGCAGCTTCCGCGATTCGGTGGGAACTACATGGATTGGCCAGAATTCCACTCGATGTTCTCGACAATGGTGCACAAAGACCATCGTATACCAATCATCGAAAAATTCCAATATCTTCGTGGATGTCTAGATGGTGCTGCGCTGGATACCATTTGTTCCTTGGAGCTTTCTGAGGAGAATTACGACAAGGCGCTGAATTTACTAATGTTGCGATTCGATAATAAACTGTTACATTTTCAGGCACACGTCAAGGCTATTTTCGGGCTGCAAGGGGTGGAGAAGGGCTCGGCTATCGGCTTGCGCGCTCTCAGCGACAAAATCAATTCTCACTTGCGTGCACTTCAGACCTTGGCGACCCCGCAGGAGATTTCCGATGGGTTGCTGATCTTCATCATAGGCACGAAATTGGACCACAAGACCAAGGAGAAATGGGAAGAGAACTTGCCGACGTCAGGATTGCCTCGGTTGTCAAGCATGGCCTCATTCTTGGAAGCAAGATGTCGGATGCTGGAAAATTTGGGATCGGCTATGGTAACAATTCCTAGCCAGCAGGTGGGAGAAAGTAAACCTGTCACCCTTATCACCTCCAGTAACGACCTTCCTAACACCACATGTAACCATTACAATTCCTCCGAGCATTACATATCTAGATGTCAGGCATTCCTGAATCTCTCTGCGTTTGAACGATACAAAGAAGCAAAGAAGAGCCGCTTGTGTTTGAACTGCCTCAACAAAGGCCATGAATTGCAGAGGTGCAGGTCAGGACTTTGCAGACATTGCCAGCAAAACATCACACGCTACTCCACATTCCATTGGGAACTGGTGCTTCATCTTCGTCTTCACCGACCGAGGAATCGATCCAGCAAGAGGCCGCGACTGTGCTTCTAGCAAGCGGATGTTCTAGCCCTCCCCCCTCGATCCAGAAGTCTCAGCCTAGCCAGAACGTGTTGCTACCTACTGCCCTCGTCCATGTAACAGATCGTTATGGAGCACTTATACCATGTCGTGCCATTTTGGATTCTGCATCACAGGCAAACTAACATCTAGACTTTCTAATCAGTTGCAGTTGGTGTTTGTAAACGGAGCGTTTTCCGCATTAATGTTAATTCACGGATGGGGGTGTGTTAGTTTTTTCTGCAAACGAATCAAAGTCTATACAAGAAAGAGAAAAGTCGATCGACCCAGTTGAGTATTAGGGAATAACTATTTATTACAAATCTTAGTGCTTGAGTACTGGGCATAAGAATACAGTGGTGAATTTAGTACAATTATGGTGAGAGTAAATACAAAAAGTGAGCGTAGGCTCTCTATTTTACGAGGGTCATTTGAATACTTGTTCCTTAAAGGAGTTTGACCGAACATCCCGGCCCCATTGAAAGGACTGCTTTCAAACCACCGGAAGAAGTGCCAACTTGTGTATTGGCCTGCAACATGTTCCATTTGCAGTGCGGAGGTGCACCACCCGTACAAGTCCATCCTTCCCAAGCACAGTAGACTGCACTCGGCCTAGTTTCCAGCGTAGCGGTGGCAGGTTGTCCTTATGGATGATGACCAACGTGCCCTCGGTGAGGTTCGTTGAGGGTGCTGTCCACTTCGTGCGCGATCGCAATTCGTTGACATAGTCAGCAGACCATTGCTTCCAAAACCGTTGCTTGACGGCCGTAATCGTATCGTAGCGGTCCATACTTGACAGCTTGATATTCTCGAGGGACCTTTCAGGTAGTGATCGCAATGATTCGCCAACCAAGAGACCAGCCGTGAGAGTGCTATAGTCATTTGGGTCTGACGAAAGCGGCGATAGCGGGCGCGAGTTGAGGATCGATTCTATCTCGACGACGACAGTGCTCAACTCTTCGAAGGTGAACCTGGTGTTGGCCAGCGTACGATTTAACAGCCCCTTTGCACTCTTGACTGCCGCTTCCCAAAGGCCTCCGAAATGAGGTGCCCTGGGGGGAATAAAATGGAAATTAATAAAGTCAGATGCGCAAAATTTATAGATTTCATCTTGGGTCTGCTTTAAAAACATAAACTTTTTTAGTTCCTGCAGTTGATTCGATGCCCCTACAAAGTTAGTGGCATTATCGCAGAAGATGTCTGTCGGCAGCTTGCGACGACCTCCCATCCGTTTCAATGCGTTTAAGAACGCCTTCGTTGACAAATCAGAGACTACTTCGATGTGAACGGCCTTGGTGAGAAGGCAAACGAACACGGCTATGTATGCTTTTGTAGGTCCCTTTCCTCGAATGCGTAGATATGTGTTGATGGGTCCACAAAAGTCAACTCCACAGCGTTCAAAGGGTCGAGCCGGAGCGAGTCGCGTAGGCGGTAATGAGCCCATGAGTTGTTGTAGCAGCTTCGGTCTGTAGCGAACGCAGTGTACACAGGAGCGAACAATTCTACGTGCCAAGTCTCTGGCGTTAACGATCCAATACTCCAAACGAATGAGAGCGACTAGGGCTTTAGGTCCAGCGTGATAGTTCCGAAGATGCAAATGGCGAATATAGTTCCATACAAATTTGGACTGACTAGGCAGCAGCAACGGATGTTTTTGACCGTTCACGACTTCTAAAAAGAGAGTAAGAAACTTTAAGCTGCTTTTTCATGGTTTTTGCTTCTGAAGTAAACGGATGTACTCTACAAAATGAGTTTGTTGAATGTTCCAAATAAGGCAATGTGAAGCAAAACGAAGTTCATCTGGCGTCGGTGAGGTTGTGGTAAACGTCGATTGCTTCCGACATCTCCTTATGAACCTAATCATCCAAGGAATGAGACGCAGACTGTGAGTGTACGAGCTGATATTGTCGACGATGTTGAGGATATTATTTGTCTCGTGTACGGCAGCAAACAAACTTTTCCGATTCTCCGAGTTAACCACGTCCATGTCAATATCAAGTTTTCCACCAGTGGCGGGCCAGTTTAGTGAATCTTCGACTAGAAAGTAGGACCCGAAAACCATGGAGACTTAAACTCGCTCACGTTACAGCCTCGCGACAGAATATCAGCAGGGTTTTGATGTGTTGGCACATAGCGCCATTTTCCATCAGACGTTAAATCCTGAATATCGGACACTCGATTTCCAACAAAGGTCGATAAGGTGACTGAGTGTTGTTGCAGCCAATTCAATACGAGCTGTGAGTCGCTCCAAAAATAAGATGTGATAGTGTGTTTACTGAATATGGCCTTGACTTTGTTATACAACTGAGAAAGTAGATGTGCGCCCCATAGTTCAAGCTTCGGAAGAGACTGTTTCTTCACTGGTGCTACTCTAGACTTAGAAGTGAACAATTTCTCTGTGACCTGTCCAAGCGAATTCTCCGTGTGCACATAAACACAGCAGCCGTATGCCCGAATCGATGCGTCGCAAAATCCATGTATTTGAATGCTCCTAGTATCAGGCTGCAAACAAAAACGAGGTACCGCTAGTGACGACAGTGAATTCAGCGATTCCAAACACTTGCTCCATGCGTGGCTTAAATTCTGGGGGACAGACTCGTCCCAGTCGAGTTTCAAAAGCCACAACTCCTGAAGAATGATCTTAGTGACAATGACTAACGGTGATAGCAGACCGATTGGATCGAATAGCGACGACGCAGTAGACAAAATTGTTCGTTTTGTGGTAGTGGGATAGACTTCCTTTGGATTAAATGTGAAACTAAATGCATCACTTCGTTGATGCCAAGTTACGCCGAGTGTGCTGCTGACTGAGTTTTCTGAAATGTTTAATTCCTTGGTAGATTCGTCTTCCATCACGCCTGGATGATTTGAATGCCACTTGCATAATGGAAACTGACCACGAGCGAGAGTTGATGTGATTTCAGTTTTTAGTTTGAAGAGTGTATCTATATCATCAGCCCCACACAAAAGGTCATCAACATAAAATGCAGTTTTAACAGCAGCAGCCCCTAATGGCCATGCATCCTTACAATCCTCAGCCAAGTAATGCAAACTACGAGTTGCGAGAAATGGGGCAGACGCAGTCCCATATGTCACTGTATTGAGTTGGTAGGTTTCAAGATCCGTATTTGGAGATGCTCGCCACAAAATGTACTGGAATTTTCTATCCTTCTCACTCACAAGTACCTGCCTGTACATTTTTGTGACGTCGGCTGTGATGCCGAACCTATGCATGCGGAACCGCAGCAATTGCAAGTACAACTCATCCTGAATGGTAGGGCCGACTAAAAGTAGATCGTTAAGTGACCTTTGAGATGTTGTACGGCAAGAGGCGTCAAAGACAACTCTGAGCTTCGTCGAGGTACTGCTTGGTTTCAGAACGAAATGGTGGGGTATATAATAATGCGGTTCTTCCAAGTTAGGATTCAGTACGAGGGACATATGGCCGAGACTTTCATATTCCTGCATGAACGAGATATACTGTGAGCGAATTTCCGGTAGACGAGCGAGACGTCTCTCAATGGCAAAAAATCGAGTTCGAGCTATGTCGAAGGAACTTCCAAGTCAACTTGGATCTTCTTGAAATGGCAAGCGAACGACAATCCGCCCACTGGCATCCTGATGTGTTGTGTCCCTGAAATGGTCCTCACAGCGACGATGATTTGGGAGCATTCTAGCGCTTGGATCGACAAATGAGTCCACTTTCCATAATTGCTGCAAATTCTTGTCGATCGACTCTTCTACAGTCGCCAAGCACAATGGTGGCTGTCTGTTATATTGCCGCTGGTACCTCCCAGCAACAACCCAACCAAAAAGAGTCTTCTGCAAAGTGGGAAGATTTGGACCAATGCGAATCTGGCCAACAGCTAGAGCTCCATAGAAGGCTTCGGTCCCCAGTAACAAATCAATACGTTTAGTCCTATAGAACGATTCGTCAGCCAATGGAGTGTTAGCTGGTAAGTTCCAATTCGATATGTCGATCTCACTATCTGGCTGGTAGGCAATATGGGATGTGATTCCAAACTGGAGAGTGAGCTGATAGCCGGAAGTACGTGACTTAATAGAGGTAGTCGTACGAGCCTTCAAACTAGTAAGGGAGTCTCCTATACTGCGAATTCCAATGTGGTGTTTTTCACGACGAAGGCGAAGCTTTTGTGCAAAGGTTTCGGTGACAAAATTAACCTGAGAACATGAATCAAGCAACGCTCTACCGAGTTTGTATTCACCTGTGGCATCCTTTACCAAAACCATAGCTGTTGCCAACAAAATTTGATCATCTGCTGCGATCTCCATATGAGAGTGTGAAGCAGCTTGATGAGCCGTTTGCCAGGAGGGTTGCGCTGGTCGGAGTACCGGTTCAGTAGTTGAAGATTGTCCTGCTGATGATTGGAGTGGCTGTTGCGGCTGAGAGTGATGCAAAGATGAATGATGATTCCGATTACAGGATCGGAAACGATGAGTCGATGAACATTGCGCCACTCTATGACCATTTCCAAGACAATTGATGCAGAGACCGAGGCGTTTTGCATTGTCGTACCGTTGGTTGCTGTTCATAGCCTTGAACTGAGCGCAATTAGAGATCTTATGGCCAGAACTAGAACAAAGTGTACAAGACGGATTAGTGATAGCAAACGACGAGTTTATTTGGTGATTAGAATGACGATTTAACTTATTGGATTCAGCCTTTCGTTGTGACGAAGTAGCAGCCGAGTTTCCAGACGAATGGAGAAACTAACAGTGGCGTTCCAAAAGCTGTGTGCATGCTAGCCAGGTTGGCAGAGTTTTGTAGTCCTGCGATTCCTTCCACTTGTTCCGAGTTTGCTGATCACACTTTTCCATTATAATATATATAACCATAGCGTGAACAATGTTCTCAGGTTTGCCGATGGACTCCAGCGAGCTTAATATAGCGGATGCCTGACTGTGAAGCTGCTGACTGTTTGACCTTTCCACAGGTTGTAGTGCAAACAATGCCTCAATACCTTCTAAAAATATAAGAGTAGGATTATCAAAACGGCTTTTGAGTTTTGCTAGGGCCTTCGGATAGTTTTCGCTTGTAACCTGGAATGCCAGAATTGTATCTAATGCCGGCCCCGTCAGGCAGGTCAGCAAATAATTAAACTTTTCTATATTAGACAATCCAGACTCACGCACAACAATTTGCTCGAACGAGTGAATAAAATTCTTATAGTTTGCATATGTTCCGTCGAAAGTGGGTAGCGACAACCTTGGTAACGATGACTTCACTGGCGGTGGGTGGTAGTCCGGCGCAACAATGCTGGCGTTCAGATCTCCTCCCATTTTTTCCTTTATGGCTAGCTTGATTGCTATGTATGTATCCTCCAAATCTGCCCGTCCTTCATCATTCGGACTAAGGTCTTCAATATTAGCTTGGACATTTAAAACATTCTTGAAATACGTTTCTAAGATGTTCAACCGATAGCGAAGCTCATCATTGCATATCGGGGTTTCCGATTTAGCGTCTACCACAGATTTGATCCGAGGTTTATTTCGTTTTATATTGCTCCGTTGGCGTTTTAAGTCTTCGAGCGTCGTCAACTAGAGCTTCCAAAAATAACAACAACAAAAAACGCAGCAAGCAGCAGCAGCTAGAGCACAAATCCAACGGTGAAAGCAAAAGCAAAAGTTCCAGCAGCGGCAACGAAAGCAAAACGAAAGTGAAGCGGTGGAATTCCAATAGAAAGAATGCGTTGATCGATGGACCAAAGCAGGTAGCTGCAAAGCGAACGAACCGAGAATGCAAGCGCCGTTGAATGCGTTGTGGGTGACAAGCGAATGATAAAATTAAGCGAGAACGGCGAGAGCAAGGCGAGGACAACGATCCCGCGATCTAGACGAACAATTCTGATACGGTTTTCGGAACTTTCGATTGCAGCTGCGAGACGAGCGAATGTTGTAATTGTTGCCTTTGTAGATTGCGATTAGTTTAATTGTTCACAGAAGAATTAACATAACACACATGCCCCACGTTGGCGCCAAAATGTTTGTACACGGAGCGTTTTCCGCATTAATGTTAATTCACGGATGGGGGTGTGTTAGTTTTTTCTGCAAACGAATCAAAGTCTATACAAGAAAGAGAAAAGTCGATCGATCCAGTTGAGTATTAGGGAATAACTATTTATTACAAATCTTAGTGCTTGAGTACTGGGCGTAAGAAAGAGAATTTAGTGGAGAATTTAGTACAATTATGGTGAGAGTAAATACAAAAAGTGAGCGTAGGCTCTCTATTTTACGAGGGTCATTTGAATACTTGTTCCTTAAAGGAGTTTGACCGAACAGTTGGATCACCGCTCGTCTTATGTTAACATCTCCGGTATCGGAGATTCCATTCTACCTTCGAGCAAGTCTGTACATATAGTTGTACAATCCCAGGACGCAAGCTATCGAGCTTCCTTCACTGCAATTGTCACTAACTCTATTACGGAAATGTAGCCTAACTTCGGCCGAGACGCAAAGGATTGGCCCATGCCGAATAATCTAAAACTAGCTGATCCTAATTTCTCCAAGCCCCAACGTATCGATCTGTTGATAGGTTGTGGTTTGTTCTTCGATTTAATGTGCGTCGGACAGATTCGACTATCAGACCAATTGCCAACATTGCAGGAGACAAAACTTGGTTGGATAGTGTCAGGAAGCATTGATAGCTCGGAGAATAAGCGTGCAGTTTTAGCCGCTTTTGAAAATTCCTCTTGCATCTCTAATGACGATTTTCGGCCCACAACGCTGGAGTACCAAAACTTAGAGCAGCAATGCAGGAAGTAGCTGCTCGAGTGCCAGGTGCAAGTGGAAAAACTGCGATCGGAGAATCAGGAACTGCAGCGCGAACTTTTCGATATATTAAAAAACTACATATCCACGCTAAATGAAATTCAACTTTCAACAATTTCTACATTGCCAAATTTCCTACCATTCTATGCAATTACAGAGGTTCCCGATGATCAAGATGTAATCACGACAAGGCACCTTCGTAAAGAAGCGCCTATTGCTGCATTCAACGATCATCCCAGCGTAGCCGCCAGCTGCGCCCAAGCAAGCATCTTCAAGAGGGCCGTTGGAAAAATAGCCGTTCTGCCCCTTCAGGATGGATCTGTTGAAAGCCTTTGCCTTCCAACGGGGGGTGAATGTTCGGAGCAGAACCCAGCCGATTAGTTGCTTGCCAAATAGCACCTAATTCTTGGCCCTCAGCTGCTTATTTTGTTTGTTACTTATGTCTATGTCACTCATTTGATTGTTAAAGCTTTGCGCGTGTTTGCCCTGCTAAACGCTCTCTGCCAGCTCGCTCTTCGCTATCTCCGCTTTGCGTCTGCCTACCGACGTCAGCCGAGCGAAGCTGCGCTTAGCGATCGGAGCGGCAATGTAAAGGGCAGGCAAGCCACACTTGCAATTTGGATGTAACGCATTAAAGAACATATCGTAATTTTATTTCTGCGCCGAGTTTTATTTAATTCGAAATAATTAGTCGGCCGATTGGGGATAAAAAACATTATCTCCACACACTTTGTTGCTTCAGCGTACTGTCTGTGAAGTATTAAGCTTTAAAATTGTTGACTTTGAAAACTCAGGAAAACTTTTGTTCTTTGATAAGAAAATTAATTGCAATTGCTGCTGATTCGGACTGCGACGATTCGACAGGTTATACGTATGAGCCGCCCCTGTTTATCAGTGGGATATGACTAGTGGTTTTGGTGACTTTAGTGGTCGTTAACACTATGCAAAACCACTTTTACTCCTTGAACGAAACCAATTTTATCTCACAGATTTGAGGCTTTACAATTTTCTAATGAACTTTGTTTTTATACCCGATACTCATAATGAGTATTGTGGTATATTAGATTTGTAGTGAAAATGGATGTGTGTAACGTCCAGAAGGCATCGTTTCCGACCCCAAAATGTATATACATATATTCTTAATCCGCATCAATAGCCGAGTCGATTGAGCCCCGCCTGTCTGTCCGTCCGTCCGTCTGTCCGTCCCTATCAGCGCCTAGTGCTCAAAGACTATAAGAGCAACGACATTTTATATCCGGACTTCTGTGATATGTCACTGTTAAATGTATATTTCCAAACTTTGCCCCACCCTCTTCCACCCCCACAAAAGGCGAAAATCTGTGGCATCCACAATTTGAAAGATACAAGAAAACAGAAACCGCCGCATCGTAGAGGATGACTTCTAGAATGCAAAATCTGAACAAGGTCGTATAATTATTATAGCCAGAACCAAGAAAACAATTTCATTCTTTCTCGCTTTGTCTCTATCTAACACACAGGTTTCATGGTCGGCTTGGTCTGTTGCAAAATATGAGTTCCTACATCTCAGAGACTATAAAAGCTAAAACAACCAAATTTTTCATCCACACACTCCTGTGATATCGGACCTTGACGAGTTAGTTTCAAAATTTTGCCACACCCCCTTCCGCCCCCACAAAGGACGAAAATCTGGGGCATCTACAAATCTAAGAGAATATTAAGGCTAGAGTAACCAAATTTGGTATCAACACTTCTGTTAGTACTCACTATAAAACGTATATTTTAAAATTTCGCCCCATTTCATCCCGCCCCCACCAAGAACGAAAATCTGTGGCATCCACAATACAGAAGATACGAGAAAACTAAAAACGCACAATCATAGAGAATGACCGTATCTATGAGATTGCTGAATCTGGATCAGATCGGATCATTTTTATACCCAAAGGAACAAATTAATTTGCAGTTAGCTTTTCAGAATTGTAAAGTTGATTCCAGCCATTTCTAAGATACCTAAGCTTCGAGGGTGGTCCGATAAGCACTAAGCCTCACCGCCCAATGGTGCCAGTATTGCAAAAAAACAAAAACTGTCAAAATTTTCAGCGGGCTTGTCCACTGATTTGGTCGCGTGTGACTTTTTTATTTCGCCGGACAGAAATTTGATTCGAATGAGGAATTCATCGCCGTGGGCGATTCGTCGGCGTGGGAAGGTTGCAATAGGATGTTTTTAATTTTTAATGTTTAATTTTTAATGTTTAGAGTTTAACTATGGACAGTTAAAGTGTGTAAAAATATAAATGTACAAATCATAAAAACTATCTGCTACTGGAAAGCTCGGTAACACAATACAAGGCAAAAGAAAGTTCACTTAAATTATTCATTAAAGAAGAGTTTACTTTGGAAGCACAAGTATCAAAGGAAAAAAGATGGAAACATTTATTGTAGTCGCGGCATAGGCTACGGAAAGATTCATGGTCAGAGTAGTTCGATGGACAGAGAGGAAGATGCAGAGGAATGAATGCCTCGTCAGGCGTGATGGGACAGCAATATTGATAAGGCTAATGGGAATCAACCTCGCCTAGGAGAAGTTCGTGGAGAAATAGAATACCATGACAAGTCCTACGGCTTTCAAGAGAGTGAAAGTCAATGAGACGCAGCCGACTCTCATGAGAAGGAAGATGACGAGAGGGGTCCCAGGGCAAAGATAAGGAATTGTTTTTGAACGGACTAGAGCATGTCTTAATATTTTTGGTAATGGGGAGACCAGATACAGGAACCATATTCCAATATAGGCCGTACAAGAGAAACGTAGAGTAGTTTAGTGGTATAGGGGTCAGAAAATTACCTAGAACATCTTTTGATAAAGCCAAGGACTCCTTTGGCTTTATTTGAAATAGCGGATATATGAGAATTAAAACATAAGTTAGGTACGAAGATAATGTTTCAATCCTTAACTTTGTACAGGCGTTCCAAGGAAATGTTGTTAATTGTGAAGTCAAAAAGGTAAGGCTTGTTGTGATGGAAGGTCATGACGTTACATTTGGAAATGTTAAGAGGTAGAGCGTTAATAATATACCAATTGTTGAGAGCATCGAGATCCGATTGAAGAAATAACGGGGACACCGGATCGCTGTGGGAAAAACATAGCTTGACATACATATACATACATGCATGAGCATACATTAGGACTTACATTACATTAAAGAGGTTAAATAATAAAGGCCCGAGATGGCTACATTGTGGCACACTCGAAGAGACAAAACTGCTTTAGAAAGAGAAGATTGAAGCAGACACGCTGAGAACGATTGCAATGGTACGCATTAGTCCAAAAAAGAAGCTAAGTCTGAAATCCTTATAGAGATAGTTTGTGGATGAGGAGATTGTGGTTAACTGAATCGAAAGCTTTACTAAAATCAGTATAAACTACGTCAGTTTGACATTGCTTTGCAAATCCGGCAGTTACATAGGAGCAAAATTCAAGGAGTTTAGACGAAACTGAGCGACGTTTTACAATTCCGAGCTGTGATTCTGATAACATGGAACTACAAAAGTGTTGAAGCTGAGAAGTAATAATTTGTTCGAAGAGTTTAGGAATGGCATATAAATTTGAGATACAACGGTAGTTTGAGACGTCTGATTTAGACCCCTTTTTATACCCGATACTCAAAATGAGTATTGGGGTATATTAGATTTGTGGTAAGAGTGGATGTGTGTAACGTCCAGAAGGAATCCTTTCCGACCCCATAAAGTATATATATTCTTGATCAGTATCAATAGGCGAGTCGATTGAGCCATGTTTGTCTGTCCATCTGTCCGTCCGTCCGTCTGTCCGTCCCCTTCAGCGCCTAGTGCTCAAAGACTATAAGAGCTAGAGCAACGATGTTTTGGATCCAGACTTCTGTGATATGTCACTGCTACAAAAATATTTTAAAACTTCGCTCCGCCCACTTCCGCCCCCACAAAGGACGAAAATCTGTGCCATCCATAATTTTAAAGATACGATAAAACCAAAAACGCAGAATCGTAGAGAATAACCACATCTTTTAGACTGCAGAATCTGAATTGGATCGTATTATTCTTATAGCCAGCATCAAGAAAACAATTTCATTTTTTCTCGCCCTGTCTCTCTCTAACACACACGTAGCATAGCCGGCTTTGCTTAGAGTAAAACATTAGCGCCTAGATCTCAGAGACTATAAAAGCTTGAGCAACCAAATTTGGTATCCATTTGGTAATATATCGGACCGAGACGAGTTTGTTTCAAAATTTCGCCACACCCCCTTCCGCCCCCGCAAAGGACGAAAATCTGGGGGTATCCACAAATCTCAGAGACTATTAACGCTAGAGTAACCAAATTTGGTATCCGCACTCCTGTTAGATCGCACTATAAAAAGTATATCTCAGAATTTCGCCCCACCCCCTTCCACTCCACAAAAGACGAAAATCTGTAGCATCCATACGAAACGGCTCATTAAACACTTACCTCACCATAAAATTGATAGTCTGCCACCAAATCTCACATTGATCAGCAATGGGGCTGTGATTGATCTTCTGGGCAAAGTGAATATAAACAAGCAATATCCACAGACGATAAAACTATTACAGATTCTAACATTTTTATGGCTTCTCTTGTACCACTGCGGCTTAAGTCGGATACATCGGAATATTGGAAAAATCCTCGACCTTCGTCTGCTCATTATTGCCGTCCTATATTATTTAAATACGCCAAGGAATCTTCGAAACTAATAAAATTCACTGTAAGTGATATTAAGAATCAGATTTTAAATATAAGACCGTTTGTACATAAAGTCAACGAAGAAAAAAACATTAGTGTCAATTTTGAACTTTTCCTTACTATGATTGATGGAAAAGTTCTTAACGAACTTACTATTACTAAATCGACCTTGAAATGCGAATTTACTCTGGAATGTCATGATCCTCGCAAGGTTAGTCTTGGAGGCAATCCCATACACCTGAACGACGTTATTCCAGGTAGTGGCCAGTATGACTTTGGAGATCAGACTTTGTTTTTTAAACTGAGCTTGTTGCTTTGTTTAATAAGCCAGAACATTTTCTGCTCCTTGCTCCTCACGCTACGGATGTGACTGTCGAAAGTTAAACGTGCATCCAGTGTAATTCCGAGGTATGTGTGATTCCTACGCTGCTCTCCTAGTTTCCCAAGTAGGAAGACACCAGGGCAAGAGCCTAGTTTATCAGGGTTTATGGAGATGTTCCATCGGCAGGCCCAGTTTTCAAACAGCTTGAAGAATTGCTGTAGATTGCCCTTGAGAGTATGCTGTGTCGTCATTTCCCTTCGGACCGTAGAGGGATTTGGCATGTCGTGGGTAAATAAGCACTACAGTGTCAGCCCAAGCACGGTGCCATGCGGTTCTCCTGCCTTGATGGTCTTGGTCAAAGAAGCTGCACCATCCTTGACTACACGGAAGGTCCTCTCCTTCAGAAAGCTTTTGATAACTTCACACAGCTGAGCACGGTTGAGCATCATTTTGATCTTGGCGAGTAGTCTCTCGTGCCACACTCGTTCGAAGGCCTGCGAAATATCCAGGTAAGCAGCTGGAAGCCATCTAGTATGTGTTCCACTACCCTGTGCAGTTGTTCGGGTGTGCTGTGCTGAAGCCTGAACCCAAATTAATAGTTTGGCAAGGCTGTTTTAACCAGCGGCGGCTCCAGTAAACTGAGGTCTTCCGGTGGCTTTCCTAGCTTTGCCAACATGATTATGTGGGCACATCTCCAGGCTTTGGAAGAGTATACTAATCTTAGCGACGCGTTCAAGATTAGCAATAGATACAGAATCGCTCTGTTTGGTAGCGTCTTTGCCACAACATTGTCAATCCTATCGTCGCCAGGGGCCTTCTTGGACTTGAGTTTCTTTATGTCCTCCAAGATTTCTTGAAAAGTGATTGGCGCCACAGGGAGCTCCATCTGGTAGGTCTCATTCAGCCTCTCAGTGACCATCATTGCTCTTCAACTAGATGTCGTCCAGAATGGTGTGAATCTTTCTTCCAGGTTCGTCGCAAAAGCCTCCACTCTGTCCATTGCTGTTCTTGCCCATGAGCCGTCAGCCTTTCCTTGCCTAAGAAACAATGAATGGCAATAAAAAATAGTTCGCGCACAGACATATTGGAATTCGTAATTCGAATTTTAAATCGTTGAAAACTAAAAAAATAAAAAAAAAAAAACAACAAACACAATATAAAATGGAGAGACCAGAAATTGGTGGTAATAAGTAAACAAATGTACATATGTATGTATACATTTGCTTTCTCTTTATTTTTCTCCTTGATTTTAAATGCTTATTTTCAGGCCTTAAATACATGCAAGTCGAAATGAACTGGCATTATTGTACTGCGGATTTGCGGGGGTCCTGAAATAATTCCGTTAATGTCGACCGGGGCAGATCCAAACCAACTTCCAACAGAGCTTCTGCAACTTTTAAGGGAGTCCTAAGAGTAGGAACATTTTTAGACCCTGAGACCTTTGAAAATTAAACTTTTATAAATAAGCGCAACCTTAATATGCGATAAGTAGGTTTACATATGCTAATAAATTGTGAATATTATTCAAACTCTCGACTTTCATTAAATTCAAAACTTGCAACAGTTTAATATTAGTTATTAATAAATAAAATAAATATTAATAGCTTAACAAAGTTCAAAAGCTCATTCTCATTGAATTTGAAAGACCCTAATTGCTATAGCTACTATTTACAGGACTTCCATTAAGAAATAAGAGCTGCAGGGGTGATGTGTGTGAGGGGCCATTTCCTATTACCTTTAAGTTGCAAACAACCCTTTCTTGGTTTTATCAATATGATAATGCTCCTATTCATACAACCGAAACGTTTAGCTAGTAAGCTGGCCGCTACTCACCGGTTTTGAATTTTATTTATCAATAGTATTGATCAGACCAACAATATTCAAGTTTACCCGAATTAATTTAAACCATGGAGCTATTTTGGAGCTTGATATAACTTAATTATTTGACCAATTTGTATGAAACCCCTAAACCGTATGTGCCCAGTTATGGAGCAGAAAAGTGGATCAACAATCTATTGCATTTTTTAATTTAATTCAAGCATTCTTACTAGCTTAAATAGTATTTAAGTTATGTTTTTTCTTAGAATTATTAGAATTCTCAAAAATATATTTTGTTTGTTAGTGTGTCCTATGCAAGTGTCGCAAAGTTATTACCCTAAATTTTCCGTATGTTCTTGAATATTTTAGTTAAAAAAAAATTAAGTCTCTAGCGTGTTTTTTTGTGAACAGTGGGCGATAGAAACTGACTAGGGTGTCCTATTCAAGTGGCAATACATAATACTTAGCTTACAAATTATTTTAAAATAAATAGTTATCTGCAAAATATAGTTAACTATGTGTTAAAATTTGTTAGATCTTAGAATAGTTTTTCTAAACTTGGGTGGCTAATTGTATTTTAACGACGAAAAAAGACTGGTGCGTGCGTTCGTTTTCAATCGATTTTTTCGACTCTCTCCAATGTATTCAAATAATGTCTTCTTAGCCTAGCTTGCCTACGGTGGCAAAGCGGGGCGAATTCACCAAGAGCGAGCTTTTATTGCGCTCCCGCTTTGTCCTAGCCTAACTTACGATAGACTTAATAAGATGCGATACACTAATAAAAATTAGAATATAAGATCAGGCGCCAAATGGTGCTACACCGGCCCCGTTGAAGAAGTGGAAGGCCTCAGCCCTGGATCAACTATCGGTCAGGTGGGACTGGAACACAAAGGCGCCGCATCAAAGCGGATGAAACTGGAATGTCTGGAGGAGATTGTTCAAAAAATTCTGGAAATCCAGAAGGAGCAGCAGAAATTACAGGATGACCACCAGTAATCAAAGCGAGAGATACTCCAATTGCGAGCAGCCAAGGCCAAACCAACTTGCAACAGAGCTTCTGCAATTGTTAAGGGAATCCTAAGATTAACGTTTATTGTATATATATGGATTCTTTTATTATAGTGAATAATATAGCCAATTTACTAATTTAATATTATGAAAATTTCACAATTCAGACCAAAATTTTGTAATTTTAGGCTCATCTGCTGCTTTTTGACGGATGATAGATGGTGGATGGTGCCAGTGTGAATCGGAGCTTCACATCTGTCAAAAAATTCCACCCACCCCAAGGATGGGTTCAGTGTGCAGAGCCTATTAGTTTCAAATCAGAAGACCAAAACAGAGATAAATTGAAAATAACGGTCAAATAGTTGCATGGTAGGGACACAGTGTGGAGCAATTTAAGGTTTGAAACGCGTACGTCGATTGGAAGAAGGAGTCGAAAAAACTGGCAACACAAAGAGCGAATATTCAGTTTTATCCTGATAATGAAGAAAAAAAGAAAAGCGTTTGACGAACAAACAAAAATATTTTGGGTCATTTTGAATATTTGGTGCCATTGAATTGGTATTGCTGCTGCATCGGGCAGACTCAACCAAAATAGATATTATAGCGGTAGCTGGGGAGACGGGATGAACTCCGTTGTATTTCCACATTGGAGTGTGCTCCATCTCACTGCCTAAAACGCGGAGAGCAAGCTTTTGCATATTAAGGACAGTCCCATCCGGTGGTTTGGATGAATTTCGATAGGATCCCTGGGTTGGTTTCGGAAAGGTCCGAAATGTCCGTGAGGAAAGGCGCCCCGAGAAGCCGAAGCGCTTCCCTACAGAGCTTTGGGGTATCGGAATCTTGCACTTCCTAGTGAAGAGCACTAGTTCCGTTTTAGTCGGTTAACCTAGGCCGCATTTGTCTGCCAATTTTGAAATCTTAATGAGAGTACGTGCACACACATAGCGTTTGTGAAGTTCTACCAGAAATTCTAAGGAAACAACATCCGCATACGCTACCACGCGTTGTTCTGCCCCCGTACCTCTCCCCTCTCTGTGGGGGTAGCCCCACAGCAGTTCGTTCACTGCTATGCTCCTAGGAGGGGCTAGAAGACTCCGCCTTACGGTGTGCTTTAAAACCTGGTCAACGTTGACGTCCAGTGCCCAGTGATACCTCAACTGTCCTGCATGGTAGCATCTGATCGATGAGGCTAACCGTCCGGAAATCAAAAATTCCGTTCCATTGTCTTCAAAAGAAAAAATGAGAGACTTATGGTTGTAAAGTCCTTGGGTAAGTGTGCGAGGGCTTGCCTGCCTTAGGAATGAATACGACTTTGGTCTGAAGCCAAGTGTCAGGGATATTCCCGTGGGAGAAGACTTTCTCGTAGATCTTGTTTGAGATGCCAAACTTTTTTGGCACCTATGTGTTTCAAAAATGAAAAGAGAATTTGGTTTAATCTTTATTTAATCGTATTTAATTTTGGTGGCTTAGCGGAAACCGATTTTTTGCTAGCCACAATTTTGCCAGCTGAATGTGTCGAATCAGAAGATGCGTTCCTTGCCGAATATCAGAAACGGTGAGTCCTGGATGCCTAAGACGATGTATAAATTTATGCATGTAGGCGAATGTGCGCTGCATGCGAAAGAATGAATTTGCATGAAGTCACTCTGTCCAACTGTCAACGCAGTTTCCGCTTTCTTTCCGTGCGGTTCTTAAACATGACTGGTTTAACGAATAGGACCGTTGTTATTGATGGTCGCGGCCATTTGCTTGGCCGTCTGGATGAACCTCTCTGGCCATTTCTACAGAAACAAAATCAAGTTCTTGGCCTACTTGCGCAAGCGTTGCAACGTCAACCCAGCTCGTGGTCCCTTCCACTTCCGTGCCCCGTTCAGGATCTTCTACAAGGCGGTCAGAGGTATTATCCCACACAAGACTAAGCGTGGCCAGGCTGCACTCGCTCGTCTGCGTGTGTTCGATGGCATCCCATCGCCCTACGCCAAGCGTCGCCGCGTCGTTATCCCCATCGCACTACCTGGATGTGATCAAGAGCCTGGAGCGTAACCGCAAAGCCAAGTTGCGTGTCAAACTCAAGCACAACCGCGAGCTGAAGAAGCTGACTGTTCAGGCTCGTGAAAACATTGCCAAGGAGCTTGGCCCTTCAACAAAATCATCAAACCCTATGGCCACGAGATTTAAGGACAACAAAAACACCGGCAGATGCGTAGCAGTTTTTTAAAGGGAATAAAACAACATCCGGACGTGAGATCGGCATGTGGAGACGTGATTAGCAATACTCTCTTGCGAAGCTCCAAAATTTGCTATGTCGTTAGCAGGAGATACAGGCCACTTATCCTTGGAGCCTAGCAAAAAGGATGGGCCGTGAAACCATAGCTCTGACTGGATAAGATGGCTGGGAAGCGATCCTCTCGAGAGAATATCAGCAGAATTTAAAGATGTGGGAACATAGCGCCATTCTATGGCTGCCGTCAACTCCTGAATTGATGCCACTCGATTTGCCACGAAAACTTGAAATTTAGCTGGCTCGTCCCTAATCCAAGATAATGCTGTTGACGAATTCGACCAGCAATAGAACCGACCTGTAAAGATTCCCATGTCCTTTACATTCTGCATGATTTTCGCAAGCAAATGGGCTCCACTTAATTCCAGCTTAGGAATCGATATAGTCTTTAGCGGCGCCACTCGCGACTTTGAGCACAAAACTTGGCTCGAAGACTGGGCTTCCCTGGACACGACATACACGCAAGCGCCATATGCTTCTAAGCTGGCATCACAGAATCCGTGAACTTCTGTAGCCACACTAGAACGAAGAACCAAGCGAGGAAATGAGATCCGAGAAATGCTTGCCAAACTATTTCTCAAGTCCATCCAAGTTGAATGCAACGCTGAGGGTAGCTCCAAAGCTGCTGAAGAAAGATTTTGCACTTGACAATGACTGGATTTATCAATCCAAGAGAGTCGTAGAACCCCGTAATCGTAGATAAAACCGACCGCTTTGATGGCTTTGAGTTTGTGTCCAGTGCGGACAAAGCAAAAAGCACCTGATCCGAAGCAGGGTCCCACGCTAAGCCGAGAGTTTTGGCTATGTCGCTTCCATCATTAAACTTAAGGAACTTCTCTATGTCATCTTCAGGGGTACCCTCAAGTACTTCCTGGTGACTGGAGCACCATTTCCTAAGTTTAAAATTACCACGGGACAGTAAAGCTGATGTTTAGTGCATCTTGTCCATGACCTGTGTGACCGAATTACCGCCCGAAAAAAAGTCATCCCCGTAAAACTCCTGACGCAGAGCAGCAGAGCCAAGAGGGTAGTACTCACCCTCGTCGATGCCCAGCTGGTGCATTGCGTGCACCGCTAAAAATGTTGTAGCCCTAGTCCCGTATGTGACGGTGTCTAATGTGTAGGCCTGAACATCGGACTCGAGGGGATCTCGCCATAGGATGCACTGATACAAATTGTCGGGTGGAGACACTCGTACGCAGCGGTACATTTTACAAATGTCCCCAGTGAGAGCGACTGGATATATTAGAAAGCGAATAAATATGTTAAACAATGCATGCTGAATAACAGGGCCTGTCATCATCACATCATTTAGAGAATATCCAGTTGATGAAGCTGCGGATCCACCGAAAACGACACGGAGTTTTGTCGTCGTACTGTCCTCCTTTAGGACACAGTGATGAGGCAAGAAATATTTGCAGATTTGCAATATTTGCATATGATGTAAATCAATGTACTCCCTCATAAAGGCGGAATACCGCTCCTTGAGTGGGGAATTACGCTCCAGTTTTCGCTCCAGACTGATGAACCGTCGATAAGCCTGAGCATAAGATTCTCCTAAACGATCAGTATTGTTATTTAGCGGCAGACGAACTGCATACTCCCCGGATGGCAACCGTGAAAGGTGGCTTACGAAATGTGCTTCACAGTCGTCTTCTTCTTTGGTATTCAACCCAGCCTCCACACAATTCTCGACTTCCCAAAACATACGAAGAGTTTTATCCAACCTTGCTTCCATCTCAGCTATCGAATCTGGTCAATTGTGCGTGGCCAAAAGCGCCGAGCTTGATGCCTTCTGTCCACCGCCAGATACGATCCACCCAAGCCGGGTCTTCTGCAGAAGAGGCAGTCCATCGGTGAGTTTGATTTGCCCTACGCAGAGGAGATCATAAAAAACGCTCGCACCAATGAGAAGATCAACCCGTTGAGGATTGAAAAATGCAGGATCAGCGAGCTGAATGTTAGATGGAATACGCCAATCGGATACATTTACTGTCATACTTGGTTGAGAATCGGTAATCGTGGGGGCGATGAGAGCAGTAAGCGTAGTTGTGTAAGCAGAGGTGCGAGAATGCATACAAATGCTTATGGTGGATCCCTCAATAAAAACGCTGGTATCGCCCAGCCCAGACACAAGTGCAGACGATTGAGTTCTCCTAAGCTGAAGCTGCTGGGCGAACCTGGATGTGATGAGATGCAGCTGCGATCCTGAATCTAAGATGGCACGACAAGGAACTAAAACGCCTGACCGATTCTTCACGAGAACCACGGCTGTAGCCAGAAGCACGACATCAGAGTGAAGACCTTGGGCAGCAAGAGAAGTAGATGAAGGTAGAGGAGAGCTGCTAACAGAATCTTGAGCAATGGAAAGAGTTTCTGGTTGAACGGCCAGATCGGGAGGAGTAATACCTGGGCAGCTTTGTGTTGTGGGCTGTATACTATCGAAGTGCAACAAACTATGATGCCTACCGCCGCATACTCGACATTTTCCACTATTGCATGCGCGGGTCCGGTGCCCCGGTTTAAGGCAATTGAAGCATAGGGAAAGCTTCTTCACTTCTTTGTGGCGCAGCAACGGTGAGAGATTTCCGAATATCTAGCACGAGTATATTCCATGGCCCGCTGAGTGGCAAAAGACGCATACAGACGGGTCGGCGGAAGAGTTGGAAGCTGCAAACGTTTTCTTAACCTGCGTATAGGAATGGTTTTTTCCCACCTGATCGCTACTAGCGTGTGTCGCTGTAGCATATTCCAACCGCTCCATTTTCTGGCAGCGTTGCTGCAAGAATTCGAAGAATTCCTCTGCGGTAGGTATAGCATCCGACGATGTGTGCTCCTCCCACTTGGTTTGCGTCTTCGAATCCAACTTCTGCAGCAGCATGTTGATGACCATGAATCCTAAAATCTCCTCAGCAGTTCCCAATGTCTGCAACGCTCGCATGTGTAAATTGACTGCATCTGAAAACTCCCGAAGCCTTTTAGCAAAAGGCGAGTTTACCCTCTTTAGCCCAAGAATCTTCTTGATGTGTGCCTGGAAAACAAGTCTTTTGTTATTAAAGGGGTTTTTAAGTATATCCAGAGCCGCACGATAATTGGCACTGGAGAGATCCAACGATCGAACCGAATCCAAAGCCGCATCAGCGAGGCCAGAGCGAAGGTGCTGGAATTTCTCGATGTCACTGAGATCCGCATTCGCTTCAATCACCGATTTGAACATTGCCATAAAATACGAAAACTCGACGTATCCACCAGAAAACTTAGGCACCTTCAGCTCAGGAAGTCGCTGCTTGTGAGCCATGATGGTACTATGTCCGGAATGGCTTGGCAGAGTCGTAGAATGGGCAGCGGCGTGTGACTGGCTTACTTCAACAGCAGACAGCAACTCAGCTTTCAACGATATGAAAAGAATATCGAAGTTTTCGCGGAGCTCACTCCCAATCTCGTTTTGATCGAGAGCCTCCAATTCATTATGGGCCTTATTGAATTCCTCTCGAATTTCTGCCAACATATCAAGGCGCACCTCGACTTCCGCGGCGGTCAACTTATCGATTTTATTCCCCGCGAAGGTTTCGCCAAGCCTGTGCAATCGATCATATAATGACTGACTTTTACGCTTATACAGACTCAGTCTGGAATCAGTATTTCCGCACGCGCCTGTATTCTGATCGTTGTCCATGTTAACCGTTATGCAATTTGACACACCAACGGAAAATGAAATACCGCTTAAGCGACGATGTATAAACGCGAGAGCGAGAATGGAAGACACGAAAAGTCAAGAACTGCGGCTGCAACTGCACAGAGAATGAGAGATTGGACGCTTAAAGTACCGGAAAATGTATATAAATATTCCAGCTGCACTCTAACTGAATTTGTACTAAAACTGTTTTTCAATGTGCACCCAAATGTATTTGTTGGTAGTTAAACTACCCAACAACAAAATATTGTATAATTAATAAGTGTTTTTAACGGAACGCGATTAAGCAATGTTTTTATATCACGTCGGGGGGTCACCAATGTTTGAGATGCCAAGCTTTTTTGGCACCTATGTGTTTCAAAAATGAAAAGAGAATTTGGTTTAATCTTCATAGTTCGTATTTTGGTGGCTTAGCGGAAACGGATTGTTTGCTATGGCCAGATAGAATTTAGGCGAGATCCATATGCAACCAATGCGCAGAGGGGTTAGCATAGAACTAAAATAGACGACGGCGTCAGATCAAAGTGATTGCCGAAGTGGCGGCGGCAGATCAAGGTAATTGCCGAAGTGGCGGCGTCAGAGAGCCCCTTTATCGGGAGAGCGCAGCAGCTCTGCAGAAAGTCAACGTTTTACAACGTAGGCGGCTCACTCTGCTCATACAACGATAATGTTCTCCTGACTTAATAGGTACAGGATAGCACTTGAGGCAACAGAAGTGGGCGCGATGTAGTTAGGTCTGTTTTCATCGCATCCGGGAAGTGGGTGTGGAAGAGAAAATTTAGTTACTCATTGCTGGACGTTCTCCAAGACTGGTTGGCTTTCTTCAAGTAGCCAAGGTTGCGTGTTGTCTTCGAGGGAACTCTGAACAAGCGCGAAGCTTCTGAGTTACTCTCGATTTCGCCGCAGAACTTACATCACAAGGCAGGTTTGGCTTTCCTAAGTTGACTCAACATTCACAGTCTTTGCTTTGTTAAAGAGTTTCCGGGAGGCTTTCCGGAGTTCTTCCAGTTTTGGATTCCACCATTCAGGATTCTTCCGGCCTCTGGTCTCACTAGACGGGCAGGATTTATCGAGCGCATCACTGCAGGCGTCGGTACATATTTTAACAACACGGGTTCGGGCCTCCCGTGGAACTCCTTTGGGGGAGACTCAAGGAGAATACGGCGCACGTCATCTGAATACCGAGTCCAGTTAGTCCGCCTGAGTTTCCGGAATTGCAACAAGGATCTTTCAGTTGCCGGGTGACCAGGAACTCAAGAAGCTTCGAGATTGCGGAAAGCTTTGCGATACCACGATAGCTTTCAATATTTTATCTTGAACCTTTTTTGTGAAGCGGAATGATGTAGGACTCATTCCAAATTACTGGGAGACAAGTCTGTTCCAAGGAGAGGTTGAAGAGAAAGGTCAAGGGTTTCAAAACGGACTTTGCACAGTGTTTTAAATTGCAACTCGGCACCTTATCTGGACCCGCAAAAAAAGATATGTCAATAGATGAAAAACCTTTCAGAACAACGTTTTCCTCGAGAATAGGCCGAAAAATGCTTTTAGCGTGAGGAAGCTGGTACAGATACGGATGCGTTGCAAATATGAGACGAGTACGTTGCTTGGAAAAAGGTAGCGTATAAATTTGCAGAGAGTGCGCAGAGGAGTAAAGAGCTAAGGCCGACGTGGAGCCCGACTTCTGGCCCTTTTCATAGAGCCTGGATTTATTATTTTTAAAGTATGCCAAATACTTGGAGAACCAGGGAGGCTTGGACGATACAGGTACAGTGATATCTGGAACAAATGTATTAAGGGCGGAGTAAATAGAGCTATAAAACGAGTTAACAGTTGCATATATGTTCGGTAATGAATAAAAAAACGACCAATCAACAAGCCAGAGATATAGATCTAAATCGATAAAGTTTGTTTTGCGAAAACACTTTATGCGGCCATGGAGCTATGGAACTGTCAGCACAACCAGATCGGGTACACTCAAGGGATATAGACAGAGTTGGATGGTAAGGATCTTCAGGAAATGATATTGGGCTTGCTCTGGATACCGTAGCAAGAGAAACATCGTTAACAAACATAAGGTCACTGGAGACGATAGAAAAGGCCTCCTTGATGGCTACAATCTCCGCTTGGAACACACTACAGTGGTCCGGGAGCCTAAAGCAATGACTGATTTTCAGCTCGCTGCAGTAGACTCCGCCTCCCACGCGGCCGTCTAGCTTTGAGCCATCAGTGTAGAAGTGAACCGTATTTGCGGGTCCTTGTTCGCCCATCTCCCAGTCCTCCCTAGGTGGGATTGATACCTGGAAGGGCGTCGAGAGGTGATCAGAGGCGCTATTTATGTCTTTTTCACTTCCTAGCGACTGCAGAGAGGAATAGATGGCTGACACCGTGTCAATGAGGGACCTAAGGCATAAAGCAGAAGCTTTTGTTGTGCTGGGAATGTCAAACAACTGCGAAACAGTATCAGAAAAGATCACATATTTTTTGTCGTAAACCTCCTTCAAATTATCAAAAGCCTTCTCATAATTTTCGGCAGAGATTTGAAACGCCTTCACTGTTCCCAATGCATCGTCAACGAGGCACGACAGTAAGTGGTTGAATTTTTCCACATTTGTTAATATTGGGTCGTTATGCACCAAACTCTCGAAAAGGCTTATAAAGTTTTGAAATCCTGCAAGTTTTCCACTAAACTTGGGGAGATTCATTTTAGGCATATGTGATAAATGGTGCTGGCTACTCCTATCCCTCCTCTGTATTCGCTGAGTTTCGGGTTCTGTAAGTGCAGACATGTACAGAGCCTTTGTGGTAACACACATATCCTCGACCGATGCTCGTAGATCGTTGTTGGGATTTAAACAATCCACGTCTGCCTGTATATCCATCAACTTTTCACAATAATTTTCGATCAGCCCGAGTCTGCATTTAATTTGAGGAGAGTCGAACGAAATAGTTTTTTCCTCAAAGTCCGTTCGCACACGCCTTAGATCGCCCATCACCCTATCGTGTCTTTGCATTGCTGTTGCTAACTTTTGCAGGTCTTTGGACCCCCTCCTTCTTTCAAACCTCCTTCCCTGGTAACAATGCACTTTTCTTCAATTCATCAATATTCCGCATGTAATAAATATTTTATGCTGCTGGCTGTTCACATTGGTTTATTTTATTGCTTTGTGTTTTATTTAATTGCTATTCCAATTCAGCGAGGTGCCAAAAATTGAGGCCAGTGGCCAAATAGAGAAATACAGCGCACAAAATGGTGGCTTGGTTCTAGCACTCAGTTTTTTCGCACTAAATACCTGTGAATTCGGCATAGATTAGCCGAACACTTTCCTTTTCTTTTTTGTTGATTAAAGATGACTCCAATTTGTCTCACAAAACCAGCCAGCTAGAGCTCTATTCGCAACAGAACAAAAAAAAACCAATGACTTGTGCCGAGACAACGAAGATGCACTACAGGTCACTGGTTTGTCGTGCGAATTTCCACGAAATGCTGGATGCCGATGTCCCTGCTTGGGCGCCAATGAAAATTTGGAAGATTTTTTCCAATTTAAACGTTATGATGACTCCGGTCCAGCGGGCTCTAGTTGCGATTTTTTACTTTAAAAATTTCAGGTAAATAATGAACAAAAAAAACAAGTGCTCGACTTCAAAGCATTTATTGGACTGGTCGCAGCCAGAGATCGCAATAACTCCCCGACTCCACCGCCGAGCCGATCTTGCATGCGCAGAGAGCAGTACAAGAGTGCGGCGTGTGAGAGCAAAAGCTCTGTTCACAACATCGCACACGCTGAGATAGGGTAATTAAGATCGTCTGCTGCAACATTCCGGCCCCGTCGAAGACCTCCGGTGCTTCAACCGTCTATTGGCAGTTTTGCCAGTTTGTGTATGGGGCGTTTAATTACGCCCGTGAGTTTTCGCACCTCGGCGGCGCGCACTCTTCCATCTTCTCCCTTGATTGCGGCCACCACTGGTCCGGTGGTCCACTTCTGTGGCGGTGTGTTGTCCTCGTGGACGAGCACCAGACAGCCAATGTCCAAGTCTGGCTCTTTGGTAGCCCACTGGTGACGCTTCTGCAGGCTGACCAGGTAGTCCTTGGACCAACCCTGCCAAAACTGCTGCTTGAGCGTTGACAGCATTCGCCACCGCTTCAAGTACGCGAAACTTCCCCTGCTGCATCTGTCGTCTTGATCTGATTCGGGCGGCAGCGAAAGAAGCGGCTGCCCGATCAGCAGGTGCCCTGGCGTTAGCGCTTCTCCATCGCTGGGATCGTTGCCTGGCGATGCGATTGGCCGGGAGTTGAGAAGAGCGTCTATCTCTACCAGGTGGGTGCACACTCCGCGTACCAACCTCTGCTTGGCTGATTTTACGGCTGCTTCCCACAATCCACCGAAGTGTGGTGCTCTCGGTGGTATGAAACACCACTCGACGCCTTGGCGCGCTGTGTACGCCTTGAGCCGGTCCTGGTCCCTCTGGTACGCTTGATGAAGCTCGTTCAGCACCTTGCTCACGCCCACGAAGTTGGTGGCGTTGTCGCTGTACACCTTCTCCGGAAGGCCTCTTCTCCCGATGAACCTTTTAAAAACAGATAAAAAACTATCAGTGGACAAATCTGCTACAAGCTCCAGGTGAACAGTTTTTGATACAATGTAGACGAAGACGGCTACAGATGTCTTAATAAGGGGCCTGCCGCGAATCTTGAGAGACACGTAGAATGGTCCGCAGAAATCTACCCCACAAATCAAAAAGGGCCGAGCTCTTCGCACTCTATCAGCTGGCAGGTTTCCCATGATCTGTCCCTGTAGGACTGGCTTGTATCAGAAGCAGTGCACACAATTTCTCAGGATTCTTGTACATGCTTCTCGAGCATTGATTAGCCATATCTGCTGCCTTAGCAACGAAACCATGACTTTGGCGCCTGCATGGTAGTGAGTCCCATGCAAATTGCGAAGATAAAGCGTCACGAACTGCGACTTTTGCGACAGCAGCAGAGGAAATTTGGCGTCGTACGGAATTTCTGCGTTGAGCAACCTTCCTACCACTCGAATCAGTCGAAGCGTTACTCCGTCGAGTTCACTCGTATGTATGAACGGGTTTAGTCGTTGAAGATGCGGTGACAGGATTTCCGACCTCGCTAGCTTGTGGAATTCTGGTCCTAACTCGTGTCGTTGGACTTCTTCTACCAGTCTTAGAAATGAGACCTTAAGTTCTTTGGCTGACAGAACGACCTCTCGAGTACGCTTGCTTCCTTGTAGGAACCGGTTGACATATGCCATAATCCGAAGCAATTTCTCAAAAGAAGAGCATTTTTCAATCAACTCGATGAAATCATTGGTCTGACACTTTGCCACTGAATGTGTTGCCAAACACTTCTTGTTTTCCGACCGTTCCATTTCTGGAGACAACTCAACCTGATGTAGACATGGCCACTCCTCATAATTCCTGAGCAGAAATTGGGGACCATCAGTCCACAATGAGCACTTTACACCGTCTACGTCTGTTCCACGTGACACTAAATCGGCTGGGTTTTGCTCAGTAGGAACGTGCCGCCAAGTCACACACTTGAAGATTCCTGGATTTTAGCAACCCTATTGGCCACAAACGTTGCTAGCGTGGCTGGATCCCTTTCCAGCCAGTACAAGGTGACTTGGGAGTCCGACCAAAAGTTCACACTTTCGATCATGAATTTGTCCAGGAGCGGTTTTACTTGAGCCCATAAAGTGGATAACAGGAGTGCTGCGCACAATTCGAGTCTTGGAATCGATTTCGTTTTGAGGGGAGCTACTCGAGACTTTGCGGTAAGAAGCTTAGACACGACATTTTTACCATCACTGGTACGGATGTAAATGCAGCATCCGTACGCTTCACCTGATGCGTCTGCGAATCCGTGAATCTGAGCGCTTTTATGCGCGGGAAGGCCAATGTAGCGAGGTATGGTTATCTTGTATAATTCAAACAAATTTTGCTTGAACTGTTTTCAACTCGTGTGCAAACTCATGGGAACCGACTCGTCCCAATCCAACTTTTGCCGACACAATTGCTGCAGCAATATTTTTTCCCTAGTTATTAAGGGACATAATAACCCTAATGGGTCGAACAATCGGGACGCAACTGACAAGATGTTTCGCTTTGTAGGGGTCAATGAATCAAATGAGTCATCTAAATGATAATGGAACAAATCATTTTACGGATTCCATCTAATTCCGAGCGTTTTAACAGACGACGAAGGATCAAACTGCAGCGATTTCTCCTGGCCACTATCGGACAGCAGCTGGGGATGATTTGACGCCCACTTGGCCAACTTAAAACCCCCGATTTCTTAGACCTCACACACTTCCAGCCGAATACGTTCTAAATCTTCCGAGCTGTCTGCTCCTGTAAGCATATCATCAACGTAAAAGTCACTTTTTATGACTTGTGATGCAATAGAATGGGACTCAGCAAAAACGTCTGCTAATTCAACGAGACAGCGGATGGCCAGAAATGGAGCTGAGGCTGTCCCATAAGTAACCGTATTCAGGCGATACGTTTGAACATCTAAGCTTGCCTTATCAATTGGAAATTTCTGTCTTCTTCGGCGACCTGAACTTGCCTATACATTTTGGAGATGTCAGCTGTGAGCGCAAAACGATTTAATCGAAATCGGGCAAGAATTGCGTAAAGCTCCCTCTGAATAGTTGCACCCACCATCAAAATCTCATTTAATGAGATTGAAGTCGATTTTTGCTCGATGCATCGAAAACGACGCGTAGCTTGGTGGTTTTACTATCAGGTCTCAGGACACATTGATGTGGAATGTAGTAATGGCGTCCTGGAGGAGTGCCTGGAAGCAATGACATGTGGCCAAGAATGAGATATTCTTGCATAAACTCCATATACAGATCATGAAAATACTGATCTCGTGCAAGTCTGCGTTCCAGGGATAGAAAGCGGCGTATTGCCGTCTCGAACGAGAAACCCAACACGTTGGGATTTATTTAAAATGGCAGCCCCTCTTCAAAACGACCCGATTCGAGCCTGCGTAAAGTCTGCTTGAAATTTTGTTAGCAAGCCAATTGTTCAGCTGTATATACAGCCTTTGACTTCTCTGGGACCTGTTCCAATTCCCACCAGCGATATTGCATACAGCATCCTGTGCTGATGCCTTATATTTTCCTGATACAATCCATCCCAACAATGTTTTCTGGATTGATGGATGCTCGGAACTCGCCTTTAATTGGCCTACACACATTAACTCAAAAAAGGTTTCTGCCCCTATCAATAAGTCAACTTTAGCAGACTTGTAAAAATGCGGGTCTGCCAGCTGCAGGATTGCTGGTATATTCCATTGGGCGAAATTGACATCATGATCGGGTTGGTATGTGGAAATCGACCTTATCACCCAAAAATCGGAATCAAAGTTGTAAGCGTTGATACGAGATTGGACAAAAGTATGAAACTTGTGCTTTATGACGGAAGGGTTTTTTCCAACAGTTGTGATATTAAGGCACGAATCATCACGGCGCAATCGTAAGCGCTGGGCTAGATCCTCAGATATAAAATTAATTTGGGAGCCGAAATCTAGAAGTGCCCGTGCATACTGAAATATTCCGGACCGATCTTGCACCTTTCCAACAGCGGTAGCAAGAATAACCTGATCAGCACTAGAAACGTGACTAGAATAAGCTGTCTGAGGCTCAGACGATGACGAATGTTCTACTGGCACAGAACTAGGCCCATTTTGCTGTGGCTCAACCCCGTATCGATGAAGCAGAGTGTTATGGGGCTTAGAGCACACTCGACATTTTGCTGTCTTGCACCTGGCACCTGGTGACCTGGCTTCAAACAATTTATACAGAGTCGGAGTTGCTTGGTGATATCGAACCGTTGAAGAACAGGAAGAGCACTAAACGATTGACAATTGCTTATGGTATGATTCCCCGCGTGGCAATAGCTACATTTCGAATCAGCTCGCCTATCCGTCTTTGCACGTGAAAATGACGATTTAGTGGGTCCTTTACTTGTCTCTTGTTTAGTTTTTCCCTTATTCCGTGTTGACTCTTCGGCAGCTAGATGCTGATAGCGCCGATTCAGCTGGGCTGCGCACTCGGACCAAGACGGTAGTTTATCGTAATCCAGTTGCTCTTCGAACCGAGACTTCGTTGTGCGATCTACTTTAAACAGCGCTATGTGAATTCGCGCTATTTATTTGAAAATTTGGAAGATTTTTTCCAATTTAAACGTTATGATGACTCCGGTCCAGCGGGCTCTAGTTGAGATTTTTTACTTTAAAAATTTCAGGTAATTTATGAACAAATAAAACAAGTGCTCGACTTCAAAGCATTTATTGGACTGGTCGCAGCCAGAGATCGCAATAACTCCCCGACTCCACCGCCGAGCCGATCTTGCATGCGCAGAGAGCAGTACAAGAGTGCGGCGTGTGAGAGCAAAAGCTCTGTTCACAACATCGCACACGCTGAGATAGGGTAATTAAGATCGTCTGCTGCAACATTCCGGCCCCGTCGAAGACCTCCGGTGCTTCAACCGTCTATTGGCAGTTTTGCCAGTTTGTGTATGGGGCGTTTAATTACGCCCGTGGGTTTTCGCACCTCGGCGGCGCGCACTCTTCCATCTTCTCCCTTGATTGCGGCCACCACTGGTCCGGTGGTCCACTTCTGTGGCGGTGTGTTGTCCTCGTGGACGAGCACCAGACAGCCAATGTCCAAGTCTGGCTCTTTGGTAGCCCACTGGTGACGCTTCTGCAGGCTGACCAGGTAGTCCTTGGACCAACCCTGCCAAAACTGCTGCTTGAGCGTTGACAGCATTCGCCACCGCTTCAAGTACGCGAAACTTCCCCTGCTGCATCTGTCGTCTTGATCTGATTCGGGCGGCAGCGAAAGAAGCGGCTGCCCGATCAGCAGGTGCCCTGGCGTTAGCGCTTCTCCATCGCTGGGATCGTTGCCTGGCGATGCGATTGGCCGGGAGTTGAGAAGAGCGTCTACCTCTACCAGGTGGGTGCACACTCCGCGTACCAACCTCTGCTTGGCTGATTTTACGGCTGCTTCCCACAATCCACCGAAGTGTGGTGCTCTCGGTGGTATGAAACACCACTCGACGCCTTGGCGCGCTGTGTACGCCTTGAGCCGGTCCTGGTCCCTCTGGTACGCTTGATGAAGCTCGTTCAGCACCTTGCTCACGCCCACGAAGTTGGTGGCGTTGTCGCTGTACACCTTCTCCGGAAGGCCTCTTCTCCCGATGAACCTTTTAAAAACAGATAAAAAACTATCAGTGGACAAATCTGCTACAAGCTCCAGGTGAACAGTTTTTGATACAATGTAGACGAAGACGGCTACAGATGTCTTAATAAGGGGCCTGCCGCGAATCTTGAGAGACACGTAGAATGGTCCGCAGAAATCTACCCCACAAATCAAAAAGGGCCGAGCTCTTCGCACTCTATCAGCTGGCAGGTTTCCCATGATCTGTCCCTGTAGGACTGGCTTGTATCGGAAGCAGTGCACACAATTTCTCAGGATTCTTGTACATGCTTCTCGAGCATTGATTAGCCATATCTGCTGCCTTAGCAACGAAACCATGACTTTGGCGCCTGCATGGTAGTGAGTCCGATGCAAATTGCGAAGATAAAGCGTCACGAACTGCGACTTTTGCGACAGCAGCAGAGGAAATTTGGCGTCGTACGGAATTTCTGCGTTGAGCAACCTTCCTACCACTCGAATCAGTCGAAGCGTTACTCCGTCGAGTTCACTCGTATGTATGAACGGGCTTAGTCGTTGAAGATGCGGTGACAGGATTTCCGACCTCGCTAGCTTGTGGAATTCTGGTCATAACTCGTGTCTTTGGACTACTTCTACCAGCCTTAGAAATGAGACCTTAAGTTCTTTGGCTGACAGAACGACCTCTCGAGTACGCTTGCTTCCTTGTAGGAACCGGTTGACATATGCCATAATCCGAAGCAATTTCTCAAAAGAAGAGCATTTTTCAATCAACTCGATGAAATCATTGGTCTGACACTTTGCCACTGAATGTGTTGCCAAACACTTCTTGTTTTCCGACCGTTCCATTTCTGGAGACAACTCAACCTGATGTAGACATGGCCACTCCTCATAATTCCTGAGCAGAAATTGGGGACCATCAGTCCACAATGAGCACTTTACACCGTCTACGTCTGTTCCACGTGACACTAAATCGGCTGGGTTTTGCTCAGTAGGAACGTGCCGCCAAGTCACACACTTGAAGATTCCTGGATTTTAGCAACCCTATTGGCCACAAACGTTGCTAGCGTGGCTGGATCCCTTTCCAGCCAGTACAAGGTGACTTGGGAGTCCGACCAAAAGTTCACACTTTCGATCATGAATTTGTCCAGGAGCGGTTTTACTTGAGCCCATAAAGTGGATAACAGGAGTGCTGCGCACAATTCGAGTCTTGGAATCGATTTCGTTTTGAGGGGAGCTACTCGAGACTTTGCGGTAAGAAGCTTAGACACGACATTTTTACCATCACTGGTACGGATGTAAATGCAGCATCCGTACGCTTCACCTGATGCGTCTGCGAATCCGTGAATCTGAGCGCTTTTATGCGTGGGAAGGCCAATGTAGCGAGGTATGGTTATCTTGTATAATTCAAACAAATTTTGCTTGAACTGTTTTCAACTCGTGTGCAAACTCATGGGAACCGACTCGTCCCAATCCAACTTTTGCCGACACAATTGCTGCAGCAATATTTTTTCCCTAGTTATTAAGGGACATAATAACCCTAATGGGTCGAACAATCGGGACGCAACTGACAAGATGTTTCGCTTTGTAGGGGTCAATGAATCAAATGAGTCATCTAAATGATAATGGAACAAATCATTTTACGGATTCCATCTAATTCCGAGCGTTTTAACAGACGACGAAGGATCAAACTGCAGCGATTTCTCCTGGCCACTATCGGACAGCAGCTGGGGATGATTTGACGCCCACTTGGCCAACTTAAAACCCCCGGTTTCTTAGACCTCACACACTTCCAGCCGAATACGTTCTAAATCTTCCGAGCTGTCTGCTCCTGTAAGCATATCATCAACGTAAAAGTCACTTTTTATGACTTGTGATGCAATAGAATGGGACTCAGCAAAAACGTCTGCTAATTCAACGAGACAGCGGATGGCCAGAAATGGAGCTGAGGCTGTCCCATAAGTAACCGTATTCAGGCGATACGTTTGAACATCTAAGCTTGCCTTATCAATTGGAAATTTCTGTCTTCTTCGGCGACCTGAACTTGCCTATACATTTTGGAGATGTCAGCTGTGAGCGCAAAACGATTTAATCGAAATCGGGCAAGAATTGCGTAAAGCTCCCTCTGAATAGTTGCACCCACCATCAAAGTCTCATTTAATGAGATTGAAGTCGATTTTTGCTCGATGCATCGAAAACGACGCGTAGCTTGGTGGTTTTACTATCAGGTCTCAGGACACATTGATGTGGAATGTAGTAATGGCGTCCTGGAGGAGTGCCTGGAAGCAATGACATGTGGCCAAGAATGAGATATTCTTGCATAAACTCCATATACAGATCATGAAAATACAGATCTCGTGCAAGTCTGCGTTCCAGGTATAGAAAGCGGCGTATTGCCGTCTCGAACGAGAAACCCAACACGTTGGGATTTATTTAAAATGGCAGCCCCTCTTCAAAACGACCCGATTCGAGCCTGCGTAAAGTCTGCTTGAAATTTTGTTAACAAGCCAATTGTTCAGCTGTATATACAGCCTTTGACTTCTCTGGGACCTGTTCCAATTCCCACCAGCGATATTGCATACAGCATCCTGTGCTGATGCGTTATATTTTCCTGATACAATCCATCCCAACAATGTTTTCTGGATTGATGGATGTTCGGAACTCGCCTTTAATTGGCCTACACACATTAACTCAAAAAAGGTTTCTGCCCCTATCAATAAGTCAACTTTAGCAGACTTGTAAAAATGCGGGTCTGCCAGCTGCAGGTTTGCTGGTATATTCCATTGGGCGAAATTGACATCATGATCGGGTTGGTATGTGGAAATCGACCTTATCACCCAAAAATCGGAATCAAAGTTGTAAGCGTTGATACGAGATTGGACAAAAGTATGAAACTTGTGCTTTATGACGGAAGAGTTTTTTCCAACAGTTGTGATATTAAGGCACGAATCATCACGGCGCAATCGTAAGCGCTGGGTTAGATCCTCAGATATAAAATTAATTTGGGAGCCGGAATCTAGAAGTGCCCGTGCATACTGAAATTGTCCGGACCGATCTTGCACCTTTCCAACAGCGGTAGCAAGAATAACCTGATCAGCACTAGAAACGTGACTAGAATAAGCTGTCTGAGGCTCAGACGATGACGAATGTTCTACTGGCACAGAACTAGGCCCATTTTGCTGTGGCTCAACCCCGTATCGATGAAGCAGAGTGTTATGGGGCTTAGAGCACACTCCACATTTTGCTGTCTTGCACCTGGCACCTGGTGACCTGGCTTCAAACAATTTATACATAGTCGGAGTTGCTTGGTGATATCGAACCGTTGAAGAACAGGAAGAGCACTAAACGATTGACAATTGCTTATGGTATGATTCCCCGCGTGGCAATAGCTACATTTCGAATCAGCTCGCCTATCCGTCTTTGTACGTGAAAATTACGATTTAGTGGGTCCTTTACTTGTCTCTTGTTTAGTTTTTCCCTTATTCCGTGTTGACTCTTCGGCAGCTAGATGCTGATAGCGCCGATTCAGCTGGGCTGCGCACTCGGACCAAGACGGTAGTTTATCGTAATCCAGTTGCTCTTCGAACCGAGACTTCGTTGTGGGATCTACTTTAAACAGCGCTATGTGAATTCGCGCTATTTATTTGAAAATTTGGAAGATTTTTTCCAATTTGAACGTTATGATGACTCCGGTCCAGCGGGCTCTAGTTGCGATTTTTTACTTTAAAAATTTCAGGTAATTTATGAACAAATAAAACAAGTGCTCGACTTCAAAGCATTTATTGGACTGGTCTCAGCCAGAGATCGCAATAACTCCCCGACTCCACCGCCGAGCCGATCTTGCATGCGCAGAGAGCAGTACAAGAGCGCGGCGTGTGAGAGCAAAAGCTCTGTTCACAACATCGCACACGCTGAGATAGGGTAATTAAGATCGTCTGCTGCAATAGGCGGAGTAAATAGAGCTATAAAACGAGTTAAAAGTTGCATATATGTTCGGTAATGAATAAAGAAACGACCAATCAACGAGCGAGAGATATAGATCTAAATATAGATAAAGTTTGTTTAGCGAAAACACTTTATGCGGCCATGGAGCTATGGAACTGACAGCACAACAAGATCGGGTACACTCAAGGGATATAGACAGAGTTGGATGGTAAGGATCTTCAGGAAATGATATTGGGCTTGCTCTGGATACCGTAGCAAGAGGAACATCGTTAATAAACATGAGGTCACTGGAGACGATAGAAATGGCCTCCTTGATGGCTACAATCTCCGCTTGGAACACACTACAGTGGTCCGGGAGCCTAAAGCAATGACTGATTTTCAGCTCGCTGCAGTAGACTCCGCCTCCCACGCGGCCGTCTAGCTTTGAGCCATCAGTGTAGAAGTGAACCGTATTTGCGGGTCCTTGTTCGCCCATCTCCCAGTCCTCCCTAGGTGGGATTGATACCTGGAAGGGCGTCGAGAGGTGATCAGAGGCGCTATTTATGTCTTTTTCACTTCCTAGCGACTGCAGAGAGGAATAGATGGCTGACACCGTGTCAATGAGGGACCTAAGGCATAAAGCAGAAGCTTTTGTTGTGCTGGGAATGTCAAACAACTGCGAAACAGTATCAGAAAAGATCAAATATTTTTTGTCGTAAACCTCCTTCAAATTATCCAAAAGCCTTCTCATAATTTTCTGCAGAGATTTGAAACGCCTTCACTGTTCCCAATGCATCGTCAACGAGGCACGACAGTAAGTGGTTGAATTTTTCCACATTTGTTAATATTGGGTCGTTATGCACCAAACTCTCGAAAAGGCTTATAAAGTTTTGAAATCCTGCAAGTTTTCCACTAAACTTGGGGAGATTCATTTTAGGCATATGTGATAAATGGTGCTGGCTACTCCTATCCCTCCTCTGTATTCGCTGAGTTTCGGGTTCTGTAAGTGCAGACATGTACAGAGCCTTTGTGGTAACACACATATCCTCGACCGATGCTCGTAGATCGTTGTTGGGATTTAAACAATCCACGTCTCCCTGTATATCCATCAACTTTTCACAATAATTTTCGATCAGCCCGAGTCTGCATTTAATTTGAGGAGAGTCGAACGATATAGTTTTTTCCTCAAAGGCCGTTCGCACACGCCTTAGATCGCCCATCACCCTATCGTGTCTTTGCATTGCTGTTGCTAACTTTTGCAGGTCTTTGGACCCCCTCCTTCTTTCGAACCTCCTTCCCTGGTAACAATGCACTTTTCTTCAATTCATCAATATTCCGCATGTAATAAATATTTTATGCTGCTGGCTGTTCACATTGGTTTATTTTACTGCTTTGTGTTTTATTTAATTGCTATTCCAATTCAACGAGGTGCCAAAAATTGAGACCAGTGGCCAAATAGAGAAATACTGCGCACAAAATGGTGGCTTGGTTATAGCACTCAGTTTTTTCGCACTAAATACCTGTGAATTCGGCATAGATTAGCCGAACACTTTCCTTTTCTTTTTTGTTGATTAAAGATGAATCCAATTTGTCTCACAAAACCAGCCAGCTAGAGCTCTATTCGCAACAGAACAAAAAAAACCAATGACTTGTGCCGAGACAACGAAGATGCACTACAGGTCACTGGTTTGTCGTGCGAATTTCCACGAAATGCTGGATGCCGATGTCCCTGCTCGGGCGCCAATGAAAATTTGGAAGATTTTTTCCAATTTAAACGTTATGATGACTCCGGTCCAGCGGGCTCTAGTTGCGATTTTTTACTTAAAAAATTTCAGGTAAATAATGAACAAATAAAACAAGTGCTCGACTTCAAAGCATTTATTGGACTGGTCGCAGCCAGAGATCGCAATAACTCCCCGACTCCACCGCCGAGCCGATCTTGCATGCGCAGAGAGCAGTACAAGAGCGCGGCGTGTGAGAGCAAAAGCTCTGTTCACAACATCGCACACGCTGAGATAGGGTAATTAAGATCGTCTGCTGCAACAGGCGGAGTAAATAGAGCTATAAAACGCTATAACGCTATAACGCTATAACGCTATATAACAGCTATAACAGTTGCATATATGTTCGGTAATGAATAAAGAAACGACCAATCAACAAGCGAGAGATATAGATCTAAATCGATAAAGTTTGTTTAGCGAAAACATTTTATGCGGCCATGGAGCTATGGAACTGTCAGCACAACCAGATCGGGTACACTCAAGAGATATAGACAGAGTTGGATGGTAAGGATCTTCAGGAAATGATATTGGGCTTGCTCTGGATACCGTAGCAAGAGAAACATCGTTAATAAACATGAGGTCACTGGAGACGATAGAAATGGCCTCCTTGATGGCTACAATCTCCGCTTGGAACACACTACAGTGGTCCGGGAGCCTAAAGCAATGACTGATTTTCAGCTCGCTGCAGTAGACTCCGCCTCCCACGCGGCCGTCTAGCTTTGAGCCATCAGTGTAGAAGTGAACCGTATTTGCGGGTCCTTGTTCGCCCATCTCCCAGTCCTCCCTAGGTGGGATTGATACCTGGAAGGGCGTCGAGAGGTGCACAGTCTGGCTTCTCTCATTCTGAGGGCAGAAAGTGTTGCCACCTTCTTTCCCATGAGATCTACAGGGAGGAGGTCCAGCACAGTATCCAGGGCTTCCCCTGGAGTAGTGCGTAGCCCGCCAGTGATGCATAGCTCTGCCATGCGTTGAACTCTGCTGAGTTTATTGAGGCATGTCCTTTTGTCTAGGGCTGGCCACCATATCACCACTCCATAGAGCATGATCGGTCGTATGATGGCGGTGTAAAGCCACCGGACTATATAGGGGGTCATTCCCCATTTTAGTCCGATGGCTTTTCGGCAAGTATAGAGGGCCACTGTGGCTTTCTTTACTCTGTCCTCTAAGCTCAATTTCCAGTCGAGCTTTCTGTCGAGGATTAAGCCAAGATACTTGGCGTTGCTGCTGAAAACTAGCGCTTCCCCACATAGTCTAAGGGGAACCCCGGAGTTCTTTCCATACATTCGTCGAAGACGGACGTGTCGCGCAGTGAAATTTTCCAAATAATCACAAAGTTCATTCTGTGTGCTTATCTCGCACGAGAATCTATTTTTAGACACTGCGTAGCGGTGTCGGTAACACGAGATCAACAAAGAACAGCAAGCGAAGGAAGCTTTCGTACAGCGGGCAAGCTTTTGCCCTCGCCCTGCGCGCAGCCGCAAACGAAGGGCAACAAAAGCTAAATTTTTCTTAGCAGCAAGAATTCTTGATGCTAGGCAATCACAAATTTGTAATAAGCTAATTTCGTGAAGTGCCTAAAAATGGCCGTAGACTCACCTGATCATTCCCAGCTTAGTGATAAGCTTTCAGCGACTGACAAGATGAGGAAAATAGCTGGTGCACCTGCAGAACTGCGTGCCAGCTTGGCTAAAGACCTATATAAGGCAATTGGAACGCCTAACTACAATAGTGGCTTGATCGCAACGACTACAAGCACTATTACCACGAGCACACTATCTTTTTCAACAGGGAACTGTCAAGCGAATTACTCAATAGCAAATACCGTAACTGGCAGCATATGTTCTGTACCGAGCACCTCGAGAGCTGAGGCGTCTACTTCAAGCTTAGCCAAAAAAGTATCCCAAGGAAAAGATTGTTTTTTTTTTTTGTTTTATTGGACGTTGACATGCAATGACTGCATCTTTCAAGAGGCGATGCAGTTACTGCACCGTCAAGTGGCCCGTGTGACACCAGCAGAAGGCTGTTACGCGCGGATCCCAGGCAAAACGCAGCCCTCCTCCCGCCCAACCGACCGAGGGGCGCTGCCGAACCAAACGCGAACATGCAAGAAAGATAGCTATTAGACTAACATTCGAGGAAAATTAGTACTAAACTAACTAAGCATGCAAACAAAATACAAATACCACTACAGTTACTAATTAATAGAAAGGTGTGTAAGGATTAATAATTTAATAAGAGGAAGAGAATTAGTGGTGGATATAATATGGTAGAGGGAATTATAATACGAGCATAAAACCCTAAACGGTTCATGCAAGGAATAATTCGATCTACAAAGTGGAAGGAACAACGGTATAAAATTTCTAGTCAGTCTAATAGGAATCGTGAAGTTCATGCGGCTCAACAGATCAGGGCTGTCTATGTCACCCCTGATCAAGTTGTGCATAAATATCACACCAAGCATTTTTCTACGGTTAACTAAGGATGGGAGGTTTACTAATAGTAGTCTACTAGAGTAAGATGGGAGTCTTACACCCGCATCCCAGTTAAGGCCCCGCAGAGCAAAGAGTAAAAAGTTTTTCTGTAATGATTCTATACGGTCCTGGTGTACTTTGTACTGAGGGCAGCATACACAGGAGCCGTATTCTAAGATCGGACGAACAAGCGAGGTATAGAGAGTCTTTGTTATATAGGGGTCGTCAAATTCCTTTGACCACCTCTTTATAAACCCAAGCACGCCCATGGCCTTATTTACCATGGAAGAAATGTGTTCGGAAAACTTTAACTTGGGGTCTGCCTTGTGGTACTCCCGAAGAAACCTTTACTTGTAAAGAGAGGGAGTTTTTGAAGTGGACTCTTTGAGACCTAAAACAAAGATAGCTAGAAATCCATCTCAGGAGGTTGGGCGGAAACCCTAAAAGGTCAAGTTTATGCGCTAAAAGAGAATGGTTTACAGAGTCGAATGCTTTACTAAAGTCGGTGTAAATAACATCCGTCTGTAAGTTACATTGAAAGCCTTTAATAATGAAAGAGGTAAACTCTAACAAGTTCGTGGTGGTTGATCGCCGCCTTATAAATCCATGCTGAGTTGGAGATATAAGTGACTTGCAGAGATGTTGCAAGTGCGGAGTTAAAACCTTTTCAAACAATTTGGGAATAGCGGATAACTTTGCTATACCTCTATAATTTTTTGCATCAGACTTGCTACCTTTTTTATGGAGAGGAATTATAAACGATTCCTTCCAGATTGGGGGGAAGCAAGAGGAATCAATGGACAGGGTGAATAGTTTAAGCAATGGTCCACACAGAGCCTCGGCGCAGTACCTGAGTACACAACCTGGAACCCCGTCTGGACCCGGTGAAAACACCGGCTTAACTAGGCGAAGATCATGAAGTATGGAATATTCATTTAACAAGGGACTGAAAATGCGTTCGACATCGGTAATCCGTGTGGGTACGGTTGACCAGAGTAGCGTTCCTCAGAATAGGTGGTTTGGAAAAACTGGGCAAAAAGATCGGCAATTGCCTGATCATTATTTGCCGACGTATTACAAAATGATAGCGAGGATGGGTGTGCGGACGTTCTACGCTTACTGTTTACGAAGCTGTAAAACTGTTTAGGGTCCTGAGAAAAACGTATCCTGCATCGAGATATGTAGTTCTTATAGCATTGAGCATTAAGAACTGAAAAGTTTGACCGAGCTAATACATAGCGAGAGTGAGAAGTAGGAGAACCCACTTCTTGAAATTTTTTATAAAGTCTTGATTTTAAGTTTTTTAGACAGGATAACTCTTTGGTAAACCAAGGGGGTTCCAGATCTAGTCGGACAAGAAAGCGGGACACAAGAATCAAAAAATGTGCCAAGAGCATTGTAAAAAATGTTTGTGCCTTTTATGATATCAGTGCACAAGTACAAAGCGGATCAATCAAAATCCCTAATGAGGTTATTAAGCTTCGCAAACTCGGCTTTACGAAAGCAGCGGACACGTTCAGGTAGTCGACTCGACCGATCCAATACAGTTGGTCCTATATCTAGCGACACCTCGAAAGTAGGGTGGTATGCGTCTTACGGTATAGTGAGCGGAAGGGCTCGGGTTAACAATACTATGGTCGGATCCGATACAAAGTATAGATCAAGCAATCGACCCAAGGAATTTTTCACAGGGTTGACTTGAGACAGGGATAGGTCAAGCAAGCCGTCAACAAAGTCATGTCGTGACATGGGCACTAGGATACTAGACTCGTTTACCGAAGACCAAACAGTTCCTGGCAAGTTGAAGTCACCAAGAACTATCATACGATCTTTATCAGATAGCGAGGAAGAAACAGCGATTAAAGCGGACAAGTGCTGCTCATAAATTGAAATATCCGAAGAAGGTGGGATATACGAGCAAGTAATGAATATTGCGAAAGCGGGAAGAATCAGTTTTACACACAGGAATTCCAGTTCCTGTTGAACTTGGACTGTGAAGTGTTCCGACGTGAAGTAAGAGTCCACTGCAATTAGAACCCCCCCCTGCACGTCGAGACAAACGGTCCTTTCTAAAAGTTGTGTACCGACCTGCCAAAACCTCTGAACTAAGAATGTCCGGCTTTAACCAGGTTTCAGTAAACACAATAACGTGGAAAGCAAATGCAACACTATCCCGGAAAAGAATGCTGAGCTTACTACGCAATCCTCTTACATTCTAATAGGTTACTAAAAGAGAAGTTAGTTTTTTGGAAAGGTGGAAGCAAGACGGGAAGTTGAGGAAGAGGAAGTTGAGGTTGAGGGTGGCCAAAATTTGGCGGAGCAAATGGTGTCAAATTGAGTTGGGGAGATGCTTATCTTAAACGAGGCTATCTCCCTGGCATAAGAGAAGTTAAATTTCTCCACCTTTAAACCCACGGCTTTTATTTTGCTTTGAATAAAAGCAATTACATCATTAGATGTGAGGTCAGGGGCCAGCCGTGAAACAAAAACTTGTCGTTTTGGTGGGACTCCCACCAGTGGTTTAGTCACCACAGGCCTAGTACCTGTGGTGGCAATATCCGGAGGTCCGGAACGTCTATTTACTGGTGGGATCGGGATAGACAGGACAACTAGCGAACTTGCGGATACCACGGACACGGACGCTGCAGACGTACTTGGCTGCACATTCTCCGAGGCGATGAATTCGGCTACCGAATCTGCATCGCCAGCAGCTGTCGTTGCCCTTGGAGTGGCAAACGAGATCAACTGCTGCACACTTGGAGTGGTCGGAGTCAGTTTTTCGGCGGCGCACGGCTGAGTGACGGTTGGCAATTGCAGATCCCGCGGAGTGACCTTTTTGCGCCTCGGAGACCCATTCAGCAGTTTTAAACCGCTAAAATGAGCCTCCATGGCTAGGAGCCGATCGTATTGGTTTTAAAACCAACGGTCAGCTCCTTAAAGCCACTCCGCGTCTGCCTCATGAAAGCCACCATGTCTTTCTCCACCGCACGGCATGCCTCGCAACTGTAATGCAAGCCATTACGTTTGGCTTGTACCTTTCAGATGCCGATGGTCTCTATTAGTAAAAAGCTAAAAAGAGCTGATAAAGTCTCAAAAACAATTCAAAAAACTACACACCCAGCTATTCCAAAAATCACCCATTCAAGGGCCGCCAAAATTTTACACCTGCTACTACCCCTTCAGTAGTACTTCTAAATAATCGCTATGCAGCGCTATCTGAAGAAGCTGAATCTGTCATGGAACTGGACGAAGAAGAGCAACATGAGCTAGTAGCAACCGGGAGCAAATGAGCACCAGCCAAGCATAGTGCCTAAGCCTCCAGCTATTTGCGTGCCGCAAGTGAATAAAATGGACAAACTCGAAGACGCCCTCGATTCTGTAATTCCAGTTGATAAGTATGATATTCGCAAATCCAGATTTGGAGTTTCGCGTATATATGCAAAAAATTCCAAAGATTTTCGAACAGTTGTTGATATGCTGACGAAACAAAACTGTGAATTCTGGCACCATCAGTTGAGAGAGGATACTGGATCAAAATCGTGTGAGCTAAGTCTTAGTAACAAATCCATATGTGCAAACTGCGGCTAAGATAGCTATAAAAGTTGTTCAGTCAGAATTGAACTGAGCAAGAAGCTTAAGCCGACAGCCAGACTACCAGAAGATGGAATGCCTGCCAGTAGCAAAAATAAAAATCACCCAGTCAGATCGCAAGTCATCTCAAATGCCAATGTGAGGAGTGGGTTCTCCTATGCAGACATAACAAGACCGCGTGCAGAGAAAAATATTAACGTGAACACAACACAGTATAGCTCCCGGTTGTTTAATGGAGCTGAAGATCAACATTTTAGTAGCAAATATAGAAAAATAGAATATTAGAAAAAGCTATAAACGACCTTAATAGTAGAATGGATCAAATGCTCAAACTTATACAGGATACGATGGAGGCAAACAAAGCCTTCCGTGACCTGGTACAGAAGCTTATTTCAAAATGAACAAGCTTCATTTAAAAATCGGATTATGGATTGCACGAGGGCTAGTCAAGAACATTGAAGAACTTAGGCTTTTCTTTAACGCTAATAAAATAGTTGTAATGTTGATAACAGAGACACATATGCGCCCTGGTCTGAGAGCATTCGTACCAGGATACGATCAATATTACGCTGATCATCCCAGTGGAACATAGAAAAGTGGCTCTGCTCTGTTTATACGATCGTCCATTGTCCATGCTCAGAACGAACCTACGTCCAGGATAAACATACAAGTTGCCAGCGTGAGTGTGCCGACAAATGTTGGATGCATCAAGATCTCCTCAATATACCTGCCACCCAACCAACCTTGGAGTACAACTGATTTGGAACAACTTTTTCTTAGCCTGGGGAACAGATTCATCGCAGGCGGTGATTTTAACGCAAAGCACCCATGGTGGGGTAACGTCAGATCATGCTGTCGAGGGAAGCGATTGCAAGAGGCCATCGTCAGTAGCACATGCGAAATCCTTGCCACTGGCGAGGCAACTCTCTTTTCATACAACACTCGCCTTAAACCTTCTGCTCTCGACTTTTTCATTGTCAACGAGATTGCGCTTAATAAGCTGTCAGTCGAAATTAAATATGAGCTCTCCTCGGATCACCTGCCAATTGTAGCATCAGTGCATCATTCAACTCAAATCAAAACTATGAAGCAACAAATTCTCCCTCGAGGCTCTTACGTTGAAGTGTTTCAAGCCGAACTAGATAGTAGAATCAACCTCAACACGGAAATAAAAAGCCCCAATGATATAGAAGATGCAATCTCAATATTTATGAGAAACGTAACATTGGCCGCATCTTCTGCTGCGCCCGTAAACCAATGTTCTCCAAGCCAACGACGACAGGAAACTCTTCCCCCAAGTGCCGTTGCACTCCTTCGCCTGAAAAGAAGAGTAAGAAGAGAGTATGCGAGAACGGGTGATACTCGAGTTCATCAAATCTACGTGAGACTATCAAACCGTTTGTAAAAGGTTCTTGCAAAAGTCAAGCAGAGGAGCATTGATAACATTTTAGAAAATGCTGGCCCCGATGCATGTTTCAAGCTTGCAAGCCGATTTAAAGGGGTAGTCATGCCTAAATCGCCAATTAAAAATTCAGCAGGCGGTTGGTGCTACTCCAGTCAACAAAAGGCTGATAACTTCGCAGACAGTTTAGAGTAAAGATTTAAGCCATTTAATCTTAGGTCTGCTGTTACACGAAGAGCTGTTGAGCTATAATTGGAAATGCCATTTCAAATGTCCTTGCCAGCAAGCCCAGTGACATCTCAAGAGGTGGTGCAGCAAATTAAGAAGCTGAAGGCCAAAAAATCCCCTGGTGAGGACCTGCTGGATAACAGGACGTTAAAACTTCTGCCTAAAAAAGCCCTGCTATTTATAGTGCTGCTCCTCAACAGCATTCTTAGGCTGGAAGACGGCGCTAATCACCATGGTACGTAAGCCAGAAAAAAAACACACAGAAATCGATGGTTACAGACCAATTAGCCTGGTCTCAGCGCTAGGAAAAGAATTCCAAAGTGACAGTTTGGATTTAGACAAGGTCACGGCACGCCAGAACAACTTCATCGTGTGGTCAACTTCGCGCTTGATGCAATGGAGCAAAAAATGTATTCGGTAGCTGTGTTTATGGACATTCAACAAGCGTTTGACAGGGTGTTGCATGATGGCCTCCTCTTTAAGCTGAGAAACATATTGCCGCCGCAGCTATTCCAGCTGATGAGTAGCTTTCTAAAGGACAGAAGTTTTAGTGTTGTTGTAAATGGAGCAAACTCATCGAAGCGGCCAATCTGTGCAGGCGTCCCACAAGGCAGCGTTCTTGGACCAACGTTATATACCCTATATACAGCCTATCGGCTCAAGGGTAATAACTGGGTTGGACGAGGACGATGTGTTGATAGCAACCTACGCGGATGACACTGCAGTGCTGACCAGAAGTCCAAGCATAAATCTAGCTACGGAAGCTCTGCAACAATATGTGAGCAGCTTTGAGGTCTGGGCTCAGAAATGGAACATAGGCATCAACAGCAGCAAATGTGCTAATGTTACTTTTGCTACAAGAACACTTTCTTGTGGAGGCATTAATATGCTGGGCTCCACACTTACGCACAGGAGCTCGTACAAATACCTATGTAGGTGTTGTACTCGACGGACACTGAACTTCAAAACCCATACTACCATGGTTCGGCAGTCGGTGATGGCGAAAGCGGGCAAGACGGCGTGGCTACTTGCACCAAGAAATAAGCTGTCGCTGTACAGCAAAGTCACGATATACAAGTCCATCCTCAGCCCCATATGGAAATACGCACTTCAAGTTTATGGCATCGCGTCAAAAACCAACTTAAATAAAATTAGAGGTGCTCAGTCAAAAATTCTACGGCGAATATGCAATGCTCCATTGTACATACGCAACAGCGACATCGAGAGGGACCTAAAGGTTCCCAAAGTGGGCGATGTTATACAACTACATGCAGCGAAGTACTTGCAACGACTTGATGGTCACCCTAATGTACTAGCCAGACGTCTAATTAACCCGCCAAGGAAAAGAAGACTCAAAAGGTGTCATCCACTGGATCTCCCTACTAGATCCCTCCTATAACATTTCATTAACTTTTTGTAAATATTGTAAATAATGTATGTACCTTTTCCATATATGTTACATTAATTTTATGTATGTATCTCCTGTGATCAATTGTTTTTCCCCTTAAATGTAAAACTAGGTTAAGTTGCCACGAAAGGTAGCAGTAAACTTGTTTACAATAAAATACAAATTTTACACATGAAAAAAAGGGGGAACCGGTACCGGAACTATGTACTTCCTAGTGAAAAGCACCAGTTCCGTTTTAGACGGGTTGACGCCTAACCCGCATTTGTCTGCCCATTTCGACATTTTCATGAGAGTACTTGTCATGCACTCACACAACGTCTGCGGAAATTTTCCGGAGAGTGCTATAGCACCATCGTCCGCATACGCCACCACACGGCAGCCACCCCCCTCTATCTCCATAGGAGGGGCGAGAGGACTCCGCCCTGCGGTGTGCCTCTGCAGACGAATCTGGTGCATGTTGACGTCCCCAGTGATGCCTCAACCGTCCTGCATTGCAGCATCTGATCGATCAGGCTCACAGTCCGGGAGTCAACCCCCAGATCCGTCAGTGCGCCCGTGATGGCGTTCGGAAGGATGTTGTTAAAAGCGATGTGATCGAGTGTAGGGCCGTTTCGGTGGATCTTCCCTTCCGATAGGCATGCTGGGAGTCTGAGATCAGACTGGACGGAATACACGCTGTGAGATGCAGCCCCAGGAGCCGTTCCATCGCCTTTAGAAGAAAAGACGATAGACTAATGGGCCTGAAATCTTTTGGGGCAGTGTGCGAGGGCTTGCCTGCCTTGGGTATGAATACGACTTTGGTCTGAAGCCAGGTGTCAGGAATGCACCCGTGGGAGAAGATTCCCTCGTAAATTTGAGCCAGTTAATGGCTTTAAGTCCCGCGTGAATCAGTTGGGCAGGTAAAATGCCGTCTGGGCATTTATGTCTTTTTGACTTCCTAGCGACTGCAAAGAGGAATAGATGGCTGACACCGTGTCAATGAGGGACCTAAGGCATAAAGCAGAAGCTTTTGTTGTGCTGGGAATGTCAAACAACTGCGAAACAGTATCAGAAAAGATCAAATATTTTTTGTCGTAAACCTCCTTCAAATTATCAAAAGCCTTCTCATAATTTTCTGCAGAGATTTGAAACGCCTTCACTGTTCCCAATGCATCGTCAACGAGGCACGACAGTAAGTGGTTGAATTTTTCCACATTTGTTAATATTGGGTCGTTATGCACCAAACTCTCGAAAAGGCTTATAAAGTTTTGAAATCCTGCAAGTTTTCCACTAAACTTGGGGAGATTCATTTTAGGCATATGTGATAAATGGTGCTGGCTACTCCTATCCCTCCTCTGTATTCGCTGAGTTTCGGGTTCTGTAAGTGCAGACATGTACAGAGCCTTTGTGGTAACACACATATCCTCGACCGATGCTCGTAGATCGTTGTTGGGATTTAAACAATCCACGTCTCCCTGTATATCCATCAACTTTTCACAATAATTTTCGATCAGCCCGAGTCTGCATTTAATTTGAGGAGAGTCGAACGATATAGTTTTTTCCTCAAAGGCCGTTCGCACACGCCTTAGATCGCCCATCACCCTATCGTGTCTTTGCATTGCTGTTGCTAACTTTTGCAGGTCTTTGGACCCCCTCCTTCTTTCGAACCTCCTTCCCTGGTAACAATGCACTTTTCTTCAATTCATCAATATTCCGCATGTAATAAATATTTTATGCTGCTGGCTGTTCACATTGGTTTATTTTATTGCTTTGTGTTTTATTTAATTGCTATTCCAATTCAACGAGGTGCCAAAAATTGAGACCAGTGGCCAAATAGAGAAATACAGCGCACAAAATGGTGGCTTGGTTCTAGCACTCAGTTTTTTCGCACTAAATACCTGTGAATTCGGCATAGATTAGCCGAACACTTTCCTTTTCTTTTTTGTTGATTAAAGATGAATCCAATTTGTCTCACAAAACCAGCCAGCTAGAGCTCTATTCGCAACAGAACAAAAAAAAACCAATGACTTGTGCCGAGACAACGAAGATGCACTACAGGTCACTGGTTTGTCGTGCAAATTTCCACGAAATGCTGGATGCCGATGTCCCTGCTCGGGCGCCAATGAAAATTTGGAAGATTTTTTCCAATTTAAACGTTATGATGACTCCGGTCCAGCGGGCTCTAGTTGCGATTTTTTACTTTAAAAATTTCAGGTAAATAATGAACAAATAAAACAAGTGCTCGACTTCAAAGCATTTATTGGACTGGTCGCAGCCAGAGATCGCAATAACTCCCCGACTCCACCGCCGAGCCGATCTTGCATGCGCAGAGAGCAGTACAAGAGCGCGGCGTGTGAGAGCAAAAGCTCTGTTCACAACATCGCACACGCTGAGATAGGGTAATTAAGATCGTCTGCTGCAACAGGCGGAGTAAATAGAGCTATAAAACGCTATAACGCTATAACGCTATATAACAGCTATAACAGTTGCATATATGTTCGGTAATGAATAAAGAAACGACCAATCAACAAGCGAGAGATATAGATCTAAATCGATAAAGTTTGGTTGTCAGCACAACCAGATCGGGTACACTCAAGGGATATAGACAGAGTTGGATGGTAAGGATCTTCAGGAAATGATATTGGGCTTGCTCTGGATACCGTAGCAAGAGAAACATCGTTAATAAACATGAGGTCACTGGAGACGATAGAAATGGCCTCCTTGATGGCTACAATCTCCGCTTGGAACACACTACAGTGGTCCGGGAGCCTAAAGCAATGACTGATTTTCAGCTCGCTGCAGTAGACTCCGCCTCCCACGCGGCCGTCTAGCTTTGAGCCATCAGTGTAGAAGTGAACCGTATTTGCGGGTCCTTGTTCGCCCATCTCCCAGTCCTCCCTAGGTGGGATTAATACCTGGAAGGGCGTCGAGAGGTGATCACTAGGAATACAGTAGTCTGTCCTCTCTGGTAATTGCGGGAGTCTCATCAGGAGTCCCGAGTGCTCAACCGCGGACGCCTTCCACAGTCTGGCTTCTCTCATTCTGAGGGCAGAAAGTGTTGCCACCTTCTTTCCCATGAGATCTACAGGGAGGAGGTCCAGCACAGTATCCAGGGCTTCCCCTGGAGTAGTGCGTAGCCCGCCAGTGATGCATAGCTCTGCCATGCGTTGAACTCTGCTGAGTTTATTGAGGCATGTCCTTTTGTCTAGGGCTGGCCACCATATCACCACTCCATAGAGCATGATCGGTCGTATGATGGCGGTGTAAAGCCACCGGACTATATAGGGGGTCATTCCCCATTTTAGTCCGATGGCTTTTCGGCAAGTATAGAGGGCCACTGTGGCTTTCTTTACTCTGTCCTCTAAGCTCAATTTCCAGTCGAGCTTTCTGTCGAGGATTAAGCCAAGATACTTGGCGTTGCTGCTGAAAACTAGCGCTTCCCCACATAGTCTAAGGGGAACCCCGGAGTTCTTTCCATACATTCGTCGAAGACGGACGTGTCGCGCAGTGAAATTTTCCAAATAATCACAAAGTTCATTCTGTGTGCTTATCTCGCACGAGAATCTATTTTTAGACACTGCGTAGCGGTGTCGGTAACACGAGATCAACAAAGAACAGCAAGCGAAGGAAGCTTTCGTACAGCGGGCAAGCTTTTGCCCTCGCCCTGCGCGCAGCCGCAAACGAAGGGCAACAAAAGCTAAATTTTTCTTAGCAGCAAGAATTCTTGATGCTAGGCAATCACAAATTTGTAATAAGCTAATTTCGTGAAGTGCCTAAAAATGGCCGTAGACTCACCTGATCATTCCCAGCTTAGTGATAAGCTTTCAGCGACTGACAAGATGAGGAAAATAGCTGGTGCACCTGCAGAACTGCGTGCCAGCTTGGCTAAAGACCTATATAAGGCAATTGGAACGCCTAACTACAATAGTGGCTTGATCGCAACGACTACAAGCACTATTACCACGAGCACACTATCTTTTTCAACAGGGAACTGTCAAGCGAATTACTCAATAGCAAATACCGTAACTGGCAGCATATGTTCTGTACCGAGCACCTCGAGAGCTGAGGCGTCTACTTCAAGCTTAGCCAAAAAAGTATCCCAAGGAAAAGAATGTACCTTTCAGATGCCGATGGTCTCTATTAGTAAAAAGCTAAAAAGAGCTGATAAAGTCTCAAAAACAATTCAAAAAACTACACACCCAGCTATTCCAAAAAATCACCCATTCAAGGGCCGCCCCATCAGTAGTACTTCTAAATAATCGCTATGCAGCGCTATCTGAAGAAGCTGACTGAGCACCAGCCAAGCATAGTGCCTAAGCCTCCAGCTATTTGCGTGCCGCAAGTGAATAAAATGGACAAACTCGAAGACGCCCTCGATTCTGTAATTCCAGTTGATAAGTATGATATTCGCACATCCAGATTTGGAGTTTCGCGTATATATGCAAAAAATTCCAAAGATTTTCGAACAGTTGTTGATATGCTGACGAAGCAAAACTGTGAATTCTGGCACCATCAGTTGAGAGAGGATACTGGATCAAAATCGTGTGAGCTAAGTCTTAGTAACAAATCCATATGTGCAAACTGCGGCTAAGATAGCTATAAAAGTTGTTCAGTCAGAATTGAACTGAGCAAGAAGCTTAAGCCGACAGCCAGACTACCAGAAGATGGAATGCCTGCCAGTAGCAAAAATAAAAATCACCCAGTCAGATCGCAAGTCATCTCAAATGCCAATGTGAGGAGTGGGTTCTCCTATGCAGACATAACAAGACCGCGTGCAGAGAAAAATATTAACGTGAACACAACACAGTATAGCTCCCGGTTGTTTAATGGTGCTGAAGATCAACATTTTAGTAGCAAATATAGAAAAATAGAATATTAGAAAAAGCTATAAACGACCTTAATAGTAGAATGGATCAAATGCTCAAACTTATACAGGATACGATGGAGGCAAACAAAGCCTTCCGTGACCTGGTACAGAAGCTTATTTCAAAATGAACAAGCTTCATTTAAAAATCGGATTATGGATTGCACGAGGGCTAGTCAAGAACATTGAAGAACTTAGGCTTTTCTTTAACGCTAATAAAATAGTTGTAATGTTGATAACAGAGACACATATGCGCCCTGGTCTGAGAGCATTCGTACCAGGATACGATCAATATTACGCTGATCACCCCAGTGGAACATCGAAAAGTGGCTCTGCTGTGTTTATACGATCGTCCATTGCCCATGCTCAGAACGAACCTACGTCCAGGATAAACATACAAGTTGCCAGCGTGAGTGTGCCGACAAATGTTGGATGCATCAAGATCTCCTCAATATACCTGCCACCCAACCAACCTTGGCGTACAACTGATTTTGAACAACTTTTTCTTAGCCTGGGGAACAGATTCATCGCAGGCGGTGATTTTAACGCAAAGCACCCATGGTGGGGTAACGTCAGATCATGCTGTCGAGGGAAGCGATTGCAAGAGGCCATCGTCAGTAGCACATGCGAAATCCTTGCCACTGGCGAGGCAACTCTCTTTTCATACAACACTCGCCTTAAACCTTCTGCTCTCGACTTTTTCATTGTCAACGAGATTGCGCTTAATAAGCTATCAGTCGAAATTAAATATGAGCTCTCCTCGGATCACCTGCCAATTGTAGCATCAGTGCATCATTCAACTCAAATCAAAACTATGAAGCAACAAATTCTCCCTCGAGGCTCTTGCGTTGAAGTGTTTCAAGCCGAACTAGATAGTAGAATCAACCTCAACACGGAAATAAAAAGCCCCAATGATATAGAAGATGCAATCTCAATATTTATGAGAAACGTAACATTGGCCACATCCGTAAACCAATGTTCTCCAAGCCAACGACGACAGGAAACTCTTCCCCCAAGTGCCGTTGCACTCCTTCGCCTGAAAAGAAGAGTAAGAAGAGAGTATGCGAGAACGGGTGATACTCGAGTTCATCAAATCTACGTGAGACTATCAAACCGTTTGTAAAAGGTTCTAGCAAAAGTCAAGCAGAGGAGCATTGATAACATTTTAGAAAATGCTGGCCCCGATGCATGTTTCAACTATACTCTCTGGAAGCTTACAACCCGATTTAAAAGAGTAGTCATGCCTAAATCGCCAATTAAAAATTCAGCAGGCGGTTGGTGCTACTCCAGTCAACAAAAGGCTGATAACTTCGCAGACAGTTTAGAGTAAAGATTTAAGCCATTTAATCTTAGGTCTGCTGTTACACGAAGAGCTGTTGAGCTATAATTGGAAATGCCATTTCAAATGTCCTTGCCAGCAAGCCCAGTGACATCTCAAGAGGTGGTGCAGCAAATTAAGAAGCTGAAGGCCAAAAAATCCCCTGGTAAGGACCTGCTGGATAACAGGACGTTAAAACTTCTGCCTAAAAAAGCCCTGCTATTTATAGTGCTGCTCCTCAACAGCATTCTTAGGATGGGACACTTTCCTACCTGCTGGAAGACGGCGCTAATCACCATGGTACCTAAGCCAGAAAAAAAACACACAGAGATCGATGGTTACAGACCAATTAGCCTGCTCTCAGCGCTAGGAAAAGAATTCCAAAGTGACAGTTTGGATTTAGACAAGGTCACGGCACGCCAGAACAACTTCATCGTGTGGTCAACTTCGCGCTTGATGCAATGGAGCAAAAAATGTATTCGGTAGCTGTGTTTATGGACATTCAACAAGCGTTTGACAGGGTGTTGCATGATGGCCTCCTCTTTAAGCTGAGAAACATATTGCCGCCGCAGCTATTCCAGCTGATGAGTAGCTTTCTAAAGGACAGAAGTTTTAGTGTTGTTGTAAATGGAGCAAACTCATCGAAGCGGCCAATCTGTGCAGGCGTCCCACAAGGCAGCGTTCTTGGACCAACGTTATATACCCTATATACAGCCTATCGGCTCAAGGGTAATAACTGGGTTGGACGAGGACGATGTGTTGATAGCAACCTACGCGGATGACACTGCAGTGCTGACCAGAAGTCCAAGCATAAATCTAGCTACGGAAGCTCTGCAACAATATGTGAGCAGCTTTGAGGTCTGGGCTCAGAAATGGAACATAGGCATCAACAGCAGCAAATGTGCTAATGTTACTTTTGCTACAAGAACACTTTCTTGTGGAGGCATTAATATGCTGGGCTCCACACTTACGCACAGGAGCTCGTACAAATACCTATGTAGGTGTTGTACTCGACGGACACTGAACTTCAAAACCCATACTACCATGGTTCGGCAGTCGGTGATGGCGAAAGCGGGCAAGACGGCGTGGCTACTTGCACCAAGAAATAAGCTGTCGCTGTACAGCAAAGTCCCGATATACAAGTCCATCCTCAGCCCCATATGGAAATACGCACTTCAAGTTTATGGCATCGCGTCAAAAACCAACTTAAATAAAATTAGAGGTGCTCAGTCAAAAATTCTACGGCGAATATGCAATGCTCCATTGTACATACGCAATAGCGACATCAAAAGGGACCTAAAGGTTCCCAAAGTGGGCGATGTTATACAACTACATGCAGCGAAGTACTTGCAACGACTTGATGGTCACCCTAATGTACTAGCCAGACGTCTAATTAACCCGCCAAGGAAAAGAAGACTCAAAAGGTGTCATCCACTGGATCTCCCTACTAGATCCCTCCTATAACATTTCATTAACTTTTTGTAAATATTGTAAATAATGTATGTACCTTTTCCATATATGTTACATTAATTTTATGTATGTATCTCCTGTGATCAATTGTTTTTCCCCTTAAATGTAAAACTAGGTTAAGTTGCCACGAAAGGTAGCAGTAAACTTGTTTACAATAAAATACAAATTTTACACATGAAAAAAAGGGGGAACCGGTACCGGAACTATGTACTTCCTAGTGAAAAGCACCAGTTCCGTTTTAGACGGGTTGACGCCTAACCCGCATTTGTCTGCCCATTTCGACATTTTCATGAGAGTACTTGTCATGCACTCACACAACGTCTGCGGAAATTTTCCGGAGAGTGCTATAGCACCATCGTCCGCATACGCCACCACACGGCAGCCACCCCCTCTATCTCCATAGGAGGGGCGAGAGGACTCCGCCCTGCGGTGTGCCTCTGCAGACGAATCTGGTGCATGTTGACGTCCCCAGTGATGCCTCAACCGTCCTGCATTGCAGCATCTGATCGATCAGGCTCACCGTCCGGGAGTCAACCCCCAGATCCGTCAGTGCGCCCGTGATGGCGGTCGAAAGGATGTTGTTAAAAGCGATGTGATCGAGTGTAGGGCCGTTTCGGTGGATCTTCCCTTCCGATAGGCATGCTGGGAGTCTGAGATCAGACTGGACGGAATACACGCTGTGAGATGCAGCCCCAGGAGCCGTTCCATCGCCTTTAGAAGAAAAGACGATAGACTAATGGGCCTGAAATCTTTTGGGGCAGTGTGCGAGGGCTTGCCTGCCTTGGGTATGAATACGACTTTGGTCTGAAGCCAGGTGTCAGGAATGCACCCGTGGGAGAAGATTCCCTCGTAAATTTGAGCCAGTTAATGGCTTTAAGTCCCGCGTGAATCAGTTGGGCAGGGAAAATGCCGTCTGGGCCCGAGGACTTGTAAGGTTTAAAACTTCTGATCGCCCAGGAAATGTTCTCCTGGCTTAGCAGGCTCAGGAGGGCATTTGAGACGACAGAAGGAGGCGCGAAGTCTGTTTTCATCGCAGCCAGGGAAGTGAGTATTTAGGAGAAGATTTAGCGATTCATCGCTGGACGTAGTCCATGACTTGTCGGTGTTCTTCAAGTAGCCCAGGGTGGGTGTTGTCTTCGAGAGAACTCTGCGCAAGCGCGAGGCTTCTGAGTTACTCTCGATTTCGCTGCAGAACTTACGCCAGGAGGCGCGTTTGGCTTTTCTAGGTTCTTTGTTGTAGATTAACAGACTAGCCTTGTATTCGGCCCAGTTTTGCTCAACGTTCTCAGCATTAGCTTTATTGAAGAGTCTCCGGGAGACTTTCCGGAGTTCATCCAGTTTCTGATTCCACCATTCAGGTTTTCTCCGGCCTCTGTTCTTGCCAGAGGGGCATGCTTTGTCGAGCGCCTTATTGCAGGCGTCGGTAAAGATCTTAAGAAGACGAGTCGTGGCCTCCGTGGAGAACTCCTCCTCAGATGGGGGCTCAGGGAGAACACGACAGAGGTAGTCAGAATACCGAGTCCAGTTTGTCCGCCTGATGTTCCGGAATCGGACTGGCTTCGGCACTGAGAAGGAGAAGACAGTTTCCACGTACCTGTGGTCCGAGAAGGAGTGCTCTTCCAGGACCCTCCAGGATACAATGTTACGCTGTATCTCATGAGAGGCAAGCGTGAGGTCCAGGACCTCCTTGCGGTTTTTAATGATAAAGGTGGGATCACTACCCCGGTTTAATAAGACCATCTGTGTGGTCAGTAAGTAACTGAAAAGGTACTCACCCCTTTCGTTTGTGTCAGTGCTTCCCCACTGACAGTGATGTGCATTGGCATCACACCCCACAATTAGGCCGATGTCCTTGGCCGAGCAGTCTGCGATTAGAGCCCGGAGAGGAGCGTGTGGAGGGGGGTCTGATTGTTCATGCCCCATGTATGCGGAGCAGATCCTCAGTGAGCGCTCCTGGCCTTCGAGGCTCACTGCGGTGTGGTCTTCATTGCTGAAATTTGGGAGCAAAAATAAGTGCAACTCTCTTTTTGCAAGAATGCAGGTACGAGTTTTACCTGCGGTTTCAGCTACATATAGCTTGTAGTCAGAAGTCCTCAGACCGGAGACCCTGTTTCCGAGGATCCAGGGCTCCTGAATGAGTACTATGTCGGCTCCACCCTTGGCCAGGTGGAGCAGTAGAGCAGCGCATGCTGCCTTACAATGGTGGAGGTTTATCTGCAGGAGCGTCAACGACATTCCTGAGGCTCGCCTCCACTATTGTTACTTCTAGATCGCTGTCAGGGGACTCCGGCTCCTCCCCGACAACGATATGGCTGAGACCTCTGGCTAGGTCGCTCTCGTCGAACACGTAGTCGTCCAGGATGTCGTCCGACATCATGGACGTCGCATCCGACGCCGGGTTGTCTTCCTCGCACGAGGCCCCCTCTTCCGGGATCTTCGGCAGCTCCGGGTCTGGCTCGACCTCCGCCTGCCTGCCCTTGCGATCCCACTTATAGGTGGTAATGGCTCTCGGGCGGCTGGGAACATCCTCCCATCTCACGGCCTCCAGATTCGCCCCTGGGTAGACCTCTTTCAGAGCAGCCACCGCCTTCATGTAGAGGGCCGCAGAGCGAGCGTCTTGGCAGGCGATGGCTTTCACCTTGCCTTGATGCCACCCTGCGTCCTCACACTTTGGCGGTGGTCCGCCGTTCTCCTCCAGTTCCAGTAGGAACCGGTCCTGGAGCTCGTTCTCCACCAGGTGCCACTTATCGCGAGGGACATGACCGTCCTCGGCGCCCCTGTCCAGGACACCGATCAGGGTCTTGCCCCTCGCCACCTCAGCGAATGACCGCTTCACCCGCTTGGCTTACTGGGCTTGGCCTGGCTGGTTAGCGGAGTCCTCCGCTGAGCGTTGCCGCTTGTTGGGGGCCTTGGCTGCGCCCTTTCCGGCTTTGGCTGGCTGGAAGAGTGGCAGGATTGAGGAGGCCCACAGCCTCTGCTCCTTTCCTTCTGCCGACGCCCTAAAGTTCGGGTCCTCGTTGGACAGGATGAAAGCCACTCGTCTCCTGTCCTGGTACGACGGCTTTCCTCCCCGTGGTGCAGAGACGCTGCTCGCCTGGGCCCCCATGGGTTCCTCGGTCCCGGTGCGCTTACCAGCCGCGATTACGCTCTGCTTGGCAGCCACCCCGGTCTCCGATTCGCCCTTGGAGCCACCCCACTTGGAAGGACCCGATTGGCTTTTCGGGCCCCCCCTCGCTGCGGCCGCTGCCTGTAGACGGCGGACCGACTCAGTCTCCTTCCCCGACTTCTTTGGACCTGGTTTCCCAGGCGCTGGTACAGATTGATTGGCTTGTCCCTCCGGTACTTTAAGAGGAGTACCGAGCTCCTTTGCGGTGTTTTTATTTGGTATTTTTGATTTGTTTGGCATCACCCGAGGCATAGCCCGCTTGCCCCGGGAAGAATTAAACTGGAGGTCGGCAGGTATCCAGAGTCCGCATATTAGTGACCGGGCACCCCCCGGCCAATCATCCCTCGGCATATAACAGTATCACCTTGTATTAGGGTAATTTCACTGAGAGTTTTCTTCTCTCCGCCCGACTACCATTCGCCAGCATTCTGGCAGAGACATGACCGTACCGGGACCTGTTTCCAGCCGCCCTCACGGGGAGAGTGTAGTCGCACTTCCTCCGGTGTGTACAGTTACGGCGGGTGACGGTTCGCTCGCAACCCTCTGTGTTCTAGGTGGTGTGGGAAGCAGGCCTCACCGGCTATTACTAACCGGAGTGGCTGCGCCTCAGTTCCGAGTTCACAGTTGTGCGAGCCGACCCGTCATCCGTTTGTCCCCCTGTAGCACCCGATGGCTGACGGCCGACGAGCCCTTTTAGGTTCATCACAAAATTATGCTGTATAAAAATTCTTCTTGTAGATCAATCTTTTGGCAACCGTTTGGCGCTTAAATTCTTCAAGTTTCATAGTTTTCATGGGTATCTAAGTACCCATTGATGCTTAATAGGAAATATTAGGCTTTCAAACTCAAAAGTGATAATTTTGTGCCACATTTTTTTTTCTAAATTGTTCTTTTTAAATTAAAACCTAGAAATCTATTCATATTTTGTAATGTTGTATTTTTGTTGTATAGGTATATTAATTGGGCGTCGTTTAAGGTATCGTTAAAAATCGATGAACGAACGGTTAAGGTGCGGCCGTTTGACCAAAACTCTAAAGATTGAATTTTACCATTAAATTCCATTACGCTCCTCCCCGAATTCCATTTAATCGCTAAGAACTGTTACAAATAAAACTTTTTGGTATTTTTGTTAAAAAAAATAAACGGAATTTAACGATAAAAAGTGACTTTTGAAAGTTTTGTCAAACGGCTACACCTCAAACGTTTCGGGCCCAATGTTGGGCAACATCTTTTTATACCCGATACTCAAAATGAGTATTGGGGTATATTAGATTTGTGGTAAAAGTGGATGTGTGTAACGTCCAGAAGGAATCGTTTCCGACCCCATAAAGTATATATATTCTTGATCAGCATCAATAGCCGAGTCGATTGAGCCATGTCTGTCTGTCCGTCTGTCCGTCCGTCCGTCTGTCCGTCTGTCCGTCCCCTTCAGCGCCTAATGCTCAAAGACTATAAGAGCTAGAGCAACGATGTTTTGGATCCAGACTTCTGTGATATGTCACTGCTACAAAAATATTTCAAAACTTTGCCCCGCCCACTTCCGCCCCCACAAAGGGCGAAAACCTGTGGCATCCACAATTTTAAAGATACGAGAAAACAAAAAACCCAGAATCGTAGAGAATGAGCATATCTTTTAGACTGCAGAATCTGAATTGGATCGTATTACTATTATAGCCAGCATCAAGAAAACAATTTCATTTTTTCTCGCCCTGTCTCTCTCTAACACACAGGTAGCATAGGCGGCTTTGCTTAGAGTAAAACATTAGCGCCTAGATCTCAGAGACTATAAAAGCTAGAGTAACCAAATTTGGTATCCACACTCCTAATATATCGGACAGAGACGAGTTTGTTTCAAAATTTCGCCACACCCCCTTCCGCCCCCGCAAAGGATGCAAATCTGGGGATATTCACAAATCTCAGAGACTATTAAAGCTAGAGTAACCAAATTTGGTATCCGCACTTCTGTTAGATCTCACTATAAAACCTTTATCTCAAAATTTCGCCCCACCCCCTTCCGCCCACACAAAGGACGAAAATCTGTTGCATCCACAATATTGCAGATTTGAGAAAACTAAAAACGCAGAATCATAGATAACGACCATATCTATCAGATTGCTGAATCTGAATCAGATCAGATCATTTTTATAGCCAAAGGAAACAAATCAATTTGCAGTGGCTACGCAGCACGTGACATCACGCTCAGACTGATTTTCTGTCTCTCTCGCACGCACTCTTTGTCGTGTCGTTTAATATTAGCGGCGTCTGCCGGAGGAGAGCCATACTGACTTAGTATCGGGTATAACCGTAGAGTTGCGGTGTCCGCAGCAACTCACAACGTTCCCCCTCGTTATTTTCAATTTTGTTATAATTATACATATGCTCATATATGTATTTATATAATGTAGATAATGCTAATAATATAGCAATATCTAGAAGTGCCCGTGCATACTGAAATTGTCTGGACCGATCTTGCACCTTTACAACAGCGGTAGCAAGAATGACCTGGTCAGCACTAGAAACGTGACTAGAATAAGCTGTCTGAGGCTCAGACGATGACGAATGTTCTACTGGCACAGAACTAGGCCCATTTTGCTGTGGCTCAACCCCGTATCGATGAAGCAGAGTGTTATGGGGCTTAGAGCACACTCGACATTTTGCTGTCTTGCACCTGGCACCTGGTGACCTGGCTTCAAACAATTTATACAGAGTCGGAGTTGCTTGGTGATATCGAACCGTTGAAGAACAGGAAGAGCACTAAACGATTGACAATTGCTTATGGTATGATTCCCCGCGTGGCAATAGCTACATTTCGAATCAGCTCGCCTATCCGTCTTTGCACGTGAAAATGACGATTTAGTGGGTCCTTTACTTGTCTCTTGTTTAGTTTTTCCCTTATTCCTTGTTGACTCTTCGGCAGCTAGATGCTGATAGCGCCGATTCAGCTGGGCTGCGCACTCGGACCAAGACGGTAGTTTATCGTAATCCAGTTGCTCTTCGAACCGAGACTTCGTTGTGGGATCTACTTTAAACAGCGCTATGTGAATTTGCGCTATTTATTTGAAAATTTTGAAGATTTTTTCCAATTTAAACGTTATGATGACTCCGGTCCAGCGGGCTCTACTTGCGATTTTTTACTTTACAAATTTCAGGTAATTTATGAACAAATAAAACAAGTGCTCGACTTCAAAGCATTTATTGGACTGGTCGCAGCCAGAGATCGCAATAACTCCCCGACTCCACCGCCGAGCCGATCTTGCATGCGCAGAGAGCAGTACAAGAGCGCGGCGTGTGAGAGCAAAAGCTCTGTTCACAACATCGCACACGCTGAGATAGGGTAATTAAGATCGTCTGCTGCAATAGGCGGAGTAAATAGAGCTATAAAACGAGTTAACAGTTGCATATATGTTCGGTAATGAATAAAGAAACGACCAATCAACGAGCGAGAGATATAGATCTAAATCGATAAAGTGTGTTTAGCGAAAACACTTTATGCGGCCATGGAGCTATGGAGTTGGATGGTAAGGATCTTCAGGAAATGATATTGGGCTTGCTCTGGATACCGTAGCAAGAGAAGCATCGTTAACAGACATGAGGTCAAGAAGTCTGTCCCTAATGTTTTTAACAGCATTAATTTGGACAAGGGAAATATCCGTTAGCCCATTGATAAAGTCATTATGGCAATTGGGAAACAACAGGTTAGCGTTATCACAAGGCAGCCAAGAAAGAAAGGGGATGTTAAAGTCCCCCATGACAATAACTTGATCATTGCAACCTAATGCAGATACGACAGTATTAATTGCTGAGAGGTGGTTTAAGTAAACATAAGCATCAGACCTGGGAGGAATGTAGGAGCAGGTTAAATAAAAAAATGCCGAGCCAACATTAACTTTGACAGCAACAAACTAAATTCCATTGATGTTATTGAATGGGAATAACTCAGATGAGAAATCAGATTTAACTGCAATCAGAACCCCACCTGCAAAAGATGGGCGGTCCATTCTATAAATAGTATAATTGTCAATGAAAATTTCTTGATAATTGATAGTAGAGTAAAGCCAGGTTTCGGTAAAAGCGATGGCATCGAAATCAAAAGACGCACTATTTGTATGTCTTTGGAAAGTTTATCGTCTTTCCTTCTGAAGACGATGGAACGGCTTTTGGGGATGCATCTCACGGTGAATATTCCGCCTAGTCTAATCTCAGATTCCCAGCATGCCTATCAGAAGGGAAGATCCACCGAAACGGCCCTACACTAGTAGCCCTAGTACACCCTAGTAGCCTTCCTCGACATAGAAGGCGCCTTTAATAACATCCTCCCGACCGCCATCACGGGTGCACTGACGGACCTGGGGGTTGACTCCCGGACGGTGAGCATGATCGATTAGATGCTACAATGCAGGACGGTTGAGGCATCACTGGGGACGTCAACGTCCACCAGATTTTTCAATTTGGAAAGAACTCCGGGGTTCCCCTTAGACTATGTGGGGAAGCGCTAGTTTTCAGCAGCAACGCCAAGTATCTTGGCTTAATCCTCGACAGAAAGCTCGACTGGAAATTGAGCTTAGAGGACAGAGTAAAGAAAGCCACAGTGGCCCTCTATACTTGCCGAAAAGCCATCGGACTAAAATGGGGAATGACCCCCTATATAGTCCGGTGGCTTTACACCGCCATCATACGACCGATCATGCTCTATGGAGTGGTGATATGGTGGCCAGCCCTAGACAAAAGGACATGCCTCAATAAACTCAGCAGAGTTCAACGCATGGCAGAGCTATGCATCACTGGCGGGCTACGCACTACTCCAGGGGAAGCCCTGGATACTGTGCTGGACCTCCTCCCTGTAGATCTCATGGGAAAGAAGGTGGCAACACTTTCTGCCCTCAGAATGAGAGAAGCCAGACTGTGGAAGGCGTCCGCGGTTGAGCACTCGGGACTCCTGATGAGACTCCCGCAATTACCAGAGAGGACAGACTACTGTATTCCTAGTGATCACCTCTCGACGCCCTTCCAGGTATTAATCCCACCTAGGGAGGACTGGGAGATGGGCGAACAAGGACCCGCAAATACGGTTCACTTCTACACTGATGGCTCAAAGCTAGACGGCCGCGTGGGAGGCGGAGTCTACTGCAGCGAGCTGAAAATCAGTCATTGCTTTAGGCTCCCGGACCACTGTAGTGTGTTCCAAGCGGAGATTGTAGCCATCAAGGAGGCCATTTCTATCGTCTCCAGTGACCTCATGTTTATTAACGATGTTTCTCTTGCTACGGTATCCAGAGCAAGCCCAATATCATTTCCTGAAGATCCTTACCATCCAACTCTGTCTATATCCCTTGAGTGTACCCGATCTGGTTGTGCTGACAACCAAACTTTATCGATTTAGATCTATATCTCTCGCTTGTTGATTGGTCGTTTCTTTATTCATTACCGAACATATATGCAACTGTTATAGCTGTTATATAGCGTTATAGCGTTATAGCGTTTTATAGCTCTATTTACTCCGCCTGTTGCAGCAGACGATCTTAATTACCCTATCTCAGCGTGTGCGATGTTGTGAACAGAGCTTTTGCTCTCACACGCCGCGCTCTTGTACTGCTCTCTGCGCATGCAAGATCGGCTCGGCGGTGGAGTCGGGGAGTTATTGCGATCTCTGGCTGCGACCAGTCCAATAAATGCTTTGAAGTCGAGCACTTGTTTTATTTGTTCATTATTTATCTGAAATTTTTAAAGTAAAAAATCGCAACTAGAGCCCGCTGGACCGGAGTCATCATAACGTTTAAATTGGAAAAAATCTTCCAAATTTTCATTGGCGCCCGAGCAGGGACATCGGCATCCAGCATTTCGTGGAAATTTGCACGACAAACCAGTGACCTGTAGTGCATCTTCGTTGTCTCGGCACAAGTCATTGGTTTTTTTTTTGTTCTGTTGCGAATAGAGCTCTAGCTGGCTGGTTTTGTGAGACAAATTGGATTCATCTTTAATCAACAAAAAAGAAAAGGAAAGTGTTCGGCTAATCTATGCCGAATTCACAGGTATTTAGTGCGAAAAAACTGAGTGCTAGAACCAAGCCACCATTTTGTGCGCTGTATTTCTCTATTTGGCCACTGGTCTCAATTTTTGGCACCTCGTTGAATTGGAATAGCAATTAAATAAAACACAAAGCAATAAAATAAACCAATGTGAACAGCCAGCAGCATAAAATATTTATTACATGCGGAATATTGATGAATTGAAGAAAAGTGCATTGTTACCAGGGAAGGAGGTTCGAAAGAAGGAGGGGGTCCAAAGACCTGCAAAAGTTAGCAACAGCAATGCAAAGACACGATAGGGTGATGGGCGATCTAAGGCGTGTGCGAACGGCCTTTGAGGAAAAAACTATATCGTTCGACTCTCCTCAAATTAAATGCAAACTCGGGCTGATCGAAAATTATTGTGAAAAGTTGATGGATATACAGGGAGACGTGGATTGTTTAAATCCCAACAACGATCTACGAGCATCGGTCGAGGATATGTGTGTTACCACAAAGGCTCTGTACATGTCTGCACTTACAGAACCCGAAACTCAGCGAATACAGAGGAGGGATAGGAGTAGCCAGCACCATTTATCACATATGCCTAAAATGAATCTCCCCAAGTTTAGTGGAAAACTTGCAGGATTTCAAAACTTTATAAGCCTTTTCGAGAGTTTGGTGCATAACGACCCAATATTAACAAATGTGGAAAAATTCAACCACTTACTGTCGTGCCTCGTTGACGATGCATTGGGAACAGTGAAGGCGTTTCAAATCTCTGCAGAAAATTATGAGAAGGCTTTTGATAATTTGAAGGAGGTTTACGACAAAAAATATTTGATCTTTTCTGATACTGTTTCGCAGTTGTTTGACATTCCCAGCACAACAAAAGCTTCTGCTTTATGCCTTAGGTCCCTCATTGACACGGTGTCAGCCATCTATTCCTCTTTGCAGTCGCTAGGAAGTCAAAAAGACATAAATGCCCAGACGGCATTTTACCTGCCCAACTGATTCACGCGGGACTTAAAGCCATTAACTGGCTCAAATTTACGAGGGAATCTTCTCCCACGGGTGCATTCCTGACACCTGGCTTCAGACCAAAGTCGTATTCATACCCAAGGCAGGCAAGCCCTCGCACACTGCCCCAAAAGATTTCAGGCCCATTAGTCTATCGTCTTTTCTTCTAAAGGCGATGGAACGGCTCCTGGGGCTGCATCTCACAGCGTGTATTCCGTCCAGTCTGATCTCAGACTCCCAGCATGCCTATCGGAAGGGAAAATCCACCGAAACGGCCCTACACTCGATCACATCGCTTTTAACAACATCCTTCCGACCGCCATCACGGGCGCACTGACGGATCTGGGGGTTGACTCCCGGACGGTGAGCATGATCGATTAGATGCTACAATGCAGGACGGTTGAGGCATCACTGGGGACGTCAACATGCACCAGATTCGTCTGCAGAGGCACACCGCAGGGCGGAGTCCTCTCGCCCCTCCTATGGAGATAGAGGGGGGTGGCTGCCGTGTGGTGGCGCATGCGGACGATGGTGCTATAGCACTCTCCGGAAAATTTCCGCAGACGTTGTGTGAGTGCATGACAAGTACTCTCATGAAAATGTCGAAATGGGCAGACAAATGCGGGTTAGGCGTCAACCCGTCTAAAACGGAACTGGTGCTTTTCACTAGGAAGTACAAAGTTCCGGCACTGATTCCCCCAAGACTATGTGGGGAAGCGCTAGTCTTCAGCAACAACGCCAAGTATCTTGGCTTAATCCTCGACAGAAAGCTCGACTGGAAATTGAGCATAGTGGACAGAGTAAAGAAAGCCACAGTGGCCCTTTATACTTGCAGGAAAGCCATCGGACTAAAATGGGGAATGACCGCCTATATAGTCCGGTGGCTCTACACCGCCATCATACGACCGATCACTCTATGGTGTGGTGGTATGGTGGCCAGCCTTAGACAGAAGGACATGCCTCAACAAACTCAGCAGAGTTCAACGCATGGCAGAGCTATGCATCACTGGCGGGCTACGCACTACTTCAGGGGAAGCCCTGGATACTGTGCTGGACCTTCTCCCTGTAGATATCATGGGAAAGAAGGTGGGAACACTTTCCGCCTTCAGTATGAGAGAAGCCAGCCAGCCGGGAAAGCGCCCGCGGTTGGGCACTCGGGAATCTTGACGAGACTTCCGCAATTACCTGAGACACCTAGGGAGGACTGGGCGAACCAGGACCCGCAAATGCGGTTCACTTCTACACTGATGGCTCAAAGTTAGACGGCTGCGTGGGAGGCGGAGTCTACTGCAGCGAGCTGAACATCAGTCATTGCTTCAGTCTCCCGGACTGCAGTGTGTTCCAAGCGGATGTTGTAGCCATCGAGGAGGCCATTTCTATCGTCTCCAAACTACTTCTAGACACGCAATTAGTGTGCGTTTTCTCGGAAGACCAAGCAGCTATTAAACCTTTAGGCTCAATATCGTCGAACTCAGCAACTGTAAATGACTGCCGCAGGTCTCTACACGAGATCGCAGAGCAGTTAGATCTCTGCCGTATCGTATCGTCTTCGTATTCTCGGGGCCGCGTTCCTCACGGACATTGCGGACCTGTCCGAAATCAAACCAGGGTCCTTGTCCAAATTCACCCAAGCCTCAGGATGGGACTGCCCTTAATTTGCAACAGCTTGTTCTCAACGGTTTTTAGGCATTGAGAAGGGGCACACGCCCATGCGGCACCACAACGGACCTTTTTACAGGTTCAAGTGAGCTTGGGGGGGTTTCATCACTCAGCCAAGCTACCACCTGAACCTAACCTAACCTGTATGCATTTGACGCAATTTGCCCAACAAAACGTGTGTTTCTAGTATTTGTGTTCTCAGTAAAAAATATATTCATGTCGCTTTATTATGGTTCTACCATATTCGCGGTGTTTTTCCAATGATTATAGTACATAATTGTTTCTTGGTGCTTGTTAAGCTTTTTTTAATAACTGTTGCAATTTGAATTTAATGAAAGTCGAGAGGCTGTTTATAATTCACAAACCAACTTATCGCGTATGTACATATGGCAATGATTGGGCGAACGATTGATGCGAGGATGTTAATCTAATAGCTGCGACGATTAGCTCAAGACTGCCCATGCAAGGGCTGACGGGCCAAATTGCCGGGCCCTATGCAGCAAGCTTAGACGCGAACGAGAGCGTATGATAGCCCGAGAGCGTTAGAGCTGCTCGGAGACGCTGTCAAGCCGAGTACGAGAGATTGCGACATAAGGAGACGAAAGAATTCCGCTGCATGCGCATATGCGTTAGCAAATGATCTTTGCAGTGGGGGCATTGGAAACGACATCACCAAAATGCATTTCCTTTGGGCCGCACCACTGGCAATAATTTAAAATATTTAAGCTGCTTGACCCGACATACTCCCCCCGTTGGAAGCCTGACTTTCAACAGCATCTTTAAGGGGCAGCAGGCACAGCTTGTTGACGGCGCGCTTGGTGATTCCAGATGACGTCTTCAGCACAGCAAATCGGGAAACGCCATCTCGCCCAGGCAAAAGCTCGAACACTCTCGCCAGTGGCCACTTCATGGGAGGAAGATTCTCATCTTTGACCAGAACCAAATCTGCGACTGCTAAGCTAGGCTTCGCAGTGCGCCACTTTGAGCGCTGCTGCAGTGACGTTATGTACTCCCCCTTCCACCGGGACCAAAAGAGCTGCTGCAGCTACGAAACGCGCTGCCAGCCGTCCAGGCGATCGAAGTTTAGCTGCGTGACGTCAGGCTCAGCGAACGAAGCAGGAGGGCCACCATTCAAGAAATGCGCTGGAGTTAGAACATCTAGATCGGCAGGGCTCTCTGAAATTGAAACTAAAGGTCTTGAATTAATCACTGCCGTGATGTGGCACAACAGCGTCCGCAGCTCGTCAAATCCAAGAACCGAGTTGCCAATCGCACGATAGAAGTGGTACTTGGCCGTCTTCACTGCAGCCTCCCATAGACCACCAAAATGAGGGGAGCGCGGAGGAATGAAATGCCAGTCTATAGCCTCGACCAAGCAAAAATCCAGCAGCGCCTTCTGATGGTCATCGCTGAGGACCAGGCGCTTTAATTCCATCAGCTCATTCTTAGCGCCGACAAAATTGGTTGCGTTGTCTGACCAAATTTGCCGCGGCTTCCGCCTGGTACATATGAAGCGCTTTAGTCCATGTAGAAAAGCAACTGTGGATAAGTCCTTCATAAGCTCCAGATGAACAGCCTTGGTAGCGAAACAAATGAAGACGCAGACGTAGCACTTGATTGGAGCCTTGTTGCGTGCCTCCGGTTTGTAGAAAAACGGCCCACAGAAGTCCACGCCTGTGATCTCAAAGGTATGAGAACCATCGAGCCGCTCCTTTGGAAGATCCGCCATAATATGCTCCAATACCCTGGGCTTCAGTCGAAAGCATCTTACGCACTTGTTTACTGCCTTGTTTACCGTCTTCCTCCCCCCAATAGGCCAATATTGGGATCGAATTAGTTCAAGCAAAGCTCGAGGACCAGCGTGCAGATTCCGCTCATGAAAATTGGAGATTATTGCAAAAGTCAGTGGATGGCTGCTGGGCAAGATGATGGGATGACGGCCATCAAAATCCAACGAAGAGTTTTTCAGTCGACCATCTACCCTGAGAAGTCCAAACTGATCCATGAATGGCGATAACGATGCGATTGAGCTCGATGAGGAGACTGCTCCCCTTGCCCGCAGTGACTTCATGTCCTCCCATAGGACATGCCTCCCACCTTAATCCATTGGCAGCATTTCCGTGTAGTCATGCCACGCCGTTGTCTGTAAATCCGCCAACGGTGGCTCCGGAGTTCTTTACACCGAACAATGTGGCCGTCACTTCTGTCGCGGTGAGTACTCCTAGTGCGGGTGTGCTGGTTGCTGACGACGCCTTGCCAACTCCTGCTCCAATTCCTGCTCCAATTCCTGTTCCAATTCCTGCTCCAATTCCTGCTCCAATTCCTGCTCCAATTTCTGCTCCAATTCCTGCTACAACCATTGCTGCCAATTCCTCTGCCCTTGGACCGAGATCTCTTTTAGGAGTGGCTCCACCATCTCGATCTCGCTCGGGACTTCAACTTAGAGCAGTGGTCCCTCGGAAAGCAATATTTGTTTCTCGTCTTATTCCTGAGGCTACAACAGAGGATGTTAAACAACATCTCTCCTCTAAACTTAACACTTCGCCTGTTGATATAGTTGTGACTAAATTTACATTTAAACATAAGCGCAACATATCATCATTTAAAATTCTTCTCCCTGATTCTTTACTATCCAGTTCTCTAAAACCGTCAATATGGCCTGAGCATACAATTGTGCATGAGTTCCTTCTCAAAGATTCGAACTCGAATCCAAGAATAACCGAACATGCTCCAAAAAACTGATGTACTATTTTTCCATGCACTATCAGAACGTTCGCAGTTTGCTGGGAAAACTGCGTCAAATTCATACTAATAGCGCGTCCTTTGATTTCGATGCCATCGCGTTTACCGAAACCTGGCTTAACTCCTCTGTCAATGATCATGAAATTTTTATTGATAGTTACACTATTTATAGAATGGACCGCCCATCTTTTGCAGGTGGGGTTCTGATTGCAGTTAAATCTGTTTTCTCATCTGAGTTATTCCCATTTAATAACATTCACGGAATTGAATTTGTTGCAGTCAAAGTTCGTGTTGGCTCCGCATTTTTCTATTTAACCTGCTCTTACATTCCTCCCAGGTCTGATGCTGAGCTTTACTTACACCACCTCTCAGCAATTAATATTGTTGTTTCTGCATTAGGGTGCCATGATCGAATTATTGTCATGGGGGACTTTAACCTCCCATTTCTTTCTTGGCTGCCTTGTGATAACGCTAACCTGTTGTTTCCCAATTGCCATAATGACTTTATCAATGGGCTAACGGATAGTTCCCTTGTCCAAATTAATGCCGTTAAAAACATGAGGGACAGACTTCTTGACCTCGTTTTTGTTAACGATGGTTCTCTTGCTACGGTATCTAGAGCAAGTCCAATATCTCTCCCTGAAGATCCTTACCATCCAACTTTGTTGATATCACTGGAGTGTACACAATCCGGATGTGTTGACAGTTCCATGGCTCCTTGTCACATAAAGTGTTTTCGCAAAACAAACTTTATCGATTTAGATCTACACCTCTCGCGTGTTGATTGGTCGTTTCTTTATTCATTACCGAACATAGGTGCAACTGTTAACTCGTTTTATAGTTCTAATTACTCCGCCCTAAATACGTTTGTTCCAGATATCACTGTACCTGTATCGTCCAAGCCTCCTTGGTTCTCCAAGTATTTATCATACTTAAAAAATAATAAATCCCGGCTCTATAAAAAGTACCAGAAGTCGGGCTCCACGTTGGCTTTAGCTCTATACTCCTCCGCTCGCTCTCTGTTCCTTGCCGTCAATAGTCAGTGTTATAATCATTACCTTTCACAATGTAGTAGAAACTTTCGTAGTGATCCTACAAAATTCTATTCGTTCGTTAACTCTAAGCGCAAGTCAAACGTTTTTCCTCCGTCCCTTCATTACCAGAACAAAACAGAAGCTTCTGCTGTTGGTATTGCAAATTTATTCGCTAACTTTTTCCAAGCAACGTACTCGTCTCATATTTACAACGCATCTACTCCGTATCCGTACCAGCTACCTCAAGCTAACAGCATTTTTCTGCCCTTTTTCGAGGAAAGCGTTGTTCTGGAAGGTTTGTCATCTATGGACATATCGTTTTCTGCGGGTCCAGATAAGGTACCAAGTTGCATCTTAAAACACTGTGCCCAGTCCCTTTGCAAACCCTTGACCTTTCTCTTCAACCTCTCCTTGGAACAGTCTTGTCTCCCAGTAATTTGGAATGAGTCCTATATCATTCCGCTTCACAAAAAAGGTTCAAGATCAAACATTGAAAACTATCGTGGTATCGCAAAGCTTTCCGCCATCCCGAAGCTTCTTGAGTTCCTGGTCACCCGGCAACTGCAACATCTTTGTTGCAGCTTGATATCTCCGTCGCAACACGGTTTTTTCAGACATCGTTCAACATCGACTAACCTTCTTGAGTTTTCTAACCTAATCCACCGTGGTTTTCAAATTGGTTCGCAGACGGATGTAGTTTTTACTGACTTCAGCAAGGCATTCGATTCTGTGAACCATGCTCTGCTTATTCACAAGCTCTCTTTATTAGGGTTCCCAACGAATCTTCTAGATTGGATTTTGTCCTATCTCTCTAACCGCACTCAACGTGTTTTGTTTTCTAACGTGTTGTCAAATACTGTAAATGTTACTTCAGGTGTGCCACAGGGAAGTCATCTGGGCCCGCTTCTGTTCATTTTATTTGTGAATGACCTTCCTCAAGTTATAACATACTCTACTACACTAATGTATGCTGATGATGTCAAAATCTGTCTTTCTTACTCTGATTGGTATTTGCACACACGCCTTCAACTTGATCTAAGTGAACTACTACTGTGGTGTTCAACTAATCTTCTTTTTCTGAACCTTTCCAAATGCAAACTTATGACATTTTACCGTCGCGCTCCTCATTTTGTCCCATATGTTCTAGGAAATCATGTCCTTGAACGAATTTCGAGTTCAAATGACCTCGGAGTCCTTTTTGATCATAAGATGTGTTTTAACACCCATATAGCTGCAACTGTAAATAAAGCTAAGGGTGTTTTAGCGTTCATCAAGCGTTGGTCCAAGGAGTTTGACGACCCGTACGTTACGAAACAACTGTACATCTCGTTAGTACGTCCTATATTGGAGTATTGTTCTTGTGTGTGGAGCCCGCAGTATAAAGAACAGCAGGCTGTTATTGAATCCGTGCAAAAGCAATTTTTAGGTAGAATCTTGCCACCCTACCGGTCTAGGCTAAATCTTATTGACCTGCCGTCGTTGCACCATCGCAGAATATGCAATGGCGTAATGTTCGTGCACAAGCTCCTTCTTGGGACTGTTGACTCCCAAACTCTCTTGGGTCAGATTGACTTGGCCGTTCCATCTAGACCTACCCGTACTTTTAGGCCTATCCGTCTACCCATATGTAGATCTAATTATGCTGATCATGAACCTTTTAGGGTTTTATGCCATAATTATAACTCCCTCTGTCAAACCCTATCCCCTGAACTGTCTCTTAAACTAATTGCATGCAATATTTATAATCATTTAAATTTAGCTAACTTTTAACTTATCTTTTTCCGCCTTTAGTAACTAAGTACCATTATTAACAGATAATTGTTAATTAAATAAATAAATAAATAAATAAATAGCTGAGTACGCTGGACTAGTCGTAGCAATACCTGGGTTCCATGTTCAATGTCTGAGACAGTGAGTCCGGCGCGCCGAATTCGGTTGCAAAACTTGTGAATGTATCCGAAAACGCGTTGCAAAGAAGCAAATGAATTCGCATACTTGGAATCAGCAATAATGTCCATGTAGGGCGATTTGACCAGAAGAGCCTTCCGACGAAGTTCAAGGGCTGGCTTATCAGGTAGCACAGTGGGTGGCCAGTCATCTGAGGAGCCGCAAAGAAATGGAGGACCATGAGCCCAAAAGGGGTGACTCATTCAGCTCAGTCGGATGAGCCCCTCGAGACAGAATGTCAGCTGGGTTTAAAGCTGTGGGAACATAGCGCCATTTCATTTTTTCGGTCATTTCCTGAATCGTTGACACTCTATTTGCAACAAAAATATTAAATCTTGACGGCTCGTCCCGAATCCAAGAGAGCGCAACGGCAGAATCACACCAACAGTAACACCTTCCCTTGAATACATTCATTCCAGCTATCTCAGATATGAGCCTAGCCAGCAACTCCGCTCCACAAAGCTCCAACTTTGGTACTGTAAGTGTCTTCAAAGGAGCCACACGGGATTTGGCACAAAGTAAGTGACTGCTGAAATGCTGACTCTTGGACACGACATAAATGCATGCACCATAAGCCTCGATGCTGGCATCGCAAAATCCGTGAATTTCCAGCGTAGAGTCTGGAAGGAGCACAAGCCGAGGAAATTCAAGTCGACGAATCTGACCAAAACTGGTGCATATTTTCTGCCACTCGGTGTTCAGTGCGACTGGAAGGCTTTCATCCCAGGACAACTTCTCTTGGCACAAACGCTGGAGAAAGATTTTGGATTTAGTAATTACGGGACCAGCTAGTCCGAGAGGATCGTAGAATCGCGCTATGGGTGACAAAACAGAGCGCCTGCAGGAATTCCAAGAAGATTGAAGGGCCGAGAACGAAAATAATAGTAGATCAGAAACCGGATCCCACGCAAGTCCTAAAGTTTTAGTCACATGGCTGCCATCGTCGAACTTAAAAAATGTTTCCTTGTCCTCTTCCGGAACTCCATCCAGCACAGCAGGGACGTTCGAACACCATTTCCTCAATCTGAACTGACCTCTAGACAAAATTCCAGTAGTTTGCTCCCGAATCCGGATAGCCTCCTCCTGCGAGCTGGCTCCAGATATCAAGTCATCCACGTAGAAGTCACGGCGAAGGATTTCAGCTCCAACTGGAAACGCCATCTGCTCGTCTATTGCCAACTGATGCATCGCTCGCACAGATAGATAGGAGGCAGGCTTCGTCCCATAAGTAACGGTGTCCAATTGAAACACACGCAAGTCTTCTTCCCTGGAGTTTCTCCACAGAATACACTGCAAGTTGCTATCCTCGGTCGAGACTCTTACACAACGATACATCTTACAGATATCTCCCGTAATCGCAACGTCGTATGACCGAAATCGAGCAAGAATAAGAAACAGTTTGGGTTGGATTACGGGACCAGCCATTAAAACGTCGTTCAGGGAGTATCCAGATGAGGTTGAAGCGGATCCATCAAAAACGACGCGAAGCTTGGTCGTAGAACTATCTTCCTTCATGACGCAATGGTGAGGCAAAAAATATCGGCAGTTGCTGATTGACTGGGTAGGAACCTGAGACATATGGCCTAAATCAAGGTACTCCTTTATAAATGCTGCATGCTGAGATTTAACATCAGGGCGACGATCTAACTTTCTCTCAAGGGTCAGGAATCTACGAAGCGCTTGATTGTAAGATAAGTTGGAGATCCAAATTATATTTTGCTGGCAGCCGAACACAATAATCGCCTTTATGTAGTCGACGGAAATGCTGCACAAAGTGTGCTTCACAATCTAGCTCTTCTTTGGTAGACTTTATTATTGGTTCGATGCAATTTTCTACATCCCAAAACGTCCGAAGAAGCACCTCAAGCCGATCCTCTGGACTATTATCCTCAGCAGCTACGGCCCGAGCGCGAGAAACCATCAACGAGGAACCTTTTAAACGCGAACAACTTCCAGACACGACCCATCCCAAGCGCGTTTTCTGAATTGAAGGCAATCCTGGCAGTAGCTTGACCTGACCAACACACAGGAGCTCGAAAAACAGACTTGCGCCAATTAGCAGATCGACGCGCTGCGGCTTATAAAACTCCGGATCAGCTAGTGGTATGTTAGATGGAATGTTCCAGTTTTGAGTGTCAATTCCAAAGCTTGGCTGTCGATCGGTTATGCTAGAGGCTACAATGGCAGTGATGAGAGTTGAGTAATCCGATGAGCGAGAGTGCAGGCTAACGTTGACCGAAAATCCATCCGTGACGAAGCTAGAGTCGCCTATTCCCGAGACTGCAGTCGATGATTTCATTTTTCGAAGCTGAAGCTGATTCGCGAAACGAGCAGTTATTAGATGCAACTGGGAGCCGGAATCCAGCAACGCTCGGGAGGGAACTAAAACTCCGGAACGATTTTTGACTAAGACCGTGGCCGTGGCAAGTAGAACAACACCATTACTGAGATCTTGGACAATAAGGGCAGACGAGGTAGCCGCTGAAGTAGAGGGCGCAGTGGTATGCTCAGACGGCGTAGACTCAGACAGTGCAGACTGAGATGGACTATACGGCGCTGATTTCCCTTGGACTGCGGTATCTTCAGGGCTACCAAAATGAAGGAGGGTATGGTGTCTACCCCCGCAGGTAGGACAGTTGCTCGAGGTGCACTGAAGTAATCGATGCCCTGTTCTGAGACAATTTATAAACAACGAAAGCCGCTTGGCTTCTTTTGGCGATTTGTGGGAGACAGCGCTTTAAACTTCTGGCAGTGCTGGACCTCGTGAGCACCATCGTTGCACAGCGCGCAGCGTGCTACGGTTTGGTTGGTTGTAACCAATGTGGACCTAGAATTATTATGCTTTCTACTTGTGCCCACCTGATTGCTCAACGCATAGCTTGCCATAGAAAAGTCCATCGTCTCCCATGATCTGCCTCGCTGCTCCAAGAACGAGGCCATAGATTCCCACGACGGAATTAAGTTGGCGAATGCGGGCTCGTTGAATCGTTCCTCCCACTTCTCTTGGCTCGCTTGATCCAGTTTTCGGAGAAGCTCCTGCACGATGATGCATCCTGCGATCTGCTCAGTGGTGCCCAAACCCTGGAGCGCGCGCATATGTGAATTGAATTTGTCTGAAAGCTCCCGAAGCATGACCACTGACCCAGGTTCCACAGCCTGAAGCGCCAAGATCTCATTGATGTGTGCCTGAAAAACCAATCGCCGATTATTGAATCTGTTTTCCAACAAATCTAATGCCACAGCATAATTGCCATCTGAGATTTCCAGCGACCGAACAGTCTCCAATGCCGAATCCCGCAGACAGGAACGCAAATGCTGGAGCTTTTCTATGTTTTTTAAGTCCGGATGGCTGTCGATGATGGTGGCAAACATTGAATAAAAGTCCGTCCAGTTCGCATACGCGCCGCTAAACGTCGGCAATTGTATAGGAGGCAGGGATGGTACTTGTCTACGGTGAGGTAGAAATTGCGAGCCGGCAAAATCAACCGTAGTGTTTCCTCCAGCCAAGGTAGAATGAAACGGCATGCGGCCGCTACTCTTAGCCATTTCCCTCATAATCGCCGCCTTCAGCGAGCTTGACTCAAAAATGTCACACAAACCACTGTGAATTTCGCTTCGATCCAATTCCTCAAGCTCGCCGTGAAACGTCTCAAATTTGCCGATCAACTTCTCGATTTGCTCTTGCTTTACCACGAGCATGTAGTAGTCACAGTCCAACGACTCATTCTGCCAAGCGGTAGCTAACCTTTTCATTTTCTCGCATAATTCCGTTGACTTAAGCTTCAAAAAAGACACCCTGTTTTGCTCACTGGTCATTGGAATTTCGTTAGCAGCATTAATTTCCATGGTAGCGGCAGCGTTAGCAGAAAGACCAACGTCTCTAGCGGGAAGATGATCGCAAAGAGTAACACGAGCAATAGACGACAAGAACCGAGCACAGCAAGCGAACAGCTATGTACGAACTGTATATACAAAGGCGACCGGTGTAAGAAACGTTTCTTGCGGGAAGATGACCGAAAAGAGAAGCGCAAGCCAACAGCTACGTGCACTACCGAATATGCAGGGGAGGCCGGTGTATATATGTATGGAAAACTTATGTGGTCGATGACACTGGTTGAGATGGCAATTAGTTTAGATCTTTGAATGCTATATTAGTTTGTGATTGCACAGATGGATTATTTATTGCACAATCACGTCGGGGTCACCAAATGTTAAGCTATTAAGCGTTTTTAATAACTGTTGCAATTTGAAGTTAATGAAAGTCGAGAGGTTGTTTATAATTCACAATTTATTTGCATATGTAAACCAACTTATCGCGTATGTACATATGGCAATGATTGGGCGAACGATTGATGCGAGGATGTTAATCTAATAGCTGCGACGATTAGCTCAAGACTGCCCATGCAAGGGCTGACGGGCCAAATTGCCGGGCCCTATGCAGCAAGCTTAGACGCGAGCGAGAGCGTATGATAGCCCGAGAGCGTTAGAGCTGCTCGGGGACGCTGTTAAGCCGAGTCCGAGAGATTGCGACATAAGGAGACGAAAGAATTCCGCTGCATGCGCATATGCGGTAGCAAATGATCTTTGCAGAGGGGGGCATTGGAAACGACAACACCAAAATGCATTTCCTTTGGGCCGCACCACTGGCAATAATTTAAAATATTTAAGCTGCTTGACCCGACAGTGTTCCTTATAATTCTACATTATTCCTATATTTTTACAACGATTACCTAATTGATTGTTCTGATTGGAGTCAGTGTCGGTGCTGTGACGAGCCCTATTAGGTTCATCACAAAATTATGCTGTATGAAAATTCTTCTTGTAGATCAATCTTTTGGCAATCGTTTGGCGCTTAAACTCTTCAAGTTTCATAGTTTTCATGGGTATCTAAGTACCCATTGGTTCTTAATAGGAAATATTAAGCTTTCAAATTCAAAGGTGATAATTTTGTGCCACATTTTTTTTTCTAAATTGTTCTTTTTAAATTAAAACCTAGAAATCTATTCATATTTTGTAATGTTGTATTTTTGTTGTATAGGTATATTAATTGGGCGTCGTTTAAGGTATCGTTAAAAATCGATGAATGAACGGTTAAGGTTTGACCAAAACTCTAAAGTTTGAATTTTACCGTTAAATTCCATTACGCTCCTCCCCGAATTCCATTTAATCGATAAGAACTGTTACAAATAAAACTTTTTGGTATTTTTGTTAAAACAAATAAACGGAATTTAACGATAAAAAGTGACTTTTGAAAGTTTTGTCAAACGGCTACACCTTAAACGTTTCGGGCCCAATGTTGGGCAACAACATCTTTTTATTTTCAATTTTGTTATAATTATACTGTTCAAAGTGACCGCCACGATAATTAGATATTGATCTCTAACAACACTGCGCATGTGCCCTGCTGCATATCGATGTTCTCATATCGATGTTCTTCTTTCGGCGTCGGTCTCTTGCGTATGTTACTCGGAAGCACATATAATTCTGTATACTGATCTTCTGCTGTCATAGAAATAAAATAACTTTAACAGGTTATGGTCCCAGACACCAATTCACACAGAAACAGTATAAAACAGAAACAGTGAGAAACAATAAACATTGTTTGGTGCTTAGTGAAAAGCAGTGCTAAAAAAATGGCATAGACTCATTGGTGTATGTGTGTACATAGAAAGGCAAAAGAACAAGTTGAACAAATTCAACGGAGATTCGCATTGTGTTTTTATACCCGATACTCAAAATGAGTATTGGGGTATATTAGATTTGTGGTAAAAGTGGATGTGTGTAACGTCCAGAAGGAATCGTTTCCGACCCCATAAAGTATATATACTCTTGATCAGCATCAATAGCCGTGTCGATTGAGCCATGTCTGTCTGTCCGTCTGTCCGTCCGTCCGTCTGTCCGTCTGTCCGTCCCCTTCAGCGCCTAATGCTCAAAGACTATAAGAGCTAGAGCAACGATGTTTTGGATCCAGACTTCTGTGATATGTCACTGCTACAAAAATATTTCAAAACTTTGCCCCGCCTACTTCCGCCCCCACAAAGGGCGAAAATCTGTGGCATCCACAATTTTAAAGATACGAGAAAATCAAAAACGCAGAATCGTAGAGAATGATTATATCTTTTAAACTGCAGAATCTGAATTGGATCGTATTATTATTATAGCCAGCATCAAGAAAACAATTTAATTTTTTCTCGCCCTGTCCCTCTCTAACACACACGTAGCATAGGCGGCTTTGCTTAGAGTAAAATATTAGCGCCTAGATCTCAGAGACTATAAAAGCTAGAGCAACCAAATTTGGTATCCACTCTCCTAATATATCGGACCGAGACGAGTTTGTTTCAAAATTTCGCCACACCCCCTTCCGCCCCCGCAAAGGATGAAAATCTGGGGATATTCATAAATCTCAGAGACTATTAAGGCTAGAGTAACCAAATTTGGTATCGGCACTTCTGTTAGATCTCACTATAAAACGTATATCTCAAAATTTCGCCCCACCCCCTTCCGCCCACACAAAGGACGAAAATGTGTTGCATCCACAATATGGCAGATTCGAGAAAACTAAAAACGCAAAATCGTAGAGAATGACCATATCTATCCGGTTGCTGAATCTGGATCAGATCGGATCATTTTTGTAGCCAAAAGCAAGAAATCAATTTGCAGTGGCTGCGCAGCGCCCGACGTCACGCTCAGACTGATTTTCTGTCTCTCTCGCACTCTTTGTCGTTTCGTTTATTATTAGCGGCGTCTGCCGTAGGAGAGCCATACTGACTTAGTATCGGGTATAACGGTAGAGTTGCGGTGTCCGCAGCAACTCACAACGTTCCACCTCGTTTTTGATTAGAATTTTGCAGCGAATCGGACCGTTGCCGTGGTTTAAAGTCCAAAATAAAGCAGTCCCAACGGATCAGGAAACACAAAAGCGAACGGAGACTCAAGTGTGTACACCAAAAAGTGCGTATGCCAAGCCGCACAAAACCGCGAGTGTGTATACCCAAAAGTGTGTATACCAAGGCATAGAAAATCGCGAGTGTGTGTGTGTAAATAGCAACTCGGAGGGATACTTAAAAGAAAACGAAAAAACAAAAGAAAGACACAGACAACAGTATTGTCGTCGTAGTTGCTTTGTGCATAAGACGATCGACAGTTACAAATTTTGCACTGTGGGACAATAAGTATAAAAAATTAGTGGAAATATGAATTTCAATATTGAGAAACTGGACGAAAACAATTATAGCACATGGGAAGTTTTGATGAGCAGTGTTCTCATACAAAATGATTTGTGGCCAATCGTCAGTGGTAAAATTAGCTTAGTGAAAGTGCAACAAATGAGCAACGTGCAGCTTTTGAACTAAAGGATCAAAAGGCGTTGGCGTCAATTTTACTTTGTGTTAAATCGACCCAACTAAACAATATTAAAAATTGTGTATCGTCGTCACAGGCATGGCAAAAGCTAAATAAAATTCACAGGCCAAGCGGACCAGCAAGGGTAGTGCTTTTAATTAAACAATTGTTGACGTTAAAAATGTCGGATGGTATAAGTGCAAAGGAATATTTGCGGAAATTCCAGGTGGTACACTGCTTTAGCAGAGGTCAACATAAAGGTTGATGAAAAGATCTTATCAGTTGTGTTGCTAAATGGTTTGCCTAAATCGTATGAAAGTTTTGTTGTTGCGATTGAGACGCGAGATGATTTGCCGAGCTTGAGCATACTAAAAATAAAAATTTCTGAAGAAGCGAATAGGCAGGAAGATAGCATTAGCAAGGAAATTACAAGTAGCGCGGAACTACAAGTCAGTTATGACAACAACAATTTTAAGAAAAGTTTTAAGAAGGGCAAAAAGTGTTTTAAGTGCGGAAAGGAAGGGCATTTTAAATCGGAATGCCGTGCTAAAAGCAAGCAGGAAGGTGCAAACAACAAGCGCGCAAACAGTAAAAGCGGGGAAAGATTGGGTACAATGCTTTGCGTAACCGAATATGCCAAAGTGGAACCAGAAAAATATGTACCAATCCTAAGTTTAGCTAAGCCAAATGACCAGATGTTAAATGCATGGTGCATAGACAGTGGCGCAACGGCGCATCTATGTTGTGACAAGGAACGCTTGGTGTCGTTCACGGAAGATAATCAAAAAGTATTTTTAGCCGGCGGTAAATCACTTATTGCTGAAGGGCATGGAACTGTTCAAGTAAAGTTCGGTGATAGATCCGTTACGCTGGAAAATGTTATCTTGGTACCAGATTTGCAGTACAATTTTATATAGGTCACAAAACTATTAAAACATGGAAAAAAAGTTGTGTTTGAGAAAAATCAAGTGATGATTTTTGAAAACGGAAAAATAGTTATAAAGGCACATCTGGAAAATGGATTGTTTATGGTTCAGGACAATCAGGAAAAGTGTATGAACATTGTAAATGTTGAGGCAGATGCATTCAAATGGCACAATAGGGTCGGCCATGTACATTTTGACGCATTAAAGGAAATGGTTAATAAGGAGATGGTAATAGGTCTCAAGGGCATATACAAGCCAAAACAAGTGTGTGCAACATGCGCAATCGAGCACAAACAGGTCAAAGGGCGTACTAGACTTAATACATACTGATGTATGCGGTCCAATGCAAAAGCAGTCAATGGGAGGCAATCGATATTTCGCCACATTTATTGATGATTGTTCAAGATATGTATCAGTAAGTTTCCTAAAAACCAAAGATCAAATTTTCGAGGCTTTTAAAGAATTTAAAAGCCAAGTTGAGTGCCAAACTGAGAGAAAAGTCAAGGTTTTACGAAGCGACAATGGCCGAGAATACATATCAAACGTTTTTGACAATTACCTAAACCAAAATGGAATAAAGCGAAACTTAACAGTGCCATATACACCTCAACAAAACGGAGTTGCAGAAAGGGCCAACAGAACATTGGTAGAAATGGCAAGAAGTCTGCTGCTGCATGCTGGGTTGAGTGAATGCTATTGGGCAGAAGCGAGTCGAACTGCCACGTATTTGCGAAATAGAGTGGCAAGCAGCTGCTTGAGCGGGGTGACACCTTTTGAAATATGGACAGGTAGAAAGCCAGTGGTATCGCATTTAAGAGTTTTTGGCTCAGTAGCGATAGCTCTAGATAAAACAAAGAAATCAAAGTTCGCACAGAAAGGCTTAGAGTATATAATGGTGGGCTACTCCGATACGGCCAAAGCATACCGTTTGGTCAGTAAAGAAACCAGGAAACTCGTAGAGAGTAGGGATGTCATTTTTGTAGAACCTGAAGGGGGCAAGGGAGGCATCATGTTCCAATGACATGGCATCAATTGAGGTTCAACAAAACCAGGACTCTGAACCCGAAATGGATAGCGAGCAATTTAAAGATCCAGAAAATGAGCCAGAAAATCAGGAGGAGATTAGGTCTAGTAATGACATTCTTGTAATTCCAGAACCAATAAGAGGACCAGGACGCCCAACCATAGTACGGACGGGCAAACCAGGACGACCAAGGAAGCAGTATCATATGCTCAATGCGATACTGGCAGCAGACATACAAGTTCCACAAAACTACGCACAAGCTGAACGGTCTACTGAAGGCGAGATATGGAAAGCATCAATGAAGGACGAGTACGAATCTCTCGTGAAGAACGGCACGTGGTCGCTTACTAAATTGCCTAGCGGGAAAAAGTCCATTGGATGCAGATGGGTTTACGCAGTTAAGTCCAATCCGGATGGAAGCGTGAACAGGCTCAAATCACGTCTGGTGGCGAAAGGTTGTAGCCGACGCTACGGGATCGACTACAAGGAAACATTTGCACCAGTTGTACGCCACGCAACTATCAGTTTGATAATTGCACTTGCAGTCGAACATGGTCTCCACCTACATCAAATGGATGTTGTCACGGCGTATCTCAACGGCGAATTGGAAGATGAGGTTTTTATGAGACAACCTGAGGGCTTCATCAGCGAAGTTCACCCAAATCACGTTTTGAGGCTTCACAAAAGTATATATGGCCTAAAACAATAAGGAAGAGTGTGGAACTCTACGTTGGATGCAACGCTGAGACGCATTGGTTTTATACCGACTGTCAACGAACCCTGTTTGTATTGTAAGCCAGGTAAAAATATGTGTCTAATAGCTGTCTACGTAGATGACATTATTTTGGCGTGTAAGGACCTAGATGATATATCTGATATCAAGATAAAGATCGCAGCAGAATTTGATGTGGTTGACATCGGGCCTATGCAATACTTTTTAGGTATTGAGGTGAAACGTGAAGGCAGTACGGGTGCGATTTCAATCAGCCAACGGAAGTATATTAGAGAGTTGCTCGAACAGTACAATTTGAAAGATTGTCGACAGACGTCCACGCCTCTTGAAGCTGGTTACCAGGTGACATGCAACAAAGAGGACTGCCGCAGGGTCGACATCACATCGTTCCAAAAGCTAATTGGAGAGTTATCTTATCTTGCTGTTATGACTCGTCCGGACATTGCGCATTCGGTGAACAAATTAGCACAACGTAACAAGGATCCTCATTCCGAGCATGAAGCGGCAGCCAAGCACATCCTTCGATATTTGGCAAAAACTATCGACTGGGAGATATGCTACACAAAGCAAGGAAAGGCAATTGAGTGTTTTGTTGATGCAGATTGGGCAAGTGATATGACGAACCGAAAGTCATTCACTGGCTATGTATGCATGTTGGCAGGAGGAGCGGTTTCTTGGGAGTCAAGAAAGCAATCGACGGTTGCCCTCAGTTCCAGGCAGAGTACATAGCCTTATCATCTGCAGCAAAAGAGGAGATATACTTTCGCAGCCTACTGATTGACTTGAAGCTGATGTCCAAGGAGTCAGCTATTCAGATGTACGGCGACAACATTAGAGCACAGCAGCTTGCTAGAAACCCCATGTTTCATGCACGTACAAAGCACATCGACGTCAAGATACATCATATTCGAGAGGTTCTCAAGAGAGGTGAAGTCAACATTGCGTATCTGCCAACCGATGAGATGATAGCAGATGTCCTCACAAAGAACTTAGCCAAGGTTAAGCACCATAAATTTGTATTCGCATTTGGTTTAAAAGATCGTTTATAAGTGCTTGACATGTTATTGGACGGAATTAAGTTGGCGAATGCGGGCTCGTTGAATCGTTCCTCCCACTTCTCTTGGCTCGCTTGATCCAGTTTTCGGAGAAGCTCCTGCACGATGATGCATCCTGCGATCTGCTCAGTGGTGCCCAAACCCTGGAGCGCGCGCATATGTGAATTGAATTTGTCTGAAAGCTCCCGAAGCATGACCACTGACCCAGGTTCCACAGCCTGAAGCGCCAAGATCTCATTGATGTGTGCCTGAAAAACCAATCGCCGATTATTGAATCTGTTTTCCAACAAATCTAATGCCACAGCATAATTGCCATCTGAGATTTCCAGCGACCGAACAGTCTCCAATGCCGAATCCCGCAGACAGGAACGCAAATGCTGGAGCTTTTCTATGTTTTTTAAGTCCGGATGGCTGTCGATGATGGTGGCAAACATTGAATAAAAGTCCGTCCAGTTCGCATACGCGCCGCTAAACGTCGGCAATTGTATAGGAGGCAGGGATGGTACTTGTCTACGGTGAGGTACGCTACTCTTAGCCATTTCCCTCATAATCGCCGCCTTCAGCGAGCTTGACTCAAAAATGTCACACAAACCACTGTGAATTTCGCTTCGATCCAATTCCTCAAGCTCGCCGTGAAACGTCTCAAATTTGCCGATCAACTTCTCGATTTGCTCTTGCTTTACCACGAGCATGTAGTAGTCACAGTCCAACGACTCATTCTGCCAAGCGGTAGCTAACCTTTTCATTTTCTCGCATAATTCCGTTGACTTAAGCTTCAAAAAAGACACCCTGTTTTGCTCACTGGTCATTGGAATTTCGTTAGCAGCATTAATTTCCATGGTAGCGGCAGCGTTAGCAGAAAGACCAACGTCTCTAGCGGGAAGATGATCGCAAAGAGTAACACGAGCAATAGACGACAAGAACCGAGCCCAGCAAGCGAACAGCTATGTACGAACTGTATATACAAAGGCGACCGGTGTAAGAAACGTTTCTTGCGGGAAGATGACCGAAAAGAGAAGCGCAAGCCAACAGCTACGTGCACTACCGAATATGCAGGGGAGGCCGGTGTATATATGTATGGATAACTTATGTGGTCGATGACACTGGTTGAGATGGCAATTAGTTTAGATCTTTGAATGCTATATTAGTTTGTGATTGCACTGATGGATTATTTATTGCACAATCACGTCGGGGTCACCAAATGTTAAGCTATTAAGCGTTTTTAATAACTGTTGCAATTTGAAGTTAATGAAAGTCGAGAGGTTGTTTATAATTCACAATTTATTTGCATATGTAAACCAACTTATCGCGTATGTACATATGGCAATGATTGGGCGAACGATTGATGCGAGGATGTTAATCTAATAGCTGCGACGATTAGCTCAAGACTGCCCATGCAAGGGCTGACGGGCCAAATTGCCGGGCCCTATGCAGCAAGCTTAGACGCGAGCGAGAGCGTATGATAGCCCGAGAGCGTTAGAGCTGCTCGGGGACGCTGTTAAGCCGAGTCCGAGAGATTGCGACATAAGGAGACGAAAGAATTCCGCTGCATGCGCATATGCGGTAGCAAATGATCTTTGCAGAGGGGGGCATTGGAAACGACAACACCAAAATGCATTTCCTTTGGGCCGCACCACTGGCAATAATTTAAAATATTTAAGCTGCTTGACCCGACAGTGTTCCTTATAATTCTACATTATTCCTATATTTTTACAACGATTACCTAATTGATTGTTCTGATTGGAGTCAGTGTCGGTGCTGTGACGAGCCCTATTAGGTTCATCACAAAATTATGCTGTATGAAAATTCTTCTTGTAGATCAATCTTTTGGCAATCGTTTGGCGCTTAAACTCTTCAAGTTTCATAGTTTTCATGGGTATCTAAGTACCCATTGGTTCTTAATAGGAAATATTAAGCTTTCAAATTCAAAGGTGATAATTTTGTGCCACATTTTTTTTTCTAAATTGTTCTTTTTAAATTAAAACCTAGAAATCTATTCATATTTTGTAATGTTGTATTTTTGTTGTATAGGTATATTAATTGGGCGTCGTTTAAGGTATCGTTAAAAATCGATGAATGAACGGTTAAGGTTTGACCAAAACTCTAAAGATTGAATTTTACCGTTAAATTCCATTACGCTCCTCCCCGAATTCCATTTAATCGATAAGAACTGTTACAAATAAAACTTTTTGGTATTTTTGTTAAAAAAAATAAACGGAATTTAACGATAAAAAGTGACTTTTGAAAGTTTTGTCAAACGGCTACACCTTAAACGTTTCGGGCCCAATGTTGGGCAACAACATCTTTTTATTTTCAATTTTGTTATAATTATACTGTTCAAAGTGACCGCCACGATAATTAGATATTGATCTCTAACAACACTGCGCATGTGCCCTGCTGCATATCGATGTTCTCATATCGATGTTCTTCTTTCGGCGTCGGTCTCTTGCGTATGTTACTCGGAAGCACATATAATTCTGTATACTGATCTTCTGCTGTCTTACAAATAAAATAACTTTAACATATACATATGTTCATATATGTATTTATATAATGTAGATAATGCTAATAATATAGATAATGAAGCAGGAGGCTAGGAGCTATGTAGCAATACTACAACACACACACGCAAAGTACGTGAGAATACGTGTGCACCCATACATTCAAATATGCTGGAGGCACAACAGAAAACAGAAATTAGCATCAGCATCAGATCTCTAAAACGAAACGAGGGGGAACGCTGTGAGTTGCTGCGGACACCGCAACTCTACAGTTATACCCGATACTAAGTCAGTATGGCTCTCCTCCGGCAGACGCCGCGAATATTAAACGACACGACAAAGAGTGCGTGCGAGAGAGACAGAAAATCAGCCTGAGCGTGACGTCAGGCGCTGCGTAGCCACTGCAAATTGATTTGTTCCTTTTGGCTATAAAAACTATCTGATCTGATCCAGATTCAGCAACCGGATAGATTTGGGCATTCTCTATGATTTTACGTTTTTAGTTTTCTCGAATCTGCCATATTGTGGATGCAACACATTTTCGTCCTTTGTGTGGGCGGAAGGGGGTGGGGCGAAATTTCGAGATATACGTTTTATAGTGAGATCTAACAGGAGTGCGGATACTAAATTTGGTTACTCTAGCTCTTATGGGTTCTGAGATCCTTGAACTCATATTTTGCAATTGGCAAAACCGACCATGAAACCTGTGTGTTAGAGAGAGACAAAGCGAGAAAGAATGAAATTGTTTTCTTGATTCCGGCTATAATAATTATATGATCTGGTTGAGATTTTACGCTTTAAAACATATAGTCATCCTTTACGATTCTGCGTTTTTGGTTTTATCGTATTGTTTGAGATGCCAAGCTTTTTTGGCACCTATGTGTTTCAAAAATGAAAAGAGATTTCGGGTTAAACTTTATAATTCGTATTTAATCTTGGTGGCTTAGCGGAAGCCGATTGCTTGCTATTGCCAAATAAAATTTATGCGAGATCGATATGCAAACAATGCGCAGAGGGGTTAGCATAGAACTAAACTATAGACGACGGCGTTAGATCAAAGTGATTGCCGAAGTGGCGGCAGCAGATCAAAGTAGTTGCCGAAGTGGTGGCGGCAGAGAGCCCCTTTAGCGGGAGAGCGCAGCAGCTCTGCAGGAAGTCAACGTTTTACAACATAGGCGGCTCTCTCTGCTCATACAATAATAATGTTAAATTTACGGTTATTATTCAACGGCTGGCCCGAACATACTCCCCCCGTTGGGAGCTAGTCTCTCAACAGATTCCTTAAGGGGCAGCAAACATAGCCGAGTGACGGCCCTCCTGATGTTTCCTCGACCACTCTAGCCAGTGGCCAACGCATTGGAGGAAGATTTTCGTCCTTCACCAGAACGAGGTCGTTCTTGCAGATGTTTTGCGCGGGGGTACGCCACTTCGCGCGCACTTGCAAAAGAGTGAGATACTCTTGCGCCAACGGCTCCAAAATATTTGTTGTAGTTGGGTGACCCGCTGCCAGCCATCCAGACGATTGTAGTTCAGCTTCGTTAGGTCAGGCTCGAGGATTTGCTCATGGGGGCCGCCTAAAAGCAGATGAGCAGGAGTCAAAACGTCTAAATCATCTAAAACGCTTTTCTGAAAGCGAGAGCAAAGGGCGAGAGTTAACAATTGCAGTGATCTGACAGATCAGAGTGCGCAGCTCGTCGAAGCTAAGCACAGATGGTCCAACTGAGCGGTACAGGTGATATTTTGCGGTCTTCACGGCCGCTTCCCACAACCCGCCAAAATGCGGAGAGCGAGGTGGGATGAAACTCCAGTCGATCGAGTCAGCCATGCAGGATTCGTGGACCTCCTTCATATGCGGTTCGCTCAGACAGAGCTTCTTTAGCTCCAGAAGCTCGTTCTTGGCCCCAACGAAGTTTATCGCATTGTCCGACCAAATTTGACTTGGCCTTCCTCGAGTGGAAGTAAAACGCTTTAGTGCGCCTAGAAACAATGCGGTGGTCAAATCCTTTACGAGCTCCATGTGTATAGCCTTAGAAGTGAAGCAGATGAATACGCTAATGTAGCACTTGATCGGAGGCCTTGTGCGGATTTCTGATCGGTAGAAAAAAGGTCCACAGTAATCTACTCCAGTGACTTCAAAAGCTCGAGATCCTTCCAAACGTTCCTTAGTTAGGTCTCCCATGATGTGTTCGACCATGCGCGGCCTAGTCCTGAAGCATCTCACACATCTGCTGACGACCCTTGACACTGCCTTAACACCTCCAATGGGCCAATATTCCAGCCGAATTTTGGATAGCAAGGCGCGAGGTCCGGCATGGAGGTTTCTTTGGCAGAGGTCCCTTTGGCAGAATGAGCGGGTGCTGAGCGTCAAATCCTAGCGATGAGTTGCCAAGACGACCTCCAACTCTAAGTAGTCCAGAATGATCGATGAACGGGTTGAGCGAACTAATAGAACTGGATTTCATGACTTGACCATTGCGCCGAATCTCCTTTATGTCCATCCACAAATTTGCCAGCTGAATGTGTCGAATTAGAAGATGCGTTCCTTGCCGAATATCAGAAACGGTGAGTCCTGGATGCCTAAGACAATGTATAAATTTATGCATGTAGGCGAATGTGCGCTGCATGCGAAAGAATGAATTTGCAAATTTGCATCCGGACGTGAGATCGGCATGTGGAGACGTGATTAGCAATCCTCTCTTGCGAAGCTCCAAAGTTGCTATGTTGTTAGATGGAGATACAGGCCACTTATCCTTGGAGCCTAGCAAAAAGGATGGGCCGTGAAACCATAGCTCTGACTGGATAAGATGGTTGGGAAGCGAGCCTCTCGAGAGAATATCAGCAGGATTTAAAGATGTGGGAACATAGCTCCATTCCATGGCTGCCGTCAACTCCTGAATTGATGCCACTCGATTTGCCACGAAAACTTGAAATTTAGCTGGCTCGTCCCTAATCCAAGATAATGCTGTTGACGAATCCGACCCGCAATAGAACCGACCTGTAAAGATTCCCATGTCCTTTACATTCTGCATCATTTTCGCAAGCAAATGGGCTCCACTTAATTCCAGCTTAGGAATCGATATAGTCTTTAGCGGCGCCACTCGCGACTTTGAGCACAAAACGTGGCTCGAAGACTGGGCTTCCCTGGACACGACATACACGCAAGCGCCATATGCTTCTAAGCTGGCATCACAGAATCCGTGAACTTCTGTAGCCACACTAGAACGAAGAACCAAGCGAGGAAATGAGATCCGAGAAATGCTTGCCAAACTATTTCTCAAGTCCATCCAAGTTGAATGCAACGCTGAGGGTAGGCTTTCATCCCAATCCAAATTTTCTCTCCAAAGCTGCTGAAGGAAGATTTTGCACCTGACAATGACTGGATTTATCAATCCAAGAGGGTCGTAGAACCGCGCAATTGTAGATAAAACCGACCAGCTTTGATGGCTTTGAGTTTGTGTTCAGTGCGGACAAGGCAAAAAGCAGCTGATCCGAAGCAGGGTCCCACGCTAAGCCGAGAGTTTTGGCTATGTCGCTTCCATCATTAAACTTTAGGAACTTCTCTATGTCATCTTCAGGGGTTCCCTCAAGTACTTCCTGGTGACTGGAGCACCATTTCCTAAGTCTAAAATTATCACGGGACAGTAAAGCTGATGTTTGGTGCATCTTGTCCATGACCTGTGCGACCGAATTACCGCCCGAAATAAGGTCATCCACGTAAAACTCTTACCGCAGAGCAGTTGAGCCAAGAGGGTAGGATTCACCCTCGTCGATGGCCAGCTGGTGCATTGCGCGGACCGTTAAAAATGATGCAGCCCTCGTCCCGTATGTGACGGTGTCAAATGTGTAGACTTGAACCTCGGACTCGATGGAATCTCGCCATAGGATGCACTGATACAAATTGTCGGGTGGAGACACTCGTACGCAGCGGTACATTTTACAAATGTCCCCAGTGAGAGCGACTGGATATGTTCGAAAGCGAATCAATATGTTAAACAATGCAGGCTGAATAACAGGGCCTGTCATCATCACATCATTTAGAGAATATCCAGTTGATGTAGCTGCGGATCCATCGAAAACGACACGGAGTTTTGTCGTCGTACTGTCCTCCTTGAGGACACAGTGATGAGGCAAGAAATATTTGCAGAGGCTACGGGAATCAGGGTTGACTTGGTGCATATGATGCAAATCAATGTACTCCCTCATAAAGGCGGAATACCGCTCCTTGAGTGTAGGATTACGCTCCAGTTTTCGCTCCAGACTGATGAACCGTCGATAAGCCTGAGCATAAGATTCTCCTAAACGATCAGTATTGTTATTTAGCGGCAGACGAACTGCATACTCCCCGGATGGCAACCGTGAAAGGTGGCTTACGAAATGTGCTTCACAATCGTCTTCTTCTTTGGTATTCAACCCAGCCTCCACACAATTCTCGACTTCCCAAAACATACGAAGAGTTTTATCCAACCTTGCTTCCATCTCAGCTATCGAATCTGGACAATTGTGCGTGGCCAAAAGCGCCGAGCTTGATACCTTCTGTCCACCGCCAGACACGATCCACCCAAGCCGGGTCTTCTGCAGAAGAGGCAGTCCATCGGTGAGTTTGATTTGCCCTACGCAGAGGAGATCATAAGAAACGCTCGCACCAATGAGAAGATCAACCCGTTGAGGATTGAAAAATGCAGGATCAGCGAGCTGAATGTTAGATGGAATACGCCAATCGGATACATTTACTGTCATACTTGGTTGAGAATCGGTAATCGTGGGGGCGATGAGAGCAGTAAGCGTAGTTGTGTAAGCAGAGGTGCGAGAATGCATACAAACCCTAAACAGTTTTACTGCTTCGTAAACAGTAAGCGTAGAACGTCCGCACACCCATCCTCGCTATCATTTTGTAATACGTCGGCAAATAATGATCAGGCAATAGCCGATCTTTTTGCCCAGTTTTTCCAAACCACCTATTCTGAGGAACGCTACTCTGGTCAACCGTACCCATACGGATTACCGAGGTCGAACGGCATTTTCAGTCCCTTGTTAAATGAATATTCCCTACTTCAAGATCTTCGACTAGTTAAGCCGGTGTTTTCACCGGGTCCAGACGGGGTTCCAGGTTGTGTACTCAGGTACTGCGCCGAGGCTCTGTGTGGACCATTGCTTAAACTATTCACCCTGTCCATTGATTCCTCTTGCTTCCCCCCAATCTGGAAGGAATCGTTTATAATTCCTCTCCATAAAAAAGGTAGCAAGTCTGATGCAAAAAATTATAGAGGTATAGCAAAGTTATCCGCTATTCCCAAATTGTTTGAAAAAGTTTTAACTCCGCACTTGCAACATCTCTGCAAGTCACTTATATCTCCAACTCAGCATGGATTTATAAGGCGGCGATCAACCACCACGAACTCGTTAGAGTTTACCTCTTTCATTATTAAAGGCTTTCAATGTAACTTACAGACGGATGTTACTTACACCGACTTTAGTAAAGCATTCGACTCTGTAAACCATTCCCTTTTAGCGCATAAACTTGACCTTTTAGGTTTTCCGCCCAACCTCCTGAGATGGATTTCTAGCTATCTTTGTTCTAGGTCTCAAAGAGTCCTCTTCAAAAACTCCCTCTCTTTACAAGTAAAGGTTTCTTCGGGAGTACCACAAGGCAGACCCCAAGTTAAAGTTTTCCGAACACATTTCTACCATGGTAAATAAGGCCATGGGCGTGCTTGGGTTTATAAAGAGGTGGTCAAAGGAATTTGACGACCCCTATATAACAAAGACTCTCTATACCTCGCTTGTTCGTCCGATCTTAGAATACGGCTCCTGTGTATGGTGCCCTCAGTACAAAGTACACCAGGACCGTATAGAATCAGTACAGAAAAACTTTTTACTCTTTGCTCTGCGGGGCCTTAACTGGGATGCGGGTGTAAGACTCCCATCTTACTCTAGTAGACTATTATTAGTAAACCTCCCATCCTTAGTTAACCGTAGAAAAATGCTTGGTGTGATATTTATGCACAACTTGATCAGGGGTGACATAGACAGCCCTGATCTGTTGAGCCGCATAAACTTCACGATTCCTATTAGACTGACTAGAAACTTTATACCGTTGTTCCTTCCACTTTGTAGATCGAATTATTCCTTGCATGAACCGTTTAGGGTCTTATGCTCGGATTATAATTCCCTCTACCATATTATATCCTCCACTAATTCTCTTCCTCTTATTAAATTACTAATCCTTACACACCTTTCCAGTAATTAGTAATTGTAGTGGTATTTGTATTTTGTATTTTATTGCATGCTTAATTTCTTAATAAGTTTAGTGCTAATTTTCCGAATGTTAGTCTAATATCTATCTTTCTTGCATGTTCGCGTTTGGTTCGGCTACGCACCGCGCGTCATGCGGCAGCGCCCCTCGGTCGGTTGGGCGGGAGGATGGCTGTGTTTTGCCTGGGATCCGCGCGTAACAGCCTTCTGCTGGTGTCACACGGGCCACTTGACGGTGCAGTAATTGCATCGCCTCTTGATAGATGCAGTCATTGCATGTCAACGTCCAATAAAAAAAAAAAAAAAAAAAATGCTTATGGTGGATCCCTCAATAAAAACGCTGGTATCGCCCAGCCCAGACACAAGTGCAGACGATTGAGTTCTCCTAAGCTGAAGCTGCTGGGCGAACCTGGATGTGACGAGATGCAGCTGCGATCCTGAATCTAAGATGGCACGACAAGGAACTAAAACGCCTGACCGATTCTTCACGAGAACCACGGCTGTAGCCAGAAGCACGACATCAGAGTGAAGACCTTGGGCAGCAAGAGAAGTAGATGAAGGTAGAGGCGAGCTGCTAACAGAATCTTGAGCAATGGAAAGAGTTTCTGGTTGAACGGCCAGATCGGGAGGAGTAATACCTGGGCAGCTTTGTGTTGTGGGCTGTATACTATCGAAGTGCAACAAACTATGATGCCTACCGCCGCATACTCGACATTTTCCACTATTGCATGCGCGGGTCCGGTGCCCCGGTTTAAGGCAATTGAAGCATAGGGAAAGCTTCTTCACTTCTTTGTGGCGCAGCAACGGTGAGAGATTTCCGAATATCTGGCACGAGTATATGGCCCGCTGAGTGGCAAAAGACGCATACAGACGGGTCGGCGGAAGAGTTGGTAGCTACAAACGTTTTCTTAACCTGCGTATACGAATGGTTTTTTCCCACCTGATCGCTACTAGCGTGTGTCGCTGTAGCATATTCCAACCGCTCCATTTTCTGGCAGCGTTGCTGCAAGAATTCGAAGAATTCCTCTGCGGTAGGTATAGCATCCGACGATGTGTGCTCCTCCCACTTGGTTTGCGTCTTCGAATCCAACCTCTGCAGCAGCATGTTGATGACCACGAATCCTAAAATCTCCTCAGCAGTTCCCAATGTCTCCAACGCTCGCATGTGTAAATTGACTGCATCTGAAAACTCCCGAAGCCTTTTAGCAAAAGGCGAGTTAACCCTCTTTAGCCCAAGAATCTTCTTGATGTGTGCCTGGAAAACAAGTCTTTTGTTATTAAAGGGGTTTTTAAGTATATCCAGAGCCGCACGATAATTGGCACTGGAGAGATCCAACGATCGAACCGAATCCAAAGCCGCATCAGCGAGGCAAGAGCGAAGGTGCTGGAATTTCTCGATGTCACTGAGATCCGCATTCGCTTCAATCACCGATTTGAACATTGCCATAAAATACGAAAACTCGACGTATCCACCAGAAAACTTAGGCACCTTCAGCTCAGGAAGTCGCTGCTTGTGAGCCATGATGGTACTATGTCCGGAATGGCTTGGCAGAGTCGTAGAATGGGCAGCGGCGTGTGACTGGCTTACTTCAACAGCAGACAGCAACTCAGCTTTCAACGATATGAAAAGAATATCGAAGTTTTCGCGGAGCTCACTCCCAATCTCGTTTTGATCGAGAGCCTCCAATTCATTATGGGCCTTATTGAATTCCTCTCGAATTTCTGCCAACATATCAAGGCGTACCTCGACTTCCGCGGCGGTCAACTTATCGATTTTATTCCCCGCGAAGGATTCGCCAAGCCTGTGCAATCGATCATATAATGATTGACTTTTACGCTTATACAGACTCAGTCTGGAATCAGCCACCACAATATTTCCGCCCGCGCCTGTATTCGGATCGTTGTCCATGTTAACCGTTGTGCAATTCGACACAACACCGGAAAATGAAATACCGCTTAAGCGACAATGTATAGACGCGAAAGCGAGAATGCAAGACACGAAAAGTCAAGAACTGCGGCTGCAGCTGCACAGAGAATGAGAGATTCGACGCTTAAAGTACCGGAAAATGTATATAAATATTCCAGCCGCACTCTAACTGTATTTGTACTAAAACTGTTTTTCAATGTGCACCCAAATGTATTTGTTGGTAGTTAAACTACCCAACAACAAAATATTGTATAATTAATAAGTGTTTTTAACGGAACGCGATTAAGCAATGTTTTTATATCACGTCGGGGGGTCACCAATGTTTGAGATGCCAAGCTTTTTTGGCACCTATGTGTTTCAAAAATGAAAAGAGATTTCGGGTTAAACTTTATAATTCGTATTTAATCTTGGTGGCGTAGTGGAAGCCGATTGCTTGCTATTGCCAGATAAAATTCATGCGAGATCGATATGCAACCAATGCGCAGAGGGGTTAGCATAGAACTAAACTATAGACGACGGCGTTAGATCAAAGTGATTGCCGAAGTGGCGGCAGCAGATCAAAGTAATTGCCGAAGTGGCGGCGGCAGAGAGCCCCTTTAGCGGGAGAGCGCAGCAGCTCTGCAGAAAGTCAACGTTTTACAACATAGGCGGCTCTCTCTGCTCATACAATAATAATGTTAAAGTTACGGTTATTATTCAGCGGCTGGCCCGAACACGTATCTCTAAAAATGTGGATGCCACAGATTTTCGTCCTTTGTGGGGGCGGAAGTGGGCGGGGCGAAGTTTTAAAATATTTTTGTAGCAGTGACATATCACAGAAGTCTGGATCCAAAACATCGTTGCTCTAGCTCTTATAGTCTTTGAGCACTAGGCGCTGAAGGGGACGGACAGACGGACGGACGGACGGACAGGGCTCAATCGACTCGGCTATTGATGCTGATCAAGAATATATATACTTTATGGGGTCGGAAACGATTCCTTCTGGACGTTACACACATCCACTTTTACCACAAATCTAATATACCCCAATACTCATTTTGAGTATCGGGTATAATAATATACCCCAATACTCATTTTGAGTATCGGGTATAAAAATCATTCACAGTGGCTATCAATGCGCTTAAAAATTGTTTTGGAAAAAAAAAATAAGAGAAGCACAGTCTTCAATTAGGTAGACCAAAACTAAATTATGATGAAGCAGGGCCCCGTCTAAAACGAAAACTAGCTGCCGATGTAGCAATCAGTAATAAAAACCGTTCCTTTCCTTTACGTGATCGCGTCGATGCATTATCTTACTATTTTTTTTGTTCGCGTGCAATACTCTGCGTATGACCGAATGACTTGTGTCAGGTGGTTGGGGGAGGAGGACTGGGGGAGGAGGAGACTGGGGGAATTAGAAGGGATAAAGGAATTAAAGGGAAAGGGAAGTTGGCTTCCGCCATGTATATCCGCCCCGACGGCTAACTGTGCTGGTGTTGGATGCAACAGCCATGGCCCTCCCAACCTTGATCATCCAATTTCCTGAGATTATATGCCCTACGGATGATCCCTTATCTCCCTTATACCACACTCTCCCACATCGATCCCTGCATGACTCCTAAACAAAAATCTCCTACCAACTCATTTCCAAATTATTGACAATATTTATTTTTAACGATAGGGCCTAAAGCTAAGAATATACGTAGAAAGAAAATTATATATAATTAAGGGATGAGTATTAGCTAGGGCAATAAGGGGAATAAAAATATAAGAAAAATATTCTCGAATAGTACGAATAATATGTATAATCTAAAAAAAAAATTAGGGTACGTGGAATAATTTTATAAATATTTAACTAGGAAATTTTGTATTACTCACAGACGCATAGGTGTAAAGCACCTGCTACTGCTGATCTTCGCTGAAGCTTAAAGCTTCAAAAGCTCTTGAGCTTTTCGTGGGCTAAGGCCTCTTTACGAAAAAAACAGCCCCCACTATCATTTAGTGATCATTTAGTGATATCATTTTTATATACCGGGCCCCCATCCAGGCTGACTTTCGGCACGGGTCGAATAACACATTTGATTATGACTCGGATGAGTCGGAAATAGAAGATATAAATCCATATTCTCTTGAACAACAACTAAATCCAAAATCTAACATAAATTGTGAGAAATAGTTAAATAGTAGAGTAAATTAATATAGAACCTGGCATTAAGTAAGAATTTGATCGAAATAAAAATTGTTTATCAAAAAATTTGCTTTATATTTTTATATTTACCACTATTACATCAAAATTACAACAGAATAATCCATTCCCATAAAATTTTAGTACTTTTTTTATAGCTCTCATGACTTTCTTTTGTGATCACGTACACGCCTTGCTGCCATATATGGGCTATTTGGGGTAGGCGTGGTCAAATGATCTTAAAATTGTGTACAAATATGTATGTATTAAGAGTGCTATATTTATAAAATACACCAAGTTTCAGCTCGATATCTGCTTTATTCGACTTTATGCCACTTATTTGGGAATTCCGCCCAGTGTGTATTGATCAAATTTGAGTTAGATTCGGTCCTCGGATCTGGTTATGGATTCTTGAGCCTAACACATCATACTTGGTCACACGAGGATAGGTTTATAGGGCATTTACACTGACGACCATCCACCATCCATTTCGTTTCGTATTGCAGTTCCGAAAATTTTCCGGTTAGTTCCCCATCCATTTTGGATGTTCCTAAACCGCACGTTTCTACGCGACAGTTGGCCGATGGTTTTTAAATGCAACTCTGAATAATTGTCAGTCACAACGAAAGAATGGTATTCACTACGTAAACAATGATTGTGACAAAATTAACAAAAACGAGGGGGAACGTTGTGAGTTGCTGCGGCGACCGCTCTCCTCCGGCAGACGCCGCTCATATTGAACGACACAACAAGGAGCGAGAGAGACAGAAAATCAGTCTGAGCGTGTCGTTGGGCGCTGCGTAGCCACTGCAAATTTATTTTGTATTTTTGGCTTTAAAAATGATCCGATCTGGTCCAGATACTGATAGATATGGTCATTCTATATCATTGTGCGTTTTAGTTTTCTCGTATCTTCAATATTGCGGATGCTACAGATTTTCGTTGGGGCGGAAGGGGGTAGCGCGAAATTTTGAAAAATACTTCTTAAGGTGAGATCTAACATGGGTCTCTGAGATTTGTGGATGCCCCAGATTTTTATCCTTTGCGGGGGTGGAAGGGGGGCGAAACAAACTCGTCATGGTCCGATATCACATGAGCTTGGATACCAAATTTGGTTGCTCTAGCTTTAATAGTCTGTTTTATAGTGTTTTTTGTTTATTCTGGCCATAATAATTATACGATCTGGTTAAAATATTGTACTCTAGAAGATATAGGGAGGGGTGGGGAGGGGAGGCAAAGAAATCCAAAAATTAGGACATTTCGTGTCTGGCAGAGATCGCCAGAGACCGACTGGTCTGTGGTCCACCACAGAAAATAGAAAGAGCACGACATGAGGCAGGAGAAGATGGTGCAGGTCTTAATCATCCCCAAACGAAGTTCCAGAACGACTTGTTAGAAGTTGTTTATAGTGGGGCGAGTCGAAGATCAATTATCCAAATGCCAAAAATCGTTGATCCAGTGAACCTCCCAGAAGCCGTCACGAGAAATGAAAAGTAGCTGTGTTTCGTGATATGTAGGTGTGTATTTTGTTCTGGGGCGCGGTAGGTCGACCGTTCGAATTGGGGGTGGAAAACGTAACTAACTTCTAAGGCTTATGATCTATGCTGGCTTGAGCGCCGTGTGAATCGTGACCTGTGGATCGTAGACCTCCCGAGCGCCCCTCCGAGCGCGCGAGCGCAAGTTGTGACCGGAGCGCCCGGCGTTGGCACAGTGCGCGGCAATCATCTCCTGCTGGCCTGAACACCCCCCCCCCCCCCCCAAACCCCCCCCCCCCCACTCGACTTAGTCGGAGAACGAATGGAAAAACTGCAGAGCTTCTTTGACTGAGCGGATACGGCATTATTTAGGCCGGAGACCTGTGCCTGGATTCGTTGGAATGGCAATTTGATCATGTCCACAAGACGTTCTTTAATGAACGTCGCCTCTGAGCCAGAGTCGATCAGAGCGCGGGCGTGGAAAGTTTTTCCCAGGTGGCAAATATTTACGATGGCCGTGCCTAGAAGGACAGCACTCGTTCCGGAGGCGAAATACGCCTGAACGGTTGGCTGGGCTTCGGACGAACTTGTATTTTGCACGCTTGGTTCTCGTAGCTTGGGCCACGCTGATGAATTTTGTGCCGTTGTGGAAATCGCTTCGCTGGAGTTTGCTGGATTGCTACGGTGTAGAAGCGTGTGGTGCCGGTCTCCACAAGTGATACAATTCTGGGCGCTTTGGCATGCTCGTATCTGGTGGCCCCTTGCAAAACAGTTCAAACAAAGCTGCCTTTTCTTAATGTAGTCGGAGCGAGCGTCAGCGGATATTTGAAGGAAGAGAGACCCGAAAACAGATTGGATGATACTCTTTGAAACAGAGATCACACGTTCTCCTCTTTTGATTCACTGTGGTCTCAAACGAGTGGACACTCCTAGGATAAGGACTTCCTTGAGTCCGAAACTGATTGCTACTGGAATTGACTGAAGTGGCTATGCTCGCCCTGGAGTGGGCCTGAGTCTCCATGCCTGGCCGTCATCGGTCACTTCGAGAGACAGGTACCGCTCCGCCAGGAATTTGTCCATGGCGTGCCAGGTCACGGATTGCTCCCAAAGCTCAAAGGTTGTCTTTGGCAGCTTAGCGGAAATGAGGTACACTAGCACTCCGTCAGCGAAAACGCTGTCTGTGGAGACCTCGGAGTGGGTGAGTGTCGTGAGGCACTTGTGGACGGCCCTTTGGAGCTCTTTTAGCGCTGCTGCTGACTCGGTACGGATCGCTGAGCTTCTAGTCGAAGCGGGTCAGTCTGCTTGCAGCCAAGGCAAACTAAGACCGTGCGGAACTGGCGGCCATAGTGCTAGGAGCCGTGCGAGGGACTCCCGAGGGGAGCAACAAGTCCTCGAAGGCATGTGGTGGGTGAGCCCTGGACGTGGTCGGACCTCGCTCAGCTGGGGCCGGACGGAAAGATGTGGGCGTAGTGACTGAGCCGTTGGAGCTGGGTGGATGGGTCAAACTCAGCGAACTCCCCCGCTTAAACTTCTTGCTAGATTTCTTCTCAACAGTGGGCATGTTTTGCTGATGGATTTGCGATAACGCGTATTAGAGTCGCAAAGGTAGGTAAGCGCAAAATGGCGACATGGAAGTTTAGAACTACGAACCGTGGATATGTGGTTTTGGTGGAATTTATTGCGATGGAAGCGCGGCACCGAAAAATATTTTCCCAACAACTACAACGCAGGCAAACGGTGGAGAAGCGAAAGCGAAAAGAAAAACGAAAAGAATGCACCGCTGCTGCTGCTTGTATGTGTGTATGTATGGTTGTAAGTGCTATGTACCGCGGCTTGGGTTGAAAAGGTGTCAAACAACGGGTAAAACGGTGGATAACCGTTTTATATGCAATATGTATATTATATAGATGTGAAAAATATGCTAATTTAAAATGCGTACGTATAGATATGTAAGATAAATACATATGTATGTGCCGTATGTATGGATCGTTATTTTGTTGGTAGTATAATTAGTTAAATAAGGAGGCGCAGTGATTTGTTATTTTATTTCCTTATAAAACCGACAAACTATGGAACGTTGAGTATGCACGGAATAAACAACAAAATTGCAAGAATATGCGATTATGTTTGTTGCCAGCCGCTTGGATTGCGTTGCGATGGGTACATACATGTGTATGTATGTTAGCAACGAAAGCTCAGCTGGTAGCTGAGAGAGGTAGGAATATTATTTACACTGGATCGGAAGCTGAACGCAGGAGCTAGCTCGGATCAAATTAAACCCTTGGAGAAGTGGGAGGCCACAACCGTTGGCAGAACGAAGTATGGTTTAATTTGGAGCTAGAGCGAGAAATATATGTATGTATATACATATGCCACGGGAACTCGGACTGGGATGGAAAACTCGCAGAAAATCACTGCGCTGTTGTTAGGCACAATCGAAGAGTACTTATCTTGAACTTGGAGCGATCCGCCGATGCTGGCTGGGGTGAGCTTCTCCTTATGGGGAAGGCGAAGATCCGGCTCGAAGGACCAATGTTTGTAGTGGGGCGAATCGAAGATCAATTCTCCAAACGCAAAAAATCGTTGATCCAGTGAACCTCCCAGAAGCCGTCACGAGAAATGAAAAGTAGCTGTGTTTCGTGATATGTAGGTGTGTATTTTGTTCTGGGGCGCGGTAGGTCGACCGTTCGAATTGGGGGTGGAAAACGTAACTAACTTCTAAGGCTTATGATCTATGCTGGCTTGAGCGCCGTGTGAATCGTGACCTGTGGATCGTAGACCTCCCGAGCGCCCCTCCGAGCGCGCGAGCGCAAGTTGTGACCGGAGCGCCCGGCGTTGGCACAGTGCGCGGCAATCATCTCCTGCTGGCCTGAACAGAAGTTTTAAAAATAAAAAAATTAATTATAATAAGGTAATATTCACTTTCATTACGGTCTATACAATATTATGGCGATATTATTTTTGTGGTGGCTTTCAAGACCTATTCCGCTCTATACCGAAATAATTGATATATTTATATTCATCATTCATTATAAGAGGAAAAAATTAATAAATCTTCCGGGCAAATTTAATATACTTGTTATTGGCATCAGCTGTTTTTGATGGCTGGTGGATGGTTGATGTTTCCAGTGTGAATCGGAGATTCACATCTCTCAAAATATCCCACCATTCCCCCGGGATGTGCTCCGTTTGCAGAGCCTATTAGTATATCCTTTCACTACATTGAATTTTTAAAGATTTCCGTTTGGGATCACTTGAGCTCTTGTTTCGCTCTTTTAATCTTCACAGCGCATTGACACTTGACTCTGTTTAGCGTATGTCATTTTGACACAAGCATAATTGCTTTCAAAGTGCAAGGTGAATTTAAAGGAAAGGTGAAGCCGTGGGACAGTTGAACTAAGAATGTGTAACCTATGTCTATGATTTTCTGGTCGAACCGCTCATAAGCCTATGTATTCTGTCGAGGCCAGGAAATGCAAGCTTGAAAGCCTGACTGTTCGGTACAGTAAGCAGTAGATTTATGTAATTAGAAAGCACTCCACCATCACAAATCGCAAAACGCTGCGAAATGACTATCAATTCGCAAAAGAGCGTTCTCAGGGCTGCGGAGCACCTCAAATTTGACTTCCCCCAAATAACCCAAAACAACAAGTTGCAAATTCCTTCCTTACATACTTAACTGAAATATTTAAACTTTGAAAAGAAAAAATATTTTTTAACAAGTCAAATATGGGAAAATAAATTGGAAATGAAACACTATCGGTAGCAAAAAGTTTCGAAAATATGTCTGATCACAAATATCTATTGTTTTAGATGCAAGCAAAAGGACATGCTTGCCGGACGTCTTGAAAATGTTACACAAACGATATCGAAGATACTGCAGGGATACGACATTCGTCTCAGGCCTAACTTTGGAGGCGATCCACTACACGTTGGAATGGATTTGACAATTGCAAGCTTCGACGCCATATCAGAAGTTAATATGGTAAATAGATTTTGATATGCTTGATACACTTGAAGTATATAAATAACATGTAATCTGTTTGATAAGGATTATACAATAACAATGTACTTGAATCAGTATTGGCGGGACGAGCGTCTGGCGTTTAATATTTACGGACCGTATTATAATGGCGATGCAGATGATGATGGAGTCAACGATGTGCTGACTTTGTCAGGTGATTTTGCTGAGAAAATTTGGGTACCAGATACATTTTTCGCCAATGACAAAAACAGGTACAATGACTGTAGTTTCTAAAATAATTTATACGAGCGTTTATACACCCCATATCTTTTAAAAGCTTTTTACATGACGTAACCGAGAGAAACAAGTTGGTGCGCCTTGGGGGCGATGGCGCTGTTACGTATGGTATGCGGTTTACCACAACCCTTGCCTGTATGATGGATTTGCATTATTACCCACTGGACTCACAGAACTGTACTGTTGAAATTGAGAGCTGTAAGTCAAAAATAGTTTATCTGATAGATAGAGATAGAATTCGATATCTGCAATTTTAATTAAAGGGCTACAAAAATGTCCTAGTATATTTTGGTTGGTGCTAGGCAGGAGAAGAAAATGTGTTCTATAATCTCCTCCGTTCTCTTAAAAACTTCTTGTAAGGGCACTTGCCGGTTTTTAAAGATGCCCACAAGCCAATGTTCCGTAAGGAAACGCATGACTGCTTTCGGACTGAGAATACAGAGCTCAGTAGTGCGCTTGTTCATATCGTCGAATATGTCTGCCGATCTGTGACACTCTACTATCTCTTATTAAATAATCAATAGAAATGTTCCTGTTGGGAGCACCAGCCGTTAATAGCTCTTAGGTAACGTCAAGAACTTCTCTCTTAAGCTTTCTATTATCGCATGCATACAAGCACACACGTATTCAACGTTTTTTTTTTTACTTATATCCACTGCTTCGAACCTGCCACCATTGTAACCTTAACAACGGAGCAATTCTTAATTTGTGTAGTCAGAGTTAACGGGAAAGTTCGGCAACTTCCAACATTTTGACCTTGAACTGATTGCCATGGACTTGTCGTGTGTTAATGGTTTAACGTAACATTGGCCGTAACGATCCAAAGATCGTTGTGGCGGATCGTGGCAGTTTAAGCGGCCCGCTATTCGTTTTCGCCTCTCTTTCGCCATCTGCTTCGTGATCGGCTGCACGTATCTCTCTCTCGAGTTCGAACTCGAAATAGTGCAAAACATCTCGGTCGTTCGTTTGTGCATAACTGTTGGTTCTTTTTCGGTCGTCGCTTCGCTGTTTTGCCGGCGCATACATTATGGACATACAGTCAGCACAACATTTATTCGGACACCCGTCTATTTCAACTGTCTTTATAAATAACTTAAAAAGTATTTAACTTTAACAAAAAATGTGTATTTCATTATGAGCATGGATGTTACTAATACTAATTTTAAACATAAATACAAAAAAAAACTTTCTTTGGCATTTAAAAAAAAACTCAAAATCTCAAATCAAAAAGGCCACTTTTTTACGCACAATAATTACGTTAGGTTAACCCAGACGGCCCTCAGCGGGGCCACGCATAGGCCAATCTGGCCCTTAGTTATCCGGATAGGGGGGTGTATGAACCGTCGTGGGAGTGTTTATGTGGTTTTAAAGTCCCCGAGAATCGAGGTGTTTTTAGCATAGGCCAGCAGTTCCTGTGGCGTACTTTTTGAGGCATCTTCCAGTGATGCCAGGACTGGGGCGCTCAGGTATCTCCTCCTAGCCCTTGAGAGAGCCGGACAGTTGCAGATGAGATGTTCCAGGGTTTCGATAGCCCCAGGTTCATCGCATTTTCTACATCTCTGTTGGTGATGCCTAGCTTTGTTGCATGTGCAGCAGCCAGGAAATAACCTGTTAGTATTCCGACTAACAATCTGCAGTCCTTTCGTGGTAGGTGCAGTAGGTAGTGGCTAAGTTTCTCGTTGCGTTCCTTGCACATTATTTTCGAGGTTCTCCAGGTACCACCACCTGCTCCACCACCTGCTCCACCTCCTCCACCTGCTATCAGTTTGTGTTCTAGCCTGCTCCTCTAGATCGCCTTGCAGCGTTCTAAGGGAGACAGGCACGTTCTCGGTTCTCCTATTCTCCAGCCCGACGCCGTCCTTAGCTAGTACGTCCACCGCTTCGTTTCCTTCGATGCCCTGGTGGCTGGGAACCCAATAGATCCGCACTGTCTTTGTCGTGCTTAGGATGTCTAGTGCCTAACTGATCGCCAAGACACTTCTGGAACTGACCGCGGACGACTGCATGGATCTTATCGCCGCTTGGCTGTCGACGAATAGGATGACCCCATCGTGTGCTCGTTCTGTGAGGAGAGCGACCTCCGCTGCTTTCCCGATGGCAAAAACTTCTGCCTGCAATATGCTGCATTGATCCGGTAGCTTATACGACAGCCTTATCTCAGGGTCTGTACAGTATAGGCCCGCTCCTACTCCTCCGTCCATCTTGGAGCCGTCTGTGTATATATTGAGGTGCTCAGTTTGGTTCCTTCCAATTTTCCAGTCTTCAGGTTCCAAAGATGTGGTTGTTTTGACGTCAAGGCAAGTTTGGGGGGTCATGTAATCAGTTGATCTGGTCATTTCCCTGCTGATTGAACTATGCCCGTATCCTTGTGGCGATAGATTTCCTGATGCTATAAGGCGTTGTGCTGCCTTTCCCGCAATCAGGCGAGCGTGAATGTCCAGGGGGTCGATTCCGAGTACAGCTTCGAGTGCTTTTGTTGGGCTTGACCTCAGCGCCCCTGTAATACAGAGCACAGCCTGTCACTGAGTCTTTTCCATAAGCTTATGGTATGTCTTCTTTTCAGTAGCCTGCCACCGCACTAAGGCTCCATACAGCAGTGTTGGTCGCACCACCGAGATGTAGATCCAGTGCATTAGAGCAGGTGACAGGGTCCATATCGGTACCTTGTACCTCTTGGTAAAGAGGATGAGGTCCGTCCTGTCGGTGTTGATACTGAGTCCTACCTCTTCCGCCCACTCACATATCTCCCTGAGTGTACGTTCCATTAAGGAGCTGAGGGTCGATGGACATACACCCGTAATAAGTATGCTTATGTCGTCTGCATAAGCTGTTATCTTTGGGGCCTTCCTTTCTTGGAAGCATGGAAGCAGTGCCCCATTCCGATTGCACCCGTCTACAACTTAGGAGGTTTTTGATCCAGACGTTGATTGCAGGGTGTATGTTATTCGCTTCTAGGCGACTTGTTATTGCGGTTGTGGCCACGTTGTTGAATGCTCCTGAGATGTCCACATATGCTCCCAAAAGCTTACTCTTTATTGTGAAGGGCGCTCTCGATGGTGGCTACTAGCGAGTGTAGTGCCGTCTCCACTGATTTCCCTTTGGTGCAGGTTTGTTGGTTTGTTGAAATCAGTCCCCCTACCTCATTCGTGATGTTCAAATCCAACAGCTTTTCTATTGTTTTTAGTATAAAGGAGGTAAGGCTTATCGGTCTGTAATCCTTGGGACTCGCGTTGCTGCACTTTCCTGCCTTAGGGAAGCAGGCAACTCTCGAGGTTCTCCATTGGATAGCCCGTACTTAGGCATGCTGAGTATATTGCGAAGAGCCATTGGGTAATAACCTCTTGGGTCAACTGCATCATGGCTGGGAATATCCCGTCCAGTCCTGGAGCTTTGGAGCTTCGGGCACTTTCTCAATGTTGGAGCAGAAGTTTCTCCACGAGTTCCTTTGTGCCTTACGTATTTCCTTCTTGGGAGCTAAGTAGGATTTTATATTCCTCATTGACAATCTCTTCGTTCGCTTGTTTGGCGATCTTGAAGAATTCCTTGAGGTTGTTCCTTTAGAGAGAGTGTTCCACCAGAGTGGCTTGGACCTCCTCTTCGTTCTCGAGGGTTTGCACGATGCATGGTAGGCGTTCAGTAACTCGTTGGATAGGGTATTTAGGGACTTCTCTATATCCTCCGCGGATTTCACTGAGCCCGGATTCGCGAGCTTCGAAGTAACTGTCTTTTTAAATTTTGCCCAGTTTGTGTTCAGTGAGTTTCTATAGATGTTATATTCGAAGAGTGTTTGAATTCGCACTTGAAATGAATGTACTTATGGTCTGAGAAGGATGGTCTTTCGAGGACTCTCCAGTCAGATACCAAAGTACTCTTTCCCGTGACAAGAGTTAGGTCTAGCACGTTTGACGAGGTGGGACCCACGAAGGTTTGTTTCTCCCCCACGTTTGCTACGTCTAAGTTAGTGGATAAGATAAAGTCTAGGAGTGACTCACCTCTATCGTTGATGTCGGGGCTTCCCCACACATTGTGATGGGCGTTGGCGTCTGCGCCAATGAGGAGTTGGAGATTTTTGGAGCCGGCTTCTGTCACCAGACTCCTAAGTTCTTCCGGTGGGGCGGGCCTGTCGTGTGCCATGTAGCAGGAAGCTGCCAGCTTCCTCGCTCTCCAGCATGACCACCGTCAGGTCATCCGTGCTGTAATGAGACATAAGATGAGCATGGATTCCCTTCCGTACGAGTACGGCGGTTCTGTTCCTGCTTACCGATGTTGAGTAGAGAAGGCTGTAATTTGAGGACTTTAGTCCGGCCACAGAGTTGCCTGACGCAATCCACGGCTCCTGGACTAAAGCTATGTCGGCGGGCCCCTGCTCCATGGCAATGAGGAGCTCCGCCGACGCTACCTTGCTTTTATGGATATTGAGTTGCAGCACCCTTAGTGTCATGGGTGGCTAACTCAACCTCGCACGACGGGTTGACTATGATTGTCAGGTCACCGTCCTCTTCCTTCTCCGAGTCGTCCAGCGCAACACCATGGGCGGCCTCAACTATGGTCTCCAGACCTAGGTCCTTCTCGACCTCGCCTGCCTGGAGGGTGTGCGCATCTTTGTTCTCGGGGTGGCGCTTTTTCAGCCGTATGTATACGCTACCTACGCCCCACGCCATCTTCCCGAACTTGGGATACAGGATGTCCTCCGCCTCCTTGCTGATCTGGAGGATCACGTGCTGGCCCCCCTCGTTGGGTAGTGGGCTACCTGCATGCAGAACCTTCCAGTCAGCCGTTGGCACGTCCGGATTTTGCCTCTGCAGCAGCTTCAGTGCTCGCTCCCCCTGGACAGCAATGGGGAAGAGCACCTTCGCATTTGGTTTGGACGGGATCAGCTCCCTGTCTACCACCTCCAGCTTGGCCCCCTCCCACAGAGCTTCCAGTAGGGGCACCTTCTGCACCAGCACTGCCGCGTTGGGTCGTCGTTGCACATGAGGATTTTGACCCCGTTCAGCCATCCCGCTCCATCGAACGTGGGCATGGGAGCGCTAGGGTCCTCCTCCATTCGCGAAAACAGTGCCTCGACGAGCTGCGCGTGGACTACCTTCCACTGCGCCGCCGTCATCTTCCCGTTCTCGTCGCTGCGGTCGATCAAGGCCACAATGAGATGTCTCTTGGACACCTCGCTCATGGCCTTCTGTCTCGGCCTCTGTCTTCCTCGTCTTCGGCTGGGGGGTGGCCACCTTGGGCCCGCGTTGCCGCTTGCTCGCCGGAGTGTCTTTGGCGGCACTCTCGATCGAGCGTTGCCTCTTGGTGGCCAACATCTCCTCCACCTTGTTGGCGAATCCACCGTTTGTTGGGCAACTGCGCGTAGTGTTCGCGGCCCTCCTGTACCCGTTGCTCAGCCCAGGCTAGCTTGGACTTCTCCTCTTGGGTCTTGAGGGCCGCCTTATACTGAGCTTTTGCCTTCATCCCCTCTCTGGAACGCTTCGGCTCTTCCCTACGCAGGGAGCTGGTACCTGGTTCCGGCGAGCGGAGAAGGCTTTCCTCTTCGGTCTTGCTAATGGATAGCACGCTTTCCAGGTCCGAGTCTGCGTCGACAACGGAACCCGTGCGGCTCACCCTGCAACGCGTCGTTTTTGTGGCAGTAGTATTACAACTGACATGGCCTGCTCCCGCCATGCCCGAGGTGTGACCGCTGGCGACACCCAGAGAGGATTGCTCCTCCCCGTACCCGCCGGTGGTAGAAGTTACGCTTTCCACCGAAGTTTGGGTTGACATCCCAACCCGTGCTTGCTCCTTATCAGCCTCCATATTTGGCCCGAAGGTCCATACCGGTTAATGTTTTTCGGGGGGACCACCCCCTAGCGTTTTATGCCTGGCCGCCAGGCACCTCCAGCCATGGCCTTGGTTCAGTTCCCCTGACTTTAGATCGGGAAGACGATGGACCATAGCCTTAGCTAGACACTGCATTACCCCGGGCAGGGCAAGCGACAGTACATTATCCTCGCCCGGGATAATGCAGTGCATTGCCCAGCCGGCACCCTCGTGGAGGGTTTTTTTTTTAGTTTGTACGAAAAAAATTATTCAGGCAGTCTCCGTTTTTCATTTACTTTTTCGGATTACGTTTTCAGCCAAAACGTTTCATTTTCGTTTTAAGGTGTTCCAGTTTTCACATATTTTTGTTATCGATATGTATAATTTTTCATCGTTTCTGGCAAACAAAAACAGCTGACCTGGCTGCTTCGTAAAAATACAGCGTGATTAAAATGCCTTTTATTTTTTCAATTGCTTGTTTTGAAGCAAAACGATTGCAGAAATTACGTGATCTAAGAAGATCTAGACATCTTAGATGCAACACTTGTGCATTTAACATGTCTGACGAACTGTGAGTAACAGCATGCGAATTGAAAATTAAATTGCTAATGATCAAGCTTTCAGATTTGTGAAGTCATTTCAGATCGACAAAAAAACTTTCAAAATGATTTTGGAGAAAGTTCAAACCCATTTAGGTGTTACCAGGAAGTTATCTCCCTCTACGCAATTGGCTTCAGTAATACGATATCTCGCCACTGGCTGCTACCAATGGGCAGTTGCCAAAGACCACCATATAAACATTGGACGCAGTACATTTGGAAAGACTCTTCACAAACTTATTCCGTTGATGAACAGGCTGTTATGTGTTGAGTTCATTTCGTTTCAGATGAATAATCATCAATTGCAACAATCATATGAATATTTCTATCGGAACTTTAAATTGCCTCGAATTGGTGCCTGTGTGGATGGAACTCACATCAGAATACTAAGGCCTGTACAAAACCACTCCGTGTTCTATAATAGGAAAGGATTTTATAGCATGAATGCCATGGTGGTGTGTAACAACAACATGGAGATAATTGCTATTGATGCCACGCACCCTGGTTCCTGCCATGACTCCTTCATTTGGAATCACTCCCCTGCTAGGGAATATTTATCCACGACCATTAATGGGCTTGTTTTGGCTGATTCGGGCTACGCTCTAGAGAGTTTTGTTCTGACTCCTTATAGGAGCGCGGAGATAGCCACCTATCAGCACAGATTCCATATAAAGCATACTGGAGCACGAAATATTATCGAACGCACCATTGGAGTCCTTAAAAGCCAATTCCGTTGCTTGCAACGCACTTTAAATTACCCACCAATATTTTTTTGCCAAATTATAAATGAATGCTGTGCCCTGCACAATATTTGTAGAAGACGTTATGTCTTAATCGAGGAGGATGTTCGATTTGACGACCCTCTAGACACTGAAAATGAATTCGATGACACTGAAAATAATGGATCATCTATATGCGATGAAATAGCTCAGGCCATTCCTTATTAAAATGCAAAATTTTTCATATGTTTTCTTCTTTATATCATTCGATATTCTTAATCCCTAATAAAGGTAAGTTTCACAGTAAACTAATAGTAGGAAACTAATTATTTCGAAAATTTTTCCAAAATTTGGCTAAATTTCTCTACAAGCGCCATTTGGACCTCGAGCTTCTCCTTCTCTGACGCTTCCATTCTTTCGAAACGTACCGAAATTTTGTTGAAAATTGTCGACATTTTATTCAGCTGAGCAGCGCAGAGATCGTTGAGGTCCATGGTCTGTGCTGGTCTAGTTCTACGGCGCTTCGGCATGGGCTCCTCCTTCTCTGAAGGTTCGTCCTTCTCTGAGGGTTCCTCCTCAATGGGGTCTTCCAACACGCATTTAACCCCAGTGTCGGCCTCCTTGGTCGTACGGGGGGAAGTCCATACGCTGGCCCACCTACTCCTTCCACCATTTCATAGAGGCCATATAGCTTTGCCACTTCCTACTCAAATTCCCCAAGCGATTGCTGTGCGTAGGGCCCTCCACCTGTAGCTACAGTTTATAATTTGATCTTGGCCAGCTTCTTGCGGATGTTTGTTTTCCAATCTGCCCAAACCTGAAATTGTAGAATTTAATATAGTAGTGTGCTACCTTTTGTTGTGCAACACGTACCTTTTTCCAACCCAATTCGTCCTTGATTGGTGGCCCAACTGCATTGATAGCGCCGCAAAGCTCTGCCTACTTGGCATCGACAACAACTCGGTCGCCCTTCACAAATCCTTTTGCAGAGTCCGGGTTGTCTTTCATGAAACCCATCAGGATTTCATCTTGAAGAGATGATTTATGCTTTCCCCTGGATATAAAGAACAAAGCGGTAATTTTGAAATACAAAAATAATTTGCTGCACTTACATTTTGAAGTCCGAATTAAATTGGGCGGGAAACAGCTGTGTTCACCCAGATGCTCTGTTAAGCGCATGTTACAAGCACAGTCTGAGCTGTTACATACACATTTGTGCTGTTATGCGCAAAATTTTATTACTTGCCAACGTTCCGATAACCAAATCGGAATGCGTCAGCTGTTTACACCAAAACGAAATTTGTTGTTGCCGTGGCCAATTTTTTGCGAACCAAATTTGAGGTTGGGTTCAAATAAAATTATTTATAAAGATAGCACAAATTAAATTACCCTGATATAGGTGTCAAGTTTTTTTTTCCTTTTGCAATTAAGGTTCGTTTTGTTGTATAAAGTTGTGAAAGTGAAAAGCGGAGCCTGGCTGATTGTCCCCCATTTTTTTGCTTTCAATATTTGGTGGGGCCGCCCTTAGCTTTAATAACAGCTTGTAGACATCGGCTCATACTTTTTACCACAAAATTGGTAATATTGGAATTAATTTTCTCCCATTCCATTATAATTCCGTTTTAAGAGTTTCCTTGGAGGAAATTTTATGTTTCGTAATTTTTTTCCAGCAAATCCCAAACGTGCTCTATGGGTTTCAGATCTGGTGACTGCGGCGTCCTCTTTAACTGTTTGCATTGATACAACAGCCATTCTTGTACCAAATACGATGAATGTTTGGGGTCTTTGTCTTGTTGAAACAAAAAATTCTTCGCATCAAGTAACATCCATGCTCATTGTTAAGCTATTAAGCGTTTTTAATAACTGTTGCAATTTGAAGTTAATGAAAGTCGAGAGGCTGTTTATAATTCACAATTTATTTGCATATGTAAACCAACTTATCGCGTATGTACATATGGATATGATTGGGCGAATGATTGATGCGAGGATGTTAATCTAATAGCTGCGACGATTAGCTCAAGACTGCCCATGCAAGGGCTGACGGGCCAAATTGCCGGGCCGTATGCAGCAAGCTTAGACGCGAACGAGAGCGTATGATAGCCCGAGAGCGTTAGAGCTGCTCGGAGACGCTGTCAAGCCGAGTACGAGAGATTGCGACATAAGGAGACGAAAGAATTCCGCTGCATGCGCATATGCGGTAGCAAATGATCTTTGCAGTGGGGGCATTGGAAACGACATCACCAAAATGCATTTCCTTTGGGCCGCACCACTGGCATTAATTTAAAATATTTAAGCTGCTTGACCCGACATACTCCCCCCGTTGGAAGCCTGACTTTCAACAGCATCTTTAAGGGGCAGCAGGCACAGCTTGTTGACGGCGCGCTTGGTGATTCCAGATGACGTCTTCAGCACAGCAAATCGGGAAACGCCATCTCGTCCAGGCAAAAGCTCGAACACTCTCGCCAGTGGCCACTTCATGGGAGGAAGATTCTCATCCTTGACCAGAACCAAATCTGCGACTGCTAAACTAGGCTTCGCAGTGCGCCACTTTGAGCGCTGCTGCAGTGACGTTATGTACTCCCCCTTCCACCGGGACCAAAAGAGCTGCTGCAGGTACGAAACGCGCTGCCAGCCGTCCAGGCGATCGAAGTTTAGCTGCGTGACGTCAGGCTCAGCGAACGAAGCAGGAGGGCCACCATTCAAGAAATGCGCTGAAGTTAGAACATCTAGATCGGCAGGGCTCTCTGAAATTGAAACTAAAGGTCTTGAATTAATCACTGCCGTGATGTGGCACAACAGCGTCCGCAGCTCGTCAAATCCAAGAACCGAGTTGCCTATCGCACGGTAGAAGTGGTACTTGGCCGTCTTCACTGCAGCCTCCCATAGACCACCAAAATGAGGGGAGCGCGGAGGAATGAAATGCCAGTCTATAGCCTCGACCAAGCAAAAATCCAGCAGCGCCTTCTGATGGTCATCGCTGAGGACCAGGCGCTTTAATTCCATCAGCTCATTCTTAGCGCCGACAAAATTGGTTGCGTTGTCTGACCAAATTTGCCGCGGCTTTTGTCTAGTACATATGAAGCGCTTTAGTCCATGTAGAAAAGCAACTGTGGATAAGTCCTTTATAAGCTCCAGATGAACAGCCTTGGTAGCGAAACAAATGAAGACGCAGACGTAGCACTTGATTGGAGCCTTGTTGCGTGCCTCCGGTTTGTAGAAAAACGGCCCACAGAAGTCCACGCCTGTGATCTCAAAGGTATGAGAACCATCGAGCCGCTCCTTTGGAAGATCCGCCATAATATGCTCCAATACCCTGGGCTTCAGTCGAAAGCATCTTACGCACTTGTTTACTGCCTTGTTTACCGTCTTCCTCCCCCCAATAAGCCAATATTGGGATCGAATTAGTTCAAGCAAAGCTCGAGGACCAGCGTGCAGATTCCGCTCATGAAAATTGGAGATTATTGCAAAAGTCAGTGGATGGCTGCTGGGCAAGATGATTGGATGACGGCCATCAAAATCCAACGAAGAGTTTTTCAGTCGACCATCTACCCTGAGAAGTCAAAACTGATCCATGAATGGCGATAACGATGCGATTGAGCTTGATTAGGAGACTGCTCCCCTTGCCCGCAGTGACTTCATGACCTCCCATAGCTGAGTACGCTGGACTAGTCGTAGCAATACAGAGCGCCTGCAGGAATTCAAAGAAGATTGAAGGGCCGAGAACGAAAATAATAGTAGATCAGAAACCGGATCCCACGCAAGTCCTAAAGTTTTAGTCACATGGCTGCCATCGTCGAACTTAAAAAATGTTTCCTTGTCCTCTTCCGGAACTCCATCCAGCACAGCAGGGACGTTCGAACACCATTTCCTCAATCTGAACTGACCTCTAGACAAAATTCCAGCTCTAGATATTAGGTCATCCACGTAGAAGTCACGGCGAAGGATTTCAGCTCCAACTGGAAACGCCATCTGCTCGTCTATTGCCAACTGATTCATCGCTCGCACAGATAGATAGGAGGCAGGCTTCGTCCCATAAGTAACGGTGTCCAATTGAAACACACGCAAGTCTTCTTTCCTGGAGTTTCTTCACAGAATACACTGCAAGTTGCTATCCTCGGTCGAGACTCTTACACAACGATACATCTTACAGATATCTCCCGAAATCGCAACGGCGTATGACCGAAATCGAGCAAGAATATGAAACAGTTTGGGTTGGATTACGGGACCAGCCATTAAAACGTCGTTCAGGGAATATCCAGATGAGGTTGAAGCGGATCCATCAAAAACGACGCGAAGCTTGGTCGTAGAACTATCTTCCTTCATGACGCAATGGTGAGGCAAAAAATATCGGCAGTTGCTGATTGACTGGGTAGGAACCTGAGACATATGGCCTAAATCAAGGTACTCCTTTATAAATGCTGCATACTGAGATTTAACATCAGGGCGACGATCTAACTTTCTCTTAAGGGTCAGGAATCTACGAAGCGCTTGATTGTAAGATTCTCCAAGGAGATCCAAATTATATTTTGCTGGCAGCCGAACACAATAATCGCCTTTATGTAATCGATGGAAATGCTGCACAAAGTGTGCTTCACAATCTAGCTCTTCTTTGGTAGACTTTATTATTGGTTCGATGCAATTTACTACCTCCCAAAACCTCCGAAGAAGCACCTCAAGCCGATCCTCTGGACTATTATCCTTAGCAGCTACGGCCCGAGCGCGAGAGACCATCAACGAGGAACCTTTTAAACGCGAACAACTTCCAGACACGACCCATCCCAAGCGCGTTTTCTGAATTGAAGGCAATCCTGGCAGTAGCTTGACCTGACCAACACACAGGAGCTCGAAAAACAGACTTGCGCCAATTAGCAGATCGACGCGCTGCGGCTTATAAAACTCCGGATCAGCTAGTGGTATGTTAGATGGAATTTTCCAGTTTTGAGTGTCAATTCCAAAGCTTGGCTGTCGATCGGTTATGCTAGAGGCTACAATGGCAGTGATGAGAGTTGAGTAATCCGATGAGCGAGAGTGCAGGCTACCGTTGACCGAAAATCCATCCGTGACGAAGCTAGAGTCGCCTATTCCCGAGACTGCAGTCGATGATTTCATTTTTCGAAGCTGAAGCTGATTCGCGAAACGAGAAGTTATTAGATGCAACTGGGAGCCGGAGTCCAGCAACGCTCGGCAGGGAACTAAAACTCCGGAACGATTTTTGACTAAGACCGTGGCCGTGGCAAGTGAAACAACACCATTCCTGAGATCTTGGGCAATAACGGCAGACGAGGTAGCCGCTGAAGTAGAGGGCGCAGTGGTATGCTCAGACGGCGTAGACTCAGACAGTGCAGACTGAGATGGAGTATACGGCGCTTATTTCCCTTGGACTGCGTTATCTTCAGGGCTACCAAAATGCAGGAGGGTATGGTGTCTACCCCCGCAAGTACGACAGTTGCTCGAGGTGCACTGAAGTAATCGATGCCCTGTTCTGAGACAATTAATACACAACGAAAGCCGCTTGGCTTCTTTATGGCGATTTGTGGGAGACAGCGCTTTAAACTTCTGGCAGTGCTGAACCTCGTGAGCACCATCGTTGCACAGCGCGCAGCGTACTACGGTTTGGTTCGTTGTAACCAATGTGGACCTAGAATTATTATGCTTTCTACTTCTGCCCACCTGATTGCTCAACGCATAGCTTGCCATAGAAAAGTCCATCGTCTCCAATGATCTGCATCGCTGCTCCAAGAACGAGGCCATAGATTCCCACGACGGAATTAAGTTTGCGAATGCGGGGTCGTTGAATCGTTCCTCCCACTTCTCTTGGCTCGCTGGATCCAGTTTTCGGAGAAGCTCCTGCACGATGATGCATCCTGCGATCTGCTCAGTGGTGCCCAAACCCTGGAGCGCGCGCATATGTGAATTGAACTTGTCTGAAAGCTCCCGAAGCATGACCACTGACCCAGGTTCCACAGCCTGGAGCGCCAAGATCTCATTGATGTGTGCCTGAAAGACCAATCGCCGATTATTGAATCTGTTTTCCAACAAATCTAATGCCACAGCATAATTGCCAGCTGAGATTTCCAGCGATCGAACAGTCTCCAATGCCGAATCCCGCAGACAGGAACGCAAATGCTGGAGCTTTTCTATGTTTTGTAAGTCCGGATGGCTGTCGATGATGGTGGCAAACATTGAATAAAAGTCCGTCCAGTTCGCATACCCGCCGCTAAACGTCGGCAATTGTATAGGAGGCAGGGATGGTACTTGTCTACGGTGAGGTAGAAATTGCGAGCCGGCAAACTCAACCGTAGTATTTCCTCCAGCCAAGGTAGAATGAAACGGCATGCGCTACTCTTAGCCATTTCCCTCATAATCGCCGCCTTCAGCGAGCTTGCAAGTGACTCAAAAATGTCACACAAGCCACTGTGAATTTCGCTTCGATCCAATTCCTCAAGCTCGCCGTGAAACATCTCAGATTTGCTGATCAACTTCTCGACTTGCTCTTGCTTTACCACGAGCATGTAGTAGTCACAGTCCAACGACTCATTCTGCCAAGCGGTAGCTAACCTTTTCATTTTCTCGCATAATTCCGTTGACTTAAGCCTCAAAAAAGACACCCTGTTTTGCTCAATGGTCATTGGAATTTCGTTAGCAGCATTAATTTCCATGGTAGCGGCAGCGTTAGCAGAAAGACCAACGTCTCTAGCGGGAAGATGATCGCAAAGAGTAACACGAGCATTAGACGACAAGAACCGAGTCCAGCAAGCGAACAGCTATGTACGAATTGTATATACAAAGGCGACCGGTGTAAGAAACGTTTCTTGCGGGAAGATGACCGAAAAGAGAAGCGCAAGCCAACAGCTCCGTGCACTACCGAATATGCAGGGGAGGCCGGTGTATATATGTATGGATAACTTATGTGGTCGATGACACTGGTTGAGATGGCAATTAGTTAAGATCTTTGAATGCTATATTAGTTTGTGATTGCACTGATGGATTATTTATTGCACAATCACGCCGGGCCCTATGCAGCAAGTTTAGACGCGAGCGAGAGCGTATGATAGCCCGAGAGCGTTAGAGCTGCTCGGGGACGCTGTTAAGCCGAGTCCGAGAGATTGCGACATAAGGAGACGAAAGAATTCCGCTGCATGCGCATATGCGGTAGCAAATGATCTTTGCAGTGGGGGCATTGGAAGCGACAACACCAAAATGCATTTCCTTCGGGCCGCACCACTGGCAATAATTTAAAATATTTAAGCTGCTTGACCCGACACTCATAATGAAATAAAAATTGTTTGTTAAAGTTAAATACTTTTCAAGTTATTTATAAAGAAAGTTGAAATAGACGGGTGTCCGAATAAATGTTGTGCTGACTGTACATAAATAAAAAGTGAACGCAAAAACGTTTTGAACTCGTCGGAACTCGCGCGCTGCATGATTTTATTTAACTGTGATCGACTCATACACTCCGCGTCAATAGTCTATAGCCGACACCATGGGCAAGATGAAATATAATAAATGGAAAGGATCGTTGGCTATTGCCGAGTTTGCGAAGCTTAATAACCTAATTAGGGATTTTGATTGGTCCGCTTTGTACTTGTGCACTGATGTCACAAAAGGCACAAACATTTTTTACAATGCTCTTGGCACATTTTTTGATTCTTGTGTCCCGCTTTCTTGTCCGATTAGATCTGGAAAACCCCCTTGGTTTACCAAAGAGTTATCCAGTCTAAAAAACTTAAAATCAAGACTTTATAAAAAATTTCAAGAAGTGGGCTCTCCTACTTCTCACTCTCGTTATGTAATAGCTCGGTCAAAATTTTCAGTTCTTAATGCTCAATGCTATAAGAACTACCTATCTCGTTGCAGGATACGTTTATCTCAGGACCCTAAACAGTTTTACTGCTTCGTAAACAGTAAGCGTAGAACGTCCGCACACCCATCCTCGCTATCATTTTGTAATACGTCGGTAAATAATGATCAGGCAATTGCCGATCTTTTTTCCAAACCACCTATACTGAGAAACGCTACTCTGGTCCACCGTACCCATACGGATTACCGAGGTCGAACGTCATTTTCAGTCCCTTGTTAAATGAATATTCCCTACTTCATGATCTTCGACTAGTTAAGCCGGTGTTTTCACCGGGTCCAGACGGGGTTCCAGGTTGTGTACTCAGGTACTGCGCCGAGGCTCTGTGTGGACCATTGCTTAAACTATTCACCCTGTCCATTGATTCCTCTTGCTTCCCCCCAATCTGGAAGGAATCGTTTATAATTCCTCTCCATAAAAAAGGTAGCAAGTCTGATGCAAAAAATTATAGAGGTATAGCAAAGTTATCCGCTATTCCCAAATTGTTTAAAAAGGTTTTAACTCCGCACTTGCAACATCTCTGCAAGTCACTTATATCTCCAACTCAGCATGGATTTATAAGGCGGCGATCAACCACCACGAACTTGTTAGAGTTTACCTCTTTCATTATTAAAGGCTTTCAAGGTAACTTACAGACGGATGTTATTTACACCGACTTTAGTAAAGCATTCGACTCTGTAAACCATTCCCTTTTAGCACATAAACTTGACCTTTTAGGGTTTCCGCCCAACCTCCTGAGATGGATTTCTAGCAATCTTTGTTCTAGGTCTCAAAGAGTCCTCTTCAAAAACTCCCTCTCTTTACCAGTAAAGGTTTCTTCGGGAGTACCACAGGGCAGCCATCTAGGCCCCTTACTCTTCACACTCTTTATTAATGACTTGCCTTCAGTATTAACATACTCTCGAGTACTTATGTATGCGGATGATGTTAAACTCTGTGTCCAGTTCAAGGACATTTCATTTCATTCTCGCTTGCAATCCGATCTCAATAGCTTTCAGTCATGGTGTTGTGCAAACTTGTTACACCTTAATGCCTCGAAATGCAAAGTTATGACATTTCATCGTTCTAGCCCTTTGTTGGCTCCATACACCCTATTTGGGGGTTCTCTTGAGAGGATTACCCTGGTGGATGATCTGGGTGTTATGTTAGACCCCAAGTTAAAGTTTTCCGAACACATTTCTACCATGGTAAATAAGGCCATGGGCCTGCTTGGGTTTATAAAGAGGTGGTCAAAGGAATTTGACGACCCCTATATAACAAAGACTCTCTATACCTCGCTTGTTCGTCCGATCTTAGAATACGGCTCCTGTGTATGGTGCCCTCAGTACAAAGTACACCAGGACCGTATAGAATCAGTACAGAAAAACTTTTTACTCTTTGCTCTGCGGGGCCTTAACTGGGATGCGGGTGTAAGACTCCCATCTTACTCTAGAAGACTACTATTAGTAAACCTCCCATCCTTAGTTAAGCGTAGAAAAATGCTTGCTGTGATATTTATGCACAACTTGATCAGGGGTGACATAGACAGCCCTGATCTGTTGAGCCGCATAAACTTCACGATTCCTATTAGACTGACTAGAAATTTTATACCGTTGTTCCTTCCACTTTGTAGATCGAATTATTCCTTGCATGAACCGTTTAGGGTCTTATGCTCGGATTATAATTCCCTCTACCATATTATATCCACCACTAATTCTCTTCCTCTTATTAAATTATTAATCCTTACACACCTTTCTATTAATTAGTAACTGTAGTGGTATTTGTATTTTGATTGCATGCTTAGTTTCTTAGTAAGTTTAGTACTAATTTTCCTCGAATGTTAGTCTAATATCTATCTTTCTTGCATGTTCGCGTTTGGTTCGGCTACGCACCGCGCGTCATGCGGCAGCGCCCCTCGGTCGGTTGGGCGGGAGGAGGGCTGCGTTTTGCCTGGGATCCGCGCGTAACAGCCTTCTGCTGGTGTCACACGGGCCACTTGACGGTGCAGTAACTGCATCGCCTCTTGAAAGATGCAGTCATTGCATGTCAACGTCCAAGAAAAAAAATATTGGCAAAGACGGTGATACTGTGACATTTGGCGATGCTCCATCTGGTGAAAGAAATGCATGCGCCAAATGCATGAATATGATCTGTGAGGATTGTTGGAATTACTGACAGTGCTGAAATCTAATTTTATTGTGGCACACCAGTGTGGAAAAAGCGGATTTTGAGTTTATACCAGGAAAATTTGACTCTTCCATCTTATCTTTGAGGACCATTCTACAGCGTGAGTGGGGCAAGCGTTCACAGCACAAATGAACCCGTTTCAAATGAACCCAAGTGAATCCCAATCCATAATGCCAATCGATCGCGATTGACACAGCTGCAGCTGCCCAAGTTCAGCGGAGCCTATACAGAGTGGACAACACCGCTGTTATTGATAGTGAAGCAGAGCTGACCTCTATCGAGAAGCTATAGCATTTGTGGTCCTGCTTGAGCGGAGCGGCGTTGGCACACTGTTTGAGATGCGAAGCGCTTTTGGCACCTATTTGTTTCCAAAATTAAAAAGAGAATTTCGTTTAATCTTTATAATATGTATTTACTTTTGGCGGCTTAGCAGAAGCCGATTGCTTGCTATGTTCAGATAAATTTTATGAGAGGTCGATATGCAAACAATGCGCAGAGGGGTTAGCATAGAACTGAACAAACGACGGCAGCAGATCAAAGTGGTTGCCGAAGTGGAGGCGGCAGATCAAGGTAATTGCCGGAGTGGCGGCGGCAGAGAGCCCTTTTAACGGGAGAGCTCAGCAGCACTGAGGAAAGTCAACATTTGCAAAACATAGGCGGCTCACTCTGCTCATACAATAACAATACCAATGCTTAAATGTACTTAAATGTAATTCTTCGGCGGCTGGCCCGAACATACACACTAGAGAAATATTTGGGCTGGCGCGTGGAGAGTCATCTGTTTCAGATGCGGGCGTTTACGGACGCCGCCACCTTACATCTTCACACGTTGGAAGAGCTGGCAGTTAAGGAGGAAATAGCTGATTGCATCGTGGTCCACGCACTCTGGAAGAATTTGGACAGGCAGACTCAAGTTAAATGGGAAGCAGCGTCGTCGAATCACGATCTTCCATCTTCCAACTGTGAAAAACTAAGTCGCTTACTGCAGTCTCTGGCATAGGAGATGCTAGCTTCTCAACTGAAGGTAGCTCGGAGGATCTCGTTCTGAAATCGCGGATTTCAGATTTCACCACTAGCATCACTGCCGTCGTTGCCCAGAAGATTACGGACAGTAAGCCTTGCGTCTCAATGAGCACTGCTAATTGGTCTATACCTTTGAATATCCAGCTTGCTGACCCTTCGTACCATAAGCCCCAGCGGATTCATCTGCTCATCGGAGCCGGACTTTTCTTTGAGTTGCTGTTCGTGGGACAAATTCAGCTGGCGCCTGGATTACCTTTGCTGCAGAAGACACATCTCGGATGGATTCTATCTGGTGGCGGGCACTCGGCCCCCAACTCCTCGTCGTTTATCGCAACCAAATCTTCGGATGACACATCCATTTTGGGATGCGGAGCACATCTTTGAGCCAATCGCTAGGGCAACAACGGAGCAACTTCACTGCGAGGAACATTTCGTCAACTTCGAAAACTTGGAGCGCAAGCTCGTGCGTAATCCAGCTCTTTATGAAAAATATTTCGCATTTATGAAGGAGTACCTGTCCTTCGATCATATGTCTCTGGTGCCCAGGGCAATTTGGTCGAGGCTATTATGCGTCAAACCACGGATCGTCTTGCTCTAGCGAATTTTCAATTGCGGAAATGGTGCTCCAATTCCCTTGATGTGCTTCGCAAAAGTCCCAGAGGCCGAAAGGGAAAGTTTTCTGAAGCTGGATGATGGCAGTGATGTAACCAAAACGCTTGGGCTCATTTGGGAGCCCCATAAGGACAACTTTTTGCTTACATTTGCTCCTCAAATCGGTGTTGGCAAGCACACTAAGCGTTCGGTGTTGTCAACCATTCCACGGTGCTATGATCCCATTGGTTTGATCGGACCTACATTGACAAGAGTGAAAATAATTATGCAGCGCATGTGGAGAGACAAGTTGCATTGGGATGAAAGTCTTCCTCAAGTCACTTTGCACTGTGGTACTCCCGAAGAAACCTTTACTGGTGAAGAGAGGGAGTTTTTGAAGAGGACTCTTTGATACCTGGAAGAAAGATAGCTAGAAATCCATCTCAGGAGATTGGGCGGAAACCCTGAAAGGCCAAGCTTTTGTGAAAGAAGGGAACGGTTTATAGAGTCGAATGCTTTACTTCGTCGGTGTATATAACATCCGTCTGAAAGTTACCTTGAAAGCCCTTAATAATGAAAGAGGTAAACTCTAACAAGTTCGTGGTGGTTGATCGCCGTCTTATAAATGCATGCTGTGTTGGAGATATAAGTGACTTGCAGAGATGTTGCAAGTGCGGAGTTAATACCTTCTCAAACATTTTGGGAATAGCGGATAACTTTGCTATCTTAACTTTGCTATCTTTGGTATCTTTTTCGTGGAGATGAAATATAAGCAAGTAATATATTGCTGACCACAGTAGCTTTCCTCAAAGGGGTATTTTTGAAAGATTGGGCAAATAGATCGGTAATTCCTGATTATTTTTGCCGACGTATTAAAAAATGATAGCAAGAAAGGGTGTGCGGACGTTCTACGCTTTCTGTTTACGAAGCTGTAAAACTGTTGGGGGTCCTGTGAAAAACGTATCCTGCATCGTGATAGGTAGTTATTATAGCATTGGGCATTAAGAACTGAAAAGTTTGACCGAGCTATTACATAACGAGATTGAGAAGTAGGAGAACCAACATCTTGAAATTTGTTATAAAGTCTTGATTTTAAATTCTTTACACTGGATCCAGATCTAATCGGACAAGAAAGCGGGACACAAGAATAAAAAATGTGCCGACAGCATTGTAAAAAATGTTTGTGCCTTTTATGACATCAGTTCACAAGTAAAAAGCGGACCAATCAAAATCCCTAATTAGATTATTAAGCTTTGTAAACTCAGCTTTACGAAAGCAACGGACACGTTCAGGTGGCCTGCTCGACCGATCCAATACAGTTGGTCCTATATCTAGCGACACTTCGAAATTAGGATGGTAGACGTACTGAGGTATAGTGAGCGGAAGTGCGTGGGTTAACAAACCTATGGTTGGATCCGATACAAAGCACATATCAGGCAAAGTACGTAAGGAATTTTTGATTGACTTGAGACAGGGACATGTCGTCACGTGGGCATTAGGTTAATAGACTCGTTTACCGAAGACCAAACAGTTTCTGGCAACTTGAAGTCACCGAGAACCATCAAGTGATCTGTATCTGATATCGAGGAAGCGGTTAAAGCGGACAAGTGCTGCTCATAAATTGAGATATCTGAAGAAGGTGGAATATACGAGCAAGTAATGAATATAGCGAATGCGGAAAGAATCAGTTTTACACACAGGAATTCCAGTTCTTGTTGAACCTGGACTGTGAAGTGTTCCGACGTGAAGTTAGAGTCCACTGCAATCAGAACCCCTCCTTTCAAAAAGTTGTTTACTGACCTGCCAAAACCTCGGGACTAAGAATATCCGGCTTTAGTCAGGTTTCGGTAAGCACAATAACGTGGGAAGCAAATGCAACTTACTACGTAAGCCTCTAGCATTCTGATAGGTTACTAAAAGTGAAGTTAGCTTTTTGGAAGTGTGGAAGCAGGACATTCTAATTTATGGATTAATCCACCTGCCGTCTTGTAAGGCGAAAATAGTTGCGGGCCTGAATGGTACTCGTCAGAAGTCAATCTTCCAGAAATTCGATATAGGGTATTGCTTTCGTCTGAGCGTGTCGACATATCGCTTTCGTTTGAGCACATCAACTCATTTGGAGTCATGATGCGCATCTTTGGCTACGTTCAGAAGCTCTTAAGTAGGACGAAGTCGCCATATCTCTCGGAAAGGGAACTGCGTAGAGGCAGAATCATCTCGCTCTCGCGTTTCATAGATGACTTAGTTATTATTCGTGTTGGTGGCCGCCTGCGGCACTCAACTCTTGGCTTCGATGCACGCCATCCAATCATTTTGCCCTAGGATCATCCATTGACGTTCGCCATCATTTCGAACTTTCATCGGAATCATCACCATGCTGGTCCGCAGTCGCTACTTGGAGCAATTCGCTTACAGTTGGCCTTGGCCTATCAGCCAAGAAACGAGTTAGAGGAACTTCGGCGGCTATTTATGAGCGAGATGCATCGTGCTGAAGTTCATAATCATTGCATTAACAACGGCTTCGATTGGAGATTCATACTGTCTCACGTGCCGCATTCCGGCGGCTTTTGGAAGGCAGCAGTGAAGACGGCCAAAGAGATTTCTTTCGCGCCTTGGGATCGTCACTTTTTGGATTCGACGAGCTGCGGATAGTGGACTGCGAAATCCAGGCTGTAATGAATTCTCGTCCTCTTATCTCGATTTCAGAAAACCCTGAACATCATAGTGTGCTTACCCCAGGAAATTTTTTAATTGATCGCTGGCAGCGAGTTGATTGCGCTTTGAGAGTTGCCATCCTGCAGACCCCCTCTGGAACCACTCGTCGAGCCGTCAATAAGCTGTGCGTCCTTCCAGTTGACCATCCTGTTAGCGGGGGTGTATGTTCGGAGCAGCAGCCATTAATAGCTCTTAAGTTACATCAAGAACTTCTTTCTTAAGGTTTCTATTATAGCACTCATCCCATGTTCGCTCGCATACAAGCACATACATTTGCAACGTTCTTTTTACTTATAGTCCACTGCTTCGACCCCTCCAGTCGGTCAGTCCTCTTCGTCAAAAGCACCTGTTTGTAGGGGAGTGGGCCACGGGAGCTGGGTGCAGCGAAGAGTGAGAAAAAAAATATAAAAAAACAAAAAATCTGTAGTTATTCAATTAGAGTATCTTATCCTGTATTTGAGTGTTCTATTGAGGATTGGTAAGCGCGAATAATTGCACGACGGCAGCTTGTAGCAGGGGTGGAATCGAAATTAAAGCTCTTTTTTTCGAACTACGAGACGGTGAGCGCCGTGTGGATCGTAAGAGCGCATCAGAGCTCTGTTAGCCGCATAACAGTGGACGGCCAACCCTGGTCTGAACCCTGGACATCTACCACACGGACCCTATCGTCGGCGTCGGGATACACGCACTGGACTCTCCCGAGCCGCCATTCATTGGAGGGCAGGTTGTCCTCTTCGACGACAACCATATTGCCAATCTGCTGGTTTGGCGTTTGCGTCTGCCACCTTCAAATTCAAGATAGAACTTGACCTTGGCACTTGGCTTCTCACTCAGGCAGTGATTTTCTTGGGAGAATTCCCTGCGCTGAGTCTTTAGGGATAAATCGTCACGAAACCCGGTGATGGCTATACGCATCAGTTACCGAGCGCTTAAATGCATCTAGGAAGTCACGGGAAAGCGCAGTTGCGGTACTAACGAAATGTTTGCCATTGTCGGAATGAATGCGCTGTGGACACCCTCGTCGAGTGACGAAACGAGCGAAGGCTGCAAGAAATTTCTGGGTGGTGAGATCAGCCGTGGGCTCCAAGTGGATCGCCTTCGTAGAAAAACACACGAATACACACATATACCACTTGGTTTTCGGGCACGCTCTCCCTGTGTAATTCCGTATTTTAAAGGGACCCACGAAGTCAATTCCGGTGTGCGTGAACGATCCGGAAAAGGAAGTTTGTTCCTTTGGAAGATTACCCATCATTTGGTCTTGCAACATCTCTTTGTGGATGATGCATACCTTGCAGGAGTTTAAGACCCCCTTCATAAGCTTCTGAACCAGAGCTTGGATAGGATTAGGCGCACCAACAGTTGGTTCCCGCCATGAAGAGTTATCCTGTGCGTGAATTGTGCGAGAAGGCGTTCCAGCCGACAGCTGTACGGCAGAGCTGAGTCTTAAGGATAAGAGTGCGCTCAGCTTCGGTAATTTCTCCGCTTGCAAGGTGGTCCTCTTGTCCAGTGAACAGCTTCCGGCAGCGGGCTCGGGGCTTGGGAAATTCTGGTCACTAGGTTGGCCACGAAGATAGTCCAGTGGCAAGCAGGCTTTTTCAGCTAGGAAAGGATTATAGTGGAATCTGTCCAAAAGTAACAGGTTGTAGCTGCATTTGGCATATTTGGCAGGATAGCCGTCGCTATAGCTCTAATCGGGGGAGCGATACGGTGCGACTCGTGTTTTTGCAGTGAGCAATTGCACCTCGACCAGATGGTCTGTACCGACGCTTGCGTAGATCAACAGGCCTTTACAGATGGTTCGGAGCCAATCCACCTTGTATTGCGGATCTGGTCGAGATCGGAGTAGCTCTGCAGAAAACTCTGCCAGCGCTGACGTATTTCGGTCGGAAGATCTTCGTCCCATCCCACTTCTTGCAACAAGATCTCTTGCATGAAGATCTTTGATCGGACAATAAAGGGAACCAATCAGCCCGCATGGTCGAGCAACCTTGCTATCTGGGAAAGCACTGCTCGCTTAGGATGAAGCAGAGGCTAATTCTGGCGGAACGCAGAAGAACTCGTCTGTGGTCGCCTTTCAGCGAATTCCGAGGGTCATGGCTGTGCTCTCTGCCTCAATTTCAAGGAAGTCGGTGTAAAGGAAATGGTATGTCGGAATGTTAGTCAAGATATCCATGTAGTTGGACATCCATTTTCTTGGCGGAAACCCGGCAGAAATCAGGGCGGCTTGTAACTTGCGGATAGCTAGTTGAGCCTCAGTTGTAGAGTGTACTCGAGCTGGGACGTCGTCTAAATAATACAATACAATAATAATAAATAAATACAGGACCGAATGATGTGACTGGCTCTAAGGAATCGGGACTGGACCTCGTGTGAAAGCGGTTGCAACACCTGGATGGCGAGAAAGGGAGCACAATTGACTCCAAAGGTAACTGTTTGAAGCTCATAGTCGCGTATCTCGCCCTCCTTGTCAAGAACCAATATTCGTTGGAAGGGGGTGTGCTTCGGATCTACCCAAATCTGCCGATACATCTTGGTGATGTCAGCATTGAAGACGTACCAGTAGTAGGGTTACTTCAGGAACTGAAGGGTTAAGTCGGACTGGATACAGGGCCGGCGTGAAGAAGATCATTCAACGCAGACTTTCGTGGTGGTGCTATCAGGCTTGAGTACTGGAGTGGAGGCGTCATGCGTCGGAGGCACCTCTGTCATATGGTCGAGCTCTAAGTACTATCGGATAACGGAGTCGTATTGCTCGTGCAAAGTAGTGTCTCTTTCTCTAACTGCGTTAGGGCAATCGACCTTGAATACCCCAGATCGGATCGGACCTACATTGACAAGAGTGAAAATAATTATGCAGCGCATGTGGAGAGACAAGTTGCATTGGGATGAAAGTCTTCCTCAAGTCACTTTGCACTGTGGTACTCCCGAAGAAACCTTTACTGGTGAAGAGAGGGAGTTTTTGAAGAGGACTCTTTGATACCTGGAAGAAAGATAGCTAGAAATCCATCTCAGGAGATTGGGCGGAAACCCTGAAAGGCCAAGCTTTTGTAAAAGAAGGGAACGGTTTATAGAGTCGAATGCTTTACTTCGTCGGTGTATATAACATCCGTCTGAAAGTTACCTTGAAAGCCCTTAATAATGAAAGAGGTAAACTCTAACAAGTTCGTGGTGGTTGATCGCCGTCTTATAAATGCATGCTGTGTTGGAGATATAAGTGACTTGCAGAGATGTTGCAAGTGCGGAGTTAATACGTTCTCAAACATTTTGGGAATAGCGGATAACTTTGCTATCTTAACTTTGCTATCTTTGGTATCTTTTTCGTGGAGATGAAATATAAGAAATATATTACGGATGACCACAGTAGCTTTCCTCAAAGGGGTATTTTTGAAAGATTGGGCAAATAGATCGGTAATTCCTGATTATTTTTGCCGACGTATTAAAAAATGATAGCGAGAAAGGGTGTGCGGACGTTCTACGCTTTCTGTTTACGAAGCTGTAAAACTGTTGGGGGTCCTGTGAAAAACGTATCCTGCATCGTGATAGGTAGTTATTATTGCATTGGGCATTAAGAACTGAAAAGTTTGACCGAGCTATTACATAACGAGATTGAGAAGTAGGAGAACCAACATCTTGAAATTTGTTATAAAGTCTTGATTTTAAATTCTTTACACTGGATCCAGATCTAATCGGACAAGAAAGCGGGACACAAGAATAAAAAATGTGCCGACAGCATTGTAAAAAATGTTTGTGCCTTTTATGACATCAGTTCACAAGTAAAAAGCGGACCAATCAAAATCCCTAATTAGATTATTAAGCTTTGTAAACTCAGCTTTACGAAAGCAACGGACACGTTCAGGTGGCCTGCTCGACCGATCCAATACAGTTGGTCCTATATCTAGCGACACTTCGAAATTAGGATGGTAGACGTACTGAGGTATAGTGAGCGGAAGTGCGTGGGTTAACAAACCTATGGTTGGATCCGATACAAAGCACATATCAGGCAAAGTACGTAAGGAATTTTTGATTGACTTGAGACAGGGACATGTCGTCACGTGGGCATTAGGTTAATAGACTCGTTTACCGAAGACCAAACAGTTTCTGGCAACTTGAAGTCACCGAGAACCATCAAGTGATCTGTATCTGATATCGAGGAAGCGGTTAAAGCGGACAAGTGCTGCTCATAAATTGAGATATCTGAAGAAGGTGGAATATACGAGCAAGTAATGAATATAGCGAATGCGGAAAGAATCAGTTTTACACACAGGAATTCCAGTTCTTGTTGAACCTGGACTGTGAAGTGTTCCGACGTGAAGTTAGAGTCCACTGCAATCAGAACCCCTCCTTTCAAAAAGTTGTTTACTGACCTGCCAAAACCTCGGGACTAAGAATATCCGGCTTTAGTCAGGTTTCGGTAAGCACAATAACGTGGGAAGCAAATGCAACTTACTACGTAAGCCTCTAGCATTCTGATAGGTTACTAAAAGTGAAGTTAGCTTTTTGGAAGTGTGGAAGCAGGACATTCTAATTTATGGATTAATCCACCTGCCGTCTTGTAAGGCGAAAATAGTTGCGGGCCTGAATGGTACTCGTCAGAAGTCAATCTTCCAGAAATTCGATATAGGGTATTGCTTTCGTCTGAGCGTGTCGACATATCGCTTTCGTTTGAGCACATCAACTCATTTGGAGTCATGATGCGCATCTTTGGCTACGTTCAGAAGCTCTTAAGTAGGACGAAGTCGCCATATCTCTCGGAAAGGGAACTGCGTAGAGGCAGAATCATCTCGCTCTCGCGTTTCATAGATGACTTAGTTATTATTCGTGTTGGTGGCCGCCTGCGGCACTCAACTCTTGGCTTCGATGCACGCCATCCAATCATTTTGCCCTAGGATCATCCATTGACGTTCGCCATCATTTCGAACTTTCATCGGAATCATCACCATGCTGGTCCGCAGTCGCTACTTGGAGCAATTCGCTTACAGTTGGCCTTGGCCTATCAGCCAAGAAACGAGTTAGAGGAACTTCGGCGGCTATTTATGAGCGAGATGCATCGTGCTGAAGTTCATAATCATTGCATTAACAACGGCTTCGATTGGAGATTCATACTGTCTCACGTGCCGCATTCCGGCGGCTTTTGGAAGGCAGCAGTGAAGACGGCCAAAGAGATTTCTTTCGCGCCTTGGGATCGTCACTTTTTGGATTCGACGAGCTGCGGATAGTGGACTGCGAAATCCAGGCTGTAATGAATTCTCGTCCTCTTATCTCGATTTCAGAAAACCCTGAACATCATAGTGTGCTTACCCCAGGAAATTTTTTAATTGATCGCTGGCAGCGAGTTGATTGCGCTTTGAGAGTTGCCATCCTGCAGACCCCCTCTGGAACCACTCGTCGAGCCGTCAATAAGCTGTGCGTCCTTCCAGTTGACCATCCTGTTAGCGGGGGTGTATGTTCGGAGCAGCAGCCATTAATAGCTCTTAAGTTACATCAAGAACTTCTTTCTTAAGGTTTCTATTATAGCACTCATCCCATGTACGCTCGCATACAAGCACATACATTTGCAACGTTCTTTTTACTTATAGTCCACTGCTTCGACCCCTCCAGTCGGTCAGTCCTCTTCGTCAAAAGCACCTGTTTGTAGGGGAGTGGGCCACGGGAGCTGGGTGCAGCGAAGAGTGAGAAAAAAAATATAAAAAAACAAAAAATCTGTAGTTATTCAATTAGAGTATCTTATCCTGTATTTGAGTGTTCTATTGAGGATTGGTAAGCGCGAATAATTGCACGACGGCAGCTTGTAGCAGGGGTGGAATCGAAATTAAAGCTCTTTTTTTCGAACTACGAGACGGTGAGCGCCGTGTGGATCGTAAGAGCGCATCAGAGCTCTGTTAGCCGCATAACAGTGGACGGCCAACCCTGGTCTGAACCCTGGACATCTACCACACGGACCCTATCGTCGGCGTCGGGATACACGCACTGGACTCTCCCGAGCCGCCATTCATTGGAGGGCAGGTTGTCCTCTTCGACGACAACCATATTGCCAATCTGCTGGTTTGGCGTTTGCGTCTGCCACCTTCAAATTCAAGATAGAACTTGACCTTGGCACTTGGCTTCTCACTCAGGCAGTGATTTTCTTGGGAGAATTCCCTGCGCTGAGTCTTTAGGGATAAATCGTCACGAAACCCGGTGATGGCTATACGCATCAGTTACCGAGCGCTTAAATGCATCTAGGAAGTCACGGGAAAGCGCAGTTGCGGTACTAACGAAATGTTTGCCATTGTCGGAATGAATGCGCTGTGGACACCCTCGTCGAGTGACGAAACGAGCGAAGGCTGCAAGAAATTTCTGGGTGGTGAGATCAGCCGTGGGCTCCAAGTGGATCGCCTTCGTAGAAAAACACACGAATACACACATATACCACTTGGTTTTCGGGCACGCTCTCCCTGTGTAATTCCGTATTTTAAAGGGACCCACGAAGTCAATTCCGGTGTGCGTGAACGATCCGGAAAAGGAAGTTTGTTCCTTTGGAAGATTACCCATCATTTGGTCTTGCAACATCTCTTTGTGGATGATGCATACCTTGCAGGAGTTTAAGACCCCCTTCATAAGCTTCTGAGCCAGAGCTTGGATAGGATTAGGCGCACCAACAGTTGGTTCCCGCCATGAAGAGTTATCCTGTGCGTGAATTGTGCGAGAAGGCGTTCCAGCCGACAGCTGTACGGCAGAGCTGAGTCTTAAGGATAAGAGTGCGCTCAGCTTCGGTAATTTCTCCGCTTGCAAGGTGGTCCTCTTGTCCAGTGAACAGCTTCCGGCAGCGGGCTCGGGGCTTGGGAAATTCTGGTCACTAGGTTGGCCACGAAGATAGTCCAGTGGCAAGCAGGCTTTTTCAGCTAGGAAAGGATTATAGTGGAATCTGTCCAAAAGTAACAGGTTGTAGCTGCATTTGGCATATTTGGCAGGATAGCCGTCGCTATAGCTCTAATCGGGGGAGCGATACGGTGCGACTCGTGTTTTTGCAGTGAGCAATTGCACCTCGACCAGATGGTCTGTACCGACGCTTGCGTAGATCAACAGGCCTTTACAGATGGTTCGGAGCCAATCCACCTTGTATTGCGGATCTGGTCGAGATCGGAGTAGCTCTGCAGAAAACTCTGCCAGCGCTGACGTATTTCGGTCGGAAGATCTTCGTCCCATCCCACTTCTTGCAACAAGATCTCTTGCATGAAGATCTTTGATCGGACAATAAAGGGAACCAATCAGCCCGCATGGTCGAGCAACCTTGCTATCTGGGAAAGCACTGCTCGCTTAGGATGAAGCAGAGGCTAATTCTGGCGGAACGCAGAAGAACTCGTCTGTGGTCGCCTTTCAGCGAATTCCGAGGGTCATGGCTGTGCTCTCTGCCTCAATTTCAAGGAAGTCGGTGTAAAGGAAATGGTATGTCGGAATGTTAGTCAAGATATCCATGTAGTTGGACATCCATTTTCTTGGCGGAAACCCGGCAGAAATCAGGGCGGCTTGTAACTTGCGGATAGCTAGTTGAGCCTCAGTTGTAGAGTGTACTCGAGCTGGGACGTCGTCTAAATAATACAATACAATAATAATAAATAAATACAGGACCGAATGATGTGACTGGCTCTAAGGAATCGGGACTGGACCTCGTGTGAAAGCGGTTGCAACACCTGGATGGCGAGAAAGGGAGCACAATTGACTCCAAAGGTAACTGTTTGAAGCTCATAGTCGCGTATCTCGCCCTCCTTGTCAAGAACCAATATTCGTTGGAAGGGGGTGTGCTTCGGATCTACCCAAATCTGCCGATACATCTTGGTGATGTCAGCATTGAAGACGTACCAGTAGTAGGGTTACTTCAGGAACTGAAGGGTTAAGTCGGACTGGATACAGGGCCGGCGTGAAGAAGATCATTCAACGCAGACTTTCGTGGTGGTGCTATCAGGCTTGAGTACTGGAGTGGAGGCGTCATGCGTCGGAGGCACCTCTGTCATATGGTCGAGCTCTAAGTACTATCGGATAACGGAGTCGTATTGCTCGTGCAAAGTAGTGTCTCTTTCTCTAACTGCGTTAGGGCAATCGACCTTGAATACCCCAGATCGGATCCGAGACGATCTGGGTCACGAAACGGCAACGGTCTCACCCTCCCAAAACATGGTAAGAAGCTGTTCTAAGGGAGAATCTAGCTCGTTCGAAACTTGCGTAGATAAGGATGAAATACTGCTCTGTACAGTATTGGGCACTGGGCCGGTAATAACCCTCCCGAAAATGGTTTCCTGTCAGAGGAGAGAGCCACAGATGTTGGTCTGTGAGCCGCTTAACAGTATGGACGGAAGGATATCTGATCCAATGGACATATTTTTGTGAACTCTCGTAGAAGGTCGGATCCGCACATGCAAGGTTTGGCAGGTCTTGTAACGAATCTTGCTGGATCGGATAGAATGGCAGGTTACCCGCCAGATCCGGCAGAACGTAAGCTGTGGTGTTTAAGTGCAAGCCTAGCCTCGCCGCGGAACGGATGGCAAAATGACAGAGCTTCTTGGATAGAGCGGATACTGTGTGATTGAGGCCCGAGACCTTATCCTTGATTAATCGGAACGGAAACTTGATTATATTTAAGAGACGTTCCGTAATAAACGTTGCCTCGGATCCAGGGTCGATTAAAGCGCAGGCGCGGAAATTTTTCCCCAGGTGGCAAATGGTAATGATTGTGTAATGATCCGCTTCGGATTCTCTGTTGTTTCGAACGAGTGAACCCTCCTAAGAACAGGACTCCCTTAGGATCGGAACGGGTGGCCTCAGTGCCTTGGGTTAACGCACCCCTCTTTCGACGATATTGAAACAACTGGTAAAAACGGAGTAACCGTTTTATATACAATATTTATATATATATATATATATATATATATATATATATATGCATATATATATGCAAGAACATGTTACTTAAAAAAAATGTGTACGTGTAATTAAAGATGTACCGTACGTATGGAATCGTGTTAGTTTCAATATGTATGGTTTAATTTTGGAGAGAGAGCGGTAAGTACATACATGTATATATGCCGATGTGTATATATGTACACGAGGGCTGGCGTATAAGTCGGCGAAAAAATTGGGCTCGCTGCGGGTGAATTATTTTAATTTTACTGTGGCACAACTGGTTGCACAGACAACGGAACTATAAGCACTTTTATGTGGATGTGAGTATTTAGGAGCACCCGAAGAAGAGAAGAACGCCTGGAATTGCCGATAATATCACTCCGTCGATAGAACTGTAAAAGGAAAGAAGCGGCACTTATATATGTATATGTATGTCCAGCCGACTGGGGAGGAGCCACTGGAGATGGGCAGATGGAGAATCCGTAGTTATCTTGGAAATTAGGAATTATCCGCCGATGCTTGCTGGGGTGGACTTCTCCTTTTGTTCAGGCGAAGATCCGGCTCGAAGGACCAATGTTTAAGGCGGCGGATAACGGGAGCTGTGTCCAGCGCTGAGGGCGAAAATATCCAAATGAAAACGACGGTAGTTGTATTTGCTCCACGCAATGTACAAATGCTTCAATATATTTTCCGTTGTTGTTTGTATAATTATATGCGAATAAATGCGCTACGTGGCAGCTTGTAGTGGGGGTAGAATCGTAGTTGACCTCTTGCTCACGAGCTACGGGACGGTGAGCGCCATGTGGAACGTAAGAGCACCTCAGAGCTCTGTTAGCCGCATAACAGTGGAGGGCCAGCACTAGTGTGAACACATACTATGGACGATTTAGAAGATACTAAAGAGCCTATTAGCAGCAAACGCAATATACACAAATCACTTCTAACTATATAAAAACATAAAACCATAAACTTTAACAATATATTACTAGGGCTACGAAACGAAAAAGGTTATTCTGGCCTGTCAGCTGCATCTGGATTACCTGCTGCAAATTCAACCTCGGAGGTATTCCTTAATAGGGAACTTCACAATTTCACACGCAATGTCCGCACTCAACACATTGTGTGCTTAAATCTCTAAAATTCGCACGAATTTCTTGCATACCATGTATTACCGTGGATTACCTCACCCGCCTTTGTCAATTGCAGGACACGTTTAGTAAGTTTCTTCACATCTTCTGCCATACCAAAAATTTTATTGGTCCTAGATGCGAACTTTTCCTCTTTGGCTTACAATACACCCTCAGACTTTAGAGTATTTGCCGCAATTAATTCAGCCTGCTTAGAAAAAATACTGTCCAGGGCTTTCTGTATATTATATGGTATATCTTCAGAACCCTTCGAAACTTTAAGATCAGTTCCAGATTTTTCTCTCAGAAGTTTTGATGGTGCCATGTTACTGGTTTACTGAGAGTGGGCTCAGAACCACACCACCAATAAATAACTAATATTTTTCCACTGTATTTTAGTAAAATTGGCATTGTAGTGTTAACTTCGATGTTTTCCACCGTCAAAGCTTTGGAGAAATATTTGTTTGAAAACTTTGCGCTTCCTCGATTGTATCTGCTCCTGTTATTAAATCCACTATGTAAAAAATTGATGATATTTTGCAATTTGGAGTTCGGGGTGTAATTACCTATTTTCATTAATGTACGAACAGATAAAAACGGTGCCGACGATTTTCCATTTTCCGAGACTGTTTGTAACTCATATTCCTCTATGGGCTTCATTGGATCATCCCTCCAGAGTATGCGGGCGGTATTCTTCGGAAATAATTATCTGCCCGTACTTGTTGGAGTTGTTATATCTCTCCATACATTTTTCCATATCTGCTGTATTAGCGTCTTGGTCTTCGGCTTTTGCAGCTGCGGGTTTGACTATGCGTGAGAGAGCGTAACAGTTAGGTTTTGGAGCATGAGCCATAACAGCGGGAAAACACAATGATGAGCAAATGAATAGGGGACGACTTAGTGTGACCCTGACTTTGAACCTGATTTTGAGATTTCTGCCAGTTCGTTGGTTATCTATATTTCGAGGACGAGGGGTCTATGTCCATAGGTTCTGGGGCTTTTTCGCCACCGGCCTGAGCTTTATAGGCGTTATGGTAGCCGCTTTGTTTCTTGTAATGGGGATTCTTTCCCTCGTGGTGGGAGCTTGCGTCATACCTTTGGAAAATTTTGTATGCGGCGTGGGATGCCTGCCTCCATGCTACGTATGTTTTTTGAGTTCCATGGAACTCAGGGACGCACTTCACTGCTTCAAGAGGATCATCACAAAGGACCCCGTCGGTTATTTCTACATCCTTATAGACTTTCACCGCCGGTACCGCAAGCGGTGTTTTGTATTTTAGAATTTAGTAATGCTATTTGTTGCTGAAACCTCTGTTTGAGGGCGTCCTCCCTTCTAGTGTTCTAACGTGCCTGCTCTGTGAGTGCGCTTTGCACGGCCGTGTCAATTATAGTTCTGAGATGTTCAGCGTCCATGTCTATTTTTTGGCTTGGCTGCACGTAGCGGGTTGGTTAACTTGGTCAGGTACTCGTAGGTCAATGAACCCCTCTAGCAAACTTGCTAACATTCTGGCACCAAGTTCGTGTCGTTTCTGTTTTTTGTTTAGTTTATTTCTGTCCATTCGTTTTTCAGCAGATTTATTGTAGGACTAAGACATGAATGGTCACCGAAATGAAAACTCCCTAACTTACTCACTTTAGTTTTATTTTTACTTTATTTAAAATTGATATATTCTCAATATTATCGAAACTCTCAGTTTTCAACTCACTTACATGCTTTGGATATGCCTAGCGCAGTGGTCGTGTTAATTTATGAGCGTTTAATTATCCCTCGCCGCAATCTTTGTTTTTAAAGATGAAATTGCCTTTTGCCGCAGTCTCTGTTTTTAAAGATGCAGGATTCTCTTTCTCTCTTTTTCCTTTATTTATTCTGTTCTTTGTTGTTTTCACACTTTTTGTTTAAGTTTTCACAACATAAATTTGTACACTTTTGTTTGGGTTCTTTTTATGTTGGGCGCCACGTCAGCACACGTCCAGTGTCGGTTGGTAACTTACACTTGTATGTACATAAGTTATTTTATAATTAAATTAGAAAATGTATAGGTATTGTCCATGAGAGTATTCACGGGGCGACACGCATCTACATTTTTGCTTTGCACATTCCCGCCTGAAAGCGCGAATTACCAGTCTGGTGATCTGGTTCTTCCAGATGATCCTGGGTGTTCTTGTATGGTACAACCCCATTTTATTTGATTTATTTAATTAATTAACAATTATCTTCTAAAAATGGTACTAATTACAAAAGGAGGAAAGAAAATAAGTCAAAAGTTAGTTAAATTTAGGTGATTATAAATATTGCATGCTATTAGTTCAAGGGATAGTTCAGGAGATAAGGTATGACAGAGGGAGTTATAGTTATAGCACATAACCCTAAAAGGTTAATGTTCGGCATAATTAGAGCTACATATGGGTGAGCGGATTGGCCTAAATGAGAGTTTGGGAGTCAACAATCCCGAGAAGGAGCTTGTGCACGAACATTATCCCATTACATATTCTGCGATGGTGCAACGACGGCAGGTCAATTAGATTTAGCCTAGACCGGTAGTGTGGCAAGATTCTACCCGAGTCCCAGTTAAAGTTACGAAGGGCAAAAATTAAAAATTGCTTTTTGACGGTTTCAACAACAACCTGCTGTTATTTATACTGCGGTCTCCACACACAGGAACAATACTCCAATATCGGACGCCGGTCGTCACGTACGGGTCGTCAAACTCCTTGAACCTACGCTTGATAAATGCTAAAACACCCTTAGCTTTATTTACTGTTGCAGCTATATTGCTGTTAAAACACTTCTTATGAACAAAAAGGAACAAATTAAGCTGCAACAAAGATGTTGCAGTTGCCGGGTGACCAGGAACTCAAGAAGCTTCGGGATGGCGGAAAGCTTTGAGATACCACGATAGTTTTCAATGTTTGATCTTGAACCTTTTTTGTGGAGCGGAATGATGTAGGACTCATTCCAAATTACTGAGAGACAAGACTGTTCCAAGGAGAGGTTGAAAAGAAAGGTCAAGACGAGTACGATGTTTGGGAAAAGGTAGCGAATAAATTTGCAATACCAACAGCAGAAGCTTCTGTTTTGTTCTGGTAATGAAGGGACGGAGGAAAAGCGTTTGACTTACGCTTAGAGTTAACGAACGAAAAAAAATTTTTTTATTTTTCAAGACGCACTATTTGTATGAATTTGACGCAATTGCCCAACAAACTGAGAACGTTCTGATAGTGAATAGAAAAATGGTACATCAGTTTTTTGGAGCAGCAGGTTCGGTTATTCTGGGACTCGGGCTCGAATCTTTATGAAGGAACTCATGCATAATTGTATGCTCAGGCCATATTGACGGTTCTAGAGAACTGGATAGTAAAGAATCAGGGAGAAGAATTTTAAAGGATGATATGTTGCGCTTATGTTTAAATGTAAATTTAGTCACAACTATATCATCAGGCGAAGCGTTAAGTTTAGAGGAAAGATGTTGTTTAACTTCCTCCGTTGTAGCCTCAGGAATAAGACGGTAAACAAATATTGCTTTCCGAGGGACCACTGCTCTAAGCTGAAGTCCCGAGCGAGCAATGGCTGGCAGCAATGGCTGGAGCAGGAATTGGCAAGACATCACCTGCACTAGGAGCACTCACCACGTCGGTCGTGATGGCAGCAGAAACTGCCTCGAAGGAAGCACATTTCTCGGTTTAAAAAACACCGCAGCCGCCGTTGATGGATTTACAGATAACAGCGAGGCATGACCACACGGAGTAAAAAATGCTTCCGATGGATGAAGGTGGAAGGCAGGCGTCTAGGCGATTCGCTCAAGAGTTTGAGCCCAAGAAACTGTGATTCAAGGGCAAGAAATTTCTCGTTGAGAGCCACAAATTTTTGTCGGACATTCAGAAACCCAGTTCGAGTCTGTCTCATAAATGTGCGCATTTCGGCCTCAATCTCCCGACAAGCCGGACATGACCAAGACAGGCCCATGCCTTTCGAGGTCAGATCATTCAGCCGGCCAAAATTTCCACCACCAGCACATTTTATGTGGGCAAAATTGTCGCACATCCAGCAGCTAAGAAATGAATCACCAATGATTACACCACCGAATTCACATTTCTTTGCACTACAAACGATTGCCATTATTGACAGCAGTAGAATCACTGTGCGCGAATAATAAAAGAACGGAGTGAGAGCGCAGGTAAAATGGGAGAGCAGACAGCAGAGCGTACCAGACAATCAGCTGCAGCGGCAATAATTCAAAGCAGATGATCCAACGAAGTGCAGAAAACGAGAAGTAAACTCACCAAAGCAGGGACACAAAAGAAAAGTCCACAGAGAGGGAGAGTATAGGCAATCCAGAGAAAGTGAAAGCAAAAATGCGAGCGGCAGGGCCCGCTTATGCTCACGTAAGAGTGTGTGCGATGCAAACGTTGATACGCGAGAACAGTGCACACCGAAGAAGCGATAACGAAAAGCAGACTGGGTAAAAAACAATAACAAATTGCCTGCACGAGTCCGTTGCGTTACGTTGCGATATTGTATTTATATTAAACACTTGTTTACAAGCGAAACACTTGTGATTAACACAAAGTATAATCAAACTAAAGAGATTCGATGATATACAAAAACAATATGACAACAATGTTGTATGATATTTAAGCAAGGGGCGGAGAATGCAGGAGCAAGAAAAAATACGACCGGCTTAAGCTAAAGCTAGAAGCGATTGTGATTGTGCCAGTGATTTCTGTTTGTATCTCAATAAAAGTCTGACTGCTCAGTTTAAAGTTCCAAATCAAAGTTTTGTGGGATTGTTCCGATATATTCCTAAGAAGCCTTGCTTGATTAGCATACTTTGTGAGGAACCACGGTTCCCACAGGCCGAGTGCGACCAAAAGCACAGCCAGATAAAGGCGGTGGGACGGTCGGATAAAGGCTGATGGCTGGCCGGATAAGGCGAAGGTCAGTCCAGATACCCACGGTTATCCGGATGCGGCGAAGAGGCCAAGGGCCCCGAGAGGAGAAGTGCCCTGCTCTCGGAGAGAGAGAAACGCGAGAGGTAAAGGAGACGGCGGGATCGGGCCGGCAGGGATCTGACGCATGACCAAATAAGGGCATGGGATCACGCCACCGGCCAGGCCCCGTTACGAAGGCCGTGGAAACCAGGAGACGGCGATGGAAAACTACCGACGCCGAGCCGGGGCCTGGCAAGGGGCTATAAAAGGAGGCTGCGGCGTCGAAGCGGGTCTCTTTCCCGTGGATAAGTGATAAGAAGTGCAGTGAAGTGTAGCAACAGGCAGACAGGCCCCGCCTGCCCCCAGAGTAAGTCTAAATTAAGAGGAGATCCCCGTTCGCCAGCGGAAGCTAAGAGGGGAGTGCGAGACGTGGAGTGCGGATTTGAGTGGCGGGCCAAAGCAATAGCGGAGGTCAAATTGCCCCAATCAGTAGCCTCAACGCTGCCACACCCGACGAGAGCCCACGTGTGGTGAAGATCCGTAGATAAGTGAAATTGTAACACCTAGCCCTAAGTCCTAATAGAATTGCGAATAAAGCGAAATTCAAGTAAAGAAAAGGAAGGTCTTATCATTTGTCGTTGGGGGCAACAATAAAAATACGTTGCGGCGAATCTGCCGACCGCTGAGCGAGCCCAGCAAACTCAAGCGAGCCCAAAAAGCAGGTTCGTTACAACCGGCGCCCAACGTGGGGCCTACAACGACAAATAGTAGGACAAAGGGAGGGAAAATATAGACGAGAGAATGGGGAAGGGACAATTGATCCACCGGTTGAGAAAGGAGGAGCTTGTCCAATGCGGCCACGCCTTCGGCGTGCGGCTGGAGGGCACCGTGGACGAAATGAGAAGAACATTTAAGGAATGGATGAGGGAACACGAGGATGAGGCAGAGTGGGCCGATCTGATTGAGGTATGGGAGTGTCGGGCGGACAGGTCCTCGCCGACACCCCGGGCGGACGACAAACAAGCCGCGTACGAGCACCTGGCACCCCCACCCGGCGCAGCCGCGGCGGCGCTGTGGAGGTCCCCAGTCGACATACAAAGAGAATTGATCGCGAGTCTCTCAGTGACATTACCGGAACGCTCACACACAGGGACGCCTAGCAGGTCCCGCCACCCAGGAAGGGATCGAAGCCGAGAAAGCGAAAGGGGGAGAACCGAACCAGCCACCACACGGCCAGCACACCTGGACTACGCTAGAGTGGCGAAACAGGTGAGAGAGTGGTCGTTCCGGTTCGACGGTACGACGAAGCCTCTCGAGTTCTTGGAGCAGGTCAAGTGGTCCGCCGAGACGTACGGTCTGGATCCGGATCTGATCCCAAGGGCGCTGCCGGAGCTGCTAAAAGGGCGGGCGCTGATGTGGTTCGTGGCGAACAATCGGCAGTGGAGAACGTGGAAAGAGTTCTCTTCCAGCTTCCAGGCTTACTTTCTGCCTCGGGGATATTTTGAGAAGTTGCTGCAGGAAGTGAGGATGCGGAAACAGAAGTGGGGCGAGCCATTCAAAGAGTACATGGTAGAGATGCAGACACTTATGCGACCCCTGAAATGTCCCCAAGTGCTGCAGGAAGACGGGAAACGCCCCGCGACCCACGCCGCGGAGGGCCGTGCCAGGGTCGCAAGAAACGGTCCCTCAAGCCTAGTCGGCAGGCTGATCAGCGAGGAGGAGCAGTTATCCGCAGTAGTGGAGGTCGCGGGCATGGAGCTGCAAGCCACGGTGGATACAGGAGCCACCAGCAGTTTCGTGAGCCGCGAGCTGGCGGACCGACTGAAGGGTGAGGGCCGGGAGGCGGCGGCAAGGAAAAGGGTGAGGTTGGCGGATGGCCATAGCCAGGAGGTCACGTGCCAGATTGAAACGAAGGTAGGCTTTGGGAACAAGGAGATCCCAATGGTGCTACTCGTATTGCCGGGTGTGATTGATGAGTTAGTGTTGGGATGGGATTTCCTCCGCGCGGTCGGGGCAGTGGTGACCTGTGCAGGACACAGGGTGGTGATCCCTGCCCAAGATTGGGAACGAGGAGGCCAGGAGGAAAGACTGTCCGTGGCGAAGGCCGAAGCTAGAGACACAGTTCCGGAGTACGACAACAAAACGGACACGACCCTAAGAATGGCCGCCAGAGAGGTGTCAGAGAGGAGGCGGAAGGACTTCTTGGCCCAAGAGTTGGAGGCATTTTCCAAGATCGAGGGGGTGTCTAATGTGGCGGTGCACACAATCACCATGAGTGATCCGCAACCGATTAAGCAAAGATATTACCCAAAGAACCCCAAAATGCAGGCCGAGATTAACCAGAAAGTGGACGAACTATTAGAAATGGGATGCATAGAGCCGTCAAAGAGCCCCTACAGTTCGCCTATAGTGATGGTGAAGAAGAAAAATGGCAAGTGGAGATTGTGCGTGGACTTTCGTCAAGTAAACGCGAGATCAGTAAAGGACGCATACCCAATGCCCAGGATCGATTACATACTCGATCAACTGCGGGAAGCGAAATTCATAAGTAGCCTGGATCTGAAGGATGGATATTGGCAGATCCCCCTGGCCGAGAGCAGCCGGCCGATCACGGCGTTCACGGTGCCCGGAAAGGGGCTATACCAATGGAAGGTGATGCCGTTTGGGTTACACTCCGCGTCGGCCACCTTTCAACGGGCATTAGACCAAGTGATAGGGCCAGAGATGATGCCGCACGCATTCGCGTACCAGGATGACATAGTGGTCATCGGGCGAACAGAGGAAGAACACCGAAGAAACCTGAAAGAGGTGTTTCGACGGCTGCGCTTGGCCAACTTGCGGCTGAATGCAGACAAGTGCGAGTTCTTTAGGAAAGAGCTGCGGTATCTGGGCCACAAGGTGACCGGCGAGGGGATATGTACAGACCCCGAGAAAGTCGCAGCCATCGCCGAACTGAAACCGCCGACAAATGTCAAGGAGCTAAGACAGTACTTGGGAGTGGCCTCATGGTACCGGAGGTTCGTGCCCGACTTCGCCACCCTCGTGCAGCCACTCACCGGGCTCCTCAAGAAGAAGACGGAATGGGTCTGGACCCGGGAACGGCAGGAAGCGTTTCGAGGAGGTGCAGAGACGACTAGTGGCGGACCCCGTGCTGGCGTGCCCCGACTTCTCGAAGAAATTCATCCTGCAGACAGACGCCAGTGATTACGGGCTAGGCGCGATTCTCACGCAGGAGACGGAAAGGGGAGAGCGGGTAATATCATATGCTAGCAGGACGCTAAACGGACCCGAAAGGAACTATTCGGCGACGGAGAAAGAATGAAAGAATGTCTGGCCATTGTATGGGCCATCCGCCGGTTGAGGCCATACTTGGAAGGTTATCGCTTCAAGGTGGTCACGGACCACATGGTTTTGAAATGGTTAAATAGCATAGAAAGTCCGTCGGGAAGAGTGGCGAGATGGGCATTAGAGTTACAGCAGTACGACTTTGAAGTCGCGTACAGGAAAGGAGAGCTCAACGTGGTAGCCGACGCACTCTCCCGACAACCGGTGGAGCGAGGCCGTCGGATAAGAAATGAGGAGGGAACACAGCCAGTAGGCGAGCCGCCCTGCAAGTGGTTAGAGGGCATGGCCGAAAAGATCAGAAAAGAATCCCCAAAGTACCCCGACTATGTGGAGAAGGGGGGGAACTTGTACCGGCACATTCCTCACCGGGCCGGGAGCGAAGAAGTCGCCTCGTGGAAGTTTTGTGCGGACTTTGTGCGTCCTCTGCCGAGGTCGAAGCATGGGAACTCGATGCTGTTGGTGCTAGTGGATCGATTCTCAAAGTGGACCGAGTTGGTGCCGCTAAGGAAGGCCACAGCCGAGGCACTAATAAAGGCCTGTCGAGAGCGCATAATAGCCCGTTTTGGGGCGCCCAAAATCTTCATTACGGACAATGGGGAGCAGTTTGCAGGCAGGGCATTTAAAAGATTTCTGGAGCAGCTAGGAGTCCGCCACCAGTTTACGGCGCCATACACGCCGCAAGAGAATCCGACAGAGCGAACGAACAGAACGATAGAGACCATGATCGCTCAGTTCACCGAGGGTGATCAAAGGTGTTGGAACGAAAAATGGCCGGAGCTAATGCTGGCCATGAATTCGGGAGTGTCGGATACAACTGGATATTCACCGGCGTTCGTGGTGCAAGGAAGGGAACCCCGGCTGCCAAAGGCCCTATATGACGAGGAGACGGTAGGCACGGGACAAGGCACAGAGACGCCGGATGAAAATGCGAAGAAGTTAACAGCGCTGTTTCAGTTGGTTCGACGAAACCTGGAAAGGGCAGCCCAGGATCAGGCCAGGCACGACAACCTGAGAAGAAGACCGTGGAGACCCAAAGTGGGAGAGGGAGAGAGAAAAATAAAACGATAAGAGGAAAAGCTCAGCAAACCTGAACAGGAAACGCGTCCCCAAAGCTGGGAGGCGAATCCGGGGTCGGGGAGGGTAATCTCAGGCAGCGGATGACCAGAGAAAACCCAGGGGCCAGGCTCACGCCTCAACGCGGTCTCGCAGGGCAACTACGAGCGTCGGGCCGGAACGACGGGTGCCGCTCATGCGTGGTCTACCGGGCGAGGAGTCGGATGATCCTCGGGTCCGAGCCACTGTGTGAGGGAGACGCCTGTCAAAAGAGTCCGGCCGGTGGCGCGTAGGAGTTGCCCTGGGATGTGAGCCAAAGATTCCAGCCCGGGCGAAGGTTCGGAGGACCCATTGTTCACGAGCGGAATCGCGGCAAGCGGCCCGCATTGAGGGCAGAGGGCGAGCTGGAAAGGGAGAAAGGGTTGAGTAAAAGTCATCCGGGTCGGTAGAACTCACCCAGGCCAAGGAGGGTCCAATCAGCACGGGATGAAGAAGACAGGTCGACGGTAGCATGGAATTAAATAGCAATTAAAATAAAAAGAAATAAAGGGCTGAATAAAAAAAAAAAAAAAAGGAAATATATATAAGCACAAACGGGAAGGGGGTGGGTCCATCAAAGGTGGAAAAATGTTATCCATCAGCCAACAAAGAAACGCGGCGAGAACACAACAGTATCCAAAAAAAAAAAAGAGGGACAAGGCGAAATCGGATAGAGAGCGGAGAGCGCGTCGGTACTCACCCAACCAGGGGAAAGATGCCGTTAGAGAGCGCGGCCTGTAGAGAGACGAGGCTGAGGGCCATGAGTACATATGTAACAACCGTTAGAACCAGGCAAGAGAGACCGAAACCCGGAGCACCGGCACCGTTAGAGGGAACGATTGGTAATGCAACGCGTGTATATAGGCGGGTGGAAAACGGAACAACGGACACTTGAAGGTAAATATCACCAAAGAGAACGCAGGAAAAATCGAAGCAAAAAAAAAAAAAAAAAGATGGAGACAAAACGGCTCACCCACGAGGATAGCAAGAAGAAGATGGAGGACTTGAGGGCCTTCCTGGAGTAGCAGCAGGCGATAGTAGGAGAAGGGGGCTATCGCGCCGATGCTTCTCGTCAGCGACGGGCGTCCTTGCTCTCGCGTGGCGACGAGGAGGATTGGTGCGATGGCTCCCAGTTCCTCCAGCTGCTGGCCTCGCCGTTGGTGTCGCCGGCGCCGTCGGGACACGACTCCGTGTCGCCGACGGTGTCATCGGATGAGGGCGCCGGGGAGAGCGGGGACGAGGTCATATGCACCGACGGCCCGCGCGACCCAACCGCTCAAGAGAAGGCCAGATTGAGGATCGACAGGATCGAAGCGGTGAAACGGAGGTTCCAGGAGGCGACGCCGGAGGAGAAGCGCCGGATCCACCGGGTGCTGGAGGCGGCGCGAACGATCAGGCGGCGGAGGGACGAGCGGCTGGAGGTGCGGCGGCGACAGGCGGGAAGAGCCGCCAGTAAGGAGGAGCCTGGCCAAGAGAGCGACGAAGCGCCGCCACCCACGCAATTCCGAGTGGTGCTGCCGCCGATGCAGTCCCGGACCGACGAGGCGGAGACCGAGGGGGCGCAGTCCCAGGCTATGGGCGAGCGGGCCACGAACCCCGAGGCCGAATGGCAGCGGCGGCTGCAGCAGGCCGAGGAGGAGGAAGGCGAGTTGTGGCAGCCTACGCCACCAGCCGAGGACGACGAGGGCCCCGAGAGGCGGCAACCGCAGGCCGAGGAGGAGCAGCAGCAGCAGCACCAGCAGCACCCGCAGCCGCAGCCGCGGCACCAGCACCAGCACCAGCAGCACCAGCAGCAGCAGCAGCACCAGCACCAGCGGCACCAGCACCAGCAGCACCAGCACCAGCAGCACCAGCAGCAGCAGCAGCACCAGCAGCAGCAGCACCAGCAGCAGGGGCAGGGGCAGTGGCAGCAGCAGCCACAATGGAGGGGACCGGAGGCGGCTGTAATGGGACCATATGTGCCGCAGGAGGTGCGGACCGCCGTGCGCCAGGGAATGGTTTGGCACCACCAGACCCTGCACATCACGTGGGCCTCGGGGCCCGCCCCGTGCGAGACCCAGCCAGAGACCGGCGCCCGGGTGTGGGAAGAAAGTCCACTCGGCAGTAATGACAGGGACCCGCGGAGGAGAAACCCCAGACCTGCCCCCACGACCTCAGCGGCAGGAATGGCGACGACGGCGGCAGCGACGGCGGCCCAGGCGGCGAAGGCCGAGGCAGCGGCGGACGAGGCGGCGGCAGACACGGCGAAGGCCGAGGCAGTGGCTGACCCGGCAACGGACGAGGCAGCGGCTGACCCGGCAACGGACGAGGCAGCGGCAGGCCCGGCAACGGACGAGGCAGCGGCAGACCCGGCGACGGACGAAGCAGCGGCAGACCCGGCGACGGACGAGGCAGCGATGGAACACGCGGAGGTCGAGGCGTGGGAGCGCGGGCCGTGGGTGTGGCCCGCGCCGGAGAGGTCGACGGCGGTCGAGCGCCCAGCTCTGAAGAGGCAGGCCTCCTGCCCGGAGCCCCATGCAGGACCGAAGCGGCCGGCCCTGCAACGGCAGAGCTCGGCACCGGCAGCCACGGTCCACTGGACGGCGATCCCGCGGGAGGAGTGGCCGGCGGCGGTGATCCGCGCGCAGACCCAGATTCGCCTCGTGGGTAGGCGGGTGAAGAAACTGGTGAGCGAGCGGGGTACGCGGTACCGCATCGCAATGTCGGGCACGCGCACGGAGGTGTTCCGGGAGCAAAAATAAAGGAAAAATGAAAAGAAGAGAAGAAAAAGGGGGGCACAGGAAAAAAAAAAGGGGAGAAAAGGCAAAACACGCGGGAAGAACATGAATAAAGAGAAGACGGAAAAGAAAGAAACGGAATACTGACTGGGAGGAAATATCGAGTGGATCGCAGAAGCGCCCCTACATCTTATCGATAGGCGGAAATCGGCGCCAGCCAGAAAATTGCAAGGGCTGGCAGCGCCGCCCGAGCAAAGGCGCCAGAGGGCGCCAGAACGCCTGTGATCCCAGGTGCAACAAAGGGCGCGTGTAAAATCGGGCCGTTTGAATGAGGAAAGCACACCCCGTCGCGAGATCGCGGAAAACGGAAGTATTCCGCTGCGGGAAGAAAGAGGGGGGTGTGAGGAACCACGGTTCCCACAGGCCGAGTGCGACCAAAAGCACAGCCGGATAAAGGCGGTGGGACGGTCGGATAAAGGCTGATGGCTGGCCGGATAAGGCGAAGGTCAGTCCAGATACCCACGGTTATCCGGATGCGGCGAAGAGGCCAAGGGCCCCGAGAGGAGAAGTGCCCTGCTCTCGGAGAGAGAGACACGCGAGAGGTAAAGGAGACGGCGGGATCGGGCCGGCAGTGATCTGACGCATGACCAAATAAGGGCATGGGATCACGCCACCGGCCAGGCCCCGTTACGAAGGCCGTGGAAACCAGGAGACGGCGATGGAAAACTACCGACGCCGAGCCGGGGCCTGGCAAGGGGCTATAAAAGGAGGCTGCGGCGTCGAAGCGGGTCTCTTTCCCGTGGATAAGTGATTGCGCGCGCACGTTGAAACCCGGTCGGAACGTAAGAGTGATACCCGGTACGGTTCAAAGAAGTGCAGTGAAGTGTAGCAACAGGCAGACAGGCCCCGCCTGCCCCCAGAGTAAGTCTAAATTAAGAGGAGATCCCCGTTCGCCAGCGGAAGCTAAGAGGGGAGTGCGAGACGTGGAGTGCGGATTTGAGTGGCGGGCAAAAGCAATAGCGGAGGTCAAATTGCCCCGATCAGTAGCCTCAACGCTGCCACACCCGACGAGAGCCCACGCGTGGTGGAGATCCGTAGATAAGTGAAATTGTAACACCTAGCCCTAAGTCCTAATAGAATTTCGAATAAAGCGAAATTCAAGTAAAGAAAAGGAAGGTCTTATCATTTGTCGTTGGGGGCAACAATAAAAATACGTTGCGGCGAATCTGCCGACCGCTGAGCGAGCCCAGCAAACTCAAGCGAGCCCAAAAAGCTGGTTCGTTACAACTTAAAGGTAAGGGCAAGTAATTCACAATCTCGAATTTTTTGACAAATTTCATTTTTAAATTGAGGAATATGGATTTCCCGCTTCGTCGATTCCCCTGTGATTGTTGTTTGTGTGGTAAGCTTTAATAAAATCTTTAGCTTCTGTTCAAACATGAACATTTTATCGTCGAAACCATGCCACTTTCGGCCCCTTGCAGAATGTTCAAACAAAAACATATTATTGTACACATTCACTCATGTATCGAAAAAATGGATCTCTAAAGAAATCACATAAAGTAGATATGTAATGATAGTTCGGGTGTAAACAAAGATCTGTAGCCCATCAAAAGATGCTACAACAAAACACAAGTGGGGAAAACACTTAACCAATGCATTCTTAAAATAACACTAATGTAAGCATGCACTCAAATAGACACCCGCAGTAAAATGTATCCTTTGCGTAGGTCTAACGATAATTATAGAATACAAAATTATACCTCCTACCTCATTGTAAAATCACATATAAGGCTCTGATTTTAAGAATAAAATTTAGTCTGAATTTACAACTCAACTCGCAAAATTTTAGACTTTTCTTTTAAGGTCTTATCATTTTGGTTCTTCGTGACCCTCCGTTGTTTCCCCCCTGGGGAGACTGAACAAGTGTCTAGTTCACTGACAGCTAAAGGTAGCAAAATAAAAAATTCTGATTTCCCTCCTATAGGAAGAAACAGAGTTTAAAATAAATTAATGAAACGTAAGTTTTAATTCATAATTTGGAAAAATACGAGCTAAACAGGCTGTATTTTTAATAGATAACTAGGTAAATCTATTGTGATCGGAGAAAAAAAAAAATTAATGAAACGGAAGTTTCAATTAATACTTTGGAAAAATACGAGCTGGACAGGCTGTATTTTAATAGATAACGAAAGATGTATATCTATTGTAATTGAAAAATAAATAATTTTCGCGACGGTGGCGTTATCGAGGCCGGAACATCGAAAGAAAAAAATAATGATCCGAAATATCGAAAGTTCTTAATGGCAGCAATTGAAAAAAGAAGGTGCAAATAACTTTGACAGTGAAAAAATAAATAAGTAAATTGGTTTGTGAGTGACCAGCGACAATAACTGCAGCGACAGAAGGACCAGCATCAGCGACATCAGCGACAGCGTCATCAGCAGCACTGACAATAGCTGCAGCGACAATAGCTGCAGCGACAATAGCTGTAGCGACATAAGCAAAGGCAACACCAGCAGCAGCGACAACGGTATCAGCAGCAGCGACTTCAGCAGCAGTAACAACAACAGCAGAAGCAGAATTCATCAGCTAAGTCAGATATTTAAAATTTTTTGTTAAATCTAATTAGGTCAAAAATTTAAGTAAGATGTCATCGGAATAAATAATTAAGCTATTAGAGGCTCAAACCGCGATAGCAAAGGAAATTAAGAAGATTGAAGCTGGTCATCTGACCAGCGATGTAATCCAAAGGTTAGGAGACCTTAGGAACAAATTTACAGGCAATAATTCTGCACTGTTAGCATATGGAGTAGTCGATCATGACTACTAAAAGAGTCAGCAGTACGAAAAAATGATTAAAAATTAAGAGGACATACATAAAAAGTATGTAGAGTCAAAAAATAATGAAACCCTAACGAAAGGGAAGGTAGAAATAACAAAGTTACAATCAGTGGAGACTGGAACCTTGAAGGAAGATATGAGCCCAAAATTGACAATAGCATAGAAAAAGTATCTGAGGGATTCGACAGAATAGTGGAAAATCTGAAGACGTATTTAGAGCAAACCATGCAGAGGTTTGATCAGGCTAAACTGGGAGAGTGTAGAATCAGAAAGGGAAAAATTGAGTTCCTCAGTAAAAAACTGAGCTCAAAAATGGAGGAGTTTTATCATAGCTATAACAGCTTCAACGAGCAGATCGGCGAGTTGGACTTTGATATTCAAAGCATGTTAAGCAACCTACAAGTTAGGATGCAAACCGTAGCTGAGGGAAACAGCATGGATACTAAAGGGGCAACGATAAAAAAAGAAGATATTGATTTGCCTGATCTTCCGAAAGTGGAAGTAACCACATTCTCGGGCGAAGAAAAAGAGTGGGACGGCTTTCACGATTCAGCGAAACATATTAAATGATTTTCTGATTCTATTAATGAGTCAATACATTTTATCAAATTAAAGTCACAATTAACAGAAGAAGTTGCCCATAGTGTTGAAAAAGTTCAACAAAGATACTGTTTGAGATGCCAAGCTTTTTTGGCACCTATGTGTTTCAAAAATGAAAAGAGATTTTGGGTTAAACTTTATAATTCGTATTTAATCTTGGTGGCTTAGCGGAAGCCGATTGCTTGCTATTGCCAGATAAAATTTATGCGAGATCGATATGCAACCAATGCGCAGAGGGGTTAGCATAGAACTAAACTATGGACGACGGCGTTAGATCAAAGTGACTGCCGAAGTGGCGGCAGCAGATCAAAGTAATTGCCGAAGTGGCGGCGGCAGAGAGCCCCTTTAGCGGGAAAGCGCAGCAGCTCTGCAGAAAGTCAACGTTTTACAACATAGGCGGCTCTCTCTGCTCATACAATAATAATGTTAAAGTTACGGTTATTATTCAGCGGCTGGCCCGAACATACTTCCCCCCTTTGGGAGCTAGTCTCTTAACAGATTCCTTAAGGGGCAGCAAACATAGCCGAGTGACGGCCCTCCTGATGTTTCCTCGACCACTCTAGCCAGTGGCCAACGCATTGGAGGAAGATTTTCGTCCTTCACCAGAACGAGGTCGTTCTTGCAGATGTTTTGCGCGGGGGTACGCCACTTCGCGCGCTCTTGCAAAAGAGTGAGATACTCTTCGCGCCAACGGATCCAAAATATTTGTTGTAGTTGGGTGACCCGCTGCCAGCTATCCAGATGATTGTAGTTCAGCTTCGTTAGGTCAGGCTCGAGGATTTGCTCATGGGGGCCGCCTAAAAGCAGATGAGCAGGAGTCAAAACGTCTAAATCATCAGGATTTTCTGAAAGCGAGAGCAGAGGGCGAGAGTTAACAATTGCAGTGATCAGACAGATCAGAGTGCGCAGCTCGTCGAAGCTAAGCACAGATGGTCCAACTGAGCGGTACAGGTGATATTTTGCGGTCTTCACGGCCGCTTCCCACAACCCGCCAAAATGCGGAGAGCGAGGTGGGATGAAACGCGAGTCGATCGAGTCAGCCAAGCAGGATTCGTGGACCTCCTTCATATGCGGTTCGCACTGACAAAGCTTCTTTAGCTCCAGAAGCTCGTTCTTGGCCCCAACGAAGTTTATCGCATTGTCCGACCAAATTTGACTTGGCCTTCCTCGAGTGGAAGTAAAACGCTTTAGTGCGCCTAGAAACGATGCGGTGGTCAAATCCTTTACGAGCTCCATGTGTATAGCCTTAGAAGTGAAGCAGATGAATACGCTTGGAGGATTTGTGGATTTCTGATCGGTAGAAAAAAGGTCCACAGTAATCTACTCCAGTGACTTCAAAAGTTCGAGATCCTTCCAAACGTTCCTTAGGTAGGTCTCCCATGATGTTTTCAACCATGCTCGGCATAGTTCTGAAGAATCTCACACACTTGCTGACGACCCTTGACAGTGCTTTAACACCTCCAATGGGCCAATATTCCAGCCGAATTTTGGATAGCAAGGCGCGAGGTCCGGCATGGAGGTTTCTTTCATGATAATATCTTATCAGCGCAAAGGTAATGGAATGTCCCTTTGGCAGAATGAGCGGGTGCTGAGCGTCAAATCCTAGCGATGAGTTGCCAAGACGACCTCCAACTCTAAGTAGTCCAGAATGATCGATGAACGGGTTGAGCGAACTAATAGAACTGGATTTCATGACTTGACCATTGCGCCGAATCTCCTTTATGTCCATCCACAAATTTTCCAGCTGAATGTGTCGAATTAGAAGATGCGTTCCTTGCCGAATATCAGAAACGGTGAGTCCTGGATGCCTAAGACGATGTATAAATTTATGCATGTAGGCGAATGTGCGCTGCATGCGAAAGAATGAATTCGCAAATTTGCATCCGGACGTGAGAGCGGCATGTGGAGACGTGATTAGCAATCCTCTCTTGCGAAGCTCCAAAGTTGCTATGTTGTTAGTAGGAGATACAGGCCACTTATCCTTGGAGCCTAGCAAAAAGGATGGGCCGTGAAACCATAGCTCTGACTGGATAAGATGGTTGGGAAGCGAGCCTCTCGAGAGAATATCAGCAGGATTTAAAGATGTGGGAACATAGCTCCATTCCATGGCTGCCGTCAACTCCTGAATTGATGCCACTCGATTTGCCACGAAAACTTGAAATTTAGCTGGCTCGTCCCTAATCCAAGATAATGCTTTGACGAATCCGACCCGCAATAGAACCGACCTGTAAAGATTCCCATGTCCTTTACATTCTGCATCATTTTCGCAAGCAAATGGGCTCCACTTAATTCCAGCTTAGGAATCGATATAGTCTTTAGCGGCGCCACTCGCGACTTTGAGCACAAAACGTGGCTCGAAGACTGGGCTTCCCTGGACACGACATACACGCAAGCGCCATATGCTTCTAAGCTGGCATCACAGAATCCGTGAACTTCTGTAGCCACACTAGAACGAAAAACCAAGCGAGGAAATGAGATCCGAGAAATGTTTGCCAAACTATTTCTCAAGTCCATCCAAGTTGAATGCAACGCTGAGGGTAGGCTTTCATCCCAATCCAAATTTTCTCTCCAAAGCTGCTGAAGGAAGATTTTGCACCTGAAAATGACTGGATTTATCAATCCAAGAGGGTCGTAGAACCGCGCAATCGTAGATAAAACCGACCGGCTTTGAGTTTGTGTTCAGTGCGGACAAGGCAAAAAGCAGCTGATCCGAAGCAGGGTCCCACGCTAAGCCGAGAGTTTTGGCTATGTCGCTTCCATCATTAAACTTTAGGAACTTCTCTATGTCATCTTCAGGGGTTCCCTCAAGTACTTCCTGGTGACTGGAGCACCATTTCCTAAGTCTAAAATTATCACGGGACAGTAAAGCTGATGTTTGGTGCATCTTGTCCATGACCTGTGCGACCGAATTACCGCCCGAAATAAGGTCATCCACGCAAAACTCCTGACGCAGAGCAGCTGAGCCAAGAGGGTTGGATTCACCCTCGTCGATGGCCAGCTGGTGCATTGCGCGGACCGTTAAAAATGATGCAGCCCTCGTCCCGTATGTGACGGTGTCTAACGTGTAGACTTGAACTTCGGACTCGATGGAATCTCGCCATAGGATGCACTGATACAAATTGTCGGGTGGAGACACTCGTACGCAGCGGTACATTTTAAAAATGTCCGCAGTGAGAGCGACTGGATATGCTCGAAAGCGAATCAATATGTTAAACAATGCAGGCTGAATAACAGGGCCTGTCATCATCACATCATTTAGAGAATATCCAGTTTATGTAGCTGCGGATCCATCGAAAACGACACGGAGTTTTGTCGTCGTACTGTCCTCCTTTAGGACACAGTGATGAGGCAAGAAATATTTGCAGAGGCTACGGGAATCAGGGTTGACTTGGTGCATATGATGCAAATCAATGTACTCCCTCATAAAGGCGGAATACCGCTCCTTGAGTGTAGGATTACGCTCCAGTTTTCGCTCCAGACTGATGAACCGTCGATAAGCCTGAGCATAAGATTCTCCTAAACGATCAGTATTGTTAATTGGCGGCAGACGAACTGCATACTCCCCGGATGGCAACCGTGAAAGGTGGCTTACGAAATGTGCTTCACAATCTTCTTCTTCTTTGGTATTCAACCCAGCCTCCACACAATTCTCGACTTCCCAAAACATACGAAGAGTTTTATCCAACCTTGCTTCCATCTCAGTTATCGAATCTGGACAATTGTGCGTGGCCAAAAGCGCCGAGCTTGATACCTTCTGTCCACCGCCAGATACGATCCACCCAAGCCGGGTCTTCTGCAGAAGACGCAGTCCATCGGTGAGTTTGATTTGCCCTACGCAGAGGAGATCATAAAAAACGCTCGCACCAATGAGAAGATCAACCCGTTGAGGATTGAAAAATTCAGGATCAGCGAGCTGAATGTTAGATGGAATACGCCAATCGGATACATTTACTGCCATACTTGGTTGAGAATCGGTAATCGTGGGGGCGATGAGAGCAGTAAGCGTAGTTGTGTAAGCAGAGGTGCGAGAATGCATACAAATGCTTATGGTGGATCCCTCAATAAAAACGCTGGTATCGCCCAGCCCAGACACAAATGCAGACGATTGAGTTCTCCTAAGCTGAAGCTGCTGGGCGAACCTGGATGTGACGAGATGCAGCTGCGATCCTGAATCTAAGATGGCACGACAAGAAACTAAAACGCCAGACCGATTCTTTACGAGAACCACGGCTGTAGCCAGAAGCACGACATCAGAGTGAGGACCTTGGGCAGCAAGAGATGTAGACGAAGGTAGAGACGAGCTGCTAGCAGAATTTTGAGCAACGGAAAGAGTGTCTGGTTGAACGGCCAGATCGGGAGGAGTAATACCTGGGCAACCTTGTGTTGTGGGCTGTATACTATCGAAGTGCAACAAACTATGATGCCTACCGCCGCATACTCGACATTTTCCACTATTGCATGCGCGGGTCCGGTGCACGAAGGTGCTGGAATTTCTCGATGTCACTGAGATCCGCATTCGCTTCAATCACCGATTTGAACATTGCCATAAAAACCGAAAGCTCGACGTATCCACCAGAAAACTTAAGCACCTTCAGCTCAGGAAGTCGCTGCTTGTGAGCCATGATGGTACTATGTCCGGAATGGCTTGGCAGAGTCGTAGAATGGGCAGCGGCGTGTGACTGGCTTACTTCAACAGCAGACAGCAACTTAGCTTTCAACGATATGAAAAGAATATCGAAGTTTTCGCGGAGCTCACTCCCAATCTCGTTTTGATCGAGAGCCTCCAATTCATTATGGGCCTTATTGAATTCCTCTCGAATTTCTGCCAACATATCAAGGCGTACCTCGACTTCCGCGGCGGTCAACTTATCGATTTTATTCCCCGCGAAGGATTCGCCAAGCCTGTGCAATCGATCATATAATGATTGACTTTTACGCTTATACAGACTCAGTCTGGAATCAGCCACCACAATATTTCCGCCCGCGCCTGTATTCGGATCGTTGTCCATGTTAACCGTTGTGCAATTCGACACAACAACGGAAAATGAAATAGAATGCAAGACACGAAAAGTCAAGAACCGCGGCTGCAGCTGCGCAGAGAATGAGAGATTCGACGCTTAAAGTACCGGAATTTGACTATAAATATTCCAGCCGCACTCTCACTGAATTTGCACTTTAAACTGTTTTTCAACGTGCACCCAAATGTATTTGTTGGTATTTAAACTACCCAACAACAAAATATTGTATAATTAATAAGTGTTTTAACGGAACGCGATTAAGAAATGGTTTTATATCACGTCGGGGGGTCACCAATGTTTGAGATGCCAAGCTTTTTTGGCACCTATGTGTTTCAAAAATGAAAAGTCATTTTGGGTTAAACTTTATAATTCGTATTTAATCTTGGTGGCTTAGCGGAAGTCGATTGCTTGCTATTGCCAGATAAACTTTATGCGAGATCGATATGCAACCAATGCGCAGAGGGGCTAGCATAGAACTTAACTATAGACGACGGCGTTAGATCAAAGTGATTGCCGAAGTGGCGGCAGCAGATCAAAGTAGTTGCCGAAGTGGTGGTGGCAGAGAGCCCCTTTAGCGGGAGAGCGCAGCAGCTCTGCAGAAAGTCAACGTTTTACAACATAGGCGGCTCTCTCTGCTCATACAATAATAATGTTAAAGTTACGGTTATTATTCAGCGGCTGGCCCGAACAGATACCTTACAATTATATGAAAGTCATATAAAAAGGACAAAAGAGATCCAAGCATTGCCAAATGTAATAGAAGTTTTAGAACAACGGTACACTTCTATTTACACGTCGCAGAATAAAGAGTGGAAACCGTTGTGAAAAATTAGAAGAGTTTTTTTAATTGAAATTACCGAAAACTTTGGGTGGCTGTAATTTAGTTACTTATTCGGCGGGGCGAAAATGGATACGCTCGATCTCCTTCAATGTTAGCGAACAACTATATTTTCTTCACAATTCAAAATCTCTTACTCTAGTTAACCTACGGTGGCAAAGCGGGGCGAATTCGCCAAGAGCGAGAGAGCGAGCTTTTATTGCGCTCCCGCTTTGCCCTAGCCTAACTTACACTAGACTTCATAATTAAGATCAATAACTAATAATCGCCGCCATGGATGGAAGGTCACGCAACACCGGCCCCGTTGAACGCCTGCATCGGCTTCAACACATTGGGAGCGGCGCCAATTTGTGTATGGCCCGCCGAAAAACCGCTCCAGTGCTAGTCCTTATTCCGACGACCCTGACCATGCCGTCCTCTCCTTCGTGCGTGGCGATGACCCTCCCCACGAGCCACTCCTGAGGCGGCAGATTGTCCTCGGCCACGATGACGAGGTCTCCTTCCTCGAGGTTCGGTTGCCGCTGGTGCGCCGACGAAGCTCGTCCGGTTGTCGCAATGGACGACTTACGGATATCCTCGGCGACCGACGAACCTTTGGAAAGCCAACAAAAACCAGTCAGTGGTTAGATCGGAAACTATTTCAAGGCGGTTCGCCTTGGACGCAAAACAAACAGACAGCGCAATGTATGACTTGTATGGGGGCCTTCCGCGAATTTTCAATGTCGTGTGCACTGGTCCACAAAAATCAACGCCGCAAATTGAAAATGGGCGGAGAGCACGGAGTCGATCTGCGGGTAAATTCCCCATGAGTTGCGTCAGCAATCGAGGCTTGCATTTAAAACAGCGCATACACGATCGAACTGTCTGACGGCAGACCTCCTGAGCGTTCACTATCCAAACGCTCTGTCGAAGGATGCTCACAAGTGCTCGTGGGCCGACATGAGAATTCGAATCGTTCAGAGAACGAATATAGCTTCGCACGAATTGCGAGCGCTTAGTGAAAAGCAGAGGAAACTTCGTATGATATAGGAGCTTTGGATGAATGGGTTCAACCGCTGAAGACTAGGACCAATTGTAGATCCTTTCCTAACCTTTTCGATTTCTCCTTGATAGTCGTGATGCTGGACGATTTCGACAATTTTATAAAAGGCTTCATTGTATTCGGTAGGTGAGATAGTTTTTTCGAAATTTAGGCGTGGGTCTTTAAATTTTCTTATAAAGCGGAACACATACACTCTAAGCAGTTTGAGGTGTGACGAGAATCCCTCGATGACATCTAACAGCTCCGAACTTCGCACAGCAGCGGTCAGCCCGATCGCAGTCTTCCTCTTTTCCAGCTGAAGATCATCGGAGTGTGCGAAATGAGCGTTCTTGGGCCAGTTTTCTTCTTCCTCTTTCAGAAATGATGGTCCTTCGAACCAAATTGACCTGCATATGGGTAAACGGATTGGCCTAACAGCACGGGTAGGTCTAGATGGGACGGCCAAGTCAATCTGACCCAACATAGTTTGGTAGTCAACAATCCCGAGAAGAAGCTTGTGCACGAACATTACGGCATTGCATATTCTGCGATGGTGCAACGACGGCAGGTCAATAAGACTTAGCCTAGACCGGAAGGGTGGCAAAATTCTACCAGAGACTGGATCCAATATAGAGTTACCTCTGAATCCGACCAATAAACTACTTGTTCAATGGGCACGTTTAATAGGGGCGTGATTCTGCGACAGAGATCAGCGAGAAAGTGAGCGGCACATAACTCAAGGGGGTCAAACAACTTTGATGTCACCGATAGTATGTTCCGTTTTGTCGCTCGGAGACCCTTAACTGAATTGTCAATTTTGAACTTAAAGGCATTGTCAGTAGGTAACCATGAGATTCCTAACGCCTTTGTCGACTCTGAATCCGAGATTGTTATGGGTTTGGCTGTGCTCTCAGATGCGGTGATCTCGGGTGAGTTTGAAAACCACTTAGTCAACTCAAACCCTGCGGTCTGAAGAACCTGAGACACTTCGGACTTAACTGCCCTTAGCTCCTCTACGTATGCAGCACCAGTCAACACGTCATTGACGTAAAAGTCGGACCCAATAACGTTAGCAGCTCTAGAGAATGAGAGCTTCGCAGACTCACGCAACCTTTTCAAACACTGGATAGCTAAGAATGGGACTGGTCCAGTCCCATAGGTTACAGTGTTGAGTTTGTATAATCTCAAGGATTCAGAAGGGTCTCTTCTCCACACTATGAGCAGAAACTGCCGATCCGCTTCGTTCACCATCACTTGGCGATACATCTTTTTAACATCAGCAGTCAGGGCAAACCTGTGCAGACGGAAACGGAGCAGTGTCGAGTATAATTCCTATGGAATGGTAGGATATCATCAGAATATCATTTAAGGCCACCTGTGAGGACGTCTTGGACGAAGCATCGAACACGACTCGGAGCTTTGTAGACGTACTTTGGGGCCTCCGAACACACTGATGAGGGATTACGTAGTGGAGTAAAAGAAATCGTATTGTCAGTAGGAGACATATAACCTAAGGAGAGGTACTCTTCCATGAATTCCAAGTACATTTTCTTCAACTCAGGGTCACGATGCAATCGTCTTTCAAGCGACAAAAACCGCCGTTTAGCAACTTCCAAGGAGTTGCCTAAACAATTTGGATCTGATTTAAACGGGAGCCTTACCTCGAACCGACCTGATGATAGTACCTGAGTCGTCTTACGATAGTGTTCTTCACATAGCTTGTGCTCAGGTGTAGCAATTTTCTTGGTAGATGGTATTTCTTCCAGTGACCAAAACTTGTTCAAGGTCCTATCGATGGATACTAGCAACTCTTCTGGCCAGAATGTGTTCACCGCTCTTAGTTCGGACGCTTACGCATGCAGAACATGTGACGTGGAAGGTTGATTCTGATTTGATAGAGGGAAAGGGGTGGTGGCAACGCGAGACTATTAGCCGACACTGTGTATCGATGCAATAATGTATGATGTGAGCGGCTGCACACTCGACATTTATTGGCTTTGCATTTTACAACAGCATGGCCTTTTCGCAGACAATTAATGCATAAGGATGCCGACTTGGCAAACTCAAACCTTTGCATCACCGAGAGACGCGAAAATGGAGGGCAATTTGACACTACATGGTCTTCTGAATTGCAGTAGCTACAAGTTTGCTGAGTTCTACTGTTGGTGAAAGTGGAAGAACAAGCAAATGAACTGCGATTATATTGCTTGCTTGGCATGACTTTGTCTTGTCTTGGCTTGGTCGATTCCTCAGCAGACAGATGCTGGTATCGACGATTTAAGACTTTCTCAAAGTCGGACCAAAGCGGCAACTTCTCATAAGTAAGCTGTTTATTCCACTTTTGTTTCGTCACTGGGTCGACTCTGTTTAAAACAAGATGAATGAGCATTGCATTGGAAATTTTTGTATCATCTCCGATCGACAGTAACGATCCGTAAATCGACGAAACAGTATCGATTAGGGTTCTTAGAGATGATGCAGATTGATGCGATATTCTCGGCAGATTGAACAATGAAAATCAAATAATCGTTGTCATATACTCGTTTTAGGCCAGCCATGGCCGTTTTATAATTTGCCTCGGTGACTTGGAACGCCTTTATTGTTCCTAATGCTTCATCAGAGAGGCACGAAATCAATTGATTAAATTTTTCGATCACCGGTATGCTGTTGTCGCTCTGGACTAGTCTCTCAAAAAGGCTAATGAAATTTTTGAACTCCGAGTGTTTACCACTAAATTTGAGTAATGCCAATTTCGGAAGTCTAGCATGAGTTGGGGCTGAAAAAGACACTGGCTTCGTCTCGCTTGCTGCATCAAAGGCGGCGATAAGCAACATTATCTTTCCCTTGGTGACAATCGTCAGCTCTTCCAACTCGGCTGCATATGCATCATCACCTGTTATGTCCTCGATTTGCTCCTGCAAATGGTTACCCTTTTCAATTTAAGCATTTAAACAATCTAATCTACATTTTAATTCCGGTAATTGCAATGGAATCGACCCTTGATCTAATCGATCCTCTATGCGGCGAATGCTTTTTACTCGACTTTTGAGCTTCATCTTTAAGTCTTCAAGAGTAGATTTACTGTTTTCTGCCATAATATTTGTGTATGTAGATTTTACGCAACAAACCACTATTATTTCTATTTATTTATTTATTATTATTATTATTATTTTTTTTTTTTTAATGTATTAACGAGAACGGTAATCGAAAACGAATTTTAATTGAATGTCGAGGCACGAGAATATACCCGTTAGATACCGTCACTTGGCAAGTAACAGCCGAAAACAATATACCCGTTAGATACAGTGATTGCAGTAAACGATAGATGTATGTACATATAACTGTTGCGTCCAAATAGCGGTTCACATATGTCTGTATGTGTCGATATGTATGTATTTATGTGTGTTTAGTTATATTTATGCGATTAATAATAAAATACATGCAATCAAGCTCTGCTATATGTACATATATCATACGTCTGTGCAAAAATACCTCTGATTCCTCTTTTGGATCTTTGAATCCAACTGCTACTTTCCTGGCTTTATCGCAGGGCATCCCTCGGCGGTAGCAGAAATTTGCCCAAAAAATTTTCTTGGCGCGACCGAATCGATGAAATTATGCAAATTGATTGCTGATTGACACACACACCACGACGCGGGCAACGAATATGTTTGCATATACTGCAATTTCTTGTGTCACTGTCACTTATTGTTGCTGCCTATAATTAACTTTACAGTCCACCCGGGGGCGCCATGAAAAATTAGAAGAGTTTTTCTAATGAATTAACCGAAAACTTTGGGTGGCTGTAATTTAATTATTTATTCGGCGGGGCGAAAATGGATACGCTCGATCTATTTCAATGTTAGCGAACAACTATATTTTCTTCACAATTCAAAATCTCTTACTCTAGCTAACCTACGGTGGCAAAGCGGGGCGAATTCGCCAAGAGCGAGAGAGCGAGCTTTTATTGCGCTCCCGCTTTGCCCAAGCCTAACTTACAATAGACTTCATAATTAAGATCAATAACTAATAATCGCCGCCATGGATGGAAGGTCACGCAACAACGACCAATCAACAAGCGAGAGATGTAGATCTAAATCTATAGAGTTTGTTTTGCGAAAACACTTTATGCGGCCATGGAACTGTCAGCACAACCAGGTCGGGTACACTCAAAGGATATCGACAGTCATCGACGTAAAAGTCGGACCCAATAACGTTAGCAGCTCCAGGGAATGAAAGCTTCGCAGACTCACTCAACCTTTTCAAACACTGGATAGCTAATAATGGGGCTGGTCCAGTCCCATAGGTTACAGTGTTGAGCTTGCATAATCTCAAGGATTCAGAAGGGTCTCTTCTCCACACTATGAGCTGAAACTGCCGATCCGCTTCGTTCACCATCACTTGGTGATACATCCTTTTAACATCAGCAGTCAGGGCAAATCTGTGCAGACGGAAACGGAGCAGTGTCGAGTATAATTCCTCTTGAATGGTAGGTCCCACCATCAGAATATCATTTAAGGCCACCTGTGAGGACGTCTTGGGCGAAGCATCGAACACGTCAGTAGGAGACATATGACCTAAGGAGAGGTACTCTTCCATGAATTCCAAGTACATTTTCTTCAACTCAGGGTCACGATGCAATCGTCTTTGAAGCGACAAAAACCGCCGTTTCGCAACCTCAAAGGAGTTGCCTAAATAATTTGGATCTGATTTGAACGGGAGCCTTACTTCGAACTGACCTGATGATAGTACCTGAGTCGTCTTACGATAGTGTTCTTCACACAGCTTGTGCTCAGGTGTGACAATTTTCTTGGTAGATGGCATTTCTTCCAGTGACCAAAACTTTTTCAAGGTCCTATCGATGGATACTAGCAACTCTTCACTGCAACTCAAACTGTTTTTAATTTGAGGAGTAGAAATCCTAGAAACTTATTTTCCCGACACAACCCAACCAAGAAGTGTTTTCTGAAGAGTTGGAAAGTCAGGACCTTGTTTAATTTGACCAACAGCTAATAATTCAAAGAACGATTCTGCTCCAATTAGCATATCTATTCTTAGTGGCTTGTAGAAATAGGGGTCTGCCAGTGGTAGGTTCTCTGGGATTCGCCAGTCAGTCACATTCACTGACTGGTCAGGGTGATAACCTGAAATTGACTTCAGGATCCAAAAATTAAAGGAGAACTCACTACCATTTATTCGCGACTTCACCATTGTGTGTATTTTATCCTTTACTTGAGAATTAGATTCACCAATTCCAAGCAATTTAATACAGGACTCCTCTCTACGGATCTGTAAGCGATTAGCGAGGTCCTCGGTAATGAAATTTGTTTGTGGTCCAGAGTCGAGCAGAGCTCTGGCCAGAATGTGTTCACCGCTCTTAGTTCGGACGCTTACGATCGACGTAGCCAGAATTACCCTGTCCAACGCTGTCGCATGCAAAACATGTGACGTGGAAGGTTGATTCTGATTTGATAGAGGGGAAGGACTCTCTTGGGGTGGTGGCAACGCGAGACTATTAGCCGACACTGTGTATCGATGCAATAATGTATGATGTGAGCGGCTGCACACTCGACATTTATTGGCTTTGCATTTTACAACAGCGTGGCCTTTTCGCAGACAATTAATGCATAAGGATGCCGACTTGGCAAACTCAAACCCTTGCATCACCGAGAGACGCGAAAATGGAGGGCAATTTGACACTACATGGTCTCCTGAATTGCAGTAGCTACAAGTTTGCTGAGTTCTACTGTTGGTGGAAGTGGAAGAACAAGCAAATGAACTGCGATTATGTTGCTTGCTTGGCATGACTTTGTCTTGCCTTGGCTTGGTCGATTCTTCAGCAGAGAGATGCTGGTATCGACGATTCAAGACTTTCTCAAAGTCGGACCAAAGCGGCAACTTCTCATAAGTAAGCTGTTCATCCCACTTTTGTTTCGTCACTGGGTCGACTCTGTTTAAAACGAGATGAATGAGCATTGCATTCGAAATTTTTGTATCATCTCCGATCGACAGCAACGATCCGTAAATCGATGAAACAGTATCGATTAGAGTTCTTAGAGATGATGCAGTTTGAAGCGATATTCTCGGCAGATTGAACAATGTGGAAATATTATTCGTGAAAATCAAATAATCGCTGTCATATACTCGTTTTAGGCCAGCCATGGCCGTTTCATAATTTGCCTCGGTGACTTGGAACGCCTTTATTGTTCCTAATACTTCATCCGAGAGGCACGAAATCAAATGATTAAATTTTTCGATCGCCGGTATGCTGTTGTCGCTATGGACTAGTCTCTCAAAAAGGCTAATGAAATTTTTGAACTCCGAGTGTTTACCACTAAATTTGAGTAATGCCAATTTCGGAAGTCTAGCATGAGTTGGGGCTGAAGAAGACACTGGCTTCGTCTCGCTTGCTGCATCAAAGGCGGCGATAAGCGACATTATCTATCCCTTGGTGACAATCGTCAGCTCTTCCAACTCGGCTGCATATGCATCATCACCTGTTATGTCCTCGATTTGCTCCTGCAATTTCAATTGCAGCAATTTCAAATTTCAATTAAGCATTTAAACAATCTAATCTACATTGTAATTCCGGTAATTGCAATGGAATCGACCCTTGATCTAAACGATTCTCTAAGCGGCGAATGCTTTTTACTCGACTTTTGAGCTTCATCTTTAAGTCTTCAAGAGTAGATTTACTGTTTTCTGCCATAATATTTGTGTATGTAGATTTTACGCAACAATTATTTCTATTTATTTATTTATTATTATTATTATTTTTTTTTTTTTTAATGTTTTAACGAGAACGATAATCGAAAACGAATTTTAATTGAATGTCGAGGCACGAGGTCCAGTGACGTTCGAAAACAATATACCCTTAGAATTTAGGGTATCGCGTCACTTGGCAAGTAACAGCCGAAAACAATATACCCCTTAGATACAGGGTATCGCGTCACTTGGCAAGTAACAGCCGAAAACAATATACCCGTTAGATACAGGGTAGCGCGTCACTTGGCGCACCGTTAAGCTCAAGAGCGGCAACGATAATTCTTCCAACAAATACAACGCAAGCAGCAGTGGAGAAGCGAAAACGAAATAATGCACCGGTGCTGCTGCTTGTATGTATGTGTGGATACTTTCTATACGCCGTGGCTTGGGTGAACGAACGAGGTGTGAGGGTGTGAGGTTCTAACGACGAGAAAGGTAGAACAAGGGGGGGCGACAGTGATTGCAGTTAACCGATAGATGTATGTACATATAACTGTTGCGTCCAAATAGCGGTTCACATATGTATGTCTGTATGTGTCGATATGTATGTATTTATGTGTGTTTAGTTATATTTATGCGATTAATAATAAAATACATGCAATCAAGCTCTACTATATGTACATATATCATACGTCTGTGCACAAATACCTCTGATTCCTCTTTTGGATCTTTGAATCCAACTGCTACTTTCCTGGCTTTATCGCAGGGCATCCCTCGGCGGTAGCAGAAATTTGAACAAAAAATTTTCTTGGCGCGACCGAATCGATGAAATTATGCAAATTGATTGCTGATTGACACACACACCACGACGCGGGCAACGAATATGTTTGCATATACTGCAATTTCTTGTGTCACTGTCACTTATTGTTGCTGCCTATAATTAACTTTACAGTCCACCCGGGGGCGCCATGAAAAATTAGAAGAGTTTTTCTAATGAATTAACCGAAAACTTTGGGTGGCTGTAATTTAATTATTTATTCGGCGGGGCGAAAATGGATACGCTCGATCTATTTCAATGTTAGCGAACAACTATATTTTCTTCACAATTCAAAATCTCTTACTCTAGCTAACCTACGGTGGCAAAGCGGGGCGAATTCGCCAAGAGCGAGAGAGCGAGCTTTTATTGCGCTCCCGCTTTGCCCAAGCCTAACTTACAATAGACTTCATAATTAAGATCAATAACTAATAATCGCCGCCATGGATGGAAGGTCACGCAACAACGACCAATCAACAAGCGAGAGATGTAGATCTAAATCTATAGAGTTTGTTTTGCGAAAACACTTTATGCGGCCATGGAACTGTCAGCACAACCAGGTCGGGTACACTCAAAGGATATCGACAGTCATCGACGTAAAAGTCGGACCCAATAACGTTAGCAGCTCCAGGGAATGAAAGCTTCGCAGACTCACTCAACCTTTTCAAACACCGGATAGCTAATAATGGGGCTGGTCCAGTCCCATAGGTTACAGTGTTGAGCTTGCATAATCTCAAGGATTCAGAAGGGTCTCTTCTCCACACTATGAGCTGAAACTGCCGATCCGCTTCGTTCACCATCACTTGGCGATACATCTTTTTAACATCAGCAGTCAGGGCAAATCTGTGCAGACGGAAACGGAGCAGTGTCGAGTATAATTCCTCTTGAATGGTAGGTCCCACCATCAGAATATCATTTAAGGCCACCTGTGAGGACGTCTTGGGCGAAGCATCGAACACGTCAGTAGGAGACATATGACCTAAGGAGAGGTACTCTTCCATGAATTCCAAGTACATTTTCTTCAACTCAGGGTCACGATGCAATCGTCTTTCAAGCGACAAAAACCGCCGTTTCGCAACCTCAAAGGAGTTGCCTAAATAATTTGGATCTGATTTGAACGGGAGCCTTACTTCGAACCGACCTGATGATAGTACCTGAGTCGTCTTACGATAGTGTTCTTCACACAGCTTGTGCTCAGGTGTGACAATTTTCTTGGTAGATGGCATTTCTTCCAGTGACCAAAACTTTTTCAAGGTCCTATCGATGGATACTAGCAACTCTTCACTGCAACTCAAACTGTTTTTAATTTGAGGAGTAGAAATCCTAGAAACTTATTTTCCCGACACAACCCAACCAAGAAGTGTTTTCTGAAGAGTTGGAAAGTCAGGACCTTGTTTAATTTGACCAACAGCTAATAATTCAAAGAACGATTCTGCTCCAATTAGCATATCTATTCTTAGTGGCTTGTAGAAATAGGGGTCTGCCAGTGGTAGGTTCTCTGGGATTCGCCAGTCAGTCACATTCACTGACTGGTCAGGGTGATAACCTGAAATTGACTTCAGGATCCAAAAATTAAAGGAGAACTCACTACCATTTATTCGCGACTTCACCATTGTGTGAATTTTATCCTTTACTTGAGAATTAGATTCACCAATTCCAAGCAATTTAATACAGGACTCCTCTCTACGGATCTGTAAGCGATTAGCGAGGTCCTCGGTAATGAAATTTGTTTGTGGTCCAGAGTCGAGCAGAGCTCTGGCCAGAATGTGTTCACCGCTCTTAGTTCGGACGCTTACGATCGACGTAGCCAGAATTACCCTGTCCAACGCTGTCGCATGCAAAACATGTGACGTGGAAGGTTGATTCTGATTTGATAGAGGGGAAGGACTCTCTTGGGGTGGTGGCAACGCGAGACTATTAGCCGACACTGTGTATCGATGCAATAATGTATGATGTGAGCGGCTGCACACTCGACATTTATTGGCTTTGCATTTTACAACAGCGTGGCCTTTTCGCAGACAATTAATGCATAAGGATGCCGACTTGGCAAACTCAAACCCTCGCATCACCGAGAGACGCGAAAATGGAGGGCAATTTGACACTACATGGTCTCCTGAATTGCAGTAGCTACAAGTTTGCTGAGTTCTACTGTTGGTGGAAGTGGAAGAACAAGCAAATGAACTGCGATTATGTTGCTTGCTTGGCATGACTTTGTCTTGCCTTGGCTTGGTCGATTCTTCAGCAGAGAGATGCTGGTATCGACGATTCAAGACTTTCTCAAAGTCGGACCAAAGCGGCAACTTCTCATAAGTAAGCTGTTCATCCCACTTTTGTTTCGTCACTGGGTCGACTCTGTTTAAAACGAGATGAATGAGCATTGCATTCGAAATTTTTGTATCATCTCCGATCGACAGCAACGATCCGTAAATCGATGAAACAGTATCGATTAGAGTTCTTAGAGATGATGCAGTTTGAAGCGATATTCTCGGCAGATTGAACAATGTGGAAATATTATTCGTGAAAATCAAATAATCGCTGTCATATACTCGTTTTAGGCCAGCCATGGCCGTTTCATAATTTGCCTCGGTGACTTGGAACGCCTTTATTGTTCCTAATACTTCATCCGAGAGGCACGAAATCAAATGATTAAATTTTTCGATCGCCGGTATGCTGTTGTCGCTATGGACTAGTCTCTCAAAAAGGCTAATGAAATTTTTGAACTCCGAGTGTTTACCACTAAATTTGAGTAATGCCAATTTCGGAAGTCTAGCATGAGTTGGGGCTGAAGAAGACACTGGCTTCGTCTCGCTTGCTGCATCAAAGGCGGCGATAAGCGACATTATCTATCCCTTGGTGACAATCGTCAGCTCTTCCAACTCGGCTGCATATGCATCATCACCTGTTATGTCCTCGATTTGCTCCTGCAATTTCAATTGCAGCAATTTCAAATTTCAATTAAGCATTTAAACAATCTAATCTACATTGTAATTCCGGTAATTGCAATGGAATCGACCCTTGATCTAAACGATTCTCTAAGCGGCGAATGCTTTTTACTCGACTTTTGAGCTTCATCTTTAAGTCTTCAAGAGTAGATTTACTGTTTTCTGCCATAATATTTGTGTATGTAGATTTTACGCAACAATTATTTCTATTTATTTATTTATTATTATTATTATTTTTTTTTTTTAATGTTTTAACGAGAACGATAATCGAAAACGAATTTTAATTGAATGTCGAGGCACGAGGTATCAAGTGACGTTCGAAAACAATATACCCTTAGAATTTAGGGTATCGCGTCACTTGGCAAGTAACAGCCGAAAACAATATACCCCTTAGATACAGGGTATCGCGTCACTTGGCAAGTAACAGCCGAAAACAATATACCCGTTAGATACAGGGTAGCGCGTCACTTGGCGCACCGTTAAGCTCAAGAGCGGCAACGAAAATTCTTCCAACAAATACAACGCAAGCAGCAGTGGAGAAGCGAAAACGAAATAATGCACCGGTGCTGCTGCTTGTATGTATGTGTGGATACTTTCTATACGCCGTGGCTTGGGTGAACGAACGAGGTGTGAGGGTGTGAGGTTCTAACGACAAGAAAGGTAGAACAAAATAAAGGGGGGGGGGGGGGGGGGGGGCGACAGTGATTGCAGTAAACGATAGATGTATGTACATATAACTGTTGCGTCCAAATAGCGGTTCACATATGTATGTCTGTATGTGTCGATATGTATGTATTTATGTGTGTTTAGTTATATTTATGCGATTAATAATAAAATACATGCAATCAAGCTCTACTATATGTACATATATCATACGTCTGTGCAAAAATACCTCTGATTCCTCTTTTGGATCTTTGAATCCAACTGCTACTTTCCTGGCTTTATCGCAGGGCATCCCTCGGCGGTAGCAGAAATTTGCCCAAAAAATTTTCTTGGCGCGACCGAATCGATGAAATTATGCAAATTGATTGCTGATTGACACACACACCACGACGCGGGCAACGAATATGTTTGCATATACTGCAATTTCTTGTGTCACTGTCACTTATTGTTGCTGCCTATAATTAACTTTACAGTCCACCCGGGGGCGCCATGAAAAATTAGAAGAGTTTTTCTAATGAATTAACCGAAAACTTTGGGTGGCTGTAATTTAATTATTTATTCGGCGGGGCGAAAATGGATACGCTCGATCTATTTCAATGTTAGCGAACAACTATATTTTCTTCACAATTCAAAATCTCTTACTCTAGCTAACCTACGGTGGCAAAGCGGGGCGAATTCGCCAAGAGCGAGAGAGCGAGCTTTTATTGCGCTCCCGCTTTGCCCAAGCCTAACTTACAATAGACTTCATAATTAAGATCAATAACTAATAATCGCCGCCATGGATGGAAGGTCACGCAACAACGACCAATCAACAAGCGAGAGATGTAGATCTAAATCTATAGAGTTTGTTTTGCGAAAACACTTTATGCGGCCATGGAACTGTCAGCACAACCAGGTCGGGTACACTCAAAGGATATCGACAGTCATCGACGTAAAAGTCGGACCCAATAACGTTAGCAGCTCCAGGGAATGAAAGCTTCGCAGACTCACTCAACCTTTTCAAACACCGGATAGCTAATAATGGGGCTGGTCCAGTCCCATAGGTTACAGTGTTGAGCTTGCATAATCTCAAGGATTCAGAAGGGTCTCTTCTCCACACTATGAGCTGAAACTGCCGATCCGCTTCGTTCACCATCACTTGGCGATACATCTTTTTAACATCAGCAGTCAGGGCAAATCTGTGCAGACGGAAACGGAGCAGTGTCGAGTATAATTCCTCTTGAATGGTAGGTCCCACCATCAGAATATCATTTAAGGCCACCTGTGAGGACGTCTTGGGCGAAGCATCGAACACGTCAGTAGGAGACATATGACCTAAGGAGAGGTACTCTTCCATGAATTCCAAGTACATTTTCTTCAACTCAGGGTCACGATGCAATCGTCTTTCAATCGACAAAAACCGCCGTTTCGCAACCTCAAAGGAGTTGCCTAAATAATTTGGATCTGATTTGAACGGGAGCCTTACTTCGAACCGACCTGATGATAGTACCTGAGTCGTCTTACGATAGTGTTCTTCACACAGCTTGTGCTCAGGTGTGACAATTTTCTTGGTAGATGGCATTTCTTCCAGTGACCAAAACTTTTTCAAGGTCCTATCGATGGATACTAGCAACTCTTCACTGCAACTCAAACTGTTTTTAATTTGAGGAGTAGAAATCCTAGAAACTTATTTTCCCGACACAACCCAACCAAGAAGTGTTTTCTGAAGAGTTGGAAAGTCAGGACCTTGTTTAATTTGACCAACAGCTAATAATTCAAAGAACGATTCTGCTCCAATTAGCATATCTATTCTTAGTGGCTTGTAGAAATAGGGGTCTGCCAGTGGTAGGTTCTCTGGGATTCGCCAGTCAGTCACATTCACTGACTGGTCAGGGTGATAACCTGAAATTGACTTCAGGATCCAAAAATTAAAGGAGAACTCACTACCATTTATTCGCGACTTCACCATTGTGTGAATTTTATCCTTTACTTGAGAATTAGATTCACCAATTCCAAGCAATTTAATACAGGACTCCTCTCTACGGATCTGTAAGCGATTAGCGAGGTCCTCGGTAATGAAATTTGTTTGTGGTCCAGAGTCGAGCAGAGCTCTGGCCAGAATGTGTTCACCGCTCTTAGTTCGGACGCTTACGATCGACGTAGCCAGAATTACCCTGTCCAACGCTGTCGCATGCAAAACATGTGACGTGGAAGGTTGATTCTGATTTGATAGAGGGGAAGGACTCTCTTGGGGTGGTGGCAACGCGAGACTATTAGCCGACACTGTGTATCGATGCAATAATGTATGATGTGAGCGGCTGCACACTCGACATTTATTGGCTTTGCATTTTACAACAGCGTGGCCTTTTCGCAGACAATTAATGCATAAGGATGCCGACTTGGCAAACTCAAACTCGATTCTTCAGCAGAGAGATGCTGGTATCGACGATTCAAGACTTTCTCAAAGTCGGACCAAAGCGGCAACTTCTCATAAGTAAGCTGTTCATCCCACTTTTGTTTCGTCACTGGGTCGACTCTGTTTAAAACGAGATGAATGAGCATTGCAATCGAAATTTTTGTATCATCTCCGATCGACAGCAACGATCCGTAAATCGATGAAACAGTATCGATTAGAGTTCTTAGAGATGATGCAGTTTGAAGCGATATTCTCGGCAGATTGAACAATGTGGAAATATTATTCGTGAAAATCAAATAATCGTTGTCATATACTCGTTTTAGGCCAGCCATGGCCGTTTCATAATTTGACTCGGTGACTTGGAACGCCTTTATTGTTCCTAATGCTTCATCAGAGAGGCACGAAATCAATTGATTAAATTTTTCGATCACCGGTATGCTGTTGTCGCTATGGACTAGTCTCTCAAAAAGGCTAATGAAATTTTTGAACTCCGAGTGTTTACCACTAAATTTGAGTAATGCCAATTTCGGAAGTCTAGCATGAGTTGGGGCTGAAGAAGACACTGGCTTCGTCTCGCTTGCTGCATCAAAGGCGGCGATAAGCGACATTATCTATCCCTTGGTGACAATCGTCAGCTCTTCCAACTCGGCTGCATATGCATCATCACCTGTTATGTCCTCGATTTGCTCCTGCAAATGGTTACCCTTTTCAATTTAAGCATTTAAACAATCTAATCTACATTGTAATTCCGGTAATTGCAATGGAATCGACCCTTGATCTAATCGATCCTCTATGCGGCGAATGCTTTTTACTCGACTTTTGAGCTTCATCTTTAAGTCTTCAAGAGTAGATTTACTGTTTTCTGCCATAATATTTGTGTATGTAGATTTTACGCAACAAACCACTATTATTTCTATTTATTTATTTATTATTATTATTATTATTTTTTTTTTTTAATGTATTAACGAGAACGGTAATCGAAAACGAATTTTAATTGAATGTCGAGGCACGAGAATATACCCGTTAGATACCGTCACTTGGCAAGTAACAGCCGAAAACAATATACCCGTTAGATACAGTGATTGCAGTAAACGATAGATGTATGTACATATAACTGTTGCGTCCAAATAGCGGTTCACATATGTCTGTATGTGTCGATATGTATGTATTTATGTGTGTTTAGTTATATTTATGCGATTAATAATAAAATGCGATTAAAATAAAAAATTAATAATAAGCTCTTGCATATACTGCAATTTCTTGTGTCGCTGTCACTTATTGTTGTTGCCTATAATTAAATTTACAGTCCACCCGGGTGCGCCATGAAAAATTAGAAGAGTTTTTATACCCGATACTCAAAATGAGTATTGGGTTATATTAGATTTGTGGTGAAAATGGATGTGTGTAACGTCCAGAAGGAATCGTTTCCGACCCCATAAAGTATATATATTCTTGATCAGCATCAATAGCCGAGTCGATTGAGCCATGTCTGTCTGTCCGTCCCCTTCAGCGCCTAGTGCTCAAAGACTATACGAGCTAGAGCAACGATGTTTTGGTCCAGACTTCTGTGATATGTCACTGCTACAAGAATATTTCAAAACTTTGCCCCGCCCACTTCCGCCCCTACAAAGGCGAAAATCTGTGGCATCCACAATTTCGACGATACGGGAAAACTAAAAACGCAGAATCGTAGAAAATGACTATAGCTTTTAGAGTGCAAAATCTGAACCAGATCGTGTAATTATAATAGCCAGAATCAAGAAAACAATTTCATTCTTGCTCGCTCTGTCTCTCTCTAACACACAGGTTTCATGGTCGGTTTTGCCAATTGCAAAATAGAGTTCAAGGATCTAAGAACCCATAAGAGCTAGAGCAACCAAATTTGGTATCCACACTCCTGTGATATCGGACCTTGACCGTTTTGTGTCAAAATTTCGCCACACCCCCTTCCGCCCCCACAAAGGACGAAAATCTGTTGCATCCACAATATTGCAGATAAGAGAAAACTAACAACGCACAATCGTAGAGAACGACCATATCTATCCGATTGCGCAATCTGAATCAGATCAGATAATTTGTATAGCCAAACAAATCAATTTGCACTGGCTACGCATCGCACGACGTCACGCTCAGACTGATTTTCTGTCTCTCTCGCACGCACTCTTTGTCGTGTCGTTTAATATTAGCGGCGTCAGCCGGAGGAGAGCCATACTGACTTAGTATCGGGTATAACTGTAGAGTTGCGGTGACCGCAGCAACTCACAACGTTCCCCTCGTTCTAATTGAAATTACCGAAAACTTTGGGGGGCTGTAATTTAGTTATTTATTCGGCGGGGCGAAAATTGATAAGCTCGATCTCCTTCAATGTTAGCGAACAACTATATTTTCTTTACAATTCAAAATCTCTTAGTCATAGAGGGAAGGTCACGCAACACGTTGAAAAAAGTAGTGCAATATGGTAAAATAAAAGAAAATTGTCCGCTTTGTAAAATGGCAGCACCATTAAGAACAATAAAAATAACTCTATCTCTTTTGTTACCGCTCATGCCCCGTCTTATTCTTCAACCACCAGACTCTCTTTCAGCTACCACACCCAGAGGTCAAACAAATTTCTGTGGAACCCGTCGAAGCGCCGTCACAGTGGCGCCCGAGCAGGTTGTGGTAGCATAAGAAGCATAATCTCAAAGGTCAAGATGGCAAAACAATGGATAAACCAAGCAACGAAACTGGAGTTACAAAACTATTGCGAGGAATTCGGATTGGAGAAACTGGATGGACTAGAAACCCAAAAGAAATAACTACTACAATTCTCGGAGAGAACAGACCTCCCAATACATATTCGAGAAAGGCTAGAACAACTAGCAAATAACCAATCACGAGGCAAAAGCCCGAGAACCAAGAGCCCAAGGCAACAATCGCCAAAAGGAGTACCACAAAAACCAACAATGGAAGAGATCCAAGGCGAGACCAGGACAGGCAGGAAGAAATCGCTATTTCCAAAACAGCAAAACAATCAAGACATTACAATTTGTGAAAGCGAGCATGGAAACCAAAAATAGGGGACCTTGTTTAGTTACGAACGTACTTACTATCGAAAAAAATCGACAAAACAACAGCAAAACTAGATCAAAATACACCGATCCGTGTAAGGTACTCGAACTAACCTCACCAGTGATTAAAACAGTACAAGATACGACAACGAACAATAAACTACGGGCACACGTCTCACAACTAAAACCAGCAAAAATAGAGGAAGCAAACACAATAACGATGCCATCTCTCTACCTTTTCAGAAAGATGGAAAATAATGAAAAACAATTCGACATTTCGGCCCGCAAATTTAAGGAGAGGATGGCACAGGCCAGCCACAAAAACGAGCGGCAAAACTACTATCGGCCAAAAGTGTCGGCACCCCGGAAAACAGCAAAAACCAAGACGATGGAAACCACGGCAGGACAGCGCAAGACACAAGGAGAACCAGAAGCAACATACAAGGACGTAATCCCAACAAAGAAGAGAATCAGCTGGGCAAACTAGGCCAACCAACAGGAACAAATGGCACGAAGAGTCAGAGAACAACAAGTCACGAAACTTTCCTGGGCCAAACAAGTGGAAGAAGAAGAAGTATTAGACAGGGACGTGCTGGACGTAGACCCCGAGTGGCCAACGCCGGAACCGGAACCATGTAAGCCCAGCCAGAGGGGTACCATCCCGGGGGAATGGAACTTTCCGTATAGCTTCGAGCTATCGGACGCATTAATCAAAATCGTCAAAGCGAAACTCGAAGACCGCCCAAAACACACGCAAAGACGGTTCAAACTATGGAACGAGGAAGAGGAGGCGTGCTGGGTCAAGATCGGCCGAGCTGGAGATGACCGCATCGGCACCTGATTCCGGGCGACACAAGGAAAGCCAGCCGAAAACGCCCCACTGGGAAAGGAGGGGGGAGTGTGACGCCCAGCGCCAGGAAGACCAAGCGCCGGCGCCACAAACACCACAACAAAACATTAGGAACACCGAGAAGAAACCCTGAAGACTAATTATACTAGAAACACCAAGACAAGCCATGAAAACTAAACTATAAGTATTAGTAGAATAAGTAGAACATAAGAGACAATACATGAATACCTGCCCTATAAGGAGAAAAGAAATAAACAGAAAAAGAACAAACAATAACCCGAAATAACAAATAACAAAAAACCGAGAGAAACTTAAAACCAACCACAGCTGACCGCCCCAAGTGTGACCATAACCCAAGCACCAACGGGCACACTAACAGCCGATCCGTACAAACGCGTTAGGGACACATCAGCACAACGCGCTAGGGACATACCGTACGGATCAGCTGCTTTTCGTAAATAAAAGGGGTTCCGCCAGAGCGATCAGCATCAGTTCGTCTCCGGCCAGTAGAGAGGTAAGCATCTGTAGCAGCCACCAGCCGCCCCAGCGATCCTCCCATCCTCCTCGGAGCGCATTAGACCTCCGCAACATTTATTCTCCTCGGAGCGCATTCGACCTCCGCAACATTTATTCTCCTCGGAGCGCATTAGACCTCCGCAACATTTATTCTTGCCCTCTTATTTATTATTTGCCCCATAAAGGAGTCATAAGAGATTCCAGTCTAACGACAAAGCTGAGGGTGGTACAACGATACAAGTTTATCATGTGGGTTGGACCAAGAGTCCAAAAAGATATCTTCGATATTATGAGGAAATGGCGTAAATGACCATTTTTAATATCGGCGGGCATTGAAAAAATGTACCGGCAAATTAATGTTGATAAAGACGATTAACAATATTTGCATATCATTTGGAGAGATAATCAAAGCGAAAAGTTAAAAAATTATAAACATACAACCGTTACGTACGGCACTGCTTCAGCACCCTATTTAGCAACCAGGGTGCTTGTTGCAATAGCAGATAATTGCAAAAATCAAGCAATTAGGGAAATCATAAAGAATGATTTTTATATGGACTACCTGATGACAGGTGCCGACTCGATACTGGATGCTAAAAAGGTTGTAAAGGAAGTTACCCGGAAGATTAATAAGGTTGGGTTTAACTCAAGAAAGTGGATAACAAATATCCCAGAAATTATAGAAGGCATTAAAGATAACCAAGAAAATAAAGTATCAACCATTGAGGAGAATGAATCCGTGAAAACCTTAGGACTACAACGGGAACCGGTTAAAGACAGGTTTAGGTTCAATTAACACTATGAACCAACTAAGAAAAATAACAAGAGAATAGTGTAACGAACCTAAATGGGTTCGATACAATCCGTCCCCCGACTTATATGCAGCGTATCACACCACGCCCCGCAACCAACGCCCCCTCTCCGCACGCAGCCACCGATCAACACGCGCCAACTCCATCACGCTGACCAAAGACATCAGGTCACGCGGACTTTCCCCACTCCATGCCAAGCCATCGGCCAAGTGCGGTCTTCCGGGTTCATCAACTGAGGAAAAATGACACCGCGAAAGTCTGCAACGGTCACCAAGAACGGCGAAGTGCACACCGACGTGGAAGTGCACTTTCAAACCCGCGGACCCAGTAATACGGGCCTATAAAAAGACGACGACGAGAACCAAGAAGCAGCTTACGCACAAACCCGGCTCAGAGTACAGACGTGGTTTCAGAGACTTGCGCAGAAATTTGGTTCGGAGTACAGACGTTGTACCAGGAACCTACGGGAAACACCGGCGACCAATCAAACTAAGTTAATTTAAAGTGCTAAGATTTATAATAAAGTGTCAAATTATCAGAGTAACACCCAATTGCGTAAGTTCACTCCGCCTAGCCGAGGCACCGACACTACCCCACCCCGAGTCCACGCACGCCGTTTCGTATACACGACGAGCGACGCCCAATCTAGCCCCGATCCACCTCTCTACGATAGGCCGCCACCGACGCCGCCCTTAAGGTTCCATCCATTTCTACAAATTTCTTGTGGATTGACCCCTGGACGTGACTGAGCTTACCTCAGCCTGAAATAGGTCCATCACAAGTGGCGCCCGAGCAGGGACCCATGGGAACGTCAGCGAGGGTTTGTGGAATAAAACCCCACGGCCGCTAGAGAAGAGAATAAGAGAACAACCCGAAGAAAACCCCGACCTCGCACAATACCAACGGCAAGAGTTGCGTAACGAGCAGACGAAAGCGCGACACAGCGACAGAGAAACGCGAACAGTGCCGTCACCCCCGAGAAGAAATTCGAAGTGTCAGCCGCGAAGCTCGACACAGTGCCCTAGTAAAGGAAAAACGCAAAACCAGCGAAACAGCCGACTCGAGTAACAATCGGGGCGATGGAATCCCATACAGAGGAACACCCCAGTGGGTATTACCTTGGAGAATTTGTCGCCAACCCAAGGGTGAGTACCGGCTGGATACACAAACGCCGCCGAGAGGAGTCCTTCGCGGATGAATTCGGATTCAGCCGCGAGGGTAACGTGGAAGATTTGCGGAGAAATTTCGCCGAACTGGCCGTCGGGCCCCTCGAACACGATGCCTGGGTCAGGTTGGCAAAGCTCGAGCGGCAGTACGCCAGATCGCCAGGACGAGCCAAATCGCCCCAGCCCGACTCCTCAGCACTAACAGAGAAGCGGAAGTCGGACCCCAAACTCAGCCTACAAGTTCCAGGAGTCATGGAGGGCAAAGCCAGCACCTCACCGACATCGATAACCGTCGAAGATCTACCAAAGCCCCCGCCCCCGAAGCCAAGGCCTTCGCCCATGAGAAGGATCTTGCCGACAGCAGGAGAAAATGGACCCACAGACGGTCATTACTACAGTCACGCCGCACAGATGGCGGAACGGATCCGAAAGTGGGGAATCCAGTTCGACGGGCAGGACGACCCACTGTCGTTTGTCGAACTACTGGAAGAGTGTGCCCTCTCGTACGGGGTAGACAAGAACTACCTGCCGCGAGCCATGGCAGAGCTCCTCACCGACCGAGCCAACCGTTGGTTCCGCACCAGCCGACTCCAGAGCGCCTCATGGGCCGATTTCCGCCAGGAATTCCTAGCCTTTTTCCTGCCTCCCCAGTACTTCGAGCAATTGGAAGACCAGATCAGGGACCGCAAACAAGCGGTGGGCGAACCGTTCAAGGATTTCGTCATCGAGCTCCGGTTACTCATGCACCACGCCGGGTACGACGACGCCAAGGAGCCTAGCTCCTAGACAACACCCTCCCGGCGTACCAGCTGTACGTGCGAAGGCACGAACTGAGAAGTCTGACGCAATTAACAATGTTGGCCACAGAGTTTGGGAGTATCCAGGAACGAAACGTACCGGCGACCCTCATCCCCCCTCGACAACCACCCAGGTACACGCAGCCAACAGCGCAACAAGCGCAAAATGAAAGCGGGACAAATCGGGCCCAATTCCGAAAACCTCACTGGGACACCTCGGAGCCCGCAAGGAAGCCGCATCAAGCCGGCGCTCCAGCACAGGAAACGGCACATCGAATGATCACCACCCTCATCGCCAACCCACACGCAGCCTGTCGACGCTGCGGAGAAGCTGGACATGTTTCTCGCGACTGCACCAATCCATCGATCCTCTTTCGTTGGGAATGCGGCAGGCGCGGAACGGTTACTCATGGCCTGTTGCCGGCGCGGCCCGTCGGGAAACGACTCGCGTCCCCAGCTGACACGGGAACAGCCGGGCACGACGCTTCCTCAGACAACTAACTAAGAAACCCGCTACAAGTACACGACGCCCGGATAATGTCGAGAGTGACCATCGGAGGACGGCGCACGGAAGCCACGGTCCACACCGGGGCGTCCCGAAGCTTCATCAACGCCGACCTCGCCCGCAACCTCGGCCGCGATAACGACCTGCGAGCCGCATGCGTCCCGACGCGTCTAGCCGACGGCTCAGCTCGCGAGATACCTCAGATCTTGCTAGCGCGCGTCAAACTAGACGAGCAAGAGGTACAGATGCCACTCCTGGTACTACCCAACATGGTAGAGCAAGCTATCATAGGGATGGATTTCCTGTGCGTCATTGAAACCACAATACGATGTGGCACCACGCGCCTCCGTCTCCAAGGCTCCCGACGCCCCATCCTAAACAGGCCGAATACCCTCGCGAAGTCGAACCAACAAGCGCATTCGACACAACAAACCTCCCCGAGAACCCCGACCACACTTGCGACCCAGGAATCGACGACCCACCCGAGGACGATTCGGAACGAATCTCCGACCCATGGCCGCCCGACATCGCGCCGAAAATACGGGAATTTCTAGACGAGGAACTGCCAACACTCGCAGGCCTCCGAGGGACGACGGATCTAATGGAACGCAAGATCGTCATGAGGGACAACCGACCCATAAAACAGCGGTACTACCCGAAAAATCCAGCCATGCGGCGGATCATCGATAAACAGGTCAACCAACTGATAGCTGAGGACCTAATCGAACGATCCCGGAGCCCCCACAGCGCGCCAATCGTTCTGGTCCACAAAAAGGACGGGAGATGGCGCATGTGTGTAGATTATCGGCAGCTAAACGAGCGTTCTATCCCGGATGCGTACCCGCTACCCAGGATCAACTACATACTAGAGCGACTCCGAAATGCCTACTTCATCACGACCCTAGACCTGCAAAACGGGTATTGGCAGATACCAATGGCCCGCGACAGCCGTGAAGCCACGGCATTCACGGTACCCGGCCGAAGATTATACCAATGGAAAGTAATGCCCTTCGGTCTACATTCCGCGGGAGCCACGTTTCAACGGACCCTCGACGCCGTTATCGGCGCAGACATGGATCGCATATCTCGACGACATCGTCATCGTCGGGAAAAGCTTCACGGAACACCTGAACAACGTGAAAGAAATCTACGGGTCAACACGGAGAAGTGTGCCTTCTTCCAACGCCGGATAAAATACATGGGCCACATGATCAGGGAAGGAGGTATCAACACGGACCCCGACAAAATCGCAGTCGTAAAGGATCTGAGGCCGCCGACCAACCTGAAGGAGCTACGACAATGGTACCGCAGAATTGTCCCAAACTTTTCCACCGTAGTCCAACCAATGCTGAAGAAAGGGAAAGCATGGACATGGGGCCAAGAACAACAAGACGCCTTCGACGAGCTGAAAACACTGCTCACCACCGCACCGGTACTCGCCTGCCCAGACTTTAACGTCAAATTTTCCCTGCAGACGGACGCAAGCAACCTTGGAGTGGGCGCGGTCCTCACCCAAGAGATCGAAGCGAAAGAGCGGGTCATCGCATATGTCAGTCGACGCCTTAACAAGGCTGAAGGAAACTACTCGGCCACCGACAAGGAATGCCTCGCCGTCATCTGCGAAAACTGCGATGTTATCTCGAAGGTTACCGATTCGACGTCATAACCGATAATGTCGCGCTAAAATGGCTGAATACCCTCGAGAGCACTTATGGTAGAGTAGCAAGATGGGCACTCGAATTACAGCAATACCAATACGATGTGCACTATCGGGCCGGCAACCAGAACGTAGTCGCGGACGCACTGTCAAGAAAACCACTGGAAACCCTCTCTCGCATCGAGGAGGAAGACGACACAGCATGCACCTGGCTTAAACAAAGGATCCAACAAGTACAAGACGAACCCCAGAAGTACCCGGACTACACGCACGAAAATGGGCAGCTATACCGCTATCTAGGACACGGAGCCGACGACGACGACCATATACCGTAGAAACTATGCGTGCCTAAAAACGGCCGAACGAGAGTACTCCGCGAATGCCATGACGAACCAACAGAAGGACACCTCGGCGTCCGGAAAACCATCCTGAGGACAACGCAACGATATTACTGGCCAGGACTACACCGAGACGTACGACGGTACGTGCAGGGCTGCGTAAGCTGCCAGAAGTTCAAGGCCACACAGCGCAAGGCCGTGGGCAGGATGCTCACACGCAAAGCCGAATAACCCTTCGCCACCCTGTGTTCCGATTTCGTCGGACCATTACCACGGTCCAAGCACGGGAATACCATCTTACTGGTCTTCTTCGACATTTTCTCCAAGTGGGTCGAACTGGTACCCCTCAAGAAAGCGACAACAGCGAACCTCAAACGAGCCTTCAGAGAACGAATACTGAGCAGCTTCGGCGTGCCGAAACTATTCGTGTGTGACAACGGAACCCAGTTCACCAGCCGATCGTTTAAAACATTCCTGCGAACCGCAGGCGTGGGCCTACAACACACAGCCCCGTATTGCCCAAAGAAAACCCGACGGAGAGAGCCAATCGGACTGTGAAAACGATGATCGCCCAGTTCGTCGACGACCACCAGAATACATGGGACGAACTCCTACCCGAGATGACATTGGCGATCAACTCCAGCGTCTCCGAGACGACCGGATTCAGCCCCGCCTTCCTCCTGCAAGGAAGATAGCCCCGACTCCCCGGCGCCCACTACGACGAAGTCACGCCCGGGACAGGGAGTACGCCAGAGACGTCCACCAGCAAAGCGACGAGGCTGAAAGAAGTATTCGCCATCGTCCGGAACAACATCCAGAGAGCCAGTGAAGAGCAAGGGAGACATAACAACCTCCGCCGGCGACTATGACGCCCCGCCATCGGGTCGTTGGTACTACTACGCCAACACCACCTCTCAAACGCCGCCGATGGCTTTGCGGCAAAGCTAGCCCCGAAGTTCAACGGCCCCTACCGCCAAACCAGCCACCCTGGAACCACCACGCCTAACGAGGATCCTAGCACTGACGAACCCATGGAGACTGACGACTACGCGGAGACGGCACCACGGCGCACACCGACGCCTGAGGTGTACGAGCTATCTGCTGCAGAGTACGCCGCCCGTTGGACGGTGGCTCCACCAGGGTGGACAACAAACACCGCCAACCGAACCCTGCCGACGGCTTTAATCCAGCAAGTACTGTGGCGACTAGAGCCGCAGGGTCCGACCCTATTCAACAGCTTGTGGTTCGAGCAAAGGTACCGGATCTACCGCCGTAGACCCAACGCACGAGTCTTTGTAACTCTCGTCGGGGAAGAAAGGGGAGGGTGTAACGAACCTAAATGGGTTCGATACAATCCGTCCCCCGACTTATATGCAGCGTATCACACCACGCCCCGCAACCAACGCCCCCTCTCCGCACGCAGCCACCGATCAGCACGCGCCAACTCCATCACGCTGACCAAAGACATCAGGTCACGCGGACTTTCCCCACTCCATGCCAAGCCATCGGCCAAGTGCGGTCTTCCGGGTTCATCAACTGAGGAAAAATGACACCGCGAAAGTCTGCAACGGTCACCAAGAACGGCGAAGTGCACACCGACGTGGAAGTGCACTTTCAAACCCGCGGACCCAGTAATACGGGCCTATAAAAAGACGACGACGAGAACCAAGAAGCAGCTTACGCACAAACCCGGCTCAGAGTACAGACGTGGTTTCAGAGACTTGCGCAGAAATTTGGTTCGGAGTACAGACGTTGTACCAGGAACCTACGGGAAACACCGGCGACCTATCAAACTAAGTTAATTTAAAGTGCTAAGATTTATAATAAAGTGTCAAATTATCAGAGTAACACCCAATTGCGTAAGTTCACTCCGCCTAGCCGAGGCACCGACACTACCCCACCCCGAGTCCACGCACGCCGTTTCGTATACACGACGAGCGACGCCCAATCTAGCCCCGATCCACCTCTCTACGATAGGCCGCCACCGACGCCGCCCTTAAGGTTCCATCCATTTCTACAAATTTCTTGTGGATTGACCCCTGGACGTGACTGAGCTTACCTCACCAAGAAACAGGTTCATCACAATGGCATTATCTACCTTAGCCAAGATGTATGACCCCTTAGACTGGTTGTCTCCAGTGACACTTATCGGAAAATTGTTTATTCAAAAACTTTGGCTAGCAGAAAAATATTGGGATGAAGAATTATTAGAACAGGATACTCGTGAATGGAATTCGTTTAAAAATAGTTTAACAGAGTTAGAGAGCATTCGGATAACAAGATGGCTAAATTCTCAGCACAGTATGTCGATGAAAATTCATGGGTTTGCCGATGCATCCGATGCAGCCGTCGTGTATGCCAAGGTAGATAGTTCTACAATTATAATAGCCAGCAAAAGCAAAGTTAATCCAAAGAAGAATCGGAAAACTTTTCCAAAATTAGAACTTTGTGCAGCACATCTTCTGGCAAAATTAATTCAACGGGCGAAAGTAGCGTTGGAAGTAATGTAGATCGTTATGCCTGGAGTGATTCTACTATTACTCTAGCCTAGATAAAGAATGGAGACAATAAAGACAAGACAAAAAGAGGAAATTGAAGAAAAATTGTAGTAGCAAAAAATAACATTTTTTATGAATTATTACAAAAATATTCGTGTATGCATAAACTAGAAAGAGTCATTACATTTGTCTTGAGGTTTATTAAAAAAAAAACCAAAAAGAAAGAATTTGCTCCATTTTTGACAGTGAAGGAGATTAAGAGTGCCAAAGTATTAATAGTAAAACAACAAAAAGCTATCCAATTCAGTTCCCAAATAGCTAACCTAATTAATGAAAAGGAAATAGAAACAAAAAATAAACTATTAAGCTTAAATCCGTTTTTAAACAAAGATGGATTGTTACGAGATGGAGGTAGATTGCAAAACTCCAACGCGGAATTTGAAGCTAAACTTCCCTTGATTTTAGATAAGTGTCACTTGACGTTTTGAATTATCAAGAATGCACATACAGAAACATTGCACGGTGGAATTAATCTGATGCGAAACTATATCCAGCGAAAGTTTTGGATATTTGGGCTAAGAAATTGCTTAAAGAAAAAACTTAAAGAGTGTGTCACCTGTGGTAGGTATCGACAGAATACTGCGGAACAAATTATGGGAAATCTGCCGAAACACAGAGCTACAATGTCGCACCCTTTTACAAATACAGGTGTAGACTTCGCCGTGCCTTACCATATCCGATGCTCTAAAAATCGGGGCAGAAATCCTATAAGGGATATATTGCCGTATTCGTATGCATGGCGACAAAGGCTATTCATTTGGAAGTAGTCAGCGATCTTACTTCAGACGCATTTCTAGCTGCACTTAGAAGATTTTTTTCAAGAAGAGAAATATCTTTTTCAAAGCCTGGGTACTGTAATATAGGCTCGTTAGTTAGTAGCGTCCTGCAAAATCAAAATGCTTGTCGGAACTCTAAGTCAATTACAACTTATTTGCCTCCTTTAAGTTGTTTCGTTATTGGTTTTGTGATTCTAGCTAAATCTCTTAAAAATTTCCTGTAATATCCGAGTAACATTAGTAATCCTAAAAAAAGGATCTGATTTGTTTGGTGGTTTTAGGACAGGAGAACTCTTTAATGGTTTTTATCTTATCTGGGTTTGGTTTAACACCTTCTTGAGTTACTATATGTCCCGAAAAATGTATTTCTTTTCAGAGAAAGTTCGATTTGGCTAAGAGGAATCGGACTTCTTTGGCACCATCCAAATGGGTGCACCCCAAGGGAATATCTATTTTGTATAATATTTTGTGCCAACATTTTTGTAATCTCCGTAACCCTTCTGTTTCCTTTGTATTTAGGTGGCTGGTTTGGATAAAGTTCTGAGTGTAATGCCAAGTTACGTATCTGTGCATCAGCTTCCTCGTTATAGGGGAATACTCTTAGCGGTTGGTCCAAATAGAATGTTTGCTCTGCGGAATTATTGATGACCTCAAGTAAACTAGATCCGTCAGTCGCCATGTACATATAACACTCCCGAAAATTTAAAATAATACAAGAATAAAATAACACATTTATATCTGTAGAAATCTGCGATAAAATATTGTTAATTTCCTTTAATCAGGCTTCGGACACGGGGATGGGGGGACCAGAGCTGCTTGCGGCGTACACGAAAGATCAAAAACGCACGACCGTTTTCATCAATGTGAGATGGACTCCCTCTCAGTTTATTACAATAAATTATGCTTCAGCAAATATTATCTTGCTTTATTATTATCTTTGGACGTTGATATGCAACAACTGCATCTTTCAAGGGGCAATGCAGTTACTGCACCGTCAAGTGGCCCGTGTGAAACCAGCGGAAGGCTGTTACGCGCGGATCCCAGACAAAACGACCCCCACCCAACCGACCGAGGGGCGCTGCCGCATGACGTTCGGCGCTTAGCCGAACCGAACGCGAACATGCAAGAAAGATAGCTGTTAGACTAACATTCGAGGAAAATTAGCACTAAACTTACTAAGAAACTAAGCATGCAATCAAAATACAAATACCACTACAATTACTAATTAATAGAAAGGTGTGTAAGGATTAATAATTTAATAAGAGGAAGAGAATTTGTGTTGGATATAATATGGTAGAGGGAATTATAATCCGAGCATAAGACCCTAAACGGTTCATGCAAGGAATAATTCGATCTACAATGTTGAAGAAACAACGGTATAAAATTGCTAGTCGGTATAATAGGAATCGTGAAGTTTATGCGGCTCAACAGATCAGGGCTGTCTTTTTCACCCCTGATCAAGTTGTGCATAAATATGACACTAAGCATTTTCCTACGGTTAACTAAGGATGGGAGGTTTACTAATAGCAGTCTACTAGTGTAAGTTGGGAGTCTCACACCCGCATTCCAGTTAAGGCCCCGCAGAGCAAAGAGAAAAATGTTTTTCTGTACTGATTCTATACGGTCCTGGTGTACTTTGTACTGAGGGCACCATACACATGAGCCATATTCTAAGATCGGACGAACAAGCGAGGTATAGAGAGTCTTTGTTATATAGGGGTCGTCAAATTCTTTTGACCACCTCTTTATAAACCCAAGCACACCCATGGCCTTATTTACCATGGTAGAAATGTGTTCGGAAAACTTTAACTTGGGGTCTAACATAACACCCAGATCATCCACCATGGTAATTCTCTCAAGAGAAGCACCAAATAGGGTATAGGCAGCCAACAAAGGGCTAGAACGATGAAATGTCATAACTTTGCATTTCGAGGCATTAAGGTGTAACAAGTTTGCACTACACCATGACTGAAAGTTATTGAGATCGGATTGCAAGCGAGAATGAAATTAAATTTCCTTGTACTGGACCAGTGTTTAACATCATCCGCATAATTAAGTACTCCAGAGTATGCTAATACCGAAGGCAAGACATTAATAAAGAGTGTGAAGAGTAAGGGGCCTAGATGGCTGCCCTGTGGTACTCCCGAAGAAACCTTTCCTGGAGAAGAGAGGGAGTTTTTGAAGGGGACTCTTTGAGATCTGGAACAAAGATAGCTAGAAATCCATCTCAGGAGGTTGGGCGGAAACCCTAAAAGGTCAAGTTTATGTGCTAGAAGGGAATGGTTTACAGAGTCGAATGCTTTACTGAAGTCGGTGTAAATTACATCCGTCTATAAGTTACCTTGAAAGCCTTTAATAATGAAAGAGGTGAACTCTAAAAAGTTCGTGGTGGTTGATCGCGGCCTTATAAATCCATGCTTAGTGGGAGATATAAGTGACTTGCAGAGATGTTGCAACTGCGGAGTTAAAACCTTCTCAAACATTTTGGGAATAGCGGATAACTTTGCTCTATAATTTTTTGCATCAGACTTGCTACCTTTTTTACGATTCCTTCCAGATCGGGGGGAAGCAAGAGGAATCAATGGACAGGGTGAATAGTTTAAGCAAGGGTCCACACAGTGCCTCGGCGCAGTACCTGAGTAGACAACCTGGAACCCCGTCTGGACCCGGTGAAAACACCGGCTTAACTAGTCGAAGATCATGAAGTAGGGAACATTAATTTAAGAAGGGACTGAAAATGCCGTTCGACCTCGGTAAACCGTATGGGTACGGTTGACCAGAGAAGCTTTCCTCAGAATAGGTGGTTTGGAAAAATTGGGCAAAAAGATCGGCAATTGCCTGATCACTATTTGCCGACGTATTACAAAATGATAGCGAGGATGGGTGTGCGGACATTATTTGTGCGTATGTAACTATGTTAGGGGGTAGATCTTCAAGGGTAGCGACATCATTCATTTCCTTTACAATTTTAACTAATGTATTTCAAATTTTCGGCTGCATCGACCGATGTACCGACAATATCCTTATTTAAGACAGGTTCTCGACATCATTGGTTATCCCATGAAAAAAAGATATTTTAAGAAGACAACTGTAATTTTACATACCCTCATACAATATACGAATGTAATAAACGGATATATAGTCGAATCCGATTATAACGCTCTGCTTATAGCGTCCGTCCGGTTATAGCGACGACAATTCAATGACTTGGTTGGTCCCCTAACAAACTTATATGAAAGGGCTTAGTACGTCTGCTCTTTTAGCGACAAACCGCTTATACCGGCGATATTTTTCACAATTCAACCGGATATTGCGAATGGCCGAAAATAAATACAGCGAAATATTGCCAAAAAATTTAAGCATCAAATCGGCACGATTTCAAAGGAAGAACTGGATGAGTATGTTCTTATTGACAATGGTGTGGCGATTTGTGAGGAACTTTCCAAAGACAACATTGTTAAAAATATATTAGATGATGGACAGGACAGCGACGACAACGTCGAAAGTCAAAATGAAGATGTGTGAGCACCTAGCTTTTTGAAGCACTTAAGGCTGCAGAAATTCGGAATAGTTTTGTCCATTCAAATTTTAATGACGAGAGCTTAGCGCACAGCATATCTTGTTTAAATAATACTGTCCGCGACTGTTTTTATATGCCAAAAACTACTGCTAAACAATCAAAAATTACTGAATATTTAAATTCAGAATAAAAAGAAAAAGCACATATAGAAATGAATATGCATTATATGTATGTATATTTTAGACTTTTTATGAAAAAAAGCATGTTACTGAATTTTTTTTTTATTACGGAATTGATTAGTTTTATTTTAAAACCTATTACAAACATGGCAACCATAAAATAAACAAACAAACATTTTTTTTGCTCCTTTTGGTTAGAGAGTCTTCCGGGTATAACGACGTAAAATCGTCGGTCTCTTGAGTGTCATTATTACCGCATTCTACTGTATTTATCTCCACGTGTATGTACATAAGATATTTCATAATTGTTTGGAAAAAGGTAGCGAATAAATTTGCAATACCAACAGCAGAAGCTTCTGTTTTGTTCTGGCAATGAAGGGAACGAGGAAAAGCGTTTAACTTACGCTAAGAGTTAACGAACGAATATAATTTTTTAGGATCACTACGAAAGTTTCTACTACATTGTGAAAGGTAATGATTGTAACACTGACTATTAACGGCAAGGAACAGATAGCGAGCGGAGGAGTATAGAGTATAGGCGAAAATGGATACGATCGATCTATTTCAATGTTAGCGAACAACTCATTAAGATCAATAACTAATAATCGCCGGTCAAACAACTTTGATGTCACCGATAGTATGTTCCGTTTTGTCGCTCGGAGACCCATAACTGAATTGTCAATTTTGAACTTAAAGGCATCGTCAGTAGGTAAGCATGAGATTCCTAACGCCTTTGTCGACTCTGAATCCGAGATTGTTATGGGTTTGGCTGTGCTCTCAGATGCAGTGATCTCGGGTGAGTTTGAAAACCACTTAGTCAACTCAAACCCTGCGGTCTGAAGAACCTGAGATACTTTGAACTTAATTCCCCTTAGCTAATATACGCATGCAGCACCAGTCAACAAGTCATCGACGTAAAAGTCGGACCCAATAACGTTAACAGCTCCAGGGAATGAGAGCTTCGCAGACTCACTCAACCTTTTCAAACACCGGATAGCTAAGAATGGGGCTGGTCCAGTCCCATAGGTTACAGTGTTGAGCTTGCATAATCTCAAGGATTCAGAAGGGTCTCTTCTCCACACTATGAGCTGAAACTGCCGATCCACTTCGTTCACCATCACTTGGCGATACATCTTTTTAACATCAGCAGTCAGGGCAAATCTGTGCAGACGGAAACGGAGCAGTGTCGAGTATAATTCCTCTTGAATGGTAGGTCCCACCATCAGAATATCATTTAAGGCCACCTGTGAGGACGTCTTGGGCGAAGCATCGAACACGTCAGTAGGAGACATATGACCTAAGGAGAGGTACTCTTCCATGAATTCCAAGTACATTTTCTTCAACTCAGGGTCACGATGCAATCGTCTTTCAAGCGACAAAAACCGCCGTTTCGCAACCTCAAAGGAGTTGCCTAAATAATTTGGATCTGATTTGAACGGGAGCCTTACTTCGAACCGACCTGATGATAGTACCTGAGTCGTCTTACGATAGTGTTCTTCACACAGCTTGTGCTCAGGTGTGACAATTTTCTTGGTAGATGGCATTTCTTCCAGTGACCAAAACTTTTTCAAGGTCCTATCGATGGATACTAGCAACTCTTCACTGCAACTCAAACTGTTTTTAATTTGAGGAGTAGAAATCCTAGAAACTTATTTTCCCGACACAACCCAACCAAGAAGTGTTTTCTGAAGAGTTGGAAAGTCAGGACCTTGTTTAATTTGACCAACAGCTAATAATTCAAAGAACGATTCTGCTCCAATTAGCATATCTATTCTTAGTGGCTTGTAGAAATAGGGGTCTGCCAGTGGTAGGTTCTCTGGGATTCGCCAGTCAGTCACATTCACTGACTGGTCAGGGTGATAACCTGAAATTGACTTCAGGATCCAAAAATTAAAGGAGAACTCACTACCATTTATTCGCGACTTCACCATTGTGTGAATTTTATCCTTTACTTGAGAATTAGATTCACCAATTCCAAGCAATTTAATACAGGACTCCTCTCTACGGATCTGTAAGCGATTAGCGAGGTCCTCGGTAATGAAATTTGTTTGTGGTCCAGAGTCGAGCAGAGCTCTGGCCAGAATGTGTTCACCGCTCTTAGTTCGGACGCTTACGATCGACGTAGCCAGAATTACCCTGTCCAACGCTGTCGCATGCAAAACATGTGACGTGGAAGGTTGATTCTGATTTGATAGAGGGGAAGGACTCTCTTGGGGTGGTGGCAACGCGAGACTATTAGCCGACACTGTGTATCGATGCAATAATGTATGATGTGAGCGGCTGCACACTCGACATTTATTGGCTTTGCATTTTACAACAGCGTGGCCTTTTCGCAGACAATTAATGCATAAGGATGCCGACTTGGCAAACTCAAACCCTCGCATCACCGAGAGACGCGAAAATGGAGGGCAATTTGACACTACATGGTCTCCTGAATTGCAGTAGCTACAAGTTTGCTGAGTTCTACTGTTGGTGGAAGTGGAAGAACAAGCAAATGAACTGCGATTATGTTGCTTGCTTGGCATGACTTTGTCTTGCCTTGGCTTGGTCGATTCTTCAGCAGAGAGATGCTGGTATCGACGATTCAAGACTTTCTCAAAGTCGGACCAAAGCGGCAACTTCTCATAAGTAAGCTGTTCATCCCACTTTTGTTTCGTCACTGGGTCGACTCTGTTTAAAACGAGATGAATGAGCATTGCATTCGAAATTTTTGTATCATCTCCGATCGACAGCAACGATCCGTAAATCGATGAAACAGTATCGATTAGAGTTCTTAGAGATGATGCAGTTTGAAGCGATATTCTCGGCAGATTGAACAATGTGGAAATATTATTCGTGAAAATCAAATAATCGCTGTCATATACTCGTTTTAGGCCAGCCATGGCCGTTTCATAATTTGCCTCGGTGACTTGGAACGCCTTTATTGTTCCTAATACTTCATCCGAGAGGCACGAAATCAAATGATTAAATTTTTCGATCGCCGGTATGCTGTTGTCGCTATGGACTAGTCTCTCAAAAAGGCTAATGAAATTTTTGAACTCCGAGTGTTTACCACTAAATTTGAGTAATGCCAATTTCGGAAGTCTAGCATGAGTTGGGGCTGAAGAAGACACTGGCTTCGTCTCGCTTGCTGCATCAAAGGCGGCGATAAGCGACATTATCTATCCCTTGGTGACAATCGTCAGCTCTTCCAACTCGGCTGCATATGCATCATCACCTGTTATGTCCTCGATTTGCTCCTGCAATTTCAATTGCAGCAATTTCAAATTTCAATTAAGCATTTAAACAATCTAATCTACATTGTAATTCCGGTAATTGCAATGGAATCGACCCTTGATCTAAACGATTCTCTAAGCGGCGAATGCTTTTTACTCGACTTTTGAGCTTCATCTTTAAGTCTTCAAGAGTAGATTTACTGTTTTCTGCCATAATATTTGTGTATGTAGATTTTACGCAACAATTATTTCTATTTATTTATTTATTATTATTATTATTTTTTTTTTTTAATGTTTTAACGAGAACGATAATCGAAAACGAATTTTAATTGAATGTCGAGGCACGAGGTATCAAGTGACGTTCGAAAACAATATACCCTTAGAATTTAGGGTATCGCGTCACTTGGAAGTAACAGCCGAAAACAATATACCCCTTAGATACAGGGTATCGCGTCACTTGGCAAGTAACAGCCGAAAACAATATACCCGTTAGATACAGGGTAGCGCGTCACTTGGCGCACCGTTAAGCTCAAGAGCGGCAACGAAAATTCTTCCAACAAATACAACGCAAGCAGCAGTGGAGAAGCGAAAACGAAATAATGCACCGGTGCTGCTGCTTGTATGTATGTGTGGATACTTTCTATACGCCGTGGCTTGGGTGAACGAACGAGGTGTGAGGGTGTGAGGTTCTAACGACGAGAAAGGTAGAACAAAATAAAGGGGGGGGGGGGGGGGGGGGGCGACAGTGATTGCAGTAAACGATAGATGTATGTACATATAACTGTTGCGTCCAAATAGCGGTTCACATATGTATGTCTGTATGTGTCGATATGTATGTATTTATGTGTGTTTAGTTATATTTATGCGATTAATAATAAAATACATGCAATCAAGCTCTACTATATGTACATATATCATGCGTCTGTGCAAAAATACCTCTGATTCCTCTTTTGGATCTTTGAATCCAACTGCTACTTTCCTGGCTTTATCGCAGGGCATCCCTCGGCGGTAGCAGAAATTTGCCCAAAAAATTTTCTTGGCGCGACCGAATCGATGAAATTATGCAAATTGATTGCTGATTGACACACACACCACGACGCGGGCAACGAATATGTTTGCATATACTGCAATTTCTTGTGTCACTGTCACTTATTGTTGCTGCCTATAATTAACTTTACAGTCCACCCGGGGGCGCCATGAAAAATTAGAAGAGTTTTTCTAATGAATTAACCGAAAACTTTGGGTGGCTGTAATTTAATTATTTATTCGGCGGGGCGAAAATGGATACGCTCGATCTATTTCAATGTTAGCGAACAACTATATTTTCTTCACAATTCAAAATCTCTTACTCTAGCTAACCTACGGTGGCAAAGCGGGGCGAATTCGCCAAGAGCGAGAGAGCGAGCTTTTATTGCGCTCCCGCTTTGCCCAAGCCTAACTTACAATAGACTTCATAATTAAGATCAATAACTAATAATCGCCGCCATGGATGGAAGGTCACGCAACAACGACCAATCAACAAGCGAGAGATGTAGATCTAAATCTATAGAGTTTGTTTTGCGAAAACACTTTATGCGGCCATGGAACTGTCAGCACAACCAGGTCGGGTACACTCAAAGGATATCGACAGTCATCGACGTAAAAGTCGGACCCAATAACGTTAGCAGCTCCAGGGAATGAAAGCTTCGCAGACTCACTCAACCTTTTCAAACACCGGATAGCTAAGAATGGGGCTGGTCCAGTCCCATAGGTTACAGTGTTGAGCTTGCATAATCTCAAGGATTCAGAAGGGTCTCTTCTCCACACTATGAGCTGAAACTGCCGATCCGCTTCGTTCACCATCACTTGGTGATACATCCTTTTAACATCAGCAGTCAGGGCAAATCTGTGCAGACGGAAACGGAGCAGTGTCGAGTATAATTCCTCTTGAATGGTAGGTCCCACCATCAGAATATCATTTAAGGCCACCTGTGAGGACGTCTTGGGCGAAGCATCGAACACGTCAGTAGGAGACATATGACCTAAGGAGAGGTACTCTTCCATGAATTCCAAGTACATTTTCTTCAACTCAGGGTCACGATGCAATCGTCTTTGAAGCGACAAAAACCGCCGTTTCGCAACCTCAAAGGAGTTGCCTAAATAATTTGGATCTGATTTGAACGGGAGCCTTACTTCGAACTGACCTGATGATAGTACCTGAGTCGTCTTACGATAGTGTTCTTCACACAGCTTGTGCTCAGGTGTGACAATTTTCTTGGTAGATGGCATTTCTTCCAGTGACCAAAACTTTTTCAAGGTCCTATCGATGGATACTAGCAACTCTTCACTGCAACTCAAACTGTTTTTAATTTGAGGAGTAGAAATAGAAACTTATTTTCCCGACACAACCCAATATATATTGGACGTTGACATGCAATGACTGCATCTAACAAGAGGCGATGCAATTACTGCACCGTCAAGTGGCCCGTGTGACACCAGCAGAAGGCTGTTACGCGCGGATCCCAGGCAAAACGCAGCCCTCCTCCCGCCCAACCGACCGAGGGGCGCTGCCGCATGACGCGCGGTGCGTAGCCGAACCAAACGCGAGCATGCAAGAAAGATAGATATTAGACTAACCTTCGAGGAAAATTAGCACTAAACTTATTAAGAAATTAAGCATGCAAGAAAATACAAAATACAAATACCACTACAATTACTAATTACTAGAAAGGTGTGTAAGGATTAGTAATTTAATAAGAGGAAGAGAATTAGTGGAGGATATAATATGGTAGAGGGAATTATAGTCCGAGCATAAGACCCTAAACGGTTCATGCAAGGAATAATTCGATCTACAAAGTGGAAGGAACAACGGTATAAAGTTTCTAGTCAGTCTAATAGGAATCGTGAAGTTTATGCGGCTCAACAGATCAGGGCTGTCTATGTCACCCCTGATCAAGTTGTGCATAAATATCACACCAAGCATTTTTCTACGGTTAACTAAGGATGGGAGGTTTACTAATAATAGTCTACTAGAGTAAGATGGGAGTCTTACACCCGCATCCCAGTTAAGGCCCCGCAGAGCAAAGAGTAAAAAGTTTTTCTGTACTGATTCTATACGGTCCTGGTGTACTTTGTACTGAGGGCACCATACACAGGAGCCGTATTCTAAGATCGGACGAACAAGCGAGGTATAGAGAGTCTTTGTTATATAGGGGTCGTCAAATTCCTTTGACCACCTCTTTATAAACCCAAGCACGCCCATGGCCTTATTTACCATGGTAGAAATGTGTTCGGAAAACTTTAACTTGGGATCTAACATAACACCCAGATCATCCACCAGGGTAATTCTCTCAAGAGAACCCCCAAATAGGGTGTAGGGAGCCAACAAAGGGTTAGAACGATGAAATGTCATAACTTTGCATTTCGAGGCATTAAGGTGTAACAAGTTTGCACAACACCATGACTGAAAGCTATTGAGATCGGATTGCAAGCGAGAATGAAATGAAATGTCCTTGTACTGGACACAGAGTTTAACATCATCCGCATACATAAGTACTCGAGAGTATGTTATTACTGAAGGCAAGTCATTAATAAAGAGTGTGAAGAGTAAGGGGCCTAGATGGCTGCCCTGTGGTACTCCCGAAGAAACCTTTACTGGTAAAGAGAGGGAGTTTTTGAAGAGGACTCTTTGAGACCTAGAACAAAGATAGCTAGAAATCCATCTCAGGAGGTTGGGCGGAAACCCTAAAAGGTCAAGTTTATGTGCTAAAAGGGAATGGTTTACAGAGTCGAATGCTTTACTAAAGTCGGTGTAAATAACATCCGTCTGTAAGTTACCTTGAAACCCAACCAAGAAGTGTTTTCTGAAGAGTTGGAAAGTCAGGACCTTGTTTAATTTGACCAACAGCTAATAATTCAAAGAACGATTCTGCTCCAATTAGCATATCTATTCTTAGTGGCTTGTAGAAATAGGGGTCTGCCAGTGGTAGGTTCTCTGGGATTCGCCAGTCAGTCACATTCACTGACTGGTCAGGGTGATAACCTGAAATTGACTTCAGGATCCAAAAATTAAAGGAGAACTCACTACCATTTATTCGCGACTTCACCATTGTGTGTATTTTATCCTTTACTTGAGAATTAGATTCACCAATTCCAAGCAATTTAATACAGGACTCCTCTCTACGGATCTGTAAGCGATTAGCGAGGTCCTCGGTAATGAAATTTGTTTGTGGTCCAGAGTCGAGCAGAGCTCTGGCCAGAATGTGTTCACCGCTCTTAGTTCGGACGCTTACGATCGACGTAGCCAGAATTACCCTGTCCAACGCTGTCGCATGCAAAACATGTGACGTGGAAGGTTGATTCTGATTTGATAGAGGGGAAGGACTCTCTTGGGGTGGTGGCAACGCGAGACTATTAGCCGACACTGTGTATCGATGCAATAATGTATGATGTGAGCGGCTGCACACTCGACATTTATTGGCTTTGCATTTTACAACAGCGTGGCCTTTTCGCAGACAATTAATGCATAAGGATGCCGACTTGGCAAACTCAAACCCTTGCATCACCGAGAGACGCGAAAATGGAGAGCAATTTGACACTACATGGTCTCCTGAATTGCAGTAGCTACAAGTTTGCTGAGTTCTACTGTTGGTGGAAGTGGAAGAACAAGCAAATGAACTGCGATTATGTTGCTTGCTTGGCATGACTTTGTCTTGCCTTGGCTTGGTCGATTCTTCAGCAGACAGATGCTGGTATCGACGATTCAAGACTTTCTCAAAGTCGGACCAAAGCGGCAACTTCTCATAAGTAAGCTGTTCATCCCACTTTTGTTTCGTCACTGGGTCGACTCTGTTTAAAACGAGATGAATGAGCATTGCATTCGAAATTTTTGTATCATCTCCGATCGACAGCAACGATCCGTAAATCGATGAAACAGTATCGATTAGAGTTCTTAGAGATGATGCAGTTTGAAGCGATATTCTCGGCAGATTGAACAATGTGGAAATATTATTCGTGAAAATCAAATAATCGTTGTCATATACTCGTTTTAGGCCAGCCATGGCCGTTTCATAATTTGCCTCGGTGACTTGGAACGCCTTTATTGTTCCTAATACTTCATCCGAGAGGCACGAAATCAAATGATTAAATTTTTCGATCGCCGGTATGCTGTTGTCGCTATGGACTAGTCTCTCAAAAAGGCTAATGAAATTTTTGAACTCCGAGTGTTTACCACTAAATTTGAGTAATGCCAATTTCGGAAGTCTAGCATGAGTTGGGGCTGAAGAAGACACTGGCTTCGTCTCGCTTGCTGCATCAAAGGCGGCGATAAGCGACATTATCTATCCCTTGGTGACAATCGTCAGCTCTTCCAACTCGGCTGCATATGCATCATCACCTGTTATGTCCTCGATTTGCTCCTGCAAATGGTTACCCTTTTCAATTTAAGCATTTAAACAATCTAATCTACATTGTAATTCCGGTAATTGCAATGGAATCGACCCTTGATCTAAACGATTCTCTAAGCGGCGAATGCTTTTTACTCGACTTTTGAGCTTCATCTTTAAGTCTTCAAGAGTAGATTTACTGTTTTCTGCCATAATATTTGTGTATGTAGATTTTACGCAACAATTATTTCTATTTATTTATTTATTATTATTATTATTTTTTTTTTTTTTTTAATGTTTTAACGAGAACGATAATCGAAAACGAATTTTAATTGAATGTCGAGGCACGAGGTCCAGTGACGTTCGAAAACAATATACCCTTAGAATTTAGGGTATCGCGTCACTTGGCAAGTAACAGCCGAAAACAATATACCCCTTAGATACAGGGTATCGCGTCACTTGGCAAGTAACAGCCGAAAACAATATACCCGTTAGATACAGGGTAGCGCGTCACTTGGCGCACCGTTAAGCTCAAGAGCGGCAACGAAAATTCTTCCAACAAATACAACGCAAGCAGCAGTGGAGAAGCGAAAACGAAATAATGCACCGGTGCTGCTGCTTGTATGTATGTGTGGATACTTTCTATACGCCGTGGCTTGGGTGAACGAACGAGGTGTGAGGTTCTAACGACGAGAAAGGTAGAACAAGGGGGGGCGACAGTGATTGCAGTTAACCGATAGATGTATGTACATATAACTGTTGCGTCCAAATAGCGGTTCACATATGTCTGTATGTGTCGATATGTATGTATTTATGTGTGTTTAGTTATATTTATGCGATTAATAATAAAATACATGCAATCAAGCTCTACTATATGTACATATATCATACGTCTGTGCACAAATACCTCTGATTCCTCTTTTGGATCTTTGAATCCAACTGCTACTTTCCTGGCTTTATCGCAGGGCATCCCTCGGCGGTAGCAGAAATTTGCCCAAAAAATTTTCTTGGCGCGACCGAATCGATGAAATTATGCAAATTGATTGCTGATTGACACACACACCACGACGCGGGCAACGAATATGTTTGCATATACTGCAATTTCTTGTGTCACTGTCACTTATTGTTGCTGCCTATAATTAACTTTACAGTCCACCCGGGGGCGCCATGAAAAATTAGAAGAGTTTTTCTAATGAATTAACCGAAAACTTTGGGTGGCTGTAATTTAATTATTTATTCGGCGGGGCGAAAATGGATACGCTCGATCTATTTCAATGTTAGCGAACAACTATATTTTCTTCACAATTCAAAATCTCTTACTCTAGCTAACCTACGGTGGCAAAGCGGGGCGAATTCGCCAAGAGCGAGAGAGCGAGCTTTTATTGCGCTCCCGCTTTGCCCAAGCCTAACTTACAATAGACTTCATAATTAAGATCAATAACTAATAATCGCCGCCATGGATGGAAGGTCACGCAACAACGACCAATCAACAAGCGAGAGATGTAGATCTAAATCTATAGAGTTTGTTTTGCGAAAACACTTTATGCGGCCATGGAACTGTCAGCACAACCAGGTCGGGTACACTCAAAGGATATCGACAGTCATCGACGTAAAAGTCGGACCCAATAACGTTAGCAGCTCCAGGGAATGAAAGCTTCGCAGACTCACTCAACCTTTTCAAACACCGGATAGCTAATAATGGGGCTGGTCCAGTCCCATAGGTTACAGTGTTGAGCTTGCATAATCTCAAGGATTCAGAAGGGTCTCTTCTCCACACTATGAGCTGAAACTGCCGATCCGCTTCGTTCACCATCACTTGGCGATACATCTTTTTAACATCAGCAGTCAGGGCAAATCTGTGCAGACGGAAACGGAGCAGTGTCGAGTATAATTCCTCTTGAATGGTAGGTCCCACCATCAGAATATCATTTAAGGCCACCTGTGAGGACGTCTTGGGCGAAGCATCGAACACGTCAGTAGGAGACATATGACCTAAGGAGAGGTACTCTTCCATGAATTCCAAGTACATTTTCTTCAACTCAGGGTCACGATGCAATCGTCTTTCAAGCGACAAAAACCGCCGTTTCGCAACCTCAAAGGAGTTGCCTAAATAATTTGGATCTGATTTGAACGGGAGCCTTACTTCGAACCGACCTGATGATAGTACCTGAGTCGTCTTACGATAGTGTTCTTCACACAGCTTGTGCTCAGGTGTGACAATTTTCTTGGTAGATGGCATTTCTTCCAGTGACCAAAACTTTTTCAAGGTCCTATCGATGGATACTAGCAACTCTTCACTGCAACTCAAACTGTTTTTAATTTGAGGAGTAGAAATCCTAGAAACTTATTTTCCCGACACAACCCAACCAAGAAGTGTTTTCTGAAGAGTTGGAAAGTCAGGACCTTGTTTAATTTGACCAACAGCTAATAATTCAAAGAACGATTCTGCTCCAATTAGCATATCTATTCTTAGTGGCTTGTAGAAATAGGGGTCTGCCAGTGGTAGGTTCTCTGGGATTCGCCAGTCAGTCACATTCACTGACTGGTCAGGGTGATAACCTGAAATTGACTTCAGGATCCAAAAATTAAAGGAGAACTCACTACCATTTATTCGTGACTTCACCATTGTGTGTATTTTATCCTTTACTTGAGAATTAGATTCACCAATTCCAAGCAAGTTAATACAGGACTCCTCTCTACGGATCTGTAAGCGATTAGCGAGGTCCTCGGTAATGAAATTTGTTTGTGGTCCAGAGTCGAGCAGAGCTCTGGCCAGAATGTGTTCACCGCTCTTAGTTCGGACGCTTACGATCGACGTAGCCAGAATTACCCTGTCCAACGCTGTCGCATGCAAAACATGTGACGTGGAAGGTTGATTCTGATTTGATAGAGGGGAAGGACTCTCTTGGGGTGGTGGCAACGCGAGACTATTAGCCGACACTGTGTATCGATGCAATAATGTATGATGTGAGCGGCTGCACACTCGACATTTATTGGCTTTGCATTTTACAACAGCGTGGCCTTTTCGCAGACAATTAATGCATAAGGATGCCGACTTGGCAAACTCAAACCCTTGCATCACCGAGAGACGCGAAAATGGAGGGCAATTTGACACTACATGGTCTCCTGAATTGCAGTAGCTACAAGTTTGCTGAGTTCTACTGTTGGTGGAAGTGGAAGAACAAGCAAATGAACTGCGATTATGTTGCTTGCTTGGCATGACTTTGTCTTGCCTTGGCTTGGTCGATTCTTCAGCAGACAGATGCTGGTATCGACGATTCAAGACTTTCTCAAAGTCGGACCAAAGCGGCAACTTCTCATAAGTAAGCTGTTCATCCCACTTTTGTTTCGTCACTGGGTCGACTCTGTTTAAAACGAGATGAATGAGCATTGCATTCGAAATTTTTGTATCATCTCCGATCGACAGCAACGATCCGTAAATCGATGAAACAGTATCGATTAGAGTTCTTAGAGATGATGCAGTTTGAAGCGATATTCTCGGCAGATTGAACAATGTGGAAATATTATTCGTGAAAATCAAATAATCGTTGTCATATACTCGTTTTAGGCCAGCCATGGCCGTTTCATAATTTGACTCGGTGACTTGGAACGCCTTTATTGTTCCTAATACTTCATCAGAGAGGCACGAAATCAAGTAATTAAATTTTTCGATCACCGGTATACTGTTGTCGCTATGGACTAGTCTCTCAAAAGGTTAGGTTAGGTTAGGTTAACCCGGACGGCCACCCGGGGCCACGCATAGGCCAATATGGCCCTTAGTTATCCGGATGGGGGGGTGTATGAACCGTCGCGGGAGTGTTAATGTGGTTTTAAAAGTCCCCGAGAATCGAGGTGTTTTTAGCATAGGCCAGCAGTTCCTGTGGCGTCCTTTTGGAGGCATCTTCCAGTGATGCCAGCACTGGGGCGCCCAGGTATCTCCTCCTTGCCCTTGAGAGAGCCGGACAGTTGCAGATGAGATGTTCCAGGGTTTCGATAGCCCCAGGTTCCTCACATTTCCTACAACTGTCTCTGTTGGTGATTCCTAGCTTAGCTGCATGTGCAGCAGCCAGACAGTGACCTGTTAGTATTCCCACTAGCAATCTACAGTTCTTTCATGGTAGGTGCAGTAGGCAGTGGCTAAGTTTCTCGTTGCGTTCCTTGCACATTATCTTCGAGGTTCTGCAGGTGGTGGTACTGTTCCACCTGCTATCAGTCTGTGTTCTAGCCTGCTTCTCTAGATCGCATTGCAGCGTTCTAAGCGAGACAGGCACGTTCTCGGTTCTCCTATTCTCCAGCCCGACGCCTTCCTTAGCTAGTACGTCCGCCGCTTCGTTTCCTTCGATGTCCTGGTGGCCGGGAACCCAATAGATCCGCACTGTCTTTGTCGTGCTTAGGATGTCTAATGCCTCCCTGCTCGCCAAGACACTTCGGGAACTGACCAGATGCAGTTGTTTTTACGTCGAGGCATGTTTGGGGGGTCATGTAATCAGTTGATCTGGTCATTTCCCTGCCGATTGAATTATGCCCGTATCCTTGTGGCGATAGATTTCCTGATGCTATGAGGCGTTGTGCTGCCTTTCCCGCAATCAGGCGAGCGTGAATGTCCAGGGGGTCGATTCCGAGTACGGTTTCGAGTGCTTTTGTTGGGGTTGATCTCAGCGCCCCTGTAATACAGAGCAGAGCCTGTCGCTGAGTCTTTTCCATAAGCTTATGGTATGTCTTCTTTTCAATAGCCTGCCACCACACTAAACTCCATACAGCAGAGTTGGTCGCACCACCGAGATGTAGATCCAGTGCATTAGAGCAGGTGACAGGCCCCATGTGCTGCTGAGCATCTTCTTGGATGCATAAAGCGCAATGGTAGCCTTCTTCACCCTTTCCACTACATTGGGCCTCCATGCCAGCTTGCTGTCCAGTACTGTGCCTAGGTATTTCACCTGTGATTTTGGAGCCAGTCTAGTTTGGTCAATTTTCGGGGGGGTCCATATCGGTACCTTGTACCTCTTGGTAAAGAGGATGAGGTCCGTCTTGTCCGCGTTGATACTGAGTCCTACCTCTTCCGCCCACTAACGTATCTCCCTGAGTGTACGTTCCATTATGGAGCTGAGGGTCGATGGACAGACACCCGTAATAAGTATGCTTATGTCGTCGGCATAAGCTGTTATTTTTGGGGCCTTCCTTTCAAATCTCTTAATGAGGTCGTCGACCACCAAATTCCACAGTAGTGGCGACAGGACTCCACCTTGAGGTGTGCCTCTGTGTGCCCCCTTTACCATGGAAGCAGTGCCCCACTCCGATTGCACCCGTCTACAACTTAGGAGGTTTTTGATCCAGACGTTGATTGCAGGGTGTATGTTATTCGCTTCTAGGCGTCTTGTTATTGCGGTTGTGGCCACGTTGTTGAATGCTCCTGAGATGTCCACAAATGCTCCCAAAGCATACTTTTTGTTGTGAAGGGCGCTCTCGATGGTGGCTACTAGCGAGTGTAGTGCCGTCTCCACTGATTTCCCTTTAGTGTAGGCGTGTTGGTTTGTTGACATCAGTCCCTCTATCTCATTCCTGATGTGCAAATCCAACAGCTTTTCTAGTGTTTTTAGTATAAAGGAGGTAAGGCTTATCGGTCTGTAATCCTTGGGACTCACGTGGCTGCACTTTCCTGCCTTAGGGAGGAAGACAACTCTCGAGGTTCTCCATTGGATGGGGATATAGCCCGTACTTAGGCATGCTGAGTATATTGCGAGGAGCCATGGGGTAATAACCTCTTTGGTCAACTGCATCATGGCTGGGAATATCCCGTCCAGTCCTGGTGCTTTTATGGCCGCGAAGGAGTCTATGGCCCAGTGGATTCTCTTAGTGGTTAACAGACCTAATGGGGGGTGCTGTTCCTCAGTTGCTAGGTCCTGATGCTCATCCAGGTAAGTGCGCCTCCATTAGTGCTGTTAGGGCTTCTTTACTGCCCTCTGTCCACTGTCCGTTGTCTAGTTTTAGTTGGCTCTGTACTGTGGGCTGCTTTGAAAGCAGCTTCCGAAGCCTAGCGGTTTCGGGCACTTTCTCGATGTTGGAGCAGAAGTTTCTCCACGAGTTCCTTTGTGCCTTACGTATTTCCTTCTTGTAGCTCCTAAGTAGGATTTTATATTCCTCATTGACAATCTCTTCGTTCGCTTGTTTGGCGATCTTGAAGAATTCTTTGAGGTTGTTCCTTTGGAGAGAGAGAGATCTCGGTTCCACCAGAGTGGCTTGGACCTCCTCTTCGTTCTCGAGGGTTTGCACGATGCATGGTAGGCGTTCAGTAACTCGTTGGATAGGGTCTTTAGGGACTTCTCTATATCCTCCGCGGATTTCACTGAGCCCGGATTCGCGAGCTTCGAAGTAACTGTCTTTTTAAACTTTGCCCAGTTTGTGTTCCGGGGGTTTCTATAGACTGTTGTCTTCGAAGGGTGTTTGAATTCGCACTTGAACTGAATGTACTTATGGTCTGAGAAGGATGGTCTATCGAGGACCCTCCAGCTAGATACCGTAGTACTGTTTCCCATTGCAAGTGTTAGGTCTAGCACGTTAGATGAGGTTGGACCTACGAAGGTGTGCTCCTCCCCAACGTTTGCTATATATAGATTAGTTGCTAGTATAAAGTCTAGGAGTGACTCACCTCTGTCATTGATGTCGGTGCTTCCCCACACATTATGGTGGGCGTTGGCGTCCGTTCCGATGGCGAGTTGATAGTTTTTGGTGCCGGCTTCTGTCACCAGGCTCCTGAGTTCGTCGGGTGGTGCGGGTCTGTCGTGAGCCATGTAGCAGGAAGCCACCAGAAGGCGCTTTTCCTCACTTTCCAGCATCACAACCGTCAGGTCATCCGTGCTGTAATGAGACATAAGGTAAGCATGGATTCCCTTTCGTACGAGTACGACGGTTCTGCTCCTGCTTACCGATGTTGAGTAGAACAGGTTATGATCTGAGGACTTTAGTCCGGCCACTGAATTGCCTGTCGCAATCCAGGGCTCCTGGACTAGAGCTATGTCGGCGAGCCCTTGCTCCATGGCGATGAGGAGCTCCGCCGACGCTACCTTGCTTTTATGCAAGTTGAGCTGCAGCACACTCAGCATGGGTGGCTGGCTCGCTTGCACCTGACGGGTTGACTACCAGCGTCAGGTCACCGTCTTCCTCTTCTTCGTCTTCAAGCGCAAGACCCTGGGCGGCCTCCACGATGGACTCGAGACCTAGGTCCTTTTCCACCTCGCCTGCCTGCAGGGTATGCGCGTCCTTGTCCTCAGGGTGGCGCTTTTTGAGGCGCAGGTAGACGCTACCCATGCCCCACGCCATCTTCCCGAACTTGGGGTATAGCAGATCCTCTGCTTCCTTGTTTATTTGGAGGATCACACACTGGCCCCCCTCGTTGGGTAGTGGGCTACCAATGTGTAGGATCCTCCAATCGGCCGTTGGCACGTCCGCGTTTTGCCGCTGAAGGAGCTTCAGCGCTCGGTCCCCCTGGATTGTGATGGGGAAGAGTACCTTCGCCTTAGGCTTGGACGGGATAAGCTCCCGGTCCACAACCTCCAGCTTGGCCCCCTCCCACATCGCCTCCAGTTGGCAGACCGTACGCGTCTGCCACCTTAGGGTTGGGTCATCATTGCACTTCAGGATCTTAACCGCATTTAGCCACCCAGCACCATCGAACGTGGGCATTGGGGCCGCGGGGTCTTCCTCCATCTGTGCAAAGAGTGCGTCGACAAGACGCGGGTGCACCAGCTTCCACTGTGCCGCTGACATCTTGCCGTTTTCTTCGCTGCGGTCAATGAGTGCCACGATCAGGTGTCGTTTGGTCACCACGCTGACCTTCGCTTTCGGCTTCGTTGGCTTCTTGGCCGCTTTCGGTGGAAGGGCTGCACTCCTGGGCCCGCGTTGCCGCTTGCTCGCTGGAGTGTCCTTAATGGCACTCTCAGTCGAGCGTTGCCTCTTGGTGGCCATCATCTCCTCCACCTTATTGGCATATTCGCCATTCGACGCCCTCATCTGTGGCATCCGAGCATAGTGTAGCCGACCCTCCTCTACTCTCTGCTCGGCCCAGGCTAGCTTGACCTTCTCCTCCTGGGAGATGTCTGCTTTACCTTGCAGCCGGCTTTTTATGTTGAGGGCCGCTTTGTATTGCGCTTTGGCCTTCATCCCCTCCTTGGAACGCTTCGGCCCTTCCCTGCGCAGGGAGCTGGTGCCTGGTTCCGGCGAGCGGAGAAGGCTCTCTTCATCCGTCCTGCTTAGAGAGAGCACGATCTCCAGATCCGTGTCTGTATCGACTACGGCATCTGTGCGGCTCAACTTGCAGGCCACGGAGTGAGTTGTTTTTGTTGTTGCTGTTGTGGCAGTAGCTTTACAACTGACCTGGCCTGCTCCCGCCAAGTCTGAGGTGTGACCGCTGGCGACACGCAGAGAGGACTGCTCCTCCCCGTGCCCGCCGGTGGTAGCAGTCACGCTTTCCACCGACGTTTGGGTTGACATTCCAACCCGTGCTTGCTCCTTCTTCGACTCCATAGTTGGCCCGAGGGTCCATACTGGTTAATATTTTTCGGGGGGACCACCCCCTAGCGTTTTAGGCCTGACCGCCAGGCACCTCTAGCGATGGCCCTGGTTCGGTTCCCCCGACTTTGAATCGGGAAGACGCCGGACCATAGCCTTAGCTAGACACTGCATTACCCCGGACAGAGCAAGCGACAGTGCATTACCCTTGTGCGGGGTAATGCAGTGTCCATTGCCCAGCCGGCACCCTCGTGGAGGGTTCAGCTAGAGGATTTTCGCCATTTTCTCTCAAAAAGGCTAATGAAATTTTTGAACTCCGAGTATTTACCACTAAATTTGAGTAATGCCAATTTCGGAAGTCTAGCATGAGTTGGGGCTGAAGAAGACACTGGCTTCGTCTCGCTTGCTGCATCAAAGGCGGCGATAAGCGACAAATGTTTCCTTGGTGACTTCTATCCCTTGGTGACAATCGTCAGCTCTTCCAACTCGGCTGCATATGCATCATCACCTGTTATGTCCTCGATTTGCTCCTGCAAATGGTTACCCTTTTCAATTTAAGCATTTAAACAATCTAATCTACATTGTAATTCCGGTAATTGCAATGGAATCGACCCTTGATCTAAACGATTCTCTAAGCGGCGAATGCTTTTTACTCGACTTTTGAGCTTCATCTTTAAGTCTTCAAGAGTAGATTTACTGTTTTCTGCCATAATATTTGGGTATGTAGATTTTACGCAACAAACCACTATTATTTCTATTTATTTATTTATTATTATTATAATTTTTTTTTTAATGTTTTAACGAGAACGATAATCGAAAACGAATTTTAATTGAATGTCGAGGCACGAGGTATCAAGTGACGTTCGAAAACAATATACCCTTAGAATTTAGGGTATCGCGTCACTTGGCAAGTAACAGTTGAAAACAATATACCCCTTAGATACAGGGTATCGCGTCACTTGGCAAGTAACAGCCGAAAACAATATACCCGTTAGATACAGGGTAGCGCGTCACTTGGCGCACCGTTAAGCTCAAGAGCGGCAACGAAAATTCTTCCAACAAATACAACGCAAGCAGCAGTGGAGAAGCGAAAACGAAATAATGCACCGGTGCTGCTGCTTGTATGTATGTGTGGATACTTTCTATACGCCGTGGCTTGGGTGAACGAACGAGGTGTGTAAGGTGTGAGGGTGTGAGGTTCTAACGACGAGAAAGGTAGAACAAAATAAAGGGGGGGGGGGGGGGAGGGCGACAGTGATTGCAGTAAACGATAGATGTATGTACTATAACTGTTGCGTCCAAATAGCGGTTCACATATGTCTGTATGTGTCGATATGTATGTATTTATGTGTGTTTAGTTATATTTATGCGATTAATAATAAAATGCATGCAATCAAGCTCTACTATATGTACATATATCATAGGTCTGTGCCTAGAATTGACGGCGATGTGCAATGTTTTAGCACAAGACATCTCAAAGAAAGATCTGAATGTCTTTTGCTCAGCCTTCAATTTTCTGCACAAATACCTCTGATTCCTCTTTTGGATCTTTGAATCCAACTGCTACTTTCCTGGCTTTATCGCAGGGCACCCCTCGGCGGTAGCAGAAATTTGCACAAAAATTATTCTTGGCGCGACCGACGCGATGACATTATGCAAATTGAATGCTGATTGACACACACACCACGACGCGGGCAACGAATATGTTTGCATATACTGCAATTTCTTGTGTCACTGTGACTTATTGTTGCTGCCTATAATTAACTTTACAGTCCACCCGGGGGCGCCATGAAAAATTAGAAGAGTTTTTCTAATGAATTAACCGAAAACTTTGGGTGGCTGTAATTTAATTATTTATTCGGCGGGGCGAAAATGGATACGCTCGATCTATTTCAATGTTAGCGAACAACTATATTTTCTTCACAATTCAAAATCTCTTACTCTAGCTAACCTACGGTGGCAAAGCGGGGCGAATTCGCCAAGAGCGAGAGAGCGAGCTTTTATTGCGCTCCCGCTTTGCCCTAGCCTAACTTACAATAGACTTCATAATTAAGATCAATAACTAATAATCGCCGCCATGGAAGGTCACGCAACAACGACCAATCAACAAGCGAGAGATGTAGATCTAAATCTATAGAGTTTGTTTTGCGAAAACACTTTATGCGGCCATGGAACTGTCAGCACAACAAGGTCGGGTACACTCAAGGGATATCGACAGAGTTGGATGATAAGGATCTTCAGGAAATGATATTGGGCTTGCTTTGGATACCGTAGCAAGAGAAGCATTGTTAGCAAACATGAGATCAAGAAGTCTTTCCCTAATTTTTTTAACGGCATTAATTTAAATATCCTTTTTTGCAAGACTGATAATGCGGGTGTCCGTTGTTTGTAAAGATTTCTTCATCCATCCTCGGTTTTCTATAAACACTGTAGATTTTAAAGCATTCTGAACAAAAATTCCGAGCGTCCAAGTCTTTTCGTAATTTCCCGGAGAATTTTCATTTCTTTTTGAACATTAATGGAAAAGTTCTTTTCTTCAGCGGTACGGCCTATCTAAAGATTTTTTTTTTAACTCTCATATAATTAAATATGAAAGAACTCAATAAAAACCAACAAGCCTTTGACAAAATCCTTATCAAATCCTTTAAAATTTATAAATAACACCAATGTACTTATTATTTTGGCCAGACCAAAAATGCCCATCCGGCAAAAATTTAAGCATATAATGTTAAAAAGACGTGTTATGGAATAGCTCGAATTTTTGTAAATGGGTGTTTCGAGTTTAAAGTTTTCCATGTCTATTTTCGCTTTTTGGGATGTTAGAAATGCTATACCTAAGAGGCCATTAAAGTATCGGTAGAATTTGAAAAACAATCTATTTGCAAGGATGTTTAAATTCGGTTGGCTTGGGCAACATTTTTATACCCGATACTCAAAATGAGTATTGGGGTAAATTAGATTTGTGGTGAAAGTGGATGTATGTAACGTATAGAAGGAATCGTTTCCGACCCCATAAAGTGTATATATTCTTGATCAGCATCAATAGCCGAGTCGATTGACCCCTGTCTGTTTGTCCGTCTGTCCGTCCCTATCAGCGCCTAGTGCTCAAAGACTATAAGAGCTAGAGCAACGATGTTTTGGATCCAGATTTCTGTGATATGTCACTGTTACAAGAATATTTCAAAGCTTCGCCCCGCTCACTTCCGCCCCCACAAAGGACGAAAGTCTGTGGCATCCACAATTTAAAAGACACGAGAAAACCAAAAACGCAAAATCGTAGAGGTAGACCAAATCTTTTAGACTTCAGAATCTGTATTGGATCGTATTATTATTATAGCCAGCATCAACAAATAAATTTCATTTTTTCTCGCCCTGTCTCTCTCTAACACACACGTATCATTGCCGGCTTTGCTTAGCGCAAAACATTAGCGCCTAGATCTCAGAGACTATAAGAGCTAGGGCAACGAAATTTGGTATCCACACTCCTGAGATATCGGACCTTGACGAGTTTGTTTCGAAATTTCGCCAAACCCCCTTCCGCCCCCGCAAAGGACAAAAATCTGGGGGTATACACAATATTGCAGATTCTAGAAAACTAAAAACGCAGAATCATAGATATGACCATATCTATCTGATTGCTGAATCTAGATCAGATCAGATCATTTTTATAGCCAAAGAGAACAAATCAATTTGCACTGGCTACGCAGCGCCCGACCTCACGCTCAGACTGATTTTCTGTCTCTCTCGCACGCACTCTTTGTCGTGCCGCTTAATATTAGCGGCGTCTGCCGGAGGAGAGCCATACTGAATAAGTATCGGGTGTAAATGTAGAGTTGCGGTCTCCGCAGCAACTCACGACGCTCTCCCTCGTTTTATTCTCTACGAATCGAGTAGCTATGTAAATCGGTTGTAATGGTGATCTTATCGCATAGGTCCAGTAAACTGTTCTTTGTGGGTCTATGAATGAAAAGGTGGAACCGGTATCTATCATAAATTTTAAAGGAGTTTTTAACAGGAAAGGGCTAATAAGAACATAAGGAAGTGTGGGCCCGTGAGTTTTCTATTTATGTAACCGACTGATTTGTCAAGGGGTTCTTCCCTAAAATTTTGTTCGCCACTAATGTTGTTTTGGTCGTCATTAATGTTGTGGAAATTGGAGGTGGGCCTTTGGCCAGAGTCGTGACGATTTTGGTTGTTCTGCGAGCTTTGCCCCGAATTTTGGCGATTCTGATATTGATTGACCTTTTGCCTAAATGTGTTTGGGTTCGAGCCGTTGTAAGAATTGTTGTTCCATCTAGAATTGTCCGTTGGCTGGTCTGGTTGGAGTTTTTGTCATACGGTCTGGTTCTATTCGAATTTTGTGTTATATTCTCTCCCTGGTAGTAGAAGTTCTTTTCGGCTTGACACCATTCATATGCCTCTTCAATAGTAGTTGGGTTCCTGGTCCTAATCATGATTACTTGGGGGTTCCCGGAGACCAACTAGGAAAGCATGACGACATATTTCGTCATAAAAAGCTTTCCTATTTTCTGCGCCTTTGTTTTTAAGTTAATAGTTATTAGTGGGGGGAAGGTTCAAAATTTGTTTTCTTAGGTTCGTAATTTCGAAGAAAAGTTTCCCCAACGGTAAGTTATTTGGTAGGTTTTAAATTTCTCGGATGATTATTGGTTCCGTCTTTTTGCATACATACTTGCGTTTTAGGTTTAGTTTAATGTTTTCCCATTCAAGTCTAGTACCGAGATTAGTCAGTGCTTGGTCTGCTCTTCCCGTAACTTTATTGCGAATTGTCCGTAGCAGTTACTGTGCATACGATGTTTGGTCCGTTCCCCTAATAAGCATAATGATATCCTCCACGCTTACGATGAACCTAAAGTGAGTACCTGGGGTTCCGTCAAAGGTGGGTAGTTGTTTTACGAAAGCCAGTATGTCAGTTGGGTTAAGGGTCATACTGATTGACGTATTTGGAGAAGAACTAGCGGTTTCAGAAATAGCCGCTCCGCCAACTGCGGGGCTACTGTTTCTAAAGGGGTTTCACCTCTCTAATTTCTGGTAAACTAGTACTGCTATATGGTTTGACATATATGGTTAGTGTAAGTTTTTATAGCCGAAACTCAAAATGATTATTGGGGTATATAAGATTTTTGGTGAAAATGTGTAACGTCTAGAAGGAAGCGTTTCCGACCCCATAAAGTATATATATTCTTGATCAGCATCAATAGCCGAGTCCATTAGCCCTGCATGTCTGTCCGTCCCTATTAGCGCCTAGTGCTCAGAGACTATAAGAGCTAGAGCAACAAATTTGTGTTACAAGAATATTTCAAAACTCTGCCCGCCCACTTCCGCCCCCAAAAAGAGCGAAAATCACAGATCCACAATTTCAAAAATACGAGAAAACCAAGATGCACAATCGTAGAGAATGACCATATCTTTTAGACTGCACAATCTGAACCAGATCGTATTATTATATTATTATAGCCAGAATCAAGAAAACAATTTCATTTTTTCTCGCCCTGTCTCTCTCTAACACACACGTATCATTGCCGGCTTTGCTTAGCGCAAAACATTAGCGCCTAGATCTCAGAGACTATAAGAGCTAGAGCAACCAAATTTTTGATCGACTCTACTGTGATATCGGACCTTGACGAGTTTGTTTCAAAATTTCGCCACACCCCCTTCCGCTCCCGCAAAGGACGAAAATCTGGGGCATCCACAAATCTCAGAGACTATTAGACCTGACTGTAGAGCTCTCACTGTTACAATACTATTTGTAATTTATCACTGCAGAACTCACTGTTACAAGTGTATTTCTTTTTGCTTACTGTAGAGAGCTCACTGCTACAAGTATGTTTCAAAATTTCGCCCACCCCCTCCGCGCATACAAAAGACGAAAATCTGTGGCAACCACGATAATGAAGATAGGAGAAAATTAAAAACGCACCATCATAGAGATTGGCCAAATCTACTAGATTGCTGAATCTTGCCGAATCCGAATCAGATCGGATTATTATTATAGCCAAAAGTAACAAATCAATTTGCAGTGGCTACGCAGCGCCCGTCGACACGTTCTGAGTGATTTTCTGTCTCTCTCGCAAGTACTCTTTGTCGTTTAATGTAGCAATACTGACTAAGTATCGGGTATCACAACGTTCCCCCTCGTTATACCCGATACTCAAAATGAGTATTGGGGTATATTAGATTTGTGGTAAAAGGGGATGTGTGTACTGTCCAGAAGGAATCGTTTCCGACCCCATAAAGTATATATATTCTAGCCGAGTCGATTGAGCCATGTCTGTCTGTCTGTCTGTCTGTCCGTCGGTCCGTCCGTCCGTCTGTCCGTCCCCTTCAGCGCCCAGTGCTCAAAGTCTATAAGAGCTAGAGCAACGATGTTTTGGATCCAGACTTCTGTGATATGTCACTGCTACAAGAATATTTCAAAAGTTTGCCCCGCCCTCTTCCGCCCCACATAGGGCGAAAATCCACAATTTCGGTACGGTACAATCCACGGTACGAGAAAACTAAAAACGCAGAATCGTAAAAGATGACTATAGCCAAATCTGAACCAGATCGTATAATTATCATAGCCAGAATCAATAAAACAATTTCATTCTTTCTCGCTCTGTCTCTCTCTAACACACAGGTTTCATGGTCGGTTTTGCCAATTGCAAAATATGATTTCAAGGATCTCAGAACCCATAAAAGCTAGAGCAACCAAATTTGGTATCCACACTCCTGTGATATCAGACCTTGACCGTTTTGTGTCAAAATTTCGCCACACCCCCTTTCGCCCCCGCAAAGGACGAACATCTGGGGAATCCACAAATCTCTGAGACTATTAACGCTAGAGTAACCAAATTTAGTATCCGCACTGCTGTTAGATCTCACTATAAAACGTATATCTCAAAATTTCGCCCCACCCCCTTCCGCCTACACAAAAGACGAAAATCTGTTGCATCCACAATATTGCAGAATCATATAGAATGACCATATCTATCAGATTGCTGATTCTGGATCAGATCAGATAATTTTTATAGCCAAAAGGAACAAATCAATTTGCACTGGCTACGCAGCGCCCGACGTCACGCTCAGACTGATTTTCTGTCTCTCTCGCACGCACTCTTTGTCGTGTCGTTTAATATTCGCGGCGTCTGCCGGAGGAGAGCCATACTGACTTAGTATCGGGTATAACTGTAGAGTTGCGGTGTCCGCAGCAACTCACAACATTATTGTTAACAAAAAAATACTAAGGTGTATCGCTGATTCGGGATCATTGATTAACATCATGAATGAGAATTACACCGATTTATAGATAAAAGGCGATAACCTTACAGTCCATACCATCAATGGTCCCGTCCGTTTAATCAAGAGTATAATGGGGTATGCTAATAAAAACATGTTCGTCCGAACAGAAGTTTTACATTCACAACTTTTCCGAAAATTATGACAAAGAGAAGGGAATACTTGATGGCAAGTAAAGCCGTCATTGATTACAGAAATTAAACTGTAACTTTAAGAGCACGATCGTATCCTTTTATTCAGAGTGGTTAAGTTTTAGAAGCCGGCATCTTCCATCTTCAAAGGAAGAGAAGATCGCACATAAGCCTTGACGCAGCTTCAGAGGGAGATCAATTCTTCGTTTCTGCCTTCACAAGTACAATAAAGCACGAGATCAAAACTCAACATGAAGACCCGGTCTACAGACGACCATATAAGTATGCCCAGATACATGATCTGGAGGTAAACCAGCAAATCAAGGATATGATCAGGAAGGGAATAATTCGAAAGTCGAATTCTCCTTACTTCTCGCCATATCAATGATCCCCAAGAAAATCAATGCTTCAGGGAAGCAAAAATATAGAATGGTTGTAGACTATAGAAGTCTCAATGAGATAACCATTAAAGATAAATTTCCAACTAGGAAAGCATGACGACATATTTCGTCATAAAAAGCTTTCCTATTTTTTGCGCCTTTGTTTTTAAGTTAATAGTTATTAGTGGGGGGAAGGTTCAAAATTTGTTTTCTTAGGTTCGTAATTTCGAAGAAAAGTTTCCCCAACGGTAAGTTATTTGGTAGGTTTTAAATTTCTCGGATGATTATTGGTTCCGTCTTTTTGCATACATACTTGCGTTTTAGGTTTAGTTTAATGTTTTCCCATTCAAGTCTAGTACCGAGATTAGTCAGTGCTTGGTCTGCTCTTCCCGTAACTTTATTGCGAATTGTCCGTAGCAGTTACTGTGCATACGATGTTTGGTCCGTTCCCCTAATAAGCATAATGATATCCTCCACGCTTACGATGAACCTAAAGTGAGTACCTGGGGTTCCGTCAAAGGTGGGTAGTTGTTTTACGAAAGCCAGTATGTCAGTTGGGTTAAGGGTCATACTGATTGACGTATTTGGAGAAGAACTAGCGGTTTCAGAAATAGCCGCTCCGCCAACTGCGGGGCTACTGTTTCTAAAGGGCTACTGTCTAATCAAGAGTATAATGGGGTATGCTAATAAAAACATGTTCGTCCGAACAGAAGTTTTACATTCACAACTTTTCCGAAAATTATGACAAAGAGAAGGGAATACTTGATGGCAAGTAAAGCCGTCATTGATTACAGAAATTAAACTGTAACTTTAAGAGCACGATCGTATCCTTTTATTCAGAGTGGTTAAGTTTTAGAAGCCGGCATCTTCCATCTTCAAAGGAAGAGAAGATCGCACATAAGCCTTGACGCAGCTTCAGAGGGAGATCAATTCTTCGTTTCTGCCTTCACAAGTACAATAAAGCACGAGATCAAAACTCAACATGAAGACCCGGTCTACAGACGACCATATAAGTATGCCCAGATACATGATCTGGAGGTAAACCAGCAAATCAAGGATATGATCAGGAAGGGAATAATTCGAAAGTCGAATTCTCCTTACTTCTCGCCATATCAATGATCCCCAAGAAAATCAATGCTTCAGGGAAGCAAAAATATAGAATGGTTGTAGACTATAGAAGTCTCAATGAGATAACCATTAAAGATAAATTACCAACTCCTGGAATATATGAAATACCTTGCGCTACAAGTTTACACTTATGTTTATTGCACTAGTCACCTTACGAATCTGTGTAGAGAGTTATTTACGTAAGTCTAATAAATATTTTTTAACATTTTTATACTTATAATTGTTATTATACTTATAATTGTTTTTACAACATTTTTGTTTTATTACTTTTTTAGATTTTAATAATCAGGCAGGCTCCGTTTTTCATTTACTTTTGCGGATTACGTTTTCAGCCAAAACGTTTCGTTTTCGTTTTAAGGTGTTCCATTTTTCACATATTTTTTTTATCGATATGTTACATTTTGAAGTCCGAATTAAATTGGGCGGGAAACAGCTGTGCTCACCCAGATGTTCTGTTAAGCACATGTTACAAGCACAGTCTGAGCTGTTACATGCACATTTGTGCTGTTATACGCAAAAATTTATTAATTGCCAACGTTCCGATAACCAAATCGGAATGCGTCAGCTGCTTACACCAAAACGAAATTTGTTGTTGCTGTGGCCAATTTTTTCCGAACCAAATTTTAGGTTGCGTTAAAATAAAATTATTTATAAAGAAAGCACAAGTTAAATTACCCTGATATAGGTATCAAGTTTATGTTAATGCATCAATAAGTCATCTATTTTTTTCCTTTTGCAATTAAGGTTCGTTTTGTTGTATAAAAAGCCGTTTACTTTTCATTTCGTCAACGAAAATGTTTTCGTTTTGAAAACGAAGAAATCTTGCGGAATGGGAAAAAGAGAGCCCCAATTTATGTGATTTCAAAAGTAAATCGGAAAACTTTTGTGAATGTGAAAAACGGAGCCTGGCTGAATATGTTAGGTTGTTTTAGTATTATAACCCTACATTTGTATTTACCTTGCTGCTAGCTTATGATTATTAGTGTTGATCTACAATTATATTTATTTGAACGTTGTACGTTCAACTAACTAGAACTATGCGAGAACTAGATCGAAAGAGAACTAGAGATCGGAGCTGGGTTCAAGAGCCACTTTTGCTGTATCGACAAGACGGAGAGGTTGGTGAGGAATAAAGAAAATAATAATCTTAAAACGTAAAAATCATCAGTGGACTTTCTGCGCCAATAAATTATGTATTTTACTTTTTTTTATTTATTTGTTCTGTTATTTTTATTTATTTTCTGTTTTTGAGTGAATTTGTTAACTTTAAAGTAAAATTGAGTTGCGCTCTTAATGGTTTTGATGCTATGGGGAAGATTGTTCCATAAGCGAATACCGTTAATGAAGAACTGCCTTTTCGAGCAAGGCGTTTGAATTCGAGGGCATATGTAATTGTTTGTTCTTTGTGATGTAGCGGGGCTAAGTTTGCGGTAAAGGTAAATCGGTTCTTCTTTTATGAAAGTATACTAAGGTTCTTAAATCTATCCATGAGGTCAAGTATTTTACGAAAAAGGTGTGAGACATGGTCAAAACGACTTAAATTAAAAGCATAACGGACAATTGAATTAAAGCCTACTACTAATGTGAACAAGTCACGAGCGTCACAATGACCAAAAATCTCTACACCATAAAATAGAGTGGGGATGAAAATGACTTTCGTAACTAATAGTCAAATATCTTCTGAAAAAAAATGTTTAGATGCTGAGAGCTGACGCAACAGACCATATGTACGTCCAGTTTTCCTTGATATATGTTTTCTCCATGACAGAGTACTACTGAATGTTATCCCCAGATTAACTGAACAATCTTCTTAGGTGTATAGATGTGTATAGGTGTATTGCCTATGTATACAACCTCGAGATTTTTTTAATCAATCAGTTTTTTGGAAATTAAAATTTTTGGAAATTTTGATTTTTTAGGATTTATTCCCAGGCGATTCTCTTTTGACCATTTCCCAATTAGGGAAAGCATTTTGTTAGACATATTGACACAAAGATTTATTTCATTAACGGGACTATTAACATAAATCTGGACGTCATCAGCATATAAATGTACTTCACAGTCAGACAAGACACTGGGTAGATTATTAACATTTATGGAAAACAGTAACGGGCCTAGTACTGATAACTGAAAGAACCCTAAAAGTGGAGCATTTGTACCGGATACTACTGCCTGAAATCTATTTCTTAGTTACGATTTAACAAAATTGACCGCAGTCCCTGAGAAGTTAAAAAAGTTTCTCCGTTTCTTCGACAATATCCGTTACAGCGGTTATACAATCAAATTCCCATGGAACCCAGCTCGATCCCCAACACTGCGTTCTCAACTAAGCACGGACATTACGAGCTCACTCGTATGCCTTTTGGGCTAACCACTGCCCACGCTACCTTACAAATGGATAGATGTGATTTCATAAAAAAGGAAACTGAATTCCTAGGTCATTTAGTTAATACTGGAGGAATACGTCGAGGCATTTGAGGGACCAAAAGTACTCATCACCTCAGACCCCATCCTTGCATTTCCAGACTTTGATAAAGTGTTCACAGTAACAACTGACGCTAGTAACATAGCCTTATGAACAGCAGAACTCTAAATGAACATGAAATCAGTTGATGATGATGACTCAGCCATTGAAAAGGAACCATTAGCAATAGTATGGGCCACCTAATAAGTATATTAGGTAGAACATTCGAGATACTTAGGGATCATAAGCCCTGGATTTGGTTGAATAACCTCAAGGAGCCTCAAGGAGGAACCTCAATATGAAATTGCACAGATGGAAAATTAAACTGAATGAATTCGACTTTAAAATAAAATATCTACCCGGCAACGAAAACTACATAGCTAATGCATTATCAAGGGTGAAGATTAACATAATTCTCCTTGGAGAAGCTTCCAATAGCGTTGGTGCAACTGTACATAGCGCACAGCAGCTCTGGCCGTCAGCTCGCACTGGTTCAGAAGCCGTACGTCGATGGAGCAGGGCGGATTACCGGCCTTCCTTCTGGAATGCGAGTTTTCCAGGACCGCCGAGGAAAAGCTGCTATCATCGTCGACGAACCGGACGCCATCTGCATGCCAATGGAGACCCTTACCATGGATTTTGGAGTATGCGTCAGAGTTACGGGAAGATTCGGCTCAATCTTCCTATGCTCCGTGTACTGCCAATCCGACACCGACTTGGCGCCGTACCTCAGGTACTTAGATGCGGTGCTGCTGCTGGGCAGCCGCACTCCTGTCATCTTTGGGCTCGACGCAAACGCAGTATCCCCAGCGTGGTTTAGCAAGCTCTCCGGACACAATCGGGGGCAAGCTAACTATGCACGGGGTGAGCTGCTGTCTGAGTGGATAAACGTGCTCAATAAAGCCAGTCGGGTATTTACATTCGATAACCGTAGATGACAAAGCGATATCGATGTGACAATCGTCAACCAAGCTGCGACCATGTGGGCCACATACGATTGGGAAGTGAAAGAATGGGACACCAGCGATCACAACATGATCCATGTTGTGGTGACGACTGACCCGAACGACGCAGTTGAGCCCATTGCTCCTGTGCCGTCTTGGAAGCTTTCCAATGCGCGCTGGCGATTGTTCGAGGAGGAAGTGGTAAGGGAGACAGCCGAATTACCGGAAGACATCGCCGAATCGCCGTTGGACAACCAAGTGTCTGCACTGCGCTCTGTAGTGCACAGTGTGCGCGACAGAGTGCTGGGACGCAGCACACCGAGAGCCGCGAGAAAAGTAGTTTGGTGGACTGCCGAACTACACTCCGAACGCCGAAAGGTCAGGAGACTGAGGCGAAGGTTCCAGGACGCTCGTCGGCACGAGACCGACGCAGCAGAAGAACTTGTGCACGCGTTGAGGATCTCCTCAGCGCAGTACAAGAAGCTCATCCTGAGATCGAAGGAAGACAACTGGCGACGCTTCGTGGGAGAGAACAGAGATGATCCATGGGGGCACGTCTACAGGATTTGCCGAGGCCGCAAAAAGAGCACGGAGATTGGATGCCTTCGAACGGTAGGCTAGTCGCAACATGGCGCGACTGTGCGGGTGTGCTCCTTCGCAACTTCTTTCCTGTTGCGGAGACGAATGCACACATTGCCATCCCGATCGAGGCTGCGTCGCCAGGTTGAAGAGCAGACGCTCTCCCGGCATGGACGGCATCACAGGTGCCATTTGCAAGGCATTGTCGCGTGCCATTCCTCAGCACATGACAGCGATGTATTCCCGCTGCCTGGGGACAGGGTACTTCCCAACGGAATGGAAGCATCCTAGGGTGGTTCCACTCCTGAAGGGACCCGATAAGGACCGGACCGATCCTACCTCATATCGGGGTATCTGTCTGTTGCCAGTGCTGGGCAAAGTGCTTGAGGGCATCATGGTGAATCGTCCGAAGGACACCATTCCGGATGGCTGCAGATGGCAATTTGGCTTTCGCCAAGGACGTTGTGTGGAGGATGCATGGAGTAGCCACTGTTCCGGTGACATGAGGTTGCCCGCAGGGGTCCATAAGTGGTCCATTTATATGGAACATCTTAATGGACGTGTTACTCCAGCGCTTAGAGCCCCTTGGTGCGCTCAGCGCGTATGCTGACGACTTGCTCCTCCTCATCGAAGGGAATGCCCGATCAGAGCTCGATCAAAAAGGAGGTGAGTTAATGTCCATCGTAGGCGCTTGGGGAGTTGAAGTCGGCGTTGCCGTTTCAACTAGCAAGACGGCGATCATGCTGCTCAAAGGCATACTTAGACGGCCGCCAGTGGTACGGTTTGCTGGAGCAAGCCTGCCATATAAGCGCAAGTATCGGTACCTAGGCATCACGGTCGGCGAGCGGTTGAGTTTTCTCCCGCACATCACGGGCTTGCGTGATGACCGGAGTCGTAGGGGCATTGTCGCGCGTACTGCGGTTCGACTGGGGACTCAGTCCCCGCGCAAAGCGGACAATATATGCCGGACTCATGGTGCCCTGTGCACTATTTGGTGCCTCGGCTTGGTCTGTCGTGACGACGACGCAAGTGGTTGCCAGGAGGCATCCGCTTGCGTGCCAAAGGATCGTCCTGATTGGATGCCTACCGGTATGCCGAACAGTGTCCACCATGGCGCTGCAAGTACTAGCTGGAGCCCCCCCGTTTGATCTGGTTGCCAGACGCCTGGCAATCAGCTTCAAACTAAAGCGTGACTACCCGCTGGAGGAGAGCGATTGGCTGTTCGGCGAAGATTTGGCAAATCTTAGCTGGAAGCAGAAGATGGCGCGACTAGACGAAGACCTGTTGTGCGAGTGGCAACGCAGATGGGATGATGGTGACTCCCCAGGTCGGGTGACGCACCGCTTCATGCCGAACGCAGGCTTCGTCTACAGCGAACGAAGGTTTGGCTTCACGCTGCGCGCTGGGTTCCTGCTGACGGGCCACGGATCGCTCAATGCATTTCTGCATGGAAGAAGCCTTAGCGACACGCCAGCATGTCTATGCGGCGCAGAACGCGAGGATTGGCAGGACTTCCTATGTGCTTGTCCCCTCTATATAGACTTGCGAGATCTCGATGGACTTGGAGTGCAGTACACGGATGGCGACTGGACCTTCTCCGATGTGACGGATTCTCAGGAGAGAATGCGGATTCTCGACAGGTTCGCCGGACTGGCGTTCTCCAGGCGACAGCAGCTGCTGAATGCGCAAGCGGCGCACAGGCTGGGTGGATTCCCTATCCAGGCCGGTCGGGGCTAAAAGGGAGGATCGAGCTGAGTCCTTAAGATCGGTACCACGGGTTATGCAGTTCCAAGGCTGCACATTGAGGTCGGCCCCCTAGTGGGAGTATCGTGGTGGCTGTGGTTGATACCCAAACGTTACGCGGGGAGAGCCGCTAGGCTCCTCGTGGAGTTGCGCTCTCAACCGGGTGCCGAGACCCATAGATCGGAAGACGTGTTAGATACACCTCGCCCCTCACCAAGGGGGATTGTATGCCCGACCAGGATACTTTCAATTGGTACCAGAAGAGTCGCTATGTACATAGCTATAGGTTCTTTTTAGGGGCGCTAACTGGCGCATTGTACCAGGTTCCTGCGTATGTAGCGGTGGTGCGTGATGGCGTGATATATGTATATATATCGCACTAATCGAGGCTAAGATGCAAATAAACATTAGACGCCGTGGTTGAAATCCCTCCCTGAGGAACCGCCACGTAAAATAAAGCTGAGAGATCAGATTCATTCTGTACATAGCGCACAGGAAGACAATCTAAATCACATTGCTATCACGGAAAGACCAATTAACTATTACAATCGTCAAATTGAGTTAATAAAAGGCAATGAAAAGGAACGAAAGGAATTCGCTAATTCCACAAGCAAATCATCAAATTCACATACAAGGAAATGACTAACACCTTAGCGAAGGATATAATACAGGAAAATCTGTGCACCAAAAAGAGTGCATTATACTTCCATAGCGAAATAGATTTTCCTCCATTCCAAAAGGCCTATTTAGAAATCATTAATTCTAACAATATAACCAAAGCTATTAAATCAAGCACAATACTTATAGATATTCAAAATTACTCTGAATTTAAAGAAACCATATTAAAGAATCATTAAGGCTTACTCCATCCAGGGATAGAGAAAACTGTCAATTGGTTTAGGGGAAAATATTATTATTATCAAAAATAATTTAAAAATATCATACACGAATGTCCTACTTGTAATATTGCCAAAACAGGGCATAGACCAGAGATATTGAATATCAGAGAAAAATACGTTATGGATTTCTATATAATCATGCATATGAAACGAAAAACTGAGAATAATATCTAGCGAAGATAATTTAGAAGATACATTCACCAAGTTTGAATTAATTCTTTATATTTATAATCATAAAACAAAACATATTACCACGAATGGGACACGGGCAGGTATTTTTCTTACGCAGGCACACCCGACTATGACACAATTTAAAAAAGTGAATAAAATCACCTAACTGAATAAAAATCGTATGGATTATGAAATAAATACCCGTTATAAGCTGTCACCTCTAGTTAACTCCAAGGTAACGAACCATGTCAAAGGGACAGGCGAAATTAGACAGGTAGACGAAGAAAAGAATAGGGTTAGGAAAATAACTCATTATAAATCAAAGTTCAAGAAAAAGAAGAAATCTAATACAAGCAAATATAATAAATCCAGAGAAACTGAGGAAGTTAATGGAATCAGCGAACTTCACAGTTAAAATCCTCATCTTCCTTATAATAACCATCGTAATGGCACAGGGCCAAAACATAGAAATAAATCCTATAAAATCCCAAAACGGATATAGGATATTCAAAAGTGGATCGATTAACATACCTATCAATTACGAATACCATTATCTAACTGTTAATGTAACTAAAACTGAAGAGCTATAGCAAAATTTGTTATTGCAATTATTAAATTCCAGGACATAATCCAAATAAAATATCTAGTAGACAAATTGCAAAGAGAAATGAACGGGCTAAAAATAACGAAAAGAAATAAAAGAGGCCTAATCAATATAGTAGGAACAGCCTACAAATATCTCTTTGGCACACTAGATCAGGAAGATAAAGTCGATTTGGAACAAAAAATATAAAATTTAGCCAGCCACAGCATTCAAATGAATGAACTAAATTTAGTAATAGATGCAGTAAATATCGGAATAAACGTCATAAACAAACTAAACGAAGAAAAAGACAGGAATCAACAAATAGAAAGTTTGATATTCAATCTACAACATTTCACAGAATACATCGAAGATATAGATATATAGGTATCCAATTCACCAGGCTCGGTATATTTAATCTAAAATTATTAAAACAAGACTACCTAGAAAAAATAAATTCTAAGAAAATACTAGATATAAAAACCTCCACATGGCTAAAAACTGATACTAACGCAATTTTAATAATTTTCAACATTCCCAAAGACATTACAAAAGTTCCAATCTATAAAATCGTTCCGTATCCAGACGAATTAAATAACATGTTAACAAATATCACATACGACAAGTACTGCATACGAAATGAAGAAGTATTTGTTAAAGAAACTAAACTGAAAACCAATGACAATTGTATAAAAGGAATTTTAATGCAAACTCCCACTAAATGTCCATATTCAAAAACTTTCAGCTTTCAAATAAACTTTATAGAACCCAATATACTAATCACATGGAATCTTCCAAAAACAACGCTAAACCAGAATTGTGTAAACCAAGAAATCATAGCGGAAGGAAATACCATTATAAAAATCTACAACTGTTCAATCCAATTAAATGAATTTACAATATCAAACACAATGTTAGATTTTGCCCAGAACGTTTATGTCAACAACAACATAACAAAAATAAAACCACTTTCGTATGTCCAAACTAATGAAATAATTATGCAATACACCAAATATAGTAACCTAATACAAATAAGTCTACTAATTTAATTTGTCATAATTATATTAGTACTACTAAGTTATGTAGCTGTTAAATTTAAGAAAACTTCTAAAAGAGTCACGGTTAAATGTATTAACCTCATAATAGAAGCAGAAGAGGAACCAACCTCAGCCACCGCACTTGACACCCCGTCACTATACCCGAGGGTAATCGCCTAGGGACAGGCTAAAAGCAAACGTTGGGGGAGTGACATATCCATAATTCTCCATGTCCCATACTCATGTTTATGTCCAATTCATCCACCCCATCCACACAAGTAACAGGACACCACTGAAGAATCAATAACTGATTCTTCCCACACTCCAAGCTAGGGCCCCATAATATAAGCAATGGACCCCATTGATTCATCAAGCCAGAATCACGCCACTCTCCGGAAATCCATTCGTAGAATCATGCCACTCATGAGGACCAATCAGAGCTAGTCATAAAATCAAAGAGTATCACATTCCTATCTCCCTCATGTAATGCAACACCGAACGCCAGCAGCTGATGCCTTTGATCAAAAGCCGACGCATCCCAAAATATCGGTCCAGGCACGTACGCCACCGACACGAAGAGACAAGCAGACGTAAAGTTAAGTCGGGGAATTCAACCTAATCATGTGACATAAAGATATTAAGTTGTAAAAATAAAAACTTTTTTAAAAACATAATTTCGAGTTGCGGATATTTAACTATATATATCCACCAATCCACCAGTTCAGCCAGAGCCTGGACAAGACCACCGCGGTCAAGCTATTCAAGCTGCTGGAGAAGTACCGCCCGGAGTCTCCCCTGGCCAAGAAGCAGCGCCTCAAGAAAATCGCCGAGGCTAAGGCCAAGGGCAAGGAGGTGGAGCCCAAGAAGAAGCCCAGCTATCTGTCGGCCGGCACCAACACCGTCACTAAGCTGATTGAGCAGAAGAAAGCCCAGTTGGTTGTGATCGCTCACGATGTTGATCCCCTGGAGCTGGTGCTCTTCTTGCCCGCCTTGTGCCGCAAGATGGGTGTGCCCTACTGCATTGTGAAGGGCAAGGCTCGCCTGGGACGCCTCGTCCGCCGCAAGACCTGCACCACCCTGGCCCTGACCAGCGTTGACAACAACGACAAGGCCAACTTCAGCAAGGTCCTGGAGGCCGTCAAGACCAACTTCAACGAGCGCCACGAGGAGATCCGTCGTCACTGGGGCGGTGGCATCCTCGGCTCGAAGAGTCTTACCCGCATCGCCAAGCTGGAGCGCGCCAAGGCCCGTGAGCTGGCCCAGAAGCAGGGTTAGAGAACACAGCCTAGCAGCAGCGCACAAGACCTATGCTATAAGGTGGAGACTTTAAGTACACATCAATGATTCGAACGGGCAATGACTATCTGCCTGTCCACTGAGAAACAATAAACTTTTAAGTGTAAAAAAAAAAAAAAAAAAAAAAAATAAAAAATATATTATATTTATTTGTACGAATATTGTTTGCTCTTATTTTTATACTTGATAGTCAAAATTAGTATTGGGGTATATTAGATTTGTGGTGAAAATGGATGTGTGTTAGTATATATATTCTTAGTTTATATATTTTTGATCAGCATCAATAGCCGAAGCGATTGAGCCATGCCTGTCTGTCCGTCTGTCCGTCCGTCTGACCGTCCCTATGAGCGCCTAGGACTATAAGAGCTAGAGCAACGAAATTTTGTATCCAGACTTCTTTGATATGTCACTGTCACAAGTGTATTTCTAAACTTCGCCCCGCCCCCTTCCGCCCCCGGACGAAAATCTATTGGATGCCAATTGTGAAGATACGAGAAAACCAAAAACGCAGAAAGAAAGAGAATGATTATATCTTATAGAAGGCAGAAAAAAGATCGTATCATTATTATAACCAGAATGAAGAAAACAATTTCATTCTTTCTCGCTCTGTCTCTCTCTAATACACACGTTTCATGGTCGGCTTGGCCTATCACTGAAAGTGAGCGCCTAGATCTCAGAGCAACCAAAATTGGTATTCACACTTCTGTTAGATCTCCCTATAAAACGTATATTTCAAGATTTTGCACCACCCCCTAACGGCCCCATAAAAGACGAAAATCTGTGGGGTCCGCAATATTGAAGATTCGAGAAAACTAAAAACGCACAGTCATAGAGAATGACCATATATATCAGATTGCTGATCTATATCAGATCGGATCATTTTTATAGCCAAAAGGAACAAATAAATTGGCAGTGGCTACGCAGCGCCCGATGACACGCTCAGACTGATTTTCTGTCTCTCTCGTACGCACTCTTTGTTGTGTCGTTCAATATTAGCGGCGTCTGCCGGAGGAGAGCCATACTGACTAAATATCGGATATAAATGTAGACTTGCGGTCTCAGCAGCAAGTCACAACGTTTCCCGTCGTTTTTTTTTTAGCAATTGCGGTGATCAGCACTTGATGTCGGCAAGGTTACACAGATTAATTAAGGTTTTAACTTAGTACACACGGCAACGATATGCACTACAGCACTATATGTTTAAAGTTCCAAGTTAAAATGTAGTGGGCTTCGTCCGATATATTCTTAACAAGCTTTCACAGAGGCTCTCTGTCTTAGTATATAAGATGCAAAGTATATAATGTAATGGCTATAATGGCTAATGTATTGCGAAGTCGCCGCGTCAGCATTACGCAGGATGTCGGGTACAAGATTCAATGTTGTTTACATTGCATTTCCTGTCCCTGTCTCAAGTCAATCATGTGAAAAATTCCTTGGGTCGATTGCTTGATCTGTGCTTTGTATCGGATCCGACCATAGGGTTCTTAACCCGAGCCCCTCCGCCCACTAGAGGGCGCCAGCAGTTTCTGTGGCGTCCTTTTGGAGGCATCTTCCAGTGATGCCAGCACTGGGGCGCCCAGGTATCTCCTCCTTGCCCTTGACAGAGCCGGACAGTAGCAGATGAGATGTTCCAGGGTTTCGATAGCCCCAGGTTCGTCACATTTCCTACAACTGTCTCTGTTGGTGATTCCTAGCTTAGCTGCATGTGCAGCAGCCAGACAGTGACCTGTAAGTATTCCCACTAGCAATCTACAGTTCTTTCATGGTAGGTGCAGTAGGTAGTGGCTAAGTTTCTCGTTGCGTTCCTTGCACATTATCTTCGAGGTTCTGCAGGTGGTGGTACTGTTCCACCTGCTATCAGTCTGTGTTCTAGCCTGCTTCTCTAGATCGCATTGCAGCGTTCTAAGCGAGACAGGCACGTTCTCGGTTCTCCTATTCTCCAGCCCGACGCCTTCCTTAGCTAGTACGTCCGCCGCTTCGTTTCCTTCGATGTCCTGGTGGCCGGGAACCCAATAGATCCGCACTGTCTTTGTCGTGCTTAGGATGTCTAATGCCTCCCTGCTCGCCAAGACACTTCGGGAACTGACCAGATGCAGTTGTTTTTACGTCGAGGCATGTTTGGGGGGTCATGTAATCAGTTGATCTGGTCATTTCCCTGCCGATTGAATTATGCCCGTATCCTTGTGGCGATAGATTTCCTGATGCTATGAGGCGTTGTGCTGCCTTTCCCGCAATCAGGCGAGCGTGAATGTCCAGGGGGTCGATTCCGAGTACGGTTTCGAGTGCTTTTGTTGGGGTTGATCTCAGCGCCCCTGTAATACAGAGCAGAGCCTGTCGCTGAGTCTTTTCCATAAGCTTATGGTATGTCTTCTTTTCAATAGCCTGCCACCACACTAAACTCCATACAGCAGAGTTGGTCGCACCACCGAGATGTAGATCCAGTGCATTAGAGCAGGTGACAGGCCCCATGTGCTGCTGAGCATCTTCTTGGATGCATAAAGCGCAATGGTAGCCTTCTTCACCCTTTCCACTACATTGGGCCTCCATGCCAGCTTGCTGTCCAGTACTGTGCCTAGGTATTTCACCTGTGATTTTGGAGCCAGTCTAGTTTGGTCAATTTTCGGGGGGGTCCATATCGGTACCTTGTACCTCTTGGTAAAGAGGATGAGGTCCGTCTTGTCCGCGTTGATACTGAGTCCTACCTCTTCCGCCCACTAACGTATCTCCCTGAGTGTACGTTCCATTATGGAGCTGAGGGTCGATGGACAGACACCCGTAATAAGTATGCTTATGTCGTCGGCATAAGCTGTTATTTTTGGGGCCTTCCTTTCAAATCTCTTAATGAGGTCGTCGACCACCAAATTCCACAGTAGTGGCGACAGGACTCCACCTTGAGGTGTGCCTCTGTGTGCCCCCTTTACCATGGAAGCAGTGCCCCACTCCGATTGCACCCGTCTACAACTTAGGAGGTTTTTGATCCAGACGTTGATTGCAGGGTGTATGTTATTCGCTTCTAGGCGTCTTGTTATTGCGGTTGTGGCCACGTTGTTGAATGCTCCTGAGATGTCCACAAATGCTCCCAAAGCATACTTTTTGTTGTGAAGGGCGCTCTCGATGGTGGCTACTAGCGAGTGTAGTGCCGTCTCCACTGATTTCCCTTTAGTGTAGGCGTGTTGGTTTGTTGACATCAGTCCCTCTATCTCATTCCTGATGTGCAAATCCAACAGCTTTTCTAGTGTTTTTAGTATAAAGGAGGTAAGGCTTATCGGTCTGTAATCCTTGGGACTCACGTGGCTGCACTTTCCTGCCTTAGGGAGGAAGACAACTCTCGAGGTTCTCCATTGGATGGGGATATAGCCCGTACTTAGGCATGCTGAGTATATTGCGAGGAGCCATGGGGTAATAACCTCTTTGGTCAACTGCATCATGGCTGGGAATATCCCGTCCAGTCCTGGTGCTTTTATGGCCGCGAAGGAGTCTATGGCCCAGTGGATTCTCTTAGTGGTTAACAGACCTAATGGGGGGTGCTGTTCCTCAGTTGCTAGGTCCTGATGCTCATCCAGGTAAGTGCGCCTCCATTAGTGCTGTTAGGGCTTCTTTACTGCCCTCTGTCCACTGTCCGTTGTCTAGTTTTAGTTGGCTCTGTACTGTGGGCTGCTTTGAGAGCAGCTTCCGGAGCCTAGCGGTTTCGGGCACTTTCTCAATGTCGGAGCAGAAGTTTCTCCACGAGTTTCTTTGTGCCTTACGTATTTCCTTCTTGTAGCTCCTAAGTAGTATTTTATATTCCTCATTGACAATCTCTTCGTTCGCTTGTTTGGCGATCTTGAAGAATTCCTTGAGGTTGTTCCTTTGGAGAGAGAGATCTCGGTTCCACCATAGTGGCTTGGACCTCCTCTTCGTTCTCGAGGGTTTGCACGATTCACGGTAGGCGTTCAGTGACTCGTTGGATAGGGTCTTTAGGGACTTCTCTATATCCTCCGCGGATTTCACTGAGCCCGGATTCGCGAGCTTCGAAGTAACTGTCTTTTTAAACTTTACCCAGTTTGTGTTCCGGGGGTTTCTATAGACTGTTATCTGTTTGAATTCGCACTTGAACTGAATGTACTTATGGTCTGAGAAGGATGGTCTTTCGAGGACTCTCCAGTCAGATACCAAGGTACTCTTTCCCGTGACAAGAGTTAGGTCTAGCACGTTTGACGAGGTGGGACACACGAAGGTGTGTTCCTCCCCCACGTTTGCTACGTCTAACTTAGTGGATAAAATAATGTCTAGGAGTGACTCACCTCTATCTTTGGTGTCAGGGCTTCCCCACACATTGTGATGGGCGTTGGCGTCTGCATCGATGAGGAGTTGGAGATTTTTGGAGCCGGCTTCTGTCACCAGATTCCTAAGTTCTTCCGGTGGGGCGGGCCTGTCGTGTGCCATGTAGCAGGAAGCTGCCATTAGGCGCTTTTCCTCGCTCTCCAGCATCACCACCGTCAGGTCATCCGTGCTGTAATGAGACATAAGATGAGCATGGATTCCCTTCCGTACGAGTACGGCGGTTCTGTTCCTGCTTACCGATGTTGAGTAGAGAAGGCTGTAATTTGAGGACTTTAGTCCGGCCACAGAGTTGCCTGACGCAATCCACGGCTCCTGGACTAAAGCTATGTCGGCGGGCCCCTGCTCCATGGCAATGAGGAGCTCCGCCGACGCTACCTTGCTTTTATGGAGATTGAGTTGCAGCACCCTTAGTGTCATGGGTGGCTAACTCAACCTCGCACGACGGGTTGATTATGATTGTCAGGTCACCATCCTCCTCCTCCTCCGAGTCGTCCAGCGCAAGACCATGGGCGGCCTCCACTATGGTCTCCAGACCTAGGTCCTTCTCGACCTCGCCAGCGACAGTGCATTATCCTCGCCCGGGATAATGCAGTGTCCATTGCCCAGTCGGCACCCTCGTGGAGGGTTCAGCTAGAGGGTTTTTGCCAGCCTCGCTATGTAATAGCTCGGTCAAAATTTTCAGTTCCTAGTGCTCAATGCTATAAGAACTACCTATCTCGATGCAGGATAAGGTTTTTACAGGACCCCGAACAGTTTTACAGTTTCGTAAACATATTATTTCGTAATACGTCGGCAAATAATGATCAGGCAATCTATGAAATCGTTCTGTATCCGTACCCGTTATAAGCTGTCACCTCTAGTTAAGTCCGAGGTAATGAACACTTTCAAAGGGCCAGGCGAAATTAGACAGGTAGACGAGAAGCATTACGAAGAAAAGAATAGGGCTAAGAAAATAACTCATTATAAATCAAAGTTCAAGAAAAAGAAGAAATCTAATACAAGCAAATATAATAAATCCAGAGAAACTGAGGAAGTTAATGGAATCAGCGAACTTCACAGTTAAAATCCTCATCTTTCTTATAATAACCATCGTAATGGCACAGGGCCAAAACATAGAAATAAATCCTATAAAATCCCAAAACGGATATAGGATATTCAAAAGTGGATCGATTAACATACCTATCAATTACGAATACCATTATCTAACTGTTAATGTAACTAAAACTGAAGAGCTATAGCAAAATTTGTTATTGCAATTATTAAATTCCAGGACATAATCCAAATAAAATATCTAGTAGACAAATTGCAAAGAGAAATGAACGGGCTAAAAATAACGAAAAGAAATAAAAGAGGCCTAATCAATATAGTAGGAACAGCCTACAAATATCTCTTTGGCACACTAGATCAGGAAGATAAAGTCGATTTGGAACAAAAAATATAAAATTTAGCCAGCCACAGCATTCAAATGAATGAACTAAATTTAGTAATAGATGCAGTAAATATCGGAATAAACGTCATAAACAAACTAAATGAAGAAAAAGATAGTGTCGGGTCAAGCAGCTTAAATATTTTAAATTATCGCCAGTGGTGCGGCCCAAAGGAAATGCATTTTGGTGTTGTCGTTTCCAATGCCCCCACTGCAAAGATCATTTGCTACCGCATATGCGCATGCAGCGGAATTCTTTCGTCTCCTTATGTCGCAATCTCTCGGACTCGGCTTAACAGCGTCCCCGAGCAGCTCTAACGCTCTCGCTCGCGTCTAAGCTTGCTGCATAGGGCCCGGCAGATTGGCCCGTCAGCCCTTGCATGGGCAGTCTTGAGCTAATCGTCGCAGCTATTAGATTAACATCCTCGCATCAATCGTTCGCCCAATCATCCCCATATGTACATACGCGATAAGTTGGTTTACATATGCAAATAAATTTTGAATTATAAACAGCCTCTCGACTTTCATTAACTTCAAATTGCAACAATTATTAAAAACGCTTAATAACTTAACATTTGGTGAGCCCGACGTGATTGTGCAATAAATAATCAGTGCATCAGTGCAATCACAAACTAATATAGCATTCAAAGATCTAAACTAAATGCCATCTCAACCAGTGTCATCGACCACATAAGTTATCCATACATATACACACCGGCCTCCCCTGCATTTTCGGTAGTGCACGTAGCTGTTGGCTTGCGCTTCTTCTTTTCATCTTCCCGCAAGAGACACCGGCCGCCTTTGTATATACGGTTTGTACATGGCTGTTCGCTTGCTGTGCTCGGTTATTGTCGTCTATTGCTTGTGTTACTCTTTGCGATCATCTTCCCGCTAGAGACGTTGGTCTTTCTGCTAACGCTGCTGCTACCAAGGAACTTAATGCTGATTACGAAATTCCAATGACCAGTGAGCAAAACAGGGTGTCTTTTTTGAAGCTTAAGTCAACGGAATTATGAGAGAAAATGAAAAGGTTAGCTACCACTTGGCAGAATGAGTCGTTGGACTGTGACTACTACATGCTCGTGGTAAAGCAAGAGCAAATCGAGAAGTTGATCGGCAAATTTGAGACGTTTCACGGCGAGCTTGAGGAATTGGATCGAAGCGAAATTCACAGTGGTTTGTGTGACATTTTTGAGTCAAGCTCGCTGAAGGCGGCGATTATGAGGGAAATGGCTAAGAGTAGCGGCCGCATGCCGTTTCATTCTACCTTGGCTGGAGGAAACACTACGGTTGATTTTGCCGGCTCGCAATTTCTACCTCACCGTAGACAAGTACCATCCCTGCCTCCTATACAATTGCCGACGTTTAGCGGCGGGTATGCGAACTGGACGGACTTTTATTCAATGTTTGCCACCATCATCGACAGCCATCCGGACTTAAAAAACATAGAAAAGCTCCAGCATTTGCGTTCCTGTCTGCGGGATTCGGCATTGGAGACTGTTCGATCGCTGGAAATCTCAGATGGCATTTATGCTGTGGCATTAGATTTGTTGGAAAACAGATTCAATGATCGGCGATTGGTTTTTCAGGCACACATCAATGAGATCTTGGCGCTTCAGGCTGTGGAACCTGGGTCAGTGGTCATGCTTCGGGAGCTTTCAGACAAGTTCAATTCACATATGCGCGCGCTCCAGGGTTTGGGCACCACTGAGCAGATCGCAGGATGCATCATCGTGCAGGAGCTTCTCCGAAAACTGGATCCAGCGAGCCAAGAGAAGTGGGAGGAACGATTCAACGACCCCGCATTCGCCAACTTAATTCCGTCGTGGGAATCTATGGCCTCGTTCTTGGAGCAGCGATGCAGATCATTGGAGACGATGGACTTTTCTATGGCAAGCTATGCGTTGCACAATCAGGTGGGCAGAAGTAGAAAGCATAATAATTCTAGGTCCACATTGGTTACAACGAACCAAACCGTAGCACGCTGCGCGCTGTGCAATGATGGTGCTCACGAGGTCCAGCACTGTCAGAAGTTTAAAGCGCTGTCCCCCACAAATCGCCATAAAGAAGCCAAGCGGCTTTCGTTGGGTATAAATTGTCTCAGAACAGGGCATCAATTACTTCAGTGCACCTCGAGCAACTGTCGTACCTGCGGGGGTAGACACCATACCCTCCTTCATTTTGGTAGCCCTGAAGATACCGCAGTCCAAGGGAAATCAGCGCCGTATACTCCATCTCAGTCTGCGCTGTCTGAGTCTACGCCGTCTGAGCATACCACTGAGCCCTCTACTTCAGCGGCTACCTCGTCTGCCGTTATTGCCCAAGATCTCAGGAATGGTGTTGTTTCACTTGCCACGGCCACGGTCTTAGTCAAAAATCGTTCCGGAGTTTTAGTTCCCTACCGAGCGTTGCTGGATTCCGGCTCCCAGTTGCATCTAATAACTTCTCGTTTCGCGAATCAGCTTCAGCTTCGAAAAATGAAATCATCGACTGCAGTCTCGGGAATAGGCGACTCTAGCTTCGTCAAGGATGGATGTTCGGTCAACGTTAGCCTGCACTCTCGCTCATCGGATTACTCAACTCTCATCACTGCCATTGTAGCCTCTAGCATAACCGATAGACAGCCAAGCTTTGGAATTGACACTCAAAACTGGAACATTCCATTTAAAATACCACTAGCTGATCCGGAGTTTTATAAGCCGCAGCGCGTCGATCTGCTAATTGGCGCAAGTCTGTTTTTCGAGCTCCTGTGTGTTGGTCAGGTCAAGCTACTGCCAGGATTGCATTCAATTCAGAAAACGCGCTTGGGATGGGTCGTGTCTGGAAGTTGTTCACGTTTAAAAGGTTCCCCGTTGATGGTCTCTCGCGCTCGGGCCGTAGCTGCTGAGGATAATAGTCCAGAGGATCGGTGTTTGAGATGCCAAGCTTTTTTGGCACCTATGTGTTTCAAAAATGAAAAGAGATTTTGGGTTAAACTTTATAATTCGTATTTAATCTTGGTGACTTAGCGGAAGTCGATTGCTTGCTATTGCCAGATAAACTTTATGCGAGATCGATATGCAACCAATGCGCAGAGGGGTTAGCATAGAACTAAACTATAGACGACGGCGTTAGATCAAAGTGATTGCCGAAGTGGCGGCAGCAGATCAAAGTAATTGCCGAAGTGGCGGCGGCAGAGAGCCCCTTTAGCGGGAGAGCGCAGCAGCTCTGCAGAACGTCAACGCTTTACAACATAGGCGGCTCTCTCTGCTCATACAATAATAATGTTAAAGTTACGGTTATTATTCAGCGGCTGGCCCGAACATACTCCCCCCGTTGGGAGCTAGTCTCTCAACAGATTCCTTAAGGGGCAGCAAACATAGCCGAGTGACGGCCCTCCTGATGTTTCCTGAGGATGTCTTCAGGTCAGCGACGCGACACACTCCGTCCTTGCCCAAAACGACATCGACCACTCTAGCCAGTGGCCAACGCATTGGAGGAAGATTTTCGTCCTTCACCAGAACGAGGTCGTTCTTGCAGATGCTTTGCGCGGGGGTACGCCACTTCGCGCGCTCTTGCAAAAGAGTGAGATACTCTTCGCGCCAACGGATCCAAAATATTTGTTGTAGTTGGGTGACCCGCTGCCAGCCATCCAGACGATTGTAGTTCAGCTTCGTTAGGTCAGGCTCGAGGATTTGCTCATGGGGGCCGCCTAAAAGCAGATGAGCAGGAGTCAAAACGTCTAAATCATCAGGATTTTCTGAAAGCGAGAGCAAAGGGCGAGAGTTAACAATTGCAGTGATCTGACAGATCAGAGTGCGCAGCTCGTCGAAGCTAAGCACAGATGGTCCAACTGAGCGGTACAGGTGATATTTTGCGGTCTTCACGGCCGCTTCCCACAACCCGCCAAAATGCGGAGAGCGAGGTGGGATGAAACGCGAGTCGATCGAGTCAGCCAAGCAGGATTCGTGGACCTCCTTCATATGCGGTTCGCTCAGACAGAGCTTCTTTAGCTCCAGAAGCTCGTTCTTGGCCCCAACGAAGTTTATCGCATTGTCCGACAAAATTTGACTTGGCCTTCCTCGAGTGGAAGTAAAACGCTTTAGTGCGCCTAGAAACAATGCGGTGGTCAAATCCTTTACGAGCTCCATGTGTATAGCCTTAGAAGTGAAGCAGATGAATACGCTAATGTAGCACTTGATCGGAGGCCTTGTGCGGATTTCTGATCGGTAGAAAAAAGGTCCACAGTAATCTACTCCAGTGACTTCAAAAGCTCGAGATCCTTCCAAACGTTCTTTAGTTAGGTCTCCCATGATGTGTTCGACCATGCGCGGCCTAGTCCTGAAGCATCTCACACATCTGCTGACGACCCTTGACACTGCCTTAACACCTCCAATGGGCCAATATTCCAGCCGAATTTTGGATAGCAAGGCGCGAGGTCCGGCATGGAGGTTTCTTTCATGATAATATCTTATCAGCGCAAAGGTAATGGAATGTCCCTTTGGCAGAATGAGCGGGTGCTGAGCGTCAAATCCTAGCGATGAGTTGCCAAGACGACCTCCAACTCTAAGTAGTCCAGAATGATCGATGAACGGGTTGAGCGAACTAATAGAACTGGATTTCATGACTTGACCATTGCGCCGAATCTCCTTTATGTCCATCCACAAATTTGCCAGCTGAATGTGTCGAATTAGAAGATGCGTTCCTTGCCGAATATCAGAAACGGTGAGTCCTGGATGCCTAAGACGATGTATAAATTTATGCATGTAGGCGAATGTGCGCTGCATGCGAAAGAATGAATTCGCAAATTTGCATCCGGACGTGAGATCGGCATGTGGAGACGTGATTAGCAATCCTCTCTTGCGAAGCTCCAAAGTTGCTATGTTGTTAGATGGAGATACAGGCCACTTATCCTTGGAGCCTAGCAAAAAGGATGGGCCGTGAAACCATAGCTCTGACTGGATAAGATGGTTGGGAAGCGAGCCTCTCGAGAGAATATCAGCAGGATTTAAAGATGTGGGAACATAGCTCCATTCCATGGCTGCCGTCAACTCCTGAATTGATGCCACTCGATTTGCCACGAAAACTTGAAATTTAGCTGGCTCGTCCCTAATCCAAGATAATGCTGTTGACGAATCCGACCCGCAATAGAACCGACCTGTAAAGATTCCCATGTCCTTTACATTCTGCATCATTTTCGCAAGCAAATGGGCTCCACTTAATTCCAGCTTAGGAATCGATATAGTCTTTAGCGGCGCCACTCGCGACTTTGAGCACAAAACGTGGCTCGAAGACTGGGCTTCCCTGGACACGACATACACGCAAGCGCCATATGCTTCTAAGCTGGCATCACAGAATCCGTGAACTTCTGTAGCCACACTAGAACGAAGAACCAAGCGAGGAAATGAGATCCGAGAAATGCTTGCCAAACTATTTCTCAAGTCCATCCAAGGAATTTCTCGATGTCACTGAGATCCGCATTCGCTTCAATCACCGATTTGAACATTACCATAAAATCCGAAAACTCGACGTATCCACCAGAAAACTTAGGCACCTTCAGCTCAGGAAGTCGCTGCTTGTGAGCCATGATGGTACTATGTCCGGAATGGCTTGGCAGAGTCGTAGAATGGGCAGCGGCGTGTGACTGGCTTACTTCAACAGCAGACAGCAACTCAGCTTTCAACGATATGAAAAGAATATCGAAGTTTTCGCGGAGCTCACTCCCAATCTCGTTTTGATCGAGAGCCTCCAATTCATTATGGGCCTTATTGAATTCCTCTCGAATTTCTGCCAACATATCAAGGCGTACCTCGACTTCCGCGGCGGTCAACTTATCGATTTTATTCCCCGCGAAGGATTCGCCAAGCCTGTGCAATCGATCATATAATGATTGACTTTTACGCTTATACAGACTCAGTCTGGAATCAGCCACCACAATATTTCCGCCCGCGCCTGTATTCGGATCGTTGTCCATGTTAACCGTTGTGCAATTCGACACAACACCGGAAAATGAAATACCGCTTAAGCGACGATGTATAGACGCGAGAGCGAGAATGCAAGACACGAAAAGTCAAGAACCGCGGCTGCAGCTGCGCAGAGAATGAGAGATTCGACGCTTAAAGTACCGGAATTTGTCTATAAATATTCCAGCCGCACTCTCACTGAATTTGCACTTTAAACTGTTTTTCAACGTGCACCCAAATGTATTTGTTGGTAGTTAAACTACCCAACAACAAAATATTGTATAACTAATAAGTGTTTTAACGGAACGCGATTAAGCAATGGTTTTATATCACGTCGGGGGGTCAGCAATGTTTGAGATGCCAAGCTTTTTTGGCACCTATGTGTTTCAAAAATGAAAAGAGATTTCGGGTTAAACTTTATAATTCGTATTTAATCTTGGTGGCGTAGTGGAAGCCGATAGCTTGCTATTGCCAGATAAACTTTATGCGAGATCGATATGCAACCAATGCGCAGAGGGGTTAGCATAGAACTAAACTATAGACGACGGCGTTAGATCAAAGTGATTGCCGAAGTGGCGGCAGCAGATCAAAGTAGTTTCCGAAGTGGCGGCGGCAGAGAGCCCCTTTAGCGGGAGAGCGCAGCAGCTCTGCAGAACGTCAACGTTTTACAACATAGGCGGCTCCCTCTGCTCATACAATAATAATGTTAAAGTTACGGTTATTCTTCAGCGGCTGGCCCGAACTGCTTCTTCGGAGGTTTTGGGAGGTAGAAAATTGCATCGAACCAATAATAAAGTCTTCCAAAGAAGAGCTAGATTGTGAAGCACACTTTGTGCAGCATTTCCGTCGACTACATAAAGGCGATTATTGTGTTCGGCTGCCAGCAAAAAATATAATTTGGATCTCCTTGGAGAATCTTACAATCAAGCGCTTCGTAGATTCCTGACCCTTGAGAGAAAGTTAGATCGTCGCCCTGATGTTATATCTCAGTATGCAGCATTTATAAAGGAGTACCTTGATTTAGGCCATATGTCTCAGGTTCCTACCCTGTCAATCAGCAACTGCCGATATTTTTTGCCTCACCATTGCATCATGAAGGAAGATAGTTCTACGACCAAGCTTCGCGTCGTTTTTGATGGATCCGCTTCAACCTCATCTGGATATTCCCTGAACGACGTTTTAATGGCTGGTCCCGTAATCCAACCCAAACTGTTTCATATTCTTGCTCAATTTCGGTCATACGCCGTTGCGATTACGGGAGATATCTGTAAGATGTATCGTTGTGTAAGAGTCTCGACCGAGGATAGCAACTTGCAGTGTATTCTGTGGAGAAACTCCAGGGAAGAAGACTTGCGTGTGTTTCAATTGGACATCGTTACTTATGGGACGAAGCCTGCCTCCTATCTATCTGTGCGAGCGATGCATCAGTTGGCAATGTACGAGCAGATGGCGTTTCCAGTTGGAGCTGAAATCCTTCGCCGTGACTTCTACGTGGATGACTTGATATCTGGAGCCAGCTCGCAGGAGGAGGCTATCCGAATTCGGGAGCAAACTACTGGAATTTTGGCTAGAGGTCAGTTCAGATTGAGGAAATGGTGTTCGAACGTCCCTGCTGTGCTGGATGGAGTTCCGGAAGAGGACAAGGAAACATTTTTGAAGTTCGACGATGGCAGCCATGTGACTAAAACCACTTTGCGTGGGATCCGGTTTCTAATCTACTATTATTTTCGTTCTCGGCTCTTCAATCTTCTTTGAATTCCTGCAGGCGCTCTGTATTGCTACGACTAGTCCAGCGTACTCAGCTATGGGAGGTCATGAAGTCACTGCGGGCAAGGGGAGCAGTCTCCTAATCGAGCTCAATCGCATCGTTATCGCCATTCATGGATCAGTTTGGACTTCTCACGGTAGATGGTCGACTGAAAAACTCTTCGCTGGATTTTGATGGCCGTCATCCAATCATCTTGCCCAGCAGCCATCCACTGACTTTTGCAATAATCTCCAATTTTCATGAGCGGAATCTGCACGCTGGTCCTCGAGCTTTGCTTGAACTAATTCGATCCCAATATTGGCCTATTGGGGGGAGGAAGACGGTAAACAAGGCAGTAAACAAGTGCGTAAGATGCTTTCGACTGAAGCCCAGGGTATTGGAGCATATTATGGCGGATCTTCCAAAGGAGCGGCTCGATGGTTCTCATACCTTTGAGATCACAGGCGTGGACTTCTGTGGGCCGTTTTTCTACAAACCGGAGGCACGCAACAAGGCTCCAATCAAGTGCTACGTCTGCGTCTTCATTTTTTTCGCTACCAAGGCTGTTCATCTGGAGCTTATAAAGGACTTATCCACAGTTGCTTTTCTACATGGACTAAAGCGCTTCATATGTACTAGACAAAAGCCGCGGCAAATTTGGTCAGACAACGCAACCAATTTTGTCGGCGCTAAGAATGAGCTGATGGAATTAAAGCGCCTGGTCCTCAGCGATGACCATCAGAAGGCGCTGCTGGATTTTTGCTTGGTCGAGGCTATAGACTGGCATTTCATTCCTCCGCGCTCCCCTCATTTTGGTGGTCTATGGGAGGCTGCAGTGAAGACGGCCAAGTACCACTTCTACCGTGCGATAGGCAACTCGGTTCTTGGATTTGACGAGCTGCGGACGCTGTTGTGCCACATCACGGCAGTGATTAATTCAAGACCTTTAGTTTCAATTTCAGAGAGCCCTGCCGATCTAGATGTTCTAACTCCAGCGCATTTCTTGAATGGTGGCCCTCCTGCTTCGTTCGCTGAGCCTGACGTCACGCAGCTAAACTTCGATCGCCTGGACGGCTGGCAGCGCGTTTCGTACCTGCAGCAGCTCTTTTGGTCCCGGTGGAAGGGGGAGTACATAACGTCACTGCAGCAGCGCCCAAAGTGGCGCACTGCGAAGCCTAGTTTAGCAGTCGCAGATTTGGTTCTGGTCAAGGATGAGAATCTTCCTCCCATGTAGTGGCCACTGGCGAGAGTGTTCGAGCTTTTGCCTGGACGAGATGGCGTTTCCCGATTTGCTGTGCTAAAGACGTCATCTGGAATCACCAAGCGCGCCGTCAACAAGCTGTGCCTGCTGCCCCTTAAAGATGCTGTTGAAAGTCAGGCTTCCAACGGGGGGAGTATGTCGGGTCAAGCAGCTTAAATATTTTAAATTATTGCCAGTGGTGCGGCCCAAAGGAAATGCATTTTGGTGATGTCGTTTCCAATGCCCCCACTGCAAAGATCATTTGCTACCGCATATGCGCATGCAGCGGAATTCTTTCGTCTCCTTATGTCGCAATCTCTCGTACTCGGCTTGACAGCGTCTCCGAGCAGCTCTAACGCTCTCGGGCTATCATACGCTCTCGTTCGCGTCTAAGCTTGCTGCATAGGGCCCGGCAATTTGGCCCGTCAGCCCTTGCATGGGCAGTCTTGAGCTAATCGTCGCAGCTATTAGATTAACATCCTCGCATCAATCATTCGCCCAATCATATCCATATGTACATACGCGATAAGTTGGTTTACATATGCAAATAAATTGTGAATTATAAACAGCCTCTCGACTTTCATTAACTTCAAATTGCAACAGTTATTAAAAACGCTTAATAGCTTAACATTTACTTTAATGAATATTGTATTATTTTTTTATACTCGATACTCAAAATGAGTAGAAAGGGTATATTAGATTTGTGGTAAAGTATATATATTCTTGATCAGCATCAATAGCCGAGCCGATTGAGCCCTGTCTGTCTGTCCGTCCCTATCAGCGCCTAAAGCTCAAAGGCTATAAGAGCCAGAGCAACAACATTTTATATCCGGACTTCTTCTTCGCCCCGCTCACTTCCGCCCCCACAAAGGGCGAAAATCTGTGGCATCCACAGTTTCGACGATACGAGAAAACAGAGAACGCAAAATCGTAGAGGATCACTATATCTTCTAGAGTGCCAAATCTAAACCAGATCGTATAATTATTATAGTCAGAATCAAGAAAACAATTTCATTCTTTCTCACTCTGTCTCTCTCTAACACACAGGTTTCATGGTCTGTTTTGCCAATTGCAAAATATGAGTTCAAGGATCTTATAACCCGTAAGAGCCAGAGCAACCAAATTTGGTATCCACACTCCTGTAATATCGGACCTTGATCGTTTTATGTCACAATTTCACCACACCCCCTTCCGCCCCCACAAAGGACGAAAATCTCTTGCATCCACAATATTACAGATTCGAGAAAACTAAAAACGCACAATCATAGAGAATGACCATATCTATCCGGTTGCTGAATCTGGATCAGATCGGATAATTTGTATAGCCAAAAGCAACAAACCAATTTGCAGTGGCTACGCAGCGCCCGACGTCACGCTCAGACTGATTTTCTGTCTCTCTCGCACGCATTATTTGTCGTGTCGTTTAATATTAGCGGCGTCTGCCGGAGGAGAGCCATACTGACTTAGTATCGGGCATAAATGTAGAGTTGCGGTGTCCGCAGCAACTCACAACGTTTCCCCTCGTTAATACTGATGACTCGTTTGTAATACTGTAGCTGATAATGCCCCCTGGTTTGGAGCCGTCTGTTTTCTTCGGTGTTTTCTTCTATGGGTTTGTTTTATTTGATGAGTAGGTGGAAGTCCTCGGCGTACGCGCAAAATTTTATTTGTTTGTGGAGGGAGATGAGAGTGGGTGAGTTGTATGCTATATGAAAAAGGATGACGGAGATGGGAGAGCCTTGGTTAATGCCATTGTTAAGAGCGAAAATGTTTGGTATGCTTCTTCCAGTTTTAACGAGGATTTTTCTGTTAGACATAAAATTCTTACGTAATTTAGTATTCGCGGGCCAACTTTCCATTTCCATTTCCATACCAATTTTGTCGAAGGCTTTAGTGATGTAAAGCGAGATGACTGTAAGGTGTTTTTTGAGGCGATAGCTCTGGTAGCTAGGTGGTCTGTATAAAGTAGACTATCTAGTACTCATTTGCCACAACCTTTTTGCAACAATCTTGTCTAGAGCTTTTGCTAGGCATGAGTTTAACGAGATTGGCGGTGATTTGATATCGGTGTGAGGTTTTTGTGGTTTTAAGTTGAGAAGGACTATGCTGAGTTTAAGAGATTGAGGCATGGAGGAGTCGAGTATCTTGTTGTAGAGGGTTAGGACTCTGGTTTTGAGAGGTAGGGTGAGTTTTTTAGCATGGAGTAAGAAGTGCGGTCCAGATCAGGGGTGTTACCTCTCAAGGAGGACAGTACTGATGTGTATTCGATGGGTGTTATATCACTCTCGATGTCTAGTGCTGATAGTGACAGAAGTTAAGGTCGTTTGCTTCTTCTGACTATGACTGGGCGAAGAAGTTGGCTATTTCTCATTGGTAGATTGTGTGTGGTTGAGTGCAAGGGTTATGGATGGCATGGATATTTTTAGGGAGGTATAGACCGCAGAGACGTCTGATGTTGGTCCATTTTGTGGATGGATCTGAGTTGGGGTGAATTTGTGATGTAAATTCGTGAAATTATTTGTGTTTGGTTTCTCTAGTTGCTCTTTTGAAACTAGCGTTAGTGTTTTGTATTCTCTGATGTTATGGTTGTCTATGTCGAGTTTGAGGAGGTTCCATTTTGCGACTTTGTCTCTTTTGAGGAGTGATAGTTCTTTGTTCCACCAGGGAACAGTGCGGGTGATGAAGAAGGTGATGTTTCGTGGGATGGATAGGTGGTCCTTGACGTTGTCGTTTGTTTGGATTGAGGAGTTGAAATGGGCTATATATTTTCTGAAGAGATCCCAGTCTGCGGTTTTGAGATTGAAAGACGGTTTTGAGGTGAAGTTTGTGGGAGAGGTTTTGTGGCATTGCGAAAGTAAGATAAGGAAATGGTCAGAACCGTGGAGGTCGTCTGTCACTTCCCAGGATTTATTCCCAGGCCATTCTCTTTTGCCCATTTCTCAATTAGGGAAAGCATTTTGTTAGACATATTGACACAAAGATTTATTATATTAACGGGACTACTAACATAAGTCTGAACGTCATCAGCATATCAGATTTTCAAGAACTGTTGACAGGAACGAAAGTATTGAAATGGGCCTAAAGTCGTTGTTAGGTTTTCGGATCGGTAAAATTTTCCAGTTTTTCCATTCAATTGGAAACGAGGACGTAGTTAAAGCCGTGTTGAAGATATAAGCGATTTGAGACAAAATCTAAGGAAGGAAGATTTTCACAAATTTCGAGCTAATGTTATCGTTTGTTAATGTTTTGATAACATTTGCTCTTAACTCTTTGTACATTAAACGGAATTAGTTCGTTTTATACCGCTTCCCTTTACTTCCCTTTACAGCAACATCTCGCTGTTATGTTATTTTTTTGATCTCGTTGTTAAACCACGGATTTTGTCTTGGTTTGGTGACTTTGGTTTTTAGTGGTATAAATTTGTTGAGCAAGTACTGAATATTGTTGTTCAAAACCGAAAGAGAATGAAATTGTTTTCTTGATTCTGGCTATAATAACTATACGATCTGGTAAAGATTTTGCACTCTAGAAGATATAGTCATCCTTTACGATTCTGCGTTTTCTGTTTTCTCGTATCGTCGAAACTGTGGATGCCACAGATTAATCACCACAAATCTAATATACCCCAATACTCATTTTGAGTATCGGGTATAATTAACGTAAACAATTTAAATGAAATAACTCAAATTTCCGTTCTTAAAAAATGCGACACTTGAATACGACACTCATTGAAGCATTTTTATTATACCCGATACTCAAAATGAGTATTGGGGTATATTAGATTTGTGGTAAAAGTGGATGTGTGTAACGTCCAGAAGGAATAGTTTCCGACCCTATAAAGTATATATATTCTTGATCAGCATCAATAGCCGAGTCGATTGAGCTTTGTCTGTCTGTCCGTCCGTCCGTCTGTCCGTCTGTCCGTCCCCTTCAGCGCCTAATGCTCAAAGACTATGAGAGCTAGAGCAACGATGTTTTAGATCCAGACTTCTGTGATATGTCACTGCTCCAAAAATATTTCAAAACTTTGCCCCGCCTACTTCCGCCCCCACAAAGGGCGAAAATCTGTGGCATCCACAATTTCGACGATACAAGAAAACTAAAAACGCAGAATCGTAGAAGATGACTATATCTTCTAGAGTGCAAAATTTGAACCAGATCGTATAATTATTACAGCCAGAATCACGAAAACAATTTCACTCTTTCTCGCTCTGTCTCACTCTTTCACACAGGTTTCATAGTCGGTTTTGCCAATTGCAAAATATGAGTTCAAGGATCTTATAACCCGTAAGAGCCAGAGCAACCAAATTTGGTATCCACACTCCTGTGATATCGCACCTTGACCGTTTCGTGTCCAAATTTCGCCACACCCCCTTCCGCCCCCGCAAATGACGAAAATCTGAGGCAACCACAAATCTCAGAGACTATTAACGCTAGAGTAACGAAATTTGTTATCCGCACTTCTGTTAGATCTCACTATAAAACGTATATCTCAAAATTTCGCCCCACCCTCTTCCGCCCACACAAAGGACGAAAATCTGTTGCATCCACAATATTGCAGATTTGAGAAAACTAAAAACGCAGAATCATAGATAATGACCATATCTATCAGATTGTTGAATCTGGATCAGATCAGATCATTTTTATAGCCAAAAGGAACAAATCAATTTGCAGTGGCTACGCAGCGCCCGACGTCACGCTCAGACTGATTTTCTGTCTCTCTCGCACGCACTCTTTGTCGTGTCGATTAATATTAGCGGCGTCTGCCGGAGGAGAGCCATACTGACTTAGTATCGGGTATAACCGTAGAGTTGCGGTGTCCGCAGCAACTCACAACGTTCCCCCTCGTTTACTTTAATGAATATTCTATTATTTTTTTATACCCGATACTCAAAATGAGTAGAAAGGGTATATTAGATTTGTGGTAAAGTATATATATTCTTGATCAGCATCAATAGCCGAGACGATTGAGCCCTGTCTGTCTGTCCGTCTGTCCGTCCCTATCAGCGCCTAGTGCTCAAAGGCTATAAGAGCCAGAGCAACAACATTTTATATCCGGACTTCTTCTTCGCCCCGCTCACTTCCGCCCCCACAAAGGGCGAAAATCTGTGGCATCCACAGTTTCGACGATACGAGAAAACAGAAAACGCAGAATCGTAAAGGATGACTATATCTTCTAGAGTGCAAAATCTTTACCAGGTCGTATAGTTATTATAGCCAGAATCAAGAAAACAATTTCATTCTCTTTCTGTTTTGAACAACAATATTCAGTACTTGTTCATCAAATTAATACCACTAAAAACCAAAGTCACCAAACCAAGACAAAATCCATGGTTTAACAACGAGATCAAAAAAATAACGTAACAGCGAGATGATGCCTACAGTAAAGGGAAGCGGTATAAAACGGACTAATTCCGTTTAAGGTATAAAGAGTTAAGAGCAAATGTTAACAGAACATTAACCAACGATAACATTAGCTCGAAATTTGTGAAAATCTTCCTTCCTTAGATTTTGTCTCACATTACTTATATCTTCAACACGGCTTTAACTACGTCCTCGTTTCCAACTGAATGGAAAAACTGGAAAATTTTACCGATCCGAAAACCTAACAACGACTTTAGGCCCATTGCAATACTTTCTTTCCTGTCCATAGTTCTAGAAAATCTCATGTCCTTACAGATTGAATACTACCTGACGAACTACTCGCTATTAAACCACAAGCAGTCAGGTTTTCGAAAAAACTGGGTTACGTTTTTAACACTTCTCGACCCCAGTAAGGCGTTCGACTCAGTCAACCATAATATTCTTTGCACAAAACGGACCAACTTATTCAACTAACAAATAGATTTCAGGCAGTAGTATACGTTACATTTGCTTCCACTTTTAGGGTTCTTACACGGGGAGTCCCTCAGGGATTAGTACTAGGCCCCTTACTGTTTTCCATAAATGTCAATGATCTACCCAGTGTCTTATCTGACTGTGAAGTATATTTGTATGCTGATGACGTCCAGATTTATGTTAGTAGTCCCGATAATATAATAAATCTTTGTGTCAATATGTCTAACAAAATGCTTTCCCTAATTGAGAAATGGGCAAAAGAAAATAGCCCACAAACTTCACCTCAAATCCGTCTTTCAATCTCAAAACCGCAGACTGGGATCTCTTCAGAAAATATATAGCCCATTTCAACTCCTCAACCCAAACAAACGATAACGTCAATAGAGAAGCCGCCCTAATTAAAAAATACTTTTCCAAAGTGACCACCTATCCATCCCACGAAACATTACCTTCTCCATCACCCGCACTGTTCCCTGGTGGAACAAAGAACTATCACTCCTCAAAAGAGACAAAGTCGGAAAATGGAACCTCCTCAAACTCGACATAGACAACCATAACATCAGAGAATACAAAACACTAACGCTAGTTTCAAAAGAGCAACTAGAGAAACCAAACACAAATAATTTCACGAATTTACATCACAAATTCACCCCAACTCAGATCCATCCACAAAATGGACCAACATCAGACGTCTCTGCGGTCTATACCTCCCTAAAAATATCCATGCCATCCATAACCCTTGCACTCAACCACACACAATCTACCAATGAGAAATAGCCAACTTCTTCGCCCAGTCATAGTCAGAAGAAGCAAACGACCTTAACTTCTGTCACTATCAGCACTAGACATCGAGAGTGATATAACACCCATCGAATACACATCAGTACTGTCCTCCTTGAGAGGTAACACCCCTGATCTGGACCGCACTTCTTACTCCATGCTAAAAAACTCACCCTACCTCTCAAAACCAGAGTCCTAACCCTCTACAACAAGATACTCGACTCCTCCATGCCTCAATCTCTTAAACTCAGCATAGTCCTTCTCAACTTAAAACCACAAAAACCTCACACCGATATCAAATCACCGCCAATCTCGTTAAACTCATGCCTAGCAAAAGCTCTAGACAAGATTGTTGCAAAAAGGTTGTGGCAAATGAGTACTAGATAGTCTACTTTATACAGACCACCTAGCTACCAGAGCTATCGCCTCAAAAAACACCTTACAGTCATCTCGCTTTACATCACTAAAGCCTTCGACAAAATTGGTATGGAAATGGAAATGGAAAGTTGGCCCGCGAATACTAAATTACGTAAGAATTTTATGTCTAACAGAAAAATCCTCGTTAAAACTGGAAGAAGCATACCAAACATTTTCGCTCTTAACAATGGCATTAACCAAGGCTCTCCCATCTCCGTCATCCTTTTTCATATAGCATACAACTCACCCACTCTCATCTCCCTCCACAAACAAATAAAATTTTACGCGTACGCCGAGGACTTCCACCTACTCATCAAATAAAACAAACCCATAGAAGAAAACACCGAAGAAAACAGACGGCTCCAAAACAGGGGGCATTATCAGCTACAGTATTACAAACGAGTCATCAGTATTAACGAGGGGAAACGTTGTGAGTTGCTGCGGACACCGCAACTCTACATTTATGCCCGATACTAAGTCAGTATGGCTCTCCTCCGGCAGACGCCGCTAATATTAAACGACACGACAAATAATGCGTGCGAGAGAGACAGAAAATCAGTCTGAGCGTGACGTCGGGCGCTGCGTAGCCACTGCAAATTGGTTTGTTGCTTTTGGCTATACAAATTATCCGATCTGATCCAGATTCAGCAACCGGATAGATATGGTCATTCTCTATGATTGTGCGTTTTTAGTTTTCTCGAATCTGTAATATTGTGGATGCAAGAGATTTTCGTCCTTTGTGGGGGCGGAAGGGGGTGTGGTGAAATTGTGACATAAAACGATCAAGGTCCGATATTTCAGGAGTGTGGATACCAAATTTGGTTGCTCTGGCTCCTTGAACTCATATTTTGCAATTGGCAAAACAGACCATGAAACCTGTGTGTTAGAGAGAGACAGAGCGAGAAAGAATGAAATTGTTTTCTTGATTCTGACTATAATAATTATACGATCTGGTTTAGATTTGGCACTCTAGAAGATATAGTCATCCTCTACGATTCTGCGTTCTCTGTTTTCTTGTATGTTTGAAATTGTGGATGACACAGGTGGGTGGAAGTGGGCGGGGCAAACTTTTGAAATATTCTTGTAACAGTGACATATCACAAAAGTCTTTGAGCACTAGGCGCTGATAGGGACGGAGAGGCAGACAGGGCTCAATCGACTCGGCTATTGATGCTGATCAAGAATATATGTACTTTATGGGGTCGGAGTTGATTCCTTCTGGACGTTACATACATCCACTTTCACCAAAAATCTAATATACCCCAATACTCATTTTGAGTATCGGGTATAAAAACTGGATTGCTTCCAGCATACTCATCGGTACTCTACAGCGAAATAATTGCAATACACGAAGCCATCTTATTTAGCCGAAACAAACGTGGAAAATATGCTATATGAACCGACTCCCTCTATCACCGCAATCAGGAACCGCAACAATCTCTCCTACTACGCCCTCTCGATGAGAAATCTATTTTCCACCCACTTTCCTGAGATTTTAGTAATCTGGATACCCAGTCACATAGGCATAAAAGGCAACGAACTCGCTGACTCCACAGCCAAGATTACCGCCAAATTCCCCCTCAGTTACTCCCCAAACCACTTCTCTACCGACATTGCAATCTTCCTAAAACAAACCCTCCAATCGAAATATACCGACCTCCTCACAAACACCCCTACATGGTACCAACAAATTAGCAACCTCGCTACCATCAACACCCCACTCAAAAACAATACCCTAAATAGAAGACACCAGGTCATAATCAATAGACTCCGACTTGGCCACACCATGCTGACCAACGCCGACTACACTGAGAAAAAAATGGCCTGTGCTCCATTTACCAATAGAATAAAGCGTTGAATTTTAAAATGCTCAAATTTGAAGCGGTTCTATTTCCGATTTCCAGAATATGACTTTTTACCATGCAAAAAGCCAAAAAATTCGGGATCTGTCCAATAACTGCATTGTCGATTGATAATGTATTCCTTCCTGGGTATATTGTAAATGATTTTACTTGAACTTTGCTGTATGGCTAAATGGCATTTTTAGTTTGTAAAACATGACGATGACCCAATAAAATGCCCCGATTAATAGTTATGTGGTTCATGAATAGTTGTGCCTCCAACATTTTAAGATTTGATTCAGTTTCAGATTCCATTAAATAAAATGCTGTGTTTTTTTTTTAATCCTCAAATCTACCTTATTTATTAGCAGTTTTGGTTGATTAAATATATCTTCGTGAACTCTTCCGAATAGTTTAACCTTATTACTGTTTTGAAAAATATTTTTGAGCATAATGGATCCATGGTAAACGTATCAACCAGATAATAAATTACCATAATTAGGATAATAACTTTGAGTGGCTAAGTGACTTTCACTGGCGTCCCTATCATAGTTTAAAATCGGTTGCAAATACGATCTATAATGATAGTTATATCACTCTGAGAAACCAAAATATTATTTAAATATACGGACGAACTTCTAAACATTGAATGCAAAATATTATTCATTACTCCAAAATCGTTTCCTTCAATGTTGGCATTATCACTTTTTCTTAGTTTCACAACAAGTCTTAAGTAAACAGTTGATAGGTCTCGATATGTTTCCCCATTTCCTAATAAAACGAATTCAATTGAAGAAGCACTGTCCAACGAAGCTCTTGGGTTATATGAAACTTCTTCTGTTCTCAGAATAAAGCTTTGTGTAGGATGTGGCGCAAACAGATCCGATTCGCTTTTCATACATTCAATATGGGTGGTCATTTTGATTTAGAAAAAATGTGTCTTTTAGTTAATTTATTTGTTGTTTTTTTTCTTGTGGGTCTCGACTGCGTATATTTTCGTCCTTCCTTAAATAATAAATGAGATAGTTTTTTCTATACCTTCTCGTTTTATTCTTTATACCTGCTCCTTTTTGGAATCGGGTTAAGTTATTAATGGCCTCATTTGACTGGTTTTGAAAAGCAATTTTGCTTTGTTCTTGGATAATGGTTCTTAGAGGTTTTCGAGTAAACTCATATATTACAGCCTTGCCAGTCTCAGTAGATTGGTTTTTAACAGCGTTAATCCCCGAAAGGAATAATGTTTTTATGCAATTAAAAAGACCACTCAAAAAATTCCAGTTCCTCTATCTTTCTGGATAACTCTGGTCTCCTCCACACGGATTTAAATAATATTTTTGATAAGATTTCGTCATGATGGTTATTTCTACTCTGAATAAATTTCTATCTTTACAGTATTATTTATAGCCTTTTTTAATTTCTAAATTGAAGCGTTAAAAAAATTGGAATTGCTAAAGATTCAAATGGTACTTTATATCCTTTCGAATCGGTAATTAAGATCGAAATTTCTTTTGGAGAGCATTATAATGTAATACTCGAAGACACCGAGGTCTTTTATTTCCAACACATCTTCGTTCGATAATGTCAGTGTAACACTCAGGGAGATACGCGAGTGGGCGGAAGAAGTAGGACTCAGTATCAACGCGGACAAGACGGACCTCATCCTCTTTACCAAGAGGTACAAGGTACCGATATGGACCCCCCCGAAAATTGACCAAACTAGGCTGACCCCAAAATCACAGGTGAAATACCTAGGCACAGTACTGGACAGCAAGCTGGCATGGAGGCCCAATGTAGTGGAAAGGGTGAAGAAGGCTACCACTGCGCTTTATGCATCCAAGAAGATGCTCAGCAGCACATGGGGCCTGTCACCTGCTCTAATGCACTGGATCTACATCTCGGTGGTGCGACCAACTCTGCTGTATGGAGCCTTAGTGTGGTGGCAGGCTACTGAAAAGAAGACATACCATAAGCTTATGGAAAAGACTCAGCGACAGGCTTTGCTCTGTATTACAGGGGCGCTGAGGTCAACCCCAACAAAAGCACTCGAAACCCTACTTGGAATCAGGAATGCAGGAAAGGCAGCACAACGCCTCATCGCTTCAGGAAATATGTCGCCACAAGTATACGGACATAGTTCAATTGGAAGGGAAATGAACAGATCAACTGATTATATGACCCCCCAAACATGCCTCGACGTAAAAACAACTGCATCTTTGGGACCTGAAGACTGGAAAATCGGAAGAGACCAACCGGAGCGCCTCAATATATATATGGACGGCTCCAAGATGGACGGAGGAGTAGGAGCGGGCCTATACTGTACAGAGCCTGAGATAAGGCTGTCATATAAGCTACCGGACCATTGTAGCATATTCCAGGCAGAGGTTTTTGCCATCAGGAAAGCAGCAGAGGTCGCTCTTCTCACTGAAAGAGCACACGATGCGGTCAACCTATTCGTAGACAGACAAGCGGCGATAAGATCCATGCAGTCGTCCGCAGTCAGCTCCAGAAATGTCTTGGCGAGCGGGGAGGCACTAGATACCCTAAGCACGACAAAGTCAGTGCGGATCTACTGGATTCCCAGCCACCAGGGCATCGAAGGAAACGAGACGGCGGACGTACTAGCTAAGGAAGGCGTCGGGCTGGCGAATGCGACAACCGAGAACGTGCTTGTCTCCCTTAGAACGCTGCAATGCGATCTAGAGAAGCAGGCTAGAACACAGACTGATAGCAGGTGGAGTAGTACCACCACCTGCAGAACCTCGAAAATCATGTGCAAGGACCGCAATGATAAACTCAGTCACTACCTGCTGCACCTACCACGGAAGGACTGCAGATTATTAGTGGGAATATTAACGGGACACTGCCTGGCTGCGGCGCATGCGCAAAGCTAGGAATCACAAACAGAGACAGTTGTAGGAAATGTGACGAACCTGGGGAAACCGAAACCCTAGAACATCTCATCTGCAACTTTCCTGCTCTCTTAAGGGCAAGGAGGAAGTACTTGGGCGCGCCAGTGCTGGCATCACTGGAAGATGCCTCCAAGAGGACGCCACAGCAACTACTGGCCTATGCGAAAAATACCTCGATTCTCTAGGGCTTCAAAATCCCCTAGACACTGCCGCGACGGTTCACGGCTTTACTGTTTCTAACAGACCTCGTCGACTTTTCTTGTCCACTTACGTATTTCAAGTCTTGAAATGGATTTGGTTCACTTCTATACCTCTTAAGTTTTACTCTTAGCTTTCGCTGTTTATCAGTAAGCTTCACATTAGTCAATGCTGGTTTTTTTATGTGTGAGTGTTTTAAAGTGAAGTATCCTCAACTTCACGCTTAAACCATTAGTTAAACGATTTTTCGGTCAGAAAATCTTCATCATCTACATAGGTCGATAGGTAAATCAGGAAACTCAATGGTGATAGAGAGTTCCTTCTTTGAGGAACCATTTTTCGTATTGTTAAGAAAAGAAGTGTTGGGTTTTACATCTAACCAAACTGACTCGTCTTGTGTTTGTATTCCAATGCTTTGAGGTGGTGAAAGTGGTTTGTTCTGCGTAGTTTGTATATCCATTGGCTAATTTTGTATCATTTAAAATAGGCAAAAACGTTATATTTATTAAATCGTTTTTCTGGCCAATATTTACCAATTTTTGATATGCATTCGGAAGCAATAAAATAACTTTGTTTAATTGATGCTTATTTCTAAGCATTGTTCAATATTTTTCCAAAAATCTCCGAAAGCAATGAACTTATTAAAGCAGGTAAAAATCCTCCTTTTTGGATGAGAACTTTTCTTGAAATAAAACGTAATGCATTTTAATACTTTTTTAGAGCAACAGAAGCAACTATATGCTTTTTTGATATCTTGTGATTTCCACGTAAAGTATTCAACACTATCTCCACTAATGCTTTTGTCAACTCAATGTCAAAATTACTTAAGTATTTCGAAGTTTATTAGTTGCCCTTTTGAGCACATACAATAAATGTTTGTTCGCTTGCAGTCGCTTAGATTGTTTTTGTAAACCATTTTCATCCGAAAAGCAAACTGTATACCCAGAACTAAAAATATGTGTACGAAATCAAAGGAGATCATTTATTCCCTGAGTAAGATCAATAAGTAAATAACCATTTGGTTCAATTTGTCTCTCCCTGGCATAAGAGAAGTTAAATTTCTCCACCTTTAAACCCACGGCATTTATTTTGCTTTGAATAAAAGCAATTACATCATTAGATGTGAGGTCAGGGGACAGCCGTGAAACAAAAATATACTATGTTATATAATATAATATCTAATATACCCCAATACTCATTTTATACCCGATACTCAAAAAGAGTAGAGGGGTATATTATATTTGTGGTAAAAGTGGATGTGTGTAACGTCCAGAAGGAATAGTTTCCGACCCTATAAAGTATATATATTCTTGATCAGCATCAATAGCCGAGTCGATTGAGCTTTGTCTGTCTGTCCGTCCGTCCGTCTGTCCGTCTGTCCGTCCCCTTCAGCGCCTAATGCTCAAAGACTATGAGAGCTAGAGCAACGATGTTTTAGATCCAGACTTCTGTGATATGTCACTGCTCCAAAAATATTTCAAAACTTTGCCCCGCCTACTTCCGCCCCCACAAAGGGCGAAAATCTGTGGCATCCACAATTTCGACGATACAAGAAAACTAAAAACGCAGAATCGTAGAAGATGACTATATCTTCTAGAGTGCAAAATCTGAACCAGATCGTATAATTATTACAGCCAGAATCACGAAAACAATTTCACTCTTTCTCGCTCTGTCTCACTCTTTCACACAGGTTTCATAGTCGGTTTTGCCAATTGCAAAATATGAGTTCAAGGATCTCAGAACCTATAAAAGCCAGAGCAACCCAATTTGGTATCCACACTCCTGTGATATCGGACCTTGACCGTTTCCTGTCCAAATTTCGCCACACCCCCTTCCGCCCCCGCAAAGGACGAAAATCTGAGGCAACCACAAATCTCAGAGACTATTAAGGCTATAGTAACCAAATTTGGTGCACACACTCCTTTAAGATGTCACTATAAAACGTATATCTCAGAATTTCGCCCCACCTCCATCCGCCCCCACAAAAGACGAAAATCTGTTGCATCCACAATATTGCAGATTTGAGAAAACTAAAAACGCAGAATCATAGATAATGACCATATCTATTAGATTGCTGAATCTGGATCAGATCAGACCATTTTTTTAGCCAAAAGGAACAAATCAATTTGCAGTGGCTACGCAGCGCCCGACGTCACGCTCAGACTGATTTTCTGTCTCTCTCGCACGCACTCTTTGTCGTGTCGTTTAATATTAGCGGCGTCTGCCGGAGGAGAGCCATACTGACTTAGTATCGGGTATAACTGTAGAGTTGCGGTGTCCGCAGCAACTCACAACGTTCCCCCTCGTTACTTTTCGGTACAAGAACTTCCCTTGCAACGGCAGCGAAATGTATTCCGCCGAAATTACGCTTATTAGGTTTTGAGTTGAAAGATTTTTCGGTCAGAAAAGCTTCATCATCGATGTCGTTAGGTAAATCAGAGAATTCATTTTTGATAGAAAGTTCCTTTTTTGAGGACCCAAACTGACTCGTTTTGTGTTTGTATTCAAATGCTTTGAGGTGATGAAAGTCGTTTGTTCTGCGTAGTTCGTATATCCATTGTCTTATTTCTTTTTTTATTTTGATAGTAACACAATTCTTGACGTATTTTAATCCATTTATTAAAGTCGCTAGTTTTTTTATCATTTAAAATAGGCAAAAACGTTATATTTATTAAATCGTTTTTCTGGGCATTATTTACCAATTTTTGATATGCATTCGGATGCATTAAAATAACTTTGGTTAATTGATGCTTATTTTTAAGCATTGTTCAATATTTTTCCAAAAATCCCCGAAAGCAATGAACTTATTAAAACAGGTAAAAATCCTCCTTTTTGGATGAGAACTTTTCTCTTAGAATTTATTGACCGTTTTGGACATGAAATAAGACGTAATGCATTTTTATACTTTTTTAGAGCATATAGTTGCTTTTTTGATATCTTATGATTTCCTCGTAGAGTATTCAACACTATCTCCACTAATGCTTTTACTAACTCAATGTCACAATTACTTATAATTGCATTTCGAAGTTTATTATTTGCCCTTTTGAGCACATACAATAAATGTTTGTTCGCTTTCAGTCGATTTAGATTCTTTTTGTAAACCATTTTCATCTGAAAAGCAAACTGTATACTCAGAATTAAAAATATCTGCTCGAAATCTAAGGAGATCATTTATTCCCTGAGTAAGATCAATAAGTAAATAACCATTTGGTTCAATTTGTCTCGCTAAGCATTGAAATTGTAGCTTATCTCTAGGATTTTTGAACACAACGATGTAATTTGTGTTTAGTGAATATCTCGAGTACCTATGTATGTGATGATTTATGAAATATATTTTGTGTGACTACTATTACGGATAAATTCCTGTGGTGTGATGCTTTTGTAAATAGCTCACATACAAGTTAATTTTATCCTTATTGGAAGGACAAAATAAAAGATTATTTTTATTCTGTTCACTTTAGCGAAGTGTTTTTATTGAATATCAGAATTCGACTGCTTAAATGTAAAATTATAATTTTTAAAGAAACTTCGGCAGCGGCCGAATTGTTGGGGTCATTAGAATTATTGTAGGCGGCGGCGTCGGTGGCGACAGCGGAGCTATAGTCATTGACCGGCAATAGGAAATCAATGTTGCTGGTCGATGTTGGGGGTTAAGAACAGCGGAGTCATCAGAATTGCATTGTCGACATTATCGCAGTCGCGACGTCGAAGACGGGTTGGGGGCGATGGTTTCTCGTGAAGTGCTGATTTGAAGTGGAACGCATAAGCACTTCCAGAAATACAATGTTTCGGTTCTTGATTTAGGCAGGAAATGGTTTTTACTTTTTATGTAAATTGTGACAGAATTCTTGCGCAATGTTATTACAGTTGGGTAATAAACTATTTGGCAAGAATTTTTGTACTTTTTTTTTTTTGTTTTAATTGGAAATAAGAGTATTGAACTCTTAGGGTGTTAACTTACATTTGTATTAAATGCTCCCATCATTAAGTAATCTAGAATTAAGAGAATAGCATCAATATTTTAATTTTCAATTGTTTCGGAAACTCCTTTATAGTATTCGATGTTATTAAAATTTGGATAAGCAGCTACTCTCCATAACAACAAATTATTCGATTAATTGAAATGCTCAGCAAATCATTCCTTTTGTTTATTAAATTTTCAAAAACGTCTTTGCAGACCCTGAAGGCCCGCAATTAAGCATTGTAAAAGGATGTATAAATTGTTTAAACATTTTTGATTATGTTTTATTTATTGATATTTTATAAATGTTTTCTCTCGCTTTTTGTGATAGTTTTTTTCGAAATAAGTATCAGATCCGCACTAATTACAGTAAACTACTTGTGTGTATGTAAAGTAGAATCGACGTTTATAGTAATATCTATTATTTATTTCGTCGAAGCGAGATTTATTGTTCCTCGTTCGAGGTCTTAGAGAATCTGAATTTACACAAAAATTAAAGTCTTTATGTTAAGTTCCCGGCCGCCGGCTGCGCAGTCGCGGGTGCATTAATCTGCTGACATGGCACACGCGCAGTTGTTATGTTGAGCAGCGGCAGTTTCCCACGTTCCACGGACTCATAGTTCTGTCTGTCTGTCTGGTCAACTGTCTTTGTCAACGCTGCAACTCTCCTGTTCTGTTACGTGACGAGTCATGTGCTGTATTTGGTTCACATGAAAATGTTTAGGCTCACCCGCTGTAGGGTCGATAACTAAATTCAGAGGGAGGGGTATCCGGCTGGATCGGATAACTTGTATCCGCTTTTGCGCGAATCCTTTTCAAACAAACGCTTAAATGAATCAATTTTAAAAAACTTGGTACTACAAGTGTTAAATAAAAACTGAAATTCTAAATATATGTATGAGTCACCATTACAGTATACCGCGTAGTTAGAATTTTCCAAGTTGACAAATAGCTTAAATAAATTATTTAGAGCACATCTAAGAGGAATTTTTTGTGGATTCTACAGTTTGTAAACAAATTTGGATAAAATGTGAGACTTTTTCCTATATCGATATCAATAATATTATTTGTTAACTACTTAGATAAAAACTTTTTTTAATTTCACCACGTACAATGACGGTGACAAAACTATTTAGTGGTGAAAGTATTTTACACAAACTTAAATATAATATTTCACCATCCATTCAATCCATTTATGGTTTGACGAATAATATTTTGTTGTTCAATTATTTCATTATCCAATTCATTTAGATGATATGGTGGTTTGAAATGCAAGATGTTTGGTGTTACTGTTCCGGTTTGCATTAACGCCAATTCCTCAATTAAAAGTTGTTTATTATTTTCAAAGATATATTGAAAATATCTCTATAACTTCTTCATGTTGGTTTGAGATTTTGTAAGAAACTGAATTAGTCGGCGATGTAAGAGTTCTTAGTTTAACAAAAGCATTCAACCCAAATGGACACGCTTCAATCAAAAATAATTAGGTCGACTAAAAAGAAGCAGGATCACGAAGTCATTTTCGGTCTGGAATATTATGTAGTACATACATAATTTAAAGTTTTTCAACTAGAAGAAAACCCACTCCAATGATATGGATGCAGCAATGCAAAAACAATTCCGTCGGTTTAGATAAAGATGAATGGATGCAATTAGTTACATACAACGAGTATATCCAATTGAAACTTGATCAGTATGATATATGATGCCTGATACAATTATAGGCCATCCATAATTGACCACTATTAAATGGAATTTTAGATTTCGAAAAAAAAGATAAGTAGTATGTTTTTATAATAAATCAGTTTTGAAATAAAATTGAGTTTGATAGTGAGTTCTTGGGATCATTTTTAAGATTAGGCGTTTTTTTTATACCACATTTTTATGTTGGAATACGATACTTAAGCAACAAATTATATACCTTTACTATAATAATATTATTCCTAAGTGGTGCAGCCTTAAAAAAATTTGATGTTTTATCAGCATTGAAGAGACGTTAAAAATATATAAACATAAACCTGAAAATATTCAGTGTGGTAAAGGAAAGGAGTTTTTCAATGCAGCCTTCGGGGAGTTAATGAAAAAAAAATAACATTAACCATTACCATACATACCTTAAGGCATCTATTTGTGAACGTTTTAATATAAAATTAAAAAATCGTATGTGGAAAATGGTTACTATGCAGGGTAATCATATGTGGATTTATACCTTGCATGACTTACTAAATGATTACAATAATTCAAATCACCGTACTTTAAAAATAAAGCCTATAGATGTAAACAAACAAAATGAAGAGTTTATTTTGAAAACAGCTTATAATATTTGTAAGTTATTTCCTAAACACAAGTTTTCCATTGGTGATCCTGTTCGAATAAGTAAATATAAAGGTATTTTTACGAAGGGTTACAATCCAAACTGGACCACCGAAGTTTTTAAAATTTTAATATTAAAGTCTACTAATCCTGTAACATATATATTGGAGGACTATAAGAGGGAAACGATCAGAGGTTCCAAAATAAGAAAGATGAAAATGCTTTGCTAGTGGAAAAAATACTCAGAAGGAAAAAGAAACAAGTTTTTGTTAATTCACAAAATTCATGGATAGATAAAAAGAGTATATTTAAATAACTAAGCACACAAAATAATTAGCAGATTTAATTTATTTTGTATATTTTTCACATTGAAATATAGTTTTAATTATATACAAATTAAAAATAATAATAATATAATGTTAAATTTACTTATACCATATTTCGTGTATTATTACTAGCATCTAAAATATTTTTAATTTCATAGTGATTATGAGCTAATGTTGAAATATTATCAGGTAATATAAATCTTTTGTCATCCTTATAATTTAGACTTATCTTATTTACAACTTCTAATAACTCTCTGTTGATTTTTAGGTTTTTTTTATAGGTTTTTTTATGTCTAATGCATTTAATATAATGAGTATGAGCTAATCGTTTCACTACTGACTTTTTTACGCCCTTAACCTTTTTTTACGTTATAGTCAGTGTTATCATCTTTAGTAACTTAATATGAGTATGCTTTCGCTTTTAATCCTGCAAAAGACGTCATTATTCTACCTGCATTTTCGTCTTTCATTAATATTAGTTCTTTGTTATTAGCAAGATTGGTACCGAATCTGTTTGAGGGTTAGTAATTGGATGTATCAAATCGATCAGGATTGTCTTTAATTTACTCATAAAAATCTTCTTCTGATGTATTATAAATCCATACAGAGTATTTTTGACGATGGACATTTTACAGAATGAAAATTATAGAAATAGTCATACATTAACCATTTAGAAAGATCTAATACACTAACTCCAATGTACATATATGGGCTTATCATAAAAAATTCTGGACTTAGTTGATTCAATTGCAGCCAAATTATCTCCAAAGATTTCAACACTGTAGAAATTATGTCTCGCTATGCGTTGTCTAAAACCTGCTGAGTTCTCTCTTGAATAATAATGTTTAACTAATGTAACCTCACGACGTTTTTCTACATTTTCCATTATTTTGCCGTAAACGGCATTAACCATTAATTTATAAAAGTTTCTCCCAAAGTCATTGCTAGCTAATTTTGAATGTACTAAGGTCAATATAAGGTTTCAACCAATAGGACTGATCAAAAGATAAACCTCGAGATATTTTTTTCTAAAATCATGCCTTCTTCTATACATAACTGTATCTGTTTTAAATGTATTATATAGTTATTTTTATCGGTTAAGTCAGCTATTAGTTTTGTCTGCTTTCCTCCTGGTGGAATCTTATTTTTGGGGCAAAAAGGTAAACTATTATGCTTATTATGAATATCATCAGGATATCGCATATCTACTTCTCAAATATATCCTACATCACTAGATAACGATATACTAAGAACGTTGAAAGATAAAGTTTCATCGTTACTTCGAAATTTAAAATTAGAAAATGGAAGGGCCTGACTGATAGCCCATCCGTATAAGTTGTTGGCGTCAATATATGAAAGATAATTTATCGGTTCGCTGGGTTTAAATTTATTATTAAAATATTTTTTATTTGCTGTGGCAACCCGTTGAGTACATTGAGTCAAACCTCCACGAACAGCAGTAAAAAAATTATAAATGTCAGGATTATAATTCTACCTTTGTCAATTTTAGCATTGCATTCCATGAAACTGAAGGAGCAGTGACATAATTAATGGGATCCAACCTGTAATACTCCAAACCTTGTGAGCAAAGTTGTAGTCTTCAACACTACAATCCTCACCATTCAGTGAATTATAAAAATATTCTCTCGAAAGAAGCAGGGGTTCATCAAACTTTTTAAAACTATCTAAATAAATAGGGAAATTTCGTCGTAGCATATCAAATTTTCACCTTGATATTTAGTTTTCAAAATTTTAAAATGTCCAGTTTTTCTAAGCTTGAATTTGTAGCGTGCAGGTGTGGGATAGCTGTCGTTTTCCCATACTAGTATGAAGAGATTTCGTGTGCACTTCTAGCTATGCTCTGACTAAGCTCGCCGGATTGTCGGGGTTCGTTCTAATCTCTCCTATCACATACTGACACACACTCGCATGATGATGATATGGTGGTTTGAAATGCAAGAAGTTTGGTGTTACAGTTCCGGTTTGCATTAACGCCAATTCCTCAATAAAAAGTTGTTTATTATTTTCAAAGAGATATTGAAAATATCTCTATAACTATCCACTATAACGCATGAATTCCTGTCGAATGTGTTCATGTTGGTTTGAGATTTTGTAAGAAACTGAATTAGTCGGCGATGTAAGAGTTCTTAGTTTAACAAAAGCATTCAACCCTAATGGACACGCTTCAATCAAAAAGAATTAGGTCCACTAAAAAGAAGCAGGATCACGAAGTCATTTTCGGTCTGGAATATTATGTAGTACATACATAATTTAAAGTTTTTCAACTAGAAGAAAACTCACTCCAATGATATGGATGCAGCAATGCAAAAACAATTCCGTCGGTTTAGATAAAGATGAATGGATGCAATTAGTTACATACAACGAGTATATCCAATTGAAACTTGATCAGTATGATATATGATGCCTGATATAATTATAGGCCATCCATAATTGACCACTATTAAATGTAATTTTAGATTTCGAAAAAAAGATAAGCAGTATGTTTTTATAATAAATCAGTTTGGAAATAAAATTGAAATTGATAGTGAGTTCTTGGGATAATTTTTAAGATTAGGCGTTTTTTTTACCACATTTTTATGTTGGAATACGATACTTAAGCAACAAATTATATACCTTTACTATAATAATATTATTCCTAAGTGGTGCAGCCTTTCAAAAATTTGATATTCAACTAGCTGATTTAAAAATGTGCGAATAGATTTATGCTTTGAAATTTAAGAAAAAAATGTGTTATCAAATAAAACGCGATTTTCTTGAGTATAAGCAATCACTTTTAAATAAGCAATCATCCCAACATATCAATAAAAAATACAAATTATATTAAAAATGAGTAAGCAACCAGTTGTTAATGAAATACATAAGCCTGCTAGTCAACATAAAAAATGTCCAACTAGCTGGTTTAAAAATGTGCGAATAGATTTATGCTTTGAAATTTAAGAAAAACGAGGGGGAACGTTGTGAGTTGCCGCGGACACCGCAACTCTACAGTTATACCCGATACTAAGTCAGTATGGCTCTCCTCCGGCAGACGCCGCTAATATTAAACGACACGACAAAGAGTGTGTGCGAGAGAGACAGAAAATCAGTCTGAGCGTGACGTCGGGCGCTGCGTAGCCAGTGCAAATTGATTTGTTCCTTTTGGCTATAAAAATGATCTGATCCAGATTCAGCAATCTAATAGATATGGTCGTTATCTATGATTCTGCGTTTTTAGTTTTCTCGAATCTGCAATATTGTGGATGCAACAGATTTTCGTCCTTTGTGGGGGAGGAAGGGGGTGGGGCGAAATTTTGAGATATACGTTTAATAGTGAGGTCTAACAGGAGTGTGGATACCAAATTTGGTTACTCTAGCGTGAATAGTCTCTGAGATTTGTGAATATACCCAGATTTTCGTCCTTTGCGGGGGCGGAAGGGGGTGTGGCGAAATTTTCAAACAAACTCGTCTCGGTCCGATATCTTAGGAGTGTGGATACCAAATTTGGTTGCTCTAGCTTTTATAGTCTTTGAGATCTAGGCGCTAATGTTTTACTCTAAGCAAAGCCGCCTATGCTACGTGTGTGTTAGAGAGAGACAGGGCGAGAAAAAATGAAATTGTTTTCTTGATGCTGGCTATAATAATAATACGATCCAATTCAGATTCTGCAGTCTAAAAGATATGGTCATTCTCTACGATTCTGCGTTTTTGGTTTACTCATATCTTTAAAAGCGTGAATGCCACAGATTTTCGTCTTTTGTGAGGGCGGAAGTGGGCGGTGCGAAGTTTTGAAATATTTTTGTAGCAGTGACATATCACAAAAGTCTGGATCCAAAACATCGTTGCTCTAGCTCTTATAGTCTTTGAGCACTAGGCGCTGAAGGGGACGGACAGACGGACGGACGGACAGACGGACAGACGGACAGACGGACAGGCAGACAGACAGACAGGGCTCAATCGACTCGGCTATTGATGCTGATCAAGAATATATATACTTTATGGGGTCGGAAACGATTCCTTCTGGACGTTAAACACATCCACTTTCACCACAAATCTAATATACCCCAATACTCATTTTGAGTATCGGGTATAAAAATGTGTTATCAAATAACACGCGATGTTCTTGAGTATAAGAAAAATTCTTTTAAATAAGCAATCATCCCAACATATCAATAAAAAAATACAAATTATATTAAAAATGAGTAAGCATCAATTTGTTAATGAAATACATAAGCCTGCTAGTCAACCTATTATTCGGGAATTAATGACACGTGGCAAATCGATTTAGTTGAAATGATACCCTTTTATAAGGAAAACAAAGGATTTAGATATTTGCTGATATTTGATTGACACGTTCTCGAAGTATGCATATGCAGCTCCCGTTAAGTCTAAAAAAGGTTTATATGTTTTATCAGCATTGAAGAGACGTCAAAAATATCTAAACATAAACCTGAAAATATTCAGTGTGATAAAGGAAAGGAGTTTTTCAATGCAGCCTTCGGGGAGTTTGTTAAGACCTTAAAAGAAAAGTCTAGACATTTGCGAGTTGAGTTGTAAATTCAATAAACTTTATTCTTAAAATCAGAGCCTTATATGTGATTTGACAATGAGGTAGGAGGTACAATTTGGTAGTCTATAATTATCGTTAGACCTACGCAGAGGATTCACTTTACTGAGGGTGTCTTTTTGAGTACATGCTTACATTAGTTTTATTTTAGGACCGCATTTGTTAAGTGTTTTCTCCACTTGTGTTTTGTTGTCGTATTAATGGGTTACAGATCTCTGTTTACACCAGTGCAGTCATAACTTGTCTACTTTATGTTATTTCTTTAGAGATCGGTGTTGTTACATGAGTTTATGTGTACAATAATCTATTTATATTTAAACATTCTGCAAGGGGCCGAAAGTGGCATTGTATTGACGATAATATGTTCATGTTTGAACAAGTTAATGAAAAAAAAATAACATTAACCATTACCATACATACCTTAAGGCATCTATTTGTGAACGTTTTAATATAACATTAAAAAATCATATGTGGAAAATGGTTACTATGCAGGGTAATCATATGTGGATTTATACCTTGCATGACTTACTAAATGATTACAAACATTCAAATCACCGTACTTTAAAAATAAAGCCTATAGATGTAAACCAACAAAATGAAGAGTTTATTTTGAAAACAGCTTATAATATTTGTAAGTTATTTCCTAAACACAAGTTTTCCATTGGTGATCCTGTTCGAATAAGTAAATATAAAGGTATTTTTACGAAGGGTTACGATCCAAACTGGACCACCGAAGTTTTTAAAATTTTAATAGTAAAGTCTACTAATCCTTTAACATATATACTGGAGGACTATAAGGGGGAAACGATCAGAGGTTCCAAAAAACGAAAGATGAAAATGCTTTGCTAGTGGAAAAAATACTCAGAAGGAAAAAGAAACAAGTTTTTGCTAATTCACAAAATTCATGGATAGATAAAAATAGTATATTTAAATAATTAAGCACACAAAATAGTTAGCAGATTTGATTTATTTTGTATATTTTTCACATTGAAATAAAGTTTTAATTATATTTTTACAAATTAAAAATAATAATAATAATAATATAATAGTAAATTTATTTATACCATATTTCGTGTATTATTACTAGCATCTAAAATATTTTTAATTTCATAGTGATTATGAGCTAATGTTGAAATATAATCGGGTAATATAAATCTTTTGTCAGCCTTATAATTTAGACTTATCTTATTTACAATTTCAGTGTAAATTTTATGACCCCTACTTCTAATAACTTCTAATGTAATGAGTATGAGTTAATCATTTCACTACTGACTTTTTTACGCCCTTAACTTTTTTTACGTTATAGTAAGTGTTATCATCTTTAGTAACTTAATATGAGTATTCTTTCGCTTTTAATCCCGCAAACGACGTCATTCTTTGATATTAGCGAGATTGGTACCGAATCTGTTTGAGGGTTGGTAATTGGATGTATCAAATCTATCATGATTGTCTTTAATCTGATCCAGATTCAGCAATCTAATAGATATGGTCGTTATCTATGATTCTGCGTTTTTAGTTTTCTCGAATCTGCAATATTGTGGATGCAACAGATTTTCGTCCTTTGTGGGGGCGGAAGGGGGTGGGGCGAAATTTTGAGATATACGTTTTATAGTGAGGTCTAACAGGAGTGCGGATACCAAATTTGGTTACTCTAGCGTGAATAATCTCTGAGGAATATACCCAGATTTTCGTCCTTTGCGGGGGCGAAAGGGGGTGTGGCGAAATTTTTAAACAAAGTCGTCTCGGTCCGATATCTTAGGAGTGTGGATACCAAATTTGGTTGCTCTAGCTTTTATAGTCTCTGAGATCTAGGCGCTAATGTTTTACTCTAAGCAAAGCCGCCTATGCTACGTGTGTGTTAGAGAGAGACAGGGCGAGAAAAAATGAAATTGTTTTCTTGATGCTGGCTATAATAATAATACGATCCAATTCAGATTCTGCAGTCTAAAAGATATGGTCATTCTCTACGATTCTGCGTTTTTGGTTTTCTCATACCTTTAAAAGCGTGGATGCCACAGATTTTCGTCCTTTGTGAGGGCGGAAGTGGGCGGTGCGAAGTTTTGAAATATTTTTGTAGCAGTGACATATCACAAAAGTCTGGATCCTAAACATCGTTGCTCTAGCTCTTATAGTCTTTGAGCACTAGGCGCTGAAGGGCACGGACAGACGGACGGACGGACAGACGGACAGACAGACAGACAGACAGGGCTCAATCGACTCGGCTATTGATGCTGATCAAGAATATATATACTTTATGGGGTCGGAAACGATTCCTTCTGGACGTTAAACACATCCACTTTCACCACAAATCTAATATACCCCAATACTCATTTTGAGTATCGGGTATAAAAATGTGTTATCAAATAACACGCGATGTTCTTGAGTATAAGAAAAATTCTTTTAAATAAGCAATCATCCCAACATATCAATAAAAAAATACAAATTATATTAAAAATGAGTAAGCATCAATTTGTTAATGAAATACATAAGCCTGCTAGTCAACCTATTATTCGGGAATTAATGACACGTGCCAAATCGATTTAGTTGAAATGATACCCTTTTATAAGGAAAACAAAGGATTTAGATATTTGCTGATATTTGATTGACACGTTCTCGAAGTATGCATATGCAGCTCCCGTTAAGTCTAAAAAAGGTTTATATGTTTTATCAGCATTGAAGAGACGTCAAAAATATCTAAACATAAACCTGAAAATATTCAGTGTGATAAAGGAAAGGAGTTTTTCAATGCAGCCTTCGGGGAGTTTGTTAAGACCTTAAAAGAAAAGTCTAGACATTTGCGAGTTGAGTTGTAAATTCAATAAACTTTATTCTTAAAATCAGAGCCTTATATGTGATTTGACAATGAGGTAGGAGGTACAATTTGGTAGTCTATAATTATCGTTAGACCTACGCAGAGGATTCACTTTACTGAGGGTGTCTTTTTGAGTACATGCTTACATTAGTTTTATTTTAGGACCGCATTTGTTAAGTGTTTTCTCCACTTGTGTTTTGTTGTCGTATTAATGGGTTACAGATCTCTGTTTACACCAGTGCAGTCATAACTTGTCTACTTTATGTTATTTCTTTAGAGATCGGTGTTGTTACATGAGTTTATGTGTACAATAATCTATTTATATTTAAACATTCTGCAAGGGGCCGAAAGTGGCATTGTATTGACGATAATATGTTCATGTTTGAACAAGTTAATGAAAAAAAAATAACATTAACCATTACCATACATACCTTAAGGCATCTATTTGTGAACGTTTTAATATAACATTAAAAAATCATATGTGGAAAATGGTTACTATGCAGGGTAATCATATGTGGATTTATACCTTGCATGACTTACTAAATGATTACAAACATTCAAATCACCGTACTTTAAAAATAAAGCCTATAGATGTAAACCAACAAAATGAAGAGTTTATTTTGAAAACAGCTTATAATATTTGTAAGTTATTTCCTAAACACAAGTTTTCCATTGGTGATCCTGTTCGAATAAGTAAATATAAAGGTATTTTTACGAAGGGTTACGATCCAAACTGGACCACCGAAGTTTTTAAAATTTTAATAGTAAAGTCTACTAATCCTTTAACATATATACTGGAGGACTATAAGGGGGAAACGATCAGAGGTTCCAAAAAACGAAAGATGAAAATGCTTTGCTAGTGGAAAAAATACTCAGAAGGAAAAAGAAACAAGTTTTTGCTAATTCACAAAATTCATGGATAGATAAAAATAGTATATTTAAATAATTAAGCACACAAAATAGTTAGCAGATTTGATTTATTTTGTATATTTTTCACATTGAAATAAAGTTTTAATTATATTTTTACAAATTAAAAATAATAATAATAATAATATAATAGTAAATTTATTTATACCATATTTCGTGTATTATTACTAGCATCTAAAATATTTTTAATTTCATAGTGATTATGAGCTAATGTTGAAATATAATCGGGTAATATAAATCTTTTGTCAGCCTTATAATTTAGACTTATCTTATTTACAATTTCAGTGTAAATTTTATGACCCCTACTTCTAATAACTTCTAATGTAATGAGTATGAGTTAATCATTTCACTACTGACTTTTTTACGCCCTTAACTTTTTTTACGTTATAGTAAGTGTTATCATCTTTAGTAACTTAATATGAGTATTCTTTCGCTTTTAATCCCGCAAACGACGTCATTCTTTGATATTAGCGAGATTGGTACCGAATCTGTTTGAGGGTTGGTAATTGGATGTATCAAATCTATCATGATTGTCTTTAATCTGATCCAGATTCAGCAATCTAATAGATATGGTCGTTATCTATGATTCTGCGTTTTTAGTTTTCTCGAATCTGCAATATTGTGGATGCAACAGATTTTCGTCCTTTGTGGGGGCGGAAGGGGGTGGGGCGAAATTTTGAGATATACGTTTTATAGTGAGGTCTAACAGGAGTGCGGATACCAAATTTGGTTACTCTAGCGTGAATAAGCTCTGAGGAATATACCCAGATTTTCGTCCTTTGCGGGGGCGGAAGGGGGTGTGGCGAAATTTTTAAGCAAAGTCGTCTCGGTCCGATATCTTAGGAGTGTGGATACCAAATTTGGTTGCTCTAGCTTTTATAGTCTCTGAGATCTAGGCGCTAATGTTTTACTCTAAGCAAAGCCGCCTATGCTACGTGTGTGTTAGAGAGAGACAGGGCGAGAAAAAATGAAATTGTTTTCTTGATGCTGGCTATAATAATAATACGATCCAATTCAGATTCTGCAGTCTAAAAGATATGGTCATTCTCTACGATTCTGCGTTTTTGGTTTTCTCATACCTTTAAAAGCGTGGATGCCACAGATTTTCGTCCTTTGTGAGGGCGGAAGTAGGCGGTGCGAAGTTTTGAAATATTTTTGTAGCAGTGACATATCACAAAAGTCTGGATCCTAAACATCGTTGCTCTAGCTCTTATAGTCTTTGAGCACTAGGCGCTGAAGGGCACGGACAGACGGACGGACGGACAGACGGACAGACAGACAGACAGACAGGGCTCAATCGACTCGGCTATTGATGCTGATCAAGAATATATATACTTTATGGGGTCGGAAACGATTCCTTCTGGACGTTAAACACATCCACTTTCACCACAAATCTAATATACCCCAATACTCATTTTGAGTATCGGGTATAAAAATGTGTTATCAAATAACACGCGATGTTCTTGAGTATAAGCAATCACTTTTAAATAAGCAATCATCCAAACATATCAATAAAAAATACAAATTATATTAAAAATGAGTAAGCATCAAGTTGTTAATGAAATACATAAGCCTGCTAGTCAACCTATTATTCGGGAATTAATGACACGTGCCAAATCGATTTAGTTGAAATGATACCCTTTTATAAGGAAAACAAAGGATTTAGATATTTGCTGATATTTGATTGACACGTTCTCGAAGTATGCATATGCAGCTCCCGTTAAGTCTAAAAAAGGTTTATATGTTTTATCAGCATTGAAGAGACGTTAAAAATAAATAAACATAAACCTGAAAATATCCAGTGTGATAAAGGAAAGGAGTTTTTCAACGCAGCCTTCGGAGAGTTAATGAAAAAAAAATAACATTAACCATTACCATACATACCTTAAGGCATCTATTTGTGAACGTTTTAATATAACATTAAAAAATCGTATGTGGAAAATGGTTACTATGCAGGGTAATCATATGTGGATTTATACCTTGCATGACTTACTAAATGATTACAATAATTCAAATCACCGTACTTTAAAAATAAAGCCTATAGATGTAAACAAACAAAATGAAGAGTTTATTTTGAAAACAGCTTATAATATTTGTAAGTTATTTCCTAAACACAAGTTTTCCATTGGTGATCCTGTTCGAATAAGTAAATATAAAGGTATTTTTACGAAGGGTTACGATCCAAACTGGACCACCGAAGTTTTTAAAATTTTAATAGTAAAGTCTACTAATCCTTTAACATATATACTGGAGGACTATAAGGGGGAAACGATCAGAGGTTCCAAAAAACGAAAGATGAAAATGCTTTGCTAGTGGAAAAAATACTCAGAAGGAAAAAGAAACAAGTTTTTGCTAATTCACAAAATTCATGGATAGATAAAAATAGTATATTTAAATAATTAAGCACACAAAATAGTTAGCAGATTTGATTTATTTTGTATATTTTTCACATTGAAATAAAGTTTTAATTATATTTTTACAAATTAAAAATAATAATAATAATAATATAATAGTAAATTTATTTATACCATATTTCGTGTATTATTACTAGAATCTAAAATATTTTTAATTTCATAGTGATTATGAGCTAATGTTGAAATATAATCGGGTAATATAAATCTTTTGTCAGCCTTATAATTTAGACTTATCTTATTTACAATTTCAGTGTAAATTTTATGACCCCTACTTCTAATAACTTCTAATGTAATGAGTATGAGTTAATCATTTCACTACTGACTTTTTTACGCCCTTAACTTTTTTTACGTTATAGTAAGTGTTATCATCTTTAGTAACTTAATATGAGTATTCTTTCGCTTTTAATCCCGCAAACGACGTCATTCTTTGTTATTAGCGAGATTGGTACCGAATCTGTTTGAGGGTTGGTAATTGGATGTATCAATTACCAAAATCTATCATGATTGTCTTTAATCTGATCCAGATTCAGCAATCTAATAGATATGGTCGTTATCTATGATTCTGCGTTTTTAGTTTTCTCGAATCTGCAATATTGTGGATGCAACAGATTTTCGTCCTTTGTGGGGGCGGAAGGGGGTGGGGCGAAATTTTGAGATATACGTTTTATAGTGAGGTCTAACAGGAGTGCGGATACCAAATTTGGTTACTCTAGCGTGAATAATCTCTGAGGAATATACCCAGATTTTCGTCCTTTGCGGGGGCGGAAGGGGGTGTGGCGAAATTTTTAAACAAAGTCGTCTCGGTCCGATATCTTAGGAGTGTGGATACCAAATTTGGTTGCTCTAGCTTTTATAGTCTCTGAGATCTAGGCGCTAATGTTTTACTCTAAGCAAAGCCGCCTATGCTACGTGTGTGTTAGAGAGAGACAGGGCGAGAAAAAATGAAATTGTTTTCTTGATGCTGGCTATAATAATAATACGATCCAATTCAGATTCTGCAGTCTAAAAGATATGGTCATTCTCTACGATTCTGCGTTTTTGGTTTTCTCATACCTTTAAAAGCGTGGATGCCACAGATTTTCGTCCTTTGTGAGGGCGGAAGTGGGCGGTGCGAAGTTTTGAAATATTTTTGTAGCAGTGACATATCACAAAAGTCTGGATCCTAAACATCGTTGCTCTAGCTCTTATAGTCTTTGAGCACTAGGCGCTGAAGGGCACGGACAGACGGACGGACGGACAGACGGACAGACGGACAGACAGACAGACAGACAGGGCTCAATCGACTCGGCTATTGATGTTGATCAAGAATATATATACTTTATGGGGTCGGAAACGATTCCTTCTGGACGTTAAACACATCCACTTTCACCACAAATCTAATATACCCCAATACTCATTTTGAGTATCGGGTATAAAAATGTGTTATCAAATAACACGCGATGTTCTTGAGTATAAGCAATCACTTTTAAATAAGCAATCATCCAAACATATCAATAAAAAATACAAATTATATTAAAAATGAGTAAGCATCAAGTTGTTAATGAAATACATAAGCCTGCTAGTCAACCTATTATTCGGGAATTAATGACACGTGCCAAATCGATTTAGTTGAAATGATACCCTTTTATAAGGAAAACAAAGGATTTAGATATTTGCTGATATTTGATTGACACGTTCTCGAAGTATGCATATGCAGCTCCCGTTAAGTCTAAAAAAGGTTTATATGTTTTATCAGCATTGAAGAGACGTTAAAAATATATAAACATAAACCTGAAAATATCCAGTGTGATAAAGGAAATGAGTTTTTCAACGCAGCCTTCGGAGAGTTAATGAAAAAAAAAATAACATTAACCATTACCATACATACCTTAAGGCATCTATTTGTGAACGTTTTAATATAAAATTAAAAAATCGTATGTGGAAAATGGTTACTATGCAGGGTAATCATATGTGGATTTATACCTTGCATGACTTACTAAATGATTACAATAATTCAAATCACCGTACTTTAAAAATAAAGCCTATAGATGTAAACAAACAAAATGAAGAGTTTATTTTGAAAACAGCTTATAATATTTGTAAGTTATTTCCTAAACACAAGTTTTCCATTGGTGATCCTGTTCGAATAAGTAAATATAAAGGTATTTTTACGAAGGGTTACAATCCAAACTGGACCACCGAAGTTTTTAAAATTTTAATATTAAAGTCTACTAATCCTTTAACATATATACTGGAGGACTATAAGGGGGAAACGATCATAGGTTCCAAAAAACGAAAGATGAAAATGCTTTGCTAGTGGAAAAAATACTCAGAAGGAAAAAGAAACAAGTTTTTGCTAATTCACAAAATTCATGGATAGATAAAAATAGTATATTTAAATAATTAAGCACACAAAATAGTTAGCAGATTTGATTTATTTTGTATATTTTTCACATTGAAATAAAGTTTTAATTATATTTTTACAAATTAAAAATAATAATAATAATAATATAATAGTAAATTTATTTATACCATATTTCGTGTATTATTACTAGCATCTAAAATATTTTTAATTTCATAGTGATTATGAGCTAATGTTGAAATATAATCGGGTAATATAAATCTTTTGTCAGCCTTATAATTAAGACTTATCTTATTTACAATTTCAGTGTAAATTTTATGACCCCTACTTCTAATAACTTCTAATGTAATGAGTATGAGTTAATCATTTCACTACTGACTTTTTTACGCCCTTAACTTTTTTTACGTTATAGTAAGTGTTATCATCTTTAGTAACTTAATATGAGTATTCTTTCGCTTTTAATCCCGCAAACGACGTCATTCTTTGTTATTAGCGAGATTGGTACCGAATCTGTTTGAGGGTTGGTAATTGGATGTATCAATTACCAAAATCTATCATGATTGTCTTTAATCTGATCCAGATTCAGCAATCTAATAGATATGGTCGTTATCTATGATTCTGCGTTTTTAGTTTTCTCGAATCTGCAATATTGTGGATGCAACAGATTTTCGTCCTTTGTGGGGGCGGAAGGGGGTGGGGCGAAATTTTGAGATATACGTTTTATAGTGAGGTCTAACAGGAGTGCGGATACCAAATTTGGTTACTCTAGCGTGAATAATCTCTGAGGAATATACCCAGATTTTCGTCCTTTGCGGGGGCGGAAGGGGGTGTGGCGAAATTTTTAAACAAAGTCGTCTCGGTCCGATATCTTAGGAGTGTGGATACCAAATTTGGTTGCTCTAGCTTTTATAGTCTCTGAGATCTAGGCGCTAATGTTTTACTCTAAGCAAAGCCGCCTATGCTACGTGTGTGTTAGAGAGAGACAGGGCGAGAAAAAATGAAATTGTTTTCTTGATGCTGGCTATAATAATAATACGATCCAATTCAGATTCTGCAGTCTAAAAGATATGGTCATTCTCTACGATTCTGCGTTTTTGGTTTTCTCATACCTTTAAAAGCGTGGATGCCACAGATTTTCGTCCTTTGTGAGGGCGGAAGTGGGCGGTGCGAAGTTTTGAAATATTTTTGTAGCAGTGACATATCACAAAAGTCTGGATCCTAAACATCGTTGCTCTAGCTCTTATAGTCTTTGAGCACTAGGCGCTGAAGGGCACGGACAGACGGACGGACGGACAGACGGACAGACAGACAGACAGACAGGGCTCAATCGACTCGGCTATTGATGCTGATCAAGAATATATATACTTTATGGGGTCGGAAACGATTCCTTCTGGACGTTAAACACATCCACTTTCACCACAAATCTAATATACCCCAATACTCATTTTGAGTATCGGGTATAAAAATGTGTTATCAAATAACACGCGATGTTCTTGAGTATAAGCAATCACTTTTAAATAAGCAATCATCCAAACATATCAATAAAAAATACAAATTATATTAAAAATGAGTAAGCATCAAGTTGTTAATGAAATACATAAGCCTGCTAGTCAACCTATTATTCGGGAATTAATGACACGTGCCAAATCGATTTAGTTGAAATGATACCCTTTTATAAGGAAAACAAAGGATTTAGATATTTGCTGATATTTGATTGACACGTTCTCGAAGTATGCATATGCAGCTCCCGTTAAGTCTAAAAAAGGTTTATATGTTTTATCAGCATTGAAGAGACGTTAAAAATATATAAACATAAACCTGAAAATATCCAGTGTGATAAAGGAAAGGAGTTTTTCAACGCAGCCTTCGGAGAGTTAATGAAAAAAAAAATAACATTAACCATTACCATACATACCTTAAGGCATCTATTTGTGAACGTTTTAATATAACATTAAAAAATCGTATGTGGAAAATGGTTACTATGCAGGGTAATCATATGTGGATTTATACCTTGCATGACTTACTAAATGATTACAATAATTCAAATCACCGTACTTTAAAAATAAAGCCTATAGATGTAAACAAACAAAATGAAGAGTTTATTTTGAAAACAGCTTATAATATTTGTAAGTTATTTCCTAAACACAAGTTTTCCATTGGTGATCCTGTTCGAATAAGTAAATATAAAGGTATTTTTACGAAGGGTTACGATCCAAACTGGACCACCGAAGTTTTTAAAATTTTAATAGTAAAGTCTACTAATCCTTTAACATATATACTGGAGGACTATAAGGGGGAAACGATCAGAGGTTCCAAAAAACGAAAGATGAAAATGCTTTGCTAGTGGAAAAAATACTCAGAAGGAAAAAGAAACAAGTTTTTGCTAATTCACAAAATTCATGGATAGATAAAAATAGTATATTTAAATAATTAAGCACACAAAATAGTTAGCAGATTTGATTTATTTTGTATATTTTTCACATTGAAATAAAGTTTTAATTATATTTTTACAAATTAAAAATAATAATAATAATAATATAATAGTAAATTTATTTATACCATATTTCGTGTATTATTACTAGCATCTAAAATATTTTTAATTTCATAGTGATTATGAGCTAATGTTGAAATATAATCGGGTAATATAAATCTTTTGTCAGCCTTATAATTTAGACTTATCTTATTTACAATTTCAGTGTAAATTTTATGACCCCTACTTCTAATAACTTCTAATGTAATGAGTATGAGTTAATCATTTCACTACTGACTTTTTTACGCCCTTAACTTTTTTTACGTTATAGTAAGTGTTATCATCTTTAGTAACTTAATATGAGTATTCTTTCGCTTTTAATCCCGCAAACGACGTCATTCTTTGATATTAGCGAGATTGGTACCGAATCTGTTTGAGGGTTGGTAATTGGATGTATCAAATCTATCATGATTGTCTTTAATCTGATCCAGATTCAGCAATCTAATAGATATGGTCGTTATCTATGATTCTGCGTTTTTAGTTTTCTCGAATCTGCAATATTGTGGATGCAACAGATTTTCGTCCTTTGTGGGGGCGGAAGGGGGTGGGGCGAAATTTTGAGATATACGTTTTATAGTGAGGTCTAACAGGAGTGCGGATACCAAATTTGGTTACTCTAGCGTGAATAAGCTCTGAGGAATATACCCAGATTTTCGTCCTTTGCGGGGGCGGAAGGGGGTGTGGCGAAATTTTTAAGCAAAGTCGTCTCGGTCCGATATCTTAGGAGTGTGGATACCAAATTTGGTTGCTCTAGCTTTTATAGTCTCTGAGATCTAGGCGCTAATGTTTTACTCTAAGCAAAGCCGCCTATGCTACGTGTGTGTTAGAGAGAGACAGGGCGAGAAAAAATGAAATTGTTTTCTTGATGCTGGCTATAATAATAATACGATCCAATTCAGATTCTGCAGTCTAAAAGATATGGTCATTCTCTACGATTCTGCGTTTTTGGTTTTCTCATACCTTTAAAAGCGTGGATGCCACAGATTTTCGTCCTTTGTGAGGGCGGAAGTAGGCGGTGCGAAGTTTTGAAATATTTTTGTAGCAGTGACATATCACAAAAGTCTGGATCCTAAACATCGTTGCTCTAGCTCTTATAGTCTTTGAGCACTAGGCGCTGAAGGGCACGGACAGACGGACGGACGGACAGACGGACAGACAGACAGACAGACAGGGCTCAATCGACTCGGCTATTGATGCTGATCAAGAATATATATACTTTATGGGGTCGGAAACGATTCCTTCTGGACGTTAAACACATCCACTTTCACCACAAATCTAATATACCCCAATACTCATTTTGAGTATCGGGTATAAAAATGTGTTATCAAATAACACGCGATGTTCTTGAGTATAAGCAATCACTTTTAAATAAGCAATCATCCAAACATATCAATAAAAAATACAAATTATATTAAAAATGAGTAAGCATCAAGTTGTTAATGAAATACATAAGCCTGCTAGTCAACCTATTATTCGGGAATTAATGACACGTGCCAAATCGATTTAGTTGAAATGATACCCTTTTATAAGGAAAACAAAGGATTTAGATATTTGCTGATATTTGATTGACACGTTCTCGAAGTATGCATATGCAGCTCCCGTTAAGTCTAAAAAAGGTTTATATGTTTTATCAGCATTGAAGAGACGTTAAAAATAAATAAACATAAACCTGAAAATATCCAGTGTGATAAAGGAAAGGAGTTTTTCAACGCAGCCTTCGGAGAGTTAATGAAAAAAAAATAACATTAACCATTACCATACATACCTTAAGGCATCTATTTGTGAACGTTTTAATATAACATTAAAAAATCGTATGTGGAAAATGGTTACTATGCAGGGTAATCATATGTGGATTTATACCTTGCATGACTTACTAAATGATTACAATAATTCAAATCACCGTACTTTAAAAATAAAGCCTATAGATGTAAACAAACAAAATGAAGAGTTTATTTTGAAAACAGCTTATAATATTTGTAAGTTATTTCCTAAACACAAGTTTTCCATTGGTGATCCTGTTCGAATAAGTAAATATAAAGGTATTTTTACGAAGGGTTACGATCCAAACTGGACCACCGAAGTTTTTAAAATTTTAATAGTAAAGTCTACTAATCCTTTAACATATATACTGGAGGACTATAAGGGGGAAACGATCAGAGGTTCCAAAAAACGAAAGATGAAAATGCTTTGCTAGTGGAAAAAATACTCAGAAGGAAAAAGAAACAAGTTTTTGCTAATTCACAAAATTCATGGATAGATAAAAATAGTATATTTAAATAATTAAGCACACAAAATAGTTAGCAGATTTGATTTATTTTGTATATTTTTCACATTGAAATAAAGTTTTAATTATATTTTTACAAATTAAAAATAATAATAATAATAATATAATAGTAAATTTATTTATACCATATTTCGTGTATTATTACTAGAATCTAAAATATTTTTAATTTCATAGTGATTATGAGCTAATGTTGAAATATAATCGGGTAATATAAATCTTTTGTCAGCCTTATAATTTAGACTTATCTTATTTACAATTTCAGTGTAAATTTTATGACCCCTACTTCTAATAACTTCTAATGTAATGAGTATGAGTTAATCATTTCACTACTGACTTTTTTACGCCCTTAACTTTTTTACGTTATAGTAAGTGTTATCATCTTTAGTAACTTAATATGAGTATTCTTTCGCTTTTAATCCCGCAAACGACGTCATTCTTTGTTATTAGCGAGATTGGTACCGAATCTGTTTGAGGGTTGGTAATTGGATGTATCAATTACCAAAATCTATCATGATTGTCTTTAATCTGATCCAGATTCAGCAATCTAATAGATATGGTCGTTATCTATGATTCTGCGTTTTTAGTTTTCTCGAATCTGCAATATTGTGGATGCAACAGATTTTCGTCCTTTGTGGGGGCGGAAGGGGGTGGGGCGAAATTTTGAGATATACGTTTTATAGTGAGGTCTAACAGGAGTGCGGATACCAAATTTGGTTACTCTAGCGTGAATAATCTCTGAGGAATATACCCAGATTTTCGTCCTTTGCGGGGGCGGAAGGGGGTGTGGCGAAATTTTTAAACAAAGTCGTCTCGGTCCGATATCTTAGGAGTGTGGATACCAAATTTGGTTGCTCTAGCTTTTATAGTCTCTGAGATCTAGGCGCTAATGTTTTACTCTAAGCAAAGCCGCCTATGCTACGTGTGTGTTAGAGAGAGACAGGGCGAGAAAAAATGAAATTGTTTTCTTGATGCTGGCTATAATAATAATACGATCCAATTCAGATTCTGCAGTCTAAAAGATATGGTCATTCTCTACGATTCTGCGTTTTTGGTTTGCTCATACCTTTAAAAGCGTGGATGCCACAGATTTTCGTCCTTTGTGAGGGCGGAAGTGGGCGGTGCGAAGTTTTGAAATATTTTTGTAGCAGTGACATATCACAAAAGTCTGGATCCTAAACATCGTTGCTCTAGCTCTTATAGTCTTTGAGCACTAGGCGCTGAAGGGCACGGACAGACGGACGGACGGACAGACGGACAGACAGACAGACAGACAGACAGACAGGGCTCAATCGACTCGGCTATTGATGCTGATCAAGAATATATATACTTTATGGGGTCGGAAACGATTCCTTCTGGACGTTAAACACATCCACTTTCACCACAAATCTAATATACCCCAATACTCATTTTGAGTATCGGGTATAAAAATGTGTTATCAAATAACACGCGATGTTCTTGAGTATAAGCAATCACTTTTAAATAAGCAATCATCCAAACATATCAATAAAAAATACAAATTATATTAAAAATGAGTAAGCATCAAGTTGTTAATGAAATACATAAGCCTGCTAGTCAACCTATTATTCGGGAATTAATGACACGTGCCAAATCGATTTAGTTGAAATGATACCCTTTTATAAGGAAAACAAAGGATTTAGATATTTGCTGATATTTGATTGACACGTTCTCGAAGTATGCATATGCAGCTCCCGTTAAGTCTAAAAAAGGTTTATATGTTTTATCAGCATTGAAGAGACGTTAAAAATATATAAACATAAACCTGAAAATATCCAGTGTGATAAAGGAAAGGAGTTTTTCAACGCAGCCTTCGGAGAGTTAATGAAAAAAAAAATAACATTAACCATTACCATACATACCTTAAGGCATCTATTTGTGAACGTTTTAATATAACATTAAAAAATCGTATGTGGAAAATGGTTACTATGCAGGGTAATCATATGTGGATTTATACCTTGCATGACTTACTAAATGATTACAATAATTCAAATCACCGTACTTTAAAAATAAAGCCTATAGATGTAAACAAACAAAATGAAGAGTTTATTTTGAAAGCAGCTTATAATATTTGTAAGTTATTTCCTAAACACAAGTTTTCCATTGGTGATCCTGTTCGAATAAGTAAATATAAAGGTATTTTTACGAGGGGTTACGATCCAAACTGGACCACCGAAATTTTTAAAATTTTAATAGTAAAGTTTACTAATCCTGTAACATATATACCGGAGGACTATAAGGGGGAAACGATCAGAGGTTCCAAAAAACGAAAGATGAAAATGCTTTGCTAGTGGAAAAAATACTCAGAAGGAAAAAGAAACAAGTTTTTGCTAATTCACAAAATTCATGGACAGATAAAAAGAGTATATTTAAATAATTAAGCACACAAAATAGTTAGCAGATATGATTTAGTTTGTATATTTTTCACATTGAAATATAATTTTAATTATATACAAATTAAAAATAATAATAATATAATGTTAAATTTACTTATACCATATTTCGTGTATTATTACTAACATCTAAAATATTTTGAATTTCATAGTGATTATGAGCTAATGTTGAAATATTATCAGGTAATATAAATCTTTTGTCATCCTTATAATTTAGACTTATCTTATTTACAACTTCTAATAACTCTCTGTTGATTTTTAGGTTTTTTTTATAGGTTTTTTTATGTCTAATGCATTTAATATAATGAGTATGAGTTAATCGTTTCACTACTGACTGTTTTACGCCTTTAACCTTTTTTACGTTATAGTCAGTGTTATCATCTTTAGTAACTTAATATGAGTATATGAGTTCCAAATATAATACTCCAAACCTTCTGAGCAAAGTTGTAGTCTTCAACAATACATTCCTCACCATTCAGTGAATTATAAAAATATTCTCTCGAAGGAAGGGTTCATCAAATTTTTTAAAATTATCTAAATAAATAGGGAAATTTCGTCGTAGCATTCAAATTTTTCACCTTGATATTTAATTTTCAAAATTGTAAAATTCGTGCAGTTTTTCTAAGCTATAATTTTGATTTTCTATGCTCTAATTTTATATTGATGAAGATAAGATTGAAAGGAATGGGTCTTAGTTCATCTTTTATTAATGTAACAAATAATTGTTTATCATAACGAGATAAGCTATGAAAAACTACAGGGAAAAAGGGATCGCTAAATCTAAATGTCTGTTTACACCTTATGAATAGGACCTACATATTGGGCTGTAAACTGATCAAAGAATTTTTCTCCATCATCATCAGATATTTGTTTCTCGCAGGCATAGCACACGCCGTGTTCCTGGTAATCCTCATCCCAAATGTTAAAGTGGTAGATCGGTTTTTTATAATACTCCAGTACTTCTCATAAAGTCCATCAGTTTTCATCCTAAGTGCTTGACAAAATTTTTGGATACAATCCGGTCCTGAAATAACGAAATCATAATATTCATAAGTTTATTACCTTTGCTGGATTGTGAAAATATTTACCTTCGTATGTCCATATCTCATTTAGGTACAATATAAAATGATGCTGCACATGATGTATGCCTCTGTGCCATAGTAGTTGATGATTTTGATGGTTCATTAAGATTTATATGGTAATTTTCCAAAACTGCTTCGATGTCAGCATAAATTACTACTGGAGGAGATAGTTTTTTAGGAAAACTTTTGAATACAGTTTTGGTATTATGTTCAGGATATAACGCAGCAACTTTTCCACACTCTTTAGTGTCATGAATAGTATTTTTGTACCATAAAATTGCAAACAGTTCTCGCAAAAATATGCAGTATTGTGGGATTTACTATGTTGTGAATAACATAATTCCCTCATGCACGTTATATATGCATAACGCATCATTTGCATATTATCACTATTAATTCCAAGCAAGTTTATGTGGTTAGTTTAGTCCTCACTGTGGGTCCCACAACGTTTTTTCCATTCTCATCGACTTCATAACCATTGATGCTAAAATCCTAATTAGCTGATTCGAATCGCTTGATTCCTTCGCTTGTTATTGGAAACTCAGTTCCGGACAAATTTAATATTACTCCTTCATAATAAATGATGTCTTGCCGTATGTTTCCGCACCGATGGGATGATGGTAAACGTTATTTCGTTCTCTTTCGTAGTGATCAGACGCGTTTTTGTTTTGCGCTCCGCATTTTTTCCTTTTGTTTTGAATAAACAACTGGTGGTTTCCTAAATAAATTCTAATTATACTTCCTAACCAGACAACAATCTGGAAACCTATTCTATTACGCTAGTGCATGCCTTTTGATTTGTATTAAAGCATTATTTAACTTTTTATTTTTCGGCGTCGGCCTGTGCTTGTGTTTGTGTTGTTGCAGTGAGTGAGTACGCAATGCATTGCATTGCAGTCCGCTCTCGTCTGGTAGCTTTTGTTGTTTTATCACTCTCTCGCTATCACCTCAACTTCAATAACTGTTCTTTCTCTCTCGCTTTTTAAACTTTCTGAGCAATAGCGCTCTCTGCTTATAGCTCTCGCTATAACCGCTCTCCACTCTGCTCTCTTTTTTTACCAATTCCGCTTTGAGCGTTGTCTGGCACATTCGTCTGATACCAATTTGTTTTGCAAATAATAGTAAATAAATAAACAATAAAATGGAATACGCTGTGGTCTGTGCCAAAAAAACCTGTAAGAAACAGATCACCCACGATCAGCCGAATGTCCCCTGCTGGCTCTGCGACAGCGTAGTGCACGCAAAATGCGCTGGATTTTCTGGCCTCGTGAGTGATGCTATAGCCAAACGTAATGGCTTGCATTACAGTTGCGAGGCATGCCATGCGGTGGAGAAAGACATGGTAGCTTTTATGAGGCAGACGCGGAGTGGCTTTAAGGAGCTGACCGTTGGTTTTAAAAACCAATACGATCGGATCCTAGCCATGGAGGCTCAGTTTAGCGGTTTAAAACTGCTGAATGAGTCTCCGAGGCGCAAAAAGGTCACTTCGCGGGATCTGCAAGTGCCAACCGTCACTCAGCCATGCGCCGCCGAGAAATTGACTCCGACCACTCCAAGTGTGCAGCAGTTGATCTCGTTTGCCACTCCAAGAGCAACGACAGCTGCTGGCGATGCAAATTCGGTCGCCTCGGAGAATGTGCAGCCAAGTACGTCTGCAGTGTCCGTGTCCGTGGTGTCCGCAAGTTCGCTAGTAGTCCCGTCTATCCCGATCCCACCAGTAAATAGACGTTCCGGACCTCCGGATATTGCCACCATAGGTACTAGGCCTGTGGTGACTAAACCACTGGTGGGAGTCCCACCAAAACGACAAGTTTTTGTTTCACGGCTGGCCCCTGACCTCACATCTAATGATGTAATTGCTTTTATTCAAAGCAAAATAAAAGCCGTGGGTTTAAAGGTGGAGAAATTTAACTTCTCTTATGCCAGGGAGATAGCCTCGTTTAAGATAAGCATCTCCCCAACTCAATTTGACACCATTTGCTCCGCCAAATTTTGGCCGGAGCATTTGGTGGTGAAGGAGTTTAAGGCTAAGAAGAAGAATAGGCCCCCCATATCCCTTACAAATCTTTCCAGTGTGCCACCCTCAACCTCAACTTCGTCTTCCTCAACTCCCCGTCTTGCTTCCACCTTTCCAAAAAACTAACTTCTCTTTTAGTAACCTATCAGAATGTAAGAGGCTTGCGTAGTAAGCTCAGCATTCTTTTCCGGGATAGTGTTGCATTTGCTTCCCACGTTATTGTGTTTACTGAAACCTGGTTAAAGCCGGACATTCTTAGTTCCGAGGATTTGGCAGGTCGGTACACAACTTTTAGAAAGGACCGTTCGTCTCGACGTGCAGGAGGGGTTCTATTCGCAGTGGACTCTTACTTCACGTCAGAACACTTCACAGTCCAAGTTCAACAGGAACTGGAATTCCTGTGTGTAAAACTGATTCTTCCCGCTTTCGCTATATTCATTACTTGCTCGTATATCCCACCTTCTTCGGATATTTCAATTTATGAGCAGCACTTGTCCGCTTTAACCGCTGTTTCTTCCTCGCTATCTGATAAAGATCGTATGATAGTTCTTGGTGACTTCAACTTGCCAGGAACTGTTTGGTCTTCGGTAAACGAGTCTAGTATCCTAGTGCCCATGTCACGACATGACTTTGTTGACGGCTTGCTTGACCTGTCCCTGCCTCAAGTCAATCATGTGAAAAATTCCTTGGGTCGATTGCTTGATCTATACTTTGTATCGGATCCGACCATAGTATTGTTAACCCGAGCCCTTCCGCTCACTATACCGTAAGACGCATACCACCCTACTTTCGAGGTGTCGCTAGATATAGGACCAACTGTATTGGATCGGTCGAGTCGACTACCTGAACGTGTCCGCTGCTTTCGTAAAGCCGAGTTTGCGAAGCTTAATAACCTCATTTGGGATTTTGATTGGTCCGCTTTGTACTTGTGCACTGATGTCACAAAAGGCACAAACATTTTTTACAATGCTCTTTGCACATTTTTTGATTCTTGTGCCCCGCTTTCTTGTCCGATTAGATCTGGAAAACCCCCTTGGTTCACCAAAGAGTTATCCAGTCTAAAAAACTTAAAATCAAGACTTTATAAAAAATTTCAAGAAGTGGGCTCTCCTACTTCTTACTCTCGTTATGTAATAGCTCGGTCAAACTTTTCAGTTCTTAATGCTCAATGCTATAAGAACTACCTATCTCGTTGCAGGATACGTTTTTCTCAGGACCCTAAACAGTTTTACTGCTTCGTAAACTGTAAGCGTAGAACGTCCGCACACCCATCCTTGCTATCATTTTGTAATACGTCGGCAAATAATGAGCAGGCAATTGCCGATCTTTTTGCCCAGTTTTTCCAAACCACCTATTCTGAGGAAAGCTACTCTGGTCAACCGTACCCATACGGATTACTGAGGTCGAACGTCATTTTCAGTCCCTTGTTAAATGAATATTCCCTACTTCATGATCTTCGACTAGTTAAGCCGATGTTTTCACCGGGTCCAGACGGGGTTCCAGGTTGTGTACTCAGGTACTACGCCGAGGCTCTGTGTGGACCTTTGCTTAAACTATTCACCCTGTCCATTAATTCATCTTGCTTCCCCCCAATATGGAAGGAATCGTTTATAATTCCTCTCCATAAAAAAAGTAGCAAGTCTGATGCAAAAGATTATAGAGGTATAGCAAAGTTATCCGCTATCCCCAAAATGTTTGAGAAGGTTTTAACTCCGCACTTGCAACATCTCTGCAAGTCACTTATATCTCCAACTCAGCATGGATTTATAAGGCGGCGATCAACCACCATGAACTTGTTAGAGTTTACCTCTTTCATTATTAAAGGCTTTCAAGGTAACTTACAGACGGATGTTATTTACACCGACTTTAGTAAAGCATTCGACTCTGTAAACCATTCCCTTTTAGCACATAAACTTGACCTTTTAGGGTTTCCGCCCAACCTCCTGAGATGGATTTCTAGCTACCTTTGTTCTAGGTCTCAAAGAGTCCTCTTCAAAAACTCCCTCTCTTTACCAGTAAAGGTTTCTTCGGGAGTACCACAGGGCAGCCATCTAGGCCCCTTACTCTTCACACTCTTTATTAATGACTTGTCTTCAGTATTAACATACTCTCGAGTACTTATGTATGCGGATGATGTTAAACTCTGTGTCCAGTACAAGGACATTTCATTTCATTCTCGCTTGCAATCCGAAATCAATAACTTTCAGTCATGGTGTTGTGCAAACTTGTTACACCTTAATGCCTCGAAATGCAAAGTTATGACATTTCTTCGTTCTAGCCCCTTGTTGGCTCCGTATTTGGTGGTTCTCTTGAGAGAATTACCCTGGTGGATGATCTGGGTGTTATGTTAGACCCCAAGTTAAAGTTTTCCGAACACATTTCTACCATGTAAATAAGGCCATGGGCGTGCTTGGGTTTATAAGGAGGTGGTCAAAGGAATTTGACGACCCCTATATAAGAAAGACTCTCTATACCTCGCTTGTTCGTCCGATCTTAGAATACGGCTCCTATGTATGGTGCCCTCAGTACAAAGTACACCAGGACCGTATAGAATCAGTACAGAAAAACTTTTTACTCTTTGCTCTGCGGGGCCTTAACTGGGATGCGGGTGTAAGACTCCCATCTTACTCTAGTAGACTATTATTAGTAAACCTCCCATCCTTAGTTAACCGTAGAAAAATGCTTGGTGTGATATTTATGCACAACTTGATCAGGGGTGACATAGACAGCCCTGATCTGTTGAGCCGCATAAACTTCACGATTCCTATTAGACTGACTAGAAATTTTATACCGTTGTTCCTTCCACTTTGTAGATCGAATTATTCCTTGCATGAACCGTTTAGGGTCTTATGCTCGGATTATAATTCCCTCTACCATATTATATCCAACACTAATTCTCTTCCTCTTATTAAATTATTAATCCTTACACACCTTTCTATTAATTAGTAATTGTAGTGGTATTTGTATTTTGATTGCATGCTTAGTTTCTTGGTAAGTTTAGTACTAATTTTCCTCGAATGTTAGTCTAATAGATATCTTTCTTGCATGTTCGCGTTCGGTTCGGCTACGCACCGCGCGTCATGCGGCAGCGCCCCTCGGTCGGTTGGGCGGGAGGATGGCTGCATTTTGCCTGGGATCCGCGCGTAACAGCCTTCTGCTGGTGTCACACGGGCCACTTGACGGTGCAGTAACTGCATCGCCTCTTGAAACATGCAGTCATTGCATGTCAACGTCCAAATAAGTTCAAAATATTTAAAACTTTTTATCTTAATTAATTAATTAATAATCTTTTTATTTTAACCTGAATCATTCTCCTGGAATTCACTGCTGAGAGTTATTAAATTTTCTATGATATCATTTAGATGATCATCAATCAGCTCGTTTTCATATATTGGTTTGTATGGTGTAATGAAATGCTTCATTGTTTCTGTTCAGCTTTCACCATCAGTGTTTATAACGTTTAATCCATATACTTTTAAATTGTATTTTATTGATCTGTACTCACTCATACAGTGACGCAATAAATTGATAATATCATTTTTGCAATCATGAAAAAACTCTTTTAAATCAATTTGTTCACCTTTATTTGAGTGAACACGATATGATTTTTAAGGAAATCGCTACTCCGTTGGAATTAAAATGACGTTTTTATTTTCCGCTAATTGAGCTGCTCTTGCATTCTTATGTTTTTCCGACATCATATGGCGTCTTTCCCTAGACGGAGGGTAACTTTCACCGCAAATAGAACAGTCAATAATCCTTAGTTCCATCGGAGTATCCAATCGAGGGCGTTTTGAAGCTCCTGACGTTGAAGGACCTTGGAGATCACTTGAATTAGATCCTCTGCTCAAAAGAATCTCAGAAGCATTACGAGGTCCCAAGCATGCTTCATAATGAGAATCGAACTTTATTAAGTCGATGGACTTAGAGCAAAGGTCACACACCACATTATTACTAGAGTCAGAGCAGCTCTCATAAGAGATTGAGATTGTTGCACTTAATTTCTGATGCCATTTTAAGTTTTATTTGTTTTTTGTGTATCGAACTAACCACTTTCACTATTGAAATAGGACTAAGGGTTTTCTTTCTAAATGGCCTCCTTTTTATCGCCCCCAAACACCTTCTTAATCTGTATCCAAAACGAGCAGTACCTGTTCACAAACCTGTTTCAAACGATTCCTACTGGGTCAATCTAATAATATGAGGTACAGGTTACAACCTCTATTCTACCTGAAATCCACTTATTCTTTTTGTGTAATCCTCACTTGGAAGAAACCTGTTTCAAACGAATCCTATGATTCTCTTGTAATAAGAGGAAGTGAAATTCAACCAATCAAAAGTAAAACAGAAAACAATGAAAATAAATAGTGTTTAAATGTTATATTCATTATATACATATGTATATATATTTGTTCGGGCCAGCCGCTGAAGAATAACCGTAACTTTAACATTATTATTGTATGAGCAGAGAGAGCCGCCTATGTTGTAAAACGTTGACGTTCTGCAGAGCTGCTGCGCTCTCCCGCTAAAGGGGCTCTCTGCCGCCGCCACTTCGGCAATTACTTTGATCTGCTGCCGCCACTTCGGCAGTCACTTTGATCTAACGCCGTCGTCTATAGTTTAGTTCTATGCTAACCCCTCTGCGCATTGGTTGCATATTGATCTCGCATAAATTTTATCTGGCAATAGCAAGCAATCGGCTTCTGCTAAGCCACCAAGATTAAATACGAATTATAAAGTTTAACCCAAAATCTCTTTTCATTTTTGAAACACATAGGTGCCAAAAAAGCTTGGCATCTCAAACATTGGTGACCCCGACGTGATATAAAACCATTTCTTAATCGCGTTCCGTTAAAACACTTATTAATTATACAATATTGTGTTGTTGGGTAGTTTAACTACCAACAAATACATTTGTGTGCACATTAAAACAGTTTAAAGTGCAAATTCAGTGAAAGTGCGGCTGGAATATTTATAGACAAATTCCGGTACTTTAAGCGTCGAATCTCTCATTCTCTGCGCAGCTGCAGCCGCGGTTCTTGACTTTTCGTGTCTTGCATTCTCGCTCTCGCGTCTATACATCGACGCTTAAGCGGTATTTCATTTTCCGTTGTTGTGTCGATTGCACAACGGTTAACATGGACAACGATCCAAATACAGGCGCGGGCGGAAATATTGTGGTGGCTGATTCCAGACTGAGTCTGTATAAGCGTAAAAGTCAGTCATTATATGATCGATTGCACAGGCTTGGCGAATCCTTCGCGGGGAATAAAATCGATAAGCTGACCGCCGCGGAAGTCGAGGTGCGCCTTGATATGTTGGCAGAAATTCGAGAGGAATTTAATAAGGCCCATAATGAATTGGAGGCTCTCGATCAAAACGAGATTGGGAGTGAGCTGCGCGAAATCTTCGATACTCTTTTCATATCGTTGAAAGCTGCATTCTACGACTCTGCCAAGCCATTCCGGACATAGTACCATCATCATGGCTCACAAGCAGCGACTTCCTGAGCTGAAGGTGCCGAAGTTTTCTGGTGGATACGTCGAGTTCTCGGATTTTATGGCAATGTTCAAATCGGTGATTGAAGCGGATGCGGATCTCAGTGACATCGAGAAATTCCAGCACCTTCGCTCTTGCCTCGCTGATGCGGCTTTGGATTCGGTTCGATCGTTGGAGCTCTCCAGTGCCAATTATCGTGCGGCTCTGGATATACTTAATAAACGCTTTAATAACAAAAGACTTGTTTTCCAGGCACACATCAAGAAGATTCTTGGGCTAAAGAGGGTAGACTCGCCTTCTGCTAAAAGGCTTCGGGAGTTTTCGGATGCAGTCAATTTACACATGCGAGCGTTGCAGACATTGGGAACTGCTGAGGAGATTTCAGGATTCATGGTCATCAACATGCTGCTGTAGAAGTTGGATTCGAAGACGCAAACCAAATGGGAGGAGCACACATCGTCGGATGCTATACCTACCGCAGAGGAATTCTTCGAATTCTTGCAGCAACGCTGCCAGAAAATGGAGCGATTGGAATATGCTACAGCGACACACGCTAGTAGCGATCAGGTGGGAAAAAACCATTCCTATACGCAGGTTAAGAAAACGTTTGTAGCTTCCAACTCTTCCGCCGACCCGTCTGTATGCGTCTTTTGCCACTCAGCGGGCCATGGAATATACTCGTGCAAGATATTCGGAAATCTCTCACCGTTGCTGCGCCACAAAGAAGTGAAGAAGCTTTCCCTATGCTTCAATTGCCTAAAACCGGGGCACCGGACCCGCACATGCAATAGTGGAAAATGTCGAGTATGCGGCGGTAGGCATCATAGTTTGTTGCACTTCGTTAGTATACAGCCCACAACACAAGGCTGCCCAGGTATTACTCCTCCCGATCTGGCTGTTCAACCGGACACTCTTTCCGTTGCTCAAAATTCTGCTAGCAGCTCGTCTCTACCTTCGTCTACCTCTCTTGCTGCCCAAGGTCTTCACTCTGATGTCGTGCTTCTGGCTACAGCCGTGGTTCTCGTGAAGAATCGGTCTGGCGTTTTAGTTCCTTGTCGTGCCATCTTAGATTCAGGATCGCAGCTGCATCTCGTCACATCCAGTTTCGCCCAGCAGCTTCAGCTTAGGAGAACTCAATCGTCTGCACTTGTGTCTGGGCTGGGCGATACCAGCGTTTCTACTGAGGGATCCACCATAAGCATTTGTATGCATTCTCGCACCTCTGCTTACACAACTACACTTACTGCTCTCATCGCCCCCACGATTACCGATTCTCAACCAAGTATGACAGTAAATGTATCCGATTGGTGTATTCCATCTAACATTCAGCTCGCTGATCCTGCATTTTTCAATCCTCAACGGGTTGATCTTCTCATTGGTGCGAGCGTTTTTTATGATCTCCTCTGCGTAGGGCAAATCAAACTCACCGATGGACTGCCTCTTCTGCAGAAGACCCGGCTTGGGTGGATCGTATCTGGCGGTGGACAGAAGGTATCAAGCTCGGCGCTTTTGGCCACGCACAATTGTCCAGATTCGATAGCTGAGATGGAAGCAAGGTAGGATAAAACTCTTCGTATGTTTTGGGAAGTCGAGGATTGTGTGGAGGCTGGGTTGAATACCAAAGAAGAAGACGATTGTGAAGCACATTTCGTAAGCCACCTTTCACGGTTGCCATCCGGAGAGTATGCAGTTCGTCTGCCGCTAAATAACAATACTGATCGTTTAGGAGAATCTTAAGCTCAGGCTTATCGACGGTTCATCAGTCTGGAGCGAAAACTGGAGCGTAATCCTACACTCAAGGAGCGGTATTCCACCTTTATGAGGGAGTACATTGATTTGCATCATATGCACCAAGTCAACCCTGATTCCCGTAGCCTCTGCAAATATTTCTTGCCTCATCACTGTGTCCTAAAGGAGGACAGTACGACGACAAAACTCCGTGTCGTTTTCGATGGATCCGCAGCTACATAAACTGGATATGGCGAGATTCCATCGAGTCCGAGGTTCAAGTCTACACATTAGACACCGTCACATACGGGACGAGGGCTGCATCATTTTTAGCGGTCCGCGCAATGTACCAGCTGGCCATCGACGAGGGTGAATCCTACCCTCTTGGTTCAGCTGCTCTGCGGCAGGAGTTTTACGTGGATGACCTAATTTCGGGCGGTAATTCGGTCGCACAGGTCATGGACAAGATGCACCAAACATCAGCTCTACTGTCCCGTGGTAACTTTAGACTTAGGAAATGGTGCTCCAGTCACCAGGAAGTACTTGAGGGAACCCCTGAAGATGACATAGAGAAGTTCCTAAAGTTTAATGATGGAAGCGACATAGCCAAAACTCTCGGCTTAGCGTGGGACCCTGCTTCGGATCAGCTGCTTTTTGCCTTGTCCGCACTGGACACAACCTCAAAGCCATCAAAGCGGTCGGTTTTATCTACGATTGCGCGGTTCTACGACCCTCTTGGATTGATAAATCCAGTCATTGTCAGGTGCAAAATCTTCCTTCAGCAGCTTTGGAGAGAAAATTTGGATTGGGATGAAAGCCTACCCTCAGCGTTGCATTCAACTTGGATGGACTTGAGAAATAGTTTGGCAAGCATTTCTCGGATCTCATTTCCTCGCTTGGTTCTTCGTTCTAGTGTGGCTACAGAAGTTCACGGATTCTGTGATGCCAGCTTAGAAGCATATGGCGCTTGCGTGTATGTCGTGTCCAGGGAAGCCCAGTCTTCGAGCCACGTTTTGTGCTCAAAGTCGCGAGTGGCGCCGCTAAAGACTATATCGATTCCTAAGCTGGAATTAAGTGGAGCCCATTTGCTTGCGAAAATGATGCAGAATGTAAAGGACATGGGAATCTTTACAGGTCGGTTCTATTGCTGGTCGGATTCGTCAACAGCATTATCTTGGATTAGGGACGAGCCAGCTAAATTTCAAGTTTTCGTGGCAAATCGAGTGGCATCAATTCAGGAGTTGACGGCAGACATGGAATGTCGCTATGTTCCCACGTCTTTAAATCCTGCTGATATTCTCTCGAGAGGCTCGCTTCCCAACCATCTTATCCAGTCAGAGCTATGGTTTCACGGCCCATCTTTTTTGCTATGCTCCAAGGATAAGTGGCCTGTATCTCCTACTAACAACATAGCAACTTTGGAGCTTCGCAAGAGAGGATTGCTAATCACGTCTCCACATGCCGATCTCACGTCCGGATGCAAATTTGCGAATTCATTCTTTCGCATGCAGCGCACATTCGCCTACATGCATAAATTTATACATCGTCTTAGGCATCCAGGACTCACCGTTTCTGATATTCGGCAAGGAACGCATCTTCTAATTCGACACATTCAGCTGGCAAATTTGTGGATGGACATAAAGGAGATTCGGCGCAATGGTCAAGTCATGAAATCCAGTTCTATTAGTTCGCTCAACCCGTTCATCGATCATTCTGGACTACTTAGAGTTGGAGGTCGTCTTGGCAACTCATCGCTAGGATTTGACGCTCAGCACCCGCTCATTCTGCCAAAGGGACATTCCATTACCCTTGCGCTGAAAAGATATTATCATGAAAGAAACCTCCATGCCGGACCTCGCGCCTTGCTATCCAAAATTCGGCTGGAATATTGGCCCATTGGAGGTGTTAAGGCAGTGTCAAGGGTCGTCAGCAGATGTGTGAGATGCTTCAGGACTAGGCCGCGCATGGTCGAACACATCATGGGAGACCTAACTAAGGAACGTTTGGAAGGATCTCGAGCTTTTGAAGTCACTGGAGTAGATTACTGTGGACCTTTTTTCTACCGATCAGAAATCCGCACAAGGCCTCCGATCAAGTGCTACATTAGCGTATTCATCTGCTTCACTTCTAAGGCTATACACATGGAGCTCGTAAAGGATTTGACCACCGCATTGTTTCTAGGCGCACTAAAGCGTTTTACTTCCACTCGAGGAAGGCCAAGTCAAATTTGGTCGGACAATGCGATAAACTTCGTTGGGGCCAAGAACGAGCTTCTGGAGCTAAAGAAGCTCTGTCTGAGCGAACCGCATATGAAGGAGGTCCACGAATCCTGCATGGCTGACTCGATCGACTGGAGTTTCATCCCACCTCGCTCTCCGCATTTTGGCGGGTTGTGGAAAGCGGCCGTGAAGACCGCAAAATATCACCTGTACCGCTCAGTTGGACCATCTGTGCTTAGCTTCGACGAGCTGCGCACTCTGATCTGTCAGATCACTGCAATTGTTAACTCTCGCCCTTTGCTCTCGCTTTCAGAAAATCCTGATGATTTAGACGTTTTGACTCCTGCTCATCTGCTTTTAGGCGGCCCCCATGAGCAAATCCTCGAGCCTGACCTAACGAAGCTGAACTACAATCGTCTGGATGGCTGGCAGCGGGTCACCCAACTACAACAAATATTTTGGATCCGTTGGCGCGAAGAGTATCTCACTCTTTTGCAAGAGCGCGCGAAGTGGCGTACCCCCGCGCAAAACATCTGCAAGAACGACCTCGTTCTGGTGAAGGACGAAAATCTTCCTCCAATGCGTTGGCCACTGGCTAGAGTGGTCGATGTCGTTTTGGGCAAGGACGGAGTGTGTCGCGTCGCTGACCTGAAGACATCCTCAGGAAACATCAGGAGGGCCGTCACTCGGCTATGTTTGCTGCCCCTTAAGGAATCTGTTGAGAGACTAGCTCCCAACGGGGGGAGTATGTTCGGGCCAGCCGCTGAATAATAACCGTAACTTTAACATTATTATTGTATGAGCAGAGAGAGCCGCCTATGTTGTAAAGCGTTGACTTTCTGCAGAGCTGCTGCGCTCTCCCGCTAAAGGGGCTCTCTGCCGCCGCCACTTCGGCAATTACTTTGATCTGCTGCCGCCACTTCGGCAGTCACTTTGATCTAACGCCGTCGTCCATAGTTTAGTTCTATGCTAACCCCTCTGCGCATTGGTTGCATATCGATCTCGCATAAATTTTATCTGGCAATAGCAAGCAATCGGCTTCTGCTAAGCCACCAAGATTAAATACGAATTATAAAGTTTAACCCAAAATCTCTTTTCATTTTTGAAAGACATAGGTGCCAAAAAAGCTTGGCATCTCAAACAATATTATTTTTAGAAAAATACATAAAATATTCTTATTATATAAATATGTATTCGTATTATAAAATTTCGCCTCAGTTATTTTTACCGCAGCAATTAAGTCATCATCATCTTCGTCTCGAAGTAGTTCCTGGAGTCGAGATCTGTTATCATCGTCCTGATTATCTACTAAATCGAAAATGTTGTCATCATCCGGGAAAATCTATGATGGATTATCATTATTAGGCGTTGCATTCCTTAGGTCATCGTCGTCATCATCCCATTTAATATCACTTAACCAGTTGAAGTTATAGAGATTGCTCTCGAGATAGGTTTGGGTCTTAATCCCAAAAATCAGGTACAGGTCTACGGAGCTCGGCTGATAGTCAAGATTTATGGTTGATTCCGGTTGGGAATCGATAAAAATGATTTCGAGGTCATCCATCGCTGTTGAAAGATTACTAGTTTCTGTTAGCTGTGAGTAGTTATTATATAGGCACATTGCTATGGGACAGTGTTAGGTACACAAAGGAGGAATATAAATTATAGAGAAAGTAGAAAGGTTCAAGAGCATCGAAACCGTTTTTCAGGAAACACTTAAAAAATACCTCTAAACTATCACATTAGATCGCATCGAGATAGTAAGCGCGTGGCAGGGAACAGGTAGCTATGGCAATTAATCAATTAATTCGAGCAAAACGACGCAGAATTGTTTTGAAGTAAATGTCATCGAGTATCATTGTTTGTTTTTCCTATTGCCTGTTTGGTATATCTCTCTATAAACGCTCTCCCCGCCAAAGATTGCGCTCTGCTTTATCTTTTATCGCCGGGCGTACTGATGGAATTAGTGAAGCTCCGACCAGAAACATTCAATAAACCTTTAATGTATTTGAATAGCTAATTCGTGCGTTATTATTTAATATCAAGGTGATCTAATTTATATTGCACTCTAAACATTCTGGTGACACCGACTTGATTTGGAGCCTGCACCACGGTATTAATAATCAAATTACCTATATCGTTATTATTCGCGATCAAACACATAATATACACACATGCAATACCCCGTTCAGAAATGGTTCTGGTTACGCGTGTGTTAGTGCAAGCGCAGAGCAAAGCCCTTAGAAGCTGAGGAAAAACAAGAACACATATTGGAACCATTGGTTTTTCGTCACTTGGTTTTTCGTCTGGCCCGCACACAACGAGTTATATTGGGCCCTTGCAAACTTTAGTAATGCCTCTGTTGTTTCTGTGAAGAATGTCAAGACGAGGTCTATCCAGCGGCAACTCGTTGCGATGAAGGTATTTCTTACTGATGATTTCATGGGTTAGTCTGACGAGGCTGACCTACGCGCGTAACTAAAGCATAGCGAATCAATGCGCGCTGAATTCAACGCTGCTCAGAGCAGCTTGGAAAGACTTGATCTGACGAAGATCGCCGTTGACGCGAGTATCGATTTTGCGACGGTATGCTTGGATATCGAAGCCAAATTAAATCGTTAGTTATCCGCACATCAGAGGCAGTTGAGCAAGGCAAACTCAACTACCATGCCTCACCTTTTTAGCGGAGAACATTTTATCTCTGAAATCAAGGCCACTGCATTTTGTATTGTCTAGCTCTAATGGAGGCTTCGCAGAATGGACAAATTTCTTTTATATTTTTAGGACTGTGGAGGACAATGAGCAAGAGCTAAGTAGTTGGCCAAAATTCCAGTATTTACGTGCTAGCCTAAACGGGCCAGCAGTAGAAACTATACGTTCACTCGAAAAATCCGATGCGAACTATGGAACCCTTAATTTTCAGGCACACGTAAAGGCGATATTTTGGAATAGCGATCAGGATGATCGAAAATCGGGAAAAAGCCATCAGGCCGCAAATTGGCTAATTGGCTGCGCAATGGCCACGGTTTGCAGCAGTACAAGCCTGGAAGTTGCAAGCTGTGTCAAAGGAAGCATCATACGTTGCTCCATATGACTTCAAACCCGGTTGCATCCTCAGTGATTTCAGCAGACGTGAGCGTCCGGCAACATCAAACATCTGCATTGATTTCATGCTCAACCTCACCACTTCAACCTCCACCTATTCCCAGTATCTTGAACGACGAGTTGCTAGCTACAGCCATCATTTTGCAATGAAATCATCGGCATTTGAACGTTTTGATTGGCATTGGAGAATCGTAGCTGAGCTCGGATACTAATGCTGCGGGATAAAATGTACCGAAGAATATAAATTTGGCTGACCCTTTGTACTAAAGGATGAAGATTCTCCGTCTAAGGCTGTGAAGCGTTTTAGGGGGCTTGAAAACTGTTTTTGTCATCGGAGGTAGCTACAGCTAGTGAGGATCCACTCTGCGAGCGTTTGTTAAAGAAAAACTATTCTCGTCTGGAAAATGGTACATTTTCTCTTGACTCTTGGGGCTCAACTCTTGGTTAGTGCTGGTTTTGAGGTTCTTGGCGACTCATTCTATCTCGCTCTTCGTCGATTCAAAGGTCTGTAGATAAACTTGTAAAAAAACCCTCTGCTGAAAGCTCAAAATATCGCGTTCCTTCAGGAATATCTGGACTTAGAGCACATTTCGTTAACTACTAACACCCAAAATTGTGCGCAGTTTTTCTTGCCGAATCATTGCTTGCGAAACCTCGTTAGTAGCAGTACAAAACTAGGTTTTGTTTTCAATGGATCTGCAAAGACCACATCTTGGCGCTTCCTCAATGACTGGCCCAACCATTCAGCCAAAAATATTCAACACACTGCTTTGTCTTAGTGTGTATGTCTCACCCAGCTGAATATCTGAAATGCTTCCTTTGGCAAGAAAAGTCTACTGACGAAAACAAGATTTTCAAGCTAAGCTGCTACTTTTAACAAGTCGTGCCATGAACCAGTTATCGTACTACGGGATTACTATGTATAAGAAATCATATCTGGTGGTGACACAATTGAAGAGATGAATGTGATCCGTGGTCAAGTAAATGACGCAAATGGAGCTCCAATGAGCCAAAAGTACTTGTGGAGAAGCCTGAGGAAGACAGAGAAAAACTGCACAAATTACATGATGGAACAGACATAGCGAAGGCGTTGGGGTATGGAATCCTAACTCAACCTACAGTTTAATTTTTCGCAAATCATGCCAGAAGGCCAACCCATCATAGCCAGATTCTATGATCCGCTCGGTTTGATAGCACCTAGCACCAAAGCCAAAATATGGATGGTACACTGCCTGAACCTTTGTCGGCAATGTGACATCTCAATTATTCAGAATTATTTTTATTATTTTGCAAGCTCTCCCTTTGAACAAAGGAATACGTTCGACCAAGTGCTACGCTCACCGTGCAGGAGCTAGACGGTGCTAGCTAAAGAGTATACACCAAGATCATTTTGCTAAGGAGTTCAACGCCAGTATAGCACATCCTGCCAAGAGCTTTCTCTTTCGCTGGGCCCGATTCTCGGTGGTGGACTGCTTCGCTTAGGCGTAAGGCTTGAAAATTCTAATAGAGATTACGATGCAAAGCACACATTATTGCTTCCGAAGTGTCATCCGATCTTTCATGAAAGGTTCTTGCATGCTGGTCCACAAGCCTTACTTGCATCGCTTCGTGAGAAATATAGGCCTGCTGGAGGGCAAGCGTCATTAGCAAATGATGTCCGATGCTTTCGGACAAAGCCAAGGCTGGCTGAGCACGTGATTGGAGACAAACTGAACTGGAATCATCAGAGTCGCGTTGCGAAGCTAGCCTGCCTACCCGTCAACGCTGGATAGGTTGAAAGCCATGCACTTTCAACGGGGGGGAGGATGTTCGGAGCACAACGACGAAGAATTATATTCAAGTAAATACCATCGAGCAGTATTGTTAGTTTTTGCTATAGCCTCGATAAAGCTTGGGCTCTGGCTTATCCTTTATCGCTCTTGCATTTGATCTGAGCTTTCGGCTGTTGCTGCAGACGGGTCGCGCTGATGGAATTGAACACCTACAATAAACCTTTAATATATTTGAATAACTAATTCGTTCGTTATTATTCAAAATTAGTGAGATATAAATGATATCCCCCTCTAAACACTGGCTATAATAATAATCCGATCTGATCCATCAAATCTGTATTCCTATTTGGGGCGTTAGGAGAGCTCCATCAATTCACGATATTTTTTAACAACCACATTTTGAAAATAGTACGAGAAATCCCTTGTATGAATCTGTATCTCTATTGTATGAAAACTCGTATTCAAAAAGATACCTTTTCCTGCCATCAAACTTTGTTCCATTAAAATTCACAAATGCATAAATATAAACTTAATAGCGTGTATTCGAATTTGGCGGCCTCCGAACATTTTGTTGATCTGAATAAAAGGCTTTAGCTGAGGATGACATAAAATTAAAAAGAAGCTACCAATTTTTTAAAATATGCATGGAACTCAAGAAATTCAGATATCATCTTTTGAGTTGGGACAGCTTTGTTCACGTTCTTGGGAAGACCCTATAAAAAAGTAAATTAAAATTTTTTTTAGTTTATATGGATGCAAAAGAAAGTTAGAACACAGAAACACGTTGCGATCGAATAAATAAACGAATTCCGCTAATTGAGCTGCTCTTGCATTCTTATGTTTTTCCGACATCATATGGCGTCTTTCCCTAGACGGAGGGTAACTTTCACCGCAAATAGAACAGAATAATAAATAGAATAATCCTTAGTTCCATCGGAGTATCCAATCGAGGGCGTTTTGAAGCTCCTGACGTTGAAGGACCTTGGAGATCACTTGAATTAGATCCTCTGCTCAAAAGAATCTCAGAAGCATTACGAGGTCCCAAGCATGCTTCATAATGAGAATCGAACTTTATTAAGTCGATGGACTTAGAGCAAAGGTCACACACCACATTATTACTAGAGTCAGAGCAGCTCTCATAAGAGATTGAGATTGTTGCACTTAATTTCTGATGCCATTTTAAGTTTTATTTTTTTTTTTGTATTGAACTAACCACTTTCACTATTGAAATATGACTAAGGGTTTTCTTTCTAAATGGCCTCCTTTTTATCGCCCCCAAACACCTTCTTAATCTGTATCCAAAACGAGCAGTACCTGTTCACAAACCTGTTTCAAACGATTCCTACTGGGTCAATCTAATAATATGAGGTACAGGTTACAACCTCTATTCTACCTGAAATCCACCTATTCTTTTTGTGTAATCCTCACTTGGAAGAAACCTGTTTCAAACGAATCCTATGATTCTCTTGTAATAAGAGGAAGTGAAATTCAACCAATCAAAAGTAAAACAGAAAACAATGAAAATAAATAGTGTTTAAATGTTATATTCATTATATACATATGTATATATATTTGTTCGGGCCAGCCGCTGAATAATAACCGTAACTTTAACATTATTATTGTATGAGCAGAGAGAGCCGCCTATGTTGTAAAGCGTTGACTTTCTGCAGAGCTGCTGCGCTCTCCCGCTAAAGGGGCTCTCTGCCGCCGCCACTTCGGCAATTACTTTGATCTGCTGCCGCCACTTCGGCAGTCACTTTGATCTAACGCCGTCGTCTATAGTTTAGTTCTATGCTAACCCCTCTGCGCATTGGTTGCATATCGATCTCGCATAAATTTTATCTGGCAATAGCAAGCAATCGGCTTCTGCTAAGCCACCAAGATTAAATACGAATTATAAAGTTTAACCCAAAATCTCATTTCATTTTTGAAACACATAGGTGCCAAAAAAGCTTGGCATCTCAAACATTGGTGACCCCGACGTGATATAAAACCATTTCTTAATCGCGTTCCGTTAAAACACTTATTGATTATACAATATTGTGTTGTTGGGTAGTTTAACTACCAACAAATACATTTGTGTGCACATTAAAACAGTTTAAAGTGCAAATTCAGTGAAAGTGCGGCTGGAATATTTATAGACAAATTCCGGTACTTTAAGCGTCGAATCTCTCATTCTCTGCGCAGCTGCAGCCGCGGTTCTTGACTTTTCGTGTCTTGCATTCTCGCTCTCGCGTCTATACATCGACGCTTAAGCGGTATTTCATTTTCCGTTGTTGTGTCGATTGCACAACGGTTAACATGGACAACCATCCAAATACAGGCGCGGGCGGAAATATTGTGGTGGCTGATTCCAGACTGAGTCTGTATAAGCGTAAAAGTCAGTCATTATATGATCGATTGCACAGGCTTGGCGAATCCTTCGCGGGGAATAAAATCGATAAGCTGACCGCCGCGGAAGTCGAGGTGCGCCTTGATATGTTGGCAGAAATTCGAGAGGAATTTAATAAGGCCCATAATGAATTGGAGGCTCTCGATCAAAACGAGATTGGGAGTGAGCTGCGCGAAATCTTCGATACTCTTTTCATATCGTTGAAAGCTGCATTCTACGACTCTGCCAAGCCATTCCGGACATAGTACCATCATCATGGCTCACAAGCAGCGACTTCCTGAGCTGAAGGTGCCGAAGTTTTCTGGTGGATACGTCGAGTTCTCGGATTTTATGGCAATGTTCAAATCGGTGATTGAAGCGGATGCGGATCTCAGTGACATCGAGAAATTCCAGCACCTTCGCTCTTGCCTCGCTGATGCGGCTTTGGATTCGGTTCGATCGTTGGAGCTCTCCAGTGCCAATTATCGTGCGGCTCTGGATATACTTAATAAACGCTTTAATAACAAAAGACTTGTTTTCCAGGCACACATCAAGAAGATTCTTGGGCTAAAGAGGGTAGACTCGCCTTCTGCTAAAAGGCTTCGGGAGTTTTCGGATGCAGTCAATTTACACATGCGAGCGTTGCAGACATTGGGAACTGCTGAGGAGATTTCAGGATTCATGGTCATCAACATGCTGCTGTAGAAGTTGGATTCGAAGACGCAAACCAAATGGGAGGAGCACACATCGTCGGATGCTATACCTACCGCAGAGGAATTCTTCGAATTCTTGCAGCAACGCTGCCAGAAAATGGAGCGATTGGAATATGCTACAGCGACACACGCTAGTAGCGATCAGGTGGGAAAAAACCATTCCTATACGCAGGTTAAGAAAACGTTTGTAGCTTCCAACTCTTCCGCCGACCCGTCTGTATGCGTCTTTTGCCACTCAGCGGGCCATGGAATATACTCGTGCAAGATATTCGGAAATCTCTCACCGTTGCTGCGCCACAAAGAAGTGAAGAAGCTTTCCCTATGCTTCAATTGCCTAAAACCGGGGCACCGGACCCGCACATGCAATAGTGGAAAATGTCGAGTATGCGGCGGTAGGCATCATAGTTTGTTGCACTTCGTTAGTATACAGCCCACAACACAAGGCTGCCCAGGTATTACTCCTCCCGATCTGGCTGTTCAACCGGACACTCTTTCCGTTGCTCAAAATTCTGCTAGCAGCTCGTCTCTACCTTCGTCTACCTCTCTTGCTGCCCAAGGTCTTCACTCTGATGTCGTGCTTCTGGCTACAGCCGTGGTTCTCGTGAAGAATCGGTCTGGCGTTTTAGTTCCTTGTCGTGCCATCTTAGATTCAGGATCGCAGCTGCATCTCGTCACATCCAGTTTCGCCCAGCAGCTTCAGCTTAGGAGAACTCAATCGTCTGCACTTGTGTCTGGGCTGGGCGATACCAGCGTTTCTACTGAGGGATCCACCATAAGCATTTGTATGCATTCTCGCACCTCTGCTTACACAACTACACTTACTGCTCTCATCGCCCCCACGATTACCGATTCTCAACCAAGTATGACAGTAAATGTATCCGATTGGCGTATTCCATCTAACATTCAGCTCGCTGATCCTGCATTTTTCAATCCTCAAAGGGTTGATCTTCTCATTGGTGCGAGCGTTTTTTATGATCTCCTCTGCGTAGGGCAAATCAAACTCACCGATGGACTGCCTCTTCTGCAGAAGACGCGGCTTGGGTGGATCGTATCTGGCGGTGGACAGAAGGTATCAAGCTCGGCGCTTTTGGCCCCGCACAATTGTCCAGATTCGATAGCTGAGATGGAAGCAAGGTAGGATAAAACTCTTCGTATGTTTTGGGAAGTCGAGGATTGTGTGGAGGCTGGGTTGAATACCAAAGAAGAAGACGATTGTGAAGCACATTTCGTAATCCACCTTTCACGGTTGCCATCCGGAGAGTATGCAGTTCGTCTGCCGCTAAATAACAATACTGATCGTTTAGGAGAATCTTAAGCTCAGGCTTATCGACGGTTCATCAGTCAGGAGCGAAAACTGGAGCGTAATCCTACACTCAAGGAGCGGTATTCCACCTTTATGAGGGAGTACATTGATTTGCATCATATGCACCAAGTCAACCCTGATTCCCGTAGCCTCTGCAAATATTTCTTGCCTCATCACTGTGTCCTAAAGGAGGACAGTACGACGACAAAACTCCGTGTCGTTTTCGATGGATCCGCAGCTACATCAACTGGATATTCTCTAAATGATGTGATGATGACAGGCCCTGTTATTCAGCCTGCATTGTTTAACATATTGATTCGCTTTCGAACATATCCAGTCGCTCTCACTGGGGACATTTGTAAAATGTACCGCTGCGTACGAGTGTCTCCACCCGACAATTTGTATCAATGCATCCTATGGCGAGATTCCATCGAGTCCGAAGTTCAAGTCTACACATTAGACACCGTCACATACGGGACGAGGGCTGCATAATTTTTAGCGGTCCGCGCAATGCACCAGCTGGCCATCGACGAGGGTGAATCCTACCCTCTTGGCTCAGCTGCTCTGCGGCAGGAGTTTTACGTGGATGACCTAATTTCGGGCGGTAATTCGGTCGCACAGGTCATGGACAAGATGCACCAAACATCAGCTCTACTGTCCCGTGGTAACTTTAAACTTAGGAAATGGTGCTCCAGTCACCAGGAAGTACTTGAGGGAACCTCTGAAGATGACATAGAGAAGTTCCTAAAGTTTAATGATGGAAGCGACATAGCCAAAACTCTCGGCTTAGCGTGGGACCCTGCTTCGGATCAGCTGCTTTTTGCCTTGTCCGCACTGGACACAACATCAAAGCCATCAAAGCGGTCGGTTTTATCTACGATTGCGCGGTTCTACGACCCTCTTGGATTGATAAATCCAGTCATTGTCAGGTGCAAAATCTTCCTTCAGCAGCTTTGGAGAGAAAATTTGGATTGGGATGAAAGCCTACCCTCAGCGTTGCATTCAACTTGGATGGACTTGAGAAATAGTTTGGCAAGCATTTCTCGGATCTCATTTCCTCGCTTGGTTCTTCGTTCTAGTGTGGCTACAGAAGTTCACGGATTCTGTGATGCCAGCTTAGAAGCATATGGCGCTTGCGTGTATGTCGTGTCCAGGGAAGCCCAGTCTTCGAGCCACGTTTTGTGCTCAAAGTCGCGAGTGGCGCCGCTAAAGACTATATCGATTCCTAAGCTGGAATTAAGTGGAGCCCATTTGCTTGCGAAAATCATGCAGAATGTAAAGGACATGGGAATCTTTACAGGTCGGTTCAATTGCTGGTCGGATTCGTCAACAGCATTATCTTGGATTAGGGACGAGCCAGCTAAATTTCAAGTTTTCGTGGTAAATCGAGTGGCATCAATTCAGGAGTTGACGGCAGACATGGAATGGCGCTATGTTCCCACATCTTTAAATCCTGCTGATATTCTCTCGAGAGGCTCGCTTCCCAACCATCTTATCCAGTCAGAGCTATGGTTTCACGGCCCATCTTTTTTGCTATGCTCCAAGGATAAGTGGCCTGTATCTCCTACTAACAACATAGCAACTTTGGAGCTTCGCAAGAGAGGATTGCTAATCACGTCTCCACATGCCGATCTCACGTCCGGATGCAAATTTGCGAATTCATTCTTTCGCATGCAGCGCACATTCGCCTACATGCATAAATTTATACATTGTCTTAGGCATCCAGGACTCACCGTTTCTGATATTCGGCAAGGAACGCATCTTCTAATTCGACACATTCAGCTGGCAAATTTGTGGATGGACATAAAGGAGATTCGGCGCAATGGTCAAGTCATGAAATCCAGTTCTATTAGTTCGCTCAACCCGTTCATCGATCATTCTGGACTACTTAGAGTTGGAGGTCGTCTTGGCAACTCATCGCTAGGATTTGACGCTCAGCACCCGCTCATTCTGCCAAAGGGACATTCCATTACCCTTGCGCTGATAAGATATTATCATGAAAGAAACCTCCATGCCGGACCTCGCACCTTGCTATCCAAAATTCGGCTGGAATATTGGCCCATTGGAGGTGTTAAGGCAGTGTCAAGGGTCGTCAGTAGATGTGTGAGATGCTTCAGGACTAGGCCGCGCATGGTCGAACACATCATGGGAGACCTACCTTAGGAACGTTTGGAAGGATCTCGAGCTTTTGAAGTCACTGGAGTAGATTACTGTGGACCTTTTTTCTACCGATCAGAAATCCGCACAAGGCCTCCGATCAAGTGCTACATTAGCGTATTCATCTGCTTCACTTCCAAGGCTATACACATGGAGCTCGTAGAGGATTTGACCACCGCATCGTTTCTAGGCGCACCAAAGCGTTTTACTTCCACTCGAGGAAGGCCAAGTCAAATTTGGTCGGACAATGCGACAAACTTCGTTGGGACCAAGAACGAGCTTCTGGAGCTAAAGAAGCTCTGTCTGAGCGAACCGCATATGAAGGAGGACCACGAATCCTGCTTGGCTGACTCGATCGACTGGCGTTTCATCCCACCTCGCTCTCCGCATTTTGGCGGGTTGTGGGAAGCGGCCGTGAAGACCGCAAAATATCACCTGTACCGCTCAGTTGGACCAACTGTGCTTAGCTTCGACGAGCTGCGCACTCTGATCTGTCAGATCACTGCAATTGTTAACTCTCGCCCTTTGCTCTCGCTTTCAGAAAATCCTGATGATTTAGACTTTTGACTCCTGCTCATCTGCTTTTAGGTGGCCCCCATGAGCAAATCCTCGAGCGTGACCTAACGAAGCTGAACTACAATCGTCTGGATGGCTGGCAGCGGGTCACCCAACTACAACAAATATTTTGGATCCGTTGGCGCGAAGAGTATCTCACTCTTTTGCAAGAGCGCGCGAAGTGGCGTACCCCCGCGCAAAATATCTGCAAGAACGACCTCATTCTGGTGAAGGACGAAAATCTTCCTCCAATGCGTTGGCCACTGGCTAGAGTGGTCGATGTCGTTTTGGGCAAGGACGGAGTGTGTCGCGTCGCTGACCTGAAGACATCCTCAGGAAACATCAGGAGGGCCGTCACTCGGCTATGTTTGCTGCCCCTTAAGGAATCTGTTGAGAGACTAGCTCCCAACGGGGGGAGTATGTTCGGGCCAGCCGCTGAATAATTACCGTAACTTTAACATTATTATTGTATGAGCAGAGAGAGCCGCCTATGTTGTAAAGCGTTGACTTTCTGCAGAGCTGCTGCGCTCTCCCGCTAAAGGGGCTCTCTGCCGCCGCCACTTCGGCAATTACTTTGATCTGCTGCCGCCACTTCGGCAGTCACTTTGATCTAACGCCGTCGTCTATAGTTTAGTTCTATGCTAACCCCTCTGCGCATTGGTTGCATATCGATCTCGCATAAATTTTATCTGGCAATAGCAAGCAATCGGCTTCTGCTAAGCCACCAAGATTAAATACGAATTATAAAGTTTAACCCAAAATCTCTTTTCATTTTTGAAAGACATAGGTGCAAAAAAAGCTTGGCATCTCAAACAATATTATTTTTAGAAAAATACATAAAATATTCTTATTATATAAATATGTATTCGTATTATAAAATTTCGCCTCAGTTAATTTTACCGCAGCAATTAAGTCATCATCATCTTCGTCTCGAAGTAGTTCCTGGAGTCGAGATCTGTTATCATCGTCCTGATTATCTACTAAATCGAAAATGTTGTCATCATCCGGGAAAATCTATCATGGATTATCATTATTAGGCGTTGCATTCCTTAGGTCATCGTCGTCATCATCCCATTTAATATCACTTAACCAGTTGAAGTTATAGAGATTGCTCTCGAGATAGGTTTGGGTCTTAATCCCAAAAATCAGGTACAGGTCTACGGAGCTCGGCTGATAGTCAAGATTTATGGTTGATTCCGGTTGGGAATCGATAAAAATGATTTCGAGGTCATCCATCGCTGTTGAAAGATTACTAGTTTCTGTTAGCTGTGAGTAGTTATTATATAGGCACATTGCTATGGGACAGTGTTAGGTACACAAAGGAGGAATATAAATTATAGAGAAAGTAGAAAGGTTCAAGAGCATCGAAACCGTTTTTCAGGAAACACTTAAAAAATACCTCTAAACTATCACATTAGATCGCATCGAGATAGTAAGCGCGTGGCAGGGAACAGGTAGCTATGGCAATTAATCAATTAATTCGAGCAAAACGACGCAGAATTGTTTTGAAGTAAATGTCATCGAGTATCATTGTTTGTTTTTCCTATTGCCTGTTTGGTATATCTCTCTATAAACGCTCTCCCCGCCAAAGATTGCGCTCTGCTTTATCTTTTATCGCCGGGCGTACTGATGGAATTAGTGAAGCTCCGACCAGAAACATTCAATAAACCTTTAATGTATTTGAATAGCTAATTCGTGCGTTATTATTTAATATCAAGGTGATCTAATTTATATTGCACTCTAAACATTCTGGTGACACCGACTTGATTTGGAGCCTGCACCACGGTATTAATAATCAAATTACCTATATCGTTATTATTCGCGATCAAACACATAATATACACACATGCAATACCCCGTTCAGAAATGGTTCTGGTTACGCGTGTGTTAGTGCAAGCGCAGAGCAAAGCCCTTAGAAGCTGAGGAAAAACAAGAACACATATTGGAACCATTGGTTTTTCGTCACTTGGTTTTTCGTCTGGCCCGCACACAACGAGTTATATTGGGCCCTTGCAAACTTTAGTAATGCCTCTGTTGTTTCTGTGAAGAATGTCAAGACGAGGTCTATCCAGCGGCAACTCGTTGCGATGAAGGTATTTCTTACTGATGATTTCATGGGTTAGTCTGACGAGGCTGACCTACGCGCGTAACTAAAGCATAGCGAATCAATGCGCGCTGAATTCAACGCTGCTCAGAGCAGCTTGGAAAGACTTGATCTGACGAAGATCGCCGTTGACGCGAGTATCGATTTTGCGACGGTATGCTTGGATATCGAAGCCAAATTAAATCGTTAGTTATCCGCACATCAGAGGCAGTTGAGCAAGGCAAACTCAACTACCATGCCTCACCTTTTTAGCGGAGAACATTTTATCTCTGAAATCAAGGCCACTGCATTTTGTATTGTCTATCTCTAATGGAGGCTTCGCAGAATGGACAAATTTCTTTTATATTTTTAGGACTGTGGAGGACAATGAGCAAGAGCTAAGTAGTTGGCCAAAATTCCAGTATCTACGTGCTAGCCTAAACGGGCCAGCAGTAGAAACTATACGTTCACTCGAAAAATCCGATGCGAACTATGGAACCCTTAATTTTCAGGCACACGTAAAGGCGATATTTTGGAATAGCGATCAGGATGATCGAAAATCGGGAAAAAGCCATCAGGCCGCAAATTGGCTAATTGGCTGCGCAATGGCCACGGTTTGCAGCAGTACAAGCCTGGAAGTTGCAAGCTGTGTCAAAGGAAGCATCATACGTTGCTCCATATGACTTCAAACCCGGTTGCATCCTCAGTGATTTCAGCAGACGTGAGCGTCCGGCAACATCAAACATCTGCATTGATTTCATGCTCAACCTCACCACTTCAACCTCCACCTATTCCCAGTATCTTGAACGACGAGTTGCTAGCTACAGCCATCATTTTGCAATGAAATCATCGGCATTTGAACGTTTTGATTGGCATTGGAGAATCGTAGCTGAGCTCGGATACTAATGCTGCGGGATAAAATGTACCGAAGAATATAAATTTGGCTGACCCTTTGTACTAAAGGATGAAGATTCTCCGTCTAAGGCTGTGAAGCGTTTTAGGGGGCTTGAAAACTGTTTTTGTCATCGGAGGTAGCTACAGCTAGTGAGGATCCACTCTGCGAGCGTTTGTTAAAGAAAAACTATTCTCGTCTGGAAAATGGTACATTTTCTCTTGACTCTTGGGGCTCAACTCTTGGTTAGTGCTGGTTTTGAGGTTCTTGGCGACTCATTCTATCTCGCTCTTCGTCGATTCAAAGGTCTGTAGATAAACTTGTAAAAAAACCCTCTGCTGAAAGCTCAAAATATCGCGTTCCTTCAGGAATATCTGGACTTAGAGCACATTTCGTTAACTACTAACACCGAAAATTGTGCGCAGTTTTTCTTGCCGAATCATTGCTTGCGAAACCTCGTTAGTAGCAGTACAAAACTAGGTTTTGTTTTCAATGGATCTGCAAAGACCACATCTTGGCGCTTCCTCAATGACTGGCCCAACCATTCTGCCAAAAATATTCAACACACTGCTTTGGCTTAGTGTGTATGTCTCACCCAGCTGAATATCTGAAATGCTTCCTTTGGCAAGAAAAGTCTACTGACGAAAACAAGATTTTCAAGCTAAGCTGCTACTCTTTTTAACAAGTCGTGCCATGAACCAGTTATCGTACTACGGGATTACTATGTATAAGAAATCATATCTGGTGGTGACACAATTGAAGAGATGAATGTGATCCGTGGTCAAGTAAATGACGCAAATGGAGCTCCAATGAGCCAAAAGTACTTGTGGAGAAGCCTGAGGAAGACAGAGAAAAACTGCACAAATTACATGATGGAACAGACATAGCGAAGGCGTTGGGGTATGGAATCCTAACTCAACCTACAGTTTAATTTTTCGCAAATCATGCCAGAAGGCCAACCCATCATAGCCAGATTCTATGATCCGCTCGGTTTGATAGCACCTAGCACCAAAGCCAAAATATGGATGGCCTGAACTGCCTGAACCTTTGTCGGCAATGTGACATCTCAAATATTCAGAATTATTTTTATTATTTTGCAAGCTCTCCCTTTGAACAAAGGAATACGTTCGATCAAGTGCTACGCTCACCGTGCAGGAGCTAGACGGTGCTAGCTAAAGAGTATACACCAAGATCATTTTGCTAAGGAGTTCCACGCCAGTATAGCACATCCTGCCAAGAGCTTTCGCTTTCGCTGGATTCTCGGTGGTGGACTGCTTCGCTTAGGCGTAAGGCTTGAAAATTCTAATAGAGATTACGATGCAAAGCACACATTATTGCTTCCGAAGTGTCATCCGATCTTTCATGAAAGGTTCTTGCATGCTGGTCCACAAGCCTTACTTGCATCGCTTCGTGAGAAATATAGGCCTGCTGGAGGGCAAGCGTCATTAGCAAATGATGTCCGATGCTTTCGGACAAAGCCAAGGCTGGCTGAGCACGTGATTGGAGACAAACTGAACTGGAATCATCAGAGTCGCGTTGCGAAGCTAGCCTGCCTACCCGTCAACGCTGGATAGGTTGAAAGCCATGCACTTTCAACGGGGGGGAGGATGTTCGGGGCACAACGACGAAGAATTATATTCAAGTAAATACCATCGAGCAGTATTGTTAGTTTTTGCTATAGCCTCGATAAAGCTTGGGCTCTGGCTTATCCTTTATCGCTCTTGCATTTGATCTGAGCTTTCGGCTGTTGCTGCAGACGGGTCGCGCTGATGGAATTGAACACCTACAATAAACCTTTAATATATTTGAATAACTAATTCGTTCGTTATTATTCAAAATTAGTGAGATATAAATGATATCCCCCTCTAAACACTGGCTATAATAATAATCCGATCTGATCCATCAAATCTGTATTCCTATTTGGGGCGTTAGGAGAGCTCCATCAATTCACGATATTTTTTTACAACCACATTTTGAAAATAGTACCAGAAATCCCTTGTATGAATCTGTATCTCTATTGTATGAAAACTCGTATTCAAAAAGATACCTTTTCCTGCCATCAAACTTTGTTCCATTAAAATTCACAAATGCATACATATAAACTTAATAGCGTGTATTCGAATTTGGCGGCCTCCGAACATTTTGTTGATCTGAATAAAAGGCTTTAGCTGAGGATGACATAAAATTAAAAAGAAGCTACCAATTTTTTAAAATATGCATGGAACTCAAGAAATTCAGATATCATCTTTTGAGTTGGGACAGCTTTGTTCACGTTCTTGGGAAGACCCTATAAAAAAGTAAATTAAAATTTTTTTTAGTTTATATGGATGCAAAAGAAAGTTAGAACACAGAAACACGTTGCGATCGAATAAATAAACGAAGAAAGAAAGAGATAAGATGGAGTGCAGGAATATATGTATCTTATAGCTTGGGGTAATACATTTTAATTTCTTGTATCTTAAATCTTATATCTACTAGATATTAATATTATTAATTTTATTATTATATTATCAATTATTAATACACTGACAATAATTATAATATAATATTAGTATTAATATATAGGGCTCAAATGAATAATTATCTGCAATCTTATACGCAGATGGATATACGGTCAGCGATGTGGTCATGTACTGGAAGCCAACACCAGTGCGTGGTGTGGAAGACGCAGAACTGCCCCAGTTCACTATTATTGGTTATGAAACAAATGATCGGAAAGAGCGGCTCGCCACTGGAGTGTATCAGCGCCTCTCCCTTTCATTCAAATTGCAACGAAACATCGGTTATTTTGTATTTCAGACTTATCTTCCTAGCATACTAATCGTCATGCTGTCATGGGTTTCATTTTGGATTAATCACGAGGCGACAAGTGCAAGGGTTGCTTTGGGAATTACCACGGTGCTGACTATGACAACGATCAGCACTGGCGTTCGTAGTTCATTGCCTCGAATATCTTATGTAAAGGCTATTGATATCTACCTTGTGATGTGTTTCGTATTCGTCTTTGCCGCGCTTCTTGAATATGCGGCCGTTAACTACACGTACTGGGGAAAACGAGCAAAAAAAAAGATAAAGAAACTCAAGGACTGTGATCGACAAAAGATAGGTAACTTTTAAATTATACTTAACTTTTTGAAAAAATTTAATATACCATATAAAACGTGTGCCATTCCTGTCTGTAAGAGTCCATTACAAACAATAAAACAGTCAACAAAATTTAAATTTGAGATGCCTTTCATTAATAAAATATCTTTGAATATAATCATGATCTATAGGTAAAAGTGAAAGATCTGTAACGTGTTCAACGACAGAAGACATAATTGAGCTTCAGGATGTACGCATGAGCCCCATACCTTCGTTACGGAAAAGTAATTATAATGCGACTATTGGCTCAATTGGCACCGAGACCTTAAACTTGACCAAGTTTCCGCCAAGTTTTCGAATTACGCGCAACTATGGCACTGCACGTAACCAACTGCGACATCGTTCACAGAGGGGTAAGCTACTTCAATTATTGAGTTGCATTTAATTTTTACATTATGTATTCAGGAATCTCAACTAGACCTCGCATGTTGCATGCAATAAAAAAAAGCGCATCTGCCATCAAAGCCACTATACCGAAGATCAAAGATGTGAACATAATTGATAAGTACTCGAGGATGATATTTCCTATCAGTTTTCTTGCATTCAATCTTGGATATTGGTTATTTTACATATTGGAATGATAGAGTGAATTTTTTTGCGCAAACCGAAGTTTTCTGATTTACTTGGGGGTCAATAAATGTTTATTGAATAACAATAGTAATACACTGTAATAAAAAATACTTAGCACGAGATACAAATTAGGATACAATATAAACCAAATTTTTTTTTTTAATTTAGTGGCAGTGCAGTTTTACGTTTTTCAAGTCGGCATCTACAGCTTTCTATCACTATGCAAAAACATATTTACGTTTCAAACCAGAACGACTGTTTATCGTTCAATACCGTAAGGTACCCACCCAACATACATTTTATCTTTAACGACCGTTAAAACTCACAATTTAGTATTTTGTATGAAAAAACGGTCGTATTTCAGTAACGGAATTCAACGTTAAATGGTTCAAACGGCTTCACCTTATATGTACGTATCAAAGAACAAAAATAAAGCCCAAGAAATAATTTGTAAGGCCGTTTTATGGAAAAGAACTAAAAATTAAATGAAAGGCTATACATTTATTTAACAAACCATAATTATAATGAATATTAGGACTTTAGATGTCGAATGAATATTATGAAATTCCAAAAAGTCACCAAAAGCGGGTTTTCAATTTTTTTAAACAAATTTTGCCGGTATAAGCCATGCTCCGATTTTCCCAAGTCCCAAAAAATTGCCAATTAACGTCGAATCGCAAATTGGCATCCTCCGGTCTACGCAAATCGTTGGATATTAACAATTCAAAACCGGTTGGTAATGAGCTTTCTATGCGTGTATTTCAAAAATGAATTGCACATTGCATTGCTGAAAAAATTATTAACCTACATCTTTGCTTGTGTTTTAAATTGACATATCGTATAAATAATTGGAAATTTATGTTAGCGTATCTTTTAATATATAATAAAATGATTTACAATCAAATCAAATATAATCACACCAAACAACAAAAACTTGCGATTACCCGATGACCGATATATATCGATATCAATAGTTGGCAGTGGCTACAGATGTCTGTCTTTTCATTCACAAGTTTTTATTTTTTTTTATTTCATATAATACGACTCCGAAAACGAAATAAATATTTAACTAAAATATTTTAATTTCCAAACAACAAAGAATTTTTTTTTTAAATTTATTAAGCTCTATTGAATAAAAGAAGTTGCAAAAACCGGAATTCGTACGAATTTTTCCAAAATCGTAATCACAAAAGTGCGAAAACCGGCTGCATATTCCAAGTTCGAAGCGTGTGGATGTGATCTACTCAACCAGGCATACAATTGTCTTGTGCAAAGTAGTACATTCCAAAAGTTTTACTTTGGCACACGGAGTTATGGTTCAAATTCAAACCTTAATTGTAACCATAAACCAGGAGCCCCAAATCTAATGGAAGCAGCAAATCTGATTCCATAGTTATATTTACTATTTATTACATATGTACATACATACATAGTGTAATCGACTACCCCAGACTTCGGATCCCGACCAGCACCTGGCGGCTACAAAGAAGCTATCTATGTGTTACAAAAGTTGTTATAATAAAAAAAGCAAAAACTTCTGAATACATATGTATGTAATTACATGTACATGTTTAATTTGGTAGGGGTTGTAATATTATGAAAACAGACAGTGGCTAAAAAAAGGGTTGTACTGGCTCCCAACGACTTCTCGACAGCAACATCATTTAACTTATTTCGACTCAGTTCTACAGCTTCTGCTAACATGCGGCAGCTCAAGAACCTCGGCCGCTGAAGCCTTCAAATTTGTCAGAGTATGGTGTTTTTTCGACACTTGTTCCGTACGGCGTCGTTAAACGGGCTGCTTGCCGCAACTAAGTATGTATATAATTCGCTAAACTAATATTGTTAAAGGCTTTGGCATCTTTGGCTACCCTTCACATATAAAATACATTTATACATACAATAAAGTTTATAACGTTTCAAATCAATCTTTGTGCAACGAAAAAAACAAAAGCTCATTTTGTTACTGTTGAGCTGCTCAGCAGAGTAGTTTACGATCTATTTAATAATAATTCGATGGTTGTTTAGTTTAATATGGTTTATCGTAGCAAATAGTAAATAAATATTGCGGCAGAAATATAGCCAGATTTAGTGATGAGTAAGTTGATCGATTCAATACGTGGTCGGATCAGAATAAATATAAATTATGTGAAGTGCGAGAAGTGAGTGCTAAATCAAGACTCAATTTAAGGGCAAGTGGCCGAATTGTCCATGCCCTAATGCAAAATATTTCACAACCAGGCAGGCTCCGTTTTCACATACTTTTGCGGATTGCGTTTTCAGCCAAAACGTTTCGTTTTCCTTTTGAAGTGTTCCAGTTTTCACATATTTTTGCTATCGATATGTTTCATTTTTAATCGTTTCTGGCAAACATAAACGGCTGACCTGGCTGCTTTGTAAAAATACAGCGTGATTAAAATGCCTTTTATTTTTTCAATTGCTTTTTTTAAGCAAAACGACGGAAAAAATTACGTGATCTAAGAAGATCCAGACGTCTTAAATGCAACACTTGTGTATTTAACATGTCTGACGAACTGTGAGTAACAGCATGAAAATTGAATCGGATCGAAAAACAGATTTTCAATATGATGTTGGAGAAAGATGATTTATGATTTCCCCAGGATATAGAGAACAAATCGGTAATTTTAAAATAAAAAATTAATTTGCTGTACTTACATTTGGAAGTCCGAATTAAATGGGGCGGGAAATAGCCGTGCTCACCAAATATTCTGTTAAGCGGATGTTGCAAGCACAGTCTGAGCTTTTAAAAGCACATTTGTGCTGTTATGCGCAAATATATGTGATTTCAAAAGTATATCGGAAACATTTTGTGAATATGAATTGCTATGACTCGACGACAGATATAATCATATCAATGACAAGTTTTATGCCCGTCTTATTGACAGTTTAAAAAAAAAAACCAGCTGTTCCGAATCATTAGCAATTAAGTTTTTAGTTCTTTATCCGCACTGCTAAATGTAATAACCACAGATTGATTGACTTCAGTTTGTTTTATCAAAATCACTCCTCGGTTTTTTTAAGATAACACTAGGAAACAAAATTTAACCTTTTTTTCAGCTGTGAACCAAACCAATTTTTTCTGATATTAGAAACGACATATATATACGTACATATATACATATGTACGTACGCGCCATATACTTCTATGCTGGCATCACAAAATTCGTGATCCTATAGCCATACTAGAATGATGGACCACGCAAGGAAATGAAATCCGATAGATGCTTGCCAAACTGTTTCTGATGCCCATCCAAGTTGAATGCAACGCTGCGGGTAGGCTTGCATCACAATCCAAATGTTCTCTCCAAAGCTGCTGAAGGAAGATCTTGCACCTGACAATAACAGGATACCCCAATTCAAGAGGATCGTATAAACGCGCATTCGTAGATAGAGTTTGTGTCCAGTGCGGGCAAAACAAAAAGCAACTGATATGAAGCAGGGTTCAATGCTAAGCCAAGACTTTTAGTTATATCGCTATCGTTATATCATCCCTAGGGGTTCCCCCAAGTACCTCCTGATGACTAGAGTACGATTTCCCAAGTTTAGTATTGCCATTAATATTAAGTTACGGTTTCCAATGTGACTTGAATCTCGGATTGGATGGAATCTCGCCAGAGGATACACTGGTGGAGACATACTTACGAATCCATCGTGCGGATCCATCGAAAACGACTTGGAGTTTTGTCGTCGTACTGTCCTCCTTTAAGACAAAGTGATGAGGCAATAAATATTTTTGGCTTTGCCAAAAAAGCTGAGCTGCTACCTTCTGTCCACCGCCAGATACGATCCACCCAAGCCGGACCTTCGGCAGACCATCGGTGCGCTTCATTTGCCCTACGCAGAAGAGATCATAACAAACGTTTACACCAATCAGGAGATCTACCCGGTGAAAATTTGAAAAAAGCACAATCTGCTAGCTGTATATTGGGTGGAGTATTCCAATCGGATATATTGTCTGCCAGACTTGATTATTATTATTATTACTATTATTAATTTGGCATTCCTAGTGCTACAGGAAAGGGGCTTATAATTAGAGCACTAGTCACTAGATGTCACATTGGTTTTGGTTGAGTCAAACTAAACTAATATGATTATATAATCTTTTCTAAGTTATATGAATGCTACATTCGTTATTTATTAAGTATGGGTAATGTTGTCTTTTATTTTATATAATTTCAATTGGGCAATGAGATGTACGGTTTCTTACGGTTAATAATCCGAATCATGGGACGATGAGAGCAGTAAGCGTGGTGTAACGGTCCAGATCCAACGAAGGTTATTGCTATGGTTCTCGGGCATATCGCATGCAATAACCTTGTGGCAATTAGAGATGCAGGTCATAGCATACTTGGGGTGGGTGCATGGAAGCTCGAGTTAGGGAATAGCTGAACTCAGCTTTCGCAAGTGCGAAATTTATTTAAGCAGTCCAAAAGCACAAACTCATTTTCTTTTTAAAAACTCGAATCGGTTCAGCCGGTTTTGTTTCTGTTTCGCCCGTAGGGCCCTGGCCACAATCGGCAGCCCACGCAGCTCCTCCAAAGTTCTGCGCCCACACTAAACTCCCACCCTTGATGGGAGTACTCTTCGTGAGCCGACCTTGGTATGGGGCCGAGTTTTTCTCCTTTGGGAAATCGATAGAAAATTTCACCTGCCCGGTTACATAACCTCCACCGACCATAACCCTTGCGCCAACCATAACCTATGCGCAGGCCTGTGCTGTGCACAGAGGCCTAGAAGAAGACATTACGGATCCGGAATAAGATTTTGTAGTATACAGCCAGGCTCCGTTTTTCACATTCACAAAAGTTTTCCGATTTACTTTTGAAATCACATAAATTGGGGCTCTCTTTTTCCCATTCCGCAAGATTTCTTCGTTTTCAAAACGAAAACATTTTCGTTGACGAAATGAAAAGTAAACGGCTTTTTATACAACAAAACGAACCTTAATTGCAAAAGGAAAAAAATAGATGACTTATTGATGCATTAACATAAACTTGATACCTATATCAGGGTAATTTAACTTGTGCTTTCTTTATAAATAATTTTATTTTAACGCAACCTAAAATTTGGTTCGGAAAAAATTGGCCACAGCAACAACAAATTTCGTTTTGGTGTAAGCAGCTGACGCATTCCGATTTGGTTATCGGAACGTTGGCAATTAATAAATTTTTGCGTATAACAGCACAAATGTGCATGTAACAGCTCAGACTGTGCTTGTAACATGTGCTTAACAGAACATCTGGGTGAGCACAGCTGTTTCCCGCCCAATTTAATTCGGACTTCAAAATGTAACATATCGATAAAAAAAATATGTGAAAAATGGAACACCTTAAAACGAAAACGAAACGTTTTGGCTGAAAACGTAATCCGCAAAAGTAAATGAAAAACGGAGCCTGCCTGATTATTAAAATCTAAAAAAGTAATAAAACAAAAATGTTGTAAAAACAATTATAAGTATAATAACAATTATAAGTATAAAAATGTTAAAAAATATTTATTAGACTTACGTAAATAACTCTCTACACAGATTCGTAAGGTGACTAGTGCAATAAACATAAGTGTAAACTTGTAGCGCAAGGTATTTCATATATTCCAGGAGTTGGTAATTTATCTTTAATGGTTATCTCATTGAGACTTCTATAGTCTACAACCATTCTATATTTTTGCTTCCCTGAAGCATTGATTTTCTTGGGGATCATTGATATGGCGAGAAGTAAGGAGAATTCGACTTTCGAATTATTCCCTTCCTGATCATATCCTTGATTTGCTGGTTTACCTCCAGATCATGTATCTGGGCATACTTATATGGTCGTCTGTAGACCGGGTCTTCATGTTGAGTTTTGATCTCGTGCTTTATTGTACTTGTGAAGGCAGAAACGAAGAATTGATCTCCCTCTGAAGCTGCGTCAAGGCTTATGTGCGATCTTCTCTTCCTTTGAAGATGGAAGATGCCGGCTTCTAAAACTTAACCACTCTGAATAAAAGGATACGATCGTGCTCTTAAAGTTACAGTTTAATTTCTGTAATCAATGACGGCTTTACTTGCCATCAAGTATTCCCTTCTCTTTGTCATAATTTTCGGAAAAGTTGTGAATGTAAAACTTCTGTTCGGACGAACATGTTTTTATTAGCATACCCCATTATACTCTTGATTAGACAGTAGCCCTTTAGAAACAGTAGCCCCGCAGTTGGCGGAGCGGCTATTTCTGAAACCGCTAGTTCTTCTCCAAATACGTCAATCAGTATGACCCTTAACCCAACTGACATACTGGCTTTCGTAAAACAACTACCCACCTTTGACGGAACCCCAGGTACTCACTTTAGGTTCATCGTAAGCGTGGAGGATATCATTATGCTTATTAGGGGAACGGACCAAACATCGTATGCACAGTAACTGCTACGGACAATTCGCAATAAAGTTACGGGAAGAGCAGACCAAGCACTGACTAATCTCGGTACTAGACTTGAATGGGAAAACATTAAACTAAACCTAAAACGCAAGTATGTATGCAAAAAGACGGAACCAATAATCATCCGAGAAATTTAAAACCTACCAAATAACTTACCGTTGGGGAAACTTTTCTTCGAAATTACGAACCTAAGAAAACAAATTTTGAACCTTCCCCCCACTAATAACTATTAACTTAAAAACAAAGGCGCAAAAAATAGGAAAGCTTTTTATGACGAAATATGTCGTCATGCTTTCCTAGTTGGAAATTTATCTTTAATGGTTATCTCATTGAGACTTCTATAGTCTACAACCATTCTATATTTTTGCTTCCCTGAAGCATTGATTTTCTTGGGGATCATTGATATGGCGAGAAGTAAGGAGAATTCGACTTTCGAATTATTCCCTTCCTGATCATATCCTTGATTTGCTGGTTTACCTCCAGATCATGTATCTGGGCATACTTATATGGTCGTCTGTAGACCGGGTCTTCATGTTGAGTTTTGATCTCGTGCTTTATTGTACTTGTGAAGGCAGAAACGAAGAATTGATCTCCCTCTGAAGCTGCGTCAAGGCTTATGTGCGATCTTCTCTTCCTTTGAAGATGGAAGATGCCGGCTTCTAAAACTTAACCACTCTGAATAAAAGGATACGATCGTGCTCTTAAAGTTACAGTTTAATTTCTTTTATCAATGACGGCTTTACTTGCCATCAAGTATTCCCTTCTCTTTGTCATAATTTTCGGAAAAGTTGTGAATGTAAAACTTCTGTTCGGACGAACATGTTTTTATTAGCATACCCCATTATACTCTTGATTAAACGGACGGGACCATTGATGGTATGGACTGTAAGGTTATCGCCTTTTATCTCGAAATCGGTGTAATTCTCATTCATGATGTTAATCAATGATCCCGAATCAGCGATACACCTTAGTATTTTTTTGTTAACAATAATGTTGTGAGTTGCTGCGGACACCGCAACTCTACAGTTATACCCGATACTAAGTCAGTATGGCTCTCCTCCGGCAGACGCCGCGAATATTAAACGACACGACAAAGAGTGCGTGCGAGAGAGACAGAAAATCAGTCTGAGCGTGACGTCGGGCGCTGCGTAGCCAGTGCAAATTGATTTGTTCCTTTTGGCTATAAAAATGATCTGATCTGATCCAGATTCAGCAATCTGATAGATATGATCATTATCTATGATTCTGCGTTTTTAGTTTTCTAGAATCTGTAATATTGTGGATGCAACGGATTTTCGTCCTTTGTGGGGGCGGAAGGGGGTGGGGCGAAATTTTGAGATATACGTTTTATAGTGAGATCTAACAGAAGTGCGGATACCAAATTTGGTTACTCTAGCTTTAATAGTCTCTGAGATTTGTGAATATCCCCAGATTTGCATTCTTTGCGGGGGCGGAAGGGGGTGTGGCGAAATTTTGAAACAAACTCGTCTCGGTCCGATATGTTAGGAGTGTGGATACCAAATTTGGTTGCTCTAGCTTTTATAGTCTCTGAGATCTAGGCGCTAATGTTTTACTCTAAGCAAAGCCGCCTATGCTACGTGTGTGTTAGAGAGAGACAGGGCGAGAAAAAATGAAATTGTTTTCTTGATGCTGACTATAATAATAATACGATCCAATTCAGATTCAGATTCAACAAATTTCGTTTTGGTGTAAGCAGCTGACGCATTCCGATTTGGTTATCGGAACGTTGGCAATTAATAAATTTTTGCGTATAACAGCACAAATGTGCATGTAACAGCTCAGACTGTGCTTGTAACATGTGCTTAACAGAACATCTGGGTGAGCACAGCTGTTTCCCGCCCAATTTAATTCGGACTTCAAAATGTAACATATCGATAAAAAAAATATGTGAAAAATGGAACACCTTAAAACGAAAACGAAACGTTTTGGCTGAAAACGTTATCCGCAAAAGTAAATGAAAAACGGAGCCTGCCTGATAGTGTAGTTTTAATGGTATTAATTTTCATTTTTTTGGCTCCTTCTGAACTCTGCTATTCATGTGTATATTTCATTTACTTCCGCGTCACAGTCCTGCCTCGATAGCATCACTACCAGTGAAAGTTCCCAAAACTTCATTTATTTTGCTGGTTGGCAAAAGAAAAAACATAATTAAAATTAATAATAGTAGAAAAAAAAGCCTTCCGAATATTCCCACCTCTTTTCACCAATCCCCCTCCGACATGGGCACATATTAACATTGTTTCCACAGCTCCACAACGAAAGGCGCCTTTCAGCGAGGGAACACTGTAATGAAGATGTGAGTGCTTGCGTTCTAAACATTCGAAGCTTTTCGTTTTCGTTGTTGACAATTCCGCTTTAAGCTTGCATTCCTTGCATTCCATGCATTTCTCTAATGCATTGGAGCTCAATCAACCTACACCTCCTACTGGTTGAAATTAAATACTTTTTTATACCTGGTAGGAAGAACTTGTGTTTGCTAGTTTTGTCCTGATTATGTGCTTGAATGCCTAGTTTTAAGTACCGATAAATATTTTGAGGTTATGTTAGCAATGAATATGGAATAGACTTATAATTTCCAAGTGCATGCTGACGTAATGGGGTAAGGTGAGAATTATAGGGATTTCAAGAACATGCTCATAACTGGAAATCATTGAAGGGTGGGTAAAGAATCGTGGGTCGACTACCATCTAAAGACCTCACGCTGGTGATCTTTTTATAACAGACAGACGAAAGAACCTAGTATTTTCTGGTACGCCCTAGGTATGATTGTGCCGTATATTTTTCGTGTATGCTCGGAATAAGCATATTGTTGTTTTCGGAGTGAGTTCCCTTTAGAGTCACGGGATTCTATTTTTTAAGTTTATGTAGTACGAATCGAGACGCGGTCAAACAAACCTTTCCAAGTTACCGAATTAGCACAGAACCAGAGAATCGCAACGGGCAGTGACCTCGACATACCCTCCGATCCATCCCCTACTGACGTATGTATAACGTTATATATTACATACATTTTTGGCGCCCAAAGTGGGGCCAGTTTTTTTCCAGTTCTAGCTTATTTCTAAACCCAGTTGGACTCTGGCGTGTAACGTTGTTACATAAATGCCTTGGCGCCCAACGTGGGTTACGAGGAGAAATGTAATGGCGACAGTAAAAAGTCTATTGGTAACTTTTGCAACAATATCTGCTATTGGCTCATCCCATCCTTTGCTCGTTTGTATATGCTTAATGCTGACTTTAGTTTTCACCGCACGAATTTATCATCGCTCCGATACAATTTCAGAATATTGCTTCTGTTTGGATCCCAATACTGATTTTTCCTTTGAGTTTTATTTCGAAGTCGTCGAGTCTAAGACGGTGGAAAGCTTAAGTGATAATCCTGAATTGACAAAGTAGTTCCAATTTTTACACATCTTGTCGGCCTAGTGAGATTAGTTTAGGTTGCGCTCTCCAAGCTACAGTTAATTCAGAGGACTTTAGCTTCAATAGATTGAATTGTGAGTTTGATTAGGATTTGGCATTGCGCATAGCATAAGGTTGCACACAATTACAGATCATTGAATATTTACTTTAGGCCAGATATCACTACTAATTATCCCTGTACGGTTGATGAAGGCACAGAGATTATGGTCCCAGATTTGGTTTTCACTCATTTTACCATTGTCGGGTATTATTGCAACGTCAGCGGTGGCTGCATATGGTTGCCGAATTCGTTCGATCTTTTTCGTAGATCAGAGGCGTTTTGTTTTGCGCTCCGCATATTTACATGTTTTATGTTTTACATAAGCAACCGGTGTTTTCATAAATAAACATTAACTACCTTCCTAATCCACCTACTATCTGGAAATCTAATCTATTGCGCGAGTGCATGCCTTTTGATTTGTGTTATTATTATTTATTATTTTATATATATATTTTTTTTTATATTTTATATATTATTATTTATAATATATAATTTATGGAACTTAAAATTTTTCGGCGTCGGCTTGTTGTGTTTGTGTTGTTGACGTGAGTACATTACATTGCATTACAGCTCTCGTCTCTCGTCTTGTAGCTGTTGTTGTTTTATCACTCTCTCGCTATCACCTCAACTTCAATAACTGTTCTTTCTCTCTCACTCTTTAAACTTTCTCAGCAATAGCGCTCTCTGCTTAGCACCGCTCGCTATAACCGCTCTTCACTCTGCTCCCTTTTTTTTACCTATTCCGCTTTGAGCGTTGTCTGGCACATTAGTCTGATACCAATTTGTTTTTCAAATTTGATCTTTTTCGCAAATTTTCTTGAGTAAATAAATAAATAATAAAAATTGAATACGCTGTGGTATGCGCCAAAAAAACCTGTAAGAAACAGATCACCCACGATCAGCCGAATGTCCCCTGCTGGCTCTGCGACAGCGTAGTGCACGCAAAATGCGCTGGATTTTGTGGCCTCGTGAGTGATGCTATAGCCAAACGTAATGGCTTGCATTACAGTTGCGAGGCATGCCATGCGGTGGAGAATGACATGGTAGCTTTTATGAGGCAGACGTGGAGTGGCTTTAAGGAGCTGACCGTTGGCTTTAAAAAGCAATACGATCGGTTCCTAGGCATGGAGTCTCAATTTGGCAGTCTGCAACTGCTGAATGAGTCTCCGAGGCGTAAAAAGGTCACTCCGCGGGATCTGCAAGTGCCAACCGTCACTCAGCCATGCGCCGCCGAGAAATTGACTCCGACCACTCCAAGTGTGCAGCAGTTGATCTCGTTTGCCACTCCAAGAGCAACGAACGCTGCTGGCGATGCAAATTCGGTAGCTGAATTCATCGCCTCGGAGAATGTGCAGCCAAGTACGTCTGCAGTGTCCAAATCCGCCAAATTTTGGCCGGAGCATTTGGTGGTGAAGGAGTTTAAGGCTAAGAAGAAGAATAGGCCCCCCATATCCCTTACAAATCTTTCCAGTGTGCCACCCTCAACCTCAACTTCGTCTTCCTCAACTCCCCGTCTTGCTTCCACCTTTCCAAAAAACTAACTTCTCTTTTAGTAACCTATCAGAATGTAAGAGGCTTGCGTAGTAAGCTCAGCATTCTTTTCCGGGATAGTGTTGCATTTGCTTCCCACGTTATTGCGTTTACTGAAACCTGGTTAAAGCCGGACATTCTTAGTTCCGAGGATTTGGCAGGTCGGTACACAACTTTTAGAAAGGACCGTTCGTCTCGACGTGCAGGAGGGGTTCTATTCGCAGTGGACTCTTACTTCACGTCAGAACCCTTCACAGTCCAAGTTCAACAGGAACTGGAATTCCTGTGTGTAAAACTGATTCTTCCCGCTTTCGCTATATTCATTACTTGCTCGTATATCCCACCTTCTTCGGATATTTCAATTTATGAGCAGCACTTGTCCGCTTTAACCGCTGTTTCTTCCTCGCTATCTGATAAAGATCGTATGATAGTTCTTGGTGACTTCAACTTGTCAGGAACTGTTTGGTCTTCACTAAAAAACAAGTCTAGTAACCTAGTGCCCATGTCACGACATGACTTTGTTGACGGCTTGCTTGACCTGTGCCTGTCTCAAGTCAACCATGTGAAAAAGTCCTTGGGTAGATTGCTTGATCTGTGCTTTGTATCGGATCCGACCTTAGTGTTGTTAATCCGAGCCCTTCTGCTCACTATACCTGAAGACGCTTACCATCCTACTTTCGAAGTGTCGCTAGATATAGGACCAACCGTATTGATCCGGTCGAGCAGGCCACCTGAACGTATCCGTTGCTTTCGAAAAGCCGAGCTTACGAAGCTTAATAATCTCATTAGGGATTTTGATTCGTCCGCTTTGTACTTGTGCACTGATGTCATAAAAGGCACAAACATTTTTTACAATGGTTTACCAAAGTGTTATCCAGCCTAAAAAACTTAAAATCAAGACTTTATAAAAAATTTCAGGAAGTTGGTTCTCCTACTTCTCACTCTCGCTATGTAGTTCTTAATGCACAATGCTATAAGAACTATCTATCTCGATGCAGGATACGTTTTTCTCAAGACCCTAAACAGTTTTACTGCTTCGTAAACAGTAAGCGTAGTATGTCCGCACACCCATCCTCGCTATCATTTTGTAATACGTCGGCAAATATTTTTGCCCAATTTTTCCAAACCACCTATTCTGAGGAAAGCTACTCTGGTCATCCGTACCCATACGGTTTACCGTGGTCGAACGGCATTTTCAGTCCCTTGTTAAATGAATGTTCTTTACTTCATGATCTTCGACTAGTTAAGCCGGTGTTTTCACCGGGTCCAGAGGGGGTTCCAGGCTTTGTACTCAGGTACTGCAAAAACTCACTCTCTTCACCAGTAAAAGTTTTCTCGGGAGTACCACAGGGCCATCTAGGCCCCTTACTCTTCACACTCTTTATTAATAACATGCCTTCGGTGATAACATACTCTCGAGTACTTATGTATGCGGATGATGTTAAACTCTGTATCCAGTATAAGGACATTTAATTTCATTCTCGCTTGTAATCCGATCTCAATAACTTTCAGTCATGGTGTTGTGCAAACTTGTTACACCTTAATGCCTCGAAATGCAAAGTTATGACATTTCTTCGTTCTAGCCCCTTGTTGGCTCCGTATTTGGTGGTTCTCTTGAGAGAATTACCCTGGTGGATGATCTGGGTATTATGTTAGACCCCAAGTTAAAGTTTTCCGAACACATTTCTACCATGGTAAATAAGGCCATGGGCGTGATTGGGTTTATAAAGAGGTGGTCAAAGGAATTTTACGACCCCCATATAACAAAGACTCTCTATGCCTCGCTTGTTCGTCCGATCTTAGAATCCTGTGTATGGTGCCCTCAGTACAAAGTATACCAATACCGTATAGAATCAGTACAGAAAAACTTTTTACTTTTTGCTCTGCAGGGCCTTAACTGGGATGAAGGTGTGAGACTCCCGTCTTACTCTAGTAGACTGCTATTAGTAAACCTCTCATCCTTAGTTAACCGTAGAAAAATGCTTGGTGTGATTTTTATGCACAACTTGATCAGGGGTGACATAGACAGCCCTGATCGGTTGCGCCGCATAAACTACAGGATTCCTATTAGACTTACAAGAAATTTTACACCGTTTTTCCTTCCACTTTATAGATCGAATTATTCCTTGCATGAACCGTTTAGGGTCTTATGCTCGGATTATAATTCCCTCTACCATATCATGTCCACCACTAATTATCTTCCTCTTATTAAATTACTAATCCTTACACACCTTTCTAATTATTAGTAATTACTAATTGTAGTGGTTTTTGTATTTTTATTTTCAATGCATACCTAGTTCTCTGAGAAACTTTAGTGCTAATCTTCCTCGAATATTAGTCTAACAGCTATCTTTCCTACATGCTCGCGTAACATCCTTCTGCTGGTATCACACGGGCCACTTGACGGTGCAGTAATTGCATCGCCTCTTGAAAGATGCAGTCATTGCATGTCAACGTCCACGAAATTATATGTGGATACTTAAACCAGTTCATTGACACTAAGACATTGCAAATCAGAAACAATAGCGCCATAATAAATAAATATCTTTAGTCGTCGTTCCAAGGATTTGCAACTCCTAATCTATCTTATTATGTCACCTGGACGCTTTTCTAAGGGTTAAACTACAAAGAGAGCTCTCTAACTGCGATTACCCACGCAGGGAAAGGCTTCGTTTCATGCTAGGGCAGCGTAACCTCGTCTCCGATCTCCAAGAAGAGTCTTCGTTTGAGTGTCGACGAAAGCACATCGAAAATCAAGCAGTTGCAGCCGACCGCGCTTAAACCCGTTATTCGGAGCAGAAAACCGCAGATTAGCTGCTTACCAAAGCACCCAATTATTGGCCATCGGCCGTAAATTTTGTTTTTTAATTATGCTTATGTAACTCAAACGGGTGTTGTTAAATCTTGTTAAACGCTTGTTAAAATCTTGGGCTTGTCAAATCTTGCTTGCCCTGCTAAGCGTTCTCTGCAAGCTCGCTCTTTGTCATCTTCGCGTTGTGTCGGCGTACCCACGTACGAAGCTGCGCTTCGCGATCGGAGCTGCAATGTAAAGGGCTACACAAGGGCAAGCTACACTTGCAATTTGGAGCTCGAGCAATAAAGTTTATATCGCAATTTTATATCTGCGCCGGGTTTTATAAATTTCGAAATAATTAGTTGGCCTATCGAGGATAAAAATCATTATCTGCACACCCATATATATATGGGTCATTATCTTTACCCATTAAATTGTACCCTATACGCGATTACAATTAAAGTTTTAAGTGGATTGAAGTCAAAAATTAATAAAATCTCGAATCGTCTATATCGTGTAGTACATTATTAAACGAAAAGATTCCCCAGAGAATTTCTGCTCAAAATTGAGATTTCGCATCGAGGATTTCACAACAACACCAATTAAATGTCAGCCGAGGAAAAATTGGTTAGAATATAAACAAAATACAATAAAAATCTTATAAAATATGACGCTATGACATAATCCTCAGCGAATTCGGAAAACTTTTCTGGCATTTGTTGCTCTGAAATTTCCAACACTCAGCGGTGTTGTTTTACCCTTTGCAATTGCATTTTCCATAAAGAAAGTCTGGAAGAATGGTTCTCATTCCCAATCATCACGATGATTGTCCATATTGTAGCCGAGTTTATACGTTATCTCAACCGAAACTAGTTGTTGGCAATTGTTCTCCAACCAAGCGGCGGCCGGACATTGGTTCCAGGTCCCTCGGGAATTATTCCTCGAAGTCTTGCAAAAACTTTGGAGGTAGCACAGACCCCGGGAAATAGACATGGTCAGCCAGAGACGGGAAAGGTATCAGAGGGAAATAGCAACAGTACCCAATTGACCCATATTCCAACTGCAGGTTCAGTCCCGGCTGAAGGGACCACCAGGCCAACTCGTTCAAAAAGAACTCGATGCTAGCCATCGCTCCAAACAGACGGAAACTCCATCAGCCAATGTCGCTACGAGCTCCAGCCCTTGGGAAGCACCCAATGCACGGACAGCCCCTCCAAGCCAAGGTTCAGACTTAGATGTCGTCAAGGTATTAACAGATGAAACCTTGGATAGCAATTTTCTCGGCCTTGGCAAACATTTACACATCTTGATGGTTGGCAAAGCACGCGATTGGTATTGGAGATACCACAAGCACGTAGATTGCATCGTTTGGACCGAATTTTGTGCTGGTTTTAGACAACAATATAAAGACTATCGTTCCGAGTTTACGATCTGGCAAGCAAAAAGTAGCTTTTCATGACGCTGTGACTGGTCTAACAGATAAATTTTGCACTGAAATAGAGGAAGAGGAATTAATTGAAATATTAAAGGAAAAGTTTCTTTCGAAACTCGAAAATTTTCTATCAGTCCATTAGCTCTGTCGGTCAATTGATATTATATATATTCTATATATATATATTAATATATTTATTATTTTTTAATTAGTGCAGATGCATGCAAATCTAGTGCAAGAGTTACAGAAATCTGAGAAGCCTAGACCACCGGTAGACCGTCGTCAGATATACAGCGTGAAGGAATCGCTTCCAGAAAGCGATCCAGAGGAGGAGGAGAATATTAGCATAGAGGCCATTCAAAGTTTGACGGCTAAGCGCACTTCTTGGAATTGTGAGGAGCTTTGACATGTGCGGGAAAATTGTCTAGCAGATGCCTATCTATATTTTGTCACGGGTGTGGAGCTCCGAATGTCTATAAGCCGCAGTTCCATCCATATATTCGTAGAGCTTCGGAAAACCTTTAGAAGGGAGCAACCAACAAAAATCGGATGAACTCGAAAAACCACCATTAACCTTGCCTGTTGACATAGCTCGAGACAAGAGGAATCTTCTTGTTTTCATAAAATAAGGGAAAAGGATATGATCGTAAAGAGGAGTTGTAGGTTTTTACCGTATCACGAACGGACTAATAAGTATTTAGAGGTGCGACAAATAATTTTTAATGAAGAACCACATTAAGTCTCAAAACGAACCCAGCGCTTAAGAAAATATTATGATGGTGCTAAAAATAACTGTAGACTGTTAGTTTCCGCTATTATTAGTAATCCCAAGGATATGCGCAGGTATGCCGAAGTATTCTTTCTGGATCGGACTAAAAGCTTCTGAAGGACTAAGAATTGCTCGAAAAACCCGTTGTACCGGTATCTATGTCGCACAATCTAGCGCTCATCCGAAAAGATATCCATGCCAATATTAAGAAAGCGTATGATTGCAACGTTGCTCAATAGAATTTACGAGTAAAGCCTGTTTCGTTCCGAGAAGGTCAGGAAGTATTTCACCGAAATTTTGCATTGAGAAAATTCACGCAAAATTTATATAATCTTTTTTAAATATATATTTTTTAACTTTAATTTAATTTATTTTAAAGCAAACTTCGTAAATCCCATGCTGTGTGTGCTTCTCGAAAATCGGTCGAAATTAATAGCCGTGCGCCGAGAAAAATTGTATGGCAACTAACCTTTCTTAATGAAACGGTTTTGCAAAACAATTGGTGGCGAGGCGTGGCGCCTATTTGCCAACCGTGTCTCCGTGGAAAAGTCGGAAAAACCTCGTGTTTTTGTTTCTGTTTCGCCCATAGGGCTCTGGCCACGACCGGCAGCCCACGCAGCTCCTCCAAAGTTCTGCGCCCACACCAAACTCCCACCCTTGATGGGAGTAATCTTCGTGAGCCGACCTTGGTATGGGGCCGAGTTTTTCTCCTGTGAAAAATCGATAGAAAATTTCATCTGCCCGGTTACATAACCTCCATCGACCATAACTCTTGCGCCAACCATAACCTATGCGCAGGCCCCATGCGCCTTGCAGTTGCTGTGCACAGAGGCCTAGAAGAAGCCGCTACGGATCCGGAATAAGATTTTGTAGCATAGTGTAGTTTTAATGGTATTAATTTTCATTTTTTTGGCTCCTTCTGAACTCTTCTATTAATGTGTATATTTCCTTTACCTCCGCGTCACAATCCTGCCTCGATAGCACCGCTACCAGTGAAAGTTCCCAAAACTTCATTTATTTTGCTGGTTGGCAAAAGAAAAAAACATAATTAAAATTAGTAATAGTATAAAAAAAAACCTCTCGAATATTCCCACCTCTTTTCACCAATCTCCCTCCTACATGGGCACACATTCACAATGTTTCCACAGCTCCACAACGAAAGGCGCCTTTCAGCGAAGGACCACTGTAATGAAGATTTGAGTGCCCCAATTTCCATATTCTCCTGTGCGCCTGTATTCGCTTAATTCCAAAAGACATGCGCAACGGCCGGCCGCTGCTGCTAAGAGAGCGCAACGCTTGCGTTCTAAACATTCGAAGCTTTTCGTTCTCGTAGTTGACAATTCCGCTTTAAGCTTGCATTCCTCGCATTCCATGCATTTTGTTAATGCATTGGAGCTCAATCCACCTACACTGCCTACGGGTTGAAATTAAATACTTTTTTATATTTGGTAGGAAGAATTTGTGTTTGCTAGGTTTGTCCTGATTATGTGCTTGAATGCCTAGTTTTAAGTACCGACAAATATTTTGAGGTTATGTTAGCAATGAATATGGAATAGACTTATAATTTCCAAGTGCATGGTGACGTAATGGGATAGGGTCAGAATTATAGGGATTTCAAGAACCTGCTCACAAATGGAAATCATTGAAGGGTGGGTAAAGAATCGTGGGTCGACTACCATCTCAAGACCTCAAGCTGGTGTTCTTTTTATAACAGACAGACGAAAGAACCTAGTACTTTCGGGTACGCCCTTTTGCAACAATATCTGCTATTGGCTCATCCCATCCTTTGGTCGTTTGTATATGCTTAATGCTGACTTTAGTTTTCTCCGCACGAACTTATCATCGCTCCGATACAATTTCAGAATATTGCTTCTGTTTGGATCCCAATACTGATTTTTCCTTTGAGTTTTATTTCGAAGTCGTCGAGTCTAAGACGGTGGAAAGCTTAAGTGATAATCCCGAATTGACAAAGTAGTTCCAATTTTGACGCATCTTGTCGGCCTAGTTAAACTTTTTGTCTGGAATTTGTATATATAGTGACATATTCATAATTCCCCACATCCCATACACATTATGTTTATGTACAATTCATCCACCCCATCCACACAAGTAACAGGACCCCACTCAAGAATCAATAACCGTTTCTTCCCATACTCCAAGCTAGGGTCCCCCATAATATAAACAATGGACCACATTGTTTCATCAACATTAGAATCACGCCACTCTCGAGAAATCGATTCTTTAGAATCACGCCACTCATGAGGACCAATCAAAGCTAGACATAAAACCAAGGAGTATCACATTCCTAGCTCCGTCATGTAATGCAACACCGATCGCCAGCAGTGGATGCCTTTCATCAAAGCCGACGCATCCCCAAATATCGATCCAGGCACGTACGCCACCGACACGAAGATGCAGCCGAGGAAAGCAACGCCCGAAGCCAGAGTCGGGAGTTCCAAGAGAAGGGCTCATGGAAACTAGCCAGCAGCAGAGAGATCAGTTCCGTTTGAGACAAGCAGACCCAAAGTCAAGTCGGGGAATTCATTTAAATCTTGTGACATAAAGATATTTAAGTTTGTAAAATAAAAGTCTTTTTTAAAAACTAAAATCGAGTTGCGGATATTTAACTGGCGCAGTCGGTAGGATTTCGTTTAAAATTAACTCCTATATTTCGGTAATGGTCAGCTTGTGTAATTTCTAATTACTGTGATCACGTAATCCCGGAATCGTTAATAAAATTGTGAAATCCGCCAAAGAACCTATGTGTTACGAGCACATACGATTTGCAAAACTAAAATTAAGTGAACTGAAGTAAGCGGAGATAGTGATCCACCAAGAACAGTGAAACACTAAATACAAAATCAAAAAACTTAGAAGTGAACCAAAATAAAGTTGGAAACTACTGAAAACAAAACAAAACCCAATCAACACCAACAACATGGCGTTACCACCACTATCATTGAGCGAAATCCACTTGAACCAGGCACTGCTGTCGATCCGACAAATTCCTGCCTATGACGGTTCATCTGGACAGCTAAGCTCATTTATCAAACGAATCGAATATGTATGCGGATTATATCCAACTGAAGATCTTCGCCAACAAAAGGATCCTATTTGGAGCGACCGAGATCCAACTGTCAGGAGAGGCACAACGCATATCGCAAATGATACAACCCAACACGTGGCTCGAACTGAAGACGGCGCTGATCAACGAGTTCAAAAATCACACACCATATGAAGAACTCTTACGACAACTATACACCACCAGATTCAACGGCAGTCTTCGTAAGTTTATAGAAGAATTAGAGATAAAAGCATTATTAATAAACAATAAGCTAAACTTAGAAAACATACCAGAAAATAATGTCATTTATAAAAACGCTTTGAACAACACAATTAAAGATGTCATTACTCGAAAACTTCCTGACAGAATGTTAATGACCTTAGCAAGAAAAGATATTACCACATTGTCTAATCTTAAGAAGGCAGCACAAGAAGAAGGATTGTACGAAGCTAGTACAACAGATTCAGGTACAAATAAAGATCAATCGAAATCGTCTCAATCAAATCGAAAGAATGTTGGAAACTATTATCCAAATTATAATACTACTAACTATCACAATCAAACTCAGAGTTCATCTGGAACAGGTCAGACTAATCGAACAAATCAAAATCAAAATTCCCAAAATCCTGGATTATACAATGAGTTCAAAAATTCCTTGAATCAAGGTAGGGCTCAGAATCCATTCAATCAGCAAATATCTCAAAACCAATCTAGTGGGAGTGGACCCAACCAACCTACTAAAAGAGAGAGGGAGAGCCAGAGTGGCCAAACGAAGATGGACGTAAATTTTCATCAAGCCGCCTCGGAAGAAACCGAGGAGGACCCTATATAAACATTACCATTAATAAAAGAATATTAAGGTGTATCGCTGACTCGGGATCATCGATCAACATCATGAAAGAAAATTATACAGATTCCGAGATAAAAGACGATAACCTTACGGTCCATACCATCAATGGACCTGTCCGTTTAACTAAAAGTATAATGAGGAATGCGAACAAAACATGTCCGTCCGAACAAGTAAAGCCGTCATCGATTACAGAAATGACACTGTAACACTAGGAGCTAGGTCGTACCAAATCATTCAGAGTGGAGAAGCTATTGAAGCCGGCAAGACCGCACAGAAGTGCACTGATCCCTCTACAAAAGAAGAGAAGATCGCACTTAAGTGCCTTGACCCATCTCCAGAGGGAGATCAATACTTCGCTTCCGCTCTAGACAGTGAATTAAGGGAATGTAATCAATTAAGATTGGAACACTTAAACGACGAAGAGAGGGAAGAGTTAAAGAAGGTCTTATATGAGTTTAAGGATGTGCAGTACAGAGAAGGTGACAATTTGACTTTCACAAGTACAATCAAGCACGAGATCAAAACTCGACATGAAGACCCGGTCTACAGACGACCATACAAATATGCCCAGATACATGATCAGGAGGTAAACCAGCAAATCAAAGATATGATCAGGCAGGGAATAATTCGAAAGTCGAATTCTCCTTACTGCTCGCCCATATCTATGATTCCGAAGAAGATAGATGCTTCAGGAAAGCAAAAATATCGAATGGTAGTAGACTATAGAAGTCTAAATGAAATAACAGTTAAGGACAAATTCCCAACTCCAAGAATGGATGAAATCCTAGACAAACTAGGTAAATGTCAGTATTTTACGACAATCGATTTAGCAAAAGGTTTCCATCAAATATCCATGGAACATAGCTCAATCCCCAAAACTGCATTCTCCACTAAGCATGGTCATTACGAGTTCACTCGTATGACCTTTGGGCTAACCACTGCCCCAGCTACCTTCCAAAGATGTATGAACAATCTGCTAGAAGAGTTAATCTTCAAAGATTGCTTTGTATACTTAGATGACATCATTATATTTTCCACTTCATTGGAAGAACACTTGTTGTCACTAAGGAGAGTATTTGGAAAGTTGAGAGACGCCAACTTGAAGCTACAAATGGATAAATGTGAATTCATGAAAAAGGAAACTGAATTCCTAGGTCATGTAGTCACTACTGAAGGAATAGTACCAAATCCAGGCAAAATCTCTGCCATTGTCAAATTTCCAATACCAGAAACGACTAAACAAATAAAGTCATTCTTAGGTCTGTGCGGGTTCTACAGGAAATTCATTCCTAATTTTGCAAACATAGCAAAACCCATGACACTCAAACTAAAGAAAGGAGCTGTCATAGACCCCAAGGAAGAAAAGTACGTCGAGGCATTTGAGAGACTAAAAGTACTCATCACCTCAGACCCTATCCTAGCGTTCCCAGACTTTGTCAAAATGTTCACGGTAACAACCGACGCTAGTAACATAGCATTGGGAGCGGTTTTGTCACAAGAACACAAACCGATCTGCTACGCTAGCAGAACCCTAAATGAACATGAAATAAACTATTCAGCCATCGAAAAGGAATTATTAGCGATCGTATGGGCAACCAAGTATTTCCGTTCATACCTGTTCGGTAGAACATTCGAGATACAAAGCGATCATAAACCCTTGATTTGGTTGAACAACCTCAAGGAGACAAATATGAAATTACAAAGGTGGAAAATAAAACTGAATGAGTTTGATTTTAAAATGAAATATCTACCAGGCAAAGAAAATCATGTAGCTGATGCCTTGTCAAGGGTAAAGATTAATGAAAATCTCCTTGGAGAAGCTTCCAATAGCGTTGGTGCAACTGTACATAGCGCACAGGAAGACAATCTAAATCACATTGCTATCACGGAAAGACCAATTAACTATTACAATCGGCAAATTGAGCTAATAAAAGGCAGTGAAGATAAGGTAGAAACAATTCGTTATTTTCACAAGCTAATCATCAAGATCACGTATAAGGAAATGACTAACACCTTAGCGAAGGATATAATAAAGGAATATCTATGCACCAAAAAGAGCGCATTATATTTCCATAACGAAACAGATTTTCCTCCATTCTAAAAAGCCTATTTAGAAATCATTAATTCTAACAATATAACCAAAGCTATTAAATCAAGCACGAAACTCCTAGATATTCAGAATTACGCTGAATTTAAAGAAACCATATTAAAGAATCATAAAGGCTTACTCCATCCAGGGATAGAGAAAACCGTCAATTGGTTTAGGGGAAAATACTATTACCCGGATTATCAAAAACTAATCCAAAACATCATAAACGAATGTCCTACTTGTAATATTGCCAAAACAGAGCATAGAAATACGAAGTTGGCATTCGAAACTACACCGGAAATACTGAACATCAGAGAGAAATACGTCATGGATTTCTATATGGTTGGTAACCAACAGTTCCTATCATGTATTGACGTATACTCGAAGTTTGCCACTCTTGTAGAAGTAAAAAGTCGTGACTGGTTAGAAGCAAAAAGAGCCATCATGAAAGTTTTTAACGAGATGGGCAAACCAATTGAAATCAAAGCCGATAAAGATTCAGATTTTAGGTGCACAGCATTGCAAGCATGGCTGAATGCGGAAAACGTCAAAATAGAGATCACTTCCAGCAAAAATGGAATATCTGACGTAGAAAGATTTCATAAAACAGTAAATGAAAAATTAAGAATAATATCTAGCGAGGATAACCCAGAAGATAGATTCACGAAGTTTGAACTAATTCTTTATACTTATAATCATAAAACCAAACATAATACCACAAATAGGACACCAGCTGATATATTCATTTATGCAGGCTCACCTGATTATGACACACAACTAAATAAAGTGAATAAAATCACTCAATTAAATAAAAACCGCATAGAGTATGAAGTAAATACCCGCTATAAACTATCACCTCTAGTTAAGTCTAAGGTAACAAATCCTTTCAAAAGGACGGGCGAAATTAGACAGGTAGACGAAAAACATTATGAAGAAAAGAATAGGGGTAGGAAAATAACTCATTATAAATCAAAATTCAAGAAAAAGAAGAAATCTAATACAAGCAAATATAATAATTCCAGAGAAACCGAGGAAGTTAATGGAATCGGCGAACTTCAACACAATTAAAATCCTCATCTTCCTCATAATTACCATCGTAATGGCACAGGGCCAAAACATAGAAATAAATCCTATAAAATCCCAAAACGGATATATGGTATTCAAAACTGGATCGATTAACATACCTATCAATTACGAATACCATTATCTAACTTTTAATGTAACTCAAACCGAAGAACTATACCAAAATTTGTTAATGCAAGCCACTAAATTCCAGGACATAATCCAAATAAAATATCTAGTAGACAAATTGCAAAGAGAAATGAACGGGCTAAAAATAACCAAAAGAAATAAAAGAGGCCTAATCAATATAGTAGGAACAGCCTACAAATATCTCTTTGGAACACTAGATCAGGAAGATAAAGTCGATTTGGAACAAAAAATAGAAAATTTAGCCAGCCATAGCATTCAAATGAATGAACTAAATTTGGTAATAGATGCAGTTAATAGCGGAATAAACGTTATAAACAAACTAAATGAAGAAAAAGACAGGAATCAACAAATAGAAATTTTGATATTCAATCTACAACATTTCACAGAATATATCGAAGATATAGAACTAGGTATGCAATTAACTAGGCTCGGTATATTTAATCCAAAATTATGAAAACAAGACTACCTGGAACAAATAAATTCTGAGAAAATACTAAATTCTCTCCGTTCTCTTTCGTAGTGATCAGACGTGTTTTTGTTTTGCGCTCCGCATTTTTTCCTTTTGTTTTGAATAAACAGCCGGTGTTTTCCTAACTAAATTCTAATTATACTTCCTAACCAGACAACAATCTGGAAACCAATTCTATTACGCGAGTGCATGCCTTTTGATTTGTGTTAAAATATTATTTAACTTTTTATTTTTCGGCGTCGGCTTGTGTTTGTGTTGTTGCAGTGAGTGAGTATTGCATTGCAGTCCGCTCTCGTCTGGTAGCTTTTGTTGTTTTATCACTCTCTCGCTATCACCTCAACTTCAATAACTGTTCTTTCTCTCTCGCTCTTTAAACTTTCTGAGCAATAGTGCTCTCTGTTTAGTAGCTCTCGCTATAACCGCTCTCCACTCTGCACATTGTCTTTCTGTCTGGCACATTTGTCTGATACCAATTTGTTTTGGAAATTTTAATTTTTTTTTCGTAAATTTTTTTGAGCAAATACATATATAAAATGGAATACGCTGTGGTCTGCGCCAAAAAAACCTGTAAGAAGCAGATCACTCACGATCAGCCGAATGTCCCCTGCTGGCTCTGCGACAGCGTAGTCCACGCAAAATGCGCTGGATTTTCTGGCCTCGTGAGTGATGCTATAGCCAAACGTAATGGCTTGCATTACAGTTGCGAGGCATGCCGTGCGGTGGAGAAGGACATGGTATCTTTCATGAGGCAGACGCGGAGTGGCTTTAAGGAGCTGACCGTTGGTTTCAAAAACCAATACGATCGGCTCCTAGCCATGGAGGCTTAGTTTAGCGGTTTAAAACTGCTGAATGAGTCTCCGAGGCGCAAAAAGTTCACTCCGCGGGACCTGCAAGTGCCAACCGTCACTCAGCCGTGCGCCGCCGAAAAACTGACTCCGACCACTCCAAGTGTGCAGCAGTTGATCTCGTTTGCCACTCCAAAGGCAACGACAGCTGCTGGCGATGCAGATTCGGTAGCCGAATTCATCGTCTCGGAGAATGTGCAGCCAAGTACGTCTGCAGCGTCCGTGTCCGTGGTGAACTTGCGTTCACTAGTTGTCCCGTCTATCCCGATCCCACCAGTAAATAGACGTTCCGGACCTCCGGATATTGCCACCACAGGTACTAGACCTGTGGTGACTAAACCACTGGTGGGAGTCCCACCAAAACGACAAGTTTTTGTTTCACGGCTGGCCCCTGACCTCACATCTAATGATGTAATTGCTTTTATTCAAAGCAAAATAAAAGCCGTGGGTTTAAAGGTGGAGAAATTTAACTTCTCTTATGCCAGGGAGATAGCCTCGTTTAAGATAAGCATCTCCCCAACTCAATTTGACACCATTTGCTCCACCAAATTTTGGCCGGAGCATTTGGTGGTGAAGGAGTTTAAGGCTAAGAAGAAGAATAGGCCCCCCATATCCCTTCCAAATCTTTCCAGTGTGCCACCCTCAACCTCAACTTCCTCTTCCTCAACTTCCCGTCTTGCTTCAACCTTTCCAAAAAACTAACTTCTCTTTTAGTAACCTATCAGAATGTAAGAGGCTTGCGTAGTAAGCTCAGCATTCTTTTCCGGGATAGTGTTGCATTTGCTTCCCACGTTATTGTGTTTACTGAAACCTGGTTAAAGCCGGACATTCTTAGTTCCGAGGTTTTGGCAGGTCGGTACACAACTTTTAGAAAGGACCGTTCGTCTCGACGTGCAGGAGGGGTTCTAATTGCAGTGGACTCTTACTTCACGTCAGAACACTTCACAGTCCAAGTTCAACAGGAACTGGAATTCCTGTGTGTAAAACTGATTCTTGATTGATTTCGCTATATTCATTACCTGCTCGTATATCCCACCTTCTTCGGATATTTCAATTTATGAGCAGCACTTGTCCGCTTTAACCGCTGTTTCTTCCTCGCTATCTGATAAAGATCGTATGATAGTTCTTGGTGACTTCAACTTGCCAGGAACTGTTTGGTTTTCGGTAAACGAGTCTAGTATCCTAGTGCCCATGTCACGACATGACTTTGTTGACGGCTTGCTTGACCTGTCCCTGTCTCAAGTCAATCATGTGAAAAATTCCTTGGGTCGATTGCTTGATCTATGCTTTGTATCGGATCCGACCATAGTGTTGTTAACCCGAGCCCTTCCGCTCACTATACCTGAAGACGCCTACCACCCTACTTTCGAGGTGTCGCTAGATATAGGACCAACTGTATTGGATCGGTCGAGCAGACTACCTGAACGTGTCCGCTGCTTTCGTAAAGCCGAGTTTGCGAAGCTTAATAACCTAATTAGGGATTTTGATTGGTCCGCTTTGTACTTGTGCACTGATGTCACAAAAGGCACAAACATTTTTTACAATGCTCTTGGCACATTTTTTGATTCTTGTGTCCCGCTTTCTTGTCCGATTAGATCTGGAAAGCCCCCTTGGTTTACCAAAGAGTTATCCAGTCTAAAAAAAAGCAAATTCACGCAAAATTTATATAATCTTTTTTAAATATATATTTTTTAACTTTAATTTAATTTATTTTAAAGCAAACTTCGTAAATCCCGTGCTGTGTGTGCTTCTCGAAAATCGGTCGAAATTAATAGCCGTGCGCCGAGAAAACTTGTATGGCAACTAACCTTTCTTAATGACGCGGTTTTGCAAAACAATTGGTGGCGAGGCGTGGCGCCTATTTGCCAACCGTGTCTCCGTGGAAAAGTCGAAAAAACCTCGTGTTTTTGTTTCTGTTTCGCCCATAGGGCTGTGGCCACGACCGGCAGCCCACGCAGCTCCTCCAAAGTCCTGATTATGAGCTTGAATGCCTAGTTTTAAGTACCGACATATATTTTGAGGTTATGTTAGCAATGAATATGGAATAGACTTATAATTTCCAAGTGCATGGTGACGTAATGGGATAGGGTCAGAATTATAGGGATTTCAAGAACCTGCTCACAACTGGAAATCATTGAAGGGTGGGTAAAGAATCGTGGGTCGACTACCATCTCAAGACCTCAAGCTGGTGTTCTTTTTATAACAGACAGACGAAAGAACCTAGTACTTTCGGGTACGCCCTTTTGCAACAATATCTGCTATTGGCTCAGCCAGCAGTGGATGCCTTTCATCAAAGCCGACGCATCCCCAAATATCGATCCAGGCACGTATGCACCGACACGAAGATGCAGCCGAGGAAAGCAACGCCCGAAGCCAGAGTCGGGAGTTCCAAGAGAAGGGCTCATGGAAACTAGCCAGCAGCAGAGAGATCAGTTCCGTTTGAGACAAGCAGACCCAAAGTCAAGTCGGGGAATTCATTTAAATCTTGTGACATAAAGATAATTAAGTTTGTAAAATAAAAGTCTTTTTTAAAAACTTAAAATCGAGTTGCGGATATTTAACTGGCGCAGTCGGTAGGATTTCGTTTAAAATTAACTCCTATATTTCGGTAATGGTCAGCTTGTGTAATTTCTAATTACTGTGATCACGTAATCCCGGAATCGTTAATAAAATTGTGAAATCCGCCAAAGAACCTATGTGTTACGAGCACATACGATTTACAAAACTAAAATTAAGTGAACTGAAGTAAGCGGAGATAGTGATCCACCAAGAACAGTGAAACACTAAATACAAAATCAAAAAACTTCGAAGTGAACCAAAATAAAGTTCGAAACTACTGAAAACAAAACAAAACCCAATCAACACCAACAACATGGCGTTACCACCACTATCATTGAGCGAAATCCACTTGAACCAGGCACTGCTGTCGATCCGACAAATTCCTGCCTATGACGGTTCATCTGGACAGCTAAACTCATTTATCAAACGAATCGAATATGTGTGCGGATTATATCCAAGTGAAGATCTTCGCCAACAAAAGGATCCTATTTGGAGCGACCGAGATCCAACTGTCAGGAGAGGCACAACGCATATCGCAAATGATACAACCCAACACGTGGCTCGAACTGAAGACGGCGCTGATCAACGAGTTCAAAAATCACACACCATATGAAGAACTCTTACGACAACTATACACCACCAGATTCAACGGCAGTCTTCGTAAGTTTATAGAAGAATTAGAGATAAAAGCATTATTAATAAACAATAAGCTAAACTTAGAAAACATACCAGAAAATAATGTCATTTATAAAAACGCTTTGAACAACACAATTAAAGATGTCATTACTCGAAAACTTCCTGACAGAATGTTAATGACCTTAGCAAGAAAAGATATTACCACATTTTCTAATCTTAAGAAGGCAGCACAAGAAGAAGGATTGTACGAAGCTAGTACAACAGATTCAGGTACAAATAAAGATCAATCGAAATCGTCTCAATCAAATCGAAAGAATGTTGGAAACTATTATCCAAATTATAATACTACTAACTATCACAATCACAAACTATCACTCAGAGTTCATCTGGAACAGGTCAGACTAATCGAACAAATCAAAATCAAAATTCCCAAAATCCTGGATTATACAATGAGTTCAAAAATTCCTTGAATCAAGGTAGGGCTCAGAATCCATTCAATCAGCAAATATCTCAAAACCAAGCTAGTTGGAGTGGACCCAACCAACCTACTAAAAGAGGGAGGGAGAGCCAGAGTGGCCAAACGAAGATGGACGTAAATTTTCATCAAGCCGCCTCGGAAGAAACCGAGGAGGACCCTATATAAACATAACCATTAATAAAAGAATATTAAGGTGTATCGCTGACTCGGGATCATCGATCAACATCATGAAAGAAAATTATACAGATTCCGAGAGTTCTACATACATAACTTTTCCGAAAATTATGATATTTTCTTAGGAAGAGAATACTTGATGGCAAGTAAAGCCGTCATCGATTACAGAAATGACACTGTAACACTAGGAGCTAGGTCGTACCAAATCATTCAGAGTGGAGAAGCTATTGAAGCCGGCAAGACCGCACAGAAGTGCACTGGTCCCTCTACAAAAGAAGAGAAGATCGCACTTAAGTGCCTTGACCCATCTCCAGAGGGAGATCAATACTTCGCTTCCGCTCTAGACAGTGAATTAAGGGAATGTAATCAATTAAGATTGGAACACTTAAACGACGAAGAGAGGGAAGAGTTAAAGAAGGTCTTATATGAGTTTAAGGATGTGCAGTACAGAGAAGGTGACAATTTGACTTTCACAAGTACAATCAAGCACGAGATCAAAACTCGACATGAAGACCCGGTCTACACACGACCATACAAATATGCCCAGATACATGATCAGGAGGTAAACCAGCAAATCAAAGATATGATCAGGCAGGGAATAATTCGAAAATCGAATTCTCCTTACTGCTCGCCCATATCTATGATTCCGAAGAAGATAGATGCTTCAGGAAAGCAAAAATATCGAATGGTAGTAGACTATAGAATTCTAAATGAAATAACAGTTAAGGACAAATTCCCAACTCCAAGAATGGATGAAATCCTAGACAAACTAGGTAAATGTCAGTATTTTACGACAATCGATTTAGCAAAAGGTTTCCATCAAATATCCATGGAACCTAGCTCAATCCCCAAAACTGCATTCTCCACTAAGCATGGACATTACGAGTTCACTCGTATGACCTTTGGGCTAACCACTGCCCCAGCTACCTTCCAGCTACCTTCCACCAATTCGTTCTCTTTCGTAGTGATCAGACGTGTTTTTGTTTTGCGCTCCGCATTTTTCCTTTTGTTTCGAATAAACAGCCGGAGTTTTCCTAATTAAATTCTAAATATACTTTCTAACCAGACAACAATCTGGAAACCTATTCATTTACGCGAGTGCATGCCTTTTGATTTGGGTTAAAATATTATTTAACTTTTTATTTTTCGGCGTCGGCTTGTGTTGTGTTGTGTTGTTGCAGTGAGTGAGTATTGCATTGCAGTCCGCTCTCGTCTGGTAGCTTTTGTTGTCTTATCACTCTCTCGCTATCACCTCAACCTCAATAACTGTTCTTTCTCTCTCGCTCTTTCAACTTTCTGAGCAATAGCGCTCTCTGTCTAGTAGCTCTCGCTATAACCGCTCTCCACTCTGCTCTCTTTTCTTTTCTTACCAATTCCGCTTTGAGCGTTGTCTGGCACATTGGTCTGATACCAATTTGTTTTGGAAACTTTTAATTTTTTTGATTTTAATAAAATATTTGAATAATAAAAATAAAATGGAATTCGCTGTGGTCTGCGCCAAAAAAACCTGCAAGAAGCAGATCACTCACGATCAGCCAAATGTCCCCTGCTGGCTCTGCGACAGCGTAGTCCACGCAAAATGCGCGGGATTTTCTGGCCTCGTGAGCGATGCCATAGCCAAACGTAATGGCTTGCATTACAGTTGCGAGGCATGCCGTGCGGTGGAGAAAGACATGGTGGCTTTCATGAGGCAGACGCGGAGTGGCTTTAAGGAGCTGACCGTTGGTTTTAAAAACCAATACGATCGGCTCCTAGCCATGGAGGCTCAGTTTAGCGGTTTAAAACTGCTGAATGAGTCTCCGAGGCGCAAAAAGGTCACTCCGCGGGACCTGCAAGTGCCAACCGTCACTCAGCCGTGCGCCGCCGAAAAATTGACTCCGACCACTCCAAGTGTACAGCAGTTGATCTCGTTTGCCACTCCAAAGGCAACGAAAGCTGCTGGCGATGCAGATTCGGTAGCCGAATTCATCGCCTCGGAGAATGTGCAGCCAAGTACGTCTGCTGCGTCCGTGTCCGTGGTGTCCGCAAGTTCACTAGTTGTCCCGTCTATCCCGATCCCACCAGTAATTAGACGTTCCGGACCTCCGGATATTGCCACCACAGGTACTAGACCTGCGGTGACTAAACCACTGGTGGGAGTCCCACCAAAACGACAAGTTTTTGTTTCACGGCTGGCCCCTGACCTCACATCTAATGATGTAACTGCTTTCATTCAAAGCAAAATAAAAGCCGTGGGCTTAAAGGTGGAGAAATTTAACTTCTCTTATGCCAGGGAGATAGCGTCGTTTAAGATAAGCATCTCCCCAACTCAATTTGACACCATTTGCTCCACCAAATTTTGGCCGGAGCATTTGGTGGTGAAGGAGTTTAAGGCTAAGAAGAAGAATAGGCCCCCCATATCGCTTCCAAATCTTTCCAGCGTGCCACCCTCAACCTCAACTTCCTCTTCCTCAACTTCCCGTCTTGCTCCAACCTTTCCAAAAAACTAACTTCTCTTTTAGTAACCTATCAGAATGTAAGAGGCTTGCGTAGTAAGCTCAGCATTCTTTTCCGGGATAGTGTTGCATTTGCTTCCCACGTTATTGTGTTTACTGAAACCTGGTTAAAGCCGGACATTCTTAGTTCCGAGGTTTTGGCAGGTCGGTACACAACTTTTAGAAAGGACCGTTCGTCTCGACGTGCAGGAGGGGTTCTAATTGCAGTGGACTCTTACTTCACGTCAGAACACTTCACAGTCCAAGTTCAACAGGAACTGGAATTCCTGTGTGTAAAACTGATTCTTCCCGCTTTCGCTATATTCATTACTTGCTCGTATATCCCACCTTCTTCGGATATTTCAATTTATGAGCAGCACTTGTCCGCTTTAACCGCTGTTGCTTCCTCGCTATCTGATAAAGATCGTATGATAGTTCTTGGTGACTTCAACTTGCCAGGAACTGTTTGGTCTTCGGTAAACGAGTCTAGTATCCTAGTGCCCATGTCACGACATGACTTTGTTGACGGCTTGCTTGACCTGTCCCTGTCTCAAGTCAATCATGTGAAAAATTCCTTGGGTCGATTGCTTGATCTATGCTTTGTATCGGATCCGACCATAGTGTTGTTAACCCGAGCCCTTCCGCTCACTATACCTGAAGACGCCTACCACCCTACTTTCGAGGTGTCGCTAGACATAGGACCAACTGTATTGGATCGGTCGAGTAGACTACCTGAACGTGTCCGTTGCTTTCGTAAAGCCGAGTTTGCGAAGCTTAATAACCTAATTAGGGATTTTGATTGGTCCGCTTTGTACTTGTGCACTGATGTCACAAAAGGCACAAACATTTTTTACAATGCTCTTGGCACATTTTTTGATTCTTGTGTCCCGCTTTCTTGTCCGATTAGATCTGGAAAACCCCCTTGGTTTACCAAAGAGTTATCCAGTCTAAAAAACTTAAAATCAAGACTTTATAAAAAATTTCAAGAAGTGGGTTCTCCTACTTCTCACTCTCGTTATGTAATAGCTCGGTCAAACTTTTCAGTTCTTAATGCTCAATGCTATAAGAACTACCTATCTCGTTGCAGGATACGTTTTTCTCAGGACCCTAAACAGTTTTACTGCTTCGTAAACAGTAAGCGTAGAACGTCCGCACACCCATCCTCGCTATCATTTTGTAATACGTCGGCAAATAATGATCAGGCAATTGCCGATCTTTTTGCCCAGTTTTTCCAAACCACCTATTCTGAGGAACGCTACTCTGGTCAACCGTACCCATACGGATTACCGAGGTCGAACGGCATTTTCAGTCCCTTGTTAAATGAATATTCCCTACTTCAAGATCTTCGACTAGTTAAGCCGGTGTTTTCACCGGGTCCAGACGGGGTTCCAGGTTGTGTACTCAGGTACTGCGCCGAGGCTCTGTGTGGACCATTGCTTAAACTATTCACCCTGTCCATTGATTCCTCTTGCTTCCCCCCAATCTGGAAGGAATCGTTTATAATTCCTCTCCATAAAAAAGGTAGCAAGTCTGACGCAAAAAATTATAGAGGTATAGCAAAGTTATCCGCTATTCCCAAATTGTTTGAGAAGGTTTTAACTCCGCACTTGCAACATCTCTGCAAGTCACTTATATCTCCAACTCAGCATGGATTTATAAGGCGGCGATCAACCACCACGAACTTGTTAGAGTTTACCTCTTTCATTATTAAAGGCTTTCAAGGTAACTTACAGACGGATGTTATTTACACCGACTTTAGTAAAGCATTCGACTCTGTAAACCATTCCCTTTTAGCACATAAACTTGACCTTTTAGGGTTTCCGCCCAACCTCCTGAGATGGATTTCTAGCTATCTTTGTTCTAGGTCTCAAAGAGTCCTCTTCAAAAACTCCCTCTCTTTACCAGTAAAGGTTTCTTCGGGAGTACCACAGGGCAGCCATCTAGGCCCCTTACTCTTCACACTCTTTATTAATGACTTGCCTTCAGTAATAACATACTCTCGAGTACTTATGTATGCGGATGATGTTAAACTCTGTGTCCAGTACAAGGACATTTCATTTCATTCTCGCTTGCAATCCGATCTCAATAGCTTTCAGTCATGGTGTTGTGCAAACTTGTTACACCTTAATGCCTCGAAATGCAAAGTTATGACATTTCATCGTTCTAACCCTTTGTTGGCTCCCTACACCCTATTTGGGGGTTCTCTTGAGAGAATTACCCTGGTGGATGATCTGGGTGTTATGTTAGATCCCAAGTTAAAGTTTTCCGAACACATTTCTACCATGGTAAATAAGGCCATGGGCGTGCTTGGGTTTATAAAGAGGTGGTCAAAGGAATTTGACGACCCCTATATAACAAAGACTCTCTATACCTCGCTTGTTCGTCCGATCTTAGAATACGGCTCCTGTGTATGGTGCCCTCAGTACAAAGTACACCAGGACCGTATAGAATCAGTACAGAAAAACTTTTTACTCTTTGCTCTGCGGGGCCTTAACTGGGATGCGGGTGTAAGACTCCCATCTTACTCTAGTAGACTATTATTAGTAAACCTCCCATCCTTAGTTAACCGTAGAAAAATGCTTGGTGTGATATTTATGCACAACTTGATCAGGGGTGACATAGACAGCCCTGATCTGTTGAGCCGCATAAACTTCACGATTCCTATTAGACTGACTAGAAACTTTATACCGTTGTTCCTTCCACTTTGTAGATCGAATTATTCCTTGCATGAACCGTTTAGGGTCTTATGCTCGGATTATAATTCCCTCTACCATATTATATCCTCCACTAATTCTCTTCCTCTTATTAAATTACTAATCCTTACACACCTTTCTAGTAATTAGTAATTGTAGTGGTATTTGTATTTTGTATTTTATTGCATGCTTAATTTCTTAATAAGTTTAGTGCTAATTTTCCTCGAAGGTTAGTCTAATATCTATCTTTCTTGCATGCTCGCGTTTGGTTCGGCTACGCACCGCGCGTCATGCGGCAGCGCCCCTCGGTCGGTTGGGCGGGAGGAGGGCTGCGTTTTGCCTGGGATCCGCGCGTAACAGCCTTCTGCTGGTGTCACACGGGCCACTTGACGGTGCAGTAATTGCATCGCCTCTTGTTAGATGCAGTCATTGCATGTCAACGTCCAATAAAAAAAAAAAAAAAAAAAAAAAAAGATGTATGAACAATCTGCTAGAAGAGTTAATCTTCAAAGATTGCTTTGTATACTTAGATGACATCATTATATTTTCCACTTCATTGGAAGAACACTTGTTGTCACTAAGGAGAGTATTTGGAAAGTTGAGAGACGCCAACTTGAAGCTACAAATGGATAAATGTGAATTCATGAAAAAGGAAACTGAATTCCTAGGTCATGTAGTCACTACTGAAGGAATAGTACCAAATCCAGGCAAAATCTCTGCCATTGTCAAATTTCCAATACCAGAAACGACTAAACAAATAAAGTCATTCTTAGGTCTGTGCGGGTTCTACAGGAAATTCATTCCTAATTTTGCAAACATAGCAAAACCCATGACACTCAAACTAAAGAAAGGAGCTGTCATAGACCCCAAGGAAGAAAAGTACGTCGAGGCATTTGAGAGACTAAAAGTACTCATCACCTCAGACCCTATCCTTGCGTTCCCAGACTTTGTCAAAATGTTCACGGTAACAACCGACGCTAGTAACATAGCATTGGGAGCGGTTTTGTCACAAGAACACAAACCGATCTGCTACGCTAGCAGAACCCTAAATGAACATGAAATAAACTATTCAGCCATCGAAAAGGAATTATTAGCGATCGTATGGGCAACCAAGTATTTCCGTTCATACCTGTTCGGTAGAACATTCGAGATACAAAGCGATCATAAACCCTTGATTTGGTTGAACAACCTCAAGGAGACAAATATGAAATTACAAAGGTGGAAAATAAAACTGAATGAGTTTGATTTTAAAATGAAATATCTACCAGGCAAAGAAAATCATGTAGCTGATGCCTTGTCAAGGGTAAAGATTAATGAAAATCTCCTTGGAGAAGCTTCCAATAGCGTTGGTGCAACTGTACATAGCGCACAGGAAGACAATCTAAATCACATTGCTATCACGGAAAGACCAATTAACTATTACAATCGGCAAATTGAGCTAATAAAAGGCAGTGAAGATAAGGTAGAAACAATTCGTTATTTTCACAAGCTAATCATCAAGATCACGTATAAGGAAATGACTAACACCTTAGCGAAGGATATAATAAAGGAATATCTATGCACCAAAAAGAGCGCATTATATTTCCATAACGAAACAGATTTTCCTCCATTCTAAAAAGCCTATTTAGAAATCATTAATTCTAACAATATAACCAAAGCTATTAAATCAAGCACGAAACTCCTAGATATTCAGAATTACGCTGAATTTAAAGAAACCATATTAAAGAATCATAAAGGCTTACTCCATCCAGGGATAGAGAAAACCGTCAATTGGTTTAGGGGAAAATACTATTACCCGGATTATCAAAAACTAATCCAAAACATCATAAACGAATGTCCTACTTGTAATATTGCCAAAACAGAGCATAGAAATACGAAGTTGGCATTCGAAACTACACCGGAAATACTGAACATCAGAGAGAAATACGTCATGGATTTCTATATGGTTGGTAACCAACAGTTCCTATCATGTATTGACGTATACTCGAAGTTTGCCACTCTTGTAGAAGTAAAAAGTCGTGACTGGTTAGAAGCAAAAAGAGCCATCATGAAAGTTTTTAACGAGATGGGCAAACCATTTGAAATCAAAGCCGATAAAGATTCAGCTTTTATGTGCACAGCATTGCAAGCATGGCTGAATGCGGAAAACGTCAAAATAGAGATCACTTCCAGCAAAAATGGAATATCTGACGTAGAAAGATTTCATAAAACAGTAAATGAAAAATTAAGAATAATATCTAGCGAGGATAACCCAGAAGATAGATTCACGAAGTTTGAATTAATTCTTTATACTTATAATCATAAAACCAAACATAATACCACAAATAGGACACCAGCTGATATATTCATTTATGCAGGCTCACCTGATTATGACACACAACTAAATAAAGTGAATAAAAATAAAACAAATCCTTTCAAAAGGACGGGCGAAATTAGACAGGTAGACGAAAAACATTATGAAGAAAAGAATAGGGGTAGGAAAATAACTCATTATAAATCAAAATTCAAGAAAAAGAAGAAATCTAATACAAGCAAATATAATAATTCCAGAGAAACCGAGGAAGTTAATGGAATCGGCGAACTTCAACACAATTAAAATCCTCATCTTCCTCATAATTACCATCGTATTGGCACAGGGCCAAAATATAGAAATAAATCCTATAAAATCCCAAAACGGATATATGGTATTCAAAACTGGATCGATTAACATACCTATCAATTACGAATACCATTATCTAACTGTTAATGTAACTCAAACCGAAGAACTATACCAAAATTTGTTAATGCAAGCCACTAAATTCCAGGACATAATCCAAATAAAATATCTAGTAGACAAATTGCAAAGAGAAATGAACGGGCTAAAAATAACCAAAAGAAATAAAAGAGGCCTAATCAATATAGTAGGAACAGCCTACAAATATCTCTTTGGAACACTAGATCAGGAAGATAAAGTCGATTTGGAACAAAAAATAGAAAATTTAGCCAGCCATAGCATTCAAATGAATGAACTAAATTTGGTAATAGATGCAGTTAATAGCGGAATAAACGTTATAAACAAACTAAATGAAGAAAAAGACAGGAATCAACAAATAGAAATTTTGATATTCAATCTACAACATTTCACAGAATATATCGAAGATATAGAACTAGGTATGCAATTAACTAGGCTCGGTATATTTAATCCAAAATTATGAAAACAAGACTACCTGGAACAAATAAATTCTGAGAAAATACTAAATTCTCTCCGTTCTCTTTCGTATTGATCAGACGTGTTTTTGTTTTGCGCTCCGCATTTTTTCCTTTTGTTTTGAATAAACAGCCGGTGTTTTCCTAACTAAATTCTAATTATACATCCTAACCAGACAACAATCTGGAAACCAATTCTATTACGCGAGTGCATGCCTTTTGATTTGTGTTAAAATATTATTTAACTTTTTATTTTTCGGCGTCGGCTTGTGTTTGTGTTGTTGCAGTGAGTGAGTATTGCATTGCAGTCCGCTCTCGTCTGGTAGCTTTTGTTGTTTTATCACTCTCTCGCTATCACCTCAACTTCAATAACTGTTCTTTCTCTCTCGCTCTTTAAACTTTCTGAGCAATAGTGCTCTCTGTTTAGTAGCTCTCGCTATAACCGCTCTCCACTCTGCACATTGTCTGTCTGTCTGGCACATTGGTCTGATACCAATTTGTTTTGGAAATTTTAATTTTTTTTTCGTAAATTTTTTTGAGCAAATACATATATAAAATGGAATACGCTGTGGTCTGCGCCAAAAAAACCTGTAAGAAGCAGATCACTCACGATCAGCCGAATGTCCCCTGCTGGCTCTGCGACAGCGTAGTCCACGCAAAATGCGCTGGATTTTCTGGCCTCGTGAGTGATGCTATAGCCAAACGTAATGGCTTGCATTACAGTTGCGAGGCATGCCGTGCGGTGGAGAAGGACATGGTATCTTTCATGAGGCAGACGCGGAGTGGCTTTAAGGAGCTGACCGTTGGTTTCAAAAACCAATACGATCGGCTCCTAGCCATGGAGGCTCAGTTTAGCGGTTTAAAACTGCTGAATGAGTCTCCGAGGCGCAAAAAGTTCACTCCGCGGGACCTGCAAGTGCCAACCGTCACTCAGCCGTGCGCCGCCGAAAAACTGACTCCGACCACTCCAAGTGTGCAGCAGTTGATCTCGTTTGCCACTCCAAAGGCAACGACAGCTGCTGGCGATGCAGATTCGGTAGCCGAATTCATCGTCTCGGAGAATGTGCAGCCAAGTACGTCTGCAGCGTCCGTGTCCGTGGTGAACTTGCGTTCACTAGTTGTCCCGTCTATCCCGATCCCACCAGTAAATAGACATTCCGGACCTCCGGATATTGCCACCACAGGTACTAGACCTGTGGTGACTAAACCACTGGTGGGAGTCCCACCAAAACGACAAGTTTTTGTTTCACGGCTGGCCCCTGACCTCACATCTAATGATGTAATTGCTTTTATTCAAAGCAAAATAAAAGCCGTGGGCTTAAAGGTGGAGAAATTTAACTTCTCTTATGCCAGGGAGATAGCCTCGTTTAAGATAAGCATCTCCCCAACTCAATTTGACACCATTTGCTCCACCAAATTTTGGCCGGAGCATTTGGTGGTGAAGGAGTTTAAGGCTAAGAAGAAGAATAGGCCCCCCATATCCCTTCCAAATCTTTCCAGTGTGCCACCCTCAACCTCAACTTCCTCTTCCTCAACTTCCCGTCTTGCTTCAACCTTTCCAAAAAACTAACTTCTCTTTTAGTAACCTATCAGAATGTAAGAGGCTTGCGTAGTAAGCTCAGCATTCTTTTCCGGGATAGTGTTGCATTTGCTTCCCACGTTATTGTGTTTACTGAAACCTGGTTAAAGCCGGACATTCTTAGTTCCGAGGTTTTGGCAGGTCGGTACACAACTTTTAGAAAGGACCGTTCGTCTCGTCGTGCAGGAGGGGTTCTAATTGCAGTGGACTCTTACTTCACGTCAGAACACTTCACAGTCCAAGTTCAACAGGAACTGGAATTCCTGTGTGTAAAACTGATTCTTGATTGATTTCGCTATATTCATTACCTGCTCGTATATCCCACCTTCTTCGGATATTTCAATTTATGAGCAGCACTTGTCCGCTTTAACCGCTGTTTCTTCCTCGCTATCTGATAAAGATCGTATGATAGTTCTTGGTGACTTCAACTTGCCAGGAACTGTTTGGTCTTCGGTAAACGAGTCTAGTATCCTAGTGCCCATGTCACGACATGACTTTGTTGACGGCTTGCTTGACCTGTCCCTGTCTCAAGTCAATCATGTGAAAAATTCCTTGTGTCGATTGCTTGATCTATGCTTTGTATCGGATCCGACCATAGTGTTGTTAACCCGATCCCTTCCGCTCACTATACCTGAAGACGCCTACCACCCTACTTTCGAGGTGTCGCTAGATATAGGACCAACTGTATTGGATCGGTCGAGTAGACTACCTGAACGTGTCCGCTGCTTTCGTAAAGCCGAGTTTGCGAAGCTTAATAACCTAATTAGGGATTTTGATTGGTCCGCTTTGTACTTGTGCACTGATGTCACAAAAGGCACAAACATTTTTTACAATGCTCTTGGCACATTTTTTGATTCTTGTGTCCCGCTTTCTTGTCCGATAAGATCTGGAAAGCCCCCTTGGTTTACCAAAGAGTTATCCAGTCTAAAAAACTTAAAATCAAGACTTTATAAGAAATTTCAAGAAGTGGGTTCTCCTACTTCTCACTCTCCTTACGTAATAGCTCGGTCACACTTTTCAGTTCTTAATGCTCAATGCTATAAGAACTACCTATCTCGTTGCAGGATACGTTTTTCTCAGGACCCTAAACAGTTTTACTGCTTCGTAAACAGTAAGCGTAGAACGTCCGCACACCCATCCTCGCTATCATTTTGTTATACGTCGGCAAATAATGATCAGGCAATTGCCGATCTTTTTGCCCAGTTTTTCCAAACCACCTATTCTGAGGAACGCTACTCTGATCAACCGTACCCATACGGATTACCGAGGTCGAACGGCATTTTCAGATCACTTCAAGATCTTCGACTAGTTAAGCCGGTGTTTTCACCGGGTCCAGACGGGGTTCCAGGTTGTGTACTCAGGTACTGCGCCGAGGCTCTGTGTGGACCATTGCTTAAACTATTCACCCTGTCCATTGATTCCTTTTGCTTCCCCCCAATCTGGAAGGAATCGTTTATAATTCCTCTCCATAAAAAAGGTAGCAAGTCTGATGCAAAAAATTATAGAGGTATAGCAAAGTTATTCGCTATTCCCAAATTGTTTGAGAAGGTTTTAACTCCGCACTTGCAACAACTCTGCAAGTCACTTATATCTCCAACTCAGCATGGATTTATAAGGCGGCGATCAACCACCACGAACTTGTTAGAGTTTACCTCTTTCATTATTAAAGGCTTTCAAGGTAACTTACAGACGGATGTTATTTACACCGACTTTAGTAAAGCATTCGACTCTGTAAACCATTCCCTTTTAGCACATAAACTTGACCTTTTAGGGTTTCCGCCCAACCTCCTGAGATGGATTTCTAGCTATCTTTGTTCTAGGTCTCAAAGAGTCCTCTTCAAAAACTCCCTCTCTTTACCAGTAAAGGTTTCTTCGGGAGTACCACAGGGCAGCCATCTAGGCCCCTTACTCTTCACACTCTTTATTAATGACTTGCCTTCAGTAATAACATACTCTCGAGTACTTATGTATGCGGATGATGTTAAACTCTGTGTCCAGTACAAGGACATTTCATTTCATTCTCGCTTGCAATCCGATCTCAATAGCTTTCAGTCATGGTGTTGTGCAAACTTGTTACACCTTAATGCCTCGAAATGCAAAGTTATGACATTTCATCGTTCTAACCCTTTGTTGGCTCCCTACACCCTATTTGGGGGTTCTCTTGAGAGAATTACCCTGGTGGATGATCTGGGTGTTATGTTAGATCCCAAGTTAAAGTTTTCCGAACACATTTCTACCATGGTAAATAAGGCCATGGGCGTGCTTGGGTTTATAAAGAGGTGGTCAAAGGAATTTGACGACCCCTATATAACAAAGACTCTCTATACCTCGCTTGTTCGTCCGATCTTAGAATACGGCTCCTGTGTATGGTGCCCTCAGTACAAAGTACACCAGGACCGTATAGAATCAGTACAGAAAAACTTTTTACTCTTTGCTCTGCGGGGCCTTAACTGGGATGCGGGTGTAAGACTCCCATCTTACTCTAGTAGACTATTATTAGTAAACCTCCCATCCTTAGTTAACCGTAGAAAAATGCTTGGTGTGATATTTATGCACAACTTGATCAGGGGTGACATAGACAGCCCTGATCTGTTGAGCCGCATAAACTTCACGATTCCTATTAGACTGACTAGAAACTTTATACCGTTGTTCCTTCCACTTTGTAGATCGAATTATTCCTTGCATGAACCGTTTAGGGTCTTATGCTCGGACTATAATTCCCTCTACCATATTATATCCTCCACTAATTCTCTTCCTCTTATTAAATTACTAATCCTTACACACCTTTCTAGTAATTAGTAATTGTAGTGGTATTTGTATTTTGTATTTTATTGCATGCTTAATTTCTTAATAAGTTTAGTGCTAATTTTCCTCGAAGGTTAGTCTAATATCTATCTTTCTTGCATGCTCGCGTTTGGTTCGGCTACGCACCGCGCGTCATGCGGCAGCGCCCCTCGGTCGGTTGGGCGGGAGGAGGGCTGCGTTTTGCCTGGGATCCGCGCGTAACAGCCTTCTGCTGGTGTCACACGGGCCACTTGACGGTGCAGTAATTGCATCGCCTCTTGTTAGATGCAGTCATTGCATGTCAACGTCCACGAAATTATATGTGGATACTTAAACCAGTTCATTGACACTAAGACATTGCAAATCAGAAACAATAGCGCCATAATAAATAAATATCTTTAGTCGTCGTTCCAAGGATTTGCAACTCCTAATCTATCTTATTATGTCACCTGGACGCTTTTCTAAGGGTTAAACTACAAAGAGAGCTCTCTAACTGCGATTACCCACGCAGGGAAAGGCTTCGTTTCATGCTAGGGCAGCGTAACCTCGTCTCCGATCTCCAAGAAGAGTCTTCGTTTGAGTGTCGACGAAAGCACATCGAAAATCAAGCAGTTGCAGCCGACCGCGCTTAAACCCGTTATTCGGAGCAGAAAACCGCAGATTAGCTGCTTACCAAAGCACCCAATTATTGGCCATCGGCCGTAAATTTTGTTTTTTAATTATGCTTATGTAACTCAAACGGGTGTTGTTAAATCTTGTTAAACGCTTGTTAAAATCTTGGGCTTGTCAAATCTTGCTTGCCCTGCTAAGCGTTCTCTGCAAGCTCGCTCTTTGTCATCTTCGCGTTGTGTCGGCGTACCCACGTACGAAGCTGCGCTTCGCGATCGGAGCTGCAATGTAAAGGGCTACACAAGGGCAAGCTACACTTGCAATTTGGAGCTCGAGCAATAAAGTTTATATCGCAATTTTATATCTGCGCCGGGTTTTATAAATTTCGAAATAATTAGTTGGCCTATCGAGGATAAAAATCATTATCTGCACACCCATATATATATGGGTCATTATCTTTACCCATTAAATTGTACCCTATACGCGATTACAATTAAAGTTTTAAGTGGATTGAAGTCAAAAATTAATAAAATCTCGAATCGTCTATATCGTGTAGTACATTATTAAACGAAAAGATTCCCCAGAGAATTTCTGCTCAAAATTGAGATTTCGCATCGAGGATTTCACAACAACACCAATTAAATGTCAGCCGAGGAAAAATTGGTTAGAATATAAACAAAATACAATAAAAATCTTATAAAATATGACGCTATGACATAATCCTCAGCGAATTCGGAAAACTTTTCTGGCATTTGTTGCTCTGAAATTTCCAACACTCAGCGGTGTTGTTTTACCCTTTGCAATTGCATTTTCCATAAAGAAAGTCTGGAAGAATGGTTCTCATTCCCAATCATCACGATGATTGTCCATATTGTAGCCGAGTTTATACGTTATCTCAACCGAAACTAGTTGTTGGCAATTGTTCTCCAACCAAGCGGCGGCCGGACATTGGTTCCAGGTCCCTCGGGAATTATTCCTCGAAGTCTTGCAAAAACTTTGGAGGTAGCACAGACCCCGGGAAATAGACATGGTCAGCCAGAGACGGGAAAGGTATCAGAGGGAAATAGCAACAGTACCCAATTGACCCATATTCCAACTGCAGGTTCAGTCCCGGCTGAAGGGACCACCAGGCCAACTCGTTCAAAAAGAACTCGATGCTAGCCATCGCTCCAAACAGACGGAAACTCCATCAGCCAATGTCGCTACGAGCTCCAGCCCTTGGGAAGCACCCAATGCACGGACAGCCCCTCCAAGCCAAGGTTCAGACTTAGATGTCGTCAAGGTATTAACAGATGAAACCTTGGATAGCAATTTTCTCGGCCTTGGCAAACATTTGCACATCTTGATGGTTGGCAAAGCACGCGATTGGTATTGGAGATACCACAAGCACGTAGATTGCATCGTTTGGACCGAATTTTGTGCTGGTTTTAGACAACAATATAACGACTATCGTACCGAGTTTACGATCTGGCAAGCAAAAAGTAGCTTTTCATGACGCTGTGACTGGTCTAACAGATAAATTTTGCACTGAAATAGAGGAAGAGGAATTAATTGAAATATTAAAGGAAAAGTTTCTTTCGAAACTCGTCACAAAATTTTCTATCAGTCCATTAGCTCTGTCGGTCAATTGATATTATATATATTCTATATATAATTATTAATATATTTATTATTTTTTAATTAGTGCAGATGCATGCAAATCTAGTGCAAGAGTTACAGAAATCTGAGAAGCCTAGACCACCGGTAGACCGTCGTCAGATATACAGCGTGAAGGAATCGCTTCCAGAAAGCGATCCAGAGGAGGAGGAGAGGAGGCCATTCAAAGTTTGACGGCTAAGCGCACTTCTTGGAATTGTGAGGAGCTTTGACATGTGCGGGAAAATTGTCTAGCAGATGCCTATCTATATTTTGTCACGGGTGTGGAGCTCCGAATGTCTATAAGCCGCAGTTCCATCCATATATTCGTAGAGCTTCGGAAAACCTTTAGAAGGGAGCAACCAACAAAAATCGGATGAACTCGAAAAACCACCATTAACCTTGCCTGTTGACATAGCTCGAGACAAGAGGAATCTTCTTGTTTTCATAAAATAAGGGAAAAGGATATGATCGTAAAGAGGAGTTGTAGGTTTTTACCGTATCACGAACGGACTAATAAGTATTTAGAGGTGCGACAAATAATTTTTAATGAAGAACCACATTAAGTCTCAAAACGAACCCAGCGCTTAAGAAAATATTATGATGGTGCTAAAAATAACTGTAGACTGTTAGTTTCCGCTATTATTAGTAATCCCAAGGATATGCGCAGGTATGCCGAAGTATCCTTTCTGGATCGGACTAAAAGCTTCTGAAGGACTAAGAATTGCTCGAAAAACCCGTTGTACCGGTATCTATGTCGCACAATCTAGCGCTCATCCGAAAAGATATCCATGCCAATATTAAGAAAGCGTATGATCGCAACGTTGCTCAATAGAATTTACGAGTAAAGCCTGTTTCGTTCCGAGAAGGTCAGGAAGTATTTCACCGAAATTTTGCATTGAGAAAATTCACGCAAAATTTATATAATCTTTTTTAAATATATATTTTTTAACTTTAATTTAATTTATTTTAAAGCAAACTTCGTAAATCCCATGCTGTGTGTGCTTCTCGAAAATCGGTCGAAATTAATAGCCGTGCGCCGAGAAAAATTGTATGGCAACTAACCTTTCTTAATGATACGGTTTTGCAAAAAAATTGGTGGCGAGGCGTGGCGCCTATTTGCCAACCGTGTCTCCGTGGAAAAGTCGGAAAAACCTCGTGTTTTTGTTTCTGTTTCGCCCATAGGGCTCTGGCCACGACCGGCAGCCCACGCAGCTCCTCCAAAGTTCTGCGCCCACACCAAACTCCCACCCTTGATGGGAGTAATCTTCGTGAGCCGACCTTGGTATGGGGCCGAGTTTTTCTCCTGTGAAAAATCGATAGAAAATTTCATCTGCCCGGCTACATAACCTCCACCGACCATAACTCTTGCGCCAACCATAACCTATGCGCAGGCCCCATGCGCCTTGCAGTTGCTGTGCACAGAGGCCTAGAAGAAGCCGTTACGGATTCGGAATAAGATTTTGTAGCATAGTGTAGTTTTGATGATATTAATTTTCATTTTTTTGGCTCCTTCTGAACTCTGCTGTTTATATGTATATTTAATTTACCTCCGCGTCACAGTCCTGACTCGATAGCACCGCTACCAGTGAAAGTTCCCAAAACTTCATTTATTTTGCTTGTTTTCAATGTTAAAACAAAAATTATGAAAAAACATAATTAAAATTAATAATAGTAGAAAAAAACGAGGGGGAACGTTGTGAGTTGCTGCGGAGACCGCAACTCTACATACACATATACCCGAAATTTAGTCAGTTTGGCTCTCCTCCGGCAGACGCCGCTAATATTAAACGACACGACAAATAATGCGTGCGAGAGAGACAGAAAATCAGTCTGAGCGTGACGTCGGGCGCTGCGTAGCCACTGCAAATTGGTTTGTTGCTTTTGGCTATACAAATTATCCGATCTGATCCAGATTCAGCAACCGGATAGATATGGTCATTCTCTATGATTGTGCGTTTTTAGTTTTCTCGAATCTGTAATATTGTGGATGCAAGAGATTTTCGTCCTTTGTGGGGGCGGAAGGGGGTGGGGCGAAATTTTGAGATATATGTTTTATAGTGAGATCTAACAGGAGTGGGTATACCAAATTTGGTTACTCTAGCCTTAATAGTCTCTGAGATTTGTAGATGCCCCAGATGTTCGTCCTTTGCGGGGGCGGAAGGGGGTGTGGTGATATTGTGACATAAAACGATCAAGGTCCGATATCACAGGAGTGTGAATACCAAATTTGGTTGCTCTGGGTCTTATAGGTTCTGAGATCCTTGAACTCATATTTTACAATTGGCAAAACCGACCATGAAACCTGTGTGTGAGAGAGAGAGACAGAGCGAGAAAGAATGAAATTGTTTTCTTGATTCTGGCTATAATACTTATACGATCTGGTTCAGATTTTGCACTCTAGAAGATATAGTCATCTTCTACGATTCTGCGATTTTAGTTTTCTCGTATCGTCGAAATTGTGGATGCCACTGATTTTCGCCTTTTGTGGGGGCGGAAGTGAGCGGGGCAAACTTTTGAAATATTCTTGTAACAGTGAAATATCGCAAAAGTCTGGATATAAAATGTCGTTGCTCTAGCTCTTATAGTCTTTGAGCACTAGGCGCTGAAGGGGACGGACAGACGGACAGACAGACAGGGCTCAATCGACTCGGCTATTGATGCTGATCAAGAATATATATACTTTATGGGGTCGGAAACGATTCCTTCTGGACGTTACACACATCCATTTTCACCACAAATCTATTATACCCCAATACTCATTTTGAGTATCGGGTATAAAAACCCTCCGAATATTCCCACCTCTTTTCACCAATCCCCCTCAGACATGGGCACACATTAACATTGCTTCCACAGCTCCACAACGAAAGGCGCCTTTCAGCGAGGGAACACTGTAATGAAGATGTGAGTGCCCCAATTTCCATATTCTCCTGTGCGCCGGTATTCGCATAATACTAAAAGGCATACGCAACGGCCGGCCGCTGCTGCTAAGAGAGCGCAACGCTTGCGTTCTAAACATTCGAAGCTTTTCGTTTTCGTAGTTGACAATTCCGCTTTAAGCTTGCATTCCTCGCATTCCATGCATTTCTCTAATGCATTGGAGCTCAATCAACCTACACTGCCTACTGGTTGAAATTAAATACTTTTTTATATCTGGTAGGAAGAACTTGTGTTTGCTAGTTTTGTCCTGATTATGTGCTTGAATGCCTAGTTTTAAGTACCGAAAAATATTTTGAGGTTAAGTTAGCAATGAATATAGAATTGACTTATAATATCCACAAACCCTCGCTTACGTTCCCTTGGGTGCCTTGTGACGCAGGGGGACATTGGACGAATGGTACATGGTTTCCGAATTTTGTGGATACAGAGTAGATATATCGATCGTTAAAAGTTAATAATCTAGTGTAGAAAAGAAAAAACTATATAAAAGTAAAATTAGGATAGGATGTCATTAGATTGGAGTTTTGCCGAGATTGATCAAAACGACCATTCCGATATTATCTGTTGTATTTGCGTAAGACAGGTAGAATACCGGACACAGCTTTTAAGAACAAGTTGTAACCACATATTTCAGTTAGTTTGTTTTAATACGAGAAGAAGCCGCTAGCTTAGCGGAGCAATTAGCATTTGCGCAGGCGTCCGCCTCGAACGTAGAGTCTTCTCAGCTTCTAGTGAGAGCCAGATCACAGCGTGTGACAGCAGTTGATGCGAATACTGAAAATTTACCGGCCGTTGGTCCAACTGAAGTCCGTGTACCAATCATGCCAGTTCCGAGTGGCGAACTAGTGAATGAAGCAAGCCCAACCAAGCTTGGCTCAAATGGCACAGGCGTTGACGGACGCTATAGGTCAAATCGGGTTGTTGTCTCAAGCCATGGAAATAGGACTCCAACGTTTGGCAAGTCCAACGGTACAGCAGCCGAATGACCAAGCTGCTGGATCTTCACAGCCTAGTGGAGAAAACCAAACCTTCGAACAGTTGTTGCAAATATCAACTCGAGAGTCTGTAGGTGCCCCAATAAATCAGTCTAATGATTCTAATGTCTCGGTAATTGTCCGACAATCTCGTCCACCCCATGTCAGAAATATCGCTGTTGGAAGTTCTAAAGTCGAATCTCTTTTCCGATATTCAACATGAAATTTTATACATTTCCATTCTGTAGGTAGCACAATTGCGCAAAATAGTGCGTACTCACGAGCGCTTTTTGCAATCAGTGGCTAAGCCTATGGGCAGCGCTGAGCCGAAGCGTATTCCTATACGACGACAGGTGCATGAAATTGTGGTACAGACAGACAAGGAAGGCGATGAGGTCGATGAAACAGAACAGCTAGATATCGCTGCAGTAACCCTTTCCTGTTGGAACTTGTGATGGACCTATTTCAGGCTAAGGTAAGCTCAGTGACGTCCAGGGGTCAATCCACAAGAAATTTGTAGAAATAGATGGAACCTTAACGGCGGCGTCGGGGCTGGCCTATCGTAGAGAGGGGGATCGGGGCTAGAGTGGGCGTCTCTCGTCGTGTATACGGAACGGCGTGCGTGGACTCGGGGTGGGGTAGTGTCGGTGCCTCGTCTAGTTGGAATGAAATTACTCAATTGGGTGTTACTCTGATAATTTGACACTTTATTAAAAACCTTAGCACTTTAAATTAACTTTGTTTGATTGGTCGCCGGTGTTTCCCGTAGGTTCCTGGTACAACGTCTGTACTCCGAACCGAGTTTCTGCGCCAGTTGTTTCTTGGTTCTGGTCGTCGTCTTTTTATAAGCCCGTATTGCTGAGTCCGCGAGTTCGAAAGTGCACTTCCGCGTCGGGGTCGGGGCACTTCGTCGTTCTTGGTGACCGTCGGAAACTTCCGCGGTGTCATCTTTCCGCATTTGATGAACCCGGAAGACTGCACTTGGCCGATGGCTTGGCCTGGAGTGGGGGAAGTCCGCGTGACCTGATGTCTTTGGTCAGCGTTATGGAGTCGGCGCGTGTCGATCGGTGGCTACGTGTAGAGGGGGGGCGTTGGTTGCGGGGTGTGGTGTGATACGCTCATTATATGTCGGGGGACGGATTGTATCGAACCCTTTTAGGTTCGTTACAAACTGTGGTTGTCAGGGGCATCGGTATCAAGACTGCGTAGGTGATCGCACCGTCTTTTGTTACGGCTGTGGCAAACGGGATACGCATAAATCGTCGTGCTCTAGGTGCAACGATCCAAAAAACTCGTCAAGCCATGCACAATCGACAGGTGCACGCAAACCAAACAGTTCGAAAGCAGCGAACACCATTTAATGGACGTTTAGACAGTTCCATTACTCCCGGACTTACAAAAACTCCCAGACATTCCTTCACACACTTGTATTTTAGCCCCAAGTAGGGAAAGAATTCAACTAACGACTCGATCTCGAAAGCGATTGCTTCAATATCGGCAAACTGTCAAAAACGAGCGCTCTAACGTATAGGCGTCAGTCGTTAATACGTCTAAGGACTGGCGACCCTATGTGGAAGTCACCGTACTGGGAAGGACGCTCAGTGGACTGATGGATACCGGTGCATCCATAAGTTGCATAGGTAGGATGTTTGCAGCCGACCTGGTTCAGAATCCGAACCAGATCAAGCCTGTGAGAGCAGCAGTAAGTACGGCGGATGGGCAGAGCCAGCCAATAATTGGCAAGGTCACCACCGAAGTGGGTTTTCAAGGCCAGAAGAAAGTATTGAAATTGTTTGTAGTCCCATCCTGGGCGCAAGACCTATATCTAGGCATAGACTTTTGGTCTCGTTTTAATTTGTTACCTGCTTTTCTAGCCCATAAATCATCCAGTCCAGAGTTATCAGGTTTAGCACTCGATAGTATGTTACATGTGTGTTTGTCGAAGCAGCAGCAAGCTCAGTTAGCAGAGACTGTCAACTTGTTTCCCTCCTTTGCGAATCAAGGTCTGGTGTGGTTGTCGCACGAAATTGAAGTTAAGGCTAAGTTAAGTTGACGCTAAGGCAATAAAACAACCCACTTTCCCACTTTCGGCTCCGTTCCGCCATCTGTGCGGCGTGACTGTAGTAATGACCGTCTGTGGGGCCATTTCCTCCTGCTATCGGCAAGATCCTTCTCATGGGCGAAGGCCTTGGCTTCGGGGGCGGGGGCTTCGGTAGATCTTTGACGGTTATCGATGTCGGTGAGGTGCTGGCTTTGCCCTCCATGACTCCCGAAACTTGTAGGCTGAGTTTGGGGTCCGTCTTCCGCTTCTCCGTTAGTGCTGAGGTGTCGGGCTGGGGCGATCTGGCTCGTCCTGGAGATCTGGCGTACTGCCGCTCGAGCTCTGTCAACCTGACCCACGCATCGTGTTCGAGGGGCCCGGCGACTAGTTCGGCGAAATTTCTCCGCAAATCTTCCACGTTACCCTCGCGGCTGAATCCGAATTCCTCAGCGAAGGACTCCAGCTCCTCTCGGCGGCGTTTGTGTATCCAGCCGGTACTCACCCCTGGGTTGGCGACAAATTCTCCAGGGTAATACCCACGGGCTGTTCCTCTGTATAAGATTCCATCGCTCCGATTGTTACTCGAGTTGGCTGTTTCGCTGGGCTTGCGCTTTTCTTTCACTAGGGCACTGTGTCGAGCTTCGCGGCTGACGCTTCGAATTTCTTCTCGGGGGTGACGGCACTGTTCGCGTTTCTCTGTCTCTGTGTCGCGCTTTCGTCTGCTCGTTGCGCAACTCTTGCCGTTGGTATTGTGCGAGGTCGGGGTTTTCTTTGGGTTGTTATCTTGTGTTCTTCTCTAGTGGCCGTGGGGTTTTATTCCACAAACCCTCGCTGACGTTCCCTTGGGTGACTGCTCGGGCGCCACTTGTGATGGACCTATTTCAGGCTGAGGTAAGCTCATTCACATACAGGGGTCAATCCACAAGAAATTTGTAGATATAGATGGAACCTTAAGGAATGGTCGGGGGTGGCCTATCGTAGAGAGGTGGATCGGGGCTAGAGTGGGCGTCTCTCGTCGTGTATACGGAACGGCGTGCGTGGACTCGGGGTGGGGTGTGTCGGTGCCTCGGCTAGTTGGAATGAACTTACGCAATTGGGTGTTACTCTGATAATTTGACACTTTATTATAAACCTTAGCACTTTAAATTAACTTAGTTTGATTGGTCGCCGGTGTTTCCCGTAGGTTCCTGGTACAACGTCTGTACTCCGAACCGAGTTTCTGCGCCAGTTGTTTCTTGGTTCTGGTCGTCGTCTTTTTATAAGCCCGTATTGCTGAGTCCGCGAGTTCGAAAGTGCACTTCCGCGTCGGGGTCGGGGCACTTCGTCGTTCTTGGTGACCGTCGGAAACTTCCGCGGTGTCATCTTTCCGCAGTTGATGAACCCGGAAGACTGCACTTGGCCTGGAGTGGGGGAAGTCCGTGTGACCTGATGTCTTTGGTCAGCGTTATGGAGTCGGCGCGTGTCGATCGGTGGCTACGTGTAGAGGGGGGGCGTTGGTTGCGGGGTGTGGTGTGATAAGCTCATTATATGTCGGGGGACGGATTGTATCGAACCCTTTTAGGTTCGTTACAAACTGTGGTTGTCAGGGGCATCGGTATCAAGACTGCGTAGGTGATCGCACCGTCTTTTGTTACTTCTGTGGCAAACGGGATACGCATAAATCGTCGTGCTCTAGGTGCAACGATCCAAAAAACTCGTCAAGCCATGCACAATCGACAGGTGCACGCAAACCAAACAGTTCGAAAGCAACGAACACCATTTAATGGACGTTTCGACAGTTCCATTACTCCCGGACTTACAAAAACTCCCAGACATTCCTTCACACACTTGTATTTTAACCCCAAGTAGGGAAAGAATTCAACTAACGACTCGATCTCGAAAGCGATTGCTCCAATATCGGCAAACTGTCAAAAACGAGTGCTCTAACGTATAGGCGTCAGTCGTTAATACGTAAAGGTACTGGCGACCCTATGTGGAAGTCACCGTACTGGGAAGGACGCTCAGTGGACTGATGGATACCGGTGCATCCATAAGTTGCATAGGTAGGATGTTTGCAGCCGACCTGGTTCAGAATCCGAACCAGATCAAGCCTGTGAGAGCAGCAGTAAGTACGGCGGATGGGCAGAGCCAGCCAATAATTGGCAAGGTCACCACCGAAGTGGGTTTTCAAGGCCAGAAGAAAGTATTGAAATTGTTTGTAGTCCCATCCTGGGCGCAAGACCTATATCTAGGCATAGACTTTTGGTCTCGTTTTAATTTGTTACCTGCTTTTCTAGCCCATAAAGCATCCAGTCCAGAGTTATCAGGTTTAGCATTCGATAGTACGTTACATGTGTGTTTGTCGAAGCAGCAGCAAGCTCAGTTAGCAGAGACGGTCAACTCGTTTCCATCCTTTGCGAATCAAGGTCTGGTTGTCGCACGAAATTGAAGTGGGCAACGCTAAGGCAATAAAACAACGACATTATGCCGAGTCTCCAGTCGTAGAAAGGCTGATGTACGTAGAGGTAGACCGAATGTTAGCTCTTGGAGTTATCGAAGAATCAGATAGCGCATGGTCGTCACCCGTGGTCCTCGTTCGTAAACCTGGAAAGGTGCGATTATGCATCGACAGTCGGAAACTTAACGAAGTCACTGTTAAGAACGCTTATCCCATGCCATTGATCGATGGCATTCTCAGTCGGCTTCCTCGAGCTGAGTTCATCTCAAGCATCGATTTGAAGGATGCCTATTGGGAAATTTCGCTGGAAGTAAGCGCTCGTGAAAAAACGGCGTTTACCATCCCAGGGCGCCCGTTGTATCAGTACACGGTCCTGCCCTTTGGGTTGTGTAATGCACCCCAAACGATGATGGATAAAAAGAAACCGCCATCTCTACGAAATGAGATATTTATTTACCTAGACGACTTGTTGGTGATAATCTGAATCATTTGAGCAGCATATTCAAGTTCTCAATGTCCTGTCCGCCCGATTACGCGTAGCAGGTCTGACCATTAACGTGGAGAAGTCCAAATTTTACCTAAAGGAGGTCAAATACCTAGGCCATGTTATAGGCAAAGAAACTATCCAGACATATGTGGAGAAAGTCCAAGCGTTTCAAGAGTTTCCGGTCCCCCGATATGTGAAACAAGTCCGCAGGTTCTTGGGTCTCACTGGTTGGTACCAGTGTTTGGCAGTGGTAATGTGCGTCAAGAAATTTAGAGCATATGTAGAGGGGCATCAGTTTTCCATTATTACCGATCATGCCTCATTAAAATGGCTCATGTCACAGACAGACCTAAACTCGAGACTAGCTCGATGGGCACTGAAACTGTAGGGCTTCACCTTTAAGATTTTTCATAGAAAGGGTAGTCAGTACATCGTTCCGGATGCCTTATCACGAGTGCATACCGAAGACTTATCTTAAAGTGGCATTGATAGCCTAGTAGACGTTCAATCTAAAAAATCTATCAGGAACTCATTTCGAAAATTCAAGCTAATCCAGATCGTTGACCTGATGTAAATGTAATGGATAACCTTCTTTATCGTCGAGCTGAACACGCCACTGGTGAACAAATTAGTGACGACATGTGCTGGAAACTGTGGGTTCTTAGAGATCTGGTGACAGAAGTGCTTCATCCCTTAGCTTCTCACAGTGGGATCAATAAGACGCTAGAACGAGTTAGCCGCTTCTATTATTGGCCAAATTTAGTGGGCGATTTAAAAGCCTTTATAAACAACTGCGACGTGTGCAAATGTTGTAAGCACCCCAATCGTCCTCTACGTCCGCCAATGGGCAAAGAAGGAGAGACCTTTCGTCTATTTCAAAAACTTTACGTCGATTTTCTAGGTATGTACCCCCGAAGTCGAATATAGGCATTTTTGTAGTACTCGATCATTTTTCTAAATTTCCTTTCCTAAAAATGGTAAAGAAATGTACGGCGGATGCTGTAACTCGGTTCATGGAGGAAGACCTGTTTCATTGCTTTGGAGTCCCGGAAGTGATAGTGTAGATAACGGTCTTCAATTCAAGTCACACAATTTCAATGATCTGTTAGCGAAATACCAAATTCGACATTCGTACGCCCCCAAACCAATGCCTCAGAGTGGGTAAATCGCTCGGTACTCGCTGCTATCAAAGCATACATTAAGCCCGATCAATCCAATTGGGATGAGCAAAATAGCTTCATTACTTGTGCGTTACGGTCCAGTGTGCATGCAGCCATCAAAAGTTGCCCATATCGTGTTGCTTTTGGCCAAAACATGATTACTGGCGGTTCCACTTATCAACTCCTACGAAACCTCAATATGTTGGAGGACCGAACTGTAGTCTTTGATCGCGACGATTCCTTCGAGCTAATTCGCAAGACCGCTGCCGAAGCAATGAAACAGAAGCATGTTCGAAACGAAAATATCTATTATCTTCGAAGCCGAGAAGTAATATTCGACGCTTGTCGTGCCTTCTTGTATTTTAATTATCCACGGCTAACTCCCAAAATTACAGCCGAGAACTACGCCGTAAAAAATTCGAGTTGATGATCTTGTGAGCTTTGATAAAGCTTATCTGTTCAGCCACTGACATATATTTAATGAATATTACGAATTGTATATTCTCATACACAAATACTCATAAATAAAATTGTCCATGTCACTTCATGTGAATGAATATGACGACACGAAAATTACATTAGCAACTAAGAACCCACCTCGAACTCGAACTGGAACCCACCAAAAGGGATCAAGCAATAAACTATCTACTTTATTGCTGTTGCGTGACCTTCCATCCATGGCCACAATTATTAGTTATTGATCTGAATTATGAAGTCTAGTGTAAGTTAGGCTAGGGCAAAGCGGGAGCGCAATAAAAGCTCGCTCTCTCGCTCTTGGCGAATTCGCCCCGCTTTGCCACCGTAGGTTAGCTAGAGTAAGAGATTTTGAATTGTGAAGGAAATATAGTTGTTCGCTAACATTGAAATAGATCGAGCGTATCCATTTTCGCCCCGCCGAATAAATAATTAAATTACAGCCACCCAAAGTTTTCGGTTAATTCATTAGAAAAACTCTTCTAATTTTTCATGGCGCCCGCGGGTGGACTGTAAAGTTAATTATAGGCAGCAACAATAAGTGACAGTGACACAAGAAATTGCAGTATATGGAAACATATTCGTTGGCAGTTGGATTCAAAGATCCAAAAGAGGAATCAGAGGTATTTGTGCAGAAAATTGAAGGCTGAGCAAAAGACATTCAGATCTTTCTTTGAGGTGTCTTGTGCTAAAACATTGGACATCGCCGTCAATTCTAGGCACAGACGTATGATATATGTACATATAGTAGAGCTTGATTGCATGCATTTTATTATTAATCGCATAAATATAACTAAACACACTTAAATACATACATATCGACACATACAGACATATGTGAACCGCTATTTGGACGCAACAGTTATATGTACATACATACATCTTTCGTTTACTGCAATCACGTTATTGGGTCCGACTTTTACGTCGATGACTTGTTGACTGGTGCTGCGTGCGTAGAGGAGCTAAGGGCAATTAAGTCCGAAGTGTCTCAGGTTCTAAGGAGTTGACTAAGTGGTTTTCAAACTCACCCGAGATCACCGCATCTGAGAGCACAGCCAAACCCATAACAATCTCGGATTCAGAGTCGACAAAGGCGTTAGAAATCTCATGGTTACCTACTGACGATGCCTTTAAGTTCAAAATTGACAATTCAGTTATGGGTCTCCGAGCGACAAAACGGAACATACTATCGGTGACATCAAAGTTTTTTGACCCCCTTGGTTTATTAAGTCCTATCGTTATAAAAGGCAAGATCCTATTGCAGGAGCTTTGGCTTAACAAACTAGATTGGGATGAGTCGATCCCGCTGCATTTGGAAACAGCGTGAAATAAGTTGAAAAATACACTATCTCAATTGGAAGACATATCCATATCTCGGTTTGTGTATTCCGATCCGATGTCACCGGTTCAAATACATGCCTTTGCTGACGCCTCCATAAGAGCGTATGGAGCGTGCGTCTATATACGTAGCAGAACTGCAGAAGGTTTAAAAATATCATTGTTGACTTCGAAATCCAAAGTAGCGCCGCTCAAGACCAAAACGCTCCCAAGGCTTGAGTTATGTGCCGCTCACCTTCTCGCAGATCTCTGTCACAGAATCAAGCCCCTATTAAACGTGCCCATTGAACGAGTCGTTTATTGGTCGGATTCAGAGGTAACTCTCCATTGGATCCGGTCTCATCCATCGTCGTTGTCGACTTTCGTTTCAAATAGAGTGGCTGAGATTCAAGAGTGGTCAGATGATGCTACGTGGCGGCATGTACCCACGAAACAGAACCCAGCAGATATTGCTATGAATACAATACAATGAAGCTTTTTATAAAATTGTCGAAATCGTCCAGCATCACGAGTATCAAGGAGAAATCGAAAAGGTTAGGAAAGGATCTACAATTGGTCCTAGTCTTCAGCGGTTGAACCCATTCATCCATGAAGACACAGGGACTTGGTGTAACTTTTCGTTGTTGCGAGTGGGGGGGCGACTAGCCAAAGCTCCTATATCATACGATGCCAAGTTTCCTCTGCTTTTGACTAAGCGCTCGCAATTCGTGCGAACCTATATTCGTCATCTGCACCATTCGAATTTTCATGTCGGCCCACGAGCACTTGTGAGCATCCTTCGACAGAGCGTGTGGATAGTGAACGCTCAGGAGGTCTGCCGTCAGACAGTTCGATCATGTATGCGCTGTTTTAAATGCAAGCCTCGATTGCTGACGCAACTCATGGGGAATTTACCCGCAGATCGACTGCGTGCTCTCCGCCCATTTTCAATTTGCGGCGTTGATTTTTGTGGACCAGTGCACACGACATTGAAAATTCGCGGAAGGCCCCCATACAAGTCATACATTGCGCTTTTTGTTTGTTTTGCGTCCAAGGCGGTTCACCTAGAAATACTTTCCGATCTAACCACTGATTGTTTTTTGTTGGCTTTTCAAATGTTCGTCGGGCGCCGAGGATATCCCCAAGTCGTTCATTGCGACAACGGGACGAACTTCGTCGGGGCGAGCCGCCATCTCAGCGCTCTGCGGATCAGGCTCAAGGAGCAAGGAGACGCAATTCGCGACTTCGCGTCAAAGAACGGATGCGAATTTGCGTTCATACCGCCGCGAGCTCCTCACATGGGAGGGCTATGGGAGGCAGGTGTAAAAACTGCCAAGAGCCTACTCCTACGGGCGGTAGGCAGCGCGCTCCTAACACCCGGGCACCTGCTGACAGGCGGGTCGCTAATCGCCCCCCCAGCACTGCGGACTCCGGACCAGGAGAGTCTCAGTTGCTTGCGGCGATGGCGACTTGTCTCGTCAGTCAAGCAAGCGTTTTGGCAGCGATGGTCCCGCGAATATGTCCTGGGGCTGCAAATTCGGGGCAAATGGCACCAGCAGCAACCGAACCTCGAGGAAGGAGACCTCGTCATCGTGGCCGAGGACAATCTGCCGCCTCAGGAGTGGCTCGTGGGGAGGGTCATCGCCACGCACGCAGGAGAGGACGGCATGGTCAGGGTCGTCGAAATAAGGACTAGCACTGGAGCGGTTTTTCGGCGGGCCATACACAAATTAGCGCCGCTCCCAATGTGTTGAAGCCGATGCAGGCGTTCAACGGGGCCGGTGTTGCGTGACCTTCCATCCATGGCCACAATTATTAGTTATTGATCTGAATTATGAAGTCTAGTGTAAGTTAGGCTTGGGCAAAGCGGGAGCGCAATAAAAGCTCGCTCTCTCGCTCTTGGCGAATTCGCCCCGCTTTGCCACCGTAGGTTAGCTAGAGTAAGAGATTTGAATTGTAAAGAAAATATAGTTGTTCGCCAACCTTGAATTAGATCGAGCGTATCAATTTTTTCGCCCCGCCAAATAAATAATTTAAATTACAGCCAACCAAAGTTTTCGGTAATTGATTAGAAAAACTCTTCTAATTTTTCAACCACCAACACAGCCTCATTGACATTTGAAGAACTAAACACAGTGATAATCGAAATTGAAGCAATTCTCAACTCTCGACCCATCACTCCTATGTCAAATGATCCCACTGATACAACAGCGCTCACCCCAGGACACTTCTTGATTGGTGAACCATTGACAACGCCTCCTGACGTCAATACTGATCATCAAGGAAGAACATTGGTCAAGCGCTGGGAATTGGTATCGCGCCTAAAGCATTCATTCTGGAAACAATGGTCTACAGAATACCTCCAGGAATTGCAAGCTCGGCATAAATGGAAGACCGCTTCACCAATCGTACCTGAAGGAAACGTACCACCACGGAGATTGATGAGCCACCCACACAGCGAACAACAAAATTGTCACCTACAATAACATCAACATTAGTGGTGCTGTTGCTCATGCTTCCATTAGCATTGTCACAGTCAATAAATGTGACACAATTCGCAAACAAGCCTGGAATATTCTATGAGAAACTTGGAACATCAAGAATAGCAACGTCTGAGTGGACCATGATCGTATACTATGACTTGGACCCATATTGGAAGGATATGCAACTAATGTCTGCTGGAATTTCAGAGTTACGATACATGTGCCCTGAACTAAAAAATGTTCCGGCATGTAACTCCATGGTTCAACACTTTCAACATGTGCATAACGAGCTACAAGCAGGAAGAGTTTTAATGAAAAACTGTCGAAAACGCAGATCGCCGCTGAACATCATAGGAAATGTAGCAAGCAGTCTTTTTGGTGTTCTCGACGCAAAATACGCAGAAGAGATGACTCAAGTAATTGAGAAAGTGAAAACCAATGAAGACTTTCTACTACATCTGCTCCAAAACCAAACATCAATTGTCGACGCGACAATAAACGTAGTCAGAAAAGACAAAGTAACAACTGATAATCGCCTAAAATTTTTGGAACAGCATATGGCTACTATCAACCGAGAAAGAGGTTCGTATCACAGCGATCATCTGACTCAAGCGTACTTAGGACTAATAGCACAATTAACGCTGCTCACAACAACTCTCCAACGAATGCAGTTCGACATATCTGATGTCCTAATCGGTATTCATCATCGGAGAATAAGCCCCACGCTGGTGTCTCCCGCGCAACTAATTGACCAACTAGACCAGATACGGGATCATTTGCCACAAGATCAAATGCTGCCGGTCACAACGAAGGAGGTGATTCAACTATACAGAATCATGCGAGCCGAAGGAACCCCGACTGCAAAACACGTCATCTTCAAGCTGACGCTACCGCAGGTCTCAACAGCTCAGCTCGAAGTTTTCAGCATCATCCCAATTCCGTTTTGGGATTCAACAAGCTGGAGTCTATTTGACCTCAGAACCACCATAGTAACGGTTAACATCCACCGAGACCAGTTCATGGGCACTACCCAAGAGGAACTCCGACGTTGTCTTAAAGTACACAACGAGGAGTTCATCTGCTTTGACCATCAGACGATCTTCAATGTGGACAATCGCTGTGAGTTTCAACTGTTTAACAATAAAACAGAAACACTGTGTCAGGTAACACACACAAAAGCTGACACGGTGTGGCTAAAAACTCAGCATCCAAATAAATGGATCTTCGCAACGCATTCTACAACTAATCTTCAAGCAGTATACAACGGAGTTCCGTCAACCATAACACTGGAAGGAACTGGTCTACTTTCCGTGTCCCCTGGTTGCACTGCTCGCAATACTGAAGTAAGCATCAGCACCTTCAGCACCACAATCAGCGAAGTAAAATCGACTTACACTCGGTTTGGTGACGTGAGCCCACCGGAGACATCACCCTCGCCACCAATGTGGAAACTGAAAAACCAGACATCAGACTTTCTTCAAGAACTTGATGATCTACGCCAGCAACTATCAACCATCAATCATCACGAGCTGCCACACCGTCTCACCACCGTGCAGCACCATCAACTCGCTGCTTATGCAACCCTAGCAATATCAATTCTATTTATCATTGCCTTCATTTTCCGGGAGAAGTATCAACTATGGAAACCAAGGCCATCAAATCCCGATCCAGCCATGTCATCACCCCCTATACCCCTTGCACGACGGTTTGCCGTCGACTTGAGCGATGGTTGAACACCAGTTCAACGGCCGGGAGAATGTTCAGCCACAGACATATATTTAATGAATATTACGAATATACAGTGCAATCTCATACACAAATACTCATAAATAAAATTGTCCATGTCACTTCATGTGAATGAATATGACGACACGATAATTACATTAGCAACTAAGAATAGACAATAGCACTTGTAAACGCGAACCCACCAAAAGGAGTCAAGCAATAAACTATCTACTTTATTTCTGCCAAGTACCTAAGTAAATGCACTGAAATGTAAACTCCGCACAGAGTAAGTGTACCCAATCTAAAAATACAATCACAAGGAGCCTGTGCGTTCCTTCCCATAGAATAAGAGTACCACTGCTAGCTATATAAGGAGATGCATTTGTTCAATAAAACTCAGTATCAGAAACAGTACCATAACTGCCTGTCACTCATCATCCATCGCAATCATCAGAGGCTGTCGCCTTGTCTTCAGACCATCCTTTGCGCACCGTAGGATACCCACTCCGCAGTTTAACTGGTTCAAGTTCTAGTTGCGACGACCAAACTGTAGACGGTTTATGTACCGTATGCAACCCAGCTTCCTACACACACACACACATTAACATTATCAACAGCTGTTTTGCGACCAAGTGGCAACACTATGCAATTTATCTGCCGTGCACTATATTTTATTAATATTGCTGTGGCTGGATTCTGTATAACAGAAGAAGACCATAGAAAGTGTGGGAAAAACGTGGGTTGCTGTAGCTAGTAGTCCCAGACTCTTTCTTTTTCTCCTCGTGACCGGCAGTGGAAAAAGAAGTCTTGTAGAGCTGACCCAGTTCTCTAAAACAAGGTCTAGCCAAAGTCAAAGCCTAGTGCAAGTGCCAAGTGCGGCTCAAAGTGATCCTTTAATTTGAGTGGACGCGACAGTTATATATCGCCAATACTGGGGCAGCCGTTCGACCATTTGGAAAACGAGCGCCACCAGTTTAGTAACATTTTTCGAAACAGTGGTGCAATTCTGTTGAGGTAATTATCCACCCAGCTACAGCGACCCGTTAAAAAATGTTCTGTTCATTTTTTTTTTTTTTTTTTTTTTTTATTGGACGTTGACATGCAATGACTGCATCTAACAAGAGGCGATGCAATTACTGCACCGTCAAGTGGCCCGTGTGACACCAGCAGAAGGCTGTTACGCGCGGATCCCAGGCAAAACGCAGCCCTCCTCCCGCCCAACCGACCGAGGGGCGCTGCCGCATGACGCGCGGTGCGTAGCCGAACCAAACGCGAGCATGCAAGAAAGATAGATATTAGACTAACCTTCGAGGAAAATTAGCACTAAACTTATTAAGAAATTAAGCATGCAATAAAATACAAAATACAAATACCACTACAATTACTAATTACTAGAAAGGTGTGTAAGGATTAGTAATTTAATAAGAGGAAGAGAATTAGTGGAGGATATAATATGGTAGAGGGAATTATAGTCCGAGCATAAGACCCTAAACGGTTCATGCAAGGAATAATTCGATCTACAAAGTGGAAGGAACAACGGTATAAAGTTTCTAGTCAGTCTAATAGGAATCGTGAAGTTTATGCGGCTCAACAGATCAGGGCTGTCTATGTCACCCCTGATCAAGTTGTGCATAAATATCACACCAAGCATTTTTCTACGGTTAACTAAGGATGGGAGGTTTACTAATAATAGTCTACTAGAGTAAGATGGGAGTCTTACACCCGCATCCCAGTTAAGGCCCCGCAGAGCAAAGAGTAAAAAGTTTTTCTGTACTGATTCTATACGGTCCTGGTGTACTTTGTACTGAGGGCACCATACACAGGAGCCGTATTCTAAGATCGGACGAACAAGCGAGGTATAGAGAGTCTTTGTTATATAGGGGTCGTCAAATTCCTTTGACCACCTCTTTATAAACCCAAGCACGCCCATGGCCTTATTTACCATGGTAGAAATGTGTTCGGAAAACTTTAACTTGGGATCTAACATAACACCCAGATCATCCACCAGGGTAATTCTCTCAAGAGAACCCCCAAATAGGGTGTAGGGAGCCAACAAAGGGTTAGAACGATGAAATGTCATAACTTTGCATTTCGAGGCATTAAGGTGTAACAAGTTTGCACAACACCATGACTGAAAGCTATTGAGATCGGATTGCAAGCGAGAATGAAATGAAATGTCCTTGTACTGGACACAGAGTTTAACATCATCCGCATACATAAGTACTCGAGAGTATGTTATTACTGAAGGCAAGTCATTAATAAAGAGTGTGAAGAGTAAGGGGCCTAGATGGCTGCCCTGTGGTACTCCCGAAGAAACCTTTACTGGTAAAGAGAGGGAGTTTTTGAAGAGGACTCTTTGAGACCTAGAACAAAGATAGCTAGAAATCCATCTCAGGAGGTTGGGCGGAAACCCTAAAAGGTCAAGTTTATGTGCTAAAAGGGAATGGTTTACAGAGTCGAATGCTTTACTAAAGTCGGTGTAAATAACATCCGTCTGTAAGTTACCTTGAAAGCCTTTAATAATGAAAGAGGTAAACTCTAACAAGTTCGTGGTGGTTGATCGCCGCCTTATAAATCCATGCTGAGTTGGAGATATAAGTGACTTGCAGAGATGTTGCAAGTGCGGAGTTAAAACCTTCTCAAACAATTTGGGAATAGCGGATAACTTTGCTATACCTCTATAATTTTTTACATCAGACTTACTACCTTTTTTATGGAGAGGAATTATAAACGATTCCTTCCAGATTGGGGGGAAGCAAGATGAATCAATGGACATGGTGAATAGTTTAAGCAATGGTCCACACAGAGCCTCGGCGCAGTACCTGAGTACACAACCTGGAACCCCGTCTGGACCCGGTGAAAACACCGGCTTAACTAGTCGAAGATCTTGAAGTAGGGAATACTCATTTAACAAGGGACTGAAAATGCCGTTCGACCTCGGTAATCCGTATGGGTACGGTTGACCAGAGTAGCGTTCCTCAGAATAGGTAGTTTGGAAAAACTGGGCAAAAAGATCGGCAATTGCCTGATCATTATTTGCCGACGTATTACAAAATGATAGCGAGGATGGGTGTGCGGACGTTCTACGCTTACTGTTTACGAAGCAGTAAAACTGTTTAGGGTCCTGAGAAAAACGTATCCTGCAACGAGATAGGTAGTTCTTATAGCATTGAGCATTAAGAACTGAAAAGTTTGACCGAGCTATTACATAACGAGAGTGAGAAGTAGGAGAACCCACTTCTTGAAATTTTTTATAAAGTCTTGATTTTAAGTTTTTTAGACTGGATAACTCTTTGGTAAACCAAGGGGGTTTTCCAGATCTAATCGGACAAGAAAGCGGGACACAAGAATCAAAAAATGTGCCAAGAGCATTGTAAAAAATGTTTGTGGCTTTTGTGACATCAGTGCACAAGTACAAAGCGGACCAATCAAAATCCCTAATTAGGTTATTAAGCTTCGCAAACTCGGCTTTACGAAAGCAGCGGACACGTTCAGGTAGTCTACTCGACCGATCCAATACAGTTGGTCCTATGTCTAGCGACACCTCGAAAGTAGGGTGGTAGGCGTCTTCAGGTATAGTGAGCGGAAGGGCTCGGGTTAACAACACTATGGTCGGATCCGATACAAAGCATAGATCAAGCAATCGACCCAAGGAATTTTTCACATGATTGACTTGAGACAAGGACAGGTCAAGCAAGCCGTCAACAAAGTCATGTCGTGACATGGGCACTAGGATACTAGACTCGTTTACCGAAGACCAAACAGTTCCTGGCAAGTTGAAGTCACCAAGAACTATCATACGATCTTTATCAGATAGCGAGGAAGCAACAGCGGTTAAAGCGGACAAGTGCTGCTCATAAATTGAAATATCCGAAGAAGGTGGGATATACGAGCAAGTAATGAATATAGCGAAAGCGGGAAGAATCAGTTTTACACACAGGAATTCCAGTTCCTGTTGAACTTGGACTGTGAAGTGTTCTGACGTGAAGTAAGAGTCCACTGCAATTAGAACCCCTCCTGCACGTCGAGACGAACGGTCCTTTCTAAAAGTTGTGTACCGACCTGCCAAAACCTCGGAACTAAGAATGTCCGGCTTTAACCAGGTTTCAGTAAACACAATAACGTGGGAAGCAAATGCAACACTATCCCGGAAAAGAATGCTGAGCTTACTACGCAAGCCTCTTACATTCTGATAGGTTACTAAAAGAGAAGTTAGTTTTTTGCAAAGGTTGGAGCAAGACGGGAAGTTGAGGAAGAGGAAGTTGAGGTTGAGGGTGGCACGCTGGAAAGATTTGGAAGCGATATGGGGGGCCTATTCTTCTTCTTAGCCTTAAACTCCTTCACCACCAAATGCTCCGGCCAAAATTTGGTGGAGCAAATGGTGTCAAATTGAGTTGGGGAGATGCTTATCTTAAACGACGCTATCTCCCTGGCATAAGAGAAGTTAAATTTCTCCACCTTTAAACCCACGGCTTTTATTTTGCTTTGAATGAAAGCAGTTACATCATTAGATGTGAGGTCAGGGGCCAGCCGTGAAACAAAAACTTGTCGTTTTGGTGGGACTCCCACCAGTGGTTTAGTCACCGCAGGTCTAGTACCTATGGTGGCAATATCCGGAGGTCCGGAACGTCTATTTACTGGTGGGATCGGGATAGACGGGACAACTAGTGAACTTGCGGACACCACGGACACGGACGCAGCAGACGTACTTGGCTGCACATTCTCCGAGGCGATGAATTCGGCTACCGAATCTGCATCGCCAGCAGCTTTCGTTGCCTTTGGAGTGGCAAACGAGATCAACTGCTGTACACTTGGAGTGGTCGGAGTCAATTTTTCGGCGGCGGACGGCTGAGTGACGGTTGGCACTTGCAGGTCCCGCGGAGTGACCTTTTTGCGCCTCGGAGACTCATTCAGCAGCTTTAAACCGCTAAACTGAGCCTCCATGGCTAGGAGCCGATCGTACTGGTTTTTAAAACCAACGGTCAGCTCCTTAAAGCCACTCCGCGTCTGCCTCATGAAAGCCACCATGTCTTTCTCCACCGCACGGCATGCCTCGCAACTGTAATGCAAGCCATTACGTTTGGCTATGGCATCGCTCACGAGGCCAGAAAATCCCGCGCATTTTGCGTGGACCACGCTGTCGCAGAGCCAGCAGGGGACATTTGGCTGATCGTGAGTGATCTGCTTCTTGCAGGTTTTTTTAGCGCAGACCACAGCGAATTCCATTTTTTTATTATTCAAATATTTTATTAAAATCAAAAAAATTAAAAATTTCCAAAACAAATTGGTATCAGACCAATGTGCCAGACAACGCTCAAAGCGGAATTGGTAAGAAAAAAAGAGAGCAGAGTGGAGAGCGGTTATAGCGAGAGCTACTAGATAGAGAGCGCTATTGCTCAGAAAGTTGAAAGAGCGAGAGAGAAAGAACAGTTATTGAGGTTGAGGTGATAGCGAGAGAGTGATAAGACAACAAAAGCTACCAGACGAGAGCGGACTGCAATGCAATACTCACTCACTGCAACAACACAACACAACACAAGCCGACGCCGAAAAATAAAAAGTTAAATAATATTTTAACACAAATCAAAAGGCATGCACTCGCGTAAAAGAATAGGTTTCCAGATTGTTGTCTGGTTAGAAAGTATATTTAGAATTTAATTAGGAAAACTCCGGCTGTTTATTCGAAACAAAAGGAAAAATGCGGAGCGCAAAACAAAAACACGTCTGATCACTACGAAAGAGAACGAAGTTTTTTTTTCCTCGTAGGATTAGCACCACTAGTATCTACGCATTGAAACGCTGGTCTAGAAGTTACTGATTGGTTATTACCGGAGATTATTGGCCACGTGCCCGTACCACCGGTTAAAACCCACCGTTCGACATTCGGATGAGGCGGTAGCCGAGGGCATGGACTTGCTTCTCAAGTAAACCCGATCGGTGTGCTCTGCAAGCGTCGCCTAGACCCGTTCGACCCATGGGGATGATCTGACTGACTCTTCAAATACACCAGTCGCCCCACGAGCAATCCAAAGTGTGAGTGTACCTAACCTCACACCGCAGATGGACCGCGGTCATGGACCCCTGGCATCGGAAGCACCTAATGTTACCTGCGCCCGGTTCAATCGTGTGACACCTTCAGACCTCGAGTAGGAACTCGGTCTCCAGCCGGAAAGCATCGACCCCGCCTCGGATTTAGTTCTATTTTCTATCTTTCTTTCGAAATTAGACCCGATATGCGAAACCCTGTTTTTTTATCCGCTTTATGTTTAACAATGTTCTTTTGATACGGCAAAAATGTGCAAAAGCCAATGAAATCCGGTTTAAACAAAAAGGGAATTCCTGTCGATGGGCTAAGTCGAACTGGACACAAATGAGTAGTGTAATAATACCGATTATTTTTACAGTTTTTGATTTTGGTTGCATATATCCATCCCAATCACACACTTCATCGCTCTCACGCACACATCAAATCACCTCATCCAACACACAACGAAAGATCTTTCTACGTGGGAGTCAAAGTTATTAATCGTCTCGTAAGTGATTATCATAAAAAAAAAACCAGTAAGCCATCTGCAAAGAATGAATGTGCGGTAACTATTCGATGGTCTTCAACCATGATCACGGTTTTATACACGTATTACTCATGCCTTTGAGCGACTTTCCATATACCCGATTTTTGTCTGGTTTTGGCACTGACCAAGTTAACGTAATGGAGTTTAAAGTTTTCTAGTTTCTATGATGAACACGTAACCTAGCTCTTGCCCCTATATATACATACTACTAGCCATTCTTGTAAATTTAAGATCATCATTCCATACCTCGCCCACTATGGTACTCTTTCCCCAGTATATGCTGTGTAGTAATACCCTATAAATGTAATACCACATCGAATAGCAGGCTTATTTTAGGGACTAGATTCTATTAGCGTTAGGTTTTATAGGAATTTAAATGAAGAATTATGGATTGCTTAAATAAAGTTAGTTTGGAAATGAACCAAGGCTAAATATCTTATATCGAAACCATGCAACCTCGTCTGACGGAGATGTGACCCACCGCAGTCTTTGTTGGAGGGATCCTGACAGTTAATAGGTGGCCCTGAAGGATCATGGTAGGGTGGGCGTTCTCGCCAATGGGCGATACCGCAGCCGACAAAGATCTGACCGGTGATCTTCTTCGTTTACGTATCCATGCTGATCTGTGCCTTTGACCCCTGTATCCCGTTTCCTAGTATCCTTTCCATACTCGTACGCGATTTTTTTTATAAATTCTTATCTCTACCATTTGCCAGAGCTCTAAATGGGTAGTAAAATGTCCTCCAGGCCCACACCCGCCAACCAGAGACAAAAGCCGAAGCCAGCGCGTACTTCCTACTCCCGTTTAGTTATCATCACCTCCTATAACCTGTACGTTGTATGCTACAGGTAAAGAAAAATTTTAAATGGCAATGGGCTCGATAAGTCTGTCACGATTTTATGTCAGGGTTTTAAGAACTTTAAGAACGGCTTGCCCCGACCAAGAAATTTTTATAAAGTCATCAACACCAATGCGAGCTGCATCCCAATGCAGTTTCACAAGACTTATTCCGTCATCCATTAATTCCCAAAAGATATGCATGGTCGTGCATTGTCTTGGGGATTGACTTCGAGTAGCTGAATTGCGTAGCAGTTTCTAAAAGAACTTAAAGCCCCGCGCTCGAGGTTAACCAAATTACTAGGCATAGTAACGAACCTGTAGTATCTGGCCGGATAGGCCACTCTGCTAAATAGCGCGTTCCAATGTTGCTGTCGGATTAGGTTTCAAAGTGGATTAGCTCTACTGTCTACCCACGAAAATGGGAGCGTGTTGTTTGGGGGAGGAACTTGTCCATACCGTTGCTGATCATTGTCTGCCGTTTTGGCCTGGATCAGGATAGTCAGTGGCTTAGAGCTACGACCTGCCCGACCCATAAGCCTTGTCTTCTTCTTCAGTTTTTCTATTGTTGTTCCGTTTTTGTGTGTTTGACAGATGTAGGTGGAATGGCTCTGCTGTACTGTGGTTCTGGACAATTTGGTGGTCCGCGATCCAGAATTTTTTTGTGTTTTTGCGACCTTCAGTATAAGTAGAGGGCCATCGGTTTGTCAGGGTTTCGGATTGCTCGGATATCCGTCAGTGGTTTAGAACTACCGAACGGTCCCAGTTCATCCGATGACTCATTGTACTGATCGTTGATTGGTAATAATATCACCAGAGTCAGTGGGGGACGCAGGGGGACATTGGACGAATGGTACATGGTTTCCGAATTTTGTGGATACAGAGTAGATATATCGATCGTTAAAAGTTAATAATCTAGTGTAGAAAAGAAAAAACTATATAAAAGTAAAATTAGGATAGGATGTCATTAGATTGGAGTTTTGCCGAGATTGATGAAAACGACCATTCCGATATTATCTGTTGTATTTGCGTAAGACAGGTAGAATACCGGACACAGCTTTTAAGAACAAGTTGTAACCACGTATTTCAGTTAGTTTGTTTTAATACGAGAAGAAGCCGCTAGCTTAGCGGAGCAATTAGCATTTGCCCAGGCGTCCGCCTCGAACGTAGAGTCTTCTCAGCTTCTAGTGAGAACCAGATCACAGCGTGTGACAGCAGTTGATGCGAATACTGAAAATTTACCGGCCGTTGGTCCAACTGACCGTGTACCAATCATGCCAGTTCCGAGTGGCGAACTAGTGAATGAACCAAGCCCAGGCTTGGCTCAAATGGCACAGGCGTTGACGGACGCTATAGGTCAAATCGGGTTGTTGTCTCAAACCATGGAAATAGGACTCCAACGTTTGGCAAGTCCAACGGTACAGCAGCCGAATGACCAGGCTGCTGGATCTTCACAGCCTAGTGGAGAAAACCAAACCTTCGAACAGTTGTTGCAAATATCAACTCGAGAGTCTGTAGGTGCCCCAATAAATCAGTCTAATGATTCTAATGTCTCGGTAACCCCATGGGTATCCCAACAGACAGCGGGACTATGATCAGATAGGATTGGACAAATAATCGCAGGATGGAAGGTGCTGTTTTCCGGAAATTCGTTCATGTCGGTGGAAGATTTCATATATCGGATAGAAGCGCTAACCAAACAGACCTTAGAGGGCCACTCGATCTAGTGGCCAGAAACGCAGAAGCCGCACGATTGTCCGACAATCTCGTCCACCCCATGTCAGAAATATCGCTGTTGGAAGTGCTAAAGTCGAATCTCTTTTCCGATATTCAACATGAAATTTTATACATTTCCATTCTGTAGGTAGCACAATTGCGCAAAATAGTGCGTACTCACGAGCGCTTTTTGCAATCAGTGGCTAAGCCTATGGGCAGCGCTGAGCCGAAGCGTATTCCTATACGACGACAGGTGCATGAAATTGTGGTACAGACAGACAAGGAAGGCGATGAGGTCGATGAAACAGAACAGCTAGATATCGCTGCAGTAACCCTTTCCTGTTGGAACTTGTGATGGACCTATTTCAGGCTAAGGTAAGCTCAGTGACGTCCAGGGGTCAATCCACAAGAAATTTGTAGAAATAGATGGAACCTTAACGGCGGCGTCGGGGCTGGCCTATCGTAGAGAGGTGGATCGGGGCTAGAGTGGGCGTCTCTCGTCGTGTATACGGAACGGCGTGCGTGGACTCGGGTTGGGGTAGTGCCGGTGCCTCGTCTAGTTGGAATGAAATTACTCAATTGGGTGTTACTCTGATAATTTGACACTTTATTATAAACCTTAGCACTTTAAATTAACTTAGTTTGATTGGTCGCCGGTGTTTCCCGTAGGTTCCTGGTACAACGTCTGTACTCCGATCCGAGTTTCTGCGCCAGTTGTTTCTTGGTTCTGGTCGTCGTCTTTTTATAAGCCCGTATTGCTGAGTCCGCGAGTTCGAAAGTGCACTTCCGCGTCGGGGTCGGGGCACTTCGTCGTTCTTGGTGACCGTCGGAAACTTCCGCGGTGTCATCTTTCCGCATTTGATGAACCCGGAAGACTGCACTTGGCCGATGGCTTGGCCTGGAGTGGGGGAAGTCCGCGTGACCTGATGTCTTTGGTCAGCGTTATGGAGTCGGCGCGTGTCGATCGGTGGCTACGTGTAGAGGGGGGGCGTTGGTTGCGGGGTGTGGTGTGATACGCTCATTATATGTCGGGGGACGGATTGTATCGAACCCTTTTAGGTTCGTTACAAACTGTGGTTGTCAGGGGCATCGGTATCAAGACTGCGTAGGTGATCGCACCGTCTTTTGTTACGGCTGTGGCAAACGGGATACGCATAAATCGTCGTGCTCTAGGTGCAACGATCCAAAAAACTCGTCAAGCCATGCACAATCGACAGGTGCACGCAAACCAAACAGTTCGAAAGCAGCGAACACCATTTAATGGACGTTTCGACAGTTCCATTACTCCCGGACTTACAAAAACTCCCAGACATTCCTTCACACACTTGTATTTTAACCCCAAGTAGGGAAAGAATTCAACTAACGACTCGATCTCGAAAGCGATTGCTCCAATATCGGCAAACTCTCAAAAACGAGCGCTCTAACGTATAGGCGTCAGTCGTTAATACGTCTAAGGACTGGCGACCCTATGCGGAAGTCACCGTACTGGGAAGGACGCTCAGTGGACTGATGGATACCGGTGCATCCATAAGTTGCATAGGTAGGATGTTTGCGGCCGACCTGGTTTAGAATCCGAACCAGATCAAGCCTTTGAGAGCAGCAGTACGGCGGATGGGCAGAGCCAGCCAATAATTGGCAAGGTCACCACCGAAGTGGGTTTTCAAGGCCAGAAGAAAGTATTGAAATTGTTTGTAGTCCCATCCTGGGCGCAAGACCTATATCTAGGCATAGACTTTTGGTCTCGTTTTTATTTGTTACCTGCTTTTCTAGCCCATAAATCATCCAGTCCAGTTATCAGGTTTAGCATTCGATAGTATGTTACATGTGTGTTTGTCGAAGCAGCAGCAAGCTCAGTTAGCAGAGACGGTCAACTTGTTTCCCTCCTGTGCGAATGCGGTGGTTGTCGCACGAAATTGAAGTTGGGCAACGCTAAGGCAATAAAACAGCCCACTTTCCCACTTTCGGCTCCGTTCCGCCATCTGTGCGGCGTTTTCTCCTGCTATCGGCAAGATCCTTCTCATGGGCGAAGGCCTTGGCTTCGGGGGCGGGGGCTTCGGTAGATCTTCGACGGTTATCGATGTCGGTGAGGTGCTGGCTTTGCCCTCCATGACTCCCGAAACTTGTAGGCTGAGTTTGGGGTCCGTCTTCCGCTTCTCCGTTAGTGCTGAGGTGTCGGGCTGGGGCGATCTGGCTCGTCCTGGAGATCTGGAGTACTGCCGCTCGAGCTCTGTCAACCTGACCCACGCATCGTGTTCGAGGGGCCCGGCGACTAGTTCGGCGAAATTTCTCCGCAAATCTTCCACGTTATCCTCTCGGCGGCGTTTGTGTATCCAGCCGGTACTCACCCCTGGGTTGGCGACAAATTCTCCAGGGTAATACCCACGGGCTGTTCCTCTGTATAAGATTCCATCGCTCCGATTGTTACTCGAGTTGGCTGTTTCGCTGGGCTTGCGCTTTTCTTTCACTAGGGCACTGTGTCAAGCTTCGCGGCTGACGCTTCGAATTTCTTCTCGGGGGTGGCGGCACTGTTCGCGTTTCTCTGTCGCTGTGTCGCGCTTTCGTCTGCAAGGTCGGGGTTTTCTTTGGGTTGTTATCTTGTGTTCTTCTCTAGTGGCCGTGGGGTTTTATTCCACAAACCCTCGCTGACGTTCCCTTGGGTGACTGCTCGGGCGCCACTTGTGATGGACCTATTTCAGGCTGAGGTAAGCTCATTCACATCCAGGGGTCAATCCACAAGAAATTTGTAGATATAGATGGAACCTTAAGGAATGGTCGGGGGTGGCCTATCGTAGAGAGGTGGATCGGGGCTAGAGTGGGCGTCTCTCGTCGTGTATACGGAACGGCGTGCGTAGACTCGGGGTGGGGTGTGTCGGTGCCTCGGCTAGTTGGAATGAACTTACGCAATTGGGTGTTACTCTGATAATTTGACACTATATTATAAACCTTAGCACTTTAAATTAACTTAGTTTGATTGGTCGCCGGTGTTTCCCGTAGGTTCCTGGTACAACGTCTGTACTCCGAACCGAGTTTCTGCGCCAGTTGTTTCTTGGTTCTGGTCGTCGTCTTTTTATAAGCCCGTATTGCTGAGTCCGCGAGTTCGAAAGTGCACTTCCGCGTCGGGGTCGGGGCACTTCGTCGTTCTTGGTGACCGTCGGAAACTTCCGCGGTGTCATCTTTCCGCAGTTGATGAACCCGGAAGACTGCACTTGGCCTGGAGTGGGGGAAGTCCGTGTGACCTGATGTCTTTGGTCAGCGTTATGGAGTCGGCGCGTGTCGATCGGTGGCTACGTGTAGAGGGGGGGCGTTGGTTGCGGGGTGTGGTGTGATAAGCTCATTATATGTCGGGGGACGGATTGTATCGAACCCTTTTAGGTTCGTTACAAACTGTGGTTGTCAGGGGCATCGGTATCAAGACTGCGTAGGTGATCGCACCGTCTTTTGTTACTTCTGTGGCAAACGGGATACGCATAAATCGTCGTGCTCTAGGTGCAACGATCCAAAAAACTCGTCAAGCCATGCACAATCGACAGGTGCACGCAAACCAAACAGTTCGAAAGCAACGAACACCATTTAATGGACGTTTCGACAGTTCCATTACTCCCGGACTTACAAAAACTCCCAGACATTCCTTCACACACTTGTATTTTAACCCCAAGTAGGGAAAGAATTCAACTAACGACTCGATCTCGAAAGCGATTGCTCCAATATCGGCAAACTGTCAAAAACGAGTGCTCTAACGTATAGGCGTCAGTCGTTAATACGTAAAGGTACTGGCGACCCTATGCGGAAGTCACCGTACTGGGAAGGACGCTCAGTGGACTTATGAATACCAGTACATCCATAAGTTGCATAGGTGGGAAGTTTGCGGCCGACCTGTTTCAGAATCCGAACCAGATCAAGCCTGTGAGAGCAGCAGTAAGTACGGCGGATGGGCAGAGCCAGCCAATAATTGGCAAGGCCACCACCGAAGTGGGTTTTCAAGGCCAGAAGAAAGTATTGAAATTGTTTGTAGTCCCATCCTGGGCGCAAGACCTATATCTAGGCATAGACTTTTGGTCTCGTTTTAATTTGTTACCTGTTTTTCTAGCCCATAAAGCATCCAGTCCAGAGTTATCAGGTTTAGCATTCGATAGTACGTTACATGTGTGTTTGTCGAAGCAGCAGCAAGCTCAGTTAGCAGAGACGGTCAACTTGTTTCCATCCTTTGCGAATCAAGGTCTGGTTGTCGCACGAAATTGAAGTGGGCAACGCTAAGGCAATAAAACAACGACATTATGCCGAGTCTCCAGTCGTAGAAAGGCTGATGTACGTAGAGGTATACCGAATGTTAGCTCTTGCAGTTATCGAAGAATCAGATAGCGCATGGTCGTCACCCGTGGTCCTCGTTCGTAAACCTGGAAAGGTGCGATTATGCATCGACAGTCGGAAACTTAACGAAGTCACTGTTAAGAACGCTTATCCCATGCCATTGATCGATGGCATTCTCAGTCGGCTTCCTCGAGCTGAGTTCATCTCAAGCATCGATTTGAAGGATGCCTATTGGGAAATTTCGCTGGAAGTAAGCGCTCGTGAAAAAACGGCGTTTACCATCCCAGGGCGCCCGTTGTATCAGTACACGGTCCTGCCCTTTGGGTTGTGTAATGCACCCCAAACGATGTCCAAGTTGATGGATAAAGTGAAATTTGTGATATTTATTTACCTAGACGACTTGTTGGTCATATCTGAATCACTTGAGCAGCATATTCAAGTTCTCAATGTCCTGTCCGCCCGATTACGCGAAGCAGGTCTGACCATTAACGTGGAGAAGTCCAAATTTTGCCTAAAGGAGGTTAAATACCTAGGCCATGTTATAGGCAACATAACGATTTAAGAGTTTCAGGTCCCCCGATCCGTGAAACAAGTCCGCAGGTTCTTGGGTCTCACTGGTTGGTACGACAAATTCATAAAAAATTATGCGGGTATCGCTGCGCCTATCTAAGATACGCTTAAGAGCAAGCGAAAATTTGAATGGACCGATGAAGCACAGAACGCGTTCGATTACTTAAAATCACAGATGTGTAACACTCCTGTGTTGCACAGTCCCGATTTTACCATTCCCTTTTCAATCTATTGTGATGCGAGTCACACAGGAGTGGGTGGTGTCCTGATGCAATCAGATGAAGATGGCATCCTCTGAAACTGCAGGGCTTCACCTTCAAGATTTTTCATAGAAAGGGTAGTCAGAACATCGTTCCGGATGCCTTATCACGAGTGCATACCGAAGCCTTATCGTTTATTGGCTTTGATAGCCTAGTAGACGTTCAATCTAAAGCATTTAAATCAACCGACTATCAGGAACTCCTTGCGAAAATTCAAGCTAATCCAGATCGTTTACCTGATGTAAAAGTAATGGATATCCTTCTTTATCGCCACTTCTTTATGAACACGCCACTGGTGAACAAATTAGTGACAACATGTGCTGAAAACTGTGGGTTCCCAGAGAACGCCACGAGGCCACGAACATCCCTTAGCTTCTCACAGTGGGATCAATAAGACGCTAGAACGAGTTCGACGCTTCTATTATTGGCCAAATTTAGTGGGCGATGTAAAAGCTTTTATAAACAACTGCGAAGTGTGCAAATGTTGTAAGCACCCCAATCGTCCGCTACGTCCGCCAATGGGCAAAGCAGGAGAGACCTTTCGTCTATTTCAAAAACTTTACGTCGATTTTCTAGGTACGTACCCCCGAAGCATTTTTGTAGTGCTCGATCATTTTTCTAAATTTCCTTTCCTAAAAATGGTAAAAACGGCGGATGCTGTAACTCGGTTCATGGAGGAAGTCCTGTTTCATTGCTTTGGAGTCCCGGAAGTGATAGTGTCAGATAACGGTGTTCAATTCAAGTCACACAATTTCAATGATCTGTTAGCGAAATACCAAATTCGACATTCGTACGCCCCCCAAACCAATGCCTCAGAGTGGGTAAATCGCTCGGTACTCGCTGCTATCAAAGCTATTACTTGTGCGTTACGGTCCAGTGTGCATGAAGCCGTCAAAAGTTGCCCATATCGTGTTGCTTTTGGCCAAAACATGATTACTGGCGGTTCCACTTATCAACTCCCTCGAAACCTCAGTATGTTGGAGGACCGAACTGTAGTCTTTGATCGCGACGATTCCTTCGAGCTAATTGGCAAGACCGCTGCAGAAACACTGAAACAGCAACATGTTCGAAAGGAAAGAAGAAGTTTATAGACGAAATTTTGACCAGAGTAGTTTTGTGAAAGGCTTTAATGCGAAACTGGCACCTACGTTTCGGAAAGCCCGCATAAAGAAACGACTCGGGAACAGCAACTACGACCTGGAAGATTTCCAGGTGCGCTTTATTGGTAAATATCACGCAAAAGGTATTATGCAATAAATCGTATCCAGCACTGCAAGTGTGGATCACGCATTGGTTAGCAAGACCCTAAAGTGTGATTTCAGCGGGGGGGTGTAATATTCGACGCTTGTCGTGACTTTTATTTGAATTATCAACGGCTAACTCCCAAAATTACAGCCTAAAACTAGGCAGTAAAAAATTCGAGTTGCAGCTCTTGTGAGCTTTAACCATACAGAGATTATCAATAGCCGTGCACTATATTTTATTAAATATTGCTGTGGCTGGATTCTGTATAACAGAAGAAGACCATAGAAAGTGTGGGAAAAACGTGGGTTTCTGTACCTAGTAGTCCCAGCCTCTTTCTTTTTCTCCTCGTGACCGTCAGAGTGACCGGCAGGTGAAAAAAAAGTCTTGTAGAGCTGACCCAGTTCTCTAAAACAAGGTCAAGCCAAAGTCATATCCTAGTGCAAGTGCCAAGTGCGGCTCAAAGTGATCCTTTAATTTGAGTGGACGCGACAGTTATATATCGCCAATACTGGGGCAGCCGTTCGACCATTTGGAAAACGAGCGCCACCAGTTTAGTAACATTTTTCGAAACAGTGGTGCAATTCTGTTGAGGTAATTGTCCACCCAGCTACAGCGACCCGTTAAAAAATGTTCTGTTCTTTCCTCGTAGGATTAGCACCATACTAGTGGTGGATTAGCACCACTAGTATCTACGTATTGAAACGCTGGTCTAGAAGTTACTGATTGGTTATTACCGGAGACCTCTATTGGCCACGTGCCCGTACCACCGGTTAAAACCCACCGTTCGACATTCGGATGAGGCGGTAGCCGAGGGCATGGACTTGCTTCTCAAGTAAACCCGATCGGTGTGCTCTGCAAGCGTCGCCTAGACCCGTTCGACCCATGGGGATGATCTGACTGACTCTTCAAATACACCAGTCGCCCCAAGAGCAATCCAAAGTGTGAGTGTACCTAACCTCACACCGCAGATGGACCGCGGTCATGGACCCCTGGCATCGGAAGCACCTAATGTTACCTGCGCCCGGTTCAATCGTGTGACACCTTCAGACCTCGAGTAGGAACTCGGTCTCCAGCCGGAAAGCATCGACCCCGCCTCGGATTTAGTTCTATTTTCTATCTTTCTTTCGAAATTAGACCCGATATGCGAAACCCTGTTTTTTTATCCGCTTTATGTTTAACAATGTTCTTTTGATACGGCAAAAATGTGCAAAAGCCAATGAAATCCGGTTTAAACACAAAGGGAATTCCTGTCCATGGGCTAAGTCGAACTGGACACAAATGAGTAGTGTAATAATACCGATTATTTTTACAGTTTTTGATTTTGGTTGCATATACTCATCCCAATCACACACTTCATCGCTCTCACGCACACATCAAATCACCTCATCCAACACACGAAAAAGTTGAGTTGTAAAAAAACCCGGGTCGGTCGCGCGCCTCCGTTGCTCCTGTGTTTGCGTCGCGCTCCGTGTGTCTGCGGAGCCGCCGGGGGTGGAATAGGACCTGGGCTGACGAAGTACCGTTCTGGCTACCAGGGCAGGTCGAGCTCCTCCTCGTTGTGCCCGCCTCCGATCCAGGCTGGCGGTTCTTTTCTTCCGCGTCGGCGGTAGCAGCCATTGAGTGAAGTGACTGGCTATAACTCAAAGAGAGAGTGATCAACGGTAAGCGAGCGCACATCCACCCGTACTTACCCTATGGGCGCGATGCTTACTGAGCTTAACTCTGGACTCCTGGCCCGAGCAGACCGTGTCCAAACCCAAGAAGGTCGACAATCAGGATTTTAAAGCAATCTGCCATGGCTAAACTAATTTGGGGTTTGTCACTCAAACTCCAACTCACTCATAACGCTCACGAAGCTCCCGGGGTGAGTTTCTCTCCTCCTCTCACCGGCTCAAGATGGATGGCGACGGAGTTACCATGCCAGACAACGGAGTTGCCTGCACCGCGCGAGCATGCGCAGGTTGGCCGTTCTAAGGCCCGACATAATGCACCAGTTGCCTCAGCTTCTTTAGGATGAGCTCCACGTTTTTCCGTATGTCTATTTTCCTGATCAGAGCAACAGCTGCTGACCAGGTCTACAAGACGGCGATAGCCTACTCATCGCAGGCGTGTCCCACCCTCAGAGGGCGCTGCTACGTAGCACGTAGAGGAAGACGAGCACCGGCAGATGGCGCTGCATCATACATCCTAGAAGTATACCACGACTTTTCGGCCCCCTCACCGCGGGTCTATAGGATGTGGCAAAGTGGAACTGATGGGGATATTGTAGAGGCTCACACTGCACATCGGCGCTTTCTAAGGCCATCGGGTACAAAACGGGTCCCGGAGCTGTCCTCCTGCCAACCCCAGCGCTACGGCGGCGCACCCTCTAACGGGGCGCTGGATACCGAGAAGGGGCGGTATAACCCCAGCGACTATCGTCTGGAAGAAATTACCGGCCATCGCGGGATGCCCGGGACAAGCCTTTAGAGTGGACCCACCGGCGCCATAGGCGCCTTGGTAGGTACTATACCGCCCGTAACACCGAGACCAGTAAGGTGTTACGTACGACCCACTGGAACCCCCTTACGTACATTAGACTGTGGGCATTCTATGACCTGAGTAGGCAGGCTGAACCCCTGTTGAAATGGCTCATAGGTTAATGTCTCCACCGCCCCCGTCTCGTTAAAACCTTGGCAGGCCTCGTTTAACGCTTCCTGGCCGTCCCACTATGGTGGTTGCGTAGGCTTGGTTGATCCATATCCCAACTAGCACCGATCTGGCTCTGAACCCTGGTGCTCATAAGGCCCAGGGTCAACCCTCGCATGGACCTCACTCCACGGAAAGACACCCATGGGATCACCACGGTGACTACGTACTGCGGCCAGGAATAACGAACTCGAGTGGAGATTCTTTTTACATGGAAAACACCCCTCACACACCAAAAACACAGATTGAGAAGATGACTGAGGACGCAGTCTTTGGTAGGCGCAACGCCCTTACCAGATCCCCACCACCGTCAGCACCTGCGAAAGCTCAGGGCTCGAGCATGTTCAAGCCCTTCGCGGCAAAGAGAAGGAGCGACCGCACTCTGACCCATTAGAGCTGCTAAAAAACCTGGGTACTCGGGCCAATGAGCTGGTCAAGAGGATGAACGACCAGCGGAATGTGGACAACGTAATGAAGGATTTAGCCCTGAGAGTGGTAACCCTTCAGGCCCTGGTGGTCAACAATTTCGAGAAGCTGCACACCAGGACAATCGAGACCGCCACTACTGGTACCCAAACAGCTGCGAAGCCGCCGCACACCGGCTCAAAGAGGCTGCGCGAGTCGCCTCAAATGGCTGCGGAGCCCACAAAGAGGCAGAGGGGCACAAAGCTTCAACAAGCGTCGACCCAGCTCAAACCGCCGGCGCAGTCCCAGGATGAACTAACCCCCTCGGGTACAGTGGACCATGGTGCCACCCCAGCCGCTAAGAAACAGCTCAAGTGGCAGCAGGTGGGCCCTAGGGTAAGGAAAAAAAGGGAGCCCCGTGAGCGTGAACCAAGGCCAGACGCAATAATCATTCAACCCCAGGGCGAGCTTAGCTATAGCGACATCCTCCGTATGGTCACCAGGCGCCAGGATGGCAAGCTGCAGGAGGTAGGGGATAATGTTAATAGAATCCGGAGGACGGCAAAGGGCGAGCTGCTGCTCGAGCTCAACGGCGCGAGCAAAAGCAACACAGCTAAGCTCAAGGAGGACATCAGCGTGGCACTGGGACTGCAGACGGGCAGTGTCAGAAGAACTCTGCGTGGAGGTCAGGGATCTCGACAGCCTGGTCGAGAAGGAGGACATCGCAGCAGCGATAGCTGCATCGATAGACGCCCCCAGCGTGGACACCAGCGCCATTAAAAGCCTGAGGCCATCGTTCGCTGGTACGCAACTGGCAGTTGTGTGCCTGCCGCCCGTGCAGGCAAGAGCCCTGCTCATGGTGGGCAAACTTAAAGTCGGATGGACAAGCTGTAGGATCCGGGAGCGGACAGCTCAACGACGATGCTACAGGTGTCTGGAGTTTGGGCACCTAGCAATCAGGTACAAGAGCGCGGTGGATCGCACCGGATGCTGCCTCAGATGCGGCGGGAACGGGCACAAGGCGGCAACCTGCCAAAGCGATCCGCGGTGTTTCATCTGCACCGCTAACAATAGCAATGAGACGAAACATTATGCGGGTAGCAGGAGATGTCCAGCAGCCAGGAGCGTGCCCAGCTTGACGGCCCAATAATGAAGGTTATGCAGCTCAACCTCAACCACTGCGCTGCGGCTCAAGACCTGCTGAGCCAATCCATAAGAGAATTGGCAATTGACCTCGCCATCCTCAGCGAGCCATATCAAACTAGGGAGTCCCCTGGGTTCATCTTGGATGCCACCAAAAAGGCCGCGATATGGCTATGCGGGGCCACGCCACTACAGCTTTCCCTCTCAAGCGCTGCTGCTGGGTTTGTGCGCGCCAAGGTCGGAGGTGTGTGGATTTATAGCGTCTACCTTGCCCCTATCCTGACGCTCTCCGAGTTCGCAGGTACTCTAGACAACCTAGCGGCTGATGCTAGAGGACGTCACCCAGTAGCCATTGGGGGGGACTTCAACGCGTGGGCTGAAGAGTGGGGAAGCGTGGCGACGAATGCGAGAGGTAGAGCTCTGCTGGAGATCATTGCGCCCCTAGACATCGCGCTCCTCAACGAGGGAAACCAGCATACCTTCTCCAGAGCAGGAATAGGATCGGTCATCGACCTTACATTTGTCAGCAGCTCACTTTTTAATTCATCGACGCCGCTACCAGCGCTCGCGCGGAAGCACTGCCTTTCCACAATAGACGCCGTTCGTAAGGTGGTGGACATTGCCTCCGGTGCAATTGCCGGCACTCGGTGGAAAGGCGGCGGGAAAGAGTATTGCCTAGTAGTCACTCTGGACATTAAGAACGCGTTCAACACGGCGAGGTGGAGCTGCATCCTAAGGGCGCTGGAGAGCTTCGACACACCCAGGTACCTGCAGCGGATGGTAAAAAGTTACTTTGAGAGAAGGCTGCTTTTGTACGACACGCAGGCTGGCACGGAGGAATACGAGGTATCGGCAGGCGTCCCGCAGGGTTCAGTGCTTGGCCCCACTCTGTGGAACGCAATGTATGACGGCATCTTGCGTTTTGCAGACGATGTGGCTGTCCTAGTGGTGGCAAAAGACCTGTCCGTCGTGGAAACGACCTGTAACCAAACGATAGCGCGCATTCAACAGTGGCTGGACCTGGTCGGGCTCGAACTCGCACCCCACAAAACAGAGGCAGTGCTGGTATCCAGCCGGAAGAAAGTTGAGACGGCCAACATCTCAGTGGCAGGTACCCTGGTCTCGTCTAAGCGCGCTATTAAATACCTTGGTGTCCTGGTGGACACACGTCTCTGCTTTCGGGAGCACTTGGCCTACATGGGCACGAAGGCGGCGACCACCAACGGTGCGCTCTCGAGGCTAATGCTGAACACCCGAGGACCAAAGCAATGGCGGCGACAACTGCTAACGAGTGTCACGAGATCGGTGATGTTATATGCGGCGCCAATCTGGGCAAAGGCCCTTCGAACAGCGAGCTACGCACGGGGTCTGGCAGCCACGCACCGCCTCTCTTCGATTCGGATCACCAGTGCCTTCCGAACGGTCTCGGACGAGGCAGCACACGTGATCGCGGGCATAGCACCCATGGAATTCCTGGCGGAGGAACGGTCCACATACTACCAGGAAACACATGGCAGAGGAATGGACGCGGCGGCGAAAAGACAGATACGCACGGCGTGCAGACAGGAGAGTCTCAGAAGGTGGCAACAGCGCTGGGACGCGACCACTAAGGGGCGTTGGACCCACCAGCTTATCCCGTCCATCGACGCGTGGGTAAGCAGGAAGCACGGGCAGGTCAACTTTTACCTGACTCAGCTACTCAGTGGTCACGGCTGCTTCCGAAGCTACCTTCATCGCTTCGGACACGCGGACTCCGCAGAATGCTCTTGGTGCGAGCATGCGATATTTTCGTGTGGCAGGTTCGCAGCGCAGCGTCAGCGGCTAGAAGAAGCGCTGGGTGGAGCCGTAGTCAAGCAGAGCTTGGTGCCGTGCATGCTCCTGTCCCCGGAAAACTGGGAGGCGACGAGCTGCTTCGCGGCGACCATTATGAGGGAACTGCGCGCTGTTGAGCACCAGACAAGAGTCCAGTTAGTCTAAACGAAGCCTGCACATGTGTGAAGCATTGCTTCACGGCCGTACCACACATGTTGGGCTTGCATAGCCTAACCTTTAATATAGTAAATACGAGCAATTAAATGGAATTAAAAAAAAAAAAAAAAAAAAACCTCATCCAACACACAACGAAAGATCTTTCTACGTGGGAGTCAAAGTTATTAATCGTCTCGTAAGTGATTATCATAAAAAAAAACCAGTAAGCCATCTGCAAAGAATGAATGTGCGGTAACTATTCGATGGTCTTCAACCATGATCACGGTTTTATACACGTATTACTCATGCCTTTAAGCGACTTTCCATATACACGATTTTTGTCTGGTTTTGGCACTGACCAAGTTAACGTAATGGAGTTTAAAGTTTTCTCGTTCCTATGATGAACACGTAACCTAGCTCTTGCCTCTATATATACATACTACTAACCATTCTTGTAAATTTAAGATCATTATACCCTACCTCGCCCACTATGGTACTCTTTTCCCAGTATATGCTGTGTAGTAATACCCTATAAATGTAATACCATATCGAATAGCAGGCTTATTTTAGGGACTAGATTCTATTAGCGTTAGGTTTTATAGGAATTTAAATGAAGAATTATGGATTGCTTAAATAAAGTTAGTTTGGAAATGAACCAAGGCTAAATATCTTATATCGGAACCATGCAACCTCGTCTGACGGAGATGTGACCCACCGCAGTCTTTGTTGGAGGGATCCTGACTGTTAATAGGTGGCCCTGAAGGATCATGGTAGGGTGGGCGTTCTCGCCAATGGGCGATACCGCAGCCGACAAAGATCTGACCGGTGATCTTCTTCGTTTACGTATCCATGCTGATCTGTGCCTTTGACCCCTGTATCCCGTTTCCTAGTATCCTTTCCATACTCGTACGCGATTTTTTTTTTATAAATTCTTATCTCGGTTAATTCTTATTCTTATATGGTTGCCCACGCAGGGAAAGGCTTCGTTTCATGCTAGGGCATCGTAACCTCGTCTCCGATCACCAAGAAGAGTCTTCGTTTGAGTGTCGACGAAAGCACAACGAAAATCAAGCAGTTGCAGCCGACCGCGCTTAAACCCGTTATTCGGAGCAGAGCACCGCTGATTAGCTGCTTACCAAAGCACCCAATTATTGGCCATCGGCACCAAATTTTGTTTGTTAATTATGCCTATGTAACTCAAACGGGTGTTGTTAAATCTTTCTTGCCCTGCTAAGCGTTCTCTGCAAGCTCGCTCTTTGTCATATCCGCGTTGTGTCGGCGTACCCACGTCTGCCGAGCGAAGCTGCGCTTCGCGATTGGAGCTGCAATGTTAAGGGCTGCACAAGGGCAAGCTACACTTGCAATTTGGAGCTTATTTATCTTATAAAATATGACCCTATGACATAATCCTCAGCGAATTCGGAAAACTTTTCTGGCATTTCTTGCTCTGAAATTTCCAACACTCAGCGGTACTGTTTTACCCCTTGCAATCACATTTTCCATAAAGAAAGTCTGGAAGAATTGTTCCCATTCCCAATCATCACGATGATTGTCCATATTGTAGCCGAGTTTATACGTTATCTCAACCGAAACTAGTTGTTGGCAATTGTTCTCCAACCAAGCGGCGGCCGGACATTGGTTCCAGGTCCCTCGGGAATTATTCCTCGAAGTCTTGCAAAAACTTTGGAGGCAGCACAGACCCCGGGAAATAGACATGGTCAGCCAGAGACGGGAAAGGTATCAGAGGGAAATAGCAACAGTACCCAATTGACCCATATTCCAACTGCAGGTTCAGTCCCGGTTGAACGGACCACCAGGCCAACTCGTTCAAAAAGAACTCGATGCCAGCCATCGCTCCCACCAGACGGAAACTCCATCAGCCAATGTTGCTACGAGCTCCAGCCCTTGGGAAGCACCCCATGCACGGACAGCCCCTCCAAGCCAAGGTTTAGACTGAGATGTCCTCAAGGTATTAACAGATGAAACCTTGGATAGCGATTTTCTCGGCCTTGGCAAACATTTGCACATCTTGATGGTTGCCAAAGCACGCGATTGTTATTGGAGATACCACAAGCAGGTAGATCGCATCGTTTGGACCGAATTTTGTGCTGGTTTTAGACAACAATATAAAGACTATCGTTCCGAGTTTATGAGCAAGGAATTGATTCGATCTCGCAAGCAAAAAGTAGGAGAACCCTTCGTCGCTTTTCATGACGCTGTGACTGGTCTAATGGATACATTTTTCACTGAAATAGAGGAAGAGGAATTAATAGAAATATTAAGGGAAAAGTTTCTTTCGAAACTCGTCACAAAATTTTGTATCAGTCCATTAGCTCTGTCGGTCAATTGGTATTATATATGTAGGGTTGGCAGCCCTTTAATGAGTATCGATCTATAGCTAGGGATAGTCAAGGGTAGAGGAAGATATATCGATAGGGAGTAAGAGTTCGACTGCAGAAGCGAGCAGACGTGCGAAAAGAACTATGCTAAGAAACCTATTTGTAACCATTTATTAAAATAAATATAATACAACGACGTGTGGCGTATATTTGATGGAGTTTCTGGAGCGGATTCTTACTCACTTGTAGGGAGCCCACCAAGGATCCCTACAATTTGGGGGCTCGTCCGGGATAGAACCACAAGTGAATGTGTATTCGTGTACAAGTTGCCAATACCATCAAGTTTTGCGCAACATTGTGAAATTGCGACGAACGAAGCAACGAAGATCAGACGAAAGCAGATGCCGAGAAGCGGCTGTGAGAAACGAAAATAAAGAGGAAAGAGGACGCAAAACGACTCCATTCGTTTTCGTCAAGGTTCAGAGAGCAGAGGTAGCTAACGACGAAGAGCTACAGAGCTACAAAACGACGAAGAGCTACAGAGCTACAAAACGACGAGGCTACAAAACGACGAGGCTACAAAACGACGAGGCTACAAAACGACGCAGACCCGAAAACGACGAGGAAAGAGGACGCAAAACGACACTATTCGTTTTCGTCAGAAGAGCAAGGCAAACGGGAAAGAGTGAAAAGCCAACGACGAAAGTACGGAGCAAAGAGGACTGAAGAGACGTTCAGATTGCGAACGTGCAGAAAAGAGGAAAGCAGAAACGACGAAACAACAACAGTGGTACTTCGCACGGCCACGTGCGGCTTGCATACCCTGCGAACGACAACGACGTGAAGAAGACAGAGAAGAAGAACACATCGTTTATCTGCGTGTATTGGAAAAGACGATTCTCACACCTGATGTCTGTATACGCAAGTATTGAATATACAGAATAGATTTAAGGTGTTGCAAATTTTAGGAAGCGGATTTAACGTAAACTATATTTTAGCTAATTGTAATATGCAACGCGAAGAAATCTTAGACCTAACCGTAGCAGAGTTGAAGGAAAAATTGAAAGAGCTACATCTGCAGCATTCAGGTGTTAAATCAGTTTTACGGGAGAGACTATATTCGTACTTTAGACTAGATCAAGACGAAAACGAAGAATCTGTATACAAAGAAACGATCAATATAACTGGGGACGAACAGACAGAAGACGCGCCAATTTTAAATTCGGTAGGAGAAGCAGCAGTTGGTAGTTCAGTAAACATGGCGTTCACATTAAGAGACATCGAAGAATCCCTTTCAGCATTTACGGGCAATGGTTCTCCGGATGTTGATGACTGGCTACGTGATTTTGAACTTAATGCCTCAACAGTGAATTGGAATGATTTGCAAAAGTTTATATATGGCAGGACATTAGTGAAAGGTGCAGCGAAATTATTTTTGAGCAGTCAATCAGGCATTAATGATTGGAATTCTCTGAAGGAAGCACTAAAAAGTGAATTCAGTGAGAAGTTAACGGCAAAGCAAGTTCATAAGCTATTAGAAAATAGAAAGAAGACCCATAAAGAGACTTTAATTGAATATTTTTATAGCATGTGTACCTTGGCAAGTCAATCCCAGCTAGATGAAGAAAGTATTATTGAATATATTATTGAGGGCATTCCAGACTCCAAGCAAAACAAAAGCTGTCTGTACCAAGCAAACAATTTTAAAGATTTTCGTGAGCAAATTAAGATTTATGAAAAGATCAGTGCAAATTAAGGAAGTACGCTAAAGGCAAACCCAAAGTTTGAGAATAGTTCGGTAAAAATCAAGGATGAAAGGCGTTGTTTCAAATGTGGAGGTAGTAATCATATTGCAAAGTATTGCAAGGAAAGTGCCGTCAAATGTTTTAATTGCAATCAACTAGGTCACAAGGCAAATCAATGCGAGGCAAAAGGTTCACGAATGGCAACAGAGAAGAAAATTTCAAATGTCCAGCAATTTTCTCAGACCAGTTTTAATCGGGCTTTTAAGAATGTTGAAATCGGTAATGAAGATATCACTGCATTGTTTGATTCTGGCAGCGATATTTGTACCATGAGCGAGAAAGTCTACAGAAAGATTTTCCCAGTTGCGTTGAAAAACGATATAAAAGAATTGATCGGAATAGGAGGCAAGAAAATATATACGTTGGGTTCATTTAATGTTGTTACTAAGTTGGATGACGTTCCTTTGGAAATGTGTTTCCATGTAGTCCGTGACGATGATACCCTGTACGAAGGTGTAATTGGAAGTGATGTTCTTGATTTTGTCAGTGCAAGCATAGGGAAGAAAGGAGTTTTCTTTCATTCAATAAATGACATCCGTCAAGGGGAGGTTGAAGTTCCACCGGAAAAGGAGTATGTTAGCAGTAGTTTCACTAAAGGAAGCCGCAATCTAGAGTTCATTAAATATAGTGATACTCAAGTGAGCAGAATTGGAAAAGACGTTCCATCAGATACTGTCGAGCAATATTATTGAAGAGTTTTCACGAGGAATAGACCTGTCGCATTTGAACCGTGAGGTGAGGTCAATAATAGCAGGATTGGTAGAAAATTATAAGCCCGTAAAACCAGAAAACAGCCCTGTTGAAATGAAGATAATATTGTCAGATGAAGTACCGGTCCGTCAAAGACCTAGACGCCTACCTTACGTGGACAATGAGAAAGTCGATAAGCAGGTCAGGGATTGGTTAAAGGAGGGAATAATTCGCCATAGTGTTTCTGAATACTCGTCCCCTGTAGTGCTTGTCGCCAAGAAGGATGGCTCAAAAAGACTTTGTTGTGATTATAAAAAACTTAATGAAAAGATAATTCGTGACAATTTTCCAATGGCGTTAATCGACGATGTTTTACTCAAGCTTCAGGATGGACGTGTTTTCACTACGTTGGACTTGTCTAATGGGTTTTTTCACGTGCCAGTACATGAGGATTCTCGTAAATATACCTCTTTTGTCACACAGAGTGGACAGTATGAATTTAATTATGTACCATTTGGGATGACTAACTCCCCTCCAGTATTTATGAGGTACATATATGCTGTTTTCAGACCATTGATAGATGACGGTATTTTGATTTTGTATATGGACGATATTATTATTCCATCAAAGGATGTGCAAGAAGGACTTGAAAAATTAAAGAAGGTGTTGAGTATCGCAGAGATTTCAGGATTACGCATAAAATGGGAGAAATCGCAAGTGTTACAGCGCAAGGTTAATTTTTTGGGTTACATAATAGAGAATTCAACGATAAGACCATCTCAAGATAAAACTTCGGCAGTTGAAAATTTTCCAATTCCGAGAGACAGGAAACAAGTTCAACGCTATTTGGGCCTAACTTCCTATTTCCGTAGATTTGTTAAGGATTTTGCTGTCGTGGCCAGACCACTGACAAACTTGATGAAAAAGGATGTTTCTTTCAAAATGGGTGAAGAAGAGTTGGCATCATTCAATCAGTTGAAAGTTTATTTATCCTGTTCTCCTGTTTTAAAGTTGTTTAATCAGAAGGGCAAAACTGAAGTTCACTGCGATGCAAGTATGTATGGGTATGGAGCTATACTTTTGCAAATGGACTCAGAGGATCAATGTTTCCACCCGGTAGAATATATGAGTCGTAAGACAACCCCAGCTGAAGAAAAGTATCCTTCATACGAGCTTGAAGTACTCGCTATAGTGCAGGCTTTAAAGAAGTGGAGAGTGTATTTGCTTGGGAGAAAGATAAAAATTATTACTGACTGTAATGCTTTTGCGTTAACGATGAGGAAACAAGATGTTCCAGTTAAGGTATCTCGTTGGGCCATTTTTCTTCAGGACTTCGATTATGAAATTGAGCATCGTTCAGGGACAAAGATGAAACACGTCGATGCATTGAGTAGAGTGCATTGTTTGTTGTTGGAAGATTCACTGAGACATCGAATAAAGCAGGCTCAACGTCAGGATATTTGGATATCAGCAATTTGTAAGGTGCTAGAGTCGGGTTCTTACGACGACTTTTATTTGAAGTATGACATTTTGCACAAGGATCCAGTTAAAGAGTTGATCGTAATACCATCTGGGATGGAAAGCGAAATCATAATGATTGCTCATCGTCAGGGTCATTTTGGTGTCAAAAGAACTATCGATTTAGTGCAGCGCGAATACTTTATTCCAGAGTTGTTAGGAAAAGTGGATAGGATTGTTAAGTCGTGTGTGGAGTGCATTGTGAGCGACGCAAAATGTGGAAAGAAAGAAGGGTATTTGAATGTAATTGACAAATCTGATGAGCCTTTGCAAACGTATCATATTGACCATATTGGACCGATGGAGTTGACTAAGAAACAGTATAACCACGTCCTAGTAGTTGTCGACGCTTTTTCTAAATTTGTCTGGCTTTATCCAACAAAGAGTACAGGCGCTGATGATGTGGTTGATAGGTTGCAGAAACAGGGCGAAGTTTTTGGAAACCCGAAGCGTGTGATCACGGATAGAGGCGCTGCATTTACTGCTAATGTTTTCGAGGAATATTGTAAGGAACATCCAACATCCAACATTTGCTGATAGCGACAGGAGTGCCGCGTGGTAATGGACAGGTAGAGCGAATTAATAAGGTCGTTACTACTATGTTAACAAAGCTTTGCGCAGAAGATCCGAAAGCCTGGTACAAGCATGTTGGTAGGGTACAATCGTTTATAAACTCCACTCCTCCGAGAAGTACCAAGATATCCCCATTTAAGATTTTGACAGGCATAAAAATGAGGACAAAGTATGACAGTGACTTAGAAAAGCTTGTAGAGGAAGAGTATATTTTAGAGCTTGTTATGGGCGGTTTTGGAGAGAGCCGATAAGTGTCAGGGCTGGAGAAGAAAGAGACAGCGGCATCTATAGTGGATCCTGGGAAGCAGTGGCAGAGTTGCGTGGGAGAAAAGGAAACGGGTCGAGGAGGAAGAAAAGAAAGAGAGAGTTTCCGGTGGAGAATAGTGGAGGCCGCACGTGCCCTGAAAAGAAAAAAAAAGGAAACAAAATTGGTGATCGTGGAGACGACGATCCCACCAAGACATCAGCGGCAGGCATCAACATCAGCAGAAGCGGCGGACAGCGGCAGCAGCACCCCGGTACTGGCCAGGCCGGAAAACTGTTGCGAGAACCGTCAGCGGAGCACCGACACCAAGGAACCGTCCGCGGAGCACCGACTGGAGACACGTTTCTGTCCACACACCAACCCCCCCGGGGAAAGAATCCGGACGTCAAAGCAGAAATAAACCCACACGAATCAATGTCACACACCTTCATCCACCCACATCACACCCAACCCACGCATGTATACCCTCATTCACAACACATCACATAACATCACCACATTTCACACATCTACACCCGTCCGACCCACAATTAAACAATATATCACGATCATATAAAAAAAACACCACGATTAAACGTAAACGCAAGCATCAGGAAGCAACAACTTCTATCAAAGGGGGCTGCCAACTCGGCCGAAATAGGGTTTATTTTTTTTGTGTTAGTATTTTTTGTGTTAGTAGTTGTTTCCGTTATATAAACCTAGATTATGAATTAATGTTCAAGAAGATAAGTAAGAAAATATAATGGATATAAAAATGAAAATTTGAAAAGAGTCATGAGTGAATAGAAAACGGTAGTTGGGTGGGACGAGAGCGAGAAGAGGAGTGGGACCCTGAATATGAAAAGGGAGCGCTCATGGAAGGGTGGGACCCTGCTAGGGATAACGAAACCAACTATCCCCGCTGACGAAAGTGCCAACGAAGACAAGTCTGTCCTATAAATTAGATTTGTTTTTTTTGTATGAATATATGAATATGAATTGAATATACAGAATAGATTTAAGGTGTTGCAAATTTTAGGAAGCGGATTTAACGTAAACTATATTTTAGCTAATTGTAATATGCAACGCGAAGAAATCTTAGACCTAACCGTAGCAGAGTTGAAGGAAAAATTGAAAGAGCTACATCTGCAGCATTCAGGTGTTAAATCAGTTTTACGGGAGAGACTATATTCGTACTTTAGACTAGATCAAGACGAAAACGAAGAATCTGTATACAAAGAAACGATCAATATAACTGGGGACGAACAGACAGAAGACGCGCCAATTTTAAATTCGGTAGGAGAAGCAGCAGTTGGTAGTTCAGTAAACATGGCGTTCACATTAAGAGACATCGAAGAATCCCTTTCAGCATTTACGGGCAATGGTTCTCCGGATGTTGATGACTGGCTACGTGATTTTGAACTTAATGCCTTAACAGTGAATTGGAATGATTTGCAAAAGTTTATATATGGCGGACATTAGTGAAAGGTGCAGCGAAATTATTTTTGAGCAGTCAATCAGGCATTAATGATTGGAATTCTCTGAAAGAAGCACTAAAAAGTGAATTCAGTGAGAAGTTAACGGCAAAGCAAGTTCATAAGCTATTAGAAAATAGAAAGAAGACCCATAAAGAGACTTTAATTGAATATTTTTATAGCATGTGTACCTTGGCAAGTCAATCCCAGCTAGATGAAGAAAGTATTATTGAATATATTATTGAGGGCATTCCAGACTCCAAGCAAAACAAAAGCTGTCTGTACCAAGCAAACAATTTTAAAGATTTTCGTGAGCAAATTAAGATTTATGAAAAGATCAGTGCAAATTAAGGAAGTACGCTAAAGGCAAACCCAAAGTTTGAGAATAGTTCGGTAAAAATCAAGGATGAAAGGCGTTGTTTCAAATGTGGAGGTAGTAATCATATTGCAAAGTATTGCAAGGAAAGTGCCGTCAAATGTTTTAATTGCAATCAACTAGGTCACAAGGCAAATCAATGCGAGGCAAAAGGTTCACGAATGGCAACAGAGAAGAAAATTTCAAATGTCCAGCAATTTTCTCAGACCAGTTTTAATCGGGCTTTTAAGAATGTTGAAATCGGTAATGAAGATATCACTGCATTGTTTGATTCTGGCAGCGATATTTGTACCATGAGCGAGAAAGTCTACAGAAAGATTTTCCCAGTTGCGTTGAAAAACGATATAAAAGAATTGATCGGAATAGGAGGCAAGAAAATATATACGTTGGGTTCATTTAATGTTGTTACTAAGTTGGATGACGTTCCTTTGGAAATGTGTTTCCATGTAGTCCGTGACGATGATACCCTGTACGAAGGTGTAATTGGAAGTGATGTTCTTGATTTTGTCAGTGCAAGCATAGGGAAGAAAGGAGTTTTCTTTCATTCAATAAATGACATCCGTCAAGGGGAGGTTGAAGTTCCACCGGAAAAGGAGTATGTTAGCAGTAGTTTCACTAAAGGAAGCCGCAATCTAGAGTTCATTAAATATAGTGATACTCAAGTGAGCAGGCCTCCGGATTCAGGGAGCGCAATTGATGAATTGGAAAAGACGTTCCATCAGATACTGTCGAGCAATATTATTGAAGAGTTTTCACGAGGAATAGACCTGTCGCATTTGAACCGTGAGGTGAGGTCAATAATAGCAGGATTGGTAGAAAATTATAAGCCCGTAAAACCAGAAAACAGCCCTGTTGAAATGAAGATAATATTGTCAGATGAAGTACCGGTCCGTCAAAGACCTAGACGCCTACCTTACGTGGACAATGAGAAAGTCGATAAGCAGGTCAGGGATTGGTTAAAGGAGGGAATAATTCGCCATAGTGTTTCTGAATACTCGTCCCCTGTAGTGCTTGTCGCCAAGAAGGATGGCTCAAAAAGACTTTGTTGTGATTATAAAAAACTTAATGAAAAGATAATTCGTGACAATTTTCCAATGGCGTTAATCGACGATGTTTTACTCAAGCTTCAGGATGGACGTGTTTTCACTACGTTGGACTTGTCTAATGGGTTTTTTCACGTGCCAGTACATGAGGATTCTCGTAAATATACCTCTTTTGTCACACAGAGTGGACAGTATGAATTTAATTATGTACCATTTGGGATGACTAACTCCCCTCCAGTATTTATGAGGTACATATATGCTGTTTTCAGACCATTGATAGATGACGGTATTTTGATTTTGTATATGGACGATATTATTATTCCATCAAAGGATGTGCAAGAAGGACTTGAAAAATTAAAGAAGGTGTTGAGTATCGCAGAGATTTCAGGATTACGCATAAAATGGGAGAAATCGCAAGTGTTACAGCGCAAGGTTAATTTTTTGGGTTACATAATAGAGAATTCAACGATAAGACCATCTCAAGATAAAACTTCGGCAGTTGAAAATTTTCCAATTCCGAGAGACAGGAAACAAGTTCAACGCTATTTGGGCCTAACTTCCTATTTCCGTAGATTTGTTAAGGATTTTGCTGTCGTGGCCAGACCACTGACAAACTTGATGAAAAAGGATGTTTCTTTCAAAATGGGTGAAGAAGAGTTGGCATCATTCAATCAGTTGAAAGTTTATTTATCCTGTTCTCCTGTTTTAAAGTTGTTTAATCAGAAGGGCAAAACTGAAGTTCACTGCGATGCAAGTATGTATGGGTATGGAGCTATACTTTTGCAAATGGACTCAGAGGATCAATGTTTCCACCCGGTAGAATATATGAGTCGTAAGACAACCCCAGCTGAAGAAAAGTATCCTTCATACGAGCTTGAAGTACTCGCTATAGTGCAGGCTTTAAAGAAGTGGAGAGTGTATTTGCTTGGGAGAAAGATAAAAATTATTACTGACTGTAATGCTTTTGCGTTAACGATGAGGAAACAAGATGTTCCAGTTAAGGTATCTCGTTGGGCCATTTTTCTTCAGGACTTCGATTATGAAATTGAGCATCGTTCAGGGACAAAGATGAAACACGTCGATGCATTGAGTAGAGTGCATTGTTTGTTGTTGGAAGATTCACTGAGACATCGAATAAAGCAGGCTCAACGTCAGGATATTTGGATATCAGCAATTTGTAAGGTGCTAGAGTCGGGTTCTTACGACGACTTTTATTTGAAGTATGACATTTTGCACAAGGATCCAGTTAAAGAGTTGATCGTAATACCATCTGGGATGGAAAGCGAAATCATAATGATTGCTCATCGTCAGGGTCATTTTGGTGTCAAAAGAACTATCGATTTAGTGCAGCGCGAATACTTTATTCCAGAGTTGTTAGGAAAAGTGGATAGGATTGTTAAGTCGTGTGTGGAGTGCATTGTGAGCGACGCAAAATGTGGAAAGAAAGAAGGGTATTTGAATGTAATTGACAAATCTGATGAGCCTTTGCAAACGTATCATATTGACCATATTGGACCGATGGAGTTGACTAAGAAACAGTATAACCACGTCCTAGTAGTTGTCGACGCTTTTTCTAAATTTGTCTGGCTTTATCCAACAAAGAGTACAGGCGCTGATGATGTGGTTGATAGGTTGCAGAAACAGGGCGAAGTTTTTGGAAACCCGAAGCGTGTGATCACGGATAGAGGCGCTGCATTTACTGCTAATGTTTTCGAGGAATATTGTAAGGAACATCCAACATCCAACATTTGCTGATAGCGACAGGAGTGCCGCGTGGTAATGGACAGGTAGAGCGAATTAATAAGGTCGTTACTACTATGTTAACAAAGCTTTGCGCAGAAGATCCGAAAGCCTGGTACAAGCATGTTGGTAGGGTACAATCGTTTATAAACTCCACTCCTCCGAGAAGTACCAAGATATCCCCATTTAAGATTTTGACAGGCATAAAAATGAGGACAAAGTATGACAGTGACTTAGAAAAGCTTGTAGAGGAAGAGTATATTTTAGAGCTTGTTATGGGCGGTTTTGGAGAGAGCCGATAAGTGTCAGGGCTGGAGAAGAAAGAGACAGCGGCATCTATAGTGGATCCTGGGAAGCAGTGGCAGAGTTGCGTGGGAGAAAAGGAAACGGGTCGAGGAGGAAGAAAAGAAAGAGAGAGTTTCCGGTGGAGAATAGTGGAGGCCGCACGTGCCCTGAAAAGAAAAAAAAAGGAAACAAAATTGGTGATCGTGGAGACGACGATCCCACCAAGACATCAGCGGCAGGCATCAACATCAGCAGAAGCGGCGGACAGCGGCAGCAGCACCCCGGTACTGGCCAGGCCGGAAAACTGTTGCGAGAACCGTCAGCGGAGCACCGACACCAAGGAACCGTCCGCGGAGCACCGACTGGAGACACGTTTCTGTCCACACACCAACCCCCCCGGGGAAAGAATCCGGACGTCAAAGCAGAAATAAACCCACACGAATCAATGTCACACACCTTCATCCACCCACATCACACCCAACCCACGCATGTATACCCTCATTCACAACACATCACATAACATCACCACATTTCACACATCTACACCCGTCCGACCCACAATTAAACAATATATCACGATCATATAAAAAAAACACCACGATTAAACGTAAACGCAAGCATCAGGAAGCAACAACTTCTATCAAAGGGGGCTGCCAACTCGGCCGAAATAGGGTTTATTTTTTTTGTGTTAGTATTTTTTGTGTTAGTAGTTGTTTCCGTTATATAAACCTAGATTATGAATTAATGTTCAAGAAGATAAGTAAGAAAATATAATGGATATAAAAATGAAAATTTGAAAAGAGTCATGAGTGAATAGAAAACGGTAGTTGGGTGGGACGAGAGCGAGAAGAGGAGTGGGACCCTGAATATGAAAAGGGAGCGCTCATGGAAGGGTGGGACCCTGCTAGGGATAACGAAACCAACTATCCCCGCTGACGAAAGTGCCAACGAAGACAAGTCTGTCCTATAAATTAGATTTGTTTTTTTTGTATGAATATATGAATATGAATTGAATATACAGAATAGATTTAAGGTGTTGCAAATTTTAGGAAGCGGATTTAACGTAAACTATATTTTAGCTAATTGTAATATGCAACGCGAAGAAATCTTAGACCTAACCGTAGCAGAGTTGAAGGAAAAATTGAAAGAGCTACATCTGCAGCATTCAGGTGTTAAATCAGTTTTACGGGAGAGACTATATTCGTACTTTAGACTAGATCAAGACGAAAACGAAGAATCTGTATACAAAGAAACGATCAATATAACTGGGGACGAACAGACAGAAGACGCGCCAATTTTAAATTCGGTAGGAGAAGCAGCAGTTGGTAGTTCAGTAAACATGGCGTTCACATTAAGAGACATCGAAGAATCCCTTTCAGCATTTACGGGCAATGGTTCTCCGGATGTTGATGACTGGCTACGTGATTTTGAACTTAATGCCTTAACAGTGAATTGGAATGATTTGCAAAAGTTTATATATGGCAGGACATTAGTGAAAGGTGCAGCGAAATTATTTTTGAGCAGTCAATCAGGCATTAATGATTGGAATTCTCTGAAGGAAGCACTAAAAAGTGAATTCAGTGAGAAGTTAACGGCAAAGCAAGTTCATAAGCTATTAGAAAATAGAAAGAAGACCCATAAAGAGACTTTAATTGAATATTTTTATAGCATGTGTACCTTGGCAAGTCAATCCCAGCTAGATGAAGAAAGTATTATTGAATATATTATTGAGGGCATTCCAGACTCCAAGCAAAACAAAAGCTGTCTGTACCAAGCAAACAATTTTAAAGATTTTCGTGAGCAAATTAAGATTTATGAAAAGATCAGTGCAAATTAAGGAAGTACGCTAAAGGCAAACCCAAAGTTTGAGAATAGTTCGGTAAAAATCAAGGATGAAAGGCGTTGTTTCAAATGTGGAGGTAGTAATCATATTGCAAAGTATTGCAAGGAAAGTGCCGTCAAATGTTTTAATTGCAATCAACTAGGTCACAAGGCAAATCAATGCGAGGCAAAAGGTTCACGAATGGCAACAGAGAAGAAAATTTCAAATGTCCAGCAATTTTCTCAGACCAGTTTTAATCGGGCTTTTAAGAATGTTGAAATCGGTAATGAAGATATCACTGCATTGTTTGATTCTGGCAGCGATATTTGTACCATGAGCGAGAAAGTCTACAGAAAGATTTTCCCAGTTGCGTTGAAAAACGATATAAAAGAATTGATCGGAATAGGAGGCAAGAAAATATATACGTTGGGTTCATTTAATGTTGTTACTAAGTTGGATGACGTTCCTTTGGAAATGTGTTTCCATGTAGTCCGTGACGATGATACCCTGTACGAAGGTGTAATTGGAAGTGATGTTCTTGATTTTGTCAGTGCAAGCATAGGGAAGAAAGGAGTTTTCTTTCATTCAATAAATGACATCCGTCAAGGGGAGGTTGAAGTTCCACCGGAAAAGGAGTATGTTAGCAGTAGTTTCACTAAAGGAAGCCGCAATCTAGAGTTCATTAAATATAGTGATACTCAAGTGAGCAGGCCTCCGGATTCAGGGAGCGCAATTGATGAATTGGAAAAGACGTTCCATCAGATACTGTCGAGCAATATTATTGAAGAGTTTTCACGAGGAATAGACCTGTCGCATTTGAACCGTGAGGTGAGGTCAATAATAGCAGGATTGGTAGAAAATTATAAGCCCGTAAAACCAGAAAACAGCCCTGTTGAAATGAAGATAATATTGTCAGATGAAGTACCGGTCCGTCAAAGACCTAGACGCCTACCTTACGTGGACAATGAGAAAGTCGATAAGCAGGTCAGGGATTGGTTAAAGGAGGGAATAATTCGCCATAGTGTTTCTGAATACTCGTCCCCTGTAGTGCTTGTCGCCAAGAAGGATGGCTCAAAAAGACTTTGTTGTGATTATAAAAAACTTAATGAAAAGATAATTCGTGACAATTTTCCAATGGCGTTAATCGACGATGTTTTACTCAAGCTTCAGGATGGACGTGTTTTCACTACGTTGGACTTGTCTAATGGGTTTTTTCACGTGCCAGTACATGAGGATTCTCGTAAATATACCTCTTTTGTCACACAGAGTGGACAGTATGAATTTAATTATGTACCATTTGGGATGACTAACTCCCCTCCAGTATTTATGAGGTACATATATGCTGTTTTCAGACCATTGATAGATGACGGTATTTTGATTTTGTATATGGACGATATTATTATTCCATCAAAGGATGTGCAAGAAGGACTTGAAAAATTAAAGAAGGTGTTGAGTATCGCAGAGATTTCAGGATTACGCATAAAATGGGAGAAATCGCAAGTGTTACAGCGCAAGGTTAATTTTTTGGGTTACATAATAGAGAATTCAACGATAAGACCATCTCAAGATAAAACTTCGGCAGTTGAAAATTTTCCAATTCCGAGAGACAGGAAACAAGTTCAACGCTATTTGGGCCTAACTTCCTATTTCCGTAGATTTGTTAAGGATTTTGCTGTCGTGGCCAGACCACTGACAAACTTGATGAAAAAGGATGTTTCTTTCAAAATGGGTGAAGAAGAGTTGGCATCATTCAATCAGTTGAAAGTTTATTTATCCTGTTCTCCTGTTTTAAAGTTGTTTAATCAGAAGGGCAAAACTGAAGTTCACTGCGATGCAAGTATGTATGGGTATGGAGCTATACTTTTGCAAATGGACTCAGAGGATCAATGTTTCCACCCGGTAGAATATATGAGTCGTAAGACAACCCCAGCTGAAGAAAAGTATCCTTCATACGAGCTTGAAGTACTCGCTATAGTGCAGGCTTTAAAGAAGTGGAGAGTGTATTTGCTTGGGAGAAAGATAAAAATTATTACTGACTGTAATGCTTTTGCGTTAACGATGAGGAAACAAGATGTTCCAGTTAAGGTATCTCGTTGGGCCATTTTTCTTCAGGACTTCGATTATGAAATTGAGCATCGTTCAGGGACAAAGATGAAACACGTCGATGCATTGAGTAGAGTGCATTGTTTGTTGTTGGAAGATTCACTGAGACATCGAATAAAGCAGGCTCAACGTCAGGATATTTGGATATCAGCAATTTGTAAGGTGCTAGAGTCGGGTTCTTACGACGACTTTTATTTGAAGTATGACATTTTGCACAAGGATCCAGTTAAAGAGTTGATCGTAATACCATCTGGGATGGAAAGCGAAATCATAATGATTGCTCATCGTCAGGGTCATTTTGGTGTCAAAAGAACTATCGATTTAGTGCAGCGCGAATACTTTATTCCAGAGTTGTTAGGAAAAGTGGATAGGATTGTTAAGTCGTGTGTGGAGTGCATTGTGAGCGACGCAAAATGTGGAAAGAAAGAAGGGTATTTGAATGTAATTGACAAATCTGATGAGCCTTTGCAAACGTATCATATTGACCATATTGGACCGATGGAGTTGACTAAGAAACAGTATAACCACGTCCTAGTAGTTGTCGACGCTTTTTCTAAATTTGTCTGGCTTTATCCAACAAAGAGTACAGGCGCTGATGATGTGGTTGATAGGTTGCAGAAACAGGGCGAAGTTTTTGGAAACCCGAAGCGTGTGATCACGGATAGAGGCGCTGCATTTACTGCTAATGTTTTCGAGGAATATTGTAAGGAACATCCAACATCCAACATTTGCTGATAGCGACAGGAGTGCCGCGTGGTAATGGACAGGTAGAGCGAATTAATAAGGTCGTTACTACTATGTTAACAAAGCTTTGCGCAGAAGATCCGAAAGCCTGGTACAAGCATGTTGGTAGGGTACAATCGTTTATAAACTCCACTCCTCCGAGAAGTACCAAGATATCCCCATTTAAGATTTTGACAGGCATAAAAATGAGGACAAAGTATGACAGTGACTTAGAAAAGCTTGTAGAGGAAGAGTATATTTTAGAGCTTGTTATGGGCGGTTTTGGAGAGAGCCGATAAGTGTCAGGGCTGGAGAAGAAAGAGACAGCGGCATCTATAGTGGATCCTGGGAAGCAGTGGCAGAGTTGCGTGGGAGAAAAGGAAACGGGTCGAGGAGGAAGAAAAGAAAGAGAGAGTTTCCGGTGGAGAATAGTGGAGGCCGCACGTGCCCTGAAAAGAAAAAAAAAGGAAACAAAATTGGTGATCGTGGAGACGACGATCCCACCAAGACATCAGCGGCAGGCATCAACATCAGCAGAAGCGGCGGACAGCGGCAGCAGCACCCCGGTACTGGCCAGGCCGGAAAACTGTTGCGAGAACCGTCAGCGGAGCACCGACACCAAGGAACCGTCCGCGGAGCACCGACTGGAGACACGTTTCTGTCCACACACCAACCCCCCCGGGGAAAGAATCCGGACGTCAAAGCAGAAATAAACCCACACGAATCAATGTCACATACCTTCATCCACCCACATCACACCCAACCCACGCATGTATACCCTCATTCACAACACATCACATAACATCACCACATTTCACACATCTACACCCGTCCGACCCACAATTAAACAATATATCACGATCATATAAAAAAAACACCACGATTAAACGTAAACGCAAGCATCAGGAAGCAACAACTTCTATCAAAGGGGGCTGCCAATTCGGCCGAAATAGGGTTTATTTTTTTTGTGTTAGTATTTTTTGTGTTAGTAGTTGTTTCCGTTATATAAACCTAGATTATGAATTAATGTTCAAGAAGATAAGTAAGAAAATATAATGGATATAAAAATGAAAATTTGAAAAGAGTCATGAGTGAATAGAAAACGGTAGTTGGGTGGGACGAGAGCGAGAAGAGGAGTGGGACCCTGAATATGAAAAGGGAGCGCTCATGGAAGGGTGGGACCCTGCTAGGGATAACGAAACCAACTATCCCCGCTGACGAAAGTGCCAACGAAGACAAGTCTGTCCTATAAATTAGATTTGTTTTTTTTGTATGAATATATGAATATGAATTGAATATACAGAATAGATTTAAGGTGTTGCAAATTTTAGGAAGCGGATTTAACGTAAACTATATTTTAGCTAATTGTAATATGCAACGCGAAGAAATCTTAGACCTAACCGTAGCAGAGTTGAAGGAAAAATTGAAAGAGCTACATCTGCAGCATTCAGGTGTTAAATCAGTTTTACGGGAGAGACTATATTCGTACTTTAGACTAGATCAAGACGAAAACGAAGAATCTGTATACAAAGAAACGATCAATATAACTGGGGACGAACAGACAGAAGACGCGCCAATTTTAAATTCGGTAGGAGAAGCAGCAGTTGGTAGTTCAGTAAACATGGCGTTCACATTAAGAGACATCGAAGAATCCCTTTCAGCATTTACGGGCAATGGTTCTCCGGATGTTGATGACTGGCTACGTGATTTTGAACTTAATGCCTTAACAGTGAATTGGAATGATTTGCAAAAGTTTATATATGGCAGGACATTAGTGAAAGGTGCAGCGAAATTATTTTTGAGCAGTCAATCAGGCATTAATGATTGGAATTCTCTGAAGGAAGCACTAAAAAGTGAATTCAGTGAGAAGTTAACGGCAAAGCAAGTTCATAAGCTATTAGAAAATAGAAAGAAGACCCATAAAGAGACTTTAATTGAATATTTTTATAGCATGTGTACCTTGGCAAGTCAATCCCAGCTAGATGAAGAAAGTATTATTGAATATATTATTGAGGGCATTCCAGACTCCAAGCAAAACAAAAGCTGTCTGTACCAAGCAAACAATTTTAAAGATTTTCGTGAGCAAATTAAGATTTATGAAAAGATCAGTGCAAATTAAGGAAGTACGCTAAAGGCAAACCCAAAGTTTGAGAATAGTTCGGTAAAAATCAAGGATGAAAGGCGTTGTTTCAAATGTGGAGGTAGTAATCATATTGCAAAGTATTGCAAGGAAAGTGCCGTCAAATGTTTTAATTGCAATCAACTAGGTCACAAGGCAAATCAATGCGAGGCAAAAGGTTCACGAATGGCAACAGAGAAGAAAATTTCAAATGTCCAGCAATTTTCTCAGACCAGTTTTAATCGGGCTTTTAAGAATGTTGAAATCGGTAATGAAGATATCACTGCATTGTTTGATTCTGGCAGCGATATTTGTACCATGAGCGAGAAAGTCTACAGAAAGATTTTCCCAGTTGCGTTGAAAAACGATATAAAAGAATTGATCGGAATAGGAGGCAAGAAAATATATACGTTGGGTTCATTTAATGTTGTTACTAAGTTGGAGTTGAAGTACTCGCTATAGTGCAGGCTTTAAAGAAGTGGAGAGTGTATTTGCTTGGGAGAAAGATAAAAATTATTACTGACTGTAATGCTTTTGCGTTAACGATGAGGAAACAAGATGTTCCAGTTAAGGTATCTCGTTGGGCCATTTTTCTTCAGGACTTCGATTATGAAATTGAGCATCGTTCAGGGACAAAGATGAAACACGTCGATGCATTGAGTAGAGTGCATTGTTTGTTGTTGGAAGATTCACTGAGACATCGAATAAAGCAGGCTCAACGTCAGGATATTTGGATATCAGCAATTTGTAAGGTGCTAGAGTCGGGTTCTTACGACGACTTTTATTTGAAGTATGACATTTTGCACAAGGATCCAGTTAAAGAGTTGATCGTAATACCATCTGGGATGGAAAGCGAAATCATAATGATTGCTCATCGTCAGGGTCATTTTGGTGTCAAAAGAACTATCGATTTAGTGCAGCGCGAATACTTTATTCCAGAGTTGTTAGGAAAAGTGGATAGGATTGTTAAGTCGTGTGTGGAGTGCATTGTGAGCGACGCAAAATGTGGAAAGAAAGAAGGGTATTTGAATGTAATTGACAAATCTGATGAGCCTTTGCAAACGTATCATATTGACCATATTGGACCGATGGAGTTGACTAAGAAACAGTATAACCACGTCCTAGTAGTTGTCGACGCTTTTTCTAAATTTGTCTGGCTTTATCCAACAAAGAGTACAGGCGCTGATGATGTGGTTGATAGGTTGCAGAAACAGGGCGAAGTTTTTGGAAACCCGAAGCGTGTGATCACGGATAGAGGCGCTGCATTTTCTGCTAATGTTTTCGCGGAATATTGCAAGGAACATCCAACATCCAACATTTGCTGATAGCGAAAGGAGTGCCGCGTGGTAATGGACAGGTAGAGCGAATTAATAAGGTCGTTACTACTATGTTAACAAAGCTTTGCGCAGAAGATCCGAAAGCCTGGTACAAGCATGTTGGTAGGGTACAATCGTTTATAAACTCCACTCCTCCGAGAAGTACCAAGATATCCCCATTTAAGATTTTGACAGGCATAAAAATGAGGACAAAGTATGACAGTGACTTAGAAAAGCTTGTAGAGGAAGAGTATATTTTAGAGCTTGTTATGGGCGGTTTTGGAGAGAGCCGATAAGTGTCAGGGCTGGAGAAGAAAGAGACAGCGGCATCTATAGTGGATCCTGGGAAGCAGTGGCAGAGTTGCGTGGGAGAAAAGGAAACGGGTCGAGGAGGAAGAAAAGAAAGAGAGAGTTTCCGGTGGAGAATAGTGGAGGCCGCACGTGCCCTGAAAAGAAAAAAAAAGGAAACAAAATTGGTGATCGTGGAGACGACGATCCCACCAAGACATCAGCGGCAGGCATCAACATCAGCAGAAGCGGCGGACAGCGGCAGCAGCACCCCGGTACTGGCCAGGCCGGAAAACTGGTGCGAGAACCGTCAGCGGAGCACCGACACCAAGGAACCGTCCGCGCAGCACCGACTGGAGACACGTTTCTGTCCACACACCAACCCCCCCGGGGAAAGAATCCGGACGTCAAAGCAGAAATAAACCCACACGAATCAATGTCACACACCTTCATCCACCCACATCACACCCAACCCACGCATGTATACCCTCATTCACAACACATCACATAACATCACCACATTTCACACATCTACACCCGTCCGACCCACAATTAAACAATATATCACGATCATATAAAAAAAACACCACGATTAAACGTAAACGCAAGTATCAGGAAGCAACAACTTCTATCAAAGGGGGCTGCCAATTCGGCCGAAATAGGGTTTATTTTTTTTTGTGTTAGTATTTTTTGTGTTAGTAGTTGTTTCCGTTATATAAACCTAGATTATGAATTAATGTTCAAGAAGATAAGTAAGAAAATATAATGGATATAAAAATGAAAATTTGAAAAGAGTCATGAGTGAATAGAAAACGGTAGTTGGGTGGGACGAGAGCGAGAAGAGGAGTGGGACCCTGAATATGAAAAGGGAGCGCTCATGGAAGGTGGCGCTCATGGAAGGGTGGGACGCTGCTAGGGATAACGAAACCAACTATCCCCGCTGACGAAAGTGCCAACGAAGACAAGTCTGTCCTATAAATTAGATTTGTTTTTTTTGTATGTTTTTTTTTTGTTTTTGTTTTGTTCAATCCGTCCCCTGACTTATCGGGTCGGAAACACCCCTGACTTCCCCGTGAGCTAGCTGGGAACGATAGGCCAGGGTGGCAAAGAGGCGGATCATAACAAATGGCGCCCAATGGGAAATAGAAGGGATCGATTTTAAACACGAGTCTTAAGGACCCGGTGTAAAATGGAACCCTGGTAGAACGAAACTCAGCCGGTCCGCGAGCCGGGAATAAATCCAAGCCGTCGTAGCCGCTGAGAGGAGTAGAAGTGAGGAAAATGGACATGGTAGTTCTGTATCGGAGGTAGAAGGGAAGGAAGTGTGTGTCCCGAGTTGTGGTCCAGGTATTACCAAGTGGTAGTAGCCTCGTTGTCCGACTCGTGGAGCTCGCTGTCCGGATCTGAAAAGAGGAAGAGGTGCCGGAGGATCTGTCGAGTCGTGGTCCGGGTTATGTCCAGAGGCATTAACGTCGTTGTCCGATTATGGGGGATCCACGGTGATCTGAGTGAGGAAACAGCAAAGGGAGTTGGCACTTAGAAAAAGGAAGCGAAGGTATATAGCAAGGGGAAAAGAAGGGGGTCCGCTCACCTGCAAAACAATAAATGCAGTTGTCTCTCGTCCCACCAAACAAATTAAAGGTGAATTTTTGTCTGAAGCAGCTTGGGAATTATATGTTTTTTTTTGTTAGTGATTTAGCAGACTATTGGAAAGCCAAAGCAAGAAAACCCAAAGGGAAATCATCTTTTTTTTGAGGACTAACAATCCTCGCTAGCATTGTTTGGAAGCAATTTTAGAAGTAGGCATTAGGCAAGTCATCGGAAAAAGAGTTTTTGTTTGGGAGAGGAAGTATTTAGTTATTTAGTGTTGTATTTAATTAGGCGATTAATGGTAGATGTAGGTGTTTATTTATTTGATTGAATCAATTTAGATATTTAGATTTATCAATTTATTGATTTAAATTAACCGATTTATGTATTTGAATTTATTTATTTGGTTATCTAAACATTGAGTTAATTATTCGCTTATTTATTTATTGCACTACTTATTTATTTATTTTCTCGTTACGATTGAAAGTATTAAAGATTATTTAGCCAGGAACTAGGTGTTTAGGGGAGTAGGGTAGTCGGATAATAAACAATCCTGTTGCGTGACCTTCCATCCATGGCCACAATTATTAGTTATAGATGGAATTATGAATTATGAAGTCTAGTGTAAGTTAGGCTAGGGCAAAGCGGGAGCGCAATAAAAGCTCGCTCTCTCGCTCTTAGCGAATTCGCCCCGCTTTGCCACCGTAGGATAGCTAGAGTAAGAGATTTGAATTGTGAAGAAAATATAGTTGTTCGCCAACCTTGAAATAGATCGAGCGTATCAAGTTTTTCGCCCCGCCAAATAAATAATTTAAATTACAGCCACCCAAAGTTTTCGGTAACTGATTAGAAAAACTCTTCTAATTTTTCATGGCGCCCCCGGGTGGACTGTAAAGTGAATTATAGGCAACAAAAAATAAGTGACAGTGACACAAGAAATTGCAGTATACATATGCAAACATATTCGTTGCCCGCGTCGTGTGTGTGTGCAATCGGCAATCAATTTTTGTAAAATATCATCGCGTCGGTCGCGCCAACAATAATTTTTGTGCAATTCTGCTACCGCCGAGGGATGCCCTGCGAAAAAGACAGGAAAGTAGCAGTTGGATTCAAAAATCCAAAAGAGGAATCAGAGGTATTTGTGCAGAAAATTGAAGGCTGAGCTAAAGACATTCAGATCTTTCTTTGAGGTGTCTTGTGCTGAATACATTGCACATCGCCTTCAATTCTAGGCACAGACGTATGATACATATATAGTAGAGCTTGATTGCATGCATTTTGTTATTAATTGCATAAATATAACTAAAAACATAAATACATACATACATATCGACCCAAACAGACATACATATGTGAACCGCTATTTGGACGCAACAGTTATACATATGTACATACATACATACATCTTTCGTTTACTGCAATCACTGTCAACGCCCCCCCCCCCCCCCCCCCATTTTATTTTGTTCTACCTTTCTCGTCGTTAGAACAAAGTTTGTTCGTTCGTTCACCCAAGCCACGGCGTATAGAAAATATCCACACATACATACAAGCAGCAGCACCGGTGCATTATTTCGTTTTCGCTTTCGCTTCTCCACTGCTGCTTGCGTTGTATTTGTTGGGAGAATTTTCGTTGCCGCTCTTGAGCTTAACGGTGCGCCAAGTGACGTGCTACCCTACATCCAACGGGTATATTGTTTTCGGCTGTTACTTGCCAAGTGACGCGCTACCCTGTATCTAACGGGTATATTGTTTTCGGCTGTTACTTGCAACAACTCTTTCCCTTGATACCTCGTGCATCGACATTCAATTAAAATTCGTTTTCGATTATCGTTCTCGTTCAAAAATTTAAAATTAAAAAAAAAAAAAAAAAAAAAAATATTAATAATAAATATATAAATAAAAACACAACCATTATGGCAGAAAAAAGTAAACCCACTCTTGAAGACTTAAAGATTAAGCTCAAAAGTAGAGTAAAAAGCATTCGCCGCTTAGAGGATCGATTAGATCAAGGGTCGATTCCTTTGCAATTACCGGAATTACAATGTAGATTAGATTGTTTGAATGCTTCAATTGAAAAGGCTAACCATTTGCAGGAGCAAATCGAGGATATAACAGGTGATGATGCATATGCAGCCGAGTTGGAAGAGCTGATAATTGTCACCAAAGGAAAGATAATGTCGCTTATCGCCGCCTTTGATGCAGCAAGCGAGACGAAGCCAGTGTCTTCTTCAGCCCCAACTCATGCTAGACTTCCGAAATTGGCATTACCCAAATTTAGTGGTAAACACTCGGAATTCAAAAATTTCATTAGCCTTTTTGAAAGACTAGTCCATAGCGACAACAGCATACCGGTGATCGAAAAATTTAATCATTTGATTTCGTGCCTCTCTGATGAAGCATTAGGAACAATAAAGGCGTTCCAAGTCACCGAGGCAAATTATGAAAAGGCCATGGCTGGCCTAAAACGAGTGTATGACAACGATTATTTGATTTTCACGAATAATATTTCCACATTGTTCAATCTGCCGAGAATGTCGCATCAATCTGCATCATCTCTAAGAACTCTAATCGATACTGTTTCGTCGATTTACGGATCGTTACTGTCGATCGGAGATGATACAACAATTTCGAATGCAATGCTCATTCATCTCGTTTTAAACAGAGTCGACCCAGTGACGAAACAAAAGTGGGATGAACAGCTTACTTATGAGAAGTTGCCGCTTTGGTCCGACTTTGAGAAAGTCTTGAATCGTCGATACCAGCATCTGTCTGCTGAAGAATCGACCAAGCCAAGGCAAGACAAAGTCATGCCAAGCAAGCAACATAATCGCAGTTCATTTGCTTGTTCTTCCACTTCCACCAACAGTAGAACTCAGCAAACTTGTAGCTACTGCAATTCAGGAGACCATGTAGTGTCAAATTGCCCTTCATTTTCGCGTCTCTCGGTGATGCAAAGGTTTGAGTTTGCTAAGTCGGCATCCCTATGCATTAATTGTCTGCGAAAAGGCCACGCTGTTGTAAAATGCAAAGCCAATAAATGTCGAGTGTGCAGCCGCTCACATCATACATTATTGCATCGATACACAGTGTCGGCTAATAGTCTCGCGTTGCCACCACCCCAAGAGAGTCCTTCTCCTCCATCAAATCAGAATCAACCTTCCACGTCACATGTTTTGCATGCGACAGCGTTGGACAGGGTAATTCTGGCTACGTCGATCGTAAGCGTCCGAACTAAGAGCGGTGAACACATTCTGGCCAGAGCTCTGCTCGACTCTGGATCACAAACAAATTTCATTACCGAGGACCTCGCTAATCGCTTACAGATCCGTAGAGAGGAGTCCTGTATTAACTTGCTTGGAATTGGTGAATCTAATTCCCAAGTAAAGGATAAAATACACACAGTGGTGAAGTCGCGAATAAATGGTAGTGAGTTCTCCTTTGATTTTTGGATCCTGAAATCAATTTCAGGTTATCACCCTGACCAGTCAGTGAATGTGACTGACTGGCGAATCCCAGAGAACCTACCACTGGCAGACCCTTATTTCTACAAGCCACAAAGAATAGATATGTTAATTGGAGCAGAATCGTTCTTTGAATTATTAGCTGTTGGTCAAATTAAACAAGGTCCTGACTTTCCAACTCTTCAGAAAACCCTTCTTGGTTGGGTTGTGTCGGGAAAATATGTTTCCAGGAGTTCTGCTCCTCAAATTACAAACAGTTTGAGTTGCAGTGAAGAGTTGCTAGTATCCATCGATAGGACCTTGAAAAAGTTTTGGTCACTGGAAGAAATGCCATCTACCAAGAAAATTGCCACACCTGAGCACAAGCTATGTGAAGAACACTATCGTAAGACGACTCAGGTACTATCATCAGGTCGGTTCGAAGTAAGGCTCCCGTTTAAATCAGATCCAAATTGTTTAGGAAACTCCTTTGAGGTTGCGAAACGGCGGTTTTTGTCGCTTGAAAGACGATTGCATCGTGACCCTGAGTTGAAGAAAATGTACTTGGAATTCATGGAAGAGTACCTCTCCTTAGGTCATATGTCTCCTACTGACAATACGATTCCGTCTACTCCACACTACGTAATCCCTCATCAGTGTGTTCTGAGGCCCCAAAGTACGTCTACCAAGCTCCGAGTCGTGTTCGATGCTTCGTCCAAGACGTCCTCACAGGTGGCCTTAAATGACATTCTGATGGTGGGACCTACCATTCAAGAGGAATTATACTCGACACTGCTCCGTTTCCGTCTGCACAGGTTTGCCCTGACTGCTGATGTTAAAAAGATGTATCGCCAAGTGATGGTGAACGAAGCGGATCGGCAGTTTCAGCTCATAGTGTGGAGAAGAGACCCTTCTGAATCCTTGAGATTATACAAGCTCAACACTGTAACCTATGGGACTGGACCAGCCCCATTCTTAGCTATCCGGTGTTTGAAAAGGTTGAGTGAGTCTGCGAAGCTCTCATTCCCTAGAGCTGCTAACGTTATTGGGTCCGACTTTTACGTCGATGACTTGTTGACTGGTGCTGCATGCGTAGAGGAGCTAAGGGCAATTAAGTCCGAAGTGTCTCAGGTTCTTCAGACCGCAGGGTTTGAGTTGACTAAGTGGTTTTCAAACTCACCCGAGATCACCGCATCTGAGAGCACAGCCAAACCCATAACAATCTCGGATTCAGAGTCGACAAAGGCGTTAGGAATCTCATGGTTACCTACTGACGATGCCTTTAAGTTCAAAATTGACAATTCAGTTATGGGTCTCCGAGCGACAAAACGGAACATACTATCGGTGACATCAAAGTTGTTTGACCCCCTAGGTTTATTAAGTCCTATCGTTATAAAAGGCAAGATCCTATTGCAGGAGCTTTGGCTTAACAAACTAGATTGGGATGAGTCGATCCCGCTGCATTTGGAAACAGCGTGGAATAAGTTGAAAAATACACTATCTCAATTGGAAGACATATCCATATCTCGGTTTGTGTATTCCGATCCGATGTCACCGGTTCAAATACATGCCTTTGCTGACGCCTCCATGAGAGCGTATGGAGCGTGCGTCTATATACGTAGCAGAACTGCAGAAGGTTTAAAAGTATCATTGTTGACTTCGAAATCCAAAGTAGCGCCGCTCAAGACCAAAACGCTCCCAAGGCTTGAGTTATGTGCCGCTCACCTTCTCGCAGATCTCTGTCACAGAATCAAGCCCCTATTAAACGTGCCCATTGAACGAGTCGTTTATTGGTCGGATTCAGAGGTAACTCTCCATTGGATCCGGTCTCATCCATCGTCGCTGTCGACTTTCGTTTCAAATAGAGTGGCTGAGATTCAAGAGTGGTCAGATGATGCTACGTGGCGGCATGTACCCACGAAACAGAACCCAGCAGATATTGTCTCAAGAGGTTGTGACGTCGACGAAATCGTTCAGTCAATTTGGTTCGAAGGACCATCATTTCTGAAAGAGGAAGAAGAAAACTGGCCCAAGAACGCTCATTTCGAACACTCCGATGATCTTCAGCTGGAAAAGAGGAAGACTGCGGTCGGGCTGACCGCGGCTGTGCGAAGTTCGGAGCTGTTAGATGTCATCGAGGGATTCTCGTCACATCTCAAACTGCTTAGAGTGTTCGTGTATGTGTTCCGCTTTATAAGAAAATGTAAAGACCCAAGCCTAAAATTCGAAAAAACTATCTCACCGACCGAATACAATGAAGCCTTTTATAAAATTGTCGAAATCGTCCAGCATCACGAGTATCAAGGAGAAATCGAAAAGGTTAGGAAAGGATCTACAATTGGTCCTAGTCTTCAGCGGTTGAACCCATTCATCCATGAAGACACAGGGACTTGGTGTAACTTTTCGTTGTTGCGAGTGGGGGGGCGACTAGCTAAAGCTCCTATATCATACGATGCCAAGTTTCCTCTGCTTTTGACTAAGCGCTCGCAATTCGTGCGAAGCTATATTCGTCATCTGCACCATTCGAATTTTCATGTCGGCCCACGAGCACTTGTGAGCATCCTTCGACAGAGCGTGTGGATAGTGAACGCTCAGGAGGTCTGCCGTCAGACAGTTCGATCCTGTATGCGCTGTTTTAAATGCAAGCCTCGATTGCTGACGCAACTCATGGGGAATTTACCCGCAGATCGACTCCGTGCTCTCCGCCCATTTTCAATTTGCGGCGTTGATTTTTGTGGACCAGTGCACACGACATTGAAAATTCGCGGAAGGCCCCCATACAAGTCATACATTGCGCTTTTTGTTTGTTTTGCGTCCAAGGCGGTTCACCTAGAAATAGTTTCCGATCTAACCACTGATTGTTTTTTGTTGGCTTTTCAAAGGTTCGTCGGGCGCCGAGGATATCCCCAAGTCGTTCATTGCGACAACGGGACGAACTTCGTCGGAGCGAGCCGCCATCTCAGCGCTCTGCGGATCAGGCTCAAGGAGCAGGGAGACGCAATTCGCGACTTTGCGTCAAAAAACGGATGCGAATTTGCGTTCATACCGCCGCGAGCTCCTCACATGGGAGGGCTATGGGAGGCAGGTGTAAAAACTGCCAAGAGCCTACTCCTACGGGCGGTAGGCAGCGCGCTCCTAACCGCCGAAGAGCTCGCCACAGTCCTCGTCGGCATCGAGGCCATAATGAACTCGAGGCCGCTGGGAGCCATCAGCCAAGATCCAAGCGACGGCGAGGCCCTAACACCCGGGCACCTGCTGACAGGCGGGTCGCTCATCGCCCCCCCAGCACTGCGGACTCCGGACCAGGAGAGTCTCAGTTGCTTGCGGCGATGGCGACTTGTCTCGTCAGTCAGGCAAGCGTTTTGGCAGCGATGGTCCCGCGAATATGTCCTGGGGCTGCAAATTCGGGGCAAATGGCACCAGCAGCAACCGAACCTCGAGGAAGGAGACCTCGTCATCGTGGCCGAGGACAATCTGCCGCCTCAGGAGTGGCTCGTAGGGAGGGTCATAGCCACGCACGCAGGAGAGGACGGCATGGTCAGGGTCGTCGAAATAAGGACTAGCACTGGAGCGGTTTTTCGGCGGCCCATACACAAATTAGCGCCGCTCCCAATGTGTTGAAGCCGATGCAGGCGTTCAACGGGGCCGGTGTTGCGTGACCTTCCATCCATGGCCACAATTATTAGTTATAGATGGAATTATGAATTATGAAGTCTAGTGTAAGTTAGGCTAGGGCAAAGCGGGAGCGCAATAAAAGCTCGCTCTCTCGCTCTTAGCGAATTCGCCCCGCTTTGCCACCGTAGGATAGCTAGAGTAAGAGATTTGAATTGTGAAGAAAATATAGTTGTTCGCCAACCTTGAAATAGATCGAGCGTATCAAGTTTTTCGCCCCGCCAAATAAATAATTTAAATTACAGCCACCCAAAGTTTTCGGTAACTGATTAGAAAAACTCTTCTAATTTTTCAAATCCAATTTATTTATCACCAAGATAGTTAAATAAATAGGGATTAGACAAAGGAAAGGAGTACGTTACGAAAATTGGTTGATGAGTGACCCGGAGATTTTTAAAGGGTCGGGAAAGACAAGGCGTAGCCCAGAGGCACAGCGCAGGTACCAGCCGTACAACATGCCGACGATCGGTCCCAGGACGGTAAAGCCGGCAGTAGGCCGGAAGGGCCGTCGCAAGTGGCGGAAAACGTACAGGCGGGGTTGTACCAGGAGGACCCAGGGGCCGGAGCGGTAGGAGGTCAACAGCGAACCCGTAAGGACCTGGTGCTACCGTCCGAGTTAAGCTCAGCCGTGAACGCAGCGTTAGCCCAAGCACAGGAGACCTACCGAGCTTCGCTCGGGCAGCAAATGGAAGCGCTGAGATCGTCAATGCAAGCGGACATGCTAGAGTTCATGCGAGAGATCAACGCTGTGGTGGGTTCGTTAAAAGCGGAGCGAGCGGCGAGTGATGCGAATGGAAGGAATCGGGGATCGAATGCAACCAGTCTGGGAGGAGGTCAACCGGAAGCACCCGCGAACCAGCAAGCACATCCAACGCACCTGTTCGTGGACAACCGAACATTGGAGGCCGATCAGAGGACCCAAGCAGATCAGAGACCCGTGGAGGAGTGGCTGTTCAACGGGATGGGCGCAGGAGCAAACCCTAACCAGAATCGACCGAGTTCCGGAGAGGCTAGGCAGGAGCAAGTGCAAATACGAAGATGGGGACTTAGCTTCGACGGCGATCCGAAGGGGATGCCCGTGGCGGAATTCATATTCCGGGTGGAGCACCTACAGACGTCGTATCAGGTACCGTGGGCGGAGGTGTTGAAAGCCTTTCACACATTGGTCAGTGGACACGCAAGGGATTGGTACTGGATGTATGTTCGGACGGTAGGAATGCCGGACTGGCCGAACTTGAGATATGGTCTCCAGCAGCAATTTCAAGTTCGTCGGACAGAGTTCGAGCGAGAGCAAGAGCTCAGGGAACGCCGACAACGCCACGGGGAGTCGGCAGACCAGTACATCCAGGAGATGTTGGTGTTGAGGTCGAGGTTGCTGAATCCGTTCTCGGATTATGATCTAATAAAGATCATAAAGATCAATATTCGGGATGCCATTTCGAGGGTGATTTATCCAATGCAGATACCAAACCTACAGAAGCTGCGAGAAGAGTGTGCGGACGCCGAGAAACTGCTGGCGACGCGATGGACAAGAAGCGGTCCAGACCTTGGGGGTAGTAGGCGCAGGGAAGATCACAAAGTGCATGAATTGGATGCGAACACTCACGACCCGGAGGAACAGACCGAGGAATTGGATGCTGTCCATAGGACGAGGGAACCCGGAGGCGATCGCGCCCAGCTGAGGTGCTGGAATTGCGCTCAGCCGGGTCACACCTATTTTGAGTGTGAGTCGGCCGTGCGTAACCTGTTCTGCTACAAGTGCGGGCTGGCCGGGGTCATCCTCCCTAAATGCCCTAAATGTCGACCGGGAAACGCGAAAAGGAGCACGACGCAATTGGAGGAGTCAAGTTCCACGTCGCCGCGAAGCAGCCAGTAGATAGATCCTCCAACGTTAAATTAGATACCCCTAAGGAAAGAAGTAGCAATAAGAATATTTACACTACCATATATAAGGTTAATCAAGCTGTATTACCCGAAGCTAGATGGTCCGAGCGCAAGCCGATAAAGGAAAGGCAGCGTCAGTACGAGCAGGCTAGGAATCGGATAATGGCGGACGAAGTCGCGGAGAGTATCCGAACGAGAGCAGTCAGAGCACAGCGGGCTCGGGACAGGTTTCGGAGGCGCAAGAGGAGGCGACTCCAGGTGTGTGCAGCAGTCCACTCGGCAATTCGTCAGGATGACAGGCCATTCGCACGAGTAAAGTTGGGCCCGAAGACGTTGATGGGACTACTGGATACAGGGGCATCGGTGAGCCTCCTGGGTAAAGGTGGCCTGGAACTCATAGGAGAATTGGAGCTGAAACTTCAAGACATAAAGAAATTCTCAGTACAAACAGCAGGCGGCACTCCTCATAAAATACTGGGACATGTGTCGACGGTAATGACGTATGGAGGCCAGAAGCAGACCATGGAGTTGTTCCTGTGTCCCTCGCTGAAGCAACCGCTGTACCTAGGGGTCGATTTCTGGCGGAAGTTTGGTCTGGCTCCGCATATAGTAGGTCTAGAACGACACAAGGAATTAGCCGAAATTGATGCTGAGGTGCTGACTAGGAGTAGACCAACGGAACCGCACGAGTTGACACACACGCAGCAGACGCGTTTGGACCAGGTGAAGAGCAACTTCAGGGCATTCGACACGCATGGTTTGGGAAGAACGACGCTCGAAAGGCACGAAATTCAATTAATCGAGGGAGCCGTACCCGTAAAGGAGCGATTCTACCCGGTATCTCCCGCGGTGCAAGAGCTGTTGTTTGCTGAGGTGGACGAAATGTTGCGCCTCGGAGTCATCGAAACCAGCGAGAGCCCGTGGAGCAACCGCGTGACGCTGGTACGGAAGCCGGGAAAGAACCGATTGTGTCTGTATGCGCGGAAACTAAACAAATTAACCGTGAAGGATGCTTACCCGCTGCAGAGCATCGAGTCAATTCTGAGCCGCGTAGAGGATACGGTGTACATCAGCAGCATCGATTTAAAGCACGCATTTTGGCAGATAGAACTGGAGCCTGAAAGTCGGACGTACACAGCATTCACGGTGCCAGACAGACCCCTCTATCAATTTAAATCGATGCCCTTCGGGTTGTGCAATGCAGCCCAACGGCTGTGTCGGTTGATGGATCGAGTAATTCCACAACGACTCCGAAGCCATGTCTTTGTATACTTAGACGATCTACTAGTTATTTCCCGGACGTTTAAAGAGCATATACACCTGTTAGAGGAAGTGGCCAAGTGTCCCAAGGAGGCAAACCTGACAATTGGAAGAAAAAAATCGAAATTCGGCTATAAATATTTAAAGTATTTAGGGTACATCGTAGGCGACGGCGCACTGAGGACAGATCCGGAGAAAGTACAGGCGATCACACAAATACCAATGCCAAGGAACGTGAGACAAATCCGGAGATTTTTGGGGACAGCTGGCTGGTATCGGCGGTTTATTCGAAATTTCTCGTCACTCTCGGCTCCTCTGACAGACTGTCTGAAAGGAAAAGGGCAATTTAAGCTGACGGAGGAGGCAGGAAAATCGTTCGAGGAGCTCAAAAAAGCACTTACCAGCGCCCCCGTGCTACATCACCCAGACTTTAAGAAGCACTTCTTTATCCATTGGATTGGAGCAGTTCTCTTCCAGAGGGATGATGAAGGAGCAGAGCACCCGATCGCATTCTTTTCGGCGAAGCTAAGAGGGGCACAGCTCAATTATAGCGTACCGGAGAAGGAGTGTCTGACGGCGGTAAGAGCCATTGAGAAATTCCGGGCATACGTGGAACTGATGCCATTCACGGTGATAACAGATCACGCGAGTTTGCAGTGGCTCATGCGCTTCAAAGCACTGGATGGGAGGCTAGCCAGGTGGTCGTTGGCTCTCCAGGCTTATGACTTTGAAATTGAGCACCGCAAAGGAAAGGAAAATATCGTCGCCGATATGCTGTCACGTCCCTTTGACGTTGACGCTATCGACTTCCTGGAGTTCGACACCACAGCCTTCGAGGATGAAGAATACCGAAGGAAAATCGAGTCGGTCCAGAGCGATGAGGATGAGTTCCCAGACCTGAAGGTGGAGGAAGGACGGCTGTTTAAGCGCACACAATTTGGCCGGCCGGAATTAGAGGAGTTTTCGTGGAAGCTATGGATCCCGGAAGCCCTGACGAGCACACTGATCCAGCAGGCTCACGACAGCGATGCGGCAATGCATGGAGGAATCGCGAGGACACTGGGACGGCTGCGACAGTTCTATTATTGGCCCCGGATGACCGTGCAGGTGAAGGCATATGTGGCTGATTGTGACACCTGCAAAGAAACAAAACATTCAACACAGGTTCACCGTCCACTCATGGGGGCCGAAACCAGAACCGAGAGGCCGATTCAAAAACTGTCCCTGGATTTCCTGGGTCCATATCCGAGGACTCGAAGTGGCAATGTAGTCATACTAATAGTCCTCGATCACATGTCCACATATGTCTGGTTGAAGGCTTTGCCTAAGGCGACGTCGTCGGCCGTGATCCGATTCTTGCACGCAGAGGTCTTCGCGCAGTTTGGCGTGCCTGAAATAGTACACACCGATAATGGAAAGCAGTTTGTGTCAGCTGAATTCTCGCAATTCCTGGACAGGAGAAGCATAACGCACCTGAAGTCGGGGAACTATGCACCACAGGCGAACGCGGCCGAACGAGTGAACCAGACAATACTGGCGGCGATAAGGACATACGCTAGTGAGGATCACACGCGCTGGGACGAGAAGCTGACGGAGATCCAGTGTGTGGCTAGGAGCGCTATACACACGGGCATCGGGACGTCGCCATACTTTGTGTTGTTTGGGCAGCACATGTTTACCAGCGGCCGAGATTATAAATTGGCACGCAGACTGGGCGCCCTAAATGATGCACAAATGTCACCCTTGGCGAGGAGTGACAAGATGGAAATAGTCCGAGATGAGGTCCGACGAAACTCCCATGAAGCCTACAACAGAGCGAAGAACAGGTACAATCGAAAAGCTCGGGAAATTAGGTACTCACCGGGTCAGGAGGTATATAAGCGGAATTTCGTGTTGAGCAAATTTAAAAACAACATCAACGCAAAGCTCAGCCCAAAATATGTCAAGTGCCGAGTGATCCGAAGTATGGGCAACAGTCTGTATGAGCTGGAGACGTTGCAAGGCTCACGTATTGGGGTGTTTCGCGCAAAAGATCTGAAGCAGTAGCCCGGGAATCTCAGTCGATTGAGCCAGAGACTCTCAATCTCAGGGTGTGGGCGATGGCCTACGTTTGGGGCCCCTTAATTGAAAAAGCCCGCCTGTTTGGCACTCCCGTTTCGGCGGAGTAATCCTGGAAACGGTAGTGTGGTGTTATGGGCGGTTTTGGAGAGAGCCGATAAGTGTCAGGGCTGGAGAAGAAAGAGACAGCGGCATCTATAGTGGATCCTGGGAAGCAGTGGCAGAGTTGCGTGGGAGAAAAGGAAACGGGTCGAGGAGGAAGAAAAGAAAGAGAGAGTTTCCGGTGGAGAATAGTGGAGGCCGCACGTGCCCTGAAAAGAAAAAAAAAAAGGAAACAAAATTGGTGATCGTGGAGACGACGATCCCACCAAGACATCAGCGGCAGGCATCAACATCAGCAGAAGCGGCGGACAGCGGCAGCAGCACCCCGGTACTGGCCTGGCCGGAAAACTGGTGCGAGAACCGTCAGCGGAGCACCGACACCAAGGAACCGTCCGCGGAGCACCGACTGGAGACACGTTTCTGTCCACACACCAACCCCCCCGGGGAAAGAATCCGGACGTCAAAGCAGAAATAAACCCACACGAATCAATGTCACACACCTTCATCCACCCACATCACACCCAACCCACGCATGTACCCTCATTCACAACACATCACATAACATCACCACATTTCACACATCTACACCCGTCCGACCCACAATTAAACAATATATCACGATCATATAAAAAAAACACCACGATTAAACGTAAACGCAAGCATCAGGAAGCAACAACTTCTATCAAAGGGGGCTGCCAATTCGGCAATATGAAAAGGGAGCGCTCATGGAAGGTGGCGCTCATGGAAGGGTGGGACCCTGCTAGGGATAACGAAACCAACTATCCCCGCTGACGAAAGTGCCAACGAAGACAAGTCTGTCCTATAAATTAGATTTGTTTTTTTTGTATGTTTTTTTTTTGTTTTTGTTTTGTTCAATCCGTCCCCTGACTTATCGGGTCGGAAACACCCCTGACTTCCCCGTGAGCTAGCTGGGAACGATAGGCCAGGGTGGCAAAGAGGCGGATCATAACAAGCTGCAGCAGGAGAAAGAAGAAATTCGCAAGATAGCCAGAGATAACATAGTGCAGATACAAAATGAAAATTGCAAGTCGTTCAACAAGTCCCGGAAACCAGAAAAAGAGTACCAAGTTAATGATATGGTAGCTATTAAGCGTACCCAATTTGGAACCGGATTGAAGCTAAAGGGAAGATTCTTGGGTCCTTATATTGTGACGCGTAAACTAAGACATGGACGGTACATTGTTGAGAAAGTGGGTGATGGTGAAGGGCCTTTGAAGACCAATACGGTGGCAGAGTATATGAAGATGTGGTCTCAATCATTCGGGTCGAATGATGAGTCAGGACGGCCGAATGTAGGGTTGGCAGCCCTTTAATGAGTATCGATCTATCGCTAGGGATAGTCAAGGGTAGAGGAAGATATATCGATAGGGAGTAAGAGTTCGACTGCAGAAGCGAGCAGACGTGCGAAAAGAACTATGCTAAGAAACCTATTTGTAACCATTTATTAAAATAAATATAATACAACGACGTGTGGCGTATATTTGATGGAGTTTCTGGAGCGGATTCTTACTCACTTGTAGGGAGCCCACCAAGGATCCCTACATATATATTCTATATATATATATTAATATATTTTATATTTATACCCGATACTCAAAATGAGTATTGGGGTATATTAGATTTGTGGTAAAAGTGGATGTGTGTAACGTCCAGAAGGAATCGTTTCCGACCCTATAAAGTATATATATTCTTGATCAGCATCAATAGCCGAGTCGATTGAGCCCTGTCTGTCTGTCCGTCCGTCCGTCTGTCCGTCTGTCCGTCCCCTTCAGCGCCTAATGCTCAAAGACTATAAGAGCTAGAGCAACGATGTTTTGGATCCAGACTTCTGTGATATGTCACTGCTCCAAAAATATTTCAAAACTTTGCCCCGCCCACTTCCGCCCCCACAAAGGGCGAAAATCTGTGGCATCCACAATTTCGACGATACGAGAAAACTAAAAACGCAGAACCGTAGAAGATGACTATATCTTCTAGAGTGCAAAATCTGAACCAGATCGTATAATTATTACAGCCAGAATCACGAAAACAATTTCACTCTTTCTCGCTCTGTCTCACTCTAACACACAGGTTTCATGGTCGGTTTTGCCAATTGCAAAATATGAGTTCAAGGATCTCAGAACCTATAAAAGCCAGAGCAACCAAATTTGGTATCCACACTCCTGTGATATCGGACCTTGACCGTTTCCTGTCCAAATTTCGCCACACCCCCTTCCGCCCCCGCAAAGGACGAAAATCTGAGGCAACCACAAATCTCAGAGACTATTAAGGCTAGAGTAACCAAATTTGGTGCACACACTCCTTTAAGATGTCACTATAAAACGTATATCTCAGAATTTCGCCCCACCCCCATCCGCCCCCACAAAGGACGAAAATCTGTTGCATCCACAATATTGCAGATTTGCGAAAACTAAAAACGCAGAATCATAGATAATGACCATATCTATTAGATTGCTGAATCTGGATCAGATCAGACCATTTTTTTAGCCAAAAGGAACAAATCAATTTGCAGTGGCTACGCAGCGCCCGACGTCACGCTCAGACTGATTTTCTGTCTCTCTCGCACGCATTCTTTGTCGTGTCGTTTAATATTAGCGGCGTCTGCCGGAGGAGAGCCATACTGACTTAGTATCGGGTATAACTGTAGAGTTGCGGTGTCCGCAGCAACTCACAACGTCAGATATACAGCGTGAAGGAATCGCTTCCAGAAAGCGATCCAGAGGAGGAGGAGAATATTAGCATAGGGGCCATTCAAAGTTTGACGGCTAAGCGCACTTCTTGGAATTGTGAGGAGCTTTGACATGTGCGGGAATATTGTCTAGCAGATGCCTATCTATATTTTATTACGGGTGTGGAGCTCCGAATGTCTATAAGCCGCAGTTCCATCCATATATTCGTAGAGCTTCGGAAAACCTTTAGAAGGGTGCAACCAATAAAAATCGGATGCCCCCGAAAAACCACAATTAACCTTGCCTGTTGACATAGCTCGAGACAAGAAGGGTTTGGCTTCTTGTTTTCATAAAATAAGGGAAAAGGATATGATCGTATAGAGGAGTTGTAGGTTTTTACCGTGTCACGAACGGACTAATAAGTATTTAGAGGTGTGACAAATAATTTTGAATGAAGAACCACATTAAGTCCCAAAACGAATCCAGCGTTTTAGAAAACATTATGATAACTGTAATATAACTGTAAAAATAACTGTAGACTGTTAGTTTCCGCTATTATTAGTAATCCCAAGGATATGCGCAGGTATGCCGAAGTATCCTTTCTGGATCGGACTAAAAGCTTCTGAAGGAGTTACAATTACTCGAAAAACCCGTTGTACCGGTATCTATGTCGCACAATCTAGCGCTCATCCGAAAAGATAACCATGGCAATATTGTATTTACGAGTAAAGCCTATTTCGTTCCGAGAAGGTCAGGAAGCATTTCACCGAATTTTTTCCCTGAGCAAATTCACGCAAAATTTATATATTTTTTAAATATATAGTTGACAATTCCGCTTTAAGCTTGCATTGCTCGCATTCCATGCATTTCGCTAATGCATTGGAGCTTCATCAACAAGTACACTGACCAACATAACCGAACAAAAAAATGTATTTTAATTTTGTTTTGGATTTTCATTGCTGATCGCTGGTCTGTCGTCAGACCCCGTTGATAATTTTTATTTTTTTTATATATATTAATTTCATTATTTCTCATATCGTATTTATATACCCTATCGTTTATAAATATATATTTTTCTCTTTATTTGCATCCCCGCTTCAACGGGCCGAACTACCGCGCGAATCCCGAAATAAATACACACACCTAATATATATACATGTGTGAAGCATTGCTTAGCGGCCGTACTACACATGTTGGGCTTGCATAGCCTAACTTATAATATAGTTTGCTTTAAGTATAAAATAATTTGTAAATACGAGCAATTAAATGGAATTGAAAAAAAAAAATATATATATATATATACCACGAAACCCATCGGTCTTTTTATACCCGATACTCAAAATGAGTATTGGGGTATATTAGATTTGTGGTAAAAGTGTATGTGTGTAACGTCCAGAAGGAATCGTTTCCGACCCCATAAAGTATATATATTCTTGATCAGCATCAATAGCCGAGTCGATTGAGCCATGTCTGTCTGTCCGTCTGTCCGTCCGTCCGTCTGTCCGTCTGTCCGTCTGTCCGTATGTCCGTCTGTCCGTCCCCTTCAGCGCCTAATGCTCAAAGACTATAAGAGCTAGAGCAACGATGTTTTGGATCCAGACTTCTGTGATATGTCACTGCTCCAAAAATATTTCAAAACTTTGCCCCGCCCACTTCCGCCCCCACAAAGGGCGAAAATCTGTGGCATCCACAATTTCGACGATACGAGAAAACTAAAAACGCAGAACCGTAGAAGATGACTATATCTTCTAGAGTGCAAAATCTGAACCAGATCGTATAATTATTACAGCCAGAATCACGAAAACAATTTCACTCTTTCTTGCTCTGTCTCACTCTAACACACAGGTTTCATGGTCGGTTTTGCCAATTGCAAAATATGAGTTCAAGGATCTCAGAACCCATATCAGCTAGAGCAACCAAATTTGGTATCCACACTCCTGTGATATCGGACCTTGACCGTTTTGTGTCAAAATTTCGCCACACCCCCTTCCGCCCCCGCAAAGGACGAAAATCTGAGGCAACCACAAATCTCAGAGACTATTAAGGCTAGAGTAACCAAATTTGGTACACACACTCCTTTAAGATGTCACTATAAAACGTATATCTCAGAATTTCGCCCCGCCCCCACAAAGGACGAAAATCTGTTGCATCCACAATATTGAAGATTCGAGAAAACTAAAAACGCAGAATCATAGAGAATGACTATATCTATCCGGTTGCTGAATTTGGATCAGATCAGATAATTTTTGTAGCCAAAAGGAACAAATCAATTTGCAGTGGCTACGCAGCGCCCGACGTCACGCTCAGACTGATTTTCTGTCTCTCTCGCACGCATTCTTTGTCGTGTCGTTTAATATTAGCGGCGTCTGCCGGAGGAGAGCCATACTGACTTAGTATCGGGTATAACTGTAGAGTTGCGGTGTCCGCAGCAACTCACAACGTTCCCCCTCGTTTTTCTTGCGACGGACACTACGGACCATCAATCTCGTCGTTGGAGAATCGAGCCTCGATCGCCGGGTCCAGACGGGGTTTCAGGAAGGAATTCCCCCAATCTGGAAGGAATCGTTTATAATTATATAAATTATTGAGGTATAGAAAAGTTACCCGCTATTCCCAAAATATTTGAGAAGGTTTTAACTCCGCACTTGCAACATCTTTGCAAGTAACTTATATCTCCAACTCAGCATGGATTTATAAGGCGGCGATCAACCACCACGAACATGTTAGAGTTTACCTCTTTCAAGGTAACTTACAGACAGATGTTATTTACACCGACTTTAGTCAAGCATTGGACTCTGTAAACCATTCCCTTTCAGCACATAAACTTGACCTTTTAGGGTTCCTGTCAAACCTCCTGAGATGAATTTCTAGCTATCTTTGTTCCAGATCTCAAAGAGTCTTCTTCAAAAACTCACTCTCTTCTCCAGTAAAGGTTTCTTCGGGAGTACCACAGGGCAGCCATCTAGGCCCCATACTTCATTCTCGCTTGCAAATCGATCCTCGTGCAAACTTGTTACACCTTAATGCCTCGAAATGCAAAGCTATGACATTTCATCGTTCTAGCCCCTTATTGGCTCCCATTACCCTATTTGGTGGATCTCTTGAGAGAATTACCGTGATAAATGATCTTGGTGTTAAATTAGAGCTTAAGTTTTCTGCACACATTTATACCATGGTAAATAAGGCCATGGGCGTGCTTGCGTTTACAAAGAGGTGGTCAAAGGAATTTGACGACTCCTAAATAACAAAGACTCTCTATACCTCGCTAGTTCGTCTGATCTTGAAAAAAGGCTCCTGTGTGGTGCTCACAGTACAAAGTACACCAGGACCGTATAAAATCAGTACACAAAAACTGTTAACTTTTTGCTCTGCGGGTCCTTAAGTGGGATGCGGTTGTGAGACTCCCATCTTACTCTAGTAGACTGCTATTAGCATCCCATCCCCATCCTAGCTTAACCGTAGAAAAATGCTTGGTATGATTTTTATGCACAACTTGATCAAGGGTGACGTAGATAGCCATCTTTTCCATCTTTTGACAGCGGTGCTGCAGATTTCGAAAAATGCTTCAGCTGTAGGTAGAGCATCCGATAAAGTGTGCTCCTCCCACTTGTCTTGCGTCTTAGAATCCAACTTCTGAAGCAGCACGTCTATGCTCATGAATCCTGAGATTTCCTCGGCAGTTCCCAATGTCTTCAACGCTCGCATTTGTAAATTGACTGCATCCAAAAATTGTCGAAGCCTTTTAACAAAAGGCGAGTCTACCCTCTTGATACCTAGAATATTCTTGATGTGTGCCTAAAAAACAAATCGTTTTTATTTAAATGGTTATGGAGTTTATCTAGAGCCGCACGATAATTGTCACTGGAGAGCTCCAACGATCGAGCCAAATCAAAAACCGCATCAGTGAGGTAAGAGCGAAAATGTTGGAGCTTCTCGATGCCGCTCGATGCCATGTTCCGCTTTCGCTGTATTCAGATCGTTGTCCATGCTAAATGGTGTGCAATGCGACGAAACATGGAATACCACTTAATCTCCGATGTACCCTAGAGAAAGCGAGAAAGAAAGACACGAAAAGTCAAGACCCACGGCTTCAGCTGTGCAGAGAATGAGAGATTCGACGCTTAAGTTAACGGAATCTCACACGGCCGCACTCCCACTGAACTTGCACTTTAAACTGTTTTTTATTGTGCACCAAATGTATTTGTTGGTATGTAAACTACACAGCAACGAAAGTATTGTCAATCAATATGTTTTTGAGTGAAACGAGATTTACCAATGTATTTCTATCACATCGGGGTCACCAATGATTGAGATGCCAAGCTTTTTGGAAACTATCTATTTCAAAGCTGATTAAAACGATTAGAGTTAAACGTTATAATTTTTATGTTACGCCAGCTAAAGAGAGCCCAGCAAACGAGAGAGCGCAGCAGCGCTACCGAACGTCAGCGTTTGCATTACATAGGTAGTTCATTTTTGCTTTATAAATCTATAAACTAACTATGCTAGCAAACAGCAATCAAAATCAAAACAAGAGAAAGAGCACGATTCATAGACATAAAATCGTTCTGCAGAGCTGCAGCGCTCTCCCGCTAAAGGGGCTCTCTGCCTCCGCCACTGCGGCAATTACCTTGCTGAGCCGCCGCCACTTCGGCAATCATATTTGATCTGCCGCCTTCGTCTTTTAGTTCCATGCTAACCCCTCTGCGCATCGGTTGCATACCTCTTACCTATCTGGCCCTAGCAAGCAATCGAGTTCAGCTCAGCCACAAAATCAAATAAATATTATAAAGTTTAACCTAGTTCTCCTTTTTATTTTGGAAACAAATAGGTGCCAAAAAAGCTTGGCATCTCAAACAATGGTGACCCCCCGACGTGATCTAAGAACATTGCTTAATCTAGTTCCGTTAAAAACACTTATTAATTATACAATATTTTGTTGTTGTGTAGTTTAAATACCAACATATACATTTGGGTGCCCGTTGAAAAACAGCTAAAAGTGAAAATTCAGTTAAAGTGCGGCTGGAATATTTATATGCATTGTTCGGGCGAAGCCCGTGTGTAAATTTTGTACCATCGTTCTATTGCCTATCAATTTACTTTCCTTTCCATTTTTGTCATTAAACTAAACTAACGTAACGTAAGCGTAGCTTTATCTATGCTCGCTCAGCAACATGCTCTCATTTATTCATCTAGTCTTTATCTATGCTCGCTCTTGTTATCTTTTCCTATTTTCCTTCCTATGCCGTCGCTAAGCCGTCAGCAGCTGCGCCTGCTCTAGCAGTTACCGCTTAATATAGTTGGAGAACAGACCTTTTTTGTCCGTAACGTTTCGGAAATTATTAATTCGTGAAATTATTGAACAATCATAGTCAGCAAAAAAAGCTCGTTGCCTCAACATTTGGTGACCCCGACGTGATCGTCAATAACAATTTAGAAATAAACAATTATAAACAGTGAAAATTATCCACTTAACATAACTGTTCGAACGCGAAGCGGTTAGTTCCCATTTCGTCGCGCGCTTGCTTACAAGCACTAATACAGCAACGTGCATTAGCGGCTTCGGGTTCGCTGCACTTGTGCTTGCATACCAAAAAAAAATCAAACGGTTTGTTCTTCGATTCTTCTTTGTGCTCTGCTCGCTGCTGCCTGTCGAAAATGGATGAGTCTAATGACTTGCCGGAAAACAGAGTGTGTTTTTACAAACTAAAGGCACTCTCAATATACAACAAAGCCGTTTCACTTCGAGAGACGATATTGAATGATGGAAACAACCCAATCAGTAAAGATGCGCTAAGTGTTCATTTAAAATTCTTGGAAAAAATGTCCGACTCATTTAATGTTACTCATTCTTATTTAGAAGAGCTTGATGTAAGCGAAATTGGCAGCGACTTAAGCAACCCTTTTGAGGATTTGGCAATGGAAATCGAAGTTCGTATTCGCTCAGCACTCCGCAGGACTACCCAGAACATGCCGCATCACTCAACGATACGACCCGAGCTCAACGTTACTGCCTCCGGAAATGTACGGTCACGATATCATATTCCTGACATTAAACTTCCCACTTTCCGTGGAGGTTATACTAAGTGGGCAGACTTTTACTCGATGTTTAGCACAGTAATAGATCAGGAGCCCTTTCTATCAAAGATTGAGAAGTTCCAGCACCTGCGCTCATGTTTGGATGGACCTGCCCTGGAGGATGTTCGCTCTTTGGAAGTATCGGAGAGCAATTATGATATTGCATTGGACATTTTAAACAATCGTTTCAATAATAAACGTTTAATCTTTCAGGCACAGGTCGCTGAGATTCTGAGGCTTGAGAAGGTTGAAGATGGGTCAACTACAAAGCTACGTACTTTATCGGACAAGCTTCATTCTCACATGAGAGCGCTTAGGCCGATGGGTACCATGGAGGAAATAGTAGGATGCATCATCGTTCACTCCACATACAAGTATCTCGACTCTGATACCAGGACCAAATGGGAGGAGCTGTCGCCCCCTAACGTCATACCAACATGGGACCATTTTTCGGCTTTTTTGGAGAGGAGATGTCAAGCCATGGAGACCATGGATCAAGCTATGTTGATTCAAATCCATAGCAGTCAGGTTGGAAAACATAAACGAATCACTCATTCAAAACACAGTCTTGTTGCTACAAATACAATCGTATTGGAATGCGTGTTCTGTGATAATAAAGGGCATAACATTTACAGCTGCACTCGCTTTGGAAACCTTTCGCCATCTTTGCGTCTTAGAGAGGCAAGGAAGCTTAGAGTTTGCTTCAACTGTTTGAAGAAGGGACATCGGAATACCTCCTGCAGTTCAGGCTCTTGTCGCACGTGCGGTGAAAAGCATCATACCCTTTTACATATCAACAATCCGCTGCCTACGTCAGTTAACACGGAACCTGCAAACACTACTACGTCTCCTATTAAGACAAACTCATGCTCAGGCCCCAATCTTTCAAGTTTTCTTGTTGCCGCTTCATCACCATGCTCGCCTCCTGCTCAGAATCTTAGCTCAGACGTAGTGCTTCTAGCCACGACAGTCATTATGATAAAGAGTCGATTTGGTGATCTTCTTCCTTGCCGGGCTCTTCTGGATTCAGGCTCTCAGATTAATTTAATAACCTCTCGCTTTGCTCAGAAGCTTCAGCTGAAACGAGCCAAAGGGTCGGTATCAGTATCGGGTCTCGGCGCTGATTCTGCATTTCACACGGAAGGTTCAGTTAATTTGGTCATTCAATCCAGGACTTCCGATTACTTCACGAGTCTCACAGCTCTCGTTGCTCCACGTATTACAGGAAACCAGCCTGCTTCTTCATTTGATGTATCCAAATGGGAAATGCCAGCCAATATCAGCCTTGCTGACCCACACTTCAACAAATCTCAGCGCATCGATGTACTGCGATATTTGCGATATTTTATGCGTTGGACAGATCAAATTGGAGAGGGGACTTCCTATAATACAAGAAACCCGTCTCGGCTGGGTTGTCCCAGGTGGAGGTCATTACTCCCACAGCTCAGTGCTCCTAGCTGCCTCTAGTTCGTCGGAATTGAGTCAAACGCCTACCGTTGGTTTGGATGAGCTAGTGAGAAGGTTCTGGGAAGTGGAAAACTGCCACGGTCCCGCTACAGAAGCAACAAAGGAGGAAATTGCTTGCGAGGAACATTTCAAAAAACATTGCGGTCGGCTTCCAAGTGGCGAGTACTGCTTTCAATTGCCTTTAAAGCTGAGTGACAGTCTTCTTGGAGATTCTTATCAATAAGCATATCGGCGATTCCTCAATCTAGAGCGCAAGTTGGTTCGCAAACCACTTCTCAAGGCCCAATACGCCGCATTTATAAAGGAATACGTCGATTTGAATCACATGTCCCCTGTCAAAAGTGACGCACTTATACAATGCAAATTTTTTCTTCCTCATCCCTGCGTCTTAAGAGAAGACAAAACCACCACAAAACTTCGAGTAGTTTTCGACGGATCCGCTTGTACATCTACAGGATATTTCCTCAACGATATATTGATGTCAGGCCCAACAATTCAGCAAAAGTTAGTTACGACTCTTCTTTGATTTCGTACCGTTCGTATAGCATTGACTGGTGACATTTGTAAAATGTATAGATGCGTCCGTGTCTCGCCCCAAAATAGTTTTCTGCAGTGCATACTTTGGCGTGACTCACCCCTCGAGGAGCTAAGAAAATTCAAGCTGGATACCGTGACCTATGGAACGAAACCAGCAGCATTTCTGGCCGTCCGTTCTATGCACCAACTAGCGGCAGACGAGAGTTCGTCATATCCAAGTGGCTCTGAAGTTGTGCTGCGGGACTTTTACGTGGATGATTTGCTAACGGGGGGAGATACTACAAATGAGGTGCTGGAAATAATTCGCCAGGTGACAGGACTCTTAGCCAAAGGAAATTTCAAGATCAGGAAATGGTGTGCCAACCATACATCTGTACTCGATCAAACACCCCATGAAGATAGGGAAACATTTGTTAAATTTACTGATGGCAGCGATGTAACCAAGACGCTAGGTTTAGCATGGAATCCCACTTCGGATGAGCTATTATTTTCATTCTGTCCCAATCAAGTCCCTTCGAAACCAACTAAGCGAGTTGTATTGCGTATGTATGCAAATTCATTCATCGACGAAAGTCTGGAATAACTGTGGAGGACTTGCGTTTGGGAACCGAACTGCTTCTTCGTCTTACTCAGCAATCTCGTCTATCTACTGAAATAAGAGCCCTGGAAACGCGAAAGGACATCAAGGCTTCAAGCTCGATCGTCTCGTTTTCGCCATTTTTAGATGATTGCGGTTTGCTTCGAGTGTGAGGGAGTCTTAAAAACTCTACCTTGGACTTCGAAGCACGACATCCCATAATATTGCTCAAGAATCATTCCATCACTTCTGCTCTGATACGGCACTTACACGAAAAACACCTTCACGCTGGACCCCAGTCGCTATTAGCCATCATTCGTCAACCGTACTGGCCAATCGGTGGCCGAAAGACCGTAGCACACGTAATCCAAAAGTGTGTCAAATGCTTTAGAGTGAAGCCTCGAACTCTTGAGCAAATAATGTCAGATCTTCCGGTGGACAGAGTCAGCGAATTTCGTGCATTTTTAGTTACCGGCTGGACTATTGCGGTCCGTTCCTGTATAAATCAGAAGTTCGAAACCGGCCCCCACTAAAGTGCTACATGAGCATTTTTATATGCTTCTCCACCAAGGCGGTTCACATCGAGCTTGTGAAGGATCTTACAACGTCTGCGTTCCTCTCTGCTTTTCGCCGTTTCATTTGCACCCGTGGAAGACCGATTCGTATTTGGTCAGATAATGCCACAAATTTTGTTGGAGCGCGGAACGAACTGGCGGAACTTAAGTCGCTATTCCTAAGCGACAGTCATCAAGAAGCCGTGCATCAAGCTTGTCTCGCCGATTGAATCGATTGGCGTTTAATTCCTCCTAGATCGCCACATTTTGGAGGATTGTGGGAGGCGTCAGTCAAGCTTGCTAAACATCATCTTCGACGTGCCGGTGGATCCTCGCTTCTTGGATTTGATGAGCTGCGCACTCTCGCGTGCAATATCTGTGCAATCATTAATTCAAGGTCATTGTTTCCTCTTTCAGAGAACCCTGCAGTTCTCGATGTACTCACGCCCAACCATTTTCTAGTTGGCGCCCCCTTATCACAACCTTCTTGGAGCCGGAATTGGTTCATTTAAACGTCGATCGCTTGGACCGTTGGCAGAAGGTCACACAGCTTCAGCAAATCTTTTGGTCTCGCTGGCGCCAATCGTATTTAACCAGTCTTCAAGAAAGAACGAAGTGGCGCAACCGGGATCCTGAGCTTCACGTCAATGATGTCGTTCTTGTTAAGGACGAGAACTTCCCTCCTCTGAAGTGGCCTCTAGCGAGAATCCTCGAGCTCATCCCAGGAGTTGATGGTGTATCTCGAGACGCCTTGATCAGGATGGCTACAGGTGTTAGCCGAAGAGCACTTGCAAAACTATGTCTATTGCCTCTACGAGATGAGGTGAAAGGCATGGATCCTTCCACGGGGGGAATATGTTCGGGCGAAGCGCGAGTGTAAATTTTGTACCATCGTTCTATTGCCTATCAATTCACTTTCCTTTCCATTTTTGTCATTATACTAAACTAACGTAACGTAAGCGTAGCTTTATCTATGCTCGCTCAAAAACATGCTCTCATTTATTCATCTAGTCTTTATCTATGCTCGCTCTTGTTATCTTTTCCTATTTTCCTTCCTCTGCCGTCGCTAAGCCGTCAGCAGCTGCGCCTGCTCTAGCAGTTACCGCTTGATATAGTTGGAGAACAGACCTTTTTTGTCCCCAATCTATTACTTTGGCTCGAGATCGGCTCGCTTGCCTCATCCAAGTATTAGAGTGATATAATACTATTGTAAAAGGCTCTGGCATCTTCGGCCACCCTCAACACACAAAATAACTATAATAAAATTTATAACGTTTCGGAAATTATTAATTCGTGAAATTATTGAACAATCATAGTCAGCGAAAAAGCTCGTTGTCTCATCAGGTAAAATACCCCGTAAAAAATTTATCCGCGACAAGACGTGCGGTATTGGATATGTTCAGACGCTCGAAAGTACTATCAGTTCGTTGCGCTCCGAAAAGGAGAGATCCTGGAAAATTCGGACTTATCAGAATGGACATTGGGTTCCATCCACTCTGAACGTAGCAGATGATGGAGCAAAGTCCACCAAAGAATCGAGTTTCCAAACAGGCCCGAGATGGTTCCCCGGTCCGCCGGTTCCTATTTGATGAAGAAGAATACTAGTCAACTGCACAGCTCAACTCGAGTAATCTTTTGCAACATGGAAGATGTCAACATCGTTATATACCGATGGTCCAAGAAGAGGCTTACTCTGAAGAAATGTCTCTTCTGGTAAGAAAAGTTTGATCTACAAATTATCGCGTATCTCAATGAATTAGGTGTGCGGAGAATACGCGGCCGCATAGATAAGTTGATCCGCATAACAAGGAACCTGAAACGGCCTGTAATTCTACCCGTCGGACATAACGTCACTAATCTTATTATTGATTATTTTCATCGGAAGTTTCAGCATCAGCTTACTGAGATCGTCGACAACGAGATGAGACAATTGTACCACATATCAGGACTGCGAGCAGGAGTTCGCGACATAGCGAAAACCTGCCAAAGATGTCGCAATAAAGGAGGGCTTCCAGAGGCACCGGAGATGGGAAGCTTACCACCAGAGAGGCTGGCAATCAACGAATTTCCATTCACAAACAGAGGTATCCACTAATTTGGACCACTGGAGGTAAACGTAGGAAGATGACGCGAGCAACGATGGGGGGTACTATTCACGTGCCTCACCGTGGGAGCAGTACACATCGAACTGACAAACTCCCTGTCAACAGACGCCTTCATGCTCACATTTGAAATGTTTGTAGCCCGTCGAGGAGTGCCTAAGAGAATCGTGTCGGACAAAGGGACAAACTTTCGAGGAGCCAGCCGATTACTATGAGAAGAAATCGAAAGAGTCCTACTGAACGAACTGGAAACCAAGTACCCTCAAATAGAATGGTCCTTCATACCCCCAGGAGGACTCCATATGAGAGGTGCGTGGGAAAGGATGATTAGTTGGGTGAAATCCATACTAGCCGAATACAAAGGGCGACAGCAGCGCAATAAGAGTTATGCTTGGTAAGAGTTTTCATATTGCAGGGCAGATCGTGGCCAGCTTCAGAAAACGATGGCTGAAGGAATACCTACCGTGCCTTACGCCACGAACCAAGTGGCATGGACCTCCAACTAACCCCATCCAACTCGGAGATTTCGTGGTTCTAACAGACGAAACAAGCCACAAGGTGCAGTTACCTGCAAGTAGCCAAGGACGGGATCGCTCGCAGCGCAGTGAATCGCACTGCATCTAGACTGCTAAGTCAGCCAATAGTTAAGCCAAGTTAGAAGTGAAGACAACGAATCCAACCATGGGCCAAGACGTAACCAGAAGCTTGGCACACATCACGACAAGTGACGAAGTTTGGCAGTATAAAATATACCTAAATACCTAAAATGTACCCAATAGCACAAACATTAACAGGAAGAAGAAGAGCATGAAGAAAGGCAGCGGTGAAAAGTTAAAACTGAAGCGGTACAAGTTTTTTAGATGATTGCGGTTTGCTTCGAGTTGGAGGGAGTCTTAAAAACTCTACCTTGGACTTCGAAGCACGGCATCCCATAATATTGCCCAAGAATCATTCCATCACTTCTGCTCTGATACGGCACTTACACGAAAAACACCTTCACGCTGGACCCCAGTCGCTATTAGCCATCATTCGTCAACCGTACTGGCCAATCGGTGGCCGAAAGACCGTAGCACACGTAATCCAAAAGTGTGTCAAATGCTTTAGAGTGAAGCCTCGAACTCTTGAGCAAATAATGTCAGATCTTCCGGTGGACAGAGTCAGCGAATTTCGTGCATTTTTAGTTACCGGCTGGACTATTGCGGTCCGTTCCTGTATAAATCAGAAGTTCGAAACCGGCCCCCACTAAAGTGCTACATGAGCATTTTTATATGCTTCTCCACCAAGGCGGTTCACATCGAGCTTGTGAAGGATCTTACAACGTCTGCGTTCCTCTCTGCTTTTCGCCGTTTCATTTGCACCCGTGGAAGACCGATTCGTATTTGGTCAGATAATGCCACAAATTTTGTTGGAGCGCGGAACGAACTGGCGGAACTTAAGTCGCTATTCCTAAGCGACAGTCATCAAGAAGCCGTGCATCAAGATTGACTCGCCGATTGCATCGATTAGCGTTTCATTCCTCCTAGATCGCCACATTTTGGAGGATTGTGGGAGGCATCAGTAAAGCTTGCTAAACATCATCTTCGACGTGCCCTTGGATCCTCGCTTCTTGGATTTGATGAGCTGCGCACTCTCGCGTGCAATATCTGTGCAATCATTAATTCAAGGCCATTGTTTCCTCTTTCAGAGAACCCTGCAAATCTCGATGTACTCACGCCCAACCATTTTCTGGTTGGCGCCCCCATCACAACCTTCTTGGAGCCTGACTTGGTTTATTTAAACGTCGATCGCTTGGACCGTTGGCAGAAGGTCACACAGCTTCAGCAAATCTTTTGGTCTCGCTGGCGCCAATCGTATTTAACCAGTCTTCAAGAAAGAACGAAGTGGCGCAACCGGAATCCTGGGCTTCACGTCAATGATGTCGTTCTTATTAAGGACGAGAACTTCCCTCCTCTGAAGTGGCCTCTAGCGAGAATCCTCGAGCTCATCCCAGCAGCTGATGGCGTATCTCGAGTCGCCTTGATCAGGATGGCTACAGGTGTTAGCCGAAGAGCACTTGCAAAACTATGTCTATTGCCTGTACGAGATGAGGTGAAAGGCATGGATCCTTCCACGGGGGGAGTATGTTCGGGCGAAGCCCGAGTGTAAATTTTGTACCATCGTTCTATTGCCTATCAATTTACTTTCCTTTCCATTTTTGTCATTAAACTAAACTAACGTAACGTAAGCGTAGCTTTATCTATGCTCGCTCAGCAACATGCTCTCATTTATTCATCTAGTCTTTATCTATGCTCGCTCTTGTTATATTTTCCTATTTTCCTTCCTATGCCGTCGCTAAGCCGTCAGCAGCTGCGCCTGCTCTAGCAGTTACCGCTTAATATAGTTGGAGAACAGACCTTTTTTGTCCGTAACGTTTCGGAAATTATTAATTCGTGAAATTATTGAACAATCATAGTCAGCGAAAAAGCGCGTTGTCTCAACATGCATGTTCCGGTACTTTAAGCGTCGAAACTCTCATTCTCTGCGCAGCTGCAGCCGCGGTTCTTGACTTTTCGTGTCTTGCATTCTCGCTCTCGCGTCTATACATCGTCGCTTAAGCGGTATTTCATTTTCCGTTGTTGTGTCGAATTGCACAACGGTTAACATGGACAACGATCCGAATACAGGCGCGGGCGGAAATATTGTGGTGGCTGATTCCAGACTGAGTCTGTATAAGCGTAAAAGTCAGTCATTATTTGATCGATTGCACAGGCTTGGCGAATCCTTCGCGGGGAATAAAATCGATAAGTTGACCGACGCGGAAGTCGAGGTGCGCCTTGATATGTTGGCAGAAATTCGAGAGGAATTCAATAAGGCCCATAATGAATTGGAGGCTCTCGATCAAAACGAGATTGGGAGTGAGCTGCGCGAAATCTTCGATACTCTTTTCATATCGTTGAAAGCTGAGTTGCTGGCTGCTGTTGAAGTAAGCCAGTCACACGCCGCTGCCTATTCTACGACTCTGCCAAGCCATTCCGGACATAGTACCATCATCATGGCTCACAAGCAGCGACTTCCTGAGCTGAAGGTGCCTAATTTTTCTGATCCGAGTTTTCGGATTGTATGGCAATGTTCAAATCGGTGATTGAAGCGGATGCGGATCTCAGTGACATCGAGAAATTCCAGCACCTTTGCTCTTGCCTCGCTGATGCGGCTTTGGATTCGGTTCGATCGTTAGAGCTCTCCAGTGCCAATTATCGTGCGGCTCTGGATATACTCAATAAACACTTTAATAACAAAAGACTTGTTTTCCAGGCACACATCAAGAAGATTCTTGGGCTTAAGAGGGTAGACTCGCCTTCTGCTAAAAGGCTTCGGGAGTTTGGATGCAGTCAATTTACACATGCGAGCGTTGCAGACATTGGGAACTGCTGAGGAGATTTCAGGATTCATGGTCATCAACATGCTGCTGCAGAAGTTGGATTCGAAGACGCAAACCAAATGGGAGGAGCACACATCGTCGGATGCTATACCTACCGCAGAGGAATTCTTCGAATTCTTGCAGCAACGCTGCCAGAAAATGGAGCGATTGGAATATGCTACAGCGGCACACGCTAGTAGCGATCAGGTGGGAAAAAACCATTCCTATACGCAGGTTAAGAAAACGTTTGTAGCTTCCAACTCTTCCGCCGACCCGTCTGTATGCGTCTTTTGCCACTCAGCGGGCCATGGAATATACTCGTGCAAGATATTCGGAAATCTCTCACCGTTGCTGCGCCACAAAGAAGTGAAGAAGCTTTCCCTATGCTTCAATTGCCTAAAACCGGGGCACCGGACCCGCGCATGCAATAGTGGAAAATGTCGAGTATGCGGCGGTAGGCATCATAGTTTGTTGCACATCGATAGTATACAGCCCACACCACAAAGCTGCCCAGGTATTACTCCTCCCGATCTGGCCGTTCAACCAGAAACTCTTTCCGTTGCTAAAAATTCTGCTAGCAGCTCGCCTCTACCTTCATCTACCTCTCTTGCTGCCCAAGGTCTTCACTCTGATGTCGTGCTTCTGGCTACAGCCGTGGTTCTCGTGAAGAATCGGTCTGACGTTTTAGTTCCTTGTCGTGCCATCTTAGATTCAGGATCGCAGCTGCATCTCGTCACATCCAAGTTCGCCCAGCAGCTACAGCTTAGGAGAACTCAATCGTCTGCACTTGTGTCTGGACAGGGCGATACCAGCGTTTCTACTGAGGGATCCACCATAAGCATTTGTATGCATTCTCGCACCTCTGCTTACACAACTACGCTTAATGCTCTCATCGCCCCCACGATTACCGATTCTCAGCCAAGTATGACAGTAAATGTATCCGATTGGAGTATTCCATCTAACATTCAGCTCGCTGATCCTGCATTTTTCAATCCTCAACGGGTTGATCTCCTCATTGGTGCGAGTGTTTTTTATGATCTCCTCTGCGTAGGGCAAATCAAGCTCACCGATGGCCTGCCTCTTCTGCAGAAGACCCGGCTTGGGTGGATCGTATCTGGCGGTGGACAGAAGGTATCAAGCTCGGCGCTTTTAGCCTCGCACAATTGTCCAGATTCGATAGCTGAGATGGAAGCAAGGTTGGATAAAACTCTTCGTATGTTTTGGGAAGTCGAGAATTGTGTGGAGGCTGGTTTGAATACCAAAGAAGAAGACGATTGTAAACTCTCGGCTTAGCGTGGGACCCTGCTTCAGATCAGCTGCTTTTTGCCTTTTCCGTACTGGACACGAACTCAATCCCATCAAAGTGGTCGGTTTTATCTCCGATTGCGCGGTTCTACGACCCTCTTGGATTGATAAATCCAGTCATTGTCAGGTGCAAAATCTTCCTTCAGAAGCTTTGAAGAGGAAATTTGGATTGGGATTGCTAATCACGTCTCCACATGCCGATCTCACGTCCGGATGCAAATTTGCGAATTCATTCTGTCGCATGCAGCGCACATTCGCCTACATGCATAAATTTATACATCGTCTTAGGCATCCAGGACTCACCGTTTCTGATATTCGGCAAGGAACGCATCTTCTAATTCGACACATTCAGCTGGCAAATTTGTCGATGGACATAAAGGAGATTCGGCGCAATGGTCAAGTCATGAAATCCAGTTCTATTAGTTCGCTCAACCCGTTCATCGATCATTCTGGACTACTTAGAGTTGGAGGTCGTCTTGGCAACTCATCGCTAGGATTTGACGCTCAGCACCCGCTCATTCTGCCAAAGGGACATTCCATTACCTTTGCGCTGATAAGATATTATCATGAAAGAAACCTCCATGCCGGACCTCGCGCCTTGCTATCCAAAATTCGGCTGGAATATTGGCCCATTGGAGGTGTTAAAGCACTGTCAAGGGTCGTCAGCAAGTGTGTGAGATGCTTCAGAACTATGCCGAGCATGGTTGAAAACATCATGGGAGACCTACCTAAGGAACGTTTGGAAGGATCTCGAACTTTTGAAGTCACTGGAGTAGATTACTGTGGACCTTTTTTCGACCGATCAGAAATCCGCACGAGGCCTCCGATCAAGTGCTACATTAGCGTATTCATCTGATTCACTTCTAAGGCTATACACATGGAGCTCGTAAGGGATTTGACCACCGCATCGTTTTCTAGGCGCACTAAAGCGTTTTACTTCCACTCGAGGAAGGCCAAGTCAAATTTGGTCGGACAATGCGACAAACTTCGTTGGGGCCAAGAACGAGCTTCTGGAGCTAAAGAAGCTTTGTCTGAGCGAACCGCATATGAAGGAGGTCCACGAATCCTGACTGACTGACTCGGCTGACTCGATCGACTGGCGTTTCATCCTACCATGCTCTCCGCATTTTGGCGGGTTGTGGGAAGCGGCCGTGAAGACCTCAAAATATCACGTGTACCGCTCAGCTGGACCATCTGTGCTTAGCTTCGACGAGCTGCGCACCCTGATCTGTCAGATCACTGCAATTGTTAACTCTCGCCCTTTGCTCTCGCTTTCAGAAAATCCTGATGATTTAGACGTTTTGACTCCTGCTCATCTGCTTCTAGCCGGTCCCCATGAGCAAATCCTTGAGCCTGACCTAACGAAGCTGAACTACCATCATCTGGATGGCTGGCAGCGGGTCACCCAACTACAACAAATATTTTGGATCCGTTGGCGCGAAGAGTATCTCACTCTTTTGCAATTGCACGCGAAGTGGCGTACCTCCGCGCAAAACATCTGCAACAACGATCTCGTCCTGGTGAAGGACGAAAATCTTCCTCCAATGCGTTGGCCCCTAGCTAGAGTGGTCGATGTCGTTATGGGCAAGGACGAAGTGTGTCGCGTCGCTGACCTGAAGACATCCTCAGGAAACATCAGGAGGGCCGTCACACGCCTATGTTTGCTGCCCGTCAAGGAAGCTGTTGAGAGACTAGCTCCCAACGGGAGGAGTATGTTCGGGCCAGCCGCCGAATAATAACCGTAAATTTAAGCATTGTTATTGTATGAGCAGAGTGAGCCGCATATGTTTTGCAAGCGTTGACGTTCTGCACAGCTGCTGCGCTCTCTGCCGCCGCCACTTCGGTAATTACCTTGCTGTGTCGCCGCCACTTCGGCAATCATATTTGATCTGCCGCCTTCGTCTTTTAGTTCCATGCTAACCCCTCTGCGCATCGGTTGCATACCTCTTACCTATCTGGCCCTAGCAAGCATCTCCAACAGGCCGTATGAAAGATTTGATGGGACCAGAAGAAGGTAACTGAACATAAACTTCAAGTGGGGTATGGACATTTACTTTAGGGAAGCGGTCTTCCCTAAAATGACCGTTCCCCAATGAAAAAATTTATTTTTACTTTTCCCGAGTTTTCAAGTTCAATACAACCAGATGTCAGATACTTAAGTTGTATCAAAGAAAGAAGCACTACATCTAAAAAATACTAGTTTTAAAAAAGGCTTAAACAAAAAATTAAGCTAAAAAATATATTTTTCTAACATGTTTTTAAGCCCCGAATCTATCAGAAAAAGTCCTTTTGATTCACAGCAGAAATGTCGGGTTGAATAGTGTAATTAACGAAATCATGTAGCATAAACTTAAACATCAGATCAGATCTATAAATCCCAAAGAACTCGCACCTTTACTGAGGCTCAGGAATTTGTACAGTCAAGTGCTTCTGTACAAGCACTAGAGCACAAATTGGTCCAAGAGCTCTAAAAACAGAAAATCCAAAAGTTTTTTCCAGAAAAAATGGGTTTGATAATTGACAAGCACAGAGATAAATGCTCATCCAACGATGGAAATGTAGCCAAAACCTTTTTCCAACCCAAAAGTGACTTCAGAAATTACAGGCTTAAGTGAAAAACTGTTTCATCATTGCGCCACGATACTTCAGGCTTCATCACGTTACAAAATGAATGTGCAGAAATCGAATGACAAATAATAAAAAATAACTAAATACATAATCACAGCCGAAAAATTTCACGCATTTTAACAAAGTGAAGAAAATTATTTGACGATTACACAGAGAAAGGTTACATCAGAACCATTGAATCCGAATACGTTTCACCTATAATACTGGTAAAAAATAACTCAGGAGAGTTGAGACTGTGCGTCAATTATCGCACACTTAATAAAGGAATGATTAAGAACAATTACCCAACACCTCTTGTAGACGACCTGCTAAATAAACTTCCAGAGAAAAGGCTTTCACCAAGTTAGACTTGAAGAATGGATTCTTCCACGTATTTATGCATAAAGATTCAGTAAAAAACACATCGTTCACGTCCCATGGGACAAAAGGAATGCTTGAGGATGCCTTTCGGGTTACGTAATACATCTGCGGTGTTACAAAGATTCACAAACAAAATTTTCGCAGTCATGGTAAAGGAAGACAAGGTTATAATATACATTTATGATATAATGGTAGCAACAAAAGATAGTGATGGTTACGTTAGGTTAAGGCGGTAGCCTAGGGGAGCGATAAAACCGCTCCAAGCTCACTTGGATCTGTAAACATTTCCATTGTGATGCAGCATGGGCCCCTTCTCAATGCCTAAAACCTCAAAGAGCAAACTGTTGCAAATTAAGGGCAGTCCCATCCGGAGGCTTGGATGAATTTGGACACGGTCCCAGGTTTGATTTCGGAAAGGTCCGAAATGCTTGTGAGGAAAGGAGTCCTGAGAAACCGACGACGATGATTTCCAAGAGCCGGGCAATGACAGAAGAAGTGGCAGACCGATTCCTCCTCCTCCTCGTCGCGACAGCTCATGCAGAATTCATTGTGAAGGATTGGCAGTCTAGATGCTTGAATGCCTATCTGCGGATGCATTTCATATTTTTTTTTTTTCAAATTCTTGGACGTTGAAATGCAATGACTGCATCTTTCAAGAGGCGATGCAGTTACTGCACCGTCAAGTGGCCCGTGTGACACCAGCAGAAGGCTGTTACGTGCGGATCCCAGGCAAAACGCAGCCCTCCTCCCGCCCGACCGACCGAGGGTCGCTGCCGCATGACGCGCGGTGCGTAGCCGAACCAAACGCGAACATGCAAGAAAGATAGATATTAGACTAACATTCGAGGCAAATTAGCACTAAACTTACTAAGAAACTAAGCATGCAATCAAAATACAAATACCACTACAGGTACTAATTAATAGAAAGGTGTGTAAGGATTAATAATTTAATAAGAGGAAGAAAATTAGTGGTGGATATGATATGGTAGAGGGAATTATAATCCGAGCGTAAAACCCTAAACGGTTCATGCAAGGAATAATTCGATCTACAAATTGGAAGGAACAACGGTGTAAAATTTCTAGTCAGTCTAATAGGAATCGTGAAGTTTATGCGGCTCAACAGATCAGGGCTGTCTATGTCACCCCTGATCAAGTTGTGCATAAATAACTAAGGATGGGAGGTTTACTTATCCCAGTCTACTAGAGTAAGATGGGAGTCTCACACCCGCATCCCAGTTAAGGCCCCACAGAGCAGAGTAAAAAGTTGTTTTGTACTGATTCTATACGGTCATGATGTACTATGCACTGAGGGCACCATACACAGGAGCCGTATTCTAAGATCGGACGAACTAGCGAGGTATAGAGAGTCTTTGTTATATAGGGGTCGTCAAATTCCTTTGACCACCTCTTTATAAACCCAAGCACGCCCATGGGCTTATTTACCATGGTAGAAATGTGTTCGGAAAACTTTAACTTGGGGTCTAACATAACACCCAGATCATCCACCAGGGTAATTCTCTCAAGAGAACCACCAAATAGGGTATAGGCAGCCAACAAAGGGCTAGAACGATGAAATGTCATAACTTTGCATTTCGAGGCATAAAGGTGTAACAAGTTTGCACTACACCATGACTGAAAGTTATTGAGATCGGATTGCAAGCGAGAATGAAATTAAATTTCCTTGTACTGGACTAGTGTTTAACATCATCCGCATAATTAAGTACTCCAGAGTATGCTAATACCGAAGGCAAGTCATTAATAAAGAGTGTGAAGAGTAAGGGACCTAGATGGCTGCCCTGTGGTAATCCCGAAGAAACCTTTCCTGGAGAAGAGAGGGAGTTTTTGAAGGGGACTCTTTGAGATCTGGAACAAAGATAGCTAGAAATCCATCTCAGGAGGTTGGGCGGAAACCCTAAAAGGTCAAGTTTATGTGCTAGAAGGGAATGGTTTACAGAGTCGAATGCTTTACTAAAGTCGGTGTAAATAACATCCGTCTGTAAGTTACCTTGAAAGCCTTTAATAATGAAAGAGGTAAACTCTAACAAGTTCGTGGTGGTTGATCGCCGCCTTATAAATCCATGCTGATAACTGATAGCGGATAACTTTGCTATACCTCTATAATTTTTTGCATCAGACTTGCTACCTTTTTTATGGAGAGGAATTATAAACGATTCCTTCCAGATCGGGGGGAAGCAAGAAGACTCAATGGACAGGGTGAATAGTTTAAGCAAAGGTCCAGACAGGACCTCGGTGCAGTACCTGAGTACACAACCTGGAGCCCGTCTGGACCCGGTGAAAACACCGGCTTAACTAGTCGAAGATCATGAAGTAGGGAACATTCATTTAACAAGGGACTGAAAATGCCGTTTGACCTCGTTAACCCGTATGGGTACGGATGACGAGAGTAGCTTTCCTCAGAATAGGTGGTTTGGAAAAGTTGGGCAAAATAATCGGCAATTGCTTAATCATTATTTGCCGACGTATTACAAAATAATAGCGAGGTATCTCTTTGGTAAACTCTTTGGTAAACCAAGGGGGTTTTCCAGATCTAATCGGACAAGAAAGCGGGACACAAGAATCAAAAAATGTGCTAAGAGCATTGTAAAAAATGTTTGTGCCTTTTGTGACATCAGTGCACAAGTACAAAGCGGACCAATCAAAATCCCTAATTAGGTTATTAAGCAGCGGGCCCGTTCAGGTAGTCTACTCGACCGATCCAATACAGTTGGTCCTATATCTAGCGACACCTCGAAAGTAGGGTGGTAGGTGTCTTCAGGTATAGTGAGCGGAAGGGCTCGGGTTAACAACACTATGGTCGGATCCGATACAAAGCATAGATCAAGCAATCGACCCAAGGAATTTTTCACATGATTGATTTGAGACAGGGACAGGTCAAGCAAGCCGTCAACAAAGTCATGTCGTGACATGGGCACTAGGATACTAGACTCGTTTACCGAAGACCAAACAGTTCCTGGCAAGTTGAAGTCACCAAGAACTATCATACGATCTTTATCAGATAGCGAGGAAGAAACAGCGGTTAAAGCGGACAAGTGCTGCTCATAAATTGAAATATCCGAAGAAGGTGGGATATACGAGCAAGTAATGCATATAGCGAAAGCGGGAAGAATCAGTTTTACACACAGGAATTCCAGTTCCTGTTGAACTTGGACTGTGAAGTGTTCTGACGTGAAGTCAGAGTCCACTGCAATTAGAACCCCTCCTGCACGTCGAGACGAACGGTCCTTTCTAAAAGTTGTGTACCGACCTGCCAAAACCTCGGAACTAAGAATGTCCGGCTTTAACCAGGTTTCAGTAAACACAATAACGTGGGAAGCAAATGCAACACTATCCCGGAAAAGAATGCTGAGCTTACTACGCAAGCCTCTTACATTCTGATAGGTTACTAAAAGAGAAGTTCGTTTTTTTGGAAAGGTGGCTTCCCTCATACAACAGATTGTCCTAAAAGTTCTAGATGGGACGGCCAAGTCAATCTGACCCAAGAGAGTTTGGGAGTCAACAATCCCGAGAAGGAGCTTGTGCACGAACATTAACCCCATAACATATTCTGCGATGGTGCAATGACGTCAGGTCAATTAGATTTAGCATAGGGTGGCAAGATTCTACCCGAGTCCTACCCGTGCTTTTGCACGGATTCAATGTCAACCTGCTGCTCTTTATATTGCGGGCTCCACACCCACACGGTTCACCCAAAAGCTCACACAAACCGGCGACCAATCGCGTATGATATCACCGGGTGGAATTAGGTTCCCTATCGTGGTATTTTGTGCGATGGAAGCAAGGACGTTACATATTTTGGTGCCCAACGTGGGGCCGATTTGGTGTGGCAGCGGACATTCTTTAACATTCTTTACTATCAATTCTATTTTCTTTCGATACGAATGCTATTTCGTTTCTATACAATTCTATATTCTTTCCAATCTTCGATAAGTACCTGAATCTGCGCTATCTTTAGGAATTAATTACTCTTGGCTGAGGTCCGGAATCATTACTAGGGATCTGTCGTTGGTTTATTTTACTTTGAAGAATATATGTTTCGGTGCTAGAACGATTGATAATAAACAACAGTTATGTCCACATGTCTGAAGATTTGTGAATATGTTGGAATTATTCCTCTGGAAGAAAGCCGTTGGAATCCTCAATTACACGCGATTATAAGGCAAGGACAAATCCGACTCACTTTTCCCCTATTTTCTCTTTTCGAAGGCTTCGAAATTAACGCTGGATGATTGAAGTATTCGCTTAGTTAAATAGCCTACTAATGGCAATTACGCTAAGCCCTTTCATCAGCGAAGTGGTTTTGAAAGCCTTTGACCCTTTTTATAGTACTGACGGAGCTTAAACCCCTCACTAGTTTATCCCCAACGAACCCTATTGTTAAGACCTTAAAAGAAACTTTGCGAGTGGCGTTGTAAATTCAAACTAAATTTTATTCTTAAAATCAGAGCCATATATGTGATTTGACAATGAGGTAGAATTTCGTATTCTATAATTATCGTTAGACCTACGCAAAGGATACATTTTACTGCGGATGTATATTTGAGTGCATGCTTACATTAGTGTTATTTTAAGAATGCATTGGTTAAGTGTTTTCCCCACTTGTGTTTTGTTGTAGTATCTTTTGATGGGCTACAGATCATTGTTTACACCCAAACTGTCATTACTGATCTACTTTATGTGATTTCTTTAGAGATCCATTTTTTTGATACATGAGTGAATGTGTACAATAATATGTTTCTGTTTAAACATTCTACAAGGGACCGAAAGTGGCATGATTTCGACGATAATATGTTCATGTTTGAACAGACGGTATTCTTGACTCTGAAAAGATTGAAGCGTCAATTTTGTTAAACGAAAGTGAGAACCAAAATTCGTCGCTGCGTGTACACCAGTACATTCCCAGGACCTTTTGATAATGCGAAGATTCATCCCTATCAAGAGTTATGGGTTCAGCTACTTGTTCGTTACCAAAAACCTTGTTGAAGAATTTCTAATTGGACTTTCTCAGTTCGAATCCTTCTTTTTGTGAATGTCAATTATCTCCTTCACAACTCACACAGCCGAATCATCGGATGAAAAACAATGCACCAAATCGTCCACATAATGGTTTTTAATAATGGCATTCACCGCACCTGGATTCGATTCCTTAAATTCAAGTGCGTTTCTATTTTTCACGTATTGAGCAGACCGGTGAACATTTGGCCCCAAAGGTCATGACCTGCATTTCATACTCCTTTATCTCATCGCCTGGATTCTTCCTCTATAGTATGCGTTGGCCACATCGATCCTCCTTTCGTATTATGACTTAGTGGAACATTTCTGCTATGTCAGCACAGACTCCAATCGGTTTCTGTCTGAACCTCATAAGAATGTCCGTTAAGGATTGATACCCATCGGGGCCAGTCATGAGCATGGAGTTTAACGACACTCCATCGACTCCATCGAACAATTCTCAACTTGCCGGGCTTGTTAGGATTTAAGACCCCAAAATGAGGCAGGAACCATTATTTGTTCTTGTCCACTTCCAGTTCACTGCTTGTGAGATGCCGAATGTATGACTTTTCTTCGTATGCTTCCATCAGGTCGCTGTATTTTTTGTAGTACTCTGGATCATGTATACAATTTCTATCCAAAGACATGCGTCCATTTTTTCTGAAGTTCTAACTGGGCAAATGAGTTACACTTTTCCAAATCGTGTATCCCATTGCAGGCGGAGCACGCCTTCGTGGTTATAAGTCCGATGTCGTTTGCATGGAATAGTCTCGACATTTCCTTCTTTAGCTTGAACGTCGCTTGAACGTCGCTTGAACGTCGCCTGATCGTCAACCAATCCTGCGTCTTGACATCTTCGGCCAATCCCTGAAGTCATAGACTTAAATGACGGATCGACTTTTCATCTCCTAGTTGCTTGGAATTGCCCACTCCAGTCTCTGTTGCAACTTTAAGACTTACTCCCCCATTAATGTTGGATTTTTTAACTGCTGATGTGCGTTAGCTGTTTCTAAGAATGAAGCCAAGTTTTGTACCTTCTTTTCGAGCTCTACTAATTGTTCCAATCTCCCTTCGCAAATGCTCGAAAATTCTCTAACGCGACTAATCTGGCTTTTTACGAGTTTCTCCGGTCTACAAAAATTTGTTTAAGGATATCTAAAATATTTGAAACGTTATAACTGTGAATAAGCAAACATTCAACGGTTTCCCTAGCCTTGCCCTTTATTGCCTTTTGGAGGCGTAACAACTTTTGCCTGTCCCTGTATCCGTACTCTGCAGTGGTCATAGTGAAAGGTTCGTTGAACATTAGCCACTCTTCGGTAGCACCATTAAACTCCGGTAGATCGCACATTTTTCTTTGCGTTTCCTGAGAAGGAACCGGTTGCCGGTTGTCCGATGTCACTGAGGGCTCAGCCGTAGTTGATTGTGGTCCTGGCCCGCCACTTGTCCTTCCACTAATACCAAGGGATCGCAGAAGTATATTAGTTTTTTCATTTGAATTTGATTCATCCACAGAACTTCCACTTGGAACTGATGCTTTTGCATTGCATTGGCTCGCTGACCTTCTTGCATTTGGCGCCACATCTCCATCATAACGTTAACAACGCCATGTGATTGGGCTTCTTTTGATGTGTCGGCCCCGGCCCTCTCCATATTTGAGGCTTCACCTTGCGCGGATTCCCCTCCACTTTTCCCATCTCAACGTTGTCCTCGTCCACCCGTTGCTCTTAATTTGCTCATTGCTCTGGTAATCATCACCCGAAGATTTACCTGCGGTTTCAGTAAACACAATAACGTGGGAAGCAAATGCAACACTATCCCGGAAAAGAATGCTGAGCTTACTACGCAAGCCTCTTACATTCTGATAGGTTACTAAAAGAGAAGTTCGTTTTTTTGGAAAGGTGGCTTCCCTAATACAACAGATTGTCCTAAAAGGTCTAGATGGGACGGCCAAGTCAATCTGACCCAAGAGAGTTTGGGAGTCAACAATCCCGAGAAGGAGCTTGTGCACGAACATTAACCCCATAACATATTCTGCGATGGTGCAATGACGTCAGGTCAATTAGATTTAGCATAGGGTGGCAAGATTCTACCCGAGTCCTACCCGTGCTTTTGCACGGTTCACCCAAAAGCTCACACAAACCGGCGACCAATCGCGTATGATATCACCGGGTGGAATTAGGTTCCCTATCGTGGTATTTTGTGCGATGGAAGCAAGGACGTTACATATTTTGGCGCCCAACGTGGGGCCGATTTGGTGTGGCAGCGGACATTCTTTAACATTCTTTACTATTAATTCTATTTTCTTTCGATACGAATGCTATTTCGTTTCTATACAATTCTATATTCTTTCCAATCTTCGATAAGTACCTGAATCTGCGCTATCTTTAGGAATTAATTACTCTTGGCTGAAGTCCGGAATCATTACTAGGGATCTGTCGTTGGTTTATTTTACTTTGAAGAATATATGTTTCGGTGCTAGAACGATTGATAATAAACAACAGCTATGTCCACATGTCTGAAGATTTGTGAATATGTTGGAATTATTCCTCTGGAAGAAAGCCGTTGGAATCCTCAATTACACGCGATTATAAGGCAAGGACAAATCCGACTCACTTTTCCCCTATTTTCTCTTTTCGAAGGCTTCGAAATTAACGCTGGATGATTGAAGTATTCGCTTAGTTAAATAGCCTACTAATGGCAATTACGCTAAGCCCTTCATCAGCGAAGTGGTTTTGAAAGCCTTTGACCCTTTTTATAGTACTGACGGAGCTTAAACCCCTCACTAGTTTATCCCCAACGAACCCTATTGTTAAGACCTTAAAAGAAAATTTGCGAGTGGCGTTGTAAATTCAAACTAAATTTTATTCTTAAAATCAGAGCCTTATATGTGATTTGACAATGAGGTAGAATTTCGTACTCTATAATTATCGTTAGACCTACGCAAAGGATACATTTTACTGCGGATGTATATTTGAGTGCATGCTTACATTAGTGTTATTTTAAGAATGCATTGGTTAAGTGTTTTCCCCACTTGTGTTTTGTTGTAGTATCTTTTGATGGGCTGCAGATCATTGTTTACACCCAAACTGTCATTACTGATCTACTTTATGTGATTTCTTTAGAGATCCATTTTTTTGATACATGAGTGAATGTGTACAATAATATGTTTCTGTTTAAACATTCTACAAGGGACCGAAAGTGGCATGATTTCGACGATAATATGTTCATGTTTGAACAGACGGTATTCTTGACTCTGAAAAGATTGAAGCGTCAATTTTGTTAAACGAAAGTGAGAACCAAAATTCGTCGCTGCGTGTACACCAGTACATTCCCAGGACCTTTTGATAATGCGAAGATTCATCCCTATCAAGAGTTATGGGTTCAGCTACTTGTTCGTTACCAAAAACCTTGTTGAAGAATTTCTAATTGAACTTTCTCAGTTCGAATCCTTCTTTTTGTGAATGTCAATGTCAATTCACAACTCACACAGCCGAATCATCGGATGAAAAACAATGCACCAAATCGTCCACATAATGGTTTTTAATAATGGCATTCACCGCACCTGGATTCGATTCCTTAAATTCAAGTGCGTTTCTATTTTTCACGTATTGAGCAGACCGGTGAACATTTGGCCCCAAAGGTCATGACCTGCATTTCATACTCCTTTATCTCATCGCCTGGATTCTTCCTCTATAGTATGCGTTGGCCACATCGATCCTCCTTTCGTATTATGACTTAGTGGAACATTTCTGCTATGTCAGCACAGACTCCAATCGGTTTCTGTCTGAACCTCATAAGAATGTCCGTTAAGGATTGATACCCATCGGGGCCAGTCATGAGCATGGAGTTTAACGACACTCCATCGACTCCATCGAACAATTCTCAACTTGCCGGGCTTGTTAGGATTTAAGACCCCAAAATGAGGCAGGAACCATTATTTGTTCTTGTCCACTTCCAGTTCACTGCTTGTGAGATGCCGAATGTATGACTTTTCTTCGTATGCTTCCATCAGGTCGCTGTATTTTTTGTAGTACTCTGGATCATGTATACAATTTCTATCCAAAGACATGCGTCCATTTTTTCTGAAGTTCTAACTGGGCAAATGAGTTACACTTTTCCAAATCGTGTATCCCATTGCAGGCGGAGCACGCCTTCGTGGTTATAAGTCCGATGTCGTTTGCATGGAATAGTCTCGACATTTCCTTCTTTAGCTTGAACGTCGCTTGAACGTCGCCTGATCGTCAACCAATCCTGCGTCTTGCACATCTTCGGCCAATCCCTGAAGTCATAGACTTAAATGACGGATCGACTTTTCATCTCCTAGTTGCTTGGAATTGCCCACTCCAGTCTCTGTTGCAACTTTAAGACTTACTCCCCCATTAATGTTGGATTTTTTATGAAGCCAAGTTTTGTACCTTCTTTTCGAGCTCTACTAATTGTTCCAACCTCCCTTCGCAAATGCTCGAAAATTCTCTAACGCGACTAATCTGGCTTTTTACGAGTTTCTCCGGTCTACAAAAATTTGTTTAAGGATATCTAAAATATTTGAAACGTTAGAACTGTGAATAAGCAAACATTCAACGGTTTCCCTAGCCTTGCCCTTTATTGCCTTTTGGAGGCGTAACAACTTTTGCCTGTCCCTGTATCCGTACTCTGCAGTGGTCATAGTGAAAGGTTCGTTGAACATTAGCCACTCTTCGGTAGCACCATTAAACTCCGGTAGATCGCACATTTTTCTTTGCGTTTCCTGAGAAGGAACCGGTTGCCGGTTGTCCGATGTCACTGAGGGCTCAGCCGTAGTTGATTGTGGTCCTAGCCCGCCAGTTGTCCTTCCACTAATACCAAGGGATCGCAGAAGTATATTAGTTTTTTCATTTGAATTTGATTCATCCACAGAACTTCCACTTGGAACTGCTGCATTTGCATTGCATTGGCTCGCTGACCTTCTTGCATTTGGCGCCACATCTCCATCATAACGTTAACAACGCTATGTGTTTGGGCTTCTTTTGATGTGTCGGCCCCGGCCCTCTCCATATTTGAGGCTTCACCACTTTTCCCATCTCAACGTTGTCCTCGTCCACCCGTTGCTCTTAATTTGCTCATTGCTCTGGTAATCATCACCCGAAGATTTACCTGCGGTTTCAGTAAACACAATAACGTGGGAAGCAAATGCAACACTATCCCGGAAAAGAATGCTGAGCTTACTACGCAAGCCTCTTACATTCTGATAGGTTACTAAAAGAGAAGTTCGTTTTTTTGGAAAGGTGGCTTCCCTAATACAACAGATTGTCCTAAAAGGTCTAGATGGGACGGCCAAGTCAATCTGACCCAAGAGAGTTTGGGAGTCAACAATCCCGAGAAGGAGCTTGTGCACGAACATTAACCCCATAACATATTCTGCGATGGTGCAATGACGTCAGGTCAATTAGATTTAGCATAGGGTGGCAAGATTCTACCCGAGTCCTACCCGTGCTTTTGCACGGTTCACCCAAAAGCTCACACAAACCGGCGACCAATCGCGTATGATATCACCGGGTGGAATTAGGTTCCCTATCGTGGTATTTTGTGCGATGGAAGCAAGGACGTTACATATTTTGGCGCCCAACGTGGGGCCGATTTGGTGTGGCAGCGGACATTCTTTAACATTCTTTACTATTAATTCTATTTTCTTTCGATACGAATGCTATTTCGTTTCTATACAATTCTATATTCTTTCCAATCTTCGATAAGTACCTGAATCTGCGCTATCTTTAGGAATTAATTACTCTTGGCTGAAGTCCGGAATCATTACTAGGGATCTGTCGTTGGTTTATTTTACTTTGAAGAATATATGTTTCGGTGCTAGAACGATTGATAATAAACAACAGCTATGTCCACATGTCTGAAGATTTGTGAATATGTTGGAATTATTCCTCTGGAAGAAAGCCGTTGGAATCCTCAATTACACGCGATTATAAGGCAAGGACAAATCCGACTCACTTTTCCCCTATTTTCTCTTTTCGAAGGCTTCGAAATTAACGCTGGATGATTGAAGTATTCGCTTAGTTAAATAGCCTACTAATGGCAATTACGCTAAGCCCTTCATCAGCGAAGTGGTTTTGAAAGCCTTTGACCCTTTTTATAGTACTGACGGAGCTTAAACCCCTCACTAGTTTATCCCCAACGAACCCTATTGTTAAGACCTTAAAAGAAAATTTGCGAGTGGCGTTGTAAATTCAAACTAAATTTTATTCTTAAAATCAGAGCCTTATATGTGATTTGACAATGAGGTAGAATTTCGTACTCTATAATTATCGTTAGACCTACGCAAAGGATACATTTTACTGCGGATGTATATTTGAGTGCATGCTTACATTAGTGTTATTTTAAGAATGCATTGGTTAAGTGTTTTCCCCACTTGTGTTTTGTTGTAGTATCTTTTGATGGGCTGCAGATCATTGTTTACACCCAAACTGTCATTACTGATCTACTTTATGTGATTTCTTTAGAGATCCATTTTTTTGATACATGAGTGAATGTGTACAATAATATGTTTCTGTTTAAACATTCTACAAGGGACCGAAAGTGGCATGATTTCGACGATAATATGTTCATGTTTGAACAGACGGTATTCTTGACTCTGAAAAGATTGAAGCGTCAATTTTGTTAAACGAAAGTGAGAACCAAAATTCGTCGCTGCGTGTACACCAGTACATTCCCAGGACCTTTTGATAATGCGAAGATTCATCCCTATCAAGAGTTATGGGTTCAGCTACTTGTTCGTTACCAAAAACCTTGTTGAAGAATTTCTAATTGAACTTTCTCAGTTCGAATCCTTCTTTTTGTGAATGTCAATGTCAATTCACAACTCACACAGCCGAATCATCGGATGAAAAACAATGCACCAAATCGTCCACATAATGGTTTTTAATAATGGCATTCACCGCACCTGGATTCGATTCCTTAAATTCAAGTGCGTTTCTATTTTTCACGTATTGAGCAGACCGGTGAACATTTGGCCCCAAAGGTCATGACCTGCATTTCATACTCCTTTATCTCATCGCCTGGATTCTTCCTCTATAGTATGCGTTGGCCACATCGATCCTCCTTTCGTATTATGACTTAGTGGAACATTTCTGCTATGTCAGCACAGACTCCAATCGGTTTCTGTCTGAACCTCATAAGAATGTCCGTTAAGGATTGATACCCATCGGGGCCAGTCATGAGCATGGAGTTTAACGACACTCCATCGACTCCATCGAACAATTCTCAACTTGCCGGGCTTGTTAGGATTTAAGACCCCAAAATGAGGCAGGAACCATTATTTGTTCTTGTCCACTTCCAGTTCACTGCTTGTGAGATGCCGAATGTATGACTTTTCTTCGTATGCTTCCATCAGGTCGCTGTATTTTTTGTAGTACTCTGGATCATGTATACAATTTCTATCCAAAGACATGCGTCCATTTTTTCTGAAGTTCTAACTGGGCAAATGAGTTACACTTTTCCAAATCGTGTATCCCATTGCAGGCGGAGCACGCCTTCGTGGTTATAAGTCCGATGTCGTTTGCATGGAATAGTCTCGACATTTCCTTCTTTAGCTTGAACGTCGCTTGAACGTCGCCTGATCGTCAACCAATCCTGCGTCTTGCACATCTTCGGCCAATCCCTGAAGTCATAGACTTAAATGACGGATCGACTTTTCATCTCCTAGTTGCTTGGAATTGCCCACTCCAGTCTCTGTTGCAACTTTAAGACTTACTCCCCCATTAATGTTGGATTTTTTATGAAGCCAAGTTTTGTACCTTCTTTTCGAGCTCTACTAATTGTTCCAACCTCCCTTCGCAAATGCTCGAAAATTCTCTAACGCGACTAATCTGGCTTTTTACGAGTTTCTCCGGTCTACAAAAATTTGTTTAAGGATATCTAAAATATTTGAAACGTTAGAACTGTGAATAAGCAAACATTCAACGGTTTCCCTAGCCTTGCCCTTTATTGCCTTTTGGAGGCGTAACAACTTTTGCCTGTCCCTGTATCCGTACTCTGCAGTGGTCATAGTGAAAGGTTCGTTGAACATTAGCCACTCTTCGGTAGCACCATTAAACTCCGGTAGATCGCACATTTTTCTTTGCGTTTCCTGAGAAGGAACCGGTTGCCGGTTGTCCGATGTCACTGAGGGCTCAGCCGTAGTTGATTGTGGTCCTAGCCCGCCAGTTGTCCTTCCACTAATACCAAGGGATCGCAGAAGTATATTAGTTTTTTCATTTGAATTTGATTCATCCACAGAACTTCCACTTGGAACTGCTGCATTTGCATTGCATTGGCTCGCTGACCTTCTTGCATTTGGCGCCACATCTCCATCATAACGTTAACAACGCTATGTGTTTGGGCTTCTTTTGATGTGTCGGCCCCGGCCCTCTCCATATTTGAGGCTTCACCACTTTTCCCATCTCAACGTTGTCCTCGTCCACCCGTTGCTCTTAATTTACTCATTGCTCTGGTAATCATCACCCGCAGATTTACCTTTCCAGAATTCAACACGCATCCCCATTGGCATTTACCAAATAAACCACAATCCAGAAATTTTCATTCGATTACATCAGCCAACTGCGCACCCAAGCCCGTAAGAACTTCTTTGGTTAGAGCGAGATGGCAGTATTTGCACGATCTCGCATACATACATATAGTGACATATCCATAATTCTCCACATCCCATACTCATAATGTTTATGTCCAATTCATCCACACAAGTACCCCATCCACACAAGTAACAGGACACCACTGAAGAATCAATAACTGATTCTTCCCACACTCCAGCTAGAGTCCACTAATCTAAACAATGGACCCTATTGATTCATCAATGCCAGAATCACGCCACCCTCAAGAAATCGATCCGTTAGAATCATGCAACTCATGAGGACCAATTAGAGCTAGTCATAAAATCAAGGAGTATCACATTCCTAGCTCACTCATGTAATGCAACACCGATCGCCAGCAGCGAATGCCTTCGATCAAGAGCCGACGCATCCCCAAACATCGGTCCAGGCACGTACGCCACCGACACGAAGATGCAGCCGAGGAAAGCAGCACCCGAAGCCATAGTCGAGAGAAGGGCTCATGGAAACTAGCAAACAATAGAGAAGTCAGTTCCGTTTGAAACAATCAGACGTAAAGTTATGTCGGGGAATTCAACCAATTTGTGACATAAAGAAATTAAGTACTAAAAATAAAATTTTTTTTTAAAAACTAAATTGCGAGTTGCTTATATTTAACTATATATATGTGCGTTTTTTCAGCTGCCTGACGTGCGCACCCACGTTGGCCTCCATGTTCTTCAATGTTTATTGCCCACCCACGAGCGAGAAGACCGTCTCCTTGTGGGTTCCGTCGCTTCTCCAATATCCAGTATACTTCAGTGCTTGCTTCACCCGTCTTCACACAAACTCTAAGAACTTTAGGGTCATTGGCTTCCAAGAAGCGAAATAAAAGATATTGTGTCCAGGATCGTGAGAATTGCGGATAAAACACAATCTCTTATCTTAATCGGTACTTAGGCGTGGGTTGCGTTTTATTTCCTATTTGCAAAAGGAGGTTAATACATTTTATTCTTATATGTAGGTAATATCTACGCGTCTACGCACGCTTCATCTTTTCTCCCCGCTCTTTTATCGACTTGTCACTAATGTGACCTTCTTGTCTTTTCATAGTGTGACCATTTTTCTTCTTTCTTTTTTTTTATGTAGGGTATCTGTGCCCTTTCTTAGAACTAAGTACATATAAGCTAATTTTTCTCAACAACATCCCCACCACCGTGAATCAAGCACGCTCGTGATTCACAATAGTTTAGCTTTGCCAGCATACAGGTTGGACGGTGTAGAACTCCAGCCGTCGTCTTTACAGTGGCTGAGCGAACCTCGCCGTTGCGTCCAGGCGTGACTGCTAGAAAAACTCCCTTTTTCCATTGAGATCGGTGAAGATTCTTATCACAGATAAGAACAATGTCCATATCAGCAAAGGTCTGGTAGGTACTCATTGAGCCACTAGCTCCAAAATGAGTGTGAGATCTGCTGAGCGATGCGCCATTACTTTCGAGTTGGCTGGTACTTTTCCTCTTATGGATATGGTGTCTGGATAGAATTTGGAGAACCTAAAAGAAAGTGATTAGGGGTTTTCGGATCGTCTGTGGGGTTATCCAGAGCAATGTTTGTAAGCGGTCTGGAATTTACTTTGTTTTCAGCGTTACACATTAGGCTATACAGTATATCTTCTTTCATTTTTTTGTCATGCAGTGCATGTCCTATGGCCCTCTTCTCACTTCGTACCAATCTTTCCCAGCACCCACCTGCATGGTGGTAGCGAGAAATCAAATAGCCATTCGATCTGCTTAGTTGACAACTCGTTCGCTATTCAAATGTGATCGAGGTCCTGCAATTCTCTTTTCAATTCACGCTCAGCTCCCACCAAATTGGTACCATTGTCAGATCGGATTCTTACTGGTCTTCCGCGCCGCGCCATGAAGTTATGCAATACTCGAAGACACGTATCTGATTTCAGGTCCCTGGCAATTTCCAAATGAATTGCTCTTGTTGTAAGGTAGGTAAATATGCATATCCAGCGTTTCTCGGTACTCCTTCCTCTTACAACCAAAAACGGTCCCATATAGTCGATTCCAACACATGAGAATGGGCGTACGGAGAGAGGTGTCCTTAGGAAGTTGTCCCATTAATGGCGTTTTTGGTGAAGCTCTCTGGATTTTACAAGTCATACAATTTCTACCTGCACGGCGAACTTCCTGTCGGCAGTGCCGTATGTAGTACTTCCTGCGTTTTTCTGCTATAATTGTGTGTGGTGTTTCCATAGCTCGTGATAATGTCACACGATCAATTTTGAAACGTGATGCCCTTGGGACATTAATATTGGATGCCTGGTTTCTTTTCCAACCGCACATGCGTTATTAATACGCCTATTTATGTGAATCACTCCTCTTCCGTCTATGATCGGAGACAACGCTCATCATGAAATGAAACATCCAGTACATTGCGGATCACTATGAGTACAGCTTCTTCAATTTCAGCTACATTTAAGTAGACTTTTCGTTTGGTCTTACGATCACACATCCTGTAGACCCAAGCGACAACTCGCATCAGCCTTGTAAATGAAGAGAACCTTTCCAGCAACTCCCTGAATACGATATTGACAGATCCATCTGAAGACATCCCATTGATTGATAACGTAAGTTTGCTTCTTAGTTCCAGTTCCGTGTTCCTAGATTCCATTGGTTTGCGTCCTCTTGAAGGAATTGAGGGCCCAATGCCAATCTTCCAACCTTGTGGCTTCAAGTATCTTCAAGTATCTTCGTCAATTCTGTGTCCTACATATGGTTTATATTTTCTGTGATCTGATTTAATCCATACTAAGACAGTCTTGGAGTCGGACCACATGTGGACACATTTGGGGTTGACGTCGTGACCCTCACGAATACATTTCCTGAGACGAGTTCCTAGCACTACCGCCCGCAGCTCGAGCCTGGGTATGGTCGATAGTTTCATTGGGGCACACTTGGTCTTTCCCATTCTAAATGCGGACTTCCATCCAGATTTCGTAAGTATGCGCCAGTATCCAACTGCTGCATAAGCTGACTCACTCGCGTCGCAAAATATGTGTAGTTCAATTGATTCCCCAAAGTACTCTTCAGCGTAAGATCGGGGTATCCTTATCTTGCATGCTTGGCTTGGGCTGCGCAACCAACAATTCCATTGCTTTATATCGTCGCCCTCAATTGGCTGGTCCCACTCTGTTCGCTTTTGCCATATTCGGTTAGAATTCCAAATGGGTCAAACACAGACATAACCACTCGCAATACTCCTCGTTTAGACGGTGTTAACACCTCAAAAGAAAAGTCTAGACATTTGCGAGTAAATTCAATCTAAATTTTATTCTTAAAATCAGAGCCTTAATGTGATTTGACAATGAGGTAGGAGATACAATTTTGTATTCTATAATTATCGTTAGACCTACGCAAAGGATACATTTTACTGCGGGTGTCAATTTGAGTGCATGCTTACATTAGTGTTATTTTAAGAATGCATTGGTTAAGTGTTTTCCCCACTTGTGTTTTGTTGTAGTATCTTTTGATGGGCTACAGATCTTTGCTTACACCCGAACTGTCATTACTTATCTACTTTATGTGATTTCTTTAGAGATCAATTTTTTTGATACATGAGTGAATGTGTACAACAATATGTTTATGTTTGAACATTCTGCAAGGGACCGAAAGTGGCATGATTTCGACGATAATATGTTCATGTTTGAACATTCTGCAAAGGGCCGAACGTGGCATGGTTTGTAATTTGATTCTTGTGAACCTTTTTGTGTACATTTTCTTTATACATAGCTATAATTAGAAGATAATCATTTACAGTGAATTACAGTGGGTAGGGAACTGCTATCGTTTGTAGTCTTTGTGCTACTTTAATTCTTCTTATGGCTTAGATTATTAATATTATTATTATTATATATCCGACAATCAAGGCGGCAGGTCCAGATACATGATGGAACTTAAGTCCGTTTAAATCATAATGACCTTCTTTTAACAATTTTAGTTCGTGTATTAACTTATCCACTTCTTCTGTATGGTTTATTAATGGTACTGTTAATGGATTCGTTCGTTCTCTTTCGTAGTGATCAGACGCGTTTTTGTTTTGCGCTCCGCATTTTTTCGTTTTGTTTTGAATAAACAGCCGGTGTTTTCCGAAATAAACTTCAATTAATTGTTCCAAATTGTTTGAGAAGGTTTTAACTCCGCACTTACAACATCTCTGCAGGTCACTTATATCTCCAACTCAGCATGGATTTATAAGGCGGCGATCAACCACCACGAACTTGTTAGAGTTTACCTCTTTCATTATTAAAGGCTTTCAAGGTAACTTACAGACGGATGTTATTTACACCGACTTTAGTAAAGCATTCGACTCTGTAAACCATTCCCTTTTAGCACATAAACTTGACCTTTTAGGCTTTCCGCCCAACCTCCTGAGATGGATTTCTAGCTATCTTTGTTCTAGGTCTCAAAGAGTCCTCTTCAAAAACTCCCTCTCTTTACCAGTAAAGGTTTCTTCGGGAGTACCACAGGGCAGCCATCTAGGCCCCTTACTCTTCACACTCTTTATTAATGACTTGCCTTCAGTATTAACATACTCTCGAGTACTTAATTATGCGGATGATGTTAAACTCTGTGTCCAGTACAAGGACATTTCATTTCATTCTCGCTTGCAATCCGATCTCAATAACTTTCAGTCATGGTGTTGTGCAAACTTGTTACACCTTAATGCCTCGAAATGCAAAGTTATGACATTTCATCGTTCTAGCCCTTTGCTGGCTCCCTACACCCTATTTGGGGGTTCTCTTGAGATAATTACCCTGGGGGATGATCTGGGTGTTATGTTAGACCCCAAGTTAAAGTTTTCCGAACACATTTCTACCATGGTAAATAAGGCCATGGGCGTGCTTGGGTTTATAAAGAGGTGGTCAAAGGAATTTGACGACCCCTATATAACAAAGACTCTCTATACCTCGCTTGTTCGTCCGATCTTAGAATACGGCTCCTGTGTATGGTGCCCTCAGTACAAAGTACACCAGGACCGTATAGAATCAGTACAGAAAAACTTTTTACTCTTTGCTCTGCGGGGCCTTAACTGGGATGCGGGTGTAAGACTCCCATCTTACTCTAGTAGACTACTATTAGTAAACCTCCCATCCTTAGTTAACCGTAGAAAAATGCTTGGTGTGATATTTATGCACAACTTGATCAGGGGTGACATAGACAGCCCTGATCTGTTGAGCCGCATAAACTTCACGATTCCTATAAGACTGACTAGAAATTTTATACCGTTGTTCCTTCCACTTTGTAGATCGAATTATTCCTTGCATGAACCGTTTAGGGTCTTATGCTCGGATTATAATTCCCTCTACCATATTATATCCAACACTAATTCTCTTCCTCTTATTAAATTATTAATCCTTACACACCTTTCTATTAATTATTAACTGTAGTGGTATTTGTATTTTGATTGCATGCTTAGTTTCTTGGTAAGTTTCGTGCTAATTTTCCTCGAATGTTAGTCTAATATCTATCTTTCTGCATGCTCGCGTTTGGTTCGGCTACGCACCGCGCGTCATGCGGCAGCGCCCCTCGGTCGGTTGGGCGGGAGGAGGGCTGCGTTTTGCCTGGGATCCGCGCGTAACAGCCTTCTGCTGGTTTCACACGGGCCACTTGACGGTGCAGTAACTGCATCGCCTCTTGAAAGATGCAGTCATTGCATGTCAACGTCCGAACAATTTTTGGTATTTTACTTATATTACTTATATAAAAGGATGAAATTGGCTCGTAGCTTTCTGTTTGAATACTGTGATGAGGTACTAGTATTTTGTCATCGGTTCGCACAGTACAACCATTTATTATTGTTAAAATTCCTTATTGGGGAAGATCAATTAGTTCTTGATTTGAGTTACTACATTGCATTCTAGCATTAGTGTTTACTGGAACTTTAAAGATCCAACTACCCTGTCTTTCTAATTAGACAAAAAATGTTCTTGTCTCTGCTATCTTCCTATACACGCAATTTGAATTACCTTTTACTACTACGAGTACTTCTGGTCTCTTTTGGAGTCATTCCTGAGTCTTGCTCTTCTGATTCAATTCCAGCTAATGGACAAATGTTAGTTATAGGTCGTTTTATCAACCCGTCTTGATGTTTTATAGTTACTACTCTGACTCTATCGTCCTTACCTTTATGTATTTCTTCTATTTTTCCCAAGGGCCCTCTAGCTGGGTGACAGGTTTCATCTTTTATTAATACAATCTGTCCTTTTTTAATATTCTGCTTTCCTATTTTCCATTTATTTCTTTGTTGCAGTACGTGCAAATAATCTTCTTTCCATTTAATCCAAAATTCTCTTTTCATTTTCTGAATTAATCTCCACCTATCCACATTACCGATTTGTTCCTCTGAAATTGTGTCAATCGGGCCAAATATTGGCCTTCCAATAATAAAATGACCTGGTGTTAATATATCCAGATCGTCAATATCATTTGTAGCTGTATACAAAGTGCGTGAGTTGCCATTTCCTCATAGGAAAAATTATTGTCCCTAATTACTCTTTTTAAACCCGATGCTCAATATGAGTATTGGGGTATATTACATTTGTGGTGAAAATGGATGTGTGTAACGTCCAGAAGGAATCGTTTCCGACCCCATAAAGTATATATATTCTTAATCAGCATCAATAGCCGAGTCGATTGAAGCATGTCTGTCTGTCCGTCTGTCCGTCCGTCCGTCCGTCTGTCCGTCTGTCTGTCCCTATTAGCGCCTAGTGCTCAAAGACTATACGAGCTAGAGCAACGATGTTTTGTATCCAGACTTTTGTGATATGTCACTGCTACAAGAATATTTCAAAACTTCGCCCCGCCAACTTCCACCCCCACAAAGGGCGAAAATCTGTGGCATCCACAATTTTGACGATACGAGAAAACTAAAAACGCAGAAACGTAGAGGACTATACCTTCTAGAGTGCAAAATCTGAGCCAGATCGTATAATTATTATAGCCAGACTCAAGAAAACCATTTCACTCGTTCTCGCTCTGTCTCTCTCTAACACACACGTAGCATAGCCAGCTTTGCTTAGAGTAAAACATTAGCGAGCATTAGCTAGAGCAACCAAATTTGGTATCCACACTCCTAATATATCGGACCTTGACGAGTTTGTTTCAAAATTTCGCCACACCCCCTTCCGCCCCCGCAAAGAACGAAAATCTGGGGCAGCCACAAATCTCAGAGACTATTAAGGCTAGAGTAACAAAATTTGGTATCCGCAGTCCTGTTAGATCTCACTATAAAACGTATATCTCAGAATTTCGCCCCCACAAAGGACGAAAATCTGTTGCATCCACAATATTGAGAGAAAACTAAAAACGCAGAATCATAGATAATGACCATATCTATCAGATTGCTGAATCTGGATCAGATCAGATCATTTTTATAGCCAAAAGGAACAAATCAATTTGCACTGGCTACGCAGCGCCTGACGTCACGCTCAGACTGATTTTCTGTCTCTCTCGCACGCACTCTTTGTTGTGTCGTTTAATATTAGCGGCGTCTGCCGGAGGAGAGCCATACTGACTAGGTATCGGGTATAAATGTAGAGTAGCGGTCTCCGCAGCAACTCACAACGTTCCCCCTCGTTAAGTGATATTTCACTGATTTTACCCCAGCTTCCCAAATACCTCCGAAGTGAGGTCCTGCCGGGGGAATAAAATGCCACTCGATTTGTTCTCCTTCTAACTACTACTTGCAAATGAATAGCCTTGTTGCCATGAACAGGAATACGGCAATATATCCCTTATTGTATTTCTGCCCCCGGTTCTTAGAGCATCGGATATGGTAAGGCCCGGCGAAGTCTACCCCTGTATTTGTAAACGGGTGCGACATTGTAGCTCTGTGTTTCGGCAGATTTCCCATAATTTGTTCTGCAGTATTCTGTCGATACCTACCACAGGTGACACACTCGTTAGGTTTTTTCTTTAAGCAATTTCTTAGCCCAAATATCCAAAACTTTCGATGGATATAGTTTCGCATCAGATTAATTCCACCGTGCAATGTTTCTGTATGTGCATTCTTGATAATTAAAAACGTCAAGTGACACTTATCTAAAATCAAGGGAAGTTTAGCTTCAAATTCCGCGTTGGAGTTTTGCAATCTACCTCCATCTCGCAACAATGTCTAAAAACGGATTTAAGCTCGGAGGGGCGCTCGGGAGATGTTACGAGCCACGATCCACCCGACGCTCAAGCCATCATAGCATAGATCATAAAACCTAGTTTAGTTACGTTGCCACCCCCGATTCAAACGGTCGAACTACCGCGCACCAGAACCATCCTTCCGTCCGAACCGTCCTTCGAGCCGGATCTTCGCCTGAACAAAAGGAGAAGTCCACCCCAGCAAGCACCGGCGGATAATTCCCAATTTCCAAGATATGTACGGATCCCCCATCTGCCCATCTCCAGTGGCTCCTCTCCTCCTGGTCCCAGTCGGCTGGACATATTCAGCGAACCGTTCTACCGACAGCGCCATATTATCGGCAATTCCGAGCGTTCTCCGATTCTTCGAGTGCTCCTAAACATCCACATTCCGAATAAAAAATGGTCGTGCTTATAGTTCCGTTGTCGGTGAAAACAATTGTGCCGCAGTGAATTTAAAATAATTCACCCGCAGCAAGCCTTATTTTATCAGCCGACTAATACGCCAGCCCCCGTATACACATACACATCGGCATATGTACATGTACATACACATCGGCATATGTACATGTTCATACACATGTATGTATGTACTCACCGCTCTAGCTCCAAAAAAAATTAAACCATACTTCGGTCTGCTAATGCTTGTGGCCTCCTACGTTTCCAAAGTTTAAGGTTGATCCGAGACAGCTCCTGCATTCCGCCTCCGATCCAGTGCTATACATATGTATATCTGTCTGTACCTAATATTCCTACCTCTCCCAGACACCAGCTGAGCTTCCATGGCTGACATATGCACAGGAATACAAACATACATACATATGTGTAAGCACATATTCTTGCAACCACCTGGTTTATTCCGTGCATGCCCAATGGTCCATCGTTCTTTTTGTTTTTAAAAATGTATACACATATAAAACAACACACGATTCTTCTTCTTCATATTCTTGCATAGCTAAATATATATAGTGACATATCCATAATTCCCCACATCCCATACACATTATGTTTATGTACAATTCATCCACCCCATCCACACAAGTAACAGGACCCCACTCAAGAATCAATAACTGTTTCTTCCCATACTCCAAGCTAGGGCCCCCCATAATATAAACAATGGACCACATTGTTTCATCAACATTAGAATCACGCCACTCTCGAGAAATCGATTCTTTAGAATCACGCCACTCATGAGGACCAATCAAAGCTAGACATAAAACCAAGGAGTATCACATTCCTAGCTCCGTCATGTAATACAACACCGATCGCCAGCAGTGGATGCACAGAGTGTGCGAATTTTCAAGTGCGGTCGTGTTTGCAAGCGAGCTCCGAGTTTTCTACAAACAAAATCCGTACCACGCCTGGAATCAAAAGAGAAGACGGTTCAGGCCAGGCTTTCAGAGTCCCGGTACTCACTGCGCATGGTGGCTGGCGACGGCGACATCCCAGTTGGTTGCAGGGGCACACGCTGACGCGCGGATAGCCCAGGGGGGGTGATCGTTGGTTTTGGCGCATTTCTCTATCCATCGTGTAGGTGGAAGGAAATATAAAAACAACTTTCACTCAAATCGCTTCACTTGCCTCGATCTATATTCACGGATCAGCTGATCGAGCAGAGGTGCTTAACGCACGGAGTTGCCGGACAGCGTAGGACAGTCGTAGGGTTGCCAGATCGGCCAACCTGTTCGAAAGTTGAGCGCCAACAATTTCAAATTTCAAATTTAGAATTCGAATAATTGGCAATCACATACATCTTTGAGAGGAGAACTAGCCTGCAGCGTTCCCCACCACAGTGGCAGACGCCCCGAGGCATTTGGCCCAGGGAGCAGGCAGTCGAGAAGCCGGCCCAGCTAAGCCTTGGTACCGGACCTCCACTTAAGGCGCCCTTAAGAGTGCTGCCAGCACTGACTGTGTCTGCACCAGCAGAAGTCCCTGTCAACCCCTTTGACTTCAGCAGTGTTGCCACAGACAAAAGCGGAACAGGAACAAAGGCTGACGGAGATCTGCGGGCGATCCTGGCTTCGCTGGTAGAAAAGTCGACGGAATTGTCGAAGATGCTGAGGGACGCACGTTATCTCAACAAGGAGATGAAAGAGTTGGCGCAGAACGTGGTGAGGATGCAAAAGTCTGCGCTTCACAGCTTCGACGCAAGGTCTCAGAGGAAGGAGAGGGTGGAGCGGCGCGACCAGGAGACGCAGTGCTCCCCTCAACACGATGCGCCGAAAAGGAAGCTGGACAAGCCGACGAGGAGCTCGCCGAAGCGGAGAGTCAGAAAGAGTGACCACCCCACGTCACAGTCCCACGAACACACGGTAAGGATGATAGAAACAGCTGCACCTACCGAAGGTGAATGGGAGAAGGTGAAGAGTAGAGCGCACGCCCGGAAGCCAAGGCCCCGTCCGGATGCCATTATCATCGAGCCAAAAGGGGAAATGACTTATGCGGAGATCCTTAACCTCGTCACCCGCAACCAGAGCGAGAAGATGAAGAAGGTCGGTGAGAGTGTGAGCAGAGTGAAGCGCACAGCCAAAGGTGCTCTCCTATTGGAGATTAAAGACGCCTCGAAAGAGACCACGCAGCTGCTTCGCGAGGACATAGGCACTGTCCTAGGAGGCAAGGTGGAGGCGCGAGCACTCACCCAGCAGACGAGGCTAGAGATGGTCGACTTGGACGAGATGGCTACCACGGAGGACGTGAGGAAGGCCTTCAGCGAGCAAATGGGGATTACTCTCGATGCGGACGCCGTTAAGAGTTTGCGCCCAGGCTTTGGTGGCACCCAGCGGGCTATTATTTGCCTGCCGGCGACCCTTGCGACGAAGGCGCTCTCCGTCGGAAAGGTGAAAGTGGCATGGTCCGTCTGCCGCATACGGGAACGAAACCTTCCGTTAAAGTGTTTCAGGTGCCTTGAGATCGGCCACGTTGCACTAAAGTGCAAAAGCTCTGTGGACAGAAGCGGGTGGTGCTTCCGCTGTGGTTCTGCGGAGCACAAGATTGGTGACTGCCACAATGAGGCAAAATGCTTCCTCTGCGCCGGAAAGGGCAAGCCCCACACACATGTGGCTGGTAGCCACAGGTGCCCCATGGCACCTAAAGAGAAGGCAAGTCACCACGCTGGACATGGTTAGGTTTTATCAAATAAACCTAAACCATTGCGTGGCTGCCACAGACCTGCTCTCTCAGTCGGTGCGCGAAATGAGATCGGACGTTGCAATAATTAGTGAACCCTACATATCCCCCGACGATGGATTCTGGGTCCAAAGCTCCTCAGGCAAAGCAGCAATATGGGCCTGCGGTAAGCCTCCTCTACGGCCTTCAGTGTGCGCGGAGTTCCGACATTTTGTCAGGGCAAAACTGGGGAACTTATGGATCTACAGTTGCTATCTCCCTCCAAGCCTGAGCCGCCATAGTTTCGCTGCGGCGATGGACGAATTGGCCGACGACGCCAGGCACCACAAACCAAATGTGATTGCTGGCGACTTCAATGCTTGGGCCCAGGAGGGGGGCAGCGACATCTCCAGAAGCAGCAGTTCAGATGCCATATCCAAGGGACATGCACTTCTTGAGGCCTTCGCTGCGTTGGACGTAGTACTGCTGAACCAGGGGACCGCAAATACCTTCAATAGGGGTGGCGCTGGGTCAATCATCGACCTTACTTTCACCTCTAGTAGCCTTTCCCCTCTGTCCACCTGGCGCCTGGGAAACCACTACACAGCCAGCGACCACGAGGCAGTGGTGTTCTCGATAGGCGGAGAAGGTGGTTGCAGACCGACCAGGACCCCGCAAACAAGCCGGAGAGCAGCCTACAACCCCGAATCAATGCGGATTCCAAGGTTCCTGGAGGCGCTGAGGCATATGGAGGTCGGCGGCTCAGCGCAACAGATGGTCAACCAGCTTCTGGAATCCCTACTGCTCGCATGCGATGCCAGTATGAGTCGCAAGAGGCCATACAAGGGTAAGCAGTCGACGACCTATTGGTGGAATGACGAGATTCAGGAGGCCAGACGCACCTGCCTGTCAGCTAGAAGGCGATATCAACGGGCCCGCAGAAGGAGCGACACTAGCTGGCCAAGACTACAGGCGGAGTACTGCGGAGCTAGAAAAGCTCTAAAGTACGCTATCAAGGAGAGCAAGAGGGAGTGCTTCCTGCAGCTATGCGACTCAGCCGATAAGGATCCGTGGGGACGCGCCTACAAGACGGTGATGAAGCGAATTCATGCCAGCAACGCGGGGTCGCCGTCTGACCCAGCCCAGCTGCGGACTATTGTTGAGACATTGTTCCCATCCGGGGCTCACGGCCTCGCCACCAGTGCCGTTGCACACCAGTCTTCAAATACGGTCGAACCAGTCACGGAGGACGAAATCGCCGCCCTGGCCCGAAGCTTAAAGGCCAAGAAGGCTCCAGGCCCTGATGGAATCCCCAACCTTGCGGTAAAACTGGCGATGGCATACAGCCTGCATGAGTTCGCCAAGGCATTCACGCAGTGCCTGCGGGAAGGACTATTTCCGCCGCAGTGGAAGTCGCAACATCTGGTGCTCTTGCCAGTCGACATAGCCTCCAAGGCAGTGGAGGGAACTCGATGGAAGGGCGGCAAGAAGGAATACTGCCTGATTGTCACCCTAGACATCAGGAACGCCTTCAATTCGGTGAAGTGGGAGTGCATCTTGGACTCATTGAACCGGCGCGGGGTACCCCAATACCTGCAGGCAATAGTACGGAGCTACTTCGAGGGGAGACTGCTGGAGTATAATACGGCGACCGGCGCGCAGTCTCACGGCATAACGGCAGGCGTTCCCCAAGGATCAGTGTTGGGACCTCTCTTATGGAACATTGCCTACGATGGAGTCATGAGATTAGCACTCCCAGGCGGATGTCAGCTAACCTGCTACGCAGACGACGTCGCCCTGACGGTTGTAGCCAAGCACCTGGACGTCGTCGAAGCAAATTGCGACACCGCAATCCAGCTGATTGCAGACTGGCTCCGTTCTGCGGGACTAGAACTAGCCGCTCATAAAACCGAGGCAGTATTGGTGAGCACCCGTTCGACTGTGGAGACCGCTCACATCAGGGTTGGCGACCAGAGATTATCGTCGAAAAGAGCCATTCGGTATCTGGGCGTGATGATAGACACCAGGCTCAGTTTCCGAGTTCAGGAGAAAGCGGCAAACACGAGTCGGGCGCTGTTCCGAATACTGCTGAACACCCGTGGCCCGAAGCAGGAGAGGAGGATTCTGCTGACCAGCGTAGTCCGCTCAGCCATGACCTACGCAGCAGCCATATGGGCGGATGGCATTAAAGTTGCCAGTTACGCCAGGGGCGTAAAATCCACTCATCGCCTTTGCGCGCTACGAATCTGCTGCGGCTTTCGGACTCTATCCGACGACGCTGCCCTAGTCCTGGCGGGAGTCCTACCCATCGACCTTCTAGTTCTTGAGGAGAGGGCTGTGGCCGAAGCCATCCGGGCCGGCGCGGCAAGGAGAGACGCGCGCAAGCACGCCCGTGACGAAAGCCTTAGAGCATGGCAAAGCCGCTGGGACGGCTCTGGTAAGGGACGGTGGACACACCGCCTAATTCCGGATGTCCGATATTGGATCGGCAGGCGACACGGTGCGGTCAATTTCTATTCCACACAGCTTCTGAGTGGACACGGCTGCTTCAGCCATTACCTTTGGAGGTTTGGGCACGAGGACTCGCCGAATTGCTCGTGGTGTGGCGACGCCACTGAAGACGCTGAGCACATCATTTTTCATTGTGGGCGCTTCGCACTTAAGAGGGAGGAGCTGTGGCGAGCCGCCGGCGGGCAGCTCACGCCGAACAACCTGATCGAGACGATTGTGGAAGACCCCACGGCATGGTCGGCCTGGAACAACTTTGCCGCCGACGCCATGAAAGAATTGCGTAGGTGCGAGCGCCGAAGAAATGAGAGTGGTTAGGAGGAACCATGGTCCCTGCGAAGCATTGCTTTGCGGCCGTCCCGCAGAGACCCGGAACTTCCTTCCTTCTCCAACTCAACACAGCTCCCTGTCTAGCTATAGTTAAGTCCTAGGCTTATAAAAATTTAATAAAATTAAGGAGTTTATTTAGAATAAAAAAAAAAAAAAAAAAAAAAAAAAAAAAAAGTGGATGCCTTTCATCAAAGCCGACGCATCCCCAAATATCGATCCAGGCACGTACGCCACCGACACGAAGATGCCGCCGAGGAAAGCAACGCCCGAAGCCAGAGTCGGGAGTTCCAAGAGAAGGGCTCATGGAAACTAGCCAGCAGCAGAGAGATCAGTTCCGTTTGAGACAAGCAGACCCAAAGTCAAGTTGGGGAATTCATTTAAATCTTGTGACATAAAGGTATTTAAGTTGTAAAATAAAAGTCTTTTTTAAAAAACTTAAAATCGAGTTGCGGATATTTAACTGGCGCAGTCGGTAGGATTTCGTTTAAAATTAACTCCTATATTTCGGTAATGGTCAGCTTGTGTAATTTCTAATTACTGTGATCACGTAATCCCGGAATCGTTAATAAAATTGTGAAATCCGCCAAAGAACCTATGTGTTACGAGCACATACGATTTGCAAAACTAAAATTAAGTGAACTGAAGTAAGCGGAGATAGTGATCCACCAAGAACAGTGAAACACTAAATACAAAATCAAAAAACTTACAAGTGAACCAAAATAAAGTTCAAAACTACTGAAAACAAAACAAAACCCAATCAACACCAACAACATGGCGTTACCACCACTATCACCTGCCTATGACGGTTCATCTGGACAGCTAAGCTCATTTATCAAACGAATCGAATATGTATGCGGATTATATCCAACTGAAGATCTTCGCCAACAAAGGATCCTATTTGGAGCGACCGAGATCCAACTGTCAGGAGAGGCACAACGCATATCGCAAATGATACAACCCAACACGTGGCTCGAACTGAAGACGGCGCTGATCAACGAGTTCAAAAATCACACACCATATGAAGAACTCTTACGACAACTATACACCACCAGATTCAACGGCAGTCTTCGTAAGTTTATAGAAGAATTAGAGATAAAAGCATTATTAATAAACAATAAGCTAAACTTAGAAAACATACCAGAAAATAATGTCATTTATAAAAACGCTTTGAACAACACAATTAAAGATGTCATTACTCGAAAACTTCCTGACAGAATGTTCATGACCTTAGCAAGAAAAGATATTACCACATTGTCTAATCTTAAGAAGGCAGCACAAGAAGAAGGATTGTACGAAGCTAGTACAACAGATTCAGGTACAAATAAAGATCAATCGAAATCGTCTCAATCAAATCGAAAGAATGTTGGAAACTATTATCCAAATTATAATACTACTAACTATCACAATCAAACTCAGAGCTCATCTGGAACAGGTCAGACTAATCGAACAAATCAAAATCAAAATTCCCAAAATCCTGGATTATACAATGAGTTCAAAAATTCCTTGAATCAAGGTAGGGCTCAGAATCCATTCAATCAGCAAATATCTCAAAACCAAGCTAGTGGGAGTGGACCCAACCAACCTACTAAAAGAGGGAGGGAGAGCCAGAGTGGCCAAACGAAGATGGACGTAAATTTTCATCAAGCCGCCTCGGAAGAAACCGAGGAGGACCCTATATAAACATTACCATTAATAAAAGAATATTAAGGTGTATCGCTGACTCGGGATCATCGATCAACATCATGAAAGAAAATTATACAGATTCCGAGATAAAAGACGATAACCTTACGGTCCATACCATCAATGGACCTGTCCGTTTAACTAAGAGTATAATGAGGAATGCGAACAAAACATGTCCGTCCGAACAAAAGTTGTACATACATAACTTTTCCGAAAATTATGATATTTTATTAGGAAGAGAATACTTGATGGCAAGTAAAGCCGTCATCGATTACAGAAATGATACTGTAACACTAGGAGCTAGGTCGTACCCAATCATTCAGAGTGGAGAAGCTATTGAAGCCGGCAAGACCGCACAGAAGTGCACTGATCCCTCTACAAAAGAAGAGAAGATCGCACCTAAGTGCCTTGACCCATCTCCAGAGGGAGATCAATACTTCGCTTCCGCTCTAGACAGTGAATTTAGGGAATGTAATCAATTAAGATTGGAACACTTAAACGACGAAGAGAGGGAAGAGTTAAAGAAGGTCTTATATGAGTTTAAGGATGTGCAGTACAGAGAAGGTGACAATTTGACTTTCACAAGTACAATCAAGCACGAGATCAAAACTCAACATGAAGACCCGGTCTACAGACGACCATACAAATATACACAGATACATGATCAGGAGGTAAACCAGCAAATCAAAGATATGATCAGGCAGGGAATAATTCGAAAGTCGAATTCTCCTTACTGCTCGCCCATATCTATGATTCCGAAGAAGATAGATGCTTCAGGAAAGCAAAAATATCGAATGGTAGTAGACTATAGAAGTCTAAATGAAATAACAGTTAAGGACAAATTCCCAACTCCACGAATGGATGAAATCCTAGACAAACTAGGTAAATGTCAGTATTTTACGACAATCGATTTAGCAAAGGGTTTCCATCAAATACCCATGGAACCTAGCTCAATCCCCAAAACTGCGTTCTCCACTAAGCATGGACATTACGAGTTCACTCGTATGCCCTTTGGGCTAACCACTGCCCCAGCTACCTTCCAAAGATGTATGAACAATCTGCTAGAAGAGTTAATCTTCAAAGATTGCTTTGTATACTTAGATGACATCATTATATTTTCCACTTCATTGGAAGAACACTTGTTGTCACTAAGGAGAGTATTTGGAAAGTTGAGAGACGCCAACTTGAAGCTACAAATGGATAAATGTGTATTCATGAAAAAGGAAACTGAATTCCTAGGTCATGTAGTCACTACTGAAGGAATAGTACCAAATCCAGGCAAAATCTCTGCCATTGTCAAATTTCCAATACCAGAAACGACTAAACAAATAAAGCCATTCTTAGGTCTGTGCGGGTTCTACAGGAAATTCATTCCTAATTTTGCAAACATAGCAAAACCCATGACACTCAAACTAAAGAAAGGAGCTGTCATAGACCCCAAGGAAGAAAAGTACGTCGAGGCATTTGAGAGACTAAAAGTACTCATCACCTCAGACCCTATCCTTGCGTTCCCAGACTTTGACAAAATGTTCACGGTAACAACCGACGCTAGTAACATATCATTGGGAGCGGTTTTGTCACAAGAACACAAACCGATCTGCTACGCTAGCAGAACCCTAAATGAACATGAAATAAACTATTCAGCCATCGAAAAGGAATTATTAGCGATCGTATGGGCAACCAAGTATTTCCGTTCATACCTGTTCGGTAGAACATTCGAGATACAAAGCGATCATAAACCCTTGATTTGGTTGAACAACCTCAAGGAGCCAAATATGAAATTACAAAGGTGGAAAATAAAACTGAATGAGTTTGATTTTAAAATGAAATATCTACCAGGCAAAGAAAATCATGTTGCTGATGCCTTATCAAGTGTAAAGATTAATGAAAATCTCCTTGGAGAAGCTTCCAATAGCGTTGGTGCAACTGTACATAGCGCACAGGAAGACAATCTAAATCACATTGCTATCACGGAAAGACCAATTAACTATTACAATCGGCAAATTGAGCTAATAAATTGCAATGAAGATAAGGTAGAAACAATTCGTTATTTTCACAAGCTAATCATCAAGATCACGTATAAGGAAATGACTAACACCTTAGCGAAGGATATAATAAAGGAATATCTATGCACCAAAAAGAGCGCATTATATTTCCATAACGAAATAGATTTTCCTCCATTCCAAAAATCCTATTTAGAAATCATTAATTCTAACAATATAACCAAAGCTATTAAATCAAGCACGAAACTCCTAGATATTCAGAGTTACGCTGAATTTAAAGAAACCATATTAAAGAATCATAAAGGCTTACTCCATCCAGGGATAGAGAAAACCGTCAATTGGTTTAGGTGAAAATACTATTACCCGGATTATCAAAAACTAATCCAAAACATCATAAACGAATATCCTACTTGTAATATTGCCAAAACAGAGCATAGAAATACGAAGTTGGCATTCGAAACTACACCGGAAATACTGAACATCAGAGAGAAATACGTCATAGATTTCTATATGGTTGGTAACCAACAGTTCCTATCATGTATTGACGTATACTCGAAGTTTGCCACTCTTGTAGAAGTAAAAAGTCGTGACTGGTTAGAAGCAAAAAGAGCCATCATGAAAGTTTTAACGAGATGGGCAAACCAATTGAAATCAAAGCCGATAAAGATTCAGCTTTTATGTGCACAGCAAAACGTCAAAATAGAGATCACTTCCAGCAAAAATGGAATATCTGACGTAGAAAGATTTCATAAAACAGTAAATGAAAAATTAAGAATAATATCTAGCGAGGATAACCCAGAAGATAGATTCACGAAGTTTGAATTAATTCTTTATACTTATAATCATAAAACCAAACATAATACCACAAATAGGACACCAGCTGATATATTCATTTATGCAGGCTCACCTGATTATGACACGCAACTAAATAAAGTGAATAAAATCACTCAATTAAATAAAAACCGCATAGAGTATGAAGTAGATACCCGCTATAAACTATCACCTCTAGTTAAGTCTAAGGTAACAAATCCTTTCAAAAGGACGGGCGAAATTAGACAGGTAGACGAAAAACATTATGAAGAAAAGAATAGGGGTAGGAAAATAACTCATTATAAATCAAAATTCAAGAAAAAGAAGAAATCTAATACAAGCAAATATAATAATTCCAGAGAAACCGAGGAAGTTAATGGAATCAGCAAATAGAAATTTTGATATTCAATCTACAACCTTTCACAGAATATATCGAAGATATAGAACTAGGTATGCAATTAACTAGGCTCGGTATATTTAATCCAAAATTATTAAAACAAGACTACCTGGAACAAATAAATTCTGAGAAAATACTAAATATAAAAACCTCCACATGGCTAAAATCCGATACCAGCGAAATTCTAATAATTTCCAACATTCCCAAAGACATTACAAAAGTACCAATCTATAAAATCGTTCCGTATCCAGACGAATTAAATAACATGTTAACAGATATGACATACGACAAGTACTACATAAAAAATGAAGAAGTATTTGTTAAAGAAACTAGATTGAAAACCAATGACAGTTGTATAAAAGGAATTTTAATGCAAACTCCCACTAAATGTCCATATTCCAAAACTTTTCAAAACTTTCAAATAAACTTTATTGAACCCAATATACTAATCACATGGAATCTTCCAAAAACAACGCTAAACCAGAATTGTGTAAACCAAGAAATCATAGCGGAAGGAAATACCATTATAACAATCTACAACTGTTCAATCCAATTAAATGAATTTACAATATCAAACACAATGTTAGATTTTGCCCAGAATGTTTATGTCAACAACAACATAACTAAAATAAAACCACTGTCGTATGTCCAAACTAATGAAATAATTATGCAATACACCAAATATAGTAACCTATTACAAATAAGTCTACTAATTTCATTTGTCATAATTATATTAGTACTACTAAGTTATGTAGCTGTTAAGTTTAAGAAAACTCCTAAAAGCGTCACGGTTAAGTGTATTAACCCTATAATAGAAGCAGAAGAGGAACCAACCTCAACCACCGCACTTGACACCCCGTCACTATACCCGAGGGTAATCGCCTAGGGACAGGCTAATAACAAACGTTGGGGGAGTGACATATCCATAATTCCCCACATCCCATACACATTATGTTTATGTACAATTCATCCACCCCATCCACACAAGTAACAGGACCCCACTCAAGAATCAATAACTGTTTCTTCCCATACTCCAAGCTAGGGCCCCCCATAATATAAACAATGGACCACATTGTTTCATCAACATTAGAATCACGCCACTCTCGAGAAATCGATTCTTTAGAATCACGCCACTCATGAGGACCAATCAAAGCTAGACATAAAACCAAGTAGTATCACATTCCTAGCTCCGTCATGTAATGCAACACCGATCGCCAGCAGTGGATGCCTTTCATCAAAGCCGACGCATCCCCAAATATCGATCCAGGCACGTACGCCACCGACACGAAGATGCAGCCGAGGAAAGCAACGCCCGAAGCCAGAGTCGGGAGTTCCAAGAGAAGGGCTCATGGAAACTAGCCAGCAGCAGAGAGATCAGTTCCGTTTGAGACAAGCAGACCCAAAGTCAAGACGGGGAATTCATTTAAATCTTGTGACATAAAGATATTTAAGTTGTAAAATAAAAGTCTTTTTTAAAAAACTTAAAATCGAGTTGCGGATATTTAACTATATATATATATATTGTATATAAAACGGTTACTCCGTTTTTTTTTCTTTTACCCGTTATTTCAATCTCGTCAAAAGGGGGGCTCGTTAATCCAAGCCACAATACCTAGCACTTACATCCATACACACACACGCATACAAGCGACAGCAGCGGTGCATTCTTTTCGTCTTTCCTTTCGCTTTCGCTCCTCCACCGTTTGGCTTGCGTTGTTGTTGGTGGGAGAATATTTTTCGGTGTCGCGCTTGACCGTAACGGAACGCCAAGCCACCCTGCATTTCGATGGTATTGACCATTCGTTTTTTTAACCGACTCTATATAGTGGTACCTTGTGCCTCAATATTATTGCTCATCCTCATTAGTCGTTCTTGGTTGGACAGTTTTTTATATTGTTTGCAGTATTTTTATATTATATATTCCGGCCACTGTGTACGATTTCTATAATATAAATTCGCAATAAATTCCACCAAGTCCACATATCCACGTTTCGTCGCTCAGAACTTCCGCTTCTTCATTCCCGCTCACTGCTATGCGACTTTGATACGCGTGATCGTAAATCCATCAGTCAACCATGCCCACTGCTGAAAATAAATCTCGTAAGAAGTTTAAGCGGGTGAGTTCGCAGAGTTTGACCCATTCACCCAGCTCCAACGGCTCAGTCACTACGCCCACATCTTCCCGTCTGGGCCCAGCTGAGCAAGGTCCGACCACGTCCCTGGCCCTCACACCACATGCCTTCGAGGCTTTGTTGCTCCCCTCGGCCTATGGCCCAATCGGCCGCCAGTTCCGCACGGTCTAAGTTTGCCTTGGCTGAAAGCAGACTGACACGCTTCGACCAGAAGCTCAGCGCTCCAGATGCAAGCACACCAACCCGCTCGCTCTCCCAAGTCCATCGAGATCAACTCCGAAGGCTGTGGGCGAAGGTGGACGCGGAATTCGAGGCCTGTGTGGAGGCGATAACGGAAGTAGATCCAGAGGGGGTAGTTGACGTCCAGGGGATGTACGACGACTGCTACGCTGTCTACGCGCAATGCCTTGCCGAACTGAACGATCAGCTCGATCCCCCGACTGTCCCTTACACACCTCAACTGGCCATTCAAATGCCGACGTCCGGTGGTTGCCGTCTTCGTCCATGTGACACTGAAGCTTTCAATGGGGACTACCACTATCCGAAATTCACACCTGGCACGCTATGGAAAAGTTCCTGGCGGATCGGTAACTGTCTCTCGAGGTGACCGAGGACGACCATTCAGGCATGGAGACTCAGGCCCACTCCAGGGCGAGTCTACCCATGTCAGAGAGTTCAAAGGGCAATCCCAACCCATTCCGTTCCCAAGGGAGCCCTTTACAAGGCGGGTTCACTCGTTCGGAACAACTGTGGATCCGAAGCGGAGAACGTGTGGTCTTTGCTCCAAAGAGAATCATCCGATCCGGGTATGCCCTCAATTCCTTCAGATGAGACCTGATGCTCGCTCCAGCTATATTAAGCAAAAAATGCTTTGCTTAAACTGTTTCGCAAGAGGTCACCAGATCCGTGAATGGCAAAGCGCCCACAACTGCAACACGTGTGGAGACCGGCATCATACGCTGCTGCACCGTGGTACTCCAGTTTCCAGCCAATCCGTGTCCAATTCCGTACCACTTCCGACTCCCGCCGAAGCTCAGCCCAGCGTTCAGAACTATTTCGCCTCCGGCAAGAGGGCGGTACTCCTAGGCACGGCCATTATTAATATTTGCCACTTGGGGACAAACTTTCGCGCCCGCGCTTTAATCGACCCGGGCTCCGAGGCGACGTTCATTAGGGAACGTCTCTTCCAGATCTTTAAGTTGCCATTCCGACTCGCCCAGGCACAGGTCTCGGGCCTCAATCAGACGATATCCGCTCAGTCCAAGAAGCTCTGCCATTTCTCCATCCGCTCCCCGACTAAGCCGGGCTTACACTTGGACGCCACAGCCTATGTCCTGCCGGAACTATCAGGCAGCCATCCCTCCCATCCGATTCCGCAACAATCGTTGCGAGACTTGCCGAACCTGCCATGGGCAGATCCGACATTTTACGAAAGCTCACAAATAGATGTCCTGATTGGTGCCGACATCCTTCCATCCATCCTCTTGAGCGGCTCACAGACGAACATCTGTGGATCTCTCCTCGGACAGGAAACCATTTTCGGGTGGGTTCTTACAGGCCCAGTGCCAAACACGGTACAAGGCAGGGTCGCATCCTTCTCCACGCAAGTTTCCACCGAGCTAGAGACGCCGTTAGACCAACTCCTCCCAAAGTTTTGGGAAGTGGAGGACATTCTTACTAAAATAGTAAGCGAGTCAGATTCCTTCTGTGAAAGAAATTTCCTCCGGACTACGTCGAGAACGCCAAGCGGGAAATACGTCGTCACGTTACCGTTTCGCGACCCAGATCATCTCGGATCAGATCTGGGGTATTCAAGGGCAATCGCGATGGCCCAGTTCCTAAGAAACGAAAATCGCTTGAAAACAAACGGTTCCCTACAAGAGCAGTACGACACCGTGATCCAAGAATACCTAGAGCTTGATCACATGACAGAAGTTCCTCCGACTCATGGGTCGTCAACCTACTACCTTCCGCACCACGCTTCTTCAAGCCAGAGAGCACTACCACGAAGGTCCGCGTGGTATTTAACGCATCCAGCCCGTCGACCAACGGTGTGAGTTTGAATGATCTTCTGCACGCCGGCCCGGTCCTCCAATCTGACTTGACCCTCCAGATCCTAAAGTGGCGTTATTTCCGGTACGTTTTCAATGCGGACATCACCAAAATGTATCGCCAAATTTGGGTTGACCCGAAACACACCCCTTTCCAGCGAATATAATTTCGAAACAAGGAGGGACACATCCGGGACTATGAACTAAAGACCGTAACCTTTGGAGTCAGTTGTGCTCCTTTTCTTGCCATCCGAGTGTTGCAACAGCTAGCAGGCGACGTCCAGTCAAGATTCCCGAGAGCAAGTCACATTATCCGGTCATTCATGTATGTCGACGATGTCCTTGCCGGAGCGGATTCTACTGATGATCCGCAAATTGCAGGCCGCACTTACCTCTGCAGGTTTTCCGCTGCGGAAGTGGACTTCAAACCACAAAGCCATTCTGGCAGGAATTCCGAGTGCTCATCTTCTCCACACCGATTTTCTGGAGATGGATGAAGAGAGCACGGCTAAGACTCTCGGTATCCACTGGAAAGCGACTTCAGACGAGTTCTTTTTTGTCCCTCCCGAGTTAGCGCCTGAGTCATACACCAAGCGAGCAGTTCTGTCCCAGATCGCCAGGCTGTTCGACCCCGCGGGGTGGTTGGCCCCATTCATTGTCCGGTCCAAGATCTTCACGCAAGAAATTTGGTTGCAGGACCTTGGATGGGACGATGAGCTTCCAAGCGAGATGTGCCAGCGCTGGCAAAGTTTCCTGCGGAGCTACTCCGCTCTCGACCAAATCCATATTTCTGCGATGCATCCGAGAAGGCTTACGGTGCCGCCATCTACGTGCGCATTGAGGTTGACCGTTTGGTCAAGGTGCAGCTTCTCACAGCGAAAACGCGAGTCGCACCCGTGAAAACCGTGTCGCTCCCCCGGTTAGAGCTTTGCGGGCAGTGCTTTTGTCCGAAATGGCGGCGGCTATCCTGCCGAATATGCCAACAGCAAGTACGAGCTGCTTATTGCCGCGCCGGGCAACGCCTCCAAATCTGGGGCCGTACGTTTGATAAGCCTCCCGTGTTCAATACGCCTCCCGTGGTTTTGTTCTTTAAATCGGTTTTATTCATTTGTTTGTTTCACTTATTTATTCATTTACAATGTCGGGCGGGTGTTAAACTACGAGAGCTAGCGCTAAAAAACTTGTACCGCTTCAGTGCTTTTTCCGCAGCCTTTTGTTTTCGTTCTTCCTTCTTCCTGCCTTTATCTGCCGTTCGCCCTAATTAACCCTTTGCTCAGCGCTGTTAGTGTTTGTGCTGTTAACGCAGTGATGTTCAGGGCTGTTAGGCGCAGTGATATTTAGAGCTGCCGCTGCGGTTTCTGCCGTAACATTCCCCCCTTCGCAAACTTCGTCGCTTGTCGTGATGTTTGCCAAACTTCTGGTTACGCCTTGATCCATTGGTGGGTTTGTTGTCCTCACGTCTAACTTGGCCAGTTTAACTATTGGCCGAGTTAGCAGTCCAGATGCAGTGCGGATCACCGCGCTTCGGGCGATCCCGTCCTTGGCTACTCGAAGGTCCATGATGACGCCTTTCCTCCACTGCACCTTGGGGCTTGTTTCGTCCGCTAGAACCACGACGTCTCCGAGTTGGATAGGGTTGGTTGGGGGTCCATGCCATTTGGTTCGTGTCGTCAGGCACGGTAGGTACTCCTTCAGCCATCGTTTTCTGAAGCTGTCCACGATCTGCCCTGCAATGCGAAAACTCTTACCAAGCATAGCTCCTATTGCGCTGCCGTCGCGCTTTGCTGCCATCAAGCTGGTCTCTGCTCTCAGAAAGTGATTCGGTGTAAGTACGTCGGCTTCCGGACACTCCAGCGGCACGTAAGTCAGGGGTCGGGAATTTAGCATATTTTCTATCTTTGCTAGTGCTGTTCTCAGCACTGGTTCTTGTACGTGCGTCTCCTCTAATATTTCGGCTAGTATGGATTTCACCGATCTGATCATTCTTTCCCACGCACCTCCCATGTGGGGTGCTCCTGGGGGTATGAAGGACCATTCTATTTGCGGGTACTTGGTTTCCAGTTCGTTCGGTAGAATTCTTTCAATTTCTTCTCGTAGTAAGCGGCTGGCTCCTCGGAAGTTCGTCCCGTTGTCCGACACGATTCTCTTGGGGACTCCTCGACGGGCTACGAACATTTCCAATGTTAGCATGAAGGCGTCTGTTGACAGGGAGTTTGCCAGCTCGATGTGTACTGCTCGCACGGTGAGGCACGTGAATAGTACTCCCCATCGTTTCTCGCGTCGTCTTCCTACGTTTACCTCCAGTGGTCCGAAGTAGTCGATACCTGTGTTTGTGAATGGCAATTCGTTGATTGCTAGCCTCTCTGGTGGTAGGCTTCCCATCTCCGGTGCCTCTGGAAGCGCTCTTTTATTGCGACATCTTTGGCAGGTTTTCGCTACGGCGCGAACTCTTGCTCGCAGTCCTGGTATGTGGTACAATTGTCGCATCTCGTTGACGACGATCTCAGTAAGCTGATGCTGAAACTTCCGATGGAAATAATCAATGAGAAGATTAGTGACGTTATGTCCTCCGGGTAGAATTACTGGCCGTTTCAGGTTCCTCGTTATGCCGATCGACTTATCTATGCGGCCGCGTATTCTCAGTACGCCTGTTTCGTCGAGGTACGGCGATAGTTTGTAGATCGAACTTTTCTTACTCACGATTCTTCCTTGTCGTAGAAGAGCCATTTCTTCAGAGTAAGCCTCTTCTTGGACCATCCGGTATATAACGATGTTGACATCTTCCATGTTGCGAAAGCGTGCGGCTAAATTTGCCTCCTCTGATGCGAAATCTCTTTTGCGTATTTTGTCCAGAAATCTCATCACGCATCTCAGGGCTCCCGTGAACTTTTCCCATTTGCTAAAGCGACATACATTTGGGATTATGCTACTCAGCTTTGATGGCGGTTTCGGCGTATCTGTCCATTCGTGTACGTGTATCCGTTCCAGATTACTCGAGTTGAGCTGTGTAGTTGGCCAGTGTTCTTCCTCGTCAAATAGGAACGGCGGACCGGAGAACCATCTCGCTTCCGGTTGGAAACTCGACTCTTTGGTCCACTTCGTTCCATCGTCTGCTACGTTCAGAGCGGATGGAACCCATTTCCATTCTGATATGTCCGAGGTTTCCAAGATCTCTCCAATTCGGAGCGCAACGAACTGATGGTACTTTCGGGCGTCTGAACATATCCAATACAACACGTTCTTGGAGTCGGTCCAAAAAACACGTCGCTTGACCTCGACGGAGAGCTCCTGTGTTATGAGTTTAGCTAGTCGTAGGCCGAGGATCGGTGCCATAAGCTCCATCCTGGGAATCGAAATTGGTTTCAATGGTGCCACTCTTGTCTTTGATGCGAGTAGTGTGCATCTGACTTCTCCTCTTTGTTCGATCCTTATGTAGGCGACGGCTGCAAAGGCGTCTGCTCGCGTCTGTAAAGATGTGTAATTGGATATTAGATGTTTCTTTCGTTAGACCGAGATATCGTGGAACCCTTAATTCTTCGATGTTTTGTAGTTGCCGTGCCCATATCATCCAACGTTGACGTTCGTTTTCTTCGACCTGTTCATCCCAGCCTACGGCCGACCTCCACACGTCCTGCAGTATTATCTTTGCCTGTATAATATAGAACCGCAGTAGTCCTAAGGGATCGAAGATGGTCATGACTGTACGTAGAATTGACCGCTTCGTCACAGTTTTCGCTTCGTCGTATATGTCATTCGGAAACTTATTGACGAAGGTGAAGTAATCATTCCTTGGATGCCACCACATGCCAAGCACTCGTTCTCGTCTTGTTGAGTCCGTCATCTCGATGGGTCGTTCTTGATGATCTCCATCTCCTGAGAGCGCTCTCATCACAGTGCTCGAGTTAGATATCCATCCTCTCATCTCGAAGCCTCCTTCTTTGTGTATGTTCCTCACTGCCAGCGCTAGACGGACCATTTCGTCTTCTGAGTCACAGCTTTGGAGCCAGTCATCTACAAAGGTGTTGCGAAGTATAGCCTCTACTTCCTCTCTTTGTTCCTCGATGAACCTTTCAGCGTTCCTATCTCTCACGTAGGTCGCTGCTGCTGGGGAACAAGAAGCACCAAAGGTCATTACGCTCATTACGTACCTATCCGGTTCTCAACTGGTGTCACCATATCTTCAGAGAAACTGCTGTGAGCTTTGATCCTCCGAACGTATCCTAACCTGGTGAAACATTTCTCTAATATCTCCGCAGATGCCAATAGACTTCTCTCGAAAGCGCGATATTACTCCTACCAGCGATGGCAATTGGTCGGGGCCCTTTAGTAGCATTGAATTAAGAGCGATGCCTTCCACTTTGGCTGCTGCATCCCATACGAGTCTTAATTTGCCTTTGTTCGGGTTCTTAGTCACGAATACGGGCAGATACCAGGAGCGTTTGCCTTCGACTATTTCATCTTTTTCCAGTTTTCGGACGTAGCCGATGTCTTCGTACCTCTTAATCTGTTCGTTTACGAACTCTCGTAGCACCTTATCGCGTGTCATACGAGATTCTAGGCACCGAAGTCGTCGCATTGCCATCTCTCTGGAGGAAGGAAGTTCCACGTTGTCGTACCGCCAGAGGAGTCCTGTCTCCCATCTCTTCATTTCGCTGCTAAACCTCGTGCAATTTTCCAGTATTGTTTTTGCTCTTTCGTCCTCTTTGGACCTGAGTGTGCTCTTCGCCATGTTTATGCCAACCGCGTCTAATGAGAAACTCTCTTTTACAAGAGTGTCCAGCTGTGGGTGTTTATTACATTCGCATACGTGCATTACCCGCGGACTCGCTGGCCCGTCGCCCTTTCTGCGGCCATAAACAGACCACCTCAACCTGGACTTGGCGGCGATAAATTCGGAATTCTCGCGTTCTTTGACGGTCAGTGGCACTCCAAGTTTCACGTTGTCCAATCCGATGATCAATGACGCTCTCACGTCCTTGTAGCTGAGTATCGGTAGCTTTTCCAGGTGCGAATGGGATTTTAGGATTGAGTCGTCCAGCGTCTGCTTCGGCAGATCCAGGTTTTTTACTGTTCTCACGTTTTGAAGCGTGAATCTGCGAGCCACATTGTCCCTTGGAGAGATCGCTAGGCTTATCCATTTGGATTGAGATTCTCTCTGCGTGATGTCTCCAGTCCAGCGTAGGCATAGCTCGTCCGAGGGGCCATCGATACCTAGTTTTTCCGTTATCTCCGTCTCGATTAGGGTACAGGCGGATCCTTCGTCTATCAGTGCGAACACTTGCATTTGGCCGTTCGGTCCATACAATGTTAAGGGGACGTATCTAAACAACGCAGCTTCGTTCTGCATCGTGTGCAGTACCGTAGTGCTTTCCTTCGGTCTATTCTCTACCCTAGAGCTTTGCTGGTTACTGTTGTGGAGGAGAAAGTGGTGCTTTCTCGAGCAGCCGTCGACGGAACATACTCTTGTTGACTTACAGTGCCTTATAAAGTGTTTGCCAAGGCACCTCCAGCATAGCTTATTTTCTCTGACGAAGTTCCATCTACCTGGCCCTTCTAGCTCCAGGAACTGCTTACAGTCCTCCAATTTGTGGGCCCCATTGCACCTACGGCAGGGCGGTTGTGCGCTGCTATCATTGTGCACCATAAGCCGGATTCTTGGGTTCTTCTCCTTCGTGCAGACTTCTTTCTCGGGTGCTACTGGCATCACGGTGCTTGCGCACGATGCGACTCGGAATAGCCAATCGTCGAAAACAGCGATATTTACCCTCGGAAGTCCAGCGCTTTGTCTGGCCCAATCCAGTTTCAAGTCGAATGGGAGCTTCTCCACAAGGTCGCGAAGTAACATTGGGTCGTTCAGATAGGCGGACAGTCCTATCGCGTCAACAGTAGCGCGATAATTTTGCACCGACAGCGCCAGGCGCACTAGGCTTTCGATGCTGCTCGATTTCACGGACGGCTCCATTCTTAGCTTCGTCTGTAGGGTGTGATATATGGCCTCTGGTCGGCCGTATAGCATTCGAAGAGTCTCGATGGCTAGTCGAACTGTTGCGGGCATCATTAATTTTCCTCGTACTGCTTCCAAAGCAGCACCTTTCAGGCACCTTTGCAGCCTCATGAGATTCTCTTGATCGCTGAGTCCGCAGCGTTCTGTAGATTGCTCGAAGTTTACTATGAACATGGGCCATTCCTCGGGGTTCCCAGAAAAGCATGGTAGATCCTTGTTGATGACTTGTCTTGCGGCTATCTGGGATGCTGTCAAGCATCTCTCCGCCCCCGCTGGCGCGACCGCTTGATTACTCCCGTACGCGTACGGGTCCGAAATATTTCGACTCGTACTTGGGTAATACTGTGCAGTCGGGGCGCGAATGAAGGGGTTTTGCCCATGCAGGTTGGTACCCAGTGCCGGTGCGGCCATTGGATGCCACGTAGCGCCGACTGGCATTGTCTCGTTCGGATTCAGCCCAGTAGGCATTCCAGTCCGCGTGGCTTCCGTGGGTCCTGACATGTGGACTCCGGTCCAGTTGGGAACTGCTCTGTCCCAGCCTCCGTTGATTACCGTGGAGCTCATGAGGCCTCCTGCTTGAGGCAGTCTGGAATGCGTCGGGATGGAGCGCATTCCCTCGAAGGCCGTGGCGTACGTCGGCCTTCCTAATGCATCCGCTCTCTGCTGAGCGAACGTTTCCCAGCTATCTAAAAGGCTCGTTCTTGGTGAAAAGGCTTGATCCACCCCTCCTCCTTGGTTGGTATGCTCTGGTGCTTGATGGCTCGTTGGGGCTGTGGTGGACACGTTAGGTGTGGCCGTTGTTGCCGCCGAGATCACATCTATATATGTATCCCTAACGCGATGAGTTTCCCTTGCACCTCCCTCAGTCTCAGAACACGCACCAAGCATCTTTTCTGGCACATTTATTTCTCCTAATCCACACGGGGTCTCACCGCCAGATTCCGACTGCTGACCTTTGACGCCGTCCATTTTACTCCGGTGTCTTTTTTGTACAGTCCTGGTTTGAGGTTATACACGAACCACGTGTCGCTCGAATGTAGGAGATTAGCCTTTCTGTCCAACTGTATGAGGATATCTCACCTGCAAAGTCGAATCCCTCGTGACGCAGCTGACTGCGTCGCACGCCGATCTTCTTTCTGTCGGTCGGAATTATTCGATTTGCTCTCTGTTGCGCAGGAAAAGTTTTTTAGAATATTGCCGCGCCGGGCAACGCCTCCAAATCTGGGGCCGTACGTTTGATAAGCCTCCCGTGTTCAATACGCCTCCCGTGGTTTTGTTCTTTAAATCGGTTTTATTCATTTGTTTGTTTCACTTATTTATTCATTTACAATGTCGGGCGGGTGTTAAACTACGAGAGCTAGCGCTAAAAAACTTGTACCGCTTCAGTGCTTTTTCCGCAGCCTTTTGTTTTCGTTCTTCCTTCTTCCTGCCTTTATCTGCCGTTCGCCCTAATTAACCCTTTGCTCAGCGCTGTTAGTGTTTGTGCTGTTAACGCAGTGATGTTCAGGGCTGTTAGGCGCAGTGATATTTAGAGCTGCCGCTGCGGTTTCTGCCGTAACACTGCTATTGCTGGACCGATTCCACCATAGTCCTCGCCTGGCTGGCAAAGCCCGCGTGTCACTGGACCACGTTCGTGGCCAACCGAGTGACTAGGATATCTCAAGCGACCGATATTGAGAAGTGGTGCCACGTTCCATCCGAACAGAACCCCGCGGATTTAGCCAGCAGAGGCGTGCCGTTACAGGAGTTGGTGGAGAACCAACTATGATGGCAAGGACCAACTTGGCTGCAAAGGGGCCGAGATCAATGGCCGGCACCAGTTAGTAACTCCCCCGTTATGACCTTAGAGCAGCGAACTGTAAAGGTCCATTTCGCACTCAATCCAACCGAAGACTTCCTCGAACGATTCTCCAATCTGAAGAGAGCTCTACGAGTCCGTGCATATATCCTTCGCTTCACCAAGCGCTGCCGGAAGTTACCCACCGCACAAAAGGGCCATCTTACGAGCGGCGAAATTACCGAAGCTGAAAAAACTCTTATCCTAGAGACGCAGCGTAGAGAATACCCCGAGGAGTATCGCTGCCTAAGCGATAAGCGTCCAACGCCAAGGTCAAGTTCTATCCTGAACATGAACCCATTCCTAGACCGTCATGGGTTGATCAGAGCATGCGGGCGTGTCGCAGGCTCTGAAGTGCTAAAATATGACGAACGACATCCAATCATTCTTCCATATATCGATTGTCTCGAATTCTCGCGCAATTTACACACTGGATAACTCTTCATGGCGGCAACCAATTGATGGTGCGCCTCATTCGATCAAAGTATTAGATTCCAAAGGTTCAAAGGCTTATGAAAGGGGTTGTGAAAAGGAAGTTTCAAACCCAAATGATGGGAGATCTTCCAACTGAGCGGTCGTCCTTTTCCAGACCGTTTACGCATACAGGGATTGATTACGCGGGTCCTTTCGAAAGACGGAACTATACAGGGAGAGCATGTATGATCACGAAGGGGTATGTATGCGTATTCGTGTGCTTTTCCACAAAGGCGATACATTTAGAATCCACGTCCGACCTCACCACCGAAAAATCTCTGGCCGATAATGGAAAAACTTTCGTTGGTGCAGCAACCCTGCTTTCCAGTTGACGCTTCCTTGACGCGTTTAAGGACTCGGTGACTGATGCGTATAGCCATCAGCGGGTTTCGTGGCTTTTCATCCCAACAGGAGCTCCACATATGGGAGGTCTATGGGAAGCCGGAGTGAAGAGTTTCAAAACTCTCTTCTACAAGGCCACGTCCACTCGGAGGTATACGTTCGAAGAGCTTCTACGCTGCTCGCGAAGATTGAAGCGTGCCTCAATTCCAGGCCACTCTCACCGATGTCCGACGATCCGACGGAGTTGCTAGCCCTCACTCCCGGGCACTTCCTTATTGGGAGAAAGAGTACGGCCGAACCCGAACTAAAGGGGAACCTTAACTCGATCATCATTGGGCAGCATTTGAAGGCCCTCAACCAACAGTTCTGTCAAAGGTGGAAGGAGGAATACCTCAAGGAGCTCCACAAGCGGACTAAGTGGCAGACGCCGGCGCCAAATCTGCAAGTTGGCGATATGGTGGTCATCAAAGAGGATAACCTGCCATCCAACGAATGGCGGCTCGGACGGATAACTTCCGTGTATCCCGGTGCCGACGACAGGATCCGAGTGGTGGATATCCTTACTGCCCGCGGAATCCTCAAAAGACCGGTTGTAAAGGTCGTTCTCCTGCCTGTTGAACCCCGTAGCTCCATCCAACAATAAGACTTCTTCGACTTTTCTATTCCATCCTAGTTTCATCCTCATCCAGACATGGCACCACGGATCCGAGCCAGCCGCACCACGGAGAGCCGGCGTGATCGAGGGATCAACTCGTACCGTTGCCGGGTCTGCCGAGGAGTTCATCCGCTACGGACCTGTCCCCATTTCCTTCGCCGGAGCCCTGAGAAGAGACTCCGAGCTGTCCTCATTAATAAATATTGCGGGAACTGCCTGGCCCACCAACACTCCGGCCAGGATTGTCGCAGTGGCGGGCTATGCCGGTTGTGTGGCAAAAACCACCACACTCTCCTCCACATAGCCTCGTCTCGTCGTCCAGCCCGCTCGGCCTCAGGAGTATCGTCGCCATCTACAGCGCCCCACGTCAAACGCCGACCTCGGCGTCCAGCCCGCTCAGCCTCGGCTGCATTGTCGCCATCCACGTCGGCCCACGCCGAACACCGCCCTCGTCTCCCCGTGAGCCGCCCCGTGGCAGGGACCCCAGCACCATCCGACCACCAGTCGACTCAGTTCTACAATATCGAAGCCTCATCATCCTCCCGACGGCGCTGGTGGTCTTGGATACGGGTTCCAAAAACTTCGAGACGGCGTCACTCATCGACCCATGCACGCCGGTGAGCTGTATTGATGACTCCTTGGCCAGCGCCATCAATTTGCCCACCACTTGTGTGGGGGACGAGAAAGTGTGTACGGCGGTGATCCGCGCCAAAATAGGCGACTTCCGGGTGGAGACGATGCTCAAGGTCGAGCCCCGTTTGCGCATCCACACGCCTATCCGACGGCTGAGCGACTCCGTCCGGGCGCGTTTTGGTGACCTGAGGCTTGCCGAACAGTTGGAACAGTTCCATCGACCGGCCACAATCTCGCTCATCTTGGGAGCGGATGTCTACCCGAAGGTGATCCAGCCCGTGTTCCTCGCGCGTGAGGACGGCCTACCGGTGGTCCATAGCACCGTTTTTGGATGGATCGTGTCGGGGGCGTGCACCCAGCCATAGGCCACCCCAGTATATTTTGCAATCCTGCAAGGGGGGGGGAGGATGTTCAGGCCAACAGGAGATGGTTGCCGCGCACTGTGCCAACTTTGTGCGCTCCGTTTCCAACTCGCTCTCGCGTGCTCGGAGGGGCGCTCGGGAGATGTTACGAGTCACGATCCACCCCACGCTCAAGCCATCATAGCATAGATCATAAGGCCTAGTTTAGTTACGTTGCCACCCCCGATTCAAACGGTCGAACTACCACGCCCCAGAACCAATAAACCCCCACTTATCACGGAACACAGCTGCTTTTTTATTTCTCGCGACGGCTTCGAAGAGGTTTACTGGATCAACGATTTTGACGTTTGAAGAATAGGTCTTCGATCCGCCTCACTACAAACAAGCTTAATAGTTTATTCTTTGTTTCTATTTCCTTTTTATTAATTAGGCTAGCTATTTGGGAACTGAATTGGATAGCTTTTTGTTGTATTACTTTAATACTTTGGCACTCTTAATCTCCTACGGGAAAAGTCACAGATTTTAGGAATCACGATCGTCTATTTATGATAAGTAGAGATTGTCCCTTATCCGGACTTATACCTTCGAAACTGGTAATAGAACTGGCCAACATACACAACTTAATTACTCAACTATTCAAATAGAAACGTACAGTTAGTAGTAGACCACCTAGATCATGCCTGGAGAGGGCGAACATGTTATTTATTTACCGACAGAAATAAGAAAAAATGTCATATTCGTTAACTCATATTTGCATATTAGTTTCATAATTTTATTTTCATTATTACTACTTTTTTTATTCAGAAATTTATACAAATCATGGCGGTCCACCGTAGTAATGAAAATTTAGTTTCGGCATTGATCAACCAAGACTCGTTTTGCATTATTTTCCAGGGAAATGTGCGGCAAGATAAGTTGATAGCTACCACGCCTTGTCACCACCGATTTCATAATACGTGCGTATGCGAACACTTGAAAAGCGAAAGGTCTGGTCCAGTGTGCCAGGCGGAATGCGAACCTGGTAGACTGCGTTACGAAAATAATAATCTAGCAGCAGAATTACACCTAAGTTCAGGCTCCATACCACCTAATGTTCAGGGAAACGAAGCTAATGGGACGATACAACTAGATCCAACCTTATTACGTAGAAAAGGGAGAACAAACAGAAGAGGTCGAGGCCGAGGAGCAACCCCTAAAAGAGGAATGCAAACAAGGTATCAAGCTAGTTTAAATCAAAATTTATCCGAAAGTCGACAGTCTGTTAGTAGCAACGGAAATAGGTCGCTTAGTAACGCTCAACCTGAAAACCTTACGAATTACATCCATTCTGTTCATGATGATCCATGATGGAAACCTTAGTTCATTCATAAAATGGAAGCGAACAAACTATACAGGCCCAGTTTTCCAATATGAATTTAGCCACATCTGCTGCTACGGGAAACGGAAGTCCCTCAGAGTCACACAGTAATGTTAGACGAGAGGTAGACAATGGTAGTTATATGATTACAGGCGATTCCCAAGGAAGAACTCCTAGGAGTAGTCAAACAGCCGGAAATTTAGCACCGGCAAAGGCGGCAAATATCCTACTAAGCTGGCGTCTTAAATTTGATGGTTCTCGAGACGCAATGCACGTAGAGGAATTTCTATATCGCGTTCGTGCCCTTACGGGACAGACTCTGGGGAATGACGATTAGTTACTTTGCGACAATCTGCTTTTCACATGCAAAGCCAGCGATTGGTTCTAGGATTTTCATCGAAGAAACCACCAATACTCCTGGCAATCGTTCTGTACAGCGTTTAGGCAAAGATTCGACGATCAGAAAGATGATTTTGAGCTTTGGGAAATAATACGGAAACGTCAACAGAAGGACAACGATTCCTTCGAAGATTTTCAGTCAGTCATTGAAAAGTTAGTGGCACGACTTTCACATGAGATAAGCGAACTCAAGCTGATCGATATTCTTAAGCGGAATGCGAAAAGTGCTCTGAGATATGAGCTTTTATGAGCATTTAAAAATACAAAATAGAAGTGAGTTGAGGGAGGAAGTTAAAAAGGATGAACATTTCTGTAAAGATGCTGGAAACTTTCTACAGAGAAACAGGGTAACTAGACCCCACGTATCAGAGATTCAGAGTGAGGAAGAAGAACTCGAAGAAGAGAGTATCTCCGAGCTACGCCGCAAGCGGTTTGTTTGCTGGAATTGCGACATAACTGGTCATCGGTTTGAAGATTGCGTAGCAGAACGCCGAGTCTTCTGTTATGGCTGCGGGGCGAAAAATAGTTTTAAGCCTAAGTGCAAAAATGTAACCCATCGGAAAGCCGCAAGCGGGATGCGCCAACCATCACCATTCTGACGCATCCGGCAATGATGACAGAATGAAAGGACAAACTTTCCAAGAAAACCCCTCCAAGCCGGATTGTCCAAAAATTCGATCTAATAGGTCCCTTGTAGAGGCCCAAACCCAGACGGAGGAGATAAATATAGATTGTGAAAGTACCCACTCAGATAAGCTAGAATTAAAGTATCAGTTCGACCATACGATTAAGGCAATTCTGGACCAAGGTAAAGGAGGTGCGAAAGAGACTTGTCTCGTCGGTCCTTTTGAGCTCCGATAACAGATTATTTATAGAACTAAGCACAGAAGAACAAAACTTCATGGCTTTGCTAGATTCAGGGGCGACGATAAACTGTCTTGGGAGTGCAGCCGCTAAATCGTTCGCGCAACACGCCAAGGCAAACAAATGCTCCGGAAATATTCGAACGGCCAATAATGAATCTTGAAAGGTCGTAGCGAAAATTACAGTTCCCATAACTTTTCGCGATCATACTAAGGAGATAGAATTCTTCATAATACCAGCCTTGAAACAAAATGTGTACTTAGGAATTGATTTCTGGATAGAATTCGGTCTTGTAGCAAGACTTTTAACGGATAGATCTGTGGTACTAGAATTAGACGTAGGAAAAGAAACCAAGGCTTCGGAATCACCGCCATTGCACGATCTAAGCGAAGACCAAAAGGTTAGACTAGATTCTGTGATCCATTCGTTTTCTTCGTTTGAAAGGGAAGGTTTAGGACGTACGAAAGTTATCCTACACACGATCGAAATGGTACCCGATAGACCAGTTAAACAGCGCCATTGGCCGATTTCACCCGCGAAGGAAAAGTTAATGTTTGACGATGTGAAGAAAATGCTGGCCTAAGATGTGATCGAGGAATCGAATAGTTCCTGGAGTAGCAATTGCGTTTTAATTAAGAAAGGTACGAAAAATGGATTATGTTTAGATTCTCGAGAAATTAATAAGAACACTCGCAAAGATGCGTTTACCTTTACCCTTTACCACACATTGATGGCATTCTTAGTAGTCTACCACCAGCCAAATACGTAACGGGACTTGACATTAAACACGCATACTGGCAGATTCCTTTGGAAGAAAAATCTCGGCACTATACAGCTTTTATCATTCCCAATAGACCACTTTAACTAATGCCGCTCAGACGTTGTGCCGACTTATGGATCAGGTGATACCTGCACACCTCAGGAACCGGGTTTTTGTCTATTTGGACGTTTTATTGGTGCTCTCAAATGACTTCGAATCACACTTGTTGCTGTTACAAGAGGTAGCGATGCATTTGCGTAAGGCAAATCTCACGATTAATATAGCCAAGTCAAACTTTTGTATACGGGAGATAAAATATCTGGGGTTCATAATAGGTTATGGTCAGTTAAAGACAGATCCGCAGATAAGGAGATTTCTAGGACTTGCTGGATGGTACAGACGCTTTGTCGATAACTATGCCACCGTCAGTTACCCCTTAACCCCTAAGCTCCAATCTTAGCCACCCCCGATTTTATGTCCGTGATTAATTAGGAAAGTGTTCGTGGTAAAATATATATATAAGAATTTGTGTTATAGGACGGCGGCCCGTATCCACGGTACTGCTCGGGCGATCATCGGTTGCATAAGAGTGTATATACGGTGTGGTCTACGAGAGTTGTGTGGTGGATCGAAAAGACAAGTAGCAACACCGCGGGAAACACCGATCAGCGAGACCTGCAGTTTGGCGTTGTCTGTCGAAAGCCTCAACAACCGTGTGGATGCACGGCGAAAACCAAGAGGCGCCTCCGGACCCCTTTTTCTCCGGCGTCATTGACGCCACCCGTTTATCGAGCCTTCACTGAAAGTGTAGTCCGTAGACCAACGGCGAATCGGATCGGCACCCTGAAGCCGAGCTAAGGAGCTAAGGTACCCCATCGTCAACTGATTAAGTTGCGCCAGCGACACCCAATAATGAACTCGAATTGATTGCATTATTTTTGGATTCTTCCGGAGGCGCAATCCTGCTCAGCCTGGCTGACATGTCTCTCGACCACGTCAATAGAGGATCGTAGTTACTCGTTGATGTAACACAGGCCCCTTTTTCCTCTAGATTTCAAGTGCCAGGCTAAAACCATTCTCTTTCGTCACACGATGTACACAGTTTTATAGTTAGTTATGTAACACAGCCAACATAATGGTTTTTGGAAACCAATGGGTATGAGAGCAACATTAATTTTTCTTTAGATTACAAAGCAGTACACTCTAGTACGCTCACGTGCATATATACTCGTATTAAATATCTTTTCCTGAGAAGTATGCACCAACGTCATCATTTAGCTCAACGATCACGGATGGAATAAGCGGTACTAGCCTACTAAAAGCGCTGTGAGTTTTTAAATAAGAACAAGTACAGTGGTGCTCATACACTTAAGCCACAAGAACTACACCAAGAATTTATGCGAATATCAAGAGGTTTTATTTTACAGCTCCCATTTTTTGTCTCAAATTAGTTCTATATGTCAGTGTTTTAATACAACAACAACCAAGCTATGAAAATATATACTCAGCGAAATAATTTTAAATTCTGAAATCATCTCCAAAATGTCCTGCTCATATACTTAAGCCACCTCAAAAAAATGGTTAAAAAAGTTCAAATTTGACCACTATTCCTAGTATTTTTAATAAAACTACTTTAATATTTAGTAGGATGATCTTTCTGCTTAAGAAAAATGGAGCAACGCCTTGGTATTGAATCTACAGGACGTGCGCACTGCTGAGGGGTGATTTTCGTCCATTCTTCCTGTAAAATTCGTCACAAATCCTTTTAATTGCTGTTTTTTTTTTTTGGGCAACGACTTGGTTTAGAATTCCCCACAAGTTCTCTATAGGGTTCTGGTCGGAACTCTCCGGAGACCATTACAAAACATTGATTCCCTCTTGGTTAAGCCACGACTTGACTATCCTGCAGCAAAGTATTGGGTCGTTGTCCTGTTAAAATATCCAGGCAAGTGGCAAATTATCGGCATATTCTCCGGATAAATTATTACTCAGAATGTCCCTCTACATTTCGGCGTTCATAATACTTTGAATCTTCACCAGGAGACCTAAACACGATGCGGTGAGACAGCCCAAGACCATGATCGAAGCGCCACAATGTTTAACGGTCTTCTTTGTGTATTCTGGAGTTAATTATTTGTTGGGTGGACGTCGTACATATAGTTTACCATCACTTCTAAAGACATTAAACTTGTATTTTTCGATCCAAACAATCATATTTCAAAAATTAGGACCTTGGTGGGTATGCACTGTGGCGAATTGAAGGCGCTTTTTAACATTCATGATGGACAGCATCATTACCTTTAATCAGTTCTATTTGCCTATTATAGTAATTGTCGCTCTGTAAGTGGAATATAATTTGTATTATCTTCTTGCGCGCTATGGACCGTTGCACAATCACTATTAATGGTTTCTCCGAGTAGGTTTTCGTTAATCTTTACTCTCGATAGCGCATCGGCTACATGGTTCTCCTTTCCTGGTAAATATTTTATTTTGAAGTCAAATTCATTTAATTTGACCTTCCATCGTTGTAGCTTCATATTTGGTTCCTTGAGGTTATTCAACCAAATCAAGGGTTTATGATCACTTAATATCTCAAACGTTCTACCAAACAGGTATGATCTGAAATAATTAGTTGCCCAAACTATAGCTAGTAATTTTTTTTTTTTTTTTTTTTTTGTACGTTGACATGCAATGACTGCATCTTTCAAGAGGCGATGCAGTTACTGCACCGTCAAGTGGCCCGTGTGACACCAGCAGAAGGCTGTTACGTGCGGATCCCAGGCAAAACGCAGCCCTCCTCCCGCCCGACCGACAGAGGGGCGCTGCCGCATGACGCGCGGTGCGTAGCCGAACCAAGCGCGAACATGCAAGAAAGATAGATATTAGACTAACATTCGAGGCAAATTAGCACTAAACTTACTAAGAAACTAAGCATGCAATCAAAATACAAATACCACTACAGTTAATAATTAATAGAAAGGTGTGTAAGGATTAATAATTTAATAAGAGGAAGAGAATTAGTGTTGGATATAATATGGTAGAGGGAATTATAATCCGAGCATAAGACCCTAAACGGTTCATGCAAGGAATAATTCGATCTACAAAGTGGAAGGAACAACGGTATAAAATTTCTAGTCAGTCTTATAGGAATCGTGAAGTTTATGCGGTTCAACAGATCAGGGCTGTCTATGTCACCCCTGATCAAGTTGTGCATAAATATCACACCAAGCATTTTTCTACGGTTAACTAAGGATGGGAGGTTTACTAATAGTAGTCTACTAGAGTAAGATGGGAGTCTTACACCCGCATCCCAGTTAAGGCCCCGCAGAGCAAAGAGTAAAAAGTTTTTTTGTACTGATTCTATACGGTCCTGGTGTACTTTGTACTGAGGGCACCATACATAGGAGCCGTATTCTAAGATCGGACGAACAAGCGAGGTATAGAGAGTCTTTCTTATATAGGGGTCGTCAAATTCCTTTGACCACCTCCTTATAAACCCAAGCACGCCCATGGCCTTATTTACATGGTAGAAATGTGTTCGGAAAACTTTAACTTGGGGTCTAACATAACACCCAGATCATCCACCAGGGTAATTCTCTCAAGAGAACCACCAAATAGGGTATAGGCAGCCAACAAAGGGCTAGAACGATGAAATGTCATAACTTTGCATTTCGAGGCATTAAGGTGTAACAAGTTTGCACTACACCATGACTGAAAGTTATTGAGATCGGATTGCAAGCGAGAATGAAATTAAATTTCCTTGTACTGGACTAGTGTTTAACATCATCCGCATAATTAAGTACTCCAGAGTATGCTAATACCGAAGGCAAGTCATTAATAAAGAGTGTGAAGAGTAAGGGACCTAGATGGCTGCCCTGTGGTAATCCCGAAGAAACCTTTCCTGGAGAAGAGAGGGAGTTTTTGAAGGGGACTCTTTGAGATCTGGAACAAAGATAGCTAGAAATCCATCTCAGGAGGTTGGGCGGAAACCCTAAAAGGTCAAGTTTATGTGCTAGAAGGGAATGGTTTACAGAGTCGAATGCTTTACTAAAGTCGGTGTAAATAACATCCGTCTGTAAGTTACCTTGAAAGCCTTTAATAATGAAAGAGGTAAACTCTAACAAGTTCGTGGTGGTTGATCGCCGCCTTATAAATCCATGCTGATAACTGATAGCGGATAACTTTGCTATACCTCTATAATTTTTTGCATCAGACTTGCTACCTTTTTTATGGAGAGGAATTATAAACGATTCCTTCCAGATCGGGGGGAAGCAAGAAGAATCAATGGACAGGGTGAATAGTTTAAGCAAAGGTCCAGACAGGACCTCGGTGCAGTACCTGAGTACACAACCTGGAGCCCGTCTGGACCCGGTGAAAACACCGGCTTAACTAGTCGAAGATCATGAAGTAGGGAACATTCATTTAACAAGGGACTGAAAATGCCGTTCGACCTCGTTAACCCGTATGGGTACGGATGACGAGAGTAGCTTTCCTCAGAATAGGTGGTTTGGAAAAGTTGGGCAAAAAAATCGGCAATTGCTTAATCATTATTTGCCGACGTATTACAAAGTAATAGCGAGGTATCTCTTTGGTAAACTCTTTGGTAAACCAAGGGGGTTTTCCAGATCTAATCGGACAAGAAAGCGGGACACAAGAATCAAAAAATGTGCTAAGAGCATTGTAAAAAATGTTTGTGCCTTTTGTGACATCAGTGCACAAGTACAAAGCGGACCAATCAAAATCCCTAATTAGGTTATTAAGCTTCGCAAACTCGGCTTTACGAAAGCAGCGGACACGTTCAGGTAGTCTACTCGACCGATCCAATACAGTTGGTCCTATATCTAGCGACACCTCGAAAGTAGGGTGGTAGGCGTCTTCAGGTATAGTGAGCGGAAGGGCTCGGGTTAACAACACTATGGTCGGATCCGATACAAAGCATAGATCAAGCAATCGACCCAAGGAATTTTTCACATGATTGACTTGAGACAGGGACAGGTCAAGCAAGCCGTCAACAAAGTCATGTCGTGACATGGGCACTAGGATATTAGACTCGTTTACCGAAGACCAAACAGTTCCTGGCAAGTTGAAGTCACCAAGAACTATCATACGATCTTTATCAGATAGCGAGGAAGAAACAGCGGTTATCCGAAGAGGGTGGGATATACGAGCAAGTAATGAATATAGCGAAAGCAGGAAGAATCAGTTTTACACACAGGAACTCCAGTTCCTGTTGAACTTGGACTGTGAAGTGTTCTGACGTGAAGTAAGAGTCCACTGCGAATAGAACCCCTCCTGCACGTCGAGACGAACGGTCCTTTCTAAAAGTTGTGTACCGACCTGCCAAATCCTCGGAACTAAGAATGTCCGGCTTTAACCAGGTTTCAGTAAACACAATAACGTGGGAAGCAAATGCTACACTATCCGGGAAAAGAATGCTGAGCTTACTACGCAAGCCTCTTACATTCTGATAGGTTACTAAAAGAGAAGTTAGTTTTTTGGAAAGGTGGAAGCAAGACGGGGAGCTGAGGAAGACGAAGTTGAGGTTGAGGGTGGCACACTGGAAAGATTTGTAAGGGATATGGGGGGCCTATTCTTCTTCTTAGCCTTAAACTCCTTCACCACCAAATGCTCCGGCCAAAATTTGGCGGAGCAAATGGTGTCAAATTGAGTTGGGGAGATGCTTATCTTAAACGAGGCTATCTCCCTGGCATAAGAGAAGTTAAATTTCTCCACCTTTAAACCCACGGCTTTTATTTTGCTTTGAATAAAAGCAATTACATCATTAGATGTGAGGTCAGGGGCCAGCCGTGAAACAAAAACTTGTCGTTTTGGTGGGACTCCCACCAGTGGTTTAGTCACCACAGGCCTAGTACCTGTGGTGGCAATATCCGGAGGTCCGGAACGTCTATTTACTGGTGGGATCGGGATAGACGGGACAACTAGCGAACTTGCGGACACCACGGACACGGACACTGCAGACGTACTTGGCTGCACATTCTCCGAGGCGATGAATTCGGCTACCGAATCTGCATCGCCAGCAGCTGTCGTTGCCTTTGGAGTGGCAAACGAGATCAACTGCTGCACACTTGGAGCGGTCGGAGTGGCCTCATGAAAGATACCATGTCCTTCTCCACCGCACGGCATGCCTCGCAACTGTAATGCAAGCCATTACGTTTGGCTATAGCATCACTCACGAGGCCAGAAAATCCCGCGCATTTTGCGTGGACTACGCTGTCGCAGAGCCAGCAGGGGACATTAGGCTGATCGTGAGTGATCTGCTTCTTACAGGTTTTTTTGGCGCAGACCACAGCGTATTCCATTTTTATTATTTATATATTTGCTCAAGAAAATTTACGAAAAAAAATTAAAATTTCCAAAACAAATTGGTATCAGACCAATGTGCCAGACAACGCTCAAAGCGGAATTGGTAAGAAAAAAAAAGAGAGCAGAGTGGAGAGCGGTTATAGCAAGAGCTACTAAACAGAGAGCGCTATTGCTCAGTAAGTTTAAAGAGCGAGAGAGAAAGAACAGTTATTGAAGTTGAGGTGATAGCGAGAGAGTGATAAAACAACAAAAGCTACCAGACGAGAGCGGACTGCAATGCAATACTCACTCACTGCAACACAAACACAAGCCGACGACGAAAAATAAAAAGTTAAATAATGTTTTAACACAAATCAAAAGGCATGCACTCGCGTAATAGAATGGGTTTCCAGATTGTTGTCTGGTTAGGAATTATAATTAGAATTTAGTTAGGAAAACACCGGCTGTTTATTCAAAACAAGAGGAAAAAATGCGGAGCGCAAAACAAAAACACGTCTGATCACTACGAAAGAGAACGAAATTTTCGTAGATTCCTAACTCTTGAGCTGATTTTCTAGTTTAGCCATAGTAGAAATGTCTTTCTTTGCTAAAATGATGAACAGTCTATTGGGTAGAGCATCTTCTATGGTATGTCTGGTGGCATTTTCCAGAGCGTTTTTAAAGATTGTCTTATTTTCTGCGCTAGTTTCCAGATTTAGTTTACTTACTATAACATTTGACTTAATTTCTAGTTCCTCTATGAACTTACGAATACTCCCATTGAATTTGGTATCGTGTAATTGTTGTAGTAGCGTCTTGTATGGAGTGCGGTTGTTGAATTTGCTGATTAGGGCTGCATTTAGATTACTCCAGGTGTTGGGTTGAAGGCTTTGTGATAAAAGTTGTGCTCGTCCGCACAGTTGACCCTCAGTGGCTCCGTAAATGATGCTTTGTTGCCGGAGGTCTTCTGTTGGGTACAATCCGGAGATGTACTCAATCCTGCTTATGAACGAACTTAGACGTTCTTGGCCTCCGTCGTATGGTGGAATTTTCCTGATTGACTTCAAGGCTTGGTTCAGGTGTGTTTCTGTTAGCGGCATGTTGATTTCTTTTTATTTATTTATTTTTTCTAATATTAATTGAGTTTGAATCGTGTGTAGATTCTTTGGCGGATCTCTTTAGTATAAGCGTTACTTTTTTTCTGATCACTGTAGGTTATTGCGCACTGTAACTGTCACTACGCCAATTGATCGTCTTAAAAAAAGGATTCACTTTTAACTGAGATCCTACCGACTGCACCAGTTAAATTTGCGACACTTGAGTTTAAGTTTTAAAAAAGGTTTTATTCTTTCATTTAAACTAAGCGTACAATGGTTAGTTATTTTCCCCGACGATGACTGAGGTGCGATGTCTTGAATGGAATTAACTTGGTTGAATTCTCCGACGGTGTCGCGATTGACGTTTGTCTTGAACAGAACTGCCTTGCCTTCTTAGATGTAGACTATTTATATTATGATGCTCGGTTTGGGATTCGGATTTGGATTCGGAGGCATTGGCTTCGACTTCGGCTTCGGAAATGGAGTACGTGACTCGATCGATATGTGGGAAAGGCAGCTTTTGATGAAAGGCTTCCGCTGCATATGATCGGTGTTGCATTACTTGGGGGTGGCTGAGAATAGGGCCTCTGATTGGTCAGCTAGGATGGCGCGGTTCTTGAGAATCGATTAGTAACTGATTTCTGAAGAGTGGCGTGATTCTAGTGCGGCATCTATTGTTTTATGTTCAACTTCTAGCTTAGGCTGTTTGTTTACATTGCCTGCATAGACCAGGGTATGCGGAGCATGGACTATAGATATGTCACTATATATATTACCACGAACACTTTCCAAATTAATCACGGACATACCAGCTAGGTTTTTTTACACTGCTTTCCTGGGTAATTCTCCTGATTCTCGGTCTTAATTGAAACTCAGCTCAAGAGGTATGGCGTAGATGCCAGAACTGTTCGTTTGCTAAATATATATATAGTGACATATCCATAATTCCCCACATCCCATACACATTATGTTTATGTACAATTCATCCACCCCATCCACACAAGTAACAGGACCCCACTCAAGAATCAATAACTGTTTCTTCCCATACTCCAAGCTAGGGCCCCCCATAATATAAACAATGGACCACATTGTTTCATCAACATTAGAATCACGCCACTCTCGAGAAATCGATTCTTTAGAATCACGCCACTCATGAGGACCAATCAAAGCTAGACATAAAGCCAAGGAGTATCACATTCCTAGCTCCGTCATGTAATACAACACCGATCGCCAGCAGTGGATGCCTTTCATCAAAGCCGACGCATCCCCAAATATCGATCCAGGCACGTACGCCACCGACACGAAGATGCAGCCGAGGAAAGCAATGCCCGAAGCCAGAGTCGGGAGTTCCAAGAGAAGGGCTCATGGAAACTAGCCAGCAGCAGAGAGATCAGTTCCGTTTGAGACAAGCAGACCCCAAGTCAAGTCGGGGAATTCATTTAAATCTTGTGACATAAAGATAATTAAGTTTGTAAAATAAAAGTCTTTTTTAAAAACTTAAAATCGAGTTGCGGATATTTAACTATATGCTGCCAGCGTATTCATACCGAACAAGCGAGATTAGTTTAGGTTGCGCTCTCAAAGCTACAGTTAATTCAGAGGACTTTATATTCAATAGATTGAATTGTGAGGTTGATTAGGATTTTGGATTTGCGCATAGCATAAGGTTGCACACAATTACAGAATATTGCATATTTGCTTTAGGCCAGCTATCACTACTAATTGTCCCTGTACGGGTGATGAAGGCACAGCGATTACGGTCCCAGATTTGATTTTCACTCATAGCACTACCATTGTCGGGTATTATTGAAACGTCAGCGTTGGCTGCGTATGGTTGCCGAATCATATGTGGACACTTAAACCAGTTCATTGACACTAAGACAATGCAAATCAGAAACACTATCCCCATAAGAGATAAATATCTTTAGTCGTTGTTCCAAGGATTTGCAATTCCTAACCCTACCTCATTATGTCACCTGGACGCTTTTCTAAGGGTTCAACTACAAAGAGAGTGAGAGCTCTCTAACTGCGATTGCCCACGCAGGGAAAGGCTTTGTTTCATGCTAGGGCGGCGTAACCTCGTCTCCGATCACCAAGAAGAGTCTTCGTTTGAGTGTCGACGAAAGCCCATCGAAAATCAAGCAGTTGCAGCCAACCGCGCTTAAATCCGTTATTCGGAGCAGAGCACCGCTGATTAGCTGCTTACCAAAGCACCCAATTATTGGCCATCGGCTCCAAATTTTGTTTGTTAATTATGCCTATGTAACTCAAACGGGTGTTGTTAAATCTTTCTTGCCCTGCTAAGCGTTCTCTGCAAGCTCGCTCTTTGTCATATCCGCGTTGTGTCGGCGTACCCACGTCTGCCGAGCGAAGCTGCGCTTCGCGATTGGAGCTGCAATGTTAAGGGCTGCACAAGGGCAAGCTACACTTGCAATTTGGAGCTTATTTATCTTATAAAATATGACCCATGACATAATCCTCAGCGCATTCGGAAAACTTTTCTGGCATTTCTTGCTCTGAAATTTCCAACACTCAGCGGTACTGTTTTATCCCTTGCAATCACATTTTCCATAAAGAATGTTTGGAAGAATGGTTCCCATTCCCAATTTTGCAAAAACTTCGATCTGGCAAGCAAAAAGTAGGAGAACCCTTCGTCGCTTTTCATGACGCTGTGACTGGTCTAATAGTTAAATTTTGCACTGAAATAGAAGAAGAGGAACTAATATAAATTTTAAAGGAAAAGTTTCTTTTCGATGCTCGTCACAAAATGTTGTATCAGTCCATTAGCTCTGTCGGTCAATTGGTATTATATATATTCTATATATATATTAATATATTTAATATTTTTTAATTAGTGCAGATGCATGCAAATCTAGTGCAAGAGTTACAGAAATCTGAGAAGCCTAGACCACCGGTAGACCGTCGTCAGGTATACAGCGTGAAGGAATCGCTTCCAGAAAGCGATCCAGAGGAGGAGGAGAGGAGGCCATTCAAAGTTTGACGGCTAAGCGCACTTCTTGGAATTGTGAGGAGCTTTGACATGTGCGGGAAAATTGTCTAGCAGATGCCTATCTATATTTTGTCACGGGTGTGGAGCTCCGAATGTCTATAAGCCGCAGTTCCATCCATATATTCGTAGAGCTTCGGAAAACCTTTAGAAGGGTGCAACCAATAAAAATCGGATGCCCCCGAAAAACCACAATTAACCTTGCCTGTTGACATAGCTCGAGACAAGAAGGGTTTGGCTTCTTGTTTTCATAAAATAAGGGAAAAGGATATGATCGTATAGAGGAGTTGTAGGTTTTTACCGTGTCACGAACGGACTAATAAGTATTTAGAGGTGTGACAAATAATTTTGAATGAAGGACCACATTAAGTCCCAAAACGAACCCAGCGTTTTAGAAAATATTATGATGGTGGTAAAAATAACTGTAGACTGTTAGTTTCCGCTATTATTAGTAGTACCACGGATATGCGCAGGTATGCCGAAGTATCCTTTTTGGGTCGGACTAAAAGTTTCTGAAGGAGTTAGAATTGCTCGAAAAACCCGTTGTACCGGTATCTATGTCGCACAATCTAGCGCTCATCCGAAAAGATATCCATGACATATTGTCATATTGTAAGAGAGCGTATGATCGCAACGTTGCTCAATACAATTTACGAGTAAAGCCTGTTTCGATCCGAAAAGGTCAGGAAGTATTTCACTGAAATTTTTCCTTGAGCAAATTCACGCAAAATTTATATAATCTTTTTTAAATATATATTTTTTAGCTTTAATTTAATTTATTTTAAAGCAAACTTCGTAAATCCCGTGCTGTGTGTGCTTCTCGAAAATCGGTCGAAATTAATAGCCGTACGCCGAGAAAACTTGTATGGCAACTAACCTTTCTTAATGACACGGTTTTGCAAAACAATTGGTGGCGAGGCGTGGCGCCTATTTGCCAACCGTGTCTCCGTGGAAAAGTCGGAAAAACCTCGTGTTTTTGTTTCTGTTTCGCCCATAGGGCTCTGGCCACGACCGGCAGCCCACGCAGCTCCTCCAAAGTTCTGCGCCCACACCAAACTCCCACCCTTGATGGGAGTAATCTTCGTGAGCCGACCTTGGTATGGGGCCGAGTTTTTCTCCTGTGAAAAATCGATAGAAAATTTCATCTGCCCGGTTACATAACCTCCACCGACCATAACTCTTGCGCCAACCATAACCTATGCGCAGGCCCCATGCGCCTTGCAGTTGCTGTGCACAGAGGCCTAGAAGAAGCCGCTACGGATCCGGAATAAGATTTTGTAGCATAGTGTAGTTTTAATGGTATTAATTTTCATTTTTTTGGCTCCTTCTGAACTCTTCTATTAATGTGTATATTTCCTTTACCTCCGCGTCACAATCCTGCCTCGATAGCACCGCTACCAGTGAAAGTTCCCAAAACTTCATTTATTTTGCTGGTTGGCAAAAGAAAAAAACATAATTAAAATTAGTAATAGTATAAAAAAAACCTCTCGAATATTCCCACCTCTTTTCACCAATCTCCCTCCTACATGGGCACACATTCACAATGTTTCCACAGCTCCACAACGAAAGGCGCCTTTCAGCGAAGGACCACTGTAATGAAGATTTGAGTGCCCCAATTTCCATATTCTCCTGTGCGCCTGTATTCGCTTAATTCCAAAAGACATGCGCAACGGCCGGCCGCTGCTGCTAAGAGAGCGCAACGCTTGCGTTCTAAACATTCGAAGCTTTTCGTTCTCGTAGTTGACAATTCCGCTTTAAGCTTGCATTCCTCGCATTCCATGCATTTTGTTAATGCATTGGAGCTCAATCCACCTACACTGCCTACGGGTTGAAATTAAATACTTTTTTATATTTGGTAGGAAGAATTTGTGTTTGCTAGGTTTGTCCTGATTATGTGCTTGAATGCCTAGTTTTAAGTACCGACAAATATTTTGAGGTTATGTTAGCAATGAATATGGAATAGACTTATAATTTCCAAGTGCATGGTGACGTAATGGGATAGGGTCAGAATTATAGGGATTTCAAGAACCTGCTCACAAATGGAAATCATTGAAGGGTGGGTAAAGAATCGTGGGTCGACTACCATCTCAAGACCTCAAGCTGGTGTTCTTTTTATAACAGACAGACGAAAGAACCTAGTACTTTCGGGTACGCCCTTTTGCAACAATATCTGCTATTGGCTCATCCCATCCTTTGGTCGTTTGTATATGCTTAATGCTGACTTTAGTTTTCTCCGCACGAACTTATCATCGCTCCGATACAATTTCAGAATATTGCTTCTGTTTGGATCCCAATACTGATTTTTCCTTTGAGTTTTATTTCGAAGTCGTCGAGTCTAAGACGGTGGAAAGCTTAAGTGATAATCCTGAATTGACAAAGTAGTTCCAATTTTGACGCATCTTGTCGGCCTAGTTAAACTTTTTGTCTGGAATTTGTATATATAGTGACATATTCATAATTCCCCACATCCCATACACATTATGTTTATGTACAATTCATCCACCCCATCCACACAAGTAACAGGACCCCACTCAAGAATCAATAACTGTTTCTTCCCATACTCCAAGCTAGGGCCCCCCATAATATAAACAATGGACCACATTGTTTCATCAACATTAGAATCACGCCACTCTCGAGAAATCGATTCTTTAGAATCACGCCACTCATGAGGACCAATCAAAGCTAGACATAAAACCAAGGAGTATCACATTCCTAGCTCCGTCATGTAATGCAACACCGATCGCCAGCAGTGGATGCCTTTCATCAAAGCCGACGCATCCCCAAATATCGATCCAGGCACGTACGCCACCGACACGAAGATGCAGCCGAGGAAAGCTACGCCCGAAGCCAGAGTCGGGAGTTCCAAGAGAAGGGCTCATGGAAACTAGCCAGCAGCAGAGAGATCAGTTCCGTTTGAGACAAGCAGACCCAAAGTCAAGTCGGGGAATTCATTTAAATCTTGTGACATAAAGATATTTAAGTTGTAAAATAAAAGTCTTTTTTAAAAAACTTAAAATTGAGTTGCGGATATTTAACTGGCGCAGTCGGTAGGATTTCGTTTAAAATTAACTCCTATATTTCGGTAATGGTCAGCTTGTGTAATTTCTAATTACTGTGATCACGTAATCCCGGAATCGTTAATAAAATTGTGAAATCCGCCAAAGAACCTATGTGTTACGAGCACATACGATTTGCAAAACTAAAATTAAGTGAACTGAAGTAAGCGGAGATAGTGATCCACCAAGAACAGTGAAACACTAAATACAAAATCAAAAAACTTACAAGTGAAGCAAAATAAAGTTCAAAACTACTGAAAACAAAACAAAACCCAATCAACACCAACAACATGGCGTTACCACCACTATCATTGAGCGAAATCCACTTGAACCAGGCACTGCTGTCGATCAGACAAATACCTGCCTATGACGGTTCATCTGGACAGCTAAGCTCATTTATCAAACGAATCGAATATGTATGCGGATTATATCCAACTGAAGATCTTCGCCAACAAAGGATCCTATTTGGAGCGACCGAGATCCAACTGTCAGGAGAGGCACAACGCATATCGCAAATGATACAACCCAACACGTGGCTCGAACTGAAGACGGCGCTGATCAACGAGTTCAAAAATCACACACCATATGAAGAACTCTTACGACAACTATACACCACCAGATTCAACGGCAGTCTTCGTAAGTTTATAGAAGAATTAGAGATAAAAGCATTATTAATAAACAATAAGCTAAACTTAGAAAACATACCAGAAAATAATGTCATTTATAAAAACGCTTTGAACAACACAATTAAAGATGTCATTACTCGAAAACTTCCTGACAGAATGTTCATGACCTTAGCAAGAAAAGATATTACCACATTGTCTAATCTTAAGAAGGCAGCACAAGAAGAAGGATTGTACGAAGCTAGTACAACAGATTCAGGTACAAATAAAGATCAATCGAAATCGTCTCAATCAAATCGAAAGAATGTTGGAAACTATTATCCAAATTATAATACTACTAACTATCACAATCAAACTCAGAGCTCATCTGGAACAGGTCAGACTAATCGAACAAATCAAAATCAAAATTCCCAAAATCCTGGATTATACAATGAGTTCAAAAATTCCTTGAATCAAGGTAGGGCTCAGAATCCATTCAATCAGCAAATATCTCAAAACCAAGCTAGTGGGAGTGGACCCAACCAACCTACTAAAAGAGGGAGGGAGAGCCAGAGTGGCCAAACGAAGATGGACGTAAATTTTCATCAAGCCGCCTCGGAAGAAACCGAGGAGGACCCTATATAAACATTACCATTAATAAAAGAATATTAAGGTGTATCGCTGACTCGGGATCATCGATCAACATCATGAAAGAAAATTATACAGATTCCGAGATAAAAGACGATAACCTTACGGTCCATACCATCAATGGACCTGTCCGTTTAACTAAGAGTATAATGAGGAATGCGAACAAAACATGTCCGTCCGAACAAAAGTTGTACATACATAACTTTTCCGAAAATTATGATATTTTATTAGGAAGAGAATACTTGATGGCAAGTAAAGCCGTCATCGATTACAGAAATGATACTGTAACACTAGGAGCTAGGTCGTACCCAATCATTCAGAGTGGAGAAGCTATTGAAGCCGGCAAGACCGCACAGAAGTGCACTGATCCCTCTACAAAAGAAGAGAAGATCGCAACTTAGTGCCTTGACCCATCTCCAGAGGGAGAGCAATACTTCGCTTCCGCTCTAGACAGTGAATTAAGGGAATGTAATCAATTAAGATTGGAACACTTAAACGACGAAGAGGGGGAAGAGTTAAAGAAGGTCTTATATGAGTTTAAGGATGTGCAGTACAGAGAAGGTGACAATTTGACTTTCACAAGTACAATCAAGCACGAGATCAAAACTCAACATGAAGACCCGGTCTAAAGACGACCATACAAATATGCCCAGATACATGATCAGGAGGTAAACCAGCAAATCAAAGATATGATCAGGCAGGGAATAATTCGAAAGTCGAATTCTCCTTACTGCTCGCCCATATCTATGATTCCGAAGAAGATAGAGGCTTCAGGAAAGCAAAAATATCGAATGGTAGTAGACTATAGAAGTTTAAATGAAATAACAGTTAAGGACAAATTCCCAACTCCAAGAATGGATTAAATCCTAGACAAACTAGGTAAATGTCAGTATTTTACGACAATCGATTTAGCAAAAGGTTTCCATCAAATACCCATGGAACCTAACTCAATCCCCAAAACTGCGTTCTCCACTAAGCATGGACATTACGAGTTCACTCGTATGCCCTTTGGGCTAACCACTGCCCCAGCTACCTTCCAAAGATGTATGAACAATCTGCTAGAAGAGTTAATCTTCAAAGATTGCTTTGTATACTTAGATGACATCATTATATTTTCCACTTCATTGGAAGAACACTTGTTGTCACTAAGGAGAGTATTTGGAAAGTTGAGAGACGCCAACTTGAAGCTACAAATGGATAAATGTGAATTCATGAAAAAGGAAACTGAATTCCTAGGTCATGTAGTCACTACTGAAGGAATAGTACCAAATCCAGGCAAAATCTCTGCCATTGTCAAATTTCCAATACCAGAAACGACTAAACAAATAAAGCCATTCTTAGGTCTGTGCGGGTTCTACAGGAAATTCATTCCTAATTTTGCAAACATAGCAAAACCCATGACACTCAAACTAAAGAAAGGAGCTGTCATAGACCCCAAGGAAGAAAAGTACGTCGAGGCATTTGAGAGACTAAAAGTACTCATCACCTCAGACCCTATCCTTGCGTTCCCAGACTTTGACAAAATGTTCACGGTAAAAACCGACGCTAGTAACATATCATTGGGAGCGGTTTTGTCACAAGAACACAAACCGATCTGCTACGCTAGCAGAACCCTAAATGAACATGAAATAAACTATTCAGCCATCGAAAAGGAATTATTAGCGATCGTATGGGCAACCAAGTATTTCCGTTCATACCTGTTCGGTAGAACATTCGAGATACAAAGCGATCATAAACCCTTGATTTGGTTGAACAACCTCAAGGAGCCAAATATGAAATTACAAAGGTGGAAAATAAAACTGAATGAGTTTGATTTTAAAATGAAATATCTACCAGGCAAAGAAAATCATGTTGCTGATGCCTTATCAAGTGTAAAGATTAATGAAAATCTCCTTGGAGAAGCTTCCAATAGCGTTGGTGCAACTGTACATAGCGCACAGGAAGACAATCTAAATCACATTGCTATCACGGAAAGACCAATTAACTATTACAATCGGCAAATTGAGCTAATAAATTGCAATGAAGATAAGGTAGAAACAATTCGTTATTTTCACAAGCTAATCATCAAGATCACGTATAAGGAAATGACTAACACCTTAGCGAAGGATATAATAAAGGAATATCTATGCACCAAAAAGAGCGCATTATATTTCCATAACGAAATAGATTTTCCTCCATTCCAAAAATCCTATTTAGAAATCATTAATTCTAACAATATAACCAAAGCTATTAAATCAAGCACGAAACTCCTAGATATTCAGAGTTACGCTGAATTTAAAGAAACCATATTAAAGAATCATAAAGGCTTACTCCATCCAGGGATAGAGAAAACCGTCAATTGGTTTAGGTGAAAATACTATTACCCGGATTATCAAAAACTAATCCAAAACATCATAAACGAATATCCTACTTGTAATATTGCCAAAACAGAGCATAGAAATACGAAGTTGGCATTCGAAACTACACCGGAAATACTGAACATCAGAGAGAAATACGTCATAGATTTCTATATGGTTGGTAACCAACAGTTCCTATCATGTATTGACGTATACTCGAAGTTTGCCACTCTTGTAGAAGTAAAAAGTCGTGACTGGTTAGAAGCAAAAAGAGCCATCATGAAAGTTTTAACGAGATGGGCAAACCAATTGAAATCAAAGCCGATAAAGATTCAGCTTTTATGTGCACAGCAAAACGTCAAAATAGAGATCACTTCCAGCAAAAATGGAATATCTGACGTAGAAAGATTTCATAAAACAGTAAATGAAAAATTAAGAATAATATCTAGCGAGGATAACCCAGAAGATAGATTCACGAAGTTTGAATTAATTCTTTATACTTATAATCATAAAACCAAACATAATACCACAAATAGGACACCAGCTGATATATTCATTTATGCAGGCTCACCTGATTATGACACGCAACTAAATACAGTGAATAAAATCACTCAATTAAATAAAAACCGCATAGAGTATGAAGTAGATACCCGCTATAAACTATCACCTCTAGTTAAGTCTAAGGTAACAAATCCTTTCAAAAGGACGGGCGAAATTAGACAGGTAGACGAAAAACATTATGAAGAAAAGAATAGGGGTAGGAAAATAACTCATTATAAATCAAAATTCAAGAAAAAGAAGAAATCTAATACAAGCAAATATAATAATTCCAGAGAAACCGAGGAAGTTAATGGAATCAGCAAATAGAAATTTTGATATTCAATCTACAACATTTCACAGAATATATCGAAGATATAGAACTAGGTATGCAATTAACTAGGCTCGGTATATTTAATCCAAAATTATTAAAACAAGACTACCTGGATACTACAAATAAATTCTGAGAAAATACTAAATATAAAAACCTCCACATGGCTAAAATCCGATACCAACGAAATTCTAATAATTTCCAACATTCCCAAAGACATTAAAAAAGTACCAATCTATAAAATCGTTCCGTATCCAGACGAATTAAATAACATGTTAACAGATATGACATACGACAAGTACTACATAAAAAATGAAGAAGTATTTGTTAAAGAAACTAGATTGAAAACCAATGACAATTGTATAAAAGGAATTTTAATGCAAACTCCCACTAAATGTCCATATTCCAAAACTTTTCAAAACTTTCAAATAAACTTTATTGAACCCAATATACTAATCACATGGAATCTTCCAAAAACAACGCTAAACCAGAATTGTGTAAACCAAGAAATCATAGCGGAAGGAAATACCATTATAAAAATCTACAACTGTTCAATCCAATTAAATGAATTTACAATATCAAACACAATGTTAGATTTTGCCCAGAATGTTTATGTCAACAACAACATAACTAAAATAAAACCACTGTCATATGTCCAAACTAATGAAATAATTATGCAATACACCAAATATAGTAACCTATTACAAATAAGTCTACTAATTTCATTTGTCATAATTATATTAGTACTACTAAGTTATGTAGCTGTTAAATTTAAGAAAACTTCTAAAAGAGTCACGGTTAAATGTATTTGTATTTATTTGTATATATATTCCTAACGCGACAGTATTCCTACTTTATGTTAAAGCGCTAGTCACATGGAGTTCACATATATATGTAGTTGTATGCTTTAAGCAGAATGATTTTCTTATTCTAACATTTTTGGTATGACTAATATTTTTATTATTATGACTAATATTTGTATTATTAATACTAATACTAATTCTAATTTTTTTTTTGTTTTTTTTTCTATATTATTTTTTTTATTTATTTATTTTTTTTTTTTGTATTATTATTTTTTATTATTATTATTATTATTTTTATTATTTTTTTTATTTACTTACTTATTTATTTTTATTTATTTATTTTTTTTTTTTTTTTTATGGGTTTATCAAGTGTTTTTCTAGTTTATCCCTAAATTGCGTTGCTCTACTAATATTTTTAATATTGAAAGGTAACTCATTCCATAACCGAATAGCATTTGTTAAAAATTGTTTTCCTGAATTGGCAAGTTTGTACCTTATGGTTACCAGATTCAACGTTCTATTTGATGAAGCAAAGGTTAATTTATCATATAAGTAGCTCGGCTGTCTGGTATAGATTATTCGATGTAGAAAAATAATTGTTCTGTACCCTATCCATGTCTTTAAATCCATTTTGAATATTTGTCTTGCTAAGATTGAGATATGATCGGTTCGTCTCTTATTATATATGTAGCGGGCAATGTTGTTAAATGTTACTTTTAGTTTTTTTTGAGATTCAGCGTCACAATTTCCAAATATTTCAATACCATAGAATAAGGTGGGTGTCAAATATGTCTTAGCTATCATTAGTTTGAGTATATCTGGCAGGTATTTTTGTGTTGGTGCGAATTTTCTTAGTAGACTATATGTTCTACCAGTAGCTTTCACTACTTGGCTACTCCAAGAAAGCGTATTGTTAAATGTTAATCCTAAGTTTTCCACCTGATCTACGTAATTAATTTGTTTTCCTTCGATTTCAAGTTTTGGATAGGCCATCGTATTTAGTTGCTTCTTGTATATAATTACACATTTACATTTATCTGGATTAAGTGCCAGACCGTTACGCTTCGCCCAGCTACTCACATTGAGCAAATCACTGTTACACACACTTATACACTCATCAATTTTACTCAATGGACGACTAACATACATTTGGACGTCATCCGCATACATATGACTTTTACAATTTAACAGGACGTCTGGCAGGTCATTCACATATAATGAGAACAGAAGCGGCCCAAGAACTGAACCTTGAGGCACACCACGTGCAGTGCTCATCATTGAAGAAATTCTACTTCCACTTACCACTACCTGTCTTCTATCCGTTAAATACGATTTTAATAGCTTTATAGCTACCTTACTAAAATTGAAAAAGTTAACTAATTTACTTAATAAGATTTCGTGGTTAACCGTGTCAAATGCTTTACTGAAGTCAAGTAGTACTAATAGCGTCACATTTCCTTCATCTTGTGTTAATCTAATGTCTTCCGTTATATTTACTATTGCCGTAGTACAGCTTCTTTGTCTTCTGTAACCTGACTGTTTGTCACTTAGTAGTGCATTGTTATCTAGAAAAGTTCGAATTTGTTGTGACATTAATTGTTCAAGGACTTTTGACAAAAACGATAGAATTGATATAGGTCTATATTCATTTTTTCCTTTAGGGACCGGTGTTATTTTCGCAAGCTTCCATGTACTTGGAAATATTGATTTTGTTAAGACAGTATTGCAAATATAAGTCACATGTGGTAATATTTTCGGAAGTAAGATTTTTAGAAATTTTGGATGTATTTCATCCAGTCCGATTGCATTTGACTTAATTTTAAGCACAGATTCAAGGACATCACACCGACTGGCACACATGAAGCTAAAGTTATTATCACAGGAACTATTCGGTATATTGTCAAGATAATGATTATATGCTACTTCAGGTACCCCGTTTATCACAAATTTTCTATTTAATTCATCTATGTCTACATCAATTTTGGTGTTATTTGTCCTCTTCCCTATTCCCAAGTCTTTGAGCTCCCTCCATGTCCTTCTTGTTAATATTGCACTTTGAAACCTTACAGAATAAAAAGATTTTTTAGCTGTCAGTATTAATAGGTTGGTTTTTTTCCTTAAAGTTTTAAATTCTTGATACTGAACAGACGTTCTGTAGCGTTTCCATTTGTTATATGCTTTGTCCCTTAATGATATATTGTGTGCAATACATTGATTGAACCATGGATTTTTCTTTTGTGCAATCTTTAATTTACGCAGTGGTACGAATTTTTCATAAAGACATGTTATGTGAGCTCGTAGTTGTTCTATTTGAGAATTAACATCATCCATGTCAAATATTATATTCCAGTCATATGTATTGAATTCGTCATTAAGTTTGGTAATGTCAATGCTCTTAAAATTCCGGTACCATATGTCGTCGTCAATCTTTTTACAATTAAAATCATAAGTCAGGAAAAGTAGGTCGTGTCTGGAAAATGTTGGGACAGATAACTGATCATAAAGAACGATTTTTTCTTTATCATTGACAAAACAAAGGTCCCTTGAGCCCTTGAGATCAGTTCCAGATTTTTCTCGCAGACGTTTTGAAACTGGAGCCATGTTCAAAACGTTTTTCCGTTACGGTGCTGCTTGAAATACTGCTTTATACTGCTTGAAATACTGCTTTGCCGACTCTTTACAATGCGTTGCCAATCACTTTGCTGTCTGCACTGCTTGCAACCTTTTATTGGGTATGGCTACGTTATTCTCTCAGTGACTCCGAAAGATCAAATGCTGGTTTACAGAGAGTGGTTCAGAACAATAACAAATATTCTTCTTCCACAGCACAACCAATAACAAATATTTTTCCACTGTATTTTATTAAAATTGGCTTTGTAGCGTTATCTTCAATTATTTCCACCGTCAATTGTTGTCTTTCAATGCGGACACAGTTTATGATGTGAACAAAACACTCTGTTTAATAAATAATAGTGTATCACTTGAGTTTTTCACGATTTTGTTCCTCTGTATGTTGTACACGACTTGCTTGCTTGCTTGCTTGAAGAGTTTAACCCTATAATATTAACCCTATAATAGAAGCAGAAGAGGAACCAACCTCAGCCACTGCACTTGACACCCCGTCACTATACCCGAGGGTAATCGCCTAGGGACAGGCTAATAACAAACGTTTGGGGAGTGACATATCCATAATTCCCCACATCCCATACACATTATGTTTATGTACAATTCATCCACCCCATCCACACAAGTAACAGGACCCCACTCAAGAATCAATAACTGTTTCTTCCCATACTCCAAGCTAGGGCCCCCCATAATATAAACAATGGACCACATTGTTTCATCAACATTAGAATCACGCCACTCTCGAGAAATCGATTCTTTAGAATCACGCCACTCATGAGGACCAATCAAAGCTAGACATAAAACCAAGGAGTATCACATTCCTAGCTCCGTCATGTAATGCAACGCCGATCGCCAGCAGTGGATGCCTTTCATCAAAGCCGACGCATCCCCAAATATCGATCCAGGCACGTACGCCACCGACACGAAGATGCAGCCGAGGAAAGCAACGCCCGAAGCCAGAGTCGGGAGTTCCAAGAGAAGGGCTCATGGAAACTAGCCAGCAGCAGAGAGATCAGTTCCGTTTGAGACAAGCAGACCCCAAGTCAAGTCGGGGAATTCATTTAAATCTTGTGACATAAAGATAATTAAGTTTGTAAAATAAAAGTCTTTTTTAAAAACTTAAAATCGAGTTGCGGATATTTAACTATATGCTGCCAGCGTATTCATACCGAACAAGCGAGATTAGTTTAGGTTGCGCTCTCAAAGCTACAGTTAATTCAGAGGACTTTATATTCAATAGATTGAATTGTGAGGTTGATTAGGATTTTGGATTTGCGCATAGCATAAGGTTGCACACAATTACAGAATATTGCATATTTGCTTTAGGCCAGCTATCACTACTAATTGTCCCTGTACGGGTGATGAAGGCACAGCGATTACGGTCCCAGATTTGATTTTCACTCATAGCACTACCATTGTCGGGTATTATTGAAACGTCAGCGTTGGCTGCGTATGGTTGCCGAATCATATGTGGACACTTAAACCAGTTCATTGACACTAAGACAATGCAAATCAGAAACACTATCCCCATAAGAGATAAATATCTTTAGTCGTCGTTCCAAGGATTTGCAATTCCTAACCCTACCTCATTATGTCACCTGGACGCTTTTCTAAGGGTTCAACTACAAAGAGAGTGAGAGCTCTCTAACTGCGATTGCCCACGCAGGGAAAGGCTTTGTTTCATGCTAGGGCGGCGTAACCTCGTCTCCGATCACCAAGAAGAGTCTTCGTTTGAGTGTCGACGAAAGCCCATCGAAAATCAAGCAGTTGCAGCCAACCGCGCTTAAATCCGTTATTCGGAGCAGAGCACCGCTGATTAGCTGCTTACCAAAGCACCCAATTATTGGCCATCGGCTCCAAATTTTGTTTGTTAATTATGCCTATGTAACTCAAACGGGTGTTGTTAAATCTTTCTTGCCCTGCTAAGCGTTCTCTGCAAGCTCGCTCTTTGTCATATCCGCGTTGTGTCGGCGTACCCACGTCTGCCGAGCGAAGCTGCGCTTCGCGATTGGAGCTGCAATGTTAAGGGCTGCACAAGGGCAAGCTACACTTGCAATTTGGAGCTTATTTATCTTATAAAATATGACCCTATGACATAATCCTCAGCGCATTCGGAAAACTTTTCTGGCATTTCTTGCTCTGAAATTTCCAACACTCAGCGGTACTGTTTTACCCCTTGCAATCACATTTTCCATAAAGAATGTTTGGAAGAATGGTTCCCATTCCCAATTTTGCAAAAACTTCGATCTGGCAAGCAAAAAGTAGGAGAACCCTTCGTCGCTTTTCATGACGCTGTGACTGGTCTAATAGTTAAATTTTGCACTGAAATAGAAGAAGAGGAACTAATATAAATTTTAAAGGAAAAGTTTCTTTTCGATGCTCGTCACAAAATGTTGTATCAGTCCATTAGCTCTGTCGGTCAATTGGTATTATATATATTCTATATATATATATTAATATATTTAATATTTTTTAATTAGTGCAGATGCATGCAAATCTAGTGCAAGAGTTACAGAAATCTGAGAAGCCTAGACCACCGGTAGACCGTCGTCAGGTATACAGCGTGAAGGAATCGCTTCCAGAAAGCGATCCAGAGGAGGAGGAGAGGAGGCCATTCAAAGTTTGACGGCTAAGCGCACTTCTTGGAATTGTGAGGAGCTTTGACATGTGCGGGAAAATTGTCTAGCAGATGCCTATCTATATTTTGTCACGGGTGTGGAGCTCCGAATGTCTATAAGCCGCAGTTCCATCCATATATTCGTAGAGCTTCGGAAAACCTTTAGAAGGGTGCAACCAATAAAAATCGGATGCCCCCGAAAAACCACAATTAACCTTGCCTGTTGACATAGCTCGAGACAAGAAGGGTTTGGCTTCTTGTTTTCATAAAATAAGGGAAAAGGATATGATCGTATAGAGGAGTTGTAGGTTTTTACCGTGTCACGAACGGACTAATAAGTATTTAGAGGTGTGACAAATAATTTTGAATGAAGGACCACATTAAGTCCCAAAACGAACCCAGCGTTTTAGAAAATATTATGATGGTGGTAAAAATAACTGTAGACTGTTAGTTTCCGCTATTATTAGTAGTACCACGGATATGCGCAGGTATGCCGAAGTATCCTTTTTGGGTCGGACTAAAAGTTTCTGAAGGAGTTAGAATTGCTCGAAAAACCCGTTGTACCGGTATCTATGTCGCACAATCTAGCGCTCATCCGAAAAGATATCCATGACATATTGTCATATTGTAAGAGAGCGTATGATCGCAACGTTGCTCAATACAATTTACGAGTAAAGCCTGTTTCGATCCGAAAAGGTCAGGAAGTATTTCACTGAAATTTTTCCTTGAGCAAATTCACGCAAAATTTATATAATCTTTTTTAAATATATATTTTTTAGCTTTAATTTAATTTATTTTAAAGCAAACTTCGTAAATCCCGTGCTGTGTGTGCTTCTCGAAAATCGGTCGAAATTAATAGCCGTACGCCGAGAAAACTTGTATGGCAACTAACCTTTCTTAGTGACACGGTTTTGCAAAACAATTGGTGGCGAGACGTGGCGCCTATTTGCCAACCGTGTCTCCGTGGAAAAGTCGGAAAAACCTCGTGTTTTTGTTTCTGTTTCGCCCATAGGGCTCTGGCCACGACCGGCAGCCCACGCAGCTCCTCCAAAGTTCTGCGCCCACACCAAACTCCCACCCTTGATGGGAGTAATCTTCGTGAGCCGACCTTGGTATGGGGCCGAGTTTTTCTCCTGTGAAAAATCGATAGAAAATTTCATCTGCCCGGTTACATAACCTCCACCGACCATAACTCTTGCGCCAACCATAACCTATGCGCAGGCCCCATGCGCCTTGCAGTTGCTGTGCACAGAGGCCTAGAAGAAGCCGCTACGGATCCGGAATAAGATTTTGTAGCATAGTGTAGTTTTAATGGTATTAATTTTCATTTTTTTGGCTCCTTCTGAACTCTTCTATTAATGTGTATATTTCCTTTACCTCCGCGTCACAATCCTGCCTCGATAGCACCGCTACCAGTGAAAGTTCCCAAAACTTCATTTATTTTGCTGGTTGGCAAAAGAAAAAAACATAATTAAAATTAGTAATAGTATAAAAAAAACCTCTCGAATATTCCCACCTCTTTTCACCAATCTCCCTCCTACATGGGCACACATTCACAATGTTTCCACAGCTCCACAACGAAAGGCGCCTTTCAGCGAAGGACCACTGTAATGAAGATTTGAGTGCCCCAATTTCCATATTCTCCTGTGCGCCTGTATTCGCTTAATTCCAAAAGACATGCGCAACGGCCGGCCGCTGCTGCTAAGAGAGCGCAACGCTTGCGTTCTAAACATTCGAAGCTTTTCGTTCTCGTAGTTGACAATTCCGCTTTAAGCTTGCATTCCTCGCATTCCATGCATTTTTTTAATGCATTGGAGCTCAATCCACCTACACTGCCTACGGGTTGAAATTAAATACTTTTTTATATTTGGTAGGAAGAATTTGTGTTTGCTAGGTTTGTCCTGATTATGTGCTTGAATGCCTAGTTTTAAGTACCGACAAATATTTTGAGGTTATGTTAGCAATGAATATGGAATAGACTTATAATTTCCAAGTGCATGGTGACGTAATGGGATAGGGTCAGAATTATAGGGATTTCAAGAACCTGCTCACAAATGGAAATCATTGAAGGGTGGGTAAAGAATCGTGGGTCGACTACCATCTCAAGACCTCAAGCTGGTGTTCTTTTTATAACAGACAGACGAAAGAACCTAGTACTTTCGGGTACGCCCTTTTGCAACAATATCTGCTATTGGCTCATCCCATCCTTTGGTCGTTTGTATATGCTTAATGCTGACTTTAGTTTTCTCCGCACGAACTTATCATCGCTCCGATACAATTTCAGAATATTGCTTCTGTTTGGATCCCAATACTGATTTTTCCTTTGAGTTTTATTTCGAAGTCGTCGAGTCTAAGACGGTGGAAAGCTTAAGTGATAATCCTGAATTGACAAAGTAGTTCCAATTTTTACACATCTTGTCGGCCTAGTTAAACTTTTTGTCTGGAATTTGTATATATGCTGCTTGCGTATTCATACCGAACAAGTAAGATTAGTTTAGGTTGCGCTCTCCAAGCTACAGTTAATTCAGAGGACTTTAGCTTCAATAGATTGAATTGTGAGTTTGATTAGGATTTGGCATTGCGCATAGCATAAGGTTGCACACAATTACAGATCATTGAATATTTACTTTAGGCCAGATATCACTACTAATTATCCCTGTACGGTTGATGAAGGCACAGAGATTATGGTCCCAGATTTGGTTTTCACTCATTTTACCATTGTCGGGTATTATTGCAACGTCAGCGGTGGCTGCATATGGTTGCCGAATTCGTTCGATCTTTTTCGTAGATCAGAGGCGTTTTGTTTTGCGCTCCGCATATTTACATGTTTTATGTTTTACATAAGCAACCGGTGTTTTCATAAATAAACATTAACTACCTTCCTAATCCACCTACTATCTGGAAATCTAATCTATTGCGCGAGTGCATGCCTTTTGATTTGTGTTATTATTATTTATTATTTTATATATATATTTTTTTTTATATTTTATATATTATTATTTATAATATATAATTTATGGAACTTAAAATTTTTCGGCGTCGGCTTGTGTTTGTGTTGTTGACGTGAGTACATTACATTGCATTACAGCTCTCGTCTCTCGTCTTGTAGCTGTTGTTGTTTTATCACTCTCTCGCTATCACCTCAACTTCAATAACTGTTTTTTCTCTCTCACTCTTTAAACTTTCTCAGCAATAGCGCTCTCTGCTTAGCACCGCTCGCTATAACCGCTCTTCACTCTGCTCCCTTTTTTTTACCTATTCCGCTTTGAGCGTTGTCTGGCACATTGGTCTGATACCAATTTGTTTTTGAAATTTGATCTTTTTCGCAAATTTTCTTGAGTAAATAAATAAATAATAAAAATTGAATACGCTGTGGTCTGCGCCAAAAAAACCTGTAAGAAACAGATCACCCACGATCAGCCGAATGTCCCCTGCTGGCTCTGCGACAGCGTAGTGCACGCAAAATGCGCTGGATTTTGTGGCCTCGTGAGTGATGCTATAGCCAAACGTAATGGCTTGCATTACAGTTGCGAGGCATGCCATGCGGTGGAGAATGACATGGTAGCTTTTATGAGGCAGACGCGGAGTGGCTTTAAGGAGCTGACCGTTGGCTTTAAAAAGCAATACGATCGGTTCCTAGGCATGGAGTCTCAATTTGGCAGTCTGCAACTGCTGAATGAGTCTCCGAGGCGCAAAAAGGTCACTCCGCGGGATCTGCAAGTGCCAACCGTCACTCAGCCATGCGCCGCCGAGAAATTGACTCCGACCACTCCAAGTGTGCAGCAGTTGATCTCGTTTGCCACTCCAAGAGCAACGACAGCTGCTGGCGATGCAAATTCGGTAGCTGAATTCATCGCCTCGGAGAATGTGCAGCCAAGTACGTCTGCAGTGTCCGTGTCCGTGGTGTCCGCAAGTTCGCTAGTTGTCCCGTCTATCCCGATCCCACCAGTAAATAGACGTTCCGGACCTCCGGATATTGCCACCATAGGTACTAGGCCTGTGGTGACTAAACCACTGGTGGGAGTCCCACCAAAACGACAAGTTTTTGTTTCACGGCTGGCCCCTGACCTCACATCTAATGATGTAATTGCTTTTATTCAAAGCAAAATAAAAGCCGTGGGTTTAAAGGTGGAGAAATTTAACTTCTCTTATGCCAGGGAGATAGCCTCGTTTAAGATAAGCATCTCCCCAACTCAATTTGACACCATTTGCTCCGCCAAATTTTGGCCGGAGCATTTGGTGGTGAAGGAGTTTAAGGCTAAGAAGAAGAATAGGCCCCCCATATCCCTTACAAATCTTTCCAGTGTGCCACCCTCAACCTCAACTTCGTCTTCCTCAACTCCCCGTCTTGCTTCCACCTTTCCAAAAAACTAACTTCTCTTTTAGTAACCTATCAGAATGTAAGAGGCTTGCGTAGTAAGCTCAGCATTCTTTTCCGGGATAGTGTTGCATTTGCTTCCCACGTTATTGCGTTTACTGAAACCTGGTTAAAGCCGGACATTCTTAGTTCCGAGGATTTGGCAGGTCGGTACACAACTTTTAGAAAGGACCGTTCGTCTCGACGTGCAGGAGGGGTTCTATTCGCAGTGGACTCTTACTTCACGTCAGAACCCTTCACAGTCCAAGTTCAACAGGAACTGGAATTCCTGTGTGTAAAACTGATTCTTCCCGCTTTCGCTATATTCATTACTTGCTCGTATATCCCACCTTCTTCGGATATTTCAATTTATGAGCAGCACTTGTCCGCTTTAACCGCTGTTTCTTCCTCGCTATCTGATAAAGATCGTATGATAGTTCTTGGTGACTTCAACTTGTCAGGAACTGTTTGGTCTTCACTTAAAAACAAGTCTAGTAACCTAGTGCCCATGTCACGACATGACTTTGTTGACGGCTTGCTTGACCTGTGCCTGTCTCAAGTCAACCATGTGAAAAAGTCCTTGGGTAGATTGCTTGATCTGTGCTTTGTATCGGATCCGACCTTAGTGTTGTTAATCCGAGCCCTTCTGCTCACTATACCTGAAGACGCTTACCATCCTACTTTCGAAGTGTCGCTAGATATAGGACCAACCGTATTGATCCGGTCGAGCAGGCCACCTGAACGTATCCGTTGCTTTCGTAAAGCCGAGCTTACGAAGCTTAATAATCTCATTAGGGATTTTGATTCGTCCGCTTTGTACTTGTGCACTGATGTCATAAAAGGCACAAACATTTTTTACAATGGTTTACCAAAGTGTTATCCAGCCTAAAAAACTTAAAATCAAGACTTTATAAAAAATTTCAGGAAGTTGGTTCTCCTACTTCTCACTCTCGCTATGTAGTTCTTAATGCACAATGCTATAAGAACTATCTATCTCGATGCAGGATACGTTTTTCTCAAGACCCTAAACAGTTTTACTGCTTCGTAAACAGTAAGCGTAGTATGTCCGCACACCCATCCTCGCTATCATTTTGTAATACGTCGGCAAATATTTTTGCCCAATTTTTCCAAACCACCTATTCTGAGGAACGCTACTCTGGTCAACCGTACCCATACGGTTTACCGTGGTCGAACGGCATTTTCAGTCCCTTGTTAAATGAATGTTCTTTACTTCATGATCTTCGACTAGTTAAGCCGGTGTTTTCACCGGGTCCAGAGGGGGTTCCAGGCTTTGTACTCAGGTACTGCAAAAACTCACTCTCTTCACCAGTAAAAGTTTCCTCGGGAGTACCACAGGGCCATCTAGGCCCCTTACTCTTCACACTCTTTATTAATAACATGCCTTCGGTGATAACATACTCTCGAGTACTTATGTATGCGGATGATGTTAAACTCTGTATCCAGTATAAGGACATTTAATTTCATTCTCGCTTGTAATCCGATCTCAATAACTTTCAGTCATGGTGTTGTGCAAACTTGTTACACCTTAATGCCTCGAAATGCAAAGTTATGACATTTCTTCGTTCTAGCCCCTTGTTGGCTCCGTATTTGGTGGTTCTCTTGAGAGAATTACCCTGGTGGATGATCTGGGTATTATGTTAGACCCCAAGTTAAAGTTTTCCGAACACATTTCTACCATGGTAAATAAGGCCATGGGCGTGATTGGGTTTATAAAGAGGTGGTCAAAGGAATTTTACGACCCCCATATAACAAAGACTCTCTATGCCTCGCTTGTTCGTCCGATCTTAGAATCCTGTGTATGGTGCCCTCAGTACAAAGTATACCAGGACCGTATAGAATCAGTACAGAAAAACTTTTTACTTTTTGCTCTGCAGGGCCTTAACTGGGATGAAGGTGTGAGACTCCCGTCTTACTCTAGTAGACTGCTATTAGTAAACCTCTCATCCTTAGTTAACCGTAGAAAAATGCTTGGTGTGATTTTTATGCACAACTTGATCAGGGGTGACATAGACAGCCCTGATCGGTTGCGCCGCATAAACTACAGGATTCCTATTAGACTTACAAGAAATTTTACACCGTTTTTCCTTCCACTTTATAGATCGAATTATTCCTTGCATGAACCGTTTAGGGTCTTATGCTCGGATTATAATTCCCTCTACCATATCATGTCCACCACTAATTATCTTCCTCTTATTAAATTACTAATCCTTACACACCTTTCTAATTATTAGTAATTACTAATTGTAGTGGTTTTTGTATTTTTATTTTCAATGCATACCTAGTTCTCTGAGAAACTTTAGTGCTAATCTTCCTCGAATATTAGTCTAACAGCTATCTTTCCTACATGCTCGCGTAACATCCTTCTGCTGGTATCACACGGGCCACTTGACGGTGCAGTAATTGCATCGCCTCTTGAAAGATGCAGTCATTGCATGTCAACGTCCACGAAATTATATGTGGATACTTAAACCAGTTCATTGACACTAAGACATTGCAAATCAGAAACAATAGCGCCATAATAAATAAATATCTTTAGTCGTCGTTCCAAGGATTTGCAACTCCTAATCTATCTTATTATGTCACCTGAACGCTTTTCTAAGGGTTAAACTACAAAGAGAGCTCTCTAACTGCGATTACCCACGCAGGGAAAGGCTTCGTTTCATGCTAGGGCAGCGTAACCTCGTCTCCGATCTCCAAGAAGAGTCTTCGTTTGAGTGTCGACGAAAGCACATCGAAAATCAAGCAGTTGCAGCCGACCGCGCTTAAACCCGTTTTTCGGAGCAGAAAACCGCAGATTAGCTGCTTACCAAAGCACCCAATTATTGGCCATCTGCCGTAAATTTTGTTTTTTAATTATGCTTATGTAACTCAAACGGGTGTTGTTAAATCTTGTTAAACGCTTGTTAAAATCTTGGGCTTGTCAAATCTTGCTTGCCCTGCTAAGCGTTCTCTGCAAGCTCGCTCTTTGTCATCTTCGCGTTGTGTCGGCGTACCCACGTACGAAGCTGCGCTTCGCGATCGGAGCTGCAATGTAAAGGGCTACACAAGGGCAAGCTACACTTGCAATTTGGAGCTCGAGCAATAAAGTTTATATCGCAATTTTATATCTGCGCCGGGTTTTATAAATTTCGAAATAATTAGTTGGCCTATCGAGGATAAAAATCATTATCTGCACACCCATATATATATGGGTCATTATCTTTACCCATTAAATTGTACCCTATACGCGATTACAATTAAAGTTTTAAGTGGATTGAAGTCAAAAATTAATAAAATCTCGAATCGTCTATATCGTGTAGTACATTATTAAACGAAAAGATTCCCCAGAGAATTTCTGCTCAAAATTGAAATTTCGCATCGAGGATTTCACAACAACACCAATTAAATGTCAGCCGAGGAAAAATTGGTTAGAATATAAACAAAATACAATAAAAATCTTATAATATATGACGCTATGACATAATCCTCAGCGAATTCGGAAAACTTTTCTGGCATTTGTTGCTCTGAAATTTCCAACACTCAGCGGTGTTGTTTTACCCTTTGCAATTGCATTTTCCATAAAGAAAGTCTGGAAGAATGGTTCTCATTCCCAATCATCACGATGATTGTCCATATTGTAGCCGAGTTTATACGTTATCTCAACCGAAACTAGTTGTTGGCAATTGTTCTCCAACCAAGCGGCGGCCGGACATTGGTTCCAGGTCCCTCGGGAATTATTCCTCGAAGTCTTGCAAAAACTTTGGAGGTAGCACAGACCCCGGGAAATAGACATGATCAGCCAGAGACGGGAAAGGTATCAGAGGGAAATAGCAACAGTACCCAATTGACCCATATTCCAACTGCAGGTTCAGTCCCGGCTGAAGGGACCACCAGGCCAACTCGTTCAAAAAGAACTCGATGCTAGCCATCGCTCCAAACAGACGGAAACTCCATCAGCCAATGTCGCTACGAGCTCCAGCCCTTGGGAAGCACCCAATGCACGGACAGCCCCTCCAAGCCAAGGTTCAGACTTAGATGTCGTCAAGGTATTAACAGATGAAACCTTGGATAGCAATTTTCTCGGCCTTGGCAAACATTTGCACATCTTGATGGTTGGCAAAGCACGCGATTGGTATTGGAGATACCACAAGCACGTAGATTGCATCGTTTGGACCGAATTTTGTGCTGGTTTTAGACAACAATATAAAGACTATCGTTCCGAGTTTACGATCTGGCAAGCAAAAAGTAGCTTTTCATGACGCTGTGACTGGTCTAACAGATAAATTTTGCACGGAAATAGAGGAAGAGGAATTAATTGAAATATTAAAGGAAAAGTTTCTTTCGAAACTCGTCACAAAATTTTCTATCAGTCCATTAGCTCTGTCGGTCAATTGATATTATATATATTCTATATATATATATTAATATATTTATTATTTTTTAATTAGTGCAGATGCATGCAAATCTAGTGCAAGAGTTACAGAAATCTGAGAAGCCTAGACCACCGGTAGACCGTCGTCAGGTATACAGCGTGAAGGAATCGCTTCCAGAAAGCGATCCAGAGGAGGAGGAGAGGAGGCCATTCAAAGTTTGACGGCTAAGCGCACTTCTTGGAATTGTGAGGAGCTTTGACATGTGCGGGAAAATTGTCTAGCAGATGCCTATCTATATTTTGTCACGGGTGTGGAGCTCCGAATGTCTATAAGCCGCAGTTCCATCCATATATTCGTAGAGCTTCGGAAAACCTTTAGAAGGGAGCAACCAATAAAAATCGGATGCCCCCGAAAAACCACAATTAACCTTGCCTGTTGACATAGCTCGAGACAAGAAGGGTTTGGCTTCTTGTTTTCATAAAATAAGGGAAAAGGATATGATCGTATAGAGGAGTTGCAGGTTTTTACCGTGTCACGAACGGACTAATAAGTATTTAGAGGTGTGACAAATAATTTTGAATGAAGAACCACATTAAGTCCCAAAACGAACCCAGCGTTTTATAAAATATTATGATGGTGCTAAAAATAACTGTAGACTGTTAGTTTCCGCTATTATTAGTAATCCCAAGGATATGCGCAGGTATGCCGAAGTATCCTTTCTGGATCGGACTAAAAGCTTCTGAAGGACTAAGAATTGCTCGAAAAACCCGTTGTACCGGTATCTATGTCGCACAATCTAGCGCTCATCCGAAAAGATATCCATGCCAATATTAAGAAAGCGTATGATCGCAACGTTGCTCAATAGAATTTACGAGTAAAGCCTGTTTCGTTCCGAGAAGGTCAGGAAGTATTTCACCGAAATTTTGCATTGAGAAAATTCACGCAAAATTTATATAATCTTTTATAAATATATATTTTTTAACTTTAATTTAATTTATTTTAAAGCAAACTTCGTAAATCCCATGCTGTGTGTGCTTCTCGAAAATCGGTCGAAATTAATAGCCGTGCGCCGAGAAAAATTGTATGGCAACTAACCTTTCTTAATGACACGGTTTTGCAAAACAATTGGTGGCGAGGCGTGGCGCCTATTTGCCAACCGTGTCTCCGTGGAAAAGTCGGAAAAACCTCGTGTTTTTGTTTCTGTTTCGCCCATATGGCTCTGGCCACGACCGGCAGCCCACGCAGCTCCTCCAAAGTTCTGCGCCCACACCAAACTCCCACCCTTGATGGGAGTAATCTTCGTGAGCCGACCTTGGTATGGGGCCGAGTTTTTCTCCTGTGAAAAATCGATAGAAAATTTCATCTGCCCGGTTACATAACCTCCACCGACCATAACTCTTGCGCCAACTATAACCTATGCGCAGGCCCCATGCGCCTTGCAGTTGCTGTGCACAGAGGCCTAGAAGAAGCCGCTACGGATCCGGAATAAGATTTTGTAGCATAGTGTAGTTTTAATGGTATTAATTTTCATTTTTTTGGCTCCTTCTGAACTCTTCTATTAATGTGTATATTTCCTTTACCTCCGCGTCACAATCCTGCCTCGATAGCACCGCTACCAGTGAAAGTTCCCAAAACTTCATTTATTTTGCTGGTTGGCAAAAGAAAAAAACATAATTAAAATTAGTAATAGTATAAAAAAAAACCTCTAGAATATTCCCACCTCTTTTCACCAATCTCCCTCCTACATGGGCACACATTCACAATGTTTCCACAGCTCCACAACGAAAGGCGCCTTTCAGCGAAGGACCACTGTAATGAAGATTTGAGTGCCCCAATTTCCATATTCTCCTGTGCGCCTGTATTCGCTTAATTCCAAAAGACATGCGCAACGGCCGGCCGCTGCTGCTAAGAGAGCGCAACGCTTGCGTTCTAAACATTCGAAGCTTTTCGTTCTCGTAGTTGACAATTCCGCTTTAAGCTTGCATTCCTCGCATTCCATGCATTTTGTTAATGCATTGGAGCTCAATCCACCTACACTGCCTACGGGTTGAAATTAAATACTTTTTTATATTTGGTAGGAAGAATTTGTGTTTGCTAGGTTTGTCCTGATTATGTGCTTGAATGCCTAGTTTTAAGTACCGACAAATATTTTGAGGTTATGTTAGCAATGAATATGGAATAGACTTATAATTTCCAAGTGCATGGTGACGTAATGGGATAGGGTCAGAATTATAGGGATTTCAAGAACCTGCTCACAAATGGAAATCATTGAAGGGTGGGTAAAGAATCGTGGGTCGACTACCATCTCAAGACCTCAAGCTGGTGTTCTTTTTATAACAGACAGACGAAAGAACCTAGTACTTTCGGGTACGCCCTTTTGCAACAATATCTGCTATTGGCTCATCCCATCCTTTGGTCGTTTGTATATGCTTAATGCTGACTTTAGTTTTCTCCGCACGAACTTATCATCGCTCCGATACAATTTCAGAATATTGCTTCTGTTTGGATCCCAATACTGATTTTTCCTTTGAGTTTTATTTCGAAGTCGTCGAGTCTAAGACGGTGGAAAGCTTAAGTGATAATCCCGAATTGACAAAGTAGTTCCAATTTTGACGCATCTTGTCGGCCTAGTTAAACTTTTTGTCTGGAATTTGTATATATAGTGACATATTCATAATTCCCCACATCCCATACACATTATGTTTATGTACAATTCATCCACCCCATCCACACAAGTAACAGGACCCCACTCAAGAATCAATAACTGTTTCTTCCCATACTCCAAGCTAGGGCCCCCCATAATATAAACAATGGACCACATTGTTTCATCAACATTAGAATCACGCCACTCTCGAGAAATCGATTCTTTAGAATCACGCCACTCATGAGGACCAATCAAAGCTAGACATAAAACCAAGGAGTATCACATTCCTAGCTCCGTCATGTAATGCAACACCGATCGCCAGCAGTGGATGCCTTTCATCAAAGCCGACGCATCCCCAAATATCGATCCAGGCACGTACGCCACCGACACGAAGATGCAGCCGAGGAAAGCTACGCCCGAAGCCAGAGTCGGGAGTTCCAAGAGAAGGGCTCATGGAAACTAGCCAGCAGCAGAGAGATCAGTTCCGTTTGAGACAAGCAGACCCAAAGTCAAGTCGGGGAATTCATTTAAATCTTGTGACATAAAGATATTTAAGTTGTAAAATAAAAGTCTTTTTTAAAAATTTTAAAATTGAGTTGCGGATATTTAACTGGCGCAGTCGGTAGGATTTCGTTTAAAATTAACTCCTATATTTCGGTAATGGTCAGCTTGTGTAATTTCTAATTACTGTGATCACGTAATCCCGGAATCGTTAATAAAATTGTGAAATCCGCCAAAGAACCTATGTGTTACGAGCACATACGATTTGCAAAACTAAAATTAAGTGAACTGAAGTAAGCGGAGATAGTGATCCACCAAGAACAGTGAAACACTAAATACAAAATCAAAAAACTTACAAGTGAAGCAAAATAAAGTTCAAAACTACTGAAAACAAAACAAAACCCAATCAACACCAACAACATGGCGTTACCACCACTATCATTGAGCGAAATCCACTTGAACCAGGCACTGCTGTCGATCAGACAAATACCTGCCTATGACGGTTCATCTGGACAGCTAAGCTCATTTATCAAACGAATCGAATATGTATGCGGATTATATCCAACTGAAGATCTTCGCCAACAAAGGATCCTATTTGGAGCGACCGAGATCCAACTGTCAGGAGAGGCACAACGCATATCGCAAATGATACAACCCAACACGTGGCTCGAACTGAAGACGGCGCTGATCAACGAGTTCAAAAATCACACACCATATGAAGAACTCTTACGACAACTATACACCACCAGATTCAACGGCAGTCTTCGTAAGTTTATAGAAGAATTAGAGATAAAAGCATTATTAATAAACAATAAGCTAAACTTAGAAAACATACCAGAAAATAATGTCATTTATAAAAACGCTTTGAACAACACAATTAAAGATGTCATTACTCGAAAACTTCCTGACAGAATGTTCATGACCTTAGCAAGAAAAGATATTACCACATTGTCTAATCTTAAGAAGGCAGCACAAGAAGAAGGATTGTACGAAGCTAGTACAACAGATTCAGGTACAAATAAAGATCAATCGAAATCGTCTCAATCAAATCGAAAGAATGTTGGAAACTATTATCCAAATTATAATACTACTAACTATCACAATCAAACTCAGAGCTCATCTGGAACAGGTCAGACTAATCGAACAAATCAAAATCAAAATTCCCAAAATCCTGGATTATACAATGAGTTCAAAAATTCCTTGAATCAAGGTAGGGCTCAGAATCCATTCAATCAGCAAATATCTCAAAACCAAGCTAGTGGGAGTGGACCCAACCAACCTACTAAAAGAGGGAGGGAGAGCCAGAGTGGCCAAACGAAGATGGACGTAAATTTTCATCAAGCCGCCTCGGAAGAAACCGAGGAGGACCCTATATAAACATTACCATTAATAAAAGAATATTAAGGTGTATCGCTGACTCGGGATCATCGATCAACATCATGAAAGAAAATTATACAGATTCCGAGATAAAAGACGATAACCTTACGGTCCATACCATCAATGGACCTGTCCGTTTAACTAAGAGTATAATGAGGAATGCGAACAAAACATGTCCGTCCGAACAAAAGTTGTACATACATAACTTTTCCGAAAATTATGATATTTTATTAGGAAGAGAATACTTGATGGCAAGTAAAGCCGTCATCGATTACAGAAATGATACTGTAACACTAGGAGCTAGGTCGTACCCAATCATTCAGAGTGGAGAAGCTATTGAAGCCGGCAAGACCGCACAGAAGTGCACTGATCCCTCTACAAAAGAAGAGAAGATCGCAACTTAGTGCCTTGACCCATCTCCAGAGGGAGAGCAATACTTCGCTTCCGCTCTAGACAGTGAATTAAGGGAATGTAATCAATTAAGATTGGAACACTTAAACGACGAAGAGAGGGAAGAGTTAAAGAAGGTCTTATATGAGTTTAAGGATGTGCAGTACAGAGAAGGTGACAATTTGACTTTCACAAGTACAATCAAGCACGAGATCAAAACTCAACATGAAGACCCGGTCTAAAGACGACCATACAAATATGCCCAGATACATGATCAGGAGGTAAACCAGCAAATCAAAGATATGATCAGGCAGGGAATAATTCGAAAGTCGAATTCTCCTTACTGCTCGCCCATATCTATGATTCCGAAGAAGATAGATGCTTCAGGAAAGCAAAAATATCGAATGGTAGTAGACTATAGAAGTTTAAATGAAATAACAGTTAAGGACAAATTCCCAACTCCAAGAATGGATTAAATCCTAGACAAACTAGGTAAATGTCAGTATTTTACGACAATCGATTTAGCAAAAGGTTTCCATCAAATACCCATGGAACCTAACTCAATCCCCAAAACTGCGTTCTCCACTAAGCATGGACATTACGAGTTCACTCGTATGCCCTTTGGGCTAACCACTGCCCCAGCTACCTTCCAAAGATGTATGAACAATCTGCTAGAAGAGTTAATCTTCAAAGATTGCTTTGTATACTTAGATGACATCATTATATTTTCCACTTCATTGGAAGAACACTTGTTGTCACTAAGGAGAGTATTTGGAAAGTTGAGAGACGCCAACTTGAAGCTACAAATGGATAAATGTGAATTCATGAAAAAGGAAACTGAATTCCTAGGTCATGTAGTCACTACTGAAGGAATAGTACCAAATCCAGGCAAAATCTCTGCCATTGTCAAATTTCCAATACCAGAAACGACTAAACAAATAAAGCCATTCTTAGGTCTGTGCGGGTTCTACAGGAAATTCATTCCTAATTTTGCAAACATAGCAAAACCCATGACACTCAAACTAAAGAAAGGAGCTGTCATAGACCCCAAGGAAGAAAAGTACGTCGAGGCATTTGAGAGACTAAAAGTACTCATCACCTCAGACCCTATCCTTGCGTTCCCAGACTTTGACAAAATGTTCACGGTAACAACCGACGCTAGTAACATATCATTGGGAGCGGTTTTGTCACAAGAACACAAACCGATCTGCTACGCTAGCAGAACCCTAAATGAACATGAAATAAACTATTCAGCCATCGAAAAGGAATTATTAGCGATCGTATGGGCAACCAAGTATTTCCGTTCATACCTGTTCGGTAGAACATTCGAGATACAAAGCGATCATAAACCCTTGATTTGGTTGAACAACCTCAAGGAGCCAAATATGAAATTACAAAGGTGGAAAATAAAACTGAATGAGTTTGATTTTAAAATGAAATATCTACCAGGCAAAGAAAATCATGTTGCTGATGCCTTATCAAGTGTAAAGATTAATGAAAATCTCCTTGGAGAAGCTTCCAATAGCGTTGGTGCAACTGTACATAGCGCACAGGAAGACAATCTAAATCACATTGCTATCACGGAAAGACCAATTAACTATTACAATCGGCAAATTGAGCTAATAAATTGCAATGAAGATAAGGTAGAAACAATTCGTTATTTTCACAAGCTAATCATCAAGATCACGTATAAGGAAATGACTAACACCTTAGCGAAGGATATAATAAAGGAATATCTATGCACCAAAAAGAGCGCATTATATTTCCATAACGAAATAGATTTTCCTCCATTCCAAAAATCCTATTTAGAAATCATTAATTCTAACAATATAACCAAAGCTATTAAATCAAGCACGAAACTCCTAGATATTCAGAATTACGCTGAATTTAAAGAAACCATATTAAAGAATCATAAAGGCTTATTCCATCCAGGGATAGAGAAAACCGTCAATTGGTTTAGGGGAAAATACTATTACCAGGATTATCAAAAACTAATCCAAAACATCATAAACGAATATCCTACTTGTAATATTGCCAAAACAGAGCATAGAAATACGAAGTTGGCATTCGAAACTACACCGGAAATACTGAACATCAGAGAGAAATACGTCATAGATTTCTATATGGTTGGTAACCAACAGTTCCTATCATGTATTGACGTATACTCGAAGTTTGCCACTCTTGTAGAAGTAAAAAGTCGTGACTGGTTAGAAGCAAAACGAGCCATCATGAAAGTTTTAACGAGATGGGCAAACCAATTGAAATCAAAGCCGATAAAGATTCAGCTTTTATGTGCACAGCAAAACGTCAAAATAGAGATCACTTCCAGCAAAAATGGAATATCTGACGTAGAAAGATTTCATAAAACAGTAAATGAAAAATTAAGAATAATATCCAGCGAGGATAACCCAGAAGATAGATTCACGAAGTTTGAATTAATTCTTTATACTTATAATCATAAAACCAAACATAATACCACAAATAGGACACCAGCTGATATATTCATTTATGCAGGCTCACCTGATTATGACACGCAACTAAATAAAGTGAATAAAATCACTCAATTAAATAAAAACCGCATAGAGTATGAAGTAGATACCCGCTATAAACTATCACCTCTAGTTAAGTCTAAGGTAACAAATCCTTTCAAAAGGACGGGCGAAATTAGACAGGTAGACGAAAAACATTATGAAGAAAAGAATAGGGGTAGGAAAATAACTCATTATAAATCAAAATTCAAGAAAAAGAAGAAATCTAATACAAGCAAATATAATAATTCCAGAGAAACCGAGGAAGTTAATGGAATCAGCAAATAGAAATTTTGATATTCAATCTACAACCTTTCACAGAATATATCGAAGATATAGAACTAGGTATGCAATTAACTAGGCTCGGTATATTTAATCCAAAATTATTAAAACAAGACTACCTGGAACAAATAAATTCTGAGAAAATACTAAATATAAAAACCTCCACATGGCTAAAATCCGATACCAGCGAAATTCTAATAATTTCCAACATTCCCAAAGACATTACAAAAGTACCAATCTATAAAATCGTTCCGTATCCAGACGAATTAAATAACATGTTAACAGATATGACATACGACAAGTACTACATAAAAAATGAAGAAGTATTTGTTAAAGAAACTAGATTGAAAACCAATGACAGTTGTATAAAAGGAATTTTAATGCAAACTCCCACTAAATGTCCATATTCCAAAACTTTTCAAAACTTTCAAATAAACTTTATTGAACCCAATATACTAATCACATGGAATCTTCCAAAAACAACGCTAAACCAGAATTGTGTAAACCAAGAAATCATAGCGGAAGGAAATACCATTATAACAATCTACAACTGTTCAATCCAATTAAATGAATTTACAATATCAAACACAATGTTAGATTTTGCCCAGAATGTTTATGTCAACAACAACATAACTAAAATAAAACCACTGTCGTATGTCCAAACTAATGAAATAATTATGCAATACACCAAATATAGTAACCTATTACAAATAAGTCTACTAATTTCATTTGTCATAATTATATTAGTACTACTAAGTTATGTAGCTGTTAAGTTTAAGAAAACTCCTAAAAGCGTCACGGTTAAGTGTATTAACCCTATAATAGAAGCAGAAGAGGAACCAACCTCAACCACCGCACTTGACACCCCGTCACTATACCCGAGGGTAATCGCCTAGGGACAGGCTAATAACAAACGTTGGGGGAGTGACATATCCATAATTCCCCACATCCCATACACATTATGTTTATGTACAATTCATCCACCCCATCCACACAAGTAACAGGACCCCACTCAAGAATCAATAACTGTTTCTTCCCATACTCCAAGCTAGGGCCCCCCATAATATAAACAATGGACCACATTGTTTCATCAACATTAGAATCACGCCACTCTCGAGAAATCGATTCTTTAGAATCACGCCACTCATGAGGACCAATCAAAGCTAGACATAAAACCAAGGAGTATCACATTCCTAGCTCCGTCATGTAATGCAACACCGATCGCCAGCAGTGGATGCCTTTCATCAAAGCCGACGCATCCCCAAATATCGATCCAGGCACGTACGCCACCGACACGAAGATGCAGCCAAGGAAAGCAACGCCCGAAGCCAGAGTCGGGAGTTCCAAGAGAAGGGCTCATGGAAACTAGCCAGCAGCAGAGAGATCAGTTCCGTTTGAGACAAGCAGATCCAAAGTCAAGTCGGGGAATTCATTTAAATCTTGTGACATAAAGATATTTAAGTTGTAAAATAAAAGTCTTTTTTACAAAACTTAAAATCGAGTTGCGGATATTTAACTATATATGTATATATATTTATTTATTCACGAGTATAGCACCAACACGTCCGTTTAAATCAATCGATTCTCAGTCAATAACTCCAGCCAACTTCTGCAAGTTCAGCTTAGCGGTACCGAACCAAAAGCTCAAAGATCGGATGATATTTGGAAACTTTAACTGCATAATCGGATAATCTTAGGAACTTTAACTGCATAATCGGATGATTTTTCGCCCAATTGAGCGAAATTTTGGTCAAGCTTTTAATCTATGTTCTCCCTACGCTACGCTACTCTCTTGGGTCAAGGTAAACGTGACGTCTTTCACCTTAATGCGTGCGCTGCGCGCCGACTCTCTTTAGAAAGCTTTTCGGAAAGCTTGCAGCTTACGATCCACTTTCGGAGTTAGTATGTATCTGCACTTTTAAGCATTACCAAAAGAAAACTGTGCTTATCCGTGATGTTCCATACACTTTCCCTAAATTCGGCCCCTACACCACAGTTGAAGACGTAATTGATCTTACAATGAGACTTAAACTGAAGAAGGCCATTTACTAAGGTTTAAGCTGAATATCTTTTAAGTGATAGACTCCTAAGTTTTTCTTATCTTCGCTAGCTAATTGGTAATACATTGTCCATACTCGGCGAATAACCTTGGCTGATATAAACACAGGCGCGAGTTTAGCGCTGAACTTTTTTAAATCGTTGCTCTGACAAAAATTCCGGGCATATACGACGTCTCCAACTTTAAGTTGACGGACCCGGCTACGTAAGTTGTATGTTCTCGCATTCTGCTCGTGTGATTCAGCTAACTTTTTCTGAGCGGCTTGTCGACATACTTGTACTACATCTGGATATTTGACTCTGGTGTCATCCGATAGGAGATTTAGTCGTCTGAGTAGTTCATAATCCTTTCCGTTAAGAATCATATTTTGCCCAAATGCAAGAAAATACGGCGAATACCCTGTGCTTCTATGGATATTGGCTCGTAACGCTGCACTAATTTCAGGTAACTTGTTGTCCCAATTAGTATGATCTTTGCCGACGTACGCTCTTGTAGCCGCTAAGCCGCTAGTCGGTTTAACCGTTCACTGGCATTGGCTTGCGGTGAGTATATTGCAGTGCAACGGTGAGTTACCCCGAATCTGGTAAGAAATGACTTGAAATTCCCAGAGACAAACTGCGAACCATTATCGGTGAGTATAGTCTCAGGGACCCCGAAAGTACTAAATAACATATTTTCTAGGAAGTCACACACCTTACTTGAGGTAAACTTCTTGAGCGGACATAAGAAATGAAATTTGGTGTTGTGATCTACGATTATTAAGATACCAATATTTCCTCGCTTGGAACGCGGATACGGGCCCAACAAATCCAGATAAAGCTTTTGAAAAGGTCTTTCTGAAATCATTGGCTTACCCATTGGTGGTCTTAAGACGACATTAGCACTTTTGGTCTGGCGACAAACGTCGCATTGTGATACATAGGCTCGTATTTGTGTAACCATTTTTGGCCAAAACAAGTACCTTTTCACTTTTTCAACGGTTTTCCCAATACCACTGTGGGAAGCGTCTGGGGGGTCATGAGCCCTGGAAATTATATCGCTGGTAAGGCCTGATGTAATCCAAAGCTTCCAAGTTTGATTATCTGCAATCGCGTCCCCTGAAGATGGTTCGGTTCTTTTATACACCAAATTATCGTCAACCTTCAAATCGGGTAACTTAAGTTGATTAAGCCTTATGTGTTATATTAGATCCATGTATTCTTTCGATTTAAACTCTGTAGAAGCAAGGTCGACTATGGGTCCGTTGCCGTTCAACTCTCTTACCTCGGGTTCGTGGCGTGACAACGCGTCGGCCACTACGTTTTCGGACCCTTTCCGATGTGATATTTGAAAATTAAATCCCTGTAATTGTATAGCCCAGCGGGCCAAGCGACCTGACAAATCTTTTTGCCTCATAAGCCATTGTAGGGACGCCTGATCCGTTATAACTTGGAAATCCTGTCCTTCTACGTAAGCTCTAAACTTCTTTATTCCTTTAATCACTGCCAAGCACTCGAGTTCGGTGACCGAATAGTTTCGTTGCGCCTTGGAAAGTTTCTCGGACATAAAAGCTATAGGTAACTCTATCCCTTCCTCGTTTAATTGAGCTAGTAAGCAGCCCAAACCAAAAGTGCTTGCGTCACATACTAACAAAAAGGGTTTCTTAAAATCGAGGGTGGCTAGGATTGGAGCAGATGTTAAGCAGGATTTGAGTTTATTGAAAGCTTCTTCGGCTGATGCGTTCCACTTAAGTGGTTGATGCTTTTTTAGTAGTTCCGTTAAGGGGTAGCTGACGGTGGCATAGTTATCGACAAAGCGTCTGTACCATCCAGAAAGTCCTAGAAATCTCCTTATCTGTTTCACGGTTTTTGGGATCGGGAACTCCATTATGGATTTTATTTTTCCCCGGATCTGTCTTTAACTTACCATAACCTATTATGAATCCCAGATATTTAATCTCCCGTACACAAAAGTTTGACTTGGCTATATTAATCGTGAGATTGGCCTTACGCAAATGCATCGCTACCTCTTGTAACAGCACCAAGTGTGAATCGAAGTCATCTGAGAGCACCAGTAAATCGTCCAAATAGACAAAAACCCGATTCCTGAGGTGTGTATCACCTGATCCATAAGTCGGCACAACGTCTCAGCGGCATTAGTTAGGCCAAACGGCATTACCTTATACTGGAAAAGTGGCCTATTGGGAAAGGTAAAAGCTGTATAGTGCCGAGATTTTTCTTCCAAAAGAATCTGCCAGTATTCGTGTTTCATGTCAAGTCCCGTTATGTATTTGGCTGGTGGTAATCTACTAAGAATGCCATCAACGTGTGGTAAAGGGTAGGCATCTTTGCGAGTGTTCTTATTAATTTCTCGACAATCTAAACATAATCGGTTTTTCGTACCATTCTTAACTAAAACGCAATTGCCACTCCAGGAACTATTCGATTCCTCGATCACGTCTAAGGCCAGCATTTTCTCCACTTCGTCAAACATTAACTTTTCCTTCGCGGTTGAAATCGGCCAATGGCGTTGTTTAACTGATCTATCGGGTACCATTTCGATCGTGTGCTGGATAGCTTTCGTACGTCCTAATCCTTCCCTTTCAAACGAAGGAAACGAATGAATCACGGATTCTAGTCTAACCTTTTGGTCTTTGCTTAGATAGTGTACTGGCGGTGATTCCGAAGCCTTGGTTTCATTTCCTACGTCTAATTCTTATACCACAGATCTATCCGTTAAAAGTCTTGCTACCAGACCGAATTCTATCCAGAAATCAATTCCTAAATACACACTTTGTTTCAAGGCTGGTATTATGAAGAATTCTATCTCCTTAGTATGATCGCGAAAAGTTATGGGAACTGTAATTTTCGCTACGACTTTACAAGATTCATTATTGGCCGTTCAAATATTTCCGGAGCATTTCTTTGCCTTGGCGTGTTGCGCGAACGATTTAGCGGCTTCACTTCCAAGACAGCTTATCGTCGCCCCCGAATCTAGCAAGGCCATGAAGTCTCGCACCTTCTTTACCTTGGTCCAGAATTGCCTTAATCGTATGGTCGAACGTTTTGGTTGATACTTTAATTCTAGCTTATCTGATTGGGAACTTTCACCATCTATATCTATCCCCTCCGTCTGGGTTTGTGCCTCTACAAGGGACCTATTAGATCGAATTTTTGGATATTCCGGGTTGGAGGTGTTCTCTTGGAAAGTTTGCTCTTTCATTCTGTCATCATTGTTGGATGCGCCAGAATGGTGTTTGTTTGCGCATCCCGCTTGCGGTTTTCCGATGGGTTAAATTTTTCGCACTTTGGCTTATAAGTATTTTTCGCCCCGCAGCCATAACAGAAGACTCGGCGTTCTGCTACGCAATCTTCAAACCGATAACCTGTTCTGTCGCAATTCCAGCAAACAAACCGCTTGCGGCGTAGTTCGGAGATACTCTCTTCTTCGAGTTCTTCTTCCTCACTCTGAATTTCTGATACGTTGGGTCTAGTTACCCTGTTTCTCTGTAGAAAGTTGCCAGCATCTTTACAGAAGTTTTCATGCTTTTTAAATCTAAATTTCAATTTTTTAAATTTAAATGAAAATCTTCGAAGGATTCGTTGTCCTTCTGTTGACGTTTCCGTATCATTTCCCAAAGGTCAAAATCATCTTTCTGATCGTCGAATCTTTGTCTAAACGCTGTACAGAATGATGGCCAGGAGTATTGGTGGTTTCTTCGATGAAAATCCTAGAACCAATCGCTGGCTTTGCATGTGAAAAGCAGATTGTCGCAAAGTAACTAATCGTCATTCCCCAGAGTCTGTCCCGTAAGGGCACGAACGCGATATAGAAATTCCTCTACGTGCATTGCGTCTCGAGAACCATCAAATTTAAGACGCCAGCTTAGTAGGATATTTGCCGCCTTTGCCGGAGCTACATTTCCGGCTGATTGACTACTCCTAGGAGTTCTTCCTTGGGAATCGCCTCTAACCATGTAACTATCATTGTCTACCTCTCTACCTCACTATAAAACGTATATCTCAGAATTTCGCCCTGCGGTGTCCGCAGCAACTCACAACGTTCCCCCTCGTTTTCTTATATGCTGGTGGGAAGCTCTTCTTTAATTTAGTGAGAATTGATTCTGCTCTTTAAGGGTCGTATATTTATATTTACAATTTTGTAGCAACAAATATACCATCTCCTATCTATTGATTAGGTATTAAAATTTGATCATATTTAGTATTTACTTTAATTTTTCTGATTACTTCACAACGTGATGGCATAATTAAATAGTTGTTGTTGATACTATGAAAAATAAGTATTTGTATTGAAATTGTGATATTATTGGGTCTTAAGATGAAACAGTCCCTTTCTGTAGTGAAATCTAATTAGAAATTGCATTTTTTTATGAAGTCTATTCCAAGTGTTCCGTCTACTGGGATCGGAATATTTTTTTGTACTATATGAAAATTATGTGGTATTATGAAGTTAGAAGTTTACATTTCGAGGAATGCTGAACGTAAGGAGTTCAATGATCCTTTAACTATTCCTGTAATTTGGGTTATGTTATCATAATCAATATCTAAAAATTGATCAGAATTTTCTTTTATGACTGAAATGTCGTTTGACCTTTTTTTATTTGTATTTTTTTATTTATTTATTTATTGATTAAATTAATAAATTATCTGTTAAAATTGATACTTAATTACCAAAGGCGGAAAAAGAGAAGTTAAAAGTTAGCTAAATTTAAGTGATTATAAATATTGCATATTGATAGGGTTTGGCAGAGGGAGTTATAATTATGGCATAAAACCCTAAAAGGTTCATGATCAGCATAATTAGACCTACATATGGGTAAACGGATAGGCCTAAAAGTACGGGTAGGTCTAGATGGAACTTGACTTGGCCAATCTGACCCAAGAGAGTTTGGGAGTCAACAGACCCGAGAAGGAGCTTGTGCACGAACATTACACCATTGCATATTCTGCGATCGTGCAACGACGGCAGGTCAATAAGATTTAGCCTAGACCGGTAGGGTGGCAAGATTCTACCCGAGTCCCAGTTAAAGTTCCGAAGGGCAAAAATTAAAAATTGCTTTTGCACGGATTCAATAACAACCTGCTGCTCTTTATACTGCGGGCTCCACACACAAAAACAATACTCCAATATAGGACGTATTAAAGAGAGATACAGTTGTTTCGTAACGTACGGGTCGTCAAACTCTTTGCACCAACGCTTGAAGAACTCTAAGACACCCTTAGCTCTATTCAGTGTTGCAGCTAGCTGTTAAAACACATCTTATGATCGAAAAGGACTTCGAGGTCATTTGAACCCCAAAATTCGCTCGAGGACATGATTTCCTAGAATATATGAGACAAAATGTGGAGCGCTACGGTAAAATGTCATAAGTTTGCATTCAGAAAGGTTTAGAAAAAGAAGATTAGTTGAACACCAAATGTAATTCACTTTGATCCAGTTGAAGGCGTGTGTGCAAATCCCAATCAGAGTAAGAAAGACAGATTTTAACATCATCAGCATACATTAGTGTAGTAGAGTATGTTATAACTTGAGGAAGGTCATTCACAAATAAAATAAACAGAAGCGGGCCCAGATGACTTCCCTGTGCACACCTGAAGTAACATTAACAATATTTGACAACTCATTAGAACACAAAACACGTTGAGTACGGTCAGAGAGAGATAAGACACAATCCAATCTAGAAGATTCGTTGGGAACCCTAAAGAGAGCTTGTGAATAAGCAGAGCATGGTTAACAGAATCGAATACCTTGCTGAAGTCCGTAAAAACTACATCCTTCTGCAAACCACTTTGAAAACCACGGTGGATTAGGTTAGAAAACTCAAGAAGGTTAGTCGATGTTGAACGATGTCTGAGAAAACCGTGTTGCGACGGAGATATCAAGCTGCGACAAAGATGTTGCAGTTTCCGGGTGATCAGGAACTCAAGAAGCTTCGGGATGGCGGAAAGCTTTGCGATACCACGATAGTTTTCAATATTTGATCTTGAATCTTTTTTTTGAAGCGGAATGATGTAGGACTCATTCCAAATTACTGGGAGACAAGACTGTTCCAAAAAGAGGTTCAAGAGAAAGGTCAAAGGTTTGCAGAGGGACTGGGCACAGTGTTTTAAAATGCAGCTTGGTACCTTATCTGGACCCCCACGATATGTCCATAAATGACAAACCTTCCAGAACAACGCTTTCCTCGAAAATAGGCAGAACGAGGGGGAACGTTGTGAGTTGCGGCGGAGACCGCAACTCTACATTTATACCCGATATACAGTATGGATCTCCTCCGGCAGACGCCGCTAATATTAAAAGACACGACAAAGAGTGCGTGCGAGAGAGACAGAAAATCAGTCTGAGCGTGACGTCGGACGCTGCGTAGCCACTGCAAATTGATTTGTTCCTGTTGGCTATAAAAATTATCTGATCTGATCCAGACTCAGCAATCTGATAGATATGGTCATTCTCTATGATTGTGAGTTTTAGGTTTCTTGAATCTGCAATATTGTAGACGTAACAGATTTTCGTCCTTTGTGGGGGCGGAAGGGGGTGTGGCGAAATTTTGAGATAAACGTTTTATGCTGAGATCTAACAGAAGTGCGGATACCATATTTGGTTACTCTAGCCTTAATAGACTCTGAGATTTGTGGATGCCCCAGATTTTCGTCCTTTGCGGGGGCGGAAGGGGGTGTGGCGAAATTTTGAAACAAAACGGTCAAGGTACGATATCACAGGAGTGTGGATACCAAATTCGGTTGCTCTGGCTCTTATAGGTTCTGAGACCCTTGAACTCATATTTGCAATTGGCAAAAAAGACCATGAAACCTGTGTGTTAGAGAGAGACAGAGCGAGAAAGAATGAAATTGTTTTCTTGATTCTGGCTGTAATAGTTATACGATCTGGTTCAGATTTTATACTCTAGAACATATAGTCATCCTGTACGATTCTGCGTTTTCAGTTTTCTCGTATCTTTGAATTTTTTGATGCCACAGATTTTCGCCCTTTGTGGGGGCGGAAGTGGGCGGGGCAAGGTTTTGAAATATATTTGTAGCAGTGACATATCACAGAATTCCAGATATAAGACGTCGTTGCTCTAGACCTTATAGTCTTTGAGCACTAGGTGCTGATATGGACGGACAGACAGACAGGGCTCAACCGACTCGGCTATTGATGCTGATCAAGAATATATATACTTTATGGGGTCGGAATTTCTTCTGAACGTTACACGCATCCATTTTCACCACAAATCTAATTTACCCCAATACTCATTTTGAGATAAAAATGCTGTTAGCGTGAGGTAGCTGGTACGGATACGGAGTGGATGCATTGTAAATATGAGACGAGTACGTTGTTTAGAAAAAGGTAGCGAATAAATTTGCAATACCAACAGCAGAAGCTTCTGTTTTGTTCTGGTAATGAAGGGATGGAGGAAAAGCGTTTGACTTACGCTTAGAGTTAACAGACGAATAGAATTTTTTAGGATCACTACGAAAGTTTATACTACATTGTGAAAGGTAATGATTATAACACTGACTATTAACGGCAAAGAACAGAGAGCGAGCGGAGCAGTATAGAGCTAAGGCCGACGTGGAGCCGGACTTCTGGTACTTGTTATAGAGCCTGGATTTATTATTTTTTAAGTATGACAAATACTTGGAGAACCAGGGAGGCTTGGACGATACAGGTACAGTGATATCTGGAAGAAATGTATTAAGGGCGGAGTAAATAGAGCTATAAAACGAGTTAACAGTTTCATCTATGTTCGGTAATGAATAAAGAAACGACCAATCAACACGCGAGACATGTAGATCTAAATCGATAAAGTTTGTTTTGCGAAAACACTTTATGTGGCAAGAAGTCATGGAAATGTCAGCACAACCAGATCGGGTACACTCAAGGGACTCACGCGATGTGGGGTAGTGTCAGTGCCTCGGCTAGTTGGAATGAACTTACGCAATTGGATATTGTTCTGATGATTAGACACTTTATTACGAATATTTTCGTACTTATTAATTCTTAGATTAGAAGGATGGTTTTTTTGGTACAACGTCTGTACCCGGGGCCGGGTTTCTGCATAAGATACGCCTGTTGTTGCTGCGATAGCGGGGGTCACAAAAGTGCATTTCCGCGTAGGGCTTGCTTTTCGCCGGTTCGGTGCTTTGACCCGGTTTCGATTTCTGGCGACTTGGCGGATTTGCCGTTGGCGTTTCTCGCGAACTTCCGCGGTGTCATCTTTTCGTCGTCGATGGTACCGGATCGTTCGCTTGGTCCGGAGTGGGGGAAGTCTGCGCGATCTGGTGTGTTTAGTCAGCGATGTTGGAGTCGGCACGTGTTGAGTGGTTATATGTGTAGGGAGGTCTTCGTGTGGTAAATAATACATACGTTAAATTTACGTTAGCGAGGAGCTGTAATTTAGTAGCAGGTTTTATGCTTATAATACGTCGGGGGAAGGATTTTATCGAACGCTTTTAGGTTCGTTACAGTTGGATGATCAGGATCTATGGGAAATGATATTGGGCTTGTTCTGGATACCGTAGCAAAAGAAGCATCGATAACAAACATGAGGTCAAGAAGTCTGTCTCTATTGTGGCAATTGGGAAATAGCAGTTTAGCGTCATCGCAAGGCAGCCAAGAAAGAAATGGGACGTTAAAGTCACCCATGACAATAATTTGATCATTGCAACCTAATGCAGATACAACAGTATTAATTGCTGAAAGGTGGTTGAAGTAAATCTCAGCATCAGACCTGGGAGGAATATAGGAGCAGGTTCAATAGAAAAATGCCGAACCCACACGAACTTTGACAGCAACAAATTCAATTCCATGGATGATATTGAATGGGAATAACTCTGATGATAAATCAGATTTGACTGCAATCAGAACCAAACCTGCAAACGATGGGCGGTCCATTCTATAAATAGTGTAATTATCAATGAAAATTTCATGATCATTGATAGAAGAGTTAAACAAGGTTTTGGTAAAAGCGATGGCATCGAAATCAAAAGACGCACTATTTGTATGAATATGACGCAATTTTCCCAACAAACTGCGAGCGATCTGATAGTGAATACAAAAAATGGTACATTCCTTTTTTGGAGCAGCAGGTTCGGTAATTCTGGGACTCGGGCTCGAATCTTTGTTAAGGAACTCATGCATAATTGTATGCTCAGGCAATATTGACGTTTCAAGAGATTTGAAGAGCTAAGAATCAGGGAGAAGAATTTTAAAGGATGATACGTTGCGCTTATGTTTAAATGTAAATTAAGTCACAACTATATCATCAGGCGTAGCGTTAAGAGCATGGTTAACAGAATCGAATACCTTGCTGAAGTCCGTAAAAACTACATCCTTCTGCAAACCACTTTGAAAACCACGGTGGATTAGGTTAGAAAACTCAAGAAGGTTAGTCGATGTTGAACGATGTCTGAGAAAACCGTGTTGCGACGGAGATATCAAGCTGCGACAAAGATGTTGCAGTTTCCGGGTGATCAGGAACTCAAGAAGCTTCGGGATGGCGGAAAGCTTTGCGATACCACGATAGTTTTCAATATTTGATCTTGAATCTTTTTTGTGAAGCGGAATGATGTAGGACTCATTCCAAATTACTGGGAGACAAGACTGTTCCAAAAAGAGGTTCAAGAGAAAGGTCAAAGGTTTGCAGAGGGACTGGGCACAGTGTTTTAAAATGCAGCTTGGTACCTTATCTGGACCCCCACGATATGTCCATAAATGACAAACCTTCCAGAACAACGCTTTCCTCGAAAATAGGCAGAACGAGGGGGAACGTTGTGAGTTGCGGCGGAGACCGCAACTCTACATTTATACCCGATATACAGTATGGATCTCCTCCGGCAGACGCCGCTAATATTAAAAGACACGACAAAGAGTGCGTGCGAGAGAGACAGAAAATCAGTCTGAGCGTGACGTCGGACGCTGCGTAGCCACTGCAAATTGATTTGTTCCTGTTGGCTATAAAAATTATCTGATCTGATCCAGACTCAGCAATCTGATAGATATGGTCATTCTCTATGATTGTGAGTTTTAGGTTTCTTGAATCTGCAATATTGTAGACGTAACAGATTTTCGTCCTTTGTGGGGGCGGAAGGGGGTGTGGCGAAATTTTGAGATAAACGTTTTATGCTGAGATCTAACAGAAGTGCGGATACCATATTTGGTTACTCTAGCCTTAATAGACTCTGAGATTTGTGGATGCCCCAGATTTTCGTCCTTTGCGGGGGCGGAAGGGGGTGTGGCGAAATTTTGAAACAAAACGGTCAAGGTACGATATCACAGGAGTGTGGATACCAAATTCGGTTGCTCTGGCTCTTATAGGTTCTGAGACCCTTGAACTCATATTTGCAATTGGCAAAAAAGACCATGAAACCTGTGTGTTAGAGAGAGACAGAGCGAGAAAGAATGAAATTGTTTTCTTGATTCTGGCTGTAATAGTTATACGATCTGGTTCAGATTTTATACTCTAGAACATATAGTCATCCTGTACGATTCTGCGTTTTCAGTTTTCTCGTATCTTTGAATTTTTTGATGCCACAGATTTTCGCCCTTTGTGGGGGCGGAAGTGGGCGGGGCAAGGTTTTGAAATATATTTGTAGCAGTGACATATCACAGAATTCCAGATATAAGACGTCGTTGCTCTAGACCTTATAGTCTTTGAGCACTAGGTGCTGATATGGACGGACAGACAGACAGGGCTCAACCGACTCGGCTATTGATGCTGATCAAGAATATATATACTTTATGGGGTCGGAATTTCTTCTGAACGTTACACGCATCCATTTTCACCACAAATCTAATTTACCCCAATACTCATTTTGAGATAAAAATGCTGTTAGCGTGAGGTAGCTGGTACGGATACGGAGTGGATGCATTGTAAATATGAGACGAGTACGTTGTTTAGAAAAAGGTAGCGAATAAATTTGCAATACCAACAGCAGAAGCTTCTGTTTTGTTCTGGTAATGAAGGGATGGAGGAAAAGCGTTTGACTTACGCTTAGAGTTAACAGACGAATAGAATTTTTTAGGATCACTACGAAAGTTTATACTACATTGTGAAAGGTAATGATTATAACACTGACTATTAACGGCAAAGAACAGAGAGCGAGCGGAGCAGTATAGAGCTAAGGCCGACGTGGAGCCGGACTTCTGGTACTTGTTATAGAGCCTGGATTTATTATTTTTTAAGTATGACAAATACTTGGAGAACCAGGGAGGCTTGGACGATACAGGTACAGTGATATCTGGAAGAAATGTATTAAGGGCGGAGTAAATAGAGCTATAAAACGAGTTAACAGTTTCATCTATGTTCGGTAATGAATAAAGAAACGACCAATCAACACGCGAGACATGTAGATCTAAATCGATAAAGTTTGTTTTGCGAAAACACTTTATGTGGCAAGAAGTCATGGAAATGTCAGCACAACCAGATCGGGTACACTCAAGGGACTCACGCGATGTGGGGTAGTGTCAGTGCCTCGGCTAGTTGGAATGAACTTACGCAATTGGATATTGTTCTGATGATTAGACACTTTATTACGAATATTTTCGTACTTATTAATTCTTAGATTAGAAGGATGGTTTTTTTGGTACAACGTCTGTACCCGGGGCCGGGTTTCTGCATAAGATACGCCTGTTGTTGCTGCGATAGCGGGGGTCACAAAAGTGCATTTCCGCGTAGGGCTTGCTTTTCGCCGGTTCGGTGCTTTGACCCGGTTTCGATTTCTGGCGACTTGGCGGATTTGCCGTTGGCGTTTCTCGCGAACTTCCGCGGTGTCATCTTTTCGTCGTCGATGGTACCGGATCGTTCGCTTGGTCCGGAGTGGGGGAAGTCTGCGCGATCTGGTGTGTTTAGTCAGCGATGTTGGAGTCGGCACGTGTTGAGTGGTTATATGTGTAGGGAGGTCTTCGTGTGGTAAATAATACATACGTTAAATTTACGTTAGCGAGGAGCTGTAATTTAGTAGCAGGTTTTATGCTTATAATACGTCGGGGGAAGGATTTTATCGAACGCTTTTAGGTTCGTTACAGTTGGATGATCAGGATCTATGGGAAATGATATTGGGCTTGTTCTGGATACCGTAGCAAAAGAAGCATCGATAACAAACATGAGGTCAAGAAGTCTGTCTCTATTGTGGCAATTGGGAAATAGCAGTTTAGCGTCATCGCAAGGCAGCCAAGAAAGAAATGGGACGTTAAAGTCACCCATGACAATAATTTGATCATTGCAACCTAATGCAGATACAACAGTATTAATTGCTGAAAGGTGGTTGAAGTAAATCTCAGCATCAGACCTGGGAGGAATATAGGAGCAGGTTCAATAGAAAAATGCCGAACCCACACGAACTTTGACAGCAACAAATTCAATTCCATGGATGATATTGAATGGGAATAACTCTGATGATAAATCAGATTTGACTGCAATCAGAACCAAACCTGCAAACGATGGGCGGTCCATTCTATAAATAGTGTAATTATCAATGAAAATTTCATGATCATTGATAGAAGAGTTAAACAAGGTTTTGGTAAAAGCGATGGCATCGAAATCAAAAGACGCACTATTTGTATGAATATGACGCAATTTTCCCAACAAACTGCGAGCGATCTGATAGTGAATACAAAAAATGGTACATTCCTTTTTTGGAGCAGCAGGTTCGGTAATTCTGGGACTCGGGCTCGAATCTTTGTTAAGGAACTCATGCATAATTGTATGCTCAGGCAATATTGACGTTTCAAGAGATTTGAAGAGCTAAGAATCAGGGAGAAGAATTTTAAAGGATGATACGTTGCGCTTATGTTTAAATGTAAATTAAGTCACAACTATATCATCAGGCGTAGCGTTAAGTTTAGAGGAAATATGTTGTTTAACGTCCTCCGTTTTAGCCTCAGGAATAAGACGAGAAACAAATATTGCTTTTCGAGCGACCACTGCTCTAAGTTGAAGTCCCGAGCGAGATCGTGATGGTGGAGCCACTCCTAATAGAGATCTCGGTCCTGTGGCAGAAGACTTGGCAACAACGGCTGGAGCAGGAATTGGCAAGACATCACCAGCAACCAACACACCCGCACTAGGAGCACTCACCACGTCAGAAGTGATGGCAGCAGAAACTGCAGGGATGGGATTGATGTTGTTGGGAAGTTGTATGCTTGAAGGAAGCACATTGCTCGGTGTAAAAACCAGCGGAGCCGCCGTTGGCGGATTTGCAGATAACTGCGAGGCATGACCACACGGAGTAACAAATGGTTCCGATTGCTGAAGGTGGGTGGCAGGCGTACCAATCGGATTAGGTTGCAAGAGATTGGTATCATTATGCGGAATTTTCCGTCTAGGCGATTCGCTCAAGAGTTTGAGCCCAAGAAACTGTGATTCAAGGGGTACAAATTTCTCATTGAGAGCCACAAATTGTTTCCGGACATCCAGAAACCCATTTCAAGCCTGTCTCATGAGTGTGCGCATTCGGCCTCAATCTCCCGACAAGCCACACATAACCAAGACAAGCCCATACCTTTCGAGATCAGATCGATTAGCCGGCCAAAATTTTCGCCACCAGCAAATTTTATGTGGGCAAAGCCAAATGGGAGAGCAGACAGCAGAGCGAGCCCGACAATCAGCAGCAGCGGCAATAATTCAGAGCAGATGACCCAACGAAGTGCAGGAAACGGGCAGTAAACTCACCAAAGCAGAGACACAAAAGAATAGTCCACAAAGAGGGAGAGTATAGGCAATCCAGAGAGAGTGAGAGCAACAATGCGAGCAGCAGGCCCGCTTATGCTTTCGAGAGAGTGTGGGCGATGCAAACGCTGATGCGCGAGAACAGTGCACACCGAAGAAACGATAACGAAAGCAGACTGGTTAAAAAACAATAACAAATTGCCTGCACGAGTCCGATGCGTTACGTTGCGAATATTCTATTTATATTAAACACTTGTTTAAAAACGAAACACTGGTGATTAACACAAAGTAAAATCAAAGTCAAGAGATTCGATGATATATCAAAACAAAGTGACAGCAATGTTGTATGATATTTAAGCAAAGGGCGGAGAATACAGGAGCGAGAAAAAACACTACCGGTTCAAGCAAAATCTAGAAGCGAATGACAAGCATGCTCAGGTGCCAATCCCTCATCGATATACGAAGATTCAAGTCAATTTCGTAGATTGTCGATTTCATTGGTAAATTGAGTGGCTGTTTTGCCTTTTTGATAGACATTTTACATTTTTGCCTTCACAACGTCAGATGTTTCCCCGACAATTGTGTCTTGCAATTTCTTTATTACTTATAGTTGTCTCGTTTTGGACTTTGTAGAGGGTTGAGCCAATTATTTTAGACTTTATTACTTATATTGCTATTGCTTCATATGACCCTTTTGTCATAGCTACCAATTTTATTGACGTAATGAATCTTTGTAAATGGAGTTTTTTTCCATCAAATTATGGCACTGCATGTGAAATTGCTTTTATGTACGCCCTTTGGGCGGCTGATTCATCGGCCATGGTGCTAGGTTTGTGTTCTACTACACTAGAGTTTTTGTCAGAATCCGTAGAATCCTGATCTGAAGTTTTTGCTTGCCGGATACAGCCGGATTCGTTAGGTTAATTAGATCTTCTCCTATCTCTGGGTTGAAATCTTCTATCTCTTCTGACTCTTCTGGGTTAATCTCTGTTGATTCTTTCGATTCTGTTTCTTCACCAGTTTCGAAAGTCAACATTGTGTTTAAGATTGTAGGTATGGATACATCCAAATTATACCTTTGTTTAATGGATGTTAGGCTTGATCGTAATTTGATCAAGAATTCCGATACCTGAGCCCAGCGTGTCTTATTTAGTTTTCCTCTTTGGTCATATATTAGTATACGTGCTTTACTGAAGCATTTTACTTATATTTCGGTAAGTTTGTTAATAGTCTGCCCTGTAATCGGCCTATTCTGTGACAAAGATTTGTAAAATTTGTCAAATCTGTTTTCTAATTCATTTATTTGTATACATATATGTATCTTCCATTCTATTTTATTATCTATAAAGACGAACTTGAATAATTGTTGTTTGTGCCAAAAATATGTGACAATCAGTAACTGTTATAATTTTAGTATATGGTAGGGTTTCTATGAATTGAGCTTTTTCGACTTTATTGCAACATATCACTGGGCTTGTATCCTCATTATATGTATGCATATATTCCTGTTCAAAACTATATACGTTTATGAATTCCCTATGGTTGTGGTGGATTTGTATTGCTTGCATACGAAGATTTGGATTTGTATTGTAAATTTGTTCGATTTTATCCGAAATTATACTGACGAATGCAAAAATTATATTATATCAAGATTGTTTCTACTGTGGCCACAACAAGCATACGTATGCCAAGAAAACAAGAAAAAAAATGTTTTTTTTTTTGTTTTGTAAGGTAAGGTTTTGTAATTCTTCTGTTACATCTCTGCAATTTTATACAATTCTGTCTATATTGTCTGCTCTGCTCATATAGCGTTTTGTAATGATTTTATTATGTTTTACATACAATTGCAAAACGAATTGAAGTACGCCAATGATTGTCAAAATAAGGAGTAAGATGTACAATGATTTAATATCATTTGTATGGTCTATAACTATGGTGTCACTGTTCATCGACGGTGCAAGGTGCGGTCCTATGCCACTCGCACTTTTATTCTCTGTTCTTAGGGGCTAACTTAAAAAAAGGCTGGGCACTGCTTCGGCAGAGAAGCCAGCGTCAGATCTGTACATAAATTTTTATAATATACATACATATAAGTGGGTATATATGTATGGTAACGGGAACATTGCCATTCGACAGAGTGTGGTATGCGCAAGTGTAATATTTCTTGCTTTGATTGTGCCCCACTCAAGTGCGATCATATTGCATCGCACTTAGAATGTGCTGGGTACTTGAGTTTGTTGACCTTAGAACAATATGTAGTTGCTTTGAATAAGTGTGTAAATTATGAGTTTGTATATTTCACATATACTGATTACAGTATACTCTCGATATGTGCGCATACGACACAGCTCCTGGTACGGTCTTGCCTCTGCCATGGATGCTGGCTAATGGTAGTCAGGCGGAGAGAAGAAAACTCTCAGTGATATTACCCCAATCCAAAGTGCCCAGTGTCATGCTTAGGGTCGCTCGGTCGCTAATATGGATACTCTGGATACCTGCAGACCTCCAGTTTAAATTAGGCTTTCCGGGGGAAGCGGCAAGGGGGACGAACTATGCAGAACCTAAATAAAAAAATATAAATAACATAAAACAACGCAAAGATGCTGGGCTCGCTTTGCATCAACGCTCGGGAAACCTAAGAAGGTTCTAAGAAGGCGGGTAAGGACTCAGTCGGTTCATCGTCTTCACGCAGCAGCCGCTGCGAAGATGGGCGAGCCCAAGTGAGATGCCACCCTGCCATCGAGGTAAGGTGAAAGCCATCGCTTTCCAAGACGCTCGCTCTACGACCCTCTACATGAGGACGGTAGCTGCCCTCAAGAAGGTCTATCCAGGGGCCAAACTGTACATCGTGAAATGGGAACATGTCCCTAGCCGACCCACAGCCATGGGTCTGGGCCAAGCCTGCAGACCCTGAGAAGATCCTCAGAATACTGCAGGTCTGCAACCCCCACCTTCCTACTGCCGATTGGAAGGTGGCCAAGGCGGAGGATATCCAAGGACAACGCGCCAGATCAACCTCGTCCTTAATGAGGAGTCCCTAGAGTTCCTCGCAAAGTCGGATGGTGTAGTGGATTATGGCTACAAGAAAATTACCATATCCACCTACAAGTCCGATCGGGGCGGGCGTCGGGTGTAGCGTCCGTAGTGTCTGACGATTTCTTGGACGACTACGTGTCCGACGAGAGCGACATAGCAATGGGTCTAAGCGACATCGATGTCGGGAAGGAGGTGCAGTCCTCTCCGGAATTTCATTGACGCACCTGCAGATAAAACTCCACCATTGTAAGGACGCATGCGCTGCTCTAATGCTCCTCCTAGCCACGGGTGGAGCCCACATAGTCCTCATTTAAGAGCCCTGCATCCTCGGAAACAGGATCTGAGGATTCCAGACTATAAGCTATACTGACTCCGCAGAATTCTTGCAAGAAGAGAGTTGCACAAATTTTTGCTCCCAATTTTCAGCAATGAAGACCAAACAGCAATGAGCCTCGAAGGCCAGTGGCGTTCACTGAGGATCTGATCCGCATGAGGGTCACTGAGGGTCATGAGCAAACCGACTTCTATCCACACGAGCCCTACTTGCAGACTGCGGGCCCAAGGTGCTAATCGCAGACTGCGAGGCCAAGGACATTGGCCTAATTATGGGGTGTGAAGCATTGGGGAAGCACTGGCACAAACGAAAGGGGTGAGTACCTTTTCAGTTACATACTGACCACTCAGATGGTCTTATTAAACTGGGGGAGTGACCCCACCTCTATTATTAAAAACAGCAAGGAGGTCCTGGACCTCCCAGGGGAACATTGTATCCTGGAGGGTTCTGGAAGAGCACTCCTTCTCGGACCACAGGTACAGGAAACTGTATTCTCCTTTTAATTACCGAAACCAGGCCACGACTCGTCTTGTTAAGATCTTCAACGACGCCTGCAATACGGCGCTCGATAAATCCTGCCCCTCTGGTAAGAACAGATGCCGGATGAAACCTGAGTGGTGGAATCCGAAACTGGGGGAATTCCGGAAAACCTCCCGGAGACTTTTCTACAAAGCGAAGGATGTGAATGTTGAGCAGAACTGGGACGAATGCAAGGCCAGTCTGTCAACCTACAACAAAGAACTTAGGAAAGCCAAACGCACCTCTTGGCGTAAGTTCTGTAGCGAAATCTAGAAACACTCAGAAGCTTCGCGCCTGCGCAGAGTTTGACACCCAGTCTTCGACTACGTCCAGCGATGAGTCGCTAAATCTTCTCCTTAATACCCACTTCCCTAACTGCGATGAAAACAGACCCAACTACTTCACACCTCCTTTCGTTGTCTCGAATGCCATCCTGAACCTGCTAAGCCAGGAGAACCATACAAGTTGCGGAACCAGACGGTATTATCCCTGCCCAACTGATTCACGCGGGACAAAAAAGCTATTAATTGGCTCAAAATAATTTACGAGAAGATTCTCTCTTTTCCCACGGCAGCATCCCTGATACCCTGGCTTCAGACCAAAGCCGTTTTTATTCCCAAGGCAGGCAAGACCTCGTACACTGCCCTCACAGATTTCATATAAACCATCGCGCGAGTGTTTATGTAATTTAATAGTCCTCGGGAATAGAGTGGCGTCCTCTTGGAGGCATCTTCCAGCGATGTTAGCACCGGAGCGCTCAGGTATTTCCTCCTTTCCCGTACAAGAATTGGGCAGTACCAGATAAGATGCTCTAGGGTAGCGTGTGGGCTGAACGCGAAAGGCAAGAAGATCAGCCATGAGTTGTGTGTTCGTACCTTTGCGCTGGAGGAAGAAAATCTTGCAGTTGAATACAATTTTTCGGACTGTGTTACGGGCTCCAAGAGTCCAATACTTCTGTCTCAAAGTGTGGAACATAAATTCGACTCCAGCATGTAGAGACGTGACGTTCTGGTGTCTAGCTAGTAAAACATCGACTGGTGATTCCTTTGGAAGAAGTATAGGATGTTTTGACCCATACGTTACCATCGAATTACCAATGCGTCCTCCTACGCGCATTATTCCTTGGTCGTCAACAAATGGAGTGTAGCGAATCAACTTGTATGTTTGCGAAAGTGGTTGTCCAGTGCTCAGCTGCTTTTACTCCATTTGGAAGAACTCAATCTGAACACGGTTGAATACCATCGAGCGGGGATGTTGACGCTCCATGACGATAAAAACATTCCTTGCAACGAAAACGATGTACGAAGCGAAAGCAATGGGAAATGTCCGCAAGAGATGTGACCAGGATCATTTCCTTCATCGGAAATGTATAAATTAACTTGGGGCTTGACCTTTACTTCCATCCGTGCAGTGTCCTGCACGCTTGATATTCGATAAGTTCCTTTGGTAGAAGGCCGCGTGATGCACAGTCCGCGGGATTGTCCCCAGTGTAAATGTGCTTCCAGCAGCTACGTGGACAAGCTTCCTGAATATCAGCAGTACGAGTAAAAACATAAGTACAAATTCTGAGTCTGAACAAAACGAAATACAGGAAAAAGGAATAGTTAGAGCTTGCTTAACCAGAGACATCAACTTAGACAGAAGATGGGATGCATTCAATTCAAGCCGTGGGATGGATATAGATTTGATGGGTGCAACACGGGTTTTGCGACGATCAGTCTCACAACATAGTAATTATTGAGTCTCACGCGACCGTAGACAGTAGGCAGCAGCGTGTACTTGAGACGACGAATCGGCGAATCCCTGCAGCCCCGATGCTTGAAGTGGTGAGGATAGATAGCGAGGTTTAAATACTGCGTGGTGGGCTAAGTAATTGTTATTGGCGGGATCCTTTTCTACGGTAGTAGAAGGATAAACCTCCAACGAGGAAACACGTTGAATATAATCCTCCATAAATTGGAGAGAAGAAAAGCGGCGTAGTGCTTGTGTCAAATTGGATCCCATAGGAGGAGCAGAATTTTTGAACGGATATTGGACGATGTAAGTTAAAAAATGTGACACAAATTGGCCAGTGGGCGGAGTGATTTCTGCAAGATCGCTGATTATGCGGATTCACTGACCGTGGAAGCGCGGCCGCCGACACCGCCGGATGCCGGCCTGCATCGGACACCAGACACGAGGCGCAATGCTTCTGCTGAACTGATTAGATTGGGGAAACACCGAATAGAAGCCATACATAAAAAAACATGTAAGTGGAGATTTTATACAAACATCGCCTACAAAGAACATTAAATCAAAATTCAAAGTAAAACAAAAAAAACTAAGCTAACACATACAAAATTTTTTACATCCAAAATCATTTGGGCGTAATTTTTCAGGAAATTCTATTTTCCCTTCTCTCTTATTGCCCTTTATGGTGAAAAACGCAACTAAGAGACATAATACCGCGCCATATAATTAAATTGTTGTTGGCGAACAACATTACAGATCTCTGCTAAGGGAGTTCGAATTTGACGCCAATCTAAATAAAAAGCTGCCTCGACTTCCTGGAACGTTCAAGGGACGACCAAAAAAATAGTCCGCACATGAGCATTTACCATAGCTTTGACGATTTATTTGAATTGTTACACGATCTTAGACTAGATATTGAGTGCGGCCCGGGGGAACGAGCAGGAATGGATGCTGCACAGCTCTGCTCTGCACTGGAGGCGCAAAGGGCTTTTCAAAGGGCAAACATCACTTTCTAGTTTAATTTTGCACCAGTTCATTGTATTTTTCCCGATCGGTTTCATATATTTGGGAAATCTTTTGAGCACGCGGGCCGTTTTTATATTTCACTTATTTTTTCCGAACATTTACATGTTTGTGACACCTGTCACGGTCTCCATGTATTCGGTTAAATCATAAAATTTGACTGATGAGTTTCTATCGAACCGAATTCATTCGGTTACCGTTTATTACTGCTTGATCTCTGCTCTTAGGGGCTAACTTAAAAAAAGGCTGGGCACTGCTTCGGCAGAGAAGCCAGCGTCAGATCTGTACATAAATTTTTATAATATACATACATATAAGTGGGTATATATGTATGGTAACGGGAACGTTGCCATTCGACAGAGTGTGGTATGCGCAAGTGTAATATTTCTTGCTTTGATTGTGCCCCACTCAAGTGCGATCATATTGCATCGCACTTAGAATGTGCTGGGTACTTGAGTTTGTTGACCTTAGAACAATATGTAGTTGCTTTGAATAAGTGTGTAAATTATGAGTTTGTATATTTCACATATACTGATTACAGTATACTCTCGATATGTGCGCATACGACACAGCTCCTGGTACGGTCATGCCTCTGCCATGGATGCTGGCTAATGGTAGTCAGGCGGAGAGAAGAAAACTCTCAGTGATATTACCCCAATCCAAAGAGCCCAGTGCCATGCTTAGGGTCGCTCGGTCGCTAATATGGATACTCTGGATACCTGCAGACCTCCAGTTTAAATTAGGCTTTCTTGGGGAAGCGGCAAGGGGGACGAACTATGCAGAACCTAAATAAAAAAAATATAAATAACATAAAACAACGCAAAGATGCTGGGCTCGCTTTACATCAACGCTCGGGAAACCTAAGAAGGTTCTAAGAAGGCGGGTAAGGAGACTCAGTCGGTTCACCGTCTTCACGCAGCAGCCGCTGCGAGGATGGGCCCAAGTGAGATGCCACCCTGCCATCGAGGTAAGGTGAAAGCCATCGCTTTCCAAGACGCTCGCTCTACGACCCTCTACATGAGGGCGGTAGCTGCCCTCAAGAAGGTCTATCCAGGGGCCAAACTGTACATCGTGAAATGGGAACATGTCCCTAGCCGACCCAAAGCCATGGGTCTCGGCCAAGCCTGCAGACCCTGAGAAGATCCTCAGAATACTGCAGGTCTGCAACCCCCACCTTCCTACTGCCGATTGGAAGGTGGCCAAGGCGGAGGATATCCAAGGACAAAGCGCCAGATCAACCTCGTCCTTAATGAGGAGTCCCTAGAGTTCCTCGCAAAGTCGGATGGTGTAGTGGATTATGGCTACAAGAAAATTACCATATCCACCTACAAGTCCTATCGGGGCGGGCGTCGGGTGTAGCGTCCGTAGTGTCTGACGATATCTTGGACGACTACGAGTCCGACGAGAGCGACATAGAAATGGGTCTAAGCGACATCGATGTCGGGAAGGAGGTGCAGTCCTCTCAGGAATGTCATTGACGCACCTTCAGATAAAACTCCACCATTGTAAGGATGCATGCGCTGCTCTAATGCTCCTCCTAGCCACGGGTGGAGCCCACATAGTCCTCATTTAAGAGCCCTGCATCCTCGGAAACAGGATCTGAGGATTCCTGACTATAAGCTATACGTAGCTGACTCCGCAGAATTCTTGCAAGAAGAGAGTTGCACAAATTTTTGCTCCCAATTTTCAGCAATGAAGACCAAACAGCAATGAGCCTCGAAGGCCAGTGGCGTTCACTGAGGATCTGATCCGCATGAGGGTCACTGAGGGTCATGAGCAAACCGACTTCTATCCACACGAGCCCTACTTGCAGACTGCGGGCCCAAGGTGCTAATCGCAGACTGCGAGGCCAAGGACATTGGCCTAATTATGGGGTGTGAAGCATTGGGGAAGCACTGGCACAAACGAAAGGGGTGAGTACCTTTTCAGTTACATACTGACCACTCAGATGGTCTTATTAAACTGGGGGAGTGACCCCACCTCTATTATTTAAAACAGCAAGGAGGTCCTGGACCTCCCAGGGGAACATTGTATCCTGGAGGGTTCTGGAAGAGCACTCCTTCTCGGACCACAGGTACAGGAAACTGTATTCTCCTTTTAATTACCGAAACCAGGCCACGACTCGTCTTTTTAAGATCTTCAACGACGCCTGCAATACGGCGCTCGATAAATCCTGCCCCTCTGGTAAGAACAGATGCCGGAAGAAACCTGAGTGGTGGAATCCGAAACTGGGGGAATTCCGGAAAACCTCCCGGAGACTTTTCTACAAAGCGAAGGATGTGAATGTTGAGCAGAACTGGGACGAATGCAAGGCCAGTCTGTCAACCTACAACAAAGAACTTAGGAAAGCCAAACGCACCTCTTGGCGTAAGTTCTGTAGCGAAATCTAGAAACACTCAGAAGCTTCGCGCCTGCGCAGAGTTTGACACCCAGTCTTCGACTACGTCCAGCGATGAGTCGCTAAATCTTCTCCTTAATACCCACTTCCCTAACTGCGATGAAAACAGACCCAACTACTTCACACCTCCTTTTGTTGTCTCGAATGCCATCCTGAACCTGCTAAGCCAGGAGAACCATACAAGTTGCGGAACCAGACGGCATTATCCCTGCCCAACTGATTCACGCGGGACAAAAAAGCTATTAATTGACTCAAAATAATTTACGAGAAGATTCTCTCTTTTCCCACGGCAGCATCCCTGATACCCTGGCTTCAGACCAAAGCCGTTTTTATTCCCAAGGCAGGCAAGACCTCGTACACTGCCCTCACAGATTTCATATAAACCATCGCGCGAGTGTTTATTTGATTTATTAGTCCTCGGGAATAGAGTGGCGTCCTCTTGGAGGCATCTTCCAGCGATGTTAGCACCGGAGCGCTCAGGTATTTCCTCCTTTCCCGTACAAGAATTGGGCAGTCCCAGATAAGATGCTCTAGGGTAGCGTGTGGGCTGAACGCGAAAGGCAAGAAGATCAGCCATGAGTTGTGTGTTCGTACCTTTGCGCTGGAGGAAGAAAATCTTGCAGTTGAATACAATTTTTCGGACTGTGTTACGGGCTCCAAGAGTCCAATACTTCTGTCTCAAAGTGTGGAACATAAATTCGACTCCAGCATGTAGAGACGTGACGTTCTGGTGTCTAGCTAGTAAAACATCGACTGGTGATTCCTTTGGAAGAAGTATAGGATGTTTTGACCCATACGTTACCATCGAATTACCAATGCGTCCTCCTACGCGCATTATTCCTTGGTCGTCAACAAATGGAGTGTAGCGAATCAACTTGTATGTTTGCGAAAGTGGTTGTCCAGTGCTCAGCTGCTTTTACTCCATTTGGAAGAACTCAATCTGAACACGGTTGAATACCATCGAGCGGGGATGTTGACGCTCCATGACGATAAAAACATTTCTTGCAACGAAAACGATGTACGAAGCGAAAGCAATAGGAAATGTCCGCAAGAGATGTGACCAGGATCATTTCCTTCATCGGAAATGTATAAATTAACTTGGGGCTTGACCTTTACTTCCATCCGTGCAGTGTCCTGCACGCTTGATATTCGATAAGTTCCTTTGGTAGAAGTCCGCGTGATGCTCAGTCCGCGGGGTTGTCCCCAGTGTAAATGTGCTTCCAGCAGCTACGTGGACAAGCTTCTTGAATATCAGCAGTACGAGTAAAAACATAAGTACAAATTCTGAGTCTGAACAAAACGAAATACAGGAAAAAGGAATAGTTAGAGCTTGCTTAACCAGAGACATCAACTTAGACAGAAGATGGGATGCATTCAATTCAAGCCGTGGGATGGATATAGATTTGATGGGTGCAACACGGGTTTTGCGACGATCAGTCTTACAACATAGTAATTATTGAGTCTCACGCGACCGTAGACAGTAGGCAGCGGAGTGTGCTTGAGACGACGAATCGGCGAATCCCTGCAGCCCCGATGCTTGAAGTGGTGAGGATAGGTAGCGAGGTTTAAATACTGCGGGATCCTTTTCTACGGTAGTAGAAGGAGAAACCTCCAACGAGGAAACACGTTGAATATCAAATTGGATCCCATAGGAGGAGTAGAATTTTTGAACGGATATTGGACGATGTAAGGTAAAAAATGTTACACAAATTGGCCAGTGGGCGGAGTGATTTCTGCAAGATCGCTGATTAGGCGGATTCACTGACCGTGGAAGCGCGGCCGCCGACACCGCCGGATGCCGGCCTGCATCGGACACAGAGACATCGGAGGCGCAATGCTTCTGCTGAACTGATTAGATTGGGGAAACACCGAATAGAAGCCATACATAAAAAAACATGTAAGTGGAGATTTTATACAAACATCGCCTACAAAGAACATTAAATCAAAATTCAAAGTAAAACAAAAAAAACTAAGCTAACACATACAAAATTGTTTACATCCAAAATCATTTGGGCGTAATGTTTCAGGAAATTCTATTTTCCCTTCTCTCTTATTGCCCTTTATGGTGAAAAACGCAACTAAGAAACATAATACCGCGCCATATAATTAAATTGTTGTTGGCGAGCAACATCACAGATCTCTGCTAAGGGAGTTCGAATTTGACGCCAATCTAAATAAAAAGCTGCCTCCACTTCCTGGAACGGTCAAGGGACGGCCAAAAAAATAGTCCGCACATGAGCATTTACCATAGCTTTGACGATTTATTTGAATTGTTACACGATCTTAGACTAGATATTTAGTGCGGCCCGGGGGACCGAGCAGGAATGGATGCTGCACAGCTCTGCTCTGCACTGGAGGCGCAAAGGGCTGACTTTGAACAGTTTTTATAGGTAGTCACCAACCAGCTGCAGGCTGCGTTAATTACGTCCCCCGAGACCACCTTAGAGGAAGCTCTGGATGCAGTAAAAACACTTCCAGAGTTCATGTGACCCAGAAGCAATACGTTTCCTGGCGCCAATCAGCAAAGGGTGCCTATACGCTGTACGAGGGGTACAAAGGTAGTTTATGAGCGGTCCTCATATCGGCAATTTTCAATCGCCTCGACTTCACATATTCGGACAAACGTCCACTGCACCTGCTAGAACAAGAACGACTCAGGTTCAAACAAAAAACGATTGGTCATAAACTTCCCCACGCTAAACACAAAAACCATACCAGACAAATACCCAGTCTTTAATCAACTTTCATAGAGATCGGTTGTGTCGCGCTTGTGCAAAGTTATTTTCTCTAATCTGCTTTAGCGGTGCATTCTCTTGTGTGTTAAAAATAGCATACATAGTACCTTCGGGCGCTGCTTCGCGCGGTGTCGGCAATTCGACAAAAACAAAAAACAATTGGTGAAGGTTTATACAACTGCATTCACTGCCCTTCGGGCAAGACATTCCCCTCACTCTGCGCACAGCCGCACAAGAGGGGCACTAAAAACTTCGCTTATCAGCCAAGGTGATCTCTCCCTGCTCCATTTCTTTAATATTGGTAAATTGAAGAATATAACTATAGAATAAATGAGAATATTTTATCTGACTCTCGGCTTAGAAATAAGCGGACTGAGCATGAGAGAATGCTTCTAATATCAGGCAAATTACCTTGTGAGATTCGTGCTGAGTACCGTTCAGAGGCTGAACGCTCTACATGCACAGAAACCACAACAACAGTAACATTCACTAGTTCCACCAGCAACACCACCTACAACGTGGCTACTGCTACAATAAGCAGTATCTGCCCGCACTAAGAACTGATAGAACCCAAGAACCCACTATGTCGATATGCAAAAACAATTAGCGCTGCTGCCGAACGATTGCTGGATGCTCAAAAACGGAGATCGGGCAGAAGAAAAAACAATCAGACTTTGTCACCCACTTCTAACGAGGGAGCGGCGGCCGGGATCTGCGCTCGCCCCCCACTACAAGCAAACAGGCAAACTGCAACAACAGATTTGCCACTCTTGACACGGACATCCCAAGTGATAGGAAGTTCGGATGAATGTAGATGCAGCCGCTAAAAATTACCAACTTTATGACGCAGTTAATACAGACCAGTGTCTGCAAGGAGAAACAGCGAGCTCTGGTAATCAGCTTAATGGCCCTCCAAAACCACCACAAATAGTCGTCAACATTAGCAACTTAAATGACCTATTTGATCTCATAAGGGAAGTTGCAAATTTGAATAACGTTGTCGTCAATGCTAACCAAGGGGAAACGGTCAGAATTCTCCCAAAATACAGTGATACCTATAGAGCAATTGTGGAATGTTTGGATGCCATAGGAATAGAATTCCACACATACCAAATGCAGACTGAAAAGCCTCATAGAATTGTAGTAAGAGACCTACATCATAGCACCCTATACAATGACATTACCGCCGAGTCTAAAATGTTGGGCTTCGAGGTCCTTCATATCCATAATCGAAGCTCAAGGACTAACAAGGACGAAAAACTTAATATTTTCTTCATTAATATTAAGCCTTGTGTAAAAATTAACGAAGTTTACCAAGTCAGGACCCTTTGCCGCCAAAAAATCGTCGATGCCAGGGTTACGGCCACACAGCTAAATACTGCCGCCGACATCCCAATTGTGCCAGATGTGGTGAAAATCACCAAACCTCACAATGCACACGTCCCTTAGACGCACAGCCAACCTGCATTCACTGCTCTGGAAGCCATATGGCCAGTTACAAAGGATGCCAATGGGTTCCGCAAAGAAGGCAATTAATACAAAACGAGTCATGCGCCCTTAAACAACCAAGTGGCATATGCTTACTCTACCACACTCCCTGGAGACCGGCAACAGTTTCCTACCTTGGAGTCTAGCCACAAAAAAAGGGGCTAATAGACCAACAATACAGCAACACCAGCGAAATATTGTCCAGCATCAACCTTTGCTAGGAACCAGAAGTAATACAGGAGCCTCCTATGCTGCCGTAGCAAAAGGTAATTCAAATGAAATACCTCGCAAAGATGGACCTGCACAGCGTCGTTTTCATCAGATATCTCAGCAACAAGGATTGAATTATCAGCAACAAAATTCATATGAAGTTCAGTCGCTGCTGCAACATCAGCAGGCACAATTTCAGCAATGGCAAAAACAGCTCCAACAGCAGCAGTTTCTTACGTGGCTACAGCAACAGCAGCAAGAACAGCAGCTGCATAATAGTCAAGCCAATCAACGCCTTGAAAAACTTGAAAAAATAGTTTTTGAATTGGCCAACACGATTAAGCAATGGTCTGGATCTAATCGTCAGTTCCAGAACAACGTTTCAGCCTCTGAAACGCCTCTCAATGAATCCACTAAAGGTTCTCATCTGGAATGCTAACGGCATTTCAGGGAAAGTAAAAGAAGTTGAGTCAACAACAGCGTTGACATTCTTCTTTTGACGGAGATCAGGATTAAAAGAGGGGTAGCTGTCAAAATACATGGATATGCCTTCTATCCAGCCTTCAAGCCATCGCGGAATAATAATAGCGTTGGTGGAGTGGCGGTTTTAGTGAGGACCTCGCTTCGCCATTTTCCACAAAGGGTCATTAAGACACGCAGCATGCAAATGTCAGCAGTAAAAGTAGCCACAGGACTGGGCGATGTTGAGTTCAGCGCCAGGAGTCAGGATTAAGGAAAGACATTACTTCGACGCACTCCGTGCTTGCGGGCAAAGGTATTTGGTTGGTGGTGACTGGAATGCCCGACATTGGCTGTGGGGAGACACTTACAATTCCCCCAGGGGGCGAGAGCTAGCGGAAGCCATCTCTGCCACTGGCGCGAAGATCCTTGCAACTGGATCACCAACCAGGTATCCATATGTACTCAATCACACGCCGTCCTGCATAGACTTCGCAGTGCATCATTGTATTCCGGATTCAAGAGCAACAATAAGTCAGAGCTGGGATCTGGACTCCGACCATCTGGTCCTAGTCATCAGCATTGACACAGATGGCATTATAGAAAATCCAAGCCCTCGTCTATTCACCAAGCACACTGATCTGCTCGCCTTTAGGCAACATTTGGAGAGGTCGATCCAACTGAACGTCACGCTAAACTCTGAGGAAGATATCGAGATGGCTGTGGATAACATCACAGAGAGTATATAAATTATTAAATTACACCAGAACACAACGAGTATGCTGTTATTAGGTATTTTATTGATTATTTTAAGTAAACAATTCCTCAGAAGCGTTAGCTAGCTCAGTGGTATCAAACATTGGAGCTATGATAGTTATTGAATTCGGTAGCGGTAGCTGACCGAATATTATGAATGAGAATAATGAGAATAATTGATCGAGGCGAGCGATACGCTGCGCTTTATTTGGATTCAAACTTAAGACTGATTATTAATGAAATTAAAAGCTATGATTGCAGCCGGCTTCGCGGACAGTGCTGCCGCGGCGCTGCCGTCACTGCAGAGCGGTCGCCGCCGTTCCAAGAACTTCAACATCGCTGGCAGCTGCTCGGCACCCGTGGGAACCGCTGACTTTCGCCTTGTGGGTGGTGTTGAATTACTGCAGCTGCATCCGCCAAACCTGTGACTCTGGTCGTGGACCTTACTGATATGCTAGGTCAGCACACGCCCAGTGTCGGTGGTTAACTTAACGAATAGTAGAATAGTTCTTACATGAGTGGCCAGAGAGCTTTTGTCACAAAAAAGGAGACTCCGAAGACGCGCAATCCGATCTCAAGACCTAATTCTATGGAACCGGGCTGCCAAGCAACTTCGAAACACACTAAGAGAACTTCGAAGCAACTTCTTTGAACAAAAGCTTGCTTCCATGGATTACACCGTGGATGCTGGATATTCGCTTTGGAAGACCACTGAATCTCTTAAGAGACAACCGTTAAGACAGGTTCCTATCCGGTGTCCCAACGGCGATCTTGCCAGAAACGAAGAAGAGCAGGCCAATTCGTTTGCACATCATTTAGAGGACAGGTTCACCCATTACCAATTTGCCACGGAGGCACAGTTCAGAGAGACCCGAGATAGTCTGCAAGCACCTCTACAAATGGCCTTACCCATTAAACCAGTCAGGGTTGAGGAGACTGTAGAAGTCATCAAGTCTCTACCGAGAAAGAAGGCTCCTGGCATTGACAGAGTGTGCAATTCCACACTGAAGGCATTACCTACACGGGCGATACTCTACATAGCGCTCATTTTTAACGCCATGTTAAGGGTGCAGTTTTTCCCTAAGCAGTGGAAGATAGCAACAATCCTGATGATCCATAAGCCTGGAAAACCGGAGGAAAACCCTGAGTCGTATCGGCCAATAAGTCTCTTGTCTTCCTTATCTCAGGTCTGGGAAAGGCTTCTTGCCAATCGTCTTGGTGGCATCATCAAGGAATGCCGTATCTTGCCGGATCATCAGTTTGGCTTTCGGGAGGGACACGGCACAGTGGATCATGTCCATAGATTGGCAAAGCACATCCTACAGGCCTTCGATAAGCTAGAATACTGCAATGCAGTCTTCATTGATATGCAGCAAGCATTCGATAGATTTGGCATATCGGCCTACTGAGCAAAATTAAAAAACTCTTCCCAGCACCATACTACGGAGTCCTACGATCATACTTGGAAGGACGTCAGTTTATGGTCAGGTGCAAGAATACCTATTCAACCCCTTGCCAAATGAGAGCTGGAGTTCCACAGGGCAGCGTCCTTGGCCCGCTGTTCCACTCTATTTATACCGCAGATCTACCCGCCTCAAGCGAGCACCATATGGAGGGTCCCCGTAAGGCTCTACTTGCTTCTTACGCGGACGATATAGCACTGCTCTACAGCTCTAAATGCCGCCTTGAGGCAGCAGATGGACTCCAGGAGTACCTCCACACTTTGGCAGCTTGGTGCAAGAGATGGAATCTAAAAGTCAACCCACTGAATACCAGCAATCTGCGGCAGTCGTAGTACCCTGCCTGGCTAGCTCGTCGGCGGCGTCGTTCCCCTCGATGTCCCTGTGGCCGGGGACCCATACAAGGAAGAGATCTAACTGCAGAGACCTGCGGCAGTCATTTACAGTCGCTGAGCTCGACGATATTGAGCCTAGTGTTTTAATAGCTACTTGGCTGTCCGAGAAAACGCACACTAAATGCGTGTCTAGAAGTAGTTTGGAGACGATAGAAATGGCCTCCTTGAAGGCTTCAACCTCCGCTTGGAACACACTACAGTGATCCGGGAGCCTGAAGTAATGACTGATGTTCAGCTCGATGCAGTAGACTCCGCGTCCTACGCGGCCGTCTAACTTTGAGCCATCAGTGTAGAAGTGAACCGCACATGCGGGTCCTGGTTCGCCCATCTCCCAGTCTTCCCTAGGTGGGATTGATACCTGGAAGGGCGTCGAGAGGTGATTACTACGAATACAGTAATCTGTCCTCTCTGGTAATTGCGGGAGTATCATCACGTTTCCCGAGTGCCCAACCACGGACGCTCTCCACAGTTTGGCTTCTCTCATTCTAAGTGCAGAAAGTGTTGCCACCTTCTTACCCATTAGATCTACAGGGAGGATGTTCAGCACGGTATCCAGGGCTTCCCCAGGAGAAGTGCGTAACCCACCAGTTATGCTGCCGTGCGTTGAACTCTACTAAGTCTGTTAAGACAATTACTTTGGTCTAAGGCTGGCCACCATATTACCACTCCATAGAGCATGATTGGTCGTATGATGGCGGTGTATAGTCACCGAACTACATATGGGGTCATTCCCCATCTTAGTCCAATTGCTTTCCTGCATGTCTAAAGGGCCACTGTGGCCTTCTTTACTCTATCCTCTATGCTTAGTTTCGAATCCAGCTTTCTGTCGAGGATTAGGCCAAGATACTTGGCATTATTGCTAAGAACTAGCGCCTCCCCACAGAGTTTTGGGGGTGTCAGTACTGGAACTTGTAAATTACTTGTTCCCTTGTAAATTATTTTGAGCCAATTAATGGCTTTATGTCTCGCGTGAATCAGTTGGGCCGGGAAAATGCCGTCTGGCCCCGCGGACTTGTAAGGTTTAAAGCTTCTGATCGCCCAGGATATGTTCTGCTGGCTTAGCATGCACAGGATGGCATTTGAGACGACAGAAGGAGGCGCAAAGTAGTTGGGTCTGTTTTCATCGCAGCCAGGGAAGTGAATATTTAGGAGAAGATTAAGCGACTCATCGCTGGACGCTGTGCACAACTGGTCGGTGTTCTTCAAGTAGCCCAGGGTGGGTGTTGTCTTCGAGAGAACTCTGCGCAAGCGCGAAGCTTCTGAGTTGTTCTCGATTTCACTGCAGAACTTACGCCAGGAGGCGCGTAGGTTGACAGACTGGCCTTGCATTCGGCCCAGTTTTGCTCAACGTTTTCAGCCTTAGATTTATTCAAGAGTCTCCGGGAGGCTTTCCGGAGTTCCCCCAGTTTCGGATTCCACCATTCAGGTTTCCTCCGGACTCTGTTCTTGTCAGAGGGGCAGGCTTTGTCGAGCGTGGCCTCCGTGGAATACTCCTCCTCAGATGGGGGCTCAGGGAGAACACGACAGAGGTACTCAGAGTACCGAGTCCAGTTTGTCCGCCTGATGTTCCGGTATCGAACTGGCTTCGGTACTGAGAAAGAGAAAACAGTTTCCACGTACCTGTGGTCCGAGAAGGAGTGCTCTTCCAGGGCCCTCCAGGCTACAATGTTACTCTGTATCTCATGAGAGGCAAGCGTGAGGTCCAGGACTTCCTTGCGGTTTTTAATAATAAAGGTGGGGTCACTACCCCGGTTTAATAAGACAATCTGAGTGGTCACTAAGTAACTGAAAACCCCTTTCGTTTGGTTCAGTGCTTCCCTACTGACAGTGATGTGCATTGGCACCCCACAATTACGCCGATGTCCTTGGCCGAACAGTTTGTGATTAGAGCCCGGAGAGGCGCTTGTGGAGGGGGGTCTGGTTGATCATGCCCCATGTATGCGGAGCAGATCCTCAGTGAGCGCTCCTGGCCTTCGAGGCTCACTGCGGTTTGGTCTTCATTGCTGAAATTTGGCAGCAAAAATAAGTGCAACTCTCTTTTTGCAAGAATGCAGGTACGAATTTTACCTGCGGTTTCAGCTACGTATAGCTTATAGTCTGAAGTCCTCAGACCGGAGACCCTGTTTCCTCTTTGAGAGCGGCCACCGCATTCATGTAGAGTGCCGCAGAGCGAGCGTCTTGGCAGGCGATGGCTTTCACCTTGCCTTGATGCCACCCTGCGTCCTCACACTTTGGCGGTGCTCCGCCGTTCTCCTCCAGTTCCTGTAGCAACCGGTCCTGGAGCTCGTTATCCACCAGGTGCGTCGCGAGGGACATGGCCGTCCTCGGCGCCCCTGTCCAGGACACCGATCAGGGTCTTGCCCCTCGATCAATTCGTGAGGTGGGTCTTCACCCGCTTGGCTTGCTGGCCTGGCTGACTAGCGGGATCCTCCGCTGAGCGTTGCCGCTTGTTGGGGGTCTTGACTGCTCCCTTTCCGGCTTTGGCTGGCTGGAAATGTGGCAGGTTGAGCCTCTACTCAACTCCTTCGGCTCCTGGGGTCCTCGTTGGCCAGGATAAAAGCCGCTCGTCTCCAGTCCTGACGGCTTTCCTCCCCGTAGTGCAGACACGCTGCCCGCCGGGGCTCCCATGGGCTCTTCGATCCCGGTGCGCTTACCAGCCGCGATAACGCTCTGTTTAGCAGCCAACCTGGTACCCGACTCGCCCTTGTAGCCACCCGACTTGGAAGGACCCGATTAGGTTTTCGAGCCCCCCCTCGCTGCGGCTGCTGCTTGAAGACGGTGGACCGGCTGATTCTCCTACCCCATCTTCCTTAGACCTGGTTTCCCAGGCGTTGATGTAGAAGGATGGTCTTGTCCCTTTAAAAGGGTCCCTCTTTAAAAAGAGTACCGAGCATCTTTGTATATTTTTTTTTATATTTAATATGTTTTCCGTAGTTGGTCTCGGGATGGGGTTGGTCACCCGAGTGTCCCGGGAAGCCTAATTTAAACTGGAGGGCGGCAGGTATCCAGAGTCCGCATATTAGCGACCGAACACCCCCTCGGCCATGTATCCCTTGGCATATAACAGTGTCTCCTTGCATTGGGGTAATTTCACTGAGAGTTTTCTTCTCTCCGCCCGACTACCATCCGCCAGCGAGAGACATGACCGTACCGGGGCCTGTTTAAAGACGCCCTCACGGGGAGAGTATAATCGCACTTCCACCAGTTTGTACAGTTACGGCGGGTGACGGTTCGCTCGGGGTGTAGGGCACAAACTGCCCCGGGTACAGGGGAAGGCCTAACCCGGAGTGGCTGCGCCTCATTCCGAGTTTACATTTGTGCAAACCGAGCCGCCACCCGTTTATCCCCCTGTAGCACCCAATGGCTACCTAAATAAAAACCGTCGACTCAAAGGTCTAGAAGTTTATTTCTTTTATTCCGGTCAAATATCTAACGACAGCTAGCGAAATTAGTTTCGATTCATTTCGGAACTATTTGCTGTGCCCAATTATGTCCGGATAAAATGGTCGTGAAAGAGTATAAGGATAAGAAGAAGAATTTTGATTGGTCCGCTTTCTACTCGGGCACTGACGTTATGAAAGTCACAAAAACATCTGCAATGTACTTGTCAGTCTGTCAGTCTTACCAACATATCTTAGTATCTTCAGATACTGAAAATTGGTACTACAAAATATGAATTAATTAATAATTACTAATTGAAAAAGATATGATGAAATATATTAAATTTGTTATTAGTTTTCCAGAAACAAATTAACTTATTGGAAAAAATTTAATTTTGCGTGGAAAAGTTGTATTTCTGTTTTAATTTAATTTGTATTTATTTAAATTAAAATTTTTCTTCTGTTTGTTCAAAATTACCGACGAAATTAGATGAATCGGATAACAGCGCGAGAAATAAAAAATACATGCAATTTCAGAGTGCGGTTTTTTCTATTGGCTCCGTGTGTACATATGTGGTATTCTTTTGAAGAGAGAAGTTTTTGAGATAGGTTTATTGAGTTGGAAAAAACGAAGACTTGGCCAAGTCTTGGCTTAGAGCTACGACTGAATCATGTCTGAATGCTGGTTCAGTAATTCATATTCGACATTAATAACGGTAATATCGTTTATTTTGCATGTTAAGTGTAAACAGAGTAATTGTCGTATTCCAATACATTTCAATTGAAGAGAGTGCGACCAGCAGAAAAAACCTTTTGGAAAAAGTACGCAGGGATAGTATTTAAGGCTCTGATATTTGGTAGAATTGGTAGCATTGCAGCTGCAGAGATGCGTAAGAACGTGCTTGTCCTCGAGGGATAGGCTCTGAAAAGAGAAAGAGGATATTTTTTTTTGAGCTCGCTCTGTCCCCCCTCCAGTGTTTTCCCAGTGAGCAGATCCCCAGCAGATTCTCAGATCTCTTCGCTCAAAAATAGACTGTCACGAGCGAACTACGAATATATTAACCGAAAATACGAAACAGATAACACAAGTGAAGAGACAAAAATGTGCGGACCGTTATTTGCGAGTGACTTGCGAGCTCTGCTATTAAGTGAATTTTTATTGTATTTGGTTCAATTATTTCTCCAGGTTTCTAAAGTAGAGGTCCTCTTAGATCATCCTGTTTGGCAGGTCGACTGGGTGTATTCTGACCAGCCTACGCCGGTATTTGGTTCTCGTAAACGCCCCGCCAATCCATTAAGCTGGCTTCTGAGATTACAAATATGGATCTTTGCTTGATTTTTAATAACGGATGTAACTATCGAAGGCTAAACGTGCATCCAGTGTAACTCCGAGGTATGTGTGATTCCTACGCTGCTCCACGAGTTTCCCAATATGGAAGACGCCAGGGCTAGGGCTAGGAGCCGTCAGCCGTCGGGTGCTACAGGGGGATAAACGGATGTCGGGTCGGCTCGTCACAACTGTAGACTCGGAACGGGGCACAGGCGCCTCGGGTTCATGGCTTGCCCTGGATCCAAGGCGACTGTGCTCCGCGTCATAGGATACAGGTGGGCACGAGCGAACCGGCACCCGCCGTAACTGTACACACCGGCGGAAGTGAGACTATACTCTCCCCGTGAGGGCGGCTGGAAACAGGTCCTGGTACGGTCATGTCTCTGCCAGGATGCTGGCTAATTGTAGTCGGGCGGAGAGAAGAAAACTCTCAGTGAAATAACCCCAATCCAAGGTGACACTGTCATATGCCGAGGGATGCATGGCCGAGGGGGTGCTCGGTCGCTTATATGCGGACTCTGGATACCTGCCGACCTCCAGTTTTAATAAGGCTTCCCGGGGCACGCGGGCTATGCCTCGGGCGACTAACCCCTTCCCGCCTACTCGTGGGACCAAATATGCCAAATTTAAATATTAAAACAAAAAACACCGCAAAGGAGCACGGCACTCCTCCTAAAGTGCCGGAGGGAAAAGACCATCCCTCTACAAACGCATCTGGGAAACCAGTGCCCAAAAAGACGGGGAAGGAGACTAAGTCGGTCCACCGTCTCGAGGCAGCAGGCGCTGTGAGGAGAGGACCGAAAAGCCAATCGGGCCAATCCACGTCGGGGGGCCCCAAGGGCGACCCGGTTACCGGGGGGGCGACCATGCAGAGCGATATCGCGGCTGGCGGACCCCTTGGGACCGGGAACCCCTTGACAACCCCGGCAGGCGGAGCCTCTGCCTCGAAAGATAGGCCCAAGTTCCAGGACAAAAGACGTGCGGCCTTCATCCTGGGCAACGACGACCCGGTGTTCCTGGCGTCTGTCCAGGGAATCGAATCGCGGCGATGGGCCAAGACAGTCCTGCCCGACTACCAGCCAGCCAAAGCTGGCAAGGCCACAGCCCAGGCCCCAAGCAGGCGGCAACGCTCGGCGGAGGACACCGCCACACAAGTTCAACAGGCCAAGAGGACGAAGACACTGAGCAACCGCTCGTTTGCCGAGGTGGCGAGGGGTAAAACCCTGATTGGAGTCCTAGACAGGGGCTCTAAAGACGGGCAGATCCCTAGGGACAAGTGGCACCTCGTGGAAAACGAGCTCCAAGACCGTTTCCTCCAGGAGTTGGAGGAGAATGGAGGTCCACCGCCCAAGTGTGAGGACGCCGGGTGGCACCAAGGCAGGGTGAAAGCCATCGCCTGCCAAGATGCTCGCTCGGCGGCCCTCTACGCGAAGGCGGTAGCGTCGCTCAAGGAGGTCTACCCAGGAGACCAGCTGGAGGTCGTGAAGTGGGAGGACATCCCCAGCAAGCCGAGGGCCAGAGCGTGGGTCTCGGCGAAGCCTGCAGAGCCGGATAAGATTCTCCGGATTCTGCAGGTGTGCAACCCCCACCTTCCCACAGCCGATTGGAAGGTGGCCAAGGTAGAGGAGAGCAACGGGCAGAGGCGCCAAATCATCCTCGTCCTGAACGAGGAGTCGGTCAGACTTCTCCACGACACGGAGGGCGCTGTGGACTACGGCTACAAGAAGGTAGTCGTAGTACCGTACAAGTCCGACTCCAAAGGCATGCAACCGACGGTCGAGCCAGACCTGGAGCCCCCGGAGATCCCTAGTATGGAGATCAAGCCTGCGGTGTCAGACGTGGCATCAGTGGTGTCGGATGACATCCTAGATGGTTACGTGTCAGACGCGAGCGATCTCACTAGGGATCTCAAGCACATCGGGGTCGCGGAGGAGTTGGACTCTTCGGAGAGCGACCACGACAGGACAATGGTGGAGGTGAACCTCAGGAATGTCACTGATACTCCTGCAGATAAACCTCCGCCATTGTAAGGCAGCATGCGCTGCTCTGCTGCCACCTAGCCAAGGGTGGAGCCGACATAGTCCTCATTCAGGAGCCCTGGATCCTCGGAAACAGGGTCTCTGGTCTGAGGACTCCTGACTATAAGCTATACGTAGCTGACTCCGCAGGTAAAACTCGCACCTGCATCCTTGCAAAAAGAGATTTGCACTTATTTTTGCTCCCAAATTTCAGCAATGAAGACCAAACAGCAGTGAGCCTCGAAGGCCAGGGGTGCTCACTGAGAATCTGTCCACGTACATGGGTCACGACCAACCAGACCCCCCTCCACAGGCGCTCAAGGCGCTAATCACAGACTTCGAGGCCAAGGACACCGGCCTAATCGTAGGGTGCGACGCCAATGCACACCACTGCCAGTGGGGAAGCACTGACACCAACGAAAGGGGTGAGTACCTTTTCAACTATTTACTGACCACTCAGATGGTCCTTTTAAATAGGGGGAGTGATCCCACCTTCATTATTAAAAACCGCAAGGAAGTCCTGGACCTCACACTTGCCTCTCATGAGTTACACGGGAACATCGTATCCTGGAGGGTCCTGGAAGAGCACTCCTTCTCGGACCACAGGTACGTGGAAACCGTATTCTCTTTCAAACTACCGAGACCAGCTCAATTTCGGAACCTTAGGCGGACAAACTGGGCTCGGTACTCAGACCACCTCTGTCGTGTTCTCCCTGAGACTCCACCTGAGGAGGAGATCTCCAGGGAAGCCACGACTCATCTTGTTAAACTATTTACCGACGCCTGCAATGAGGCGCTCGATAAATCCTGCCCCTCTAGCAAGAGCAGAGGCCGGAAGAAACCTGAATGGTGGAATCCGAAACTGAGGGAACTCCGGAAAGCCTCCCGAAGACTCTTCAATAAAGCTAAGGCTGAAAATGCTGAGCAGAACTGGGCCGATTACAAGGCCAGTCTGTCAGTTTACAATAAAGAACTGAGGAAAGCCAAACGCGCCTCATGGCGTAAGTTCTGTAGCGACATTGAGAATAATTCGGAAGCCTCGCGCTTGCGCAAAGTTCTCTCGAAGACTACACCCACTCTGGGCTACCTGAACAACGCCGACCAATCATGGACAACGTCCAGCAATGAGTCGCTAAATCTTCTCCTTAACACCCACTTTCCCGGCTGCGATGAAAACAGACCACACTACATCGCGGCTCCCTCCATTGCCTCAAGTGGTATCATGAACCTGCTAAGCCAGGAGAACATTTCCTGGGCAATAAAAAGCTTCAAACCATACAAATCCGCGGGACCAGATGGCATCATCCCTGCCCAACTGATTCACGCTGGACAAAAAGCCACTAATTGGCTCAAAAGGATATACGAGCGAATCTTCTCCCATGGATATATCCCGGAAACCTGGCTTCATACCAAAGTCGTCTTCATCCCCAACGCAGGCAAGCCCTCGCACACTGCCCCCAAAGATTTCAGACCCATAAGTCTATCGTCCTTCCTTCTGAAGACGATGGAACGGCTTTTAGGGATGCATCTCACGGTAAATATTCCGACTAGTCTATTCTCAGACTCCCAGCATGCCTATCGGAAAGGAAGATCCACCGAAACGGCCCTACACACGATCACATCGATCATAGAAGCGTCGCTCAACTGTAAGGAGTACACCCTGGTAGCCTTCCTCGACATAGAAGGCGCCTTTAATAACATCCTCCCGACCGCCATCACGGGTGCACTTACGGACCTGGGGGTTGACTCCCGGACGGTGAGCCTGATCGATCAGATGCTACAATGCAGGACGGTTGAGGCATCACTGGGGACGTCAACGTCCACCAGATTTGTCAGTAGAGGCACCCCGCAGGGCGGAGTCCTCTCGCCCCTCCTATGGAACGTGGCAGTGAACGAACTGCTGCGGGAGATAGAGGGGGGTGGCTGCCGCGTGGTGGCGTATGCGGACGATGTGGCTATAGCATTCTCGGGTAAATTCCCGCAGACGCTGTGTGAGTGCCTGACAAGCACTCTCATGAAGATGTCAAAATGAGCAGACAAATGCGGTCTAGGCGTCAACCCGTCTAAAACGGAACTGGTGCTCTTCACTAGGAAGTACAAAGTTCCGGCACTGACTCCCCCAAGACTATGTGGGGAAGCGCTAATCTTCAGCAACAACGCCAAGTATCTTGGTCTAATCCTCGATAGAAAGCTCGATTGGAAATTGAGCATAGAGGATAGAGCAAAGAAGGCCACAGTAGCCCTCTACACTTGCAGGAAAGCCATCGGACTAAGATGGGGAATGACCCCCTATATAGTTCGGTGGCTTTACACCACCATCATACGACCGATCATGCTCTATGGAGCGGTAGTATGGTGGCCAGCCTTAGACAAAAGGACATGCCTCAATAAACTCAGCAGAGTTCAACGCATGGCAGAGCTATGCATAACTGGCGGGCTACGCACTACTCCAGGGGAAGCCCTGGATACTGTGCTGGACCTCCTCCCCATAGATCTCATGGGAAAGAAAGTGGCAACACTTTCCGCACTCAGAATGAGAGAAGCCAGACTGTGGAAAGCGTCCGCGGTTGGGCACTCGGGAATCCTGACGAGACACCCGCAATTACCAGAGAGGACAGATTATTGTGTCCCTAGTGATCACCTCTCGACGCCTTTCCAGGTATCAATCCCACTTAGGGAGGACTGGGAGATGGGCGAACCAGGACCCGCAAATGCGGTTCACTTATACACTGATGGCTCAAAGATAGACGGCCGCGTGGGGGGCGGAGTCTACTGCAGCGAGCTGAACATCAGTCATTGCTTCAGGCTCCCGGACCACTGCAGTGTGTTCCAAGCGGAGGTTGTAGCCATCAAGGAGGCCATTTCCATCGTCTCCAAACTACTTCTAGACACGCACTTAGTGTGCGTTTTCTCGGACAGCCAAGCAACTATTAAAACTCTAGGCTCAATATCGTCGAACTCAGCGACTGTAAATGACTGCCGCAGGTCTCTGCACGAGATCGCAGATCAGTTAGACCTCTTCCTTATATGGGTCCCAGGCCACAGGGACATCGAGGGGATCGACGCCGCCAACGAGCTAGCAAGGCAGGGTACTACAATTCCTCTCCTTATGGAGAGGGAGCAGGTAGCGATGCCTCTGGCTACGTGCAGGCTCCTCACGCACGAATTGTTCGAGCAAAATGCCAATAGGAGATGGCAGCAAACAGTTTCCTGTAAAATCTCAAGATTGATATGGCCATATCGATCGAAGAAGCGCTCAGCCGAGCTGTATAGGCTCAGCAGAGCACAGTGCTCTGCAGTTACTCGAGCCATTACGGGACACTGGCAGATTAGCACTCATGCCTCTAGACTGTCAATCCCTCATAACGACTTCTGCAGGAGTTGTCGCGACGAGGAAGAGGAGGAATCGGTCCCCCACTTCTTCTGCCACTGCCCGGCCCTTGGAAATCGTCGTCTTCGTTTTCTCGGGGCTGCTTTCCTCACAGACATTTCGGACCTGGCCGAAATCAAACCGGGTACCTTGTCCAGATTCATCCAAGCCTCCGGATGGGACTGCCCTTAATTTGCAACAGCCTGTTTCTCCACGGTTTTTAGGCACTGGGAAGGGGCACACGCCCATGCGGCACCACAACGGACCTTCTACAGGTCCAAGTGAGCTTGGGAGGGTTTCATCACTCCCCCAGGCTACCGCCTGAACCTAACCTAACCTAGGGCTAGGTTATCAGGGTTTATGGAGATTTTCCATCGGCAGGCCCAGTTTTCAAACAGCTTGAGATATTGCTGTAGATTTTCTGTGGCATTATAGACACAGCTAGCCCCCGAGAATACTGCTGTGTCGCCAGCAAATGTTGCTACCTTGAGGGTCTGCCCTAGTTGCATTCGGACCGCAGAGGGATTTGGCATGTCGTGGGTGAATAAGCAGTACAGTGTCGGCCCAAGCACGCTGCCTTGCGGTACTCTTGCCTTGATGGTCTTGGTCAAAGAAGGTGCACCATCCTGAACTACGTGGAAGGTCCTCCTCTTCAAAAAGCTTTTGATATCTTCATACAGCTGAGGGTTGAGCATAAATTTGATCTTGGCGAGCAGTCCCTCGGGCCACACCCGATCAAAAGCCTGCGAAATATCCAGGTATGAAGCCACAGTGTACTGCTTGTATTGAAAGTCGTCTAGTATGTGTTCCACTACCCTGTGCAGTTGTTCGGGTGTTCCGTGCTTAAGACTGAACCCACATTTGTAGTTTGACATAGCTTTTTTGACCAGCAACGACTCCAGTACCCTTCGAAGGATGCAGCGCTCAAACATTTTGCCAAATCGAGTACGAGGATCGAGTACATCTCTGAATTGTACCCAACAGAAGACAAACGACAACAGAGCATCATGTACGGAGCCACTGAGGGTCAACTGTGCGGACGAGCACAAATTTTGTCACAAAGCCTTCAACCCAACACCTGGACCGATCTAAAGGCAGCATTAATCAGCACATTCAATAATCACACTCCATACGAGACGCTGCTACAACAACTACACGACACCAAATTCAATGGGAGTATTCGAAAGTTTGTAGAAGAATTAGAAATTAAGTCAAATATTATAATAAGTAAATTAAATCTGGAGACTAGCCCAGAAAATAAGATAATCTTTAAAAACGCTCTGGCAAATGCCACCAGACATACAATAGAAGATGAAGATGACATAATCTAGAAAAATCAGCTCATGAGTTAGAAATCTACGAAAATTTCGTAACTGATAACAAGAATCACGAACACCCAAGGAACGTAATTAACAATCGTAGGAATGTTAGAACTTATTACCCTCGTTATAGTTGTAATGATTCTAACAATCACAACCCAAGTACTTCTAGAAATAACCATCCTATCAGGCATCGATGTATATTCTAAATTCGCTACCCTTGTAAAAGTTAAGAGTCCTGACTGGTTAGAAACAAAGAGAGCTATCATAAAAGTCTTTAACGAAATGGGCAAGCCACAGGGCATTAAAGCCGACAAAGATTCAGCCTTTACGTGCGCAGCATTGCAAGCATGGTTGAATGCGGAAAATGTGAAAATCAAAATCACTACCAGTAAAACGATCAATGAAAAATTAAGAATTATTTCAAGCGAGGATAACATAGAGAACAGAAACACAAAATTCGAGCTAATTCTATACACTTATAACCATAAAACGGTTCATAATACTACAAAAAGATCCCCAGCTGATATCTTCCTGTACGCCGGACTACCAGATTATAACACCCAACTGAATAAAGTTAGGAAGATCAATTATTTGAATAACGATAGAATCGACTTTGAAGTAGACACACGCTACAAGAGTGCACCCCTAGTTAAAACAAATCAACCAATCCGTTCAAAAGAACAGGGGAAATTCGGCAAGTAGACGGAAAGCACTTTGAAGAGAAAAATAGAGGGAGGAAAATCACCCACTATAAAACGAAAATCAAAAGAAAAAAAATCTAATAAAAGTAAATATGATAATTGCAGACTACCCGAAGAGAGTACTGGGAATCTGGAGCTACAACATGATTAACATTATTAAAACTAAATATTAAGAGGAGTTGGAGCTATAGCTACTGAGGCCTTAAGCTCTAGGGTAATTGGGTCAGCTTTTATACATATTTACAAAGATGTTGGGATGGGTATTCATTTACAGTATGTTCGGTTATATATTGTGAAGGATATTTGCGGTTTGTAGGAATTTGAGGATAATTTTGGAATTTGAGTTGGTGGGGTTTGCGATAAGTTGCATGGGGTCGTTGTTATTAAATGATAGGGACCTCACCTTTCCTGGTGAGAGTGAGGGACAGGTGTATAGTGTGTGTCGTAAGTCTATGTAAGCGTTGTGGCACAATGAACATGTGCTGGGAAATGTTTTGTCAATGTAGTGGGCGTTGGTCAGCTTGGTGTGGCCCAGTCTCAGTCTATTAAATATGACCTGGTGCTTTCTATTAAGGATATTGTTTTTGCGTGGGGTGTTATTGGTAGCGATCCTGTTATTTTGTTGGTACCATGTAGAGGTGTTTGTGAGGAGGTCAGTTTGTTTGGATTGAAGTATTTTTTTAGGAAGTGTGCAATGTCGGAAGAGTTGTGGTTTGGGGTGTAAATGAGGGGAAATTTGGCGTTCATCTTGGCTGTAGAGTCCGCAAATTCTTTGCCTTTTATGCCTATGTGACTGGGTATCCAGATTATTAGGATCTAAGGGAAGTGGGTGGATAATAAGTTTCTGATCGAGGAGGCGTAGTAGGAGTGATTGTTGGGGTTCCTAATTGAGGTGATAGAGGAGAGGGGATCGGTGCAGATAGCATATTTTCCACGTTTATTTCGAGTTATTAAGATGACTTCGTGTATTGCAATTATTTCGCTGGAGAGTACAGATGAGTATGCTGGCAGCAATCCAGTTTTTTTTACTGCTGACTCGTTTGTTATACAGTAGCTGGTAATGCCCCCGGCTTTGGAGCCGTCTGTGTAAAGGAAGTTGTGTTTGGTAAGAGCTGATTTGATAGAGTGGAAAAGTTGGTGGAAGACTATAGTAGGGGTAGTGTTTTTGTTGTGATTGGAGAGGTTGATGTTTGTTGATTTGTGGATGGTAAGGATGTTGAATTTTTTGGATGTGGAGGTTCTGATTGGGGAAAACGGGATGAGGTGTTTTTGGGACACTTGAATGACTCTGTCTACCGTGCTGAGAAGTCGGTGTTTTCTTTTATGGGTTTTGGTAACGGTATTTAGGGGGGTGGATTTACCATGGATGAGGTTTTTGGAGATTTTCCCGGTTAGGTAGTCTCGTTTGCTTTCAATGGTGAAGATGTTGGTTTCAGCTAGCATATTATTCATGGGGGTGGTACGGAATGCTCCAAGGGCGGCTCTTATTGCTTATTGCTGTATTTAGGATGGTTTTTAGGTGGTTAAGTTGGGATTTGGGAGCAAATCCATATATGGGAAGGCAGAAATCTGTTTTGGAAATGATTATGGATTTTATGATGTGCACTAATGATGAGGTGTGGCAGTTATATTTAAATGAAGACAGGTGTTTGATAATGCCTAGTGGCTTTGCAAGGTCAATTTTGAGTTTGTTGATGTGAATGATCCAATTGTAATTAGTGTTGATTGTGAGCCCTAGGATTCTGAGTGTGTCGGTAGCTTGGATGGTTGTGCCACCGGTGAGTATCTTGGGTTTGCAGTTGTGTTTGCGGCATATATAAAGAAGGAGCTGGGATTTTTCCTTAGAGAGGATTGAGCCTGAGTGATTGTACCAGTCGTCTATTTGGTTAAATATTGTTTGGATGTTAGTTGTGAGACTTTTTTGTTTGTTGTGATTGATGAGTAGGTGGAAGTCGTCGGCGTAAGCGCAAAATTTGATTTGTTTGTGGAGGGAGATGATATCGGTGAGTAAGTTGTAAGCTATGAGGAAAAGGATAACGGAAATAGGGGAGCCTTGGGGAATTCGTGGCCCTACTTTCCATTTTTTTAGTTGGTTTATTACAGTGTGAATACCAATTCTGTCGAAGGCTTTGGTGAAATCCAGCGAGATGACTGTGAGGTGTTTTTTCCACCAGGGAACAGTGCGGGTGAGAGAGAAGGTGGGGTTTTGTGGGATAGAGAGGTGGGCACTTTGGATAAGTATTTTTTTTATTAGGACGGCTTCTCTATTGACGTTGTTATTTGATTGAGTTGTGGAGATGAAGCGGGCTGTATGCTTCCTGAAGAGAAGCTTCCCAGAAGATCTCTGGACCAATTCTGGATGTTGCAAGTGAGAGATCGATGTGGGTAAATGTATTGTGTGTTGAGAAGTGGGTAGGAGTATTATCATTTAGTAGGATGAAGTTCGAGCGGTCTAGGAATGAGACTATTGTTTTTCCTCTGCAGTTGGCCTTAGGTGAGCCCCAGTAAGGGTGCCAGCTGTTGAAGGACAATGGTGTGGTCGTTTGCCGGGGTGAGAACGTTTTGGAGGTTACGGGTGTTGAAGGATTTGTTAGGACAGATGTAGGCGGATATGATATTGAGATTTGATTTGGACCTTATGGTGACGCCTATTGCGTCAAAGTCTGAGTTGAGTTGAATTTGGGTATGGCAGTTGTGAATGAGGAGAGCTGTGCCACCGAAACATTTGTGGGGTTGTTGTTGCAGTATAGTCTAAAGTTAATTGGGATTGGGAGTGAGATGGGGTTCGTTATGTGAGTTTCCTGTAATGCAATAATTTGAGGGTTGTGGAATTTCATGAGTGATTGTAGTTCTATATAATAATTCTTGTATTCGTGGATGTTCCATTGGATTATTTTGAGCAATATATGTTAGTGGGAGTAGTGTTTTTATACCCGATACTCAAAATGAGTATTGGGGTATATTAGATTTGTGGTAAAAGTGGATGTGTGTAACGTCCAGAAGGAATCGTTTCTGACCCCATAAAGTATATATATTCTTGATCAGCATCAATAGCCGAGTCGATTGAGCCATGTCTGTCTGTCCGTCTGCCCGTCTGTCCGTCCGTCCGTCTGTCCGCCCCCTTCAGCGCCTAGTGCTCAAAGACTATAAGAGCTAGAGCAACGATGTTTCGGATCCAGACTTCTGTGATATGTCACTGCTACAAAAATATTTCAATACTTCGCCCCGCCCACTTCCGCCCCCACAAAGAACGAAAATCTGTGGCATCCACATTTTTAAAGATACGATAAAACTAAAAACGCAGAATCGTAGAGAATGACCATATTTTTTAGACTGCAGAATCGTATCATTATTGGATTGGATCGTATTATTATTATAGCCAGAATCAAGAAAACAATTTCATTTTTTCTGGCCCTGTCTCTCTCTAACACACACGTAGCATAGGCGGCTTTGCTTAGAGTAAAACATTAGCGCCTAGATCTAAGAGACTATAAAAGCTAGAGCAACCAAATTTGGTATCCAGACTCCTAATATATCGGACCGAGACGAGTTTGTTTCAAAATTTCGACACACCCCCTTCCGCCCCCGCAAAGGACGAAAATCTGGGGATATTCACAAATCTCAGAGACTATTAACGCTAGAGTAACCAAATTTGGTATCCGCACTCTCACTATAAAACGTATATCTCAAAATTTCGCCCCACCCCCTTCCGCCCCCACAAAGGACGAAAATCTGTTGCATCCACAATATTGCAGATTCGAGAAAACTGAAAACGCAGAATCATAGATAGCGACCATATCTATCAGATTGCTGAATCTGGATCAGATCGGATCATTTTTATAGACAAAAGGAACAAATCAATTTGCACTGGCTCTCGCACGCACTCTTTGTGGTGTCGCTTAATATTAGCGGCGTCTGCAGTAGGAGAGCCATACTGACTTAGTATCGGGTATAACTGTAGAGTTGCGGTGTCCGCAGCAACTCACAACATTCCCCCTCGTTTTTTCTTAGTGCTAGGGCTTAGTGATAATTACTAGTTTGGGCTGATATTTAAAGATCGTCTTCGCTGTAAATTTTGTTTGCTAATGCATTATTTTTTATTTCTTATTTTGTCTTATTTTTTTCAGTTTTATCTTTGTCTTTGAGTTGTTTGGCAACCAGGTTAAGTTTATCTTTTTCCTTAGTCTGGCTTCTGAGTTTACGGTCATAATCTTAGATAGTTTTGGCATTTGGTATTTTGGTGTTTGGTATTTTTAGCGGTAGTCTTTAATTGGTCTTATTTTGTGTGATTGTGTTTCAATGTTATGAGGTTTTGGTTGTTAATGACGGGCTACTTCAGCGTATGGTGTGAATTGATGGGAGTTCCGTTGGGGGTAAATTTTCTTTGCGGTAGTGAAATCTACTTTTTCGATTGTTTTGATTATTGTGATTTCTTTTTGTTTGAGGAACTCTGGGCAATTGTTATTCTGAATGTCGGTGTTGAATTTGCAGTTTCTGCAAAACTTTGGCAGGGTGTACTTCTGAGCAGTTAGTACAGATCTTTGGGGATCTGCAGTATTTAGAAGGGTGGCCGTATTTTTGGCAGTTGTGGCATTTAAGGGGGCCAGGCGTTTGAGGACGTACTTCACTTGTTGGTAACCGATCATTAAATGTTGAGGTAGAGTTGGTGTGTCGCATGTGACGATGATGAGTCATGGACGGTTTCATGGAGTAAGTTGTCTTTCTGTTTGAGTATTTTGGTTGTGTCAATGACTTTTTGAGGTTTGAGTTCTTTTTTGATTTCGTCTATATCAATGTTCCGCAAGTCGTTGGAGTAGATTACCCCTTGGGAGAAGTTTAGAGTTTTGTGTTCGGTTGCTATTACTTCGAAGTCGTGGAATTTGGTGATTTTCATAAGTCTAGTAGCCTGGGCTGTTTCATTTTGTTTTGACTAGTAGTGATGCGTCTCTGATTTTTTTAACCGAGTTTTCTTCACCGCAACACTGGCAGTCTATGACTTTTTTTTTATTATAAAAGGGGAGGTGTTTTCGAAAGATTTGTTATCTTTTCTGTATATTGATATGTATTTTTGTTCTGAGAAAGCTGTTTTGTCCCTCTGTGTGAGCAATTTTGGGTCTGGTGGTCGCGACATTGCGCTCGAGCTTGGGCTTCTGTCCGCTTCACTTAGATTTGTAACTGTTCACTTGGTGTGTTTGTTATTGGCTTTTTTGGAATTTGCTTTGTGCACTTGAATGTTTTTATGTGTGGATTTTGTCGATAGATTTGCGTTTGCTGTTGTTTAGCTGCTGGCGCGTCTTTACTTGACGAAGTCTAGACTGGCACTGATGATTAAGATTATAATCTTACTAATGTTCACCGTCCTACAGTCTGCCGGAAAGAATATAGAGATAGACCAGGCAACCCAATTTAATAACGTAATCCAAGTTCAATATTTAGTCGAGAAATTTCAACGTGAATTCAACGGCATAAAAATAGCCAAAAGAAACAAGAGGCCTTTTAAACGCAATAGGCACAATTTATAAATATCTATTTGGAACGATAAAAGATGATGAAGTCGATCTAGGGAAAGGGAAAATAGACAATCTGGCTAGCCACAGTGTTCAAGCTAACGAATTAAACTTCAAGCAGTAAATTCTGGCATAGAAGTTGTCAATAAATTAAACAAGGATAATGATAGAAATAAGCAATTCGAAATACTAATATTTAACCTTCAACATATTACTGAGTACATAGAGGATATTGAATTAGGCATGCAGCTAACAAGATTAGGGATTTTTAATCCAAAATTATTAAGGCAGGATTACCTGAAACACATCGATTCAGAGAAATTATTAAATATCAAAACATACTAATATTTTCCAACATCCCACGAGAGATCAGAAATATTCCTATACTTAATATTGACCCATAACCAGATGAAGACAATAACATTCTCACTGACCTAACGCAAAAGAATTATTACGTTCTAGAAAACGAGGTATATGAGAAAGAATCAAAACGAAAAATAAATGACGAATGTATATCAGGAATAGTCAAACAAATAGCAACAAAATGTCCATACACCAAAACACACCAAAACTTTCAAATAAGTTTCATAGAACCCAATATATTGTTAACTTGGAAATTACCAAAAACCATATTAAACCAAGATTGCCTAAACCAAGAAATAAAAGTAGAAGGCAACGCATTAATAAAAATACATAATTGCAGTGTTCAATTAAATGAATTCTTAATATCTAACGCAATACCAGAATTTGCACAAAGCATATACATAAACAATAACGTAACGAAAATTAAACCATTGTCTTATTTGCAAACCAAAGAAATCGTAATAGAAAATACGCGATTAAATAATGTATTACATGTAAGCTCAATACTGCTATTTGTCATAATTGTAGCGTCATTTGAATATTAATAATTGTTATTAGGATAGTATTTCATGAAGTCTAGTGTAAGTTAGGCTAGGGCAAAGCGGGAGCGCAATAAAAGCTCGTTCTCTCGCTCTTGGCGAATTCGCCCCGCTTTGCCACCGTAGGTAAGGTAGGCTTAGAAGAAATTGTTTGAATATATTGGAAAGAAGTCGAGAAAAACCCCTGAATTCGAACGCACGCACCCCTTTTCTTTCGTCGCATTAAAATAAAAAAAATTGCAGTCACCCAAAATCGGTATTGTTATTTAGAAAAACTATTCTAAAATTTCATGGCGCCCCCGGGTGGACTCGCAATTTAAACGTATATATTAATTCAAGTGGAAAGGCAAAAAGTGACGGTGACACAGTGAAGATACATACATAAATAGCCAAAATCTATTGTACATACATACATACATGTACATGCATATGTGCTGCAGCTAAATTGCCAAAGTGACCGCGACGTGTGTGCAAATAACTAAACAAACCAAACTAAAAATCACCGCGTCGGTCGTGCAATACCCTGTCTGCAGCTACATATATACAAGAGGAGAGTACAGCACCTGGAATTTCCTATCTTCCCAAGAGGTATTTGTGCAAAAAATTGAAAGCTCGAGTGAAGACGAAAAGATTAAAAAACTCTCAATTATTGTCTTGTGCTGAAACAATTGCACCTCGCTTTCAATTCTTGGCACATACGTATGACATAGTAGAGCTAGATTGCATGCTGTAGTTAGAGTTGAGCATATATATTAATACATATATACATACATATGTACATCTAACCCTCTTGGACGCAATAACTACACATATACATAACTCATTTTAACTGCAATCGCTGTCGCCCCTTTCCCCTTTCTCGTTTTCGTTGTGTCAAATATATGTATAGTTGGGTCGTTGGCCAAGCACGCATACCAATACGCAGCTGCAGCGGTGAATTTTTTCGTCTCGCTTTCGCTCTTCACCGTTGCTTATCGTTGTTCTTTTGTTTGGCGCGCTTGATCCAAACCAAACACCAAGTGACGCGCTACCCTGTTTTCGTCGGGTATATTCGTTTGGTGTCAGTAGGATCCAATTATCAATTAAGACAAAGTCGTGCCTCGCAAATCAATTTAGCGTCGATCGTTGTCGGTTCATACGCATACACAACATTAATTCTTCAGAACTGCAGCGGTGAAATTTTTCGTTTTCGCTTGTCACCAGTACAGTTCGTTGGTATTCTTGTGTGGTTTTCGTGTACGCGCCAGCCAAGCGACGCTCTACCCTAAATTTTTCGGGTATATTGGTTTTTCACCTCGTTTGGGTACAATTACCCATTATTTCATTGAGTGCCTCGACATTAAATACGATTATTAGAAACGATCTTTCGCCTTCAGTTGCTTGTATTGAGAATCAATATGACCTCAAAAGCCAACAATATCGTCCTTGAAGAGCTGAAGAAAAAGCGCAGTTGCCGTGTCAAAGGCATTCGTTTATTAGCGGACCGTTTAGAAGCGGGGGATATTCCGCTGGTATTGACGGAGCTCGAGTGCAGACTCAAAACGCTGATGCGTAGCATTGACACGGCACGCGAACTTCAAGAGAAGATTGAAGATATAGACATTGACGATGAATTTGGAGTCGAGTTGGAAGAACTCTCAATTGTCACAAAGGCAAAATTAATGTCTCTCATTTGCGCATTAAAGACAGCTGATGAGACAATACAGGCAGTACCAGCTTATGGTGGCCCAACTCGTGCTCGCCTTCCGAAGTTAGCTCTGCCGCAGTTCAGCGGCAACTATTCGGACTTTAAAAACTTCATAGGTTTATTTGAGACTCTAGTTCATAATGACCAAAGCATTCAAATTATCGAAAAGTTCAACCATTTGCTTTCGTGTCTCTCCGGTGAAGCGTTGGGAACAGTTAGGGCTTTCCAAGTAACCGAGACCAACTACGAGAAAGCAATGGTCTACGATAATGATTGTCTGATCTTTAAAAATCACATTGATGCTCTATTTAATCTTCCCAAAATGACCCAGCAATCAGCATCGTCCTTAAGGAACCTTATCGATACCGCCTCATCCATATATGGTTCGTTGTTGTCGATAGGCGATGATAAAAAGATCTCGAATGCGATGATTATTCATCTCGTCTTGAGCAGAGTCGATCCGGTGACCAAAGAGAAATGGGAAGAACAGCTCGATTATGACAAACTGCCACTTTGGACGGACTGTGAAAGGTTGCTTAATCGCAGACATCAGCATCTTTCGGCCGAAAATTCGGACAAAACAAAGCAGGAGCAGAAAGCTGTGCCAAGCAAGCAGCATAATCGGAGCTCATTCGCGTGTTCCACCGCGAATACTAAAAATCAACAATGCAGCTACTGCAATGCGAAAGGCCATTTGTTGACAGAGTGCAGTCCATTTGGTCGGCTAGCAGTAATGCAAAGGTTCGAATTCGCAAAAACTGCATCCTTGTGCATCAATTGTCTGCAGCCAGGCCACTCTGTAGTACGATGCAAAGCTAAGAAGTGTCGAGTGTGTGGCTGCTCACACCATACCTTATTGCATAGGTACACAGTGGCGAATAAAAGTCTAGCGTTACCATCACCCCCAGAGAATTCTTCTCCTCCTCCCAATCAGAATCAACCTTCCACTTCGCATGCTCTCCATGCGACAGCTATGGATAGAGTTATTCTGGCTACGTCGATCGTAAGCGTCCGAACAAATAATGGTGAACATGTTTTGGCCCGAGCTCTGCTTGACTCGGGGTCTCAAACCAATTTTATAACTGAGGACTTAGCACAGCGCTTACAGATCCGTAGGGAGGAGTCGTGTATCAACTTGCTTGGTATTGGTGAATCCAATTCACAAGTCAAGAAAAAGATACACACGGTGGTGAAGTCGCGAATTACTGGTAGTGAGTTTTCGGTTGATTTCTGGATTCTAAGGTCCATTTCGGGGTATCACCCTGATCAGACACTTAACGTGAGTGACTGGAAAATCCCAAAGAACTTACCACTTGCAGACCCATATTTCTTCAAGCCACAGAAGATAGATATGTTGATAGGTGCAGAAACATTTTTCGAACTTCTATCTGTTGGTCAGATTCGCCAAGGTCCTGACTATCCAACTCTGCAGAAAACGCTTCTCGGCTGGATTGTGTCGGGCAGATACACTCCAAAGGTGACTGCCACCCAAGAAGCTAGGAATTGTTTGAGTTGTCGAGAAGAGTCAGTGATCCACATCGACAATACATTACAAAAGTTTTGGTCACTGGAAGAATTGCCGTCTTCTAAAAAGTCTTTATCTCCTGAACACAAGTTATGTGAAAAGCATTATAGAAGGACTACTCAGGTCGTGCCTTCAGGTCGGTTTGAAGTAAGACTGCCGTTCAAATCAGATCCCAGTATCTTATGCAACTCCTTTGAAGTGGCTAAACGGCGGTTTTTATCGCTTGAAAAAAGATTGTCTCGTGACCCCGAGTTGCAGAAAATGTACTTGGAGTTCATGGAAGAGTACCTCTCCTTGGGTCACATGTCTACCACAGACAACACAATCCCCAAAACTCCACATTATTTCATTCCACATCAGTGTGTGTTGAGGCCTCAAAGCACGTCGACCAAGCTCCGCGTCGTTTTCGATGCGTCTTGTAAAACGTCCTCTCAGGTGGCCTTGAACGACATATTGATGGTCGGTCCTACGATACAGGATGAGCTGTATTCGACATTGCTCCGATTCAGACTACACAGGTACGCCTTGACAGCCGATGTTAAGAAGATGTATCGCCAAGTCTGGGTCGCTGATGCGGATAGACAATTCCAGCTCATAGTGTGGAGAAGAGACCCGTCTGAGTCCTTGAGAATATACCAGCTCAACACCGTAACATATGGGACTGGACCAGCCCCATTTTTGGCAATTCGGTGTTTGAAGAGGTTGAGTGAGTCTGCAAAACTCTCATTCCCTAAAGCTGCTGAAGTTATCGACTCCGACTTCTATGTCGATGACATGTTGACTGGTGCTGGTTGCGTAGAGGAGTTAAAGACAATTAAGTCTGATGTGGCTCAGGTTCTTCAAACCGCTGGGTTTGAATTGACTAAATGGTTTTCGAACTCACCTGAGGTCACCGCATCCGAGAGCACAGTTAAACCGATAACGATCTCGGACTCAGAGTCAACTAAGGCGTTAGGAATATCGTGGCTGCCACACGAAGACGTCTTTAAGTTCCAAATTGACACGTCAGTTATGGGTCTCCGAGCGACAAAACGGAACATCTTATCGGTGACATCAAAGCTGTTTGACCCCCTTGGCTTGTTAAGTCCTTAGGTAATTAAGGGAAAGATCCTACTGCAGGAGCTTTGGCTCAACAAGCTAGATTGGGATGAGTCAATTCCAATGAACTTGGAAACAGCATGGAACTTATTAAAAGAATCCTTGGGTCAGTTGGAGAAGATTACCATACCTCGATTTGTGCATACTGATCCCATGTCACCGATTCAAGTACATGCCTTTGCCGACGCATCCATGAGAGCTTATGGAGCCTGCGTCTATATCCGTAGAAAGACTGCAGAAGGTTTCAAGGTCTCCTTGTTGACTGCAAAGTCGAAAGTAGCGCCACTCAAGACGAAAACGCTCCCAAGGCTTGAGTTATGTGCCGCTCACCTTCTAGCAGACCTTTGTCACCGAATCAAATCCCTGCTCAAGGTTCCAATTGATAAAATGATATTCTGGTCAGATTCAGAAGTTACTCTTCATTGGATCAGATCCCACCCTTCGTCGTTGTCAACATTCGTTGCGAACCGAGTAGCGGAGATTCAAGAGTGGTCAAGTGAAGCTACGTGGCGGCATGTGCCAACAAAACAGAACCCAGCAGACATAGTTTCGAGAGGTTGTGACGTAGAGGAAATCGTGCAGTCGATCTGGTTTGGAGGACCAGAGTTCTTAAAGTTTGAAGAAGAGAGCTGGCCCAGAAATCCACACTTCGAGCTTTCCGAAGAAGAGATACAGATGGAAAGTCGGAAGAAATCGGTCGGACTGACCGTCGCGGCCAAGCCAAATTACTTAGTGGATGTAATCGAGGGATACTCGTCACACCTCAAACTGCTAAGAGTGTTCGTTTTCGTGTTCCGCTTCATCCGAAAATGCAAAGACAAAAGTCTCAACTTTGGAAAAATTCCGTCATCCGTAGAATACGACGAGGCGTTTCTAAAAATAGTCGAAATAACACAGAAAAATGAGTCTCAAGAAGATATTGAAACGGTTCGTAAAGGCACCAAGTTAGGCCCCAGTCTTCAGCGCTTGAATCCCTTCATCCATGAAGAGGCTGGGACATGGTGCTCTTTTTCGTTGTTGCGAGTTGGGGGGCGACTAGTTAACGCTCCTATGTCATATAATGCCAAGTTTCCTTTGTTATTGACAAAACGCTCGCAGTTTGTGCAGACATACGTTCGCTATCTGCATCAAACGAATTTTCATGCCGGCCCACGAGCACTCGTGAGTATCCTTAGACAGCGCATTTGGATAGTGAATGCTCAGGCGGTCTGCAGGGCGACAGTTAGGTCGTGTATTCGTTGCTTTAAATGCAAGCCGCTACTCCAGACCCAAATGATGGGCAACTTACCCGCAGACCGGCTCCGTGCTCTCCGCCCATTTTCAGTATGTGGCGTTGATTTTTGTGGCCCAGTCTATACGACTCTGAAAATTCGTGGAAGGCCCCCTTATAAGTCCTACATAGCGTTATTTGTCTGTTTTGCGTCCAAGGCGGTTCATTTAGAAATTGTCTCCGATTTGACGACTAATTCCTTCTTGTTGGCATTCCAAAGGTTCGTCGGTCGTCGAGGATGTCCGCAACGCGTGAACTGCGACAACGCGACAAATTTCGTCGGAGCAAGTCGCCACTTCAGCGAACTGCGGAGGAAGTTGGAGGCGGAAGCGGACGCGATACGCGAATTTGCGTCAAGAAGCGGGTGCGAGTTTGCCTTCATACCGCCTCGAGCACCGCACATGGGCGGACTTTGGGAGGCCGGTGTGAAGTCTGCCAAGGGCCTACTCCTACGCGCCATCGGAAGCGCTCTCCTCACCGCAGAGGAGCTGGAGACCGTGCTGGTCGGGATCGAGGCGGTGCTCAACTCGCGCCCGCTAGGACCCCTAAGCCCAGACCCAAGCGACGGAGACGCGCTGACTCCCGGGCACCTGCTGACAGGCGGGCCGCTCATCGCACCCCCAGCACCCAGGACCCCGGACCAGGAGGGTCTGAGCTGCTTAAAGCGATGGCGGCTTGTCTCGTCAGCCAGGCAAATGTTCTGGCAGCGATGGTACCGGGAGTATGTGCTGGGATTACAAATCAGATGCAAGTGGCACCAGGAGGAGCCAAACATAAAGGAAGGCGACCTAGTAATCGTCGCCGAGGACAACCTGCCCCCTCAACAGTGGCTCCTAGGAAGGGTGGTCGGAACAACCGCCGGGCAGGACGGAAGGGTCAGAGTGGTCGAGCTAAGGACGAGCAGCGGAGCCACGTTCAGGAGGCCTTCTGGCGCTTCTGCCAATGGTTTGAAGCCTTCCAGGCCTTCAACGGGGCCGGTGTAGCGTCATTTGAATATTAATAATTGTTATTAGGATAGTATTTCATGAAGTCTAGTGTAAGTTAGGCTAGGGCAAAGCGGGAGCGCAATAAAAGCTCGTTCTCTCGCTCTTGGCGAATTCACCCCGCTTTGCCACCGTAGGTAAGGTAGGCTTAGAAGAAATTGTTTGAATATATTGGAAAGAAGTCGAGAAAAACCCCTGAATTCGAACGCACGCACCCCTTTTCTTTCGTCGCATTAAAATAAAAAAAATTGCAGTCACCCAAAATCGGTATTGTTATTTAGAAAAACTATTCTAAAATTTCAATAATCATAATAGGATTAAGTTACAAATTGTTTCATCTAAGTAAAAGCAATAAGCCTAAGCCCGACTCACACATAGAAACATCTTTAGACGAAGACGGAGAATCCCCAGCGTGCACAGTTTGAGATGCACCTGAACTATATCCAAGGATAATCGCCTGAGGACAGGCTTAAATCTAACGATGGGGGAGTGACATATCTATGGTCCATGCTCCGCATACCCTTATCTACCCTGCACCCACATACTATAAACAATCCAACACCCTCAGCCTCGAATCCCATAAACAATCCCACGCTCGAAGTGGACCACTTGTAGCCGATAGCCGGCAATGTAAAAAAACACAGCCGCCTTTCCCACATACCGATCGAGGCACATACAGCCGCCTTTCCCACACATCGATCGAGTCACGTACTGCATCACCGAAGCCGAAGCCGAAGCCAACGCCTCCGAATCCCAATCCGAGCATCGTAATATAAATAGTCTACATCTAAGTAGGCAGTTCAGTTCTGTTCAAGACAAACGTCAATCGCGACACCGTCGGAGTATTCACCCAAGTTAATTCCGTTTAACACATTCGACCTTAGTCATCGTCGGGGAAGCTAACTAACAATTGTACGCTAAGTTAAAGTAAATAAATAAATCTTTTTAAAAACTTAAACTCGAGTGTCGCATTTGTTTTTCACTAAATGTGATTTAGCGTTGGATATAACATCCCAGTGGCACCAATAGCCCATGAACGGAGAAATCGCCGCCAATATTATATTAATCCATATATGCGGTAAAGAAATAGCATCAAGTAATTTTGTCTTCATTATTAAATTTTTCTACCCGGCTTGTTTGTTTGCTTCCCTCCATTTTTGTTGCGCCTGCATGTTCGCTACATGAATACGAATGACGAAGTTGAAGTTGGCTGTTTTTAGCCCTGTCAGTTCGGTGCATAACCTACCAGACAAATACTTTAAAATAATATAAATATCAATCAAGATAATATGCATGAGCTCCTATTGAAGATTAATCATTTTAGGACTGTGGTAATACGTGTACGTGGTGTATACGTGTAGATTTATAGTTCAAAAGAATGGTTTTAAATTGGATCCAACGAATAAGTAGGGCGAGAACGAGATCGATTTCCATGCCTTGAAGCAAAATGTGTACTGCAACTGAAAAAAAATGTACCCGAATATGTTGGGCCGCTCGTTCGCTCTAGCTGTGTTCGCTCGTTTTTTAATCAAAAGTTTTAAAAATTTGATTACAATTTAACTCTCAATTTACCGGACATGATTCTGTGGGCCTGTGTTAGTGCTAAAATATTAAAAAGGTTCAAATATTTGCAGCAAATACCTTTTATTTTTATAAGAATTTACAAGCCATGAAAAAAGTTTATCCTATTTAATGAGGATACGATACTTCAGACTATTGAATATACATATAAATTTACACAATTTCGAACTACGCAATGGCTCAGTTTATACATATCATACTCAGTATATCTGAGACCTGTAAAAATACTTGTCAGCAATAATACAATGTGGAGGAGGAATTCAAGTGCGATTCCTTTTAGTCGTCTCGGTATTGCCGACCGTTGGTGCTGCTACCATAGTAGGATGGTCGATCTGGAAGTTTTGGTGGCACGTTTATGACAGGACGGCTGTGAAAGGTAAAAAAAAGGTTACTAAAAGTTCGGCAAAAATGACATTAGAATTGATTTTTTAAATACAAGAACCGCTGTACCAAAATTCAACTCACCAGGTGGACAGCATTATTGTGCTTATATTTGTTTTAATTTAAAAAAACACAATATTGTCAAGTAAAATTTAAATTTTAGAGGAAACAGAATCTGTAGCCATTTTATCTTTACTCTCTGATAAAGTTGATGGTGAGATCTTTAGTAGGTGAAGAAATCAACTATCCTACCGTTATTTAAAAAAAAAAACGATTTTGGTTATCAATGCAGCAGTATAGTAGTTTTAGAGTGAAATTCAGTTTTTACTCTTTTAACATATGTATATTTAATATATTTGTAACACTTTTTTCTTTTATTTTTTATACTAAATATTCAACACATCTAATTTTATATGTTTTTTTATATATAAATAAAGGCGTATATACTTTCTTTAATAAACATTAACTGAAGTTAATTTCTTATCCTTCTTATATGTGTACATGTGGAAATATGTATGGGCAAATCCAAACTACATTGAATCTCAAATTGAAGATATCCAAAAAAGGTAATGCACTTTACCATTGTAATAGTTAATGGTTTCAATACAGTTTTTGTTGTATCCAATTTTTGTTCTACTTTTAAACATTTTTAATGTTATTTTGTACATAAAATAAACATGTGTATATTTCAAATATTTAAATGTTTACATACAAAATTGCCAAAATACCAATTACCATTACGAATTACCGTAATTTTTGAGTATTTTATGAAAGGTTTTCCGATTAAATAGAAAAAACATAAACTAGGGCAATATCCAGGTTTAAAACAATACAAACATTTTTATTTTTCCTATGTACACATTTGGCAACATGCAAGTACAATATCAACAACTAAGTACTTGTTGAGAAATGTGTAAAAAGATTACCATTTTTATAGGTACGAAAATATTTGTCTTATCTGTTCTTTCTAAAATTTGGTTATTACTTTTTAAATTCATCTTTTTTTGCTTGATTGATATGTTTTACAGAACTCTTTTTACCAAATAAAGTGATAAAAGCTTATGCGATATTTTACACAAATTGGTTTGCTTGCCTATCAAAATTTTTCACTGAGCAAATAATCATGTTACAGGGTCTTTCAAAAGCTATGTTTAAACCTTGACTGTTAAAAATTATGATTTTGTATTTCTGCAACAGGTAAAGTTTAACCATAAAGCGTAATGCCATCAAAAAGTGTCCAAATTGTTAAAATTTAGTTTTAATAAAAGTCAATTTGTCTTACTGTCTCTTGTTGATTTTCTTCTGGACGACTCTTATGGAACATAGAACGGACTGAATGAAATGTGGTTCTAATAAAGTTATTTAATAGGAATAATTGAATTGAATTCCTAATTAACAGTGAAAGAAAACTAATCCAAACCCAACTCTACCACTAAGAATTAGCTACAATCACTGTAAAATAAACGAGGGGGAAGTTTGTGAGCTGCTGCTGCGACCGCAACTCTACATTTATACCCGATACATTGTCAGTATGGCTACATTGAGCGACAAAGATTGCGTGCGGGAGAGACAGTAAACGTGTCTGAACGTGTCTTTTGTGTTCTGCTATGTGTGATCCGATGTGATCTAGATTCAGCAATCTGGTAGATATAGTCGTTTTCTATGATTGTGCGTTTTTAATTTTCTGGTGTCTTCTAAATTGTGGATGCCACAGATTTTCGTTCTTTGTAGGAGCGGAAGGGTGTGGTGCGAAATTTAGAAATTCATTTCTAATAGTGAGATCTAACAGGAGTGTGGACACCAAATTTGGTTGCTATAGCTCTTATAGTCTCTAAGATCTAGGCGCTCACTTTTAGCGATAGGCAAAGCCGACCATGAAACGTGTGTGTTAGAGAGAGACAGAGCGAGAGAAAATGAAATTGTTTTCTTCATTCTGATAACAATAATAATACGATCTGGTTCAGATTCCGCCGTCTAGAAGATATAGTTATGCTCCACGATTTTACGTTTTTCGTATCTTTAAAATTGTGACACAGATTTTCGAACATTGCGGGGGCAGAAGGGGGCGAGGCGGAGTTTTGAAATACAACAGTGACGTACCACAGAAGTCTGGATACAAAATGTCGTTGCTCTAGCTCTTATAGTCTTTGAGCACTAGGCGATCATGTGGACGGACAGACGGATTTTGCTACGACGGACGGACAGACAGGGCTCTATCGACTCGGTTGTTGATGCTGATAAAGAATATATAAACTTTACGGGGTGGGAAACGCTTCCTTCTGGAAGTGTAACATCCATTCTCACCACAAATCTAATATACCCCTATGCTCATTTTGCGTATCGGGTATAAAAATATTATCATTATGAGGGTCAGCTACAGCACTCAACTAAATTATTGGATCGATTGCTAAAATAAGATTTCCGACATGCTCAATCATTTCCTAAAGGAAGAAATACAAATTCTCTCCAACCGGCTGAAGAAAACGCGCCGTACAATACGTGATCATCTAAAATATAAAACTTTAAACGAATCAAGGTTCGCCAGCTCCTAATCAACAGCTTTACTATCAAAACGCCGTCCCAATAAATAATGATGAACAACATGGCAAAGATGCTGTCAGTAAATGTGACTGCAAAGGCAGAATATATAGCAGCTTAATAGATGCACTACGTAAAGTAGAAAGATACCTTGCGGTGACAGAAGCATTGACTTTGTAGCGAAATTAACTCGTAAACAATAATATTTAATAGCAGTTTATTGACTGACAGATGTTATTATTGGAGTGATACCGAAAAATAATGGAGTAGATGATGATCTCCATGCCTATACTGGTCGATTATGATGGATGATCTTCATCTTCATAAACAATTTCATATTACCTTCTCAGGGTTAGAATGTTAGAAACACGGAAACTTACACTCTGTTAAGTAAGAGTATGCACGGTTGAATTTAAACACAAATGTATTTAACAAAAAACATTGTTTTGCAATTATCTCAATAGGTTTTCAGGTTGCGCCTCTAAATCAGTAAAGATTTGGAACTTTTCAGTGGGAATCGAGTTTGACGACACCATTTGTTGTTCGTACAACTAATCAAAACTATGCTTTAAAAAGCGTTCCCATAGCCATTGAGCCAAGTTATTTAAAGTCATCGACACCAGTTCACCAGCACAACTTAATCAGGGATTAGTGATGGATATTTTACGATTGTGCTGTTGAACGCATAGGATTAGTGATTGTGATACATGAATTTAGCTCAATACTTCGGTTTTACGAAGAATAATTCCAAATTGACGCGACTGTTTTTTGGTCCGAGTCGCGAAGCCTGGCGTCCGGTCCACTAGCACTAGAAAACATGATACATGACACGTGATACATTCTACATTGTGCTGGTGTACGTGCACAGTTTCAGTAGTCTTATATCGATAAACCCAGTTAAAAAAAAGTTATTTTGATTTTCCAATGCATTTGTGATCAGATGGGCAGGACCTTGGGTACCTTTGAATAATGACAAAGAAACACTACATCGCACATATTTTACATTATTTCCAATTTTAAGAAAAATGGAAAGAGGAGATATTCTCTGCAACCTCTTTGAAAAAATCAGATTTATCTTTTATTATTCATACAGTTTTTGCGGTAACTGCTCTTACCTCAAAAGCTGCAGAAAAAATTTTTTGAAATGGTAAAACTTTTTGTAGCACTTTTGGAGCTCAGAAGTAGTATTTTCAAAACAAGTCATCGGCCTTTTTTTATTGCTGGGAACAGAAAAATTATGTTAGGTGAGAGCGTGTTTTGGAAGCTGTGTGAGATCTCGGATTGTCTAAGTAAAGTACAACCACATGACCAATTGTTGTTGAGCATTTTCAGAAAGAACAAGCGACTATTTGGTTTGAAATGCTACCTTGTGACGACTTTTGCGGCATTAGACTCGCGTTAAAATACCCATACCGTCGATTGAACAAAAAAAAAAAACAAAATTTTATGCAATATTCGATATATTGTTACGTTTTTACAGTTCGTATTCCGGATTGAGAATGGAGATAGAGATTTACTCTCTATTTAAACAGGAAAACTTTTTTAATCGATTTATGTGTTGTTCCAAATAGCTTCGAGTCAAGACCGACTATTTTCAATATATCCGGCAATACAACAATAGTCAGCCTACTTAATACAGTGCCGCTCAACTGAATAGGTTCAACAATTTTCAAAAGTCAAACCGCTATATCTTTTTAACCAACTTACCGATTTATATGAAATATATATAAATATATATATATATATGAATTTTTTTTTGCATAAATTGATTCATTATTAATATAGCAAGAAACCTATTCAGTTGAGCGGCACTGTATCTATTCGTTACACTACCCTCCGCCTAATCTTGTTCGTCCTGAACAAGTTCCAAGTCTCTTCCATGGTAAGGTGCTAGTCTCTCGAGATGTATCGCTTTTAATTTTTGCTCTTCGGTTGTCTTTTTCTTTTGAATCATTAATTCCAAATATGTTAGTAGCTTCGGTGATAATCCTTTCTTCCTTTGTTGATTATAAAACAGCAAAAAGTCGCCATTGCAAAAAACCCTTTATTGTCGGCCTCATCTCGAAAAGCTCGAAGATGTGATTCATTTCGCCCTTCTGTTCCTGGAGCACCTCCAGCCCCGTGTACAGCTCTATATTAGTTTCGGATATAGTGGCATTCAGGTCGTTGATCTTTTGTGTTTCTTTTAGGGCCATTTTTTCTTTGTGCTGGAGGGTATCGGCTTTGCTGGTCAGTTCTTTTTGGCTGCTGGTCATCTGATGTGAAGGTTACTCGACGAGGATCGTTCTGCCTGCGGCTCGGATTTGAGCTGCTCTGAAATTTGCTGGAGACTTCCACCAACTGGGAGGACTGCCTTCAGATTCAACATCGCCATCATTTGGCTATTGTCTGCCACCGGCTGCTTCTCCTCCACTGTCGACCTGGACCCTTGCTCATCCAAGAACTCATAATCCTCGAAATTGAGGCCTGCTCTCTCCATTGCAGATTTTAACCGTAGCTGAGGTTCGGCTTTCAAACCACTTGTCGATAAACCCCGCTCAGCTAATTCCTTCTTCAACTGTTCAACTTTTAGCTCTCCATATTCGTATATCCATTCGTTACAATATACTCTGTCCCTATAATGCCCAAAGATTTCTGTACCTCATGGAATGTCGCATGGCGTTCTAAATAGCCAATCGTCCACAGCAACAATTTGTCTTAGTACAACAACCGTTTTTAAACGACCTCAAGAGATTAATCCTGATTGAATTCATTGTACAGTGGCAATGCATGGAGCTTTATCAATATAAGGTAAACTAAGCTGATCTAAGCATTCTTAGCTTATAAATCAACATCCCTCGTATTTTATACGTAAACGGCTGAATCGGTAACGAACTCAATATAAAGCCACATGCTCTCTCTGTCTTTTTGATATCGCGAAATTGTAACACTCAGATATCGCAAGAGTCTGGATACAAAATCTGGTTTCACTAGCTTTTTTAGTGCCGAGATATAGGCTCTCATCAAGATGGACGAGCGGATAGACACACATGGCTATATTAACTCGGCTGTTGATGTTGATCAATAATATATACCCGGTTACTGTTAGTATTATAGCACTCCTGAACGGCTAGACCGAATTGGATATTTTTTTAAACAGAGTTCGTAAGGGTGTCGAAAAATGTAAAAACTCAAGGGAATAGCCACGAGTCGAAAATAAAGTAAAGTCACTCATAGATCAGAGTTGTTCAGAACAATACATAAATAAATACACTCGCAGAAAAAAAAATTTGGGTGGAAGGATCGAGACGACGCACAGTGGGGCAGGGCATTAGCTCATTATAGCTTTCTAAATTAATAACTTCTGAATTTTATTTTTAACTTAATTAGATTTTTCAAAAATGAAAAAAAGACAATTCTCTTAAAATGTATCTACTAGTTGTATTCTCCATTCATCATATATACGGCGTGGTCATGTATGAACGTCTTTACAATAACCTAAAACCGTCCTCTGAAAGGTATCTCGAGATGCTAGGGCGCCAGCCATGGAGGCGATTCAGAACTTGTTGGGGAGGAATATTGTTAAGTGCTGCTACGAGTTCAATTACAAGGCTAAACTAGATCTCTCGCCAACACTGCCTGCCTTTCCTATTAAGTTTTTATATTATGGCTTCTTAACTTCATAGTTAGTTGGACTGATGTCTGCGGAAATACGATCAACAAATAATGATAGAGATGACAGACTAATACAAGAGATGAGACCCTGGTGATTTAGTTTTCAATAAATTATATTTGATTTTATTTAATTACTACATTGTTTGTTGACGATCAATTAAAAAGAAAACGACGGAAAAAATTGTTTTTTTATTCGGAAAATAGTTAGCGGCCTCGAAACGAAGAGCCTCACGTCACTTTCACGTAGCTAATGTGTCATAGCAATTAGTATGAAATACTAGTTCTTGTCCGATTTGACTTGAGCCAGGTCTCAAGTTTGCTCCTACATCGTCATCCTTTCAAATAAAGAATGTGAATCAGCCAAGTGTCTTAAATAAAAACTGTCGCTTGGATAAAAAAAAAACACATTTTTTTACGTTTATTTTTGTAAAACGTAAAAAATTATCTTTAAAGTATTAATAATTTTGTATGTTTCAAACTTTTGTATTTTTATTTTGAATTAGTCTGTAAGTGGAAACAGGTGCTATATTCGTTAATACACATATGTAAATAAATGATTAAATACTGAACAAAATTTTCTTTTAAACACATATCATTCTATCGATCGTATCATACTTTAAGAGTCACTATTTTGTCTCCTAAATTTATAAATACACACGTAGTCTGTACGTACTATGCATTGTGAAAACATATTTAATTCCATATAAATCAATATATATACGTCATTTATAATACAAAAAAAATAACAATAGGGAACAGAAAAACTGTATAATCGAAGAATTACGTGTGGAATCAATTTGTGGTAGGAACAATGTAGCAAAATTTCGAGAAAAAAAAGGAAAAAAGTATCCTAAACCCAGTATCACAAAATAAATAAAGATCGTATGAAAGTGTTTCTGTACAAATAAGATGAATTTGAAATTGTTCTTCTGTCTCCTGATCCATTTTAGCGTCTTCCTGTTTCCTTCGTTAATTTTTTGTATAGAATGTTTTTGCTTACTTGATTTACTTAAACCGGGAGGAAAAAGCATTGGATAGCTCATTAATGGCTGCCTGGCCTACGGCCTGATTTACTTGTCCACGCATGTTATCCGGTACATAGCGATTGGCCCCAGTCTGCTGTGTAATGGCACCGCCGACTGCTCCAGTGACGCGACTGGAAATTCGTAAATAAATGTTTGTTTTCCGCTGATTTTATTTTAATCTTGTATATACTGCTACGCAACTGGTATCGATCCGCTTGAAACCACTTTTCATGTGTATTTTCACTCATAATTAATATTAATTTAATTTATTGTATCCATTGACATGGATATATAAAAAAAGATAACAGATTAGCAAGGAAAATATACACAAATTCATAATGCAGATTTTAAATAATATAAAGTATATAAATAAATTACACAACGAAGAGTACCAATACGTATAAATATAAATATGAATGTACATATATATGTAGGTTTATCAGCTATATATGTTGTATATATAATTTAACCGTACATTATGGAGGGTACTGCAATGATAACTCATAAGATAAAAGATACATAATTTTGTTTATATAAAATGATAAAGAAAATGATTTAAATTGTTTCTAAAGAAAAAAAACTGAAAAAGCAAGGAAATTTAAATGAAGGAGAGCTTGAGAAAAACCACAGCTTACGATCAACCATTTTATTAAAAAGCAGGGACCGTATCTGTCAAAAGTTTTAAGATAAAAATTCCAATCTAACAATTACTTCTATTATAATTATTTAATAGTTACGAAATAACACTTATTTCCGAGTATTTTTTTTGATTATTATTGAAACTGTTATTGAAAAAAATATGTTTAATTATTATTTTGCATTTTTTTAATAGAAATTATAAATAAGAATTAAAAATGATTTATATCATATAAATCGTGAATAGACATCAATAAATACGACTAAAGTATGAATAATTTACATCTTCCTTCACATTGATTTATTGAGTTTATATTTGCATTCACAACTCTTATTTGCGGTCCCTGTTTTTTAATTTTCTTTTTTATCGATGTGTAACAGTGTTTTCATTTTATGGCTATCCCAATATTTAGAATATATGTAACTATGTATGGAAATCGGTCTTGAAGCTTTCAATTTAAGTAATAATACGAAAAACATAATTCTTTTACTTATGCTGCCGAATTAAATTGCGATGACCTTTTTTATCATTTAAAAAGTAAAAGTATGATGATGTGCCCCAAAATGTATATTAAGACTCAGAATAATTTTTTAGCATATCGAGTATACTGTACCGGTATTCACAGTTGTCCACGTCGTTTGGGTGTCTTCTGTGCGGTACTGGGGGTACACGAACTGTACAGGGAAATAAAGATCGAATTGACAGAAAAGACAATTTTTTCATGTTCATATGTGTAAATTCCTGGATTTCGAAGATTATAAGACAGCGGTTGGAAAGGTCATATCCTGAGTACATAGGAGAGTTCGTAGGAGAGTTCGAGTACATAGGAGAGAAGCCAAACGGCTCCGAAGCGCAGAAAGGGCTTTTAGACTTAGGTAATAAATAGTTCAAGGAACATATACAAGGGATATATTTTTGTGAAGTGCAGTCAAAGTTGAAAAACTGCTCAAAAGTTAGCTACTAATGAATCCATATGCTCAGGTACACTCAAGATTAGAATAATTTTCAATCTCGCGCTACCTCAATTATGTTGTTGGTATTTCTACCTTTACCTGTCGTTTTGACCAGGTTCTGCATGCAAGAATTAGCATAGATGTATGGAGTTCATTTTGAAACTTGCATATACCATTCTGCGAGAGGGAGAATCTTTCGAAAACAGCACGCTAGCCAACAAAATACAAAAGACTAGGAAAACAATTATTCAAGAAAAATTCTTAGACAAACTATCACAACTATAACAATGGACTGCCCAAACAAGGATTTGGAAACACAAGCAATAAAAGCTCATCACCGACATTCTATGAGAAAAACAAAATTACTGTATAAATAACTGGAGATATTGACATTATCAAAAGATTGGGTATTATTTTAAATATTTTAAACTGCAAAGAACAAAAAATACCCGCAAGTTTGGTGAATATGCCTCGAAGACTACTGAGCTGTTACTGGAAAAATATCCTGAAAAGAAGCTAATTCCCACGCTTCATAAAATTCTGGCACATGGTCAAATTTTAATTGAATAACAGAGCCTACCAATTGGAGAGATGTCAGAGGAAGCCCAGGAAACGAGAAACAAAGATTACAAAAAATACAGGAATATGAATACGTGCAAGACATCACGAATTAAGCAAAACCAAAACCTTTTCAACATGTTGGCAGCCTCTTCAGATCCATATATTTCATCCATTAAATACGTGAGATCACAAATTAAATCGGAAAGTAGTTATTCTTCAGAAATTATAACTTTATTAGATATTCCTCCCACTAAAAAGGAAGTGGACAAATCTTTTACAGAAAAAAAAAAAATTGTTTATTTAACTTTTTTAATATTAGGTTAAGTCAAAAATAAAATAAAAAATAATATATTATAGTAAAAAACACTATTAAAAGTACTTTATCGATGAAAAAAAAAAATTGAGCATTTTACATAGGAAAATATGCACCGGCAACAAAGTTCAACTTTAACCCATTATTGTGAAGATTTTAGACACTGTAGCATAATTTACTTTAGCAGTTTAATTTTTGAAAGATTTTTCTTGCAAATGCAGTTTGTTTCATGAAGATAACTTTATTTGTTCAGATGCTATTAATTTAGCAAGCTGAAACGGCGGAGTTCGTCACTGTGCGCCGCCGCTTACGTCCTCATGTATAACAGTGATTGGCACAAATACAATGTTTCGTTTTGCCTGCGTCTAGGCACACAAACGCAACGCAAATATGTGAATGTGTGCCTATCACTGCTATAAGAGCAATTAAGGAATTGACAAAAAACACAAAGTCTACCAGTTTTGCATTCTCTACCCCAGGTAACATAGGGCTTTTCTTACGACTCGTGTACATATACAAAATATTACAAATATTACAACAATACGCTTCATAAAAGAAATCAACACTTTGAACCAATTGAAGCATCGCTATCCTAAAATATCTTCTTCGGGATTTTCTTCATACAACGAATTTGTGGTCAAACTGACACTTGTGAGTTTATTTCCTCGAAGTACGATGTGTTGAGTCAGCCCGAAAAAACACATTTATATATGTATGCATGTACATGTACATATTCATGTATCACGAAAAAAATGTTAGATGTTTGTTAAATGTTTGTGCAACGTTTCTTTAATTTTCTTTAATTTCATTCACGCAGTAAAATTAAATTCATAATTTTTTCGATTAATATAGAGTTAGATGCTGCTATTTCACACATGTTTACAACAATGCCTTATATCCACGCCACAATATCCATTTTTTGTTTCAAGCAATCGTAGAAATATTAAATAAGTACAGTCAGAAAGGCTCCGGTTTTTTCTTACTTTGGGATTTGCGTTTTCAGCCAAAACTTCCCGTTTTCGTTCCTGTTTTCACAAAATTTTTCTCACATTTCTTATGTTCTGTTAAACGCACAATTTAGTGATGTTAGGAGCACAATTTTGTGCATTGTGCGCACAAAAACCTTTGTTATAGTTAACATCCGAAGTATCTATACCAACTTCGGTCTGCGTCAGATTTTTACATGAACCCGCATTTGAGGTTGGGTTAAAGAAAATTGTTGATAAAAAAGGCAAAAGCTAAATTTCCCTAATAATGGTGTCAAATATATGTTAATACATTATTAAGTCATACATTTTTGTGCCTTTTGCAATTAAGATTCGTTTGGTTGTATAAAAAGCCATTTACTTTATATTTTGGCGAGGAAAATGTTGCCGTTTTGAAATCGGAAAAATCTTGCGTTTTGTGAAAACGGGACCACAAATTCGTGCGGTTTCAAGGAACCGAAGCCTGTCTGAATATGTTTTTATGTGGAGAAACGTACATATGTCAATTTTGTATATATTTATCCACATACTTTTATGTATCAAGTTTTTATACTAAGTATGGACATTTCCAACGAAAAGTCAATAAAAACACATTAAACTTAAAACTTAACTAATTAAACAAATTTACATATAATTTCATTATCTTTGATGCGAAAACCTTTTAAAATTAAAATAATAAAAATTAATTGTTCGGTGTCTCTTTTTGTCGCGCTCGATTCCCTTGGCTTTTTTAATTATCTTGAAACGAAAAATTACCCAAAAACAACCTAAGTGACAATTATAGGGCAGATTAAGAATTATAAGTTAAGCCTATAGTCAAAATATAAATCCTACTTAATTTGACTTTTTTCACTCATGGAAATCCTCATATGTACTTAGACAACTTTAATTTTTATTTTAACAAAAAAAAAAACAGTTTAGCTAAGCGAAGTATATTATTAGGGTTATATTCTTTGATATAGAGAGATAAAGAGTTTGAAATGCATTGATTGAACTAAAATGTGATGAACATGTATCCATGCATGCATCATGTATCACCACTTTACATAATGCATATAGTTTTTCTCATGCGAATAATAATTTTTTTTGGAGCACTTGACATTTCAATCGTAAGATTAAATGACGAATGAATGTACAGGGAATCAAAAATGTTTGATCACACCATGATTCTTAAAATTACTTTATCCCCAAAATGTTATCAAACATTTTAAATTTAGATCGGGTCTTCAAGGATGAAGATGATTGCATATTCCATTTTTTTGTATTGTAATATAACTAAACTTCAACAATTCGATTTTGATACGCATAAATATCGATTAATTTAATAGAAGCTATCTGAATATGTTCATCAGATTTTTTTCCTTATTAGCCAATGCTTTTTGGAACAATTATGTGGACACATATGCAACTTCTTATTTTCTTCAAAAACAAAATGTTGTATCTAGTTTATTTATATGATATATTGATTCTAATCGCAGATACATATATGACATTGTTAGACGATGTTGGAAAATAAGTCTGGTTTTTTTTAAATATATTTCACTGAGCTTTAGGTATTTGGTTTCAGATCCAACACGAATTGGAATTTTTTGGATAGAGTTCCATACCTTATTCCTCGTGTTTTCGTGACATGTTATCTTCTTTTATCTGTGTATCGTGTTATGTGTAATATATCGTTATTATATATTGTTGTGTTTCATTATAAATGAATTATATTTATTATATGTATAATGTTTGATAAATTAAACAAAATGTAAGAGTACTAATTATATATTGTATCTACTTTATATGTATAATTTCGGTAATTTTTTTAATATGCTTACTACATCAAAAATCCAATCAAAATAGTTATAAATGGGAGCTTTTGCAAAAGATTTTTTCAAAATATATGGGGTGTGCTTAAATATTTTTGATTCACTGTATATTAATAAGTTTGTATGTTCAATTATACATATAAAAATATGTATATGTACACAGGTATGATGCTGTTTATTTGTATTTCTTTCAATACAATTCAGAAATTTTCAATCTAAGAAGTATTATTACTAGAACTCTTCTCAAGCGGATAACGCAATGTCCTTCGTATATTATTCTTTTTTATGAAATTAATGCTGCAGAATTCTAGCATTTTCTACTATTGTAAATGTTACATTAGCATTACCTAACATTTCGTAGTTCATCTCTTTCTTTACTACGTATTTTTGCTGGAGAAAGAGCCTATTTCGCAGACCGACAGATTTCAACATGAGTTGGTTGATTAAAGCGAGAGCGAATTAATTATTTAAACATAAATTGCTATTAATGTAAATAGCTGTGTGAATGGCGACAACTTAACGACGTCTGACATTGGATGAACAAGTTTTATTTGGAATACATGTGTTTAGAATATGAAATAGGTTAGTACAGTATTATTATTTTTGTTTTGTAATGTTGATTTGTTGAACAATTGCGAGAGAAATAGAAGAGAGACAAGAAAAATCGTTTGTTATTTTTTGTATTTTATTGATTTAAAAATTTAATTAAAAGGAATAGTTACATAAACCAGAATAGGGATGAATGTTCGATTCTAAAAAACAAACGATGATGAACCGCGATTTATCAAGAATTTACGTGCAAAAGGTTTTTGGCATGATTCTGTTTAGTGGAATTTATACAAAATTTTAACGATTTTTACGATTCCTTCTAAATAAAATTTCAAATAGGCAAACATTTTTGTTTTTTATATGGCGTCCCGTATCCTCCTTCACAAAATGCACATCATTATTAAGTCGATTTTCCACCAAAGTACTATACAAGCTTCCGATGGCCAGGAATGCCTTATGAATCCTATTACGATATTTAGTAAATTTCTTCGAAATTAAATTGAAACAATTTAAAACGCTAACGAGCAACTTTACCACCCGTGCCAATTTTCATAGTTTTAAAATAATCGACTAATTTTAGACGGTCTTGTCGAGTCTTATACAAAAATTGTGCAAATGTTATCATTTTATTCAAAAGCATATATGATTATGTTCACTTTTTGTATGAGCAAAAAATGTGTGAAAGCCAAATAGTTTCTGCATGTACAATCTTGATAAATCGCGCTAACAACTTTATTCATAGACTAGACTGCCCAGTTACTGTTTCGTAATAATACATATGCATGTGATTTGTAAACTTTTGCTATTGCTTTAGCAAGTAGCTGCACGCAGACTACAAGAAACTATGTCGGACAAATCTGACTGATTTAAATTAAAAAAGAGCAACCGTAAAAGCCATGATTTATAGAAGAAAGAAGACGGGGAGTTCTTTACGAGTAAAAAAAAATCACACTAATGTTCTTATGTTCTCCGGCAGACGGCGCTGACATTAAATGACAAAGAGTGCGTGCTAAGCGACTGAAAATGGACTTACTTTTGACTATAAAAATTATCCGCTCTGATGGTCATTCTCTATGATTGTGCGTTTTTAATATTCCCAATCTTCAAAATTGTGGATTGCACAGACTTTCGGTCTTTGTGGGGGCGCAAGGGGGTGGGGCGAAATTTTGAAATACACTTGTTACAGTGAGATCTAACAGGAGTGTGGCTAAAAAAATTTGGTTGCTCTAGCTCTGATAGTCTCTGAGATCTGTGGATTGTGGAGTCTTTTGAAATTTGGAAATACACTTCGATATCTCAGGAGTTTGGACACCAAATTTGATTGCTATAGCTCTTATAGTCTCTGAGATCTAGGCGCTCACTTTTAGCGATAAGCAAAGCCGACCATGAAACGTGTTACAATAATAATACGATCTGGTTCAGATTCCGCCGTCTAGAAGATATAGTCATGCTCTACGATTTTGCGTTTTTGTTTTTTTCGTATCTTTAAAATTGTGACACAGATTTTCGAAAATTGCGGGGGCAGAAGGGGCCGAGGTGGAGTTTTGAAATACTACAGAGACATATCACAGAAGTCGGGATACAAAATGTCGTTGCTCTAGCTCTTATAGTCTTTGAGCACTAGGCGCTCATAGGGATGGACAGACGGACGGACAGACAGGGCTCTATCGACTCGGTTGTTGATGCTGATAAAGAATATATATACTTTACGGGGTGGGAAACGCTTCCTTCTGGACGTGTAACGTCCATTTTCACCACAAATCTAATATACCCCTATACTCATTTTAAGTATTGGGTATTAAAAGAAGTGGGAACGTTGTGAGCCGCGGTAAGGGGGGAAGCAACAACACTGATGATACGCTTGTGGTGCGACTCGTATAAGTATCTCCACACTTCCGAGCCCTACACATTACTATCTACCCACATCTAGTACCACACACTCACCTCACATCGGGCCGGACTGTCATTCGATCCGCGCCAAGAGTCAGCCTGTCTAAGAGCCCGGTCTAAAATCTAGCCCAGTCGTTAACGGTGAGCAGAGGGACATGTCAGCCCCTGCTCTAAGGATGCCATAGCTTGGTAACTTGATCTCTGTCCGGTCGCACCTTACCCCTTCAGTGCAAATCGTTGGATCGAAATAAACGAATATAATAAACAAACCAAACAAAAATGAGTCTGGCCCCCCCCAGAGGAGCAATCCCGAACAGGGAAAGGCAGGCCTGGATCAGACTGCTCCATAGCAGGCGATAGGTCGAACCAAATGGGGTTTCATCCCAGACCTTAGTGTGTGGTAAATCGTCTCCCAAAACCGATACCTGGATAGAGTGGCTATGAGTTGCCACAGTTGCCGAAAAGAAGAGTGCTAGCAACATATTCCTTCGGCAGAATGCAAGCCAGATGTATAGCCAAACAGAAAAGTGGCTTAAGAAGGTCTAGTGGGTATCGATGGTACTCCTTAAGATCGGCACAAAGAGGTCATAAGAGACAAAAACAGCGCGGATGCCAAGATTCCAAGGAAGCAGTGGAAATGGGTTGAAGCGGCACTGGTGGACCGCGCCTTCGAGCTGCTGGATAAGCCACCCCAAGAAATCAAAGAAAGTGTGAAGAGCCCTCTACATCCCTTTAGACATGTAAAAGTGTAGTTACTGTGGTGGCTGATAGCTTACAACTAGACAAAGTTCAGTGAACTACGGCCCTATGCATCAGTGGAGCTCTCCGCAACATTTCAAATGAGGCGCTATGCTTTTAGAGCCATGACCTTGCAGGAAAGGCGCAGGCAGAAATGGTAGCAACACGTCTGAGAGACTCCGACCAATGGGCATTCCAGTACTTAGGTCACTCGTAATTTTTTAATGACAACAATATTGTCCCTACAAAAACGCACTACTGCACTACAAGGGAGTGCACAGATTAGTATGGGGTAAACATTGCTCATTTTGGTGAACATGTTCACTTGTTCTTTTTTAGTAAGTGCGTCAACTCACTCATATTGCTCAGTTGCTCACTCAGTTGCTCACTTGTTCACTGTTCATGCACAGATCCATAAGGACCACAGACTTACAACTCAGAGATTTGCAACTCAAAACAGATTTGCAATACTTGCACTTTGCTTCTTGGCATCCTCGACTCGAAATGATTCCAAATTTGACTATACTTTCGAATTAGTGGCATCCTGAATTTTTAAAAGAGTAAAAAACTTTGCCGGTAATACAAAACGCAAATATGAGCAATAACTGTCTGTTACACTTGGCTTGTTTCCCAGAGGGCAATGCCGGCTAGCTGTCGACCCCAGGGCTGGGTAGTTCCCCTTGCCCGCCAAATGTAGACAAAAAAGGAGACATACTACTTCTCGGGACATCAAAACTAACAACAGCCTAACAACAACAAAGAAAATCATAAACAGACGGCTATCAAGTGGGTGAAGCTTGGGTGTTATCACTTCGCGCGCCCGCCCTACCTGTGACCAAACACAACGTTCATTTTGGCCACCCTCTGCTGGAACGGTAACGGCTGGCCTAATCCATGGCTTACGCCACGCGTCCTCCCTCTATTTTAAATTTAATGCTTCAATATATATCCAAGCTTTAATAATTATAAATTGACAATTTCATCTTTCTCATTAATAAATAGCTATACTCAAAATTATCACTAACCAAAAAGAAACACCAAAACGTTCGACACAAAGGCAAACACGGAAATAACTGCTGAAATTTCGTTCAACCAACAGGGATACCCTCACCCATACGTAATGGAATATGTGTAGATGAGTGGATCCAGTTTTACGGGAGTTAATGTAACTCGGGCCCCTACGGAGACTTAACCTACCAAGAGCTCTTGTTAAGGGTCCCCGGGACATAAACAATAAACAATATTTTTCCACAAATCGCTCGACCAAATACGGTGGACTGATGGGACCCCCGCGTCAGGGGGCCTTCTGGAACTGAACAGCTGATCGCAGATTTAGGTTCGTGAAAGGTGTTGGTGTTTTTACATATTTTTTTTCAATGGCCAAGATTTTACGTTAAACGGTTTAAGCTAATACTAAATACTGAATAAAGGACAACACACGGAACAAAATAACATTTAATGTGGAACGGTGTTTGGAGTGCGGATTATGTTTTTTTTCTTTAAGTTCACACGACGTGGGCGATCGCTGGCCGTGGCCGGTCAGCCCTAAATTTATATAGGTCCGTGTATACGTGTGCGCGTGTGTGTGTGTGTGAATAGGGTTTCGGGGTTTTTAATTGGTGAATGAGACCAAACGTGTGGCACGTACTGGAAGGCGATGCAACGATCGTGCGGTGTGGCTAGAATCGCCCTGGCAGCTAAATCGTCCTCTTTCACCCTCACCCTTCACACGTCCCGCGCTACTTGGCTCACGCAACTGGAACGAACTCTCTCAGGTTCACGTTGGGCAGTCTTCTTCTCTGCAGTCGATTTTCTCGAACTCCAGTGTTCCTCTCCAGGAAACCTTCTGGCCCGGTTCTGGTGGCTATATTCCATGCCGGCTGTTAGTAAAATTTTCTGCATTACAACCTATTTTATCGCCCGCTTTTTCTGTACTCACTTCAAACTTTCTGTTTTAAGCTCAACATTTCAAATTTCGACGTTACTCCGTCCACGCTCCACGATTTCCATAATCCAATCCACGTTTTCTAATATTTTCACTCCTATTTATCCCCTTTTCCCTTACTAATACATATAACTAATCCTATTCTCTTCCTTATATCCCCAGTAACGGCTCCAGCTCCCCCCGATGTCCCCATACACCATCGAGCCTCCCTGGACTTCCGCTAGATGGCGCGTCGCCCTCAGCCCTGGCCACCTATCGTTCAGGTGGGACTGGAACATGTCAAAACGCAAAACGCGTTTGAACAAGTGAGCAAAAATGAACTAGTGAACCAAAAGGAAGAAGTGAGCAAAAATGAACTAATAAACATAAAAGAACAAGTGAGCAAAAAAAAACAGTTTGGAAGGAACATGTTCAGTTGCTCACATAAGTGAACAACTGTTTTTTGTTCACTCACTCAGAAACAGGCACACTAACACAGATATCCCATTCAAAATAATCATCCCTCACAAAGGCAACCTGCTCGATGGACTGCCAGGCCCAAATGGCACTATACACATCTTCACAGATGGATCAAAGCTGAATGTTCAGTTACACACTTATACTTAATTAATATTACAGCATATACAGTGCACTCTTACGCACGAATACTCATAAATACAATTGTCCATGTCCCTTCATGTGAATGAATATGACAACACGAAAATTACATTAACAACTAAGAATAGACAATACGAGTAGCACTTGTAAACTCAATCGATAAACTATTTAGTACCACAACTGCCTGTCATTCATTTTCCATCGCAATCATCAGAGGCTGTCGCCGTGTCTTCAGACCCTCCCTTGCGCACTATAGGATACCCACTTCGCAGTCCAACTGGTTCAAGTTCTAGTTGCGACGACGAAACTGTAGACGGTTTATGTACCGTATGCTTCCCAGCTTTCTACACACACATACACATTAACATTTGGTGACCCCCGACTTTGATCATCCTTTCAAAGTGTCAGACAAGATACAGTGAAAGGAGTCGATCTGGAAATCAGATTGAAGAAGTCGACAGGACATCTTCAATAAAATTTGGCACCAGGCCATACACTTACGGTAGCATCTCCACCAATAAGTATCACTTTGGCAAATCTGACATATTCAGGTTATCAGCAAATAGAAAAACAGCCACAGAATTCGATTGCCACCGAGACAATACATTTTTGTTGTTCGTACGTTTCATACATTGATAACAGCACAAATCCCTCCATCCAATACATCACCTGTACTATTTATTTTCTGACCGACAACGGTTGCGATTCGTAGCGTATCCAGCTGCAAAGCAAATAAAACACTCCCAACGGGTCAAAAAGTAATAAGTACAAAAAGATAGAATGGATACACAAAAAGAGGAAGAAGCTGCCGCTAGGCGAGGAAATATCGATGTGCATTAGGAACTTTAAAAGAGATCCCCAAGAAAGAAAGCAAAAGGCCTCTTAATTTCAAGCTAAAATATTGGCACTCGAAAATGCGTGGAATCGTTTCAACAAAAACGACTCCAAACTTCACGATACAGACAAAACGTATGAATATGTAAATTTCCGTGAAGACTTACATACGTTCTACTTGTAAGCGATACGTTACGATTTATACCGAATGTCCCCGAAGGCTTACAGCAAATTGCTTTCACAATGTCGCCGACAAAAGGCCATAGCAGAGTCCGTAAAACGCAATCTGAACCAACTTTCAGAGACGGAAGGACGCACATCAAGTGATTTGATAAAATCACTATGGACTCAAGCACAAGACGAGGACCCAGTGGAAAGAGGATATGACATGGAAGCCTACCTAACACTGGAAAGTAAGTTACAAAGAGCATTGGGAAAATCAGCCATACTAAACACGGACAACGTGCATCTTCCACGCATCTTCCCCCATCCGAAGTTTGATGGGGATCTATTGAAATGGACCCAGTTCTTTGACCTGTTCTCATGTGTGTTTCATAAAGCTAACATGCCTTCGGTGAAAAAGATGTGGTACCTTAAAACCACCGTTACCGGCGAGGCAGAAAGATTGATCCGACATATCGATCTAATGGAAGGAAATGATGAAGCCGCTTGGGAAATACTAGTTGAAGCATATAACAAATCCAGAGATGTTTCGAATACGGTACTGAACCGCTTCCTCAATCATCAAACAATTAATATATATTGTTCGGCTCGCTTGCCTCATCCAAGTCTATCACTCTAATTTTATTGTAAAAGGCTCTGGCATCTTCGGCCACCCTCAACACACAAAATAACTATAATAAAATTTATAACGTTTCGGAAATTATTAATTCGTGAAATTATTGAACAATCATAGTCAGCGAAAAAGCTCGTTGTCTCAACATATATATTAATATTAATATCCAATATTGATTGCCATTATCAGAAACAAACTGGATGTAACAAATAAGGCCTTGTATGAGTAATCATTGGGAAGCTCAAAGGACATTCAGGCATTGGACACCATGCTTCAGTTCTTAGAGCAAAGAATTCGAGTTCTGGGAACCAGTAAGAAGCCACCAGCATCAAGGAGAGAGCCAAAAGCCACGAAATGTGCATCAGCAAACACAGGGAGAGCACGAGCACCTTTATGCACATTCTGCAAGAAGGCAAGCCATTGGCTACACGGATGCGAAGAATTTCGCTTAATCTTAATCGGAACGACTAAATTGGGTATAAAAATAAAACATGTGCGTTAATTGTTTTAGAACGAATCACAAAACAAACGCATGGCCAGGTCGAAACTGCTTTAAGTGCGACAAGAAGCACAACACGATGCTACATCTGGAAACAGCATCGGGCGCATATACCAAATCAACAGCACCGACGGTTGATGCAGCAAGTAACAATAGTGAGAATTTACTGGCCACAGTAAAGGTGGCAGTAGAAGCCAACAACGGGCAGATTTCTAATTTCAGAGCACTGCTAGATTTAGGATTAATGTTGTCACTACACAATATTACGGATTGAAGAAATTGGAGGTCAATCAAGGACCAGCAGAGCACGAATAAATGTGCTCATAAAATCCCTTCACAATGGTTTTACGCAATGAATTGAAGCTTTCGTATTACCACAGATAATAGCTGATCAGCCAGCTTAGGCACTTAAATCAGAGAGTTTAAACGATAGCTTTCGTATTACCACAGATAATAGCTGATCAGTCAGCTTAGGCACTCAATTCAGAGAGTTTAAACGTACTAAGCAAGATCTCACTGGCAGATCCACACTTACATAAGCCAGGCAAAATCGACATGTTTTTATAGAAAACCTTCAGACAGCTTCGGATGGCCGGCTTATTGTAAAACTCTCATTTTCCGAACACTCTTCAGCCCTGGAGGAGTCTTTGGAAACTGCAACAAAAAGATTCTTAGCGTTGGAGGGCCGCATATCAACAGAAACTTGGAAGAGTTATGTGGACTTCATGGAAGAGTATGAAGGACTAGGACATATGAAGATGGTGCCAGCATAACAGGTTCCTAAAAAACACTACTACATACCACATCACGGTATACTCAAACCTGAGAGCACCACCACAAAGCTTCGGGTAGTATTCGATGCCTCATGCAAGTCAGCAAGCGGGAAATCTTTGAACGATATTCTGCATACTGGACCCACAGTTCAGACCGAACTACAGGTAGTTTAGTTAACAACTTTCCCATTCCGAAAATGCAGCTATCTATCAGCTCTCAACAACTTAAACTTACAGTCTGGGAAATACTAAACTTTAAAATCAACGAGGGGGAACGTTGTGAGTTGCTGCGGACACCGCAACTCTACGGTTATACCCGATACTAAGTCAGCATGGCTCTCCTCCGGCAGACGCCGCTAATATTTAACGACACGACAAAGAGTGCGTGCGAGAGAGACAGAAAATCAGTCTGAGCGTGACGTCGGGCGCTGCGTAGCCACTGCAAATTGATTTGTTCCTTTTGGCTATAAAAATGATCTGATCTAATCCAGATTCAGCAATCTAATAGATATGGTCATTATCTATGATTCTGCGTTTTTAGTTTTCTCAAATCTGCAATATTGTGGATGCAACAGATTTTCGTGCTTTGTGGGGGCGGATGGGGGTGGGGCGAAATTCCGAGATATACGTTTTACAGTGACATCTTAAAGGAGTGTGTGTACCAAATTTGGTTACTCTAGCCTTAATAGTCTCTGAGATTTGTGGTTGCCTCAGATTTTCGTCCTTTGCGGGGGCGGAAGGGGGTGTGGCGAAATTTGGACATGAAACGGTCAAGGTCCGATATCACAGGAGTGTGGATACCTAATTTGGTTGCTCTGGCTTTTATAGGTTCTGAGATCCTTGAACTCATATTTTGCAATTGGCAAAACCGACCATGAAACCTGTGTGTTAGAGTGAGACAGAGCGAGAAAGAGTGAAATTGTTTTCGTGATTCTGGCTGTAATAATTATACGATCTAGTTCAGATTTTGCACTCTAGAAGATATAGTCATCTTCTACGATTCTCCGTTTTTAGTTTTCTCGTATCGTCGAAATTGTGGATGCCACAGATTTTCGCCCTTTGTGGGGGCGGAAGTGGGCGGGGCAAAGTTTTGAAATATTTTTGGAGCAGTGACATATCACAGAAGTCTGGATCCAAAACATCATTGCTCTAGCTCTTATAGTCTTTGAGCATTAGGCGCTGAAGGGGACGGACAGACGGACAGACGGACGGACGGACAGACGGACAGACAGACATGGCTCAATCGACTCGGCTATTGATGCTGATCAAGAATATATATACTTTATGGGATCGGAAACGATTCCTTCTGGACGTTACACACATCCACTTTCACCACAAATCTAATATACCCCAATACTCATTTTGAGTATCGGGTATAAAAATGTATCATTTTTTTTTAGCTCCAGCTACAACAGCGGGGACGATCATTCAGAGAGAATATCTACCTACATACAATAAAAATAACAGGTTATTTGTATTTTCGTGTTAGTTTTTAGACAATAATACAATACAACCAGCGACAAAAAAAAAGCCGCACTGTAAAATTTCATGCATGTTTGACTTCTCCAGCATGAAGTTTTCCCAAATGTTATCCGATTTCTTTAATTTTTATTTTTTGTTGTCGCTTTAACAAATAGAAAACAAAATTGTATACTAATTTTTTTTACATCATAGTCATATACTTAGCAAAAAAATAATTTTGAAGACTACATGTTTTTAACGCTTTTCGGGTAATTTTTACCCAACGGAAGCAAAAATTAAATTAAAATATAAAAACAACTTTTTACAATTAAAACTAAATTTGTTCTCTCTACGAAGAGAGTAAGCGTAAATGAGAAAGCGCGTGGCTTGGTTTTCGTATACACTACAAATTGATTTATCCTTCTTGCTAAAATAATAATCCGATCTGATCCATATTCGGTAGTTTAGAAGATATGGTAAATTTTTACGATTCTGCGTTTTTGGTTTGCGTCAAACTTTAGGGAATCAGTAAGTGTAAAATAATCATATATTCTCATATTCTCTGGTCCTTTTCACACCTAACAATAATTCTCTGTCCTCGAACCCTGACTGACGATGGTACCATTAAGAGTGCTTCCAGTGTGGGTGTGCTCGTTAATGGAAATTCGTCTATGTTCCTGTTTGTCTCCCGGCTTATAAATGAAGCCACAACGGAGGATTTAAACAACATCTATGCTATAAACCACTCAGGGCAATGTTTCGCAAAGCAATCGTTGTCTCCCGACTTATACCTGACTTAAAGCCTCGCCCGAGGCCCTAATCATAACTAAGCTTAATTTTACACATAAGTGTAACATCTTCGTACAACTTTTTTTCACCGACTCTCTTCTATCTAAAGAACCGATTAGGATAGCTGGCCATAAAGATTCAAAACAGAGTTCCAAAAGTACCGACCATAATATTAAAAAAAAACGAGGGGGAACGTTCTGAGTTGCTGCGGACACCGCAACTCTACATTGATACTCGATACTTAGTTAGTATGGCTCTCCTCCGGCAGACGCCGCTAATGTTAAACGACACGACAAAGAGTGCGTGCGAGAGAGACAGAAAATCAGCTTGAGCGTGACGTCGGGCGCTGCGTAGGCACTGCAAATAGATTTATTTCTTTTGGCTATAAAAATGATCCCATCTGATCCAGATTCAGCAATCTGATAGATATGGGCATTATCTATGATTCTGCGTTTTTAGTTTTCTCGAATCTTCAATATTGTGTATGCCACAGATTTTCGTCCTTTGTGGGGGCGGAAGGGGGTGGGGCGAAATTTTGAGATATATGTTTTATAGTGAGATCTAACAGAAGTGCGGATACCAAATTTGGTTACTCTAGCCTTAATAGTCTCTGAGATTTGTGGATGCCCCAGATTTTCGTCCTTTGCGGGGGCGGAAGGGGGTGTGGCGAAATTTGGACACGAAACGGTCAAGGTCCGATAACACGGGAGTGTGGATACTAAATTTGGTTGTTGTGGCTCTTATAGGTTCTGAGATCCTTGAACTCATATTTTGCAATTGGCAAAACCGACCATGAAACCTGTGTGTTAGAGAGAGACAGAGCGAGAAAGAATGAAATTGTTTTCTTGATTCTGGCTATAATATTTATACGATCTGGCTCAGATTTTACACTCTAGAACATATAGTCCTCCTCTACGATTCTACGTTTTTAGTTTTTTCGTATCGTCGAAATTTTGTATGCCACAGATTTTCGCCCTTTGTGGGGCGGAAGTGGGCGGGGCAAATACTTGTAGCAGTGACATATCACAGAAGTCCGGATATAAAACGTCGTTGCTCTAGCTCTTATAGTCTTTGAGCACTAGGCGCTGGTAGGGACGGACGGACGGACAGACAGACAGGGCTCAATCGATTCGGCTATTGACGCTGATCAAGAATATATATACTTTATGGGGTCGGAAACGTTTCCTTCTGGACGTTACACACATCCACTTTTACCACAAATCTAATATACCCCAATACTCATTTTGAGTATCGGGTATAACGAGGGGAAAGTTGTGAGTTACTGCGGCGACCGCAACTCTACATTTATACCCGATTCATAGTCAGTATGGCTACATTAAACGTGCGTGCGAGAGAGACAGAAAATCAGTCAGAACGTGTCGACGGGCGCTGCGTAGCCACTGCAAATTGATTTGTTACTTTTGGCTATAATAAATGTCCGATCTGATTCGGATTCGGCAAGATTCGGCAATCTGGTAGATATGGCCATTCTCTATAATTGTGCGTTTTTAATTTTCTCCTATCTTCAAAATTGTGGTTGCCACAGATTTTCATCCTTTGTGTGGGCGGAAGGGGATGGGGCGAAATTTTGAAACACACTTGTAGCAGTGAGCTACGAAAAATTCGGATACATTAAAAATCACCTTAAAGGAGCTCGGAACTTCTCTTAAAATGTCGTAGGGAAAAGACTAACCCTCTACATCTGCATCTGGGAAACCAGTGCCTAAAATGAGCGATATCACGGCAGGTAAAGAGAAGCTGAGGTTTCAAGACAAGAGTCGTGCGGCCTTCAACCTGGGTAATGATGACCCGGTGTTTCTGGCATCCGCCCAAGGCATCAAATCGGGGCGATGGGCCAAAACGGTTCTGCCAGACTTCCAGCTAGCCAAATGCTGGTAGTGGCGCACCCAAGGCCACAGGCAAGCGGCAACGCTCGGCGGAAGACACCACCACACAAGCCATCGTCTGCCAAGATGTGCGATTGGCGGCTCTCTGCACGAAGGCGGCCGCATCATGGGATGGGAAGACATCCCCTGCAAACTAAGGGGCAGAGCATGGTTCTCGGCGAAGCCTGCAGAGCCAGGATCTATGATCCGGATCCTGCAGGTCTGCAACCCGCACCGTCCTACAGCCGATTGGAAGGTGGCCAAGGTAGAAGAGAGCAATGGACAGAGATGCCAGATCATCCTCGTCTTAAATGAGGAGTCAGTAAGGCTCCTTAACAGCAAGGAAAGTATTGGGGACTATGGCTACAAAAGGGTAGCCATAGTCCCGCACAAATCAGACTTATCTGTGGTGTCGGACGACACCCTCGACGGCTACGTGCCTGACGAAAGCGACCTAGCAAGGCGTCTTAGACTCATCGCGGTCGGGATGTAATTGGAGTGTCCCGAAAGCAACCATGATAAAACCTCAGGAATTTTACTGATACTTTAACTGTCACTGGAGCTTTAACTATCCCCTGAACTGTCTCTTAAACTAATTGCATGCAATATTTATAATCACTTAAATTTAGCTAACTTTTAACTTCTCTTTTTCCGCCTTTAGTAATTAAGTACCATTATTAACAGAAAATTTGTTAATTTAATAAATAAATAAATAAATGAATACTCTTGCAGATTAGCCCACACCATTATAAGGCAGCATGCGCTGCTCTCTTGTTCCCCTAGCCAAGGGTGGACTCAACATAGTCCTCATTCAGGAGCCCCGGATCTCTTTAAGGACTCAAGACTGTAAGCTATATGTAGCTGATACCACAGGTAAAGAACGTGCCTACATTCTTACAAAAAAAGAGTTACACCTATTTCTGCTCCCAAATTTCAACAATGAAGATCATACAGCAGTGATCCTCGAAGGGCAGGCGCTCACTGAGGATCTGCTCCACATTCCTGGCGCTAATAGCAGACTGCGAGGCCAAGGCCTAATTGTAGGGTTCGACGCCAACGCACATCACGGCCAGTGGGGAAGCACTGATAAAAAGAAATGGGTGAGTGCCTCTTCAGTTATCTACTGACCACTCAGATGGTCGTAATTTTTATTTTTGAATTAAAAAAAATCTTGCAGGTTTATATGGAGCATTTACACGATAAATTATCTCTATTGGTAAACGTACGATTTTTTCATGTGTTTTTTCTCCAATAAATCACTTCAAACAAACAACTTAGTTGACTTTTTAGAGAGACTGAGGAAGAACTTTTATCAAGAATCATCTATCTTATATGAGAAAATGGTAAAGAAAAACATGACTAAAAAAATAACGAAAAAGTGATCTCATGGTTCTTTTAATAGGTTTTCAGATCAAAGTTAATGAAATTGGTTAAATTTAACAGTAAGTTCAGTAAATAGTGTGTGTTTATTGACTTTTGTTGGCCTCGGTTGAGTTTTCCATGAAAATACCCATATCTAAACCAAACTAAAAAGCAGCAAGAGCCTGCAAATAGAACTTAGAACTTAGAACATAGGAACAAACGTAACTCCTTAAGCAAGCCATCAGCCGTCGGGTGCTATAGGGGGATAAACGGATGTCGGGTCGGCTCGTCACAACTGTAGACTCGGAAAGGGGCACGGGCGCCTCGGGTTCATGGCTTGCTCTGGATCCAAGGCGACTGTGCTCCGCGTCATAGGATACAGGTGGGCGCGAGCGAACCGGCACCCGCCGTAACTGTACACACCGGCGGAAGTGCGACTATACTCTCCCCGTGAGGGCGGCTGGAAACAGGTCCTGGTACGGTCATGTCTCTGCCAGGATGCTGGCTAATTGTAGTCGGGCGGAGAGAAGAAAACTCTCAGTGAAATAACCCCAATCCAAGGTGACACTGTCATATGCCGAGGGATGCATGGCCGAGGGGGTGCTCGGTCGCTTATATGCGGACTCTGGATACCTGCCGACCTCCAGTTTTAATAAGGCTTCCCGGGGCACGCGGGCTATGCCTCGGGCGACTAACCCCTTCCCGCCTACTCGTGGGACCAAATATGCCAAATTTAAACATAAACACAAAAAACACCGCAAAGGAGCACGGCACTCCTCCTAAAGTGCCGGAGGGAAAAGACCATCCCTCTACAAACGCATCTGGGAAACCAGTGCCCAAAAAGACGGGGAAGGAGACTAAGTCGGTCCACCGTCTCGAGGCAGCAGGCGCTGTGAGGAGAGGACCGAAAAGCCAATCGAGCCAATCCACGTCGGGGGGCCCCAAGGGCGACCCGGTTACCGGGGGGCGACCATGCAGAGCGATATCGCGGCTGGCGGACCCCTTGGGACCGGGAACCCCTTGACAACCCCGGCAGGCGGCGCCTCTGCCTCGAAAGATAGGCCCAAGTTTCAGGACAAAAGACGTGCGGCCTTCATCCTGGGCAACGACGACCCGGTGTTCCTGGCGTCTGCCCAGGGAATCGAATCGCGGCGATGGGCCAAGACAGTCCTGCCCGACTACCAGCCAGCCAAAGCTGGCAAGGCCACAGCCAAGGCCCCAAGCAAGCGGCAACGCTCGGCGGAGGACACCGCCACACAAGTCCAACAGGCCAAGAGGACAAAGACATTGAGCAACCGCTCGTTTGCCGAGGTGGCGAGGGGAAAAACCCTGATTGGAGTCCTAGACAGGGGCTCTAAAGACGGGCAGATCCCTAGGGACAAGTGGCACCTCGTGGAAAACGAGCTCCAAGACCGTTTCCTCCAGGAGTTGGAGGAGAATGGAGGACCACCGCCCAAGTGTGAGAACGCCGGGTGGCACCAAGGCAGGGTGAAAGCCATCGCCTGCCAAGATGCTCGCTCGGCGGCCCTCTACGCGAAGGCGGTAGCGTCGCTCAAGGAGGTCTACCCAGGAGCCCAGCTGGAGGTCGTGAAGTGGGAGGACATCCCCAGCAAGCCGAGGGCCAGAGCGTGGGTCTCGGCGAAGCCTGCAGAGCCGGATAAGATTCTCCGGATTCTGCAGGTCTGCAACCCCCACCTTCCCACAGCCGATTGGAAGGTGGCCAAAGTAGAGGAGAGCAACGGGCAGAGGCGCCAAATTATCCTCGTCCTGAACGAGGAGTCGGTCAGACTTCTCCACGACACGGAGGGCGCTGTGGACTACGGCTACAAGAAAGTAGTCGTAGTACCGTACAAGTCCGACTCCAAAGGCATGCAGCCGACGGTCGAGCCAGACCTGGAGCCCCCGGAGATCCCTAGTATGGAGATCAAGCCTGCGGTGTCAGACGTGGCATCAGTGGTGTCGGATGACATCTTAGATGGCTACGTCTCAGACGTGAGCGATCTCACTAGGGATCTCAAACACATCGGGGTCGCGGAGGAGTTGGACTCTTCGGAGAGCGACCACGACAGGACAATGGTGGAGGTGGACCTCAGGAATGTCACTGATACTCCTGCAGATAAACCTCCACCATTGTAAGGCAGCATGCGCTGCTCTCCTGCTCCACCTAGCCAAGGGTGGAGCCGACATAGTCCTCATTCAGGAGCCCTGGATCCTCGGAAACAGGGTCTCCGGTCTGAGGACTCCTGACTATAAGCTATACGTAGCTGACTCCGCAGGTAAAACTCGCACCTGCATCCTTGCAAAAAGAGATTTGCACTTATTTTTGCTCCCAAATTTCAGTAATGAAGACCAAACAGCAGTGAGCCTCGAAGGCCAGGGGTGCTCACTGAGAATCTGCTCCACGTACATGGGTCACGACCAACCAGACCCCCTCCACAGGCGCTCAGGGCGCTAATCACAGACTGCGAGGCCAAGGACACCGGCCTAATCGTAGGGTGCGACGCCAACGCACACCACTGCCAGTGGGGAAGCACTGACACCAACGAAAGGGGTGAGTACCTTTTCAACTATTTACTGACCACTCAGATGGTCCTTTTAAATAGGGGGAGTGATCCCACCTTCATTATTAAAAACCGCAAGGAGGTCCTGGACCTCACACTTGCCTCTCATGAGCTACACGGGAACATCGTATCCTGGAGGGTCCTGGAAGAGCACTCCTTCTCGGACCACAGGTACGTGGAAGCCGTATTCTCTTTTTCACTACCGAGACCAGCTCAATTTCGGAACCTTAGGCGGACAAACTGGGCTCGGTACTCAGACCATCTCTTTCGTGTTCTCCCTGAGACTCCACCTGAGGAGGAGATCTCCAGGGAAGCCACGACTCATCTTGTTAAACTATTTACCGACGCCTGCAATGAGGCGCTCGATAAATCCTGCCCCTCTAGCAAGAGCAGAGGCCGGAAGAAACCAGAATGGTGGAATCCGAAACTGAGGGAACTCCGGAAAGCCTCCCGAAGACTCTTCAATAAAGCTAAGGCCGAAAATGCTGAGCAGAACTGGGCCGATTACAAGGCCAGTCTGTCAGTTTACAGTAAAGAACTGAGGAAAGCCAAACGCGCCTCATGGCGTAAGTTCTGTAGCGACATTGAGAATAACTCGGAAGCCTCGCGCTTGCGCAAAGTTCTCTCGAAGACTACACCCACTCTGGGCTACCTGAAGAACGCCGACCAATCATGGACAACGTCCAGTAATGAGTCGCTAAATCTTCTCCTTAACACCCACTTTCCCGGCTGCGATGAAAACAGACCACACTACATCGCGGCTCCCTCCGTTGCCTCAAGTGGTATCATGAACCTGCTAAGCCAGGAGAACATTTCCTGGGCAATAAAAAGCTTCAAACCATACAAATCCGCGGGACCAGATGGCATCATCCCTGCCCAACTGATTCACGCTGGACAAAAAGGCACTAATTGGCTCAAAAGGATATATGAGGGAATCTTCTCCCATGGATATATCCCGGAAACCTGGCTTCATACCAAAGTCGTCTTCATCCCCAAGGCAGGCAAGCCCTCGCACACTGCCCCCAAAGATTTCAGACCCATAAGTCTATCGTCCTTCCTTCTGAAGACGATGGAACGGCTTTTGGGGATGCATCTCACGGTAAATATTCCGCCTAGTCTATTCTCAGACTCCCAGCATGCCTATCGGAAAGGAAGATCCACCGAAACGGCCCTACACACGATCACATCGATCATAGAAGCGTCCCTCAACTGTAAGGAATACACCCTGGTAGCCTTCCTGGACATAGAAGGCGCCTTTAATAACATCCTACCGACCGCCATCACGGGTGCACTGACGGAACTGGGGGATGACTCCCGGACGGTGAGCCTGATCGATCAGATGCTACAATGCAGGACGGTTGAGGCATCACTGGGGACGTCAACGTCCACCAGATTTGTCAGTAGAGGCACCCCGCAGGGCGGAGTCCTCTCGCCCCTCCTATGGAACGTGGCAGTGAACGAACTGCTGCGGGAGATAGAGGGGGGTGGCTGCCGCGTGGTGGCGTATGCGGACGATGTTGCTATAGCATTCTCGGGTAAATTCCCGCAAACGCTGTGTGAGTGCCTGACAAGCACTCTCATGAAGATGTCAAAATGGGCAGACAAATGCGGGTTAGGCGTCAACCCGTCTAAAACGGAACTGGTGCTCTTCACTAGGAAGTACAAAGTCCCGGCACTGATTCCCCCAAGACTATGTGGGGAAGCGCTAATCTTCAGCAACAACGCCAAGTATCTTGGTCTAATCCTCGATAGAAAGCTCGATTGGAAATTGAGCATAGAGGATAGAGTAAAGAAGGCCACAGTAGCCCTCTATACTTGCAGGAAAGCCATCGGACTGAGATGGGGAATGACCCCCTATATAGTTCGGTGGCTTTACACCACCATCATACGACCGATCATGCTCTATGGAGCGGTAGTATGGTGGCCAGCCTTAGACAAAAGGACATGCCTCAACAAACTCAGCAGAGTTCAACGCATGGCAGAGCTATGCATAACTGGCGGGCTACGCACTACTCCAGGGGAAGCCCTGGATACTGTGCTGGACCTCCTCCCCATAGATCTCATGGGAAAGAAAGTGGCAACACTTTCCGCACTCAGAATGAGAGAAGGCAGACTGTGGAAAGCGTCCGCGGTCGGGCACTCGGGAATCCTGACGAGACACCCGCAATTACCAGAGAGGACAGACTATTGTGTCCCTAGTGATCACCTCTCGACGCCTTTCCAGGTATCAATCCCACTTAGGGAGGACTGGGAGATGGGCGAACCAGGACCCGCAAATGCGGTTCACTTCTACACTGATGGCTCAAAGTTAGACGGCCGCGTGGGAGGCGGAGTCTACTGCAGCGAGCTGAACATCAGTCATTGCTTCAGGCTCCCGGACCACTGCAGTGTGTTCCAAGCGGAGGTTGTAGCCATCAAGGAGGCCATTTCCATCGTCTCCAAACTATTTCTAGACACGCACTTAGTGTGCGTTTTCTCGGACAGCCAAGCAGCTATTAAAGCTCTAGGCTCAATATCGTCGAACTCAGCGACTGTAAATGACTGCCGCAGGTCTCTGCACGAGATCGCAGATCAGTTAGACCTCTTTCTTATATGGGTCCGAGGCCATAGGGACATCGAGGGGAACGACGCCGCCGACGAGCTAGCAAGGCAGGGTACTACAATTCCTCTCCTTATGGAGAGGGAGCAGGTAGCGATGCCTCTGGCTACGTGCAGGCTCCTCACGCACGAATTGATTGAGCAAAATGCCAATAGGAGATGGCAGCAAACAGCTTCCTGTAAAATCTCAAGATTGATATGGCCATATCGATCGAAGAAGCGCTCAGCCGAGCTGTATAGGCTCAGCAGAGCACAGTGCTCTGCAGTTACTCGAGCCATTACGGGACACTGGCAGATTGGCACTCATGCCTCTAGACTGTCAATCCCTCATAACGACTTCTGCAGGAGTTGTCGCGACGAGGAAGAAGAGGAATCGGTCCCCCACTTCTTCTGCCACTGCCCAGCCCTTGGAAATCGTCGTCTTCGTTTTCTCGGGGCTGCTTTCCTAACAGACATTTCGGACCTGTCCGAAATCAAACCGGGGACCTTGTCCAGATTCATCCAAGCCTCCGGATGGGACTGCCCTTAATTTGCAACAGCCTGTTTCTCCACGGTTTCTAGGCACTGGGAAGGGGCACACGCCCATGCGGCACCACAACGGACCTTCTATAGGTCCAAGTGAGCTTGGGAGGGTTTCATCACTCTCCCAGGCTACCGCCTGAACCTAACCTAACCTAAGCAAGAAGAAGCAACAACTCTTCAAGGTCGAGCTCGTGCCAGAAATTAGGACTTTGAAGAAAGATTAAATTCACCCAATCTACAAACTGCAGTTCTTGTTATACAGCGGAATCGAACAACACTGATTCAGATACTTGTATTTCTAAAATACAAATTATCAATTGCTTCCCCAAGAATATCTCTGTGGAATGCCAACGGCGTTTCACAACATAAACTTGAATTAACCCAATTCCTGTACGACACACATTGATGTAATGCGTCTCTCAGAGACGCACCACAAAAGCAAACACAAATTTCACAAAAGGGTATATTCGTTCTGTGATATGTTTTATCCGGATGGAAATGCACACGGTGGAACAGACATCTTAATTAGAAACCGCATCAAACACAACCTTCATAAAAGGTTTCTAAAAATTTTATGTGCAATCCAAATCTGTAAATGTACCATCGGTTAATTGTAATCTTACCATTGCCGTTGTCTACTGTCCGCCTCGCTTTACAACGACTGAAGGTTAGTTCATGGACTTCTAAAACTATATTATAGCAGCAGAAGACTACAATGCCAACCACACGCACTGTGCAGACTGTACAGTGACAAAGAACATCCTATACGGCCAAATCACTGTCGAAAGTACCATACGATCACTCGACTATTCTACAAATTGAGCCAACCCCGCAGAATAGGATCTGTACTCGTTAAATCAGCAAAAATCTCAACACCACATGGCATGCCTTTGAAAACCAACAATATCAGAACAATCTGCACATTTAGCACAGACCACTGTGGAGGTCCCACCAAAACATAAGTGGTCCAATAGACACAGTCATGCCATCATAGAGCCACAATGGCAGTGGTTCCAGTGAGGTCAGTCGTCCATTCCTCCCGCAGTGACGAAGAATGAGCTATTACGTTTGCAGAACATTTAAAAAATGTGTTTCAACCCTGCCTAGCCCTACCCCTGCTAACTTTACAAGTACTTTCAGAATCCATGGAATTTCGGTCAAGGGAAATCCTAAGTCACCGAAAGTCTGCTTACTTGTGTTTCGAAGATATTTGAAAAAGTCCTACTGCAGCGCAACCCATACATCCAAACTAGCAACGAACGTCAAAGATACGTACTTTATTTAAATAACGAGAATATTGTACGGCACTATTCCTAGACGTCGCCCAGGCATTCAACCGAGTATACAAAGAAACAAAATAATTATTTTCGACACTAGAAACCCCAAATCTATCAAAATTAGCAAAGCCATCTTTAGTACATATGTAATACATTTTAGATACTCTATTTATTTATTTGAGAAAAATGCCTTATATTTGCAAAATACAGGCCAACACAGGTTCTTTTTGAGCCATGACTACTGGGGACTTTGCCCAATCATTATAAGTACTATATGCAAGGAATCTAATGTTTTGTTCCCAAACAATTTATATTCGCATTATACCAAAATATGATTATTATATCATATTTCCCGACATATGTACATTAGGCTTGCGTTTATTTGTATTTGCTGTAACGAACCTAAAAGGGTTCGATACAATCCTTCCCCCAACGTACTATAAACATAAAACCTGCCTCTAAATTGCAGCACCTCGCCCAACGTAAATTGAACGCATGCATTATTTACTACACGAACACCCCCTCCACACATAGCCACCGATTGACACGCGCCGACTTCATAACGCTGACCAAACACACCAGGTCACGCGGACTTCCCCCACTCCAGACCAAGCAACCGGCCAGGCGCAGTCTTCCGGGTTCATCGACTACAAAAAGATGACACCGCGGAAGCCTACGACAAACACCCAACGGCAAACCCGCCAGCTCGCCAAAAACGCGAATAGACAGAACCAGGTCAACCCACGATCGCCAAAACGGCGAAGTGCACCCCGACGCGGAAGTGCACTTTTGAACCCGCTGACACAGCAGCAACAGGCGTATAAATAGACGCCGGCCAGAACTAGAAGATCTTACGTAGAAAACCGGCCCCGAGTACAGCCGTTGTACCAAAAACCCATCGTACTAATCTAAGAATTAAAAAGTGCTAAAATAGTCGTAATTATACCCGATACTAAAAATGAGTATTGGGGTATATTAGATTTGTGGTAAAAGTGGATGTGTGTAACGTCCAGAAGGAATCGTTTCCGACCCCATAAAGTATATATATTCTTGATCAGCATCAATAGCCGAGTCGATTGAGCCATGTCTGTCCGTCCGTCCGTCCGTCCGTCTGTCCGTCTGTCCGTCCCCTTCAGCGCCTAGTGCTCAAAAGCTATAAGAGCTAGAGCAACGATGTTTTAGATCCGGACTTCTGTGATATGTCACTGCTACAAGAATATTTCAAAACTTCGCCCCGCCCACTTCCGCCCCCACAAAAGGCGAAAATCTGTGCCATCCACAATTTCGACGATACGAGAAAACTAAAAACGCATAATCGTAGAAGATGACCATATCTTTTAGACTGCTGAATCTGAATTGGATCGTATTATTATTATAGCCAGCATCAAGAAAACAATTTCATTTTTTCTCACCCTGTCTCTCTCTAACACACACGTAGCATAGCCATACTGACTTAGTATCGGGTATAACTGTAGAGTTGCGGTGTCCGCTGCAACTCACAACGTTCCCCCTCGTTCAATTCTAAAATAGTGTCGAATCATCAGAACAATATCCAATTGCGTAAGTTCATTCCAACTAGCCGAGGCACCGACACTACCTCACCCCAAGTCCACGCACACCGTTTAATATACACGACGAGCAGCGCTCGCCCCAGCCCCGATCCACCCTTTCTAAGATAGGTCAACCACGACGTCTCCCTCAAAGTTCCATCTACTTCTACAAATTTCTTGTGGATTGACCCCTGGACGTGACTGAGCTTACCTCAGCCTGAAAAAGGTCCATCACAAGTGGCGCCCGAGCAGGGACCTGAGGGAACGTCAACGAAGGTTTGTAGAATAAAGACCCACGGCCGCTAGAGAACCGGGAAAAACAACGCGATACAAACCCCGACCTCGCACAATTTCCAGCGGTGGAGAATTCCAACTACCCTGGAGAATTTGTCGCCAACCCCGGGGGTGAGGCCCCCGCCCACGAAGCCAAGGCCTTCGCCTATGAGAAGGATGTTGCCAACCGCAGAAGGAAATGGCCCCACAGACGGCCATTACTACAGCCACGCCGCGCAGATGGCAGAACGGATTCGGAAGTGAGGAATCCAGTTCGACTGGAAGAGCATGTCCTCTCTTACGGGGTAGACATAAACTACCTGCCTCGAGGCATGGCGGAGCTCCTTACCGACCGAGCCGACCGGTGGTTCCGCACCAGCCGACTACAGAGCGCCTCATGGACCGAGTTCCGTCAGGAATTCCTAGCCTTCTTCCTGCCTCCCCGGTACTTCGAGCAACTGGAAGACCAGATCAAGGACCGCAAACTAGCAGTAGACGAAGACGTTCAAGGACTTCGTCATCAAGCTCTGTTTGCTCATGCACCACGCCGAGTACGACGCTGCTAAGAAACTCAATAGGATCTAAGACAACACCCTCCCAGCTATACGTGGGAAGACACGAACTAGCACAACTGTTGGCCACGGAATACGAAAGTATACAGGAGCGGAATATCCTGGCAACGCCCATTCCCCCTCGACAGCTCCGCAGGTACGCGCGGCCAACGGCACAACGAGCGCAAAACGAAGGCGAGACGAATCGGGCCCAATTCGGAAAACCTCACTGGAACACCCCGGAACCCGCAAGGAGGCCACACCAAGCCGGCGCTCCAGCACAGGAAGCTACGCATCGAATGATCATCACCCCTGTCGCCAACACCCGTCGGGAAACGACTCGCATCCCCAGCTGACACGGCAACAGCCGGGCACGACGCCTCCTCAGAAACGCAACTAAAGAACCCGCTAGAAGTACACGACGGCCGGATAGTGGCGAGAGTAACCATCGGAGGACGGCGCACGGAAGCCACGGTCGACACCGGAGCATCGCGAAGCTTCATCAACGCTGACCTCGCCCGCCAACTCGATCACAACAACGACCTCCGAGAGGCGTGCGTCCAGATCCGCCTGGCCGACGGCTACGCACGCGAGATAACTCAGATCTTGCTGGCGCGCATCCGACTAGACGAGCGAGAGGTACAGATACCGCTCTTAGTACTACCGAATATGCTAGAGCAAGTCATCGTGGGGATGGATTACCTATGCGCCACCGACACGACGATACAGTGTGGTACCACACGCCTTTATCTTCAAGGTCACCAACGCCCCGTCTCAAACACGCCGATGATCACAGCCAGCCAAGTACACACCCCAGAACCCACGAACTCAAGACCCCCGCCGCCCCCGCCAGGCCCACGCCGAGAAACCTAAAATCAAGCTAAGCCAACGAAGAAAGCGAGCCGGTCCTCCGAGGGCACCGACACGGTTCCACCAACGAAGGGAAAGGAACCCAAGACGCCCCTCCAGAAGACAGCACGGTCCCACCGGCAACCACCGCCACGCAGCCACCAGACGCTCGAGGTACCACCTCCGACCGCCTCCCTGGCCCAGGACTGCAGCGAAAACGCCATCGACACAAGAAACAAGACCTCTACGACAGAGACCGACTAACTACTCCCGCGTCCTCTCAGGCAGGAACCGGGAAAGCTGACCACCGCCACACGAGGCGCCAATCGGAACACCTGTGCACCTGGAGCCGACACGCCATCGATCGTCACCGACATCATGGAACGCCTCCCAGGCAATCTCTCGCACAGCGTCGGCATGCGGCCCAGCACCACGCCTGGTGCCATGTCCGAAACCTGCGACGCCCAATGCTAGGTCCATTGCTAGGATCGTCACCGAGACCCACACGGGCACCGCTCCTATGGTCGACACCCCCGCGGTAGCTGCCCACATAAGCGAATACACTCGCGAAATCGAGCGAACAAGCGCATTCGACACAACGATTCTCCCCGAAAACCCCGACCACACTTGCGACCCAGGAATCGAAGAACCGTCGGAGGACTATTCAAAACTAATCTCCGACCCATGGCCTACAGACATTGCGCCGAAAATACAGGAATTTCTAGACGAGAAACTGCCAACACTCGCAGGCCTCCGAGGGACGACAGATCTAACGGAACATACCATCGTCATGAGGGACAACCGACCCATAAAACAGCGGTACTACCCAAAAAACGCAGCCATGCGGCGGATCATCGACGAACAGGTCGACCAACTCATAGCCGATGACCTAATCGAACCATCTCGGAGCCCCCACAGCGCCCCAATTGTCCTGGTCCGTAAAAACGACGGGAAATGGCGCATGGCGTAGATTATCGACAGCTCAATGAACGTTCTATCCCGGACGGGATTCTATTCGGGAGCCTCGTTTCAACGGACCAACGGCCGTCATCGGCGCGGACATGGAGCCATTCGCGTTCGCATATCTCGACGCCATCGTCATCGTCGGGAAAACTTCACGGAACACCTGAACAACGTGAAAGAAGTTTTCGCACGACTACGCAAGGCGAAGTTCGCGGATCAACACGGACAAGTGTGCCTTCTTCCAGCGCCGGATAAAATACCTGGGGCACATGATCAGCGAAGATGGTATCCACACGGACCCCGACAAAATCGCGGCCGTAAAAGATCTGAGGCCACCGACCAACCAAGAACTACGACAATGCGTCGGCATGGACGGTTGGTACCGCAGATTTGTCCCGAACTTTGCCATCGTGGTCCAACCAATGTCACTACTGCTGAAGAAAGGGAAAGCATGGACATGGGGCCAAGAACAACAAGACGCATTCGACGAGCTGAAAACACTGCTCACCACCGCACCAGTACAGTTCAATGTCAAATTCTCCCTGCAGACGGACGCGAGCAACCTTGGAGTGCGCGCAGTCCTCATCCAAGAAATCGAAGGGAAAGAGCGGGTCATCAGCGGCATACGTCAGTCGGCGCCTCAACAACGCTGAGGAAAACTACGCTGCCACCAACAAAGAATGCCTAGCCGTCATCTAGGCGATCCGCAAACTGCGATGCTACCTCGAAGGCTACCGAAGTGGCTGAATACCCTCGAGAGCCCGTATGGTAGAGTAGCAAGGTGGGCGCTCGAGCTGCAACAATATCAGTACGACGTACATTATCGGGCCGGCAATCAGAACGTAGTCGCAGACGCGCTATCGAGACAACCATTGGAAACTCTCTCACGCATCGAGGAGGAAGACCACGCTACATGCGCCTGGATCACAAGAAGGATCCAACAGGTCCAAGACGAGCCCCAGAAGTACCCGGATTACGCATACGAAAACTGACAACTAAGCCGCAACCTAGGACACGGAGCCGACGACGACGACCACAATCCGAGGAAACTGTGCGTGCCTAAGAACGGCCGGACAAGAGTACTCCGCGAATGCCACGACGAGCCAACAGCAGCTCACCTCGGCGTCCGGAAGACCATCCTAAGGATAACGCAGCGATATTACTGGCCAGGATTACACCGAGACGTACGACGATACGTACAGGGCTGCGTCAGCTGTCAGAAATTCAAGACCACGCAACGCAAGGCCGTGAGCAGAATGCTCACACGCAAAGCCGAGGAGCCCTTCGCCACGCTGTGCGCCGATTTCGTCGGACCATTACCACGGTCCAAACACGGTGTTCCCGTGGTCTGCTGGTCTTCTTCGACACTCTGGGTCAAACTGGTATCACTCAAGAAGGCGACAACAGCAAATCTCGAACAAGCATTCAGGGAACGGATACTAAGCAGCTTCGGCGTGCCGAAACTATTCGTATGCGACAACGGGACCGTTCACCAGCCGTTCATTCAAAACATTCCTACGGACCACGGGCGTTGAGCTGCAACATACAGCACCGCACTGCCCACAAGAGAACCCAACGGAGAGAGCCAACCAGACCGTAAAGACGATGATCGCCCAATTCGTCGAAGAACACCAGAATACGTGGGACGAACTCCTAGCTGAAATGGCACTGGCGATTAACTCAAGCGTCTCCGAGGAAGGGAACCCCGGCTCCCCGGCGCCCAATACGACGAAGTCACGCCCGGGACAGGAAGCACTCCACAGACGACCACCAGCAAAGCAACGAGGCTGAAAGAAGTGTTCGCCATCGTCCGGAATAACATCCATAGAGCCAGCCAAGAGCAAGGGAGACATTATAACCTCCGCCGGCGATTATGGCGCCCCTGCCATCGGGTCATTAGTACTGTTACGCCAACACCACCTTTCGAACGCAGCCGAAGGCTTCGCAGCACAACTATCCCCCAAGTTTGACAGCACCTACCGGGCCAAAAGCTTCCCGTCACCGAATATCGCCAAGTTACAACACTGCGAAAGCCGGAAGCAGAATGTCGCGAATATCAACGACCTGAGAGAATTCCGCGATCACGAGTCCGAAGAACCCACTTACCTACCAAAGAGCGCTGACGCAGCAAGAAAAGTAACGTAACGCTCACTTGACGTCACGACCACGCGCCCCACAAATCCGCTGAGAAATGCGGAAACCCCAACGCAGACCACAGAAGAAACATGATGTCGAGCCACAACCGGCGACACCACCGAAGGGGAGTCCCTCAAATTAAAACATGTAAAGGGCACACGGATGACCCAAAAGCGCACCCATGATGCAACGCGGAAGAAAAGCTTGCTTCGCTACGTACGCCCTCACTAGAAGAAACCACCAGAGCCCGACCAACAGCCCACGAGTCTTCATAACTCTCGCCGGGGAAGAAAGGGGATGGTGTAACGAACCTAAAAGGGTTCGATACAATTCTTCCCCCTACGTACTATAAACATAAAACCTGCTACTAAATTGCAGCACCTCGCCCAACCTAAATTGAACGCATGCATTATTTACTACACGAACACCCCCCTCCACACATAGCCACCGATTGACACGCGCCGTCTTCATAACGCTGACCAAACACACCAGGTCACGTCAGACCAAGCAACCGGCCAGGCGCAGTCTTCCGGGTTCATCGACTACAAAAAGATGACACCGCGGAAGCCTACGACAAACACCCAACGGCAAACCCGCCAGCTCGCCAAAAACGCGAAGAGACAGAACCAGGTCAACCCACGATCGCCAAAACGGCGAAGTGCACCCCGACGCGGAAGTGCACTTTTGAACCCGCTGACACAGCAGCAACAGGCGTATAAATAGACGCCGGCCAGAACTAGAAGATCTTACGCAGAAAACCGGCCGGAAAACCGAGTACAGCCGTTGTACCAAAAACCCATCGTACTAATCTAAGAATTAAAAAGTGCTAAAATAGTCGTAATTATACCCGATACTAAAAATGAGTATTGGGGTATATTAGATTTGTGGTAAAAGTGGATGTGTGTAACGTCCAGAAGGAATCGTTTCCGACCCCATAAAGTATATATATTCTTGATCAGCATCAATAGCCGAGTCGATTGAGCCATGTCTGTCCGTCCGTCCGTCCGTCCGTCTGTCCGTCTGTCCGTCCCCTTCAGCGCCTAGTGCTCAAAAGCTATAAGAGCTAGAGCAACGATGTTTTAGATCCGGACTTCTGTGATATGTCACTGCTACAAGAATATTTCAAAACTTCGCCCCGCCCACTTCCGCCCCCACAAAAGGCGAAAATCTGTGCCATCCACAATTTCGACGATACGAGAAAACTAAAAACGCATAATCGTAGAAGATGACCATATCTTTTAGACTGCTGAATCTGAATTGGATCGTATTATTATTATAGCCAGCATCAAGAAAACAATTTCATTTTTTCTCACCCTGTCTCTCTCTAACACACACGTAGCATAGCCATACTGACTTAGTATCGGGTATAACTGTAGAGTTGCGGTGTCCGCTGCAACTCACAACGTTCCCCCTCGTTCAATTCTAAAATAGTGTCGAATCATCAGAACAATATCCAATTGCGTAAGTTCATTCCAACTAGCCGAGGCACCGACACTACCTCACCACAAGTCCACGCACACCGTTTAATATACACGACGAGCAGCGCTCGCCCCAGCCCCGATCCACCCTTTCTAAGATAGGTCAACCACGACGTCTCCCTCAAAGTTCCATCTACTTCTACAAATTTCTTGTGGATTGACCCCTGGACGTGACTGAGCGAAAAAAATGTGTCCGAATCAAAAGTCTCAGGGTCTAAAAAATTTCCGTTTGTTATAAAACAATGAAATTGGGAGTAGTCAATCAAATTAAAAAATAATGTTTTGATACAACTGCGTCCAATTCTGGACAACTTAACGGCGCTACCTTTCGCCTAGAGAAACTATTAGACAAAAGACTCGTATACGGTATACCATGCAGACATCATACCAGTGAAATACATTTGCGGGCAGCATTTGAGTCGTGTGCCGAAGCTACATCAGGTACAAACGTTGCACTCTTTGCCAGGTTTAAAGATTCCTGGAAGACTATTGAACAAATCAAGTTTAAATTTGGTGTGACTGATCTGTTCGTTGCAACGCATTTATATGACAGAATAAATGCAATAAATGACTTCTGTCAAGTTGAATTGAGAAAACTCATGCGCGTACTGATTACGTTGAATTGTTAAAGTTAACTCCAATTTTTTTAGGATTGGTTCCGAAAGGTAATTTTTCTGACTCTCTGGACCAATGCACCAACCACGCTGAATGTATAAGGCGATATACATATACCTTTAAAATATATTCTTTTCGAGAGAAGTTTAAGGTGACAACTCGAGAAGGAAAATATTTGCGCGACGTTTCTATTTTTATAGCGCGTTCTTATATAAATTATTGGTTTCGGTCAACATTAGCTCTTGAAGCTCCAATGCTGAACATTTGTGGTATTTATCTGATGAAAATAACGCACTTGCATTGTTTGACAATAAAGTTATGTACTTTCATGGAGAAACGAGAAATGGCACTTTGTGTTGACCATGATGATGTCAAAACTTCTGCAAAACGACAAATTTTCAAAGAAAATGATTTTCCAACGTTTATTACAAACAGACTATTTAATTTTTTGATCTGTTTAATATTTCCAAATGTTTTTTTTTTTTAAGATTCTTCAGAATGGATTAGTAATGAAGATTTTCAAAATGCTTTAAATATATTAAAACATTTAAAAGTGGTAAATGATACAGACAAGCGTGCTGTTAAACTTATGAAAAACTATAACCAAATACTAACCAAAAAATATACGAGTTTCAGAAGCTGCTAAACGTCGTAAAAGAATATGCTAATCAATATCTCTTGAATAGAGTCTTCTGACAGTTAACTATTTATTGTTAACCAATCAAGCTGAAATTTGATGGGACAGATTATATTTTAATATTCAAGATTTAAAAAAAATCAATTTGATCACAGCGATATATAGTATAGCTTTGACCTCAAGTTGGCACCTCTAAACGTTGTCGAAGCTGAAAACTTTATATATAATTATTTTATAACAAAAGGAATACTTTTAGACGCTGAAACCTTTGAAAATTAAACTTTTATAAGTAAGTGGAACCCTCTACAAATACAAGGCATACAAATGAAGTGTCCCAAACCTGTGTAATTCATACCGTAATTCATTCAATTACGGATAACAGAAATAATAAAACATCGAATAATATGTGGCGTCATAATAACAATGGCAGTAAAGCGGTATAAATAAAGGAGTTGTCAATTGTGTATTTTATACATAAAAAGAGGTCTCAATCGGCGATGAGGCAAATATAAATAAAATATTTAAGTTTTCTGTACATTCTTAAAAATATAACTCATTCAGCTTTAAACTAAGCAATGAATATATTCTTACTAAGAGTACTTACGAAGGTAGCATTGGAGGAGGCAATGCGCCTCCTGGTCGACCACCAGGTAGTGGTGGTGCACCACCTCCTGGGCGATTGGGAATAGCTGGCGCTGGGCGCCCAGTTGCCGGTGGTAATGGGGGATTTCGCCCACCCAACGAACCCTGAATGCAAAAATGTTCACAGTAACTTGGTAACTTTTTGACAATGAATAAACAATTTACCTGTACGGTGGGTGCTGGCTTACGGGGACCACCAGGACTTGGTGGGGACAGACGGGGATTATCCAATCCACTTGGCAACCAATCATTTTTAACCGGGGGAGGCAATGGAGATGACACAGTTGCCATTGAAACGTCACCTTCATTCAATAAAATAAAATTCAATATAATCAAATTTTATTAAAATATTTATACTTACCTATAATTTGCAATGCATCTTTACAGGCACGATACATGCGTAACATTTCTTCACGTCTTGTTGCCGATTCAGCTGACTCTTCCATCATTTGTGCCTACAAAATATTATTTATCAAGGCAATAGGAGACGTAATATATTAGGTTTGCTTATACTAAGTGTACCTGATCACCAGACGCATAAAGATGAGCTAAAAGCTCTCCATTGATAAAGTCCTTGGCATTATTAATGATGAGCATCATAATTGCCTTGGGTACCATGTCCCGCGTTGTCTTTGTTACGATCTTCATATACGAATCAACGAGATTACGTATGGTTTCGACCTGACGTTCCAACTGTGGATCCGAGGAACTTTCCTCACTGGTCGACTGTTGTTTGTATATATTTTGTGTTTAGTGTAGGACATTCGTTGTTTTTGATAACAATTTTCATTTTAATGTTAATTTTTGGTTCATTAGCGACAGACAAAATGAAATTTAAAGAAAAAATAAGAAAATAAAAACTGGTGTATGTTAAATCGTTATAGAATTCCAATCAGGGTAACAAAATAATTTACTTTTTATTGAAAATGTAAATGGGACTTTTTTGTTCTTTTATTTTCATAGGCCCATGGTATTATACCCTTGCGTATGGTATTACAATTTAAGATTCCACAGAATGAAGCATTTCCAACCCTATTAAGTAGACAACTGCATTCAACTGTATGTTATGTAAGTGCTGTTGGTACTTTTGTATACAACCATAGAATTTATTTAGAAAGGAGAGCTATTCTCAAACAAATATTATTTATTGGTTACTTCGAAAGGGGAAGAACAGTAATGAAAAATTTGCATTATTGTTACGTCGGGTAAACAAGGAATAGCAGTCGGAGATTTATGTTTATTTTCATCAAAACGGTTTTTTTAATGTTTAAGAAATAAGCATGTAGAAATAAAATTAAATTATGCAGTGTAGGAAAACAAAAATTGCATTATTCGCGGTACATTTCTTAAAAGTTTTCATGATCTATAATCAATAAATCAATAGAATTAAATTAACAAATTCATTAAAAAAAAAGAAAATAAATAAAAATAATAGAACAAATAATTAAAAATAAAAGTAGTAGAAAAAAAATAAAAATTAAATTTAAAAAGTAATAAAAAATTTTGTAAACCCAATTTTAAGTATACGCTTTTCTACAAATGATTAATGATATTTATTAGATTTAAGTAAATAACTCTCTAGATTTGTAATGTGACTAGCGCAATAAATATAAGTTTAAAAGCGCTAGGATAAATCATGAAAATAAATAAATACATAAAATATTCGGGATGTAAATCGCTATGGTAGTAAAAAACCCAAATCACCTTAATTACTTTCCAAAATGAATATAACATCCTTCCTGGCTAATTTATGCAACAGCGTACAAGTTTTGTTTAGCCTTCGGTTGGACTTTTCGTAATCCATTAATGATTAATGTACATACTTATGTGCATAAATACATACATCCCTGAGGTGAGTACTGGGTATATTCTACATTTAGGCCCAATCTCAAAGAAATCTATTTATGTAAATATGTACGTACAAACGCTTCGAGCCAAACCGACCTTTTCTGATAGATTATATGCTTTACAAATGTTGAATGAATTATTTTTTTTTCATGGTTTGGTTTCATTTTAAAATATTTTTCAAAGCAGTTATATTTTTGTATGTTTTTTTCAGAGTTAGTGTTGTTTTTTCACATAACTTAAGTATCGCCTTTTCAGAATTGCAAAGTTCAATACAACCAGATGTAAGATACTTGACTTATGTGAAAATCTCTGAATAAACCATAAAAATACCATAAAATAAGATCCGCGCAAAGGTATACCCCATAGGGATGACTACTAAAATGTGTATAACAATGAAATATATAAACACGTGGGTGCTTTCGAAAATATAGAAAATAAAACTTTATATTATCAAATAAACATACTTTTTGCTGTCAACGAACGGTTTAGATTGTTGAGTATTTAGTAGTTTTCGAAAGTATTATAGTTTTATTATTACATAAATATTATATTATTTTTATTTGATAGGGGGGCGAAAAGATAGAGGAAAACAATTAATAAAAAGTTGTTAAGTCAAAAATAATATATTTGATTTATGTGTGTTAAGAAAGTACAGACATTTCAAAATTGCCACTACTCTATGTAACATTTCTCAGTGTAAGCCACTTCTTTTTCTGATAGTTCTTTGATGCCAAATAATGAGCTTACATTTCTAGGCATTATAGCTTGAGTATTCTTCACAAAAACGAGGGGGAAGTCTCATAAAGTCGCTTCTACGGCCGCGACTCTACATTTATACGCGATACTTAGTTAGAATGGTCCTCTCCACGAGAGAGAGCACATATTACACGACGAAGAGTGTGTAAGAGAGAAAGACAGAAAATGAGTAACTTATTTGAAAAATGCATCGTATTTGCTTAAACATGGTGCTTGAAGGTTTTTGGAGTAGCTGATTACAAATTTGAAGTCAACTTTCCTGTTTCGAGATGCATCGAGTTCATGTCTCTTCAAAAGATCTTTTTAAAGGAGGAAGATGTAGATGTAGCAAGGTCAGAGTCAGAGGTCAGAGAGTTATTAGATTAAAGTGAATCCGGCCATCTTGAATCCGCCATTTTAAACATATGAAAACTGACTTCAACTTCGTAATTATTCCGTGGAATTAGTTCTTCAGCGGCCACAAGATGTAGAAATTTAAGCAATCCTACAAATGGTTACCAACTTAGGGGGTCAAATTTTACACAGCTTTATTGTTGTTTTTCCACAAACAAGGAAAAATCGTTTTCAGCGAAATTTTGCAAAGGATATACATATAATACATATAAGAAAAACTGTAGAATAGAACACGAAAATTCCAATGAAGATACAATTAAAAAATAAATAAAAATTGCTATTTAATAATAATTTATTTAACAGACTTTTAGCGATTGTCTAGAGAGTTTTTAACCCACAGACTGTGGACTAAGCGAAGTCTCAGTCATGAGCAAGATTTTTGGATTTTTAGATACAGTAAGCGCTCGGAAATTAGAACCACTTTGTAAATTACGTGGTTCTAATTCTCAAAAGATTCTAGTTTCTGCACGGATTTTTTTTTCAAACAATACAAAAAACTTTTTTTTTTATACCCGCTACTCAAAATTAGTATAGGGGTATATTTGATTTTTTGTGAAAATGGAGGTTACACGACCAGAAGGAATCGTCGCTCATGAAGACAAACTGACAGACCGACATGCCTATATCGACTCGGCTATTGATGCTTATCAATAATATATACACGTTATGTGATCGGTAGCGCTTCCTTCTGGGTGTTACATACTTTCATTAGAAATCTAATATACCCCTATACTCTTTGAGTATCGAGTATAAAAAAAGGGTCAAGTACATTGCAGACGTTTTTGTGACTTTCATAACGTCAGTGCCCGAGTAGAAAGCGAACCAATCAATATTATTCTTCTTATCCTTAAAGAGTATTTTATCCGGATAAAATTGGGCAGAGAAAATAGTTCCGAAATGAATCGAAACTAATTTCGCTAGCTGTCGTTAGATATTTGACCGGAATAACAGAAATTAAACTTCTAGACCTTTGAGTCGACGGTTTTTATTTAGGTAGCCATTGGGTGCTACAGGGGGATAAACGGGTGGCGGCTCAGTTTGCACAAATGTAAGCTCGCAATGAGGCGCAGCCACTCCGGGTTAGGCCTTCCCCTGTACCCGGGGCGGTTTGTGCCCTACACCCCTAGGATACAGAGGGATGCGAGCGAACCGTCACCCGCCGTAACTGTACAAACTGGTGGAAGTGCGATTATACTTTCCCCGTGAGGGCGTCTTTAAACAGGTCCCGATACGGTCATGTCTCTGCCAGGATGCTGGCGAATGGTAGTCGGGCGGAGAGAAGAAAACTCTCAGTGAAATTACCCCAATCCAAGGAGACACTGTTATATGCCAAGGGATGCATGGCCGAGGGGGTGTTCGGTCGCTAATATGCGGACTCTGGATACCTGCCGCCCTACAGTTTAAATTAGGCTTCCCGGGACAAGCGGGTTATGCTTTGGGTGACCAACCCCATCCCGAGACCAACTATGACAAACATATTAAATATACAAAAATACATACAGAAAAAATTTACAAAGGTGCTCGGTACTCCTTTTAAAGTACCGGAGGGACAAGACCATCCCTCTACATCAACGCATGGGAAAGCAGGTCTAAGGAAGACGGGGTATGAGAATCAGCCGGTCCACCGTCTTCAAGCAGCAGCCGCAGCGAGGGGGGGCCCGAAAAGCTAGTCGGGTCCTTCCAAGTCGGGTTGCTACAAGGGCGAGTCGGGTACCGGGTTGGTTGCTAAACAGAGCGTTATCGCGGCTGGTAAGCGCACCGGGATCGAAGAACCCATGGGAGCCCTGGCGGGCAGCGTGTCTGCACTACGGAGAGGAAAGCCGTCCTGCCAGGACTGGGGACAAGCGGCTTTTATCCTGGCCAACGAGGACCCCAGGAGTTGAGTAGAGGCTCAACCTGCCACATTTCCAGCCAGCCAAAGCCGGAAAGGGCGCAGTCAAGACCCCCAACAAGCCGCAACGCTCAGCGGAGGATCCCGCTAGTCAGCCAACTGGAGGAGAATGGCGGACCACCGGCAAAGTGTGAGGACGCAGGGTGGAATCAAGGCAAGGTGAAAGCCATCGCCTGCCAAGACGCTCGCTCTGCGGCCCCCTACGTGAAGGCGGTGGCGGCCCTCAAAGAGGTCTATCCAGGGGCGGAGGTCGAGCCAGACCCGGAGCTGCCGCAGATTCCGAAAGAGGAGGCCTCGTTTGAGGAGGCCAGCCCGGCGTCGGATGCGGCGTGCATGGTGTCGGACGACATCTTGGCCGACTACGGTTCCGAGGAGAGCGACCTAGCCAGGGGTCTCAGCCACATCGTTGTCGGGGAGGAGCCGGAGTCACACGACAACGACGTAGAAACAACAATGGTGGAGGTGAGCCTCAGGAATGTCACTGACGCTCCTGCAAATAAGCCTCCACCATTGTAAGGCAGCATGCGATGCTCTACTGCTCCACCTGGCCAAGGGTGGAGCCGACATAGTCCTCATTCAGGAGCCCTGGATCCTCGGAAACAGGGTCTCCGGTCTGAGGACTTCTGACTATAAGCTATACGTTGCTGAAACCGCAGGTAAAATTAGTACCTGCATTCTTGCAAGAAGAGAGTTGCACTTATTTCTGCTGCCAAATTTCAGCAATGAAGACCACACCGCAGTGAGCCTCGAAGGCCAGGAGCGCTCACTGAGGATCTGCTCAGCATACATCGGTCATAATCAACCTGACCCCCCTCCAAAAGCGCCTCTACGGGCTATAATCGCAGACTGTTCGGCCAAGGGCATCGACCTAATGGTGGGGTGCGACGCCAACGCACATCATTGCCAGTGGAGAAGCACTGACATAAACGAATGAGTACCTTTTAAGTTACTTACTGACCACTCAGATGGTCTTATTAAACCGCGGTAGTGACCCCACCTTCAAGAACAGAGGCAGGAAGAAACCTGAGTGGTGGAATCCGAAACTAGGGAAACTCCAGAAAGCCTCCCGGAGACTCTTCAATAAAGCTAAGGCTGAAAACGTTGAGCAAAACTGGGCCGAGTACAAGGCCAGTCTGTCAACCTACAGCAAAGAACTTAGGAAAGCCAAACGCACCTCTTGGCTTAAATTCTGTAGCGAAATCTAGAACAACTCAGAACTCAGAGCTCTCTCGAAGAAAACACCCACCAGTCTTGGACTACGTCCAGCGATGAGTCGCTAAATGTTCTCCTTAATACCCTTAAGACCCAACTACTTCGCACCTCTTTCTGTCGTCTCAAACGCCATCCTGAACCTGCTAAGCCAGGAGAACATTTCCTGGGCGATCAAAAGCTTTAAACAATACAAGTCTGCGGGGCCAGACGGCATTATCCCTGCCCAACTGATTCACGCGGGACAAAAAAGCCATTAATTGGCTCAAAATAAATAAAATAATAAACTCCCAGCATGCCTATCGGAAGGGAAGATGCCACCGAAATGGCCCTACACTCGATCATATCGATCATCGAAGCGTCCCTTAACTTCAAGGAGTACACCCTGGTAGTCTTCCTCGACATAGGACATAGCGCTTTTAATAACATCCTTCCGGCCGCCATCACGGTCGCACTGATGGACCTGGGGGTTGACTCTCGGACGGTGATCCTAATCGATCAGACGCTACAATGCAGGACGGTTGAGGCATCACTGAGGACGTTAACATCCACCAGATTTTTCAGCAGAGGAACACCGCAGGGCGGAGTCCTCTCGCCCCTATTACTGCCGCGTGATGGCGCATGCGGAAGATGTTGCTATAGCATTCTCCGGTAAATTTCCGCAGTCGTGTGAGTGCATGACAAGTACTCTCACGAAGATGTCGAGATGGGCAAACAAATGCGGGTTAGGAGTCAACCGGTCTAAAACGGAACTTGTGCTTTTCACTAAGAAGTAAACAGTTCGTGACTCCCCCAAAACTCTGTGGGGAACCGCTAGCCTTTAGCAACAATGCCAAGTATCTTGGCCTAATCCTCGATAAAAAGCTCGATTGGAAACTGAGCTTATAGGATATAGTAAAGAAGGCCACAGTGGCCCTTAACACATGCAGGAAAGCAATCGGACTAAAATGGGGAACGTACCCGTATATAGTTCGGTGGCTATACACCGCCATCATACGACCAATCATGCTCTAATCCCATTGAAAATCGATGGGCTCTGTTTAAAAAACATTGGAAAAGTACGAGTCTGCACCAAAGGGATTAGGTGAGTCTTTGGGAGCGCGTGAGGTCGGAGTGGCGCATGATACCTTGCCAGCACCTACTAAATTTAGTTGAGAGTATGCCAATACTTATTCGGAATATGATAAAAGCAAAGGCCCTTTGAAACAAATAATTTTTCAAAATTATTAAAGTCAAAAAATTTGAAACGTGCAAAAGTGGATACATGCTCTTTTTTTGAACAAATTAAAATCTCTTAAGGAAAAGGATCTCTTTGAATTGAAATTATTGTCTTTTTTCATTCTCACTAAAGTAAAGAATCTTTAAAAAAAAATCACAAGGATTGATTCGTTTTTAAGGATTTTACAGTCGTTTAAAGTGAAAAGTGATAAACATCTATCCACATGTGCTCGCCACTGTCAGTCCTAAAGTCCAGTAAAAACATAGGTTTCTAGTTTTAAAGGTGAATATCGATTGAGAAAGACTTATCTGAACCGATACTAAATTCATTAGCTATATGATCACAGCCACCAATTTTTGTGCTCTCTTGAGCACAGAAAACTTACCACTTTTTTGTTTTTCTCGTATGTTTTAACTGTTGACAACACGGCAGGCAAGTCAAAAACTTTAAACAAAGTTTATTTGAAATGTCGCTACTACAGGTACACAGAGGTTTCTCTCGCTCTCATAGTCTATGTGAACTAGGCATCAAACGGAACCAACAAACGGAAATATCAACTCGGCTATTGCTGCTGATCGTATACATATGTATATGTATATACATATATATTTATTATATATATATATATATTTTTTGCGGTCGGAAACGCTTTCTTCTGGCTGTGACACACATCTACATGAATTTAAAATACCGATATAATCATTGAGTACAGGGTATAAAAAGTTACTCGATTGGGCAATAAATTATAATCTATATTGTATTATTAATAATGCATTTTTATAATCGATTTTAAATATTAGCATGAACATTAAATACCATAAATGATAATAAACAAACCTCTTGTCCTTCCTGTTTGAAGATTAGACACAAGCATCATGTCGCAACACGCAAACGAAATGTCAAACACCAAGACATACATAAAAAAAAAAAATTCACCATTAATTTTTGTTTTTCTTAAAAATTCATCTTAGCTTCGTAAAAAAAAAAATTTATTGTTTACACAATAAAAATAAGAAACCATATTTATATATATATATATATATATATATATGCATTTAAAACTAAATTACTATATCCCAAAGCCGGGAGATGTGCCCACATAACCATGTTGCCAAAGCCAAGAAATCCACCGGAAGACCGCTACAACCATTGACCAATTAGTCTCTTGTCGACTTTTGGCAAAATGTTTGAGAGCTGCATCCTTCGAAGGGTACTGGAGTCGTTGCTGGTCAAAAAAGCTATGTCAAACTACAAATGTGGGTTCAGGCTTAAGCACGGAACACCCGAACAACTGCACAGGGTAGTGGAACACATACTAGACGGCTTTCAATACAAGCAGTACACTGTGGCTGCATACCTGGATATTTCGCATGCTTTTGATCGGGTGTGGCCCGAGGGACTGCTCGCCAAGATCAAATTTATGCTCAACCCTCAGCTGTATGAAGATAGCAAAAGCTTTTTGAAGAAGAGGACCTTCCACGTAGTTCAGGATGGTGCACCTTCTTTGACCAAGACCATCAAGGCAAGAGTACCGCAAGGCAGCGTGCTTGGGCCGACACTGTACTGCTTATTCACCCACGACATGCCAAATCCCTCTACGGTCCGAATGCAACTAGGGCAGACCCTCAAGGTAGCAACATTTGCTGGCGACACAGCAGTATTCTCGGGGGCTAGCTGTGTCTATAATGCCACAGAAAATCTACAGAAATATCTCAAGCTGTTTGAAAACTGGGCCTGCCGATGGAAATTCGCCATAAACCCTGATAACCTAGCCCTAGCCCTGGCGTCTTCCATATTGGGAAACTCGTGGAGCAGTGTAGGAATCACACATACCTCGGAGTTACACTGGATGCACGTTTAGCCTTCGATAGTTACATCCGTTATTAAAAATCAAGCAAAGATCCATATTTGTAATCTCAGAAGCCAGCTTAATGGATTGGCGGGGCGTTTACGAGAACCAAATACCGGCGTAGGCTGGTCAGAATACACCCAGTCGACCTGCCAAACAGGATGATCTAAGAGGACCTCTACTTTAGAAACCTGGAGAAATAATTGAACCAAATACAATAAAAATTCACTTAATAGCAGAGCTCGCAAGTCACTCGCAAATAACGGTCCGCACATTTTTGTCTCTTCACTTGTGTTATCTGTTTCGTATTTTCGGTTGATATATTCGTAGTTCGCTCGTGACAGTCTAATTTTGAGCGAAGAGATCTGGTAATCTGCTGGTGATCTGCTCACTGGGAAAACACTAGAGGGGGGACAGAGCGAGCTCAAAAAAAATATCCTCTTTCTCTTTTCAGAGCCTATCCCCCGAGGACAAGCACGTTCTTACGCATCTCTGCAGCTGCAATGCTACCAATTCGACCAAATATCAGAGCATTAAATACTATCCCTGCGTACTTTTTCCAAAAGGTTTTTTTCTGCTGGTCGTTCAATTGAAATGTATTGGTATACGACAATTACTCTGTTCGATCTTAACATGCACAATAAACGATATTACCGTTATCAATGTCGAATATGAATTACTGAATCACCATTCAGACATGATTCAGTCGTAGCTCTAAGCCAAGACTTGGCCAAGTCTTCGTTTTTTCCAACTCAATAAACCTATCTCAAAAACTTCTCTCTTCAAAAGAATACCACATATGTACACACGGAGCCAATAGAAACGAGGGGGAACGTTGTAAGTTGCTGCGTACACCGCAACTCTACAGTTATACCCGATACTAAGTCAGTATGGCTCTCCTCCGTCAGACGCCGCTAATATCAAAAGACACGACAAAGAGTGCGAGAGAGACAGAAAATCAGTCTGAGCGTGACGTCGGGCGCTGCGTAGCCACTGAAAATTGATTTGTTCCTGTTGGCTATAAAAATTATCTGATCTGATCCAGACTCAGCAATCTGATAGATATGGTCATTCTCTATGATTCTGCGTTTTTAGTTTTCTCTAATCTGCAATATTGTGGATGCAACAGATTCTCGTCCTTTGTGGGGGCGGAAGGGGGTGGGGCGAAATTCTGAGATATACGTTATATAGTGAGATCTAACAGAAGTGCGCATACCAAATTTGGTTACTCTAGCCTTAATAGTCTCTGAGATTTGTGGTTGCCCCAGATTTTCGTCCTTTGCGGGGGCGGAAGGGGGTGCGGCGAAATTTTCACACAAAACGGTCAAGGTCCGATATCACAGAAGTGTGGATACCAAATTTGGTTGCTCTAGCTCTTATGGGTTCTGAGATCCTTGAACTCATATTTTGCAATTGGCAAAACCGACCATGAAACCTGTGTGTTAGAGTGAGACAGAGCAAGAAAGAGAGAAATTGTTTTCGTGATTCTGGCTACAATAATTATACGATCTGGTTCAGATTTTATACTCTAAAATATATAGTCATCCTCTACGATTCTGCGTTTTCAGTTTTCTCGTATCTTTGAATTTGTGGATGCCACAGATTTTCGCGCTTTGTGGGGGCGGAAATGGGCGCGGCAAGGTTTTGTAGCAGTGCCATATCACAGAAGTCGGGATATAAAACGTCGTTGCTCTAGCTTTTATAGTCTTTGAGCACTAGGCGCTGATAGGGACGGAGAGACGGACAGACAGACAGGGCTCAATCGACTCGGCTATTGATGCTTATCAAGAATATATATACTTTATGGGGTTGGAAACGATTCCTTCTGGACGTTACACACATTCATTTTCACCACAAATCTAATATACCCCAATACTCATTTTGAGTTTCGGGTATAAAAAGAATAGTTCAAATCGATCGTTGCATATCTTTTAATTTATGGAAAAATATTTATTAATTACAACGAATTTATTTAATTACAAATCGATCGTTGCATATCTTTTAATTTATGGAAAAATATTTATTAATTACAACGAATTTGGCTTTAAAGCTTGAGAAAATAAAGACAGAATTAATCTTGCGCAGATTGCCGTCGAGCGGTTTGAAAGCCAAACTGCAGTTTCGTTTAGGCGAAGCTTTCAGCCTACGAACCATGAACCCAATAAAGGAGAATCAGCTGGCGGCGGGTAATGGCCAGTTGCTGGAGATGATGAAACTGACGATGTTTCAAATGAAGGATCAAGCGGAGGCGATTAAGCTTCAAGGTGCCCAGCAACAGCAGAGAATGTTGCAGGTCAAAGGTCAAATAAAGGAAGCAGAAGGGTCGAGCGGAAGTGTTAAGTAATCAAGATGATGGCAAACGAGATGGAAGATAAATGAGCCAACTTTGACTGGAAACTCCAGGAAAACTCTGAAGCAGTCCAGGGTATGGTAAATGCAGCGCCATGGCCTTAATGCAGAGAAAGACGTTTAAAAAGCAGTCATTCTGGCGTTTATTTGTGAGCCATCCCTCTTGAAATGGCGTCCATCGCAAAGTTCATTCTTTGAGGTTAAGATGGTCACCGACTGACACGAAACTAAGGACAAGAAGTATAATACGGAAGATGCTTCATCTGCAACAGAACAATATATAGTATGGCGAGGCCAAATTAAAAAAAAGTTTTGGAATTGCGAATTTTGAGCACATTTCACCGTTCCGAAATCATAGACGACATCATGATTGTGATGGATTTCGGGATACATATGCGTTTACACTAAATTTACAAAAAAAAAGTTCTGAGATATTAAGTTGTGAAGTTGCCTAACAATGCAACTAGAGACAACGTGAATGGGGGAAGATTAACGCATCGCACACAAATTAAAATTTACTTTAAAATGTATTATTGATACCTTATATGAAACCGTCTTATAATTCATCATTATTGACCCCGAAACCCCCCGAGTGACGAGTTTCAATCGAATCTGATTAATTTTTCAAATAAGTTTTCGCCATATTTCCACCATTATGATTTTTTGAGTTTAGAAAAAAAACATGACGTGATGTCATGTTCAGCGCACCGAAATACATGGCGGTCTGGTCAGCCATGCACGACAATTTCCTTTTTATACCCTATACTCAAAATGAGTATTGGGGTATATTAAATTTGTGGTAAAAGTGGATGTGTGTAACGTCCAGAAGGAATCAGCATCAATATGCGAGTCGATTGAGCCCTGTCTGTCTGTCTGTCCATCCGTCCGTCTGTCCGTCCCTATTAGCGCCTAGTGCTCAAAGACTATAAGAGCTAGAGCAACGATGTCTTAGATCCAGACTTCTGTGATATGTCACTGCTACAAGAATATTTAAAAACTTCGCCCCGCCCACTTCCGCCCCCACAAAGGACGAAAATCGGTGGCATACACAATTTTAAAGATACGAGAAAACCAAAAACGCAGAATCGCAGAGAATGACCATATCTTTCAGACCACAGAATCTGAATTGGATCGTATCAAGATTATAGCCAGCATCAAGAAAACAATTTCATTTTAAAAAAAAATTTCAACAAATCATTTCTTCTCGCCCTGTCTCTCTCTAACACACACGTAGCATAGCCGGCTTTGCTTAGCGTAAAACATTAGCGCCTAGATCTCAGAGACTATAAAAGCTAGAGCAACCAAATTTGGTATCCACACTCCTGAGATATCGGACCTTGACGAGTTTTTTCAAAATTTCGCCACACCCCCTTCCGCGCCCGCAAAGGACGAAAATCTAAGGGTATCCACAAATCTCAGAGACTATTAACGCTAAAGTAACCAAATTTGGTATCGGCACTCCTGTTAGATCTCACTATAAAACGTATATCTCAGAATTTCGCCCCCACAAAGGACGAAAATCTGTTGCATCCACAATATTGCAGATTTGAGAAAACTAAAAACGCAGAATCATACATAATAACCATATCTATCAGATTCCTGAATCTGGATCAGATCAGATAATTTTTATAGCCAAAAGGAACAAATCAATTTGCACTGGCTACGCAGCGCCCGACGTCACGCTCAGACTGATTTTCTGTCTCTCTCGCACGCACTCTTTGTCGTGTCGTTTAATATTTGCGGCGTCTGCCGGAGGAGAGCCATACTGACTAAGTATCGGGTATAAATGTAGAGTTTCGGTCTTCGCAGCAACTCACAACGTTCCCCCTCGTTTTTTTGTGGGACTGTGCTATCGTATGTTCAATGACATCACTAATAACTTACTCCCTACAAAGAATCGCCGATTCCCAGGATACACTATCAGGTGCGCGATGGTTAGGAGAGGAAACCCCATTGATAAAGAGACGGTTGCGGTAGTTCAGAACTGTACTCGTCTACAAAATTGGAGTTTTCAAAGGTCTCTGGTTCTAAAAATATTCGTTTTGGTATGAAACAATAATACAACAAAATTATAACACGATTAGACAACATTTAGAGGTGCAGACTTAAGCTCAAATTTGAAAAATACGATATTTGGCCAAAGGTTCCTGTTGAGAAATCAGCTGTTTATTGTAGTCCATTGAATAATAACAAAACCTATCGATATTTTCGGGACGAGATTATATTTTCATATTTTAAAATATAAAAAAAACGCAATCCGATTAGAGCGATATATAGTATGCATAGCTGCCATAGAAACTATCGCCCAAATATCGTAATTTTCATCTTTGAGCTGAACATTTAAAGTTGTCGACTAGTGGTATAACTTTGTATTTTGTTTTTTTTATACCAAAAGAAATATTTTCAGACTCTAAGACCTTATATTGCTACACATTTTTATTCGCCCATACATATAAGGCCAATCCTAATGTACATATGAGCAGAAACCGAAAAAATTGTGTTATAATTGCTGTTGCTTTGCTCTGCGTAAACAATTAATGAATACACAGAGTTCGCATGCAAAAAGTTTTCTTCATTTTCGTTCGGCGTACTCCCTTATTCTAACTCCTATTACTGAATGATGAATGCCTTGAAAGACAACACACATTCATGTCCCATTCACTCAACTCAATTCAATTCAAATACCTTCTATTGGACTTATGTATGTTGTGACTAAAGCCACACAACTTTCTAGTGCATACATATACGTACATATGTATATAGTTATATATACAGAGTGGCCAGAAACTTTTAGTATATTTTTAAAGTATTTTCTTTAGTTAAAAATTTGTAATATTTTTTCGATAGCTTTTTGCAATGCCTTATGCGCTTCGTGAGACAGAATGTTTTTCCATGCTTTCCGCATAAAACTTATGCTTTTCTGATTTGCTTTATCTCTGCAGAAGGAACAATTTCGAGTTACTGCCAGCTTGCGTGTCATTGAAAAATCAAATGGCTTCTTCTTCGTAACTCTGACATTTAGAGACTTCTGTGATATTTCACTGTTACAAATGTATTTCAAAATTTCGCCCTACCCCCTCCGCCACCGTAATAACCATAACAACAAATTGCAAAATCTGGATCAAATCGGATCACTTTTATAGCCAAAAGCAACAAATCAATTTGCAGTGGTTACGCAGCGCCCGACTACACGTTCAGACACGTTTTCTGTCTCTCCCGCACGCACTCTTTGTCGTTCAATGTAGCCATACTGACTATGTATCGGGTGTAAATGTAGAGTTGCGGTCACAGCAGCAACCCACAACATTCTCGTCCTTAATTATGTTTTGAATAGTTCTACGGCTCACATTTAGGTTCTTTGGCTATTTTTATTCTCAAAACTGCACAATTTCTCCTGACGTCTTTACCAAATCAGAATTGGTAACCGTAGCAGATGACCTCATGTGGTACATGACGAAATTTTTGTTGTGTTTGCTAGAGCAATATAGTTGACAAAATAGGGGAATGAGAGTGGAATGCAGAAATTTTACAGTTATGATTTATTTTCATTTTGCTTTACCCTATACCGATAAATGAGACTTTTAGGCGATCATTAGAATAGACTCAGAGGCTGCGGCTTCAGATACTGATAAGCTATACACGCCAAAAGTTACATTTAAATACCTCTTGCACTTTTAAATTATTTTAATACAGAATGGGTCGTGGTAAAGGAACGGAGGAAAAATCTAAAATATTGGCATATCGCGACTGCAACCTCACAACCAGGCAGATAGCCGAAAAAATTTGTAAAAGCCAAATGATGGAAATAATATGAAAGCTCCCAACAGAAAAGCACTCACGCCTTGGGAAACGTGAAGAATTCTGCGAGCAGCCTCAAACTCAACGTGCTCTGCGGTTAAAATTCGATCAAATTTTGAAGTTAAAGCTAGTACAGCAACTGTGCGCCAAGTGATACAAAACGCAAAACATCTAAAGAAATTCAAAATACAAAAAAAAAAACCACCACTTACTGACGTTCGTAAAAAACCTCGCTTTCTTTTTGCTCGGGATCATATGACATGGAAAACCGAATGGTACCGAACCGTTTTTCCTGATGAAAAACGATTTACTTTGGATGGACCAGATGGGTTTAATTATTACTTTCATGATTTAAGAAAGAAAGAACATCATTTGACCCGTCGTCATAGTCGTGAGGAGGGTATAATGGTGTGGGGTGCCATCTCTTATTATGGCACATTTGAAATCCAGTTTGTCTCGTGTAAGATGAATGCCATTCGCTACAAAGAGCTACTCCAAATGTCATTTCCCTACTTTTCCAACATCTTAAAGACATTACATTGGACTTTTCAGCAAGACAATGCCCCAATCCATACTGCTAGACTGGTAAAGACCAAAATTTTGCATTAATGGAGTAGGTAGCCACTCCTGATCTAAATATAATAGAGAACGTATGGGGATGGCTTTCGCGTAAAGTGTATGAATCCGGAAAACAATTTGAAGATGTTGCATTATTGAAACATGCCATCAAAAACGCCTGTAGCGAAATATCACTGGACTATTTGAGGTCCCTGTATAATTCAATACCAAAACGAACTTTCGAAGTCATTTCTAACGAGGGGGAACGTTGTGAGTTGCTGCGGACACCGCAACTCTACAGTTATACCCGATACTAAGTCAGTATGGCTCTCCTCCGGCAGACGCCGCTAATATTAAACGACACGACACAGAGAGACAGAAAATCAGTCTGATCGTGAACAGAAGTGCGGATACCAAATTTGGTTACTCTAGCTTTAATAGTCTCTGAGATTTGTGAATATCCCCAGATTTGCATCCTTTGCGGGGGCGGAAGGGGGTGTGGCGAAATTTTGAAACAAACTCGTCTCGGTCCGATATATTAGGAGTGTGGATACAAAATATGGTTGCACTAGCTTTTATAGTCTCGGAGATCTAGGCGCTAATGTTTTACTCTAAGCAAAGCCGCCTATGCTACCTGTGTGTTAGAGAGAGACAGGGCGAGAAAAAATGAAATTATTTTCTTGATGCTGGCTATAATAATAATACGATCCAGTTCAGATTCTGCAGTCTAAGAGATATGGCCATTCTCTACGATTCTGCGTTTTTGGTTTTCTCGTATCGTCGAAATTGTGGATGCCACAGATTTTCGCCCTTTGTGGGGGCGGAAGTGGGCGGGGCAAAGTTTTGAAATATTTTTGTAGCAGTGACATATCACAGAAGTCTGGATCCAAAACATCGTGGCTCTAGCTTTTATAGTCTTTGAGCATTAGGCGCTGCAGGGGACGGACAGACGGACAGACGGACAGACGGACGGACGGACGGACGGACGGACGGACAGACGGACAGACAGACATGGCTCAATCGACTCGGCTATTGATGCTGATCAAGAATATATATACTTTATGGGGTCGGAAACGATTCCTTCTGGACGTTACACACATCCACTTTTACCACAAATCTAATATACCCCAATACTCATTTTGAGTATCGGGTATAAAAAGGTGGCTACACCCATTATTAAACAGACTTTAAATATCATAAAAAACATTTTTACATTAAGATTCTGAAAAACTTTTTTATTTATATTAATTTTAAGCACTTGAGTCTATTCCATTGATCGATAAAAATGTCAACTTTTTTAGGTTCAAAAACAAAGCAATACATATATTAAAAAAAAAAATAATAACTCAAATTTTTTTTTTTTTTTTTTAAAGAATGGTATCTTGCATATTAAAAAATATATTTTTTGCCAAATTCATTCGTATCTTGATTTTTAATATGAAATTTCCTCTAGTCTATGCTATTGATCGGCAGTGTATATTTCCGATTGTCTTGAATAGAGCTACAGTATATTGCACAATTATTCTTGTTTTTTTCCTTTTCCGCTTAAAAGACCAGCCAGAAAGAAGCGTTTCCGACCTCATTAAGTATTTACAGTAGGGTTGCGCTTATTTGTATGTGCGAAAAAAATGTGGCGGAATAAAAGGTCTCAGGGTCTAAAAATGTGGTATAAAACGATAAAATATAAAGTTTTTCAAAGTTGAAACATACGATATTTGGAAAATGGTTCTTATGGCAGCTATACTATATATCCCTCTGATCGGGTGAATTTTTTTTGTGATTTGGAATATTAAAATGTAGTCCAGAACCCCAAAAATTCAGCTCGATTTGTTAATATTTAAGCCAACGTTTTGAGAAGTTGCGGACCACATCATCATCGTCAACACAAAGTGCCAAGAGTATATTCCCCATTTCCCGTTTCTCCATGAAAGTAACATTATCGTCAAACAATGCATGAGCGATATTTTCATCAGATAAATACCACAAAATTAATTTTTGATAAATATTGACCGAAACCAATCATTTATAAGTATAAGAACACACTATAGAAACGTCGCGAAAAGATTTCTCGAGTTGTCTACCTAAACTTCTCTCGAAAAATATATATTTTTTAAACGTATAAGTCGCCTTATATATCTAGCGTGGATGGTGCATTGGTCCAGGGAGTCGGAAAAATTACCTTTCGGAACCAATACTAAATTTGAGTTAACGTTAACAAGTAATCAGTTTCGGATGAGTTTTCTCCATTCAACTGGACTGAAGTTAATTATTGCATTTCTTCTGTCATTTAAATGCGTTGCAACGTACTGATCAGTCACACCAAACCTAGTGTGCATGGTTGAGTCGTCCAGAATTGGATGCAGCTATATCAAAACAGGCTTCTTTGATTTTATCTACTATTCCCCATTTCATTTACATTCTGAAAGCACTTTGGGCAAACGAGGGTGGCAATTTGATATTTTGTTACACTGCACGTGTAATTTCACATTAGTCTGAAAAGTTGAATGGAGCTGCTTTCTGTTACGATATGTCACTTGATTACAGTGCCTATAACTGTGTTGCTATTGGACATATGAGCTCAGTTTTCCAATATTTTAAGGCATTGAAATACAAAAATGACTCCAATGGATTGTATTGCGCTTGTCATGGAAAGGTGAAATTAATACCATTGCTTCCACCTCCAAACCCATTTTACGCATTAGTTCTAGGAATAGGATTAGATTCCATACACTTTTTAATGAATATTAAACAATATAAAAACTGCTTTCAAATGACTTATTTTGGAGCAACTAAAGTAGTTCGGGGAAATTTCATACCAACTTTTAAGGTTAAAATAGTAATTGCAGTTTTATGTTTATTAATCGTAACTTTTATAGCCCATATACATTTTTAGAATACATTTAGCAGATATAACGTCAAATATATATATTGGACGTTGACATGCAATGACTGCATCTTTCAAGAGGCGATGCAGTTACTGCACCGTCAAGTGGCCCGTGTGACATCAGCAGAAGGCTGTTACGCGAGCATGCAGGAAAGATAGCTGTTAGACTAATATTCGAGGAAGATTAGCACTAATGTTTCTAAGAGAACTGGGCATGCATTCAAAATAAAAATGAAAATACCACTTCAATTACTAATTACTAGAAAGGTGTATAAGGATTAGGAATTCAATAAGAGGAAGAAAATTAGTGGTGGATATGATATGGTAGAGGGAATTATAATCCGAGCGTAAAACCCTAAACGGTTCATGCAAGGAATAATTCGATCTACAAATTGGAAGGAACAACGGTGTAAAATTTCTAGTCAGTCTAATAGGAATCGTGAAGTTTATGCGGCTCAACAGATCAGGGCTGTCTATGTCACCCCTGATCAAGTTGTGCATAAATATCACACCAAGCATTTTGCTACGGTTAACTAAGGATGGGAGGTTTACTTATCCCAGTCTACTAGAGTAAGATGGGAGTCTCACACCCGCATCCCAGTTAAGGCCCCACAGAGCAGAGTAAAAAGTTGTTCTGTACTGATTCTATACGGTCATGATGTACTATGCACCATACACAGGAGCCGTATTCTAAGATCGGACGAACTAGCGAGGTATAGAGAGTCTTTGTTATATAGGGGTCGTCAAATTCCTTTGACCACCTCTTTATAAACCCAAGCACGCCCATGGGCTTATTTACCATGGTAGAAATGTGTTCGGAAAACTTTAACTTGGGGTCTAACATAGCACCCAGATCATCCACCAGGATAATTCTCTCAGGAGAACCACCAAATAGGGTATATGGAGCCAACAAAGGGCTAGAACGATGAAATGTCATAACTTTGCATTTCGAGGCATTAAGGTGTAACAAGTTTGCACAACACCATGACTGAAGGTTATTGAGATCGGATTGCAAGCGAGAATGAAATGAAATGTCCTTGTACTGGACACAGAGTTTAACATTATCCGCATACATAAGTACTCGAGAGTATGTTAATACCGAAGGCAAGTCATTAATAAAAAGTGTGACGAGTAAGGGGCCTAGATGGCTGCCCTGTGGTACTCCCGAAGAAACCTTTACTGGTAAAGAGAGGGAGTTTTTGAAGAGGACTCTTTGAGACCTGTAAAAAAGATAGCTAGAAATCCATCTCAGGAGGTTGGGCGGAAACCCTAAAAGGTAAATTTTATGTGCTAAAAGGGAATGGTTTACAGAGTCGAATGCTTTACTAAAGTCGGTGTAAATAACATCCGTCTGTAAGTTACCTTGAAAGCCTTTAATAATGAAAGAGGTAAACTCTAACAAGTTCGTGGTGGTTGATCGCCGCCTTATAAATCCATGCTGAGTTGGAGATATAAGTGACTTGCAGAGATGTTGCAAGTGCGGAGTTATAACCTTCTCAAACAATTTGGGAATAGCGGATAACTTTGCTATACCTATAATTTTTTGCATCAGACTTGCTACCTTTTTTATGGAGAGGAATTATAAACGATTCCTTCCAGATTGGGGGGAAGCAAGAGGAATCAATGGACAGGGTGAATAGTTTAAGCAATGGTCCACACAGAGCCTCGGCGCAGTACCTGAGTACACAACCTGGAACCCCGTCTGGACCCGGTGAAAACACCGGCTTAACTAGTCGAAGATCATGAAGTGGGAAATATTCATTTAACAAGGGACTGAAAATGCCGTTTGACCTCGGTAATCCGTATGGGTACGGTTGCCACAGTAGCTTTCCTCAGAATAGGTGGTTTGGAAAAACTGGGCAAAAAGATCGCCAATTGCCTGATCATTATTTGCCGACGCATTACAAAATGATAGCGAGGATGGGTGTGCGGACGTTCTACGCTTACTGTTTACGAAGCAGTAAAACTGTTTAGGGTCCTGAGAAAAACGTATCCTGCAACGAGATAGGTAGTTCTTATAGCATTGAGCATTAAGAACTGAAAAGTTAGACCGAGCTTTTACATAACGAGAGTGAGAAGTAGGAGAGCCCACTTCTTGGAATTTTGTATAAAGTCTTGATTTTAAGTTTTTTAGACTGGATAACTCTTTGGTAAACCAAGGGGGTTTTCCAGATCTAATCGGACAAGAAAGCGGGACACAAGAATCAAAAAATGTGCCAAGAGCATTGTAAAAAATGTTTGTGCCCTTTGTGACATCATTGCACAAGTACAAAGCGGACCAATCAAAATCCCTAATTAGGTTATTAAGCTTCGCAAACTCGGCTTTACGAAAGCAGCGGACCCGTTCAGGTAGTCTACTCGACCGATCCAATACAGTTGGTCCTATATCTAGCGACACCTCGAAAGTAGGGTGGTAGGCGTCTTCAGGTATAGTGAGCGGAAGGGCTCGGGTTAACAACACTATGGTCGGATCCGATACAAAGCATAGATCAAGCAATCGACCCAAGGAATTTTTCACATGATTGACTTGAGACAGGGACAGGTCAAGCAAGCCGTCAACAAAGTCATGTCGTGACATGGGCACTAGGATACTAGACTCGTTTACCGAAGACCAAACAGTTCCTGGCAAGTTGAAGTCACCAAGAACTATCATACGATCTTTATCAGATAGCGAGGAAGAAACAGCGGTTAAAGCGGACAAGTGCTGCTCATAAATTGAAATATCCGAAGAAGGTGGGATATACGAGCAAGTAATGCATATAGCGAAAGCGGGAAGATTCAGTTTTACACACAGGAATTCCAGTTCCTGTTGAATTTGGACTGTGAAGTGCTCTGACGTGAAGTAAGAGTCCACTGCAATTAGAACCTCTCCTGCACGTCGAGACGAACGGTCCTTTCTAAAAGTTGTGTACCGACCTGCCAAAACCTCGGAGCTAAGAATGTCCGGTTTTAACCAGGTTTCAGTAAACACAATAACGTGGGAAGCAAATGCAACACTATCCCGGAAAAGAATGCTGAGCTTACTACGCAAGCCTCTTACATTCTGATAGGTTACTAAAAGAGAAGTTAGTTTTTTGGAAAGGTGGAAGCAAGACGGGAAGTTGAGGAAGAGGAAGTTGAGGTTGAGGGTGGCACACTGGAAAGATTTGGAAGGGATATGGGGGGCCCATTCTTCTTCTTAGCCTTAAACTCCTTCACCACCAAATGCTCCGGCCAAAATTTGGCGGAGCAAATGGTGTCAAATTGAGTTGGGGAGATGCTTATCTTAAACGAGGCTATCTCCCTGGCATAAGAGAAGTTAAATTTCCCCACCTTTAAACCCACGGCTTTTATTTTGCTTTGAATAAAAGCAATTACATCATTAGATGTGAGGTCAGGGGCCAGCCGTGAAACAAAAACTTGTCGTTTTGGTGGGACTCCCACCAGTGGTTTAGTCACCACAGGCCTAGTACCTGTGGTGGCAATATCCGGAGGTCCGGAACGTCTATTTACTGTTGGGATCGGGATAGACGGGACAACTAGCGAACTTGCGGACACCACGGACACGGACGCTGCAGACGTACTTGGCTGCACATTCTCCGAGGCGATGAATTCGGCTACCGAATATGCATCGCCAGCAGCTGTCGTTGCCTTTGGAGTGGCAAACGAGATCAACTCCTACACACTTGGAGTGGTCGGAGTCAGTTTTTCGGCGGCACACGGCTGAGTGACGGTTGGCACTTGCAGATCCCGCGGAGTGACCTTTTTGCGCCTCGGAGACTCATTCAGCAGTTTTAAACCGCTAAACTGAGCCTCCATGGCTAGGAGCCGATCGTATTGGTTTTTAAAACCAACGGTCAGCTCCTTAAAGCCACTCCGCGTCTGCCTCATAAAAGATACCATGTCTTTCTCCACCGCACGGCATGCCTCGCCACTGTAATGCAAGCCATTACGTTTGGCTATAGCATCACTCAAGAGGCCAGAAAATCCAGCGCATTTTGCGTGCACTACGCTGTCGCAGAGCCAGCAGGGGACATTCGGCTGATCGTGGGTGATCTGCTTCTTACAGGTTTTTTTTGGCACAGACCACAGCGTATTCCATTTTATTATTTACTATTATTTGCAAAACAAATTGGTATCAGTCCAATGTGCCAGAAAGCGCTCAAAGCGGAATTGGTAAAAAAAGAGAGCAGAGTGGAGAGCGGTTATAGCGAGAGCTACTAAGCAGAGAGCGCTATTGCTCAGAAAGTTTAAAGAGCGAGAGAGAAAGAACAGTTATTGAAGTTGAGGTGATAGCGAGAGAGTGATAAAACAACAAAAGCTACCAGACGAGAGCGGACTGCAATGCAATGTAATGCGTACTCACTCACTGCAACAACACAAACACAAGCACAAGCCGACGCCGAAAAATAAAAAGTTAAATAATGTTTTAACACAAATCAAAAGGCATGCACTCGCGGAATAGAATAGGTTTCCAGATTGTTATCTGGTTAGGAAGTATAATTAGAATTTAGTTAGGAAAACACCGGCTGTTTATTCAAAACAAAAGGAAAAAATGCGGAGCGCAAAACAAAAACACGTCTGATCACTACGAAAGAGAACGACATTGAACGATGATATATCACAGGTTCTTTGCTACCAGTGCCAGATAGCGACTACAAGTTTTTGCAAATTAATTTTATGGGCAATAATCCATAAGAAATCAATCTACGTTGTGCAAATAACAATTCAGTGAAAAGGTCAATAGTTGAAAATTACAAAACTTATTTCAGGAACACAATCAATGTAATCAATTACATTGTCTAAAAGTGCAATGGAAATGATGCCATCTGATGATCACAAAATTGTTATCAGAGCAGATAAAACTCCTGTGGGCCAACATACAGGTAATTTTAAAGCACCTACTATCGATAAAGTTTCCATTGTTGAGGCACGTGATATTGTTATACATCGTTTAATTTCAAAATTCAAGATGACATTTCTGGCGAAATTAGGACATATAAATCAGTTGATACGGCAACTTATGAAGATGATTTTGTGAACTATCCACCAGAATTTTAACACTCACTAGACTTGCCAGGATTGCCGTCTCACAACCTTCCTTTAAAGGTTGGATCTGTAACTATAATTTTCCGAAATATTAACCAACCGAAACTTTGTAACGGCTCACGATTAGTGATAACAAAAATTACTAAATAACGTAATAGAAGCAATCATATTGAAAGGAAAGTATACTGACGACTGACGTACCATTCGAGTTTAAACGACTGCAGTTTCCAGTACGGCTTGCTTTCGCTATGACTAAAAACAAATCCCAGGGGCAGTAATTAAGTGTCAGGTAATCAAACAAAAAATATCGTGTACCATAAAGTACTACAATAAAAATGAAACTTAATCTATAATATACAAATGAATTGCTAATTTTTATTTTTTGTCATACTTAATGTTATTGTTGAATTACAAAAAAAAAAATCGACTGTTAGGCGGTACGAAGTTCGCCGGGTCAGCTAGTTTATATATATGTATATATATATTTTATGTGGTGGCGTGATGTTGCTATAACACTCTCCGGAACATTTCCGCAGACGTTGTGTGAGTGCATGACAAGTACTCTCACGAAAATGTCGATGGGCAGACAAATTCGGGTTAGGAGTTAATCTGTATAAAACGGAACTTGTCCTTTTCACTAAGAAGTACAAAGTTCCGGTACTGACCCCCTTAAAACTCTGTGGGGAGGCGCTAGTTTTTAGCAATAATGCCAAGTATCTCGGCCTAATCCTCGACAGAAAGCTCGATTGGAAACTGAGCATAGAGGATAGAGTAAAGAAGGCCACAGTGGCCCTTTACACATGCAGGAAAGCAATCGGACTAAAATGGGGAGTGACCCCGTATATAGTTCGGTGGCTATACACCGCCATTATACGACCAATCATGCTCTATGGAGTGGTAGTATGGTGGCCAGCCCTAGACGAAACTAATTGTCTTAACAGACTCAGTAGAGTTCAACGCACGGCAGAGCTATGCATAACTGGCGGGCTACGCACTACTCCGCGGGAAGCCCTGAATACCGTGCTGAACCTCCTCCCTGTAGATCTCATGGGTAAGAAGGTGGCAACACTTTCTGCACTTAGAATGAGAGAAGCCAAACTGTGGAAAGCGTCCGTGGTTGGGCACTCGGGAAACGTGATGAGACTCCCGCAATTACCAGAGAGGACAGATTACTGTATTCGTAGTGATCACCTCTCGACGCCCTTCCAGATATCAATCCCACCTAGGGAGAACTGGGATATGGGCGAACCAGGACCTGCAAATGCGGTTCACGTCTACACTGATGGCTCAAAGTTAGACGGCCGCGTGGAAGGCCGAGTCTACTTAGTGTGCGTCTTCTCGGACAGCCAAGCAGCTATTAAAACTCTAGGCTCAATATCGTCGAACTCAGCGACTGTAAATGACTGCCGCAGGTCTCTGCACGAAATCGCAGAGCAGTTAGATCTCTTCCTTATATGGGTCCCCGGCCATAGGGACGTCGAGGGGAATGACGTCGCCGACGAGCTAGCCAGGCAGGGTACTACGATTCCTCTCCTATCGGAGAGCGAGCAAGTAGCAATGCCCTTGGCTACGTGCAGGTTCCTAACGCACGAATTGTTCGAGCAAAATGCCAATAGGAGATGGCAGCAAACCGTTTCCTGTAGTCTCAAGATTTATATGGCCAACGAGAAGGGACACATGCGGCAACACAATGGACCTCTTATAGGTCCAAGTGAGTTTGAGGGGTGGGAGGGTTTTATCCCCCCCTCCCGGCTACCGCCTTAGCCTAACCTAACCATATATATATTTTTAATAACACAAAAAAGTCAATCCGACTAGAGAGATATAGCTGCCATAGGAACCATTGGCCAAATATCGAATTTTTGTACTTTGGCCGACTTGAGGGCACCTTTAAACGTTGCCTAATCGGGCTAAGATTTTATATTTTATTGTTTTATGTCAAAATAAACATTTTTAGACCCCGAGACCTTTGAAAATTACACGTTTACTAATAAGCGCAACCATATACAGTCATAGAAAAACTAATAGAAACAACAAATTTGTTTCGTATTTTTCTAAATTTTCTTCAGTGAATATTAAGGCAACGCGCATAACATCGGGAAAGACCTAAACATCATTCTACGCAGAAAACAAAAATCAATTCATTATTGCTATCGGAAGATCCACAAATGAACAGTTAATACCCATAGTATAACAAATAGGCTGGTGGTAGGTGTCAATTTAAAAGACCATAAATATTCCAAAGTCTATAAATGTGTTTTCCTCTGTGAATCAAACCAACTTATTTTTACGAATTTGGGGCTTTCAAATTGTTAGCTGATTTTTAGTTTTTAAAATCAGTTCATTTGTTCTGTTTTTTCAAAGCTTGAATATTCTGATAAGCTGGTAAGTGCAGCTCTAAACTAGACCCAAACACTTTGTAACTTAAGCTTACCGTCTGGAAAATATTTTTGCGATCAATTTTTTCAAAACTTTGACTTCGAAAACTCGGGAAAAGTCGAATAGCATTCATTTGTATTTTTGTTGTGTAGTTGTAAAAAAAAAAAAAATAAAGAAAAAATATTCCGTTTCTATTACTATTATTATTTATATTTCTAGTATATCAATTTTTCCATGACTGTTTCTTTATTAGCATCAATAACCGAGTCTATATAGCTGTGCGTCACGATGAGCGCCGATCTCAGAGACTATATAGCTAGAGCAACCAAATTTTGTATCCAGACTGCTGTGATATTACTCTGTGTTTGGGCAGAGAAAATTTCCTACAGGGTCAATAGATTTTATTACATAAGTGCAGACGACGTCGCGCATATTTACGAAGGCATGTTATGTTCATTTCGATCGTAGTTGCTCTGCTCTTTATAACCTGCATGTTCAGGCAACCGAATCTAATTGGTGGAATTCGGTATTCGCTTGGGATTAGCTTCGATTCGATTCTTCCGCGAAACATTTTAAAACGTTTTTATATTAAAACAAATATAAAACATTGTCTTTGATTCGGCCATTATGTCTCCCTACTGCACGAGGAATAGTGTCACCACGAGCGCGAGTCACGAGGTCAATCAAATATAATTGTTTAATACAGCTTAAATAAAGATCCAATCAGATGGTCTTTTTACAAAGTAGATCTAATTATTTTCTATTACTCTGCGTTTTGTATATTATTTTTTCTCATATCTTCACAATTGCCAAAGATTCCAAAAAACTTGATTCAGAATGATATCACAGGAGTCTTAGTAAAAAATATGGTTGATGTAGCTCTAATAGTCTCTGAGACCTAACCCTTCCTTCTGGCTGTTACATATATCTGCAACAATCGAATATAACCCTTTACGCTTTGATCACAAGTTAGACCGTGATCTCTCTCCATTTTGCTCGAACTTGTCATGAGAGATGGGAAAAACATGGTGAGAAAGAGGAGAATCACGACCGCAAGATATGTTATATTATTTGTTTCCATTTTTCTTATACGATCTTTTATTCCTCTACATCTCATTTCTTTATCCTGGCTATAAAAATTATCCGCCCGGATCCAGCAATCTGATTCAGCAATCTAGTAGATTCACCCAGCGACAAAAAAAAAATCCGCACCGTGATATTTCATGCATTTTTGACATCTCCAGCATGGGGTTTCCCCAAATGTTATGAGATGCGGACTTTTTTTTTTTTTTTGTGGCAACAAATCAGTTTTTAACAAGATTGCATACTAAATTTTTGTATGTCATATTCCTATAATTAAAAACAAATATTTTTCCAAATAACACTTTTTTCAACGGCCATTTAGTAATTTGATCAAACGAAGGAAAACTAAATCTGTAAAGTATAAAAAAAATTTCCTCTTCTATAACAAAAACAAAATTTTATCTAATAGGTTATTTTGTTTTGTTAAAACTAACAATACAATTTTTCAAATTATAAATTAATTAATATTTTTTGGTACCCCCCTTGGCTTTTATTACACATATGACGCTGTTGGGCATCGAATCGTATTAAGCCTTCAGATATTAATCCGTTATATCCTCAAACCAAACTTCTTCGATAATTTCCCTTAACTCAACCATAGTTTTTGGCTTCCGCTTTCTTATTTTGGCAGTCATAAGGTTCTAGACATTCTGTTAGATGGCCAATTCCACCTTCAAAATGTTTATCTGTCGTTGAAAAATAGTCGAAACTAGTTGAATGCTTTCTAAATATAAAAAATAAACGTCAAAGAATCACTTACAGAGTGCGCCCGATGACAAGGTGCAGAATCGTTCTGAAAGATGGGAGCTTCTCTCTCAGTAGCTGATTTCATACTGGTAACAACTACACTGCGAATAATTTGTTCATACGTTTTGCATTATCATACCGTTAATCATAATTCGCGGTTCTCTGGCTAGACTAACTTGCTTCTAACTTAAGATATTAACAATGAATAACAATAATTAATTATGGAAAAGGAAGAAATCTATAAGCAACTGTCTGACGGCTCCCTTCCCCTGGCAAAAGTCAAAACGCATCCCAGCTGGCAGCCCAGTACTCCAGACATATGCTTTTGGCAATATAAAATTCAGATGCTCAGCAAAAATAAATTTTGAGTCGAATAAGACCCCCAGGTCAAGTATCTCCGTCCGCTTTAAGAGAGGATTGCCATCAATAGAATATGAGGCCAGCACAGTGAGGACACACTTGCTAAAGGAAACAAAGCAACATTGGCTAACGTTGAGAGGGAGCGAACTAAGTCTGCACCAACGAACAACTCTATCCAAGTCGCGCTGAAGAAGGATACTGTCGCCTAAGGTTTTGGTCGATCGGAATATTTTAAGATCATAAGCATAAAGCATATGCTCAGAAGCTTGAATGCTGAGAGATATGTCGTTGATGAAAATTGAGAAGAGAAGTGGACCAAGTGCACTTCCCTGTGGAAGGCCGGAGGTAGCCAAGAATGAGTCCAAAGGCTTTCCATTTACCAATACGACATACTCTCGCTCAAGATATGACCTAAACCAACTGAGCAGGAAGGAATGAATCCCTAACCGATGCAGCTTGGCTATTAAGGCACAGTTTGACGATTGGTCTATAATTGGAGATGAGATTTTTGGCACCTTTCTTAAAAATTGGCGTAATCGTGGCAGCTTTCCACTTGCCAACAAACCGACCCGTTTACAGCGAGTTTGTGAAGAGAATTTTGAGAGGTTCACAAAAGGCAACATAACAGTTGTGAAGCAGGAAGGCAGAAATGCCATCACAGTTGGGTTAGAATAATCAAACTCATTAATTGCCTCCAAAAAAAAAAATGAAGTGTGCCAATATTCACCACCGCGGGGATAGCGCTTAAGACATCGGTACTATGCCAAGCTGCGTATGTCTCAAAATTTGAACTAAAGAAAGAAGCAAAAAGGTTTCCTATACCACTATCTGTATTAGCGCTCAAGCTACCCAGGTTCATAGCTGAAGGAAGAGAGCTCGTCGACCTTTTGGAATTTACAAAATGCCAAAACGACTTGGGATTGATCTTAAGTCCCCTTTCAACGTTGGCAATATACTGGTTATACAAAAATTTGCTTAAAAAAGCAAACTCCTTCTTATGCTGCACATACCTCGCCCAGTCCACAAGGTCCCGTGTCTTACCAAATCGTTTAAAATACTTGTTACGAAGATTCTTATATTTCAGAAGATCCTTCGTATACCACGGTAGCCTATAGGAGCCATGCATCCTTCTAGAAGCATTATTACCAGTAATACGACGGACCGTATGCAGGAAAACACTATAGGAAGTGTCAGTGCTAGGATGCGAGAGAACAGATGCCCAGTTAACGCTTAACATCCTATCCCGAATAGCATTTAGGCTTAAAGTAGAAAAGAAGTATTCATAATATGGTTCCGCCCAGAGCAAATAAGAGTGGAAATTAGCTGAGAATTCCAACGGCATATGATGCATGTCACAATCTGCGATAAGCAGCTCGCAACATGTAACATGGCAATCTATATCCGAACTAACATAAATTAAGTCTAGAATCTTATTTAGCCTATTAAAAACATTATTTACTTGGGTTAAGCCCATACTAAAACAATCATCTATCAAAAGAATCTCGTGCGGCAAATGCACATTACTTGGTATCATAGCCAGCGACTGCGGATCGCCGGACCATACCAACGAACCCAAATTGAAGTCGCCAAAAACGCAGAGGTACTGACGATCTCGCAGACTACCATATATTTCAGCAATGTTTTGAGTGTGCGCCTTGTATATCTCATAGCAGCTATTCGGAGAAATACGAGACGCTAAAAAATAGCGTCTCTGACTGGCCAGCCACCGCCACACCAATGTGATCCAGAACAGAGTCCCCATCCTGGAGATAAATCGGATCACAGCATAGGGTGGGTGCGTCTGACGGCCACAATGACCCCACCTCCTCTGCAGCGCTTCGTTTTGGAACAATCTCTATCCTTACGAAACACCTGGAAAAGGTTAGGAATGAAGTATTCGTTGTCGAAGAAGTTTGCGTTGAGCCAGGTTTCAACCAAAATGACAACATCGAAGTCACACGTGGAGGTAGTCAAGCTGACAGCCTGAGCCTTGGTGCGCATGCCCGCTATATTTTGAAAAAAAAAAAAAAAATCGTATCGACCTGGCACCGTCCAACGGCACGTTCGCAGAAAGTAGCGGGGCCGTTCAATTAGCGGCCACGGAGGATGGATCCATAGGAGGTCAAGCGTATCCCGCTGAGCCAAAGTGCTGAGACCCGTGCTTAAAACCTGCCCAAGTGCCGCCATCCGAACCAACAGCACACCATCGTCGTCCAGAAGATTGGGCAGGGAAGCAGCAGGGAGGGCCAATCTAGGTAATGATGCTGAAGAGTGTGTTGAAGAGAGTGTTCCACATAAGAGGGAACGACGAGCTGATTACTCTTCCCAAATGTCGAGAGCAGCGACGGCGCAGACATAGCACACGAAGCAATGCAATAGCTGTTGTTGTTGTAATGATGAAGTCAGAAGCGCACGTAGCCGAGAGAGAGTGCCAGCAAGAGCATCGTCATCTGATCCAGCAGCAGCCGAGCGAATATCGCACAAAGCGCAGACCGAAAAACCAATGTTTTATGTTGAAGAGGATTGCCAAAAATGAAACAACGGGCTGTTGCACATAGCAAAAAGTGTAAGCAGAATATGATGTGGAGAAGCGGCGATCATAAAACCAGAGGCGCCGCTCACTGGGGGTTTTTTGAAGTGGATGGAACTGGTGCTTTCTGAGTCGGCGTGGACGTCCGCAATGGCACAGCTGCACACAGATTAACTGCCGTCAAATCAGCTTCCGGCCTCTGTCTATGCACAAAGCGGGAAACCCTTACCGATACTGGCCAAAATTAAATTAACGATTGAAGTTAACGAACTTCAACGCAGATAAATCAGCATCTCGCTTGACCAATTTCACACAAGAAATTTCCGCCTCCGGCACCTTGTTGTTATTTTCGCTCGTCTATTTTCGAATGCAAGTCATGCGCAACCACATAGTTATCACACTGGCACAAAAAATTAGCCAGATTTGTTAACAGTTTAACTGCATCTGCATGCAAATCGATGCACGTCAGATGAAATGCTTGGCGACACAAAGAAGAACAGCGGACAGCCTCAAAGCAACGAAGCTGAGCGGCAGTGACGTCCGGATTGCATTCCGAGCAGTAATAAAGCGACATAGCGAAAACACGAACGAACGCAGTGAGAGCTGACTGATATGTATCCCCATACATGTTATGATGGCGAATGCTTTATCGTGACAATGCAACAATTTTCAGAAAAGCGTTCTCCTCTTCTGCGTCGAAATGTGCGCAAATTTAAACTTGGACTCATCCGAGAGTTTAATCCGTGACCACTCAGATTCACCATAACTTAATTTTTGTTTACGAATTCAAGCGAGCTTTGTTTATTTGACTATGCAGAAGTGGCTTTTTGCTAGGTTTCCTTGCTTTTAAAGACACCTCCTTAGGCCCACGATGAATAGTTTGAGCCAAAATATAATTTCCAAAACGTTGCTGCAGTTCTGATGCTATCTTAACATAATTTGTAAGCTGATTCTAAGGCTTGTTTATTAAAAACAAGATCTTCCCTTAACCTTTCCTTTCCTTCCTTAACATTACAAAAATTGGTTCCACAAAATATTAATTACTACTTTAAAACAAAATTCGGAAATTTATTTAATTTGGTATAAGTTTACAAGGAAAAAATTATCTGATTGGAAAAATGTAGTTTTGCTTGTAAAAAGTTGTTTTTCAATTTAAATTTAATTTCGGTCGGAAACGCTGCCTTTTGGGTGTTACAGAAATACAATTTCACCACGAATCTAATCGATCTCTATACTTTTTCAGTAACGCGTATAAAAACGGGTTCGTTAAAAGTTGTTTATTTCATATTTTGAAAAATTTCTTTGCGTTACTCTAGCTCTTTATGTTTTGGATTCGAAATATTTTCATAAAAAAAAGTACCCAAATCTGGACACATAAGCGTTCCAGTTTGTTGATAACAATTGAAATAAATATATTTTACGGATACGCACCTCGTCTCCATTTTCCTGGGTTTCCTGTTTCTCGGGATAGACACCAGCTCGCAAGAAGGAAGCCTTCCACGACTCAACATCTTCGACCGTTTCGCAAGATAGTTCCAGTTGTTTGTAGTCCTAAAAATCACAGTGTTGTGCGTAAAGAAACAAAAAAAAAAAAGAAGCGTCCAAGCGCAGAGAACAAATGGATGATAGGTTTTTTGCCAAGCATATGGACAATGGAACAACAACGTATGTACATTTTACAAGAGGCTGAAGTAGATTTTTGATTAGGTTTAGTTTTGGTTAATTTTTAGTCATGTAATTTAAATCATGAGGTCAGTGAACAACTAGCGGGATGTGAGATGAATTGCCGATTAGGTTGTTCTTAGGGTTTTGTAGTTTTAATATCACAAATCAAAAATGCGAAAGGAGTTTGCAAGTGCAGTTTTCCAGACGTGGCAAGCTCCTTGGCTTTTGATTTGACCCAAATGTTGATAAAAACATAGTAATTTTTATCTTATACAAAAAAATAATATTCGAAATCTTTGACCGGCTATTTGGTCAAAAGAATCAAATTTGAATAACGATTTTGAACAGAGGAAAGAAAATAATGAACTTCTGCAGTTTTTTCCGAAATAATTTTAAGTGAGCACATCTACCCAAAAAATGTAATATTATCGAATACCAAATACTCAAATGATTTAATTACACTTTGTAAGAAAAAAAAAATAAATAAATAAAACTTATATTTGGAAATATTTGCAGTTTCGAATGACGAAAAAACTTACATTTATAATCATTAGATTATGCTGTTACTATATTTGTATTATTTTTATTATTATACTCATTTTTGTTATGTTTATTATGATTATTTTATTTATTATTATTATTATTTTATTTTTTATTATTATTATTATTACTCCATTAATCTATCTATTAGTAACAAACTGGAGGACTCCAACTTACTTACAACCTCTTACTTCTGCTTACCGTTGAGTTACTATATTATTATAATTCTATCGTTTTGCTAATTGTACGAAATACCCTTGTCTCAGTTTTAAAGTTCACAGTAGACAAACAAAATTAAACTTTTTATTTCCGCTGTGAACCAAACCGACTTTTTCTGATAGGTTTAAGGCCTCAAAAATGATTAATTTCAAAGTTTTCAAAGTCAAAATTTTGAAAAACAAAAAATATATTTATATTATTTCCCAGACAATAAACTTAAGCTATTTCATATTTATAGCTACATTTATCAGATTTTCTGAATTGCAACGTTCAATACAACGATGTTTTTAGATACTTAAGTTATGTGAAAAGAAATCACATCTGAAATTTTTTTTTTTAAATATACCCATTTTAAAAAAATTTTTATACAGAAACCGAACCAAGACAAATCTATCGAATAAAAGTCGGTTTGGTTCACAGCGGAAATGTGGTTTTGTATTGTGTTATTTGTCTTAACGCTAACTCAATTTTGACCAGTTCGTTAAATATATAGCATGAGGTTTCCTAAATGTTATTCGATTCATTTAATTTTTAATTTAATTTTAATTTTTTGTTGTCGCTTAATCAATTTCAAACAAAATTGTACACTAATTTGTTTTTATATCATAGTCATACACTTAAAACAAAACAATAAAATAAAAAAATTAAATTTTTAAAACCAAAACTGAATTTTTTCTACTGAGACTTTTTTTTTTTGTAATCTTACATATACAAAATTAAATAAAATTCAGACTTTATTTTTTGTTAATCAGTAATTAATTAATATTTTGTAGTGCTTAAAATTAGCAATGGGGCAAAGAAAGATTTTGTTTTTAATAAACAAGCCTCAGGATCGGTTTAAAAATTATGCTGAGATAGCATCAGAACTGCAGCAAAGTTTTGGAAATGATATTTCGGCTCGAACTATTCAACGTCAGCCAAAGGAGGTGTGTTTAATAGCAAGGCAAATAAAGCAAGGCATGATCGAATGAACAAAGCTCGCTTACATTTATTTAAAAAAAAAAATCTAATTGGGGTGAATATCACGAATCATACTCTCGGATGAGTCCAGATTTAATCTTATTGGATCCGATGGCTTGCGCACATTACGCCGCAGAAGAGGATAATGCTTTTCCGAAAATTGCTGCATTTCCACCGTAAAGCATTCGCCATATATAATGATATGGTGATGTATATCTACATATAAAACTGAATCGCTATGTTGAATGCAAAAAGTTATGAAAAAATTATTCGCAGTGGAGTTGTTTCCATTATGTGCTGGCGAAAACCCTCTAGCTGAACCCTCAATAAGGGGGCCGGCTGTGCAATGGACACTGCATTATCCCGGGCAAGGGTAATGCATTGTCGCCTGCTCTGTCCGAGGTAATGCAGTGTCTAGCTAGGGCAATATTCCAGCGTCTTCTCGATTTATGGTACGGGGGCACTTAGCCTGCGCCATGGCAAGAGGTGCCTGGCGGTTTGGCTTAAAACGCTAGGGAGTGGTCCCCCCAAAAAATACCAACCTGTATGGACCTTCGGGCCAATAATGAAGCGGAAGGAAGAGAAAACTCGGGTTAGGATATCACGCCAAACGTCGGTGGGAAGCGTGACTGCTACCACCGCCGGGCACGGGGAGGAGCAATCCTCTCTGCGTGTTGCTAGCGATCACACTTCGGACTGGACTGGAGCAGGACAGGTCAGTTGTAAAGCTTCTGCCACAACAATGACGTGCCACAACAGAGCCGGCTTCAAGGTAAGGCAGACATCTCCCAGAAGGAGAAAGTTAAGCTAGGCGGGCTACACTACGCCCACATGGCACAGATGATGGCGTCGAACTTAGAATTCGCCAATAAGGTGGAGGAGATGATGGCCACCAAGAAGCAGCGCTCGACTAAGAGTGCCATCGAGGACACTTCGGCCAGCAAGCGGCAACGCGGGCCCAAAAGTACAGCCCCTCCACCTAAAGCGGCCAAGAAGCCAACACCAAAGGTCAAAGCGAAGGTCAGTGACGTGTCCAAACGACACTTGATCGTGGGACTCATCGACCGTAGCGATGAGAACGGGAACATGACAGCGGCACAGTGGAAGCTGGTGCAGGAAGACCCGTGTCCGCTATTCCCACTTTTCATGGTGCTGGGTGGCTCAATGACGTCAACATCGTGAAATGCAACGATGACCAAACGATGTGGTAGCGATGTAGGAGGGGGCCAAGCTGGAGGTCGTGGTCGGGGAGCTAATCTCCGTACCAAAGGCGAAGGTACTCTGCTCCATCACAATCTAAGGGGACCGGGCGCTGAAGCTCCTTTAGCTGAAAAACGCAGACGTGCCCCTACCCAACGAGGGGGGCCAATGTGTGATCCTTTAGATGAACAAGGCGGCAGAGGATCTGCTATACCCCAGATTTGGGAAGACGGAATCAGTGGAGACGGCACTACACTCGGTAGTAGCATCAATCGAGAGCGCCCTTCAAAATACAAATTATGCACGGGGAGCATTTGTTGATATCTCCGGACCATTCAATAACGTGGCCACAACCGCAATAACAAGTCGCCTAGAAGCGAATAACATACACCCAGCAATCAACCATTGGATCAAGAACCTCCTTGCTGTAGACGGGTGCAATCGGAGTGTGGCACTGCTTACATGGTAAAAGAGGCACACTTCAGGGTGGACTCCTGTCGCCCCTCCTGTGGAATCTGGTGGTCGACGACCTCATCAAGAAATATGAAAGGAAGGCCCCAAAAATAACAGCTTATGCAGATGACATAAGCATACTTCTTACGGGTGTTTGTCCATCGACCTTCAGCTCCTTAATGGAACGCACACTCAGGGAGACACGTGAGTGGGCGGAAGAGGTACAAGACAGACCTCATCCTCTTTGCCAAGAGGTAAAATATGTACCCCCAGAAAATTGACCAAACTAGGCTAACCCCAAAAACAAAAGTCAAAAACCTGTGCACCTGTGGACAGCAAACTGGCATGGAAACCCAATGTAGTGGAAAAGGTGAAAAAGGCCACCATTGCGCTTTACGCATTCAAGACTTTACCTCTTTCATTATTAAAGGCTTTCAAGGTAATTTACAGACGGATGTTATTTACACCGACTTTAGTAAAGCATTCGACTCTGTAAACCATTCCCTTTTAGCACATAAACTTGACCTTTTAGGCTTTCCGCCCAACCTCCTGAGATGGATTTCTAGCTATCTTTTTTACAGGTCTCAAAGAGTCCTCTTCAAAAACTCCCTCTCTTTACCAGTAAAAGTTTCTTCGGGAGTACCACAGGGCAGCCATCTAGGCCCCTTACTCGTCACACTTTTTATTAATGACTTGCCTTCGGTATTAACATACTCTCGAGTACTTATGTATGCGGATAATGTTAAACTCTGTGTCCAGTACAAGGACATTTCATTTCATTCTCGCTTGCAATCCGATCTCAATAACCTTCAGTCATGGTGTTGTGCAAACTTGTTACACCTTAATGCCTCGAAATGCAAAGTTATGACATTTCATCGTTCTAGCCCTTTGTTGGCTCCATATACCCTATTTGGTGGTTCTCCTGAGAGAATTATCCTGGTGGATGATCTGGGTGTTATGTTAGAACCCAAGTTAAAGTTTTCCGAACACATTTCTACCATGGTAAATAAGCCCATGGGCGTGCTTGGGTTTATAAAGAGGTGGTCAAAGTAATTTGACGACCCCTATATAACAAAGACTCGCTATACCTCGCTTGTTCGTCCGATCTTAGAATACGTCTCCTGTGTATGGGGCCCTCAGTACAAAGTACACCAGGACCGTATAGAATCAGTACAGAAAAACTTTTTACTCTTTGCTCTGCGGGGCCTTAACTGGGATGCGGGTGTAAGACTCCCATCTTACTCTAGCAGACTACTATTAGTAAACCTCCCATCCTTAGTTAACCGTAGCAAAATGCTTGGTGTGATATTTATGCACAACTTGATCAGGGGTGACATAGACAGCCCTGATCTGTTGAGCCGCATAAACTTCACGATTCCTATTAGACTGACTAGAAATTTTACACCGTTGTTCCTTCCAATTTGTAGATCGAATTATTCCTTGCATGAACCGTTTAGGGTTTTACGCTCGGATTATAATTCCCTCTACCATATTATATCCACCACTAATTCTCTTCCTCTTATTGAATTACTAATCCTTATACACCTTTCTAGTAATTAGTAATTGTAGTGGTATTTTCATTTTTATTTTGAATGCATGCCCAGTTCTCTTAGAAACTTTAGTGCTAATCTTCCTCGAATATTAGTCTAACAGCTATCTTTCTTGCATGCTCGCGTAACAGCCTTCTGCTGATGTCACACGGGCCACTTGACGGTGCAGTAATTACATACTCAGCAGCACATGGGACCTGTCTCCTGCTTTAATGAACTGCATTTACATCTCGTAGGTGCGACCACTTTTGCTGTATGGAGTCTTAGTGTGGTAGCAGCCAAAGAGATGATGTACCATAAAGATTCAGCAACAAGCTCTGCTCTTTATTAAACCTTACTTGGAATCGACCCCCTGGACATCCACACTCATCTGACTGCAGGAAAGGCAGCACAGCGCCCCATGGCATCAGGACACATGTCGCCACAAGGATACGGGCATAGTTCGATTGGCAGGGTCCATGCAGGCGTCCGCGGTCATTTTCAGAAGTGTCTTGGCGAGCAGGGAGGTACTGGACATCCTAAGCACGACAAAGTCACTGCGGATCTATTGGGTTCCCGGCCACTAAGGCATCGAAGGAAATGAGGCGGCGGACGTCCTGTCTCCCTTAGAGCTCCAAAACGAGAGAAGCACCACCACCTGCAGAATCACGACAACCATGTACAAAAAACGCACTGCAAAACTCATTCACTACCTATTGCACCTACCACGGAAGGACTGAAAAATTGTTTTCCTTAATCTACTTTAATAACTATTGCTATTATTATTATTATACCCGATACTCAAAATGAGTATTGGGGTATATTAGATTTGTGGTAAAAGTGGATGTGTGTAACGTCCAGAAGGAATCGTTTCCGACCCCATAAAGTATATATATTCTTGATCAGCATCAATAGCCGAGTCGATTGAGCCATGTCTGTCTGTCCGTCTATCCGTCCGTCCGTCTGTCCGTCTGTCCGTCTGTCCGTCCCCTTCAGCGCCTAGTGCTCAAAGACTATAAGAGCTAAAGCAACGATGTTTTGGATCCAGACTTCTGTGATATGTCACTGCTACAAGAATATTTGAAAACTTCGCCCCGCCCACTTCCGCCCCCACAAAGAACGAAAATCTGTGGCATCCACATTTTTAAAGATACGATCAAATCAAAAACGCAGAATCGTAGAGAATGACCATATCTTTTAGACTGCTGAATCTGAATTGGATCGTATTATTATTACAGCCAGCATCAAGAAAACAATTTAATTTTTTCTCGCCCTGTCTCTCTCTAACACACACGTAGCATAGCCGGCTTTGCTTAGAGTAAAAAATTAGCGCCTAGATCTCAGAGATTATAAAAGCTAGAGCAACCAAATTTGGTATCCACACTCCTAGTATATCTGACCGAGACGAGTTTGTTTCAAAATTTCGCCACACCCCCTTCCGCCCCCGCAAAGGATGCAAATCTGGGGATATTCACAAATCTCAGAGACTATTAAGGCTAGAGTAACCAAATTTAGTATCCGCATTCCTGTTAGATCTCACAATAAAACGTATACGAGGGTTGCTATTTATATTTCGGGAATAGGAAATAAGAACAACAATTTTTAAATGAAAATGGTTTTATTGTTTTTCAAAATATTCCCCCTGATGATCAATACACTTTTGCATTCGCTTGAACCATTGGTCATAGCAGTTTTTCCACTCCTCTTGAGACACCTGCAAAACATGGTTTTTAAACTCTTCAACTGCTTCTTCGGCACTCGTAAAACGTTGACCACGCAGTTTTTTTTTATGTTAGGGAATAAAAAGAAGTCATTGGGTGCCAAGTCAGGACTGTAGGGAGGATGAGTCATCAATTCGACGTTTTGACTGCTTAAAAATTCACCTGTTTGTCGAGATGTGTGCGAGCTCGCATTCTCATGATGGAGAATGATTCGTGCTCGGCAGTTGGTTTTGCGAATTTCTCCGAAGACCTCCGGCAAACAAATGGTCGTGTACCACTCAGAATTGACAGTCCTACGTTTCTATAGCGGAACAGTGGCCACATGACCCATTCTCCCGAAGAAACAGGCGACTTCGAAGTGCTTCGTGCTCGAAAAACTTTTGTTGGATTTTGCTCATCTTGAAACACCCACACGGTCGATTGCTGTTTAGTTTCCGGCTCATACGCATATATCCATGATTCATTACCTGCCACGATTTTATAAACATCTTTTGAAGCACCTCGGTCGAACATTTTAAGCATTTCCTTACTCCAATCGACGCGAGCCTTTTTTTGAGCGATTGATAAGTTATGGGGTATCCAACGAGAGCAAACCTTTTTTACAACTAAGTGTTCATGTAACATGGAATGTATTGAAGTGGAACTAATGTGCAAGGATGCCTCTATCTCACGATATGTCACATGTCGATCTTGCACTATCAGTTCACGCACACCATCGATGTTTTGTGGCACAACAACCGATTTTGGGCGACCTTCACGGAATTCGTCAGCGACTGAACTACGACCACTATTAAACTCTGCAAACCAGCGATAAACTGTAGTTTTTGATGGTGCTTTTTCGGCATATAAAGAACTAAGTTCATCAACACATTCTTGTTGGGATAATCCACGTCGAAAGTTGTGAAAAATAATCCAACGAAAACCCTCTCGAGAAATTTCCATTTTTTTGCCAAATTGATTTTTTTTAACTGATCGTGAACAAAACAAAAACCAATTGTACATAAAAACGTTGTACGTACATATATGCTAAAAAATGACAAAGTTTATTATGTCGTTGCAAGATTTTACGTATTGGCTTTAGTATTGCCCATTCCCGAAATATAAATAGCAACCCTCGTATATCAAAATTTCGCCCCACCCCCTTCCGACCCCACAAAGGACGAAGAACTGTTGAATCCACAAGATTGAGGATACGAGAAAACTAAAAACGTAGAATCATAGATAACGCCCATATCTATCAGATTGCTAAATCAAATCGGATCATTTTTATAGCCAAAAGGAACAAATCAATTTGAAGTGGCTACGCAGCGTCCGACGTCACGCTCAGGCTGATTTTCTGTCTCTCTCGCACGCACTCTTTTTCGTGTCGTTTAATATTAGCGGCGTCTGCCAGAGGAGAGCCATACTGACTAAGTATCGGGTATAAGTGTAAAGTTGCGGTGCCCGCAGCAACTCACAACGTTCCCCCTCGTTTTTTTTTTATTTATGCTAGAGATAAGAGGAAAATTCAAATTCCCCGTTTTCTTTGGCTTGTGCCTGAAATGTACATTTTTAGTGTGTTGTATTCAAGTGTAGGGAAGTGTACCTGGGCGCCCCGGTGCTGGCATCACTGGAAGATGCCTCCAAGAGGACCCCGCAGGGACTTCTGGCCTATGCGAAAAACACCTCGATTCTCGAGGACTTTAAAATCCCATAACACTCATACCCCTATCCGACCATATTGGTCAATGCGTGACACCGCTGAAAGTCGTACAGGTTAACCTAACCTAAACTGTGTCCATTATTTAAGCAGTTACTGAGAGAGAAGACGATTCTGCACCTTGTCATGGAGCGCGCCCTGTAAGTTATTCTTTGACGTTTCTTGTGATCAAATTACTAAATGAACGTTAAAAAAAAGTATTATTTGGGAAAATATTTGTTTTTAATTATATGAATATGACATCAAACAATTTAGTATGTTTTTTTGATACGAATTTAATTATTCAAACAAACAAACAAAATTAAATTAGAAGAATCGGATAAGATTTGGAGAAACCCCACGCTGGAGAAGTTAAAATTGCATAAAATATCAGAGTGGGCTTTTTTTTCTCGCTGGGTGTTGCTGGCATAGCAACTTTGTGGATTTGTTCTTTGTGGATATTTTGTTTGGACATGTTGGGTGGAGATGTGCACATATGTAAGTTATCTTCATTACTGCTAAGGTTAAAATTTCGCGTGAAATACCGCAGCTAAATCATTATAACAAACCCTAATTGATAAATGCATTTTGGATTTTTTTTAGAAATTTTAAGTTCAATTACGTTGTAATTATCAGGTCTGATTCAGAGTAAAGAATAAAAGATACATTTTTTACATAGTGCTATCGGTGACCAATATAAATCGGTATCTTTTGTCATAAAAATTTCACCTTTTTACTGTCAAAATAAATTATAATTTCACACCAAAATGCACTATTTGGAAATAAAAATCAGTGTTATTTAAAAAAGTGAATTTTGTTTTGAAATAGCACGGTTTGAAAATCCAAAATTTTAAATTTTTACACGTTTTTATTCCATTTAACACGGTTCGACATAAGACAACACAAATAGATAAAAACACACACAGCTCACAAGCAGGGAAGTGTACCTGGGCGCCCCGGTGCTGGCATCACTGGAAGATGCCTCCAAAGAGGGAATATGTACATACTATGTAGATATTTGTCTATCTTTCGTTTTTTTGTGTACACATACATACAAGCAAATTTACTGGTCAGAGCAATTGTAGACAGCTAAAATTTGGGGGAAATCCCTTTTTGTGGAAATTTAAGGGGATTACATTTTTGCAATAGAAATCTGTTAGTGTTTTGTGAGCTATCAATGCAATAAGACGTGTTTGGTAGACATTTTTAATATGCAAAATTTTTTTTTCTAAGTTTCCTAATTTTTTCTTTAATTTTAATACGCTTTAGAGATAAGGAACCAAACACCTATTTTTGCATAAAATCAATGTCTATTTTAACACGGTTTTTTCAGGACCCAATCTACCGTGTAAAAACAGAATTAGGTGTATATAACAAATGTAACATATTCTTAAACACTTTTATCAAAAAAAAAAAAAAAAAACATTATAATACAATGAAAAAATACAAAAACAGAAAACAAAAATAAAAAAATTTCTTCCCTTATGCTTCTGGGTAGATGTGCCCCTTAAAAAGTTGTTTTTTTTTTCGGTTTAGGTATTTTCTCTGTTTTTTTTTTTTCTTATTAATCATTTGGAGTTCATTTTTTTGTATACTAACAAAAATTACTAACCTTATAAACATTGCGTCCGTCTGGACTGAATAAAGCAAAGGTAACACGTCTAGACATTGACATAAAGCCCTGTTCAATATCGCGCAATTTTAAACCATCCAATGGCAACATGAATTTCTTCTCTTTTTCATCCTCATCTTTGTACCAGGAGATGCTCTCAGATGTTAACACAAACCAGTAAGGACGCGAGCCGCCTGCGAAAGAAATTAAAAGCTTAATCAATTGGTTAGGCATGAAATATAAACATACTTATACTTATAGGTATACTTATATACAATGCAAAATAAATTTTTTTCTTAAATTTCTTAATAAATTTAGTCCTATGCAGATTTTTTAAACGCACAGTATAAAACACGCGTCTTTCAATTGCGTCGAGATTTATATTTTTTAACCCTAACCTTTTTGCCTATCTATTGTGGATAACAACTAATTTTGTCTCAAGTTTTGCAAAAATGTAACTATGTAAACAGTCAATTCACCAATGGGTATTATGATATTTTCAGCGGTTTGCAACTTTATGGGCATTTTCATTTTGTATACAACGCTGTTCAATATTTGCATTGATAACAATAGAAACGATTCCCGTTTCAAGCTTAACATTTAAGCAACTAATGTCATATATTAAAACTAGGCCCGCCGAAACACGATGATATGAATAAATATATAAATAAAAATTTTGTTGATATTTGAAACTGAAGGAGCTTGCCAAAATCCAACAGAAAAATTAAAAAGAGGAGGATATACATTACCATTAAGCTATTCAAATAAGTGGAAATAGAAGGAATATATAATTACTCATCAAATAATCACGTCAATAATAATGCATTAGTCAATAAAAACAACTAGCAATAATGGTATTGATAATAATAATTTGACTGAAATTTTGATTAGGCTGCACACGATATATAAATATATATGCACTTACTAGAAGTTTTGATAATGGAAATTAACATTCGAATTAACAATGCTCAGAATTAATTAAATGAATTTACGCCGATAGAGTTTGAGGGACTTCTACGTACTACATTAAAATGAAGAGGGCCGAATTGAATAAGTGAGAGTGATAGTTTGTTTCCGAATTCATTCGAATGTCCCCATATTTGACTACATTGTAGTATATTAAGTCTTAATTGTTGTTGCTTTGCTGTGCGTCAAAAAAAAAAAAGCAATAAAAACGTTGGGGAACGTTGCTGCTACAATTATAACAGATACTTAGTCAGTATGGCTCCTCTCCGCCAGAGGACGCACACATTGTACTAGAAAGAGTGTGTGAGAGAGACAGACAGACAGAGAGAGAGAGAGACGATTCTCTTTATTCTACATAAAGCGTGCACTTTATTATGTTCACGGTGGAAACCAAATTGTTGTGGCGGGAGGACAACGTTATCTTCACTAAAGATAATTTTCTCTTGAACTTTACTTACTGAAGAGAGCAGGCTGATGGGCCTGTAAGAGGTAGGACACTCAGGAGGCTTGTTTGCTTTTAAAATTAGGATGACTTTGGGGAGTTTCCATTTCTGTGGAAAATACGCTAATCGAAGGCATATCGATTTATAATTAATGTCAGACATTTCACTCCTTTTCGAGGCAGTACTTTTAGGCACAAATTTTTAATGTTAACAAGGTCAGGAGTTTTCTTGAACTTGAAATCTTTTAGAACAGCTGAGATCTCTTGGATATCAGTCATATATGAATCGTCACTGGCAAAGAGTTTAATGAGGCCATACAGCTTGTGACTTCAGAGACTGAGGAGGGATCACTAAGGTTAATTGAATGGGAATGATTTAATGCGAACATTGATGCTAATAATTCGGTCTTTTGTATTGCACTTTCGACCTGTTCTTGGTTGTGCCTTAAGGATTGTTCGTTCTCTTTCCTAGTGATCAGACGCGTTTTTGATTTGCGCTCCGCATTTTTTTCCGTTTGTTTTGAATAAACAGTCGGTGTTTCCTAAATAAACTTCAATTAACTGCCTAACCAGCCAACAATCTGGAAACCTATTCTATTCCGCGAGTGCATGCCTTTTGATTTGTGTTAAAAAATTATTTAACTTTTTATTTTTCGGCGTCGGCTTGTGTTTGTGTTGTTGCAGTGAGTGAGTACGCATTACATTGCATTGCAGTCCGCTCTCGTCTGGTAGCTTTTGTTGTGTTATCACTCTCTCCCTATCACCTAAACTTAAATAACTGTTCATTCTCTCTCGCCCTCGTAACTTTCTGTTCAGTAGCTCTCTCTCTCTCATTAGCTGCTGCTGCAACTGTTCTTCTCTCCTCCTATTAGCGTTTGTCTGGCACACTGGTTTGATAGCCATTTGTTTCGAAATATTATTTGATTTTTTAAATTTTAATTTTGTTAAAATTTTTTTAATATGGAGTTTTCTGTTGTATGTGCCAAAAAATCATGCAATAAGCAGATCACCCACGATCAACCGATTATCCCCTGCTGGCTCTGCGACAGCGTAGTGAACGCAAAATGCGCTGGATTTTCTGGCCTTGTGAGTGATGCCATTTCAAAGCGTAATGGTTTGCACTACAGTTGCGAGGCATGCCGTGCGGTGGAGAAAGACATGGTAGCTTTTATGAGGCAGACGCGGAGTGGCTTTAAGGAGCTGACCGTTGGTTTTAAAAACTAATACGATCGGCTCCTAGCCATGGAGGCTCAGTTTAGCGGTTTAAAACTGCTGAATGAGTCTCCGAGGCGCAAAAAGGTCACTCCGCGGGATCTGCAAGTGCCAACCGTCGCTCAGCCGTGCGCCGCCGAAAAACTGACTCCGACCACTCCAAGTGTGCAGTAGTTGATCTCGTTTGCCACTCCAAAGGCAACGACAGCTGCTGGCGATGCAGATTCGGTAGCCGAATTCATCGCCTCGGAGAATGTGCAGCCAAGTACGTCTGCAGCGTCCGTGTCCGTGGTGTCCGCAAGTTCGCTAGTTGTCCCGTCTATCCCGATCCCACCAGTAAATAGACGTTCCGGACCTCCGGATATTGCCACCACAGGTACTAGGCCTGTGGTGACTAAACCACTGGTGGGAGTCCCACCAAAACGACAAGTTTTTGTTTCACGGCTGGCCCCTGACCTCACATCTAATGATGTAATTGCTTTTATTCAAAGCAAAATAAAAGCCGTGGGTTTAAAGGTGGGGAAATTTAACTTCTCTTATGCCAGGGAGATAGCCTCGTTTAAGATAAGCATCTCCCCAACTCAATTTGACACCATTTGCTCCGCCAAATTTTGGCCGGAGCATTTGGTGGTGAAGGAGTTTAAGGCTAAGAAGAAGAATAGGCCCCCCAAATCCCTTCCAAATCTATCCAGTGTGCCACCCTCAACCTCAACTTCCCGTCTTGCTTCCACCTTTCCAAAAAACTAACTTCTCTTTTAGTAACCTATCAGAATGTAAGAGGCTTGCGTAGTAAGCTCAGCATTCTTTTCCGGGATAGTGTTGCATTTGCTTCCCACGTTATTGTGTTTACTGAAACCTGGTTAAAGCCGGACATGCTTAGTTCCGAGGTTTAGGCAGGTCGGTACACAACTTTTAGAAAGGACCGTTCGTCTCGACGTGCAGGAGGGGTTCTAATTGCAGTGGACTCTTACTTCACGTCAGAACACTTCACAGTCCAAATTCAACAGGAACTGGAATTCCTGTGTGTAAAACTGATTCTTCCTGCTTTCGCTATATTCATTACTTGCTCGTATATCCCACCTTCTTCGGATATTTCAATTTATGAGCAGCACTTGTCCGCTTTAACCGCTGTTTCTTCCTCGCTATCTGATAAAGATCGTATGATAGTTCTTGGTGACTTCAACTTGCCAGGAACTGTTTGGTCTTCGGTAAACGAGTCTAGTATCCTAGTGCCCATGTCACGACATGACTTTGTTGACGGCTTGCTTGACCTGTCCCTGTCTCAAGTCAATCATGTGAAAAATTCCTTGGGTCGATTGCTTGATCTATGCTTTGTATCGGATCCGACCATAGTGTTGTTAACCCGAGCCCTTCCGCTCACTATACCTGAAGACGCCTACCACCCTACTTTCGAGGTGTCGCTAGATATAGGACCAACTGTATTGGATCGGTCGAGTAGACTACCTGAACGTGTCCGCTGCTTTCGTAAAGCCGAGTTTGCGAAGCTTAATAACCTAATTAGGGATTTTGATTGGTCCGCTTTGTACTTGTGCACTGATGTCACAAAAGGCACAAACATTTTTTACAATGCTCTTGGCACATTTTTTGATTCTTGTGTCCCGCTTTCTTGTCCGATTAGATCTGGAAAACCCCCTTGGTTTACCAAAGAGTTATCCAGTCTAAAAAACTTAAAATCAAGACTTTATAAAAAATTCCAAGAAGTGGGCTCTCCTACTTCTCACTCTCGTTATTTAATAGCTCGGTCAAACTTTTCAGTTCTTAATGCTCAATGCTATAAGAACTACCTATCTCGTTGCAGGATACGTTTTTCTCAGGACCCTAAACAGTTCTACTGCTTCGTAAACAGTAAGCGTAGAACGTCCGCACACCCATCCTCGCTATCATTTTGTAATACGTCGGCAAATAATGATCAGGCAATTGGCGATCTTTTTGCCCAGTTTTTCCAAACCACCTATTCTGAGGAAAGCTACTCTGGTCAACCGTACCCATACGGATTACCGAGGTCAAACGGCATTTTCAGTCCCTTGTTAAATGAATATTTCCCACTTCATGATCTTCGACTAGTTAAGCCGGTGTTTTCACCGGGTCCAGACGGGGTTCCAGGTTGTGTACACAGGTACTGCGCCGAGGCTCTGTGTGGACCATTGCTTAAACTATTAGCCCTGTCCATTGATTCCTCTTGCTTCCCCCCAATCTGGAAGGAATCGTTTATAATTCCTCTCCATAAAAAAGGTAGCAAGTCTGATGCAAAAAATTATAGAGGTATAGCAAAGTTATCCGCTATTCCTAAAATGTTTGAGAAGGTTTTAACTCCGCACTTAAAACATCTCTGCAGGTCACTTATATCTCCAACTCAGCATGGATTTATAAGGCGGCGATCAACCACCACGAACTTGTTAGAGTTTACCTCTTTCATTATTAAAGGCTTTCAAGGTAACTTACAGACGGATGTTATTTACACCGACTTTAGTAAAGCATTCGACTCTGTAAACCATTCCCTTTTAGCACATAAACTTGACCTTTTAGGCTTTCCGCCCAACCTCCTGAGATGGATTTCTAGCTATCTTTGTTCTAGGTCTCAAAGAGTCCTCTTCAAAAACTCCCTCTCTTTACCAGTAAAGGTTTCTTCGGGAGTACCACAGGGCAGCCATCTAGGCCCCTTACTCTTCACACTCTTTATTAATGACTTGCCTTCAGTATTAACATACTCCCGAGTACTTATGTATGCGGATGGTGTTAAACTTTGTGTCCAGTACAAGGACATTTCATTTCATTCTCGCTTGCAATCCGATCTCAATAGTTTTCAGTCATGGTGTTGTGCAAACTTGTTACACCTTAATGCCTCGAAATGCAAAGTTATGACATTTCATCGTTCTAGCCCTTTGTTGGCTCCATACACCCTATTTGGTGGTTCTCTTGAGAGAATTACCCTGGTGGATGATCTGGGTGTTATGTTAGACCCCAAGTTAAAGTTTTCCGAACACATTTCTACCATGGTAAATAAGCCCATGGGCGTGCTTGGGTTTATAAAGAGGTGGTCAAAGGAATTTGACGACCCCTATATAACAAAGACTCTCTATACCTCGCTTGTTCGTCCGATCTTAGAATACGGCTCCTGTGTATGGTGCCCTCAGTACAAAGTACACCAGGACCGTATAGAATCAGTACAGAAAAACTTTTTACTCTTTGCTCTGCGGGGCCTTAACTGGTACTAGTAGACTACTATTAGTAAACCTCCCATCCTTAGTTAACCGTAGAAAAATGCTTGGTGTGATATTAATGCACAACTTGATCAGGGGTGACATAGACAGCCCTGATCTGTTGAGCCGCATAAACTTCACGATTCCTATTAGACTGACTAGGAATTGTATACCGTTTCACTTTGTAGATCGAATTATTCCTTGCATGAACCGTTTAGGGTCTTATGCTCGGATTATAATTCCCTCTACCATATTATATCCACCACTAATTCTCTTCCTCTCTTCCCTTAAATTACTAATCCTTACACACCTTTCTAGTAATTAGTAGTTGCATGCTTAGTTTCTTAGTAAGTTTAGTGCTAATTTTCCTCGAATGTTAGTCTAATCGCTATCTTTCTTGCATGTTCGCGTTCGGTTCGGCTACGCACCGAGCGTCATGCGGCAGCGCCCCTCGGTCGGTTGGGCGGGAGGAGGGCTGCGTTTTGCCTGGGATCCGCGCGTAACAGCCTTCTGCTGGTTTCACACGGGCCACTTGACGGTGCAGTAACTGCATCGCCTCTTGAAAGATGCAGTCATTGCATGCCAACGTCCAAGAAAATTGGTATGCTTACAGTTTTCTTCTTGATAACTTTTGTTAGCTTCCAAAAGGGAGAATTTTTGTCATCGAGCTTATAAAATTATTCCAATTTTCATTTCTAAGTTCGGATAATTTTGTATTTATAAGTTGGCTGAGCCATCTCACTACCAGATATGCTTTATTTCTGTGTCTCAACCAATTTCGACGGTGTCGATTTCTAAGTTTAATCAAGTAAATGTGTGCGGCAGGGCTTTTGGTGTTAGGCGGATTTCTTTCTTTGGGATACTTCAATCGTTTGCTGTAAGAACTACCAAGCTAAAATCGTCTATTAATTTGTCTATGTAATCCAATTTGTATTTTTGATATCGTAGAAGAATCTTTTAATTACATCGCAACTTAAATAAAGTAAAGTTTCGACTGGGAGATGATCTGAGCCAAGGCCATAGATTACTGTTGTATCACTTAGTAGCTCGCATTTGTTAGTTACACAGATATCTAATGTAGAGGACTTAATTCTAGAACTAGCGCTACATAAGAGTGTTTATCGGGAAAATAGACTAGCAAGCCACGTGACATTAAGAAATCGTATAGCAGAAATCGACTACAACCCCAAAATCTGTGTCGACTTTTGAAATCACCTTCAGCACAAAGTTTCCAGGGAGTGTAAGTACACTAAGTAGTAAACGTATATCATTTGAAAAAATTTGTTTTTGTTGTTTTCCCCCTTCTTTTAAGAAAATCGAAGAGCTCGTCTTTTTTGTTGTTAACGCCTCTGGCGTTCCATGTTACAATTGAGAGATTATTTAACATTATGTAAGAAACTTGCAAGGCAGAGAGGTTATCACTTCAAATTGATCTGACTTGGACTTACTTATAAGTTCAAATGTTAACGTCTTTATCTCCTCTATTGAAAATAGCTCTTCATTAGCATTTGGCGTATAATTATTGACTGGTCTTACCCATGTGGCGTTTCCATGTAAATTTGGTTGGTTAAGAGTATTTGGGAAAGTATTAGTATTTTCCAGCTTAGAAACATTGTTAGCATTTGGTCTTAATCTGTTGGGCTGATATTCAGTTCTTAAATTAATATAACTAATCCTGCTAGGGCAACTGGAATCGTTTGCTTTGTGTGGACCGTTGCAGTTGGCACAGCTGGCACGGCTGTTTTTCTTGGATATTCAGTGGTTTTATGACTTCCTGCACAGATTGAACAGTATGATTTGACGGCGGAGCGGTTTGAGCCATGTCCAAACATTTGGCAATTGTAGCACTAGGTGATTTGGTTCCTGTTTCTCTTTTCGTAACCCCATTTTAATCTTACATAGTTGATGACTGAATGGTTTCTTTTGAGCTCGTTGAGCGAAACGGTTTTATTGGTGAAGTAGACCACATATAATACTAATTCAGAGTTATTTTGTCCTTTTCGCTGAACGAGCTTAACATCCAGTCATTTGAGTCCAAGTCCAATGAGATCATTTTCTAATGAAATGGGATCCTCCTTATCCAAACCCGATAGCAATGCTTTATAGGGCTTATATTTTTTATCGGCAAAAGAGAAATATTGAAATTTGCCCTTCATCATGTTACAAGCGGCTTCATAGTCTGTAAAGTCCACACAGTGGAACTTAATACCAATTAAAATCTTTTTAATGGAGTATTGAGTAATTTATTTCTTTGCAAATAGTAGTTGTAGTTGCTCCACTGTGTATTTAAGCACTGTTATCGGAGGGACAAACACTTTGCTTTTAGAAATGAGTTGCTCGAGCACATCTTCATTCTTATCGCTAATCTCAATGTCTTCATGTAACTGTGATTGTGTTTGCAGAGGCGAATAATAGTTTCTGCTGTCTACTGAATGCTGTCCAGCGTCTGTTTTTGACACTTTCTTTCTTTTCTTTTTCACTTTGGGCGACATAACGGTGTCTCTCACCGATAATGGTCTCTTTGTGTTTGGAATTTTGATTTTGTTATGTTTTGTTTTATTTATTTATCTCTTTTTTTTGACGTTGGTGAATGCAGAGCATTTACACAAGTCTGAACCATATTTATAATTTTTTTTTTTTTCGATTACGGATTTTGCCTCCCTGTTTTATATAAAATCCTTCATGATGTGCTAACGATTCTCGACCGGATTAACACCGGGACCATTTTCCGGCCAGCCCAATGTCCTAGAACCACCATTGTTGAATATTATTTTAGATTAAAAAAAAACAGCAACCGTAAGTTTTTAAGTTTTTATATACAAATTGCAATTCAACAATTATTTCCCAATTCGTATTGAAAAGTTACAAACTAGCACTATTTTTAGTTTTTATCAAAAATATCGTTTTATTTTTTCAATAAAAATCAAAAATATCGGTTTTTTTTCAATAAAAATCAAAGGTAGCACTTACTGTTGATTTTTTCAATAAAAATCAAAAGTAATACTTTTTTTGATTTAAAACAAAATTATTATAAAAAATAATGTTTGATTTAAAACAAAATTATTATAAAAAATAATTTTTTATTTAAAACAAAATTATTTTAAAAAAATGTGCATTGCATATCCTTGAGTGATATAAAGGATAATATTTTCTAATATATTCAATATTTTTTCTTCTACATTCTGTTGCAGTTGTACTGCAAGCAGGCTCCGGTTTTCATTTATTTTTGCGGATGACGTTTTTAGGTGCTCCCGTTTTTACAAATTTTGCTATCGATATGTTTCATCTTCTCATCGGTTCTTGGAAACAAAAACAGCTGACCTGGTTGTTTTAAAAAAAATATACGGAGTGATAAAAATGCCTTTCTTTTTCAATTGGTTGTTTTGAAGCAAAACGACGCAAGTTAAGAAGATCAAGACATTTTATATGCAACCTCTGTATATTTAGGTTAGGTTAGGTTGAGGCGGCTGCCGGGCTCGCTCGGAGCCCGTCACACTTAGGCCGGTTTCGGCCCGTTGTGATACCGCATAGGATCATTTCCTTCCTGCGTTGTGAGACTTCCTGTCAGCAATTATCCCATCCAGATGCTCTCACAAAGTTCGCTATCCTCCTGGGACATAGTTTGGACATCTCTGAGATGTCGTGTAGAAAGGCTGAGCCCAGGTGCTGTAGCATTCTTCTGCTGAGAGCCGGGCAGGAGCAGAACAGATGTTCCACTGTCTCCTCCTCTTCCTCGTCTCTACAGCTGCGACAAAAATCGTTATGTGGGGCCCCCAGCCTGTTAGCGTGGGTGCCTATTAGCCAGTGTCCCGTGAGGGAACGTGTGACTACGCTGCACCTTTTCCTGCTTAACTTTTTTACTTTTGCAATTAAGATTCTTTTTGTTGTATAAAAAGTGTTTACTTTTCACTTCGTCGAGGAAAATGTTTTCGTTTTGAAGCAATACTGCGGATTGTGAACAAGGGAGCACCAATTTATGTAAATTCAAAGATAAATCGGAAAACTTTTGTGGAAGTGAAAACCAGAGCCTGGCTGAATATGTAGTATTTATTGTACAAATATATGTATACTCAAAACACCAAAAACTACTACAAAATTAAAAACCAATTTTTTTTAAATAACAAATAGTAATGAATAACATACGTTGTGATTTATTTATGATTTATGTTGTGATTGCAGATTAATTTCAGGGCACACTGTACGAATTTTTTTTTCCGCATATGCAAACGTTTGTACGTACCGTTTACAGTTAATTGGTGTTATCTCTGCATTGGCGGAGAGCCAAAAGTTTTAGCTTACCAACTAACCAAACGCGTTTCTTGTGCATTGTACTTTAATAACGTGTGGTGAATTTGGCCACAAGCATAATTTTTCTATAGAAATAGCATTTGGGAAGGTACCGAACGGCACTAGACGGTTTGGTCAAAACGGCTGCACCTCAGTGGTTTGTCCATAGATTTTAACAAACAATACCTTAATCGACAACAAAAGCATAAAAAAAAGGGATTTATTTCGACTTTTCCCAAGTTTTCAAAGTCAAAATTGGGGAAAATTTTTAAATTTTGAATTTGAAAGCTTAATATTTTCCAGATGATACGCTTAAGCTACAAAGTGTTCGGGTAGGATTTATAGCAATTTAAGCAGACGCAAAAAAAGCACTACCACTGAAAAAACAAATACCAGATTAAAAAAATGTTTAACAATAATCTTATCTAGTTATTTAACAAATTTAAAGCCCCAAGTCTATAAAAAAAAGTCGGTTTGGTTCGCAGCGTCGAAAAAAAATTTAATTTTTTTAATTGTAATTTCCCATGTAAGGAATAGATTTCTTCTGCTCTGCGATCTCGTTCAGAGAAAGATCCGTTTTAGAAGGTTTAACGCCTAGCCCGCATTTGTCTTGCCATTCCCAGCAAACCAACTAACGTGCCTTTTGCGAGAGTTCCGCAAAATGCTCGCAAGCGAGCTTGTGTACGAGCGGCATGGTTTTGTGTCGCAAAACGCTCGCAAACAAGCTCGCAAGCGAGATAAAAATGAGCTCTACTTCTTGTGTCGCAAAACGCTCGCAAACGAGCTCGCGAGCGAGCTTGTGTACGAGCGATATGGTTTTGTGTCGCAAAACGCTCGCAAACGAGTTCGCAAGCGAGCCAAAAGTTAGCTCTACTTCTTGTGTGGCAAAACGCTCGCAAACGAGCTCGCGAGCGGGAGTTTTACAATAGGAAAGTGCGCTGCGACTGTGCTGCCGGTCGAAAGCCAAAAAAAAAAAGCAAGCCTTCGTGTGCCTTCGGTCCGGCAATTCTCCTTCGGCTTTGTGTTCACGTCTCGACAGATGACGTGTCGACAGATTAGTGGTCGAAAAGTCATTCATGTTTTTCCTTTTTTACATGTGTCGAGCATTAGAAACAAGTGCAAATAAAGCGTGCGTTCCTTGCGCCGTCATTTCAATTATTTTCGTCCAACTGTGCAGTGCTAAGTTAAACATCTCTACCATCTCTTACGCATTTAAAAGAAATTTCTGCCAATCGGTAAGTACATTATTAATAAAAGAAATAAAATGTCTTACAAAAGAAAAAGCCGAACATATATCGGAGAGGCTCGACACGTGCAAAGAGCTACTGGAGATTTTGAGGTTAAATTGAATCATATGCAAAATATTTCGAAAGTTTTTCTCCTGGCGTGGGACAGACTCCAAAAAGTGTGTAAGAGGACTTCGAACCACTTTAGCACTACGAAGTAAGTTTTACTATTTTAGCTTGTGTAATTCCCCAATTTTTAATATATTTTATATTTTCTACAGATGCATTTAAACAGAAGTTTTCGCTCGACGATCAGGATTTCGACCATACAACTCAAAAATATTTCCAGTATGCTCAGGAACGGAAGGCCAGATTGGAAAAAAGTGATGCAAAAAAACTTAAATTTTAGTACATAGTTCATACATATTACATATATACATTAAATTCATTTCATATTACAAATTAAAAATATTTTTTATTACGGAACAAAATGGGAACGGGCCCAAAAAAAACTCTCGCAAAAACTATTTCTTGCGAGCCTTTTGCGACATCGTTTGCGAGCCTTTTGCGATATCATTTATGATAGCTCGCAAAGGAATCATTTGTGAGCCTTTTGCGATATCATTTATGAGTCTTTTTTGATACTGCTTTGGGCTCGAAAAAAATATTTCTTTTGATATTATTTTATATCTTTTTTTTCATGTTGAAAATTTGTATTTTATTGTAAACAAGTTTACTGCTACCTTTCGTGGCAACTTAATCTAGTTTTACAATTTTATATCAAAATCGACTCATAAATGATATCGCAAAAGGCTCACAAATGATATCGCAAAAGGCTCGCAAACGATTCCTTTGCGAGCTATCATAAATGATACTTTCACTGCCACAAACGTAGCATTGTAAAACATTACAATAATATAATTACACATTTATATCCTTATTTTAAACAGGTTGTCAGTTGTAAAGTCCGTCAATTCTCGACTTCTTTGTTTATCCCATATAAAAAAAGGGATTTTAAATAAAAATTATATATTTGTGATAAATGATATATTTAAACATAAGATCTAAGAGAATATATATATAAAATAAAATAAATCTTCGTAGTTATATTTGGAATTAGTTTTACATACATTTCAAATCCCTTGTCAATCGCGTGCTTTCCGACGAGAATGTGCAAAGCAAAAATGTAGATGCGTGTCGCACTTGAATACTCTCATGGCCAATACCCATAAATGTTCTAATTCAATTATGAAACATCTTATGTACACACATATGTACATAAATATATCCGGTTATTACATTAATATATTGCATGAGGGTATTCAAAATTACAGTTGTCTTCATGTTAGGTTCAAAGCTTCTTTTATTCAAATTTATCCAATTTTTATACCCGATTCTCAAAATGAGTATTGAGATTTGTGGTAAAAGTGGATGTGTGTAACGTCCAGAAGGAATCGTTTCCGATCCCATAAAGTATATATATTCTGGATCAGCATCAATAGCCGAGTCGATTGAGCCCTGTCTGTCTGTCCGTCCATCCGTCTGTCCGTTCCCTTCAGCGCCTAATGCTCAAAGACTATAAGAGCTAGAGCAACGATGTTTTGGATCCAGACTTCTGTGATATGTCATTGCTACAAAAATATTTCAAAACTTTGCCCCGCCCACTTCCGCCCCCACAAAGGGCGAAAATCTGTGGCATCCACAAATCCACACAATTTCGACGATACGAGAAAACTAAAAACGCAGAATCGTAGAAGATGATTATATCTTCTAGAGTGCAAAATCTGAACCAGATCGTATAATTATTATAGCCAGAATCAAGAAAACAATTTCACTCGTTCTCGCTCTGTCTCTCTCTAACACACAGGTTTCATGGTCGGTTTTACCAATTTCAAAATATGAGTTCAAGGATCTCAGAACCCATAAGAGCTAGAGCAACCAAATTTGGTATCCACACTCCTGTGATATCGGACCTTGACCGTTTTGTGTCAAAATTTCGACACACCCCCTTCCGCCCCCTGGGGCAACCACAAATCTCAGAGACTATTAAGGCTAGAGTAACCAAATTTGGTATCCGCACTTTTGTTAGATCTCACTATAAAATGTATATCTCAGAATTTCGCCCCACCCCCATCCGCCCCACAAAGAACGAAAATCTGTTGCATCCACAATATTGCAGATTCGAGAAAACTAAAAACGCAGAATCATAGAGAATGACCATATCTATCCGGTTGCTGCATCTGGATCAGATCAGGTCATTTTTATAGCCAAAAGGAACAAATCAATTTGCACTGGCTACGCAGCGCCCGACGTCACGCTCAGACTGATTTTCTGTCTCTCTCGCACGCACTCTTTGTCGTGTCGTTTAATATTAGCGGCGTCTGCCGGAGGAGAGCCATACTGACTTAGTATCGGGTATAACTGTAGAGTTGCGGTGTCCGCAGAAACTCACAACGTTCCCCCTCGTTTTATTTTTAATTTTGAAGTTGATTTTATTTACGAAAATTAAAAAAAAAAAAATTGTATTTTAAAAGATGATTTCTTATTTGTATTCCGTATTCTTCTTATACCTGTGGCAGCGCAATCCAGGCTGTTTTTATGGGATTGTTGCGACACATATTGCTCTAGACGGCCCAGTTGCGCAAATAAGGACCTTTGTACACTAGGCTTGCGCTTATTTGTATAGGCGAAAGAAAATGTGTCGGAATCAAAAGTCTCAGGGTCGAAAAATGTTCCTTTTGTTATACAAAAATAAAATTTAAAGTTTCACCCCGATTCGACAACGTTTAGAGGTGCCAACTTCGAGGTCAAAGTTCAAAAATACGATATTTGGCCAATGGTTCCTATGGCAGCTATACTATATATCGCTCTGATCGGATTGCATTTTGTTCCTGATTTAGAATATTAAAATATATTCCAGCACCCCACTTGTTAATATTTATGCCAACAATAAATAGTTAACATTAAACTCTTCAGACTAATGTGTAATTACACGTGCAGAGTACTAAAATATCGAAATGCCACCCTCGTCTACCCAAAATGCATTCGGAATGGGAATGAAATTGGGAGTAAGCTATCAAATTAAAAAATTCTGTTTTGATACAACTGGCTACGACTCACAACAATTCTGGACAACTTTACGGCGCTAGACTCTTATAACCTATACCTTATACCATGCAGACATCACACCAGTAAAATACATTTGCGGGCAGCATTTGAGTCATGTGCCGTAGCTACATCAGGTACAAAAGTTGCAATCTTTGCTAGATTTAAAGACTATTGAAGACTATTGAACAAAGCAAGTTTAAGTTTGGTGTGACTGATCAGTACGTTGCAACGCATTTAAATGACAGAAGAAATGCAATAATTAACTTCTGTCAAGTTTAATTGCGAAAACTTAAGCGCGTTGTATTGTTAGAGTTAACTCACTTTTTTTGGATCGGTTCCCAACGTTTTCATCATCTGGATGTCTATTTTTCTAGAGAAGTTTAAGTTGACAACTCGAGAACAGTTGACGTTTAAATTTTTATTTGATTTGGTCAACATTAGCTGTTGAAGCTCCATATCTGGACTTTCAATTTATATGCGAAATGTACAACTATAAATAATTTAATCCGAAAATTGCAAAAGTCGATTTAAAGAGGACTTCCAGCCATTTGTGGCATTTATATGATGAAAATATCGCACTTGTATTGTTTGACGATAAAGTTACTTTCATGGAGTAACGACAAATGGCGAAGCAACTCATGGCATTTCGGGTTGACCATGATGATGTCTAGTTTTTAAAGAAAATGATTTTCCAACTTTTATTACAAACAGACTATCTGATTTTGTGGTACCTAATTCTGCAAAGTGGTTGATGATACAGTCGAACGTGCTGTTAAACTTATTTAAGACTATAACCAAATACTAACCATTCCCATTCAGAATGCATTTTGGGTAGACGAGGGTGGCATTTCGATATTTTAGTACTCTGCACGTGTAATTACACATTAGTCTGAAAATTTTAATGTTAACTATTTATTGTTGGCTTAAATATTAACAAGTGGGGGGCTGGAATATATTTTAATATTCTAAATATATATGGAACAAAATTCAATCCGATCAGAGCGATATATAGTACAGCTGCCATAGGAACCATTGGTCAATTATCGTGTTTTTGCACTTTGACCTCAAGTCGGCACCACTAAACGCTGTCGAATCGGTCTGAAACTTTATATTTGATTGTTTTATAGCAAAAGCCACTCTTTTAGACGCAGAGACCTTTGAAAATTAAACTTTTATAAATAAGCTCAACCCTTATGTACGCACATAAAACATCTGCAATCATATGGAAAACATTTTAAAGGACTAAAAAAAGGCACTTACTCCACAATTTTAACGTAAAATAGTACGAATCGCTTCCAATTCGACTAAGTCAGCAGCTAAAATTAAGGAACTAGCCGGAGTAAGCGCAAGCCTTTCAACAGTTCAAAAGTGATAAGAAACTAAAGCGTCTACAAATTAGGAAAAAAAAACCACCTTTATAACATTTATACACAAAGAAAAACGGCTTCAATATGCGATGGAACTCATGACGTGGAATGTTCAAACTGACACTCGATTTAATGATTGGCGTTCGTGGTCTTTACTGATGAAAAACGTTTAAATTTTGACGGACCTGATGGATGAGATGAGAAAGTGGAGTCATGGTGTGGGGTGCCATCACTTTTTATGGTACAATAGATTTGATTTTTATAGATCAGAAAATGAACGGTGAGCGATTCAAAACACGTATTTCCAAAGTTAAATGATCTCTTCGGACCAATCCCATGGATTTTCCAACAAGATAATGGCTTGCGCGGAAAGTAAGGAAACAGTAACTGCAGCGAGATTTCCCTAAGCTACGTAGACTCCCTGTAACATTCTATGAAGGATCGGATATATTAAGTTATTTCGAACAAGGGAGGCAGTACTCATTACTAAAATTATTTTTTTATTTTTCTAATAAATCAAAGATTTACCATTCTAAATATTTAATTTTAATATAAGTTACTATTCCTTCAACAAATAAATTAGTTTTAGTGTATATTCTAGTGACCAAGAAAAAAGTACCTTATTAAACAAATCTTTAAGAAACTGTTTAAAAAACATTATTTTGCTAAATTTCTCTACTTTTGAAGAATCATTAAATAACTAAGGCTTTAGCATATCAACTTTTTTTAAATTCTTTAAAAATAAAGAGTTATAATTCAAATTTTATTGCAAAAATGGTTGCGTCATGCAGTGTGCCATTTAATTGCCTATGGCTTCCACAATATATTGAACTTTTAATCTCCGATCGGTCAGCACCATATCGTGAATTTGCTCAATAGTTTTGCGTGTCTTCAACTGGGCGTCTAGGCGTTCCGTATCGTTTGTTCTTGTACAGTCACAACGAAAATTAGTAAACTCCTTTTTGACCATTGAAATTGATGGTGCAGAGTTCCCATAGTATTTACCAAGCTTAGTGATAGTTTTCTTCCGCAAAAAAATGCATAACGCACACAGGAATTAATTTTTTTCCATTTTCTCTTCAAATTACTGTCAATGGCTAGTAACTGAACGTCGCAAAGTGGGTAATCAGCCGAAAGAGGTGGCAAAAGTCGAAGATTTTTTTGAGCGCTTTGGACACAATGAATATACACATGTAATAGACAATTTTCAAGAGCTGTTGAAAGTTTTAGTTTAAAAGACATGACACGGCGTGTTTCGTGAGAGGTTGTGGCAGGTAAGTCGGTATGGAAAACGAACGGCTCCGAATTAGATGTATGGAGTTCATTTTAAAACTTGCATATACCATTCCGCGATAGGAAGAATCTTTTGGAAAAAAATGATTCAAGAAAAATTCTTAGACAAACTATCACTGAAGGTGGACTGCCCCAAACAAGAATTTGGAAACACAAGCGATGGAAACACATCACGAACATTCTTTCAGAAAAATTAAATTGCTGCAGAAAGAACTGGGTTGGATATCTACATTATTAAAAGATTGGGGGTCATTTTGATTATTTTAAGCTTCAAAGAAAAAATATATACCCGCAAATTTGATGAATATGCCTCGAAGACTTCAGAGCTGTTACTGGAAAAATATCCTGAAAAGAAGCTAACTCCCACCCTTCATAAAATTATGGCACATGGTCATTTTAATTGAACATCAGAGCCTACCAATTGTGGAGATGTCAGAGGAAGCCAGGGAAAACATAAACAAAGATTACAAAAATACAGGATATGAATATGTTAGCAAAGCCAAGATCCTTTCAACATGTTGGCAGTCTCTTCAGATCGATATATTTAATCCATTAAATATGTGAGATCACAAAATAAATCGGCAAGCAGTTATCCTTCAAAAATGCTTAGTTCATTAAATATTCCTGCCACCAAACAGGAAGTGGAAGAAACAAAAAAAAAATGCAACCAACTTTCAGAATAAACGAGAGAAACGTTATGAGTTGCTGCGGACACCGCAACTCTACAGTTATACCCGATACTAAGTCAGTATGGCTCTCCTCCGGCAGACGCCGCTAATATTAAACGACACGACAAAGAGTGCGTGCGAGAGAGACAGAAAATCAGTCTGAGCGAGACGTCGGGCGCTGCGTAGCCACTGCAAATTGATTTGTTCCTTTTGGCTATAAAAATGATCTGATCTCATTCAGATTCAGCATTCTGATATATATGATCATTATCTATGATTCTACGTTTTTAGTTTTCTTGTATCCTCAATATTATGGATGCAACAGTTTTTCGTCCTTGGGGGGGCGGAAGGGGGTGGGGTGAAATTTTGAGATATACGTTTTATAGTAAGATCTAACAGGAGTGCGGATACTAAATTTGGTTACTCTAGCGTTAATAGTTTCTGAGATTTGTGGATGCCACAGATTTTCGTCCTTTTCGGTGGCGGAAGGGGGTGTGGCGAAATTTTGACATAAAACTGTCAAGGTCCGATATCACAGGAGTGTGGATACCAAATTTGGTTGCTCTAGCTCTTATGGGTTCTATGATCCTTGAACTCATATTTTGCCATTGGTAAAACCGACCATGAAACCTGTGTGTTAGAGAGAGACAGAGCGAGAACGAGTGAAATTGTTTTCTTGATTCTGGCTATAATAATTATACGATCTGGTTCAGATTTTGCACTCTAGAAGATATAGTCATTTTCTACGATTCTGCGTTTTTAGTTTTCTCGTATCGTCGAAATTGTGTGGATTTGTGGATGCCACAGATTTTCGCCCTTTGTGGGGGCGGAAGTGGGCGAGGCGGAGTTTTGAAATACATTTGTAACAGTGACATATCACAGAAGTCTGGACAGAAAATGTCGTTGCTCTACCTCTTTTAATTTTTGAGCACTAGGCTCTCATAAGAACGGAGAGACGGACGGGCGGATAGTCGGATAGACAGTTCGACTGGCTCTATCGACTCGGCTATTAATGCTGATCAAATATATATATACTTTATGCGATCGGAAACGCTACCTTCTGGACGTTGTAAACATCCATTATCACCACATATTATATGTACCCCTATACTCATTTTGAGTATAAAAACCGCAAAAAATTATCAATTTTGCATTGGCAAGTTTAATATTTCCCAATCGGTAAGCTTGAGCTACAAAGTGTTTAGGTCCGTTAAGTGGTTCAGTTAAGTAAAAAAAATAAGCACTATCTCTGACCACAAACAGTAAAAAAAAAAAAAAAAAATTTTCAAAATTTAGACAATAACCATACCATTCAAAAGAGACCATAATTCACTAAAAATTGTGAAAGCCCAAAATCTATAAGATAAAGTCGGTTTCGTTCGAAGCGTGAATAAAAAGTTCAATTTTGTTACCTAGTATTCTTCATGCTTCCGCCCGATCTAGAAGGATTCTTTTATAATTCTTCGCCAAAAGAAAGATAGCAAGTCTGATGCAAAGAACTATATAGGTCCAGGTATCCGCTTTTCCTAAAATGCTTGACAAAATCTTAACTCCGCACCTGCAACATCTGTGCAAATCACTTATTTCTTGGAAACATTTTTTGGAGTTCACCTTCTTCATTATCAAACTCCTCCTATTTACATCGATTCCAGCCTCTTGTTGGCTCTTTACACCCTATGCGGTGGTTCTCTTCAGAGAATTACCCTCTCGCATGAACCGTTTAGGGTCTTATGCTCGGATTAAAATTCTCGTCCTATTATTAAATTACTAATGCTCACATACCTTTCTCGTAATTAGTAATTGTATATGTATTGTAAATGCATGTTTTGTTCTTTCTACTTTGCATATATGTTGTCTTCTGAAATTAAACTTTTGCTTCTTTTGCTTTTTTCCTAACTACTTATATTCTGTAACTTGTTTTTTTTTGCTGTTTTGCCTTAAGTAAAGTAAACTAAAGTAATTGCGTTAGAATTGTGTGAGTAAAAATACTTCTTTCAGAGAGAAGATATTTAAACCCACTTTATATTTCAGCAAAATCCAAAACAAATTGGATTTGAATATTGGATAGTGACCATGTTTTAAAACAACAAAGACTGTGGTAAAAAAAATTATATTTTTGCCATCGCCATTGTGAATAACACTTTGCAAGTACTTGTGATATCACTCTCAGATTCCGAGATGTTCAAACATACCTTTCATTATGCCAAGGTTCTGTATCACCATGTGGCCCTTTCTTATAACTTGGTTGCCAAGCTGACGAGTTCCTGTCTTATTTGCGTTTTCAGATTTATTCTGAGCACTGTAAAAAAAAATGTATAAATATTTCAGATATCTAGATTTGTTAAACATATGAGCTTTACGTACTTAGCAAAACCAATGAAGTCCTCGTGATTGGTATTCATGTAAGCTAGCTCAAAATCGATAAGAAGAAGAATTTGCTCTTTGCAACTATGCTCGCGTTGACGTACGTGTGTTGTAATAATGCGTTCTGTTTCCTCACGCAAACGAGGGTACCGACCCATCTGTGTCAAATATTATATCAGTGAGTTTGAAACCATATATATATATATATATATATATAAACATACTTTAGCGGTGCACATCCGCACGACAACAGAAAGTTCCTGAACAACTAGATCTACGCACTTGATTACCGGTTCCTTTAGCAGTGCTATTTGTCGCTTCACAATAGCCTCAAAAGCCATATCCGGGGTGAACAGACCGACGCGAATACCGTGAATATTGCGAATGGCGAATGAAATCTCTCGGCGCAATTCTTTCTCATCACAGGCCATCTTAACAATCTCGAAGCGTAGACTGTACCGAAAGAAGATTTATATTTGTAACAGTAATTTGGGGACGCTTACCGCTCGTGAAAAATGCGATTGATCTTGGCACCACCAGAGAGCTCGTTTGTGTTGACCAAAGCCGATCCACTGCCTTCAATAGTCCGTTCGAAGTCAGACTGAAGCTGCTGTATCATTCTATATTGACAAGAGAAAGTTCTTCTGTTAACTCATCCCATGAAAGCAGTATTTAATCTACGGGTTTTAAGGGGAAAAACAGTATTGCGTAATAAAAGGAAGTGTTTCACCGATGACGTTTCATCGATGATATGATTTAATACCAATACCCAATATATTTGAGATCCTAAAAGCAATGTTAAATTCCAAACGAATTTTTCTTAATTTTTAAATAATGATATAGAATGTAAATTTGCGACTATGTTTTTTAAGATCAAAATTTACGGGTATTCAATTAGAGACCGATCGTAAAATCGAGTCGTTTATCTTTACAATGATTTTAAACTCACTGTAGCATAGCCTTTGTCTTAATGCTGGCATCGCCTGGCTGGAAGTGCTTGAACTCCTCAACCTCCTTCTCCAGGGTTAGCATCTGCTTCTGCAATTTATCACGCAAGCCAGGTAATGTGTCGCGTATATGATTAGTTAGCTGCTGATTAAGAACTCGCTGTAAGTATGGAGTGCCTAGTCGATCGGCCATGTGACGATATGAGGAGTGGCTTAAAAAAAATTTGCGCTCAGCGGCCAATGCTTGGTGAATGTCTTTGCGCCCCTCTATGTCCTTTTGTGAACGATTAACAACTCCAATATAGCCGCGCCGCAAGGGAAGCAGCTTATTCTCCAGGATATCCCGCGCATCTGTCCCTTCGTCCATGAGATCAAGTTTTGTTATCACACCAATGGTCCGCACACCCTGTGGATCAACCTCTTTGGCCAGCTTAAGAGCATCCGAGTTGGCCAGATCGGTGTTAGCTGGTGTCACGGCCAGTATTAGACATGTCTCTTTGCGAATAAACTGAAATATCATCTGCTTAATTTGCTGCTCAATGTCCACAGGTTGGTCACCGATTGCTACTTTTGTTAAGCCTGGCAAATCAATAAGTGTTAGGTTGAGTACGTGAGGCGAATAAACGCGTAAATTAATGGGAATGTTGGAGATGCCTTTATTACTACCAGTAACACGATCCGTTTCATCCTCAATTTCTTTTCGAATCTCATCAAAATTCAAAAACTTTTTACCCTTACAATGAAGAAATTCTCCATATTCTGATTGAAATCAAGACACCGAAAAAGGGAAGAAACGCATTAAATATTCAATAAGAATTCGATTTTCCAAACTTCTTACCGGTAACTCCGTGGATCAGCTGTAGTATCAAAGGCCTGCGAGTAACAATACCGGATCCCCGAGGTAAAAAATCTCTGTGAAAAATATAAAACATTCAGTGAAGTGAAGTAGAAAGAAATTTTTTTCTCGCAACGTGGGCCGCAGCTTTTTATACCCTTGCATATTGATCTCTGTCATGTCAGATTTACATTTGACATGGTCATCCTATTTATACAAACTGAAGTCAAGTTATTAATATACACATGAAACTACAGCGACACAAAAGAAGTATATATTCATGCATGCCCAGGGTTTTCCAACTCTTGCAAAAACGATTTTACGAAATGAAATACGAACTTGTACTATGCTTCGGGTGTGTCACTTTTTTCTTTTCTTTCAGTAAACAGCTGACATGTTGCCGCTCAATGTATTTTATTTGTACATATTGGTAACTCAAGGAAATTCAACTTCAATAACAGCACATTTTCAATTTAAATACGATTTTTAATATGTAACTGTTACATATTATTTCACATTCCCCTGGTAACTTGTCACCCATCGAGACCGTTGTTGTTTTTTTGGATGATTTGAAAACAGTTCGATTTTAGGTTTAATTCGAAATAAATGTAAAATAAATTTCAAATTAAATAAATATAATCTTACAGCATCAGCAAATATGGCATATTTGTTCGCGTATACTTATTAGTTATGCGTCAAGAGTGTAGAGGTATATTGGATTTATGGTGGAAATGGATGTGTAGCACCCAGAAGCATGATGCATCATACCCCGAAGGAAGCGTTTTCGACCCCATAAAGTTTACATATATATTGAAACGAATGGGAGATTAAGTATGCCGACTATTAAGTTTTCACTTTTTACTAGAAATAGTCAGTCGAAGCTCACAGTTTGTTCGGAATGGAACCTACATTCTCTCGGAAATAAAGCCTTCCTAAATAATAGAAAACAACTCTGTCTTTGTTATGTATTTTTACATACATATGTATGTATGTACATTCGCTCATTATATTCGTATATTCTATATTAATGATATTATATTATAAGGGGTAAAGGGTATAGGCATACACTGTATGCTCAATAGCACCGTCATGAAAAAGCAATACAAGCAGGCAGTTCAAAAAAGTATGATAATCGTGTGCACATATGTACATACACTGACGATCAAGAGAAGCAAAAGCTAATTGAAAACGAGGGGGAACGTTGTGAGTTGCTGCGGATACCGCAACTCTACATTTATACCCGATACTTAGTCAGTATGGCTCTCCTCCGGCAGACGCCGCTAATATTAAACGACACGACAAAGAGTGTGTGCGAGAGAGACAGAAAATCAGTCTGAGCGTGACGTCGGGCGCTGCGTAGCCACTGCAAATTGATTTGTTCCTTTTGGCTATAAAAAAGGTTCCGATCAGATCCAGATTCAGCAATCTGATAGATATGGTTATTATGTATGATTCTGCGTTTTTAGTGGGGGCGGAAGGTGGTGTGGCGAAATTTGGAAACAAACTCGTCTCGGTGCGATATATTAGGGGTTTGGATACCAAATTTGGTTGCTCTAGCTTTTATAGTCTCTGAGATCTAGGCGCTAATGTTTTACTCTAAGCAAAGCCGGCTATGCTACGTGTGTGTTAGACAGAGACAGGGTGAGAAAAATGAAATTGTTTTCTTGATGCTGGCTATAATAATAATACGATCCAATTCAGATTCAGCAGTCTAAAAGATATGGTCATTCTCTACGATTCTGTTTTTTTGGTTTTCTCGTATGTTTAAAATTGTGGATGCCATAGATTTTCGTCCTTTGTGGGGGCGAAAGTGGGCGGGGCGAAGTTTTGAAATATTCTTGTAGCAGTGACATATCACAGAAATCTGGATCCAAAACATCGTTGCTCTAGCTCTTATAGTCTTTGAGCAATAGGCGCTAATAGGGACGGACAGACGGACAGACAGACAGGGCTCAATCGACTCGGCTATTGATGCTGATCAAGAATATACATATATACTTTATGGGGTCGGAAACGATTCCTTCTGGACGTTACACACATCCATTTTCACCACAAATCTAATATACCCCAATACTCATTTTGAGTATCGGGTATAAAAAAGCAGAATGGAATTTAAAATAAAATATTTTATGTGGTATCACACTATATACATTTTTTTATTTCGAAAATGTACCACGCCCATTACCGCCCCCACAAAAGGAGAAAAACTTTTGCGTCCACAATTTTGAAGATGCAAGAAAACAAAAAAAGCGCAGAATCGTAGAGAATGAATGCCAGACGGAACAAATTAAATTTTTTCAGTTCCTCCTCATTCTCTTTCTCACTAATTCAGGCCACTGTGCAGTATTTTTTTTTTATTTTTGGAACTTAATCCGATTGAAAACCTTAGGTCACTCGTGAAACGACTGCTTGGGCAGTACGAATGAGCGCCATCTAACCTAGGCGATCTCTGAGGACATGTACATAGATGCGAAATGTAATGGTATTCCAAAAAATATTTTTGGTAACTTGATAGATAGCATTCCATACCGTATTAAAAAAGTAATATCGAATATGGGTCTATGCACAAAATGTTAATATTATGATTTTCTTTAATTTGTATAAAAAGTGCAAAAATTAGTACATAAGCGTTTTTTTGGATTTTATACCCGATACTAAAAATGAGTATTGGGGTATATTAGATTTGTGGTAAAAGTGGATGTGTGTAACGTCCAGAAGGAATCGTTTCCGACTCTATAAAGTATATATATTCTTGATCAGCATCAATAGCCGAGTCGATTGAGCCCTGTCTGTCTGTCCGTCCGTCTGTCCGTCCCCTACAGCGCCTAATGCTCAAAGACTATAAGAGCTAGAGCAACGATGTTTTGGATCCAGACTTCTGTGATATGTCACTGCTCCAAAAATATTTCAAAACTTTGCCCCGCCCACTTCCGCCCCCACAAAGGGCGAAAATCTGTGCCATCCACAATTTCGACGATACGAGAAAACTAAAAACGCAGAATCGTAGAAGATGACTATATCTTCTAGAGTGCAAAATCTGAACCAGATCGTATAATTATTACAGCCAGAATCACGAAAACAATTTCACTCTTTCTCGCTCTGTCTCACTCTAACACACAGGTTTCATGGTCGGTTTTGCCAATTGCAAAATATGAGTTCAAGGATCTCAGAACCTATAAAAGCCAGAGCAACCAAATTTGGTATCCACACTCCTGTGATATCGGACCTTGACCGTTTCATGTCCAAATTTCGCCACACCCCCTTCCGCCCCCGCAAAGGACGAAAATCTGAGGCAACCACAAATCTCAGAGACTATTAAGGCTAGAGTAACCAAATTTGGTACACACACTCCTTTAAGATGTCACTATAAAACGTATATCTCAGAATTTCGCCCCACCCCCATCCGCCCCCACAAAGGACGAAAATCTGTTGCATCCACAATATTGCAGATTTGAGAAAACTAAAAACGCAGAATCATAGATAATGACCATATCTATTAGATTGCTGAATCTGGATCAGATCAGATCATTTTTATAGCCAAAAGGAACAAATCAATTTGCAGTGGCTACGACGTCACGCTCAGACTGATTTTCTGTCTCTCTCGCACGCACTCTTTGTCGTGTCGTTAAATATTAGCGGCGTCTGCCGGAGGAGAGCCATACTGACTTAGTATCGGGTATAACCGTAGAGTTGCGGTGTCCGCAGCAACTCACAACGTTCCCCCTCGTTTATTTTTCATTCTTTGAAAAATTCTTATATTTATTTATATATAAAAATTGATTTATATGGGGAAAAATTTGGTTTGCTTGGCTTTATCCGTTTGGCTGTTATGGGCGGCGAAAATCAGTAATTATGAGTATGTACTCACTTTTGCTCCCCACTGCATGTGTATGTACATATGTGTATGTACATAGTATGTTCATGGTATGTTGTATGTAATAGTATGTAGTTGCAAGGAATTTTCACATAGACTCATATGCGCATGCGTAATTCAGAGATGTTTCGGTTAACCTATTTTATAGCATGCATGCTCTAGTGTATATATTTTAATGCATATGTAGATACAAAGTAGGTGGGTATATATAAACGTACATATGTATCTCCTTTGTAGCCTGTTATATATTTGACATAGATACATACATATGTCCATACTTAATTGTCATTATAAAACTATTATTTTTTATGTCATTTCTAATTTAAGTATTTATTTGTATGTACAACATTATTAAATGGAAATACAGAAGAACATTGATTTTTCCCAAACACAAGCTTTGGGGCGTGTTGTATGTTATTGTGTTTCTAACTTTTCAGAGAACATGAGAGAGCGCGCAGGTCGATAGATAAAAGAGTAATTCGGCGCAACTAAAGGGAATACAGGGCTGATGCTAGTGTTATACTGTTTTGGCATTTGCTTTGCCATTAAACGACTCAGAATTATGTCACACAAATTCCATCCAACATACTTGCATCTATTTGTAAGAACGAAAAGAACAACTCACGAAAACAAATAAACAAACAAATAATTATCCTTACGGCTTAATTGGGATTTGGTTGATTCACCAAATGTTCCAAAACGATAAATATATCTACTTATGAACATTTTCATCTCATGCATTTGTATAACTTTACATTGATTTTATAGTGAGTTTATTAAGTCGAACTCTAGGTCTACTTTTGTTTACCATTTTTTACCATTTATTAATACTATAATTCTATTTAATAGTTACATAAATGTGATTTTGCATAATATAATTTTTCAACGCATATATCTTGCCATATATCGAACTCTTTTTCGATGAACTTTTTGATCGAAAACTACGTTCGGTATATATGTATATTGCGAATAAGAATCAATATTCAGGTATTTTTGACCTTAAAGAAGTGCTTTGGAGATTCATGTATGTACATAAGCAATAAAATTGTATGAATGAACATTTTCACATAACCATCTGTTAATGCAGCCATTATAATCACATGTGTATTTAAACATTCCGGGACCACAAGAATATGATGGCTGTCAAAAAGCTGCTATAGGATTGATTGATCGGTCACGAGATCAATCTTGTATCTTTTAAGATACAGGGAAATTTAATGAGCATCAGACAACATAATATAATAAAGCTTAATCTATCAGGCTGCGCAGGTATTGAAAAGTCCAGTACCCAACCTTTTTTGATATTTTTCTTATACGTGTAAATATGTACATACATATATGTTTACTTACTTGCCCACGAAGTTTTCCAGCACGGAACTCTTTCCTGCCGATTGGCCACCAACAACGGCTATCTGAGGCAAATCTAATTGCATGTGAACGCCGAGCGATGTGAACGCATCTTGCAGCTTGTTAACAATAGGTATCAAGTTGTCCATAGTGAAAAGAGTGGGGTATCTTTGATTGTTTATTGGAATCGGCTTTAATTACGATATAACGTTGTCGCAATTTATAATTTAATAGCTTCTACGTAGCTGCGCAAAGCAGACTCCTACGTCTGTCTTTATTACCGTTCTCCTCTGTTCTAGACTAGCTGACTCTTGTTGTTTTTAAATATTGATTTAAATGAGATCTGGAATTATCTATTTTTCCACTCACTATATTATACTTTTATTTCACTATAACAGGCACTGCCAGTACTGAAAAATGTATGCTATTATTAATGAGAGAGAAAACAACTTTTTTAGCATGAATTATTTATGAGCTTAATATTGTTCTTGGAATATATGGACAATACACAGCCATTAATCCTCACGTAAAAATGACACGTTAACTCGTTAACACGATTGTAAAGGTAGTCTTTTAGCTTGATAATGAAAAAAGGAGTAAATTATAAACAAGTAAAATTTCACGATAAATTTGAATACACATTTATAAAAATTTATTTGCACATGTATGTACATGTCATTTTATCACAGGAAAAAAAAACCCTCAGTGGAAGTGCAAGCTTAAAGTAATAAGCGATAAAGTAGAAATCGCAAATGGCTTGAAACAATTCTGAGCAAACAAATATTTATTGGGTATAAAATATTGGTTTTTTGCACATAAACCATAAAAATGAATTGAATAACATAGAATTCTTTACGAATTGATGACCGTCGCCCAATTCGTTCAATGATTTTTTTTCAACTAAAATAAGGGATGCAAAAAGTAATTATCAACTACATATATTCCTATGGAATTTTATCGAAAATACCACTCTGATGCATACAAAACACCACCTACATATCAGCAGCAGAGCAGTGGTGTATTTAGATTAGCTCACTCGATATCTGTCAATTTTAACAATCGGAAGTGACTTGCTCGAGCTATGTGACAGCAAAGTTCTTTTCGATTGAAAACTTGAAGACCACAGTTGTGTTTTTCCTTGCATTTCACGTTTCGTGTCAAAATCTGAAGACTTAAAAGTAAGTAAAGATATTGTTACAAAAGAAGTAGAAAATAAATCGCAAACTTTTGAATTAATAATCAAATCAGAAGCCCACTCGATGTTTGCGGATTATTTGGATTGAACATTTTGACGCAAATTGAATTTAATACTTATATATATTTTTTTTTTGAAGCATGCGTTACGTGGCTGCATACTTGTTGGCTGTTATCGGCGGAAAGGAAGCCCCCGCTAATGCAGACCTTGAGAAAATTCTCAGCTCTGTCGGTATTGAGGTGGATACTGAACGTCTTTCAAAGGTGATTAAGGAACTCGATGGCAAAAGTATTGAAGATCTGATCAAGGAAGGACGTGAAAAGCTGTCTTCGATGCCAGTCGGCGGCGGTACTGTATCTGCTGCTCCGTCCGCAGGCACTGCAGCAGCTCCAGCTGGTGGGGACAAAAAAGAAGCTAGCAAAGATGAGAAGAAGGAAGATTCCGAGTCTGAGGATGACGACATGGGTTTCGCTCTCTTCGAGTAAACCGACATTGTTGGCATGCTCCCGAAAAGTCGTATATAAAGCAAAACACGTACAATATCATGAGGTTATATCACAAAAAATAAAAATGCGTTGCGGTACGTATATTAATTTATTTTTTGTTTTGTTAAACTGGCTGTAAATAGGTGTGATGAACCAAAAACTTCACCATCTTTCGACTGAAAAATCCATTGATGCTTGAAAAGTTTTCACTGATCATATGCCGCCACTTTCAACAGTTTTATTGCTAAAAACTACTTGTTTTACACTGTTTTTAAACCCATTTTTTCTTTGTTTCAGAGCAGTCGCCATCTGAAATAAAGCTTTAATTTGCAGCTCGCGATTAAAAAATGTATTTCATAGCCCAGAAACATTTTGAATAGCTCAGTCATTTGAACCTTTATTTCCGTGAAATAAAATCTGAAGTGTTAAAACTTTATATACAAAACTAAACCTGGTTTTTTTTTATTTTTCTAGCTTTTAAAATGGGTTAAATAGTAAGATGCAAAGTTATGTATGTTCTGTAATGTATATGTACATAATATTAAAATCTATGCGATATATTAATTAATGTTAAGAACACTTGTTGAATTTTGTATTAATTTTATTTGGATTTAACCCGTACATATAAGTACGATGACACTTTGCCCAATATTTGATTTCTTAAAACGGAAAATATCTAGATATGTATTTGTTAATGACGATATAGAGCTTTTCAAAGCGGATATATGTATATAGCGAAAGACGGCATTTAGTTATAACAGTATGCTAATGTATACTCTACATGGAAGAACATGTATATGGAATATTGACAGCCCCATTGACTCGATGTCCATTATTTTTATCCAGTCAATTGATTTATTTATTGATAACAAATTGAAAAAAATTAATAAAAAAAAATTAATGATCCACTTCGCCCTTGAAAGAACATGTACATGCAGCGTTTTGTGCGTATTAATATTGAAGATGATCTACCCAGGCTTCTTTAAGCTTACGCATTTTGCATATGATCTTGTCAACAATACTGGTATGGTTAAGCTCAAGAACATTTTGCCGCATTTTGGGCCAAGGCATGTACGTTGATAAAACTTTCTGTCTCGCCGAATAGTCCATACCCTTTCTTGTTAATAAGTGTGTATTTAAGTTTAGATTTGAGAGGATACCGCGCAGTTGATAAAGATTGTTAGCCGTCTTGTCGCGAACAAATTTTATACGGGGCATTTTACCCATAAGACGCAGTTGTGTGAGCTCATGTTGGAGTTGACTGCTATAGCGCCACAACTCTGTTTCGAGAGCACCTCCTTCTTGTTCATCTGTGCGGCCCAGCCAATATACATTGATATGGGAGAAGTCGCTTGAAATCTTCACACGGGTAACATGCAGGCCTAGTCCTACAATCGATTGGACTGCCGCTCCAGTGGATAACATGTCTGTGATTTTTGTCATGAACAACTTGTTTAAGACAGATATACGACGGGTGTTGTGCTTTTTGGTATACGGGGAAAAATTTCCAAATGAAGAGCCTTGAAATACAAAGCTCGGTCGCTGAATACCGCCACAACTGACAGCATTATTATTCTCCAAGGGATACCAGCGCTTCTTACTGCCCGTCAAGCGATTTCCAAACAATTTTTCAAGAATTTTGCTCTGGCGTATCACATTATCGGAGTGTGTGTAGGTGACTTTAGTTCGCATATACGGACGTTGAATCTGAGTTAAGACTCTTGCGATGGCATTTTGTGGCGGTAAATAAAATGAGCGTAACATTTAATATGTTATTTATTTCCTGCTCTGCTAAATTTAAATCTTGAAAAACCGTATTATCTACATATAAATACACTGTATCTATATAATATGTAAGCAAAGTATATACATCACAATTAGCGGTGAAACCAATATATCGTAAGTAGTAAAATATATAAATGCAATACAATAAATTGTATACGGTACTCCAGTGAGGTTTTATAAGCTCACACTGACGACCATCTACCATCCATTTCGGGGATGATCCGTAAGGTTTTGCTGTTCCAAAAATTTCCCAGTTCCATCCATTTGGGATGTTCCTGTAACGCACGTTTCTATGCGATATTTAGCCGATGGTTTTCAAATACTACCCTAAAAAACAACGATACAAAATAGGTCGCTCCTAGACATATTTCAAATCGTTCAAGACTAAAACGACTACAAAAAAAATACAGCAAACACGATACAAAATGGAGGACCCAGAAATTGGTGGTAATAAGTACACATGAATGTATTAGCTTTTTTTATGGCATAATACTGCTACGGAACTGCTGATAGAACTGCAGCTCTTGTATTATTTCTACAACCAAGTCGCCGCACTAAACATAACGGCTAGTGTATATATATATGGATTGCTTTATTATAGCCAATAACATAGCAAATTGAATAATTTACAATTGTTTAAATTTTCCAAATTGAAGTGTGGGAATCGAGGTTTCACATCTGTCAAAAAATTCCACGACTCCCCCGTGATGTGATCAGTGTTCAGTGTAAGGGTTGCATTTGAAAACTATCAAACAAACATCGCATAGAAACCTGCGGCTAATAGCCTTTCCAACACAGCACATCTACAGGGAACGGTGGGATTTTTTGACAGATGCGAAACCTATAACAGAACAGCCGGATCGGAGCAACACTTCTGTTGATTTTAAACAATCGGTGGAAAGGATTATATAAGCCATTACAAAATTGCCCAAGCCGTACGAAATAAACAAATTTTTAAAACATTGTTATCTTTCTGTACATACACTGTGCACTCATACCTTTGTGCTTTTTTTGTTGTATTTTTGTTCATTTTGTCACAAACAATTCATACATTTTCGCATTTAATATCTGTTGAGACAACGAGCTTTTTCGCTGACTATGATTGTTCAATAATTTCAAGAATAAATAATTTCCGAATCGTTACAAATTTTATTATAGTTATTTTGAGTGTTGAGGGTGGCCGAAGATGCCAGAGCCTTTTACAATAAAATTAGAGTGATATACTTGGATGAGGCAAGCGAGCCGATCTCGAGCCAAAGTAATAGATTGGGGACAAAAAAGGCCTGTTCTCCAACTATATCAAGCGGTAACTGCTAGAGCAGGCGCAGCTGCTGACGGCTTAGCGACGGCATAGGAAAGAAAAGATAACAAGAGCGAGCATAGATAAAGACCAGATGAATAAATGATAGCAAGTTTCTGAGCGAGCATAGATAAAGCTACGCTTACGTTACGTTAGTTTAGTATAATGACAAAAATGTAAAGGAAAGTGAATTGATAGGCAATAGAACGATGGTACAAAATTCACACTCGGGCTTCGCCCGAACATACTCCCCCCGTGGAAGGATCCATGCCTTTCACCTCATCTCGTAGAGGCAATAGACATAGTTTTGCAAGTGCTCTTCGGCTAACACCTGTAGCCATTCTGATCAAGGCGTCTCAAGATACACCATCAGCTCCTGGGATGAGCTCGAGGATTCTCGCTAGAGGCCACTTCAGAGGAGGGAAGTTCTCGTCCTTAACAAGAACGACATCATTGACGTGAAGCTCAGGATTCCGGTTGCGCCACTTCGTTCTTTCTTGAAGACTGGTTAAATACGATTGGCGCCAGCGAGACCAAAAGATTTGCTGAAGCTGTGTGACCTTCTGCCAACGGTCCAAGCGATCGACGTTTAAATGAACCAAGTCCGGCTCCAAGAAGGTTGTGATGGGGGCGCCAACCAGAAAATGGTTGGGCGTGAGTACATCGAGATCTGCAGGGTTCTCTGAAAGAGGAAACAATGACCTTGAATTAATGATTGCACAGATATTGCACGCGAGAGTGCGCAGCTCATCAAATCCAAGAAGCGATGATCCAAGGGTACGTCGAAGATGATGTTTAGCAAGCTTGACTGACGCCTCCCACAATCCTCCAAAATGTGGCGATCTAGGAGGAATGAAACGCCAATCGATTCAATCGGCGAGACAAGCTTGATGCACGGCTTCTTGATGACTGTCGCTTAGGAATAGCGACTTAAGTTCCGCCAGTTCGTTCCGCGCTCCAACAAAATTTGTGGCATTATCTGACCAAATACGAATCGGTCTTCCACGGGTGCAAATGAAACGGCGAAAAGCAGAGAGGAACGCAGACGTTGTAAGATACTTCACAAGCTCGATGTGAACCGCCTTGGTGGAGAAGCATATAAAAATGCTCATGTAGCACTTTAGTGGGGGCCGGTTTCGAACTTCTGATTTATACAGGAACGGACCGCAATAGTCCACGCCGGTAACTAAAAATGCACGAAATTCGCTGACTCTGTCCACCGGAAGATCTGACATTATTTGCTCAAGAGTTCGAGGCTTCACTTTAAAGCATCTGACACACTTTTGGATTACGTGTGCTACGGTCTTTCGGCCACCGATTGGCCAGTACGGTTGACGAATGATGGCTAATAGCGACTGGGGTCCAGCGTGAAGGTGTTTTTCGTGTAAGTGCCGTATCAGAGCAGAAGTGATGGAATGATTCTTGGGCAATATTATGGGATGCCGTGCTTCGAAGTCCAAGGTAGAGTTTTTAAGACTCCCTCCAACTCGAAGCAAGCCGCAATCATCTAAAAATGGCGAAAACGAGACGATCGAGCTTGAAGCCTTGATGTCCTTTCGCGTTTCCAGGGCTCTTATTTCAGTAGATAGAAGAGATTGCTGAGTAAGACGAAGAAGCAGTTCGGTTCCCAAACGCAAGTCCTCCACAGTTATTCCAGACTTTCGTCGATGAATGAATTTGCATACATACGCAAAAGTTCGTTGACTTTTGGGGAAGGAATTTACAAACTTTGATTCTTCCACCAAATATCTTGACGCGCAGTTTGTAATTAGTATGGTTTTTCGTGCCTCCAAAACCGGCTCTGGAAGAGCAGGCGTACTTGGCCATTGATCCTTACTGGCTGTCAAGTATGTAGGTCCATACTTCCAAAGATGACAATTGATGAGCTCAGCTGGTAATGATCCTCGAGAAAGCATATCGGCAGGGTTTAGATCAGTTGGCACGTGCACCACATAATTCCAACTTGGGTATTGTGATAGTCTTCAGTGGCGCTACACGAGATCTGGAAGATAGAAGATTTTCCTTGACTCCATTGTCGCCTTGCGAAACAGCGTATATGCAAGCTCCATAAGCACTCATGCTGGCATCACAAAATCCATGCATTTCAAGGTTGCTGCTTCGAAGGAACGATAGGCGCGGGAAAGAAATTTGTTGCATAGAGTCAAACTGCTGAATGAAGTTGATCCAAGTTGTGCGTAAGGAGACTGGCAGACTTTCATCCCAGTGAAGCTTTTCTTTCCACAGCTGCTGTATAAATATTTTTGCTTTCGTAATTACTGGCCCTATAAGTCCGAGTGGATCATAAAATCGTGCAATCGTTGACAATACAACTCGCTTAGTTGGTTTCGAAGGGACTTGATTGGGACAGAATGAAAATAATAGCTCATCCGAAGTGGGATTCCATGCTAAACCTAGCGTCTTGGTTACATCGCTGCCATCAGTAAATTTAACAAATGTTTCCCTATCTTCATGGGGTGTTTGATCGAGTACAGATGTATCGTTGGAACACCATTTCCTGATCTTGAAATTTCCTTTGGCTAAGAGTCCTGACACCTGGCGAATTATTTCCAGCACCTCATTTGTAGTATCTCCCCCCGTTAGCAAATCATCCACGTAAAAGTCCCGCAGCACAACTTCAGAGCCAATTGGATATGACGAACTCTCGTCTGCCGCTAGTTGGTGCATAGAACGGACGGCCAGAAATGCTGCTGGTTTCGTTCCATAAGTCACGGCATCCAGCTTGAATGGTCTTAGCTCCTCGAGGGGTGAGTCACGCCAAAGTATGCAGTGCAGAAAACTATCTTGGGGCGAGACACGGACGCATCTATACATTTTACAAATGTCACCAGTCAATGCTATACGAACGGTACGAAATCGAAGAAGAGTCGTAACTAACTTTGGCTGAATTGTTGGGCCTGACATCAATATATCGTTGAGGGAATATCCTGTAGATGTACAAGCGGATCCGTCGAAAACTACTCGGAGTTTTGTGGTGGTTTTGTCTTCTCTTAAGACGCAGTGATGAGGAAGAAAAAATTTGCATTGTTTAAGTGCGTCACCTTTGACAGGGGACATGTGATTCAAATCGACGTATTCCTTTATAAATGCGGCGTATTGGGCCTTGAGAAGTGGTTTGCGAACCAACTTGCGCTCTAGATTGAGGAATCTGCGATAGGCTTGTTGATAAGAATCTCCAAGAAGACTGTCACTCAGCTTTAAAGGGAATTGAACGCAGTACTCGCCACTTGGAAACCGACCGCAAAGTTTTTTGAAATGTTCCTCGCAAGCAATTTCCTCCTTTGTTGCTTCTGTATCGGGACCGTGGCAGTTTTCCACTTCCCAGAACCTTCGCACTAGCTCATCTAAACCAACGGTAGGCGTTTGACTCAATTCCGTCGAACTAGGGGCAGCTAGGAGCACTGAGCTGTGGGAGTAGTGACCTCCACCTGTGACAACCCAGCCGAGACGGGTTTTTTGTATTATAGGAAGTCCCCTCTCCAATTTGATCTGTCCAACGCATAAAATATCGCAAATATCGCAGTACATCGATGCGCTGAGATTTGTTGAAGTGTGGGTCAGCAAGGCTGATATTGGATGGCATTTCCCATTTGGATACATCAAATGAAGAAGCAGGTTGGTTTCCTGTAATACGTGGAGCAACGAGAGCTGTGAGACTCGTGAAGTAATCGGAAGTCCTGGATTGAATGACCAAATTAACTGAACCTTCCGTGTGAAATGCAGAATCAGCGCCGATACCGGATACTGATACCGACCCTTTGGCTCGTTTCAGCTGAAGCTTCTGAGCAAAGCGAGAGGTTATTAAATTAATCTTAGAGCCTGAATCCAGAAGAGCCCGGCAAGGAAGAAGATCGCCAAATCGACTCTTTATCATAATGACTGTCGTGGCTAGAAGCACTACGTCTGAGCTAAGATTCTGAGCAGGAGGCGAGCATGGTGATGAAGCGGCTACAAGAGAACTTGAAAGATTGGGGCCTGAGCATGAGTCTGTCTGGTACCCATCGACCTAAGCGCTCTCATGTGAGAATGAAACTTGTCCGATAAGGTACGTAGCTTTGTAGTTGACCCATCTTCAACCTTCTCAGCGACGTGTGCCTGAAAGATTAAACGTTTATTATTTAAACGATTGTTTAAAATGTCCAATGCAATATCATAATTGCTCTCCGATACTTCCAAAGAGCGAACAGCCTCCAGGGCAGGTCCATCCAAACATTAGCGCAGGTGCTGGAACTTCTCAATCTTTGATAGAAAGGCCTCCTGATCTATTACTGTGCTAAACATCGAGTAAAAGTCTGCCCACTCAGTATAACCTCCACGGAAAGTGGGAAGTTTAATGTCAGGAATATGATATCGTGACCGTAAATTTCCGGAGGCAGTAACGTTGAGCTCGGGTCGTATCGTTGAGTGATGCGGCATGTTCTGGGTAGTCCTGCGGAGTGCTGAGCGAATACGAACTTCGATTTCCATCGCCAAATCCTCAAAATTGTTGCTTAAGTCGCTGCCAATTTCGCTTACATCAAGTTCTTCTAAATTAGAATGAGTAACATTAAATGAGTCGGACATTTTTTCCAAGAATTTTAAATGAACACTTAGCGCATCTTTACTGATTGGGTTGTTTTTATCATTCAATATCGTCTCTCGAAGTGAAACGGCTTTTTTGTATATTGAGAGTGCCTTTAGTTTGTAAAAAGACACCCTGTTTTCCGGCAAGTCATTAGACTCATCCACAAAGAAGAATCGAAGAACCAACCGTTTGATTTTTTTTTGGTATGCAAGCGCAAGTGCAGCGAACCCGAAGCCGCTAATGCACGTAGCTGTATTAGTGCTTGTAAGCAAGCGCGCGACTAAATGGGAACTAACCGCTTCGCGTTCGAACAGTTATGTTTAGTGGATAATTTTCACTGTTTATAATTGTTTATTTCCAAATTGTTATTGACGATCACGTCGGGGTCACCAAATGTTGAGACAACGAGCTTTTTCGCTGACTATGATTGTTCAATAATTTCACGAATTAATAATTTCCGAAACGTTATAAATTTTATTATAGTTATTTTGAGTGTTGAGGGTGGCCGAAGATGCCAGAGCCTTTTACAATAAAATTAGAGTGATATACTTGGATGAGGCAAGCGAGCCGATCTCGAGCCAAAGTAATAGATTGGGGACAAAAAAGGTCTGTTCTCCAACTATATCAAGCGGTAACTGCTAGAGCAGGCGCAGCTGCTGACGGCTTAGCGACGGCATAGGAAGGAAAATAGGAAAAGATAACAAGAGCGAGCATAGATAAAGACTAGATGAATAAATGAGAGCATGTTGCTGAGCGAGCATAGATAAAGCTACGCTTACGTTACGTTAGTTTAGTATAATGACAAAAATGTAAAGGAAAGTGAATTGATAGGCAATAGAACGATGGCACAAAATTCACACTCGGGCTTCGCCTGAACATTACCCATAAGACGCAGTTGTGTGAGCTCATGTTGGAGTTGACTGCTATAGTGCCACAGCTCTGTTTCGGGAGCACCTCCTTCTTGTTCATCTGTGCGGCTCAGCCAATATACATTGATATGGGAGAAGTCGCTTGAAATCTTCACACGGGTAACATGCAGGCCTAGTCCTACAATCGATTGGACTGCCGCTCCAGTGGATAACATGTCTGTGATTTGTCATGAACGACTTGTTTAACACGGATATACGACGGGTGTTGTGCTTTTTGGTATACGGGGAAAATTTCCAAATGAAGAGCCTTGAAATACAAAGCTCGGTTGCTGAATACCGCTACAGCTGACATTATCGGAGTGTGTGTAGGTGACTTTAGTTCGCATACAAGGACGTTGAATCTGAGTTAAGACTCTTGCAATGGCATTTTGTGGCGGTAAATAAAATGCAACCCTTCAAAACAATGATACAAAATAGTTCGCTCTTAGACATATTTCAAATCGCTTAAGACTAAAACGACTACAAAAAAATACAGCAAACACGATACAAAATGGCGGAACCTGAAATTGGTGGTAATTAGTACACATGAATGTATTTGCTTATTATGATTAGTTGTTTGCAGCCATTATATAAAAAACAATACACGCATGTCGAAATGGAATGCATAAATGGAAAATCTCGCTCTAAACATTTCGAATAGTGCTGCGGATTTACGGGTGTCCTGAAATAACTCCTTTAATGTCGACCAGGGCAGATAGAACTGCAGCTCTGCTGTTATTTCTGCAACCAAGGCGCCGCACTAACGCGGACTTAATTGCAAAATCTACTGGAGATTAAAAGATGAGCACGAAAAAACAAAGCGAGAGATACACCAGCAAATTGCTAGCAGCCAAACCATTTTCCAAACAGAGCTGATGCAATTTTTAATGGAGTCCAAAGTGTAACGTTTATTGTACATATATGGATTGCTTTATTATAGCCAATAACATAGCCAATTTAATAATTTACAATTGTTTAAATTTTCCAAATTGAAGTGTGGGAATCGAGGTTTCACATCTGTCAAAAAATTCCACGACTCCCCCGTGATGTGATCAGTGTTCAGTGTAAGGGTTGCGGCTAATAGCCTTTCCAACACAGCACATCTACAGGGAACGGTGGGATTTTTTGACAGATGCGAAACCTATAACAGAACAGCCGGATCGGAGCAACACTTCTGTTGATTTTAAACAATCGGTGGAAAGGATTATGTTCGGAGCAGAACCCAGCCGATTAGCTGCTTACCAAATAGCACCTAATTCTTGGCCCTTAGCCGCTTATTTTGTTTGTTACTTATGTCTATGTCACTCATTTGTTTGTTAAAGCTTTGCGCGTGCTTGCCCTGCTAAACGCTCTCTGACAGCTCGCTCTTCGCTATCTCCGCTTTGCGTCTGCCTACCGACGTCGGCTGAGCGAAGCTGCGCTTAGCGATCGGAGCGGCAATGTAAAGGGCAGGCAAGCCACACTTGCAATTTGGATGTCACGCATTAAAGAACATATCGCAATTTTATTTCTGCGCCGAGTTTTATTTAATTGGAATAATTAGTCGGCCGATTGGGGATAAAAAACATTATCTCCACATAAAATTTGGTGACCCCGACGTGATCTCTGAGTTGCAGTGTCAATTAATTATCATTCGCGATCGACATTCGTTAGCCTTAACAAATTTTCGGCGGTTAAGCACAATTCGGTGCTAAAACATACTTACATACACCTACATACACGCATTGCTGGCTATTAATTTCTCTGTCGCGACAATTCGGTCAGTGCAGTGCAGCGAACTCACTAATACACACAAGCTGAGTACAAAGCGGAATCGGACAGCTCGCACAGCCGCACAGCTAAAGGCATTAGCTGTAATCCCTTTGCTTTCGGTTCCCACGTTTATACGTATACAGGGTATCTTTTTCGGTCGTGCTGAGTGACTCTTTTAAAACCTCAACATGGCAGCACCTGAGCCTACCAATGTCGCAAACGCAGCAATGCCGAGTGATGTAGATTTCTACAAGCACAAGGCCGAGTCCATCGCGCGCCAACTAAAGGCCATAGATCGCTTTCTCACCAAGAAAGAGCTTGCCGAGTTAGATGAGGCAGAACTTCAAGCTCGCTTAGAGCAAATCGAGCGAATGAATGCGGATTTCGATGCCGCTCAAACGAGCCTTGAAAGGCTGGATTTTCTGCAGTTAGCCCATGATGCCCGACTGGACTTCTCGAATGTTTATGTGAAGGTTAGGTCCAGGCTGTCGCGGGAGTTGATGGCTGCCCGCACGGTAAATGTTGCCAATTCAACGGCTCGGCATACTCTCGAGGGGAATTCGTCGTTGTTCGCCTATAATAGTATAGGCCGTTCTCGAATGCCCGAGTTGCAGCTTCCGCGATTCGGTGGGAACTACATGGATTGGCCAGAATTCCACTCGATGTTCTCGACAATGGTGCACAAAGACCATCGTATACCAATCATCGAAAAATTCCAATATCTTCGTGGATGTCTAGATGGTGCTGCGCTGGGTACGATTCGTTCCTTGGAGCTTTCTGAGGAGAATTACGACAAGGCGCTGAATTTACTAATGTTGCGATTCGATAATAAACTGTTACATTTTCAGGCACACGTCAAGGCCTTTTTTCGGGCTGCAAGGGGTGGAGAAGGGCTCGGCTATCGGCTTGCGCGCTCTCAGCGACAAAATCAATTCGCACTTGCGTGCACTTCAGACCTTGGCGACCCCGCAGGAGATTTCCGATGGGTTGCTGATCTTCATCATAGGCACGAAATTGGACCACAAGACCAAGGAGAAATGGGAAGAGAACTTGCCGACGTCAGGATTGCCTCGGTGGTCAAGCATGGCCTCATTCTTAGAAGCAAGATGTCGGATGCTGGAAAATTTGGGATCGGCTATGGTAACAATTCCTAGCCAGCAGGTGGGAGAAAGTAAACCTGTCACCCTTATCACCTCCAGTAACAACCATCCTAACCCCACATGTAACCATTGCAATTCCTCCGAGCATTACATATCGAGATGTCAGGCATTCCTGAATCTCTCTGCGTTTGAACGATACAAAGAAGCAAAGAAGAGCCGCTTGTGTTTGAACTGCCTCAACAAAGGCCATGAATTGCAAAGGTGCAGGTCAGGACTTTGCAGGCATTGCCAGGCCAAACATCACACGCTACTCCAAATTCCATCGGGAACTGGTGCTTCATCTTCCTCTTCACCGGCCGAGGAATCGATCCAGCAAGAGGCCGCGACTGTGCTTCTAGCAAGCGGGTGTTCTAGCCCTCCCCCCTCGATCCAGAAGTCTCAGCCTAGCCAGAACGTTTTGCTACCTACTGCCCTCGTCCATGTAACAGATCGTTATGGAGCACTTATCCCATGTCGTGCCCTTTTGGATTCTGCATCACAGGCAAACTTTGTAACATCTAGACTTGCTAATCAGTTGCAGTTGGATCACCGCTCGTCTCTCTAGCAAGTCTGTACATATAGTTGTACAATCCCAGGACGCAAGCTATCGAGCTTCCTTCGCTGCAATTGTCACCAACTCAATTACGGAAATGCAGCCTAACTTCGGCCTAGACGCAAAGGATTGGCCCATGCCGAATAATCTAAAACTAGCTGATCCTAATTTCTCCAAGCCCCAACGTATCGATCTGTTGATAGGTTGTGGTTTGTTCTTCGATTTAATGTGCGTCGGACAGATTCGACTATCAGACCCATTGCCAACATTGCAGGAGACAAAACTTGGTTGGATAGTGTCAGGAATCATTGATAGCTCGGAGAATAAGCGTGCAGTTTTAGCCGCTTTTGAAAATTCCTTCTCCATCTCTAATGACGCTTTTCGGCCCACAACGCTGGAGTACCAAAACTTAGAGCAGCAATGCAGGAAGCAGCTGCTCGAGTGCCAGGTGCAAGTGGAAAAACTGCGATCGGAGAATCAGGAACTGCAGCGCGAACTTTCGATATATTAAAAACATTGCCAAATTTCCTGCCATTCTATGCAATTACAGAGGTTTCCGATGATCAAGATTTAATCACGACAAGGCGCCTTCGTAAAGAAGCGCCGATTGCTGCATTCGACGATCATCCCAGCGTAGCCGCCAGCTGCGCCCAAGCAAGCATCTTCAAAAGGGCCGTTGGAAAAATAGCGGTTCTGCCCCTTCAGGATGGATCTGTTGAAAGCCTTTGCCTTCCAACGGGGGGTGAATGTTCGGAGCAGAACCCTGCCGATTAGCTGCTTACCAAATAGCACCTAATTCTTAGCCCTCAGCCGCTTATTTTGTTTGTTACTTATGTCTATGTCACTCATTTGTTTGTTAAGGCTTTGCGCGTGCTTGCCCTGCTAAACGCTCTCTGCCAGCTCGCTCTTCGCTATCTCCGCTTTGCGTCTGCCTACCGACGTCGGCTGAGCGAAGCTGCGCTTAGCGATCGGAGCGGCAATGTAAAGGGCAGGCAAGCCACACTTGCAATTTGGATGTCACGCATTAAAGAACATATCGCAGTTTTATTTCTGCGCCGAGTTTTATTTAACTGGAATAATTAGTCGGCCGATTGGGGATAAAAAACATTATCTCCACAGACTTGTTTAACACGGATATACGACGGGTGTTGTGCTTTTTGGTATACGGGGAAAACTTTCCAAATAAAGAATACAATACAAAGCTCGGTTGCTGAATACCGCTACAGCTGACAGCATTATTATTCTCCAAGGGATACCAGCGCTTCTTACTGCCCGTCAAGCGATTTCCAAACAATTTTTCAAGAATTTTGCTCTGGCGTATCACATTATCGGAGTGTGTGTAGGTGACTTTAGTTCGCATACAAGGACGTTGAATCTGAGTTAAGACTCTTGCAATGGCATTTTGTGGCGGTAAATAAAATGCAACCCTTCAAAACAATGATACAAAATAGTTCGCTCTTAGACATATTTCAAATCGTTTAAGACTAAAACGACTGCAAAAAAAATACAGCAAACACGATACAAAATGGCGGAACCAGAAATTGGTGGTAATAAGTACACATGAATGTATTTGCTTATTATGATTAGTAGTTTGCAGCCATTATATAAAAAAACAATACACGCATGTCGAAATGGACTGCATAAATGGAAAATCTCGCTCTAAACATTTCGAATAGTGCTGCGGATTTACGGGTGTCCTGAAATAACTCCTTTAATGTCGACCAGGGCAGATAGAACTGCAACTCTAGTATTATTTCTGCAACCAAGGCGCCGCACTAAAGCGGACTTAATTGCAAAATCTTCTGGAGATTAAAAGATGGGCACGAAAAAACAAAGCGAGAGATACACCAGCAAATTGCTAGCAGCCAAACCATTTTCCAAACAGAGCTGCTGCAATTTTTAAGGGAATCCAAAGAGTAACGTTTATTGTACATATATGGATTGCTTTATTATAGCCAATAACATAGCTAATTTAATAATTTACAATTGTTTACATTTCCCATCCCGCACTCCGCCGGGATGTGATCAATGTTCAGTGTAAGGGTTGCATTTGAAAACTATCAATCAAACATCGCATACAAACCTGCGGTTGATAGCCTTTGCAATCTACAGGGAACGGTGGGATTTTTTGACAGATGCGAAACCAATAACAGAACAGCCGGATCGGAGCAACACTTCTGCTGATTTTAAACAGTCTGTGGAAAGGATTATATAAGCCATTACAAAATTTCCTAAGCCGTACGAAAGAAACAAATTTTTTAAACATTGTTATCATTCTGTACATACACTGTAGACCCACACCTTAGTGCTTTTGTTGTTGTAGTTTTGTTCATTTTGTCACAAACTATTCATACATTTTCGCATTTAATATCTTTTATTCGTCTATGTGAGTTATTCTGAGTTGCATGTGAAAACCATCGGCTAAATATCGCATAGAGCTAACCAGTCAAAATTCGGAGCGGCCTAACCTTACGGATCATTCCAGAAATGAGTGGTGGATGGTCGCCTGTGGGAATAAGCTATAAATAACATCCCATATGGACCGTGGAATAATTAGGAAATTTTCGGAACGGCAAAACGTTACGGACCTATCTTTCAAAATATATAGCAACTGTCGGGGAAACCTGTAGAGGTTTCCTTGTCTATAAAGAGACTTAAAAAATCGCCTAGACTGACGAAAAAACACCGCAGCTCAAAACCCAGCTATTACCGCGCCGTGTTGTCGCTGCGTTTGTTGTTTTGTAGTTGAAGTTTTGCTTTATTCAGATGTTATGTGTGGTGTATTTTCACTGCTAGTTTATAATGCTTTAGGTTACAAAAAATGGGGCAGGGGTATTAAATATTAGAGGGGCTAAAAAACTTGTACCGCTTCAGTTTTAACTTTTCACCGCTGCCTTTCTTCATGCTCTTCTTCTTCCTGTTAATGTTTGTGCTATTGGGTACATTTTAGGTATTTGGGTATATTTTATACTGCCAAACTTCGTCGCTTGTCGTGATGTGTGCCAAGCTTCTAGTTACGTCTTGGTCCATGGTTGGATTCGTTGTCTTCACTTCTAACTGGCTTAACTATTGGCTGACTTAGCAGTCTAGATGCAGTGCGGTTCACCGCGCTGCGAGCGATCCCGTCCTTGGCTACTTGCAGGTAACTGCACCTTGTGGCCTGTTTCGTCTGCTACTTGGAGGTCTATGCCACTTGGTTCGTGGCGTAAGGCACGGTAGGTATTCCTTCAGCCATGGTTTTTGAAGCTGTCCACGATCTTCCCTGCAATGCGAAAACTCTTACCAAGCAAACCTCTCATTGCGCTGCTGTCGCCCTTTGTATTCGGCTAGTATGGATTTCACCCAACTAATCATCCATTCCCACGCACCTCCCATATGGGGTCCTCCTGGGGGTATGAAGGACCATTCCATTTGAGGGTACATAGTTTCCAGTTCGTTCAGTAGGACTCTTTCGATTTCTTCTCATAGTAATCGGCTGGCTCCTCGAAAGTTTGTCCCTTTGTCCGACACGATTCTCTTAGGCACTCCTCGACGGGCTACGAACATTTCAAATGTGAGCATGAAGGCGTCTGTTGACAGGGAATTTGCCAGTTCGATGTGTACTGCTCGCACGGTGAGGCACGTGAATAGTACCCCCCATCGTGGCTCGCGTCATCTTCCTACGTTTACTCCCAGTGGTCCAAATTAGTCGATACCTCTGTTTGTGAATGGCAATTCGTTGATTGCCAGCCTCTCTGGTGGTAAACTTCCCATCTCCGGTGCCTCTGGAAGCCCTCCTTTATTGCGACATCTTTGGCAGGTTTTCGCTATGTCGCGAACTCCTGCTCCTGATATGTGGTACAATTGTCTCATCTCGTTGTCGACGATCTCAGTAAGCGGATGCTGAAACTTCCGATTAGATTAGTGACGTTATGTCCGCCGTGTATAATTACAGGCCGTTTCAGGTTCCTTGTTATGCGGATCGACTTATCTATGCGGCCGCGTATTCTCGGCACACCTATTTCATTGAGATACGCGATATTTTGTACATCAAACTTTTCTTACTCACGATGCTTCCTTGTCGTAGAAGAGCCATTTCTTCAGAGTAAGCCTCTTCTTGGACCATCCGGTATATAACGATGTTGACATCTTCCATATTGCAAAAGATTACTCGAGTTGAGCTGTGCAGTTGGCTAGTATTCTTCTTCATCAAATAGGAACCGGTGGACCGGGGAACCATCTCGGGTCTGGTTGGAAACTCGATTCTTTGGTGCACTTTGCTCCATCATCTGCTACGTTCAGAGTGGATGGAACCCAATGTCCATTCTGATAAGTCCGAATTTTCCAGGATCTCTCCTTTTCGGAGCGCAACGAACTGATAGTACTTTCGAGCGTCTGAACATATCCAATACCGCACGTCTTGTCGCGGATAAATTTTTTACGGGGTATTTTACCTGTTGAGACAACGAGCTTTTTCGCTGACTATGATTGTTCAATAATTTCACGAATTAATAATTTCCGAAACGTTATAAATTGTATTATAGTTATTTTGTGTGTGGAGGATGGCCGAAGATGCCAGAGCCTTTTACAATAAAATTAGAGTGATACACTTGGATGAGGCAAGCGAGCCGATCTCGAGCCAAAGTAATAGATTGGGGACAAAAAAGGTCTGTTCTCCAACTATATCAAGCGGTAACTGCTAGAGCAGGCGCAGCTGCTGACGCCTTAGCGACGGCATAGGAAGGAAAATAGGAAAAGATAACAAGAGCGAGCATAGATAAAGACTAGATGAATAAATGAGAGCATGTTGCTGAGCGAGCATAGATAAAGCTACGCTTACGTTACGTTAGTTTAGTATAATGACAAAATTGAAAAGGAAAGTGAATTGATAGGCATTAGAACGATGGTACAAAATTTACACTCGGGCTTCGCCTGAACATTACCCATAAGACGCAGTTGTGTGAGCTCATGTTGGAGTTGACTGCTATAGTGCCACAGCTCTGTTTCGGGAGCACCTCCTTCTTGTTCATCTGTGCGGCTCAGCCAATATACATTGATATGGGAGAAGTCGCTTGAAATCTTCACACGGGTAACATGCAGGCCTAGTCCTACAATCGATTGGACTGCCGCTCCAGTGGATAACATGTCTGTGATTTGTCATGAACGACTTGTTTAACACGGATATACGACGGGTGTTGTGCTTTTTGGTATACGGGGAAAATTTCCAAATGAAGAGCCTTGAAATACAAAGCTCGGTTGCTGAATACCGCTACAGCTGACATTATCGGAGTGTGTGTAGGTGACTTTAGTTCGCATACAAGGACGTTGAATCTGAGTTAAGACTCTTGCAATGGCATTTTGTGGCGGTAAATAAAATGCAACCCTTCAAAACAATGATACAAAATAGTTCGCTCTTAGACATATTTCAAATCGCTTAAGACTAAAACGACTACAAAAAAATACAGCAAACACGATACAAAATGGCGGAACCTGAAATTGGTGGTAATTAGTACACATGAATGTATTTGCTTATTATGATTAGTTGTTTGCAGCCATTATATAAAAAACAATACACGCATGTCGAAATGGACTGTATAAATGGAAAATCTCGCTCTAAACATTTCGAATAGTGCTGCGGATTTACGGGGGTCCTGAAATATCTCCTTTAATGTCGACCAGGGCAGATAGAACTGCAGCTCTACTGTTATTTCTGCAACCAAGGCGCCGCACTAACGCGGACTTAATTGCAAAATCTACTGGAGATTAAAAGATGAGCACGAAAAAACAAAGCGAGAGATGCACCAGCAAATTGCTAACAGCCAAACCATTTTCCAAACAGAGCTGATGCAATTTTTAATGGAGTCCAAAGTGTAACGTTTATTGTACATATATGGATTGCTTTATTATAGCCAATAACATAGCCAATTTAATAATTTACAATTGTTTAAATTTTCCAAATTGAAGTGTGGGAATCGAGGTTTCACATCTGTCAAAAAATTCCACGACTCCCCCGTGATGTGATCAGTGTTCAGTGTAAGGGTTGCGGCTAATAGCCTTTCCAACACAGCACATCTACAGGGAACGGTGGGATTTTTTGACAGATGCGAAACCTATAACAGAACAGCCGGATCGGAGCAACACTTCTGTTGATTTTAAACAATCGGTGGAAAGGATTATGTTCGGAGCAGAACCCAGCCGATTAGCTGCTTACCAAATAGCACCTAATTCTTGGCCCTTAGCCGCTTATTTTGTTTGTTACTTATGTCTATGTCACTCATTTGTTTGTTAAAGCTTTGCGCGTGCTTGCCCTGCTAAACGCTCTCTGACAGCTCGCTCTTCGCTATCTCCGCTTTGCGTCTGCCTACCGACGTCGGCTGAGCGAAGCTGCGCTTAGCGATCGGAGCGGCAATGTAAAGGGCAGGCAAGCCACACTTGCAATTTGGATGTCACGCATTAAAGAACATATCGCAATTTTATTTCTGCGCCGAGTTTTATTTAATTGGAATAATTAGTCGGCCGATTGGGGATAAAAAACATTATCTCCACATAAAATTTGGTGACCCCGACGTGATCTCTGAGTTGCAGTGTCAATTAATTATCATTCGCGATCGACATTCGTTAGCCTTAACAAATTTTCGGCGGTTAAGCACAATTCGGTGCTAAAACATACTTACATACACCTACATACACGCATTGCTGGCTATTAATTTCTCTGTCGCGACAATTCGGTCAGTGCAGTGCAGCGAACTCACTAATACACACAAGCTGAGTACAAAGCGGAATCGGACAGCTCGCACAGCCGCACAGCTAAAGGCATTAGCTGTAATCCCTTTGCTTTCGGTTCCCACGTTTATACGTATACAGGGTATCTTTTTCGGTCGTGCTGAGTGACTCTTTTAAAACCTCAACATGGCAGCACCTGAGCCTACCAATGTCGCAAACGCAGCAATGCCGAGTGATGTAGATTTCTACAAGCACAAGGCCGAGTCCATCGCGCGCCAACTAAAGGCCATAGATCGCTTTCTCACCAAGAAAGCTCGCTTAGAGCAAATCGAGCGAATGAATGCGGATTTCGATGCCGCTCAAACGAGCCTTGAAAGGCTGGATTTTCTGCAGTTAGCCCATGATGCCCGACTGGACTTCTCGAATGTTTATGTGAAGGTTAGGTCCAGGCTGTCGCGGGAGTTGATGGCTGCCCGCACGGTAAATGTTGCCAATTCAACGGCTCGGCATACTCTCGAGGGGAATTCGTCGTTGTTCGCCTATAATAGTATAGGCCGTTCTCGAATGCCCGAGTTGCAGCTTCCGCGATTCGGTGGGAACTACATGGATTGGCCAGAATTCCACTCGATGTTCTCGACAATGGTGCACAAAGACCATCGTATACCAATCATCGAAAAATTCCAATATCTTCGTGGATGTCTAGATGGTGCTGCGCTGGGTACGATTCGTTCCTTGGAGCTTTCTGAGGAGAATTACGACAAGGCGCTGAATTTACTAATGTTGCGATTCGATAATAAACTGTTACATTTTCAGGCACACGTCAAGGCCTTTTTTCGGGCTGCAAGGGGTGGAGAAGGGCTCGGCTATCGGCTTGCGCGCTCTCAGCGACAAAATCAATTCGCACTTGCGTGCACTTCAGACCTTGGCGACCCCGCAGGAGATTTCCGATGGGTTGCTGATCTTCATCATAGGCACGAAATTGGACCACAAGACCAAGGAGAAATGGGAAGAGAACTTGCCGACGTCAGGATTGCCTCGGTGGTCAAGCATGGCCTCATTCTTAGAAGCAAGATGTCGGATGCTGGAAAATTTGGGATCGGCTATGGTAACAATTCCTAGCCAGCAGGTGGGAGAAAGTAAACCTGTCACCCTTATCACCTCCAGTAACAACCATCCTAACCCCACATGTAACCATTGCAATTCCTCCGAGCATTACATATCGAGATGTCAGGCATTCCTGAATCTCTCTGCGTTTGAACGATACAAAGAAGCAAAGAAGAGCCGCTTGTGTTTGAACTGCCTCAACAAAGGCCATGAATTGCAAAGGTGCAGGTCAGGACTTTGCAGGCATTGCCAGGCCAAACATCACACGCTACTCCAAATTCCATCGGGAACTGGTGCTTCATCTTCCTCTTCACCGGCCGAGGAATCGATCCAGCAAGAGGCCGCGACTGTGCTTCTAGCAAGCGGGTGTTCTAGCCCTCCCCCCTCGATCCAGAAGTCCCAGCCTAGCCAGAACGTTTTGCTACCTACTGCCCTCGTCCATGTAACAGATCGTTATGGAGCACTTATCCCATGTCGTGCCCTTTTGGATTCTGCATCACAGGCAAACTTTGTAACATCTAGACTTGCTAATCAGTTGCAGTTGGATCACCGCTCGTCTCTCTAGCAAGTCTGTACATATAGTTGTACAATCCCAGGACGCAAGCTATCGAGCTTCCTTCGCTGCAATTGTCACCAACTCAATTACGGAAATGCAGCCTAACTTCGGCCTAGACGCAAAGGATTGGCCCATGCCGAATAATCTAAAACTAGCTGATCCTAATTTCTCCAAGCCCCAACGTATCGATCTGTTGATAGGTTGTGGTTTGTTCTTCGATTTAATGTGCGTCGGACAGATTCGACTATCAGACCCATTGCCAACATTGCAGGAGACAAAACTTGGTTGGATAGTGTCAGGAATCATTGATAGCTCGGAGAATAAGCGTGCAGTTTTAGCCGCTTTTGAAAATTCCTTCTCCATCTCTAATGACGCTTTTCGGCCCACAACGCTGGAGTACCAAAACTTAGAGCAGCAATGCAGGAAGCAGCTGCTCGAGTGCCAGGTGCAAGTGGAAAAACTGCGATCGGAGAATCAGGAACTGCAGCGCGAACTTTCGATATATTAAAAACATTGCCAAATTTCCTGCCATTCTATGCAATTACAGAGGTTTCCGATGATCAAGATTTAATCACGACAAGGCGCCTTCGTAAAGAAGCGCCGATTGCTGCATTCGACGATCATCCCAGCGTAGCCGCCAGCTGCGCCCAAGCAAGCATCTTCAAAAGGGCCGTTGGAAAAATAGCGGTTCTGCCCCTTCAGGATGGATCTGTTGAAAGCCTTTGCCTTCCAACGGGGGGTGAATGTTCGGAGCAGAACCCTGCCGATTAGCTGCTTACCAAATAGCACCTAATTCTTAGCCCTCAGCCGCTTATTTTGTTTGTTACTTATGTCTATGTCACTCATTTGTTTGTTAAGGCTTTGCGCGTGCTTGCCCTGCTAAACGCTCTCTGCCAGCTCGCTCTTCGCTATCTCCGCTTTGCGTCTGCCTACCGACGTCGGCTGAGCGAAGCTGCGCTTAGCGATCGGAGCGGCAATGTAAAGGGCAGGCAAGCCACACTTGCAATTTGGATGTCACGCATTAAAGAACATATCGCAGTTTTATTTCTGCGCCGAGTTTTATTTAACTGGAATAATTAGTCGGCCGATTGGGGATAAAAAACATTATCTCCACAGACTTGTTTAACACGGATATACGACGGGTGTTGTGCTTTTTGGTATACGGGGAAAACTTTCCAAATAAAGAATACAATACAAAGCTCGGTTGCTGAATACCGCTACAGCTGACAGCATTATTATTCTCCAAGGGATACCAGCGCTTCTTACTGCCCGTCAAGCGATTTCCAAACAATTTTTCAAGAATTTTGCTCTGGTGTATCACATTATCGGAGTGTGTGTAGGTGACTTTAGTTCGCATACAAGGACGTTGAATCTGAGTTAAGACTCTTGCAATGGCATTTTGTGGCGGTAAATAAAATGCAACCCTTCAAAACAATGATACAAAATAGTTCGCTCTTAGACATATTTCAAATCGTTTAAGACTAAAACGACTGCAAAAAAAATACAGCAAACACGATACAAAATGGCGGAACCAGAAATTGGTGGTAATAAGTACACATGAATGTATTTGCTTATTATGATTAGTAGTTTGCAGCCATTATATAAAAAAACAATACACGCATGTCGAAATGGACTGCATAAATGGAAAATCTCGCTCTAAACATTTCGAATAGTGCTGCGGATTTACGGGTGTCCTGAAATAACTCCTTTAATGTCGACCAGGGCAGATAGAACTGCAACTCTAGTATTATTTCTGCAACCAAGGCGCCGCACTAAAGCGGACTTAATTGCAAAATCTTCTGGAGATTAAAAGATGGGCACGAAAAAACAAAGCGAGAGATACACCAGCAAATTGCTAGCAGCCAAACCATTTTCCAAACAGAGCTGCTGCAATTTTTAAGGGAATCCAAAGAGTAACGTTTATTGTACATATATGGATTGCTTTATTATAGCCAATAACATAGCTAATTTAATAATTTACAATTGTTTACATTTCCCATCCCGCACTCCGCCGGGATGTGATCAATGTTCAGTGTAAGGGTTGCATTTGAAAACTATCAATCAAACATCGCATACAAACCTGCGGTTGATAGCCTTTGCAATCTACAGGGAACGGTGGGATTTTTTGACAGATGCGAAACCAATAACAGAACAGCCGGATCGGAGCAACACTTCTGCTGATTTTAAACAGTCTGTGGAAAGGATTATATAAGCCATTACAAAATTTCCTAAGCCGTACGAAAGAAACAAATTTTTTAAACATTGTTATCATTCTGTACATACACTGTAGACCCACACCTTAGTGCTTTTGTTGTTGTAGTTTTGTTCATTTTGTCACAAACTATTCATACATTTTCGCATTTAATATCTTTTATTCGTCTATGTGAGTTATTCTGAGTTGCATGTGAAAACCATCGGCTAAATATCGCATAGAGCTAACCAGTCAAAATTCGGAGCGGCCTAACCTTACGGATCATTCCAGAAATGAGTGGTGGATGGTCGCCTGTGGGAATAAGCTATAAATAACATCCCATATGGACCGTGGAATAATTAGGAAATTTTCGGAACGGCAAAACGTTACGGACCTATCTTTCAAAATATATAGCAACTGTCGGGGAAACCTGTAGAGGTTTCCTTGTCTATAAAGAGACTTAAAAAATCGCCTAGACTGACGAAAAAACACCGCAGCTCAAAACCCAGCTATTACCGCGCCGTGTTGTCGCTGCGTTTGTTGTTTTGTAGTTGAAGTTTTGCTTTATTCAGATGTTATGTGTGGTGTATTTTCACTGCTAGTTTATAATGGTTTAGGTTACAAAAAATGGGGCAGGGGTATTAAATATTAGAGGGGCTAAAAAACTTGTACCGCTTCAGTTTTAACTTTTCACCGCTGCCTTTCTTCATGCTCTTCTTCTTCCTGTTAATGTTTGTGCTATTGGGTACATTTTAGGTATTTGGGTATATTTTATACTGCCAAACTTCGTCGCTTGTCGTGATGTGTGCCAAGCTTCTAGTTACGTCTTGGTCCATGGTTGGATTCGTTGTCTTCACTTCTAACTGGCTTAACTATTGGCTGACTTAGCAGTCTAGATGCAGTGCGGTTCACCGCGCTGCGAGCGATCCCGTCCTTGGCTACTTGCAGGTAACTGCACCTTGTGGCCTGTTTCGTCTGCTACTTGGAGGTCTATGCCACTTGGTTCGTGGCGTAAGGCACGGTAGGTATTCCTTCAGCCATGGTTTTTGAAGCTGTCCACGATCTTCCCTGCAATGCGAAAACTCTTACCAAGCAAACCTCTCATTGCGCTGCTGTCGCCCTTTGTATTCGGCTAGTATGGATTTCACCCAACTAATCATCCATTCCCACGCACCTCCCATATGGGGTCCTCCTGGGGGTATGAAGGACCATTCCATTTGAGGGTACATAGTTTCCAGTTCGTTCAGTAGGACTCTTTCGATTTCTTCTCATAGTAATCGGCTGGCTCCTCGAAAGCTTGTCCCTTTGTCCGACACGATTCTCTTAGGCACTCCTCGACGGGCTACGAACATTTCAAATGTGAGCATGAAGGCGTCTGTTGACAGGGAATTTGCCAGTTCGATGTGTACTGCTCGCACGGTGAGGCACGTGAATAGTACCCCCCATCGTGGCTCGCGTCATCTTCCTACGTTTACTCCCAGTGGTCCAAATTAGTCCATACCTCTGTTTGTGAATGGCAATTCGTTGATTGCCAGCCTCTCTGGTGGTAAACTTCCCATCTCCGGTGCCTCTGGAAGCCCTCCTTTATTGCGACATCTTTGGCAGGTTTTCGCTATGTCGCGAACTCCTGCTCCTGATATGTGGTACAATTGTCTCATCTCGTTGTCGACGATCTCAGTAAGCGGATGCTGAAACTTCCGATTAGATTAGTGACGTTATGTCCGCCGTGTATAATTACAGGCCGTTTCAGGTTCCTTGTTATGCGGATCGACTTATCTATGCGGCCGCGTATTCTCGGCACACCTATTTCATTGAGATACGCGATATTTTGTACATCAAACTTTTCTTACTCACGATGCTTCCTTGTCGTAGAAGAGCCATTTCTTCAGAGTAAGCCTCTTCTTGGACCATCCGGTATATAACGATGTTGACATCTTCCATATTGCAAAAGATTACTCGAGTTGAGCTGTGCAGTTGGCTAGTATTCTTCTTCATCAAATAGGAACCGGTGGACCGGGGAACCATCTCGGGTCTGGTTGGAAACTCGATTCTTTGGTGCACTTTGCTCCATCATCTGCTACGTTCAGAGTGGATGGAACCCAATGTCCATTCTGATAAGTCCGAATTTTCCAGGATCTCTCCTTTTCGGAGCGCAACGAACTGATAGTACTTTCGAGCGTCTGAACATATCCAATACCGCACGTCTTGTCGCGGATAAATTTTTTACGGGGTATTTTAACTGTTGAGACAACGAGCTTTTTCGCTGACTATGATTGTTCAATAATTTCACGAATTAATAATTTCCGAAACGTTATAAATTGTATTATAGTTATTTTGTGTGTGGAGGATGGCCGAAGATGCCAGAGCCTTTTACAATAAAATTAGAGTGATACACTTGGATGAGGCAAGCGAGCCGATCTCGAGCCAAAGTAATAGATTGGGGACAAAAAAGGTCTGTTCTCCAACTATATCAAGCGGTAACTGCTAGAGCAGGCGCAGCTGCTGACGCCTTAGCGACGGCATAGGAAGGAAAATAGGAAAAGATAACAAGAGCGAGCATAGATAAAGACTAGATGAATAAATGAGAGCATGTTGCTGAGCGAGCATAGATAAAGCTACGCTTACGTTACGTTAGTTTAGTATAATGACAAAATTGAAAAGGAAAGTGAATTGATAGGCATTAGAACGATGGTACAAAATTTACACTCGGGCTTCGCCTGAACATTACCCATAAGACGCAGTTGTGTGAGCTCATGTTGGAGTTGACTGCTATAGTGCCACAGCTCTGTTTCGGGAGCACCTCCTTCTTGTTCATCTGTGCGGCTCAGCCAATATACATTGATATGGGAGAAGTCGCTTGAAATCTTCACACGGGTAACATGCAGGCCTAGTCCTACAATCGATTGGACTGCCGCTCCAGTGGATAACATGTCTGTGATTTTTGTCATGAACGACTTGTTTAACACGGATATACGACGGGTGTTGTGCTTTTTGGTATACGGGGAAAATTTCCAAATGAAGAGCCTTGAAATACAAAGCTCGGTTGCTGAATACCGCTACAGCTGACATTATCGGAGTGTGTGTAGGTGACTTTAGTTCGCATACAAGGACGTTGAATCTGAGTTAAGACTCTTGCAATGGCATTTTGTGGCGGTAAATAAAATGCAACCCTTCAAAACAATGATACAAAATAGTTCGCTCTTAGACATATTTCAAATCGCTTAAGACTAAAACGACTACAAAAAAATACAGCAAACACGATACAAAATGGCGGAACCTGAAATTGGTGGTAATTAGTACACATGAATGTATTTGCTTATTATGATTAGTTGTTTGCAGCCATTATATAAAAAACAATACACGCATGTCGAAATGGACTGCATAAATGGAAAATCTCGCTCTAAACATTTCGAATAGTGCTGCGGATTTACGGGGGTCCTGAAATAACTCCTTTAATGTCGACCAGGGCAGATAGAACTGCAGCTCTACTGTTATTTCTGCAACCAAGGCGCCGCACTAACGCGGACTTAATTGCAAAATCTACTGGAGATTAAAAGATGAGCACGAAAAAACAAAGCGAGGGATACACCAGCAAATTGCTAGCAGCCAAACCATTTTCCAAACAGAGCTGATGCAATTTTTAATGGAGTCCAAAGTGTAACGTTTATTGTACATATATGGATTGCTTTATTATAGCCAATAACATAGCCAATTTAATAATTTACAATTGTTTAAATTTTCCAAATTAAAGTGTGGGAATCGAGGTTTCACATCTGTCAAAAAATTCCACGACTCCCCCGTGATGTGATCAGTGTTCAGTGTAAGGGTTGCATTTGAAAACTATCAAACAAACATCGCATAGAAACCTGCGGCTAATAGCCTTTCCAACACAGCACATCTACAGGGAACGGTGGGATTTTTTGACAGATGCGAAACCTATAACAGAACAGCCGGATCGGAGCAACACTTCTGTTGATTTTAAACAATCGGTGGAAAGGATTATGTTCGGAGCAGAACCCAGCCGATTAGCTGCTTACCAAATAGCACCTAATTCTTGGCCCTTAGCCGCTTATTTTGTTTGTTACTTATGTCTATGTCACTCATTTGTTTGTTAAAGCTTTGCGCGTGCTTGCCCTGCTAAACGCTCTCTGCCAGCTCGCTCTTCGCTATCTCCGCTTTGCGTCTGCCTACCGACGTCGGCTGAGCGAAGCTGCGCTTAGCGATCGGAGCGGCAATGTAAAGGGCAGGCAAGCCACACTTGCAATTTGGATGTCACGCATTAAAGAACATATCGCAATTTTATTTCTGCGCCGAGTTTTATTTAATTGGAATAATTAGTCGGCCGATTGGGGATAAAAAACATTATCTCCACATAAAATTTGGTGACCCCGACGTGATCTCTGAGTTGCAGTGTCAATTAATTATCATTCGCGATCGACATTCGTTAGCCTTAACAAATTTTCGGCGGTTAACCACAATTCGGTGCTAAAACATACTTACATACACCTACATACACGCATTGCTGGCTATTAATTTCTCTGTCGCGACAATTCGGTCAGTGCAGTGCAGCGAACTCACTAATACACACAAGCTGAGTACAAAGCGGAATCGGACAGCTCGCACAGCCGCACAGCTAAAGGCATTAGCTGTAATCCCTTTGCTTTCGGTTCCCACGTTTATACGTATACAGGGTATCTTTTTCGGTCGTGCTGAGTGACTCTTTTAAAACCTCAACATGGCAGCACCTGAGCCTACCAATGTCGCGAACGCAGCAATGCCGAGTGATGTAGATTTCTACAAGCACAAGGCCGAGTCCATCGCGCGCCAACTAAAGGCCATAGATCGCTTTCTCACCAAGAAAGAGCTTGCCGAGTTAGATGAGGCAGAACTTCAAGCTCGCTTAGAGCAAATCGAGCGAATGAATGCGGATTTCGATGCCGCTCAAACGAGCCTTGAAAGGCTGGATTTTCTGCAGTTAGCCCATGATGCCCGACTGGACTTCTCGAATGTTTATGTGAAGGTTAGGTCCAGGCTGTCGCGTGATGGCTGCCCGCACGGTAAATGTTGCCAATTCAACGGCTCGGCATACTCTCGAGGGGAATTCGTCGTTGTTCGCCTATAATAGTATAGGCCGTTCTCGAATGCCCGAGTTGCAGCTTCCGCGATTCGGTGGGAACTACATGGATTGGCCAGAATTCCACTCGATGTTCTCGACAATGGTGCACAAAGACCATCGTATACCAATCATCGAAAAATTCCAATATCTTCGTGGATGTCTAGATGGTGCTGCGCTGGGTACGATTCGTTCCTTGGAGCTTTCTGAGGAGAATTACGACAAGGCGCTGAATTTACTAATGTTGCGATTCGATAATAAACTGTTACATTTTCAGGCACACGTCAAGGCTATTTTCGGGCTGCAAGGGGTGGAGAAGGGCTCGGCTATCGGCTTGCGCGCTCTCAGCGACAAAATCAATTCGCACTTGCGTGCACTTCAGACCTTGGCGACCCCGCAGGAGATTTCCGATGGGTTGCTGATCTTCATCATAGGCACGAAATTGGACCACAAGACCAAGGAGAAATGGGAAGAGAACTTGCCGACGTCAGGATTGCCTCGGTGGTCAAGCATGGCCTCATTCTTAGAAGCAAGATGTCGGATGCTGGAAAATTTGGGATCGGCTATGGTAACAATTCCTAGCCAGCAGGTGGGAGAAAGTAAACCTGTCACCCTTATCACCTCCAGTAACAACCATCCTAACCCCACATGTAACCATTGCAATTCCTCCGAGCATTACATATCGAGATGTCAGGCATTCCTGAATCTCTCTGCGTTTGAACGATACAAAGAAGCAAAGAAGAGCCGCTTGTGTTTGAACTGCCTCAACAAAGGCCATGAATTGCAAAGGTGCAGGTCAGGACTTTGCAGGCATTGCCAGGCCAAACATCACACGCTACTCCAAATTCCATCGGGAACTGGTGCTTCATCTTCCTCTTCACCGGCCGAGGAATCGATCCAGCAAGAGGCCGCGACTGTGCTTCTAGCAAGCGGGTGTTCTAGCCCTCCCCCCTCGATCCAGAAGTCTCAGCCTAGCCAGAACGTTTTGCTACCTACTGCCCTCGTCCATGTAACAGATCGTTATGGAGCACTTATCCCATGTCGTGCCCTTTTGGATTCTGCATCACAGGCAAACTTTGTAACATCTAGACTTGCTAATCAGTTGCAGTTGGATCACCGCTCGTCTCTCTAGCAAGTCTGTACATATAGTTGTACAATCCCAGGACGCAAGCTATCGAGCTTCCTTCGCTGCAATTGTCACCAACTCAATTACGGAAATGCAGCCTAACTTCGGCCTAGACGCAAAGGATTGGCCCATGCCGAATAATCTAAAACTAGCTGATCCTAATTTCTCCAAGCCCCAACGTATCGATCTGTTGATAGGTTGTGGTTTGTTCTTCGATTTAATGTGCGTCGGACAGATTCGACTATCAGACCCATTGCCAACATTGCAGGAGACAAAACTTGGTTGGATAGTGTCAGGAATCATTGATAGCTCGGAGAATAAGCGTGCAGTTTTAGCCGCTTTTGAAAATTCCTTCTCCATCTCTAATGACGCTTTTCGGCCCACAACGCTGGAGTACCAAAACTTAGAGCAGCAATGCAGGAAGCAGCTGCTCGAGTGCCAGGTGCAAGTGGAAAAACTGCGGAGAATCAGGAACTGCAGCGCGAACTTTCGATATATTAAAAACATTGCCAAATTTCCTGCCATTCTATGCAATTACAGAGGTTTCCGATGATCAAGATTTAATCACGACAAGGCGCCTTCGTAAAGAAGCGCCGATTGCTGCATTCGACGATCATCCCAGCGTAGCCGCCAGCTGCGCCCAAGCAAGCATCTTCAAAAGGGCCGTTGGAAAAATAGCGGTTCTGCCCCTTCAGGATGGATCTGTTGAAAGCCTTTGCCTTCCAACGGGGGGTGAATGTTCGGAGCAGAACCCTGCCGATTAGCTGCTTACCAAATTCTTAGCCCTCAGCCGCTTATTTTGTTTGTTACTTATGTCTATGTCACTCATTTGTTTGTTAAGGCTTTGCGCGGGCTTGCCCTGCTAAACGCTCTCTGCCAGCTCGCTCTTCGCTATCTCCGCTTTGCGTCTGCCTACCGACGTCGGCTGAGCGAAGCTGCGCTTAGCGATCGGAGCGGCAATGTAAAGGGCAGGCAAGCCACACTTGCAATTTGGATGTCACGCATTAAAGAACATATCGCAGTTTTATTTCTGCGCCGAGTTTTATTTAACTGGAATAATTAGTCGGCCGATTGGGGATAAAAAACATTATCTCCACAGACTTGTTTAACACGGATATACGACGGGTGTTGTGCTTTTTGGTATACGGGGAAAACTTTCCAAATAAAGAATAAAATACAAAGCTCGGTTGCTGAATACCGCTACAGCTGACAGCATTATTATTCTCCAAGGGATACCAGCGCTTCTTACTGCCCGTCAAGCGATTTCCAAACAATTTTTCAAGAATTTTGCTCTGGCGTATCACATTATCGGAGTGTGTGTAGGTGACTTTAGTTCGCATACAAGGACGTTGAATCTGAGTTAAGACTCTTGCAATGGCATTTTGTGGCGGTAAATAAAATGCAACCCTTCAAAACAATGATACAAAATAGTTCGCTCTTAGACATATTTCAAATCGTTTAAGACTAAAACGACTGCAAAAAAAATACAGCAAACACGATACAAAATGGCGGAACCAGAAATTGGTGGTAATAAGTACACATGAATGTATTTGCTTATTATGATTAGTAGTTTGCAGCCATTATATAAAAAAACAATACACGCATGTCGAAATGGACTGCATAAATGGAAAATCTCGCTCTAAACATTTCGAATAGTGCTGCGGATTTACGGGTGTCCTGAAATAACTCCTTTAATGTCGACCAGGGCAGATAGAACTGCAACTCTAGTATTATTTCTGCAACCAAGGCGCCGCACTAAAGCGGACTTAATTGCAAAATCTTCTGGAGATTAAAAGATGGGCACGAAAAAACAAAGCGAGAGATACACCAGCAAATTGCTAGCAGCCAAACCATTTTCCAAACAGAGCTGCTGCAATTTTTAAGGGAATCCAAAGAGTAACGTTTATTGTACATATATGGATTGCTTTATTATAGCCAATAACATAGCTAATTTAATAATTTACAATTGTTTACATTTCCCATCCCGCACTCCGCCGGGATGTGATCAATGTTCAGTGTAAGGGTTGCATTTGAAAACTATCAATCAAACATCGCATACAAACCTGCGGTTGATAGCCTTTGCAATCTACAGGGAACGGTGGGATTTTTTGACAGATGCGAAACCAATAACAGAACAGCCGGATCGGAGCAAAACTTCTGCTGATTTTAAACAGTCTGTGGAAAGGATTATATAAGCCATTACAAAATTTCCTAAGCCGTACGAAAGAAACAAATTTTTTAAACATTGTTATCATTCTGTACATACACTGTAGACCCACACCTTAGTGCTTTTGTTGTTGTAGTTTTGTTCATTTTGTCACAAACTATTCATACATTTTCGCATTTAATATCTTTTATTCGTCTATGTGAGTTATTCTGAGTTGCATGTGAAAACCATCGGCTAAATATCGCATAGAGCTAACCAGTCAAAATTCGGAGCGGCCTAACCTTACGGATCATTCCAGAAATGAGTGGTGGATGGTCGCCTGTGGGAATAAGCTATAAATAACATCCCATATGGACCGTGGAATAATTAGGAAATTTTCGGAACGGCAAAACGTTACGGACCTATCTTTCAAAATATATAGCAACTGTCGGGGAAACCTGTAGAGGTTTTCTTGTCTATAAAGAGACTTAAAAAATCGCCTAGACTGACGAAAAAACACCGCAGCTCAAAACCCAGCTATTACCGCGCCGTGTTGTCGCTGCGTTTGTTGTTTTGTAGTTGAAGTTTTGCTTTATTCAGATGTTATGTGTGGTGTATTTTCACTGCTAGTTTATAATGCTTTAGGTTACAAAAAATGGGGCAGGGGTATTAAATATTAGAGGGGCTAAAAAACTTGTACCGCTTCAGTTTTAACTTTTCACCGCTGCCTTTCTTCATGCTCTTCTTCTTCCTGTTAATGTTTGTGCTATTGGGTACATTTTAGGTATTTGGGTATATTTTATACTGCCAAACTTCGTCGCTTGTCGTGATGTGTGCCAAGCTTCTAGTTACGTCTTGGTCCATGGTTGGATTCGTTGTCTTCACTTCTAACTGGCTTAACTATTGGCTGACTTAGCAGTCTAGATGCAGTGCGGTTCACCGCGCTGCGAGCGATCCCGTCCTTGGCTACTTGCAGGTAACTGCACCTTGTGGCCTGTTTCGTCTGCTACTTGGAGGTCTATGCCACTTGGTTCGTGGCGTAAGGCACGGTAGGTATTCCTTCAGCCATGGTTTTTGAAGCTGTCCACGATCTTCCCTGCAATGCGAAAACTCTTACCAAGCAAACCTCTCATTGCGCTGCTGTCGCCCTTTGTATTCGGCTAGTATGGATTTCACCCAACTAATCATCCATTCCCACGCACCTCCCATATGGGGTCCTCCTGGGGGTATGAAGGACCATTCCATTTGAGGGTACATAGTTTCCAGTTCGTTCAGTAGGACTCTTTCGATTTCTTCTCATAGTAATCGGCTGGCTCCTCGAAAGCTTGTCCCTTTGTCCGACACGATTCTCTTAGGCACTCCTCGACGGGCTACGAACATTTCAAATGTGAGCATGAAGGCGTCTGTTGACAGGGAATTTGCCAGTTCGATGTGTACTGCTCGCACGGTGAGGCACGTGAATAGTACCCCCCATCGTGGCTCGCGTCATCTTCCTAAGTTTACTCCCAGTGGTCCAAATTAGTCGATACCTCTGTTTGTGAATGGCAATTCGTTGATTGCCAGCCTCTCTGGTGGTAAACTTCCCATCTCCGGTGCCTCTGGAAGCCCTCCTTTATTGCGACATCTTTGGCAGGTTTTCGCTATGTCGCGAACTCCTGCTCCTGATATGTGGTACAATTGTCTCATCTCGTTGTCGACGATCTCAGTAAGCGGATGCTGAAACTTCCGATTAGATTAGTGACGTTATGTCCGCCGTGTATAATTACAGGCCGTTTCAGGTTCCTTGTTATGCGGATCGACTTATCTATGCGGCCGCGTATTCTCGGCACACCTATTTCATTGAGATACGCGATATTTTGTACATCAAACTTTTCTTACTCACGATGCTTCCTTGTCGTAGAAGAGCCATTTCTTCAGAGTAAGCCTCTTCTTGGACCATCCGGTATATAACGATGTTGACATCTTCCATATTGCAAAAGATTACTCGAGTTGAGCTGTGCAGTTGGCTAGTATTCTTCTTCATCAAATAGGAACCGGTGGACCGGGGAACCATCTCGGGTCTGGTTGGAAACTCGATTCTTTGGTGCACTTTGCTCCATCATCTGCTACGTTCAGAGTGGATGGAACCCAATGTCCATTCTGATAAGTCCGAATTTTCCAGGATCTCTCCTTTTCGGAGCGCAACGAACTGATAGTACTTTCGAGCGTCTGAACATATCCAATACCGCACGTCTTGTCGTGGATAAATTTTTTACGGGGTATTTTAACTGTTGAGACAACGAGCTTTTTCGCTGACTATGATTGTTCAATAATTTCACGAATTAATAATTTCCGAAACGTTATAAATTGTATTATAGTTATTTTGTGTGTGGAGGATGGCCGAAGATGCCAGAGCCTTTTACAATAAAATTAGAGTGATACACTTGGATGAGGCAAGCGAGCCGATCTCGAGCCAAAGTAATAGATTGGGGACAAAAAAGGTCTGTTCTCCAACTATATCAAGCGGTAACTGCTAGAGCAGGCGCAGCTGCTGACGCCTTAGCGACGGCATAGGAAGGAAAATAGGAAAAGATAACAAGAGCGAGCATAGATAAAGACTAGATGAATAAATGAGAGCATGTTGCTGAGCGAGCATAGATAAAGCTACGCTTACGTTACGTTAGTTTAGTATAATGACAAAATTGAAAAGGAAAGTGAATTGATAGGCATTAGAACGATGGTACAAAATTTACACTCGGGCTTCGCCTGAACATTACCCATAAGACGCAGTTGTGTGAGCTCATGTTGGAGTTGACTGCTATAGTGCCACAGCTCTGTTTCGGGAGCACCTCCTTCTTGTTCATCTGTGCGGCTCAGCCAATATACATTGATATGGGAGAAGTCGCTTGAAATCTTCACACGGGTAACATGCAGGCCTAGTCCTACAATCGATTGGACTGCCGCTCCAGTGGATAACATGTCTGTGATTTTTGTCATGAACGACTTGTTTAACACGGATATACGACGGGTGTTGTGCTTTTTGGTATACGGGGAAAATTTCCAAATGAAGAGCCTTGAAATACAAAGCTCGGTTGCTGAATACCGCTACAGCTGACATTATCGGAGTGTGTGTAGGTGACTTTAGTTCGCATACAAGGACGTTGAATCTGAGTTAAGACTCTTGCAATGGCATTTTGTGGCGGTAAATAAAATGCAACCCTTCAAAACAATGATACAAAATAGTTCGCTCTTAGACATATTTCAAAACGCTTAAGACTAAAACGACTACAAAAAAATACAGCAAACACGATACAAAATGGCGGAACCTGAAATTGGTGGTAATTAGTACACATGAATGTATTTGCTTATTATGATTAGTTGTTTGCAGCCATTATATAAAAAACAATACACGCATGTCGAAATGGACTGCATAAATGGAAAATCTCGCTCTAAACATTTCGAATAGTGCTGCGGATTTACGGGGGTCCTGAAATAACTCCTTTAATGTCGACCAGGGCAGATAGAACTGCAACTCTAGTATTATTTCTGCAACCAAGGCGCCGCACTAAAGCGGACTTAATTGCAAAATCTTCTGGAGATTAAAAGATGGGCACGAAAAAACAAAGCGAGAGATACACCAGCAAATTGCTAGCAGCCAAACCATTTTCCAAACAGAGCTGCTGCAATTTTTAAGGGAATCCAAAGAGTAACGTTTATTGTACATATATGGATTGCTTTATTATAGCCAATAACATAGCTAATTTAATAATTTACAATTGTTTACATTTCCCATCCCGCACTCCGCCGGGATGTGATCAATGTTCAGTGTAAGGGTTGCATTTGAAAACTATCAATCAAACATCGCATACAAACCTGCGGTTGATAGCCTTTGCAATCTACAGGGAACGGTGGGATTTTTTGACAGATGCGAAACCAATAACAGAACAGCCGGATCGGAGCAAAACTTCTGCTGATTTTAAACAGTCTGTGGAAAGGATTATATAAGCCATTACAAAATTTCCTAAGCCGTACGAAAGAAACAAATTTTTTAAACATTGTTATCATTCTGTACATACACTGTAGACCCACACCTTAGTGCTTTTGTTGTTGTAGTTTTGTTCATTTTGTCACAAACTATTCATACATTTTCGCATTTAATATCTTTTATTCGTCTATGTGAGTTATTCTGAGTTGCATGTGAAAACCATCGGCTAAATATCGCATAGAGCTAACCAGTCAAAATTCGGAGCGGCCTAACCTTACGGATCATTCCAGAAATGAGTGGTGGATGGTCGCCTGTGGGAATAAGCTATAAATAACATCCCATATGGACCGTGGAATAATTAGGAAATTTTCGGAACGGCAAAACGTTACGGACCTATCTTTCAAAATATATAGCAACTGTCGGGGAAACCTGTAGAGGTTTTCTTGTCTATAAAGAGACTTAAAAAATCGCCTAGACTGACGAAAAAACACCGCAGCTCAAAACCCAGCTATTACCGCGCCGTGTTGTCGCTGCGTTTGTTGTTTTGTAGTTGAAGTTTTGCTTTATTCAGATGTTATGTGTGGTGTATTTTCACTGCTAGTTTATAATGCTTTAGGTTACAAAAAATGGGGCAGGGGTATTAAATATTAGAGGGGCTAAAAAACTTGTACCGCTTCAGTTTTAACTTTTCACCGCTGCCTTTCTTCATGCTCTTCTTCTTCCTGTTAATGTTTGTGCTATTGGGTACATTTTAGGTATTTGGGTATATTTTATACTGCCAAACTTCGTCGCTTGTCGTGATGTGTGCCAAGCTTCTAGTTACGTCTTGGTCCATGGTTGGATTCGTTGTCTTCACTTCTAACTGGCTTAACTATTGGCTGACTTAGCAGTCTAGATGCAGTGCGGTTCACCGCGCTGCGAGCGATCCCGTCCTTGGCCACTTGCAGGTAACTGCACCTTGTGGCCTGTTTCGTCTGCTACTTGGAGGTCTATGCCACTTGGTTCGTGGCGTAAGGCACGGTAGGTATTCCTTCAGCCATGGTTTTTGAAGCTGTCCACGATCTTCCCTGCAATGCGAAAACTCTTACCAAGCAAACCTCTCATTGCGCTGCTGTCGCCCTTTGTATTCGGCTAGTATGGATTTCACCCAACTAATCATCCATTCCCACGCACCTCCCATATGGGGTCCTCCTGGGGGTATGAAGGACCATTCCATTTGAGGGTACATAGTTTCCAGTTCGTTCAGTAGGACTCTTTCGATTTCTTCTCATAGTAATCGGCTGGCTCCTCGAAAGTTTGTCCCTTTGTCCGACACGATTCTCTTAGGCACTCCTCGACGGGCTACGAACATTTCAAATGTGAGCATGAAGGCGTCTGTTGACAGGGAATTTGCCAGTTCGATGTGTACTGCTCGCACGGTGAGGCACGTGAATAGTACCCCCCATCGTGGCTCGCGTCATCTTCCTACGTTTACTCCCAGTGGTCCAAATTAGTCGATACCTCTGTTTGTGAATGGCAATTCGTTGATTGCCAGCCTCTCTGGTGGTAAACTTCCCATCTCCGGTGCCTCTGGAAGCCCTCCTTTATTGCGACATCTTTGGCAGGTTTTCGCTATGTCGCGAACTCCTGCTCCTGATATGTGGTACAATTGTCTCATCTCGTTGTCGACGATCTCAGTAAGCGGATGCTGAAACTTCCGATTAGATTAGTGACGTTATGTCCGCCGGGTATAATTACAGGCTGTTTCAGGTTCCTTGTTATGCGGATCGACTTATCTATGCGGCCGCGTATTTTCGGCACACCTATTTCATTGAGATACGCGATATTTTGTACATCAAACTTTTCTTACTCACGATGCTTCCTTGTCGTAGAAGAGCCATTTCTTCAGAGTAAGCCTCTTCTTGGACCATCCGGTATATAACGATGTTGACATCTTCCATATTGCAAAAGATTACTCGAGTTGAGCTGTGCAGTTGGCTAGTATTCTTCTTCATCAAATAGGAACCGGTGGACCGGGGAACCATCTCGGGTCTGGTTGGAAACTCGATTCTTTGGTGCACTTTGCTCCATCATCTGCTACGTTCAGAGTGGATGGAACCCAATGTCCATTCTGATAAGTCCGAATTTTCCAGGATCTCTCCTTTTCGGAGCGCAACGAACTGATAGTACTTTCGAGCGTCTGAACATATCCAATACCGCACGTCTTGTCGCGGATAAATTTTTTACGGGGTATTTTACCTGTTGAGACAACGAGCTTTTTCGCTGACTATGATTGTTCAATAATTTCACGAATTAATAATTTCCGAAACGTTATAAATTGTATTATAGTTATTTTGTGTGTGGAGGATGGCCGAAGATGCCAGAGCCTTTTACAATAAAATTAGAGTGATACACTTGGATGAGGCAAGCGAGCCGATCTCGAGCCAAAGTAATAGATTGGGGACAAAAAAGGTCTGTTCTCCAACTATATCAAGCGGTAACTGCTAGAGCAGGCGCAGCTGCTGACGCCTTAGCGACGGCATAGGAAGGAAAATAGGAAAAGATAACAAGAGCGAGCATAGATAAAGACTAGATGAATAAATGAGAGCATGTTGCTGAGCGAGCATAGATAAAGCTACGCTTACGTTACGTTAGTTTAGTATAATGACAAAATTGAAAAGGAAAGTGAATTGATAGGCATTAGAACGATGGTACAAAATTTACACTCGGGCTTCGCCTGAACATTACCCATAAGACGCAGTTGTGTGAGCTCATGTTGGAGTTGACTGCTATAGTGCCACAGCTCTGTTTCGGGAGCACCTCCTTCTTGTTCATCTGTGCGGCTCAGCCAATATACATTGATATGGGAGAAGTCGCTTGAAATCTTCACACGGGTAACATGCAGGCCTAGTCCTAAAATCGATTGGACTGCCGCTCCAGTGGATAACATGTCTGTGATTTTTGTCATGAACGACTTGTTTAACACGGATATACGACGGGTGTTGTGCTTTTTGGTATACGGGGAAAATTTCCAAATGAAGAGCCTTGAAATACAAAGCTCGGTTGCTGAATACCGCTACAGCTGACATTATCGGAGTGTGTGTAGGTGACTTTAGTTCGCATACAAGGACGTTGAATCTGAGTTAAGACTCTTGCAATGGCATTTTGTGGCGGTAAATAAAATGTAACCCTTCAAAACAATGATACAAAATAGTTCGCTCTTAGACATATTTCAAATCGCTTAAGACTAAAACGACTACAAAAAAATACAGCAAACACGATACAAAATGGCGGAACCTGAAATTGGTGGTAATTAGTACACATGAATGTATTTGCTTATTATGATTAGTTGTTTGCAGCCATTATATAAAAAACAATACACGCATGTCGAAATGGACTGCATAAATGGAAAATCTCGCTCTAAACATTTCGAATAGTGCTGCGGATTTACGGGGGTCCTGAAATAACTCCTTTAATGTCGACCAGGGCAGATAGAACTGCAGCTCTACTGTTATTTCTGCAACCAAGGCGCCGCACTAACGCGGACTTAATTGCAAAATCTACTGGAGATTAAAAGATGAGCACGAAAAAACAAAGCGAGAGATACACCAGCAAATTGCTAGCAGCCAAACCATTTTCCAAACAGAGCTGATGCAATTTTTAATGGAGTCCAAAGTGTAACGTTTATTGTACATATATGGATTGCTTTATTATAGCCAATAACATAGCCAATTTAATAATTTACAATTGTTTAAATTTTCCAAATTGAAGTGTGGGAATCGAGGTTTCACATCTGTCAAAAAATTCCACGACTCCCCCGTGATGTGATCAGTGTTCAGTGTAAGGGTTGCATTTGAAAACTATCAAACAAACATCGCATAGAAACCTGCGGCTAATAGCCTTTCCAACACAGCACATCTACAGGGAACGGTGGGATTTTTTGACAGATGCGAAACCTATAACAGAACAGCCGGATCGGAGCAACACTTCTGTTGATTTTAAACAATCGGTGGAAAGGATTATGTTCGGAGCAGAACCCAGCCGATTAGCTGCTTACCAAATAGCACCTAATTCTTGGCCCTTAGCCGCTTATTTTGTTTGTTACTTATGTCTATGTCACTCATTTGTTTGTTAAAGCTTTGCGCGTGCTTGCCCTGCTAAACGCTCTCTGCCAGCTCGCTCTTCGCTATCTCCGCTTTGCGTCTGCCTACCGACGTCGGCTGAGCGAAGCTGCGCTTAGCGATCGGAGCGGCAATGTAAAGGGCAGGCAAGCCACACTTGCAATTTGGATGTCACGCATTAAAGAACATATCGCAATTTTATTTCTGCGCCGAGTTTTATTTAATTGGAATAATTAGTCGGCCGATTGGGGATAAAAAACATTATCTCCACATAAAATTTGGTGACCCCGACGTGATCTCTGAGTTGCAGTGTCAATTAATTATCATTCGCGATCGACATTCGCTAGCCTTAAAAAATTTTCGGCGGTTAAGCACAAGTCGGTGCTAAAACATACTTACATACACCTACATACACGCATTGCTGGCTATTAATTTCTCTGTCGCGACAATTCGGTCAGTGCAGTGCAGCGAACTCACTAATACACACAAGCTGAGTACAAAGCGGAATCGGACAGCTCGCACAGCCGCACAGCTAAAGGCATTAGCTGTAATCCCTTTGCTTTCGGTTCCCACGTTTATACGTATACAGGGTATCTTTTTCGGTCGTGCTGAGTGACTCTTTTAAAACCTCAACATGGCAGCACCTGAGCCTACCAATGTCGCGAACGCAGCAATGCCGAGTGATGTAGATTTCTACAAGCACAAGGCCGAGTCCATCGCGCGCCAACTAAAGGCCATAGATCGCTTTCTCACCAAGAAAGAGCTTGCCGAGTTAGATGAGGCAGAACTTCAAGCTCGCTTAGAGCAAATCGAGCGAATGAATGCGGATTTCGATGCCGCTCAAACGAGCCTTGAAAGGCTGGATTTTCTGCAGTTAGCCCATGATGCCCGACTGGACTTCTCGAATGTTTATGTGAAGGTTAGGTCCAGGCTGTCGCGGGAGTTGATGGCTGCCCGCACGGTAAATGTTGCCAATTCCACGGCTCAGCATACTCTCGAGGGGAATTCGTCGTTGTTCGCCTATAATAGTATAGGCCGTTCTCGAATGCCCGAGTTGCAGCTTCCGCGATTCGGTGGGAACTACATGGATTGGCCAGAATTCCACTCGATGTTCTCGACAATGGTGCACAAAGACCATCGTATACCAATCATCGAAAAATTCCAATATCTTCGTGGATGTCTAGATGGTGCTGCGCTGGGTACGATTCGTTCCTTGGAGCTTTCTGAGGAGAATTACGACAAGGCGCTGAATTTACTAATGTTGCGATTCGATAATAAACTGTTACATTTTCAGGCACACGTCAAGACTATTTTCGGGCTGCAAGGGGTGGAGAAGGGCTCGGCTATCGGCTTGCGCGCTCTCAGCGACAAAATCAATTCGCACTTGCGTGCACTTCAGACCTTGGCGACCCCGCAGGAGATTTCCGATGGGTTGCTGATCTTCATCATAGGCACGAAATTGGACCACAAGACCAAGGAGAAATGGGAAGAGAACTTGCCGACGTCAGCATTGCCTCATGGCCTCATTCTTAGAAGCAAGATGTCGGATGCTGGAAAATTTTGGATCGGCTATGGTAACAATTCCTAGCCAGCAGGTGGGAGAAAGTAAACCTGTCACCCTTATCACCTCCAGTAACAACCATCCTAACCCCACATGTAACCATTGCAATTCCTCCGAGCATTACATATCGAGATGTCAGGCATTCCTGAATCTCTCTGCGTTTGAACGATACAAAGAAGCAAAGAAGAGCCGCTTGTGTTTGAACTGCCTCAACAAAGGCCATGAATTGCAAAGGTGCAGGTCAGGACTTTGCAGGCATTGCCAGGCCAAACATCACACGCTACTCCAAATTCCATCGGGAACTGGTGCTTCATCTTCCTCTTCACCGGCCGAGGAATCGATCCAGCAAGAGGCCGCGACTGTGCTTCTAGCAAGCGGGTGTTCTAGCCCTCCCCCCTCGATCCAGAAGTCTCAGCCTAGCCAGAACGTTTTGCTACCTACTGCCCTCGTCCATGTAACAGATCGTTATGGAGCACTTATCCCATGTCGTGCCCTTTTGGATTCTGCATCACAGGCAAACTTTGTAACATCTAGACTTGCTAATCAGTTGCAGTTGGATCACCGCTCGTCTCTCTAGCAAGTCTGTACATATAGTTGTACAATCCCAGGACGCAAGCTATCGAGCTTCCTTCGCTGCAATTGTCACCAACTCAATTACGGAAATGCAGCCTAACTTCGGCCTAGACGCAAAGGATTGGCCCATGCCGAATAATCTAAAACTAGCTGATCCTAATTTCTCCAAGCCCCAACGTATCGATCTGTTGATAGGTTGTGGTTTGTTCTTCGATTTAATGTGCGTCGGACAGATTCGACTATCAGACCCATTGCCAACATTGCAGGAGACAAAACTTGGTTGGATAGTGTCAGGAATCATTGATAGCTCGGAGAATAAGCGTGCAGTTTTAGCCGCTTTTGAAAATTCCTTCTCCATCTCTAATGACGCTTTTCGGCCCACAACGCTGGAGTACCAAAACTTAGAGCAGCAATGCAGGAAGCAGCTGCTCGAGTGCCAGGTGCAAGTGGAAAAACTGCGGAGAATCAGGAACTGCAGCGCGAACTTTCGATATATTAAAAACATTGCCAAATTTCCTGCCATTCTATGCAATTACAGAGGTTTCCGATGATCAAGATTTAATCACGACAAGGCGCCTTCGTAAAGAAGCGCCGATTGCTGCATTCGACGATCATCCCAGCGTAGCCGCCAGCTGCGCCCAAGCAAGCATCTTCAAAAGGGCCGTTGGAAAAATAGCGGTTCTGCCCCTTCAGGATGGATCTGTTGAAAGCCTTTGCCTTCCAACGGGGGGTGAATGTTCGGAGCAGAACCCTGCCGATTAGCTGCTTACCAAATTCTTAGCCCTCAGCCGCTTATTTTGTTTGTTACTTATGTCTATGTCACTCATTTGTTTGTTAAGGCTTTGCGCGGGCTTGCCCTGCTAAACGCTCTCTGCCAGCTCGCTCTTCGCTATCTCCGCTTTGCGTCTGCCTACCGACGTCGGCTGAGCGAAGCTGCGCTTAGCGATCGGAGCGGCAATGTAAAGGGCAGGCAAGCCACACTTGCAATTTGGATGTCACGCATTAAAGAACATATCGCAGTTTTATTTCTGCGCCGAGTTTTATTTAACTGGAATAATTAGTCGGCCGATTGGGGATAAAAAACATTATCTCCACAGACTTGTTTAACACGGATATACGACGGGTGTTGTGCTTTTTGGTATACGGGGAAAACTTTCCAAATAAAGAATAAAATACAAAGCTCGGTTGCTGAATACCGCTACAGCTGACAGCATTATTATTCTCCAAGGGATACCAGCGCTTCTTACTGCCCGTCAAGCGATTTCCAAACAATTTTTCAAGAATTTTGCTCTGGCGTATCACATTATCGGAGTGTGTGTAGGTGACTTTAGTTCGCATACAAGGACGTTGAATCTGAGTTAAGACTCTTGCAATGGCATTTTGTGGCGGTAAATAAAATGCAACCCTTCAAAACAATGATACAAAATAGTTCGCTCTTAGACATATTTCAAATCGTTTAAGACTAAAACGACTGCAAAAAAAATACAGCAAACACGATACAAAATGGCGGAACCAGAAATTGGTGGTAATAAGTACACATGAATGTATTTGCTTATTATGATTAGTAGTTTGCAGCCATTATATAAAAAAACAATACACGCATGTCGAAATGGACTGCATAAATGGAAAATCTCGCTCTAAACATTTCGAATAGTGCTGCGGATTTACGGGTGTCCTGAAATAACTCCTTTAATGTCGACCAGGGCAGATAGAACTGCAACTCTAGTATTATTTCTGCAACCAAGGCGCCGCACTAAAGCGGACTTAATTGCAAAATCTTCTGGAGATTAAAAGATGGGCACGAAAAAACAAAGCGAGAGATACACCAGCAAATTGCTAGCAGCCAAACCATTTTCCAAACAGAGCTGCTGCAATTTTTAAGGGAATCCAAAGAGTAACGTTTATTGTACATATATGGATTGCTTTATTATAGCCAATAACATAGCTAATTTAATAATTTACAATTGTTTACATTTCCCATCCCGCACTCCGCCGGGATGTGATCAATGTTCAGTGTAAGGGTTGCATTTGAAAACTATCAATCAAACATCGCATACAAACCTGCGGTTGATAGCCTTTGCAATCTACAGGGAACGGTGGGATTTTTTGACAGATGCGAAACCAATAACAGAACAGCCGGATCGGAGCAAAACTTCTGCTGATTTTAAACAGTCTGTGGAAAGGATTATATAAGCCATTACAAAATTTCCTAAGCCGTACGAAAGAAACAAATTTTTTAAACATTGTTATCATTCTGTACATACACTGTAGACCCACACCTTAGTGCTTTTGTTGTTGTAGTTTTGTTCATTTTGTCACAAACTATTCATACATTTTCGCATTTAATATCTTTTATTCGTCTATGTGAGTTATTCTGAGTTGCATGTGAAAACCATCGGCTAAATATCGCATAGAGCTAACCAGTCAAAATTCGGAGCGGCCTAACCTTACGGATCATTCCAGAAATGAGTGGTGGATGGTCGCCTGTGGGAATAAGCTATAAATAACATCCCATATGGACCGTGGAATAATTAGGAAATTTTCGGAACGGCAAAACGTTACGGACCTATCTTTCAAAATATATAGCAACTGTCGGGGAAACCTGTAGAGGTTTTCTTGTCTATAAAGAGACTTAAAAAATCGCCTAGACTGACGAAAAAACACCGCAGCTCAAAACCCAGCTATTACCGCGCCGTGTTGTCGCTGCGTTTGTTGTTTTGTAGTTGAAGTTTTGCTTTATTCAGATGTTATGTGTGGTGTATTTTCACTGCTAGTTTATAATGCTTTAGGTTACAAAAAATGGGGCAGGGGTATTAAATATTAGAGGGGCTAAAAAACTTGTACCGCTTCAGTTTTAACTTTTCACCGCTGCCTTTCTTCATGCTCTTCTTCTTCCTGTTAATGTTTGTGCTATTGGGTACATTTTAGGTATTTGGGTATATTTTATACTGCCAAACTTCGTCGCTTGTCGTGATGTGTGCCAAGCTTCTAGTTACGTCTTGGTCCATGGTTGGATTCGTTGTCTTCACTTCTAACTGGCTTAACTATTGGCTGACTTAGCAGTCTAGATGCAGTGCGGTTCACCGCGCTGCGAGCGATCCCGTCCTTGGCTACTTGCAGGTAACTGCACCTTGTGGCCTGTTTCGTCTGCTACTTGGAGGTCTATGCCACTTGGTTCGTGGCGTAAGGCACGGTAGGTATTCCTTCAGCCATGGTTTTTGAAGCTGTCCACGATCTTCCCTGCAATGCGAAAACTCTTACCAAGCAAACCTCTCATTGCGCTGCTGTCGCCCTTTGTATTCGGCTAGTATGGATTTCACCCAACTAATCATCCATTCCCACGCACCTCCCATATGGGGTCCTCCTGGGGGTATGAAGGACCATTCCATTTGAGGGTACATAGTTTCCAGTTCGTTCAGTAGGACTCTTTCGATTTCTTCTCATAGTAATCGGCTGGCTCCTCGAAAGCTTGTCCCTTTGTCCGACACGATTCTCTTAGGCACTCCTCGACGGGCTACGAACATTTCAAATGTGAGCATGAAGGCGTCTGTTGACAGGGAATTTGCCAGTTCGATGTGTACTGCTCGCACGGTGAGGCACGTGAATAGTACCCCCCATCGTGGCTCGCGTCATCTTCCTACGTTTACTCCCAGTGGTCCAAATTAGTGGATACCTCTGTTTGTGAATGGCAATTCGTTGATTGCCAGCCTCTCTGGTGGTAAACTTCCCATCTCCGGTGCCTCTGGAAGCCCTCCTTTATTGCGACATCTTTGGCAGGTTTTCGCTATGTCGCGAACTCCTGCTCCTGATATGTGGTACAATTGTCTCATCTCGTTGTCGACGATCTCAGTAAGCGGATGCTGAAACTTCCGATTAGATTAGTGACGTTATGTCCGCCGGGTATAATTACAGGCTGTTTCAGGTTCCTTGTTATGCGGATCGACTTATCTATGCGGCCGCGTATTTTCGGCACACCTATTTCATTGAGATATGCGATATTTTGTACATCAAACTTTTCTTACTCACGATGCTTCCTTGTCGTAGAAGAGCCATTTCTTCAGAGTAAGCCTCTTCTTGGACCATCCGGTATATAACGATGTTGACATCTTCCATATTGCAAAAGATTACTCGAGTTGAGCTGTGCAGTTGGCTAGTATTCTTCTTCATCAAATAGGAACCGGTGGACCGGGGAACCATCTCGGGTCTGGTTGGAAACTCGATTCTTTGGTGCACTTTGCTCCATCATCTGCTACGTTCAGAGTGGATGGAACCCAATGTCCATTCTGATAAGTCCGAATTTTCCAGGATCTCTCCTTTTCGGAGCGCAACGAACTGATAGTACTTTCGAGCGTCTGAACATATCCAATACCGCACGTCTTGTCGCGGATAAATTTTTTACGGGGTATTTTACCTGTTGAGACAACGAGCTTTTTCGCTGACTATGATTGTTCAATAATTTCACGAATTAATAATTTCCGAAACGTTATAAATTGTATTATAGTTATTTTGTGTGTGGAGGGTGGCCGAAGATGCCAGAGCCTTTTACAATAAAATTAGAGTGATACACTTGGATGAGGCAAGCGAGCCGATCTCGAGCCAAAGTAATAGATTGGGGACAAAAAAGGTCTGTTCTCCAACTATATCAAGCGGTAACTGCTAGAGCAGGCGCAGCTGCTGACGCCTTAGCGACGGCATAGGAAGGAAAATAGGAAAAGATAACAAGAGCGAGCATAGATAAAGACTAGATGAATAAATGAGAGCATGTTGCTGAGCGAGCATAGATAAAGCTACGCTTACGTTACGTTAGTTTAGTATAATGACAAAATTGAAAAGGAAAGTGAATTGATAGGCATTAGAACGATGGTACAAAATTTACACTCGGGCTTCGCCTGAACATTACCCATAAGACGCAGTTGTGTGAGCTCATGTTGGAGTTGACTGCTATAGTGCCACAGCTCTGTTTCGGGAGCACCTCCTTCTTGTTCATCTGTGCGGCTCAGCCAATATACATTGATATGGGAGAAGTCGCTTGAAATCTTCACACGGGTAACATGCAGGCCTAGTCCTACAATCGATTGGACTGCCGCTCCAGTGGATAACATGTCTGTGATTTTTGTCATGAACGACTTGTTTAACACGGATATACGACGGGTGTTGTGCTTTTTGGTATACGGGGAAAAATTTCCAAATTAAGAGCCTTGAAATACAAAGCTCGGTTGTTGAATACCGCTACAGCTGACATTATCGGAGTGTGTGTAGGTGACTTTAGTTCGCATACAAGGACGTTGAATCTGAGTTAAGACTCTTGCAATGGCATTTTGTGGCGGTAAATAAAATGCAACCCTTCAAAACAATGATACAAAATAGTTCGCTCTTAGACAAATCGCTTAAGACTAAAACGACTACAAAAAAATACAGCAAACACGATACAAAATGGCGGAACCTAAAATTGGTGGTAATTAGTACACATGAATGTATTTGCTTATTATGATTAGTTGTTTGCAGCCATTATATAAAAAACAATACACGCATGTCGAAATGGACTGCATAAATGGAAAATCTCGCTCTAAACATTTCGAATAGTGCTGCGGATTTACGGGGGTCCTGAAATAACTCCTTTAATGTCGACCAGGGCAGATAGAACTGCAGCTCTACTGTTATTTCTGCAACCAAGGCGCCGCACTAACGCGGACTTAATTGCAAAATCTACTGGAGATTAAAAGATGAGCACGAAAAAACAAAGCGAGAGATACACCAGCAAATTGCTAGCAGCCAAACCATTTTCCAAACAGAGCTGATGCAATTTTTAATGGAGTCCAAAGTGTAACGTTTATTGTACATATATGGATTGCTTTATTATAGCCAATAACATAGCCAATTTAATAATTTACAATTGTTTAAATTTTCCAAATTGAAGTGTGGGACTCGAGGTTTCACATCTGTCAAAAAATTCCACGACTCCCCCGTGATGTGATCAGTGTTCAGTGTAAGGGTTGCATTTGAAAACTATCAAACAAACATCGCATAGAAACCTGCGGCTAATAGCCTTTCCAACACAGCACATCTACAGGGAACGGTGGGATTTTTTGACAGATGCGAAACCTATAACAGAACAGCCGGATCGGAGCAACACTTCTGTTGATTTTAAACAATCGGTGGAAAGGATTATGTTCGGAGCAGAACCCAGCCGATTAGCTGCTTACCAAATAGCACCTAATTCTTGGCCCTTAGCCGCTTATTTTGTTAGTTACTTATGTCTATGTCACTCATTTGTTTGTTAAAGCTTTGCGCGTGCTTGCCCTGCTAAACGCTCTCTGCCAGCTCGCTCTTCGCTATCTCCGCTTTGCGTCTGCCTACCGACGTTGGCTGAGCGAAGCTGCGCTTAGCGATCGGAGCGGCAATGTAAAGGGCAGGCAAGCCACACTTGCAATTTGGATGTCACGCATTAAAGAACATATCGCAATTTTATTTCTGCGCCGAGTTTTATTTAATTGGAATAATTAGTCGGCCGATTGGGGATAAAAAACATTATCTCCACATAAAATTTGGTGACCCCGACGTGATCTCTGAGTTGCAGTGTCAATTAATTATCATTCGCGATCGACATTCGTTAGCCTTAAAAAATTTTCGGCGGTTAAGCACAATTCGGTGCTAAAACATACTTACATACACCTACATACACGCATTGCTGGCTATTAATTTCTCTGTCGCGACAATTCGGTCAGTGCAGTGCAGCGAACTCACTAATACACACAAGCTGAGTACAAAGCGGAATCGGACAGCTCGCACAGCCGCACAGCTAAAGGCATTAGCTGTAATCCCTTTGCTTTCGGTTCCCACGTTTATACGTATACAGGGTATCTTTTTCGGTCGTGCTGAGTGACTCTTTTAAAACCTAAACATGGCAGCACCTGAGCCTACCAATGTCGCGAACGCAGCAATGCCGAGTGATGTAGATTTCTACAAGCACAAGGCCGAGTCCATCGCGCGCCAACTAAAGGCCATAGATCGCTTTCTCACCAAGAAAGAGCTTGCCGAGTTAGATGAGGCAGAACTTCAAGCTCGCTTAGAGCAAATCGAGCGAATGAATGCGGATTTCGATGCCGCTCAAACGAGCCTTGAAAGGCTGGATTTTCTGCAGTTAGCCCATGATGCCCGACTGGACTTCTCGAATGTTTATGTGAAGGTTAGGTCCAGGCTGTCGCGGGAGTTGATGGCTGCCCGCACGGTAAATGTTGCCAATTCAACGGCTCGGCATACTCTCGAGGGGAATTCGTCGTTGTTCGCCTATAATAGTATAGGCCGTTCTCGAATGCCCGAGTTGCAGCTTCCGCGATTCGGTGGGAACTACATGGATTGGCCAGAATTCCACTCGATGTTCTCGACAATGGTGCACAAAGACCATCGTATACCAATCATCGAAAAATTCCAATATCTTCGTGGATGTCTAGATGGTGCTGCGCTGGGTACGATTCGTTCCTTGGAGCTTTCTGAGGAGAATTACGACAAGGCGCTGAATTTACTAATGTTGCGATTCGATAATAAACTGTTACATTTTCAGGCACACGTCAAGGCTATTTTCGGGCTGCAAGGGGTGGAGAAGGGCTCGGCTATCGGCTTGCGCGCTCTCAGCGACAAAATCAATTCGCACTTGCGTGCACTTCAGACCTTGGCGACCCCGCAGGAGATTTCCGATGGGTTGCTGATCTTCATCATAGGCACGAAATTGGACCACAAGACCAAGGAGAAATGGGAAGAGAACTTGCCAACGTCAGGATTGCCTCGGTGGTCAAGCATGGCCTCATTCTTAGAAGCAAGATGTCGGATGCTGGAAAATTTGGGATCGGCTATGGTAACAATTCCTAGCCAGCAGGTGGGAGAAAGTAAACCTGTCACCCTTATCACCTCCAGTAACAACCATCCTAACCCCACATGTAACTATTGCAATTCCTCCGAGCATTACATATCGAGATGTCAGGCATTCCTGAATCTCTCTGCGTTTGAACGATACAAAGAAGCAAAGAAGAGCCGCTTGTGTTTGAACTGCCTCAACAAAGGCCATGAATTGAAAAGGTGCAGGTCAGATCATCGCTCGTCTTATGTTCACATCTCTGGAATCGGAGATTCCATTCTACCTTCCAGCAAGTCTGTACATATAGTTGTACAATCCCAGGACGCAAGCTATCGAGCTTCCTTCGCTGCAATTGTCACCAACTCAATTACGGAAATGCAGCCTAACTTCGGCCTAGACGCAAAGGATTGGCCCATGCCGAATAATCTAAAACTAGCTGATCCTAATTTCTCCAAGCCCCAACGTATCGATCTGTTGATAGGTTGTGGTTTGTTCTTCGATTTAATGTGCGTCGGACAGATTCGACTATCAGACCAATTGCCAACATTGCAGGAGACAAAACTTGGTTGGATAGTGTCAGGAAGCATTGATAGCTCAGAGAATAAGCGTGCAGTTTTAGCCGCTTTTGAAAATTCCTCCTCCATCTCTAATGACGATTTTCGGCCCACAACGCTGGAGTACCAAAACTTAGAGCAGCAATGCAGGAAGCAGCTGCTCGAGTGCCAGGTGCTAGTGGAAAAACTGCGATCGGAGAATCAGGAACTGCAGCGCGAACTTTTCGATATATTAAAAACCTACATATCCACGCTAAATGAAATTAAACTTTCAACAATTTCTACATTGCCAAATTTCCTGCCATTCTATGCAATTACAGAGGTTCCCGATGATCAAGATGTAATCACGACAAGGCGCCTTCGTAAAGAAGCGCCGATTGCTGCATTGCCAGCTGCGCCCAAGCAAGCATCTTCAAAAGGGCCGTTGGAAAAATAGCGGTTCTGCCCCTTCAGGATGGATCTGTTGAAAGCCTTTGCCTTCCAACGGGGGGTGAATGTTCGGAGCAGAACCCTGCCGATTAGCTGCTTACCAAATAGCACCTAATTCTTAGCCCTCAGCCGCTTATTTTGTTTGTTACTTATGTCTATGTCACTCATTTGTTTGTTAAAGCTTTGCGCGTGCTTGCCCTGCTAAACGCTCTCTGCCAGCTCGCTCTTCGCTATCTCCGCTACCCCAGTCGCTACCCCAATGAAGCGGCCTAACCTTACGGATCATTCCAGAAATGGGTGGTGGATGGTCGCCTGTGGGAATAAGCTATAAATAACATCCCATATGGATCGTGGAATAATTAGGAAATTTTCGGAACGGCAAAACGTTACGGACCTATCTTTCAAAATATATAGCAACTGTGGGGGAAACCTGTAGAGGTTTCCTTGTCTATAAAGAGACTTATATTTATAAAAAAAACACCGCAGCTCAAAACCCAGCTATTACCGCGCCGTGTTGTCGCTGCGTTTGTTGTTTTGTAGTTGAAGTTTTGCTTTATTCAGATGTTATGTGTGGTGTATTTTCACTGCTAGTTTATAATGCTTTAAGTTACAAAAAATGGGGCAGGGGTATAAAATATTAGAGGGGCTAAAAAACTTGTACCGCTTCAGTTTTAACTTTTCACCGCTGCCTTTCTTCATGCTCTTCTTCTTCCTGTTAATGTTTCTGCTATTGGGTACATTTTAGGTATTTAGGTATATTTTATACTGCCAAACTTCGTCACTTGTCGTGATGTGTGCCAAGCTTCTGGTTACGTCTTGGCCCATGGTTGGATTCGTTGTCTTCACTTCTAACTTGGCTTAACTATTGGCTGACTTAGCAGTCTAGATGCAGTGCGATTCACTGCGCTGCGAGCGATCCCGTCCTTGGCTACTTGCAGGTAACTGCACCTTGTGGCTTGTTTCGTCTGTTAGAACCACGAAATCTCCGAGTTGGATGGGGTTAGTTGGAGGTCCATGCCACTTGGTTCGTGGCGTAAGGCACGGTAGGTATTCCTTCAGCCATCGTTTTCTGAAGCTGGCCACGATCTGCCCTGCAATATGAAAACTCTTACCAAGCATAACTCTTATTGCGCTGCTGTCGCCCTTTGTATTCGGCTAGTATGGATTTCACCCAACTAATCATCCTTTCCCACGCACCTCTCATATGGAGTCCTCCTGGGGGTATGAAGGACCATTCTATTTGAGGGTACTTGGTTTCCAGTTCGTTCAGTAGGACTCTTTCGATTTCTTCTCATAGTAATCGGCTGGCTCCTCGAAAGTTTGTCCCTTTGTCCGACACGATTCTCTTAGGCACTCCTCGACGGGCTACAAACATTTCAAATGTGAGCATGAAGGCGTCTGTTGACAGGGAGTTTGTCAGTTCGATGTGTACTGCTCCCACGGTGAGGCACGTGAATAGTACCCCCCATCGTTGCTCGCGTCATCTTCCTACGTTTACCTCCAGTGGTCCAAATTAGTGGATACCTCTGTTTGTGAATGGAAATTCGTTGATTGCCAGCCTCTCTGGTGGTAAGCTTCCCATCTCCGGTGCCTCTGGAAGCCCTCCTTTATTGCGACATCTTTGGCAGGTTTTCGCTATGTCGCGAACTCCTGCTCGCAGTCCTGATATGTGGTACAATTGTCTCATCTCGTTGTCGACGATCTCAGTAAGCTGATGCTGAAACTTCCGATGAAAATAATCAATAATAAGATTAGTGACGTTATGTCCGACGGGTAGAATTACAGGCCGTTTCAGGTTCCTTGTTATGCGGATCAACTTATCTATGCGGCCGCGTATTCTCCGCACACCTAATTCATTGAGATACGCGATAATTTGTAGATCAAACTTTTCTTACCAGAAGAGACATTTCTTCAGAGTAAGCCTCTTCTTGGACCATCGGTATATAACGATGTTGACATCTTCCATGTTGCAAAAGATTACTCGAGTTGAGCTGTGCAGTTGACTAGTATTCTTCTTCATCAAATAGGAACCGGCGGACCGGGGAACCATCTCGGGCCTGTTTGGAAACTCGATTCTTTGGTGGACTTTGCTCCATCATCTGCTACGTTCAGAGTGGATGGAACCCAATGTCCATTCTGATAAGTCCGAATTTTCCAGGATCTCTCCTTTTCGGAGCGCAACGAACTGATAGTACTTTCGAGCGTCTGAACATATCCAATACCGCACGTCTTGTCGCGGATAAATTTTTTACGGGGTATTTTACCTGATGAGACAACGAGCTTTTTCGCTGACTATGATTGTTCAATAATTTCACGAATTAATAATTTCCGAAACGTTATAAATTTTATTATAGTTATTTTGTGTGTTGAGGGTGGCCGAAGATGCCAGAGCCTTTTACAATAGTATTATATCACTCTAATACTTGGATGAGGCAAGCGAGCCGATCTCGAGCCAAAGTAATAGATTGGGGACAAAAAAGGTCTGTTCTCCAACTATATCAAGCGGTAACTGCTAGAGCAGGCGCAGCTGCTGACGGCTTAGCGACGGCAGAGGAAGGAAAATAGGAAAAGATAACAAGAGCGAGCATAGATAAAGACTAGATGAATAAATGAGAGCATGTTGTTGAGCGAGCATAGATAAAGCTACGCTTACGTTACGTTAGTTTAGTATAATGACAAAAATGGAAAGGAAAGTGAATTGATAGGCAATAGAACGATGGTACAAAATTTACACTCGGGCTTCGCCCGAACATATTCCCCCCGTGGAAGGATCCATGCCTTTCACCTCATCTCGTAGAGGCAATAGACATAGTTTTGCAAGTGCTCTTCGGCTAACACCTGTAGCCATCCTGATCAAGGCGTCTCGAGATACACCATCAACTCCTGGGATGAGCTCGAGGATTCTCGCTAGAGGCCACTTCAGAGGAGGGAAGTTCTCGTCCTTAACAAGAACGACATCATTGACGTGAAGCTCAGGATCCCGGTTGCGCCACTTCGTTCTTTCTTGAAGACTGGTTAAATACGATTGGCGCCAGCGAGACCAAAAGATTTGCTGAAGCTGTGTGACCTTCTGCCAACGGTCCAAGCGATCGACGTTTAAATGAACCAAGTCCGGCTCCAAGAAGGTTGTGATGGGGGCGCCAACTAGAAAATGGTTGGGCGTGAGTACATCGAGAACTGCAGGGTTCTCTGAAAGAGGAAACAATGACCTTGAATTAATGATTGCACAGATATTGCACGCGAGAGTGCGCAGCTCATCAAATCCAAGAAGCGAGGATCCACCGGCACGTCGAAGATGATGTTTAGCAAGCTTGACTGACGCCTCCCACAATCCTCCAAAATGTGGCGATCTAGGAGGAATTAAACGCCAATCGATTCAATCGGCGAGACAAGCTTGATGCACGGCTTCTTGATGACTGTCGCTTAGGAATAGCGACTTAAGTTCCGCCAGTTCGTTCCGCGCTCCAACAAAATTTGTGGCATTATCTGACCAAATACGAATCGGTCTTCCACGGGTGCAAATGAAACGGCGAAAAGTAGAGAGGAACGCAGACGTTGTAAGATCCTTCACAAGCTCGATGTGAACCGCCTTGGTGGAGAAGCATATAAAAATGCTCATGTAGCACTTTAGTGGGGGCCGGTTTCGAACTTCTGATTTATACAGGAACGGACCGCAATAGTCCAGCCGGTAACAAAAAATGCACGAAATTCGCTGACTCTGTCCACCGGAAGATCTGACATTATTTGCTCAAGAGTTCGAGGCTTCACTCTAAAGCATTTGACACACTTTTGGATTACGTGTGCTACGGTCTTTCGGCCACCGATTGGCCAGTACGGTTGACGAATGATGGCTAATAGCGACTGGGGTCCAGCGTGAAGGTGTTTTTCGTGTAAGTGCCGTATCAGAGCAGAAGTGATGGAATGATTCTTGGGCAATATTATGGGATGCCGTGCTTCGAAGTCCAAGGTAGAGTTTTTAAGACTCCCTCCAACTCGAAGCAAACCGCAATCATCTAAAAAACTTGTACCGCTTCAGTTTTAACTTTTCACCGCTGCCTTTCTTCATGCTCTTCTTCTTCCTGTTAATGTTTGTGCTATTGGGTACATTTTAGGTATTTAGGTATATTTTATACTGCCAAACTTCGTCACTTGTCGTGATGTGTGCCAAGCTTCTGGTTACGTCTTGGCCCATGGTTGGATTCGTTGTCTTCACTTCTAACTTGGCTTAACTATTGGCTGACTTAGCAGTCTAGATGCAGTGCGATTCACTGCGCTGCGAGCGATCCCGTCCTTGGCTACTTGCAGGTAACTGCACCTTGTGGCTTGTTTCGTCTGTTAGAACCACGAAATCTCCGAGTTGGATGGGGTTAGTTGGAGGTCCATGCCACTTGGTTCGTGGCGTAAGGCACGGTAGGTATTCGGCTAGTATGGATTTCACCCAACTAATCATCCTTTCCCACGCACCTCTCATATGGAGTCCTCCTGGGGGTATGAAGGACCATTCTATTTGAGGGTACTTGGTTTCCAGTTCGTTCAGTAGGACTCTTTCGATTTCTTCTCATAGTAATCGGCTGGCTCCTCGAAAGTTTGTCCCTTTGTCCGACACGATTCTCTTAGGCACTCCTCGACGGGCTACAAACATTTCAAATGTGAGCATGAAGGCGTCTGTTGACAGGGAGTTTGTCAGTTCGATGTGTACTGCTCCCACGGTGAGGCACGTGAATAGTACCCCCCATCGTTGCTCGCGTCATCTTCCTACGTTTACCTCCAGTGGTCCAAATTAGTGGATACCTCTGTTTGTGAATGGAAATTCGTTGATTGCCAGCCTCTCTGGTGGTAAGCTTCCCATCTCCGGTGCCTCTGGAAGCCCTCCTTTATTGCGACATCTTTGGCAGGTTTTCGCTATGTCGCGAACTCCTGCTCGCAGTCCTGATATGTGGTACAATTGTCTCATCTCGTTGTCGACGATCTCAGTAAGCTGATGCTGAAACTTCCGATGAAAATAATCAATAATAAGATTAGTGACGTTATGTCCGACGGGTAGAATTACAGGCCGTTTCAGGTTCCTTGTTATGCGGATCAACTTATCTATGCGGCCGCGTATTCTCCGCACACCTAATTCATTGAGATACGCGATAATTTGTAGATCAAACTTTTCTTACCAGAAGAGACATTTCTTCAGAGTAAGCCTCTTCTTGGACCATCGGTATATAACGATGTTGACATCTTCCATGTTGCAAAAGATTACTCGAGTTGAGCTGTGCAGTTGACTAGTATTCTTCTTCATCAAATAGGAACCGGCGGACCGGGGAACCATCTCGGGCCTGTTTGGAAACTCGATTCTTTGGTGGACTTTGCTCCATCATCTGCTACGTTCAGAGTGGATGGAACCCAATGTCCATTCTGATAAGTCCGAATTTTCCAGGATCTCTCCTTTTCGGAGCGCAACGAACTGATAGTACTTTCGAGCGTCTGAACATATCCAATACCGCACGTCTTGTCGCGGATAAATTTTTTACGGGGTATTTTACCTGATGAGACAACGAGCTTTTTCGCTGACTATGATTGTTCAATAATTTCACGAATTAATAATTTCCGAAACGTTATAAATTTTATTATAGTTATTTTGTGTGTTGAGGGTGGCCGAAGATGCCAGAGCCTTTTACAATAGTATTATATCACTCTAATACTTGGATGAGGCAAGCGAGCCGATCTCGAGCCAAAGTAATAGATTGGGGACAAAAAAGGTCTGTTCTCCAACTATATCAAGCGGTAACTGCTAGAGCAGGCGCAGCTGCTGACGGCTTAGCGACGGCAGAGGAAGGAAAATAGGAAAAGATAACAAGAGCGAGCATAGATAAAGACTAGATGAATAAATGAGAGCATGTTGTTGAGCGAGCATAGATAAAGCTACGCTTACGTTACGTTAGTTTAGTATAATGACAAAAATGGAAAGGAAAGTGAATTGATAGGCAATAGAACGATGGTACAAAATTTACACTCGGGCTTCGCCCGAACATATTCCCCCCGTGGAAGGATCCATGCCTTTCACCTCATCTCGTAGAGGCAATAGACATAGTTTTGCAAGTGCTCTTCGGCTAACACCTGTAGCCATCCTGATCAAGGCGTCTCGAGATACACCATCAACTCCTGGGATGAGCTCGAGGATTCTCGCTAGAGGCCACTTCAGAGGAGGGAAGTTCTCGTCCTTAACAAGAACGACATCATTGACGTGAAGCTCAGGATCCCGGTTGCGCCACTTCGTTCTTTCTTGAAGACTGGTTAAATACGATTGGCGCCAGCGAGACCAAAAGATTTGCTGAAGCTGTGTGACCTTCTGCCAACGGTCCAAGCGATCGACGTTTAAATGAACCAAGTCCGGCTCCAAGAAGGTTGTGATGGGGGCGCCAACTAGAAAATGGTTGGGCGTGAGTACATCGAGAACTGCAGGGTTCTCTGAAAGAGGAAACAATGACCTTGAATTAATGATTGCACAGATATTGCACGCGAGAGTGCGCAGCTCATCAAATCCAAGAAGCGAGGATCCACCGGCACGTCGAAGATGATGTTTAGCAAGCTTGACTGACGCCTCCCACAATCCTCCAAAATGTGGCGATCTAGGAGGAATTAAACGCCAATCGATTCAATCGGCGAGACAAGCTTGATGCACGGCTTCTTGATGACTGTCGCTTAGGAATAGCGACTTAAGTTCCGCCAGTTCGTTCCGCGCTCCAACAAAATTTGTGGCATTATCTGACCAAATACGAATCGGTCTTCCACGGGTGCAAATGAAACGGCGAAAAGCAGAGAGGAACGCAGACGTTGTAAGATCCTTCACAAGCTCGATGTGAACCGCCTTGGTGGAGAAGCATATAAAAATGCTCATGTAGCACTTTAGTGGGGGCCGGTTTCGAACTTCTGATTTATACAGGAACGGACCGCAATAGTCCAGCCGGTAACTAAAAATGCACGAAATTCGCTGACTCTGTCCACCGGAAGATCTGACATTATTTGCTCAAGAGTTCGAGGCTTCACTCTAAAGCATTTGACACACTTTTGGATTACGTGTGCTACGGTCTTTCGGCCACCGATTGGCAAGTACGGTTGACGAATGATGGCTAATAGCGACTGGGGTCCAGCGTGAAGGTGTTTTTCGTGTAAGTGCCGTATCAGAGCAGAAGTGATGGAATGATTCTTGGGCAATATTATGGGATGCCGTGCTTCGAAGTCCAAGGTAGAGTTTTTAAGACTCCCTCCAACTCGAAGCAAACCGCAATCATCTAAAAAACTTGTACCGCTTCAGTTTTAACTTTTCACCGCTGCCTTTCTTCATGCTCTTCTTCTTCCTGTTAATGTTTGTGCTATTGGGTACATTTTAGGTATTTAGGTATATTTTATACTGCCAAACTTCGTCACTTGTCGTGATGTGTGCCAAGCTTCTGGTTACGTCTTGGCCCATGGTTGGATTCGTTGTCTTCACTTCTAACTTGGCTTAACTATTGGCTGACTTAGCAGTCTAGATGCAGTGCGATTCACTGCGCTGCGAGCGATCCCGTCCTTGGCTACTTGCAGGTAACTGCACCTTGTGGCTTGTTTCGTCTGTTAGAACCACGAAATCTCCGAGTTGGATGGGGTTAGTTGGAGGTCCATGCCACTTGGTTCGTGGCGTAAGGCACGGTAGGTATTCCTTCAGCCATCGTTTTCTGAAGCTGGCCACGATCTGCCCTGCAATATGAAAACTCTTACCAAGCATAACTCTTATTGCGCTGCTGTCGCCCTTTGTATTCGGCTAGTATGGATTTCACCCAACTAATCATCCTTTCCCACGCACCTCTCATATGGAGTCCTCCTGGGGGTATGAAGGACCATTCTATTTGAGGGTACTTGGTTTCCAGTTCGTTCAGTAGGACTCTTTCGATTTCTTCTCATAGTAATCGGCTGGCTCCTCGAAAGTTTGTCCCTTTGTCCGACACGATTCTCTTAGGCACTCCTCGACGGGCTACAAACATTTCAAATGTGAGCATGAAGGCGTCTGTTGACAGGGAGTTTGTCAGTTCGATGTGTACTGCTCCCACGGTGAGGCACGTGAATAGTACCCCCCATCGTTGCTCGCGTCATCTTCCTACGTTTACCTCCAGTGGTCCAAATTAGTGGATACCTCTGTTTGTGAATGGAAATTCGTTGATTGCCAGCCTCTCTGGTGGTAAGCTTCCCATCTCCGGTGCCTCTGGAAGCCCTCCTTTATTGCGACATCTTTGGCAGGTTTTCGCTATGTCGCGAACTCCTGCTCGCAGTCCTGATATGTGGTACAATTGTCTCATCTCGTTGTCGACGATCTCAGTAAGCTGATGCTGAAACTTCCGATGAAAATAATCAATAATAAGATTAGTGACGTTATGTCCGACGGGTAGAATTACAGGCCGTTTCAGGTTCCTTGTTATGCGGATCAACTTATCTATGCGGCCGCGTATTCTCCGCACACCTAATTCATTGAGATACGCGATAATTTGTAGATCAAACTTTTCTTACCAGAAGAGACATTTCTTCAGAGTAAGCCTCTTCTTGGACCATCGGTATATAACGATGTTGACATCTTCCATGTTGCAAAAGATTACTCGAGTTGAGCTGTGCAGTTGACTAGTATTCTTCTTCATCAAATAGGAACCGGCGGACCGGGGAACCATCTCGGGCCTGTTTGGAAACTCGATTCTTTGGTGGACTTTGCTCCATCATCTGCTACGTTCAGAGTGGATGGAACCCAATGTCCATTCTGATAAGTCCGAATTTTCCAGGATCTCTCCTTTTCGGAGCGCAACGAACTGATAGTACATAGCGTCTGAACATATCCAATACCGCACGTCTTGTCGCGGATAAATTTTTTACGGGGTATTTTACCTGATGAGACAACGAGCTTTTTCGCTGACTATGATTGTTCAATAATTTCACGAATTAATAATTTCCGAAACGTTATAAATTTTATTATAGTTATTTTGTGTGTTGAGGGTGGCCGAAGATGCCAGAGCCTTTTACAATAGTATTATATCACTCTAATACTTGGATGAGGCAAGCGAGCCGATCTCGAGCCAAAGTAATAGATTGGGGACAAAAAAGGTCTGTTCTCCAACTATATCAAGCGGTAACTGCTAGAGCAGGCGCAGCTGCTGACGGCTTAGCGACGGCAGAGGAAGGAAAATAGGAAAAGATAACAAGAGCGAGCATAGATAAAGACTAGATGAATAAATGAGAGCATGTTGTTGAGCGAGCATAGATAAAGCTACGCTTACGTTACGTTAGTTTAGTATAATGACAAAAATGGAAAGGAAAGTGAATTGATAGGCAATAGAACGATGGTACAAAATTTACACTCGGGCTTCGCCCGAACATATTCCCCCCGTGGAAGGATCCATGCCTTTCACCTCATCTCGTAGAGGCAATAGACATAGTTTTGCAAGTGCTCTTCGGCTAACACCTGTAGCCATCCTGATCAAGGCGTCTCGAGATACACCATCAACTCCTGGGATGAGCTCGAGGATTCTCGCTAGAGGCCACTTCAGAGGAGGGAAGTTCTCGTCCTTAACAAGAACGACATCATTGACGTGAAGCTCAGGATCCCGGTTGCGCCACTTCGTTCTTTCTTGAAGACTGGTTAAATACGATTGGCGCCAGCGAGACCAAAAGATTTGCTGAAGCTGTGTGACCTTCTGCCAACGGTCCAAGCGATCGACGTTTAAATGAACCAAGTCCGGCTCCAAGAAGGTTGTGATGGGGGCGCCAACTAGAAAATGGTTGGGCGTGAGTACATCGAGAACTGCAGGGTTCTCTGAAAGAGGAAACAATGACCTTGAATTAATGATTGCACAGATATTGCACGCGAGAGTGCGCAGCTCATCAAATCCAAGAAGCGAGGATCCACCGGCACGTCGAAGATGATGTTTAGCAAGCTTGACTGACGCCTCCCACAATCCTCCAAAATGTGGCGATCTAGGAGGAATTAAACGCCAATCGATTCAATCGGCGAGACAAGCTTGATGCACGGCTTCTTGATGACTGTCGCTTAGGAATAGCGACTTAAGTTCCGCCAGTTCGTTCCGCGCTCCAACAAAATTTGTGGCATTATCTGACCAAATACGAATCGGTCTTCCACGGGTGCAAATGAAACGGCGAAAAGCAGAGAGGAACGCAGACGTTGTAAGATCCTTCACAAGCTCGATGTGAACCGCCTTGGTGGAGAAGCATATAAAAATGCTCATGTAGCACTTTAGTGGGGGCCGGTTTCGAACTTCTGATTTATACAGGAACGGACCGCAATAGTCCAGCCGGTAACTAAAAATGCACGAAATTCGCTGACTCTGTCCACCGGAAGATCTGACATTATTTGCTCAAGAGTTCGAGGCTTCACTCTAAAGCATTTGACACACTTTTGGATTACGTGTGCTACGGTCTTTCGGCCACCGATTGGCCAGTACGGTTGACGAATGATGGCTAATAGCGACTGGGGTCCAGCGTGAAGGTGTTTTTCGTGTAAATGCCGTATCAGAGCAGAAGTGATGGAATGATTCTTGGGCAATATTATGGGATGCCGTGCTTCGAAGTCCAAGGTAGAGTTTTTAAGACTCCCTCCAACTCGAAGCAAACCGCAATCATCTAAAAATGGCGAAAGCGAGACGATCGAGCTTGAAGCCTTGATGTCCTTTCGCGTTTCCAGGGCTCTTATTTCAGTAGATAGAAGAGATTGCTGAGTAAGACGAAGAAGCAGTTCGGTTCCCAAACGCAAGTCCTCCACAGTTATTCCAGACTTTCGTCGATGAATGAATTTGCATACATACGCAAAAATTCGTTGACTTTTGGGGAAGGAATTTACAAACTTTGATTCTTCCACCAAATATCTTGACGCGCAGTTTGTAATTAGTATGGTTTTTCGTGCCTCCAAAACCGGCTCTGGAAGAGCAGGCGTACTTGGCCATTGATCCTTACTGGCTGTCAAGTATGTAGGTCCATACTTCCAAAGATGACAATTGATGAGCTCAGCTGGTAATGATCCTTGAGAAATCATATCGGCAGGGTTTAGATCAGTTGGCACGTGCAGCCAAGACATTCCAGATGTGAGTTCTTGAATAACAGAAAGTCTATTAGCGACAAATACATTGAAGTTGGATGGTTGATTCTTGATCCAAGCCAAAACGACTGTGGAGTCACACCAGCAATAATAAGAGCAATTGAAGTTCATCAGAGACACTTCATGCATAAGCTGAGCGAGTAGCGCTGCACCACATAATTCCAACTTGGGTATTGTGATAGTCTTCAGTGGCGCTACACGAGATCTGGAAGATAGAAGATTTGCCTTGACTCCATTGTCGCTTTGCGAAACAGCGTAGATGCAAGCTCCATAAGCACTCATGCTGGCATCACAAAATCCATGCATTTCAAGGTTGCTGCTTCGAAGGAACGATAGGCGCGGGAAAGAAATTTGTTGCATGAAGTCAAACTGCTGAATGAAGTTGATCCAAGTTGTGCGTAAGGAGACTGGCAGACTTTCATCCCAAAGAAGCTTCTTTTTCCACAGCTGCTGTAGAAATATTTTTGCTTTAGTAATTACTGGCCCTATAAGTCCGAGTGGATCATAAAATCGTGCAATAGTTGACAATACAACTCGCTTAGTTGGTTTCGAAGGGACTTGATTGGGACAGAATGAAAATAATAGCTCATCCGAAGTGGGATTCCATGCTAAACCTAGCGTCTTGGTTACATCGCTGCCATCAGTAAATTTAACAAATGTTTCCCTATCTTCATGGGGTATTTGATCGAGTACAGATGTATCGTTGGAACACCATTTCCTGATCTTGATAGGTACCCATCGACCTAAGCGCTCTCATGTGAGAATGAAGCTTGTCCGATAAAGTACGTAGCTTTGTAGTTGACCCATCTTCAACCTTCTCAGCGACGTGTGCCTGAAAGATTAAACGTTTATTATTTAAACGATTGTTTAAAATGTCCAATGCAATATCATAATTGCTCGCCGATACTTCCAAAGAGCGAACAGCCTCCAGGGCAGGTTCATCCAAACATTAGCGCAGGTGCTGGAACTTCTCAATCTTTGATAGAAAGGGCTCCTGATCTATTACTGTGCTATACATCGAGTAAAAGTCTGCCCACTCAGTATAACCTCCATGGAAAGTGGGAAGTTTAATGTCAGGAATATGATATCGTGACCGTAAATTTCCGGAGGCAGTAACGTTGAGCTCGGGTCGTATCGTTGAGTGATGTGGCATGTTCTGGGTAGTCCTGCGGAGTGCTGAGCGAATACGAACTTCGATTTCCATCGCCAAATCCTCAAAATTGTTGCTTAAGTCGCTGCCAATTTCGCTTACATCAAGCTCTTCTAAATTAGAATGAGTAACATTAAATGAGTCGGACATTTTTTCCAAGAATTTTAAATGAACACTTAGCGCATCTTTACCGATTGGGTTGTTTTCATCATTCAATATCGTCTCTCGAAGTGAAACGGCTTTTTTGTATATTGAGAGTGCCTTTAGTTTGTAAAAAGACACCCTGTTTTCCGGCAAGTCATTAGACTCATCCACAAAGAAGAATCGAAGAACCAACCGTTTGATTTTGTTTTGGTATGCAAGCGCACCGAACCCGAAGCAAGCGCGCGACGAAATGGGAACTAACCGCTTCGCGTTCGAACAGTTATGTTTAGTGGATAATTTTCACTGTTTATAATTGTTTATTTCCAAATTGTTATTGACGATCACGTCGGGGTCACCAAATGTTGGGACAACGAGCTTTTTCGCTGACTATGATTGTTCAATAATTTCACGAATTAATAATTTCCGAAACGTTATAAATTTTATTATAGTTATTTTGAGTGTTGAGGGTAGCCGAAGATGCCAGAGCCTTTTACAATAAAATTAGAGTGATATACTTGGATGAGGCAAGCGAGCCGATCTCGAGCCAAAGTAATAGATTGGGGACAAAAAAGGTCTGTTCTCCAACTATATCAAGCGGTAGCTGCTAGGGCAGGCGCAGCTGCTGACGGCTTAGCGACGGCAGAGGAAGGAAAATAGGAAAAGATAACAAGAGCGAGCATAGATAAAGACTAGATGAATAAATGAGAGCATGTTGCTGAGCGAGCATAGATAAAGCTACGCTTACGTTACGTTAGTTTAGTATAATGACAAAAATGAAAAGGAAAGTGAATTGATAGGCAATAGAACGATGGTACAAAATTTACACTCGGGCTTCGCCCGAACATTACCCATAAGACGCAGTTGTATGAGCTCATACAGCTCATAGTGCCACAGCTCTGTTTCGGGAGCACCTCCTTCTTGTTCATCTGTGCGGCTCAGCCAATATACATTGATATGGGAGAAGTCGCTTGAAATTTTCACACGGGTAACATGCAGGCCTAGTCCTGGACTGCCGCTCCAGTGGATAACATGTCTGTGATTTTTGTCATGAACGACTTGTTTAACACGGATATACGACGGGTGTTGTGCTTTTTGGTATACGGGGAAAAATTTCCAAATTAAGAGCCTTGAAATACAAAGCTCGGTTGTTGAATACCGCTACAGCTGCCCGTCAAGCGATTTCCAAACAATTTTTCAAGAATTTTGCTCTGGCGTATCACACTATCGGAGTGTGTGTAGGTGACCTTAGTTCGCATACAAGGACGTTGAATCTGAGTTAAGACTCTTGCAATGGCATTTTGTGGCGGTAAATAAAATGCAACCCTTCAAAACAATGATACAAAATAGTTCGCTCTTAGACATATTTCAAATCGCTTAAGACGAAAACGACTACAAAAAAATACAGCAAACACGATACAAAATGGCGGAACCCGAAATTGGTGGTAATTAGTACATATGAATGTATTTGCTTATTATGGTTAGTTGTTTGCAGCCATTATATAAAAAACAATACACGCATGTCGAAATGGACTGCATAAATGGAAAATCTCGCTCTAAACATTTCGAATAGTGCTGCGGATTTACGGGGGTCCTGAAATAACTCCTTTAATGTCGACCAGGGCAGATAGAACTGCAACTCTAGTATTATTTCTGCATCCAAGGCGCCGCACTAAAGCGGACTTAATTGCAAAATCTTCTGGAGATTAAAAGATGAGCACGAAAAAACAAAGCGAGAGATACACCAGCAAATTGCTAGCAGCCAAACCATTTTCCAAACAGAGCTGATGCAATTTTTAAGGGAGTCCAAAGAGTAACGTTTATTGTACATATATGGATTGCATTATTATAGCCAATAACATAGACAATTGAATAATTTACAATTGTTTAAATTTTCCAAATTGAAGTGTGGGAATCGAGGTTTCACACCTGTCAAAAAATTCCACGACTCCCCCGTGATGTGATCAATGTTCAGTGTAAGGGTTGCATTTGAAAACTATCAAGCAAACATCGCATAGAAACCTGCGGCTAATAGCCTTTCCAACTCAGCACATCTACAGGGAACGGTGGGATTTTTTGACAGATGCGAAACCTATAATAGCCTCTGCACACTGAGCCCATCCCGGGGGAATGGTGGGATTTTTTGACAAATGTGAAACTCCGATTCACACTGCCACCATCCACCATCCACCATCCAACATCCATCAAAAACAGCTGATGCCAATAACAAGTTCATTAAATTTGCGCGGAAGATTTATTAAGTTTATTATTTATTTATTTAGTTTAAAGTACAAGGACATATTTTATGGTTTTAGAAGCGGTTCGGGACATTTTGGGAGAAAGATGTACCAGAAAACAACGAGGCGTTTTTCAAAGAGAGTTTCCGAATGGAGAGGCACTGCTTTGATATTTTAGTGAATCGGCTTGAAGTGCTGCGAAAGAAGGACACCAACTGCCGAGCTGCAATTCCTTTGGAAAAGCGCATCGCCATTGCGCTATACACTTTGGGCTCGTCCTCTGAGTACCGAACAGTTGGCAGGCTTTTCGGTGTAGCTCCAAACAGTGTGTGTAATATCCTGCACGAGTTTTGCAGAGCACTTATCCGAGCCCAGCCTCCTTCATGGACTCGGCCATCTCCATGTACACATGTGAATTTTTGCGTGGTCCGCGCAAATCTTCAATTTTCTCCTGCCATATGTCAACCAGCAGGCACTCAAGCGCGGCACTCCATTTCACCCTGCCGCCTGCTGTTGTTCTCTTGTTTGCTGCATTGTATAATAATATTATATATTATAAACAATAAAAAACAAATATACATATCTATTCAACGTACCACTGGAGGAGTTTTCTGGCACTAAATCCATTTTATTAATAAGTTTTTGGTCTGCTGTCCTTCCGAGCTGTTCTGTTGTTGTTTTTGTTTTTTGTTAATTTTGTCACAATCATTGTTTACGTTTTCGCAGTGAATACCATTTTTCCATTGTGAATGACAATTATTCAGAGTTGCATTTGAAAACCATCGGCTAACTATCGCATAGAAACGTGCGGTTTAGGAACATCCAAAATGGATGGTGGACTAACTGGGAAATTTTCGGAACGGCAAAACCTTACGGACCATCCCCGAAATGGATGGTGGATGGTGGATGGTCGTCAGTGTGAAAAGCCTATAACAGAACAGCCGGATCGGGGCAACACTTCTGTTGATTTTAAAAAATCGGTGGAAAGGATTATATAAGCCATTACAAAATTGCCTAAGCCGTACGAAATAAACAAATGTTAAAACATTGTTATCTCTCTGTACATACACTGTGCACACATACCTTAGTGCTTTTGTTGTTGTATTTTTGTTCATTTTGTCACAAACAGTTCATACATTTTCGCATTTAATATCTTTTATTCGTCTATGTGAGTTATTCTGAGTTGCATGTGAAAACCTAGCATAGAGCTAACCAGTCAAAATTCGGAGCGGCCTAACCTTACGGATCATTCCAGAAATGGGTGGTGGATGGTCGCCTGTGGGAATAAGCTATAAATAACATCCCATATGGATCGTGGAATAATTAGGAAATTTTCGGAACGGCAAAACGTTACGGACCTATCTTTCAAAATATATAGCAACTGTGGGGGAAACCTGTAGAGGTTTCCTTGTCTATAAAGAGACTTAAAAAATCGCCTAGACAGCTATTAGTTGAAGTTTTGCTTTATTCAGATGTTATGTGTGGTGTATTTTCACTGCTAGTTTATAATGCTTTAAGTTACAAAAAATGGGGCAGGGGTATAAAATATTAGAGGGGCTAAAAAACTTGTACCGCTTCAGTTTTAACTTTTTACCGCTGCCTTTCTTCATGCTCTTCTTCTTCCTGTTAATGTTTGTGCTATTGGGTACATTTTAGGTATTTAGGTATATTTTATACTGCCAAACTTCGTCACTTGTCGTGATGTGTGCCAAGCTTCTAGTTACGTCTTGGCCCATGGTTGGATTCGTTGTCTTCACTTCTAACTTGGCTTAACTATTGGCTGACTTAGCAGTCTAGATGCAGTGCGATTCACCGCGCTGCGAGTGATCCCGTCCTTGGCTACTTGCAGGTAACTGCACCTTGTGGCTTGTTTCGTCTGTTAGAACCACGAAATCTCCGAGTTGGATGGGGTTAGTTGGAGGTCCATGCCACTTGGTTCGTGGCGTAAGGCACGGTAGGTATTCCTTCAGCCATCGTTTTCTGAAGCTGGCCACGATCTGCCCTGCAATATGAAAACTCTTACCAAGCATAACTCTTATTGCGCTGCTGTCGCCCTTTGTATTCGGCTAGTATGGATTTCACCCAACTAATCATCCTTTCCCACGCACCTCTCATATGGAGTCCTCCTGGGGGTATGAAGGACCATTCTATTTGAGGGTACTTGGTTTCCAGTTCGTTCAGTAGGACTCTTTCGATTTCTTCTCATAGTAATCGGCTGGTTCCTCGAAAGTTTGTCCCTTTGTCCGACACCATTCTCTTAGGCACTCCTCGACGGACTACGAACATTTCAAATGTGAGCATGAAGGCGTCTGTTGACAGGGAATTTGTCAGTTCGATGTTTACTGCTCGCACGGTGAGGCACGTGAATAGTACCCCCCATCGTTGCTCGCGTCATCTTCCTACGTTTACCTCCAGTGGTCCAAATTAGTCGATACCTCTGTTTGTGAATGGAAATTCGTTGATTGCCAGCCTCTCTGGTGGTAAACTTCCCATCTCCGGTGCCTCTGGAAGCCCTCCTTTATTGCGACATCTTTGGCAGGTTTTCGCTATGTCGCGAACTCCTGCTCGCAGTCCTGATATGTGGTACAATTGTCTCATCTCGTTGTCGACGATCTCAGTGAGCTGATGCTGAAACTTCCGATTAGATTAGTGACGTTATGTCCGTTATGTCGCACGGTGAGGCACGTGAATAGTACCCCCCATCGTGGCTCGCGTCATCTTCCTACGTTTACCTCCAGTGGTCCAAATTAGTCGATACCTCTGTTTGTGAATGGCAATTCGTTGATTGCCAGCCTCTCTGGTGGTAAACTTCCCATCTCCGGTGCCTCTGGAAGCCCTCCTTTATTGCGACATCTTTGGCAGGTTTTCGCTATGTCGCGAACTCCTGCTCGCAGTCCTGATATGTGGTACAATTGTCTCATCTCGTTGTCGACGATCTCAGTAAGCTGATGCTGAAACTTCCGATTAGATTAGTGACGTTATGTCCGCCGGGTAGAATTACAGGCCGTTTCAGGTTTCTTGTTATGCGGATCAACTTATCTATGCGGCCGCGTATTCTCGGCACACCTATTTCATTGAGATACGCGATAATTTGTAGATCAAACTTTTCTTACCAGAAGAGACATTTCTTCAGAGTAAGCCTCTTCTTGGACCATCGGTATATAACGATGTTGACATCTTCCATGTTGCAAAAGATTACTCGAGTTGAGCTGTGCAGTTGACTAGTATTCTTCTTCATCAAATAGGAACCGGCGGACCGGGGAACCATCTCGGGCCTGTTTGGAAACTCGATTCTTTGGTGGACTTTGCTCCATCATCTGCTACGTTCAGAGTGGATGGAACCCAATGTCCATTCTGATAAGTCCGAATTTTCCAGGATCTCTCCTTTTCGGAGCGCAACGAACTGATAGTACTTTCGAGCGTCTGAACATATCCAATACCGCACGTCTTGTCGCGGATAAATTTTTTACGGGGTATTTTACCTGATGAGACAACGAGCTTTTTCGCTGACTATGATTGTTCAATAATTTCACGAATTAATAATTTCCGAAACGTTATAAATTTTATTATAGTTATTTTGTGTGTTGAGGGTGGCCGAAGATGCCAGAGCCTTTTACAATAGTATTAGAGTGATATACTTGGATGAGGCAAGCGAGCCGATCTCGAGCCAAAGTAATAGATTGGGGACAAAAAAGGTCTGTTCTCCAACTATATCAAGCGGTAACTGCTAGAGCACGCGCAGCTGCTGACGGCTTAGCGACGGCAGAGGAAGGAAAATAGGAAAAGATAACAAGAGCGAGCATAGATAAAGACTAGATGAATAAATGAGAGCATGTTGTTGAGCGAGCATAGATAAAGCTACGCTTACGTTACGTTAGTTTAGTATAATGACAAAAATTGAAAGGAAAGTGAATTGATAGGCAATAGAACGATGGTACAAAATTTACACTCGGGCTTCGCCCGAACATACTCCCCCCGTGGAAGGATCCATGCCTTTCACCTCATCTCGTAGAGGCAATAGACATAGTTTTGCAAGTGCTCTTCGGCTAACACCTGTAGCCATCCTGATCAAGGCGACTCGAGATACACCATCAGCTCCTGGGATGAGCTCGAGGATTCTCGCTAGAGGCCACTTCAGAGGAGGGAAGTGCTCGTCCTTAACAAGAACGACATCATTGACGTGAAGCTCAGGATTCCGGTTGCGCCACTTCGTTCTTTCTTGAAGACTGGTTAAATACGATTGGCGCCAGCGAGACCAAAAGATTTGCTGAAGCTGTGTGACCTTCTGCCAACGGTCCAAGCGATCGACGTTTAAATGAACCAAGTCCGGCTCCAAGAAGGTTGTACATCGAGTACATCGAGATCTGCAGGGTTCTCTGAAAGAGGAAACAATGACCTTGAATTAATGATTGCACAGATATTGCACGCGAGAGTGCGCAGCTCATCAAATCCAAGAAGCGAGGATCCAACGGCACGTCGAAGATGATGTTTAGCAAGCTTGACTGACGCCTCCCACAATCCTCCAAAATGTGGCGATCTAGGAGGAATTAAACGCCAATCGATTAAATCGGCGAGACAAGCTTGATGCACGGCTTCTTGATGACTGTCGCTTAGGAATAGCGACTTAAGTTCCGCCAGTTCGTTCCACGCTCCAACAAAATTTGTGGCATTATCTGACCAAATACGAATCGGTCTTCCACGGGTGCAAATGAAACGGCGAAAAGGAGAGAGGAACGCAGACGTTGTAAGATCCTTCACAAGCTCGATGTGAACCGCCTTGGTGGAGAAGCATATAAAAATGCTCATGTAGCACTTTAGTGGGGGCCGGTTTCGAACTTCTGATTTATACAGGAACGGACCGCAATAGTCCAGCCGGTAACTAAAAATGCACGAAATTCGCTGACTCTGTCCACCGGAAGATCTGACATTATTTGCTCAAGAGTTCGAGGCTTCACTTTAAAGCATTTGACACACTTTTGGATTACGTGTGCTACGGTCTTTCGGCCACCGATTGGCCAGTACGTTTGACGAATGATGGCTAATAGCGACTGGGGTCCAGCGTGAAGGTGTTTTTCGTGTAAGTGCCGTATCAGAGCAGAAGTGATGGAATGATTCTTGGGCAATTCGTTGCATTTTGGAAAGGAATTTACAATCTTTGATTCTTCCACCAATAGGCGCGGGAAAGAAATTTGTTGCATAGAGTCAAACTGCTGAATGAAGTTGATCCAAGTTGTGCGTAAGGAGACTGGCAGACTTTCATCCCAATGAAGTTTTTTTTTCCACAGCTGCTGTAGAAATATTTTTGCTTTAGTAATTACTGGCCCTATAAGTCCGAGTGGATCATAAAATCGTGCAATAGTTGACAATACAACTCGCTTAGTTTGTTTCGAAGGGACTTGATTGGGACAGAATGAAAATAATAGCTCATCCGAAGTGGACTTCCATGCTAAACCTAGTGTCTTGGTTACATCGCTGCCATCAGTAAATTTAACAAATGTTTCCCTATCTTCATGGGGTGTTTGATCGAGTACAGATGTATCGTTGGAACACCATTTCCTGATCTTGAAATTTCTTTTGGCTAAGAGTCCTGACACCTTTCGAATTTTTTCCAGCACCTCATTTGTAGTATCTCCCCCCGCAAGCAAATCATCCACGTAAAAGTCCCGCAGCACAACTTCAGAGCCACTTGGATATGACGAACTCTCGTCTGCCGCTAGTTGGTGCATAGAACGGACGGCCAGAAATGCTGCTGGTTTCGTTCCATAGGTCACGGTATCCAGCTTGAATTTTCTTAGCTCCTCGAGGGGTGAGTCACGCCAAAGTATGCACTGCAGAAAACTATTTTGGGGCGAGACACGGACGCATCTATACATTTTACAAATGTCACCAGTCAATGCTATACGAACGGTACGAAATCGAAGAAGAGTCGTAACTAACTTTTGCTGAATTGTTGGGCCTGACATCAATATATCGTTGAGGGAATATCCTGTAGATGTACAAGCGGATCCGTCGAAAACTACTCGAAGTTTTGTGGTGGTTTTGTAGCAGGAGGCGAGCATGGTGATGAAGCGGCAACAGGAGAACTTGAAAGATTGGGGCCTGAGCATGAGTCTGTCTGAATAGGAGACGTAGTAGCGTTTGCAGGTTCCGTGTTAACTGACGTAGGCAGCGGATTGTTGATATGTAAAAGGGTATGATGCTTTTCACCGCATGTGCGACAAGAGCCTGAACTGCAGGAGGTATTCCGATGTCCCTTCTTCAAACAGTTGAAGCAAACTCTAAGCTTCCTTGCCTCTCTAAGACGCAAAGATGGCAAAAGGTTTCCAAAGCGAGTGCAGCTGTAAATGTTATGCCCTTTACTGTCACAGAATACGCATTCCAATACGATTTTATTTGTAGCAAAAAGACTGTGTTTTGAATGAGTGATTCGTTTATGTTTTCTAACCTGACTGCTATGGGTTTGAATCAACATAGCTTGATCCATGGTCTCCATGGCTTGACATCTCCTTTCCAAAAAAACCGAAAAATGGTCCCATGTTGGTATGACGTTAGGGGGTAACAGCTCCTCCCATTTGGTCCTGGTATCAGAGTCGAGATACTTGTATGTGGAGTGAACGATGATGCATCCTACTATTTCCTCCATGGTACCCATCGGCCTAAGCGCTCTCATGTGAGAATGAAGCTTGTCCGATAAAGTACGTAGCTTTGTAGTTGACCCATCTTCAACCTTCTCAGCGACGTGTGCCTGAAAGATTAAACGTTTATTATTTAAACGATTGTTTAAAATGTCCAATGCAATATCATAATTGCTCGCCGATACTTCCAAAGAGCGAACAGCCTCCAGGGCAGGTTCATCCAAACATTAGCGCAGGTGCTGGAACTTCTCAATCTTTGAAAGAAAGGGCTCCTGATCTATTACTGTGCTAAACATCGAGTAAAAGTCTGCCCCCTCAGTATAACCTCCATGGAAAGTGGGAAGTTTAATGTCAGGAATATGATATCGTGACCGGAAATTTCCGGAGGCAGTAACGTTGAGCTCGGGTCGTATCGTTGAGTGATGTGGCATGTTCTGGGTAGTCCTGCGGAGTGCTGAGCGAATACGAACTTCGATTTCCATCGCCAAATCCTCAAAATTGTTGCTTAAGTCGCTGCCAATTTCGCTTACATCAAGCTCTTCTAAATTAGAATGAGTAACATTAAATGAGTCGGACATTTTTTCCAAGAATTTTAAATGAACACTTAGCGCATCTTCACTGATTGGGTTGTTTTCATCATTCAATATCGTCTCTCGAAGTGAAACGGCTTTTTTGTATATTGAGAGTGCCTTTAGTTTGTAAAAAGACACCCTGTTTTCCGGCAAGTCATTAGACTCATCCACAAAGAAGAATCGAAGAACCAACCGTTTGATTTTGTTTTGGTATGCAAGCGCAGCGAACCCGAAGCAAGCGCGCGACGAAATGGGAACTAACCGCTTCGCGATCGAACAGTTATGTTTAGTGGATAATTTTCACTGTTTATAATTGTTTATTTCCAAATTGTTATTGACGATCACGTCGGGGTCACCAAATGTTGGGACAACGAGCTTTTTCGCTGACTATGATTGTTCAATAATTTCACGAATTAATAATTTCCGAAACGATATAAATTTTATTATAGTTATTTTGTGTGTGAGGGTGGCCGAAGATGCCAGAGCCCTTTACAATAGTATTAGAGTGACACACTTGGATGAGGCAAGCGAGCCGATCTCGAGCCAAAGTAATAGATTGGGGACAAAAAAGGTCTGTTCTCCAACTATATCAAGCGGTAACTGCTAGAGCAGGCGCAGCTGCTGACGGCTTAGCGACGGCATAGGAAGGAAAATAGGAAAAGATAACAAGAGCGAGCATAGATAAAGACTAGATGAATAAATGAGAGCATGTTGCTGAGCGAGCATAGATAAAGCTACGCTTACGTTACGTTAGTTTAGTATAATGACAAAAATGAAAAGGAAAGTGAATTGATAGGCAATAGAAAGATGGTACAAAATTTACACTCGGGCTTCGCCCGAACAATGTCTTTTATTCGTCTATGTGAACTATTCTGAGTTGCATGTGAAAACCATCGGCTAAATATCGTATAGAGCTAACCAGTCGAAATTCGGAGCGGCCTACCCTTACGGACCATTCCAGAAATTGATGGTGGATGGTCGCCTGTGGGAATAGGCTATAAATGACATCCCATATGGATCGTGGAATAATTAGGAAATTTTCGGAACGGCAAAACGTTACGGACCTATCTTCCAAAATATATAGAAACTGTGGGGGAAACCTGTAGAGGTTTCCTTGCCAATAAAGAGACTTAAACGAGGGGGAACGTTGTGAGTTGCTGCGGACACTGCAACTCTACAGTTATACCCGATACTAAGTCAGTATGGCTCTCCTCCGGCAGACGCCGCTAATATTAAACGACACGACAAAGAGTGCGTGCGAGAGAGACAGAAAATCAGTCTGAGCGTGACATCGGGCGCTGCGTAGCCACTTCAAATTGATTTGTTGCTTTTGGCTATACAAATTATCCGATCTGATGCAGATTCCGCAACCGAATATATATATGGTCATTCTCTATGATTCTGCGTTTTTAGTTTTCTCGAATCTGCAATATTGTGGATGCAACACATTTTCGTCCTTTGTGGGGGCGGAAGGGAGTGGGGCGAAATTTTGAGATATACGTTTTATAGTGAGATCTAACAGAAGTGTGGATTTCCAAACAATTTTTCAAGAATTTTGCTCTGGCGTATCACACTATCGGAGTGTGTGTAGGTGACCTTAGTTCGCATACAAGGACGTTGAATCTGAGTTAAGACTCTTGCAATGGCATTTTGTGGCGGTAAATAAAATGCAACCCTTCAAAACAATGATACAAAATAGTTCGCTCTTAGACATATTTCAAATCGCTTAAGACGAAAACGACTACAAAAAAATACAGCAAACACGATACAAAATGGCGGAACCCGAAATTGGTGGTAATTAGTACATATATTGTATTTGCTTATTATGGTTAGTTGTTTGCAGCCATTATATAAAAAACAATACACGCATGTCGAAATGGACTGCATAAATGGAAAATCTCGCTCTAAACATTTCGAATAGTGCTGCGGATTTACGGGGGTCCTGAAATAACTCCTTTAATGTCGACCAGGGCAGATAGAACTGCAACTCTAGTATTATTTCTGCATCCATAAAGAGACTTAAAAAATCGCCTAGACAGCTATTAGTTGAAGTTTTGCTTTATTCAGATGTTATGTGTGGTGTATTTTCACTGCTAGTTTATAATGCTTTAAGTTACAAAAAATGGGGCAGGGGTATAAAATATTAGAGGGGCTAAAAAACTTGTACCGCTTCAGTTTTAACTTTTTACCGCTGCCTTTCTTCATGCTCTTCTTCTTCCTGTTAATGTTTGTGCTATTGGGTACATTTTAGGTATTTAGGTATATTTTATACTGCCAAACTTCGTCACTTGTCGTGATGTGTGCCAAGCTTCTAGTTACGTCTTGGCCCATGGTTGGATTCGTTGTCTTCACTTCTAACTTGGCTTAACTATTGGCTGACTTAGCAGTCTAGATGCAGTGCGATTCACCGCGCTGCGAGTGATCCCGTCCTTGGCTACTTGCAGGTAACTGCACCTTGTGGCTTGTTTCGTCTGTTAGAACCACGAAATCTCCGAGTTGGATGGGGTTAGTTGGAGGTCCATGCCACTTGGTTCGTGGCGTAAGGCACGGTAGGTATTCCTTCAGCCATCGTTTTCTGAAGCTGGCCACGATCTGCCCTGCAATATGAAAACTCTTACCAAGCATAACTCTTATTGCGCTGCTGTCGCCCTTTGTATTCGGCTAGTATGGATTTCACCCAACTAATCATCCTTTCCCACGCACCTCTCATATGGAGTCCTCCTGGGGGTATGAAGGACCATTCTATTTGAGGGTACTTGGTTTCCAGTTCGTTCAGTAGGACTCTTTCGATTTCTTCTCATAGTAATCGGCTGGTTCCTCGAAAGTTTGTCCCTTTGTCCGACACCATTCTCTTAGGCACTCCTCGACGGACTACGAACATTTCAAATGTGAGCATGAAGGCGTCTGTTGACAGGGAATTTGTCAGTTCGATGTTTACTGCTCGCACGGTGAGGCACGTGAATAGTACCCCCCATCGTTGCTCGCGTCATCTTCCTACGTTTACCTCCAGTGGTCCAAATTAGTCGATACCTCTGTTTGTGAATGGCAATTCGTTGATTGCCAGCCTCTCTGGTGGTAAACTTCCCATCTCCGGTGCCTCTGGAAGCCCTCCTTTATTGCGACATCTTTGGCAGGTTTTCGCTATGTCGCGAACTCCTGCTCGCAGTCCTGATATGTGGTACAATTGTCTCATCTCGTTGTCGACGATCTCAGTAAGCTGATGCTGAAACTTCCGATTAGATTAGTGACGTTATGTCCGCCGGGTAGAATTACAGGCCGTTTCAGGTTTCTTGTTATGCGGATCAACTTATCTATGCGGCCGCGTATTCTCGGCACACCTATTTCATTGAGATACGCGATAATTTGTAGATCAAACGTTTCTTACCAGAAGAGCCATTTCTTCAGAGTAAGCCTCTTCTTGGACCATCCGGTATATAACGATGTTGACATCTTCCATGTTGCAAAAGATTACTCGAGTTGAGCTGTGCAGTTGGCTAGTATTCTTCTTCATCAAATAGGAACCGGCGGACCGGGGAACCATCTCGGGCCTGGTTGGAAACTCGATTCTTTGTTGCACTTTGCTCCATCATCTGCTACGTTCAGAGTGGATGGAACCCAATGTCCATTCTGATAAGTCCGAATTTTCCAGGATCTCTCCTTTTCGGAGCGCAACGAACTGATAGTACTTTCGAGCGTCTGAACATATCCAATACCGCACGTCTTGTCGCGGATAAATTTTTTACGGGGTATTTTACCTGATGAGACAACGAGCTTTTTCGCTGACTATGATTGTTCAATAATTTCACGAATTAATAATTTCCGAAACGTTATAAATTTTATTATAGTTATTTTGTGTGTTGAGGGTGGCCGAAGATGCCAGAGCCTTTTACAATAGTATTAGAGTGATATACTTGGATGAGGCAAGCGAGCCGATCTCGAGCCAAAGTAATAGATTGGGGACAAAAAAGGTCTGTTCTCCAACTATATCAAGCGGTAACTGCTAGAGCACGCGCAGCTGCTGACGGCTTAGCGACGGCAGAGGAAGGAAAATAGGAAAAGATAACAAGAGCGAGCATAGATAAAGACTAGATGAATAAATGAGAGCATGTTGTTGAGCGAGCATAGATAAAGCTACGCTTACGTTACGTTAGTTTAGTATAATGACAAAAATTGAAAGGAAAGTGAATTGATAGGCAATAGAACGATGGTACAAAATTTACACTCGGGCTTCGCCCGAACATACTCCCCCCGTGGAAGGATCCATGCCTTTCACCTCATCTCGTAGAGGCAATAGACATAGTTTTGCAAGTGCTCTTCGGCTAACACCTGTAGCCATCCTGATCAAGGCGACTCGAGATACACCATCAGCTCCTGGGATGAGCTCGAGGATTCTCGCTAGAGGCCACTTCAGAGGAGGGAAGTGCTCGTCCTTAACAAGAACGACATCATTGACGTGAAGCTCAGGATTCCGGTTGCGCCACTTCGTTCTTTCTTGAAGACTGGTTAAATACGATTGGCGCCAGCGAGACCAAAAGATTTGCTGAAGCTGTGTGACCTTCTGCCAACGGTCCAAGCGATCGACGTTTAAATGAACCAAGTCCGGCTCCAAGAAGGTTGTACAATGAGTACATCGAGATCTGCAGGGTTCTCTGAAAGAGGAAACAATGACCTTGAATTAATGATTGCACAGATATTGCACGCGAGAGTGCGCAGCTCATCAAATCCAAGAAGCGAGGATCCAACGGCACGTCGAAGATGATGTTTAGCAAGCTTGACTGACGCCTCCCACAATCCTCCAAAATGTGGCGATCTAGGAGGAATTAAACGCCAATCGATTAAATCGGCGAGACAAGCTTGATGCACGGCTTCTTGATGACTGTCGCTTAGGAATAGCGACTTAAGTTCCGCCAGTTCGTTCCACGCTCCAACAAAATTTGTGGCATTATCTGACCAAATACGAATCGGTCTTCCACGGGTGCAAATGAAACGGCGAAAAGGAGAGAGGAACGCAGACGTTGTAAGATCCTTCACAAGCTCGATGTGAACCGCCTTGGTGGAGAAGCATATAAAAATGCTCATGTAGCACTTTAGTGGGGGCCGGTTTCGAACTTCTGATTTATACAGGAACGGACCGCAATAGTCCAGCCGGTAACTAAAAATGCACGAAATTCGCTGACTCTGTCCACCGGAAGATCTGACATTATTTGCTCAAGAGTTCGAGGCTTCACTTTAAAGCATTTGACACACTTTTGGATTACGTGTGCTACGGTCTTTCGGCCACCGATTGGCCAGTACGTTTGACGAATGATGGCTAATAGCGACTGGGGTCCAGCGTGAAGGTGTTTTTCGTGTAAGTGCCGTATCAGAGCAGAAGTGATGGAATGATTCTTGGGCAATTCGTTGCATTTTGGAAAGGAATTTACAATCTTTGATTCTTCCACCAATAGGCGCGGGAAAGAAATTTGTTGCATAGAGTCAAACTGCTGAATGAAGTTGATCCAAGTTGTGCGTAAGGAGACTGGCAGACTTTCATCCCAATGAAGTTTTTTTTTCCACAGCTGCTGTAGAAATATTTTTGCTTTAGTAATTACTGGCCCTATAAGTCCGAGTGGATCATAAAATCGTGCAATAGTTGACAATACAACTCGCTTAGTTTGTTTCGAAGGGACTTGATTGGGACAGAATGAAAATAATAGCTCATCCGAAGTGGACTTCCATGCTAAACCTAGTGTCTTGGTTACATCGCTGCCATCAGTAAATTTAACAAATGTTTCCCTATCTTCATGGGGTGTTTGATCGAGTACAGATGTATCGTTGGAACACCATTTCCTGATCTTGAAATTTCTTTTGGCTAAGAGTCCTGACACCTTTCGAATTTTTTCCAGCACCTCATTTGTAGTATCTCCCCCCGCAAGCAAATCATCCACGTAAAAGTCCCGCAGCACAACTTCAGAGCCACTTGGATATGACGAACTCTCGTCTGCCGCTAGTTGGTGCATAGAACGGACGGCCAGAAATGCTGCTGGTTTCGTTCCATAGGTCACGGTATCCAGCTTGAATTTTCTTAGCTCCTCGAGGGGTGAGTCACGCCAAAGTATGCACTGCAGAAAACTATTTTGGGGCGAGACACGGACGCATCTATACATTTTACAAATGTCACCAGTCAATGCTATACGAACGGTACGAAATCGAAGAAGAGTCGTAACTAACTTTTGCTGAATTGTTGGGCCTGACATCAATATATCGTTGAGGGAATATCCTGTAGATGTACAAGCGGATCCGTCGAAAACTACTCGAAGTTTTGTGGTGGTTTTGTAGCAGGAGGCGAGCATGGTGATGAAGCGGCAACAGGAGAACTTGAAAGATTGGGGCCTGAGCATGAGTCTGTCTGAATAGGAGACGTAGTAGCGTTTGCAGGTTCCGTGTTAACTGACGTAGGCAGCGGATTGTTGATATGTAAAAGGGTATGATGCTTTTCACCGCATGTGCGACAAGAGCCTGAACTGCAGGAGGTATTCCGATGTCCCTTCTTCAAACAGTTGAAGCAAACTCTAAGCTTCCTTGCCTCTCTAAGACGCAAAGATGGCAAAAGGTTTCCAAAGCGAGTGCAGCTGTAAATGTTATGCCCTTTACTGTCACAGAATACGCATTCCAATACGATTTTATTTGTAGCAAAAAGACTGTGTTTTGAATGAGTGATTCGTTTATGTTTTCTAACCTGACTGCTATGGGTTTGAATCAACATAGCTTGATCCATGGTCTCCATGGCTTGACATCTCCTTTCCAAAAAAACCGAAAAATGGTCCCATGTTGGTATGACGTTAGGGGGTAACAGCTCCTCCCATTTGGTCCTGGTATCAGAGTCGAGATACTTGTATGTGGAGTGAACGATGATGCATCCTACTATTTCCTCCATGGTACCCATCGGCCTAAGCGCTCTCATGTGAGAATGAAGCTTGTCCGATAAAGTACGTAGCTTTGTAGTTGACCCATCTTCAACCTTCTCAGCGACGTGTGCCTGAAAGATTAAACGTTTATTATTTAAACGATTGTTTAAAATGTCCAATGCAATATCATAATTGCTCGCCGATACTTCCAAAGAGCGAACAGCCTCCAGGCAGGTTCATCCAAACATTAGCGCAGGTGCTGGAACTTCTCAATCTTTGAAAGAAAGGGCTCCTGATCTATTACTGTGCTAAACATCGAGTAAAAGTCTGCCCCCTCAGTATAACCTCCATGGAAAGTGGGAAGTTTAATGTCAGGAATATGATATCGTGACCGGAAATTTCCGGAGGCAGTAACGTTGAGCTCGGGTCGTATCGTTGAGTGATGTGGCATGTTCTGGGTAGTCCTGCGGAGTGCTGAGCGAATACGAACTTCGATTTCCATCGCCAAATCCTCAAAATTGTTGCTTAAGTCGCTGCCAATTTCGCTTACATCAAGCTCTTCTAAATTAGAATGAGTAACATTAAATGAGTCGGACATTTTTTCCAAGAATTTTAAATGAACACTTAGCGCATCTTCACTGATTGGGTTGTTTTCATCATTCAATATCGTCTCTCGAAGTGAAACGGCTTTTTTGTATATTGAGAGTGCCTTTAGTTTGTAAAAAGACACCCTGTTTTCCGGCAAGTCATTAGACTCATCCACAAAGAAGAATCGAAGAACCAACCGTTTGATTTTGTTTTGGTATGCAAGCGCAGCGAACCCGAAGCAAGCGCGCGACAAAATGGGAACTAACCGCTTCGCGATCGAACAGTTATGTTTAGTGGATAATTTTCACTGTTTATAATTGTTTATTTCCAAATTGTTATTGACGATCACGTCGGGGTCACCAAATGTTGGGACAACGAGCTTTTTCGCTGACTATGATTGTTCAATAATTTCACGAATTAATAATTTCCGAAACGATATAAATTTTATTATAGTTATTTTGTGTGTGAGGGTGGCCGAAGATGCCAGAGCCCTTTACAATAGTATTAGAGTGACACACTTGGATGAGGCAAGCGAGCCGATCTCGAGCCAAAGTAATAGATTGGGGACAAAAAAGGTCTGTTCTCCAACTATATCAAGCGGTAACTGCTAGAGCAGGCGCAGCTGCTGACGGCTTAGCGACGGCATAGGAAGGAAAATAGGAAAAGATAACAAGAGCGAGCATAGATAAAGACTAGATGAATAAATGAGAGCATGTTGCTGAGCGAGCATAGATAAAGCTACGCTTACGTTACGTTAGTTTAGTATAATGACAAAAATGAAAAGGAAAGTGAATTGATAGGCAATAGAAAGATGGTACAAAATTTACACTCGGGCTTCGCCCGAACAATGTCTTTTATTCGTCTATGTGAACTATTCTGAGTTGCATGTGAAAACCATCGGCTAAATATCGTATAGAGCTAACCAGTCGAAATTCGGAGCGGCCTACCCTTACGGACCATTCCAGAAATTGATGGTGGATGGTCGCCTGTGGGAATAGGCTATAAATGACATCCCATATGGATCGTGGAATAATTAGGAAATTTTCGGAACGGCAAAACGTTACGGACCTATCTTCCAAAATATATAGAAACTGTGGGGGAAACCTGTAGAGGTTTCCTTGCCAATAAAGAGACTTAAACGAGGGGGAACGTTGTGAGTTGCTGCGGACACTGCAACTCTACAGTTATACCCGATACTAAGTCAGTATGGCTCTCCTCCGGCAGACGCCGCTAATATTAAACGACACGACAAAGAGTGCGTGCGAGAGAGACCGAAAATCAGTCTGAGCGTGACATCGGGCGCTGCGTAGCCACTTCAAATTGATTTGTTGCTTTTGGCTATACAAATTATCCGATCTGATGCAGATTCCGCAACCCAATATATATATGGTCATTCTCTATGATTCTGCGTTTTTAGTTTTCTCGAATCTGCAATATTGTGGATGCAACACATTTTCGTCCTTTGTGGGGGCGGAAGGGAGTGGGGCGAAATTTTGAGATATACGTTTTATAGTGAGATCTAACAGAAGTGTGGATACCAAATTTGGTTGCTCTGTATCTTATAGGTTCTGAGATCCTTGAACTCATATTTTGCAATTGGCAAAACCGACCATGAAACCTGTGTGTTAGAGAGAGACAGAGCGAGAAAGAAGGAAATTGTTTTCTTGATTCTGGCTATAATAATTATACGATCTGGTTCAGATTTTGCACTCTAGAAGATATAGTCATCCTCTACGATTCTGCTTTTTTTGGTTTTCTCGTATCTTTAAAATTGTGGATGCCACAGATTTTCGCCCTTTGTGGGGGTGGAAGTGGGCGGGGCAAAGTTTTGAAATATACCTGTAGCAGTGACATATCACAAAATTCCGGATATAAAACGTCGTTGCTCTAGCTCTTATAGTCTTTGAGCACTAGGCGCTGATAGGGACGGAGAGACGGACAGACAGACATGGCTCAATCGACTCGGCTATTGATGCTGATCAAGAATATATATACTGTAAGGGGTCGGAAACGATTCCTTCTGGACGTTATACACAACCACTTTCACCACAAATCTAATATACCCCAATACTCATTTTGAGTATCGGGTATAAAAATCGCCTAGACTGACGTAAAAACACCGCAGCTCAAAACCCAACTATTGCCGCGCCGTGTTGTCACTGCGTTTGTTGTTTTGTAGTTGAAGTTTTGCTTTATTCAGATGTTATGAGTGGTGTATTTTCACTGCTAGTTTATAATGCTTTAAGTTACAAAAAATGGGGCAGGGGTATAAAATATTAGAGGGGCTAAAAAACTTGTACCGCTTCAGTTTTAACTTTTTACCGCTGCCTTTCTTCATGCTCTTCTTCTTCCTGTTAATGTTTGTGCTATTGGGTACATTTTAGGTATTTAGGTATATTTTATACTGCCAAACTTCGTCACTTGTCGTGATGTGTGCCAAGCTTCTAGTTACGTCTTGGCCCATGGTTGGATTCGTTGTCTTCACTTCTAACTTGGCTTAACTATTGGCTGACTTAGCAGTCTAGATGCAGTGCGATTCACCGCGCTGCGAGTGATCCCGTCCTTGGCTACTTGCAGGTAACTGCATCTTGTGGCTTGTTTCGTCTGTTAGAACCACGACGTCTCCGAGTTGGATGGGGTTAGTTGGAGGTCCATGCCACTTGGTTCGTGGCGTAAGGCACGGTAGGTATTCCTTCAGCCATCGTTTTCTGAAGCTGGCCACGATCTGCCCTGCAATATGAAAACTCTTACCAAGCATAACTCTTATTGCGCTGCTGTCGCCCTTTGTATTCGGCTAGTATGGATTTCACCCAACTAATCATCCTTTCCCACGCACCTCTCATATGGAGTCCTCCTGGGGGTATGAAGGACCATTCTATTTGAGGGTACTTGGTTTCCAGTTCGTTCAGTAGGACTCTTTCGATTTCTTCTCATAGTAATCGGCTGGTTCCTCGAAAGTTTGTCCCTTTGTCCGACACCATTCTCTTAGGCACTCCTCGACGGGCTACGAACATTTCAAATGTGAGCATGAAGGCGTCTGTTGACAGGGAATTTGCCAGTTCGATGTGTACTGCTCGCACGGTGAGGCACGTGAATAGTACCCCCCATCGTTGCTCGCGTCATCTTCCTACGTTTACCTCCAGTGGTCCAAATTAGTCGATACCTCTGTTTGTGAATGGCAATTCGTTGATTGCCAGCCTCTCTGGTGGTAAACTTCCCATCTCCGGTGCCTCTGGAAGCCCTCCTTTATTGCGACATCTTTGGCAGGTTTTCGCTATGTCGCGAACTCCTGCTCGCAGTCCTGATATGTGGTACAATTGTCTCATCTCGTTGTCGACGATCTCAGTAAGCTGATGCTGAAACTTCCGATTAGATTAGTGACGTTATGTCCGCCGGGTAGAATTACAGGCCGTTTCAGGATCCTTGTTATGCGGATCAACTTATCTATGCGGCCGCGTATTCTCGGCACACCTATTTCATTGAGATACGCGATAATTTGTAGATCAAACGTTTCTTACCAGAAGAGCCATTTCTTCAGAGTAAGCCTCTTCTTGGACCATCCGGTATATAACGATGTTGACATCTTCCATGTTGCAAAAGATTACTCGAGTTGAGCTGTGCAGTTGGCTAGTATTCTTCTTCATCAAATAGGAACCGGCGGACCGGGGAACCATCTCGGGCCTGGTTGGAAACTCGATTCTTTGTTGCACTTTGCTCCATCATCTGCTACGTTCAGAGTGGATGGAACCCAATGTCCATTCTGATAAGTCCGAATTTTCCAGGATCTCTCCTTTTCGGAGCGCAACGAACTGATAGTACTTTCGAGCGTCTGAACATATACCAATACCGCACGTCTTGTCGCGGATAAATTTTTTACGGGGTATTTTACCTGTTGAGACAACGAGCTTTTTCGCTGACTATGATTGTTCAATAATTTCACGAATTAATAATTTCCGAAACGTTATAAATTGTATTATAGTTATTTTGTGTGTGGAGGGTGGCCGAAGATGCCAGAGCCTTTTACAATAAAATTAGAGTGATACACTTGGATGAGGCAAGCGAGCCGATCTCGAGCCAAAGTAATAGATTGGGGACAAAAAAGGTCTGTTCTCCAACTATATCAAGCGGTAGCTGCTAGAGCAGGCGCAGCTGCTGACGCCTTAGCGACGGCATAGGAAGGAAAATAGGAAAAGATAACAAGAGCGAGCATAGATAAAGACTAGATGAATAAATGAGAGCATGTTGCTGAGCGAGCATAGATAAAGCTACGCTTACGTTACGTTAGTTTAGTATAATGACAAAATTGAAAAGGAAAGTGAATTGATAGGCAATAGAACGATGGTACAAAATGTACACTCGGGCTTCGCCCGAACATTACCCATAAGACGCAGTTGTGTGAGCTCATGTTGGAGTTGACTGCTATAGTGCCACAGCTCTGTTTCGGGAGCACCTCCTTCTTGTTCATCTGTGCGGCTCAGCCAATATACATTGATATGGGAGAAGTCGCTTGAAATCTTCACACGGGTAACATGCAGGCCTAATCCTACAATCGATTGGACTGCCGCTTGAGTGGATAACATGTCTGTGATTTTTGTCATGAACGACTTGTTTAACACGGATATACGACGGGTGTTGTGCTTTTTGGTATACGGGGAAAATTTTCCAAATGAAGAGCCTTGAAATACAAAGCTCGGTTGCTGAATACCGCTACAGCTGACAGCATTATTATTCTCCAAGGGATACCAGCGCTTCTTACTGCCCGTCAAGCGATTTCCAAACAATTTTTCAAGAATTTTGCTCTGGCGTATCACATTATCGGAGTGTGTGTAGGTGACTTTAGTTCGCATACAAGGACGTTGAATCTGAGTTAAGACTCTTGCAATGGCAATTTGTGGCGGTAAATAAAATGCAACCCTTCTGTGGAGATAATGTTTTTTATCCCCAATCGGCCGACTAATTATTCCAATTAAATAAAACTCGGCGCAGAAATAAAATTGCGATATGTTCTTTAATGCGTGACATCCAAATTGCAAGTGTGGCTTGCCTGCCCTTTACATTGCCGCTCCGATCGCTAAGCGCAGCTTCGCTCAGCCGACGTCGGTAGGCAGACGCAAAGCGGAGATAGCGAAGAGCGAGCTGGCAGAGAGCGTTTAGCAGGGCAAGCACGCGCAAAGCTTTAACAAACAAATGAGTGACATAGACATAAGTAACAAACAAAATAAGCGGCTGAGGGCCAAGAATTAGGTGCTATTTGGTAAGCAGATTTTCGTCCTTTACGCGGGCGGAAGGTCCGATATCACAGAGTGTGGATACCAAATTTGGTTGCTCTGGATCTTATAGGTTCTGAGATCCTTGAACTCATATTTTGCAATTGGCAAAACCGACCATGAAACCTGTGTGTTAGAGAGAGACAGAGCGAGAAAGAAGGAAATTGTTTTCTTGATTCTGGCTATAATAATTATACGATCTGGTTCAGATTTTGCACTCTAGAAGATATAGTCATCCTCTACGATTCTGCTTTTTTTGGTTTTCTCGTATCTTTAAAATTGAGGATGCCACAGATTTTCGCCCTTTGTGGGGGTGGAAGTGGGCGGGGCAAAGTTTTGAAATATACCTGTAGCAGTGACATATCACAAAATTCCGGATATAAAACGTCGTTGCTCTAGCTCTTATAGTCTTTGAGCACTAGGCGCTGATAGGGACGGAGAGACGGACAGACAGACATGGCTCAATCGACTCGGCTATTGATGCTGATCAAGAATAGGGGTCGGAAACGATTCCTTCTGGACGTTATACACAACCACTTTCACCACAAATCTAATATACCCCAATACTCATTTTGAGTATCGGGTATAAAAATCGCCTAGACTGACGAAAAAACACCGCAGCTCAAAACCCAACTATTGCCGCGCCGTGTTGTCACTGCGTTTGTTGTTTTGTAGTTGAAGTTTTGCTTTATTCAGATGTTATGAGTGGTGTATTTTCACTGCTAGTTTATAATGCTTTAAGTTACAAAAAATGGGGCAGGGGTATAAAATATTAGAGGGGCTAAAAAACTTGTACCGCTTCAGTTTTAACTTTTCACCGCTGCCTTTCTTCATGCTCTTCTTCTTCCTGTTAATGTTTGTGCTATTGGGTACATTTTAGGAATATTTTCTACTGCCACTGCGGTTTCTGCCGTAACATTCCCTCTTTCACAAGCTTCGTCGCTTGTCGTGATGTGTGCCAAGCTTCTGGTTACGTCTTTGTCCATGGTTGGATTCGTTGTCTTCACTTCTAACTTGGCTTAACTATTGGCTGACTTAGCAGTCTAGATGCAGTGCGATTCACCGCGCTGCGAGCGATCCCGTCCTTGGCTACTTGCAGGTAACTGCACCTTGTGGCTTGTTTCGTCTGTTAGAACCACGACGTCTCCGAGTTGGATGGGGTTAGTTGAAGGTCCATGCCACTTGGTTCGTGGCGTAAGGCACGGTGGGTATTCCTTCAGCCATCGTTTTCTGAAGCTGGCCACGATCTGCCCTGCAATATGAAAACTCTTACCAAGCATAACTCTTATTGCGCTGCTGTCGCCCTTTGTATTCGGCTAGTATGGATTTCACCCAACTAATCATCCTTTCCCACGCACCTCTCATATGGAGTCCTCCTGGGGGTATGAAGGACCATTCTATTTGAGGGTACTTGGTTTCCAGTTCGTTCAGTAGGACTCTTTCGATTTCTTCTCATAGTAATCGGCTGGTTCCTCGAAAGTTTGTCCCTTTGTCCGACACCATTCTCTTAGGCACTCCTCGACGGGCTACGAACATTTCAAATGTGAGCATGAAGGCGTCTGTTGACAGGGAATTTGCCAGTTCGATGTGTACTGCTCGCACGGTGAGGCACGTGAATAGTACCCCCCATCGTTGCTCGCGTCATCTTCCTACGTTTACCTCCAGTGGTCCAAATTAGTCGATACCTCTGTTTGTGAATGGCAATTCGTTGATTGCCAGCCTCTCTGGTGGTAAACTTCCCATCTCCGGTGCCTCTGGAAGCCCTCCTTTATTGCGACATCTTTGGCAGGTTTTCGCTATGTCGCGAACTCCTGCTCGCAGTCCTCATATGTGGTACAATTGTCTCATCTCGTTGTCGACGATCTCAGTAAGCTGATGCTGAAACTTACGATGAGATTAGTGACGTTATGTCCGCCGGGTAGAATTACAGGCCGTTTCAGGATCCTTGTTATGCGGATCAACTTATCTATGCGGCCGCGTATTCTCGGCACACCTATTTCATTGAGATACGCGATAATTTGTAGATCAAACGTTTCTTACCAGAAGAGCCATTTCTTCAGAGTAAGCCTCTTCTTGGACCATCCGGTATATAACGATGTTGACATCTTCCATGTTGCAAAAGATTACTCGAGTTGAGCTGTGCAGTTGGCTAGTATTCTTCTTCATCAAATAGGAACCGGCGGACCGGGGAACCATCTCGGGCCTGGTTGGAAACTCGATTCTTTGTTGCACTTTGCTCCATCATCTGCTACGTTCAGAGTGGATGGAACCCAATGTCCATTCTGATAAGTCCGAATTTTCCAGGATCTCTCCTTTTCGGAGCGCAACGAACTGATAGTACTTTCGAGCGTCTGAACATATACCAATACCGCACGTCTTGTCGCGGATAAATTTTTTACGGGGTATTTTACCTGTTGAGACAACGAGCTTTTTCGCTGACTATGATTGTTCAATAATTTCACGAATTAATAATTTCCGAAACGTTATAAATTGTATTATAGTTATTTTGTGTGTGGAGGGTGGCCGAAGATGCCAGAGCCTTTTACAATAAAATTAGAGTGATACACTTGGATGAGGCAAGCGAGCCGATCTCGAGCCAAAGTAATAGATTGGGGACAAAAAAGGTCTGTTCTCCAACTATATCAAGCGGTAACTGCTAGAGCAGGCGCAGCTGCTGACGCCTTAGCGACGGCATAGGAAGGAAAATAGGAAAAGATAACAAGAGCGAGCATAGATAAAGACTAGATGAATAAATGAGAGCATGTTGCTGAGCGAGCATAGATAAAGCTACGCTTACGTTACGTTAGTTTAGTATAATGACAAAATTTAAAAGGAAAGTGAATCGATAGGCAATAGAACGATGGTACAAAATGTATACTCGGGCTTCGCCCGAACATTACCCATAAGACGCAGTTGTGTGAGCTCATGTTGGAGTTGACTGCTATAGTGCCACAGCTCTGTTTCGGGAGCACCTCCTTCTTGTTCATCTGTGCGGCTCAGCCAATATACATTGATATGGGAGAGGTCGCTTGAAATCTTCACACGGGTAACATGCAGGCCTAATCCTACAATCGATTGGACTGCCGCTTGAGTGGATAACATGTCTGTGATTTTTGTCATGAACGACTTGTTTAACACGGATATACGACGGGTGTTGTGCTTTTTGGTATACGGGGAAAATTTTCCAAATGAAGAGCCTTGAAATACAAAGCTCGGTTGCTGAATACCGCTACAGCTGACAGCATTATTATTCTCCAAGGGATACCAGCGCTTCTTACTGCCCGTCAAGCGATGTCCAAACAATTTTTCAAGAATTTTGCTCTGGCGTATCACATTATCGGAGTGTGTGTAGGTGACTTTAGTTCGCATACAAGGACGTTGAATCTGAGTTAAGACTCTTGCAATGGCAATTTGTGGCGGTAAATAAAATGCAACCCTTCTGTGGAGACCTCGATGTCTTCGAGTATTACATTATAATGGAAAAGAGCAACTTATACAATTCTACAATATTGAATATTATCCCATTGAAATATGGTCTCCAAAAGAAATTTCGATCTTAATTACCGATTCCAAAGGGTATAAAGTACCATTTGAATCTTCAGCAATTCCAATTTTTGTTACCCTTCACTTTAAAAAACGAAAAGAAATGCTGTGGAGATAATGTTTTTTATCCCCAATCGGCCGACTAATTATTCCAATTAAATAAAACTCGGCGCAGAAATAAAATTGCGATATGTTCTTTAATGCGTGACATCCAAATTGCAAGTGTGGCTTGCCTGCCCTTTACATTGCCGCTCCGATCGCTAAGCGCAGCTTCGCTCAGCCGACGTCGGTAGGCAGACGCAAAGCGGAGATAGCGAAGAGCGAGCTGGCAGAGAGCGTTTAGCAGGGCAAGCACGCGCAAAGCTTTAACAAACAAATGAGTAACATAGACATAAGTAACAAACAAAATAAGCGGCTGAGGGCCAAGAATTAGGTGCTATTTGGTAAGCAGCTAATCGGCTGGGTTCTGCTCCGAACATTCACCCCCCGTTGGAAGGCAAAGGCTTTCAACAGATCCATCCTGAAGAGGCAGAACCGCTATTTTTCCAACGGCCCTTTTGAAGATGCTTGCTTGGGCGCAGCTGGCGGCTACGCTGGGATGATCGTCGAATGCAGCAATCGGCGCTTCTTTACGAAGGTGCCTTGTCGTGATTACATCTTGATCATCGGGAACCTCTGTAATTGCATAGAATGGTAGGAAATTTGGCAATGTAGAAATTGTTGAAAGTTTAATTTCATTTAGCGTGGATATGTAGGTTTTTAATATATCGAAAAGTTCGCGCTGCAGTTCCTGATTCTCCGATCGCAGTTTTTCCACTTGCACCTGGCACTCGAGCAGCTGCTTCCTGCATTGCTGCTCTAAGTTTTGGTACTCCAGCGTTGTGGGCAGTAAATCGTCATTAGAGATGGAGGAGGAATTTTCAAAAGCGGCTAAAACTGCACGCTTATTCTCCGAGCTATTAATGCTACCTGACACTATCCAACCAAGTTTTGTCTCCTGCAATGTTGGCAATTGGTCTGATAGTCGAATCTGTCCGACGCACATTAAATCGAAGAACAAACCACAACCTATGAACAGATCGATACGTTGGGGCTTGGAGAAATTAGGATCAGCTAGTTTTAGATTATTCGGCATGGGCTAATCCTTTGCGTCTATGCCGAAGTAAGGCTGCATTTCCGTAATTGAGTTGGTGACAATTGCAGCGAAGGAAGCTCGATAGCTTGCGTCCTGGGATTGTACAACTATATGTACAGACTTGCTCGAAGGTAGAATGGAATCTCCGATTCCAGAGATGTGAACATAAGACGAGCGATGATCCAACTGCAACTGATCAGCAAGTCTAGATGTTACAAAGTTTGCCTGTGATGCAGAATCCAAAAGGGCACGACATGGGATAAGTGCTCCATAACGATCTGTTACATGGACGAGGGCAGTAGGTAGCAACACGTTCTGGCTAGGCTGAGACTTCTGGATCGAGGGGGGAGGTCTAGAACACCCGCTTGCTAGAAGCACAGTCGCGGCCTCTTGCTGGATCGATTCCTCGGCCGGTGAAGAGGAAGATGAAGCACCATTTCCCGATGGAATTTGGAGTAGCGTGTGATGTTTGGCCTGGCAATGCCTGCAAAGTCCTGACCTGCACCTTTGCAATTCATGGCCTTTGTTGAGGCAGTTCAAACACAAGCGGCTCTTCTTTGCTTCTTTGTATCGTTCAAACGCAGAGAGATTCAGGAATGCCTGACATCTCGATATGTAATGCTCGGAGGAATTGCAATGGTTACATGTGGGGTTAGGATGGTTGTTACTGGAGGTGATAAGGGTGACAGGTTTACTTTCTCCCACCTGCTGGCTAGGAATTGTTACCATAGCCGATCCCAAATTTTCCAGCATCCGACATCTTGCTTCTAAGAATGAGGCCATGCTTGACCACCGAGGCAATCCTGACGTCGGCAAGTTCTCTTCCCATTTCTCCTTGGTCTTGTGGTCCAATTTCGTGCCTATGATGAAGATCAGCAACCCATCGGAAATCTCCTGCGGGGTCGCCAAGGTCTGAAGTGCACGCAAGTGCGAATTGATTTTGTCGCTGAGAGCGCGCAAGCCGATAGCCGAGCCCTTCTCCACCCCTTGCAGCCCGAAAATAGCCTTGACGTGTGCCTGAAAATGTAACAGTTTATTATCGAATCGCAACATTAGTAAATTCAGCGCCTTGTCGTAATTCTCCTCAGAAAGCTCCAAGGAACGAATCGTACCCAGCGCAGCACCATCTAGACATCCACGAAGATATTGGAATTTTTCGATGATTGGTATACGATGGTCTTTGTGCACCATTGTCGAGAACATCGAGTGGAATTCTGGCCAATCCATGTAGTTCCCACCGAATCGCGGAAGCTGCAACTCGGGCATTCGAGAACGGCCTATACTATTATAGGCGAACAACGACGAATTCCCCTCGAGAGTATGCCGAGCCGTTGAATTGGCAACATTTACCGTGCGGGCAGCCATCAACTCCCGCGACAGCCTGGACCTAACCTTCACATAAACATTCGAGAAGTCCAGTCGGGCATCATGGGCTAACTGCAGAAAATCCAGCCTTTCAAGGCTCGTTTGAGCGGCATCGAAATCCGCATTCATTCGCTCGATTTGCTCTAAGCGAGCTTGAAGTTCTGCCTCATCTAACTCGGCAAGCTCTTTCTTGGTGAGAAAGCGATCTATGGCCTTTAGTTGGCGCGCGATGGACTCGGCCTTGTGCTTGTAGAAATCTACATCACTCGGCATTGCTGCGTTCGCGACATTGGTAGGCTCAGGTGCTGCCATGTTGAGGTTTTAAAAGAGTCACTCAGCACGACCGAAAAAGATACCCTGTATACGTATAAACGTGGGAACCGAAAGCAAAGGGATTACAGCTAATGCCTTTAGCTGTGCGGCTGTGCGAGCTGTCCGATTCCGCTTTGTACTCAGCTTGTGTGTATTAGTGAGTTCGCTGCACTGCACTGACCGAATTGTCGCGACAGAGAAATTAATAGCCAGCAATGCGTGTATGTAGGTGTATGTAAGTATGTTTTAGCACCGAATTGTGCTTAACCGCCGAAAATTTTTTAAGGCTAACGAATGTCGATCGCGAATGATTATTAATTGACACTGCAACTCAGAGATCACGTCGGGGTCACCAAATTTTATGTGGAGATAATGTTTTTTATCCCCAATCGGCCGACTAATTATTCCAATTAAATAAAACTCGGCGCAGAAATAAAATTGCGATATGTTCTTTAATGCGTGACATCCAAATTGCAAGTGTGGCTTGCCTGCCCTTTACATTGCCGCTCCGATCGCTAAGCGCAGCTTCGCTCAGCCGACGTCGGTAGGCAGACGCAAAGCGGAGATAGCGAAGAGCGAGCTGGCAGAGAGCGTTTAGCAGGGCAAGCACGCGCAAAGCTTTAACAAACAAATGAGTAACATAGACATAAGTAACAAACAAAATAAGCGGCTGAGGGCCAAGAATTAGGTGCTATTTGGTAAGCAGCTAATCGGCTGGGTTCTGCTCCGAACACCTTCAAAACAATGATACAAAATAGTTCGCTCTTAGACATATTTCAAATCGCTTAAGACTAAAACGACTACAAAAAAATACAGCACACACGATACAAAATGGCGGAACCCGAAATTGGTGGTAATTAGTATACATGAATGTATTTGCTTATTATGATTAGTTGTTTGCAGCCATTATATAAAAAAACAATACACGCATGTCGAAATGGACTGCATAAATGGAAAATCTCGCTCTAAACATTTCGAATAGTGCTGCGGATTTACGGGTGTCCTGAAATAACTCCTTTAATGTCGACCAGGGCAGATAGAACTGCAACTCTAGTATTATTTCTGCAACCAAGGCGCCGCACTAAAGCGGACTTAATTGCAAAATCTTCTGGAGATTAAAAGATGAGCACGAAAAAACAAAGCGAGAGATACACCAGCAAATTGCTAGCAGCCAAACCATTTTCCATACAGAGCTGATGCAATTTTTAAGGGAGTCCAAAGAGTAACGTTTATTGTACATATATGGATTGCTTTATTATAGCCAATAACATAGCCAATTGAATAATTTACAATTGTTTAAATTTTCCAAATTGAAGTGTGGGAATCGAGGTTTCACATCTGTCAAAAAATTCCACGACTCCCCCGTGATGTGATCAATGTTCAGTGTAAGGGTTGCCTTTGAAAACTATCAAACAAACATCGCATAGAAACCTGCGGCTAATAGCCTTTCCAACACAGCACATCTACAGGGAACGGTGGGATTTTTTGACAGATGCGAAGCCTATAACAGAACAGCCGGATCGGAGCAACACTTCTGCTGATTTTAAGCAGTCGGTGGAAAGGATTATATAAGCCATTACAAAATTTGCTAAGCCGTACGAAAGAAACAAATTTTTAAAACATTGTTATCATTCTGTACATACACTGTGCACACATACCTTAGTGCTTTTGTTGTTGTATTTTTGTTCATTTTGTCACAAACAATTCATACATTTTCGCATTTAATATCTTTTATTCGTCTATGTGAGTTATTCTGAGTTGCATGTGAAAACCATCGGCTAAATATCGCATAGAGCTAACCAGTCAAAATTCGGAGCGGCCTAACCTTACGGATCATTCCAGAAATGGGAGGTGGATGGTCGCCTGTGGGAATAAGCTATAAATAACATCCCATATGGACCGTGGAATAATTAGGAAATTTTCGGAACGGCAAAACGCTACGGACCTATCTTTCAAAATATATAGCAACTGTGGGGGAAACCTGTAGAGGTTTCCTTGTCTATAAAGAGACTTAAAAAATCGCCTAGACTGACGAAAAAACACCGCAGCTCAAAACCCAGCTATTACCGCGCCGTGTTGTCGCTGCGTTTGTTGTTTTGTAGTTGAAGTTTTGCTTTATTCAGATGTTATGTGTGGTGTATTTTCACTGCTAGTTTATAATGCTTTAAGTTACAAAAAATGGGGCAGGGGTATTAAAGATTAGAGGGGCTAAAAAACTTGTACCGCTTCAGTTTTAACTTTTCACCGCTGCCTTTCTTCATGCTCTTCTTCTTCCTGTTAATGTTTGTGCTATTGGGTACATTTTAGGTATTTGGGTATATTTTATACTGCCAAACTTCGTCACTTGTCGTGATGTGTGCCAAGCTTCTAGTTACGTCTTGGCCCATGGTTGGATTCGTTGTCTTCACTTCTAACTTGGCTTAACTATTGGCTGACTTAGCAGTCTAGATGCAGTGCGATTCACCGCGCTGCGAGTGATCCCGTCCTTGGCTACTTGCAGGTAACTGCATCTTGTGGCTTGTTTCGTCTGTTAGAACCACGACGTCTCCGAGTTGGATGGGGTTAGTTGGAGGTCCATGCCACTTGGTTCGTGGCGTAAGGCACGGTAGGTATTCCTTCAGCCATCGTTTTCTGAAGCTGGCCACGATCTGCCCTGCAATATGAAAACTCTTACCAAGCATAACTCTTATTGCGCTGCTGTCGCCCTTTGTATTCGGCTAGTATGGATTTCACCCAACTAATCATCCTTTCCCACGCACCTCTCATATGGAGTCCTCCTGGGGGTATGAAGGACCATTCTATTTGAGGGTACATGGTTTCCAGTTCGTTCAGTAGGACTCTTTCGATTTCTTCTCATAGTAATCGGCTGGCTCCTCGAAAGTTTGTCCCTTTGTCCGACACCATTCTCTTAGGCACTCCTCGACGGGCTACGAACATTTCAAATGTGAGCATGAAGGCGTCTGTTGACAGGGAATTTGCCAGTTCGATGTGTACTGCTCGCACGGTGAGGCACGTGAATAGTACCCCCCATCGTTGCTCGCGTCATCTTCCTACGTTTACCTCCAGTGGTCCAAATTAGTCGATACCTCTGTTTGTGAATGGCAATTCGTTGATTGCCAGCCTCTCTGGTGGTAAACTTCCCATCTCCGGTGCCTCTGGAAGCCCTCCTTTATTGCGACATCTTTGGCAGGTTTTCGCTATGTCGCGAACTCCTGCTCGCAGTCCTGATATGTGGTACAATTGTCTCATCTCGTTGTCGACGATCTCAGTAAGCTGATGCTGAAACTTCCGATTAGTTTAGTGACGTTATGTCCGCCGGGTATAATTACAGGCCGTTTCAGGTTTCTTGTTATGCGGATCGACTTATCTATGCGGCCGCGTATTCTCGGCACACCTATTTCATTGAGATACGCGATATTTTGTACATCAAACTTTTCTTACTCACGATGCTTCCTTGTCGTAGAAGAGCCATTTCTTCAGAGTAAGCCTCTTCTTGGACCATCCGGTATATAACGATGTTGACATCTTCCATGTTGCAAAAGATTACTCGAGTTGAGCTGTGCAGTTGGCTAGTATTCTTCTTCATCAAATAGGAACCGGCGGACCGGGGAACCATCTCGGGTCTGGTTGGAAACTCGATTCTTTGGTGCACTTTGCTCCATCATCTGCTACGTTCAGAGCGGATGGAACCCATGTCCATTCTCATAAGTCCGAATTTTCCAGGATCTCTCCTTTTCGGAGCGCAACGAACTGATAGTACTTTCGAGCGTCTGAACATATCGAATACCGCACGTCTTGTCGCGGATAAATTTTTTACGGGGTATTTTACCTGTTGAGACAACGAGCTTTTTCGCTGACTATGATTGTTCAATAATTTCACGAATTAATAATTTCCGAAACGTTATAAATTGTATTATAGTTATTTTGTGTGTGGAGGGTGGCCGAAGATGCCAGAGCCTGTAGTGGTTGCTTGTCGGGCGTATAGGAAAGCCTATCACTTTTCTTCGCCTGAAAGTAGGCCGATGTTATTTGTATAATTTAGATATTTATATTTATATATTTATATATATTATATTATTTATATAATTAGATATCACACCTCACCGAGATACTTATTAATTATTAAGTTTATTTCCGATAGTTAGTGTATAGTTAGGTTGGTTTAATTTCTTTTTGTGGTGTTACATGTTGAATGTTCCTTGTCATGTGGGGCCAGCGCCACCTAGGGGTGACATTAAGAATATGCGTAAAAACGAAAAAAAAATCTCCCCACCATTTCCATAACCGTTCAAGGTGAATGGCGAAGGATCGTGCAAAGGCAGATCCGGAGAACCAAATTTTTGTTGGTCGGTAGATCCGCCCAAATCTTTCTTTCTCCTCGTGGCCGTACAAGAATTCAGTTGCGCGGTGAGAAAAAAATAATAAAAATAAAATTAAACCACCGTGTGTGAAACAAAAGTGCACTAGATCGAAAAAAAAGAACCCAAGAAAGCAGATTGGGTTCTAAACGAAAACGTGAGTACCGGCCTTCGACAGTGCTACGAGCCTCGAAGTTAGATTTTCCGAATTATTCTGTATTTTCCGCTTGGAGGTCAGCAGCCCCAACACAAAAACACCTGGAGAAAGAGGGAATTAGCACCTCAACCCCATCCCCCTATTTTCGCAGTGCCAGTTCCAACAGGGTAAATATGTGCATTAAGAACTGTTAGAAAAAGTAGCCTGATCAGTATTTTCGAATTCCACATTAGAATCGGCACTTAGTTTGGGAAGTATTCAGAAGCTGCAGCCCGAGCTTTAAGCCCCCGCACTACGAACCAGCTGATCCACCAAGTCGCGGGCAGTGAACTTTGGCTGCGCGAGGCGAAGACAGCCGTCTGACCGGGCTTAGTGCGGCGAATTGGCGTAACCGTTTCGCGTTCAAAACCGGGCCAAGAAGCGCGTTAACCCGGAACTTGCAGTCAGCGTAGGACCGAAGCAGCGGAAATTTTCCTACCGGGCTAAAAAAAAATAGTGCACCACGTGTGTACATAACCTTCCGGCGACCCTGAGTGGTATCGCCTCTCTTGTTCTTCTCGTGATTCGGGCCTAGCTGTTCAACGTTTAGTTAAAGTGCAGTTGAGGCCAGTGTTTGTCATAGGTGCTCGTTAGTGTCATTATGTAGGCTGAATGTACCCGAAAACAAAAAAGTAAAGAGATGTGCTCACATACATATGTACACACAGCCCATTGAAAGCCACTGAGGCCAGTAAGATCCCCCCCCGTGACTCGCATTCCCTTGACCCTCGCAGTCCGGTGATATGTCCGTTTTTGTGTAGTTGGATATACTTAGTGATAATTGTAGACAGAAAAGAAAAACAGAAAAAAAAAACCAACAACACCTGAAAAGTTTGAAAATGCATTTTGTACAAGTTTCAAAGTTTGAGCTTAAAAGCGTCCGCTCGGCCGGGTCACATCAGCGAGCTTATGCCATGCAGCACGTGCTGTACGATTTTGTTTTTGGTTTGCAGGTAAAAGCTTAATGCACCCACACACAGCGACACGCCCAGCTACGAAAGATCTTTCGCCGCGGGAACACAAACAACAACTGAGTGAGCTTTATACTATACCAACAACACTACCTTTCTTTGCCTCCCAAAATTCCGCGAGCGTGGCAAAAGCTTCGTTTTTTTTTGCTAGAGCTGTTTGTCGGTCGTTGACCTCACACTTTTAAACTAGTCACAGCTGATTGGCCTTCTGCCTTTACAGTACGATTGGTAAAACGAATAGTATGTCCAACTACTCCCTGAAGCCGATGTGCTGGGACATGTGTACCTATATGGCGCTGAATTATTATCTTTCTATTTAAGGAAAAATCATTAGTTTATATCGCAATATAAAATATCGTATATGCACTTATAACTATTTATACTTATCGTATTTATTAATCTAAATATTCCCTAGAATTAATAGCTATATCTCTTGTGACGCTTTTCGTTCCTACTTTTGTCCATTTAGCCTTGTCTTGGAGTTCTCTGTTAGTGTTTTTTTGTAACATGAGGGTATCTGAATATAGTTTCTAATAAAATGATTGTTAAGATGAATATGTGCTAGACGTTACCGTATTTGGGGGAACCATGCCGCTCGGGAGCGAAATAGGATGACCAATACCGGACACTCCAGGGATCCTGATATTATTATTGGCCTTTTCAGGATCATGGTAGGGTGGGCGTGGCACGACTCCGTGCCAGCAAAACAGAGATGTTCGACGCGGTGGTAGATCCCTATTCCTTCTCTATACTATCTTTGCCCAAATATACTTACCGAACCCCTAACGATCCTTTCCTTGTCTGTCCCCCTCCCATTCCCAAAAAGAGTACGCGAATTTTAATAAAATAATACCAGCAGGAACGAAGCAACCTAACTGGAGGGTTACCCCAAAGAACCCATCCCCATTTCCGACCAGAGACCAGCCGTGGAAGCGAGCGCGTACTCCTTCTCAGTTAGCCGACCACCAGCTTCATTGTGCGAAGATTCTCTTCGTGACTCGTTACAGTAATAATTATTTTATTTGGCGCCCAACGTGGGGCCGAAAGGCCCGAAGGTCAGGGTTGACGTAATTGTAAACCTTACAAAGCAAAGTTACATTAACATATATGGTTGTGTGTGACCCCAGCCAACCTTGACTCCGAAGCAGAAAAATTTTTGAGAAAGTCCATAACACCTGCGAGCAGTGCATAGTCATGCACTGGCCTAAGACTTTTGTTCCCCGTTTCCCACCCCCTTCCTTAAATCCCTTCCTTTTGTCCTGGGATTGGATACTGTGATGGTGGATGCTGATTAGTTTCCGATAACGTTTAGCCCGCATCGGAATAGGATCCATAACCCCTGTGCGATGGTAGGCTGTTCTGGAATCGATAATAGCTTCAACATAGCTTTATTGCCGAGCAGTATATGCCATAGCAGTGAAATCTAAATGGATTCACTGGTATGTGGAAGTTGGCTGGACACAGGGTTATTCGTGGAGTAAATCTACGACCTGCCGCTATACAGAAGCGTATTAGTGAACACATTCTCCCGTATCCCTTGGAAATTGACAGGTACCTTGGGTAGCTTTGTTTCAGTTGTCGCCGGAGTCAGCTAGAAGAATTAACATATTTTTTTTTTGGTTGCCGCTCAACTCGAATCGATAATGGCTGCGGAAAAGGTATAGGTCGTAGCATGCACAAACTAATACAAACTCCCCGTAACCGCTTCGGTAATGTTTCTTCGATTGGCGGCTGACGAGCACCGTCGTGATCCTGGTATGGGCACGCGGGCAAGAAAGTCGTCCGTCCCTATGTTTAGGCATTCGCCGCAGACAGGATGTGGCCTAGAGCTGCTACTTGGGTCACGATTGCCGAAGATACCTTTTCTTTATTTCTCCCTTTATCGCTCTACCACGCATAGTTATTGGCAACCTTCTCGGAGGGAAAGGGTTGCATGGTTTCCCCAAATCTCTTTATGAAATATCGTTTTTTTTGAGTTGTCCCCGTTATTATTGTTTGTCGTTAATATTTGTCTGAACTAGATTTATAGGAAAGTGCTTAAAGCTAGTTAATATATAGGATAACTTTACGATGCCAGTAGACCGAAGCCCGGGTTATAGGATTCAGCCAAAAGAGAGCGAAACTGTTTGCTGTGTATGCACGCAAGAAGTCAAATACCCAGGTCAGCTATTAGCTACCAGCTGTAACCACTATTTCCATCACACCTGCTTTAGTGCACGTTCAGGAAATAAAAAAGTCTGTCCAGTGTGCAGAACTGCGCTGAGCAAATCGACCCTTAATTTGGCAGAAGAACTAGAAGCAGCTCAAGCCTCAGGCCACCAACCAAGAGCAGTGTCAGTGACCAGATCTCGATCGAAAACACTAAAATCACAGCAAAACCAATTATCCGCTGCCAATATGCAGAGTGGGGGCCGAAGTATAACCCAACCCGAAGGGCCTAGTGTTTCCGGTCCAATGGCCGCTCCAGATCGTCCTAGAGGCCAACCGCCAAACCCTGCGGCAGCAGTGCTGTCAGCTTCAGCAGCTCGAACTGGTCTGCCAGCCAAGGATGGTAGCTTGCAGCAGACCATTGCGGACGCAGTGGCAGCCGCACTAGCACAGCACACTCAAATGCTATCTAACGCGATTGAAGCGGGGTTTCAAAGATTGTCGCTCCAGAATGCAGCTCCAGTTCCAACGGAAAGGGTACACCCAGCACATAGGCAGTCATCTCCCGTTAGGTCAAATCAATCCTTTGAGCAACTCTTTAGGTTATCCGCCAGGGAAAACGCAGCCTTACCAAACTCAGCGTCCGAGCGACCGACTAACTTGTCAGCTCCACCCGAGTCGCAGCAATCACATCAGTTGCGCGCGGATCGGATTAGCCAGATAATCGCGAACTGGAAGTTGAGATTCTCAGGGCGCTCCACTATGTCAATAGATGATTTTTTGTATCGCGTCGAAGCTCTGACCAGCCAGACATTAGATAGCAATTTTGAATTGTTATCTCGCTACGCGAGCAACCTGTTCGAAGGAAGCGCGGGTGAATGGTACTGGAGGTATCATAAAAGCGTACCAAGAGTGCGCTGGATTGATCTCTGTATAGCTCTGAGATCGCAGTTTTCGGACGGCAGAAAAGATTTAGAAATCAGAACCGCGATCACTCAGAGGAAGCAGAAACTCAACGAACCGTTTGACAGTTTTTATGAGGCCATAGTTGCGCTTGCAGACAAGCTTGTGCAGCCCATGACCGAGCAGTCCTTGTTAGAGGTGTTACGAGCAAATCTGCTCAATGACATACAACATGAGATTTTATATGTGCCCATACAGAACATTGTGCAGTTGCGACAAGTGGTACGCAAGCGTGAAAGGTTCATCGAAAACACTGCTAAGCCAATCCCGGCTACTCGACGATTTGTTCCTCGCAATCAGGTGAACGAAATGTCCATCCAGACAGAAGGTCCTGCAGAATCCGATTCGGAAGAAGCTGACGCTTTTGATATCAACGCGATGACGCTTTCTTGCTGGAATTGCAATAAACAAGGCCACCGATATCAAGAGTGCGAAGCAGAGCGTAAGGTGTTCTGTTATGGATGTGGTAAGCGGGACACATATAAACCATCGTGCCGAAAATGTAGCTCGTCAAAAAACGAGTTGGCTCGTGCACCGCTATCGAGTGCACGCAGATTAGTGTCGAAGGCGACGAATACGGAGTAACCAGGGCAACGTCAAGCTCACTCCCACTACCCCCTGACATGATAACGACCACTATGACACCATTACAGGACGACGATCAGGAAACGACCCCTGCGCCTAGCAAAACTCGAGACCGTAAGCGTAGAAAGCTGTTCCGCACGCAGAGTAAAAATACACGCAGAGCAATATTAGCCTCTGTTATTAGTAATATAACTGATCTACGACCCTACGCCAATGTCACGCTGTTTGGCAAGACGATAAGTGGATTGATGGACACAGGCGCCTCAATCAGCTGCCTTGGGGGTAAATTTGCAGAAGAGTTAGCTCGAACAAACCCTGAGGTCAAGCCGATGAAGTCAGCCGTGCGAACCGCAGATGGGAAAAAGCAAGTTATTCTAGGTAGGATCTCCACACTCATTTGCTTTCGTGGAAATTCAAAACGAATATGTCTTTATCTTGTACCATCGTTATCGCAGGAGTTATATCTAGGAATAGACTTTTGGAGAAGCTTTAATCTATTGTCGTTCTTTTTAATGAGCAAAGCGAATAATAACAGTTTGGCGGCTATAAATTTTGACAACCCTATGCAAATACCTTTGTCGGAATTACAGCAGAAGGAACTAGTAGCGATCGTTCAGATGTTCCCTTCGTTTGCCGAAAAAGGATTAGGAAAGACAAACTGGCTTACACATGACATAGAAATTTCAGAGACTCGGCCCATAAAACAACGTCACTACGCAGTGTCGCCTGCAGTCGAAAAATGTATATACGAAGAATTGGACCGAATGTTAGGCCTTGGTGTGATTGAAGAGTCAGATAGCCCGTGGTCTTCCCCTGTCGTGATTGTGCGTAAGCCAGGTAAGGTTCGCCTTTGCCTTGATAGCCGGAAAGTTAACGGAGTAACAGTCAAAAATGCTTACCCTATGCCCCTCATTGATGGCATTTTAAGTAGACTTCCAAAAGCGCAGTTCATTTCAAGCATCGATCTTAAAGATGCTTACTGGCAGATTCCGCTTACCCCAAGGGCTCGGGAGAAGACGGCTTTTGCTGTGCCTGGGAGGCCATTATATCAATTCACGGTGATGCCGTTTGGCTTATGCAATGCCCCACAGACCATGTCCAAACTGATGGATAAAGTTATCCCACCATCTTTGCGAAATGAGATTTTCATTTATCTCGACGACCTATTGGTGATTTCGGAGTCATTCGAGAAGCACATGTCCGTGTTGAAAGCGCTGGCCGACCGGCTGTCTCAAGCTTACCTTGTAGAGCTGCAACTGTTTTTTCAAAGCATTCATCGGATCTAAAACCCCGTTTTTTAAATCTTGGGTCTAGTGCTCTCTGCATACAAAATATTATTTTCCAAATCCCCAAAACGTACGGTCAACTCCTCTCTGAGTTTTTCTACGACTGCCCGTAGAAAATCATCGTTTGGAATTGCTTTGGCTATGGATTGCTGCAGCAATGTGGCCATTATAATAACCTTTGATAAGGTGACATTTTTCTCTGCTGAAATTTCAGTTGTTATTTCAGAAAATGGCTTCAGCACTGGCAATACACCATCAATAATTTCCCATTCTGCCTGGGCCAGTACTAGTTCAGGGCGTAGAAGGGAAATGACCACCATAACTCTATCTTTTAAAATAGACAAGCGCTGAAACATTTTGTATGTTGAGTTCCAACGTGTAGGCACATCTTTTGTCAGCTTAAGGTCGGGAAGATTTAATTGGATATTAATTTCTTTGAGCTTCTTGAATCCGGATGAGCTGTGATTGAAAAATTCTACAATTGCCTTTGCTTTGACCCTTACACTGTCAATTGGTCCCAGTGCTTTTTGTACAATGATGTTCAAAGTGTGGACAAAGCATGGAATATGGCGAAAATTTCCCAATTTTATCGCTGATACGATATTGGCAGCATTTTCTGATGCAATTGCAGTAATTTTATCTTCAATTTGCCAATCAGCTGCAACACTCTGAAGAAAAGAGCAAAGATTGAGGCTTGTGTGCCTCTCACCGAACGCTTCACAAGCTAGCATATGCGATGATAGTTCCATATTCGTCTTGTCTATGAAGTGTGCGGTTACAGCTATGTAACTCTCGGACACTGTATAACAGTGGTGGTAGCGCAGCAGCAGAAAACTATTTATTCATACTCTAAAAAAAAACGAGGTGGAAAGTTGTGAGTTGCTGCGGACACCGCAACTCTACGGTTATACCCGATACTAAGTCAGTATGGCTCTCCTCCGGCAGACGCCGCTAATATTAAACGACACGACAAAGAGAGCGTGCGAGAGAGACAGAAAATCAGTCTGTGCGTGACGTCGGGCGCTGCGTAGCCAATGCAAATTGATTTGTTCCTTTTGGCTACAAAAATTATCTGATCTGATCCAGGTTCAGCAATCTGATAGATATGGTCGTTATCTATGATTCTGCGTTTTTAGTTTTCTCAAATCTGCAATATTGTGGATGCAATAGATTTTCGTCCTTTGTGTGGGCGGAAGGGGGTGGGGCGAAATTTTGAGATAAATGTTTTATAGTGAGATCTAACAGAAGTGCGGATACCAAATTTGGTTACTCTAGCTTTAATAGTCTCTGAGATTTGTGAATATCCCCAGATTTGCATCCTTTGCGGGGGCGGAAGGGGGTGTGGCGAAATTTTGAAACAAACTCGTCTCGGTCCGATATATTAGGAGTGTGGATACCAAATTTGGTTGCTCTAGCTTTTATAGTCTCTGAGATCTAGGCGCTAATGTTTTACTCTAAGCAAAGCCGCCTATGCTATGCTATGTGTGTTAGAGAGAGACAGGGCGAGAAAAAATGAAATTGTTTTCTTGATGCTGGCTATAATAATAATACGATCCAGTTCAGATTCTGCAGTCTAAAAGATATGGTCATTCTCTACGATTCTGCGTTTTTGGTTTTCTCGTATCGTCGAAATTGTGGATGCCACAGATTTTCGCCCTTTTTTTCTTATCGGTGCGTACTATATCCTCCGTATTCCTTTCTCTTTGAGCGTACTCTATCCTCCGTATTCCTTTCCCTCTGATCGTACTTTATCGTCCGAATTCCTTCGGTTTTCTCGTTCTTTATCCTCCGAATCCCATTCTTCTCGAAGCGTACTCTATCTTTCATATTCCCTCTTTCTCCTTGTTTCGGAACTTACTTAAGCTTCCGCAACTGCGATTACCCCCGGTAAGACGACCCACACTGGCCAGCACGTGGTAATGGATGTAGACCCCGACGGAAGGCCCCGAAGTATGACCATGATACTGTATCAGAATAAACTCTGTACATTTAAAACAATAAATAGAGACCATTCTTGTACCGCTTAATCCACATCTTATTCTCAAACGACGAGATTCGATTTCAGCTATCACATCAAATCACATCTAACAAATTTCTTTAAACACCGGCACTGCGAGCTTACCCCGGCTGAAGTGCCGTCAAAAACATGAAACATAAAAAAACAGAAAATACCGATAAAGTGAACTTTTGCTTATTTGAATAGCTTTTCAGACAAAAGTTAATGAAATTATATGGCAATTGTTTAGGTTAGTTAAGTTGAAATCAATTTAGAAAATAGTATTGGTAAAAATAAAAATTATAAGTTCTTGGATGAACAAGGGTCCAGTTCGACAGTGGAGGAGAGTCAGCCAGCGGTGGAAAATGGCCAATTGATGAAATGTCATGGTGACCAACAACGACAGATGATGTGTGAGATTAAGGATCAAGGCTAGACGATGAAGGGTCAAGGTGACCAACAGCAACAGATGATACTGCACGTGAAGACACAAACGGTGGTGCAACAGCAACAGATTATGCAAGGTAAGCTAATGAAGGATCAAGGGGATGAACATTCACAAAGATTAGAAGCCATGGCAAAACAGATGGAAAAGAAATGGGCCAACGTTGACGAGAATCCCCAGGATAACTCAGAAGCAGTTCAGTGTTTGGATGAAGAGATCAAGATCGACTCGAGGACCGATTCCGTCAATTGGAATTGGGTGTTCCTGTAAACAACATGGCAACATCCAAACCAAAATTCGCTACACATCATTTCATGATACAAGTCGAAATTTCATTGTCGAGGAATAATTGGACAAAAGCTGATCGCGTGGCCGCTTTGGTGCTTTCCGTGAAGGGTCTTGCTGCTGATGTGCTACAATCGATTCCCAACGCATATAAATTGATTTACGAGGCTGTTAAGCGCATCTCATTCAATAATCAAGAAAGGTATAGCATAAGGAAATGTGGAGCCTATCAATGGGATACGTCTACGAGCCGCTACATGTGAAGAGGCTAGTCGCTCAAACGGGATTGGTTGATAATGTTGCTGATGATCTGTCTTCACAAATTGAAACCATCAAAACGTCGCAAACCAAAAGTTGCATTTGGGACGAGTATGACAGGCAGTTTAACCAAGTAACAAAGCCAAGCTGTAACACGGCTGCAGCCATTAGAGAGGTAGATAAATATCTAGCAAAGGAGAACATCAATAGAAAGCAGGACCCTTTGATCGGGTGGACGCAGCGAAAAAATGTATATCCACGACTATACGAATGTGCGTTGAAACGTCTTTGTTTGGTGGCCACGTCGGTGCCATGTGAGCGCCTATTTTCTGCAGCAGGAGAAGTAGTCCGCAAAAGACGAACGCTTTTGACGCCCAATTAGGTTGAAAGCCTTATGTTTTTACATAATAATATGTGAAATACTTAAAAATGGTGTGTATTTTATAGATTTTAAAATTATAATGAACAACATAGGTAAAATTGATTATTGTTTTTCAGTGGAAAACGAGATACTTAATGGAAACTGTTGGTTGTGTCCTAACGATATCAAGTACTAAGTACAAATTAAAATAAATTTAAGAAGTTAAAACGTCAATGAATTGTAGTGCATTATTTACATATAAGCTTAAAACTAGATATGAGACTTTAAAATTGAACTAAGAACAAAAAGACCGATGAACAAAACAGACCAAAGAACAAAAAAGAGCGAACAAAAAGGACAATGAACAAAAAAGAACGAACGGAAAAGAACGATGAACAAAAATGAATGATTAAGATAAACAAAAAGGAACGAACTAAAAGAACGACTTAGTTCACTGCATAAAAATGAACGAACGAACTTATTCAGTAAATTGAACGATGTTTACCCAACACTAGCCTCTTCACATGTAGCGGCTCGTAGACGTATCCCATTGATAGGCTCCACATTTCCTTATGCTATACCTTTCTTGATTATTGAATGAGATGCGCTTAACAGCCTCGTAAATCAATTTATATGCGTTGGGAATCGATTGTAGCACATCAGCAGCAAGACCCTTCACGGAAAGCACCAAAGCGGCCACGCGATCAGCTTTTGTCCAATTATTCCTCGACAATGAAATTTCGACTTGTATCATGAAATGATGTGTAGCGAATTTTGGTTTGGATGTTGCCATGTTGTTTACAGGAACACCCAATTCCAATTGACGGAATCGGTCCTCGAGTCGATCTTGATCTCTTCATCCAAACACTGAACTGCTTCTGAGTTATCCTGGGGATTCTCGTCAACGTTGGCCCATTTCTTTTCCATCTGTTTTGCCATGGCTTCTAATCTTTGTGAATGTTCATCCCCTTGATCCTTCATTAGCTTACCTTGCATAATCTGTTGCTGTTGCACCACCGTTTGTGTCTTCACGTGCAGTATCATCTGTTGCTGTTGGTCACCTTGACCCTTCATCGTCTAGCCTTGATCCTTAATCTCACACATCATCTGTCGTTGTTGGTCACCATGACATTTCATCAATTGGCCATTTTCCACCGCTGGCTGACTCTCCTCCACTGTCGAACTGGACCCTTGTTCATCCAAGAACTTATAATTTTTATTTTTACCAATACTATTTTCTAAATTGATTTCAACTTAACTAACCTAAACAATTGCCATATAATTTCATTAACTTTTGTCTGAAAAGCTATTCAAATAAGCAAAAGTTCACTTTATCGGTATTTTCTGTTTTTTTATGTTTCATGTTTTTGACGGCACTTCAGCCGGGGTAAGCTCGCAGTGCCGGTGTTTAAAGAAATTTGTTAGATGTGATTTGATGTGATAGCTGAAATCGAATCTCGTCGTTTGAGAATAAGATGTGGATTAAGCGGTACAAGAATGGTCTCTATTTATTGTTTTAAATGTACAGAGTTTATTCTGATACAGTATCATGGTCATACTTCGGGGCCTTCCGTCGGGGTCTACATCCATTACCACGTGCTGGCCAGTGTGGGTCGTCTTACCGGGGGTAATCGCAGTTGCGGAAGCTTAAGTAAGTTCCGAAACAAGGAGAAAGAGGGAATATGAAAGATAGAGTACGCTTCGAGAAGAATGGGATTCGGAGGATAAAGAACGAGAAAACCGAAGGAATTCGGACGATAAAGTACGATCAGAGGGAAAGGAATACGGAGGATAGAGTACGCTCAAAGAGAAAGGAATACGGAGGATATAGTACGCACCGATAAGAAAAAAAGGGCGAAAATCTGTGGCATCCACAATTTCGACGATACGAGAAAACCAAAAACGCAGAATCGTAGAGAATGACCATATCTTTTAGACTGCAGAATCTGAACTGGATCGTATTATTATTATAGCCAGCATCAAGAAAACAATTTCATTTTTTCTCGCCCTGTCTCTCTCTAACACACACGTAGCATAGGCGGCCTTGCTTAGAGTAAAACATTAGCGCCTAGATCTCAGAGACTATAAAAGCTAGAGCAACCAAATTTGGTATCCACACTCCTAATATATCGGACCGAGACGAATTTGTTTCAAAATTTCGCCACACTCCCTTCCGCCCCCGCAAAGGATGCAAATCTGGGGATATTCACAAATCTCAGAGACTATTAAAGCTAGAGTAACCAAATTTGGTATCCGCACTTCTGTTAGATCTCACTATAAAACATTTATCTCAAAATTTCGCCCCACCCCCTTCCGCCCACACAAAGGACGAAAATCTATTGCATCCACAATATTGCAGATTTGAGAAAACTAAAAACGCAGAATCATAGATAACGACCATATCTATCAGATTGCTGAACCTGGATCAGATCAGATAATTTTTGTAGCCAAAAGGAACAAATCAATTTGCATTGGCTACGCAGCGCCCGACGTCACGCACAGACTGATTTTCTGTCTCTCTCGCACGCTCTCTTTGTCGTGTCGTTTAATATTAGCGGCGTCTGCCGGAGGAGAGCCATACTGACTTACTATCGGGTATAGCCGTAGAGTTGCGGTGTCCGCAGCAACTCACAACTTTCCACCTCGTTTTTTTTTTAGAGTATGAATAAATAGTTTTCTGCTGCTGCGCTACCACCACTGTTATACAGTGTCCGAGAGTTACATAGCTGTAACCGCACACTTCATAGACAAGACGAATATGGAACTATCATCGCATATGCGCTTAACAGCCTCGTAAATCAATTTATATGCGTTGGGAATCGATTGTAGCACATCAGCAGCAAGACCCTTCACGGAAAGCACCAAAGCGGCCACGCGATCAGCTTTTGTCCAATTATTCCTCGACAATGAAATTTCGACTTGTATCATGAAATGATGTGTAGCGAATTTTGGTTTGGATGTTGCCATGTTGTTTACAGGAACACCCAATTCCAATTGACGGAATCGGTCCTCGAGTCGATCTTGATCTCTTCATCCAAACACTGAACTGCTTCTGAGTTATCCTGGGGATTCTCGTCAACGTTGGCCCATTTCTTTTCCATCTGTTTTGCCATGGCTTCTAATCTTTGTGAATGTTCATCCCCTTGATCCTTCATTAGCTTACCTTGCATAATCTGTTGCTGTTGCACCACCGTTTGTGTCTTCACGTGCAGTATCATCTGTTGCTGTTGGTCACCTTGACCCTTCATCGTCTAGCCTTGATCCTTAATCTCACACATCATCTGTCGTTGTTGGTCACCATGACATTTCATCAATTGGCCATTTTCCACCGTTGGCTGACTCTCCTCCACTGTCGAACTGGACCCTTGTTCATCCAAGAACTTATAATTTTTATTTTTACCAATACTATTTTCTAAATTGATTTCAACTTAACTAACCTAACCAATTGCCATATAATTTCATTAACTTTTGTCTGAAAAGCTATTCAAATAAGCAAAAGTTCACTTTATCGGTATTTTCTGTTTTTTTAAGTTTCATGTTTTTGACGGCACTTCAGCCGAGGTAAGCTCGCAGTGCCGGTGTTTAATGAAATTTGTTAGATGTGATTTGATGTGATAGCTGAAATCGAATCTCGTCGTTTGAGAATAAGATGTGGATTAAGCGGTACAAGAATGGTCTCTATTTATTGTTTTAAATGTACAGAGTTTATTCTGATACAGTATCATGGTCATACTTCGGGGCCTTCCGTCGGGGTCTACATCCATTACCACGTGCTGGCCAGTGTGGGTCGTCTTACCGGGGGTAATCGCAGTTGCGGAAGCTTAAGTAAGTTCCGAAACAAGGAGAAAGAGGGAATATGAAAGATAGAGTACGCTTCGAGAAGAATGGGATTCGGAGGATAAAGAACTAGAAAACCGATGGAATTCGGACGATAAAGTACGATCAGAGGGAAAGGAATACGGAGGATAGAGTACGCTCAAAGAGAAAGGAATACGGAGGATATAGTACGCACCGATAAGAAAAAAAGGGCGAAAATCTGTGGCATCCACAATTTCGACGATACGAGAAAACCAAAAACGCAGAATCGTAGAGAATGACCATATCTTTTAGACTGCAGAATCTGAACTGGATCGTATTATTATTATAGCCAGCATCAAGAAAACAATTTCATTTTTTCTCGCCCTGTCTCTCTCTAACACACACGTAGCATAGGCGGCTTTGCTTAGAGTAAAACATTAGCGCCTAGATCTCAGAGACTATAAAAGCTAGAGCAACCAAATTTGGTATCCACACTCCTAATATATCGGACCGAGACGAGTTTGTTTCAAAATTTCGCCACACCCCCTTCCGCCCCCGCAAAGGATGCAAATCTGGGGATATTCACAAATCTCAGAGACTATTAAAGCTAGAGTAACCAAATTTGGTATCCGCACTTCTGTTAGATCTCACTATAAAACATTTATCTCAAAATTTCGCCCCACCCCCTTCCGCCCACACAAAGGACGAAAATCTATTGCATCCACAATATTGCAGATTTGAGAAAACTAAAAACGCAGAATCATAGATAACGACCATATCTATCAGATTGCTGAACCTGGATCAGATAAGATAATTTTTGTAGCCAAAAGGAACAAATCAATTTGCATTGGCTACGCAGCGCCCGACGTCACGCACAGACTGATTTTCTGTCTCTCTCGCACGCTCTCTTTGTCGTGTCGTTTAATATTAGCGGCGTCTGCCGGAGGAGAGCCATACTGACTTAGTATCGGGTATAACCGTAGAGTTGCGGTGTCCGCAGCAACTCACAACTTTCCACCTCGTTTTTTTTTAGAGTATGAATAAATAGTTTTCTGCTGCTGCGCTACCACCACTGTTATACAGTGTCCGAGAGTTACATAGCTGTAACCGCACACTTCATAGACAAGACGAATATGGAACTATCATCGCATATGCTAGCTTGTGAAGCGTTCGGTGAGAGGCACACAAGCCTCAATCTTTGCTCTTTTCTTCAGAGTGTTGCAGCTGATTGGCAAATTGAAGATAAAATTACTGCAATTGCATCAGAAAATGCTGCCAATATCGTATCAGCGATAAAATTGGGAAATTTTCGCCATATTCCATGCTTTGTCCACACTTTGAACATCATTGTACAAAAAGCACTGGGACCAATTGACAGTGTAAGGGTCAAAGCAAAGGCAATTGTAGAATTTTTCAATCACAGCTCATCCGGATTCAAGAAGCTCAAAGAAATTAATATCCAATTAAATCTTCCCGACCTTAAGCTGACAAAAGATGTGCCTACACGTTGGAACTCAACATACAAAATGTTTCAGCGCTTGTCTATTTTAAAAGATAGAGTTATGGTGGTCATTTCCCTTCTACGCCCTGAACTAGTACTGGCCCAGGCAGAATGGGAAATTATTGATGGTGTATTGCCAGTGCTGAAGCCATTTTCTGAAATAACAACTGAAATTTCAGCAGAGAAAAATGTCACCTTATCAAAGGTTATTATAATGGCCACATTGCTGCAGCAATCCATAGCCAAAGCAATTCCAAACGATGATTTTCTACGGGCAGTCGTAGAAAAACTCAGAGAGGAGTTGACCGTACGTTTTGGGGATTTGGAAAATAATATTTTGTATGCAGAGAGCACTAGACCCAAGATTTAAAAAACGGGGTTTTAGATCCGATGAATGCTTTGAAAAAACAGTTGCAGCTCTACAAGGTAAGATCGCTCAAACGGGATTGGTTGATAATGTTGCTGATGATCTGTCTTCACAAATTGAAACCATCAAAACGTCGCAAACCAAAAGTTGCATTTGGGACGAGTATGACAGGCAGTTTAACCAAGTAACAAAGCCAAGCTGTAACACGGCTGCAGCCATTAGAGAGGTAGATAAATATCTAGCAGAGGAGAACATCAATAGAAAGCAGGACCCTTTGATCGGGTGGACGCAGCGAAAAAATGTATATCCACGACTATACGAATGTGCGTTGAAACGTCTTTGTTTGGTGGCCACGTCGGTGCCATGTGAGCGCCTATTTTCTGCAGCAGGAGAAGTAGTCCGCAAAAGACGAACGCTTTTGACGCCCAATTAGGTTGAAAGCCTTATGTTTTTACATAATAATATGTGAAATACTTAAAAATGGTGTGTATTTTATAGATTTTAAAATTATAATGGACAACATAGGTAAAATTGATTATTGTTTTTCAGTGGAAAACGAGATACTTAATGGAAACTGTTGGTTGTGTCCTAACGATATCAAGTACTAAGTACAAATTAAAATAAATTTAAGAAGTTAAAACGTCAATGAATTGTAGTGCATTATTTACATATAAGCTTAAAACTAGATATGAGACTTTAAAATTGAACTAAGAACAAAAAGACCGACGAACAAAACAGACCAAAGAACAAAAAAGAGCGAACAAAAAGGACAATGAACAAAAAAGAACGAACGGAAAAGAACGATGAACAAAAATGAATGATTAAGATAAACAAAAAGGAACGAACTAAAAGAACGACTTAGTTCACTGCATAAAAATGAACGAACGAACTTATTCAGTAAATTGAACGATGTTTACCCAACACTAGCCTCTTCACATGTAGCGGCTCGTAGACGTATCCCATTGATAGGCTCCACATTTCCTTATGCTATACCTTTCTTGATTATTGAATGAGATGCGCTTAACAGCCTCGTAAATCAATTTATATGCGTTGGGAATCGATTGTAGCACATCAGCAGCAAGACCCTTCACGGAAAGCACCAAAGCGGCCACGCGATCAGCTTTTGTCCAATTATTCCTCGACAATGAAATTTCGACTTGTATCATGAAATGATGTGTAGCGAATTTTGGTTTGGATGTTGCCATGTTGTTTACAGGAACACCCAATTCCAATTGACGGAATCGGTCCTCGAGTCGATCTTGATCTCTTCATCCAAACACTGAACTGCTTCTGAGTTATCCTGGGGATTCTCGTCAACGTTGGCCCATTTCTTTTCCATCTGTTTTGCCATGGCTTCTAATCTTTGTGAATGTTCATCCCCTTGATCCTTCATTAGCTTACCTTGCATAATCTGTTGCTGTTGCACCACCGTTTGTGTCTTCACGTGCAGTATCATCTGTTGCTGTTGGTCACCTTGACCCTTCATCGTCTAGCCTTGATCCTTAATCTCACACATCATCTGTCGTTGTTGGTCACCATGACATTTCATCAATTGGCCATTTTCCACCGCTGGCTGACTCTCCTCCACTGTCGAACTGGACCCTTGTTCATCCAAGAACTTATAATTTTTATTTTTACCAATACTATTTTCTAAATTGATTTCAACTTAACTAACCTAAACAATTGCCATATAATTTCATTAACTTTTGTCTGAAAAGCTATTCAAATAAGCAAAAGTTCACTTTATCGGTATTTTCTGTTTTTTTATGTTTCATGTTTTTGACGGCACTTCAGCCGGGGTAAGCTCGCAGTGCCGGTGTTTAAAGAAATTTGTTAGATGTGATTTGATGTGATAGCTGAAATCGAATCTCGTCGTTTGAGAATAAGATGTGGATTAAGCGGTACAAGAATGGTCTCTATTTATTGTTTTAAATGTACAGAGTTTATTCTGATACAGTATCATGGTCATACTTTGGGGCCTTCCGTCGGGGTCTACATCCATTACCACGTGCTGGCCAGTGTGGGTCGTCTTACCGGGGGTAATCGCAGTTGCGGAAGCTTAAGTAAGTTCCGAAACAAGGAGAAAGAGGGAATATGAAAGATAGAGTACGCTTCGAGAAGAATGGGATTCGGAGGATAAAGAACGAGAAAACCGAAGGAATTCGGACGATAAAGTACGATCAGAGGGAAAGGAATACGGAGGATAGAGTACGCTCAAAGAGAAAGGAATACGGAGGATATAGTACGCACCGATAAGAAAAAAAGGGCGAAAATCTGTGGCATCCACAATTTCGACGATACGAGAAAACCAAAAACGCAGAATCGTAGAGAATGACCATATCTTTTAGACTGCAGAATCTGAACTGGATCGTATTATTATTATAGCCAGCATCAAGAAAACAATTTCATTTTTTCTCGCCCTGTCTCTCTCTAACACACACGTAGCATAGGCGGCTTTGCTTAGAGTAAAACATTAGCGCCTAGATCTCAGAGACTATAAAAGCTAGAGCAACCAAATTTGGTATCCACACTCCTAATATATCGGACCGAGACGAGTTTGTTTCAAAATTTCGCCACACCCCCTTCCGCCCCCGCAAAGGATGCAAATCTGGGGATATTCACAAATCTCAGAGACTATTAAAGCTAGAGTAACCAAATTTGGTATCCGCACTTCTGTTAGATCTCACTATAAAACATTTATCTCAAAATTTCGCCCCACCCCCTTCCGCCCACACAAAGGACGAAAATCTATTGCATCCACAATATTGCAGATTTGAGAAAACTAAAAACGCAGAATCATAGATAACGACCATATCTATCAGATTGCTGAGCCTGGATCAGATAAGATAATTTTTGTAGCCAAAAGGAACAAATCAATTTGCATTGGCTACGCAGCGCCCGACGTCACGCACAGACTGATTTTCTGTCTCTCTCGCACGCTCTCTTTGTCGTGTCGTTTAATATTAGCGGCGTCTGCCGGAGGAGAGCCATACTGACTTAGTATCGGGTATAGCCGTAGAGTTGCGGTGTCCGCAGCAACTCACAACTTTCCACCTCGTTTTTTTTTTAGAGTATGAATAAATAGTTTTCTGCTGCTGCGCTACCACCACTGTTATACAGTGTCCGAGAGTTACATAGCTGTAACCGCACACTTCATAGACAAGACGAATATGGAACTATCATCGCATATGCGCTTAACAGCCTCGTAAATCAATTTATATGCGTTGGGAATCGATTGTAGCACATCAGCAGCAAGACCCTTCACGGAAAGCACCAAAGCGGCCACGCGATCAGCTTTTGTCCAATTATTCCTCGACAATGAAATTTCGACTTGTATCATGAAATGATGTGTAGCGAATTTTGGTTTGGATGTTGCCATGTTGTTTACAGGAACACCCAATTCCAATTGACGGAATCGGTCCTCGAGTCGATCTTGATCTCTTCATCCAAACACTGATTACTGCTTCTGAGTTATCCTGGGGATTCTCGTCAACGTTGGCCCATTTCTTTTCCATCTGTTTTGCCATGGCTTCTAATCTTTGTGAATGTTCATCCCCTTGATCCTTCATTAGCTTACCTTGCATAATCTGTTGCTGTTGCACCACCGTTTGTGTCTTCACGTGCAGTATCATCTGTTGCTGTTGGTCACCTTGACCCTTCATCGTCTAGCCTTGATCCTTAATCTCACACATCATCTGTCGTTGTTGGTCACCATGACATTTCATCAATTGGCCATTTTCCACCGTTGGCTGACTCTCCTCCACTGTCGAACTGGACCCTTGTTCATCCAAGAACTTATAATTTTTATTTTTACCAATACTATTTTCTAAATTGATTTCAACTTAACTAACCTAACCAATTGCCATATAATTTCATTAACTTTTGTCTGAAAAGCTATTCAAATAAGCAAAAGTTCACTTTATCGGTATTTTCTGTTTTTTTAAGTTTCATGTTTTTGACGGCACTTCAGCCGGGGTAAGCTCGCAGTGCCGGTGTTTAAAGAAATTTGTTAGATGTGATTTGATGTGATAGCTGAAATCGAATCTCGTCGTTTGAGAATAAGATGTGGATTAAGCGGTACAAGAATGGTCTCTATTTATTGTTTTAAATGTACAGAGTTTATTCTGATACAGTATCATGGTCATACTTCGGGGCCTTCCGTCGGGGTCTACATCCATTACCACGTGCTGGCCAGTGTGGGTCGTCTTACCGGGGGTAATCGCAGTTGCGGAAGCTTAAGTAAGTTCCGAAACAAGGAGAAAGAGGGAATATGAAAGATAGAGTACGCTTCGAGAAGAATGGGATTCGGAGGATAAAGAACGAGAAAACCGAAGGAATTCGGACGATAAAGTACGATCAGAGGGAAAGGAATACGGAGGATAGAGTACGCTCAAAGAGAAAGGAATACGGAGGATATAGTACGCACCGATAAGAAAAAAAGGGCGAAAATCTGTGGCATCCACAATTTCGACGATACGAGAAAACCAAAAACGCAGAATCGTAGAGAATGACCATATCTTTTAGACTACAGAATCTGAACTGGATCGTTTTATTATTATAGCCAGCATCAAGAAAACAATTTCATTTTTTCTCGCCCTGTCTCTCTCTAACACACACGTAGCATAGGCGGCTTTGCTTAGAGTAAAACATTAGCGCCTAGATCTCAGAGACTATAAAAGCTAGAGCAACCAAATTTGGTATCCACACTCCTAATATATCGGACCGAGACGAGTTTGTTTCAAAATTTCGCCACACCCCCTTCCGCCCCCGCAAAGGATGCAAATCTGGGGATATTCACAAATCTCAGAGACTATTAAAGCTAGAGTAACCAAATTTGGTATCCGCACTTCTGTTAGATCTCACTATAAAACATTTATCTCAAAATTTCGCCCCACCCCCTTCCGCCCACACAAAGGACGAAAATCTATTGCATCCACAATATTGCAGATTTGAGAAAACTAAAAACGCAGAATCATAGATAACGACCATATCTATCAGATTGCTGAACCTGGATCAGATCAGATAATTTTTGTAGCCAAAAGGAACAAATCAATTTGCATTGGCTACGCAGCGCCCGACGTCACGCACAGACTGATTTTCTGTCTCTCTCGCACGCTCTCTTTGTCGTGTCGTTTAATATTAGCGGCGTCTGCCGGAGGAGAGCCATACTGACTTAGTATCGGGTATAACCGTAGAGTTGCGGTGTCCGCAGCAACTCACAACTTTCCACCTCGTTTTTTTTTAGAGTATGAATAAATAGTTTTCTGCTGCTGCGCTACCACCACTGTTATACAGTGTCCGAGAGTTACATAGCTGTAACCGCACACTTCATAGACAAGACGAATATGGAACTATCATCGCATATGCTAGCTTGTGAAGCGTTCGGTGAGAGGCACACAAGCCTCAATCTTTGCTCTTTTCTTCAGAGTGTTGCAGCTGATTGGCAAATTGAAGATAAAATTACTGCAATTGCATCAGAAAATGCTGCCAATATCGTATCAGCGATAAAATTGGGAAATTTTCGCCATATTCCATGCTTTGTCCACACTTTGAACATCATTGTACAAAAAGCACTGGGACCAATTGACAGTGTAAGGGTCAAAGCAAAGGCAATTGTAGAATTTTTCAATCACAGCTCATCCGGATTCAAGAAGCTCAAAGAAATTAATATCCAATTAAATCTTCCCGACCTTAAGCTGACAAAAGATGTGCCTACACGTTGGAACTCAACATACAAAATGTTTCAGCGCTTGTCTATTTTAAAAGATAGAGTTATGGTGGTCATTTCCCTTCTACGCCCTGAACTAGTACTGGCCCAGGCAGAATGGGAAATTATTGATGGTGTATTGCCAGTGCTGAAGCCATTTTCTGAAATAACAACTGAAATTTCAGCAGAGAAAAATGTCACCTTATCAAAGGTTATTATAATGGCCACATTGCTGCAGCAATCCATAGCCAAAGCAATTCCAAACGATGATTTTCTACGGGCAGTCGTAGAAAAACTCAGAGAGGAGTTGACCGTACGTTTTGGGGATTTGGAAAATAATATTTTGTATGCAGAGAGCACTAGACCCAAGATTTAAAAAACGGGGTTTTAGATCCGATGAATGCTTTGAAAAAACAGTTGCAGCTCTACAAGGTAAGATCGCTCAAACGGGATTGGTTGATAATGTTGCTGATGATCTGTCTTCACAAATTGAAACCATCAAAACGTCGCAAACCAAAAGTTGCATTTGGGACGAGTATGACAGGCAGTTTAACCAAGTAACAAAGCCAAGCTGTAACACGGCTGCAGCCATTAGAGAGGTAGATAAATATCTAGCAGAGGAGAACATCAATAGAAAGCAGGACCCTTTGATCGGGTGGACGCAGCGAAAAAATGTATATCCACGACTATACGAATGTGCGTTGAAACGTCTTTGTTTGGTGGCCACGTCGGTGCCATGTGAGCGCCTATTTTCTGCAGCAGGAGAAGTAGTCCGCAAAAGACGAACGCTTTTGACGCCCAATTAGGTTGAAAGCCTTATGTTTTTACATAATAATATGTGAAATACTTAAAAATGGTGTGTATTTTATAGGTTTTAAAATTATAATGGACAACATAGGTAAAATTGATTATTGTTTTTCAGTGGAAAACGAGATACTTAATGGAAACTGTTGGTTGTGTCCTAACGATATCAAGTACTAAGTACAAATTAAAATAAATTTAAGAAGTTAAAACGTCAATGAATTGTAGTGCATTATTTACATATAAGCTTAAAACTAGATATGAGACTTTAAAATTGAACTAAGAACAAAAAGACCGATGAACAAAACAGACCAAAGAACAAAAAAGAGCGAACAAAAAGGACAATGAACAAAAAAGAACGAACGGAAAAGAACGATGAACAAAAATGAATGATTAAGATAAACAAAAAGGAACGAACTAAAAGAACGACTTAGTTCACTGCATAAAAATGAACGAACGAACTTATTCAGTAAATTGAACGATGTTTACCCAACACTAGCCTCTTCACATGTAGCGGCTCGTAGACGTATCCCATTGATAGGCTCCACATTTCCTTATGCTATACCTTTCTTGATTATTGAATGAGATGCGCTTAACAGCCTCGTAAATCAATTTATATGCGTTGGGAATCGATTGTAGCACATCAGCAGCAAGACCCTTCACGGAAAGCACCAAAGCGGCCACGCGATCAGCTTTTGTCCAATTATTCCTCGACAATGAAATTTCGACTTGTATCATGAAATGATGTGTAGCGAATTTTGGTTTGGATGTTGCCATGTTGTTTACAGGAACACCCAATTCCAATTGACGGAATCGGTCCTCGAGTCGATCTTGATCTCTTCATCCAAACACTGAACTGCTTCTGAGTTATCCTGGGGATTCTCGTCAACGTTGGCCCATTTCTTTTCCATCTGTTTTGCCATGGCTTCTAATCTTTGTGAATGTTCATCCCCTTGATCCTTCATTAGCTTACCTTGCATAATCTGTTGCTGTTGCACCACCGTTTGTGTCTTCACGTGCAGTATCATCTGTTGCTGTTGGTCACCTTGACCCTTCATCGTCTAGCCTTGATCCTTAATCTCACACATCATCTGTCGTTGTTGGTCACCATGACATTTCATCAATTGGCCATTTTCCACCGCTGGCTGACTCTCCTCCACTGTCGAACTGGACCCTTGTTCATCCAAGAACTTATAATTTTTATTTTTACCAATACTATTTTCTAAATTGATTTCAACTTAACTAACCTAAACAATTGCCATATAATTTCATTAACTTTTGTCTGAAAAGCTATTCAAATAAGCAAAAGTTCACTTTATCGGTATTTTCTGTTTTTTTATGTTTCATGTTTTTGACGGCACTTCAGCCGGGGTAAGCTCGCAGTGCCGGTGTTTAAAGAAATTTGTTAGATGTGATTTGATGTGATAGCTGAAATCGAATCTCGTCGTTTGAGAATAAGATGTGGATTAAGCGGTACAAGAATGGTCTCTATTTATTGTTTTAAATGTACAGAGTTTATTCTGATACAGTATCATGGTCATACTTCGGGGCCTTCCGTCGGGGTCTACATCCATTACCACGTGCTGGCCAGTGTGGGTCGTCTTACCGGGGGTAATCGCAGTTGCGGAAGCTTAAGTAAGTTCCGAAACAAGGAGAAAGAGGGAATATGAAAGATAGAGTACGCTTCGAGAAGAATGGGATTCGGAGGATAAAGAACGAGAAAACCGAAGGAATTCGGACGATAAAGTACGATCAGAGGGAAAGGAATACGGAGGATAGAGTACGCTCAAAGAGAAAGGAATACGGAGGATATAGTACGCACCGATAAGAAAAAAAGGGCGAAAATCTGTGGCATCCACAATTTCGACGATACGAGAAAACCAAAAACGCAGAATCGTAGAGAATGACCATATCTTTTAGACTGCAGAACTGGATCGTATTATTATTATAGCCAGCATCAAGAAAACAATTTCATTTTTTCTCGCCCTGTCTCTCTCTAACACACACGTAGCATAGGCGGCTTTGCTTAGAGTAAAACATTAGCGCCTAGATCTCAGAGACTATAAAAGCTAGAGCAACCAAATTTGGTATCCACACTCCTAATATATCGGACCGAGACGAGTTTGTTTCAAAATTTCGCCACACCCCCTTCCGCCCCCGCAAAGGATGCAAATCTGGGGATATTCACAAATCTCAGAGACTATTAAAGCTAGAGTAACCAAATTTGGTATCCGCACTTCTGTTAGATCTCACTATAAAACATTTATCTCAAAATTTCGCCCCACCCCCTTCCGCCCACACAAAGGACGAAAATCTATTGCATCCACAATATTGCAGATTTGAGAAAACTAAAAACGCAGAATCATAGATAACGACCATATCTATCAGATTGCTGAACCTGGATCAGATCAGATAATTTTTGTAGCCAAAAGGAACAAATCAATTTGCATTGGCTACGCAGCGCCCGACGTCACGCACAGACTGATTTTCTGTCTCTCTCGCACGCTCTCTTTGTCGTGTCGTTTAATATTAGCGGCGTCTGCCGGAGGAGAGCCATACTGACTTAGTATCGGGTATAACCGTAGAGTTGCGGTGTCCGCAGCAACTCACAACTTTCCACCTCGTTTTTTTTTAGAGTATGAATAAATAGTTTTCTGCTGCTGCGCTACCACCACTGTTATACAGTGTCCGAGAGTTACATAGCTGTAACCGCACACTTCATAGACAAGACGAATATGGAACTATCATCGCATATGCTAGCTTGTGAAGCGTTCGGTGAGAGGCACACAAGCCTCAATCTTTGCTCTTTTCTTCAGAGTGTTGCAGCTGATTGGCAAATTGAAGATAAAATTACTGCAATTGCATCAGAAAATGCTGCCAATATCGTATCAGCGATAAAATTGGGAAATTTTCGCCATATTCCATGCTTTGTCCACACTTTGAACATCATTGTACAAAAAGCACTGGGACCAATTGACAGTGTAAGGGTCAAAGCAAAGGCAATTGTAGAATTTTTCAATCACAGCTCATCCGGATTCAAGAAGCTCAAAGAAATTAATATCCAATTAAATCTTCCCGACCTTAAGCTGACAAAAGATGTGCCTACACGTTGGAACTCAACATACAAAATGTTTCAGCGCTTGTCTATTTTAAAAGATAGAGTTATGGTGGTCATTTCCCTTCTACGCCCTGAACTAGTACTGGCCCAGGCAGAATGGGAAATTATTGATGGTGTATTGCCAGTGCTGAAGCCATTTTCTGAAATAACAACTGAAATTTCAGCAGAGAAAAATGTCACCTTATCAAAGGTTATTATAATGGCCACATTGCTGCAGCAATCCATAGCCAAAGCAATTCCAAACGATGATTTTCTACGGGCAGTCGTAGAAAAACTCAGAGAGGAGTTGACCGTACGTTTTGGGGATTTGGAAAATAATATTTTGTATGCAGAGAGCACTAGACCCAAGATTTAAAAAACGGGGTTTTAGATCCGATGAATGCTTTGAAAAAACAGTTGCAGCTCTACAAGGTAAGATCGCTCAAACGGGATTGGTTGATAATGTTGCTGATGATCTGTCTTCACAAATTGAAACCATCAAAACGTCGCAAACCAAAAGTTGCATTTGGGACGAGTATGACAGGCAGTTTAACCAAGTAACAAAGCCAAGCTGTAACACGGCTGCAGCCATTAGAGAGGTAGATAAATATCTAGCAGAGGAGAACATCAATAGAAAGCAGGACCCTTTGATCGGGTGGACGCAGCGAAAAAATGTATATCCACGACTATACGAATGTGCGTTGAAACGTCTTTGTTTGGTGGCCACGTCGGTGCCATGTGAGCGCCTATTTTCTGCAGCAGGAGAAGTAGTCCGCAAAAGACGAACGCTTTTGACGCCCAATTAGGTTGAAAGCCTTATGTTTTTACATAATAATATGTGAAATACTTAAAAATGGTGTGTATTTTATAGGTTTTAAAATTATAATGGACAACATAGGTAAAATTGATTATTGTTTTTCAGTGGAAAACGAGATACTTAATGGAAACTGTTGGTTGTGTCCTAACGATATCAAGTACTAAGTACAAATTAAAATAAATTTAAGAAGTTAAAACGTCAATGAATTGTAGTGCATTATTTACATATAAGCTTAAAACTAGATATGAGACTTTAAAATTGAACTAAGAACAAAAAGACCGATGAACAAAACAGACCAAAGAACAAAAAAGAGCGAACAAAAAGGACAATGAACAAAAAAGAACGAACGGAAAAGAACGATGAACAAAAATGAATGATTAAGATAAACAAAAAGGAACGAACTAAAAGAACGACTTAGTTCACTGCATAAAAATGAACGAACGAACTTATTCAGTAAATTGAACGATGTTTACCCAACACTAGCCTCTTCACATGTAGCGGCTCGTAGACGTATCCCATTGATAGGCTCCACATTTCCTTATGCTATACCTTTCTTGATTATTGAATGAGATGCGCTTAACAGCCTCGTAAATCAATTTATATGCGTTGGGAATCGATTGTAGCACATCAGCAGCAAGACCCTTCACGGAAAGCACCAAAGCGGCCACGCGATCAGCTTTTGTCCAATTATTCCTCGACAATGAAATTTCGACTTGTATCATGAAATGATGTGTAGCGAATTTTGGTTTGGATGTTGCCATGTTGTTTACAGGAACACCCAATTCCAATTGACGGAATCGGTCCTCGAGTCGATCTTGATCTCTTCATCCAAACACTGAACTGCTTCTGAGTTATCCTGGGGATTCTCGTCAACGTTGGCCCATTTCTTTTCCATCTGTTTTGCCATGGCTTCTAATCTTTGTGAATGTTCATCCCCTTGATCCTTCATTAGCTTACCTTGCATAATCTGTTGCTGTTGCACCACCGTTTGTGTCTTCACGTGCAGTATCATCTGTTGCTGTTGGTCACCTTGACCCTTCATCGTCTAGCCTTGATCCTTAATCTCACACATCATCTGTCGTTGTTGGTCACCATGACATTTCATCAATTGGCCATTTTCCACCGCTGGCTGACTCTCCTCCACTGTCGAACTGGACCCTTGTTCATCCAAGAACTTATAATTTTTATTTTTACCAATACTATTTTCTAAATTGATTTCAACTTAACTAACCTAAACAATTGCCATATAATTTCATTAACTTTTGTCTGAAAAGCTATTCAAATAAGCAAAAGTTCACTTTATCGGTATTTTCTGTTTTTTTATGTTTCATGTTTTTGACGGCACTTCAGCCGGGGTAAGCTCGCAGTGCCGGTGTTTAAAGAAATTTGTTAGATGTGATTTGATGTGATAGCTGAAATCGAATCTCGTCGTTTGAGAATAAGATGTGGATTAAGCGGTACAAGAATGGTCTCTATTTATTGTTTTAAATGTACAGAGTTTATTCTGATACAGTATCATGGTCATACTTCGGGGCCTTCCGTCGGGGTCTACATCCATTACCACGTGCTGGCCAGTGTGGGTCGTCTTACCGGGGGTAATCGCAGTTGCGGAAGCTTAAGTAAGTTCCGAAACAAGGAGAAAGAGGGAATATGAAAGATAGAGTACGCTTCGAGAAGAATGGGATTCGGAGGATAAAGAACGAGAAAACCGAAGGAATTCGGACGATAAAGTACGATCAGAGGGAAAGGAATACGGAGGATAGAGTACGCTCAAAGAGAAAGGAATACGGAGGATATAGTACGCACCGATAAGAAAAAAAGGGCGAAAATCTGTGGCATCCACAATTTCGACGATACGAGAAAACCAAAAACGCAGAATCGTAGAGAATGACCATATCTTTTAGACTGCAGAATCTGAACTGGATCGTATTATTATTATAGCCAGCATCAAGAAAACAATTTCATTTTTTCTCGCCCTGTCTCTCTCTAACACACACGTAGCATAGGCGGCTTTGCTTAGAGTAAAACATTAGCGCCTAGATCTCAGAGACTATAAAAGCTAGAGCAACCAAATTTGGTATCCACACTCCTAATATATCGGACCGAGACAAGTTTGTTTCAAAATTTCGCCACACCCCCTTCCGCCCCCGCAAAGGATGCAAATCTGGGGATATTCACAAATCTCAGAGACTATTAAAGCTAGAGTAACCAAATTTGGTATCCGCACTTCTGTTAGATCTCACTATAAAACATTTATCTCAAAATTTCGCCCCACCCCCTTCCGCCCACACAAAGGACGAAAATCTATTGCATCCACAATATTGCAGATTTGAGAAAACTAAAAACGCAGAATCATAGATAACGACCATATCTATCAGATTGCTGAACCTGGATCAGATAAGATAATTTTTGTAGCCAAAAGGAACAAATCAATTTGCATTGGCTACGCAGCGCCCGACGTCACGCACAGACTGATTTTCTGTCTCTCTCGCACGCTCTCTTTGTCGTGTCGTTTAATATTAGCGGCGTCTGCCGGAGGAGAGCCATACTGACTTAGTATCGGGTATAACCGTAGAGTTGCGGTGTCCGCAGCAACTCACAACTTTCCACCTCGTTTTTTTTTAGAGTATGAATAAATAGTTTTCTGCTGCTGCGCTACCACCACTGTTATACAGTGTCCGAGAGTTACATAGCTGTAACCGCACACTTCATAGACAAGACGAATATGGAACTATCATCGCATATGCTAGCTTGTGAAGCGTTCGGTGAGAGGCACACAAGCCTCAATCTTTGCTCTTTTCTTCAGAGTGTTGCAGCTGATTGGCAAATTGAAGATAAAATTAATGCAATTGCATCAGAAAATGCTGCCAATATCGTATCAGCGATAAAATTGGGAAATTTTCGCCATATTCCATGCTTTGTCCACACTTTGATCATCATTGTACAAAAAGCACTGGGACCAATTGACAGTGTAAGGGTCAAAGCAAAGGCAATTGTAGAATTTTTCAATCACAGCTCATCCGGATTCAAGAAGCTCAAAGAAATTAATATCCAATTAAATCTTCCCGACCTTAAGCTGACAAAAGATGTGCCTACACGTTGGAACTCAACATACAAAATGTTTCAGCGCTTGTCTATTTTAAAAGATAGAGTTATGGTGGTCATTTCCCTTCTACGCCCTGAACTAGTACTGGCCCAGGCAGAATGGGAAATTATTGATGGTGTATTGCCAGTGCTGAAGCCATTTTCTGAAATAACAACTGAAATTTCAGCAGAGAAAAATGTCACCTTATCAAAGGTTATTATAATGGCCACATTGCTGCAGCAATCCATAGCCAAAGCAATTCCAAACGATGATTTTCTACGGGCAGTCGTAGAAAAACTCAGAGAGGAGTTGACCGTACGTTTTGGGGATTTGGAAAATAATATTTTGTATGCAGAGAGCACTAGACCCAAGATTTAAAAAACGGGGTTTTAGATCCGATGAATGCTTTGAAAAAACAGTTGCAGCTCTACAAGGTAAGATCGCTCAAACGGGATTGGTTGATAATGTTGCTGATGATCTGTCTTCACAAATTGAAACCATCAAAACGTCGCAAACCAAAAGTTGCATTTGGGACGAGTATGACAGGCAGTTTAACCAAGTAACAAAGCCAAGCTGTAACACGGCTGCAGCCATTAGAGAGGTAGATAAATATCTAGCAGAGGAGAACATCAATAGAAAGCAGGACCCTTTGATCGGGTGGACGCAGCGAAAAGATGTATATCCACGACTATACGAATGTGCGTTGAAACGTCTTTGTTTGGTGGCCACGTCGGTGCCATGTGAGCGCCTATTTTCTGCAGCAGGAGAAGTAGTCCGCAAAAGACGAACGCTTTTGACGCCCAATTAGGTTGAAAGCCTTATGTTTTTACATAATAATATGTGAAATACTTAAAAATGGTGTGTATTTTATAGATTTTAAAATTATAATGGACAACATAGGTAAAATTGATTATTGTTTTTCAGTGGAAAACGAGATACTTAATGGAAACTGTTGGTTGTGTCCTAACGATATCAAGTACTAAGTACAAATTAAAATAAATTTAAGAAGTTAAAACGTCAATGAATTGTAGTGCATTATTTACATATAAGCTTAAAACTAGATATGAGACTTTAAAATTGAACTAAGAACAAAAAGACCGATGAACAAAACAGACCAAAGAACAAAAAAGAGCGAACAAAAAGGACAATGAACAAAAAAGAACGAACGGAAAAGAACGATGAACAAAAATGAATGATTAAGATAAACAAAAAGGAACGAACTAAAAGAACGACTTAGTTCACTGCATAAAAATGAACGAACGAACTTATTCAGTAAATTGAACGATGTTTACCCAACACTAGCCTCTTCACATGTAGCGGCTCGTAGACGTATCCCATTGATAGGCTCCACATTTCCTTATGCTATACCTTTCTTGATTATTGAATGAGATGCGCTTAACAGCCTCGTAAATCAATTTATATGCGTTGGGAATCGATTGTAGCACATCAGCAGCAAGACCCTTCACGGAAAGCACCAAAGCGGCCACGCGATCAGCTTTTGTCCAATTATTCCTCGACAATGAAATTTCGACTTGTATCATGAAATGATGTGTAGCGAATTTTGGTTTGGATGTTGCCATGTTGTTTACAGGAACACCCAATTCCAATTGACGGAATCGGTCCTCGAGTCGATCTTGATCTCTTCATCCAAACACTGAACTGCTTCTGAGTTATCCTGGGGATTCTCGTCAACGTTGGCCCATTTCTTTTCCATCTGTTTTGCCATGGCTTCTAATCTTTGTGAATGTTCATCCCCTTGATCCTTCATTAGCTTACCTTGCATAATCTGTTGCTGTTGCACCACCGTTTGTGTCTTCACGTGCAGTATCATCTGTTGCTGTTGGTCACCTTGACCCTTCATCGTCTAGCCTTGATCCTTAATCTCACACATCATCTGTCGTTGTTGGTCACCATGACATTTCATCAATTGGCCATTTTCCACCGCTGGCTGACTCTCCTCCACTGTCGAACTGGACCCTTGTTCATCCAAGAACTTATAATTTTTATTTTTACCAATACTATTTTCTAAATTGATTTCAACTTAACTAACCTAACCAATTGCCATATAATTTCATTAACTTTTGTCTGAAAAGCTATTCAAATAAGCAAAAGTTCACTTTATCGGTATTTTCTGTTTTTTTATGTTTCATGTTTTTGACGGCACTTCAGCCGGGGTAAGCTCGCAGTGCCGGTGTTTAAAGAAATTTGTTAGATGTGATTTGATGTGATAGCTGAAATCGAATCTCGTCGTTTGAGAATAAGATGTGGATTAAGCGGTACAAGAATGGTCTCTATTTATTGTTTTAAACGTACAGAGTTTATTCTGATACAGTATCATGGTCATACTTTGGGGCCTTCCGTCGGGGTCTACATCCATTACCACGTGCTGGCCAGTGTGGGTCGTCTTACCGGGGGTAATCGCAGTTGCGGAAGCTTAAGTAAGTTCCGAAACAAGGAGAAAGAGGGAATATGAAAGATAGAGTACGCTTCGAGAAGAATGGGATTCGGAGGATAAAGAACGAGAAAACCGAAGGAATTCGGACGATAAAGTACGATCAGAGGGAAAGGAATACGGAGGATAGAGTACGCTCAAAGAGAAAGGAATACGGAGGATATAGTACGCACCGATAAGAAAAAAAGGGCGAAAATCTGTGGCATCCACAATTTCGACGATACGAGAAAACCAAAAACGCAGAATCGTAGAGAATGACCATATCTTTTAGACTGCAGAATCTGAACTGGATCGTATTATTATTATAGCCAGCATCAAGAAAACAATTTCATTTTTTCTCGCCCTGTCTCTCTCTAACACACACGTAGCATAGGCGGCTTTGCTTAGAGTAAAACATTAGCGCCTAGATCTCAGAGACTATAAAAGCTAGAGCAACCAAATTTGGTATCCACACTCCTAATATATCGGACCGAGACGAGTTTGTTTCAAAATTTCGCCACACCCCCTTCCGCCCCCGCAAAGGATGCAAATCTGGGGATATTCACAAATCTCAGAGACTATTAAAGCTAGAGTAACCAAATTTGGTATCCGCACTTCTGTTAGATCTCACTATAAAACATTTATCTCAAAATTTCGCCCCACCCCCTTCCGCCCACACAAAGGACGAAAATCTATTGCATCCACAATATTGCAGATTTGAGAAAACTAAAAACGCAGAATCATAGATAACGACCATATCTATCAGATTGCTGAACCTGGATCAGATCAGATAATTTTTGTAGCCAAAAGGAACAAATCAATTTGCATTGGCTACGCAGCGCCCGACGTCACGCACAGACTGATTTTCTGTCTCTCTCGCACGCTCTCTTTGTCGTGTCGTTTAATATTAGCGGCGTCTGCCGGAGGAGAACCATACTGACTTAGTATCGGGTATAGCCGTAGAGTTGCGGTGTCCGCAGCAACTCACAACTTTCCACCTCGTTTTTTTTTTTAGAGTATGAATAAATAGTTTTCTGCTGCTGCGCTACCACCACTGTTATACAGTGTCCGAGAGTTACATAGCTGTAACCGCACACTTCATAGACAAGACGAATATGGAACTATCATCGCATATGCTAGCTTGTGAAGCGTTCGGTGAGAGGCACACAAGCCTCAATCTTTGCTCTTTTCTTCAGAGTGTTGCAGCTGATTGGCAAATTGAAGATAAAATTACTGCAATTGCATCAGAAAATGCTGCCAATATCGTATCAGCGATAAAATTGGGAAATTTTCGCCATATTCCATGCTTTGTCCACACTTTGAACATCATTGTACAAAAAGCACTGGGACCAATTGACAGTGTAAGGGTCAAAGCAAAGGCAATTGTAGAATTTTTCAATCACAGCTCATCCGGATTCAAGAAGCTCAAAGAAATTAATATCCAATTAAATCTTCCCGACCTTAAGCTGACAAAAGATGTGCCTACACGTTGGAACTCAACATACAAAATGTTTCAGCGCTTGTCTATTTTAAAAGATAGAGTTATGGTGGTCATTTCCCTTCTACGCCCTGAACTAGTACTGGCCCAGGCAGAATGGGAAATTATTGATGGTGTATTGCCAGTGCTGAAGCCATTTTCTGAAATAACAACTGAAATTTCAGCAGAGAAAAATGTCACCTTATCAAAGGTTATTATAATGGCCACATTGCTGCAGCAATCCATAGCCAAAGCAATTCCAAACGATGATTTTCTACGGGCAGTCGTAGAAAAACTCAGAGAGGAGTTGACCGTACGTTTTGGGGATTTGGAAAATAATATTTTGTATGCAGAGAGCACTAGACCCAAGATTTAAAAAACGGGGTTTTAGATCCGATGAATGCTTTGAAAAAACAGTTGCAGCTCTACAAGGTAAGATCGCTCAAACGGGATTGGTTGATAATGTTGCTGATGATCTGTCTTCACAAATTGAAACCATCAAAACGTCGCAAACCAAAAGTTGCATTTGGGACGAGTATGACAGGCAGTTTAACCAAGTAACAAAGCCAAGCTGTAACACGGCTGCAGCCATTAGAGAGGTAGATAAATATCTAGCAGAGGAGAACATCAATAGAAAGCAGGACCCTTTGATCGGGTGGACGCAGCGAAAAGATGTATATCCACGACTATACGAATGTGCGTTGAAACGTCTTTGTTTGGTGGCCACGTCGGTGCCATGTGAGCGCCTATTTTCTGCAGCAGGAGAAGTAGTCCGCAAAAGACGAACGCTTTTGACGCCCAATTAGGTTGAAAGCCTTATGTTTTTACATAATAATATGTGAAATACTTAAAAATGGTGTGTATTTTATAGATTTTAAAATTATAATGGACAACATAGGTAAAATTGATTATTGTTTTTCAGTGGAAAACGAGATACTTAATGGAAACTGTTGGTTGTGTCCTAACGATATCAAGTACTAAGTACAAATTAAAATAAATTTAAGAAGTTAAAACGTCAATGAATTGTAGTGCATTATTTACATATAAGCTTAAAACTAGATATGAGACTTTAAAATTGAACTAAGAACAAAAAGACCGATGAACAAAACAGACCAAAGAACAAAAAAGAGCGAACAAAAAGGACAATGAACAAAAAAGAACGAACGGAAAAGAACGATGAACAAAAATGAATGATTAAGATAAACAAAAAGGAACGAACTAAAAGAACGACTTAGTTCACTGCATAAAAATGAACGAACGAACTTATTCAGTAAATTGAACGATGTTTACCCAACACTAGCCTCTTCACATGTAGCGGCTCGTAGACGTATCCCATTGATAGGCTCCACATTTCCTTATGCTATACCTTTCTTGATTATTGAATGAGATGCGCTTAACAGCCTCGTAAATCAATTTATATGCGTTGGGAATCGATTGTAGCACATCAGCAGCAAGACCCTTCACGGAAAGCACCAAAGCGGCCACGCGATCAGCTTTTGTCCAATTATTCCTCGACAATGAAATTTCGACTTGTATCATGAAATGATGTGTAGCGAATTTTGGTTTGGATGTTGCCATGTTGTTTACAGGAACACCCAATTCCAATTGACGGAATCGGTCCTCGAGTCGATCTTGATCTCTTCATCCAAACACTGAACTGCTTCTGAGTTATCCTGGGGATTCTCGTCAACGTTGGCCCATTTCTTTTCCATCTGTTTTGCCATGGCTTCTAATCTTTGTGAATGTTCATCCCCTTGATCCTTCATTAGCTTACCTTGCATAATCTGTTGCTGTTGCACCACCGTTTGTGTCTTCACGTGCAGTATCATCTGTTGCTGTTGGTCACCTTGACCCTTCATCGTCTAGCCTTGATCCTTAATCTCACACATCATCTGTCGTTGTTGGTCACCATGACATTTCATCAATTGGCCATTTTCCACCGCTGGCTGACTCTCCTCCACTGTCGAACTGGACCCTTGTTCATCCAAGAACTTATAATTTTTATTTTTACCAATACTATTTTCTAAATTGATTTCAACTTAACTAACCTAACAAATTGCCATATAATTTCATTAACTTTTGTCTGAAAAGCTATTCAAATAAGCAAAAGTTCACTTTATCGGTATTTTCTGTTTTTTTATGTTTCATGTTTTTGACGGCACTTCAGCCGGGGTAAGCTCGCAGTGCCGGTGTTTAAAGAAATTTGTTAGATGTGATTTGATGTGATAGCTGAAATCGAATCTCGTCGTTTGAGAATAAGATGTGGATTAAGCGGTACAAGAATGGTCTCTATTTATTGTTTTAAACGTACAGAGTTTATTCTGATACAGTATCATGGTCATACTTTGGGGCCTTCCGTCGGGGTCTACATCCATTACCACGTGCTGGCCAGTGTGGGTCGTCTTACCGGGGGTAATCGCAGTTGCGGAAGCTTAAGTAAGTTCCGAAACAAGGAGAAAGAGGGAATATGAAAGATAGAGTACGCTTCGAGAAGAATGGGATTCGGAGGATAAAGAACGAGAAAACCGAAGGAATTCGGACGATAAAGTACGATCAGAGGGAAAGGAATACGGAGGATAGAGTACGCTCAAAGAGAAAGGAATACGGAGGATATAGTACGCACCGATAAGAAAAAAAGGGCGAAAATCTGTGGCATCCACAATTTCGACGATACGAGAAAACCAAAAACGCAGAATCGTAGAGAATGACCATATCTTTTAGACTGCAGAATCTGAACTGGATCGTATTATTATTATAGCCAGCATCAAGAAAACAATTTCATTTTTTCTCGCCCTGTCTCTCTCTAACACACACGTAGCATAGGCGGCTTTGCTTAGAGTAAAACATTAGCGCCTAGATCTCAGAGACTATAAAAGCTAGAGCAACCAAATTTGGTATCCACACTCCTAATATATCGGACCGAGACGAGTTTGTTTCAAAATTTCGCCACACCCCCTTCCGCCCCCGCAAAGGATGCAAATCTGGGGATATTCACAAATCTCAGAGACTATTAAAGCTAGAGTAACCAAATTTGGTATCCGCACTTCTGTTAGATCTCACTATAAAACATTTATCTCAAAATTTCGCCCCACCCCCTTCCGCCCACACAAAGGACGAAAATCTATTGCATCCACAATATTGCAGATTTGAGAAAACTAAAAACGCAGAATCATAGATAACGACCATATCTATCAGATTGCTGAACCTGGATCAGATCAGATAATTTTTGTAGCCAAAAGGAACAAATCAATTTGCATTGGCTACGCAGCGCCCGACGTCACGCACAGACTGATTTTCTGTCTCTCTCGCACGCTCTCTTTGTCGTGTCGTTTAATATTAGCGGCGTCTGCCGGAGGAGAGCCATACTGACTTAGTATCGGGTATAGCCGTAGAGTTGCGGTGTCCGCAGCAACTCACAACTTTCCACCTCGTTTTTTTTTTTAGAGTATGAATAAATAGTTTTCTGCTGCTGCGCTACCACCACTGTTATACAGTGTCCGAGAGTTACATAGCTGTAACCGCACACTTCATAGACAAGACGAATATGGAACTATCATCGCATATGCTAGCTTGTGAAGCGTTCGGTGAGAGGCACACAAGCCTCAATCTTTGCTCTTTTCTTCAGAGTGTTGCAGCTGATTGGCAAATTGAAGATAAAATTACTGCAATTGCATCAGAAAATGCTGCCAATATCGTATCAGCGATAAAATTGGGAAATTTTCGCCATATTCCATGCTTTGTCCACACTTTGAACATCATTGTACAAAAAGCACTGGGACCAATTGACAGTGTAAGGGTCAAAGCAAAGGCAATTGTAGAATTTTTCAATCACAGCTCATCCGGATTCAAGAAGCTCAAAGAAATTAATATCCAATTAAATCTTCCCGACCTTAAGCTGACAAAAGATGTGCCTACACGTTGGAACTCAACATACAAAATGTTTCAGCGCTTGTCTATTTTAAAAGATAGAGTTATGGTGGTCATTTCCCTTCTACGCCCTGAACTAGTACTGGCCCAGGCAGAATGGGAAATTATTGATGGTGTATTGCCAGTGCTGAAGCCATTTTCTGAAATAACAACTGAAATTTCAGCAGAGAAAAATGTCACCTTATCAAAGGTTATTATAATGGCCACATTGCTGCAGCAATCCATAGCCAAAGCAATTCCAAACGATGATTTTCTACGGGCAGTCGTAGAAAAACTCAGAGAGGAGTTGACCGTACGTTTTGGGGATTTGGAAAATAATATTTTGTATGCAGAGAGCACTAGACCCAAGATTTAAAAAACGGGGTTTTAGATCCGATGAATGCTTTGAAAAAACAGTTGCAGCTCTACAAGGTAAGATCGCTCAAACGGGATTGGTTGATAATGTTGCTGATGATCTGTCTTCACAAATTGAAACCATCAAAACGTCGCAAACCAAAAGTTGCATTTGGGACGAGTATGACAGGCAGTTTAACCAAGTAACAAAGCCAAGCTGTAACACGGCTGCAGCCATTAGAGAGGTAGATAAATATCTAGCAGAGGAGAACATCAATAGAAAGCAGGACCCTTTGATCGGGTGGACGCAGCGAAAAGATGTATATCCACGACTATACGAATGTGCGTTGAAACGTCTTTGTTTGGTGGCCACGTCGGTGCCATGTGAGCGCCTATTTTCTGCAGCAGGAGAAGTAGTCCGCAAAAGACGAACGCTTTTGACGCCCAATTAGGTTGAAAGCCTTATGTTTTTACATAATAATATGTGAAATACTTAAAAATGGTGTGTATTTTATAGATTTTAAAATTATAATGGACAACATAGGTAAAATTGATTATTGTTTTTCAGTGGAAAACGAGATACTTAATGGAAACTGTTGGTTGTGTCCTAACGATATCAAGTACTAAGTACAAATTAAAATAAATTTAAGAAGTTAAAACGTCAATGAATTGTAGTGCATTATTTACATATAAGCTTAAAACTAGATATGAGACTTTAAAATTGAACTAAGAACAAAAAGACCGATGAACAAAACAGACCAAAGAACAAAAAAGAGCGAACAAAAAGGACAATGAACAAAAAAGAACGAACGGAAAAGAACGATGAACAAAAATGAATGATTAAGATAAACAAAAAGGAACGAACTAAAAGAACGACTTAGTTCACTGCATAAAAATGAACGAACGAACTTATTCAGTAAATTGAACGATGTTTACCCAACACTAGCCTCTTCACATGTAGCGGCTCGTAGACGTATCCCATTGATAGGCTCCACATTTCCTTATGCTATACCTTTCTTGATTATTGAATGAGATGCGCTTAACAGCCTCGTAAATCAATTTATATGCGTTGGGAATCGATTGTAGCACATCAGCAGCAAGACCCTTCACGGAAAGCACCAAAGCGGCCACGCGATCAGCTTTTGTCCAATTATTCCTCGACAATGAAATTTCGACTTGTATCATGAAATGATGTGTAGCGAATTTTGGTTTGGATGTTGCCATGTTGTTTACAGGAACACCCAATTCCAATTGACGGAATCGGTCCTCGAGTCGATCTTGATCTCTTCATCCAAACACTGAACTGCTTCTGAGTTATCCTGGGGATTCTCGTCAACGTTGGCCCATTTCTTTTCCATCTGTTTTGCCATGGCTTCTAATCTTTGTGAATGTTCATCCCCTTGATCCTTCATTAGCTTACCTTGCATAATCTGTTGCTGTTGCACCACCGTTTGTGTCTTCACGTGCAGTATCATCTGTTGCTGTTGGTCACCTTGACCCTTCATCGTCTAGCCTTGATCCTTAATCTCACACATCATCTGTCGTTGTTGGTCACCATGACATTTCATCAATTGGCCATTTTCCACCGCTGGCTGACTCTCCTCCACTGTCGAACTGGACCCTTGTTCATCCAAGAACTTATAATTTTTATTTTTACCAATACTATTTTCTAAATTGATTTCAACTTAACTAACCTAACCAATTGCCATATAATTTCATTAACTTTTGTCTGAAAAGCTATTCAAATAAGCAAAAGTTCACTTTATCGGTATTTTCTGTTTTTTTATGTTTCATGTTTTTGACGGCACTTCAGCCGGGGTAAGCTCGCAGTGCCGGTGTTTAAAGAAATTTGTTAGATGTGATTTGATGTGATAGCTGAAATCGAATCTCGTCGTTTGAGAATAAGATGTGGATTAAGCGGTACAAGAATGGTCTCTATTTATTGTTTTAAATGTACAGAGTTTATTCTGATACAGTATCATGGTCATACTTTGGGGCCTTCCGTCGGGGTCTACATCCATTACCACGTGCTGGCCAGTGTGGGTCGTCTTACCGGGGGTAATCGCAGTTGCGGAAGCTTAAGTAAGTTCCGAAACAAGGAGAAAGAGGGAATATGAAAGATAGAGTACGCTTCGAGAAGAATGGGATTCGGAGGATAAAGAACGAGAAAACCGAAGGAATTCGGACGATAAAGTACGATCAGAGGGAAAGGAATACGGAGGATAGAGTACGCTCAAAGAGAAAGGAATACGGAGGATATAGTACGCACCGATAAGAAAAAAAGGGCGAAAATCTGTGGCATCCACAATTTCGACGATACGAGAAAACCAAAAACGCAGAATCGTAGAGAATGACCATATCTTTTAGACTGCAGAATCTGAACTGGATCGTATTATTATTATAGCCAGCATCAAGAAAACAATTTCATTTTTTCTCGCCCTGTCTCTCTCTAACACACACGTAGCATAGGCGGCTTTGCTTAGAGTAAAACATTAGCGCCTAGATCTCAGAGACTATAAAAGCTAGAGCAACCAAATTTGGTATCCACACACCTAATATATCGGACCGAGACGAGTTTGTTTCAAAATTTCGCCACACCCCCTTCCGCCCCCGCAAAGGATGCAAATCTGGGGATATTCACAAATCTCAGAGACTATTAAAGCTAGAGTAACCAAATTTGGTATCCGCACTTCTGTTAGATCTCACTATAAAACATTTATCTCAAAATTTCGCCCCACCCCCTTCCGCCCACACAAAGGACGAAAATCTATTGCATCCACAATATTGCAGATTTGAGAAAACTAAAAACGCAGAATCATAGATAACGACCATATCTATCAGATTGCTGAACCTGGATCAGATCAGATAATTTTTGTAGCCAAAAGGAACAAATCAATTTGCATTGGCTACGCAGCGCCCGACGTCACGCACAGACTGATTTTCTGTCTCTCTCGCACGCTCTCTTTGTCGTGTCGTTTAATATTAGCGGCGTCTGCCGGAGGAGAGCCATACTGACTTAGTATCGGGTATAGCCGTAGAGTTGCGGTGTCCGCAGCAACTCACAACTTTCCACCTCGTTTTTTTTTTTAGAGTATGAATAAATAGTTTTCTGCTGCTGCGCTACCACCACTGTTATACAGTGTCCAAGAGTTACATAGCTGTAACCGCACACTTCATAGACAAGACGAATATGGAACTATCATCGCATATGCGCTTAACAGCCTCGTAAATCAATTTATATGCGTTGGGAATCGATTGTAGCACATCAGCAGCAAGACCCTTCACGGAAAGCACCAAAGCGGCCACGCGATCAGCTTTTGTCCAATTATTCCTCGACAATGAAATTTCGACTTGTATCATGAAATGATGTGTAGCGAATTTTGGTTTGGATGTTGCCATGTTGTTTACAGGAACACCCAATTCCAATTGACGGAATCGGTCCTCGAGTCGATCTTGATCTCTTCATCCAAACACTGAACTGCTTCTGAGTTATCCTGGGGATTCTCGTCAACGTTGGCCCATTTCTTTTCCATCTGTTTTGCCATGGCTTCTAATCTTTGTGAATGTTCATCCCCTTGATCCTTCATTAGCTTACCTTGCATAATCTGTTGCTGTTGCACCACCGTTTGTGTCTTCACGTGCAGTATCATCTGTTGCTGTTGGTCACCTTGACCCTTCATCGTCTAGCCTTGATCCTCAATCTCACACATCATCTGTCGTTGTTGGTCACCATGACATTTCATCAATTGGCCATTTTCCACCGCTGGCTGACTCTCCTCCACTGTCGAACTGGACCCTTGTTCATCCAAGAACTTATAATTTTTATTTTTACCAATACTATTTTCTAAATTGATTTCAACTTAACTAACCTAACCAATTGCCATATAATTTCATTAACTTTTGTCTGAAAAGCTATTCAAATAAGCAAAAGTTCACTTTATCGGTATTTTCTGTTTTTTTATGTTTCATGTTTTTGACGGCACTTCAGCCGGGGTAAGCTCGCAGTGCCGGTGTTTAAAGAAATTTGTTAGATGTGATTTGATGTGATAGCTGAAATCGAATCTCGTCGTTTGAGAATAAGATGTGGATTAAGCGGTACAAGAATGGTCTCTATTTATTGTTTTAAATGTACAGAGTTTATTCTGATACAGTATCATGGTCATACTTTGGGGCCTTCCGTCGGGGTCTACATCCATTACCACGTGCTGGCCAGTGTGGGTCGTCTTACCGGGGGTAATCGCAGTTGCGGAAGCTTAAGTAAGTTCCGAAACAAGGAGAAAGAGGGAATATGAAAGATAGAGTACGCTTCGAGAAGAATGGGATTCGGAGGATAAAGAACGAGAAAACCGAAGGAATTCGGACGATAAAGTACGATCAGAGGGAAAGGAATACGGAGGATAGAGTACGCTCAAAGAGAAAGGAATACGGAGGATATAGTACGCACCGATAAGAAAAAAAGGGCGAAAATCTGTGGCATCCACAATTTCGACGATACGAGAAAACCAAAAACGCAGAATCGTAGAGAATGACCATATCTTTTAGACTGCAGAATCTGAACTGGATCGTATTATTATTATAGCCAGCATCAAGAAAACAATTTCATTTTTTCTCGCCCTGTCTCTCTCTAACACACACGTAGCATAGGCGGCTTTGCTTAGAGTAAAACATTAGCGCCTAGATCTCAGAGACTATAAAAGCTAGAGCAACCAAATTTGGTATCCACACTCCTAATATATCGGACCGAGACGAGTTTGTTTCAAAATTTCGCCACACCCCCTTCCGCCCCCGCAAAGGATGCAAATCTGGGGATATTCACAAATCTCAGAGACTATTAAAGCTAGAGTAACCAAATTTGGTATCCGCACTTCTGTTAGATCTCACTATAAAACATTTATCTCAAAATTTCGCCCCACCCCCTTCCGCCCACACAAAGGACGAAAATCTATTGCATCCACAATATTGCAGATTTGAGAAAACTAAAAACGCAGAATCATAGATAACGACCATATCTATCAGATTGCTGAACCTGGATCAGATCAGATAATTTTTGTAGCCAAAAGGAACAAATCAATTTGCATTGGCTACGCAGCGCCCGACGTCACGCACAGACTGATTTTCTGTCTCTCTCGCACGCTCTCTTTGTCGTGTCGTTTAATATTAGCGGCGTCTGCCGGAGGAGAGCCATACTGACTTAGTATCGGGTATAGCCGTAGAGTTGCGGTGTCCGCAGCAACTCACAACTTTCCACCTCGTTTTTTTTTTTAGAGTATGAATAAATAGTTTTCTGCTGCTGCGCTACCACCACTGTTATACAGTGTCCAAGAGTTACATAGCTGTAACCGCACACTTCATAGACAAGACGAATATGGAACTATCATCGCATATGCGCTTAACAGCCTCGTAAATCAATTTATATGCGTTGGGAATCGATTGTAGCACATCAGCAGCAAGACCCTTCACGGAAAGCACCAAAGCGGCCACGCGATCAGCTTTTGTCCAATTATTCCTCGACAATGAAATTTCGACTTGTATCATGAAATGATGTGTAGCGAATTTTGGTTTGGATGTTGCCATGTTGTTTACAGGAACACCCAATTCCAATTGACGGAATCGGTCCTCGAGTCGATCTTGATCTCTTCATCCAAACACTGAACTGCTTCTGAGTTATCCTGGGGATTCTCGTCAACGTTGGCCCATTTCTTTTCCATCTGTTTTGCCATGGCTTCTAATCTTTGTGAATGTTCATCCCCTTGATCCTTCATTAGCTTACCTTGCATAATCTGTTGCTGTTGCACCACCGTTTGTGTCTTCACGTGCAGTATCATCTGTTGCTGTTGGTCACCTTGACCCTTCATCGTCTAGCCTTGATCCTCAATCTCACACATCATCTGTCGTTGTTGGTCACCATGACATTTCATCAATTGGCCATTTTCCACCGCTGGCTGACTCTCCTCCACTGTCGAACTGGACCCTTGTTCATCCAAGAACTTATAATTTTTATTTTTACCAATACTATTTTCTAAATTGATTTCAACTTAACTAACCTAACCAATTGCCATATAATTTCATTAACTTTTGTCTGAAAAGCTATTCAAATAAGCAAAAGTTCACTTTATCGGTATTTTCTGTTTTTTTATGTTTCATGTTTTTGACGGCACTTCAGCCGGGGTAAGCTCGCAGTGCCGGTGTTTAAAGAAATTTGTTAGATGTGATTTGATGTGATAGCTGAAATCGAATCTCGTCGTTTGAGAATAAGATGTGGATTAAGCGGTACAAGAATGGTCTCTATTTATTGTTTTAAATGTACAGAGTTTATTCTGATACAGTATCATGGTCATACTTCGGGGCCTTCCGTCGGGGTCTACATCCATTACCACGTGCTGGCCAGTGTGGGTCGTCTTACCGGGGGTAATCGCAGTTGCGGAAGCTTAAGTAAGTTCCGAAACAAGGAGAAAGAGGGAATATGAAAGATAGAGTACGCTTCGAGAAGAATGGGATTCGGAGGATAAAGAACGAGAAAACCGAAGGAATTCGGACGATAAAGTACGATCAGAGGGAAAGGAATACGGAGGATAGAGTACGCTCAAAGAGAAAGGAATACGGAGGATATAGTACGCACCGATAAGAAAAAAAGGGCGAAAATCTGTGGCATCCACAATTTCGACGATACGAGAAAACCAAAAACGCAGAATCGTAGAGAATGACCATATCTTTTAGACTGCAGAATCTGAACTGGATCGTATTATTATTATAGCCAGCATCAAGAAAACAATTTCATTTTTTCTCGCCCTGTCTCTCTCTAACACACACGTAGCATAGGCGGCTTTGCTTAGAGTAAAACATTAGCGCCTAGATCTCAGAGACTATAAAAGCTAGAGCAACCAAATTTGGTATCCACACTCCTAATATATCGGACCGAGACGAGTTTGTTTCAAAATTTCGCCACACCCCCTTCCGCCCCCGCAAAGGATGCAAATCTGGGGATATTCACAAATCTCAGAGACTATTAAAGCTAGAGTAACCAAATTTGGTATCCGCACTTCTGTTAGATCTCACTATAAAACATTTATCTCAAAATTTCGCCCCACCCCCTTCCGCCCACACAAAGGACGAAAATCTATTGCATCCACAATATTGCAGATTTGAGAAAACTAAAAACGCAGAATCATAGATAACGACCATATCTATCAGATTGCTGAACCTGGATCAGATCAGATAATTTTTGTAGCCAAAAGGAACAAATCAATTTGCATTGGCTACGCAGCGCCCGACGTCACGCACAGACTGATTTTCTGTCTCTCTCGCACGCTCTCTTTGTCGTGTCGTTTAATATTAGCGGCGTCTGCCGGAGGAGAGCCATACTGACTTAGTATCGGGTATAGCCGTAGAGTTGCGGTGTCAGCAGCAACTCACAACTTTCCACCTCGTTTTTTTTTTTAGAGTATGAATAAATAGTTTTCTGCTGCTGCGCTACCACCACTGTTATACAGTGTCCGAGAGTTACATAGCTGTAACCGCACACTTCATAGACAAGACGAATATGGAACTATCATCGCATATGCTAGCTTGTGAAGCGTTCGGTGAGAGGCACACAAGCCTCAATCTTTGCTCTTTTCTTCAGAGTGTTGCAGCTGATTGGCAAATTGAAGATAAAATTACTGCAATTGCATCAGAAAATGCTGCCAATATCGTATCAGCGATAAAATTGGGAAATTTTCGCCATATTCCATGCTTTGTCCACACTTTGAACATCATTGTACAAAAAGCACTGGGACCAATTGACAGTGTAAGGGTCAAAGCAAAGGCAATTGTAGAATTTTTCAATCACAGCTCATCCGGATTCAAGAAGCTCAAAGAAATTAATATCCAATTAAATCTTCCCGACCTTAAGCTGACAAAAGATGTGCCTACACGTTGGAACTCAACATACAAAATGTTTCAGCGCTTGTCTATTTTAAAAGATAGAGTTATGGTGGTCATTTCCCTTCTACGCCCTGAACTAGTACTGGCCCAGGCAGAATGGGAAATTATTGATGGTGTATTGCCAGTGCTGAAGCCATTTTCTGAAATAACAACTGAAATTTCAGCAGAGAAAAATGTCACCTTATCAAAGGTTATTATAATGGCCACATTGCTGCAGCAATCCATAGCCAAAGCAATTCCAAACGATGATTTTCTACGGGCAGTCGTAGAAAAACTCAGAGAGGAGTTGACCGTACGTTTTGGGGATTTGGAAAATAATATTTTGTATGCAGAGAGCACTAGACCCAAGATTTAAAAAACGGGGTTTTAGATCCGATGAATGCTTTGAAAAAACAGTTGCAGCTCTACAAGGTAAGATCGCTCAAACGGGATTGGTTGATAATGTTGCTGATGATCTGTCTTCACAAATTGAAACCATCAAAACGTCGCAAACCAAAAGTTGCATTTGGGACGAGTATGACAGGCAGTTTAACCAAGTAACAAAGCCAAGCTGTAACACGGCTGCAGCCATTAGAGAGGTAGATAAATATCTAGCAGAGGAGAACATCAATAGAAAGCAGGACCCTTTGATCGGGTGGACGCAGCGAAAAGATGTATATCCACGACTATACGAATGTGCGTTGAAACGTCTTTGTTTGGTGGCCACGTCGGTGCCATGTGAGCGCCTATTTTCTGCAGCAGGAGAAGTAGTCCGCAAAAGACGAACGCTTTTGACGCCCAATTAGGTTGAAAGCCTTATGTTTTTACATAATAATATGTGAAATACTTAAAAATGGTGTGTATTTTATAGATTTTAAAATTATAATGGACAACATAGGTAAAATTGATTATTGTTTTTCAGTGGAAAACGAGATACTTAATGGAAACTGTTGGTTGTGTCCTAACGATATCAAGTACTAAGTACAAATTAAAATAAATTTAAGAAGTTAAAACGTCAATGAATTGTAGTGCATTATTTACATATAAGCTTAAAACTAGATATGAGACTTTAAAATTGAACTAAGAACAAAAAGACCGATGAACAAAACAGACCAAAGAACAAAAAAGAGCGAACAAAAAGGACAATGAACAAAAAAGAACGAACGGAAAAGAACGATGAACAAAAATGAATGATTAAGATAAACAAAAAGGAACGAACTAAAAGAACGACTTAGTTCACTGCATAAAAATGAACGAACGAACTTATTCAGTAAATTGAACGATGTTTACCCAACACTAGCCTCTTCACATGTAGCGGCTCGTAGACGTATCCCATTGATAGGCTCCACATTTCCTTATGCTATACCTTTCTTGATTATTGAATGAGATGCGCTTAACAGCCTCGTAAATCAATTTATATGCGTTGGGAATCGATTGTAGCACATCAGCAGCAAGACCCTTCACGGAAAGCACCAAAGCGGCCACGCGATCAGCTTTTGTCCAATTATTCCTCGACAATGAAATTTCGACTTGTATCATGAAATGATGTGTAGCGAATTTTGGTTTGGATGTTGCCATGTTGTTTACAGGAACACCCAATTCCAATTGACGGAATCGGTCCTCGAGTCGATCTTGATCTCTTCATCCAAACACTGATTACTGCTTCTGAGTTATCCTGGGGATTCTCGTCAACTTTGGCCCATTTCTTTTCCATCTGTTTTGCCATGGCTTCTAATCTTTGTGAATGTTCATCCCCTTGATCCTTCATTAGCTTACCTTGCATAATCTGTTGCTGTTGTACCACCGTTTGTGTCTTCACGTGCAGTATCATCTGTTGCTGTTGGTCACCTTGACCCTTCATCGTCTAGCCTTGATCCTTAATCTCACACATCATCTGTCGTTGTTGGTCACCATGACATTTCATCAATTGGCCATTTTCCACCGTTGGCTGACTCTCCTCCACTGTCGAACTGGACCCTTGTTCATCCAAGAACTTATAATTTTTATTTTTACCAATACTATTTTCTAAATTGATTTCAACTTAACTAACCTAACCAATTGCCATATAATTTCATTAACTTTTGTCTGAAAAGCTATTCAAATAAGCAAAAGTTCACTTTATCGGTATTTTCTGTTTTTTTAAGTTTCATGTTTTTGACGGCACTTCAGCCGGGGTAAGCTCGCAGTGCCGGTGTTTAAAGAAATTTGTTAGATGTGATTTGATGTGATAGCTGAAATCGAATCTCGTCGTTTGAGAATAAGATGTGGATTAAGCGGTACAAGAATGGTCTCTATTTATTGTTTTAAATGTACAGAGTTTATTCTGATACAGTATCATGGTCATACTTCGGGGCCTTCCGTCGGGGTCTACATCCATTACCACGTGCTGGCCAGTGTGGGTCGTCTTACCGGGGGTAATCGCAGTTGCGGAAGCTTAAGTAAGTTCCGAAACAAGGAGAAAGAGGGAATATGAAAGATAGAGTACGCTTCGAGAAGAATGGGATTCGGAGGATAAAGAACGAGAAAACCGAAGGAATTCGGACGATAAAGTACGATCAGAGGGAAAGGAATACGGAGGATAGAGTACGCTCAAAGAGAAAGGAATACGGAGGATATAGTACGCACCGATAAGAAAAAAAGGGCGAAAATCTGTGGCATCCACAATTTCGACGATACGAGAAAACCAAAAACGCAGAATCGTAGAGAATGACCATATCTTTTAGACTGCAGAATCTGAACTGGATCGTATTATTATTATAGCCAGCATCAAGAAAACAATTTCATTTTTTCTCGCCCTGTCTCTCTCTAACACACACGTAGCATAGGCGGCTTTGCTTAGAGTAAAACATTAGCGCCTAGATCTCAGAGACTATAAAAGCTAGAGCAACCAAATTTGGTATCCACACTCCTAATATATCGGACCGAGACGAGTTTCTTTCAAAATTTCGCCACACCCCCTTCCGCCCCCGCAAAGGATGCAAATCTGGGGATATTCACAAATCTCAGAGACTATTAAAGCTAGAGTAACCAAATTTGGTATCCGCACTTCTGTTAGATCTCACTATAAAACATTTATCTCAAAATTTCGCCCCACCCCCTTCCGCCCACACAAAGGACGAAAATCTATTGCATCCACAATATTGCAGATTTGAGAAAACTAAAAACGCAGAATCATAGATAACGACCATATCTATCAGATTGCTGAACCTGGATCAGATCAGATAATTTTTGTATATAGTTACCCAAAATCGACCTCAGCACCAATTAGCCCTATAATTAGTACATAACGAAGAGATACTTTTCAAGGGAGAAATCATTTTGCAGATCCGTTTCATTTTGACGATTTTACCTCTTGCACTGTGTACGATTGTTCCGTTCATGGCCATATATTCTTTGAATATTTCTTAATCTAAATTCAAAAGCGCATTCTGCGATTTCGAGCCGTTCGGCTGCTAAATCGATTTAAGCGACGAAACTTTTCTTTCTTGAATTTTGAAATCAGCACTACACTGTACCTGTGCTTACATAGCTGGGCATGGTGAACACAATATAATAAAAAAAGGAACACAATTAAATTGCAAAAGAATATTAGATGTGAATTATCCAACGAATTGAATACAAAATCACCCAGGCATCGTGGAGAAGATACCCAGGCATGGGAAAATTTCCCATCACCCAGGACACTGTTATCGAAAATACATGACATGTTCTGGGTTTTCAGATCCTTTCATATGGCCATGGGACTCACATCATTTTTCCGCAATTTCTTGGCGGAAGAATTTCCTAATATCCATGTTTACCGGTAAAGCCTAATGCTAAAACCGTTCTAAAACCAACATTTATATACATATAGGTTAGGTTAGGTTGAGGCGGCTGCCGGGCTCGCTCGGAGCCCGTCACACTTAGGCCGGTTTCGGCCCGTTGTGATACCGCATGGGATCATTCCTTCCTTCGTTGTGAGACTTCCTGTCAGCAATTATCCCATCCAGATGCTCTCACAAAGTTCGCTATCTTTCTGGGACATAGTTTGGACATCTCTGAGATGTCGTGTAGAAAGGCTGAGCGCAGGTGCTGTAGCCTTCTTCTGCTGAGAGCTGGGCAGGAGCAGAACAGATGTTCCACTGTCTCCTCCACTTCCTCGTCTCTACAGCTGCGACAAAAATCGTTATGTGGGGCCCTCAGCCTGTTAGCGTGGGTGCCTATTAGCCAGTGTCCCGTGAGGGAACGTATGAACGTAACGGCAACCGCTTGTAGGCAGTCTAGAGCCTCCCTTATTGCTATGAATTCCGCTTGAAAGACACTGCAATGATCTGGGAGCCTGAAGGAATGCCTTATGTTTAGCTGTTCGGAGTAGATTCCCCCTCCGACTCTGTCGTCCAGCTTTGATCCATCTGTGAAGATGTTTATGGCCCCATCTGGGCCTGGGAGTCCCTCGAGCCATTCGTCTCTGTGAGGGATGATTGTGTCGAAGGGAGTGACTGTGTACTCTCTTGGAACTTGGTAGTCTGTTTTTGAGGGGCCGGTATTGCTATAATTTAATATGGCTGAGTGACCTATGCACTGTGTCACCCATTGATCTGAGTCTCTTAGACGTATTGCTGCTGCTTCTGCCCGTTCCTTTCCTGCGAGGTCAAGGCTCTGTAGGCATAGGATGGCATTTAGCGCATCATTTGGGGTGGTGCAAAGAGCTCCGCTGATACATAGGGCGGCAGTTCGCTGGACTTTGCCCAGTTGCTTGGTGATCGCCCTTTATGATAGAGCCGGCCACCACACCGTAACTCTGTAGAGTAGTATTGGTCTAACTATAGCTTGATATATCCATTGGACTATGCTTGGGATCATACCTTTTTTGCATGTGTAGAGTGCAGTCATTGCCTTCTTCACTCTATCTTTGACATTCAGGTTCCAGTTAAGCTTCTTGTCATTTACCAACCCTAAGTAACTGGCACTGTCCCCTGCATCCTTGTAGTATTGGAGGGTTGAGGGGCGGGACCTTGTATTTATTTGTGAATAATACAAGTTCCGTTTTTGAGGGATTTACTCCCAGACCGCACAATTCTGTCCAATCCGACAGTTGCGCTAGCTTTGCGGTCATTAAGTCGCACAGTGTTTGTGGGTATTTCCCCGAGAAGATAATCGCAACGTCGTCCGCATAGGCTACGACTTTGCAGCCCCCCCCCCCTTCTAGGTCACATAGAATCTTGTTGACTGCTATGTTCCACAGAAGAGGAGACAGGACACCACCTTGCGGGGTGCCTCTGTTGACATACCTTGACTGGGCGGACGATCCCATCGATGATGTCACCGTCCTGTATGTGAGCAATTGATCAATGAGCATCACCAAGTGACGGTCCACCCCCAGGTCAGTCAGTGCTTCTGTAATGGCGCCCGGTACAACGTTGTTGAAAGCTCCCTCAATATCGAGAAAGGCTATGAGTGAGTACTCTTTGAGATGCAGAGACTTCTCTACCGCTGAGATCACTTCATGAAGAGCCGTTTCCGTGGATTTTCCTTTCCGGTAGGCATGCTGTGCGCCTGACAGCAACTGAGGGTGTATAGTTGTCCTCAGTTGCAGCCCGACGAGTCTCTCAAAGGTTTTGAGGAGAAAGGACGACAGGCTGATTGGTCTAAAGTCTTTTGCAGTTGAGTGCGAGGCTTTCCCTGCTTTGGGAATGAAGACTATCTTTGCCTTAAGCCATGTTCGCGGGATTGTACCCATAGCCAGTATCTTCCTGAAGATACCTTGTAGTAGTGTTGGGTAAACATTGCTCATTTTGGTGAACATGTTCACTTGTTTTTTTTAGTAAGTGAGTCAACTCACTCATATTGCTCACTTGCTCTCTTAGATTGCTCAGTGACTCACTTGTTCACTTGCTCAGTTGCTCACTTGCTCAGTTGCCGACTTGCTCTCACAGTTGTTCACTATTCATGCACAGATGGTTCCAAATTTCACTATACTTTCGAATTAGCGACATAGTGAATTTTTCAAAAGAGTAAACAGCTTTGCCGGTAATACAAAAAGTGTGAAGTAAACGCAAATATGAGCAAAGCTACCAGATGGCAAAATGCCCTTTGAGGAGCAAAATTGCGCAAAAAGTGAGTAGAGAACAAGTGAGTAAAAATGAACAAGTGAGTAAAAATGAACAAGTGAACAACAAAGAACAAGTGAGCAAAAAAGAACAAGTGAACAACAAAGAACAAGTGAACAACAAAGAACAAGTGAACAAAAAAGAACAACTTGGAAAGAACATGTTCAGTTGCTCACTTAAGTGAACAACTCTTTTTTGTTCACTCACTCATGAGCAACACAACACTACCTTGTAGCCAGTTGATGGCCGTATCCTCGGCCTTCTGAAGTTGGGCCGGGATTACCTGGTCTGGGCCTGGCGATTTGAATGGGTTAAAGCTGTTTATTGCCCAGCTTATGTTACGTTTTGTGAGGATGTGATCCATCGAGGTTACCGGTCCCTCTCCTGGGAGATGTACCGTCTCGATGGTTGTGCACCCTGGGAAATGTGTGTCTGGTAGAATGTGCAGGGACTCCTCACTGGAGTTGGTCCACGTGCCGTCATTCGTTTTAAGATACCCTAACGAGGTGTTAGTTTTTGAGAGAATCTTGCGAGGCCTTGCGGCCTCTGACGTTTCCTCAATTTCCGAGCAACATTTTTGACAAGAGGCCCTTTTTGCTTTCCTTGTTTCCTTTTTATATAGTGACAGACTGAATTTGTAGTCTGCCCAGTGGCTCTCCTCGTTCGCACTTTTGGCCCTGTTGAAGAGGGTCCTGCAGCTTTTACGTAGGATGTCTATTTGTTTTGACCACCATGGGGGCTTCTTTTTCACCCTAGATTTGCTAGAGGGGCATGCTGCCGCGAAGGCTTTGTTGCATGCTTCTGTGAACCTGTTCACTAGGCGATCTAGGTCGTCTTTTGTGTCTGGGCATGATGGTGCTTTGGAGGGGAGTAAGTCCTCCAGGGCTGAGCTATATTTTTCCCAGTTGGCTTTCCTGGGATTAATGTAGTCCTTAGGTTTCGGACACTCGAGGGATAGTGTGGTATCGATGTATCTGCGGTCAGAGAAAGAGTGGTCATCAAGGACTTGATAACTCTTGCCTATGTCTAAAAGTTTGTTAGACACTAAGGTGAGGTCAATAACCTCCTGTCGATTTTTAATTATAAAAGTGGGGTCGTTGCCCCGATTACAAATAAATAGATTTGAGTTAAGGATGAAGCTGAAAAGTGACTCACCCCTTACATTTGTATTCGAGCTCCCCCATTGAGTGTGGTGAGCGTTGGCATCGCAACATATTAATAGGTCTATGTCCGACCTCTCGCTGTCGCTGGCTAGTTTGCGAACAAGGTCGTTGGGAGGATCGTTTTCCTCATGGACCATGTAGGACGACATCAGCCCTAGATGTGTCCTTTCAGCTCTGCTTTTCCAGCAGCTCGAAGCAGCGGTCGGCCATTGCCGCTTCCACCCACTTCCACTGGTTCTTAGGGATTCGGGAGTCCGCGCTGCCTTTGTCCAGGACGCCAATCAGCGTCCTTTCTCTGGCAATCTGCGCGAACGATGTGTTAGGCAGTACTCTGGAGCGCTTCGGTGTTGGCCCAGGAGTCTCTTGCGAGCGCTGCCTTTTTGGCTGAGGGGCTTCCTTCTTCGGTGCTTCCTTGCCAAAGTTCGGCAGCACCTTCGAGGCCCACTCAACCTTCTTTAGCCATTAATCAGTTGGGCTGAACATCTGGCTTGCGTTCTGCCGACGGAGTATATTGCCAGCACTCCTTCTATCGGCATATGTAAAAGGTTTGGCTTGGACACTAGTAGATGGGCACTCATCACCCTCCACTTTACCAGCAGGCAGAGCAGCCGCAGGATTGCATAGCCACTCTGCCAAGGTATCGGTTTTGGGAGCCAATTCACCACCCACCCCGAAACCGCGATGGGACCCCTTTGGGCTCCCCCAACATCTTCCGCCGCGCAAGTTTTCACTGCTGGTTTGCGGGTTGGGCCAGGCCTTTGGGCCGCTGCCTTCCCCTGTTTGGGATTGCTCCCTGTTGGCATTTGGGGAGTGCCAGTTTTAAATCTTTGTTTGTTTGTTTTTTAAATCTTCCATTGTTTTCCCACGATCTGCAGAGAAGGGGTACGGTCCGTCCAGGCAGAGATCCACGTTTCCCGGATAAGACATACTTAGAACAGGGGGCTGCCAAGTCCCTGAGCTCTCCGTTAACGACTGGGCTAGTTTTATACACCGGGCCCCCAGCCATGCTGACTCTCGGCACGGGTCGAATAACACTCTTAGTCCGGCCCCGTGTGAGCTGAATGTGGGGGTAGTGTGGGTAGGTAGTTATACGAGGCGGCACCACAAGCGCATCGTCAGTGTTGCTACTTCGCGAACACCCGCTGGCTGTCCAGGGCTGCTTATTTTCGCTACTCTCCCTAGGGTTGTCCGCTTATTCGCAGCTGACCTACCTTTATGACCTGTATATAGGTAGGTCGTTCGCTATCCGCAACCTGCGACCCGTCCGGTGGCCTCAGCTAGCCACCTCACGAGCTCATCAGACCAGAGAATATACATATAACATATAACATTTATTTTACAATGCGTCCGTGTTCTCACATAACTATTTCCTCAAATATTATCGAAACTTTGTTGATGCTATGCCACGCCATCCGCGGACAAACACAATCTTTCAATTCTGAAAATTTGAAGACTATAATTATAGTCTGCATCCACTCATTTGGTTTATGAGACTTCTGTCCCACAAGCAAAGTTGGCAAAGTTTATGGCCGGTTTCTCGACTTCGAGTTCAGGTGCCGGTTATTTGTCGTTAGGATAAAGTTGACGACCAGATAAACAGAAAACGGTTCGGTTTTCTCGAAACGTAACGAAAAAGAATAAAAGGGTGTGTCGGGTCAAGCAGCTTAAATATTTTAAATTATTGCCAGTGGTTCGGCCCAAAGTAAATGCATTTTGGTGTTGTCGTTTCCAATGCCCCCACTGCAAAGATCATTTGCTACCGCATATGCGCATGCAGCGGAATTCTTTCGCCTCCTTATGTCGCAATCTCTCTGACTCGGCTTAACAGCGTCCCCGAGCAGCTCCCATACGCTCTCGCTCACGTCTAAGCTTGCTACATAGGGCCCGGCAGATTGGCCCGTCAGCCCTTGCATGGGCAGTCTTGAGCTAATCGTCGCAGCTATTAGATTAACATCCTCGCATCAATCGTTCGCCCAATCATCCCCATATGTACATACGCGATAAGTTGGTTTACATATGCAAATAAATTGTGAATTATAAACAGCCTTTCGACTTTCATTAACTTCAAATTGCAACAGTTATTAAAAACGCTTAATAGCTTAACAGGGTGTTGTTAAACACACAAATGTGCTGTACAAAGCAATTGATGCTTTGATTATTGCATCAACTGTTTATGCCTTGCGTACTTTGTTGCATGCGAAGATATCGATAGGCGAGACCCTAGAAGCGCTGAGAGGAATGTATTTTTTTGAACAGAGTGGCAGGGCCAAAATTTAAGGGGAAAGGTTAGCGAAGAGTGGCCACCTGGTCCTGGAGAGTTAGAGTTCCGCGCGCTCTCCGGAGCCGTTGTGAGAGGATTTCCGATCTCATCCCATAACGGAGTCCCGAAGCCAACTCACCCACACCCAAAAGAAAAGAGAGCCGCCAGCAGCCCGAATCAGGCCATGCCCTTGAACCTGGTTCAAGGGCGATAGAAGAGAGAGCGATGGGGATCGGCAGCCGGGAGCATTAAACAGAACAGCCAAGAGGGGGTTCAGAAAGAAAAATTCCCGCAACGGAGGAGCATGCGCGCCGGACACAGTGACTTAGCGATTTTTTTTTTGTTCGGAAAGAAAAAGTGAGTGGGATGAGGATGGAGTAGTGGCCATCACCCTGCAAAAAAATGAATAAAAGATAAATAAATGTGATTCCAGGGGATCCAGATCAGGGAAAGACCAGGAACCAGGACCAGGAAGCATAAGAGTGAGTCCGCTCCAAAGGGGGAGTAAAGAAACCCCAAATTTATTTTTTTTGTTGGCCGTAGGGAATAGGTCACAGCTCCGCCACCCTGGCTTGTTTTTCCTGCTGGTCTCGAAGGAACAGACCTGGCCACGTAGTGCGGGACCCTCGCCCACTTAGGGAGAAGAAAAAAATCACATCAACTTATTTACTCTAACTAATTATTTTTGTTAGACGTCTCCAGTTATAAGTATATGTAATTTAAGTCCGTCCATATTTATTATATATATGTAACCTATTTATTTATATTTATTATATTATTTATTCCTATTAATCTAATTATTTATTAACCGCCAGTAGTACTAAGATGAGGGGGGGATGAATAGGCAGGCCTAGTTTAGAAATGATATCGTGTGAAAATAGGAAATGAAGTGAAAATTATAACGAAGAAATGAATTGTTAAGCGTTTCGTATGGGGGGAAGAGGAGCCACAGCAACGAGAGGGTAAGGCTTTTGCAAATGGCAGGGAGATCCGGAACGTGTGATTCAGATCTCAGGTAGGGTGGGTGCGTCGGGGGTAAAACATCGACACCTCGACCTGGTCCAAGTCTGTGTTGAGGGAAGACTGTAATGTTGTTTGTCGAGTAGAGTCCGTTTTTTTTTCAGTTTATTTTTCGTCGGTTATTTCTGTTGTTTCATTTTGTTCGAGATGTCCAATTAGTTGGTTGTTGTGCGACCTGAGGGCTTGGGAAGTATCCAGCCCTGGGATGACTGGCTAGCCGGCCTTGCCCCAAAGAAAAACAAAGGTTCGTAACAATAATGGCGCCCAATCTGAGACAGGGAAGTGGACTCGCAGTCCTGGCTCGACCATCAAAGAGGGAGAGTACGGATGCGAATCATACGGAAGTCGAAGAAATTATAAATATCCAGCAGAGAAGATAGATCTCGAGTGGTATTCTGCAATCTGGGGTCCATCGGTGTTCCGGTGGCCTGTGAGGGACTCGACGAGTTGGCTCACAGAAGCACGGCGCTGAGGGACCTGAGGATGCAAGAAAAAAATCCACAAAGTAAATAGTTTTTTTTTGATGTTTGATGTTTCGGCACTTATCTGACAACGGGAAGCAGGCAATCTCAAGAGGGGATTTGGTTTGGCACTGGCAGAGGAGAATCCAAAAGCCAGTTAGCAACCGGCCCGGTGCCTGGTGTGCAAAAGGAGAACCTGAAGAAAAAGAAATACCCGAAGTTAGGAATGGTCAGAAAGATTTATGTTTTTCGCTTCCCCTGCTTACCGCTGGATGGAGTCGGGAGAGTAGATTCTCAAGGAGATTTTTGTTCTGAGTGGCCCGTGGGGACAGATGTCGGCCACGCGTTGCACTCGGAGCAGCTACAACATCCCGCAACGAACATTCAGTAGGGAAGTAGGCGGAAACAGCGACTGTAGGGAAGTGAGCGCCCTTGACTCTTAATCTTTCAAGGAAGATAAGATCAGTCAACAGCGCTCGCCAAATTCTAGACGTTGGACAGGAAAAGACGTAGAACACCATGTGCAGAGTTGGCCCTAGTAGTAGTTGTGGTTCCTTTCCCCCTTATTAGTGTTTTTGCCGTATTAAACGTTTTTGTGCTGAAGATCAGTGAGTTGGCGTTATAGGTAGTATTCATGCGATTGTTCTGAAAGAAGAGTAGATAATTAATTGTATTGAATAAAAAGATAAATAGGATAGTTCGAGGTAGGGAAATACAGGGCTAGGTTGATGAGCGCGTACAACTTGCGGTCTAAGCAGAAAATGACTCGCAGGACTCCTCCACCAGGTAACCTCCAAGGACAGATGCAAGGCGGGGACACACAGGGCGCTGAGGGGCGTGAAGACGACAGCTGGAATTTGCCAGGCCAATCGAACGCACTGCCCTCCGAGATTCTCTCAGGAGTAAATGTCGCCATAGCGCAAGCACAGGAGACGTGGAGAGGCAGCATGGCAGATACCCTGAGTAGGACGTTGCAGGAGGAGATCCGTCGCGGCTTTTTGGAGCTGATGGGGGCCATAACAGAGGTGATGGCGCCTCTGCGCCAGAACGTGGAATTGATCCAAGATCTGAGATTGGAAAGAGACCAGGGTGAAAACAACGATAATAATAATGGCGATCAGCAGCCTCTAGCTCACCTCAGGCAGAAGCCGAACACAGGGACCATGCCCAAAAGACCCAAGGACGATGACGCATGGAATTCACAGTCGACTCCAAGGAAGCCGGCGAGGTTGAGCCAGAACTGGCGCCGAGGAATAGCCGATGCGGACCTGGATCCAGGTGATGGAAGGCAGAGACGGGAGACATCAGGAGACGGCGGAGGTCCAACAGATCTGCCACCATATGAAAGGAGAGATGATTGGAGAGGAGCGAGATGGGGGCGCGTCGACAAATGGGAAATCCACTTCGACGGAGATGGAGATCCAAATAAGATGACGGTGCAGGACTTCGTGTTCAGGGTCGAGTTCCTCCGTAGGCAGAACCGACGGTCGTGGGACGAGGTCCTTGACAACTTTCACCATCTCGTCAAAGGACAAGCGGCGGAGTGGTATTGGCAATTTGTCCGAGAACGGCCTCCGGAAGGATGGGAGGATTTGAAGGACGAGTTGGTGTCCCGGTTCCGAGCAGTGGGTGGCGAGTTCGAGCGGCTACGCGCCTTGCATGAGCGAAGACAACAATCTGGCGAATCTGTGGAAGAGTATTTTAGAGCGATGCGCAGACTGGCAGCTAGACTCACCACACCTTTGGTTGAGTCCGAAATGGTGCGAGTCTTGAAGAAGGGGCTCGATGATGAGATCGCCCGCTACGTTTACGCGATCCGAGTCCGGAACGTGGAGCAGCTGAGGGAAGAGTGCCTGGAAGTGGAGTACCACTTTCGCGGACGCGAGCAGAAGTCGACGTTCCGTCCTGTGCCGAAATTCCAATCAGCCGGGAAGCGAGTGGAGGAGCTAGAGCCGGAAACGGAGTTTCTGGATGAAGATGAAGCAAGGATGGTGGAAGAAACTCACCTGGCGAACAAACCCAGGCTGTGTTGCTGGAATTGCGGCCAGTTCGACCACGGATTCCGAGACTGCGTGGCGAAGGAACGCAAAATATTCTGTTACCGCTGCGGGAAACCAGAAATGTTTACTCCAACGTGTCCCAATTGCTCGGGAAACGCACGAGCGGGCATGATGAAAGCGGGAGATCAGCGCTCGGGACAGAAGCCCGCGAAGAAATGAACGATGGTCCACTAAGTAATATAGAATTTAAGAATATTAGCCCGAATAAATTAAATAAAAATAGTTTGAAGTTTATACCGGCCGAAGAGAGGATGAGGAGATACATACAAATTCGAAACCAGATCTTTGATGACAGGCAGCTGGAGGGGATGCGCGGTGTCAGTCGTAGACTCCAAAAGGCCCGTTCCAGATTTAAGGAAAGGCGACAGACTCGCAAAGAGGTGGCCGAGGCAGTCAGACGAGGAGCAGGACGCGATCCCAGAGTGTTTGCCGAAGTGCAGATAAGAGGACATCGGATTGCTGGACTCCTAGATACTGGGGCATCCGTTAGTGTCTTAGGAAAGGGCAGCCGTGAACTCCTTGCCGACCTTGAGGTGGAAATGGACAATTATGTCTCGATCATCAAGACAGCCTCTGGAGAAGACAGGTCCATAATCGGCAAAACCAAACTCTGCGTAAGATATAACGGAATGAACAAAGAGATCTTGTTTTACGTATGCCCGTACCTAGAGCAAGCCATGTACTTGGGCATTGATTTCTGGAGATCCTTCGCGCTGGCTCCCACAGTCCTCGGAGAAGAGTCCAGTAGATCCAGCGAGGTCCAAGTAGGCGAGATCCAAATGTCAAAAATCAGCCAGTACGCCGAACATCGCCAGGAGGACGTGGAAGTGGAAGCTTGGGCCCTGGAAGACACGGAAACCGAAGAGCTGGAGAAGGTAAAGAAGGAGTTTCTAACCTATGAGGATGCCGGATTGGGAACAACGACGGTAGAGCAGCATCGGATCCAGTTGATCGAGGGCGCAGAACCATTTAAAGATCGGCATTACCCTCAATCCCCAGCGATGCAGGAGGTGATCTGGACCGAGGTGGATAAAATGCTGGAGCTAGGAGTGATCGAAGTTAGCGATAGTCCATGGAGCAATCGGACGACGGTGGTGCGAAAGCCAAACAAAAATAGATTCTGTTTGGACGCGCGGAAACTGAACCAGCTCACCGTAAAAGATGCTTACCCTCTTCCTAGTATCGAGGGTATACTATCCAGGATTGACCAGACATACTACATTTCTAGCGTCGACCTCAAATTCGCATTCTGGCAGATTAAACTGGACCCAGAAAGCCGGAAGTGCACCGCATTTACCGTCGCAGGCCGTCCGCTGTATCAATTCGTGATGATGCCCTTCGGTCTGTGTAACGCTGCCCAGAGGTTATGCAGAGTGATGGATAAGGTAATTCCAACTCAGCTCCGATCAAACGTTTTCGTTTATTTGGACGATCTTTTGGTGATAGCCCCGGATTTCCAGACGCATCTGCGGTATCTGCGATTGGTGGCCCAGTGCCTGAAAAGAGCGAATTTGACGATAGGCTTAAAAAAATCCAAATTCTGTTTCAAGTCGCTAAAATACCTAGGGTTTATCATCGGAGGTGGCACGCTGCAAATGGATCCCGATAGGGTTGTGGCTATACAAAAGATCCCGAACCCAAGTTCAGTGAAGGAGCTACGGAGCTTCATAGGAACCGCAGGATGGTATAGGCGCTTCATCAAGGACTTCGCAACCATCGCTGTACCGTTAACAGATGCTCTGAAGAAGCATGCGCGCGGGAAGTTTTCCTTGCCAACGGAAGCGAGGGCGGCCATAGAATCCCTGAAAAAGGCCCTCACCACGGCTCCTGTATTAGTCCATGCCGACTTCAAACGCCATTTTTACATCCAGTGCGACGCCTCAAATTTTGGAGTGGGAGCAGTGCTTTTCCAGCTGGATGACGACAAAGCAGAGCGTCCAGTGGCATTCTTTTCTTCCAAGCTGAACAAACACCAAATAAATTATTCTGTAACGGAGAAAGAATGTTTAGCTGCGGTATTGGCGATAGAGAGATTCAGGCCATATGTGGAATTGATGCCGTTCACGGTAATTACTGATCACGCCAGCCTCAAGTGGCTAATGTCACTCAAGGACCTGAATGGGCGTCTAGCGAGATGGTCATTGCGGCTGCAGAGGTTCGATTTTGAGATCGAACACCGCAAGGGAGTCGAAAATATAGTGGCGGATACACTATCACGCTGCATCGAGGAGGTGGTTCTAGACCCAACGGAAATCCTCGGATTCCAGACGACGGAATTCAAGTCAACGGAATACCAGGAGCTGAAAGAAGAAATCTGCAGGAACAAAGAAGTATTGCCTGACCTGCGAATAGACGGGGACCTAGTATTCAAGCGAATGGCCTTCGCGCAAATCGACGACCAAGTGGAAGGTTCCATGTGGAAATTATGGATTCCCGCGGCATTGACGAAAACCCTCATCGCAAAGGCCCACGAAGACCACACAGCTGGACACGGTGGAATGAAGAAGACCTTGCATAGATTAAAAAGGCACTACTACTGGCCGGCGATGACGGCACAAGTGCGGGAATACGTCCGAAGCTGCACCGAATGCAAGGAATCCAAAGCACCCAATTACCGGAGCCAAGTCGGGATCGGTCAGGAAGTAACCACGGAGAGGCCATTCCAAAAGCTCTACATAGACTTCCTTGGAAAGTATCCCAGGTCGAAAAGGGGACAGGCCTGGATTTTCGTCGTCGTAGACCACTTTTCGAAATTCACCTTCTTGAAGGCGATGAGAGAGGCGACCGCGGCGAACGTCATTCAATTCCTGGTGCAAGAGGTCTTTTACAAATTCGGGGTGCCAGAGGTGATCCACTCCGACAACGGAAAGCAGTTCCTGTCGAAGACTTTCACGGACATGGTCAGCGGCTTCGGGATCCGACACATGCGCACAGCAGTATACTCGCCGCAAAGCAATGCAGCCGAGAGAGTAAATCGGACGATACTCGCTGCAATAAGGACGTATTTGGAGAAGGATCACAGGGACTGGGACATCTACCTACCGGAGATCGAAGTGTCAATCCGTGACTCCGTGCACGAAGCCACAGGCGTCACGCCGTTCTTCGCTGTATTTGGACAGCAGATGTTCCTGAATGGGAACTGCTATAAGCTGGCGAGGAAGCTGCAGTCTTTGACGGAACACGAAGTGCACGCATTAGATCCCGCGGATAAGCGACACCTCATTCGCGAGCAAATTAAACACAGCCTACACCAAGCGTATGAGCGGAGCAGCCAGCGTTATAACAAACGGGCCCGAGTCTTTTTCGCCAGACCTGGCCAAGAAGTCTACAGGCGCAACTTCACCCTCAGCGACTTTGGCAAAAGCTACAACGCCAAGTTCGCCCGGAAATTTCTAAAATGCAGAGTCGTACGTCCAGAAGGGAATAACGCCTACGAGCTGGAGGATCTGTCGGGGAGGCCGGTGGGGATTTTTCACGCCAAAGACCTAAAATTGTAGCGAAAATTGCAGACTGGGGACTTCAGAGTTAAAAACACTCACTTAAGGATTATCAGATACGTGGGTGTAAGCCTACGTTGGGCGCTGCAAGATCCTCCTAGGCACTGTAATGTCCGAGAATGCCAGCATTTTTGGTGAAGCTCTTCGATGTTTGCGAATAATTCTCCGCGGCCATGGTCGCTGGAATTTTCGCTAGGTGTTGCATGCGAAGATATCGATAGGCGAGACCCTAGAAGCGCTGAGAGGAAGGTATTTTTTTGAACAGAGTGGCAGGGCCAAAATTTAAGGGGAAAGGTTAGCGAAGAGTGGCCACCTGGTCCTGGAGAGTTAGAGTTCCGCGCGCTCTCCGGAGCCGTTGTGAGAGGATTTCCGATCTCATCCCATAACGGAGTCCCGAAGCCAACTCACCCACACCCAAAAGAAAAGAGAGCCGCCAGCAGCCCGAATCAGGCCATGCCCTTGAACCTGGTTCAAGGGCGATAGAAGAGAGAGCGATGGGGATCGGCAGCCGGGAGCATTAAACAGAACAGCCAAGAGGGGGTTCAGAAAGAAAAATTCCCGCAACGGAGGAGCATGCGCGCCGGACACAGTGACTTAGCGATTTTTTTTTTGTTCGGAAAGAAAAAGTGAGTGGGATGAGGATGGAGTAGTGGCCATCACCCTGCAAAAAAATGAATAAAAGATAAATAAATGTGATTCCAGGGGATCCAGATCAGGGAAAGACCAGGAACCAGGACCAGGAAGCATAAGAGTGAGTCCGCTCCAAAGGGGGAGTAAAGAAACCCCAAATTTATTTTTTTTGTTGGCCGTAGGGAATAGGTCACAGCTCCGCCACCCTGGCTTGTTTTTCCTGCTGGTCTCGAAGGAACAGACCTGGCCACGTAGTGCGGGACCCTCGCCCACTTAGGGAGAAGAAAAAAATCACATCAACTTATTTACTCTAACTAATTATTTTTGTTAGACGTCTCCAGTTATAAGTATATGTAATTTAAGTCCGTCCATATTTATTATATATATGTAACCTATTTATTTATATTTATTATATTATTTATTCCTATTAATCTAATTATTTATTAACCGCCAGTAGTACTAAGATGAGGGGGGGATGAATAGGCAGGCCTAGTTTAGAAATGATATCGTGTGAAAATAGGAAATGAAGTGAAAATTATAACGAAGAAATGAATTGTTAAGCGTTTCGTATGGGGGGAAGAGGAGCCACAGCAACGAGAGGGTAAGGCTTTTGCAAATGGCAGGGAGATCCGGAACGTGTGATTCAGATCTCAGGTAGGGTGGGTGCGTCGGGGGTAAAACATCGACACCTCGACCTGGTCCAAGTCTGTGTTGAGGGAAGACTGTAATGTTGTTTGTCGAGTAGAGTCCGTTTTTTTTTCAGTTTATTTTTCGTCGGTTATTTCTGTTGTTTCATTTTGTTCGAGATGTCCAATTAGTTGGTTGTTGTGCGACCTGAGGGCTTGGGAAGTATCCAGCCCTGGGATGACTGGCTAGCCGGCCTTGCCCCAAAGAAAAACAAAGGTTCGTAACAACTTTCCTTTCTGATGTGAAATTTGGAAAATGAATTCTTTGTTCTTTGCCGTAATAAGAAAGTTGCCGCTTAAATGAAAGGCTTGAGTAAGGAAAGCATGAAAATTTTCACTGATTTTTTGAAATCAGCTGTCAATAAACTCTTCATCTTCATCTTTTAAAAAAAAAAAGCCAACAAATTCTTAACTGCAGCCGGTTAGAAGTTAACTCTCTCATGAGAAATCCAATTTTCGTTATCGGACACTTCAATGTTTTGATATATGTTAACCCGACATCGAAAGCCCGGTCTTAATATAATTTTTTTTTTAGAGTATGAATAAATAGTTTTCTGCTGCTGCGCTACCACCACTTCAATAAAAATTCTTCATGAATTCTTCTCACTCTCACTACATGCTTGTCTCATAAGGTTTTTATTTAATTAAGGTGTAGTTGGATAAAAAGTAAAATAATAAATGGAAATCATGGTATGTTTATCGTATATTTTGAGAATCAAACGGTATTTTTTATGGATACTTCTGCGGTCACACTGCAGCCCCAAGCGCTTGCTCCCAGAAACGAGAATTCGACGCGTACAATGGACAAACAGTTTTGAAAACAAATTCATTGTTTTACCGGACAAACATTTAGTAATACAAATATTCCATTAATGCGTACTGGTTCTTAAACAAAACAGATGTAAATTGTAAGTGTAGAAAATTCTATATTATTCCTTTTGCGCTGCTTGTGTGTCTAAAGTAATTACGTACATACCTATTTTGTTAGGGTCACCATATATAAAAAGGGGTGGAGTGTGTAAATGACAGTTGCGCATGCAAAACCGATTAGTTCCCACCAAAATGTACTTGAGCTTTAAAGGGGATTAGTCAAAGATATGTGGTTATAAATACTAAATCTAAACTTTTCTACTATAACGCCCTGCATCTTAAATACATATGTATGTATGTACATATTCAATGTCGTATACGTGAACGTGTTATATTTTTAAATGGCGGCTCAGAAGTTGTGTCTTTTCATTATATGAAGTTTTTTTCAATAATCATGTTGATGCGTGCTTATATTGGTGTTCACCAGTTAAATAAATTTGTTGTTTTTCACGATCAATTTATCGATTCTGCATCAATCAGCTGTTTTGATTAGACACATATACACTGTACATACTCGTGGATCGTAATGCGAGATATTTCGGAGAAAGATCCTTTGACCAGTCGCACTTACAAGAAAAATCATTGCAATCATAAAAACTATAAAGAAGCTTGTCATGCTTGTAAACACACGTTACTCGGAATACATTACATATATCTCAATCATACGAAAAGACTGTAATGCTCACTCATTCCCATAATGCTGATCTATCTAATCTTTTTATGTTATCTATTACTTGTGGAAAATCATCTACAACACTCAACTAGTATTAATGCGCGTTGAGTTCATTATAATAACAGCTTGTCTCCAACGCATACCGAAATATAAGCCTGCAATATCATTTCTTAACCAGAAGTTAGACTCAACATGGCAGATCTTATGCGTTTGAGTAATGTGGATGTTGTTATTCAGAAAGAAAAACTCGGATCACCAACGGGCTGCTCTGATGACTGTAACATGGCATCGCTTGCTGGTTTGGGTGTCATGGTGGCTAGTGGTGGAATTGATTTGACTGATATGGCGCAGGAATTGGATCAGGATGAGTTTGAGGGACCTCATTTGCTAAACGGTAAGTTTAAACTTTTTTAATAAAAACTAGTAAGTTCCATGTGATTTTATTTTATTTAAATTAAATAAGTTTATTATTTAAAGGAAATTGTATATTTTTAATGTATTTTAGAGGTGCGCAAAATTCAAATGCAAAATAGATCATTTTTGGCGGTTTTTTTTTCTGCGAAATTTTGACTTAAATCTTAATATGAAAGCTTAAAAATTACCCAGGCGGCAATCTTTATAGAGTTGAGGTTAGATTGATAGCTTTAATATCTTTTCAGAACTTGGAAGTTTTTTAAAACTTGGCATATCATAGCCTACTAGTACCAAAGACTATACGAAAGAATGAGGGACCATTCTGTGGAGGGGCATTTCTTGATACCCAGTAGACAGAGGGCACGAGTAGGGCTTCATGGATATTTATACCCGATACTCAAAATGAGTATTGGGGTATATTAGATTTGTGGTAAAAGTGGATGTGTGTAACGTCCAGAAGGAATCGTTTCCGACCCCATAAAGTATATATATTCTTGATCAGCATCAATAGCCGAGTCGATTGAGCCATGTCTGTCTGTCCGTCTGTCCGTCCGTCCGTCTGTCCGTCCCCTTCAGCGCCTAATGCTCAAAGACTATAAGAGCCAGAGCAACGATGTTTTGGATCCAGACTTCTGTGATATGTCACTGCTACAAAAATATTTCAAAACTTTGCCCCGCCCACTTCCGCCCCCACAAAGGGCGAAAATCTGTGGCATCCACAATTTTAAAGATACGAGAAAACCAAAAACGCAGAATCGTAGAGAATGACCATATCTTTTAGACTGCGGAATCTGAATTGGATCGTATTATTATTATAGTCAGCATCAAGAAAACAATTTCATTTTTTCTCGCCCTGTCTCTCTCTAACACACACGTAGCATAGGCGGCTTTGCTTAGAGTAAAACATTAGCGCCTAGATCTCAGAGACCATAAAAGCTAGAGCAACCAAATTTGGTATCCACACTCCTAATATATCGGACCGAGACGAGTTTGTTTCAAAATTTCGCCACACCCCCTTCCGCCCCCGCAAAGGATGCAAATCTGGGGATATTCACAAATCTCAGAGACTATTAAAGCTAGAGTAACCAAATTTGGTATCCGCACTTCTGTTAGATCTCACTATAAAACATTTATCTCAAAATTTCGCCCCACCCCCTTCCGCCCACACAAAGGACGAAAATCTGTTGCATCCACAATATTACAGATTTGAGAAAACTAAAAATGCAGAATCATAGATAATGACCATATCTATCAGATTGCTGAATCTGGATCAGATAATTTTTGTAGCCAAAAGGAACAAATCAATTTGCATTGGCTACGCAGCGCCCGACGTCACGCTCAGACTGATTTTCTGTCTCTCTCGCACGCGCTCTTTGTCGTGTCGTTTAATATTAGCGGCGCTGCCGGAGGAGAGCCATACTGACTTAGTATCGGGTATAACTGTAGAGTTGCGGTGTCCGCAGCAACTCACAACGTTCCCCCTCGTTTTACTTATGCCTTGTCTCTGACCTCGGTCCTGCTGTCAACTCGACTTCGTTTGTTTGTCAATGACTTGGGCAGCTGAGTCGGTCCCAGAGCCAAACAACAATAAATACGCACAAAAAATTACTTTTCAGTCTGAAAAATCGAACAACAGTGACACGCAAATGTCGATCTCAAGAAAAGTAAAAGAAAACACGTAGAGCAACGTTGCGTTTAGAGACGAAGGATAACACAAGAAAGAATTTAAGTATCAGAACCCCACGAGTTCGTACCGCGAAACATTAAACGAAAATTGAAATGGAATTGGTTGCTAATGCAATATTTTGGTTTTTATAGTCTTTGTTAGTACTTAAATCAGAAAAATAGTTTGCTGCCGAACATTGTCATATTGCTAGCGGTGAGTGTGACCTTGGTGTATATACACCAAGGTTACACGGTTTTTATATTTTACCAATAAAAACAAAAATTTGTATGAAAGCAGCCCGGAAAGTATTCATAATTGTGCTGAAAAAAGACGATAAATAGCGAAATACAGGGTGCGCCATCTTTTAGTACGGTATGGAAACATCGAATAACTTTTTTAAAAAACAACCGATTTCCATAAATAAGGTATTTTTATTTGGTTTGGTTCTTTACAATATATTTAGACTATGTTTTAAAAACAATATCAATTAAGTGGCCGCCTCTATTAAAAATTGCGCTCTTTTTTCTGCGTTTGCCATTACCTTACGATATCGGTGGATGTTGGCTCATTATATCTGCCCGCAAATGCGAAATAATTGTCTAATGCTCGAAAAGGTAATGGCAAACGCAGAAAAAAGAGCGCAATTTGTAATTGCTAATAGAGGTGGCCACTTAATTGATATTGTTTTCAAAACATAGTCTAAATATATTGTAAAGAACCAAACCAAATAAAAATACCTTATTTATGGAAATCGGCTGTTTTTTTTTAAAAGTTGTTCGATGTTTCCATACCGTACTAAAAGATGGCGCACCCTGTATTATCCGCCAATATTGGGTGAATCCATACTTCCGGAAAAGAAATATAATCAACATGTTTTGGTCATGAATAAATATTTATTTATTTATTTTCTTTCCTAGTGCTACAAGCATGGGGCTTATAATTAGAGCACTAGTCACTAGATGTCACATTGGTTTTGGTTGGGTCAAACTGAACTATTATGATTATATAATCTTTTCTAATTTAGGGTTACATACAGTGGTGCTCATACACTTAAGCCACAAGAACTACACCATGAATTTAAGCGAATATCAAGAAAAGTTTTTATTATACAGCTCCCATTTTTTGTCTCAAATTAGTTCTATATGTCAGTGTTTTAATACAACAACAACCAAGTTATGAAAATATATAGTCAGCGAAATAATTAAAAAATCTGAAATTATCTCCAAAATATCCTGCTCATATACTTAAGCCACCTCAAAAAAATGGTTAAAAAAGTTAAAATTTGCTCAGTATTCCTAGTATTTTTAATAAAACTACTTTAATATTTTGTAGGATGACCTTTCTGCTTAAGAAAAGTGGAGCCTCGCCTTGGTATTGAGTCTACAGGACGTGCCCACTGTTGAGGGGTGATTTTCCTTCATTCTTCCTGTAAAATTCGGCACAAATCCTTTTAATTGCTGTTTTTTTTTTGGGCAATGACTTGGTTTAGAATTCCCCACAAGTTCTCTATAGGGTTCTGGTCGGAACTCTCCGGAGACCATTACAAAAAATTGATTCCCTCTTGGTTAAGCCACCACTTGACTATCCTGCAGCAATGTATCGGGTCGTTGTCCTGTTAAAATATACAGGCAAGTGGCAAATTATCGGCATGTTCTCCAGATAATGTGTTACTCAGAATGTCCCTCTACATTTCGGCGTTCATAATACCTTGAATCTTCACCAGGAGACCTAAACACGATGCTGTCCATCATGAATGTTAAAAAGCGCCTTCAATTCGCCACAGTGCATACCCACCAAGGTCCTAATTTTTGAAATATGATTGTTTGGATCGAAAAATCCAAGTTTAATGTCTTTAGAAGTGATGGTAAACTATATGTACGACGTCCACCCAACAAATAATTACCTCCAGAATACACAAAGAAGACCGTTAAACATTGTGGCGCTTCGATCATGGTCTGGGGCTGTTTCACCGCATCGTGTTTAGGTCTCCTGGTGAAGATTCAAGGTATTATGAACGCCGAAATGTAGAGGGACATTCTGAGTAACACATTATCTGGAGAACATGCCGATAATTTGTCACTTGCCTGTATATTTTAACAGGACAACGACCCGATACATTGCTGCAGGATAGTCAAGTGGTGGCTTAACCAAGAGGGAATAAATTTTTTGTAATGGTCTCCGGAGAGTTCCGACCAGAACCCTATAGAGAACTTGTGGGGAATTCTAAACCAAGTCATTGCCCAAAAAAAAACAGCAATTAAAAGGATTTGTGCCGAATTTTACAGGAAGAATGAAGGAAAATCACCCCTCAACAGTGGGCACGTCCTGTAGACTCAATACCAAGGCGAGGCTCCACTTTTCTTAAGCAGAAAGGTCATCCTACAAAATATTAAAGTAGTTTTATTAAAAATACTAGGAATACTGAGCAAATTTTAACTTTTTTAAACCATTTTTTTTGAGGTGGCTTAAGTATATGAGCAGGATATTTTGGAGATAATTTCAGATTTTTTAATTATTTCGCTGACTATATATTTTCATAACTTGGTTGTTGTTGTATTAAAACACTGACATATAGAACTAATTTGAGACAAAAAATGGGAGCTGTAAAATAAAAACTTTTCTTGATATTCGCTTAAATTCTTGGTGTAGCTCTTGTGGCTTAAGTGTATGAGCACCACTGTATGTATGTTATATTCGGCATTTATTAATTATAGGTAATGTTGTCTTTTATTTTATTTTATTTAATTAGGTTTTGAGATATGCTGTTCTTAATCTACTATATGGTGGGCTCTTAGCTGCGTTTTGAACTGTGAAAGGTTACTTATCTTTTTCATGTGATGCGGAAGCTGATTAAAAATGCGAATGACATCGACGAAGAAATGCCTCTCGGAATTTAAAGTTTTATGTCGAATGGTGATAATATTATTTGTTCTGACGGAATTAGTGAATCTAAGAATTTGGTGCAGGTATTCGGGTTGTTTGGTGAATATTATCTTATGAAGGAATGTTAGCATCTTATAGTCAATCCATTTAAAAAAATGTATTTCGAATATTTTGAATGAAAAAGCTGAAATTCTGTCATTACGGCTTAACCCAAATATATATCTAGCTGTATTATTAAAGCACACGTTCAATTTTTACCTGTCTGCGAAACCAAAGTTTCTCTACAGTGCCTCTATGCCTCTATATATTTTAAAATGTAGCCCACTCCAGGGCTTTCAAACGTATGCTAACTAGGTTAGGTTAGGTTGAGGCGGCTGCCGGGTTCGCTCGGAGCCCGTTACACTTAAGCCGGTTTCGGCCCCTTGTGATACCGCATGGGATCATTCTTTCCTGCGTTGTGAGACTTCCTGTCAGCAATTATCCCATCCAGATGTTCTCACAAAGTTCGCTATCTTCCTGGGACATAGTTTGGACATCTCTGAAATGTCGTGTAGAGAGGCTGAGCCCAAGTGCTGTAGCCTTCTTCTGCTGAGAGCTGGGCAGGAGCAGAACAGGTGTTCCACTGTCTCCTCCTCTTCCTCGTCTCTACAGCTGCGACAAAAATCATTATGTGGGGCGCCCAGCCTGTTAGCGTGGGTGCCTATTAGCCAGTGTCCCGTGAGGGAACGTATGACTACGCTGCACCTTTTCCTGCCTAGCGTGCATAGCTCGGAGGTGCGCTTCTTGTCCATGGTCGGCCATGTTTGCCGAGTTATGCGACATCGTGGCACTATTTGCCACATATCGTTTGATAGTCGCTTGTATTGCTCTTTTATAATAAGCTTACAGGTGGCCATTGTCATACAGATATCCTCCTTGTCTTGGAGAAGGGGGATTGTAGTGCCAGATCTGGCCAGCTCGTCCGCTATACAGTTGCCCTCGATGTCCCGGTGGCCCGGGACCCAAATCAGGCTAATAGCAAATTGCTGAGCCATCTCGTGCAGAGATTTGCGGCAGTCTGCCTCGGTGGCCAAGTTCGAGGAAATCGCACTTAGCGATTTGATCGCACCCTGGCTATCGCTATAAATGTTTAGCTTGGTTGCCGTAACGGCAACCGCTTGTAGGCAGTCTAGAGCCTCCCTGATTGCTATGACTTCCGCTTGAAAGACACTGCAATGATCTGGGAGCCTGAAGGAATGCCTTATGTTTAGCTGTTCAGAGTAGATTCCCCCTCCGACTCTGTCGTCCAGCTTTGATCCATCTGTGAAGATATTTATGGCCCCATCTGGGCCTGGGAGTGCAGTCGTTGCCTTCTTCATTCTGTCTTTGACATTCAGGTTCCAGTTAAGCTTTTTGTCAATTACCAACCTTAAGTAACTGGTACTGTCGCTAAAGGAGAGCCTGCATCCATGTAGTATTGGTGGCTTGAGGGGCGGGACCTTGTTTTTATTTGTGAATAATACGAGTTCCGTTTTTGAGGGATTTACTCCCAGGCCGCGCGACTCTGTCCATTCCGAAAGTTGCGCTAGCTTTGCGGTCATAAAGTCGCACAGTGTTTGGGGAGGAGACAGGACACCACCTTGCGGGGTGCCTCTGTTGACATACCTTGACTGGGCGGACGATCCCATCGATGATGTCACCGTCCTGCATGTGAGCAATTGATCAATGGGCATCACCAAATGACTGTCCACCCCCAGGTCAGTCAGGGCTTCTGTAATGACGCCCGGTACAACGTTGTTGAAAGCTCCCTCAATATCGAGAAAGGCTATGAGTGAGTACTCTTTGAGATGCAGAGATTTCTCTACCGTTGAGATCACTTCATGAAGAGCCGTTTCCGTGGATTTTCCTTTCCGGTAGGCATGCTGTGCGCCTGACAGCAACTGAGGGTGTATAGTTGTCCTCAGTTGCAGCCCGACGAGTCTCTCAAAGGTTTTGAGGAGAAATGACGACAGGCTGATTGGTCTAAAGTCCTTTGCAGTTGAGTGCGAGGCTTTCCCTGCTTTGGGAATGAAGACCATCTTTGCCTTAAGCCATGCTCGCGGGATTGTACCCACAGCCAGTATCTTCCTGAAGATACCTTGTAGCCAGTTGATGGCCGTATCCCCGTCCTTCTGAAGTTGGGCCGGGATTACCTGGTCTGGGCCTGGCGATTTGAACGAGTTGAAGCTGTTTATTGCCCAGCTTATGTTACGTTTTGTGAGGATGTGATCCATCGAGGTTACCGGTCCCTCTCCTGGGAGATGTACCGTCTCGATGGTTGTGCACCCTGGGAAATGCGTGTCTAGTAGAATGTGCAGGGACTCCTCACTGGAGTTGGTCCTCGGGCCGTCATTCCTTTTAAGAAACCCTACCGAGGGGTCAATTGTTGGCTTTCCTGGGATTAATATAGTCCTTAGGTTTCGGACACTCGAGGGATAGTGTGTTCTCGATGTATCTGTGGTCAGAGAAAGAGTGGTCATCAAGGACTTGCGAACTCTTGAACTCACTAAGTTTGTGAGACACTAAGGTGAGGTCAGTAACCTCCTGTCGATTTGTAATTATAAAAGTTGCCCCGATTAGAGTTAAGGATGAAGCTGAGAAGTGACTCACCCCTTACATTTGTGCTCGAGCTCCCCCATTGAGTGTGGTGAGCGTTGGCATCACAACCTATTAGTAGGTCTATGTCCGATCTCTCGCTGTCGCTGGCTAGTTTGCGAACAACGTCGTTGGGAGGATCGATTTCCTCATAGGCCATGTAGGACGACATCAGCCTTAGATGTATCCCTTGCTATCACTATAATTATGGAGCAAAAAGATATTAAGGTGCTTTCTGGCGAGAATGCAGGTGCGGGTTTTACCTTCATGTTGATCTACAATTATCTTGTGCTCCTTCGACCCTAGTTCACAAACCTTGTCTCCCACTATCCAAGGTTCCTGGATTAGGGCTACGTCTGCTCCGCTCTCTTTGAGGCGGAGTATAAGAGCAGCGGATGCTGCTTTACAGTGGTGGAGATTGATCTGAAGGAGCCTCAAGGACATCCTTAGTGTTCTCCACCACTGTAATATCGGCATCTGGATCGTCCTCGGCAACACATCGCCTCGAAGTCGCATCTCAGCGTGCCATCGGTGGAGTAGCCCTCTGGGTCTGTCTCCGTGTGATCGTCGGGTGCTTCGATTTCCGAGGCAGCGTCCTGCTCGACTGGCTTGTCGATAGGACGCGCCCCGGCCGCTGCATCCGACTTGTAGACCTTTACGGTCACCGAGCTGAACCCAAAATTGAGCTCGCCTTTGGCAGCCTCAATCGGGGCCAGCGACGCTTTGTTGAGGACGACCACCGCCTGGTTTGTGGGGCCCTGTGTCGTCTCAACTTTGACCACCTTCCAGTCCGATGTTGGGAGGTGGGGGTTGCATCTTTGCAGCATTTTAAGGATGCGTTCCGGCTCCTTCATGGAGGCGGGCACCCAGACTCTCGCCCTTGGTCTACTGGGCATTTCGCTCCAGTCTACAGCGGCGAGCTTCGCCCCAGGGTAGATTCCCCGACTTTGTACGCTACCCCTGCTTTGTACAGCTGTACGGAGCGCTCGTCTTCACAGGAGTCTCTTGCGAGCGCTGCCTCTTTGGCTGAGGGGCTTCCTTCTTCGGTGCTTCCTTGCCAAAGTTCGGCAGCACCTTCGAGGCCCACTCAACCTTCTTTAACCATTTGTCCGTTGGGCTGGACATATGGATTGCGTTCTGCCGACGGAGTATATTGCCAGCACTCCTTCTATCGGCATATGTAAATGGCTTGGCTTGGACACTAGTAGATGGTAACTCATCACCCTCCACTTTACCAGCAGGAAGGGCAGCCACAGGATTGCATAGCCACTCTGCCAAGTTATCGGTTTTGGGAGCCAATTCACCACACACACCCCGAATCCGAGATGGGACCCCTTTGGGCTCTCCCTAGCATCTTCCGCCGCGCAGGTTTTCACTGCTGGTTTGTGGGTTGGGCCAGGCCCTTGTGCCGCTGCCTTCCCCTGTTTGGGATTGCTCCCTGTTGTCATTTGGGGAGTGCCAGACTCATTTTGTTTTGTTTTTGATTCTTCCATTCTTTTCCCACGAGCTGCGGAGAAGGGGTACGGTCCGTCCGGGCAGAGATCCACGTTGCCCGGATAAGGCATACTTAGAACAGGGGGCTGCCAAGTCCCGGAGCTCTCCGTTAACGACTGGGCTAGTTTTATATACCGGGCCCCCAGCTAGGCTGACTCTCGGCACGGGTCGAATAACACTCTTAGTCCGGCCCGGTGTGTATGCTAACGAACAAAATAAATAAAATTGCTGAATATAAGCTACCGTATCTACCAGACGTGGTTTTTGTGCTCATCGCTCCAAAATTGTTTGAAACTACTGATACCCAACAGATTCTTTTCCGACAAGGCCGTATTTAATATATGAATAGGAAAATAGCATAAACGGGAACGAAATATTGTGTGTTTCCGTTTCCGCAAACCAAAAAACGCAGGTCTCTCACTGAGCAGAACACTTTTTGTCTCTTCCCTTGTGTTATGTGTTTCTGAAAGAAATGAGAGGTTTTTATCAGTCACGCCGAAAGTGTCAACTGTTATTTGCGAGGTCAGCCTTATACACATACATAAATGCGTATTTATACATATGCACATTAGGGTGAAGTGAAACTGGCAGAAAAGATACTCAAACAATAAAGTTAAGGTCAATAATTTGTGAAATTATTAAACTATTATAGTGAAAAAAAAGATTGTGGTCTTAACAATTAATATTTTGCTTGCTAGTAAATGCTACATATAGTACTGCAAAATAATGTGCAAGAAATAATTGAATATAATATAAAATAGTAGGATCCTTAATATTCGTCCTTGAAGGACATGCGATGTATCATTTGAAAGGTATTTGAATTATAGCTCAAAAATGTATGGTAATTCACCACTTGGTTAAAATGATAATCAATTTAAGTTTTATTTTTGATTTTTTAAATGAAAGTTTCGGAATAACTGTTATTTGTAGTTTTAAAAAAATCAAATCAAAATCAATTTTTATACCCGATAATCAAAATGTGTATTCGATTTGTGGTGAAAGTGGGTGTATGTAACATCCACAAATAAGCGTTACCGACCTCATAACGTATGTACTATATTATTCATGAGCATCAATAGCCGAGTCGATATAATCATGTTGGTCTTTCCGTCACTTTTTATGAGCGCCTAGACTTCATGAGCGGAGACTATTAGAGCTAGAACAGTCAAATTTTGTCTCCAGACTCCTGTGATATCACACTGTTAGAAGTGTAATTCAAAATTTTGCTCCGTTCCATAAAGTTAAAAAATGTGTAAAAAAAAATCAAGCTCCTATCACATGACGCATGACGATAGTTTGATATGTCATAAATATAAATATTTATAGTACGAACGACAGGAAACAACCGGAAACAAAAATAACCAGCCAGGCTCCGCTTTTCACATTCACAAAAGTTTTCCGATTTACGTTTGAATACACATAAATTTTAACTCCCGTTTAAACATTCCGCAAGATTTATTCGTTTTCAAAACGAAAACATTTTTGTTGACGAAATGAAAAGTAAACGGCTTTTTATACAACGAAAAGAACCTTAATTGCAAAAAGAAAAAAAAAAAAAAAACAATTATTGATGCATTTACATAAAATTGGCACCTACAGTGGCGAGCACATGTGGATACATGTTTTTCACTTTTCACTTTAAGCGCCTGTAAAATCTTTAAAAAGGAATAATCCTTATGATTTTTTTTTTAAAGATTCTTTAATTTAGTGATAATGAAAAAAGACAATAGTGTAGCTGCTATACACCGTCAGGCTTCCTCGTCCATGCTTTATTGTTTCCTTGACCATTGGAGCGGTATCAGTAGTATTTATTTCGATCAGACTGAAAACGGTTTATTTTGGTATATCTGACCCAATTACCTTCTTACAATCTTCCGTGGTCCAGTTCCTATGCTCCTCGCTAAATATAAGATGCGCAGTCACTTTTTGTGAGAGAAGGAAATCGATGGAATAATGAAGAAAGAATATTATTTTCATATTTAGGAACCCATTTTGTCAAATTTTATAGACAAATGTTTCTTCCCCATATCCGAGATCACTTTCCAGCAAGACGGTAGCCCGACGCACACGGCTAAGTTCGTGAAAAATCGTCCCAATAATTCGAGTTTTCACTTAATCCAGTGGCCTGCTCAATAGCCCAGATCTAAATCGCATTGAAAATCGATGGGCTCTGTTTAAAAAACATTGGAAAAGTACGAGTCTGCACCAAAGGGATTGGGTGAGTCTTTGGGAGAGCGTGAGGTCGGAGTGGCGCATGATACCTTGCCAGCACCTACTAAATTTAGTCGAGAGTATGCCAATACTTATTCGGAATATGATAAAAGCTAAGGCCCTTTAGAACAAATATTTTTTAGAAATTATGAAAGTAAAAAATTTGAAACGTTATCCGCAAAAGTAAATGAAAAACGGAACCTGCCTGAATAATCTCATAATATTCGTCGACAGCTTGACAAAGTTCGCGAAGATATGTTCAACGAATTAAACGTATGATGGCTATTTATTTTGACGGTCGTAAAGACAAAAATGTATTTATGTACTGTTTTAGCGCGAAAAACTATCACTGAAAAAAAATAGCTCATTAATATCTGAACCGGGCTCAGAATACATCGGTCTTATTTCAATTCGGGAAAAGCAGCACACAATTAAAATAATATTGTCTAGTTTTTAGAATAATCATATGAATATCCTTTTCTTGTAACAATTGAATGTGATCGAACTGCTGTAAACACTGGACATAAAAACGAACTTACTGTTTCTTCCTCGCTATCAGATAAAGACTTGGGTACTTAAACTTGCCATGAACTGTTTGGTCTTCGGTTAGCGAATCCTAATAATTTATTGTCCATGTCACGACATGACTTTTTCTACGGCTTGCTTTGTATAGGATCCGACCATAGTGTTGTTAACCCGAGACCTTCCGCTCACTACACCTGAAGACGCCTACCATCCCACTTTCGAAGTGTCGCTCGATCTAGGACCAACTGTATTGGATAGGTCGGGTAGGCTATCTGAACGTGTCGCCGTTGCTTTTGCAAATCCCAGTTTGCGAACTTTAATAACCTCATTAATGGTTTTGAATGTTGCTTCCTACTGATCTAGAAGAAATTTTTTATTTCTCCTCTCTATAAGTCCGACGCAAAGAATTACAAGTACATCCAATTTATCTGGTATACCTATTGCTGTTTGAGAACATTTTAGCTGCGCACCTGCAAAATCTCAGCAAATCACTCAAATCAGCTCAGCATGGATTTACAGGGCGCGATCAACTGCCATCATTAAAGGCTTTCAAGAACACTTACAGATGAATGTTTTTTTTATTATTATTATATAAAGCTAATAGATAGTTAAAACTAGGTATTAACAAGGTATGGGGCTATAGCTACTGAGGCCTTAAGCTCGCTATGTTATAATTAAACACTTGAGTATGTATGAACTTATATACATATGTACAGGGTTGGTTTTATACGTTATTATATGTTGTGAAGGAATTATTATCTAGTATACTATTGATTGAACTAGGTAGTTGAGGATTATTTTGGAATGGAATAGTGAGGATCTTTGAAGAGAGAGGGCGGCATGTCTATAGTATGTGTCTTATGTCTATGGTTGGGTTGTGGCACAGTGGGCATGCGTTGGAGGATGTATTATCCATGTAGTGGGCATTGGTGAATCTTGTGTGCCCTAGTCTCAGTCTGTTTACGATGACTTGGTGCCTTCTGTTAAGGTTGTTTAGGTTTTTGGGGGGAGGATGATTGGAAGATCGATTGATAACTTGTTGGTACCAGGGGGAAGTCTTAGTGAGGAGGTCTGTTTGTTTCGATAGGAGGATTTTCTTAAGGAATAGTGAGATGTCGTTAGAATTATGATTGGGAGTATATATGAGGGGTTGTTTGGAGGTAGTTTTGGCTGCGGTGTCAGCAATTTCGTTCCCTTTTATGCCAATGTGGCTAGGTATCCAGATAATTCTTATTTTTGGGAATATTTTGGTGACGAGGTTACGGATTGTGGTGGGGTAGTACTAGAAATTGTTGGGATTGGTAATTGCGGAAATAGAGGAGAGTGAATTAGTGCAGATAGCGTATCTTCCGCGTTTGTTGCGGTTTAATTTTATGGTCGATGTCTCACTGCAGATGCTATAGCTGGTAATGCCTGCTGCTTTGGAGCCGTCTTTGTATAGAAAGGTGTGTTGGTGGAGGTTGGATTTGATGGTGTGGAAGAGTTGGTGGAAGACTATTGGGGGAGGTGGTGTTTTTATTGTGTTTGGGTAGGGTGATGTTGGTTGCTTTAAGGATGGTTGTCATGTTGAATTTATTGGTGTTGGAGGTTTTAATCGGGGAGAACGGTATGAGGTTATTCTGGGAAATTTGTTTGGCTCTGTCAATCGTGCTTAGAAGTCTGTGTTTTTTTTTTTTTTTAGGTTTTTTGGGAGTGAGTTTAAGGTTAAGGTTTTTTGCCCGTTAGAAAATCTCGCTTGTTTTCCAAGGTGTGTAAGTTGGCTTCGGATAGAAGGTTGTTAGTGGGTGCGGTGCGGAATGCACCCAGCTGGCTTTTTGGTGCGTATCCGTATATGGGGAGGCAGAAGTCTACTTTGGCTATGATTAGAGATTTCATAATTTGTACAAGTGTTGAGGTGTGGCAGTGTATTTTAAGGATGAGAGGTGTTTGATAATGCCCAGTGGCTTGGCAAGTTCTATTTTAAGTTTATTGATGTGCGCATTCCAGTTGTATCTGGAGTTGAGTGTGAGGCCTAGTAGTCTGAGTCTGAGTCAGCTGTTTTGGTTGATGGATGTGTTGCCAGTAAGGAATTTTGGTTTGCAGTTTTGTTTGCGACATATGTGTAGGAGTTGGCTTTTGTCATTGGAGAGGTCTGCTCCTGACTGAGTGCACCAGTTGTATATTTGGTTGAGGATTGTTTGGATGTCGGTTGTGGCGCTTTTCCTTTTGCTGTGTTGGATGATAAGGAGGAAGTCGTCGGCGTATGCACGGAATTTGATCTGCTTGTGAAAGGATAAGATTTCGGACAGTGGGTTGTACCAAAGACTATTCAATACCAAGATGTTGCATGAGCGACCAAAAAGCTGTTCTATGGCGGGTCCTAACATTAGAACCCAAAAGGCACGAGGGAGCGCGCGGGGTTTTAATTCCCTTTTCGCCTGTACTTCGTCTCTATCGCGACCCCGCTGCCCATCGGTTTCGTCGGTTCAGCAATTCTGGACTCTCGAGCCTCAGCACCGTCGAAGCGGTGGTCGTGGATCGTCGATGTCTTTGGAGCGGCACAGTGGGACCTTTGGCCGTCTCAGCTTGCTAAATTAGTTAGTGAATATGAGTTCAATAAATATTTGCACACTGAAAAAATGTTAAACTTTGAGTGCTTATATCTTCTAAACTAAAACTATCTTGAAAATTCGATTGGAAAATTCTCTATTAGATGCGTACATTAAATTTATCTAAAGCACTCTTACAATTTTTTGACTATTTCGGCTGAGTCCCCACTGTGCCGCGCCAAAGACATCAGCGACCACGCTTTTGTATTCTTTCTCTCGAGACACACCGACTCCACGCTGACCGAGGCATTAACGAAGCCGAGTAGCATTTCGGAGGCGAAGGTAGCGTAAAAGAGAATTTAAGTACTAGCCCCGCGCGCCCGTACCATGAAGCGTCAAACGAAAATTGAAAAAGAATTTGTTCCTCATGCAACATCTTGGTATTGTATAGTCTTTGGTTGTACGCTATAAGAAAAAGGATAACTGAGATGGGGGAGCCTTGGGGTATGCCGTTTGGGAGTGGTTCGAGCCACTTTTCACGAGGATTTTCCTGTTTGACATGAAGTTTATGACATATTGTAACATTCGTGGACCTACTTTCCATTTTTTTAGTTGTTGAATAATGGAATGAATTCCAGTTTTGTCGAAAGCTTTGGTGAAGTCAAGGGATATTAAGGTTAGATGTTTTTTTAGGGCAATGGCTCTGATAGCTATGTGGTCTACGTAGAGTACACTATCTAGTACCGATTTGCCTCTTTTAAAACCTAGTTGGCTGTTGTGAATTAGTTTGTTGTTCAAAACAAACCACCATAACCTTTTTGCGTTTTGGCTAGGCAGGATTTTATGTCTGTTAGTGGTTTTAGAATCGGGAGGACTAGGCTGAGTTTGAGTGATTGTGGGATGTATGAGTCGAGTATTTTGTTAAAGTGGTTTATTATTCTGATTTTATGGGTGGGGGGGTGCGTTTTTTATCATTGAGTAGGAGATGCGGTCGAGGCCGGGGGTGTTTCCTTTCAGGGAGTACAGTGCTGATAAGAATTCTATGAGTGTAATGTCCTTTTCGATTTATAGTGCTGAGGGTGTGGGATTTGTTCGTACGGAATGTTGGGGAGAAATTACGATCGTGAGCTTCATCTGACCACGTGTGGGCGAAGGAGTTGGCTATTTCGGTTTGGTTGGTTGTGTTTGTTTGGGTATGTGGGTTAAAGATATTGTAAATGTTTTTGACAGGGTAAAGTCCGCATAGTCGTCTGATGTTAGACCATGTGTGTTAGGATGTGTCTGAGTTGGGGTGTATTTGGGTTGTGAAATCAAGAATCGATTTCTGTTTAGCTTCCCTGATTGCTCTTTTGAATTTGGCTTTTTTATATTCTATGTAGGTTGTGTTGTTTATGTCTCGGTTGAGTTTATTCCATTTAGTGGTTTTTAAACTTTTAAGTATTGTTAGTTCTTTGTTCCACCAGCGAACGGTACGGGGGAAGGAGAAAGTGGTGTTTTGGGGGATGGAAAGATGGGCGCTTTGGATTATTATGAGCGTTTTCCCTGTTGACGTCGCTTGTTTGGGTAGTGGAGTTGAGTTTATGGATGTGTTTTTGGTAGAGGTCCCAGTCGGCTCTTTTCAGTTTGAAGGACGGTTTTGAGGTAAATTTTGGAAGGGAAGGGTTGTTGAAAAGAGAGATTAGTATGGGGAAGTGGTCGCTGCGTGGAGGTCGTCTATTACTTCCCATATGGTCTACGAAGGAGGCTAAAGTTTTCCCTCTTAGTTTGGCCTTAGGTGAGCCCCAGTAGAGGTGCCAGCTGTTAAAGTCTCCTAGGACTAGAGTGGGGTCGTTTGTGGTTAGGGTTAGGACGTTATGTAGATTGCGGGAGTTGAAGGGTTTGTTAGGGGAGATATATGAGGATATGATGTTGACTTTAGTTTTTGATTTGATGTTGACACCTACTGCGTCAAAGTCGGAGTTGAGAGGGATTTGGGTGTGGGATATGGAGTTGTGCTGTGCCTCCAAAAGCATTAAGCTGGTTATAGCTGCAGTATATTGAATAGTTGGTTGGGATAGGGATATAGTTGGGGTTGGATATGTGGGTTTCTTGTAGGGCAACCATTAGGGGGTTATATGGTTTCATGAGACTTTGTAATTCAATGTAGTTGTTTTTGTAGCCGTGTATGTTCCATTGCATTATTTTAAGTTGCATAATATTGTTGGCATTTACTTCTAAGGGGCTTGAAGTGAATATTAATACTATTGTTGTTATTTAGAGTTCTTCTTCGTTGTAAATTTGGTTAGAAAGGGTGTTGTTAGTGACGTTAACCGTTGTTAACCTAGTGACGCTAGATTTGTAGTTTTATTTATCTTTTGCCTTGAGTTGCTTGGTGACTAGGTTAAGTTTGTCCTTTTCTTTAGTCCAGCTTCGGAGTTTGCGGTCAGTATCTGGGATGGTTTTGGTGTTTTTCGTTTTAGTTATGGCCTCGAGGTCTGTGTCCATGGCCATTTCTTCTTGGGTGGTTTGCTTGGTTGGTTTGGATGGGTGTGTGTTTGAGTCTGAGATGTCTGCGTAGTTAGTAATTGGTCGTTTGTGCTGTGTGGTCTGAGTGTTGTGGAGGATGAAGGATGGTTGAGGGTCGATACTACTGTTTGTGTTTTTGCAGCTATCTCGGCGTATGGTGTGGATTGGTATGTGTTGCGTTGGAAATATATTTTTTTTGCGGTTAAGAAGTCTACTTTTCCGGAGGATTTGATAATTGCAATCTCTTTTTGCTTAAGGAATTCCGGGCATTTGGGGTCTAGTGGGCTGTGGTTGTTTTGGATGTTGGTGTTATGTTTGCAGTTGCTGCAGTTTTCGGAGTTCGGAGCAGTTTTTGCAGATTTTGGGGGTTCTGCAGTATTTGGTTGGGTGACCGAATTTCTGGCAATTATTGCATTTGAGAATTTCGTATCTTTTCATTTCGTATCTTATCATGATATGCTGGGGGAGTGTTGGTGTATCGAATGTGAGGATGATCAGACCGGTTTCTTGGAGTAAGCCGTCTTTTATTTATTTATTAAATTAACAATTATCTGTTAATAATGGTACTTAGTTACTAAAGGCGGAAAAAGATAAGTTAAAAGTTAGCTAAATTTAAATGATTATAAATATTGCATGCAATTAGTTTAAGAGACAGTTCAGGGGATAGGGTTTGACAGAGGGAGTTATAATTATGGCATAAAACCCTAAAAGGTTCATGATCAGCATAATTAGACCTACATATGGGTAGACGGATAGGCCTAAAAGTACGGGTAGGTCTAGATGGAACGGCCAAGTCAATCTGACCCAAGAGAGTTTGGGAGTCAACAGTCCCAAGAAGGAGCTTGTGCACGAACATTACGCCATTGCATATTCTGCGATGGTGCAACGACGGCAGGTCAATAAGATTTAGCCTAGACCGGTAGGGTGGCAAGATTCTACCTGAGTCCCAGTTAAAGTTCCGAAGGGCAAAAATTAAAAATTGCTTTTGCACGGATTCAATAACAGCCTGCTGTTCTTTATACTGCGGGCTCCACACACAAGAACAATACTCCAATATAGGACGTACTAACGAGATGTACAGTTGTTTCGTAACGTACGGGTCGTCAAACTCCTTGGACCAACGCTTGATGAACGCTAAAACACCCTTAGCTTTATTTACAGTTGCAGCTATATGGGTGTTAAAACACATCTTATGATCAAAAAGGACTCCGAGGTCATTTGAACTCGAAATTCGTTCAAGGACATGATTTCCTAGAACATATGGGACAAAATGAGGAGCGCGACGGTAAAATGTCATAAGTTTGCATTTGGAAAGGTTCAGAAAAAGAAGATTAGTTGAACACCACAATAGTAGTTCACTTAGATCAAGTTGAAGGCGTGTGTGCAAATACCAATCAGAGTAAGAAAGACAGATTTTGACATCATCAGCATACATTAGTGTAGTAGAGTATGTTATAACTTGAGGAAGGTCATTCACAAATAAAATGAACAGAAGCGGGCCCAGATGACTTCCCTGTGGCACACCTGAAGTAACATTTACAGTATTTGACAACACGTTAGAAAACAAAACACGTTGAGTGCGGTTAGAGAGATAGGACAAAATCCAATCTAGAAGATTCGTTGGGAACCCTAATAAAGAGAGCTTGTGAATAAGCAGAGCATGGTTCACAGAATCGAATGCCTTGCTGAAGTCAGTAAAAACTACATCCGTCTGCGAACCAATTTGAAAACCACGGTGGATTAGGTTAGAAAACTCAAGAAGGTTAGTCGATGTTGAACGATGTCTGAAAAAACCGTGTTGCGACGGAGATATCAAGCTGCAGCAAAGATGTTGCAGTTGCCGGGTGACCAGGAACTCAAGAAGCTTCGGGATGGCGGAAAGCTTTGCGATACCACGATAGTTTTCAATGTTTGATCTTGAACCTTTTTTGTGAAGCGGAATGATATAGGACTCATTCCAAATTACTGGGAGACAAGACTGTTCCAAGGAGAGGTTGAAGAGAAAGGTCAAGGGTTTGCAAAGGGACTGGGCACAGTGTTTTAAGATGCAACTTGGTACCTTATCTGGACCCGCAGAAAACGATATGTCCATAGATGACAAACCTTCCAGAACAACACTTTCCTCGTAAAAGGGCAGAAAAATGCTGTTAGCTTAAGGTAGCTGGTACGGATACGGAGTAGATGCGTTGTAAATATGAGACGAGTACGTTGTTTGGAAAAAGTTAGCGAATAAATTTGCAATACCAACAGCAGAAGCTTCTGTTTTGTTCTGGTAATGAAGGGACGGAGGAAAAACGTTTGACTTGCGCTTAGAGTTAACGAACGAATAGAATTTTTTAGGATCACTACGAAAGTTTCTACTACATTGTGAAAGGTAATGATTATAACACTGACTATTGACGGCAAGGAACAGAGAGCGAGCGGAGGAGTATAGAGCTAAAGCCGACGTGGAGCCCGACTTCTGGTACTTTTTATAGAGCCGGGATTTATTGTTTTTTAAGTATGACAAATACTTGGAGAACCAGGGAGGCTTGGACGATACGGGTAGTGATATCTGGAACAAATTGATTAAGGGCGGAGTAAATAGAGCTATAAAACGAGTTAACAGTTGCATCTATGTTCGGTAATGAATAAAGAAACGACCAATCAACACGCGAGAGATGTAGATCTAAATCGATAAAGTTTGTTTTGCGAAAACACTTTATGTGACAAGGAGCCATGGAACTGTCAACACATCCAGATTGTGTACACTCCAGTGATATCAACAAAGTTGGATGGTAAGGATCTTCAGGGAGAGATATTGGACTTGCTCTAGATACCGTAGCAAGAGAACCATCGTTAACAAAAACGAGGTCAAGAAGTCTGTCCCTCATGTTTTTAACGGCATTAATTTGGACAAGGGAACTATCCGTTAGCCCATTGATAAAGTCATTATGGCAATTGGGAAATAACAGGTTAGCGTTATCACAAGGCAGCCAAGAAAGAAATGGGAGGTTAAAGTCCCCCATGACAATAATTCGATCATGGCACCCTAATGCAGAAACAACAATATTAATTGCTGAGAGGTGGTGTAAGTAAAGCTCAGCATCAGACCTGGGAGGAATGTAAGAGCAGGTTAAATAGAAAAATGCGGAGCCAACACGAACTTTGACTGCAACAAATTCAATTCCGTGAATGTTATTAAATGGGAATAACTCAGATGAGAAAACAGATTTAACTGCAATCAGAACCCCACCTGCAAAAGATTGGCGGTCCATTCTATAAATAGTGTAACTATCAATGAAAATTTCATGATCATTGACAGAGGAGTTAAGCCAGGTTTCGGTAAACGCGATGGCATCGAAATCAAAGGACGCGCTATTAGTATGAATTTGACGCAGTTTTCCCAGCAAACTGCGAACGTTCTGATAGTGCATGGAAAAATAGTACATCAGTTTTTTGGAGCATGTTCGGTTATTCTTGGATTCGAGTTCGAATCTTTGAGAAGGAACTCATGCACAATTGTATGCTCAGGCCATATTGACGGTTTTAGAGAACTGGATAGTAAAGAATCAGGGAGAAGAATTTTAAATGATGATATGTTGCGCTTATGTTTAAATGTAAATTTAGTCACAACTATATCAACAGGCGGAGTGTTAAGTTTAGAGGAGAGATGTTGTTTAACATCCTCTGTTGTAGCCTCAGGAATAAGACGAGAAACAAATATTGCTTTCCGAGGGACCACAGCTCTAAGTTGAAGTCCCGAGCGAGATCGAGATGGTGGAGCCACTCCTAAAAGAGATCTCGGTCCAAGGGCAGAGGAATTGGCAGCAATGGTTGTAGCAGGAATTGGAGCAGAAATTGGAGCAGGAATTGGAGCAGGAATTGGAGCAGGAATTGGAACAGGAATTGGAGCAGGAATTGGAGCAGGAGTTGGCAAGACGTCGTCAGCAACCAGCACACCCGCGTCAGAAGTGACGGCCACATTGCTCGGTGTAAAGAACTCCGGAGCCACCGTTGGCGGATTTACAGACAACGGCGTGGCATGACTACACGGAAATGCTGCCGATGGATTAAGGTGGGAGGCAGGCGTACCAATCGGATTAGATTGCAAGAGATTGGTATCATTATGCGGAATTTTCCGTCTAGGCGATTCGCTCAACAGTTTGAGCCCAAGAAACTGTGATTCAAGGGCAAGAAAATTCTCGTTGAGAGCAACAAATTGTTTTCGGACATCCAGAAACCCAGTTCGAGTCTGTCTCATAAATGTGCGCATTTCGGCCTCAATCTCCCGACAAGCCAGACATGACCAAGACAGGCCCATGCGTTTCGAGATTAGATCATTCAGCCGGCCAAAATTTCCACCACCAGCACATTTTATGTGGGCAAAATTGTCGCACAGCCAGCAGCTAAGAAATGAATCACCAATGATAACACCACCGAATTCACATTTCTTTGCACTACAAACGATTGCCATTATTGACAGCAAGTAGAATCACTGTGCACGAATAATAAAAGAGCGGAGTTAGATCGCAGGTAAAGTAGGAGAGCAGACAGCAGAGCGAGCCAGACAATCAGCTGCAGCAGCAATAATTCAAAGCAGATGATCCAACGAAGTGCAGAAAACGAGCAGTAAACTCACCAAAGCAGAGACACAAAAGAAAAGTCCACAGAGAGGGAGAGTATAAGCAATCCAGAGAGAGTGAGAGCAACAATGCGAGCAGTCCCGTTTATGCTCACGAGAGAGTGTGGGCGATGCAAACGCTGATGCGCGAGAACAGTGCACACCGAAGAAGCGATAACGAAAAGCAGACTGAGCAAAAAAACAATAACAAATTGCCTGCACGAGTCCGATGCGTTACGATTGCAATATTGAATTTATATTAAACACTTGTTTACTAACAAAACACTGGTGGTTAACACAAAGTAGAATCAAATTAAAGAGATGCGATAATATATCAAAACAAAGTCACAACAATGTTGTATGATATTTAGGCAAAGGGCGGAGAATGCGGGAGCAAGAAAAAAAACACAACCGGCTTAAGCAAGAGCTAGAAGCGAAATGAATTTTAGCTGCGTCAATGACCTTTTGTGTTTTGAGTTCGCTTTTGATGCCTTCTATTTCTATGTTGTAGGGCTGACGCCCGCTGCACTTAATGCTCCAACTGTTGGTTAGGTGTGTTTGTTTTTGGTTTTTTTTTTTTGCGAGTTTGCTTTGTGCACTTGAATGTTTTTGTGTTAGGTTTTGTGTGTTGTATTTCGGTCCGCTCGCTGCTGCTTAGAGTTGGCGCGTCTTCTTAGTTGACGGAGTATAGACTGAGACTGGATGACAGATGAATGTTATTTACACAGATTTTAGTAAACTATTCTACTCTGTGAACCACTCAACTGTCAAGGTTACTTCTGAAGTAACGCAGGGCAGCCATCTAGGCTCCTTTCTTTTTACATTCTTTATTAATACCTGCCCTCGGCATTAAACAAATCTGGAGTACTCATGTATGCAGATGATGTTAAGCTTTCAGTCCTGGTTTTGTGGAAAGTTGTTGCACATTAATGTCTCAAAATGTTAAAGAATGACATTTCATCGTTCTAGTCTCTTGTTGGTTCCCTACACCCTATGCGGCGGTTTTCTTCAGAGAATTACTTTGGTGTATAAGCTTGGTGCTATATTAGACCCCAAGTGGGCGTGCTTGGGTTTATAAAGAGGTAGTCAAAGAAATTGGATAACCCCTATATAACGAAGACTCGTTATAGCTGAATAATTCAACCGATTTGGGAGTACGGCTCTGGTTTATGGTGCCCTTAGTACAAAATGTTACCAGGACCGTATAGAACCAGTAAAAAAAAAACTTCTCTGCGGGGCCCTAGTTGGGAAGCAAATGTAAGATTGCCATCTTTTCATAGTAGATTGCTTTTATTAAACCTTCCATCCTTAGTTAATCGTTAAAAAGGGTCACGTACACTCATGATAATATTAATAGATACACGCATCTACGGAAACTTTAACGTAACAGAAAACGGGTTTATTCAATATATTAAACCTAAAATTAAATCGCACTTATTCTTTAAGTATTTGTTTTCAATAAGATAAACTTGATTATATTATAGGATATTGTTATAACAGAAAATAGATCCATTTGTACTTCAAAGTAAATGTCAGGCTGATCAAAATAATAGGTACACTTCAGGTATTGTTATGTAAAAGTATCAACTTTTGATTTGATTTTTTTAATTTATTTCTTTTTTTTTTCTTATTTTGTTTTGCCTTATACTTTTCATAAGCTTGTGGCAGGTTTCTATAGGTGTCTCATACCACAATTTTCGGACGCCCTCTCAAAATGTATGATTATTTGAAAATGTAAACTCAGCTAATTTAATTTAATTTAAGGCTTTAAGTAGGAAAATTGAATAGGCCACTTTAAAAACGTCAATACTTTTCATACTTTTCATAAGCTTGTGGCAGGTTTCTATAGGTGTCTCATACCACAATTTTCGGACGCCCTCTCAAAATGTATGATTATTTGAAAATGTAAACTCAGCTAATTTAATTTAATTTAAGGCTTTAAGTAGGAAAATTGAATAGGCCACTTTAAAAACGTCAATTGTTCGGTCTTGAAAAATTTAGTCAAAGCATTGATGTGCGCTTTGGGTCGTTATATTACTTAAATACCCAATGGAAATTCATGTTTTTATTAGCATAACATTCTCCAATATGGACTCGTATTGCTCAGCGTTCATTCTGTTCGTTGTTAGGAAAAGAGGGCCTACGTCGTACCAGGATGATCAGCACCATATAATTAATTATGTTTAATTTTTCTTCGTGTTTGACAGTTTTTTGTTAAGCATGGATCAAATTCCTTTCCTTCCTACATTGCTTTAAAAGTCATTCCCTAATAAATTCTTTTTAGTTTCGTCGCTCCATAAATGGTTTCTCCACTTTTTAGCAAAATTTTGCCGCAAGGCTATATTTTTGACGCGTAATTGGGACCTTTCTTTCTATTCTCCATGGAAGGTTGGCTTGTTTTAGCCGTCTACGGGTCGTTGGAGCACTAACTTATAGTCCAATTTCTGCTGCAGTAGCCTTTGACGACTTAAATAGGTCCTTTTTCTTAAAAAAAAAAAGTGAAATTGCTTTCGTGATTCTGGCTATAATAATTATACGATCTGGTTCAGATTTTGCACTCTGTAAGATATAGTCATCTTCTACGATTCTGCGTTTTTAGTTTTCTCGTATCTTTAAAATTGTGGATGCCACAGATTTTCGTCCTTTGTGGGGGCGGAAGTGGGCGGGGCGAAGTTTTGAAAAATTTTTGTATCAGTGACATATCACAGAAGTCTGGATCAAAAACATCGTTGCTCTAGCTCTTATAGTCCTTGAGCACTAGGCGCTGAAGGTGTAGCATATTGGATATTACCAAACCTTCACGGAAGGCTGAGCAGGTGATGGTTCGTCTCCCGTCCGGGCACGTGCTTGTTCCGGCTTCCGTCTCATCGGCAAGAAATGGGGGGGGTTTTTTATTTCCCAGAACGGACGGGACACAGCTCTACTCCAACAATCATAATACTGACACAGTAACGTTCATTAAAATTTCACGTGCAAGCGAAGTATCGGACACAAATATGTACAAGAGCAAATACACCTAACTACGCACACGGACACATACACACATACAAGTCGTGCCACGGTGTTGTTGTGACCACTTATGCCCACCCTACCATGATCACCGCTCCCGGTTCATCCGGTGATCCCATAAAGAAGGCTCTTATAGCCTCCTATCCAACCCCATTACCCTCATTTGCCCAGCATGGTCCCCGCATATAGAACTCTAGCCCCGATTCATGTTAAATCCTATATTTCATATTGAGCAATAGAACATGCATCGCAACTAGTAAACTAATAAATGATTAACTCTTAATAATACAATTTAGATTGAAATTTAACTTACAAATTTAAAGAAGGGAAGGGTACATATCTCTAGCTTTTATGTTAGGCAAATAGATAAATAAATAAATATGCAAAAGGGAATGTAAAAACTGTGCGCAGCGATCGTTATGGCAGGTCAGTTATTCAAGTGCATTAGCAAGTAGAAAGCATAAAAGAACGTCAGAGCGACCAGCCTCGCATCTTCCCTTTCGCGCCTTGTTCTTAAGAGAGCTGTTTCTTATGCGCGGCGTAAGCGCTTGTGGTTGCCAGCAGGGCATAAGGGGGAGCGCACAGCCTCTCTTAAGCGAAGAAGCCCTTGACTACGTGAGGTTTTTTTTCGGTTGTGCAATAAATAGTTGCCAATAACAAACAAACTCCAATATTTTATCTTTATGTTTTGGGATCACTTACGGCCTTCCTTTGATTTGTTTTAATAAATGCGTTGAAACAGCGATGAAAGCGCTTCCATGGACTGCGGTAACGTTCCTAAAACGAAAGCTGGAGAAATAATTTTCAAAAAAAAAAACTCACGCTCTCCTCTGCCGTTTAACCGTTGTTCACTTTCGCCCTGTCACACATTCCACTTGCTATTTCTTCCGAACAGAATTTAAAACACAACCAAAAGAAATTTACTAAGCTAATTACACTAATGACACTATAACATAAAATAGGAATCAGCGGTTACACTGATGGATAAAAAAAAAAAAAACGACAGTCGTTGCCGCCGGCTTCACATCTGGGCACTCCTCGGCACTTCGTATGGGGAAACGAAAATAGGTCTAGGCCCAGATCTATATTTCGGGTAGAAATTGGTTGACCGTTTACATCGCTTTAATAATTTCCGCAGAATTGGACGGCCTCCAATATATCTCGGGTCCGTGACACATAAGTGGCTCGCGCCCGCAAAGCGACTGATGAGCAGATCTTTTACGCCTCCCGCTTTGTGCTCTTCGGCCTAGCGCTGGGAATTTTTGGTACGGAGCTGTAGTTGGGCGAGGAGCATAAGTCCCTTGTCGCGGGCGGAGGCCCTAATATCGGGGAAATTGTTGTTGCGAGCTTTCGTATTGGGGTTCAGACAGGTACCCAAACGATTGCCCGAAGTTTAAGCTGGTACTAACCGACAATCTGAAAAATTAATTTCCTACAATAAAAAAAGCACTACCAATATTTTTTTCTTTTTGCTGTATTCAGCTGTTAAGATCTTTTCCCGGTTTTTATTCCTCTTTTTTTCTTTATACTTGGACTGGACAAAAATAGCACGTCTGTCTTCGCCAACAGTTTTTCTTCCAAGAGACCGAGGCTAGATCGGCACAGTCTGAGACCCCCAGTACAGCGTTAAAATTGAGAATCCTCCATTTTCGAATTGACGCCGTAATTATTTTACAAGTTTCAACTCAAAAAACAAAAACAAAAACCGCTCTCCTTCGTTTACCTTTTGACTTGAATTGAGGCGGCAAAGTTGAGTAACATGGGGAGACCAATATCCCTTCTTGGTACTTTTCTAAATGTTCCCTTTTGTGAATCCCAGTATTTATACCTTTTTTTATACGTTACTCTTTCAAACCACTTCAAAGGGGACGGACAGACGGACGGACGGACAGACAGACAGACAGGGATCAATCGACTTGGCTATTGATGCTGATCAAGAATATATATACTTTATGGAGTCGGAAACGATTCCTTCTGGACGTTACACACATCCACTCTTACCACAAATCTAATACACCCCAATACTCATTTGATCTTCGAACAAAGTGCATGTATAATGGAAGCTTCATATGAGTACAAGATTGTTGCTGGGTTTCGGAAAAATTCAAAGTTGTTGCTTTTAACAACACAGCAACAATTATTTAAGATAAAGAGTGCGTTAAAAAATAGTTCCCGTTTTTTTTTTGTTATATAAAAGACTGCGGTGTTTTAGTGGCTTTGTCCAATATTGTCATGTGCGCTCAAATGAGTCCCGAGTGCAACAACAACCATGCCTCTGCACAAGAACTCACAAAACAACTCGAGTTGATCAATAATGTGAAAGGTCAACGTGAGCGGAAAAGCCTAAAAAGAAAAGGAGTTCGGGGCGTGGAGTGGGGCTGACTGACGTTCTCAAATGCATAATTTGCCCCGACCAACCGAGAGATGTGGTTCTTTTCCCTTGTAAACACTTTAAAACATGACAGATAGTTGAAAATCATCTTAAAATATATCAATAAAATATTAATTAATTGTTATTCAAATTGTGTTTCAAAATTTGCTTAGTTACGGGAAAAGGCAAAAATTTGGTTGTTGTTTATCCGAAAATAAGACAACAATCGTTTAGGGTCTTATAGTGTTATAACGCCCAAAAAAAAGTGACATATAACGCCGCGGGCGCTGTCACTTTTAAAAGTGTCATAAGACCCGTGGGCGTTATGACACTGGGCGTTATGAAATGTACCTCTTCAAGCATTGTTATGAAAAAAGTTTGTTAACTGATTATATTATTTTTTTGTTGCCTAAATAAGATTTAAAAGTTAATATCTGGTGTATCCACCATTATTGTTTTTGTCACCTTTATAATTCTTTTTGGCATACTTTTCATAAGCGTCTGGCAGGTTTCTATAGGTGTCTCATACCACAATTTTTGGACGCTCTCTCATAATTTATGATTATTTGAAAATGTTAACTCAGCTAATTTAATTTAATTTAAGGCTTTAAGTAGGAAAATTGAATAGGCCACTTTAAAAACGTCAATTGTTCGGTCTTGAAAAATTTAGTCAAAGCATTGATGTGCGCTTTGGGTCGTTATATTACTTAAATACCCAATGGAAATTCATGTTTTTATTAGCATAACATTCTCCAATATGGACTCGTATTGCTCAGCGTTCATTCTGTTCGTTGTTAGGAAAAGAGGGCCTACGTCGTACCAGGATGATCAGCACCATATAATTAATTATGTTTAATTTTTCTTCGTGTTTGACAGTTTTTTGTTAAGCATGGATCAAATTCCTTTCCTTCCTACATTGCTTTAACAGTCATTCCCTAATAAATTCTTTTTAGTTTCGTCGCTCCATAAATGGTTTCTCCACTTTTTAGCAAAATTTTGCCGCAAGGCTATATTTTTGACGCGTAATTGGGACCTTTCTTTCTATTCTCCATGGAAGGTTGGCTTGTTTTAGCCGTCTACGGGTCGTTGGAGCACTAACTTATAGTCCAATTTCTGCTGCAGTAGCCTTTGACGACTTAAATGGGTCCTTTTTCTTAAAAAAAAAAAGTATGTAGTGATCAATTGTTATGTTTTTTTCTGTGGCTTTCGGCGAATTTCCTGACAAGGTTTTAATTTTTAGAACATTTAAACAAAATTATGAGATTTTTTCATTAATTTGGCAATGGCCCGAAGAGATTTGAATTCTTTTTTCAGACTAAGATCCAATCGGGCTTCTTCCTCTGTACAATAAGACATTCGGCCCATTCTTGTAAGAAAAAAATAATTATTTGTTTATATTTAGACTGTTGTTAAATGAAATGGATGTTTAATGGCCAAAAAGCCAAGAATTTCCAAATTATTCACTTGATAGTGAAAATGAACTGACACTGTACATATTATATTGATTCCTGTTATTCGTCGGTTCCCCTGTTTTATTTGTCACACATTGACAAACAAAATACACCACAAGAAATTTTGTTTTAAACACTAAAGGTACCATAAAACTTGAATGAACGCATAAACTTCACGATTCCCATTAGATCCACTAGAAACAACCGTTTCCCTTTATAGACCGAATTATTCCTTGCATGCACCGTTAAGGGTCCTATGCTCGGATTATAATTCCCTCTACCATATTATATACATAATACTTCCCTTCCTCTTCTTAAATTGTTAATACTGACATACCTTTCTCGTAAATAGTGATTCTAGTTATATTTGTATTCATAACGCATGCTTAATTCGTTTAGTAGGTTAGGTTAAGTAGAGGCTGTTGCCAGTATCGCCCGGAGCCCGCCACACTTAGGCCGGTTTCGGCCCATTGTGATACCGTTTGGGATAATTTCCTCCCTGCAAGAGTGAGACTTCATGTAAGCAATAAAGTTTGCGATATTTCTGGGACATAACGTAGACATCTCCGAGATGGCGTTCAGAAAGGCAGAGCTTAAGTGTTGTAGCCTCCTCCTGCTGAGAGCTGAACAGGAGCAGAACAGGTGTTCCACTGTCTCCTCCTCGTCCTCGTCTCTGCAGATGCGGCAAAAATAATTATGTGCGGCACCCAGCCTGTGAGCGTGGGTGCTTATTAGCCAATATCCTGTGAGGGAACGTATGACTACGCTGCACCCTTTCCTGCCTAGCGTGCAGAGCTCAGAGGTGCACTTCTTATCTATGGTCGGCCATGTTAGCCGAGTTGCTCGCTTGTATATCTCCTTTATGATAAGCTTGGTGGCCATAGGCACACAAATATTCTCCTTATATTGTGAAAGGGGGGTTGTAGTACCAGATCAGGCCAACTCGTCCGCTATACAGTTGTCCTAAATGTACCGGTGGCCCGGGACCCATAGAAGGCTGATAGCAAATTGCTCAGCCATCTCGTGAAGAGGTTTGCGGCAGATTGCCACAGTAGCCGAGTTCGCACCGTTTGAAGGCAGTAGGCATAGCCTCCCTGATAGCTGTAACTTCCGATTGGAAGACGCTACAGTGATCAGGAATCCTTAAGGAGTGCCTTATGTTTAGCTGTTCAGAGTAGATTCCTCCTCCGGCCCTGCCGTCCAGCTTCGAGCCATCCGTGAAGATGCTTATGGCCCCATCTGGGCCTGGGAGTCCTCGAGCCATTCGTCTCTATGAGGGATGATAGTGTTGAAGGGATTCTTTGTGTACTCCCCTGGAACTTGATAGTACGTTCTTGTTGGGACAATGTTGTTGTTATTAAGTGTAGATGGGTGACCTATGTGCTGAGGTACCCATTGCTCAGAGTCTCTAAGACGTATTGCTGCCATTTCTGCCTGCTCTTTTCCTGCAAAGTCAAGGCTCTGAAGGCATGACATGGCGTTTAGCGCATCATTTGGTGTAGCTCGAAGAGCTCCACTGATGCAGAGGGCGGCTGTTCGCTGAACTTTGCCCAGCTGATTGGTGATTGTCCGTAGAGTATTATAGGTCTGACTATTGCCAGATATATCCATCGGACTATGCTTGGGTTCATGCCCCACTTTAGGCCGATAGCTTTTTTGCAAGTATAGAGTGCTGTCGTTGCCTTCCTCACTCTATCCTTGACATTCAGGTTCCAGCTAAGCTTTTTGTCAATTACCAACCCTAAGTAACTGGCACTGTCGCTGCACCGTTTAGTGTTGGGGGGTTGAGGGGCGGGACCTTGTATTTTTTTGTGAATAACACGAGTTTCGTTTTCGAGGGATTTAGTCCCAATCCGCGCGATTCTGTCCATTCGGACAATCGAGCAAGCTTTGCGGTCATTAGGTCGCATAGTGTTTGGGGGTATTTCCCCGCAAAGATAACTGCAACGTCATCCGCGTATGCCACTACTTTACAGCCCCCCTCTTCCAGGTCGCAAAGAATCTTATTGACTGCAATGTTCCATAGAAGAGGAGACAGAACTCCCCCTTGCGGGGTTCCTCTGTTGACATACCTTGACTGGGTGGACGATCCCATCGATGATGTCACCGTCCTGCGTATGAGCAATTGATCAATGAGCATCACCAAGTGACGGTCCACCCCCAGGTCAGTCAGGGCTTCTGTAATGACACCCGGTACAACGTTGTTGAAAGCTCCCTCAATATCGAGAAAGGCTATGAGTGAGTACTCTTTGAGATGCAGAGATTTCTCTACCGCTGAGATCACTTCATGAAGAGCCGTTTCCGTGGATTTTCCTTTCCGGTAGGCATGCTGTGCGCCTGACAGCAACTGACGGTGTATAGTTGTCCTCAGTTGCAGCCCGACGAGTCTCTTAAAGGTTTTGAGGAGGAAGGACGATAGGCTGATTGGTCTTAAGTCTTTTGCAGCTGAGTGCGAGGCTTTCCCAGTTTTGGGATTGAAGACTATCTTTGCCTTAAGCCACGCTTGCGGTATTGTACATACCGCCATTATCTTCCTGAAGATACTATGTAGCCAGTTGATGGCCGTCTCCCCGGCCTTCTGAAGTTGGGCCGGGATTACCTGGTCCGGGCCTGGCGATTTAAACGGGTTGAAGCTGTTTACTGCCCAACTTATGTTCCGTTTTGTAAGGATATGGTCCATCGATTCTACCGATCCCTCTCCTGGGAGGTGTGACGGCTCGGTGGATGTGCATCCGGGCAAGTGCGTGTCTAGTAGAATGTGAAGGACTCCTCACTAGAGTTGGTCCACGTGCCATCATTCTTTTTGAGGTAACCTACCGAGGGGGTAGTTTTTGAGAGAACTTTCCGGAGTCTTGCGGCCTCCGAGGTTTCCTCGATTTCGGAGCAAAATTTTTGCCAGGAGGCTCTTTTAGCCTTCCTCGTTTCCTTTTTGTATAGTGCTAGACTGGTTTTATAGTCTGCCCAGTGAGTATCCTCCTTAGTTCTTGTGGCTCTATTGAATAGAGTCCTACAAGTTCTACGAAGGGTGTCTAGTTGCTTAGACCACCAGGGGGGTTTCTTTTTCCCCCTTGGTCTGGTAGAAGGGCATGCTGCCTTGAAGGCTTTGTTGCACGCATCCGTAAACCTGTTCACAAGACGGTTTAGGTTGTCTTCCGTGTTCGGGCAATTAGGGGCGTTAGGAGGGAGTAGCTCCTCCAGGGTTGTGTTATATTTTTCCCAGTTGGCTTTTCTGGGGTTGATATAGTCGGTTGGTTTGGGAATATCGAAGGATAATATCGTCTCGATATACCTGTGGTCCGAGAAGGAGTGGTCTCCTAGGACTCTCCAGCTCTTGATTGTGTCCAGCAGTTTGCTTGACACTAGCGTGAGGTCAATGACCTCCTGCCGATTTTTAATTATAAATGTGGGGTCGTTACCCCGATTGCATATGAATAAATTTGAGTTCAGGATGAAGCTGAACAGTGACTCACCCCTTACATTCGTGTCCGTACTCCCCCATTGGGTGTGGTGGGCGTTGGCATCGCAACCTATAAGTAGGTCTTTGTCCGTCCTTTCGCTGTCGCTGGCTATTTTGCGAACAAGGTCGTTCGGAGGATCATCCTCGTGGGCCATATAGGACGCCACCAGCCTGAGATGATGCCCTTTTAGTTCTAGGCTTGCCGCCGTGTTATCGCTATCGCTATAATTATGGAGCAGAAAGATATTTAGGTGCTTTCTAGCAAGTATGCAGGTACGGATTTTACCTTCATTTTGGGATACAATGATCTTGTATTCCCTCGTCCCCAATCCACAGACCTTGCCTCCTACCACCCAAGGCTCCTGGATCAGGACTACGTCGGCTCCGCTTGCGTCTAGGCGGAGTATGAGAGCAGCCGATGCTGCTTTACAGTGGTGGAGATTTATTTGAAGGATCCTTAGGACCATCTTCAAGATTCTCCACCACCGTGATGTCCGCGTCCGAGTCATCTGAGACTCTCTCTCGGCACATTGACTCAAAGTCGAGCATCAGCTCTGTCTCTGAGGAGAAGCCTTCCTGGTCTGGCTCCAGCTCGTCGTCAGGCGCTTCGTTCTCCGCAGCGACATCCTGCACGTCTGGGTTGACGACAGGAAGCGCCGCTGCCGCCGCGTCCGATTTGTACACCTTGATGGTGACCGAGCTGAAGCCGAAGTTTAGCTCTCCTTTTGCTGCCTCTATCGGGGCCAGCGACTCTTTATTGAGAACAAGAACTGCCTGGTTAGTCGGCCCTTGTGTCGTCTCAACCTTGGCTACCTTCCAATCTGAGGTTGGTAGTCCTGGGTTGCATCTCTGCAACATCTTGAGGATGCGTTCTGGCTCCTTAAAGGTAGCCGGCACCCAAATTCTGGCCCTCGGTCTGCTGGGCACCTCGCTCCAGTCGACTGCGACGAGTTTCGCCCCAGCATAAACCTCGCCGACCTGCGCTACCGCCGCTTTATAAAGCTTTACAGAGCGCTCGTCTTCGCAGGCAATTATCTTAACATTGCCCTGGAACCACCCCATGTCCTTGCAGACTGGCGGAGGTCCAGGGTCTTTGTCGAGGAGTTCGAAGCAGCGGTCGGCCAGTGCCGCTTCCACCCACTTCCACTGACTCCTTGGGATTCTACCCTCTGCGCTGCCTTTGTCGAGGACACCAATTAGCGTCCTCTCCTTGGCAATCTGCGCAAAGGAGACATTTGGCAGCACTCTGGAGCGCTTTGCTACCGGTCCCGGTGTCTCCTGCGAGCGCTGCCTCTTGGCTTGGGGAGCCACCTTTTTCTGTTCTAAGGTGAACTCCGGGAGCACGGCCGAAGCCCATTCCACCTTCTTCAGCCAGTCGGCTGATGGGCTGTCTTCACTGCTGGCGTGTTGCCGACGGAGTATGTGCCCTGCACTCCTCTTTTCGGCATATGTGTAGCGTCTGGCTTGGGCGCTTGTCGACGGCAAGTCAACCCCCTCCGCTTTACCAGAAGGTCGGGCAGCCGCAATATTGCTTAGCTTTCCTTCCAAGGTGTCAGCTTCGGGAGTTACCTTGCCACCCACACCGGATTCGGGATGGGACCCCCTCGGGTTCGCACAGGCACCTTCCACCTTGCAGGTATTCCCTACTATAGAGCCGGTTGGGCCAGGCCTTTGGGCCGCTGCCTTTCCGAGCTTGGGATTGCTCCCAGTTGGCATTTGGGGAGCGCCGCACTCATTTGTTTTTTTTGTTGGTTTTTTGGTTTTTGTTGTTATACATCCTGTTCCCACGAGATGCAGAGAAAGGGAAAGGTCAGCCCGGGCAGAGATCCACGTTGCCCGGGTAAGGCATCATTAGAACAGGGGGCTGCCAAGTCCCTGAGCCCTCCGTTAGCGACTGGGCTAGTTTTTATACCGGGCCCTCAGCCAGGCTGACTCTCGGCACGGGTCGAGTAACACACTTAGTCCGGCCCGGTGTGAGGTGGATGTGGGGGTTGGGATGTGGGTAGGTATTGTGTATGGATGGGAGTGTGTGAGCTACTTATTGAGGCGGCACCACAAGCGCATCGTCAGTGCTGCTACCTAGCTAACACCCGCTGGCTGTCCGGGACTGCTTATTTCGGTACTCTCCCGTGAGGGATGCCCGCTTATTCGCAGCTGACCTACCGAGGTAGGCCGTTCGCTATCCGCAACCCGCGACCCGTCCGGTGGCCTCAGCTAGGCCCCCTTTGAGCTACCTCACGAGCTCATCATACCAGATCTGTGATATGTCACTTCTACAAGAATATTTCACAACTTTGCCCCGCCCACTTCCGCCCCCACAAAAGGCGAAAATCTGTGGCATCCACAATTTCGAAGATACGAGAAAACAGATAACGCAGAATCGTAAAGAATCGTAAAATCTGAACCAGATCGTATAGTTATTATAGCCAAAATCAAGAAAATAATTTTAATTTTAATAACAATATTCAGACTTGTTCAAAAAATGTATACCACTAAAAACCAAAGTCACCAAACCAAGACAAAGTCCATGGTTTAACGACGAGATAAAAAAAAATAACGCAACAGCGAGATGTTGCCTACAGTAAATGGAAGCGGTATAAAACGGACTACTTCCGTTTAAGTTACAAAGAGCTAACAGGAAATGTTAACAAAAGTATAAGATCTGCTAAGCGTAGTTACTATAAATCTAAGTTCCAAAATTGCTCTACCATTAAGCAAAGATGCAATGAAATGAATAGTATAGGAATAGGAAAATGTAAACAGAAGACTTAGCTAGATATAAATTTCGAAGAACTTAACAAAAAGTTCTCGATAATTGAAGTACCTGAAGCGACAAGTAACACGTACCTGAATAGCATTCCACTTGGTGATAATAGTTTTAGCTTTGTGTGTGTCAATCAGTGTGATGTCCTTGCGAGTATACTTAAGGTGAAGTCTAATGCCGAAGGTCTCGATAACATTAGCTCGAAATTTGTGAAAATCTTACTTCCTAAGATTTTGTTTCACATCACTTATATCTTCAAAACGGCTTTAACTACGTCCTCGTTTCCAACTGAATGGAAAAAAAGCGAAAATTTTACCGATTCGTAAACATAACAACGATTTTAGACCCATTTCGATACTTCCGTTCCCGTTAACAGTTCTAGAAAATCTCATGTCCCTACAGATTGAAAACTACCTGTCTAACTATTCGCTATTAAACCACACTCAGTCAGGTTTTCGAAAAAAAAAAAAAAGGTTGTATAAGCGCTGTAACGGATGCTGTCGAAGATATTCGACAGCAACTCGATAAGAACTGGGTTACGTTTTTAACACTTGTCGACCACAGTTAGACGTTCGACTCATTCAACCATAATATTCTTTGTACAAAACTGACCAACCTATTCACCTTCTCAGGGACTGCGGTCAATTTTGTAAAATCGTACCTAACAAATGGATTGCAGGCAGTAGTATCCGGTACATATGCTTCCACTTTTAGGGTTCTTTCACGGGGAGACCCTCAGGGATCAGTACTAGGCCCCTTACTATTTTCCATATATGTTAATGATCTATCCAGTGTCTTGTCTGACTGTGAAGTACATGCTGATGACGTCCAAGTTTATATTAGTAGTCCCGTTAATGAAATAAATCTTTGTGTCAACATGTCCAACAAAATGCTTTCCCTAATTGAGAAATGGGGAAAATAGAATGGCCTGGGAATAAATCCTAAAAAATCAAAATGTATTGTAATTACCAAAAAACGGATTGACACAATAAAATCTCGTGAATGTATACATAGGCAACACACCTATTTCCTACGAAGATTGTGCAGTTAATCTAAGGATAACATTCAGTAGTACTCTATCATGGAGTAAACATATATCAAAGGCAACTGGACATACATATGGTCTATATGTTAACATACGTTAGCTCTCAGCATCTAAAAGTTTTTTGCCAGAAGATAGACTCATTCTCACCCCCACTCTCTTTTATGGTGTAGAGATTTTTGGTCATCGTGACTTGCACACATTAGTAGTAGGTTTTAATTAAATTGTCCGTTATGCTTTTAATCTAACTCGTTTTGACCATGTTTCACACCTGTCTCGTAAAATACTTGACCTCAACTTGACCTCATGGATAGATTTTAGAACCTTAGTATACTTTCATAAAATTGTGACCACCCAAGAACTGATTTACCTTTGCCGCAAACTTAACCCCGCTACATAAAAAAGAACAAACAATTACATATGCCCTCGAATTCAAACGCTTTGCTCGAAGACGCGGTTCTTGATTACGGCTATTCGCGTATGGAAAAATCTTCCCCATAACATCAAAACCATTAGGAGCGCAACTCAATTTTACGTTAAAGTTAAAAAACACTTGGGAAATCAATAAAATTAAATTACCAATTCATTAAAAAGACATAAAAATTAATAATATTTTTAATGCCGTTGGCGAATAATGATTAAATAAATAAAATTTAATTTTTGGTATGCCAAGTAGACTTTTTAAGACAGGGGAATTAGAACTTCGTTTAGTAGATTTCAGTAAGACTGTCCAGAGGCGATGTTAGAGGCCAGCAGCGTGATCCGTGCTTGAGGGAAATCATAGCCCAGCTGAATGGTGGGGAGTTTCAAGACAATGACTTATGAGTTAAGATCAGAAATTCTATATCAGAATATCCGATATCCAGAGAATTTGCAAAAAACCCTGTTTACCTGTAATTCCGAGAGCCTTCAGGTGGTCTGTCGTAAATCATGTGCATGGAGCGATAATGCATTTGGGATGGCAGAAAACGTAGGATAAGGTATGAACAATATTGGTTTGAACATATGTCTAAATATGTACGAAAATTCGTAGAGACCTCATCACATGCAAGCTGTCAAAGCCTCCAGAAATGGCAAGCTGAGTGGCAAAACCGATGCCAAGGAAAATGTCAATTGATTCATTCACTAAATTTGTTTACCTGTATGAGAAGGTATGAGATTTTGGACGCTGATAACTGTATTAAGGCTGTGAAATTAACAATATCGCATTTCGGGGTACTCAGTCGTATTATTTTGCAGATCAAGGCAGGAGTTTTGCCTGTGCGCGATTTCGATAGTTCTGTTCATTGCATAAAATAGACTTTCAGTTGATAGTGACCGGTGCAAGTAGGGCCAATGGCTTGGTTGGTTGAGCGAGTCATGAGCACGATGAACGGTATGCTGACAGCCGTAGAAACAGGCGAACAATCCTGGCAGGATGCACTTAGTGAGGTGCGGTTAGCCATGAATTGCACAACAGCGTAGCGAAATTCAGCCCATTAGAGCTGTTAATGGGAAAGAGGCTAGACCAATGGGTTTACTGCCTGTAAATGATGAGACTAAAAGTTATTGTAAACAAGCGAGAGTACAGGCCAAAGAAAATATGGAGAGGAATGTGAAATATGACAAGAAACGAGTTTACAAGGATAAGGCCAAGATTTTAAAACACAGGGTTGGGGATCATTTCTTGCTTAGAAGTGAAGAATGACATCAGAGCAAATTGAATCCCAAGTTCAGAGGACCTTTTGTGATTGCAGAGTTGCTTGAAGATGATCGTTACCTGTGGAAATCATTGATACGTAAGCGAACGTATATAAGTATTCGCACGAGAGTCTGCGAAAGTTACCAGATGAGCAAAAGGACCAGAATAATGAGAAAAACGACAGTGGTGAAAAAGACATAGCTCGTGGGTCTTTTCTCCCACCTGAGAGAGGTGCGGGGAACGTCAAAAACAGGGGCTGGTTTTAGTCAATATTATTCATGCCTGGGTTTGGTGATATTGTGTGTGATGGATATAGAATCTACTGAGATCGTGCCACTGGAGGTGCAAAGCGTCGCGAGGATGCGGCAAGGGCCTGTAGACTGTGCTTTAATATTGTGTATAGCCAAATGGTTAGGTTTGCGCAGAAGAGTATGAGTATAGAAGTCAAGTCGAAGGCACAAGTGCAGAACCAGCAATGTTCTGACATGAAGTGTGGCGCGGTTGACGTGGTTGTGCGAGATAGATGTGGCACTCCGTGAAAATTGGAATACGATAGCCTGCGAAACCAGCATTTGAAGATTCATTATATGAAGTTTTGTACGGTTTGAGTTTGTTTATTTCTATTTAGAATGGTCATAAGATATGAAAGCAAGAAAGATGAAAAAACGATACTAATAGTACAAGAAGATACAAGAATGATACTAACCTAGTGTTACAGTATGCACACGAGGACGTGTGAAAGTCAGGATGGCCGTGTCGGGTATGTATAAGAATGATGTAGAGAGAAATGTATAGCATTAAAAAATTGTAACAATAACGAAATAACATAACATTTTTGCTGAAAGCGAGGCTGGAAAACGAGAAAGAGTCGTCTCAGCCGACTGTGGCGCGGTGCTTTTGGTATTTGAAAGAGCGAGATCCAACAGGCATTGCGGAAGGAGAGCAATTGAGTCTGGCAATGCTGTGTCGGGTAATGCGTGAGCTGAGAGAGACTGACTCAAGAATGTGCTCGGCAGTTTGCGCAAAAAATTGAAGAGAGAGAGAGAAAACACCGCGACTCACTGCGCTCGAGGCTTAAACAAAAATGCAAGAAGAAGAAGAACCCCCTGTCCCTCGGCTTCTGTTCTATATTTAATATTGAAAAATAAAAGTAAAATAAGGATTACAAATTAAATTTGACGCGAGTCAGAAATCACAACTTCTAACACGATTCGGCACAGTTTAATGTAATTAAAAAAATTCACAACAATTTGTGTCAATTATTAGGATAGAAAACCTAAAAAAATAAAATATTTTTTTCCAAAGGGACTTTGCTTTTACCACATTCCGAATAAGTTTCGGCATGCTCTAGACTAAATTTAGTATGTGCTTGCAGAGTATCATGCGCCACTCCGACTGCAAGCGCTCCCAAAAACGCATCCACATCCTAGCGTTTGCATTGGGATTGGACGTTGTTTGCAAATATTTCAGCGCATTGAAGTTTTCTGTGGAAAAGTGAAATTGTCATTATTGACTCCGCCACCTGTTCAATTTGTGGCAAAACGCCCGAATCGCGTAATTTTCTTGCAAACACTCAAAAATACTAATTTGGTGATCAGAGCGGATTTAACGCTGCAACAATAGATGAAGTTGCCATCCTGATTGTTGGTGAAAACATGGAAAGACCTGATATTGTCATTGCATTTTGCGATACTGGTCATATGACATGTTGCAGAGCCCGCTCATGTTTTGGCAAGGAAAAGATGGATATTATTTTAATATCGAAATGATAAATCCATTAAATGCTGAAGAAACTACAAAGAAAACGTGGCGGACCGTTGTGAGTAGCTGCGGCGACCGCAACTCCACATTTTTACCCGATACTTAGTCAGTATAGCTCTCCTCCGGCAGACACCGCTAATATTAAACGACACGACAAAGAATGCGTGCGAGAGAGACCGTTAGGTGAGATATGTGCCGGCTTTCCGACTGGGTCCTGTAAAGCCTTACGAACTTCGTTAGCATTCTCAGGGCATAAAGATAAAAGTAGTGAAATAAAGGCTTGTGGCCAATCCACATATTTTCGTTCCAACATCTTTGAATTTTACCGTCATTTGTTCCGGTATGTTGCCAAACGATAACAAATTTTCTTGCTGGTATCTTCAATGGCTTTATTAATTTGATATGATATGTCGCCTTAAGATCCGTTTTCAAATAATTGATAATTTTACCCTTCTCCGAATTCCATACGACAAACAAATCTGCATTTTCGAATTTGAGGTTATGCTCTATTAATGCAAATTCCAAGAATTGTGGTAAAATGTGGCATTTCTAACTATATACATTTCAAAAAGAATTTATTAATCTACGACACACAAAAGGTTTCAGGGTGGGACTGGGTAGGACTCACTTTGTACACCTTTTCAAAAATTAGTTTTCATTAAAAGTTGGCACCTGTTAAAGGCCTCACTTTAACCTTCAATTACGAAGACATCACAACTACTAGAGACAGTTAAAAATTCAAAAAACGTAGTAAGAACCCGACAGATTAAGATTCATCAAAAAAATTTAATCACGTCTTGGCGTTTTTCAATTTTTGAGAGATCTAAAATGGTTATTAATTTGGCACTTTTTCCCTTCACGTGCTTTACTATAAAAACAGTTGGGTTGCACAGCTGATTTTGCGAATGTTGCGGCATCTATGGAAATTTCTGGTACGCAGATTTAATGGTCGATCTTTTTCTAATGCAGAGCGATCAAAACCAGGTTTCAGTTTTGACTTTGAAAAATTAGGTTTTGGCCAACAAAAGTGGTCGTTCGGACCATAGTGCGACGGTTTTATTTTGCTTTTTATAAAGCACTAACATCGTCAGATATGATGCAGGTTCCCGCCACACCAGTAGGCAATATCCGGAGGTCCAGAACGTCGAATTATTAAGATCGGATTGCAAGCGAGAATGAAATGAAATGTTATTTACTGGACACAGAGCTTAACATCATCTAGAAGTAATCTTGACTGGTGAAGAGAGGAAGTTTTTGAAGAGGACTCAACTTCTCCACCTTCAAGTCTGCGGCTTTTTTTCTGACTTATATAAAAGCATCTAGCCGGGAGACAAAAACTTGCCTCGTTGTTGAGAACCACCATCATTGGTTTTGCGTGGTACCTGAACGGAACGTCCTTTATGGGAGCGGAAGGGGGTGGGGCGAAATTTAAAAAAAAACACTTGTGCAGGTTCGATACCACAGGAGTGTGAATATCGAATTTTGTTGCTCTAGCTCTTATAGTCTCTGAGATCTAGGCGCTCACTTTTAGCAGTAGGCAAAGCCGACCATGAAACGTGTGTTAGAGAGAGAAAGAGCGAGATAGAATGCAAATTTTCCTTCATTTTGGCTATAATAATGATACGATCTGGTTCAGATTCTGCAGTCTAAAAGATATTGTCATTCTCTGCAATTCTGCGCTTTTGGTTTTCTTATATCGTTCAAATTGTGGATGCCACAGATTTTCGTCCTTTGTGGGGGCGGAAGGGGGCGGCACGTGATTTTGAAAAACACTTGTAACACCTGACATATTACAGAAATCTGGATACAAAATGTGGTTGTTCTAGCTCTTAGTCAGTGCTGCTAACTTTAAAAAAGACTTCGCAAGCCATACCTGTATATTTAAATAAAAACTAGTACACCTAATTCCGTTTTTACACGCTCTTTTTATACACGGTTTGGAAATAACACGGTTAGAAAATACAATTTTTTTAATTTTTTAAACGATTTTATTTCATTCAGCACGGCTTAAAAAAAAACGAGGGGGAACGTTGTGAGTTGCTGAGGGCACCGCAGCTCTACAGTTATACCCGATACTAAGTCAGTATGGCTCTCCTCCGGCAGACGCCGCTAATATTAAATGACACGACAAAGAGTGCGTGCGAGAGAGACAGAAAATCAGTCTGAGCGTGACGTCGCGACGTCGCGCGCTGCGTAGCCAGTGCAAATTGATTTGTTCGTTTTGGCTATAAAAATTATCTGATCTGATCCAGATTCAGCAATCTGATAGATATGGTCGTTATCTATGATTCTGCGTTTTTAGTTTTCTCGAATCTGCCATATTTTGGATGCAACAGATTTTCGTCCTTTGTGGGGGCGGAAGGGGGTGGGGCGAAATTTTGAGATATACGTTTTATAGTGAGATCTAACAGGAGTGCGGATACTAAATTTGGTTACTCTAGCAATAATAGTCTCTGAGATTTGTGGATGCCCCAGATTTTCGTCCTTTGCGGGGGCGGAAGGGGGTGTGGCGAAATTTTGACACAAAACGGTCAAGGTCCGATATCACAGGAGTGTGGTTGCTCTAGCTCTTATGGGTTCTGAGATCCTTGAACTCTTATTTTGCAATTGGCAAAACCGACCATGAAACCTGTGTGTTAGAGAGAGACAGAGCGAGAAAAAATGAAATTGTTTTCTTGATTCTGGCTATAATAATTATACGACCAGCTTCCGATTTTGCACTCTAGAAGATATAGTCATCCTCTACGATTCTGCGTTTTTAGTTTTCTCGTATCTTTAAAATTGTGGATGCCACAGATTTTCGTCCTTTGTGGGGGCGGAAGTGGGCGGGGCGAAGTTTTGAAATATTTTTGTATCAGTGACATATCACAGAAGTCTGGATCCAAAACATCGTTGCTCTAGCTCTTATAGTCTTTGAGCACTAGGCGCTGAAGGTGTAGCATATTGGATATTACCAAACCTTCACGGAAGGCTGAGCAGGTGATGGTTCGTCTCCCGTCCGGGCACGTGCTTGTTCCGGCTTCCGTCTCATCGGCAAGAAATGGGGGGGGTTTTTTATTTCCCAGAACGGACGGGACACAGCTCTACTCCAACAATCATAATACTGACACAGTAACGTTCATTAAAATTTCACGTGCAAGCGAAGTATCGGACACAAATATGTACAAGAGCAAATACACCTAACTACGCACACGGACACATACACACATACAAGTCGTGCCACGGTGTTGTTGTGACCACTTATGCCCACCCTACCATGATCACCGCTCCCGGTTCATCCGGTGATCCCATAAAGAAGGCTCTTATAGCCTCCTATCCAACCCCATTACCCTCATTTGCCCAGCATGGTCCCCGCATATAGAACTCTAGCCCCGATTCATGTTAAATCCTATATTTCATATTGAGCAATAGAACATGCATCGCAACTAGTAAACTAATAAATGATTAACTCTTAATAATACAATTTAGATTGAAATTTAACTTACAAATTTAAAGAAGGGAAGGGTACATATCTCTAGCTTTTATGTTAGGCAAATAGATAAATAAATAAATATGCAAAAGGGAATGTAAAAACTGTGCGCAGCGATCGTTATGGCAGGTCAGTTATTCAAGTGCATTAGCAAGTAGAAAGCATAAAAGAACGTCAGAGCGACCAGCCTCGCATCTTCCCTTTCGCGCCTTGTTCTTAAGAGAGCTGTTTCTTATGCGCGGCGTAAGCGCTTGTGGTTGCCAGCAGGGCATAAGGGGGAGCGCACAGCCTCTCTTAAGCGAAGAAGCCCTTGACTACGTGAGGTTTTTTTTCGGTTGTGCAATAAATAGTTGCCAATAACAAACAAACTCCAATATTTTATCTTTATGTTTTGGGATCACTTACGGCCTTCCTTTGATTTGTTTTAATAAATGCGTTGAAACAGCGATGAAAGCGCTTCCATGGACTGCGGTAACGTTCCTAAAACGAAAGCTGGAGAAATAATTTTCAAAAAAAAAACTCACGCTCTCCTCTGCCGTTTAACCGTTGTTCACTTTCGCCCTGTCACACATTCCACTTGCTATTTCTTCCGAACAGAATTTAAAACACAACCAAAAGAAATTTACTAAGCTAATTACACTAATGACACTATAACATAAAATAGGAATCAGCGGTTACACTGATGGATAAAAAAAAAAAAAACGACAGTCGTTGCCGCCGGCTTCACATCTGGGCACTCCTCGGCACTTCGTATGGGGAAACGAAAATAGGTCTAGGCCCAGATCTATATTTCGGGTAGAAATTGGTTGACCGTTTACATCGCTTTAATAATTTCCGCAGAATTGGACGGCCTCCAATATATCTCGGGTCCGTGACACATAAGTGGCTCGCGCCCGCAAAGCGACTGATGAGCAGATCTTTTACGCCTCCCGCTTTGTGCTCTTCGGCCTAGCGCTGGGAATTTTTGGTACGGAGCTGTAGTTGGGCGAGGAGCATAAGTCCCTTGTCGCGGGCGGAGGCCCTAATATCGGGGAAATTGTTGTTGCGAGCTTTCGTATTGGGGTTCAGACAGGTACCCAAACGATTGCCCGAAGTTTAAGCTGGTACTAACCGACAATCTGAAAAATTAATTTCCTACAATAAAAAAAGCACTACCAATATTTTTTTCTTTTTGCTGTATTCAGCTGTTAAGATCTTTTCCCGGTTTTTATTCCTCTTTTTTTCTTTATACTTGGACTGGACAAAAATAGCACGTCTGTCTTCGCCAACAGTTTTTCTTCCAAGAGACCGAGGCTAGATCGGCACAGTCTGAGACCCCCAGTACAGCGTTAAAATTGAGAATCCTCCATTTTCGAATTGACGCCGTAATTATTTTACAAGTTTCAACTCAAAAAACAAAAACAAAAACCGCTCTCCTTCGTTTACCTTTTGACTTGAATTGAGGCGGCAAAGTTGAGTAACATGGGGAGACCAATATCCCTTCTTGGTACTTTTCTAAATGTTCCCTTTTGTGAATCCCAGTATTTATACCTTTTTTTATACGTTACTCTTTCAAACCACTTCAAAGGGGACGGACAGACGGACGGACGGACAGACAGACAGACAGGGATCAATCGACTTGGCTATTGATGCTGATCAAGAATATATATACTTTATGGAGTCGGAAACGATTCCTTCTGGACGTTACACACATCCACTCTTACCACAAATCTAATACACCCCAATACTCATTTGATCTTCGAACAAAGTGCATGTATAATGGAAGCTTCATATGAGTACAAGATTGTTGCTGGGTTTCGGAAAAATTCAAAGTTGTTGCTTTTAACAACACAGCAACAATTATTTAAGATAAAGAGTGCGTTAAAAAATAGTTCCCGTTTTTTTTTTGTTATATAAAAGACTGCGGTGTTTTAGTGGCTTTGTCCAATATTGTCATGTGCGCTCAAATGAGTCCCGAGTGCAACAACAACCATGCCTCTGCACAAGAACTCACAAAACAACTCGAGTTGATCAATAATGTGAAAGGTCAACGTGAGCGGAAAAGCCTAAAAAGAAAAGGAGTTCGGGGCGTGGAGTGGGGCTGACTGACGTTCTCAAATGCATAATTTGCCCCGACCAACCGAGAGATGTGGTTCTTTTCCCTTGTAAACACTTTAAAACATGACAGATAGTTGAAAATCATCTTAAAATATATCAATAAAATATTAATTAATTGTTATTCAAATTGTGTTTCAAAATTTGCTTAGTTACGGGAAAAGGCAAAAATTTGGTTGTTGTTTATCCGAAAATAAGACAACAATCGTTTAGGGTCTTATAGTGTTATAACGCCCAAAAAAAAGTGACATATAACGCCGCGGGCGCTGTCACTTTTAAAAGTGTCATAAGACCCGTGGGCGTTATGACACTGGGCGTTATGAAATGTACCTCTTCAAGCATTGTTATGAAAAAAGTTTGTTAACTGATTATATTATTTTTTTGTTGCCTAAATAAGATTTAAAAGTTAATATCTGGTGTATCCACCATTATTGTTTTTGTCACCTTTATAATTCTTTTTGGCATACTTTTCATAAGCGTCTGGCAGGTTTCTATAGGTGTCTCATACCACAATTTTTGGACGCTCTCTCATAATTTATGATTATTTGAAAATGTTAACTCAGCTAATTTAATTTAATTTAAGGCTTTAAGTAGGAAAATTGAATAGGCCACTTTAAAAACGTCAATTGTTCGGTCTTGAAAAATTTAGTCAAAGCATTGATGTGCGCTTTGGGTCGTTATATTACTTAAATACCCAATGGAAATTCATGTTTTTATTAGCATAACATTCTCCAATATGGACTCGTATTGCTCAGCGTTCATTCTGTTCGTTGTTAGGAAAAGAGGGCCTACGTCGTACCAGGATGATCAGCACCATATAATTAATTATGTTTAATTTTTCTTCGTGTTTGACAGTTTTTTGTTAAGCATGGATCAAATTCCTTTCCTTCCTACATTGCTTTAACAGTCATTCCCTAATAAATTCTTTTTAGTTTCGTCGCTCCATAAATGGTTTCTCCACTTTTTAGCAAAATTTTGCCGCAAGGCTATATTTTTGACGCGTAATTGGGACCTTTCTTTCTATTCTCCATGGAAGGTTGGCTTGTTTTAGCCGTCTACGGGTCGTTGGAGCACTAACTTATAGTCCAATTTCTGCTGCAGTAGCCTTTGACGACTTAAATGGGTCCTTTTTCTTAAAAAAAAAAAGTATGTAGTGATCAATTGTTATGTTTTTTTCTGTGGCTTTCGGCGAATTTCCTGACAAGGTTTTAATTTTTAGAACATTTAAACAAAATTATGAGATTTTTTCATTAATTTGGCAATGGCCCGAAGAGATTTGAATTCTTTTTTCAGACTAAGATCCAATCGGGCTTCTTCCTCTGTACAATAAGACATTCGGCCCATTCTTGTAAGAAAAAAATAATTATTTGTTTATATTTAGACTGTTGTTAAATGAAATGGATGTTTAATGGCCAAAAAGCCAAGAATTTCCAAATTATTCACTTGATAGTGAAAATGAACTGACACTGTACATATTATATTGATTCCTGTTATTCGTCGGTTCCCCTGTTTTATTTGTCACACATTGACAAACAAAATACACCACAAGAAATTTTGTTTTAAACACTAAAGGTACCATAAAACTTGAATGAACGCATAAACTTCACGATTCCCATTAGATCCACTAGAAACAACCGTTTCTACGTTTGGATACAAATTCAATTGCTGCTTTCCGGACAAACATCAAGTGATCGACACGATATCACATCACGTGTATTCAGGCAAAAAACTGGGTCCCTGATGAACGCTTCTTTGGAGATACTGGATCTATTCACTCGAATGGCAAAAACGAGGCTTGCCACATGCACACATTCTAATTTGGTAAGTGGAAAGAATTCAACCAGACCAAGTAGATGATGTGCTGAGATTCCCGATCACGAAGCCGATCCCGACCTACATGATATCGCAATTACAAATATGATTCATTGACCGAGTGGCGCCATCTATCCCCAATAATCTTGCATGATCGACTGCAAGTTTTCCAAACGATATCCACGGAAATTAACGGAGGATATCGTCACTGGAACCGACGGTTATCCACTGTATCAGCGTCGGTCACCCGACGAAAACAGTCGAACTATCACAAAAAGTGAAAATAATGGATTTCGTTGTCGACAACAGTTGGATTGTTAAGTGAACTGTAAGATGATAGATGTTGTGCATCTGGAGAATGGTAAACGAGTTTCACGGCATGAAATGTTGTTCAACGTGCTGAAATACCTCTAGCGACAGCATTGACCAGTTTCTTTGCGATCTGCCAAAGCGATCCATTTGCACGAACTTTGCTTCACTCGGAGATTCCACGCTATTATACTTGGAATGTTTCATTGAAGAAATTTCAACGACGGAAGTATGGCAATGCAGGTACTGGTTATCCGGATGTGCGTTCTACTGATGCTCTTGGTCATATGTATACAGTTCATCCAAAGAATGATGAATGCTTTGATTTGCGGTTGCTGCTGGTTTATGTGCGTGGCACTTGCGTACGCACTGTGAATGGAACAATATTCCCAACATATCGTGCTGCATGTGAAGAACTCAATTTATTAGAACACGATACACAGAGGGATACGACAATCGAGGAAGCTATTATCTCTGCATTTCCAAGTCAAATATGCACATTATTTGCTTTGTGGCACATATACAAATATAATATGTCAGAAGATATTTTACATCAAAATCGAGTAAGTTCCAGAAATCCAGATCTTGAAATGAATGAGAAGATACATAATCAAGCTTTACTATTGATCGAAGACATGTGTTAGCTCATATTCGGTAGTTTATTAGTCAGGCTAGGAATGACAGCGCCAAATCATGAATTGAATGGGAATTGGAATGGGAACGTGAATATGATAACCAGGAATTGAATTTAGCTTTTCAAACAAATGCACCCCTGTTGAATCCTCAACAAAGGGAAGTTTATGATACATTAATGAAGGCAATTGATGCAGGAAAGGGTGGTTTACGTCTAGAACGAAACTACTGCTTTTCACTACTTAAGAGGTAAAAAGTCCCGGTACAGACTCTCCCAAAACTCTGTGGGTGAGCGCAAGCCTTTCGCAACAATGCCAAGTATCTTGGCTTAATCCTCGATAGAAAGCTCGATTAGAAACTGAGCATAGAGGATACGCCCAATCATGCTCTATAGAGTGGTAGTATGGTGGCCAGCCCTAGACAAAGGAACTTGTCTCAACAGACTCAATAGAGTTCAACGCATGGTAGAGCTATGCACAACTAGCAGGCTACGCACTTCTCCATGGGAAGCCCTGGATTACGTGCTGGACCACCTCCCCGTAAATGTCATGGGAAAGAAGGTTTCAACACTTTCCGCCCTCAGAATTAGAGAAGCCAAATTATGGAAGGCATCCGCGTTTGGGCACTCGGGAATCCTGACGAGACCCCCTTTCGACGCCTTTTCAGGTATCAATCCCACTTAGAGAGGACTGGGAGATGGGCGAACCAGGACCTGCAAATGCCGTCCACTTTTACACTGACGGTTCAAAGCTAGACAGCCGCGTGGGTGGTGGAGTCTACTGTAAAAAGCTAAACATCAGTTACTGCTTCAGGCTGCCAGATGAATTTAATGTGTTCCAAACGGAGGTTGAGGCAATCAGAGAGACCATTTCTATTGTCTCCAAACTCCAAAGCAAGCAGCCATTAAAGCACTACGCTCAATATCGTCAAACTCGACGATTGTAAATGACTTCCGTAGGCCTCTAAACGAGATCGCAGAGCAGTTAGATCTCTTCTTTATATGGGTCCCCCTACCTCCTGCAAGGTCTCCAGATCGATATGGCCATTTCAGCAGAGCTGTATAGACTCGGCAGAGCACAGTGCTCTGCAGTTACTCGAGCCATCACGGGACACTGGCAGATGGGCACTCACGCCTCTAGACTGTCAATCCCTCATAATGACTTCTGCAGGAGTTGTCACGACGAGGAAGAGGCGGAATCAGTCCCCCACTTTTTCTGCCATTGCCCGGCCCCTGGAAAAATTGGCTTAAATATAACCAATCAAGCTGAAATTTTAGAGGATGGATTATATTTTAATATTTTAGATCCCAAACAAAATTCAATCCGATCACAGCGACATATAGTATAGCTGCCATAGGAACCATTGGCCAAATATCGTATTTTTTAACTTTGACCTCAAGGTACCGAACCCTAAGCATTGTCAAATCAGCCTGTAACTTTATAATTTATTATACATACATATACTTTTTGATTTGAGGATTTAAATTTTTGTGTTAAACTTTCTGTAGGATGCCAGAACCAAAAATAAGCTTAAAATATCCAGCACATATCCACTATTAGTTGAGAATATGTTGGCAAACAGTGATCAAACATTGCAGTTTGCTGCGGTTGCTGTCACTTTACATTTTTGGCATCTTCTGCGACTTATGATATTTTCAAAAGAATATTTGAAAAAGTCGAAGCAAAAAAGATTTATTTTCGTTTCTCATTAAGAATTTTTGGGCTGTGTGTAATCAGTAGCAGTTTTAAAGCTTCGGAAATCGAAGATAGTTTGTTTCTAGTTATTAAAATAACCCCATTTACTTGCAGGGGAGCGTCCGGCGATCATTGCGCCTCCGGAAAGCGAATGGTATCATGGGCGGTTAGATCGATATTCGGCAGAGTCCCGTCTACGAGGAAGCAGTAAATTAGGAAGCTATTTGGGTGCGTAATATAATCGTAATAATATCGGATAGAAACGCAATAAATTTGTTCATACATATATTTTATTTTAAATGATTAAAATGTTTTACACAGTACGTGAAAGTGATCGTAAGCCTGGCTCGTATGTTCTTAGTTATTATGGACGCACTGGCATAAACCATTTTCGGTAAGTATAACTCTATTTTTTCCCTGAGGAAGAAACCATTTTAGTTTTTCTAATATACGTACAGTGGCGAGCACGTGTGGATACATGTTCGTCACTTTTCAGTTTAAACGCCTTTAAAATCTTTAAAAATGCATCCATCCTTGTGATTTTCTGTACCAGATACTCAAAATGAGTATAGGGGTATTTTAGATTTGGGGTGAAACGGATGTGTGTAACGTCCAGAAGGAAGCGTTTTCGACCCCATAAAGTACATATATTTTTGATCAGCATCAATAGCCGAGTCGATTGAGCCATGTCCGTCCCTAGGAGCGCCTAGTGCTCAGAGCTAAAGAAACGACGTTTTGTATCCAGACTTCTGTGAAATGTTACTGTTACAAGTATATTTCAAATCTTCGCCCCGCCCACTTCTGCCCCCACAAAGGGCGAAAATCTTTGGATATTTTTTTTTTTATTTTTTACGTTTACATGCAATGACTGCATTATTCCAGAGGCGATGCAGTTACTGCAGCAGAAGGCTGTTACGCGCGGATCCCAGGCAAAACGCAGCCCTCCTCCCGCCCAACCGACCGAGGGGCGCTGCCGCATGACGCACGGTGCGTAGCCGAACCGAACGCGAACATGCAAGAAAGATAGCTATTCAACTAACATTCGAGGAAAATTAGCACTAAACTTACTAAGAAACTAAGCATGCAAACAAAATACAAATACCACTACAATTACTAATTACTAGAAAGGTGTGTAAGGATTAGTAATTTAATAAGAGGAAGAGAATTAGTGGGGGAAATAATATGGTAGAGGGAATTATAATCCAAGCATAAGACCCTAAACGGTTCATGCAAGGAATAATTCGATCTAGTCAGTCTAATAGGAATCGTGAAGTTTATGCGGCTCAACAGATCAGGGCTGTCTATGTCACCCCTGATCAAGTTGTGCATAAATATCACACCTAGCATTTTTCTACGGTTAACTAAGGATGGGGGGTTTAGTAATTGCAGTCTACTAGAGTAAGAGGGGAGTCTCACACCCGAATCCCAGTTAAGGCCCCGCAGAGCAAAGAGTAAAAAGTTTTTCTGTACTGATTCTATACGGTCCTGGTGTACTTTGTACTGAGAGCACCATACACAGGAGCCGTATTCTAAAATCGGACGAAGTAGCGTAGTAAAGAGAGTCTTTGTTATATAGGGGTCGTCAAATTCTTTTGACCACCTCTTTATAAACCCAAGCACGCCCATGGCCCTATTTACCATGGTAGAAATATGTTCGGAAAACTTAAACTTTGCGTCTAATAAGACACCAAGATCATTCACCAGGGCAATTCTTTCAAGAGAAGGGGCTAGAACGATGAAATGTCATTACTTTGCATTTCGAGGCATTATGGTGTAACAAGTTGGCACAGCACCATGACTGAAAATTATTGAGATCGGATTGCAAGCGAGTATGCAATGAAATGGCCCTATACTGGACACAGAGATTAACATTATCCGCATACATAAGTACTCGAGAGTATGTTAATACCGAACGCAAGTCATTAATAAAGAGTGTGAAGAGTAAGGGGCCTAGATGGCTGCCCTGTGTTACTCCCGAAGAAACCTTTACTGGTGAAGAGAGGGAGTTTTTGAAGAGGACTCTTTGAGACCTGGAACAAAGATAGCTAGAAATCCATCTCAGGAGGTTGGGCGCAAACCCTAAAAGGTCAAGTTTATGCGCTAAAGGGAATGGTTTACAGAGTCGAATGCTTTACTAAAGTCGGTGTAAATAACATCCGTCTGTAAGTTACCTTGAAAGCCTTTAATAATGAAAGAGGTAAACTCTAACAAGTTCGTGGTGGTTGATCGCCGCCTTATAAATCCATGCTGAGTTGGAGATATAAGTGACTTGCAGAGATGTTGCAAGTGCGGAGTTAAAACCTTCTCAAACATTTTGGGAATAGCAGATATCTTTGCTATACCTCTATAATTTTTTGCTTCAGACTTGCTACCCTTTTTATGGAGAGAAATAATAAATTATTCCTTTCAGATCGGTGGGAAGCATGAAGAATCAATGGACAGGGTTAATAGTTTAAGCAAAGGTCCACTCAGAGCCTCGGCGCAGTACCTGAGTACACAACCTGGAACCCCGTCTGGACCCGGTGAAAACACCGGCTTAACTAGTCGAAGATCATAAAGTAGGGAACATTCATTTAACAAGGGACTGAAAATGCCGTTCGACCTCGGTAATCCGTATGGGTACGGTTGACCAGAGTAGCGTTCCTCAGAATAGGTGGTTTGGAAAAACTGGGAAAAAAGATCGGCAATTGCCTGATCATTATTTGCCGACGTATTACAAAATGATAGCGAGGATGGGTGTGCGGACGTTCTACGCTTACTGTTTACGAAGCAGTAAAACTGTTTAGGGTCCTGAGAAAAACGTATCCTGCATCGAGATATATTATAGCATTGAGCATTAAGAACTGAAAAGTTTGACCGAGCTATTACATAGCGAGAGTGAGAAGTAGGAGAACCCACTTCTTGAAATTTTTTATAAAGTCTTGATTTTAAGTTTTGTAGACGAGATAACTCTTTGGTAAACCAAGGGGGTTTTCCAGATCTAATCGGACAGGAAAGCGGGACACAAGAATCAAAAAATGTGCCAAGAGCATTGTAAAAAATGTTTGTGCCTTTTATGACATCACAAGTACAAAGCGGACCAATCAAAATCCCTAATTAGGTTATTAAGCTTCGCAAACTCGACCGATCCAATACAGTTGGTCCTATATCTAGCGACACTTCGAAAGTAGGATGGTAGGCGTCTTCAGGTATAGTGAGCGGAAGGGCTCGGGTTAACAACACTATGGTCGGATCCGATACAAAGCATAGATCAAGCAATCGACCCAAGGAATTTTTCACATGATTGACTTGAGACAGGGACAGGTCAAGCAAGCCGTCAACAAAGTCATGTCGTGACATGGGCACTAGGATACTAGACTCGTTTACCGAAGACCAAACAGTTCCTGGCAAGTTGAAGTCACCAAGAACTATCATACGATCTTTATCAGATAGCGAGGAAGAAACAGCGGTTAAAGCGGACAAGTGCTGCTCATAAATTGAAATATCCGAAGAAGGTGGGATATACGAGCAAGTAATGCATATAGCGAAAACACAGGAATTCCAGTTCCTGTTGAATTTGGACTGTGAAGTGCTCTGACGTGAAGTAAGAGTCCACTGCAATTAGAACCTCTCCTGCACGTCGATACGAACGGTCCTTTCTAAAAGTTGTGTACCGACCTGCCAAAACCTCGGAACTAAGAATGTCCGGCTTTAACCAGATTTCAGTAAACACAATAACGTGGGAAGCAAATGCAACACTTTCCCGGAAAAGAATGCTGAGCTTACTACGCAAGCCTCTTACATTCTGATAGGTTACTAAGAGGGGGGTGGAGAAAAGGTGTTGAGGTGGTTTTAAAAGTCCCCGAGAATCGAGGTGTTTTTAGCATAGGCCAGCAGTTCCTGTGGCGTACTCTTGGAGGCATCGACCAGTGATGCAAGCACTGGGGCGCCCAGGTATCTCCTCCTATCCCTTGAGAGAGCCGGACAGTTGCAGATGAGATGTTCCAGGGTTTCGATAGCCCCAGGTTCATCGCATTTCCTACAACTGTCTCTGTTGGTGATGCCTAGCTTTGTTGCATGTGCAGCAGCCAGGCAATGACCTGTTAGTATTCCCACTAACAATCTACAGTCTTTTCGTGGTAGGTGCAGTAGGTAGTGGCTAAGTTTCTCGTTGCGTTCCCTGCACATTATTTTCGAGGTTTTTGCAAGTGGTAGTACTCCGACACCTGCTTTCGGTTTGTGATCTAGCCTGCTTCTCTAGATCGCTTTGCAGCGTTCTAAGGGAGACAGGCACGTTCTCGGTTCTCCTATTCTCCAGCCCGACGCCTTCCTTAGCTAGTACGTCCGCCGCCTCGTTGCCTTCGATGCCTTGGTGACTGGGAACCGAATAGATCCCCACTCTCTGCTCGCCAAGACACTTCTGGAACTGACCACGGACGCCAGCATGGATCTGATTGCCGCCTGACTGTCGACGAATAGATTGACCGCGTCGTTTGCTCGCTCTATAAGCTGAGCGACCTCTGCTGCTTTCCGGACGGCAAAAATCCTCCGCCTGAAATATGCTGCATCGGTCCGGTAGCTTATACGACAACCTTATCGCAGGGTCTGTATAGAATAAACCCTCTCCTACTCCTCCGTCCATCTTGGAGCCGGCCGTATATATGTTGAGGTGCTTAACTTTGTCCCTTCCCTTTTTCCAGTCTTCGGGTCCCAGAGATGAGATAGTTTTGATGTCGGGGAAAATTTGGGGGATCATGTAATCAGTGGATCTGGTCAGGCCCCATGTGCTGCTGAGCATCTTCTTGGATGCATAAAGCGCAATGGTGGCCTTCTTCACCCTTTCCACTACAATGGGTCTCCATGCCAGCTTGCTGTCCAGTACTATGCCTAGGTATTTCACCTGTGATTTGGAGTCAGCCTAGTTTGGTCAATTTTCGTGGGGGTCCATATCGGTACCTTGTACCTCTTGGTAAAGGATGAGGATGAGGTCCGTCTTGTCCGCGTTGATACTGAGTCCTACCTCTTCCGCCCACTCACGTATGTCCCTGAGTGTACGTTCCATTAAGGAGCTGAGGGTCGATGGACATACACCCGTAATAAGTATGCTTATGTCGTCTGCATAAGCTTTTATCTTTGGGGCCTTCCTTTCAAAACTCTTAATGAGGTCGTCGACCACCAAATTCCACAGTATTGGCGACAGGATTCCACCCTGAGGTGTGCCTCTGTGTGGCGTCTTAACCATGGAAGCGGTGCCCCACTCCGATTGCACCAGTCTACAACTTAGGAGGTTTTTGATCCAAACGTTGATTGCTGGGTGTATGTTATTCGCTTCTAGGCGACTTGTTATTGCGGTTGTGGCCACGTTGTTGAATGCTCCGGAGATGTCAACAAATGCCTCCAGTGCATACTTTTTATTGTGAAGGGCGCTCTCGATGGTGGATGCTAGCGAATGTACTACCGTCTCCACTGATTTCCCTTTGGTGTAGGCGTGTTGGTTTGTTGACATCATTCCTGATGTGTAAATCCAACAGCTTTTCTAGTGTTTTTAGGATAAAGGAGGTAAGGCTATCGGTCTGTAATCCTTGGGACTCACGTGCCTGCACTTTCCTGCCTTTGGGAGGAAGACGACTCTCGAGGTTCTCCATTGGACAGGGATATTGCCCGTACTTAGGCATGCTGAGTATATTGCGTAGAGCCATGGGGTGATAACCTCTTTGGTCAACTGCATTATGGCTGGGAATATCCCGTCCAGTCCTGGTGCTTTTATGGCCGCGAAGGAGTCTATGGCCCAGTGGATTCTATTAGTGGTTAACAGACCTGTGGGGGGGGTGCTGTTGCCAGGTCCTGATGCTCCTTGGCGTCAGTGACCTCGGTGCATCCAGGGAAATACGCCTCCATTAGTGCTGTTAGGGCTTCTTTACTGCCCTCTATCCGCTGTAATGTGTCCCCACTTTTGTAATGTGTCCCGGTGTTCTGGTGTGGTAGCTTTCGAGACGCATTCCACAAACTAGACAATTTGCATAGATTTTATGGTTAGCACTGTGTGGGATCTTTCGGCTAGGGCTCGTCGGATGGGGGGGATCTTTCAGTTGTTCCAGCTAAACACATACAAGAGATTCTGGTGCTAACCTGGCCGTTAGGTGTTATACAAATCAAATCAATAGTGCCATATGCATCGCCGCACGGAGTTAGGTCTTGTAATCTCCGCGTTTACCCACCCTACCATGTTAACTCTGATCGCCTATTTCTTGTGTTAACCCTTAAACCTCTATATGTTCCTCCTTCCCAATACCACTGTACAGTTATTCTACTCCAATTTCATGTTGATCAATCTTCAGTGTATTTTCATATTTTAACTTCACTCCAACTAACACCCATCCTCAGCATCACCTCAAATCTTCATAATATCTTATTTATCTACAGTTACAGCAACTTAATTCTAGGGGTTTCTTATATATATATAAAGAGGAGAAAAGTTTAGAAGAACAAATCAAATTATAATCAAAGCGGTGTTTTCTTACTTTAGTGGTAGCTTACATTTGGTTTTCCATCGCTGCAACAGGCCTGCATGCATTGATGTGTCCTAGATTAGATTATAATATACAAAATTTAAATGCAAAAAAAATAATAATAATAGCAATAGTAGCTACGGTTGAATTCAGTGTGTGTGTGTGTGCGTGTCAATCATTTTCCTTGAAGAACATCCGATATGGATAGGCACAGACGCCTATCCAGGCCACGACATAGAATTCCAGAGGCAACTGTATGCCCTCTGCCAATGTCAAAATAATGTTGATCGCAAACTTCCGTTGTGCGGCAGAAGTTCGACCTCCGTTGGATAACTTTCGTCAATATTAAATTACACTGGAGAAACCGAGATTGGCAAAGCTCAGACCCCTTTTGGTGAAGAAAAATTTTATCAGCCACATGTCAAAGCGGGGGGTTATGTAATTACCTTTTGGGGCTTGAAACAGGGTTTATCTTTGGAGAATCACTGATCTTTCGGCTTTTCACTGATCTTAATTTTTGGGGCAGCTTGGCATGTGCACCCTACTTTCGACGATTTATAGATTTTTCCTTTTTTTTTCAGACACGTGTACATATAACCTTTTAATCTTTTCTTTTATTTCACCGTACCACCAAACTGACCTTCCACAATTTAGTTCTATGGATCGAATGATCCAGCGCTTGAGCTTTGATTTTGTTTTCTTAATCCCATTCTAAAGCACAAGGGCTAGATAACCCACCAAGATAACCCAAAGCTCGCTCTCCCGTCAAAAGCTTTCGCTTTATTCCCGTTTCTTCCCTTGCATGCAGATATGCTACAGCTCTGTGCACACAAATAAGTCCATCCAAATATGGGCCGTCACACCACAGGTTATTTTTAAGCTGTTCTACTTGTTCAAAATAAGCTGGAAAACGGTCATCTTTTAGGTTACGCACTTTTGTAGGTCTTTGGCATGGAACTTTCCTATCTGTTGACCATTTTCTTCTAATTCATAACAATGGTTACCAAACTTTCGAACTACAGTTGCCTTCAAGAATTTAGGAGCTAATTTTGCATTAAATGCCTTGATCTTGTTACTTTGGGCAAAGTTTCGTCTAAAGACGTGTTCGCCGACTTCGAACGTAACGTATCTTGTGCGCAAATCGTACGCTCTCTTATTGGTTTGATATGCCTTACTGATGTTTTCCATGGTCTTGTTTCTAACAATTTGCAGTTTGTCTGTAGTCAAAATATTCTCGCCCTCTTTAAGCATTTCTATCCTCCTCAGCAATTCATAGTTGTCTGCGTGCGTTATCATATGATTACCAAACAACGCAAAATATGGTGAAAATCCTATTGCGGCATGATGTGAAGATCTCAAGGCGAAGGATATCTCACCGAGCTTATCGTCCCATAGCCGTTGGTCTTTCCCTAGATAAGCCCTGATACCAGATATAATTGATCTATTAAGGCGCTCTGAGGCATTAGCCTGTGGACTGTAAATTGCAGTAAACATATGCTTTATCCCATACTTCTGCATGAATGCCTGAAATATATTCGACTTGAACTGGCTTCCGTTATCAGTTACTATAACTTCAGGTATACCGAATACATGGAATATATTTGTTTTTAAGAATTCTATAATAAGGTCTGCAGTGAATTTCTTCAACGGCTTCAAAAAATGAAACTTTGTAAGGTGGTCCAAAACAACAAATACTCCTATATTTCCCTGCTTTGATCGAGGGTAAGGTCCTATGAAATCCATATAGAGCCGTTGGAATGGTCGCTCAGAGACTACAGGATTTCCCATTGGAGGCTTGAGAGTTATGTTTGGGGCTTTCACTTGTTTGCAAACTTCACATCTCGCAATAAATTCTTTGACGTCTTTTATCATATTTGGCCACCATGCCGATGCCACTATGAGAACTATGAGGAGGCGCGTGTGCATTATACAATACAGACTGTGTCAATTCTGATGGTACCCAAAGTTTCCAGCAGTTCGACTCTGACACTGAGTCTCCTTGGTAAAACTGAGTTCGCCTGTAAATGTAACGATCTACAATTTTCAAGTCTGGCAAACGGCTTTGATTCTCTGTAATTGTATCTTTTAACTTGGTATAGCTATTGGACCAGAAGTGAGGCGATTGTAGGTCGACTTCAGGCAACACCACTTCTATTTCGCTTATCTCTTCAGTCGACTATGTTCAAGCTTCCTTTTCTGTGTTCTATTTCAAAATTAAAATGCTGCAGTTTTAGTGCCCATCTAGCTAGTCTGCCATTCAAGTCTGTCTGCCTCATAAGCCATTTTAAACTAGCGTGGTCCGTTATGACTTTGAACTCCAGACCCTCTACATACTCCCTAAATTTCTCTATGCTCAATACTGCAGCTAAACACTCCAATTCGGTTACACAGTATTTTTGTTGGGCTTGATTTAGCTTATAAGAAAAATATGCAATTGGCCGTTCTATGCCATCTTCGTCCAACTGGGCCAGGACTACACCGACACCGATATTGGATGCATCGCATTGAATTATAAACGGTTTCTCAAAATTGGGTGTGACTAATAACGGTGCTGAGGTTAATCGATGTTTTACCTCTTCAAAGGCTTGTTGTGCATCCTCAGTCCATTGAAAAGACTTAACCTTCTTGGTCAGGTCTGTGAGTAGTGCTGTCAGGGATGCATAATTTTCTATAAATCGGCGATACCAACCCGCACATCCCAGAAACTTTCTGAGTTCTTTCACCGAACGAGGTGGGAGCAAATTTCTGATGGCGGAGACCTTTTCTGTATCTACCTTAATGCAACCTTTACCTATCACATAACCAAGATAACGAACTTCAGGAACACACCAGCGACATTTGTCTAAGTTCAACGTCAGGCCTGCATTTCTCAACACAGTGGACATTTCTGTCAACAGTCCAAGGTGATCCTCAAATGTTTCACTAACTAACAACAAATCATCAAGATAGACAAAGACTCTATTCTTGAAATGGGGTGGAATAATCATGTCCATTAATCGACACATTGTTTGTGCAGCGTTCGTAAGTCCAAAAGGCATGACTCTGAATCTATAAAAAGGACGATTTGGAACAGTGAAGGCTGTTAGATCTCTACAAGATTCTTTCAGATTTATTTGCCAAAAGGCGTGCTTCAGATCTAAAGATGAAATAAATTCTGCTTTCGGTAATCTCGATAAAATACCATTTATCTTGGGTTGTGGATAAGCATCCTTTATCGTCACTAAGTTGACCTTGCGTGAATCTAGACACATACGAAATCTGCTACCCTTTTGTACTACTGAAACGGGACTACTCCAAGAACAAGTTGGCGGTGCTACTTCTATGACTCCTAAACTAAGCATATCATCGATTTCCGCATGAATCCGTTTTTCCACAGCCGGGGATACTGAAAAATATCTCTGTTTTATTGGTTTTGCCGATGGCAGTAATTCGATTGAATGTTCTAACATGGACGTTTTCCCCAAGCCTTCCGTATTAAAATCTGGGAACAAAGCCACAACCTTTTCCATGCGTTGTTGTTGCTCGGCATTTAACGATTCTGGCAATTCAATCTCATTTACTGATAAAGTTTTCGCTAGTTTCTCCATCAGGCCAAAAGTATTCCAAAAATTCATTCCCAGATAAAGGTTTTGTTTCAAATCAGGAATTATATATAAGGTTAACAATCGAGTTTGATTCCTAAAGCTTACTTCAGTTTCAACGTAACCAAGAATGTTGTATTTTTGTCCTCCAGCTGTTTCAACTTGCGACGTGCTTGCAATATAGGGCCTATTCTTGCTTATAAATTCCTTTGCAGCTTCCCCACTAAGGCATGAAACTGATGCACCAGAATCTAATAATCCTCCATAAGTCTTACCAAATATATCTATTTCCACAAATGGTCTAATATCCTTTTTTATATCCACAATCGAATCTAGACTCAGCGATATACCCCTCATTCTATCTTTAACTTTTCTTATAAAGTTACGAAAACGAACGGTATTTCTCTTAGTTCGGACACAACTGGGTTTTTTAATTAAATCGCTACCAAATATTTTTTTTCTTATTTCTTCATAGTTTCGAAGTCTTATATGATACGGGACTATTGGATATAATTTACCTTGAATATTTTTAGAATTTAAATATTTTGGAATTATATTGACTTTCGGACAGTAAGAAGAAGAATGCTCTTTATTTAATGTTGAGGATTTGAGCGGTAACTGCTGTTCTTGTTGCCGCTCAGCCGTCGGTTTTCCTGACAGGTTTCACAATTTGGTCTTATTATATTTTCAGCTCCGCAACCTAAACAAAATATCTTCTTATCAGATTGGCAATCTGCGTGTTTATGGCCAAACCTGCGACAATTCCAGCATTGAATCTCTTCTAAGGCTCTAGTTCTTTTTAGTTCGCAAATTTCTTGCTCTCCTAGATGGTTATCTGAACGTTCTTGGTCATATTCCAATGCATTAATTTGCTTTCGTGTGTCTGCTTTCAGGTTAGCGGTGTTATACTCCTCACTAAAAGCTTCTCGTCTAAGGACTAATTTTCTCAACTGGCTAACCGAATTGACTTCTATATAGAACAACTCCTTTCTCATAAACGGTCTCAGATTTCGTTTCAGAATTGACGTTAGTTGACTCTCGCTAATAGGGTATTGTAGTCGATCTACTAAATGCATAACTCCGTTATGAAATTCATCAAAACTTTCGCTGATTTGCTGCTTGCGATCTCTTATCAATTCTCTCACGTCATCGTCAGATAGCGGTTCAAGAAAATAGGAATTCAGCGACTTACAAAGATCGGACCAGATTACTCTGTCTACAGTGCGTCTGTATCTCCAGAACCATTCACTTGCTCGGCCACTAAAGAGAATATGAATGTGTTCGCACAACACTTCAAAGTTTCCTCGTAAGCTATCATTTGTCAAAGCTGTAATCATGTATATGAACTTCCCTACCGGCATACCATTGCGGGAGCCATTATACTGCACTTTCCAGCTACTAATCAAATTTGCTACTTTTCCCACATCGCGACTTAGATTGAAACTACCATTTCTCTCCGGTAGATTGTTACTATTTCTATATTCATTGGGTATGAAGGTGGGTACGTCTCTTTCTAGATTAAGTGACGAAGCTCTAGTAGTTCTTCTTCCCCAATCAGGTTCATTGTTATTTCCATTATCATCTGCATTGGTATGGAAGTTAGGTATTGCATCCGTTCTTCCTGCCCTGTCTGTTGTTAACTTAGAAATTTGACGAGACAGTTCCGAGATCATGGACTGCATTTGACTAATTTGCGAAGTTATTCGATGATCTACCTGTGATAATATTCTCTGCTCTAAGAAACCTACATCTTGGTTTGGGTTATCCGCAGAAGCAAAATTAGACAATACGTTACTGTTATACTCGAGATCTACTATCTCATTTGATTGCTGCGACTGTCTCTTTTTCTTCTTTTGACTATTAGTTAACAGAATCCTCTCCAAACTATTTGTTTCCAGGTTCAGATTGTGGTCGGCAACATTTTCGGAAAGAACCTCTAATAAACTGTTTCTTGTAACATTGTTTTGACATGTTGGGCAAGATCGCGACTTATCAAGCCAATTCAAAATGCATGTTCCATGGAAAATATGTTTACATCGTGTTATGAGTTTTAAATCCAATGAAATCATTGGGTGTGAACAGACTCTGCAAACCTGTTCATTATTTGTGGATGTGGTCATATCTAAACTTCGTCTTACGGCCATGGTGCACACACAAATCAATCTTTAAGAATTTTACCGAATAAATGCTCGAAAATGTCAAATTCACTCCAAAAATAAACTATACGGATCAAGGGTATTGAGATTTGGAACATACAAAGATTATGGCAATACATATCACACCATGATTTGTTCCCAAAATATACTATTAAAAAAAAATTATTGTCTTCAACACGAGCTGAAGCTTCAAAAAAAAAAATATACCAATTGTTCCGGGCAGCAAGATTTAATGACTAGCATTCTAAATCTTAAAGATTTCCACAGACATTAATACAATTTTCTTCCACTTAGCTCCTGGCACGCATATAGACCCGATGCTCCCTCATCGTTTCGGACAGAATGGACTGTGACTTGCACCAACCATTGCAGTTTTCCAGAAAGGAAACAAAAGCAAAAATTCTATATGCTGACAATAACTGATACACAATGTTTTGTTACGGTTGTTGTTGTATCGTGCCCCACGTTGGGCTTTTGTAATGTGTCCCGGTGTTCTGGTGTGGTAGCTTTCGAGACGCATTCCACAAACTAGACAACTTGCATAGATTTTATGGTTAGCACTGTGTGGGATCTTTCGGCTAGGGCTCGTCGGATGGGGGGGATCTTTCAGTTGTTCCAGCTAAACACATACAAGAGATTCTGGTGCTAACATGGCCGTTAGGTGTTATACAAATCAAATCAATAGTGCCATATGCATCGCCGCACGGAGTTAGGTCTTGTAATCTCCGCGTTTACCCACCCTACCATGTTAACTCTGATCGCCTATTTCTTGTGTTAACCCTTAAACCTCTATATGTTCCTCCTTCCCAATACCCCTGTACAGATATTCTACTCCAATTTCATGTTGATCAATCTTCAGTGTATTTTCATATTTTAACTTCACTCCAACTAACACCCATCCTCAGCATCACCTCAAATCTTCATAATATCTTATTTATCTACAGTTACAGCAACTTAATTCTAGGGGTTTCTTATATATATATAAAGAGGAGAAAAGTTTAGAAGAACAAATCAAATTATAATCAAAGCGGTGTTTTCTTACTTTAGTGGTAGCTTACATTTGGTTTTCCATCGCTGCAACAGGCCTGCATGCATTGATGTGTCCTAGATTAGATTATAATATACAAAATTTAAATGCAAAAAAAATAATAATAATAGCAATAGTAGCTACGGTTGAATTCAGTGTGTGTGTGTGTGTGCGTGTCAATCATTTTCCTTGAAGAACATCCGATATGGATATGTCTGTGCCTATCCAGGCCACGACATAGAATTCCAGAGGCAACTGTATGCCCTCTGCCAAGGTCAAAATAATGTTGATCGCAAATTTCCGTTGTGCGGCAGAAGTTCGACCTCCGTTGGATAACTTTCGTCAATATTAAATTACACTGGAGAAACCGAGATTGGCAAAGCTCAGACCCCTTTTGGTGAAGAAAAATTTTATCAGCCACATGTCAAAGCGGGGGGTTATGTAATTACCTTTTGGGGCTTGAAACAGGGTTTATCTTTGGAGAATCACTGATCTTTCGGCTTTTCACTGATCTTAATTTTTGGGGCAGCTTGGCATGTGCACCCTACTTTCGACGATTTATAGATTTTTCCTTTTTTTTTCAGACACGTGTACATATAACCTTTTAATCTTTTCTTTTATTTCACCGTACCACCAAACTGACCTTCCACAATTTAGTTCTATGGATCGAATGATCCAGCGCTTGAGCTTTGATTTTGTTTTCTTAATCCCATTCTAAAGCACAAGGGCTAGATAACCCACCAAGATAACCCAAAGCTCGCTCTCCCGTCAAAAGCTTTCGCTTTATTCCCGTTTCTTCCCTTGCATGCAGATATGCTACAGCTCTGTGCACACAAATAAGTCCATCCAAATATGGGCCGTCACACCGCTGTCCGTTGTCTAGTTTTAGTTGGCTCTGTACTGTGGGCTGCTTTGTATACAGCTTCCGGAGCCTAACGGTTTCGGGCACTTTCTCGATGTTGGAGCAGAAGTTCCTCAACGAGTTCCTTTGTGCCTTACGTATTTCCTTCTTGTAGCTCCTAAGTAGGATTTTATATTCCTCATTGACAATCTCTTCGTTCACTTGTTTGGCGATCTTAAAGAATTCCATGAGGTTGTTCCTTTGGAGAGGAACTCGGTTCCACCAGAGTGACTTGGACCTCTTCTTCGTTCTCGAGGGTTTGCACGATGCGTGGTAGGCGTTCAGTAACTCGTTGGATATGGTCTTTAGGGACTTCTCTATATCCTCCGCAGATTTCACTGAGCCCGGATTCGCGAGCTTCGAAGTAACTGTCTTTTAAAACTTTACCCAGTTTGTGTTTCGGGGGTTTCTATAGACTGTTATCTTCGAAGAGTGAACTGAATGTACTTATGGTCTGAGAAGGATGGTCTTTCGAGGACTCTCCAGTCAGATATCAAAGTACTCTTTCCCGTGACGATAGTTAGGTCTAGTACGTTTGACGAGGTGGGACCTACGAAGGTGTGTTCCTCCCCCACGTTTGCTACGTCTAAGCTAGTGGATAAGATAAAGTCTAGGAGTGACTCACCTCTATCATTGATGTCGGGGCTTCCCCACACATTGTGATGGGCGTTGGCATCTGCGCCAATGAGCAGGTCGAGATTTTTGGAGCCGGCTTCCGTCACCAGACTCCTAAGTTCTTCCAGTGGAGCGGGCCTGTCGTGTGCCATATAGCAGGAAGCTGCCATAAGGCGCTTTTCCTCGCTCTCCAGCATCACTACCGTCAGGTCGTCCGTGCTGTAATGAGACATAAGATGAGCATGGATTCCCTTCCGTACGAGTACGGCGGTTCTGTTCCTGCTTACCGATGTTGAGTAGAGAAAGTTGTAATTTGAGGACTTTAGCCAGGCCACGGAGTTGCCTGACGCAATCCACGGCTCCTGGACTAAAGCTATATCGGCGGGCCCTTGCTCCTTGGCAATGAGGAGCTCCGCCGACGATATTTTGCTCTAATGGAGGTTGAGCTGCAGCACCCTTGGCGTCATGGGTGGCTCACTCAACCTCCAACGACGGGTTGACTATGATCGTCAGGTCACCGTCCTCCTCTTCCTCCGAGTCGTCCAGCGCAAGACCCTGGATGCTTTTTATAACTTTTCGTACTATTTTTGTATAGAAACGCACTCACGAAATCTAATTTCACTTAATAGCATGCGTGTGCAATCGCAAGTTTGTTAACAACTAGAAAAAGTATTGCCGCCATGAGAATTGCGTATGATGTGAATTTAGTTAACGCAGGGAAAAATCTCTCTGATCGTCGCAATCATTCAAAGGGAATGGAAGAGTCAAGATGCGTGTGAAATGATTTTAGCGCGTGCCAAACAGAAAAGCACACCACATGTACGTAACGATAAAGAGACATAAAGCGCGCAATTGCAAGAAGAAAAAAAAGAAAACATGTAAGGATTTGAACCACCAGGCCCCAGATTATTGGGTAGGCGCCTGCTTCAATACGCCTTTTTCTTCAATTTACTAATAAGGTGGTGCTATCACCACATCAGTTCTCTTTCGAAAATTCTCCGTTAGCCAGTATGCATGAAAACAACTACAAAAATGGGGGCCATCTGTTTCTAGCCCTTGTCTCTCTGAGAGCCGAGAGAGCGAGCTGAAAAAGTGGATGACCACAGCGGTCGACGTCACCTTTACTTCATTCATCTTGAGCAGCGTCGGTTATACTATTTTCCACGAACTGCTTTCCGTGCAGACGAAGTGCTTGCTGTTAGAAATATGTTATCGAGCAGGTCATGGGGGAAGCAGCGCGTCGACAATGCAGTCAACCTGCTAAAACATGAGTTTGGCCGATAAATTTTAAAATGCTAGTTTTACGGGCTTCTGGTTAAGAACAGAAAAAAACGATAAGAAAATCCAGGGCTTGAACAGTGGATACCTCGATCGGAAGTCTGGACTTATCCCACTAGACCACACTTCGGTTCGATTCTAGCAGGCGTAATGCAGCTTTAATGCAACTGGAAAGTTAGGAAAAGGGTAATTTTCTTTACTTATGGTGGGAGGATTGAAAATCGGTTCTTTAGTTGTTAATAAGCTAAGCTTTTAAGCTGTGGAATGTTAGATTTGTGCTAAAAGTCTATGTGTGTAACGTCCAGAAGGAATCGTTTCCGACTCCATAAAGTATATATATTCTTGATCAGCATCAATAGCCAAGTCGATTGAGCCCTGTCTGTCTGTCTGTCCGTCCGTCAGTCTGTCCGTCCCTTTGAGCGCCTAGTGATAGTGAACTAGAGAAACTACATTTTATATCCAGACTTCTGTGATATGTCACTGTTACAAAAATATTCCAAAAGTTCGCGCCGCCCCTTTCCGCCCCCACAAAGGACGAAAATCTGTGGCATCCACAATCTTAAAGATACGAGAAAACCAAAAACGCAGAATCGTAGAGAATGACTATATTTTCTAGACGGCGGAATTTCAGTCGGATCGTATCATTATTATAGCCAGAATGAAGAAAACAATTTAATTCTCTCTCTCTCTGTTTCTCTTTGCTTTGCCCATCGCTAAAAGTGAACGTCTAGATCTCAGAGACTATAAGAGCTAGAGCAACCAGATTTGTATCCACACTCCTGGGATATCGAACCTGCACAAGTGAATTTCAAAATTTCGCATCACCTCTTTGCGCCTCCACAAAGGACAAAAATCTGTGGCATCCACAATCATAAAGAATGGCCATATCTACCTGATTTCCGAACCTGGATCATATCGGATTTTTATTAGAGCCAAAAGTATCAAATCAATTTTCGGTCGATACGCAGCGCCCAACGACACGTTCTGACTGAATTTCTTCTCTCACGCACCCTTTATCATTCAACGTTAGTGCCGTCTGCTGGAGGAAAGCCATACTGACTGTTTATTGGATATAAGTATAGAGTTGTGGCATCAGCAACTCACAACTTTCCTCCTCGTTTAAAAAATCACTTAGTATCGACGTGTCACAGTACTTTTTTACAATAGAAAAAACCAAGTATCGTGCATTAATTAATTTTTTTTTTTAAGTTTTAAAAGGTTTAACTTAATTTAATTTAATTAATTTAAACGTCATCGTACAATACATGAAGACGATCCACATGGACGTAAAAAATCAGAAACAACAGAAGAAATCGTAGAAAAAATACGGGATATCGTATCGGAAAATCGTCAAGCGACTGAAAGAGATTTAGTAAAAGCCCTAGGCATCTCATTGGGCAGTGTAAGAAACATTTTGACTAAAGTATTGGGTTTCAGAGAGCTGTGTGCAAAATGTCCACCATTTGCTAAAAATGGAACAAAAACGACGTTTTTAAAAACATTTAGAGCGTTTTCAAACGGATAACGTGAACTTGTGCGAGACTTGGGTCTCTCACCATGATCTTGAATCAAAAAAATAGTCTAAAAAGTAGTGTGAACCCGGTTCTTCGGCTCCCAAACAAGTTAGTGTCCAGAAAAAGAACAAAAAGTTGTTAGCACCAGTTTTTTGATTACTTGCAAACTGTTAAAGCAATAAATGATTCAAATGGCTGTATCCTCTTAGACCAAGTGAAGGAAAAAATTGATGTTTCCTCCCTCTGATACAACAAGATATGCAACCTGGCCTCTTCGTGATCTGCGAACTTTTTTGGAATACAACAGTGACAGCTGACTTTAAGGCTTTAGGCCAATCCACATATTTTCGTTCAAACATGTTTGAATTTGACCTGCATTTGTTACGTGTTGTTGCTAACACCAGGCTTTAGCTTGTGTCCCGCTTTCTTGTCAGATTAGATTTAGGAAACCTATGTTCGACAAAGATTTATCCAGCCTAAAAAACATAAAATCAAGACTTTTTAACAAATTTCATGTTGGTTCTCCTACTTCTCTCTCGCTATATAATAGCTCGTTCAAACTTTGCAGTTCTTAATGCTCAATGCTATAAGAACTAACCATCTCGATACAGTTATACAACTTCGTAAACAGTAAGCGAAGAACGTCAGCACCCATCGTCGCTCTCATTTCTTAATACGTCGGCAAATAATGATCAGGCAATCGATGTTCTTTTTGCCTAATTTTTCCAAACCACCTATTCTGAGGAAAGCTACTCTGGTCATCCGTACCCATACGGTTTACCGAGGTCGAACGGCATTTTTAGTCCCTTGTTAAATGAATGTTCCCTACTTTATGATCTTCGACTAGTTAAGCCGGTGTTTTCACCGGGTCCAGACGGGGTTCCAGGCTGTGTACTCAGATACTGCGCCGAGGCTCTGTGTGGACCCTTGCTTAAACTATTCACCCTGTCCATCGATTCTTCGGGCTTCACCCCGATCTGGAAGGAATCGTCTATAATTCCTCGCCTTAAAAAAGGTAGCAAGTCTGACGCAAAAAATTATAGAGGTATATCAAAGTTAACCGCTATTTCCAAAATGTTTGAGAGGGTTTTAGTATAAGGACATTTCATTTCATTCTCGCTTGCAATCCGATCTCAATAACTTTCAGTCATGGTGCTGTGCAAACTTCTTACACCATAATGCCTCGAAATGCAAAGTAGTGACATTTCATCGTTCTAGCCCCTTTTTGGCTACCTATACCCTATGTGGCGGTTCTCTTGAGAGAATTACCCTGGTGAATGATCTTGGTGTCTTATTAGACGCAAAGTTTAAGTTTTCCGAACACATTTCTACCATGGAAAATAAGGCCATGGGCGTGCTTGGGTTTATAAAGAGGTGGTCAAAAGAATTTGACGACCCCTATATAACAAAGACTCTCTTTACTACGCTACTTCGTCCGATTTTAGAATACGGCTCCTGTGTATGGTGCCCTCAGTACAAAGTACATCAGGATCGTATAGAATCAGTACAGAAAAACTTTTCACTTTTTGCTCTGCGGAGCCTTCACTGGGATGCGGGTGTGAGACTCCCATCTTACTCTAGTAGACTGCAATTAGTAAACCTCCCATCCTTAGTTAGCCGTAGAAAAATGCTCATGGAAGCTCAACATTTTATATCGTTGTTCCTTCCACTTTGTAGATCGAATTATTCCTTGCATGAACCGTTTAGGGTCTTATGCTCGGATTATAATTCCCTCTACCATATTATATCCACCACTAATTCTCTTCCTCTTATTAAATTACTAATCCTTACACACCTTTCTAGTAATTAGTAATTGTAGTGGTATTTGTATATTGAATGCATTCTTAGTTCTCCTAGTAATGTTTAGTTCTAATTTTTCTCGCCTATTAGTCTAAAAGCTATCTTTCCTGCATGTTCGCGCTCGGTTCCGCTTGGTCGGTTGGGCGGGAGGAGGGCTAAATTCGCTCGTAACAGCCTTCTGCTGAAGGCCTATCTCAGTGCTGCACTCGCTTGCTCGATGACCATTTCTTACGCATTTGAAACAATTTCCGTCGAATTGTTGCTTTGCGCTTGAGTTCTCGTCGTTCTGTGTTCCGTTATTCCCGACATTCGCGTCGTCTCGTGATCTCCGCTCTGTATGTGTATATAGTACTTGTGTGGCCGAATGATTTTTGCGACCTGCTTTCTCCTGTTTTCTAATGCCTTCTTCTATCATTTTTACTTTAACAGCTTCAAATTTTGTCGCGTTTAAATCGCGACTACAAAATTTTCCAATGAATCGAATCCAATGAACTACTCAATAGCATAATGACTTTTTGCTCGTCGTGGAGTTTTATATTCAGTTCCGTCAATTTTTCAATTGCCTCTACAAAAAATTAACATAGGCGGGCACATCATCGCCCTGCTGCATATTTAGCCGATTAAGTTTTTAAAAAGTTGCACCTTTTGGCATGTGAAGCTCCTTTAATTTGTTCTATATGGCTTGAGTGTTACGCAAGTCGTTGTGCAGAAAGAGCGTCGCCTTAACATTTAAGGTTACGTATGCCATTGCTTTCTCATTAAATTTTTTCACATTTGAGCTGCGGCATCTTCTCCGCTTTTTTTCCACACACTACATCCCATACGTCTGCCATTACGTACTTCATGGCCATGTGACATACGTTGTAATTGTTCTCATCAAGTTTTTCGATTTGATTTGACAAACTCATGTTTTCTAATTGTTCCTCGTGTATAGGCGCACGGTACTAGCTATTGACGATTTAGCGCAACCGACACTCAAACTTAGCAGCTTTATAGTCTGTGATTAATCCGAAACAACGAACTCTGGGCCCATAACCAATGTTAGCAATGTTTAGTTTACCGTTTTCCGTTTACATATGAGTGATATATAAAGTGAAGCCAACAAAAAGAGTACTTATGAGATCGATTACATTTTTAAGAAATGCAGTATGTCAGGAAATGGAAGTTTCGTACAGAAGTAGGATGGCTTGTTCGCAGAAAAGGGCTATCTCGGATTTACAAACTAAACGAGGGAGAACGTTGTGAGTTGCTGGTACGACCGCAAAATAATACGATCTGATCCCCATTCAGCGATCTGGTAGATATGATCATTCTCTATGATTTTGCGTCTTTAATAATAAAATAAATAATAATAATAAATAAACTTGTAGCATTGAGATCTTACAGTATTGTGTATACTAAATTTGGTTGCTCTAGCCATAATAGTCTCTGAGATCTGTGAATACAACAGATCTTCGTCCTTTGTGGTGACTGAAGAGGGTGGGGCGAAATTTGTTGCAGGTGTGATATCACAGGAATGTGGATAGCAAATTTGGTTGCTCTAGCTCTTATAGTCGACAGGCAAAGCCGACCAAGAAACGTGTGTGTTAGAGAGAGACAGAGCAAGAGATCATGAAATTGGTTTCTTCATTCTGGCTATAATAAGGATACGATCTGGTTCAAATACTGTAGTCTGGAAGATATTAATTCATTCAGAATTAAATTTCGGTAGAAAAACTGGCATATCTTTCGGACATATTGGTTTATTTAAATAAGAAAAATGCAATACAGGAATTCTAATATTTCAACATCTGAACAAATTGAAAGCTTTCGCACTTAGTTGGCGTTATAATTTTGAAATACCTGGAGCTATAAGGAGTAAAAATAAACTTTTCTTTTACGAATTGGGACCTGCAAATGGGTATGAAATCCATTCTCAGTTTACATTTGCCTTGTACACTAACTGGTATACGAGCAAGAAGAATTTATGAAGTTTAAAACTGAAGCGACATTAAAACCAAACAAATCATTTTTGGCTTCATATAAAAAATTAGGATCCACTGCTTTTAAAGCGTGCTGTTGCAATTATATTACCATTTTCCACAACATACTTATACGAATAGGGCTTGACGGGTCAAGCAGCTTAAATATTTTAAATAATTGCCAGTGGTGCGGCCCAAAGGAAATGCATTTTGGTGTTGTCGTTTCCAATGCCCCCACTGCAAAGATCATTTGCTACCGCATATGCGCATGCAGCGGAATTCTTTCGTCTCCTTATGTCGCAATCTCTCGGACTCGGCTTAACAGCGTCCCCGAGCAGCTCTAACGCTCTCGGGCTATCATACGCTCTCGCTCGCGTCTAAGCTTGCTGCATAGGGCCCGGCAGATTGGCCCGTCAGCCCTTGCATGGGCAGTCTTGAGCTAATCGTCGCAGCTGTTAGATTAAAATCCTCGCATCAATCGTTCGCCCAATCATCCCCTAATGTACATACGCGATAAGTAGGTTTACATATGAAAATAAATTGTGAATTATAAACAGCCTCTCGACTTTCATTAACTTCAAATTGCAACAGTTATTAAAAACGCTTAATAGCTTAACATTTGGTGACCCCGACGTGATTGTGCAATAAATAATCCATCAGTGCAATCACAAACTAATATAGCATTCAAAGATCTAAACTAATTGCCATCTCAACCAGTGTCATCAACCACATAAGTTATCCACACATATATACATCGGCCTCCCCTGCATATTCGGTAGTGCACGTAGCTGTTGGCTTGCGCTTCTGTTTTCGGTCAGCTTCCCGCAAGAAACGTTTCTTACACCGGCCGCCTTTGTATATACGGTTTGTACATGGCTGTTCGCTTGCTGTGCTCGGTTATTGTCGTCTATTGCTTGTGTTACTCTTTGCGATCATCTTCCCGCTAGAGACGTTGGTCTTTCTGCTAACGCTGCTGCTACCAAGGAACTTAATGCTGATTACGAAATTCCAATGACCAGTGAGCAAAACAGGGTGTCTTTTTTGAAGCTTAAGTCAACGGAAGTCGACGAGAAAATGAAAAGGTTAGCTACCGCTGTGCAGAATGAGTCGTCGGACTGTGACTACTACATGCTCGTGGTAACGTAAGAGCAAGTCGAGAAGTTGATCGGCAAATTTGAGATGTTTCACGGCGAGCTTGAGGAATTTGATCGAAGCGAAATTCACAGTGCTTTCTGTGACAGAAACAACAGAAGAAATCGTAGAAAAAATACGGGATATCGTATCGGAAAATCGTCAAGCGACTGAAAGAGATTTAGTAAAAGCCCTAGGCATCTCATTGGGCAGTGTAAGAAACATTTTGACTAAAGTATTGGGTTTCAGAGAGCTGTGTGCAAAATGTCCACCATTTGCTAAAAATGGAACAAAAACGACGTTTTTAAAAACATTTAGAGCGTTTTCAAACGGATAACGTGAACTTGTGCGAGACTTGGGTCTCTCACCATGATCTTGAATCAAAAAATAGTCTAAAAAGTAGTGTGAACCCGGTTCTTCGGCTCCCAAACAAGTTAGTGTCCAGAAAAAGAACAAAAAGTTGTAAGCACCAGTTTTTTGATTACTTGCAAACTGTTAAAGCAATAAATGATTCAAATGGCTGTATCCTCTTAGACCAAGTGAAGGAAAAAATTGATGTTTCCTCCCTCTGATACAACAAGATATGCAACCTGGCCTCTTCGTGATCTGCGAACTTTTTTGGAATACAACAGTGACAGCTGACTTTAAGGCTTTAGGCCAATCCACATATTTTCGTTCAAACATGTTTGAATTTGACCTGCATTTGTTACGTGTTGTTGCTAACACCAGGCTTTAGCTTGTGTCCCGCTTTCTTGTCAGATTAGATTTAGGAAACCTATGTTCGACAAAGATTTATCCAGCCTAAAAAACATAAAATCAAGACTTTTTAACAAATTTCATGTTGGTTCTCCTACTTCTCTCTCGCTATATAATAGCTCGTTCAAACTTTGCAGTTCTTAATGCTCAATGCTATAAGAACTAACCATCTCGATACAGTTATACAACTTCGTAAACAGTAAGCGAAGAACGTCAGCACCCATCGTCGCTCTCATTTCTTAATACGTCGGCAAATAATGATCAGGCAATCGATGTTCTTTTTGCCTAATTTTTCCAAACCACCTATTCTGAGGAAAGCTACTCTGGTCATCCGTACCCATACGGTTTACCGAGGTCGAACGGCATTTTTAGTCCCTTGTTAAATGAATGTTCCCTACTTTATGATCTTCGACTAGTTAAGCCGGTGTTTTCACCGGGTCCAGACGGGGTTCCAGGCTGTGTACTCAGATACTGCGCCGAGGCTCTGTGTGGACCCTTGCTTAAACTATTCACCCTGTCCATCGATTCTTCGGGCTTCACCCCGATCTGGAAGGAATCGTCTATAATTCCTCGCCTTAAAAAAGGTAGCAAGTCTGACGCAAAATATTATAGAGGTATATCAAAGTTAACCGCTATTTCCAAAATGTTTGAGAGGGTTTTAGTATAAGGACATTTCATTTCATTCTCGCTTGCAATCCGATCTCAATAACTTTCAGTCATGGTGCTGTGCAAACTTCTTACACCATAATGCCTCGAAATGCAAAGTAGTGACATTTCATCGTTCTAGCCCCTTTTTGGCTACCTATACCCTATGTGGCGGTTCTCTTGAGAGAATTACCCTGGTGAATGATCTTGGTGTCTTATTAGACGCAAAGTTTAAGTTTTCCGAACACATTTCTACCATGGAAAATAAGGCCATGGGCGTGCTTGGGTTTATAAAGAGGTGGTCAAAAGAATTTGACGACCCCTATATAACAAAGACTCTCTTTACTACGCTACTTCGTCCGATTTAAAATACGGCTCCTGTGTATGGTGCCCTCAGTACAAAGTACATCAGGATCGTATAGAATCAGTACAGAAAAACTTTTCACTTTTTGCTCTGCGGAGCCTTCACTGGGATGCGGGTGTGAGACTCCCATCTTACTCTAGTAGACTGCAATTAGTAAACCTCCCATCCTTAGTTAGCCGTAGAAAAATGCTAGCTGTGATATTTATGCACAACTTGATCAGGGGTGACATAGACAGCCCTAAACTGTTGAGCCTCATAAACTTCACGACTTAAACTTAGACTCACTAGAAATTTTATATCGTTGTTCCTTCCACTTTGTAGATCGAATTATTCCTTGCATGAACCGTTTAGGGTCTTATGCTCGGATTATAATTCCCTCTACCATATTATATCCACCACTAATTCTCTTCCTCTTATTAAATTACTAATCCTTACACACCTTTCTAGTAATTAGTAATTGTAGTGGTATTTGTATATTGAATGCATTCTTAGTTCTCCTAGTAATGTTTAGTTCTAATTTTTCTCGCCTATTAGTCTAAAAGCTATCTTTCCTGCATGTTCGCGCTCGGTTCCGCTTGGTCGGTTGGGCGGGAGGAGGGCTAAATTCGCTCGTAACAGCCTTCTGCTGAAGGCCTATCTCAGTGCTGCACTCGCTTGCTCGATGACCATTTCTTACGCATTTGAAACAATTTCCGTCGAATTGTTGCTTTGCGCTTGAGTTCTCGTCGTTCTGTGTTCCGTTATTCCCGACATTCGCGTCGTCTCGTGATCTCCGCTCTGTATGTGTATATAGTACTTGTGTGGCCGAATGATTTTTGCGACCTGCTTTCTCCTGTTTTCTAATGCCTTCTTCTATCATTTTTACTTTAACAGCTTCAAATTTTGTCGCGTTTAAATCGCGACTACAAAATTTTCCAATGAATCGAATCCAATGAACTACTCAATAGCATAATGACTTTTTGCTCGTCGTGGAGTTTTATATTCAGTTCCGTCAATTTTTCAATTGCCTCTACAAAAAATTAACATAGGCGGGCACATCATCGCCCTGCTGCATATTTAGCCGATTAAGTTTTTAAAAAGTTGCACCTTTTGGCATGTGAAGCTCCTTTAATTTGTTCTATATGGCTTGAGTGTTACGCAAGTCGTTGTGCAGAAAGAGCGTCGCCTTAACATTTAAGGTTACGTATGCCATTGCTTTCTCATTAAATTTTTTCACATTTGAGCTGCGGCATCTTCTCCACTTTTTTTCCACACACTACATCCCATACGTCTGCCATTACGTACTTCATGGCCATGTGACATACGTTGTAATTGTTCTCATCAAGTTTTTCGATTTGATTTGACAAACTCATGTTTTCTAATTGTTCCTCGTGTATAGGCGCACGGTACTAGCTATTGACGATTTAGCGCAACCGACACTCAAACTTAGCAGCTTTATAGTCTGTGATTAATCCGAAACAACGAACTCTGGGCCCATAACCAATGTTAGCAATGTTTAGTTTACCGTTTTCCGTTTACATATGAGTGATATATAAAGTGAAGCCAACAAAAAGAGTACTTATGAGACCGATTACATTTTTAAGAAATGCAGTATGTCAGGAAATGGAAGTTTCGTACAGAAGTAGGATGGCTTGTTCGCAGAAAAGGGCTATCTCGGATTTACAAACTAAACGAGGGAGAACGTTGTGAGTTGCTGGTACGACCGCAAAATAATACGATCTGATCCCCATTCAGCGATCTGGTAGATATGATCATTCTCTATGATTTTGCGTCTTTAATAATAAAATAAATAATAATAATAAATAAACTTGTAGCATTGAGATCTTACAGTATTGTGTATACTAAATTTGGTTGCTCTAGCCATAATAGTCTCTGAGATCTGTGAATACAACAGATCTTCGTCCTTTGTGGTGACTGAAGAGGGTGGGGCGAAATTTGTTGCAGGTGTGATATCACAGGAATGTGGATAGCAAATTTGGTTGCTCTAGCTCTTATAGTCGACAGGCAAAGCCGACCAAGAAACGTGTGTGTTAGAGAGAGACAGAGCGAGAGATCATGAAATTGGTTTCTTCATTCTGGCTATAATAAGGATACGATCTGGTTCAAATACTGTAGTCTGGAAGATATTAATTCATTCAGAATTAAATTTCGGTAGAAAAACTGGCATATCTTTCGGACATATTGGTTTATTTAAATAAGAAAAATGCAATACAGGAATTCTAATATTTCAACATCTGAACAAATTGAAAGCTTTCGCACTTAGTTGGCGTTATAATTTTGAAATACCTGGAGCTATAAGGAGTAAAAATAAACTTTTCTTTTACGAATTGGGACCTGCAAATGGGTATGAAATCCATTCTCAGTTTACATTTGCCTTGTACACTAACTGGTATACGAGCAAGAAGAATTTATGAAGTTTAAAACTGAAGCGACATTAAAACCAAACAAAACATTTTTGGCTTCATATAAAAAATTAGGATCCACTGCTTTTAAAGCGTGCTGTTGCAATTATATTACCATTTTCCACAACATACTTATACGAATAGGGCTTGACGGGTCAAGCAGCTTAAATATTTTAAATAATTGCCAGTGGTGCGGCCCAAAGGAAATGCATTTTGGTGTTGTCGTTTCCAATGCCCCCACTGCAAAGATCATTTGCTACCGCATATGCGCATGCAGCGGAATTCTTTCGTCTCCTTATGTCGCAATCTCTCGGACTCGGCTTAACAGCGTCCCCGAGCAGCTCTAACGCTCTCGGGCTATCATACGCTCTCGCTCGCGTCTAAGCTTGCTGCATAGGGCCCGGCAGATTGGCCCGTCAGCCCTTGCATGGGCAGTCTTGAGCTAATCGTCGCAGCTGTTAGATTAAAATCCTCGCATCAATCGTTCGCCCAATCATCCCCTAATGTACATACGCGATAAGTAGGTTTACATATGAAAATAAATTGTGAATTATAAACAGCCTCTCGACTTTCATTAACTTCAAATTGCAACAGTTATTAAAAACGCTTAATAGCTTAACATTTGGTGACCCCGACGTGATTGTGCAATAAATAATCCATCAGTGCAATCACAAACTAATATAGCATTCAAAGATCTAAACTAATTGCCATCTCAACCAGTGTCATCAACCACATAAGTTATCCACACATATATACATCGGCCTCCCCTGCATATTCGGTAGTGCACGTAGCTGTTGGCTTGCGCTTCTGTTTTCGGTCAGCTTCCCGCAAGAAACGTTTCTTACACCGGCCGCCTTTGTATATACGGTTGGTACATGGCTGTTCGCTTGCTGTGCTCGGTTATTGTCGTCTATTGCTTGTGTTACTCTTTGCGATCATCTTCCCGCTAGAGACGTTGGTCTTTCTGCTAACGCTGCTGCTACCAAGGAACTTAATGCTGATTACGAAATTCCAATGACCAGTGAGCAAAACAGGGTGTCTTTTTTGAAGCTTAAGTCAACGGAAGTCGACGAGAAAATGAAAAGGTTAGCTACCGCTGTGCAGAATGAGTCGTCGGACTGTGACTACTACATGCTCGTGGTAACGTAAGAGCAAGTCGAGAAGTTGATCGGCAAATTTGAGATGTTTCACGGCGAGCTTGAGGAATTGGATCGAAGCGAAATTCACAGTGCTTTCTGTGACAGAAACAACAGAAGAAATCGTAGAAAAAATACGGGATATCGTATCGGAAAATCGTCAAGCGACTGAAAGAGATTTAGTAAAAGCCCTAGGCATCTCATTGGGCAGTGTAAGAAACATTTTGACTAAAGTATTGGGTTTCAGAGAGCTGTGTGCAAAATGTCCACCATTTGCTAAAAATGGAACAAAAACGACGTTTTTAAAAACATTTAGAGCGTTTTCAAACGGATAACGTGAACTTGTGCGAGACTTGGGTCTCTCACCATGATCTTGAATCAAAAAAATAGTCTAAAAAGTAGTGTGAACCCGGTTCTTCGGCTCCCAAACAAGTTAGTGTCCAGAAAAAGAACAAAAAGTTGTTAGCACCAGTTTTTTGATTACTTGCAAACTGTTAAAGCAATAAATGATTCAAATGGCTGTATCCTCTTAGACCAAGTGAAGGAAAAAATTGATGTTTCCTCCCTCTGATACAACAAGATATGCAACCTGGCCTCTTCGTGATCTGCGAACTTTTTTGGAATACAACAGTGACAGCTGACTTTAAGGCTTTAGGCCAATCCACATATTTTCGTTCAAACATGTTTGAATTTGACCTGCATTTGTTACGTGTTGTTGCTAACACCAGGCTTTAGCTTGTGTCCCGCTTTCTTGTCAGATTAGATTTAGGAAACCTATGTTCGACAAAGATTTATCCAGCCTAAAAAACATAAAATCAAGACTTTTTAACAAATTTCATGTTGGTTCTCCTACTTCTCTCTCGCTATATAATAGCTCGTTCAAACTTTGCAGTTCTTAATGCTCAATGCTATAAGAACTAACCATCTCGATACAGTTATACAACTTCGTAAACAGTAAGCGAAGAACGTCAGCACCCATCGTCGCACTCATTTCTTAATACGTCGGCAAATAATGATCAGGCAATCGATGTTCTTTTTGCCTAATTTTTCCAAACCACCTATTCTGAGGAAAGCTACTCTGGTCATCCGTACCCATACGGTTTACCGAGGTCGAACGGCATTTTTAGTCCCTTGTTAAATGAATGTTCCCTACTTTATGATCTTCGACTAGTTAAGCCGGTGTTTTCACCGGGTCCAGACGGGGTTCCAGGCTGTGTACTCAGATACTGCGCCGAGGCTCTGTGTGGACCCTTGCTTAAACTATTCACCCTGTCCATCGATTCTTCGGGCTTCACCCCGATCTGGAAGGAATCGTCTATAATTCCTCGCCTTAAAAAAGGTAGCAAGTCTGACGCAAAAAATTATAGAGGTATATCAAAGTTAACCGCTATTTCCAAAATGTTTGAGAGGGTTTTAGTATAAGGACATTTCATTTCATTCTCGCTTGCAATCCGATCTCAATAACTTTCAGTCATGGTGCTGTGCAAACTTCTTACACCATAATGCCTCGAAATGCAAAGTAGTGACATTTCATCGTTCTAGCCCCTTTTTGGCTACCTATACCCTATGTGGCGGTTCTCTTGAGAGAATTACCCTGGTGAATGATCTTGGTGTCTTATTAGACGCAAAGTTTAAGTTTTCCGAACACATTTCTACCATGGAAAATAAGGCCATGGGCGTGCTTGGGTTTATAAAGAGGTGGTCAAAAGAATTTGACGACCCCTATATAACAAAGACTCTCTTTACTACGCTACTTCGTCCGATTTTAGAATACGGCTCCTGTGTATGGTGCCCTCAGTACAAAGTACATCAGGATCGTATAGAATCAGTACAGAAAAACTTTTCACTTTTTGCTCTGCGGAGCCTTCACTGGGATGCGGGTGTGAGACTCCCATCTTACTCTAGTAGACTGCAATTAGTAAACCTCCCATCCTTAGTTAGCCGTAGAAAAATGCTAGCTGTGATATTTATGCACAACTTGATCAGGGGTGACATAGACAGCCCTAAACTGTTGAGCCTCATAAACTTCACGACTTAAACTTAGACTCACTAGAAATTTTATATCGTTGTTCCTTCCACTTTGTAGATCGAATTATTCCTTGCATGAACCGTTTAGGGTCTTATGCTCGGATTATAATTCCCTCTACCATATTATATCCACCACTAATTCTCTTCCTCTTATTAAATTACTAATCCTTACACACCTTTCTAGTAATTAGTAATTGTAGTGGTATTTGTATATTGAATGCATTCTTAGTTCTCCTAGTAATGTTTAGTTCTAATTTTTCTCGCCTATTAGTCTAAAAGCTATCTTTCCTGCATGTTCGCGCTCGGTTCCGCTTGGTCGGTTGGGCGGGAGGAGGGCTAAATTCGCTCGTAACAGCCTTCTGCTGAAGGCCTATCTCAGTGCTGCACTCGCTTGCTCGATGACCATTTCTTACGCATTTGAAACAATTTCCGTCGAATTGTTGCTTTGCGCTTGAGTTCTCGTCGTTCTGTGTTCCGTTATTCCCGACATTCGCGTCGTCTCGTGATCTCCGCTCTGTATGTGTATATAGTACTTGTGTGGCCGAATGATTTTTGCGACCTGCTTTCTCCTGTTTTCTAATGCCTTCTTCTATCATTTTTACTTTAACAGCTTCAAATTTTGTCGCGTTTAAATCGCGACTACAAAATTTTCCAATGAATCGAATCCAATGAACTACTCAATAGCATAATGACTTTTTGCTCGTCGTGGAGTTTTATATTCAGTTCCGTCAATTTTTCAATTGCCTCTACAAAAAATTAACATAGGCGGGCACATCATCGCCCTGCTGCATATTTAGCCGATTAAGTTTTTAAAAAGTTGCACCTTTTGGCATGTGAAGCTCCTTTAATTTGTTCTATATGGCTTGAGTGTTACGCAAGTCGTTGTGCAGAAAGAGCGTCGCCTTAACATTTAAGGTTACGTATGCCATTGCTTTCTCATTAAATTTTTTCACATTTGAGCTGCGGCATCTTCTCCACTTTTTTTCCACACACTACATCCCATACGTCTGCCATTACGTACTTCATGGCCATGTGACATACGTTGTAATTGTTCTCATCAAGTTTTTCGATTTGATTTGACAAACTCATGTTTGCTAATTGTTCCTCGTGTATAGGCGCACGGTACTAGCTATTGACGATTTAGCGCAACCGACACTCAAACTTAGTAGCTTTATAGTCTGTGATTAATCCGAAACAACGAACTCTGGGCCCATAACCAATGTTAGCAATGTTTAGTTTACCGTTTTCCGTTTACATATGAGTGATATATAAAGTGAAGCCAACAAAAAGAGTACTTATGAGACCGATTACATTTTTAAGAAATGCAGTATGTCAGGAAATGGAAGTTTCGTACAGAAGTAGGATGGCTTGTTCGCAGAAAAGGGCTATCTCGGATTTACAAACTAAACGAGGGAGAACGTTGTGAGTTGCTGGTACGACCGCAAAATAATACGATCTGATCCCCATTCAGCGATCTGGTAGATATGATCATTCTCTATGATTTTGCGTCTTTAATAATAAAATAAATAATAATAATAAATAAACTTGTAGCATTGAGATCTTACAGTATTGTGTATACTAAATTTGGTTGCTCTAGCCATAATAGTCTCTGAGATCTGTGAATACAACAGATCTTCGTCCTTTGTGGTGACTGAAGAGGGTGGGGCGAAATTTGTTGCAGGTGTGATATCACAGGAATGTGGATAGCAAATTTGGTTGCTCTAGCTCTTATAGTCGACAGGCAAAGCCGACCAAGAAACGTGTGTGTTAGAGAGAGACAGAGCGAGAGATCATGAAATTGGTTTCTTCATTCTGGCTATAATAAGGATACGATCTGGTTCAAATACTGTAGTCTGGAAGATATTAATTCATTCAGAATTAAATTTCGGTAGAAAAACTGGCATATCTTTCGGACATATTGGTTTATTTAAATAAGAAAAATGCAATACAGGAATTCTAATATTTCAACATCTGAACAAATTGAAAGCTTTCGCACTTAGTTGGCGTTATAATTTTGAAATACCTGGAGCTATAAGGAGTAAAAATAAACTTTTCTTTTACGAATTGGGACCTGCAAATGGGTATGAAATCCATTCTCAGTTTACATTTGCCTTGTACACTAACTGGTATACGAGCAAGAAGAATTTATGAAGTTTAAAACTGAAGCGACATTAAAACCAAACAAAACATTTTTGGCTTCATATAAAAAATTAGGATCCACTGCTTTTAAAGCGTGCTGTTGCAATTATATTACCATTTTCCACAACATACTTATACGAATAGGGCTTGACGGGTCAAGCAGCTTAAATATTTTAAATAATTGCCAGTGGTGCGGCCCAAAGGAAATGCATTTTGGTGTTGTCGTTTCCAATGCCCCCACTGCAAAGATCATTTGCTACCGCATATGCGCATGCAGCGGAATTCTTTCGTCTCCTTATGTCGCAATCTCTCGGACTCGGCTTAACAGCGTCCCCGAGCAGCTCTAACGCTCTCGGGCTATCATACGCTCTCGCTCGCGTCTAAGCTTGCTGCATAGGGCCCGGCAGATTGGCCCGTCAGCCCTTGCATGGGCAGTCTTGAGCTAATCGTCGCAGCTGTTAGATTAAAATCCTCGCATCAATCGTTCGCCCAATCATCCCCTAATGTACATACGCGATAAGTAGGTTTACATATGAAAATAAATTGTGAATTATAAACAGCCTCTCGACTTTCATTAACTTCAAATTGCAACAGTTATTAAAAACGCTTAATAGCTTAACATTTGGTGACCCCGACGTGATTGTGCAATAAATAATCCATCAGTGCAATCACAAACTAATATAGCATTCAAAGATCTAAACTAATTGCCATCTCAACCAGTGTCATCAACCACATAAGTTATCCACACATATATACATCGGCCTCCCCTGCATATTCGGTAGTGCACGTAGCTGTTGGCTTGCGCTTCTGTTTTCGGTCAGCTTCCCGCAAGAAACGTTTCTTACACCGGCCGCCTTTGTATATACGGTTTGTACATGGCTGTTCGCTTGCTGTGCTCGGTTATTGTCGTCTATTGCTTGTGTTACTCTTTGCGATCATCTTCCCGCTAGAGACGTTGGTCTTTCTGCTAACGCTGCTGCTACCAAGGAACTTAATGCTGATTACGAAATTCCAATGACCAGTGAGCAAAACAGGGTGTCTTTTTTGAAGCTTAAGTCAACGGAAGTCGACGAGAAAATGAAAAGGTTAGCTACCGCTGTGCAGAATGAGTCGTCGGACTGTGACTACTACATGCTCGTGGTAACGTAAGAGCAAGTCGAGAAGTTGATCGGCAAATTTGAGATGTTTCACGGCGAGCTTGAGGAATTGGATCGAAGCGAAATTCACAGTGCTTTGTGTGACATTTTTGAGTCACTTGCAAGCTCGCTGAAGGCGGCGATTATGAGGGAAATGGCTAAGAGTAGCGGCCGAATGCCGTTTCATTCTACCTTGGCTGGCGGAAACACTACGGTTGATTTTGCCGGCTCGCAATTTCTACCTCACCGTAGACAAGTACCATCCCTGCCTCCTATACAATTGCCGACGTTTAGCGGCGGGTATGCGAACTGGACGGACTTTTATTCAATGTTTGCCACCATCATCGACAGCCATCCGGACTTAACAAACATAGAAAAGCTCCAGCATTTGCGTTCCTGTCTGCGGGATTCGGCATTGGAGACTGTTCGGTCGCTGGAAATCTCAGATGGCAATTATGCTGTGGCATTAGATTTGTTGGAAAACAGATTCAATAATCGGCGATTGGTTTTTCAGGCACACATCAATGAGATCTTGGCGCTTCAGGCTGTGGAACCTGGGTCAGTGGTCATGCTTCGGGAGCTTTCAGACAAGTTCAATTCACATATGCGCGCACTCCAGGGTTTGGGCACCAATGAGCAGATCGCAGGATGCATCATCGTGCAGAAGCTTCTCCGAAAACTGGATCCAGCGAACCAAGAGAAGTGGGAGGAACGATTCAACGACCCCGCATTCGCCAACTTAATTCCGTCGTGGGAATCTATGGCCTCGTTCTTGGAGCAGCGATGCAGATCATTGGAGATGATGGAGTTTTCTATGGCAAGCTATGCGTTGAGCAATCAGGTGGGCAGAAGTAGAAAGCATAATAATTCTAGGTCCACATTGGTTACAACGAACCAAACCCTAGCACGCTGCGCGCTGTGCAACGATGGTGCTCACGAGGTCCAGCACTGTCAGAAGTTTAAAGTGCTGTCCCCCACAAATCGCCATAAAGAAGCCAAGCGGCTTTCGTTGTGTATAAATTGTCTCAGAACAGGGCATCGATTACTTCAGTGCACCTCGAGCAACTGTCGTACCTGCGGTGGTAGACACCATACCCTCCTTCATTTTGGTAGCCCTGAAGACACCGCAGTCCAAGGGAAATCAGCGCCGTATACTCCATCTCAGTCTGCGCTGTCTTAGTCTACGCCGTCTGAGCATACCACTGAGCCCTCTACTTCAGCGGCTACCTCGTCTGCCCTTATTGCCCAAGATCTCAGGAATGATGTTGTTCTACTTGCCACGGCCACGGTCTTAGTCAAAAATCGTTCCGGAGTTTTAGTTCCCTGCCGAGCGTTGCTGGATTCCGGCTCCCAGTTGCATCTAATAACTTCTCGTTTCGCGAATCAGCTTCAGCTTCGAAAAATGAAATCATCGACTGCAGTCTCGGGAATAGGCGACTCTAGCTTCGGCACGGATGGATTTTCGGTCAACGTTAGCCTGCACTCTCGCTAATCGGATTACTCAACTCTCATCACTGCCATTGTAGCCTCTAGCATAACCGATCGACAGCCAAGCCTTGGAATTGACACTCAAAACTGGAAAATTCCATCTAACATACCACTAGCTGATCCGGAGTTTTATAAGCCGCAGCGTGTCGATCTGCTAATTGGCGCAAGTCTGTTTTTCGAACTCCTGTGTGTTGGTCAGGTCAAGCTACTGCCAGGATTGCCTTCAATTCAGAAAACGCGCTTGGGATGGGTCGTGTCTGGAAGTTGTTCGCGTTTAAAAGGTTCCTCGTTGATGGTCTCTCGCGCTCGGGCCGTAGCTGCTGAGGATAATAGTCTAGAGGATCGGCTTGAGGTGCTTCTTCGGAGGTTTTGGGAGGTAGAAAATTGCATCGAACCAATAATAAAGTCTACCAAAGAAGAGCTAGATTGTGAAGTACACTTTGTGCAGCATTTCCGTCGACTACATAAAGGCGATTATTGTGTTCGGCTGTCAGCAAAATATAATTTGGATCTCCTTGGAGAATCTTACAATCAAGCGCTTCGTAGATTCCTGACCCTTGAGAGAAATTTAGATCGTCGCCCTGATGTTAAATCTCAGTATGCAGCATTTATAAAGGAGTACCTTGATTTAGGCCATACGTCTCAGGTTCCTACCCAGGCAATCAGCAACTGCCGATATTTTTTGCCTCACCATTGCGTCATGAAAGAAGATAGTTCTACGACCAAGCTTCGCGTCGTTTTTGATGGATCCGCTTCAACCTCATCTGGATATTCCCTGAACGACGTTTTAATGGCTGGTCCCGTAATCCAACCCAAACTGTTTCATATTCTTGCTCGATTTCGGTAATACGCCGTTGCGGTTACGGGAGATATCTGTAAGATGTATCGTTGTGTATGAGTCTCGACCGAGGATAGCAACTTGCAGTGTATTCTGTGAAGAAACTCCAGGGAAGAAGACTTGCGTGTGTTTCAATTGGACACCGTTACTTATGGGACGAAGGCTGCCTCCTATTTATCTGTGCGAGCGATGCATCAGTTGGCAATCCGTTTTCTGATCTACTATTATTTTCGTTCTCGGCCCTTCAATCTTCTTTGAATTCCTGCAGGCGCTCTGTTTTGTCATCCATAGCGCGATTCTACGATCCTCTCGGACTAGCTGGTCCCTTAAATACTAAATCCAAAATCGTTCTCCAACGTTTGTGCCAAGAGAAGTTGTCCTGGGATGAAAGCCTTCCAGTCGCACTGAACACCGAGTGGCAGGAAATGTGCACCAGTTTTGGTCAGATTCGTCGACTTGAATTTCCTCGGCTTGTACTCCTTCCAGACTCTACGCTGGAAATTCACGGATTTTGCGATGCCAGCATCGAGGCTTATGGTGCATGCATTTATGTCGTGTCCAAGGGTCAGCATTCCAGCAGTCACTTACTTTGTGCCAAATCTCGTGTGGCTCCTTTGAAGACACTTACAGTACCAAAGTTGGAGCTTTGTGGAGCGGAGTTGCTGGCTAGGCTCATATCTGAGGTAGCTGGAATGAATGTATTCAAGGGAAGGTGTTACTGTTGGTGTGATTCTGCCGTTGCGCTCTCTTGGATTCGGGACGAGCCGTCAAGATTTAATATTTTTGTTGCAAATAGAGTGTCAACGATTCAGGAAATGACCGAAAAAATGGAATGGCGCTATGTTCCCACAGCTTTAAACTCAGCCGACATTCTGTCTCGAGGGGCTCATCCGACTGAGCTGAATGAGTCACCTCTTTGGGCTCATGGTCCTCCATTTCTTTGCGGCTCCTCAGATGACTGGCCACCCACTGTGCTACCTGATAAGCCAGCCCTTAAACTTCGTCGGAAGGCTCTTCTGGTCAAATCGCCCTACATGGACATTATTGCTGATTCCAAGTATGCGAATTCATTTGCTTCTTTGCAACGCGTTTTCGGATACATTCACAAGTTTTGCAACCGAATTCGGTGCCCCGGACTCACTGTCTCAGACATTGAACATGGAACCCAGGTATTGCTACGACTAGTCCAGCGTACTCAGCTATGGGAGGACATGAAGTCACTGCGGGCAAAGGGAGCAGTCTCCTCATCGAGCTCAATCGCATCGTTATCGCCATTCATGGATCAGTTTGGACTTCTCAGGGTAGATGGTCGACTGAAAAACTCTTCGTTGGATTTTGATGACCGTCATCCAATCATCTTGCCCAGCAGCCATTCAATGACTCTAGCAATAATCTCCCATTTTCATGAGCGGAATCTGCACGCTGGTCCTCGAGCTTTGCTTGGACTAATTCGATCCCAATATTGGCCTATTGGGGAGAGGAAGACGGTAAACAAGGCAGTAAACAAGTGCGTAAGATGCTTTCGACTGAAGTCCAGGCTATTGGAGCATATTATGGCGGATCTTCCAAAGGAGCGGCTCGATGGTTCTCATGCCTTTGAGATCACAGGCGTGAACTTCTGTGAGCCGTTTTTCTACAAACCGGAGGCACGCAACAAGGCTCCAATCAAGTGCTTCGTCTGCGTCTTCATATGTTTCGCTACCAAGGCTGTTCATCTGGAGCTTATAAAGGACTTATCCACAGTTGCTTTTCTACATGGACTAAAGCGCTTCATATGTACCAGACGAAAGCCGCGGAAAATTTGGTCAGACAACGCAACCAATTTTGTCGGCGCTAAGAATGAGCTGATGGAATTAAAGCGCATGGTCCTCAGCGATTACCATCAGAAGGCGCTGCTAGATTTTTGCTTGGTCGAGGCTATAGACTGGCATTTCATTCCTCCGCGCTCCCCTCATTTTGGTGGTCTATGGGAGGCTGCAGTGAAGACGGCCAAGTACCACTTCTACCGTGCGATAGGCAACTCGGTTCTTGGATTTGACGAGCTGCGGACGCTGTTTTGCCTCATCACGGCAGTGATTAATTCCAGACCTTTAGTTTCAATTTCAGAGAGCCCTGCCGATCTAGATGTTCTAACTCCAGCGCATTTCTTGAATGGTGGCCCTCCTGCTTCGTTCGCTGAGCCTGACGTCACGCAGCTAAACTTCGATCGCCTGGACGGCTGGCAGCGCGTTTCGTACCTGCAGCAGCTCTTTTGGTCCCGGTGGAAGGAGGAGTACATAACGTCACTGCAGCAGCGCTCAAAGTGGCGCACTGCGAAGCCTAGTTTAGCTGTCGCAGATTTGGTTCTTGTCAAGGATGAGAATCTTCCTCCCATGAAGTGGCCACTGTCGAGAGTGGTCGAGCTTTTGCCCGGACGAGATGGCGTTTCCCGAGTTGCTGTGCTGAAGACGTCATCTGGAATCACAAAACGCGCCGTCAACAAGCTGTGCCTGCTGCCCCTTAAAGATGCTGTTGAAAGTCAGGGTTCCAACGGCGGGAGTATGTCAGGTCAAGCAGCTTAAATATTTTAAATTATTGCCAGTGGTGCGGCCCAAAGGAAATGCATTTTGGTGTTGTCGTTTCCAATGCCCCCACTGCAAAGATCATTTGCTACCGCATATGCGCATGCAGCGGAATTCTTTCGTCTCCTTATGTCGCAATCTCTCGGACTCGGCTTAACAGCGTCCCCGAGCAGCTCTAACGCTCTCGGGCTATCATACGCTCTCGCTCGCGTCTAAGCTTGCTGCATAAGGCCCGGAAATTTGGCCCGTCAGCCCTTGCATGGGCAGTCTTGAGCTAATCGTCGCAGCTATTAGATTAACATCCTCGCATCAATCGTTCGCCCAATCATCCCCATATGTACATACGCGATAAGTTGGTTTACATATGCAAATAAATTGTGAATTATAAACAGCCTCTCGACTTTCATTAACTTCAAATTGCAACAGTTATTAAAAACGCTTAATAGCTTAACAGGGGTTTTAAACTCTCGCTACTACCTGGTCGAAATTCATATTGGTACACTCCTTTTTTTAAATAAAATCGGGTTTACTCTTCTTACTTTTTTTTTTACATTTTGTATCTTATATATAAAGAAAATGAACATTGAAATTAGGTAAAACTTACTTTAATTACAGAACCTTTCTGGGCAAATTCATATCCTTAAAGATGCTCCCTTGGAAATAATTATTGGAACACTAAAATAACATTTTTTTTTAAATTTTTACTTAATAGTGGATATTGCCTCCACGCTTTGAGATAATTTCAGTGACAGCTTAGCTTAGACATTGAAAAACACAAATTTTGTAGGTTGTTCTGGTGGATATGGCCCATTCTTAAATAATTGCCTCTCTGAGGTCGGCGAAATTTTCAAATTGGCTCCCATTTCTATAAACTTTGCTCAAAGTATTCCCCAAACATTCTCGATTGTGTTTAAATCGGAGTATGTTCTCCTAGTATGTCCCGTCAAACCGCACTCATACATCGTCCATAAGACTCATGTACAGTGGGCTGCAAAAGTGAGTACATACTCACAATCACTGACTTTAGCCTCCCATAACAGGCAAACGAATAAAGCCAAACAAACCAAATTTGTTCCCCATATAAATACTTGTATTCTTAAAAAATAAACAATAATTACAAGAACGAGTAAAAATTTTTCAAAGAATGAAAAGTAAGAAACCAAAAGAACTCCCATGTACTCGGTTTTGCACTTTTTCATAAAAATTAAAGTAAATCATAATATTAACATTTTGCGCATAGACCCATATTAGATATTACTTTTTTAATACGGTTTGGAATGTTCTCTATCAAATTCCCAAAAATATCTTTTGAAATTGGATTGCACTCCGCATCTATACATCCCCAGAGATCGCCTTGGTTAGATGGCGCAGATTCGTAGTGCTCAAGCCGTCGTTTCACGATTAACCGTAGGCTTTCAATCGGATTAAGGTCGGTTCTTTGAGATAACCACTCCAGCAATTTAAAATTTTGATTAACCAGTCATTCTCGAACATTTTTCGCAATTTGCTTCGGATTCCTGTCTTGTAAACAAGTTAGTTAAATTCAGGACAAATACATTTCTCCGGAAAATTAAGAAGTTAGGCTTGTAGAAGTTGTAAATAGTCCTCTCTGAACTGAATAACATAAATTTTTTGTAGAGGACCAACGTGCTACCATATAAAGCAACTTCAGACCATAGTAATAAGGAATAATATGAAATATTGAAATATTATGGTCTGAAGTTGCTTTACATGGTAGCACGTTGGTCCTCTACAAAAAATTTATGTTATTCAGTTCAGAGAGGACTATTTACAACTTCTACAAGCCTAACTTCTTAATTTTCCGGAGAAATGTATTTGTCCTGAATTTAACTAACTTGTTTACAAGACAGGAATCCGAAGCAAATTGCGAAAAATGTTCGAGAATGACTGGTTAATCAAAATTTTAAATTGCTGGAGTGGTTATCTCAAAGAACCGACCTTAATCCGATTGAAAGCCTACGGTCAATCGTGAAACGACGGCTTGAGCACTACGAATCTGCGCCATCTAACCAAGGCGATCTCTGGGGATGTATAGATGCGGAGTGCAATCCAATTTCAAAAGATATTTTTGGGAATTTGATAGAGAACATTCCAAACCGTATTAAAAAAGTAATATCTAATATGGGTCTATGCGCAAAATGTTAATATTATGATTTACTTTAATTTTTATGAAAAAGTGCAAAACCGAGTACATGGGAGTTCTTTTGGTTTTTTACTTTTCATTCTTTGAAAAATTTTTACTCGTTCTTGTAATTATTGTTTATTTTTTAAGAATACAAGTATTTATATGGGGAACAAATTTGGTTTGTTTGGCTTTATTCGTTTGCCTGTTATGGGAGGCTAAAGTCAGTGATTGTGAGTATGTACTCACTTTTGCAGCCCACTGTATATCTGAGAATTCATCCGCAATAATATGAAGGTGATACAGGTCATGATACAAGATTATACAGGTGATCTTCCGCGGAGTTCAAAAGCAGCCCATACCATGAGCGAGCCAGCCCCCGAAGCTCGCTCATAGAAAGACTTACGTTCACAGCATACATAATTTTTCCGCTTGAATCGAAGACTATGAAGGGATGGCTTTTCGAGTAGTATTATAGTGTTTATTGATAATAAGAGTTAAAAATATATATAGAACTTTCAGTTTTATCTGTTCTGTGTCGCTTCCTCTTTTTGTCTGTCTATCTTAATATCTGTCGATGTTGATATCGATGCTGACATCGATATGGATACCGATGTTGATGGAATTTCCGTGCGTATAACAGAACCGTAAGGTTAACGTTCCTGTTAACTAGCAGCCCGTAGCACTCGTTTGACGTTTTGTTTGTTCAGACACTGTGCAAGGTCGGCCCTTTTTATACCCGATACTGAAAATGAGCATAGGGGTATATTCGATTTGTTCGAATTCGAAGGAATCGTTTCCGACTCTATAAAGCATATATATTCTTGATCAGCATCAATAGCCGAGTCAATTGAGCCATGTCTGTCTGTCCGTCTGCCCGTCCCTATCAGCTCCTAGTGCTCAAAGACTATAAGAACTAGGGCAACGACATTTTGTATCCAGACTTCTGTGATATGTCACTGTTACAGTTTATTTCAGAATAACGACACCACGTTGAAGCAGCCTTATAAATGGTTGCTTCAACTTTCGATCGGATGTGCTCAGTTAAACATGCTCACATTTCTCAGTAAACATCTTTCCAGTTTGGGTATATTAATGCCCATTAATAATATTAATTAATAATACAAAATATTACATTTTCATTTTTTTACTGATATATGGGCATTTTCGCGTTCACTCTGTCGGAAGCAAAATAAAATTTTAAATGTTACATAAATCAAACAAAATTAAATTTTTTACACTTCACACCTAATAATTTTTTGTAGTATTTTGAGAGTATTATCAGTGGTAAACAAAATTGAGAGCCTCCAGTGTTTATCTTTTGAGATAAAAGCCACAAAAGAGCGGTCACTCATGCGACTTCAAATAGACATGACTTTAGACATAAATGCTAATAATCGGCAGTGCGAATTTTGAGCTTCAAATATTTTTGATATAATTAAAAAATATATGCACCTTTATTATTAGACTTATGACTTTTTTAAAATTTGGCCTGTCTTTTTTTGCGAAGGATTCTTCTAGGTCACTCACGCGACATTTTTTCCAATGCAGCTTTGTGTGCAATTATACACATATATGTACACTACTGGCCAAAATAATAAGTACACGCTTATGAGCTTTCTTTCACGTCCTATAAAACTTTTCTAAAAAACATAATTAACAAATTAAATATAATTTTAGTTTGCTAACCTACAATAGAGTATAAAAATGTTATCATAAGCTTTTTTCATTTCAAATATACATATATTTTATGACCGATTAAACCTTAAAAACATAAACAAGGGCCAAAATAATAAGTACAGCAATTCTCCACAGCGAAAAACTAAAAGCGTATCAAAATTTGTCCACTTTTTTCTTATAATTTATAATCTTTTACTAGTATTCTATATAGCAACACTTATTTTGGATGACTTTGGCCATTCTTCTTGGCATACTAGCAATAAGTTTGCGGCAAGTCTCCACTGGAATCTCATACCACGTTTTTTGCACAAACTCTCCAAAATTCTTTTTCTTTTCGAAAACTATTTTTACCAATTCGACGTTTCAAGTCAGCCCAAAAGTTTTCAAATGAGTTTAAATAAGGAGACTGACTTAGCCAAGCCATAACGTTTACATTTTTTCCCGTAAACCACGCCTTCACCACCTTTGAGGTGTGCTTTGGGTAATTTTCCGGTAGAAAGACCCATCTCAAGGGCATGTTTTCCTCAGCATAAGGTTGTATAATGTCTGTCAATACGTTTTTATACCCGAATTGGATCACATGATCAGCTATGCGATGTACCGGCTCAACGCCATGCCAAGAAAAATAGCCCTTGATACATATACATCGGCCTCCGTTCTTAACCATTTTCTTTGTGTACCGGAAGTCGAATTCTTTGCCTTTTGGGTCGTTGTATACATCTCCTGGAGTAATTATCAAAAATATTTATTCCACTTTTAAGACCCATCTGACCCAGACCATGCCAAATGATTTTCAACGACTTTTTGCCTCATCTTAAAAATTTGTACTCGGAGTAAGGGAACTTTCGGACTATACGTCCTGTTAGGTCTCTATATTGAAGTCTCCGACGAACCATCATCAGACCTGATGATTCTTTGCCAATTTAAGCGTATATGCCCTTGGAAGACATGAACTGATCCTTTTTGCAAGACTGATGATGCGGGTGTCCGTTGTTTGTAAAGATTTCTTCTTCCATCCTCGATTTTCAATAAGCACTTTAAGCACTATTAAAGCATTCTGAACAAAAAATACCGAGCGTCCAAGACTTTTCGCAATTTCTCGGAGAATTTTCATTTCTTTTTGAAGACTTATGGAAAACTTGTTTTCTTCAGGAGTACGGCCTATCTAAAGAATTTGTTTAACTCTCATGTACTTAAATACGAAAGAATCCTTTAAAATGCCCATTCAGCAAAAATGTATGCATAGAATTTTTGTTAAGTTATTAGGTTCCCCACTTTAATTTTTGATTTAAATATTTGGCAAGACTGTAACCTTTCCAAACATAAACAATTGGCATCCATACATTTACAAACATTCGAGCTATTCCATTCCATAACAAACAAGCACGACACCGATGTTCTTATTTTTTTTGTCCAGTAGTGTATATAATCATTACGTTAATATTTAAGGTAAGAAGAAGAAATAAAAAAGAGGTATCCATGAGCTGCAAACGACTACAATATACTCGATTTTACAGAAGAAAAGAAATTAATTTATTTTAAATTCCTTTTTGCTTAACATATATATACATAATTAATTAATATAACATATTTGAAAACAAGCGGTGCGCGCTATTTTTTATTTTTGTATCTATCATATTCTCTCTTTCTTTTTAACTTTTAACTTTTTTTTAACTCTCGCAACTTTATTCTGTACTTTCGGTACAATTCTCTTTGTTTTGCTCTATAATCCATCAGTTGTTGTTCGGTTTTTTTTATTTTGTCCATGTACCGCATTTGCTTTTAATTTTTTTAAATAAATATCTTGTTGATCCATCTAAATTTTAATTAAAAAAAGCTAACAATAACTAAGAAAAAATAATTTTTTTAGAAGGCATTGCACTTGCGGTCACTCACACGACAAACTTTCGTAATTAATAAAATATAGATTATTGGAAACAACTTATGCTGTTTTTCGCTCTTTTTTAGCCCAAATGCGGTTAATTCGTGCTCTGTTGTCTCTCTTTGTAATTTTTACCGTAACTTTACTTATCTAAGTACAATTTAATCTCTTCTCTATGGTAAGAGAACTCTAAATTTAGTAAATATTTTAACGAAATAAGCCTATAAAACGTACCCAGTGTAATATACATACAAACTCAACTTCGTCTACAATTATTTTTTACGTATGAACTTTTATTCACTATTTTAACCAAAAAATATAAAATTTCAATACTTCTTAATAATAAATAAATAATGAAAAACAGCAAGTTCTTCGGTACTTTTTTTTGCGACTCTTAATTGACCTTTTCGCGGAAATGCCCATGTGTAACCTTTAAAATTTCTTCATTTGAAAGGTGTGCCTGGAACACAATAAGTTTGCGGAGAACTGTATTAGAGCACTGTACACGTACATCATATTTTAAGGAAAATTTCCATTTGTAATGGTGTACAAGTGACGTTTGTCAAGGTCTCAAAAGATGCACTTGGTTACTGTACAAACACAACTAGAATTCCCTAAAATATATTGGACGTTTACAAAGCGTTTCGAACGATTTTACATTCAGGTAGTGCACCAAAATGAACAAGATCCTACAAATCGGAAGTACTTTTGAAAATGTTACTTATAATGTTCGCTTATAATGCCAATAAAAAACAATTATATCTACATATGGCTGCATTTTTATCAATATTACATAACCTCTATTATCTTTAGGATCACAGCCGTATGCGGTGACTTTTACATTGGTGGGCGGCAGTTCATTTCTCTGAGTGATCTTGTTGGATACTACACATCATGCAGCGACTTACTGAAGCGCGAACGATTAGTCATACCTGTACCACCGCCGGAGCCAGTCAATGATAAGAAGCGTGTAGTAGCGATCCTACCATATACGAAAATGCCCGAGACCGACGAGCTTAGCTTCCAAAAAGGCGACATTTTCTTTGTTCACAACGATATGGGCGACGGCTGGTTGTGGGTGACTGCTCATCGTACAGGAGAGCAGGGGATGATTTTTCGAGAACTGGTTGACGATTTGGATGTATCTATCGATCCAAACACTGTATTTCCATGGTTTCATCCAAATTGTACAAAGAATGAAGCTGTCGACGTGTTAGTCAAGGGTATTTATCCATCTTAGTTTTCAAATTATCATTCAGAAAACTTAATGAAAAAAATGTTGATAATGTATTTATTCTAAAACCTTTTGTATTTGACTATTTAGCTGGTCCCGGAAGTTTTTTGGTTCGACCCAGCGACAATTCGCCAGGGGACTACTCACTTTTTTTCCACATCAACAACCAGATCCAGCGGTTTCGTATTGAGAAAAAAGGAGTGCGGTATTTAATGGGCGGGCGTACATTTGAATGCCTTGACGCGGTTATTAATCGCTATCGCAAGGAGCAAATTGTAGAGGGCCACTCGCTCAATCATCCTGTTGTAAATGGTGCACAGACAGAGTTTAATAAGCAATATGTCGTGGAAAAAGCTGCGGAGAAAATCTATGCGACATTACGCGAGTGTCGTGACCAAATAGGCCTCAAAAAAATTAAGGGTATCAAACATCATGGTCATTTAAACAAGAAATCTGACAAGTCGACCAAATGGAAACAATTATACTTTGCTTTGATCAACGATGGCTGTGAGACTCAGCTGTGTTTTTATGACAATCCCAAAAAAACAAAACCCAAAGGCCTCATTGACCTGTCGTGCGCATACCTTTATCAATGTCATGATTCACTCTGGGAGCGCCCCTATTGTTTTCAAATTGTAGAGAGAGCTCTACCCTGTCTAGCCACGGTAACGTATCTATGCGCTCCCAGTCAGGAGAGCTATGTGGAATGGATAAATGCTCTCAAGGCGCAATGCGACTCACAGCTAAGTCGTGCTCAAAAGAAGGTGTCACGTCTCCGCGAGCTACGTTGTCTCAATCTTCACGTCCTGGAGGCACATCGCCTTCCATTCAAACTAGTGCCACATCCATATTGTAGTATCTCACTTAATCAGGTGAAAGTTGGCAAAACTCGTGTCAAGATCGCTCCCGAACCAGTTTGGGAAGAGGAATTCGTGCTAGAGTGAGTCTGAAAAATGAATTGACCAAATCAGGGACCGTAAATCATGAAAGATTTTTATTTTTTTAACCCAAAAAATCATTTTATGGATAAGTATTTAAAATATAACTAGCTTTCAAATAACAGTTGACCGTTTTTTTCTTTACGCAGTCGCTCTTGCTCCGAGCAAGAGACTTCGTTTTTTTGTTGAGCGCTTTGAGTGGACTTGGCTTAATTTGGCTTATTTAGAAAAAAATTCTATTTTTGTTTTTGTTAAGAACAAGACAAATTTATTTGCAATTATTTTTTTGTTGCTTTTATATACCATTCTTAAGATCATATTGTCTTTAACAAACGCAAAAACTTTATGCTATATTTCACTCAATTAACCGATCGGGGATCAATCAGAGTGAAACAGAACAAAAAAAAATTATTGCTCGCCGACCTCGAATGAGCTCATTAAAGAGCCGATGCAAACTGTTGCTGCCTTTTCTCAAAGTTTGAGTAAAAGCTTATTTGCTGACAACGAGAAACGGTCAACAATTATTTGCGAGCTATGCTAAAAAATAATGATTATCACTAAAGAAAATCTTTTTTAAACAAAAAGTTGATTGTGTTGTTTTGAAAATATAACTTATAATGATTTCGGTCCCTGGATCAAATAGATATATGAATGAATTATGAAAAATCAAATTAGAATTATCATCCCCCACTAACAATACATTTTCAGTGACGTGCCTCCAGATGTAGTTTCCCTAACAATAACGTTGGTGTCACGCGGCAAACGCGGCAAGGATTCGGAAGTGGCGGAGATGACTATCGATCTGTCTGCCCTCAAGAATGGCCAAGAGACAGAAGGCTGGTATCAGCTCACTGGCATGACGCCAATGGGTGAGTGGGGCTCGTTACGGCTCCGCATGCGATATCTTGATGATCTTATAATGCCTTGCGAGGAGTACAGTCCACTACAGCAATTGCTTATTGAGCCAGAGTTATATGCAGTGAAGGCTCTAGCCGAACTCTGTCACAACGATCGAGTCCCGTTGGCCACATCGCTGCTGCGAGTGTTTCGGCACGAGAAGCGTGAAACGGAGTTGATCCGTACGTTATGTCAGGCGGAGGTTGCACGAGAGAACGAGACGACAACGCTTTTTCGTGGTGCATCTCTGGCCACCACGTTGATGGACCTATATATGAGAACAGAATGTAGCGGGTTTCTGCAATCCGCAGTAAGTGAAACGGTACAGAAAATTCTGGAAAGTAAGCAGTCCGCAGAGCTCAATCCGACAAAGATGGACGTCAATGATGACGCTTGTACGAATGCTGAATTTCTCTTGCAAATCCTTGATCTTGTTACACAATCGATATTTACATCGCCAGACGCTTGTCCTCGCAATGTGCGCTATATTTGCAACTGTCTGCAGAAGTCTGTAATGGCTAAGTGGCCGTCGGAGCGATTGGTGCGCACGCGCGTCGTCTCTGGTTTTATTTTTCTTCGCCTACTGTGCCCCGCATTGCTGAATCCGCGGCAGTTTGGTCTCGTTAGTGAAACACCGCAAACCGCAGCAACTCGTTCTCTCATAATGGTCGCAAAGTGTCTGCAAAATCTAGCTAATCTGATTGAATTTGGTGGTAAGGTATGTTCAAAAGATTGCAACATTGCATTGCGAATCAGTACCCTGCCTTCAGTACGCTTCACCCATAACAGTCAAGGGGTGGGGGGACCTTCGACTGCATTTAACCATATATATAGACTGAATTCACCACTAAATATTAATTTAATGCGCTTATTAAGAATTTTATATTATATATTAATATTATATTATATTGTTACATTTACGTGTACATACATATGTGTATGAATGCATTGTTATTTTATACATATTATATTAGATTCCACTCTTTTTCTCTTGATTATTTAAAATAATATTATTTACCTTCAATTGTCGAAAAATTGTGATAAATAGGCCCTACTCTTCTTGTTTCGTGGCGTTTTCTACTTCGTTTTCATACCCAGTACTCCAAGAGCTTAGGGATATACACTACTGGCCAAAATAATAAGTACACGCTTATGAGCTTTCTTTCACGTCCTATAAAACTTTTCTAATAAACATAACTAAAAAATCAAATATAATTTAAGTTTGCTAACCTACAATAGACTATAAACATGTTTATCATAAGCTTTTTTAATTTCAAATATATATTTTATGACCGATTAAACCTTAAAAACATAAACAAGGGCTGGCCAAAATGATAGGTACAGCAATTCTCCACAGCGAAAAACTAAAAGCGGATCAAAATTTGTCCACTTTTTTCTTATAATTTATAATCTTTTACTAGTATTCTAAATAGCAACACTTATTTTGGATGACTTTGGCCATTCTTCTTGGCATACTAGCAATAAGTTTGCGGCAAGTCTCCACTGGAATCTCATACCACGTTTTTTGCACAAATTCTCCAAAATTCTTTTTCTTTTCGATAACTATTTTTACCAATTCGACGTTTCAAGTCAGCCCAAAAGTTTTCAAATGAGTTTAAATAAGGAGACTGACTTAGCCAAGCCATAACGTTTACATTTTTTCCCGTAAACCACGCCTTCACCACCTTTGAGGTGTGCTTTGGGTAATTTTCCGGTAGAAAGACCCATCTCAAGGGCATGTTTTCCTCAGCATAAGGTTGTATAATGTCTGTCAATACGTTTTTATACCCGAATTGGATCACATGATCAGCTATGCGGTGTACCGGCTCAACGCCATGCCAAGAAAAATAGCCCTTGATACATATACATCGGCCTCCTCTTTTAAGACCCAGACCATGCCAAATGATTTTCAACGACATTTTGCCTCATCTTAAAAATTTGTACTCGGAGTAAGGAAACATTTCGGACTATACGTCCTGTTAGGTCTGTATATTAAAGTCTCCAACAAACCATCAGACCTGATTTTTCTTTGCCAATTTAAGCGTATATGGCCTTGGAAGACATAAACTGATCCTTTTTTGCAAGACTGATGATGCGGGTGTCCGTTGTTTGTAAAGATTTCTTCTTCCATCCTCGATTTTCAATAAGCACTTTATGCACTATTAAAGCATTCTGAACAAAAAATTAAGAATTTTCCTTTCTTTTTGAACACTTATGGAAAACTTATTTTCTTCAGGAGTACGGCCTATCTAAAGAATTTTTTTTTACTCTCATGTACTTAAATATGAAAGAACTCAATTAAAACCAACAATTCTTTGACCAAATCCTTATCTAATCCTTTAAAATGTTTAAATAACACCAGTATACTTATTATTTTGGCCAGACCAAAAATGACCATTCAGCAAAAATGTATGCATAGAATTTTATTAAGATGGTTCCCCACGTTAATTTTTGATTTAAATATTTGGCAAGACTGTAACCTTTCCAAATATAAACAATTGGCATCCATACATTTACAAAAATTCGAGCTATTCCATTCCATAACAAACTAGCACCATACCGATGTACTTATTTTTTTGCCAGTAGTGTATTAGTTTTGTGGGGGATGTGGAAGTGTGTAACAGACAGAAAAAAGCGTTTCTGACGTCATAAAGTATATATATTCTTAATCAGCATCTATACCCCAGCCGATGTCTGTGTCTGTCCGTCCGTCCGTCTTGTTTGACGCCTAGTTCTCAAAAACTATTAGACTCCTGTGATATCACGCAGAATCAAGTTTGTTTAAAAATTTTTCCCCGCCCCCGACCACCCCCACAAAAAGCGAAAGTCTGCCATCCACAATTTTGAAGATAGGCCCCTTCCACGCGCTTACTCTCCCTACCCTCACTCGCACTCACACTCTTCCTCATGCAGTGTGCGCTCTCTGGCGGAGGGAACCAGATATAACGGCTGGTGTTGGTCTGAGCAGAGAGAGAGATAGATGAGCGTAATAAAAAACAGTAGCGGAAAAATGGAAATAGATAAAATAGGTGATAAAGGGACAAACGAAGTGCAAGAATTAACAATGGAATATAAATAGCTGTACTGTTTCTTCTGTTTCTCTTTATGTTTTCTCCATCTCTCATGATAAGTGCAAGCAAAATTGCTCCCCGCTTTAACCAACAAGTCAAATCATCCCTTTTACGAGCAGCGAGAGAATGCGGCAGTCATTGGCTTCGATACCAATTCCGACGCTTAGAGCCACGGCCCTTGTTGGGGATCACAACGTTTTCGCTCGTTTTTTTTGGCTGCTGCTGTATCTCTATATCTCTGTTTTTCCTTCTTCCACAGTTTGCCTTCTCTCTAGTGATCGCCTAATAGAGACCGAAGATCGGGCGATTTTGTGTATGTCCTACCGAAAACCCTTACAGCCCTTACAAAATATGTATGTACAGCTGTGTTCATTGAAATAGTAGTGCCGCACCTCGCCACTTTCAAAACTCTTTTTGAGATATTTTTAATCTTATCGATACTTAGCGATTAGCAATCGGATGGGAAGGGCAAGCAAGCTTTACTTGTATTTTGGATATTACGCATTCACCAAATTATCGTAATTTTATTTGCGCGCCTTGTTTTTATATAATCGGAATAATTATTCGGACAATTGGGGTCTAAAATCATTATACAATTTGGTGACCCGACGTGTATTTAACATGAATTTAACAAAATTGAAAATTAAATTGCTAGTCAAGATTTCAGATTTGTGAAGTCATTTCGGATCGACAAACAAACTTTCAAAATCATTTTGGAGAAAGTTCAACTCCAATTGGGTGTTACCAGGAAGTTATCTCCCTCTACGCAATTGGCTTCCATAACGCGATATCTCGCCACTGCTACCCGTGGGCAGTTGCCAAAGACCACCATATAATAATTTTGCAATTGCAATTAAGGTTCGTTTCGTTGTATAAAAAGCCGTTTACTTTTCATTTCGTCAATGAAAATGTTTTGGTTTTGAAAACGAATAAATATTACGGAATGTGAAAACGGGAGCCCCACTTTATATGATTTCAAAAGTAAAAATTTTGTGAAAGTGAAAAACGGAGACTGGCTCTAAATAATTTACATGCACATATATGTTTGTATGTACATAATATGTATATTCCCTCCTCACATTTATTGATACATTAATCGGTCACTTACACGTACGAGTTATACATTGCCAGATTTAAGTGTTGGCACAACAATAACGAGTGTAGTGTTGACTCCACCGATTTCTCTTTGGTGTAGGCATCATTTCTGATGTGTAAATCCAACAGCTTCTCCAGTGTTTTTAGTAGAAAGGAGGTAAAGTTTTTGGTCAGTAATCCTTGGGACTCACGTGGCTGCACTTTCCTGCCTTTGGAAGGAAGACAACTGTCTCCATTGGATAGGGTACTTAGACATGCTGAGTATAGTGCTTAGAGCTGTCGGGCGATAACCTCTTTGGTCATCTGCATCATGGCTGGGGATATCCCGTCCAGTTCTGGCGATTTTAATCCCGCGAAGTAGTCTACAGCCCAGTGGATTCTCTTAGTGGTTAACAGATCTCGGTGGCGTCGGTGACCTCAGTGTATCCAGGTAAATCCGCCTCCATTAGTGCTCTTATAGCTTCTTTACTGCCATCTATTCACTGTCCGTCAAGTAGCTTTAATTGACTCTGTATTGTGGGCTGCTTTGAGAGCAGCTTCCGGAGCCTAGTGGCATCCAGTAACCCCTTGGATAGGGTCTCTATGGACTTATCTATATCCTCCGCAGATTTCACTGAGCCCAGATTCGCGAGCTTCGACGTAACTGTCTTTTGAAACTTGATCCAGTTTGTATTCCGAAGGTTTCTATAGACTGTTATCTTCGAAGAGTGTTCAAATTCGCACTTGAACTTAATGTACTTATGGTCTGCGAAGGATGGTCTTTCGAGGACTCTCTAGCCAGATACCAAAGTACTCTATCCCGTGACGAGAGTTAGGTATAGCACGTTTGACGAGGTGGGACCTACGAAGGTGTGTTACTTCCCCACGTTTGCTACGTCTAAGTTAGTGTATGGGAGTGACTCACTTCCATCATTGATGTCGTTGCTGCCCCACACACTGTGATGGGCGTTGGCGTCTGCGCCAATGAGGAGTTGGAAATTTTTGCAGGCTGCTTCTGTCATCAGACTCCTAAATTCTTTCGGTGTTGCGGGCCTGTCGTGTGCCATGTAGCAGGAAGCTGCCATAAGGCACTTTTCCTCGCTCTCCAGCATCACTTCCGTCAGGTCGTCCGTGCTGTAATGAGACATAAGATGAGCATGGATTCTCTTCCGTACGAGTACGGCGGTTCTGTCCCTGCTTACCGATGTTGAGTAGAGAAGGTTGCCAGGCCACGGAGTTGCCTGACGCAATCCACGCCCCCTGGACTAAAGCTATGTCAGCGGGCCCTTGCTCCACCGACGCTATTTTGCTCTTATGAAGGTTGAGCTGCAGCACTCTTATTGGGTGTCTAGGTGCCCCAACTGGAAGCTCTGTGGGAGGGAAATACGACCAATTATGCTCTGTGGAGTGATAGTATGGTGACCAGCCCTAGACAAAAGAAATTGTCTTAACAAACTCAGTAGAGTTCAACGCATGGCATTGCATAACTGGCGGGCTACGCACTACTCCAGGGGAAGCCCTGGATACCGTGCTGAACCTCCTCCCTGTAGATCTCATGGGTAAGAAGGTAGAAGGTGGCAACATTTTCTGCCCTTAGAATGAGAGAAGCCAAACTGTGGGAAGCATCCGAGGTTGGGCTAGTGATCTCTAGTGATCACCTCTTGACGCCCTTCCAGGTATCAATCCCACCTAGGGAGAACTGGGAGATGGGCGAACCAGGACCTGCCAATGGGGTTCACTTCTACGCTGATGGCTCAAAGTTAGACGGCCGCGTGGGAGGCGGAGTCTACTGCAGCGAGCTGAACATCAGTCATAACTTCAGGCTCCCGGATTACTGTAGTGTGTTCCAAGCGGAGGTTGAAGCCATCAAGGAGGCCATTTCTATCGTCTCCAAACTACTTCTAGACACTCACTTACTGTGCGTCTTCTCGAACAGCCACGCAGCTATTAAAACTCTAGGCTCAATATCGTCGAATTCAGCGACTGTAAATGACTGCCGCAGGGCTCTGCACGAGATCGGAGAGCAGTTAGATCTCTTCCTTATATGGGTCCCCGGCCACAGGGACATCGAGGGGAACGACGCCGCTGACGAGCTAGCCAGGCAAGGTGCTACGATTCCTCTCCTATCGGAGAGTGAGCAAATAGCGATGCCTTTGGCTACGTGCAGGCTCCTCACGCACGCATTGTTTGAGCAAAATGCCAATAGGAGATTCAAGATTGATACGGCCATATCGATCCAAGAAACGCTCAGCAGCGCTGTATAGACTCAGCAGAGCACAGTGCTTTGGCAGATCGGCACTCATGCCTCTAGACTGTCAATCCCTCATAACGACTTCTGCAGAAGTTGTCGTGACGAGGAAGAGGAGGAATCGGTCCCCCACTTGTTCTGCCACTGCCCGGCCCTTGGAAATCGTCGTCTTCGTATTCTCGGAGCCGCTTTCCTCACGGACATTTCGGACCTGTCCGAAACCAAACCAGGGACCTTGTCCAAATTCATCCAAGCCTCCGGAGGGGACTGCCCTTAACCTGCAGTAGTCTGCTCTCACGGTTTTAGGCAACGAGAAGGGGCAAATGCCCATGCGGCAACAAAATGGACCTCTTATAGGTCCAAGTGAGCTTGGGGGGCGGGGGTTTCTTTATCTCCCCTTCTCGGCTACCGCCTTAACCTAACCTATCCTAACCCCCTAGCGTTTTATGCCTGGGCGCTACCTCTAGCCATGGTCCTGGCTCAGTTCCCCCGACTTTAGATCTAATGTATGTGTGAAACGTCCAGAAGGAAGCGTTTCATTATAAATAGCCGAGTCGATTGAGCCATGTCTGTCCGTCCCTATGAGCGCCTAGTACTCAGAGACTATAAGAGCTAGAGTATGGACAGACTTCTGTGATATGTCACTGTTACAAGTGTATTTCAAAATTTCGCCACGCCCTCTTCAGCCCACAAAAAGGACGAAAATATATCCAATTTTAAAGATTCGAGAAAGTTAAAAACGCACAATCTGGGTCAGATCGAATCATTATTACAACTACAAGAAGCAAATCAAAATCAGTGGCTACGCAGCGCCCGACGACACGTTGTGACAGATTTTCTGTCTCTCTCGCACACACTCTTTGTTGTGTCGTTTAATGTTAGCGCCGTCTCTCTATATATATGGTTATATATAAAATCGGAAATGCGACCGCGATATTTTCAAAAGTAGACCTTCCAGCGCCGTCAAACTTTTGCAAACTAAACCAAAAAATAAAATAGTTTAACCAGATGTGTTTGTTGTGTTTATCGTTCGAAAATTGATTAATTTTTGTATTTTATTGAAATTTTTGCTATCAAGACGATCTAATATAATCGGTTAGACATCGGAAAATTGCGAATCAATTCACTCAAAAAGAACGAGAAATCGAACGATAATTGCGCTGCTTTCGTGCTTCTCAAAATCAAAAGCAGAAGACATCGAGCGCAACGTAGACTTCAAGACGTAATAGAAGAAAGGCATCAAGATATGATTTGTATCGGTCAATTATATATCGATTGCTGAATTAAATACGCAACCTTTTGATCGCATTAATCAAGTGGACTTCGTTTGTGAGCCTTGTGGCCCACTAAAGTTTACGGCAGAAACGCATTACAATACAATAATATATCATACAATCAATGTCTCCAAATGAGTTCATTCGGTGCTACGAATAAAAAACAGACGATGCATTCAGGGTACAGTAACAGAGAAGGATCGGATCAGAGAAGATAGCTTTCGAAAATTACTAAGGAAGAACGGGCATTCGTAGGAATGAGCAACAGATTAAGAATGCAGACGCGTAGCGGGAGGCGGATATTGGCATCCGTACGAGTCAGAAACAGTGTAAGCATCCAGGGTATAATAACAGAGTGGGATCGAAAAGACGTGCCTGTCAATTCGCTAGCGAAATATAGAAATATTGAACATTTTGCTAACGAACTGTATCGTGCTGGTGTAATTTCTTTAGTTACAAATTTCGCTAGCCAACAACAAGGATGATTTTTTACTATTCCAACACAAAAATTGCAGCTGTTTTTTTTTTTTTTTTTTTTTTTGACGTTGACATGCAATGACTGCATCTTTCAAGAGGCGATGCAGTTATTCCACAGTCATGTGGCCCGTGTGAAACCAGCAGAAGGCTGTTACGCGCGGATCCCAGGCAAAACGCAGCCCTCCTCCCGCCCAACCGACAGAGGGGGGGCGCTGCCGCATGACGCACGGTGCGTAGCCGAACCGAACGCGAACATGCAAGAAAGATAGCTATTCGACTAACATTCGAGGAAAATTAGCACTAAACTTACTAAGAAACTAAGCATGCAAACAAAATACAAATACCACTACAATTACTAATTACTAGAAAGGTGTGTAAGGATTAGTAATTTAATAAGAGGAAGAGAATTAGTGGGGGAAATAATATGGTAGAGGGAATTATAATCCAAGCATAAGACCCTAAACGGTTCATGCAAGGAATAATTCGATCTAGTCAGTCTAATAGGAATCGTGAAGTTTATGCGGCTCAACAGATCAGGGCTGTCTATGTCACCCCTGATCAAGTTGTGCATAAATATCACACCTAGCATTTTTCTACGGTTAACTAAGGATGGGGGGCTTAGTAATTGCAGTCTACTAGAGTAAGAGGGGAGTCTCACACCCGAATCCCAGTTAAGGCCCCGCAGAGCAAAGAGTGAAAAGTTTTTCTGTACTGATTCTATACGATCCTGATGTACTTTGTACTGAGGGCACCATACACAGGAGCCGTATTCTAAAATCGGACGAAGTAGCGTAGTAAAGAGAGTCTTTGTTATATAGGGGTCGTCAAATTCTTTTGACCACCTCTTTATAAACCCAAGCACGCCCATGGCCTTATTTTCCATGGTAGAAATGTGTTCGGAAAACTTAAACTTTGCGTCTAATAAGACACCAAGATCATTCACCAGGGTAATTCTCTCAAGAGAACCGCCACATAGGGTATAGGTAGCCAAAAAGGGGCTAGAACGATGAAATGTCACTACTTTGCATTTCGAGGCATTATGGTGTAAGAAGTTTGCACAGCACCATGACTGAAAGTTATTGAGATCGGATTGCAAGCGAGAATGAAATGAAATGTCCTTATACTAAAACCCTCTCAAACATTTTGGAAATAGCGGTTAACTTTGATATACCTCTATAATTTTTTGCGTCAGACTTGCTACCTTTTTTAAGGCGAGGAATTATAGACGATTCCTTCCAGATCGGGGTGAAGCCCGAAGAATCGATGGACAGGGTGAATAGTTTAAGCAAGGGTCCACACAGAGCCTCGGCGCAGTATCTGAGTACACAGCCTGGAACCCCGTCTGGACCCGGTGAAAACACCGGCTTAACTAGTCGAAGATCATAAAGTAGGGAACATTCATTTAACAAGGGACTAAAAATGCCGTTCGACCTCGGTAAACCGTATGGGTACGGATGACCAGAGTAGCTTTCCTCAGAATAGGTGGTTTGGAAAAATTAGGCAAAAAGAACATCGATTGCCTGATCATTATTTGCCGACGTATTAAGAAATGAGAGCGACGATGGGTGCTGACGTTCTTCGCTTACTGTTTACGAAGTTGTATAACTGTATCGAGATGGTTAGTTCTTATAGCATTGAGCATTAAGAACTGCTTTAACAAGCAACAAGTTCCGCCAGAACTTTCCCTACTCCCTTTGCAGAGTTTCACCTAGGTTATCTGCAATGATTTAATACATAGCATAGTACTTGCAAGAGCGTTCTCGTCTTGTAATTCAAACTGTGCCTAATGCGCATCATCGTCGTTTTAATTTTTCACTTTTTGACCGCACATTACTGAGCACAACTCAGAATGTATTATAACGCTATAATTCTTGTTGTTGAGCTTATCGTTGAATGGAATGTCGAACCGATTTTCATAATCAAAGAGATTAGGCGAGATCAAATTCGAAAGAAAAATACAGAACACCCAATGCGTTGTCAAAGTTTATTCAACAGCTTTTGGTGTTTTATTCAGCTTGACCCAAAAAGCTGCATTTGTTCGATTTTTAGGAATGCAAAATTTCTTAATATATTCTGTAGCATTCTCAAGTTTTGATCATCTCTAAAAAATAAACCTTGTGCAAATACTCGGTTTTATAAACATTTTAAAATCGTTAACGGATTTATGTCGTGTTAAGTATGTTTGTTTCAGTCAGAGCTTTAAATATATTTAAAAATAAACCTTAAGAAAACACTTATTTTCAAAATCCGTTAGACAGAAAACAAATTTGTTTCAGTCTGAGCTTTAAATCTATTTAAAAAAAGTTGAAACGAAGTCGAAAACGACTACGTATGTATGTGCAATGTTTCATCGACTAATTTTAAATTTAATGTGTCACAGATAGCTAGCCAAAAGTCATATTACAAGATATAAATGAATTTATTATCAAAATGATTAATTACTATTAAAATTTGTTATTCAATCTATCTATTTTTTAAGGAACAATACATGGAGGTTGTAAATCCGTTTATACTAAAAAATAAGGAGCGTATGATAGTATTCTTGGATCAGCTTTCTTTGTGTTCTGAATCGAATACACCGTTGGGAATGTTTGTCGAACAAAGTATAAATCATAATGCACAAGACACCGGTAAACTTTATTGAAATCCCCTTATAAATCTCTAAAAAACACCAGTATTCATTATAATTAAATATACTATCGATTTATATAATCACACTTGCAGGACGAGAGCTAGCTACATTGCATCACATCTGTGTATCGTATTTGCCAGAACTTCAGGAGCTATCGAATATACTCTCAATCAAGAAGCTCGTCACAGTCACGGATATGTTGACCAAGCATAAGCTGAAATATCGCGAGATGATCAGCTAAACCTCGAGTGAATCAGAGCGAAACTAGCACTACCGTGGCAACTGCCGTTGCAATACAGCTCTCAGTTCTAAGTACATATTAGTGTTACTTATTATATTATATATAAACTTATTATATAAACTGTAATTATAAAAATGTTTCCAGCACAGTCTAAATATAAAATTTTTATTTTTATAGATCTTGAAATATGTGCACGTGCTAAATTATGCAGTGGATTTAATACAAAAAGTTATAAACATTCTTTCTATATACATATAAGCCGTATATTAAATATAACCATATATGTAAGGTAATACATAAATATAACATTAATATTAAACAGCTGGCACAAAATAATAGGTCAAAATATAAGTGAATATTCATAAAAAACATGGCAAGTAGCCAAGATATACTCAAAATATGAACAAAGAATGAAATTATAACAAAATCAATACGATGTACAATTTTTTTGTAAATGAATAAGCGTGGGAATTCTTGAAGGAATAGTATCACTCAGGTTGCAGCGAAATAAAACATGCTCCAATTCCATAGCTACAATGCACAGTGGTAATTTGGATAATTTGAGCATACGCTTCTGATAAAGAACTTCAAAAATGTTAAGTTCAAGGAGATATGAGCCTTTAAAGGCTCTTTCAGGAGGAATCAAAAGTTAATTATGTAAGTATGCTTCTGTTTTTGGTCTCTTTTATTATCAGTATTCATTTTGATCAATATTCAATATCAAACTATGCTGGTTCATCGACTGTTTCAAAGTAAACCATATTCTCCAAACAATCTACTTTTTGGGTTATTTTTGCAACTTTTACTTGACCAACAGAAAAATGTTCTTTAAATATATTCTTGGACATTGATATGCAATGACTGCATCTTTCAAGTGGCGATGCAATTACTGCACCATCAAGTGGACCGTGTGACACCAGTAGAAGGCTGTTACACGCGGATCCCAGGTTAAAAGCAGCCCTCCGCAACCGAACGCGAACATACATGAGAGATAGCTGTTAGACTAATATGCGAGGAAAATTTCTTGGACGTTGACATGCAATGACTTCATCTTTCAATTGGCGATGCAATAACTGCACTATAAAGTGGCCCGTGTGACACCAGCAGACGCCTGTTATATAGGGGTCGTCAAATTCCTTTGACCATCTCTTTATAAACCCAAGCACGCCCATGTCCTTATTTACCATGGAAGAAATGTGTGTCCGAAAACTAAAGCTTGCCGTCTAATAAAACACCAAGATCATCTACCAGGGTAATCTCAAGAGAACAACCACACAAGGTATGCGGAGCCAAGAAGGGGCTATAAAGATGAAATTTCATAACTTTGCATTTCCAGGCATTAAGATGTAACAAGTTAGCACAACACCATGACTGAAAGTTATTGAGATCGGATTGCAAGCGAGAATGAAATGAAATGTCCTTATACTGGACACAGAGTTAACATCATCCGCATACATAAGTATTTGAGAGTATGTTAATACCAAAGGCAAGTCATTTATAAAAAGTGTGAAGAGTAAGGGGCCTAGATGGCTGCCCTGTGGTACTCCCGAAGAAACCTTTACTGGTAAAGAGGGGGAGTTTTTGAAGAGGACTCTTTGAGACCTGGAACAAAGATAGCTAGAAATCCATCTCAGGAGGTTGGGCGGAAACCCTAAAAGGTCAAGTTTATGTGCTAAAAGGGAATGGTTTACAGAGTCGAATGCTTTACTGAAGTCGGTGTAAATAACATCCGTCTGTAAGTTACCTTGAAAGCCTTTGATAGTGAAAGAGGTAAACTCTAAGAAGTTCGTGGTGGTTAATCGCCGCGTTATAAATACATGCTGAGTTGCTTCGCTACCGAAAAATGTATCTTGCCTTAGTTTTAGGATAAACCACGCATATGTGGATTTAAATATGGCTCTGGGAGTTCCCAGTTCAGGTTTAATTGTCAGGTCAAATAGTGTGGTCATGAAATGGATGGAGATGGATAAGCAGAGTGCCGCTTGACGTATTTAAACATACATACATATGCGTCCACCCGTGCATATTCGCAGTCGGACTTGACTAAGTACTTCCAAGAAGTACGTTTTAAACGTTTTTTTTCTTCCAATAAGAATGTATTCCCTATACATAAAATTCTCACTTCCATTAAGGTGGGGGCGGAATTCGCGGGCGACTAGTTTTTTAGGTCTAGCTAGGCACAGTTATTTTAGACCGCTCTTGAACTGGTGGTCGTTTCAACTACGGGAAAATCTCGTAATATACTTCCAAATTACAAGTTTCCGAAAGAAACATTTCATAAAACATCTTTCGCATGCATCAGGACCCATTCAAAAAAATGTATTGTGCGTAAATAAAAGAACTTTCCATGAGAACCTATTAAGAGCTCGTGCCCTCGATAACCAATCTAAATACCCACCATACGCTGAACTATTGACATTAACATAGAGAGGTCTTAGGGCATAGTCGATGACATTGTCATTTATCATTGCAGAAAAATGCATTTATAAGCGACTTAGTGGAAAAATCATAAAAAAATTGTTTCTAAAACAATAAACAGTGCTCACTGTAGATCAGCGGGGGGGTTGTACATTGACTCTAACAAAAATAAAAAAAAAAACGCGTTGAAACATGTATCTTGCTTTTAATGAGTGTTAGTGGGTTTAGAAATCGGGGTTTACATAAGTGAACGTGTATACTAATGTGTTAATGTTTGAACATTGCCCTTGAATTCAATGAGTTGAGCTAAATTTTGTATTTCTTTTTTTTACGGTATTTTATTTATGGAACCTTTTCTCTTGGAAACTAACAAGTACGAAAATCTGAATCTAAAATACACTGCCCGACACTTGAATACGATACACTAAAATGTACACTTCAGGCACTAAATATCCGGCACAAACCAAAGAAAACGGTGAATTTAAATTTTCCTCAAATCTATATTCAATTTAGAATAATTTAAAAAAAAATAATAGCACTATTTATCAAAGTAGATTAAGGAAAACAATTGAATTGAAATAATTCAAATTTCCGTTTTTAAAAAATGCGACACTTGAATACGATATTCACATTGAAAAATATTATATTATACCCGATACTCAAAATGAGTATATGAGAAAATTTGATTTGTGGTGAAAATATATGTGTGTAACGTCCAGAAGGAATCGTTTCCGACCCTATAAAGTATATATCTTCTTGATCAGCATCAATAGGCTAGTCGATTGAGCCCTGTCTGTCTGACCATCTGTCCGTGCCTATAAGCGCCTAGTGCTCAAAGACTATAAGAGATAGAGCAACGAAATTTTATGGCCGGACTTCTGTGATATGCCACTGTTACAAGTGTATTTCAAAACATCGCCCCGCCCACTTCCGCCCACACAAAGGGCGAAAATCTGTGACATCCACAATTTAAAAGATATGAGAAAACAGAAAACGCAGAATCGTAGAGGATGGCTATATCTTCTAGAGTGCAATCTGAACCAGATCGTATAATTATTATAGCCAGAATGAAGACAATTTCTAGTTTTCTCGCCCTGTCCCTCTTTGACACACGTATCATAACCGGCTTTGCCTAGCGCAAAAAATTAGCGCATAGATCTAAGAGACTATAAGAGCTAGAGCAACCAAATTTTGTATCCACATACCTATGATATCGAACCTGCACAATTACATATATTTCAAAACTTCGTCCTACCCCCTGCCGCCCACATAAAGGACGAAAATCTGTGGCATCCACAGATCTCAGAGACTATTAAGGCTAGAGTAACCAAATTTGGTATCCACAATCCAGTTAGATCTCTCTATAAAACGTATATTTCAAAATTTCGATCCCCCCTGTTCGCCCCCACAAAGGACGAAATCTGTGGTATACACAATATTGAAGATTCGAGAAAACTAAAAACGCATAATAATTTGTTTGGCCAAAAGGAACAAATCAATTTGCAGTGGCTACGGACCACGGACCACCGGTCGCGACCGGACATCGAAAAAATTCTCAAAAATCAATTAGAGTGTTACGAGAAAGAAATTTGGGTTGTGGTAAGTCATTTTCAAAGGACGAAAATCGAAAATAAAAGCCTCAAGGAAGTAGGTCCATCAATAATGAAAATAAGTGATAAAATTGGTAAAACTAGGTGTTTTTTGAGTGATTTCATAAAGAATGGGTTTAATTATAGCAATAACATAAAAAACCGAACCAAAATTGCTACTTCCGAGACCTCCTTGCGATCTCATCTGCGAACCGCATCTAAAAAACACGACTAAAACTCGATTTAAAAATCTAAAATTGTACTTTTAGCTAGTCCAAAAATAACAAAACATGTTTTTTTCGAAGACTTAATTTCGAAGAATTAATAAAAAAAACTTCAGCCAACGGACAAATACTGCCGTACTTTTGGAATATTCATATGGCGTGGAGTTGAGGTTGTCGCTGTATAGCATTTTCAAAGGAACAAAAATTTAAATCTATATTTATGAGGGCTCAAGGAAGTGAAGGAGTAAAGAAGAATTACAATTGGGTCGTTTTCACAGCAGTGTGAGCTCTATTATTCTGTGGTGAGCAAGATCCTAAAACGGCGTGGACCAGTTGTCACCAGTTTATCAAGTATGCAACAAAGTTGCAAAGATCATTTTAGGGGAGATGAAGTCGCCATTCTCGCAGAAGGCTTATCTTATCTCACAGCAGCTCTTCAATATGCCTGAGAACTCGACTGCTGTTGTGAATTTTATTACGTGTTAGTATTGGAGTGGAGTGTTTTGCAGCCAGTGACATTACAGCCACTAATGATTCAACTGAGCTTTCTATGTCGTGTATATGGCAGCAATCAATTATGTATTTCCCAATCTGTTTTGCTAGAAGTTAGAAAGTGTGGGCGTTTTAAGAACTGTCGATGTCGATAAGGTGAAGTAGGATTGGCGAGTGATCCGCTGATAGATCTGTTAAGTGCTTAACAGGAACCTGAGCCTGCGGCCCTCTTCTTGTAACAGCAAAATCAATCAAGTCGGGTTGCTTTTTTAGGTCCGTGGGCCAATTTGTAGGCCTGTCCGGTGAAATAATGTCAAGCTTGTTTCGTGGTGTGATTATAGAATTATATAGTTTGTTTTCCTTTCGGGTTGCTGTGTTGAGATCTCCAATTGGTGTGCTTGGCATTATAGTCACCAGCTGCTATAAAGCGGTCACCTAATAATTTTACAAATTCTGCTTCGGAAACGGAGAAGCGCGGTGGGCAGTACACTGCGGCTAGGTTTAAGTAACCGCTTTGAGTTTTCATATGAATTGATGTTGCCTGTATATAAGTTTTAGCAAGTAATGGTAACAGATAATGCCTGATGCAACGCTTGATGAGAATTCCAGTATCTCCATGAGCCTTACCATCGGGATGATTTGTCCCACAGAAGTTGTAGCCATTAAGATGAAAATAATTTTTGTTTAATAGGTAAGTCAATGTCATGTTGATCAAGGAACTGCAAGAGCTCGCATTTGTGCTGTGAAACGAAATCTTTAGAGAAACAATTTGGCCAGATTTCTGTTTGATTACGAGCTCCAGGAGGAGAGGCCAACGATACGTTGGCCATTAATTTCTGGCCACTGTTGCGATGCCTGATACTGTATTCTCGTAGTGATCTGTTGAAGTTGAACTTCACGCTTTAGCAAAATAAGATGCTGGGGTCGTAGTCTATGGTATACGGCAAGATTTGGTGGACGACTAGGCTTTGAAATGCGGTTTTGTGTTGGGTTGGGCGATTTTTTAGTTCTTTATAGATAGGGTAACCCCTATAGTTGGCAGTTTCCCCCACAGATGATAAATTTTTTAGTTATTTACGGGGCTAGTCTCAGTGAGATGTACATCCCCGCAGACAACTTAAACCGCCCGTTGGGTGCAATAAGTTTGTCCGTATTACTGTATTAATGACAATTCGTGGATTCGACGGGTCCATTTCGTTTCTGTGGTTTCTCAAAGGTGATTCCACGGTGCAGTAGATATTGGAGCTTGTAGATTGGGTGAACTTAATTTTTACCTATGGGCTAGTAGAGTATAGCTAGTGATAGTATATCAGGAGTCATTTCTACCTCGAAGACTGGTTGTGTACTTTTCCTTATATTTATTATGTTCATAGCCATTTTGACTTCAAAGCCCTTAGCTTTAAGTCCAGCTATTATCTCCTTGACTGGAACTGTTGATTCGATTTCTTTGATAACCACTTGCTACTTTTAAGTTGGTAGGTATAGTAACTCTTTTTTTCATGGCCGAGGTATTTGGCCACTCATTGCTAGCTATGTTCGTCATTAAATTCTATTCTGTGACATAGAATTTTTTCGCAAAATTTTATTAGTTAATTTTGTAACCAATTCAGTACAATTTACCTCATAAATAGGTGGAGGCTTAAATTGCTTAGCCTTAGGTTTTTGAGCGTTGTCATCATCTACTTTTGGGTCACTAAGAATCACGAATCTACTGTTCGTCATGTGTATATTGTGTATTTTATTTAGCACAGTGTTTTCAGATGTTTTGGTTATTTTGGGTGCACAATTATCCTTAGGTTAGGTTAGGTTAGGTTGAGGCGGCTGCCGGGCTCGCTCAGAGCCCGTCACACTTAGGCCGGTTTCGGCCCGTTGTGATACCGCCCTGCGTTTCGAGACTTCCTGTCAGCAATTATCCCATCCAGATGTTCTCACAAAGTTCGCTATCTTCGTGGGATACAGTTTGGACACCTCCGAAATGTCGTGTAGATAGGCTGAGCCCAAGTGCTGTAGCCTTCTTCTGCTGAGAGCTGGGCAGGATCAGAATAGGTGTTCCACTGTCTCCTCCACTTCCTCGTCTCTGCAGCTGCGGCAAAAATCATTATGTGGGGCCCCCAGCCTGTTAGCGTGGGTGCCTATTAGCAAAGACTATACAATACCAAGATGTTGCATGAGGAACAAATTCTTTTTCAATTTTCGTTTGACGCTTCATGGTACGGGCGCGGTGCTATTACTTCAATTCCCTTTTACGCTACCTTCGCCTCCGAAATGCTACTCGGCTTCGTCAATGCCTCGGTCAGCGTGGAGTCGGTGTGTCTCGAGAGAAAGAATACAAAAGCGTGGTCGCTGATGTCTTTGGCGCGGCACAGTGGGGACTCAGCCGAAATAGTCAAAAAATTGTAAGAGTGCTTTAGATAAATTTAATGTACGCATCTAATAGAGAATTTTCCAATCGAATTTTCAAGATAGTTTTAGTTTAGAAGATATAAGCACTCAAAGTTTAACATTTTTTCAGTGTGCAAATATTTATTGAACTCATATTCACTAACTAATTTAGCAAGCTGAGACGGCCATAGGTCCCACTGTGCCGCTCCAAAGACATCGGCGATCCGCGACCACCGCTTCGACGGTGCTGAGGCTCGAGAGTCCAGAATTGCTGAACCGACGAAACCGATGGGCAGCGGGGTCGCGGTAGAGACGAAGTACAGGCGAAAAGGGAATTGAAACCCCGCGCGCTCCCTCGTGCCTTTTGGGTTCTAATGTTAGGACCCGCCATAGAACAGCTTTTTGGTCGCTCATGCAACATCTTGGTATTGTATAGTCTTTGCTATTAGCCAGTGTCCCGTGAAGGAACGTATGACTACGCTGCGCCTCTTCCTGCCTAGCTTGCAGAGCTCAGAGGTGCGCTTCTTATCTATGGTCGCCCATGTTAACCGAGTTATGCGACATTGTGGCCGCTTGTATTGCCCCTTTATAAGATTGGTGGCCATAGGCTACAAATATCTTCCTTATCTTGTAAAAGCTGGGTTGTAGTACCAGATCAGGCCAACTCTACCGCTATACATATATAAGGCTGACACCAAATTGCTGAGCCATCTCGTGAAGAGATATGCGGCTGTTTGCCACGTTGGCCGAGTTCGACGAAATCGCATTGAGTGATTTGACCTGGTTTAGCTAGTTCGTAGCCTCCCTGATAGCTGTAACTTCCGATTGGAAGACGCTACAGTGATCCGGAATCTTTAAGGAGTGCCTTATGTTTAGCTGCTCAGAGTAGATTCCTCCTCCGGCCCTGCCGTCCAGCTTCAAGCCATCCGTGAAATGCTTATGGCCCCATCTGGGCCTGGGAGTCCTCGAGCCATTCGTCTCTATGAGGGATGATAGTGTTAAAGGGATTATTTGTGTACTCCCCTGGAACTTGATAGTACGTTCTTGTTGGGACAATGTTGACCTACATATGTGCTAAGGTACCTTAGCAGAGTCAGAGTCAGAGTCAGTTGCTCAGAGTCTCTAAGACGTATTGCTGCCATTTCTGCCTGCTCTTTCCCTGCAAGGTCAAGGCTCTGGAACACAAGTTCCGTTTTCGTGGGATTTAATCCCAATCCGCGCGATTCTGTCCATCCGGACAATCGAGCAAGCTTTGCGGTTATTAAGTGTTTGTGGGTATTTTCCCGCGAAGATAATTCACGTCGTCCGCGTATGCCACTACTTTACAGCCCCCACAGAAGAGGCGACAGGACCCCACCTTGTGGAGTGTCTCTGTTGACATACCTTCTCTGGGCGGACGATCCCATCAATGATGTCACTGTCCTGCATATGAGCAATTGATCAATGAGCATCACTAAGTGGCAGTCCACCCTCAGGTCAGTCAGGGCTTCCGTGATGGCTCCCAGAACAACATTGTTGAAGGCTCCCTCAATATCGAGAAAGGCTATAAGTGTGACTTATGGTTGTCCGTAGTTGTAACCTGATACGTCTCTCAAAGGTTTTGAGTAGGAAAGACGATAAACTGATTGGTCTAAAGTCTTTCGGGGTTGTGTGCGAGGCTTTATCTGCTGTAGGGATGAAAACTATCCTAGCCTTAAGCCGAGCTTGTTTTATTGCACATACCGCCAGTATCTTCCTGAAGATACATTTTAGCCAGTTAATAGTCCGGGCCTGGCGATTTAAACGGGTTGAAGCTGTTTCCTGCCCAGCTTACATATGTTCTGTTTTGTAAGGATGTGGTCCATAATTTTTACTGATCCCTCCCCTGAGGGGTGTGTCGGTGCGGTGGTTGTGCATCCAGGGAAATGCGTGTCGAGTAGAATGTGTAGGGATTCCTCACTGGAGTTGGTCCTAGTGCTAGACTGGCAATCTGCGCAAAGGAGGCTTCGGTCAGCACTCTGGAGCGCATTGCCACCGGTTCAGGCGTCTCCTGCGAGCGCTGCCTCTTAGATTGGGGAGCCACCTTTTTCTGCTCTAAGGTGAACACCGGGAGCACAGCCGAGGCCCATTCCACCTTCTTCAGCCAGTGGGCTGATGGGCTGGTTTCGCTGCTGGCGTGTTGCCGACGGAGTATGTGCCCTTCACTACTCTTTTCGGCGCTTAGCTGCCTCTCCAAGGTGTCAGCTTCGGAAGTTGCCATACCACCCACTCCGGATTCGGGTGTCCGGCCCGGTGTGAGGTGGGTGTGGGGGTTGTAATGTGGGTAGGTATCGTGTTGGGATGGGAAGGATAGTAGGGATAATAGCTATGAAACAAACGACAGCTTTGACGACCAAATCGGCGAGTTGGAATTTGATATTCAAAGCATGTTAAGCAAGATTAAGTTATGTTAGGATGCAAACCATAGCTGAGGAAAGCAGCGTGGATAGTAATGGGGCAACGATAAAAAAAGAAGATATCGAATTGCCTGATCTTCCGAAAGTAGAAGTACCCACATACCCACAAGTAGACTTAACAATGCTGGATCACGATTCAGCGAAAAATATTAAATGGTTTTCTGATTCTATAAATGAGTCAATACATTTAATCAAATTAAAGTCACAATTAACAGAAGAACTTGATGTGATTTTCGCGCACATAGTGTTGAAAAAGTTCAACAAAGATGGCTTACAATTATATGAAAGTCATATAAAAAAGACAAAAAAAAAGATCCAAGCATTGCAAGATGTAATGGAATTTTTAGAACACCGGTACACTTCTCTTTACACGTCGCAGGATAAAGAGTGGAAGCTGTTGAAAAAAGTGGTGCAATATGGCAAAATAAAAGAAAATTGTCCGCTATGTAAAATGGCAGGACATACCATAATTCACTGCTATAAGTTTAAGGGAATTAGTCCGATATATAGAGGCCAGTTTATTAAAAAACAGCGCCTTTGCACAAACTGCTGTAGGCATTATATGTATAAGAAATGCTTATTTGAAATTTTATGTGGGATTCGTAAGAAACCTCATCATACGATGCTACATATTTCCTACGAAAAGAGGGAAAATATTAACACTTGCTTAACAAAAGAACAAGCATTTTTACTCAAAGCACTTAAAAAAGTAAGGGCAGGGAATGGTGGCTATCAAAACCTTAGAGCTCTAATTGATGGTGGGTCGCAATGTACCATAATTACAGAGGAAGCTGCGCAAATATTATACTTAGTACGAAAAAGAGCGAATCTACAGACTCTTCCACTTCAAAGTACAAAGTTACTTTATCGGTAAAAACTCGTGATTATAATAAAGGTCCCATAAATATTGAAGCAATTATTCTTCCGAAACTGATGAAAGCTTTACCATTAAATCTTTCAATATTGACAAAACTAAGTGGCAAGATTATGTGTTGGCAGACCCTAACTTAAACAAACCAAGTAGGGTAGATTTAATAATTGGGATAGATTTGTATACCCATATTTTAAAAGACGGAGTATTAAAAATAGACGGACTACTTGGACATTGAAAAAATTTACCGGCTTATATTTGCATATAATTTTTCTTGGACGTTGAAATGCAATGACTGCATCGTGCAAGAGGCGATGCAATTACTGAAAGATAGCTATTAGACTAATATTAGAGGAAAATTAGTACTAAAATAACTAAGAGATCTAGGCATGCATTCAAAATACAAAATAAAAATACCACTACATTTACTAGACAGGTGTATAAGGATTATTAATTTAATAAGAGGAAGAGAATTAGTGGTGGATATAATATGGTAGAGGGAATTATAATCCGAGAATAAGACCGTAAACGGCTCATGCAAGGAATAATTCGATCTACAAAGTGGAAGGAACAACGATATAAAATTTCTAGTAAGTCTAAGTTTAAGTCGTAAAGTTTATGCGGCTCAACAGATCGGGGCTGTCTATGTCACCCCTGATCAAGTTGTGCACAAAAATCACAGCAAGCATTTTTCTACGGTTAACTAAGTATGGGAGGTTTACTAATAGCAGTCTACTATAGTAAGATGGGAGTCTCACACCCGCATCCCAGTTAGGGCCCGCGGAGCAAAGAGTTAACAGTTTTTCTGTACTGATTCTATACGGTCCTGGTGTACTTTGTACTGAGGGCACCATATACAGGAGCCGTATTCTAAAATCGGACGAACAAGCGAGGTATAGAGAGTCTTTGTTATATAGGGGTCGTCAAATTCCTTTGACCATCTCTTTATAAACCCAAGCACGCCCATGGCCTTATTTACCATGGAAGAAATGTGTGTCCGAAAACTAAAGCTTGCCGTCTAATATAACACCAAGATCATCTACCAGGTTAATCTCAAGAGAACAACCACATAAGGTATACGGAGCCAAGAAGGGGCTATAAAGATGAAATTTCATAACTTTGCATTTCGAGGCATTAAGATGTAACAAGTTAGCACAACACCATACTCGAGAGTATGTTAATACCGAACGCAAGTCATTAATAAAGAGTGTGAAGAGTAAGGGGCCTAGATGGCTGCCCTGTGTTACTCCCGAAGAAACCTTTACTGGTGAAGAGAGGGAGTTTTTGAAGAGGACTCTTTGAGACCTGGAACAAAGATAGCTAGAAATCCATCTCAGGAGGTTGGGCGCAAACCCTAAAAGGTCAAGTTTATGCGCTAAAGGGAATGGTTTACAGAGTCGAATGCTTTACTAAAGTCGGTGTAAATAACATCTCTCTGAAAGTTACCTTGAAAGCCTTAAATGATGAAAGAGGTAAGCTCCAAAAAGCTCGTGGTGGTTGATCGCCGCCTTATAAATCCATGCTGAGTTGGAGGAATAGCGAAAATAGAATTTACCATACCTCTATAATTTTTTGCGTCATACTTGCTACCTTTTTTATGGAGAGGAATTATAAACGATTTCTTCCAGATCGGGGGGAAGCAAGAAGAATCGATGGACAGGGTGAATAGTTTAAGCAAGGGTCCACACAAAGCCTCGGCTGTACCTGGGTACACAACCTGGAGCCTCGTCTGGACCCGGTGAAAACACCGGCTTAACTAGTCAACGATCATGAAGAACATTCATTTAACAAGGGACTAAAAATGCCGTTCGACCTCCGTAAACCGTATGGGTACGGATGACCAGAGTAGCTTTCCTCAGAATAGGTGGTTTGGAAAAATTGTGCAGAAAGATCGGCCATTGCCTGATAGCGGGTAAGGGTGTGCGGACGTTCTATGCGTCCTGAGACGTATCCTGCATCGAGATAGGTAGTTCTTATAGCATTGTGCATTTATAACTGAAAAGTTTGACCGAGCTATTACATAGCGAGAAGTAGGAGAACCAACTTCTTATGTTATTATGTTTTTTAGACTGGATAGCTCTTTGGTGAACCAAGGGGATCTAATCGGACAAGAAAGCGGGACACAGGAATCAAAAAATGTGACAAGAGCATTGTAAAAAATGTTTGTGCCTTTTATGACATCAGTGCACAAGTACAAAGCGGACCAATCAAAATCCCTAATGAGTTTATTAAGCTTCGTAAAGTCGGCTTTACGAAAGCAACGGACACGTTCAGGTGGCCTACTCGACCGATCCAATACAATTGGTCCTATATCTAGCGACACTTCGAAAGTAGGATGGTAGGCGTCTTCAGGTATAGTGAGCGGAAGGGCTTGGGCTAACAACACTAAGGTCGTATCCGGTACAAAGCACAGATCAAGCAATCGACCCAAGGAATTTTTCACATGGTTGACTTGAGACACGGACAGGTCAAGCAAGTCGTCAACAAAGTCATGTCGTGACATGGACACTAGTTGGCAAGTTGAAGTCACCAAGAACTATCATACGATCTTTATCTGATAGCGAGAAAGAAACAGCAGATAAAGCGGAAAAATGCTGCTCATAAATAGAGATATCCGAAGAAGGTGGAATATACGAGCAAGTAATGAAAAGTAGTGAAAGCGGGAAGAATCAGTTTTACACACAGGAATTCCATTCTAGTTGAACCTGGACGTGAAGTTAGAGTCCACTGCAATCAGAATCCCTCCTGCACGACGAGACGAACGGTTCTTTCTTAAAGTTGTGTACCGATCTGCCAAAACTTCGGAACTAAGAATGTCCGGCCTTAACCAGGTTTCAGTAAACACAATAACGTGAGCAGCAAATGCAACACTATCCCGGAAAAAAATGCTGAGCCTACTACGTAAGCCTCTACTATTCTGATAACTTAAGAAGAGAAGTTAGTTTTTTGGAGAGGTGGAAGCAGGACGAGAAGATGAGGAAGTTGAGGGTGGCACAATGAAATGATTTGTAAGAGTTATGGGGGGGCCTATTCTTCTTCTTATCCTTAAACGCCTTCACCACCAAATGCTCCATCCAAAATTTGGCAGAGCAAATGGTTTCAAATTGAGTTAGGCTATCTCGAGGCTATCTCCCTGGCATAAGAGAAATTAAATTTCTCCACCTTTAAACCCGCGGCTTTTATTTTGCTTTGAATAAAAGCAATTACATCATTAGATGTAAGGTCTGGGGCCAGACGTGAAACAAAAACTTGTCGTTTTGGTGGGACTCCCACCAGTGGTTTAGTCACCACAGGCCTAGTACCTGTGGTGGCAATATCCGGAGGTCCGGAACGTCTATTTACTGTTGGGATCGGGATAGACGGGACAACTAGCGAACTTGCGGACACCACGGACACGGACGCTACAGACGTACTTGGCTGCACGTTCTCTGAAGCGATGAATTCGGCTACCGGATCTGCATCGCCAGCAGCTGTCGTTGCCTTTGGAGTGGCAAACGAGATCAACTGCTGCACACTTGGAGTGGTCGGAGTCAGTTTTTCGGCCGCGAACGGCTGAGTGACGGCTGGCACGTGCAGATCCCGCGGAGCGACCCTTTTACGCCTCGGAGACTCATTCAGCAGTTGCAGACTGCCAAAGACTAGAAGCCGATCGTACTGATTTTTAAAGCCAACGTTCAGCTCCTTAAAGCCCTTCCGCGTCTGCCTCATAAATATGACCGTACGGCATGCCTCACAACTGTAGTGCAAGCCATTACGTTTTGATATGGCATCGCCCACGAGGGCATCGCCCGTAAACCCAGCGTATTTTGCGTGCACTACGCTATCGCAGAGCCAGCAGGGGATACTCGGCTGATCATGGGTGGTCTCTTTCCGACAGGATTTTTTGGCACATACCACAGAAAACTCCATAATACAAAATTTGAACAAAATTAAAATCAAAAAATATTTCAAAACAAATGGCTATCAAACCAGTGTGCCAGACAAACGCTAATACGAGGAGAGGAGAACAGTTGCAGCAGCAGCTAATGAGAGAGATACTGAACAGAAAGTTACGAGAGCTAGAGAGAAAGAACAGTTATTGAAGTTCAGAGAGTGATAATAGAACAAAAGCCACAAGACGAGAGCTGTAATGCAATGTAATGCGTACACACGGCAACAACACAAACATGACAAGCCGGCGCCAAAAAATTAGAAGCTAAATACATTTTTTAACACAAAAAAAGGCATGCACTCGCGGAATAGAATAAATTTCCAGATTGTAGGCTGGTTAGGAAGTTAATTAAAGTTTATTTATGAAAACACTGGTTGTTTATGCAAAACAAAGGGAAAATATGCGAAAGAGAACGAACGAATTTGTAAAGCCATAGGTGATCATGAAATCCACTCCGATAATGATGTCTTCTACGAAATTAGCAATGATATTATATTATATAAGCGTCTCTTCACCTGTAGCCGTTCGAGAGGCTCCACATTTCCTTTAGCTATACCTCTTTTGATTATAGAATGAGATGCGCCTGTCCAAAGATAGTAACAAGTCGGTTTCATCCAAGATGCCTCTGATAGTAAGATTCTTCGAGTTTCGCTCCAACTGGGAAACGAGAATTGTGGGGCAGCTCGAAGTACGTGTCAACCCTTGCCCCTCTGTGTCGACTCGTTCTAGTTAAAAAAATCTGCATCGAGGGTCTCCAGTCACAACTTTATGATATGCCCTTGATACTGTGATAATTTCCTCTCCATGGACCAGGATCTCGGTCTTTTTTGTCTATCGCGACATTTTCTCGCCATATGACCCGTTTGGTTGCAAATGAAGCATCTTCCGCTAAATACTCCTTGTCCTTGTGTTCTTGTCGGTCAGTTACCATTATTCAGCTCCGTTTGTACAGTATGCACTTTTGGTGATGGACGGCATCAATAGCGATGTTCCACAGGTCAATGCGTGACTGACCGCTTCCTCGTATGTTTTTCTCTGCATCAGAACCGTAGCGCGACGTGTGTCTAAATCTTTGATACCGTCTATAAAACCGTCTCTCCAGAAATTCGGTTGGCGCCAGCCATTGTCAGCCAGGCGTGAGAGTCGTTCTATGTCTGTCGCGAACTCTTGAAGCGACTCTCCGTAACGTTGTACCCTGCCCTTCAGTTCCAAGCGATGAACTTCCCGCATGTGGTCACCTCCATATCGACGCTCCAAGGCACTCTTAACAGCGTCGTAATTAAATTTATCTGTAATTTCTGTGAGCTTCACCTTGATCCTTCACTTGATTCTTCACTTGATCCCTCGTTTCCATTATCTGCAGCATCATCTGTTGTTGCTGGTCACCATGGCCCTCCATCTGCAGCATCACCTGTTGCAACATCGCCATCATTTGACCATTGTCTGCCACCGGCTGCTTCTCCCCCACTGTCGACCTGGAGCATTGCTCATCCAAGAACTCATAATCCTCGAAATTGAGGCCTGCTCTCTCCATTGCAGATTTTAGCCGTAGCTGAAGTTCGGCTTTTAAGCCGCTTGTCGGTAAACCCCGCTCAGCTAATTCCTTCATCAATTGTTCTGCTTTTAGCTCTCCTTATTTAACCACTCTCAAAATTTACACTTCTGACACTAGTAGTTACAGTATACAGTTCGTATTTTCAAGGTTGAGAATATGAAAACAGAGGGTATTCTAACTATGCAGAGATTTTTTAGCCAAGACTGACTATTTTCAATATAACATGACAACAATAGTCAGTCTACTAAATCTCCATTCGTTACAATATAAATAAATTAAAACATATGTTAAGTAGGTATTTAGCCAGCGCGCATTGTGGTTGCACGGTTGTTTCTTGCATACATTTTCTGACCGATTTTTTTTTACAGCTTAATGCTGCTCCCACGAATTTTTCCGTTTTATTTATACTTTTTCCACGTTCACTGGTATAGAACGAATAACACTATATTTTTGATATAGTGACTAAACCTTGCACTCGGAAACGGTGTTTCGTGCCTCGTGTTCCGCACGTGACGACAGTTGCCGTTAGCTAGTATTGTGAATAATAATAATACATTTTCGAACGATAAGCTGAAAAAACACGTCTGGTTGATACGGTAGCTGATATTCAACAAGTTTATTTATTTGTTTAGTTAGCATACGTATACTGCCGATCAATAAAATAGACTCAATGAATTTTTTATAGGAAATTTTTATTTTAAAAATCAAGATACGAATGAATTTGGGAAAAATATATTTTTTAAATATTCAAAATTCTATTCTTAAAAAAAAAAATAAAAATTGGAGTTATAATTCAAAAGGAATACGAGTGTTAGTGCTTAGAGTGCTTAAAATTAATATAAATGAAAAAGTTTTTCAGAATCTTAATGTTAAATTATATTTTTATAATAAAGTCTGATATGATATGATAAAGTCTGTTTAATAATGGGTGTAGCCACCCTTATTAGAAATGACTTCGAAAATTCGTTTTGGCATTGAATTGTTCAGGGACTCCAAATAGTCCAGGGATATTTCGCTCCATGCGTTTTTGATGGCATGTTTCAATGATGCAACATCTTCAAATTGTTTTTCGGGTTCATACACTTTACGCGAAAGCCATCCTGGTTCGGTACCATTCGATTTTCCATGTCATATGATCCCGAGCAAAAAGAGAGCGAGCTTTTTTACGAACGTCAGTAAGTGGTGCTTTTTTTTTGTATTTGTAAAGTATTTTAGCTTTTTTCCCCGTTGTTAGAGCTTCACCACGATCCGTTCTATATTAAAATAATTAAAAAGTGCAAGAGGTATTTAAATGCAACTTTTACCGAGTACAGCTTACAGCCTTTGAGTCTATTCTAATGATCGCCTAAAAAGCTAATTTTTCGGCATTGGCTAAAGCAAAATGGAAATAAATCATAAGTGTAAAATTTCTACAGTTGATTCTCATTCCCCTATTTTGTCAACTGTACTGCTCTAACAAACACAACAAAACTTTCGTCGAATGCTTAACTCACATATGAGAGAATCAAATTGTATAACCAAAAATGCATTCAGTCTATTCTATTGATCGGAAGTGACATCACTGTAGAGGGCTACTCTTGCAAATATTCATACTAAAATCTCGATTTCGCGAATTTATATTAAGTTTAAAACCAATCCTAGAACTAAATTTCATGATATGTCAAAATTTCAGCTCAATCGGTGGAGAACTTTTGGACTTTGGAAATGAGTTGCAAACCAACAACATTTTTATATGTATAACACTATGCAACACCACGTTTCCGCTGTGAACCAAAAATTATTTTCTTAAAGATTTGGGGCTTGTTAGTGAGTTTTTATACCCGATACTCAAAATGAGTATTGGGGTATATTAGATTTGTGGTAAAAGTGGATGTGTGTAACATCCAGAAGGAATCGTTTCCGACCCCATAAAGTATATATTCTTGATCAGCATCAATAGCCGTGTCGATTGAGCAATGTCTGTCTTTCCGTCTGTCCGTCCCCTTCAGCGCCTAGTGCTCAAAGACTATAAGAGCTAGAGCAACGATATTTTGGATCTAGACTTCTGTGATATGTCACTGCTACAAGAATATTTCAAAAATTTGCCCCGCCCACTTCCGCCCCCACAAAGGGCGAAAATCTGTGGCATCCACAATTTCGACGATACGAGAAAAACGCAGAATCGTTGAAGATGACTATATCTTCTAGTGTGCAAAATCTGAACCAGATCGTACAATTATTATAGCCAGAATCAAGAAAACAATTTTAATCTGTCTCGCTCTGTCTCTCTCTAACACACAGGTTTCATGGTCGGTTTTGCCAATTGCAAAATATGAGTTCAAGGATCTCAGAACCCATAAGAGCTAGAGCAACCAAATTTGGTATCCACACTCCTGTGATATCGGACCTTGACCGGTTTGTGTCAAAATTTCGCCACACCCCCTGCCGCCCCCGGAAAGGACGAAAATCTGGGGCATCCACAAATCTCAGAGACTATTAAGGCTAGAGTAACCAAATTTGGTATCCGCATTTCTGTTAGATCTCAGTATAAAACGTATATCTCAGAATTTCGCCCCACCCCCTTCCGCCCCCACAAAGGACGAAAATTTGTTGCATCCACAATATTGCACATTCGAGAAAACTAAAAACGCAGAATCATAGATAATGACCATATCTATCAGATTGCTGAATCTAGATCAGATCGGATCATTTTTGTAGTAAAAAAGGAACAAATCAATTTTCAGTGGCTACGCAGCGCGCGACGTCTCGCTCAGACTGATTTTCTGTCTCTCTCGCACGCATTCTTTGTCGTGTTGCTTAATATTAGCGGCGTCTGCCGGAAGAGAGCCATACTGACTTAGAATCGGGTATAACTGTAGAGTTGCGGTGTCCGCAGCAACTCACAACGTTCCCCCTCGTTTTTAATAGATTTGGTTTTTTTTTATAATTTTTTAAAATTGTATTTAACAACATTTTTTTTCTGTCTTTCTACTTCTTTTTTTACATAACTAAAGTATCTTACGCCTGGTTGTATTGAACTTTGCAATTCTGAAAAGCTGATAAATGCAGCTGTAAATCCCAAACACCGTGTAGCTTAAACTTACCGTCTTAAAAATATTAAACTTTCAAATTTAAATTGATAATTTTGCCGTATTTTTTTACAAAATTTGAGTTTGATAATTCGGGGAAAGTCGAAAAAAAATATCTTGAGCTTACCGTCTGGGCAGCTCTAACCATTCAATAAGGGACCGTAACTGTTATAAGTTTTAAAATAAAAATTATAATTTAACAATTATTTCCCAATTTGAATTGAAAAATTCAAAAGTAACACTTATTTGTAATTTTTATTAAAAAATGTATGAGTAATAAAATATATATTTTTTTCAATACAAATAAAAAATAACAATCATTTATACTCTTAATTTTTTCAAAATATATATATACATAGAATGTATTTCAAAGACGAATATTAAGGATAATACTATTTTCTTTTATATCCATTTTTATACCCGATACTCAAAATGAGTAGAGGGGTATATTAGATTTGTGGTGAAAGTGGATATAAGTTTTAAAATAAAAATTATAATTTAACAATTATTTCCCAATTTGAATTGAAAAATTCAAAAGTAACACTTATTTTTAATTTTTATTAAAAAATGTATGAGTAATAAAATATATATTTTTTTTCAATACAAATAAAAAATAACAATCACTTATACTCTACATTTTTTCAAAATTAATTTTTATGATTCAATAAAAATTGATACATAGCATGTATTTCAAAGACGAATATTAAGGATAATACTATTTTCTTTTATATCCATTTTTATACCCGATACTCAAAATGAGTAGAGGGGTATATTAGATTTGTGGTGAAAGTGGATGCGTGTAACGTCCAGAAGGAAGCGTTTCCGACCCCATAAGGTATATATGTTCTTGATCAGCATCAATAGTCAAGTCAATTGAGCCTTGTCTTTCTGTCCGTCCATCTGTCCGTCACTATGAGCGCCTAGTGCTCAGAGACTATGAGAGCTAGAGCAACGTAATATGTAATATTACTTCTGTAATATGTCACTGTTACAAGTGTATTGCAAAATTTCGCCCGTTCCACAAAAGTACGAAAATCTGTGGCATCCACAGATGTCGAGACTATTAAGGCTAAAGAAATAAATGTTGGTATCCACACTCCTGTTAGCCCCACCCCTTTCCGCCCCCGCAAAGGACGAAAATCTTTGGCATCCACAGATCTCAGAGACTACTAGAGCTAGAGTAACCAAATTTTGTATCCATACTCCTTGTAGATCTCACTATTGCAAGTGTATTTCAAAATTTCGTTTATTTTGCGTAATGTTCTCGCCCTTCGACCGACCCCGCTTAGTTAGTAAGAGGAGGGATTTGTAAGAAGTAAAAAAAAGGTAATTCCATCATGGCAGCAGCAACTCAAAACGTTTCCCCTCGATTCTTCTACATTCTGTTGCATTCGTAGTATTTATTGGCAAACAATATACCAATATATTCTAAAAATACTACAAAATTCCAAATTACCAAATAATAAGCCAGTTTTTTTAAAATTGTGATATATAAGTTTGTTCTAATATCGCTACATACAACTAAAATATATATTTTGGTGTATTCAATATCTTTCTCACATTGATTTATATAGGTAAAATGTACATTCACAACTCTTATTTGCGGACCCTGATTTCAATGCAAATTTACAATTTTTTGCTGAAAATTTTTTTAAAAATGTTGATTTTAAAAACTTTGGAAAGGTTGGAAAAAATTGTTTCTTGTGTTTTATATTTCATTTGTATGGTAAAATTAATAGGGCGTCGTTTTAGACATTGCTTATAAAAATCTATGGATAAGCGGCTAATGTGCAGCCGTCCAATTTATTCAGGTCCAAATTAAAGTTGCATTTATCAGCTTTTAGAATTCGAAAAGTTCATTGCATCTATGTATATGTAAGATACTTAAGCCATGTATACAAAAAACCACTACACGTAAAAAAAAAATGGCGCAATCTCGGCTAACTGTACATTTTTTAGTTTTTATAAAAGCAAGAAACTCTTGTCTCGTGCGAATGTGCTGAATGTTAAATTTAAAGGAAGCATCGATCTCTTTTGGGAAATATTATTGCAAATGCACATAATTCTAAAATTAGAATATTTCCTCTGATTTCGTCAAAAATCACAACAGCCACCTTTGTTTTGTTCCCGTGGACATTTCTTAGTTTTTTGCAACTACATATCTAGAAAACTAAAAATTGACGAGGTTTTGGGTACATTTTTTAATTCAAGTATGTATTTTGAATTTATGCACTCTTTCGTATACTCACCAAAATACCCAAAAAAATACAAACATTTTCCTTAGAACAGTCATATTAACAATGGGCGCGCTCAGAAGAACAACGTATCTTTTATAATGTATCAGGTATCATGTTTTTGAGCTTTGGCGAACGAATATGATACCTTTATTTCTATCGCGTCAACACACAGTGGTGATGCCGACGAAAGCAGGTGGCAAGAGTCAAACAATTTAATGACAGCTTGCACAATATGAATATGAATACTTTAGGACTTTAGGAGCAGTCAAAATGTATGTAACGTAGGAATCTGTTTTTGGAATCTTTTATTTTGTATACTTATTGTCATCAATACTCAGTGAAAACTATGATGTTTCACAGCCAGTTTTAAAGCAAAAACCTATTTTTCACATAATGTAGCTAGCTTTTCGATACGTTCCAGAGCCAACGCTATTACCAGCCTGCTTTTGGAGTATCTGGCAACAGGTGAAAAAGTCTTGGTAAAGTTGACTCCGTAACGTTGAGCAACCAGTCGGGAATTGGTCGAAATTGCCATCCTTGTCACGCTTTAGTGCGTACCCCCTCAGTACCCGTCAATGCCCCTTTTGCATTAGGAGGGACACGAATATCTTCAGCCTATATGCGTTCCAGGCTGACCAGTAAAAACCTTTCTAGGTGTGACACCTTTGTGCTCAATCTGAATTTGGCTGCGCGAAGACTGACTGTTTGTCATCTTCAACTCGATCTGAGCATTCTGGCTAATCTGTGTGTTTTATTTCGTTAAAATTAACTATATATTAATCTCCACTGGTCATCTCCAGAGCCTGTTCGTGGGGAATAAAATGTTCCATATGCTGGAATTCTACAAGTTTGGGCTACGCAGATTCAGCAGCACTCGCCGAAGCTTTGCGATTTCTATACAGGCTATTCTCAATGAAAATTACATCTTGTGCCCCAATTGCTGTTTCAGAGTAACCAACCTAATAATGTTCTTCTCCTTTTGGGAAAATAATTAGAAATAATTAGAAAATAAATAGCACCAAAGATCTGCAGATGACCGACACACGGCTTCCTTTCTGCCCATACTTTAAAAGGTGTCATGCCAGCTAATGTTGAAGATTCTGCAATGTTATCAACCGTTTCGTTTTCAAAAGTATCGATTTCTTTGCCGATTAGTTAATTAATTAATTAATTATTAACTAATTAATTTCTGCAAATGATTTAAATTGTTTCAACTTGACAAAGATTACGTCTCTTGTCTTCAAAATCTTAACAAACACAAAGCGCGATTTATCACGATGAATGTTACGAATTAGCACGATCTGCTTACGGAGTATTTATCCGAGAACAATTTTTGCACGGTTTGCTACCACGAAATTTTCGTTAGCCTCGGGCAGTCAAAATTTCTTCAGGAATTTCTTCTTTCAGTTTGTCGACGATCGCACAAAAATGATTTACTGCTTTAACAAGCAACAAGTTCCGCCAGAACTTTCCCTACTCCCTTTGCAGAGTTTCACCTAGGTTATCTGCAATGATTTAATACATAGCATAGTACTTGCAAGAGCGTTCTCGTCTTGTAATTCAAACTGTGCCTAATGCGCATCATCGTCGTTTTAATTTTTCACTTTTTGACCGCACATTACTGAGCACAACTCAGAATGTATTATAACGCTATAATTCTTGTTGTTGAGCTTATCGTTGAATGGAATGTCGAACCGATTTTCATAATCAAAGAGATTAGGCGAGATCAAATTCGAAAGAAAAATACAGAACACCCAATGCGTTGTCAAAGTTTATTCAACAGCTTTTGGTGTTTTATTCAGCTTGACCCAAAAAGCTGCATTTGTTCGATTTTTAGGAATGCAAAATTTCTTAATATATTCTGTAGCATTCTCAAGTTTTGATCATCTCTAAAAAATAAACCTTGTGCAAATACTCGGTTTTATAAACATTTTAAAATCGTTAACGGATTTATGTCGTGTTAAGTATGTTTGTTTCAGTCAGAGCTTTAAATATATTTAAAAATAAACCTTAAGAAAACACTTATTTTCAAAATCCGTTAGACAGAAAACAAATTTGTTTCAGTCTGAGCTTTAAATCTATTTAAAAAAAGTTGAAACGAAGTCGAAAACGACTACGTATGTATGTGCAATGTTTCATCGACTAATTTTAAATTTAATGTGTCACAGATAGCTAGCCAAAAGTCATATTACAAGATATAAATGAATTTATTATCAAAATGATTAATTACTATTAAAATTTGTTATTCAATCTATCTATTTTTTAAGGAACAATACATGGAGGTTGTAAATCCGTTTATACTAAAAAATAAGGAGCGTATGATAGTATTCTTGGATCAGCTTTCTTTGTGTTCTGAATCGAATACACCGTTGGGAATGTTTGTCGAACAAAGTATAAATCATAATGCACAAGACACCGGTAAACTTTATTGAAATCCCCTTATAAATCTCTAAAAAACACCAGTATTCATTATAATTAAATATACTATCGATTTATATAATCACACTTGCAGGACGAGAGCTAGCTACATTGCATCACATCTGTGTATCGTATTTGCCAGAACTTCAGGAGCTATCGAATATACTCTCAATCAAGAAGCTCGTCACAGTCACGGATATGTTGACCAAGCATAAGCTGAAATATCGCGAGATGATCAGCTAAACCTCGAGTGAATCAGAGCGAAACTAGCACTACCGTGGCAACTGCCGTTGCAATACAGCTCTCAGTTCTAAGTACATATTAGTGTTACTTATTATATTATATATAAACTTATTATATAAACTGTAATTATAAAAATGTTTCCAGCACAGTCTAAATATAAAATTTTTATTTTTATAGATCTTGAAATATGTGCACGTGCTAAATTATGCAGTGGATTTAATACAAAAAGTTATAAACATTCTTTCTATATACATATAAGCCGTATATTAAATATAACCATATATGTAAGGTAATACATAAATATAACATTAATATTAAACAGCTGGCACAAAATAATAGGTCAAAATATAAGTGAATATTCATAAAAAACATGGCAAGTAGCCAAGATATACTCAAAATATGAACAAAGAATGAAATTATAACAAAATCAATACGATGTACAATTTTTTTGTAAATGAATAAGCGTGGGAATTCTTGAAGGAATAGTATCACTCAGGTTGCAGCGAAATAAAACATGCTCCAATTCCATAGCTACAATGCACAGTGGTAATTTGGATAATTTGAGCATACGCTTCTGATAAAGAACTTCAAAAATGTTAAGTTCAAGGAGATATGAGCCTTTAAAGGCTCTTTCAGGAGGAATCAAAAGTTAATTATGTAAGTATGCTTCTGTTTTTGGTCTCTTTTATTATCAGTATTCATTTTGATCAATATTCAATATCAAACTATGCTGGTTCATCGACTGTTTCAAAGTAAACCATATTCTCCAAACAATCTACTTTTTGGGTTATTTTTGCAACTTTTACTTGACCAACAGAAAAATGTTCTTTAAATATATTCTTGGACATTGATATGCAATGACTGCATCTTTCAAGTGGCGATGCAATTACTGCACCATCAAGTGGACCGTGTGACACCAGTAGAAGGCTGTTACACGCGGATCCCAGGTTAAAAGCAGCCCTCCGCAACCGAACGCGAACATACATGAGAGATAGCTGTTAGACTAATATGCGAGGAAAATTTCTTGGACGTTGACATGCAATGACTTCATCTTTCAATTGGCGATGCAATAACTGCACTATAAAGTGGCCCGTGTGACACCAGCAGACGCTTGTTATATAGGGGTCGTCAAATTCCTTTGACCATCTCTTTATAAACCCAAGCACGCCCATGTCCTTATTTACCATGGAAGAAATGTGTGTCCGAAAACTAAAGCTTGCCGTCTAATAAAACACCAAGATCATCTACCAGGGTAATCTCAAGAGAACAACCACACAAGGTATGCGGAGCCAAGAAGGGGCTATAAAGATGAAATTTCATAACTTTGCATTTCCAGGCATTAAGATGTAACAAGTTAGCACAACACCATGACTGAAAGTTATTGAGATCGGATTGCAAGCGAGAATGAAATGAAATGTCCTTATACTGGACACAGAGTTAACATCATCCGCATACATAAGTATTTGAGAGTATGTTAATACCAAAGGCAAGTCATTTATAAAAAGTGTGAAGAGTAAGGGGCCTAGATGGCTGCCCTGTGTTACTCCCGAAGAAACCTTTACTGGTAAAGAGGGGGAGTTTTTGAAGAGGACTCTTTAAGACCTGGAACAAAGATAGCTAGAAATCCATCTCAGGAGGTTGGGCGGAAACCCTAAAAGGTCAAGCTTATGCGCTAAAAGGGAATGGTTTACAGAGTCGAATGCTTTACTAAAGTCGGTGTAAATAACATCCGTCTGTAAGTTACCTTGAAAGCCTTTAATAATGAAAGAGGTAAACTCTAACAAGTTCGTGGTGGTTGATCGCCGCCTTATAAATCCATGCTGAGTTGGAGATATAAGTGACTTGCAGAGTGTTGCAAGTGCGGAGCTAAATCCTTCTCAAACATTTTGGGAATAGCAGATATCTTTGCTATACCTCTATAATTTTTTGCTTCAGACTTGCTACCCTTTTTATGGAGAGAAATAATAAATTATTCCTTTCAGATCGGTGGGAAGCATGAAGAATCAATGGACAGGGTTAATAGTTTAAGCAAAGGTCCACTCAGAGCCTCGGCGCAGTACCTGAGTACACAACCTGGAACCCCGTCTGGACCCGGTGAAAACACCGGCTTAACTAGTCGAAGATCATAAAGTAGGGAACATTCATTTAACAAGGGACTAAAAATGCCGTTCGACCTCGGTAAACCGTATGAGTACGGATGACCAGAGTAGCTTTCCTCAGAATAGGTGGTTTGGAAAAATTGTGCAAAAAGATCGGCAATTGCCTGATATTTGCTGAGGTATTACAAAATGATAGCAAGGATGGGTGTACGGACGTTCTACGCTTACTGTTTACGAAGCAGTAAAACTGTTTAGGGTCCTGAGAAAAACGTATCCTGCATTGAGATATATTATAGCATTGAGAATTAAGAACTGAAAAGTTTGACCGAGCTATTACATAGCGAGAGTGAGAAGTAGGAGAACCCACTTCTTGAAATTTTTTATAAAGTGTTGATTTTAAGTTTTTTAGAGGTTTTTTTTTGGTAAAGGGGGTTTTCCAGATCTAATCGGACAGGAAAGCGGGACACAAGAATCAAAAAATGTGCCAAGAGCATTGTAAAAAATGTTTGTGCCTTTTATGACATCAGTGCACAAGTACAAAGCGGACCAATCAAAATCCCGAATAAGATTATTAAGCTTCGTAAACTCGACCGATCCAATACAGTTGGTCCTATATCTAGCGACACTTCGAAAGTAGGATGGTAGGCGTCTTCAGGTATAGTGAGCGGAAGGGCTCGGGTTAACAACACTAAGGTGGGATCCGATACAAAGCACAGATCAAGCAATATACCCAAGGAATGTTTCACATGGTTGACCTGAGACAGGGACAGGTCAAGCAAGCCGTCAACAAAGTCATGTCGTGACAAGGGCACTAGGATACTAGACTCGTTTACCGAAGACCAAACAGTTCCTGGCAAGTTGAAGTCACCAAGAACTATCATACGATCTTTATCAGATAGCGAGGAATAAACAGCGGCTAAAGCGGACAAGTGCTGCTCATAAATTGAAATATCCGAAGAAGGTGGGATATACGAGCAAGTAATGAATATAGCGAAAGCGGGAAGAATCAGTTTTACACACAGGAATTCCAGTTCCTGTTGAATTTGGACTGTGAAGTGCTCTGACGTGAAGTAAGAGTTCACTGCAATTAGAACCTCTCCTGCACGTCGATACGAACGGTCCTTTCTAAAAGTTGTGTACCGACCTACCAAAACCTCGGAACTAAGAATGTCCGGCTTTAACCAGATTTCAGTAAACACAATAACGTGGGAAGCAAATTCAACACTTTCCCGGAAAAGAATGCTGAGCTTACTAAGCAAGCCTCTTACATTCTGATAGGATACTAAGAGGGGGGTGGAGAGAGGTTGTTAAGCTATTAAGCGTTTTTAATAACTGTTGCAATTTGAAGTTAATGAAAGTCGAGGGGCTGTTTATAATTCACAATTTATTTTCATATGTAAACCTAAACCTTATCGCGTATGTACATATGGGGATGATTCGGCGAACGATTGATGCGAGGATGTTAATCTAACAGCTGCGACGATTAGCTCAAGACTGCCCATGCAAGGGCTGACGGGCCAATCTGCCGGGCCCTATGCAGCAAGCTTAGACGCGAGCGAGAGCGTATGATAGCCCGAGATTGTTAGAGCTGCTCGGGGACGCTGTTAAGCCGAGTCCGAGAGATTGCGACATAAGGAGACGAAAGAATTCCGCTGCATGCGCATATGCGGTAGCAAATGATCTTTGCAGTGGGGGCATTGGAAACGACAAAACCAAAATGCATTTCCTTTGGGCCGCACCACTGGCAATAATTTAAAATATTTAAGCTGCTTGACCTGACATACTCCCGCCGTTGGAAGCCTGACTTTCAACAGCATCTTTAAGGGGCAGCAGGCACAGCTTGTTGACGGCGCGTTTTGTGATTCCAGATGACGTCTTCAGCACAGCAACTCGGGAAACGCCATCTCGTCCGGGCAAAAGCTCGACCACTCTCGCCAGTGGCCACTTCATGGGAGGAAGATTCTCATCCTTGACAAGAACCAAATCTGCGACAGCTAAACTAGGCTTCGCAGTGCGCCACTTTGAGCGCTGCTGCAGTGACGTTATGTACTCCTCCTTCCACCGGGACCAAAAGAGCTGCTGCAGGTACGAAACGCGCTGCCAGCCGTCCAGGCGATCGAAGTTTAGCTGCGTGACGTCAGGCTCAGCGAACGAAGCAGGAGGGCCACCATTCAAGAAATGCGCTGGAGTTAGAATATCTAGATCGGCAGGGCTCTCTGAAATTGAAACTAAAGGTCTGGAATTAATCACTGCCGTGATGAGGCACAACAGCGTCCGCAGCTCGTCAAATCCAAGAACCGAGTTGCCTATCGCACGGTAGAAGTGGTACTTGGCCATCTTCACTGCAGCCTCCCATAGACCACCAAAATGAGGGGAGCGCGGAGGAATGAAATGCCAGTCTATAGCCTCGACCAAGCAAAAATCTAGCAGCGCCTTCTGATGGTCATCGCTGAGGACCAGGCGCTTTAATTCCATCAGCTCATTCTTAGCGCCGACAAAATTGGTTGCGTTGTCTGACCAAATTTGCCGCGGCTTTCGTCTGGTACATATGAAGCGCTTTAGTCCATGTAGAAAAGCAACTGTGGATAAGTCCTTTATAAGCTCCAGATGAACAGCCTTGGTAGCGAAACAAATGAAGACGCAGACGAAGCACTTGATTGGAGCCTTGTTGCGTGCCTCCGGTTTGTAGAAAAACGGCCCACAGAAGTTCACGCCTGTGATCTCAAAGGCATGAGAACCATCGAGCCGCTCCTTTGGAAGATCCGCCATAATATGCTCCAATAGCCTGGACTTCAGTCGAAAGCATCTTACGCACTTGTTTACTGCCTTGTTTACCGTCTTCCTCTCCCCAATAGGCCAATATTGGGATCGAATTAGTCCAAGCAAAGCTCGAGGACCAGCGTGCAGATTCCGCTCATGAAAATGGGAGATTATTGCTAGAGTCAGTGAATGGCTTCTGGGCAAGATGATTGGATGACGGCCATCAAAATCCAACGAAGAGTTTTTCAGTCGACCATCTACCCTGAGAAGTCCAAACTGATCCATGAATGGCGATAACGATGCGATTGAGCTCGATGAGGAGACTGTTCCCTTTGCCCGCAGTGACTTCATGTCCTCCCATAGCTGAGTACGCTGGACTAGTCGTAGCAATACCTGGGTTCCATGTTCAATGTCTGAGACAGTGAGTCCGGGGCACCGAATTCGGTTGCAAAACTTGTGAATGTATCCGAAAACGCGTTGCAAAGAAGCAAATGAATTCGCATACTTGGAATCAGCAATAATGTCCATGTAGGGCGATTTGACCAGAAGAGCCTTCCGACGAAGTTTAAGGGCTGGCTTATCAGGTAGCACAGTGGGTGGCCAGTCATCTGAGGAGCCGCAAAGAAATGGAGGACCATGAGCCCAAAGAGGTGACTCATTCAGCTCAGTCGGATGAGCCCCTCGAGACAGAATGTCGGCTGGGTTTAAAGCTGTGGGAACATAGCGCCATTCCATTTTTTCGGTCATTTCCTGAATCGTTGACACTCTATTTGCAACAAAAATATTAAATCTTGACGGCTCGTCCCGAATCCAAGAGAGCGCAACGGCAGAATCACACCAACAGTAACACCTTCCCTTGAATACATTCATTCCAGCTACCTCAGATATGAGCCTAGCCAGCAACTCCGCTCCACAAAGCTCCAACTTTGGTACTGTAAGTGTCTTCAAAGGAGCCACACGAGATTTGGCACAAAGTAAGTGACTGCTGGAATGCTGACCCTTGGACACGACATAAATGCATGCACCATAAGCCTCGATGCTGGCATCGCAAAATCCGTGAATTTCCAGCGTAGAGTCTGGAAGGAGTACAAGCCGAGGAAATTCAAGTCGACGAATCTGACCAAAACTGGTGCACATTTCCTGCCACTCGGTGTTCAGTGCGACTGGAAGGCTTTCATCCCAGGACAACTTCTCTTGGCACAAACGTTGGAGAACGATTTTGGATTTAGTATTTAAGGGACCAGCTAGTCCGAGAGGATCGTAGAATCGCGCTATGGATGACAAAACAGAGCGCCTGCAGGAATTCAAAGAAGATTGAAGGGCCGAGAACGAAAATAATAGTAGATCAGAAACCGGATCCCACGCAAGTCCTAAAGTTTTGGTCACATGGCTGCCATCGTCGAACTTCAAAAATGTTTCCTTGTCCTCTTCCGGAACTCCATCCAGCACAGCAGGGACGTTCGAACACCATTTCCTCAATCTGAACTGACCTCTAGCCAAAATTCCAGTAGTTTGCTCCCGAATTCGGATAGCCTCCTCCTGCGAGCTGGCTCCAGATATCAGGTCATCCACGTAAAAGTCACGGCGAAGGATTTCAGCTCCAACTGGAAACGCCATCTGCTCATCCATTGCCAACTGATGCATCGCTCGCACAGATAGATAGGAGGCAGGCTTCGTCCCATAAGTAACGGTGTCCAATTGAAACACACGCAAGTCTTCTTCCCTGGAGTTTCTCCACAGAATACACTGCAAGTTGCTATCCTCGGTCGAGACTCATACACAACGATACATCTTACAGATATCTCCCGTAATCGCAACGGCGTATGACCGAAATCGAGCAAGAATATGAAACAGTTTGGGTTGGATTACGGGACCAGCCATTAAAACGTCGTTCAGGGAATATCCAGATGAGGTTGAAGCGGATCCATCAAAAACGACGCGAAGCTTGGTCGTAGAACTATCTTCCTTCATGACGCAATGGTGAGGCAAAAAATATCGGCAGTTGCTGATTGACTGGGTAGGAACCTGAGAGATATGGCCTAAATCAAGGTACTCCATTATAAATGCTGCATACTGAGATTTAACATCAGGGCGACGATCTAACTTTCTCTCAAGGGTCAGGAATCTACGAAGCGCTTGATTGTAAAATTCTCCAAGGAGATCCAAATTATATTTTGCTGACAGCCGAACACAATAATCGCCTTTATGTAGTCGACGGAAATGCTGCACAAAGTGTGCTTAACAATCTAGCTCTTCTTTGGTAGACTTTATTATTGGTTCGATGCAATTTTCTACCTCCCAAAACCTCCGAAGAAGCACCTCAAGCCGATCCTCTAGACTATTATCCTCAGCAGCTACGGCCCGAGCGCGAGAGACCATCAACGAGGAACCTTTTAAACGCGAACAACTTCCAGACACGACCCATCCCAAGCGCGTTTTCTGAATTGAAGGCAATCCTGGCAGTAGCTTGACCTGACCAACACACAGGAGTTCGAAAAACAGACTTGCGCCAATTAGCAGATCGACACGCTGCGGCTTATAAAACTCCGGATCAGCTAGTGGTATGTTAGATGGAATTTTCCAGTTTTGAGTGTCAATTCCAAGGCTTGGCTGTCGATCGGTTATGCTAGAGGCTACAATGGCAGTGATGAGAGTTGAGTAATCCGATTAGCGAGAGTGCAGGCTAACGTTGACCGAAAATCCATCCGTGCCGAAGCTAGAGTCGCCTATTCCCGAGACTGCAGTCGATGATTTCATTTTTCGAAGCTGAAGCTGATTCGCGAAACGAGAAGTTATTAGATGCAACTGGGAGCCGGAATCCAGCAACGCTCGGCAGGGAACTAAAACACCGGAACGATTTTTGACTAAGACCGTGGCCGTGGCAAGTAGAACAACATCATTCCTGAGATCTTGGGCAATAAGGGCAGACGAGGTAGCCGCTGAAGTAGAGGGCTCAGTGGTATGCTCAGACGGCGTAGACTCAGACAGCGCAGACTGAGATGGAGTATACGGCGCTGATTTCCCTTGGACTGCGGTGTCTTCAGGGCTACCAAAATGAAGGAGGGTATGGTGTCTACCACCGCAGGTACGACAGTTGCTCGAGGTGCACTGAAGTAATCGATGCCCTGTTCTGAGACAATTTATACACAACGAAAGCCGCTTGGCTTCTTTATGGCGATTTGTGGGGGACAGCACTTTAAACTTCTGACAGTGCTGGACCTCGTGAGCACCATCGTTGCACAGCGCGCAGCGTGCTAGGGTTTGGTTCGTTGTAACCAATGTGGACCTAGAATTATTATGCTTTCTACTTCTGCCCACCTGATTGCTCAACGCATAGCTTGCCATAGAAAACTCCATCATCTCCAATGATCTGCATCGCTGCTCCAAGAACGAGGCCATAGATTCCCACGACGGAATTAAGTTGGCGAATGCGGGGTCGTTGAATCGTTCCTCCCACTTCTCTTGGTTCGCTGGATCCAGTTTTCGGAGAAGCTTCTGCACGATGATGCATCCTGCGATCTGCTCATTGGTGCCCAAACCCTGGAGTGCGCGCATATGTGAATTGAACTTGTCTGAAAGCTCCCGAAGCATGACCACTGACCCAGGTTCCACAGCCTGAAGCGCCAAGATCTCATTGATGTGTGCCTGAAAAACCAATCGCCGATTATTGAATCTGTTTTCCAACAAATCTAATGCCACAGCATAATTGCCATCTGAGATTTCCAGCGACCGAACAGTCTCCAATGCCGAATCCCGCAGACAGGAACGCAAATGCTGGAGCTTTTCTATGTTTGTTAAGTCCGGATGGCTGTCGATGATGGTGGCAAACATTGAATAAAAGTCCGTCCAGTTCGCATACCCGCCGCTAAACGTCGGCAATTGTATAGGAGGCAGGGATGGTACTTGTCTACGGTGAGGTAGAAATAGCGAGCCGGCAAAATCAACCTTAGTGTTTCCGCCAGCCAAGGTAGAATGAAACGGCATGCGGCCGCTACTCTTAGCCATTTCCCTCATAATCACCGCCTTCAGCGAGCTTGCAAGTGACTCAAAAATGTCACACAAAGCACTGTGAATTTCGCTTCGATCCAATTCCTCAAGCTCGCCGTGAAACATCTCAAATTTTCCGATCAACTTCTCGACTTGCTCTTACGTTACCACGAGCATGTAGTAGTCACAGTCCGACGACTCATTCTGCACAGCGGTAGCTAACCTTTTCATTTTCTCGTCGACTTCCGTTGACTTAAGCTTCAAAAAAGACACCCTGTTTTGCTCACTGGTCATTGGAATTTCGTAATCAGCATTAAGTTCCTTGGTAGCAGCAGCGTTAGCAGAAAGACCAACGTCTCTAGCGGGAAGATGATCGCAAAGAGTAACACAAGCAATAGACGACAATAACCGAGCACAGCAAGCGAACAGCCATGTACAAACCGTATATACAAAGGCGGCCGGTGTAAGAAACGTTTCTTGCGGGAAGATGACCGAAAACAGAAGCGCAAGCCAACAGCTACGTGCACTACCGAATATGCAGGGGAGGCCGGTGTATATATGTGTGGATAACTTATGTGGTTGATGACACTGGTTGAGATGGCAATTAGTTTAGATCTTTGAATGCTATATTAGTTTGTGATTGCACTGATGGATTATTTATTGCACAATCACGTCGGGGTCACCAAATGTTAAGCTATTAAGCGTTTTTAATAACTGTTGCAATTTGAAGTTAATGAAAGTCGAGAGGCTGTTTATAATTCACAATTTATTTGTATATGTAAACCTACTTATCGCGTATGTACATATGGGGATGATTGGGCGAACGATTGATGCGAGGATTTTAATCTAACAGCTGCGACGATTAGCTCAAGACTGCCCATGCAAGGGCTGACGGGCCAATCTGCCGGGCCCTATGCAGCAAGCTTAGACGCGAGCGAGAGCGTATGATAGCCCGAGAGCGTTAGAGCTGCTCGGGGACGCTGTTAAGCCGAGTCCGAGAGATTGCGACATAAGGAGACGAAAGAATTCCGCTGCATGCGCATATGCGGTAGCAAATGATCTTTGCAGTGGGGGCATTGGAAACGACAAAACCAAAATGCATTTCCTTTGGGCCGCACCACTGGCAATAATTTAAAATATTTAAGCTGCTTGACCTGACATACTCCCGCCGTTGGAAGCCTGACTTTCAACAGCATCTTTAAGGGGCAGCAGGCACAGCTTGTTGACGGCGCGTTTTGTGATTCCAGATGACGTCTTCAGCACAGCAACTCGGGAAACGCCATCTCGTCCGGGCAAAAGCTCGACCACTCTCGCCAGTGGCCACTTCATGGGAGGAAGATTCTCATCCTTGACAAGAACCAAATCTGCGACAGCTAAACTAGGCTTCGCAGTGCGCCACTTTGAGCGCTGCTGCAGTGACGTTATGTACTCCTCCTTCCACCGGGACCAAAAGAGCTGCTGCAGGTACGAAACGCGCTGCCAGCCGTCCAGGCGATCGAAGTTTAGCTGCGTGACGTCAGGCTCAGCGAACGAAGCAGGAGGGCCACCATTCAAGAAATGCGCTGGAGTTAGAACATCTAGATCGGCAGGGCTCTCTGAAATTGAAACTAAAGGTCTGGAATTAATCACTGCCGTGATGAGGCACAACAGCGTCCGCAGCTCGTCAAATCCAAGAACCGAGTTGCCTATCGCACGGTAGAAGTGGTACTTGGCCGTCTTCACTGCAGCCTCCCATAGACCACCAAAATGAGGGGAGCGCGGAGGAATGAAATGCCAGTCTATAGCCTCGACCAAGCAAAAATCTAGCAGCGCCTTCTGATGGTCATCGCTGAGGACCAGGCGCTTTAATTCCATCAGCTCATTCTTAGCGCCGACAAAATTGGTTGCGTTGTCTGACCAAATTTGCCACGGCTTTCGTCTGGTACATATGAAGCGCTTTAGTCCATGTAGAAAAGCAACTGTGGATAAGTCCTTTATAAGCTCCAGATGAACAGCCTTGGTAGCGAAACAAATGAAGACGCAGACGAAGCACTTGATTGGAGCCTTGTTGCGTGCCTCTGGTTTGTAGAAAAACGGCCCACAGAAGTTCACGCCTGTGATCTCAAAGGCATGAGAACCATCGAGCCGCTCCTTTGGAAGATCCGCCATAATATGCTTCAATAGCCTGGACTTCAGTCGAAAGCATCTTACGCACTTGTTTACTGCCTTGTTTACCGTCTTCCTCTCCCCAATAGGCCAATATCGGGATCGAATTAGTCCAAGCAAAGCTCGAGGACCAGCGTGCAGATTCCGCTCATGAAAATGGGAGATTATTGCTAGAGTCAGTGAATGGCTGCTGGGCAAGATGATTGGATGACGGCCATCAAAATCCAACGAAGAGTTTTTCAGTCGACCATCTACCCTGAGAAGTCCAAACTGATCCATGAATGGCGATAACGATGCGATTGAGCTCGATGAGGAGACTGCTCCCTTTGCCCGCAGTGACTTCATGTCCTCCCATAGCTGAGTACGCTGGACTAGTCGTAGCAATACCTGGGTTCCATGTTCAATGTCTGAGACAGTGAGTCCGGGGCACCGAATTCGGTTGCAAAACTTGTGAATGTATCCGAAAACGCGTTGCAAAGAAGCAAATGAATTCGCATACTTGGAATCAGCAATAATGTCCATCTAGGGCGATTTGACCAGAAGAGCCTTCCGACGAAGTTCAAGGGCTGGCTTATCAGGTAGCACAGTGGGTGGCCAGTCATCTGAGGAGCCGCAAAGAAATGGAGGACCATGAGCCCAAAGAGGTGACTCATTCAGCTCAGTCGGATGAGCCCCTCGAGACAGAATGTCGGCTGGGTTTAAAGCTGTGGGAACATAGCGCCATTCCATTTTTTCGGTCATTTCCTGAATCGTTGACACTCTATTTGCAACAAAAATATTAAATCTTGACGGCTCGTCCCGAATCCAAGAGAGCGCAACGGCAGAATCACACCAACAGTAACACCTTCCCTTGAATACATTCATTCCAGCTACCTCAGATATGAGCCTAGCCAGCAACTCCGCTCCACAAAGCTCCAACTTTGGTACTGTAAGTGTCTTCAAAGGAGCCACACGAGATTTGGCACAAAGTAAGTGACTGCTGGAATGCTGACCCTTGGACACGACATAAATGCATGCACCATAAGCCTCGATGCTGGCATCGCAAAATCCGTGAATTTCCAGCGTAGAGTCTGGAAGGAGTACAAGCCGAGGAAATTCAAGTCGACGAATCTGACCAAATCTGGTGCATATTTCCTGCCACTCGGTGTTCAGTGCGACTGGAAGGCTTTCATCCCAGGAAAACTTCTCTTGGCACAAACGCTGGAGAAAGATTTTGGATTTAGTATTTAAGGGACCACCTAGTCCGAGAGGATTGTAGAATCGCGCTATGGATGACAAAACAGAGCGCCTGCAGGAATTCAAAGTAGATTGAAGGGCCGAGAACGAAAATAATAGTAGATCAGAAACCGGATCCCACGCAAGTCCTAAAGTTTTGGTCACATGGCTGCCATCGTCGAACTTCAAAAATGTTTCCTTGTCCTCTTCCGGAACTCCATCCAGCACAGCAGGGACGTTCGAACACCATTTCCTCAATCTGAACTGACCTCTAGCCAAAATTCCAGTAGTTTGCTCCCGAATTCGGATAGCCTCCTCCTGCGAGCTGGCTCTAGATATCAGGTCATCCACGTAGAAGTCACGGCGAAGGATTTCAGCTCCAACTGGAAACGCCATCTGCTCGTCCATTGCCAACTGATGCATCGCTCGCACAGATAGATAGGAGGCAGGCTTCGTCCCATAAGTAACGGTGTCCAATTGAAACACACGCAAGTCTTCTTCCCTGGAGTTTCTCCACAGAATACACTGCAAGTTGCTATCCTCGGTCGAGACTCATACACAACGATACATCTTACAGATATCTCCCGTAATCGCAACGGCGTATGACCGAAATCGAGCAAGAATATGAAACAGTTTGGGTTGGATTACGGGACCAGCCATTAAAACGTCGTTCAGGGAATATCCAGATGAGGTTGAAGCGGATCCATCAAAAACGACGCGAAGCTTGGTCGTATAACTATCTTCCTTCATGACGCAATGGTGAGGCAAAAAATATCGGCAGTTGCTGATTGACTGGGTAGGAACCTGAGACATATGGCCTAAATCAAGGTACTCCATTATAAATGCTGCATACTGAGATTTAACATCAGGGCGACGATCTAACTTTCTCTCAAGGGTCAGGAATCTACGAAGCGCTTGATTGTAAGATTCTCCAAGGAGATCCAAATTATATTTTGCTGACAGCCGAACACAATAATCGCCTTTATGTAGTCGACGGAAATGCTGCACAAAGTGTGCTTCACAATCTAGCTCTTCTTTGGTAGAGGAACCTTTTAAACGCGAACAACTTCCAGACACGACCCATCCCAAGCGCGTTTTCTGAATTGAAGGCAATCCTGGCAGTAGCTTGACCTGACCAACACACAGGAGTTCGAAAAACAGACTTGCGCCAATTAGCAGATCGACACGCTGCGGCTTATAAAACTCCGGATCAGCTAGTGGTATGTTAGATGGAATTTTCCAGTTTTGAGTGTCAATTCCAAGGCTTGGCTGTCGATCGGTTATGCTAGAGGCTACAATGGCAGTGATGAGAGTTGAGTAATCCGATTAGCGAGAGTGCAGGCTAACGTTGACCGAAAATCCATCCGTGCCGAAGCTAGAGTCGCCTATTCCCGAGACTGCAGTCGATGATTTCATTTTTCGAATCTGAAGCTGATTCGCGAAACGAGAAGTTATTAGATGCAACTGGGAGCCGGAATCCAGCAACGCTCGGCAGGGAACTAAAACTCCGGAACGATTTTTGACTAAGACCGTGGCCGTGGCAAGTAGAACAACACCATTCCTGAGATCTTGGGCAATAAGGGCAGACGAGGTAGCCGCTGAAGTAGAGGGCTCAGTGGTATGCTCAGACGGCGTAGACTCAGACAGCGCAGACTGAGATGGAGTATACGGCGCTGACTTCCCTTGGACTGCGGTGTCTTCAGGGCTACCAAAATGAAGGAGGGTATGGTGTCTACCACCGCAGGTACGACAGTTGCTCGAGGTGCACTGAAGTAATCGATGCCCTGTTCTGAGACAATTTATACACAACGAAAGCCGCTTGGCTTCTTTATGGCGATTTGTGGGGGACAGCACTTTAAACTTCTGACAGTGCTGGACCTCGTGAGCACCATCGTTGCACAGCGCGCAGCGTGCTAGGGTTTGGTTCGTTGTAACCAATGTGGACCTAGAATTATTATGCTTTCTACTTCTGCCCACCTGATTGCTCAACGCATAGCTTGCCATAGAAAACTCCATCATCTCCAATGATCTGCATCGCTGCTCCAAGAACGAGGCCATAGATTCCCACGACGGAATTAAGTTGGCGAATGCGGGGTCGTTGAATCGTTCCTCCCACTTCTCTTGGTTCGCTGGATCCAGTTTTCGGAGAAGCTTCTGCACGATGATGCATCCTGCGATCTGCTCATTGGTGCCCAAACCCTGGAGTGCGCGCATATGTGAATTGAACTTGTCTGAAAGCTCCCGAAGCATGACCACTGACCCAGGTTCCACAGCCTGAAGCGCCAAGATCTCATTGATGTGTGCCTGAAAAACCAATCGCCGATTATTGAATCTGTTTTCCAACAAATCTAATGCCACAGCATAATTGCCATCTGAGATTTCCAGCGACCGAACAGTCTCCAATGCCGAATCCCGCAGACAGGAACGCAAATGCTGGAGCTTTTCTATGTTTGTTAAGTCCGGATGGCTGTCGATGATGGTGGCAAACATTGAATAAAAGTCCGTCCAGTTCGCATACCCGCCGCTAAACGTCGGCAATTGTATAGGAGGCAGGGATGGTACTTGTCTACGGTGAGGTAGAAATAGCGAGCCGGCAAAATCAACCTTAGTGTTTCCGCCAGCCAAGGTAGAATGAAACGGCATGCGGCCGCTACTCTTAGCCATTTCCCTCATAATCACCGCCTTCAGCGAGCTTGCAAGTGACTCAAAAATGTCACACAAAGCACTGTGAATTTCGCTTCGATCCAATTCCTCAAGCTCGCCGTGAAACATCTCAAATTTTCCGATCAACTTCTCGACTTGCTCTTACGTTACCACGAGCATGTAGTAGTCACAGTCCGACGACTCATTCTGCACAGCGGTAGCTAACCTTTTCATTTTCTCGTCGACTTCCGTTGACTTAAGCTTCAAAAAAGACACCCTGTTTTGCTCACTGGTCATTGGAATTTCGTAATCAGCATTAAGTTCCTTGGTAGCAGCAGCGTTAGCAGAAAGACCAACGTCTCTAGCGGGAAGATGATCGCAAAGAGTAACACAAGCAATAGACGACAATAACCGAGCACAGCAAGCGAACAGCCATGTACAAACCGTATATACAAAGGCGGCCGGTGTAAGAAACGTTTCTTGCGGGAAGATGACCGAAAACAGAAGCGCAAGCCAACAGCTACGTGCACTACCGAATATGCAGGGGAGGCCGGTGTATATATGTGTGGATAACTTATGTGGTTGATGACACTGGTTGAGATGGCAATTAGTTTAGATCTTTGAATGCTATATTAGTTTGTGATTGCACTGATGGATTATTTATTGCACAATCACGTCGGGGTCACCAAATGTTAAGCTATTAAGCGTTTTTAATAACTGTTGCAATTTGAAGTTAATGAAAGTCGAGAGGCTGTTTATAATTCACAATTTATTTGTATATGTAAACCTAATTATCGCGTATGTACATATGGGGATGATTGGGCGAACGATTGATGCGAGGATGTTAATCTAATAGCTGCGACGATAAGCTCAAGACTGCCCATGCAAGGGCTGACGGGCCAATCTGCCGGGCCCTATGCAGCAAGCTTAGACGCGAGCGAGAGCGTATGATAGCCCGAGAGCGTTAGAGCTGCTCGGGGACGCTGTTAAGCCGAGTCCGAGAGATTGCGACATAAGGAGACGAAAGAATTCCGCTGCATGCGCATATGCGGTAGCAAATGATCTTTGCAGTGGGGGCATTGGAAACGACAAAACCAAAATGCATTTCCTTTGGGCCGCACCACTGGCAATAATTTAAAATATTTAAGCTGCTTGACCCGACAGAGGGGTTGAGGTGGTTTTAAAAGTCCCCGAGAATCGAGGTGTTTTTAGCATAGGCCAGCAGTTCCTGTGGCGTACTCTTGGAGGCATCGACCAGTGATGCAAGCACTGGGGCGCCCAGGTATCTCCTCCTAGCCCTTGAGAGAGCCGGACAGTTTGATCCAAACGTTGATTGCTGGGTGTATGTTATTCGCTTCTAGGCGACTTGTTATTGCGGTTGTGGCCACGTTGTTGAATGCTCCGGAGATGTCAACAAATGCCTCCAGTGCATACTTTTTATTGTGAAGGGCGCTCTCGATGGTGGATGCTAGCGAATGTAGTACCGTCTCCACTGATTTCCCTTTGGTGTAGGCGTGTTGGTTTGTTGACATCATTCCTGATGTGTAAATCCAACAGCTTTTCTAGTGTTTTTAGGATAAAGGAGGTAAGGCTATCGGTCTGTAATCCTTGGGACTCACGTGCCTGCACTTTCCTGCCTTTGGGAGGAAGACGACTCTCGAGGTTCTCCATTGGACAGGGATATTGCCCGTACTTGGGCATGCTGAGTATATTGATTAGAGCCATGGGGTGATAACCTCTTTGGTCAACTGCATCATGGCTGGGAATATCCCGTCCAGTCCTGGTGCTTTTATGGCCGCGACGGAGTCTATGGCCCAGTGGATTCTATTAGTGGTTAACAGACCTGTGGGGGGGGGGGTGCTGTTGCCAGGTCCTGATGCTCCTTGGCGTCAGTGACCTCGGTGCATCCAGGGAAATACGCCTCCATTAGTGCTGTTAGGGCTTCTTTACTGCCCTCTATCCGCTGTCCGTTGTCTAGTTTTAGTTGGCTCTGTACTGTGGGCTGCTTTGTAAGCAGCTTCCGGAGCCTAACGGTTTCGGGCACTTTCTCGATGTTGGAGCAGAAGTTCCTCAACGAGTTCCTTTGTGCCTTACGTATTTCCTTCTTGTAGCTCCTAAGTAGGATTTTATATTCCTCATTGACAATCTCTTCGTTCACTTGTTTGGCGATCTTAAAGAATTCCATGAGGTTGTTCCTTTGGAGAGAGAGATCTCGGTTCCACCAGAGTGACTTGGACCTCTTCTTCGTTCTCGAGGGTTTGCACGATGCGTGGTAGGCGTTCAGTAACTCGTTGGATATGGTCTTTAGGGACTTCTCTATATCCTCCGCAGATTTCACTGAGCCCGGATTCGCGAGCTTCGAAGTAACTGTCTTTTAAAACTTTACCCAGTTTGTGTTTCGGGGGTTTCTATAGACTGTTATCTTCGAAGAGTGAACTGAATGTACTTATGGTCTGAGAAGGATGGTCTTTCGAGGACTCTCCAGTCAGATACCAAAGTACTCTTTCCCGTGACGATAGTTAGGTCTAGTACGTTTGACGAGGTGGGACCTACGAAGGTGTGTTCCTCCCCCACGTTTGCTACGTCTAAGTTAGTGGATAAGATAAAGTCTAGGAGTGACTCACCTCTATCATTGATGTCGGGGCTTCCCCACACATTGTGATGGGCGTTGGCATCTGCGCCAATGAGCAGGTCGAGATTTTTGGAGCCGGCTTCCGTCACCAGACTCCTAAGTTCTTCCAGTGGAGCGGGCCTGTCGTGTGCCATATAGCAGGAAGCTGCCATAAGGCGCTTTTCCTCGCTCTCCAGCATCACTACGGTCAGGTCGTCCGTGCTGTAATGAGACATAAGATGAGCATGGATTTCCTTCCGTACGAGTACGGCGGTTCTGTTCCTGCTTACCGATGTTAAGTAGAGAAAGTTGTAATTTGAGGACTTTAGCCAGGCCACGGAGTTGCCTGACGCAATCCACGGCTCCTCCTATATCGGCGGGCCCTTGCTCCTTGGCAATGAGGAGCTCCGCCGACGATATTTTGCTCTAATGGAGGTTGAGCTGCAGCACCCTTGGCGTCATGGGTGGCTCACTCAACCTCCAACGACGGGTTGACTATGATCGTCAGGTCACCGTCCTCCTCTTCCTCCGAGTCGTCCAGCGCAAGACCCTGGATGCTTTTTATAACTTTTCGTACTATTTTTGTATAGAAACGCACTCACGAAATCTAATTTCACTTAATAGCATGCGTGTGCAATCGCAAGTTTGTTAACAACTAGAAAAAGTATTGCCGCCATGAGAATTGCGTATGATGTGAATTTAGTTAACGCAGGGAAAAATCTCTCTGATCGTCGCAATCATTCAAAGGGAATGGAAGAGTCAAGATGCGTGTGAAATGATTTTAGCGCGTGCCAAACAGAAAAGCACACCACATGTACGTAACGATAAAGAGACATAAAGCGCGCAATTGCAAGAAGAAAAAAAAGAAAACATGTAAGGATTTGAACCACCAGGCCCCAGATTATTGGGTAGGCGCCTGCTTCAATACGCCTTTTTCTTCAATTTACTAATTAGGTGGTGCTATCACCACATCAGTTCTCTTTCGAAAATTCTCCGTTAGCCAGTATGCATGAAAACAACTACAAAAAAGGGCGCCATCTGTTTCTAGCCCTTGTCTCTCTGAGAGCCGAGAGAGCGAGCTGAAAAAGTGGATGACCACAGCGCTCGACGTCACCTTTACTTCATTCATCTTGAGCAGCGTCGGTTATACTATTTTCCACGAACTGCTTTCCGTGCAGACGAAGTGCTTGCTGTTAGAAATATGTTATCGAGCAGGTCATGGGGGAAGCAGCGCGTCGACAATGCAGTCAACCTGCTAAAACATGAGTTTGGCCGATAAATTTTAAAATGCTAGTTTTACGGGCTTCTGGTTAAGAACAGAAAAAAACGATAAGAAAATCCAGGGCTTGAACAGTGGATACCTAGATCGGAAGTCTGGACTTATCCCACTAGACCACACTTCGGTTCGATTCTAGCAGGCGAAATGCAGCTTTAATGCAACTGGAAAGTTAGGAAAAGGGTAATTTTCTTTACTTATGGTGGGAGGATTGAAAATCGGTTCTTTAGTTGTTAATAAGCTAAGCTTTTAAGCTGTGGAATGTTAGATTTGTGCTAAAAGTCTATGTGTGTAACGTCCAGAAGGAATCTTTTCCGACCCCATAAAGTATATATATTCTTGATCAGCATCAATAGCCGAGTCGATTAGGCCATGTCTGTCCGTCCGTCAGTCTGCCCGTCCCTTTGAGCGCCTAGTGATAGTGAACTAGAGAAACTACATTTTATATCCAGACTTCTGTGATATGTCACTGTTACAAAAATATTCCATAAGTTCGCGCCGCCCCTTTCCGCCCCCACAAAGGACGAAAATCTGTGGCATCCACAATCTTAAAGATACGAGAAAACCAAAAACGCAGAATCGTAGAGAATGACTATATTTTCTAGACGGCGGAATTTCAGTCGGATCGTATCATTATTATAGCCAGAATGAAGAAAACAATTTAATTCTCTCTCTCTCTGTTTCTCTTTGCTTTGCCCATCGCTAAAAGTGAACGTCTAGATCTCAGAGACTATAAGAGCTAGAGCAACCAGATTTTGTATCCACACTCCTGGGATATCGAACCTGCACAAGTGAATTTCAAAATTTCGCATCACCTCTTTGCGCCTCCACAAAGGACAAAAATCTGTGGCATCCACAATCATAAAGAATGGCCATATCTACCTGATTTCCGAACCTGGATCATATCGGATTTTTATTAGAGCCAAAAGTATCAAATCAATTTTCGGTCGATACGCAGCGCCCAACGACACGTTCTGACTGAATTTCTTCTCTCACGCACCCTTTATCATTCAATGTTAGTGCCGTCTGCTGGAGGAAAGCCATACTGACTGTTTATTGGATATAAGTATAGAGTTGTGGCATCAGCAACTCACAACTTTCCTCCTCGTTTAAAAAATCATTTAGTATCGACGTGTCACAGTACTTTTTTACAATAGAAAAAACCAAGTATCGTGCATTAATTGATTTTTTTTTTAAGGTTTAAAAGGTTTAACTTAATTTAATTTAATTAATTTAAACGTCGTCGTACAATACATGAAGACGATCCACATGGACGTAAAAAGTCAGAAACAACAGAAGAAATCGTAGAAAAAATACGGGATATCGTATCGGAAAATCGTCAAGCGACTGAAAGAGATTTAGTAAAAGCCCTAGGCATCTCATTGGGCAGTGTAAGAAACATTTTGACTAAAGTACTGGGTTTCAGAGAGCTGTGTGCAAAATGTCCACCATTTGCTAAAAATGGAACAAAAACGACGTTTTTAAAAACATTTAGAGCGTTTTCAAACGGATAACGTGAACTTGTGCGAGACTTGGGTCTCTCACCATGATCTTGAATCAAAAAAATAGTCTAAAAAGTAGTGTGAACCCGGTTCTTCGGCTCCCAAACAAGTTAGTGTCCAGAAAAAGAACAAAAAGTTGTTAGCACCAGTTTTTTGATTACTTGCAAACTGTTAAAGCAATAAATGATTCAAATGGCTGTATCCTCTTAGACCAAGTGAAGGAAAAAATTGATGTTTCCTCCCTCTGATACAACAAGATATGCAACCTGGCCTCTTCGTGATCTGCGACTTTTTTTGGAATACAACAGTGACAGCTGACTTTAAGGCTTTAGGCCAATCCACATATTTTCGTTCAAACATGTTTGAATTTGACCTGCATTTGTTACGTGTTGTTGCTAACACCAGGCTTTAGCTTGTGTCCCGCTTTCTTGTCAGATTAGATTTAGGAAACCTATGTTCGACAAAGATTTATCCAGCCTAAAAAACATAAAATCAAGACTTTTTAACAAATTTCATGTTGGTTCTCCTACTTCTCTCTCGCTATATAATAGCTCGTTCAAACTTTGCAGTTCTTAATGCTCAATGCTATAAGAACTAACCATCTCGATACAGTTATACAACTTCGTAAACAGTAAGCGAAGAACGTCAGCACCCATCGTCGCTCTCATTTCTTAATACGTCGGCAAATAATGATCAGGCAATCGATGTTCTTTTTGCCTAATTTTTCCAAACCACCTATTCTGAGGAAAGCTACTCTGGCCATCCGTACCCATACGGTTTACCGAGGTCGAACGGCATTTTTAGTCCCTTGTTAAATGAATGTTCCCTACTTTATGATCTTCGACTAGTTAAGCCGGTGTTTTCACCGGGTCCAGACGGGGTTCCAGGCTGTGTACTCAGATACTGCGCCGAGGCTCTGTGTGTACCCTTGCTTAAACTATTCACCCTGTCCATCGATTCTTCTTGCTGCACCCCGATCTGGAAGGAATCGTTTATAATTCCTCGCCATAAAAAAGGTAGCAAGTCTGACGCAAAAAATTATAGAGGTATATCAAAGTTAACCGCTATTTCCAAAATGTTTGAGAGGGTTTTAGTATAAGGACATTTCATTTCATTCTCGCTTGCAATCCGATCTCAATAACTTTCAGTCATGGTGCTGTGCAAACTTGTTACACCTTAATGCCTCGAAATGCAAAGTAATGACATTTCATCGTTCTAGCCCCTTGTTGGCTCCCTAACCCTATGTGGCGGTACTCTTGAGAGAATTACCCTGGTGAATGATCTTGGTGTCTTATTAGACGCAAAGTTTAAGTTTTCCGAACATGGGCCATGGGCGTGCTTGGTCCTATATCTAGCGACACTTAGAAAGTAGGATGGTAGGCGTCTTCAGGTATAGTGAGCGGAAGGGCTTGGACTAACAACACTAAGGTCGTATCCGGTACAAAGCACAGATCAAGCAATCGACCCAAGGAATTTTTCACATGGTTGACTTGAGACACGGACAGGTCAAGCAAGCCGTCAACAAAGTCATGTCGTGACATGGACACTAGTTGGCAAGTTGAAGTCACCAAGAACTATCATACGATCTTTATCTGATAGCGAGGAAGAAACAGCAGATAAAGCAGAAAAATGCTGCTCATAAATAGAGATATCCGAAGAAGGTGGAATATACGAGCAAGTAATGAAAAGTAGTGAAAGCGGGAAGAATCAGTTTTACACACAGGAATTCCATTCTAGTTGAACCTGGACGTGATCGAAGCGAAGTTAGTGTTTTGGAGAGGTGGAAGCAGGACGAGAAGATGAGGAAGTGGAAGTTGAGGTTGAGGGTGGCACAATGAAATGATTTGTAAGAGTTATGGGGGGGCCTATTCTTCTTCTTATCCTTAAACGCCTTCACCACCAAATGCTCCGTCCAAAATTTGGCAGAGCAAATGGTTTCAAATTGAGTTAGGCTATCTCGAGGCTATCTCCCTGGCATAAGAGAAATTAAATTTCTCCACCTTTAAACCCGCGGCTTTTATTTTGCTTTGAATAAAAGCAATTACATCATTAGATGTAAGGTCAGGGGCCAGACGTGAAACAAAAACTTGTCGTTTTGGTGGGACTCCCACCAGTGGTTTAGGCACCACAGGCCTAGGAACTGTGGTGGCAATATCCAGAGGTCCGGAACTTCTGATCACTGGTGGGATCGGAATAGACGGGATAGCAAGCGAGCTTGCGGACACCACTGTTACGGACGCTACAGACGTACTTGGCTGCACGTTCTCCGAAGCGATGAATTCGGCTACCGCATCTGCATCGCCAGCAGCTGTCGTTGCCTTTGGAGTGGCAAACGAGATCAACTGCTGCACACTTGGAGTGGTCGGAGTCAGTTTTTCGGCCGCGAACGGCTGAGTGACGGCTGGCACGTGCAGATCCCGCGGAGCGACCCTTTTACGCCTCGGAGACTCATTCAGCAGTTGCAGACTGCCAAAGACTAGAAGCTGATCGTACTGATTTTTTAAGCCAACGTTCAGCTCCTTAAAGCCCTTTCGCGTCTGCCTCATAAATATGACCGCACGGCATGCCTCACAACTGTAGTGCAAGCCATTACGTTTTGATATGGCATCGCCCACGAGGGCATCGCCCGTAAACCCAGCGCATTTTGCGTGCACTACGCTATCGCAGAGCCAGCAGGGGATACTCGGCTGATCATGGGTGATCTCTTTCCGACAGGATTTTTTGGCACATACCACAGAAAAATCCATAATACAAAATTTGAGCAAAATTAAAATCAAAAAATATTTCAAAACAAATGGCTATCAAACCAGTGTGCCAGAAGCCACAAGACGAGAGCTGTAATGCAATGTAATGCGTACTCACGGCAACAACACAAACACGACAAGCCGGCGCCAAAAAATGAGAAGCTAAATAAATTTTTTAACACAAAACAAGGCATGCACTCGCGGAATAGAATAAATTTCCAGATTGTAGGCTGGTTAGGAAGTTAATTAAAGTTTATTTATGAAAACACGGGTTGTTTATGCAAAACAAAGGGAAAATATGCGGAACGCAAAACAAAAACGCGTCTTATCTACGAAAGAGAACGAACGAATTTGTAAAGCCATAGGTGATCATGAAATCCACTCCGATAATGATGTCTTCTACGAAATTAGCAATGATATTATATTATATAAGCGTCTCTTCACCTGTAGCCGTTCGAGAGGCTCCACATTTCCTTTAGCTATACCTCTTTTGATTATAGAATGAGATGCGCCTGTCCAAAGATAGTAACAAGTCGGTTTCATCCAAGATGCCTCTGATAGTAAGATTCTTCGAGTTTCGCTCCAACTGGGAAACGAGAATTGTGGGGCAGCTCGAAGTACGTGTCAACCCTTGCCCCTCTGTGTCGACTCGTTCTAGTTAAAAAAATCTGCATCGAGGGTCTCCAGTCACAACTTTATGATATGCCCTTGATACTGTGATAATTTCCTCTCCATGGACCAGGATCTCGGTCTTTTTTGTCTATCGCGACATTTTCTCGCCATATGACCCGTTTGGTTGCAAATGAAGCATCTTCCGCTAAATACTCCTTGTCCTTGTGTTCTTGTCGGTCAGTTACCATTATTCAGCTCCGTTTGTACAGTATGCACTTTTGGTGATGGACGGCATCAATAGCGATGTTCCACAGGTCAATGCGTGACTGACCGCTTCCTCGTATGTTTTTCTCTGCATCAGAACCGTAGCGCGACGTGTGTCTAAATCTTTGATACCGTCTATAAAACCGTCTCTCCAGAAATTCGGTTGGCGCCAGCCATTGTCAGCCAGGCGTGAGAGTCGTTCTATGTCTGTCGCGAACTCTTGAAGCGACTCTCCGTAACGTTGTACCCTGCCCTTCAGTTCCAAGCGATGAACTTCCCGCATGTGGTCACCTCCATATCGACGCTCCAAGGCACTCTTAACAGCCTCGTAATTAAATTTATCTGTAATTTTTGTGAGCTTCACCTTGATCCTTCACTTGATTCTTCACTTGATCCCTCGTTTCCATTATCTGCAGCATCATCTGTTGTTGCTGGTCACCATGGCCCTCCATCTGCAGCATCATCTGTTGCAACATCGCCATCATTTGACCATTGTCTGCCACCGGCTGCTTCTCCCCCACTGTCGACCTGGAGCATTGCTCATCCAAGAACTCATAATCCTCGAAATTGAGGCCTGCTCTCTCCATTGCAGATTTTAGCCGTAGCTGAAGTTCGGCTTTTAAGCCGCTTGTCGGTAAACCCCGCTCAGCTAATTCCTTCATCAATTGTTCTGCTTTTAGCTCTCCTTATTTAACCACTCTCAAAATTGACACTTCTGACACTAGTAGTTACAGTATACAGCTCGTATTTTCAAGGTTGAGAATATGAAAACAGAGGGTATTCTAACTATGCAGAGATTTTTTAGCCAAGACTGACTATTTTCAATATAACATGACAACAATAGTCAGTCTACTAAATCTCCATTCGTTACAATATAAATAAATTAAAACATATGTTAAGTAGGTATTTAGCCAGCGCGCATTGTGGTTGCACGGTTGTTTCTTGCATACATTTTCTGACCGATTTTTTTTTACAGCTTAATGCTGCTCCCACGAATTTTTCCGTTTTATTTATACTTTACTTTTTATTTATAACGGTGTTTCGTGCCTCGTGTTCCGCACGTGACGACCGTTGCCGTTAGCTAGTATTGTGAATAATAATAATACATTTTCGAACGATAAGCTGAAAAACACGTCTGGTTGATACGGTAGCTGATATTCAACTAGTTTATTTATTTGTTTAGTTAGCATACGTATACTGCCGATCAATAGAATAGACTCAATGAATTTTTTATAGGAAATTTTTATTTTAAAAATCAAGATACGAATGAATTTGGGAAAAAAATATTTTTTAAATATTCAAAATTCTATTCTTAAAAAAAAAAATAAAAATTGGAGTTATAATTCAAAAAAATACGAGTGTTAGTGCTTAGAGTGCTTAAAATTAATATAAATGAAAAAGTTTTTCAGAATCTTAATGTTAAATTATATTTTTATAATAAAGTCTGATATGATATGATAAAGTCTGTTTAATAATGGGTGTAGCCACCCTTATTAGAAATGACTTCGAAAATTCGTTTTGGCATTGAATTCTTCAGGGACTCCAAATAGTCCAGGGATATTTCGCTCCATGCGTTTTTGATGGCATGTTTCAATGATGCAACATCTTCAGCCATCCCGGTTCGGTATTTGTAAAGTATTTTAGCTTTTTTCCCCGTTGTTAGAGCTTTACCACGATCCGTTCTATATTAAAATAATTGAAAAGTGCAAGAGGTATTTAAATGCAACTTTTACCGTGTACAGCTTACAGCCTTTGAGTCTATTCTAATGATCGCCTAAAAAGCTAATTTTTCAGCATTGGCTAAAGCAAAATGGAAACGAGGGGGAACGTTGTGAGTTGCTGCGGACACCGCAACTCTACGGTTATACCCGATACTAAGTCAGTATGGCTCTCCTCCGGCAGACGCCGCTAATATTTAACGACACGACAAAGAGTGCGTGCGAGAGAGACAGAAAATCAGTCTGAGCGTGACGTCGGGCGCTGCGTAGCCACTGCAAATTGATTTGTTCCTTTTGGCTATAAAAATGATCTGATCTGATCCAGATTCATCAATCTAATAGATATGGTCATTATCTATGATTCTGCGTTTTTAGTTTTCTCAAATCTGCAATATTGTGGATGCAACAGATTTTCGTCCTTTGTGGGGGCGGATGGGGGGGGGGCGAAATTCTGAGATACACGTTTTATAGTGACATCTTAAAGGAGTGTGTGTACCAAATTTGGTTACTCTAGCCTTAATAGTCTCTGAGATTTGTGGTTGCCTCAGATTTTCGTCCTTTGCGGGGGCGGAAGGGGGTGTGGCGAAATTTGGACAGGAAACGGTCAAGGTCCGATATCACAGGAGTGTGGATACCAAATTTGGTTGCTCTGGCTTTTATAGGTTCTGAGATCCTTGAACTCATATTTTACAATTGGCAAAACCGACCATGAAACCTGTGTGTTAGAGTGAGACAGAGCGAGAAAGAGTGAAATTGTTTTCGTGATTCTGGCTGTAATAATTATACGATCTGGTTCAGATTTTGCACTCTAGAAGATATAGTCATCTTCTACGATTCTGCGTTTTTAGTTTTCTCGTATCGTCGAAATTGTGGATGCCACAGATTTTCGCCCTTTGTGGGGGCGGAAGTGGGCGGGGCAAAGTTTTGAAATATTTTTGGAGCAGTGACATATCACAGAAGTCTGGATCCAAAACATCGTTGCTCTAGCTCTTATAGTCTTTGCGCATTAGGCGCTGAAGGGGACGGACAGACGGACAGACGGACAGACGGACAGACGGACGGACGGACAGACGGACAGACAGACATGGCTCAATCGACTCGGCTATTGATGCTGATCAAGAATATATATACTTTATAGGGTCGGAAACGATTCCTTCTGGACGTTACACACATCCACTTTTACCACAAATCTAATATACCCCAATACTCATTTTGAGTATCGGGTATAATAAATCATAACTGTAAAATTTCTACAGTTCATTCTCATTACTCTATTTTGTCAACTGTACTGCTCTAACAAACACAACAAAACTTTCGTCGAATGCTTAACTCACATATGAGAGAATCAAATTGTATAACCAAAAATGCATTCAGTCTATTCTATTGATCGGAAGTGACATCACTGTAGAGGGCAACTCTTGCAAATATTCATACTAAAATCTCGATTTCGCGAATTTATATTAAGTTTAAAACCAATCCTAGAACTAAATTTCATGATATGTCAAAATTTCAGCTCAATCGGTGGAGAACTTCTGGACTTTGGAAATGAGTTGCAAACCAACAACATTTTTATATGTATAACACTATGCAACACCACATTTCCGCTGTGAACCAAAAATTCTTTTCTTAAAGATTTGGGGCTTTAAAAATTGTTAGTGAGTTTTTTTTAATAGATTTGGTTTTTTTTTATAATTTTTAAAAGTGTATTTAACAAAATTTTTTTCCTGTCTTTCTGCTTCTTTTTTTACATAACTAAAGTATCTTACGCCTGGTTGTATTGAACTTTGAAATTCTAAAAAGCTGATAAATGCAGCTGTAAATCCCAAACACCGTGTAGCTTAAACTTACCGTCTTAAAAATATTAAACTTTCAAATTTAAATTGATAATTTTGCCGTATTTTTTTACAAAAATTTGAGTTTGATAATTCGGGGAAAGTCGAAAAAAAATATCTTGAGCTTACCGTCTGGGCAGCTCTAACCATTCAATAAGAGACCGTAACTGTTATAAGTTTTAAAATAAAAATTATAATTTAACAATTATTTCCCAATTTGAATTGAAAAATTCAAAAGTAACACTTATTTTTAATTTTTATTAAAAAATGCATGAGTAATAAAATATATATTTTTTTTCAATACAAATAAAAAATAACAATCACTTATACTCTACATTTTTTCAAAATTAATTTTTATGATTCAATAAAAATTGATACATAGCATGTATTTCAAAGACGAATATTAAGGATAATACTATTTTCTTTTATATCCATTTTTATACCCGATACTCAAAATGAGTAGAGGGGTATATTAGATTTGTGGTGAAAGTGGATGCGTGTAACGTCCAGAAGGAAGCGTTTCCGACCCCATAAGGTATATATATTCTTGATCAGCATCAATAGTCAAGTCAATTGAGCCTTGTCTTTCTGTCCGTCCGTCTGTCCGTCACTATGAGCGCCTAGTGCTCAGAGACTATGAGAGCTAGAGCAACGTAATATGTAATATTACTTCTGTAATATGTCACTGTTACAAGTGTATTGCAAAATTTCGCCCGTTCCACAAAAGTACGAAAATCTGTGGCATCCACAGATGTCGAGACTATTAAGGCTAAAGAAATAAATTTTGGTATCCACACTCCTGTTAGATCCATCTGATACAAGTGTATTTAAAAACATTTCATTTCATTCTCGCTTGCAATCCGATCTCAATAACTTTCAGTCATGGTGCTGTGCAAACTTGTTACACCTTAATGCCTCGAAATGCAAAGTAATGACATTTCATCGTTCTAGCCCCTTGTTGGCTACCTAACCCTATGTGCCGGTACTCTTGAGAGAATTACCCTGGTGAATGATCTTGGTGTCTTATTAGACGCAAAGTTTAAGTTTTCCGAACATGGGCCATGGGCGTGCTTGGTCCTATATCTAGCGACACTTAGAAAGTAGGATGGTAGGCGTCTTCAGGTATAGTGAGCGGAAGGGCTTGGGCTAACAACACTAAGGTCGTATCCGGTACAAAGCACAGATCAAGCAATCGACCCAAGGAATTTTTCACATGGTTGACTTGAGACACGGACAGGTCAAGCAAGCCGTCAACAAAGTCATGTCGTGACATGGACACTAGTTGGCAAGTTGAAGTCACCAAGAACTATCATACGATCTTTATCTGATAGCGAGGAAGAAACAGCAGATAAAGCGGAAAAATGCTGCTCATAAATAGAGATATCCGAAGAAGGTGGAATATACGAGCAAGTAATGAAAAGTAGTGAAAGCGGGAAGAATCAGTTTTACACACAGGAATTCCATTCTAGTTGAACCTGGACGTGATCGAAGCGAAGTTAGTTTTTTGGAGAGGTGGAAGCAGGACGAGAAGATGAGGAAGTGGAAGTTGAGGTTGAGGGTGGCACAATGAAATGATTTGTAAGAGTTATGGGGGGGGGGGCCTATTCTTCTTCTTATCCTTAAACGCCTTCACCACCAAATGCTCCGTCCAAAATTTGGCAGAGCAAATGGTTTCAAATTGAGTTAGGCTATCTCGAGGCTATCTCCCTGGCATAAGAGAAATTAAATCTCTCCACCTTTAAACCCGCGGCTTTTATTTTGCTTTGAATAAAAGCAATTACATCATTAGATGTAAGGTCAGGGGCCAGACGTGAAACAAAAACTTGTCGTTTTGGTGGGACTCCCACCAGTGGTTTAGGCACCACAGGCCTAGGAACTGTGGTGGCAATATCCAGAGGTCCGGAACTTCTGATCACTGGTGGGATCGGAATAGACAGGATAGCAAGCGAGCTTGCGGACACCACGGTTACGGACGCTACAGACGTACTTGGCTGCACGTTCTCTGAAGCGATGAATTCGGCTACCGGATCTGCATCGCCAGCAGCTGTCGTTGCCTTTGGAGTGGCAAACGAGATCAACTGCTGCACACTTGGAGTGGTCGGAGTCAGTTTTTCGGCCGCGAACGGCTGAGTGACGGCTGGCACGTGCAGATCCCGCGGAGCGACCCTTTTACGCCTCGGAGACTCATTCAGCAGTTGCAGACTGCCAAAGACTAGAAGCCGATCGTACTGATTTTTAAAGCCAACGTTCAGCTCCTTAAAGCCCTTCCGCGTCTGCCTCATAAATATGACCGTACGGCATGCCTCACAACTGTAGTGCAAGCCATTACGTTTTGATATGGCATCGCCCACGAGGGCATCGCCCGTAAGCCCAGCGCATTTTGCGTGCACTACGCTATCGCAGAGCCAGCAGGGGATACTCGACTGATCATGGGTGATCTCTTTCCGACAGGATTTTTTTGGCACATACCACAGAAAACTCCAGAGAGAGATACTGAACAGAAAGTTACGAGAGCTAGAGAGAAAGAACAGTTATTGAAGTTCAGAGAGTGATAATAGAACAAAAGCCACAAGACGAGAGCTGTAATGCAATGTAATGCGTACTCACGGCAACAACACAACCATGACACGTATAGCATATTGGATATTACCAAACCTTCACGGAAGGCTGAGCAGGTGATGGTTCGTCTCCCGTCCGGGCACGTGCTTGTTCCGGCTTCCGTCTCATCGGCAAGAAATGGGGGGGTTTTTTATTTCCCAGAACGGACGGGACACAGCTCTACTCCAACAATCATAATACTGACACAGTAACGTTCATTAAAATTTCACGTGCAAGCGAAGTATCGACACAAATATGTACAAGAGCAAATACACCTAACTACGCACACGGACACATACACACATACAAGTCGTGCCCCCCCCCGTCACCAGACTCCTAAGTTCTTCCAGTGGAGCGGGCCTGTCGTGTGCCATATAGCAGGAAGCTGCCATAAGGCGCTTTTCCTCGCTCTCCAGCATCACTACGGTCAGGTCGTCCGTGCTGTAATGAGACATAAGATGAGCATGGATTTCCTTCCGTACGAGTACGGCGGTTCTGTTCCTGCTTACCGATGTTAAGTAGAGAAAGTTGTAATTTGAGGACTTTAGCCAGGCCACGGAGTTGCCTGACGCAATCCACGGCTCCTCCTATATCGGCGGGCCCTTGCTCCTTGGCAATGAGGAGCTCCGCCGACGATATTTTGCTCTAATGGAGGTTGAGCTGCAGCACCCTTGGCGTCATGGGTGGCTCACTCAACCTCCAACGACGGGTTGACTATGATCGTCAGGTCACCGTCCTCCTCTTCCTCCGAGTCGTCCAGCGCAAGACCCTGGATGCTTTTTATAACTTTTCGTACTATTTTTGTATAGAAACGCACTCACGAAATCTAATTTCACTTAATAGCATGCGTGTGCAATCGCAAGTTTGTTAACAACTAGAAAAAGTATTGCCGCCATGAGAATTGCGTATGATGTGAATTTAGTTAACGCAGGGAAAAATCTCTCTGATCGTCGCAATCATTCAAAGGGAATGGAAGAGTCAAGATGCGTGTGAAATGATTTTAGCGCGTGCCAAACAGAAAAGCACACCACATGTACGTAACGATAAAGAGACATAAAGCGCGCAATTGCAAGAAGAAAAAAAAGAAAACATGTAAGGATTTGAACCACCAGGCCCCAGATTATTGGGTAGGCGCCTGCTTCAATACGCCTTTTTCTTCAATTTACTAATTAGGTGGTGCTATCACCACATCAGTTCTCTTTCGAAAATTCTCCGTTAGCCAGTATGCATGAAAACAACTACAAAAAAGGGCGCCATCTGTTTCTAGCCCTTGTCTCTCTGAGAGCCGAGAGAGCGAGCTGAAAAAGTGGATGACCACAGCGCTCGACGTCACCTTTACTTCATTCATCTTGAGCAGCGTCGGTTATACTATTTTCCACGAACTGCTTTCCGTGCAGACGAAGTGCTTGCTGTTAGAAATATGTTATCGAGCAGGTCATGGGGGAAGCAGCGCGTCGACAATGCAGTCAACCTGCTAAAACATGAGTTTGGCCGATAAATTTTAAAATGCTAGTTTTACGGGCTTCTGGTTAAGAACAGAAAAAAACGATAAGAAAATCCAGGGCTTGAACAGTGGATACCTAGATCGGAAGTCTGGACTTATCCCACTAGACCACACTTCGGTTCGATTCTAGCAGGCGAAATGCAGCTTTAATGCAACTGGAAAGTTAGGAAAAGGGTAATTTTCTTTACTTATGGTGGGAGGATTGAAAATCGGTTCTTTAGTTGTTAATAAGCTAAGCTTTTAAGCTGTGGAATGTTAGATTTGTGCTAAAAGTCTATGTGTGTAACGTCCAGAAGGAATCTTTTCCGACCCCATAAAGTATATATATTCTTGATCAGCATCAATAGCCGAGTCGATTAGGCCATGTCTGTCCGTCCGTCAGTCTGCCCGTCCCTTTGAGCGCCTAGTGATAGTGAACTAGAGAAACTACATTTTATATCCAGACTTCTGTGATATGTCACTGTTACAAAAATATTCCATAAGTTCGCGCCGCCCCTTTCCGCCCCCACAAAGGACGAAAATCTGTGGCATCCACAATCTTAAAGATACGAGAAAACCAAAAACGCAGAATCGTAGAGAATGACTATATTTTCTAGACGGCGGAATTTCAGTCGGATCGTATCATTATTATAGCCAGAATGAAGAAAACAATTTAATTCTCTCTCTCTCTGTTTCTCTTTGCTTTGCCCATCGCTAAAAGTGAACGTCTAGATCTCAGAGACTATAAGAGCTAGAGCAACCAGATTTTGTATCCACACTCCTGGGATATCGAACCTGCACAAGTGAATTTCAAAATTTCGCATCACCTCTTTGCGCCTCCACAAAGGACAAAAATCTGTGGCATCCACAATCATAAAGAATGGCCATATCTACCTGATTTCCGAACCTGGATCATATCGGATTTTTATTAGAGCCAAAAGTATCAAATCAATTTTCGGTCGATACGCAGCGCCCAACGACACGTTCTGACTGAATTTCTTCTCTCACGCACCCTTTATCATTCAATGTTAGTGCCGTCTGCTGGAGGAAAGCCATACTGACTGTTTATTGGATATAAGTATAGAGTTGTGGCATCAGCAACTCACAACTTTCCTCCTCGTTTAAAAAATCATTTAGTATCGACGTGTCACAGTACTTTTTTACAATAGAAAAAACCAAGTATCGTGCATTAATTGATTTTTTTTTTAAGGTTTAAAAGGTTTAACTTAATTTAATTTAATTAATTTAAACGTCGTCGTACAATACATGAAGACGATCCACATGGACGTAAAAAGTCAGAAACAACAGAAGAAATCGTAGAAAAAATACGGGATATCGTATCGGAAAATCGTCAAGCGACTGAAAGAGATTTAGTAAAAGCCCTAGGCATCTCATTGGGCAGTGTAAGAAACATTTTGACTAAAGTACTGGGTTTCAGAGAGCTGTGTGCAAAATGTCCACCATTTGCTAAAAATGGAACAAAAACGACGTTTTTAAAAACATTTAGAGCGTTTTCAAACGGATAACGTGAACTTGTGCGAGACTTGGGTCTCTCACCATGATCTTGAATCAAAAAAATAGTCTAAAAAGTAGTGTGAACCCGGTTCTTCGGCTCCCAAACAAGTTAGTGTCCAGAAAAAGAACAAAAAGTTGTTAGCACCAGTTTTTTGATTACTTGCAAACTGTTAAAGCAATAAATGATTCAAATGGCTGTATCCTCTTAGACCAAGTGAAGGAAAAAATTGATGTTTCCTCCCTCTGATACAACAAGATATGCAACCTGGCCTCTTCGTGATCTGCGACTTTTTTTGGAATACAACAGTGACAGCTGACTTTAAGGCTTTAGGCCAATCCACATATTTTCGTTCAAACATGTTTGAATTTGACCTGCATTTGTTACGTGTTGTTGCTAACACCAGGCTTTAGCTTGTGTCCCGCTTTCTTGTCAGATTAGATTTAGGAAACCTATGTTCGACAAAGATTTATCCAGCCTAAAAAACATAAAATCAAGACTTTTTAACAAATTTCATGTTGGTTCTCCTACTTCTCTCTCGCTATATAATAGCTCGTTCAAACTTTGCAGTTCTTAATGCTCAATGCTATAAGAACTAACCATCTCGATACAGTTATACAACTTCGTAAACAGTAAGCGAAGAACGTCAGCACCCATCGTCGCTCTCATTTCTTAATACGTCGGCAAATAATGATCAGGCAATCGATGTTCTTTTTGCCTAATTTTTCCAAACCACCTATTCTGAGGAAAGCTACTCTGGCCATCCGTACCCATACGTTTTGATATGGCATCGCCCACGAGGGCATCGCCCGTAAGCCCAGCGCATTTTGCGTGCACTACGCTATCGCAGAGCCAGCAGGGGATACTCGACTGATCATGGGTGATCTCTTTCCGACAGGATTTTTTTGGCACATACCACAGAAAACTCCAGAGAGAGATACTGAACAGAAAGTTACGAGAGCTAGAGAGAAAGAACAGTTATTGAAGTTCAGAGAGTGATAATAGAACAAAAGCCACAAGACGAGAGCTGTAATGCAATGTAATGCGTACTCACGGCAACAACACAACCATGACACGTATAGCATATTGGATATTACCAAACCTTCACGGAAGGCTGAGCAGGTGATGGTTCGTCTCCCGTCCGGGCACGTGCTTGTTCCGGCTTCCGTCTCATCGGCAAGAAATGGGGGGGTTTTTTATTTCCCAGAACGGACGGGACACAGCTCTACTCCAACAATCATAATACTGACACAGTAACGTTCATTAAAATTTCACGTGCAAGCGAAGTATCGACACAAATATGTACAAGAGCAAATACACCTAACTACGCACACGGACACATACACACATACAAGTCGTGCCCCCCCCCGTCACCAGACTCCTAAGTTCTTCCAGTGGAGCGGGCCTGTCGTGTGCCATATAGCAGGAAGCTGCCATAAGGCGCTTTTCCTCGCTCTCCAGCATCACTACGGTCAGGTCGTCCGTGCTGTAATGAGACATAAGATGAGCATGGATTTCCTTCCGTACGAGTACGGCGGTTCTGTTCCTGCTTACCGATGTTAAGTAGAGAAAGTTGTAATTTGAGGACTTTAGCCAGGCCACGGAGTTGCCTGACGCAATCCACGGCTCCTCCTATATCGGCGGGCCCTTGCTCCTTGGCAATGAGGAGCTCCGCCGACGATATTTTGCTCTAATGGAGGTTGAGCTGCAGCACCCTTGGCGTCATGGGTGGCTCACTCAACCTCCAACGACGGGTTGACTATGATCGTCAGGTCACCGTCCTCCTCTTCCTCCGAGTCGTCCAGCGCAAGACCCTGGATGCTTTTTATAACTTTTCGTACTATTTTTGTATAGAAACGCACTCACGAAATCTAATTTCACTTAATAGCATGCGTGTGCAATCGCAAGTTTGTTAACAACTAGAAAAAGTATTGCCGCCATGAGAATTGCGTATGATGTGAATTTAGTTAACGCAGGGAAAAATCTCTCTGATCGTCGCAATCATTCAAAGGGAATGGAAGAGTCAAGATGCGTGTGAAATGATTTTAGCGCGTGCCAAACAGAAAAGCACACCACATGTACGTAACGATAAAGAGACATAAAGCGCGCAATTGCAAGAAGAAAAAAAAGAAAACATGTAAGGATTTGAACCACCAGGCCCCAGATTATTGGGTAGGCGCCTGCTTCAATACGCCTTTTTCTTCAATTTACTAATTAGGTGGTGCTATCACCACATCAGTTCTCTTTCGAAAATTCTCCGTTAGCCAGTATGCATGAAAACAACTACAAAAAAGGGCGCCATCTGTTTCTAGCCCTTGTCTCTCTGAGAGCCGAGAGAGCGAGCTGAAAAAGTGGATGACCACAGCGCTCGACGTCACCTTTACTTCATTCATCTTGAGCAGCGTCGGTTATACTATTTTCCACGAACTGCTTTCCGTGCAGACGAAGTGCTTGCTGTTAGAAATATGTTATCGAGCAGGTCATGGGGGAAGCAGCGCGTCGACAATGCAGTCAACCTGCTAAAACATGAGTTTGGCCGATAAATTTTAAAATGCTAGTTTTACGGGCTTCTGGTTAAGAACAGAAAAAAACGATAAGAAAATCCAGGGCTTGAACAGTGGATACCTAGATCGGAAGTCTGGACTTATCCCACTAGACCACACTTCGGTTCGATTCTAGCAGGCGAAATGCAGCTTTAATGCAACTGGAAAGTTAGGAAAAGGGTAATTTTCTTTACTTATGGTGGGAGGATTGAAAATCGGTTCTTTAGTTGTTAATAAGCTAAGCTTTTAAGCTGTGGAATGTTAGATTTGTGCTAAAAGTCTATGTGTGTAACGTCCAGAAGGAATCTTTTCCGACCCCATAAAGTATATATATTCTTGATCAGCATCAATAGCCGAGTCGATTAGGCCATGTCTGTCCGTCCGTCAGTCTGCCCGTCCCTTTGAGCGCCTAGTGATAGTGAACTAGAGAAACTACATTTTATATCCAGACTTCTGTGATATGTCACTGTTACAAAAATATTCCATAAGTTCGCGCCGCCCCTTTCCGCCCCCACAAAGGACGAAAATCTGTGGCATCCACAATCTTAAAGATACGAGAAAACCAAAAACGCAGAATCGTAGAGAATGACTATATTTTCTAGACGGCGGAATTTCAGTCGGATCGTATCATTATTATAGCCAGAATGAAGAAAACAATTTAATTCTCTCTCTCTCTGTTTCTCTTTGCTTTGCCCATCGCTAAAAGTGAACGTCTAGATCTCAGAGACTATAAGAGCTAGAGCAACCAGATTTTGTATCCACACTCCTGGGATATCGAACCTGCACAAGTGAATTTCAAAATTTCGCATCACCTCTTTGCGCCTCCACAAAGGACAAAAATCTGTGGCATCCACAATCATAAAGAATGGCCATATCTACCTGATTTCCGAACCTGGATCATATCGGATTTTTATTAGAGCCAAAAGTATCAAATCAATTTTCGGTCGATACGCAGCGCCCAACGACACGTTCTGACTGAATTTCTTCTCTCACGCACCCTTTATCATTCAATGTTAGTGCCGTCTGCTGGAGGAAAGCCATACTGACTGTTTATTGGATATAAGTATAGAGTTGTGGCATCAGCAACTCACAACTTTCCTCCTCGTTTAAAAAAACATTTAGTATCGACGTGTCACAGTACTTTTTTACAATAGAAAAAACCAAGTATCGTGCATTAATTGATTTTTTTTTTAAGGTTTAAAAGGTTTAACTTAATTTAATTTAATTAATTTAAACGTCGTCGTACAATACATGAAGACGATCCACATGGACGTAAAAAGTCAGAAACAACAGAAGAAATCGTAGAAAAAATACGGGATATCGTATCGGAAAATCGTCAAGCGACTGAAAGAGATTTAGTAAAAGCCCTAGGCATCTCATTGGGCAGTGTAAGAAACATTTTGACTAAAGTACTGGGTTTCAGAGAGCTGTGTGCAAAATGTCCACCATTTGCTAAAAATGGAACAAAAACGACGTTTTTAAAAACATTTAGAGCGTTTTCAAACGGATAACGTGAACTTGTGCGAGACTTGGGTCTCTCACCATGATCTTGAATCAAAAAAATAGTCTAAAAAGTAGTGTGAACCCGGTTCTTCGGCTCCCAAACAAGTTAGTGTCCAGAAAAAGAACAAAAAGTTGTTAGCACCAGTTTTTTGATTACTTGCAAACTGTTAAAGCAATAAATGATTCAAATGGCTGTATCCTCTTAGACCAAGTGAAGGAAAAAATTGATGTTTCCTCCCTCTGATACAACAAGATATGCAACCTGGCCTCTTCGTGATCTGCGACTTTTTTTGGAATACAACAGTGACAGCTGACTTTAAGGCTTTAGGCCAATCCACATATTTTCGTTCAAACATGTTTGAATTTGACCTGCATTTGTTACGTGTTGTTGCTAACACCAGGCTTTAGCTTGTGTCCCGCTTTCTTGTCAGATTAGATTTAGGAAACCTATGTTCGACAAAGATTTATCCAGCCTAAAAAACATAAAATCAAGACTTTTTAACAAATTTCATGTTGGTTCTCCTACTTCTCTCTCGCTATATAATAGCTCGTTCAAACTTTGCAGTTCTTAATGCTCAATGCTATAAGAACTAACCATCTCGATACAGTTATACAACTTCGTAAACAGTAAGCGAAGAACGTCAGCACCCATCGTCGCTCTCATTTCTTAATACGTCGGCAAATAATGATCAGGCAATCGATGTTCTTTTTGCCTAATTTTTCCAAACCACCTATTCTGAGGAAAGCTACTCTGGCCATCCGTACCCATACGGTTTACCGAGGTCGAACGGCATTTTTAGTCCCTTGTTAAATGAATGTTCCCTACTTTATGATCTTCGACTAGTTAAGCCGGTGTTTTCACCGGGTCCAGACGGGGTTCCAGGCTGTGTACTCAGATACTGCGCCGAGGCTCTGTGTGTACCCTTGCTTAAACTATTCACCCTGTCCATCGATTCTTCTTGCTGCACCCCGATCTGGAAGGAATCGTTTATAATTCCTCGCCATAAAAAAGGTAGCAAGTCTGACGCAAAAAATTATAGAGGTATATCAAAGTTAACCGCTATTTCCAAAATGTTTGAGAGGGTTTTAGTATAAGGACATTTCATTTCATTCTCGCTTGCAATCCGATCTCAATAACTTTCAGTCATGGTGCTGTGCAAACTTGTTACACCTTAATGCCTCGAAATGCAAAGTAATGACATTTCATCGTTCTAGCCCCTTGTTGGCTCCCTAACCCTATGTGGCGGTACTCTTGAGAGAATTACCCTGGTGAATGATCTTGGTGTCTTATTAGACGCAAAGTTTAAGTTTTCCGAACATGGGCCATGGGCGTGCTTGGTCCTATATCTAGCGACACTTAGAAAGTAGGATGGTAGGCGTCTTCAGGTATAGTGAGCGGAAGGGCTTGGACTAACAACACTAAGGTCGTATCCGGTACAAAGCACAGATCAAGCAATCGACCCAAGGAATTTTTCACATGGTTGACTTGAGACACGGACAGGTCAAGCAAGCCGTCAACAAAGTCATGTCGTGACATGGACACTAGTTGGCAAGTTGAAGTCACCAAGAACTATCATACGATCTTTATCTGATAGCGAGGAAGAAACAGCAGATAAAGCAGAAAAATGCTGCTCATAAATAGAGATATCCGAAGAAGGTGGAATATACGAGCAAGTAATGAAAAGTAGTGAAAGCGGGAAGAATCAGTTTTACACACAGGAATTCCATTCTAGTTGAACCTGGACGTGATCGAAGCGAAGTTAGTGTTTTGGAGAGGTGGAAGCAGGACGAGAAGATGAGGAAGTGGAAGTTGAGGTTGAGGGTGGCACAATGAAATGATTTGTAAGAGTTATGGGGGGGCCTATTCTTCTTCTTATCCTTAAACGCCTTCACCACCAAATGCTCCGTCCAAAATTTGGCAGAGCAAATGGTTTCAAATTGAGTTAGGCTATCTCGAGGCTATCTCCCTGGCATAAGAGAAATTAAATTTCTCCACCTTTAAACCCGCGGCTTTTATTTTGCTTTGAATAAAAGCAATTACATCATTAGATGTAAGGTCAGGGGCCAGACGTGAAACAAAAACTTGTCGTTTTGGTGGGACTCCCACCAGTGGTTTAGGCACCACAGGCCTAGGAACTGTGGTGGCAATATCCAGAGGTCCGGAACTTCTGATCACTGGTGGGATCGGAATAGACGGGATAGCAAGCGAGCTTGCGGACACCACTGTTACGGACGCTACAGACGTACTTGGCTGCACGTTCTCCGAAGCGATGAATTCGGCTACCGCATCTGCATCGCCAGCAGCTGTCGTTGCCTTTGGAGTGGCAAACGAGATCAACTGCTGCACACTTGGAGTGGTCGGAGTCAGTTTTTCGGCCGCGAACGGCTGAGTGACGGCTGGCACGTGCAGATCCCGCGGAGCGACCCTTTTACGCCTCGGAGACTCATTCAGCAGTTGCAGACTGCCAAAGACTAGAAGCTGATCGTACTGATTTTTTAAGCCAACGTTCAGCTCCTTAAAGCCCTTTCGCGTCTGCCTCATAAATATGACCGCACGGCATGCCTCACAACTGTAGTGCAAGCCATTACGTTTTGATATGGCATCGCCCACGAGGGCATCGCCCGTAAACCCAGCGCATTTTGCGTGCACTACGCTATCGCAGAGCCAGCAGGGGATACTCGGCTGATCATGGGTGATCTCTTTCCGACAGGATTTTTTGGCACATACCACAGAAAAATCCATAATACAAAATTTGAGCAAAATTAAAATCAAAAAATATTTCAAAACAAATGGCTATCAAACCAGTGTGCCAGAAGCCACAAGACGAGAGCTGTAATGCAATGTAATGCGTACTCACGGCAACAACACAAACACGACAAGCCGGCGCCAAAAAATGAGAAGCTAAATAAATTTTTTAACACAAAACAAGGCATGCACTCGCGGAATAGAATAAATTTCCAGATTGTAGGCTGGTTAGGAAGTTAATTAAAGTTTATTTATGAAAACACGGGTTGTTTATGCAAAACATAACTCGTTCTAGTTAAAAAAATCTGCATCGAGGGTCTCCAGTCACAACTTTATGATATGCCCTTGATACTGTGATAATTTCCTCTCCATGGACCAGGATCTCGGTCTTTTTTGTCTATCGCGACATTTTCTCGCCATATGACCCGTTTGGTTGCAAATGAAGCATCTTCCGCTAAATACTCCTTGTCCTTGTGTTCTTGTCGGTCAGTTACCATTATTCAGCTCCGTTTGTACAGTATGCACTTTTGGTGATGGACGGCATCAATAGCGATGTTCCACAGGTCAATGCGTGACTGACCGCTTCCTCGTATGTTTTTCTCTGCATCAGAACCGTAGCGCGACGTGTGTCTAAATCTTTGATACCGTCTATAAAACCGTCTCTCCAGAAATTCGGTTGGCGCCAGCCATTGTCAGCCAGGCGTGAGAGTCGTTCTATGTCTGTCGCGAACTCTTGAAGCGACTCTCCGTAACGTTGTACCCTGCCCTTCAGTTCCAAGCGATGAACTTCCCGCATGTGGTCACCTCCATATCGACGCTCCAAGGCACTCTTAACAGCCTCGTAATTAAATTTATCTGTAATTTTTGTGAGCTTCACCTTGATCCTTCACTTGATTCTTCACTTGATCCCTCGTTTCCATTATCTGCAGCATCATCTGTTGTTGCTGGTCACCATGGCCCTCCATCTGCAGCATCATCTGTTGCAACATCGCCATCATTTGACCATTGTCTGCCACCGGCTGCTTCTCCCCCACTGTCGACCTGGAGCATTGCTCATCCAAGAACTCATAATCCTCGAAATTGAGGCCTGCTCTCTCCATTGCAGATTTTAGCCGTAGCTGAAGTTCGGCTTTTAAGCCGCTTGTCGGTAAACCCCGCTCAGCTAATTCCTTCATCAATTGTTCTGCTTTTAGCTCTCCTTATTTAACCACTCTCAAAATTGACACTTCTGACACTAGTAGTTACAGTATACAGCTCGTATTTTCAAGGTTGAGAATATGAAAACAGAGGGTATTCTAACTATGCAGAGATTTTTTAGCCAAGACTGACTATTTTCAATATAACATGACAACAATAGTCAGTCTACTAAATCTCCATTCGTTACAATATAAATAAATTAAAACATATGTTAAGTAGGTATTTAGCCAGCGCGCATTGTGGTTGCACGGTTGTTTCTTGCATACATTTTCTGACCGATTTTTTTTTACAGCTTAATGCTGCTCCCACGAATTTTTCCGTTTTATTTATACTTTACTTTTTATTTATAACGGTGTTTCGTGCCTCGTGTTCCGCACGTGACGACCGTTGCCGTTAGCTAGTATTGTGAATAATAATAATACATTTTCGAACGATAAGCTGAAAAAACACGTCTGGTTGATACGGTAGCTGATATTCAACTAGTTTATTTATTTGTTTAGTTAGCATACGTATACTGCCGATCAATAGAATAGACTCAATGAATTTTTTATAGGAAATTTTTATTTTAAAAATCAAGATACGAATGAATTTGGGAAAAAAATATTTTTTAAATATTCAAAATTCTATTCTTAAAAAAAAAAATAAAAATTGGAGTTATAATTCAAAAAAATACGAGTGTTAGTGCTTAGAGTGCTTAAAATTAATATAAATGAAAAAGTTTTTCAGAATCTTAATGTTAAATTATATTTTTATAATAAAGTCTGATATGATATGATAAAGTCTGTTTACGTGGGGGGGTGCTGTTGCCAGGTCCTGATGCTCCTTGGCGTCAGTGACCTCGGTGCATCCAGGGAAATACGCCTCCATTAGTGCTGTTAGGGCTTCTTTACTGCCCTCTATCCGCTGTCCGTTGTCTAGTTTTAGTTGGCTCTGTACTGTGGGCTGCTTTGTAAGCAGCTTCCGGAGCCTAACGGTTTCGGGCACTTTCTCGATGTTGGAGCAGAAGTTCCTCAACGAGTTCCTTTGTGCCTTACGTATTTCCTTCTTGTAGCTCCTAAGTAGGATTTTATATTCCTCATTGACAATCTCTTCGTTCACTTGTTTGGCGATCTTAAAGAATTCCATGAGGTTGTTCCTTTGGAGAGAGAGATCTCGGTTCCACCAGAGTGACTTGGACCTCTTCTTCGTTCTCGAGGGTTTGCACGATGCGTGGTAGGCGTTCAGTAACTCGTTGGATATGGTCTTTAGGGACTTCTCTATATCCTCCGCAGATTTCACTGAGCCCGGATTCGCGAGCTTCGAAGTAACTGTCTTTTAAAACTTTACCCAGTTTGTGTTTCGGGGGTTTCTATAGACTGTTATCTTCGAAGAGTGAACTGAATGTACTTATGGTCTGAGAAGGATGGTCTTTCGAGGACTCTCCAGTCAGATACCAAAGTACTCTTTCCCGTGACGATAGTTAGGTCTAGTACGTTTGACGAGGTGGGACCTACGAAGGTGTGTTCCTCCCCCACGTTTGCTACGTCTAAGTTAGTGGATAAGATAAAGTCTAGGAGTGACTCACCTCTATCATTGATGTCGGGGCTTCCCCACACATTGTGATGGGCGTTGGCATCTGCGCCAATGAGCAGGTCGAGATTTTTGGAGCCGGCTTCCGTCACCAGACTCCTAAGTTCTTCCAGTGGAGCGGGCCTGTCGTGTGCCATATAGCAGGAAGCTGCCATAAGGCGCTTTTCCTCGCTCTCCAGCATCACTACGGTCAGGTCGTCCGTGCTGTAATGAGACATAAGATGAGCATGGATTTCCTTCCGTACGAGTACGGCGGTTCTGTTCCTGCTTACCGATGTTAAGTAGAGAAAGTTGTAATTTGAGGACTTTAGCCAGGCCACGGAGTTGCCTGACGCAATCCACGGCTCCTCCTATATCGGCGGGCCCTTGCTCCTTGGCAATGAGGAGCTCCGCCGACGATATTTTGCTCTAATGGAGGTTGAGCTGCAGCACCCTTGGCGTCATGGGTGGCTCACTCAACCTCCAACGACGGGTTGACTATGATCGTCAGGTCACCGTCCTCCTCTTCCTCCGAGTCGTCCAGCGCAAGACCCTGGATGCTTTTTATAACTTTTCGTACTATTTTTGTATAGAAACGCACTCACGAAATCTAATTTCACTTAATAGCATGCGTGTGCAATCGCAAGTTTGTTAACAACTAGAAAAAGTATTGCCGCCATGAGAATTGCGTATGATGTGAATTTAGTTAACGCAGGGAAAAATCTCTCTGATCGTCGCAATCATTCAAAGGGAATGGAAGAGTCAAGATGCGTGTGAAATGATTTTAGCGCGTGCCAAACAGAAAAGCACACCACATGTACGTAACGATAAAGAGACATAAAGCGCGCAATTGCAAGAAGAAAAAAAAGAAAACATGTAAGGATTTGAACCACCAGGCCCCAGATTATTGGGTAGGCGCCTGCTTCAATACGCCTTTTTCTTCAATTTACTAATTAGGTGGTGCTATCACCACATCAGTTCTCTTTCGAAAATTCTCCGTTAGCCAGTATGCATGAAAACAACTACAAAAAAGGGCGCCATCTGTTTCTAGCCCTTGTCTCTCTGAGAGCCGAGAGAGCGAGCTGAAAAAGTGGATGACCACAGCGCTCGACGTCACCTTTACTTCATTCATCTTGAGCAGCGTCGGTTATACTATTTTCCACGAACTGCTTTCCGTGCAGACGAAGTGCTTGCTGTTAGAAATATGTTATCGAGCAGGTCATGGGGGAAGCAGCGCGTCGACAATGCAGTCAACCTGCTAAAACATGAGTTTGGCCGATAAATTTTAAAATGCTAGTTTTACGGGCTTCTGGTTAAGAACAGAAAAAAACGATAAGAAAATCCAGGGCTTGAACAGTGGATACCTAGATCGGAAGTCTGGACTTATCCCACTAGACCACACTTCGGTTCGATTCTAGCAGGCGAAATGCAGCTTTAATGCAACTGGAAAGTTAGGAAAAGGGTAATTTTCTTTACTTATGGTGGGAGGATTGAAAATCGGTTCTTTAGTTGTTAATAAGCTAAGCTTTTAAGCTGTGGAATGTTAGATTTGTGCTAAAAGTCTATGTGTGTAACGTCCAGAAGGAATCTTTTCCGACCCCATAAAGTATATATATTCTTGATCAGCATCAATAGCCGAGTCGATTAGGCCATGTCTGTCCGTCCGTCAGTCTGCCCGTCCCTTTGAGCGCCTAGTGATAGTGAACTAGAGAAACTACATTTTATATCCAGACTTCTGTGATATGTCACTGTTACAAAAATATTCCATAAGTTCGCGCCGCCCCTTTCCGCCCCCACAAAGGACGAAAATCTGTGGCATCCACAATCTTAAAGATACGAGAAAACCAAAAACGCAGAATCGTAGAGAATGACTATATTTTCTAGACGGCGGAATTTCAGTCGGATCGTATCATTATTATAGCCAGAATGAAGAAAACAATTTAATTCTCTCTCTCTCTGTTTCTCTTTGCTTTGCCCATCGCTAAAAGTGAACGTCTAGATCTCAGAGACTATAAGAGCTAGAGCAACCAGATTTTGTATCCACACTCCTGGGATATCGAACCTGCACAAGTGAATTTCAAAATTTCGCATCACCTCTTTGCGCCTCCACAAAGGACAAAAATCTGTGGCATCCACAATCATAAAGAATGGCCATATCTACCTGATTTCCGAACCTGGATCATATCGGATTTTTATTAGAGCCAAAAGTATCAAATCAATTTTCGGTCGATACGCAGCGCCCAACGACACGTTCTGACTGAATTTCTTCTCTCACGCACCCTTTATCATTCAATGTTAGTGCCGTCTGCTGGAGGAAAGCCATACTGACTGTTTATTGGATATAAGTATAGAGTTGTGGCATCAGCAACTCACAACTTTCCTCCTCGTTTAAAAAATCATTTAGTATCGACGTGTCACAGTACTTTTTTACAATAGAAAAAACCAAGTATCGTGCATTAATTGATTTTTTTTTTAAGGTTTAAAAGGTTTAACTTAATTTAATTTAATTAATTTAAACGTCGTCGTACAATACATGAAGACGATCCACATGGACGTAAAAAGTCAGAAACAACAGAAGAAATCGTAGAAAAAATACGGGATATCGTATCGGAAAATCGTCAAGCGACTGAAAGAGATTTAGTAAAAGCCCTAGGCATCTCATTGGGCAGTGTAAGAAACATTTTGACTAAAGTACTGGGTTTCAGAGAGCTGTGTGCAAAATGTCCACCATTTGCTAAAAATGGAACAAAAACGACGTTTTTAAAAACATTTAGAGCGTTTTCAAACGGATAACGTGAACTTGTGCGAGACTTGGGTCTCTCACCATGATCTTGAATCAAAAAAATAGTCTAAAAAGTAGTGTGAACCCGGTTCTTCGGCTCCCAAACAAGTTAGTGTCCAGAAAAAGAACAAAAAGTTGTTAGCACCAGTTTTTTGATTACTTGCAAACTGTTAAAGCAATAAATGATTCAAATGGCTGTATCCTCTTAGACCAAGTGAAGGAAAAAATTGATGTTTCCTCCCTCTGATACAACAAGATATGCAACCTGGCCTCTTCGTGATCTGCGACTTTTTTTGGAATACAACAGTGACAGCTGACTTTAAGGCTTTAGGCCAATCCACATATTTTCGTTCAAACATGTTTGAATTTGACCTGCATTTGTTACGTGTTGTTGCTAACACCAGGCTTTAGCTTGTGTCCCGCTTTCTTGTCAGATTAGATTTAGGAAACCTATGTTCGACAAAGATTTATCCAGCCTAAAAAACATAAAATCAAGACTTTTTAACAAATTTCATGTTGGTTCTCCTACTTCTCTCTCGCTATATAATAGCTCGTTCAAACTTTGCAGTTCTTAATGCTCAATGCTATAAGAACTAACCATCTCGATACAGTTATACAACTTCGTAAACAGTAAGCGAAGAACGTCAGCACCCATCGTCGCTCTCATTTCTTAATACGTCGGCAAATAATGATCAGGCAATCGATGTTCTTTTTGCCTAATTTTTCCAAACCACCTATTCTGAGGAAAGCTACTCTGGCCATCCGTACCCATACGGTTTACCGAGGTCGAACGGCATTTTTAGTCCCTTGTTAAATGAATGTTCCCTACTTTATGATCTTCGACTAGTTAAGCCGGTGTTTTCACCGGGTCCAGACGGGGTTCCAGGCTGTGTACTCAGATACTGCGCCGAGGCTCTGTGTGTACCCTTGCTTAAACTATTCACCCTGTCCATCGATTCTTCTTGCTGCACCCCGATCTGGAAGGAATCGTTTATAATTCCTCGCCATAAAAAAGGTAGCAAGTCTGACGCAAAAAATTATAGAGGTATATCAAAGTTAACCGCTATTTCCAAAATGTTTGAGAGGGTTTTAGTATAAGGACATTTCATTTCATTCTCGCTTGCAATCCGATCTCAATAACTTTCAGTCATGGTGCTGTGCAAACTTGTTACACCTTAATGCCTCGAAATGCAAAGTAATGACATTTCATCGTTCTAGCCCCTTGTTGGCTCCCTAACCCTATGTGGCGGTACTCTTGAGAGAATTACCCTGGTGAATGATCTTGGTGTCTTATTAGACGCAAAGTTTAAGTTTTCCGAACATGGGCCATGGGCGTGCTTGGTCCTATATCTAGCGACACTTAGAAAGTAGGATGGTAGGCGTCTTCAGGTATAGTGAGCGGAAGGGCTTGGACTAACAACACTAAGGTCGTATCCGGTACAAAGCACAGATCAAGCAATCGACCCAAGGAATTTTTCACATGGTTGACTTGAGACACGGACAGGTCAAGCAAGCCGTCAACAAAGTCATGTCGTGACATGGACACTAGTTGGCAAGTTGAAGTCACCAAGAACTATCATACGATCTTTATCTGATAGCGAGGAAGAAACAGCAGATAAAGCAGAAAAATGCTGCTCATAAATAGAGATATCCGAAGAAGGTGGAATATACGAGCAAGTAATGAAAAGTAGTGAAAGCGGGAAGAATCAGTTTTACACACAGGAATTCCATTCTAGTTGAACCTGGACGTGATCGAAGCGAAGTTAGTGTTTTGGAGAGGTGGAAGCAGGACGAGAAGATGAGGAAGTGGAAGTTGAGGTTGAGGGTGGCACAATGAAATGATTTGTAAGAGTTATGGGGGGGCCTATTCTTCTTCTTATCCTTAAACGCCTTCACCACCAAATGCTCCGTCCAAAATTTGGCAGAGCAAATGGTTTCAAATTGAGTTAGGCTATCTCGAGGCTATCTCCCTGGCATAAGAGAAATTAAATTTCTCCACCTTTAAACCCGCGGCTTTTATTTTGCTTTGAATAAAAGCAATTACATCATTAGATGTAAGGTCAGGGGCCAGACGTGAAACAAAAACTTGTCGTTTTGGTGGGACTCCCACCAGTGGTTTAGGCACCACAGGCCTAGGAACTGTGGTGGCAATATCCAGAGGTCCGGAACTTCTGATCACTGGTGGGATCGGAATAGACGGGATAGCAAGCGAGCTTGCGGACACCACTGTTACGGACGCTACAGACGTACTTGGCTGCACGTTCTCCGAAGCGATGAATTCGGCTACCGCATCTGCATCGCCAGCAGCTGTCGTTGCCTTTGGAGTGGCAAACGAGATCAACTGCTGCACACTTGGAGTGGTCGGAGTCAGTTTTTCGGCCGCGAACGGCTGAGTGACGGCTGGCACGTGCAGATCCCGCGGAGCGACCCTTTTACGCCTCGGAGACTCATTCAGCAGTTGCAGACTGCCAAAGACTAGAAGCTGATCGTACTGATTTTTTAAGCCAACGTTCAGCTCCTTAAAGCCCTTTCGCGTCTGCCTCATAAATATGACCGCACGGCATGCCTCACAACTGTAGTGCAAGCCATTACGTTTTGATATGGCATCGCCCACGAGGGCATCGCCCGTAAACCCAGCGCATTTTGCGTGCACTACGCTATCGCAGAGCCAGCAGGGGATACTCGGCTGATCATGGGTGATCTCTTTCCGACAGGATTTTTTGGCACATACCACAGAAAAATCCATAATACAAAATTTGAGCAAAATTAAAATCAAAAAATATTTCAAAACAAATGGCTATCAAACCAGTGTGCCAGAAGCCACAAGACGAGAGCTGTAATGCAATGTAATGCGTACTCACGGCAACAACACAAACACGACAAGCCGGCGCCAAAAAATGAGAAGCTAAATAAATTTTTTAACACAAAACAAGGCATGCACTCGCGGAATAGAATAAATTTCCAGATTGTAGGCTGGTTAGGAAGTTAATTAAAGTTTATTTATGAAAACACGGGTTGTTTATGCAAAACAAAGGGAAAATATGCGGAACGCAAAACAAAAACGCGTCTTATCTACGAAAGAGAACGAACGAATTTGTAAAGCCATAGGTGATCATGAAATCCACTCCGATAATGATGTCTTCTACGAAATTAGCAATGATATTATATTATATAAGCGTCTCTTCACCTGTAGCCGTTCGAGAGGCTCCACATTTCCTTTAGCTATACCTCTTTTGATTATAGAATGAGATGCGCCTGTCCAAAGATAGTAACAAGTCGGTTTCATCCAAGATGCCTCTGATAGTAAGATTCTTCGAGTTTCGCTCCAACTGGGAAACGAGAATTGTGGGGCAGCTCGAAGTACGTGTCAACCCTTGCCCCTCTGTGTCGACTCGTTCTAGTTAAAAAAATCTGCATCGAGGGTCTCCAGTCACAACTTTATGATATGCCCTTGATACTGTGATAATTTCCTCTCCATGGACCAGGATCTCGGTCTTTTTTGTCTATCGCGACATTTTCTCGCCATATGACCCGTTTGGTTGCAAATGAAGCATCTTCCGCTAAATACTCCTTGTCCTTGTGTTCTTGTCGGTCAGTTACCATTATTCAGCTCCGTTTGTACAGTATGCACTTTTGGTGATGGACGGCATCAATAGCGATGTTCCACAGGTCAATGCGTGACTGACCGCTTCCTCGTATGTTTTTCTCTGCATCAGAACCGTAGCGCGACGTGTGTCTAAATCTTTGATACCGTCTATAAAACCGTCTCTCCAGAAATTCGGTTGGCGCCAGCCATTGTCAGCCAGGCGTGAGAGTCGTTCTATGTCTGTCGCGAACTCTTGAAGCGACTCTCCGTAACGTTGTACCCTGCCCTTCAGTTCCAAGCGATGAACTTCCCGCATGTGGTCACCTCCATATCGACGCTCCAAGGCACTCTTAACAGCCTCGTAATTAAATTTATCTGTAATTTTTGTGAGCTTCACCTTGATCCTTCACTTGATTCTTCACTTGATCCCTCGTTTCCATTATCTGCAGCATCATCTGTTGTTGCTGGTCACCATGGCCCTCCATCTGCAGCATCATCTGTTGCAACATCGCCATCATTTGACCATTGTCTGCCACCGGCTGCTTCTCCCCCACTGTCGACCTGGAGCATTGCTCATCCAAGAACTCATAATCCTCGAAATTGAGGCCTGCTCTCTCCATTGCAGATTTTAGCCGTAGCTGAAGTTCGGCTTTTAAGCCGCTTGTCGGTAAACCCCGCTCAGCTAATTCCTTCATCAATTGTTCTGCTTTTAGCTCTCCTTATTTAACCACTCTCAAAATTGACACTTCTGACACTAGTAGTTACAGTATACAGCTCGTATTTTCAAGGTTGAGAATATGAAAACAGAGGGTATTCTAACTATGCAGAGATTTTTTAGCCAAGACTGACTATTTTCAATATAACATGACAACAATAGTCAGTCTACTAAATCTCCATTCGTTACAATATAAATAAATTAAAACATATGTTAAGTAGGTATTTAGCCAGCGCGCATTGTGGTTGCACGGTTGTTTCTTGCATACATTTTCTGACCGATTTTTTTTTACAGCTTAATGCTGCTCCCACGAATTTTTCCGTTTTATTTATACTTTACTTTTTATTTATAACGGTGTTTCGTGCCTCGTGTTCCGCACGTGACGACCGTTGCCGTTAGCTAGTATTGTGAATAATAATAATACATTTTCGAACGATAAGCTGAAAAAACACGTCTGGTTGATACGGTAGCTGATATTCAACTAGTTTATTTATTTGTTTAGTTAGCATACGTATACTGCCGATCAATAGAATAGACTCAATGAATTTTTTATAGGAAATTTTTATTTTAAAAATCAAGATACGAATGAATTTGGGAAAAAAATATTTTTTAAATATTCAAAATTCTATTCTTAAAAAAAAAAATAAAAATTGGAGTTATAATTCAAAAAAATACGAGTGTTAGTGCTTAGAGTGCTTAAAATTAATATAAATGAAAAAGTTTTTCAGAATCTTAATGTTAAATTATATTTTTATAATAAAGTCTGATATGATATGATAAAGTCTGTTTAATAATGGGTGTAGCCACCCTTATTAGAAATGACTTCGAAAATTCGTTTTGGCATTGAATTCTTCAGGGACTCCAAATAGTCCAGGGATATTTCGCTCCATGCGTTTTTGATGGCATGTTTCAATGATGCAACATCTTCAGCCATCCCGGTTCGGTATTTGTAAAGTATTTTAGCTTTTTTCCCCGTTGTTAGAGCTTTACCACGATCCGTTCTATATTAAAATAATTGAAAAGTGCAAGAGGTATTTAAATGCAACTTTTACCGTGTACAGCTTACAGCCTTTGAGTCTATTCTAATGATCGCCTAAAAAGCTAATTTTTCAGCATTGGCTAAAGCAAAATGGAAATAAATCATAACTGTAAAATTTCTACAGTTCATTCTCATTACTCTATTTTGTCAACTGTACTGCTCTAACAAACACAACAAAACTTTCGTCGAATGCTTAACTCACATATGAGAGAATCAAATTGTATAACCAAAAATGCATTCAGTCTATTCTATTGATCGGAAGTGACATCACTGTAGAGGGCAACTCTTGCAAATATTCATACTAAAATCTCGATTTCGCGAATTTATATTAAGTTTAAAACCAATCCTAGAACTAAATTTCATGATATGTCAAAATTTCAGCTCAATCGGTGGAGAACTTCTGGACTTTGGAAATGAGTTGCAAACCAACAACATTTTTATATGTATAACACTATGCAACACCACATTTCCGCTGTGAACCAAAAATTCTTTTCTTAAAGATTTGGGGCTTTAAAAATTGTTAGTGAGTTTTTTTTAATAGATTTGGTTTTTTTTTATAATTTTTAAAAGTGTATTTAACAAAATTTTTTTCCTGTCTTTCTGCTTCTTTTTTTACATAACTAAAGTATCTTACGCCTGGTTGTATTGAACTTTGAAATTCTAAAAAGCTGATAAATGCAGCTGTAAATCCCAAACACCGTGTAGCTTAAACTTACCGTCTTAAAAATATTAAACTTTCAAATTTAAATTGATAATTTTGCCGTATTTTTTTACAAAAATTTGAGTTTGATAATTCGGGGAAAGTCGAAAAAAAATATCTTGAGCTTACCGTCTGGGCAGCTCTAACCATTCAATAAGAGACCGTAACTGTTATAAGTTTTAAAATAAAAATTATAATTTAACAATTATTTCCCAATTTGAATTGAAAAATTCAAAAGTAACACTTATTTTTAATTTTTATTAAAAAATGCATGAGTAATAAAATATATATTTTTTTTCAATACAAATAAAAAATAACAATCACTTATACTCTACATTTTTTCAAAATTAATTTTTATGATTCAATAAAAATTGATACATAGCATGTATTTCAAAGACGAATATTAAGGATAATACTATTTTCTTTTATATCCATTTTTATACCCGATACTCAAAATGAGTAGAGGGGTATATTAGATTTGTGGTGAAAGTGGATGCGTGTAACGTCCAGAAGGAAGCGTTTCCGACCCCATAAGGTATATATATTCTTGATCAGCATCAATAGTCAAGTCAATTGAGCCTTGTCTTTCTGTCCGTCCGTCTGTCCGTCACTATGAGCGCCTAGTGCTCAGAGACTATGAGAGCTAGAGCAACGTAATATGTAATATTACTTCTGTAATATGTCACTGTTACAAGTGTATTGCAAAATTTCGCCCGTTCCACAAAAGTACGAAAATCTGTGGCATCCACAGATGTCGAGACTATTAAGGCTAAAGAAATAAATTTTGGTATCCACACTCCTGTTAGATCCATCTTATACAAGTGTATTTAAAAACATTTCATTTCATTCTCGCTTGCAATCCGATCTCAATAACTTTCAGTCATGGTGCTGTGCAAACTTGTTACACCTTAATGCCTCGAAATGCAAAGTAATGACATTTCATCGTTCTAGCCCCTTGTTGGCTACCTAACCCTATGTGCCGGTACTCTTGAGAGAATTACCCTGGTGAATGATCTTGGTGTCTTATTAGACGCAAAGTTTAAGTTTTCCGAACATGGGCCATGGGCGTGCTTGGTCCTATATCTAGCGACACTTAGAAAGTAGGATGGTAGGCGTCTTCAGGTATAGTGAGCGGAAGGGCTTGGGCTAACAACACTAAGGTCGTATCCGGTACAAAGCACAGATCAAGCAATCGACCCAAGGAATTTTTCACATGGTTGACTTGAGACACGGACAGGTCAAGCAAGCCGTCAACAAAGTCATGTCGTGACATGGACACTAGTTGGCAAGTTGAAGTCACCAAGAACTATCATACGATCTTTATCTGATAGCGAGGAAGAAACAGCAGATAAAGCGGAAAAATGCTGCTCATAAATAGAGATATCCGAAGAAGGTGGAATATACGAGCAAGTAATGAAAAGTAGTGAAAGCGGGAAGAATCAGTTTTACACACAGGAATTCCATTCTAGTTGAACCTGGACGTGATCGAAGCGAAGTTAGTTTTTTGGAGAGGTGGAAGCAGGACGAGAAGATGAGGAAGTGGAAGTTGAGGTTGAGGGTGGCACAATGAAATGATTTGTAAGAGTTATGGGGGGGGGCCTATTCTTCTTCTTATCCTTAAACGCCTTCACCACCAAATGCTCCGTCCAAAATTTGGCAGAGCAAATGGTTTCAAATTGAGTTAGGCTATCTCGAGGCTATCTCCCTGGCATAAGAGAAATTAAATCTCTCCACCTTTAAACCCGCGGCTTTTATTTTGCTTTGAATAAAAGCAATTACATCATTAGATGTAAGGTCAGGGGCCAGACGTGAAACAAAAACTTGTCGTTTTGGTGGGACTCCCACCAGTGGTTTAGGCACCACAGGCCTAGGAACTGTGGTGGCAATATCCAGAGGTCCGGAACTTCTGATCACTGGTGGGATCGGAATAGACAGGATAGCAAGCGAGCTTGCGGACACCACGGTTACGGACGCTACAGACGTACTTGGCTGCACGTTCTCTGAAGCGATGAATTCGGCTACCGGATCTGCATCGCCAGCAGCTGTCGTTGCCTTTGGAGTGGCAAACGAGATCAACTGCTGCACACTTGGAGTGGTCGGAGTCAGTTTTTCGGCCGCGAACGGCTGAGTGACGGCTGGCACGTGCAGATCCCGCGGAGCGACCCTTTTACGCCTCGGAGACTCATTCAGCAGTTGCAGACTGCCAAAGACTAGAAGCCGATCGTACTGATTTTTAAAGCCAACGTTCAGCTCCTTAAAGCCCTTCCGCGTCTGCCTCATAAATATGACCGTACGGCATGCCTCACAACTGTAGTGCAAGCCATTACGTTTTGATATGGCATCGCCCACGAGGGCATCGCCCGTAAGCCCAGCGCATTTTGCGTGCACTACGCTATCGCAGAGCCAGCAGGGGATACTCGACTGATCATGGGTGATCTCTTTCCGACAGGATTTTTTTGGCACATACCACAGAAAACTCCAGAGAGAGATACTGAACAGAAAGTTACGAGAGCTAGAGAGAAAGAACAGTTATTGAAGTTCAGAGAGTGATAATAGAACAAAAGCCACAAGACGAGAGCTGTAATGCAATGTAATGCGTACTCACGGCAACAACACAACCATGACACGTATAGCATATTGGATATTACCAAACCTTCACGGAAGGCTGAGCAGGTGATGGTTCGTCTCCCGTCCGGGCACGTGCTTGTTCCGGCTTCCGTCTCATCGGCAAGAAATGGGGGGGTTTTTTATTTCCCAGAACGGACGGGACACAGCTCTACTCCAACAATCATAATACTGACACAGTAACGTTCATTAAAATTTCACGTGCAAGCGAAGTATCGACACAAATATGTACAAGAGCAAATACACCTAACTACGCACACGGACACATACACACATACAAGTCGTGCCACGGTGTTGTTGTGACCACTTATGCCCACCCTATCATGATCACCGCTCCCGGTTCATCCGGTGATCCCATAAAGAAGGCTCTTACAGCCTCCTATCCAACCCCATTACCCTCATTTGCCCAGCATGGTCCCCGCATATAGAACTCTAGCCCCGATTCATGTTAAATCCTATATTTCATATTGAGCAATAGCACATGCATCGCAACTAGTAAACTAATAAATGATTAACTCTTTATAATACAATTTAGATTGAAATTTAGCTTACAAATTGAAAGAAGGGAAGGGTACATATCTCTAGCTTTTATGTTAGGCAAATAGATAAATAAATAAATATGCAAAAGGGAATGTAAAAACTGTGCGCAGCGATCGTTATGGCAGGTCAGTGAATAACTGCATTAGCGAAAGCAACCGCAAGTAGAAAGCATAAAAGAACGTCAGAGCGACCAGCCTCGCATCTTCCCTTTTGTGCCTTGTTCTTAAGAGGGCTGTTTCTTATGCGCGGCGTAAGCGCTTATGGTTGCCAGCAGGGCATAAGGGAGAGCGCACAGCCTCTCTTAAGCGAAGAAGCCCCTGACTACGTGAGGTTTTTTTTTTCAAACTCCAATATTTTATTTTTATGATTTGGGATCGCTTACGGCCTTCCTTTGATTTGTTTTAATAAATGTGTTGAAACAGCGATGAAAGCGCTTCCATGGACTGCGGCAACGTTCCTAAAACGAAAGCTGGAGAAATAATTTTACAAAAAAAACTCACGCTCTCTTCTGCCGTTTAACCGTTGTTCACTTTCGCCCTGTCACACATTCCACTTGCTATTTCTTCCGAACAGAATTTAAAACACAACCAAAAGAAATTTACTAAGCTAATTACACTAATGACACTATAACATAAAATAGGAATCAGCGGTTACACTGATGGATATAAAAAAAAAACGACAGTCGTTGCCACCGGCTTCACATCTGGGCACTCCTTGGCACTTCGTATGGGGAAAAGAAAATAGGTCTAGGCCCAGATCTATATTTCGGGTAGAAATTGGTTGACCGTTTACATCGCTTTAATAATTTCCGCAGAATTGGACGGCCTCCAAGATATCGCGGGTCCGTGACACATAAGTGGCTCGCGTATTGGGGTTCAGACAGGTACCCAAACGATTGCCCGAAGTTTAAGCTGGTACTAACCGCCAATCTGAAAAATTAATTTCCTACAATTAAAAAAAGCACTACCCTACGCCACGAGTGTATGTGGTGTATATTAGCGACGCTGAAATACATACCAATTGAAATTGGCATTTAACACACTTTTACTTTATAAACGCACAATATTTTTTCCTTTTTGCTGTATTCAGCTGTTAAGATCTTTTCCCGGTTTTTATTCCTTTTTTTTTTCTTTATACTTGGACTGGACAAAAATAGCATGTCTGTCTTCGCCAACAGTTTTTCTTCCAAGAGACCGAGGCTAGATCTGCACAGTCTGAGACCCCCAGTACAGCGTTAAAATTGAGAATCCTCCATTTTCGAATTGACGCCGTAATTATTTTACAAGTTTCAACTCAAAAAAACAGAAAAAAAACCGCTCTCCTTCGATTACCTTTTAACTTGAATTGAGGCGGCAAAGTTGAGTAACATGGGGAGACCAATATCCCTTCTAAATGTTCCCTTTTGTGGATCCCAGTATTCATACCTTTTTATACCCGATACTCAAAATGAGTATTGGGGTATATGAGATTTGTGGTAAAAGTGGATGTGTGTAACGTCCAGAAGGAATCGTTTCCGACCCCATAAAGTATATATATACTTGATCAGCATCAATAGCCGAGTCGATTGAGCCATGTCTGTCTGTCCGTCCGTCCGTCTGTCCGTCTGTCCGTCCCCTTTAGCGCCTAGTGCTGAACGACTATAAGAGCTAGAGGAACGATGTTTTGGATCCAGACTTCTGTGATATGTCACTGCTACAGGAATATTTCAAAACTGTGCCCCGCCCACTTCCGCCCCCACAAAAGGCGAAAATCTGTTCCATACACAATTTCGACGATACGAGAAAACTAAGAATCATAGATAATGACCATATCTATCAGATTGCTCAATTTGAATCAGATCGGATCATTTTTGTAGCCAAAAGCAAGAAATCAATTTTCAGTGGCTACGCAGCGCCCGACGTCACGCTCAGACTGATTTTCTGTCTCTCTCGCACGCACTCTTTGTCGTGTCGTTTAATATTAGCGGCGTCTGACGGAGGAGAGCCATACTGACTAAGTATCGGGTATAACTGTAGAGTTGCGGTGTCCGCAGCAACTCACAGCGTTCCCCCTCGTTTTTTTTTTATACGTTACTCTTTCAAACCACTTCAAATCCCCCCTACCAAAATCACACTTTGGGGAAGCAGGACCAAAAGGGTGATTCCCACTTAGAGCGATTTTTAACCATGGTGCTACTGTTTGATATCTTTGGCATGGAATTTGCCGATCAGACGTCCTTGCAGATCCTCTAGCTCGTAATAGGCTTGACCCAACTGTCGCCTTACCCGGGACTTCACAAAAACGGGAGCCAACTTGGCATATTAAATCCTTTCACGAAATTACTTTGCTGGAAATTTCGACGGTAAACCTCCTGTCCCACTCTGAATGATACCTCCTTACTTCGAAGGTTATACGTCTTTTCATTTCGTTCGTGCTGAGCCCTCATTGCCTCCTTTGCCGTGCCACGCATCAGGTCAAATGAGTCATCCCTAGAAAAATGCACCCAACGATCTTCTAACATCTCTAGCTGCCTCAACAACGGATACGTGGTACCATTCGTGATCATCTGTTGCCCAAACGCCAACTGGTATGGACTCGCCTTTTCGGCACTGTGCACAGCCGATCTTAACGCACAGGCTACACTGCTGAGCTGCTCATCCCAGTTACCTTGGTCAGTATTTATGTAGGCTTTGATTGCTGCCAAGATAGATCTGTTAACTCGCTCGGACGCGTTAGCCTGCGGAGCGTAAACGGCGGTGTAAGCGTGCTCTATGCCATACTTCTGAAGCAAGGAGTTGAATGCATGGGACTTAAATTGGACGCCGTTGTCCGAGACTAGCTTTTCCGGAACTCCAAAGCAGTGAAATAATTGTTCCTCAATGTATGGTACGATGGCGTCGGCGGTAAATTTTCTTACGGGTTTAATAAACGGAAATTTGGAAAAATGATCTAACACCACAAATATCCCGACATTCCCACTACGACTTCTAGGATACGGTCCCAGAAAATCTACGTAGAGCTTCTGAAAGAACCGTTCTGTTTCCCCCGTTTTTGCTAGTGGCGGTCTTAAAGGTCTATTTGGATGCTTAGTACACTTACAAATTTCACACCGGTTTATGAACTCTTTGACATCTTTTAACAACGTCGGCCAATAATAGTAGCGCCGAACCTTTTCGAGCGTTTTATTTATGCCTCCGTGTGCAGATAGGGCGTGCTCGTGGGCCATTTTCAGGACCGAATCTATGAGCCCCTTGGGAATCCAAATTTTCCAACAGAGTTCATCCGCTACCGTTTCGCCTGTTGCGTGCTCGGTGCGACGATATATATGCCTGCCTACCACCTTTACATCTGGCATCTGAGCCTGACTACTCGCTACTTTAGCCCTAAGGGAAACGTAATCCGTCGAACTAAAGTGCTCCGACTCCAAATCGATCCTTTCTTCTGGTTCGATCTCTGACAAATCTGGGGAAAAGACCCGAGACAAGGCGTCTGGAACGATGTTTCGAGACCCTTTTTGGTGGCTAATATTAAAGGAATACCCCTGAAGCTTCAAAGCCCATTTGGCCAGTCTGCTACTCAGATCTGATTGGGACATCAGCCACTTCAAGCAGGCATGGTCGGTTATCACCGTAAATTGATGTCCCTCTACATAAGCGCGAAATTTCTTGATGCTCAGAATGGCAGCTAAGCATTCCTTTTCCGTCACCGAGTAAGCACGTTGGCACTTATTCAATTTTCGTGACATAAACGCAATTGGTACATCATCGCCCTCTTCGTTTATCTGCATCAGTACCCCTCCTACTCCTGAGTGACTAGCGTCGCAGTGGATAAAGAAAGGCTTTTCAAAATTCGGTGTGTGTAAGACGGGCGCTTCACACATTGAGTTCTTCAGAGCTGTGAATGCAGCTTCTGCTTCTTCGGACCAAATGAACTGGCGTTTCTGCTTCAGGGCGTCCGTCAGAGGCGCCGCAATAGCCGCAAAATTCTTTATAAATTTGTGGTACCATCCCGTCATACCCAAGAATCGACGCAACTGTTTCACCGACTTCGGAGCAGGATATTCCTTAATGGCCTCTATTTTGTCCAAGTCCATGCCTATAATACCGTGACCCACTACATGCCCCAGATAGCGGACCTCAGGCACACAGAACTTGCTCTTCTGTATATTAATTGTAAGCCCCGCTGCAGACAGCTTCTCTGCTAATACTCTTAACACACTCAGATGCCTTTCAAAGGTGTCTGACACTATAAGCAGGTCATCCAAGTATATAAACACTTCGTTTCGAAGATTGGCTGGAATAATGCGGTCCATAAGTTTGGACATAGTAGACGGCGCATTGGTAAGCCCAAACGGCATAACTTTAAACTGGTAAAGCGGCCGTCCAGGCACTGTGAATGCTGTTTTATCCCTAGAATCTTGTTCTAGCGGTATTTGCCAGTAGGCATCTTTCAGGTCGAGGCTAGCTATGTATTCTGCCTTTGGTAACCGGCTTAAGATCCCATCTATGAGCGGCATGGGATACGCGTCCTTCCGAGTCACCTCGTTCACCTTGCGGCTGTCTATACAAAGACGAACCTTCTCCGGCTTCCGGACGAGTACTACCGGACAAGACCACGCACTGTTGGATTCTTCGATGACCCCTAGCGCTAACATGCGATCCAACTCCTCATACATTAATTTCTCGATAGCTGGGGACACTGCATAGTGTCGTTGTTTTGTGGGCTTTGCCTCACCTACATCTATTACATGGGACAACAACGTGGTTTTTCCTAAACCATTATCCGCGAAAGACGGAAGACACTGAATGGTTCTATTCAGTTGTTCTCGTTGCACCTCCGATAAAGGACGTTGGTTTTCTGGCTTCCACACCTCATCGCAATGGTTCACCGTGTCATTAGCACTTCCTTGTGGATACAAATCGGCTGGCAATAAGCCAAATTCGGTCCAAAAGTTAATGCCCAGATACAGAGGCTTCGTTAGGGTTGGAACGATGTATAGGGTAACAGACCTGGTAACACCTTTATAGCCTACTTCCGCTTTAAGCTTCCCAACCACTGTCTGAGACTGCCCACCCGCTGTCCGAACTGTGGATGCCATGGGATTAAATTGAAGTTGGCTTTCAAGCAGCTCGCTGGCCAAATCTCCATCAATGCAACTAATAGATGCCCCTGTATCCATTAATCCAACAAGCTTTCTGTCTAATAATGTGACCTCTGCATATGGCCTGAGATCTTCTGATATTATTGACGATACCAGAGCTTTTTACTCTAATCTTAGATTTCTGACAAATTCTTCCCGACGTACTTTAGCTCGTGCCTTCCGTTTAGACTCCCTATCCTCTTTTTCTTCCTGTGTTATTTTCTTATTAACTATGGTTAAATTATTGTTTACTATTGGGATTGGGAATTGCGTAGCAGCTTCTATCGCTACTCGGTGTTCGTCGCTTTGGACGCTGATGGTCTGCGTGCACTTTTCAAGGGTGCACGCACTTGGGTGTTTTTTGTTGCTTGGCATTTTTGGCACGACGGCTTGTAAGTGTCAGGCTGGCCACACCCATAGCAAAAAACTACTCGCTCTGCTACGCAATCCTGGTAGCGATGACCATTACCACGGCAGTTCCAACAGACTAAGTTGAACGCTGCTATTTCCCCATCACTTTCGTCTGACTCCTCTTGCCCTGGGCTTTCTACCGCGTGAACCAACCGTCTTGGTGCTGGTCGTGGTCTAGCCACCGGATCTTTACCAACAGTTTGCATGAACAGTTCCCGAGTCTTCACCAAGTGTCTTAACTGTGCAATGCTAAAGATCTTTTCATATAGCAGTTCATGCTGTATCTCCGGCAATAAATTGGATCGGAGTGACTCCATCAGGGAACATTCTGACAAGGGCGTTGTCAGGGTATCTGCCAGTCGGACAATCGCTTCGTAGAACTCATCAAATGATTCGTTCTCCTTCTGCTTCCTTCGGTCTATTGCAGCTCGAATGTTGACGTCTGTCCTCGCATTCTTGAATCGTACTAACAATGAAGATTTAAGGTCGGCCCAAACGACCGTCCTAACACTCTTATGGTAGCGCCAATAGTGCCAGTCACTGGCACTTCCCTCAAAGAGATTGCTCACGTATCTCGAAAGCAACTCGAAATTCACGTCCAATGTTTGGATCGTGAGCGCTTCTACCCGATAAATGAAATCGTCGACGGAAATTCCCGTCCGCCCAGAGAACCTAAGCTTCCAATTGACTAAAATTTGACTAACACGCTCTGGTCGAATATCCACGCTCATGGGGGAATTCCTGCTGGCTGTTTCGAAACACTGAAACCCGGGCAAAGGTGCTGGCCGTCGTGCCGATCCTTCTCCAGCTTGGTTATCCCTCGAAGGAACATCCGCTGTATTTGCCAATTGGCCCATGAGAGAGCTGAGAATACCTTGAAAACCATTAGCGATCGCATTGCTTAGCATCTCGGTTTGTGTCAACGAGGCTTCAGCCATGGCTTCGGCTATCATTCGCTGAAGCTCGTTACTAGGCGGCGGAGCTACCACCAATGGCGGACCAGCTTCCCTAGTTTGCGGCTGATTGGTCGAAGCAGACGTCGAAGCTCCCTGTGGAGCCCCCATATGGGCTTTACTCCTCGTATCAGGCATTATTGGTACCAATAAGGTTCCGACGGTATCCCCAGCAGTTTTGTCTGATAAATTCAACGTCGATGACTGAAAAGACGTTTTGCAGACAGGACAAACCTTCTTAGAACCCACTCGTGCGCCAAAACAGGCCCTATGGAAAGTGTGACCACAAGACGTGGTAAGGAGCTGAGCCAAATATTCCACCTGAGCCTGGCAGATCAAGCAAACACTTTCTTGTAATTCTTCGTCTGCTAAATTCTCGCAACTGCCAAATACGGACATAATATAAAATATAAAATATAATAATAAAGTAATTAAATAGATAAATAAAATTTAAGAAATTAATAAAAAAAAAGATACAGTATCAAACAAAAAAAACAATCTGCTAGGACCATGCTTAAGTCAAAGGGAATAATAGGGTATATCTATGTGTGTGTATGTGTATGATGTTTCCCATGTACTACATTTACTCAACTACATGCATAAAGAAATTAATAATAACCCACAACTCGTAGCTATAGGCGGTCCGGGTCTTTCGCGGTGGGTAATAGTTTTATACCACGTTTCCATCCAACGATACCAGATACCCAGCCCGATGAGTATGAGTCCATTCACAACTCCTTCCTGGCAAATTGAGGCCTTTCACCCACCGTTCCTGATCGGATAATCCAGACCGGAAAAAAAGGAGCATTCCTCCAGCATTGGCCAGAAGGAACAGGAAGGAAAGGAAGACAAACGAATAAAGAAAGAAAGAACGAAACGAATAGTAATAAGCTCGATGCATCGGGGTGGTACCGGTGTTATATGTACTCATCATTCCGGTCTGCATCATAGGAGCCCGCTTGGTCACTTACAACGGTGGCAATAGTTTAATAACCCACTACGCTGATCCAGCATAAAGTGATAAAGCCAAAACAAACAAAACAGAATGACAACTAGAAAGACACATCTGTCCCGATACTGGTTGGGAATGTAAGGTCACATCTACATTCCACAATTTTCACAATCATTTGGGCCTTGCCGGTTTGTTGTCAGTTGCGACAGCTCGAGCCCCACGTTGGGCGCCAAATAATAAACTAACTGTAGCATATTGGATATTACCAAACCTTCACGGAAGGCTGAGCAGGTGATGGTTCGTCTCCCGTCCGGGCACGTGCTTGTTCCGGCTTCCGTCTCATCGGCAAGAAATGGGGGGGTTTTTTATTTCCCAGAACGGACGGGACACAGCTCTACTCCAACAATCAACATACTGACACAGTAACGTTCATTAAAATTTCACGTGCAAGCGAAGTATCGACACAAATATGTACAAGAGCAAATACACCTAACTACGCACACGGACACATACACACATACAAGTCGTGCCACGGTGTTGTTGTGACCACTCATGCCCACCCTACCATGATCACCGCTCCCGGTTCATCCGGTGATCCCATAAAGAAGGCTCTTACAGCCTCCTATCCAACCCCATTACCCTCATTTGCCCAGCATGGTCCCCGCATATAGAACTCTAGCCCCGATTCATGTTAAATCCTATATTTCATATTGAGCAATAGCACATGCATCGCAACTAGTAAACTAATAAATGATTAACTCTTTATAATACAATTTAGATTGAAATTTAGCTTACAAATTGAAAGAAGGGAAGGGTACATATCTCTAGCTTTTATGTTAGGCAAATAGATAAATAAATAAATATGCAAAAGGGAATGTAAAAACTGTGCGCAGCGATCGTTATGGCAGGTCAGTGAATAACTGCATTAGCGAAAGCAACCGCAAGTAGAAAGCATAAAAGAACGTCAGAGCGACCAGCCTCGCATCTTCCCTTTTGTGCCTTGTTCTTAAGAGGGCTGTTTCTTATGCGCGGCGTAAGCGCTTATGGTTGCCAGCAGGGCATAAGGGAGAGCGCACAGCCTCTCTTAAGCGAAGAAGCCCCTGACTACGTGAGGTTTTTTTTTTCAAACTCCAATATTTTATCTTTATGATTTGGGATCGCTTACGGCCTTCCTTTGATTTGTTTTAATAAATGTGTTGAAACAGCGATGAAAGCGCTTCCATGGACTGCGGCAACGTTCCTAAAACGAAAGCTGGAGAAATAATTTTACAAAAAAAACTCACGCTCTCCTCTGCCGTTTAACCGTTGTTCACTTTCGCCCTGTCACACATTCCACTTGCTATTTCTTCCGAACAGAATTTAAAACACAACCAAAAGAAATTTACTAAGCTAATTACACTAATGACACTATAACATAAAATAGGAATCAGCGGTTACACTGATGGATATAAAAAAAAACGACAGTCGTTGCCACCGGCTTCACATCTGGGCACTCCTTGGCACTTCGTATGGGGAAAAGAAAATAGGTCTAGGCCCAGATCTATATTTCGGGTAGAAATTGGTTGACCGTTTGCATCGCTTTAATAATTTCCGCAGATTTGGACGGCCTCCAAGATATCTCGGGTCCGTGACACATGAGTGGCTCGCGCCCGCAAAGCGACTGATGAGCAGATCTTTTTCGCCTCCCGCTTTGTGCTGTTCGGCCTAGCGTTGGGCGAGGAGCATAAGTCTCTTGTCGCGGGCGGAGGCCCTAATATCGGGGAAATTGTTGCGAGCTTTCGTATTGGGGTTCAGACAGGTACCCAAACGATTACCCGAAGTTTAAGCTGGTACTAACCGCCAATCTGAAAAATTAATTTCCTACAATAAAAAAAAGCACTACCCCACGCCACGAGTGTATGTGGTGTATATTAGCGACGCTGAAATACATACCAATTGAAATTGGCATTTAACACACTTTTACTTTATAAACGCACAATATTTTTTCCTTTTTGCTGTATTCAGCTGTTAAGATCTTTTCCCGGTTTTTATTCCTTTTTTTTCTTTATACTTGGACTGGACAAAAATAGCACGTCTGTCTTCGCCAACAGTTTTTCTTCCAAGAGACCGAGGCTAGATCTGCACAGTCTGAGACCCCCAGTACAGCGTTAAAATTGAGAATCCTCCATTTTCGAATTGACGCCGTAATTATTTTACAAGTTTCAACTCAAAAAAACAGAAAAAAACCGCTCTCCTTCGTTTACCTTTTAACTTAAATTGCGGCGGCAAAGTTGAGTAACATTGGGAGACCAATATCCCTTCTTGGTACTTTTCTAAAGTTCCCTTTTGTGGATCCCAGTATTTATACCTTTTTTTTTTTTATACGTTACTCTTTCAAACCACTTCACAAGCCGGCGCCAAAAAATTAGAAGCTAAATAAATTTTTTAACACAAAAAAAGGCATGCACTCGCGGAATAGAATAAATTTTCAGATTGTAGGCTGGTTAGGAAGTTAATTAAAGTTTATTTATTGCGGAGCGCAAAACAAAAACGCGTCTTATCTACGAAAGAGAACGAACGAATTTGTAAAGCCATAGCTGATCATGAAATCCACTCCGATAATGATGTCTTCTACGAAATCAGCAATGATATTATATTATATAAGCGTCTCTTCACCTGTAGCCGTTCGAGAGGCTCCACATTTCCTTTAGCTATACCTCTATTGATTATAGAATGAGATGCGCCTGTCCAAAGATAGTAACAAGTCGGTTTCATCCAAGATGCCTCTGATAGTAAGATTCTTCGAGTTTCGCTCCAACTGGGAAACGAGAATTGTGGGGCAGCTCGAAGTACGTGTCAACCCTTGCCCCTCTGTGTCGACTCGTTCTAGTTAAAAAAATCTGCATCGAGGGTCTCCAGTCACAACTTTATGATATGCCCTTGATACTGTGATAATTTCCTCTCCATGGACCAGGATCTCGGTCTTTTTTGTCTATCGCGACATTTTCTCCCCATATGACCCGTTTGGTTGCAAATGAAGCATCTTCCGCTAAATACTCCTTGTCCTTGTGTTCTTGTCGGTCAGTTACCATTATTCAGCTCCGTTTGTACAGAATGCACTTTTGGTGATGGACGGCATCAATAGCGATGTTCCACAGGTCAATGCGTGACTGACCGCTTCCTCGTATGTTTTTCTCTGCATCAGAGCCGTAGCGCGACGTGTGTCTAAATCTTTGATACCGTCTATAAAACCGTCTCTCCAGAAATTCGGTTGGCGCCAGCCATTGTCAGCCAGGCGTGAGAGTCGTTCTATGTCTTTCGCGAACTCTTGAAGCGACTCTCCGTAACGTTGTACCCTGCCCTTCAGTTCCAAGCGATGAACTTCCCGCATGTGGTCACCTCCATATCGACGCTCCAAGGCACTCTTAACAGCCTCGTAATTAAATTTATCTGTAATTTTTGTGAGCTTCACCTTGATCCTTCACTTGATTCTTCACTTGATCCCTTGTTTCCATTATCTGCAGCATCATCTGTTGTTGCTGGTCACCATGGCCCTCCATCTGCAGCATCATCTGTTGCAACATCGCCATTTGACCATTGTCTGCCACCGGCTGCTTCTCCCCCACTGTCGACCTGGAGCATTGCTCATCCAAGAACTCATAATCCTCGAAATTGAGGCCTGCTCTCTCCATTGCAGATTTTAGCCGTAGCTGAAGTTCGGCTTTTAAGCCGCTTGTCGGTAAACCCCGCTCAGCTAATTCCTTCATCAATTGTTCTGCTTTTAGCTCTCCTTATTTAACCACTCTCAAAATTGACACTTCTGACACTAGTAGTTACAGTATACAGTTCGTATTTTCAAGGTTGAGAATATGAAAACAGAGGGTATTCTAACTATGCAGAGATTTTTTAGCCAAGACTGACTATTTTTAATATAACATGACAACAATAGTCAGTCAACTAAATCTCCATTCGTTACAATATAAATAAATTAAAACATATGTTAAGTAGGTATTTAGCCAGCGCGCATTGTGGTTGCACGGTTGTTTCTTGCATACATTTTCTGACCGATTTTTTTTTACAGCTTAATGCTGCTCCCACGAATTTTTCCGTTTTATTTATACTTTTTCCACGTTCACTGGTATAGAACGAATAACACTATATTTTTGATATAATGACTAAACCTTGCACTCGGAAACGGTGTTTCGTGCCTCGTGTTCCGCACGTGACGACAGTTGCCGTTAGCTAGTATTGTGAATAATAATAATACATTTTCGAACGATAAGCTGAAAAAACACGTCTGGTTGATACGGTAGCTGATATTCAACAAGTTTATTTATTTGTTTAGTTAGCATACGTATACTGCCGATCAATAAAATAGACTCAATGAATTTTTTATAGGAAATTTTGATTTTAAAAATCAAGATACGAATGAATTTGGGAAAAATATATTTTTTAAATATTCAAAATTCTATTCTTAAAAAAAAAAATAAAAATTGGAGTTATAATTCAAAAGGAATACGAGTGTTAGTGCTTAGAGTGCTTAAAATTAATATAAATGAAAAAGTTTTTCAGAATCTTAATGTTAAATTATATTTTTATAATAAAGTCTGATATGATATGATAAAGTCTGTTTAATAATGGGTGTAGCCACCCTTATTAGAAATGACTTCGAAAATTCGTTTTGGCATTGAATTATTCAGGGACTCCAAATAGTCCAGGGATATTTCGATCCATGCGTTTTTGATGGCATGTTTCAATGATGCAACATCTTCAAATTGTTTTTCGGGTTCATACACTTTACGCGAAAGCCATCCTGGTTCGGTACCATTCGATTTTCCATGTCATATGATCCCGAGCAAAAAGAGAGCGAGCTTTTTTACGAACGTCAGTAAGTGGTGCTTTTTTTTTGTATTTGTAAAGTATTTTAGCTTTTTTCCCCGTTGTTAGAGCTTCACCACGATCCGTTCTATATTAAAATAATTAAAAAGTGCAAGAGGTATTTAAATGCAACTTTTACCGAGTACAGCTTACAGCCTTTGAGTCTATTCTAATGATCGCCTAAAAAGCTAATTTTTCGGCATTGGCTAAAGCAAAATGGAAATAAATCATAAGTGTAAAATTTCTACAGTGGATTCTCATTCCCCTATTTTGTCAACTGTACTGCTCTAACAAACACAACAAAACTTTCGTCGAATGCTTAACTCACATATGAGAGAATCAAATTGTATAACCAAAAATGCATTCAGTCTATTCTATTGATCGGAAGTGACATCACTGTAGAGGGCTACTCTTGCAAATATTCATACTAAAATCTCGATTTCGCGATTTTATATTAAGTTTAAAACCAATCCTAGAACTAAATTTCATGATATGTCAAAATTTCAGCTTAATCGGTGGAGAACTTCTGGACTTTGGAAATGAGTTGCAAACCAACAACATTTTTATATGTATAACACTATGCAACACCACATTTCCGCTGTGAACCAAAAATTCTTTTCTTAAAGATTTGGGGCTTTAAAAATTGTTAGTGAGTTTTTTTTAATAGATTTGGTTTTTTTTTATAATTTTTAAAAGTGTATTTAACAAAATTTTTTTTCCTGTCTTTCTGCTTCTTTTTTTACATAACTAAAGTATCTTACGCCTGGTTGTATTGAACTTTGCAATTCTAAAAAGCTGATAAATGCAGCTGTAAATCCCAAACACCGTGTAGCTTAAACTTACCGTCTTAAAAATATTAAACTTTCAAATTTAAATTGATAATTTTGCCGTATTTTTTTTACAAAATTTGAGTTTGATAATTCGGGGAAAGTCGAAAAAAAATATCTTGAGCTTACCGTCTGGGCAGCTCTAACCATTCAATAAGGGACCGTAACTGTTATAAGTTTTAAAATAAAAATTATAATTTAACAATTATTTCCCAATTTGAATTGAAAAATTCAAAAGTAACACTTACTTTTAATTTTTATTAAAAAATGTATGAGTAATAAAATATATATTTTTTTTCAATACAAATAAAAAATAACAATCACTTATACTCTACATTTTTTCAAAATTAATTTTTATGATTCAATAAAAATTGATACATAGCATGTATTTCAAAGACGAATATTAAGGATAATACTATTTTCTTTTATATCCATTTTTATACCCGATACTCAAAATGAGTAGAGGGGTATATTAGATTTGTGGTGAAAGTGGATGCGTGTAACGTCCAGAAGGAAGCGTTTCCGACCCCATAAGGTATATATGTTCTTGATCAGCATCAATAGTCAAGTCAATTGAGCCTTGTCTTTCTGTCCGTCCGTCTGTCCGTCACTATGAGCGCCTAGTGCTCAGAGACTATGAGAGCTAGAGCAACGTAATATGTAATATTACTTCTGTAATATGTCACTGTTACAAGTGTATTGCAAAATTTCGCCCGTTCCACAAAAGTACGAAAATCTGTGGCATCCACAGATGTCGAGACTATTAAGGCTAAAGAAATAAATTTTGGTATCCACACTCCTGTTAGCCCCACCCCTTTCCGCCCCCGCAAAGGACGAAAATCTTTGGCATCCACAGATCTCAGAGACTACTAGAGCTAGAGTAACCAAATTTTGTATCCATACTCCTTTTAGATCTCACTATTGCAAGTGTATTTCAAAATTTCGTTTATTTTGCGTAATGTTCTCGCCCTTCGACCGACCCGGCTTAGTTAGTAAGAGGGGGGATTTGTAAGAAGTAAAAAAAAGGTAATTCCATCATGGCAGCAGCAACTCAAAACGTTTCCTCTCGATTCTTCTACATTCTGTTGCATTCGTAGTATTTATTGGCAAACAATATACCAATATATTCAAAAAATACTACAAAATTCAAAATTACCAAATAATAAGCCAGTTTTTTTTTTAAATTGTGATATATAAGTTTGTTCTAATATCGCTACACACAACTAAAATATATATTTTGGTGTATTCAATATCTCTCTCACATTGATTTATATAGGTAAAATGTACATTCACAACTCTTATTTGCGGACCCTGATTTCAATGCAAATTTACAATTTTTTGCTTAAATATTTTTTTAAAAATGTTGATTTTAAAAACTTTGGAAAGGTTGGAAAAAATTGTTTCTTGTGTTTTATATTTCATTTGTATAGTAATATTAATAGGGCGTCGTTTTAGACATTGCTTATAAAAATCTATGGATAAGCGGCTAATGTGCAGCCGTCCAATTTATTCAGGTCCAAATTAAAGTTGCATTTATCAGCTTTTAGAATTCGAAAAGTTCATTGCATCTATGTATATGTAAGATACTTAAGCCATGTATACAAAAAACCACTACACGTAAAAAAAAAATGGCGCAATCTCGGCTAACTGTACATTTTTTAGTTTTTATAAAAGCAAGAAACTCTTGTCTCGTGCGAATGTGCTGAATGTTAAATTTAAAGGAAGCATCGATCTCTTTTGGGAAATATTATTGCAAATGCACATAATTCTAAAATTAGAATATTTCCTCTGATTTCGTCAAAAATCACAACAGCCACCTTTGTTTTGTTCCCGTGGACATTTCTTAGTTTTTTGCAACTACACATCTAGAAAACTAAAAATTGACGAGGTTTTGGGTACATTTTTTAATTCAAGTATGTATTTTGAATTTATGCACTCTTTCGAATACCCAAAAAAATACAAACATTTTCCTTAGAACAGTCATATTAACAATGGGCGCGCTCAGAAGAACAACGTATCTTTTATAATGTATCAGGTATCATGTTTTTGAGCTTTGGCGAACGAATATGATACCTTCATTTCTATCGCGTCAACACACAGTGGTGATGCCGACGAAAGCAGGTGGCAAGAGTCAAACAATTTAATGACTGCTTGCACAATATGAATATGAATACTTTAGGACTTTAGGAGCAGTCAAAATGTATGTAACGTAGGAATCTGTTTTTGGAATCTTTTATTTTGTATACTTATTGTCATCAATACTCAGTGAAAACTATGATGTTTCACAGCCAGTTTTAAAGCAAAAACCTATTTTTCACATAATGTAGCTAGCTTTTCGATACGTTCCAGAGCCAACGCTATTACCAGCCTGCTTTTGGAGTATCTGGCAACAGGTGAAAAAGTCTTGGTAAAGTTGACTCCGTAACGTTGAGCAACCAGTCGGGAATTGGTCGAAATTGCCATCCTTGTCACGCTTTAGTGCGTACCCCCTCAGTACCCGTCAATGCCCCTTTTGCATTAGGAGGGACACGAATATCTTCAGCCTATATGCGTTCCAGGCTGACCATTAAAAACCTTTCTAGGTGTGACACCTTTGTGCTCAATCTGAATTTGGCTGCGCGAAGACTGACTGGCACTGACACAGGTCATCTCCAGAGCCTGTTCGTGGGGAATAAAATGTTCCATATGCTGGAATTCTACAAGTTTGGGCTGCGCAGATTCAGCAGCACTCGCCGAAGCTTTGCGATTTCTATACAGGCTATTCTCGAGGAAAATTACATCTTGTGCCCCAATTGCTTTCTATTCTTCAGGATTAAACAGCCTATATGCATTTGCTGTTTCAGAGTAACCAACCTAATAATGTTCTTCTCCTTTTGGGAAAATAATTAGAAATAATTAGAAAATAAATAGTACCAAAGATCTGCAGATGACCGACACACGGCTTCCTTTCTGCCCATACTTTAAAAGGTGTCATGCCAGCTAATGTTGAAGATTCTGCAATGTTATCAACCGTTTCGTTTTCAAAAGTACCGATTTCTTGGCCGATTAGTTAACTAATTAATTTCTGCAAAGGATTTAAATTGTTTCAACTTGACAAAGATTACGTCTCTTGTCTTCAAAATCTTAACAAACACAAAGCGCGATTTATCACGATTAATGTTACGAATTAGCACGATCTGCTTACGGAGTATTTATCCGAGAACAATTTTTGCACGGCTTGCACTAGAAAAACAATTTCTCTCTCTCTATCGCGGTTTCGTTATTCCTTTTGAGTTTGTTTTCGCGATTGTTGTTGACGCCTTGCGTCCGCGACGGCCACAAGAGCAGCACAGTCCGTTTTCGCTAATCACCACGGACCACGACCAATTTTTGGCGTGAGACCCTAAGGGCTCGCGCACACTGTAGCTGAAATCGGAGCTGATAGCTGATTTATAAGCTCTGAAAAAACAAACATACTGCACCGCTGCAATTACGCAATTGCAGACTGAGCTGAGCTGAAAGCTGCAAAAGCTCGCTGAAATCAGCTCAGCTTAGTTTGATCGATCAAGCATGTTTGTTTTTTCAGCAAGCTGATTGCTGATTTTGCTCAGTGTATTGGTTCATAAGTGATCGAAAACGGACTGCAAAACATTGTTAGGCGAAATTACGGTTAACCCAGCGCTGGGGAATAAGCGGGACTATTAAAAATATTTGAATAATAGTTTTATTTCTATAATTTCTGGAAGGCGATAAATTGGGAAAAAAAGTTTTATTATTTACCATTACCAATAAATATAATATACTATGTCCCCAAGTACAGTAAACGCTCGAAAGACATCATAATGTTTATTATTATACAAAATTAATAATAATTGAAAAATGTAATAATAATTCGTAAAGATTGCCCATGATCTGGTGCATCAGCTTTGGTCTAGTCTTGGTACAACTAACACAGCTGTGAATGATGCTTCTAGCCATTGTGTTGTCATTGGTGATCCAATATTGTTGTCGTGCAAACGCCCTTAATGCTTGAGTACCACAATGCATGTTCTCCTCATGGAGTTCACGCAAGATCATTTTGACGATTGGATCATTGTATGGTAGAAAACTGGGTGTTTTGCGTTGTATGGAAGTAGAGCTTCTTCAAGTCTACCACCAACTCGGATAAGCACATCGTCTCCTAGGAAGGGTGATAACTAGACCTCGGATTTTGCATATTTGCATATTTTTAAAGGATTAAGATAGAAAAATTCTGATGACTCGTACTCGCAGCACCTCCGATCCTCCGATCCCCCAGCCAAGTGCTTTTCAAATATAGTCAAAGGAAATCAATTGAACAAAAATTAATAATGAGCCCACGACTATGCTGATGAATCAAATATGCAAAATCCGAGGTCTAGTGATAACGATATGATCGAGCTCTTTCTACCCAAGTGATCTAGACATTTCGTTGCTAGGAACGGAGACGCTGTTGTCCCATATGTGAATGTTTTCAGGCGATAGTACCTGTTATCTTGGGAAGGGTTGTCTCTCCAGACTATCATATGATGGAACTGATCCTCCGGGTTCATCCACACTTGTCGGTACATCTTTTCTATGTCCGCTGTGAGCACGTACTTATGAGCTCGAAATCGTAGCAGAATGGACTTAAGTTCTCTCTGAACTGTGGGTCCAGCGGTCCAGCATGAGGCATCGAATACTACCCTAAGCCTTGTTGTGGTGCACTCAGGTTAGAGTACACAGTGATGTGGAATGAAGTAGTATTTTTTAGGAACCTTTGACACTGGTAAAATCTTCATATGTCCTAGTCCTTCGTACTCTTCCATGAAGTTCACATAACTCTTCCAAGTTTCTGTTGAGATGCGGCGCTCCAACGCTAGAAATCTTTTTGTTGCAGTTTCCAAAGACTCCCCCAGGGCGGAGGGGTGTTCGGAAAATTGGAGTTTTACAATAAACCCGGATTACGGCCATCCGAAGCTGTCTGAAGGTTTTCTATAAAATGAGCTTCGCACTGTGCTTCTACTGGAGTGCGTGGTTTTTCTTCCGTCTCTAGATTGTCCACAGTCCAGAATCTTTCCATGAGCTCGTTGACTCCCGTTGCACAAATGGGCTAGGAACTGTGGGCAGTCTTGACTTTTCCTGCCACAATCCATCCCAGTTTTGTATTTTGTAGCAACGAGCCTATCCTTAGCTGATGTTGATCTGGGAGCAGCAACGAATAGTAATGCTCGGCTCCGATTAGCATGTCGATTTTGCCTGGGTTATGGAAGTTTGGATCTGCCAGTGAGATCTTGGTTGGTACGTTTAAGCTCTCTGAATCGAGTGCCTCAGCTGGTTGATCAGCTATTATCTGTGGTAATATGAAAGCTTCAATTCTTGGCGTAAAACCATTGTGAAGGGATTTCGTGAGCACATTTACTCGTGCTCTGCTGGTCTTGGATTGACATCCAATTCCTTCGATCCGTAATGTTGTGTCTTTTAGTTTGAGTGACAACATTGATGCCATTCGTTCAGAGATCAAGTTTATCTGTGATCCTGAATCTAGCAGTGCTCTGAAATTAGCAACCTGCCCGTTGTTGGCTTCTACTGCCACTTTTGCTGTGGCCAGAAGATTGTAACTATTGTTACTTGCTGCACCAACCGTCGGGCCTCTTGATTCTGTAGCTGCACCTGTTGCTGTTTCCAAATGTAGCATCGTGTTTCGCTTCTTGTCACACTTGAAGCAGTTTTGACCTGGGCATGCGTTTGTTTTGTGATTTGTTCTAAAAAAATTAACGCACATTTTTTGTTTTTGTACCCAATTTAGTCGTTCTGATGGAGATTTGGAGCGAAATTCTTCGCATCCGTAGACCCCATGGCTTGCTTTCTTGCAGAATGTGCATAAGGGTGCTTGCTGATGCACATGTCGTGCCTTTTGGCTCTCTCCTTGATGCTGGTGGCTTCTTACTGGTTCCTAGAACTCGAATTCTTTGCTCCAAGAACTGAAGCATCGTATCCAGCGCCTGAATGTCCTTTGAGCTTCGCAATGATTGCTCATACAATACCTTATTTGTAACATCCAGTTTGTTTCTGATAATGGCAATCAATATCGGATCCCAAGTAGATAAATTGATGCCCAATCCCTTTAGTGATGCAAGGGATTCTATGGTTGTTATATACAACTCATTTAATGACTTGGTATCGTCATTAGTTCTTTGGTGATTGAGAAAGCGGTTCAGTACCTTATTCGACACATCTCTGGGATTGTTGTATGCGTCAACTAGTATTTCCCAAGCGGCTTCATAATTTTCTTCCTTTAGATCGATGCCACATCTTTTTCACCGTAGGCATGTTGGTTTCATGCACCATGCATGAGAACAGATCGAAGAACTGTGTCCATTTGAATAGATCCCCATCAAACTTTGGGATGCTGATGCGTGGAAGCTGCACGTTATCCGTGTTTGGTGTGGCTGATTTTGCCAATACTCTTTGGACCTTACTTTCCAGTGTTAGGTAGGATTCCATGTCACATCCTCCTTCCACTGGGTCCTCGTATTCCTCATGAATTGTGAAGTGGACTTCCTGTGCTTGAGTCCATAGTGATTTTATCAAATCACTTGATGTGCGTCCTTCTGCCTCTGAAAGTTGTTTCAGATTGCGTTTAACGGAGTCTACTATGGTTTTGTCGGCGACATAGTGAAAGCAGTATGCTGTAATCCTTCGAGGACTACTGGATCAGACCGCTTTCTTTGGGATCTACTGGAGGATTCTCATGCTTTTCTTTAAAGACGATTTGACGTTCCCCACGAGCACTAGTAGTCTGTGATAGCTTATCCATGCATTCGGTAAAAATCGTAATGTACTGCTTACATGTTGTACGTAAGTCTTCACGGAATTTTACGTATTCATCCGTTTTGTCTGTATCGCGAAGATTGGAGTCGTTTTTGTTGAAGCGATTCCACGCATTTTCGAGTGCTGATATTTTGGCTTGAAAATAAGAGGCCGTTTGCTTTCGTTCTTGGGAATCTTTTTTAAAGTTCCGAATGCACCTCGATATTTCCTCACCAATCTCTTGCTGCACATCCATTGCCATTGTAGCGGCAGCTTCTGCCTCCATATGTGTATCCATCTGTTTGTACTTATTACTTTTGACCCGTTGGGAGTGTTTTATTTACTTTGAAACTGCATACGCTCCGAATCGCATTCGTTGTCGGTCAGAAGGTAATAGTACAGGTGATGTGTTAGATGGAGGGATTTGTGCTGTTTCCAATCTATGGAACGCACGAAACAACAAAAATTGATTACCTTGGTGGTAATCCAATTCTATAGCTGTTTTTCTGTTGGCTGATAACCTGAATACATATGTCAGATTTGCCAACGTGATAATTATTGGTAAGAGATGCTACCGTAAGTGTATGGCCTGATGCAAAATTTTTATTGAAGATGTCCTGTTGACTACTTCAATCTGATGTCCAAATCGAATCCTTTCACTGTAGCTTGTCTGACAGTTTGAAAGGATGACCAAGGTCGGGGTCACCAAATGTTAATGTGTGTGTGTGTAGGAAGTTGGGTTGCATACGGTACATAAACCGTCTACAGTTTGGTCGTCGCAACTAGAACTTGAACCGGTTGGACTGCGGAGTGGGTATCCTACGGTGCGCTAAGGAGGGTCTGAAGACACGGCGATAGCCTCTGATGATTGCGATGGAAGATGAGTGACAGGCAGTTATGGTACTGTTTCTGATACTGATTTTATTGATAAAAATGATTCTTATTTATAGGTAATAAAAGGTACAAAAGTGCTGAGTCTGTAAAATATATGTTTTGTGTATTATGGATAATTTTAGTGTCTGGTGGGCAATTGCGACATTTTGATGGTCAGCAACTGCCCCGCTGTCTTCGCCCTCTGCGGAGAGAGTGCATTGTCAGCAGAACTCGCTACAGTGGCTAGTGTGTTGTCGTGAGGTATTATATTACATGTTAAATAGAAAATTGTGTCACGGTGTCACTGTGCTATGCCGCATTGCATTCTGCAACTGAACAGGGACAAACTTCCGCGCCCGCGCTCTAATCGACCTGGGTTCCGAGGCAACGTTTATAACGGAACGTCTCTTCAGTATAATCAAGTTGCCGTTCCGACTAATCCAGGCACAAGTCTCGGGCCTCAATCAGACAGTATCCGCTCAATCCACGAAGCTCTTTCATTTTGCCACTACGAGGCCGGACTTGCACGTCAACGCCACGGCTTACGTTCTGCCGGAACTGGCGGGTAACCTTCCATCCCATCCGATTCCGCAAAATTCGTTGCGAGACCTGCCGAACCTCTCATGGGCGGATCCGACCTACTATGAGAGTTCACAAATAGATGTCTTGGTTGGAGCGGATATCCTTCCGTCCATTCTGTTAAACGGCTCACTGACCAACATCTGTGGCTCTCTCCTCTGGCAGGAAACCGTTTTTGGGTGGGTACTTACCGGCCCAGTGCCCAATACTGTACAAAGCTGTATTTCATCCTTCTCTAGCAAGTTTCGAGCGAGCTAGAGGCTCCCTTAGACTAGCTTCTCACCAAGTTTTTGGAGGTAGAGACAGTACCGGGGAAAATTGTAGGCGAGTCGAATGCCTACTGCGAAAGCAATTTCCTCCGAGCCACTTCAAGAACGTCGAAAAGAAAGTACGTTGTCGCGTTGCCGTTCCGTGACCCAGATCGTCTCGGATCCGAGACTGGGGTGTTCCAGGTCGATTGCCCTGACTCAGTCTTTGCGAAACGAAAATCGTTTAAAAAGAGACGCTACCTTACAAAAGCAATACGACTCCGTGATCCAAGAATACCTAGACCTTGATCACATGACAGAAGTTCCTCCGAATCATGGGTCCTCAACTTACTACCTTCCGCACCACGCTGTCTTCAAGCCTGAGAGCACTACCACGAAGGTCCGCGTGGTATTTAACGCATCCAGCCCTTCGACCAACGGAGTAAGCTTGAATGATCTTCTGCACGCCGGCCCGGTCCTCCAATCTGACTTGACCCTCCAGATTCTAAAGTGGCGTTATTTCCGGTACGTGCTCATCGCGGACATCACCAAAATGTATGGCCAGATTTGGGTTGATCCGAAGCACACCCCTTTCCAGCGAATATAATTTCGAAACAAGGAGGGACACATCCGGAACTATGAACTAAAGACCGTAACCTTTGGAGTCAGCTGTGCTCCTTTTCTTGCCATCCGAGTGTTGCAACAGCTAGCAGGCGACGTCCAGTCCAGATTCCCGAGAGCAAGTTACATTATCCGGTCATTCATGTACGTCGACGATGTCCTCGCCGGAGCGGACTCTATGTGTAATTGTCTGTGAAGCTCTTATGCATAGGAGGAATTCATGGAATGCGAGCAATACAAGCTTAAAGCAAATTAAATTAAAGATACACTATGCTATAAAATCTTGGTCCGGATCCGTAACAGTCTTCTAGGCCGTCGTAGAAAGCGAGTTAGCGGAGCACACGGGGGGTAATCCATATGACCTTTATGCACCGCAACTGCAAAGCGCATGGGCCTGCGTATAGGTTATGGATGGCGCAAGGGATATGGCCGGTGGAGGTTATGTAACCGGGCAGGTGAACTTTTCTAACGATTTTCAAAGGATAAAAACTCGGCCTCACACCAATGTCGGGTCACGAAGAGTACTCCCGTCAAGGGTGGGAGTTTGGTATGGGTGCAGAAATTTGGGTTAGCTGGAATGGCTGCCGATCTGCCAGGGCCCTATGGGCGAAACAGAAACAAAACCACGAGGACCAAGAAAAAAAATCGAATTTATTCCTACAGTGCACTTTCCTCCGAATTTTCCACGGGGACACGAGTGTTGTTTTCTTTTTGCAGAAATTTGGGACGCACGGTTCAGAAAAACAATTGGTGGCGAGGCGTGGAAAATAGGCACTTTAAGAGAGGGTAGGTGCCCTGCCAGTTTTCTCGGCGCACGGCTATTAATTTCCCCCGATTTTCGAGAAGCACACACAGCACGGGATTTTCAAAGTATTTTTTTTTGGTTTTTTTCAATTCTTGTCGAGGCGGAGACAATCCCCAGTTGAACCCATTCGAATTTTCAAAAAGAGAACGAACTTGTTATTTTGGACTGCTTAAATAATTGCTAAAAGATCTAAACGCTTCGCTTCGAAAGCTCCTCTGCGATGCGCTGCACAGAACTTTGCGAAAGCTTAGCTCAGCTGTTCCCTAAATCGAGCATGCATTCACCCACCCCAACTATGCTATGATCTGCTAATCTAATTTGCCCAAGATTATTGCATTCGATATACCCGAGCACCATAGCAATAGACTTTCCTGGATCTGGACTGTCTAGCCGAAACCGTTACACCTCCCGATAATTTGCCACCGTTAGACAGAATATTAGCGGAAATCAGGATCTAATGCCTTTCGCATTAAAGGTTCCTCTTTCTCGGCTCTGCAAATTTTCCAGAAGTTAGAAACAATTATCAAGTTTTTTCCGAACGCGACATTTAAGGAACTTAGGAGCCCATTTGGCATTACAATTTTGCTTGAATTTTTCAAAGGAAAAACTTCGGTGAAGTACTTCCTGACCTTCTCGGAACGACACAGGCTTTGCTTTTTTCGGATTTGCGCTAGATTGTCCGACCTAAATACCAGTAAATCGGGTTCTTCCAGCAAGTCTTACTCCTTTAGAAGCTTATTATCCGTCCCATGCGTGAGCATATCTAGGCCAAACAGGGCTCGACATGGTGAACAGCCTGAAGATTGATGTAAATTTGTTTCCATTGTCGTTAACGACAGTTTCAGGCAGCAGAAATTCTTGGACTATTACGGATGTAAATTTTTTTAGGGGGTATAGCCAATAGTATTTGCTGAAGTGATCTAAAACAATTAGCAAGCCGGCATATCCATTTTTGCAGCGTGGATAGGGTCCAAGCAGATGTATGTACAAATGGTCGACAAGTTTGAATATGGTTTCCCATGGCTGGTCGCAAAGTATAATTAGAGCTTTGAAAGCTTTGCAAACCTTACAACTGCGAATATACTCTCGAATATCTTTAGCTAAACCGGACCAAAACAAGCTTTTACGGTATTTTTCTATGATTTTTTTGCATGCCGGCTTGCGGACGTAGGATTGTCATGAGCTTGTTTAAGAACGTCGGTCTTCAATCGCTCGGGCACCCATAACTTCCAAATTCGTCTATTTTGCACAGCATTTTCATATACGTATTCGTTTCGAATGTACAGAAATTGGTCGATTATTTTCAGATCGGGCAGTTAAGCGGAATGTTTTATATACTGTGTTTTTAACTGTTGGTAGCTCTCATCCTGAAAGGCATCGGATTCGAGATCTACTCCAGGACTCATCTCTACTGAGGATACTTCAAGTTCATGTAATCGGGATAGAGCATCGGAGACAATGTGATCTTTTCCTTTTCGAGCGATTTCGAGAATTTAAATTGCGGCAATCTAAAGATCCATCGAGCTAACCTTCCCACCACAACAGCAGAAGTCAATACTGTTTTTATGAAGTCCATTGCGACTTGAGCTTCCGCGGTCAGAATTAACTTGTTTTTGTCAGAAAGAAGCTCTGTGATGTATCTACGATACCAGCCACAAACCCAAAGAAAGCCGCGAACCTGTTTTATGTTCCTTCGCGGAGGTCAGTTCAGCTTACAAGCTACTTTGGAGGGATCGGTGCAAATACCTCCCAAATAATTTACGCTGGTGACACAGAAATGTATTTTTCAAAAATTCAGAGTCAGGTTGCTTTTCTGAACTGTTCAGAAACTGTTACCTTAAACTGGTATAAAGGCCTTTCCGGGACCGTAAAAGCAGTTGGTGACTTTGAATCCTTAGAGAGTTCGATCTGCCAATAAGCATCCTTTAGGTCCATCTTGTGTATGATATTTGCCTTGGGCAACCGGAAACCCTTACGGGTAACTTCATTAAGTCGTCGAGCATCGAGACACAGACGGACTTTGTTGGGCTTGAAAACCAGTCTCATTGGCGAACTCCAAGCACTGGAGTAATAGCACTGGTTCAATAACGCCTAGTTGTTCAAAAATAACTGCTTAGCAACCTCGAGTTGTTGGTTTTGCTGGAACTAAGGTAACGTAATGGGTCTGGTTCGGCTGCCACATCGTCCTTCGAGCTTATGTCGACAGCTGTAATTATGTCTGGGGCCATCGAAAAGGATCTCCAAAAATCGTGACCGAGAATTAGATTTTATTTCAGGGAAGGAATTATATATAACTTCATAGGTTTCTCAAAAGTTCGATACGGCATGATGACATTGAACACCCCCAGTATCTGTTGACTGCTGGTCTATCTGCTGTTTTTGCATTGGCTTTTGTGAGTTTATATTCAGAAAGGGATGAAAAATCAGTCCGAGATACTTCAGCACCTATACAGCTTATATCTGCGCCGGTGTCTAGCAGACCCTGTGCTGTTAGACCCAGAAAGGATACTTCGTCAAAACTGCGCATATCCTTGGGACTACTAATAATAGCGTAAACTAACAGTCTACGGTTATTTTTAACATTAACATATTTAACATATTTTCTTAAACGCTGGGTTCGTTTTGGTACTTCATGTGGTTCTTCATTGAAAATTATTTTTCGCACCTCTAAATAATTATTTATCCATCCGTGATACGGTAAAAACCTACAACTCTTCTATACGATCATCTCCCTTTCCCTTATTTTATGACAACAAGAAGCCAAATTCTTCTTGTCGCGAGTTATGACAACAGGCAAGGCTAATTGTGGTTTTTCGGGGGCATCCGATTGTTGTTACCTTCCACAGCCGTAACAGAATGTACGCCTATCTGCAAGACAATTTTCCCATACATGACCAAACTCTTCGCAATTCCAACAAGTGCGCTTAGCCGTCGAGCTTTGAATGGCCTCTATGTTAATATCCTCATCCTTTTCTGGATCGCTTTCTGGACCGCTTTCATGCATCTAATCTAATCTAATCTGCTCAATTGACCGACTGAGCTAATGGACTGATATAACATTTTGTGACGAGTTTCGGGAAGCAAATTTAATGCCAGATAACGAAGGATTCTCTGACGTTTTGTTTTCGAGATCGAATCAATTCCTTGTTTATAAACTCTGAAGATAGTCTTTATTTATTTTATTTATTGTTGTCTAAGAGCTTGACAAAATGCCGAACAAATGATATGATCCACTCCTGCTTGTGGTATTGCCAATCGCGTGCTTGCCAACCAGCAAGATGTGCAAATGTTTGCAAAGGCCGAAAAAATCGCTATCCAAAGTTTCATCTTGTAACGAACCATAAAATGGGTGCTGCAGGACATTACAGCGCGGGATCGAAGCCAAGCAAATGTTTGTAGATCGCTATCCAAAGTTTCATCTTGTAACGAACCATAAAATGGGTGCTGCAGGACATTACAGCGCGGGATCGAAGCCAAGCAAATGTTTGTAGATCGCTATCCAAAGTTTCATCTTGTAACGAACCATAAAATGGGTGCTGCAGGACATTACAGCGCGGGATCGAAGCCACTTAATTTTGTATTACATTAACATACCTTTGTTTAGATCTAAGAACACCTCACAAATGTTCCATTTGGCTTAAAGAAATTTCAAGATTTCCTCCAAGCTGCTGTTCGCCAGCAATTCTTCTGTTCTCCCAATTCCATAGTGTGGAAGGGGCCTCTGCAGCGGGTTGCTTTACCCTCCGTATGGCTATGGTAGTGTACCTGCTGTTCGGCCCGGCTTCCCACCTCTCCTTTCGTTCGGTCAGCTCCGCTGCGGCGGCGACCACAGGTTTACTCGTGTTCTGCTGAGGGGCCAACACGAGGGCCCTTGACACAGCCTTCCGCTGCTCTCTCATCGACCATCCGGATTCCGGCGAGAAAACCGGTGGTCCGCCCACTTCCACTCACTACTTTGCAACGTTTCGCGAAGCCAACAGCCAACCCCATGCTGACACTTTATTCCCCACACTTACTCGTAAGCTCCGAACACATAGATACCGATAAGATAGCGATCGCCGAGCGAAATTCCTTTGACGTTGTCCCGCGTGCCAATCTTACCCTCCTTAGAATAATTCACAAAAATCTTTCGGGGCACGACGACAGCAAAGAAAATATCAAATAAATAAATCGTATCATTATAAAGTCAAAAATCAATTCCGAGCTAGTCATTCTAGGGTCCCGTCACAACAAGTCTTCGCCCGATCGACTATCCGACAGTCACCAGGCGGGTGACTTTTTGCTCGAGCCCTTTGGATATGACTCTGGCAACGGTGCGCTCAATTATCTGTTGGAGGACATTCAAGTCCAAGCCCTGGTTTGGCTAGAGTGAGCAGCGACATTGGCTAATGGAGCTTCAGTCTGGTTGGAGCTATGGCTAGCATCCAATCCCGACAAACCCCCCACTTTAGGACCTGAAGATCGCCTTGCAGGAGCTGCTTTTTGGCTGGTGATTGAATTCTTTTCGAACGAGGGCCAACTCGGTGGTCCGTTCGACCAGGACTAAACCTACAGTTGGAATTTGGCCCAATTGGGTATTGTTTCCATTTCCCTCTGCTATCTATCCTGTCTCTGGCTGACCATGTCCATTACCCGGGTCTGTGCTACCTCCAAAGCTTTTTCAAGTATGAGTAGTAATTCCCGAGCGACCTGGTAATTCTGTTGGTTCCGGCTGCTGCTTGTTTGGAGAACAATTGCCAACAGCTAGTTTTACTTTAGATAACGCACATACCCAACTACAATTCGGACAATTATCGTAATGAGGGAACCATTCTTCCAGACATGCTTTATAGAAAACGTGATTGCAAGGAGTACAAAAACACGGCTGAGTATTGGACATTTCGGAGCAACAAATGCCACGAAAGTTTTCCGAACCCAGCGGATTGTTTCGCTGAGGACTATGTCGTAAACGCATGTCGTCGGACGATAGTTGACTGCAATAGGCGGGATAGTATTAGATCTTGTATTTAAAGTATATCGATAAAGGTGAATTTCTAGCCACAAGTATACGGGCATACTGTCGGCTACCATGAGATGCCGCCATAGTTTTAAGCTTCACTTTTCACTGTCACGTGGTTAAAGCAGGGGGGTACACTGCGATAAGATTATTTGGCAATATTGTACTAGGTTATGTGTCGATATACTTTATAGAATAAAACAGACCAGCACAGCTCGACCCTGGCACCGGCACTGGACAAGAACTTGTGGTAATAACTGCTAGAGCTGTTAAAGGCAACTCCGCGGGACCACCGACAACACATATTTTATAATTTTTCTTTTCCATATTCTAAATTGCTTCCTATGGTGACATTTTATTGGTGACATAATAAGATAGGGATAGGACTTGCCGTCGTCCTTGCCGTTGCAGTAATGCCCGCCAATTCAACGGTATGAGTGCAACCAAATCTGGGACCGTAATATCTGTGCTTCCATGACCCGTTCAGGGACAGTCTGTTCTGATATCTGGCCTAAACCAAATATGCAATATACTCTGCAATTATATGTAACCGTATGCTCCGCTCAAAGTGGAAGAATTCTTAATCAATTTCACAATTAAATTTATTGAAGCTAAAATCCTCTTAATTAACTGAATTAATATCGCTTGTTCGGTAAAAAAAAAGAAACAGAATCCGTAATATTCTGAAATTTTATCCTACCGATGGTAAGATCTTTCGCAGAAAACTAAAGTCAGCATTAAGCATTTGAATACAAACGAGCAAAAGATAGGAGCTTGCCCCACGTTGGGCGTCAAAAATGTATGCAACAACGTTCGTTTGACCGCGTCTTGACTCCTACTACATAAACTTAAGAAAATAGAATCCAGTGACTGTACGGGATCTAACTCCGAAAACAACAATGTGCCTATTCCGAGCATACACGAAAACTAAACGGCACAATCATACCCAGGGCGTACCCGAAGGTATTCCAAAAATATCGAGATGAGATGGTAACCCCCACGATTCTGTACCCACCTTTCCATGATTTCCAGTTGTGAGAAGGTTCTGGAAATCTCAATAATTCTCACCCTACCCCATTACATCACCATGCCACTAGGAAATTCAAGGTCTATTCCATATTCATTGCTAGTATAACTTCAGTATATTTTTCGGTACTTAAAACTAGGCATTTTGCCACATAATCAGGAAAAACTAGCAAACCCAAGTTTCCCTACCGAAAAAAACACAAGTATTATTTTAATTTCATTAATGAATGAGAGAAAAGGTGGCACGAGCCAATAGCTGATCTTATTGCTAAAGTAACCAATAGTTTTTTTACTGTTACTGTAAAATTTCTCCTTGTGCCCACGTTGGGAACCAAAAATTGTTGTGGTATATCGCTATGTATATGTACGTCAGCAGGGGATGGATCGACTCGGATGTCGACGTCACTGCCGGCTGGGATTCTCTGGTTCCGTTGTCATTCGGTAACTTGGGGAGGGGGGATTCGTTTGAAGGCGTCGCGACTCTTACTATATAAACTTAAAAATAGAATCTCAAATATAACTTTAAAAGGAGCTAACTCCAAAAACAACAATATGCCTATTCCTAGCATACACGGAAAATAAACGGCACAATCATACATAAGGCATACCAGAAGGTACTAGGTGCTTTCGTCTGTCGGTTCCAAAAAGATCGTCGGCGTGAGGTCTTGAGATGGTAGTCGACCCACACGGTTCTTTACCCACCCTTCCATGATTTCCAGTTGTGAGAATTTTCAATTCTCACCGAAATTATAAGTCTATTCCTTATTCATTGCTAACATAACTTCAGTATATTTTTCGGTACTAACTACGACATAATCATAAAACAACTAGCAAACACAAATCTTCCTACCAAATCTTACAAAAGTATTTATTTTCGAATATTATGAAAATCAATGAGGGAAAACAAAATTAATGAGGATAGAAATGTTGCTTAATCAATAAACGATAAAGGGAAAAATTAGAAACATATGTATATGTAAACGATAGGGTTTTAAACGATATGTATGTTAATTGGATATATCGAAATAATAAAACTAATATTTATAGAGAAAAAACAAAAAAATGATCAGCATCATTTGAAGTCAGATCAGCAATCCGCAATCTAAATCCAAAACTAAATTAATTTTTTTGTTGGTCAGTGTCTGCTAAGCTCCAATGCATTGGAGAATTGGAGCGGAATTGGCAACTACGAGAACTAAAAGTTTTAAATTTTGAATGAAAACGCTGCACTCTCTTAGCATCAATGGTCGGCCGTTTGCGCATGCCTTTTCGAATTATGCGAATACCGGCGCAAAGGCAAAATAGATATTAGGTCACTTACAGCTTCATTTAGGAAGTTTTATATTTTTTACTAGTATTATTTATTTTTTTTTTTTCCAACAGACAAAATTAATTAAATTTTGGTGGCGGTGCTTTCGAGTCATGACTGTGACGCGGAGGTGAATGAAATTTACATACGAATAGTGTTTGTAGTGGGGCGGGCGAAGTTTAAGTCTCCAACGACGATATGGATGATCCAGAGAAACCTCCTAGTAGCGGGAAGTACGGATATCTACCCCACGGACTCTATCGTCAGCGCCGGGATACAGGGACTGGACTCTCCCGAGCCGCCATTCATTGGAGGGCAGGTTGTCTTCTTTGACGACATTCATATCCACAACCTGGAGGTTTGGCGTCGGCGTCTGCCGCTTAGTGCGCTTGTGGAGCTCTTTGAGGTATTCCCCTTTCCACCGCTGGCAAAACTGTTGGGTGAGGGCCTTTAAATGCTGCCATCGATTGATTATTGTTTTAAGGTCACCCTTTATTTCGGGTTCGGTCGTAGACATCAAGGGTCCCCCGGTAAGGAAGTGCCCGGGAGTAAGGGCCAGCAACTCAGTTGAATCTTCGGACATCGGCGAAATCGGCCTGGAATTAAGGCATGCTTCGATCTTTGCGAGAAGCGGGGAAAGCTCTTCGAAAGTGTACTTACGAGTGGACGTGGCTTTGTAGAAGAGATTTTTGAAACTCCTCACCCCGGCTTCCCACAGACCTCCCATGTGTGGAGCTCCTGGTAGGATAAAACGCCACGAAACCCGGTGATGGCTGTACGCATCAGCTATCGAGCCCTTGAATGCTTCTAGGAAGTCACGGGAAAGCACCTTGGCGGCACCAACGAAAGTTTTGCCATTGTCGGAGTGAATATGCTGCGGACACCCCGACGTGGACTCCAAATGGATCGCCTTCGTGGAAAAACACACGAACACACACACATACCCCTTGGTTATCAGGCACGCTCTGCCTGTGTAATTCCGTATTTCGAAGGGACCCGCGTAGTCAATTCCGGTTCCGCGAACGGTCTGGAAAAGGACGTTCGTTCCGTGGGAAGATAACCCATCATTTGGGCTTGCAACTTCTGTCTGTGGATGACGCATACCTTGCAGGAGTTTACCACCCCCTTCATGAGTTTCTGAACCTTGGGAATCCAGAACGTGGATCGGATAAGTCGCACCATTAGTTGGTTCCCGCCATGAAGAGTTATCCGGTGGGTGAATTGCGAAGGAAGGCGGGATAGCCGGCAGCGGTACGGCAGAATAATGGGATGCCGTTCGTCGTACTTCAGAAAGGTAGAAGTTGCGATACGGCCACATGCTCTTATGAGCCCATGTTGGTCTAGGAACGGGCTCAAATTAAGGATAGAACTTGACCTTGGCACTGGCCGCTTCTCGCTTAGGCAGTGATACACTTGGGAGTATTCCCTGCGCTGAGTCTCTAGAATAAGAGTGCGCTCAGCTTCGGTAATGTCTTCGCTGGCAAGGTGGTCCTCTTGTCCGCTGACCAGCTTCCGGCAGCGTTTTGTGAAGCGAAGGACACAAGCACGGACTCGCAGAGCTCTCTCCAGATTGGAGAACCGATCGAGAAAGTCTTCGGATGGGCTCGGTGCAAAATGAACCTTCATAGCACGTTGCTCGAGGGTTATCACGGGATCGTCCCCGCCTTGGGCTGGCCATTGATGCCGGGGCCCTTGCAACCACGCTGGTCCGTGCCACCAGAGTTGGTTCTCGATGAGCTCCTGTAAGGATACGCCCCTGCTAGCGAGGTCGGCGGGATTTTGTGCGGACGGAACGTGACCCCAATTCTCGACCTCGGTGGCTTCGGAATTTCTGGCCACTCGGTTGGCCACGAAGGTAGTCCAGTGGCAAGCAGGCTTTTTCAGCCAGGACAGGACTATAGCGGAATCTGTCCAGAAGTAACAGGTTGTAGGTGCGCTTGGCATATTTGGCAGGATAGCCGTCGCCATTTCGGACAGTAGCACGGCGCCGGGGGAGCGATACAGTCTTAACGGGTGCGACTCGTGTTTTCGCGGTGTGCAACAGCACCTTGACCAGGTGGTCAGTCTCGATGCGTACGTAGATCGCCGCACCGTACGCCTTTTCGGACGCATCGCAAAATCCGTGATGCTCGACCCTTACAGATGGTTCGGAGCCAACCCACCTTGGAATGCGGATCTGGTCGAGAGCGGAGTAGCTCTGCAGAAAACTCTGCCAGCTCTGACGCATCTCGGTCGGATGATCTTCGTCCCATCCCACTTCTTGCAACCAGATCTCTTGCAGGAAGATCTGTGACAGGACAATGAAAGGAGCCAACCAGCCCGCAGGGTCGAACAACCTTGCTATCTGGGAAAGCACCGCTCGCTTGGTATAGGATGCCGTATATGCGGTCATTGTCCGTTCTCTTTCGTAGTGATCAGACGCGTTTTTGTTTTGCGCTCCGCATTTTTTCCTTTTGTTTTGAATAAACATCCGGTGTTTTCCTAAATAAATTCTATTTAACTTCCTAACCAGACAACAATCTGGAAACCTATTCATTTACGCGAGTGCATGCCTTTTGATTTGTGTGAAATCATTATTTAACATTTTATTTTTCGGCGTCGGCTTGTGCTTGTGTTTGTGTTGTTGCAGTGAGTGAGTACGCATTACATTGCATTGCAGTCCGCCCTCGGCTTTTGTTGTGTTATCACTCTCTCCCTTTCACCTAAACTTAAATAACTGTTCTTTCTCTCTCGCTCTCGTAACTTTCTGTTCAGTAGCTCTCTCTATCTCATTAGCTGCTGCTGCAACTGTTCTCCTCTCCTCCTATTAGAGTTTGTCTGGCACACTGGTTTGATAGCCATTTGTTTCGAAATATTATTTGATTTTAATTTTAATTTGTTGTTCAACATTTTTAATATGGAGTTTTCTGTTGAATGTGCCAAAAAATCATGCAATAAGCAGATCACCCACGATCAGCCGATTATCCCCTGCTGGCTCTGCGACAGCGTAGTGCACGCAAAATGCACTGGATTTTATGGCCTTTTGAGTGATGCCATTTCAAAGCGTAATGGTTTGCACTACAGTTGCGAGGCATGCCGTGCGGTGGAGAAAGACATGGATGCTTTTATGAGGCAGACGCGGAGTGGCTTTAAGGAGCTGACCGTTGGTTTTAAAAACCAATACGATCGGCTCCTAGCCATGGAGGCTCAGTTTAGCGGTTTAAAACTGCTGCTAGTTGTCCCGTCTATCCCGATCCCACCAGTATATAGACGTTCCGGACCTCCGGATATTGCCACCACAGGTACTAGGCCTGTGGTGACTAAACCACTGGTGGGAGTCCCACCAAAACGACAAGTTTTTGTTTCACGGCTGGCCCCTGACCTCACATCTAATGATGTAATTGCTTTTATTCAAAGCAAAATAAAAGCCGTGGGTTTAAAGGTGGAGAAATTTAACTTATCTTATGCCAGGGAGATAGCCAGGCAATTGCCGATCTTTTTGCCCAGTTTTTCCAAACCACCTATTCTGAGGAAAGCTACTCTGGTCAACCGTACCCATACGGTTTACCGAGGTCGAACGGCATTTTCAGTCTCTTGTTGATTGAATGTTCCCTCATGATCTTCGACTAGTTAAGCCGGTGTTTTCACCGGGTCCAGACGGGGTTCCAGGTTGTGTACTCAGGTACTGCGCCGAGGCTCTGTGTGGACCTTTACTTAAACTATTCACCCTGTCCATTGATTCCTCTTGCTTCCCCCCAATCTGGAAGGAATCGTTTATAATTCCTCTCTATAAAAAAGGTAGCAAGTCTGATGCAAAAAATTATAGAGGTATAGCAAAGTTATCCGCTATCCCATCCCTGGGATCAGGGATCAGGCTATCCCGCTATCAGGGCGGCCTGTAACTCGCGGATAGCTAGTTGAGCCTCAGTGGGAGAGTCTGCTCCCGCTAGGACGTCGTCGACATACATACAGGACCGAATGATGTGACTGGCTCTCGGGAATCGGGACTGGACATCGTCTGCAAGCCGTTGCAACACCCGGATGGCGAGAAAGGGAGCACAATTGACTCCAAAGGTAACAGTTTGCAACTCGTAGTCGCGTTTCTCGCCCTCCTTGTTGCGAAACAATATTCGCTGGAAGGGGGTGTGCTTCGGATCTACCAAAATCTGCCAATACATCTTGGTGATGTCAGCATTGAAGACGTACCTGTAGTAGCGCCACTTCAGGATCTGAGGGGTTAAGTCTGATTGGAGGACCGGGCCGGCGTGCAGAAGATCATTCAAGCTCACTCCGTTGGTCGAAGGGCTGGATGCGTTAAATACCACGCGGACCTTCGTGGTAGTGCTCTCAGGCTTGAAGACAGCGTGGTGCGGAAGGTAGTAAGTTGAGGACCCATGATTCGGAGGAACTTCTGTCATGTGATTAAGGTCTAGGTATTCTTGGATCACGGAGTCGTATTGCTTTTGTAAGGTAGCGTCTCTTTTAAACGATTTTCGTTTCGCAAAGACTGAGTCAGGGCAATCGACCTGGAACACCCCAGTCTCGGATCCGAGACGATCTGGGTCACGGAACGGCAACGCGACAACGAGCTTAGCAGACACTGACCAACAAAAAAATTAATTTAGTTTTGGATTTAGATTGCGGATTGCTGATCTGACTTCAAATGATGCTGATCATTTTTTTGTTTTTTCTCTATAAATATTAGTTTTATTATTTCGATATATCCAATTAACATACATATCGTTTAAAACCCTATCGTTTACATATACATATGTTTCTAATTTTTCCCTTTATCGTTTATTGATTAAGCAACATTTCTATCCTCATTAATTTTGTTTTCCCTCATTGATTTTCATAATATTCGAAAATAAATACTTTTGTAAGATTTGGTAGGAAGATTTGTGTTTGCTAGTTGTTTTATGATTATGTCGTAGTTAGTACCGAAAAATATACTGAAGTTATGTTAGCAATGAATAAGGAATAGACTTATAATTTCGGTGAGAATTGAAAATTCTCACAACTGGAAATCATGGAAGGGTGGGTAAAGAACCGTGTGGGTCGACTACCATCTCAAGACCTCACGCCGACGATCTTTTTGGAACCGACAGACGAAAGCACCTAGTACCTTCTGGTATGCCTTATGTATGATTGTGCCGTTTATTTTCCGTGTATGCTAGGAATAGGCATATTGTTGTTTTTGGAGTTAGCTCCTTTTAAAGTTATATTTGAGATTCTATTTTTAAGTTTATATAGTAAGAGTCGCGACGCCTTCAAACGAATCCCCCCTCCCCAAGTTACCGAATGACAACGGAACCAGAGAATCCCAGCCGGCAGTGACGTCGACATCCGAGTCGATCCATCCCCTGCTGACGTACATATACATAGCGATATACCACAAAAATTTTTGGTTCCCAACGTGGGCACAAGGAGAAATTTTACAGTAACAGTAAAAAAACTATTGGTTACTTTAGCAATAAGATCAGCTATTGGCTCGTGCCACCTTTTCTCTCATTCATTAATGAAATTAAAATAATACTTGTGTTTTTTTCGGTAGGGAAACTTGGGTTTGCTAGTTTTTCCTGATTATGTGGCAAAATGCCTAGTTTTAAGTACCGAAAAATATACTGAAGTTATACTAGCAATGAATATGGAATAGACCTTGAATTTCCTAGTGGCATGGTGATGTAATGGGGTAGGATGAGAATTATTGAGATTTCCAGAACCTTCTCACAACTGGAAATCATGGAAAGGTGGGTACAGAATCGTGGGGGTTACCATCTCATCTCGATATTTTTGGAATACCTTCGGGTACGCCCTGGGTATGATTGTGCCGTTTAGTTTTCGTGTATGCTCGGAATAGGCACATTGTTGTTTTCGGAGTTAGATCCCGTAGAGTCACTGGATTCTATTTTCTTAAGTTTATGTAGTAGGAGTCAAGACGCGGTCAAACGAACGTTGTTGCATACATTTTTGACGCCCAACGTGGGGCAAGCTCCTATCTTTTGCTCGTTTGTATTCAAATGCTTAATGCTGACTTTAGTTTTCTGCGAAAGATCTTACCATCGGTAGGATAAAATTTCAGAATATTACGGATTCTGTTTCTTTTTTTTTACCGAACAAGCGATATTAATTCAGTTAATTAAGAGGATTTTAGCTTCAATAAATTTAATTGTGAAATTGATTAAGAATTCTTCCACTTTGAGCGGAGCATACGGTTACATATAATTGCAGAGTATATTGCATATTTGGTTTAGGCCAGATATCAGAACAGACTGTCCCTGAACGGGTCATGGAAGCACAGATATTACGGTCCCAGATTTGGTTGCACTCATACCGTTGAATTGGCGGGCATTACTGCAACGGCAAGGACGACGGCAAGTCCTATCCCTATCTTATTATGTCACCAATAAAATGTCACCATAGGAAGCAATTTAGAATATGGAAAAGAAAAATTATAAAATATGTGTTGTCGGTGGTCCCGCGGAGTTGCCTTTAACAGCTCTAGCAGTTATTACCACAAGTTCTTGTCCAGTGCCGGTGCCAGGGCCGAGCTGTGCTGGTCTGTTTTATTCTATAAAGTATATCGACACATAACCTAGTACAATATTGCCAAATAATCTTATCGCAGTGTACCCCCCTGCTTTAACCACGTGACAGTGAAAAGTGAAGCTTAAAACTATGGCGGCATCTCATGGTAGCCGACAGTATGCCCGTATACTTGTGGCTAGAAATTCACCTTTATCGATATACTTTAAATACAAGATCTAATACTATCCCGCCTATTGCAGTCAACTATCGTCCGACGACATGCGTTTACGACATAGTCCTCAGCGAAACAATCCGCTGGGTTCGGAAAACTTTCGTGGCATTTGTTGCTCCGAAATGTCCAATACTCAGCCGTGTTTTTGTACTCCTTGCAATCACGTTTTCTATAAAGCATGTCTGGAAGAATGGTTCCCTCATTACGATAATTGTCCGAATTGTAGTTGGGTATGTGCGTTATCTAAAGTAAAACTAGCTGTTGGCAATTGTTCTCCAAACAAGCAGCAGCCGGAACCAACAGAATTACCAGGTCGCTCGGGAATTACTACTCATACTTGAAAAAGCTTTGGAGGTAGCACAGACCCGGGTAATGGACATGGTCAGCCAGAGACAGGATAGATAGCAGAGGGAAATGGAAACAATACCCAATTGGGCCAAATTCCAACTGTAGGTTTAGTCCTGGTCGAACGGACCACCGAGTTGGCCCTCGTTCGAAAAGAATTCAATCACCAGCCAAAAAGCAGCTCCTGCAAGGCGATCTTCAGGTCCTAAAGTGGGGTGTTTGTCGGGATTGGATGCTAGCCATAGCTCCAACCAGACTGAAGCTCCATTAGCCAATGTCGCTGCTCACTCTAGCCAAACCAGGGCTTGGACTTGAATGTCCTCCAACAGATAATTGAGCGCACCGTTGCCAGAGTCATATCCAAAGGGCTCGAGCAAAAAGTCACCCGCCTGGTGACTGTCGGATAGTCGATCGGGCGAAGACTTGTTGTGACGGGACCCTAGAATGACTAGCTCGGAATTGATTTTTGACTTTATAATGATACGATTTATTTATTTGATATTTTCTTTGCTGTCGTCGTGCCCCGAAAGATTTTTGTGAATTATTCTAAGGAGGGTAAGATTGGCACGCGGGACAACGTCAAAGGAATTTCGCTCGGCGATCGCTATCTTATCGGTATCTATGTGTTCGGAGCTTACGAGTAAGTGTGGGGAATAAAGTGTCAGCATGGGGTTGGCTGTTGGCTTCGCGAAACGTTGCAAAGTAGTGAGTGGAAGTGGGCGGACCACCGGTTTTCTCGCCGGAATCCGGATGGTCGATGAGAGAGCAGCGGAAGGCTGTGTCAAGGGCCCTCGTGTTGGCCCCTCAGCAGAACACGAGTAAACCTGTGGTCGCCGCCGCAGCGGAGCTGACCGAACGAAAGGAGAGGTGGGAAGCCGGGCCGAACAGCAGGTACACTACCATAACCATACGGAGGGTAAAGCAACCCGCTGCAGAGGCCCCTTCCACACTATGGAATTGGGAGAACAGAAGAATTGCTGGCGAACAGCAGCTTGGAGGAAATCTTGAAATTTCTTTAAGCCAAATGGAACATTTGTGAGGTGTTCTTAGATCTAAACAAAGGTATGTTAATGTAATACAAAATTAAGTGGCTTCGATCCCGCGCTGTAATGTCCTGCAGCACCCATTTTATGGTTCGTTACAAGATGAAACTTTGGATAGCGATTTTTTCGGCCTTTGCAAACATTTGCACATCTTGCTGGTTGGCAAGCACGCGATTGGCAATACCACAAGCAGGAGTGGATCATATCATTTGTTCGGCATTTTGTCAAGCTCTTAGACAACAATAAATAAAATAAATAAAGACTATCTTCAGAGTTTATAAACAAGGAATTGATTCGATCTCGAAAACAAAACGTCAGAGAATCCTTCGTTATCTGGCATTAAATTTGCTTCCCGAAACTCGTCACAAAATGTTATATCAGTCCATTAGCTCAGTCGGTCAATTGAGCAGATTAGATTAGATTAGATGCATGAAAGCGGTCCAGAAAGCGATCCAGAAAAGGATGAGGATATTAACATAGAGGCCATTCAAAGCTCGACGGCTAAGCGCACTTGTTGGAATTGCGAAGAGTTTGGTCATGTATGGGAAAATTGTCTTGCAGATAGGCGTACATTCTGTTACGGCTGTGGAAGGTAACAACAATCGGATGCCCCCGAAAAACCACAATTAGCCTTGCCTGTTGTCATAACTCGCGACAAGAAGAATTTGGCTTCTTGTTGTCATAAAATAAGGGAAAGGGAGATGATCGTATAGAAGAGTTGTAGGTTTTTACCGTATCACGGATGGATAAATAATTATTTAGAGGTGCGAAAAATAATTTTCAATGAAGAACCACATGAAGTACCAAAACGAACCCAGCGTTTAAGAAAATATGTTAAATATGTTAATGTTAAAAATAACCGTAGACTGTTAGTTTACGCTATTATTAGTAGTCCCAAGGATATGCGCAGTTTTGACGAAGTATCCTTTCTGGGTCTAACAGCACAGGGTCTGCTAGACACCGGCGCAGATATAAGCTGTATAGGTGCTGAAGTATCTCGGACTGATTTTTCATCCCTTTCTGAATATAAACTCACAAAAGCCAATGCAAAAACAGCAGATAGACCAGCAGTCAACAGATACTGGGGGTGTTCAATGTCATCATGCCGTATCGAACTTTTGAGAAACCTATGAAGTTATATATAATTCCTTCCCTGAAATAAAATCTAATTCTCGGTCACGATTTTTGGAGATCCTTTTCGATGGCCCCAGACATAATTACAGCTGTCGACATAAGCTCGAAGGACGATGTGGCAGCCGAACCAGACCCATTACGTTACCTTAGTTGCAGCAAAACCAACAACTCGAGGTTGCTAAGCAGTTATTTTTGAACAACTAGGCGTTATTGAACCAGTGCTATTACTCCAGTGCTTGGAGTTCGCCAATGAGACTGGTTTTCAAGCCCAACAAAGTCCGTCTGTGTCTCGATGCTCGACGACTTAATGAAGTTACCCGTAAGGGTTTCCGGTTGCCCAAGGCAAATATCATACACAAGATGGACCTAAAGGATGCTTATTGGCAGATCGAACTCTCTAAGGATTCAAAGTCACCAACTGCTTTTACGGTCCCGGAAAGGCCTTTATACCAGTTTAAGGTAACAGTTTCTGAACAGTTCAGAAAAGCAACCTGACTCTGAATTTTTGAAAAATACATTTCTGTGTCACCAGCGTAAATTATTTGGGAGGTATTTGCACCGATCCCTCCAAAGTAGCTTGTAAGCTGAACTGACCTCCGCGAAGGAACATAAAACAGGTTCGCGGCTTTCTTTGGGTTTGTGGCTGGTATCGTAGATACATCACAGAGCTTCTTTCTGACAAAAACAAGTTAATTCTGACCGCGGAAGCTCAAGTCGCAATGGACTTCATAAAAACAGTATTGACTTCTGCTGTTGTGGTGGGAAGGTTAGCTCGATGGATCTTTAGATTGCCGCAATTTAAATTCTCGAAATCGCTCGAAAAGGAAAAGATCACATTGTCTCCGATGCTCTATCCCGATTACATGAACTTGAAGTATCCTCAGTAGAGATGAGTCCTGGAGTAGATCTCGAATCCGATGCCTTTCAGGATGAGAGCTACCAACAGTTAAAAACACAGTATATAAAACATTCCGCTTAACTGCCCGATCTGAAAATAATCGACCAATTTCTGTACATTCGAAACGAATACGTATATGAAAATGCTGTGCAAAATAGACGAATTTGGAAGTTATGGGTGCCCGAGCGATTGAAGACCGACGTTCTTAAACAAGCTCATGACAATCCTACGTCCGCAAGCCGGCATGCAAAAAAATCATAGAAAAATACCGTAAAAGCTTGTTTTGGTCCGGTTTAGCTAAAGATATTCGAGAGTATATTCGCAGTTGTAAGGTTTGCAAAGCTTTCAAAGCTCTAATTATACTTTGCGACCAGCCATGGGAAACCATATTCAAACTTGTCGACCATTTGTACATACATCTGCTTGGACCCTATCCACGCTGCAAAAATGGATATGCCGGCTTGCTAATTGTTTTAGATCACTTCAGCAAATACTATTGGCTATACCCCCTAAAAAAATTTACATCCGTAATAGTCCAAGAATTTCTGCTGCCTGAAACTGTCGTTAACGACAATGGAAACAAATTTACATCAATCTTCAGGCTGTTCACCATGTCGAGCCCTGTTTGGCCTAGATATGCTCACGCATGGGACGGATAATAAGCTTCTGAAGGAGTTAGACTTGCTGGAAGAACCCGATTTACTGGTATTTAGGTCGGACAATCTAGCGCAAATCCGAAAAAAGCAAAGCCTGTGTCGTTCCGAGAAGGTCAGGAAGTACTTCACCGAAGTTTTTCCTTTGAAAAATTCAAGCAAAATTGTAATGCCAAATGGGCTCCTAAGTTCCTTAAATGTCGCGTTCGGAAAAAACTTGATAATTGTTTCTAACTTCTGGAAAATTTGCAGAGCCGAGAAAGAGGAACCTTTAATGCGAAAGGCATTAGATCCTGATTTCCGCTAATATTCTGTCTAACGGTGGCAAATTATCGGGAGGTGTAACGGTTTCGGCTAGACAGTCCAGATCCAGGAAAGTCTATTGCTATGGTGCTCGGGTATATCGAGTGCAATAATCTTGGGCAAATTAGATTAGCAGATCATAGCATAGTTGGGGTGGGTGAATGCATGCTCGATTTAGGGAACAGCTGAGCTAAGCTTTCGCAAAGTTCTGTGCAGCGCATCGCAGAGGAGCTTTCGAAGCGAAGCGTTTAGATCTTTTAGCAATTATTTAAGCAGTCCAAAATAACAAGTTCGTTCTCTTTTTGAAAATTCGAATGGGTTCAACTGGGGATTGTCTCCGCCTCGACAAGAATTGAAAAAAACCAAAAAAAAATACTTTGAAAATCCCGTGCTGTGTGTGCTTCTCGAAAATCGGGGGAAATTAATAGCCGTGCGCCGAGAAAACTGGCAGGGCACCTACCCTCTCTTAAAGTGCCTATTTTCCACGCCTCGCCACCAATTGTTTTTCTGAACCGTGCGTCCCAAATTTCTGCAAAAAGAAAACAACACTCGTGTCCCCGTGGAAAATTCGGAGGAAAGTGCACTGTAGGAATAAATTCGATTTTTTTTCTTGGTCCTCGTGGTTTTGTTTCTGTTTCGCCCATAGGGCCCTGGCAGATCGGCAGCCATTCCAGCTAACCCAAATTTCTGCACCCATACCAAACTCCCACCCTTGACGGGAGTACTCTTCGTGACCCGACATTGGTGTGAGGCCGAGTTTTTATCCTTTGAAAATCGTTAGAAAAGTTCACCTGCCCGGTTACATAGCCTCCACCGGCCATATCCCTTGCGCCATCCATAACCTATACGCAGGCCCATGCGCTTTGCAGTTGCGGTGCATAAAGGTCATATGGATTACCCCCCGTGTGCTCCGCTAACTCGCTTTCTACGACGGCCTAGAAGACTGTTACGGATCCGGACCAAGATTTTATAGCATAGTGTATCTTTAATTTAATTTGCTTTAAGCTTGTATTGCTCGCATTCCATGCATTCCTCCTATGCATAAGAGCTTCACAGACAATTACACATAGAGTCCGCTCCGGCGAGGACATCGTCGACGTACATGAATGACCGGATAATGTGACTTGCTCTCGGGAATCTGGACTGGACGTCGCCTGCTAGCTGTTGCAACACTCGGATGGCAAGAAAAGGAGCACAGCTGACTCCAAAGGTTACGGTCTTTAGTTCATAGTTCCGGATGTGTCCCTCCTTGTTTCGAAATTATATTCGCTGGAAAGGGGTGTGCTTCGGATCAACCCAAATCTGGCCATACATTTTGGTGATGTCCGCGATGAGCACGTACCGGAAATAACGCCACTTTAGAATCTGGAGGGTCAAGTCAGATTGGAGGACCGGGCCGGCGTGCAGAAGATCGTTCAAGCTTACTCCGTTGGTCGAAGGGCTGGATGCGTTAAATACCACGCGGACCTTTGTGGTAGTGCTCTCAGGCTTGAAGACAGCGTGGTGCGGAAGGTAGTAAGTTGAGGACCCATGATTCGGAGGAACTTCTGTCATGTGATCAAGGTCTAGGTATTCTTGGATCACGGAGTCGTATTGCTTTTGTAAGGTAGCGTCTCTTTTTAAACGATTTTCGTTTCGCAAAGACTGAGTCAGGGCAATCGACCTGGAATACCCCAGATCGGATCCGAGACGATCTGGATCACGGAACGGCAACGCGACAACGTACTTTCCTTTCGACGTTCTTGAAGTGGCTCTGAGGAAATTGCTTTCGCATAACGCATCCGACTCGCCTACAGGCAAAATGACACAGCTTCGTGGATTGAGTGGATACTGTCTGATTAGGGCCCGAGACTTGTGCCTGGATTAGTCGGAACGGCAAATTGATTATACTGAAGAGACGTTCCGTGATAAACGTTGCCTCGGTACGACTGGGGAAGTGGAATCACGGGCGATTGGAGTGCCACGGTGCTGCAGCGTGTGGTGTCGGTCCCCACAAGTACTGCAGTTATGGGCACTTTGGCATTCCCGGATCTGATGGCCTCGTGCGAAACAGTTGAGCCAAAGCTGCTTTTTTTTTGATGCAGCTGGCACGAGCATCAGCGCTCATTTGGAAAAAGTGCGGACATAATCGGATTGGGTGATTCTTTCGGACTGTGTGAAGCGGACGGGTTGCCCTCGATGGTTTCGAGCGTCAGGTATCTCTGGCTGATGAAGGATTCCATCTCCTTCCACGAAGGCATCTCTTTCTTGGTGGTGACGGATTCTTCCCACAAAGCCCGGGTCAACTTCGGTAATTTGGAGGCACAAATAGTCACCAGCAAGCTGTCCCAGTTTTCGGTGGAGACCTTTGAGTGGGCCAGTGCGGTTAAAACCCCTTGGATGGTGTTGAGAAGCTCCTTTAGCGCACGACTGGATTCGGTACCAACGGAAGCCAATGAAACGAGGATATTTATTTGGTTAGTCACCAGGAGCGTGTTATTTTCGTACCGGTCCCGAAGGGCATTCCAGGCAGCCTCGAAGCCGTCATTTGTTTGTGAGGACTTTTCCACTATGGCCTTCGGATCACCACTGGTCTTAGTGGTGAGGTGCTACAGCTTCTCCACGGGAGATAGCCTGGGATTCTGTATGTAGATCGCAGTAAACAGGTCTCGGAACGTAGGCCAGCGTACGTAATCCCCAGCAAAAACTTCGCTGTCGCATTGGGGGAGTCTGCAGCCGCCGTGGAAATATGGCTGTGCGGAGGGACGGACTCCTGGTTGTTGGAGCTGATCAGTGAGATCAGCAATGCACTGTTCGTACAACGTAAAACAGTTATCGAACTTCGATTGAAGGTCCGCTTCAGCCTGCGCACCGCCTTTAGCCACAACCGGGAAACAATTTTTGTGCTCTGCCTCAACCTCCACATGCTTCGGATTTGGTCACGGCGTACCGTGGCAAGAGAGGCAGATGGAGTGCGGGGATTCGGAAGGTTTATTCGCTCTCAGAAATGCATAAGTTTGCGTGAGGCTGCTTCAAATTTAGCCTAAATAAATAATTATTTAGAGGTGCGAAAAATAATTTTCAATGAAGAACCACATGAAGTACCAAAACGAACCCAGCGTTTAAGAAAATATGTTAAATATGTTAATGTTAAAAATAACCGTAGACTGTTAGTTTACGCTATTATTAGTAGTCCCAAGGATATGCGCAGTTTTGACGAAGTATCCTTTCTGGGTCTAACAGCACAGGGTCTGCTAGACACCGGCGCAGATATAAGCTGTATAGGTGCTGAAGTATCTCGGACTGATTTTTCATCCCTTTCTGAATATAAACTCACAAAAGCCAATGCAAAAACAGCAGATAGACCAGCAGTCAACAGATACTGGGGGTGTTCAATGTCATCATGCCGTATCGAACTTTTGAGAAACCTATGAAGTTATATATAATTCCTTCCCTGAAATAAAATCTAATTCTCGGTCACGATTTTTGGAGATCCTTTTCGATGGCCCCAGACATAATTACAGCTGTCGACATAAGCTCGAAGGACGATGTGGCAGCCGAACCAGACCCATTACGTTACCTTAGTTGCAGCAAAACCAACAACTCGAGGTTGCTAAGCAGTTATTTTTGAACAACTAGGCGTTATTGAACCAGTGCTATTACTCCAGTGCTTGGAGTTCGCCAATGAGACTGGTATTCAAGCCCAACAAAGTCCGTCTGTGTCTCGATGCTCGACGACTTAATGAAGTTACCCGTAAGGGTTTCCGGTTGCCCAAGGCAAATATCATACACAAGATGGACCTAAAGGATGCTTATTGGCAGATCGAACTCTCTAAGGATTCAAAGTCACCAACTGCTTTTACGGTCCCGGAAAGGCCTTTATACCAGTTTAAGGTAACAGTTTCTGAACAGTTCAGAAAAGCAACCTGACTCTGAATTTTTGAAAAATACATTTCTGTGTCACCAGCGTAAATTATTTGGGAGGTATTTGCACCGATCCCTCCAAAGTAGCTTGTAAGCTGAACTGACCTCCGCGAAGGAACATAAAACAGGTTCGCGGCTTTCTTTGGGTTTGTGGCTGGTATCGTAGATACATCACAGAGCTTCTTTCTGACAAAAACAAGTTAATTCTGACCGCGGAAGCTCAAGTCGCAATGGACTTCATAAAAACAGTATTGACTTCTGCTGTTGTGGTGGGAAGGTTAGCTCGATGGATCTTTAGATTGCCGCAATTTAAATTCTCGAAATCGCTCGAAAAGGAAAAGATCACATTGTCTCCGATGCTCTATCCCGATTACATGAACTTGAAGTATCCCCAGTAGAGATGAGTCCTGGAGTAGATCTCGAATCCGATGCCTTTCAGGATGAGAGCTACCAACAGTTAAAAACACAGTATATAAAACATTCCGCTTAACTGCCCGATCTGAAAATAATCGACCAATTTCTGTACATTCGAAACGAATACGTATATGAAAATGCTGTGCAAAATAGACGAATTTGGAAGTTATGGGTGCCCGAGCGATTGAAGACCGACGTTCTTAAACAAGCTCATGACAATCCTACGTCCGCAAGCCGGCATGCAAAAAAATCATAGAAAAATACCGTAAAAGCTTGTTTTGGTCCGGTTTAGCTAAAGATATTCGAGAGTATATTCGCAGTTGTAAGGTTTGCAAAGCTTTCAAAGCTCTAATTATACTTTGCGACCAGCCATGGGAAACCATATTCAAACTTGTCGACCATTTGTACATACATCTGCTTGGACCCTATCCACGCTGCAAAAATGGATATGCCGGCTTGCTAATTGTTTTAGATCACTTCAGCAAATACTATTGGCTATACCCCCTAAAAAAATTTACATCCGTAATAGTCCAAGAATTTCTGCTGCCTGAAACTGTCGTTAACGACAATGGAAACAAATTTACATCAATCTTCAGGCTGTTCACCATGTCGAGCCCTGTTTGGCCTAGATATGCTCACGCATGGGACGGATAATAAGCTTCTGAAGGAGTTAGACTTGCTGGAAGAACCCGATTTACTGGTATTTAGGTCGGACAATCTAGCGCAAATCCGAAAAAAGCAAAGCCTGTGTCGTTCCGAGAAGGTCAGGAAGTACTTCACCGAAGTTTTTCCTTTGAAAAATTCAAGCAAAATTGTAATGCCAAATGGGCTCCTAAGTTCCTTAAATGTCGCGTTCGGAAAAAACTTGATAATTGTTTCTAACTTCTGGAAAATTTGCAGAGCCGAGAAAGAGGAACCTTTAATGCGAAAGGCATTAGATCCTGATTTCCGCTAATATTCTGTCTAACGGTGGCAAATTATCGGGAGGTGTAACGGTTTCGGCTAGACAGTCCAGATCCAGGAAAGTCTATTGCTATGGTGCTCGGGTATATCGAGTGCAATAATCTTGGGCAAATTAGATTAGCAGATCATAGCATAGTTGGGGTGGGTGAATGCATGCTCGATTTAGGGAACAGCTGAGCTAAGCTTTCGCAAAGTTCTGTGCAGCGCATCGCAGAGGAGCTTTCGAAGCGAAGCGTTTAGATCTTTTAGCAATTATTTAAGCAGTCCAAAATAACAAGTTCGTTCTCTTTTTGAAAATTCGAATGGGTTCAACTGGGGATTGTCTCCGCCTCGACAAGAATTGAAAAAAACCAAAAAAAAATACTTTGAAAATCCCGTGCTGTGTGTGCTTCTCGAAAATCGGGGGAAATTAATAGCCGTGCGCCGAGAAAACTGGCAGGGCACCTACCCTCTCTTAAAGTGCCTATTTTCCACGCCTCGCCACCAATTGTTTTTCTGAACCGTGCGTCCCAAATTTCTGCAAAAAGAAAACAACACTCGTGTCCCCGTGGAAAATTCGGAGGAAAGTGCACTGTAGGAATAAATTCGATTTTTTTTCTTGGTCCTCGTGGTTTTGTTTCTGTTTCGCCCATAGGGCCCTGGCAGATCGGCAGCCATTCCAGCTAACCCAAATTTCTGCACCCATACCAAACTCCCACCCTTGACGGGAGTACTCTTCGTGACCCGACATTGGTGTGAGGCCGAGTTTTTATCCTTTGAAAATCGTTAGAAAAGTTCACCTGCCCGGTTACATAACCTCCACCGGCCATATCCCTTGCGCCATCCATAACCTATACGCAGGCCCATGCGCTTTGCAGTTGCGGTGCATAAAGGTCATATGGATTACCCCCCGTGTGCTCCGCTAACTCGCTTTCTACGACGGCCTAGAAGACTGTTACGGATCCGGACCAAGATTTTATAGCATAGTGTATCTTTAATTTAATTTGCTTTAAGCTTGTATTGCTCGCATTCCATGCATTCCTCCTATGCATAAGAGCTTCACAGACAATTACACAGAGAGTCCGCTCCGGCGAGGACATCGTCGACGTACATGAATGACCGGATAATGTGACTTGCTCTCGGGAATCTGGACTGGACGTCGCCTGCTAGCTGTTGCAACACTCGGATGGCAAGAAAAGGAGCACAGCTGACTCCAAAGGTTACGGTCTTTAGTTCATAGTTCCGGATGTGTCCCTCCTTGTTTCGAAATTATATTCGCTGGAAAGGGGTGTGCTTCGGATCAACCCAAATCTGGCCATACATTTTGGTGATGTCCGCGATGAGCACGTACCGGAAATAACGCCACTTTAGAATCTGGAGGGTCAAGTCAGATTGGAGGACCGGGCCGGCGTGCAGAAGATCGTTCAAGCTTACTCCGTTGGTCGAAGGGCTGGATGCGTTAAATACCACGCGGACCTTTGTGGTAGTGCTCTCAGGCTTGAAGACAGCGTGGTGCGGAAGGTAGTAAGTTGAGGACCCATGATTCGGAGGAACTTCTGTCATGTGATCAAGGTCTAGGTATTCTTGGATCACGGAGTCGTATTGCTTTTGTAAGGTAGCGTCTCTTTTTAAACGATTTTCGTTTCGCAAAGACTGAGTCAGGGCAATCGACCTGGAATACCCCAGATCGGATCCGAGACGATCTGGATCACGGAACGGCAACGCGACAACGTACTTTCCTTTCGACGTTCTTGAAGTGGCTCTGAGGAAATTGCTTTCGCATAACGCATCCGACTCGCCTACAGGCAAAATGACACAGCTTCGTGGATTGAGTGGATACTGTCTGATTAGGGCCCGAGACTTGTGCCTGGATTAGTCGGAACGGCAAATTGATTATACTGAAGAGACGTTCCGTGATAAACGTTGCCTCGGTACGACTGGGGAAGTGGAATCACGGGCGATTGGAGTGCCACGGTGCTGCAGCGTGTGGTGTCGGTCCCCACAAGTACTGCAGTTATGGGCACTTTGGCATTCCCGGATCTGATGGCCTCGTGCGAAACAGTTGAGCCAAAGCTGCTTTTTTTTTGATGCAGCTGGCACGAGCATCAGCGCTCATTTGGAAAAAGTGCGGACATAATCGGATTGGGTGATTCTTTCGGACTGTGTGAAGCGGACGGGTTGCCCTCGATGGCTTCGAGCGTCAGGTATCTCTGGCTGATGAAGGATTCCATCTCCTTCCACGAAGGCATCTCTTTCTTGGTGGTGACGGATTCTTCCCACAAAGCCCGGGTCAACTTCGGTAATTTGGAGGCACAAATAGTCACCAGCAAGCTGTCCCAGTTTTCGGTGGAGACCTTTGAGTGGGCCAGTGCGGTTAAAACCCCTTGGATGGTGTTGAGAAGCTCCTTTAGCGCACGACTGGATTCGGTACCAACGGAAGCCAATGAAACGAGGATATTTATTTGGTTAGTCACCAGGAGCGTGTTATTTTCGTACCGGTCCCGAAGGGCATTCCAGGCAGCCTCGAAGCCGTCATTTGTTTGTGAGGACTTTTCCACTATGGCCTTCGGATCACCACTGGTCTTAGTGGTGAGGTGCTACAGCTTCTCCACGGGAGATAGCCTGGGATTCTGTATGTAGATCGCAGTAAACAGGTCTCGGAACGTAGGCCAGCGTACGTAATCCCCAGCAAAAACTTCGCTGTCGCATTGGGGGAGTCTGCAGCCGCCGTGGAAATATGGCTGTGCGGAGGGACGGACTCCTGGTTGTTGGAGCTGATCAGTGAGATCAGCAATGCACTGTTCGTACAACGTAAAACAGTTATCGAACTTCGATTGAAGGTCCGCTTCAGCCTGCGCACCGCCTTTAGCCACAACCGGGAAACAATTTTTGTGCTCTGCCTCAACCTCCACATGCTTCGGATTTGGTCACGGCGTACCGTGGCAAGAGAGGCAGATGGAGTGCGGGGATTCGGAAGGTTTATTCGCTCTCAGAAATGCATAAGTTTGCGTGAGGCTGCTTCAAATTTAGCCTTTGCTGTAGTGGCAGCGGAGTGAGCCATTGTGTGGGACGGTCGAGAATGGCTTGGACTGCTTTGCGTACGCGCTGGCACCTTAAGCGTGGGCCCGGGAGTACTGGATGACTTAACTTTGCGAGTCACCGAGGTGGGTATTTCTGGGGCGGACGAGCTGCGTGGTCTTCTGACACTTGGAGAGGTCACGGACAAAAGTTTTTTGCAAATTCGGAAATCACACGAAGAAAGGAGAACAAACCCCCACTAGGATGAGGAAGAGTGGGGCGAATGGCCACAACCTTGGTTGTATACGGAGATTAGGATGAAAATTGAGGATGAACAATAATATTGAGGCACGAGGTATCAATATATAGAGTCGGTTGCAAACGGCCGTCTAAAACAATATACCCTCGAAATGCAGGGTAGCGCGTAACTTGACGCTCAGTTACGGTCAAGCGCGGCACCGAAAAATGTTCTCCCACCAACAACAACGCAAGCGAACACGGTAGAAAAGCGAAAGCGAAAAAAAAAACGAAACGAATGCACCGCTGCTGCTGCTTGGATGTGTGTGCGTATGGATGTAAGTGCTATGTACGGTGCCTTGAGTTAACGCAATTGAACAACGGGTACAAAACGGTAACCGTTTTAAATACAAGATGTGTGTATGTATATAGATATGCAAGAATATGCTACTTTAAAAAGAATGCGTACTTATGTATATGTAAATAAATATGTGCCGGGCGTATGAAATCGTGTATTATGTTGTGGACAATATAATTAGTTAAGAAAGAGCGACGTAGTTAGTTTATATATGTATGTAATTATAAAACCAAAAACTGTGGGCTATTGGACATGCACGGAATAAACACCAAGGTGACTGCAAGAATCTGTGCAGAATATGTACAGTGGGGAGCAAAACTGAGTACATGTTCGCAGACTTTGCACATAAATGCCCACAGAATGAAAACGATCAAAGCAAAACAAACAATTTTTTTTTCAGTATTGCTTTATCAAATCTGAATGCATTTAAGTGAAAGAGAAAGAAAGAACAAAAGAATGGGGGAAAAGAAAACGAAAAAACAAAAACAACTCGCATGTACTCACTTTTGCACATTTCTATTTTGATCTATGTTATCGCAGCAAATCATCATCAAGCATCGCAGAAAGAAAGAAATAAGTCATTTATTATATTCTAGTCTCTTGGTGAGAACAGTGCAATCAAATGCATTATTAATTGAAGAGTTCCTAAAATGTAATAAAAATGAAAAAAACTCCTTTTGAAGTTGAAAATAAAATCCATACTTTAACTGAAAACGGCTGCTCGTCTCGAAAAATTGCAAAAGCATTAAATGTTAGCCAGTCGGTGGTAATTAGAGTGCAGAAAAGGCGTGGAGTTGCCTCTAAGAATATTTCTGGTGGACGCCCCCCACTGTTAAGAGATGGTGACGCAAGGCTAATAGTCACAAATCTTAAAAAAGACCCTCAAATAACACCAGAAATGGCTGCCACAGCTATTGGCAAAAATGTTAGTCGATGGACAACAAGGAGAGCCCTTAAAAAAATCGGCAACGTGGCTGAAATCAAAAAGAAAAAGCCGGCACTATCTAAAAAAAATGTTGAGGCTCGCTTAAAATTTGTCAAAAAACACCGAGACTGGACCATCGACGATTGGAAAAAAGTTATTTGGTCAGATGAGTCGAAGTTTAACCGGTACCAGTCCGACGGGAAGCAGTATTGCTGGAAAGGCCCAGGCGAATCATTACAACGACGTCATATAAAGGAAACCGTCAAGCACGGAGGCGGCAATGTTATGGCGTGGGGTTGCTTTACGTGGTGGAAGCTCGGTCCCCTAGTAAAAATAGACGGGATAATGAAAAAGGAGGACTACCTTAGCATTCTACAAACCCATCTTGCCAGCTTTGTGGATGTATGCTCATATCAGTCGGCTGAACTAACATTTCAGCAGGATGGAGACCCCAAGCATACAGCAAAGGTGGTTAAGGTATGGCTTTCGAGTCAAAGTTTTAAGTTGATGGAGCTATGGAGCAAATATTAAAAAAAGACAACAAAATTGAAATTGCCATAAGTGCAAAACTGAGTACATACGAGTGCCATTCATTTTGAATTTTTCTACGTTATATGGATTATTATTTTTTTTGTTTAACTATGAAATTTTGTTAATTATTTGTTATTGAATATGTATGTGCATATGTATGTACGTTTGTCAGCCGCGAAAGCTCAGCTGGTAGCTGAGAGAGGAAGGCAAATGAGTTACCGACAGATATGCATACATATGTGTATGAAAGTAAGCGCTGGATCGGATAAAATTGATCTCGCTGCAGGTGAATTCTTTTTATTTCACTGTGGCACAACTGATTGCACAGACAACGGAACTATAAGCACGACCGTTGTATTGGGTATGTAGATGTGGGTATATACTAGCACTCGAAGAAGCGGAGAGCGCCCGGAGAATATGCCCGGAGAATATTGCCAAGAATATGGCGCCGTCGATAGAATGGTGAAAGGAAAGACGCGGTACGTATATATATGTATATATGTCCAGCCGAATGGGACCACTGAGGAGCCACTGGAGATGGGCAGATGTGGAATCAGTACTTATCTTGGAGGCTGGGAATTATCCGCCGCTGCTTGCTGGGGTGGACTTCTCCTTTTGTTTAGGCGAAGATCCGGCTCGAATGAGCAATGATTGTAGTGGGGCGGACGAAGCTCAAGTCTCCAACGACGATATGGATGATCCAGAGAAACCTCCTAGTAGCCGTCGCACGAAATGAAATGCCGTGGTGCTTCGTGGTATATATGTAGTATTTATTTCGGGGGTCGCGCGGTAGATCGGGCGTTTGAAACGGGGGTTGAAACGTAACTAAGCTATGCCTTATGATCTATGCTCTATGATTGCTTGAGCGCCGGGTGGATCGTGGATCGTAAAATCTCCCGAGCGCCCGTCCGAGCGTGCGAGAGCGAGTTGGGACCGGAGCGCACAAAGTTGGCACAGTGCGTGGCACTCATCTGCTGCTGGCCTGAACAAATAGCAAGGTTCAGAAGGAATCAACAAAAAAAAATAAAATTAATGCAAATAAAACTACAAAATTGTAGTCCGGATCCTTAGCGGCTTTTTTTAGGCCGTCGCAGAAATTGAGTTACCGGAGCACCCGAGGGATGACCTCGAAGTATGCACAGCAACTGCACGGCGCATGGGGCCAGTGCATAGGTTATGGATGACGTGGTTATGTAACCGGGCAGTTGGATTTTTTGAACGATTTCTAAAGAAGAAAAATTCAGTCCCACACTTTGGTCGGCTGATTGATCTGTGCTGCCCAACTGCAACTGTTACAAGATCGCTCACGGAGAGTAAGATTCGGACGGTGTTGGCGGAGGCAGAGGCCATTTTATACTCCAGGTCACTCACTCCGGACAGTAAAGATCCCAAGGACGGAGAGGTGATCACGCCAGGCCATTTTCTGGGCGGCCAGGTACCACATAAACCAGGTGTCAACAGCTCTTAGCACTCCAACGTCGCTGGCTGAAGTTCGGCATTCTTGGGAACTGCTGTCTTGCGCCTCGTGGGTTGTGTCGGATTGCTGCAACGGCTGCCAACATTGTTGCGATACATTCGCCGCACTCTGGGCGTGGACTTCGCTAATATATAAGGTCAGCACACTTCTAGTGTCGGTGGTTATCTTATAAAAATGGTGTTGAAAAATTATTTTAGAATTGTCATCCCCCACTAACTATATTTTTTCAGTGTAGTGCCTCCGGATATAGGTTACCTAACAATAACGTTGGTGTCACGGGTCAAACACGGCAAGGATTCGGAAGTGGCGGAGAGCCAGAAGGCTGGTATCAGCTCACTGGCATGACGCCAATGGGTGAGTGGGGCTCGTTGCGCCTCCGCATGCGATATCTTGATGATCTTACAGTGCCTTGCGAGGAGTGCAGTCCACTACAGCAATTGCCTATGGAGAATGCTCGCCGTGTCGGGGTTCGCTGAAATTTGTTTGATCTCTGGATGTGGTAGATGAAATATAGTCTCGTGGTTCAAGAACTTGGCGTGGATTAAGCTGTACAAAAAATAGGTTCGATCTATTTCTCTTAAATTTATATAGTTTGGGATGGGTCGTCCTTTCTTCTGGGTCGTCTGCGAGGGTGGGCGCACGTGGCTGATTACTTTGTTCTGGTCAGGGGGGGTCGTCCTACCGGCGTTAGTCTAGGTTGCGGAGGTTTAAGTACGCTACGTGGAGAAGTTTTGTTGTGGAGGTTTAAGCAGAGGAGGGAAGGCCGAGGATAAAATACACTCCGAGAGGAATCGGAGACGGAGAATGAAGTACACTCCGAGAGGAATTGGAGGCGGAGTACACCCCGGATTAAATTGTGCATACAAATCATACCCATCATTTTTCTCCGATTAACTAAAGTTTAGCAATCTACTAGGGTAAGATGGCAATCTCACACCTGCATCCCAATTAAGGCCCCTCTGAGCAAAAAGTAAAAAATTGTCTATAAAAAAATTCTTATATCGGACGAACAAACGAGGTAAAGAGATTCTTTGTTATATAGGGATCGTCATATTTCTTTGATCACCTCTTTATAAACCCAAGCACGCTCATGGCCTTATTCACAATGAAAGAAATGTGTTCAAAAATGTTTAGCTTGGCGTCTAGTATTACACAATCCACCATGGTAATTATGTCAAGACAACCACCGCATGGGGTATAGGGAGCCAGCAAGGGGCTAGAAAGATGAAATGTCATTACTTTACATTTCGAGGCATTAAGCGGTAACACATTTGCTCAACACAATGACTAAAAGCTATTGAGATCGGACTTCAAGCGAGAATGAAATGAAATTTCCGAATGCTGGACAAATGAGTACATGAGGACTCGAGAGTATGTTAATACCAAAGGTAAGTCATTAAAAAAAAGTACGAAGGGTAAGGGGCCTAGATGGCTACCCTGTGGTACTCCCGATGAAACCTTGACTAGTGAAGAGAGGGAGTTTTTGAAGAGGACTCTTTGAGACCTGGAACAAAGATAGCTAGAAATCCATCTCAGGAGGTTGGGCGCAAACCCTAAAAGGTCAAGTTTATGCGCTAAAAGGGAATGGTTTACATAGTCGAATGCTTTACTAAATTCGGTGTAAATAACATCCGTCTGTAAGTTACCTTGAAAGCCTTTAATAATGAAAGAGGTAAACTCTAACAAGTTCGTGGTGGTTGATCGCCGCCTTATAAATCCATGCTGAGTTGAAGATATAAGTGACTTGCAGAGATGTTGCAAGTGCGGAGTTAAAACCTTCTCAAACAATTTGGGAATAGCGGATAACTTTGCTATACCTCTATAATTTTTTGCTTCAGACTTGCTACCCTTTTTATGGAGAGAAATAATAAATTATTCCTTTCAGATCGGTGGGAAGCATGAGGAATCAATGGACAGGGTTAATAGTTTACGCAAAGGTCCACTCAGAGCCTCGGCGCAGTACCTGAGTACACAACCTGGAACCCCGTCTGGACCCGGTGATTTGAGGAAAGATTTTCATTAGAAGACGCCGATTTCGACCGAATAACTCAAAAATTCTTCCAGTACGCCCAGGACAGAGTGTCGAAGGGGCAAAAACAAATTAAATTTAATTCACTAATCTAATTATCTATTCATTGTATGTACTATACAAATTAAAAATTAAAATGAATACATATTAAATTAAAAATTATTAAAAACAAACAACAAAATTTGCTTCCCTTTTCATATTACTTTCGGCTCGCAAAAGATAACATAAAGGGCTCGTAAACGATATTGCAAAAGGCTCGCAATCTATATTGCAAAAGTCTCGCAATCTATATTACAAAAGTCTCGCAAAAGATATCATAAAAGGCTCGCAAAAGTCTCGAAAAAGATGTCATGGAAGGCTCGCAAAAGATGTCATAAAAGACTCGCAAAAGATCCGTTTTTGAGCAGTGAAACTTTCACTGCCACAAACTGAGCGACTAGTTATTAATTTACTTATCTTAATTCAGATCTTAATTCGATACTTTTACACGGCTGAGTTTTGCGTAACTCTCGTTTGCGATATCGTTTACGAAGTTTTTGTCCACTGGGAACATATTGCGTGTGTTCTAACACATGTTTTCTCTGCGTTCTCTCATGATGACGCGTCAGTACCTAAACGCCAGAGCCGAAGTCTCTGGGGTTCTCAGACTGGTAACCCATCGTGTGACGCTTTCGTAGTATGAACTGGCACATTTATATACTGTATGGTTAGTGCTATCACTCAACCCTAAATAAATGTTCTTCCTTCCTCGCTGACTCTTATTAGATGTTGCTGCAAACGCTCTAATTTCAGTGTTTACTAATTCCCTTTTCAGCATTTGTCTGGCACATTGCTCTGATACCTAATACCTGAGTACCCGATACTCAAAATGAGTATTGGGTTATATTGGATTTGTGGTAAAAATGGATTTCAAAGATACGAGAAAACAAAAAACGCAGAATCGTAGAGAAAGACCATATCTTTTATGCTGCAGAATCTGAATTGGATCGTATCATTTTCTAGCCCTGTCTCTCTCTAACACACACTATCATAACCGGCTTTGCTTAGCGCAAATTAGCGCATAGATCTCAAAGAATATACGAGCTAGAGCAACCAAATTTGTAATCCACATTCCTATGATATCGAACCTGCACAAGTATATTTCAAAACTTTACCCCACCCCTTTCCACCCACGCAGAGGAGGAACACCTGTGGCATCCACAGATCTTAGAGACTATGAGAACTGACTGTAGATCTCTCACTGTTACAAAACTATTTGCAATTTTTCACTGCAGAGCTTACTGTTACAAGTGTATTTCTTTTTGCTCACTGTATAGAGCTCACTGCTACTGCCTTATAAATCCATTCTGAGTTGGAGATATAAGTGACTTGCAGAGATGTTGCAAGTGCGGAGTTAAAACCTTCTCAAACATTTTAGGATAACTATGCTATACCTCTATAATTTTTTGCGTCAGACTTGCTACCTTGTTTATGGAGAAGAATTATAGAAAAATTTAACAAGGGACTGAAAATGCCGTTCGACCTCGGTAAACCGTATGGGTACGGATGACCAGAGTAGCTTTCCTCAGAATAGGTCGTTTGGAAAAATTGGGCAAAAAGATCGGCAATTGCCTGATCATTAATTGCCGACGTATTACAAAATGATAGCGAGGATAAGTGTGCGGACGTTCTACGCTTACAGTTTACGAAGCAGTAAAACTGTTTAGGGTCCTGAGAAAAACGTATCCTGCATCGAGATAGGTAGTTCTTATAGCATTGAGCATTAAGAACTGAAAAGTTTGACCGAGCTATTACATAGCGAGAGTGAGAATTAGGAGAACCTACTTCTTGAAATTTTTTATAAAGTCTTGATTTTAAGTTTTTTAGACTGGATAACTCTTTGGTAAACCAAGGGGGTTTTCCAGATCTAATCGGACAAGAAAGCGGGACACAAGAATCAAAAAATGTACCAAGAGCATTGTAAAAAATGTTTGTGCCTTTTATGACATCAGTGCACAAGTACAAAGCGGACCAATCAAAATCCCTAATGAGGTTATTAGCCTACTCGAACGATCCAATACAGTTGGTCCTATAGTTGAAAGTAAGATGGTAGGCGTCTTCAGGTATTGTGAGCGGATGGGCTCGGGTTAACAACACTATGATCGGATCCGATACAAAGCACAGATCAAGCAATCGACCCAAGGAATTTTTCATATCGTTGACTTGAGACGGGGACAGGTCAAGCAATCCGTCAACAAAGTTTTGTCATGACAATCGATATTTACATTGCCAGATTTGTGCCCTCGGAATGTGCGCTATATTTGCAACTGTCTGCAGAAGTCTGTAATGGTTAAGTAACCCTCGGATTATATGTCGCGCACGCGCGTCGCGTCTGGTTTTGTTTTTCTTCGCTTACTGTGCCCTGCATTGCTGAATCCGCAAACCACAGCATCTCGTTTTCTCATAATGGTACCAAAGTATATGCAAAACATAGCTAATCCGATTAAAATTGGTAAGATTGCAGCATTTAGCGGTTGGTAATCAAAAAAACAATTCACAATTGTTCATTGCCTTTACTTGCTGAAAATACACAAAAACTATTTAAAACTATTTTGGGAATCAGTAGCGTACCTTCAGTAAGCGTCACCCATAAAAGTCATGGGTAGGTGGGACTTTCGACTGCATTTAACCACTAAATATTAATTGAATGCGCTTATTAAGAATATTAAATGATATATTAATACCCTTTCTACTTCGTTTTAATACCTAGTACTCGAAGAGTTTAGGGATATATTAGTTTTATGGGGGATGTACATACATGTGTGTAACAGTCAGAAAAAGCGTTTCTGACCTCATAAAGTATATATATTCTTAATAAGCATCAATACCCCAGTCGATGTCTGTGTCTGTCTGTCCGTCCGTCCGTCTTGTTTGACGCCTAGCTCTCAAAAACTATAAAAGCTAGTGCAATCAAATTTTGTGTGGAGACTCCTGTGATATCACGCAGAATCAAGTTTGCTTAAAACTTTTTCCACGCCCCCTACCACCCCCACAAAAAGCGAAAGTCTGCCATCCACAAATCTGAGGATACGAAAACATCGAATTACAGTGGATATGCTACCCCTTCCACGCGCTTACTCTCCCTACCCTCACTCGCACACACACTCTTCCTCATGCAGTGTGCGGGATTCGAACGCGAACGTTTCAAAGTGCGGCTGTTTTGCATCACGGGCTCCTGGTTTTCCGCCTGTGATATCCGTGCTGCGCTTGTGATTTGAAAAGTTGCTGAGAGCAGGTTGACGTCGCGCCGGTGCTTACTGTGTATAAATACAGGCTCCTTGGACATCCCGCTGAGCTGCAGGGGCACAATCGGTGCGCTCCGGGCTGCAGGGGAAAGGGGGGTGAACCCTCGTTTGGCACCTTCCACTTTCCACATTGTTGGTGGAGGAAAAAAGGAAGAAATATTCATTCAACTTTCCTCTTTTCTTCGTCTCGTCCGGAGCTTCACACAGAGCATCACACATAGCAGCTGATCGCGCAGAGTTACCACACGGACGGTGTTGCCAGATAGCCCTGAACGACTTAGGGCTGCCTGATTGTTGGTGAGCGTTGGGGTTGCGCGCCAACGGATATTCAAATTCAAATTTGAAATTCAATTCCTAAGTGAACGTTAGGAATGGAGGCGGAGGAGGAGCAGGCCTTTCGGAAGGGTAGCATGCTCGCCCGATCGCGGGCCAGAGTCGGGACAACGACTCTAGGGAGACCCCCAAGAGGGTTCGGGACCCAGCCAGCCCGGGAAGTTCCCAGAGGCAAACGCCGCCCAAGAAGAGCAAAGCCCAACAGGATGCTACCTTCCTAGAGGACCTCTCGGAGCTGGGGAAAATCCTTGACGAGGTTCAAACTAGGATGATGGACAAAAATACGCGCCACATCAACATGGCCACCAGAGCATTGTTCGTGCGCATGAAGGAGCTGCACTCGAACATCATTGAATCGAGCCAGGAAGCTGCAGCGGGTAGAAGCGCCTTGCAGGAAGGCTCCGGTGGAGGCATTGGTGGAGCTGGGAACCCCACCCACGCGACCAAGGCAGCCAGGAGGACCCTTAGGAAGGCCCCGTTGCGGCCACACGGAGGCGTGGCAACGACCAGCGCCATGAGGCAGCAAATGGAGCGTGGTGGCCAAGAGGCCGAGAGCAGTACGCCGCGCTCACCCAGACGCGGTCATAGTTCAGGCCTCCGGGAAGTCGTACAGCGAGGTGCTGGCAACGGTCACCAGACGAGACGACAACCAGCTTTCGGACCTGGGAAGCTGCGTCTCCAATGTGCGCCGCACTATTAACGGCAACCTTCTGCTGGAGGTGGCAAAATATAGCGTGGAAAGTGCTGAGGGCATGAAGGACAACATCGCACGGGTCCTCGGCGATGGAGCGTCAGTGCGCGCAATGATAGAAGAATCGAAGGTCGTCGTATTGAAGATACGAGACATCGATTCCCTCGCGACGGAGCAGGAGATCCGTGCCGCTCTAGCTCGCCAATTCAAGTTTGACGAGGGACAAGTAAGAGTCCGCAGTCCGCATACGTGGAGTCCCAGCCGGCGGTGGTAAGCTTGCCCTTCTCCCTGGGCCAAGCGGTCCTGAAAGGCGGCGATGTGAGGATCGGCTGGACCATCTGACGGATCCGGGAAAGAATCCTTGGGAGTCCAAGGTGCTACCGAAGCCTGGAACCTGGGCATATTGCGAGGATCTGCAAGAGCACAGTGGACAGAAGTGGCTCCTGCATCAAATGCGGTGAGAAGGGGCTCAAAGTTGCTGAGTTTACCAACGTGTGCATGTTTCATGAGCGGGGTCGGCAAATCCAGGACGACATGCAGTAGATTCAACTCAATTTGAATCACTGCAGGGCCGCACAGGATCTCCTGACGCAGACGGTGCGCGATCTTGTCTCTGAGGTGGCACTCCTCAGCGAACCACATAAGGTGGGCAGCAGCAGCGATTCGGCCACGGACCTCACTGGCAAAGCGGCCCTGTGGCTCTGTGGCGTTGACGAGCCACAATTGCGTGACACCAAGTCGGCAGACGGGTTCGTTCGAGGGAACGTAGATGGCATATGGCTCTACAGCTGCTACCTGGCACCCAGCCTCTCACTCGAGACCTTCAGCCGCATTATCGACGAGCTGAGTTGCGATCTGCGAGGACGCAACAACGTCGTAGTCGGGGGCGACTTCAACGCCTGGGCCCTGGAATGTGGGTCCTCCCGTACAAACGCCAGAGGCCGCACGGTGCTGGAGGCTTTTGCCTCTCTGGACGTCATCCTTCTGAACGAAGGGTCCTAACACATATTCAACAGGGCAGGTGTAGGGACGATCATCGACCTCACTTATTGAAGCAGCTCACTGGCCCGGCACGCCCGATGGAGGAGCAGCGACGTATACACTGCCAGCGATCACGAGGCCATACTATGCACCCTGGGCACCCTTGCCCGAACGAGAGGTACCCCGCTCCGGCATGGGAAGGCTGGGTACCACCAGGACACGCTCGAGAGCTACTCTGCAAACGATGCAGACGGAACCAACGACATGGCGACCAAATCGACGGCCGCACTGGAAGGCGCCTGCGATCAGAGCATGCTACCGAGAGGGACGTTCCGAAAGCACAAGGATCCACTTTTCTGGTAGAGCGAAGCGATTGTGGATCTATGCAGAACCTGACACCGGGCCAGAAGGCTGCTCCAGCGAGCCAGAGGCACACCGCGCTTGGCCCGATGCAGCGAGACATACAAAGCGGCGAGGAAGGATCTGAAGAGCGCCATAAGGAACAGCAAGAGGGAATGCTTCCTGAAGCTGTGTGATGCCGCCGAAGATGACCCCTGGGGAGGTGCGTACAGGATGGTGGTGAAGAGGCTAAACGCGGGCAGCAAAGCCCCAACAGATCCAGAGGCACTGGAGGGAATAGTCAGCGTTTCCTCTACTTCCTACTGTTTCCTCGAGGACGGCATATCACTAGCTCCCTACGGTTCGAGCGACATCTGCGAGGTTACGGAAGCCTGCAACGGAGGTTGCAGGCAGGCAGAAACCTGATACCAACAGTGCGTTGAAGCTGGCACTTCTTCTGCTCCCGAGGGAAGTTGCGGGCCTTTTCAGGAGGGGATCTTCCTTGAGAGGTGGAAAAGGCAACGGCTACTATTACTAACCAAGCCGGGCAAGCCGCCAGGGGTGGCCTCTTCCTACAGGCCCATCTGCCTTCTGGACTCCATAGGAAAGGTTTTCGAAATGGTGATCGGTGCGAGGCTGAGCGCAGCCATCGAAGCAGGTCTCCCAGAACCAATACGGGTTCAGGAAAGGGAGGTCGACGCTGGACGCCATTTTGAGGGTCGTACAAACGACGGATAAGGCCACTGCTGGGACTAGGTGGAGAGGCGGAACAAAGTCCTATTGCCTGGTGGTGACAGTGGAAATAAGGAACGCCTTCAACTCGGCCGACTGGACCCGGACGCTGGAGGCACTGAGGTCCTTCAACATCCCGGGCTACCTACTAAATATAGCGCGCAGCTATTTCAGCAAAAGGCTGATAATGGACACGTGTCAGGGCTCCAGGGTAAACGAAGTCTCAGCCGGAGTCCCACAGGGCTCCGTTTTGGGACCCCTGCTCTGGAACGCCATGTACGACGGGGTCCTAAGGCTACCGATGCCAGCCAACACTAACCTGGTGGGATTTGCTGATGACGTCGCAATAGTGGCTTTAGCGAAAGAACTAGCCGCAGTGGAGGAGCTTACCAACGTCGCAATACAAGCTGTTGAGACGTGGCTAGCCGCCGCGGGGCTGGAGCTGGCGGCCCAAAAAACAGAGGCGGTCCTAATATCCAGCCGTAAAGTGGTCGAGACCGCCAGAGTGCAGGTTTGTGACTGAGCCACTGAGCGGACATGGCTGCTTCCGCGGCTACCTCAAGCGCTTTGGTGAGGGACAGAGGGATGGTGCCCCGAGTGTGGCACAGGCATTAAGAAGAACGCTCGTCACGTCCTCTTCGACTATCACAGGTTTGACCATGAGCGTCAGATACTGGAGGCAGCAGCAGGGTCTAGGGTCAGCAAGTGCAAGAATTAACAATGGAATATAAATAGCGGTACTGTTTCTTCTGTTTCTCTTTATGTTTTCTCCATCTCTCATGATAAGTGCAAGCAAAATTGCTCCCCGCCTTAACCAACAAGTCAAATCATCCCTTTTACGAGCAGCGAGAAAATGCGGCAGTCATTGGCTTCGATACCAATTCCGACGTTTAGAGCCACGGCCCTTTATGGGGATCACAACGTTCTCGCTCGTTTTTTTTGGCTGCTGCTGTATCTCTATATCTCTATTTTCCTCCTAATAGAGACCGACGATGTCGGTGTATGTCCTATCGAAAACCCTTACAACCCTTACAAAATATGAATGTACAGCTGTGTTCAGTGAAATAGTAGTGCCACACCTCGCCACTTTCAAAACTCTTCTTGAGATATTTTTAATCTTTCAAATTCAAAAAGTGATGCCTTTTTAGAAAACCTTATTTGCTTATCTATGCTTATCGATACTCAGCGATCAGCAATCGGATGTGAAGGGAAAGCAAGCTTCACTTGCATTTTGGATATTACGCATTCAGCCAAATATCGTAGTTTTATGTGTGCGCTGTGTTGTTATTTAATCGGAATAATAATGATAATAATAATAATAATAATTGTTGGGGTTTAATTGTTTAATTGGGGTTTAAAACCATTATACAATTTGGTGACTCGACGTAATATTCTCAATTGCAGTGTCAACTAATGAAACAATCAAACAATCGCAGTGAACTCACAAATACACACAAATACTATTCCTGTCGTGGTAAGGGAATAAGACTAATAATGTCCCTAACGCAGTAATGCCAATTGACTTCTGATTTTATAAGCACAAGGCAGAGTCCATTGCGCGTCAACTTAAGGCCATGAATTCATTTCTTATCATAATATAGGCCATTCTTGATTGGACAGAATTCCACTCGATGTTCTCGACAACGATGCACAAGGCGTTCCGTATACCAATCATCGTTGGGTCAAATTCGATCCTAGAAGATGTCTGAGGAAATTAATGACAAGGCGAACAATTTTTTAAATATTCGATTAGATTTATGCCTTATGCGTTTTCCGGCACACGTCAAGGCTATTTTCGATCTGCAGTTTCCGTGCACTCAGCGATAAGATCAATGCTAACTTGCGTGCTCTTTAGACCTTGGCAACAACACAATACATTTCGGATGGGCTGCTGACTTACATCGTGTGCATGAAATTGGACACACCAAAAGCACAGAAGAAATGGGAGGAGAACCTGCCGACCGCAAGATTTCCCCAGTGGGCAGGCATGGCCTCATTCTGGGAAACGAAATGTAGGATGCTGGAGAATTTGGGATCGGCTATAGTAACAAGTCTTAGTCCAGAAAAGTAAATTGGTTTTTAAAAATATATATATGACTTGTTGAAGCATTAACATAGATTTGACACCATTATCAGGGGAAATTACCGTGTGCCTTCTTTATAAATATATGTTTTTAACCTAACCTTAATGCTTGAGGTGCTAATAGCTGTCACAGCCCGATACGATTTTCGGAAAGTTTGCAAAAAATTTGTGCGTAACAAGACAAAAGAGCGCGTAACAGATCAAGTTGTGCTCGTTATACATATATTTATTTCGATGAAGGGGTGGAAGCGACGAATGTTTCATTTCTGTGGGACCTGCATAATAAAAGTCAACATTTAACAGCTCTAGCCTTAACAGGTAGGAGTTTTTTTTAGAGGACTCATTGAGACCTGCATCAAAAGTTACTTAACCTTACGTCCGCTACTGATGATTATCTAGCACTTCTTGAAGACCCATACCATCCAACTCTATCAAATATCCCTTGAATGTGTCCGATCTAGTTGTACTGACAGTTCTAAGGCAAAAGTATTTTTGAAAAAAATTTCACTGAGCTAAATTTTCATCTCTCGCATGATGACGGTCGTTTCATCAATTACACTATGCAACACCATATTAACGCTTCGAAACAAATCGAATTTTTCTGATTTATATTTGGGGTTTTAAAATTTTTAATGAATAATGTTTTTTTCATAGTGGGTGTTTTTTTTTAATTTTTGAAAACTAATATTTTTTAATGTTTTTACAGCGGCATCGACCGCTGTTAGATTTAAATTAGAAGAAAATTAAAATGAAATAAGAAGAGACAATGATGACGTTACCATCTAAGATCTACCGCCTAACATATTTACATATGCATTCACACTTATGAAGAACCATAACGATGCAGAGCAACATACGCCGTAGCATAGCCTGGCCGAAAAATCAACTTGAAGAGAGTCGCAATATTAAATTTATTAGAAACGGTCGTGTTTTTCGTTCTCGTCTTAGCCTCCTATAGCCCTGGTTCACCCCGCGAGTCCCCGGTGTCCAAAGCCTAATTAAAGGCATTTAAACCAAAATAAATTATTCCCGCAAAAATCTACATGGCGCCCGAGCAGGGACCTTGGGATTGACTTTTCGTTATCGCACATTTTCGTTTGGACCAGATCGCTGTTCTACGCTGTTCCGTCGTTAAAACTTCACAGCGGAAACGTCATAGCCAGAAGACCACACCGAAGACTATAAAAACGATGAATATTCAGTTGCCATCGCCCAGGGAAGAAGATTCATACGATGATCAGGCAACAATGCCAAAACATTAGCGGCTAAAATAATAGCTTGGCATTGAACAGTACATGAACATGTAACCTAACGTTTCAATATTCGTGTGTCGCTTTGTAAAAGAGGAAGAGTATCAGAACGCGCCAACGCCAAAGTTTACCGCATATTTCAATTCTTGGGTTGCTAGGCATTTCGTTTCGTTGCTTGCTTTTGAAGCTTCGTTTGTCCTCTTTGCTGACCTCGCTCAACTTACGTTTCGTTCATGTGTCAAGAAGCGATCATTTCGGTCTCTTATACTTGGGAAGTTAACTAAGACATTAGAGCATCGCTCATCTTCGTCGTCGCTCAGTTTGATTTCCCAGTTCGTTCGTGTGGAAGGCTGCTCAAACTTCATTCTCTTAAATTGTTTGAATTAAATGTGTGAAGGCACAAACCTTCACAAACATCACAGCAACACCATCCCCAGAAGGGACAGACCCTTATTATTTCATTTCAATTCATTTGTTTACTTCAACACTACCATGAATCTGTATTTACCCCCCAGTAGATAGATCTCCAATAAGAATAAGAAATAGATTAAGAAAAACCAAAACGATGAGGTCTTTTACTTACTATGACTAATAGTGTAAAAAGAACACGAAACCGGAACCAGTACCAAGAACCAACCAGACCATCACCATCAATGGACCTTGCTCAGCACAGCGGCAGCTCACCACGAACACCAAGAGAAACAGCACGGAAGAGAGGAAGGCGGAGAGAGCCAACGACCGCTCACACCCTCGCAACCGAAGCAATAGCGCCGACGGACATATACAGCAGCATCTCATCACTAACACCAAGAGAAAGGCACGAAAGAGAGAGAAACGGAGAGAGCCGCCGATCGCTCTTACGACCACGCAGCCGATGCACCGCCGAGCAGAGGCCGGCAACTGAAGGTTACGAAGCAGCAAAGCGGCAAAGAGGCTGCCGACAAAGAAAAGAAAAACCAGGCCTGGCACTGTCCAGCGCGGGCCAGACTCGGGAGTGCTTTCTAAGCCCCGAACAAGAGCGGTCGCGCGGCGGAAGCCAAGATAAGTGAACAAAATAAGCATTAACCAAACATTGTACCCGTGTGTACATTCGGCTACTGAGTAGCTCCTTTTTTTCCAAAGTACTTGTATGTAGTAATAGCAGCGATAGAGCAGCGGAGAAGCGACGGAACAGCCGGCGAACCGAGAGGAACAGCAACATGGCAGAGGAGCCGTCGGTCCCAAAGCCATGGCCAAGGACAATATAAGGCGGAGCAGGAACACCTGCCGGGACAGTTTTTTCGAGCCTTCGGACAGATAGTACGAAGTGACGGGGGCTATCACCGAACCTCTGAGAAGTCGAAGAAATAATACGAACTAACGAGAGTGATCACAAAGCCTTCGAGCAGGATCACCTTCCCCAGTACCGTGCCGCGTGTCCTTCGACAGGATAATCTACCCAGTGCTGTGTATCCTAGTATAGGATCACATTCCCCAGTACCGTGCCGACAGGATCATCCACCCAGTGCCGTGTATTCTGGTATAGGACCCCAGACCCGGTACCGTGCCGACAAGACCCCAGACAGGAGCCCCGGTTAGTAACCAGGCCCAAGATGAACATACGTTGAATAGTGTCCCGTAGGAAGGACAAGCTACAGAGTCTAGCCAAGGAGTTTGGACTAGGAGAAACTAGGACCGTAGAGGAACTACAGCCGGATCACCGCATTCATCGCACGCCCCGCACACCCCGAAGCCGTGCAAGCAATTCTGGACGAATTGGCCACGCACTTTGGGATTATACCGAGCCTCAGGGACCACCGGAGCCTAGCCACGTCACCCGGGCCAGATAGCCGGACGAAGATGGAAGCCTGCCCAGCAGCCAAGGATCCAGCCACGGATCCACTTGCGTTCATCGAAAGGCTAGCTGAGCGAGTGGAATCATACGGTGGAAGCCCAGGGCAGTTCCCCGAGCCATCTCCGGTCTCCTAACAGGTAAGGCCGAAGGATGATTCCGAACTTTTCAGATGCAAGGACAGAATTGGACGGATTTTCGAAAGGAATACCTGGAAATCTTCTTGCCCCCAGATGTTTCCAGCGTCTGGAAGTCACCATACAAAGTCGGGCGCAGAAGCCCAAAGAATCTTTTTGGGATTACCTGATGGAGCTACGGTTGATGATGCAGCTGGCCCAGTATACTCGGGAACAGAAGCTCGAGCGGATCTACGAAAATCTCCGCCTGGAGTATCAAATGTACACGCGCCGACGGGATTTCCGATCACTCACGGAATTGACCCAACTCATATCGGCCTACGAAACCGCACGGGACCGAGAATCACCCCACAGCAAAGAAAACACACAAAACCATCGACCCGAGCCGCATACACGGCCAATGTAACAACCACGCAGCGAGGCACCACACACGAGTCAGCCGCGAAAGCAGAGATCGCCAACAGGGTCGCGCAAGACCGGAGAGACCTCGACGATGGACTACCAACTGGAGCCATTAGCCGACGCCGAGATAGCTAGGGAACGAAACCCAGCCGACCCGGATGACTACGAGAGCGCAATCTCGGCCGTCATTACCGCCCTGGAACCCCGAACCCCGAACCACCCCCAACGCTCCCACATCGTCGAGCACACAATAACGATGCGAGACAACAGGCCCGTGATGCAGCGCTATTTCCTCAAGAACCCGGCCATGCAGAAGATCATCAACGCGCAGGTAAACGAGCTGCTACGGGACGGAAGGATCGAACCATCTGGAAGCCCCCACAGCGCCCCGATCGTTTTAGTAGGAAAGAAGACCGGGGAGATGCGAATTTACGTGGCCAGCTATATGCCCGTTCAGTGCCTGATGCCTATCCGCTACCACGGATCAACCACATCCTCGAGAGACTCCGTCATACGCGCTACATCTCCACGCTGGATCTCAAAAAAGGGTACTGGCCGATCCTGGTGGTCAAGGGCAGCAGAGAGGCAACAGCATTTACCGTCTCAGGCAGAGGATTCTTCCAGTGGAAGGTCACTCAGCCCCAGCGACGTTCCAGCGAGCTTTGGACAGCGTCATCGGACCCACCATGGAGTCGTACGCGTTCGCGTATCTCGACGACATCATCGTCACACGTCGACAACCTTCGAGAAGTATTCAGGAGGCTGCGAGAGGCGAACCTCCGACTGAACAGAAACAAGAGTAGTTTCTTCAGGAAGAGTTTAGTCTACCTCGACCATTGATAATGTGTATGTGTGTAGGAAGCTGGGTTGCATACGGTACATAAACCGTCTACAGTTTGGTCGTCGCAACTAGAACTTGAACCAGTTGGATTGCGGAGTGGGTATCCTACGGTGCGCAAGGGAGGGTCTGAAGACACGGCGACAGCCTCTGATGATTGCGATGGAAGATGAGTGATAGGCAGTTATGGTACTGTTTCTGATACTGATTTTATTGATAAAAATGATTCTTATTTATAGGTAACAAAAGGTACAAAAGTGCTGAGTCTGCAAAAATATATGTTTGTGTATTATGGATATGTCTGGTGGGCAATTGCGACATTGTGATGGTCAGCAATCGCACAGCTGATTTTGCCCTCTACGGAAAGAGTGCATTGTCAGCAGAACTCACTGCAGTGGCTAGTGTGTTGTCGTGAGGTATTACATTACATGTTAAATAGAAAACTGTGTCACGGTGTCACTGTGTTATGCCGAAGGGTATTCTAAACTATTAATTAAGCATATTTCTACAACTGAACAACCATGTCATCAGCGAACGCGGGATTCACGCGGACTCAGACAAGTTCAGCGCAGTCCAGAAACTATCACCCCCATCACCCTGAAATAACTACGACAGATGGTCTCCTGGTATCGACGTTTCGTCCTCAACTTCGCCACGGTGGTCCAGCCCATGACCAACCTGCTCAAAAAGGATCAAAAGTGGGAGTGGACAGACGAACAACAACAGGCGTTCGAGACGCTCAAGGAAAGACTCACGCAAGCACCAGTCCCAGCATGCCCCGACTTCGCCAAGCGATTCATACTCCAAACGGACGCCAGTTCTTATGGCCTCGGAGCAGTGTTGACACAACAGATCAAACGAGCAGAAAGACTCATCGCCTACGCAAGCCGTCGACTTCTCAAGGCAGAGGAAAATTACTCGGCCACCGAGAAAGAGTGTCTTGCCATAGTCTGGACAATCCGGAACCTCCGATGCTTTCTGGAAGGATACCACTTCGATGTAATCACGGATCACCTCGCCTTTAAGTGGATGAACTCCATCGATAATCCAACGGGAGGCATTGCCCGATGGGCCTTGGAGCTACAACAATATAGGTTTGACATCCACTACTGACGAGGAAACCAGAACGTTGTGGCTGACGCCCTCTCCCAACAACCAGTAGAGACCCTGCAGCGAGTGGATGAAGACCGCAGCCCCTGCCCCTGGCTGCAAAGAATCGGCAAGCGGATCCAAGAACAGCCGGAAGGGCATCCGGAGTTCATCATTGAGAGCGATCAGATATACAAACAGGCCAGCAACAGAACAAGCGAAAAAGACCCCATCCAATGGAAATTATGTGTCCACAGGGACCATCGCTGACGCGTGCTAGAAGAGCAGAAGGACACTTCGGGATCAGGAAGACAGCGACACGGATAGCTCAGAGTTACTACTGGCCCGGACTACACCGAGATGTCACCCGATATATCCTACAATGTACCAAGTGCCATCAGTACAAGGTGAGTCAAACCAAACCAGGAGAGTAGATGCAGACCTGCCAAGCCCAGGAACCACTGGACATCGTATGCACTGACTTCGTCTGAGCATTTTTGTCCCTGATCAGCTCCAACTGCTCTTCAGGCATGCATTTTAGTGGCCACATGGGGGTCTGCATCTCCACCATGTAGTCCTTGAATGGCTCTCCCCACTTTTGCTTCCTTAACCTCACTTCCTGGAGCAATTTTTCGAAGTAGCCCCTCGGAAGGAAGTACGCTTGGAAGCTACCTGCAAAGGCATTCCACGACCGCCACTGCCTGTTGTTGGCGACGAACCACATGAGAGCCCGACCCTTTAACAGCTCTGGCATTGCTCGTGGAATCTGATTCAGGTCCAATCCGTACATGCCGGCTGACCACTCGACCTGCTCTAGGAACTCGAGTGGTTTTGCCGTTCCGTCAAAATGACCACTCCCTGACCTGCTTGGCGACGTGGGCAAAATTCGATCCGGGCGGTCTCGTAGCCTGTTCGTCGGGTCCCCGCCGATGATCCTCTCCTGCTCACCCCTCTGAAAACCATTGTGGGTTTCTCGCGCCCCTCTGCTCTGGCCGGCCTAGTTGGCCTCTCCCCACTCTCGGCCCGTAGCCTGCTGGCTGATCGGCTTTTCACCGGGACTGCCATGCTCGCAATGAGTTCCTCTTGGGACTCGGGTGGCTGGCTCCACAGCGCTGCCTGCTCCGCACTCGCCGGCAGCGTCGGGCGCTCGTATGGATCCGGTCCGTCCTCCATCTGGGCCGAGGGCGAGACTCTGCCCGCCTTCATTTCCCATCCTTCGAGCGCGTCCGCATACTGCGCATCTTCTCCGTGCTGCTCTAACCATTCCTTGAATACCCTGCGCATCTCGGACAGGGTGCCTTCCAATCGAAGCCCGCACGCCTGTGCACATTGGACCAAATCCTTCTTCCTCAACGAATGAACCGATCGTAGGCTCCTCATTTTTTTCACCCTCGGGATACCACACTCAGTACCGTCCTTTCCAAATGCAGTTTGTCTTTTATTTGTCGTGAGGCCCCACGTTGGGCGCCAGTTGCAACGAACCTCTTTGTTTCGTCTGATTCAGCTGGCTGGCTCAGCGGTCGGTGGGCTCGCCGCAACAAATTTAATAAGTTGCCCCGACGACAAATACATATGAACGCATGGATTGGGTTAGGTTACTGATATGACAATTATGCTTTTTTGTTATCTTAAAGCTATCTTACGCTACTTCGCCTCCTGGACTGTTTCGACAGTTCAGGACTGGCACGCTCGACTGCAGGAGTGGAACGCGCAAAGAAGGAGGATTCCGATGCAGAATAGGCCCGAATCCTCGGCGCCAGAGGAGAACCACTCGGCCGGGTTGATTGACAGCCGCTAGACTATGCACCAATGGAGTGGCTATTCCCAGTTCCCACTGACTGCGACGCCCCGAACCCGGAAACCCTAGCCAACACAAGGGAAACAGCTACCTGTCATTGGGCCTGGACGAGTCGGAGGTCGGCTGGTTATTTTTTTTTTTCATTTCATCCTCATTCATTTTCGGCCATTAGTTTATTAACATTTCAGGTTGAAGCACAATATAATGTCTTGTAAAGAACCTAAAAGGGTTCGATACAATTCTTCCCCCGACATATTATAAGCATAAATTACAACATCTCACAAATCACCCCGCATACATTATTTACCAACACCCCCTCTCCACACATAGCCACCGATCGACACCCGCCGACTCTATAACGCTGAGCAAAGACAACAGGTCACGCGGACTTCCCCCACTCCAGACCAAGCCACCGGCCAGACGCGGTCTTCCGGGTTCATCGACGCCAGAAAGATGACACCGCGGAAACTTACGACAGACCCGCCAGAAACAGAAACGAGGTCAATCCACGATCGCCAAAACAGCGAAGTGCAACCCGAAACGGAAGCACATTTCGACCCCGCTAACACAGCAACCACAGGCGTATAAATAGACGCCAGCCAAAACCAGCAGACAACTTACGAAGAAGACCCGACCGTGAGCATAAGTCAGCACGTTTAAGCTAAGAATCTATAGAAATATAAGTTATCAGTTTCACCAACAATAAACCCAAGTTATAAACGCCAAACGCTGCGTAAGTTCATTCCACCCCACCACAAGTCCACGCACGCCGTTTGTTATACACGACAAGCAGCGCTCGCCCCAGCCCCGGTCCACCAGCCCTAAGATAGGCCAACCCCGACGTCTCCCTCATTTTTCCATCTACTTCTACAAATTTCTTGTGGATTTACCCTGGACGTGACTGAGTTTACCAAAGCCTGAAATAGGTCCATCAGAAGTGGCGCCCGAGCAGGGACCTGAGGGAACGTCAACGCGGACTCGCGGAATAAAACCCCACGGCCACTAGAGGGCCAAGAAAAACACAACCCGAAGAAAACCCCGACCTCCCGCAATACCAACGGCACGAATTGCGCAACGAGCCAACGAAAGCGCGGCGCAGCAACAAAGAAACGCGAACGGTGCCATAGCACCGAGGGGAAATTCGAAACGCCCGCGGCGAAGCTCGACCCAGTGCCAGAAAACGCGAGCCAAACGAAACGGCAACCGCAGACAACGAACGGAGTAATGGAATCAAACACAGAGAAGCAGCCTGGCGAGAACCACTCTGGGAAATTTGTCGCCATCCCAGGGGTGAGTACCGGCTGGATACATAAACGCCGCCAAGAGAAGCTGGAGTCCTTCGCGGAGGAGCTCAAATTCAGCCGCGCCGTGCTCTCTCATACGGGGTAGACGTGAACTACCTGCCGCGAGCCATGGCGGAGCTCCTCACCGACCAAGCCAATCGATGGTTCTGCACCAGCCGACTACAGAGCGCCTCATGGACCGTGTTAATGTGTGTATGTGTGTAGGAAGCTGGGTTGCATACGGTCCATTAACCGTCTACAATTTGGTCGTCGCAACTAGAACTTGAACCAGTTGGACTGCGGAGTGGGTATCCTACGGTGCACAAGGGAGGGTCTGAAGACACGGCGACAGCCTCTGATGATTGCGATGGAAGATGAGTGACAGGCAGTTATAGTACTGTTTCTGATACTGACATTATTGATAAAATTGATTCTTATTTATAGGTAACAAAAGGTACAATAGTGCTGAGTCTGTAAAATATATGTTTTGTGTATTATGGATAATTTTAGTGGGCAATTGCGATATTTTGATGGTCAGCAATTGCACCGCTGTCTTCGCACTCTGCGGAGAGAGTGCATTGTCAGCAGAACTCGCTGCAGTGGATAGTGTGTTGTCGTGAGGTATTGAGGTATTGTTAAATAGAAAACTGTGTCACGGTGTCACTTTGTTATGCCGACGGGTATTATAAACTATTAATTACGCATATTTCTGCAACTGAACATTCTCCCGGCCGTTGAAACTGTGTTCAACCATCGTTGCACGGTGGTGAGATGGTGTGGCAGCTCGTGATGATTGATGACTGATAGTTGCTGACGTAGATCATCAAGTTCTTGAAGAAAGTCTGATGTCTGGTTCTTCAGTTGCCACATTGGTGGCGAGGGTGATGTCTCCGGTGGGATCACGTCACCAAACCGAGTGTAGGTCGATTTTACTTCGCTGATTGTGGTGCTGAAGGTGCTGATGCTTAATTCAGTATTGAGAGCAGTGCAACCAGGGGACATGGAGAGTAGACCAGTTCCTTCCAGTGTTATGGTTGACGGAACTCCGTTGCATACTGCTTGAAGTTTAGTTGTAGAATGCGTTGCGAAGATCCATTTATTTGGATGCTGAGTTTTTAGCCACACCGTGTCAGCCTTTGTGTGTGTTACCTGACACAGTGTTTCTGTTTTATTGTTAAACAGCTGAAACTCACAGCGATTGTGCACATAGAAGATCGTCTGATGGTCAAAGCAGATGAACTCCTCGTTGTGTACTTTAAGACAACGTCGGAATTTCTCTTAGGTAGTGCCCATGAACTGGTCTCGGTGGATGTTCACAGTTACTATGGTGGTTTTGAGGTCAAATAGACTCCAGCTTGTTGAATCCCAAAACGGAATTGGGATGATGCTGAAGACTTCGAGCTGAGCTGTTGAGACCAGCGGTAGCGTCAACTTGAAGATGACGTGTTTTGCAGTCGGGGTTCCTTCGGCTCGCATGATTCTGTATAGTTGAATCACCTCTTTCGTTGTGACCGGCAGCATTTGATATTGTGGCAAATGATCCCGTATCTGGTCTAGTTGGTCTGTTAGTTGCTCGGGAGACACCAAAGGGGGGGATTATTCTCCGATGATGAATACCGATTAGGACATCAGATATGTCGGACTGCATTCGTTGGAAAGTTGTTGTGTGCAGGGTTAATTGTGATATTAGTCCTAAGTACGCTTGAGTCAGATGATCGCTGTGATATGACCCTCTTTCTCGGTTGATAATAGCCATATGCTGTTAATGCCTGGATTTGGGCTATTCGATTTGCTACAAATGTATGGTATGTTGATGACGATGCGTTTATCCAGGATAACACAACGGTGGAATCACCCCAAAAACATCCTGAAACCGGGCTAATGTCCATGTGCAGATCCTGTCGGACTCGGTTTGTGAGCTCGGCACCGAGGACTGCAGCACAAAGTTCTAACCGTGGTAGCGATTGTTTGGCTGTCGGCGCCACACGTGATTTCGAACAGAGCAGTCTTACTGACACTTGGTTGTTTTTGTATGTAGCGCGTACATATACTGCTGCGCCATATGCTCGTTGTGATGCATCTACAAACGTATGGAGTTCTTGGGTAACTGGAATTTTACCATCGTAGATATGCCGGGGAATTTGCATTTTGTTCAATGTTTGTATGTCGTCGCGGTATTCTTTCCATTCGGTTTGGTGTTGTAATGGTAATTCGTCATCCCAATCCAGTTTGAGCTCCCAAAGTTATTGCATGAAGATTTTTGCCTTTACTACCACCGGTGCCTGACTTTTCTGTGTTCGTCCACACAATGTATCCTTCTTCGGCATCCAGATGAGACCCAGAGTTTTCACGCTGTAGTGCTCTAGTGTCTCTCCTAGTTTTACATCGGTTATATCCTCTTTGGGGATTCCTTCGAGAAGTTGCCCATTGTTGGAGCACGACTTGCGCAATTTGAATCCGGACGGTAGCAATATCTTATTTAGTTCTTGTCGAACATGAATTGCCTCTGGAATCGTGTTTGCTCCAGTTAGACAGTCGTCAACATAGAAATCGGTTTTTAATGTGGTTGATCCTACTGGTAGTCTGTCTTTGTATTGTATTTCCAAATGATCCAGACATTTCGTTGCTAGTAACGGAGCAGCTGTTGTCCCATATGTTACTGTTCTCAGGCGATAGTACCTGATCTCTTCGGATGGATTGTTTCTCCAGACTATCATCTGATGGAATTGATCCTCCGGATTCATCCACACTTGCCGGTACATCTTTTCTATGTCCGCTGTGAATACGTACTTATGAATTCGAAATCGTAGCAGAATGGACATAAGTTCGCTGTCGTTCAAAGATTTCCCGCTTGTTGATTTGCATGAGGCATCGAATACTACCCGAAGCTTTGTGGTGGTGCTCTCAGGTTTAAGTACACAGTGATGTGGAATGAAGTAGTGCCTTTTGGGAGCTTTTGATGCTGGCACAATCTTCATATGTCCTAGTCCTTCATACTCTTCCATGAAGTCCACATAACTCTTCCAAGTTTCTGTTGAGCTTCGCCGCTCCAACGCTAGGAATCTTTTTGTTGCGGTTTTCAACGACTCCCCCAGGGCTGAAGGGTGTTCGGAAAATGGGAGCCTTACAATAAAACGGCCGTCTGAAGCTGTCTGAAGATTTTCTATAAAATGAGCTTCGCACTGTGCTTCCACTCGAGTGCGTGGTTTGTCTTCCGTCTCTAGATTGTCCACAGTCCAGAATCTTTCCATGAGCTCGTTTACTCCCGTTGCACAAATGGGCTAGGAACTGTGGGCAGTCTTGACTTTTCCTGCCACAATTCATCCCAGTTTTGTATTTTGTAGCAACGAGCCTATCCTTAGCTGATGTTGATCTGGGAGCAGCAACGAATAGTAATGCTCGGCTCCGATTAGCATGTCGATTTTGCCTGGGTTATGGAAGTTTGGATCTGCCAGTGAGATCTTGGTTGGTACGTTTAAGCTCTCTGAATCGAGTGCCTCAGCTGGTTGATCAGCTATTATCTGTGGTAATACGAAAGCTTCAATTCTTGGCGTAAAACCATTGTGAAGGGATTTCGTGAGCACATTTACTCGTGCTCTGCTGGTCTTGGATTGACATCCAATTCCTTCGATCCGTAATGTTGTGTCTTTTAGTTTGAGTGACAACATTGATGCCATTCGTTCAAAGATCAAGTTTATCTGTGATCCTGAATATAGCAGTGCTCTGAAATTAGCAACCTGCCCGTTGTTGGCTTCTACTGCCACTTTTGCTGTGGCCAGAAGATTGTAACTATTGTTACTTGCTGCACCAACCGTCGGGCCTCTTGATTCTGTAGCTGCACCTGTTGCTGTTTCCAAATGTAGCATCGTGTTTCGCTTCTTGTCACACTTGAAGCAGTTTTGACCTGGGCATGCGTTTGTTTTGTGATTTGTTCTAAAAAAATTAACGCACATTTTTTGTTTTTGTACCCAATTTAGTCGTTCTGATGGAGATTTGGAGCGAAATTCTTCGCATCCGTAGACCCCATGGCTTGCTTTCTTGCAGAATGTGCATAAGGGTGCTCGCGCTCTCCCTGTGCTTGCTGATGCACATGTCGTGCCTTTTGGCTCTCTCCTTGATGCTGGTGGCTTCTTACTGGTTCCTAGAACTCGAATTCTTTGCTCCAAGAACTGAAGCATCGTATCCAGCGCCTGAATGTCCTTTGAGCTTCGCAATGATTGCTCATACAATGCCTTATTTGTAACATCCAGTTTGTTTCTGATAATGGCAATCAATATCGGATCCCAAGTAGATAAATTGATGCCCAATCCCTTTAGTGATGCAAGGGATTCTATGGTTGTTATATACAACTCATTTAATGACTTGGTATCGTCATTAGTTGTTTGGTGATTGAGAAAGCGGTTCAGTACCTTATTCGACACATCTCTGGGATTGTTGTATGCGTCAACTAGTATTTCCCAAGCGGCTTCATAATTTTCTTCCTTTAGATCGATGCCACATCTTTTTCACCGTAGGCATGTTGGTTTCATGCACCATGCATGAGAACAGATCGAAGAACTGTGTCCATTTGAATAGATCCCCATCAAACTTTGGGATGCTGATGCGTGGAAGCTGCACGTTATCCGTGTTTGGTGTGGCTGATTTTGCCAATACTCTTTGGACCTTACTTTCCAGTGTTAGGTAGGATTCCATGTCACATCCTCCTTCCACTGGGTCCTCGTATTCCTCATGAATTGTGAAGTGGACTTCCTGTGCTTGAGTCCATAGTGATTTTATCAAATCACTTGATGTGCGTCCTTCTGCCTCTGAAAGTTGTTTCAGATTGCGTTTAACGGACTCTACTATGGTTTTGTCGGCGACATAGTGAAAGCAGTATGCTGTAATCCTTCGAGGACTACTGGAGCAGACCGCTTTCTTTGGGATCTACTGGAGGATTCTCATGCTTTTCTTTAAAGACGATTTGACGTTCCCCACGAGCACTAGTAGTCTGTGATAGCTTATCCATGCATTCGGTAAAAATCGTAATGTATTGCTTACATGTTGTACGTAAGTCTTCACGGAATTTTACGTATTCATCCGTTTTGTCTGTATCGCGAAGATTGGAGTCGTTTTTGTTGAAGCGATTCCACGCATTTTCGAGTGCTGATATTTTGGCTTGAAAATAAGAGGCCGTTTGCTTTCGTTCTTGGGAATCTTTTTTAAAGTTCCGAATGCACCTCGATATTTCCTCACCAATCTCTTGTTGCACATCCATTGCCATTGTAGCGGCAGCTTCTGCCTCCATATGTGTATCCATTCTATCTGTTTGTACTTATTACTTTTGACCCATTGGGAGTGTTTTATTTGCTTTGAAACTGCATACGCTCCGAATCGCATTCGTTGTCGGTCAGAAGGTAATAGTACAGGTGATGTGTTAGATGGAGGGATTTGTGCTGTTTCCAATCTATGGAACGCACGAAACAACAAAAATTGATTACCTTGGTGGTAATCCAATTCTATAGCTGTTTTTCTGTTGGCTGATAACCTGAATACATATGTCAGATTTGCCAACGTGATACTTATTGGTAGGAGATGCTACCGTAAGTGTATGGCCTGATGCAAAATTTTTATTGAAGATGTCCTGTTGACTGCTTCAATCTGATGTCCAGATCGAATCCTTTCACTGTAGCTTGTCTGACAGTTTGAAAGGATGACCAAGGTCGGGGTCACCAAATGTTAATCTGTGTGTGTGTGTAGGAAGCTGGGTTGCATACGGTACATAAACCGTCTACAGTTTGGTCGTCGCAACTATAACTTGAACCAGTTGGACTGCGGAGTGGGTATCCTACGGTGCGCAAGGGAGGGTCTGAAGACACGGCGACAGCCTCTGATGATTGCGATGGAAGATGAGTGACAGGCAGTTATAGTACTGTTTCTGATACTGACATTATTGATAAAACTGATTCTTATTTATAGGTAACAAAAGGTACAATAGTGCTGAGTCTGTAAAATATATGTTTTGTGTATTATGGATAATTTTAGTGTCTGGTGGGCAATTGCGATATTTTGATGGTCAGCAACTGCCCCGCTGTCTTCGCCCTCTGCGGAGAGAGTGCATTGTCAGCAGAACTCACTGCAGTGGCCAGTGTGTTGTCGTGAGGTATTATATTACATGTTAAATAGAAAACTGTGTCACGGTGCCACTGTGTTATGCCGACGGGTATTATAAACTATTACTTAAGCATATTTCTGCAACTGAACAGTTCCTGATTTGAATAACTGTGTTGTTTTCGGAAGTGACACAGTTAATGGGGAAATGGGCATAGACAGCACGTATCATGTATTGAAAGCCAAACGTTACTCCCTTAATCATATTCTCAATATGACTGCAGACGGTACGTACTGCCGCAAGCTCCTTCTTTATTCCAAACCATTTCTCTACTTTCAATGAACTTTTGTCAGACATATACATGTCCAAAGCCAAATGCTTGAAGCTACGTTTCAGGATGCCGCGAGTACCGAAAATGTACTCGAGTACTCGAGCTCGATTTTCACGCACTGGGTCGAGTTTATCGTCCACATTTTTATGGCAGCTCCGTAAACCGACTGGAAAAAGGTTGCTCAACGCGTTCGAGGAGATGCCGGAGCTAAATGCGCTGAAGGAAGAGCAGGCATGGCCAATTGCCCCAGTTGCCTGGCAGGTGAGCACGCCCGATCCCGCAAAGCCTACTGAAAGTCGCTAGCTCTCTGGCGGCGTGGCACGGGCGGAGCCGGATCCGCAGTCTGGAGTATCTCGACGGCCAACGCTTCCGCGTATCGATCAGGGGAGACTTGGTTCGCATTTCGCTGCGTCCCACTCCGAAGTAGGAAGGGAGTGTGAAGAGACAAACCTTTACAAACATAAAAGCAACACCACACCCTGGAGGCACAGCCCAAAGGGCTTCTTATTTCATTATATTTCGTTCATTTACCCTGACACAACCATGAATCTGATCCCCATATGCTTGGATCTTCGTTCGATGTGGCTAAGCGCCGATTCTTATCGTTAGAGAAGTTGCTTTTACGAAGAAGTACCTCGAGCTCGGTCATATGTCTCAAAGAGCCAATATTATTCCGCCAGGCCTGATAGTATCTCAACCAAACTTCAAGTCGTGTTCGACGCGTCAGCGAAGACTACTTCAGCGCAGTCATTAAATGACATTTTAATGGGGCCAACTATTCAGAGGGAATTGCTATTATCTCTCGTCAGATTTCGTTTTCATCGCTTCGCCTTAACAACAGATGTATCGAAAATGTCCAGGCAAGTGGCTAGGGCTGAAGACTTTCATCTTTCAAATTGGTTTGCAGACGACTGTAGTTTTTACGGGCTTCAGCAAGGCATTCGATTCTGTGAACCATGCTCTGCGTATTCACAAGCTCTCTTTATTAGGGTTCCCAACGAATCTTCTAGATCTGATTTTGTCCTATCTCTCTAACCGTACTCAACGTGTTTTGTTTTCTAACGTGTTGTCAAATACTGTTAATGTTACTTCAGGTGGCTACAGGGAAGTCATCTGGGCTCGCTTCTGTTTATTTTATTTGTGAATGACCTTCCTCAAGTTATAACATACTCTACTACACCAATGTATGCTGATGATGATAAAATCTGTCTGTCTTACTCTGATTGGTATTTGCACACACGCCTTCAACTTGATCTAAGTGAACTACTATTGTGGTGTTCAACTAATCTTCTTTTTCTGAACCTTTCCAAATGCAAACTTATGACATTTTACCGTCGTGCTCCACATTTTGTCTCATATGTTCTAGGAAATCATGTCCTTGAGCGAATTTCGAGTTCAAATGACCTCGGAGTCCTTTTTGATCATAAGATGTGTTTTAACAGCCATATAGCTGCAACTGTAAATAAAGCTAAGGGTGTTTTAGCGTTCATCTAGCGTTGGTCCAAGGAGTTTGACGACCCGTACGTTACGAAACAACTGTACATCTCGTTAGTACGTCATATATTGGAGTATTGTTCTTGTGTGTGGAGCCCGCAGTATAAAGAGCAGCAGGTTGTTTTTGAATCCGTGCAAAAGCAATTCTTAATTTTTGCCCTTCGGAACTTTAACTGGGACTCGGGTAGAACCTTGCCACCCTACCGATCTATGCTAAATCTTATTGACCTGCCGTCGTTGCACCATCGCAGAATATGCAATGGCGTAATGTTCGCGCACAAGCTCCTTCTTGGGACTGTTGACTCCCAAACTGTCTTGTTTCAGATGGACTTGGCCGTTCCACCTAGACCTACCCGTACTTTTAGGCCTATCCGTTTACCTTTTAGGGTTTTATGCCATAATTATAACTCCCTCTGCCAAACCCTATCCCCTGAACTGTCTCTTAAACTAATTGCATGCAATATTTATAATCACTTAAATTTAGCTAACTTTTAACTCTCTCTTTTTCCGCCTTTTTTAATTAAGTACCATTATTAACAACAAATTTGTTAATTTAATAAATAAATAAATAAAAATTAACTGATCAAATTAGCAAAAACAAATTCTATGGTACGTCCATGAAAAGAGGTAACAAAAATTACAAGACAATTCGAAATACAAGTTATGACGAACATATGACGACTGACAACATAGAACAAATATTTGTGTGCTCTGTAAATCCTTTATGTTCTGGTCTGATGAGCTCGTGAGGTGGCTCAAAGGGGGTCTAGCTGAGGCCACCGGACGGGTCGCATGTTGCGGATAGCGAACGACCTACCTATATACAGGTCATATAGGTAGGTCAGCTGCGAATAAGCGGACATCCCTAGGGAGAGTACCGAAAATAAGCAGCCCCGGACAGCCAGCGGGTGTTCGCGAAGTAGCAACACTGACGATGCGCTTGTGGTGCCGCCTCGTATCAGTAGCTCACACACTCTCCTACCCCTACACACTACCTACCCACATCCCAACCCCCACATTCAGCTCACACCGGACCGGACTAAGAGTGTTATTCGACCCGTGCTGAGAGTCAGCCTGGCTGGGGGCCCGGTATATAAAACTAGCCCAGTCGTTAACGGAGAGCTCAGGGACTTGGCAGCAACACGTCTAAGAGACTCAGATCAATGGGTGACACAGTGCATAGGTCACTCAGCCATATTAAATAATAGAAGTACCGTCCCCTCAAAAACAGACTACCAAGTTCCAAGAGAGTACACAGTCACTCCCTTTGACACAATCATCCCTCACAGAGACGTATGGCTCGAGGGACTCCCAGGCCCAGATGGATCAAAGCTGGACGACAGAGTCGGATGGGGAATCTACTCTGAACAGCTAAATATAAGGTATTCCTTCAGGCTCCCAGATCATTGCAGTGTCTTTCAAGCGGAAGTCATAGCAATCAGGGAGGCTCTAGACTGCCTACAAGCGGCTGCCGTTACGGCAACCAAGCTAAACATTTAAAGCGACAGCCAGGCTGCGATCAAATCGCTAAGTGCGATTTCCTCGAACTCGGCCACCGTGGCAGACTGCCGCAAATCTCTGCACGAGATGGCTCAGCAATTTGCTATTAGCCTAATTTGGGTCCCGGGCCACCGGGACATCGAGGGCAACTGTATAGCGGACGAGCCTGCCAGATCTGGCACTACAATCCCCCTTCTCCAAGACAAGGAGGATATCTGTATGCCAAAGGCCACCTGTAAGCTTATTATAAAAGAGCAATACAAGCGACTATCAAACGATATGTAGCAAATAGTGCCACGATGTCGCATAACTCGGCAAACATGGCCGACCATGGACAAGAAGCGCACCTCCGAGCTCTGCACGCTAGGCAGGAAAAGGTGCAGCGTAGTTATACGTTCCCTCACGGGACACTGTCTAATAGGCACCCACGCTAACAGGCTGGGGGCCCCACATAACGATTTTTGTCGCAGCTGTAGAGACGAGGAAGAGGAAGAGACAGTGGAACATCTGTTCTGCTCCTGCCCAGCTCTCAGCAGAAGAAGGCTACAGCACCTGGGCTCAGCCTTTCTACACGACATCTCCGAGATGTCCAAACTATGTCCCAGGAGGATAGCGAACTTTGTGAGAGCATCTGGATGGGATAATTGCTGACAGGAAGTCTCACAACGCAGGAAGGAATGATCCTATGCGGTATCAAAACGGGCTGAAACCGGCCTAAGTGTGACGGGTTTCCGAGCGAGCCCGGCAGCCGCCTCAACCTAACCTAACCTAAATCCTTTATAGTATGCATAATTTGTTCTTTAATAATTTTCGGATTTTTCGGACATTATCGAGTTGGTTCTGGATGGATCATGTAACTTCAGCACATTTTCTGGCAACAAGGGCCCCCGCTAAAGTAATCAAAAAAGACGACACTTCTTGGATGGCAGATATCGCCAGAGAGCGACTCGAAGAGCAGAAAGACCATCACAGGAAGAAGGAAGAACATGATATGAGGCAGGAAAAGATGGTCGAGGAACATCATTCCAACCTCATCAAAAAATTCCAGAATGATTTATTCGAAGTGGTGAAAAATAAAAATAAATAAGTTTATAATTTGCATTACGATCTAAACAATATTTTGCGATTGCAGATCGTATCTATTGCTGCCATCGGGCTGTTCGCATACTTTTCTGTTGAACCACGGCCGAAATAATTGTTCCATCTTCATCATCCTTTATAAGAAAAAAATTTAATAAATCTTCCGCGCAAATTTAAAGTACTTGTTATTGTCATCAGCTCCATCAGTTCCAGTGTGAATTGGAGTTTCACATCTGTCAAAAAATCCCACCATTCCCCCGGGATGGGCTCAGTGTGCAGAGCCACGGACCATCCCCGAAATGGATGATGGTTGGTGGATGTTCATCAGTGTGAATAGTCTATCAGTCTGCAATGTCAATCAAATTCGCACTATCGATAGTTCCATCGATTTTCTGGGATCACAGCATGTATATCTATTTACAAATCTTAATATGTGTGCACAGTATCTTTGTGATTAATCGGAAAATAAATTATTTGGTCATGCCAAAGATATGATGATAACTTTAATGTGTTTGTGGATAAGAAGTGAAACAACTAACGAAATACAAATAAATAGTGCTAACCAATGTCAACACCCTTGTTTTTGTTTATTTATAGTGCAGTCGCGAGTCATCACTAACTAAATGTATAGAATATATGTACATATATGTTGATATAAATTTATGTACATGTGCATACAGTTTAAATTATAAAAAGTATATAAATAAAATAAGATTTAATAATGTAAAAGCACAGCATCTATTTAAAACAAAGTCTATCAATTTATGATTATAATATAGCACTATGTACATATGTACATCTATAAAATATGGTTTTAACCGTATATGTATGTGCAAATAAATGTAGATTTGTGTCACAAACATAAATACCATAAATTTAAATTGTTGTCGACAGTTGTCGACTTGTACGTATATTTTATTGATAATACCCAATTGTCTATAATCTTTGTACTCTTATAAACAAAAAAATAAATCAAAATGTATTAAATATGTTAATCCGACATAAAAAAATTGGTTAATAATATCAAATTGTGAAATTTTTCGAAATCGAATGCCATTTGATACTTAGTCTTTAAAGACAGCCATTAGCATAGTTTCCCATATCAAGTCGTGCACGTACTTATTTAAATATATTTCTAGATGTTCGTCAACAATGCTGTTCTTTAATAAAACATAATTTATGTGTTTAGCTCGTCGTTGCGCCGTGTCAATGAAATCATTTTAACTTATCGCCATGTCGGCAACCTCATCGGTTGAAACACCCACAACACAAAATCTTCAGAGTAAAACGGCAATAGTCATCAGTGAACAAAACGTGCAATCGCAATATGTGAAACGTTCTTTTTCCGTATCTTTAAGCGTGTCTTCTTCAACTTCATTAGGAGCCGCTGGGTCGGCAATCTCTCCATCAGTAGATGAGAGAACTGCTGTGATTGCTCCACCGCAACTGCTTTTGCAGTCCTCATCATCCTCAACCTCAACAAATGTGGCAGCCACAATAGCAGCAGTGCATCAGCGCAAATCGTACTCTTTAGAGCAAAAAGAATCATCGTTGCGGCATCAAGTAAAGCCAAACCAACAGCTCGCAAATATTTCGCTACCGGTAGCCATGACTTCGTCAGAAGTGACGCCATCGTTGACTGGAGCATCTGTGGCTATTCTAGGTACCTTAGAGGCTACCTCACGTCATTGCACCAACGCCACAGGAAAAATAGCACCGTTGACTTCACAGAAGATGCACCGAACCATACCATCTGATAAAGTAAGCATTATAGCATTGACATTTTGAGTATGTTACATTTTGTATTAATAATCTTTTCAATTCTGAAAAACTAATAAATGCAACTTCAGTCGGCCCTCAAAACCTTGTAGCCTAAACTTACAGTTATATTAACCCATGGTACGATTTTCATGAAATTTATTGTACCTGGGGAACCATATTAACTAAAAGAATTTTTTACTGTTATGGGGTGTTGGTGAATTTCTGTAAGTTGATGGTTAGATCGGCTCCTGCGACTCCGTTCTATCTGATGTCGTCCGCCAACATCTTTCCATGTTCGAGTCTCTGGGGTCATCTCAAGAAGTGGTGATCGCAAGCATTCGAAGAAAGACCAGCTAAACATAACGTGTTTAGCCATTACCTTAGGTTCACAGTGGTGTCAGCATGCGTCGGGACGCTCGAAACGGTTAAAGTACATATGCCGTGAAGCAGCAGTGGTTCGTTAGTACTACAGACCCACGATACAGAAAATCAAGATAGGGAAATGCACAGCACCGTTATGTTAGAAGAGGACAGATACAGTGCGCGTGTCACATGTACACTTGCTTGCATATCTCTGCGTACACTTAGAAAACTACATTTTCATGTTCAGTTGCGGATAACTTTTAATATAAGGCACTTTGGGCAACGATTTCTATACCCGATACCCAAAATGAGTATTGGGGTATATTAGATTTGTGGTAAAAGTGGATGTGTGTAACGTCCAGAAGGAATCGTTTCCGACCCCATAAAGTATATATATTCTTGATCAGCATCAATAGCCGAGTCGATTTAGCCCTGTCTGTCTGTCCGTCCCTATTACGCCTAGTGCTCAAAGACTTTAAGAGCTAGAGCAACGAAATTTTGTATCCAGATCCAGATATTTTGTATCAATTTGCAGTGGCTACGCAGCGCCCGACGTCACGCTCAGACTGATTTTCTGTCTCTCTCGCACGCACTCTTTGTCGTGTCGTTTAATATTAGCGGCGTCTGCCGGAGGAGAGCCATACTGACTAAGTATCGGGTATAAATGTAGAGTTGCGGCGTTACCAGCAACTCACAACGTTGTATGAACTGGCACATCTATATACTGTTATGTTAGTGATAAAATACTGTAGTGTATCCGTGGCCTTGTCCAATACTGTCGTGAGCACTCAAATGAGTCACGAGTGCAATCATAACAATTCCTCTCCCCAAGAATTAATAAAAAAGCTAAAATTAAGTAATAATATAAATGTCCAATGTGAGCAAAAAAAATACTTTAAAAGAAAAGCAGGAACTGCATATTCAGTTTTTTATCCGAAAAAAACAGACGGTATTTGACAAAATTTGTTTCATATCGTGGGCTTTATGACACGGCCTTATGAAACCCTATTATAATGTCAAAAATTGGCTTGCATGATCACCCAAATTGCCAGGAATTTAAACTTGGATCGTATTTATTGATAATAACCATTCAACAGAAGGAAATTCGTTGGAAGATAACACTCCAGACTTCGACCGTAATCTAAAGTCAATGACGGGTTGTTAATTGAAATATTGATTTCTAGATTAAATACGAATTATTATTGCTTATTGGGAATTATCTATAGATCAGTTAAGCCTTAATTGCCAAGAAAGATTAATTACAGATTGACGGTTTGAGGAGATAGGCTGATATATTTTGGCATAGTTTGAAGGATAAACTGAGGTTATCTGCAGAATTTTTCAAATCGAATCGTTAGGGTACACCCAACAGTTTCAATTATCTCATTTTCTATTTAGTATGCATGTTGAACGGCCATATTATTATAGCCAAAAGTAACAAATCAATTTGCAGTGGCTACGCAGCGCCTGTCGACACGCTCTGACTGATTTTCTGTCTCTCTCGCGCGCACTCTTTGTCGTTTAATGTAGCCATACTGACTATGTATCGGGTATAAATGGTCCGCAACGGTCTCCGCAGCAACTCACAATGTTCTCCTCGTTTTAAATCAGTTTTCTTTTAACCGTTAACCGTTAGGACAGCCTTGGACTTGGTGTTCGGGGACAGTATTTCTGCACTCTGATCACCACCGATTGACTAATGCAAAGTTTTTGTTTTTTTTGATAGCAATATTACGTATTGAACAGCCACTATTAGTATCAATACGATTAAAAATGTATGGTCAATCGTGAAACGACGACTTGGGCAATAGGAATCAGTGCCATCTGACCTAGTCGATCTTTGGGGAGGTTAGATGCGGATTGGAATTCCCAACCATATTAAAAAAGTAATATCAAATATGGACAAAATGTTAATACACCTAATTATTATTTTACACGGTAGATCCCCTAAATTTTTTCCATTTACAAGTGCTCTGACCAGTAAATTTGCTTGGATGTAAATATGTATATGTACACAAAAAAAAAACGAAAGAGAAACAAATATGTACATATGGGTATTTCCGCGGTCACTCACACAACTTTCGGAAGCAAAATAAAATTTTAAATGTTAAATAAATCAAAAAATTTTAAATTTTGTAGACTTCACCACTAATCATTTTTTTTTTGTATTTTGAGAGTACTATCAATGCATTGCCATTGCAATGGTAAACAAAAATTGAGAGCCTCCGGTTTTTATCTTTTGAGCATAGCTCGCAAACAACGGTCAACACTTTTTCCTCTCGTCACTGACAAAACAGAAAAACACCACGAAGACACGTGGTCTCTCACAGAGCAGAAGGAGCTGCACTCGAACATCATCGAATCGAGCCAGGCTGCAGCGGGTAGAAGCGCGCTGCAGGAAGGCTCCGATGCCCAAGGCCTGTGCCCGAAATGCTCACAGAGCACGCGGAGCGCAAACAAGGAGCAGCAGACAACGACCGTATGGAGGAAAGATGCCGCAGCGCAAACCGAACCGTGGCGTAGATATAGCCAGCCATCCGTGGCCGAAGGTCCAATGGTGGAGCCGGGAACCCCACCTACGCGCCCAAGGCAGCGAAAAGGAGCTATCGCAACCAAGAGGACCCTTAAAAAGGCCCCGTTGCGGCCACACGGAGACGTGGCGACGACCAGCGCCATGAGGCAGCCCAAGAGCCCCGGAATCCCGGACAGCGAATGGAGCGTGGTGGCCAAGAGGCAGAGAGCAGCACGCCGCGCTCACCCAGACGCGGTCATAGTTCAGGCCTCCGGGAAGTCGTACAGCGAGGTTCTGGCAATGGTCACCAGACGACACGACAACCAGCTTTCCGACCTGGGAAACTGCGTCTCCAAGGTACGCCGCACCATAAACGGCAACCTTCTGCTTGAGGTGGCAAAAGACAGCGTGGAGAGTGCTGAGGGCATGAAAGCCAGCATCGCACGTGTCCTCGGCGATGGAGCGTCTGTGCGCGCAATGACGGAAGACTCGAGGTTGTCATATTGGAGATACGGGACATCGACTCCCTCGCGACGGAGCAGGAGATCTGTGCCGCTCTTACTCGCCAATTCAACATTGACGAGGGTCGAGTAAGAGTCCGCAGTCTGCTCCGCGGATACGCGGAGTCCCAGCTGGCGGTGGTCAGCTTGCCCTTCTCCCTGGGCCAAGCGGTCCTGAAAGGCGGCAAGGTGAGGATCGGCTGGACCATATGTAGGATCCGGGAAAGAGATGGACTCCCAAGGTGCTACCGATGCCTGAAACCCGGGCATATCGCACGGAACTGCAAGAGTACAGTGGACAGGAGTGGCTCCTGCATCAAATGCGGTGAGAAAGGGCACAAAGTTGCCGAATGCAAAAAAGAGCCTGCGTGCTTCATCTGCTCAGCAGCTGGAAAGAAGGAAGTCACGCACCAGGCAGGCACTAAAAACTGCCCAGTGACGCGAAGCGGGGTCGGCAAAACCAGGACGACATGCAGTTGATTCAACTCAACTTGAATCACGGCAGGGTCGCACAGGATATCCTGACGCAGACGGTGCGCGAGCTTGGCTCTGAGGTGGCACTCCTCAGCGAACCACATAAGGTGGGCAGCAGCAGCGATTGGGCCACGGACCTTACTGGCAAAGCGGCCCTGTGGCTCTGTGGCGTCGACGCGCCACAATTGCGCGACACCAAGTCGGCAGACGGGTTCGTCCGAGGGTATGTTGGCGGCATATGGTTCTACAGCTGCTACCTGGCACCCAGCCTCTCGCTGGAGACTTTCAGCCGCATTATGGACGAGCTGAGCTGCGATCTGCGAGGACGGAACAACGTCGTAGTCGGAGGCGACTTCAACGCCTGGGCCCTGGAATGGGGGTCCTCCCGTACAAACGCCAGAGGCCGCACGGTGTTGGAGGCTTTTGCCTCTCAGGACGTCGTCCTTCTGAACGAAGGGTCCCAACACACTTTCAGCAGGGCAGGTGTAGGGTCGATCATCGATCTCACCTATGCCAGCAGCACGCTGGCCCGGCACGCCCGATGGAGGATCAGCGACGTATACACAGCCAGCGACCACGAGGCCATACTATGCACCCTGGGCACCCTTGCCCGATCGAGAGGTACCCCGTTCCGGCATGGGAACAGAACACAGAATGCCAGAACACGCTGAGGGCCCAAGCCTTCGCAGGCGCCCTTGAGAGCTACTCTGCAAACGATGCAGACGGAGCCAACGATATGGCGGACGCACTTGAAGGCGCCTGCGATCAGAGCATGCTACCGAGAGGGACGTTCCGGAAGCACAAGGATCCAGTTTTCTGGTGGAGCGAAGCGATTGCGGTTCTCCGCAGAACCTGCCACCGGGCCAGAAGGCTGCTCCAGCGAGCCAGAGGCACACCGCGCTTGGCCCGATGCAGCGAGACCTACAAAGCGGCGAGGAAGGATCTGAAGACCGCCATAAGGAACAGCAAGAGGGAATGCTTCCTTAAGCTGTGTGATGCCGCCGAAGAGGACCCCTGGGGAGGCGCGTACAGGATGGTGGTGAAGAGGCTGAACGCGGGCAGCAAAGCCCCAACAGATCCAGAGGCACTGGAGGGAATAGTCAGCGCACTGTTTCCTCGAGGACGGCAGATCCCTAGCTCCCTGCGGTTCGAGCATAGCCCGAGCGATATCTGCGAGGTTACGGAAGCCGAGGTGTTGCAGGCAGGCAGAAACCTGATACCTAGGAAGGCTCCGGGTCCGGATGCGATCCCCAACAGCGCGCTGAAGCTGGAACTACTTCTACTCCCGAGGGAAGTTGCGGGCCTTTTCAACAAATGCCTCCAGGAGGGGACGTTCCCCGAGAGGTGGAAAAGGCAACGGCTGCTACTATTAACCAAGCCGGGCAAGCCGCCAGGGGTGGCATCTTCCTACAGGCCCATCTGCCTTCTGGACTCCATGGGAAAGGTTTTCGAAAGGGTGATCGGTGCGAGGCTGAGCGCAGCCATCGAAGCAGCAGGCGGTCTCTCCCAGAACCAATACGGGTTCAGGAAAGCGAGGTCGACGCTGGACGCCATCTTGAAGGTCGTACAATCGGCGGAGGAAACCATTGCTGGGACTAGGTGGAGAGGCGGAACAAAGTCCTATTGTCTGGTGGTGACACTGGACATAAGGAACGCCTTTAACTCGGCCGACTGGACCCGGACGCTGGAGTCACTGAGGTCCTTCAACATCCCGGGCTACCTACTGAATATAGCGCGCAGCTATTTCAGCAAAAGTGTGCTGACAATGGACACGTGTCAGGGCTCTAGGGCATACGAAGTCTCAGCCGAAGTCCCTCAGGGCTCCGTTTTGGGACCTCTGCTCTGGAACGCCATGTACGACGGGGTCCTACGGCTCCCGATGCCAGCCAACACTAACCTGGTGGGTTTCGCTGACGACGTCGCAATAGTGGCGGTAGCGAAGGAACTTGCCGCAGTGGCTAGCCGCCGCGAGGCTGGAGATGGCGGCCCAAAAAACGGAGGCGGTCCTGATATCCAGCCGTAAAGTGGTCGAGACCGCCAGAGCGCAGGTTGGTGGGACCACGATCCAATCGCAGAGCTCCATCAAGTACCTAGGAGTCCTCATCGACACGCGCCTGTCCTTCAAAGAGCATCTGGAATACGTCCACACGAAGGCCGGTGGGACCGCGGGAGCGCTATCCAGGATGCTGTTAAACACCAGAGGGCCAAAGCAGGCAACGAGGAAACTGCTGACGAGCGTCGTGACGTCGCAGATGCTCTACGCCTCTCCGGTGTGGGCAGAAGCCGCGAAGGTGAGGACATGCGAGGAGTGGAGGCAACGTACCGACTGTGCGCCATTAGGATCGCGTTCTCGTTCCGGACCATCTCAGACGAAGCTGCGTTAGTCATTGCCGGGCAAGTTCCGCTCAGGGAGCTGATAAGGGAGAGGAAGGAGATCCATGATGCCATGATGGACAGTGCAGCCGAAGTACGCTCCAAAGCAGAAATAAACGACGCCGCCAGAAGGACCAGTATGGACAGATGGCAGACCCGATGGGACCACTCACCCAAAGGCCGATGGACCCACACCCTCATCCCAACCATAGCATGCTGGGTTGAAAGGAAGCACGGCCAGGTGGATTTCTACCTTACCCAGGCACTGAGCGGACATGGCTGCTTCCGCGGCTACCTCAAGCGCTTCGGCCACGAGACAGAGGACTGGTGCCCCGAGTGTGGCACAGGCATAGAGGAGGACGCTCGCCACGTCCTCTTCGACTGCCACAGGTTTGACCTCGATCGTCAGACATTGGAGACAGCAGCAGGGTCTAGGGTCAGCATCGAGACTCTGGTGCCGCTGATGCTGGCAGACCCGAAGGTGTGGGAAGCGGCCGCGGAGTTCGCCTCTAGCGTGATGCGAACGCTTAGGTCCTTGGAGAGAAGGCGGAAGGAGCAGACGGAGTAGGTGTCCACGCCACTGCGAAGCAATGCTTTGCGGCAGTACCGCGGGGCCCCTAGTCCCAACAGTACTCTTGTCCGTTAATTTAAGTTAAATATAAATTATATAGTATTTATTATAGAGCAAATAAATAATTATATGAATATAAAAAAAAAAAAAAAAAACGTTCTGAGTTGCTGCGTACACCGCAACTCTACAGTTATACCCGATACTAAGTCAGTATGGCTCTCCTCCGGCAGACGCCGCTAATATATAAAGACACGAAAAAGAGTGCGTGCGAGAGAGACCGAAAATCAGCCTGAGCATGACGTCGAGCGCTGCGTAGCCAGTGCAAATTGATTTGTTCCTTTTGGTTACAAAAATGATCTGATCTGATCCAGATTCAGCAATCTGATAGATATGGTCCTTATCTATGATTCTGAGTTTTTAGTTTTCTCGAATCTGCAATATTGTGGATGCAACAGATTTTCGTCCTTTGTGGGAAGGGTGTGGGGCGAAATTTTGAGATATACGTTTTATAGTGAGATCTAACAGGAGTGCGGATACTAAATTTGGTTACTCTAGCCTTAATAGTCTCTGAGATTTGTGGATGCCTCAAATTTTCGTCCTTTGCGGAAGCGGAAGGGGGTGTGGCGAAATTTTGACACAAAATGGTCAAGGTCCGATATCACAGGAGTGTGGACACCAAATTTGGTTGCTCTGGCTCTTATAGGTTCTGAGATCCTTGAACTCATGTTTTGCAATTGGCAAAACCGACCATGAAACCTGTGTGTTAGAGAGAGACAGAGCGAGAAAGAATGAAATTGTTTTCTTGATTCTGTTTTTATCGTATCTTTAAAAATGTGGATGCCACAGATTTTCGTCCTTTGTGGGGGCGGAAGTGGGCGGGGCAAAGTTTTAAAATATTTTTGTAGCAGTGACATATCACAGAAGTCTGGATCCAAAACATCGTTGCTCTAGCTCTTATAGTCTTTGAGCACTAGGCGCTGAAGGGGACGGACAGACGGACGGACGGACAGACGGACAGACAGACAGGGCTCAATCGACTCGGCTATTGATGCTGATCAAGAATATATATACTTTATGGGGTCGGAAACGATTCCTTCTGGACGTTACACACATCCACTTTTACCACAAATCTAATATACCCCAATACTCATTTTGAGTATCGGGTATAAAAACTGAGCAGAACTCTTTGTCTCTTCGCTTGTGTTATGTGTTTCGTGTTTTCGGTTGAGACCGACACACGATCGTGTCTCACAATAACAAATTAGAGAGACACTTTTGTCAAGCGCTCACAGAAAAAGTGTCTTTAGATGAGCAGAACCAAAAAAAGTGTCTGAGTAAATTGTTTTTAGTTTTTTTTTCGTGTATATGTTTATTTATTCATGTTTTCCGCATCTTTTTGGCTATTGTATTGTAATATGTACGAACATTTTCGTTTTGCTTTTCACTATTCATTTTAAGCTCCAATAGTCAAACCGTATAGAATTCACAAAAATTTATCGTTTGCCATAAGCATCGCACGTACAAGTACGCATACATACGCAAAAGACACTTTGTTCGTTTGCTCGCGTTAAGATGCTCAGTGAAATACAGGAACAAAAGAGAATTGAAGAAATCGGTCTTTGCTTGAGCGAAGAGCGAGTTGAGCAAAAACAGATTTGATCGGGTCTTTTCAGTCCATTTTCTCAATGTGTCCGTTAATGACAGGTTTTTATCAGACACGCCGAAAGTGTCAACAGTTATTTGCGAGCTATGATATATAGTGGCGAGCACATGTGGATACATGTTTATCACTTTTCACTTTTAAATCTTAAAAAATGATATGATGTTTTATTTTAGGTTCTTTTTTTTAGTTATAATAAAAAAGACAATAATTTCAATTTAAAGAGATCCTTTTCCTTGAGAGAGTTTAATTTGTTCAAAAAAAGAGCATGTATCCACTTTTGCACGTTTCAAATTTTTGTACTTTAATAATTTTTTAAAAATATTTGTTCCCAAGGGCCTTAGCTTTTATCATATTCCGAATAAGTATTGACATACTCGCGACTAAATTTAATAGGTGCTGGCAAGGTATCATGCGCCACTCCGACTTCACGCGCTCCCAAAGACTCACCGAATCCTTTTGGTACAAACTCGTACTTTTCCAATGTTTTTTAAACAGAGCCCATCGATTTTCAATGCTTTTCCATGCTTTATTGTTTCCTTGACCTGATGATTTTTCAGCTTTCCACTTGAGCTGTGCCAGTAGTATTTATTTCGATCAAACTGAAAACGGTTTATTTTGGTATATCTGACACAATTACCTTCTTACAATCTTCCGTGGTCCAGTTCCTATGCTCCTTGCTAAATATAAGATGCGCAGCCACTTTTCATCAGAGAGGGCAGGATTTTTCTGGCTAACTGCCGGTGTCAGGCCGATCGTACGCAGAGCGTCCACTCATGGAACGTTCTCCAATTTGTTAAAATCTATGGAACAATAAAGAATGAACTTACGCAATTGGATATTATTCTTATAATTAGACACTTTATGACGAATATCTTAGCACTTTAAATTGGATTAGTTTGATAACTCTACTGATCGCCGGTATCTCTCGTAAGCTCCCGGTACAACGTCTGTACTCTGAGCCGGGTTTCTGCGTGAGCTGCCTTCTGGTTCAGGCCGGCGTATATTTATACGCCTGTTGTTGCTGCGTCAGCGGCAGCCAGGGCCGCGCCTGGCCGGTAGCTTGGTCTGGAGTGGGGAAAATCCGCATGACGCGTTTCGATCGGTGGCTATGTGTGGAGGGGGGTGTTGGTAAATAATATATGCGGGGTGTTGTACGAGGCGTTGTAGTTTAGTAAAGGGTTCTTATATTCATATGTCGGGGGAAGGAACCATCGCGGGAGTGTTCAGGTGGTTTTAAAGTCCCCGAGAATCGAGGTTTTTTTTAGCATAGGCCAGCAGTTCCTGTGGCGTCCTCTTGTAGGCATCTTCAAGTGATGCCAGCACTGGGGCGCCGAGGTATCTCCTCCTTGCCCTTGAGAGAGCCGGACAGTTGCAGATGAGATGTTCCAGGGTTTCGCCACAGGTTCATCGCATTTCCTACAACTGTCTCTGTTGGTGATGCCTACCTTTGTTGCATGTGCAGCAGCCAGGCAATGACCTGTTAGTATTTCCACTAACAATCTACAGTCCTTTCGTGGTAGGTGCAGTAGGTAGTGGCTAAGTTTCTCATTGCGTTCCTTGCACATTATTTTCGAGGTTCTGCAGGTGGTGGTACTCCTCCATCTGCTTTCGGTTTGTGATCTGGCCTGCTTCTCTAGATCGCTTTGCAGCGTTCTAAGGGACACAGGCACGTTCTCGGTCCTCTTATTCTAAAGCCCGACGCCTTCCTTAGTACGTCCGCCGCCTCGTTTCCTTCGATGCCTTGGTGACTGGGAACCCAATAGATCCGCAGAGACTTTGTCGTGCTTAGGGTATGTGCCTCCCAGTGCCTCCCAGCTCGCCAGGACACTTCTGGAACTAACCGCGAACGACTGCATGGATCTTATCGCATGGAATATGCTGAAATGGTCCGGTAGCTTATATGACAGCCTTATCTCAGGGTCTCTACAATATAGCCCCGCTCCTACTCCTTCGTCCATCTTGGAGCCGTCCGTATATATATTGAGGTGCTCAGTTTGGTCTCTACCGATTTTCCAGTCTTCAGGTCCCAAAGATGCGGTTGTTTTGACGTCGATGCTAGTTTGGGGGGTCATGCAATCAGTTGATCTGGTCATTTCCCTGCCAATTGAACTATGCCCGTATCCTTGTGGCGACAGATTTCCTGAAGCGATGAGGTAAGGTTCCAAGTAAGGTTTCGAGTGCTTTTGTTGGTGTTGACCTCAGCGCCCCTGTGATACAGAGCAAAGCCTGTCGCTGAGTCTTTTCCATAAGCTTATGATACGTTTTCTTTCCGGTAGCTTGCCACCACACTAAGACTCCATACAGCAGAGTTGGTCGTACCACCGAGATGTAAATCCAGTTAATCAGAGCAGGTGACAGGCCCCATGTGCTGCTGAGCATCTTCTTGGATGCATAAAGCGCAATGGTGGCCTTCTTCACCCTTTCCACTACATTGGGTCTCCATGCCAGCTTGCTGTCCAGTACTATGCCTAGGTATTTCACCTGTGATTTGGAGTCAGCCTAGTTTGGTCAATTTTCGTGGGGGTCCATATCGGTACTTTGTACCTCTTGGTAAAGAGGATGAGGTCCGTCTTGTCCGCATTGATACTGAGTCCTACCTCTTCCGCCCACTCACGTATCTCCCTGAGTGTACGCTCCATTAAGGAGCTGAGGGTCGATGGACATACACCCGTAATAAGAATGCTTATGTCATCTGCATAAGCTTTTATCTTTGGGGCCTTCCTTTCAAATCTCTTAATGAGGTCGTCGACCACCAAATTCCACAGTATTGGCGACAGGACTCCACCCTGAGGTGTGCCTCTGTGTGCCGTCTTAACCATGGAAGCGGTGCCCCACTCCGATTGCACCAGTCTATAACTTAGGAGGTTTTTGATCCAAACGTTGATTGCTGGGTGTATGTTATTCGCTTCTAGGCGACTTGTTATTGCGGTTGTGGCCACGTTGTTGAATGCTCCGGAGATGTCAACAAATGCCTCCAGTGCATACTTTTTATTGTGAAGGGCGCTCTCGATGGTGGATGCTAGCGAATGTAGTACCGTCTCCACTGATTTCTCTTTGGTGTAGGCGTGTTGGTTTGTTGACATCATTCCTGATGTGTAAATCCAACAGCTTTTCTAGTGTTTTTAGGATAAAGGAGGTAAGGCTATCGGTCTGTAATCCTTGGGACTCACGTGGCTGCACTTTCCTGCCTTTGGGAGGAAGACGACTCTTGAGGTTCTCCATTGGACAGGGATATAGCCCGTACTTAGGCATGCTGAGTATATTGCGTAGAGCCATGGGGTGATAACCTCTTTGGTCAACTGCATCATGGCTGGGAATATCCCGTCCAGTCCTGGTGCTTTTATGGCCGCGAAGGAGTCTATGGCCTAGTGGATTCTCTTAGTGGTTAACAGACCTGTGGGGGGGTGCTGTTGCCAGGTCCTGATGCTCCTTGGCGTCAGTGACCTCGGTGCATCCAGGGAAATACGCCTCCATTAGTGCTGTTAGGGCTTCTTTACTGCCCTCTATCCGCTGTCCGTTGTCTAGTTTTAGTTGGCTCTGTACTGTGGGCTGCTTTGTAAGCAGCTTCCGGAGCCTAACGGTTTCGGGCACTTTCTCGATGTTGGAGCAGAAGTTCCTCAACGAGTTCCTTTGTGCCTTACGTCTTGTAGCTCCTAAGTAAGATTTTATATCTTAAAGATCTTAAAGAATTCCTTGAGGTTGTTCCTTTGGAGAGAGAGATCTCGGTTCCACCAGAGTGGTTTGGACCTCTTCTTCGTTCTCGAGGCTTTGCACGATGCGTGGTAGGCATTCAGTAACTCGTTGGATATGGTCTTTAGGGACTTCTCGATATCCTCCGCAGATTTCACTGAGCCCGGATTCGCGAGCTTCGAAATAATTGTCTTTTTAAACTTTACCCAGTTTGTGTTCCGGGGGTTTCTATAGACTGTTATCTTCGAAGAGTGTTCGAATTCGCACTTAAACTCAATGTACTTATGGTCTGAGAAGGATGGTCTTTCGAGGACTCTCCAGTCAGATACCAAATTACTCTTTCCCGTGACGAGAGTTAGGTCTAGTACGTTTGACGAGGTGGGACCTACGAAGGTGTGTGCATCCTCTTGGATGCGTAAAGCGCAAACGTTATGTCGTCCGCATAAGCTGTTATTATTGGCCTTCCTTTCATATCTTCTGATGAGGTCGTCGACCACCAGATTCGACAGGAGGGGCGACAGGAATCCACCCTGGGGTGTGCCTCTGTGTGCCTCATTTACCATGGAAACGGTGCCCCACTCTGATTGCACCCGTCTGCAACCCAGGAGGTTCCTTATCCACAGGTTGATTGCTGGGTGTGTATTAGTCGCTACCAGGCGATTTGTTATTGCTTTCGTAGCCACGTTGTCAAACGCTCCGGAGATGTCCACGAATACTCCCAGTGCATATTTTTTATTGTGAAGGGCTTTCTCAATGGTAGCTACTACCGAGTGTAGTGCAGTCTCCACCGATTTCCCTTTGGTATAGGCATGCTGGCTGGTTGACATCAGTCCTCCTACCTCAATCCTGATGTGTAAGTCCAGCAGCTTTTCTAGTGTTTGTAATATAAAGCAGGTAAGGCTTATCGGTCTATAGTCCTTGGGACTCGCATGGCTGCACTTTCCTGCCTTTGGGACAGGGATGTAGCCTGTACTTAGACAAGGTGTGAATATTGCGGAAAGCCATGGGGTAATCGCCGCTTTGGTTACCTGCATCATGGCTGAGAATACCCCGTTCAGTCCTGGTGCTTTTGTGCAAAGGAGTCTGTTGCCCAGTAGATGCGCTTAGTGGTTAATAGATCTGTTTGGGGTGTTGCTCCTCGGTTGCTAGGTCCTGGTGCTCTTTGGCATCAGCGACCTCGGTGCAGCCAGGGAAATTCTCCTCCATTAGTGCTGTTAGGGCTTCATCACTGCCCTCTGGCCACTGTCCGTCGTCTAGTTTTAATTGGCTTTGTATGGTAGGCTGCTTAGAGAGCAGCTTCCGAAGCCGTGCGGTTTCTGGTACTTTCTCGATGTTGGAGAAGAAGGTCCTCCACGAGTTCCGTTGTGCTTTGCGTATTTTCTTCTTGTAGCTCCTAAGTGGGAGTCTGTATTCCTCATAGACGATCCCTTCGTTCGCTTGTTTGGTTGAGGTTGAGTTGCTTGAGGTTGTTCCTTTGAATAGAGAGATCCCGGTTCCACCAGAGTGGCTTGGACCTCTTCTTCATCCTCGAGGGTTTGCACGATGTGTGGTAGGCGTCCAGTAACGCGTTGGTTAGGGTCTCTAGAGACTTCTGTATGTCCTCCGCGGATTTCACTGTGCACGGACTCGCGAGCTTCGAAGTAACTGTCTTTTTAAACTTTTCCCAGTTTGTATTCCGGGGGTTTCTATAGACTGTTACCTTCGAAGAGTATTTGAAATAGCACTTAAACTGAATATACTTATGATCTGAGAAGGAGGGTCTTTCAAGGACTCTCCAGCCAGATACCATAGTACTGTTTCCCGTTGCAAGTGTTAGGTCTAGCACGTTGGATGAGGTCGGACCTAAGAAGGTGTGCTCCTCCCCAACGTTTGCTATATATAGATTAGTTGCTAGTATAAAGTACACATTGTGGCGTCCGTCCCGATTACGAGTTAATGGTTTTTGGTGCCGGCTTTTGTCACCAGACTTCTGAGTTTGTCGGGTGGTGCGGCTCTGTCATGAGCCATACGCTACCTTGCTTTTATGCAAGGTGAGCTGCAGCACTCTCAGCATCATGGGTGGCTGGCTCAATTGCAACTGACGTGTTGACTATCAGGTCATCGTCCTCCTCTTCTTCCTCTGCGTCTTCGAGCGCAAGACCCTGGGCGGCCTCCACGATGGACTCGAGACCTAAGTCCCTTTCCACCTCGCCTGCCTGTAGGGTGTGCGCTTTTTGAGGCGCAGGTAGACGTTTCCCATGCCCCACGCCATCTTCCCTCTGCTTCCTTATTTATTTGGATGATCACACATTGGCCCCCCTCGTTGGGTAGTGGGCTACCAATGTGTAAGATCCTCCAATCGGTCGTTGGCACGTTTGCGTTTTGCCGATGAAGGAGCTTCAGCGCTCGCTCCCCCTGGATTGTGATGGGGAAGAATACCTTCGCCTTAGGTTTGGACGGGATAAGCTTCCGGTCCACAACCTCCAGCTTGGCCCCCTCCCACATCGCCTCCAGTTGGCAGACCGTGTGCGTTTGCCACTTTAGGGTTGGATCGTCGCACAGGGGCGATTTCGACGAAAAGAGGTGGCAAAAGTCGGAGATTTTTTTAGCGCTTTGGATACAATGAATATACGCATCTAATAGAGAAGTTTCCAGAGCTTTTAAAAATTAAACTTTCAAATTCGGACTTTTCGTTTAGAAGATATGAGCACTCAAAGTTGAAAATTGTTTCAGTGCGCACAATTTTTATACCCGATACTCAAAATTAGTATTGGGGTATATTAGATTTGTGGTAAAAGTGGATGTGTGTAACGTCCAGAAGGAATCGTTTCCGACCCCATAAAGTATATATAGTTTTGATCAGCATCAATAGCCGAGTCGATTTAGCCCTGTTTGTCTGTCCGTCCCTATTAGAGCCTAGTGCTCAAACACTATAAGAGCTTTTAATAAGTAACGAGTACTTGGGCGAGATGGTATTACTATTACTTTTTTTTTTCCATAGTCCGAAGCCATTTACTTTCTTTATTTTTAATTTAACGTGCAAGAAAAAAACAAGCCATACACTTCACCGGACAGAGTTCACTACAAATGACCACATAACACGGAGGATTACCTATAAGACAGACGGACGATCCTCAGCTGTTTCGAGGAACCCTTGCCCACCCTACATTGGTCATGCCATTCCATACATCTATCTGTCGGCCATGACCCCTTGGTGTGCCGATACGCGCTACAGGGGCTTGGAAGGGGAGATCATAAGAAGGGTTTAGTTAAACATTATAATGATATTTATTGGAGCTAAATTATACATAAAAATACGGGGTAAATGTATCCTCCCATAGGCTACCTGGGCCTGGTTCCCTTGAAATAGGATCAGGTAAACTTATAAACTAGTATTTGATTAAATGTGAAATGGTAAAGATTAAAATTTAAAGATAGAATATAAATGTTGATTCTTACGGGCTACGAAACGGTAAGGAAATTTGGTCGGAACACCCATTGGTTATGAATTAGTGGACTGTATAATCGTTTATATCTTGAGCTTATTTATTATTTATTGATTATTTAATATTGGTGGTTATAGCGGGGGGGTCGTTTCTGCGGCGGTACAAACTATGCGTGCGGGCAGTTTCGTCTAGAAGTTTCTACTGCGGTACAAAGGAAGCGTGCGGGCGGCTTCGTCTAGAAGTTTCTACTGACTCAACTCCGCGAAAAGAAGTCGAGCAAAAGGGAATTGGAAGATCACGCGATACGACTCGACGCGACGATCTCAATGCAAAACAACGGAACGCATCGCTGTGTGCGTGTGCAGCTGCGGGTCTGGCCATGCGTGTGTTAACATTACAGCTATGTTCTGGACCCGAGTAAACAACAACACAGCTATGCGCGTAAAAATAGTTACTTAGGCGGTGTACTACAATCATGAGCGTATAAATCGGTCAATCGAAATATACATGAACGTTGAATAATAAAACTACGAGGCTCATTTCTCAACATACCGGCTCCCCTGAACGACTGTTCAGAACAAGGGAAGCACAGAAGTTTGGTAATAGGTCTCTTGTACACTCCTCGGGCTGTTTTGACGGTGACCACTCGAACCCTCTCGAACTTCGGTGATTCGCCCAAGCAGCCACTTGCTAGGCGGTTGATTTGGCTCCTTCAGTACCACAAGGGTGTCCACGGTTATGTCTTTGGACTCTTGCTGCCATTTCGTGCGAGGTTGCAAGGAAGTAAGGTATTCCAGATTCCAACGTTTCCAGAATCCTTGAACCTTGTCTTGCAGTTGTCTCCAACGCTGCAGTCTGTTAATGTTGACGTCTAACAAGGACGGCTCCGGCACCGACATGTGGGGTTGACCTGTAAGAAAATGAGCGGGGGTAAGGGGATCCAAGCTGTGATCGCTGGGCGCGCACAGTGGGCGAGAGTTGAGTAACCCTTCAATCTGAGTTAAAATTGTTGAATATTCCTCGAAAGTCAACGCACTGCTACCAATTACTCGGCGAAGGTGGAGTTTGATAGAACGTACGCCTGCTGAATAAAGTGCCAGTTGATGTCCTGACTCGTCAGAAAATTAGCAATTTCCTCGTCTTGACTTTGAGATACAGCTACCGTTGCATCTCCGTTAGTTCCTTTCTGGCTCCATGGAATGTTGTGCCATTGTCCGAGTACAAGTCGGATATAGGGCCACGTCGAGACCAAAACCGCTTGAAAGCGGCGATAAATGCAGGGGTCGTCAAATCACTGATGAGCTCGAGATGAATTGCTTTGGTGGACAGACAAACAAACATGGCAAACCAAGCTTTGCTAAACTTCGGTGTCCGACCTGCTGACATCTTGATGGGAACTGGTCCAGCGTAATCCAATCCAGAATGTAGAAAGCAGCGGGTGGGCTGAACGCGAAAGGCGGGAAGATCAGCCATGAGTTATGTGCTCGTTCCTTTGCGCTGGAGGAAGCATATCTTGCAGTTGAATACAATTTTGCGGACTATATTACGGGCTCCCAGGATCCAATACTTCTGTCTCAACGTGTGAAACATAAATTCGACTCCAGCGTGTAACGATGTGACGTGCTGGTGTCTAGCTAATAAAACAGCGACTGGTGATTCCTTTGGAAGAAGTACGGTGTTTTGCATCATAGGTTGTCCTCGAATTTCCAATGCGTCCTCCTACGCGTAGAATTCCTTGGTCGTCAACAAATGGAGTGTACTGAATCAACTTGGATTTTTGAGAAAGGGCTTGTCCAGTGCTCAGCTGTCTGTACTCCACTTGGAAGAACTCCATCTGGACATGTTTGATTACCCTAGAGCGGGCATATTGAAGCTCCCATGACGATAAAAATTATGACAGTCGGTCCTTGCAACGAAGTCGATGTACGAAACGAAAGCAATAGCTAAGTGTCGGCAAGAGACGTGATCAGGAGGAAGCTTTGTTGATCATACAGTTAAGATAATTTCCTTCATTGGAAATGTGTAGATTAACTTGGGGCTTGACCTTTACTTCCATCCGCTCAGCGTCCTCAGTCGACAATGCGACCTTGGCCTTAGCCAGGTCGCGATGTGATTGGGAAAGCCACGGTGGTCCATTCCACCACAGTTTATGTTCTACCAGGTCCTTTGGTAGAAGTCCGCGTGATGCACAGTCCGCGGGATTGTCCTCAGTGCGAATGTGTTGCCAGCAGCTACGTGGGCAAGCTTCTAGAATCTCAGCAGTGCGATTACAAACATAAGTGTTCCAAGTCCGTGGGAGTGATGAGAGCCAATGTAGTACAATTTCGGAGTCTGACCAACACGAAGTACTGGAAATAGGAATAGTTAGAGCTTGCTTAACCAGAGACATCAATTTCGACAGAAGATGGGCGGCATTCAATTCGAGCCGTGGGATGGAGATAGGTTTGATGGGTGCCACCCGGGTTTTTGCGGCGATCAGTGTTACAGCGTAGTCCTTATTGAATCTCACGCGACTGTAAATGAGGGCGGCGTATGCATGAGACGAAGCATCGGCGAATCCATGCAGCTCCGTTGCTTGAAGTGGCGAGGATAGGTAGCGAGGTATGCGACAGCTTTCCAGTAAATGAACTTCAGCTACAAACTTTTGCCACCGTGCGCATAGCTGCGCGGGTAGTGGTTCGTTCCATTCGACCGAGCTCAGCCAACTATCTTGAAAGAGAACCTTTAGAAATACAGTTGTGGGGGCAAGCAACCCCAGTGGATCGTAGATCTTGGCAAGCTCGGACAGCAAAATCCGTTTTGTCAGAACCCCTGTGGCGTCAGGAATGGTCAACTTGAAGGAACGCTCGTCCACAGCCGGGTCCCAGCGTATTCCAAGAACCTTGACATATTGTGTTGGGCTATCTCCCTCTAGGGCTTCAAGTGGATACTCACAAATGTCCTTTGGCAGTGATTTGAGTAGTGACCAACAGTTTGAACTCCATTTTCGAAGTTTAAATTGAGCTTGGCTCAATAGCAAAATTAATTCATCTTTGAGTGCAATGAGATCGTCGATATTATCGCAACCAGTAGAAATATCATCCTCGTACGCGTCTCGTACAAGCACAGCAGCAGCCTTCGGATACAAATCGGCATGATCTTGCGCGATCTGCTTGAGAACTCGAACAGCCAAGAACGGTGACGACGCTAAACCATACGTCACGGTCAGCAATCGATAATTATCGAGTGTAGCAGTCTCCTCCTTTCGCCAGACAATCCGTTGGTAATGCGTGTGATCTTCTGAAACCAGGATGCCTCTAAACATTTTCATGTCCGTACAAAACACATAGCGATGCTGACGGAAACGTAGACATACTCCAAGTAAATCCCTTTGAATAGGTGGTCCGATGTGTAGTCGTGAATTAAGTGAAGATCCACTGCAGTCCTCCCCAGAGCCATCAAATACAACTCGGCATTTCGTGGTGGTGCTATCTGGTTTAAATACTGCGTGGTGTGCTAAGTAATTGTGATTGGCGGGATCGTTTTCTACGGTAGTAGAAGGAATCACCTCCATGTGTCCTCGTTGTATATAATCCTCCATAAAGTTGACATACTGTTGTTTGAGCGCCGAAAATTTTCGAAATTTCCGCTCGAGAGAAGAAAAGCGGCGGAGGGGCAGATTCCTTGAACGGGTATTGGACGATGTACACGCCATCGTTTTTGCGGTCGTGCGTATGAACGAAGTGTTGCTCAGCGAGATCACTAGCATCAATAGTAGCGTCACTTGGTTGAACTCGTTCCATGTCCATGAACGATCGAACCAAAGTGTCCAGATCCTCGTGCGCGTGATGTGCTAGTGCGTGGTTGTGAGCATCACTACTGAGATGGTAGCTGCCTGTAATGACCCAACCAAAATTAGTATGAAGTGCAATAGGATATTCAAAACCAAACTCTTTGCGTTGTCCAGTGTAAAGGTTCCAAAGCTGATCAGCTGCTAGAATCACGTCGATTTCGCCTGGTTTACTAAATGTAGGGTCCGCTAAGGGCTCACGAATCCTTTTTCACATCGGTGTGTTAGACTCGATCCTCTGGGCTGGAATCGAGGAGGTTAAAGTGTTCATAATCAGACCTGTTACCACCACTGAGGCCGAGCTTGTGCGGGAGAGCAGCGCGACCTCTAGTAACCCCAGCAGGATTTGCGCCTAGACAAACCACTGGTATACGAGCATGGGTGCGCGGCAATCCAATTCGTTGAATAAATGATTCGGCGACCATCGTTATAGTTGAACCAGTACCCAACAGTATCCTGCAGGTGGTCTCGTTGCCCCAGGAGTCGACTATAGTGGCCAAAATCGTTGGCAATATGGCCTGACTCTTGGCCACGAATTTCCTCTCCAATGACCACGGCAGGATCAGCATCAGCAGGGAAACTGGACGAGCGGACGGGTGAGTCAGCGTATTGACATCAGCGGAAGCCGTGACAGAGCGTATGTCCTCTGGATGAACAAGAGTGTGGTGCCTCAGCTTACACAGACGGCAAGTGTTTGTGGGATTACACTCCTTGACTTGATGAGATCGGCTTAGACAATTGAAGCACAAATTACCATCCCTTGCGAACTTGCGGCGGTCCACAACATCCAGAGCCTTGAATTGAGTACACGCATAAAGACTGTGTTGCTCGTGACAATATACACAATCACGAGCAGACGTATTTGGCACGTCAACATGATGAGAAATTGCACGACGTTTATTCCTGGATTAGCTTTGGATCTTGACAAGACTCAAGTGCATCGCAACGTGCGAAGACAAAGCCGAACAGGTCATTTATGGTCACATTTTCCTTGCACGATTCATTGGAGGTGGCCCAAGCTTCCTTGCATTCCGGGTCTAGCTTTGAGAGCAAGATATGGATCAGCCACACATCGCGGCTGTCGCAGCTCAGCGCATGTAGACCACGTATACTTTCGTCGGCGGTGTCGACTATTTTACGCAACTCGGCGATGTTTGAACCCTTTGCGGTTGGCAACGAAAGAAAGTTTTGAATGAACGAACGAGCAATCAGTGACTTCTTGTTATAGCGATTTTCGAGCCTCTCCCATGCGTCCTGGTAATTGGCATCCGATACGGGAATATGTTTTATCAGAGACAACGCTTCACCGTCCAGATAGGATTTCAAATAATGAAACTTTTGGCACTTGGACAGACTACTCTTCTTGTCGACTGAGCCTAAGAACAAGTCACTAAACTGACACCAATCCTCGTATCTGCCCGAAAACGTCGGAATTCGTATTTTCTCGAACTGCAGCTCTGTGGTTCCCGATGAGTCCCAAATCCTCTCTAGAAGTTGAGTTTGTCCCTCAAATAAGCGTTCCACAGTGTTCGATAGCAGTAGATTTGAGTTGTCGTGCTCATTATCGTGACTGCTCCGGTCACGTATGGCTTCAGTGAAAATACTATGCGCACTAAAGAACCTTTTCTCATGTTCGGGGATGTCCAAATCCGGATCCACGTATTCATCTTCATCATTATATTGGACCAGCTCTTCAGACAGCTCCATAAAGCGGTTGAAAGTTGCAACAAGTCGGTCCAACTTGTGCTCTAATGTTTGCACAGAAGTACATGACTGAACAAACTCTTGAGCCTCCGTAGCCACGCGAGTTAGTTGGGATTTGCAGGCACCACGTTGCTGAACTAGACGATGCACCAGGGCCTTCATGGCAAACAGCGGTTAACGGTATCACTCAAATAAACTCAAACGCGGAGATCCGGCTCGAAGGACCAAAATTTGCTATGGTTATGAATTAGTGGACTGTATAATCGTTTATATCTTGAGCTTATTTTTTATTTATTGATTATTTAATATTGGTGGTTATAGTACAATTATATTACAAGAACAGCGGGGGGGTCGTTTCTGCGGCGGTACAAACTGTGCGTGCGGGCGGTTTCGTCTAGAAGTTTCTACTGCGGTACAAAGTAAGCGTGCGGGCGGCTTCGTCTAGAAGTTTCTACTGTGGTACAGAGTAAGCGTGCGGGCGGCTTCGTCTAGAAGTTTCTACTGACTCAACTCCGCGAAAAGAAGTCGAGCAAACGGGAATTGGAAGATCACGCGATACGACTCGACGCGACGATCTCAATGCAAAACAACGGAACGCATCGCTGTGTGCGTGTGCAGCTGCGGGTCTGGCCATGCGTGTGTTAACATTACAGCTATGTTCTGGACCCGAGTAAGCAACAACACAGCTATGCGCGTAAAAATAGTTACTTAGGCGGTGTACTACAATCATGAGCGTGTAAATAGGTCAATCGCAATATACATGAACATTGAATAATAAAACTACGAGGCTCATTTCTCAACACCCATAGACAATTCCTTTTATGCCCAAATGATTGTGATTAAACACCTAGTAAATAAACTCACTTTTACTGCGGATCCACCGTCGAAAGCGCTTTCTGATGGTTGCTGCAAAACTGTAGTTAATATGATATTTCGGGTTCGGGTGTATTATTATTGCATTTTGGTTTTTTTTTTGTTTTGTTTTGATCTGTGCATGGAAGGTTATCTATTTATGTATTTGTTTTAGTTTCATATTCTCTTTTCCTTTTGCCCTTCTTTTCCTACTCTATGCTCCCTCACTGCTGTTCTTCATTGCTGCATTCCTTTTTATGTATATATATGTAAACTTAAATAGCTGTTCTGCTGATCGGTACTATTCTGCTTACTCTTATGCTAACTTATGCTACTTCTCTCGGCTTATCGCCAGCCCCCTTCGGCTCCGTTGCTGGCAACCGTTTCTATAGCTTGCTCGCTCTCCTATTGGGCTCTGCCTTTGCTGCTTGCGTGTTCTCTCTCTCCCCCGCTCTTACTCTCTGCCTATGCGCGCATCACCTTCGGCTCCGCTCGCCTTCTATATTTATAGGGCATTACCCTTGCAGCTCTGAGTACTGAATTCCAATAACACACTAACACTTTCCTTCACTATGTGAACTGCGGATCTTAATTGGACATTGTTAGCTTAATTTGGCATACGGTACGTTTAGGTATGATTTGAGCGATTTGCCTCCTTTTTCTCCGTTCGCATTTCGCTGGTTGCTGAACTTTTCACTATCGCGGATTATCGACCGTCCCGCTTTGTACCCGCCGCCTCAGCGACGTCGATCCGGCTGCCCGCGAAGGTCGATACTCTCAGAATTGCTGCTGCGTCTCTGCTCCCTCGCTCTGTGCTGCGTCGGATCAGCTGCTTGGAGCGCAGCTGCTTCGCCAGCCCAAATTGCTAGGAGCCAAATCCGTCAATCTTGGCCCCAGTGGCCGACCTAGCTTCAGTTTTCCTAGTCCCGCGACTTTTGCTTTGCTGCTGCTGGATACCACTCGCGCTTTGACAATATTTTTTTTTTCACCTTGACTTTGGAATTTTTTTTTCTAATGATTTTTGCTGAGCCTGTTCGGGGGCGATGTTGGTTGCTCGACATCCAAATTCCAAAGATTGACACGCTCCCATCCACTATGAGACCGGTCGGATCCGCTGGATGATGTTCGAATGTCATCGCTTTCTCCTCTTTCTCTTCAACTGCCATCAGCGTCAACTCACCCCCAGAGGGAGACAACCTTTCAGAGCTCCGTTTTAGAGCCCCTGACTCAAAAACCCCCTGTAGCAGCGAGACTATGGCTGCCCATAAAACGCCGTTGGCGGTCCATTTAGTTTTCGCCCTTAGCTCAGCTACAAGCCTTTTACAAAATCCCCCTACCAAAATCAGACTTGGGGATATTGCCTGCTTTGATGAATCCACAAGGCTGACTTGCTTGTAGCTACGCTTGCCGAATATCCTTCCCGTGGTATCTTCCGATGAGCTTTCCTTGTAAATCTTGCAGCACATAAATCGAGTTCCCCACTTTCCGTCTAACTCTCGCCTTAATAAACATTGGACCTAGCTAAGCTTTGTAGCCGGCTTGAAAATTACTCTGTTTAAAATTTCGCCGTAGCACTTCCTGTCCCACCTGGTACGATACTTCCTGTGCCCTCAGGTTATAATGCCGTTGATTTCGCTCATATTGCTTTCCCATAACTTCACACGCTCTTTTTGACGATATCCAATGAATCCTCACGTGTAAAGTTCGCTGCCTTGTCCTCTAACATTCCCAATTTCCTCAGTAAAGAATACGGTGCGCCTGAAGACAACATCTGCTGGCCGAAAACCATTTAGTAGGGTGTGGATCCTAACCCTGAGTGAACCGCCGACCTCAAAGCACAGCATATTTTGCTAAGACTCTCATCCCAGTCTTTCTGGTCACTGCGAATATACGACCGAATGGCAGCAATGACCGAACGGTTGACTCGCTCCGAAGAATTAGCTTGGGGAGCGTGGACAGCTGTTAGCGTGTGCGTTATTCGATGCCTTCTGAGCAGGCCTTGAAACTTCTCGGATCTAAATTGTGATCCGTTGTCAGATACAATTCCCTCTGGAACTCCGAAAGTATGGAATAACTCCTCCTCTAAATACTTCAGCACAACATCAGCATTTAATTTTTTTACAGCCTTGAGGAAAACAAATTTCGAATAATGGTCCAGGATAATTAAAATTCCTATATTTCCACTGCGAGGCCTAGGATACGGACCTAAGAAATCAATATAGAGACGCTGGAAGAACCTTTGCGACTCGGCCGCTTTTCCCATCGGTGGACGTAAAGGAGCGTTTGGAGCTTTTGACATTTTACATTGCTCGCAGGCTGCCACGTAGTCTTTTACGTCATTGACGAGTCCGGGCCAGAAATAATAACTCCGGATCCGCTCGAGTGTCTTGTGGACTGTGGGAAGCCAGTGGATCATCGTGTGCTCTGTTTAGCACTTCTTTGACCATCCCCCTGGGTACCCACAACTTACAAGCAAACGCGTCGTTAAGAATGCCTCCTTTTACATGCTCGGATCGCCGATAGATCAGAGAATCAACTTTGAGTCCGGGTAGTTAAGCTATATTGCTCTTAATTCCCTCTATTATTTCCAAATATTCTCCCGATTTGAAATGAGCTGACTCAACGTCCACCAACAAGCCATTGCTGAAATCCACTGCAGCTACTTGGTCAAATGGGACCCTGGACAAGGCATCTGGAACAACATTCAGCTTCCTGTTTCTGTGTTGGATACTGAACCGGAAACCTTGCAGTTTTAAAGCCCATCTCGCTAACCTCGAATTCAAATCACTTAGAGACATGAGCCATTTCAGCGAGGCGTGATCCGTCATTACAGTGAACTCCTGGCCCTCTACATAGGCTCTGAATCTTTTTATGCTCATCAGAGCAGCGAGACATTCCTGCTCTGTAACCGTATAGTTTTTTTGGGCTTTGTTAAGCTTCTTCGAAACAAACGTGTCATGGTTTGAGAGGCATTACGGGGACCAAACGGCATGACTTTATAATGATACAAGGGCCTCCTTGGAACCGTGAATGCAGTTTTACACCTAGATGCCCGATCCAAGGGGATCTGCCAATATGCGTCCTTCAGACGTGGCTCCGCTGCTTGTCCTTAGGGCGACCACTCTGACCCTTCCGTCCTGCCCTGCGGTTGTTCCGACCATTCTTCCAAAGAGCCACTGTTGAGGGGGCAGGTTGTCCTCGGCGACGATTACGAGGTCACCTTCCTTGATGTTGGGTTCCTCATGGTGCCACTTGCATCTTATTTGCAAGCCCAGCACATACTCCCGGGACCATTGCTGCCAGAACATTTGCCTGGCTGACGAGACAAGCCGCCATCGCTTTAAGCAGCTCAGACCCGGGTCCGGGGTCCTGGGTGCTGGGGGTGCGATTAGTGGCCCACCTGTCAGCAGGTGCCCGGGAGTCAGCGCGTCTCCGTCGCTTGGGTCTGGGCTTAGGGGTCCTAGCGTGCGCGAGTTGAGTACCGTCTCGATCCCGACCGCCTCTATCTTCCTCCGCAGTTCGCTGAAGTGGCGACTTGCTTCGACGAAATTTGTCGCGTTGTCGCAGTTCACGCGTTGCGGACATCCTCGACGACCGACGAACCTTTGGAATGCCAACAAGAAGGAATTAGTCGTCAAATCGGAGACAATTTCTAAATGAACCGCCTTGGACGCAAAACTGACAAATAACGTTATGTAGGACTTATAAGGCGGCCTTCCACGAATTTTCAGAGTCGTATAGACTGGGCCACAAAAATCAACACCACATACTAAAAATGGGCGGAGAGCACGGAGCCGGCCTGCGGGTAAGTGGCCCATCATTTGGGTCTGGATCTTGCATTTAAAGAAACGAATACACGACCTAACTGTTGCCCTGCAGACCGGAAACCTTGCAGTTTTAAAGCCCATCTCGCTAACCTCGAATTCAAATCACTTAGAGACATGAGCCATTTCAGCGAGGCGTGATCCGTCATTACAGTGAACTCCTGGCCCTCTACATAGGCTCTGAATCTTTTTATGCTCATCAGAGCAGCGAGACATTCCTGCTCTGTAACCGTATAGTTTTTTTGGGCTTTGTTAAGCTTCTTCGAAACAAACGTGTCATGGTTTGAGAGGCATTACGGGGACCAAACGGCATGACTTTATAATGATACAAGGGCCTCCTTGGAACCGTGAATGCAGTTGAGCGTTCTGAGCCTGAGCCTGAGCCTGAGCGTTCACTATCCAAATAAGCTGTCTAAGGATACTCACAAGTGCTCGTGGGCCGGCATGAAAATTCGTTTAATGCAGATGGCGAACGTATGTCTGCAAAAACTACGAGCGTTTTGTCAATAACAAAGGAAACTTGGCATTATATGACATAGGAGCGTTAACTAAACGCCCCCAAGTCGCAACAACGAAAAAGAGCACCAAGACCCAGCCTCTTGATGGATGAAGGGATTCAAACGCTGAAGTCCGGAGCCTAACTTGGTGCCTTTACGAACCCTTTCAATATCTTCTTGAGACTCATTTTTCTGCGTTATTTCGACTATTTTTAGAAACGCCTTGTCGTATTCTACGGATGACGGAATTTTCTCAAAGTTGAGACTTTGTCTTTGCATTTTCGGATGAAGCGGAACACGAAAACGAACACTCTTAGCAGTTTGAGGTGTGACGAGTATCCCTCGATTAAATCCACTACATAATTTGGCTTGGGGCCGACGGTCAGTCCGACCGATTTCTTCCGACTTTCCATCTGTTGCTCTTCTTCGGAAAGCTCGAAGTGTGGATTATTGGGCCAGCTCTCTTCTTCAAACTTTAAGAATGCTGGTCCACCAAACCAGATCGACTGCACGATTTCCTCTACGTCACAACCTCTCGAAACTATGTCTGCTGGGTTCTGTTTTGTTGGCACATGCCGCCACGTAGCTTCACTTGAGCACTCTTGAATCTGCGCTACTCGGTTCGCAACGAATGTTGACAACGACGAAGGGTGGGATCGGATCCAATGAAGAGTAACTTCCGAATCTGACCAGTATATTATTTTTTCAATTGGAACCTTGAGTAGCGATTTGATTCGGTGACAAAGGTCTGCGAGAAGGTGAGCGGCACATAACTCAAGCCTTGGGAGCGTTTTCGTCTTGAGCGGCGCTACTTTCGACTTTGCAGTCAACAAGGAGACCTCGAAAGCTTCTGCAGTCTTTCTACGGATATAGACGCAGGCTCCATAAGCTCTCATGGATGCGTCGGCAAAGGCATGTACTTGAATCGGTGACATGGGATCAGTATGCACAAATCTAGGTATGGTAATCTTCTCCAACTGACCCAAGGATTCTTTTAATAAGTTCCATGCCGTTTCCAAGTTCATTGGAATTGACTCATCCCAATCTAGCTTGTTAAGCCAAAGCTCCTGCAGTAGGCTCTTTCCCTTAATTACTAAAGGACTTAACAAGCCAAGGGGGTCAAACAGCTTGGATGTCACCGATAATATGTTCCGTTTTGTCGCTCGGAGACCTATAACTGACGTGTCAATTTGGAACTTAAAGACGTCTTCGTGTGGCAGCCACGATATTCCTAACGCCTTAGTTGACTCTGAGTCCGAGATCGTTATCGGTTTAACTGTGCCCTCGGATGCGGTGACCTCAGGTGAGTTCGAAAACCATTTAGTCAATTCAAACCCAGCGGTTTGAAGAACCTGAGCCACATCAGACTTAATTGTCTTTAACTCCTCTACGCAACCAGCACCAGTCAACATGTCATCGACATAGAAGTCGGAGTCAATAACTTCAGCAGCTTTAGGGAATGAGAGTTTTGCAGACTCACTCAACCTCTTCAAACACCGAATTGCCAAAAATGGGGCTGGTCCAGTCCCATATGTTACGGTGTTGAGCTGGTATATTCTCAAGGACTCAGACGGGTCTCTTCTCCACACTATGAGCTGGAATTGTCTATCCGCATCAGCGACCCAGACTTGGCGATACATCTTCTTAACATCGGCTGTCAAGGCGTACCTGTGTAGTCTGAATCGGAGCAATGTCGAATACAGCTCATCCTGTATCGTAGGACCGACTATCAAGATGTCGTTTAAGGCCACCTGAGAGGACGTTTTACAAGACGCATCGAAAACGACACGGAGCTTGGTCGACGTGCTTTGGGGCCTCAACACGCACTGATGTGGAATGAAATAATGTGGAGTTTATGGGATTGTGTTGTCCGTGGTAGACATGTGACCCAAGGAGAGGTACTCTTCCATGAACTCCAAGTACATTTTCTTTAACTCGGGGTCACGAGACAATCTTTTTTCAAGCGATAAAAACCGCCGTTTAGCCACTTCAAAGGAGTTGCCTAAGATACTGGGATCTGATTTGAACGGTAGTTTTACTTCAAACCGACCTGAAGGCACGACCTGAGTAGTCCTTATATAATGCTGTTCACATAACTTGTGTTCAGGAGATAGAGACTTTTTAGAAGACGGCAATTCTTCCAGTGACCAAAACTTTTGTAATGTGTTGTCGATGTGTATCACTGACTCTTCTCGACAACTCAAACAATTCCTCGCTTCTTGGGTGGCAGTCACCTTTGGAGTGTATCTGCCCGACACAATCCAGCCGAGAAGCGTTTTCTGCAGGATTGGATAGTCAGGACCTTGTCTAATTTGACCAACAGATAAAAGTTCGAAAAATGTTTCTGCACCTATCAACATATCTATATTCTGTGGCTTAAAGAAATATGGGTCTGCAAGTGGTAAGTTCTTCGGGATTTTCCAGTCACCCACGTTAAGTGTTTGATCAGGGTGATACACCGAAATGGACCTTAAAATCCAGAAATCGACCGAAAACTCACTACCAGTAATTCGCGACTTCACCACCGTGTGTATCTTTTTGTTGACTTGTGAATTGGATTCACCAATACCAAGCAAGTTGATACACGACTCCTCCCAACGGATCTGTAAGCGCTGTGCTAAGTCCTCAGTTATAAAATTGGTTTGAGACCCCGAGTCAAGCAGAGCTCGGGCCAAAACATGTTCACCATTATTTGTTCGGACGCTTACGATCGACGTAGCCAGAATAACTCTATCCATAGCTGTCGCATGGAGAGCATACGTGGAAGGTTGATTCTGATTGGGAGGAGGAGAAAAATTCCCGGGGGGTGATGGTAACGCCACACTTTTATTCGCCATTGTGTACCTATGCAATAAGGTATGGTGTGAGCAGCCACACACTCGACACTTCTTAGCTTTGCATCGTACTACAGAGTGGCCTTGTTGCAGACAATTGATGCACAGGGATGCAGTTTTTGGAAATTCGAACCTTTGCATTACTGCCAGCCGACCAAATGGACTGCAATCTGTCAACAAATGGTCTTTCGCATTGCAGTAGCTGCATTGTTGGTTTTTGGTATTCGCGGTAGAACACGCGAATGAGCTCCTGCTTTGGTTTGTCCGAATTTTCGGCGGAATGATGCTGATGTCTGCGATTAAGCAACTTTTCACAGACAGCCCAAAGTGGCAGTGTTCTTCCAATTTCTCTTTGGTCACCGGATCGACTCTGCTCAAGACGAGATGAATAATCATCGCATTCGAGATCTTTTTATCATCGCCTATCGACATGAACCATATATGGATGAGGCGGTATCGATAAGGTTCCTTAAGGACGATGCTGATTGCTGGGTCATTTTGGGAAGACTAAATAGGGCATCAATGTGATTTTTAAAGATCAGGCAATCATTATCGTAGACCCGTTTTAAGCTAGCCATTGCTTTCTCATGGTTGGTCTCGGTTACTTGGAAAGCCCTAACTGTTCCCAACGCTTCACCAGAGAGATAAATGGAATGCTTTCGTCATTGTGAACCAGAGTCTCAAATAAACCTATGAAGTTTTTAAAGTCCGAAAAGTTGCCGCTGAACTGCGGCAGTGCTAACTTCGGAAGGCGAGCACGAGTTGGGCCACCATAAGCTGGTACTGCAGGTTTTGTCTCATCAGCTGTCTTCAAGGCGCAAATGAGAGACATTAATTTTGCCTTTGTGACAATTGAGAGTTCTTCCAACTCGACTCCAAATTCATCGTCAGTGGCTATATCTTCAATCTTCTCTTCGCGTGCCATGTCAATGCTACGCATCAGCGTTTCGAGTCTGCACTCGAGCTCCGTCAGTACCAGCGGAATATCCCCCGCTTCTAAACGGTCCGCTAATAAACGAATGCCTTTAAAACGGCAACTGCGCTTTTTCTTCAGCTCTTCAAGGACGATATTGTTGGCTTTTGAGGTCATATTTATTCTCAATACAAGCAACTGAAGGTGAAAGGTCGTTTCTAATAATCGTATTCAATGCCGAGGCACTCAATGAAATAATGGGTAATTGTACCCAAACGAGGTAAAAAACCAATATACCCGACAAATTTTGGGTATTGCGTCACGTAGCTCAAGTGCTTACGTATCTAGTTCGTGGTTGTACCCAACGAGCTGAAAATCAATATACCCGATCAATTTAGGGTAGAGCTTGGCTTGGCTGGCGCGGAAACGAAAACCAAACAAAAAGAACAGCGATAAGCAACGGTGAGGAGCGAAAGCGAAACGAAAAAGTCACCACTGTACTTCTGAAAACTGGATGTTGTTTATACGTATGCACCGACGACGATCGACGCTAAATTGATTTGCGAAGCACGACTTTGTCTTAATTGATAGTTGGATCCTACTGACACCAAACGAATATATCCGACGGAAATAAGGTAGCGCGTCACTTGGTGTTTGGTTTGGATCAAGCGCGCCAAAGAAAAAGAACAGCAATAAGCAACGGTGATGAGCAAGACCGAAACGAAAAATTCACCGCTGCAGCTGCGTATTGGTATGCGTGCTTGGCCAAGGACCCAACTATAAATATAAATATTTGACACAACAAAAACTAGAAAGTGGGAAGGGGTGACAGCGATTGCAGTTAAATGAGTTACATATATGTGTTGCGTCCAAGATGGTTGGGTGTATGTATATGTATTAATATATGTATATGTATGCTCAACTCTAACTACAGCATGCAAATCTAGCTCTACTATGTCATACGTATGTGTAAGAATTGAAAGCGAGGTGCAATTGTTTCAGCACAAGACAATAATTGCGAGTTTTTTAATCTTTGCGTCTTCACTCGAGCATTCAATTTTTTGCACAGATACCTCTTTATCTTTAACGGAAAATCCAGGTGCTGTACTCTCCGCTTCTGGTGCTGGATGCTCCCACTTGGCTCTCCTGTGCTGTTTTCTCGCACACACGTCGCGGTCAACTTGGCAATTTCGATTTGGGCATATGTACATACATATGTCCATACATATGTCCATACATACATATGTAGGTTGATAAATTTTATTTATTTTTCACTCGTGTCACTGTCACTTTTGCCTTCCACTTTTAATTAATATTTTTAATTTGCGAGTCCACCGGGGGGCGCAATGAAATTTTAGAATAGTTTTTCTAAATATGAAATACCGAAAACTTTGGGTGGCTGCAAATTAATGTATTTTACGACGAACAAATAATAAGTGCGTGCGTTCGTTTTCAATAGATTTTGTCGACTCCTCTATATTCAAAAAATTTTTTTTAAGCCTATCGTACCTACGGTGGCAAAGCGGGGCGAATTCGCCAAGAGCGAGAGAGCGAGCTTTTATTGCGCTCCTGCTTTGCCCTAACCTTACTTACACTAGACTTCATCAACTTCGATCCTAATCTTATTCTAACACAAATTATAAGCCAAATGGCGCTACACCCAGAGAATGCCAACTAAGTTCGTATGGCTGTACAGGACCCAGTCGGAAAGCCGGCACATATCTCACCTAACCATTTTATTTTTATTTAAATCAAAAAAATTTTTAAGTGTTCAACGCCGTTTTTTTAAAATAAAATATGCTTAATACGTTTTTTCCACTATAACTAATAATTTAAATATGCATTGTTAAAAAAAAAGCGGTGGCACACCCATTTTTTTATACCCGATACTCAAAATGAGTATTAGGGTATATTAGATTTGAGGTAAAAGTGGATGTGTGTAACGTCCAGAAGGAATCGTTTCCGACCCCATAAAGTATATATATTCTTGATCAGCATCAATTGCCGAGTCGATTGAGCCATGTCTGTCTGTCCGTCCGTCCGTCTGTCCGTCCGTCCGTCTGTCCGTCTGTCCGTCCCCTTCAGCGCCTAATGCTCAAAGACTATAAGAGCCAGAGCAACGATGTTTTGGATCCAGACTTCTGTGATATGTCACTGCTACAAAAATATTTCAAAACTTTGCCCCGCCCACTTCCGCCCCCACAAAGGGCGAAAATCTGTGGCATCCACAATTTTAAAGATAAGATAAAACCAAAAACGCAGAATCGTAGAGAATGACCATATCTTATAGACTGCAGAATCTGAATTGGATCGTATTATTATTATAGCCAGCATCAAGAAAACTATTTCATTTTTTCTCGCCCTGTCTCTCTCTAACACACACGTAGCATAGGCGGCTTTGCTTAGAGTAAAACATTAGCGCCTAGATCTCAGAGACTATAAAAGCTAGAGCAACCAAATTTGGTATCCACACTCCTAATATATCGGACCGAGACGAGTTTGTTTCAAAATTTCGCCATACCCCCTTCCGCCCCCGCAAAGAATGCAAATCTGGGGATATTCACAAATCTCAGAGACTATTAAAGCTAGAGTAACCAAATTTGGTATCCGCACTTCTGTCAGATCTCACTATAAAACGTATATCTCAAAATTTCGCCCCACCCCCTTCCGCCCCCACAAAGGACGAAAATCTGTTGCATCCACAATATTGCAGATTCGAGAAAACTAAAAACGCAGAATCATAGATAGCGACCATATCTATCAGATTGCTGAATCTGGATCAGATCAGATCATTTTTATAGCGAAAGGAAACAAATCAATTTGCACTGGCTACGCAGCGCCCGACGTCACGCTCAGACTGATTTTCTGTCTCTCTCGCACGCACTCTTTGTCGTGTCGATTAATATAAGCGGCGTCAGCCGGAGGAGAGCCATACTGACTTAGTATCGGGTATAACTGTAGAGTTGCGGTGTCCGCAGCAACTCACAACGTTCCCCCTCGTTTTTTTTGTTAAATCCACTTCTTATTGATTATATATATCCAATACAAAAAACTAAAATAAAAAAATCTTGTTCCGTTCTGGAGTTATTAATTTTGGCCAAAAAAAATGGTCGTTCGGACCATAGTGCACCGTAAGGTTAGTTAATAGCAGGTTAATAGCAAATACGCCAGCTGGCTGATTGGAAACAGCTTGCTATATGATAGACAGTCCACGTCCACAGGACGAGCAATAGGAAGACCAACAAAAACCCTGGATAAGTGTTCAGATTACACTAGAAAGCGAAAACTTGTAGATGCAACATGTCATATAGATACGGAAGAGAAGGATCCCTCCCTCTATAAGCAAATAATATCCACAGACGATAAAACTATTACAGATTCTAACATGTTTATAGCTTCTCTTCGACCACTGCGGCTTAAGTCGGATACATCGGAATATTGGAAAAATCCTCGACCTTCGTCTGCCAATTATTGCCGTCCTATATTGATCAAATACGCCAAGGAATCTTCGGAACTAATAAAATCCACTGTAAATGATATTAAGAATCAGATTTCAAATATAGGACCGTTTGTACATAAAGTCAACGAAGAAAAATCCATTAGTGTCAATTTTGAATTTTTCCTTACTATGATTGATGGAAAAGTTCTTAACGAACTTACTAATACTAAATCGACCTTGAAATGCGCATTGTGCAAAAAACACAGAAGGAATTTCAAAATTTGGATGATTCCATAATTGAAGAGGAAAATGTAGAATATGGAATTTCCCCATTAAATGCAAGAATTAGATTTATGGAGTTTATTTTAAAGCTTGCATATACCATTCCGCGAGAGGGAGAATCTTTTGACAAGAGCACGCCAGCCAACGAAATACAAAAGACTAGGAAAAAAATTATTCAAGAAAAATTCTTAAACAAACTATCACTGAAGGTGGACTGCCCCAAACAAGGATTCGGAAGCAGAAACGATGGAAACTCATCACGGACATTCTTTGAGAATAACGAAATTAATGCAGAAATAACTGGAGTGGATATTGACATTATCAAAAGATTGTCATTTTAAATATTTTAAACTGCAAAGAAAAAAAAAATACCTGCAAGTTTGGTGAATATGCCTCGAAGACTGCAGAGCTGTTACTGGAATATCCTGAAAAGAAACTAACTCCCACGCTTCAAAAATTGTGGCACATGGTCAAATTTTAATTGACCATCAGAGCCTACCGATTGAAGAGATGTCAGAGGAAGGCCAGGAAACGAGAAACAAATATTAAAAAAAATACAGGAATATGAATACGTGCAAGACATCACGAATTAAGCAAAACCAAGACCTTTTCAACATGTTGGCAGCGTCTTCAGATCCATATATCTCATTCATTAGATATGTGAAGAAAAGTCACAAAGTAAATCGACAAGCAGTTATTCTTTAGAAATAATAAGTTTATTAGATATTCCTCACACTAAACACTTCCTGTTAGACGATTATTTTACAGAAATAAAAAAAACCAACCATTTTTTTAAATATATAAAAAATTGTTTTTTGTCATTAAAATTTTTTTTAGATTAAGTTGAGTTGAAAATTAAGTCAAAAATATTTTATAATAAAAAAATAGCATTAAAAGTACTTTATCGATAAAAAAAATTAAAAATAGAGCATTTTACATAGGAAAATATGCACCGGCAACAAAGTTCAACTCTAACCCATTATTGTGAAACTTTTAGACACTGTAGCAGAATTTACTTAAGCAGATACAATTTTGAAAGATTTTTCTTTCAAATTCAGTTTGTTTCATGAAGATATCTTTAATTGTTCAGAAGTTTATATATTATATATATTTTATGCATTTCTCACTTTCTAGTCACATAAGCAAAGGTAAATCGAACTGTGTCTGAGTTAAAATATGTGTGTGTTCATGTTTGAACAGTCTGTTTTTCCATACCGTTTGATGCATAGTTTTCAGACCCTATAGGAGCCGAATTTTGTGTGCAGACTTTTTTGATATAGCACTGAATAAATTAGTTTTAACATTATTCCCACAGCCCCTAAAGTAGTGAAATCTTGTGGAATGCACTGTCTTTTTTGCAGGTAGATTCGAATTTGAATTTCACCAGGGACAAGATTTCTTAGTTTTTTTTTCATTGAATATTTGATTGATTTGCCAAATTTATCAGAAATATATATATATATATATATATATATGTGGGGATTTTATTTACTTTAGGTTTAATAATTCATTTGTATTTAATGTTTGATAAATTTAGGATAAATGTATTCTTTAATTCTTCGTTTAATTCTTCTTTTCTGCGGCCGGCGTCGTTTTTACGTATTTTTGGTACTATCCTCGTTTTATTTCTCTGCTTGTCTCTTCCTTGCTCGTCGTCTTCTTCGTGATGGCATAATCGTTGTTCGTCGTTCTCTTTAGTGATGGGATCAGCGTTGCTGGTCGTCTTCTTCGTGATGGCATAATCGTTGTTCGTCGTTCTTTTTAGTGATGGGATCATCGTTGCTCGTCGTCTAGGGATCTTATCTTCATTTGGTATTTTGTGTGGTACACCAACCCACATTCGGCCATTCTGATTAAGCATTCGAACCGAATGCGTCGTCGTCGTCGTCGTTGCCAATGGACCATGGCTTTATGTACTCCGCGCACGATGAGGTATTCTTTGGGCCATCGCAGTTTCCGGCTTTCTGAACATCATACGCATTGTTATGTTTGATTCCAACAACTTGGTAGGGTCCCAAAAACTTTGCTTTTACCATTTCGTGGGGTCGTCGATACTTAGTTTTGAGAGCACTGAAATTATGATTGCATTCAGTCTCTCAATTTGACCATTTACTCTCGGTAGTCCTGTAGTCGTCTTCACCAGCTTAATCCCTTCGTCGTCACAATACTAAACAAAGTCTTGCGAGGTAAAAGCGGAGCCCTTATCCGAGATTATAAACGATGGATACCCAAATGTAATACTTTGACTGCTAAGCTTCGCAATGACCTCATTTGCGGTAGTCGATTTTGTAGGATACAGCCAGCAATACTTCGTGAATGAGTCTATAACTGCAAAGATATGTTTGTAGTCCTTGTGCGTCGAATCCAGAGGTCCCAAAAAGTCAATATGATAAGTGTGTAATGGAACGTCTTCTTTCTATAGTGGGTGTAGTAGCCCTTCCTGCTTGCCTCTCTTTCGGTTCATCAAAATACATGGAATACAGCACTCAATATATTTCTTGATCTTCTCTTCGACATGTGGTATGTAGAATTCTCTGCAAATCAAATCCTTCGTCTTCTTTGCTGCAAAATGCCCTCTATCATGTGTACGGCTAATAATTTTTTTCTGCATGTCATTGGATACCACCCTAAGTTCTTTGTCCAGTACAACTCTATATAGCATACCAGACTTAAGGAAATAATCGTCGTAAGTCTTCTGTTCGTCGTTCAGAATTTGTTTAATAGCCTTAATCTTTTCATCTTTCGACTGTGCATCTTTTAAAGCGATGATTATGCTGTCTTCAGTTATCATCATGATTGGGTAGCGGCTGAGAGCATCGACATGCTTCATTCTAGTTCCTGACCGATGTTCCACAGCATAATCGTACTCCTGCATAAACAAAATCCATCGCGCCACCCTAGTGCATAAGTTTTCTTTCTTCAGCGTCTTTGTAAAAGCATTGCAGTCTGTTATCAGTTTAAAATGAATGCCTAAGAGATATACTCTAAACTTGGTTAACGCTTCTATTACTGCCAAAATCTCTAATTCATAACTGCTATATTTCCGCTGTGCATCAGTAGTCTTTTTGGACATTTAATAGACCGGGTGTAGCTGTCCGTCGTCTGGCGATTTCTGTAATAGAACTGCACCAAAACCATCAATTGATGCATCTGTGTGTACTTCAGTATCGTAAGTCTGATTATATATATTCAATACTGGGTTCTCTGTCAGCAGTTTTTTTAAGATATTAACGGCATTCTCTTCATATACATCAAATTTAAATTTTGTCTTGTTCTTTGTCAACTCCGTTAAAGGTCTAGCAATGCCTGCATAATTCGGGATAAATTATGTCAGTCAGTCCCAAGAAACTCTCTACTTGTTTGAGTGATTGTGGCATTTTAAACTTTGATACAGGATTTTTTTTTTTTTTTGTTGAAGGATAAATCTTACTGTTTTCATTTATATGACCAAGAAATTGAATACGGGTCTTCAGAAAGTGGCATTTTTTTATGTTCAATTCTAGGCCAAAATCTTTGCATGTTTCGATAACTTCCTTTAGATTCTTCCTAGCTTCTTGTTCTGTCTGTGCTGGAATAATCACGTCATCAACGTAGGGTAAAGCAATACCTTTGCTGGACAGATGTCGAAATATCGCATTGATGTGCCGCTGAAAAACTCCTGGTGAATTTGAAAATCCAAACGGAACTCAAAAATTGATATTGGCCTCGCTTAATTAAAAATTCAGAAACCGGCACATGAAAAAACGCATTCTTAAGATCAATCGTGCTGAATATCTTGGCCTCTTGCAATCTGTCTAGTTGATCTTCAATAAGCGGCAAAGGAAAATGATATTTGACAGTTACCTTATTGATCCTTCTGTAATCAACACAAACCCTTGCCGAACCGTCTCGCTTTTTAACAAGGACTATTGGACTTGTAAACTCCGATGTAGATTCTTCGATAATGTCATTTTTAAGCCACTCTTCAATCAGTTAATCGACGATACGAGTTTACGTAAACGCTATTCTGCGCGGACGCGAAAATATAGGAGACTCATCTTTTAATACGATACGCATCTCTACATTTGTTGTTTTTGATTTGTTTGGCACATAATTGTCTATTAGTTCACGTACTTCTTTTTTGGCAGATTCACTTGCTGCTTCATTAATGTCAATTACGTCATTGTCAATTTCCGCACAAATTTTCATTATATTTAGATCGTCACCGCTCGACATATTGCGCACTTGAAGTCCGTTTCTATTGAAAACAATTTCCGCCAGTAAACACAGTTCTTCTCAAATAATTAGCTTCACGTTGATAAGTCTGGTTGGTACTACATAAAAATCTAACAAGAATTTACCATTATCAATTAGAATTGTGTGCCTAAAATGTCCAACTGGTTTTATCCTATTAGAGTAGTCACATCCAATAAGAACAATTGTGCAGCTTTCCAATTTCGGCTTGCCAATCTCGCTATAAAAGTCTTCCCGCATAACGTTGAACTTGCTTCCCGTATCAAAAAGCGCGATACACTTTTTATTTTCAAATGCGACTTCTTTGTGTGTGATATCGGGTTTTGGCTGCAATCTACGCGTATTTACTGACGTTTGTAGCATATTGGATATTACCAAACCTTCGCGGAAGGCTGAGCAGGTGATGATTCGTCTCCCGTCCGGGCACGTGCTTGTTCCGGCTTCCGTCTCATCGGCAAGAAATGGGGGGGTTTTTTATTTCCCAGAACGGACGGGACACAGCTCTACTCCAACAATCATAATACTGACACGTAACGTTCATTAAAATTTCACGTGCAAGCGAAGTATCGACACAAATATGTACAAGAGCAAATACACCTAACTACGCACACGGACACATACACACATACAAGTCGTGCCACGGTGTTGTTGTGACCACTCATGCCCACCCTACCATGATCACCGCTCCCGGTTCATCCGGTGATCCCATAAAGAAGGCTCTTACAGCCTCCTATCCAACCCCATTACCCTCATTTGCCCAGCATGGTCCCCGCATATAGAACTCTAGCCCCGATTCATGTTAAATCCTATATTTCATATTGAGCAATAGCACATGCATCGCAACTAGTAAACTAATAAATGATTAACTCTTAATAATACAATTTAGATTGAAATTTAGCTTACAAATTGAAAGAAGGGTAAGGTACATATCTCTAGCTTTTATGTTAGGCAAATAGATAAATAAATAAATATGCAAAAGGGAATGTAAAAACTGTGCGCAGCGATCGTTATGGCAGGTCAGTTATTCAAGTGCATTAGCGAAAGCAACCGCAAGTAGAAAGCATAAAAGAACGTCAGAGCGACCAGCCTCGCATCTTCCCTTTTGTGCCTTGTTCTTAAGAGGGCTGTTTCTTATGCGCGGCGTAAGCGCTTATGGTTGCCAGCAGGGCATAAGGGAGAGCGCACAGCCTCTCTTAAGCGAAGAAGCCCCTGACTACGTGAGGTTTTTTTCTTTTTCGGTTATGCAATAAATAGTTGCTAATAACAAACAAACTCCAATATTTTATCTTTATGTTTTGGGATCACTTACGGCCTTCCTTTGATTTGTTTTAATAAATGCGTTGAAACAGCGATGAAAGCTCTTCCATGGACTGCGGCAACGTTCCTAAAACGAAAGCTGGAGAAATAATTTTACAAAAAAAACTCACGCTCTCCTCTGCCGTTTAACCGTTGTTCACTTTCGCCTTGTCACACATTCCACTTGCTATTTCTTCCGAACAGAATTTAAAAACACAACCAAAAGAAATTTACTAAGCTAAGTACACTAATGACTCAATAGCATAAAAATAGGAATCAGCGGTTACACTGATGGATAAAAAAAAACGACAGTCGTTGCCGCCGGCTTCACATCTGGGCACTCCTCGGCACTTCGTATGGGGAAAAGAAAATAGGTCTAGGCCCAGATCTATATTTCGGGTAGAAATTGGTTGACCGTTTACATCGCTTTAATAATTTCCGCAGAATTGGACGGCCTCCAATATATCGCGGGTCCGTGACACATAAGTGGCTCGCGCCCGCAAAGCGACTGATGAGCAGATCTTTTACGCCTCCCGCTTTGTGCTCTTCGGCCTAGCGCTGGGAATTTTTGGTACGGAGCTGTAGTTGGGCGAGGAGCATAAGTCCCTTGTCGCGGGCGGAGGCCCTAATATCGGGGAAATTGTTGTTGCGAGCTTTCGTATTGGGGTTCAGACAGGTACCCAAACGATTGCCCGAAGTTTAAGCAGGTACTAACCGCCAATCTGAAAAATTAATTTCCTACAATAAAAAAAAGCACTACCCTACGCCACGAGTGTATGTGGTGTATATTAGCGACGCTGAAATACATACCAATTGAAATTGGCACTTAACACACTTTTACTTTATAAACGCACAATAATTTTTCCTTTTTGCTGTATTCAGCTGTTAAGATCTTTTCCCGGTTTTTATTCCTTTTTTTTCTTTATACTTGGACTGGACAACAATAGCACGTCTGTCTTCGCCAACAGTTTTTCTTCCAAGAGACCGAGGCTAGCTCTGCACAGTCTGAGACCCCCAGTACAGCGTTAAAATTGAGAATCCTCCATTTTCGAATTGACCCCGTAATTATTTTACATGTTTCAACTCAAAAAAACAGAAAAAAAACCGCTCTCCTTCGTTTACCTTTTAACTTGAATTGAGGCGGCAAAGTTGAGTAACATGGGGAGACCAATATCCCTTCTTGGTACTTTTCTAAATGTTCCCTTTTGTGGATCCCAGTATTTATACCTTTTTTTCTTTTTATACTTTACTCTTTCAATGGTAAACTAAAAAAACTTTCTTCTTCAATAGTAACCACTTTTAGTTCATTCCCGGAGGAGCGCCCAAAATGTGGGGTTTTTATTTACTTTAGGTTTAATAATTAATTTGTATTTAATGTTTGATAAATTTAGGATAAATGTATTCTTTAATTCTTCGTTTAATTCTTCTTTTCTGCGGCCGTCGTCGTTTTTACGTCTTTTTGGTACTGTCCTCGTTTTATTCCTCTGCTTGTCTCTTCCTTGCTCGTCGTCATCTTCGTGATGGCATAATCGTTGTTCGTCGTTCTCTTTAGTGATGGGATCATCGCTGCTGGTCGTCTTCTTCGTGATGGCATAATCGTTGTTCGTCGTTCTTTTTAGTGATGGGATCATCGTTGCTCGTCGTCTAGGGATCTTATCTTCATTTGGTATTTTGTGTGGTACACCAACCCACATATGTATATATATACAATAACTAAAAATGGTTATAGCTACGCCACGGGGTACCCAGCACTTCATAATTTTTATATTATTCCTTATTTTCAGATTAACCTACGTTTAATTCTCGTTAGTGGCAAAACCAAAGAATTTATATTTAATCCATCAGATTCTGCTGGTGATATTGCACAAACAGTATTCGATAATTGGCCAACTGGTGAGTATATTCTTTTATAGGAGTATCTGCACTGTTAATATTTATGAAAAAAAAAACTAGATTACTTTAACCGGTCCAATTTAGCCCATGGTATTAACCCATCAAGAATAAAAAACTATTTTTTTAAATGCACTGACAATAAATGCTCAATACTTTAAATATTTCTTAAAATGAAAATTGCTGTCTTTTAAACAAACTATCTCAGGAGCAGGGTTACATCGGCAGTGTTCTATGATTTCTTTGACAACTAAAATCGTGACGTCTAATTTCAATACTCGTTCTCAACACAACACATGTTCACAAGCTTTAAACATTGTTAATATTACTTATACTATCCGATTACACTAGTCAAAATTAACTAAAATTCCGATTTCCTTGAAATTTACAAAATTTTCTATCATATGTACATACATACACTACTGGTCAAAATAATAAGTACGTACAGTGGTGCTCATACACTTAAGCCACAAGAACTACACCAAGAATTTAAGCGAAAATCAAGAAAAGTTTTTATTTTACAGCTTCCATTTTTTGTCTCAAATTAGTTCTATATGTTCTATATTTATGTTTTAATACAACAATAAACAAGTTATGCAAATAGCGAAATAATTAAAAAATTTGAAACCATGTCCAAAATGTCCTGCTCATATACTTAAGCCACCTGGAAAAAAATGGTTAAAAAAGATACAATTTGCTCAGTATTCCTAGTATTTTTAATAAAATTACTTTAATATAGAGTAGGATGATCTTTCTGCTTAAGAAAAGTGGAGCAACGCTTTGGTATTGAATCTGCAGGATTCAGGATGAGGGGTGATTTTCTTTCATTCTTCCTGTAAAATTCGGCACAAATCCTTTTAATTGCTGTTTTTTTTTTTGGGCAGCGACTTGGTTTAGCATTCCACAAGTTGTCTATATGGTTCAGGTATATGGACTCTGCGGAGGCCATTGCAAAACATTGATTCCCTCTTGGTTAAGCCACGACTTGAATATCCTGCAGCAATGTATCGGGTCGTTGTCCTCTTAAAATATCCAGGCAACTGGCAAATTATCTTGCCGCAAACGCATTTCTATACAAGTATAGAATCGCCAAAGTCATACAAAATAAGTGTGGCTATACCGTATACTAACATACGATTACTAATAAGAAAATAATTTCTTGTTATTTTGTTTATGTTTTTAGATTTCATCGACCACAAACTATATATGTGAAATGAAAAATGAATTTGTTAGATATTTTTATAATCTTTTGTAGGTTAGAAAACTAAAAAGTGAATTGCATTTTTTCTCTACATTTATTAAAAAAGTTTTACGAGCGGGAAAGAAAGCTTATAAGCGTGTACTTATTATTTTCACCACTAGTGTATGTACATATACAATTTTTGACTTTTGCCACCTCATTTCATCTGTGCGACGCCTAATTAACGGTCCTAAGCCAGCGATCGGATGTGTGCAGACCATTGCCCTATACGAATTCAAGGGCAGGCACGGTGCATGGATAATGTCTCTAGGGACGTTTCCGTGTCTTCCGCGGATTTTACTGAGCAAGGAGCCGTGAGCTTCGACGTAACCGTCTTCTTAAACTGTACACGGCTAATATTCCGGGGGTAAACTGAATGTACTCATGATCCGAGAAGGAGAGTCTGTCGAGGACACCAGCTATATAGCAAAGTACTCTTTCCCGTTATAAGTGTTGGATCTTGTACGTTTGATCAGATAGCACCTACGAAGGTATTTTTATCAAGCACGTTTGCTAATTCTGGATTAGACTTCAGGCTCCTGGACCAAGCTTGCCTCGATGATGGTATCCAGATCGATGTTCTTCTCTACCTCGCCTGCTTGTAGGGTATGCGCGTCTTTATCCTTGGGAGTGGCGCTTCTTGAGGCACCGGTATATAATACCCATGCCCCACGCCATCTGGGGTACAACAGATCCTCCACCTTCTTGTTGACCTGGAGTATCACACACTGGCCCCCTCTCGTTGGGTAGTGGTAGTCCCTGTGTGCAAAACCTTCCAGTTCGTCGTTGGCACCGTTTGATTCTGACGCTGTAGAAGCTTCAGTGCACGGTCACTTTAGATTGCGATGGGTAAGAGTTCTTGCGCCTTTGGTATGGACGGAATTTGCTCCTTGTCCTTCAACTTCAGCTTGGGCCCTTCCGACATCGCTTCCGATTGGCAAATCGTACGCGTCAGCCACCTGAGTGTCGGGTCATCGTTGCACTTCAGGATTTTGCCCTCTTTAGCCACCTAGCGTCATCGAAATGGGGCAAGGGTGCTGTGGGTTCTTTCTCCATCCGTGCAAAGAGGGATCCGACGAGAGGCGCGTTCACCAACTTCAACTGTGCCGCCGTCATCTTTGAGTTTTCATCGCTTCGGTCAATGAGTGTGACGATAAGTTTACTCTTGGACACTTCGCTGACATTTGCCTTTGTATTGGGCAAACGCATGGGCCTGTCTTGGTCATGTCTGGCTTGTCGGGAGATTGAGGCCGAAATGCGTACATTTATGAGACAGACTCGAACTGGGTTTCTGGATGTCCGGAAACAATTTGTGGCTCTCAACGAGAATTTTCTTGCCCTTGAATCACAGTTTCTTGGGCTCAAACTCTTGAGCGAATCGCCTAGACGGAAAATTCCGCATAATGATACCAATCTCTTGCAACCTAATCCGATTGGTACGCCTGCCTCCCACCTTCATCCATCGGAAGCATTTCCGTGTAGTCATGCCACGCCGTTGTCTGTAAATCCGCCAACGGTGGCTCCGGCGTTCTTTACACCGAGCAATGTGCTTCCTTCCGCCTAGTGCGGGTGTGCTGGTTGCTGACGACGTCTTGCCAATTCCTGCTCCAATTCCTGCTCCAATTCCTACTCCAATTCCTGCTACAGCCATTGCTGCCATTGCTGTCAATATGGCCTGAGCATACAATTGTGCATGAGTTCCTTCTCAAAGATTCGAACTCGAATCCAAGAATTACCGAACATGCTCCAAAAAATTGATGTACTATTTTTCCATGCACTATCAGAACGTTCGCAGTTTGCTGGGAAAATTGCGTCAAATTCATACTAATAGCGCGTCCTTTGATTTCGATGCCATCGCGTTTACCGAAACCTGGCTTAACTCCTCTGTCAATGATCATGAATTTTTCATTGATAGTTACACTATTTATAGAATGGACCGCCCATCTTTTGCAGGTGGGGTTCTGATTGCAGTTAAATCTGTTTTCTCATCTGAGTTATTCCCATTCAATAACATTCATGGAATTGAATTTAATGCAGTCAAAGTTCGTGTTGGCTCCGCAATTTTTTTATTTAACCTGCTCTTACATTCCTCCCAGGTCTGATGCTGAGCTTTACTTACACCACCTCTCAGCAATTAATACTGTTGTTTCTGCATTAGGGTGCAATGATCGAATTATTGTCATGGGGGACTTTAACCACCCATTTCTTTCTTGGCTGCCTTGTGATGACGCTAACCTGTTGTTTCCCAATTGCCATAATGACTTTATCAATGGGCCAACGGATATTTCCCTTGTCCAAATTAATGCCGTTAAAAACGTTAGGGACAGACTTCTTGGCCTCGTTTTTGTTAACGATGGTTCTCTTGCTACGGTATCTAGAGCAAGCCCAATATCTCTCCCTGAAGATCCTTACCATCCAATTTTGTTGATATCACTGGAGTGTACACAATCTGGAGGTGCTGACAGTTCCATGGCTCCTTGTCACATAAAGTGCTTTCGCAAAACAAACTTTATCGATTTAGATCTACATCTTTCGCGTGTTGATTGGTCGTTTCTTTATTCATTACCGAACATAGATGCAACTGTTAACTCGTTTTATAGTTCTATTTACTCCGCCCTTAATACGTTTGTTCCAGATATCACTGTACCTGTATCGTCCAAGCCTCCCTGGTTCTCCAAGTATTTGTCATACTTAAAAAATAATAAATCCCGGCTCTATAAAAAGTACCAGAAGTCGGGCTCCACGTTGGCCTTAGCTCTATACTCCTCCGCTCGCTCTCTGTTCCTTGCCGTCAATAGTCAGTGTTATAATCATAACCTTTCACAATGTAGTAGTAACTTTCGTAGTGATCCTACAAAATTATATTCGTTCGTTAACTCTAAGCGCAAGTCAAACGTTTTTCCTCCCTCCCTTCATTACCAGAACAAAACAGAAGCTTCTGCTGTTGGTATTGCAAATTTATTCGCTAACTTTTTCCAAACAACGTACTCGTCTCATATTTACAACGCATCCACTCCGTATCCGTACCAGCTACCTCAAGCTAACAGCATTTTTCTGCCCTTTTTCGAGGAAAGCGTTGTTCTGGAAGGTTTGTCATCTGTGGACATATCGTTTTCTGCGGGTCCAGATAAGGTACCAAGTTGCATCTTAAAACACTGTGCCCAGTCCCTTTGCAAACCCTTGACCTTTCTCTTCAACCTCTCCTTGGAACAGTCTTGTTCCCAGTAATTTGGAATGAGTCCAATATCATTCCGCTTCACAAAAACGGTTCAAGATCAAACATTGAAAACTATCGTGGTATCGCAAAGCTTTCCGCCATCCCGAAGCTTCTTGAGTTCCTAGTCACCCGGCAACTGCAACATCTTTGTTGCAGCTGATATCTCCGTCGCAACACGGTTTTTTCAGACATCGTTCAACATCGACTAACCTTCTTGAGTTTTCTAACCTAATCCACCGTGGTTTTCAAATTGGTTTGCAGACGGATGTAGTTTTTACGGACTTCAGCAAGGCATTCGATTCTGTGAACGATGCTCTGCTTATTCACAAGCTCTCCTTATTAGGGTTCCCAACGAATCTTCTAGATTGGATTTTGTCCTATCTCTCTAACCGTACTCAACGTGTTTTGTTTTCTAGCGTGTTGTCAAATACTGTTAATGTTACTTCAGGTGTGCCACAGGGAAGTCATCTGGGCCCGCTTCTGTTTATTTTATTTGTGAATGACCTTCCTCAAATTATAACATACTCTACTACACTAATGTATTCTGATGATGTCAAAATCTGTCTTTCTTACTCTGATTGGTATTTGCACACACGCCTTCAACTTGATCTAAGTGAACTACTATTGTTGTTAATGTGTGTATGTGTGTGTGTAGGAAGCTGGGTTGCATACGGTACATAAACCGTCTACAGTTTGGTCGTCGCAACTAGAACTTGAACCAGTTGGACTGCGGAGAGGGTATCCTACGGTGCGCAAGTGAGGATCTGAAGACACAGCGACAGCCTCTGATGATTGCGATGGAAGATGAGTGACAGGCAGCTATGGTACTGTTTCTGATACTGACTTTATTGAACAAATGCATCTCCTTATATAGCTAACAGTGGAATTCTTATTCTATGGGAAGGACCGCACAGGCTCCTTGTGAGTGTATTTTTAGATTGGGTACACTTACTCTGTGCGGGGGTTATATTTCAGTGTATTTACTTAGGTACTTGGCAGCAATAAAATAGATAGTTTATTGCTTGATCCCTTTTGGTGGGTTCGAGTTTACAAGTGCTATTGTCTATTCTTAGTTGCTAATGTATTTTTCGTGTCGTCATATTCAGTTACATGAAATGACATGAACCATTTTATTTATGAGTATTTGTGTATGAGATTGAACTGTATATTCCTAATATTCATTAAATACATGTCTGTGGCTGAACATTCTCCCGGCCGTTGAACTGGTGTTCAACCATCGCTCAAGTCGACCGCAAACCGGCGTGCAGGGGGTATAGGGGGTGATGACATGGCTGGATCGGGATTTGATGGCCTTGGTTTCCATAGTTGATATTTATCCCGGAAAATGAAGGCAATGATCAATAAAATTAATATTGCTAGGGTTGCGTAAGCAGCGAGTTGATGGTGCTGCACGGTGGTGAGATGGTGTGGCAGCTCCTGATGATTGATGGTTGATAGTTGCTGGCGTAGATCATCAAGTTCTTGAAGAAAGTCTGATGTCTGGTTCTTCAGTTGCCACATTGGTGGCGAGGGTGATGTCTCCGGTGGGCTTACGTCATCAAACCGAGTGTAAGTCGATTTTACTTCGCTGATTGTGGTGCTGAAGGTGCTGATGCTTACTTCAGTATTGCGAGCAGTGCAACCAGGGGACATGGAGAGTAGACCAGTTCCTTCCAGTGTTATGGTTGACGGAACTCCGTTGCATACTGCTTGAAGTTTGGTTGTAGAATGCGTTGCGAAGATCCAATTATTTGGATGCTGAGTTTTTAGCCACACCGTGTCAGCCTTTGTGTGTGTTACCTGACACAGTGTTTCTGTTTTATTGTTAAACAGTTGAAACTCACAGCGATTGTCCACATTGAAGATCGTCTGATGGTCAAAGCAGATGAACTCCTCGTTGTGTACCTTAAGACAACGTCGGAATTCCTCTTGGGTAGTGCCCATGAACTGGTCTCGGTGGATGTTCACCGTTATTATGGTGGTTCTGAGGTCAAATAGACTCCAGCTTGTTGAATCCCAAAACGGAATTGGGATGATGCTGAAAACTTCGAACTGAGCTGTTGAAACCAGCGGTAGCGTCAGTTTGAAGATAACGTGTTTTGCAGTCGGGGTTCCTTCGGCTCGCATGATTCTGTATAGCTGAATCACCTCCTTCGTTGTGACCGGCAGCATTTGATCTTGTGGCAAATGATCCCGTATCTGGTCTAGTTGATCTATTAGTTGCTCGGGAGACACCAGCGTGGAGCTTATTCTCCGATGATGAATACCGATTAGGACATCAGATATGTCGGACTGCATTCGTTGGAGAGTTGTTGTGAGCAGGGTTAATTGTGCTATTAGTCCTAAGTACGCTTGAGTCAGATGATCGCTGTGATATGACCCTCTTTCTCGGTTGATGGTAGCCATATGCTGTTCCAAAATTTTTAGGCGATTATCAGTTGTTACTTTGTCTTTTCTGACTACGTTTATTGTCGCGTCGATAATTGATGTTTGGTTTTGGAGCAGATGTAGTAGAAAGTCTTCATTGGTTTTCACTTTCTCAATTACTTGAGTCATCTCTTCTGCGTATTTTGCGTCGAGAACACCAAAAAGACTGCTTGCTACGTTTCCTATGATTTCCAGCGGCGATCTGCGTTTTCGAGAGGTTTTCATTAGCACGCTTCCTGCTTGTAGCTCGTTATGCACATGTTGAAAGTGTTGAACTATGGAGTTACATGCCGGAACATTTTTTAATTCAGGGCACATGTATCGTAACTCTGAAATTCCAGCAGACATTAGTTGCATATCCTTCCAATATGGGTCCAAGTCATAGTATACGATCATGGTCCACTCAGACGTTGCTATTCTTGATGTTCCAAGTTTCTCATAGAATATTCCTGGCTTGTTTGCGAATTGTGTCACATTTATTGACTGTGACAATGCTAATGGAAGCATGAGCAACAGCACCACTAATGTTGACGTTAATGTAGGTGAAATTTTTGTTGTTCGCTGTGTGGGTGGCTCATCAATCTCCGTGGTGTCACTGATCATGTTGTGGGAACGTTTGACTGCCACATCTTCTGGAAAGAGCGGCGCTAGACGAGTGATCGGGCGCTTGTATACGCCAGATGCTGTCTTAACGTCAACCACTCGTACGTGGTTGTCCTGTCCAGGATATGTCTTAATGATGCGACCCATTGGCCACTTCATTACAGGAAGGTTGTCTTCCTTAACCAAAACTAATAATCCTTCAGGTACGTTTGGTGAAGCGGTCTTCCATTTATGCCGAGCTTGCAATTCTTGGAGGTATTCTGTAGACCATTGTTTCCAGAATGAATGCTTTAGGCGCGATACCAATTCCCAGCGCTTGACCAATGTTCTTCCTTGATGATCAGTATTGACGTCAGGAGGCGTTGTTAATGGTTCACCAATCAGGAAGTGTCCTGGGGTGAGCGCTGTTGTATCAGTGGGATCATTTGACATTGGAGTGATGGGTCGAGAATTGAGAATTGCTTCAATTTCGATTATTACTGTGTTTAGTTCTTCAAATGTCAATGAGGCTGTGTTGGTGGTTGTTATCAACAGCTTTTTTGCTGATTTTACCGCCGCTTCCCAGAGACCGCCAAACGATGGAGCCCTGGGAGGAATGAATTTAAAATCCACTTGCTTTTTGTTGCAATGATTCGTGATCAGAGCACTTGCCTTTGAGCTGAATATAGAGTCTTCTAATTCTTTAAGCTGATTGTTTGCACCCACAAAGTTCGTTGCATTGTCGCAATGAATAGTTTGGCACTTCCCACGTCTGCTTAAGAATCGACGCAGGGCGGCCAAGAATGCATCTGTGGTCAGGTCGCTTACCAGCTCCAGGTGTACTGCCTTTGTGGAAAAGCAGCAGAACACGGCGATGTACGCCTTATCTGGTCTTTTGCCTCGGATCTTATGGTGGATCGAGATTGGTCCACAGTAGTCGACGCCTGCATTAAGAAACGGGCGTGCTTGTGTGACTCGTTGTGCTGGGAGATTGCCCATGATTTGGTGCATCAGCTTTGGCCTAGCTTTGGTGCATCTAACACAGCTGTGGATGATGCTTCTAGCCATTGTCTTGTCATTGATAATCCAATATTGTTGTCTTGCGATTGCCCTTAATGCTTGAGCACCACAATGCATGTTCTCCTCATGTAGCTCCCGCAAAATCATTTTGACGATTGGGTCATTGTAAGGCAGCAAGACTGGGTGTTTTGCGTTGTATGGAAGTAGAGCTTCTTCAAGTCTACCACCAACTCGGATGAGCTCATCGTCTCCTAGGAAGGGAGATAACGATATGATCGAGCTCTTTTTATCCACAGTCTTATATCGTTGGAACTGTTTTAGCTCTGCTGTAAACTCGACTTGTTGTATGGTTCGCAGGATTATAGTGCGGGCGTGAGTCAGTTCTTCTGCGCAGAGCGTCGTGGTGTTCGCTCTGTTGGTTTTGTAGCAGAAGCGTAACATATATGCCACAATGCGTTGCAGCTTGTGAAACGAGTTGCTATGTCTGCAAGTATATAATTCATCCCCAAGTGCGCTGGGTGTGATTGGCAAGCTTACATGTTTAGCTTTTCTCTCAAGATTGCTGGGTTCTATGTTGGGTGCCTTCGTCCAGTTGTCTCGAGATCCGTGCAGAAATAATGGTCCATATAACCACAGATTGTGATCTGCCAGTCTGCTTGCTGCGATTCCTCTCGACAGGACATCGGCTGCGTTGTTGGCCGATGACACGTGACGCCATTGTGACTGGTTTGTTAATGCCTGGATTTTGGCTATTCGATTTGCCACAAAGGTATGGTATGTTGATGACGATGCGTTTATCCAGGATAACACAACGGTAGAATCACTCCAAAACCATCCTGAAACCGTGTTAATGTCCATGTGCAGATCCTGTCGGACTCGGTTTGTGAGCTCGGCACCGAGGACTGCAGCACAAAGTTCTAACCGTGGTAGCGATTGTTTGGCTGTCGGCGCCACACGTGATTTCGAACAGAGCAGTCTTACTGACACTTGGTTGTTTTTGTATGTAGCGCGTACATATACAGCTGCGCCATATGCTCGTTCTGATGCATCTACAAACGTATGGAGCTCTTGGGTAACTGGAATTTTACCATCGTAGATATGTCGGGGAATTTGCATTTTGTTCAATGTTTGTAAGTCGTCCCGGTATTCTTTCCATTCGATTTGGTGTTGTAATGGTAATTCGTCATCCCAATCCAGTTTGAGCTCCCAAAGTTGTTGCATGAAGATTTTTGCCTTTACTACCACCGGTGCAAAGAGTCCTAGTGGGTCAAAGATTTGGGCCAGTTCGGAACATACCACCCGTTTGGTGATGCGTGTAGCCTGGCTTTTCTGTGTTCGTCCACACAATGTATCCTTCTTCGGCATCCAGATGAGACCCAGAGTTTTCACGCTGTAGTGCTCTAGTGTCTCTCCTAGTTTTACATCGGTTACAATATCCTCTTTGGGGATTCCTTGGAGAAGTTGCTCATTGTTGGAGCACCACTTGCGCAATTTGAAACCGGACGGTAGCAATATCTTATTTAGTTCTTGTCGAACATGAATTGCTTCTGGAATCGTGTTTGCTCCAGTTAGACAGTCGTCAACATAGAAATCTGTTTTTAATGTTGTTGATCCTACTGGTAGTCTGTCTTTGTATTGTATTGCCAAATGATCCAGACATTTCGTTGCTAGGAAAGGAGCAGCTGTTGTTCCATACGTTACTGTTTTCAGGCGATAGTACCTGATCTCTTCGGATGGATTGTTTCTCCAGACTATCATCTGATGGAATTGATCCTCCGGATTCATCCACACTTGCCGGTACATCTTTTCTATGTCCGCTGTGAATACGTACTTATGAATTCGAAATCGTAGCAGAATGGACATAAGTTCGCTCTGAACGGTGGGTCCAGCCTGCAGAATGTCGTTCAAGGATTTCCCGCTTGTTGACTTGCATGATGCATCGAATACTACCCGAAGCTTTGTGGTGGTGCTCTCAGGTTTGAGTACACAATGATGTGGAATGAAGTAGTGCCTTTTGGGAACTTTTGATGCTGGGACAATCTTCATATGTCCTAGTCGTTCATACTCTTCCATGAAGTCCACATAACTGTTCCAAGTTTCTGTTGAGCTTCGCCGCTCCAGCGCTAGGAATCTTTTTGTTGCGGTTTCCAAAGACTCCCCCAGGGCTGAAGGGTGTTCGGAAAATGGGAGCTTTACAATAAAACGGCCGTCTGAAGCTGTCTGAAGATTTTCTATAAAATGAGCTTCACACCGTGCTTCCACTGGAGTGCGTGGTTTGTCTTCCGTCTCTAGATTGTCCAGAGTCCAGAATCTTTCCATGAGCTCGTTTACTCCCGTGGCACAAATGGGTGAGGAGTTGTGGGCAGATTTGATTTTTCCTGCCACAATCCATCCCAGTTTCGTGTTTTGTACCACCGGCCTCCTGTCCTTAGCTGCTGTTGATTTGGTAGCAGCAGCGAGTAGTAATGCTCGGCTCCGATTAGCATGTCGATTTTGCCTGGCTTATGGAAGTTTGGATCTGCCAGTGAGATCTTGCTTGGTATGTTTAAGCTATCTGAATCGAGTGCCTGAGCTGGTTGATCAGCTATTATCTGTGGTAATACGAAAGCTTCAATTCTTTGCGTAAAACCATTGTGAAGGGATGAGCACATTTACTCGTGCTCTGCTGGTCTTTGATTGACCTCCAATTCCTTCGATCCGTAATGTTGTGTCTTTTAGTTTGAGTGACAACATTGATGCCATTCGTTCAGAGATCAAGTTTATCTGTGATCCTGAATCTAGCAGTGCTCTGAAATTAGCAACCTGCCCGTTGTTGGCTTCTACTGCCACCTTTGCTGTGGCCAAAAGATTGTAACTATTGTTACTTGCTGCACCAACCGTCGGGCCTCTTGATTCTGTAGCTGCGCCTGATGCTGTTTCCAAATGTAGCATCGTGTTGTGCTTCTTGTCACACTTGAAGCAGTTTCGACCAGGGCATGCGTTTGTTTTGTGATTTGTTCTAAAACAATTAACGCACATTTTTTGTTTTTGTACCCAATTTAGTCGTTCTGATGGAGATTTGGAGCGAAATTCTTCGCATCCGTAGAGCCAATGGCTTGCTTTTTTGCAGAATGTGCATAAGGGTGCTCGAGTTCTCCCTGTGTTTGCTGATGCACATGTCGTGCCTTTTGGCTCTCTCCTTGATGCTGGTGGCTTCTTACTGGTTCCTAGAACCCGAATTCTTTGTTCCAAGAACTGAAGCATCGTATCCAGCGCCTGAATGTTCTTTGAGCTTCCCAATGATTGCTCATACAAGGCCTTATTTGTTACATCCAGTTTGTTCCTGATAATGGCAATCAATATCGGATCCCATGTAGATATATTGATGCCCAATCCCTTTAGTGATGCAAGGGATTCTATGGTTGTTATATACAATTCTTTTAATGACTTTGGATCGTCATTAATTGTTTGGTGATTGAGGAAGCGGTTCAGTACCGTGTTCGAAACATCTCTGGGATTGTTGTATGCGTCAACTAGTATTTCCCAAGCGGCTTCATAATTTTCTTCCTTTAGATCGATATGTCGAATCAATCTTTCTGCCTCGCCGGTAACGGTGGTTTTAAGATACCACATCTTTTTCACCGTAGGCATGTTGGTCTCATGCACCATGCATGAGAACAGATCGAAGAACTGGGTCCATTTTAATAGATCCCCATCAAACTTTGGGATGCTGATGCGTGGAAGATGCACGTTATCCGTGTTTGGTGTGGCTGATTTTGCCAATGCTCTTTGGACCCTACTTTCCAGTGTTAGGTAGGATTCCATGTCATACCCTCCTTCCACTGGGTCCTCATATTCCTCATGAATTGTGAAGTGGACTTCCTGTGCTTGAGTCCATAGTGATTTTATCAAATCATTTGATGTGCGTCCATCCGCCTCTGAAAGTTGTTCCAGATTGCGTTTAACGGACTCTACTATGGCCTTTTGTCGGCGACATAGTGAAAGCAGTTTGCTGTAATCCTTTGAGGGCTGCTGGATCAGCCCGCTTTCTTTGGGATCTACTGGAGGATTCTCATGCTTTTCTTTAAAGACGATTTGACGTTCCCCACGAGCACTAGTAGTCTGTGATAGCTTATCCAGGCATTCGGTAAAGATCGTAATGTGTTGCTTACAGGTTGTACGTACGTCTTCACGGAATTTTACGTATTCATCTGTTTTGTCTGTATCGCGAAGTTTGGAGTCGTTTTTGTTGAAGCGATTCCACGCATTTTCGAGTGCTGATATTTTGGCTTGAAAATAAGAGGCCGATTGCTTTCGTTCTTGGGGATCTTTTTTAAAGTTCCGAATGCACCTCGATATTTCCTCACCAATCTCTTGTTGCACATTCATTGCCATTGTAGCGGCAGCTTCTGCCTCCATATGTGTATCCATTCTATCTGTTTGTACTTATTACTTTTTGACCCGTTGGGAGTGTTTTATTTGCTTTGCAGCTGGATACGCTCCGAATCGCAACCGTTGTTGGTCAGAAAGGTAATAGTACAGGTGATGTGTTGGATGGAGGGATTTGTGCTGTTTCCAATCTATGGAACGCACGAAAAAACAAATTGATTGCCTCGGTGGTAATCGAATTCTATAGCTGTTTTTCTGTTGGCTGATAACCTGAATATGTCAGATTTGCCAAAGTGATACTTATTGGTAGGAGATGCTACCGTAAGTGTATGGCCTGATGCCAAATTTTTATTGAAGATGTCCTGTTGACTGCTTCAATCTGATGTCCAGATCGAAACCTTTCACTGTAGCTTGTTATACAGTTTGAAAGGATGACCAAGGTCGGGGTCACCAATTGTTAATGTGTGTATGTGTGTGTGTAGGAAGCTGGGTTGCATACGGTACATAAACCGTCTACAGTTTGGTCGTCGCAACTAGAACTTGAACCAGTTGGACTGCGGAGAGGGTATCCTACGGTGCGCAAGTGAGGATCTGAAGACACAGCGACAGCCTCTGATGATTGCGATGGAAGATGAGTGACAGGCAGCTATGGTACTGTTTCTGATACTGACTTTATTGAACAAATGCATCTCCTTATATAGCTAACAGTGGAATTCTTATTCTATGGGAAGGACCGCACAGGCTCCTTGTGAGTGTATTTTTAGATTGGGTACACTTACTCTGTGCGGGGGTTATATTTCAGTGTATTTACTTAGGTACTTGGCAGCAATAAAATAGATAGTTTATTGCTTGATCCCTTTTGGTGGGTTCGAGTTTACAAGTGCTATTGTCTATTCTTAGTTGCTAATGTATTTTTCGTGTCGTCATATTCAGTTACATGAAATGACATGAACCATTTTATTTATGAGTATTTGTGTATGAGATTGAACTGTATATTCCTAATATTCATTAAATACATGTCTGTGGCTGAACAATTGTGGTGTTCAACTAATCTTCTTTTTCTGAACCTTTCCAAATGCAAACTTATGACATTTTACCGTCGCGCTCCTCATTTTGTCTCATATGTTCTAGGAAATCATGTCCTTAAACGAATTTCGAGTTCAAATGACCTCGGAGTCCTTTTTGATCATAAGATGTGTTTTAACACCCATATAGCTGCAACTGTAAATAAAGCTAAGGGTGTTTTAGCGTTCATCAAGCGTTGGTCCAAGGAGTTTGACGACCCGTGCGTTACGAAACAACTGTACATCTCGTTGGTACGTCCTATATTGGAGTATTGTTCTTGTGTGTGGAGCCCGCAGTATAAAGAGCAGCAGGCTGTTATTGAATCCGTGCAAAAGCAATTTTTAATTTTTGCCCTTCGGAACTTTAACTGGGACTCAGGTAGAATCTTGCCACCCTACCGGTCTAGGCTAAATCTTATTGACCTGCCGTCGTTGCACCATCGCAGAATATGCAATGGCGTAATGTTCGTGCACAAGCTCCTTCTTGGGACTGTTGACTCCCAAACTCTCTTGGGTCAGATTGACTTGGCCGTTCCATCTAGACCTACCCGTACTTTTAGGCCTATCCGTCTACCCATATGTAGGTCTAATTATGCTGATCATGAACCTTTTAGGGTTTTATGCCATAATTATAACTCCCTCTGTCAAACCCTATCCCCTGAACTGTCTCTTAAACTAATTGCATGCAATATTTATAATCATTTAAATTTAGCTAACTTTTAACTTATCTTTTTCCGCCTTTAGTAACTAAGTACCATTATTAACAGATCATTTGTTAATTAATAGGTTAGGTTAAAGCGGTAGCCGGGAGGGGGGGGGGGGGGGGGGGGGGGGGATAAGAGCCTCCCGCCCCCAAGCTCACTTGGACCTATAGACAGGTCCGTTGTGTTGCCGCATGGGCATGTGCCCCTTCGCGTTGCCCGAACCGTGAGAGCATACTACTGCAGGTTAAGGGCAGTCCCATCCGGTGGCTTGGATGTATTTGGACAGGGTCCCTGGTTTGATTACGGATAGGTCCGAAATGTCCGTGAGGAAAGCGGCCCCGAGAATACGAAGACGACGATTTCCAAGGGCTGGGCAGTGGCAGAAGAAGTGGGGGACCGATTCCTCCTCCTCCTCGTCGCGACAACTCCTGCAGAAGTCGTTATGAGGGATTGACAGTCTAGAGGCGTGAGTGCCGATCTGCCAGTGTCCCGTAATGGCTCTAGTAACTGCAGAGCACTGTGCTCTGCTGAGTTTATACAGCTCTGCTGAGCGCTTCTTCGATCGATATGGCCATATCAATCTTGAGACTTTACAGGAAACGGTTTGCTGCCATCTCCTATTGGCATATTGCTCGAACAATTCGTGCGTTAGGAGCCTGCACGTAGCCAAAGGCATCGCTACTTGCTCCCTCTCCGATAGGAGAGGAATCGTAGTACCCTGCCTGGCTAGCTCGTCGGCGGCGTCATTCCCCGCGATGTCCCTGTGGCCGGGGACCCATGTAAGGAAGAGATCTAACTGCTCTGCGATCTCGTGCAGTGACCTGCGGCAGTCATTTACAGTCGCTGAGTTCGACGATATTGAGCCTAGAGCTTTGATAGCTGCTTGGCTGTCCGAGAAGACGCACACTAAGTGCGTATCTAGGGGTAGTTTGGAGACGATCGAAATGGCCTCCTTGATGGCTTCAACCTCCGCTTGGAACACAGTGATCCGGGAGCCTGAAGCAATGACTGATGTTCAGCTCGCTGCAGTAGACTCCGCCTCCTACGCGGCCGTCTAGCTTTGAGCCATCAGTGTAGAAGTGGACCGCATTAGCAGGCCCTGGTTCGCCCATCTCCCAGTCCTCCCCAGATGGGATTGATACCTGGAAGGGCGTCGAGAGGTGATCACTGGGGATACAGTAATCTGTCCTCTCTGGTAATTGCGGGAGTCTCATCAGGATTCCCGAGTGCCCAACCGCGGATGCTTTCCACAGTCTGGCTTCTCTCATTCGGAGGGCGGAAAGTGTTGCCACCTTCTTTCCCATGAGATCAACCGGGAGGAGGTCCAGCACAGTATCCAGGGCTTCCCCTGGAGTAATGCGTAGCCCGCCGGTTATGCATAGTTCTGCCATGCGTTGAACTCTGCTGAGTTTATTGAGGCCTGTCCTTTTGTCCAAGGCTGGCCACCATACCACCACTCCATAGAGCATGATTGGTCGTATGATGGCGGTGTAGAGCCACCGAACTATATATGGGGTCATTCCCCATTTTAGTCCGATGGCTTTCTTGCAAGTATAGAGGGCCACTGTGGCCTTCTTTACTCTATCCTCTATGCTCAATTTCCAATCGAGCTTTCTATCGAGGATAAGGCCAAGATACTTGGCGTTGTTGCTGAAGACTAGCGTTTCCCCACATAGTCTTGGGGGAATCAGTGCCGGAACTTTGTACTTCCTAGTGAAAAGCACCAGTTCCGTTTTAGACGGGTTGACGCCTAACCCGCATTTGTCTGCCCATTTCGACATTTTCGTGAGAGTACTTGTCATGCACTCACACAACGTCTGCGGAAATTTTCCGGAGAATGCTATGGCAACGTCGTCCGCGTACGCCACCACGCGGCAGCCACCCCCCTCTATCTCCCGCAGCAGTGTGTTCACTGCCACGTTCCATAGGAGGGGCGAGAGGACTCCGCCCTGCGGTGTGCCTCTGCTGACAAATCTGGTACACGTTGACGTCCCCAGTGATGCCTCAACCGTCCTGCATTGTAGCATCTGATCGATCAAGCTCACCGTCCTGGAGTCAACGCCCAGATCCGTCAGTGCGCCCGTGATGGCGGTCGGAAGGATGTTGTTAAAGGCGCCTTCTATGTCGAGGAAGGCTACTAGGGTGTACTCCTTAAAATTAAGGGACGCTTCGATGATCGATGTGATCGAGTGTAGGGCCGTTTCGGTGGATCTTCCCTTCCGATAGGCATGCTGGGAGTCTGAGATCAGACTGGACGGAATGCACGCCGTTAGATGCAGCCCCAGGAGCCGCTCCATCGCCTTTAGAAGAAAAGACGATAGACTTATGGGTCTGAAATCTTTTGGGGCAGTGTGCGAGGGCTTGCCTGCCTTGGGTATGAATACGACTTTGGTCTGAAGCCAGGTGTCAGGAATGCACCCGTGGGAGAAGATTCCCTCGTAGATTATTTTGAGCCAGTTAATGGCTTTGTGTCCCGCGTGAATCAGTTGGGCAGGGAAAATGCCGTCTGGCCCCGCGGACTTGTAGGGTTTAAAACTTCTGATCGCCCAGGAAATGTTCTCCTGGCTTAGCAGTCTCAGGATGGCATTTGAGGCGACGGAAGGAGGCGCGAGGTAGTTGGGTCTGTTTTCATCGCAGCCAGGGAAGTGGGTATTTAGGAGAAGATTTAGCGACTCCTCGCTGGACGTAGTCCACGACTGGTCGGTGTTCTTCAAGTAGCCCAGGGTGGGTGTTGTCTTCGAGAGAACTCTGCGCAAGCGTGAGGCTTCTGAGTTACTCTCGATTTCGCTGCAGAACTTACGCCAGGAGGCGCGTTTGGCTTTTCTAAGTTCTTTGTTGTAGGTTGACAGACTGGCTTTGTACTCGGCCCAGTTTTGCTCAACGTTTTCAGCCTTAGCTTTATTGAAGAGTCTCCGGGAGGCTTTCCGGAGTTCACCCAGTTTCGGATTCCACCATTCAGGTTTCTTCCGGCCTCTGTTCTTGCCAGAGGGGCATGCTTTGTCGAGCGCCTTATTGCAGGCGTCGGTAAAGATCTTAAGAAGACGAGTCGTGGCCTCCGTGGAGAACTCCTCCTCAGATGGGGGCTCAGGGAGAACACGACAGAGGTAGTCAGAATACCGAGTCCAGTTTGTCCGCCTGATGTTCCGGAATCGGACTGGCTTCGGCACTGAGAAGGAGAAGACAGTTTCCACGTACCTGTGGTCCGAGAAGGAGTGCTCTTCCAGGACCCTCCAGGATACAATGTTACGCTGTATCTCATGAGAGGCAAGCGTGAGGTCCAGGACCTCCTTGCGGTTTTTAATGATAAAGGTGGGATCACTACCCCGGTTTAATAAGACCATCTGTGTGGTCAGTAAGTAACTGAAGAGGTACTCACCCCTTTCGTTTGTGTCAGTGCTTCCCCACTGACAGTGATGTGCATTGGCATCACACCCCACAATTAGGCCGATGTCCTTGGCCGAGCAGTCTGCGATTAGAGCCCGGAGAGGCGCGTGTGGAGAGGGGTCTGGTTGTTCATGCCCCATGTATGCGGAGCAGATCCTCAGTGAGCGCTCCTGGCCTTCGAGGCTCACTGCGGTGTGGTCTTCATTGCTGAAATTTGGGAGCAAAAATAAGTGCAACTCTCTTTTTGCAAGAATGCAGGTACGAGTTTTACCTGTGGTTTCAGCTACATATAGCTTGTAATCAGAAGTACTCAGACCGGAGACCCTGTTTCCGAGGATCCAGGGCTCCTGAATGAGTACTATGTCGGCTCCACCCTTGGCCAGGTGGAGCAGTAGAGCAGCGCATGCTGCCTTACAATGGTGGAGGTTTATCTGCAGGAGCGTCAACGACATTCCTGAGGCTCGCCTCCACCATTGTTACTTCTGGATCGCTGTCAGGGGACTCCGGCTCCTCCCCGACAATGATATGGCTGAGACCTCTGGCTAGGTCGCTCTCGTCGAACGCGTAGTCGTCCAGGATGTCGTCCGACATCAAGGACGCCGCATCCGACGCCGGGTTATCCTCCTCACACGAGGCCCCCTCTTTCGGGATCTCCGGCAGCTCCGGGTCTGGCTCGACCTCCGCTTGCCTGCCCTTGCGATCGGACTTGTACGTGGATATGGTGACCTTCTTATAGCCATAATCCACTACACCGTCCGACTTTGCGAGGAGATCTATTGATTCCTCATTTAGGACGAGGATAATCTGGCGCCTCTGCCCTTGGATATCCTCCACCTTTGCCACCTTCCAATCGGCTGTAGGAAGGTGGGGGTTGCAGACCTGCAGTAACCTGAGGATCTTCTCAGGCTCTGCAGGCTTAGCCGAGACCCACGCTCTGGCTCTCGGGCGACTAGGGACATCTTCCCACTTCACGGCCTCCAGTTTCGCCCCTGGATAGACCTCTTTTAGGGCCGCCACCGCCTTCATGTAGAGGGCCGCAGAGCGAGCGTCTTGGCAGGCGATGGCTTTCACCTTGCCTTGATGCCACCCTGCGTCCTCACACTTTGGCGGTGGTCCGCCGTTCTCCTCAAGTTCCAGTAGGAACCGGTCCTGGAGCTCGTTCTCCACCAGGTGCCACTTATCGCGGGGGACATGGCCGTCCTCGGCGCCCCTGTCCAGGACACCGATCAGGGTCTTGCCCCTCGCCACCTCAGCGAACGACCGGTTCGTGAGGTGGGTCTTCACCCGCTTGGCTTGCTGGGCTTGACCTGGCTGATTTGCGGGGTCCTCCGCTGAGCGTTGCCGCTTGTTGGGGGCCTTGGCTGCGCCCTTTCCAGCTTTGGCTGGCTGGAACAGGGGAAGGATTGAGCAGGCCCACAGCCTCTGCTCCTTTCCTTCGGTTGACGCCTTGAAATTCGGGTCTTCGTTGGACAGGATGAAGGCCGCTCGTCTCCTGTCCTGGTACGACGGCTTTCCTCCCCGTGGTGCAGAGACGCTGCCCGCCGGGGGTCCCAAGGGTTCTTCGGTCCCGGTGCGCTTACCAGCCGCGATTACGCTCTGCTTGGCAGCCACACCGGTATCCGCTTCGCCCTTGGAGCCACCCGACTTGGAAGAACCCGATTGGCTTTTCGGGCCCCCCCTCGCTGCGGCTGCTGCCTGAAGACGGTGGACCGACTCAGTCTCCTTCCCCGTCTTCTTTGGACCCGGTTTCCCAGGCGCTGGTGCAGAGGGATTGGCTTGTCCCTCCGGTACTTTAAGAGGAGTACCGAGCTCCTTTGCGGTGTTTTTATTTTTAATATATGATTTGTTTGGCATTTTTGTTCCCACGAGTAGGCGGGAAGGGGTTGGTCACCCGAGGCATAGCCCGCTTGCCCCGGGAAGCCTGATTTAAACTGGAGGTCGGCAGGTAGAGTTTTCTTCTCTCCGCCCGACTACCATTTGCCAGCATCCTAGCAGAGACATGACCGTGCTAGGACCTGTTTCCAGCCGCCCTCACGGGGAGAGTATAGTCGCACTTCCACCGGTGTGCACAGTTACGGCGGGTGACGGCTCGCTCGCAACCCTCTGTGTCCTAGGGGGGTGTGAGACGCAGACCGCACCGGGTATTACTAACCGGAGCGGCTGCGCCTCAGTTCCGAGTTCACAGTTGTGCGAGCCGACCCGTCATCCGTTTGTCCCCCTGTAGCACGGCCTGACGGCCTGTTAATTAATAAATAAATAAATAAAAAATATTTTCTTGATTAAATTGGGCTTCGTCGCCGCAGCCGAGCGTTCCTATTTGGTGGGCAGCACGTGTTTGGGTTTGTTGTTATTTTATAAATCTCTTTATGTATTTATGTTTGGGTTTTTAAAAACTCAAAAAAAGTATAGGAGTATTTTAGATTTTTAGGGAAAATAGATGTGTGTAACGCCCAGAAGGTTGACGTTTCCGATCCCATAAAGCATTCCTGATCAGTAGCAATATCCGAGTCGATAGACCCATTTCTATCTGTCCGTCTGCCCTTCTTATTTGATGTCTAGTTCTCAAAGAGTGCAAGAAAGTCGAAGATTTTTTGATCGCTTTGGATAAAATGAATATACGCATCTAATAAAGAATTTTCCAGAACTTTTAAAAATCGAATTTCAGGCTTCAATATAAAATCATATTTTGACAGTTTTTCGGGCGAGGTTGTGGCAGGTAAATCGGTATGGAAGCCGAACGGCTATTATTTCTACCTTTTTGTAGAGTTAGAAAGGTACATATGTATGTATGTACATATGTGTATTTATTGAATTAATTTTTATCACAGCTCTATAGTTATATTTTGACTTTTTAAGGATTCAGCTACGTATATATAATTTAAGAATTAAATTTTCGTTAAAATGGCTATGAAAAAATACGAAGTTGTTTGAGATACTTAGAAATTCAACCACTGTAAATGAAATAAATTTAGTATCGGACAGCCCAGCATGGTCAATTTTAATTGAACACCATAGCCTACCAATTGGAGAGATGTTAGAGGAAGTTCAGGAAACGGAAAGCAAAGATTTTAAAAAGCTGGAATATGAATTCGTGCAAGACATCTCGAATTAAGCAAAACCAAGATCTTTTCAACATGTTGACAGTCTCTTCAGATCCATATATTTCATCCATTAGATATGTGAGATCACAAAATAAATCGGCGAGCAATTATTCTTTCAAAAATGCTTAGTGAATGCTTAGATATTCTTGCCACTAAACAGAAAGTGGAGAATTATTTTACAGAAACAAAAAGATTCAAACAACTTTCAGTTAAAAAAAAATTGTTTGTAATTAAAATTTTTGTAGATTAGGTTAAGTTGAAAATTAATCGAAAATAATATTTTTTTTAGTAAAATTTACCATTAAAAGTACTCTATCGATTTAAACAAAAAAAATACAAATTGAGCATTTTACATAGGAAAATGTGCACCGGCAACAAGGTTAAACTTTAACACATTATTGTGAAGCTTTTGGACATTGTAGCATGATTTAGTTTAACTGATTTAATTTTAAAAAATGCGTTTGTTTCATGAAGATAACTATTCGTTCAGAAGTTAATAATTTAGCAATCTAAAACGGCCAAATGTCCCACTGTGCGCCGTTCATGCGCTTACTTATTTTCCGTCTCTCTCTTTCACATACTCTTCGTCGTGAGCGTGTGCGCCGTCTGTCCGAGAAAAGCCATCATGAATAAGTATCGGGTATAAATGTAGAGTTGCGGCCGTAGCAGCAGTTCACAACGTTCCCCCTCGATTTTTTTTTTTCTGTTTTCATCGTAGCACGTCATTACGGACGGTGTTGCCGGACAGCCTTGAACGACACAGGGTTGCTAGAGTGTTGGAGTTGCGCGTCACCTCAAATTTCAAATTTAACATTTCAAATTGAAATTCCATCAGCAACATAAGAGCAGTAGGAATGGAGGAGGAGAAAAAGTTGGCTTTCTGAAAGGCAGCAAGCTCGCCCGATCGCCGGTACCCGCGTCACCTACAGCAGCAGCGGGACCCGAAAGGTTTCGGGACTTAGCCAGGTCGGAAAGCTCTCAGAGGAAAACGCCGCCCAAGAAGAGCAAGTCCTACCAGGAAGCTACCTGCCTCAAGAACCTCTTGGAGCTGGGGAAAATCCAGGACGAGGTGCAGACCAGACCATCAACATGGCGAAAAGAGTGATGCGCAAGGAGCAACAGCAGCGCGCAGAAGCGCCAGGAAGGAAGGCTTGCGCTCAAGTCCTGTGCTCGAAAGGCAGCACGTCGCGCTCGACAAGCGTGGTCATAGGGCATTCCGGTAGGACTTACAGCGGAGTGCTAGCAATGGTTTCCAGGAGGGAAGACAATCGGTTATCGGACTTGGAAAGCTGTGTCACCAAGGTACGCCGTAGTAGCAGCCAGTTTAAGATTGGAGAGGGACGATTGAGCCGCGGATACGCGGAGTTGGCAGTGGTCAGTTTAACCTTAAGTCCTAACTGTATCCCTGTCCATGTCCTTTTTTCCGTCTGGCTATAATAATGATCCGATCTGATTCAAATTTTGAAGTCTGAAAGATATAGTCAGGAGTGTCTAGATACAAAATTTCGTTGCTGTAGCTCTTATAGTCAGACAGACATGGCTCTATCTACTCGGCTATTGATGCCTATCAAGAATATATATACTTTATGGGGTCGGAACCGCTTCCTTCTGTGTGTTACACACATCCATTTTGTGCACAAATATAATATACCCCTTACTCTTTTTTTAGTATCGGGTATAACAAAAAAGTTCAAAATGTGCAAAACGACAGGCAATAAATCTCGCTTGGGTGAACTTTGCACTAAGTCGTGCCCATCGCACTATGCCAAAAAAGCCCGACTTTGAGTTATTCTTATTGGAAAACAATGTTTGCAAAAGCGTTGCATAAACGGAACAACTAAAAATACTACAGCTTGTGCCTTACCGGCATGTTCTTACCTTGTAAATTGCACAAAAAACATCTAAATAAACTGCCCCACAGGAAAAGTTTTGAAAAAATCATCTCAAATAGATTGTGGTGGTTTCTAACTATGCAAGTCAATTTCGAAACACAACCAAAACACAGCCAACTATTAGACAAAGTGTTTAACAAAACAAAGATCACAGACTTCATCATCTCTTTCACAAAAAGTGTGCAATTCCATAGTAACCTACAAAAACACCGACATAATACATTACTCAAAACTTACACATTAAGGCCCTCGTCCCAGCACGCGCCAACAAATTTAATATCATAAAATGGCTAGCCAGGCAAAAATCCAACTGCAACAAAACGTAACAAAAGCGATAATAATTTCTAAAATCCACTACACACTTATGGACACATACTAAAATGAAGACTAAATAAATTTAAAACTACCTTTAGCTCAGCACTAGGAGAATTTCGCATGACACCTATCTAAAACCTATTATATGAAACCAACAAACCAGTAAAAGAACTAACACAACGAAACTCATACACTCTAAAAACACCACCAGACATAAATTTATTAAATCGAAAGCAAAAAGAGGGGGAACGTTGTGAGTTGCTGCTGCAACCGCAACTCTACAATTATACACGATACATAGTCAGTACGGCTAGATTGAGCGACAAAGAGTGCGTGTGGGAGAGATAGAAAACGTGTTTCTGAACGTGTCGCTGTGGCTACGCACACTACAAATTGATGTGTTCCTTTTAGCAGTGACATATCACAGAAGTCTGTATACAAATTGTCGTTACTCTAGTTCTTATGGGGTCGGAAACGCTTCCTTTCGGGAGTTACATACATCCACTTTCACCACAAATCTAATATACCCCTATACTCTTTTTGAGTATCGGGTACAATTAAGTGAGAATTTAATTTCTTCCGCTAACAATGTGAATAGTGGATGGCCCAACATGTTGCAAGCCGATTTAAGCTTGTATTTGTTTCCACTTAAGATTTTATTTTTATTCAAAAACTACAACTTACTATTGTTTAAAGCTCTTGTAGCCGATACAACATTTTGCCGTGAATCTGATATTTCTCAGGTTCCACTTTTGTATATTTCGGTGCACAAAGCATTGACTCGTTTACTGCTTGCGCTCTTGTCGTTAGCTTCCTCTTTGTGACCCGATATTCTGGTTTAAAGTGCCTTTCTTTTCCGCAATTAAAACCCTTTTTGGCCTGACACATGCAGGGCCCTTGCTGCATGAGATTTTTTTGCTAACGTTATCTTCTTGCCTCCTTCACAAATTTTTGTATTTTAAGAACAGCAACAAATCTTTTAAAGAATTTAGGTAGACAGTTTAGCAAAACAACTGATATCATCAACCTTTATGCTGCCCTCTGCTAAAGCCTCGTGTACCACATGGAGTTTGTGCAAATATTCCTGTGCATTCATGTCTTCCGTCATTTTTACGACAACAATTGTTTAATCGGAGATCGGTTTCAAACTTGCACACGTTGGCGCTGCACATTTACCACCTCAAATTCGACAAAATGTTACTGGAAGAAGACCAGTCGTAAATGTAGACTTGAATCGCGCTGCTTTCGGAAATTATTCCGCAATCGCCGACAAAGATCTTCTGATTGATTTCGGTTCATTTTCTGTGGTATGCCAGTATTGAAATGCATTGAGGTTTCAATCGGAAACCTGGCATATGCTGCGCTGGTGGCAAGGTGAAATTGCCCATTTTAATTCATCCGCTAGAGCCATTGTGTTCGTTTCCCTATGGAAATACAATCCAATGAAATCATTTCCAGCCGAATACACAAACATAACGACTTTATTGATGAACACGGCTGCAATCTCATTTATAAAGTAATGGCGTCTTATTATCATAGCTCGCAAACGACGGTCAACCCTTTTTCCCTTTGCTGTCTCGTCACTGACAAAACCGAAAAAGACCACGAAGACACGGTCTCTTACTGAGCAGATGAGCAGAACCAAAAAAGTGTCTGAGTAAATTGTTTTTAGTTTTTTTCGTGTATATGTTTATTTATTCATGTTTTCCGCATCTTTTGGGCTATTGTATTGTAATATGTATATTTATTTGCAAAATTGGCAAACGAACATTTTCGTTTTGCTTTTCACTATTCATTTTAAGCTCCAATAGTCAAACCGTATAGAATTCACAAAAATTTATCGTTTGCCATAAGCATCGCACGTACAAGTACGCATACATACGCAAAAGACACTTTGTTCGTTTGCTCGCGATAAGATGCTCAGTGAAATACAGGAACAAAAGAGAATTGAAGAAATCGGTCTTTGCTTGAGCGAAGAGCGAGTTGAGCAAAAACAGATTTGATCGGGTCTTTTCAGTCCATTTTCTCAATGTGTCCGTTAATGAGAGGTTTTTATCAGACACGCCGAAAGTGTCAACAGTTATTTGGGAGCTTTGATATATAGTGGCGAGCACATGTGGATACATGTTTATCACTTTTCACTTTTAAATCTTAAAAAATGATATGATGTTTTATTTTAGGTTCTTTTTTTTAGTTATAATAAAAATGACAATAATTTCAATTCAAAGAGATCCTTTTCCTTGAGAGAGTTTAATTTGTTCAAAAAAAGAGCATGTATCCACTTTTGCACGTTTCAAATTTTTGTACTTTAATAATTTTTTAAAAATATTTGTTCCCAAGGGCCTTAGCTTTTATCATATTCCGAATAAGTATTGACATACTCGCGACTAAATTTAATAGGTGCTGGCAAGGTATCATGCGCCACTCCGACTTCACGCGCCCCCAAAGACTCACCGAATCCTTTCGGTACAAACTCGTACTTTTCCAATGTTTTTTAAACAGAGCCCATCGATTTTCAATGCTTTTCCATGCTTTATTGTTTCCTTGACCTGATGATTTTTCAGCTTTCCACTTGAGCTGTGCCAGTAGTATTTATTTCGATCAAACTGAAAACGGTTTATTTTGGTATATCTGACACAATTACCTTCTTACAATCTTCCGTGGTCCAGTTCCTATGCTCCTTGCTAAATATAAGATGCGCAGCCACTTTTCATCAGAGAGGGCACGTTCCACTCATGGAACGTTCTCCAATTTGTTAAAATCTATGGAACAATAAAGAATGAACTTACGCAATTGGATATTATTCTTATAATTAGACACTTTATGACGAATATCTTAGCACTTTAAATTGGATTAGTTTGATAACTCTACTGATCGCCGGTATCTCTCGTAAGCTCCCAGTAAAACGTCTGTACTCTGAGCCGGGTTTCTGCGTGAGCTGCCTTCTGGTTCAGGCCGGCGTATATTTATACGCCTGTTGGTGTGACCTGGTGTGGTTGGTCAGCGCTATGGAGTCGGCGCGTTTCGATCGGTGGCTATGTGTGGAGGGGGGTGTTGGTAAATAATATATGCGGGGTGTTGTACGAGGCGTTGTAGTTTAGTAAAGGGTTCTTATATTCATATGTCGGGGGAAGGAACCATCGCGGGAGTGTTCAGGTGGTTTTAAAGTCCCCGAGAATCGAGGTTTTTTTTTAGCATAGGCCAGCAGTTCCTGTGGCGTCCTCTTGGAGGCATCTTCAAGTGATGCCAGCACTGGGGCGCCGAGGTATCTCCTCCTTACCCTTGAGAGAGCCGGACAGTTGCAGATGAGATGTTCCAGGGTTTCGCCACAGGTTCATCGCATTTCCTACAACTGTCTCTGTTGGTGATGCCTAGCTTTGTTGCATGTGCAGCAGCCAGGCAATGACCTGTTAGTATTCCCACTAACAATCTACAGTCCTTTCGTGGTAGGTGCAGTAGGTAGTGGCTAAGTTTCTCATTGCGTTCCTTGCACATTATTTTCGAGGTTCTGCAGGTGGTGGTACTCCTCCATCTGCTTTCGGTTTGTGATCTGGCCTGCTTCTCTAGATCGCTTTGCAGTGTTCTAAGGGACACAGGCACGTTCTCGGTCCTCTTATTCTAAAGCCCGACGCCTTCCTTAGTACGTCCGCCGCCTCGTTTCCTTCGATGCCTTGGTGACTGGGAACCCAATAGATCCGCAGAGACTTTGTCGTGCTTAGGGTATGTAGTGCCTCCCAGCTCGCCAGGACTCTTCTGGAACTAACCGCGAACGACCGCATGGAATATGCTGAAATGGTCCGGTAGCTTATATGACAGCCTTATCTCAGGGTCTCTACAATATAGCCCCGCTCCTACTCCTTCGTCCATCTTGGAGCCGTCCGTATATATATTGAGGTGCTCAGTTTGGTCTCTACCGATTTTCCAGTCTTCAGGTCCCAAAGATGCGGTTGTTTTGACGTCGATGCTAGTTTGGGGGGTCATGCAATCAGTTGATCTGGTCATTTCCCTGCCAATTGAACTATGCCCGTATCCTTGTGGCGACAGATTTCCTGAAGCGATGAGGTAAGGTTCCAAGTAAGGTTTCGAGTGCTTTTGTTGGTGTTGACCTCAGCGCCCCTGTGATACAGAGCAAAGCCTGTCGCTGAGTCTTTTCCATAAGCTTATGATACGTTTTCTTTCCGGTAGCTTGCCACCACACTAAGACTCCATACAGCAGAGTTGGTCGTACCACCGAGATGTAAATCCAGTTCATCAGAGCAGGTGACAGGCCCCATGTGCTGCTGAGCATCTTCTTGGATGCATAAAGCGCAATGGTGGCCTTCTTCACCCTTTCCACTACATTGGGTCTCCATGCCAGCTTGCTGTCCAGTACTATGCCTAGGTATTTCACCTGTGATTTGGAGTCAGCCTAGTTTGGTCAATTTTCGTGGGGGTCCATATCGGTACTTTGTACCTCTTGGTAAAGAGGATGAGGTCCGTCTTGTCCGCATTGATACTGAGTCCTACCTCTTCCGCCCACTCACGTATCTCCCTGAGTGTACGCTCCATTAAGGAGCTGAGGGTCGATGGACATACACCCGTAATAAGAATGCTTATGTCATCTGCATAAGCTTTTATCTTTGGGGCCTTCCTTTCAAATCTCTTAATGAGGTCGTCGACCACCAAATTCCACAGTAGTGGCGACAGGACTCCACCCTGAGGTGTGCCTCTGTGTGCCGTCTTAACCATGGAAGCGGTGCCCCACTCCGATTGCACCAGTCTATAACTTAGGAGGTTTTTGATCCAAACGTTGATTGCTGGGTGTATGTTATTCGCTTCTAGGCGACTTGTTATTGCGGTTGTGGCCACGTTGTTGAATGCTCCGGAGATGTCAACAAATGCCTCCAGTGCATACTTTTTATTGTGAAGGGCGCTCTCGATGGTGGATGCTAGCGAATGTAGTACCGTCTCCACTGATTTCTCTTTGGTGTAGGCGTGTTGGTTTGTTGACATCATTCCTGATGTGTAAATCCAACAGCTTTTCTAGTGTTTTTAGGATAAAGGAGGTAAGGCTATCGGTCTGTAATCCTTGGGACTCGCATGGCTGCACTTTCCTGCCTTTGGGACAGGGATGTAGCCTGTACTTAGACAAGGTGTGAATATTGCGGAAAGCCATGGGGTAATCGCCGCTTTGGTTACCTGCATCATGGCTGAGAATACCCCGTTCAGTCCTGGTGCTTTTGTGCAAAGGAGTCTGTTGCCCAGTAGATGCGCTTAGTGGTTAATAGATCTGTTTGGGGTGTTGCTCCTCGGTTGCTAGGTCCTGGTGCTCTTTGGCATCAGCGACCTCGGTGCAGCCAGGGAAATTCTCCTCCATTAGTGCTGTTAGGGCTTCATCACTGCCCTCTGGCCACTGTCCGTCGTCTAGTTTTAATTGGCTTTGTATGGTAGGCTGCTTAGAGAGCAGCTTCCGAAGCCGTGCGGTTTCTGGTACTTTCTCGATGTTGGAGAAGAAGGTCCTCCACGAGTTCCGTTGTGCTTTGCGTATTTTCTTCTTGTAGCTCCTAAGTGGGAGTCTGTATTCCTCATAGACGATCCCTTCGTTCGCTTATTTGGTTGAGGTTGAGTTGCTTGAGGTTGTTCCTTTGAATAGAGAGATCCCGGTTCCACCAGAGTGGCTTGGACCTCTTCTTCATCCTCGAGGGTTTGCACGATGTGTGGTAGGCGTCCAGTAACGCGTTGGTTAGGGTCTCTAGAGACTTCTGTATGTCCTCCGCGGATTTCACTGTGCACGGACTCGCGAGCTTCGAAGTAACTGTCTTTTTAAACTTTTCCCAGTTTGTATTCCGGGGGTTTCTATAGACTGTTACCTTCGAAGAGTATTTGAAATAGCACTTAAACTGAATATACTTATGATCTGAGAAGGAGGGTCTTTCAAGGACTCTCCAGCCAGATACCATAGTACTGTTTCCCGTTGCAAGTGTTAGGTCTAGCACGTTGGATGAGGTCGGACCTAAGAAGGTGTGCTCCTCCCCAACGTTTGCTATATATAGATTAGTTGCTAGTATAAAGTACACATTGTGGCGTCCGTCCCGATTACGAGTTAATGGTTTTTGGTGCCGGCTTTTGTCACCAGACTTCTGAGTTTGTCGGGTGGTGCGGCTCTGTCATGAGCCATACGCTACCTTGCTTTTATGCAAGTTGAGCTGCAGCACTCTCAGCATCATGGGTGGCTGGCTCAATTGCAACTGACGTGTTGACTATCAGGTCATCGTCCTCCTCTTCTTCCTCTGCGTCTTCGAGCGCAAGACCCTGGGCGGCCTCCACGATGGACTCGAGACCTAAGTCCCTTTCCACCTCGCCTGCCTGTAGGGTGTGCGCTTTTTGAGGCGCAGGTAGACGTTTCCCATGCCCCACGCCATCTTCCCTCTGCTTCCTTATTTATTTGGATGATCACACATTGGCCCCCCTCGTTGGGTAGTGGGCTACCAATGTGTAAGATCCTCCAATCGGTCGTTGGCACGTTTGCGTTTTGCCGATGAAGGAGCTTCAGCGCTCGCTCCCCCTGGATTGTGATGGGGAAGAATACCTTCGCCTTAGGTTTGGACGGGATAAGCTTCCGGTCCACAACCTCCAGCTTGGCCCCCTCCCACATCGCCTCCAGTTGGCAGACCGTGTGCGTTTGCTACTTTAGGGTTGGATCGTCGCACAGGGGCGATTTCGACGAAAAGAGGTGGCAAAAGTCGGAGATTTTTTTAGCGCTTTGGATACAATGAATATACGCATCTAATAGAGAAGTTTCCAGAGCTTTTAAAAATTAAACTTTCAAATTCGGACTTTTCGTTTAGAAGATATGAGCACTCAAAGTTGAAAATTGTTTCAGTGCGCACAATTTTTATACCCGATACTCAAAATTAGTATTGGGGTATATTAGATTTGTGGTAAAAGTGGATGTGTGTAACGTCCAGAAGGAATCGTTTCCGACCCCATAAAGTATATATAGTTTTGATCAGCATCAATAGCCGAGTCGATTTAGCCCTGTTTGTCTGTCCGTCCCTATTAGAGCCTAGTGCTCAAACACTATAAGAGCTTTTAATAAGTAACGAGTACTTGGGCGAGATGGTATTACTATTACTTTTTTTTTCCATAGTCCGAAGCCATTTACTTTCTTTATTTTTAATTTAACGTGCAAGAACAAAACAAGCCATACACTTCACCGGACAGAGTTCACTACAAATGACCACATAACACGGAGGATTACCTATAAGACAGACGGACGATCCTCAGCTGTTTCGAGGAACCCTTGCCCACCCTACATTGGTCATGCCATTCCATACATCTATCTGTCGGCCATGACCCCTTGGTGTGCCGATACGCGCTACAGGGGCTTGGAAGGGGAGATCATAAGAAGGGTTTAGTTAAACATTATAATGATATTTATTGGAGCTAAATTATACATAAAAATACGGGGTAAATGTATCCTCCCATAGGCTACCTGGGCCTGGTTCCCTTGAAATAGGATCAGGTAAACTTATAAACTAGTATTTGATTAAATGTGAAATGGTAAAGATTAAAATTTAAAGATAGAATATAAATGTTGATTCTTACGGGCTACGAAACGGTAAGGAAATTTGGTCGGAACACCCATTGGTTATGAATTAGTGGACTGTATAATCGTTTATATCTTGAGCTTATTTATTATTTATTGATTATTTAATATTGGTGGTTATAGCGGGGGGGTCGTTTCTGCGGCGGTACAAACTATGCGTGCGGGCAGTTTCGTCTAGAAGTTTCTACTGCGGTACAAAGGAAGCGTGCGGGCGGCTTCGTCTAGAAGTTTCTACTGACTCAACTCCGCGAAAAGAAGTCGAGCAAAAGGGAATTGGAAGATCACGCGATACGACTCGACGCGACGATCTCAATGCAAAACAACGGAACGCATCGCTGTGTGCGTGTGCAGCTGCGGGTCTGGCCATGCGTGTGTTAACATTACAGCTATGTTCTGGACCCGAGTAAACAACAACACAGCTATGCGCGTAAAAATAGTTACTTAGGCGGTGTACTACAATCATGAGCGTATAAATCGGTCAATCACAATATACATGAACATTGAATAATAAAACTACGAGGCTCATTTCTCAACATACCGGCCCCCCTGAACGACTGTTCAGAACAAGGGAAGCACAGCAAGTTTGGTAATAGGTCTCTTGTACACTCCTCGGGCTGTTTTGACGGTGACCACTCGAACCCTCTCGAACTTCGGTGATTCGCCCAAGCAGCCACTTGCTAGGCGGTTGATTTGGCTCCTTCAGTACCACAAGGGTGTCCACGGTTATGTCTTTGGACTCTTGCTGCCATTTCGTGCGAGGTTGCAAGGAAGTAAGGTATTCCAGATTCCAACGTTTCCAGAATCCTTGAACCTTGTCTTGCAGTTGTCTCCAACGCTGCAGTCTGTTAATGTTGACGTCTAACAAGGACGGCTCCGGCACCGACATGTGGGGTTGACCTGTAAGAAAATGAGCGGGGGTAAGGTGATCCAAGCTGTGATCGCTGGGCGCGCACAGTGGGCGAGAGTTGAGTAACCCTTCAATCTGAGTTAAAATTGTTGAATATTCCTCGAAAGTCAACGCACTGCTACCAATTACTCGGCGAAGGTGGAGTTTGATAGATCGTACGCCTGCTTCCCAAAGACCTCCAAAATGCGGGGCAGACGGCGGAATAAAGTGCCAGTTGATGTCCTGACTCGTCAGAAAATTAGCAATTTCCTCGTCTTGACTTTGAGATACAGGTACCGTTGCATCTCCGTTAGTTCCTTTCTGGCTCCATGGAATGTTGTGCCATTGTCCGAGTACAAGTCGGATATAGGGCCACGTCGAGACCAAAACCGCTTGAAAGCGGCGATAAATGCAGGGGTCGTCAAATCACTGATGAGCTCGAGATGAATTGCTTTGGTGGACAGACAAACAAAGACGGCAAACCAGGCTTTGCTAAACTTCGGTGTCCGACCTGCTGACATCTTGATGGTAACTGGTCCAGCGTAATCCAATCCAGAATGTAGAAAGCAGCGGGTGGGCTGAACGCGAAAGGCGGGAAGATCTGCCATGAGTTGTGTGCTCGTTCCTTTGCGCTGGAGGAAGCACATCTTGCAGTTGATACAATTTTGCGGACTATATTACGGGCTCCCAGGATCCAATACTTCTGTCTCCACGTGTGAAACATAAATTCGACTCCAGCGTGTAACGATGTGACGTGCTGGTGTCTAGCTAATAAAACAGCGACTGGTGATTCCTTTGGAAGAAGTAGGGTGTTTTGCATCATAGGTTGTCCTCGAATTTCCAATGCGTCCTACGCGTAGAATTCCTTGGTCGTCAACAAATGGAGTGTACTGAATCAACTTGGATTTTTGAGAAAGGGCTTGTCCAGTGCTCAGCTGTCTGTTCTCCACTTGGAAGAACTCCATCTGGACATGTTTGATTACCCTAGAGCGGGCATATTGAAGCTCCCATGACGATAAAAATGATGACAGGCGGTCCTTGCAACGAAGTCGATGTACGAAACGAAAGCAATAGCTAAGTGTCCGCAAGAGACGTGACCAGGAGGAAGCTTTGTTGATCATACAGTTAAGATCATTTCCTTCATTGGAAATGTGTAGATTAACTTGGGGCTTGACCTTTACTTCCATCCGCTCAGCGTCCTCAGTCGACAATGCGACCTTGGTCTTAGCAGGTGGCCAGGTGCGATGTGATTGGGAAAGCCACGGTGGTCCATTCCACCACAGTTTATGTTCTACCAGGTCCTTTGGTAGAAGTCCGCGTGATGCACAGTCCGCGGGATTGTCCTCAGTGCGAATGTGTTGCCAGCAGCTACGTGGGCAAGCTTCTAGAATCTCAGCAGTGCGATTACAAACATAAGTGTTCCAAGTCCGTGGGGGTGATGAGAGCCAATGTAGTACAATTTCGGAGTCTGACCAACACGAAGTACTGGAAATAGGAATAGTTAGAGCTTGCTTAACCAGAGACATCAATTTCGACAGAAGATGGGCGGCATTCAATTCGAGCCGTGGGATGGAGATAGGTTTGATGGGTGCCACCCGGGTTTTTGCGGCGATCAGTGTTACAGCGTAGTCCTTATTGAATCTCACGCGACTGTAAATGACGGCGGCGTATGCATGAGACGAAGCATCGGCGAATCCATGCAGCTCCGTTGTTTGAAGTGGCGAGGATAGGTAGCGAGGTATGCGACAGCTTTCCAGTAAATTAACTTCAGCTACAAACTTTTGCCACCGTGCGCATAGCTGCGCGGGTAGTGGTTCGTTCCATTCGACCGAGCTTAGCCAAGTTTTGAAATTTTCTTGTAGCAGTCACATATCACAGAAGTCTGCATCCAAAACATCGTTGCTCTAGCTCTTATAGTCTTTGAGCATTAGGCGCTGAAGGGGACGGACAGACGGACGGACGGACAGACGGACAGACAGACAGGGCTCAATCGACTCGGCTATTGATGCTGATCAAGAATATATATACTTTATGGGGTCGGAAACGATTCCTTCTGGACGTTACACACATCCACTTTTACCACAAATCTAATATACCCCAATCCTCATTTTGAGTATCGGGTATAAAAACTGAGCAGAACTCTTTGTCTCTTCGCTTGTGTTATGTGTTTCGTGTTTTTGGTTGAGCCCGACACACGATCGTGTCTCACAATAACAAATTAGAGAGATACTTTGGTCAAGCGCTCACAGCAGAACCAAAAAAGTGTCTGAGTAAATTGTTTTTAGTTTTTTTCGTGTATATGTTTATTTATTCATGTTTTCCGCATCTTTTGGGCTATTGTATTGTAATATGTATATTTATTTGCAAAATTGGCAAACGAACATTTTCGTTTTGCTTTTCACTATTCATTTTAAGCTCCAATAGTCAAACCGTATAGAATTCACAAAAATTTATCGTTTGCCAGAAGCATCGCACGTACAAGTACGCATACATACGCAAAAGACACTTTGTTCGTTTGCTCGCGATAAGATGCTCAGTGAAATACAGGAACAAAAGAGAAGTGAAGAAATCGGTCTTTGCTTGAGCGAAGAGCGAGTTGAGCAAAAACAGATTTGATCGGGTCTTTTCAGTCCATTTTCTCAATGTGTCCGTCAATGAGAGGTTTTTATCAGACACGCCGAAAGTGTCAACAGTTATTTGCGAGCTATGCTTATTATATAAATTAAAAATTCGTCTAATTTTCTTTTTTCGAAAATGTTTTCAAACATTTAGGTTTAAGCGCGAATCCACCATCGAGCTTGAGCTTTGTTCCCACCACCAAACGAAGATCAGATCTATTTTGTTGGTGATTCGGCAATTTAACTAGATAAGCGACAATAGAAACGCGTGTACAAGACTCATCGGTCATATGATTCACATCAAAATTACCCATTCTGTCCTGGAGAGGGTGGCTATCATTTCGATATAAAGATAGTCCGTCCAACGACAGGTTTGTTTACAAGTCATCTCTTCTTTTCCATTCTACAACTAAGTTCGAATACATATTTCAGGAATAGAAACGAATGTAAAGGACAGCTCAATGAATTTTTATCCGTGTCAATTGATGATTCGGTAAGACTTTGACAATCCTTTGGTGGGATATTGCCGGTTGTTTCAACAGTACTCCGTTGACATGTACGCAATGTTGGAAAAGAAGCGTCTCAATTTCATTCGTTTTAATCAGTCGAAGTTACGATCAGACGAGTACATCCATTAGCGTGGCTAATGGCAAGGGTTAGGTTGTTGGTCTCCTGCCGCCATTTCGAGCGTGATTGCAAAGAAGCAGGTTATTCAAGATTTCAACTTTTCCACAACCCTTGAACATTTCCTTGCAGTTGTTTCCAAAACTGCAATCTGTTAATGTTGGCATCCACCTGCAAGAAAATAAGCGGGGGTAAAGGGATCAAAATTGTGATCGCGCAGAAAGAACGAAAGTTGAGAAGACTTTCAATTTGGGTTGAGCTCGAAACGCGGGAAAATACAGCCATAAGCCCAGAGCTCTTACTGTTGCGCTGCAAAGTGGTTCTGTGTGTAAAACTGATTCTTTCCGCTTTCGCTATATTCATTACTTGTTCCGATATTGCTTTGTATTGGATCCGATCATAGTGTTGTTAACCCGAGCCCATCCGCTCACAATACCTGAAGACGCCTACCATCTTACTTTCAACTATAGGACCAACTGTATTGGATCGTTCGAGTAGGCTAATAACCTCATTAGGGATTTTGATTGGTCCGCTTTGTACTTGTGCACTGATGTCATAAAAGGCACAAACATTTTTTACAATGCTCTTGGTACATTTTTTGATTCTTGTGTCCCGCTTTCTTGTCCGATTAGATCTGGAAAACCCCCTCGGTTTACCAAAGAGTTATCCAGTCTAAAAAACTTAAAATCAAGACTTTATAAAAAATTTCAAGAAGAGGTTCTCCTAATTCTCACTCTCGCTATGTAATAGCTCGGTCAAACTTTTCAGTTCTTAATGCTCAATGCTATAAGAACTACCTATCTCGATGCAGGATACGTTTTTCTCAGGACCCTAAACAGTTTTACTGCTTCGTAAACTGTAAGCGTAGAACGTCCGCACACTTATCCTCGCTATCATTTTGTAATACGTCGGCAAATAATGATCAGGCAATTGCCGATCTTTTTGCCCAATTTTTCCAAACGACCTATTCTGAGGAAAGCTACTCTGGTCATCCGTACCCATACGGTTTACCGAGGTCGAACGGCATTTTCAGTCCCTTGTTAAATTTTTCTATAATTCTTCTCCATAAACAAGGTAGCAAGTCTGACGCAAAAAATTATAGAGGTATAGCATAGTTATCCTAAAATGTTTGAGAAGGTTTTAACTCCGCACTTGCAACATCTCTGCAAGTCACTTATATCTCCAACTCAGAATGGATTTATAAGGCAGTAGCAGTGAGCTCTATGCAGTGAGCAAAAAGAAATACACTTGTAACAGTAAGCTCTGCAGTGAAAAATTACAAATAGTTTTGTAACAGTGAGAGATCTACAGTCAGTTCTCATAGTCTCTAAGATCTGTGGATGCCACAGGTGTTCCTCCTCTGCGTGGGTGGAAAGGGGTGGGGTAAAGTTTTGAAACATACTTGTGCAGGTTCGATATCATAGGAATGTGGATTACAAATTTGGTTGCTCTAGCTCGTATATTCTCTGAGATCTATGCGCTAATTTGCGCTAAGCAAAGCAGGGCTAGAAAATGATACGATCCAATTCAGATTCTGGTCTATCTATAAAAGATATGGTCATTCTCTACGATTCTGCGTTTTTTGTTTTCTCGTATCTTTGAAATCCATTTTTACCACAAATCCAATATAACCCAATACTCATTTTGAGTATCGGGTACTCAGGTATTAGGTATCAGAGCAATGTGCCAGACAAATGCTGAAAAGGGAATTAGTAAACACTGAAATTAGAGCGTTTGCAGCAACATCTAATAAGAGTCAGCGAGGAAGGAAGAACATTTATTTAGGGTTGAGTGATAGCACTAACCATACAGTATATAAATGTGCCAGTTCATACTACGAAAGCGTCACACGATGGGTTACCAGTCTGAGAACCCCAGAGACTTCGGCTCTGGCGTTTAGGTACTGACGCGTCATCATGAGAGAACGCAGAGAAAACATGTGTTAGAACACACGCAATATGTTCCCAGTGGACAAAAACTTCGTAAACGATATCGCAAACGAGAGTTACGCAAAACTCAGCCGTGTAAAAGTATCGAATTAAGATCTGAATTAAGATAAGTAAATTAATAACTAGTCGCTCAGTTTGTGGCAGTGAAAGTTTCACTGCTCAAAAACGGATCTTTTGCGAGTCTTTTATGACATCTTTTGCGAGCCTTCCATGACATCTTTTGCGAGACTTTTGCGAGCCTTTTATGATATCTTTTGCGAGACTTTTGTAATATAGATTGCGAGACTTTTGCAATATAGATTGCGAGCCTTTTGCAATATCGTTTACGAGCCCTTTATGTTATCTTTTGCGAGCCGAAAGTAATATGAAAAGGGAAGCAAATTTTGTTGTTTGTTTTTAATAATTTTTAATTTAATATGTATTCATTTTAATTTTTAATTTGTATAGTACATACAATGAATAGATAATTAGATTAGTGAATTAAATTTAATTTGTTTTTGCTCCTTCGACACTCTGTCCTGGGCGTACTGGAAGAATTTTTGAGTTATTCGGTCGAAATCGGCGTCTTCTAATGAAAATCTTTCCTCAAATCCCGCTGTAAATAAATATTCATGTTTATTATATCACAATATACATATAATAATTTGAAAATAATACTTACTACGGATGGCTAGAGTAACCCGAAAGCCCCTAATACAATTTTGCGCCTCTGTGCCAAAGTCAGTTCAATCGAAAATTTTTATTTTCGTTGACGAAGGTGGCCTGATGCACACGAAGATGGCTAGCAAAAATATATACATATACACAGAATGTGTAGATTTTTGTCTTTGTGATGTTTTATAATGCTCCCAAACTCAAATTTTGTGCACTATACTATACTATCAAATAAAGAATAATTTACTTAGCAATTTTTCCTTTTTATTGCACTATTAAACGGGGAGTAACGTTTACTTTCTTCCGCTGCGATTTTGCCAAGCCGCAGTTTTACATGTTCGTTAATGTTCTATTACGAGATCCGGCGTTTCTTGCGTTTGTTCCCGTTTTTGTGTCCGGTTGTGATAGTTTTGCGAGACATTGGTCGTCAGTCCGTCTGCGAGCATTTTGCGAGACTTCACCCGTACCTACATAGCTATTTTTATACCCGATACTTAAAATGAGTATTGGGGTATATTAGATTTGTGGTAAAAGTGGATGTGTGTAACGTCCAGAAGGAATCGTTTCCGACCCCATAAAGTATATATATTCTTGATCAGCATCAATAGCCGAGTCGATTGAGCCCTGTCTGTCTGTCCGTCTGTCCGTCCGTCCCCTTCAGCGCCTAGTGCTCAAAGACTATAAGAGCTAGAGCAACGATGTTTTGGATCCAGACTTCTGTGATATGTCACTGCTACAAACATATTTTAAAACTTTGCCCCGCTTTTAAAGATACGATAAAAACAGAATCAAGAAAACAATTTCATTCTTTCTCGCTCTGTCTCTCTCTAACACACAGGTTTCATGGTCGGTTTTGCCAATTGCAAAATATGAGTTCAAGGATCTCAGAACCCATTAGAGCTAGAGCAACCAAATTTGGTATCGACACTCCTGTGATATTGGACCTTGACCGTTTCGTGTCCAAATTTCGCCACACCCCCTTCCGCCCCCGCAAAGGACGAAAATCTGGGGCACAAATCTCAGAGACTATTATCGCTAGAGTAACCAAATTTGGTATCCGCACTTCTGTTAGATCTCACTATAAAAGTATATCTCAGAATTTCGCCCCACCCCCTTCCGCCCCCACAAAGGACGAAAAACTGTTGCATCCACAATATTGAGGATACGAGAAAATTAAAAACGCAGAATCATAGATAATATCTATCAGATCTGGATCAGATCAGATAATTTTTATAGCCAAAGGAACAAATCAATTTGCAGTGGCTACGCAGCGCCCGACGTCACGCTCAGACTGATTTTCTGTCTCTCTCGCACGCACTCTTTGTCGTGTCGTTTAATATTAGCGGCGTCTGCCGGAGGAGAGCCATACTGACTTAGTATCGGGTATAATTGTAGAGTTGCGGTGTCCGCAGCAACTCACAACGTTCCCCCTTCTTTCAATTATTTTTCAGTTTTCTGTCCATTTTTCACCCGTTTTAAGTCAGTTTGTGATAGTTTTGCGTAAATGCTCTTTTCTTAGTCCGTCTGCGAGACTTCACTCATCGCTCCCGGATCAGAAAATCAGTCTGAGCGTGACGTCGGGCGCTGCGTAGCCACTGCAAATTGATTTGTTCCCTTTGGCTATAAAAATTATCTGATCTGATCCAAATTCAGCAACCTGATAGATATGATCATTATCTATGATTCTGCGTTTTTAGTTTTCTCGTATCTTCAAAATTGTGGATGCCACAGATTTTCGTCCTTTGTGGGGGCGGAAGGGGGTGAGGCGAAATTTGGAGATATACGTTTTATAGTGAGATCTAACAGGAGTGCGGATACCAAATTTGGTTACTCTAGCGTTAATAGTCTCTGAGGATTGTGAATATCCCCAGATTTTCGTTTTCTGCGGGGGGTGGGGGTGTGGCGAAATTTTGAAACAAATTCGTCTCGGTCCGATATCTTAGGAGTGTGGATACCAAATTTGGTTGCTCTAGCTTTTATAGTCTCTGAGATCTAGGCGCTAATGTTTTACTCTCAGCAAAGCCGCTCAGCAAATGCTACGTGTGTGTTAGAGAGAGACAGGGCGAGAAAAAATGAAATTGTTTTCTTGATGCTGGCTATAATAATAATACGATCCAATTTAGATTCTGCAGTCTAAAAGATATGGTCATTCTCTACGATTTTGCGTTTTGGGTTTTCTCATATCTTTAAAATTGTGGATGCCACAGATTTTCGTCCTTTGTGGGGGCGGAAGTGGGCGGGGCGAAGTTTTGAAATATTTTTGTAGCAGTGACATATCACAGAAGTCTGGATCCAAAACATCGTTGCTCTACCTCTTATAGTCTTTGAGCACTAGGCGCTGAAGGGGACGGACAGACGGACGGACAGACGGACAGACAGACAGGGCTCAATCGACTCGGCTATTGATGCTGATCAAGAATATATATACTTTATGGGGTCGGAAACGATTCCTTCTGGACGTTACACACATCCACTTTTACCACAAATCTAATATACCCCAATACTCATTTTGAGTATCGGGTATAATTAAAAATATGAGACATACAATAAATTAAATTATATTCATGGAATTTCTTACAACATTATGGAGCCGATGTGCGTAACCAGGAACTAATACCTGAGAGGAGTCCAAGACGGATACCGAAACTTTATACAAGTTTCCATTTGATAACCTTATTATAATTTAATTAAATGAATTATTTAATATAGATTCTTACACAGTTCTAAGACATAATTATTATTTTTTTAGATTGGACGCGTGAAGCCGTTTCTAAGGCTGAAATTTTACGTTTGATTTATCAGGGACGTTTTCTTCATTGCAATGTAACGTTAGGAGCGCTGGGACTTCCATTAGGCAAGACGACTGTTATGCATTTAGTGCCTCGTGATAATTTGCCTGAACCCAATTCGCAAGGTGAGTTTAATATTATACGTTATTTGGGATGTATTTTTTTTTTATTATTAATACAGTACAAAATACATTAGAGATCGACGCGGAGATCCTTTTTAAAGCTCGGCCCGGCCCTTGCACTTTATAATTAATTATAATTTTTCAAGCAAAAAGAATTAGTTGAAAAAATTATAACTAACGAGGGGGAACGTTGTGACTTGCTGCGGAGACCGCAACTCTACATTTATACCCGATACTTAGTCAGTATGGCTCTCCTCCGGCAGACGTCGTTATTATTAAAAGACACGACACAGAGTGCGTGCGAGAGAGACAGAAAATCAGTCTGAGCGTGACGTCAGGCGCTCCGTAGCCACTGCAAATTGATTTGTTCCTCTTGGCTATACAAATTATCCGATCTGATCCAGATTCAGCAACCGGATAGATATGGTCATTCTCTATGATTGTGCGTTTTTAGTGATCTCGAATCTGCAATATTGTGGATGCAACAGATTTACGTCCTTTGTGGGGGCAAAATTCAGAGATATACGTTTTATAGTGAGAGCTAACAGGAGTGCAGATACCAAATGTGGTTACTCTATCGCTTATAGTCTCTGAGATGTGTGAATATCCCCAAATTTTCGTCCTTTGCGGGGGCGGAAGAGGGTGTGGCGAAATTTTCAAACAAATTCGTTAAGGTCCGATATCTCAGGAGTGTGAATCAAAAATTTGGTTGCTCTAGCTTTTATAGTCTCTGAGATCTAGGCGCTAATGTTTTACTCTCAGCAAAGCCGCTCAGCAAATGCTACGTGTGTGTTAGAGAGAGACAGGGCGAGAAAAAATGAAATTGTTTTCTTGATGCTGGCTATAATAATAATACGATCCAATTCAGATTCTGCAGTCTAAAAGATATGGTCATTCTCTATGATTCTGCGTTTCTGGTTTTTTCGTATCTTTAAAATTGTGGTCGAGCGTCACAGCGTGCACCCTGTCCGAGATGCGCAGGGTATTCAAGGAATGGTTAGAGCAGCACGGAGAAAATGCGCAGTATGCGGACGCGCTCGAAGGATGGGAAATGAAGGCGGGCAGAGTCTCGCCCTCGGCCCAGATGGAGGACGGACCGGATCCATACGAGCGCCTGACGCTGCCGGCGAGTGCGGAGCGTGCCACAGATTTTCGTCTTTTGTGGGAGCGCAAGTGGGCGGGGCGAAGTTGTGAAATATTCTTGTAGACATATCACAGAAGTCTGGATCCAAAACATCGTTGCTCTACCTCTTATAGTCTTTGAGCACTAGGCGCTGAAGGGGACGGACAGACAGACGGACGGACGGACAGACAGACAGGGCTCAATCGACTCGGCTATTGATGCTGATCAAGAATATATATACCTTATGGGGTCGGAAACGCTAACTTCTGGACGTTACACACATCCATTTTCACCACAAATCTAATACACATTTTGATTATCGGGTATAAAAATTGATTTTGATTTGATTTTTTAAAAACTACAAATAACAATTATTCCGAAACTTTCATTTAAAAAATCAAAAATAAAACTTAAATTGATTATCATTATCATCAACCAAGTGGTGAATTACCATACATTTTTGAGCTATAATTCAAATACCTTTCAAATGATACATCGCATGTCCTTCAAGGAGGAATATTAAGGATCCTACTAATTTATATTATATTCAATTATTTCTTGCACATTATTTTGCAGTACTATATGTAGCATTTACTAGCAAGCAAAATATTAATTGTTAAGACCACAATCTTTTTTTCACTATAATAGTTTAATAATTTCACAAATTATTGACTTTAAACGCGTTCCAATTTTTATTGTATGTAATTTGTATGTGGATAGTGGCAAAAGATGCCAGAGCCTTCCACAATATAAGTTAAGCGATTTATACACTAAGTTGCAGCGAGCTAGCCCATCCAATGGGCTATAAAAAGCAGTAACTAAAAGTAACTGACAGCATGATGCTAAGCGAGCAACGGTAATGGTACGATTTCGTTACGCTAGCTCAGTGCAATGACCAAAAAGGTACACAAAATAAATTGATATGCAATAGAAGGGAAAGTACAAAAATGTACTCCCTCCCGTGGGAGGATCCATGCATGCCCACTGCCCACCCTCTGCAGCAGGCTGTTTATCACAATGCAGTCAGCCACCTGCTCTTTTGTCCCGAAACTCTTTAGAGCTCGCAGATTAGCAATTTTGGTATCTAAACATTGTTGTAGAATCGATTCTTAAGCTAATCTAGCGCGATGGGATAGCTGGCCTGGCCCAATTCTAGTGATTCTAGTAATGAACATGGTTACGATTTCTACTAATCGTACGAGTAGAAAAGCAAATTATCAGTTCCTACTGATCACCTCTTAGACCACTAGGGCTATTGGGGTTGATTCCTTAAACCCCCACGTAACTTCCCTAGCGCCGTGCGTAATCTACACTAAGATTTTTGTGTTGATGGTGGCTTCTTTTGACCTACCGGACGTGCGTAACCATTGGACATCAAAAATGCCCACTCGAGTTATTTTTACTGGAGGAAAGATTTCTGCACAAATAAATTTTCAGATATTGAGTTATTGATAAGTACTGGTTTTATTTAGTAAAAATTTGCGGTTTATAAACAGTTTTTGATGCTTAGAATGTTTACTTAGGTCTGAAGATATCCTATGGATTATTACCCATACTATGCATTTTCTAATCATTCATTCATAGATGCATCCTGCTGCCTGTTGCAAATTTGCTTAGGTCAGCAGTACATTTCGCTCATAGTATTGGCGTCTTATGGCTTACTATTAACTTAGGTCTACTCGTACCATTAGTAAAAATCGTAACCTTGGTCATTTGTGAACAACTTGTTTTAGAGACGTAGAGATTAATAGCATTAATAATAAACTTAAAAAGTTTTAAATGACCTACACAATCGATCGCAGCATTCGAAGTGAATAACGCGTGAACGCTTACTTGTGCGCAACCGCCAGTCTGAATAACCATGGTTTTACGCGAATTAGCCAACGACATATTGTTTGTTATAATTGTTTATGTTTTTTATCACTTCAGGGGATTGAGCTATTGAGCTTCTTCAGTAGCGTAGATTCGATTGCGATAAAGTATAGTATTTAAATATTTTTTATTTTCGTGGATGCTGATGGTGAGAAACTTACTAAGAACCCGATGTCGTGTTTAAGCGATACAAAACAAGGGTGAAATACGGTCTATAGCCATTTGTAATAATAGGTAGACAGGCCACTGTGTCAGACGACGGAACTTGCGATTGCGGTGATGATCGATTAAGATGTGTTTTCTGAACCTATCTAGGCGCAAGAGCCTATAATGATCTCCAGTAGAGCCCTCCCTCTCGCATTCGTCGTCACGCTTTCCCACTCCTCAGCCCACGCATTAAAATCACCACCGATGGCTACTGGGTGACGTCCTCTAGCATCCGCCGCTAAGTTGTCTAGAATACCTGCAAATTCGGAGAGCAACAGGCTTGGGGCGAGGTAAACGCTGTAAACCCAGACTCTTCCAACTTAAGCACGTACAAAACCAACGTCAGAGCTTTTGAAGGAAAGCTGCAATGATGTGACACCGCATAGCCATATCGCGGCCTTTTTGGTGGCATCCAGGATGAATCCAGGAGACTCCCTATTTTGGTATGGCTCGTTGAGGATGGCGAGGTCAATTGCCACTTTTCTCACGGTTTGGCTCAGCAGGTCTTGAGCCGCAGCGCAGTGGTTGAGGTTGAGCTGTATAACCTTCATTATTGGGGTGGCAAGTTGGACGCACCCCTGTCTGCTCTGCATCGCCTGCTACACGCGTAGTGATTCCTCTCGTTGCTGTTGTTAGCAGGGCAGATGAAACACCATAGATCGCTCTGAAAGGTTGCCGCCTTGTGCCCGTTCTGCGGCAGCATCCGGTGCGATGTACCGCGTTCTTGCACTTGATTACTAGATGCCCAAACTCCAGACATTTATAACATCGTCTCCCGGATCCTACAGCTTGTCCAGCAGACTTTTAGTTTCCCCAGTTCCAGCAGGGCTCTTGCCTGCACGGGCGTCAGGCACACTACTGCCAGTTGTGTACTAGCAAAAGACGGACTCAAGATTTTAATGGCGCTGCTGTCTACGCTGGGTGCGTCTATTGTTGCAGCTATCGCTGCTGCGATGTCCTCCTTCGTGACCAGGCTGTCAAGATCCTTGAACTCCACGCAGAGTTCTTCTGTTTTTCTCTTCAGTTCCGCGCTGATGTCCTTGAGCTTAGCCGTGTTGCTTTTGCTCGCGCCGTTGAGCTCAAGCAACAGCTCGCTCTTTGCCGCCCACCGGATTTTGTTCACATTTTCCCCCACTTCCGTGAGCTTACCGTCCTGGCGCCTGGTGACCATTCGAAGGATGATGCTGTGAGCTGTGTAAGCTCACCCTGGGGTTGGATAATTATCGCGTCCGGTCTTGGCTCGAGCTCACGGGGCTCCCTTTTTTCTTTCCCCCGGTTGCCGCTTGAGCTGTTTTTTTTTTAGCGGCTGCGGTGGCACCATGGTCCACCGCTCCTGAGGGGGATTTTTATACCCGATACTCAAAATGAGTATAGTGGTATATTTGATTTGTGGTAAAAATGGATGCGTGTAACGTCCAGAAGGAATCGTTTCCGACCCCATAAAGTATATATATTCATGATCAGCATCAATAGCCGAGTCGATTGAGCCATGTCTGTCTGTCCGTCCCCTTCAGCGCCTAATGCTCAAAGAATATAAGAGCTAGAGCAACTATGTTTTGGATCCAGACTTCTGTGATATGTCACTGCTACAAAAATATTTCAAAACTTCGCCCCGCCCACTTCCGCCCCCACAAAGGACGAAAATCTGTGGCATCCACACTTTTAATGATACGATAAAACCAAAAACGCAGAATCGCAGAGGATGACTATATCTTCTAGAGTGCAAAATCTGAACCAGATCGTATAATTATTATAGCCAGAATCAAGAAAACAATTTCATTCTTTCTCGCTCTGTCTCTCTCTAACACACAGGTTTCATGGTCGGTTTTGCCAATTGCAAAATATGAGTTCAAGTATCTCAGAACCCATAAGAGCCAGAGCAACCAAATTTGGTATCCACACTCCTGTGATATCGGACCTTGACCATTTTGTGTCAAAATTTCGCCACACCCCCTTCCGCCCCCGCAAAGGACGAAAATCTGGGGCAACCACAAATCTCAGAGACTATTAAGGCTATAGTAACGAAATTTGGTATCCGTACTTCTGTTAGATCTCACTATAAAACGTATATCGCAGAATTTCGAACCACCCCCATCCGCCCCCACAAAGGACGAAAATCTGTTGCATCCACAATATTGCAGATTCGAGAAAACTAAAAACGCAGAATCATAGAGAATGACCATATCTATTTAGTTGCTGAATTTGGATCAGATCGGATAATTTTTATAGCCGAAAAGAAAAAAAACAATTTTCAGTGGCTACGCAGCGCCTGACGTCACGCTCAGACTGATTTTCTGTCTCTCTCGCACGCACTCTTCGTCGTGTCGCTTAATATTAGCGGCGTCTGCCGGAGGAGAGCCATACTGACTTAGTATCGGGTATAACTGTAGAGTTGCGGTGTCCGCAGCAACTCACAACGTTCCCCCTCGTTCATACTGAGACTGCGCCAGCTGCTTGAGCTGAGTCGACGTTTGTTGTAGCTTCGTGCCTCTCTTCCTCTTTGTGGGCTCAGCAGTCATTTGAGCCGGTTTGAGGCGGCTTCGTCGCTGTTTGGACTCAAATAGTAGCGGTCGACCTTTTCCTGGTGTGCAGCTTGTCGAAGTTTTTGACCACAAGCGCCTGTAAAGCATCCACGTTGTCAACTTGCCGCTGATCGTTCATCCTCTTGACCAGCTCATTAGCCCGAGTACCCAGGTTTTTAAGAAGCTCTAATTGGTGAGAGTGCATTCGCTCCTTCTCCTTGCCATCCGGTCCGAACTGGAATATTCTCGAGCCATGAGCTTTCGCAGGTGCCTACGGAGGTGGGGATTTAGTAAGGGGATTTAGTGGGGATTTAGTAAGTCTTCGCTTACCGAAGACTGCTTCCTCAGTCATCTTCTCTGTCTGTGTATGTGGTGCGTGTGCTGTGTTTTCCATGTAGTAAGGATCTCCACTCGAGATCGTTATCCCTGACTGCAGTGCGTAGTCACCGTCGGTCTGCGCGTGTCTGTAGCTATGTGTGGAGAGGGTGTTCTTAAAGTTCGGAGTATAAGTATAAATATTTTGGTGTTATATTTTAGTGGGGTAATAATGTGTTACTCTACGTCGGGAGAGGCGCTGTAGCGAACCCTTTGCACCCTCCCCCTTCTGCACCGAAGAGAGTGACAAAGACTCGTTCATCGGGGTGGGCGCGGTAGCGGTGGCGCCACCACCAGCTGTCGAATAGGATTCGCCCCTGTGGTTCCAGCCGTTCAGTTGGTCGACCAGTTCGTCAATGATCCGCCGCATGGCTGGGTTTTTCGGGTAGTACCGCTGGGTCGGTTGTCCCTCATGACGATGGTGTGTTCCGTGAGATCCGTCGTCCCTCGAAGGCCTGCGAGTGTCGGCACTTCATCGTCCAGGAACTTTTGTATCTGCGGTGCGACGTCAGGAGGCCATGGGTCGGAGATTTGTTCTGAATCGTCCTCTGGTGGTTCGTTGATTCCTGGGTCGCAAGGTTGGTCGGGGTTCTCGGGGAGGATCGTCGTGTCGAGTGCGCTTGTTGGTTCGACTTCACTAGGGTATTCGCTTATGTGGACGATGTGTTAGGTGCATCGCGGCTCCAATTGGCGCCTCGTGTGGCGGTGGTCACCTTACCCGGTTCCTGCCTGGGAGGACGGGGGCGTATCGGGTCGGTCTCTATCATTTTCGTTGCAGTCGTGGGCCGGGTCGGGTGGCGGTCGGAGCTGGTACCTCGAGCGCTTGGCTGCTGCGTGGTGGTTGTTGTTGATAGGGCCGGGTTGTCTTCTGGAGGGCCGTCCTGAGTTGCTTGCCTTCGTTGGTGGAACCAGTCGGGAGACTGGCTCGCTTTCTTTGTTGCTTTGCATGGGCTTGAGTTTTCTTGAGTGGGCCTGGAGCTCGTGTGCCTCGTCATGGCCGTGGGTTCCATGTTCCTTGTTTCTTGCGTGCGTGTCTCGAGCCGAGTCGGGGCTCCTGAAGTGTCACCTTGACTGGCGGTGATCACCGACGTGTTTCAGACGGGGCGTTAGTGGTCTTGGTCCATCTCCAAGCTCGTGGTGCCACACTGTATTGTGGTTTCGATGACACAAAGAAAATCAATCCCCACGATGACTTGCTCTAGCATGTTTGGCAGTACTAAGAGCGGTAACTGGTCCTCCCGCTCATCTAGTCGGATCCGTTCCAGCAAGATCGGAGTTAACTCGCGTGCCCACTTGTCGGCTAGCCGTATCTGGACGCGCACCTCTCGAAGGTCGTTGCTGTGGTCTAGTTGGCGGGCGAGATCAGCATTGATGAAGCTTCGGGACGCGCCGGTGTCGACCGTGGCTTTCGTGCGCCGTCCTCCGATGGTCACTCTCGACACTATCCGGCACTTATCCGGTTTTGTTCTTGTATCATGTTCTTTAGTTCGATGTCTGAGGAAGCGCTGTGCCCGGCCGTTCCCGTGTCAGCCGGGGATGCGAATCGTTTCCCGACGGGTCTCGGCGGCAACAATCCACGGTCCGTATTCCGCGCTTACCGCATTCCCAACAGAAGAGGATGGAAGGGTTAGCGCAGTCGCGAGAAACATGTCCAACTTCCCCACAACGTCGACAGGCCGCGTGTGGAGAAACATGTCCAACTTCCCCACAACGTCGACAGGCCGCGTGTGGGTTGGCGATGGGCGTCCTTGCGGGCTGTGGGGCGTTCTAGTGGGGTTTTCGAAAGGGGGCTCGATTTGTACCGCTTTTGTTTGGCGCCTGTTGTGCCGTTGGCTGCGCGTATCGTGGGGTTTGTCGAGGGGGGATGTGCGTTGCTGGGATGTTTCGCTCCTGTATACTCTCAAACTCTGTGGTCAACATCGTCAGTTGCGCCAGACTTCGCAGTTTGTGTCTTCGCACATATATCTGATACGCCGGGAGGATGTTGTCATAGATGCGGTTAAGTTCTTGGCGGCGTCGTACCCGGCGTACGAAATCTTTGAACGCCGCCTGTTTGAGGTCTTTAATCTGGTCTTCCAATTGCTAGAAGTACCGGGGAGGCAGGAAAAAGGCTAGAACCACCTGGCGGAAATCAGTACAAGAGGCGCTCAATCTATTCCAAGCTTCGCGCACGACGGGCCCTTCGACTAGTTCGGCGAAATTCCTTCGCAAATCTTCCACGTTGCCTTCGCAGCTGAACCCCAATTCTTCCGCGAAGGCTTCCAGCTCCTCTCGACGGCGTTTGTGTATCCAGCTGGTACTCACCCCTGTGTTGTCGATCCCCATTGTTCTGCTTATGGCTCGCGTCTGTTGTTTCGCTTGGTTCGCGTTTTCACGTCACTAGGGAAACTCTTCGAATTTCTTCTCGGAGGGCAGTAGCACTGTTCGCGTTTCTCTGTCGCTGTGCCGCGCTTTCGTCGGCTCGTTGCGCAACGCGCACCGCTGGAAGTGCGCTAGTTCGGGGTTTTTTTTTCTGCGTTGTTTCCCGGTTCTCTGGCGGACGCGGGTTTTTAGTCCACAAACCCATCGTCGACGTCACCGTAGGGCCCTGCTCGGGCGCCAATTGTGATAGAACTATTTCAAGCTACGTATGGCGAACAAAATAAGTATTTTGGTGGGATATTTTAATGGGGTAATAATGTTACTCTACGTCGGGAGTGGCGTTGTAGCGAACGCTTTTATGTTCGTTATATTTTGATCCAAAGGTTTAAATAAATTTTCTGAGCCGTAACTACTGACTTTGAGCTAATGGAAGAATTAAAAGCTAGAACTATGCACTGCTTGCTTCGTTCCCTCAACTAGTCCTCTTAGTTTTGATTTTTTGTTTTTATTACAATTTTTTTTTCCAAAAAAAAATTAATGATATATGTAGAATACACTGTGAAAGCAATGCTCTCCGAAATCAATAGTGAGAAATTATTTTTAGAATCATAGAAATTCTACAACCAAACAAAACTTGAATGAATTTTCCAAATTTCTGGTTGTAAACGAAACAAAAAAGAGAAATATTAATATATTAATATTTGGCCACTCCTAATTCTACCGATATTGACATTTTACATTTTGGAACATGCTATTAACCTTAAGCTTTTACAAATTCCTGTTAGCTCGGCAACTAGCGAATGTAATTATTCCACATCGGAAAACATTCTGTTAAGCACTAGTTTGGATAAAATTATATTCCTATATATATAAAAATACATATGTAAATAGATTTCGCCGAAAGAATTTTATCTCCGTTTTTAACCATTCTCAAAATTGACACATTTGACACCAGTTGTTACGTTTTTACAGTTCGTATTCCGGATTGAGAACGGAGTCAGAAAGATAGTTTCTATTTAAACGGACAGACTTTATTTTCTACAAATTCTAGCCTTGACTGACTATTTTCAATATAATCGGAAATTATAACTGTAGAAAGGTTATAATTAGTGAGGCATTCAATTTGTATTTAAAATAGCATACAGCACGCGTTGGTATTTGCGGCACCATCGATACACTCGGCGGACAATACCAATAGTAAGATATCGGATAAGAAACATGGAGAGTGAAGTAAGGTCACTTTGTAAATGGCGATCGTGAGAGACAGACGCGCAGCTAATAAGAAGATATATTAAATCGCCGGGCTTGTGTTTTTATACATAGGCATTTCACCCACACGCCGATATTGGTCACTACAATTCCCTTGTTAGACGGCCTACAAATTCAGAAGTGGGATAGGATCAACCGCCGCCACTGAGAAACAGCGAATGAAGACGCCATTGCTGAAAAACATGTCTTGCTTGGCCGGCACGGAAGAGTTCCCAGCCGCCCAATTGCGCTGGAGTTCCTCAATCTGCCAAAAGGTGGAAGCAAAAACGCCATGGCAGCCAGGCTTAACGCGGTAGCAGCAACAACCGTAACAAGCGAGAACGAGAGGGAAGATGAGGCAGCCGCAGATCAAGACTCGACGAAGAGCGTAGCCAAAGGGAAAACCAGCGGAGGGGACGGAGAGCCCGAAAATACGTCGTCAATCCACAACAATTCAACGGGAGAGGACAACGGCGAACGCAAAGAGAAGAACGAAAAAGCACCACAAGAGCCTGGACACAACAACAAACACGGCGAATATAAAGCAGAGGTTGAAATATGAATCATCGCGGGAGTGTTCAGGTGATTTTAAAGTCCCCGAGAATCGAGGTTTTTTTTTAGCATAGGCCAGCAGTTCCTGTGGCGTCCTCTTGGGGGCATCTTCAAGTGATGCCAGTACTGGGGCGCCGAGGTATCTCCTCCTTGCCCTTGAGAGAGCCGGACAGTTGCAGATGAGATGTTCCAGGGTTTCGCCACAGGTTCATCGCATTTCCTACAACTGTCTCTGTTGGAGATGCCTAGCTTTGTTGCATGTGCAGCAGCCAGGCAATGACCTGTTAGTATTCCCACTAGCAATCTACAGTCCTTTCGTGGCAGCGTTCTAAGGGGGGCAGGCACGTTCTCGGTTCTCCTGTTCTCCAGCCCGACGCCTTCCTTAGCCTTGTTTCCTTCGATGCCTTGGTGACTGGGAACTCAATAGATCCGCACTGACTTTGTCGTGCTTAGGGTATCTAGTGACTCCCTGCTCGCCAAGACACTGACCACGGACGCCTGCATAGATCTGATTGCCGCTTGGCTGTCGACGAATAGATTGACCGTATCGTGTGCTCTTTCAGTGAGAAGAGCGACCTCTGCTGCTTTCCAGATGGCAAAAACTTCTACCTGGAATATGCTGCATTGGTCCGGTAGTTTATATGACAGACTTATCTCAGGTTCTGCACAATATAGGCCCGCTCCTACTCCTTCGTCCATCTTGGAGCCGTCCGTATATAGGTTAGGTTAGGTTAACCCGGACGGCCCTCAGCGGGGCCGCGCATAGGCCAATATGGCCCTTAGTTATCCGGATGGGGGGGGTGTATGATCCGTCGCGGGAGTGTTAATGTGGTTTTAAAAAGTCCCCGAGAATCGAGGTGTTTTTAGCATAGGCCAGCAGTTCCTGAGGCGTCCTTTTGGAGGCATCTTCCAGTGATGCCAACACTGGGGCGCCCAGGTATCTCCTCCTTGCCCTTGAGAGAGCCGGACAGTTGCAGATGAGATGTTCCAGGGTTTCGATAGCCCCAGGTTCCTCACATTTCCTACAACTGTCTCTGTTGGTGATGCCTAGCTTTGCTGCATGTGCAGCAGCCAGACAGTGACCTGTTAGTATTCCCACTATCAGTCTACAGTCCTTTCGTGGTAGGTGCAGTAGGTAGTGGCTAAGTTTCTCGTTGCGCTCCTTGCACATTATCTTCGAGGTTCTGCAGGTGGTGGTACTCCTCCACCTGCTATCAGTCTGTGCTCTAGCCTGCTTCTCTAGATCGCCTTGCAGCGTTCTGAGGGAGACAGGCACGTTCTCGGTTCTCCTATTCTCCAGCCCGACGCCTTCCTTAGCTAGTACGTCCGCCGCTTCGTTTCCTTCGATGCCCTGGTGGCTGGGAACCCAATAGATCCGCACAGTCTTTGTCGTGCTTAGGATGTCTAATGCCTCCCTGCTCGCCAAGACACTTCTGGAACTGACCGCGGACGACTGCATGGATCTTATCGCCGCTTGGCTGTCGACGAATAGGTTGACCGCATCGTGTGCTCGTTCTGTGAGGAGAGCGACCTCCGCAGCTTTCCCGATGGCAAAAACTTCTGCCTTGAATATGCTGCATTGGTCCGGTAGCTTGTACGACAGCCTTATCTCAGGGTCTGTACAGTATAGGCCCGCTCCTACTCCTCCGTCCATCTTGGAGCCGTCCGTATATATATTGAGGTGCTCAGTTTGGTCCCTTCCAATTTTCCAGTCTTCAGGTCCCAAAGATGTGGTTGTTTTGACGTCAAGGCAAGTTTGGGGGGTCATGTAATCAGTTGATCTGGTCATTTCCCTGCCGATTGAACTATGCCCGTATCCTTGTGGCGATAGATTTCCTGATGCTATGAGGCGTTGTGCTGCCTTTCCCGCAATCAGGCGAGCGTGAATGTCCAGGGGGTCGATTCCGAGTATGGTTTCGAGTGCTTTTGTTGGGGTTGACCGCAACGCCCCTGTAATACAGAGCAGAGCCTGTCGCTGAGTCTTTTCCATAAGCTTATGGTATGTCTTCTTTTCAGTAGCCTGCCACCACACTAAGGCTCCATACAGCAGAGTTGGTCGCACCACCGAGATGTAGATCCAGTGCATTAGAGCAGGTGACAGGCTCCATGTGCTGCTGAGCATCTTCTTGGATGCATAAAGCGCAATGGTAGCCTTCTTCACCCTTTCCACTACATTGGGCCTCCATGCCAGCTTGCTGTCCAGTACTGTGCCTAGGTATTTCACCTGTGATTTTGGGGTCAGCCTAGTTTGGTCAATTTTCGGGGGGGTCCATATCGGTACCTTGTACCTCTTGGTAAAGAGGATGAGGTCCGTCTTGTCCGCGTTGATACTGAGTCCTACCTCTTCCGCCCACTCACGTATCTCCCTGAGTGTACGTTCCATTAAGGAGCTGAGGGTCGATGGACATACACCCGTAATAAGTATGCTTATGTCATCTGCATAAGCTGTTATCTTTGGGGCCTTCCTTTCAAATCTCTTGATGAGGTCGTCGACCACCAGATTCCACAGTAGTGGCGACAGGACTCCACCCTGAGGTGTGCCTCTGTGTGCCCCCTTTACCATGGAAGCAGTGCCCCACTCCGATTGCACCCGTCTGCAACTTAGGAGGTTTTTGATCCAGACGTTGATTGCAGGGTGTATGTTATTCGGTTCTAGGCGACTTGTTATTGCGGTTGTGGCCACGTTGTTGAATGCTCCTGAGATGTCCACAAATGCTCCCAAAGCATACTTTTTGTTGTGAAGGGCGCTCTCGATGGTGGCTACTAGCGAGTGTAGTGCCGTCTCCACTGATTTCCCTTTAGTGTAGGCGTGTTGGTTTGTTGACATCAGTCCCTCTACCTCATTCCTGATGTGCAAATCCAACAGCTTTTCTAGTGTTTTTAGTATAAAGGAGGTAAGGCTTATCGGTCTGTAATCCTTGGGACTCACGTGGCTGCACTTTCCTGCCTTAGGGAGGAAGACAACTCTCGAGGTTCTCCATTGGATGGGGATATAGCCCGTACTTAGGCATGCTGAGTATATTGCGAGGAGCCATGGGGTAATAACCTCTTTGGTCAACTGCATCATGGCTGGGAATATCCCGTCCAGTCCTGGTGCTTTTATGCCCGCGAAGGAGTCTATGGCCCAGTGGATTCTCTTAGTGGTTAACAGACCTATTTGAGGGTGCTGTTCCTCGGTTGCTGGGTCCTGATGCTCCTTGGCGTCAGTGACCTCGGTGCATCCAGGGAAGTGCGCCTCCATTAGTGCTGTTAGGGCTTCTTTGCTGCCCTCTGTCCACTGTCCGTTGTCTAGTTTTAGTTGGCTCTGTACTGTGGGCTGCTTTGAAAGCAGCTTCCGAAGCCTAGCGGTTTCGGGCACTTTCTCGATGTTGGAGCAGAAGTTTCTCCACGAGTTCCTTTGTGCCTTACGTATTTCCTTCTTGTAGCTCCTAAGTAGGATTTTATATTCCTCATTGACAATCTCCTCGTTCGCTTGTTCGGCGATCTTAAATAATTCCTTGAGGTTGTTCCTTTGAAGAGTGAGGGGTTGGATCATCATTGCACTTCAGGATCTTAACCCCATTTAGCCACCCAGCACCGTCGAACGTGGGCATTGGGGCCGCGGGGTCTTCCTCCATCTGTGCAAAGAGTGCGTCGACGAGACGCGCGTGCACCAGCTTCCACTGTGCCGCTGACATCTTGCCGTTTTCCTCGCTGCGGTCGATGAGTGCCACGATCAGATGTCGTTTGGTCACATCGCTGACCTTCGCTTTCGGCTTCGTTGGCTTCTTGGCCGCTTTCGGTGGAGGGGCTGCACTCTTGGGCCCGCGTTGCCGCTTGCTCGCTGGAGTGTCCTTAATGGCACTCTCAGTCGAGCGTTGCCTCTTGGTGGCCATCATCTCCTCCACCTTATTGGCATATTCGCCATTCGACGCCCTCATCTGTGGCATCTGAGCATAGTGTAGCCGACCCTCCTCTACTCTCTGCTCGGCCCAGGCTAGCTTGACCTTCTCCTCCTGGGAGATGTCTGCTTTGCCTTGCAGCCGGCTTTTTATGTTGAGGGCCGCTTTGTATTGCGCTTTGGCCTTCATCCCCTCCTTGGAACGCTTCGGCCCTTCCCTACGCAGGGAGCTGGTGCCTGGTTCCGGCGAGCGGAGAAGGCTCTCTTCATCCGTCCTGCTTAGAGAGAGCACACTCTCCAGATCCGTGTCTGTATCGACTACGGCATCTGTGCGGCTCAACTTGCAGGCCACGGAGTGAGTTGTTTTGGTTGTTGTTGTTGTGGCAGTAGCTTTACAACTGACCTGGCCTGCTTCAGCCAAGTCTGAGGTGTGACCGCTGGCGACACGCAGAGAGGATTGCTCCTCCCCGTGCCCGCCGGTGGTAGCAGTCACGCTTTCCACCGACGTTTGGGTTGACATCCCAACCCGTGCTTGCTCCTTCTTCGACTCCATAGTTGGCCCGAGGGTCCATACTGGTTAATATTTTTCGGGGGGACCACCCCCTAGCGTTTTAGGCCTGACCGCCAGGCACCTCTAGCCATGGCCCTGGTTCGGTTCCCCCGACTTTGAATCGGGAAGACGCCGGACCATAACCTTAGCTAGACACTGCATTACCCCGGACAGAGCAAGCGACCCTTGTCCGGGGTAATGCATTGTCCATTGCCCAGCCGGCACCCTCGTGGAGGGTTCAGCTAGAGCATTTTCGCCAGCCCGTCCGTATATACACTACTGGCCAAAAAAATAAGTACATCGGTGTCGTGCTAGTTTGTTATAGAATAGCTCGAATTTTTGTAAATGTATGGATGCCAATTGTTTATATTTAAATAAAAAAAAAAGTGGAGAACCATCTTTATAAAATTCTATGCTTAAATTTGTGCTGAATGGGCATTTTTGGTCTGGCCAAAATAATAAGTACACTGGTGTTATTTATAAATTTTAAAGGATTTTTTAAGGATTTGGTCAAAGGATTGTTGGTTATTATTGAGTTCTTTCATATTTAAGAACATGAGAGTTAAAAAAAATTCTTTAGATAGGCCATACTGCTGAAGAAAAGAAGTTTTCCATAAGTCTTCATCTACGATCGTGGCTTCCCTTCCTATGTAGGAATATACACCTCTACATCTCTCGCTTGTTGTTTGGTCGTTTCTTTATTCATTGCCGAACATAGATGCAACTGTTAACTCGTTATACCCGATACTCAAAATGAGTATTTGGGTATATTTGATTTGTGGTGAAAATGGATGTGTGCAACGTCCAGAAGGAATCGTTTCCGACCCCATAAAGTATATATATTCTTGATCAGCATCAATAGCCGAGTCCATTGAGTCCTGTCTGTCTGTCCGTCTGTCCGTCCCTATCAGCGCCTAGTGCTCAAAGACTATATGAGCTAGAGCAACGACGTTTTATATCCGGACTTCTGTGATATGTCACTGTTACAAAAATATTTCAAAACTTCGCCCCGCCCACTTCCGCCCCCACAAAGCACGAAAATCTGTGGCATCCACGTTTTTAAAGATACGATAAAACCAAAAACGCAGAATCGTAGAGAATGACCATATCTTTTAGACTGCAGAATCTGAATTGGATCGTTTTATTATTATAGCCAGCATCAAGAAAACAATTTCATTTTTTCACGCCCTGTCTCTCTCTAACACACACGTAGCATTTGCTGAGCGGCTTTGCTGAGAGTAAAACATTAGCGCCTAGATCTCAGAGACTATAAAAGCTAGAGCAACCAAATTTTTGATTCACACTCCTAAGATATCGGACCTTAACGAATTTGTTTGAAAATTTCGCCACACCTCCTTCCGCCCCCGCAAAGGACGAAAATCTGGGGATATTCACAAATCTCAGAGACTATAAGCGATAGAGTAACCACATTTGGTATCCGCACTCCTGTTAGCTCTCACTATAAAACGTATATCTCAGAATTTTGCCCCCACAAAGGACGAAAATCTGTTGCATCCACAATATTGCAGATTCGAGAAAACTAAAAACGCACAATCATAGAGAATGACCATATCTATCCGGTTGCTGAATCTGGATCAGATCGGATAATTTGTATAGCCAAGAGGAACAAATCAATTCGCAGTGGCTACGCAGCGCCTGACGTCACGCTCAGACTGATTTTCTGTCTCTCTCGCACGCACTCTGTGTCGTGTCTTTTAATAATAGCAGCGTCTGCCGGAGGAGAGCCATACTGACTAAGTATCGGGTATAAATGTAGAGTTGCGGCGTTACCAGCAACTGGATGTGTGTAACGTCCAGAAGGAATCGTTTCCGACCCTATAAAGTATATATATTCTTGATCAGCATCAATAGCCGAGTCGATTGAGCCCTGTCTGTCTGTCCGTCCGTCCGTCCGTCTGTCCGTCTGTCCGTCCCTATCAGCGCCTAGTGCTCAAAGACTATAAGAGCTAGAGCAACGACGTTTTATATCCGGACTTCTGTGATATGTCACTGTTACAAAAATATTTCAAAACTTCGCCCCGCCCACTTCCGCCCCCACAAAGGACGAAAATCTGTGGCATCCACGTTTTTAAAGATACGATAAAACCAAAAACGCAGAATCGTAGAGAATGACCATATCTTTTAGACTGCAGAATCTGAATTGGATCGTTTTATTATTATAGCCAGCATCAAGAAAACAATTTCATTTTTTCACGCCCTGTCTCTCTCTAACACACACGTAGCATTTGCTGAGCGGCTTTGCTGAGAGTAAAACATTAGCGCCTAGATCTCAGAGACTATAAAAGCTAGAGCAACCAAATTTTTGATTCACACTCCTAAGATATCGGACCTTAACGAATTTGTTTGAAAATTTCGCCACACCTCCTTCCGCCCCCGCAAAGGACGAAATTCACAAATCTCAGAGACTATAAGCGATAGAGTAACCACATTTGGTATCCGCACTCCTGTTAGCTCTCACTATAAAACGTATATTTCAGAATATTGCCCCCACAAAGGACGAAAATCTGTTGCATCCACAATATTGCAGATTCGAGAAAACTAAAAACGCACAATCATAGAGAATGACCATATCTATCCGGTTGCTGAATCTGGATCAGATCGGATAATTTGTATAGCCAAGAGGAACAAATCAATTTGCAGTGGCTACGCAGCGCCCGACGTCACGCTCAGACTGATTTTCTGTCTCTCTCGCACGCACTCTGTGTCGTGTCTTTTAATAATAGCAGCGTCTGCCGGAGAAGAGCCATACTGACTAAGTATCGGGTATAAATGTAGACTTGCGGCGTTACCAGCAACTCACAACGTTGTATGAACTGGCACATCTATATACTGTTATGTTAGTGATAAAAGACTGTAGTGTTTCCGTGGCCTTGTCCAATACTGGCGTGAGCACTCAAATGAGTCACGAGTGCAATCATAACAATTCCTCTCCCCAAGAATTAATAAAAAAGCTAAAATTAATTAAAAAAGCAGGAACTGCATATTCAGTTGTTTATCCGAAAAAAACAGACGTTATTTGACAAAATTTGTTTCATATCGTGGGCTTTATGACACGGCCTTATGAAACCCTATTATAAGGTCAAAAAGTGGCTTTCATGATCACCCAAATTGCCAAGAATTTAAACTTGGATCGTATTTATTGATAATAACCAAGGGATCCATTCAACAGAAGGAAATTCGTTGGAAGATAACACTCCGACTTCGATCGTAATCTAAAGTCAATGACAGGTTGTTAATTGAAATATTGATTCCTATATTAAATACGAATTATTATTGCTTATTGGGAATTATCTATAGATCAGTTAAGCCTTAATTGCCAAGAAAGATTAATTACAGATTGACGGTTTGAGGAGATAGGCTGATATATTTTGGCATAGTTTGAAGGATAAACTGAGGTTATCTGCGGAATTGGTCAAATCGAATCGTTAGGGCACACCCAACAGTTCCAATTATCTCATTTTCTACTTTGTATGCATGTTGAATGGCTGAACTATTGACATTAACATGAAGAGGTCTTAGGGCATAGTCGATGACATTGTCATTTATCATTGCAGAAAAATGCATTTATAAGCGACTTAGTGGAAAAATCATAAAAAAGTTGTTTCTAAAACAATAAACAGTGCTCACTGTAGATCAGCGGGGGGGTTGTACATTGACTCTAACAAAAATAAAAAAAAATAAAAATAACGAGGGGGAACGTTGTGAGTTGCTGCGGACACCGCAACTCTACAGTTATACCCGATACTAAGTCAGTATGGCTCTCGTCCGGCAGCGCCGCTAATATTAAACGACACGACAAAGAGTGCGTGCGAGAGAGACAGAAAATCAGTCTGAGCGTGACGTCGGGCGCTGCGTAGCCACTGCAAATTGATTTGTTCCTTTTGGCTATAAAAATGATCTGATCTGATCCAGATTCAGCAATCTGATAGATATGGTCATTATCTATGATTCTGCGTTTTTAGTTTTCTCAAATCTGCAATATTGTGGATGCAACAGATTTTCGTCCTTTGTGGGGGCGGAAGGGGGTGGGGCGAAATTTTGAGATATACGTTTTATAGTGAGATCTAACAGGAGTGCGGATACTACATTTGGTTACTCTAGCTTTAATAGTCTCTGAGATTTGTGAATATCCCCAGATTTGCATCCTTTGCGGGGGCGGAAGGGGGTGTGGCGAAATTTTGAAACAAACTCGTCTCGGTCCGATATATTAGGAGTGTGGATACCAAATTTGGTTGCTCTAGCTTTTATAGTCTCTGAGATCTAGGCGCTAATGTTTTACTCTCAGCAAAGCCGCCTATGCTACGTGTGTGTTAGAGAGAGACAGGGCGAGAAAAAATGAAATTGTTTTCTTGATGCTGGCTATAATAATAATACGATCCAATTCAGATTCCGCAGTCTAAAAGATATGGTCATTCTATACGATTCTGCGTTTTTGGTTTTATCGTATCTTTAAAATTGTGGATGCCACAGAATTTCGCCTTTCGTGGGAGCGGAAGTGGGCGGGGCAAAGTTTTGAAATATTTTTGTAGCAGTGACATATCACAGAAGTCTGGATCCAAAACATCGTTGCTCTAGCTCTTATAGTCTTTGAGCATTAGGCGCTGAAGGGGACGGACAGACGGACAGACGGACGGACGGACGGACGGACAGACGGACAGACAGACATGGCTCAATCGACTCGGCTATTGATGCTGATCAAGAATATATATACTTTATGGGGTCGGAAACGATTCCTTCTGGACGTTACACACATCCACTTTTACCACAAACCTAATATACCCCAATACTTATTTTGAGTATCAGGTATAAAAAACGCGTTTAAATATGTATCTTGCTTTTAAGGAGTGTTAATGGATTTAAATTGTCTACTGTATGTAATTTGCAAAATTTTAGAAATCGGGGTTTACATAAGTGAACGTGTATAATAATGTGTTAATGTTTGAACATTGCCCTTGAATTCAATGATTTGAGCTAAATTTTGTATTTTTTTTTTTACGGTATTTTATTTATGGAACCTTTTCTCTTGGAAACTAAAAAGTACGAAAATCTGAATCTAAAATACACTGCCCGACACTTGAATACGACACACTAAAATGTACACTTCAGGCACTAAATATCCGGCACAAACCAAAGAAAACGGTGAATTTAAATTTTCCTCAAATCTATATTCAATTTAGAATAAATTTAAAAAAAAAAAATAATAGCACTATTTATCAAAGTAGATTAAGGAAAACAATTTAATTGAAATAACTCAAATTTGAGAGGTTGAAATATGAATCATCGCGGGAGTGTTCAGGTGATTTTAAAGTCCCCGAGAATCGAGGTTTTTTTTTAGCATAGGCCAGCAGTTCCTGTGGCGTCCTCTTGGGGGCATCTTCAAGTGATGGCAGTACTGGGGCGCCGAGGTATCTCCTCCTTGCCCTTGAGAGAGCCGGACAGTTGCAGATGAGATGTTCCAGGGTTGATAGCCCCAGGTTCATCGCATTTCCTACAACTGTCTCTGTTGGAGATGCCTAGCTTTGTTGCATGTGCAGCAGCCAGGCAATGACCTGTTAGTATTCCCACTAGCAATCTACAGTCCTTTCGTGGTAGGTGCAGTAGGTAGTGGCTAAGTTTCTCGTTGCGTTCCTTGCACATTATTTTCGAGGTTTTGCAGGTGGTGGTACTCCTCCACCTGCTTTCGGTTTGTGATCTGGCCTGCTTCTCTAGATCGCGTTGCAGCGTTCTAAGGGGGGCAGGCACGTTCTCGGTTCTCCTATTCTCCAGCCCGACGCCTTCCTTAGCCTTGTTTCCTTCGATGCCTTGGTGACTGGGAACTCAATAGATCCGCACTGACTTTGTCGTGCTTAGGGTATCTAGTGACTCCCTGCTCGCCAAGACACTGACCACGGACGCCTGCATAGATCTGATTGCCGCTTGGCTGTCGACGAATAGATTGACCGTATCGTGTGCTCTTTCAGTGAGAAGAGCGACCTCTGCTGCTTTCCTGATGGCAAAAACTTCTACCTGGAATATGCTGCATTGGTCCGGTAGTTTATATGACAGACTTATCTCAGGTTCTGCACAATATAGGCCCGCTCCTACTCCTTCGTCCATCTTGGAGCCGTCCGTATATACACTACTGGCCAAAAAAATAAGTACATCGGTGTCGTGATAGTTTGTTATAGAATAGCTCGAATTTTTGTAAATGTATGGATGCCAATTGTTTATATTTGGAAAGGTTACAGTATTGCCAAATATTTAAATCAAAAAAAAAGTGGAGAACCATCTTTATAAAATTCTATGCTTAAATTTGTGCTGAATGGGCATTTTTGGTCTGGCCAAAATAATAAGTACACTGGTGTTATTTATAAATTTTAAAGGATTTTTTAAGGATTTGGTCAAAGGATTGTTGGTTATTATTGAGTTCTTTCATATTTAAGAACATGAGAGTTAAAAAAAATTCTTTAGATAGGCCATACTGCTGAAGAAAAGAAGTTTTCCATAAGTCTTCATCTACGATCGTGGCTTCCCTTCCTATGTAGGAATATACACCTCTACATCTCTCGCTTGTTGTTTGGTCGTTTCTTTATTCATTGCCGAACATAGATGCAACTGTTAACTCGTTATACCCGATACTCAAAATGAGTATTTGGGTATATTTGATTTGTGGTGAAAATGGATGTGTGTAACGTCCAGAAGGAATCGTTTCCGACCCCATAAAGTATATATATTCTTGATCAGCATCAATAGCCGAGTCGATTGAGCCATGTCTGTCTGTCCGTCTGTCCGTCCGTCCGTCTGTCCGTCCCCTTCAGCGCCTAATGCTCAAAGACTATAAGAGCTAGAGCAACGATGTTTTGGATCCAGACTTTTGTGATATGTCACTGCTACAAAAATATTTCAAAACTTCGCCCCGCCCACTTCCGCCCCCACAAAGGACGAAAATCTGTGGCATCCACAATTTTAAAGATACGAAAAAACCAGAAACGCAGAATCATAGAGAATGACCATATCTTTTAGACTGCAGAATCTGAATTGGATCGTTTTATTATTATAGCCAGCATCAAGAAAACAATTTCATTTTTTCTCGCCCTGTCTCTCTCTAACACACACGTAGCATTTGCTGAGCGGCTTTGCTGAGAGTAAAACATTAGCGCCTAGATCTCAGAGACTATAAAAGCTAGAGCAACCAAATTTTTGATTCACACTCCTAAGATATCGGACCTTAACGAATTTGTTTGAAAATTTCGCCACACCTCCTTCCGCCCCCGCAAAGGACGAAAATCTGGGGATATTCACAAATCTCAGAGACTATAAGCGATAGAGTAACCACATTTGGTATCCGCACTCCTGTTAGCTCTCACTATAAAACGTATATCTCAGAATTTTGCCCCACAAAGGACGAAAATCTGTTGCATCCACAATATTGCAGATTCGAGAAAACTAAAAACGCACAATCATAGAGAATGACCATATCTATCCGGTTGCTGAATCTGGATCAGATCGGATAATTTGTATAGCCAAGAGGAACAAATCAATTCGCAGTGGCTACGCAGCGCCTGACGTCACGCTCAGACTGATTTTCTGTCTCTCTCGCACGCACTCTGTGTCGTGTCTTTTAATAATAGCAGCGTCTGCCGGAGGAGAGCCATACTGACTAAGTATCGGGTATAAATGTAGAGTTGCGGCGTTACCAGCAACTGGATGTGTGTAACGTCCAGAAGGAATCGTTTCCGACCCTATAAAGTATATATATTCTTGATCAGCATCAATAGCCGAGTCGATTGAGCCCTGTCTGTCTGTCCGTCCGTCCGTCCGTCTGTCCGTCTGTCCGTCCCTATCAGCGCCTAGTGCTCAAAGACTATAAGAGCTAGAGCAACGACGTTTTATATCCGGACTTCTGTGATATGTCACTGTTACAAAAATATTTCAAAACTTCGCCCCGCCCACTTCCGCCCCCACAAAGGACGAAAATCTGTGGCATCCACGTTTTTAAAGATACGATAAAACCAAAAACGCAGAATCGTAGAGAATGACCATATCTTTTAGACTGCAGAATCTGAATTGGATCGTATTATTATTATAGCCAGCATCAAGAAAACAATTTCATTTTTTCTCGCCCTGTCTCTCTCTAACACACACGTAGCATAGGCGGCTTTGCTGAGAGTAAAACATTAGCGCCTAGATCTCAGAGACTATAAAAGCTAGAGCAACCAAATTTGGTATCCACACTCCTAATATATCGGACCGAGACGAGTTTGTTTCAAAATTTCGCCACATCCCCTTCCGCCTCCGCAAAGGACGAAAACCTGGGGCATCCACAAATCTCAGACTATTAAGTAACAAAATTTTGGTATCCACAGTCCTGTTAGATCTCACTATAAAACGTATATTTCAAAATTTCGCCCCACCGACTTTCTCTTGAAACTCTCTTTAGAACAGTCTTGTCTTCCAGTACATCGGAATGAGTCCTACATCATTCCGCTTCACAAAAAAGGTTCAAGATAAAATATTGAAAACTATCGTGGTATCGCAAAGCTTTCCTCCATCCCCAAACTTCTTGAGTTCCTGGTCACCCGGCGACTGCAACATCTTTTTTGCAGCTTGATATGTCTGTCGCAATACGGTTTTTTCAGACATCGTTCAACATCGACTAACCGTCTCGAGTTTACTAATCTAGTCCCCCGTGGTTTGCAGAAGGCTGTAGTTTTTACGGACTTCAGCAAGGCATTCGATTCTGTGAAGCAAAAAAGCTTATCGATTGGATTTTGTCCTCTTTCTAACCGTACTAAACGTGTTTTGTTTTCTAATGTGTTGTCAAATATGGTTAATGTTACTTCAGGTGTGCCACAGGGAAATTATCTGGGCCCGCTTCTGTTTATTTTATTTGTGAATGACCTTTCTCAAGTTATAACATACTCTACTGCACTAATGTATGCTGGTAATGTTAAAATCTGTCTGCCTTACTCTGATTTGTATTTGCACACACGCCTTGTAACGTCCTTGCTTCCTTCACACAAAATACCACAATAGGGAACCTAATTCCACCCGTTGATATCATACGCGATTGGTCGCCGGTTCGCATGATCTTTCGGTTCACCCATAAGCTCACACCCAATTGCTTGACACAACCCTGTTTGTTTGTCCCCTGATACCGGATAACTTGGCTAACAATCTACAAAAAAGACGTTGTACCCGATCAGCTGAGCGAATGTAAGTGGGTTGATTTTTGATTGATTTAAACGCGTTTTTTAGACCCGATACTCAAAATGAGTATTGGGGTATATTAGATTTGTGGTAAAAGTGGATGTGTGTAACGTCCAGAAGGAATCGTTTCCGACCCCATAAAGTATATATATTCTTGATCAGCATCAATAGCCGAGTCGATTGAGCCATGTCTGTCTGTCCGTCTGTCCGTCCGTCCGTCTGTCCGTCCCCTTCAGCGCCTAATGCTCAAAGACTATAAGAGCTAGAGCAACGATGTTTTGGATCCAGACTTTTGTGATATGTCACTGCTACAAAAATATTTCAAAACTTCGCCCCGCCCACTTCCGCCCCCACAAAAGACGAAAATCTGTGGCATCCACATTTTTAAAGATACGATAAAACCAAAAACGCAGAATCGTAGAGAATGACCATATCTTTTAGACTGCAGAATCTGAATTGGATCGTATTATTATTATAGCCAGCATCAAGAAAACAATTTCATTTTTTCTCGCCCTGTCTCTCTCTAACACACACGTAGCATAGGCGGCTTTGCTGAGAGTAAAACATTAGCGCCTAGATCTCAGAGACTATAAAAGCTAGAGCAACCAAATTTGGTATCCACACTCCTAATATATCGGACCGAGACGAGTTTGTTTCAAAATTTAGCCACATCCCCTTCCACCTCCGCAAAGGACGAAAACCTGGGGCATCCACAAATCTCAGAGACTATTAAGTAACAAAATTTGGTATCCACAGTCCTGTTAGATCTCACTATAAAACGTATATTTCAAAATTTCGCCCCACCGACTTTCTCTTGAAACTCTCTTTAGAACAGTCTCGTCTTCCAGTACATCGGAATGAGTCCTACATCATTCCGCTTCACAAAAAAGGTTCAAGATAAAATATTGAAAACTATCGTGGTATCGCAAAGCTTTCCTCCATCCCCAAACTTCTTGAGTTCCTGGTCACCCGGCGACTGCAACATCTTTTTTGCAGCTTGATATGTCTGTCGCAATACGGTTTTTTCAGACATCGTTCAACATCGAGTAACCGTCTCGAGTTTACTAATCTAATCCCCCGTGGTTTGCAGAAGGCTGTAGTTTTTACGGACTTCAGCAAGGCATTCGATTCTGTGAAGCAAAAAAGCTTCTCGATTGGATTTTGTCCTCTTTCTAACCGTACTAAACGTGTTTTGTTTTCTAATGTGTTGTCAAATATGGTTAATGTTACTTCAGGTGTGCCACAGGGAAATCATCTGGGCCCGCTTCTGTTTATTTTATTTTTGAATGACCTTTCTCAAGTTATAACATACTCTACTGCACTAATGTATGCTGGTAATGTTAAAATCTGTCTGCCTTACTCTGATTTGTATTTGCACACACGCCTTGTAACGTCCTTGCTTCCTTCACACAAAATACCACAATAGGGAACCTAATTCCACCCGTTGATATCATACGCGATTGGTCGCCGGTTCGCATGATCTTTCGGTTCACCCATAAGCTCACACCCAATTGCTTGACACAACCCTGTTTGTTTGTCCCCTGATACCGGATAACTTGGCTAACAATCTACAAAAAAGACGTTGTACCCGATCAGCTGAGCGAATGTAAGTGGGTTGATTTTTGGTGGAGTTATCGGAGGGGGACTCTCTGGCATCAGCTAGCGTATCAGCCTGGGGGGGGTTTTTTGACGCGTCCGTTCCAACACACCTACAGCACGACAATAAAAGTAGGAAAAGAAGAAGGAAGTACCTGGGGACTCGGACCTGATCGCTCCCAATTACCTAGATGGTATGGTAACGCTCTTGCCTTTATACCCACCCTACCAATGATTTTCCAATGGCAATGATTATAGGAAAATCCCTAAGCGGTTACAACACTTTAATTATTCTCTACTAACCCATTGTGGAAAACCTTAAACACGTTATTATTCCATTCTTAATATTTACATATTACCTTTAAGCTAATAAATTCCAATAGATTATACGACATTTCTTTTTATACGTGCTATTCATTTGCACATCATAGTAACTACATTCTGATTACTGGTAAAGAAAACAAATCAAAACAAACCAAAGATTTGCGTCTTGCTTTTGCCTACCATAAACGCTATATCGGCTGTATACGAATATGCGCAGAAAACGGAATTGCCAAAACATTAATAGCATTACAATGCTGATAATTATAGCAAATTCAGTATTCTTATCTTTTTCTTACTCTTCTATCTACTTTTTCTTGATCGTTACGTGTGCTTTTGTTTTTGTTTCTTTTTGTTTTCAAGCTCCAATTTCAATTACTTTACGTTCGGTGGTAATCATATAAATAAACAATTGAATATATGTATAGATATATATATGTTTTGTATGCACTCATGTCCACTTCATGTCCACCGAAGGCCTTCGTCGTTGCGACGAGCTTAGATGCTTTCTCCGCTTATGGCACTAATTCAAAAAAAAAGATTGATTATTTATATGAGGCACCACTTATTTTACTAATTAGAATCAACTTGCGCGATTAAACCATTATTTGCATTTGTTTGGATTTTGCTCTTTGCGTGCTTCTTTCCCTCATTTTCTTTCTCTTTAATTTCTACGTTGCGCTACTTTCGTTTGGCTTAGGCAAGACAAACCAAAGAGAAAAATAAAAATGCAAGTGTGCTTTCGTTGTCGAGTCGACTACGGAATATGTACTCTATCCTCGAGGCGTAGTCACTCAACACATGCCGTAGCTACTCTCGATGGACCCTCGGGGTCGGGGTTTTCCTCCGCTGCTGAAGATCAGGAAGATTTTTCCGTTATAGGTGCACTTGCTGTAGCACCCTCTGCAGTATGCTGCTAGTGTATTTGTAGGTGGGGTTTTCGCCCAAAGATTGCCCCGTTCTCAGCTTGAAGCGCAAAAGCTCAGACTTAGACGCCGCTGCGGTAGATAATGCACAATGCTACGATCAAACCGGGTGACCGCCGTCGCCAAGGTTCGTTGACCCTCCGAACCTAAGGCGAATTCTAGAGCCTTAATCTACGGGATTAGCCTGAAAAAGGACAGTTACTGCCGGATGTCTTTGCCATGGTAAGTTCCCTGTAGGTTTCTAAAATATAGCGACTGCTGCAAACTTTTTCTCTAACTCTAGATTTTAGCCATTGCCGATTGAGTTTAGCATTAATATTTCGTGCAAAATTGCGTTGGCTAAAATTTCGTCGAAATACTTCCTGCCCTATTTGAAAATTTACTGTTCTTGTTCTCAAATTGTACTGTTGCGCATTCTTTTCATACGCTTCCGACATATTCTGTTTAATTGCCTTCCGTAGTATCTTTAGTTGGTCGTCTCTAACTAGCCCTTTTACGGATTGCTCGAGGAGATTCAATTTCCTCAGTAAAATAAACTGGGTACCGTGTGTCGTCATATCAAACCCATAAAGAGCATGATACGGTGAACAACCTATTGCTTGATGACGTGCGTTGCGTAGAGCACAACTAATAGGGTAGATAAACTCATCCCATTCTCGTTGATCTTCCCGCAGGCATGCTCGAATAGCCGCTATCAACGATCTATTGACTCGCTCAGAAGCATTTGATTGCGGGGAGTATAAGGCGGTGTAAGTATGCTTGACTCCTAAGGAAGTCAACCATGAATTCAACTCACCCGACTGAAACTGAGACCCGTTGTCACTTACCAAAACTTCTGGGACAAAATATATGATTCTCCCGCTGTAAACTTTTTCAATGGACACAGCTAATGAAATTTAGACAAGTGATCTAGGACAATACACAACCCCATATGACCACGTTTACTCCTAGGATATGGACCAAGTATATCTACGTATAGCCTTTGGAAGGGACGCTCTGAAGTGACCTGATTTCCCATAGGTGGTTTTAGCGTGACATTTGGGGCTTCGTAGTTTTACAAACATCGCAATTCCTAATATATTCTCGAACTTGAGCTACCATTTTCGGCCAATAAAAATTTCTCCGAATTAACTCAAGCGTCTTACCCATACCGCCGTGAGCAGTAACAATCGAATCGTGGAATCTCTTAATAACCTCTTGAGTCAACCCGACTGGAAGCCATAGTTTCCAGGTATTCTGTTTATTAGATTCACCACCCTCGTCATGTTCTGTACGGATATATACAAACTGATCTATCAATTTAACATCAGGTTAATTTTCCTGTCGATCTCGGGTCCGATGAGTTCAAGTGCAGCAATATCTGAATAAATTCGCGATAATGCGTCTGGTACGACATTTTCTTTACCTCGTCTATGACCCACGCTAAATTTATAGCCTTGCAATCGCTTAGCCCACCGAGCTAGTCTACCCTTTAAATTTGGTTTCCATTAGCCATACTAAGCTGGCGTGGTCAGTGACTACTTCAAACTCCTGCAACTCCAAGTAACAACGGAATCGTTCTATTGCCTCAAGAGCTGCTAGACACTCTCGTTCCGTAACACTATAGGTACATTGCGCACTATTGAGTTTTTTGGACATAAATGCAACTGGGTTCTCTATTCCCTCGTCTGATATCCGCCCGCTCCAATGCCATAGTCATTAGCATCACAATGAACATACAATTTCTTCTGAAAGTCTGGATTAATTAAGACTGGGGCCGAGGTCAATAACTGTTTTAGCTTAGCAAACGCGCCTTGCGTAGCTGCCGTCCATTCAAGCTTCTTCTTTGTAGACAGAAGTTCTCTAATGGGGAAGGTTACGTCTGAGAAGTTTCCTATGAATCTTCGGTTCCAACCAACCAATCCTAGAAACCCTCGGTCTTGCTTTCGTGTTTTTGGAGCTGGCCAGTTCCGAATGAATGCAATTTTCCGGGGATCTGCTGCAATACAACCATGTCCTATTACAAACCCAAGATATGGCACTTCCGTGACAAAAAACTTGGTCTTAGCTGCCAGAAGATTTGTTTGAGTAATCGGGGCCACCCGACTGTTGTCGGCGGATGGTCCCTTTCGGAAGTTTTCCGACTTTTTCAGTCAAACGGAACATTGAGGTTTATAAACGTTTTTAGCTCCGCAGCCATAACAAAATATGCTTCGAGGCTGTAAGCACAAGTCCCACCCGTGACCTTCCTGATCGCATTTCCAACAGGTAAACTTCTTAGACGAAAAGTTAATGGCATATACATATTTCATCCTCCGTTTCGTCCTTTCCCATCGCAGAGGCAGCTTCCTCTAAGCCGGCTATTGTTCGTCAGTATGGTTTCTGAACTGTGCTTCCTCGGAACACCTGCTCTTTCCAAAGATTCTCTCGCAAGTGCACTAACTGCCTCAGATGCGCTACTGATGATACAGTTACATACAAAAGAATCTGACGCAACTCGAGTACCAAATTTCTTTTTAATTGCTGTATTAGCCTATACTCATCTAAAGGAATAGTCAGTCGAGACACAGGAGTCACGATGTAAAAGACAAACAGTTCTCCCTCTTTTTGCTTCTTCGCTCGCACTTCTTCCATAATGATGTCATCGTCCTTGTGATCCTGATATTAGCTCTTTAGGGCTTCGCAAAACCCTTCCCATTCTATCCTATTAATCTCTTTACGATAGCGCCAATACCACTCTCTGGCTTTACCACATAGGACGATGTGCAAATTCTTGCATAAAATACTAAAATCGTTCTTCCAACTTTACAACATTTAACTTTACGTTCCAACTTTGGATAACTTGTGCCACTTTCTCAGGACGCAGGACCCCTCCGGTATTCATTTGGGATCGTGTCGTAGACTGTACTCGCTCTATTGGCGACTGCGCACTTCCAACTGAACTTTGATTTCTCAAATTTACAAATTGTTCGTTTCCCTCTAAATTGGTTTGTACCTGTAAGGTAGCAAACTTTCTGTCTATTAAATTTTCCATCATACCAAGTATCTGCTCATAATCCAAACGGTTCTGGGTCGGAGATCTTTTGGAACTGTTCGAAGAATTTACCAAACCGGATTTTACTTGTGTCTGCTTTCTTGAAGGCCGACCTTTTCGCGTGGTATTGATACTACTGGTCATAGCTGGGCTATGAGTAAAGGTTGTATTCAAGGCTGGACCCTCGCTGCCAGTTGATGGACCTGACACGTCATTTCTATTTCTAGATTTGCTACGCGTATGATGTGCTTTCGGAGTAGCCCTCTTGGTGACTGAAACTGTTGCTGGTTGTGGACGTTGACCTACCATTGCGTCATCGTAATTTAATCTCTCGGATGACGTAATTGATTGCATACCGGACACTCCTTTTTGTTGTTTTGTTTTGATGTAGGTTCGCAGACATTTTTCATGAAATTTATGCTACCAGTTGGTAATAGTTAGTTTTTCCATAGCGAGCATCTCAAAGAAACAAATTCTGCATTGTTCGGGAGCCAAAGCGCCTCCGTTTTCGGGCAAATCTTCTTTGCTGCGTACGACAAACATTTCTCTAATCAGTTTCTTATTAAAGTTATATTTCACGAGTATTTGTTGTCTTATTTGAATAATTTGTTAGATTTTATAAGTTTTCCTATAGGTGTTCAAACATGAACATATTATCGTCGAAATCATGCCACTTTCGGCCCCTTGCAGAATTTTCAAACATATGTAAATATATTATTGTACACATTCACTCATGTATCCAAAATATGGATTTCTAAAGAAATCACATAAAGTAAGTAAGTTAGGACAGTTCGGGTGTAAACAAAGATATGTAGTCCATCAAAAGATACTACAACAAAACACAAGTGGGGAAAACACTTAAGCAATGCATTCTTAAAATAACACTAATGTAAGCATGCACTTAAATAGACACCCGCAGTAAAATGTATCCTTTGCGTAGGTCTAACGATAATTATAGAATACAAAAATGTACCTCCTCCTCATTGTCAAATCCCATATAAGGCTCTGATTTTAAGAATAAAATTTAGTTTGAATTTACAACTCAATTCGCCAATTTCTAGACTTTTCTTTTATGGTCTTAACATTTTGGTCCTTCGAGACTCTCCGTTGTTTCCCCCCTGTGGTAAGAGCACGGGGTTAAAACAGCTCCTTTGAGACTGAACAAGTGTCTAGTTCACTGACAGCTAAAGGTAGCAAAATAAAAAATTCTGATTTCCTTCCTATAGGAAGGAACAGAGTATAAAATAATTTAATGAAGCGTAAGTTTCAATTAATAATTTGGAAAATACGAGCTAAACAGGCTGTATTTTTAATAGATAACGAAAGATGTATATCTATTGTAATTGAAAAAAAAAATTTTTCGCGACGGTGGCGTTTTCGAGGAGGTAACATCGAAAGAAAAAAATAAAAATCCGAAACGTCGAAAATTCTTAATGGCTAGCAATTGACAAAAAAAAGGTGGCAAATAACTGTGACTGTGAAAAAAAACGAGGGGAACGTTGTGAGTTGCTGCGGACACCGCAACTCTACATTTATTCCCGATACTTAGTCAGTATGGCTCTCCTCCGGCAGACGCCGCTAATATTAGACGACACGACAAAAAATGCGTGCGAGAGAGACAGAAAATCAGTCTGAGCGTGACGTCGGGCGCTGCGTAGCCACTGCAAATTGATTTGTTGCTTTTGGCTACAAAAATGATCCGAACTGATCCAGATTCAGCAACCGGGTAGATATGGTCATTCTCTATGATTGTGCGTTTTTAGTTTTCTCGAATCTGCAATATTGTGGATGCAACAGATTTTCGTCCTTTGTGGGGTCGAAAGGGGGTGGGGCGAAATTTTGAGCTATACGTTTTAGAGTGAGATCAAAAAGGAGTGTGGATACCAAATTTGGTTACTCTAGCCTTAATAGTCTGAGATTTGTGGATGCCCCAGATTTTCGTCCTTTGCGGGGGTGGAAGGGGGTGTGGCGAAATTTTGACACAAAATGGTCAGGGTCAGATATAACAGGAGTGTGGATACCAAATTTGGTTGCTCTGGCTCTTATGGGTTCTGAGATCCTTGAACTCATATTTTGCAATTGGCAAAACCGACCATGAAACCTGTGTGTTAGAGAGAGACAGAGCGAGAAAGAATAAAACTGTTTATACGATCTGGTTCAGATTTTACACTCTAGAACATATAGTCATCTTCTACGATTCTGCGTTTTCAGTTTTCTCGTATCTTTGAATTTGTGGACGGAAGTGTGGGGGCGGAAGTGGGCGGGGCAAAGATTTTAAATATACTTGTAGCAGGGACATATCACTGAAGTCCGGATATAAAACGTCGTTGCTCTAGCTCTTATAGTCTTTGAGCACTTGGCGCTGAAAGAGACGGACTGACGGACGGACGGACGGACGAACAGACAGACAGGGCTCAATCGACTCGGCTATTGATGCTGATCAAGAATATATATAGTTTATGGGGTCGGAAAAGATTCCTTCTGGACGTAACACACATCCACTTTTACCACAAATCTAATATACCCCAATACTCGTTTGGAGTATCGCGTATAAAAATGAATAAATTGGTTTGTGTGCAGCAACAATAACTGCAGCGACATCAGCAGCAGCGACATCAGCGACAGCGACATCAGCGACAGCGACTTCAGCAGCATCGACATCAGCAGCAGTGACAATAGCTGCAGCGACATAAGCAGAGGCAACACCAGCAGCAGCGACAACGGTATCAGCAGCAGTAACAACAACAGCAGAAGCAGAATTCATCAGCTGAGTCAGATATTTACAATTTTTTTTACGCCTTATTAAGTATCAAATTAATGTAAGATGTTATCAGAACAAATAATTAAGCTAATAGAGGCTCAAGCCGCGATAGCAAATAAATTAAGAAGATTGAAGCTGGTCATTTGACCAGCGATGTAATTCAAAGGTTAGGAGACCTTAAGAACAAAGTTACAGGAAATAATTCTGCACTGTTAGCATATGGAGTAGTCGATCATGACTACTATAAGAGACAGCAGTACCAAAAAATGATTAAAAATATAGAGGCCATACATAAAAAATATGTAGAGTCAAAAAATAATGAAACCCTAACGAAAGGAAAGGTAGAAAAAACAAAGTTACAATCAGTGGAGACTGGAACTTTGAAGGAAGACATAGAGCCCATTAGTGACAATAGCATAGAAAAAGTATCTGAGGAAATCAACAGAACAGTGGAAAACCTGAAGACGTATTTAGAGCAAACCATGCAGAGGTTTGATCAGGCTGAAATGGGAGAGTGTAGAATAAGAAAGGAAAAAATTGAGTTCCTCAGTAAAAAACAAGAGTTCAAAAGCATGTTAAGCAACCTAGAAGTTAAGATGCAAACCGTAGCTGAGGGAAACAGCATGGATACTAAAAAGGCAACGATAAAAAAAGAAGATATCGATTTGCCTGATCTTCCGAAAGTGGAAGTACCCACATTCTCGGGCGAAGAAAAATAGTGGAACGGTTTTTTATAAATATTTTGTGAATTAATTCATAACAGAGGTAGTCTAAGTACATCTCTAAAATTCAAGTATTTAAAAATCGCGATAAAGGGTGAGGCACGGAGTATGGTAGCTCACCTTTTAACTGGGCCGCTGGAGAATTATAATGCCGCTTGGGAATTGCTGACCAAGCGGTATGAAAATGAAATAAACATTTTTTCCGATCAGCTGAATCGTTTACTAGACCTACCAATGCTAGAGCACGATTCAGCGAAACATATTAAATGGTTTTCTGATTGTATAAATGAGTAAATACATTTAATCAAATTGAAGTCACAATTCACAGAAGAAGTTGATGTGATTTTCGCGCACATAAAGTTGGAAAAATTCAACAAAGATGTCTTGAAAGTCATATAAAAAGAGATATAAGCATTGCCAGATGTAATGGAATTTTTAGAACAACGGTACACTTCTCTTTACACGTCGTAGGATAAAGAGTGGAAGGCGATGAAAAAAGTAGTGCAATATGGCAAAATAAAAGAAAATTGTCCGCTCTTTAAATGTCAGGACATACCATAATTCGCTGCTATAAGTTTAAGGGAATGAGTCCGATAGATAGAGGCCAGTTTATTCAAAAACAGCGCCCTTGCACAACATGCTGTAGGCATGATATGTATAAGAAGTGCTTATCTGAAATTTTATGTGGGATTTGTAAAAAACCTCATCATACGATGCTCCATATTCCCTACTGTAATAAGTGTGAACTTAGATAACTTCAATTTGGAGCGTCTGCTCCGCAGTGTTACTTTATTCAGAATGAATCTTATAATTTCATGTTGGGTTCAGCTAACCCGAAACATGCAATGCTTATATCTATGTCTTATATTTATGTGTAAGTATATTGGTATATACATATTTGTATGAATGTACATGCAGAAGGCATATACATTGGAATGCTCATTTGAGCACTTGGAATATATTGCCGACACTGCAGTTCTCACGCTGCCACGCAGGCCAGTCCACATATAAGGGACTGATCGTATTACGGCTCTTGAGTGTGGTTGTGTTACGTAAACATTGCGACAAAGTGTCTTTATGTTTATGAGCGTGATACTCTACATTAACTTTAGGCATATGACCACTTGACATATTGTATACACTACAATACGGTGGGCATAGGCTTATTTGGCATAGAACATACTACACCTCCCTTTTTAGAGAAATAACGTAATATAATTATGTAGTTATTTTAAAAAAATCTTTTTTTTTTTTGATATCGTGTATGTTGATTATCTCTTTTTTAAAATATTTGTGTTCATTGATAAATAACTTTTTTTTATTTTAATATATTTGATTTACTTTAACTCAGTTCAACCTTAAATTTCCATTCGACTTTCCCAGAAGAATTTAAATTTTCTCTATTTTATTCCCATTTGTTTTTTATTATATACATTTATCATTACATTATATATCTTTTTTTTAAATTTTATTAGGTTGATCAGACCTTTTTTTTTCTCTTTCATGAAACGTTTCATTGATTATATATTTTTAACCTATCCTTATGTACTTTTTGTTTCTTATTCTTACTATCTTTAATGTAAATGTTATTATTATCTTCTATTTTTTTTACTATATATGGTCCTAAGTATACTGGGTCTAATTTGTGGCGTGCTTCATTTCTTATAAGTATCTTATCTCCTACTTTTAATTTAAAATTTCTTGTTTTTTCATCGTATGCTAATTTCCTATAAGCCTTGGCTTTTTCTAACATAATTCTAGCTCTTTTGTATGCTATTTCTAATCTAAACTTTTCCTTAGTGTAAATAGGATCTAGGTAATAAGTTCTGTTTAAATCTATGAACTGTTTTGGTAGTCTGCCAAATACTAGTTCGTATGGACAATACTCATGCGTTTCTGATGGTGTCGTGTTGAAACAATAAGTAAAATATTGAATCCAGACATCCCAATCAGTTTTGTCTGCAGAGATGTATGAACGAATGGATTCATTAAACGTTCGATGACTTCGTTCTATTGTCCCTAATGTTTGGTGATGATATGCAGTAGAGGTGAGATTCTCGATCTTCATATACTTGCATAAATCAGTTAAAATCTGGTTTTTATACTCTGTTCCCATGTCCGAGATGAACGTCTTCATTGGACCAAACTTGAGTATGAAGTTTTCGAATATAGCTTTTGCGACATTATTTGCGCTTTTGCTTTTTATTGGAATGGCTACTAAATATTTTGTAAGGTCACAAATTAATGTGACTATGTATTCATTGCCATTTTCTGATTTAGGTAGCGGACCAACAGTATCCACTATTACTATATCGAAAGCATTCACAGGTGTTTCTGTGAGAGTCAAAGGAGTTTTTGTGTGCGTCTTTGTTTTAGACATTTGGCATTTTTGACATCTACGTACGTACTTTTTTATATGACGTATCATATTTTTCCAGTAGTAGTGTCTTTTTATTTTCGCTAGCGTTTTTGTCATGCCACTGTGGCCTCCTTGAATTGGGTCGTCATGGTATGTAGACAATATTTGTTGTGTCTCTTTTTCATCTGTTATTTGGGTCACCGGCTGGAGTAGCGCTACTCTTAAAGATTTTAATATTTCATTGCCCATATTTTTAAAAGAATCTATTGAAACTGATTAAAAAATCTTTTCGCTCGGTGCCAGTTTGAGTTGGCTGATTTTTAATATACCGGCCTCTTTTTCGAGCCTTTGGAAGAACTGACCTAGGTCGAGAATTCCATTAGTATATAAATCGCTAACTTCTATTCTTGCGATAATTTTATTTCCATGTTTAAATAAACATTTAGATTCTGTTATGCGCAAGGTCACTACTTTTCGTACTTCATCATTTGTAATGACTTCATGTACGTTGGGCTTAGATACATTTTTATGACTTTGCCTTGGCAGAAGTTCATATTTTTCTACTGTACAGTTTTTATTTTGTCTACTTTGTCGCCTGTTAGTGACTTTCAGGACTTTATGTTGCATGTCTTTGAATTCTTTTATAGTAATACGTGAAAGTGCGTCTGCTACAAAATTATCTTTCCCCTTTAGGTATTCTACTGTGAAGTCATATTCTTCAAGTTCTAGCCGCATGCGAGTTAATTTCGAACTGGGAATAGTCATAGAAAAAAGATATGTTAATGGTCTGTGATCCGTTTTAACAGTAAAGTGTTTGCCATAAATATATGGTCTGAAATGGGTAATTGCCCAATGAATTGCCGCTAACTCTTGTTCTGTTGTGCTCTTATTGCTTCCCCCTTTTGTAAATGAACGAGATGCATAAGCTATTGGGAGCTGAATTCTGAGTTAGAACCGCTCCGCAAACTTGTCTACTAGCATCTGTTATAATGCAAAATTCTTTGCGAAAATCAGGATATTGCAATAATGTGGGGTGCATAAGCTTTCTTTAAGGCATTGGAATGCGTTTTGGCATTCACTTGACCATTCAAAAGGAACATTCTTTTTACATAATCTAGTTATGTGCCGTGAATAATCGGCGAAGTTTTTTATGAATCGACGATAATAATTGCAGAATGCTACAAATCGTCTCGGGCTGTCCGCATCATGAGGGACAGGATAATTTTTGATGACGTCAAATTTCTTGTTATCTGGCAATACTCCTTTGTCAGTGCATTTGTGACCTAAGAATGTCACTTCATGCATGAAAAATGAACATTTTTCTGGATGCAACTTTAGGTTATATTTCCTACATACATTAAAAACATCAGTTAAATTTTTAATCATGTGTTTTTTGGAACATCTTATCACCATTAAGTCATCCATATAAAGGAATGCCTGAGAGGGTTCTAAACCCGAGAATGCTATTGTCATCATTCTCTGAAATGAATTTGGTGCTATCTTAAGACCAAATGGTAATCGCGTGAAGCGATATGATGACATAACACTAATCCAGAAAATAGAAGCGAACAAGTACTTTCAAAGTTGAAAAGCTCGTTGAAAAAGATGTTCTATTTCTTGAATTTTCTTCAAGTTCGATTTGGTGAAAAACTGACATTAAGTCAAGGCATGAAAAGTATTTAGCTCTGCCCAGTTGGTCTAGAATATCATCAATTCTGGGCAGCGGGAATTTATCAGAAAGTAGTTTTTTGCTGATTTGGCGATAGTCAATTACCAATCGCCATTTCTTTTCTTTCGTATGTGGTAATAATTTTTTCGGAACTAACAAGAGTGAGCTGTTATACTCGGATACAGACGGTTCTACGATTTTCTCATTTATTTGAATTTGAATTTCTTCAACGTGGCTATGCGGGCTTCTGTAGTTTTTAATATAAATGGGTTCATCATCTTTAAGTATTAATGTTTGTTTATAAAAATTATTTGTCGCTATTGGTTCGGTTTCCAGTCCGAACACATCACTATACTTGGTGCATAATTCTGTTAGTTGATTTTTGAATTGTTCTGGAACATTTTTTTTTAACTTTGAAAGTACTTGTTCGCTTCTATTTTCTGGATTAGTGTTATGAATGTCGTAATCTGTTAAAATTTTCATATTGGGTTTTGTTCACTTTGACGAATTGGTCGAAATTAGTTGTGTTTAGAAGGCGAATGTAGACATGTTTGGATGCTGCTATTGTATTTGCAACATAAATTTCATTATTTATTTCTTGATTAGGAACAAATATATAATCGTTTACTGTATTAATGCCTATTTTTCGAATTACTTGGGATCTGGCTGGCAAAGAACTGTATTATTGCCAGCAATATATGTTAACGGAACATAAATAGGATAATTTAAGTTTTGAGGTCTAATTATAAACCAGTCACATGGCTTGAAGTCTAATTGGCAAATGAATTTTTTGTATAAAATCAATGCCTATTATTCCATCACACGTTGAAAAATCGGAATTTACTAAATGAAATTTATGTGGAATAATATATTTTGTTGATTGAAGTTCTATTGAAGTTGTTCCTTGAGATTTTATAACACCTTGTTGTTGTTTGGATGTTTATAATTTTGTCTTCTTGAATATTGAAATTATCTGAATTTATTTTTAAAAGTGAGATGTCTGCACCAGTATCTATTAGGAATGTGAGTTTATTTTCAGTTGAATGATTATAAAAAGTGACAAATATATTAAGACTGTAATTGATGGAATGAACCTTTGCATTTACTGATTGTTTCCTAAAGGGTTCTGAGAGTTTTCCGACGCATTTTGCGTCACTCTCACATTGTTATAATTGTAACCTTGGTTGGAGTTACCTCGGCCTCTTCCTCGATTTTGGCCTCGTCTCCCTCCACGGTTTTTGTAATTATTATTGTTTTTGTTGTTACCACCTCGGTTGTAATAGTTGTGGTTTTAATTTCTGCCACGATTATAACCTCGGCCTCCTCTATTATTGTGATTTGCACCTCATCGATAATACAATAATAATACAGTGTTACTTTGACCTGTTACCTCCGTGAAACTATTGAAAAATTTGGAAACGGCATCATTCATATTTGTGAATGTGCCTGCCTGCATGATAAGTTTTACCTTATCAATCGAACAATTTAGGGTCATAGCTTTTACAGCTGTTGTAGTGCTGTATTTGTTTGCAAGTGATTGGCTTAGACCTTCACTGATATAGGCTCCTTCAAGGGCCTTTGCCAGTTTTTCCACCTCTTGGGTGTTGCAGATTAAGTAGCTTGGCAGATACAACCTCTACCGATTCTCCTTTTACTGCATTTGACAGTTGCGTAATGATTGCAGGAATTGTCTGCTCATTACTAATTTGATTTCTCGCATGGCCTTTAAGTTTTGTTTTTATAAGGCTTATGGCTGTTGGCTCATGTGTGCCTTTTAAGGTATCTAATAGATTCAAAGAATCTAGAAAACTTTGCAGATTTTCCGGCTTACCGTCAAACTCTGGTAATAGAGATGCGGCTAGCTTGATAAATTCTGCAACTGTTTGTGCTATTTCAGAGATTGTTATCGTTTCCGGTTTCGTTTCGATTGTATCGCTTTCTTCTAGTGCTTCGATGTCACTATCAGGTTCAGCGTCGCTTGACTGAGTCGATTCGTCTAGTTCTTTTAATTGGTCGGGATCAAACTCCGCCAATTGATTTCGACTTTCTGGTACTTTTATCTGAATGTGTCGCCTGTTGGTGACAGTAATTAATCTTGTGTTTAGGGATTTTATTACCCTTAAACAATTACTTTTGTGCTCAGATGTTAATTTGTTTTCGAATCGATTTACTATATTATTATGTTCCCTTACTAATATTTCTATATGGTTTTTCAGAGTTTCCGCTTTTATAACTGCATCTTTATTAATGAATTTGTAAGATTTATCGAATTTGTAACGAAAGGAGTCTATATGTATGGGATTTTATAAAGAAAGAAAAAATATATTCCTCCCTTTCAAGATCGAAAATAAAAATTGGAGTGATATTTTCATTGCAATGAACTTATTGCAAGATTTATCAATTACACAAAGTTTCTAATCGCAGCTGAGTATAAATACTCAGCAGTAGAGACGTGGAAAAGTTAGTTATTTAGTTTATGTGGTTGGCTCACAATTCAAAGTTACATTTCATATATATAAAAAAAAATTCTCCAACCACATATGTTAGTAATGAAAGCCTAACAGGTTTTAGTGTTTTGCGACTTGCACTAATGTGCGTCAATTCGCATGTAGAAATTGAATCTATGGCAAATTAAGGCTTACGCATATTTGCGGCCCCCTTGCGTGGCTTCGCTCGGTTGCGAAGTTTTAATTCAGCTTTTAATTTGTTGATGCGCTCTATGTAGCGCTGTCGGTCTTCTGGTGTCGTCGCTGCCGCCAGCAAATCTTGTTGCAGACGCTTTTGTTGAAGTAGCTTTCTCACTTGTCCTCCACGTTTTGTCTTCTTTTTCTCTGTAGTTTTTGTCTCTTGCCGTGCTCGGTACTCACCTATTGTGAGTGGGCGGGGTCCATCGTTTGGAAACACTTCTAAGGCCTCTTGTAGGCTGAGTGCATCCCTTTGCTCTCTGCTGCTGCTGGTCGAGCTGAATCTACGAGGTCACTTTCCATCGACGGTGCAAGGGGCGGTCCTATGCCACTCGCACTTTTATTGTTGGCCCGTGCTGGTCTTCGCACAGGCTGTTAAATTGTCTTGGGTAGTGTATATTTCTTGCCGCATAGTAGTCCTCAAATTTAAGGGTATACATTATAATCAATTGGTTTGGCGAAACGGCATTTTGGTTGTCTGCTGTGGGTTTTCCTTGGCACTGGCACTGGGGACAGCACTATTTCAATAGTTTTTCCAATTCATAAATTTTCTTTACTGTGTGCTATTTTTAAAACAAAATCCGTAGATCCGAGCAGCTTATCATTTCATTTCACATAGCATTCACTGTTTCACCTTTGATTTGATTGTCACATTAACAGATTTATTTGGTGGATAAATGCGGATATATTTAAAAAAATATATTCTTGTGATTTTTCTGGTTTTTTTTTTTGAGCATTTACATTTTCATGACACTTGTCACGGTCGCCATGTAATAAGTGTGAACTCAGATAACTTCAATTTGGAGCGTCTGCTCCGCAGTGTTACTTTATTCAGAATGAATCTTATAATTTCATGTTGGGTTCAGCTAACCCGAAACATGCAATGCTTATATCTATGTCTTATATTTATGTGTAAGTATATTAGTATATACATATTTGTATGAATGTACATGCAGAAGGCATATACATTGGAATGCTCATTTGACCACTTGGAATATATTGCCTAAAAAGGCAACGATAAAAAAAGAAGATATCGATTTGCCTGATCTTCCGAAAGTGGAAGTACCCACATTCTCGGGCGAAGAAAAATAGTGGAACGGTTTTTTATAAATATTTTGTGAATGAATTCATAACAGAGGTAGTCTAAGTACATCTCTAAAATTCAAGTATTTAAAAATCGCGATAAAGGGTGAGGCACGGAGTATGGTAGCTCACCTTTTAACTGGGCCGCTGGAGAATTATAATGCCGCTTGGGAATTGCTGACCAAGCGGTATGAAAATGAAATAAACATTTTTTCCGATCAGCTGAATCGTTTACTAGACCTACCAATGCTAGATCACGATTCAGCGAAACATATTAAATGGTTTTCTGATTGTATAAATGAGTAAATACATTTAATCAAATTGAAGTCACAATTCACAGAAGAAGTTGATGTGATTTTCGCGCACATAAAGTTGGAAAAATTCAACAAAGATGTCTTGAAAGTCATATAAAAAGAGATATAAGCATTGCCAGATGTAATGGAATTTTTAGAACAACGGTACACTTCTCTTTACACGTCGTAGGATAAAGAGTGGAAGGCGATGAAAAAAGTAGTGCAATATGGCAAAATAAAAGAAAATTGTCCGCTCTTTAAATGTCAGGACATACCATAATTCGCTGCTATAAGTTTAAGGGAATGAGTCCGATAGATAGAGGCCAGTTTATTCAAAAACAGCGCCCTTGCACAACATGCTGTAGGCATGATATGTATAAGAAGTGCTTATCTGAAATTTTATGTGGGATTTGTAAAAAACCTCATCATACGATGCTCCATATTCCCTACTGTAATAAGTGTGAACTTAGATAACTTCAATTTGGAGCGTCTGCTCCGCAGTGTTACTTTATTCAGAATGAATCTTATAATTTCATGTTGGGTTCAGCTAACCCGAAACATGCAATGCTTATATCTATGTCTTATATTTATGTGTAAGTATATTAGTATATACATATTTGTATGAATGTACATGCAGAAGGCATATACATTGGAATGCTCATTTGACCACTTGGAATATATTGCCGACACTGCAGTTCTCACGCTGCCACGCAGGCCAGTCCACATATAAGGGACTGATCGTATTACGGCTCTTGAGTGTGGTTGTGTTACGTAAACATTGCGACAAAGTGTCTTTATGTTTATGAGCGTGATGACAAAGACTATACAATACCAAGATGTTGCATGAGGAACAAATTCTTTTTCAATTTTCGTTTGACGCTTCATGGTACGGGCGCGCGGGGCTATTACTTCAATTCTCTTTTACGCTACCTTCGCCTCCGAAATGCTACTCGGCTTCGTCAATGCCTCGGTCAGCGTCGAGTCGGTGTGTCTCGAAAAAAAATTGTATGAGTGCCTTAGATAAATTTAATGTACGCATCTAATACAGAATTTTCCAATCGAATTTTCAAGATAGTTTTAGTTTAGAAGATATAAGCACTCAAAGTTAAAAATTTTTTCAGTGTGCAAATATTTATTGAACTCATATTCACTAACTAATTTAGCCAGCTGAGACGCCCAAAGGTCCCACTGTGCCGCTCCAAAGACATCGGGGATCCGCGACCACCGCTTCGACGGTGCTGAGGCTCGAGAGTCCAGAATTGCCGAACAGACGAAACCGATGGGCAGCGGGGTCGCGGTAGAGACGAAGTACAGGCGAAAAGGGAATTGAAACCCCGCGCCCTCCCTCGTGCCTTTTGGGTTCTAATGTTAGGACCCGTCATAGAACAGCTTTTTGGTCGCTCATGCAACATCTTGGTATTGTATAGTCTTTGGTGATACTCTACATTAACTTTAGGCATATGACCACTTGACATATTGTATACACTACAATACGGTGGGCATATGCTTATTTGGCATAGAACATACTACACTACCAAAGAACCAGCATTTTTAGCCACAGCACTTAAAAAAGTAAGGGCAAGGAATGGTGGCTATCAAAACCTTAGAGCTCTAATTTATGGTGGGTCGTAATGTACCATAATTACAGAGGAAGCTGCGCAAATATTATACTTAGTACGAAAACGAGCGAACACCGAGGTAAGTGGAGTGTCATCTACAGACTCTTCCACTTCAAAGTACAAAGTTACGTTATCGGTAAAAACTCGTTATTATAATAAAGGTCCTCTAAATATTGAATCAATCAGTCTTCCGAAACTGATGAAAGTCTTATCATTAAAGTCTTTCAATATTGACAAAACTATGTGGCAAGATTATGTGTTGGCAGACCCTAACTTAAACAAACCATGTAGGGTAGATTTAATAATTGGGATAGATTTGTATACCCATATTTTAAAAGACGGAGTATTAAAAATAGACGGACTACTTGGTCAAAATACAGAATTCGGATGGATTTTATTAGCACCAAATCAAAAGGTGATAAATTTATTGTGGCGACAACAATTGAAGTTGGGGACTTAGAGCGATTCTGGGAATTGGAAAGCGAAAATAATGACGTAGAAAAAGATGTGTGCGAGGAGCATTTCTTGCAAACAACAAGAAGAGATGGCAGGTATGTGGTTAAAAAACCATTTAAAAAAGAAAAGGATCTGGGAGATTCAAAACCCTAAGCTATAGCGCGATTTTACAGTTTTGAAAGAAAGCTCAGCAATAATAAAGGTTAAGTTAGGTTAGGTTGACCCGGGCGGCCCTCAGCGCGGCCCCACATAGGCCAGTATGGCCCTTAGTTGTCCGGATAGGGGGGTATGAACCGTCGCGGCAGTGTCTGGGGGATTTTGAAGCCCTCGAGAATCGAGGTATTTTTCGCATAGGCCAGTAGTTGCTGTGGCGTCCTCTTGGAGGCATCTTCCAGTGATGCCAGTACTGGCGCGCCCAGGTACTTCCTCCTTGCCCTTAGAGAGCAGAACAGTTGCAGATGAGATGTTCCAGGGTTTCGGGTGCCCCAGGTTCGTCACATCTCCTACAACTGGCTCTGTTTGTGATGCCTAGCTTTGTTGCATGCGCCGCAGCCAGACAATGGCCCGTTAATATTCCCACTTATAATCTGCAGTCCTTCCGTGGTAGGTGCAGCAGGTAGTGGCTGAGTTTCTCATTACGGTCCTTGCACATGATTTTCGAGGTTCTGCAGGCGGTGGTACTCCTCCACCTACTTTCGGTTTGTGATCCGGCCTTCTTTTCTAGATCGCCTTGCAGCGTTCTAAGGGAGACAGGCACGTTCTCGGTTCTCCAATTCTCCAGCCCGACGCCTTCCTTAGCTAGTACGTCCACCGCGTCGTTTCCTTCGATGCCTTGGTGACTGGGAACTCAATAGATTCGCACTGACTTTGTCGTGCTTAGGGTATCTAGTGCCTCCCTGCTCGCCAAGACACTGACCACGGACGCCTGCATGGATCTCATTGCCGCTTGGCTGTCGACGAATAGATTGACCGTATCGTGTGCTCTTTCAGTGAGAAGAGCGACCTCTGCTGCTTTCCTGATGGCAAAAACTTCTACCTGGAATATGCTGCATTGGTCCGGTAGTTTATATGACAGACTTATCTCAGGTTCTGCACAATATAGGCCCGCTGCTACTCCTTCGTCCATCTTGGAGCCGTCCGTATATAGGTTAGGTTAGGTTAACCCGGACGGCCCTCAGCGGGGCCGCGCATAGGCCAATATGGCCCTTAGTTATCCGGATGGGGGGGGGTGTATGAACCGTCGCGGGAGTGTTAATGTGGTTTTAAAAAGTCCCCGAGAATCGAGGTATTTTTAGCATAGGCCAGCAGTTCCTGAGGCGTCCTTTTGGAGGCATCTTCCAGTGATGCCAACACTGGGGCGCCCAGGTATCTCCTCCTTGCCCTTGAGAGAGCCGGACAGTTGCAGATGAGATGTTCCAGGGTTTCGATAGCCCCAGGTTCCTCACATTTCCTACAACTGTCTCTGTTGATGTGCAGCAGCCAGACAGTGACCTGTTAGTATTCCCACTATCAGTCTACAGTCCTTTCGTGGTAGGTGCAGTAGGTAGTGGCTAAGTTTCTCGTTGCGCTCCTTGCACATTATCTTCGAGGTTCTGCAGGTGGTGGTACTCCTCCACCTGCTATCAGTCTGTGCTCTAGCCTGCTTCTCTAGATCGCCTTGCAGCGTTCTGAGGGAGACAGGCACGTTCTCGGTTCTCCTATTCTCCAGCCCGACGCCTTCCTTAGCTAGTACGTCCGCCGCTTCGTTTCCTTCGATGCCCTGGTGGCTGGGAACCCAATAGATCCGCACTGTCTTTGTCGTGCTTAGGATGTCTAATGCCTCCCTGCTCGCCAAGACACTTCTGGAACTGACCGCGGACGACTGCATGGATCTTATCGCCGCTTGGCTGTCGACGAATAGGTTGACCGCATCGTGTGCTCGTTCTGTGAGGAGAGCGACCTCCGCTGCTTTCCCGATGGCAAAAACTTCTGCCTGGAATATGCTGCAATGGTCCGGTAGTTTATATGACAGCCTTATCTCAGGGTCTGTACAGTATAGGCCCGCTCCTACTCCTCCATCCATCTTGGAGCCGTCCGTATATATATTGAGGTGCTCAGTTTGGTCTCCACCGATTTTCCAGTCTCCAGGTCCCAAAGATGCGGTTGTTTTTATGTAGAGGCATGTTTGGGGGGTCATGTAATCAGCTGATCTGGACATTTCCCTTCCAATTGAACTATGCCCGTATCCTTGTGGCGACATATTTCCTGAAGCGATGAGGCGTTGTGCTGCCTTTCCTGCAGTCAGACGAGCGTGGATGTCTAGGTGTTCGATTCCAAGTAGGGTTTCGAGTGTGTTTGTTGGGGTTGACCTCAGCGTCCCTGTGATACAGAGCAAAGTCTGTCGCTGAGTCTTTTCCATAAGCTTATGATACGTTTTCTTTCCTGTAGCTTGCCACCACACTAAGACTCCATACAGCAGAGTTGGTCGTACTACAGAGTTATAAATCCAGTGCATCAGAGCAGGAGACAGGCCCCATGTGCTGCTGAGCATCTTCTTGGATGCGTAAAGCGCAATGGTGGCCTTCTTTTTCCCCCTTTCCAAAACATTGGGTTTCCATGCCAGTTTACTATTCAGTTCTGTGCCCAGGTATTTGACTATTATTTTTGAGGTCAGCCTAGTTTGATTGATCCTTGGGGGGGGTCCATATCGGTACCTTGTACCTCTTGGTAAAGAGGATGAGGACCGTTTTGTCCGCGTTGATACTGAGTCCTACTTCTTCCGCCCACTCGCGTTTGTCCATGATTGTACGTTCCATTAAGGAGCTGAGGGTCGATGGACAGACACCCGTAATAAGTATGCTTATGTCGTCCGCATAAGCTGTTATTATCGGGGCCTTCATTTCGTATCTCTGGATGAGGTCGTCGACCACCAGATTCCACAGGAGGGGCGACAGGACTCCACCCTGGGGTGTGCCTTTGTGTTCCTCATTTACCATGGAAGCGGTGCCCCACTCTGATTGCACCCGTCTGCAACCCAGGAGGTTCCTTATCCACAGGTTGATTGCTGGGTGTGTATTAGTCGCTACCAGGCGATTTGTTATTGCTTTCGTAGCCACGTTGTTAAATGCTCCGGAGATGTCCACAAATACTCCCAGTGCATATTTTTTATTGTGAAGGGCTTTCTCAATGGTAGCTACTACCGAGTGTCGTGCAGTCTCCACCGATTTCCCTTTAGTATAGGCATGCTGGTTGGTTGACATCAGTCCTCCCACATCATTCCTGATGTGTAAGTCCAGCAGCTTTTCTAGTGTTTTAAATATAAAGGAGGTGTGGCTTATCGGTCTATAGTCCTTGGGACTCGCATGGCTGCACTTTCCTGCCTTTGGGAGGAAGTCAACTCTCGACGTTCTCCATTGGACAGGGATGTAGCCTGTACTTAGACAAACTGTGAATATTGCGGAAAGCCATGGGGTAATCGCCTCTTTGGTCACCTGCATCATGGCTGGGAAAATCCTGTTCAGTCCTGGTGCTTTTGTGCCCGCAAAGGAGTCTATTGCCCTGTGGATTCGCTTTGTGGATAACAGATCTTGGGGGGTTGGGGGGTGTTGTTCCGTGGTTCTACGTCCTGGTGCTCTTTGGCATCAGCGACCTCGGTGCAACCAGGGAAATGTTTCTCCATTTGTATGGTAGGCTTCTTAGAGAGCAGTTTCCGAACCCGTGCGGTTTCTGGTACTCTCTCGATGTTGGAGCAGAAGGTCCTCCACGAGTTCCGTTGTGCTTTGCGTATTCCCTTCTTGTAGCTCCGAAGTAGGAGTCTGTATTCCTCATAGACGATCCCTTCGTTCGCTTGTTTGGCGATCTTAAATAATTCCTTGAGGTTGTTCCTTTGAAGAGTGAGATCCTGGTTCCACCAGAGTGGCTTGGACCTCTTCTTCGTCCTCGAGAGTTTGCACGATGTGTCGTAGGCGTCCAGTAACGCGTTAGATAGGGTCTCTAGAGCCGAGCTTCGAACTAACTGTCTTTTTAAAATTTGCCCAGTTTGTATTCCGAGGGTTTCTATAGACTGTTACCTTCGAAGAGTGTGTAAAATCGCACTTAAACTGAATGTACTTATGATCTGAGAAGGAGGGTGTTTCAATGACTCTCCAGCCAGATACCATAGTACTGTTTCCCGTTGCAAGTGTTAGGTCTAGCAGGTTGGATGAGATCGGCCCTACAAAGTCTAAGAGCGACTCACCTCTGTCATTGATGTCGGTGCTTCCTCACACATTGTGGTGGGCATTGACGTCCGTCCCGATGACGAGTTGATGGCTTTTGGTGCCGGCTTCAGTCACCAGACTCCTGAGTTCGTCGGGTGGTGCGGGTCTGTCATGAGCCATATAGCAGGAAGCTACCAGAAGGCGCTTTTCCTCACTTTCCAGCATCACAACCGTCAGGTCATCCGTGCTGTAATGAGACATAAGGTAAGCATGGATTCCCTTCCGTACGAGTACGACGGTTCTGTTCCTGCTTACCGATGTTGAGTAGAACAGGTTATGATTTGAGGACTTTAGTCCGGCCACTGAATTGCCTGTCGCAATCCAGGGCTCCTGGACTAGAGCTATGTCGGCGAGCCCTTACTCCATGGCGATGAGGAACTCCGCCGACGCTACCTTGCTTTTATGCAAGTTGAGCTGCAGCACACTCAGCATGGGTGGCTGGCTCAATTGCACCTGACGGGTTGACTACCAGCGTCAGGTCACCGTCGTCCTCTTCTTCCTCTGCGTCTTTGAGCGCAAGACCCTGGGCGGCCTCCACGCTGGACTCGAGACCTAAGTCCCTTTCCACCTCGCCAGCCTGTAGGGTGTGTGCGTGCTTTTCTTCGGGGTGGCGCTTTTTGAGGCGCAGGTATACACTACCCATGCCCCGCGCCATCTTCCCGAATTTGGAGCACAGCACCTCTGCTTCCATATTTATTTGGAGGATCACACATTAGCCCCCTTCGTTGGGTAGTCGGCTACCAATGTGTAAGATCCTCCAATCGGTCGTTGGCACGTCCGCGTTTTGCCGCTGAACGAGTAATGTGATGGGGAAGAGTACCTTCGCCTTAGGCTTGGACGGGATAAGCTCCCGGTCTACAACCTAAAGCTTGGAACCCTCACACATCGCCTCCAGTTGGCGTGCGCGTCAGCCACCTTAGGGTTGGATCGTCGTTGCTCTTTAGGATTTTAACCCCATTTAGCCACCCAGCACCATCGAAAGTGGGCATTGGGGCCGCGGGGGCTTCCTCCATATGTGCAAACAGTGAGTCGACAAGACGTGAATGCACCAGCTTCCACTGTGCCGCGGTCATCTTGCCGTTCTCCTCGCTACGGTCGATGAGTGCCACGATCAGATGTCGTTTGGTCACATCGCTGACCTTCGCTTTCGGCTTTGTTGGCTTCTTGGCTTCGGTGTAGGGGCTGCACTCTTGGGCCCGCGTTGCCGCTTGCACTCTCAGTCGACCGTTGCCTCTTGGTGGCCATCAGCTCCTCCACCTTATTGGCAAATTCGCCATTCGACGCCCTCCTTTGTGGCATCTGAGCGTAGTGCAGCCGGCCCTCCTCTACTCGCTGCTCGGCCCAGGCTAGCTTAACTTTCTCCGCATGGGAGATGTCTGCTTTACCTTGCAGCCGGCTTTTGATGTTGAGGGCCGCTTTGTACTGTGCTTTGGAACGTGTCGGCCCTTCCGTATGTAGGGAGCTGGTGCCTGGTTCCGGCGAGCGAAGAAGGCTCTCTTCCTCCGTCCTGCTTAGAGAGAGCACGCTCTCCAGATCCGTGTCTGTTTCGACTATGGCATCTTTGCGGCTCCATTTACAGGCTGCGGAGTGAGTTGTCGTTGTGGCAGTAGCTATACAACTGACCTGGCCTGCTCCCGCCAAGGCCGAGGTGTGACCGCATCTCAGTGGCAGGAACCTTAGTATCATCTAAGCGTGCAATCAAGCACCTTGTAGTCTTGGTAGACACATGTCTCTGCTTTCGAGAGCACTTGGCCTACATAAGCAAGAAGGCGGCGACCAGCAACGGTGCACTCTCGAGAATAATGCTGACCACCCCAGGACCAAAGCAAAGGCGACGACAACAACTAACGGGTGTGACGAGATCGGTGATGCTATATGCGGCACCAATCTGGACAAAGGCCCTACAAACAGCGAGCTACGCCCGGGGACTGGCAACCACGCACCGCCTCTCTTCGTTACGGATCACCAATGCCTTGCGAACAGTCTCGGACGAAGCAGCGCACGTAATCGCAGGCTTAGCACTCCTGGAATACCTGGCTGAGGAGCGGTCCACCTACTACCAGGGTTGCAGAGGTATGGACGCGGCTGTTAAAAGGCAGGTGCATCAGAGCCTCAGAAAGTGGCAACAACGCCCTAAAGGGCGATGGACTCACCAGCTCATCCTAACCATCGACGCGTATGTTAACAGGAAGCATGGACAAGTCAACTTTTACCTGACTCAGCTCTTCAGTGGCCATAGTTGCTTCTGAAGTTACCTTCACCGCTTCGGACATGAGGACTCCGCAGAGTGCTCTTGGTGCGGGCACAACGTGGAGGAGGATGCCGAGCATATCATATTTGCGTGTGACAGATTCTCAGCACGACGGCTAGAAGAAGCCCAGTGCGGGGCATTAACCAAGAAAAACCTGGTTTTTCTGTCCCCGGATAACTGGGGGGCGACTAGCAACTTCGCGGCAATCATCATGCAGAATACAGAATCAACAACCCGCGGCCGCCAGAGAAACCGGAAAACAACGCAGAAAAAAAACCCCGACCTCGCGGAATTCCGGCGCAACGCGCTGACGAAAGCGCGGCACAGCGACAGAGAAATGCGAACAGTGCTATTGCCCTCCGAGAAGAAATTCGAAGAGTTCCCCTAGTGACGTGAAAACGCGAACCAAGCGAAACAACAGACGCGAGCCATAAGCAGAACTATGGGGATCGACAACACAGGGGTGAGTACCAGCTGGATACACAAACGCCGTCGAGAGGAGCTGGAAGCCTTCGCGGAAGAATTCGGGCTCAGCTGCGAAGGCAACGTGGAAGATTTGCGAAGGAATTTCGCCGAACTAGTCGAAGGGCCCGTCGTGCGCGAAGCTAGGATTAGATTGAGCGCCTCGAAGACACGAACTGCGAAGTCTGGCGCAACTGACGAAGTTGACCACAGAGTTTGAGAGTATACAGGAGCGAAACATCCCAGCAACGCCCATCCCCCCTCGACAAACCCCACGATACGCGCAGCCAACGGCACAACAGGCGCCAAACAAAAGCGGTACAAATCGAGCCCCCTTTCGAAAACCCCACTAGAACGCCCCACTGCCCGCAAGGAGACCACACCAAGCCAGTACTCCAGAACAGGAAGCTACGCATCGGATGATCACCACGCCCATTGCCAATCCACACGCGGCCTGTCGAAGTTGTGGGGAAGTTGGACATGTTTCTCACGACTGCGCTAAATGTTAGCGTATATATAAAGTATCCATAAAGTATATATATTCTTGATCAGTATCAATAGCCAAGTCGATATAGCCATGTCCCTCTGTCCTGTTTAAAGCCTAGTTCTCAGAGACTATAAGAGCTGGAGAAACCAAATTTTGTCTCCAGACTCTTGTAATATCGCACTGATACAAGTGTTTCTCAACCCCTAAAAACTTTATCGTTTACTTTTATTTTTTTGTTAAATTTTCTTTGAAAATTCATTTACATAAGATTATGAGCGATTACGATTCATTATTAAATAAGATTACATAAGATTATAAGCGATTACACTAGACAACAAAATTTAAATTCTTGTTTCGCTGAGAACCAAACGAGAACGAATTTCTGATCGATTTGGATCTTTCAAAATATTTCAACGAATTTTAAAACTGCCATTTTGCCGTTAAAAACTGTTACAAATACAACATTTTGGTATTTTTTGAACAAAATGGTTGAATTTCGAGTACCGGAATTCAACTGTAAAATGCGTAATTTGAAGGTTTGGACAAACGGCTGCACCTTAAGCCTAAAAAAAACGAGGGGGAACGTTGTGAGTTGCTGCGTAGACCGCAACTCTACATTTATACCCGATACTTAGTCAGTATGGCTCTCCTCCGGCAGACGCCGCTAAATTAAACGACACGACAAAGAGTGCGTGCGAGAGAGACAGAACATCAGTCTGAGCGTGACGTCGGGCGCTGCGTAGCCAGTGCAAATTGAGTTGTTCCTTTTGGCTATAAAAATGATCTGATCTGATCCAGATTCAGCAATCTGATAGATATGATCATTATCTATGATTGTGCGTTTTTAGTTTTTTCGAATCTGCCATATTGTGGACGCCCCCACTTTGTGGGGGCGGAAGGGGGTGGGGCGAAATTTTGAGCTATACGTTTTAGAGTGAGATCAAAAAGGAGTGTGGATACCAAATTTGGTTACTCTAGCCTTAATAGTCTGAGATTTGTGGATGCCCCAGATTTTCGTCTTTTCCGGGGGTGGAAGGGGGTGTGGCGAAATTTTGACACAAAACGGTCAAGGTCAGATATCACAGGAGTGTGGATACCACATTGCCATTTTGCAATTGGCAAAACCGACCATGAAACCTGTGTGTTAGAGAGAGACAGAGCGAGAAAGAATGAATTTTTTTCTTGATTCTGGCTATAATAATTATACCATCTGTTTCAGATTCTGCACTCAAGAAGATAAAGTCATCTTCTACGATTCTGCGTTTTTAGTTTTCTCGTATCTTTAAAATTGTGGATGCCACAGATTTTCGCCCTTTGTGGGGGCGGAAGTGGGCGGGGCAAAGTTTTCAAATATACTTGTAGCAGTGTCATATCACTGAAGTCCGGATATAAAACGTCGTTGCTCTAGCTCTTATAGTCTTCGAGCACTAGGCGCTGATAAGGACGGACGGGCGGACGGACGGACAGACAGACAGGGCTCAATCGACTCGGCTATTGATGCTGATAAAGAATATATATACTTTATGGGGTCGGAAACGATTCCTTCTGGACGTTACACACATCCACTTTTACCACAAATCTAATATACCCCAATACTCATTTTGAGTATCGGGTATAAAAATCATGAAAAATTTTGAAAGCACCATATTAACAATTGTTTTCGATCAACATTCGTTAGCCTCAGGAAATTTTCGGCGTTTAAGCACACTTCGGTGCTAAAACATATTGCTGGCAATTTCCCTGTCGAAACAATTCGATCAGTGCAGTGCATTAGACAGTGCAGTGAACTAACTAATACATACAAGCGGAATAAAACGCAGAATCGGATAGCTCTCACAGCTAAACGCATTAGTTTTATTATCTTTGCTCGCGGCTCCCACGTTTCTACATATACTGGGCGTCTTGTTCTGTCGGCAGCACCTGAGCCTACTAATGTCGCGAACGCAGCAATGTAGCAAATCGAGCGAATGAATGCAGATTTCGATGCCGCTCAAAACGAGCCTTGAAATGCTGGATTTGCTGCTGTTAGCCCATGATGCCCGATTGGATTTTTCGAATATTTATGTGAAAGTTAGGTCAGGTTCAGGCAGTCGCGGGAGTTGATGGCTGCTCGCACAGTTAACACTGTCAATTCAACGGCTCGGCATACTCTCGAGGAGAATTCGTCTTTGCTCGCCTATGATATTATAGGGCGTTCTCGAATGCCCGAGTTGCAGATTCCTCCATTTAGTGGAAACTACATAAATTGCCCAGAATTCCATTCCATGTTGTCGACAATGGTGCACAAGGACCAACGTATCCCAATCATCGAAAAATTCCAATACCTTTGTGGATGTCTAGACGGTGCTGCGTTGGATACGATTCGTTCATTGGAACTTTTTGAAGAAAATTACAAGGCGTTGAATTTATTGAAGTTGCGATTCGATAATAAACTTTTGCATTTTCAGGCACACGACAAGGCTATTTTCGGGCTGCAAGGGGTGGAGAAGGGCCAAGCTATCGGCTTGAGCGCAATCAGCGACAAAATTAATGCGCAATTGCGTGCTCTTTAGACCTTGCCAACCGCTCAGGAGATTTCGGACAGGACATTTAGGCATGAAATTGGACCGCATGACCAGCCGACCTCAAAATTGCCTCAGTGGTCAAGCATGGCCTCATTTTTGGAAGCAAGATGCTGTGAAATTGGGAACCAGCTATGGTACCAAGTCCTAGCCAGCAGGTTGGAAAAGACAAACATATCACCCTTAATACATCCAGGAACGACACATCCTAACCCTACATGTAAACATTGCAATTCCTCCGAGCAATACATATCTAGATGTCAGGCATTCCTAAGTCTCTCTGCGTTTGAACGATATAAAGAAAAAAAGAAGAGCTACTAATTATTGAAGTGCCCCAACAAAGGCCATGAATTTCAGAGGTGCAGGTCAGGATTTTGCAGACATTGCCAGGCCACCATCACACACTGCTTCACATCCCATTGCAGCTTCATCTTCCTTCTTCTTCGTTATGGAGCACTTATCCATTATCGTACCATTTTGCATTCTGCGTCGCAGGCAAACTGTATAACATCCAGGCTTGCTAAACAGTTGCAGTTGGATCATCGTTTCTCTTATTTGAACATCTCCGGTATTGGAAATTCCATTCTACTTTCGAGCAAGTCTGTACATATTGTTGAACAATCCCAGGATGCAAGCTTTCCAGATTCTTTTTCTGCAATTGTCACCAATTCCATTCGGAAAATGCAGACCAACTTTTACTTGGATACAAAGAATTGGCCAATTCCGAAAATTGTGGAGCTCGCTGACTAGCTAGCTGAAAAATTCACTTCAAGCCCCAACGAGTCGATCTTCCGATAAAAGCTGGCTTATTCTTCGACCTATTGTGCGTCACACAGATGCGGCTTTCGGCACAGCTGCCAATTTTTCAAGAGATAAACCATAGCTGTCAGGAAGCATTATTAACTCGGAGAATCAGTGTGCAGTGTTAGCCGCTTTTGAAAATTTCTCTCGCATTGCTTATGACGTTTTTTGACCCACCACGCTGGAGTACCATACCATACTATACCATAAGGAGCTGCACGAGTGCCAGGAGCAAGTGCAAAAACTGCGATTGGAGAATTATGAACCTACATATCCACGCTATATGAAATGCAAACTTCAACATTGGAAATTTCTACCTTTCTAAATTGTCTGCCATTCTATGGAATTTCAGAGGTTCCCGATGATCAAGATTCACCTACGACACGCCGCCTTAGTAAAGAAGCGCCGATTGGTACATTCGACGATTATCCCAGTGTAGCCGTCATCCGTGCCCAAGTTAGCGTCTTCAAGAGGGCCGCTGGGAAGATAGCGGTTCTGCCTCTTCAGAAGGCTTTGCCTTCTGGAACAGAACATCGTAGATTAGCTGCTTGCCATATAACAGCCAATTATTGGCCTTCAGCCGCTTATTCTGTTAGCCGCTAATTTGTATGTCCCTCGAATGTTTGTTAAAGCGTTCTCTCGAAGCTCGCTCTTCGTTATTTCCGCTTTGTGTCTACCTACCCATGTCTGCCGAGCGAAGCTGCGCTTAGCGATCGAATCTGCAATGTAAAGGGCAGGAAGTCTAATCTTGCAATTTAGATGTCGCGCAATAAAGTACATATCTCAATTTATGTATATTTAATCGAAGTAATTAGTCGTCCGATCGGAGAAAAAACCATTATCTCCACAGATGGATCTGATAGCTTTACAATTTTGTAATGAACTATGGCTGTTTTTATATGGCAAAGATTATTTTTTCATCTCTTAAAACTCGTACTTTTTAAATGTTTTTTTAATTTTGATGCAGTGGTTTTTTAAAATAACTTATCTTACATCTTTTCTGAATAGCTGATAAATGCATCTATAAATCGGACCTGAACAATTTGTAGGTCCAGCTTACTGTCCGGGAAATATGAATATCAAAATTTTTATTTTAAAAATCTCGGAGAACGTCAAAGGAAACTGTTTGTTTGTGTTTTTTAAATTTTAGTTATATAGTTTCGCAATGTCCCTATTTTTGAAATAAGCTCATTTAATTTTTAAAGACAAAATTTTATAAACTTTTATACAGCCTGTGTTCGGAGCAGCAGCCGTTAATAACTCTTAAGTCACGTCTCTCTTAAGTTTTCTGTTATCACGCTCAGCCTATTTACGCTCAGTGCATACACGCACACACCTATGTAAAGTTATTACTTGTTATAAGCCACTGCTTCGACCCTTCCTTTTGTCTAGTCGGTCGTTCCTATTCGAGGCAGTCGGTCTGCAGTACTCTTTGTCACCCAAAACGCCTAACACCTAAATCTAAGTCCACGGCCACGGCCTCGAACAAAAAACACACAAACAATATCAAACAATAAACGCCAAATTGTAACCTTAAAAACGGAGCAATTTTTTTCTTTTAAATTTTGGAGTCATAGTTGCCGAAAAAGCTCGGCAGCTTCTAACAGCGGAGGCGGACCGAGACGTAATTATCCATCGAAGAGGACGGTATTGTAGAATTACTCTAAGCACTCGTTGTAATAAGAAATGCTAAGAAACGGGGAGCGACGTGCGGATTGTAAGAGCGCACAGAACCGTGAGAGCGAGATCGAGGCAGAGGGCGATGTAACTGGCTGTTAACTGAGCGCGGTACCCAGCAGCGATAGCAGACTGTTTTCCTGGGCTGCCAACAGCGTGGTTGCCCTGTTACAGCTGTTACCCTGAAAACAGTCATACCTGTCTTTACGTTTATGCAAACCTTCTATTTGATTTAATTTAACTAACCAGGTTTTTTCTTATTTTTATAGATCAAAGACAAAAGAGTAAAGGCGGTTCTGGAAGTTGCTGTTCAACAACGTGCTGCATTTTGTAACTAATTTTATATATAAAATAAATTACTTAAATGAATGGATGATAAAAGACGAAAATAGAAAATAGTTTTTGTGCAGTCATGAAAATTAAGGAATGAAAAAAACAAACTCCGTTTTGTTGGAAATATTATTGTATATAAGGAATATATTTTATTTATGCGAACTATAAATACGGGTATTTGTAAGCAGAAGCTAAATGCAAAATGCTTATTATGTTCTACGCTGTAATAGTCTGCATAAAAACGTATAAAATGTAAAATATTACTACAATACAAAATATGTTGATCAATCTTTACTGTAAACTTAATTGAAAAAAGAAAAGATCTTTATGCACTAACTAAACAATATGTAATAAGATAATTAAACCAAATTTACCCAGGTCCTAATATTACCAGTATGTTTTCATACCCTTTTTGATTTTGGTCAAGTGTTTGCAATGAACAAAAGGCTACACATCCGACCTCACAACATTGTATATACATATATTCCTTACCATCATAAACATAAGAGCGATAAAGCTATGTCAATCTGTCTGTACTTTGATCCTCTTGCCTGTTTTTATATATACTAGACTTGGCAGAGACTACTGTATTTTGGCTGCAGGCTTCATAACATCCAAGATCCAGGACATCCAAAATATAACTACATTTCGTTTTATATCTATATTCACAAGTCAGTAAGATTTATAAATTTTGGTAACAGAATCATCTACTTGCCGTAGAAACTCGGTTGCGTTTTTTTTTTGTAAAGTTTTCTATTTCTACCCCACGAGGTATATATAAGAGTCCTACATTAATACGAGGTATAACCACATGTAGTAGTGCTTTCGAGAATTACGCATTTTTCTTTAGCCACACTGGGATCTCCCGGAGTCACAAATAAAAATAGCTAGTATGTCTCTGAAAACACTCAAAACGTGTTCTTGCGTGGACATTAGTGTTGCGCTTATTTATAAAAGTTTAATTTTCAAAGGTCTCAGGCTCTAAAAATGTTTGTTTTGTTATAAACCAATAAAATATAAAGTTTCAGTCTGATTCGAAAACGTTTAGAGGCGACTTGAGGTCAAAGTTCAAAAATACGATATTTGGCCAATTGTTCCTATGGCAGCTATACTATATATTGCTCTGATCGGATTGCATTTTTTTTGTGATATAGAACATCAAAATAAAATATAGCCCCCAAAATTTCAGCCCGATTGGTTAACATTTAAGCCAAAAATAAATAGATAACATTCAACTTCTCATACTAATGTGCAAATTACACGTGCAGGGTATTTGTTCAATATTGCACTCGCAAATGCCATGTCGATGATGCAAATTGAAGAAGACAAGACATTTCTTGCACTGCAGCGCCAGACCCAAAGACCAGGGCATTTAGTTGGACTATTTAGTTGAGCGCCAACTAAAGGATCAAGTCCGAAAGCGAATTGCTACTCAGATCGTTTCATTTAATGCCGGCAGTAAGATTATTACGTAAACCATTAATATCTGCAGGACGTTTCACATATTCTGGAAGTGAGTGCGAATCCAGCGATTATTCGATGCATAATCATCTGGAAATGGAAATTTCGGATAACGAAACCGAACCGCTTGCAGCGAAAAGAGGCAGGAAAAATTTGTTTACCCAAAGAGTTTTATCTTTTTTAGATAAGTGGACGATCACTACTAATGCAGCCATGCACTTGATTTCCGCTATAGCTGAAGCTTTAGGCCACGAAATCATTGAATATGATATTAATAGGAGAGCAATACAGCGGCTGCGAGAAGATAACAGACAAAAAATATATCTGTCGGCAAAACAAAACTGTCAACATTTGGAAAAGAACTTACGTATTCTCCTACAAGTTAGTCACGTTTATTCTCACATGTCAGCAGTGGTTCATTGGGATGGTAAAATGCTTCCTGAACTGACTGGGCACGGCAAAGTTGAACGATTGTCAATCATTATTTCACATATGGAAGGCAAAAAACTTCTAGGAGTGCCAAAATATACATTTCACACGCAACGTTTGTTGACCGAATTGGGAATAGTTGGTAAAATCAATACAGCCTATTTTGATACAACTGCATCCAATTCTGGATGACTTAATGGCGCTGCATTCTACCTAGAGCAACTATTAGACCGAAACTTTTTATACCTCCCGTGCAGACATCACATCAGTTAAATATGTTTGCGGGCAGCCTTTGAGTCATGTGCCGAAGCTACATCAGGTACAAACGTTCCACTCTTTGCCAGATTGAAAGATTCCTGGAACACTATTGTACAAGCCAAGTTTTGGGATCGGCTCCAAAAGGTCATCGTTTCCGACTCCCTGGATAAATGCACCATTCTTGCTGGATGCCCAAGGCGATTTATACATTAAAAGTATATTTTTTTCGAGAGGAGTTTACGTTGACAACTCGAGAAAAATAATGTTTGCGCGACGTTATTTTTATAGTGCGTTTTTATATAAATTATTGGTTCCGGTCAACATTAGCTATTGAAGCTCCAAATCTGGACTTTCCATTCATATGCGAAATGTACACTTATAAAGAAGTTATTCCGATAATTGCAAACGTCGTTCTAAAAAAGACTTGCAGCCATTTGTGGTATTTATCTGATGAAAATATCGCACTTGCATTGTTTGACGATAAAGTTACTTTCATGGAGAAACGAGAAATGTCGAAGCAACTCTTGGTACTTTGTGTTGACCATGATGATGTCGAAACTTCTGCAAAACGACTACTTTTAAAAGAAAAACATTTGCCTACGTTCAAGACTCTCTGCCTACAACGACACTTTCTGATTTTGTGAGACCTAATTCTGCTACATTTTTCGATCGCTTTTATATTGCCAAAGATTTTTTAACTGACGACCCTTCAGAATGGCATAGACATGAACATTTTCAAAATGCTTTGAAAATATTTAAAAATTTAAAAGTAGTTAATAATTTAGCCGAACGTTCTGTTAAACTTTTGCAAAACGATAACCAAATACTAACCAAAAAAGAAGATGAGTTTTAGAAGTTTCTAAACGTCGCAAAAGAATATGCTAGTCAATATCCATTGAATAATAAAAATGCGTTAATATAATACAAAATGGTCGTTTAACTTTTTATTATTGGCTTAAATGTTAACCATTAGGGCTGAAATTTTGGGGACTGGATTATATTTTAATGTTCTACATCACAAAAAAATGTAATCCGATCAGAGAAATATATGGTATAACTGACATAGGAACCATTGACCAAATATCTTATTTTTAAACTTTTATCTCCACCTCTAAACGTTGTCGAATCGGACTGAAACTTTATATTTTATTGTTTTATAATAAAAGGAAAATTTTAAGACCCTGAGACTTTTGATTCCGGCACATTTTTTTCGCCCATACAAATAAGCGCAAGCCTAGTATTATAAATAGTATAGTAAGGGAAAGAGACAGAAAGACAATTTCAAAATTTTATTTAAAAAAAATTTACATAGGTTTTTTTGGTAGATCTGCCCGCTTGCGTACTAGCAGCGATACACTCAAATAAATATTAATATTATGTTTTCTTCCTACCAGAAAATCAAAGGGAGAACGCAAATGGAAAGTGCGAATTTCGTATATATCTCAGTAAAAAAGCCAACGCTTGTTGTGAGTGAGCATTCTGAAGAATGAAACAACTTCTCACGAATTGGAAGACTGTAGTATACATAATATCAAAGACTATATATGCAATACCAAGATGTTGCATGAGGAACAAATGCTTTTTCAATTTTCTTTTGACGCTTCATGGTACGGGCGCGCGGGGCTAGTACTTAAATTCTCTTTTACGCTACCTTCGCCTCCGAAATGCTACTCGGCTTCGTCAATGCCTCGGTCAGCGTCGAGTCGGTGTGTCTCGAGAGAAAGAATACAAAAACAAAATATGAATCGTTGACGACGGGAAGCCATCTGGAGTGACTCAGCACATTGATGCTCGACTTGAATTTGAATGGTCCGATTTTTTGGTTTATCTTGGTGTTCTGTTTTGGTTTTTTGGTTCAAAAAGCCGTTGGTTGTATTATTTGACAACATACTTTATATTTTTAGGAAATATTATTTTTAGATTTAAGTTCTTTTTTTAACTTTTTTATTTCTGCCAGAAGCCTGTTGCATTTCTTTTTATAAAAGTTATTTGACTTAGAATTTTTTTTAAATTTTTCGCAAATAGATACTTCTTTTTCTGCATTAATTTCGGGCTCAATAAATTCAACAGAATTATTTTCCAGTTCAATTTCTAAGTTCAAAGTTGGAATAGCTTCGCTTTTCAACTTTTTTTTCCCTATATATGCGCTAGAAAAATGATCATCGCATATAATCAGTTTTTGTTCATAATTCTCCAGTGCAACACAACATTTTTCGCGCCAAATTTGACCAAAAATGCTGTCTGCAGGCGGAAAATTAAACATTTTTATACCAGGATTGGTACGCCTTGATTTTTGGCATGTCTTCACAATGCATTGCCGGTCGGACTTTGCATCACCTTTTCTTATTCCGCTCATATTTTTTTACAACTGATTGCAATGATTGCTAAACAAGAAGTGAAGAAGCGAGCCTGGCACGAGCTCGAGCCAACCCAGAAATATGCTTGTAGTTGTGTATATGTGTGTATGTCCTAGGTCGGCACGGCTATAAACCGGTTCCGCCCGCAGCATATACGGCTTTTAGCTTCACACACAAGCGCACTGAAAGCATGTCAGTATCTGCGTGCCGAAACCGCAACCGTAGGGCAGCGTGGTCGCTGATTTCTTTGGCGCGGCACAGTGGGGACTCAGCCGAAATAGTAAAAAAATTGTATGAGTGCTTTAGATAAATTTAATGTACGCATCTAATAGAGAATTTTCCAATCGAATTTTCAAGATAGTTTTAGTTTAGGAGATATAAGCACTCAAAGTTTAACATTTTTTCAGTGTGCAAAAATTTATTGAACTCATATTCACTAACTAATTTAGCATGCTGAGACGGCCAAAGGTCCCACTGTGCCGCTCCAAAGCCATCGGCGATCCGCGACCACCGCTTCGACGGTGCTGAGGCTCGAGAGTCCAGAATTATTTCGGCTGGTGAAGGCATTGCCGAACAGACGAAACCGATGGGCAGCGGGGTCGTGGTAGAGACGAAGTACATGCGAAAAGGGAATTGAAACCCCGCGCGCTCCCTCGTGCCTTTTGGGTCCTAATGTTAGGACCCGCCATAGAACAGCTTTTTGGTCGTTCATGCAACATCATGCAAATAGTCTTTGATAATACTAAAGACTATACAACTACCAAGATTTCAGACCGAAAAATACTACGTTGTAGGGCATGGGACCGAGCCCAGACGACTTGAACAGATGAAGCCAAGTGGGCAGCGGGACGCGGTCCTAGACGAAGCATAGGTGAAAAGACAATTGAAACCCCACCCGCACCCTCTGTCCCTCTGGTCTTACTTTGGTCCTTCACGAAAAATCTTTTTATTGTATAGTCTTTGAGATTACATCATCTTCGTCAAACTCAAGAAATGAATCCGTTTCTCCGTCCGTCTGCCTGTTTCGTCTGTTTCTAAGAAATCTCGTGCCTCAGTTTCTAAGCTATCTATCTGTTACTTTTCAGCACTCAGTGTTTTGAACCAGCACCACCACAGATTATATTTTATATACCGTTATTTTATGTCATCGTTAATATTAAAGATCGATTGAAAACCAGTCATTGCAATGCATTGTGAGAAAACATTAAAACTCCTGTTAACTCGGATCGATTAAAAGATTTTATGTCATCGCTACATTGAAATTTTGGCTTTTATAAACGAAATCTTAAACGAGGTCTAATTTATATTCCTATAAAAACAAAGTAAAACAAAAGTAAGAGGCCTTAACATAAAATATTATTCAGAATCAGTATTTTGATCCGAAAGCAGACTTACAGTTTTCTGAATTCTGAATAAAGGGAACGTTTTGAGATAGACTAAACCTAAAGAAATTAATGAAAAAATAATCGCGAAAATTCGCAGAAACTATGGACCATTTTTCAATCATTTTAATCAATTTAATTTTAATTTAATGTTATGTTCTTCATTGATATTTCCTAATATAAAACTCATAAACACGCAAACATCTTTTTTTTTTTTAATTTTCTAAATTATTTTCGGTTGAATGAAAAAAAATGAATTTTTTTTACCAAGTGTAAATTTACGCAAAATTCATTGTTGCGCCAGCGATATTACATATGTTTCCCTTGAAAGCTTTACAGCCCGATATACAGCTATATGAAAAGTACAAAAAATTGTCGGTAAGGTTCATCGGTTGTCGGTTGTTAATCGAATAGATTAAAAAATACCTTATTCGGATTTCGAGAACCTGAAATAATATAAGCTACATTGGCCGTTTTACCCACTGTGGATCGGCAAGACATCGGATCACGAAGACAAGTCCGAGAAATGATCTTAAACAGATCATTCGCCTGGAATTGAAGAACATATTGAAATAAAATATGGCAGAATAGTTATGAAAAATTGAATAAAACTGGTACTTCTGTTAACTTCTGCGTCCATTGCGCAATTATTGTGTAAGTGCGTAATTTTTTCGAGGTAATTAAAAAAAAATCAACGATGTTAACTAGATATAATCCAGTAGTAGTGCCAATTATAAAAGTAAAAAAAAGTTTATTTTTTTACGCCTCGAACTTAACCGAACTGTTTTGATATAATATGGTACCTTTTCTTTGGTAAGGTTTTTTTTCAGAGGTGCTACTTTTTTTTATAGAACTATAGTGTCTTAAATTCATTTGTATTGAATATTAAACTTCTGAAATGCAGATAAATGTATCTATAGGACCTATGCACTTTGTAGCTTCAGCTTAACGTGTGGGAAATATTAAGATTTCAAATGTAAAATATATCACTTTTGCGATATTTTTATACCCGATAAACAAAATGAGTATAGGGGTATATTAGATTTGTGGTGAAAATGGATGAGTGTAACGTCCAGAAGGAATCGTTTCCGACCCCATAAAGTATATATATTCTTGATCAGCATCAATAGCCGAGTCGATTGAGCCCTGTCTGTCTGTCCGTCCGTCTGTCCGTCCCTATTACGCCTAGTGCTCAAAGACTTTAAGAGCTAGAGCAACGAAATTTTGTATCCAGACTTCTGTGATATGTCAGTGTTACAAGTGTATTTCAAAACTTCGCACCACCCACTTCCGCCCCCACAAAGGGCATCCACAACATTGAAGATACGAGAAAACTAACCATATCTACCAAATTGCCGAATCCGGATCAGATCGGATTATTTTTATACCCATAAGGAACAAATCAATTTGCAGTGGCTACGCAGCGCCCGACGACATGTTTAGACAAGATTTCTGTCTCTCCCGCACGCACTCTTTGTCGCTCAATGTAACAAGTTTTTAAAAATTAAACAAAAAATTAGCATAGAAAAACAGCCATAGTTCATTAAAAATGTGTACAACCCCAAATCTATCAGAAATTTTCGGTTTGGTTCGAAACGTAAATATGGTGTTGCATGGTATTACAGTCAACGAACATCGGATGATTACATTTGCGCTACCCTGTAGTTACACCCAGCGAAAAAAGCCGCACTTTAATATTCTATGCCTTTTTGACTTCCCCAGCGTGGGGTTTCCACAAATTTTATACGATTTGGATAATTTTTTTTTGTGTCAATAAATCAATTCCTTAATAAATTTTTTTTTGTCCTATCCTTATAATTAAAAACAAATACTTTTTCAAATAACACTTTTTCCACCGGTCATTTGGTAATTTGATCAAACGAAGGAAAAAAATTCAGCATATCTATAGAAACGATTTCTTCAACAAAAACTAAGTTTTTTCCAATATGTTTTTTATTTTGTTTTTTTTTTTCTATTAACTAAACATAAACTGATTTAGAGATAAAACAACGAAAATGGTTGTGAGCATTTTAGCAATGCTCACGGAGATTCACACATTTTTATTATTTTTCACACTGTTTTCGCTTTAAAAAAGGTATCACGCATTTAACCGCGAGATTGTTTGTATTAAAGATAGAATAAAGAAAATAAGTTCCTATTTATGTACGAGTATAATGGTGTGGTTCCCAGCAATGAAAACAAATCGAAATTCACATTCTTATTATTTTAAGAGAGCGCCTGTGGTTTAGTAGCTAATTTACAGTCGGAATGTCGATTAAAGTTTTCATATTTGTTTTCTGTATATAAAAGTATATATTTAACTAAGATTTAAGTATTGTTTTCTGTTACGTTTAAAAATAATAACTGTGAAATTTAACTTACAGCCGATACAAATAAATATTCGTAAATAATATTAAATTTGGCTCAATATTTTGTTAGTTTGTGTCATCAATTTTAGCTATTGAAGCTATGTATATATACATATGTTTTATTTTTCAAAGCGGCACATGGTATTTTCTTAAGTATATTATACCAAAGACTATAGAATACCAAGATGTTGCATGAGGAACAAATTCTTTTTCAATTTTCGTTTGACGCTTCATGGTACGGGCGCGCGGGGCTATTACTTCAATTCTCTTTTACGCTACCTTCGCCTCCGAAATGATACTCGGCTTCGTCAATGCCTCGGTCAGCGTCGAGTCGGTGTGTCTCGAGAGAAAGAATACAAAAACAAAATATGAATCGTCTGCGCGCCGAAACCGTAGGGCAGCGTGGTCGCTGATGTCTTTGGCGCGGCACAGTGGGGACTCAGCCGAAATAGTAAAAAAATTGTATGAGTGTTTTAGATAAATTTAATGTACGCATCTAATAGAGAATTTTCCAATCGAATTTTCAAGATAGTTTTAGTTTAGGAGATATAAGCACTCAAAGTTTAACATTTTTTCAGTGTGCAAATATTTATTGAACTCATATTCACTAACTAATTTAGCAAGCTGAGACGGCTAAAGGTCCCACTGTGCCGCTCCAAAGCCATCGGCGATCCGCGACCACCGCTTCGACGGTGCTGAGGCTCGAGAGTCCAGAATTGCCGAACAGACGAAACCGATGGGCAGCGGGGTCGCGGTAGAGACGAAGTACAGGCGAAAACGGAATTGAAACCCCGCGCGCTCCCTCGTGCCTTTTGGGTTCTAATGTTAGGACCCGCCATAGAACAGCTTTTTAGTCGCTCATGCAACATCTTGGTATTGTATAGTCTTTGATTATACGTAGCATCTGGTCTGATGAGCGGGTGAGGTGGCTCAAAGGGGGTCTAGCTGAGGCCACCGGACGGGTCACAGGTTGCGGATAGCGAACGACCAAGGGCGAGAGTCTGGGTGCCCGCCTCCATGAAGGAGCCGGAACGCATCCTAAAAATACTGCAAAGATGCAACCCCCACCTCCCAACAGCGGACTGGAAGGTGGTCAAAGTTGAAACGACACAGCGCCCCACAAACCAGGTGGTGGTCGTCCTCAACAAAGAGTCGCTGGCCCCGATTGAGGCTGCCAAAGGCGAGCTCAATTTTGGGTTCAGCTCTGTGACCGTAAAGGTCTACAAGTCGGATGCAGCGGCCGGGGCACGTCCTGTCGACAAGCCAGTCGAGCAGGACGCTGCCTCGGAGATCGAAGCACCCGACGATCACACAGAGACACCTCTAGCAAACCTAGGGGGAAAAAGAAACCCCCTGGTGGTCAAAACAAATAGACATCCTACGTAAAAGCTGCAGGACCCTCTTCAACAGGGCCAAAAGTGCGAACGAGGAGAGCCACTGGGCAGGCTACAAAATCAGTCTGTCACTATATAAAAAGGAAACAAGGAAAGCAAAAAGGACCTCTTGGCAAAAATTTTTCTCGGAAATTGAAGAAACGTCAGAGGCCGCAAGGGTTCGCAAGATTCTCTCAAAAACTAACCACTCGGTAGGGTATCTTAAAAGGAATGACGGCACGTGGACCAACTCCAGTGAGGAGTCCTGCACATTCTACTAGACACGCATTTCCCAGGGTGCACAACCATCGAGACGGTACATCTCCCAGGAGAGGGACCGGTAACCTCGATGGATCATGGAAAATCCACGGAAAGGGCTCTTCATGAAGTGATCTCAGCGGTAGAGAAATCTCTCCATCTCAAAGAGTACTCACTCATAGCCTTTCTCGATATTGGGGGAGCTTTCAACAACGTTGTACAGGGTGCCATTACAGAAGTCCTGACTGACCTGGGGGTGGACCGTCACTTGGTGATGCTCATTGATCAATTGCTCACATGCAGGACGGTGACATCATCGATGGGATCGTCCGCCCAGTCAAGGTACGTCAACAGAGGCACCCCGCAAGGTGGTGTCCTATCTCCTCTTCTGTGGAACATAGCAGTCAACAAGATTCTATGTGACCTAGAAGGGGGGGGGCTGCAAAGTCGTGACCTATGCGGACGACGTTGCGATTATCTTCTCGGGGAAATACCCCCTTTACTCTCCTTTAGCGACAGTGCCAGTTACTTAGGGTTGGTAATTGACAAGAAGCTTAGCTGGAACCTGAATGTCAAAGACAGAGTGAAGAAGGCAATGACTGCACTCTACACATGCAAAAAAAGCTATTGGGCTAAGATGGGGTATGATCCCAAGCATAGTCAAATGGATATATCAAGCTATAGTTAGATCAATACTACTCTACGGAGTTACGGTGTGGTGGCCGGCCCTATCAAAAAGGGCGATCACCAAGCAACTGGGCAAAGTCCAGCGAACTGCCGCCCTATGTATCAGCGGAGCTCTTCGCACCACCCCAAATGATGCGTTAAATGCCATCTTATGCCTACAGAGCCTTGACCTCGCAGGAATGGAACGGGCAGACGCAGCAGCAGCAGCAGAAGCAATATGTCTAAGAGACTCAAATCAATGGGTGAAACAGCGCATCGGTCACTCAGCCATATTAAATAATTCAATACCGTCCCCTCAAAAACGGACTACCAAGTTCTAAGAGAGTACACAGTCACTCCCTTCGACACAATCATCCCTCACAGAGACGAATGGCTCGACTGACTCCCAGGCCCAGATGGGGCCATAAACATCTTCACAGATGGATCAAAGCTGGACGACAGAGTCGGAGGGGGAATCTACTCTGAACAGCTAAACATAAGGCATTCCTTCAGGCTCCCAGATCATTGCAGTGTCTTTCAAGCGGAAGTCATAGCAATCAGGGAGGCTCTAGACTGCCTACAAGTGGCTGCCGTTACGGCAACCAAGCTAAACATTTATAGCGATAGCCATGCTGCGATCAAATCGCTAAGTGCGATTTCCTCGAACTCGGCCACCGTGGCAGACTGCCGCAAATCTCTTCACGAGATGGCTCAGCAATTTGCTATTAGCCTGATTTGGGTCCCGGGCCACCAGGACATCGAGGGCAACTAGCGGACGAGCTGGCCAGATCTGGCACTACAATCCCCCTTCTCCAAGACAAGGAGGATATCTGTATGCCAATGGCCACCTGTAAGCTCATTATAAAAGAGCAATACAAGCGACTAACAAACGATATGTGGCAAATAGTGCCACGATGTTGCACAACTCGGCAAACATGGCCGACCGTGGACATGAAGCGCACCTCCGAGCTCCTCAAGTTAAGCAGGAAAAGGTGCAGCGTAGTCATACGTTCCTTCACGGGACACTGGCTAATAGGCACCCACGCTAACAGGCTGGGGGCCCCACATAACGATTTTTGTCGCAGCTGTAGAGAAGAGGAAGAGGAGGAGACAGTGGAACATCTGTTCTGCTCCTGCCCAGCTCTCAGCAGAAGAAGGCTACAGCACCCGGGCTCAGCCTTTCTACACGACATCTCCGAGATGTCCAAACTATGTCCCAGGAAGATAGCGAACTTTGTGAGAGCATCTGGATGGGATAATTGCTGACAGGAAGTCTCACAACGCAGGAAGGAATGATCCTATGCGGTATCACAACGGGCCGAAACCGGCCTAAGTGTGACGGGCTCCGAGCGAGCCCGGCAGCCGCCTTAACCTAACCTAACCTAACATACGCAGCATGATTTGTCAGGAGTCCACCTAATATACTTCATATGTAATTAATCGTATGTGTATAGAAGTTAGAATTTTGTAGCTGCTGGTCCTATCCAGTCCGTTATGTTTGTTGGTTTATGAAAAACTAAATTTTCATATGCAAAAATACTTTAGGCTAAATCTGGTCCATACATGTGAACATTCATCTTAAACCATTGAACGTGTATTTTTTATGTTGCTGTTGATGTCCGCAGATTAAAATGCTGCCCATGTCAGTATGTCTTCAGTATGTCAGTATGCTTTTTTGTCATAATTGATGCGGTAAAAATTCTGGCCTCTGGCTGTTGCAGATCGCTTGCAAAACTGTCATACTTCCTGTTTTTTTTTTCAGAGGAAATCCTGCGTTTCCATATATCTAGAGTATGCTATACGTATGTATGTAGTTGTAAAGAATTCTGAAAACGATTAAACGATATCTGAAACGAGGCCTAATTTACATTCCTATATGAACAAAGTATAACAAAAAAACTATGAGTAAGAGGCCTTAACATAAAATATTATTCAGAATCAGTATTAGGATCCGAAAGCAGACTTACAATTTTCTGAATTTTGAATAAAGTGAATGTTTTGAGATAGGCTAAACCTAAAGAAATTAATGAAAAAATAATCGCGAAAATTCGCAGAAACTATGGACCATTTTTCAATCATTTTAATCAATTTAATTTTAATTTAATGTTATGTTCTTCATTGATAGTTCATAACATAAAACTCATAAGCACGCAAACATATTTTTTATTTTAAGGAACTTTTTTTCTTAAAAATTATTTTTTAATCTTTTTTATTCTAAATTATTTTCGGTTGAATTAAAAAAAAATGAATTTTTTGTACCAGGTGTAAATTTACGCAAAATTCATTGTTGCGCCAGCGATATTACATATGTTTCCCTTGAAAGCTTTACAGCCCGATATACAGCTATATGAAAAGTACAAAAAATTGTCGGTAAGGTTCATCGGTTGTCGGTTGTTAATCGAATAGATTAAAAAATACCTTATTCGGATTTCGAGAACCTGAAATAATATAAGCTACATTGGCCGTTTTACCCACTGTGGATCGGCAAGACATCGGATCACGAAGTCAAGTCCGAGAAAAGATCTTTAACAGATCATTCGCCTGGAATCGAAGAACATATTGAAATAAAATATGGCAGAATAGTTATGAAAAATTGAATAAAACTGGTACTTCTGTTAACTTCTGCGTCCATTGCGCAATTTTTGTGTAGGTGGTAATTTTTTCGAGGTAACTAAAAAAAAATCAACGATGTTAACTAGATATAATCCAGTAGTAGTGCCAATTATAAAAGTAAAAAAAAATTGATTTTTTTTACGCCTCGAACTTACCCAAACTGTTTTGATATGGTATGGTACCTTTTCTTTGGTAAGGTTTTTCTTCAGAGGTGCTACTTTTTTTATAGAACTATAGTGTCTTAAATTCATTTGTATTGAATATTAAACTTCTGAAATGCAGATAAATGTATCTATAGGACCTAAGCACTTTGTAGCTTCAGCTTAACGTGTGGGAAATATTAATATTTCAAATGTAAAATATATCACTTTTGCGATATTTTTATACCCGATACACAAAATGAGTATAGGGGTATATTAGATTTGTGGTGAAAATGGATACGTGTAACGTCCCATAAAGTATATATATCTGGATCAGCATCAATAGCCGAGTCGATTGAGCCCTGTCTGTCTGTCCGTCCGTCCGTCTGTCCGTCTATAGAGCTATAGCAACGATGTTTTGGATCCAGACTTCTGTGATATGTCACTGCTACAAAAATATTTCAAAACTTCGCCCCGCCCACTTCCGCCCCCACAAAGAACGAAAATCTGTGGCATCCACATTTTTGAAGATACGATAAAACCAAAAACGCAGAATCGTAGAGAATAACCATATCTTTAAGACTGCAGAATCTGAATTGGATCGTTGTTTGAGATGCCAAGCTTTTTTGGCACCTATGTGTTTCAAAAATGAAAAGAGATTTTGGGTTAAACTTTATAATTCGTATTTAATCTTGGTGGCTTAGCGGAAGCCGATTACTTGCTATTGCCAGATAAAATTTATGCGAGATCGATATGCAACCAATGCGCAGAGGGGTTAGCATAGAACTAAACTATAGACGACGGCGTTAGATCAAAGTGATTGCCGAAGTGGCGGCAGCAGATCAAAGTAGTTGCCGAAGTGGCGGGAGAGGCCCTTTAGCGGAAGAGCGCAGCAGCTCTGCAAAAAGTCAACGTTTTACAACATAGGCGGCTCTCTCTGCTCATAAAATAATAATGTTAAAGTTACGGTTATTCTTCAGCGGCTGACCCGAACAATCGTATTATTATAATAATAATGGCTATAAAGCCAGCATCAAGAAAACAGTTTCATTTTTTCTCGCCCTGTATCTCTCTAACACACACGTAGCATAGCCGGCTTTGCTTAGAGTAAAACATTAGCGCCTAGATCTCAGAGACTATAAAAGCTAGAGCAACCAAATTTGGTATCCACACTCCTAATATATCGAACCGAGACGAGTTTGTTTCAAAATGTCGCCACACCCCCTTCCGCCCCCGCAAAGGATGAAAATCTGAGGCATCCACAAATCTCAGAGACTATTAAGGCTAGAGTAACCAAATTTGGTATCCGCACTCCTGTTAAATCTCACTATAAAACGTATATCTCAAAATTTCGCCCCACCCCCTTCCGCCCCCACAAAGGACGAAAATCTGTGGTATCCACAATATTGATTGATCAGATTTCTGAATCTGGATCAGATCAGATCATTTTTATAGCCAAAAGGAACAAATAAATTTGCACTGGCTACGCAGCGCCCGACGTCACGCTTAGACTGATTTTCTGTCTCTCTCGCACGCACTCTTTGTCGTGTTGTTCAATATTAGCGGCGTCTGCCGGAGGAGAGCCATACTGACTAAGTATCAGGTATAAATGTAGAGTTGCGGTGTCCGCAGCAACTCACAACGTTCCCCCCATCTAACGGAGGCCATCTAATAAAGTTGCTGCAATGCCAGAATATGCAACGGCCAATGCGATGCAACTTTTTTTGTATCGTATATTGGCAAGAAGTAGCGAAATAAGGAACGTTTTTCCACTTCCACCTGGATCAAGAAAAAAGGATCCTCCTTATCCTGCCGAAACTGCCAGCATAACGAGGTCGTAAGTAACTTTTTGTTTATCATTTAGTAGTGGAACATTGTGACTAACAATGGCTTTAGTGCACGATTCATATCTGTCTTGAGTAAATCGGATGCACTTTGATTCGGTGAGCTCAGACCGAAATGACTGATTGGTAAACTCGCAATATCAATGCAATGATCCTCGATAGCAATCAATGCTTCATTGTACATTGCATCACTGAACGATATCGTTTGATCGTTACACCTTGTACGATGTCGATACAGTATATCATCAGTCATTGAATCTTTGTGATTATCCCAAAACACTTGTGCTCGGGCCGGGAAACATGTAGTCATTACTATAGAAATTTTTTTGTTCCTGTGCAGTTTAATGCTGCTTCAGCAAGCATACTGTCCCAATGATTGTTGTCTTTTAGCAAGCCTAGTGCAAGGCATGCATCTTTATACGTTGGATACTGTTGTCCATCTACCTTGCGTATATCTTGAAATGACAATGGTCCGGTAACATTTACGAACAACAGTCGCACATAAAAGCACTCAGTCTGCCTTGGATTGACTGTATATACACAACCCAAACTATTTGATTTGAATAGAGCAGTGTTTGTGCGAAGGCACCAAAAGCATCCGCACGATTGCACAGCTCAAAAAAATCGGTGAGCGTAGTTTTTGGTGAATTTATAGCACGGTCAAGCGCTGTACCGTCCGTGAAATATACGCGCTGGCCGTTTTCAAGATGAACAGCTAAATTTATAGCTGCTGGATCCCGTTAATGAATTGGGAAACCAAAAATAGGCCAGACAGCTTCATTGGAACTGATATACCGGCCAATTTGGTAATTCGTAATTTCATCATTTTTATTCACCGGAGGAGCATTTACATACATTAGTATTTTTATACCGGATACTCAAAATGAGTATTGGGGTATATTAGATTTGTGGTAAAAGTGGATGTGTGTAACGTCCAGAAGGAATCGTTTCCGACCCCATAAAGTATATATATTCTTGATCAGCATCAATAGCCGAGTCGATTGAGCCATGTCTGTCTGTCCGTCTGTCCGTCCGTCCGTCCGTCCGTCTGTCCGTCTGTCCGTCCCCTTCAGCGCCTAATGCTCAAAGACTATAAGAGCTAGAGCAACGATGTTTTGGATCCAGACTTCTGTGATATGTCACTGCTACAAAAATATTTCAAAACTTTTCCCCGCCCACTTCCGCCCCCACAAAGGGCGAAAATCTGTGGCATCCACAATTTCGACTATACGAGAAAACCAAAAACGCAGAATCGTAGAGAATGACCATATCTTTTAGACTGCAGAATCTGAACTGGATCGTATTATTATTATAGCCAGCATCAAGAAAACAATTTAATTTTTTCTCGCCCTGTCTCTCTCTAACACACACGTAGCATAGGCGGCTTTGCTTAGAGTAAAACATTAGCGCCTAGATCTCAGAGACTATAAAAGCTAGAGCAACCAAATTTGGCATCCACACTCCTAATATATCGGACCGAGACGAGTTTGTTTCAAAATTTCGCCACACCCCTTTCCGCCCCCGCAAAGGATGCGAATCTGGGGATATTCACAAATCTCAGAGACTATTGAAGCTAGAGTAACCAAATTTGGTATCCGCACTTCTGTTAGATCTCACTATAAAACCTTTATCTCAAAATTTCGCACCACCCCCTTCCGCCCACACAAAGGACGAAAATCTGTTGCCTCCACAATATTGCAGATTTGAGAAAACTAAAAACGCAGAATCATAGATAACGACCATATCTATCAGATTGCTGAATCTGGATCAGATCAGATCATTTTTATAGCCAAAGGAAACAAATCAATTTGCAGTGGCTACGCAGCGCGTGACGTCACGCTCAGACTGATTTTCTGTCTCACTCGCACGCACTCTTTGTCGTGTCGTTTAATATTAGCGGCGTCTGCCGGAGGAGAGCCATACTGATTTAGTATCGGGTATAACTGTAGAGTTGCGGTGTCCGCAGCAACTCACAACGTTCCTCCTCGTCAATTCTAAATACAGCCCTGATCTTTGAGCCGCATAAACTTCACGTTGTTTCTTCCACTTTGTAGATCGAATTATTCCTTAAATGAACCATTTAGGGTCGTATGCTCGGATAATAATTCCCTCTACCATATTATATCCACCACTAATTCTCATCCTCTTATTAAATTACTAATCCTTACACACTTTTCTAGTACTTAAGTAGTAATAGTAGTGGTATTTGTATTTGTATTTGTATTTTGAATGCATGGTTAGTGTTAAGCTATTAAGCGTTTTTAATAACTGTTGCAATTTGAAGTTAATGAAAGTCGAGAGGCCGTTTATAATTCACAATTTATTTGCATATGTAAATCAACTTATCGCGTATGTACATATGGGAATGATTGGGCGAACGATTGATGCGAGGATGTTAATCTAATAGCTGCGACGATTAGCTCAAGACTGCCCTATGCAGCAAGCTTAGACGCGAGCGAGAGCGTATGATAGCCCGAGAGCGTTAGAGCTGCTCGGGGACGCTGTTAAGCCGAGTCCGAGAGATTGCGACATAAGGAGACGAAAGAATTCCGCTGCATGCGTATATGCGGTAGCAAATGATCTTTGCAGTGGGGGTATTGGAAACGACAACACCAAAATGCATTTCCTTTGGGCCGCACCACTGGCAATAATTTAAAATATTTAAGCTGCTTGACCCGACATACTCCCCCCGTTGGAAGCCTGACTTTCAACAGCATCTTTAAGGGGCAGCAGGCACAGCTTGTTGACGGCGCGCTTTGTGATTCCAGATGACGTCTTCAGCACAGCAACTCGGGAAACGCCATCTCGTCCGGGCAAAAGCTCGACCACTCTCGCCAGTAGCCACTTCACAAGAACCAAATCTGCGACAGCTAAACTAGGCTTCGCAGTGCGCCACTTTGAGCGCTGCTGCAGTGACGTTATGTACTCCTCCTTCCACCGGAACCAAAAGAGCTGCTGCAGGTACGAAACGCGCTGCCAGCCGTCCAGGCGATCGAAGTTTAGCTGCGTGACGTCAGGCTCAGCGAACGAAGCAGGAGGGCCACCATTCAAGAAATTCGCTGGAGTTAGAGCATCTAGATCGGCAGGGCTCTCTGAAATTGAAACTAAAGGTCTTGAATTAATCACTGCCGTGATGTGGCACAACAGCGTCCGCAGCTCGTCAAATCCAAGAACCGAGTTGCCTATCGCACGGTAGAAGTGGTACTTGGCCGTCTTCACTGCAGCCTCCCATAGACCACCAAAATGAGGGGAGCGCGGAGGAATGAAATGCCAGTCATAGCCTCGACCAAGCAAAAATCCAGCAGCGCCTTCTGATGGTCATCGCTGAGGACCAGGCGCTTTATTTCCATCAGCTCATTCTTAGCGCCGACAAAATTGGGTGCGTTGTCTGACCAAATTTGCCGCGGCTTTCGTCTGGTACATATGAAGCGCTTTAGTCCATGTAGAGCCACACGAGATTTGACACAAAGTAAGCGACTGCTGGAATGCTGACCCTTGGACACAACATAAATGCATGCACCTTAAGCCTCGATGCTGGCATCGCAAAATCCGTGAATTTCAAGCGTAGAGTCTGGAAGGAGTACAAGCCGAGGAAATTCAAGTCGACGAATCTGGCCAAATCTGGCGCATATTTCCTGCCACTCGGTGTTCAGTGCGACTAGAAGGCTTTCATCCCAGGACAACTTCTCTTGGCACATTCGCTGGAGAAAGATTTTGGATTTAGTAATTACGGGACCAGCTAGTCCGAGAGGATCGTAGAATCGCGCTATGGATGACAAAACAGAGCGCCTGCAGGAATTCAAAGAAGATTGAAGGGCCGAGAACGAAAATAATAGTAGATCAGAAACCGGATCCCACGCAAGTCCTAAAGTTTTAGTCACATGGCTGCCATCGTCGAACTTCAAAAATGTTTCCTTGTCCTCTTCCGGAACTCCATCCAGCACAGCAGGGACGTTCGAACACCATTTCCTCAATCTGAACTGACCTCTAGCCAAAATTCCAGTAGTTTGCTCCCGAATTCGGATAGCCTCCTCCTGCGAGCTGGCTCCAGATATCAAGTCATCCACGTAGAAGTCACGGCGAAGGATTTCATCTCCAACTGGAAACGCCATCTGCTCGTCCATTGCCAACTGATGCATCGCTCGCACAGATAAATAGGAGGCAGGCTTCGTCCCATAAGTAACGGTGTCCAATTGAAACACATGCAAGTCTTCTTCCCTGGAGTTTCTCCACAGAATACACTGCAAGTTGCTATCCTCGGTCGAGACTCTTACACAACGATACATCTTACAGATATCTCCCGTAATCGCAACGGCGTATTACCGAAATCGAGCAAGAATATGAAACAGTTTGGGTTGGATTACGGGACCAGCCATTAAAACGTCGTTCAGGGAATATCCAGATGAGGTTGAAGCGGATCCATCAAAAACGACGCGAAGCTTGGTCGTAGAACTATCTTCCTTCATGACGCAATGGTGAGGCAAAAAATATCGGCAGTTGCTGATTGACTGGGTAGGAACCTGAGACATATGGCCTAAATCAAGGTACTCCATTATAAATGCTGCATACTGAGATTTAACATCAGGGCGACGATCTAACTTTCTCTCAAGGGTCAGGAATCTACGAAGCGCTTGATTGTAAGATAAGTTGGAGATCCAAATTATATTTTGCTGGCAGCCGAACACAATAATCGCCTTTATGTAGTCGACGGAAATGCTGCACAAAGTGTGCTTCACAATCTAGCTCTTCTTTGGTAGACTTTATTATTGGTTCGATGCAATTTTCTACCTCCCAAAACCTCCGAAGAAGCGCTTCAAGCCGATCCTCTGGACTATTATCCTCAGCAGCTACGGCCCGTGCGCGAGAGATCATCAACGAAGAACCTTTTGAACGCGAACAACTTCCAGACACGACCCATCCCAAGCGCGTTTTCTGAATTGAAGGCAATCCTGGCAGTAGCTTGACCTGACCAACACACAGGAGCTCGAAAAACAGACTTGCGCCAATTAGCAGATCGACGCGCTGTGGCTTATAAAACTCCGGATCAGTTAGTGGTATGTTAGATGGAATGTTCCAGTTTTGAGTGTCAATTCCAAAGCTTGGCTGTCGATCGGTTATGCTAGAGGCTACAATGGCAGTGATGAGAGTTGAGTAATCCGATGAGCGAGAGTGCAGGCTAACGTTGACCGCGACCACCGCTTCGACGGTGCTGAGGCTCGAGAGTCCAGAATTGCCGAACAGACGAAACCGATGGGCAGCGGGGTCGCGGTAGAGACGAAGTACAGGCGAGAAGGGAATTGAAACCCCGCGCGCTCCCTCGTGCCTTTTGGGTTCTAATGTTAGGACCCGCCATAGAACAGCTTTTTAGTCGCTCTTGCAACATCTTGGTATTGTATAGTCTTTGATTATACGTAGCATCTGGTCTGATGAGCGCGTGAGGTGGCTCAAAGGGGGTCTAGCTGAGGCCACCGGACGGGTCACAGGTTGCGGATAGCGAACGACCAAGGGCGAGAGTCTGGGTGCCCGCCTCCATGAAGGAGCCGGAACGCATCCTAAAAATACTGCAAAGATGCAACCCCCACCTCCCAACAGCGGACTGGAAGGTGGTCAAAGTTGAAACGACACAGCGCCCCACAAACCAGGTGGTGGTCGTCCTCAACAAAGAGTCGCTGGCCCCGATTGAGGCTGCCAAAGGCGAGCTCAATTTTGGGTTCAGCTCTGTGACCGTAAAGGTCTACAAGTCGGATGCAGCGGCCGGGGCACGTCCTGTCGACAAGCCAGTCGAGCAGGACGCTGCCTCGGAGATCGAAGCACCCGACGATCACACAGAGACAGACCCAGAGGGCTACTCCACCGATGGCACGCTGAGATGCGACTTCGAGGCGATGTGTTGCCACGAGGAAGTCGAGAACGATTCAGATGCCGATATTACAGTGGTGGAGAACACTAAGGATGGCCTTGAGGCTCCTTCAGAGCCCCGAAGAGAGCGGAGCAGAGGTAGCCCTGATCCAGGTACCTTGGATAGTGGGAGACAAGGTTTGTGGACTAGGGTCGAAGGAGTACAAGATAATTGTAGCTCAACATGAAGGTAAAACCCGCACCATTCTCGCATTCTCGCCAGAAAGCACCTTAATATCTTTCTGCTCCATAATTATAGCGATAGCGACAACACGGCGGCAAGCCTAGAGCTGAAAGGGACACATCTAAGGCTGATGTCGTCCTACATGGCCCATGAGGAAAACGATCCTCCCAACGACCTTGTTCGAAAACTAGACAGCGACAGCGAGAGGTCGGACATAGACCTATTAATAGGTTGCGATGCCCACGCGCACCACACTCAATGGGGGAGCTCGAATACAAATGTAAGGGGTGAGTCACTTTTCAGCTTCATCCTTAACTCAAATCTATTTATTTGTAATCGGGGCAACGACCCCACTTTTATAATTAAAAATCGACAGGAGGTTATTGACCTCACCTTAGTGTCTCCCAACCTGTTAGACATAGTCAAGAGTTGGCAAGTCCTTGATGACCACTCTTTCTCTGACCACAGATACATCGAGACCACACTATCCCTCGAGTGTCCGAAACCTAAGGACTATATTATTCCCAGGAAAGCCAACTGGGAAAAATATAGCTCAGCCCTGGAGGACTTACTCCCCTCAAAAGCACCATCATGCCCGGACACAAAAGACGACCTAGATCGCCTAGTGAACAGGTTCACAGAAGCATGCAACAAAGCCTTCGCGGCAGCATGCCCCTCTAGCAAACCTAGGGGGAAAAAGAAACCCCCCTGGTGGTCAAAACAAATAGATATCCTACGTAAAAGCTGCAGGACCCTCTTCAACAGGGCCAAAAGCGCGAACGAGGAGAGCCACTGGGCAGACTACAAAATCTGTCTGTCACTATATAAAAAGGAAACAAGGAAAGCAAAAAGGGCCTCTTCGCAAAAATTTTGCTCGGAAATTGAGGAAACGTCAGAGGCCGCAAGGCTTCGCAAGATTCTCTCAAAAACTAACCCCTCGGTAGGGTATCTTAAAAAGAATGACGGCACGTGGACCAACTCCAGTGAGGAGTCCCTGCACATTCTACTAGACACGCATTTCCCAGGGTACACAACTATCGAGACGGTACATCTCCCAGGAGAGGGACCGGTAACCTCGATGGATCATATCCTCACAAAACGTAACATAAGCTGGGCAATAAACAGCTTCAACCCGTTCAAATCGCCAGGCCCAGACCAGGTAATCCCGGCCCAACTTCAGAAGGCCGGGGATACGGCCATCAACTGGCTACAAGGTATCTTCAGGAAGATACTGGCTGTGGGTACAATCCCGCAAACATGGCTTAAGGCAAAGATAGTCTTCATTCCCAAAGCTGGGAAAGCCTCGTAATCAGCTGCAAAAGACTTTAGACCAATCAGCCTATCGTCCTTCCTCCTCAAAACCTTTGAGAGACTCGTCGGGCTGCAACTGAGGACAACTATACACCCTCAGTTGCTGTCTGGCGCACAGCATGCCTACCGGAAAGGAAAATCCACGGAAACGGCTCTTCATGAAGTGATCTCAGCGGTAGAGAAATCTCTGCATCCCAAAGAGTACTCACTCATAGCCTTTCTGGATATTGAGGGAGCTTTCAACAACGTTGTACCGGGCGCCATTACAGAAGCCCTGACCGACCTGGGGGTGGACCGTCACTTGGTGATGCTCATTGATCAATTGCTCACATGCAGGACGGTGACATCATCGATGGGATCGTCCGCCCAGTCAAGGTATGTCAACAGAGGCACCCCGCAATGTGGTGTCCTGTCTCCTCTTCTGTGGAACATAGCAGTCAACAAGATTCTATGTGACCTAGAAGGGGGGGCTGCAAAGTCGTGGCCTATGCGGATGACGTTGCGATTATCTTCTCGGGGAAATACCCCCAAACACTGTGCGACTTAATGTCCACAAAGCTAGCGCAACTGTCGGATTGGAGGGAATCGCGCGGTCTGGGAGTAAATCCCTCAAAAACGGAACTCGTATTATTCACAAACAAATACAAGGTCCCGCCCCTCAACCCTCCAATACTACAAGGATGCAGGCTCTCCTTTAGCGACAGTGCCAGTTACTTAGGGTTGGTAATTGACAAGAAGCTTAGCTGGAACCTGAATGTCAAAGACAGAGTGAAGAAGGCAATGACTGCACTCTACACATGCAAAAAAAGCTATTGGGCTAAGATGGGGTATGATCCCAAGCATAGTCAAATGGATATATCAAGCTATAGTTAGATCAATACTACTCTACGGAGTTACGGTGTGGTGGCCGGCCCTATCAAAAAGGGCGATCACCAAGCAACTGGGCAAAGTCCAGCGAACTGCCGCCCTATGTATCAGCGGAGCTCTTCGCACCACCCCAAATGATGCGTTAAATGCCATCTTATGCCTACAGAGCCTTGACCTCGCAGGAATGGAACGGGCAGACGCAGCAGCAGCAGCAGAAGCAATATGTCTAAGAGACTCAAATCAATGGGTGAAACAGCGCATCGGTCACTCAGCCATATTAAATAGTTCAATACCGTACCCTCAAAAACGGACTACCAAGTTCTAAGAGAGTACACAGTCACTCCCTTCGACACAATCATCCCTCACAGAGACGAATGGCTCGACTGACTCCCAGGCCCAGATGGGGCCATAAACATCTTCACAGATGGATCAAAGCTGGACGACAGAGTCGGAGGGGGAATCTACTCTGAACAGCTAAACATAAGGCATTCCTTCAGGCTCCCAGATCATTGCAGTGTCTTTCAAGCGGAAGTCATAGCAATCAGGGAGGCTCTAGACTGCCTACAAGTGGCTGCCGTTACGGCAACCAAGCTAAACATTTATAGCGATAGCCATGCTGCGATCAAATCGCTAAGTGCGATTTCCTCGAACTCGGCCACCGTGGCAGACTGCCGCAAATCTCTTCACGAGATGGCTCAGCAATTTGCTATTAGCCTGATTTGGGTCCCGGGCCACCGGGACATCAAGGGCAACTAACGGACGAGCTGGCCAGATCTGGCACTACAATCCCCCTTCTCCAAGACAAGGAGGATATCTGTATGCCAATGGCCACCTGTAACTCATTATAAAAGAGCAATACAAGCGACTAACAAACGATATGTGGCAAATAGTGCCACGATGTTGCACAACTCGGCCAACATGGCCGACCGTGGACATGAAGCGCACCTCCGAGCTCCTCAAGTTAAGCAGGAAAAGGTGCAGCGTAGTCATACGTTCCCTCACGGGACACTGGCTAATAGGCACCCACGCTAACAGGCTGGGGGCCCCACATAACGATTTTTATCGCAGCTGTAGAGAAGAGGAAGAGGAGGAGACAGTGGAACATCTGTTCTGCTCCTGCCCAGCTCTCAGCAGAAGAAGGCTACAGCACCCGGGCTCAGCCTTTCTACACGACATCTCCGAGATGTCCAAACTATGTCCCAGGAAGATAGCGAACTTTGTGAGAGCATCTGGATGGGATAATTGCTGACAGGAAGTCTCACAACGCAGGAAAGAATGATCCTATGCGGTATCACAACGGGCCGAAACCGGCCTAAGTGTGACGGGCTCCGAGCGAGCCCGGCAGCCGCCTTAACCTAACCTAACCTAACATACGCAGCATGATTTGTCAGGAGTCCACCTAATATACTTCATATGTAATTAATCGTATGTGTATAGAAGTTAGAATTTTGTAGCTGCTGGGCCTATCCAGTCCGTTATGTTTGTTGGTTTATGAAAAACTAAATTTTCATATGCAAAAATACTTTAGGCTAAATCTGGTCCATACATGTGAACATTCATCTTAAACCATTGAACGTGTATTTTTTATGTTGCTGTTGATGTCCGCAGATTAAAATGCTGCCCATGTCAGTATGTCTTCAGTATGTCAGTATGCTTTTTTGTCATAATTGATGCGGTAAAAATTCTGGCCTCTGGCTGTTGCAGATCGCTTGCAAAACTGTCATACTTCCTGTTTTTTTTTTCAGAGGAAATCCTGCGTTTCCATATATCTAGAGTATGCTATACGTATGTATGTAGTTGTAAAGAATTCTGAAAACGATTAAACGATATCTGAAACGAGGCCTAATTTACATTCCTATATGAACAAAGTATAACAAAAAAACTATGAGTAAGAGGCCTTAACATAAAATATTATTCAGAATCAGTATTTTGATCCGAAAGCAGACTTACAGTTTTCTGAATTCTGAATAAAGGGAACGTTTTGAGATAGACTAAACCTAAAGAAATTAATGAAAAAATAATCGCGAAAATTCGCAGAAACTATGGACCATTTTTCAATCATTTTAATCAATTTAATTTTAATTTAATGTTATGTTCTTCATTGATAGTTCATAACATAAAACTCATAAGCACGCAAACATATTTTTTATTTTAAGGAACTTTTTTTCTTAAAAATTATTTTTTAATCTTTTTTATTCTAAATTATTTTTGGTTGAATTAAAAAAAAAATTAATTTTTTGTACCAAGTGTAAATTTACGCAAAATTCATTGTTGCGCCAGCGATATTACATATGTTTCCCTTGAAAGCTTTACAGCCCGATATACAGCTATATGAAAAGTACAAAAAATTGTCGGTAAGGTTCATCGGTTGTCGGTTGTTAATCGAATAGATTAAAAAATACCTTATTCGGATTTCGAGAACCTGAAATAATATAAGCTACATTGGCCGTTTTACCCACTGTGGATCGGCAAGACATCGGATCACGAAGTCAAGTCCGAGAAAAGATCTTTAACAGATCATTCGCCTGGAATCGAAGAACATATTGAAATAAAATATGGCAGAATAGTTATGAAAAATTGAATAAAACTGGTACTTCTGTTAACTTCTGCGTCCATTGCCCAATTTTTGTGTAGGTGGTAATTTTTTCGAGGTAACTAAAAAAAATCAACGATGTTAACTAGATATAATCCAGTAGTAGTGCCAATTATAATAGTAAAAAAAAATTGATTTTTTTTACGCCTCGAACTTACCCGAACTGTTTTGATATGGTATGGTACCTTTTCTTTGGTAAGGTTTTTCTTCAGAGGTGCTACTTTTTTTATAGAACTATAGTGTCTTAAATTCATTTGTATTGAATATTAAACTTCTGAAATGCAGATAAATGTATCTATAGGACCTAAGCACTTTGTAGCTTCAGCTTAACCTGTGGGAAATATTAAGATTTCAAATTTAAAATATATCACTTTTGCGATATTTTTATACCCGATACACAAAATGAGTATAGGGGTATATTAGATTTGTGGTGAAAATGGATACGTGTAACGTCCCATAAAGTATATATATTCTGGATCAGCATCAATAGCCGAGTCGATTGAGCCCTGTCTGTCTGTCCGTCCGTCCGTCTGTCCGTCTATAGAGCTATAGCAACGATGTTTTGGATCCAGACTTCTGTGATATGTCACTGCTACAAAAATATTTCAAAACTTCGCCCCGCCCACTTCCGCCCCCACAAAGAACGAAAATCTGTGGCATCCACATTTTTGAAGATACGATAAAACCAAAAACGCAGAATCGTAGAGAATAACCATATCTTTAAGACTGCAGAATCTGAATTGGATCGTTGTTTGAGATGCCAAGCTTTTTTGGCACCTATGTGTTTCAAAAATGAAAAGAGATTTTGGGTTAAACTTTATAATTCGTATTTAATCTTGGTGGCTTAGCGGAAGCCGATTACTTGCTATTGCCAGATAAAATTTATGCGAGATCGATATGCAACCAATGCGCAGAGGGGTTAGCATAGAACTAAACTATAGACGACGGCGTTAGATCAAAGTGATTGCCGAAGTGGCGGCAGCAGATCAAAGTAGTTGCCGAAGTGGCGGGAGAGGCCCTTTAGCGGGAGAGCGCAGCAGCTCTGCAGAAAGTCAACGCTTTACAACATAGGCGGCTCTCTCTGCTCATAAAATAATAATGTTAAAGTTACGGTTATTCTTCAGCGGCTGACCCGAACAATCGTATTATTATAATAATAATGGCTATAAAGCCAGCATCAAGAAAACAGTTTCATTTTTTCTCGCCCTGTATCTCTCTAACACACACGTAGCATAGCCGGCTTTGCTTAGAGTAAAACATTAGCGCCTAGATCTCAGAGACTATAAAAGCTAGAGCAACCAAATTTGGTATCCACACTCCTAATATATCGAACCGAGACGAGTTTGTTTCAAAATGTCGCCACACCCCCTTCCGCCCCCGCAAAGGATGAAAATCTGAGGCATCCACAAATCTCAGAGACTATTAAGGCTAGAGTAACCAAATTTGGTATCCGCACTCCTGTTAAATCTCACTATAAAACGTATATCTCAAAATTTCGCCCCACCTCCTTCCGCCCCCACAAAGGACGAAAATCTGTGGTATCCACAATATTGATTGATCAGATTTCTGAATCTGGATCAGATCAGATCATTTTTATAGCCAAAAGGAACAAATAAATTTTCACTGGCTACGCAGCGCCCGACGTCACGCTTAGACTGATTTTCTGTCTCTCTCGCACGCACTCTTTGTCGTGTTGTTCAATATTAGCGGCGTCTGCCGGAGGAGAGCCATACTGACTAAGTATCAGGTATAAATGTAGAGTTGCGGTGTCCGCAGCAACTCACAACGTTCCCCCCATCTAACGGAGGCCATCTAATAAAGTTGCTGCAATGCCAGAATATGCAACGGCCAATGCGATGCAACTTTTTTTGTATCGTATATTGGCAAGAAGTAGCGAAATAAGGAACGTTTTTCCACTTCCACTTGGATCAAGAAAAAAGGATCCTCCTTATCCTGCCGAAACTGCCAGCATAACGAGGTCGTAAATAACTTTTTGTTTATCATTTAGTAGTGGAACATTGTGACTAACAATGGCTTTAGTGCACGATTCATATCTGTCTTGAGTAAATCGGATGCACTTTGATTCGGTGAGCTCAGACCGAAATGACTGATTGGTAAACTCGCAATATCAATGCAATGATCCTCGATAGCAATCAATGCTTCATTGTACATTGCATCACTGAACGATATCGTTTGATCGTTACACCTTGTACGATGTCGATACAGTATATCATCAGTCATTGAATCTTTGTGATTATCCCAAAACACTTGTGCTCGGGCCGGGAAACATGTAGTCATTACTATAGAAATTTTTTTGTTCCTGTGCAGTTTAATGCTGCTTCAGCAAGCATACTGTCCCAATGATTGTTGTCTTTTAGCAAGCCTAGTGCAAGGCATGCATCTTTATACGTTGGATACTGTTGTCCATCTACCTTGCGTATATCTTGAAATGACAATGGTCCGGTAACATTTACGAACAACAGTCGCACATAAAAGCACTCAGTCTGCCTTGGATTGACTGTATATACACAACCCAAACTATTTGATTTGAATAGAGCAGTGTTTGTGCGAAGGCACCAAAAGCATCCGCACGATTGCACAGCTCAAAAAAATCGGTGAGCGTAGTTTTTGGTGAATTTATAGCACGGTCAAGCGCTGTACCGTCCGTGAAATATACGCGCTGGCCGTTTTCAAGATGAACAGCTAAATGTATAGCTGCTGGATCCCGTTAATGAATTGGGAAACCAAAAATAGGCCAGACAGCTTCATTGGAACTGATATACCGGCCAATTTGGTAATTCGTAATTTCATCATTTTTATTCACCGGAGGAGCATTTACATACATTAGTATTTTCAATTCTAAATACAGCCCTGATCTTTGAGCCGCATAAACTTCACGTTGTTTCTTCCACTTTGTAGATCGAATTATTCCTTAAATGAACCATTTAGGGTCGTATGCTCGGATAATAATTCCCTCTACCATATTATATCCACCACTAATTCTCATCCTCTTATTACATTACTAATCCTTACACACTTTTCTAGTACTTAAGTAGTAATAGTAGTGGTATTTGTATTTGTATTTGTATTTTGAATGCATGGTTAGTGTTAAGCTATTAAGCGTTTTTAATAACTGTTGCAATTTGAAGTTAATGAAAGTCGAGAGGCCGTTTATAATTCACAATTTATTTGCATATGTAAATCAACTTATCGCGTATGTACATATGGGAATGATTGGGCGAACGATTGATGCGAGGATGTTAATCTAATAGCTGCGACGATTAGCTCAAGACTGCCCTATGCAGCAAGCTTAGACGCGAGCGAGAGCGTATGATAGCCCGAGAGCGTTAGAGCTGCTCGGGGACGCTGTTAAGCCGAGTCCGAGAGATTGTGACATAAGGAGACGAAAGAATTCCGCTGCATGCGTATATGCGGTAGCAAATGATCTTTGCAGTGGGGGCATTGGAAACGACAACACCAAAATGCATTTCCTTTGGGCCGCACCACTGGCAATAATTTAAAATATTTAAGCTGCTTGACCCGACATACTCCCCCCGTTGGAAGCCTGACTTTCAACAGCATCTTTAAGGGGCAGCAGGCACAGCTTGTTGACGGCGCGCTTTGTGATTCCAGATGACGTCTTCAGCACAGCAACTCGGGAAACGCCATCTCGTCCGGGCAAAAGCTCGACCACTCTCGCCAGTGGCCACTTCATGGGAGGAAGATTCTCATCCTTGACAAGAACCAAATCTGCGACAGCTAAACTAGGCTTCGCAGTGCGCCACTTTGAGCGCTGCTGCAGTGACGTTATGTACTCCTCCTTCCACCGGGACCAAAAGAGCTGCTGCAGGTACGAAACGCGCTGCCAGCCGTCCAGGCGATCGAAGTTTAGCTGCGTGACGTCAGGCTCAGCGAACGAAGCAGGAGGGCCACCATTCAAGAAATGCGCTGGAGTTAGAACATCTAGATCGGCAGGGCTCTCTGAAATTGAAACTAAAGGTCTTGAGTTAATCACTGCCGTGATGTGGCACAACAGCGTCCGCAGCTCGTCAAATCCAAGAACCGAGTTGCCTATCGCACGGTAGAAGTGGTACTTGGCCGTCTTCACTGCAGCCTCCCATAGACCACCAAAATGAGGGGAGCGCGGAGGAATGAAATGCCAGTCATAGCCTCGACCAAGCAAAAATCCAGCAGCGCCTTCTGATGGTCATCGCTGAGGACCAGGCGCTTTATTTCCATCAGCTCATTCTTAGCGCCGACAAAATTGGGTGCGTTGTCTGACCAAATTTGCCGCGGCTTTCGTCTGGTACATATGAAGCGCTTTAGTCCATGTAGAAAAGCAACTGTGGATAAGTCCTTTATAAGCTCCAGATGAACAGCCTTGGTAGCGAAACAAATGAAGACGCAGACGTAGCAATTGATTGGAGCCTTGTTGAGTGCCTCCGGTTTGTAGAAAAACGGCTCACAGAAGTCCACGCCTGTGATCTCAAAGGCATGAGAACCATCGAGCCGCTCCTTTGGAAGATCCGCCATAATATGCTCCAATACCCTGGGCTTCAGTCGAAAGCATCTTACGCACTTGTTTACTGCCTTGTTTACCGTCTTCCTCCCCCCAATAGGCCAATATTGGGATCGAATCAGTCCAAGCAAAGCTCGAGGACCAGCGTGCAGATTCCGCTCATGAAAATGGGAGATTATTACAAGAGTCAGTGGATGGCTGCTGGGCAAGATGATTGGATGACGGCCATCAAAATCCAACGAAGAGTTTTTCAGTCGACCATCTACCCTGAGAAGTCCAAACTGATCCATGAATGGCGATAACGATGCGATTGAGCTCGATTAGGAGACTGCTCCCCTTGCCCGCAGTGACTTCATGACCTCCCATAGCTGAGTACACTGGACTAGTCGTAGAAATACCTGGGTTCCATGTTCAATGTCTGAGACAGTGAGTCCGGGGCGCCGAATTCGGTTGCAAAACTTGTGAATGTATCCGAAAACGCGTTGCAAAGAAGCAAATGAATTCGCATACTTGGAATCAGCAATAATGTCCATGTAGGGCGATTTGACCAGAAGAGCCTTCCGACGAAGTTCAAGGGCTGGCTTATCAGGTAGCACAGTGGGTGGCCAGTCATCTGAGGAGCCGCAAAGAAATGGAGGACCATGAGCCCAAAGAGGTGACTCATTCAGGCGGATGAGCCCCTCGAGACAGAATGTCGGCTGGGTTTAAAGCTGTAGGAACATAGCACCATTCCATTTTTTCGGTCATTTCCTGAATCGTTGAGAGTCTATTTGCAACAAATATATTAAATCTTGACGGCTCGTCCCGAATCCAAGAGAGCGCAACAGCAGAATCACACCAACAGTAACACCTTCCCTTGAATACATCCATTCCAGCTACCTCAGATATGAGCCTAGCCAGCAACTCCGCTCCACAAAGCTCCAACTTTGGTACTGTAAGTGTATTCAAAGGAGCCACACGAGATTTGACACAAAGTAAGCGACTGCTGGAATGCTGACCCTTGGACACAACATAAATGCATGCACCATAAGCCTCGATGCTGGCATCGCAAAATCCGTGAATTTCCAGCGTAGAGTCTGGAAGGAGTACAAGCCGAGGAAATTCAAGTCGACGAATCTGACCAAATCTGGCGCATATTTCCTGCCACTCGGTGTTCAGTGCGACTAGAAGGCTTTCATCCCAGGACAACTTCTCTTGGCACATTCGCTGGAGAAAAATTTTGGATTTAGTAATTACGGGACCAGCTAGTCCGAGAGGATCGTAGAATCGCGCTATGGATGACAAAACAGAGCGCCTGCAGGAATTCAAAGAAGATTGAAGGGCCGAGAACGAAAATAATAGTAGATCAGAAACCGGATCCCACGCAAGTCCTAAAGTTTTAGTCACATGGCTGCCATCGTCGAACTTCAAAAATGTTTCCTTGTCCTCTTCCGGAACTCCATCCAGCACAGCAGGGACGTTCGAACACCATTTCCTCAATCTGAACTGACCTCTAGCCAAAATTCCAGTAGTTTGCTCCAGAATTCGGATAGCCTCCTCCTGCGAGCTGGCTCCAGATATCAAGTCATCCACGTAGAAGTCACGGCGAAGGATTTCATCTCCAACTGGAAACGCCATCTGCTCGTCCATTGCCAACTGATGCATCGCTCGCACAGATAAATAGGAGGCAGGCTTCGTCCCATAAGTAACGGTGTCCAATTGAAACACATGCAAGTCTTCTTCCCTGGAGTTTCTCCACAGAATACACTGCAAGTTGCTATCCTCGGTCGAGACTCTTACACAACGATACATCTTACAGATATCTCCCGTAATCGCAACGGCGTATTACCGAAATCGAGCAAGAATATGAAACAGTTTGGGTTGGATTACGGGACCAGCCATTAAAACGTCGTTCAGGGAATATCCAGATGAGGTTGAAGCGGATCCATCAAAAACGACGCGAAGCTTGGTCGTAGAACTATCTTCCTTCATGACCCAATGGTGAGGCAAAAAATATCGGCAGTTGCTGATTGACTGGGTAGGAACCTGAGACATATGGCCTAAATCAAGGTACTCCATTATAAATGCTGCATACTGAGATTTAACATCAGGGCGACGATCTAACTTTCTCTCAAGGGTCAGGAATCTACGAAGCGCTTGATTGTAAGATAAGTTGGAGATCCAAATTATATTTTGCTGGCAGCCGAACACAATAATCGCCTTTATGTAGTCGACGGAAATGCTGCACAAAGTGTGCTTCACAATCTAGCTCTTCTTTGGTAGACTTTATTATTGGTTCGATGCAATTTTCTACCTCCCAAAACCTCCGAAGAAGCACTTCAAGCCGATCCTCTGGACTATTATCCTCAGCAGCTACGGCCCGTGCGCGAGAGATCATCAACGAAGAACCTTTTGAACGCGAACAACTTCCAGACACGACCCATCCCAAGCGCGTTTTCTGAATTGAAGGCAATTCTGGCAGTAGCTTGACCTGACCAACACACAGGAGCTCAAAAAACAGACTTGCGCCAATTAGCAGATCGACGCGCTGTGGCTTATAAAACTCCGGATCAGTTAGTGGTATGTTAGATGGAATGTTCCAGTTTTGAGTGTCAATTCCAAAGCTTGGCTGTCGATCGGTTATGCTAGAGGCTACAATGGCAGTGATGAGAGTTGAGTAATCCGATGAGCGAGAGTGCAGGCTAACGTTGACCGAAAATCCATCCGTGACGAAGCTAGAGTCGCCTATTCCCGAGACTGCAGTCGATGATTTCATTTTTCGAAGCTGAAGCTGACTCGCGAAACGAGAAGTTATTAGATGCAACTGGGAGCCGGAATCCAGCAACGCTCGGCAGGGAACTAAAACTCCGGAACGATTTTTGACTAAGACCGTAGCCGTAGCAAGTAGAAAAACACCATTCCTGAGATCTCGGGCAATAAGGGCAGACGAGGTAGACGCTGAAGTAGAGGGCTCAGTGGTATGCTCAGACGGCGTAGACTCAGACAGCGCAGACTGAGATGGAGTATACGGAGCTGATTTCCCTTGGACTGCGGTATCTTCAGGGCTACCAAAATGAAGGAGGTTATGGTGTCTACCCCCGCAGGTACGACAGTTGCTCGAGGTGCACTGAAGTAATCGATGCCCTGTTCTGAGACAATTTATACACAACGAAAGCCGCTTGGCTTCTTTATGGCGATTTGTGGGGGACAGCGCTTTAAACTTCTGACAGTGCTGGACCTCGTGAGCACCATCGTTGCACAGCGCGCAGCGTGCTAGGGTTTGGTTCGTTGTAACCAATGTGGACCTAGAATTATTATGCTTTCTACTTCTGCCCACCTGATTGCTCAACGCATAGCTTGCCATAGAAAAGTCCATCGTCTCCAATGATCTGCATCGCTGCTCCAAGAACGAGGCCATAGATTCCCACGACGGAATTAAGTTGGCGAATGCGGGGTCGTTGAATCGTTCCTCCCACTTCTCTTGGCTCGCTGGATCCAGTTTTCGGAGAAGCTCCTGCACGATGATGCATCCTGCGATCTGCTCAGTGGTGCCTAAACCCTGGAGCGCGCGCATATGTGAATTGAACTTGTCTGAAAGCTCCCGAAGCATGACCATTGACCCAGGTTCCACAGCCTGAAGCGCCAAGATCTCATTGATGTGTGCCTGAAAAACCAATCGCCGATTATTGAATCTGTTTTCCAACAAATCTAATGCCACAGCATAATTGCCATCTGAGATTTCCAGCGACCGAACAGTCTCCAATGCCGAATCCCGCAGACAGGAACGCAAATGATGGAGCTTTTCTATGTTTGTTAAGTCCGGATGGCTGTCGATGATGGTGGCAAACATTGAATAAAAGTCCGTCCAGTTCGCATACCCGCCGCTAAACGTCGGCAATTGTATAGGAGGCAGGGATGGTACTTGTCTACGGTGAGGTAGAAATTGCGAGCCGGCAAAATCAACCGTAGTGTTTCCTCCAGCCAAGGTAGAATAAAACGGCATGCGGCCGCTACTCTTAGCCATTTCCCTCATAATCGCCGCCTTCAGCGAGCTTGCAAGTGACTCAAAAATGTCACACAAACCACTGCGAATTTCGCTTCGATCCAATTCCTCAAGCTCGCCGTGAAACATCTCAAATTTGCCGATCAACTTCTCGACTTGCTCTTGCTTTACCACGAGCATGTAGTAGTCACAGTCCGACGACTGATTCTGCCAAGCGGTAGCTAACCTTTTCATTTTCTCGCATAATTCCGTTGACTTAAGCTTCAAAAAAGACACCCTGTTTTGCTCACTGGTCATTGGAATTTCGTTAGCAGCATTAATTTCCATGGTAGCGGCAGCGTTAGCAGAAAGACCAACGTCTCTAGCGGGAAGATGATCGCAAAGAGTAACACGAGCAATAGACGACAAGAACCGAGCCCAGCAAGCGAACAGCTATGTACGAACTGTATATACAAAGGCGACCGGTGCAAGAAACGTTTCTTGCGGGAAGATGACCGAAAAGAGAAGCGCAAGCCAACAGCTATGTACGTGCACTACCGAATATGCAGGGGAGGCCGGTGTATATATGTGTGGATAACTTATGTGGTTGATGACACTGGTTGAGATGGCAATTAGTTTAGATCTTTGAATGCTATATTAGTTTGTGATTGCACTGATGGATTATTTATTGCACAATCACGTCGGGGTCACCAAATGTTAAGCTATTAAGCGTTTTTAATAACTGTTGCAATTTGAAGTTAATGAAAGTCGAGAGGCTGTTTATAATTCACAATTTATTTGCATATGTAAACCTACTTATCGCGTATGTACATAAGGGGATGATTGGGTTAACGATTGATGCGAGGATGTTAATCTAATAGCTGCGACGATTAGCTCAAGACTGCCTTATGCAGCAAGCTTAGACGCGAGCGAGAGCGTATGATAGCCCGAGAGCGTTAGAGCTGCTCGGGGACGCTGTTAAGCCGAGTCCGAGAGATTGCGACATAAGGAGACGAAAGAATTCCGCTGCATGCGCATATGCGGTAGCAAATGATCTTTGCAGTGGGGGCATTGGAAACGACAAAACCAAAATGCATTTCCTTTGGGCCGCACCACTGGCAATAATTTAAAATATTTAAGCTGCTTGACCCGACACTTAGTTTCTTAGTAAGTGTAGTGCCAATTTTCCTCGAATATTAGTGTAACATCTATCTTTACTGCATGCTCGCGTAACAGCCTTCTACTGGTTTCAGACGGGCCACTTGACGGTGCAGTGATTGCATCCAAGAAGTAAAATATATTTTCCTTTATTCACATAAGTACTTGCAAGTATACTTGATACTCTTCACCGAACTGCAGGACTCAACATTAATATGAGCATTGAATGTTTTGCTCAGCAGAGGTAAATATGGTACCACCCAACGATTGTCAATGTCGATGTATGCGTTACTGATAGCTTTAATGAACGATTTTCCGCCATTTTCGGTACTTCTTCGACGATATATTGGATATCCGTCAACATGTGGTACCGTATCGTTTGTAAAATCTTTAAGAAAACACTACATTGTACTTGCACACTGTTTATTTTCCGTCTACCATGCACGATGATGAACGATTCAGATTCAATGTTTGTAGTAACAATATCAAATAGTAATTGATCAGTGGACGGATTTGGAATCTCTGCAGAAATCAAACTATCGATGTCTTCAGCACGTATTTTGTCGACGAACCTAATTAAAATGTGAGCATGAGGTAATCCACGCTTTTGCCACTCAACTGAATACATCCAACAACGTGTGAGGTTTTTGTTTAACCACACGTGCTGTTATATTATGACGATGTAGTGCTATTTGTACTGGTAATAGCCACGATGTAATCTCCTGCCATTTTGGATTACATGTAAAAGTAATGAAAAGACACGGTCGCCCATATTCACGCACGAAAGTGATAGCATCCTGTATGTGTTCTTCCATGTTACGTGGACTACCTACGTAGGATCGTGGTAAGATAACATAATTATAAATTTCGTGAATATATTTGTCCGCACGCAGCTTCTGTTGATTATATCGCAAGAATCGTAGTCGTTCACTCTCTATCTTCCCATACATATGTACATTTCGACCATAAATTTTTGGCAAAGCTCACGACATCGTAAAATGGTGCTGTCTCGGCGGCGTCTAATCATCAAACTATACGAATAAAAATCCTTCGAACTAACGTTCCTATCTGTCTCGGCTCCTGCAATAATAATTTAAGATTTATTCTTTAATAACAAAATAGCCATGTTGATGGTAATGAATAAATTACCTGTTACGGGATCTCGTTGATTTACACAATATCAGTCTTGTCCCTTCCAGAAAATTAGTGGATATTGGTGAGCGTCATATGAGCGATGGGTATCATTAATAAACTGAAGATCATTATTTATTCTCCGAATCACGATTTGTCGCGTAGCTGTACGGTCGCCAACCATGATTTCGTCAAAAACAGGTGCATTCAATCTACGTATATGCTCTCCAGCTGGTGTTCTATCAGGATTGATGAGAATAGCATGACTTTCACTTTGTAGTTTTTGCATGTGCGATTTTAATAATTTCAATAATTCATTGTGCTCATTCAACAAAGCGTTCAAAGAATTGATTACGATAGTCGCAACGTGCATCCACGCGATTGGGGAGTGCACGTTCGGAGTCCTCGCCACCCATAAAGCATATTTGTAAAAATGTATGAGATTCGTTTGGAATTGGTAGCAATTCGCCCACTTTGTGATAAACTTTGCCTTTGATTTTGAAGGTGGAATTAAATTGTTGACCGTTTGCAGTAATATTGTTAACTATTTCTTTTGCTCCAAATGATGTCATTTGGAAACATGAATTGAATGTGCGAATTGACTTCAAAAACATGTTCGAATCTGGATCTGTACCGATAAGTAAACAGTGCAATGGTTCAGATGATGTTTCAAATTCGGTTATTTGTACTTCTCCTGATGAGCAAGACATCCCAACTGGCTAGTTTTAAATTTGAGTGCATGTCAACGCGGGCATTTCTTTTCCAAAGTACCAATAAGCACTTTAGAATGAGCATAATATTTAACATCAGGCTCATACTGGAATGCTAGTCGAAGAAATAAATTTAATGTAAATGATCGATGATATTGTTGGTGTTGTTGGTCAATTCCTCTACGTCTTTCGACTTTTTATCTGCGCGTTACTCTCCGTTCTAGTTGCCTCTGTTGATTTGGTTCATTATTGGCATTGCTCAAATGTATTAAATTCGCTGGTTACAATGTTTGTTGTTGAACTTCTCTGAAATGGCTCAACCGATTTTTTTTAAATTTCATTTGCTTTCGATTTTTTTGTTGGTGTTTTCGCTTCTAAGAGTGGCCTGGATGTTGGCCGATGTGCTCACGTAACCGATAAGCACACAATATTTCACGAAAATCAGTAGAGCCATTTCGGAGGCGTTTAGCAACAAAGACCTCCCAAATAAAGGACATACATAGGTACCCAAAGAGTGGTCTGATCGGGATAAAAAAAATAGATGTTGGACGATACGCACACCTATCCGATAATCACACAAAATTTCACGAAAATTGGTCGAGCCATTTCGGAGGAAATTAGCAAAAAAGCTTATGACACGAGAATTTTAAATATTAGATATTAAAAGTAAAAAAATTGTCGATAAGGTTCATGATTTATTGTTAATCGAATAGATAAAAAATACTGTTCGGGCCAGCCGCCGAAGAATGAATTAGGAAGTAAATTTATGCATTGTAATTGTTATTGTATGAAAAGAGTGAGCCGCCTATGTTTTGCAAGCATTGACGTTCTGCAGAGCTGCTGCGCTTTCCCGCTAAAGGGGCTCTCTGCCGCCGGCAATTCGGCAATTAACTTGCTGTGCCGCCGCCGTCGTCTTTTAATTTCATGCGAACCCCTCTGCGCATCGGTTGCCTACCTCTTACCTATCTCGCCCTAGCAAGCAATCGGCTTCAGCTCAGCCACAAAAATCCAATAAATATTATAAAGTTAAACCAAATTTCTTCTTCTTTTAGTTTGGAAATTAATAGGTGCCAAAAAAGCTTGGCATCTCAACCATTGGTAACCCCCCGACGTGATATAAAAACATTGCTTAATCGCATTCCGTTTAAAACACATTAATTGTACAATATTTTGTTGTTGGGTAGTTTAACTACCAACAAATACATTTGGTGCACGTTAAAAAACAGTGCAAATTTCAGTGAGAGTTCCGGTACTTTAAGCATCGAATCTCTCATTCTCTGCGCAGCTGCAGCCGCGGTTCTTGACTTTTCGTGTCTTCCATTCTCGCTCTCGCGTCTATACATCGTCGCTTAAGCGGTATTTCATTTTCCGTTGCTGTGTCGAATTGCACAACGGTTAACATGAACAACGATCCGAATACAGGCTCGGGCGGAAATATTGTGATGGCTGATACCAGGCTGAGCCTTTATAAGCCTAAAGTGCAGTCATTATATGATCAATTGTACAGACTTGGCGAATCCTTCGCGGGAAATAAAATCGACAATTTGACCGCCGCGGAATTCGAGGTGCGCATTGATATTTTGGCAGAAATTCGAGAGGAATTCAATAAGGCCCATTATATTGGAGGCTCTCGATCAAAACGAGATTGGGAGTGAGCTGCACGAAAACTTCGATACTCTGTTCATATCATTGAAAGCTGAGTTGCTGGCTGCTGTTGAATTAAGCCAGTCACACGCCGCTGCCCGAGCCGGGGTCCCGTTAAGGCAGGGTTATAAAAGGAAACTGCGGCAACGGAGCGACAGCTTTCGCAGATGAGTGGTCGCGCGCGCACATTGAACCCCGCTAAAACGTAAAAGTGATACCCGGTACGGTTCGAAGAAGTGTAGTGAAGTGCATACGGAAGAAGAGAAACAGGCCCCGCCTGCCCACAGAGTGAGTCTAAGTTAAGTGGTGATCCACATCTACTGGCGGAATCTAGGAGGGGAGTGCGAGACGTGGAGTGCGGACTTGAGTGGCGGGCCAAAGCAATCGCTGAGGTCAACTTGCCCCAATCATTAGCCTCAACGCTGCCACACTCGACGAGAGCCCGTGCGTGGTGGAGATCCGTAGCTAAGTAAAATTTTCATATCTAGCCCTAAGTCCTAATATAACGCCATACGAATAAAACGAAACTAGATCACCGAAGAGCAAGTCTTTATTATTTGTCGTTGGGGGCAACAATAAAAATACGTTGCAGCGAATCTGCCGACCGCTGAGCGAGCCCAGCAAACTCAAGCGGCCCAAAAAGTAGGTTCGTTACAACCGCTTGCATAGTTTTTTCGCATCTTCAACAACGCAAACGCTAGAAGCTCGGATTTGGGATCGCGTCTTCTCTGAATTGATTGAGTTGATCAACTCACATTCTGGTCTCACTATGCGCGCACAATTCAAATAGATTAGCCCAAATTATTTATTCCCCGATACATCCGCATCCACCACAAAAAGAATATATTCCTAAACTCTCAAGTTCCGTCTCGAAAAAGCGACATTTTTTTATTTTTCCTTTTCCCTTACATTTTAAGTGAGTTTTAAGCAACTAATCAATAAACATAACAAATTTGGTGATCAAGCTTACCGAATTAAGCGGGATAGCTTAACTTGCATTTTTGGGCGCTATACTGTTTCCCAAATTAACTTTACATTTTTTATCCATACGTTACTTAAACACTAATTAAAATATCTTTTTCGATTATAAGTAGTTATTGATCTTCTTTTTTAAGGAGAACTTAAATTAACTTTAAATGGTTCAGATAACATGGGAAATCAAAAAATCAATGAGAATAAGTTCAATGGGACGCTAATCTGATGACGCCCAGTGTAAGTACATTTTAATAGATTGTCATCAATTTTGGATAACATAACCTCCATTTAATAGTATGACGATGTCAGTCCAATTGGTAAAGATTAATATCAGATCTCCGTAAGAGGTCTGTTCTTAAACTGTTCTTCTTAAACGTAACAGAATTTTTTAGAATAATAGAATTTTTCTTTTTCTATTTATCGAAGAATTTAATTTTCAGCATTTTACGAAATTCTCAATAACTCTTTCCTCGGCTATGGACTATAATAACAAAAGCAATATGAGCACATTATTTCCATCTTACTTATTTTTCGTGCTTGGCATATCAATATTTTAAACAGCTACCCGGTATAAAAAGCTTACTTTTATATGGTTTTAAGATGTTATTTAATTACAAATTTTTAATGTGTCTTTAAAAATAATTACAATTATGTTACAATTATGATTATTTAAACAGCGCTATCGTCCAATTTACTTGCAGTATTTATGTTATATTGATAAAGTGTTGTTTTAGATATCCTCGATCGCGTCTCCGTCGTTTCTGGGGTTGATGATATCTATGCGATTTACTATCTTCGGTCATAGGTCCTTAAGAATGGCACTTTTCGCATTTTTTAGTTTGTCAAGTCGTTTCAATAAATGGTTATTAGCCGTCTCGGCTTCTTCCAGTTTTTCCAAAACTTCACGGTGCTGTCAGATTTTGAGAAATATGTATATTCAATAAAAAAATATGTATGTTTGTATATGTATGTAAAATTGTATTTGTATATATATATATGATGTTTTATATCCAATTTTAATACTTTAACGTTCTATTAAAAAGATTCGTATGTATAAGCCATAGGTTAGGTTGAGGCGGCTGCCGGACTCGCTCGGAGCCCGTCACACTTAGGCCGGTTTCGGCCCGCATAAGCCATAACATGACACCAAAATAATTACAGCCAAACAATGTTTTAATATGTCATACTCAGCTCAAATGACACAACCGCTATACTAAGAGAAGTTTCTTACTTAGAATCTACTTTCGATGATGTACTCGCGCGGTTTTTTTTATATACCCGATAATTCAAATGAGTATAGCGGTATATTAGATTTGTGGTGAAAATGGATGTGTGTAACGTCCAAAAAGAAGCGGACGAAAATCTGAGGCATCCACACATCTTAGAGATTATTAAAGCTAGCGTAACAAAATTTGGTATCCACACTTCTATTAGATCTCACTATAACAAATGTATTTCAAAACTTCGCCCCTTCCCCTTCCGCCCCCACAAAGAACGAAAATCTGTGGCATCCACAATATTGAAGATACGAGAAAACTAAAAACGGACAATCATAGAGTATACCCATATCTATCAGATTGGCGAATCTGGATCATATCGGATCATTTTTATAGCCAAAAGGAACAAATCAATTTGCAGTGGCTACGCAGAGCCCGACGACATGTTCAGACACGTTTTCTGTCTCTCTCACACGCACTCTTTGTCGTGTAGTAAAATATTTTCGAGTAGATTAGACAACAAAAATGTTGCGTGACGTATTCTCTTTTGCCCATTTCTCAATTAGGGAGAGCATTTTGTTAGAAATATTGACACAAAGATTTATTTCATTAACGGGACTACTAACATAAATTTGGACGTCATCAGCATATAAATATACTTTACAATTAGACAAGACACTGGGTAGATCATTAACATATATGGAAAACAGTAAGGAGCCCAGTACTGATTCCTGAGGGACCCCCGTGTAAGAACCCTAAAAGACAGCATGTGTACCGGATACTACTGCCTGCAATCTATTTGTTAGGTACGATTTAACAAAATTGAATGCAGTCCCTGAGAAGTTTAATAAGTTGGTCAGTTTTCTGCAAAGAATATTATGGTTGACTGAGTCGAACGCCTTACTGTGGTCGAGAAGTGTTAAAAACGTAACCCAGTTCTTATCTAGTTGCTGTCGAATATCTTCGACAATATCCGTTAAAGCGCTTATACAACTTCTTTTATATAACTTCTTTTAAAAAATCAAAGCGTAGTTAATATTTATTTTGAACTATAGACTTGTAGCTATTTGGTCAAAGGTGTATATGACGTTTAATTACATGTACTACTTAGTTTAAAATAACTGTAGAAGTTGACCTTTGGAAAAGTTTTGCTTAAAGAACATATTGCTTTGTTTGGTGGAGTGCATCTTGTGAGACGGTTGCGATCTGGCTTCAATTGTTTTTGATAAACATTCTCAAAGGTATTGTAAATTTGGATGCTCAAAATGATCTGCATATGGCTGCCGAAATTAAAAGTCTGGCAGGCTCCGTTTTTCATTTACTTTTGCGGATTACGTTTTCATCCAAAATGTTTCGTTTTCGTTTAAAGGTTCTCCAGTTTTCACATATTTTTGCTGTTTGCACCAAAACGAAAATTTGTGTTGCCATGGCCAATTTTTTCCGACCCAAATTTGAGGTTTGGTTAAAATAAAATTATTTTTAAGGAAAGAAAAAGTTAAATCACCCTGATATAGGTGTCAAGTTTATGTTCATGCATCTATAAGTCATCTTTTTTTTCCTTTTGCAATTAAGGGTCGTTTCGTTGTACGAAACGAAAATGTTTTCGTTTTAAAAACGAATAGTTCTTGCGGAATGTGAAAACGGGAGCCTTAATTTATGTTTATTCAAAATCGGAAGTAAATCGGAAAACTTTTGTGAATGTGAAAAACGGAGCCTGGCTGAGTAATTTAATTTGTAGAAAATGTCCATCCCAAGACGAACCATTTTTTCAGTTCGGTGCAACGAGAAGGTCGCTACCAAAAAGTCTATTGCGGTTGAAAATTACATATTTTAAAATAAGTTTAATAATAATGATTATTCCCAAGAACAACACAAAGAAATTCAAAGAAGAATAAGAACATTTGTAAGCGCATTGCTGCAAAAATAGAAAAAAATGTAATAGAACATTGTCACATTTCGAAAAGTATAACAAGCAGTGGTTAGATGGCGACTGTATATTAAAGGTGCAACCGGAGGAAGATGTATATCCAGTGCACTGTGGGCCAGCGACCCCATTTTTCGACGTTAATTCGAAAAAATGCATGTCTTAATTTAAAATTAACATTTAATTAGTATATACATTAATTTAAAAAAAATCAAAATTTTTTTTTGTTTTAATGCATCCCTGGCCTTTTTGCAACGTTTTAAAGTCAGCTGTTTGATAAGCTGCAATCGATAGTAAAAAACGCGGGAAACTGTTTGTTTACTTTGAGAGCTTACCAAATTGAAACTAAGTTCAAAAACTGAAATCAAAGTAATGGAAAAGAAAGGCCAGGGTATGTAGAGTTATTATATTAAACAAATTTGTGCTCATGTTTTTGAATATGTTTTTATATTGTATATATTGTAGTGCAAACTGTGTATAAAATAATCCTAAAACTCGTTTTTTTGCGCCGGTGTGCGCACTTTAATTTATTTGTTGGTGAGGTGGAGTTTACTTATGAAAAGCTGCTCTGTATTTACATTGAGAATAATCGAAGCGCCGCAGCACTTTCGAGTTGGATTTTCGAAGAACTGAAGGCATACAAAATAAGCACGGAGAAAAAGGATGAAATGAATAATGAAGTAAGGAGCTTTTATCTACACGATTTTGTAGGCCAATCAAACTTGAATTTGTTAAAGAGACTAAAGACCATATTATCGAAGAAAAAAAAATTTGGACGATCAAATTAAAGATTTATCTTCATATGTCTGCACAGTTATAAATGGAAGAAACATAACAGTAAAATATAATCTGCATATGGCACTTTTAGACGGGAAAGTTTTGAACATTTTGACTGAAACTAAATCTGGCCAATTATGTCCCATCTGTGGAGCAAGTCCAAAAGATTTCATGGAAAGTGGAAATATGGATTCACCGAAATTTAAGCCTGGACGTAGAACATTACAATATGGCATGAGTCCACTTCACGCATGGATTCGATTTTTTGAGTTTTGGGTGGAAATATAAAGGATCCATTGCCGAAAGCTGTTATTGAACTTTTAGAAACACCATGTTTTGAAAATATTTTTTATAAAAATAATGCTTCCCTAGAAACTGATACTTATTGTGGTATGTGTGAAAGTGACGAATCGGATTCCGATAATGAAAATTCATTTTCAATAGAAATAGGTGTAGAAGAAGATTAATAATAAATTCGTTGTACTTTGAAAAACTTCTACATTCATCCCCCTCTAAGTATTAAGTTTAAGTGTAAAAATATTAATTTTTAAGAATTTTAATAACATATAATAATAATAACATAATAACATATAATAAAATATTCTATCATAATGGACTACGTGTTAAAAATCAATATTAGCGAATCTTTTCTTTTATGGGCGTTTGGTGTGGGCGTGGTCGGATCGGTTTAAAATTAAGATATATATATATATACACGTCGATAATATTTTGTGTACAAAATTTGAAGTCTCTAGCTTTATTATTTTAATTTACGTCAAAAAATGGGATCGCTGGCCCACTGTGCAGTGGGAAGACCGTCAAAATAGTTGGCAGATTGTTCATTAAAACCCAAATTAAACAAAGCTAAATCTCTTGCAAACAAATCATCGATGAAAGAGCTCATGTTGGTGGCACACGTAAGCTTGTACAAAGGTGGGGAGAGAAATGCTTCTTAAGTTATATCATTGCTCAATTTAATAAAATGTGCTAACAGTGATCCCAAACTTCCTATTAAATTCAGTCCTGAGGAAGCTTTGGCGATTAATGTAGATGGGCGCTTCACGAAAAATGCATAAAAGCTAGTGAAAACGAAAACTAAATCTTACTACGCAAATATTTTTCCAAGCTACGATTCATTGAGAAACGTAAATGTAAAGGGCTCACAACCGAATGTTTTCACGTAGAAATACGATGGAAGATTTAATGCATGCTCTTTTCTTTACATCTGATCCTTTAATTTCAAAGTTATCAAAATCGTCGTCAAGGCTTTCAAAAAAAATATAGAGTTGGATTAAGAAGTTAAAGATGTGCTATTAGATTTCAACTTTCAAAAGACTTTTAATGTACCGATAGTTCAGATATTTGAATTTAAATAAATTTATAATTACGTAAGATAGACTGGTAAACTATCTTTGGAATGGTATTTTAAAATCTTTAAATATTTTGACGGATCGGAACTATCGTATCTATTTGATATAGTTGACCGATAGATGACTGAAATTTTGTACAATCATCCAGCTATTAACAGTCCTGTAAAACTAAAAATCATTAGGATATCTTTTAAATTACGCTTGTTATTAAATTAATGCCGTTTTGGCCGTTTTGCCCACTGTACGATGGGCTCTCTTAGCTAAGATGTTATTATTATTATTAAATAGTTAAAACTAAATATTAACAAAAGTAGGAGCCATAACTACTGAGGCCTTACGCTCACTATAAATATGTACAAAGATGTTTTGATGAGTATTTACAAGTTAGGTTATATATTGTCAAGGATATTTGCGGTTTCTTAGAATTTGAAGATAGTTTAGAAATTTGAGTTAGTGGGGTTCGCGATAAACTGCATGGGATCGTTTTTATTAAATGATAGGAGGGGCAGGTGTATAGTATGTGTCGTATGTCTATGCTCGAGTTGCGGCACAATGGACATGTATTGAGTAATATTTTGTCAATGTAGTGGCCGTTGGTCAGCTTGGTGTGGCCAAGTCTCATTCTATTAATAATGACCTGGTGCCACTATGTAGGATATTGTTTTTGAGGGGAGTGTTATTGGTAGCGAGATTGCTGATTTGTTGGTACCATGTAGATATCAGTGAGGAGGTCGGTTAGTTTAGATTGGACGATTTATTTTAGGAATTGTGCAATATCGGTAGAGTTGTGGTTTGGGGTGGAAATGGGGAACATTTTGCGGTAATCTTGGCTGTGGAGTCGGCGAATTCGTTGCCTTTTATGCCTATGTGACTCGTTTGTAATAATGAAGTAATGAAGTTGATGGAAGACTATTGGAGGGGTAGTGTTTGAGTTTTTTAGCATAGAGCAATATGCCAATGGGAGATGGCAGCAAACCGTTTCCTGTAAAGTCTCAAGATTGATATGGCCATATCGATCGAAGAAGCGCTCAGCAGAGCTGTATAAACTCAGCAGAGCACAGTGCTCTGCAGTTACTAGAGCCATTACGGGACACTGGCAGATCGGCACTCACGCCTCTAGACTGTCAATCCCTCATAACGACTTCTGCAGGAGTTGTCGCGACGAGGAGGAGGAGGAATCGGTCCCCCACTTCTTCTGCCACTGCCCAGCCCTTGGAAATCGTCGTCTTCGTATTCTCGGGGCCGCTTTCCTCACGGACATTTCGGACCTATCCGTAATCAAACCAGGGACCTTGTCCAAATACATCCAAGCCACCGGATGGGACTGCCCTTAACCTGCAGTAGTATGCTCTCACGGTTCGGGCAACGCGAAGGGGCACATGCCCATGCGGCAACACAACGGACCTGTCTATAGGTCCAAGTGAGCTTGGGGGCGGGAGGCTCTTATCCCCCCCCCCCTCCCGGCTACCGCTTTAACCTAACCTAACCTAAGATATGCCGTCAAGTCCAGGGCTGTTTGCTTTCAAGGAGGACAATGCTGATGTGTATTCAATGAGTGTTATATCGTTCTCGATTTCTAGTTCTGATGGTATTGGGGTATGATGGAATGGTATGGTATGTACAGGAATGTTGGGGAGAAGTTAAGGCCGTCTGCTTCTTCTGACCATGACTGGGCGAAGGAGTTGGCTATTTCTGATTCGTAGATTATGTGTGATTAAGTGCAAGGGTTATGGATGGCATGGATATTTTTAGAGAGGTATAGACCGCAGAGACGTCTGATGTTCGTCCATGTTGTGGATTGATCTGAGTTGGGATGTATTGGTGATGTAAATTCGTGGAGAGATTTGCGTTTTGCTGCTCTAATTGCTCTTTTGAAACTAGCGTTTGTTTATGTCTCTTTGTCTCTGTTAAGGTTTAATTTGGACATTTACGCAAACTGCGTCATAGTCTGTGTTGAGTTGAATTTGGGTATGGGAGATGGAGTTGTGTATAAGGAGAGCTTAGTTATGTGGGTTTCCTGTAGGGCTATAATTTGAGGGTTGTGAGTTTTCATGAGTGTTTATAGTTCTTTATAGTTATTCTTATATCCCCGGATGTTCCATTGGATTATTTTGAGTATTAAATGTGGGTTTGCTTAGTGTTAGGTCTTAGCGTAATAGTTTGGGTTGATATTTAAAGATTGTCTTCGCTGTAAATTTGGTTTGTTAATGTATTATTAGGTTTGCGTTTGGGGTCTTAGTTTTTCCAGTCTCATCTTTAGCTTTGAGGTGTTCGGTGATCAGGTTGAGATTGTCTTCGTCCTTAGCCTGGTTTCTGAGTTTACGGTCAGAATCTGGGATAGTGTCTATACCAATTTCTGCTTGGGAGCTGGGGGGTGTTGTTGTAATTAAGTTGGCTATGTGTTAGGGGGTCTTTATGTGTTTGGGGTCTTTAACTGATCTTTTTTGGTGTGTTTGGTTATATGTGTTGTGCGATAATGAGGTACACTTCTGGCCAAATAATAAGTACACTCTTATAAGCTTTCTTTCAAGTCCGATAAAACTTTTTTAATAAAAATAAGTTACAAAATAAAATTTACTTCTAGTATTCTAACCTACAGTAGACTATAAAAATATTTATCATACGCATTTTTCATTTCACATATATATTTTATGATCGATTAAGCCTTAAAAACATAAACAAGGGCCAAAATAATAAGTACAGCAATTCTCCACAGCGAAAAACTAAAAGCGTATCAAAATTTGTCCACTTTTTTCTTATAATTTATAATCTTTTACTAGTATTCTATATAGCAACACTTATTTTGGATGACTTCGGCCATTCTTCTTGGCATACTAGCAATAAATTTGCGGCAAGTCTCCATTGGAATCTCATACCATGTTTTTTGCACACATTTTCCACAATTCTTTTTCTTTTCGAAAAGTATTTCGATGATTCAAGTCACCCCAAAGGTTTTCAATTGGGTTTTAGTCAGTAGACTGACTTAGCCATAAAGTTTATATTTTTGAGTCGTTGTAAAGATATATACATTATCATCAGTCATTATCAAAAATATTTATTTTTGTTTCATCTCTAAATAAAATATTATTCCACTTTTAAGACCCATCTGACCCAGACCATGCCAAATGATTTTCGATGACTTTTTGCATCATCTTCAAATTTTCTACTCGGAGTAAGAGAACTTTTCGGAGTATACGTCCTGTAAAGTCTGTATATTGAAGTCCCCGACGAAACATCAGAGCTGATTTTTCTTTGCCAATTTTAGCGTGTGTAGCCTTGGAGAACATGAACGGATCCTTTTTTGCAAGACTGATGACGGGGGTGTCCGTTGTTTGCAAAGATTTGTTCTTCCATCCTGGATTTTCAATAATGACTTTAGATTTAAAAGCATTGTGACCCAAAAATACCGAGCGTCCAAGACTTTTCGCAATTTCCAGGAGAATTTTCCTTTCTTTTTGAAGATTTATGGAAAAATTGTTTTCTTCGGCAGTACGGCCTATCTAAAGAATTTTTTTTAACTCTCATGTACTTAAATATGAAATAACTCAATAAAAACCAACAAGCCGTTGACCAAATCCATAACAAACCCTTTTAAATTTATTAATAACACCAGTGTACTTATTATTTTGGCCAGACCAAAAATGTCCATCCAACAAAAATTTAAGCATAGAATTTTATAAAGCTTGTTCCCCACTTTAATTTTTGATTTAAATATTTGGCATGATTTATATTTATATTTAAATATTCCAAATATAAACAATTGGCATCCATACATTTACAAAATGGCGCGCTATTCCTTAACAAACTGGCACGACACCGATGTACTTTTTTTTTTGGCCAGTAGTGTAGATGTGCCAGTGAAATGAGGTTTTGGTTGATGATGGCGGGCAGCTAGTAAATTTTCTTTGCGGTAGCGAAGTCTACTTTTTCAATTGTTTTTATTATTGTGATTTCTTTTTGTTTAAGGAACTTTGTCAACTCTGAGGAACGTTGACATGCAATGACCGCATCTTGCAAGAGGCGATGCAATTACTGCACCGTCAAGTGGCCCGTCTGAAACCAGCAGAAGGCTATTACGCGAGCATGCAGGAAAGCTAGATGTTACCCTAATATTAGAGGGAAATTAGCACTAAAGTTACTAAGAGAACTAGACATGCATTCAAAATAAACATAAAAATAAAAATACCACTGCAATTACTAATTACTAGAAAGGTGTGTAAGGACTAGTAATTTAATAAGAGGAAGAGAATTAGTGGTGGATATAATATGGTAGAGGGAATTATAATCCGAGCATAATACCCTGAACAGTTCATGTAAGAAATAATTCGATCTACAAAGTGGAAGGAACAACGGTATACAATTTCTAGTGAGTCTAATGGGTATCGTAAAGTTTATGCGGCCCAACAGATCACGGCTGTCTATGTCACCCCTGATCAAGTTGTGCATAAAAATCACACCAAGCATTTTTCTACGGTTAACTAAGGATGGGAGGTTTACTTATACCAGTCTACTAGAGTAAGATGGGAGTCTCACACCCGCATCCCAGTTAAGGCCCCACAGAGCAGAGTAAAAAGTTGTTCTGTACTGATTCTATACGGTCATGATGTACTATGCACTGAGGGCACCATACACAGGAGCCGTATTCTAAGATCGGACGAACTAGCGAGGTATAGAGAGTCTTTGTTATATAGGGGTCGTCAAATTCCTTTGAGCACCTCTTTATAAACCCAAGCACGCCCAAGGCCTTATTTACCATGGTAAAAATGTGTTCAGAAAACTTTATCTCGGGGTCTAACATAACAGCAAGATCATCCACCAAGGTAATTCTCTCAAGAGAGCCACCACATATGGTATATGGAGCCAACAAAGGGCTAGAACGATGAAATGTCATAACTTTGCATTTGCAACACCATGACTGAAAGTTATTGAGATCGAATTGCAAGCGAGAATGAAACGAAATGTCCTTATACTGGACACAGAGTTTGACATCATCCGCATACATAAGTACTCGAGAGTATGTTAATACCGAAAGCAAGTCAAAAAATGATAGCGAGGATGGGTGTGCGGACGTTCTACGCTTACTGTTTACGAAACAGTACAACTTTGTAGGGTCCTGAGAAAAACGTATCCTGCATCGAGACAGGTAGTTCTTAAGCATTGTGCATTAAGAACTGAACAGCTTGACCCAGCTTTTACATAGCGAGAGTGAGAAGTAGGAGAACCAACTTCCTGAAATTTTGTATGTCTTGATATTAAGTTTTTTAGGCTGGATAACTCCTTTGGTAAACCAAGGGGGCTTTCCAGATCTAATCGGACAAGAAAGCGGGACACAAGAATCAAAAAATGTGCCTAGCGCATTGTAAAAAATGTTTGTGCCTTTTATGACATCAGTGCACAAGTAAAAAGCGGACCAATCAAAATCCCTAATAAATTTATTAAGCTATTAAGTAGGATGGTAGGCGTCTTCAGGTATAGTGCGCGGAAGGGCTCGGTCTATGGTCCGATCCGATACAAAGGACAGATCAAGCAATCAACAAAAAGAATTTTTCACATGGTTTAGTTGAGACAGGGATAGGTCAAGCAAGCCGTCAACAAAGCCAAGTTGAAGTCACCAAGACCTATCATATGATCTTTATCTGATAGCGGAGAAGAAACAGCGATTAAAGCGAACAAGTGCTTCCCATAAATAGGGATATTCGAAGAAGGTGGAATATACGAGAAAGTAATGAATATAGCGAAAGCGGGAAGAATCAGTGTTACACACAGGAATTCCAGTTCCTGTTGAGCTTGGACTGTGAAGTGTTCCGACGTGAAGTTAGAGTTCACTGCAATAAAAACCCCTCCTGCACGTCGAGACGAACGGTCTTTTCTAAAAGGTGTGTACCGACCTGCCAAAACCTCGGAACTAAGAATGTCCGGCTTTAGACAGGTTTCGGTAAGCACAATAACGTGGGAAGAAAATGCAACACTATCCCGGAAAAGAATGCTGAGTTTACTACGTAAGCGCCTAACATTCTGATATGTTACTAAAAGAAAAGTTAGTTTTTTGGACGGATTAAAGCAGGACGGGAAGATGAGGAGGAGGAGGAGGATGGCACACTGGGATGATTTGTGGCAGTAATGGGGGTCTTATTCTTCTTTTTAGCCTTGAAACTTCGCCACCAAATGCTCTGGCCAAAAATTTGGCAGAACAAATGGTATCAAAGTTAGTTGAGGAGATGCTTATCTTGCCTCGTTCAAGACCTATCTCCCTGGCATAAGAGATGTTAAACTTCTCCACATTTAAACCCATGGCTTTTATTTTTCTTTAAATAAAAGCAATTACGTCATTAGATGTGAGGTCAGGGGCCAGCCGTGAAACAAAAACTTGTATTTTTGGTGGGACTCCCACCACACAACGAACACAACGGACACGGACGCTGCAGACGTACTTGGCTGCACGTACTCCGAAACGATGAATTCGGCTACAGAATCTGCATCGCCAGCAGCTGTCGTTGCCCTTGGAGTGGCAAACGAGATCAACTGCCGCACACTTCGAGTGGTCGGAGTCAGTTTGTCGACCGCGAACGGCTGAGTGACGGCTGGCCCTTGCAGATCCCGCGGAGTGACCCTTTTGCGCCTCGGAGACTCATTCAGCAGTTGCAGACTGCCAAACTGAGACTTCATGGCTAGTAGCCGATCGTACTACTTTTTAAGGCCAACGGTCAGTTCCTTAAAGCCCTTCCGCATAAAAGCCACCATATCATTCTCCACCGCTCGGCATGCCTCGTAACTGTAATGCAACCCATTACGTTTGGCTATAGCATCACTCACGAGCCCAGACTATCCAGCGCACTTTGCGTGCACTACGACGTCGCAGAGCCAGCAGGGGACATTCGGCTGATCGTGAGTGATCTGCTTCTTACAAGTTTTTCTGGCGCAGACCACAGCGTATTCCATTTTTATTGTTTATTTATTTAAAAATTTGCAATAAAAAATTTCAAAACAAATTGGTACACCAATGGTCAGACCAATGTGCCAGACAACGCTCAAAGCGGAACTAGTAAAAAAGAGAGCAGGGTGGAGAGCGGTTAAAGCGAAAGCTACTGAACAGAGAGTGCTATTGCTCAGAAAGTTAAAGAGCGAGAGAGAAAGAACAGTTGTTTGAGTTTGGATAATAGGGAGAGAGTGATTAGCTACAGCAAAGGCTACGGGATAAGAACAGTTGTTTGAGTTTGGATAATAGGGAGAGAGTAATAGCTACAGCAAAGGCTACGGGATAAGAGCGGGCGAAACTCAGCGTGAGCCTACTTACAGAAAGCAACACACAAACAAAAGATTAACCAACGCACAGAATTTATATCAAAAACGAGGGGGAACGTTGTAATTTGCTGCGGACACCGCAACTCTACAGTTTTACCCGATACTAAGTCAGTATGGCTCTCCTCCGGCAGACGCCGCTAATATTAAGCGACACCACAAAGAGTGCGTGCGAGAGAGACAGAAAATCAGTCTGAGCGTGACGTCGGGCGCTGCGTAGCCACTGCAAATTGATTTCTTGCTTTTGGTTACAAAAATGATCCGATCTGATCCAGATTCAGCAATCTGATAGATATGGTCATTATCTATGATTCTGCGTTTTTAGTTTTCTCGAATCTGCAATATTGTGGAGGCAACAGATTTTCGTCCTTTGTGGGGGCGGAAGGGGGTGGGGCGAAATTTTGAGATATACGTTTTATAGTGAGATCTAACAGGAGTGCGGATACCAAATTTGGTTACTCTAGCGTTAATAGTCTCTGAGATTTGTGAATATCTTCAGATTTTCGTCCTTTGCGGGGGCGGAAGGGGGTGTGTCGAAATTTTGAAACAAACTCGTCTCGGTCCGATATATTAGGAGTCTGGATACCAAATTTGGTTGCTCTAGCTTTTATAGTCTCTGAGATCTAGGCGCTAATGTTTTACTCTAAGCAAAGCCGCCTATGCTACGTGTGTGTTAGAGAGAGACAGGGCGAGAAAAAATGAAATTGTTTTCTTGATGCTGGCTATAATAATAGTACGATCCAATTCAGATTCTGCAGTCTAAAAGATATGGTTTTTGGTTTTCTCGTATCTTTAAAAATGTGGATGCCACAGATTTTCGTCCTTTGTGGGGGCGAAAGTGGGCAGGGCGAAGTTTTGAAATATTTTTGTAGCAGTGACATATCACAGAAGTCTGGATCCGAAACATCGTTGCTCTAGCTCTTATAGTCTTTGAGCACTAGGCGCTGAAGGGGACGGACAGACGGACAGACAGACATGGCTCAATCGACTCGGCTATTGATGCTGATCAAGAATATATATACTTTATGGGGTCGGAAACGATTCCTTCTGGACGTTACACACATCCACTTTTACCACAAATCTAATATACCCCAATACTCATTTTGAGTATCGGGTATAATAAAGTTTTTATGAAGAAACAAGAGGCATGCACTCGCGTTAAAGAACAGATTTTTTACTATAGGTTAAGTGGGAATTTGTCTCAAGGTTTATTTTGAAAAACACGGGCTGTATTTGCAAAATAAATGAAAAAGAAGCGGAGTGCAAAACAAAAACACGTCTGGACACGAAAGAGAACACCACAACACTGGAAGTCGATGACTTTTTTATTATGAAAAGGGAAGGTGTTTTTGCATGATTTTTTATCTGTTCTGTTTATAGAAATGTATTTTGGTTCTAAGAAACCTGTTTTGTTCCACTGTGTGAGCAATTTTGGATCTGGTGGTCGCGACATAGCGATCGAGCCCGCTGCACTTGGATTTGTAACTGTTCACTTAGTGTGTGTTTGTTATTGCATTTTGTTGGAATTTGATTTTTGCACTGGTTTGTTGTGCTGTTGTGCTATTGTTAGTTTTGCGTTCGCTGTTGCTTAGCTGTTGGCGCGTCTTTAAAATATGTACTAATAATCAATAAAATAATATTTATCAATATTGGGAATTGATTATCGTTAAGTGTTAGCACCGTCTGGGGGAGGAGAGCCATACTAACTGAGTATCGATATTAATGTAGAGTGGCGGCCGTAGCTGCAACTCACAACGTTATGCCTGGTATTTTTTCATTTATATGTTATATCACTTACCAATTAGAGTTAATATTATTTAATGGGAAATTAAACAATTAAAATAATAATAAACATTTCTTATTTTTAATAACCAATTTTACTTTTTGGCAGGGACCGCAAATAAGAGTTGTGAATACAAAATGTATCTATCTAAGTCAATGTGAAGGAAATATGTTACGGCAAATGGAATACAGAAAAAACTTCTGCTTCACAATTTTTATTGAAAAACAAAAATAACACTTATTTTTGATTTAAAAAAGAAAATGAGAAATAACACTAATATTTAATTATTTGAATAAATATAAAAAATCAGAGAATCAGTTCGTTTGTGGCCCAGTTTTCTACAATGATAACACTCTATTAATTCAGACCGCTTCGCTTTTGGCTCTCCGCTTGGAGAGTCAACGAAGAAGTTTTTTTGGAGAATAACTATATGTCGATTTATTTTGGGATCTCACATGTCTAATGGATGAAACATATACATCTGAAGAGGCTGCCAACATGTTTAAAACATCTTCTTTTTGCCTTATTATATTCACCTAAATTTTTTTTTGGGATTACCCGTTAATGCTTTCTGTTATTTACGTGAGTTTCCGACGTCTCCGTTGCTGGCAACAAATTTGCAAAACGCTTTACTTAGGACTCTATAAAAAAATGCCCAAATGAAAACAGATGACGGTGCATTGCATTGGCAGAACAAAATGTCTCAATTCAAAAAATAGTGGATAGAGCTAAGATCAATGCTCAGTGCGAAGGTTTTTAAAAAAATTTCGTGAGACTTGACAAGTGGCGAGGACGCTTCTGAAGTGCAGCAACGATTTACGAAAGAAATTTGACCTCGAACTATACAGCGTCGTCCGGAGGTGTCTTTAATAGCAAGGAAACCTGGCAAAAAGCCACGTCTGCAAAGTCGATTCAGTTAATGAGAAAGAACTAGATCCCATCTTTCAGGATGATTCTGTACCTTGTCATTAAGCGCGCTCGCTTTTTATACCCGATACTCAAAATGAGTATAGGGGTATATTAGATTTGTGTTGAAAATGGATGTGTGTAACGTCCAGGAGGAAGCGTTTCCGACCCCATAAAGTATATATAACTGTAGAGTTGCGGTGTCCGCAGCAACTCACAACGTTCCCCCTCGTTAATTATATAAATATGACATCAAAAAAATGTAGTTAGAAATTTATTTAATGACACACAAAACAAAAAATAGACGAATCGAAATTTGGGGAAACCCCAGGTTACAGAAGTCAAGCATGTATGAATTTCCTGGGATTCTTCTGAAATCTGTTCTCTGATAGGCTCTGATGTTCAATTAAAATGGGACCATGTGTCAAAATTTTATGAAGCGTAGAGTAAGCTTCTTTTCAGGATTTTTTTCAATAACAGCTCTGCAGTCTTCGAGGCGTATATAAATAATATTTAAAATGACACCCAATATTTTAATAATGTCAATATCGACACCATTTATTTCTTTAGTAATTTCGTTTTTCTAAAAGAAGAGATAAGTTTTCATCATTTGTGTTTGCATATCCTTGTTTGGGATAGTCGACCTTCAGTGATATTTTGTCTAAGAATTTTGCTTGAATAATTTTGTTCCTGTTGTTTTTTTTTTCCTTGGTAAAATGCAAGTTTGGTATGGTATACTTACTGTTCTTTCTCTCTCACTCTCGTTACTTTCTGTTCAGTAGATCTCTCTCTCATAAGCCGCTTCTGTAACTGCTCTCCTCTCCTCCTATTAGCGTGCTGCTGACACACTGATCTGATGGCTATTCGCTTGGAAATTTTATTTGATTTTATTTTTGTTTAAATTTGTTTGCTTTTTTCCCCCCTATAATGAAGTTTACTGTGTTCTGTGCCAAAAAAAAACCTGTCGGAAAGAGATCACCATGATTAGCTGAGTATCCCCTGCTGGCTCTGCGACAACGTAGTGCACGCAAAATGAGCTGGCCTTACGGGTCTCGTGGATGATGCTATCTCAAAACGTAACGGCTTGCACTACACTTGTGAGGCATTCCTTGCGGTTGAGAATTACATGGTAATATTTATGAGGCAGACGCGGAAGGGCTTTAAGGAGCTGACCGTTGACTTTAAAAAGCAATACGATCGGCTCCCAGACATGGAGGCGCAAAAGAGTCACTCCGCGGTCAGCCGCTCGTTTCCGAAAAATTGACTTAGACCACTCCGAGTGTGCAGCAGTTGATCTCTTGTGCTACTCCAAGGGCAACGACTGCTGCTGGCGATGCAGATTCGGTAAACGAATTCATCGCCTCGGAGAACGTGCAGCCAATAACTTTTACAGCGTCCGTGTCTGTGGTGTCCGCAAGCTCACTATCTGTCCCGTCCATTCCGATCGGGACATCCGGATATTGCCACCACAGGTACTAGGCCTGTGGTGCCTAATCCACTGCACTATGGTCCCAACGACCACTTTTGTTGGCCAAAAATTAATAACTCGCGAACGGAACAAGATTTTTTTATTTAGTTTTTTGTGAATTAAAAAAAAAAATGGTGGCGGTGTGGCACAGCCTTTTTTTTAATAATGCATATTAAAATTAATTTAGCTTTCTATTTGTTTTAAAACAAATTCGAGGTCGTATATATATATATACTTTATGGGGTCGGAAACGATTCCTTCTGGACGTTACACACATCCACTTTTACCACAAATCTAATATACCCCAATACTCATTTTGAGTATCGGGTATAATAAATTGATGTTTCTTCCCTCTGATACAACAAGATCTGCAATCTGCCTTCTTCGTGATCTGCGACCATTTTTTTAATATAACAGTACAGGGCGTCCCAATGACTTTAAGGCTTTAGGCCAATCCACATATTTTCGTTCAAACATCTTTGAATATGACCTGCATTTGTTACGTTTTATTGCCAAACGACAACAAATTTTCTTGCTGTTGTCTTCAAAAGCTTTATTCATTTAATCTGATATTCAAATTCCAAGAATTTTAATGAAAAGTGGAATTTCTTACTATATACATTTCAACAAGAATTTATTAATCTACGACACACAAAATGTTTCAAGGTGGAACTTGGAAGGACTCATTTTGTATACCTTTGCAAAAATTAGTTTTCATTACATGTTGGCACATGCTGAACGACTCACATTAACCTACAATTACGATGACTTCACAACTACTAGATACAGTTCACAACTCAAAACACGCAGTACAAACCCAACTGATTAATATTCATCACAGAAATTTAATCAGGTTTTGGCGTTTTTCAATTTTTGAGAGATTTAAAATTGTTATTAATATTGCATTTTTTCACTTCACGTGCTTTTCGATAACAACAGTTGGGTTGAACAGCTGATTTTGTGAGTTTTGGCGCCATCTATGGAAATTAGATGTTCAAGGTTCAAGGCTAAAAAGAAGAATTAGACCCCCATAACTCCCACAAATCATACTTATGTGCCATCTTCAACCCCAACTTCCTCTTCCTCATCATCCCGTCCTGCTTCCACCTTTCCAAAAAACTTACTTCTCTTTTAGTAACCTATCAGAATGTTAGAGGCTTACGGGATAGTGTTGCATTTACCGAAACCTGGTTAAAGCCGGACTTTCTTAGTTCCGATGTTTTGGCAGGTCGGTACACACCTTTTAGAAAGCACAGTTTTTTAGACGTGAAGGTAGGGTTCTGATTGCAGTGACCTCTAACTTCACGTCGGAACACTTCACAGTCCAAGCTCAACAGGAACTGGAATTCCTGTGTGTAAAACTTATTCTTCCCGCTTTCGCTATATTCATTACTTGCTTATAATTTCCACCTTCTTCGGATATTTCTATTTATGAGCAGCACTTTTCCGCTTTAACCGCTGTTTCTTTGTCGCTATCCTCGACCATAGTGTTGTTAACTCGAGCCCTTCCGCGTACTATACCTGAAGACGCCTACCTTCGTAAAGCCGAGTTTGCGAAGCTTAAGAACCTCGTTAGGGATTTTGATTAGTCCGCTTTGTACTTGTGCACTGCATGTTATAAAACGCACAAACATTTTTTACTATGCTCTTGGCACATTTTTTGATTCTTGTGACCCGCTTTCTTGTCCGATTAAATCTGGAAAACCCCCTTGGTTTATCAAAGAGTTATCCAGACTAAAAAAATTAAAATCAAGACTATACAAAATTTAAAGAAGTTGGTTCTCCTACTTTGTACTCTCGCTATGTAATAGCTCGGTCAAACCTTTCAGTTATTAATGCTCAATGCTATAAGATGCAGGATAAGATGCAGGATACGATGCAGGATACCTATTCTCAGGAACCAGGATACCTATTCTTCTTTTTAGCCTTGAAACTTCGCCACCAAATGCTCTGGCCAAAAATTTGGCAGAACAAATGGTATCAAAGTTAGTTGAGGAGATGCTTATCTTGCCTCGTTCAAGACCTATCTCCCTGGCATAAGAGATGTTAAACTTCTCCACATTTAAACCCATGGCTTTTATTTTTCTTTAAATAAAAGCAATTACGTCATTAGATGTGAGGTCAGGGGCCAGCCGTGAAACAAAAACTTGTATTTTTGGTGGGACTCCCACCACACAACGAACACAACGGACACGGACGCTGCAGACGGCTATAGAATCTGCATCGCCAGCAGCTGTCGTTGCCCTTGGAGTGGCAAACGAGATCAACTGCCGCACACTTCGAGTGGTCGGAGTCAGTTTGTCGACCGCGAACGGCTGAGTGACGGCTGGCCCTTGCAGATCCCGCGGAGTGACCCTTTTGCGCCTCGGAGACTCATTCAGCAGTTGCAGACTGCCAAACTGAGACTTCATGGCTAGTAGCCGATCGTACTACTTTTTAAGGCCAACGGTCAGTTCCTTAAAGCCCTTCCGCATAAAAGCCACCATATCATTCTCCACCGCTCGGCATGCCTCGTAACTGTAATGCAACCCATTACGTTTGGCTATAGCATCACTCACGAGCCCAGACTATCCAGCGCACTTTGCGTGCACTACGACGTCGCAGAGCCAGCAGGGGACATTCGGCTGATCGTGAGTGATCTGCTTCTTACAAGTTTTTCTGGCGCAGACCACAGCGTATTCCATTTTTATTGTTTATTTATTTAAAAATTTGCAATAAAAAATTTCAAAACAAATTGGTACACCAATGGTCAGACCAATGTGCCAGACAACGCTCAAAGCGGAACTAGTAAAAAAGAGAGCAGGGTGGAGAGCGGTTAAAGCGAAAGCTACTGAACAGAGAGTGCTATTGCTCAGAAAGTTAAAGAGCGAGAGAGAAAGAACAGTTGTTTGAGTTTGGATAATAGGGAGAGAGTGATTAGCTACAGCAAAGGCTACGGGATAAGAACAGTTGTTTGAGTTTGGATAATAGGGAGAGAGTAATAGCTACAGCAAAGGCTACGGGATAAGAGCGGGCGAAACTCAGCGTGAGCCTACTTACAGAAAGCAACACACAAACAAAAGATTAACCAACGCACAGAATTTATATCAAAAACGAGGGGGAACGTTGTGAGTTGCTGCGGACACCGCAACTCTACAGTTTTACCCGATACTAAGTCAGTATGGCTCTCCTCCGGCAGACGCCGCTAATATGAAGCGACACCACAAAGAGTGCGTGCGAGAGAGACAGAAAATCAGTCTGAGCGTGACGTCGGGCGCTGCGTAGCCACTGCAAATTGATTTCTTGCTTTTGGTTACAAAAATGATCCGATCTGATCCAGATTCAGCAATCTGATAGATATGGTCATTATCTATGATTCTGCGTTTTTAGTTTTCTCGAATCTGCAATATTGTGGAGGCAACAGATTTTCGTCCTTTGTGGGGGCGGAAGGGGGTGGGGCGAAATTTTAAGATATACGTTTTATAGTGAGATCTAACAGGAGTGCGGATACCAAATTTGGTTACTCTAGCGTTAATAGTCTCTGAGATTTGTGAATATCTTCAGATTTTCGTCCTTTGCGGGGGCGGAAGGGGGTGTGTCGAAATTTTGAAACAAACTCGTCTCGGTCCGATATATTAGGAGTCTGGATACCAAATTTGGTTGCTCTAGCTTTTATAGTCTCTGAGATCTAGGCGCTAATGTTTTACTCTAAGCAAAGCCGCCTATGCTACGTGTGTGTTAGAGAGAGACAGGGCGAGAAAAAATGAAATTGTTTTCTTGATGCTGGCTATAATAATAGTACGATCCAATTCAGATTCTGCAGTCTAAAAGATATGGTTTTTGGTTTTCTCGTATCTTTAAAAATGTGGATGCCACAGATTTTCGTCCTTTGTGGGGGCGAAAGTGGGCAGGGCGAAGTTTTGAAATATTTTTGTAGCAGTGACATATCACAGAAGTCTGGATCCGAAACATCGTTGCTCTAGCTCTTATAGTCTTTGAGCACTAGGCGCTGAAGGGGACGGACAGACGGACAGACAGACATGGCTCAATCGACTCGGCTATTGATGCTGATCAAGAATATATATACTTTATGGGGTCGGAAACGATTCCTTCTGGACGTTACACACATCCACTTTTACCACAAATCTAATATACCCCAATACTCATTTTGAGTATCGGGTATAATAAAGTTTTTATGAAGAAACAAGAGGCATGCACTCGCGTTAAAGAACAGATTTTTTACTATAGGTTAAGTGGGAATTTGTCTCAAGGTTTATTTTGAAAAACACGGGCTGTATTTGCAAAATAAATGAAAAAGAAGCGGAGTGCAAAACAAAAACACGTCTGGACACGAAAGAGAACACCACAACACTGGAAGTCGATGACTTTTTTATTATGAAAAGGGAAGGTGTTTTTGCATGATTTTTTATCTGTTCTGTTTATAGAAATGTATTTTGGTTCTAAGAAACCTGTTTTGTTCCACTGTGTGAGCAATTTTGGATCTGGTGGTCGCGACATAGCGATCGAGCCCGCTGCACTTGGATTTGTAACTGTTCACTTAGTGTGTGTTTGTTATTGCATTTTGTTGGAATTTGATTTTTGCACTGGTTTGTTGTGCTGTTGTGCTATTGTTAGTTTTGCGTTCGCTGTTGCTTAGCTGTTGGCGCGTCTTTAAAATATGTACTAATAATCAATAAAATAATATTTATCAATATTGGGAATTGATTATCGTTAAGTGTTAGCACCGTCTGGGGGAGGAGAGCCATACTAACTGAGTATCGATATTAATGTAGAGTGGCGGCCGTAGCTGCAACTCACAACGTTATGCCTGGTATTTTTTCATTTATATGTTATATCACTTACCAATTAGAGTTAATATTATTTAATGGGAAATTAAACAATTAAAATAATAATAAACATTTCTTATTTTTAATAACCAATTTTACTTTTTGGCAGGGACCGCAAATAAGAGTTGTGAATACAAAATGTATCTATCTAAGTCAATGTGAAGGAAATATGTTACGGCAAATGGAATACAGAAAAAACTTCTGCTTCACAATTTTTATTGAAAAACAAAAATAACACTTATTTTTGATTTAAAAAAGAAAATGAGAAATAACACTAATATTTAATTATTTGAATAAATATAAAAAATCAGAGAATCAGTTCGTTTGTGGCCCAGTTTTCTACAATGATAACACTCTATTAATTCAGACCGCTTCGCTTTTGGCTCTCCGCTTGGAGAGTCAACGAAGAAGTTTTTTTGGAGAATAACTATATGTCGATTTATTTTGGGATCTCACATGTCTAATGGATGAAACATATACATCTGAAGAGGCTGCCAACATGTTGAAAACATCTTCTTTTTGCCTTATTATATTCACCTAAATTTTTTTTTGGGATTACCCGTTAATGCTTTCTGTTATTTACGTAAGTTTCCGACGTCTCCGTTGCTGGCAACAAATTTGCAAAACGCTTTACTTAGGACTCTATAAAAAAATGCCCAAATGAAAACAGATGACGGTGCATTGCATTGGCAGAACAAAATGTCTCAATTCAAAAAATAGTGGATAGAGCTAAGATCAATGCTCAGTGCGAAGGTTTTTAAAAAAATTTCGTGAGACTTGACAAGTGGCGAGGACGCTTCTGAAGTGCAGCAACGATTTACGAAAGAAATTTGACCTCGAACTATACAGCGTCGTCCGGAGGTGTCTTTAATAGCAAGGAAACCTGGCAAAAAGCCACGTCTGCAAAGTCGATTCAGTTAATGAGAAAGAACTAGATCCCATCTTTCAGGATGATTCTGTACCTTGTCATTAAGCGCGCTCGCTTTTTATACCCGATACTCAAAATGAGTATAGGGGTATATTAGATTTGTGTTGAAAATGGATGTGTGTAACGTCCAGGAGGAAGCGTTTCCGACCCCATAAAGTATATATAACTGTAGAGTTGCGGTGTCCGCAGCAACTCACAACGTTCCCCCTCGTTAATTATATAAATATGACATCAAAAAAATGTAGTTAGAAATTTATTTAATGACACACAAAACAAAAATTAGACGAATCGAAATTTGGGGAAACCCCAGGTTACAGAAGTCAAGCATGTATGAATTTCCTGGGATTCTTCTGAAATCTGTTCTCTGATAGGCTCTGATGTTCAATTAAAATGGGACCATGTGTCAAAATTTTATGAAGCGTAGAGTAAGCTTCTTTTCAGGATTTTTTTCAATAACAGCTCTGCAGTCTTCGAGGCGTATATAAATAATATTTAAAATGACACCCAATATTTTAATAATGTCAATATCGACACCATTTATTTCTTTAGTAATTTCGTTTTTCTAAAAGAAGATTCATCATCATTTGTGTTTGCATATCCTTGTTTGGGATAGTCGACCTTCAGTGATATTTTGTCTAAGAATTTTGCTTGAATAATTTTGTTCCTGTTGTTTTTTTTTTCCTTGGTAAAATGCAAGTTTGGTATGGTATACTTACTGTTCTTTCTCTCTCACTCTCGTTACTTTCTGTTCAGTAGATCTCTCTCTCATAAGCCGCTTCTGTAACTGCTCTCCTCTCCTCCTATTAGCGTGCTGCTGACACACTGATCTGATGGCTATTCGCTTGGAAATTTTATTTGATTTTATTTTTGTTTAAATTTGTTTGCTTTTTTCCCCCCTATAATGAAGTTTACTGTGTTCTGTGCCAAAAAAAAACCTGTCGGAAAGAGATCACCATGATTAGCTGAGTATCCCCTGCTGGCTCTGCGACAACGTAGTGCACGCAAAATGAGCTGGCCTTACGGGTCTCGTGGATGATGCTATCTCAAAACGTAACGGCTTGCACTACACTTGTGAGGCATTCCTTGCGGTTGAGAATTACATGGTAATATTTATGAGGCAGACGCGGAAGGGCTTTAAGGAGCTGACCGTTGACTTTAAAAAGCAATACGATCGGCTCCCAGACATGGAGGCGCAAAAGAGTCACTCCGCGGTCAGCCGCTCGTTTCCGAAAAATTGACTTAGACCACTCCGAGTGTGCAGCAGTTGATCTCTTGTGCTACTCCAAGGGCAACGACTGCTGCTGGCGATGCAGATTCGGTAAACGAATTCATCGCCTCGGAGAACGTGCAGCCAATAACTTTTACAGCGTCCGTGTCTGTGGTGTCCGCAAGCTCACTATCTGTCCCGTCCATTCCGATCGGGACATCCGGATATTGCCACCACAGGTACTAGGCCTGTGGTGCCTAATCCACTGCACTATGGTCCCAACGACCACTTTTGTTGGCCAAAAATTAATAACTCGCGAACGGAACAAGATTTTTTTATTTAGTTTTTTGTGAATTAAAAAAAAAAATGGTGGCGGTGTGGCACAGCCTTTTTTTTAATAATGCATATTAAAATTAATTTAGCTTTCTATTTGTTTTAAAACAAATTCGAGGTCGTATATATATATATACTTTATGGGGTCGGAAACGATTCCTTCTGGACGTTACACACATCCACTTTTACCACAAATCTAATATACCCCAATACTCATTTTGAGTATCGGGTATAATAAATTGATGTTTCTTCCCTCTGATACAACAAGATCTGCAATCTGCCTTCTTCGTGATCTGCGACCATTTTTTTAATATAACAGTACAGGGCGTCCCAATGACTTTAAGGCTTTAGGCCAATCCACATATTTTCGTTCAAACATCTTTGAATATGACCTGCATTTGTTACGTTTTATTGCCAAACGACAACAAATTTTCTTGCTGTTGTCTTCAAAAGCTTTATTCATTTAATCCGATATTCAAATTCCAAGAATTTTAATGAAAAGTGGAATTTCTTACTATATACATTTCAACAAGAATTTATTAATCTACGACACACAAAATGTTTCAAGGTGGAACTTGGAAGGACTCATTTTGTATACCTTTGCAAATATTAGTTTTCATTACATGTTGGCACATGCTGAACGACTCACATTAACCTACAATTACGAAGACTTCACAACTACTAGATACAGTTCACAACTCAAAACACGCAGTACAAACCCAACTGATTAATATTCATCACAGAAATTTAATCAGGTTTTGGCGTTTTTCAATTTTTGAGAGATTTAAAATTGTTATTAATATTGCATTTTTTCACTTCACGTGCTTTTCGATAACAACAGTTGGGTTGAACAGCTGATTTTGTGAGTTTTGGCGCCATCTATGGAAATTAGATGTTCAAGGTTCAAGGCTAAAAAGAAGAATTAGACCCCCATAACTCCCACAAATCATACTTATGTGCCATCTTCAACCCCAACTTCCTCTTCCTCATCATCCCGTCCTGCTTCCACCTTTCCAAAAAACTTACTTCTCTTTTAGTAACCTATCAGAATGTTAGAGGCTTACGGGATAGTGTTGCATTTACCGAAACCTGGTTAAAGCCGGACTTTCTTAGTTCCGATGTTTTGGCAGGTCGGTACACACCTTTTAGAAAGCACAGTTTTTTAGACGTGAAGGTAGGGTTCTGATTGCAGTGACCTCTAACTTCACGTCGGAACACTTCACAGTCCAAGCTCAACAGGAACTGGAATTCCTGTGTGTAAAACTTATTCTTCCCGCTTTCGCTATATTCATTACTTGCTTATAATTTCCACCTTCTTCGGATATTTCTATTTATGAGCAGCACTTTTCCGCTTTAACCGCTGTTTCTTTGTCGCTATCCTCGACCATAGTGTTGTTAACTCGAGCCCTTCCGCGTACTATACCTGAAGACGCCTACCTTCGTAAAGCCGAGTTTGCGAAGCTTAAGAACCTCGTTAGGGATTTTGATTAGTCCGCTTTGTACTTGTGCACTGCATGTTATAAAACGCACAAACATTTTTTACTATGCTCTTGGCACATTTTTTGATTCTTGTGACCCGCTTTCTTGTCCGATTAAATCTGGAAAACCCCCTTGGTTTATCAAAGAGTTATCCAGACTAAAAAAATTAAAATCAAGACTATACAAGACTATTCACCGGGTCCAGACGGGGTTCGAGTTTGTGTACTCAGGTACTGCGCCGAGGCTCTGTGTGGCCCCTTGCTTAAACTATTCTTGTCCCTGTCCATTGATTCTTCTTGTTTCCCCCCGATATGGAAGGAATCATTCATCTCAATAAAAAATGTAGCCAGTCCGACAAAAAAAATTATAGACGTATAGCAAAGTTATCCGCTATTCATACAATTTTTGAGAAGGTCTTAACTCCGCACTTCCATTATCTGTGCAAGTCACTTATATCTCCAACTCAGCATGAATTTATTAGGCGGCGATCAACCACCACAAACTTGTTAGAGTTTACCTCTCTCATTATTAAAGGATTTCACGGTAACTTATAGACGTATGTCATTTACACCGACTTTAGTAAAGCATAAGCGCATAAACTTGACCTTTTAGGGTTTCCGCCCAACCTCCTGAGATGTATTTCTAGCTTTGTTCCAGGTCTCAAAGAGTCCTTCTTCCCTCTCTTCACCAGTAAAGGTTTCTTCGGGAGTACCACAGGGCAGCCATCTAGGCCCCTTACTCTTCACACTCTTTATTAATGACTTGCCTTCGGTATTAACATACTCTCGAGTACTTATGTAAGCGGATGATGTCCAACTCTGTGTCCAGTATAAGGACATTTCACTTCATTCTCGCTTGCAATCCGATCTCAATAACTTCCAGTCATGGTGTTGTGCAAACTTGTTACACCTTATTGCCTCGAAGTGCAAAGTTATGCGATTTCATCTTTCTAGCCCTTGGATGGCTCCATATACCATATGGATGATCTTGGTGTTATATTAGACGCCAAGCTAAAGTTTTCTGAACACATTTCTACTATGGTAAATAAGGCCATGGGCGTGCTTGGGTTTATAAAGAGGTGGTCAAAGGAATTTGACGACCCCTTTATAGCAAAGACTCTGTATACCTCGCTAGTTCGTTCGATTTTAAAATACGGCTTCTGTGTATGGTGCCCTCAATACAAAGTACAGCAGGATCGTATAGAATCAGAACAAAAAAACTTTTTATGTTTTGCGGGTGTGAAACTGCCATCGTACTATAGTATACTGATATTAGTAAACCTCCTATCCATTGTAGAAAAATGATTGGTGTGATTTTTATGTACAACTTGATCAAGGGTGATAGCTAAATATAAGGCTAATAAGCTAATATAAGGCTAATAAGCTAAATGGAAAGGTGTTTGATAGGTTTGTGCCAGTTTATTGCAGAGCTCGTGGGCCTACTTTCCTACTATTTTGTAATTGTTGTATGACAGTGTGAATTTCAATTTTGTCGAACGCTTGGTGAAGTTCATCGAGATTACTGTTAGGTGTTTTTTCAGGGCAAGAGCTCTGGTGGCTAGTGGGTTACTTAAAGTAGACTATCTAGTACCGATTTGGTTCTTTTGAACCCTAGTTGGCTGTTGTGAATCAGGTTGTTATTTAAGATAAACCATCACAACCTTTTTGCCACACTGTTATCCAGTGTATCCAGATAGGCATGAGTTTAATGAGATTGGCCTTTATGATTTAATGTCTGTTTGTGGATTTAGAATGGGAAAGACTAAGCTGAGGTATATTGCTTTGGAGGTGTAGGGTTCTGGTTTTGAGAGTGTAGGGTGAGATTTTTAACATCGAGTAGGAAATGCGGTTAAGACTAGGGGTGTTTCCTCTCAAGGAGTTTAGCGCTGATGTGAATTCTATGAGTGATATATCGTTTCCGATTTCTAGTGCTGATGAAGTTGGGTGATACTTTGTTTGAGCGGAACGTTGGAGAGAAGTATAGATCAACTTCTTCTAACAATGATTGGGTGAAGGAGGTGGCTATTTTTGTTTGTGTCTGGTTGGGGGTTATAGGTACAATAGATATTTTTAGGGGGGTAAAGGCCGCAAAAAGGGCTGATGTTAGTCCATGTTGTGGATGGGTCTATGTTAGGATGTATTTATGATGTAAATTCGAGAATCGATTTCCATTTGGCTGCCCTGATAGAGAGCACAGTTTGCGTTTTTAAGTTTAAAGGACGGTTTTGAGGTACATTTTGGAGAGATGGGTTGTAAAATAACAAAAGTAAGAAGGGGGAGGTGGTCACTACCGTGGGGGGTATCTATTACTTTCTAGAGGAGTTCTGGAGCTGGTGTGAGTAAATGTGTGTTGAGAGATCGGTGGGGGACTTAGAAGAGGGACTTTTGTTGAATATATTTTGAGCGGTATAGAAATTAGGCTATTGTTTTCCCTCTGCGGTTGGACTTGGGTGAGCCCCAGTAAAAGTGCCAATTGTTGAAATAACCCAGGTCATTTGGTGGGGTAAAGACGTTATGGAAGTTACGGGTGTTGAAGAATTTGAGCTTTGGTTTAGATTTTATGGTGACACCTACTGCGTCACTGTCTTTGTTAAGTGGAATGGGTATGGGAGATGGAGTCGTGTATGAGAATGCATTAGTAAAGCTATTGTTGCAGTATAGAGTAAAGTTAACACGGATTGGGTGTGATTTGAGGTTATATGTATATATATGGGTTCATGATTGTTCTATGTTCTATGTATATACTATGTATATAGTTATTACTTTATCCGTATATATTCCATTACATTATTTTGAGCATAATACATTTATTATTACTTTTGGCACTAGCTTAGGGTACAGTTTTAAATTTTATCGAGTTTGAGTCGTGTTAGAGCCGGCTCGCAGAATAGCTTGCATAGCGGTCACAGAAATAGCAAATTTGATAAATTTTTTATGAAATCACTCAAAACACACCTAGTATTACAAATTTTCTCACTTATTTTTTTTATGGGTGGACCTTCAATGCTTTTCTATGTTTTCCATTTTTCGGTCTTCGAAAATTATTTACCACAACCCACATTTATTCGTATATTTAGGACACTCCGATTGATTTTTGAGAATTTTTTTTTATGTGCGCTCGAGACCGCAGTGAATAAAATATTTTGAGTGTCAACGTATTCAAACGTATTTAAGTGTCGCACTTTTGAAGAACGAAAATTTGCGTTATTTGAATTAACTTTTTTCCAATCTCTTTTAATAAATTTTGCTATTCATTTGTCTAAAATTTATACTAAATTGAATAAAGATTTGATGAAAATTCAAATTCACCGTTTCTTTGGATTGTGCTGTAAATATAAGTGCCTAGATTATAAGTGCCTATAAGCTAGATTTTGCTTATTTTAAAATCAAATAGCTTGAAAAATATTTTAAAAGCTCATAGCGTGAAATCTAGCTTATTTTAAATCAAATTAAGCTTATTTTGGTTAAAAAAAATGTAGAACAAAAGAATTTTTTGTTTTTTGATTGTATTGTAATATTTGTTAATTTTTATCGAGAAATCGGACAAAAATCATATTTGTTGTTCGTATATTGGTATATCATCCAATTTTGATAATGACAATGATAATTTTTTCGTTGAAAAATTTCTGTTTGCACATTTACATACACAAAATTTTTACATACATAAAAAAAATTTAAACAATTTCTGGTTAAATTTCGATGAGTTTAAGGAGTGGCTACGTAATGTGCCAACTGACCCCACTAAATCGTACTGCTGCTTTTGTAAGGCAAGAATTGGGGCCAAGTTGAGCGAATTACGGCATCATACTGTCGCTAAAAAACATATTGCGTCCAATGCAAGCATGGCACAAACTAACAAAATAGTTTTTATTAGAAAGTATTCAAAAACAGAGGAGCAGGGGCTGCATTTTGTTTGTACATTGCTGAGCACTCGGCCGTGGTATAGTAAAAATTATGAAATCATGTCATTACTTTTATTAAAATCAATAAAAGTCAATTATCCATTATTTTGATGTGTTTTTATGGTTAGCTTATTTTTAAGCTTTTTTTAATTTTTAGCTTATTCTAGCTTATTTATTTCTTCAATCTAGCTTATGGTGACTCTCAAAATTTGGCAACACTGGTCGGAGGGTAAGAGTAAGTGGGAGTAAAGTTAAGTTTGCATAATACTAGTGCTTAGTATTGTCTATTAATATGGTTTAATATTTCTTTATTCGCTGTAAATTTGATTTGTTAAAGAATTATTAGATAATAAAGCTAGCTTTGCTATTAGAGTTTTAGGTTGTGTTATAGTGAAATGGGAATACTTTTTGGATGGTTTACTTTTTTGAGCACGAATTTATTCCCTTGATGCGTCACTTAGAATGATCGAGCGTCGATCTACATACTTTTCATGTGGTACATTTAGGGATTATTAATCTAAGCTAGGGATGCCGAATTGGCTTATATAGGTTTTAATGGAGCTGCCGTACTGACTCTACAGTTGTATACTCGAAACCCAAAAAGAATATAGGGGTATATTAGATTTGTGCAAAAAATGGATGTGTGTAACGTCCAGAAGGAAGCGTTTCCGACCCCATAAAGTATATATATTCTTGATCAGGATCAATAGCCGAATCGGTTGAGCCCTGCCTGTCTGTCCGTCCCTGTGAGCGCCTAGTGCTCAAAGACTACCTCTTAGAGCAACGACATTTTGTATCCAGACTTCTGTGATATATCACTGTTTCAAAACTTCGCCCCGTTCCCTGCCGCCACCACAAAGGACGAAAATCTGTGGCATCCACAATTTTGAAGATACGGGAAAATTTAGAACGCGCAAGCATAGAGAATGTCCATATGTACCAGATTGCCGAATTTTGATCAGATCGGACTATTATTACTGCCAAAAGTAACAAATCAATTTTCGGTCGCTACGCAGCGGTCTCTTTCGCACACACTTTTTGTCGCTCAGTGTACGCGTCGTCTGCCTGGGGAGAGCCATACTGAGTAAGTATCGGGTACAATAGTAGAGTTACGGTCGCAGCAGCAACTCACAACGTTCCTCCTCGGTTTTAATAACACTACGCAATACCACATGGTCAAGTTCCTTCCCAAACACATTTTTTGCTGTTAAAAAATGTTGTAAATACAAAATTGTCGTGTTTTTTTTTTGTTAATAACTACATATTTCGAGTAACGGAAATTAACTGTAAAGATCGGCATTCAGAGATTTGGTCAAACAGCTGCACCTTAACCGTTTATCCATCGACTTTTACAAACAGTACCTTAAACTACCAATACAAAACGCAACAAAAGTGCAACATGTCTTGCATGATTTTATTTCGACTTTTTTCAGTCAAATTTTGAAAAATATATCGCAAAAATGATCAAATTTTAATATGTAAGTTTAATATTTTCCAGACAGCAAGCTGAAGCTAGGAAGTGTTTAGGTCCGATTTATAGCTGCATTTATCTGTTTTTCAGAATTGCAAAGTTCAATAAAACCAGATTAAGATACTTAAGTTATTTGAAAAAAAGAAGCACAACCTCTGAAAAAAACAGTAACGATAAATTCCAGATTTCAAAAATGTTTAAACATTTTTAAGGCAACAAATATATCATAAAAAGTTAGTTGGGCTTACAGCGGAAAAAAGTTAAATTTTATTGAAAATTAAATCCCTGTAATTTTATAGCCCAGCGGGCCAAGCGACCTGACAAGTCTTTTTGCCTCATAAGCCATTGTAGGGACGCATGGTCCGTTATAACTTGGAAATCCTGTCCTTCTACGTAAGCTCTAAACTTCTTTATTCCTTTAATCACTGTCAAGCACTCGAGTTCGGTGACCGAATAGTTTCGTTGCGCCTTGGAAAGTTTCTCGTACATAAAAGCTATAGGTAACTCTATCCCTTCCTCGTTTAATTGAGCTAGTACGCAGCCCAAACCAAAAGTGCTTGCGTCACATACTAACAAAAAGGGTTTCTTAAAATCGGGGGTGGCTAGAATTGGAGCAGATGCTAAGCAGGATTTGAGTTTATTGAAAGCTTCTTCGGCTGATGCGTTCCACTTAAGTGGTTGATGCTCTTTTAGTAGTTCCGTTAAGGGGTAGCTGACGGTGGCATAGTTATCGACAAAGCGTCTGTACCATCCAGAAAGTCCTAGAAATCTCCTTATCTGTTTCACGGTTTTTGGGATCGGGAACTCCATTATGGATTTTATTTTTTCCCGGATCTGTCTTTAACTTACCATAACCTATTATGAACCCCAGATATTTAATCTCCCGTATACAAAAGTTTGACTTGGCTATATTAATCGTGAGATTTGCCTTACGCAAATGTATCGCTATCTCTTGTAACAGCACCAAGTGTGAATCGAAGTCATCTGAGAGCACCAGTAAATCGTCCAAATAGACAAAAACCCGATTCCTGAGGTGTGCAGGTATCACCTGATCCATAAGTCGGCACAACGTCTGAGCGGCATTAGTTAGGCCAAACGTCATTACCTTATACAGGTAACGCGGCCTATTGGGAATGGTAAAAGCTGTATAGTGCCGAGATTTTTCTTCCAAAGGAATCTGCCAGTATGCGTGTTTCATGTCAAGTCCCGTTATGTATTTGGCTGGTGGTAATCTACTAAGAATGCCATCAATGTGTGGTAACGGGTAGGCAATTGACCAATTAAGATTAATAACACCGTAAACTATAGGGGAAAAGGTTCCAATGCAATGCATATTTAGACAGTAAATTTCTTATACTTTGTGATTCAATAACCTACATTTTTTCGTGACGTTTTTAAATAGCTTCCAAATTTGGCTATGAGAGGAAGCAACACTGCTACAGTTGTGGATTGCATGAGCATCTGCATTAAAGTGTTTCCTAAATCATTAGAGAAAGAAATAATAACTGATGCTCACAACGCCGTACAGCAAAGTTATTAGATTCCACATCTGGAAGGAAAAGTAATGCAGATCATAGGAAACTGTATGACATGTATAATCTACAACAAAAAGCTTTGCAAAAAAGAGGGATTTCTGCATAAGATCGACAAAGGATCACAGCCACTGCATATTATACATGTGGATCACCTGGGGCCTATGGATGCTACTTCAAAGCAGTACAAGTACATATTGGCAATGGTTGATAGCTTTAGTAAGTTCGTATGGATGTATCCCACAAAAACAACAGGAGCAGACGAAGTTCTCAAGAAGTTAAAGGAGTGATCTGATGAATTTGGGAATCCGGCCCGTATAGTAAGCGATCTTGGAGCAGCACTTAAAACTTCGCGCTTTGAGGAGTTTGTGAAGGAAAACAACATAGAACACGTATGGAGCACCACAGGGGTGCCAAGAGGACACCGACAAATTGAACGCGATTCTGAACCGATCAATTCTGAATATCATTTCCAAATTGTCGTCGTAAGAACCTGGAAGATGGTATAAGTTCGTACCGCGAGTTCAGAGGGCTATTAACAGTACTGTTCACTGTCTGCACTGTCTACAAAGCGTTGTCCATTTGAGCTGATAATCAGGGTAAAAATGCGTTGTGGACCGGATAGCGACATACTTCAGCTGATAGAAAAGAAGATGGTTGTTAATTGTAAAGACGAAAGACAGAAGATGTGATTACGTGCATAGCCTTGGATAGGTGCCAGCTTAGTGTAAATTACTCTGTTAACATTCTACAAACCAGAATAGAGGCAATTGTTTATCATTTTGATGAGCTTAGTATTAACAAGTCTAACATTCAACGAATTCGTCAGAAAGACGGAAGAAACGGGCAATAGCGATAAAAGAGGATTTCAACAATAATATCCCAGAAGTTGTAAGTCTGCACTGGGATGGAAAGCTTTTACCAGCTCTAGACGGTCGAAGCTGTAAGGAGGAACGTCTTCCAATTGTTATCGCAATTGAAAATACCGAACAACTCATTACTCATTGCAGTGCCACGTCTGAAAAGTTCGACAGGTAAAGAGCCAGCAAAAATCCATTCTCAAATGGAATTTTGAAGATTGTGTACAACTTCTTTGTTGTGATAAAAGAGCATCAAACATACAGTGGTGCTCATACACTTAAGCCACAAGAACTACACCAAGAATTTAAGCGAATATCAAGAAAAGTTTTTATTTTACAGCTCCCATTTTTTGTCTCAAATTAGTTCTATATGTCAGTGTTTTAATACAACAACAACCAAGTTATGAAAATATATAGTCAGCGAAATAATTAAAAAATCTGAAATCATCTCCAAAATATCCTGCTCATATACTTAAGCCACCTCAAAAAAAATGGTTAAAAATGTTCAAATTTGCCCAGTATTCCTAGTATTTTTACTAAAACTACTTTAATATTTTGTAGGATGACCTTTCTGCTTAAGAAAAGTGGAGCAACGCCTTAGTATTAAATCTATAGGACGTGCCCACTGTTGAGGGGTGATTTTCCTCCATTCTTCCTGTAAAATTCGGCACAAATCCCTTTAATTGCTGTTTTTTTTTGGGCAATGACTTGGTTTAGAATTCCTCACAAGTTCTCTATAGGGTTCTGGTCGGAACTCTGCGGAGACCATTACAAAACATTGATTCCCTCTTGGTTAAGCCACGACTTGACTATCCTGCAGCAATGTATCGGGTCGTTGTCCTGTTAAAATATACAGGCAAGTGGCAAATTATCGGCATGTTCTCCAGATAATGTGTTACTCAGAATGTCTCTCTACATTTCGGCATTCATAATACCTTGAATCTGTTTAACGGCCCGTGCTTATTGCTAGAGCAAAAATTTGATAGAGATTTACTATATTTTACATGTCGCTATCACATCTACGAGCTTGCACTGAAAAGTATGTTTGAAGTAAAAGTTAAGCAAATATCAAGAGGTCCAGATATTCCCCTTTTTAAAAAGCTAAAGGATACTTGAACAAATCTGGACCTTTCAAATATACAATCCGGCCTACAAAATGTGGAAGAGCACCGTAACGCTCTAAATATAATGGGTAGTTGGAGTTTTTTTAAGCGAAATTAAAAGAAAACGAATTTTTTAAATACACTTGTGCAGGTTCGATATCAAAGGAGTGTGGATACCAAATTTGGTTGCTCTAGCTCTTGTAGTCTCTGAGATCTAGGAGCTCACTTTTTGAAATATACTTGTAGCAGTGACATATCACAAAAGTCTGTATACAAAATGTCGTTGCTGTAGCTCTTATAGTCTCTGAGCACTAGGCGCTCATAAAGACCGACAGACGGACGGACAGACATGGCTCAATCGACTCGGTTATTGATGCTGATTAAGAATATATATTCTTTATGGGGTCGGAAACGATTCCTTCTGGACGTTACACACATCCACTTTCACCACAAATCTAATATACCCCTATATTCATTTTGAGTATCGGGTATAATTATGCTAAAGGAGACATCCGGAAGTTGGTTGAACTCTCCATAATTTTCCTAGGTGGAGATATTAGACGGGAACAAAAAATAAGACCTCTTGGCGCGATGCATCAAGCTCGTTGGATGGCACGAGCAATTTACACTTTAAAGATTGCAATTTAAGCTCTCAGCTCAAGCTTAGTAAAACAGAAATCGCAGCTGTCTACGAGCTGTTATAGTTCATAGCATCTACCTATGTGAAGCCATGGCTTGAAAGTTCTTTGGCTGTGATTTTAATTTGATTTTGAAGCTGAGTATGAAGCTACACCTAATTCTGTTTTTACATGGTAAATTGGTTCCTGAATGTGATAAAAGCTAAGGCCTTTTAGAACAAATATTTTTAAAACATAATGAAATTTAAACGAGGAGGAACGTTGTGAGTTGCTGCGGAGACCGCAACTCTACATTTATCCCCGATACTTAGTCAGTATGGCTCTCCTCCGGCAGACGCCGCTAATATTAAACGACACAACAAAGAGTGCGTGCGAGAGAGACAGAAAATCAGTCTGAGCGTGACGTCGCGCGCTGCGTAGCCACTGCAAATTGATTTCTTGCTTTTGGCTATACAAATTATCTGATCTGATCCAGATTCAGCAACCGGATAGATATGGTCATTATCTATGATTCTGCGTTTTTAGTTTTCTGGAATCTGCAATATTGTAGACGTAACAGATTTTCGTCCTTTGTGGGGGCGGAAGGGGGTGGGGCGAAATTTTGAGATAAACGTTTAATGCTGAGATCTAACAGAAGTGCGGATACCAAATTTGGTTACTCTAGCCTTAATAGACTCTGAGATTTGTGGATGCCCCAGATTTTCGTCCTTTGCGGGGGCGAAAGGGGGTGTGGCGAAATTTTGAAACAAAACGGTCAAGGTACGATATCACAGGAGTGTGGATACCAAATTCGGTTGCTCTGGCTCTTATAGGTTCTGAGATCCTTGAACTCATATTTTGCAATTGGCAAACCTGACCATGAAACCTGTGTGTTAGAGAGAGACAGAGCGAGAAAGAATGAAATTGTTTTCTTTATTCTGGCTATAGTAATTACACTATCTGTGTGAGATGCACTCTAGAAGATATAGTCATCCTCTACAATTCTGCGTTTGGTTTTTTCTCGTATCTTTGAAATTGTGGATGCCACAGATTTTCGCCCTTTGTGGGGGCGGAAGTAGGCGGGGCAAAGTTTTGAAATATTCTTGTAACAGTGACATATCACAGAAGTCCGAATATAAAATGTGGTTGCTGTAGCTCTTGTAGTCTTGGAGCACTAGGCGCTGATAGGGACGGACAGACGGACGGATGGACGGACGGACAGACAGACAGACAGACAGGGCTCAATCGACTCGGCTATTGATGCTGATCAAGAATATATATACTTTATGGGGTCGGAAACGATTCCTTTTGGACGTTACACACATCCATTTTTACCACAAATCTAATATACCCCAATACTCATTTTGAGTATCGGGTATAAAAGTTTGAAACGTGCAAATGGATACAGTAAGTATGTCAAGAAACTCTACACCGTTTTTTCATCGAACTGATCAGTTTTTGTAGGTCATACTCAAAGGGAATCTTTTGCCACTCTTCCAGTATGAATTCTTTCAGCTGATTTCGGTTTTTGGGCTGTATTTTTCCCACTTTCTTCTTCAAGTGGGCCCACAAATTTTCAATGTGGTTAAGATCGGGACTCTGGGGTGGTGTATCAATAACTTTTCCACAGTTGTAAAGCAGCCCAGCTCTCACATTGGACTCTTTATGTTTGGGATCATTGTCTTGATAAAACTTGAATTTGGCCCTATTGTCCGTAATGATCCCAAATTTCTCCGCACTGCTTTTTAGATTTGTTTTTAAAACTTGGACGTACTGTTTGGCATCCATTGTGCTCTCAATAAATGCAATATTTCCCACTCCTCGGCTAGAGAAGCACCCCCAAATCATAACCGAAAGTTTTCCAAACTTTACAGTCGGAATGATGTTTCAGTTATCTAAAGCTGTTAACGGCTTGCGCCATACTCTGGGTGGACCATCATTGTAATAAAGCATCATTTTTGTTTCGTCGCAAAATATGACGTCATCCCAGTACTCTGTCGGCTTATTGATCATGTTAACACCGAAAGTGAAGCGGCGGTTTTTTTTTTTTTTGTGCAACTCTGGAAGAGTATTTATGGCGTAGAATGGCCTGGCGTACTGTTTCGTGTGAAACAACCAAGTCCAGTTCTTCGTCAAGTTCCTTGGCCAGAGTCCTGACCGATATTTGCGGATTCGGATTAATTTTCCTCATGATTATGCGGTTTGCTCGTCTGTCTATCTTACTTTTACGGCCACCTCCAGAGTTTGTTTCCAGTCTGCCTTCGTTCTTCGCGCGATTTAGGACATTGTAAATTGTTTTCCTTGATACTGAAAACATGTCTGCAACAGATTTGCCCAACTGGTGATTATAGTAAATCAATTGGACAACGTCAAAGCTTAGTCTTTTGCCAGGCATTTTAAAATTTTCAGAAAGTTAGTCTGTATATGTGCACCGGTCAAAATTTCGCAACCAAATCAAAGTCAATGCAAAAATAGATCAACACTGAGCAACGCCAAAAGCATAGTCCCTTTTTTTTTTCTAAGAACGAGATCAAAACAGAGCTCGAAAACGAAATGTGTAAAGAGTTTCTTGACAGTGTCAAAAATGAGTTATCATTGTTTATTGTTGTTTTGTAAGTTACCTATTTATAGTTTTGTTATTCTTTTTTCACAAACTACTTTATGATTAATCCCTGAATAGTTATGAATTAAAAACATTTGATAAATTTGAATCAAAAGCCATTATTTTCTTATCCAAAGTTAAAAAATTTAATTTATTTTCAGTGTGTAAAGAGTTTCTTGACATACTGTACATGGACTTATATTAAAAAAAAAATTAATTCTCTTGAAAATGATATCTTTGAATTCTAATAATTTTTTTTTTCTTGCTTACTAAATTGAAGAATACACTCCCCGACACTTGAATACGACATACTAAAAAGTACATTTTAGGCACCAATATTTCCGGTACAAGCCAAGGTAAACGGTGAATTTGAATTTTCCTCAAATCTCTATTCAATTTATCATAAATTAAAAAAAAATAATAGCAATATTCATCAAAGTAGATTGAGGAAAAAAATTTAATTGAGATAACTCAAATTTCCGCTCTGGTCGCGACCGGACATTGAATAAATTCTCAAAAATCAATTAGAGTGACCTTATTACGAGAAAAAAATTTGGGTTGTGGTAAGTCCTTTTCAAAGCCGTCAGCCATCGGGTGCTACAGGGGGACAAACGGATGACGGGTCGGCTCGCACAACTGTGAGCTCGGAAATGAGGCGCAGCCGCTCCGGTTAGTAATACCCGGTGCGGTCTGCGTCTCACACCCCCCTTAGGACACAGAGGGTGGCGAGCGAACCGTCACCCGCCGTAACTGTGCACACCGGTGGAAGTGCGACTATACACTCCCCGTGAGGGCGGCTAGCACGGTCATGTCTCTGCTAGGATGCTGGCGAATGGTAGTCGGGCGGAGAGAAGAAAACTCTCAGTGAAATTACCCCAATCCAAGGTGACACTGTTATATGTCGAGGGATGCATGGCCGGGGGGGTGCCCGGTCGCTAATATGCGGACTCTGGATACCTGCCGACCTCCAGTTTAAATCAGGCTTCCCGGGGCAAGCGGGCTATGCCTCGGGTGACCATCCCCTTCCAGCCTACTAGTGGGAACTACTATGTCAAACACTCAAAATATAAAAACAAACAAAACCGCAAAGGAGCTCGGTACTCCTTTTAAAGTACCGGAGGGACAAGCCAATCCCTCTGCACCAGCGCCTGGGAAACCGGGTCCAAAGAAGACGGGGAAGGAGACTGAGTCGGTCCACCGTCTTCAGGCAGCAGCCGCAGCGAGGGGGGGCCCGAAAAGCCAATCGGGTCCCTCCAAGTCGGGTGGCTCCAAGGGCGAAGCGGATACCGGGGTGGCTGCCAAGCAGCCGGGACCGAAGAACCCATGGGAGCCCCGGCGGGCAGCGTCTCTGCACCACGGGGAGGAAAGCCGTCGTACCAGGACAGGAGACGAGCGGCTTTCATCCTGTCCAACGAAGACCCGAACTTCAGGGCGTCAGCCGAAGGAAAGGGGCAGAGGCTGTGGGCCTCCTCAATCCTTCCACTGTTCCAGCCAGCCAAAGCCGGAAAGGGCGCAGCCAAGGCCCCCAACAAGCGGCAACGCTCAGCGGAGGACCCCGCGAATCAACCAGGCCAAACCCAGCAAGCCAAGCGGGTGAAGACCCACCTCACGAACCGGTCGTTCGCTGAGGTGGCAAGGGGCAGGACCCTGATCGGTGTCCTGGACGGGGGCGCCGAGGACGGCAATGTCCCTCGCGATAAGTGGCACCTGGTGGAGAACGAGCTCCAGGACCGGTTCCTACTGGAACTGGAGGAGAACGGCGGACCACCGCCAAAGTGTGAGGACGCAGGGTGGCATCAAGGCAAGGTGAACGCCATCGCCTGCCAAGACGCTCGCTCTGCGGCCCTCTACATGAAGGCGGTGGCGGCCCTAAAAGAGGTCTATCCAGGGGCGAAACTGGAGGCCGTGAAGTGGGAAGATGTCCCTAGTCGCCCGAGAGCCAGAGCGTGGGTCTCGGCTAAGCCTGCAGAGCCTGAGAAGATCCTCAGGTTACTGCAGGTCTGCAACCCCCACCTTCCTACAGCCGATTGGAAGGTGGCAAAGGTGGAGGATATCCAAGGGCAGAGGCGCCAGATTATCCTCGTCCTAAATGAGGAATCCATTGATCTCCTCGCAAAGTCGGACGGTGTAGTGGATTATGGCTACAAGAAGGTCACCATATCCACTTACAAGTGCGATCGAAAGGGCAGGCAAGCGGAGGTCGAGCCAGACCCGGAGCTGCCGGAGATCCCGAAAGAGGGGGCCTCGTGCGAGGAAGACAACCCGGCGTCGGATGCGGCGTCCATGATGTCGGACGACATCTTGGACGACTACGCGTTCGACGAGAGCGACCTAGCCAGAGGTCTCAGCCACATCGTTGTCGGGGAGGAGCCGGAGTCCCCTGACAGCGATCTAGAAGCAACAATGGTGGAGGCGAGCCTCAGGAATGTCGTTGACGCTCCTGCAGATAAACCTCCACCATTGTAAGGCAGCATGCGCTGCTCTACTGCTCCACCTGGCCAAGGGTGGAGCCGACATAGTCCTCATTCAGGGGCCCTGGATCCTCGGAAACAGGGTCTCCGGTCTGAGGACTTCTGAAACCGCAGGTAAAATTCGTATCTGCATTCTTGCAAAAAGAGAGTTGCACTTATTTTTTCTCCCAAATTTCAGCAATGAAGACCACACCGCAGTGAGCCCCGAAGGCCAGGAGCGCTCACTGAGGATCTGCTCCGCATACATGGGGCATGAACAACCAGACCCCCCTCCACACGCACCTCTTCGGGCTCTAATCGCAGACTGTTTGACCATGGACATCGTCCTAATTGTGGGATGCGACGCTAACGCACATCACTGTCAGTGGGGAAGCACTGACAAAACGAAAGGGGTGAGTACCTTTTCAGTTACTTACTGACCACTCAGATGGTCTTATTAAACCGGGGTAGTGATCCCACCTTTATTATTAAAAACCGCAAGGAGGTCCTGGACCTCACGCTTGCCTCTCATGAGATACAGCGTAACATTGTATCCTGGAGGGTCCTGGAAGAGCACTCCTTCTCGGACCACAAGTACGTGGAAACTGTCTTCTCCTTCGCAGTACCGAAGCCAGTCCGTTTCCGGAACATCAGGCGGACAAACTGGACTCGGTACTCTGATTACCTCTGTCGTGTTCTCCCTGAGCCCCCATCTGAGGAGGAGTTCTCCACGGAGGCCACGACTCGTCTTCTTAAGATCTTTACCGACGCCTGCAATAAGGCGCTCGACAAAGCATGCCCCTCTGGCAAGAACAGAGGCCGGAAGAAACCTGAATGGTGAAATCCAAAACTGGGTGAACTCCGGAAAGCCTCCTGGAGACTCTTAAATAAAGCTAAGGCTGAAAACGTTGAGCAAAACTGGGCCGAATACAAGGCCAGTCTGTCAACCTACAACAAAGAACTTAGAAAAGCCAAACGCGCCTCCTGGCGTAAGATCTGCAGCGAAATCGAGAGTAACTCAGAAGCCTCACGCTTGCGCAGAGTTCTCTCGAAGACAACACCCACCCTGGGCTACTTGAAGAACACCGACCTGTCGTGGACTACGTCCAGCGATGAGTCGCTAAATCTTCTCCTAAATACCCACTTCCCTGGCTGCGATGAAAACAGACCCAACTACCTCGCGCCTCCTTCTGTCGAATCAAATGCCATCCTGAGACTGCTAAGCCTGACACCTGGCTTCAGACCAAAGTCGTATTCATACCCAAGGCAGGCAAGCCCTCGCACACTGCCCCAAAAGATTTCAGACCCATAAGTTTATCGTCTTTTCTTCTAAAGGCGATGGAACGGCTCCTGGGGCTGCATCTCACGGCGTGCATTCCGCCCAGTCTGATCTCAGACTCCCAGCATGCCTATCGGAAGGGAAGATCCACCGAAACGGCCCTACACTCGATCACATCGATCATCGAAGCGCCCCTTAACTTTAAGGAGTACACCCTAGTAGCCTTCCTCGACATAGAAGGCGCCTTTAACAACATCCTTCCGACCGCCATCGCGGGCGCACTGACGGATCTGGGCGTTGACTCCAGGACGGTGAGCCTGATCGATCAGATGCTACAATGCAGGACGGTTGAGGCATCACTGGGGACGTCAACGTGCACCAGATTTGTCAGCAGAGGCACACAGGGCGGAGTCCTCTCGCCCCTTCTATGGAATGTGGCAGTGAACACACTGCTGCGGGAGATAGAGGGGGGTGGCTGCCGTGTGGTGGCGTACGCGGACGATGTTGCCATAGCTTTCTCCGGAAAATTTCCGCAGACGTTGTGTGAGTGCATGACAAGTACTCTCACGAAAATGTCGAAATGGGCAGACAAATGCGGGTTAGGCGTCAACCCGTGTAAAACGGAACTGGTGCTTTTCACTAGGAAGTACAAAGTTCCGGTACTGACCCCCTTAAAACTCTGTGGGGAGGCGCTAGTTTTTAGCAATAATGCCAAGTATCTCGGCCTAATCCTCGATAGAAAGCTCGATTGGAAATTGAGCATAGAGGATAGAGTAAAGAAGGCCACCGTGGCCCTCTATACTTGCAGGAAAGCCATCGGACTAAAATGGGGAATGACCCCCTATATAGTTCGGTGGCTATACACCGCCATCATACAACCAATCATGCTCTATGGAGTGGTGGTATGGTGGCCAGCCTTAGACAGAAGGACATGCCTCAATAAACTCAGCAGAGTTCAACGCATGGCAGAGCTATGCATAACTGGCGGGCTACGCACTACTCCAGGGGAAGCCCTGGATACTGTGCTGGACCTCCTCCCTGTGGATCTCATGGGAAAGAAGGTGGCAACACTTTCCGCCCTCAGAATGAGAGAAGCCAGACTGTGGAAAGCATCCGCGGTTGGGCACTCGGGAATCCTGATGAGACTCCCGCAATTACCAGAGAGGACAGATTACTGTATTCCTAGTGATCACCTCTCGACGCTCTTCCAGATCCCACCTAGGGAGGACTGGGAAATGGGCGAACCAGGACCTGCAAATGCGGTCCACTTCTACACTGATGGCTCAAAGCTAGACGGCCGCGTGGGAGGCGGAGTCTACTGCAGTCATTGCTTCAGGCTCCCGGATCACTGTAGTGTGTTCCAAGCGGAGGTTGAAGCCATCAGGGAGGTCATTTCGATCGTCTCCAAACTACTTCTAGATACGCACTTAGTGTGCGTCTTCTCGGACAGTCAAGCAGCTATCAAAGCTCTAGGCTCAATATCGTCGAACTCAGCGACTGTAAATGACTGCCACAGGCCTCTGCACGAGATCGCAGAGCAGTTAGATCTCTTCCTTGTATGGGTCCCCGGCCACAGGGACATCGAGGGGAACGACGCCGCCGACGAGCTAGCCAGGCAGGGTACTACGATTCCTCTCCTGTCGGAGAGGGAGCAAGTAGCGATGCCCTTGGCTACGTGCAGGCTCCTAACGCACGAATTGTTCGAGCAAAATGCCAATAGGAGATGGCAGCAAACGGTTTCCTGTAAAGTGTCAAGATTGATATGGCCATATCGATCGAAGAAGCGCTCAGCAGAGCTGTATAAACTCAGCAGAGCACAGTGCTCTGCAGTTACTAGAGCCATTACGGGACACTGGCAGATCGGCACTCATGCCTCTAGACTGTCAATCCCTCATAACGACTTCTGCAGGAGTTGTCGCAACGAGGAGGAGGAGGAATCGGTCCCCCACTTCTTCTGCCACTGCCCAGCCCTTGGAAATCGTCGTCTTCGTATTCTCGGGGCCGCTTTCCTCACGGACATTTCCGACCTGTCCGAAATCAAACCAGGGACCTTGTCCAAATACATCCAATCCACCGGATGGGACTGCCCTTAACATGCAGTAGTATGCTCTCACGGTTCGGGCAACGCGAAGGGGCACATGCCCATGCGGCAACACAACGGACCTTTTATAGGTCCAAGTGAGCTTGGGGGCGGGAGGCTCTTATCCCCCCCCTCCCGGCTACCGCCTTAACCTAACCTAACCTAAAGTCCTTTTCAAAGGACGAAAACTCCACATTAAAAGCCTCGAAGGAAGTAGGTCCATCAATAATGAAAATAAGTGATAAAATTGGTAAAACTAGGTGTGTTCTGAGTGATTTCATAAAGAACGGGTTAAATTATGGTAAAAAAATAAAAAACCGAATCAAAATTGCTACTTCCGAGACCTCTATGAGATCTCATCTGCGAGCCGCATCTAAAAAACACGCTTAAAACTCGATTTAAAAATCTAAAAGTGTACATTAAGCTAGTGCTAAAATAATAAAACATATTTTTTCGATGACTCCACACCATAAGGGACTGTAATTAATAAAAAACCTCAGCCAACGGACGAAAACTTAGAATACTCCCGTACTTTTGCATTTTCATATGGCGTGGAGTAGAGACTGTCGCTATATAGCATTTTCAAAGGAACAAAAATTTAAATTTTAAGGGTCATAAGGGTTTTTTTTTTATATTTATAGGGACTCAAGGAAGTAAAGGAAGTGAGTAGTGTTCGGGCCAGCCGCTGAAGAATAACCGTAACTTTAACATTATTATTGTATGAGCAGAGAGAGCCGCCTATGTTGTAAAACGTTGACGTTCTGCAGAGCTGCTGCGCTCTCCCGCTAAAGGGGCTCTCTGCCGCCGCCACTTCGGCAACTACTTTGATCTGCTGCCGCCACTTCGGCAATCACTTTGATCTAACGCCGTCGTCTATAGTTTGGTTCTATGCTAACCCCTCTGCGCATTGGTTGCATATCGATCTCGCATAAATTTTATCTGGCAATAGCAAGTAATCGGCTTCCGCTAAGCCACCAAGATTAAATACGAATTATAAAGTTTAACCCAAAATCTCTTTTCATTTTTGAAACACATAGGTGCCAAAAAAGCTTGGCATCTCAAACAAGTAGTAAAGAAGAATTATAATTGGATCGTTTTCACATCAGTGTGAGCGCTATTATTCTGCGGTGAGCAAGATCCTAAAACGGCGTGTACCAGTTGATTTTTCATTAAGTCGAGTTTATCAAATATGCAACAAAGTTGAGGGGTTTTTTTTTATTAATTACAGTCCCTTATGATGTGGAGTCTTCGAAAAAATATGTTTTATTATTTTAGCACTAGCTTAAAGTACAGTTTTAGATTTTTAAATCGAGTTTTAAGCGTGTTTTTTAGATGCGGCTCGCAGATGAGATCTCATAGAGGTCTCGGAAGTAGCAATTTTGGTTCGGTTTTTTATGTTTTTGCCATAATTTGACCCGTTCTTTATGAAATCACTCAGAACACACCTAGTTTTACCAATTTTATCATTTATTTTCATTATTGATGGACCTACTTCCTTCGAGGCTTTTATTGTGGAGTTTTCGTCCTTTGAAAAGGACTAACCACAACCCAAATTTTGATCTCGTAATAAGGACACTCTAATTGATTTTTGAGAATTTATTCAATGTCCGGTCGCGACCACATCCAAAATAAACAATTTTTCAATGTGAATGTCGTATTCAAGTGTCGCATTTTTTGAGAGTGGAAATTTGAGTTATCTCAATTAAATTTTTTTCCTCAATCTACTTTGATGAATATTGCTATTATTATTTTTTTTAATTTATGCTAAATTGAATATCACAGGAGTCTAGATCTCGTACCTTCAAAATTGTGCCTTGAGGGCACTTTATAGGGTCGGAAACGCTTCCTTGTGGACGTTGCACACATCCAGTTTCACCACAAATCTAATATACCCCCTATATCAATTTTTAGTATCGGTTATACAAATAGCAAAATTCATTACAGAAGCGCCTAATTATTATCTGTAGTAATTCATTTTTGATATATTTCTCCCTCTTTCTTCCCGTCTTTCTCTCTACCCTCCTTTCTCTCTCCGAAATGTCTCTCCACCTCTTTTTCTCTCTAAAATCTCTCTCCCCCTCTTTCTCTTTTCGAAATCCCTCTCATCCTCTTTCTCTCTTCAAAATCTCTCTCCCTTTTCAAATCCGCAATCATTCAAATATTTTGCAATTGTTTATTGCTATCAGCTCCTTTGAAAATAGCTTACCTCACGTTGTAGCTTGCGGCGTTCCAATTTTAATTCTGATTCCGACTTCTCAGCGGCTTCTGCGGTGCTTTTATATCGAATAACTTGCGTCTCTGAACGTGCTAAGCTCGATTGTAGATTAGCCATTTCTTGTTCAGCCTTTTGTAACTTATACTTATAGTCTGATATGATTTTGTTTGCTTCCCCTGCGGAATAAAACAGTGAATTCAACTTAGAGAATATTAATTAATTGCGTGCATACTTTGAGCCTCATAATCGTTGTCTTTACCAAAGGGACACGGTGACGAACTGCCACGCCTTACAATTCCTTCGCTTTTATACTCTTTAATCATTTTTTGCAGCTTCTGTACTTCAGATAGTAATTGTTGTTTTTCATCGCACAATTTTTGTATTCTTACATCTGAAATACAACACAGTACATGAATTAATGCTTAAGGCATTTGATTTTCATGATGAAAAGACAATCACCTAAAGAACCCTGAACGGATGCCAACACATTAGCATTTTCAACACTGACTAGAGCTCGCTTGGCATCACTGCCATCAGCATTTTCAATTGCAACAATCAGAAGACCCTGTTCTGCAATCAATGAATCTCGCTCGCTAAGCTGACCTTGAACTAATTTAAGCTCAAGAGAGGTACGATCTAAGTTTCGCTTAATAGCGTTGCAGTCACGCGTTTTCTCTTTAAACTCGCGCTGCAGCTGTGCGAATGCCTCTTGCATAGTTTCACATTTGTCCTTAAGCAATTTTACTTCGTACGTTTGTGAGGCACGATCATTGTCAAGCTGTGCATTTGTTATCATAGCTTTCCGAAAACGTTCTTCGACATCCTACAAAAAAAGTCATAATCACAGTATTTAGTCGAAAACAGAATTTGGCTACCTACTTTAAGCTCATATTTGAAGTCACGTAAGCTTCTACCTTCATCCTCCAAAGAATCTTCACTACTGCGTCGGGATGCCGTGGCTCGAGTAATATTTAATAGTCCGCCAAGAATGAGACGTGCAGGATGTGCTGAGATTGAGTCACTGCCGAAACTGGTACTCGAGTTTTGCATATCAAATACACGATCAGCATTTTGTTCCTGTTCTTTTTGTTGGCGTTCAAGCTCTCTCATACGTATCTCGCGAGCTTCAGCACGGGCTTGGCGGCGTGCGGCAAGGCGTGCTTCGGCCTATATCGAAATTAAATAGAATATTATAAGAACAGTATGACAGTAAATATTTTGCGATGTAAACTATCTAAAAACGAGTGGGAACGTGATGAGACACGGCTAAGGCCGCGGCTCTACATGTTTACCCGATACTCAGTCGGTATGTGTGTTGCTATCTCGCTTCCTTCTGCCAGAAAGCACACACTGCTTCAGAAAGAGTGAGCGAGAAAGAGGAAATGAGTAAGCGCGTTTCGTAGCCACTGCAAGTTTATTATGGCTATAATAATGACATGATATAAACCAATAAATTGGCAATCTGGTAGATATGGTAATTTTCTATGATTCTGTTTTTGGTTTTTGTCGTTTTTGTGGTTACCACAGATTTTCATTTTTTGTGAGGGCGGAAGGGGGTGTGGCAAAATTTTGAAACAAACTTGATCAAGTGTGATATCTGGAGCCCACACAAAAAATTTGGTTGTTTTAGCTCTTACAGGTTCTAAGAAGACGGACAGATAGACAGTAAGACATGGCTATATCGACTCGGCTATTGATACTGATCACAAATGGGTATATGTATATACTATATGGTGTCGGCAATGCTTCCTTCTGGGTGTTACGCACACCCCCTTTTACCATAAATCTAATATACCCCTATACTCTTTGAATACCGGGTATAACAATAAAAACCGTAATTTTCAAATCACATTTTTTAATATAATTACTCCTTCAGTACATAGTACATAAAATACTATTGTTAATAATACTACTATACTATACTAATCAATTAACGTCGACTATGAATTCCATGTTTCTATGAAAACCTGTTTTTTAGTTTTAAAGCTTTCTAAGAACAACTCCAGTGAAATTAATACTTGTACGAGTACGATTTTTTTTGTTCTACGGCGAACTGTACGGGAGCCATTGGATCCAATAGGATTAAATTTTTACTCATCCGAGAATATAATGCGTAACCACGCAGAATCACCCAAATTTTTTTGTTTTTTTCGACCATTTTAATCGATTTTTAGACACTCAACATAATAATCGAGGTATATTAGATTTGTGGGGAAAACGCCCTGTCGATGTGTTTAACGCCCTGAAGGAAGCGTTTCCGACCCCATAAAGCATATATATTCTTTATCAGCATCAATAGCCGAGTCGATTAAGTCATGTTTGTCCGTCCGTCCGTCCCTATGAGCGCATAGTTCTCAGAGACTATTAGAGCTAGAGCAGCGATATTTTTGTATCTATACTCCTGTGATATCAGACTAAATCAAGTTTGTTTCAAAATTTTGCCACGCCATTTTCTGCACAACCCACTTTTAATGATAGAAGAAAACCAAAAACGCAAAATCGTAGAGAATGACCATATCTTCTAAACTGCCGAATCTGGATCCGATAGGATTATTATTGTAGCATAAAGGAACAAGTCAATTTACAGTGCCCCGCACAGTGGGGCATTCCGCCGTTTCAGCTTGCTAAATTAATAACTTCTGAGCAACTAAAGATATCTTCATGAAATAAACTGCATTTTAAAGAACAATAACGGGGTAATGTTTAACTTTGTTGCCGGTGCATATTTTTCCATACATTTTTTTTTGATTTAATTTTCAACTTGCTCTAATTAAAAAAAAATTTTTCTGCAAAGTAATTTTAAGTATTACTCCATTTCCTGTTTACTGGGAGGAATATCTAATAAACGTATAATTTCTAAAGAACAACTGCTTAATGATTTATTTTGTGATCTCACATATGAAATGGATGAAATATATGGATCTGAAGAGGCTGCCAACATGTTGAAAATTTCTTGGTTTTGCTAAATTCGTGTTGTCTTGCACGTTTCAGATTCCTGTTTTTTTTTTTTATAATCTTTGTTTCTCGCTTCCTGGGCTTCCTCTGACATATCTCTAATTGGTAGGCTCTAACCTTCAATTACAATGTGACCATGTGCCAGAATTGTATGAAGCGTGGAAGTTAGCCGTCGTACCAGGACAGGAGATGAACGACTTTCATCCTGGCAACGAAGGCCCTAGCTGCAGGGCGTCAGGGGAAGGAATTGAGAAGAGTCTGTGGGCCGCCTCAATCCTGCTAGACTTCCAGCCAGCCAAAGCCGGAAAGGGCGCAGCCAAGGCCCCCAACAAGCGGCAACGCTCAGCGGAGGATCCCGCTAGTCAGCCAGAAAGACTAGAAAACAGCAAAGAAACTGAAAATCACCGCGTCGGTCGTGCAATACCCCGTCTGCAGCTACATATACCACAGCAGAGCCAAGTGAGAGCATCCAGCGCCAGAAGAGAGAAGTACAGCACCTGGAATTTCCGATCTTATAAAGAGGTATCTGTGCAAAAAATTGAAAGCTCGAGTGAAGACGCAAAGATTAAAAAACTCGCAATTATTGTCTTCAATTCTTGGCACATACGTATGACATAGTAGAGCTAGAGTTAGAGTAGTTAGAGTTGAGCATATATATTAATACATATATATATACCCCTAACCATCTTGGACGCAACACATATAACTCAATTAACTGCAATCGCTGTCACCCCTTCCCCTTTCTCGTTTTCGTTGTGTAAAATATATATGTAGTTGGGTCATTGGCCAAGCACGCATACTAATACGCAGCTGCAGCGGTGAATTTTTCGTTTCGCTCATTACCGTTGCTTATCGCTGTTCTTTTTGTTTGGTGCGCTTGATCCAAACAAACACCAAGTGACGCGCTACCCTGTTGTCGTCGGGTATATTCGTTTGGTGTCAGTAGGATCCAACTATCAATTAAGACAAAGTCGTGCTTCGCAAATCAATTTATAAACAACGTCCATTCTTCAGAACTACAGCGGTAAATTTTTTCGTTTTCGCTTGTCACCATTGCTGTTTGTTGCTATTCTTGTGTGGTTTTCGTTTACGCGACAGCCAAGCGACGCTCTACTCTAAATTGGTCGAGTATATTGATTTTCACCTCGTTGGATACAACCACGAACTAGATACGTAAGTACTTGAGCTAAGTGACGCAATACCCTAAATTTGTCGGGTATATTGGGTTTTTACCTAGTTTGGGTACAATTACTCATTATTTCATTGAGTGCCTCGGCATTGAATACGATTATTAGAAACGACTTTTCGCCTTTAGTTGCTTGTATTGAGAATCAATATGACCTCCATAGCCAACAATATCGTCCTTGAAGATCTGAAGAAAAAGCGCAGTTGCTGTGTCTAAGGCATTAGCGGACCGTTAAGAAGCGGAGGATATTCCGCTGGTATTGACGGAGCTCGAGTGCAGACTCGAAACGCTGATGCGTAGCATTGACACGGCACGCGAACTTCAAGAGAAGATTGAAGATGTAGACATTGACGATGAATTTGGAGCCGAGTTGGAAGAACTCTCAATTGTCACAAAGGCAAAATTAATGTCTCTCATTTGCGCCTTGAAGACAGCTGATGAGACAAAACCTGCAGTACCAGCTTATGGTGGCCCAACTCGTGCTCGCCTTCCGAAGTTAGCACTGCCGCAGTTCAGCGGCAACTTTTCGGACTTTAAAAACTTCATAGGTTTATTTGAGACTCTGGTTCACAATGACGAAAGCATTCCAATTATCTCTCTGGTGAAGCGTTGGGAACAGTTAGGGCTTTCCAAGTAACCGAGACCAACTATGAGAAAGCAATGGCTAGCTTAAAACGGGTCTACGATAATGATTGTCTGATCTTTAAAAATCACATTGATGCCCTATTTAGTCTTCCCAAAATGACCCAGCAATCAACATCGTCCTTAAGGAACCTTATCGATACCGCCTCATCCATATATGGTTCATGTCGATAGGCGATGATAAAAAGATCTCGAATGCGATGATTATTCATCTCGTCTTGAGCAGAGTCGATCCGGTGACCAAAGAGAAATGGGAAGAACAGCTCGATTATGAGAAGCTGCCACTTTGGGATGACTGTGAAAAGTTGCTTATTCGCAGACATCAGCATCTTTCGGCCGAAAATTCGGACAAACCAAAGCAGGAGCAGAAAGCTGTGCCAAGCAAGCCGCATAATTGGAGCTCATTCGCGTGTTCTACCGCGAATACCAAAAACCAACAATGCAGCTACTGCAATGCGAAAGACCATTTGTTGACAGATTGCAGTCCATTTGGTCGGCTGGCAGTAATGCAAAGGTTCGAATTTCCAAAAACTGCATCCCTGTGCATCAATTGTCTGCAACAAGGCCACTCTGTAGTACGATGCAAAGCTAAGAAGTGTCGAGTGTGTGGCTGCTCACACCATAATTTATTGCATAGGTACACAATGGCGAATAAAAGTGTGGCGTTACCATCACCCCCCGGGAATTTTTCTCCTCCTCCCAATCAGAATCAACCTTCCACGTATGCTCTCCATGCGACAGCTATGGATAGAGTTATTCTGGCTACGTCGATCGTAAGCGTCCGAACAAATAATGGTGAACATGTTTTGGCCCGAGCTCTGCTTGACTCGGGGTCTCAAACCAATTTTATAACTGAGGACTTAGCACAGCGCTTACAGATCCGTTGGGAGGAGTCGTGTATCAACTTGCTTGGTATTGGTGAATCCAATTCACAAGTCAACAAAAAGATACACACGGTGGTGAAGTCGCGAATTACTGGTAGTGAGTTTTCGGTCGATTTCTGGATTTTAAGGTCCATTTCGGTGTATCACCCTGATCAAACACTTAACGTGGGTGACTGGAAAATCCCGAAGAACTTACCACTTGCAGACCCATATTTCTTTAAGCCACAGAATATAGATATGTTGATAGGTGCAGAAACATTTTTCGAACTTTTATCTGTTGGTCAAATTAGACAAGGTCCTGACTATCCAATCCTGCAGAAAACGCTTCTCGGCTGGATTGTGTCGGGCAGATACACTCCAAAGGTGACTGCCACCCAAGAAGCGAGGAATTGTTTGAGTTGTCGAGAAGAGTCAGTGATACACATCGACAACACATTACAAAAGTTTTGGTCACTGGAAGAATTGCCGTCTTCTAAAAAGTCTCTATCTCCTGAACACAAGTTATGTGAACAGCATTATATAAGGACTACTCAGGTCGTGCCTTCAGGTCGGTTTGAAGTAAAACTACCGTTCAAATCAGATCCCAGTATCTTAGGCAACTCCTTTGAAGTGGCTAAACGGCGGTTTTTATCGCTTGAAAAAAGATTGTCTCGTGACCCCGAGTTAAAGAAAATGTACTTGGAGTTCATGGAAGAGTACCTCTCCTTGGGTCACATGTCTACCACGGACAACACAATCCCATAAACTCCACATTATTTCATTCCACATCAGTGCGTGTTGAGGCCCCAAAGCACGTCGACCAAGCTCCGTGTCGTTTTCGATGCGTCTTGTAAAACGTCCTCTCAGGTGGCCTTAAACGACATCTTGATAGTCGGTCCTACGATACAGGATGAGCTGTATTCGACATTGCTCCGATTCAGACTACACAGGTACGCCTTGACAGCTGATGTCAAGAAGATGTATCGCCAAGTCTGGGTCGCTGATGGGGATAGACAATTCCAGCTCATAGTGTGGAGAAGAAACCCGTCTGAGTCCTTGAGAATATACCAGCTCAACACCGTAACATATGGGACTGGACCAGCCCCATTTTTGGCTATTCGGTGTTAGAAGAGGTTGAGTGAGTCTGCAAAACTCTCATTCCCTAAAGCTGCTGAAGTTATTGGCTCCGACTTCTATGTCGATGACATGTTGACTGGTGCTGGGTGCGTAGAGGAGTTAAAGACAATTAAGTCTGATGTGGCTCGGGTTCTTCAAACTGCTGGGTTTGAATTGGGTGAATTGACTAAATGGTTTTCGAACTCACCTGAGGTCACCGCATCCGAGAGCACAGTTAAACCGATAACGATCTCGGACTCAGAGTCAACTAAGGCGTTAGGAATATCGTGGCTGCCACACGAAGACGTCTTTAAGTTCCAAATTGACTCGTCAGTTATAGGTCTCCGAGCGACAAAACGGAACATATTATCGGTGACATCCAAGCTGTTTGACCCCCTTGGCTTGTTAAGTCCTTTAGTAATTAAGGGAAAGAGCCTACTGCAGGAGCTTTGGCTTAACAAGCTAGATTGGGATGAGTCAATTCCAATGAACTTGGAAACGGCATGGAACTTATTAAAAGAATCCTTGGGTCAGTTGGAGAAGATTACCATACCTCGATTTGTGCATACTGATCCCATGTCACCAGTTCAAGCTTATGGAGCCTGCGTCTATATCCGTAGAAAGACTGCAGAAGGTTTAGAGGTCTCCTTGTTGACTGCAAAGTCGCCGCTCAAGACGAAAACGCTGCCAAGGCTTGAGTTATGTGCCGCTCACCTTCTCGCAGACCTTTGTCACCGAATGTCGCTGCTCAAGGTTCCAATTGAGAAAATAATATACTGGTCAGATTCAGAAGTTACTCTTCATTGGATCCGATCCCACCCTTCGTCGTTGTCAACATTCGTTGCGAACCGAGTAGTGGAGATTCAAGAGTGGTCAAGTGACGCTACGTGGCGGCATGTGCCAACAAAACAGAACCCAGCAGACATAGTTTCGAGAGGTTGTGACGTAGAGGAAATCGTGCAGTCGATCTGGTTTGGTGGACCAGCATTCTTAAAGTTTGAAGAAGAGAGCTGGCCCAGAAATCCAGACTTCGAGCTTTCCGAAGAAGAGCAACAGATGAAAAGTCGGAAGAAATCGGTCGGACTGACCGTCGGCCCCAAGCCAAATTATGTAGTGGATTTAATCGAGGGATACTCGTCACACCTCAAACTGCTAAGAGTGTTCGTTTTCGTGTTCCGCTTCATTCGAAAATGCAAAGACAAAAGTCTCAACTTTGAAAAAATTACGTCATTCGTAGAATACGACGAGGCGTTTCTAAAAATAGTCGATATAACTCAGAAAAATGAGTCTCAAGAATATATTGAAAGGGTTCGTAAAGGCACCAAGTTATGCCCCAGTCTTAAGCGTTTGAATCCCTTCATCCATGAAGAGTCTGGGACTTGGTGCTCCTTTTCGTTGTTGCGAGTTGGGGGGCGACTACTTAACGCTCCTGTTTGTGCAGACATACGTTCGCCATCTGTATCGTATTTGGATAGTGAACGCTCAGGCGATCTGAAGGGCGACAGTTAGGTCATGTATTCGGTGCTTTAAATGCAAGCCTCTACTCCAGACCCAAATGATGGGCACTTACCCGCAGACCGGCTCCGTGCTCTCCGCCCATTTTCAATATGTGGCGTTGATTTAGTGGATTTCTCTGAAAATTCGTGGAAGGCCCCTGTTCGGAGCAGAACCCAGCCGATTAACTTCTTGCCAAACAGCACCTAATTCTTGGCCCTCAGCCGATTATATTGTTTGTTACTTATGTCTGTGTCACTGATTTGTTTAATAAAGCTTTGCGCGTGCTTGCCCTGCTAAACGCTCTCTGCCAGCTCGCTCTTCGCTATCTCCGCTTTGCGTCTGCCTACCGACGTCGGCTGAGCGAAGCTACGCTTAGCGATCGGAGCGGCAATGTAAAGGGCAGGCAAGCCACACTTGCAATTTGGATGTCACGCATTAAAGAACATATCGTAATTTTATTTCTGCGCCGAGTTTTATTTAATTCGAAATAATTAGTCGGCCGATTAGGGATAAAAAACATTATCTCCACATAAAATTTTGTGACCCCGACGTGATCTCTGAGTTGCAGTATCAATTAATAATCATTCGCGATCGACATTCGTTAGCCTTAGCAAATTTTCGGCGGTTAAGCACAATTCGGTGCTAAAACATACTTACATACACCTACATACACGCATTGCTGGCTATTATATTCTGTGTCGCGACAATTCGGTCAGTGCAGTGCAGCGAACTCACTAATACACACAAGCGGAGTACAAAGCGGAATCGGACAGCTCGCACAGCCGCACAGCTAAAGGCATTAGCTGTAATCCCTTTGCTTTCGGTTCCCACGTTTATACGTATACAGGGTGTCTTTTTCGGTCGTGCTGAGTGACTCTTTTAAAACCTCAACATGGCAGCACATGAGCCTACCAATGTCGCGAACGCAGCAATGCCGAGTGATGTAGATTTCTACAAGCACAAGGCTGAGTCCATCGCGCGCCAACTAAAGGCCATGGATCGCTTTCTCACCAAGGAAGAGATTGCCGAGTTAGATGAGGCAGAACTTCAAGCTCGCTTAGAGTAAATCGAGCGAATGAATGCGGATTTCGATGACGCTCAAACGAGCCTTGAAAGGCTGGATTTCCTGCAGTTAGCCCATGATGCCCGGCTGGACTTTTCGAATGTTTATGTCAAGGTTAGGTCCAAGCTATCGCGGGAGTTGATGGCTGCGCGCACGGTAAATGTTGCCAATTCTCGAGGGGAATTCGTCGTTGTTCGCCTATAATAGTATAGGCCGTTCTCGAATGCCCGAGTTTCAGCTTCCGCGATTCGGTGGGAACTACAACAATTCGACAATGGTGCACAAAGATCATCGTATACCAATCATCGAAAAATTCCAATATCTTCGTGGATGTCTAGATGGTGCTGCGCTGGATACGATTCGTTCCTTGGAACTTTCTGAGGAGAATTACGACAAGGCGATGAATTTACTAAACTGTTACATTTTCAGGTACACGACAAGGCTATTTTCGGACTGCAAGGGGTGGAGAAGGGCTCGGCTATCGGCTTGTGCGCGCTCAGCGACAAAATCAACTCGCACTTGCGTGCACTTCAGACCTTGGCGACCCCAGAAATCAGGATTGCCTCGGTGGTCAAGCATGGCCTCATTCTTGGAAGCAAGATGTCGGATGCTGGAGAATTTGGGATCAGCCATGGAAATAAGTCCTAGCCAACAGGTGGGAGAAAGTAAACCTGTCACCCTAATCACCTCCAGTAACAACCATCCTAACCCCACATGTAACCATTGCAATTCCTCCGAGCATTACATATATAGATGTCAGGCATTCCTGAATCTCTCTGCGTTTGAACGATACAAAGAAGCAAAGAAGAGCCGCTTGTGTTTGAACTGCCTCAACAAAGGCCATGAATTGCAGAGGTGCAGGTCAGGACTTTGCAGGCATTGCCAGGCCAAACATCACACACTGCTCCACATGCAGTCGAGCGCTGGCGCTGAGTTGCCGTCGCCGAGCACGGAATCGACCCAGCATGATCCTGCGAGTGCCCTAGTAGCAAGGAAATATACTAGCCCTCCCCCTCGAGTCAGAAATCTCAGCCTAGCCAGAACGTGTTGCTACCTACTGCCCTCGTCCATGTAACAGATCGTTATGGAGCACTTATCCCATGTCGTGCCATTTTGGATTCTGCATCACAGGCAAACTTTGTAATATCTAGACTTGCTAATCAGTTGCAGTTGGATCACCGCTCGTCTTATGTTAACATCTCCGGTATCGGAGATTCCATTCCACCTTCGAGCATGTCTGTACATCGAGCTTCCTTCGCTGCAATTGTCACCAACTCAATTACGGAAATGCAGCCTAACTTCGGCCTAGACGCAAAGGATGGGCCCATGCCGAATAATCTAAAACTAGCTGATCCTAATTTCTCCAAGCCCCAACGTATCGATCTGTTGATAGGTTGTGGTTTGTTCTTCGATTTAATGTGCGTCGGACAGATTCGACTCTCAGCCCAATTGCTAACTTAGCAGGAGACAAAACTTGGTTGTATAGTGTCAGGAAGCATTGATAGCTCGGAGAATAAGCGTGCAGTTTTAGCCGCTTTTGAAAATTCGGCCCACAACGCTGGAGTACCAAAACTTAAAGCAGCAATGCAGGAAGCAGCTGCTCGAGTGCCAGGTGCAAGTGGAAAAACTGCGATCGGAGAATCAGGAACTGCAGCGCGAACTTTTCGATATATTAAAAACCTACATATCCAAGCTAAATGAAATTCAACTTTCAACAATTTCTACATTGCCAAATTTCCTGCCATTCTAATTGCATAGAATTGCAGAGGTTCCCGATGATCAAGATGTAATCACGACAAGGCGCCTTCGTAAAGAAGCGCCGATTGCTGCATTCGACGATCATCCCAGCGTAGCCACCAGCTGCGCCCAAGCAAGCATGTTCAAGAGGTCCGTTGGAAAAATAGCGGTTCTGCCCCTTCAGGATGGATCTGTTGAAAGCCTTTGCCTTCCAACGGGGGGTGAATGTTCGGAGCAGAGCCCAGCCGATTAGCTGCGTGCCAAACAGCACCTAATTCTTGGCCCTCAGCCGCTTATTTTGTTTGTTACTTATGTCTATGTCACTCATTTGTTTGTTAAAGCTTTGCGCGTGCTTACCCTGCTAAACGCTCTCTGCCAGCTCGCTCTTCGCTATCTCCGCTTTGCGTCTGCCTACCGACGTCGGCTGAGCGAAGCTACGCTTAGCGATCGGAGCGGCAATGTAAAGGGCAGGCAAGCCACACTTGCAATTTGGATGTCACGTATTAAAGAACATATCGTAATTTTATTTCTGCGCCGAGTTTTATTTAATTCGAAATAATTAGTCGGCCGATTGGGGATAAAAAACATTATCTCCACAGCCCCCTTATAAGTCCTACATAGCGTTATTTGTCTGTTTTGCGTCCAAGGCGGTTCATTTACAAATTGTCTCCGATTTGACGTCTAATTCCTTCTTGTTGGCTCGTAGGTTGTCGAGGATGTCCGCAACGCGTGAGCTGTGACAACGCGACAACTTTCGTCGGAGCAAGCCGCCACTACAGCGAACTGCGGAGGAAGATAGAGGCGGAAGCGGACGCGAATTCGCGTCAAGAAGCGGGTGCGAGTTTGCCTTCATACCGCCTCGAGCACCGCACCTGGGCGGACTTTGGGAGGCCGGTGTGAAGGACCTACTCCTACGGCAGTCGGAAGCGCTCTCCTCATCGCAGAGGAGCTGGAGCTAATCAAATCGCGCCCGCTAGGACCTTTAAGCCCAGACTCAAGCGACGGAGACGCACTGACTCCCGGGCACCTGCTGACAGGCGGGCCGCTCATCGCACCCCCAGCACCCAGGACCACGGACCAGGAGGGTCTAAGCTGCTCAAAGCGGTGGCGGCTTGTCTCGTCAGCCAGGCAAATGTTTTGGTAGCGATGGTATGTGCAAATAAAATGCAAGTGGCACCAGGAGAAACCAAATGTCAAGGAAGGCGAAGTCGTAATCGTCGCCGAGGACAACCTGCCCCTCAACTGTGGCGGCTCGGAAGGGTGGTCGGAACAACCGCCGGGGAGGACGGAAGGGTAAGGATGGTCGACCTAAGGACGAGCAGCGGAGCTACGTTCAGGAGGCCAATTCACAAGTTGGCGCTTCTGCCATTGGCTTGAAGCCTTCCAGGCCTTCAACGGGGCCAGTGTAGCGCAATTTGGCGTATAATCTGTATTATAATGATTATTAGGATCGAACTTTATGAAATCTGGTGTAAGTCAGGCTAGTGCAAAGCGGGAGCAATAAAAGCTCGCTCTCTCGCTCTTGGGGAATTCGCTCCGCTTTGCCACCGTAGGTTAGATAGGCTAAGAAGAAATTGTTTTTGAATCCATTGGAGAAGTCGAGAAAATCTATTGAAACGAACGCACGCACTCCTTTTTTTCGTCGTAAAATACAATAATTTGCAGCCACCCAAGTTTTCGGTCTCTTTTATTTAGAAAAACTATTCTAAAATTTCACGGCGCTCCCGGGTGGACTCGCAAATTAAACGTATTAATAACGAGGGGGAACGTTGTGAGTTGCTGCGGACACCGCAACTCTACATTTATACCCGATACTAAGTCAGTATGGCTCTCCTCCGGCAGACGCCGCTAATATTAAACGACACAACAAAGAGTGCGTGACAGAAAATCAGTCTGAGCGTGACGTCGGGCGCTGCGTAGCCAGTGCAAATTGATTTGTTCCTTTTGGCTATAAAAATGATCTGATCTGATCCAGATTCAGCAATCTGATAGATATGGTCGTTATCTATGATTCTGCGTTTTTAGTTTTCTCGAATCTGCAACATTGTGGATGCAACAGATTTTCGTCCTGTGTGTGGGCGGAAGGGGGTGGGGCGAAACTTTAAGATATACGTTTTATAGTGAGATCTAACAGGAGTGCGGATACTAAATTTGGTTACTCTAGCGTTAATAATCTCTAAGATTTGTGGATGCCCCAGATTTTCGTCCTGTGCGGGGGAAGAGGGGGGGTGTGGCGAAATTTGGACACAAAACGGTCAAGGTCCGATATCACAGGAGTGTGGATACCAAATTTGGTTGCTCTGGCTCTTATAGGTTCTGAGATCCTTGAACTCATATTTTGCAATTGGCAAACCTGACCATGAAACCTGTGTGACAGAGCGAGAAAGAATGAAATTGTTTTCAGGATTCTAGCTATAATAATTATACGATCTGGTTCAGATTTTGCACTCTAGAAGATATAGTCATCTTCTACGATTCTGCGTTTTTAGTTTTTTCGTATCGTCGAAATTGGGGACTCCACAGATTTTCGCCCTTTGTGGGGGCGAAAGTGGGCGGGGCAAAGTTTTGAAATGATCTTGTAGCAGTGACATATCACAGAAGTCTGGATCCAAAACATCGTTGCTCTAGCTCTTATAGTCTTTGAGCACTAGGCGCTGAAGGGGCCGGACAGACGGACGGACGGACAGACAGACATGGCTCAATCGACTCGGCTATTGATGCTGATCAAGAATATATATACTTTATGGGGTCGGAAACGATTCCTTCTGGACGTTACACACATCCACTTTTACCACAAATCTAATATATCGCAATACTAGTTTTGAGTATCGGGTATAAAAAGTGAAAGGCAAAAGTGACAGTGACACGAGTGTAGAATAGATCAATAGCCAAGATCTATCATACCTATGTAGATGCATATGTGCTACAGCTAAATTGCCAAATTGACCGCGACGTGTGTGCAAAGAATACAGCAAACAAACTGAAAATCTCCGCGTCGGTCGTGCCCTGTCTGCAGCTATATACCAAAGGAGATATATATATACCATATACCAAAGGAGAGCCAAGTGGGAACATCCAGCACCAGAAGAGGAGAGTACATAAAGAGGTATTTGTGCAAAAATTGAAAGCTCGAGTGAAGACGAAAAGATTAAAAAACTCGCAATAATTGTCTTGCGCTGAAACAATTGCACCTCGCTTTCAATTCTTGGCACATACGTATGACATAGTAGAGCTAGATCTTATGAAGTCTAGTGTAAGTTAGGCTAGGGCAAAGCGGGAGCGCAATAAAAGCTCACTCTCTCGCTCTTGGCGAATTCCCCCGCTTTGCCACCGTAGGTAAGATAGGCTAAGAAGAAATTGTTTTGAATACATTGGGATGTCGAAAAAATCGATTTGAAACGAACGGACGCACTTCTTTCTTTCGTCGTAAAATACAATAATTTGCAGCCACCCAAGTTTTCGGTCTTTTATATTTAGAAAAACTATTCTAAAATTTCAAATGAAAATTCTCCGGGAAGTTGCGAAAAGTCTTGGACGATCGGTATTTTTTGTTCAGAATGCTTTTATATCTAAAGTGTTTATTGAAAATCGAGGATGGAAGAAGAAATCTTTACAAACAACGGACATCCGCATCATCAGTCTTGCAAAAAAGGATCACTTCATGTCTTCCAAGGCCATATCCGCTCAAATTGGCAAAGAAAAATCAGGTCTGATGGATCGTCCGAGACTTCAATATACAGACCTAACAGGACGAATAGTCCGAAAAGTTCCCTTACTCCGAGTAAAAATTTTGAAGATGAGGCAAAAAGTCGTTGAAAATTTTTTGGCATGGTCTGGGTCAGATGGGTCTTAAAAGTGGAATAATATATTATTGAGAGACGAAACAAAAATAAATCTTTTTGATAATGACTCCAGAAGATGTATACAACGACCCAAGGGCAAAGAATTCGACTTCCGGTACAAAAAGAAAATGGTTAAGAACGGAGTCCGATGTATAGGTATCTGAGGCTATTTTTCTTGGCATGGCGTTGAGCCGCTACATCGCATAACTGATCCAATTCGGGTATAAAAACATATTGACAGACATAATACAACCGTTTGCTGAGGAAAACATGCCCTTGAGATGGATCTTTCTACCGGAAATTTACCCAAAACACACCTCAAAGGTGGTGAAGGCGTGGTTTACGGGAAAAATGTAAACGTTATGGCTTGGCTAAGTCAGTCTCCTGACTTAAACCCATTTGAAAACCTTTGGGGTGACTTGAAACGTCGAATTGGTAAAAATAGTTTTCGAAAAGAAATAGAATTTTGGAGAATTTGTGCAAAAAACATGGTATAAGATTCCAGTGGAGACTTGCCGCAAACTTATTGCTAGTATGCCAAGAAGAATGGCCGAAATCATCCAAAATAAGTGTGGCTATATACTATTAAAAGATTATAAATTATAAGAAAAAAGTGGACAGATTTTGATACGTTTTTAGTTTTTCGCTTTGTAGAATTGCTGTACTTATTATTTTGGCCAGTAGTGTAGCTGAAACCGTAGGTAAAATTCTTACCTACATTCTTGCACTTATTTTTGCTCCTAAATTTCAGCAATGAAGACCACACCGCAGTGAGCCTCGAAGTCCAGGAGCGCTCACTGACGATCTGCTCCGCATACATGGGACATGATCAACCAGACTCCCCTCCACACGCACCTCTCCGGGCTCTAATCGCAGACTGTTTGGCCATGGACATCGTCCTAATTGTGGGATGCGACGCTAACGCACATCACTGTCAGTGGGCAAGCACTGACACAAACGAAAGGTGTGAGTACCTTTTCAGTTAATTACGACTCGTCTTCTTAAGATCTTCACCGACGCCTGCAATAAAGCCTGCCCCTCTGGCAAGAACAGAGGCCGGAGGAAACCTGAATGGTGGAATTCGAAGCTGGGGGAACTCCGGAAAGCCTCCCGGAGACTCTTCAATAAAGCTAAGTCTGAAAACGTTGAGCAAAACTGGGCCGAGTATAAGGTCAGTCTGTCAACTTACAACAAAGAACTTAGGAAAGCCAAACGTGCCTTCTGGCTTAAGTTCTGCAGTTAAATCGAGAAGAACTCAGAAGCTTCGCGCTTGCCCAGAGTTCTCTCGAAGACAACACCCACCCTGGGCTACTTGAAGAACGCTGACCAGTTGTGGACTACGTCCAGCGATGAGTCGCTAAATCTTCTCCTAAATACTCACTTCCCTGGCTGCGATGAAAACAGACTCAACTACTTGGCGCCTCCTTCTGTCGTTCCAAATGACATACTGAGCCTGCTAAGCCAGGAGAAAATTTTCTGGGCGATCAGAATCTTGAAACCTTACAAGTCCGCGGGCCCAGACGGCATTTTCCCTGCCCAACTGATTCACGCGGGACATGAAGCCATTAACTGGCTTAAAATAATTTACGATGGAATCTTTCCCCAATCGGACGGTGAGCCTGATCGATCAGATGCTACAATGCAGGACGGTTGAGGCTTCACTGGGGACGTCAACGTGCACCAGATTTGTCAGCAGAGGCACACAGAGCGGAGTCCTCTCGACCCTCCGGAAAGCAATCGGACTAAAATGGGGAATGACCCCGTTTATAGTTCGGTGGCTATTCACCGCCATCATACGACCAATCATGATCTATGGAGTGGTAGTATGGTGGCCAGCCCTAGACAAAAGAACTTTTCTTAACATAACTATGCATAACCCGCGGGCTACGCACTACCTTAGGGGAAGCCGTGGATACCGTGCTGAACCTCCTCCTTGTAGATCTCATGGGTAAGAAGGTGGCAACACTTTCTGCCTTTAGAATGGGAGAAGCCAAACTGTCGAAAGCGTCCGAGAGGACAGATTACTGTATCCCTAGTGATCACCTCTGGACGCCTTTCCAGGTAGGGAAGACTGGGAGATGGGCGAACCAGGACCTGCAAATGCGGTTCACTTCTACACTGATGGCTCAAAGTTAGACGGTTGTTTGGGAGGAAGAGTCTACTGCAGCGAGCTGAACATCAGTCAATGCTTCAGGCTCCCGGATCACTGTAGTGTGCCCAGCGGAGGTTGTAGCCATCAAGGAGGCCATTTCTATCGTCTCCAAACTACTTCTAGATACGCACTTAGTGTGCCTCTTCTCGAACAGCCAAGCAGTTATTAAAGCTTTAGGCTCAATATTGTCGAACTCAGCGACTGTAAATGACTTCCGCAGGTATCTGCACGAGATCGCAGAGCAGTTAGATCTCTTCCTTATATGGGTCCCCGTCTACAGGGACATCGAGGGGAAACGACGCCGCCGAATAGCTAGCCAGGCAGGGCACTACAATTCCTCTCTTATCAGAGAGGGAGCAGGTAGCGTTGCCTTTGGCTACGTGTAAGCTTCAAACCATCTCCAGTAAAGTCCCGAGATCGATATGGCCTCATCGGTCGAAAAAACGCTCGGCGGAGCGTTCGTACAATGTACAATGTGAGTACATTCACTCGAGCCATCTCGGGACACTGGCAGATCGGCACTCACGCCTCTAGATTTTCAATCCCTCATAACGACTTCTGCAGGAGTTGAGAAAGAGGAGGAATCAGTCTCCCACATCGTCGTCTTCAGATTCTCGGGGCTGATTTCCTCACGGACATTTCGGACGTGTCTGAAATCAAACCAGGGACCTTTACCAAATTCATCCAAGCCTACGGATTGGACTGCCCTTAAGCTGCATTAGTCTGCTCTCACGGTTCAGGCAACGAGAAGGGGCACATGCGGTAACACAATGGACCTCCTGTAGGTCCAAGTGAGCCTTGGTGGGGCGGGAGTTCCTATCTCCCCTTCCCGGCTACCGCCTTAACCTAACCTAACCTAGCTTCTTTTCAGGATATTTTTCCAGTAACAGCTCTGCAGTCTTCGAGGCATATTCACCAAACTTGCGGGTAATTATTTTTTCTTTGCAGTTTAAAATATTCAAAATGACACCCAATCCAAACCAGTTATTTCTGCAGTACTTTCGTTTTTCTCATAGAATTTCGGTGATGAGTTTCCATCGTTTGTGTTTCCAAATCCTTTTTTGGGGCAGTCCACTTTCAGTAAGTTTGTCTAAAAATTGTTCTTGAATAATTTGTTTCCTAGTCTTTTGTATTTCCTTGGCTGTTGTCAATAGATTCTCCCTCACGCAGATTGGTACATGCAAGTTTTAAAATTAACTCCATACATATAATTCTTGCATGCAAAACCTGGTCAGAAAGACAGCATATTCATTAACAACCAACAACATAATTGAGGTAGCGCGAAATATAAAATTATTCTAATATTAAGTGTACCTGAGCAGTTTTTCCAACTTTGACTGGACTTAAAAAATATTTACCTAAGTTTTCCAGAGATTTTTATTGTGTATGTTCCTTAAACTATTTATTACCTTAGTCTAAAAGCCCTTTCTGCGCTTCGAAGCCGTTTAGCTTATATACCGATTTATCTGCTACAAGCTCGAAAAACGAGCTAAAAAAAAAGAAGCAAAAAGGTTTGCTATACCACTATCCGTTTCTCTATTAGATGCGTTCATCTATTGTATCCGAAGCGCTAAAAAAAATCGTCGACTTTTGCCACCTCTTTTCGTCTAAATCGCCACTGTGCACCATCCACGCGCTCATTCATTTTCTGTCTCTCTCGAAGTACAATTCGTACTGATGGTGGAGGAGCGCCATACTGACTAAGTATCCGGTATAAATGTAGGATCGGTCGTAGCAGCGACTTAAAACATTCCGCCTCGTTTTCATTCAAAAGTGGCTTTTTGGTAGTATGTGGCAGTTAATATTAAATAGAATTAAATCAATTGAATAGTTTGAGCTGGAATATCATTTGCAAAACCTTGATGCTATCTCAATATTATTTGTAAACCGTTGCTGAGGCTCGTTTCATAATAACACGATATTTTCTTACCCCATAGCCAATATTGGTACCACAAAATAATTGATTACTAAATAAAATTCTGAATTATATTGAAATCATTATTTTACAGGAAACAAATGAAATTGCTGGAAAAAATTAAGTTTTTGTTGTAAAAAGTCGTGTTTCTATTTTAATTGATTTTTTTCATATTATGTCAATATTACCGAATAAACTTTACACCATATGTGTGTACAATTTGTTTCTAAGTACATATATAGCCTACAGCCTCTAGCTGGTTAAGAAGGTGCCCCAACTGGTAGCTTTGTAGGAGTGGGCCAAGCTAGAGGTGGTAGACAGGGAGCTGATCCCGTTTACTCCAAAAGCGAATGTGTCCAGGGAGAGCGAGCGCTGATGCTGCTGCAGAGGCAGAATCCAGACTGGAGAGTTCTGCATGCTGGTAATCCATTACCGAACGAGGCGGGCCAGCATGTGATCCTCCAGATCAGCAAGGAGGCAGACAAGAAAACGCACACCCTGCAGCCGGTCGAGGTCGAGAAAGACCTAGGTTTGGAGATCATAGTGGAGGTCGCCCAAGGTCTTGGGCGACTCGGAGGAAAAGGAGGACGGCGACCTGACAATTATAGTCAACCCTTCGTGTGAGGTTGAGTTAGCCCCTTATGAAATTGAGGGTGCTGCAGCTCAACCTTCATCAAAGTAAAATAGCATCAGGCAAGGAAATTCGAAGCACCAGCCGCGAAGCTCGACACAGTGCCCCAGTGACGGGAATACGCGAGCCAAACGAAATAACAAACTCGAATAATAAGCGGAGCAATGGAATCTTATACAGAGGAACAGCCCGGTGAGTACTACCCTGGAGAATTTATCGCCAACCCAGGGGTGAGTACCGGCTGGATACACAAATGCCGCCGAGAGGAGCTGGAGTCCTTCGCGGAAGAATTCGGATTCAGCCGCGAGGGTAACATGGAACATTTGCGGAGGAACTTCGCCGAACTAGTCGACGGGCCACTCGAACACGATGCCTGGATAAGGTTGGCAGAAGTCAAGCGACAGTACGCCAAATCACCGGGACGAGCCAGATCGCCACAGCCCGACACCTTGGAGCAAACGGAGAAGCGGAAAACCGACCCCGAGCTCACCCTACGAATCCCGGGAATCACGGAGGGCAAAATCAGCGCAGCAGAAGCTACCGAAGCCCCCGCCCCCGGAACCAAGGCCTTCGCCCATGAGAAGGATCTTGCCAACGGCAGGAGAAAACGACCCCACAGACAGCCATTATTGCAGTCACGACGCACAGATGGCAGAACGGGGCCGTAAATGGGGAATCCAGCCTTTTTCCTGCCTTTCCGGTATTTCGAGCAATTGGAAGACCAGATCAGAGACCGCAAACAGGCGGTGGGCGAATCGTTCAAGGATTTCGTCATCGAGCTCCGGCTGCTCATGCACCCCGCCGGGTATAAAGCCGCCAAGGCGTACCACCTAATCGTGAGAATCCACGAACTACGAAACCTGGCGCAACTCATGATGATCCGATGCCACAGAGTACGAAATTATACAGGAGCGAAACGTCCCAGCGACGCCAATCCCCCTTCGACAACCGCCAAGGAACACACGGCCAGCGGCGCAGCCAGTGAAAAACGAAGGCGGGCCAAATCGGAATCCCGTCCCAAACCCCACTGGAACACCGCAGAACAAGCGAGGAGGCTACCACAAGTAGGCCCTCCAACCCAGGGAGCTACGCATCAAATGATCACCACTCCCATCGCGAACCTGAGCGAAAGCTGGGCATGTTTCTCGCGACTGCGCTAGCCTGCCCATCCTCTTCTTTTGGAAATGCGGTAAGCGCGGAGTACGGATCGTAAATTGTTGCCGCCGACACCCGTCGGGAAACGACTCGCGTCCCCAGCTGACACAGGAACAGCCGGTCACGACGCTTCATCAGACACGCAACTAAAGAACCCGCTACAATTACACGACGGCCGGATTGTGGCGAGAGGGACCATCGGAGGGCAGCGCACCGAAGCCACGATCGACACCGGGGCGTCCCGAAGCTTCAATCAGGACCCACGAACTCGAGACCCCCGCCAACAACGAATCCCCCGACACGAAACGAGATACAAGCACAAGGAACACAGAATCCACTTCCACAACGAGTCATACAAGCTCCAGGCCCACTCCAAGAAACCCAAGACCAAGCAAAGCAACGAAGAAAGCGAGCCGGTCTCCCCAAGGCACCGACGCGATTCCAGCAACGAACGGAAAGGAACCCAGGACGCCACTCTGGAATACAACCCGGCCCACCGGCGTAAACCGCCACGCAGCAGCCAAGCGCTCGAGGTACCACTTCCGACCGACACCATGGCCCAGGACTGCAACGACAGCGCCAGCGACACAATTACGACCTCTACGACAGAGACCGACGAGCTACACCCGCGTTTTCTTAGGCAGGAACCGGGAAAGGCGACCACCTGGAGCCAACACGCCATCGATCGTCACAGGCACCCCTCGCACAGCGCCGGCATGCGACCCAGTACCACGCCTGGAGCCATGTCCGAAACCTTCGTCGCCCAAACTAGCCGTCGGTCCAACACTAGGATCGCCACCGAGACCCACACGGGTACCCCACCCATGGTCAACCCCGCCCGCGGTAGCCACCCACATAAGCGCCCACGTACACTCGCGAAGTCGAGTCAACAAGCGCATTCGACACAACGATCCTCCCTTAGAACCACGACCACACTTGCGACCCAGGAATCGACGAAGCATCCGAAGACGATTCGGACCGAGGAACGACAAATAAAACGGAACACACTATCGTCATGAGGGACAACCGCACCATAAAACAGCGGTACTACCCGAAAAATCAGGCCATGCGGCGGATCATCGACGAACAGGTCGACCAACTAATAGCGGAGGATCTAATCAAACCATCCCGGAGCCCCCACAACGCGCCGATCGTCAAGGTCAGCAAAAAGGACGGTAGATGGCGTATGTGCGTAGACTATTGACAACTCAATGAGCGTTCTACCCCGGCCGCATACCCGCTGCCCAGGATCAACTACATACTGAAAAGATTCCGAAACGCAGCCGGGAAGCCACGGAATTCACGACACCCGGAAGGGGGCTGTACCAATGGAAAGTTATGCCTTTCGGACTACACTCCGCGAGAGCCACGTTTCAACGGAGCCTTGATACCGTTATCGCAGACATGGAACCGTTCGCGTTCGCATATCTCGATGACATCGTCATCGTCGGGAAAGACTTCGGTTGGTACCGCAGATTTGTGCCAAACTTCGCCACCGTAGCGTGGTCCAGCCGATGTCGCTGTTGCTGAAGAAAGGAAAAGCATGGACGTGGGGTCAAGATCAACAAGACGCTTTCGACGAACTGAAAACCATGCTCACCACCGCCCCCGTACTCGCCTGCATAGACTTCAACGTCAAAATTTCCCTGCAGACGGTCCGGCAACCAGAACGTAGTCGCGGACGCGCTATCGAGGCAACCGTTGATAATCCTCTCACGCATCGAGGAGGAAGACAACACAGCAGCCTGGCTCAAACAAAGAATCCAACAGATCCATGATGAGCCCCAGAAATACCCAGACTACGCATACGAAAATGGACCGCGACCTAGTACACGGAGCCGATGACGACGACCACATTCGGTGGAAACTATGCGTGCCTAAGAATGGCCGAGCAACAGTCCTCCGCGAATGGCACGATGAACCAACAGCGGGTCAGCTCAGCGTCCGGAAGACCATGCTGAGGATAACACAGCGATATAACTGCCCAGGACTGCACCGAGACGTGCGACGATACGTGCAGGGCTGCGTGAGCTGTCAGAAATTTAAGGCTACACAAGCCGAAGAACGCTTCGCCACCCTGGGCGCCAATTTCGTCGGACCATTACCAAGGTCCAAGCATGGGAACACCATCCTACTGGTTTTCATCGACACTTTTTCAAAGTGGGTCGAACTGGTGCCACTAAAAAAAGCAACAACAGCGAACTTCGATCGAGCTTTCAGAGAACGAATACTAAGCAGCTTCGGCGTGCCAAAACTATTCGTCTGCGACAACGGAACCCAGTTCACCAGCCGATCATTTAAAATATACCTAGGCACCGCAGGCGTGGAGCTACAGCATACGGCCCCGTAGTGCCCACAAGAAAACCCAACGGACAGGGCCAATCGGTCTATGATCGCCCAGTTCCTCGACGACTACCAGAATTCATGGGACAGAGATGACACTAGCGATCAACTCAAGCGTCTCCGAGACGACCAGATTTAGACTCGCGTTCCTCTGGCAAGGAAGGGAACCCCGGCTCCCCGGCACCCTTTACGACGAAGTCACGCCCGGGACGGGAAGCACGCCAGAGACGGCCACCAACAAAGTGACGAGGCTGAAAGAGGTATTTGCCATCGTACGGAATAACATCCAAAGAGCCAGCCCAGAGCAAGGGAGACACTATAACCTCCGCCGGCGACTATGGCGCCCCGCCGTTGGGTCATTGGTACTACTACGCCAACACTACCTCTCGAACGCTGCCGAGTGCTTCGAGGCAAAGCTAGCCACCAAGTTCGACGGCCCCTACCGGGTCAAAAGTTGTCCGTCGCCGAACATCGCCAAGCTACAACATTGTGAAAGCCGGAAACAGAAAGTCGCGAATATCAAATCAAAACAAGAAAAGGGCACGCGGATGAACCAAACCATGGTGCAACATGGGAGGTAAGAAGGGAAAATAAAAGCTTGCTCCGCAAGTATAGATGATAGATGACTCAAATAGCCCCAGCGCCGACCGTCATCAATCAGTACGCTCCCGCCAGAAGAATAGAAACCACCAGATCCCGACCAACAGCCCAAATCAAAGGTACACTAAAAAGCTACCGCACCCACCACCGCACACGCGATGAACGAGTCTTCGTAACTCTCGCCGGGGAAGAAAGGGGATTGTGTAACGAACCTAAAAGGGTTCGCTACAACGCCTCTCCCAACGTTGAATAATACATATATTATTCGCCATGCGCCTAAATCTAAGAACCACTCTGTACACAGAGCTACAAAGACAGGCGCAGACCCTACGAACCGCCGACTAATCATACACGCAGACTTTCCCCACTCCAGACCAGGCGACCGGTCAGATGACCGAGAAAGCTCACGACAACTGCCAACGCCAAATCTGCCAAGTTGCCAAAACGCGAGTAAACAAAACCAGGTCAACCCACGATCGTTAAAATGGTGAAATGTGAACCCTGCGCGGAATCACACTTTCGGTCTCGCTGACACAGCAATAGCAGGCGTATAAATAGACGCCAGCTGGAACCAGAAGGGGACTTACGAATAAACTCGGTCCCGAGTACCAGCGATGTACCAATCTAAGAATTTAAGAATGTGCTAAAATTATTTATAACGAGGGGGAACGTTGTGAGTTGCTGCGTACACCGCAACTCTACATTTATACCCGATACTTAGTCAGTATGGCTCTCCTCCGGCAGACGCCGCTCATATTGAACGACACGACAAAGAGTGCGTGCGAGAGAGACAGAAAATCAGTCTGAGCGTGAAGTCGGGCGCTGCGTAGCCACTGCAAATTGATTTCTTGCTTTTGGCTATAAAAATTATCCGATCTGATCCAGATTCCGCAACCGGATATATATGGTCATTCTCTATGATTGTGCGTTTTTAGTTTTCTCGAATCTGCAAGATTGTGGATGCAACAGATTTTCGTCCTTTGTGGAGGCGGCAGGGGAAGGGGCGAAATTTTGAGATATACGTTTTATAGTAAAATCTAACAAAAGTGCGGATACCAAATTTGGTTACTCTAGCCTTAATAGTCGCTGAGATTTGTGGACGCCCCAGATTTTCGACCGTTTCGGGGCGGAAGGGGTTGTGGCGAAACTTTGACACAAAACGGTCAAGGTCCGATATCACAGGAGTGTGGATACCAAATTTGGTTGCTCTGGCTCTTATAGGTTCTGAGATCCTTGAACTCATATTTTGCAATTGGCAAACCTGACCATGAAACCTGTGTGTTAGAGAGAGACAGAGCGAGAAAGAATGAAATTGTTTTCTTTATTCTGGCTATAATAATTATACGATCTGGTTGAGATTTTACACTCTAGAACATATAGTCATCCTCTACGATTCTGCGTTTTTGGTTTTATCGTATCTTTAAAAATGTGGATGGCACAGATTATCGTCCTTTGTGGGGGCGGAAGTGGGCGGGGCGAAGTTTTGAAATATTTTTGTAGCAGTGACATATCTCAGAAGTCTGGATCCAAAACATCGTTGCTCTAGCTCTTATAGTCTTTGAGCACTAGGCGCTGAAGGGGACGGACAGACGGACGGACGGACAGACGGACAGACAGACAGACAGACAGACAGACATGGCACAATCGACTCGGCTATTGATGCTGATCAAGAATATATATACTTTATGGGGTCGGAAACGATTCCTTCTGGACGTTACACACATCCACTTTTACCACAAATCTAATATACCCCAATACTCATTTTGAGTATCGGGTATAATAATGTATCCAATTATCTAAATAATATCAACCGCGTAAGTCTTTTCAAAGAGCCGAGGCACCGACGCTACCCCACCCCACTTCCACATACACCATTCGACACACAGCACTGCAATGCTCGCCCCAGCCCCGATCCATCCTCTATACGATAGACCAACCATGACGCCTCCCTCAAAGTTCAATCCGTTTCTACAAATTACTTGTGAACTGATCCCTGGACGTGACTGAGTTTACCTTAGCCTGCAATAGGTCCATAGCACTAGTCTACTCAACATCGGTAAGCAGGGACAAAACCGCCGTACTCGTACGGTATCCATGCTTATCTTATGTCTCATTACAATAGGATGACCTGTCAGAAGTGATGCTGAAAATTGAGGAAAAGCGCCTTCTGGTAGCTTCCTGCTATATGGCATACGGCAGACCCGCACCATCCGACGAACTCAGGATGCTGGTGATAGCAGCCGTCACCAAAACCCACCAACTCATCATTGGTACGGACGCCAATGACATTCAAAACGTGTGGGGAAGCCCCGACATCAATGACAGTGAGTCACTCTTAGACTTTTATTATCAACTTATTTAGACATAGCAAACGTTGGGGAAGAGCACACCTCCGTAGGTCACACCTCATCCAACGTGCTAGATCTCGGTTTCTGGCTGGAGCGTCTTCGAAAGACCATCCCTTTCAGATAAGTACATTCAGTTTAAATGTGAATTCAACCATTGTTCGAAGATAGCAGTCTATAGAAACCCCCGGAATACCAACTGCGAGTCCAGGCTCAGTGAAAACCGCGGAAGACATAGAGAAGTCCCTAGAGACCCTATCCAACGAGTTACTGGACGCCTGCCACGCATAGTGCAAAACCCTCGAGAACAAAGATGAGGTCCAAGCCACTCTGATGGAATCTGATCCATTTCTCCATAGGAACTACCTCACGGAATTTTTCAAGACCGCCAAAACAAGCGAACAAAGAGATCGTCAATGAGGAATACAAAATCATTCTACAAAAAGGAAATATGTAAGGCACAACGGAACTCGTGGAGGGTCTTCTGCTCCAACATCGAGAAAGTACCTGAAAGCACAGGACTCCGGAAGATGCTTTCAAAGCAGGCCATCATACAGAGTCAATTAAAGCTAGATGACGAACAGTGGACAGATCGCAGTGATAAAGCCCTTACAGCACTAATGCACCGAAGTCACTGATGCATCACAACCTAGCAACCGAGGAACAACACCCTCCAATAGATCTGTTAACCACTAAGAGAATCCACTGGGAAATAGACTCCTTTGCGGGAACAAAAGCACCAGGACTAGACGGGGTATTCCCAGCATGACGCAAGAGACGAAAAATGTTTGAGAAGGTTTTAACTCCGCACTTGCAACATCTCTGCAAGTCACTTATATCTCCAACTCAGCATGGTTAGAGTTTACCTCTTTTATTATTAAAGGCTTTCAAGGTAACTTACAGACGGATGTTATTTACACCGACTTCAGTAAAGCATTCGACTCTGTAAACCATTCCCTTCTAGCACATAAACTTGACCTTTTAGGGTTTCCGCCCAACCTCCTGAGATGGATTTCTAGCTATCTTTGTTCCAGGTCTCAAAGAGTCCTCTTCAAAAACTCCCTCTCTTCACCAGTAAAGGTTTCTTCGGGAGTACCACAGGGCAGTCGTCTAGGCCCCTTACTCTTCACAGTCTTTATTAATGACTTGCCTTCGGTATTCACATACTCTCGAGTACTTATGTATGGGGATGATGTTAAACTCTGTGGCCAGTATAAGGAAATTTCATTTCATTCTCGCTTGCAATCCGATCTCAATAACTTCCAGTCATGGTGTTGCGCAAACTTGTTACACCTTAATGCCTCGAAGTGCAAAGTTATGCCATTTCATCGTTCTAGCCCTTGGATGGCTCCATATACCATATGTGGTGGTTCTCTTGAGAGAATTACCCTGGTGGATGATCTTGGTGTTATATTAGACGACAAGCTGAAGTTTTCTGAACACATTTCTACCATGGTAAATAAGGCAATGGGCGTGCTTGCGTTTACAAAGAGCTGTTCAAAGGAATTTGACGACCCCTATACAACAAAGACTCTCTATACCTCGCTAGTTCGTCCGAACTTAGAATACGGCTCCTGTGTATGGTGCCCTCAGTACAAAGTACACCAGGACCGTATAGAATCAATACAGAAAAACTTTTTACTCTTTGCTCTGAGGGGCCTTAACTGGGATGCGGGTGTCATACTCCCATCTTACTCTAGTAGACTACTATAAGTAGACCTCCCATGCTTAGTTAACCGTAGGAAAATGCTTGGTATGATTTTTGTGCACAACTTGATCAGGGGTGACATAGACAGTCACGATTCCTATTAGACTGACTAGATCGTAGATTGTAGATCGAATTATTTCTTACATGAACCGTTCAGGGTCTTATGCTCGGATAATTCCCTCTTACATATTATATCCACCACTTATTCTCTTCCTCTTGTTAAATTACTAATCCTCACACCCCTTATAGTAATTAGTAATTGTAGTGGCATTTGATTGCATGCTTAGTTTTTTAGTAAGTTTAGTGCTAATTTTCCTCGAATGTTAGTCTAACAGCTATCTTTCTTGCATGTTCGCGTTCGGTTCGCCTCTTGAGAGATGCAGTCATTGCATGTCAACGTCAATGAACGAGGGGGAACGTTGTGAGTTGCTGCGGACACCGCAACTCTACAGGTATACCCGATACTAAGTCAGTATGGCTCTCCTCCAGCAGACGCCGCTAATATTAAACGACACGACAAAGAGTGCGTGCGAGAGAGAAAGAAAATCAGTCTGAGCGTGACGTCGGGCGCTGCGTAGCCACTGCAAATTGATTTCTTGCTTTTGGTTACAAAAATGATTCGATCTGATCCAGATTCAGCAATCTGATAGATATGGTCATTATCTATGATTCTGCGTTTTTAGTTTTCTCGAATCTGCAATATTGTGGATGCAACAGATTTTCGTCCTTTGTTGGGGCGGAAGGGGGCGGGGCGAAGTTTTGAAATATTTTTGTAGCAGTGACATATCTCAGAAGTCTGGATCCAAAACATCGTTGCTCTAGCTCTTATAGTCTTTGAGCACTAGGCGCTGAAGGGGACGGACAGACGGATAGACGGACGGACGGACAGACAGACATGGCTCAATCGACTCGGCTATTGATGCTGATCAAGAATATATATACTTTATGGGGTCGGAAACGATTCCTTCTGGACGTTACACACATCCACTTTCACCACAAATCTAATATACCCCAATACTCATTTTGAGTATCGGGTATAAAAAGATTATTACCCTATTTCTTAGGGTCTTTCTTTTGTAAACTAAATCTTTTGTATCTAAATCTCTCGTACTCAGCTTAGCAGGGGTCCCGAGCAGCTCTAACGCTCTCCGGCTATCCTACTCTCTCGCTCGCGTCTAAGCTATAATATAATATAAAATTCAATTAACTTCGTATAATTTTCTTCGTAGCAGTAGAGTAACGGTAGTGTACAGTAGGTAAATCGTAAATACAAATTAAATTTTAGTTTTTATGAAATACAAATAAAAGATGTCTAAAAGCTTAACAATACATTGTTAACGTTGAACTTTGTTGTCCATGCATATTTGCCCAAGGAAAATAATCAATCTTTTTTCCCCTGATATAAATTTTCTATAGGTAAATTATATTAATATATAATATCAGACTCACTTCTAGCTTTTGCTTAAACCGGTTGTGTTTTTTCTTGCTCCTGCGTTCTCCGCCCTTTGCTTAAATATCATACAACATTGCTGTAACTTTGTTATGATATATCATCGAATCTCTTTAATTTGATTATACTTTGTGAGTGTTTCGTTTATAAACAAGTGTTTAATACAAATACAATATCGCAACGTAACGCATCGGACTCGTGCAGGCAATTTGTTATTGTTTTTTACCCAGTCTGCTTTTCGTTATCGTTTCTTCGGTGTGCACTGTTCTTGCGCATCTTGTGCATCGCCCACACTCTCTCGAAAGCATAAGCTGGCCTGCTGCTCGCATTGTTGCTCGCACTCTCTCTGGATTGCCTATACTCTCCCTCTTTGTGGACTATTCCTTTGTGTCTCTGCTTTCGTGAGCTTACTGCTCGTTTTCTGCACTTCGTTGGATCATCTCTGAATTATTGCAGCTGCTGCTGATTGTCGGGCTCGCTCTGCTGTCTGCTCTCCCATTTTGAATGCGCTCTCCCTCTGTACTTTTTTTATTCGTGCACAGTGATTCTACTGCTGTCAATAATGGCAATTGTTTGCAGTGCAAAGATTTGTGAATTCGGTGGAGTAATCATTGGTGATTCATTCCTTAGCCGCTGGCTGTGCCACAATTTTGCCCACATAAAATGTGCTGGTGGCGGAACGATGGCCGGCTAAACGATCTGATCTCGAAACGTATGGGCCTGTCTTGGTCATGTCTGGCTTGTCGGGAGATTGAGGCCGAAATGCGCACATTCATGAGACAGACTCAAACTGGGTTTCTGGATGTCCGGAAACAATTCGTGGCTCTCAACGAGAAATTCCTAGCCCTTGAATCGCAGTTTCTTGGGCTCAAACTCTTGAGCGAATCGCCTAGACGGAAAATTTCGCATTATGATGCCAATCTCTTGCAACCTAATCCGATTGGTACGCCTGGTAAGCATTTGTTACTCCGTGTGGTCATGCCTCGCCGATTCTGTAAATCCGCCAACGGCGGCTCCGGTGTTCTTTACACCGAGCACATTGCTTCCTTCTAGCAACCAAGTTCCCGTCAGCATCAACCAATACCTGCAGTTTCTACTGTCATCACTCACCACGTGAGTGCTCCTAGTGCGGGTGTGTTGGTTGCTGGTGATGTCTTGCCAATTCCTGCTCCAGCCGTTGCTGCCAATTCTTCTGCCCCAGGACCGAGATCTCTTTTAGAAGTAGCTCCACCATCACGATCTCGCTTGGGACTTCAACTTAGATCAGTGGTCCCTCGGAAAGCAATATTTGTTTCGCGTCTTATTCCGGAGGCTACAACGGAGGACGTTAAACAACATCTTTCCTCTAAACTTAACGCTTCGCCTGATGATATAGTTGTGACTAAATTTACATTTAAACATAAGCGCAACATATCATCCTTTAAAATTATTCTCCCTGATTCTATACTATCCAAATCTCTTGAGCCGTTAATATGGTCTGAGCATACAATTATGCATGAGTTCCTTCACAAAGATTCGAGCTCGAGTCCCAGAATTACCGAGCCTGCTGCTCCACAAAACTGATGTACCATTTTTCTATTCACTATCAGAACGTTCGCAGTTTGTTCGGCAAATTGCGTCAAATTCATATAAATAGTGCGTCTTTTGATTTCGATGCCATCGCTTTTACCGAAATCTGGCTTAATTTCACTATCAATGATCATAAAATTTTCATTGACAATTACAATATTTATGGAATGGACTACACATCTTTTGCAGGTGGGGTTTTGATTGCAGTCAAATCTGATTTTTCATCTGAGTTATTCCCATTGAATAACATCCATGGCATTGAATTTGTTGCAGTCAAAGTTCGTGTTGGCTCGGTATTTTTCTATTTAACCTGCTCTTACATTCCTCCCAGGTCTAATGCGGAGGTTTACTTATGCCACCCCTCCGAAATTAATACTGTCGTATCTGCATTAAGGTGCAATGATCGAATTATTGTCATGGGGGACTTTAACCTCCCATTTCTTTCTTGTTTGCCTTGCGATGACGCAAACCTATTTTTTCCCAATTGCCACAATGAGCTAACGGATATTTCCCTTGTCCAAATTAATGCCGTTAAAAAAATTAGGGACAGACTTCTTGACCTCATGTTTGTTAACGATGCTTCTCTTACTACGGTATCAAAAGCAAACCCAATATCACTCCCTGAAGATCCTTACCATGGCTCCTTGTCACATAAAATGTTTTCGCAAAACAAACTTTATCGATTTAGATCTACATCTCTCGCGTGTTGATTGGTCGTTTCTTTATTCATTACCGAACATAGATGCAACTGTTAACTCGTTGTATAGCTCTATTTACTCCGCCCTTAATAAATTTGTTCCAGATATCACTACCCGTATCGTCCAAGCCTCCCTGGTTCTCCAAGTATTTGTCATACTTAAAAAACAATAAATCCAGACTCTATAAAAAGTACCAGAGGTCGGGCTCCACGTCGCCCTTAGCTCTATACTCCTCCGCTCGCTCTCTGTTCCTTGCCGTTAATAGTCAGTGTTCACAATGTAGTAGTAACTTTCGTAGTTATCCTGAAAGATTATATTCGTTCGTTAACTCTAAGCGTAAGTCAAACGCTTTTCCTCCGTCCCTTCATTACCAGAACAAAACAGAAGCTTCTGCTGTTGGTATTGCAAATTTATTCGCTACCTTTTTCCAAACAACGCACTCGTCTCATATTTACAACGCATCCACTCTGTATCCGTACCAGCTACCTCAAGCTAACAGCATTTTTCTGCCCATCTTCGAGGAAAGCGTTGTTCTGGAAGGTTTGTCATCTATGGACATATCGTTTTCTGCGGGTCCAGATAAGGTACCAAGTTGCATTTTAAAACACTGTGCCCAGTCCCTTTGCAAAACCTTTGACCCTTATCTTCAACCTCTCCTAGGAACAGTCTTGTCTCCCAGTAATTTGGAATGAGTCCTACATCATTCCGCTTCACAAAAAAGGTTCAAGATCAAATATTGAAAACTATCGTGGTATCGCAAAGCTTTCCGCCATCCCGAAGCTTCTTGAGTTCCTGGTCACCCGGCAACTGCAACATCTTTGTTGCAGCTTGATGTCTCCGTCGCAACACGGTTTTTTCAGACATCGTTCAACATCGACTAACCTTCTTGAGTTTTCTAACCTAATCCACAGTATTTTCAAAATGGATGTAGTTTTTACGGACTTCAGCAAGGCATTCGATTCTGTGAACCATGCTCTGCTTATTCACAAGCTCGCTTTATTAGGGTTCCCAACGAATCTTCTAGATTGGATTTTGTCCTATCTCTCTAACCGTACTCAACGTGTTTTGTTTTCTAACGTGTTGTCAAATACTGTTAATGTTACTTCAGGTGTGCCACAGGGAAGTCATCTGGGCCCGCTTCTGTTTATTTTATTTGTGAATGACCTTCCTCAAATTATAACATACTCTACTACACTAATGTATTCTGATGATGTCAAAATCTGTCTTTCTTACTCTGATTGGTATTTGCACACACGCCTTCAACTTGATCTAAGTGAACTACTATTGTGGTGTTCAACTAATCTTCTTTTTCTGAACCTTTCCAAATGCAAACTTATGACATTTTACCGTCGTGCTCCACATTTTGTCTCATATGTTCTAGGAAATCATGTCCTTGAGCGAATTTCGAGTTCAAATGACCTCGGAGTCCTTTTTGATCATAAGATGTGTTTTAACAGCCATATAGCTGCAACTGTAAATAAAGCTAAGGGTGTTTTAGCGTTCATAAAGCGTTGGTCCAAGGAGTTTGACGACCCGTCCGTTACGAAACAACTGTATATCTCGTTAGTACGTCCTAATTGGAGTATTGTTCTTGTGTTCTTGTGTAGAGCCCACAGTATAAAGAGCAGCAGGCTGTTATTGAATCCGTGCAAAAGCAATTTTTAATTTTTGCCCTTCGGAACTTTAACTGGGACTCGGGTAGAATCTTGCCACCCTACCGGTCTAGGCTAAATCTTATTGACCTGCCGTCGTTGCACCATCGCAGAATATGCAATGGCGTAATGTTCGTGCACAAGCTCCTTCTCGGGACTGTTGACTCCCAAACTCTCTTGGGTCAGATTGACTTGGCCGTTCCATCTAGACCTACCCGTACTTTTAGGCCTATCCGTCTACCCATATGTTGGTCTAATTATGCTGATCATGAACCTTTTAGGGTTTTATGCTATAATTATAACTCCCTCTGCCAAACCCTATCCCCTGAACTGTCTCTTAAACTAATTGCATGCAATTTTTAGAATCACTTAAATTTAGCTAACTTTTAACTTCTCTTTTTCCGCCTTTAGTAACTAAGTACCATTATTAACAGATAATTTTTTAACATTAAGAAAATAAAAATGTATAATTAATTTCACAATATATAATATTTGTATATTTAATTTGTAATTGGGTTTTAAAAAAATATAAAACATATACACCTTACATTAGAGACCAAAACAAGACTCATACATGACGTAGTTTACTTATTATTCGACCTTAAAGACGCAGAATGTGCATACAAATTGAGTAAATTGCTGATCATTGAAAAAATTCAACTTTTAATGCTCATACCAATCTCCTAAACTAAAAATCCAATTCTCTTAGTTTCCATTTTTGAAAGCCTTGTATGTATAGATGCATCTGGAGCTGGATGAATGGTCGTCAATAATGAAAAAATGGACAAGGACATGAACAATGATATTTTGAGTGACGACTCCACTTCAGTTACCTCACGTAGGTACCATTGAGCCTGTTTGGGATATTTTGGAAAAAATGATATGGAGTTGGAAATGTTTCCGTTTTTTCTTTAGTTCATTTTTATAAGGATAACAAAGTAGAACATTTTACTTTTTTTGGGAACAGATAGTAGAAATTCTTTGATATAAAATTATGTTAATGGCCATTTCCGCGTGTCGCGAACGTACCTTCGTACAAAACAAAAATGTTCTCCATGGAACGGAACAGAATAATTTTATTTATTTATTTATTTTAAAAGATGATTAACGTAGTTTTCGATCATTTATTTAATCAATAAATTATCTCTAAGGGTGTTTTTTAAATTTAATTAAGTACCGAATTAAGTATGAATCACTTAATTTGTTGGCCTCGGTAGACATTTTCACGGAAATGCCCATATGTATACCAGAGCCCTGTATGAAAGGGCAACCTTACACAGTGTAAACAAAAACCGAATGTGCACAACCTAAGGCACACGAACTGCATAGTATGTTTAGAGTCATTTTAACGAAATGCGTAAAAAACTTGCGGATATTAATCCCTACTGCTCGGATTCGGTTTTTAATGATTCGGTGATTCGAATCTGACTGAAGGAAGGATTTGTAATGATCGAACGCATCGAAGAGGCATGAGTATAGCTTTGATTTTATGAATACTGTGGATACAAGGCTCAAATGTATACAACTTGATTGTTTTTTGAATAGATTTGTTAAAATACCAAGTCCTATGCATACATCATTAATATTTTATCTACATAGCTGCTTTCTTTTGCACATTTTAAAATTCCTTTTATATATAAAATAGACGTGCGAAAAGAGTTATATAAATTAAAATATAGATATATGCATGTTTCAAGATGATTTCAAAGTTAAAATCTTTGATTATATGAAGTATATTTCACTTTTATGTATCAAATTAAAAAAATATCTAAATTTTACATAAACTATAAATTAATTATGTATGAAGACATGTGGGAATTGGTTTTATAAGCGTGAATCAGGAATACGTACCTCTTTTGTGATTTGATCTAGCGCGTTGTCCTCTGCATTCACTCGTGTATTGTTTCGTCGTCGACCTGTGGCGCTTGTGCTTTCCATTTCATTAAAATTGGAGTGTTGTATTGTGTTAACCAAGCCACAGGTAAAAATTCAATTAACTTTGTATATTGATATTCCAATTTTCTTCGTAGCGGAAAGCACCGGTAGTACAGTATGTGAATCGGAAATGCAAATTAAATGTTAATTGTGATTTTATTTTAAGTTTTATGCAGCAGCTCCCACTTAATTAGCAATGAGGCCAAACAACGCGAGGAAAATAATATCAACCAAAAATGAAGCCGAAATCATATCTACATACATACATACATACGTATGTACATACGTCTGATTCTAGTTTAATTTTTAAGACGACAGCGCACGTACCAGCACACTTTAGTAATCACTGTGCAAGTTTTGGCGATTTCGTGACCATTGGAGGTATTCTGAGATTAAATATTGAGCAGGTCCAATGAACTATATCTAAATTGAAATCCTTGTCCAACAAAAATGACCATATTTCTACATTACTATAGGCTCATTAAAAGTGGTAAATGCTAAGTGCGCAAATAATTGTGTTCGCCTTATTTTAGATATTTTTTCACTTAAAAATTGTACAAAATAATGCATTAAAATTACGCTTATAAGTACAGAAAAACAAAAGCTCTTAAAACAGAACTAAACATTTGGAGGTTGTTTAAACATGAACATATTATCGTCGAAACCATGACACTTTCGGACCATTGCAGAATGTTCAAACATAAACATATTATTGTACACATTCACTCATGTATCCAAAAAATTGATCTCTAAAGAAATCACATAACCTAAAAAAAGATCTGTAACCCATTAAAAGATACTAAAACAAAACACAAATGTCTAGACTTTTCTTTTAAGGTCTTAACAGAGGATTGAACATACTCATAATCAGCACCTTAACCCGAAGTCAGGAAACCGGCCCTAAGTCTGACTGGTGACTCATGCTGCCACATGCATAGGACGCTCCTAGGACTCAGAGACTATATAAGCTAGAGCAACCAATTTTGGTATCCACACTCCTGTGATATCGCACCTGCACGAGTTCATTTCAAAATTCCCCACAAAGGACGAAAATCTGTTGCATCCACAATAATGAATATACGAGAAAACTAAAAACGCACAATCATAGAGAATGACCATATCTATTAGATTGGATAGATAGATGGATAGAGTGATCCGATCTGGATCAGATCGGATAATTTGCATGGCCAAAAGGAACAAATCAATGTACAGTTGCTACGCAGCGCCCAACGACACGCTCAGACTGATTTTCTGTCTCTCTCACACGCACTCTTTGTCGTGTCGTATTAGCGGCGTCTGCCGGAGGAGTGCCATACTGACTAAGTATCGGCTATAACTGAAGAGTTGCGGTCGCCGCAGAAACGCAGAAAACGTGTCTGAACGTGTCGTCACGATTTTGTTTTCTCGTATCATTGAAATTGTGAATGCCACAGATTTTCGCCCTTTATGTGGCCGGAAGTGAGCGGGGCGAAGTTTCGAAATATACTTGTAACTGTGTAATACAAGACAGACGGACGGACGGACAGACAGACATTGCTCAATCGACACAGCTATTGATGCTGATCAAGAATAAATATAATATATGTTTATAAAATGTTCGTTCTCTTTCGTAGTGACCAAACGTGTTTTTGTTTTGCGCTCCGCTTCTTTTCCTTTTTTTTTTCAATTACAGCCGGTGCTTTTCCAAATAAACCTTTAGTAAAAACCAAAATTAACCTACAATACAAAACCTGTTCTTTAACGCGAGTGGATGCCTATTGTTTTAATAAAAACTTAATTTTGATATTAATTCTGTTCGTTGGTTATTGATGTGTTGCTTTCCGTAAGTACGCTCACGCTAAGTTAAGCCCGTTCTTATCCCGTAGCCTCTTCTTTAGCTATTACTCTCTCCCTATTATCCAAACCCAAACAACTGTTCTTTCTCTCTCGCTGTTTAAACTTTCTGAGAAATAGCGCTAATTTTGCTTTGAGCGTTGTCTGGCACATTGGACTGATACCAATTTGTTTAGAAATTTTTGTTGCAAATTTTTAAATAAATAAATAATTAAAATGGAATTCACTGTGGTCTGCGCCAAAAATACTTGTAAGATGCTGATCACCAACGATCAGGCGACGGAGTAGTGCACGCAAAATGCGCTGGATCTGGCCTCGTGAGTGATGATATAGCCAAACGTAATGGGTTGCATTACAGTTGCGAGGCATGCAGTACGGTGGAGAATGATATGGTGGCTTTTATGAGGCAGACGCGGAGTGGCTTTAAGGAGCTGACCGTTGGTTTTAAAAACAAATACGATCGGCTACTAGCAATGGAGGCTCAGATAGCGGTTTGAAGCTGCTGAATGAGTCTCCGAGGCGCAAAAGGGTCACTCCGCGCGATCTGCAAGTGCCAACAGCTCGTTGCCGGAAAACTGACTCCGACCACTCAAAATGTACAGCAACTGATTTCTTTTGCCATAGCAAGGGCAACGACAGCTGCTGGCGATGCAGATTCGGTAGCCGAATTCATCGCTTCGGAGAATGTCTGTAGCGTCCGTGTCCGCTGTTTTCGCAAGCTCACTAGTTGTCACGTCATTGCCACCACAGGTACCAAAACGACAAGTTTTTGTCTCACGGCTGGCCCCTGACCTCACATCTAATGATGTAACTACTTTTATACAAAGCAAAATAAAAGCCGTCGGTTTAAAGGTGGAAAAGTTTAATTTATCTTATGCCAGAGAGATAGCTTCATTTAAGATATGTGTCTCCCCAACTCATTTTGGTGGGCACTCAGAGCATTTGGTGGGGAAGGAGTTCAAGGCTAAGAAGAAGAATAGGCCCCCCATGACTCTTACAAATCATCCCAGTGTGCCATCGTCCCCTCATCTTCCCGCCCTGCTTTAAACCTTCCAAAAAACTAACTTCTCTTTTAGTAACATATCAGAATGTTAAAGGCTTACGTAATAAGCTCAGCATTCTTTTCCGGGATAGTTTTGCATGTTCTTCCCACGTTATTGTTTTTACCGAAACCTGGCTAAAGCCAGACATTATTAGTTTCGAGGTTTTGGCAGGTCGGTACACAACTTTTAGAAAAGACCGTTCGTCTTGACGTGCAGGAGGGGTTCTGATTGCAGTGAACTCTAGCTTCACGTCGGAACACTTCACAATCCAAGTTCAACAGGAACTTGAATTCCTGTGTGTAAAACTGATTCTTCCCGCTTTCGCAGTTTCGCAGAAGTTGGTTCTCCTACTTCTCACTCTAGCTATGTAATAGCTCGGTCAAAATGTTCAGTTCTTAATGTACAATGCTATAAGAACGACCTGTCTCGATGCAAGATGCGTTTTTCTCAGGACCCTAAAAAGTTTTACTGTTTCGTAAACAGTAAGCGTAGAACGTCCGCACACCCGTCCTCGCTATCATTTTTTAATACGTCGGCAAACAATGATCGGATGCCGATCTTTTTGCCCAATTTTTCCCAACGACCTATTCTGAGGAAAGCTACTTTGGTCAACCGTACCCATACGATTTACCGAGGTCGAACGGAATTTTCAGTCCCTTGTTAAATGAATGTTTTTTACTTCATGATCTTCGACTAGTTAAGTCGGTGTTTTCACCGGGTCCAGACGGGGTTCCAGGTTGTGTACTCAGGTACTGCGCCGATGCAATGTGTGGACCCTTGCTTAAACTATTTACCCTGTCCATTGATTCTTCTTGCTCCCCCCCCGATCTGGAAGTAATCGTTTATAATTCCTATCCATAAAAAAGGAGTCTGATGCAAAAAATTAAAGAGGTATACCAAAGCTATCCGCTTTTCCCAAAATTTTTTAAAAGATTTTAACTCCGCACTTGCAACATCTCTGCAAGTCACTTATATCTCCACCTCAATATGGATTTATAAGGCGGCGATCAACCACTTGTTAGTCCTCTTCAAAAACTCCGTCTCTTCACCAGTCAAGTATTATTCGGCCCCTTACTCTTTAAACTCTTTATTAATGACCTGCCTTCGGTATTCACATACTTTCGAGTACTTATGTATGCGGATGATGTTAAACTCTGTTTCCAGTATAAGGAAATTTCATTCTCGCTTGCAATCCGATCTCAATAACTTCCAGTCATGGTGTTGCGCAAACTTGTTACACCTTAATGCCTCGAAGTGCAAAGTTATGCCATTTCATCGTTCTAGCCCTTGGATGGCTCCATATACCATATGTGGTGGTTCTCTTGAGAGAATTACCCTGGTGGATGATCTTGGTGTTATATTAGACGACAAGCTGAAGTTTTCTGAACACATTTCTACCATGGTAAATAAGGCAATGGGCGTGCTTGCGTTTACAAAGAGCTGTTCAAAGGAATTTGACGACCCCTATACAACAAAGACTCTCTATACCTCGCTAGTTCGTCCGATCCTAGAATACGGCTCCAGTGTATGGTGACCTCAGTACAAAGTACATCAGGACCGTATAGAATCAGTACAGAAAAACTGGTTACTCTTTGCTCTGCGGGACCTTAACTGGGATGCGGGTGTGAGACTCCCATCTTACTCTAGTAGACTGCTAATAGTAAACCTCCCATGCTTAGTTAATCGTAGGAAAATGCTTGGTGTGATTTTTGTGCACAACTTGATCAGGGGCGACATAGACATAGACACGATTCCCATTACACTCACTAGAAATTTTGTACCGCTATTCCTTCCACTTTTACTATAACGAATAACAACTATATTCGAATTATTTCTTACATGAACCGTTCAGGGTCTTATGCTCGGATAATTCCCTCTACCATATTATATCCACCACTTATTCTCTTCCTCTTGTTAAATTACTAATCCTCACACCCCTTATAGTAATTAGTAATTGTAGTGGCATTTGTATTTTGATTGCATGCTTAGTTTCTTAGTAAGTTTAGTGCTAATTTTCCTCGAATGTTAGTCTAACAGCTATCTTTCTTGCATGTTCGCGTTCGGTTCGCCTCTTGAGAGATGCAGTCATTGCATGTGAACGTCAATGAACGAGGGGGAACGTTGTGAGTTGCTGCGGACACCGCAACTCTACAGGTATACCCGATACTAAGTCAGTATGGCTCTCCTCCAGCAGACGCCGCTAATATTAAACGACACGACAAAGAGTGCGTGCGAGAGAGAAAGAAAATCAGTCTGAGCGTGACGTCGGGCGCTGCGTAGCCACTGCAAATTGATTTCTTGCTTTTGGTTACAAAAATGATCCGATCTGATCCAGATTCAGCAATCTGATAGATATGGTCATTATCTTTGATTCTGCGTTTTTAGTTTTCTCGAATCTGCAATATTGGGGATGCAACAGATTTTCGTCCTTTGTGGGGGCGGAAGGGGGCGGGGCGAAGTTTTGAAATATTTTTGTAGCAGTGACATATCTCAGAAGTCTGAATCCAAAACATCGTTGCTCTAGCTCTTATAGTCTTTGAGCACTAGGCGCTGAAGGGGACGGACAGACGGACGGACGGACAGACAGACATAGTATTGTATTTTGAATGCATACCTAGTTCTCCTAGTAAGTTTGCTTCTAATTTTCCTTGTATATTAGTCTAACAGCTATCTTTCCTGCATGTTCGCGTTCGCGTTCGTTTTGGGTACGCGCCGCGCGTCTTGCGGCAGCGCCCCTCGGACGGTGGGCGGGAGGGGGCTGCGTTTTGACTGGAATCCGCAAGTAACAGCCTTCTGCTTGCTTACAATTTTCTTTCAAAACTTTCTGGATATCAAAGACCATTCGAAGTACCATACAAAAAATATGGGTAAAACGGCTAAGTTGCAAGAAAAAAGCATTTGCTCTCTGAGCGCCACCGAAAATGAAGAAAAACGTTTGCCCAGGAGCACTCTAAAAGGGACCAAAGCTGGTGGGATGATGTAATATTCTTAGATGAAAGCCAGCTCAACGTTTTTGACGTGACGGCAAGACTTTGGGTTGCTGGAAACCAAATACTGATCTGCAATGATACGCCAATTTTTAAGAGAGGTACCAAAAATCTCATTTCCAATTATAGACCAATTGCCAAACTCAGCAATGTTTCAAAACTTCTAGAGCGAATCATTGCCAGAAAAATCACCTTCCTCATGAAATCGTACATTAGCCCAAATCAGCATGGTTTTATGCCGGGTAGATCAACAGCCACTAATCTCATTGCTTTCAGTAATTTCTGCACTCGTGTCTTTGAAATGCACTCTCAAGTCGACGTTGTGTATACTGACTTTGCTAAAGCCGTTGACAAAGTCTCCCACTGTGCTTTAATAGCCAAGCTGCATCGGTTGGGGATTCATTCCTGCCTGCTCAGTTGGTTTAGGTCGTATCTTGAGCGGCGAGAGTATGTCGTATTGATAAATGGAAAGCCTTCGGACCCATTCTTGGCTACTTCCGGCCTTCCACAGGGAAGTGCACTTGGTCCACTTCTGTTCTTAATTTTTATTAACGACATGTCTCAGCATTCAAGCTTCTGAGCATCTGCTTTATGCTGATGATCTTAAAATCCTCTGATCTGTCAAAACCTTAGGCGATAGTATCCTTCTGCAGCGCGACCTGGATAGAGTTGCTCGTTGGTGCAGACTTAATTCGCTCCCACTCAATGTTACTTTGTTTCTTTTAGCAAGCGTGTCTTTAATGTGCTGGCCTCATATTCAATAGATGGCCATCCATTCTTAAAGCAGACGGAGATACTTGACCTCGGGGTCTTATTTGACTCTAAATTTCTGTTTGCAGGGCATATGAATTTAATATTGCCAAAAGCCTATGCAATGTTCAGCTTTGTTAAGCGCAATTCATCCCAATTCAAGGACCCATATACAAGGCTCAGTCTGTACGCATTCCTTGTGCGCTCGCTCATTGAGTACGCTTCCATGGTCTGGAATCCCAACAGGGTCGTCCAAATTTCGCGCATCGAACGACTCCAAAGAAAGTTTCTGAAATTTGCACTCCAGCCTCTGCACTTCTCCATTCCGTTGCCGTCGTATGAGTGCAGATGTCGCCTCGTGCATTTCTCCTCTCTCGAGGATCGAAGGACCATTGCGGCTCAGATCTTTATTTATGACCTTATAGTGGGTAACTTCGACTTAGTGGGTAACCTCAGTGCGCCTGCCAGGAGCCTAAGGACCCATGCCCCCTTTACAGTTGATCTCCTCCGGACCAATTATGGCTTTCATGAGCCCATCAGTAGGGCGCTTCGGCAGCACAATGCGCTGCGAGCTGGGATGCGCTTTGACTTTTGCCAGGGGAAGGGAGCCGTCAGACGGTTGCTTGTGGATTTCTTCCTGCTAATTAATTTATTAATGTTATTTGTTAAGATAGAAATAAGTTAGCCTAGCCAGTTAAGGATTTTTTGATTCCGTTGGCGAATAATAATAAATAAATAAATAAATAAGAATCACTTAAGACAAACAGTGAAACACGGCGGGGTTAGCGTTATGATTTGGGGCTGCATTTTCACAAAAGGAGTAGGAAATAAGCTGTTCATTGAAGGCAAATGAATCAAGAACAGTATCTAAAAATTTTGAAAGAAAATTTTAAGCAGTCGGTGGAGAAAATGGCCATACCAAATATTAAATTATGTTTTTGTTCTAGATGAAGAAGGTTTTTTTTAATCATATAAGGTTTAATTATATTTATTTTTTTTTTTTTTATTAAAAACAAAATCATGAGCATATATCCCTCTGAAAAGGAAATACTGCAAGCTGTATTCTACCAGTTAAACTTTTTTATTTCTTTGTAGTTTTATACATTTTATTCACGTGTGAAGCTGAAAAAAATAAACCGAATATTAATGTTATCCAGTGCAGTTCTATTTCTGTGGAATTGTCCAATTTGAAATCCCAAAATAATCCAGTAGTGGCCAAAGCGCTAACATTAAACAAAATAAGAGGTAAAAAAAAAGAAACCACAGAATCTCGTGAGAATATCATTCTGCATTTTGCCCACCAAGGCCAATCGCAATCTGATATTGTGGAAATTACAAATCGTTTAACGATTCAAAAGAGCTTCATAATTATAAAGTCCCATTGAATTTTTAAGACAGTTTCAAAGAACTAGAACCTATTGCGAGTCCTTGTCAAAACTAAATGACCATATGGTCATTACAAGGCCAACTTACAAAAATATAGCTCATAGCTTATTAAAAAGTGATAAATTTACCAACATTTTTCTTCACTTTATATTTGACTTTTTTTCGTTTAAAAACTATAATATTAGCTACTCTTATAGAAAATGTATTATTTTTTTTGTTATAGAAAATTGATAAATTGATTAGAAAATTGTTTTATCGAATAAAACTGTTTTCCTCTCTAAAAAAATCGCGATGGAAAAGCTCTCAAAACAGCAGTACACTAAAGTTATTGCTCTGCCAACACGTAAGCCCGCACTATGTATGTATACATATGTACATATGTATGTATGTGCATGGTAAAACTCGGTTGATAGTTTTGAGATTTTTGGCCATCGTCTGAATTTTGGCCCTATGCTAAATGCAGTAGTTTCTAAAATTTGATTTTGAATTTTCTATAGATAACCGAGATTTTGCCTTTGCATAGTTGCACATCTTTAAAACTAATTTTCGGTGGCACTTTCATCCATTTACATGGGTGTGGCGACCCAAATACATAAACATGCGTATGTGTAAAAGAAATTTACATACATATGTAGCATCCAAGAAGATTTTCTCACATTCAACTTTTAGTTATATTTATAAAGAAATAATAAGTGTACTCCACTAAAATAAAATACTTTCTAAAATATGGAGAGCATCAAAGACAAAGTAGACCTGGGTAAGTCAACTCCTCGCGATACTATCGATATATTGAATATACATATGTGTGAACGTTATAGCAATAATAGGCTCACCATACTGAGCCCCTCCCGGAGGAATGGTGGATTTTTCGTCACAGATGTGAAACTGCGATTCACACTGGCACCATCCCCCATCCGTCAAAAACAGCTGATTCCAATTACAAGTACATTAAATTTGCGCGGAAGATTTATTTATTTTTATTCTTATAATGGATGATGAAGATGTAGCAATTATTTCGGCTGTGTTTCAACAGCATAATATGTGAACAGCCCGATAGCAGCAACAGTTCTGGTGACTTCAATCAGTCAGCAGAACAGACCGTAATACAAATAAGAAACTTATTTATTGATTATTTTTTATTCTGAATGTTGGTTTAATTTACCTGCCGAACGGCTCAGAGGTGTGGTATGCGCTTTTAGACTTAGGTAATAAATTATTCAAAGAACATAGAAACAAAAGATCTCGGTGAAATTTAGGGATATATTTTTTAAAAGTCCAGTCAACGTTAATAAACAGCCAACATTTTAGATGGCTTGCAAAACAAGTTTTTCTAAAGAACTGCCTATGCAACTGACCATATTTTAAAAAAGTTTTCCTAAGTATTAATGCACCTAATAAAAGATACCATAAGCAGAATCTGTAACCTATGATTTTCTATAGTTTCCTTTTTCATTTGAATGATGCAGTATGTGAATAGGGGTAATACAATTTTTGCACACTGAAACAATTTTCAACTTTGAGTGCTCATGTATTCGATACTAATAGGCTATTCACACTGACGACCACCCACCATCTATTTCGGGGATGGTCCGAAATGTTTTGCCTTTCCGAAGTTTCCCAGTTAGTGCACCATCCATTTTGGATGTTCCTAAACCACACATTTCTATGCGATAGTTAGCCGATGGTTTTCAAATGCAACTCTGAATAATCGTTATTCACAACGAAAAAATGGAATTTCGTTGCTAATAACACCCAAACTCCAATATATGTACATATGTATGTATTATTTATTATTTTTTTTTTCGGATCACTTACGGCATTCCTTTGATTGGTTTTAATAAACCCGTTGAAACAGCGATGAAAGCGCTTCCATGGACTCCAACTGCGGCAACGTTCCTAAAACGAAAACTGGAGAAATAATTTTACAAAAAAAATTCACGTTCTCCTCTGCGGTTCAACTGTTGTTCACTTTCGCCCTGTCACCTATGTATTTCACTTGCGCTTTCATCCGAAAGAATTTATAAAAAAAAAAAAATGAAAGAAATTTACTAAGCTAATTAAACTAATGACACTATTCAAATAAACTAGGAATCAGCGGATACACTGTTAAACGGTTAAGCGACAGTCGTTGCCGCCGGCTTCACATCTGGCACTCCTCGGCCCTTCGTAAGAGGAATAAAAATCAGGTCTAGGTCCAGGTCTATATTTCGGGTCGAAAGTGCTTGATCGTTTACATCACTTTTATAACTTCCGCAGAATTGGACGGCCTCCAATATATTCCGGCTCCGCGACACATAAACAGCCCGCGCCCGCAAGCGACTGAAGAGCAGATCTTTTACCCCTCCCGCTTTGTGCTGTTCGGCCTAAGCGTTGGGAATTTTGGGTACGGAGCGGTAGTTGGGCGAGGAGCATAAGTCCCTCGTCGCGAACGGAGGCCCTAATATCGGGGAAATTGTTGTTGCGAGCATTCGTATTGGGGTTCAGACAGGTACCAAAAGATTGCCCGAATTTTAAGCTGGTACTAGCCGCCAATCTGGATTGTGGTTGTGGTTGTAAAAAGTTGTATTTCTATTTTAATTTAATTTTTGCTTCCTCTGGGTAAAAATTACCAAAAGGGCGTTACAAACGTGTGGCTTTAAAAATATTTTTTTTTCTATGTAAAAAAATATTGGTGTAAACTTTTGTTTTAAATTAAAGCGAAAAAAAAAAACAAATTATAGAAATCGGATAACTTTTAAGAAAGCCTCATGCTGGAGAAGTCAATCATGCATGCAATTTCAGAGTGCGGCTTTTTTTGGGTCGCTGTGTGTACCATTTTTATCTATCCATGAATTGTCTCTTTCATCAACACCTAACCATACAAAAAAACTTGTTTTTTTTTTCCTTCTGAGTATGTTTTCCACTTAGAAAGCACTTTCATCTTTCACTTTTTTGAGTTCTTGATCATAAAATGAGCCTTGGATCATTTCCCCCTAATAGTCCTTCAGTTCATATGTTACAGGATTAGTAGTCTTTACATTTACTTATTCTAACAGGATCGCCAATGAAAAACTTGTTTTTGGGAAATACCTTACAGATATTATAAGCTGCTTTAAAAAAAAACTCTTCATTTTGTTTGTATGAATTATTATAATCATTTAGTAAGTCATGCAAGGTTTAAATCCACATATGATTACCCTGCATACTAACCATTTTCCACATACGATATTGTTTGAGATGCCAAGCTTTTTTGGCACCTATGTGTTTCAAAAATGAAAAGAGATTTTGGGTTAAACTTTATAATTCGTATTTAATCTTGGTGGCTTAGCGGAAGCCGATTGCTTGCTATTACCAGATAAACTTTATGCGAGATCGATTAGGTCGCAGAGGGGTTAGCATAGAACTAAACTATAGACGACGGCGTTAAATCAAAGTGACTGCCGAAGTTGCCGCAGCAGATCAAAGTAATTGCCGAAGTGGCGGCGGCAGAGAGCCCCTTTAGCGGGAGAGCGCAGCAGCTCTGCAGAAAGTCAACGCTTTACAACATAGGCGGCTCTCTCTGCTCATACAATAATAATGTTAAAGTTACGGTTATTATTCAGCGGCTGGCCCGAACATACTCCCCCCGTTGGGAGCTAGTCTCTCAACAGATTCCTTAAGGGGCAGCAAACATAGCCGAGTGACGGCCCTCCTGATGTTTCCTGAGGATGTCTTCAGGTCAGCGACGCGACACACTCCGTCCTTGCCGAAAACGACATCGACCACTCTAGCCAGTGGGCAACTCATTGGAGGAAGATTTTCGTCCTTCACCAGAACGAGGTCATTCTTGCAGATGCTTTGCGCGGGGGTACGCCACAGTGAGATACTCTTCGCGCCAACGGCTCCAAAATATTTGTTGTAGTTGGGTGACCCGCTGCCAACCATCCAGACGATTGTAGTTCAGCTTCGTTAGGTCAGGCTCGAGGATTTGCTCATGGGGGCCGCCTAAAAGCAGATGAGCAGGAGTCAAAACGTCTAAATCATCAGGATTTTCTGAAAGCGAGAGCAAAGGGCGAGAGTTAACAATTGCAGTGATCTGACAGATCAGAGTGCGCAGCTCGTCGAAGCTAACCACAGATGGTCCAACTGAGCGGTACAGGTGATATTTTGCGGTCTTCACGGCCGCTTCCCACAACCCGCCAAAATGCGGAGAGCGAGGTGGGATGAAACGCCAGTCGATCGAGTCAGCCAAGCAGGATTCGTGGACCTCCTTCATATGCGGTTCGTTCAGACAGAGCTTCTTTAGCATTGTCCGACCAAATTTGACTTGGCCTTCCTCGAGTGGAAGTAAAACGCTTTAGTGCGCCTAGAAACGATGCGGTGGTCAAATCCTTTACGAGCTCCATGTGTATAGCCTTAGAAGTGAAGCAGATGAATACGCTAATGTAGCACTTGATCGGAGGCCTTGTGCGGATTTCTGATCGGTAGAAAAAAGGTCCACAGTAATCTACTCCAGTGACTTCAAAAGCTCGAGATCCTTCCAAACGTTCCTTAGGTAGGTCTCACATGATGTATTCAACCATGTGGATAGCAGGCGCGAGGTCCGGCATGGAGATTTCTTTCGTGATAATATCTTATCAGCGCAAAGATAATGGAATGTCCCTTTGGCAGGATGAGCGGGTGCTGAGCGTCAAATCCTAGCGATGAGTTGCCAAGACGACCTCCAACTCTAAGTAGTCCAGAATGATCAATGAACGGGTTGAGCGAACTAATAGAACTGGATTTCATGACTTGACCATTGTGCCGAATCTCCTTTATGTCCATCCACAAATTTGCCAGCTGAATGTGTCGAATTAGAAGATGCGTTCCTTGCCGAATATCAGAAACGGTGAGTCCTGGATGCCTAAGACGATGTATAAATTTATGCATGTAGGCGAATGTGCGCTGCATGCGAAAGAATGAATTCGCAAATTTGCATCCGGATGTGAGATCGGCATGTGGAGACGTGATTAGCAATCCTCTCTTGCGAAGCTCCAAAGTTGCTATGTTGTTAGTAGGAGATACAGGCCACTTATCCTTGGAGCCTAGCAAAAAGAATGGGCCGTGAAACCATAGCTCTGACTGGATAAGATGGTTGGGAAGCGAGCCTCCCGAGAGAATATCAGCAGGATTTAAAGATGTGGGAACATAGCGCCATTCCATGGCTGCCGTCAACTCCTGAATTGATGCCACTCGATTTGCCACGAAAACTTGAAATTTAGCTGGCTCGTCCCTAATCCAAGATAATGCTGTTGACGAATCCGACCAGCAATAGAACCGACCTGTAAAGATTCCCATGTCCTTTACATTCTGCATGATTTTCGCAAGCAAATGGGCTCCACTTAATTCCAGCTTAGGAATCGATATAGTCTTTAGCGGCGCCACTCGCGACTTTGAGCACAAAACGTGGCTCGAAGACTGGGCTTCCCTGGACACGACATACACGCAAGCGCCATATGCTTCTAAGCTGGCATCACAGAATCCGTGAACTTCTGTAGCCGCACTAGAACGAAGAACCAAGCGAGGAAATGAGATCCGAGAAATGCTTGCCAAACTATTTCTCAAGTCCATCCAAGTTGAATGCAACGCTGAGGGTAGGCTTTCATCCCAATCCAAATTTTCTCTCCAAAGCTGCTGAAGGAAGATTCTGCACCTGACAATGACTGGATTTATCAATCCAAGAGGGTCGTAGAACCGCGCAATCGTAGATAAAACCGACCGCTTTGATGGCTTTGAGTTTGTGTCCAGTGCGGACAAGGCAAAAAGCAGCTGATCCGAAGCAGGGTCCCACGCTAAGCCGAGAGCTTTGGCTATGTCGCTTCCATCATTAAACTTTAGGAACTTCTCTATGTCATCTTCAGGGGTTCCCTCAAGTACTTCCTGGTGACTGGAGCACCATTTCCTAAGTCTAAAGTTACCACGGGACAGTAAAGCTGATGTTTGGTGCATCTTGTCCATGACCTGTGCGACCTTTAACTCCCCGAAGGCTACATTGAAAAACTGCTTTCGATGATCAGATTGAATATTTTAAGGTTTATGTATAGATATTTTTAATAAATTGTTGTATTTTGTAAGGCTGCAAACTTAGGAATAATATTATTATAGTAGAGGTATATGATTTGTTGCTTAAGTATCGTATTCCAACATAAGAATGTGTTAAAAATATTACTAATCTCAAAAAATGATCTCCAGGACTCACTATCAAATTCAATATTATTTCCAAACTGATTTATTATAAAAAAAAACAAAAACATACTGCTTATCTGATTTTCGTAATCTAAAAGTACACTTAATAGTGGTCAATAATGGACGGTCTATAATTGTATCAGGCATAAAAAAATCATACTGATCAAGTTTCAAATTGAAACTTTGTGTTTGTGTTGTGTTTTTGTCTTGCTTTCCTGCATTCTCCGCCCTTTGCTTAAATATCATACAACATTGTTGTGACTTTGCGCATAAGCGTTTGCATCGCCCACACTCTCTCGAAAGCATAAGCGGGCCTGCTGCTCGCATTGTTGCTCTCACTCTCTCTGGATTGCCTATACTCTCCCTCTTTGTGGACTATTTCTTTGTGTCTCTGCTTTCGTGAGCTTACTGCTCGTTTTCTGCACTTCGTTGGATCATCTCTGAATTATCGCAGCTGCTGCTGATTGTCGGGCTCGCTCTGCTGTCTGCTCTCCCATTTTGAATGCGCTCTCACTCTGTACTTTTTTTATTCGTGCACAGTGATTCTACTGCTGTCAATAATGGCAATTGTTTGCAGTGCAAAGATTTGTGAATTCGGTGGAGTAATCATTGGTGATTCATTCCTTAGCTGCTGGCTGTGCCACAATTTTGCCCACATAAAATGTGCTGGTGGCGGAACGATGGCCGGCTAAACGATCTGATCTCGAAACGTATGGGCCTGTCTTGGTCATGTCTGGCTTGTCGGGAGATTGAGGCCGAAATGCGCACATTCATGAGACAGACTCAAACTGGGTTTCTGGATGTCCGGAAACAATTCGTGGCTCTCAACGAGAAATTCCTAGCCCTTGAATCGCAGTTTCTTGGGCTCAAACTCTTGAGCGAATCGCCTAGACGGAAAATTTCGCATTATGATGCCAATCTCTTGCAACCTAATCCGATTGGTACGCCTGGTAAGCATTTGTTACTCCGTGTGGTCATGCCTCGCCGATTCTGTAAATCCGCCAACGGCGTCTCCGGTGTTCTTTACACCGAGCACATTGCTTCCTTCGAGCATCCAAGTTCCCATCAGCATCAACCCATACCTGCAGTTTCTGTTAGTGCTCCTAGTGCGGGTGTGTTGGTTGCTGGTGATGTCTTGCCAATTCCTGCTCCAGCCGTTGCTGCCAATTCTTCTGCCCCAGGACCGAGATCTCTTTTAGAAGTAGCTCCACCATTACGATCTCGCTTGGGACTTCAACTTAGATCAGTGGTCCCTCGGAAAGCAATATTTGTTTCGCGTCTTATTCCTGAGGCTACAACGGAGGACGTTAAACAACATCTTTCCTCTAAACTTAACGCTTCGCCTGATGATATAGTTTTGACTAAATTTACATTTAAACATAAGCGCAACATATCATCCTTTAAAATTATTCTCCCTGATTCTATACTATCCAAATCTCTTGAGCCGTTAATATGGTCTGAGCATACAATTATGCATGAGTTCCTTCACAAAGATTCGAGCTCGAGTCCCAGAATTACCGAGCCTGCTGCTCAAAAAAACTGATGTACCATTTTTCTATTCACTATCAGAACGTTCGCAGTTTGTTCGGCAAATTGCGTCAAATCCATCCAAATAGTGCGTCTTTTGATTTCGTTGCCATCGCTTTTACCGAAACCTGGCTTAACTCTTCTATCAATGATCATGAAATTTTCATTGACAATTACACTATTTATAGAACGGACTACCCATCTTTTGCAGGTGGGGTTTGGATTGCATTCAAATCTGATTTCTCATGGGGGACTTTCCCTTGTCCAAATTAATGCCGTTAAAAACATTAGGGGCAGACTTCATGACCTCATGTTTGTTAACGATGCTACTCTTGCTACGTAATCCAGAGAAAGCCCAATATCATTCCCTGAAGATCCTTACCATCCAACTTTGTCGAAATCCCTTAAGTGTACCCGATCTGGTTGTGTTGACAGTTAAATGGCTCCTTGTTTTCGCAAAACAAACTTTATAGATTTAGATCTACATCTCTCGCGGGTTGGTTGGTCGTTTCTTTATTCATTTCCGAACATAGATGCAACTGTTAACTCGTTTTATAGCTCTATTTACTCCGCCCTTAATACATTTGTTCCAGATATCACTGTACCTGTATCGTCCAAGCTTCCCTGGTTCTCTAAGTATTTGTCATACTTAAAAAACGAGGGGGAACGTTGTGAGTTGCTGCGGAGACAGCAACTCTACATTTAAACCCAATACTTAGTCAGTATGGCTCTCCTCCGGCAGACGCCGCTAATGTTAAACGACACGACAAAGAGTGCGTGCGAGAGAGATAGAAAATCAGTCTAAGCGTGACTTCGGGCGCTGCCTAGCCACTGCAAATTGATTTGTTCCTTTTGGCTATAAAAATGATCTGATCTGATCCAGATTCAGCAATCTGATAGATATGGTCATTATCTATGATTCTGTTTTTTAGTTTTCTCGTATCCTCTGTAAGGAAGTTCTCAGGCCGAGGTACAGCTTCTCAGTCTGTCCAGGGCCCGGTCCTTCCCCACAGCAAAATTTGTTGTGTGAGGTCGTAAGGGGAGAGCCGTTCGCAGCGAAAGCGCATCCGTGGGGTGGATCGAGGCGCGGGTGAACCCGTGCTTGGGGAGCTGCCGAGACGTGCGTTGGGGGTCATGCGAGGCGGGAGGAGGGGGTTTGGGTCAGGGGTCGGAAGGGTAGGGGAGAGGGGAGCCCAGCTTAGCAGATGCCGCATGATCCACGACTCACATCTGCGTCGCCGGGTCCCCAGGGCGAGGGTGTAGGAGAGGGAACCCAGCTTTGCGGATGCCGCGTGAATCCACGACTCACATCCAGCATCGCCGGGTCCCCAGGGGAGACAGGTATGGGAAAGGGAAGCCCAGCTTGGTGGATGCCGCATGATCCACGACTCACATCCACTTCGCCGGGCCCCCAGGGAATAGGGAAGAGAGGGGGTGGGGCTGAGGGACTCCTACGGGCGAAAGTTCTGAAACCGGTGGGTTGAGGTGGGTGTCTTTATTGTGGGGGGAATAAATGACAAAAATTTACAACATTTTTGGGAAACTTCTGGTTCTGTGCGTACACCCTGCCTACTGCACCGATCTATCCCCCCCAGAGCTCACATACTTGAGGTGGCTCACCCTTGCTTTCCCTTCCTTGGGTGCGGCGGCCGGTCCTCGTCACGTCGGTGGCTACCTTTGCACACCGCGGTCACAGCTGGTTTTTATTCACTGCGTGCCGGCTTATTGCGTACACGGCGCGGTCACGGCTAGTTTTAAATCTATTTTAAATCTGGCTCAGCCCTCGGAGATCACTCTCGAGCCTGGCCCGCGCTGGACCGTGCCAGGGCTCTGCTTTACCTTTTGCAGCTTCTCTGCCGCTTCGTGGCTGCGCAGCTTTCGGCTGTCGGCCTCGGCTGCGTGGGCGATCGGCGGCTTCTCTGCCGCTTCGCTCTCTTGCATGCTGTTCCTTTGCGTTCGGCTGTTCTCTCTCTTGCTTTGACTGCGTGGGCGTAAGAGCGATCGGCGAGTCTCTTCGTTTCCTTCTCTTCCATGTCGGCTCTCTTTGCTGCGTGGCCGTAGTAGGCGTCTCTCTTTCGTGTTGTCTCTTCGCTGCTAATAAGTAAAACGCCTCACTATTTTAGGGGTTTTCTTAGCCTATTTCTTATTTTAATTGGGGAAACTAAGGATTCATTGTTCGTTGTCTAAGTAATACTAATTATAATAGAAGTAATAAGAATCGGATAAAAAGTGATAATGAAATAATGAAATTGGATAACAAGCCGTCGGGGCGGTCCCTCCAGGGGATGGTGTCGTGGTCAGTGTTGTGGAGGCTTATGCCTTCACACTCCCTTCCTACTTCGGGGTGGGGCGCGGTGAAATGCGCACCAAATTTCCGCTGATGCATACGCGGAAGCGTTGGCCGTCATGGTGTTCTAGGCTGCGGATCCGGCTGCGCCCGTGACGCGCCGCGTTTGCCTGAGCGCTGGCGCCTTCCAGCAGGCTTTGCGGGATGCGGCGGTCAGGCGTGCTTACCCGCCAGGCGACTGGGGCGATTGGCCATTCCTGCTCCTCCTGCAGCGTGTTTAGCTCGGGCATCTCCTCGAACGCTGTGAGCAGTCCGCCCGCCTCTGCCTCTTCCAAACTCAATGACAGGTCGCTGTCCTCCTTTGGTTGGCTCGCGTTTCATGGTTCGGCCTCTCGGGCCGTGCAGTTCGTCGGTTCCGGGTTCGGGGCGTTGTGGTCGGTGGGAACTGGCGATAGCCACTTCATTGGTGCGTGGTCCAGCGGCTGCCAATCGGGATTCTCCCTTCTTTCCGGGGCTGCCGCCTCCTCCTGCGCTTCCCACTCCTGCAGTCGGGCGTGCCACCCGTCGTCCCAGCTGGTGTCCGGGATCGGGCCGTTTGTGTTCTCCTGCCCTCCCAGGATCCAGGCTACCTCCTCGTCTCCGTCATCCCTGGGTATCGGGGACACGGGTCCGTCCCCCAGGCCGAGTTCCTGGAGCAGTTGGGGCAGCTCATTGCCGGTTACGTGTCTGGGTGGCTCGTGTTCATCCTGAAGGCCGAGGTTCCGGAGCCGTCGGGATAGCGCATCGCCCAGACTGCCGTCGCGGATCCGTATCGGAGTGGTGTCGTCCTCTGCTAGGAGCTGTACCTCGTCGTCGCTTGTTGTGTCGTGTTCCGACGCGGGGATGATCTCCCTCTCGGGCCTGGGTGGGGTGATGGGCCGTGGATGGGCGAGCAGCAGTTGCAGGGTCCTGTCGGCGTCCTTCCAGGTGGTCCAAGGTGCCACGTCAACCGCGATGTTGGCTGGAGTGCTCTTCTGGCAGTTGGCCGGCCCATCTTCGTCCTCGCTCACGTCCGAGTATGGGCCCGTCTTGGCCCGCTCGGCCTCCAGTTGGCGGTTTAGCTCCCGGACGGAGTGCTTGACCCATGGGCGGCCACCCGCTTTTCCGAAGCGTCGGTCGTGCAAGAACTCTTCATCGGTGCTTGCCTGGCAGGTCGGCTCCCAGTGCTTGTCGGCCTCCATCGTGGGGCTGGTGAACCCTTCGTCGGAGCTGCTGTCGTAGTTCGGCCGTGGGGTCAGCGGTTCTCCCATGAGGTACGGGTAATAGGGCGGTGGTGGTGGGGACCGCAGCCGCAGTTTGTGCGCGACTGGGGAGCTGCTCTGGGGTCCAGGTTGACGTGTCCTGGCTCGACGCGTCTTCGAGTCGCGCGTGGGGTGACGGCGGTGCCTGTTCCTTGGCCTGGATGCTTGCGGCGGCGTAGGCGTCTTGGTGGCTCCTGCTGGGCCCGGCCTGCTCGGACCTCCTCGTCTGAGTCCGATGGCCGCATCGCCTCCACTGTGATGATCCCAGCCAGGTTGTTTCGTGACGTGTTCGGATGGACGACGTCGTTGAGCCATGCCCAGGTCATGGTTGTCGCCTGGCGGGGCGACGGTGGGCCTTCGGGGCGGGCCCGACGTCGGGATGGCCTAGGTGGCCTGGGTGGTCGTGGTACGGCTCCTGTTGATGGTCCAGGCTGCGTGGTGTTGCCCGGTTCTGCTTGCGGGGTCGGAGAGTGGTGTCTTGCTTGTGGTTGGCTGGTCGTGGACCGTGGTTGCCTTGAGCTGGGCGGCGACGCACCCCTAGGATGCCCCTCCGTGCCATCCTCTGCCTCTAGAGGCTGTGCGTCGCTCGTCCTTGGGTTGTCCATGTCGGATCTGTCCATGTCTTGAGGTCGGCTAGTCCGGCCGTTCGTCGTTGTCTTCCCGGATCCTTCTGGAGTCGTGCTATGGTGGGAGAAATAAATTTAACTACTTTGTAAGGCCCCTCATATTTGGGAGCCAGTTTGGCAGCGAAGTTGTCCGCCGCTTTGGACAGGTGATGTTGGCGTAGCATCACGAGCGTCCCGATCGTGGGTCTCCATTCGCGTCGACGTAGGTTGTAGGTCCTGCTCTGCGTCTGTGATGCCTACTGGGTATTTTCTTGTACGATGGCGAAGATTTCCTTGAGTCGCTTGGCCTTGTTGGTTGGGGTCTCTGTCACTTCGCCTAGTCCTGGGGTCGTCTCTTCGTACAAGGCTCCAGGCAACTGAGGTTCCCGGCCGAGTACGATGAATGCTGGGCTGAAGCCTGTGGTGTCCGATGTGCTGCTGTTGATGGCTAGGCTGAGTTCGGGCAGCAGCTCGTCCCATGTCCGCTGGTCTCCATCGATGTACTGGGCGATCATGGTTTTGATCGTCCTGTTGGCTCGTTCCGTGGGGTTTTGTTGTGGCGTATAGGGCGCCGTATACTCCAATTCCATGCCTGCTAGTTTGCAGAACTTTCGGAAAGAGCGACTTGTGAATTGGGTCCCGTTGTCGCATACGAATTTCCGTGGGGTTCCGAATCGGCTCAGGATCCGTTCCCGGAAAGCGGTCTCCAGTAGTGCGGTGGTGGCCTTGCGTAGTGGGACCAACTCCACCCACTTGCTGAAGGCGTCGAAGAACACCAGCAACATAGTATTGCCGTGTTTGGATCGGGGCAATGGTCCAATGAAGTCGGCGCAGACGATGTCCAGTGGTTCTTGGGCTTGGCGGGTGTGCATCTTCCCTCCTGGTTTGGTTTGACTCACCTTGTACGGCTGGCACTTGGTGCACTGCTGGATATATCGGGCGATATCTCGGTGCAGTCCAGGCCAGTAGTACCTCTGGGCTATTCGTGTCGCCGTCTTCCTGATTCCGAGGTGTCTTGCTGTCGGATGATCGAGGCACTCTTCTAGCACGCGTCGGCGGTGGTCCTTGTTGACACATAGTTTCCATTTGATAGGGTCTTCTTCGCTGGTTCTGCTGCTGGCTCGTTTGTATATTTGGTCGCTCTCGATGATGAACTTCGGGTGTCCTTCCGGCTGTTCCTGGATCCGCTTGCGGAGCCTCTGCAGCCAGGGGCAGGGGCAAGGGTCCCGGTCTTCGTCCGCTCGCTTTCTACTGGTTGTCGTGAGAGGGCGTCAGCCACAACGTTCTGGCTTCCTCGGCGGTAGTGGATGTCAAACTGATATTGCTGGAGCTCCAAGGCCCAGCGGGCGATGCTGCCCGTTGGATTATCGATGGAGTTTAACCACTTCAAGGCGAGGTGATCCGTGACTACATCGAAGTGGTATCCTTCCAGAAAGCATCGGAGCTTCCGGATTGCCCAGACTATGGCAAGGCACTTTTTCTCGGTGGCTGAGTAGTTTTCCTCTGCCTTGAGTAGTCGACGGCTTGCGTAGGCGATGACTCTTTCTGCTCCGCCGATCTGTTGTGTCAATACTGCTCCGAGGCCATACGAACTGGCGTCCGTTTGGAGTACGAATCGCTCGGCGAAGTTGGGGCATGCCAGGACTGGTGCTTGGGTGAGTCTATCCTTGAGAGTCTCGAACGCCTGATGTTGTTCGTCTGTCCTCTCCCACTTTTGATCCTTTTTGAGCAGGTTGGTCATGGGCTGGACCACCGTGGCGAAGTTGGGGACGAAACGTCGGTACCAGGATGCCATCCCGATGCAGCGTCGCAGTTCTTTCAGTGTGGTGGGCGGTGCTAGTTTCTGGACTGCGCTGACCTTGTCTGGGTCCGTGTGGATGCCTTGTTCGCTGATGACATGGCCGAGGTAGACTACACTCTTCCTGAAGAAACTACACTTGTTTCTGTTCAGTCGGAGGTTCGCCTCTCGCAGCCTCCTGAAAACCTCGCGAAGGTGGTCGATGTGTTCTTCTAGCGTGGCTCCGATGACGATGATATCGTCGAGATATGCGAACGCGTACGGCTTCATGGTGGGTCCGATGACGCTGTCCAACGCTCGCTGGAACGTCGCTGGGGCTGAGTGCAGGCCGAAAGGCATAACCTTCCACTGGAAGAGTCCTCTGCCGGGGACGGTAAATGCTGTTGCCTCTCTGCTGCCCTCGGCCACCGGGATCTGCCAGTATCCGTTTTTGAGGTCCAGCGTGGAGATGTAGCGAGCGTGGTGAAGTCTCTCGAGAATGTGGTTAATCCGTGGCAGCGGATATGCGTCCGGCACCGAGCGGGCATTTAGTTGGCGATAATCCACGCACATTCGCATTTCTCCGGTCTTCTTTCCTACCAAGACGATTGGGGCGCTGTGGGGACTCTGGGATGGCTCGATCCTTCCGTCCCGTAGCAGCTCGTCCACCTGCGCGTTGATGATCTTCTGCATGGCCGGGTTCTTCGGGAAATAGCGCTGCTTCACGGGCCTGTCGTCTCGCATTGTTATCGTGTGTTCGGCGATGTGGGAGACTCCAGCTAGTCCGTCGAATTTCGCCAGTTCTTCTTCCAGAAACTTGCCTGCCCACGGCGTGGGGGGTGGTTCGGGGTCTGGGTCTTGCTGCCACGGCGATAGGTCCTCCAGTTCCAGGGCGGTAATGGCGGCCAAGATCGCGTTCTCGTCATCCGAGTCGGCTGGGCGAAACGGGTTTCGTTCCCGGGCTATTTCGGCGTCGGCTAATGGCTCCAGTTGGTAGTCCGTCGTCGAGGTCTCTCTGATCTCGTCCTGTGGTGTCGGGGTTCGTGGCTGGCGTGATGTCTGTCGTGCTGGGTTACTCCGTGGTGACTCCCGGTTCGATGAGCTGGCCCTGGAGGGGTCCCGCGGGGCCGCAGCTATCTTTGCTGGAGTATTCTGATGATTCCTAGGTCCTGTTGCTGACTCCCGGTTCGATGAGCTGGCCCTGGGTTGGTCCAGAGGCGCCGAAGCTATCTCTGCCGAAGTTTTCAGCTTTCTGCTGTGTCCTGTTGGTGACTCCTGGTTCGATGAGCTGGCCCTGGATTGATCCAGTGGAGCCGTAGCTGTCTCTGCCCAAGTCCTTTGCTTCCTGCTGTGTCCTGTCGGTGACTCCTGGTTCGACGAGCTGGCCCTGGATTGATCCAGTGGAGCCGTAGCTGTCTCTGCCCAAGTCCTTTTCTTCCTGCTGTGTCCTGTCGGTGACTCCTGGTTCGACAAGCTGGCCCTGGATTGATCCAGTGGAGCCGTAGCTGTCTCTGCCAAAGTCTTTGTTTTGTTGCGTTGTCCTGTTGGTGTCGGGGTTCGTGCTGGGGAACTGGCCATGGTTGGTTCCATCGGTGTCGCAGTTCTTTCCGTCGTAGCTTTCTTCGTGTCCTGTTGTGGTGGCGTAGTCCTGGGGTTGTTGCTTGATCTTGTCTGGTAGGGCTTTGTTGTCATTGCGGTTGGATGGTTCGTGGTTGGCTGTGGGGTGTTGGTCTGCGGCTGGTCTCGGATGGCAGTGGAGTCCGCAAACGTGACAGACCGTGGGCGTGGCTGTGCAGTGCATGATGGTATCGTCCCAGCGGGTTTCTGCTGCAACTTCAGCTGTAGATATGCCCGTCCGCAGTGGATCCCTGCGCGGATGCCACAGAGGAAGTCGAGCCCCAAGATGAAGTCGTCTAATACCGTGGGGAGTATAAGAAGAGATACCTGTGTTTCTTTCTGATCCAGGCGCACTGTGACTGCTATCGCTTGGTTGATCTCCTTCCTGGTTCCATCTGCCAGGCGGATCCTGGTCCTCACCTCTCGCCTGTTCTCGGTCGTCCCTATCTCCTTCGCCAGCCGCTCACTGATGAAGTATCGTGTGGCTCCAGTGTCGAGGGTGGCCGTAAATGCTCTCCCATTGATGTCCACCAGGGCAGCGATCCTTCCTCCGGTCATGCTTAATGGGTGGGTTTCTCCTGTTCCGGGGTGCGCGCCTCCGTCCATGTCCCAGTTGGGCGGAGACCCGATCCGTTTCCCGACGCTGGTCTCCGGCAGCAGTTGATGGTCCGGACCACATTCCCAACAGAACAGCTTCTGTCGGTTTGTGCACGCACCACTGAAATGGCCGTTTTTCCCGCAGTTCCGGCAGGCTCGTTGTACATCGATCGCCTGCTCTTGCTCCTGGCCGATTCCTCGGTTGGCGATCTCGGTTTTCCCGGGTGTCTCGTGTGTGTTGCCACGTTGTGGGTTGGTTCCATTGGCGGCACGGGGTCGATGGTTCTGCGTGGTCCCGATGCTGCGGAGTGCGTCTCGGTCCTGCGCGGTTTCGTAGGCCGAGACGAGCTGGGTCAATTCCGTGAGTGATCGGAAATCTTGTCTGCGCGTGTACATTTGATACTCTGGACGAAGATTTTCGTAGATCCGCTCGAGTTCCTGTTCCCGAGTATACTGGGCTCGCGGCATCATCAGACGCAACTCGATAAGGTAATCCCGGAAGGATTCCTTGGGCTTCTGTTCCCGACTTCGTATTGTGTCTTCCAGCCGCTGGAAGTATCTGGGGGGCAGGAAGAATTCTAGGAATTCTTTCCGAAAGTCTGTCCAATTCTGCCCCTGCATCTGAAAAGTTCGGAACCATCCTTCGGCCTTACCTGTAAGGAGACCGGAGATGGCTCGCTGCAGCTGCTCTGGGCTCCCGCCGTATGATTCCACTCGCTCCTCGAGCCTTTCGATGAACGCTAGTGGGTCCGCGTGGCCGTCGAAAGTAAATCCCCATTTCCAGAGTTTGTCCGCCAGTAACGAGTACGAGATCTCACCCCCTCCGGGGCGTTAGACCCGATGTCCCTGAGGAAGACGTGGCTGTTCTCCTTCCGTGGTTGTCTGGTGGCTAGGCGTGGCCAGGGCTCCAGCGGTAGTGGGTACTGGCGCGTGGTTCTTGCTGGACGCCTCTGGTCTGGTTCCTTGGAGTGGTCCTTGGGCAGCTCGTTGTGGTTGTTCGTCCTGGGCGGCCGGTGTCTCGGTTGCTGACTCGCGGTATCCGTGGGTGGATCCTTGGCTCGTGCTGGGCAGCTCGGGTACAATTAATCGCAGTTTTGGCCCCTCCTTGCTGTCTTCCATCTTCGTCCGGCTCTCTGGCCCGGGTGACGTGGCTGGACTCCGGTGGTCCCTGGGGCTCGGTATGTTCCCAAAGTGCGAAGCCAATTCGTCCAGCCTTGCCTGCACGGCTTCGGGGTGCTCAGGGCGTGCGATGAATGCGGTGATCCGGCTCCGTAGGTCCTCTACAGTCCCAGTTTCTCCTAGTCCAAACTCCTTAGCTAGGTTCTGCAGCTCGTCCTTCCTGCGGGACGCTGTCCAGCGGATGTTCATCCTGATCCTGGTACACTAATCGGGGCACCGGTACGAGTCCTTATCAGCACGGTACTGGGTCTGGGGCTTCTGTACTAGGATACACGGCACTGGGTGGAGAGTCCTGTCCGAAGGACACGCGGCACGGTACTGGATCGGTGATCCTATACTAGGATACACGGCACTGGGGTGGGGGGATCCTGTCGAAGTATACGTGGCGAGGTACTGGATCAGTGATCCTATACTAGGATACACGGCACTGGGGTGAGGGATCCTGTTCGAGGGACACGCGGCACTGTACTAGATCGGTGATCCTGTACTAGGATACAGAGCACTGGGTTGGATGATCCTGTCGAAGGATAAGTGGCGCGATACAGGGAAAGGTTCTGTCTGAATGCTCGGTGGTAACTGTGTGACTGCTCGGTAACAACTGCCTGACTGCTCGGTAATGACTGTCTGACTGCTCGGTAACAACTCTCTGGCTGCTCGGTAACAACTGTCCGCCTGCTCGGTAACAACTCTCCGCCTGCTCGGTAACAACTGTCCCGACCGGTGTTCCTGCTCCGCCTTCTATTGGCCGTGGCCATTCCTTTGTGACCGAGGGCTCCTCTGCCATCTAGCTGTTCCTCTGCCTTCGCCCTCTGTCCCGCGCTGCTCCGTTGTTCTACCGCTGCTCCGCTGCTTGGCTGCTCTGTCGCTGCTCTTCTCCGCTCCGCTGCTGTTCCGTCGCTGCTGCTTTGCTGCTCTGTCGCTGGTGCCGCTGGCTCGCAGCTCTGTCGCTGCTGCTCTTCTACGCTCCGCCGCTGTCTCGCTGTTCCGTCGCTGCTGCTTTGCTGCTCTGTCGCTGGTGCCGCTTTGTCGCCGTCGCGTGCCAAAGTTCTAGGCGCCGTCCGCGGCCATTTTCTCCCGGCACACGGTGCTGTGTCTTCGGCGTCTCTCCCCGTCTCTTTCTGTCGCGTAGGTGGCTGGCTGCGTGGTTTTCCGCGTGGTTTTCGCCGGCGCGTCTGGGACACGTGCCGGCGGCTGTTGCTTGGGGGGGTATTAGGTAAACCAGCCTCAGCTGTACACAAGTCGAGGGATCAAAGATTGGTGCTGGCTATTCGCCGGGGCTCTGATTCTGGGCTGCTAATCCCTGATTTGAAGTTTTCTGCTGCTGCTTAGTTCCCTTTTCACTTTTCACTGCTTTTCACTTCTCCCCTATGCTCACCGACTCTCCCCTCGTGAGTCCCTGCTCGGGCGCCATCTGTAAGGAAGTTCTCAGGCCGAGGTACAGCTTCTCAGTCTGTCCAGGGCCCGGTCCTTCCCCACAGAAAAATTTGTTGTGTGAGGACCTAAGGGGAGAGCCGTTCGCAGCGAAAGCGCACCCGTGGGGTGGATCGAGGCGCGGGTGAACCCGTGCTTGGGGAGCTGCCGAGACGTGCGTTGGGGGTCATGCGAGGCGGGAGGAGGGGGTTTGGGTCAGGGGTCGGAAGGGTAGGGGAGAGGGGAGCCCAGCTTAGCAGATGCCGCATGATCCACGACTCACATCTGCGTCGCCGGGTCCCCAGGGCGAGGGTGTAGGAGAGGGAACCCAGCTTTGCGGATGCCGCGTGAATCCACGACTCACATCCAGCATCGCCGGGTCCCCAGGGGAGACAGGTATGGGAAAGGGAAGCCCAGCTTGGTGGATGCCGCATGATCCACGACTCACATCCACTTCGCCGGGCCCCCAGGGAATAGGGAAGAGAGGGGTTGGGGCTGAGGGACTCCTACGGGCGAAAGTTCTGAAACCGGTGGGTTGAGGTGGGTGTCTTTATTGTGGGGGGAATAAATGACAAAAATTTACAACATTTTTGGGAAACTTCTGGTTCTGTGCGTACACCCTGCCTACTGCACCGATCTATCCCCCCCAGAGCTCACATACTTGAGGTGGCTCACCCTTGCTTTCCCTTCCTTGGGTGCCGCGGCCGGTCCTCGTCACGTCGGTGGCTTCCTTTGCACACCGCGGTCACAGCTGGTTTTTATTCACTGCGTGCCGGCTTATTGCGTACACGGCGCGGTCACGGCTAGTTTTAAATCTATTTTTGGCTTCCGCCGCACAACCGGTCTGGCTCAGCCCTCGGAGATCACTCTCGAGCCTGGCCCGCGCTGGACCGTGCCAGGGCTCTGCATTACCTTTTGCAGCTTCTCTGCCGCTTCGTGGCTGCGCAGCTTTCGGTTGTCGGCCTCGGCTGCGTGGGCGATCGGCGGCTTCTCTGCCGCTTCGCTCTCTTGCATGCTGTTCCTTTGCGTTCGGCCGTTTTCTCTCTAGCTTTGACTGCGTGGGCGTAAGAGCGATCGGCGAGTCTCTTCGTTTCCTTCTCTTCCATGTCGGCTCTCTTTGCTGCGTGGCCGTAGTGGGCGTCTCTCTTTCGTGTTGTCTCTTCGCTGCTAATAAGTAAAACGCCTCACTATTTTAGGGGTTTTCTTAGCCTATTTCTTATTTTAATTGGGGAAACTAAGGATTCATTGTTCGTTGTCTAAGTAATACTAATTATAATAGAAGTAATAAGAATCGGATAAAAAGTGATAATGAAATAATGAAATTAGATAACAAGCCGTCGGGGCGGTCCCTCCAGGGGATGGTGTCGTGGTCAGTGTTGTGGAGGCTTATGCCTTCACACCTCAATATTGTGCATGCAACAGATTTTCGTCCTTTGTGTTGGCGGAAGGGGGTGGGACGAATTTTTGAGATAAACGTTTTATAGTGAGATCTAACAGGAGTGCGTATACCAAATTTGTTTTCTCTAGCTTTTATAGTCTCTGGGATCTAGACGCTAATGTTTTACTCTAAGCAAAGCCGGCTATGCTACGTGTGTGTTAGGGAGAGACAGGGCGAGAAAAAATAAAATTGAATAATGATACGATCAATTCAGATATAGTCATTCTCTACGATTCTGCGTTTTTGGTTTTCTCGTATCTTTAAAATTGTGGATGCCACAGATTTTCGTACTTTGTGGGGGTGTTAGTGGGCGGGGCGAAGTTTTGAAATATTCTCGTAACAGTGACATATCACAGAAGTCCGGATATAAAACGTCGTTGCTCTAGCTCTTATAGTCTTTGAGCACTAGGCGCTGATAGGGACGGACAGACAGACAGGACTCAATGGACTCGGCTATTGATTCTGATCAAGAACATATATACTTTATGGGGTCGGAAACGATTCCTTCTGGATGTTACACACATACATTTTCACAACAAATCTAATATACCCCAATACTCATTTTGTATATCGGGTATAATAATAAATCCAGGCTCTTTAAAAAGTACAGAAGTCAGGCTCCACGTCGGCATTAGCTCTATACTCCTCCGCTCGCTCTCTGTTCCTTGCCGTTAATAGTCAGTGTTATAATCATTACCTTTCACAATGTAGTAGTAGTTTTCCTAGTGATCCTAAAAAATTATATTCGTTCGTTAACTCTAAGCGTAAGTCAAACGCTTTTCCTCCGTCCCTTCATTACCAGAACAAAACAGAAGCTTCTGCTGTTGGTATTGCAAATTTATTCGCTACCTTTTTCCAAACAACGCACTCGTCTCATATTTACAACGCATCCACACAGATAAGGTACCAAGTTGCATTTTAAAACACTGTGCCCAATCCCTTTGCAAACCCTTGACCTTTCTCTTCAACCTCTCCTTGGAACAGTCTTGTCTCCCAGTAATTTGGAATGAGTCCTACATCATTCCTCAGTCCTTCCATTAGTCCTACATTCCGCTTCACAAAAAAGGTTCAAGATCAAATATTGAAAACTATCGTGGTATCGCAAAAGCTTTCCGCCATCCCGAAGCTTCTTGAGCTTTAAATTTTGTACTACATAATATTCGAGACCGAAAATGACTTCGTGATCCTGCTTCTTTCTAGTGGACCTAATTCTTTTTGATTGAAGCGTGTCCATTAGGGTTGAATGCATTTGTTAAACTAAGAACTCTTACTGAATTGGGCTGTATATAAAGGAGATAGACATCGCCGATTATTCAGTTTCTTACAAAATCTCAAACCAACATGAACACAATCGACAGGAATTCAAGCGTTATAGTTGATTTTCATTATATCTTTGGAAACAATAAACAACTTTTATTAAGGAATTGGCGTTTATGCAAACCGGAACAGTAACACCAAACTTATTTTATTTCAAACCACCATATCATCTGAATGAATTGGATAATGAAATGATTAAACAACAAAATATTTATCGTCAAACCATAAATGGATTGGAATGGTTATCATAGTTAAGTTTAGGTGAAATATCATATTTAAGTTTAGGTGAAATACTTTCACCACTAAATAGATTTAGCACCGTCATTGCATGTGGTGAAATTAAAAAAAAGTTTTTATCTGTTACACTTGGCTTGTTTCCCAGGGGGCAATGCCGGCTACCTGTCGACCCCAGGGCTGGGTAGTTCCCCTTGCCCGCCAAATTTAGACAAAAAAGGAGACATACTACTTCTCGGGACATCAAAACTAACAACAACCTAAAGACAAAGAAAATCATAAACAGACGGCTATCAAGTGGGTGAAGCTTGGGTGTTATCACTTCGCGCGCCTGCCCTACCTGTGACCAAACACAACGTTAATTTTGGCCACCCTCTGCTAGAACGGTAACGGCTGGCCTAATCCATGGCTTACGCCACGCGTCCTCCCTCTATTTTAATTTACTGCATCATGCTTCAATATATATCCAAGCTTTAATAATTATAAATTGACAATTTCATCTTTCTCATTAATAAATAGATATACTCAAAATTATCACTAACCAAAAAGAAACACCAAAACGTTCGACACAAAGGCAAACACGGAAATTACTGCTGAAATTTCGTTCAACCAACAGGGATACCCTCACCCATACGTAATGGAATATGTGTAGATGAGTGGATCTAGTTTTACGGGAGTTAATTTAACTCGGGCCCCTACGGAGACTTAACCTACCAAGAGCTCTTGTTAAGGGTCCCCGGGACATAAACAATAAACAATATTATTCCAAAAATCGGTCGACCCAATACGGTGGACTGATGGGACCCTCGCGTCACCCACTAAGGGTTAATCTTCTGAAACTGAACAGCTGATCGCAGATTTAGCTTCGTGAAAGGTGTTGATGTTTTTACATATTTTTTCAATGGCCAAGATGTTACGTTAAACGGTTTAAGCTAATACTAAATACTAAATAAAGGACAACACACGGAACAAAATAACATTTAATGTGGAAATGTGTTTGGAGTGCGGATTATGTTTTTTTTCCTTTAAGTTCGACATGTTCGGCCAGAAAAACTGCCTACGCAATAAGTGCAAGGTTTTCGCGATTCCTCCGTGCGCTGTCTTCTCTTCCGAATGTGCTTTGTCTATCAACGCGGCCGTCAGCGAACTCGGAACCCACAATTTCCAGACGGCACCCTCCAGTTGATCATCCAATCGTTCAAAGCGCATGCGCTTGAATATCATGCCGTCAACAATCTGGAGATCAGGTAAGCGGTCTTGGTTCTCTGTTATTTCCTTCTTTAACTCCTGATATTCTCCAGATTCAAACTCCACCGTTTCAAAACCCAGGATACTACTCGGATCCACTTCCAGCTCTTCAATACTGCGCGACAATGTATCTGCCACTACATTGTCCGCTCCTTACCGGTGTTCTATGCCGAAATCGGAGGCCTGCAGTTGAAGGGACCAACGAGCTAAGCGACCATCCAGGTTCTTCATGGTCATGAGCCATTTGAAACTGGCGTGGTCAGTTATGACTGTAAACGGCATAAGCTCTACGTACGGACGGAACTTTAGGATCGCCATGAGGGCTGCCAGACACTCCTTCTCTGTCACCGAGTAGTTTTTTTGGTGGCAATTCAGTTTGGCAGAGAAAAACGCTATGGGCTTCTCGTTCTGCTCGTCATCCCGTTGGAAGAGTACGGCTCTTACCCCATAATGTGAGGCGTCGCACTGTATGTAGAAGTGCCGCTTGAAATCCGCGTGTACCAGGACTGGTGCCGAGGTGAGTGCAGCTTTTAGCTCCCCCATGGCTCGTTTTGCCTCCTCCGTCAATTTAAACTTTCCATTTCCCGACTTTTTCAGGGCGTCTGTGAGCGGACCGGCCATCTCAGCATAGTTTTTCATAAAGCGCCGGTACCAGCCCGCAGTTCCCAGGAAACTACGCAATTCTCGAACAGATCGCGGCTCGGCAATGCGCAAAATGGCCGACACACGATCCGGATCCATCTTCAGCGCTCCTCCTCCCACTATAAATCCCAGGTATTTAATGTTTTTATAGCAAAAATGAGATTTGCTCAGCCCTATCGTTAAATTTGCTTCTCGTAGACGCTCGGCAACCTGTCGCAGAATCTTCGCGTGCGTTTGGAAGTCCTCAGCTATAATCAGCAAGTCGTCAAGATACGCATAGACGTTTGAACGCATCTCCACCGGAATCACCTTATCGACCAGTCTACATAGGCGTTGTGCGGCGTTGCAGAGGCCAAAGGGCATCATACGGAACTGGTACAGAGGCCGTCCCGGCACCGTGAACGCCGTATATGGTCGACTCTGCTCGTCCAGCTCGATTTGCCAAAAAGCGAATTTTAAGTCGACGCTGGAGATATATATCGTCTGATCGAGACGCGACAAAATCCCCTCGATGCTAGGAAGTGGGTAAGCGTCCTTGATGGTTACTTTGTTGAGCTTTCGGGCATCGAGACAGAAACGAGGTTGCTCCACGGACTATCACTTTACTCGATGACTCCCAAAGCCAACATTTTATCCACTTCACCACACACCACTTCCTGCATCGCTGACGACAGCGGGTAATGTCGATCCTTCACAGGCTCGGCATTCTCCACCAACTGAATTTTGTGAGTCTCTCTCGACGTCCTCCCCAGGCCTACGGCTTTGAAAGTCAGAAACTCTGCCTTCACCTGATCCAAGGCTGCCTTTTGCTCTTCTGACAACTCCCATTCTTCCTGCACTATCTCCTTCTCCGGGCCTTCTACATAGTGAGCGGCTTGATCAGCCAGCACTTCTTCCACTAATCTGTGAGATGCCCCTACTGGACCTTCTCCCATCACCTCAGGAGCCAATGAGAATACCCGCCAAAAGTCTACCCCCAAGTAAATTTCCTGTTCCAAGAAAGGGCATACGAAAAACGTTAATCTTTTTACATCTCCCTTGTATTTCACCGGTAATTCTACTCGGCCAACGATTGCGCGATCTTCCCCATTCGCTACCTTCACTATAGAAGAATATCGACGAGCCTCCACGCCCAGCTTCTCCAGGAATTCCTGACCATTACACCCTAGCATGCTGTGTGTAGCGCCTGAATCCAACAGGCCTCGCACGGACTCGCCCATTATAGAGATTTCTGCGAAAACTCTCGGGTCTTTCTTGCAACAACGCTTTACTGAAGCAATCACCTGCCTCCTCATAGCTCGCCTTTGCTTAAACCGGGATCTCGCCTTTCTCACCCGCACCGACAGTGCTCGCATACCATCCACTCGTAGTTCAGAAAATATTCTATTTCGGGTTTCTAAATAATTTCTTAAGCGCTCTTCATATGATAAGTTCCTTAACCTAGCATGCAAATTACGTCTATCTAATTCATTTTTATTTTCTTCTACTTTCTCTGCGCAGGCCCCTTCTGTGAGCGTGATTCGCCTGCTTGGATCGCACCCCTCTTCACGTTTCCCGCGCAATTCGGACAGGTTGGACAATATAGATCGGGCTTTCCACACCGGTAGCAGAAAATTCGCTTCTCCGATGCCATACAGTCCCTAAAGCCATGATCGGTCTGCCCGCAGTTCCAGCAAATCAACTTCTGTGGAACACGGTGTGTCACTTGCGCTTCCTCAATGACCTCTGCCTCTTCATCGATAATCGACCGATCCTGCGCTTCCTCGCTGACGTTCGCATTCGCCCCGCGACTATAGTTTGTGGCTTTGGGTGCTCCTCGCCACGAAGATCGAGCCTTCCTCTTCAGATGTGCCTCTATTTCCACGCACTCATCCCGCAGTTGGTCTGAGGAATAAGCCGTAGACGAAACTCGGTATCTCATCTGTGAGTGCCTTTTTGACGATTTTTACCATCTCATTTTCAGGTGGTGGCCTCTCCAACCTCGACGCGAGCTTTCTCATGACATGGAAAAAGTCTTCCACACTCTCGTTTGACCGCTGCATTCTTTCTCGCAGTTCTCTCATGCGGTCGAACTCGGACGCCGTGCCTCGGAAACGTGTAATTAAGTCGCCCCTTAGTTCCTGCCAAACACCACCGCCATGATCACGTATGTACTGTCAGTACCATTCCCGCACGTTTCCTGTAACCAGGTGATGAAATCCTTTTAGAACTTCATCCCACGGGCAGCGACATTAGAAGACATTGTAGGAATTTAATGCGGAACACAATATCCTCGACTGTCATTTTGTTGCTGTCTCCGTCGAACGTCACGTCCCATTTTTCGACTCGGCCCCACCGTGGCCAAGGTCTATAACCCGGGGGACTTGGATGCGGATCTTCTCGAGGAATCCCACCAGCTCTCCTACTCTCGCCACGACCCTGACCCGAGTATCTGAGTGCTATCGGGTTTCGCCAATTTCGCGCTTGATGCCCACCCCGTTGATGCTGCTCACTGGATGCGGTCGGTCCTACTCCTGAAGACGGTTCCGGACCAATACCACCTCGCCCCGAGCGAGCCAAAAATGGTTTTGGTGGCGGAATCGGCGCATCAGTCGTGCTAGACGGCTTCCTTTTCGGGATGGCTCCTCGATACTCCTGCTCGTTGTGAACCTCCTCCCGCTGCGGTTCCTTCTGCTGCTGCAGCTGTCTAACCGGCTGAAGTACCTCGTTGAGTTGGTGCATCATCTCGATAAATCCCTTACGCAACTCCTCCTGCAACACCCGACTAATCGAGTCAGTGTTCACTGACCGCTGCCAACGATACGTTGACTGCTGATGCCAGTTCGGAAGCAAGCGTGGGTGTAGGATCGGACATTGGCCATTCTGCTGACCTGGCCTGGACCGGTGTTCTCGGCAACCCACCCACAGCTCCAAGTTCCTCCCGATATTGATCAAACATCGCCCCTGACACTTCTCCTATCTGGTCCACTGTTTTGTTTACGCGTGATAGCGTATGATACTGTCGACTACCCCCTTCTTGTGGCATCTACACCGAGCAACACCAATATTACAAAACAAGGGAAAGTCCTAAACTAAGGTAATATATGTGGGGTTTTTATTTACTTTAGGTTTTGATAAATTTAGGATAAAAGTATTCTTTATTTTGCGTCGTTTAATTCTTCTTTTCTGCGGCCGTCGTCGTTTTTTACGTCTTTTCGGTACTGTCCTCGTTTTATTTCTCTGCTTCTCTCTTCTTTACTCGTCGTCTTCTTCGTGATGGCATAATCGTTGTTCGTCGTTCTTTTTAGTGATGGGATCATCGTTGCTCGTCGTCTAGGGATCTTATCTTCATTTGGTATTTTGTGTGGTACACCAACCCACATTCGGCCATTCTGATTAAGCATTCGACCCGAATGCGTCGTCGTTGTCGTTGCCAATGGACCATGGCTTCATGTACTCCGCGCACGATGAGGTATTCTTTAGGCCATCGCAGTTTCCGGCTTTCTGAACATCATACGCATTGTTATGTTTGATTCCAACAACTTGGTAGGGTCCCAAAAACTTTGCTTTTAATTTCAGGCCACTACCAAACTGTGTACGTTTGATGGCAACCAAGTCACCAATATTATATCGTCTTGCAGATTTCGTCGAAGATTATACGTCTTCTTATTTTCGTTCTGAAGCTTCACAATTTGAGCCTTTGCCTTTGCTCTTAGATCGCTGCGTTCATCGTTAAATATTGTTGCTGCTTCTTTGTTGATCAATTGTCGTATCTGGAGGTCTTCTTTTGTCCGCATCTTAACTCCAACTAGCATTTCAAAGGGTATCGTATCAATGCTTCTTGTAAATGTTGAATTAACAGCTTGTTGAACTTTGCTGACATGCCTGTAACATTTCGTGGGGTCGTCGATACTCAGTTTTGAGAGCACTGAAATTATGATTGCATTCAGTCTCTCAACTTGACCATTTACTCTCGGTAGTCCTGTAGTCGTCTTCACCAGCTTAATCCCTTCGTCGGCACAATACTAAACAAAGTCTTGCGAGGTAAAAGCGGAGCCCTTATCCGAGATTATAAACGATGGATACCCAAATGTAATACTTTGACTGCTAAGCTTCGCAATGACCTCATTTGCGGTAGTCGATTTTGTAGGATACAGCCAGCAATACTTCGTGAATGAGTCTATAACTGCAAAGATATGTTTGTAGTCCTTGTGCGTCGAATCCAGAGGTCCCAAAAAGTCAATATGATAAGTGTGTAATGGAACGTCTTCTTTCTATAGTGGGTGTAGTAGCCCTTCCTGCTTGCCTCTCTTTCGGTTCATCAAAATACATGGAATACAGCACTCAATATATTTCTTGATCTTCTCTTCGACATTTGGTATGTAGAATTCTCTGCAAATCAAATCCTTCGTCTTCTTTGCTGCAAAATGACCTCTATCATGTGTACGGCTAATAATTTGTTTCTGCAAGTCATTGGGTACCACCATAAGTTCTTCGTCCTGCACAACTCTATGTAGCATACCAGACTTAAGGAAATAATCGTCGTAAGTCTTCTGTTCGTCGTTCAGAATTTCTTTAATAGCCTTAATCTTTTCATCTTTCGACTGTGCCTCTTTTAAAGCGATGATTATGCTGTCTTCAGTTATCCTCATGATTGGGTAGCGGCTGAGAGCATCGACATGCTTCATTCTAGTTCCTGACCGATGTTCCACAGCATAATCGTACTCCTGTAGAAACAAAATCCATCGCGCCACCCTAGTGCATAAGTTTTGTTTCTCCAGCGTCTTTGTAAAAGCATTGCAGTCTGTTATCAGTTTAAAATGAATGCCTAAGAGATATACTCTAAACTTGGTTAACGCTTCTATTACTGCCAAAATCTCTAATTCGTAGCTGCTATATTTCCGCTGTGCATCAGTAGTCTTTTTGGACATATAATAGACCGGGTGTAGCTTTCCGTCGTCTGGCGATTTCTGTAATAGAACTGCACGAAAACCATCAATTGATGCATCTGTGTGTACTTCTGTAAGTCTGATTATATATATTCGCGCGCTCGCCCTACCTGTGACCAAACACAACGTACATTTTGGCCACCCTCTGCTGGAACGGTAACGGCTGGCCTAATCCATGGCTTACGCCACGCATCCTCCCTCTATTTTAATTTACTGCATCATGCTTCAATATATATCCAAGCTTTAATAATTATAAATTGACAATTTCATTTTTCTCATTAATAAATAGATCTACTCAAAATTATCACTAACCAAAAAGAAACACCAAAACGTTCGACACAAAGGCAAACACGGAAATAACTGCTGAAATTTCGTTCAACCAACAGGGATACCCTCACCCATACGTAATGGAATATATGTAGGTGAGTGGATCCAGCTTTACGGGAGTTAATTTAACTCGGGCCCCTACGGAGACTTAATCTACCAAGAGCTCTTGTTAAGGGTCCCCGGGACATAAACAATAAACAATATTTTTCCAAAAATCGCTCGACCAAATACGGTGGACTGACGGGACCCCCGTGTCACCCACTAAGGGTTAATCTTCTGGAACTGAACAGCTGCTCGCAGATTTAGGTTCGTGAAAGGTGTTGGTGTTTTTACATATTTTTTTTTTCAATGGCCAAGATGTTACGTTAAACGGTTTAAGCTAATACTAAATACTATATAAAGGACAACACACGGGACAACATATAATGTGGAACGGTGTTTGGAGTGCGGATTATGTTTTTTTTCTTTTAAGTTCAAACGACGTGGGCGATCGCTGGCCGTGGCCGGTCAGCCCTAAATTTATATAGGTCCGTGTATACGTGTGCGCGTGTGTGTGTGTAAATAGGGTTTCGGGGTTTTTACGTGGTGAATGAGACCAAACGTGTGGCACGCACTGGAAGGCGATGCAACGATCGTGCGATGTGGCTAGAATCGCCCTGGCAGCTAAATCGTCCTCTTTCACCCTCCCCCTTCACACGTCCCGCGCTTCTTGGCTCACACACGCGCAACTGGAACGAACTCACTCAGGTTCACGTTGGACAGTCTTCTTCTCTGCCGTCGACTTTCTCGAACTCCAGTGTTTCTCTTCAGGAAACCTTCTGGCCCGGTTCTGGTGGCTGTATTCCTTGCCGGCTGTGAGTAAAATTTCCTGCATTACAACCTATTTTCTCGCCCGCTTTTTTCTGTACTCCCTTCAAACTTTCTGTTTTAAGCACAACATTTCAAATTTCGACGTTACTCTTCCGTCCACGCTCCACGATTTCCATAATCCAATCCACGTTTTCTAATATTTTCACTCCTATTTATCCCTTTTTCCCTTACTAATACATATAACTAATCCTATTCTATTCCTTATATCCCCAGTAACGGCTCCAGCTCCCCCCGATGTCCCCATACACCATCGAGCCTCCCTAGACTTCCGCTAGATGGCGCGTCGCCCTCAGCCCTGGCCACCTATCGTTCAGGTGGGACTGGAACTCCACCACGAGTATGTCGTCAGTCCCAGGAGGGACAACATACGCGTGGGCATGCCCACCGGATTCCGGAACACTATTGAGCATACGCCGGCGTGCCCTGAATTCTTCTGCCGTGCCCAACGTAGGCCACACCCACACCTCACTACATTCTCAGGTCTTTGGCGTGGTACACTCCTATGGGACGGCCGTTAAGGTCCTCCAGAGTATACTCGTTCTCTCCTACTGGCTTCACTACCCATCGGATGAATTTGCGCGCGAACTTGGCATTAAAGCCTTTTCCGAAGTCGGCGGAATACCTCTTTTCCTGGCCTCGCGTAAAACACCCGAGCTCGCTGGTTGTACCTTACCCTAATACGCTCGTATGCCTGATGTAAACTAGCGCGAATCCTCTCTTGGATGAGTTGTCGCTTGTCCTGACCCTCCAGCAGCGATATGTCATGCTCGCCGATTGACCGCAGTCGCTTTGCCAGCTTGTAGCATGACCCATGCAAATACATTTGCTGCCCGAAGACTGCAAAGAATGGTGTTACGCCTGTCGCCTCGTGAACCGATTTCCTAATAGCCAGTTCTATCTCTGGCAGATGCACATCCCAGTCCCGGTGATCGTCTTCCAGATACGTCCGAATCGCGCTGAGTACTGTGCGATCCACGCGTTCGGCTGCGTTACTCTGCGGAGAATACATTGGCGTTCTCATATGAGTGACTCCGAATGCATCGGTCATCTTCTTAAAAGTTTTCGAGACGAACTGAGCCCCATTGTCCGAGTGAATCATCTCCGGCACTCCAAACTTGTAAAACACCTCGTGAACGAGGAATCTTACAACTTCCCTTGCTGTGGCCTTGCATCCCGACCTGCATCCGATAATTCGGCGCTTTCGACTCCTTGCACACGGTGCACCGTCGGATATAATCCCGCACCTCTATCGCCATGTTCGGCCAGTAAAACTGCCTACGCCAAGGTTTTCGCGATTCCTCCGTGCGCTGTCTTCTCTTCCGAATGTGCTTTGTCTATCAACGCGGCCGTCAGCGAACTCGGAACCCACAATTTCCAGACGGCACCCTCCAGTTGATCATCCAATCGTTCAAAGCGCATGCGCTTGAATATCATGCCGTCAACAATCTGGAGATCAGGTAAGCGGTCTTGGTTCTCTGTTATTTCCTTCTTTAACTCCTGATATTCTCCAGATTCAAACTCCACCGTTTCAAAACCCAGGATACTACTCGTATCCACTTCCAGCTCTTCAATACTGCGCGACAATGTATCTGCCACTACATTGTCCGCTCCTTACCGGTGTTCTATGCCGAAATCGGAGGCCTGCAGTTGAAGGGACCAACGAGCTAAGCGACCATCCAGGTTCTTCATGGTCATAAGCCATTTGAGACTGGCGTGGTCAGTTATGACTGTAAACGGCATAAGCTCTACGTACGGACGGAACTTTAGGATCGCCATGAGGGCTGCCAGACACTCCTTCTCTGTCACCGAGTAGTTTTTTTGGTGGCAATTCAGTTTGGCAGAGAAAAACGCTATGGGCTTCTCGTTCTGCTCGTCATCCCGTTGGAAGAGTACGGCTCTTACCCCATAATGTGAGGCGTCGCACTGTATGTAGAAGTGCCGCTTGAAATCCGCGTGTACCAGGACTGGTGCCGAGGCGAGTGCAGCTTTTAGCTCCCCCATGGCTCGTTTTGCCTCCTCCGTCAATTTAAACTTTCCATTTCCCGACTTTTTCAGGGCGTCTGTGAGCGGACCGGCCATCTCAGCATAGTTTTTCATAAAGCGCCGGTACCAGCCCGCAGTTCCCAGGAAACTACGCAATTCTCGAACAGATCGCGGCTCGGCAATGCGCAAAATGGCCGACACACGATCCGGATCCATCTTCAGCGCTCCTCCTCCCACTATAAATCCCAGGTATTTAATGTTTTTATAGCAAAAATGAGATTTGCTCAGCCCTATCGTTAAATTTGCTTCTCGTAGACGCTCGGCAACCTGTCGCAGAATCTTCGCGTGCGTTTGGAAGTCCTCAGCTATAATCAGCAAGTCGTCCAGATACGCATAGACGTTTGAACGCATCTCCACCGGAATCACCTTATCGACCAGTCTACATAGGCGTTGTGCGGCGTTGCAGAGGCCAAAGGGCATCATACGGAACTGGTACAGAGGCCGTCCCGGCACCGTGAACGCCGTATATGGTCGACTCTGCTCGTCCAGCTCGATTTGCCAAAAAGCGAATTTTAAGTCGACGCTGGAGATATATATCGTCTGATCGAGACGCGACAAAATCCCCTCGATGCTAGGAAGTGGGTAAGCGTCCTTGATGGTTACTTTGTTGAGCTTTCGGGCATCGAGACAGAAACGAGGTTGCTCCACGGACTATCACTTTACTCGATGACTCCCAAAGCCAACATTTTATCCACTTCACCACACACCACTTCCTGCATCGCTGACGACAGCGGGTAATGTCGATCCTTCACAGGCTCGGCATTCTCCACCAACTGAATTTTGTGAGTCTCTCTCGACGTCCTCCCCAGGCCTACGGCTTTGAAAGTCAGAAACTCTGCCTTCACCTGATCCAAGGCTGCCTTTTGCTCTTCTGACAACTCCCATTCTTCCTGCACTATCTCCTTCTCCGGGCCTTCTACATAGTGAGCGGCTTGATCAGCCAGCACTTCTTCCACTAATCTGTGAGATGCCCCTACTGGACCTTCTCCCATCACCAAGTAAATTTCCTGTTCCAAGAAAGGGCATACGAAAAACGTTAATCTTTTTACATCTCCCTTGTATTTCACCGGTAATTCTACTCGGCCAACGATTGCGCGATCTTCCCCATTCGCTACCTTCACTATAGAAGAATATCGACGAGCCTCCACGCCCAGCTTCTCCAGGAATTCCTGACCATTACACCCTAGCATGCTGTGTGTAGCGCCTGAATCCAACAGGCCTCGCACGGACTCGCCCATTATAGAGATTTCTGCGAAAACTCTCGGGTCTTTCTTGCAACAACGCTTTACTGAAGCAATCACCTGCCTCCTCATAGCTCGCCTTTGCTTAAACCGGGATCTCGCCTTTCTCACCCGCACCGACAGTGCTCGCATACCATCCACTCGTAGTTCAGAAAATATTCTATTTCGGGTTTCTAAATAATTTCTTAAGCGCTCTTCATATGATAAGTTCCTTAACCTAGCATGCAAATTACGTCTATCTAATTCATTTTTATTTTCTTCTACTTTCTCTGCGCAGGCCCCTTCTGTGAGCGTGATTCGCCTGCTTGGATCGCACCCCTCTTCACGTTTCCCGCGCAATTCGGACAGGTTGGACAATATAGATCGGGCTTTCCACACCGGTAGCAGAAAATTCGCTTCTCCGATGCCATACAGTCCCTAAAGCCATGATCGGTCTGCCCGCAGTTCCAGCAAATCAACTTCTGTGGAACACGGTGTGTCACTTGCGCTTCCTCAATGACCTCTGCCTCTTCATCGATAATCGACCGATCCTGCGCTTCCTCGCTGACGTTCGCATTCGCCCCGCGACTATAGTTTGTGGCTTTGGGTGCTCCTCGCCACGAAGATCGAGCCTTCCTCTTCAGATGTGCCTCTATTTCCACGCACTCATCCCGCAGTTGGTCTGAGGAATAAGCCGTAGACGAAACTCGGTATCTCATCTGTGAGTGCCTTTTTGACGATTTTTACCATCTCATTTTCAGGTGGTGGCCTCTCCAACCTCGACGCGAGCTTTCTCATGACATGGAAAAAGTCTTCCACACTCTCGTTTGACCGCTGCATTCTTTCTCGCAGTTCTCTCATGCGGTCGAACTCGGACGCCGTGCCTCGGAAACGTGTAATTAAGTCGCCCCTTAGTTCCTGCCAAACACCACCGCCATGATCACGTATGTACTGTCAGTACCATTCCCGCACGTTTCCTGTAACCAGGTGATGAAATCCTTTTAGAACTTCATCCCACGGGCAGCGACATTAGAAGACATTGTAGGAATTTAATGCGGAACACAATATCCTCGACTGTCATTTTGTTGCTGTCTCCGTCGAACGTCACGTCCCATTTTTCGACTCGGCCCCACCGTGGCCAAGGTCTATAACCCGGGGGACTTGGATGCGGATCTTCTCGAGGAATCCCACCAGCTCTCCTACTCTCGCCACGACCCTGACCCGAGTATCTGAGTGCTATCGGGTTTCGCCAATTTCGCGCTTGATGCCCACCCCGTTGATGCTGCTCACTGGATGCGGTCGGTCCTACTCCTGAAGACGGTTCCGGACCAATACCACCTCGCCCCGAGCGAGCCAAAAATGGTTTTGGTGGCGGAATCGGCGCATCAGTCGTGCTAGACGGCTTCCTTTTCGGGATGGCTCCTCGATACTCCTGCTCGTTGTGAACCTCCTCCCGCTGCGGTTCCTTCTGCTGCTGCAGCTGTCTAACCGGCTGAAGTACCTCGTTGAGTTGGTGCATCATCTCGATAAATCCCTTACGCAACTCCTCCTGCAACACCCGACTAATCGAGTCAGTGTTCACTGACCGCTGCCAACGATACGTTGACTGCTGATGCCAGTTCGGAAGCAAGCGTGGGTGTAGGATCGGACATTGGCCATTCTGCTGACCTGGCCTGGACCGGTGTTCTCGGCAACCCACCCACAGCTCCAAGTTCCTCCCGATATTGATCAAACATCGCCCCTGACACTTCTCCTATCTGGTCCACTGTTTTGTTTACGCGTGATAGCGTATGATACTGTCGACTACCCCCTTCTTGTGGCATCTACACCGAGCAACACCAATATTACAAAACAAGGGAAAGTCCTAAACTAAGGTAATATATGTGGGGTTTTTATTTACTTTAGGTTTTGATAAATTTAGGATAAAAGTATTCTTTATTTTGCGTCGTTTAATTCTTCTTTTCTGCGGCCGTCGTCGTTTTTTACGTCTTTTCGGTACTGTCCTCGTTTTATTTCTCTGCTTCTCTCTTCTTTACTCGTCGTCTTCTTCGTGATGGCATAATCGTTGTTCGTCGTTCTTTTTAGTGATGGGATCATCGTTGCTCGTCGTCTAGGGATCTTATCTTCATTTGGTATTTTGTGTGGTACACCAACCCACATTCGGCCATTCTGATTAAGCATTCGACCCGAATGCGTCGTCGTTGTCGTTGCCAATGGACCATGGCTTCATGTACTCCGCGCACGATGAGGTATTCTTTAGGCCATCGCAGTTTCCGGCTTTCTGAACATCATACGCATTGTTATGTTTGATTCCAACAACTTGGTAGGGTCCCAAAAACTTTGCTTTTAATTTCAGGCCACTACCAAACTGTGTACGTTTGATGGCAACCAAGTCACCAATATTATATCGTCTTGCAGATTTCGTCGAAGATTATACGTCTTCTTATTTTCGTTCTGAAGCTTCACAATTTGAGCCTTTGCCTTTGCTCTTAGATCGCTGCGTTCATCGTTAAATATTGTTGCTGCTTCTTTGTTGATCAATTGTCGTATCTGGAGGTCTTCTTTTGTCCGCATCTTAACTCCAACTAGCATTTCAAAGGGTATCGTATCAATGCTTCTTGTAAATGTTGAATTAACAGCTTGTTGAACTTTGCTGACATGCCTGTAACATTTCGTGGGGTCGTCGATACTCAGTTTTGAGAGCACTGAAATTATGATTGCATTCAGTCTCTCAACTTGACCATTTACTCTCGGTAGTCCTGTAGTCGTCTTCACCAGCTTAATCCCTTCGTCGGCACAATACTAAACAAAGTCTTGCGAGGTAAAAGCGGAGCCCTTATCCGAGATTATAAACGATGGATACCCAAATGTAATACTTTGACTGCTAAGCTTCGCAATGACCTCATTTGCGGTAGTCGATTTTGTAGGATACAGCCAGCAATACTTCGTGAATGAGTCTATAACTGCAAAGATATGTTTGTAGTCCTTGTGCGTCGAATCCAGAGGTCCCAAAAAGTCAATATGATAAGTGTGTAATGGAACGTCTTCTTTCTATAGTGGGTGTAGTAGCCCTTCCTGCTTGCCTCTCTTTCGGTTCATCAAAATACATGGAATACAGCACTCAATATATTTCTTGATCTTCTCTTCGACATTTGGTATGTAGAATTCTCTGCAAATCAAATCCTTCGTCTTCTTTGCTGCAAAATGACCTCTATCATGTGTACGGCTAATAATTTGTTTCTGCAAGTCATTGGGTACCACCATAAGTTCTTCGTCCTGCACAACTCTATGTAGCATACCAGACTTAAGGAAATAATCGTCGTAAGTCTTCTGTTCGTCGTTCAGAATTTCTTTAATAGCCTTAATCTTTTCATCTTTCGACTGTGCCTCTTTTAAAGCGATGATTATGCTGTCTTCAGTTATCCTCATGATTGGGTAGCGGCTGAGAGCATCGACATGCTTCATTCTAGTTCCTGACCGATGTTCCACAGCATAATCGTACTCCTGTAGAAACAAAATCCATCGCGCCACCCTAGTGCATAAGTTTTGTTTCTCCAGCGTCTTTGTAAAAGCATTGCAGTCTGTTATCAGTTTAAAATGAATGCCTAAGAGATATACTCTAAACTTGGTTAACGCTTCTATTACTGCCAAAATCTCTAATTCGTAGCTGCTATATTTCCGCTGTGCATCAGTAGTCTTTTTGGACATATAATAGACCGGGTGTAGCTTTCCGTCGTCTGGCGATTTCTGTAATAGAACTGCACGAAAACCATCAATTGATGCATCTGTGTGTACTTCTGTAAGTCTGATTATATATATTCGCGCGCTCGCCCTACCTGTGACCAAACACAACGTACATTTTGGCCACCCTCTGCTGGAACGGTAACGGCTGGCCTAATCCATGGCTTACGCCACGCATCCTCCCTCTATTTTAATTTACTGCATCATGCTTCAATATATATCCAAGCTTTAATAATTATAAATTGACAATTTCATTTTTCTCATTAATAAATAGATCTACTCAAAATTATCACTAACCAAAAAGAAACACCAAAACGTTCGACACAAAGGCAAACACGGAAATAACTGCTGAAATTTCGTTCAACCAACCGGGATACCCTCACCCATACGTAATGGAATATATGTAGGTGAGTGGATCCAGCTTTACGGGAGTTAATTTAACTCGGGCCCCTACGGAGACTTAATCTACCAAGAGCTCTTGTTAAGGGTCCCCGGGACATAAACAATAAACAATATTTTTCCAAAAATCGCTCGACCAAATACGGTGGACTGACGGGACCCCCGTGTCACCCACTAAGGGTTAATCTTCTGGAACTGAACAGCTGCTCGCAGATTTAGGTTCGTGAAAGGTGTTGGTGTTTTTACATATTTTTTTTTTCAATGGCCAAGATGTTACGTTAAACGGTTTAAGCTAATACTAAATACTATATAAAGGACAACACACGGGACAACATATAATGTGGAACGGTGTTTGGAGTGCGGATTATGTTTTTTTTCTTTTAAGTTCAAACGACGTGGGCGATCGCTGGCCGTGGCCGGTCAGCCCTAAATTTATATAGGTCCGTGTATACGTGTGCGCGTGTGTGTGTGTAAATAGGGTTTCGGGGTTTTTACGTGGTGAATGAGACCAAACGTGTGGCACGCACTGGAAGGCGATGCAACGATCGTGCGATGTGGCTAGAATCGCCCTGGCAGCTAAATCGTCCTCTTTCACCCTCCCCCTTCACACGTCCCGCGCTTCTTGGCTCACACACGCGCAACTGGAACGAACTCACTCAGGTTCACGTTGGACAGTCTTCTTCTCTGCCGTCGACTTTCTCGAACTCCAGTGTTTCTCTTCAGGAAACCTTCTGGCCCGGTTCTGGTGGCTGTATTCCTTGCCGGCTGTGAGTAAAATTTCCTGCATTACAACCTATTTTCTCGCCCGCTTTTTTCTGTACTCCCTTCAAACTTTCTGTTTTAAGCACAACATTTCAAATTTCGACGTTACTCTTCCGTCCACGCTCCACGATTTCCATAATCCAATCCACGTTTTCTAATATTTTCACTCCTATTTATCCCTTTTTCCCTTACTAATACATATAACTAATCCTATTCTATTCCTTATATCCCCAGTAACGGCTCCAGCTCCCCCCGATGTCCCCATACACCATCGAGCCTCCCTAGACTTCCGCTAGATGGCGCGTCGCCCTCAGCCCTGGCCACCTATCGTTCAGGTGGGACTGGAACTCCACCACGAGTATGTCGTCAGTCCCAGGAGGGACAACATACGCGTGGGCATGCCCACCGGATTCCGGAACACTATTGAGCATACGCCGGCGTGCCCTGAATTCTTCTGCCGTGCCCAACGTAGGCCACACCCACACCTCACTACATTCTCAGGTCTTTGGCGTGGTACACTCCTATGGGACGGCCGTTAAGGTCCTCCAGAGTATACTCGTTCTCTCCTACTGGCTTCACTACCCATCGGATGAATTTGCGCGCGAACTTGGCATTAAAGCCTTTTCCGAAGTCGGCGGAATACCTCTTTTCCTGGCCTCGCGTAAAACACCCGAGCTCGCTGGTTGTACCTTACCCTAATACGCTCGTATGCCTGATGTAAACTAGCGCGAATCCTCTCTTGGATGAGTTGTCGCTTGTCCTGACCCTCCAGCAGCGATATGTCATGCTCGCCGATTGACCGCAGTCGCTTTGCCAGCTTGTAGCATGACCCATGCAAATACATTTGCTGCCCGAAGACTGCAAAGAATGGTGTTACGCCTGTCGCCTCGTGAACCGATTTCCTAATAGCCAGTTCTATCTCTGGCAGATGCACATCCCAGTCCCGGTGATCGTCTTCCAGATACGTCCGAATCGCGCTGAGTACTGTGCGATCCACGCGTTCGGCTGCGTTACTCTGCGGAGAATACATTGGCGTTCTCATATGAGTGACTCCGAATGCATCGGTCATCTTCTTAAAAGTTTTCGAGACGAACTGAGCCCCATTGTCCGAGTGAATCATCTCCGGCACTCCAAACTTGTAAAACACCTCGTGAACGAGGAATCTTACAACTTCCTTTGCTGTGGCCTTGGTCATGGTCTTTAGGAATGTGAGCTTAGAGAACTGGTCAACTACAATAAATATCCACGCATGACCGTTCTTTGACCGCGGATATTTGCCCAAAAAATCAATATAAAGTTTTTGGAACGGGCGCTCAGTGACCACTTCTTGCCCCATCCCGACCTGCATCCGATAATTCGGCGCTTTCGACTCCTTGCACACGGTGCACCGTCGGATATAATCCCGCACCTCTATCGCCATGTTCGGCCAGTAAAACTGCCTACGCCAAGGTTTTCGCGATTCCTCCGTGCGCTGTCTTCTCTTCCGAATGTGCTTTGTCTATCAACGCGGCCGTCAGCGAACTCGGAACCCACAATTTCCAGACGGCACCCTCCAGTTGATCATCCAATCGTTCAAAGCGCATGCGCTTGAATATCATGCCGTCAACAATCTGGAGATCAGGTAAGCGGTCTTGGTTCTCTGTTATTTCCTTCTTTAACTCCTGATATTCTCCAGATTCAAACTCCACCGTTTCAAAACCCAGGATACTACTCGGATCCACTTCCAGCTCTTCAATACTGCGCGACAATGTATCTGCCACTACATTGTCCGCTCCTTACCGGTGTTCTATGCCGAAATCGGAGGCCTGCAGTTGAAGGGACCAACGAGCTAAGCGACCATCCAGGTTCTTCATGGTCATAAGCCATTTGAGACTGGCGTGGTCAGTTATGACTGTAAACGGCATAAGCTCTACGTACGGACGGAACTTTAGGATCGCCATGAGGGCTGCCAGACACTCCTTCTCTGTCACCGAGTAGTTTTTTTGGTGGCAATTCAGTTTGGCAGAGAAAAACGCTATGGGCTTCTCGTTCTGCTCGTCATCCCGTTGGAAGAGTACGGCTCTTACCCCATAATGTGAGGCGTCGCACTGTATGTAGAAGTGCCGCTTGAAATCCGCGTGTACCAGGACTGGTGCCGAGGTGAGTGCAGCTTTTAGCTCCCCCATGGCTCGTTTTGCCTCCTCCGTCAATTTAAACTTTCCATTTCCCGACTTTTTCAGGGCGTCTGTGAGCGGACCGGCCATCTCAGCATAGTTTTTCATAAAGCGCCGGTACCAGCCCGCAGTTCCCAGGAAACTACGCAATTCTCGAACAGATCGCGGCTCGGCAATGCGCAAAATGGCCGACACACGATCCGGATCCATCTTCAGCGCTCCTCCTCCCACTATAAATCCCAGGTATTTAATGTTTTTATAGCAAAAATGAGATTTGCTCAGCCCTATCGTTAAATTTGCTTCTCGTAGACGCTCGGCAACCTGTCGCAGAATCTTCGCGTGCGTTTGGAAGTCCTCAGCTATAATCAGCAAGTCGTCCAGATACGCATAGACGTTTGAACGCATCTCCACCGGAATCACCTTATCGACCAGTCTACATAGGCGTTGTGCGGCGTTGCAGAGGCCAAAGGGCATCATACGGAACTGGTACAGAGGCCGTCCCGGCACCGTGAACGCCGTATATGGTCGACTCTGCTCGTCCAGCTCGATTTGCCAAAAAGCGAATTTTAAGTCGACGCTGGAGATATATATCGTCTGATCGAGACGCGACAAAATCCCCTCGATGCTAGGAAGTGGGTAAGCGTCCTTGATGGTTACTTTGTTGAGCTTTCGGGCATCGAGACAGAAACGAGGTTGCTCCACGGACTATCACTTTACTCGATGACTCCCAAAGCCAACATTTTATCCACTTCACCACACACCACTTCCTGCATCGCTGACGACAGCGGGTAATGTCGATCCTTCACAGGCTCGGCATTCTCCACCAACTGAATTTTGTGAGTCTCTCTCGACGTCCTCCCCAGGCCTACGGCTTTGAAAGTCAGAAACTCTGCCTTCACCTGATCCAAGGCTGCCTTTTGCTCTTCTGACAACTCCCATTCTTCCTGCACTATCTCCTTCTCCGGGCCTTCTACATAGTGAGCGGCTTGATCAGCCAGCACTTCTTCCACTAATCTGTGAGATGCCCCTACTGGACCTTCTCCCATCACCTCAGGAGCCAATGAGAATACCCGCCAAAAGTCTACCCCCAAGTAAATTTCCTGTTCCAAGAAAGGGCATACGAAAAACGTTAATCTTTTTACATCTCCCTTGTATTTCACCGGTAATTCTACTCGGCCAACGATTGCGCGATCTTCCCCATTCGCTACCTTCACTATAGAAGAATATCGACGAGCCTCCACGCCCAGCTTCTCCAGGAATTCCTGACCATTACACCCTAGCATGCTGTGTGTAGCGCCTGAATCCAACAGGCCTCGCACGGACTCGCCCATTATAGAGATTTCTGCGAAAACTCTCGGGTCTTTCTTGCAACAACGCTTTACTGAAGCAATCACCTGCCTCCTCATAGCTCGCCTTTGCTTAAACCGGGATCTCGCCTTTCTCACCCGCACCGACAGTGCTCGCATACCATCCACTCGTAGTTCAGAAAATATTCTATTTCGGGTTTCTAAATAATTTCTTAAGCGCTCTTCATATGATAAGTTCCTTAACCTAGCATGCAAATTACGTCTATCTAATTCATTTTTATTTTCTTCTACTTTCTCTGCGCAGGCCCCTTCTGTGAGCGTGATTCGCCTGCTTGGATCGCACCCCTCTTCACGTTTCCCGCGCAATTCGGACAGGTTGGACAATATAGATCGGGCTTTCCACACCGGTAGCAGAAAATTCGCTTCTCCGATGCCATACAGTCCCTAAAGCCATGATCGGTCTGCCCGCAGTTCCAGCAAATCAACTTCTGTGGAACACGGTGTGTCACTTGCGCTTCCTCAATGACCTCTGCCTCTTCATCGATAATCGACCGATCCTGCGCTTCCTCGCTGACGTTCGCATTCGCCCCGCGACTATAGTTTGTGGCTTTGGGTGCTCCTCGCCACGAAGATCGAGCCTTCCTCTTCAGATGTGCCTCTATTTCCACGCACTCATCCCGCAGTTGGTCTGAGGAATAAGCCGTAGACGAAACTCGGTATCTCATCTGTGAGTGCCTTTTTGACGATTTTTACCATCTCATTTTCAGGTGGTGGCCTCTCCAACCTCGACGCGAGCTTTCTCATGACATGGAAAAAGTCTTCCACACTCTCGTTTGACCGCTGCATTCTTTCTCGCAGTTCTCTCATGCGGTCGAACTCGGACGCCGTGCCTCGGAAACGTGTAATTAAGTCGCCCCTTAGTTCCTGCCAAACACCACCGCCATGATCACGTATGTACTGTCAGTACCATTCCCGCACGTTTCCTGTAACCAGGTGATGAAATCCTTTTAGAACTTCATCCCACGGGCAGCGACACTAGAAGACATTGTAGGAATTTAATGCGGAACACAATATCCTCGACTGTCATTTTGTTGCTGTCTCAGTCGAACGTCACGTCCCATTTTTCGACTCGGCCCCACCGTGGCCAAGGTCTATAACCCGGGGGACTTGGATGCGGATCTTCTCGAGGAATCCCACCAGCTCTCCTACTCTCGCCACGACCCTGACCCGAGTATCTGAGTGCTATCGGGTTTCGCCAATTTCGCGCTTGATGCCCACCCCATTGATGCTGCTCACTGGATGCGGTCGGTCCTACTCCTGAAGACGGTTCCGGACCAATACCACCTCGCCCCGAGCGAGCCAAAAATGGTTTTGGTGGCGGAATCGGCGCATCAGTCGTGCTAGACGGCTTCCTTTTCGGGATTGCTCCTCGATACTCCTGCTCGTTGTGAACCTCCTCCCGCTGCGGTTCCTTCTGCTGCTGCAGCTGTCTAACCGGCTGAAGTACCTCGTTGAGTTGGTGCATCATCTCGATAAATCCCTTACGCAACTCCTCCTGCAACACCCGACTAATCGAGTCAGTGTTCACTGACCGCTGCCAACGATACGTTGACTGCTGATGCCAGTTCGGAAGCAAGCGTGGGTGTAGGATCGGACATTGGCCATTCTGCTGACCTGGCCTGGACCGGTGTTCTCGGCAACCCACCCACAGCTCCAAGTTCCTCCCGATATTGATCAAACATCGCCCCTGACACTTCTCCTATCTGGTCCACTGTTTTGTTTACGCGTGATAGCGTATGATACTGTCGACTACCCCCTTCTTGTGGCATCTACACCGAGCAACACCAATATTACAAAACAAGGGAAAGTCCTAAACTAAGGTAATATATGTGGGGTTTTTATTTACTTTAGGTTTTGATAAATTTAGGATAAAAGTATTCTTTATTTTGCGTCGTTTAATTCTTCTTTTCTGCGGCCGTCGTCGTTTTTTACGTCTTTTCGGTACTGTCCTCGTTTTATTTCTCTGCTTCTCTCTTCTTTACTCGTCGTCTTCTTCGTGATGGCATAATCGTTGTTCGTCGTTCTTTTTAGTGATGGGATCATCGTTGCTCGTCGTCTAGGGATCTTATCTTCATTTGGTATTTTGTGTGGTACACCAACCCACATTCGGCCATTCTGATTAAGCATTCGACCCGAATGCGTCGTCGTTGTCGTTGCCAATGGACCATGGCTTCATGTACTCCGCGCACGATGAGGTATTCTTTAGGCCATCGCAGTTTCCGGCTTTCTGAACATCATACGCATTGTTATGTTTGATTCCAACAACTTGGTAGGGTCCCAAAAACTTTGCTTTTAATTTCAGGCCACTACCAAACTGTGTACGTTTGATGGCAACAAAGTCACCAATATACATATAATAGACCGGGTGTAGCTGTCCGTCGTCTGGCGATTTCTGTAAGAAATTGAATACGGGTCTTCAGAAAGTGGCATTTTTTTATGTTCAATTCTAGGCCAAAATCTTTGCATGTTTCGATAACTTCCTTTAGATTCTTCCTAGCTTCTTGTTCTGTCTGTGCTGGAATAATCACGTCATCAACGTAGGGTAAAGCAATACCTTTGCTGGACAGATGTCAAAATATCGCATTGACGTGCCGCTGAAAAACTCCTGGTGAATTTGAAAATCCAAACGGAACTCTCAAAAATTGATATTGGCCTCGCTTAATTACAAACGACGTGTACTTCCGACGAGATTCAGAAACCGGCACATGAAAAAACGCATTCTTAAGATCAATCGTGCTGAATATCTTGGCCTCTTGCAATCTGTCTAGTTGATCTTCAATAAGCGGCAAAGGAAAATGATCTTTGACAGTTACCTTATTGATCCTTCTGTAATCAACACAAACCCTTGCCGAACCGTCTCGCTTTTTAACAAGGACTATTGGACTTGTAAACTCCGATGTAGATTCTTCGATAATGTCATTTTTAAGCCACTCTTCAATCAGTTCATCGACGATACGCGTTTACGTAAACGCCATTCTGCGCGGACGCGAAAATATAGGAGACTCATCTTTTAATACGATACGCATCTCTACATTTGTTGTTTTTGATTTGTTTGGCACATAATTGTCTATTAGTTCACGTACTTCTTTTTTGGCAGATTCACTTGCTGCTTCATTAATGTCAATTACGTCATTGTCAATTTCCGCACAAATTTTCATTATATTTAGATCGTCACCGCTCGACATATTGCGCACTTGAAGTCCGTTTCTATTAAAAACGATTTCTGCCAGTAAACACAGTTCTTCTCCAATAAAAATCTAACAAGAATTCGCCATCATCAATTAGAAAAATGTGCTTAAAATGTCCAACTGTTTTTATCCTATTAGAGTCGCAATCGTCAAATCCGATAAGAACGATTGTACAGCTTTCCAATTTCGGCTTGCCAAACTCGCGATAAAAGTCTTCCCGCATAACGTTGAACTTGCTGCCCGTATCAAAAAGCACGATACACTTTTTATTTTCAAATGCGACTTCTTTGTGTGCCATATCGGGTTTTGGCTGCAATCTACGCGTATTTACTGACGTTGCACCAAACTTTTCAACTTTAAAATTTTTAGAAATATGCCCGAATTGATTGCATTTGAAACACTTTCGACCTCTATCTTTATTTTGACAGTTACTCGATTACCTTTACCACCGCAATTATAACATTTCATTTCTTTCTTATCATCTTTGTTCATGCTTTGACTTTTTTGTCGGTTTCTTTTATATTGATTTCATTGCGCTTCGACTTCTCTTTTTCCATTTGATTATCTTTTTCCATAATTGTTTTATAGCACTTTAATTTTTCTTTAAGCTGATTTATATTTGTTGCGCCGTACAAAATTGTCTTATTCACACCTTTTCCATCTATGCCGTCAATTAAATATTGGAAAAATGTGTCGTCTGCAATACTTCCTCGTGATGCAATGTCTTTCATTTTGTAGAAATATTCGAATACACACTCATTGTTGCCTCGTTTCGTTTGCGCGAGTTGCTCATAAATTTTTGCTTGCTGGTTACATTCGACTTAAATTCTGACAATAATGCCTGCTTGAGGGAATTCCATGAATTCAAACCTCTTTCACTCAATACAAACAATTTCGCGATTCCTTTTAGAGCTTTTTTGGCGAACAAAAACCTTTGGAAATCATTCCATTTCATTAGTGTCGCCTGTTCCTCGTATTCTGTTATCCACACTTCGACTGGAATAGTATTAGTGCCGTCGAAACTTCGAATGCTCTCTTCCTCATCGCGAAAACTGATCGCAAATCGTGGCGTCATATCTCTCTCCACTATTTGATTGTATGTTGTAGCGTGTCTTCTTTGTTCTCTGTCGTCCTTTTTCTCTGCCATGTTTTCTGTGCTGGCATGATCTGCCTTCTCAAACGAATGGTTGCTATCCTTTTCTTTTTCATCATCATCCTCTTCATCCTCAGTTTCGTTGTTGCTTGTTTTATCATGCGCTAGCAGGGTTATCGAACGCAAATTGTAAAACCTATGCAAGAAAAGGTCCTCACTAGTATAACTGATTCCCAAAACATTGCATATAGCCACGAGATCACTATGTGTTATATTATTTGCTGCGTATTCCTTCTTTGCATTGTACCTCTCATCATTTTCGTCGTAGAGGAAGCCAGAAAATTCGCGTAATCTTTTTCGGTTGATTCTGTCTCCCTCGGCCTCGAACACGAATTTATGCAGGGCCGCTATGCACTCTTTCTTGCTCGAGCGTAGATTTTCACATATTAAATCGTTTAAATACGGCATTGTGGGGGAAAAATTTATATTTTCGTTTTTTCTTCAATAGTAACCACTTTTAATTCATTCCCGGACGAGCGCCCAAAAATGTGGGGTTTTTATTTACTTTAGGTTTAATAATTAATTTGTATTTAATGTTTGATAAATTTAGGATAAAAGTATTCTTTATTTTGCGTCGTTTAATTCTTCTTTTCTGCGGCCGTCGTCGTTTTTTACGTCTTTTCGGTACTGTCCTCGTTTTATTTCTCTGCTTCTCTCTTCTTTACTCGTCGTCTTCTTCGTGATGGCATAATCGTTGTTCGTCGTTCTTTTAGTGATGGGATCATCGTTGCTCGTCGTCTAGGGATCTTATCTTCATTTGGTATTTTGTGTGGTACACCAACCCACATATATATATATAAATAAAGAAATAAATACCCAAAGAAATAACTAGCAAGAATAAATAACACCACGCTTCGGACCAATAAATACTACGATAAATAAATAAATAAATACCGATATAAATATTGCGCCAACTAGCGCCGTTAACGAGATATATGCAATTAAATATTTGAATAAATAAATAAATAATAACATACATGTATATTCGGTCGACACCTAAGACATTCAAACTGTTTGAAGTTTCAACAGTTCATTCAACACAACACAAAACCTAACAACAAAAGTTCCTAACAGTTCTTCTTCTTCTTACAAGATTCATTAAGAGGGGGACACGTGACTAGCCGGGACCAGTAAACACTCCACTTTCTGCGCTCCACTTGACAGTCGGCCTACGGATATCCTACAATTACGAACACCACCTTTGTGTGGCCTGTCATCTACTCTAGTCATCGCTCTAAGCGATGGCCGATAAACGAGAAGCCTCACGGTGCATGAGCTCACTTTGCTTGTGATTTGTTCCTGTCATCCATACCGATCTGCCATGACAACAGATGCATCGCGGGTTGTCTTTACGACTCCCGGGCCACCTACTCCTCACCACCTCTCGGCAGACAGACAACAGGTTCAAAAACACGAAAGCGGCTTTGTTTTAAACAAACAGGTAAGAAACTACAATGAACATTTACCTACATGACTTACTCTAACTTATTCCAATATCACATTCCATCACAGATTTATTCGATATCACAGTCCACCAGGCAATGTGTCCGTCGGAAACTCCCTGTCCATTTTTTTGTTGAACGGCAGTGACTTACGTTCACTTGCGACATCGAATAGCTACAAAATGTTCAACTGTAATTCGTAAGTCCCTATCGCATATTTTATATTTCCGTTAACTGCCTCCGTCTATCCATCCCTAGCCGGGGATCCATCCCATTCTGCCGGGACAGCTAAACTGCACTTCGCGAGCTGTCGTCTTCTCCACAAAATTTATTATTGTTTTTCATTCCCCCGTATCTGCCTTTACCAGCCCGAGTGACATTTGTTGAAATACCACCCGAACCTGCGTCAGTCCAGATGCATGCGAATTCAAAAATGATTGGGCGCCATTTGTTACACTTGGCTTGTTTCCCAGGCGGAAATTCCGGCTAGCTGTCGACCCCAGGGCTGGGTAGTTCTCCTTGCCCGCCAAATGTAGACAAAAAAAGGAGACATACTACTTCTCGGGACATCAAAACTAACAACAGCCTAAAGACAAAGAAAATCATAAACAGACGGCTATCAATTGGGTGAAGCTTGGGTGTTAACACTTCGCGCGCTCGCCCAACCTGTGACCAAACACAACGTACATTTTGGCCACCCTCTGCTGGAACGGTAACGGCTGGCCTAATCCATGGCTTACGCCACGCGTCCTCCCTCTATTTTAATTTACTGCATCATGCTTCAATATATATCCAAGCTTTAATAATTATAAATTGACAATTTCATCTTTCTCATTAATAAATAGATATGCTCAAAATTATCACTAACCAAAAAGAAACACCAAAACGTTCGACACAAAGGCAAACACGGAAATAACTGCTGAAATTTCGTTCAACCAACAGGGATACCCTCACCCATACGTAATGGAATATGTGTAGATGAGTGTATCCAGTTTTACGGGAGTTAATTTAACTCGGGCCCCTACGGAGACTTAACCTACCAAGAGCTCTTTTTAAGGGTCCCCGGGATCTAAACAATAAACAATATTTTTCCACAAATCGCTCGACCAAATACGGTGGACTGACGGGACCCCCGCGTCATACACTAAGGGTTAATCTTCTGGAACTGAACAGCTGATCGCAGATTTAGGTTCGTGAAAGGTGTTGGTGTTTTTACATATTTTTTTTTTCAATGGCCAAGATGTTACGTTAAACGGTTGAAGCTAATACTAAATACTAAATAAAGGACAACACACGGAACAAAATAACATTTAATGCGCCAAGCAGGCGGGCTTTTTCAATTAAGGGGCCCCAAACGTAGGCCATCGCCCACACCCTTAGATTGAGAGTCTCTGGCTCCATCGACTGAGATGCCCGGGCTACTGCTTCAGATCTTTCGCGTGAAACACCCCAATACGTGAGCCTTGCAACGTCTCCAGCTCGTACAGACTGTTGCCCATACTCCGGATCACTCGGCACTTGACGTATTTTGGGCTGAACTTTGCGTTGATGCTGTTTTTAAATTTGCTCAACACGAAATTCCGCTTATATATCTCCTGACCCGGTGAGTACCTAATTTCTCGAGCTTTTCGATTATACCTGTTCTTCGCTCTGTTGTAGGCTTCATGAGAGTTTCCTCGGACCTCATCTCGGACTATTTCCATCTTGTCACTCCTCGCCAAGGGTGACATTTGTGCATCATTTAGGGCGCCCAGTCTGCGTGCCAATTTATAATCTCGGCCGCTAGTAAACATATGCTGCCCAAACAACACAAAGTATGGCGACGTCCCGATGCCCGTCTGTATAGCGCTCCTAGCCACACATAGGATCTCCATCAGCTTCTCGTCCCAGCGCGTGTGATCCTCACTAGCGTATGTCCTTATCGCTGCCAGTACTGTCTGGTTCACTCGTTCGGCCGCGTTCGCCTGTGGTGCATAGTTCCCCGACTTCAGGTGCGTTATGCTTCTCCTATCCAGGAATTGCGAGAATTCAGCTGACACAAATTGCTTTCCATTATCGGTGTGTACTATTTCAGGCACGCCAAACTGCGCGAAGACCTCGGCGTGCAAGAATCGGATCACGGCCGAAGACGTCGCCTTAGGCAAAGCCTTCAACCAGACATATCTGGACATGTGATCGAGGACTATTAGTAGTTTGCCACTTCGAGTCCTCGGATATGGACCCAGGAAATCCAGGTACAGTTTTTGAATCGGCCTCTCGGTTCTGGTTTCGGCCCCCATGAGTGGACGGTGAACCTGTGTTGAATGTTTTGTTTCTTTGCAGGTGTCACAATCAGCCACATATGCCTTCACCTGCACGGTCATCCGGGGCCAATAATAGAACTGTCGCAGCCGTCCCAGTGTCCTCGCGATTCCTCCATGCGTTGCCACATCGCTGTCGTGAGCCTGTTGGATCAGTGTGCTCGTCAGGGCTTCCGGGATCCATAGCTTCCACGAAAACTCCTCTAATTCCGGCCGGCCAAATTGTGTGCGCTTAAACAGCAGTCCTTCCTCCACCTTCAGGTCTGGGAACTCATCCTCATCGCTCTGGACCGACTCGATTTTTCTTCGGTATTCTTCATCCTCGAAGGCTGTGGTGTCGAACTCCAGGAAGTCGATAGCGTCAACGTCAAAGGGACGTGAAAGCATATCGGCGACGATATTTTCCTTTCCTTTGCGGTGCTCGATTTCAAAGTCATAAGCCTGGAGAGCCAACGACCACCTGGCTAGCCTCCCATCCAGTGCTTTGAATCGCATGAGCCACTGCAAACTCGCGTGATCTGTTATCACCGTGAATGGCATCAGTTCTACGTATGCACGGAACTTCTCGATGGCTCTTACCGCCGCCAGACACTCCTTCTCCGGTACGCTATAATTGAGCTGTGCCCCTCTTAGCTTCGCCGAAGGGATGCGATCGGGTGCTCTGCTCCTTCATCATCCCTCTGGAAGAGAACTGCTCCAATCCCCACGTGACTCGCATCACACTGGTAAAGAAGTGCTTCTTAAAGTCTGGGTGATGTAGCACGGGGGCGCTGGTAAGTGCTTTTTTGAGCTCCTCGAACGATTTTCCTGCCTCCTCCGTCAGCTTAAATTGCCCTTTTCCTTTCAGACAGTCTGTCAGAGGAGCCGAGAGTGCCGAGAAATTTCGAATAAACCGCCGATACCAGCCAGCTGTCCCCAAAAATCTCCGGAGAACGTGAGACAATCACGTTCCTTGGCATTGGTATTTGTGTGATCACCTGTACTTTCTCCGGATCTGTCCTAAGTGCGCCGTCGCCTACGATGTACCCTAAATACTTTAAATATTTATAGCCGAATTTCGATTTTTTTCTTCCAATTGTCAGGTTTGCCTCCTTGAGACACTTGGCCACTTCCTCTAACAGGTGTATATGCTCCTCAAACGTCCGGGAAATAACTAGTAGATCGTCTAAGTATACAAAGACATGGCCTCGGAGTCGTTGTGGAATTACTCGATCCATCAACCGACACAGCCGTTGGGCTGTATTGCACAACCCGAAGGGCATCGATTTAAATTGATAGAGTGGTCTGCCCGGCACCGTGAATGCTGTGTACGTCCGACTTTCAGGCTCCAGCTCTATCTGCCAAAATGCGTGCTTTAAATCGATGCTGCTGATGTACACCGTATCCTCTACGCGGCTCAGAATTGACTCGATGCTCTGCAGCGGGTAAGCATCCTTCACGGTTAATTTGTTTAGTTTCCGCGCATTCAGGCACAATCGGTTTTTTCCCGGCTTCCGTACCAGCGTCACGCGGTTGCTCCACTGGCTCTCGCTGGTTTCGATGACTCCGAGGCGCAACATTTCGTCCACCTCGGCAAACAACAGCTCTTGCACCGCGGGAGATACCGGGTAAAATCACTCCCTCGATTAATTGAATTTCGTGCCTTTCGAGCGTCGTTCTTCCCAAACCATGCGTGTCGAATGGCCTGAAGTTGCTCTTCACCTGGTCCAGACGTGTCTGCTGCGTGTGCGTCAACTCGTGCGGTTCCGTTGGTCTACTCCTAGTCAGCACCTCAGCATCAATTTCGGCTAATTCCTTGTGTCGTTCTAGACCTACTATATGCGGAGCCAGACCAAACTTCCGCCAGAAATCGACCCCTAGGTACAGCGGTTCCTTCAGCGAGGGACACAGGAAAAACTCCATAGTCTGCTTCTGGCCTCCATACGTCATTACCGTCGACATATGTCCCAGTATTTTATGAGGAGTGCCGCCTGCTGTTTGTACTGAGAATTTCTTTATGTCTTGAAGTTTCAGCTCCAATTCTCCTATCAGTTCCAGGCCACCTTTACCCAGGAGGCTCACCGATGCCCCTGTATCCAGTAGTCCCATCAACGTCCTCGGGCCCAACTTTACTCGTGCGAATGGCCTGTCATCCTGACGAATTGCCGAGTGGACTGCTGCACACACCTGGAGCCGCCTCCTCTTGCGCCCCTGAAACCTGTCCCGAGCCCGCTGTGCTCTGACTGCTCTCGTTCGGATTCTCTCGGCGACTTCGTCCCCCATTATCCGATTCCTAGCCTGCTCGTACTGACGCTGCCTTTCCTTTATCGGCTTGCGCTCGGACCATCTAGCTTCGGGTAATACAGCTTGGTTAACCTTATATATGGTAGTCGAAATATTCTTATTGTTACTTCTTTCCTTAGGGGTATCTAATTTAACGTTGGAGGACCTATATATTGGCTTCTTCGCGGCGACGTGGAACTCGACTCCTCCAATTGCGTCGTGCTCCTTTTCGCGTTTCCCGGTCGACATTTAGGGCATTTAGGGAGGATGACCCCGGCCAGCCCGCACTTGTAGCAGAACAGGTTACGCACGGCCGACTCACACTCAAAATAGGTGTGACCCGGCTGGGCGCAATTCCAGCACCTCAGCTGAGCGCGATCGCCTCCGGGCTCCCTCGTCCTATGGACAGCATCCAATGCCTCGGTCTGTTCCTCCGGGTCGTGAGTGTTCGCATCCAATTCATGCACTTTGTGATCTTCCCTGCGCCTACTACCCCCATGGTCTGGACCGCTCCTTGTCCATCGCGTCGCCAGCAGTTTCTCGGCGTCCGCACACTCATCTCGCAGCTTCTGTAGGTTTGGTATCTGCAATGGATAAATCACCCTCGAAATGGCATCCCTAATATTAATCTTTATGATCTTTATTAGATCATAATCCAAGAACGGATTCAGCAACCTCGAGCTCAACACCAACATCTCCTGGATGTACTGGTCTGCCGACTCCCCGTGGCGTTGTCGGCGTTCCCTGAGCTCTTGCTCTCGCTCGAACTCTGTCCGACGAACTTGAAATTGCTGCTGGAGACCATATCTCAGATTCGGCCAGTCCGGCATTCCTACCGTCCGAACATGCATCCAGTACCAATCCCTTGCGTGGCCACTGACCAATGTGTGAAAGGCTTTCAACACCGCCGCCCACGGTACCTGATACGACGTCTGTAGGTGCTCCACCCGGAATATGAATTCCGCCACGGGCATCAGCTTTGGATCGCCGTCGAAGCCAAGTCCCCATCTTCGTATCTGCACTTCCTCCTGCCTAGCCTCTCCGAAACTCGGTCGATTCCGGTTAGGGTTTGCTCCTGCGCCCATCCCGTTGAACAGCCACTCCTCCACGGGTCTCTGATCGGCTTGGGTCCTCTGATCGGCCTCCAATGTTCGGTTGTCCACGAACAAGTGCGTTGGATGTGCTTGCTGGTTCGCGGGTGCTTCCTGTTGACCTCCTCCCAGACTGGTTGCATTTGATCCCCGATTCCTTCCATTCGCATCACTCGCCGTTCGCTCCGCTTTTAACGAACCCACCACAGCGTTGATCTCTCGAATGAACTCTAGCATGTCTGCTTGCATCGACGATCTCAGTGCTTCCATTTCCTGTCTGAAAGATGCTCGGTAGGTCTCCTGTGCTTGGGCTAGCGCTTCATTCACGGCTGACCTTAACTTAGCGGACGGTAACTCCAGGTCCTTCCGGGTTCGTTGTTGGCCTCCTACTTCTTCAGCCTCTGAGTCCTCCTGGTACAACCCCACCTGCACGCTTTCCTCCACTTTGAGACGACCCTTCTGGCCTACTGCCGGCTTTACCGTCCTGGGACCAAGTCGTCGGCATGTTGTACGGCTGGTACCTGCGCTGTGCCTCTGGGCTACGCCTTGTCTCCAACCAATTTTCCTAACGTACTCCTTTCCTTTGTCTATTCCCTATTTACTTAACTATCTTGGTGATAAATAAATTGGATTGTTTATTATCCGACTACCCTACTCCCCTAAACACCTAGTACATGGCTAAGTAATCCTCAATACCTTCAATCGTAATGAGAAAACAAATAAATAAATAGGGCAATAAATAAATAAGCGAATAATTAATTCAATGTTTAGATAACCAAATAAATAAATTCAAATACATAAATCGGTTAATTTAAATCAATAAATTGATAAATCTAAATATCTAAATTGATTCAATCAAATAAATAAACAGCTACATCTACAATTAATCGCCTAATTAAATACAACACTAAATAACTAAATACTTCCTCTCCCAAACAAAAACTCTTTTTCCGATGACTTGCCTAATGCCTACTTCTAAAATTGCTTCCAAACAATGCTAGCGAGGATTGTCAATCCTCAAAAAAAAAGATGATTTCCCTTTGGGTTTTCTTGCTTCGGCTTTCCAATAGTCTGCTAAATCACTAACAAAAAAAACATATAATTCCCAAACTGCTTCAGACAAAAATTCACCTTTAATTTGTTTGGTGGGACGAGAGACAACTGCATTTATTGTTTTGCAGGTGAGCGGACCCCCTTCTTTTCCCCTTGCTATATCCCTTCGCTTACTTTTTCTGAGTACCAACTCCCTTTGCTGTTTCCTCCCTCAGATCACCGTGGATCCCCCAGAATCGGACAACGACGTTAATGCCTCTGGACATAACCCGGACCACGACTCAGGGGTGTTTCCGACCCGATAAGCCAGGGGACGGATTGAACAAAACAAAAACAAAAAAAAAAACATACAAAAAAAAACAAATCTAATTTATAGGACAGACTTGTCCTCGTTGGCACTTTCGTCAGCGGGGATAGTTGGTTTCGTTATCCCTAGCAGGGTCCCACCCTTCCATGAGCGCCACCTTCCATGGGCGCTCCCTTTTCATATTCAGGGTCCCACTCTTCTTCTCGCTCTCGTCCCACCCAACTACCGTTTTCTATTCACTCATGACTCTTTTCAAATTTTCATTATATTTTCTTATTTATCTTCTTGAACATTAATTTATAATCTAGGTTTATATAAAGGAAACAAATACTAACACAAAAAATACTAACAAAAAAATAAAACCCTATTTCGGCCGAATTGGCAGCCCCCTTTGATAGAAGTTGTTGCTTCCTGATGCTTGCTGAGTTTTACGTTTAATCGTGGTGTTTTTTTTATATGATCGTGATATATTGTTTAATTGTGGGTCGGACGGGTGTAGATATGTGAAATGTGGTGATGTTATGTGATGTGTTATGAATGAGGGTATACATGCGTGGGTTGGGTGTGATGGGGGGGGTTGGTGTGTGGGGACAGAAACGTGTCTCCACTCGGTGCTCCGCTGACGGTTCCTTGGTGCCGGTGCTCCGCTGACGGTTCTCGCACCAGTTAGGCAGTTAAATCCTATATTTCATATTGAGCAATAGCGCATGCACCACAACTAGTAAACTAATAAATGCTTAACTCTTAATAATACAATTTAGATTGAACTTTAACTTACAAATTGAAAGAAGGGAAGGGTACATATCTCTAGCTTTTATGTTAGGCAAATAGATAAATAAATAAATATGCAAAAGGGAATGTAAAAACTGTGCGCAGCGATCGTTATGGCAGCTTAGTTATTCAAGTGCATTAGCGAAAGCAACCGCAAGTAGAAAGCATAAAAGAACGTTAGAGCGACCAGCCTCGCATCTTCCCTTTAGCGCCTTGTTCTTAAGAGAGCTGTTTCTTATGCGCGGCGTAAGCGCTTATGGTTGCCAGCAGGGCATAAGGGAGAGCGCACAGCCTCTCTTAAGCGAAGAAGCCCCTGACTACCTGAGGTTTTTTTTTCGGTTATGCAATAAATAGTTGCTAATAACAAACAAACTCCAATATTTTATCTTTATGTTTTGGGATCACTTACGGCCTCCTTTCATTTGTTTTAATAAATGCGTTGAAACAGCGATGAAAGCGCTTCCATGGACTGCGGCAACGTTCCTAAAACGAAAGCTGGAGAAATAATTTTACAAAAAAAACTCACGCTCTCCTCTGCCGTTTAACCGTTGTTCACTTTCGCCCTGTCACACATTCCACTTGCTATTTCTTCCGAACAGAATTTAAAACACAACCAAAAGAAATTTACTAAGCTAATTACATTAATGACACTATAACATATGTTCAGACACAGACATGTATTTAATGAATATTAGGAATATACAGTTCAATCTCATACACAAATACTCATAAATAAAATTGTTCATGTCATTTCATGTAACTGAATATGACGACACGAAAAATACATTAGCAACTAAGAATAGACAATAGCACTTGTAAACTCGAACCCACCAAAAGGGATCAATAAACTGTCTACTTTATTGCTGCCAAGTACCTAAGTAAATACACTGAAATATAACCCCCGCACAGAGTAAGTGTACCCAATCTAAAAATACACTCACAAGGAGCCTGTGCGGTCCTTCCCATAGAATAAGAATTCCACTGTTAGCTATATAAGGATATGCATTTGTTCAATAAAGTCAGTATCAGAAACAGTACCATAGCTGCCTGTCACTCATCTTCCATCGCAATCAACAGAGGCTGTCGCTGTGTCTTCAGATCCTCACTTGCGCACCGTAGGATACCCTCTCCGCAGTCCAACTGGTTCAAGTTCTAGTTGCGACGACCAAACTGTAGACGGTTTATGTACCGTATGCAACCCAGCTTCCTACACACACATATATACACATTAACATTTGGTGACCCCCGACCTTGGTCATCCTTTCAAACTGTATAACAAGCTACAGTGAAAGGATTCGATCTGGACATCAGATTGAAGCAGTCAACAGGACATCTTCAATAAAAATTTGGCATCAGGCCAATCTTTGGCAAATCTGACATATTCAGGTTATCAGCCAACAGAAAAACAGCTATAGAATTCGATTACCACCGAGGCAATCAATTTTTGTTTTTCGTGCGTTCCATAGATTGGAAACAGCACAAATCCCTCCATCCAACACATCACCTGTACTATTGCCTTTCTGACCAACAACGGTTGCGATTCGGAGCGTATGCAGTTTCAAAGCAAATAAAACACTCCCAACGGGTCAAAAAGTAATAAGTACAAACAGATAGAATGGATACACATACGGAGGCAGAAGCTGCCGCTACAATGGCAATGGATGTGCAACAAGAGATTGGTGAGGAAATATCGAGGTGCATTCGGAACTTTAAAAAAGATTCCCAAGAACGAAAGCAAACGGCCTCTTATTTTCAAGCCAAAATATCAGCACTCGAAAATGCGTGGAATCGCTTTAACAAAAACGACTCCAAACTTCGCGATACAGACAAAACGGATGAATACGTAAAATTCCGTGAAGACTTACGTACAACCTGTAAGCAACACATTACGATCTTTACCGAATGCCTGGATAAGCTATCACAGACTACTAGTGCTCGTGGGGAACGTCAAATCGTCTTTAAAGAAAAGCATGAGAATCCTCCAGTAGATCCCAAAGAAAGCGGTCTGATCCAGCAGCCCTCAAAGGATTACAGCAAACTGCTTTCACTATGTCGCCGACAAAAGGCCATAGTAGAGTCCGTTAAACGCAATCTGGAACAACTTTCAGAGGCGGATGGACGCACATCAAATGATTTGATAAAATCACTATGGACTCAAGCACAGGAAGTCCACTTCACAATTCATGAGGAATATGAGGATCCAGTGGAAGGAGGGTATGATATGGAATCCTACCTAACACTGGAAAGTAAGGTCCAAAGAGCATTGGCAAAATCAGCCACACCAAACACGGATAACGTGCATCTTCCACGCATCAGCATCCCAAAGTTTGATGGGGATCTATTAAAATGGACCCAGTTCTTCGATCTGTTCTCATGCATGGTGCATGAGACCAACATGCCTACGGTGAAAAAGATGTGGTATCTTAAAACCACCGTTACCGGCGAGGCAGAAAGATTGATTCGACATAGCGATCTAAAGGAAGAAAATTATGAAGCCGCTTGGGAAATACAAGTTGACGCATACAACAATTCCAGAGATGTTTCGAACACGGTACTGAACCGCTTCCTCAATCACCAAACAATTAATGACGATCCAAAGTCATTAAAAGAATTGTATATACCAACCATAGAATCCCTTGCATCACTAAAGGGATTGGGCATCAATATATCTACATGGGATCCGATATTGATTGCCATTATCAGAAACAAACTGGATGTAACAAATAAGGCCTTGTATGAGCAATCATTGGGAAGCTCAAAGAACATTCAGGCGCTGGATAACATGCTTCAGTTCTTGGAGCAAAGAATTCGGGTTCTAGGAACCAGTAAGAAGCCACCAGCATCAAGGAAAGAGCCAAAAGGCACGACATGTGCATCAGCAAACACAGGGAGAACGCGAGCACCCTTATGCACCTTCTGCAAAAAAAGCAAGCCATTGGCTCTACGGATGCGAAGAATTTCGCTCCAAATCTCCATCAGAACGACTAAATTGGGTACAAAAACAAAAAATGTGCGTTAATTGTTTTAGAACAAATCACAAAACAAACGCATTCCCTGGTCGAAACTGCTTCAAGTGTGACAAGAAGCACAACACGATGCTACATTTGGAAACAGCATCAGGCGCAGCTACAGAATCAAGAGGCCCGACGGTTGGTGCAGCAAGTAACAATAGTTACAATCTTTTGGCCACAGCAAAGGTGGCAGTAGAAGCCAACAACGGGCAGGTTGCTAATTTTAGAGCACTGCTAGATTCAGGATCACAGATAAACTTGATCTCTGAACGAATGGCATCAATGTTGTCACTCAAACTAAAAGACACATCATTACGGATCGAAGGAATTGGAGGTCAATCAAAGACCAGCAGAGCACGAGTAAATGTGCTCATGAAATCCCTTCACAATGGTTTTACGCAAAGAATTGAAGCTTTCGTATTACCACAGATAATAGCCGATCAAACAGCTCAGGCACTCGATTCAGATAGCTTAAACATACCAAGCAAGATCTCACTGGCAGATCCAAACTTCCATAAGCCAGGCAAAATCGACATGCTAATCGGAGCCGAGCATTACTACTCGCTGCTGCTACCAGATCAACAGCAGCTAAGGACAGGAGGCCCGTTGCTACAAAACACGAAACTGGGATGGATTGTGGCAGGAAAAGTCAAATCTGCCCACAATTCCTCACTCATTTGTGCCACGGGAGTAAACGAGCTCATGGAAAGATTCTGGACTCTGGACAATCTAGAGACGGAAGACAAACCACGCACTCCAGTGGAAGCACGGTGTGAAGCTCATTTTATAGAAAATCTTCAGACAGCTTCAGACGGCCGTTTTATTGTAAAGCTCCCATTTTCCGAACACCCTTCAGCCCTGGGGGAGTCTTTGGAAACCGCAACAAAAAGATTCCTAGCGCTGGAGCGGCGAAGCTCAACAGAAACTTGGAAGAGTTATGTGGACTTCATGGAAGAGTATGAACGACTAGGACATATGAAGATTGTCCCAGCATCAAAAGTTCCCAAAGGCACTACTTCATTCCACATCATTGTGTACTCAAACCTGAGAGCACCACCACAAAGCTTCGGGTAGTATTCGATGCATCATGCAAGTCAACAAGCGGGAAATCCTTGAACGACATTCTGCAGGCTGGACCCACCGTTCAGAGCGAACTTATGTCCATTCTGCTACGATTTCGAATTCATAAGTACGTATTCACAGCGGACATAGAAAAGATGTACCGGCAAGTGTGGATGAATCCGGAGGATCAATTCCATCAGATGATAGTCTGGAGAAACAATCCATCCGAAGAGATCAGGTACTATCGGCTGAAAACAGTAACATATGGAACAACAGCTGCTTCGTTCCTAGCAACGAAATGTCTGGATCATTTGGCAATACAATACAAAGACAGACTATCAGTAGGATCAACAACATTAAAAACAGATTTCTATGTTGACGACTGTCTAACACGATTCCAGAAGCAATTCATGTTCGACAAGAACTAAATAAGATATTGCTACCGTCCGGTTTCAAATTGCGCAAGTGGTGCTCCAACAATGAGCAACTTCTCCAAGGAATCCCCAAAGAGGATATTGTAACCGATGTAAAACTAGGAGAGACACTAGAGCACTACAGCGTGAAAACTCTGGGTCTCATCTGGATGCCGAAGAAGGATACATTGTGTGGACGAACACAGAAAAGCCAGGCTACACGCATCACCAAACGAGTGGTATGTTCCGAACTGGCCCAAATCTTTGACCCACTAGGACTCTTTGCACCGGTGGTAGTAAAGGCAAAAATCTTCATGCAACAACTTTGGGAGCTCAAACTGGATTGGGATGACGAATTACCATTACAACACCAAATCGAATGGAAAGAATACCGGGACGACTTACAAACATTGAACAAAATGCAAATTCCCCGGCATATCTACGATGGTAAAATTCCAGTTACCCAAGAACTCCATACGTTTGTAGATGCATCAGAACGAGCATATGGCGCAGCTGTATATGTACGCGCTACATTCAAAAATAACCAAGTGTCAGTAAGACTGCTCTGTTCGAAATCACGTGTGGCGCCGACAGCCAAACAATCGCTACCACGGTTAGAGCTTTGTGCTGCAGTCCTCGGTGCCGAGCTCACAAACCGAGTCCGACAGGATCTGCACATGGACATTAACACGGTTTCAGGATGGTTTTGGAGTGATTCTACCGTTGTGTTATCCTGGATAAACGCATCGTCATCAACATACCATACCTTTGTGGCAAATCGAATAGCCAAAATCCAGGCATTAACAAACCAGTCACAATGGCGTCACGTGTCATCGGCCAACAACGCAGCCGATGTCCTGTCGAGAGGAATCGCAGCAAGCAGACTGGCAGATCACAATCTGTGGTTATATGGACCATTATTCCTGCACGGATCTCGAGACAACTGGACGAAGGCACCCAACATAGAACCCAGCAATCTTGAGAGAAAGGCTAAACAAGTAAGCTTGCCAATCACACCCAGCGCACTTGGGGATGAATTATATACTTGCAGACATAGCAACTCGTTTCACAAACTGCAACGCATTGTGGCTTATATGTTACGCTTCTGCTACAAAACCAACAGAGCGAACACCACGACGCTCTGCGCAGAAGAACTGACTCACGCCCGCACTATAATCCTGCGAACCATACAACAAGTCGAGTTTACAGCAGAGTTAAAACAGTTCCAACGATATAAGACTGTGGATAGAAAGAGCTCGATCATATCGTTATCTCCCTTCCTAGGAGACGATGAGCTCATCCGAGTTGGTGGTAGACTTGAAGAAGCTCTACTTCCATACAACGCAAAACACCCAGTTTTGCTGCCTTACAATGACCCAATCGTGAAAAAGATTTTGCGGGAGCTACATGAGGAGAACATGCATTGTGGTGCTCAAGCATTAAGGGCAATCGCAAGACAACAATATTGGATTATCAATGACAAGACAATGGCTAGAAGCATCATCCACAGCTGTGTTAGATGCACCAAAGCTAGGCCAAAGCTGATGCACCAAATCATGGGCAATCTCCCAGCACAACGAGTCACACAAGCACGCCCGTTTCTTAATGCAGGCGTCGACTACTGTGGACCAATCTCGATCCACCATAAGATCCGAGGCAAAAGACCAGATAAGGCGTACATCGCCGTGTTCTGCTGCTTTTCCACAAAGGCAGTACACCTGGAGCTGGTAAGCGACCTGACCACAGATGCATTCTTGGCCGCCCTGCGTCGATTCTTAAGCAGACGTGGGAAGTGCCAAACTATTCATTGCGACAATGCAACGAACTTTGTGGGTGCAAACAATCAGCTTAAAGAATTAGAAGACTCTATATTCAGCTCAAAGGCAAGTGCTCTGATCACGAATCATTGCAACAAACAGCAAGTGGATTTTAAATTCATTCCTCCCAGGGCTCCATCGTTTGGCGGTCTCTGGGAAGCGGCGGTAAAATCAGCAAAAAAGCTGTTGATAACAACCACCAACACAGCCTGATTGACATTTGAAGAACTAAACACAGTAATAATCGAAATTGAAGCAATTCTCAATTCTCGACCCATCACTCCAATGTCAAATGATCCCACTGATACAACAGCGCTCACCCCAGGACACTTCCTGATTGGTGAACCATTAACAACGCCTCCTGACGTCAATACTGATCATCAAGGAAGAACATTGGTCAAGCGCTGGGAATTGGTATCGCGCCTAAAGCATTCATTCTGGAAACAATGGTCTACAGAATACCTCCAAGAATTGCAAGCTCGGCATAAATGGAAGACCGCTTCACCAAACGTACCTGAAGGATTATTAGTTTTGGTTAAGGAAGACAACCTTCCTGTAATGAAGTGGCCAATGGGTCGCATCATTAAGACATATCCTGGACAGGACAACCACGTACGAGTGGTTGACGTTAAGACAGCATCTGGCGTATACAAGCGCCCGATCACTCGTCTAGCGCCCCTAGACATGTGACTCCGGCATGTAACTCCATAGTTCAACACTTTCAACATGTGCATAACGAGCTACAAGCAGGAAGCGTTTTAATGAAAACCTCTCGAAAACGCAGATCGCCGCTGGACATCATAGGAAACGTAGCAAGCAGCCTTTTTGGTGTTCTCGACGCAAAATACGCAAAAGAGATGACTCAAGTAATTGAGAAAGTGAAAACCAATGAAGACTTTCTACTATATCTGCTCCAAAACCAAACATCAATTGTCGACGCGACAATAAACGTAGTCAGAAAAGACAAAGTAACAACTGATAATCGCCTAAAAATTTTGGAACAGCATATGGCTACTATCAACCGAGAAAGAGGGTCATATCACAGCGATCATCTGACTCAAGCGTACTTAGGACTAATAGCACAATTAACCCTGCTCACAACAACTCTCCAACGAATGCAGTCCGACATATCTGATGTCCTAATCGGTATTCATCATCGGAGAATAAGCTACACGCTGGTGTCTCCCGAGCAACTAATAGACCAACTAGACCAGATACGGGATCATTTGCCACAAGATCAAATGCTGCCGGTCACAACGAAGGAGGTGATTCAGCTATACAGAATCATGCGAGCCGAAGGAACCCCGACTACAAAACACGTCATCTTCAAACTGACGCTACCGCTGGTTTCAACAGCTCAGTTCGAAGTTTTCAACATCATCCCAATTCCGTTTTGGGATTCAACAAGCTGGAGTCTATTTGACCTCAGAACCACCATAATAACGGTGAACATCCACCGAGACCAGTTCATGGGCACTACCCAAGAGGAATTCCGACGTTGTCTTAAAGTACACAACGAGGAGTTCATCTGCTTTGACCATCAGACGATCTTCAATGTGGACAATCGCTGTGAGTTTCAACTGTTTAACAATAAAACAGAAACACTGTGTCTGGTAACACACACAAAGGCTGACACGGTGTGGCTTAAAACTCAGCATCCAAATAATTGGATCTTCGCAACGCATTCTACAACCAAACTTCAAGCAGTATGCAACGGAGTTCCGTCAACCATAACACTGGAAGGAACTGGTCTACTCTCCATGTCCCCTGGTTGCACTGCTCGCAATACTGAAGTAAGCATCAGCACCTTCAGCACCACAATCAGCGAAGTAAAATCGACTTACACTCGGTTTGATGACGTGAGCCCACCGGAGACATCACCCTCGCCACCAATGTGGCAACTGAAGAACCAGACATCAGACTTTCTTCAAGAACTTGATGATCTACGCCAGCAACTATCAACCATCAATCATCAGGAGCTGCCACACCATCTCACCACCGTGCAGCACCATCAACTCGCTGCTTACGCAACCCTAGCAATATTAATTTTATTGATCATTGCCTTCATTTTCCGGGAGAAATATCAACTATGGAAACCAAGGCCATCAAATCCCGATCCAGTGATGTCATCACCCCCTATACCCCCTGCACGCCGGTTTGCGGTCGACTTGAGCGATGGTTGAACACCAGTTCAACGGCCGGGAGAATGTTCAGACACAGACATGTATTTAATGAATATTAGGAATATACAGTTCAATCTCATACACAAATACTCATAAATAAAATTGTTCATGTCATTTCATGTAACTGAATATGACGACACGAAAAATACATTAGCAACTAAGAATAGACAATAGCACTTGTAAACTCGAACCCACCAAAAGGGATCAAGCAATAAACTATCTACTTTATTGCTGCCAAGTACCTAAGTAAATACACTGAAATATAACCCCCGCACAGAGTAAGTGTACCCAATCTAAAAATACACTCACAAGGAGCCTGTGCGGTCCTTCCCATAGAATAAGAATTCCACTGTTAGCTATATAAGGAGATGCATTTGTTCAATAAAGTCAGTATCAGAAACAGTACCATAGCTGCCTGTCACTCATCTTCCATCGCAATCAACAGAGGCTGTCGCTGTGTCTTCAGATCCTCACTTGCGCACCGTAGGATACCCTCTCCGCAGTCCAACTGGTTCAAGTTCTAGTTGCGACGAGCAAACTGTAGACGGTTTATGTACCGTATGCAACCCAGCTTCCTACACACACACATATACACATTAACAACATAAAAATAGGAATCAGCGGTTACACTGATGGATACAAAAAAAAACGACAGTCGTTGCCGCCGGCTTCACATCTGGGCACTCCTCGGCACTTCGTATGGGGAAACGAAAATAGGTCTAGGCCCAGATCTATATTTCGGGTAGAAATTGGTTGACCGTTTACATCGCTTTAATAATTTCCGCAGAATTGGACGGCCTCCAATATATCGCGGGTCCGTGACACATAAGTGGCTCGCGCCCGCAAAGCGACTGATGAGCAGATCTTTTACGCCTCCCGCTTTGTGCTGTTCGGCCTAGCGCTGGGAATTTTTGGTACGGAGCTGTAGTTGGGCGAGGAGCATAAGTCCCTTGTCGCGGGCGGAGGCCCTAATATCGGGGAAATTGTTGTTGCGAGCTTTCGTATTGGGGTTCAGACAGGTACCCAAACGATTGCCCGAAGTTTAAGCAGGTACTAACCGCCAATCTGAAAAATTAATTTCCTACAATAAAAAAAGCACTACCCTACGCCACGAGTGTATGTGGTGTATATTAGCGACGCTGAAATACATACCAATTGAAATTGGCACTTAACACACTTTTACTTTATAAACGCACAATATTTTTTTCTTTTTGCTGTATTCAGCTTTTTTTTCTTTATACTTGGACTGGACAAAAATAGCACGTCTGTCTTCGCCAACAGTTTTCCTTCCAAAAGACCGAGGCTAGATCTGCACAGTCTGAGACCCCCAGTACAGCGTTAAAATTGAGAATCCTCCATTTTCGAATTGACGCCGTAATTATTTTACAAGTTTCAACTCAAAAAACAGAAAAAAAACCGCTCTCCTTCGTTTACCTTTTAATTTGAATTGAGGCGGCAAAGTTGAGTAACATGGGGAGACCATTATCCCTTCTTGGTACTTTTCTAAATGTTCCCTTTTGTGGATCCCAGTATATATACCTTTTTTTTTTATACGTTACTCTTTCAAACCACTTCAAATCCCCCCTACCAAAATCACACTTTGGGGAAGCAGGACCAAAAGGGTGATTCCCACTTAGAGCGATTTTTAACCATGGTGCTACTGTTTGATATCTTTGGCATGGAATTTGCCGATCAGACGTCCTTGCAGATCCTCTAGCTCGTAATAGGCTTGACCCAACTGTCGCCTTACCCGGGAGCCAACTTGGCATTAAATCCTTTCACGAAATTACTTTGCTGGAAATTCCGACGGTAAACCTCCTGTCCCACTCTGAATGATACCTCCTTACTTCGAAGGTTATACGTCTTTTCATTTCGTTCGTGCTGAGCCCTCATTGCCTCCTTTGCCGTGCCACGCATCAGGTCAAATGAGTCGTCCCTAGAAAAATGCACCCAACGATCTTCTAACATCTCTAGCTGCCTCAACAACTGATACGTGGTACCATTCGTGATCATCTGTTGCCCAAACGCCAATTGGTATGTACTCGCCTTTACGGCACTGTGCACAGCCGATCTTAACGCACAGGCTACACTGCTGAGCTGCTCATCCCAGTTACCTTGGTCAGTATTTATGTAGGCTTTGATTGCTGCCAAGATAGATCTGTTAACTCGCTCGGACGCGTTAGCCTGCGGAGCGTAAACGGCGGTGTAAGCGTGCTCTATGCCATACTTCTGAAGCAAGGAGTTGAATGCATGGGACTTAAATTGGACGCCGTTGTCCGAGACTAGCTTTTCCGGCACTCCAAAGCAGTGAAATAATTGTTCCTCAATGTATGGTACGATGGCGTCGGCGGTAAATTTTCTTACGGGTTTAATAAACGGAAATTTGGAAAAATGATCTAACACCACAAATATCCCGACATTCCCACTACGACTTCTAGGATACGGTCCCAGAAAATCTACGTAGAGCTTCTGAAAGAACCGTTCTGTTTCCCCCGTTTTTGCTAGTGGCGGTCTTAAAGGTCTATTTGGATGCTTAGTACACTTACAAATTTCACACCGGTTTATGAACTCTTTGACATCTTTTAACAACGTCGGCCAATAATAGTAGCGCCGAACCTTTTCGAGCGTTTTATTTATGCCTCCGTGTGCAGATAGGGCGTGCTCGTGGGCCATTTTCAGGACCGAATCTATGAGCCCCTTGGGAATCCAAATTTTCCAACAGAGTTCATCCGCTACCCTTTCGCCTGTTGCGTGCTCGGTGCGACGATATATATGCCTGCCTACCACCTTTACATCTGGCATATGAGCCTGACTACTCGCTACTTTAGCCCTAAGGGAAACGTAATCCGTCGAACTAAAGTGCTCCGACTCCAAATCGATCCTTTCTTCTGGTTCGATCTCTGACAAATCTGGGGAAAAGACCCGAGACAAGGCGTCTGGAACGATGTTTCCAACCCCTTTTCTGTGGCTAATATTAAAGGAATACCCCTGAAGCTTCAAAGCCCATCTGGCCAGTCTGCTACTCAGATCTGATTGGGACATCAGCCACTTCAAGGAGGCATGGTCGGTTATCACCGTAAATTGATGTCCCTCTACATAAGCGCGAAATTTCTTGATGCTCAGAATGGCAGCTAAGCATTCCTTTTCCGTCACCGAGTAAGCACGTTGGCACTTATTCAATTTTCGTGACATAAACGCACGAAACGCACTTTATCTGCATCAGTACCCCTCCTACTCCTGAGTGACTAGCGTCGCAGTGGATAAAAAAAGGCTTTTCAAAATTCGGTGTGTGTAAGACGGGCGCTTCACACATTGAGTTCTTCAGAGCTGTGAATGCAGCTTCTGCTTCTTCGGACCAAATGAACTGGCGTTTCTGCTTCAGGGCGTCCGTCAGAGGCGCCGCAATAGCCGCAAAATTCTTTATAAATTTGTGGTACCATCCCGTCATACCCAAGAATCGACGCAACTGTTTCACCGACTTCGGAGCAGGATATTCCTTAATGGCCTCTATTTTGTCCAAGTCCATGCCTATAATACCGTGACCCACTACATGCCCCAGATAGCGGACCTCAGGCACACAGAACTTGCTCTTCTGTATATTAATTGTAAGCCCCGCTGCAGACAGCTTCTCTGCTAATACTTTTAACACACTCAGATGCCTTTCAAAGGTGTCTGACACTATAAGCAGGTCATCCAAGTATATAAACACTTCGTTTCGAAGATTGGCTGGAATAATGCGGTTCATAAGTTTGGACATAGTAGACGGCGCATTGGTAAGCCCAAACGGCATAACTTTAAACTGGAAAAGCGGCCGTCCATGCACTGTGAATGCTGTTTTATCCCTAGAACCTTCTTCTAGCGGTATTTGCCAGTAGGCCTATTTCAGGTCGAGGCCAGTTATGTATTCTGCCTTTGGTAACCGGCTTAAGATCCCATCTATGAGCGGCATGGGATACGCGTCTTCCGAGTCACCTTGTTCACCTTGCGGCTGTCTATACAAAGACGAACCTTCTCCGGCTTCCGGACGAGTACTACCGGACAAGACCACGCACTGTTGGATTCTTCGATGACCCCTAGCGCTAACATGCGATCCAACTCCTCATACATTAATTTCTCGATAGCTGGGGACACTGCATAGTGTCGTTGTTTTGTGGGCTTTGCCTCACCTACATCTATTACATGGGACAACAACGTGGTTTTTCCTAAACCATTATCCGCGAAAGACGGAAGACACTGAATGGTTCTATTCAGTTGTTCTCGTTGCACCTCCGATAAAGGACGTTGGTTTTCTGGCTTCCACACCTCATCGCAATGGTTCACCGTGTCATTAGCACTTCCTTGTGGATACAAATCGGCTGGCAATAAGCCAAATTCGGTCCAAAAGTTAATGCCCAGATACAGAGGCTGCGTTAGGGTTGGAACGATGTATAGGGTAACAGACCTGGTAACACCTTTATAGCCTACTTCCGCTTTAAGCTTCCCAACCACTCTCTGAGACTGCCCACCCGCTGTCCGAACTGTGGATGCCATGGGCTTAAATTGAAATTGGCTTTCAAGCAGCTCGCTGGCCAAATCTCCACCAATGCAACTAATAGATGCCCCTGTATCCATTAATCCAACAAGCTTTCTGTCTAATAATGTGACCTCTGCATATGGCCTGAGATCTTCTGATATTATTGACGATACCAGAGCTTTTTTCTCTAACCTTAGATTTCTGACAAATTCTTCCCGACGTACTTTAGCTTGTGCCTTCCGTGCCTTCAGTTTGCATGAACAGTTCCCGAGTCTTCACCAAGTGTCTTAACTGTGCCATGCTAAAGATCTTTTCATATAGCAGTTCATGCTGTATCTCCGGCAATAAATTGGATCGGAGTGACTCCATCAGGGAACATTCTGACAAGGGCGTTGTCAGGGTATCTGCCAGTCGGACAATCGCTTCGTAGAACTCATCAAATGATTCGTTCTCCTTCTGCTTCCTTCGGTCTATTGCAGCTCGAATGTTGACGTCTGTCCTCGCATCCTTGAATCGTACTAACAATGAAGATTTAAGGTCGGCCCAAACGACCGTCCTAACACTCTTATGGTAACGCCAATACCAGTCACTGCCACTTCCCTCAAAGAGATTGCTCACGTATCTCGAAAGCAACTCGAAATTCCCGTCCAATGTTTGGATCGTGAGCGCTTCTACCCGATAAATGAAATCGTCGACGGAAATTCCAGTCCGCCCAGAGAACCTAAGCTTCCAATTGACTAAAATTTGACTAACACGCTCTGGTCGAATATCCACACTCATGGGGGAATTCCTGCTGGCTGTTTCGAAACCCTGAAACCCGGGCAAAGGTGTCGGCCGTCGTGCCGATCCTTCTCCAGCTTGGTTATCCCTCGAAGGAACATCCGCTGTATTTGCCAATTGGCCCATGAGAGAGCTGAGAATACCTTGAAAACCATTAGCGATCGCATTGATTAGCATCTCGGTTTGTGTCAACGAGGCTTCAGCCATGGCTTCGGCTATCATTCGTTGAAGCTCGTTACTAGGCGGCGGAGCTACCACCACTGGCGGACCAGCTTCCCTAGTTTGCGGCTGATTGGCCGAAGCAGACGTCGAAGCTCCCTGTGGAGCCCCCACATGGGCTTTACTCCTCGTATCAGGCATTATTGGTACCAATAAGGTTCCGACGGTATCCCCAGCAGTTTCGTCTAATAAATTCAACGTCGATGACTGAAAAGACGTTTTGCAGACAGGACAAACCTTCTTAGAACCCACTCGTGCGCCAAAACAGGCCCTATGGAAAGTGTGACCACAAGACGTGGTAAGGAGCTGAGCCAAATATTCCACCTGAGCCTGGCAGATCAAGCAAACACTTTCTTGTAATTCTTCGTCTGCTAAATTCTCGCAACTGCCAAATACGGACATAATATAAAATATAAAATATAATAATAAAGTAATTAAATAGATAAATAAAATTTAAGAAATTAATAAAAAAAAAGATACAGTATCAAACAAAAAAAACAATCTGCTAGGACCATGCTTAAGTCAAAGGGAATAATAGGGTATATCTATGTGTGTGTATGTGTATGATGTTTCCCATGTACTACATTTACTCAACTACATGCATAAAGAAATTAATAATAACCCATAACTCGTAGCTATAGGCGGTCCGGGTCTTTCGCGGTGGGTAATAGTTTTATACCACGTTTCCATCCAACGATACCAGATACCCAGCCTGATGAGTATGAGTCCATTCACAACTCCTTCCTGGCAAATTGAGGCCTTTCACCCACCGTTCCTGATCGGATAATCCAGACCGGAAAAAAAGGAGCATTCCTCCAGCATTGGCCAGAAGGAACAGGAAGGAAAGGAAGACAAACGAATAAAGAAAGAAAGAACGAAACGAATAGTAATAAGCTCGATGCATCGGGGTGGTACCGGCATCATAGGAGCCCGCTTGGTCACTTACAACGGTGGCAATAGTTTAATAACCCACTGCGCTGATCCAGCATAAAGTGATAAAGCCAAAACAAACAAAACAGAATGACAACTAGAAAGACACATCTGTCCCGATACTGGTTGGGAATGTAAGGTCACATCTACATTCCACAATTTTCACAATCATTTGGACCTTGCCGGTTTGTTGTCAGTTGCGACAACTCGGGTCCCACGTTGGGCGCCAAATAATAAACTAACTGTAGCATATTGGATATTACCAAACCTTCGCGGAAGGCTGAGCAGGTGATGGTACGTCTCCCGTCCGGGCACGTGCTTGTTCCGGCTTCCGTCTCATCGGCAAGAAATGGGGGGGTTTTTTAATTCCCAGAACGGACGGGACACAGCTCTACTCCAACAATCATAATACTGACACAGTAACGTTCATTAAAATTTCACGTGCAAGCGAAGTATCGGACACAAATATGTACAAGAGCAAATACACCTAACTACGCACACGGACACATACACACATACAAGTCGTGCCACGGTGTTGTTGTGACCACTCATGCCCACCCTACCATGATCACCGCTCCCGGTTCATCCGGTGATCCCATACAGCCTCCTATCCAACCCCATTACCCTCATTTGCCCAGCATGGTCCCCGCATATAGAACTCTATTGAGCAATAGCACATGCATCGCAACTAGAAAACTAATAAATGCTTAACTCTTAATAATACAATTTAGATTGAACTTTAACTTACAAATTGAAAGAAGGGAAGGGTACATATCTCTAGCTTTTATGTTAGGCAAATAGATAAATAAATAAATATGCAAATGGGAATGTAAAAACTGTGCGCAGCGATCGTTATGGCAGGTCAGTTATTCAAGTGCATTAGCGAAAGCAACCGCAAGTAGAAAGCATAAAAGAACGTCAGAGCGACCAGCCTCGCATCTTCCCTTTAGCGCCTTGTTCTTAAGAGAGCTGTTTCTTATGCGCGGCGTAAGCGCTTATGGTTGCCAGCAAGGCATAAGGGAGAGCCCACAGCCTCTCTTAAGCGAAGAAGCCCCTGACTACCTGAGGTTTTTTTTTTCGGTTATGCAATAAATAGTTGCTAATAACAAACAAACTCCAATATTTTATCTTTATGTTTTGGGATCACTTACGGCCTCCTTTGATTTGTTTTAATAAATGCGTTGAAACAGCGATGAAAGCGCTTCCATGGACTGCGGCAACGTTCCTAAAACGAAAGCTGGAGAAATAATTTTACAAAAAAAACTCACGCTCTCCTCTGCCGTTTAACCGTTGTTCACTTTCGCCCTGTCACACATTCCACTTGCTATTTCTTCCGAACAGAATTTAAAACACAACCAAAAGAAATTTACTAAGCTAATTACACTAATGACACTATAACATAAAAATAGGAATCAGAGGTTACACTGATGGATACAAAAAAAAACGACAGTCGTTGCCGCCGGCTTCACATCTGGGCACTCCTCGGCACTTCGTATGGGGAAAAGAAAATAGGTCTAGGCCCAGATCTATATTTCGGGTAGAAATTGGTTGACCGTTTTAATAATCGCTTTAATAATTTCCGCAGAATTGGACGGCCTCCAATATATCGCGGGTCCGTGACACATAAGTGGCTCGCGCCCGCAAAGCGACTGATGAGCAGATCTTTTACGCCTCCCGCTTTGTGCTGTTCGGCCTAGCGCTGGGAATTTTTGGTACGGAGCTGTAGTTGGGCGAGGAGCATAAGTCCCTTGTCGCGGGCGGAGGCCCTAATATCGGGGAAATTGTTGTTGCGAGCTTTCGTATTGGGGTTCAGACAGGTACCCAAACGATTGCCCGAAGTTTAAGCAGGTACTAACCGCCAATCTGAAAAATTAATTTCCTACAATAAAAAAAGCACTACCCTACGCCACGAGTGTATGTGGTGTATATTAGCGACGCTGAAATACATACCAATTGAAATTGGCACTTAACACACTTTTACTTTATAAACGCACAATATTTTTTTCTTTTTGCTGTATTCAGCTTTTTTTTCTTTATACTTGGACTGGACAAAAATAGCACGTCTGTCTTCGCCAACAGTTTTTCTTCCAAAAGACCGAGGCTAGATCTGCACAGTCTGAGACCCCCAGTACAGCGTTAAAATTGAGAATCCTCCATTTTCGAATTGACGCCGTAATTATTTTACAAGTTTCAACTCAAAAAACAGAAAAAAACCGCTCTCCTTCGTTTACCTTTTAATTTGAATTGAGGCGGCAAAGTTGAGTAACATGGGGAGACCATTATCCCTTCTTGGTACTTTTCTAAATGTTCCCTTTTGTGGATCCCAGTATTTATACCTTTTTTTTTTATACGTTACTCTTTCAAACCACTTCAAATCCCCCCTACCAAAATCACACTTTGGGGAAGCAGGACCAAAAGGGTGATTCCCACTTAGAGCGATTTTTAACCATGGTGCTACTGTTTGATATCTTTGGCATGGAATTTGCCGATCAGACGTCCTTGCAGATCCTCTAGCTCGTAATAGGCTTGACCCAACTGTCGCCTTACCCGGGAGCCAACTTGGCATTAAATCCTTTCACGAAATTACTTTGCTGGAAATTCCGACGGTAAACCTCCTGTCCCACTCTGAATGATACCTCCTTACTTCGAAGGTTATACGTCTTTTCATTTCGTTCGTGCTGAGCCCTCATTGCCTCCTTTGCCGTGCCACGCATCAGGTCAGATGAGTCGTCCCTAGAAAAATGCACCCAACGATCTTCTAACATCTCTAGCTGCCTCAACAACTGATACGTGGTACCATTCGTGATCATCTGTTGCCCAAACGCCAACTGGTCTGTACTCGCCTTTACGGCACTGTGCACAGCCGATCTTAACGCACAGGCTACACTGCTGAGCTGCTCATCCCAGTTACCTTGGTCAGTATTTATGTAGGCTTTGATTGCTGCCAAGATAGATCTGTTAACTCGCTCGGACGCGTTAGCCTGCGGAGCGTAAACGGCGGTGTAAGCGTGCTCTATGCCATACTTCTGAAGCAAGGAGTTGAATGCATGGGACTTAAATTGGACGCCGTTGTCCGAGACTAGCTTTTCCGGCACTCCAAAGCAGTGAAATAATTGTTCCTCAATGTATGGTACGATGGCGTCGGCGGTAAATTTTCTTACGGGTTTAATAAACGGAAATTTGGAAAAATGATCTAACACCACAAATATCCCGACATTCCCACTACGACTTCTAGGATACGGTCCCAGAAAATCTACGTAGAGCTTCTGAAAGAACCGTTCTGTTTCCCCCGTTTTTGCTAGTGGCGGTCTTAAAGGTCTATTTGGATGCTTAGTACACTTACAAATTTCACACCGGTTTATGAACTCTTTGACATCTTTTAACAACGTCGGCCAATAATAGTAGCGCCGAACCTTTTCGAGCGTTTTATTTATGCCTCCGTGTGCAGATAGGGCGTGCTCGTGGGCTATTTTCAGGACCGAATCTATGAGCCCCTTGGGAATCCAAATTCTCCAACAGAGTTCATCCGCTACCCTTTCGCCTGTTGCGTGCTCGGTGCGACGATATATGCCTGCCTACCACCTTTACATCTGGCATATGAGCCTGACTACTCGCTACTTTAGCCCTAAGGGAAACGTAATCCGTCGAACTAAAGTGCTCCGACTCCAAATCGATCCTTTCTTCTGGTTCGATCTCTGACAAATCTGGGGAAAAGACCCGAGACAAGGCGTCTGGAACGATGTTTCCAACCCCTTTTCTGTGGCTAATATTAAAGGAATACCCCTGAAGCTTCAAAGCCCATCTGGCCAGTCTGCTACTCAGATCTGATTGGGACATCAGCCACTTCAAGGAGGCATGGTCGGTTATCACCGTAAATTGATGTCCCTCTACATAAGCGCGAAATTTCTTGATGCTCAGAATGGCAGCTAAGCATTCCTTTTCCGTCACCGAGTAAGCACGTTGGCACTTATTCAATTTTCGTGACATAAACGCACGAAACGCACTTTATCTGCATCAGTACCCCTCCTACTCCTGAGTGACTAGCGTCGCAGTGGATAAAAAAAGGCTTTTCAAAATTCGGTGTGTGTAAGACGGGCGCTTCACACATTGAGTTCTTCAGAGCTGTGAATGCAGCTTCTGCTTCTTCGGACCAAATGAACTGGCGTTTCTGCTTCAGGGCGTCCGTCAGAGGCGCCGCAATAGCCGCAAAATTCTTTATAAATTTGTGGTACCATCCCGTCATACCCAAGAATCGACGCAACTGTTTCACCGACTTCGGAGCAGGATATTCCTTAATGGCCTCTATTTTGTCCAAGTCCATGCCTATAATACCGTGACCCACTACATGCCCCAGATAGCGGACCTCAGGCACACAGAACTTGCTCTTCTGTATATTAATTGTAAGCCCCGCTGCAGACAGCTTCTCTGCTAATACTTTTAACACACTCAGATGCCTTTCAAAGGTGTCTGACACTATAAGCAGGTCATCCAAGTATATAAACACTTCGTTTCGAAGATTGGCTGGAATAATGCGGTTCATAAGTTTGGACATAGTAGACGGCGCATTGGTAAGCCCAAACGGCATAACTTTAAACTGGAAAAGCGGCCGTCCATGCACTGTGAATGCTGTTTTATCCCTAGAACCTTCTTCTAGCGGTATTTGCCAGTAGGCATATTTCAGGTCGAGGCTAGTTATGTATTCTGCCTTTGGTAACCGGCTTAAGATCCCATCTATGAGCGGCATGGGATACGCGTCTTCCGAGTCACCTTGTTCACCTTGCGGCTGTCTATACAAAGACGAACCTTCTCCGGCTTCCGGACGAGTACTACCGGACAAGACCACGCACTGTTGGATTCTTCGATGACCCCTAGCGCTAACATGCGATCCAACTCCTCATACATTAATTTCTCGATAGATGCCTCACCTACATCTATTACATGGGACAACAACGTGGTTTTTCCTAAACCATTATCCGCGAAAGACGGAAGACACTGAATGGTTCTATTCAGTTGTTCTCGTTGCACCTCCGATAAAGGACGTTGGTTTTCTGGCTTCCACACCTCATCGCAATGGTTCACCGTGTCATTAGCACTTCCTTGTGGATACAAATCGGCTGGCAATAAGCCAAATTCGGTCCAAAAGTTAATGCCCAGATACAGAGGCTGCGTTAGGGTTGGAACGATGTATAGGGTAACAGACCTGGTAACACCTTTATAGCCTACTTCCGCTTTAAGCTTCCCAACCACTCTCTGAGACTGCCCACCCGCTGTCCGAACTGTGGATGCCATGGGCTTAAATTGAAATTGGCTTTCAAGCAGCTCGCTGGCCAAATCTCCACCAATGCAACTAATAGATGCCCCTGTATCCATTAATCCAACAAGCTTTCTGTCTAATAATGTGACCTCTGCATATGGCCTGAGATCTTCTGATATTATTGACGATACCAGAGCTTTTTTCTCTAACCTTACTCACACTCAAAATAGGTGTGACCCGGCTGGGCGCAATTCCAGCACCTCAGCTGAGCGCGATCGCCTCCGGGCTCCCTCGTCCTATGGACAGCATCCAATGCCTCGGTCTGTTCCTCCGGGTCGTGAGTGTTCGCATCCAATTCATGCACTTTGTGATCTTCCCTGCGCCTACTACCCCCATGGTCTGGACCGCTCCTTGTCCATCGCGTCGCCAGCAGTTTCTCGGCGTCCGCACACTCATCTCGCAGCTTCTGTAGGTTTGGTATCTGCAATGGATAAATCACCCTCGAAATGGCATCCCTAATATTAATCTTTATGATCTTTATTAGATCATAATCCAAGAACGGATTCAGCAACCTCGAGCTCAACACCAACATCTCCTGGATGTACTGGTCTGCCGACTCCCCGTGGCGTTGTCGGCGTTCCCTGAGCTCTTGCTCTCGCTCGAACTCTGTCCGACGAACTTGAAATTGCTGCTGGAGACCATATCTCAGATTCGGCCAGTCCGGCATTCCTACCGTCCGAACATGCATCCAGTACCAATCCCTTGCGTGGCCACTGACCAATGTGTGAAAGGCTTTCAACACCGCCGCCCACGGTACCTGATACGACGTCTGTAGGTGCTCCACCCGGAATATGAATTCCGCCACGGGCATCAGCTTTGGATCGCCGTCGAAGCCAAGTCCCCATCTTCGTATCTGCACTTCCTCCTGCCTAGCCTCTCCGAAACTCGGTCGATTCCGGTTAGGGTTTGCTCCTGCGCCCATCCCGTTGAACAGCCACTCCTCCACGGGTCTCTGATCGGCTTGGGTCCTCTGATCGGCCTCCAATGTTCGGTTGTCCACGAACAAGTGCGTTGGATGTGCTTGCTGGTTCGCGGGTGCTTCCTGTTGACCTCCTCCCAGACTGGTTGCATTTGATCCCCGATTCCTTCCATTCGCATCACTCGCCGTTCGCTCCGCTTTTAACGAACCCACCACAGCGTTGATCTCTCGAATGAACTCTAGCATGTCTGCTTGCATCGACGATCTCAGTGCTTCCATTTCCTGTCTGAAAGATGCTCGGTAGGTCTCCTGTGCTTGGGCTAGCGCTTCATTCACGGCTGACCTTAACTTAGCGGACGGTAACTCCAGGTCCTTCCGGGTTCGTTGTTGGCCTCCTACTTCTTCAGCCTCTGAGTCCTCCTGGTACAACCCCACCTGCACGCTTTCCTCCACTTTGAGACGACCCTTCTGGCCTACTGCCGGCTTTACCGTCCTGGGACCAAGTCGTCGGCATGTTGTACGGCTGGTACCTGCGCTGTGCCTCTGGGCTACGCCTTGTCTCCAACCAATTTTCCTAACGTACTCCTTTCCTTTGTCTATTCCCTATTTACTTAACTATCTTGGTGATAAATAAATTGGATTGTTTATTATCCGACTACCCTACTCCCCTAAACACCTAGTACATGGCTAAGTAATCCTCAATACCTTCAATCGTAATGAGAAAACAAATAAATAAATAGGGCAATAAATAAATAAGCGAATAATTAATTCAATGTTTAGATAACCAAATAAATAAATTCAAATACATAAATCGGTTAATTTAAATCAATAAATTGATAAATCTAAATATCTAAATTGATTCAATCAAATAAATAAACAGCTACATCTACAATTAATCGCCTAATTAAATACAACACTAAATAACTAAATACTTCCTCTCCCAAACAAAAACTCTTTTTCCGATGACTTGCCTAATGCCTACTTCTAAAATTGCTTCCAAACAATGCTAGCGAGGATTGTCAATCCTCAAAAAAAAAGATGATTTCCCTTTGGGTTTTCTTGCTTCGGCTTTCCAATAGTCTGCTAAATCACTAACAAAAAAAACATATAATTCCCAAACTGCTTCAGACAAAAATTCACCTTTAATTTGTTTGGTGGAGCCCACAGCCTCTCTTAAGCGAAGAAGCCCCTGACTACCTGAGGTTTTTTTTTTCGGTTATGCAATAAATAGTTGCTAATAACAAACAAACTCCAATATTTTATCTTTATGTTTTGGGATCACTTACGGCCTCCTTTGATTTGTTTTAATAAATGCGTTGAAACAGCGATGAAAGCGCTTCCATGGACTGCGGCAACGTTCCTAAAACGAAAGCTGGAGAAATAATTTTACAAAAAAAACTCACGTTGTTCACTTTCGCCCTGTCACACATTCCACTTGCTATTTCTTCCGAACAGAATTTAAAACACAACCAAAAGAAATTTACTAAGCTAATTACACTAATGACACTATAACATAAAAATAGGAATCAGAGGTTACACTGATGGATACAAAAAAAAACGACAGTCGTTGCCGCCGGCTTCACATCTGGGCACTCCTCGGCACTTCGTATGGGGAAAAGAAAATAGGTCTAGGCCCAGATCTATATTTCGGGTAGAAATTGGTTGACCGTTTTAATAATCGCTTTAATAATTTCCGCAGAATTGGACGGCCTCCAATATATCGCGGGTCCGTGACACATAAGTGGCTCGCGCCCGCAAAGCGACTGATGAGCAGATCTTTTACGCCTCCCGCTTTGTGCTGTTCGGCCTAGCGCTGGGAATTTTTGGTACGGAGCTGTAGTTGGGCGAGGAGCATAAGTCCCTTGTCGCGGGCGGAGGCCCTAATATCGGGGAAATTGTTGTTACGAGCTTTCGTATTGGGGTTCAGACAGGTACCCAAACGATTGCCCGAAGTTTAAGCAGGTACTAACCGCCAATCTGAAAAATTAATTTCCTACAATAAAAAAAGCACTACCCTACGCCACGAGTGTATGTGGTGTATATTAGCGACGCTGAAATACATACCAATTGAAATTGGCACTTAACACACTTTTACTTTATAAACGCACAATATTTTTTTCTTTTTGCTGTATTCAGCTTTTTTTTCTTTATACTTGGACTGGACAAAAATAGCACGTCTGTCTTCGCCAACAGTTTTTCTTCCAAAAGACCGAGGCTAGATCTGCACAGTCTGAGACCCCCAGTACAGCGTTAAAATTGAGAATCCTCCATTTTCGAATTGACGCCGTAATTATTTTACAAGTTTCAACTCAAAAAACAGAAAAAACCGCTCTCCTTCGTTTACCTTTTAATTTGAATTGAGGCGGCAAAGTTGAGTAACATGGGGAGACCATTATCCCTTCTTGGTACTTTTCTAAATGTTCCCTTTTGTGGATCCCAGTATTTATACCTTTTTTTTTTATACGTTACTCTTTCAAACCACTTCAAATCCCCCCTACCAAAATCACACTTTGGGGAAGCAGGACCAAAAGGGTGATTCCCACTTAGAGCGATTTTTAACCATGGTGCTACTGTTTGATATCTTTGGCATGGAATTTGCCGATCAGACGTCCTTGCAGATCCTCTAGCTCGTAATAGGCTTGACCCAACTGTCGCCTTACCCGGGAGCCAACTTGGCATTAAATCCTTTCACGAAATTACTTTGCTGGAAATTCCGACGGTAAACCTCCTGTCCCACTCTGAATGATACCTCCTTACTTCGAAGGTTATACGTCTTTTCATTTCGTTCGTGCTGAGCCCTCATTGCCTCCTTTGCCGTGCCACGCATCAGGTCAGATGAGTCGTCCCTAGAAAAATGCACCCAACGATCTTCTAACATCTCTAGCTGCCTCAACAACTGATACGTGGTACCATTCGTGATCATCTGTTGCCCAAACGCCAACTGGTATGTACTCGCCTTTACGGCACTGTGCACAGCCGATCTTAACGCACAGGCTACACTGCTGAGCTGCTCATCCCAGTTACCTTGGTCAGTATTTATGTAGGCTTTGATTGCTGCCAAGATAGATCTGTTAACTCGCTCGGACGCGTTAGCCTGCGGAGCGTAAACGGCGGTGTAAGCGTGCTCTATGCCATACTTCTGAAGCAAGGAGTTGAATGCATGGGACTTAAATTGGACGCCGTTGTCCGAGACTAGCTTTTCCGGCACTCCAAAGCAGTGAAATAATTGTTCCTCAATGTATGGTACGATGGCGTCGGCGGTAAATTTTCTTACGGGTTTAATAAACGGAAATTTGGAAAAATGATCTAACACCACAAATATCCCGACATTCCCACTACGACTTCTAGGATACGGTCCCAGAAAATCTACGTAGAGCTTCTGAAAGAACCGTTCTGTTTCCCCCGTTTTTGCTAGTGGCGGTCTTAAAGGTCTATTTGGATGCTTAGTACACTTACAAATTTCACACCGGTTTATGAACTCTTTGACATCTTTTAACAACGTCGGCCAATAATAGTAGCGCCGAACCTTTTCGAGCGTTTTATTTATGCCTCCGTGTGCAGATAGGGCGTGCTCGTGGGCTATTTTCAGGACCGAATCTATGAGCCCCTTGGGAATCCAAATTCTCCAACAGAGTTCATCCGCTACCCTTTCGCCTGTTGCGTGCTCGGTGCGACGATATATATGCCTGCCTACCACCTTTACATCTGGCATATGAGCCTGACTACTCGCTACTTTAGCCCTAAGGGAAACGTAATCCGTCGAACTAAAGTGCTCCGACTCCAAATCGATCCTTTCTTCTGGTTCGATCTCTGACAAATCTGGGGAAAAGACCCGAGACAAGGCGTCTGGAACGATGTTTCCAACCCCTTTTCTGTGGCTAATATTAAAGGAATACCCCTGAAGCTTCAAAGCCCATCTGGCCAGTCTGCTACTCAGATCTGATTGGGACATCAGCCACTTCAAGGAGGCATGGTCGGTTATCACCGTAAATTGATGTCCCTCTACATAAGCGCGAAATTTCTTGATGCTCAGAATGGCAGCTAAGCATTCCTTTTCCGTCACCGAGTAAGCACGTTGGCACTTATTCAATTTTCGTGACATAAACGCACGAAACGCACTTTATCTGCATCAGTACCCCTCCTACTCCTGAGTGACTAGCGTCGCAGTGGATAAAAAAAGGCTTTTCAAAATTCGGTGTGTGTAAGACGGGCGCTTCACACATTGAGTTCTTCAGAGCTGTGAATGCAGCTTCTGCTTCTTCGGACCAAATGAACTGGCGTTTCTGCTTCAGGGCGTCCGTCAGAGGCGCCGCAATAGCCGCAAAATTCTTTATAAATTTGTGGTACCATCCCGTCATACCCAAGAATCGACGCAACTGTTTCACCGACTTCGGAGCAGGATATTCCTTAATGGCCTCTATTTTGTCCAAGTCCATGCCTATAATACCGTGACCCACTACATGCCCCAGATAGCGGACCTCAGGCACACAGAACTTGCTCTTCTGTATATTAATTGTAAGCCCCGCTGCAGACAGCTTCTCTGCTAATACTTTTAACACACTCAGATGCCTTTCAAAGGTGTCTGACACTATAAGCAGGTCATCCAAGTATATAAACACTTCGTTTCGAAGATTGGCTGGAATAATGCGGTTCATAAGTTTGGACATAGTAGACGGCGCATTGGTAAGCCCAAACGGCATAACTTTAAACTGGAAAAGCGGCCGTCCATGCACTGTGAATGCTGTTTTATCCCTAGAACCTTCTTCTAGCGGTATTTGCCAGTAGGCATATTTCAGGTCGAGGCTAGTTATGTATTCTGCCTTTGGTAACCGGCTTAAGATCCCATCTATGAGCGGCATGGGATACGCGTCTTCCGAGTCACCTTGTTCACCTTGCGGCTGTCTATACAAAGACGAACCTTCTCCGGCTTCCGGACGAGTACTACCGGACAAGACCACGCACTGTTGGATTCTTCGATGACCCCTAGCGCTAACATGCGATCCAACTCCTCATACATTAATTTCTCGATAGCTGGGGACACTGCATAGTGTCGTTGTTTTGTGGGCTTTGCCTCACCTACATCTATTACATGGGACAACAACGTGGTTTTTCCTAAACCATTATCCGCGAAAGACGGAAGACACTGAATGGTTCTATTCAGTTGTTCTCGTTGCACCTCCGATAAAGGACGTTGGTTTTCTGGCTTCCACACCTCATCGCAATGGTTCACCGTGTCATTAGCACTTCCTTGTGGATACAAATCGGCTGGCAATAAGCCAAATTCGGTCCAAAAGTTAATGCCCAGATACAGAGGCTGCGTTAGGGTTGGAACGATGTATAGGGTAACAGACCTGGTAACACCTTTATAGCCTACTTCCGCTTTAAGCTTCCCAACCACTCTCTGAGACTGCCCACCCGCTGTCCGAACTGTGGATGCCATGGGCTTAAATTGAAATTGGCTTTCAAGCAGCTCGCTGGCCAAATCTCCACCAATGCAACTAATAGATGCCCCTGTATCCATTAATCCAACAAGCTTTCTGTCTAATAATGTGACCTCTGCATATGGCCTGAGATCTTCTGATATTATTGACGATACCAGAGCTTTTTTCTCTAACCTTAGATTTCTGACAAATTCTTCCCGACGTACTTTAGCTTGTGCCTTCCGTGCCTTCAGTTTGCATGAACAGTTCCCGAGTCTTCACCAAGTGTCTTAACTGTGCCATGCTAAAGATCTTTTCATATAGCAGTTCATGCTGTATCTCCGGCAATAAATTGGATCGGAGTGACTCCATCAGGGAACATTCTGACAAGGGCGTTGTCAGGGTATCTGCCAGTCGGACAATCGCTTCGTAGAACTCATCAAATGATTCGTTCTCCTTCTGCTTCCTTCGGTCTATTGCAGCTCGAATGTTGACGTCTGTCCTCGCATCCTTGAATCGTACTAACAATGAAGATTTAAGGTCGGCCCAAACGACCGTCCTAACACTCTTATGGTAACGCCAATACCAGTCACTGCCACTTCCCTCAAAGAGATTGCTCACGTATCTCGAAAGCAACTCGAAATTCCCGTCCAATGTTTGGATCGTGAGCGCTTCTACCCGATAAATGAAATCGTCGACGGAAATTCCAGTCCGCCCAGAGAACCTAAGCTTCCAATTGACTAAAATTTGACTAACACGCTCTGGTCGAATATCCACACTCATGGGGGAATTCCTGCTGGCTGTTTCGAAACCCTGAAACCCGGGCAAAGGTGTCGGCCGTCGTGCCGATCCTTCTCCAGCTTGGTTATCCCTCGAAGGAACATCCGCTGTATTTGCCAATTGGCCCATGAGAGAGCTGAGAATACCTTGAAAACCATTAGCGATCGCATTGATTAGCATCTCGGTTTGTGTCAACGAGGCTTCAGCCATGGCTTCGGCTATCATTCGTTGAAGCTCGTTACTAGGCGGCGGAGCTACCACCACTGGCGGACCAGCTTCCCTAGTTTGCGGCTGATTGGCCGAAGCAGACGTCGAAGCTCCCTGTGGAGCCCCCACATGGGCTTTACTCCTCGTATCAGGCATTATTGGTACCAATAAGGTTCCGACGGTATCCCCAGCAGTTTCGTCTAATAAATTCAACGTCGATGACTGAAAAGACGTTTTGCAGACAGGACAAACCTTCTTAGAACCCACTCGTGCGCCAAAACAGGCCCTATGGAAAGTGTGACCACAAGACGTGGTAAGGAGCTGAGCCAAATATTCCACCTGAGCCTGGCAGATCAAGCAAACACTTTCTTGTAATTCTTCGTCTGCTAAATTCTCGCAACTGCCAAATACGGACATAATATAAAATATAAAATATAATAATAAAGTAATTAAATAGATAAATAAAATTTAAGAAATTAATAAAAAAAAAGATACAGTATCAAACAAAAAAAACAATCTGCTAGGACCATGCTTAAGTCAAAGGGAATAATAGGGTATATCTATGTGTGTGTATGTGTATGATGTTTCCCATGTACTACATTTACTCAACTACATGCATAAAGAAATTAATAATAACCCATAACTCGTAGCTATAGGCGGTCCGGGTCTTTCGCGGTGGGTAATAGTTTTATACCACGTTTCCATCCAACGATACCAGATACCCAGCCTGATGAGTATGAGTCCATTCACAACTCCTTCCTGGCAAATTGAGGCCTTTCACCCACCGTTCCTGATCGGATAATCCAGACCGGAAAAAAAGGAGCATTCCTCCAGCATTGGCCAGAAGGAACAGGAAGGAAAGGAAGACAAACGAATAAAGAAAGAAAGAACGAAACGAATAGTAATAAGCTCGATGCATCGGGGTGGTACCGGCATCATAGGAGCCCGCTTGGTCACTTACAACGGTGGCAATAGTTTAATAACCCACTGCGCTGATCCAGCATAAAGTGATAAAGCCAAAACAAACAAAACAGAATGACAACTAGAAAGACACATCTGTCCCGATACTGGTTGGGAATGTAAGGTCACATCTACATTCCACAATTTTCACAATCATTTGGACCTTGCCGGTTTGTTGTCAGTTGCGACAACTCGGGTCCCACGTTGGGCGCCAAATAATAAACTAACTGTAGCATATTGGATATTACCAAACCTTCGCGGAAGGCTGAGCAGGTGATGGTACGTCTCCCGTCCGGGCACGTGCTTGTTCCGGCTTCCGTCTCATCGGCAAGAAATGGGGGGGTTTTTTAATTCCCAGAACGGACGGGACACAGCTCTACTCCAACAATCATAATACTGACACAGTAACGTTCATTAAAATTTCACGTGCAAGCGAAGTATCGGACACAAATATGTACAAGAGCAAATACACCTAACTACGCACACGGACACATACACACATACAAGTCGTGCCACGGTGTTGTTGTGACCACTCATGCCCACCCTACCATGATCACCGCTCCCGGTTCATCCGGTGATCCCATACAGCCTCCTATCCAACCCCATTACCCTCATTTGCCCAGCATGGTCCCCGCATATAGAACTCTATTGAGCAATAGCACATGCATCGCAACTAGAAAACTAATAAATGCTTAACTCTTAATAATACAATTTAGATTGAACTTTAACTTACAAATTGAAAGAAGGGAAGGGTACATATCTCTAGCTTTTATGTTAGGCAAATAGATAAATAAATAAATATGCAAATGGGAATGTAAAAACTGTGCGCAGCGATCGTTATGGCAGGTCAGTTATTCAAGTGCATTAGCGAAAGCAACCGCAAGTAGAAAGCATAAAAGAACGTCAGAGCGACCAGCCTCGCATCTTCCCTTTAGCGCCTTGTTCTTAAGAGAGCTGTTTCTTATGCGCGGCGTAAGCGCTTATGGTTGCCAGCAAGGCATAAGGGAGAGCCCACAGCCTCTCTTAAGCGAAGAAGCCCCTGACTACCTGAGGTTTTTTTTTTCGGTTATGCAATAAATAGTTGCTAATAACAAACAAACTCCAATATTTTATCTTTATGTTTTGGGATCACTTACGGCCTCCTTTGATTTGTTTTAATAAATGCGTTGAAACAGCGATGAAAGCGCTTCCATGGACTGCGGCAACGTTCCTAAAACGAAAGCTGGAGAAATAATTTTACAAAAAAAACTCACGCTCTCCTCTGCCGTTTAACCGTTGTTCACTTTCGCCCTGTCACACATTCCACTTGCTATTTCTTCCGAACAGAATTTAAAACACAACCAAAAGAAATTTACTAAGCTAATTACACTAATGACACTATAACATAAAAATAGGAATCAGAGGTTACACTGATGGATACAAAAAAAAACGACAGTCGTTGCCGCCGGCTTCACATCTGGGCACTCCTCGGCACTTCGTATGGGGAAAAGAAAATAGGTCTAGGCCCAGATCTATATTTCGGGTAGAAATTGGTTGACCGTTTTAATAATCGCTTTAATAATTTCCGCAGAATTGGACGGCCTCCAATATATCGCGGGTCCGTGACACATAAGTGGCTCGCGCCCGCAAAGCGACTGATGAGCAGATCTTTTACGCCTCCCGCTTTGTGCTGTTCGGCCTAGCGCTGGGAATTTTTGGTACGGAGCTGTAGTTGGGCGAGGAGCATAAGTCCCTTGTCGCGGGCGGAGGCCCTAATATCGGGGAAATTGTTGTTGCGAGCTTTCGTATTGGGGTTCAGACAGGTACCCAACGATTGCCCGAAGTTTAAGCAGGTACTAACCGCCAATCTGAAAAATTAATTTCCTACAATAAAAAAAGCACTACCCTACGCCACGAGTGTATGTGGTGTATATTAGCGACGCTGAAATACATACCAATTGAAATTGGCACTTAACACACTTTTACTTTATAAACGCACAATATTTTTTTCTTTTTGCTGTATTCAGCTTTTTTTTCTTTATACTTGGACTGGACAAAAATAGCACGTCTGTCTTCGCCAACAGTTTTTCTTCCAAAAGACCGAGGCTAGATCTGCACAGTCTGAGACCCCCAGTACAGCGTTAAAATTGAGAATCCTCCATTTTCGAATTGACGCCGTAATTATTTTACAAGTTTCAACTCAAAAAACAGAAAAAAACCGCTCTCCTTCGTTTACCTTTTAATTTGAATTGAGGCGGCAAAGTTGAGTAACATGGGGAGACCATTATCCCTTCTTGGTACTTTTCTAAATGTTCCCTTTTGTGGATCCCAGTATTTATACCTTTTTTTTTTATACGTTACTCTTTCAAACCACTTCAAATCCCCCCTACCAAAATCACACTTTGGGGAAGCAGGACCAAAAGGGTGATTCCCACTTAGAGCGATTTTTAACCATGGTGCTACTGTTTGATATCTTTGGCATGGAATTTGCCGATCAGACGTCCTTGCAGATCCTCTAGCTCGTAATAGGCTTGACCCAACTGTCGCCTTACCCGGGAGCCAACTTGGCATTAAATCCTTTCACGAAATTACTTTGCTGGAAATTCCGACGGTAAACCTCCTGTCCCACTCTGAATGATACCTCCTTACTTCGAAGGTTATACGTCTTTTCATTTCGTTCGTGCTGAGCCCTCATTGCCTCCTTTGCCGTGCCACGCATCAGGTCAGATGAGTCGTCCCTAGAAAAATGCACCCAACGATCTTCTAACATCTCTAGCTGCCTCAACAACTGATACGTGGTACCATTCGTGATCATCTGTTGCCCAAACGCCAACTGGTATGTACTCGCCTTTACGGCACTGTGCACAGCCGATCTTAACGCACAGGCTACACTGCTGAGCTGCTCATCCCAGTTACCTTGGTCAGTATTTATGTAGGCTTTGATTGCTGCCAAGATAGATCTGTTAACTCGCTCGGACGCGTTAGCCTGCGGAGCGTAAACGGCGGTGTAAGCGTGCTCTATGCCATACTTCTGAAGCAAGGAGTTGAATGCATGGGACTTAAATTGGACGCCGTTGTCCGAGACTAGCTTTTCCGGCACTCCAAAGCAGTGAAATAATTGTTCCTCAATGTATGGTACGATGGCGTCGGCGGTAAATTTTCTTACGGGTTTAATAAACGGAAATTTGGAAAAATGATCTAACACCACAAATATCCCGACATTCCCACTACGACTTCTAGGATACGGTCCCAGAAAATCTACGTAGAGCTTCTGAAAGAACCGTTCTGTTTCCCCCGTTTTTGCTAGTGGCGGTCTTAAAGGTCTATTTGGATGCTTAGTACACTTACAAATTTCACACCGGTTTATGAACTCTTTGACATCTTTTAACAACGTCGGCCAATAATAGTAGCGCCGAACCTTTTCGAGCGTTTTATTTATGCCTCCGTGTGCAGATAGGGCGTGCTCGTGGGCCATTTTCAGGACCGAATCTATGAGCCCCTTGGGAATCCAAATTTTCCAACAGAGTTCATCCGCTACCCTTTCGCCTGTTGCGTGCTCGGTGCGACGATATATATGCCTGCCTACCACCTTTACATCTGGCATATGAGCCTGACTACTCGCTACTTTAGCCCTAAGGGAAACGTAATCCGTCGAACTAAAGTGCTCCGACTCCAAATCGATCCTTTCTTCTGGTTCGATCTCTGACAAATCTGGGGAAAAGACCCGAGACAAGGCGTCTGGAACGATGTTTCCAACCCCTTTTCTGTGGCTAATATTAAAGGAATACCCCTGAAGCTTCAAAGCCCATCTGGCCAGTCTGCTACTCAGATCTGATTGGGACATCAGCCACTTCAAGGAGGCATGGTCGGTTATCACCGTAAATTGATGTCCCTCTACATAAGCGCGAAATTTCTTGATGCTCAGAATGGCAGCTAAGCATTCCTTTTCCGTCACCGAGTAAGCACGTTGGCACTTATTCAATTTTCGTGACATAAACGCACGAAACGCACTTTATCTGCATCAGTACCCCTCCTACTCCTGAGTGACTAGCGTCGCAGTGGATAAAAAAAGGCTTTTCAAAATTCGGTGTGTGTAAGACGGGCGCTTCACACATTGAGTTCTTCAGAGCTGTGAATGCAGCTTCTGCTTCTTCGGACCAAATGAACTGGCGTTTCTGCTTCAGGGCGTCCGTCAGAGGCGCCGCAATAGCCGCAAAATTCTTTATAAATTTGTGGTACCATCCCGTCATACCCAAGAATCGACGCAACTGTTTCACCGACTTCGGAGCAGGATATTCCTTAATGGCCTCTATTTTGTCCAAGTCCATGCCTATAATACCGTGACCCACTACATGCCCCAGATAGCGGACCTCAGGCACACAGAACTTGCTCTTCTGTATATTAATTGTAAGCCCCGCTGCAGACAGCTTCTCTGCTAATACTTTTAACACACTCAGATGCCTTTCAAAGGTGTCTGACACTATAAGCAGGTCATCCAAGTATATAAACACTTCGTTTCGAAGATTGGCTGGAATAATGCGGTTCATAAGTTTGGACATAGTAGACGGCGCATTGGTAAGCCCAAACGGCATAACTTTAAACTGGAAAAGCGGCCGTCCATGCACTGTGAATGCTGTTTTATCCCTAGAACCTTCTTCTAGCGGTATTTGCCAGTAGGCATATTTCAGGTCGAGGCTAGTTATGTATTCTGCCTTTGGTAACCGGCTTAAGATCCCATCTATGAGCGGCATGGGATACGCGTCTTCCGAGTCACCTTGTTCACCTTGCGGCTGTCTATACAAAGACGAACCTTCTCCGGCTTCCGGACGAGTACTACCGGACAAGACCACGCACTGTTGGATTCTTCGATGACCCCTAGCGCTAACATGCGATCCAACTCCTCATACATTAATTTCTCGATAGCTGGGGACACTGCATAGTGTCGTTGTTTTGTGGGCTTTGCCTCACCTACATCTATTACATGGGACAACAACGTGGTTTTTCCTAAACCATTATCCGCGAAAGACGGAAGACACTGAATGGTTCTATTCAGTTGTTCTCGTTGCACCTCCGATAAAGGACGTTGGTTTTCTGGCTTCCACACCTCATCGCAATGGTTCACCGTGTCATTAGCACTTCCTTGTGGATACAAATCGGCTGGCAATAAGCCAAATTCGGTCCAAAAGTTAATGCCCAGATACAGAGGCTGCGTTAGGGTTGGAACGATGTATAGGGTAACAGACCTGGTAACACCTTTATAGCCTACTTCCGCTTTAAGCTTCCCAACCACTCTCTGAGACTGCCCACCCGCTGTCCGAACTGTGGATGCCATGGGCTTAAATTGAAATTGGCTTTCAAGCAGCTCGCTGGCCAAATCTCCACCAATGCAACTAATAGATGCCCCTGTATCCATTAATCCAACAAGCTTTCTGTCTAATAATGTGACCTCTGCATATGGCCTGAGATCTTCTGATATTATTGACGATACCAGAGCTTTTTTCTCTAACCTTAGATTTCTGACAAATTCTTCCCGACGTACTTTAGCTTGTGCCTTCCGTGCCTTCAGTTTGCATGAACAGTTCCCGAGTCTTCACCAAGTGTCTTAACTGTGCCATGCTAAAGATCTTTTCATATAGCAGTTCATGCTGTATCTCCGGCAATAAATTGGATCGGAGTGACTCCATCAGGGAACATTCTGACAAGGGCGTTGTCAGGGTATCTGCCAGTCGGACAATCGCTTCGTAGAACTCATCAAATGATTCGTTCTCCTTCTGCTTCCTTCGGTCTATTGCAGCTCGAATGTTGACGTCTGTCCTCGCATCCTTGAATCGTACTAACAATGAAGATTTAAGGTCGGCCCAAACGACCGTCCTAACACTCTTATGGTAACGCCAATACCAGTCACTGCCACTTCCCTCAAAGAGATTGCTCACGTATCTCGAAAGCAACTCGAAATTCCCGTCCAATGTTTGGATCGTGAGCGCTTCTACCCGATAAATGAAATCGTCGACGGAAATTCCAGTCCGCCCAGAGAACCTAAGCTTCCAATTGACTAAAATTTGACTCACACGCTCTGGTCGAATATCCACACTCATGGGGGAATTCCTGCTGGCTGTTTCGAAACCCTGAAACCCGGGCAAAGGTGTCGGCCGTCGTGCCGATCCTTCTCCAGCTTGGTTATCCCTCGAAGGAACATCCGCTGTATTTGCCAATTGGCCCATGAGAGAGCTGAGAATACCTTGAAAACCATTAGCGATCGCATTGATTAGCATCTCGGTTTGTGTCAACGAGGCTTCAGCCATGGCTTCGGCTATCATTCGTTGAAGCTCGTTACTAGGCGGCGGAGCTACCACCACTGGCGGACCAGCTTCCCTAGTTTGCGGCTGATTGGCCGAAGCAGACGTCGAAGCTCCCTGTGGAGCCCCCACATGGGCTTTACTCCTCGTATCAGGCATTATTGGTACCAATAAGGTTCCGACGGTATCCCCAGCAGTTTCGTCTAATAAATTCAACGTCGATGACTGAAAAGACGTTTTGCAGACAGGACAAACCTTCTTAGAACCCACTCGTGCGCCAAAACAGGCCCTATGGAAAGTGTGACCACAAGACGTGGTAAGGAGCTGAGCCAAATATTCCACCTGAGCCTGGCAGATCAAGCAAACACTTTCTTGTAATTCTTCGTCTGCTAAATTCTCGCAACTGCCAAATACGGACATAATATAAAATATAAAATATAATAATAAAGTAATTAAATAGATAAATAAAATTTAAGAAATTAATAAAAAAAAAGATACAGTATCAAACAAAAAAAACAATCTGCTAGGACCATGCTTAAGTCAAAGGGAATAATAGGGTATATCTATGTGTGTGTATGTGTATGATGTTTCCCATGTACTACATTTACTCAACTACATGCATAAAGAAATTAATAATAACCCATAACTCGTAGCTATAGGCGGTCCGGGTCTTTCGCGGTGGGTAATAGTTTTATACCACGTTTCCATCCAACGATACCAGATACCCAGCCTGATGAGTATGAGTCCATTCACAACTCCTTCCTGGCAAATTGAGGCCTTTCACCCACCGTTCCTGATCGGATAATCCAGACCGGAAAAAAAGGAGCATTCCTCCAGCATTGGCCAGAAGGAACAGGAAGGAAAGGAAGACAAACGAATAAAGAAAGAAAGAACGAAACGAATAGTAATAAGCTCGATGCATCGGGGTGGTACCGGCATCATAGGAGCCCGCTTGGTCACTTACAACGGTGGCAATAGTTTAATAACCCACTGCGCTGATCCAGCATAAAGTGATAAAGCCAAAACAAACAAAACAGAATGACAACTAGAAAGACACATCTGTCCCGATACTGGTTGGGAATGTAAGGTCACATCTACATTCCACAATTTTCACAATCATTTGGACCTTGCCGGTTTGTTGTCAGTTGCGACAACTCGGGTCCCACGTTGGGCGCCAAATAATAAACTAACTGTAGCATATTGGATATTACCAAACCTTCGCGGAAGGCTGAGCAGGTGATGGTACGTCTCCCGTCCGGGCACGTGCTTGTTCCGGCTTCCGTCTCATCGGCAAGAAATGGGGGGGTTTTTTAATTCCCAGAACGGACGGGACACAGCTCTACTCCAACAATCACAATACTGACACAGTAACGTTCATTAAAATTTCACGTGCAAGCGAAGTATCGGACACAAATATGTACAAGAGCAAATACACCTAACTACGCACACGGACACATACACACATACAAGTCGTGCCACGGTGTTGTTGTGACCACTCATGCCCACCCTACCATGATCACCGCTCCCGGTTCATCCGGTGATCCCATACAGCCTCCTATCCAACCCCATTACCCTCATTTGCCCAGCATGGTCCCCGCATATAGAACTCTATTGAGCAATAGCACATGCATCGCAACTAGAAAACTAATAAATGCTTAACTCTTAATAATACAATTTAGATTGAACTTTAACTTACAAATTGAAAGAAGGGAAGGGTACATATCTCTAGCTTTTATGTTAGGCAAATAGATAAATAAATAAATATGCAAATGGGAATGTAAAAACTGTGCGCAGCGATCGTTATGGCAGGTCAGTTATTCAAGTGCATTAGCGAAAGCAACCGCAAGTAGAAAGCATAAAAGAACGTCAGAGCGACCAGCCTCGCATCTTCCCTTTAGCGCCTTGTTCTTAAGAGAGCTGTTTCTTATGCGCGGCGTAAGCGCTTATGGTTGCCAGCAAGGCATAAGGGAGAGCCCACAGCCTCTCTTAAGCGAAGAAGCCCCTGACTACCTGAGGTTTTTTTTTTCGGTTATGCAATAAATAGTTGCTAATAACAAACAAACTCCAATATTTTATCTTTATGTTTTGGGATCACTTACGGCCTCCTTTGATTTGTTTTAATAAATGCGTTGAAACAGCGATGAAAGCGCTTCCATGGACTGCGGCAACGTTCCTAAAACGAAAGCTGGAGAAATAATTTTACAAAAAAAACTCACGCTCTCCTCTGCCGTTTAACCGTTGTTCACTTTCGCCCTGTCACACATTCCACTTGCTATTTCTTCCGAACAGAATTTAAAACACAACCAAAAGAAATTTACTAAGCTAATTACACTAATGACACTATAACATAAAAATAGGAATCAGAGGTTACACTGATGGATACAAAAAAAAACGACAGTCGTTGCCGCCGGCTTCACATCTGGGCACTCCTCGGCACTTCGTATGGGGAAAAGAAAATAGGTCTAGGCCCAGATCTATATTTCGGGTAGAAATTGGTTGACCGTTTTAATAATCGCTTTAATAATTTCCGCAGAATTGGACGGCCTCCAATATATCGCGGGTCCGTGACACATAAGTGGCTCGCGCCCGCAAAGCGACTGATGAGCAGATCTTTTACGCCTCCCGCTTTGTGCTGTTCGGCCTAGCGCTGGGAATTTTTGGTACGGAGCTGTAGTTGGGCGAGGAGCATAAGTCCCTTGTCGCGGGCGGAGGCCCTAATATCGGGGAAATTGTTGTTGCGAGCTTTCGTATTGGGGTTCAGACAGGTACCCAAACGATTGCCCGAAGTTTAAGCAGGTACTAACCGCCAATCTGAAAAATTAATTTCCTACAATAAAAAAAGCACTACCCTACGCCACGAGTGTATGTGGTGTATATTAGCGACGCTGAAATACATACCAATTGAAATTGGCACTTAACACACTTTTACTTTATAAACGCACAATATTTTTTTCTTTTTGCTGTATTCAGCTTTTTTTTCTTTATACTTGGACTGGACAAAAATAGCACGTCTGTCTTCGCCAACAGTTTTTCTTCCAAAAGACCGAGGCTAGATCTGCACAGTCTGAGACCCCCAGTACAGCGTTAAAATTGAGAATCCTCCATTTTCGAATTGACGCCGTAATTATTTTACAAGTTTCAACTCAAAAAACAGAAAAAAACCGCTCTCCTTCGTTTACCTTTTAATTTGAATTGAGGCGGCAAAGTTGAGTAACATGGGGAGACCATTATCCCTTCTTGGTACTTTTCTAAATGTTCCCTTTTGTGGATCCCAGTATTTATACCTTTTTTTTTTATACGTTACTCTTTCAAACCACTTCAAATCCCCCCTACCAAAATCACACTTTGGGGAAGCAGGACCAAAAGGGTGATTCCCACTTAGAGCGATTTTTAACCATGGTGCTACTGTTTGATATCTTTGGCATGGAATTTGCCGATCAGACGTCCTTGCAGATCCTCTAGCTCGTAATAGGCTTGACCCAACTGTCGCCTTACCCGGGAGCCAACTTGGCATTAAATCCTTTCACGAAATTACTTTGCTGGAAATTCCGACGGTAAACCTCCTGTCCCACTCTGAATGATACCTCCTTACTTCGAAGGTTATACGTCTTTTCATTTCGTTCGTGCTGAGCCCTCATTGCCTCCTTTGCCGTGCCACGCATCAGGTCAAATGAGTCGTCCCTAGAAAAATGCACCCAACGATCTTCTAACATCTCTAGCTGCCTCAACAACTGATACGTGGTACCATTCGTGATCATCTGTTGCCCAAACGCCAATTGGTATGTACTCGCCTTTACGGCACTGTGCACAGCCGATCTTAACGCACAGGCTACACTGCTGAGCTGCTCATCCCAGTTACCTTGGTCAGTATTTATGTAGGCTTTGATTGCTGCCAAGATAGATCTGTTAACTCGCTCGGACGCGTTAGCCTGCGGAGCGTAAACGGCGGTGTAAGCGTGCTCTATGCCATACTTCTGAAGCAAGGAGTTGAATGCATGGGACTTAAATTGGACGCCGTTGTCCGAGACTAGCTTTTCCGGCACTCCAAAGCAGTGAAATAATTGTTCCTCAATGTATGGTACGATGGCGTCGGCGGTAAATTTTCTTACGGGTTTAATAAACGGAAATTTGGAAAAATGATCTAACACCACAAATATCCCGACATTCCCACTACGACTTCTAGGATACGGTCCCAGAAAATCTACGTAGAGCTTCTGAAAGAACCGTTCTGTTTCCCCCGTTTTTGCTAGTGGCGGTCTTAAAGGTCTATTTGGATGCTTAGTACACTTACAAATTTCACACCGGTTTATGAACTCTTTGACATCTTTTAACAACGTCGGCCAATAATAGTAGCGCCGAACCTTTTCGAGCGTTTTATTTATGCCTCCGTGTGCAGATAGGGCGTGCTCGTGGGCCATTTTCAGGACCGAATCTATGAGCCCCTTGGGAATCCAAATTTTCCAACAGAGTTCATCCGCTACCCTTTCGCCTGTTGCGTGCTCGGTGCGACGATATATATGCCTGCCTACCACCTTTACATCTGGCATATGAGCCTGACTACTCGCTACTTTAGCCCTAAGGGAAACGTAATCCGTCGAACTAAAGTGCTCCGACTCCAAATCGATCCTTTCTTCTGGTTCGATCTCTGACAAATCTGGGGAAAAGACCCGAGACAAGGCGTCTGGAACGATGTTTCCAACCCCTTTTCTGTGGCTAATATTAAAGGAATACCCCTGAAGCTTCAAAGCCCATCTGGCCAGTCTGCTACTCAGATCTGATTGGGACATCAGCCACTTCAAGGAGGCATGGTCGGTTATCACCGTAAATTGATGTCCCTCTACATAAGCGCGAAATTTCTTGATGCTCAGAATGGCAGCTAAGCATTCCTTTTCCGTCACCGAGTAAGCACGTTGGCACTTATTCAATTTTCGTGACATAAACGCACGAAACGCACTTTATCTGCATCAGTACCCCTCCTACTCCTGAGTGACTAGCGTCGCAGTGGATAAAAAAAGGCTTTTCAAAATTCGGTGTGTGTAAGACGGGCGCTTCACACATTGAGTTCTTCAGAGCTGTGAATGCAGCTTCTGCTTCTTCGGACCAAATGAACTGGCGTTTCTGCTTCAGGGCGTCCGTCAGAGGCGCCGCAATAGCCGCAAAATTCTTTATAAATTTGTGGTACCATCCCGTCATACCCAAGAATCGACGCAACTGTTTCACCGACTTCGGAGCAGGATATTCCTTAATGGCCTCTATTTTGTCCAAGTCCATGCCTATAATACCGTGACCCACTACATGCCCCAGATAGCGGACCTCAGGCACACAGAACTTGCTCTTCTGTATATTAATTGTAAGCCCCGCTGCAGACAGCTTCTCTGCTAATACTTTTAACACACTCAGATGCCTTTCAAAGGTGTCTGACACTATAAGCAGGTCATCCAAGTATATAAACACTTCGTTTCGAAGATTGGCTGGAATAATGCGGTTCATAAGTTTGGACATAGTAGACGGCGCATTGGTAAGCCCAAACGGCATAACTTTAAACTGGAAAAGCGGCCGTCCATGCACTGTGAATGCTGTTTTATCCCTAGAACCTTCTTCTAGCGGTATTTGCCAGTAGGCATATTTCAGGTCGAGGCTAGTTATGTATTCTGCCTTTGGTAACCGGCTTAAGATCCCATCTATGAGCGGCATGGGATACGCGTCTTCCGAGTCACCTTGTTCACCTTGCGGCTGTCTATACAAAGACGAACCTTCTCCGGCTTCCGGACGAGTACTACCGGACAAGACCACGCACTGTTGGATTCTTCGATGACCCCTAGCGCTAACATGCGATCCAACTCCTCATACATTAATTTCTCGATAGATGCCTCACCTACATCTATTACATGGGACAACAACGTGGTTTTTCCTAAACCATTATCCGCGAAAGACGGAAGACACTGAATGGTTCTATTCAGTTGTTCTCGTTGCACCTCCGATAAAGGACGTTGGTTTTCTGGCTTCCACACCTCATCGCAATGGTTCACCGTGTCATTAGCACTTCCTTGTGGATACAAATCGGCTGGCAATAAGCCAAATTCGGTCCAAAAGTTAATGCCCAGATACAGAGGCTGCGTTAGGGTTGGAACGATGTATAGGGTAACAGACCTGGTAACACCTTTATAGCCTACTTCCGCTTTAAGCTTCCCAACCACTCTCTGAGACTGCCCACCCGCTGTCCGAACTGTGGATGCCATGGGCTTAAATTGAAATTGGCTTTCAAGCAGCTCGCTGGCCAAATCTCCACCAATGCAACTAATAGATGCCCCTGTATCCATTAATCCAACAAGCTTTCTGTCTAATAATGTGACCTCTGCATATGGCCTGAGATCTTCTGATATTATTGACGATACCAGAGCTTTTTTCTCTAACCTTAGATTTCTGACAAATTCTTCCCGACGTACTTTAGCTTGTGCCTTCCGTGCCTTCAGTTTGCATGAACAGTTCCCGAGTCTTCACCAAGTGTCTTAACTGTGCCATGCTAAAGATCTTTTCATATAGCAGTTCATGCTGTATCTCCGGCAATAAATTGGATCGGAGTGACTCCATCAGGGAACATTCTGACAAGGGCGTTGTCAGGGTATCTGCCAGTCGGACAATCGCTTCGTAGAACTCATCAAATGATTCGTTCTCCTTCTGCTTCCTTCGGTCTATTGCAGCTCGAATGTTGACGTCTGTCCTCGCATCCTTGAATCGTACTAACAATGAAGATTTAAGGTCGGCCCAAACGACCGTCCTAACACTCTTATGGTAACGCCAATACCAGTCACTGGCACTTCCCTCAAAGAGATTGCTCACGTATCTCGAAAGCAACTCGAAATTCCCGTCCAATGTTTGGATCGTGAGCGCTTCTACCCGATAAATGAAATCGTCGACGGAAATTCCAGTCCGCCCAGAGAACCTAAGCTTCCAATTGACTAAAATTTGACTAACACGCTCTGGTCGAATATCCACACTCATGGGGGAATTCCTGCTGGCTGTTTCGAAACCCTGAAACCCGGGCAAAGGTGTCGGCCGTCGTGCCGATCCTTCTCCAGCTTGGTTATCCCTCGAAGGAACATCCGCTGTATTTGCCAATTGGCCCATGAGAGAGCTGAGAATACCTTGAAAACCATTAGCGATCGCATTGATTAGCATCTCGGTTTGTGTCAACGAGGCTTCAGCCATGGCTTCGGCTATCATTCGTTGAAGCTCGTTACTAGGCGGCGGAGCTACCACCACTGGCGGACCAGCTTCCCTAGTTTGCGGCTGATTGGCCGAAGCAGACGTCGAAGCTCCCTGTGGAGCCCCCACATGGGCTTTACTCCTCGTATCAGGCATTATTGGTACCAATAAGGTTCCGACGGTATCCCCAGCAGTTTCGTCTAATAAATTCAACGTCGATGACTGAAAAGACGTTTTGCAGACAGGACAAACCTTCTTAGAACCCACTCGTGCGCCAAAACAGGCCCTATGGAAAGTGTGACCACAAGACGTGGTAAGGAGCTGAGCCAAATATTCCACCTGAGCCTGGCAGATCAAGCAAACACTTTCTTGTAATTCTTCGTCTGCTAAATTCTCGCAACTGCCAAATACGGACATAATATAAAATATAAAATATAATAATAAAGTAATTAAATAGATAAATAAAATTTAAGAAATTAATAAAAAAAAAGATACAGTATCAAACAAAAAAAACAATCTGCTAGGACCATGCTTAAGTCAAAGGGAATAATAGGGTATATCTATGTGTGTGTATGTGTATGATGTTTCCCATGTACTACATTTACTCAACTACATGCATAAAGAAATTAATAATAATCCATAACTCGTAGCTATAGGCGGTCCGGGTCTTTGGCGGTGGGTAATAGTTTTATACCACGTTTCCATCCAACGATACCAGATACCCAGCCTGATGAGTATGAGTCCATTCACAACTCCTTCCTGGCAAATTGAGGCCTTTCACCCACCGTTCCTGATCGGATAATCCAGACCGGAAAAAAAGGAGCATTCCTCCAGCATTGGCCAGAAGGAACAGGAAGGAAAGGAAGACAAACGAATAAAGAAAGAAAGAACGAAACGAATAGTAATAAGCTCGATGCATCGGGGTGGTACCGGTGTTATATGTACTCATCATTCCGGCCTGCATCATAGGAGCCCGCTTGGTCACTTACAACGGTGGCAATAGTTTAATAACCCACTGCGCTGATCCAGCATAAAGTGATAAAGCCAAAACAAACAAAACAGAATGACAACTAGAAAGACACATCTGTCCCGATACTGGTTGGGAATGTAAGGTCACATCTACATTCCACAATTTTCACAATCATTTGGACCTTGCCGGTTTGTTGTCAGTTGCGACAACTCGGGTCCCACGTTGGGCGCCAAATAATAAACTAACTGTAGCATATTGGATATTACCAAACCTTCGCGGAAGGCTGAGCAGGTGATGGTACGTCTCCCGTCCGGGCACGTGCTTGTTCCGGCTTCCGTCTCATCGGCAAGAAATGGGGGGGTTTTTTAATTCCCAGAACGGACGGGACACAGCTCTACTCCAACAATCATAATACTGACACAGTAACGTTCATTAAAATTTCACGTGCAAGCGAAGTATCGGACACAAATATGTACAAGAGCAAATACACCTAACTACGCACACGGACACATACACACATACAAGTCGTGCCACGGTGTTGTTGTGACCACTCATGCCCACCCTACCATGATCACCGCTCCCGGTTCATCCGGTGATCCCATACAGCCTCCTATCCAACCCCATTACCCTCATTTGCCCAGCATGGTCCCCGCATATAGAACTCTATTGAGCAATAGCACATGCATCGCAACTAGAAAACTAATAAATGCTTAACTCTTAATAATACAATTTAGATTGAACTTTAACTTACAAATTGAAAGAAGGGAAGGGTACATATCTCTAGCTTTTATGTTAGGCAAATAGATAAATAAATAAATATGCAAATGGGAATGTAAAAACTGTGCGCAGCGATCGTTATGGCAGGTCAGTTATTCAAGTGCATTAGCGAAAGCAACCGCAAGTAGAAAGCATAAAAGAACGTCAGAGCGACCAGCCTCGCATCTTCCCTTTAGCGCCTTGTTCTTAAGAGAGCTGTTTCTTATGCGCGGCGTAAGCGCTTATGGTTGCCAGCAAGGCATAAGGGAGAGCCCACAGCCTCTCTTAAGCGAAGAAGCCCCTGACTACCTGAGGTTTTTTTTTTCGGTTATGCAATAAATAGTTGCTAATAACAAACAAACTCCAATATTTTATCTTTATGTTTTGGGATCACTTACGGCCTCCTTTGATTTGTTTTAATAAATGCGTTGAAACAGCGATGAAAGCGCTTCCATGGACTGCGGCAACGTTCCTAAAACGAAAGCTGGAGAAATAATTTTACAAAAAAAACTCACGCTCTCCTCTGCCGTTTAACCGTTGTTCACTTTCGCCCTGTCACACATTCCACACTTCCTTCAACACAGACGTGGACCAGGTCGAGGTGTCGATGTTTTTACCTCTGACGTACCCACACTACCTGAGATCAGTATCACGACGTTCTGGATCTCACTGCCATGTGCAGCAGCCTTACCCTCCCGTTGCTGTGGCTACTTTTCCCCCAAGACGAAACGATTAGCAGTTCATTTTTTTTCTTATAATTTTCACCTTAATTTCCTACTTTTACATGGTAGCATTGCTAAACTAAGCCTGCCTATTCATTCCTCCTTCATTTTATCATTACGGGCGGTTAATAAATAAATAGATAAATATGAATAATTAATATAATAAATATAAATAAGTTATATATATAAATAGATATAGACGGACTTAAATTAGGGGATTAACATATATGTACATATAAATGGAGACGTCTAACAAAAATAATTAATGGGAGTAAATATGTTAATTGATGATTTTTTTCTCTCTCCCTAAATGGGCGAGGGACCCGCACTACATGGCTAGGATAGTTTCCTCGAGACCAGCAGAAAGCAAGCCAGGATGGCGGAGCTGTGACCTATTCCCTATGGATTTGCCAATTAAAAGAATAAATAAGGGGTTTCTTAACTCCCCCTTTGGAGCGGACTCACTTTTGTGCTTTTTCGGTCTACTTTCCGTCCCGTTGGTCAGCTCTAAAGTTCCTGGTGATTCACTGATCTTGATCCCCTGGAATCACATATTTATTTATCTTTTTATCGGGTGATGGCCACTACTCCATCCTCATCACACTCACTTTTCTTTCGAAACAAAAAAATCACGGCACTTTCTCCGTCAACCGGCGCGCATGCTCATCCGTTGCGGGAAATTTTTACTCTGAACCCCCTCTTTGCTTAGCTGCTCTGTATGATGCTCCCGAGTCGCTGATCCCCATCGCTCTCTTCTATCGCCCTTGAACTCGGCCTGATTCGAGCTGCTGGCGGCTCTTTTTCTTTGGGGTGTGGGTGAGTTGGCTTCGGGACTCCGTTATGGGATGAGATCGGAAATCTTCTCTCATAACGGCTCTGGAGAGCGCGCGGAACTCTCACTCTCCAGGACCAGGTGGCGCCATTCTTCGCTAACCTTTTCCCCTTAAATTTTGGCCTTGCCACTCTGTTCAAACTTCTTTCCTCCTCACCGCTTCTATGGGGTATCACCTATCGATATCTTCGCATGCAACACCTAGCGAAAATTCGAGCGACCATGGCCGCGAACAATTATTCGCAAACATTGAAGAGTTACACGTTTCCCTAAAACTGCTGGCCTTCCCGGACATTACGGTGCCTAGGATCTTGCAGCGCCCAATGTATGCTTACACCCACTGATCGGATATTCCCTACGTGCGTGCGTTTTCCTCGCTTCTGACTCAGTCTAAAGTTTTCGCTACAATTTTAGGTCTTTGGCGTGAAAAATCCCCACCGGCCTCCTCATAGGTCAGAAACTCCTTCTTTACCTTCTCCAGCTCTTCGGTTTCCGTGTCTTCCAGGGCCCAAGCTTCCACATCCACGTCCTCCTGGCGATGTTCGGCGTACTGGCTGATTTGTGACATTTGGATCTCGCCTACTTGGACCTCGCTGGATCTACTGGGCTCTTCTCCGAGGACTGTTGGAGCCAGCGCGAAGGATCTCCAGAAATCAATACCCAAGTACATGGCTTGCTCTAGGTACGGGCATACGTAAAACAAGATCTCTTTATTCATTCCGTTATATCCTACGCAGAGTTTGGTGTTGCCGATTATGGACCAGTCTTCTCCAGAGGCTGTCTTGATGATCGAGACATAATTGTCCATTTCCACCTCGAGGTCGGCCAGGAGTTCACGGCTGCCCTTTCCTAAGAAACTAACGGATGCCCCAGTATCTAGGAGTCCAGCAATCCGATGTCCTCTTATCTGCACTTCGGCAAACACTCTGGGATCGCGTCCTGCTTCTCGTCTGACTGCCTCGGCCACCTCTTTGCGAGTCTGTCGCCTTTCCTTAAATCTGGAACGGGCCTTTTGGAGTCTACGACTAACACCGCGCATCCCCTCCAGCTGCCTGTCATCGATGATCTGGTTTCGACTTTGTATGTATCTCCTCATCTTCTCTTCGGCCGGTATGAACTTCAAACTATTTTTATTAAATTTATTCGGGCAATTATTCTTAATTTCCATATTGATTAGTGGACCATCGTTCATTTCTTCGCGGGCTTCTGTCCCGAGCGCTGATCTCCCGCTTTCATCATGCCCACTCGTGCGTTTCCCGAGCAATTTGGACACGTTGGAGTAAACATTTCTGGCTTCCCGCAGCGATAACAGAATATTTTGCGTTCCTTCGCCACGCAGTCTCGGAACCCGTGGTCGAACTGGCCGCAATTCCAGCAACACAGCCTGGGTTGGTTCGCCAGGTGAGTTTCTTCTACTATCCTTGCTTCGTCTTCATCCAGAAACTCCGTTTCCGGCTCTAGCTCCTCCACTCGCTTCCCGGCTGATTGGAATTTCGGCACAGGACGGATCGTCGACTTCTGCTCGCTTCCGCGAAAGTTTAACTCCAATTCCAGGCACTTCCCTCTGCTGCTCCACGTTTCGGACTCAGATCGCGTAAACGTAGCGGGCGATCTCGTCATCGAGTCCCTTCTTCAAGACTCGAACCATTTCGGACTCAACCAAAGGTGTGGCGAGTCTAGCTGCCAGCCTGCGCATCGCTCTAAAGTACTCTTCCACAGATTCGCCAGATTGTTGTCGTCGCTCATGCAAGGTGCGTAGCCGCTCGAACTCGCAACCCACTGCTCGGAACCGGGACACCAACTCGTCCTTCAAATCCTCCCATACTTCCGGAGGCCGTTCTCGGACAAATTGCCAATACCACTCCGCCGCTTGTCCTTTGACGAGATGGTGAAAGTTGTCAAGGACCTCGTCCCACGACCGTCGGTTCTGCCTACGGAGGAACTCGACCCTGAACACGAAGTCCTGCACCGTCATCTTATTTGGGTCTCCATCTCCGTCGAAGTGGATTTCCCATTTGTCGACGCGTCCCCATCTCGCTCCTCTCCAATCATATCTCCTTTCAAATGGTGGCAGATCTGTTGGACCTCCGCCGTCTCCTGATGTCTCCCGTCTCTGCCTTTCAGCACCTGGATCCAGGTCCGCATCGCCTATTCCTCGGCGCCAGTTCTGGCTCAACCTCGCCGGCTTCCTTGGAGGCGACCGGGAATTCCATGCGTCATCGTCCTTGGACAATCCTTGCAAAATACCATCTGACATCTATCTTCTCTGCTGGATATTTATAATTTCTTCGACGTCTGTATGATTCGCATCTGTACTCTCCCTCTTTGATGGTAGAGCCAGAACGGCGAGTCCATTTCCCTGTCTCAGATTGGGCGCCATTATTGTTACGAACCTTTGTTTTCTTCGGGCCAAGGCCGGCTAGCCAGTCATCCCAGGGCTGGGTACTTCCCAAGACCTCAGGTCGCACAATATACCAACTAATTGGACATCTCGAACAAATTGAAACAACAAAAGTAACCGACAAAAAAAAACTTCAAACGGACTCAACTCGACAAACAACATTACAGTAACTTCCTTCAACACAGACGTGGACCAGGTCGAGGTGTCGATGTTTTTACCTCTGACGTACCCACCCTACCTGAGATCCGTATCACGACGTTCTGGATCTCACTGCCATGTGCAGCAGCCTTACCCTCCCGTTGCTGTGGCTCCTCTTCCCCCCAGACGAAACGATTAGCAGTTCATTTTTTTTCTTATAATTTTCACCTTAATTTCCTACTTTTACATGGTAGCATTGCTAAACTAAGCCTGCCTATTCATTCCTCCTTCATTTTATCATTACGGGCGGTTAATAAATAAATAGATAAATATGAATAATTAATATAATAAATATAAATAAGTTATATATATAAATAGATATAGACGGACTTAAATTTGGGGATTAACATATATGTACATATAAATGGAGACGTCTAACAAAAATAATTAATGGGAGTAAATATGTTAATTGATGATTTTTTTCTCTCCCTAAATGGGCGAGGGACCCGCATTACGTGGCCAGGATGGCGGAGCTGTGACCTATTCCCTATGGATTTGACAAAAAAAGAATAAATAAGGGGTTTCTTAACTCCCCCTTTGGAGCGGACTCACTTTTGTGCTTTTTGGGTCTACTTTCCGTCCCGCTGGTCAGCTCTAAAGTTCCTGGTGTTTCACTAATCTTAATCCCCTGGAATCACAGATTTATTTATCTTTTTATCGGGTGATGGCCACTACTCCATCCTCATCCCAATCACTTTTTCTTTCAAAACAAAAAAATCACGGTAGTTTCTCCGTCAACCGGCGCGCATGCTCATCCGTTGCGGGAAATTTTTACTCTGAACCCCCTCTTTGCTTAGCTGCTCTGTATGATGCTCCCGAGTCGCTGATCCCCATCGCTCTCTTCTATCGCCCTTGAACTCGGCCTGATTCGAGCTGCTGGCAGCTCTTTTTCTTTGGGGTGTGGGTGAGTTGGCTTCGGGACTCCGTTATGGGATGAGATCGGAAATCTTCTCTCATAACGGCTCTGGAGAGCGCGCGGAACTCTCACTCTCCAGCACCAGGTGGCGCCACTCTTCGCTAAACTTTTCCCCTTAAATTTTGCCACTCCGTTCAAACTTCTTTCCTCCTCACCGCTTCTATGGGGTATCACCTATCGATATCTTCGCATGCAACAACTGTTTCGCAGTTGTTTGACATTCCCAGCACAACAAAACCTTCTGCGTCATACCTTAGGTCAATCATTGACACGGTGTCAGTCATCTATTCCTCTCTGCCGTCGTTATGAAGTGAAAAAGACTTAAATAGCACGATGCTAATTCACATAGCGCTGTCTAAACTAGATCCCACAAGGAAGTCTCGGTTTGAAGAGCCACTGGATTACGATAAACTACCGTCTTGGTCCGAGTGCGCAGCCCAGATGAATCGGAGCTATCAGCATCGGCTGCCGAAGAGTCAATACGGAATAAGAAAAAACTAAAAAAGAGACAAGTAAAGGACGCATTAAATCTTCATTTTCATGTGCAAAGACGGATAGGTGAGCTGATTCGAAATGTAGCTATTGTCAAGCGGGGAATCATACCATAAGCAATTGTCAATCGTTTAGTGCTCTTTCTGTTCTTCAACGGTTCGATAACACCAAGCAAAATGTCGAGTGTGCTCTAAGCCCCATAACACTTTGCTTCATCGATACGGGGTAGAGCCACAGCAAAATGGGTCTAGTTCTGTGCCTGTAGAACATTCGTTATCGTCTGAGCCTCAGACATCATATTCTAGTCACGTTGCTAGTGCTGACCAGGTTATTTTTGCAGCGCTTACGACTGCGCCGTGATGATTCGTGCCTTATATCACAACTGTTGGAAATAATTCTTCCGTCATACAGCACAAGATACATACTTTTGTCTAATCTCGTATCAACTCCGATATTTTATTCCGATTTTTGGGTATTAAGGTCAACTTCCACATACCAACCCGAGAATATTGTCAATTTCGCCCAATGGAAGGTACCAGCCTTCAGCTGGCAGACCCGCATTTTTACAAGCCAGCTAAGGGTGACTTATTGATAGAACTAGAAATCTTTTTTGAGTTAATGTGTGTAGGTCAATTAAAGGCAAGTTCCGAACATTCATCAATCCAGAAAACATTGTTGGGATGTATTTTATCAGGAAAATATAGGCATCAGCGCAGGATGCTGTATGCAAAGTTGGTAGCGATCATTGTTCTCTCGACTCTCTAGTGGAGCGCTTTTGGGAATTGGAACAGGTCCCAGAGAAGTCAAAGGCTGAACAATTGGCTTGTGAACAAAACTTCAATCAGACCTCACGCTGGCTCGAGTCGGGTCGTTTAGCACTTCTAGCGCAGACTTGCACGAGATCAGTATTTGTATGACCTGTATATGGAGTTTATCCTTGGCCACATGTTATTGCTTCCAGGCACTCCTCCAGGACGCCATTACTACATTCCACATCAATGTGTCCTGAGACCTGATAGTAAAACCACCAAGCTACGCGGCGTTTTCGATGCATCGAGCAAAACATCGATTTAATCTCATTAAATGAGGCAAGTTCAGGTCGCCGAAGAAGACTGAAATTTCCAATTGATTCTGTGGAGGGATAAGGCAAATGTAGATGTTCAAACGTATCGCCTGAATACGGTTACTTATGGGACAGCCTCAGCTCCATTTCTGGCCATCCGCTGTCTCGTCGAATTGGCAGACGTTTATGCTGAGTCCAATCCTATTGCATTACAAGTCAAAGTGACTTTTACGTTGATGAAGTCTTAAAACTTATTCGGCTGGAAGTGTGTGATGTCCTAGAAACTGGGGGTTTCAAGTTGGCCAAGTGGGCGTCAAATCATCCTCAGCTGCTGTCCGATAGTGGCCAGGCGAAATCGCTCCCGTTTGATCCTTCCTCGTCTGTTAAAATTCTCGGAATTCGATGGAATCCGCAAAATGATTTGTGTCATTATCATTGATTCATTGACCCCTACAAAGCGAAACATCTTGTCAGTGGCGTCCCGATTGTTCAACCCATTAGGGTTATTATGTCCCTTAGTAACTAGGGCCAAAAATATTGCTGCAGCAATTGTGGCGGCAAAAGTTGGATTGGGACGAGTCGGTTCCCATGAGTTTGCACACGAGTTGGAACCAATTCAAGGAAAATTTTTTTTAATTAGACAAGATAACCATATCTCGTAACATTGGTCTGGCCACGCATAAAAGCGTTCAGGTTCATGGATTCGCGGACGCATCAGGTGAAGCGTACGGATGCTGCATTTACATCCGTACCAGTGACGGTAAAAATGTCGTGTCTAAGCTTCTTACCGAGTATCTCCTCTCAAAACGAAATCGATTCCAAAACTCGAATTGTGCGCAGCACTTCTGTTATCCATTTTATGGGCTCCAGTAAAACCGCTCCTGGACAAATTCATGTTCGAAACTATAAACTTTGTCGGACTCCCAAGTCACCTTGTACTGGCTGGAAAGGGATCCAGCCACGCTATCAACGTTTGTGGCCAATAGAGTTACTGAAATCCAGGAATCTTCAAGTGGTGGGATTTGGCGTCTCGTTCCTACTGAGCAAAACCCAGGCGATTTAGTCTCACGTGGAACAGACGTTGACACTGTAACGTGCACATTGTGGACTGATGGTCCACAATTTCTGCTTAGGAATTCTGAGGAGTGGCCATGTCTACTGTAGTATGTTGTATGCCAAATAAGCATATATCCACAGCATTGTAGTGTATACAATATGTCAAGTGGTCATATGCCCGAAGTTAATGTAGAGTATCACGCTCATAAACATAAAGACACTTTGTCGCACTCAAGAGCTGTAATACGATCAGTCCCTTGTATGTGGCCTGGCCTGCAGCGTGAGCACTGCAGTGTCGGCAATATATTCCAAGTGGCCAAATGAGCATTCCAATGTATATGCCTTCTGCATATACATTCTTACAAATATAAATATACACATACATATGGCATGCTACGTGATCCCGTTCTGCCGCTGCTCTTAGCAAAAGAACTCAACCAAGAATATTATGTACTTTTTGGCTAAAGAAGTTTATGAAGAATAAATTGGATTCATTCCTACCAAAACCAAACGACTGAACAGAAGTGTTTTTCTCTGTTTAAATTATATTTCAATTCTCTTTCTACATGGCGACCGTGACAAGTGTCACGAACATGTTAAGGAAAAAAAAAAAACATCAGCAGCAGCAAACAACATAAGCAGCAACGGACCGGAATTGGAAAGCCTGGAATACGTACTGAGTGAGTAGAGGTGATGAGCAATGCCAAACAAAAAGGCGCAGTGGAGTAAACAAACGGCTCAAAAATAGGAAAGCCGAGTTATTAAAACTGCTATTTGACCCCAACACAACAATTAGGTGGGAAACAGGCAATAAGGCAATATCGAGTCGATTCAGCAAGAACAAAAAAAAAGCTCAACCACTACAACTGAAACATCTAATAAAAACATACAAATAATAAACTCATACGTATCCTAAGCGACTATATAGAAGAAGCACATAATAACAAAACCGGAACCAAGATGCCCAACAGACTGCCCTGGACCACTGGAGTCGGCGCACTGCAAATACACATGTTGCAAGGAGACCAGCACCGGCGCCCCAACCGCCTGTAAGAAGACCAGCACCGGCGCCCCAACCGCCTGTAAGAAGACCGGCACAAGCACCTCCGAACGAAAAATATAATAAAAAAATAAATGCGTTGCTTGTAATAGAGTATGGCCTGTGAAGCCATACGAAACATTAGACAGGAGATCACTGCGTTGATCGAATAGGAATAAACTGATATAAAATGAAAAGACAACTTTTTAAGTAATTACCAACACAAACAAATTAAAAAAAATATTTCCTTCTCAAAAAAAAAAATTAATAAATAAATACATTTAATACAATATATGTATATATATTCTTTTTACAAAAAAAAAAAAAAACAAGAATTTAAAGTTAAATGCGTTCAAATTCTATCCCAAAAGAGGATAATATATCAGAAGTAGGAAAGATGTTGGACCACGAGTCTAAATTAGCGGACTCAACCGCAAACGTAATTAACAATGTCGAAACTGCATCAGTCGACTTAAAGGTAATAACATTTATGCTTACAATGATTGTTGTGTTGTTACTAGCAAATGCACTACCTAAGCTATATAAGTTGCACAATAAGTGCGTAAAGAAAAAATATGCAAGTAGAGCAGTTAATTTAGATATGGTTTAAAATTATGGACAAAATAAACGAAATCTATAATAACGAACCAAATTTTAGAGTAAATGCATTGCGAATATTGCAAAAACATCGCGAATTCATCAAAATAGTTGAATTCGAGAATGAATATATAGAAACCTTCCAAAGAATCGCAAGCCCTTTAATCAATTGTTCAAAAACTGAAAAGGCCATGGTATTGAGTACATTACCTTACGTAATGATCAAAATAATCAGTGAAACACATGCAATACTAGGTACCACAACCATATTGATGCTGCGCTTACACCTCTAAGAACTCCAGTATCCATCGAACAATGGAATGGAATGCATTAGCGAGAAAAATAAATGATTATAAAGACAAATTCGAGAATTCACAAAAATGTATCAATTCTGACAAAACAAAAAGATCAGATACGTTGATACATCACGCGCAAATACTAACAGCTCAATACAATAACATAGTAATAACAATAAACCAAGTCAATGCTAAATTGACCAGGAGCATAAAAATCAATGTCAGAAAATTATAACATTATTAAAAACAAGATTACATAACATTGGTATTAGACGGAGTTTTGTAATAACAATCCCAGAAAATCAAAATCAGCTAGCTGAATTCGACGAGAACCAGTTACAAGATTTAGATGAATCTAAACCAACAATCAATTCAGATAGTGATATTGAAAAGCTCCAGGAAAATACAGAAATTACGATGACTAACCAAGTAACCTTAGATAGGGAATATTTGAAGCAGGTTTCCTCTTCCGTCCCTGAATTTGATTTTAAAAAACTATCACTAAACAGATTTCTAACTGCTTTGTGCATTGTGGAAAGAACCAAAGGAAACCAAGAAGATATAGTAGTTGAGTTTATTAAATCCAAAATAACCGGCACAATTTTGTACAAAGTACAAGACGAAACTACTATATCCGGAATCATTACCAAGCTGAAACGTAACGTAAAAGGAGAATATTCTGACGTACTATAAGCTAAATTGGCAAATACTAAACAAAAGGGCAAAACAGCATCACAATATACAACGGAACTCGAAAATTTGCGAAAGCAATTGGAAGCATCATATATTGATGATGGTTTAGACCCCGAACAGAAAAATTCTCATGAAAAATTCATGAAAAGTTGAAAATGATATTAGAAGCAGGTAACTTCGTTAGTTTCAATGCTGTAATGGGTAAATACATCCATTGTAGCACAGAAATGACTGAAAGTTCTAGTGCAATATTATTTCAACGAGGCCGCAACAATAGAGGAGGTAGTTACCCACCGCAAAGAGGTAGAGGCAATGGCCGCGGTAACTACAATTCCTATAACAATAACAATTGTTACAACAATAACAGAAACAACTATAGAGGTGGACGAAGTTATAACAGAGGTAGGAATAATTACAACCGAGGCAATAACCAAAATAGAAACAATTGTAACAACAACAATAATGTTCGAATGGCCCAAAATAGTTCGGAAAACTCCCAGACACCTCTAGATACTCAAGAGTAAATAATCAAATATATACTGCTAACTTAAGTCTCAACAATTTCGTATCATTCAAAAATGTAACAACAAATAAAAAGATAACATTTTTGATCGATACAGGTGCAGATATTTCAATTATAAAAGAAAATTCTGATGTCTTTCACGACATCCAAATCAATAGAATTATAGACATTCGAGGCATAGGTGAAGGAGTAATAAACTCCAAAGGACTAGCCTCAATTGAACTCCAAACAGACAAATACATTATTTCATACAAATTTCATCCAGATTTCGCAATCCCTTGCGATGGAATAATGGGATTAGATTTCATAAAAACATTTAATTGCCAATTAGATTATAATAGTTCCGAGGATTGGTTTATAATTAGACCGCAAAACCTAAAGTATCCTATCTATGTTCGAATAACATTTAGTTCTGGTACTAATTCAGCACTTCTTCCAGCAAGATCCCAAGTGATACGCAAAATAGAGTTGTCTTCAGCAGAAGAAAACATTTTAATTCCCAATCAGGAAAATAAACAGGGTGTTTATGTTGCAAACACGATTGCAACAGCCCAGAATGCCTTCGTCCGATTCTTAAATACAACAGATACATGCCAAATAGTAAGCATTAATAATATAAAATTTGAATCACTTTCGAACTACGAGGTCGTTTAAAATCTCAAAGACAATAGAAAAGAGTCTGTAATTAATACATTTAAGAAAAATTTTCCAACTTTGTTTAAGAAACAACTTGAAGAAATATGCACCCAGTCTAGCGGTGTGCTCGGACTTGAAAGCGAACCAATCACAAGGAACAATTTCTATAAGCAAAAACTGAGACTTAAGGATGATGAACCATATCGATGTCCGCAAAGCCAAATAGAAGAAATCCAGCATCAAGTTGGAAAGTTGATCGAACAAAATATTGTTGAACCGTCTGTTTCACCCTATAATAGCCCACTTTTATTAGTCCCACAGAAAGCCCTTCCGGGTTCTAAAGAGAATAAATTGCGATTAGTAATTGACTATCGGCAAATAAATAAAAAATTGCTGTCCGATAAGTTTCCACTCCCAAAAATTGACGATATTCTTGATCAATTGGGTCGAGCTAATTATTTTTCATGCCTTGATCTAATGTCAGGCTTCCACCAAATCGAACTTGAGGAAAACTCAAGAAATATAACGTCTTTTTCAACAAGTAATGGTTCATATCGCTTCACGCGATTACCATTTGGTTTAAAAAAAGCGCCTAATTCATTTCAGAGAATGGTGACAATAGCTTTCTCAGGCCTTGAGCATACACAAGCTTTCCTTTACATTGATGATTTAATCGTTATTGGTTGTTCTGAACAACATATGATTAAAAATTTAACAGATGTTTTCAAACTTTGTAGAAAACATAATCTGAAATTACATCCAGAAAAATGTTAATTTTTTATGCACGAGGTGACGTTTCTAGGTCACAGATGCACAGATAAAGGAATCTTACCAGATGACAAAAAATTTGACGTCATCAATAATTATCCTGTCCCTACGGACGCAGACAGCGCTAAAAGATTCGTTGCATTTTGCAATTATTATAGACGTTTTATAAAAAACTTCGCCGAATATTCACGGCACATAACAAGTTTATGTAAAAAGAATGTCCCATTTAAATGGACAACAGAGTGTGAAAAAGCATTCCAGTACCTACAAAATAAACTTGTTGAGCCAAATTTATTACAGTACCCAGATTTTAGCAAAGAAGTTTGCATAATCACATAATCACTCAAAACTAAAATGGACTCCAACTCCCAGTTGCATATGCATCAAGAGCATTCACTAAAGGTGAAAAACAAGAACTAGCAGCAATACATTGGACAATAACACATTTTCGACCATATATATATGGCAAACACTTTACAGTTAAAACAGATCACAGACCTTTAACATATTTATTTTCTATAGTATACCCAAGTTCAAAATTAACACGCATGCGACTCGAGTTAGAAGAATATGATTTTACAGTAGAGTATCTGAGAGGGAAAGACAATTTTGTGGCAGATGCCTTGTCAAGGATAACAATATCCGACCTAATTGACATGAATAGAAAAGTCCTGAAAGTCATTACCAGGCAACAAAGTAGACAAAACAATTCCTGCGCAGGAAATAAACAAGAACTATTGCCAAAGCAAAGTCTTGAAAAAGCTTCTAGGCCCAACGTATACGAAGTCATCACAAATGACGAGAATTAATCTTAGCGATTTGTACTCCAATGGAATTCTCGACTTAGGTCAGTTTTTCCAAAGGCTTGAATGACAAGCCGGTGTATCTAAAATCAGCCAACTAAAAGTGGCATGAAAATTTAAAATCATTAAGAGTAGCGCTACTCAAGCCGGTGACCCAAATAAATAATGAAAAAGAAAAAAAAAACGAATATTGTCTATATTCCATGACGATCCAATTGAAGGAGGTCATACAGGCATAAATAAAACGCTAGCAAAAATAAAGAGACAATATTATTGGAATATAAACATGACTACATGACTAAACATGTAAAAGAGGTACATAGATAAATGTCCAAAATGCCTGACGTCAAAAACGACGAAACACACCAGATCACCTATGATACTAACCGAAACACCACAATATGCTTTTGACAAAGTGATAGTAGACACAATTGGTCCACTACCACGTTCAGAAAATGAGAATGAATACGCAATCACTTTAATATGTGATTTGACAAAGTATTTAGTAGCAATTCCAGTTGCAAACAAAAGTGTAACAACTGTCGCAAAAGCCATATTCGAATCTTTTATACTGAAGTACGGTCCAATGAAGACGTTCATTACGGACATGTGAAAAGAATACAAAAATTCCATTATAACTGACTTGTGCAAATATTTAAAAATAGACAACATCGCGTCTACAGCACACCACCACCAGACATTAGGTACCGTTGAAAGAAGTCATAGGACATTCAATGAGTACATTCGTTCATATATATCAGTAGATAAAACTGACTGGGACGTATGGTTAAAATATTTCGTGTATTGTTTTAACACAACACTATCAGTAACTCATAATTATTGTCCATATGAACTAGTATTTGGAAGGCAAAATAACTTACCAATACAATTTAACTTTATCATAGAGCCTATATATAATATAGAAGAATATTCTAAAGAAGTTAAGTATAGACTAGAAAACGCGTATAAAAGAGCGAAGAATACTTTTAGAAAAACATAAGATTAATCAAAAAGAAATAAATGATAAGAAAGTATCCGATTTTAAAATAGAAATAGGAGACTAAGTTTACTTAAAAAATGAAACAGGTCATAAATTAGAACCCTCTTATATAGGACCTTTTGAGGTCGTTGGTATAGAAAACAATAATAATATAATTACAAAGAATAAGAAAGATAAGGAACAAAAAGTTCATAAGGATAGGCTAAAAAAGATTAATAAATAAAAATAAAAAACGAGGGGGAATGTTGTGAGTTGCTGCAGACACCGCAACTCTACATCAATACCCGATACTTGGTCAGTATGACTCTCCTCCGGCAGACGCCGCTAATATTAAACGACACGACAAAGAGTGCGTGCGAGAGAGACAGAAAATCAGTCTGAGCGTGACGTCGGACGCTAAAAAGCCACTGAAAATTGATTTGTTCCTTTTGGCTATAAAAATGATCTGATCTGATCCAGATTCAGCAATCTGATAGATATGATCATTATCTATGATTCTGCGTTTTAAGTTTTCTCGAATCTGCAATATTGTGGATGCCTCAGATTTTCGTCCTTTGCGGGGGCGGAAGGGGGTCTGGCGAAATTTTGACATAAAATGGTCAAGGTCCGATATCACAGGAGTGTGAATACCAAATTTGGTTGCTCTGGCTTTTATAGGTTCTGAGTTCCTTGAACTCATATTTTGCAATTGGCAAAACCGACCATGAAACCTGTGTGTTAGAGAGAGACACAGCGAGAACGAATGAAATTGTTTTCTTGATTCTGGCTATAATAATTATACCATCTGTTTCAGATTCTGCACTCAAGAAGATATAGTCATCTTCTACGATTCTGCGTTTTTAGTTTTCTCGTATCTTTAAAATTGTGGATGCCACAGATTTTCGCCCTTTGTGGGGGCGGAAGGGGGCGGGGCAAAATTTTTAAATATTCTTGTAGCAGTGACATATCACAGAAGTCTAGATCCAAAACATCGTTGCTGTAGCTCTTATAGTCTTTAAGCACTAGGCGCTGAAGGGGACGGACAGGCGGACGGACGGACAGACGGACAGACAGACAGACAGATAGGCCTCAATCGACTCCGCTATTGATGCTGATCAAGAATATATGTACTTTATGGGGTCGGAAATGATTCCTTCTGGACGTTACACACATCCACTTTTACCACAAATCTAATACAGCCCTATAGTCATTTTGAGTATCGGGTATAAATATCGTAGGCGGAGCTTCTCATTGTCATGGAGCAAGGGCCCGCAGACGTAGCTTTAGTTCGTGCCGAACTAAAGTCCTCAAATTACAACCTATTTTACTCAACATCTTATATCTTATTACAGCACTGATGAAATGACGGTAGTGATGCTGAAGAATGAGGAAAAGCGTCTTCTGGCAAATTGCTGCTACACGGCACATGACAGGACCGCAACACTCGTGGAGGCCCTTCTGCTCCAACGTCGAGAAAGTACTTGAAACCGCAAGGCTCCGGAAGCTGCTTTCAAAGCAGCCCACCATACAGAGTCGATTAAAGCTAGATGTCGGACAGTGGACAGAGGGCAGTGAAGAAGTTCGAACATCACTAATGGAAGCGCATTTCCATGGATGCACTGAGGTCGCTGATACCAAAAAGTATCTGGATCTAGCAACCGAGGAACAACACCCCACAACAGATTTGTTAACTTTTAAGAGGATCCATTGTGCTATAGACTCCTTTGCGGGCATAAAAGCACCAGGACTGGACGGGATATTCCCAGCCATGATGCAGGGGCCCAAAAACGCTAATTCCCTATGGTTTTCCGCAATATACTCTGCATGTATAAGAACGGGCTATATCCCAATCCAATGGAGAACCTCTAGAGTTGGCTTCCTCCCAAAGGCAAGAAAGTGCAGCCATGTGAGTCCCAAGCGTTACAGACCGAAAAGCCGTACCTCCTTTCTACTAAAAACACTCGAAAAGCTGGATTTACACATCGGGAATGAGGTAGGGGGACTGATGTCAACAAACCAACATGCCTACACCATAGGAAAATCGGTGGAGACGGCACTACACTCGTTAGTAGCTAGTCGCCTAGAAGCGACTAGAAGCGAACCTCATAAATTGTAAGCGGGTGTAATCGGTGTGGGCCACCGCTTCCATGGTAAAAGGCGCTCACAGAGGTACACCTCAGGGTGGAGTCATGTCGCCCCTCCTGTGGAATCTGGTGGTCGACGACCTCATCAAGAGATATGAAAGGAAGGCCCCAATAATAACAGCTTATTCAGATAAGCATACTTATTACAGGTGTATGTCCATCAACCCTCAGCTCCCTAATGGAACGTACACTCAGAGAGATACGTGAGGGGGCGGAAGAGGTAGAACTCTTTATCAATAGGTACAAGGTACCGATATGGACACCCCTGAAAATTGACCAAACTAGGCTGACCCCAAAAACACATTGTCGTCCGACGATAATATGACCGCGACGATATATTACGTCGGCGCCGCTGATTCCTAGCCAGACCACTACGACCAACTTGGAAGCTTCCCAACCTAGAAGTATTGGGACCACAGCTGGAGGCTCCGCACGTGATCAGAACGAGCCACCGATAATGCCGGATCTCTTGAAGAGAATTGCAGCGTTAGAGAAGGAGCTGGAAAGGGCAAGAGCCCAGAACAATGTGAGTGCGCCCATCGATACCGTAACACCGTCACAGCTGACGCCATTTTGGAGTGGACCGTTATTGTCTGTAAGTAGCGGTGTGCCACCTAACGGGGTCGGAGTGAGCAGTACAGCATGCTCGCAGCCGCCATCTTATAGCGGACCACCACTGCTCGCGAGTAGCAGATATTTTACGCCATTTTGTGCAACCAGCACAGCGCAGTCAGTGCGTGGAGTTGTGCCGCCGGGTGTAGGCATCTACAACGTCAATATCTGGATCCTACCGACCGGAGCAGCTTATACGCAGCCAGCTGAGTGGAATACGAGAGGTGCCCAATATTTCGGAGCACAACCTGGCGAAGATTATTCCCTTCGCAGCCCGTGTGAGTAATCTCACTGCCTTCTTGCAGTCAGCGAGGGCAGATCAGAATTTGGGGAACCCAACCCTTCTGGAAGAACTTGTGGACAAAATCCTTACAAGCAAACGAGTGGAGTGGGCAACGCATGCTACGACGATTATACCTTTCCCAACTATTATGCATTTTAGTACGTGGTTGACAGAGTACGCTAACGTGGTGTGTACTATTGTGGACATCCAAGGGAAAGAACCAAGGCGTCGATTGCTACATGCAAGCATCGACCAAGACCGAGGCGAGCGATAAGACAGCCGTCTCAGAGGTTGTCCAAACTGTGGAGGGCGACGTGCAGTTAAAGGCTGCGGAGACTTCAACGGAGCTTCGACACCAGAGGGGTTGAGGTATATGAGGAGGCATCGTCTATGCTTTTCATACCTACGAAGTGGTCACATGACTAGATCCTGCAATTCGCATGGAGAGTGTCAAGTAAATGGATGCCGGAAGAGGCATCACCGTCTGCTACATGATGTGGACAACGAACACAGAATGTCGCCGCAACGAAGCGGTGAGAAAGGCTGCAGCCAGCGAAACCAGCAGACAGCAGTTTCTGGACGTAGCCTGGACAGAGAGGCTCCGCAGGCGGATGCACCCGCACAGAGGATATTAAATTGTGTCGACACAGAAAGAGGCCGCCTACTATTTCGTATACTGCCAGTAACGCTGTACGGAGAAAACCGACGGGTGGATACATACGCACTTTTGGATGAAGGATCATCTGTTACGATGATCGACGATTCCCTCAGAAAGGATCTGGGCGTGCAAGGTGCAAGCAGGCAAGCCAATTCGCCATGCGTTGCGAAACGTGTATTCCGTTTCGAACCTGAGCCTGCCTATGCAGACTCTACGCCAACGAGATGTTCAAGGTGTGGATAAGGATGCCAGCCTACCAATGAGGCCCTACAGCAACGCAGTGCCGAAGATACTCATTGGACTGGATCACGGACATCTAGGATTTCCACTTAGATCGAGACGGTTTGCCAGACAGGGAGCGTATGCGGCTGCAACCGAGCTGGGCTGGGTTGTCTTTGGGCCGGTAAGTGGGAAATCAAACATGCCTTCACCACGGTCTTGCCTCCTAGCTGTGTCACTGGAGGACACTATTGTAATATGTCACTTGTTCAATTATAACACGGGCACGTCTGTGCCGTTCGAGTTCGGTTTTTAGAATATCTTTATTGAATTTATTCTTATAACTCAGACCGCATAGCTGCGCTGCCGGTTACGCCAACAGCGGAGCGGCTTCATACATATTTGTCTTATCAGCATAATCGAGAGGGCAAGAGCCGTATGTACATATGTATATAGTGACATATCCATAATTCCCCACATCCCATACACATTATGTTTATGTACAATTCATCCACCCCATCCACACAAGTAACAGGACCCCACTCAAGAATCAATAACTGTTTCTTCCCATACTCCAAGCTAGGGCCCCCCATAATATAAACAATGGACCACATTGTTTCATCAACATTAGAATCACGCCACTCTCGAGAAATCGATTCTTTAGAATCACGCCACTCATGAGGACCAATCAAAGCTAGACATAAAACCAAGGAGTATCACATTCCTAGCTCCGTCATGTAATGCAACACCGATCGCCAGCAGTGGATGCCTTTCATCAAAGCCGACGCATCCCCAAATATCGATCCAGGCACGTACGCCACCGACACGAAGATGCAGCCGAGGAAAGCAACACCCGAAGCCAGAGTCGGGAGTTCCAAGAGAAGGGCTCATGGAAACTAGCCAGCAGCAGAGTGATCAGTTCCGTTTGAGACAAGCAGTCCGAAAGTCAAGTCGGGGAATTCATTTAAATCTTGTGACATAAAGATATTTAAGTTGTAAAATAAAAGTCTTTGTTAAAAAACTTAAAATCGAGTTGCGGATATTTAACTGGCGCAGTCGGTAGGATTTCGTTTAAAATTAACACCTATATTTCGGTAATGGTCAGCTTGTGTAATTTATAATTACTGTGATCACGTAATCCCGGAATTGTTAATAAAATTGTGAAATCCGCCAAAGAACCTATGTGCTGCAAGCACATACGATTTGCAAAACTAATTTAAGTGAACTGATGTAAGCGGAGATAGTGAATCACCAAGGACAGTGAAACACTTAATACAAAATCAAAAAAACTTACAAGTGAACCAAAATAAAGTTAAAAACTACAACAAAACAAAACCCAATCAACACCAACAACATGGCGTTACCACCACTATCATTGAGCGAAATCCACTTGAACCAGGCACTGCTGTCGATCCGACAAATACCTGCCTATGACGGTTCATCTGGACAGCTAAGCTCATTTATCAAACGAATCGAATATGTATGCGGATTATATCCAACTGAAGATCTTCGCCAACAAAGGATCCTATTTGGAGCGACCGAGATCCAACCCAACACGTGGCTCGAACTGAAGACGGCGCTGATCAACGAGTTCAAAAATCACACACCATATGAAGAACTCTTACGACAACTATACACCACCAGATTCAACGGCAGTCTTCGTAAGTTTATAGAAGAATTAGAGATAAAAGCATTATTAATAAACAATAAGCTAAACTTAGAAAACATACCAGAAAAAAATGTCATTTATAAAAACGCTTTGAACAACACAATTAAAGATGTCATTACTCGAAAACTTCCTGACAGAATGTTCATGACCTTAGCACATTGTCTAATCTTAAGAAGGCAGCACAAGAAGAAGGATTGTACAAAGCTAGTACAACAGATTCAGGTACAAATAAAGATCAATCGAAATCGTCTCAATCAAATCGAAAGAATGTTGGAAACTATTATCCAAATTATAATACTACTAACTATCACAATCAAACTCAGAGTTCATCTGGAACAGGTCAGACTAATCGAACAAATCAAAATCAAAATTCCCAAAATCCTGGATTATACAATGAGTTCAAAAATTCCTTGAATCAAGGTAGGGCTCAGAATCCATTCAATCAGCAAATATCTCAAAACCAAGCTAGTGGGAGTGGACCCAACCAACCTACTAAAAGAGGGAGGGAGAGCCAGAGTGGCCAAACGAAGATGGACGTAAATTTTCATCAAGCCGCCTCGGAAGAAACCGAGGAGGACCCTATATAAACATTACCATTAATAAAAGAATATTAAGGTGTATCGCTGACTCGGGATCATCGATCAACATCATGAAAGAAAATTACACAGATTCCGAGATAAAAGACGATAACCTTACGGTCCATACCATCAATGGACCTGTCCGTTTAACTAAGAGTATAATGAGGAATGCGAACAAAACATGTCCGTCCGAACAAAAGTTCTACATACATAACTTTTCCGAAAATTATGATATTTTATTAGGAAGAGAATACTTGATGGCAAGTAAAGCCGTCATCGATTACATAAATGACACTGTAACACTAGGAGCTAGGTCGTACCCAATCATTCAGAGTGGAGAAGCTATTGAAGCCGGCAAGACCGCACAGAAGTGCACTGATCCCTCTACAAAAGAAGAGAAGATCGCACCTAAGTGCCTTGACCCATCTCCAGAGGGAGATCAATACTTCGCTTCCGCTCTAGACAGTGAATTAAGGGAATGTAATCAATTAAGATTGGAACACTTAAACGACGAAGAGAGGGAAGAGTTAAAGAAGGTCTTATATGAGTTTAAGGATGTGCAGTACAGAGAAGGTGACTATTTGACTTTCACAAGTACAATCAAGCACGAGATCAAAACTCAACATGAAGACCCGGTCTACAGACGACCATACAAATATTCCCAGATACATGATCAGGAGGTAAACCAGCAAATCAAAGATATGATCAGGCAGGGAATAATTCGAAAGTCGAATTCTCCTTACTGCTCGCCCATATCTATGATTCCGAAGAAGATAGATGCTTCAGGAAAGCAAAAATATCGAATGGTAGTAGACTATAGAAGTCTAAATGAAATAACAGTTAAGGACAAATTCCCAACTCCAAGAATGGATGAAATCCTAGACAAACTAGGTAAATGTCAGTATTTTACGACAATCGATTTAGCAAAAGGTTTCCATCAAATACCCATGGAACCTAGCTCAATCCCCAAAACTGCGTTCTCCACTAAGCATGGACATTACGAGTTCACTCGTATGCCCTTTGGGTTAACCACTGCCCCAGCTACCTTCCAAAGATGTATGAACAATCTGCTAGAAGAGTTAATCTTCAAAGATTGCTTTGTATACTTAGATGACATCATTATATTTTCCACTTCATTGGAAGAACACTTGTTGTCACTAAGGAGAGTATTTGGAAAGTTGAGAGACGCCACCTTGAAGCTACAAATGGATAAATGTGAATTCATGAAAAAGGAAACTGAATTCCCAGGTCATGTAGTCACTACTGAAGGAATAGTACCAAATCCAGGCAAAATCTCTGCCATTGTCAAATTTCCAATACCAGAAACGACTAAACAAATAAAGTCATTCTTAGGTCTGTGCGGGTTCTACAGGAAATTCATTCCTAATTTTGCAAACATAGCAAAACCCATGACACTCAAACTAAAGAAAGGAGCTGTCATAGACCCCAAGGAAGAAAAGTACGTCGAGGCATTTGAGAGACTAAAAGTACTCATCACCTCAGACCCTATCCTTGCGTTCCCAGACTTTGACAAAATGTTCACGGTAACAACCGACGCTAGTAACATAGCATTGGGAGCGGTTTTGTCACAAGAACACAAACCGATCTGCTACGCTAGCAGAACCCTAAATGAACATGAAATAAACTATTCAGCCATCGAAAAGGAATTATTAGCGATCGTATGGGCAACCAAGTATTTCCGTTCATACCTGTTCGGTAGAACATTCGAGATACAAAGCGATCATAAACCCTTGATTTGGTTGAACAACCTCAAGGAGCCAAATATGAAATTACAAAGGTGGAAAATAAAACTGAATGAGTTTGATTTTAAAATGAAATATCTACCAGGCAAAGAAAATCATGTAGCTGATGCCTTATCAAGGGTAAAGATTAATGAAAATCTCCTGGGAGAAGCTTCCAATAGCGTTGGTGCAACTGTACATAGCGCACAGGAAGACAATCTAAATCACATTGCTATCACGGAAAGACCAATTAACTATTACAATCGGCAAATTGAGCTAATAAAAGGCAATGAAGATAAGGTAGAAACAATTCGTTATTTTCACAAGCTAATCATCAAGATCACGTATAAGGAAATGACTAACACCTTAGCGAAGGATATAATAAAGGAATATCTATGCACCAAAAAGAGCGCATTATATTTCCATAACGAAACAGATTTTCCTCCATTCCAAAAAGCCTATTTAGAAATCATTAATTCTAACAATATAACCAAAGCTATTAAATCAAGCACGAAACTCCTAGATATTCAGAATTACGCTGAATTTAAAGAAACCATATTAAAGAATCATAAAGGCTTACTCCATCCAGGGATAGAGAAAACCGTCAATTGGTTTAGGGGAAAATACTATTACCCGGATTATCAAAAACTAATCCAAAACATCATAAACGAATGTCCTACTTGTAATATTGCCAAAACAGAGCATAGAAATACGAAGTTGGCATTCGAAACTACACCGGAAATACTGAACATCAGAGAGAAATACGTCATGGATTTCTATATGGTTGGTAACCAACAGTTCCTATCATGTATTGACGCATACTCGAAGTTTGCCACTCTTGTAGAAGTAAAAAGTCGTGACTGGTTAGAAGCAAAAAGAGCCACCATGAAAGTTTTTAACGAGATGGGCAAACCAATTGAAATCAAAGCCGATAAAGATTCAGCTTTTATGTGCACAGCATTGCAAGCATGGCTGAATGCGGAAAACGTCCAAATAGAGATCACTTCCAGCAAAAATGGAATATCTGACGTAGAAAGATTTCATAAAACAGTAAATGAAAAATTAAGAATAATATCTAGCGAGGATAACACAGAAGATAGATTCACGAAGTTTGAATTAATTCTTTATATTTATAATCATAAAATCAAACATAATACCATAAATAGGACACCAGCTGATATATTCATTTATGCAGGCTCACCTGATTATGACACACAACTAAATAAAGTGAATAAAATCACTCAATTAAATAAAAACCGCATAGAGTATGAAGTAGATACCCGCTATAAACTATCACCTCTAGTTAAGTCTAAGGTAACAAATCCTTTCAAAAGGACGGGTAAAATTAGACAGGTAGACGAAAAACATTATGAAGAAAAGAATAGGGGTAGGAAAATAACTCATTATAAATCAAAATTCAAGAAAAAGAAGAAATCTAATAGAAGCAAATATAATAATTCCAGAGAAACCGAGGAAGTTAATGGAATCGGCGAACTTCAACACAATTAAAATCCTCATCTTCCTCATAATTACCATCGTAATGGCACAGGGCCAAAACATAGAAATAAATTCTATAAAATCCCAAAACGGATATATGATATTCAAAACTGGATCGATTAACATACCTATCAATTACGAAATCCATTATCTAACTGTTAATGTAACTAAAACCGAAGAACTATACCAAAATTTGTTAAGGCAAGCCACTAAATTCCAGGACATAATCCAAATAAAATATCTAGTAGACAAATTGCAAAGAGAAATGAACGGGCTAAAAATAACCAAAAGAAATAAAAGAGGCCTAATCAATATAGTAGGAACAGCCTACAAATATCTCTTTGGAACACTAGATCAGGAAGATAATGAATGAATAATAATGAATGAACTAAATTTGGTAATAGATGCAGTTAATAGCGGAATAAACGTTATAAACAAACTAAATGAAGAAAAAGACAGGAATCAACAAATAGAAATTTTGATATTCAATCTACAACATTTCACAGAATATATCGAAGATATAGAACTAGGTATGCAATTAACTAGGCTCGGTATATTTAATCCAAAATTATTAAAACAAGACTACCTGGAACAAATAAATTCTGAGAAAATACTAAATATAAAAACCTCCACATGGCTAAAATCCGATACCAACGAAATTCTAATATTTTCCAACATTCCCAAAGACATTACAAAAGTACCAATCTATAAAATCGTTCCGTATCCAGACGAATTAAATAACATGTTAACAGATATGACATACGACAAGTACTACATAAAAAATGAAGAAGTATTTGTTAAAGAAACTAGATTGAAAACCAATGACAATTGTATAAAAGGAATTTTAATGCAAACTCCCACTAAATGTCCATATTCCAAAACTTTTCAAAACTTTCAAATAAACTTTATTGAACCCAATATACTAATCACGTGGAATCTTCCAAAAACAACGCTAAATAAGAATTGTGTAAACTAAGAAAGTTCACTCGTATGCCCTTTGGGCTAACCACTGCCCCAGCTACCTTCCAAAGATGTATGAACAATCTGCTAGAAGAGTTAATCTTCAAAGATTGCTTTGTATACTTAGATGACATCATTATATTTTCCACTTCATTGGAAGAACACTTGTTGTCACTAAGGAGAGTATTTGGAAAGTTGAGAGACGCCAACTTGAAGCTACAAATGGATAAATGTGAATTCATGAAAAAGGAAACTGAATTCCTAGGTCATGTAGTCACTACTGAAGGAATAGTACCAAATCCAGGCAAAATCTCTGCCATTGTCAAATTTCCAATACCAGAAACGACTAAACAAATAAAGTCATTCTTAGGTCTGTGCGGGTTCTACAGGAAATTCATTCCTAATTTTGCAAACATAGCAAAATCCATGACACTCAAACTAAAGAAAGGAGCTGTCATAGACCCCAAGGAAGAAAAGTACGTCGAGGCATTTGAGAGACTAAAAGTACTCATCACCTCAGACCCTATCCTTGCGTTCCCAGACTTTGACAAAATGTTCACGGTAACAACCGACGCTAGTAACATAGCATTGGGAGCGGTTTTGTCACAAGAACACAAACCGATCTGCTACGCTAGCAGAACCCTAAATGAACATGAAATAAACTATTCAGCCATCGAAAAGGAATTATTAGCGATCGTATGGGCAACCAAGTATTTCCGTTCATACCTGTTCGGTAGAACATTCGAGATACAAAGCGATCATAAACCCTTGATTTGGTTGAACAACCTCAAGGAGCCAAATATGAAATTACAAAGGTGGAAAATAAAACTGAATGAGTTTGATTTTAAAATGAAATATCTACCAGGCAAAGAAAATCATGTAGCTGATGCCTTATCAAGGGTAAAGATTAATGAAAATCTCCTGGGAGAAGCTTCCAATAGCGTTGGTGCAACTGTACATAGCGCACAGGAAGACAATCTAAATCACATTGCTATCACGGAAAGACCAATTAACTATTACAATCGGCAAATTGAGCTAATAAAAGGCAATGAAGATAAGGTAGAAACAATTCGTTATTTTCACAAGCTAATCATCAAGATCACGTATAAGGAAATGACTAACACCTTAGCGAAGGATATAATAAAGGAATATCTATGCACCAAAAAGAGCGCATTATATTTCCATAACGAAACAGATTTTCCTCCATTCCAAAAAGCCTATTTAGAAATCATTAATTCTTACAATATAACCAAAGCTATTAAATCAAGCACGAAACTCCTAGATATTCAGAATTACGCTGAATTTAAAGAAACCATATTAAAGAATCATAAAGGCTTACTCCATCCAGGGATAGAGAAAACCGTCAATTGGTTTAGGGGAAAATACTATTACCCGGATTATCAAAAACTAATCCAAAACATGGTACTTCCCAAGACCTCAGGTCGCACAATATACCAACTAATTGGACATCTCGAACAAATTGAAACAACAAAAGTAACCGACAAAAAAAAACTGCAAACGGACTCAACTCGACAGACAACATTACAGTAACTTCCTTCAACACAGACGTGGACCAGGTCGAGGTGTCGATGTTTTTACCTCTGACGTACCCACCCTACCTGAGATCCGAATCACGACGTTCTGGATCTCACTGCCATGTGCAACAGCCTTACCCTCCCGTTGCTGTGGCTCCTCTTCCCCCCAGACGAAACGATTAGCAGTTCATTTTTTTTCTTATAATTTTCACCTTAATTTCCTACTTTTACATGGTATCATTGCTAAACTAAGCCTGCCTATTCATTCCTCCTTTATCTAATCATTACGGGCGGTTAATAAATAAATAGATAAATATGAATAATTAATATAATAAATATAAATAAGTTATATATATAAATAGATATAGACGGACTTAAATTAGGGGATTAACATATATGTACATATAAATGGAGACGTCTAACAAAAATAATTAATGGGAGTAAATATGTTAATTGATGATTTTTTTCTCTCCCTAAATGGGCGAGGGACCCGCACTACATGGCTAGGATAGTTTCCTCGAGACCAGCAGAAAGCAAGCCAGGATGGCGGAGCTGTGACCTATTCCCTATGGATTTGCCAATAAAAAGAATAAATAAGGGGTTTCTTAACTCCCCCTTTGGAGCGGACTCACTTTTGTGCTTTTTCGGTCTACTTTCCGTCCCGTTGGTCAGCTCTAAAGTTCCTGGTGATTCACTGATCTTGATCCCCTGGAATCACATATTTAGTTATCTTTTTATCGGGTGATGGCCACTACTCCATCCTCATCACACTCACTTTTCTTTCGAAACAAAAAAATCACGGCACTTTCTCCGTCAACCGGCGCGCATGCTCATCCGTTGCGGGAAATTTTTACTCTGAACCCCCTCTTTGCTTAGCTGCTCTGTATGATGCTCCCGGGCCTCTGATCCCCATCGCTCTCTTCTATCGCCCTTGAACTAGGTTCAAGGGTTCTAGGGTGAGTTGGCTTCGGGACTCCGTTATGGGATGAGATCGGAAATCTTCTCTCATAACGGCTCCGGAGAGCGCGCCGAACTCTCACTCTCCAGGACCAGGTGGCGCCATTCTTCGCTAACCTTTTCCCCTTAAATTTTGGCCTTGCCACTCTGTTCAAACTTCTTTCCTCCTCACCGCTTCTATGGGGTATCACCTATCGATATCTTCGCATGCAACACCTAGCGAAAATTCGAGCGACCATGGCCGCGAACAATTATTCGCAAACATTGAAGAGTTACACGTTTCCCTAAAACTGCTGGCCTTCCCGGACATTACGGTGCCTAGGATCTTGCAGCGCCCAATGTATGCTTACACCCACTGATCGGATATTCCCTACGTGAGTGCGTTTTCCTCGCTTCTGACTCAGTCTAAAGTTTTCGCTACAATTTTAGGTCTTTGGCGTGAAAAATCCCCACCGGCCTCCTCATAGGTCAGAAACTCCTTCTTTACCTTCTCCAGCTCTTCGGTTTCCGTGTCTTCCAGGGCCCAAGCTTCCACATCCACGTCCTCCTGGCGATGTTCGGCGTACTGGCTGATTTGTGACATTTGGATCTCGCCTACTTGGACCTCGCTGGATCTACTGGGCTCTTCTCCGAGGACTGTTGGAGCCAGCGCGAAGGATCTCCAGAAATCAATACCCAAGTACATGGCTTGCTCTAGGTACGGGCATACGTAAAACAAGATCTCTTTATTCATTCCGTTATATCCTACGCAGAGTTTGGTGTTGCCGATTATGGACCAGTCTTCTCCAGAGGCTGTCTTGATGATCGAGACATAATTGTCCATTTCCACCTCGAGGTCGGCCAGGAGTTCACGGCTGCCCTTTCCTAAGAAACTAACGGATGCCCCAGTATCTAGGAGTCCAGCAATCCGATGTCCTCTTATCTGCACTTCGGCAAACACTCTGGGATCGCGTCCTGCTTCTCGTCTGACTGCCTCGGCCACCTCTTTGCGAGTCTGTCGCCTTTCCTTAAATCTGGAACGGGCCTTTTGGAGTCTACGACTAACACCGCGCATCCCCTCCAGCTGCCTGTCATCGATGATCTGGTTTCGACTTTGTATGTATCTCCTCATCCTCTCTTCGGCCGGTATGAACTTCAAACTATTTTTATTAAATTTATTCGGGCAATTATTCTTAATTTCCATATTCATTAGCGGACCATCGTTCATTTCTTCGCGGGCTTCTGTCCCGAGCGCTGATCTCCCGCTTTCATCATGCCCACTCGTGCGTTTCCCGAGCAATTTGGACACGTTGGAGTAAACATTTCTGGCTTCCCGCAGCGATAACAGAATATTTTGCGTTCCTTCGCCACGCAGTCTCGGAACCCGTGGTCGAACTGGCCGCAATTCCAGCAACACAGCCTGGGTTGGTTCGCCAGGTGAGTTTCTTCTACTATCCTTGCTTCGTCTTCATCCAGAAACTCCGTTTCCGGCTCTAGCTCCTCCACTCGCTTCCCGGCTGATTGGAATTTCGGCACAGGACGGATCGTCGACTTCTGCTCGCTTCCGCGAAAGTTGTACTCCACTTCCAGGCACTTCCCTCTGCTGCTCCACGTTTCGGACTCAGATCGCGTAAACGTAGCGGGCGATCTCGTCATCGAGTCCCTTCTTCAAGACTCGAACCATTTCGGACTCAACCAAAGGTGTGGTGAGTCTAGCTGCCAGCCTGCGCATCGCTCTAAAGTACTCTTCCACAGATTCGCCAGATTGTTGTCGTCGCTCATGCAAGGTGCGTAGCCGCTCGAACTCGCAACCCACTGCTCGGAACCGGGACACCAACTCGTCCTTCAAATCCTCCCATACTTCCGGTGGCCGTTCTCGGACAAATTGCCAATACCACTCCGCCGCTTGTCCTTTGACGAGATGGTGAAAGTTGTCAAGGACCTCGTCCCACGACCGTCGGTTCTGCCTACGGAGGAACTCGACCCTGAACACGAAGTCCTGCACCGTCATCTTATTTGGGTCTCCATCTCCGTCGAAGTGGATTTCCCATTTGTCGACGCGTCCCCATCTCGCTCCTCTCCAATCATATCTCCTTTCAAATGGTGGCAGATCTGTTGGACCTCCGCCGTCTCCTGATGTCTCCCGTCTCTGCCTTTCAGCACCTGGATCCAGGTCCGCATCGCCTATTCCTCGGCGCCAGTTCTGGCTCAACCTCGCCGGCTTCCTTGGAGGCGACCGGGAATTCCATGCGTCATCGTCCTTGGACAATCCTTGCAAAATACCATCTGACATTTATCTTCTCTGCTGGATATTTATAATTTCTTCGACGTCTGTATGATTCGCATCTGTACTCTCCCTCTTTGATGGTAGAGCCAGAACGGCGAGTCCACTTCCCTGTCTCAGATTGGGCGCCATTATTGTTACGAACCTTTGTTTTCTTCGGGGCAAGGCCGGCTAGCCAGTCATCCCAGGGCTGGGTACTTCCCAAGACCTCAGGTCGCACAATATACCAACTAACCCTCAACCTCAACTTCCTCTTCCTCAACTTCCCGTCTTGCTCCAACCTTTCCAAAAAACTAACTTCTCTTTTAGTAACCTATCAGAATGTAAGAGGCTTGCGTAGTAAGCTCAGCATTCTTTTCCGGGATAGTGTTGCATTTGCTTCCCACGTTATTGTGTTTACTGAAACCTGGTTAAAGCCGGACATTCTTAGTTCCGAGGTTTTGGCAGGTCGGTACACAACTTTTAGAAAGGACCGTTCGTCTCGACGTGCAGGAGGGGTTCTAATTGCAGTGGACTCTTACTTCACGTCAGAACACTTCACAGTCCAAGTTCAACAGGAACTGGAATTCCTGTGTGTAAAACTGATCCTTCCCGCTTTCGCTATATTCATTACTTGCTCGTATATCCCACCTTCTTCGGATATTTCAATTTATGAGCAGCACTTGTCCGCTTTAACCGCTGTTGCTTCCTCGCTATCTGATAAAGATCGTATGATAGTTCTTGGTGACTTCAACTTGCCAGGAACTGTTTGGTCTTCGGTAAACGAGTCTAGTATCCTAGTGCCCATGTCACGACATGACTTTGTTGACGGCTTGCTTGACCTGTCCCTGTCTCAAGTCAATCATGTGAAAAATTCCTTGGGTCGATTGCTTGATCTATGCTTTGTATCGGATCCGACCATAGTGTTGTTAACCCGAGCCCTTCCGCTCACTATACCTGAAGACGCCTACCACCCTACTTTCGAGGTGTCGCTAGACATAGGACCAACTGTATTGGATCGGTCGAGTAGACTACCTGAACGTGTCCGCTGCTTTCGTAAAGCCGAGTTTGCGAAGCTTAATAACCTAATTAGGGATTTTGATTGGTCCGCTTTGTACTTGTGCACTGATGTCACAAAAGCCACAAACATTTTTTACAGTGCTCTTGGCACATTTTTTGATTCTTGTGTCCCGCTTTCTTGTCCGATTAGATCTGGAAAACCCCCTTGGTTTACCAAAGAGTTATCCAGTCTAAAAAACTTAAAATCAAGACTTTATAAAAAATTTCAAGAAGTGGGTTCTCCTACTTCTCACTCTCGTTATGTAATAGCTCGGTCAAACTTTTCAGTTCTTAATGCTCAATGCTATAAGAACTACCTATCTCGTTGCAGGATACGTTTTTCTCAGGACCCTAAACAGTTTTACTGCTTCGTAAACAGTAAGCGTAGAACGTCCGCACACCCATCCTCGCTATCATTTTGTAATACGTCGGCAAATAATGATCAGGCAATTGCCGATCTTTTTGCCCAGTTTTTCCAAACCACCTATTCTGAGGAACGCTACTCTGGTCAACCGTACCCATACGGATTACCGAGGTCGAACGGCATTTTCAGTCCCTTGTTAAATGAATATTCCCTACTTCAAGATCTTCGACTAGTTAAGCCGGTGTTTTCACCGGGTCCAGACGGGGTTCCAGGTTGTGTACTCAGGTACTACGCCGAGGCTCTGTGTGGACCATTGCTTAAACTATTCACCATGTCCATTGATTCCTCTTGCTTCCCCCCAATCTGGAAGGAATCGTTTATAATTCCTCTCCATAAAAAAGGTAGCAAGTCTGATGCAAAAAATTATAGAGGTATAGCAAAGTTATCCGCTATTCCCAAATTGTTTGAGAAGGTTTTAACTCCGCACTTGCAACATCTCTGCAAGTCACTTATATCTCCAACTCAGCATGGATTTATAAGGCGGCGATCAACCACCACGAACTTGTTAGAGTTTACCTCTTTCATTATTAAAGGCTTTCAAGGTAACTTACAGACGGATGTTATTTACACCGACTTTAGTAAAGCATTCGACTCTGTAAACCATTCCCTTTTAGCACATAAACTTGACCTTTTAGGGTTTCCGCCCAACCTCCTGAGATGGATTTCTAGCTATCTTTGTTCTAGGTCTCAAAGAGTCCTCTTCAAAAACTCCCTCTCTTTACCAGTAAAGGTTTCTTCGGGAGTACCACAGGGCAGCCATCTAGGCCCCTTACTCTTCACACTCTTTATTAATGACTTGCCTTCAGTAATAACATACTCTCGAGTACTTATGTATGCGGATGATGTTAAACTCTGTGTCCAGTACAAGGACATTTCACTTCATTCTCGCTTGCAAACCGATCTCAATAGCTTTCAGTCATGGTGTTGTGCAAACTTGTTACACCTTAATGCCTCGAAATGCAAAGTTATGACATTTCATCGTTCTAACCCTTTGTTGGCTCCCTACACCCTATTTGGGGGTTCTCTTGAGAGAATTACCCTGGTGGATGATCTGGGTGTTATGTTAGATCCCAAGTTAAAGTTTTCCGAACACATTTCTACCATGGTAAATAAGGCCATGGGCGTGCTTGGGTTTATAAAGAGGTGGTCAAAGGAATTTGACGACCCCTATATAACAAAGACTCTCTATACCTCGCTTGTTCGTCCGATTTTAGAATACGGCTCCTGTGTATGGTGCCCTCAGTACAAAGTACACCAGGACCGTATAGAATCAGTACAGAAAAACTTTTTACTCTTTGCTCTGCGGGGCCTTAACTGGGATGCGGGTGTAAGACTCCCATCTTACTCTAGTAGACTATTATTAGTAAACCTCCCATCCTTAGTTAACCGTAGAAAAATGCTTGGTGTGATATTTATGCACAACTTGATCAGGGGTGACATAGACAGCCCTGATCTGTTGAGCCGCATAAACTTCACGATTCCTATTAGACTGACTAGAAACTTTATACCGTTGTTCCTTCCACTTTGTAGATCGAATTATTCCTTGCATGAACCGTTTAGGGTCTTATGCTCGGATTATAATTCCCTCTACCATATTATATCCTCCACTAATTCTCTTCCTCTTATTAAATTACTAATCCTTACACACCTTTCTAGTAATTAGTAATTGTAGTGGTATTTGTATTTTGTATTTTATTGCATGCTTAATTTCTTAATAAGTTTAGTGCTAATTTTCCTCGAATGTTAGTCTAATATCTATCTTTCTTGCATGCTCGCGTTTGGTTCGGCTACGCACCGCGCGTCATGCGGCAGCGCCCCTCGGTCGGTTGGGCGGGAGGAGGGCTGCGTTTTGCCTGGGACCCGCGCGTAACAGCCTTCTGCTGGTGTCACACGGGCCACTTGACGGTGCAGTAATTGCATCGCCTCTTGATAGATGCAGTCATTGCATGTCAACGTCCAAATAATGAAATTGGACATCTCGAACAAATTGAAACAACAAAAGTAACCGACAAAAAAAAACTTCAAACGGACTCAACTCGACAAACAACATTACAGTAACTTCCTTCAACACAGACGTGGACCAGGTCGAGGTGTCGATGTTTTTACCTCTGACGTACCCACCCTACCTGAGATCCGAATCACGACGTTCTGGATCTCACTGCCATGTGCAGCAGCCTTACCCTCCCGTTGCTGTGGCTCCTCTTCCCCCCAGACGAAACGATTAGCAGTTCATTTTTTTCTTATAATTTTCACCTTAATTTCCTACTTTTACATGGTATCATTGCTAAACTAAGCCTGCCTATTCATTCCTCCTTCATTTTATCATTACGGGCGGTTAATAAATAAATAGATAAATATGAATAATTAATATAATAAATATAAATAAGTTATATATATAAATAGATATAGACGGACTTAAATTAACATATATGTACATATAAATGGAGACGTCTAACAAAAATAATTAATGGGAGTAAATATGTTAATTGATGATTTTTTTCTCTCCCTAAATGGGCGAGGGACCCGCATTACGTGGCCAGGATGGCGGAGCTGTGACCTATTCCCTATGGATTTGACAAAAAAAGAATAAATAAAACCCCTTTACTCCCCCTTTGGAGCGGACTCACTTTTGTGCTTTTTGGGTCTACTTTCCGTCCCGCTGGTCAGCTCTAAAGTTCCTGGTGATTCACTGATCTTGATCCCCTGGAATCACATATTTATTTATCTTTTTATCGGGTGATGGCCACTACTCCATCCTCATCACACTCACTTTTCTTTCGAAACAAAAAAATCACGGCACTTTCTCCGTCAACCGGCGCGCATGCTCATCCGTTGCGGGAAATTTTTACTCTGAACCCCCTCTTTGCTTAGCTGCTCTGTATGATGCTCCCGAGTCGCTGATCCCCATCGCTCTCTTCTATCGCCCTTGAACTCGGCCTGATTCGAGCTGCTGGCGGCTCTTTTTCTTTGGGGTGTGGGTGAGTTGGCTTCGGGACTCCGTTATGGGATGAGATCGGAAATCTTCTCTCATAACGGCTCTGGAGAGCGCGCGGAACTCTCACTCTCCAGCACCAGGTGGCGCCACTCTTCGCTAAACTTTTCCCCTTAAATTTTGCCACTCCGTTCAAACTTCTTTCCTCCTCACCGCTTCTATGGGGTATCACCTATCGATATCTTCGCATGCAACAACTGTTTCGCAGTTGTTTGACATTCCCAGCACAACAAAACCTTCTGCGTCATACCTTAGGTCAATCATTGACACGGTGTCAGTCATCTATTCCTCTCTGCCGTCGTTATGAAGTGAAAAAGACTTAAATAGCACGATGCTAATTCACATAGCGCTGTCTAAACTAGATCCCACAAGGAAGTCTCGGTTCGAAGAGCCACTGGATTACGATAAACTACCGTCTTGGTCCGAGTGCGCAGCCCAGATGAATCGGAGCTATCAGCATCGGCTGCCGAAGAGTCAATACGGAATAAGAAAAAACTAAAAAAGAGACAAGTAAAGGACGCATTAAATCTTCATTTTCATGTGCAAAGACGGATAGGTGAGCTGATTCGAAATGTAGCTATTGTCAAGCGGGGAATCATACCATAAGCAATTGTCAATCGTTTAGTGCTCTTTCTGTTCTTCAACGGTTCGATAACACCAAGCAAAATGTCGAGTGTGCTCTAAGCCCCATAACACTTTGCTTCATCGATACGGGGTAGAGCCACAGCAAAATGGGTCTAGTTCTGTGCCTGTAGAACATTCGTTATCGTCTGAGCCTCAGACATCATATTCTAGTCACGTTGCTAGTGCTGACCAGGTTATTTTTGCAGCGCTTACGACTGCGCCGTGATGATTCGTGCCTTATATCACAACTGTTGGAAATAATTCTTCCGTCATACAGCACAAGATACATACTTTTGTCTAATCTCGTATCAACTCCGATATTTTATTCCGATTTTTGGGTATTAAGGTCAACTTCCACATACCAACCCGATCATATTGTCAATTTCGCCCAATGGAAGGTACCAGCCTTCAGCTGGCAGACCCGCATTTTTACAAGACAGCTAAGGGTGACTTATTGATAGGGCTAGAAATCTTTTTTGAGTTAATGTGTGTAGGTCAATTAAAGGCAAGTTCCGAACATTCATCAATTCAGAAAACATTGTTGGGATGTATTTTATCAGGAAAATATAGGCATCAGCGCAGGATGCTGTATGCAAAGTTGGTAGCGATCATTGTTCTCTCGACTCTCTAGTGGAGCGCTTTTGGGAATTGGAACAGGTCCCAGAGAAGTCAAAGGCTGTATATACAGCTGAACAATTGGCTTGTGAACAAAACTTCAATCAGACCTCACGCTGGCTCGAGTCGGGTCGTTTAGCACTTCTAGCGCAGACTTGCACGAGATCAGTATTTGTATGACCTGTATATGGAGTTTATCCTTGGCCACATGTTATTGCTTCCAGGCACTCCTCCGTCATACAACACAAGATACATACTTTTGTCTAATCTCGTATCAACTCCGATATTTTATTCCGATTTTTGGGTATTAAGGTCAACTTCCACATACCAACCCGATCATATTGTCAATTTCGCCCAATGGAAGGTACCAGCCTTCAGCTGGCAGACCCGCATTTTTACAAGCCAGCTAAGGGTGACTTATTGATAGGGCTAGAAATCTTTTTTGAGTTAATGTGTGTAGGTCAATTAAAGGCAAGTTCCGAACATTCATCAATTCAGAAAACATTGTTGGGATGTATTTTATCAGGAAAATATAGGCATCAGCGCAGGATGCTGTATGCAAAGTTGGTAGCGATCATTGTTCTCTCGACTCTCTAGTGGAGCGCTTTTGGGAATTGGAACAGGTCCCAGAGAAGTCAAAGGCTGTATATACAGCTGAACAATTGGCTTGTGAACAAAACTTCAATCAGACCTCACGCTGGCTCGAGTCGGGTCGTTTAGCACTTCTAGCGCAGACTTGCACGAGATCAGTATTTGTATGACCTGTATATGGAGTTTATCCTTGGCCACATGTTATTGCTTCCAGGCACTCCTCCAGGACGCCATTACTACATTCCACATCAATGTGTCCTGAGACCTGATAGTAAAACCACCAAGCTACGCGGCGTTTTCGATGCATCGAGCAAAACATCGATTTAATCTCATTAAATGAGGCAAGTTCAGGTCGCCGAAGAAGACTGAAATTTCCAATTGATTCTGTGGAGGGATAAGGCAAATGTAGATGTTCAAACGTATCGCCTGAATACGGTTACTTATGGGACAGCCTCAGCTCCATTTCTGGCCATCCGCTGTCTCGTCGTTGGCAGACGTTTATGCTGAGTCCAATCCTATTGCATTACAAGTCAAAGTGACTTTTACGTTGATGAAGTCTTAAAACTTATTCGGCTGGAAGTGTGTGATGTCCTAGAAACTGGGGGTTTCAAGTTGGCCAAGTGGGCGTCAAATCATCCTCAGCTGCTGTCCGATAGTGGCCAGGCGAAATCGCTCCCGTTTGATCCTTCCTCGTCTGTTAAAATTCTCGGAATTCGATGGAATCCGCAAAATGATTTGTGTCATTATCATTGATTCATTGACCCCTACAAAGCGAAACATCTTGTCAGTGGCGTCCCGATTGTTCAACCCATTAGGGTTATTATGTCCCTTAGTAACTAGGGCCAAAAATATTGCTGCAGCAATTGTGGCGGCAAAAGTTGGATTGGGACGAGTCGGTTCCCATGAGTTTGCACACGAGTTGGAACCAATTCAAGGAACATTTTTTTTAATTAGACAAGATAACCATATCTCGTAACATTGGTCTGGCCACGCATAAAAGCGTTCAGGTTCATGGATTCGCGGACGCATCAGGTGAAGCGTACGGATGCTGCATTTACATCCGTACCAGTGACGGTAAAAATGTCGTGTCTAAGCTTCTTACCGCAAAGTCTCGAGTATCTCCTCTCAAAACGAAATCGATTCCAAAACTCGAATTGTGCGCAGCACTTCTGTTATCCATTTTATGGGCTCCAGTAAAACCGCTCCTGGACAAATTCATGTTCGAAACTATAAACTTTGTCGGACTCCCAAGTCACCTTGTACTGGCTGGAAAGGGATCCAGCCACGCTATCAACGTTTGTGGCCAATAGAGTTACTGAAATCCAGGAATCTTCAAATGGTGGGATTTGGCGTCTCGTTCCTACTGAGCAAAACCCAGGCGATTTAGTCTCACGTGGAACAGACGTTGACACTGTAACGTGCACATTGTGGACTGATGGTCCACAATTTCTGCTTAGGAATTCTGAGGAGTGGCCACGTCTACTGTAGTATGTTGTATGCCAAATAAGCATATATCCACAGCATTGTAGTGTATACAATATGTCAAGTGGTCATATGCCCGAAGTTAATGTAGAGTATCACGCTCATAAACATAAAGACACTTTGTCGCACTCAAGAGCTGTAATACGATCAGTCCCTTGTATGTGGCCTGGCCTGCAGCGTGAGCACTGCAGTGTCGGCAATATATTCCAAGTGGCCAAATGAGCATTCCAATGTATATGCCTTCTGCATATACATTCTTACAAATATAAATATACACATACATATGGCATGCTACGTGATCCCGTTCTGCCGCTGCTCTTAGCAAAAGAACTCAACCAAGAATATTATGTACTTTTTGGCTAAAGAAGTTTATGAAGAATAAATTGGATTCATTCCTACCAAAACCAAACGACTGAACAGAAGTGTTTTTCTCTGTTTAAATTATATTTCAATTCTCTTTCTACATGGCGACCGTGACAAGTGTCACGAACATGTTAAGGAAAAAAAAAAAACATCAGCAGCAGCAAACAACATAAGCAGCAACGGACCGGAATTGGAAAGCCTGGAATACGTACTGAGTGAGTAGAGGTGATGAGCAATGCCAAACAAAAAGGCGCAGTGGAGTAAACAAACGGCTCAAAAATAGGAAAGCCGAGTTATTAAAACTGCTATTTGACCCCAACACAACAATTAGGTGGGAAACAGGCAATAAGGCAATATCGAGTCGATTCAGCAAGAACAAAAAAAAAGCTCAACCACTACAACTGAAACATCTAATAAAAACATACAAATAATAAACTCATACGTATCCTAAGCGACTATATAGAAGAAGCACATAATAACAAAACCGGAACCAAGATGCCCAACAGACTGCCCTGGACCACTGGAGTCGGCGCACTGCAAATACACATGTTGCAAGGAGACCAGCACCGGCGCCCCAACCGCCTGTAAGAAGACCAGCACCGGCGCCCCAACCGCCTGTAAGAAGACCGGCACAAGCACCTCCGAACGAAAAATATAATAAAAAAATAAATTGTAAAAAAAAAACCAATGAAATGTAAAAGAACCCTTTGTCATACTGAGCGATAATTGCGTTGCTTGTAATAGAGTATGGCCTGTGAAGCCATACGAAACATTAGACAGGAGATCACTGCGTTGATCGAATAGGAATAAACTGATATAAAATGAAAAGACAACTTTTTAAGTAATTACCAACACAAACAAATTGAAAACAATATTTCCTTCTCAAAAAAAAAAATTTATAAATAATTACATTTAATACAATATGTATATATATTCTTTTTACAAAAAAAAAAAAAAAAAACAAGAATTTAAAGTTAAATGCGTTCAAATTCTACCCCAAAAGAGGATAATATATCAGAAGTAGGAAAGATGTTGGACCACGAGTCTAAATTAGCGGACTCAACCGCAAACGTAATTAACAATGTCGAAACTGCATCAGTCGACTTAAAGGTAATAACATTTATGCTTACAATGATTGTTGTGTTGTTGCTAGCAAATGCACTACCTAAGCTATATAAGTTGCACAATAAGTGCGTAAAGAAAAAATATGCAAGTAGAGCAGTTAATTTAGATATGGTTTAAAATTATGGACAAAATAAACGAAATCTATAATAACGAACCAAATTTTAGAGTAAATGCATTGCGAATATTGCAAAAACATCGCGAATTCATCAAAATAGTTGAATTCGAGAATGAATATATAGAAACCTTCCAAAGAATCGCAAGCCCTTTAATCAATTGTTCAAAAACTGAAAAGGCCATGGTATTGAGTACATTACCTTACGTAATGATCAAAATAATCAGTGAAACACATGCAATACTAGGTACCACAACCATATTGATGCTGCGCTTACACCTCTAAGAACTCCAGTATCCATCGAACAATGGAATGGAATGCATTAGCGAGAAAAATAAATGATTATAAAGACAAATTCGAGAATTCACAAAAATGTATCAATTCTGACAAAACAAAAAGATCAGATACGTTGATACATCACGCGCAAATACTAACAGCTCAATACAATAACATAGTAATAACAATAAACCAAGTCAATGCTAAATTGACCAGGAGCATAAAAATCAATGTCAGAAAATTATAACATTATTAAAAACAAGATTACATAACATTGGTATTAGACGGAGTTTTGTAATAACAATCCCAGAAAATCAAAATCAGCTAGCTGAATTCGACGAGAACCAGTTACAAGATTTAGATGAATCTAAACCAACAATCAATTCAGATAGTGATATTGAAAAGCTCCAGGAAAATACAGAAATTACGATGACTAACCAAGTAACCTTAGATAGGGAATATTTGAAGCAGGTTTCCTCTTCCGTCCCTGAATTTGATGGTAAAAAACTATCACTAAACAGATTTCTAACTGCTTTGTGCATTGTGGAAAGAACCAAAGGAAACCAAGAAGATATAGTAGTTGAGTTTATTAAATCCAAAATAACCGGCACAATTTTGTACAAAGTACAAGACGAAACTACTATATCCGGAATCATTACCAAGCTGAAACGTAACGTAAAAGGAGAATATTCTGACGTACTATAAGCTAAATTGGCAAATACTAAACAAAAGGGCAAAACAGCATCACAATATACAACGGAACTCGAAAATTTGCGAAAGCAATTGGAAGCATCATATATTGATGATGGTTTAGACCCCGAACAGAAAAATTCTCATGAAAAATTCATGAAAAGTTGAAAATGATATTAGAAGCAGGTAACTTCGTTAGTTTCAATGCTGTAATGGGTAAATACATCCATTGTAGCACAGAAATGACTGAAAGTTCTAGTGCAATATTATTTCAACGAGGCCGCAACAATAGAGGAGGTAGTTACCCACCGCAAAGAGGTAGAGGCAATGGCCGCGGTAACTACAATTCCTATAACAATAACAATTGTTACAACAATAACAGAAACAACTATAGAGGTGGACGAAGTTATAACAGAGGTAGGAATAATTACAACCGAGGCAATAACCAAAATAGAAACAATTAGAACAACAACAATAATGTTCGAATGGCCCAAAATAGTTCGGAAAACTCCCAGACACCTCTAGATACTCAAGAGTAAATAATCAAATATATACTGCTAACTTAAGTCTCAACAATTTCGTATCATTCAAAAATGTAGCAACAAATAAAAAGATAAAATTTTTGATCGATACAGGTGCAGATATTTCAATTATAAAAGAAAATTCTGATGTCTTTCACGACATCCAAATCAATAGAATTATAGACATTCGAGGCATAGGTGAAGGAGTAATAAACTCCAAAGGACTAGCCTCAATTGAACTCCAAACAGACAAATACATTATTTCATACAAATTTCATCCAGATTTCGCAATCCCTTGCGATGGAATAATGGGATTAGATTTCATAAAAACATTTAATTGCCAATTAGATTATAATAGTTCCGAGGATTGGTTTATAATTAGACCGCAAAACCTAAAGTATCCTATCTATGTTCGAATAACATTTAGTTCTGGTACTAATTCAGCACTTCTTCCAGCAAGATCCCAAGTGATACGCAAAATAGAGTTGTCTTCAGCAGAAGAAAACATTTTAATTCCCAATCAGGAAAATAAACAGGGTGTTTATGTTGCAAACACGATTGCAACAGCCCAGAATGCCTTCGTCCGATTCTTAAATACAACAGATACATGCCAAATAGTAAGCATTAATAATATAAAATTTGAATCACTTTCGAACTACGAGGTCGTTTAAAATCTCAAAGACAATAGAAAAGAGTCTGTAATTAATACATTTAAGAAAAATTTTCCAACTTTGTTTAAGAAACAACTTGAAGAAATATGCACCCAGTCTAGCGGTGTGCTCGGACTTGAAAGCGAACCAATCACAAGGAACAATTTCTATAAGCAAAAACTGAGACTTAAGGATGATGAACCATATCGATGTCCGCAAAGCCAAATAGAAGAAATCCAGCATCAAGTTGGAAAGTTGATCGAACAAAATATTGTTGAACCGTCTGTTTCACCCTATAATAGCCCACTTTTATTAGTCCCACAGAAAGCCCTTCCGGGTTCTAAAGAGAATAAATTGCGATTAGTAATTGACTATCGGCAAATAAATAAAAAATTGCTGTCCGATAAGTTTCCACTCCCAAAAATTGACGATATTCTTGATCAATTGGGTCGAGCTAATTATTTTTCATGCCTTGATCTAATGTCAGGCTTCCACCAAATCGAACTTGAGGAAAACTCAAGAAATATAACGTCTTTTTCAACAAGTAATGGTTCATATCGCTTCACGCGATTACCATTTGGTTTAAAAAAAGCGCCTAATTCATTTCAGAGAATGGTGACAATAGCTTTCTCAGGCCTTGAGCATACACAAGATTTCCTTTACATTGATGATTTAATCGTTATTGGTTGTTCTGAACAACATATGATTAAAAATTTAACAGATGTTTTCAAACTTTGTAGAAAACACAATCTGAAATTACATCCAGAAAAATGTTAATTTTTTATGCACGAGGTGACGTTTCTAGGTCACAGATGCACAGATAAAGGAATCTTACCAGATGACAAAAAATTTGACGTCATCAATAATTATCCTGTCCCTACGGACGCAGACAGCGCTAAAAGATTCGTTGCATTTTGCAATTATTATAGACGTTTTATAAAAAACTTCGCCGAATATTCACGGCACATAACAAGTTTATGTAAAAAGAATGTCCCATTTAAATGGACAACAGAGTGTGAAAAAGCATTCCAGTACCTACAAAATAAACTTGTTGAGCCAAATTTATTACAGTACCCAGATTTTAGCAAAGAAGTTTGCATAATCACATAATCACTCAAAACTAAAATGGACTCCAACTCCCAGTTGCATATGCATCAAGAGCATTCACTAAAGGTGAAAAACAAGAACTAGCAGCAATACATTGGACAATAACACATTTTCGACCATATATATATGGCAAACACTTTACAGTTAAAACAGATCACAGACCTTTAACATATTTATTTTCTATAGTATACCCAAGTTCAAAATTAACACGCATGCGACTCGAGTTAGAAGAATATGATTTTACAGTAGAGTATCTGAGAGGGAAAGACAATTTTGTGGCAGATGCCTTGTCAAGGATAACAATATCCGACCTAATTGACATGAATAGAAAAGTCCTGAAAGTCATTACCAGGCAACAAAGTAGACAAAACAATTCCTGCGCAGGAAATAAACAAGAACTATTGCCAAAGCAAAGTCTTGAAAAAGCTTCTAGGCCCAACGTATACGAAGTCATCACAAATGACGAGAATTAATCTTAGCGATTTGTACTCCAATGGAATTCTCGACTTAGGTCAGTTTTTCCAAAGGCTTGAATGACAAGCCGGTGTATCTAAAATCAGCCAACTAAAAGTGGCATGAAAATTTAAAATCATTAAGAGTAGCGCTACTCAAGCCGGTGACCCAAATAAATAATGAAAAAGAAAAAAAAAACGAATATTGTCTATATTCCATGACGATCCAATTCAAGGAGGTCATACAGGCATAAATAAAACGCTAGCAAAAATAAAGAGACAATATTATTGGAATATAAACATGACTACATGACTAAACATGTAAAAGAGGTACATAGATAAATGTCCAAAATGCCTGACGTCAAAAACGACGAAACACACCAGATCACCTATGATACTAACCGAAACACCACAATATGCTTTTGACAAAGTGATAGTAGACACAATTGGTCCACTACCACGTTCAGAAAATGGGAATGAATACGCAATCACTTTAATATGTGATTTGACAAAGTATTTAGTAGCAATTCCAGTTGCAAACAAAAGTGTAACAACTGTCGCAAAAGCCATATTCGAATCTTTTATACTGAAGTACGGTCCAATGAAGACGTTCATTACGGACATGTGAAAAGAATACAAAAATTCCATTATAACTGACTTGTGCAAATATTTAAAAATAGACAACATCGCGTCTACAGCACACCACCACCAGACATTAGGTACCGTTGAAAGAAGTCATAGGACATTCAATGAGTACATTCGTTCATATATATCAGTAGATAAAACTGACTGGGACGTATGGTTAAAATATTTCGTGTATTGTTTTAACACAACACTATCAGTAACTCATAATTATTGTCCATATGAACTAGTATTTGGAAGGCAAAATAACTTACCAATACAATTTAACTTTATCATAGAGCCTATATATAATATAGAAGAATATTCTAAAGAAGTTAAGTATAGACTAGAAAACGCGTATAAAAGAGCGAAGAATACTTTTAGAAAAACATAAGATTAATCAAAAAGAAATAAATGATAAGAAAGTATCCGATTTTAAAATAGAAATAGGAGACTAAGTTTACTTAAAAAATGAAACAGGTCATAAATTAGAACCCTCTTATATAGGACCTTTTGAGGTCGTTGGTATAGAAAACAATAATAATATAATTACAAAGAATAAGAAAGATAAGGAACAAAAAGTTCATAAGGATAGGCTAAAAAAGATTAATAAATAAAAATAAAAAACGAGGGGGAATGTTGTGAGTTGCTGCAGACACCGCAACTCTACATCAATACCCGATACTTGGTCAGTATGACTCTCCTCCGGCAGACGCCGCTAATATTAAACGACACGACAAAGAGTGCGTGCGAGAGAGACAGAAAATCAGTCTGAGCGTGACGTCGGACGCTAAAAAGCCACTGAAAATTGATTTGTTCCTTTTGGCTATAAAAATGATCTGATCTGATCCAGATTCAGCAATCTGATAGATATGATCATTATCTATGATTCTGCGTTTTAAGTTTTCTCGAATCTGCAATATTGTGGATGCCTCAGATTTTCGTCCTTTGCGGGGGCGGAAGGGGGTCTGGCGAAATTTTGACATAAAATGGTCAAGGTCCGATATCACAGGAGTGTGAATACCAAATTTGGTTGCTCTGGCTTTTATAGGTTCTGAGTTCCTTGAACTCATATTTTGCAATTGGCAAAACCGACCATGAAACCTGTGTGTTAGAGAGAGACACAGCGAGAACGAATGAAATTGTTTTCTTGATTCTGGCTATAATAATTATACCATCTGTTTCAGATTCTGCACTCAAGAAGATATAGTCATCTTCTACGATTCTGCGTTTTTAGTTTTCTCGTATCTTTAAAATTGTGGATGCCACAGATTTTCGCCCTTTGTGGGGGCGGAAGGGGGCGGGGCAAAGTTTTTAAATATTCTGGTAGCAGTGACATATCACAGAAGTCTAGATCCAAAACATCGTTGCTGTAGCTCTTATAGTCTTTAAGCACTAGGCGCTGAAGGGGACGGACAGGCGGACGGACGGACAGACGGACAGACAGACAGACAGATAGGCCTCAATCGACTCCGCTATTGATGCTGATCAAGAATATATGTACTTTATGGGGTCGGAAATGATTCCTTCTGGACGTTACACACATCCACTTTTACCACAAATCTAATACAGCCCTATAGTCATTTTGAGTATCGGGTATAAATATCGTAGGCGGAGCTTCTCATTGTCATGGAGCAAGGGCCCGCAGACGTAGCTTTAGTTCGTGCCGAACTAAAGTCCTCAAATTACAACCTATTTTACTCAACATCTTATATCTTATTACAGCACTGATGAAATGACGGTAGTGATGCTGAAGAATGAGGAAAAGCGTCTTCTGGCAAATTGCTGCTACACGGCACATGACAGGACCGCAACACTCGTGGAGGCCCTTCTGCTCCAACGTCGAGAAAGTACTTGAAACCGCAAGGCTCCGGAAGCTGCTTTCAAAGCAGCCCACCATACAGAGTCGATTAAAGCTAGATGTCGGACAGTGGACAGAGGGCAGTGAAGAAGTCCGAACATCACTAATGGAAGCGCATTTCCATGGATGCACTGAGGTCGCTGATACCAAAAAGTATCTGGATCTAGCAACCGAGGAACAACACCCCACAACAGATTTGTTAACTTTTAAGAGGATCCATTGTGCTATAGACTCCTTTGCGGGCATAAAAGCACCAGGACTGGACGGGATATTCCCAGCCATGATGCAGGGGCCCAAAAACGCTAATTCCCTATGGTTTTCCGCAATATACTCTGCATGTATAAGAACGGGCTATATCCCAATCCAATGGAGAACCTCTAGAGTTGGCTTCCTCCCAAAGGCAAGAAAGTGCAGCCATGTGAGTCCCAAGCGTTACAGACCGAAAAGCCGTACCTCCTTTCTACTAAAAACACTCGAAAAGCTGGATTTACACATCGGGAATGAGGTAGGGGGACTGATGTCAACAAACCAACATGCCTACACCATAGGAAAATCGGTGGAGACGGCACTACACTCGTTAGTAGCTAGTCGCCTAGAAGCGACTAGAAGCGAACCTCATAAATTGTAAGCGGGTGTAATCGGTGTGGGCCACCGCTTCCATGGTAAAAGGCGCTCACAGAGGTACACCTCAGGGTGGAGTCATGTCGCCCCTCCTGTGGAATCTGGTGGTCGACGACCTCATCAAGAGATATGAAAGGAAGGCCCCAATAATAACAGCTTATTCAGATAAGCATACTTATTACAGGTGTATGTCCATCAACCCTCAGCTCCCTAATGGAACGTACACTCAGAGAGATACGTGAGGGGGCGGAAGAGGTAGAACTCTTTATCAATAGGTACAAGGTACCGATATGGACACCCCTGAAAATTGACCAAACTAGGCTGACCCCAAAAACACATTGTCGTCCGACGATAATATGACCGCGACGATATATTACGTCGGCGCCGCTGATTCCTAGCCAGACCACTACGACCAACTTGGAAGCTTCCCAACCTAGAAGTATTGGGACCACAGCTGGAGGCTCCGCACGTGATCAGAACGAGCCACCGATAATGCCGGATCTCTTGAAGAGAATTGCAGCGTTAGAGAAGGAGCTGGAAAGGGCAAGAGCCCAGAACAATGTGAGTGCGCCCATCGATACCGTAACACCGTCACAGCTGACGCCATTTTGGAGTGGACCGTTATTGTCTGTAAGTAGCGGTGTGCCACCTAACGGGGTCGGAGTGAGCAGTACAGCATGCTCGCAGCCGCCATCTTATAGCGGACCACCACTGCTCGCGAGTAGCAGATATTTTACGCCATTTTGTGCAACCAGCACAGCGCAGTCAGTGCGTGGAGTTGTGCCGCCGGGTGTAGGCATCTACAACGTCAATATCTGGATCCTACCGACCGGAGCAGCTTATACGCAGCCAGCTGAGTGGAATACGAGAGGTGCCCAATATTTCGGAGCACAACCTGGCGAAGATTATTCCCTTCGCAGCCCGTGTGAGTAATCTCACTGCCTTCTTGCAGTCAGCTAGGGCAGATCAGAATTTGGGGAACCCAACCCTTCTGGAAGAACTTGTGGACAAAATCCTTACAAGCAAACGAGTGGAGTGGGCAACGCATGCTGCGACGATTATACCTTTCCCAACTATTATGCATTTTAGTACGTGGTTGACAGAGTACGCTAACGTGGTGTGTACTATTGTGGACATCCAAGGGAAAGAACCAAGGCGTCGATTGCTACATGCAAGCATCGACCAAGACCGAGGCGAGCGATAAGACAGCCGTCTCAGAGGTTGTCCAAACTGTGGAGGGCAACGTGCAGTTAAAGGCTGCGGAGACTTCAACGGAGCTTCGACACCAGAGGGGTTGAGGTATATGAGGAGGCATCGTCTATGCTTTTCATACCTACGAAGTGGTCACATGACTAGATCCTGCAATTCGCATGGAGAGTGTCAAGTAAATGGATGCCGGAAGAGGCATCACCGTCTGCTACATGATGTGGACAACGAACACAGAATGTCGCCGCAACGAAGCGGTGAGAAAGGCTGCAGCCAGCGAAACCAGCAGACAGCAGTTTCTGGACGTAGCCTGGACAGAGAGGCTCCGCAGGCGGATGCACCCGCACAGAGGATATTAAATTGTGTCGACGCAGAAAGAGGCCGCCTACTATTTCGTATACTGCCAGTAACGCTGTACGGAGAAAACCGACGGGTGGATACATACGCACTTTTGGATGAAGGATCATCTGTTACGATGATCGACGATTCCCTCAGAAAGGATCTGGGCGTGCAAGGTGAGCGTCGACATCTGAATATTCAGTGGCTTGGAGGTAGATCCTCCAGGGAGCTTACCAGCTTGGTAAGACTGCAAATCAGTGGAGCAGGCAAGCCAATTCGCCATGCGTTGCGAAACGTGTATTCCGTTTCGAACCTGAGCCTGCCTATGCAGACTCTACGCCAACGAGATGTTCAAGGTGTGGATAAGGATGCCAGCCTACCAATGAGGCCCTACAGCAACGCAGTGCCGAAGATACTCATTGGACTGGATCACGGACATCTAGGATTTCCACTTAGATCGAGACGGTTTGCCAGACAGGGAGCGTATGCGGCTGCAACCGAGCTGGGCTGGGTTGTCTTTGGGCCGGTAAGTGGGAAATCAAACATGCCTTCACCACGGTCTTGCCTCCTAGCTGTGTCACTGGAGGACACTATTGTAATATGTCACTTGTTCAATTATAACACGGGCACGTCTGTGCCGTTCGAGTTCGGTTTTTAGAATATCTCTTTATTGAATTTATTCTTATAACTCAGACCGCATAGCTGCGCTGCCGGTTACGCCAACAGCGGAGCGGCTTCATACATATTTGTCTTATCAGCATAATCGAGAGGGCAAGAGCCGTATGTACATATGTATATAGTGACATATCCATAATTCCCCACATCCCATACACATTATGTTTATGTACAATTCATCCACCCCATCCACACAAGTAACAGGACCCCACTCAAGAATCAATAACTGTTTCTTCCCATACTCCAAGCTAGGGCCCCCATAATATAAACAATGGACCACATTGTTTCATCAACATTAGAATCACGCCACTCTCGAGAAATCGATTCTTTAGAATCACGCCACTCATGAGGACCAATCAAAGCTAGACATAAAACCAAGGAGTATCACATTCCTAGCTCCGTCATGTAATGCAACACCGATCGCCAGCAGTGGATGCCTTTCATCAAAGCCGACGCATCCCCAAATATCGATCCAGGCACGTACGCCACCGACACGAAGATGCAGCCGAGGAAAGCAACGCCCGAAGCCAGAGTCGGGAGTTCCAAGAGAAGGGCTCATGGAAACTAGCCAGCAGCAGAGAGATCAGTTCCGTTTGAGACAAGCAGACCGAAAGTCAAGTCGGGGAATTCATTTAAATCTTGTGACATAAAGATATTTAAGTTGTAAAATAAAAGTCTTTGTTAAAAAACTTAAAATCGAGTTGCGGATATTTAACTGGCGCAGTCGGTAGGATTTCGTTTAAAATTAACACCTATATTTCGGTAATGGTCAGCTTGTGTAATTTATAATTACTGTGATCACGTAATCCCGGAATTGTTAATAAAATTGTGAAATCCGCCAAAGAACCTATGTGCTGCAAGCACATACGATTTGCAAAACTAATTTAAGTGAACTGAAGTAAGCGGAGATAGTGAATCACCAAGGACAGTGAAACACTTAATACAAAATCAAAAAAACTTACAAGTGAACCAAAATAAAGTTAAAAACTACAACAAAACAAAACCCAATCAACACCAACAACATGGCGTTACCACCACTATCATTGAGCGAAATCCACTTGAACCAGGCACTGCTGTCGATCCGACAAATACATGCCTATGACGGTTCATCTGGACAGCTAAGCTCATTTATCAAACGAATCGAATATGTATGCGGATTATATCCAACTGAAGATCTTCGCCAACAAAGGATCCTATTTGGAGCGACCGAGATCCAACTGTCAGGAGAGGCACAACGCATATCGCAAATGATACAACCCAACACGTGGCTCGAACTGAAGACGGCGCTGATCAACGAGTTCAAAAATCACACACCATATGAAGAACTCTTACGACAACTATACACCACCAGATTCAACGGCAGTCTTCGTAAGTTTATAGAAGAATTAGAGATAAAAGCATTATTAATAAACAATAAGCTAAACTTAGAAAACATACCAGAAAATAATGTCATTTATAAAAACGCTTTGAACAACACAATTAAAGATGTCATTACTCGAAAACTTCCTGACAGAATATTCATGACCTTAGCAAGAAAAGATATTACCACATTGTCTAATCTTAAGAAGGCAGCACAAGAAGAAGGATTGTACGAAGCTAGTACAACAGATTCAGGTACAAATAAAGATCAATCGAAATCGTCTCAATCAAATCGAAAGAATGTTGGAAACTATTATCCAAATTATAATACTACTAACTATCACAATCAAACTCAGAGTTCATCTGGAACAGGTCAGACTAATCAAACAAATCAAAATCAAAATTCCCAAAATCCTGGATTATACAATGAGTTCAAAAATTCCTTGAATCAAGGTAGGGCTCAGAATCCATTCAATCAGCAAATATCTCAAAACCAAGCTAGTGGGAGTGGACCCAACCAACCTACTAAAAGAGGGAGGGAGAGCCAGAGTGGCCAAACGAAGATGGACGTAAATTTTCATCAAGCCGCCTCGGAAGAAACCGAGGAGGACCCTATATAAACATTACCATTAATAAAAGAATATTAAGGTGTATCGCTGACTCGGGATCAGCGATCAACATCATGAAAGAAAATTACACAGATTCCGAGATAAAAGCCGATAACCTTACGGTCCATACCATCAATGGACCTGTCCGTTTAACTAAGAGTATAATGAGGAATGCGAACAAAACATGTCCGTCCGAACAAAAGTTCTACATACATAACTTTTCCGAAAATTATGATATTTTATTAGGAAGAGAATACTTGATGGCAAGTAAAGCCGTCATCGATTACAGAAATGATACTGTAACACTAGGAGCTAGGTCATACCCAATCATTCAGAGTGGAGAAGCTATTGAAGCCGGCAAGACCGCACAGAAGTGCACTGATCACTCTACAAAAGAAGAGAAGATCGCACCTAAGTGCCTTGACCCATCTCCAGAGGGAGATCAATACTTCGCTTCCGCTCTAGACAGTGAATTAAGGGAATGTAATCAATTAAGATTGGAACACTTAAACGACGAAGAGAGGGAAGAGTTAAAGAAGGTCTTATATGAGTTTAAGGATGTGCAGTACAGAGAAGGTGACTATTTGACTTTCACAAGTACAATCAAGCACGAGATCAAAACTCAACATGAAGACCCGGTCTACAGACGACCATACAAATATGCCCAGATACATGATCAGGAGGTAAACCAGCAAATCAGAGATATGATCAGGCAGGGAATAATTCGAAAGTCGAATTCTCCTTACTGCTCGCCCATATCTATGATTCCGAAGAAGATAGATGCTTCAGGAAAGCAAAAATATCGAATGGTAGTAGACTATAGAAGTCTAAATGAAATAACAGTTAAGGACAAATTCCCAACTCCAAGAATGGATGAAATCCTAGACAAACTAGGTAAATGTCAGTATTTTACGACAATCGATTTAGCAAAAGGTTTCCATCAAATACCCATGGAACCTAGCTCAATCCCCAAAACTGCGTTCTCCACTAAGCATGGACATTACGAGTTCACTCGTATGCCCTTTGGGCTAACCACTGCCCCAGCTACCTTCCAAAGATGTATGAACAATCTGCTAGAAGAGTTAATTTTTTTTTTTTTTTCTTTTTTTTGGCCATTTTACATTTATTGTGTAAAACAAAGTTTAAACTATAAAATTTTGCGCCATATAGTCGAATTGGCAGGCTACCATAGCTTAGTCCTCATCCTCTTCGGGAGCAGCAGCACCACCACCCAGGTTCTTCTTCAGGTTCTTGCGCTTGACGCGACCAGGACGGCCGCCACCGAAGGGCGACTTCAGAGAGAAGTCGATGTGCTTCTGGGAGTCCAGGCGCACAACGAACGATGGGATGTTGACAACTTGCTTGCGCACACGAATGTGACGCTGGCGGATCAGCACACGGGCATGATGGATGGACTTGGCCAATCCAAGCTTGAAGACCTGGGTCTGCAGACGACGCTCCAAGAAATCTTCAATCTTCAGGCCGAGCACGTAATCGAGCTTCATGCGAGATTCGTCCAAGACACCAATGCGCACCAGACGACGCAGAAGGGCATTGCCCTGGAAAAGACGCTTCTCGTCCTTCTCATCGAGGGTCAGCAGCTCACGGGCAGCCTTACGGATCTTGGCCAGAGCGTACTTGACGCGCCACACCTCACGCTTGTTGCGAAGACCATATTCGCCAATGATCTTCAACTCCTGATCCAGACGCGCCTTCTCATAGGGGCGACGGGGAGTCACATAGGTCTTCGAGAAGACCGATGGTATGCGGCCGTTTACCATGATTCCAACAATTCAACCGTGTTTCGGTTGGCGATTGGCGAAAGAAGAAAGAGGAATCTTCAAAGATTGCTTTGTATACTTAGATGACATCATTATATTTTCCACTTCATTGGAAGAACACTTGTTGTCACTAAGGAGAGTATTTGGAAAGTTGAGAGACGCCAACTTGAAGCTACAAATGGATAAATGTGAATTCATGAAAAAGGAAACTGAATTCCTAGGTCATGTAGTCACTACTGAAGGAATAGTACCAAATCCAGGCAAAATCTCTGCCATTGTCAAATTTCCAATACCAGAAACGACTAAACAAATAAAGTCATTCTTAGGTCTGTGCGGGTTCTACAGGAAATTCATTCCTAATTTTGCAAACATAGCAAAACCCATGACACTCAAACTAAAGAAAGGAGCTGTCATAGACCCCAAGGAAGAAAAGTACGTCGAGGCATTTGAGAGACTAAAAGTACTCATCACCTCAGACCCTATCCTTGCGTTCCCAGACTTTGACAAAATGTTCACGGTAACAACCGACGCTAGTAACATAGCATTGGGAGCGGTTTTGTCACAAGAACACAAACCGATCTGCTACGCTAGCAGAACCCTAAATGAACATGAAATAAACTATTCAGCCATCGAAAAGGAATTATTAGCGATCGTATGGGCAACCAAGTATTTCCGTTCATACCTGTTCGGTAGAACATTCGAGATACAAAGCGATCATAAACCCTTGATTTGGTTGAACAACCTCAAGGAGCCAAATATGAAATTACAAAGGTGGAAAATAAAACTGAATGAGTTTGATTTTAAAATGAAATATCTACCAGGCAAAGAAAATCATGTAGCTGATGCCTTTCAAGGGTAAATATTAATGAAAATCTTCTGGGAGAAGCTTCCAATAGCGTTGGTGCAACTGTACATAGCGCACAGGAAGACAATCTAAATCACATTGCTATCACGGAAAGACCAATTAACTATTACAATCGGCAAATTGAGCTAATAAAAGGCAATGAAGATAAGGTAGAAACAATTCGTTATTTTCACAAGCTAATCATCAAGATCACGTATAAGGAAATGACTAACACCTTAGCGAAGGATATAATAAAGGAATATCTATGCACCAAAAAGAGCGCATTATATTTCCATAACGAAACAGATTTTCCTCCATTCCAAAAAGCCTATTTAGAAATCATTAATTCTAACAATATAACCAAAGCTATTAAATCAAGCACGAAACTCCTAGATATTCAGAATTACGCTGAATTTAAAGAAACCATATTAAAGAATCATAAAGGCTTACTCCATCCAGGGATAGAGAAAACCGTCAATTGGTTTAGGGGAAAATACTATTACCCGGATTATCAAAAACTAATCCAAAACATCATAAACGAATGTCCTACTTGTAATATTGCCAAAACAGAGCATAGAAATACGAAGTTGGCATTCGAAACTACACCGGAAATACTGAACATCAGAGAGAAATACGTCATGGATTTCTATATGGTTGGTAACCAACAGTTCCTATCATGTATTGACGCATACTCGAAGTTTGCCACTCTTGTAGATGTAAAAAGTCGTGACTGGTTAGAAGCAAAAAGAGCCACCATGAAAGTTTTTAACGAGATGGGCAAACCAATTGAAATCAAAGCCGATAAAGATTCAGCTTTTATGTGCACAGCATTGCAAGCATGGCTGAATGCGGAAAACGTCCAAATAGAGATCACTTCCAGCAAAAATGGAATATCTGACGTAGAAAGATTTCATAAAACAGTAAATGAAAAATTAAGAATAATATCTAGCGAGGATAACACAGAAGATAGATTCACGAAGTTTGAATTAATTCTTTATATTTATAATCATAAAATCAAACATAATACCATAAATAGGACACCAGCTGATATATTCATTTATGCAGGCTCACCTGATTATGACACACAACTAAATAAAGTGAATAAAATCACTCAATTAAATAAAAACCGCATAGAGTATGAAGTAGATACCCGCTATAAACTATCACCTCTAGTTAAGTCTAAGGTAACAAATCCTTTCAAAAGGACGGGTAAAATTCTTTGTTTCTAAAAGTCTTTGTTAAAAAACTTAAAATCGAGTTGCGGATATTTAAATGAATTCCCCGACTTGACTTTCGGTCTGCTTGTCTCAAACGGAACTGATCTCTCTGCTGCTGGCTAGTTTCCATGAGCCCTTCTCTTGGAACTCCCGACTCTGGCTTCGGGCGTTGCTTTCCTCGGCTGCATCTTCGTGTCGGTGGCGTACGTGCCTGGATCGATATTTGGGGATGCGTCGGCTTTGATGAAAGGCATCCACTGCTGGCGATCGGTGTTGCATTACATGACGGAGCTAGGAATGTGATACTCCTTGGTTTTATGTCTAGCTTTGATTGGTCCTCATGAGTGGCGTGATTCTAAAGAATCGATTTCTCGAGAGTGGCGTGATTCTAATGTTGATGAAACAATGTGGTCCATTGTTTATATTATGGGGGGCCCTAGCTTGGAGTATGGGAAGAAACAGCTATTGATTCTTGAGTGGGGTCCTGTTACTTGTGTGGATGGGGTGGATGAATTGTACATAAACATAATGTGTATGGGATGTGGGGAATTATGGATATGTCACTCCCCCAACGTTTGTTATTAGCCTGTCCCTAGGCGATTACCCTCGGGTATAGTGACGGGGTGTCAAGTGCGGTGGCTGAGGTTGGTTCCTCTTCTGCTTCTATTATAGGGTTTATACATTTAACCGTGACTCTTTTAGAAGTTTTCGTAAATTTAACAGCTACATAACTTAGTAGTACTAATATAATTATGAAAAATGAAATTAGTAGACTTATTTGTAATAGGTTACTATATGTGGTGTATTGCATAATTATTTCATTAGTTTGGATATACGACAGTGGTTTTATTTTAGTTATGTTGTTGTTGACATAAACATTCTGGGCAAAATCTAACATTGTGTTTGATATTGTAAATTCATTTAATTGGATTGAACGGTTGTAGATTTTTATAATGATATTTCCTTCCGCTATGATTTCTTGGTTTACACAATTCTGATTTAGCGTTGTTTTTGGAAGATTCCACGTGATTAGTATATTGGGTTCAATAAAGTTTATTTGAAAGTTTTGAAAAGTTTTGGAATATGGACATTTAGTGGGAGTTTGCATTAAAATTCCTTTTATACAATTGTCATTGGTTTTCAATCTAGTTTCTTTAACAAATACTTCTTCATTTTTTATGTAGTACTTGTCGTATGTCATATCTGTTAATATGTTATTTAATTCGTCTGGATACGGAACGATTTTATAGATTGGTACTTTTGTAATGTCTTTGGGAATGTTGGAAATTATTAGAATTTCGTTGGTATCGGATTTTAGCCATGTGGAGGTTTTTATATTTAGTATTTTCTCAGAATTTATTTGTTCCAGGTAGTCTTGTTTTAATAATTTTGGATTAAATATACCGAGCCTAGTTAATTGCATACCTAGTTCTATATCTTCGATATATTCTGTGAAATGTTGTAGATTGAATATCAAAATTTCTATTTGTTGATTCCTGTCTTTTTATACCCGATACTCAAAATGAGTATTGGGGTATATTAGATTTGTGGTAAAAGTGGATGTGTGTAACGTCCAGAAGGAATCGTTTCCGACCCCATAAAGTATATATATTCTTGATCAGCATCAATAGCCGAGTCGATTGAGCCATGTCTGTCTGTCCGTCCGTCCGTCTGTCCGTCTGTCCGTCCCCTTCAGCGCCTAATGCTCAAAGACTATAAGAGCTAGAGCAACCAAATTTGGTATCCACACTCCTGTGATATCGGACCTTGACCGTTTCGTGTCCAAATTTCGCCACACCCCCTTCCGCCCCCGCAAAGGACGAAAATCTGAGGCAACCACAAATCTCAGAGACTATTAAGGCTAGAGTAACCAAATTTGGTACACACACTCCTTTAAAATGTCACTATAAAACGTATATCTCAGAATTTCGCCCCATCCCCATCCGCCCCCACAAAGGACGAAAATCTGTTGCATCCACAATATTGCAGATTCGAGAAAACTAAAAACGCAGAATCATAGAGAATGACTATATCTATCCAGCTGCTGAATTTGGATCAGATCAGATAATTTTTGTAGCCAAATGGAACAAATCAATTTGCATTGGCTACGCAGCGCCCGACGTCACGCTCAGACTGATTTTCTGTCTCTCTCGCACGCATTCTTTGTCGTGTCGTTTAATATTAGCGGCGTCTGCCGGAGGAGAGCCATACTGACTTAGTATCGGGTATAACTGTAGAGTTGCGGTGTCCGCAGCAACTCACAACGTTCTCCCTCGTTCTTCATTTAGTTTGTTTATAACGTTTATTCCGCTATTAACTGCATCTATTACCAAATTTAGTTCATTCATTTGAATGCTATGGCTGGCTAAATTTTCTATTTTTTGTTCCAAATCGACTTTATCTTCCTGATCTAGTGTTCCAAAGAGATATTTGTAGGCTGTTCCTACTATATTGATTAGGCCTCTTTTATTTCTTTTGGTTATTTTTAGCCCGTTCATTTCTCTTTGCAATTTGTCTACTAGATATTTTATTTGGATTATGTCCTGGAATTTAGTGGCTTGCCTTAACAAATTTTGGTATAGTTCTTCGGTTTTAGTTACATTAACAGTTAGATAATGGATTTCGTAATTGATAGGTATGTTAATCGATCCAGTTTTGAATATCATATATCCGTTTTGGGATTTTATAGAATTTATTTCTATGTTTTGGCCCTGTGCCATTACGATGGTAATTATGAGGAAGATGAGGATTTTAATTGTGTTGAAGTTCGCCGATTCCATTAACTTCCTCGGTTTCTCTGGAATTATTATATTTGCTTCTATTAGATTTCTTCTTTTTCTTGAATTTTGATTTATAATGAGTTATTTTCCTACCCCTATTCTTTTCTTCATAATGTTTTTCGTCTACCTGTCTAATTTCACCCGTCCTTTTGAAAGGATTTGTTACCTTAGACTTAACTAGAGGTGATAGTTTATAGCGGGTATCTACTTCATACTCTATGCGGTTTTTATTTAATTGAGTGATTTTATTCACTTTATTTAGTTGTGTGTCATAATCAGGTGAGCCTGCATAAATGAATATATCAGCTGGTGTCCTATTTATGGTATTATGTTTGGTTTTATGATTATAAGTATAAAGAATTAATTCAAACTTCGTGAATCTATCTTCTGTGTTATCCTCGCTAGATATTATTCTTAATTTTTCATTTACTGTTTTATGAAATCTTTCTACGTCAGATATTCCATTTTTGCTGGAAGTGATCTCTATTTTGACGTTTTCCGCATTCAGCCATGCTTGCAATGCTGTGCACATAAAAGCTGAATCTTTATCGGCTTTGATTTCAATTGGTTTGCCCATCTCGTTAAAAACTTTCATGATGGCTCTTTTTGCTTCTAACCAGTCACGACTTTTTACTTCTACAAGAGTGGCAAACTTCGAGTATACGTCAATACATGATAGGAACTGTTGGTTACCAACCATATAGAAATCCATGACGTATTTCTCTCTGATGTTCAGTATTTCCGGTGTAGTTTCGAATGCCAACTTCGTATTTCTATGCTCTGTTTTGGCAATATTACAAGTAGGACATTCGTTTATGATATTTTGGATTAGTTTTTGATAATCCGGGTAATAGTATTTTCCCCTAAACCAATTGACGGTTTTCTCTATCCCTGGATGGAGTAAGCCTTTATGATTCTTTAATATGGTTTCTTTAAATTCAGCGTAATTCTGAATATCTAGGAGTTTCGTGCTTGATTTAATAGCTTTGGTTATATTGTTAGAATTAATGATTTCTAAATAGGCTTTTTGGAATGGAGGAAAATCTGTTTCGTTATGGAAATATAATGCGCTCTTTTTGGTGCATAGATATTCCTTTATTATATCCTTCGCTAAGGTGTTAGTCATTTCCTTATACGTGATCTTGATGATTAGCTTGTGAAAATAACGAATTGTTTCTACCTTATCTTCATTGCCTTTTATTAGCTCAATTTGCCGATTGTAATAGTTAATTGGTCTTTCCGTGATAGCAATGTGATTTAGATTGTCTTCCTGTGCGCTATGTACAGTTGCACCAACGCTATTGGAAGCTTCTCCCAGAAGATTTTCATTAATATTTACCCTTGAAAGGCATCAGCTACATGATTTTCTTTGCCTGGTAGATATTTCATTTTAAAATCAAACTCATTCAGTTTTATTTTCCACCTTTGTAATTTCATATTTGGCTCCTTGAGGTTGTTCAACCAAATCAAGGGTTTATGATCGCTTTGTATCTCGAATGTTCTACCGAACAGGTATGAACGGAAATACTTGGTTGCCCATACGATCGCTAATAATTCCTTTTCGATGGCTGAATAGTTTATTTCATGTTCATTTAGGGTTCTGCTAGCGTAGCAGATCGGTTTGTGTTCTTGTGACAAAACCGCTCCCAATGCTATGTTACTAGCGTCGGTTGTTACCGTGAACATTTTGTCAAAGTCTGGGAACGCAAGGATAGGGTCTGAGGTGATGAGTACTTTTAGTCTCTCAAATGCCTCGACGTACTTTTCTTCCTTGGGGTCTATGACAGCTCCTTTCTTTAGTTTGAGTGTCATGGGTTTTGCTATGTTTGCAAAATTAGGAATGAATTTCCTGTAGAACCCGCACAGACCTAAGAATGACTTTATTTGTTTAGTCGTTTCTGGTATTGGAAATTTGACAATGGCAGAGATTTTGCCTGGATTTGGTACTATTCCTTCAGTAGTGACTACATGACCTAGGAATTCAGTTTCCTTTTTCATGAATTCACATTTATCCATTTGTAGCTTCAAGTTGGCGTCTCTCAACTTTCCAAATACTCTCCTTAGTGACAACAAGTGTTCTTCCAATGAAGTGGAAAATATAATGATGTCATCTAAGTATACAAAGCAATCTTTGAAGATTAACTCTTCTAGCAGATTGTTCATACATCTTTGGAAGGTAGCTGGGGCAGTGGTTAGCCCAAAGGGCATACGAGTGAACTCGTAATGTCCATGCTTAGTGGAGAACGCAGTTTTGGGGATTGAGCTAGGTTCCATGGGTATTTGATGGAAACCTTTTGCTAAATCGATTGTCGTAAAATACTGACATTTACCTAGTTTGTCTAGGATTTCATCCATTCTTGGAGTTGGGAATTTGTCCTTAACTGTTATTTCATTTAGACTTCTATAGTCTACTACCATTCGATATTTTTGCTTTCCTGAAGCATCTATCTTCTTCGGAATCATAGATATGGGCGAGCAGTAAGGAGAATTCGACTTTCGAATTATTCCCTGCCTGATCATATCTCTGATTTGCTGGTTTACCTCCTGATCATGTATCTGGGCATATTTGTATGGTCGTCTGTAGACCGGGTCTTCATGTTGAGTTTTGATCTCGTGCTTGATTGTACTTGTGAAAGTCAAATTGTCACCTTCTCTGTACTGCACATCCTTAAACTCATATAAGACCTTCTTTAACTCTTCCCTCTCTTCGTCGTTTAAGTGTTCCAATCTTAATTGATTACATTCCCTTAATTCACTGTCTAGAGCGGAAGCGAAGTATTGATCTCCCTCTGGAGATGGGTCAAGGCACTTAGGTGCGATCTTCTCTTCTTTTGTAGAGGGATCAGTGCACTTCTGTGCGGTCTTGCCGGCTTCAATAGCTTCTCCACTCTGAATGATTGGGTACGACCTAGCACCTAGTGTTACAGTATCATTTCTGTAATCGATGACGGCTTTACTTGCCATCAAGTATTCTCTTCCTAATAAAATATCATAATTTTCGGAAAAGTTATGTATGTAGAACTTTTGTTCGGACGGACATGTTTTGTTCGCATTCCTCATTATACTCTTAGTTAAACGGACAGGTCCATTGATGGTATGGACCGTAAGGTTATCGTCTTTTATCTCGGAATCTGTGTAATTTTCTTTCATGATGTTGATCGATGATCCCGAGTCAGCGATACACCTTAATATTCTTTTATTAATGGTAATGTTTATATAGGGTCCTCCTCGGTTTCTTCCGAGGCGGCTTGATGAAAATTTACGTCCATCTTCGTTTGGCCACTCTGGCTCTCCCTCCCTCTTTTAGTAGGTTGGTTGGGTCCACTCCCACTAGCTTGGTTTTGAGATATTTGCTGATTGAATGGATTCTGAGCCCTACCTTGATTCAAGGAATTTTCGAACTCATTGTATAATCCAGGATTTTGGGAATTTTGATTTTGATTTGTTCGATTAGTCTGACCTGTTCCAGATGAACTCTGAGTTTGATTGTGATAGTTAGTAGTATTATAATTTGGATAATAGTTTCCAACATTCTTTCGATTTGATTGAGACGATTTCGATTGATCTTTATTTGTACCTGAATCTGTTGTACTAGCTTCGTACAATCCTTCTTCTTGTGCTGCCTTCTTAAGATTAGACAATGTGGTAATATCTTTTCTTGCTAAGGTCATGAACATTCTGTCAGGAAGTTTTCGAGTAATGACATCTTTAATTGTGTTGTTCAAAGCGTTTTTATAAATGACATTATTTTTTGGTATGTTTTCTAAGTTTAGCTTATTGTTTATTAATAATGCTTTTATCTCTAATTCTTCTATAAACTTACGAAGACTGCCGTTGAATCTGGTGGTGTATAGTTGTCGTAAGAGTTCTTCATATGGTGTGTGATTTTTGAACTCGTTGATCAGCGCCGTCTTCAGTTCGAGCCACGTGTTGGGTTGTATCATTTGCGATATGCGTTGTGCCTCTCCTGACAGTTGGATCTCGGTCGCTCCAAATAGGATCCTTTGTTGGCGAAGATCTTCAGTTGGATATAATGCGCATACATATTCGATTCGTTTGATAAATGAGCTTAGCTGTCCAGATGAACCGTCATAGGCAGGTATTTGTCGGATCGACAGCAGTGCCTGGTTCAAGTGGATTTCGCTCAATGATTGATTGGGTTTTGTTTTGTTGTAGTTTTTAACTTTATTTTGGTTCACTTGTAAGTTTTTTTGATTTTGTATTAAGTGTTTCACTGTCCTTGGTGATTCACTATCTCCGCTTACTTCAGTTCACTTAAATTAGTTTTGCAAATCGTATGTGCTTGCAGCACATAGGTTCTTTGGCGGATTTCACAATTTTATTAACAATTCCGGGATTACGTGATCACAGTAATTATAAATTACACAAGCTGACCATTACCGAAATATAGGTGTTAATTTTAAACGAAATCCTACCGACTGCGCCAGTTAAATATCCGCATGAATGAATTCCCCGACTTGACTTTCGGTCTGCTTGTCTCAAACGGAACTGATCTCTCTGCTGCTGGCTAGTTTCCATGAGCCCTTCTCTTGGAACTCCCGACTCTGGCTTCGGGCGTTGCTTTCCTCGGCTGCATCTTCGTGTCGGTGGCGTACGTGCCTGGATCGATATTTGGGGATGCGTCGGCTTTGATGAAAGGCATCCACTGCTGGCGATCGGTGTTAATGTGAATGTGATACTCCTTGGTTTTATGTCTAGCTTTGATTGGTCCTCATGAGTGGCGTGATTCTAAAGAATCGATTTCTCGAGAGTGGCGTGATTCTAATGTTGATGAAACAATGTGGTCCATTGTTTATATTATGGGGGGCCCTAGCTTGGAGTATGGGAAGAAACAGTTATTGATTCTTGAGTGGGGTCCTGTTACTTGTGTGGATGGGGTGGATGAATTGTACATAAACATAATGTGTATGGGATGTGGGGAATTATGGATATGTCACTATATATATGCTTCAAGTGGGAATGCTGACTTAGCTTAGCGCATAAGCGGCGATCATATTGCACGCTCACTTGAAGTGGTCTTGTTTGTGTACTGCAACAATGTGTTGCTGATACATTTATTGTTAACCATTGGGTACAGTGTACACTCAATATATGCACATACTGCATCTCCCTCCTTTTGAAAAATAACGTAATTAAATGCAGTTATTTTACTTAAATTTATTTTATATATATAAAAAATTTTTGATTTGAGGATTTTTTGTATTTGTAATTTAATTATAATGTTTTTTTTTGTTTTGTTTATACATATCTTTTTGCACATCTTGTATAATTAATTTTTTTTTCTCTTTTTTTTATTTTATTTTATTTTATTTTGTGTCTGTTATGAATTAAAAATTTTTAACCTTCTTTATGAACTGTTTGTTTTTTATTCTTATTTCCGTAAATAACTATATTATCATTATCTTCGATTTTTTCAACTATATAGGGCCCTGTGTATTTAAGATCTAGCTTATGGCCTACTTCGTTTTTTAGTAGAACTTTATCTCCTATTGATAGCGTTATGTTCCTAGTTTTTAAATCATATGATTCCTTATTTTTCTGTTTATTTAACTCGAGCATATTTCTTGCTCTTTTGTATGCTACTTCTAATCTATATCTACTTTCTTTAGCGTAGTCTTCTATGTTATATATAGGTTCTATATTACTTATGCTATCAAAATACTTTGGTAGATTATTAGTCTTACCAAATACTTACTCATATGGACATTAATTATGTGCCATAGAGGGGGTTGTATTGAAACAATAAACAAAATATGGAAGCCATACGTCCCAATCAGTTTTATTTACTGATATATAGGATCGTATGTATTCGTTAAATGTTCTGTGGCTTCTTTCTATTGTTCCAACAGTTTGATGATGGTGTGCAGTTGATGTTATATTTTTTATTTTTAAATATTTGCACAAATCGTTTATAATTGAATTTTTATATCCCGTTCCCATGTCCGAAATGAACGTCTTCATTGGACCGTACTTGAGAATAAATGATTCAAATATTGCCGTTGCAACAGTTGCTGCGCTTTTATTTGCGACAGGTATAGCAACTAGATATTTAGTCAAGTCACATATGAGCGTGACTGCATATTCATTGCCTTTTTCTGACTTGGGTAGTGGACCAATTGTATCCACTATCACTCTGTCAAAAGCCTTCATCGAGGTTTCTGTAATTGTTAAAGGGGTCTTTATATTTGTTGTTGTTTTTGCTTTTTGACATTTCTGACATTTCCGGATGTGCTCTGTTATATCGCGAGTCATACCTTTCCAGTAATAATGTCTTTTGACCTTGGCCAAGGTTTTGCAATGCCTGTGTGACCTCCTTGTACTGGATCATCATGTAGTGTAGACAATATAGCTTCTTTCTCTTTAACATTTGTTAATGTGGTCACCGGGTTGAGTAGCGCTACTCTCAATGTTTTCAATATTTTATTGGCCATAATTTTGAAATAATCTATTGAAACCTTTTCAAAGATATTTTCCCACGGTGCCATTTTCAATTGGCTGATTTTTAATATACCGGCTTCTATTTCTAGCCTTGGAAATAGTTGTCCTAAGTCAATATTTCCATTATTAGTATATAAATCTCCAATATCAGTTCTTGCTAAAATTTTCTTACCATGTTTAAAGAAACATAGCATATCTTTTATATGCAAGGTCACTACTTTACGTACTTCATCATTATTAATGACTTCGTATACGTTGGGCTGAGAAGCTGTTTCGGTAGATTGCTTTGGCATCTCTACTTTGTTGTTTTCTGCGCAGAATTTTTGTCTACTTTGATACCTGGTAGTGACTTTCAGGACTTTATTTTGTATGTCTTTTAGTTCAGATATTGTTATCCGTGACAATGCATCGGCTACAAAATTATCTTTGCCTCTTAGGTACTCTACAGTAAAATTATACTCCTCTAATTCAAGTCTCATACGCGTTAATTTAGAACTGGGGTTTGTCATTGAAAACAAAAATGTTAGTGGTCTATGGTCTGTTTTTACTATGAAATGAGTTCCGTAGACATAGGGTCTAAATTTGGTGATTGCCCAATAAATAGCTGTTAACTCTTGTTCCGTCGTACTTTTGTTACTATCTCCTTTGGTAAATGCTCTCGATGCGTAAGCTATTGGGAGTTGAGTTCCGTTGTGGGCTTGTGTTAGCACTGCACCACAGGCTTGCTTACTAGCATCTGTGATTATACAAAATTCTTTCGTAAAATCTGGATATTGTAACAGAGTAGGCTTTATTAATTGAGCTTTAAGATATTCAAATGCATTTTGACATTCATTAGTCCATTCAAATGGAACATTCCTTTTATTTAATCTTGTTATATGCCTAGAATAATCGGCGAAATTTTTGATGAATCGTCTGTAGTAATTACAAAATGCTATAAAACGTCTAGCGCTATCAGAGTCATGTGGAACTGGATAATTTAATATGACGTCAAACTTTTTGTCATCTGGTAAGATTCCCTTATCTGTGCATTTGTGCACCCAAAAATGTGACTTCATGCATGAAAAATGAACATTTTTCAGGATGTAGCTTCAAGTTGTGTTTCCTACACATGTCAAAAACACTAGCTAAATTGTTAAGCATGTGTTTTTCGGAACAACCGATTACTATTAAGTCATCCATATAGAGGAATGCTTGTGATGGTTCAAGTCCAGAGAATGCGATAGTCATCATTCTTTGGAATGAATTGGGAGCTATTTTCAAACCAAATGGTAATCGCGTGAAGCGATAAGAGCCATTGCTCGTTGAAAAGGATGTTATATCTCTAGAGTTTTCGTCTAGCTCAATCTGATGGAATCCTGACATTAAGTCAAGGCAAGAGAAATATTTTGCTCTTCCTAGTTGATCCAAGATATCATCGATCCTAGGAAGTGGAAATTTATCGGATAGTAATTTTTTATTAATTTGGCGATAGACAACTACTAATAGCCATTTTTTCTTTTTGTTATCTATGGATTTCTTTGGTACTAGTAAAAGTGCACTGTTGTATTCTGAGGCTGACGGTTCAACTATTCTATCTTTGATTAGTTTATCGACTTGAGCTTGGATTTCGTCTTTTTGACTATGAGGATTTCTATAATTTTTTATATATACAGGTTCATTATCTTTCAATCTTAGTTTCTGCTTGTAAAAATTATTGGTTGCTATTGATTCGGTATCAAGTCCGAATATGTCTGCGTAGTTACAACAAAGTTCTTTTAATTGTTTATTAAATAGTTTTGGAAAATTTTTAGATAACTTTGATATAACATCGTTCGTTCTAGTTTCATTATTTCTTTCGGATATATCATAATTTGCTAATGGTTCATAATTCAACTTATTTATATTAATCATTTGGTCGGTACTAGTTGTATTAAGTAAACGGACGAATCCATTTGCAGTTGTTACGACTGTGTTTGCTGCATATATACCAGGTTGAATTTCCTGGTTCGGAATAAAAATGCTATCTTCATTTGAAGTTAACTCAATTTTACGGACAACTTCGGATCGTGCTGGTAACACTATTGTATTATTACCAGAGCTGTAATTTATGGGAACATAAATAGGGTAGTTTAGATTGTCTGGTCTTATTATGAGCAGATCTTTTGAAGGTGTGAAATCTAGTTGGCAATTATATTTTTTAATAAAATCTATTCCTAAAATTCCATCACACGGTATAGAAAAAGTTGATTCGACAATATGGAAGTTGTGTGTAATTATATATTTAGTTGTTTGTATTTCTAAGGATGTCATTCCTTTAGATTAAATTAATCCTTGATTGATTCCCTGAATATTTATTTTGTTGTCCATGTTTATGTCATTAAAAGTGTCTGAATTGTCTTTTAACAGAGATATGTCTGCACCAGTATCTATCAAAAATATTAATTTCTTGCCTGTAGCTACGTTTGTGAATGTTACGAATATATTTACACTAAGATTAATCGAATGAACCTTTTTACTGTCTATTGCTGTGTACCTAAGGGCTGTTGTGAGTTTCCCGATGCATTCTGGGCAATTCTCACATTGTTGTTATTGCCATTATTATTGTTATGGCCTCTGTATGAGTTACCGCGGCCTCTATAGTTTCCTCTATATTGGCCTCTACCTCTATTGTTGCCAAAATTATTATTTTGGTAATTTCCACGGTAGTTTCCGCGGTTATACGCTCGGTTAGTGTTATATCTTTGTTGTGCAGCATATAGGACTGTATTTGGGTGTCAGACGCAGTATGTGCAACTATCGACGAACACAGTTGTAATCTCACTCATTGTATTGAAATTTCGTGATTTCATTACAGACCTAACTTCGTCAATTGTGCTGTTTACTATGATTGATTTTACAGCAACTTGTAGGCTCAATTCTTCGGCATATTCTTGCGATACACCGTTAATCATATGTGCCGATTGCAAAGCCCTTGTCAACTGTTCAACTTCTTGAATATATTGACTTGCCGTATTTTGCTTTTGCTGCAGATTGAACAATTTAGCTGATATTGCTTTGGCTGATTCGCCTTTTATACCGCTTTTTAGTTTGTCTATTATGGACACTATTGTTTGTTCAGTGCTGATTAAGTTTCGAATATGGCCTTTGAGTTTAGTTTTTATTAGGTTGACTGCTGTAGTTTCATGTGTTCCCTTAAGTGAATCCACTAAGCTAAGAGCATCAATGAAACTTTGTAGATTCTCAGGCTTTCCACTAAACTCAGGTATGAGTGAAGCGGCTAGCTTAAGAAATTCTAGTTGTGACATGGCCATTTTTAGAGTTTTTACTTCAGTAATAGACTCTGATTCAGAATCAAATAGATTGGTTAGTGTGATTACCGCTGGTATCGTAAGGTCGCCTAGGTCTTCTTCTTTTATATGTGTATCTGAACCGCTTGCGATTTCAGATTCGCTCTCTAAATCTGTGTTTGTGTCTTCCTCGACTAATACTGGAGTATTCAAAATCGAAGGTATAGTTATGTCTAGTGAATATTTTGATTTGATGCTATTTAAATTTGTTTTTAATCTATTCAAAAATCTTGATACATACGACCAATGCTGAGTATTTAACTTTTCTTTATTGTCGTGTATCAGGGAACGAGCTTGGTTAAAACATGCAACTAATATTGTCGCGTGTCTACTTATAGTTTCGTTTGAAATATTCCTATTTTGTGCTAGACACTTGTATGATTTATCAAAATTTTCTTTTATTTTAACTAATGCGGCATTAATATTTTGCCATTCCATTTCATTTTAAAATAATTATTAAAATGTGCAAAAACATCTATAGATTTTCAATCAAATAATGATATATTTGTATTCATGATTCGTTTTGGACTTTTTCTTTTATTTTTAGCCAATTTTCGTTACCATTATAAATTTGTTTTAAATTTTGTCCAGCTCATCTGCCCGGCTTTGATAGCGTTTCTTTATGCATCTATTATGTAGTTTATACAATTTATATAATAGATGTCCTATGATTATAATAAAAATAATAGCAATAAGTATTGTTATTAACTTTAGGTCGGTGTTATTGACTTCGACTTTGTTTATTACATTCGCTGTCGAATCTACCGATTTTACATCTACTAAACCCATTGTGTAAAAATTTTCGAAATTTTCTTCAAATTTACTTATTTTGTTTGTTTGTGACATATGTATATAATTTAATGCAAAAACAAAAATTTTTTTTTTTCTTTTATACTACTGTATAAATTCTTTGTTAATTTTTGAAATTAATTTATAATTTCTATATTTTTTTTTTCAGTTTTTACATTTTTTTTTTTTTTCTGCCTAGTGTTTGTGTGGCTTTACAGGCCTCACTCTAATTGGGCAGATGTTATTCCGCTCAATTTTACAATTTTAGATTTTACAGTTAAAGTTGCCTGCATCGCAGGCATTTAGCAAAAATTTTGTTTGGCGGTGGGCGCTCTAGGAAGCGTTGTCGGTTTACTGCTCCGGGTCTAGCTTGTTGCGCTAGACGAGGCCGGTGCTGGCTGCACAGGCTTCTACTGCTTCTCTGTTGGGGCACCGGTGCAGGCTGCACAGGTGTACTCGCAATGCGGCCAGTGTAGAGGTCCCTCGCAGTCGTTCGGGCAGGTCTTCCTTGGCTTTGCTATTTCTGTCGTTTGGGGTGGTGGAGTTACGATTAATATTTTACTGATATTTTGTATTGCAGTGTAGGTGGTTGTGTGCATTGGCTCTTTCTTTTTCTTTTCTGCTAGCAACAATTTGATGTGATCGAGCTCTGTGTGTAATTTCACAGATGTGCTCCACGGCAAATTATCGTTGCTATTTAGCAGTTTGAGCAGTGTTGCCCTTCTGGCTCTCAGGCGTTTTACTACGCCGCCTCTTTTGCCACACGTACCACTCTACTTACTGCGTTCAGTTTCGCTCCATTTCGTTTTTAAGTTTTAGATGTTACTGCTGCTGCTGCAGCAACTGTTGGTATTCCTCCTGTTGGCCGGACTGATCCAGATCCAACCCGAAGACAGATGTTCCAAACGGTTTCTGTGGAGAGATGGCGATGACAGAAGAGATCCTGACATCTACGAGATGATCGTAATGACCTTTGGAGCAGTCTGCTCGCCAAGCGCTGCGCATTACGTGAAGACTGTGAATGCTGAACAGTTTCGACATTCGGATCCAAGAGCAGTCAAGGCCATCAACGACTGTCATTATGTGGATGACTATGTGGACAGCTTTGCTACCGAGAGCGAAGCCATCAGCGTATCTACCCGAGTGAAGGAGATACATGCGAACGCTGGATTTGAGCTGTGCCAGTTTTCATCCAGCTCACCAATTGTGGAGACGTCATTGGGCCCACCAGGACGAAGCGTGAGCGTCGGATGGAATGAGGCTGAACAGATTATCGGAATGTGTTGGCAGGCAGTCACGGACGATTTCAGGTTCACTGTGAAGTATCATCGAGTTCCAAGCAGCGTATTGAACGGCGATCGAGTCCCTACCAAGAGGCAGTATTTTAGCTTGGTCATGTCCACGTTCGATCCCCTGGAATTCCTGTGTTGTCTTATGATAACAGCGAAGTTGCTGCTATGAAAGATTTGGAGGCAGAAGATCCAGTGGGATGAACCACTTCCGGACGAGATATACTAGGCCTTTGTGAATTGGCGCAATGAAATGGACGCCGTGGGACAGTTCCGATGTCCTCGCCATTACTTCGGGCGTGGACTCGTGAAGGCTATAGAAATGCACGTCTTCGTGGATGCAAGTCAGTCTGCATTCGCGGCAGTGGCCTACTGGAGGGTCACCTATGAGGATGACGACGTGCTGGTGAGCTTCGTATGTGCCAAAAAGAAGTGCGCGCCGATGAGAACAATGTCAATCCCACGGTTGGAGCTGCAGGCAGCAGTTCTAGGAACCAGGCTGATGGACACTGTCAAGAGGGAACACAGTGTGGCCATCAGTGTTATCGTTTTATGGACTGACTCCAAGACGGTGCTAAGATGGATCGGCAGCACCCACCGACTATATAAGAAGTTCGTCGGCAATCGGGTGGCAGAAATCTTGGAGTCGACGAAGGTAGCCCAATGGAGATGGGTACCAACAGCCGACAATGCGGCGGATGATGCGACACGTTCGCAATGCCCCGTGGAGCTCAGTCAGAAGTCACGTTGGCTAGGCGGACCAGCATTTTTGAGGCAGCCGGCGGTCAGCTGGCCGCAGCCTGCAGCCTGATTTGAACGAGTTCCGTATGATAACGACGAAGAGGAAATGCCAAGTGAGTTTTCGTTGGTGGCAGCGAACGACGTTTTTATTTCCTTTCAGAGATTCTCAAGCTACAGTCGGTTACTCAGGACTACAGCCTGGGTTCTAAGGTTCACGCGCTGATGCCGTGGACAAAGAAGCGAGCTTGAGAACTACGGCCTCACTGCAGCAGAGTGTGAGGCCGCGGAGAACCTGTTGGTCAGACAGGCACAACGTGAGGCGTTTCCGAAGGAGATGCGGTCGACAGAAGACGGCAAGACGATCGCCAGTGGAAGCGACATTCGAGGACTGGCGCCATACATAGATGACCATGCAGTTCTGCGAGCATACGGCAGAGTGGATGCCGCATTGTGTATGCCATACAGTGCGATGAGGCCAATAATCCTGTCACACAAGCACAGTCTTACGGAGACGATTGTGCATCATTTCCACGCCAAGATGGAGCATCAAAACGTGGCTGCTACGATTGCGGAGATCCGAACAAGGTTCTTTATTACGAAGCTGAGACGCATACTACGGAAGACGATCTCAGCATGCAACGTGTGCAAGTTGCATCGGGCGCGGGCTGCGCCGCCAATAATGGGACTCCTGCCGAGACCAATGGCTGGCCATTTAAGAATACCGGACTGGATTTCTTTGGACCACTATTGGTGAAAGTATCGCGGCACACGGAGAAGCGCTGGGTCGCCCTTTTCACGTGCCTGACGACCAGGGCGATACATCTGGAGTTGCCATATGACCTGTCAACTGATTCCTGTATAATTGCGATACGAAACTTCGTCTTCCGTCGAGGCCCAGTACATAGACTTCGCAGTCACAACGGCAAGAACTTAATAGGAGCTGACAGGGAAGCCAGACGATTTGGCGACGTGTTCGAGTCAGAAAGGATTCAGATTGAGCTATCTGGCCGAGGCATCGAGTGTGTTTTCAACTGCCCAGTGAATCCATCTGAAGGAGGAGTCTGGGAACGAATGGTGCAGTGAGTGAAGAAGGTTCGGCGCTGCACTTTGAAGAAGATAACGCCGAGGGATCACGTACTGGTGAGTTTTGGTTCCAGAGGACGGAGCCGATTCGCAAGGGTGACATGGTCTTCATCTACGATCCAGCCTTGCCCAGATGCGAGTGGCGCAAGGGCATCGTGGAGGCTGTCTACAAAGGAGCCGATGGAGTCATCAGACGCGCTAGTGTGCGCGTGAACGGCGGCGGCCTATCTCGGATTATGATGAGCCCCGTCTCCAAACTTGAGGTTTAGGATTTGAGTGAACCGGTTCTTCACGGGGTCGGGGATGTCGTAGTACGATAGTTTGACCGTGATAGGTGGCTAGTATTAATATAGTATTTATGTATATCGATAACTAGTGGAATTCAAGCCACGAATGAATGGGCACATTTTCGGCGACCATGAGGTGCCGCCATAATTTAAGCTTCCTTTTTCACTGTCGTGGTCGCAGCAGGAGGACATACTGCGGTAAGAGTTATTAGCTCTAGTAAATAGGTTATGTATCTATGTATGGAATTTATAGAATAAAACAGCATCAGCATCGGCACCAGCCGGCACCAGCGTTGTCAACGGCATTGGCAATAGTCGCCGGCCGGGCTTTACTTGCGACAAAAAACTGTTAGAGCGGAGTCAGAGGGTAATGCTAAAGGCAACTCCGCGGGAGCATCGACACATATGTCAAATACCTAGGCACAGTACTGGACAGCAAGCTGGCACGGAAACCCAGTGGACGGAGGAGTATCTTGGACGTTGACATGCAATGACTGCATGTTTCAAGAGCAGAAGGCTGTTACGCGCGAATCCCAGGCAAAACGCAGCCCTCCTCCCGCCCAACCGACCGAGGGGCGCTGCTGCATGACGCACGACGCGTAGCCGTACCGAACGCAAGAAGGATAGCTATTAGACTAACATTCGAGGAAAATTAGCACTTAACTTACTAAGAAACTAAGCATGCAATCAAAATACAAATACCACTACAATTACAAATTACTATAAAGGTGTGTAAGGATTAGTAATTTAATAAGAGGAAGAGAATTAGTGGTGGATATAATATGGTAGAGGGAATTATAATCCGAGCATAATCAATTCATGCAAGGAATAATGCGATCTACAAAGTGGAATGAACAACGGTATAAGATTTCAAGTAAATCTAATAGGAATCAGAGCTGTCTATGTCACTCCTGATCAAGTTGTGCATAAAAATCACACCAAGCTTTTTTCTACGGTTAACTAAGGATGGGAGGTTTACTAATAGCAGTCTAATAGAGTAGTCTCACAACCGCATCCCAGTTAAGGCCCCGCAGAGCAAAGAGTAAAAAGTTTTTCTGTACTGATTCTATACGGTCCTGGTGTACTTTGTACTGAGGGCACCATACACAGGAGCCGTATTCTAAGATCGGACGAACAAGCGAGGTTTAGAGTGTCTTTGTTATATAGGGGTCGTCAAATTCCTTTGACCACCTCTTTATAAACCCAAGCACGCCCATGGCCTTATTTACCATGGTAGAAATGTGTTCAGAAAACTTTAGCTTGGCGTCAAATATAACACCAAGATCATCCACCAGGGTAATTCTCTGAAGAGAAACGCCACATAGGATATAGGTAGCCAACAAGGGGCTAGAACGATGAAATGTCATAACTTTGCATTTCGAGACATTAAGGTGTAACAAGTTTGCACAGCACCATGACTGAATGTTATTGAGATCGGATTGCAAGCGAGAATGAAATGAAATTTCCTTATACTGGCCACAGAGTTTAACATCATCCCCATACATAAGTATTCGAGAGTATGTTAATACTGAAGGCAAGTCATTAATAAAGAGTGTGAATAGTAAGGGGCCTAGATGGCTGCCCTGTTGTACTCCCGAACAAACCTTTACTGATAAAGAGAGGGAGTTTTTGAAGAGGACCTAGAACAAAGATAGCTAGAAATCCATCTCAGGAGGTTGGGCGGAAACCCTAAAAGGTCAAGTTTATGTGCTAAAAGGGAATGGTTTACAGAGTCGAATGCTTTACTAAAGTCGGTGTAAATAACATCCGTCTGTAAGTTACCTTGAAAGCCTTAAATAATGAAAGAGCTAAACTCTAACAAGTTCGTGGTGGTTGATCGCCGCCTTATAAATCCATACTGAGTTGGAGATATAAGTGACTTGCAGAGATGTTGCAAGTGCGGAGTTATAACCTTCTCAAACATTTTGGGGATAGCGGATAACTTTGCTATACCTCTATAATTTTTTGCATCAGATTTGCTACCTTTTTTATGGAGAGGAATTATAAACGATTCCTTCCAGATTGGGGGGAAGCAAGAGGAATCAAGAGGACAGGGTGAATAGTTTAAGCAAAGGTCCACACAGGGCCTCAGCGCAGTACCTGAGTACACAACCTGGAACCCCGTCTGGACCCGGTGAAAACACCGCCTTAACTAGTCGATGATCATGAAGTAGTGAACATTCATTTAACAAGGGACTGAAAATGCCGTTCGACCTCGGTAAACCGTATGGGTACGGTTGACCAGAGTAGCTTTCCTCAGAATAGGTGGTTGGGAAAAACTGGGCAAAAAGATCGGCAATTTCCTGATCATTATTTGCCGACGTATTACAAAATGATAGCGAGGATGGGTGTGCGGGCGTTCTACGCTTACTGTTTACGAAGCAGTAAAACTGTTTAGGGTCCTGAGAAAAACGTATCCTGCAACGAGATAGGTAGTTCTTATAGCATTGAGCATTAAGAACTGAAAAGTTTGACCGAGAAGTAGGAGATCCCACTTCTTGAAATATTTTATAAAGTCTTGATTTTAAGTTTTTTAGACTGGATAAGTCCACTGCAATTTGAACCCCTCCTGCACGTCGAGACGAACGGTCCTTTCTAAAAGTTGTGTACCGACCTGTCAAAACCTCGGAACTAAGAATGTCCAGCTTTAACCAGGTTTCAGTAAACACAATAACGTGGGAAGCAAATGCAACACTATCCCGGAAAAGAATGCTAAGCTTACTACGCAAGCCTCTTACATTCTGATAGGTTACTAAAAGAGAAGTAAGTTTTTTGGAAAGGTGGAAGCAAGACGGGAAGTTGAGGAAGAGGAAGTTGAGGTTGAGGGTGGCACACTGGAAAGATTTGGAAGGGATATGGGGGCCTGTTCTTCTTCTTAGCCTTAAACTCCTTCACCACCAAATGCTCCGGCCAAAATTTGGCGGAGCAAATGGTGTCAAATTGAGTTGGGGAGATGCTTATCTTAAACGAGGCTATCTCCCTGGCATTAGAGAAGTTAAATTTCTCCACCTTTAAGCCCACGGCTTTTATTTTGCTTTGAATAAAAGCAATTACATCATTAGATGTGAGGTCAGGGGCCAGCCGTGAAACAAAAACTTGCCGTTTTGGTGGGACTCCCACTAGTGGTTTAGTCACCACAGGCCTAGTACCTGTGGTGGCAATATCCGGAGGTCCGGAACGTCTATTTACTGGTGGGATCGGGATAGACGGGACAACTAGCGAACTTGCGGACACCACGGACACGGACGCTGCAGGCGTACTTGGCTGCACATTCTCCGAGGCGATGAATTCGGCTACCGAATCTGCATCGCCAGCAGCTGTCGTTGCCTTTGGAGTGGCAAACGAGATCAACTGCTGCACACTTGGAGTGGTCGGAGTCAGTTTTTCGGCGGCGCACGGCTGAGTGACGGTTGGCACTTGCAGATCCCGCGGAGTGACCTTTTTGCGCGTCGGAGACTCATTCAGCAGTTTTAAACCGCTAAACTGAGCCTCAATGGCTAGGAGCCGATCGTATTGGTTTTTAAAACCAACGGTCAGCTCCTTAAAGCCACTCCGCGTCTGCCTCATAAAAGCTACCATGCCTTTCTCCACCGCACGGCATGCCTCGCAACTGTAATGCAAGCCATTACGTTTGGCTGTAGCATCACTCACGAGGCCAGAAAATCCAGCGCAATTTGCGTGCACTACGCTGTCGCAGAGCCAGCAGGGGACATTCGGCTGATCGTGGGTGATCTGCTTTTTACAGGTTTTTTTGGCACAGACCACAGCGTATTATTTATTTATTTACTATTATTTGCAAAACAAATTGGTATCAGACCAATGTGCCAGACAACGCTCAAAGCGGAATTGGTGAAAAAAGAGAGCAGAATGGAGAGCGGTTATAGCGAGAGCTACTATTGCTCAGAAAGTTTAAAGAGCGAGAGAGAAAGAACAGTTATTGAAGTTGAGGTGATAGCGAGAGAGTGATAAAACAACAAAAGCTACCAGACGAGAGCGGACTGCAATGCAATGTAATGCGTACTCACTCACTGCAGCAACACAAACACAAGCTCAAGCCGACGCCGAAAAATAAAAAGTTAAATAATGTTTTAACACAAATCAAAAGGTATGCACTCGCGTAATAGAATAGGTTTCCAGATTGTTGTCTGGTTAGGAAGTTTAATTAGAATTTATTTAGGAAAACACCGGCTGTTTATTCAAAACAAAAGGGAAAAATGCGGAGCGCAAAAAAAAACGCGTCTGATCACTACGAAAGAGAACGGACTACCGTTAAAGGGTTCATAATCAGACCTGTTAACACCACTGAGGCTGAGCTTGTGCGGGAGAGCAACGTGAATGTTGCGCGACCTCTAGTAACCCCAACAGGGTTTGCACCAAGCACTGGTATACGAGCATGCGAGCGCGTCAATCCGATTTATTTATTTATTAAATAAATAATAATAATAATAATAATCTATGTCTCGCTGTCCCCTTTTGTGCCCATCTCCCGCTAGCCGAAGCGACATAAATAAGCATAAGCGCCAGAGCTTAGCATAGCGCTAGTCGATGGTGTTGTTGTTTCCGAACATTTTTACATTCCGTGCAGTTGCCTACATGGAATAAGTAAAACCAACTTACACTAACCAACATAAGAAAAAAAACGTTTTTTGTTATACTATTATTGTTTGCATTGGACATTTTATTTTTAGTCATTAATTTCATTGCCGTTGTCTTCATTTTTTCTTATATTTTATTATTTTATTATTCATCCTATTACTTTATAATCATCATTCATCGTACATCAATCCTCATACAGTATTTATCAATATTCGTGATTCTCCTACTTTATTAAGTTCTATTATGAGTTTACCTTAAAAATTAGATTAGAATCGCCAATTGCTAGATTAAATAAAATAACCTATGGGCATTAATATGAATTCCTGCTAGAGCAATTACTTGGTGAGGGTTATGCGTCGTGTTGTGGATAAATACGTGCATAGGTAGACCAGATAGACTTTTTTTTTGGGATCGCTATTAACATTTATTTTGGAATTTAGCGATCATGGAAGGGAGGGCAATGGTGGTCGCGTTTAAATCTTGCGCCACATGACAAAAGTCTGCTGATAGTTCTCTTTGTTTTCTGTCTTTTGCTTTGTTCTTTTTTTTATTTTTTATCCGAATTGTTCTTCGCACGCGAATCTCAATGGGTTTAAAGGTTCAGCGGCTTCTTCCTTTAACCCATCCCATTTCCCGACTGACACAAAGCCGGAACAAGCGCGTGCCCTCCTGCCGAAGCTCTTTACCTTCCACCAGCTCACTACGTTGCACACCACAGAACATATAAATACATAAACTTATTTGGCGCCCAACGTGGGGTCAGAATATACCATACCGACCATAATTGCTTAAAGTCAATGTCATCAGACTTATGTACATATGTACATGTCTCATGAACAATTCGGTTTCTTTATTGGTTCTTATGTCTTGTCGTTATTGCTTGTACTCAGAATAATGGATCAGTTGTAATTTTAAAAATAATTACATAGCCTTTTTTCAAATTAGTAAGCACCTCAAAACATGCATTTGTGAAGTGTACTGGAGATATTAAGGCTTAAAAATAAGCTTCCGTTGCTTATATACATTTCGCATGACTTTCCGTTTGAAACTGTTGCGTCTTACGGTGTTGCCGCTGGATATGGATAGCTGGCTTGAGCAATTTTGGTTATCAGCGTCTGTTCCTCCATATGAGATTTTTGATACAACCAGCTACTAGAAAGATTGGATCTGAGAGTCAAACAGCGCAGACAGGCTTCGAAAGATTGTCCTCTTCTGGGTCTGTTCAAGGTTTGACTCCATCCCCAACTGTTGGCCGGCAGACTGATCCTGGAAGTCCCAGAAATAAATCCCGTACGTTGACACCATCGGTTTGTGATGGTTATCAGTCTGTAAATAGGAATACTCCCGTTGGTTCTGACTTACGCCCAGATCGAATTAGCCAAATTATTTTCAATTGGAAACTTAGATTTTCGGGTAAATCGGTATTAGGTGTGGACGATTTTATCTATCGCGCCGAGGCATTGACATCCCAAACGTTGGAGGGCAATTTCGAGTTGTTGGCACGGTATGCCAGTAACCTTTTTGAATGAACCTCAAGCGAATGGTTTTGGCGGTACCACAAGAGTGTGCCTATGATACAATGGGAAGGACTTTGCCAAGCTCTCAAAAGACAATTCAAAGACGAACGCACAGACTTACACATATCAGCAATCATCGATAGACGCAAACAAAAGGATGGAGAGAGTTTCGATGAGTTCTATAATTCGATGAGGCCATAATTTCTCTAGCGGATAAGCTCTCTGTTTCCTTGTCGGAATCCCTTGTCAAATTTACGTTTGGATATTCAGCATGAACTCCTATATGAGGAAATTTCCAACGTAGCCAAACTTCGCCATCTCGTCAGAACTCGAGAGATCTTTATACAAACTTTAGGAAGACAATCTGCACCAAAATTTCGTCCGGAAGCCGATGTCAAGTCGATCTGTCAATGCTGTTGAATGTAAGGTCGACTGTGAAACAGAGACTGAGATATCGGAAGACGACGATATGGAGATAGCTGAAGTGAATTTGGTATGCTGGAATTGTAAGGCAACTGGTCATTGCTACCAGGAGTGCGATAGCCCAGTTCGTCGCGTATTTTGCTATGGCTGTGGAAAGGCGGATACATACAAGCCGTTCTGTAAAAAATGCAATACTTCAAAAAACTTCGTAGCACGTGAGTTACCGCCCCGGCACCCCTCGAGATGCCCCCCGCTAAACCACCACGACTCAACTCAGCATAAACATCCACAGCTCAAGTGACACGAGCACGATGTTTATGCCGCCTAAGCATATACCATCAACACAGCCAACATTGTCTACAATATAAACCGGATGGACCCCAGCCAAGAATCAGCAAACTGACCTTAAATGTAACATCAGCATTTTCTTAGGAATCCCAACTGCAGCTACGCCGACAGCGACGCAGAAGAACCAGCAGCAGAGCCGCATACATAAGTCAGTGATCGCCACTGACCAGGCAGTCAATTCTAGAATCCCACCCGGAATACAATTGTCACTCCGACTATCTTAAAACTGCAATAAACGTGTATAACTAGATCACATAGAGAACACCTCCAAATTGGCATTCATCATTTAAGGGAACCCCTTTTTCCCTTCAACAGTTTCCAGCACCTATAGCAAGGACCCTTACCTCCTCTCTGGAACCTGTAACTGGCGCAGTCGAAACAACGAACCATGAGGAACATTTTAATCCTACTAATGTAAGTTATAAGTGACAAAAACAAAATGACAAAAAAAAAAAAGAAAAAGAAATACCCAAATACAAAATATACACAGATAAAAATGTACAAACCTAACAAGTAAGAAAATCCCTCTAGTACTGGCGGTGGCGATTGACCATGCCCGAACTACTGATTTGGCTGGTTCCTACATGGGTACTTTCCGGACTAACCCTATGGTAAACGAACGCCGAACCACTCAAAGAAGAGACAAAAATGTTGCTCTGTATACTCTACAACCCACCGCGCACCAGCCACCGTACTAGTTCGGTTGGGATGCAACGTCTCACCAGTAGACGAAAAAACGAAAAAACATGAGAGGAAAATGAAGGGAGCAGTTAGCTAAATATTATGCTGATCTGCTCTTCTCCTTTCCCTTTTCTGTTTTCGGTCATTTCATTGCTAGAATGTTCTTTGCGTTTGGCGTTTGTGCAAATCAGTGCGGCTGTCTAAGTGATTATAAATATTCAATTTTAAACAGTTATTCAAAGCAAATGTATAGCAAACGGCATTTGCGTAGGCTCAATAAAGAAATATAAGATAAATATGCAGCCAAACATAATCGTGCTAGCGGAGAAACAGTGTCGTGCAGTGAAATAGAAAAAGTTGAAGGCCGCGAAATAGGAGAGACAATCGACGAAAATGAAACAAATGGAAAGCGACACTGAAAAATTTAAAGAACTTCTTTAGAGTTTTGATTGGTAAGCTTATATGATTTTGGTTTTTTTGTATTCCTATTATATATGTATTTTATATTTATAGATGCCATAACCCTAGATACTGGATCAGCTGAAGTCCAGATTAGGAAAGCCCTACAGCTGCAAAAAAAAACGTTTTTTCAAAAACAGTACCACCGCGAACAGCAGACCTTAATTAGTAAACTTAAAAACTTAAATGAAATATGTATATAATAAAATCAAAATTTAAATATGAAATTAAATGAAGATTGATAACCTACTTCATGGGTACCCATTTCACTAGCTACTACATGTGTACCCATTTCACTAGCTACTACATGGGTACGCATTTCACTAGCTACTAGACGAGTACCCATATCACTAGTTCGGGGGTAAACGAAGTGGTGTCGCTGGTCCCCATGTCGTAGGACATTGCGGGTAAAAATGGAAATGATGAAAAGCATTGCTAAGGGTTAGTAAAGAAAGTACCCCTGGTCTGTTAGGGAGTGGTGATATCACCACCTCCGAACTAGTTCCCAGTACTGCTGGGATGAAATACCCTAACACAACCCAGCAGTACTGGGAACTAGTTCGGAGGTGGTGATATCACCACTCCCTAACAGACCAGGGGTACTTTCTTTACTAACCCTTAGCAATGCTTTTCATCATTTCCATTTTTACCCGCAATGTCCTACGACATGGGGACCAGCGACACCACTTCGTTTACCCCCGAACTAGTGATATGGGTACTCGTCTAGTAGCTAGTGAAATGCGTACCCATGTAGTAGCTAGTGAAATGGGTACACATGTAGTAGCTAGTGAAATGGGTACCCATGAAGTAGGTTATCAATCTTCATTTAATTTCATATTTAAATTTTGATTTTATTATATACATATTTCATTTAAGTTTTTAAGTTTACTAATTAAGGTCTGCTGTTCGCGGTGGTACTGTTTTTGAAAAAACGTTTTTTTTTGCAGCTGTAGGGCTTTCCTAATCTGGACTTCAGCTGATCCAGTATCTAGGGTTATGGCATCTATAAATATAAAATACATATATAATAGGAATACAAAAAAACCAAAATCATATAAGCTTACCAATCAAAACTCTAAAGAAGTTCTTTAAATTTTTCAGTGTCGCTTTCCATTTGTTTCATTTTCGTCGATTGTCTCTCCTATTTCGCGACCTTCAACTTTTTCTATTTCACTGCACGACACTGTTTCTCCGCTAGCACGATTATGTTTGGCTGCATATTTATCTTATATTTCTTTATTGAGCCTACGCAAATGCCGTTTGCTATACATTTGCTTTGAATAACTGTTTAAAATTGAATAATTATAATCACTTGGACAGCCGCACAAACGCCAAACGCAAAGAACATTCTAGCAATGAAATGACCGAAAACAGAAAAGGGAAAGGAGAAGAGCAGATCAGCATAATATTTAGCTAACTGCTCTCTTCATTTTCCTCTCATGTTTTTTCGTTTTTTCGTCTACTGGTGAGACGTTGCATCCCAACCGAACTAGTACGGTGGCTGGTGCGCGGTGGGTTGTAGAGTATACAGAGCAACATTTTTGTCTCTTCTTTGAGTGGTTCGGCGTTCGTTTACCATAGGGTTAGTCCGGAAAGTACCCATGTAGGAACCAGCCAAATCAGTAGTTCGGGCATGGTCAATCGCCACCGCCAGTACTAGAGGGTAGTTGCATACACATACAAGTGTATCCATGCCCAAGTTGCGGTTCGATTCGGGATTCAGTGCGAGGCCGAGGCGGACGCAACATACAAAAAACAAAAAACCAATCGGCCAACACAGTGAGTCGAACACACCACGGTTCGATCCAAAATTCAGTGCGAATCACGGTTCGGACGTGTGTGTTCGATTCAAACAAATCCAAGCCAACATGTCTCGACCGAAGCAGGTTGCGGCCCGACTGAAGATCGAGCGAACTCGGGCCGAGCAAACTTGTTGTGGTTGTGTCTATATTTCAGTGCGACTTATGGAGGCATCCGCAGCAACTTGTGCATACCCTTCCTATAAAAAAGTGAAGATTCAATACAAAAGTGCAAAACGTTTGTTATCTCAGGGCGATTTAACAAACAAAAGTGCATTTAACAAACGAACGGGGCAGAACTGTTGCGGTTGTGTCTATATTTCAGTGCGACTTATAGAAAGCGGCTCCAACAACTTTCTGCATACCCTTCATAAAAAAAGTGAATATTCAATACAAGCGAAAATGCACATACCGAAACCAAACGGGGCATGCTTGTAGTAGTCGTATCCATATTTCAGTGTGACCTATGGAAAACGGCCGGAACAACTTTTGTATACCCTTCACATAATTTTTCTTACAACAAATGAGTGCAAACAGTTTGATATCTCAAGGCGATTTAACAAACGAAAGCACCCCACCGAACTCATTCGGGGCAATCGTGTCGCGGTTGTGTCCATACTTCAGTGCGACTTATGGAAAACGACCGCCACAACCTTTGCATACTCTTCATAAAAAAAAAAAAAAATATACATTATACAAATAAAATAAAAAAACAAAAAAAAAACAATAATAAATAAATCCGAATTCTTTTATCGAATGGTTACTAACAATAATCTCCCTACCACAGATGAGCATACATTGATTCAAACCTAGGAAACACACGTCCCACCACAGCAGGAAGTTCAACTCACGCCTCAACACAACCTATAGAACCTACACACATCAAACACACACACACACACACACACACACACACACACACACACACACACAGTGCCGCCACCGGCACTGTCTCATATGCAGACATCCTAAGGAAGGTCAAGACAGAGCCAAGTCTTAAAAAGCTAGGGCAATCGGTGCAAGGGGTGCGACGCACAGCAAAAGGAGAGCTGTTGCTGATGCTGGAAAAATCGGCGGACCCGAGAACCCAAGAGATGCAGGCAGCAGTCAAGGAAGCGCTAGGAAGCACGGTTGAAGTAAGGAGTCTTACCGAAACTGTCATCTTGGAGGTAAGGGACATAGACGAAGTGTCCACCCAAGAGGAAGTCCTAGCGGAACTCAAAGCGCAGGCAGGGGTGGAAATATGCGAGGCCGCAGCCATCTCCATCAGACCAGCCTATAGGAGCACGCAGACCCTGACCCTGAAAGTTCCACCGGCTATAGCAAAGCCACTCCTGGAGAAAGGAAGAATTCGCCTGGGGTGGGGGTATTGTAGAATACGACCCAAGTCAACTCCCCGAAGATGCTACAAGTGCATGGAGTTTGGCCACATCGCGCCTAATTGTAAGAGCAGCCAAGACTTCACGAAGTGCTGCTACAATTGCGCAGGAGCCGACCACCAGGCCAAAGATTGCAAAGACGAACCAAGTTGCATTCTTTGCAAGCGCCACCGGGTGAAGGACCCGAAGCACCAAACGACGAGTTCGAGGTGCCCGCAGTACCAAAAGGCGATGCAGCAAATGAAGGATAGATGAAAATCATCCAACTAAACCTCAACCACTGCGAGATGGCACAGCAGCTGCTGGACCAGACAATAAGGGAGCACCGTATAGATGTAGCAGTCATAAGCGAGCAATACCGGAATCGCAACTCGGGAGAGTGGATTGCTGACTCGAGCAAGAAGGCAGCGATATGGAGCTGTGCGAGTCCCACACAGCAATTACTGCAAACATACGTCGGAGACGGATTCGCCAGAGCCCGGATAAATGGAGTGCACATATATAGCTGCTACCTGCCCCCGAGCCTCAGCCTACAGCAGGCGACGCAGGCACTGGAAAGGATTGCTGAAGACGCGCGGGAGAAACACCCTACGCTCATAGCCGGCGATTTCAATGCTTGGGCGACGGAGTGGGGATGCCCGAGAACGAACCCAAGGGGACAGGCACTCCTAGAATGCTTTGCGACGTTGGATGCCGTACTGCTGAACACAGGCACACAGCAGACGTTCGGCAGAGCTGGAACGGGGTCTATAATAGACCTTACGTTCGTGAGCAGCAGCCTCAGCCGCAGGACAACGTGGGAAGTTAGTGGCTTATACACCGGGAGTGACCACCAAGCCCTCATATGTGAAATCCAGGAAGCGGGCGCACCTAACCCGTTCATTGGCAAGCGGATCGGTTATAAGACCGAAACGCTAGAGCCGGATATGGTCCGGGCCATGTTTGAGGACTACGAGACCAACGGTACGGCTGAAGAGAGAGCAAGCCAACTGGCTATACATACGCTGGAAGCATGTGATGCCTCCATGCTAAGGAAAGGAAGAAGCCTGAACAACCGCAGGCCAGCTTATTGGTGGAACGCTGCAATAGGTAGCGCCAGGCAGGAGTGCCAGCGGAAAAGACGACTGTACCAGCGTTCGAGAGGTTCCCCGGAATTCGAGAGGCTCCAAGGAGAATATAAGGAAAGCAGACGCTGCTTGAAGAGGCAGATCAAAGATGCCAAGCGCAAATGCTTCGAAAAGCTCTGCGATGACGCAGATGCGAACCCTTGGGGCTACGCATACAGGCTGGTAATGAAGAGACTGCGAGTGTTCAGTCCCCCGCCGCCAATGTGTGCAGATCTGCTGGTTAACATAGTAGAAACCCTATTCCCAGAGAAAGTGGCAGGCCAGAGGGTGATGGATAGAATACCGCCACCTGAAATAGAAGCCACCACGGGAGCAGAAGTCCTCGAAGCTCTACAACGGATAAAGAACGGCAAAGCACCAGGACCTGATGGGGTCCCAAATGCCGTTCTCCGCACGGCTATTGAGACCAATCCACAAATGTACGTGGATTTATTCAATGCGTGCATGTCCGAAGGGACCTTCCCCAGACCATGGAAGCGACAGCGGCTAGTCCTCTTACCCAAGGGGAACAAGCCGACCGAGGAGCCATCATCCTATAGACCACTCTGCATGCTCGACACAGTGGGTAAGATCCTCGAGCGCATAATCCACACCAGGCTGGAGAAGGCAGTAACGCATCAGCTCTCACCGAGACAGCACGGGTTTCGCAAAGGCAGGTCCACGGTGGACGCAATCGGCGAGGTATGTGAGATAGCAAAGCGAGCTATCGATGGCACCCGGTGGATGTACGGGACCAAAGAGTATTGCATAGTGGCAACACTCGATGTCCAAAATGCATTCAACTCTGCCAATTGGGATCACATACTAGAAGAACTGAGAAACTTTCAAGTACCGCCGTATCTGCAGAATATCATCGCGGACTACCTAAGAGACCGATTGCTCATATATGAGACGGATAAGGGGACACGTGAGCACCAAATCACTGGAGGAGTTCCCCAAGGATCGGTCCTCGGCCCGCTGCTGTGGAACATCATGTATGATGGAATCCTCAAGATGGATATGCCAATGGGCGCAACGGTGATAGGCTTTGCCGACGACATAGCGATAGTCGTAGTGGCAAAACAGAAAGAAGCGGCGGAAGAAATCTGCAACGACGCGGTAGAGAGAGCCAGAACATGGCTATCAGGGAGGGATCTCGCATTAGCCACCCACAAAACGGAGGCGGTGCTCATAAGCAGTAGGAAAGTAGTGGAGACGGCCACGATCCGAGTAGGAGACTGCACTATTAGCTCCAGTCCAAGCCTGAAGTACCTGGGGGTCATGATTGACCACAGACTCAGCTTCAAGCATCACATGGCGTATGCAAGCAGCAAAGCAGGAAAGACGGCAGTGGCCCTATCCCGCATCATGGCCAACACCGGAGGCCCGAAACAGCCAAGGCGAAAGCTACTAGCGAGCGTAGTTGGCTCAACGCTAATGTACGCGGCACCAATATGGGTTGATGCAATGAAGCATAAAACATATGCCCGAGAATGCAACGCAGTCCAGAGGCTGTGTGCCCTGAGGGTGTGTTGCGCATTCAGAACGGTATCCCAAGACGCCGCACTTGTGGTAGCAGGAATGATTCCCATCCATCTGCTGGCAAGAGAAGCCGCAGGAATCAGGGCACAGCGAACCCTGGGGACTACGGACCAGGACACCAGAGGTGCCTTAAGGCAGCGCACAATCCTGCAATGGCAAGATTCGTGGGATAACAGCAGCAAAGGGCGATGGACCCATAGGCTAATCCCAGACCTGAAGAGTTGGCTGAACCGTAGCCATGGACAAGTGGAGTATCACCTGACACAACTGCTGACAGGACACGGTTGCTTTAAAGCCTACCTGCATAGGTTTAAGCACGAGGACGACCCCTTCTGCGTGGTCTGCGCAGGGGTCATCGAAGACGCAGAGCACTGCTTCTTCGAATGTCCAAGATTTCGGCAAGAACGAGAGGATCTAAGCAACAAGCTTGGAAGAATGCCAGCGGTGACAAACCTGGCAGAATGCCTGCTAGAGTCGGAAGGAAACTGGGCCGCGATTAGATTCATGGCCGTAACTATGGCTACCAAACTGCGTCGCGAAGAAAGAGCACGCAATGCTAGGAGATAAAGGATAAAGGAGATTGTTAAGAGAAGAGCCCTACGGGCATCTCCCCCCGGCGAAGTAATATCTCGCGACAGTACCGCCGGGATCCGGGATAGGTGTGGTTGGTTTTAGAGCGGTTAGAGTCCCTCACTTCGGCTTCGGCTGAGTCGGCATGAAGCTTTCCTGTAGTCACACAACAACAAAAAAAAAAAAAAAAAAAAAAAAAAAAGAACCTACACAAAAAAAAACACACACACACACACACACTCAGACAGATTCTGTGTATTCTAGTGAGTGCGGTCGTGTTTTTAAATCGTTCCGTATAATTCAGTGGAAAACGTCGGAAGTTAGCCTGGAAAAGAGGCAAAGAGTAGTTAGCGCGAGCCATAGTAGTGCTGCGTTACTTACCTGCGCGGAACGCAAGTCCGCAAGCAGAGAAGCGGCCACCTGGCCAATAGTACTGGCCGAAATCCCAGTGGGACGCCGTCGAGCCATAGGCCGAAGGGGGGGGAAGGAGGAGCAGGTAAGTGCCTGTTTTCCTATTCTTCTTCGCTGTGATTCTTGGCGCCACTTGTTGGTTGCTGCCTTCTTTTTGTTTTTGGGCAAAATTGGCCAAGCACACCGCAAGTGGTGTTGGAAAACGACGGAAGAACAGCTGACTGGAGGCTAAGTGCTGGAAAACGACAGCGTCTGGCCAATAGAGGGCGCGGCCGCAGCAACCGGAGTTGCCAGATCAACGGCCAGATCGGAGATGAGCGATCAGCGGGAACAAGCTGCGGCTTGCAGCACTCCGCTGACAAGCTCATTCGCCTGGGATGAGGAGAATCCCTTTCGCCGGAGAAATGCTCTGGCGCGATCGCCAAACCAGCCGGCGGAAGCAGTGGAGGAGCGCGCAAGATCCTCTCCTCCAACGCTGCAGCGCCCCCAAGAGGAGCAAGCAGACCCGAAGGAGAGGGCCATGGCGCATTTGGCGAGCTTGGGCCAAAAGGCCAGAGAGTTGAGGAAGCTGATGGTGCTCCCAAAGAGGTCCATCACGAACCCAATGAGGGATCTGGTGGATGAGATCGAATATCTGCAGCGAGAGTTGGAATCGTGCTGGCCGGCGATCTCTGCGGAGCAGGCTGTAGCCAAGGTTGCACAGCCGGCAGTGACGGAGAGGGCGGGAAAGAGGGCACGGCCAGAGCCCAGGAACACCACCCACCCGTCCCCGTCCCCGTCCCCAAGACCGAAGAAGCCAAAACATGGACCCAAGAAGTCAAAAAAAACGGAGAAGAAGCCGCAGGAAGGCCAAATGAGGGACGCCGTAGCTCGCAAGGGACCGGAGGACGCCCCAAAGGAGCGAGAGGTAGGGTGGGTGAAGGTCGTAGCCAGGCAACGGCCAAAGCCAAAGCAGCAGCAACGACCAAGACCGCCACGCAGCGATGCAATAGTCATCGCCGCCACCGGCACTGTCTCATATGCAGACATCCTAAGGAAGGTCAAGACAGAGCCAAGTCTTAAAAAGCTAGGGCAATCGGTGCAAGGGGTGCGACGCACAGCAAAAGGAGAGCTGTTGCTGATGCTGGAAAAATCGGCGGACCCGAGAACCCAAGAGATGCAGGCAGCGGTCAAGGAAGCGCTAGGAAGCACGGTTGAAGTAAGGAGTCTTACCGAAACTGTCATCTTGGAGGTAAGGGACATAGACGAAGTGTCCACCCAAGAGGAAGTCCTAGCGGAACTCAAAGCGCAGGCAGGGGTGGAAATATGCGAGGCCGCAGCCATCTCCATCAGACCAGCCTATAGGAGCACGCAGACCCTGACCCTGAAAGTTCCACCGGCTATAGCAAAGCCCCTCCTGGAGAAAGGAAGAATTCGCCTGGGGTGGGGGTATTGCAGAATACGACCCAAGTCAACTCCCCGAAGATGCTACAAGTGCATGGAGTTTGGCCACATCGCGCCTAATTGTAAGAGCAGCCAAGATTTCACGAAGTGCTGCTACAATTGCGCAGGAGCCGACCACCAGGCCAAAGATTGCAAAGACGAACCAAGTTGCATTCTTTGCAAGCGCCACCGGGTGAAGGACCCGAAGCACCAAACGACGAGTTCGAGGTGCCCGCAGTACCAAAAGGCGATGCAGCAAATGAAGGATAGATGAAAATCATCCAACTAAACCTCAACCACTGCGAGATGGCACAGCAGCTGCTGGACCAGACAATAAGGGAGCACCGTATAGATGTAGCAGTCATAAGCGAGCAATACCGGAATCGCAACTCGGGAGAGTGGATTGCTGACTCGAACAAGAAGGCAGCGATATGGAGCTGTGCGAGTCCCACACAGCAATTACTGCAAACATACGTCGGAGACGGATTCGCCAGAGCCCGGATAAATGGAGTGCACATATATAGCTGCTACCTGCCCCCGAGCCTCAGCCTACAGCAGGCGACGCAGGCACTGGAAAGGATTGCTGAAGACGCGCGGGAGAAACACCCTACGCTCATAGCCGGCGATTTCAACGCCTGGGCGACGGAGTGGGGATGCCCGAGAACGAACCCAAGGGGACAGGCACTCTTAGAATGCTTTGCGACGTTGGATGCCGTACTGCTGAACACAGGCACACAGCAGACGTTCGGCAGAGCTGGAACGGGGTCTATAATAGACCTTACGTTCGTGAGCAGCAGCCTCAGCCGCAGGACAACGTGGGAAGTTAGTGGCTTATACACCGGGAGTGACCACCAAGCCCTCATATGTGAAATCCAGGAAGCGGGCGCACCTAACCCGTTCATTGGCAAGCGGATCGGTTATAAGACCGAAACGCTAGAGCCGGATATGGTCCGGGCCATGTTTGAGGACTACGAGACCAACGGTACGGCTGAAGAGAGAGCAAGCCAACTGGCTATACATACGCTGGAAGCATGTGATGCCTCCATGCTAAGGAAAGGAAGAAGCCTGAACAACCGCAGGCCAGCTTATTGGTGGAACGCTGCAATAGGTAGCGCCAGGCAGGAGTGCCAGCGGAAAAGACGACTGTACCAGCGTTCGAGAGGTTCCCCGGAATTCGAGAGGCTCCAAGGAGAATGTAAGGAAAGCAGACGCTGCTTGAAGAGGCAGATCAAAGATGCCAAGCGCAAATGCTTCGAAAAGCTCTGCGATGACGCAGATGCGAACCCTTGGGGCTACGCATACAGGCTGGTAATGAAGAGACTGCGAGTGTTCAGTCCCCCGCCGCCAATGTGTGCAGATCTGCTGGTTAACATAGTAGAAACCCTATTCCCAGAGAAAGTGGCAGGCCAGAGGGTGATGGATAGAATACCGCCACCTGAAATAGAAGCCACCACGGGAGCAGAAGTCCTCGAAGCTCTACAACGGATAAAGAACGGCAAAGCACCAGGACCTGATGGGGTCCCAAATGCCGTTCTCCGCACGGCTATTGAGACCAATCCACAAATGTACGTGGATTTATTCAATGCGTGCATGTCCGAAGGGACCTTCCCCAGACCATGGAAGCGACAGCGGCTAGTCCTCTTACCCAAGGGGAACAAGCCGACCGAGGAGCCATCATCCTATAGACCACTATGCATGCTCGACACAGTGGGTAAGATCCTCGAGCGCATAATCCACACCAGGCTGGAGAAGGCAGTAACGCGTCAGCTCTCACCGAGACAGCACGGGTTTCGCAAAGGCAGGTCCACGGTGGACGCAATCGGCGAGGTATGTGAGATAGCAAAGCGAGCTATCGATGGCACCCGGTGGATGTACGGGACCAAAGAGTATTGCATAGTGGCAACACTCGATGTCCAAAATGCATTCAACTCTGCCAATTGGGATCACATACTAGAAGAACTGAGAAACTTTCAAGTACCGCCGTATCTGCAGAATATCATCGCGGACTACCTAAGAGACCGATTGCTCATATATGAGACGGATAAGGGGACACGTGAGCACCAAATCACTGGAGGAGTTCCCCAAGGATCGGTCCTCGGCCCGCTGCTGTGGAACATCATGTATGATGGAATCCTCAAGATGGATATGCCAATGGGCGCAACGGTGATAGGCTTTGCCGACGACATAGCAATAGTCGTAGTGGCAAAACAGAAAGAAGCGGCGGAAGAAATCTGCAACGACGCGGTAGAGAGAGCCAGAACATGGCTATCAGGGAGGGATCTCGCATTAGCCACCCACAAAACGGAGGCGGTGCTCATAAGCAGTAGGAAAGTAGTGGAGACGGCCACGATCCGAGTAGGAGACTGCACTATTAGCTCCAGTCCAAGCCTGAAGTACCTGGGGGTCATGATTGACCACAGACTCAGCTTCAAGCATCACAGGGCGTATGCAAGCAGCAAAGCAGGAAAGACGGCAGTGGCCCTATCCCGCATCATGGCCAACACCGGAGGCCCGAAACAGCCAAGGCGAAAGCTACTAGCGAGCGTAGTTGGCTCAACGCTAATGTACGCGGCACCAATATGGGTTGATGCAATGAAGCATAAAACATATGCCCGAGAATGCAACGCAGTCCAGAGGCTGTGTGCCCTGAGGGTGTGTTGCGCATTCAGAACGGTATCCCAAGACGCCGCACTTGTGGTAGCAGGAATGATTCCCATCCATCTGCTGGCAAGAGAAGCCGCAGGAATCAGGGCACAGCGAACCCTGGGGACTACGGACCAGGACACCAGAGGTGCCTTAAGGCAGCGCACAATCCTGCAATGGCAAGATTCGTGGGATAACAGCAGCAAAGGGCGATGGACCCATAGGCTAATCCCAGACCTGAAGAGTTGGCTGAACCGTAGCCATGGACAAGTGGAGTATCACCTGACACAACTGCTGACAGGACACGGTTGCTTTAAAGCCTACCTGCATAGGTTTAAGCACGAGGACGACCCCTTCTGCGTGGTCTGCGCAGGGGTCATCGAAGACGCAGAGCACTGCTTCTTCGAATGTCCAAGATTTCGGCAAGAACGAGAGGATCTAAGCAACAAGCTTGGAAGAATGCCAGCGGTGACAAACCTGGCAGAATGCCTGCTGGAGTCGGAAGGAAACTGGGCCGCGATTAGATTCATGGCCGTAACTATGGCTACCAAACTGCGTCGCGAAGAAAGAGCACGCAATGCTAGGAGATAAAGGATAAAGGAGATTGTTAAGAGAAGAGCCCTACGGGCATCTCCCCCCGGCGAAGTAATATCTCGCGACAGTACCGCCGGGATCCGGGATAGGTGTGGTTGGTTTTAGAGCGGTTAGAGTCCCTCACTTCGGCTTCGGCTGAGTCGGCATGAAGCTTTCCTGTAGTCACACAACAACAAAAAAAAAAAAAAAAAAAAAAAAAACACACACACACTCACACACACACACGGTGGAGATACAGGTTTGAGTTTCCAAGTGCGGTCGTGTTTGCAAGCGAGCTCCGAGTTTTCTACAAACAAAATCCGTATCACGCCTGGAATCAAAACAGAAGACGGTTCAAGTCAGGCTTTCAGCGTCCCGTACTCACTGCGCATGGTGGCTGGCGGCGGAGACTTCCCAGTTGGTTGCAGGGGCAAACGCAGACGAGCAGATAGGCCCGGGGGGGGTGATCGTTGGTTTTGGCGCATTTCTCCATCCATCGTGTTGGTGGTAGGAAAAATAAAAACAACTTTCACTCAAATCGCTTCACTTGCCTCGATTTGTATTCACGGATCAGCTGATCGAGCAGAGGTGCTTACAGCCAGGAGTTGCCGGACAGCGTAGGACAGTCATAGGGTTGCCAGATCGGCCAACCAGTTTGAAAGTTGAGCGCCAACCGGAAAATCGCGCGGGCCCCAAATTTTAAATTTTAAATTTCAAATTTCAAATCGAGTATTTGGCAAGTACAAACAGGAAGAATGGAGGAGGAGAAAAAGCGGGTCTTTGAGAGGAGAACTAGCCTGCAGCGTTCCCCACCACAGTGGCAGACGCCCCGAGGCATTTGGCCCAGGGAGCAGGCAGTTGAGAAGCCGGCCCAGCTAAGCCTTGGTACCGGAACTCCACTTAAGGCGCCCCTTAGAGTGCTGCCAGCACTGACTGTGTCTGCACCAGCAGAAGTCCCTGTCAATCCCTTTGACTTCAGCAGTGCTTCCACAGACAAAAGCGGCACAGGACCAAAGGCCGAAGGAGATCTGCGGGCGATCCTGGCTTCGCTGGTAGAAAAGTCGACGGAATTGTCGAAGATGCTGAGGGACGCCCGTTATCTCAATAAAGAGATGAAAGAGTTGGCGCAGAACGTGGTGAGGATGCAAAAGTCCGCGCTTCACAGCTTCGACGCGAAGTTTCAGAGGAAGGAGAGGGTGGAGCGGCGTGATCAGGAGACGCAGTGCTCCCCTCAACACGATGCGCCGAAAAGGAAGCTGGACAAGCCGACGAGGAGCTCGCCGAAGCGGAGAATCAATATGAGTGGCCATCCCACGTTGCAGTCCCACGAACAACCGGCAAGGAAGACCGAATCAGCTGCACCTACCGAAGGTGAATGGGAGAAGGTGAAGAGCAGAGCGCACGCCCGGAAGCCTAGGCCCCGTCCGGATGTTATTATCATCGAGCCAAAAGGGGAAATGACTTACGCGGAGATCCTTAACCTCGTCACCCGCAACCAGAGCGAGAAGATGAAGAAGGTAGGCGAGAGCGTGAGCAGAGTGAAGCGAACAGCCAAAGGTGCTCTTCTATTGGAGCTCAAAGACGCCTCGAAGGAGACCGCGCAGCTGCTTCGCGAGGATATAGGCACTGTCCTAGGAGGCAAGGCGGAGGCGCGAGCACTCACCCAGCAGACGAGGCTAGAGATGCTCGACTTGGATGAGATGGCTACATCGGAGGACGTGAGGAAGGCCTTCAGCGATCAAATGGGGATTACACTCGATGTGGACGCCATTAAGAGTTTGCGCCCAGGCTTTGGTGGTACCCAGCGGGCTATTATTTGCTTGCCGGCGACCCTTGCGACGAAGGCGATATCCGTTGGTAAGGTTAAAGTGGCATGGTCCGTCTGCCGCATACGGGAGCGAAATCTGCCGTTAAAGTGCTTCAGGTGTCTTGAGATCGGCCACGTTGCACTTAATTGCAAAAGCTCTGTAGACAGAAGCGGGTGGTGCTTCCGCTGTGGGTCTGAGGAGCACAAGATAAGCGACTGCCACAATGAGGCAAAATGCTTCCTTTGTGTCGGAAAGGGTAAGCCCCACTCACACGTAGCCGGTAGCCACAGGTGCCCCATGGCACCCAAAGAGAAGGCAAGTCAATACGCTGGACATGGTTAGGTTTTACCAAATAAACCTAAACCATTGCGAGGCTGCCACAGATCTGCTCGCTCAGTCCGTGCGTGACATGAGAACGGACGTTGCAATAATTAGCGAACCATACATTTCCCCCGAGGATGGATTCTGGGTCCAAAGCTCCTCAGGAAAAGCAGCAATATGGGCTTGCGGTAAGCCTCCTCTGCGGCCCTCAGCGTGCGCTGTGTTCCGACATTTCGTCAGGGCAAAACTGGGGAACTTATGGATTTATAGCTGCTATCTCCCCCCAAGCTTGAGCCGTCATAGCTTCGCTGCAGCGATGGACGAATTGGCCGACGACGCCAGGCACCACACACCAAATGTGATTGCTGGCGACATCTCCAGAAGCAGCAGCTCGGACGCCATATACAAGGGACACGCTCTGATTGAGGCCTTCGCTGCGTTGGACGTAGCATTGCTGAATCAGGGGACCGCGAATAAGTTCAACAGGGGTGGCTCTGGGTCAGTCATCGACCTTACATCGACCGCAACAGTCTGTGCGCCACCGGGTGAAGGACCCGAAGCACCAAACGACGAGTTCGAGGTGCCCGCAGTACCAAAAGGCGATGCAGCAAATGAAGGATAGATGAAAATCATCCAACTAAACCTCAACCACTGCGAGATGGCACAGCAGCTGCTGGACCAGACCATAAGGGAGCACCGTATTGATGTAGCAGTCATAAGCGAGCAATACCGGAATCGCAACTCGGGAGAGTGGATTGCTGACTCGAGCAAGAAGGCAGCGATATGGAGCTGTGCGAGTCCCACACAGCAACTACTGCAAACATACGTCGGAGACGGATTCGCCAGAGCCCGGATAAATGGAGTGCACATATATAGCTGCTACCTGCCCCCGAGCCTCAGCCTACAGCAGGCGACGCAGGCACTGGAAAGGATTGCTGAAGATGCGCGGGAGAAACACCCTACGCTCATAGCCGGCGATTTCAACGCCTGGGCGACGGAGTGGGGATGCCCGAGAACGAACCCAAGGGGACAGGCACTCTTAGAATGCTTTGCGACGTTGGATGCCGTACTGCTGAACACAGGCACACAGCAGACGTTCGGCAGAGCTGGAACGGGGTCTATAATAGACCTTACGTTCGTGAGCAGCAGCCTCAGCCGCAGGACAACGTGGGAAGTTAGTGGCTTATACACCGGGAGTGACCACCAAGCCCTCATATGTGAAATCCAGGAAGCGGGCGCACCTAACCCGTTCATTGGCAAGCGGACCGGTTATAAGACCGAAACGCTAGAGCCGGATATGGTCCGGGCCATGTTTGAGGACTACGAGACCAACGGTACGGCTGAAGAGAGAGCAAGCCAACTGGCTATACATACGCTGGAAGCATGTGATGCCTCCATGCTAAGGAAAAGAAGAAGCCTGAACAACCGCAGGCCAGCTTATTGGTGGAACGCTGCAATAGGTAGCGCCAGGCAGGAGTGCCAGCGGAAAAGACGACTGTACCAGCGTTCGAGAGGTTCCCCGGAATTCGAGAGGCTCCAAGGAGAATATAAGGAAAGCAGACGCTGCTTGAAGAGGCAGATCAAAGATGCCAAGCGCAAATGCTTCGAAAAGCTCTGCGATGACGCAGATGCGAACCCTTGGGGCTACGCATACAGGCTGGTAATGAAGAGACTGCGAGTGTTCAGTCCCCCGCCGCCAATGTGTGCAGATCTGCTGGTTAACATAGTAGAAACCCTATTCCCAGAGAAAGTGGCAGCCCAGAGGGTGATGGATAGAATACCGCCACCTGAAATAGAAGCCACCACGGGAGCAGAAGTCCTCGAAGCTCTACAACGGATAAAGAACGGCAAAGCACCAGGACCTGATGGGGTCCCAAATGCCGTTCTCCGCACGGCTATTGAGACCAATCCACAAATGTACGTGGATTTATTCAATGCGTGCATGTCCGAAGGGACCTTCCCCAGACCATGGAAGCGACAGCGGCTAGTCCTCTTACCCAAGGGGAACAAGCCGACCGAGGAGCCATCATCCTATAGACCACTCTGCATGCTCGACACAGTGGGTAAGATCCTCGAGCGCATAATCCACACCAGGCTGGAGAAGGCAGTAACGCGTCAGCTCTCACCGAGACAGCACGGGTTTCGCAAAGGTAGGTCCACGGTGGACGCAATCGGCGAGGTATGTGAGATAGCAAAGCGAGCTATCGATGGCACCCGGTGGATGTACGGGACCAAAGAGTATTGCATAGTGGCAACACTCGATGTCCAAAATGCATTCAACTCTGCCAATTGGGATCACATACTAGAAGAACTGAGAAACTTTCAAGTACCGCCGTATCTGCAGAATATCATCGCGGACTACCTAAGAGACCGATTGCTCATATATGAGACGGATAAGGGGACACGTGAGCACCAAATCACTGGAGGAGTTCCCCAAGGATCGGTCCTCGGCCCGCTGCTGTGGAACATCATGTATGATGGAATCCTCAAGATGGATATGCCAATGGGCGCAACGGTGATAGGCTTTGCCGACGACATAGCAATAGTCGTAGTGGCAAAACAGAAAGAAGCGGCGGAAGAAATCTGCAACGACGCGGTAGAGAGAGCCAGAACATGGCTATCAGGGAGGGATCTCGCATTAGCCACCCACAAAACGGAGGCGGTGCTCATAAGCAGCAGGAAAGTAGTGGAGACGGCCACGATCCGAGTAGGAGACTGCACTATTAGCTCCAGTCCAAGCCTGAAGTACCTGGGGGTCATGAGTGACCACAGACTCAGCTTCAAGCATCACATGGCGTATGCAAGCAGCAAAGCAGGAAAGACGGCAGTGGCCCTATCCCGCATTATGGCCAACACCGGAGGCCCGAAACAGCCAAGGCGAAAGCTACTAGCGAGCGTAGTTGGCTCAACGCTAATGTACGCGGCACCAATATGGATTGATGCAATGAAGCATAAAACATATGCCCGAGAATGCAACGCAGTCCAGAGGCTGTGTGCCCTGAGGGTGTGTTGCGCATTCAGAACGGTATCCCAAGACGCCGCACTTGTGGTAGCAGGAATGATTCCCATCCATCTGCTGGCAAGAGAAGCCGCAGGAATCAGGGCACAGCGAACCCTGGGGACTACGGACCAGGACACCAGAGGTGCCTTAAGGCAGCGCACAATCCTGCAATGGCAAGATTCGTGGGATAACAGCAGCAAAGGGCGATGGACCCATAGGCTAATCCCAGACCTGAAGAGTTGGCTGAACCGTAGCCATGGACAAGTGGAGTATCACCTGACACAACTGCTGACAGGACACGGTTGCTTTAAAGCCTACCTGCATAGGTTTAAGCACGAGGACGACCCCTTCTGCGTGGTCTGCGCAGGGGTCATCGAAGACGCAGAGCACTGCTTCTTCGAATGTCCAAGATTTCGGCAAGAACGAGAGGATCTAAGCAACAAGCTTGGAAGAATGCCAGCGGTGACAAACCTGGCAGAATGCCTGCTGGAGTCGGAAGGAAACTGGGCCGCGATTAGATTCATGGCCGTAACTATGGCTACCAAACTGCGTCGCGAAGAAAGAGCACGCAATGCTAGGAGATAAAGGATAAAGGAGATTGTTAAGAGAAGAGCCCTACGGGCATCTCCCCCCGGCGAACTAATATCTCGCGACAGTACCGCCGGGATCCGGGATAGGTGTGGTTGGTTTTAGAGCGGTTAGAGTCCCTCACTTCGGCTTCGGCTGAGTCGGCATGAAGCTTTCCTGTAGTCACAAAACAAAAAAAAAAAAAAAAAAAACAAAAAAAAACACCCGTGTGGAAGACAGCAAAGGGAGATCTGCTGCTGCGCCTCAAAAAAGCCCCGAGTCACAGCGCGGAGGAGGTTAAATCGGCGGTCGGAAATGCACTAGGGGCCAAGGCAGTGGTACGGGCCCTTACCGAACAAACAAGGCTCGAGTTAATGGATCTAGATGAGATAACAACGAAGGCAGAGATATTGGAAGCACTAAAGCGTGCCACAGGGGTAACCGAAATCCCCGAGGACGCGGTAAGGTCCTTAAGAGCCACCAGAAGCCGGATGCAGATAGCCACCCTATCCCTCCAGGCAGTTGCCGCCAACAAACTCGCTGAAATGGGGAAGATAAGGGTCGGCTGGGTGAACTGCCGTATCAAGCAAATAATGTCGCCAAAACGATGCTACAAGTGTTTGGAGTTCGGGCACATCTCGGTAAACTGCACCGGAGAAAAGGACCACAGAGGAGCGTGCTTTAGATGTGGAGGCAGAGACCATGAGGCCAGAAATTGCAGCAAGGACCCACACTGCATACTCTGCGCACAAAAAACGGGTAGCCCCACAGACCATGCCTCGGGAAGTTTTAAGTGCCCAGCGTACCGCGAGGCAGTTAGAAAACTCAAATGTTAAGGATCATCCAACTGAACCTTAACCATTGCAGGGTGGCCCAAGACCTTCTCACCCAATCCGTTACAGAGCTCAACACGGACCTGGCACTGCTGAGCGAGCCCTACAAGACCGTGAGATCCAACACGTGGGTCATGGATCAATCGGGGAAAGCGGCAATCTGGATGTGCGGCAAACCAGCACAGCACCTGGACGGAGTTAAAAGATCCAAAGGATACGTACGAGGGAGGCTGAAAGACCTATGGGTATACAGCTGTTACCTACCACCCAGCTGGTCACTCGAAGAGTTCAGCGACACAATAGACAAATTGGCAGATGACATCAGAGCACACTCGCCGTCGCTAGTAGCTGGGGACTTCAACGCCTGGGCAACGGAATGGGAGTCAGCAACAACGAATGCCAGGGGCCGTGTCTTAGTGGAGGCTTTTGCCTCCCTGGACATAGTCCTAAAAAACGCTGGTTCCAACCCAACTTTCAGCAGAGCAGGTACCACATCCATCATAGACCTCACCTACATAAGTACTCGACTAGCAGCGAGCACGTTATGGCAGATCAGCGAGCAGTACACCGCGAGCGACCACAACGCTATCCTCTGCAGCATCCAGACCAGAAGAGCCACCCAGAGTATCGCTACGAGGGGGCACTACAAAGAAACCACGCTGAACACACCAGCCTTCAGGGCAGCCCTAGCAGGACTAGCCGAGGTGGAAGGCGAAGGCGATCTAGTGGCACAAGTCATGGGACAACTCGAAAGGGCGTGCAAAGCTAGCATGGAGCGCAGCAAACCATTTAAAGGCCATAGGCCGGTATACTGGTGGAACCAGGCAATCGAGGAGGCCCGCCACGCATGCATAGGCGCCAGAAGAGCATACCACAGATCCCGCGGAACAGCAGACTTCCAGGCCCTCAAGGAAATCTACACCCGAAGAAGGAAGGCACTGAAGAAGGAAATCAAAAATAGTAAACAACGATGCTTCTTAGATCTCTGTGACGAAGCCGAAAACGATCTCTGGGGAAAGGCCTACAAGGTGGTCATGAAGAAGACCGGCGCATTCAAGCACGCGGCACCAACAGGAGCGGATAAAATGGAGGCAATCGTCAAGCACCTATTCCCAGCGCAGGACACGCAGATAGACAGGATCACGAGCACGGGACACCAAGTACCCCCAGTGACCCCGCAAGAGTTGGCAAAACTAGTAAAGAGAGTGCCAAACTGCAAGGCACCAGGACCAGACGGCATCCCAAATCGGGCCCTCAAGCTGGCTATTAGCCTGCACCCGATGATCTTTGCGCAGACCTACACCAAATGCCTCACAGACGGATGCTTTCCTGGAAGATGGAAGAAGCAAAAGCTGGTGCTGATACCAAAACCTGGGAAAGACACGGAGGACCCATCGGCATACAGGCCTATCTGCCTCCTGGACGGCGCAGGTAAGATGCTGGAAAGCATAATCAGCGCAAGGCTAACGGAGGCTATCGAGGCCGCTGGTGGACTCTCCGACAGCCAGTACGGCTTTAGGAAGGCTCGCTCTACCTTGGATGCGCTAGACAAGGTGTGCGGCACTGCCAGAAAGGCCTTGGAAGGCACACGATGGCTCGGCGGGGCCAAAAAATACTGTCTGGTGGCAACACTGGACGTAAAAAACGCCTTTAACTCGGCATCCTGGAGCAGGATAATGTCCTCCCTGCGCACACTCGAAATCCCCGGATATCTACAGGCGATGGTCAGCGACTACCTGGACAACAGATGGCTGACGTACGACACGGAAGATGGCCCTCGATCATACTCCATCACGGGAGGAGTCCCACAAGGATCTGTACTGGGACCTTTACTGTGGAATACCATGTACGATGGAATTCTTCGCCTCAACTTCCAGCAAGGAGTCGAAATAGTGGGATTCGCTGACGATGTCGCGGTGACGGTCACGAAGAAAACCCTCGCGGAGACCGAGAGCTGTATGAACGAGGCAATCAGAATCATAAGCGACTGGCTAGACGTGGCAGGGCTCAAGCTAGCCGAGCACAAGACGGAAGCGGTTCTCATCAGTAGCAGGAAACAGGTGGAGACGGCGAGGATAACCGTAGGAGGAGCCTCAATTACCTCAAAACGAGCAATAAGGTACCTGGGAGTTATGCTGGACACCAGACTGTCGTTTAGAGAGCACCTGCAGCAGACACACCAGAAGGCACACGGCGTAGTCATGGCGGTGTCACGTATGATGCTGAACCACAGAGGCCCAAAGTCAACGAGTAGGAGACTGCTATTTAACGTGGCCAAGTCATCCATACTATACGCAGCGCCAATATGGGCCCAGGCCACGAGGACCAAGAGCTACACTAAGGGCATAGAGTCGGACTTCAGACTCGGAGCCCTGCGGGTCAGCTCGGCGTTCCGTACTGTCTCCACAGAGGCAATAATGGTAATAAGCGGCATACCACCCGTAGAGCTCGCAGCGAAGGAAGCCAGTGAAATCCACAAGGGAAGAAAGGCCGCCAACACACAGGCAGAAGCTAGAACGGCTAAGACCAGGGCGAGGGCTGAATGTCTCGAGAGCTGGCAACTCAGATGGGATAATGCTGTAACCGGCCGCTGGACCCACCGTCTAATCCCCAACATTGCAGCATGGATGAATCGGCGGCATGGAGAACTTACGTTCTCGCTGACACAAGTTCTCAGCGGCCACGGGTGCTTTAAAGAGTACCTTCACCGCTTTGGCCACGAAGAAGATGGGCTGTGCAGCTGCTGCGGAACAGTAGAAAACGCTGAGCATGTGCTGACCGCATGCGCCAGATTCTCAGAGGCCCGCAGGCGAGCAGAAGGCACCATAGGAGTGCCCATTACGGTGGAAGGTTTGGTACCAAGGATGCTGGAAAACCAAGCAAATTGGACGGCGATATGCAGTCTTGCAATGGAGATCGCTTCGGAACTGAGGCGGCTTGAACGCACACGAAATGAGCGGCCGTAATAGGCTAGCCAGCCTTGTGAAGCAATGCTTCACGGCAGTCCCGCAAGTCTGGTCCATATATATGTATACGCTATATATTTTTATTCTAATTTTTATATTCTTATATTTTATATATATATATCCTATTTTTAATATGAATAAAAAAAAAAAAAAAAAAAAAAAACACCCACCCGTGTGGTGAGCGGGCAGTAGAATACCACCACAGCATGTCATAGCTTGTCGTATGAGGCGACTAAGAAGACACGGGGATGTTCTGCTCCCTCTATAGAGCACTAAAGCAACTCGTAACCGCCGGCACATGCCAGGTATCCCCCGGATAGGTCTAACACACCTGTGAAACACCTAGCTAATACGAGAAGGCGACTAAGACGGAGACCAGTAAAGTCTTAGGATAGGAACTGGACCCCCCCTTTTTTGGATTGATGACCCCAGGGCTGACGGAAGCCAGCATTCTAGCACTTTAGTACGCGGAATGAAACCCCGCCGAAATGGCTGCTAGGTTAATGCTGCTTCTGCCCCCGTCCCGTGAAAAATTGGCAAATCTCTAAGCACGCTCCTTGTTCCGTAGCCATTAAATTGGACGTACAGGCTCAGTTGAGTCACTCCTGACTAGCGCGGATCCGGCTCTGAACTCCCGACCCCATAAGGGCGGGAGTCAACCCTCGCATGGCCTCCCTGCTTGCATAGACAACCATGGGATCATAACGCGACTGTACAACAGACAAGGACAACGGCTTACGAGTTGGGACCCAACAAAATGAGCACAAATATCACACCTATAATGACAAACGACACAGAAGGCTTCAGTAAAAGCAAAAAAATGGCGAGAACGCCAACTGGCGAGCGGACCGAAGCCCCGCTGCCGGCCCTCCCTGGCCCGGAGCAGCACCAAAAAGCTCAGGGCAGCACAGCGCTGCGCGATCTAGGACGAGAGATCACGCAGCTAGTGGAGATGCTTGAGGATGGCAAGAGGCGATCAATACACCAACCTATGCGGGACTCGATCGAGAGCATAAGGGTGCTGTATGAGCTGGTTGCTATCCAGCTGCACGACGAAGGAGCTAAGGCGGTGATCAGGACCCGCCAGTCCTCTCAGACGTCACCGATTTTCAGACCTCTCCCGGAGCCTAAGAGGAAACAGGCTGCAGGTGCACCAACACCCCGGACAAAGAGAACCAAGGCAGCGGTCGAGGTCCAGACCACACCGGGAGTAGCAGTTGAAAAGGACGCCCACGCTGAAAGGGAGAGAAAGGAGACGGAGGAGACCCCATTTATGACGGTGACCAACCGGCGCAGAAGGAAGAGGCCGCAAAAGCCGACTGGAGCGCTCGCGGACAAGACGCGACCAGACGCCATCGTCATTGCCGCCAAAGGTGAACAGACCTATGCAGAGATACTGCGCAAGGTTAGGACGGACGAAACCCTGCGTGGACTCGGTGATGCGGTCGCCAGGATCAGGAGGACCCAAAAAGGAGAGCTACTGCTACAGCTCAACAAGTCGGGAGAGGAGACGGAGACGTTTAAAAGCCTTGTAGCCAATACGCTGAAGGAGCACGCAGAAGTCCGTAGCCTGTCGCACCGGGTGACCGTAGAGTGCAAGGACCTGGACGAAATAACCACACCGGAGGATATATGCGAAGCTCTGCGAAGCCAGGTGGAATTGGCGGAGCTGTCTGCGGATGACATCCAGCTGAGAAAGGCATACGGCGGAACCCAGACGGCCACAATCAGGCTGCCAGCGGAGAGCGCTCAGAAGGCTCTGAAAATAGGAGTCCTAAAAGTAGGCTGGGTAAGATGCAGACTGCGCGAGCGAATCAGCGTCACCAAATGCTTCAGATGTCTCGAGTTTGGGCATATGGCACGACAGTGCAGTAGCAAAGTAGATAGGTCCAAGCTGTGTAGAAGATGTGGAAAGGAGAACCACCTGGCAAAGGACTGTAGCCTGGAACCACAGTGCATGCTCTGCAAGGGAACGAGCGCAGACTGGAAGCACGTGGCCGGCAGCGGTAGATGCCCCCTGTTTAGGAACGCCCTGACTAAAAGATCAGCATGAGGTGTACTCAGCTGAACTTAAACCATTGCGAAGCTGCTCAGTCTCTCCTGAGACAAGCAGTCAGGGAGAGGAAGACCGAAGTTGTGCTCATCTGTGAGCCATTCAGGGCGATACCAGGAAGCGGTTGGACCAGCAGCAGTTGCGGCAAGGCGGCCATCTGGGCCGTACAAATCCACCCCCAGGAGATATGCGCAACCAATGAAGGATTTGTTAGAGCGAGGCTTAGAGATGTAACCTTCTATAGCTGCTATGCCCCGCCGAGCTGGGACCTAGCGCGCTTCCAAAGTATGCTAGCGCATATAGCGGAAGACGCGCGCGGAAGAGCCCCCGTAATAATAGCGGGAGACTTTAATGCGTGGTCCGTAGAGTGGGGCAGTAAGGAAACCAACGCCAGAGGCACGTGTCTGCTCGAGGAATTTGCGTCCTTGGACGTAATACTCGCAAACGATGGCAAGAAGCTAACATACTTCAAGGCGGGTCCAGGGTCCATTATCGACCTAACCTTCATGAGCGTCTCACTCCATAGGGGATCTACGTGGAGAGTAAGCGAGGAGTTTACGTTCAGCGACCACCAGGCGATCCACTTCGAATGCGGAGCAGCAACGAAAAGACAGCTAGCCAAAATTACCGGACCTAAATGGAAGGGCGACCACCTGGATGTGGAAACCTTCACGGAATATCTGCGCAACGCCAGCTGGAGCCCTGCGCGAGAAACGGCAGAGGGCCTGGCTCAGAAACTGGCGAAGCTCATGGAGGAGGTATGTGATGCGGCAATGCCAAGAAGGAAGCCTTGCAAAAGAGGAGCGCCCTGTTACTGGTGGAATGCGGAGGTTAACCAGCTAAGGAAAGCCTGCCTACGAGCAAGACGGTGCTACCAGAGAGCACGAGGTCGGCCGGAGTTCGAAACCAGGGGAGAGGAACTCCGATCAGCGAAAAGAGCCCTTAAACGTGCCATAAAGGAGAGCAAGTCAGCCTGCTTCAGGCAGATATGCGAGGAGGCTGACGTCAACCCTTGGGGGACGGCATATAAGGTCGTCACCAAGAGGATAAGGAGCCAGTCAACACCGGAAGTGACCTGCCCGATCCTGCTTCGTAGCATCGTGGAGGCCCTATTCCCACAGCACCCGTATAGGGAGGAGAGCGTCTCGAGCCAAGACTCCGAGCTGTGGCAACAGATTTCTGTTGAGGAGGTGATAGCGGCTACCAGGAGAATCGGGGATAAAAAGGCACCAGGACCGGACGGCACCAAACAAGGCATTGAAGCTTGGAGCAACCACCAGACCAGAAGTATTTGTTGACACGTTCAACAAATGCCTACGGGAAGGAGTGTTTCCAGAGCAGTGGAAAGTGCAGTGGCTAATACTTCTGCCCAAAGGAAATAAGTCCCCGGAGGAACCATCAGGATACCGCCCAATATGTTTGCTAGATACGGTCGGCAAAACCCTGGAGAGAATCGTCTACAACCGACTGCAAGTTGTGATCCAGGAGAAGCAGGCCTTATCGGAGTCCCAGTACGGATTCCGGAAGGCCAAATCAACGGTCGACGCCATCAAGGCAGTAACCGACATTGCATCCAGAGCGATCGAGGGAATAAGATGGAGATTTGGCACAAAGGAGTACTGCGCGGTGGTGACCCTGGATATCCGTAACGCGTTTAACTCAGCGAACTGGTCTCGGATAAACGAGGCGCTCGGGAGAATTGGAGTTCCCACCTACCTGCTTCGGATAATAGCCAGCTACCTGTCGGGTAGGGTACTGAGGTACGAGACGGAGGAGGGACCAAAGCTCTACAGGGTGACAGCCGGAGTTCTACAGGGATCAGTCTTAGGACCTCTACTGTGGAACATAATGTACGACGACGTCCTCAGACTCCAGCTCCCGCAGGGATGCACGCTTGTCGGCTTCGCTGACGATCTCGCCCTGGTCGTGGTAGCCAAAGAGCTCCGAGATGTCGAGGCGACGGCCAACGAGGCAATCCGGATCGTATCCAACTGGATGGAAAACGCGGGATTGGACCTGGCTGGCCACAAAACGGAGGCTGTACTCATCACGAGTCGGAAGAAGCTGGAGTACGCGACGTTTCGCGTGGGTAATGCGACTATTAAGTCGCAGGAGTCAATCCGGTACCTAGGCGTGATGCTGGATAACCGATTGAACTACCGGGCCCACATCGAGTACGTGAGTCAAAAAGCCTCCCGGATGCAGGCAGCACTCGCAAGGATGCTCCCCAATATTGGTAGACCCAAGGCAGGTCGACGCTTACTTCTGGCGAGAGTAGTGGCCTCGATCCTACTGTACGCTGCGCCGGTGTGGTCTTCAACCCTATCCGGCAACATGAGTCTTAGAAGAAAGATGTCAGTGCCATATCGGCTCTGCGCTCTTCGAGTAGTGTCTGGATATAGGACGGTGTCGGATAACGCAGCCCTGGTCCTCGCGGCCATGATACCGGTGGATATACTAGCGCTCGAGATGACGCATGTATATGAAGCGCGCGCAGGGATGCGAACTAATGCATCGCTAGAGACCATCCGTGCGTCGGAAAGGCGGGCGTCGATAGAAAAATGGCAGGCAAGATGGGACACGGCCACAAATGGACGGTGGACCCATAGACTAATCCCGGACATTGAGTCATGGATAGGGCGGAGAAGCGGAGAGATGAACTACCACCTCACCCAATTCCTGACGGGTCACGGAGGATACAGGAAGTATCTGCATAGGTTCAAACACGAGGATACTCCCGAGTGTCCTGAGTGTTCGAATGAGAGCGAGGATCCGGAGCATGTGATCTACCACTGCACGAGGTACCGCTCAAGTGCAGAGTATTTCCCACGACCAGAGGAGCTAATGGCGTTCATGACGGAGTCCGACGAGAACTGGCAGCGCGTTAGCAACACCTTAATAGCCATCCAGAGCGATCTGAGAAGATGCGAAAGGGAGCGACGCGTAGAGGAGAGTGCCTAAAGTAGGCAACCCATCCCCGCGAAGTAATACTTTGCGGTGATCCCGCGGGGAATGAGGTGTGCAACTGTGCGTGGTGGTGAGTTTAGCTGGGAAGTACCGAAGGGGTAGTCCAGTTCGCTGACTGGTACGGGCCGGTCGCGTCTCTTAGAGATTCTCACCCACCGTGGCGTATCCATGGAAAAAAAAAAAAACACACACACACACACACCCGTGTGGTGAGCGGGCAGTAGAATACCACCACAGCATGTCATAGCTTGTCGTACGAGGCGACTAAGAAGACACGGGGATGTTCTGCTCCCTCTAAAGAGCACTAAAGCAACTCGTAACCGCCGGCACATGCCAGGTATCCCCCGGATAGGTCTAACACACCTGTGAAACACCTAGCTAATACGAGAAGGCGACTAAGACGGAGACCAGTAAAGTCTTAGGATAGGAACTGGACCCCCCCTTTTTTGGATTGATGACCCCAGGGCTGACGGAAGCCAGCATTCTAGCACTTTAGTACGCGGAATGAAACCCCGCCGAAATGGCTGCTAGGTTAATGCTGCTTCTGCCCCCGTCCCGTGAAAAATTGGCAAATCTCTAAGCACGCTCCTTGTTCCGTAGCCATTAAATTGGACGTACAGGCTCAGTTGAGTCACTCCTGACTAGCGCGGATCCGGCTCTGAACTCCCGACCCCATAAGGGCGGGAGTCAACCCTCGCATGGCCTCCCTGCTTGCATAGACAACCATGGGATCATAACGCGACTGTACAACAGACAAGGACAACGGCTTACGAGTTGGGACCCAACAAAATGAGCACAAATATCACACCTATAATGACAAACGACACAGAAGGCTTCAGTAAAAGCAAAAAAATGGCGAGAACGCCAACTGGCGAGCGGACCGAAGCCCCGCTGCCGGCCCTCCCTGGCCCGGAGCAGCACCAAAAAGCTCAGGGCAGCACAGCGCTGCGCGATCTAGGACGAGAGATCACGCAGCTAGTGGAGATGCTTGAGGATGGCAAGAGGCGATCCATACACCAACCTATGCGGGACTCTATCGAGAGCATAAGGGTGCTGTATAAGCTGGTTGCTATCCAGCTGCACGACGAAGGAGCTAAGGCGGTGATCAGGACCCACCAGTCCTCTCAGACGTCACCGATTTTCAGACCTCTCCCGGAGCCTAAGAGGAAACAGGCTGCAGGTGCACCAACACCCCGGACAAAGAGAACCAAGGCAGCGGTCGAGGTCCAGACCACACCGGGAGTAGCAGTTGAAAAGGACGCCCACGCTGAAAGGGAGAGAAAGGAGACGGAGGAGACCCCATTTATGACGGTGACCAACCGGCGCAGAAGGAAGAGGCCGCAAAAACCGACTGGAGCGCTCGCGGACAAGACGCGACCAGACGCCATCGTCATTGCCACCAAAGGTGAACAGACCTATGCAGAGATACTGCGCAAGGTTAGGACGGACGAAACCCTGCGTGGACTCGGTGATGCGGTCGCCAGGATCAGGAGGACCCAAAAAGGAGAGCTACTGCTACAGCTCAACAAGTCGGGAGAAGAGACGGAGAAGTTTAAAAGCCTTGTAGCCAATACGCTGAAGGAGCACGCAGAAGTCCGTAGCCTGTCGCACCGGGTGACCGTAGAGTGCAAGGACCTGGACGAAATAACCACACCGGAGGATATATGCGAAGCTCTGAGAAGCCAGGTGGAATTGGCGGAGCTGTCTGCGGATGACATCCAGCTGAGAAAGGCATACGGCGGAACCCAGACGGCCACAATCAGGCTGCCAGCGGAGAGCGCTCAGAAGGCTCTGAAAATAGGAGTCCTAAAAGTAGGCTGGGTAAGATGCAGACTGCGCGAGCGAATCAGCGTCACCAAATGCTTCAGATGTCTCGAGTTTGGGCATATGGCACGACAGTGCAGTAGCAAAGTAGATAGGTCCAAGCTGTGTAGAAGATGTGGAAAGGAGAACCACCTGGCAAAGGACTGTAGCCTGGAACCACAGTGCATGCTCTGCAAGGGAACGAGCGCAGACTGGAAGCACGTGGCCGGCAGCGGTAGATGCCCCCTGTTTAGGAACGCCCTGACAAAAAGATCAGCATGAGGTGTACTCAGCTGAACTTAAACCATTGCGAAGCTGCTCAGTCTCTCCTGAGACAAGCAGTCAGGGAGAGGAAGACCGAAGTCGTGCTCATCTGCGAGCCATTCAGGGCGATACCAGGAAGCGGTTGGACCAGCAGCAGTTGCGGCAAGGCGGCCATCTGGGCCGTACAAATCCACCCCCAGGAGATATGCGCAACCAACGAAGGATTTGTTAGAGCGAGGCTTAGAGATATAACCTTCTATAGCTGCTATGCCCCGCCGAGCTGGGACCTAGCGCGCTTCCAAAGTATGCTAGCGCATATAGCGGAAGACGCGCGCGGAAGAGCCCCCGTAATAATAGCGGGAGACTTTAATGCGTGGTCCGTAGCGTGGGGCAGTAAGGAAACCAACGCCAGAGGCACGTGTCTGCTCGAGGAATTTGCGTCCTTGAACGTAATACTCGCAAACGATGGCAGGAAGCTAACCTACTTCAAGGCGGGTCGAGGGTCCATTATCGACCTAACCTTCATGAGCGTCTCACTCCATAGGGGATCTACGTGGAGAAGAAGCGAGGAGTTTACGTTCAGCGACCACCAGGCGATCCACTTCGAATGCGGAGCAGCAACGAAAGGACAGCTAGCCAAAATTACCGGACCTAAATGGAAGGGCGACCACCTTGATGTGGAAACCTTCACGGAATATCTGCGCAACGCCAGCTGGAGCCCTGCGCGAGAAACGGCAGAGGGCCTGGCTCAGAAACTGGCGAAGCTCATGGAGGAGGTATGTGATGCGGCAATGCCAAGAAGGAAGCCTTGCAAAAGAGGAGCGCCCTGTTACTGGTGGAATGCGGAGGTTAACCAGCTAAGGAAAGCCTGCCTACGAGCAAGACGGTGCTACCAGAGAGCACGAGGTCGGCCGGAGTTCGAAACCAGGGGAGAGGAACTCCGATCAGCGAAAAGAGCCCTTAAACGTGCCATAAAGGAGAGCAAGTCAGCCTGCTTCAGGCAGATATGCGAGGAGGCTGACGTCAACCCTTGGGGGACGGCATATAAGGTCGTCACCAAGAGGATAAGGAGCCAGTCAACACCGAAAGTGACCTGCCCGATCCTGCTTCGTAGCATCGTGGAGGCCCTATTCCCACAGCACCCGTATAGGGAGGAGAGCGTCTCGAGCCAAGACTCCGAGCTGTGGCAACAGATTTCTGTTGAGGAGGTGATAGCGGCTACCAGGAGAATTGGGGATAAAAAGGCACCAGGACCGGACGGTATCCCAAACAAGGCATTGAAGCTTGGAGCAACCACCAGACCAGAAGTATTTGTTGACACGTTCAACAAATGCCTACGGGAAGGAGTGTTTCCAGAGCAGTGGAAAGTGCAGCGGCTAATACTTCTGCCCAAAGGAAATAAGTCCCCGGAGGAACCATCAGGATACCGCCCAATATGTTTGCTAGATACGGTCGGCAAAACCCTGGAGAGAATCGTCTACAACCGACTGCAAGTTGTGATCCAGGAGAAGCAGGCCTTATCGGAGTCCCAGTACGGATTCCGGAAGGCCAAATCAACGGTCGACGCCATCAAGGCAGTAACCGACATTGCATCCAGAGCGATCGAGGGAATAAGATGGAGATTTGGCACAAAGGAGTACTGCGCGGTGGTGACCCTGGATATCCGTAACGCGTTTAACTCAGCGAACTGGTCTCGGATAAACGAGGCGCTCGGGAGAATTGGAGTTCCCACCTACCTGCTTCGGATAATAGCCAGCTACCTGTCGGGTAGGGTACTGAGGTACGAGACGGAGGAGGGACCAAAGCTCTACAGGGTGACAGCCGGAGTTCTACAGGGATCAGTCTTAGGACCTCTACTGTGGAACATAATGTACGACGACGTCCTCAGACTCCAGCTCCCGCAGGGATGCACGCTTGTCGGCTTCGCTGACGATCTCGCCCTGGTCGTGGTAGCCAAAGAGCTCCGAGATGTCGAGGCGACGGCCAACGAGGCAATCCGGATCGTATCCAACTGGATGGAAAACGCGGGATTGGACCTGGCTGGCCACAAAACGGAGGCTGTACTCATCACGAGTCGGAAGAAGGTGGAGTACGCGACGTTTCGCGTGGGTAATGCGACTATTAAGTCGCAGGAGTCAATCCGGTACCTAGGCGTGATGCTGGATAACCGATTGAACTACCGGGCCCACATCGAGTACGTGAGTCAAAAAGCCTCCCGGATGCAGGCAGCACTCGCAAGGATGCTCCCCAATATTGGTGGACCCAAGGCAGGTCGACGCTTACTTCTGGCGAGAGTAGTGGCCTCGATCCTACTGTACGCTGCGCCGGTGTGGTCTTCAACCCTATCCGGCAACATGAGTCTTAGAAGAAAGATGTCAGTGCCATATCGGCTCTGCGCTCTTCGAGTAGTGTCTGGATATAGGACGGTGTCGGATAACGCAGCCCTGGTCCTCGCGGCCATGATACCGGTGGATATACTAGCGCTCGAGATGACGCATGTATATGAAGCGCGCGCAGGGATGCGAACTAATGCATCGCTAGAGACCATCCGTGCGTCGGAAAGGCGGGCGTCGATAGAAAAATGGCAGGCAAGATGGGACACGGCCACAAATGGACGGTGGACCCATAGACTAATCCCGGACATTGAGTCATGGATAGGGCGGAGAAGCGGAGAGATGAACTACCACCTCACCCAATTCCTGACGGATCACGGAGGATACAGGAAGTATCTGCATAGGTTCAAACACGAGGATACTCCCGAGTGTCCTGAGTGTTCGAATGAGAGCGAGGATCCGGAGCATGTGATCTACCACTGCACGAGGTACCGCTCAAGTGCAGAGTATTTCCCACGACCAGAGGAGCTAATGGCGTTCATGACGGAGTCCGGAGTCCACCTTAATAGCCATCCAGAGCGATCTGAGAAGATGCGAAAGGGAGCGACGCGTAGAGGAGAGTGCCTAAAGTAGGCAACCCATCCCCGCGAAGTAATACTTTGCGGTGATCCCGCGGGGAATGAGGTGTGCAGCTGTGCGTGGTGGTGAGTTTAGCTGGGAAGCCCCGAAGGGGTAGTCCAGTTCGTTGACTGGTACGGGCCGGTCGCGTCTCTTAGAGATTCTCACCCACCGTGGCGTATCCATGGAAAAAAAAACAAAAAAAACACACACACACACACTATATATACTTAAGTAATAATAAGTAAAATTAAGCGCACAAACTAAAAAGATATTAGAAAACTGTCTCAGTAAATGTCGAATATCAAGAAGTTAATCCCAAATACCAGAAGTAGAAATACGAGCAGTGCTATCCCACCAGACATTAGGGAAGGACAGAGCCTAGCACGGCCAGCTGATATCACCCCCATGACCTCTTCGGCAGGTTCACCCCCCCCCCAATCAAGGGGAAATCACTATGAACTCAGATGTCATAACGGCCCTAAAAATACCGGACGCTATCCGTTTCTTGCCTACCTATAGCGGTGATTCAATGACCTTAGGCGAATTTATCACCAATGTCGAGGAAATTCTTCTGTTGATTAGGGGCACAGACCAAACTCCGTACGGACAGATGCTCCTAAGAGCAATTAGGAACAAAATAACAGGAAAAGCTAACGAAGCTATTATCGAGGCAGGAGCCACCCTTAACTGGGATGAAATTAAAGAAGCCCTCATCATCAGTTGTTCCGATAAGAGGGACGAACCAACCTTGATGTACGAACTTCACAGCGTAGTCCAAGGAAACTATCCTCTTCAAAAACTGTACGATAAAGTATGTGAAATTAAGTTAGCCTTATTCAGACTAACAGAAACTAAAGAATCCGAACCACTGTTGATTAGAACAAAGAAAAACCTTTTCGCGGACATATGTCTCAACTCATTCCTATCCGGAATAAACGGCCCACTAGGAACCGCCATCAGGTCTATGAAACCAGCTAATCTTCGTGAGGCTTTGGAATGGGCACTGAAGGAAAGACAAATTTACTTCACTCACGAAAATAATAAGAGACAAACAAACCACCACCAGGGAAATGAGGACCGCAACATAAATAGACGCTACAATAATAACAGTAACAGACAGTACAACGAGAACCGTACCGATAAACGAAGATACCAAGATAACCATGATAGGGACGCATATAGACAGAAAAGAAACCCCAACACGTTGGCCATCATGCCAAAAGAAAATAGCTACAAGCAAAAAAACGAACAATATAATAGAAATGCAAACAACCACCAACCCAGGAGCTCAGTAAATACCGTCGAGCAACAACAGTTAGAACTTCACAACTACAACGACCAACCAAATTTTCTCACAGAAGCCTCGACAAGCAAACAGGGTACCTAACCAACACGAACTTAGGATCCACACTACCATATATCATGGTAAAAATACAACCAAACAAAACATTGAAATTTCTGATAGACACAGGCTCTAGCTCCTCGTTTATTAACCCCAGCTTCATCCCCAAACAAAAACAACAACAACTCCAAACACCAGTGGTGATCAAAACAGTGCTCAATTCGCACCAACTTCAGTTAAAGACCAATCTTGAACTATTCCAAGAGTTCTCCGACAACACGCAATATACATTGCTATTATTCAAATTCCACCCTTATTTTGACGGACTCATTGGAATTGATATCTTACAACAAATCCAAGCCGTAGTCAACATACCACAGCGATCACTCCAAACAAGGAGTTCTAACATTCCAATAGAGATAGAAACTAAAGCTATTCCCAACTTACATATAATCGATGAAGAATCGAGAAAGATTGTACAAGTACCCGTCAATGTTAAAAACGGTACATTCTGGTGTGAACCAACCATAATTTCGGAAAATCTATTCATTTCAGGCGGATTATACTCCGCCAAAAACAATCTAAGCTATATAGAAGTTAACAATTTTTCAAGTACAGAACAAAAATTCTGCCTAGACTCACAATTAATAGTAGTGGAACAAAACGAACACGATTATATAGAAGTCAATACAGCCCTGGAGGAAAATAGAGGGATAACACCCGACTACTCCAACCCTGAAACAATAATACAAACAGAGCATCTAAACGACGAGGAAAGAAAAGCGTTAAGAAAACTTTGCTCCAAATTCCCAAATCTGTTCTATACAGAAGGAGAGCCCCTAACCTTTACGAATTTAGTAAAACATAAAATAAACACAACCGACAAGATACCTATTCACACCAAACCATTTCGATACAGTCAAAAAGAAAACCAAGAAATAGACAACCAAATCCAAAAGCTACTAGAACAAAACATCATCAGACACAGTTACTCACCCTGGAGTTCACCAACATTCCTTGTTTCCAAGGAAACAGACAAATCCAACCAGAAAAAGTGGAGACTAGTGATAGATTACCGAAAACTCAACGAAAAGACAATAAAAGATAAATACCCTATGCCAAACATCAATGACGTATTAGACAGAATAGGTAGAGCAAAATACTTCACTGCCTTGGACTTAGCCAGCGGATACCACCAGATAGAAATGCATCCTACGGATATCAATAAAACAGCCTTTTCGACCATTAAGGGACACTATGAATTCGTTCGAATGCCATTCGGCCTAACTAACGCACCGCCACCTTTCAAAGGGTTATGGACAACATATTAGCCGAACTAAACGGCAAGTGTTGCCTCATATACCTGGACGATATAATAATTTTCTCCCCATCCCTCCAAGAACATATTACGCACCTACAAGCAGTATTCGAGAAATTACATAAGGCAAACCTAAAACTCCAACCAACTAAATCTGAATTCTTAAGGAAGGAAATAGAATACCTAGGACACGTAGTAACAGAAAACGGAATCAAACCTAACCCCAAAAAGATTCAAGCCATAAAAGAATTCCCGATACCAAAGACTAGGAAACAAATAAAATCCTTTTTAGGGTTACTGGGTTACTATAGAAAATTCATAAGAAACTTTGCTACCATTACAAAGCCACTAACACAGCAACTGAAAGGCAAAAGTCCTGTTAAAATCAGTCAGGACTATACTAAGGCATTCGAGACATGAAAAACACTTCTCTGCAATGACCCACTTTTAGAATACCCAGACTTTTCAAAAACTTTTACACTCACAACAGACGCAAGTAACGTCGCCATAGGAGCAGTACTCTCCCAAGGCCCAATTAACAGCCAAAGACCAATCTCATTCGCTAGTCGAACACTAACGGATACAGAGTGTAACTACTCAACAGTTGAAAGGGAAATGCTCGCAATAATATGGGCAACTAAATATTTCCGCCCCTACCTATTCGGTCAAAGATTCAGAATAATCACTGACCACCGACCTCTCACATGGCTAATGAACTTTAAGGAACCAAATTCAAAATTAGTCCGTTGGAAGTTACAGCTACTTGAATACGACTACGAAATCTCTTACAAGAAAGGGTCGGAAAACGTCGTAGCTGACGCCCTCAGCCGCGTAACAGCAGACGTAAATACGAATAATCAAACCAACCAGACCAACGATATCCCGACAACAGATAAACCCATTAACGGACACAACCTGCAAATCATTTTTCAAATAGGTAGTAGATCACAAATTATAACCTCAACCCCATTCAAAAATAAAATCAGAAGAATAATCCTTGAAAGCAAGTTCGATAAACACAAATTAGCACAAACTCTAGCTAAAATCCTTAGACCTAATAAAACATACGCCATATTTACTTCAGATACCATTTTCAAAATAGTGGAAGAAAGCCTCAAAGAATACTTTTTACCCAACAAGATCTACAAAATAATCAGGTGCACTACAATGCTAGAAGACATTACCGAAGTAAACCAACTAGAACAGGAAATCAAGAAATACCATAGAGATAACAACCACAGAGGAATAGACGAAACGGTCGCCCATTTAAAACGAAAAATCTACTCACCAAGATTAAAAAATATAATTTCTGCTATAATCAATGACTGCGACGTCTGTCAAACCTTAAAGTACGACAGGCAACCGCAAAAGCTGGTTTATCAGGAAACCGAAACCCCCCAAAAACCCATGCAAATCCTACATATTGACATCTACACGATCAATGCTAAAACAATTTTGACAATCATAGACAAGTTCTCCAAATTTGCAACCGGCTATACTATCCCAGCCAGAGATAGCCTAAATATAGTAAGATCAATAAGAAATTTCCTTAGCTCCTTCGGTATCCCACAAAAGATCGTCTGCGATCAGGGACCCGAATTTGCAGGCAAAATGTTCAAAGATTTTTGTAGCCAATATAACATCCAACTACATGTCACATCGTTTCAACAGTCCTCAAGCAATTCCCCTGTAGAGAGACTGCACTCTTCCTTAACGGAAATCTACCGCATTATAACTAATAAAAAAAAAGAAGAAAAGACAAGTTGCGACCACGACGACATTCTAACTGAAACATTCATTACCTATAATAACGCTATCCACTCGACAACCAAACACACCCCATACGAAATATTCTACGGAAGACCACATTTATACAACAAGGAGACGAACTTCGATAACGAGCACGACTACTTACAACAACTAAACGAATTTCAGACTACGATTTACCCGAAAATCAGGGACGAAATCGACAACAAAATGAAAACTAGAATTAGAAAAGCAAACGAGGACAGACAAGACCCAATCCCCCTCGAGACAGACGACATAGTTTTTAGAAAGGAGAACAGAAGAAATAAGCTAACACCTAGGTTCAGTAAACACCAAGTTCTAAAAGATAGCGGGATAACACTCTCAACTACAAGAAATCAAAAGATACACAAATCAAAAATAAAAAAAAAATAATAAGAAAATAAAGACATTCAATTATCTTACAGATGCTACCAAATTAACGCACAACCATTTCAAATCCGACAACTGACGCAAAATGACAAAATTGCCATTATAAATCTCGGAAACGCCAAAAACATTATCTCTCATAAGTATCTTATCCATAAAATAAATTTACAATCTCCTACAATATATTTCGAGAATTAACTTCAATATAGACATCCTGTATAATCATGTGAACAACATAGCCGAAAGTAATTAATAACAATAAACCAAATTAGGAATAATACCCAAATTCATACTTACCGATAAAGAAACCGAAATTATACAGCACATGTTAAAAAAACAAAATATAATGGTAAACTCTGAAGAACACCTGTATCGACTATTGACCCTAGAAACAGAAATTAACAATAAAACTGTGTTCTTTAAAATTAAAATTCCAATATTCGACAAAAATAATTACGAATTCCTACACATTGTTCCATTACCGATAAATAAATCTATGTTATTAATCTTACCTAAGTATATTATACACGACCATTCCGGACACATAAAAAGCTTCGATATAAAATGCCCCAAAATACACCATAATTACATCTGCGAAGACAATACGACACCACCAAATAACATCAATCAACAATGCCTAGAGGGTATTTTCAATAACCAGGTTGCCACCTGCAACACTAAAGATATAGGCACCGAACAAACAATCAGAGAAGTGGATCGACGGTACATCGTAATGTTCAACACATTAAATACAACAATCACATCATCATGCAGCACACCAAGAACGATAAACGGATCAGCTATCATTACCTTCAAAAATTGCTCAATACACATAAACGAATTAACGTACGATGATCAAGACGTTGACTACACAGAGGAAAACACCTTAGTAATTCCAATACTGGAAGAGATCAGGATTAACAATTCTATAAATGACATCAACTTGCACAAACTTCACCTAAACTCCCTAAACACTCAAAACGAAATAGTTAACATAAAAAACTCAAACACAAACCACCGGATAGCTACTTATATACTTATGGCAGCCGCCGCCGTAATGATAGTCATCTGTTGGACCCACAGGACCAAGATAATATCATTCGTCCCAGCGGAAACACCTTCGTTCGTGCCAACCGGCATACCCTCCCTCTGGCCCTCACTTCAGTCCAGGTGGGGAGGAGTTACCGTCCCGGCACCCCTCGAGATGCCCCCCGCTAAACCACCACGACTCAACTCAGCATAAACATCCACAGCTCAAGTGACACGAGCACGATGTTTATGCCGCCTAAGCATATACCATCAACACAGCCAACATTGTCTACAATATAAACCGGATGGACCCCAGCCAAGAATCAGCAAACTGACCTTAAATGTAACATCAGCATTTTCTTAGGAATCCCAACTGCAGCTACGCCGACAGCGACGCAGAAGAACCAGCAGCAGAGCCGCATACATAAGTCAGTGATCGCCACTGACCAGGCAGTCAATTCTAGAATCCCACCCGGAATACAATTGTCACTCCGACTATCTTAAAACTGCAATAAACGTGTATAACTAGATCACATAGAGAACACCTCCAAATTGGCATTCATCATTTAAGGGAACCCCTTTTTCCCTTCAACAGTTTCCAGCACCTATAGCAAGGACCCTTACCTCCTCTCTGGAACCTGTAACTCGTGCACCTCCGAACAGTTCACGCAGACAGATGAGCTCGAAATCAACCAACACAGACTAGATGCTGTCACTGACACATCTACCAATTCATTACCGATCATTTCTTATATACCGGCTGTTTAAAGTCCTGTTTGCATGCCTCCTGAGTTCGACCAACCTTGCCATGATGAGGAGACCTCTAGCCATATACTTCGCTCTGTTGCACGTCGCACTGCATTTTTATACCCGATACTCAAAATTAGTATTGGGGTATATTAGATTTGTGGTAAAAGTGGATGTATGTAACGTCCAGAAGAAATGTTTTCCTACCAACTTTGGACCTTGACCGTTTTGTGTCAAAATTTCGCCACACCCCCTTCCGCCTTCGCAAAGAACGAAAATCTGGGGCATCCACAAATCTCAGAGACTATTAAGGCTAGAGTAACCAAATTTGGTATCCGCACTTCTGTTAGATTTCACTATAAAACGTATATCTCAAAACTTTGCCCCACCCCTTTCCGCCCCCACAAAGGACGTAAATCTGTTGCATCCACAATAATGCAGATTCGAGAAAACCTACAACGCACAATCATAGAAAATGACCGTACCTATCCGGTTGCGGAATCTGGATCAGATCGGATAATTTGTATAGCCAAAAGCAACAAATCAATTTGCAGTGGCTACGCAGCGCCCGACGACACGCTCAGACTAATTTTCTGTCTCTCTCGCACGCCCTCTTTGTCGTGTCGTTTAATATTAGCGGCGTCTGCCGGAGGAGAGCCATACTGACTAAGTATAGGGTATAAATGTAGAGTTGCGGTATCCGCAGCAACTCAAAACGTTCCCCCTCATTTAAAATGTGCAAGCAGGAACGAAAGATCTTGCTATCTACAGTAGTTGCCAACTGTCAGGACATTAGACCTTATGCCGAAGTTTTTCTCTTAGGCAAAACTGTAAACGGCTTGCTAGACACAGGCGCGTCGATTCGTTGCATCGGAGGTAATTTTGCTCAAGAATTTATTGAATCAAAGTTGCCAACTGTCAGGACATTAAACCTTATGCCGAAGTTTTTCTCTTAGGTAAAACTGTAAATGGCTTGCTAGACACAGGCGCGTCGATTAGTTGCATCGGAGGTAATTTTGCTCAAGAATTTATTGAATCAAAACACCCATACAAAACTCTGTTGTCGAATATGCGCACAGCAGATGGCAAGGCGTAAAAAATACTCGGAAAACTAACCACTGATATTAAATTTCGTGGGACATCGCAACCTTTGACCTTCTATCTTGTACCGTCGTTGTCACAAGATCTATATTTGGGAATCAACTGTTGGAAAACCTTCGATTTGCTGCCGTCCTGCGTTGTTTCAGCAAGCTTGCCGCATTAGATGGCACTCCGTTGAGGACATTGAGCACTGAACAAAATAAGTTACTGTCAGAAGCAATCCATTGGTTTCCATCTTTTGCTACACTGGGTTTAAGGCGGACCTCTCTCATTTCGCATGAAATCGCAGATGCCGTTCCTATCAAACGGAGGCACTATCCAGTTTCCCCAACCATCGAAAAACTTATGTTCGAAGAGCTGCATAGAATGCTTAGTCTGGGCATAATTGAGAAATCTGTGAGTGAGTTTTGCTGCTATATTTCCGAATAAAGTATACCGCTTTGGCTTATGTTCAAAATCACAGTGATCGGTCTTTATTAATTTATATTCTTACGAAGCCTTCGCAGAGGCTCTGAGTTAAGTACATAAGGGGCATTCATATATAGTGACATATCCATAGTCCATGCTCCGCATACCCTTATATATGTCTGTTACCCTGCACCCACATACTATAAACAATCCAACACCCTCAGAATCGAATCCCATAAACAATCCCACGCTCGAAGTGGACCACTTGTAGCCGATAGCCGGCATAAAACAATAGATCCAGAGATCAATTACTTATCGATTCTCAAGAACCACGCCATCCTAGCTCACCAATCAGAATTGGGCACTAAACCAAGGAGGCCATATTTCAGCCACCCCCAAGTAATGCAGCACCGATCATACGCAGCGGAAGCCTTTCATCAAAAGCCGCCTTTCCCACATATCGATCGAGTCACGTACTCCATCACCGAAGCCGAAGCCAACGCCTCCGAATCCCAATCCGAGCATCGTAATATAAATAGTCTACATCTAAGTAAGCAGTCAGTTCTGTTCAAGACAAACGTCAATCACGACACCGTCGGAGAATTCACCCAAGTTAATTCCGTTTAAGACATCTGACCTTAGTCATCGTCGGGGAAACTAACTAACCATTGTACGGTTAGTTTAAGTAAATGAATAAATCCTTTTTTAAAACTTAAACTCGAGTGTCGCATATTTTACTGGCGCAGTCGGTAGGATCTCAGTTAAAAGTGAATTTTTTTTAGGACGATCAACTACAGCTACAGTGCGTAATAACCTACAGTGATCAGAGGAAAGGTAACGCTATTGCTAAAGAGATCCGCCAAAGAATCTACACATGATTCAAACTCAATTAATATTAGTGGAAAAAAAATAATATAACAAACTACCCATACAAAAATAAAAAAAATCAACATCCCGCTATCAGAGATACACCTGAACCAAGCCTTGAAGTCAATCAGGCTAATTCCATCATATGATGGATGCCAAGAACGTCTAAGCTCGTTCATAAGCAGGATCGAGTACATCTCTGAATTGTACCCAACAGAAGACATCCGACAACAGAGCATCATGTACGGAGCCACTGAGGGTCAACTGTGCGGACGAGCACAACTTTTGTCACAAAGCCTTCAACCCAACAGCTGGATCGATCTAAGGGCAGCATTAATCAGCAAATTCAATAATCACACTCCATACGATACGCTGCAACAACAACTACACGACACCAAATTCAATGGGAGTATTCGTAAGTTTGTAGAAGAACTAGAAATGAAGTCAAATGTTTTAATAAGTAAACTAAATCTGGAGACTAGCCCAGAAAATAAGATAATCTTTAAGAACGCTCTGGCAAATGCCACCAGACATACAATAGAAGATGCTTTACCCAATAAATTGTTCATCATTTTAGCAAAGAAAGACATTTCTACTATGGCTAATCTAGAATCAGCTCAAGAGTTAGGAATCTACGAAAATTTCGTAACTGATAACAAGACTCACGAACACTCAAGCAACGGAAATAACAATCGTGGGAATGTTGGAACTTATTACCGTCGTTATAGTTGTAATGATTCTAACAATCAAAACCCAAGTACTTCTAGAAATAACCATAGATCGAATAGAAATAATTCAGGAAATAATGCCGCAAATAATACAGGATTATTTTATGAATTTAGAAATTCGCTAAACCAGGGCAGAGCACAGAATCCCACTAACTATCAAACCAATCAGACTCATAAGATCAGACTCAGATCAGATCAGAATCAGATACAGAAGATGTAATTTTCAAAGATTACCTTGTGTATCTGGACGACATCATTATCTATTCCACGTCATTGGAAGAATTTGTTGTCACTTCAAAGGGTCTTTGGAAAGGTGAGAGATGCAAACCTTAAACTTCAAATGGATAAGTGTGAATTCCTAAAGAAAGAAACGGAATGCCTAGGCCATGTAGTAACAACTAACGGCATTGTTCAAACATGAACATATTATCGTCAATACAATGCCACTTTCGGTCCCTTGCAGAATGTTTAAATATAAATAGATTATTGTACACATAAACTCATGTAACAACACCGATCTCTAAAGAAATAACATAAAGTAGACAAGTTATGACTGCACTGGTGTAAACAGAGATCTGTAACCCATTAATACGACAACAAAACACAAGTGGAGAAAACACTTAACAAATGCGGTCCTAAAATAAAACTAATGTAAGCATGTACTCAAAAAGACACCCTCAGTAAAGTGTATCCTCTGCGTAGGTCTAACGATAATTATAGACTACCAAATTATACCTCCTACCTCATTGTCAAATCACATATAAGGCTCTGATTTTAAGAATAAAATTTAGTTTGAATTTACAACTCAACTCACAAATGTCTAGACTTTTCTTTTAAGGTCTTAACATTTTGGTCCTTCGAGACTCTCCGTTGTTTCCCCCCTGTGGTAAGAGCACGGAGTTAAACCAGCTTCCTTGAGACTGAACAAGTGTCTAGTTCACTGACAGTTAAAGGTAGCAAAATAAAAAACTTTGATTTCCCTCCAATAGGAAGGAACAGAGTATAAAATAAATTAATGTAACGAGAGTTTCAATTAATAATTTGGAAAAATACGAGCTAAACAGGCTGTATTTTTAATAGATAACTGGGTATATCTATTGTGATCGGAGAATAAAACAAAAAAAAAAAATAAATAAATAAAAATAAATGAAACGGAAGTTTCAATTCATAATTTGGAAAATACGAGCTGGACAGGCTGTATTTTAATAGATAACGAAATATGTATGTAAAGGACAGTGTATCAAGCAGTTAACACTATCCCATCTAAATTAACATTTGAACTTAAGATACCATCGATAAGACCTAACCGATATAACCAGACTTAACCGATGTTTAAAAGACCTAGCCGATAAGGGGTTATCGATATGGGAGTCGGTTGTTGGAAGTAGAAGCAGAAAGTTGAACAAAAAGTCGGAAGAACAGAATCATTAATTGCACATCTTAAATCAAACACTTTGTACTCTTTTTCGATCAAAACATTATTAATAAACGATACTTTAATATTAATCTTACATTTGGGGGCTCGTCCACGTCGAATAAAGAGCTCAGAGTGTGTGAAAAAGAAAAACAGAAGAAAGCAGAAGCTGATGCAAGAAGAGGATTGTTGAAAAGTTGTTAAAGTTGTTGTTTGTAGCTACATGAAGTTGTAAAGTTGTTGTTGGTGGCTATAAACATTAAGTTGAACAATCAAAATTCTGTGAGCATAACAGTAGACACGGATTTTAATAAAAGATCAGTCGTTTAATTCGGTTGAAAAATTGTGAAATTCATTGTCGCGTCGCAGCGTCGCCTTGTCCGTGCGCAGTACATACATAAGCAGAAAAAACACGCACAGACACGTTGTGTGTGATACACACTTATAAACAGAAAAGACAAGCACTCGTCGGGTACACAGACACAAGTCGAAAAGAGCCGCAAAATGATGCAAACACCGCCGCCGTTGCACTGGAAAGAGAGAGAGAAGGAAGAAGCTGTACCAGGAACGTCGCGCCCGATTGCAAACGAGAGGGAAGATTTAGAAAATGCGGAAAAGAATACTGAGGACAAGATTGATCAAATGATAAAGTTGCTAAGTTTGACAATAAGCAGCAGTCGGACATGTTGAAGACGCTGCTGTTATAAGCCATATTGTGAACGGTCTGGACATAAGAAAAGAGTATAAGTATGCCATGTATCGCTGTAAGACCTTCAGGGCCTTGAAAGAAGAGTTCGATATCTATGATCGTTTGAACATATTGGAGAAGAAGGGCAATAACGAACAGCATAAGACGAGTTTCAAGCAGCAAAGTGGGCAAAGCGGTAAAAAAGAATATTGCTATAACTGTGGATCAGGAGAACACAAACGCAAAGACTGCAAAGCCGAAACGAAGTGTTTTAACTGCAATCAGAATGGTCACATTTCGCGTAACTGTCCTTATGAAGCTGATAAAGTTCGCGTCATTTTGGATCGCAGTCGCATGAAAGAAATTCAAATAAACGGCATTGTAGTTGACTGTCTTGTGGATACAGGGTCAGATGTAACCATAATCAAAGAGAGTATGTTGAAGACCATGAAAAACGTTAAACTTTTGAAGTGCACAACTATGTTGCGCGGTCTGGGTCAGATATCAACAAAGCCTGTTGGATACTTTAATGCAGAAGTTACCGTGGATAACTTGCAGACCACACAGAAGTTTTTAGTAGTCCCCAGTAGCCAGATTGATTTCGACGCACTTTTGGGGCATGATTTCATTAAAAAGTTCCGTTTCGTCGCTGATATGCAAGGATACACGTTCTTGAAGCATGACGCAGATCCTGTGCCAACAGATGAGCATGCTCTTATTAATAATGTAACTGAAGATTCATCCTTTGTAGCTCCACCGCAATATCGAAAAGACGTTGAACAGATGATAAGAAACAGTTACCAAATTCCCACAGAAGTTGCAAAGCAGTCTCCAATTCAACTGAAGATAGTTCCCGACGGAGTAATCAAGCCGTTTCATCACTCACCGAGTCGTTTATCGACAGACGAAGCCAGTGCCGTAAAGAAGCAAGTCGAAGAATGGATCGAGCAAGGAATCGTACGCAAGTCGTCTTCAAATGTAGCGAGCAGAGTTGTCGTCGTGAAGAAAAAAGATGGTACACTTAGAGTTTGCGTAGACTACAGGAAGTTAAACAGCATGGTATTGCTGGACTGCTTCCCAGTCCCGATCATGGAGGAAGTCTTGGAAAAGCTGCAGTCGGCTAAGTGGTTTACCATAATCGACCTTGAAAACGGATTTTTCCATGTGCCTATGGAAGAGCAAAGCAAGTCGTATACGGCCTTCGTCACAAAGGAGGGATTATTCGAGTTTAATAAAGCGCCTTTCGGATTTAAGAACTCCCCAGCTGCATTCATTCGGTTCGTAAGCTATATTTTTCAAGAATTAATCAACTCTGACATTATGCAGCTTTATATAGACGACATAAATGTTTAAGCCGCGTCGCTGGTTCTGGAGACAGCTTCACAGTTTGGCTTAAAGATCAAATGGAAGAAATGTAGCTTCATGCAGCCACGCATTAGCTTTCTTGGACATATCATTGAGGACGGCAGAATCTGGCCCGGCAAAGAGAAGACAGCAGCTGTCTGTCGGTTTGCTACGCCTAAGGACATTAAAGCAGTTCAAGCATTTCTTGGACTCACAGGCTTTTTCAGAAAGTTCATCCCAGGCTATGCACAAGTTGACCGCTCACGAATCTACTCAGGAAGGAAGCAGTTTTCAACATTGGCGAAGCAGAGCAACAGTCGCTACAAACCTTAATGAATCTGCTTATAATCGCACCTGTTTTACATGTATACTCACGAGAAGCGGCAACGGAACTCCACACGGATGCATCCAAAGAAGGGTTCGGAGCAGTTTTGTTGCAGCAGTTTGATGGCAATTTCCACCTGATTTACTATTGGAGTAAAAAGACTATAGAAGCTGAGTCCAAACGTCACAGTTACTATTTGGAGGTCAAAGCTGCATACCTCGCACTCAAGAAGTTTCGTCACTACCTGTTGGGGATCGAATTTGATCTTGCCACTGACTGTGCGGCGTTTAAGCAGACAACAACGAATGCAGATATACCCAGAGAAGTTTCCCAGTGGATTCTATATATGGAGGACTTTACATTCAAAGTAGTACACCGCCCAGGGGACAGAATGAGACACGTGGACTGTCTCAGTCGTTTTCCGCAGACATGCATGTTCGTGACGACGGAGCTAACAGCTCGGATAAAGAAAGCACAGCGGGATGACGATTTCATCAAAGCCACAGTTGAGATCCTGAAGCAGCACCCATATCAAGACTACAAGCTAAAAGGAGGTCTTCTCTTCAAATCTGTAAATGGCAATGACGTATTGGTGGTTCCAAGGCTGATGGAAAGGGAAATCATTCAAGGATCGCATGAAGTTGGTCATTTCTCCACAGCGAAGACAATGCACTCAGTTCAGCAGCAATACTGGATTCCGCACCTTGAACGGAAAGTAAATAAGTTGATTACTAATTGTATCAGTTGTATAATTTTCAGCAAAAAGTTGGGCAAACAAGAAGGCTATCTTCATTGCATTGACAAGGGTGACACACCACTATACACGCTGCACGTTGATCATTTGGGACCAATGGATGCGACAGCCAAGCAATACAAGTACATTTTTGCTGTGGTAGATGCATTCTCCAAGTTTGTGTGGCTGTTCCCAACTAAGTCAACAGGTCACGAAGAAGTTGTGAAGAGGCTGAGAGATTGGTCATTTGTGTTTGGTTTTCCCAAGCGCATAGTCAGCGACAGAGGAGCAGCGTTTACATCCAACGCATTCAGCGAGTTTCTCAACGAGAACAAAGTCGAACATGTGTGTACAACGACAGGTGTGGCGAGAGGCAACGGTCAGATTGAGCGGGTGAACCGTTCAATTTTGGGTATCATCGCAAAGCTCTCAGCTCAGGAGTCAACGAAGTGGTACAAGCATGTGCCAAAGGTTCAGATGGCGATTAATTCGCATGTGCATTCTACGTTGAAGTCGTCGCCATTCGAGGTCATGTTTGGGACAAAGATGCACAGACAAGCTGAAAGTCGACTATTGGAGGTTCTCAATGAGGAGTTGGTTACGCAGTTTAACAACGAGCGCCAAGAACTGCGTGACCAAGCGAAACAAAACATTGAGAAGGCGCAAGAGGTGTACAAGCGCAATTATGATAAAAAACGACGACCTGAGCACGGCTACAGACTAGGAGACATGGTCGCGATCAAGAGGACGCAGTTCGTCGCAGGACGCAAGTTGGCCAGCGAGTATCTAGGCCCATATGAAGTCACCAAGGTAAAGCGGAACGGTCGCTACGATGTCAGAAAGGTTGCTCAAGTCGAGGGGCCAAACATCACCGCAACGAGCAGTGACAATATGAAGCTATGGCGTTTTTTCTCAGAGAACGAGGATATATTATCATCTGGGACAGATGAAGATGAGCAGGAGGGCCGAATGTAAAGGACAGTGTATCAAGCAGTTAACACTATCCCATCTAAATTAACATTTGAACTTAAGATACCATCGATAAGACCTAACCGATATAACCAGACTTAACCGATGTTTAAAAGACCTAGCCGATAAGGGGTTATCGATATGGGAGTCGGTTGTTGGAAGTAGAAGCAGAAAGTTGAACAAAAAGTCGGAAGAACAGAATCATTAATTGCACATCTTAAATCAAACACTTTGTACTCTTTTTCGATCAAAACATTATTAATAAACGATACTTTAATATTAATCTTACATGTATATCTATTGTAATTGAAAAATAAAAATTTTTCGCGACGGTGGCATTTTCGAGGCCGGAACATCGAAAGAGAAAAAATAATAATCCGAAACATCGAAAGTGCTTAATGGCTACAATTGGAAAAAAAGTGGCAAATAACTGTGACTGTGAAAAAGAAATATATAAATGGGTTTGTGTGTGCCCACTGTGCCAGCAACAATAACTGCAGCGACAGGAAGATCAGCGACAGCGACTTAAGCAGACGCAACACCAGCAGCAGCGACAGCGATATCAGCAGCAGCGACTTCAGAGGCAGCAGTAACAACAACAGCAGAAGCAGAATTCATCAGCTAAGTGTCATATTTCAAATTGTTTTTAAGCCTAATTAAGTAAAACTAAAAAAAAAGTAAACTAAGATGTTGTCGGAACAAATAATTAAGCTATTAGAGGCTCAAGCAGCGATAGCAAGGGAGATTAAAAAGATTGAAGCTGGTCATTTGACCAGCGATGTAATCCAAAGGTTAGGACACCTTAAAACCAAAGTTACAGGCAATAATTCTGCACTGTTAACATATGGAGTAGTCGATCATGACTACTATAAGAGACAGCAGTACGAAAAAATGATTAAAAATATAGAGGACATACATAAAAAGTATGTAGAGTCAAAAAATAATGAAACATTATCGAAAGGGAAGGTAGAAATAACAAAGTTACAATCAGTGGAGACTGGAACTTTGAAGGAAGACATAGAGTCTAAAATTGACAATAGCATAGAAAAAGTATCTGAGGAAATCGTCAGAATAGTGGAAAACCTGAGGGCATATTTAGAGCAAACCATGCAGAGGGATCAGGCTAGAATGGGAGAGTGTAGAATGAGAAAAGAAAAAATTGAGTTCCTCAGTAAAAGACTGAACTCAAAAATTGAGGAATGTTATCATAGCTATGAAACAAACGACAGCTTCGACAACCAGATCGGAGATTTGGAATTTGATATTCAAAACATGTTGAGCAACCTAGAAGTTAGGATGCAAACCATAGCTGAAGAAAACAGCATGGATACTAAAGGGGCAACGGTAAAAAAAGAAGATATCGATTTGGCTGATCTTCCGAAAGTGGATGTCGGGTCAAGCAGCTTAAATATTTTAAATTATTGCCAGTGGTGCGGCCCAAAGGAAATGCATTTTGGTGTTGTCGTTTCCAATGCCCCACTGCAAAGATCATTTGCTACCGCATATGCGCATGCAGCGGAATTCTTTCGTCTCCTTATGTCGCAATCTCTCGGACTCGGCTTAACAGCGTCCCCGAGCAGCTCTAACGCTCTCGGGCTATCATACGCTCTCGCTCGCGTCTAAGCTTGCTGCATAGGGCCCGGCAATTTGGCCCGTCAGCCCTTGCATGGGCAGTCTTGAGCTAATCGTCGCAGCTATTAGACTAACATCCTCGCATCAATCGTTCGCCCCAATCATCCCCATATGTACATACGCGAAAAGTTGGTTTACATATGCAAATAAATTGTGAATTATAAACAGCCTCTCGACTTTCATTAACTTCAAATTGCAACAGTTGTTAAAAACTCTTAATAGCTTAACAGTGGAAGTACCCACATTCTCGGGCGAAGAAAAAGAGTGGGACGGCTTTTCACAAATATTTTGTGAATTAATTCATAACAGAGATAGTCTGAGTACATCTCTAAAATTCAATTATTTGAAAATCGCGATAAAGGGTGAGGCACGGAGTATGGTAGCTCAACTTTTAACTGGGCCGCTGGAGAATTATAATGCCGCTTGGGAATTGCTGACCAAGCGGTATGAAAATAAGCGAAAAATTTTTTCGGATCAGCTGAATCGTTTACTAGACTTACCAATGCTAGATCACGATTCAGCGAAACATATTAAATGGTTTTCTGATTTTATAAACGAGTCAATACATTTAATTAAATTAAAGTCACATTTAACAGAAGAAGTTGATGTGATTTTCGCGCACATTGTGTTGAAAAAATTCAACAAAGATACCTTACAATTATATGAAAGTCATATAAAAAGGACAAAAGAGATCCAAGCATTGCCAGATGTGATGGAATTTTTAGAACAACGGTACACTTCTCTTTACACGTCGCCGGAGAAAGAGTGGAAACCGTTGAAAAAAGTAGTGCAATATGGTAAAATAAAAGAAAATTGTCCGTTATGTAAAATGGCAGGACATACCATAATTCACTGCTATAAGTTTAAGGGAATGAGTCCGATAGATAGAGGCCAGTTTATTAAAAAACAGCGCCTTTGCACAAAATGCTGTAGGCATGATATGTATAAGAAATGCTTTTCTGAAATTTTATGTGGAATTTGTAAAAAACCTCATCATACGATGCTCCATATTCCCTACGAAAAGAGGGAAAATGTTAACACTTGCTTGACAAAATAACAAGCGTTCTTAGCCACAGCACTTATAAAAGTAAGGGCAAGGAACGGTGGCTATCAAAACCTTAGAGCTCTCATTGATTGTGGGTCGCAATGTACCATAATTTCAGAAGAAGCTGCGCAAATATTAAACTTAGTACGAAAAAGAGCGAACACCGAGGTAAGTGGAGTGTCATCTACAGACTCTTGCACTTCAAAGTACAAAGTTACTTTATCGGTAAAAACTCGTGATTATAATAAAGTTCCTCTAAATATTGAAGCAATTATTCTTCCGAAACTGATGAAAGCTTTACCATTAAAGTCTTTCAATATTGATAAAACTAAGTGGCAAGATTATGTGTTGGCAGACCCTAACTTTAACAAACCAAGTAGGGTAGATGTAATAATTGGGATAGATTTGTATTCCCATATTTTAAAAGACGGAGTAGTAAAAATAGACGGACTACTTGGACAAAATACAGAATTCGGATGGATTATATCCGGTTGCACCAAATCAAAAGGTGATAAATTTATTGTGGCGACAACAATTGAAGTTGGGGACTTAGAGCGGTTCTGGGAATTGAAAGTGAAAAGAATGACGTAGAAGATGTGTGCGAGGAGCATTTCTTGGAAACAACAAGAAGAGATGAGAATGGTAGGTATGTGGTTAAAATACCATTTAAAAAAGAAAAGGATCTAGTAGATTCAAAACACCAAGCTATAGCGCGATTTTATAGTTTAGAAAGAAAGCTCAGCAATAATAAAACATTAAAAGAAAATTATGTAAAGTTCATGCATGAATATAAAAACTTAGGACGATGGGAACGATGGGACGAAGAAGATGGGAAATATTATTTACCCCATCAAGGAGTCATAAGAGATTCCAGTCTAACGACAAAGCTGAGGGTGGTTTTCGATGCTTCAGCAAAAACCACAAACAATAAAAGTTTAAATGATATCATGTGGGTTGCACCAAGGGTCCAAAAAGATAACTTCAATATTATGGTGAAATGGCGTAAATGGCCATTTGTAATATCGGCGGACATTGAAAAAATGTACCGGCAAATTAATGTTGATAAAGACGATCAACAATATTTGCATATAATTTGGAGAGATAATCCAAACGAAAAGTTAAAAGATTATAAACTTACAACCGTTACGTACGGTACAGCTTCAGCACCCTACTTAGCAACCAGGGTGCTTGTTTCAATAGCAGATAATTGCAAAAATCAAGCAATTAGGGAAATCATAAAGAATGATTTTTATATGGACGACCTGATGACAGGTGCCGACACGATACTGGATGCTAAAAAGCATGTAAAGGAAGTTACCCGGGAGTTTAATAAGGTTGGGTTTAACTTAAGAAAGTGGATAACAAATATCCCAGAAATTATAGAAGGCATTAGAGATGACCAAGAAAATAAAGTATTAACCATTGAGGAGAATGAATCCGTCAAAACATTAGGACTACAATGGGAACCGGTTAAAGACGAGTTTAGATTCAGTTTCCACTATGAACCAATTAAGAAAAATAACAAAAGAATAGTATTATCTACCTTAGCCAAGATATATGACCCCTTAGGCTGGTTGTCTCCAGTGACACTTGTCGGAAAATTGTTTATTCAAAAACTTTGGGTAGCAGACAAAAATTGGGATGAAGAATTATTAGAACCGGATACTCGAGAATGGAATTCGTTTAAAAATAGTTTAACAGAGTTAGAGAGCATTCGGATACCGAGATGGCTAAATTCTCAGCACAATAAGACGATGCAAATTCATGGGTTTGCCGATGCATCCGAAAAGGCTTATGCTGCCGTAGTGTATGCCAAGGTAGATAGTTCTACAATTATAATAGCCATCAAAAGCAAAGTTAATCAAAAGAAGAATCGGAAAACTATTCCAAAATTAGAACTTTGTGCAGCACATCTTCTGGCAAAATTAATTCAACGGGTGAAAGTAGCGGTTGGAAGTAATGTAGAGTGTTATGCCTGGAGTGATTCTACTATTACTCTAGCTTGGATAAAGAATGGAGACAATAAAGACAAGTTTATCAGGCGTCGAACTGACGAAGTAAGAAAGATTAAGGAAATTAAATGGGGACACGTTAGAACTGAAGACAATCCAGCAGATGTAACATCAAGGGGCATTAGTGCAGATAAGCTAAAAGATTTTAAGATTTGGTGGAAAGGGCCTCAATGGTTGGCGAAATCTAAGGAACATTGGCCAAAAGAGGAAATTGAAGAAAAATTAGTTGTGAGCACAACAATGGTAATAGCAAAAAATAACATTTTTTGTAAATTATTACAAAAATATTCGTGTATGCATAAACTAGAAAGAGTCATTGCATATGTATTGAGGTTTATTCAAATCAAAACCAAAAAGAAAGAATTTCCTTCATTTTTGACAGTGAAGGAGATTAAGAGCGCCAAAGTATTAATAGTAAAACAACAACAAGCTATCCAATTCGGTTCCGAAATAGCTAGCCTAATTAATAAAAAGGAAATAGAAACAAAAAATAAACTATTAAGCTTAAATCCGTTCTTAGATAAAGACGGATTGTTACGAGTTGGAGGTAGATTGCAAAGCTCCAACGCGGAATTTGAGATAAATATCCCTTGATTTTAGATAAGTGTCACTTGACGTCTTTAATTATCAAGAATGCACATAAAGAAACATTGCACGGTGGAATTAATCTGATGCGAAACTATATCCAGCGAAAGTTTTGGATATTTGGGCTAAGAAATTGCTTAAAGAAAAAACTTAAAGAGTGTGTCACCTGTGCTAGGTATCGACAGAATACTGCAGAACAAATTATGGGAAATCTGCCGAAACACAGAGCTACAAAGTCGCACCCGTTTACAAATACAGGTGTAGACTTCGCCGGGCCTTACCATATCCGATGCTCTAAAAACCGGGGGCAGAAATCCTATAAGGGATATATTGCCGTATTCGTATGCATGGCGACAAAAGCTATTCATTTGGAAGTAGTCAGCGATCTTACTTCAGATGCATTTCTAGCTGCACTTAGAAGATTTTTTTCAGGAAGAGGAAAATGTGCAAAAAAATTTTCCGATAATGGAACTAACTTTGTGGGAGCTTCGCGCAAATTAGACGAGGAATACCAAAAAGCCCTCAAAGACAACATAAAAGTGGTTCCAATATTAGAAAGAGAACAGATCGAGTGGCATTTTATTCGCCGGGCAGGACCTCACTTCGGAGGTATCTGGGAAGCTGGGGTAAAATCAGTGAAATATCTCTTAAAAAGGGTAATTGGGGACAATAATTTAACCTATGAGGAAATGGCAACTCTATTATGTCAAATTGAAGCGGTACTAAATTCACGCCCTTTGTATACAGCTACAAATGATATTGACGATCTGGATGTATTAACACCAGGTCATTTTATAATTGGAAGGCCAATATTTGGCCCGATTGAGACAATTTCAGAGGAAAAAATCGGGAATCTGGATAGATGGAGATTAATTCAGAAAATGAAAAGAGAATTTTGGATTAAATGGAAAGAAGATTATTTACACACACTGCAACAAAGAAATAAATGGAAAATAGGAATGCAGAATATTAAAATAGGACAGATTGTGTTAATAAAAGATGACACCTGTCACCCAGCTAGATGACCCTTGGGAAAAATAGAAGAAATACATAAAGGTAGGGACGATAGAGTCAGAGTAGTAACTATAAAACATCAAGACGGGTTGATAAAACGACCTATAAATAAAATTTGTCCATTAGCTGGAATTGAGTCAGAAGAGCAAGACTCAGGAATGACTCCAAAAGAGACCAGAAGTACTCGTAGTAGTAAAAGGTAATTCAAATTGCGTTTATAGGAAGATAGCAGAGACAAAGTCATTTTGGGTCGAATTAGAAAGGCAGGGTAGTTGGCTCTTCAAAGTTCCAGTAAACACTAATGCTAGAATTCAATGTAGTAACTCAAATCAAGAACTAATTGATCTTCCGCATCAAGGAATTTTAACAATAATACATGGTTGTACTGTGCCAACCGATGATAAAATACTAGTACCTCATCACAGTATTCAAACAGAAAGCTACGAGCCAATTTCATCCTTTTATATAAGTAATATAAGCAAAATACCAAAAATTGTTTGGAATCCATTAACAGTACCATTAATTAACCATACAGAAGAAATGGATAAGTTAAGAAACGAAATAAAATTGTTAAAAGAAAGTCATCATGACTTAAAAGGACTGAAGTTCCATCATGTATCTGGACATGCGGCCTTGATTATCGGAATCATAATAATGATAATATTAATAATCTATGCCATAAGAAGAATTAAACTAGCACGAAGACTGCAAACGATAGCACTTCCCTACACACTGTAATTGACTGTAAATGATTATCTGTACTTGTAATTATAGCTATAAAGAAAATGTACACAAAAAGGTTCACAAGAATCAAAATACAAAACAATGCCACTTTCGGCCCCTTGCAGAATGTTTAAATATAAATAGATTATTGTACACATAAACTCATGTAACAACACCGATCTCTAAAGAAATAACATAAAGTAGACAAGTTATGACTGCACTGGTGTAAACAGAGATCTGTAACCCATTAATACGACAACAAAACACAAGTGGAGAAAACACTTAACAAATGCGGTCCTAAAATAAAACTAATGTAAGCATGTACTCAAAAAGACACCCTCAGTAAAGTGTGTGTAATTATAGACTACCAAATTGTACCTCCTACCATATTGTCAAATCACATATAAGGCTCTGATTTTAAGAATAAAATTTAGTTTGAATTTACAACTCAACTCGCAAATGTCTAGACTTTTCTTTTAAGGTCTTAACAGGCATAGTACCTAATCCACAGAAAATATCCGCTATAATAAACTTCCCCATACCTAATACAACTACAAGAATAAAATCATTCATAGGTTTATGTGGATTTTATAGTAAATTCATTCCCAATTTCGCTAACATAGCAAAACCAATGACACTCAAATTAAAGACACGAGCTGTCATAGACCCAACCGAGGAAAAATACGTCGAGGCCTTCTAAAAGTTGAAAGTACTTATTACCTCAGACCCCATCCTCGCAATCCCAGATTTCGACAAAATGTTCACGGTAGCAGCCGATGCAAGTAACATTGCATTAGGAGCGGTGTTGTCACAAGACCACAAACCAATTTGCTACGCAAGTAGAACCTTAAATGAACACGAAATCAATTATTCAGCAATAGAAAAGGAATTACTAGCTATAGTTTGGGCAACTAAGTATTTCAGATCATACCTGTTTGGTAGAACGTTTAAGATATTAAGTGATCATAAGTGATCAAAATAAAATATTTACCAGGAAAGGAGAACATGTAGCCGATGCGCTATCAAGAGTAAAGATTAACGAAAACCTACATGGGGAAACTATTAATAGTGATTGTGCAACGTTCCATAGCGCGCAAGAAGATAATACAAATTATACTCCACTTACAGAGCGACCAATCAATTTCTATAATAGGCAAATAGAACTGATTAGAGGTAATGAGGATAAGGTAGAAACATCCCACTATTTCCACAAGATACTGATAAAAATCACATATACTGAAATGACAGAGTCATTAGCAAAAGATATAATAAAGGAAATTATATTCCACTTACAGAGCGACCAATCAATTTCTATAATAAGCAAATAGAACTGATTAGAGGTAATGAGGATAAGGTAGAAACATCCCACTATTTCCACAAGATACTGATAAAAATCACATATACTGAAATGACAGAGTCATTAGCAAAAGATATAATAAAGGAATATGTGTGTACCAAAAAAAGTGCATTATATTGCCATAGTGAAATAGACTTCCCACTGTTCCAAAGGGCATTCCTAAAAATAATCAGTCCCAATCACTTGATGTGAAAATGTGAAAATCGAAATCACTACCAGTAAAAACGGAGTTTCTGATGAAGAACGGCTACATAAAACGATCAATGAAGAATGAAGAATTATTTCAAGCGAGGATAACATAGAGAACAAGCTCACAAAATTCGAGATAATTCTATACACTTATAATCATAAATCGGTTCATAATACTACAAAAAGATCCACAGCTGATATCTTCCTGTACGCCGGACTACCAGATTATAACACCCAACTGAATAAGGTTAGGAAGATCAATCATTTGAATAACGATAGAATCGACTTTGAAGTAGACACACGCTACAAGAATGCACCCCTAGTTAAAACAAAAACAACCAATCCGTTCAAAATAACAGGGGAAATTCGGCAGGTAGACTATAAAACGAAATTCAAAAGAAAGAAAAAGTCTAATAAAAGTAAATATGTATATTTGCAGAGTACCCGAAGAGAGTACTGGGAATCTGGATTAAGATTAAGATTATAATCTTACTAATGTTCACCGTCCTACAGTCTACCGGACAGAATATAGAGATAGATCCCATCAACTCAAGGAATGGATATCTCATATTCAAAACACATACCATTAACATACCCATTAATTATGAATATCATTATTTAACAATTAATATAACAAGAACAGATGAAACATATCAGAGTTTACTAGACCAGGCAACCCAATTTAATAATTTAATAACGTAATCCAAGTTCAATATTTAGTCGAGAAATTGCAACGTGAATTCAACGGCATAAAAATAGCCAAAAACAAAAGAGGCCTTATAAATGCAGTAGGCACAATTTATAAATATCTATTTGGAAAGTTAGATCAAGATGATAAAGTCGAACTAGAAGGGAAAATAGACAATCTTGCTAGCCACAGTGTTCAAGCTAACGAATTAAACCTAATAATTCAAGCAGTAAATTCTGGCATAGAAGTTGTCAATAAATTAAACAAGGATAATGATAGAAATAAGCAATTAGAAATACTAATATTTAATCTTCAAAATTTTACTGAGTACATAGAGGATATTGAATAAGGCATGCAGCTAACAAGATTAGCGATTTTTAATCCAAAATTATTAAGGCAGGATTACCTGAAACACATCGATTCAGAAAAATTATTAAATATCAAAACATCTACCTGGTTGAAATCAGACACTAACGAAATACTAATAATTTCCAACATCTCAAGAGAGATCAGAAATATTCCTATACTTAAAATTGTCCCATATCCAGATGAAGACAATAACATTCTCACTGACCTAACGCAAAAGAATTACTATGTTCTACAAAGCGAGGTACATTTATGAGAAAGAATCAAAACGAAAAATAAATGACGAATGTATATCAGGAATAGTCAAACAAATAGCAACAAAATGTCCATACACCAAAACACACCAAAACCTTCAAATAAGTTTCATAGAACCCAATATATTGTTAACTTGGAAATTACCACAAACCATATTATGTCAAGATTGCCTAAACCAAGAAATAAAAGTAGAAGCCAACGCAATAATAAAAATAAATAATTGCAGTGTACAATTAAATGAATTCTGATATATCTAACTCAATACCAGAATTTGCACAAAGCATATACATCGAAAATAACGTAACAAGAATTAAACCATTGTCTTATTTGCAAACCAAAGAAATCGTAATAGAAAATACGCGATTAAATAATGTATTACATGTAAGCTCAATACTGTTACTTGTCATAATCATAATAGCATTAAGTTACAAATTCTTTAATCTAAGTAAAATCAATAAGCCTAAACTCGACTCCCACATAGAAACATCTTTAGACGAAGACGGGGAATCCCCAGCGTGCACAGTTTTAGATGCACCTGAGCTATATCCAAGGATAATCGCCTGAGGGCAGGCTTAAATCGAACGATGGGGAAGTGACATATCTATAGTCCATGCTCCGCATACCCTTATCTATGTCTGTTACCCTGCACCCACATACTATAAACAATCCAACACCCTCCGCATCGAATTTCATAAACAATCCCACGCTCGAAGTGGACCACTTGTAGCCGATAGCGGGCAATGTAAACAAACACCCTAAGCTAGGAGTCGAACATAAAACAATAGATGCCGCGTGTCCATCCGCACTAGAATCACGCCACCCTCCAGAGATCAATTACTAATTGATTCTCAAGAACCACGCCATCCTTGCTCACCAATCATATTTCAGCCACCCCCAAGTAATGCAACACCGATCATACGCAGCGGAAGCCTTTCATCAAAAGCCGCCTTTCCCACATATCGATCGAGTCACGTACTCCATCACCGAAGCCGAAGCCAACGCCTCCGAATCCCAATCCGAGCATCGTAATATAAATAGTCTACATCTAAGTAAGCAGTCAGTTCTGTTTAAGACAAACGTCAATCGCGACACCGTCGGAGAATTCACCCAAGTTAATTCCGTTTAAGACATCTGACCTTAGTCATCGTCGGGGAAACTAACTAACCATTGTACGCTTAGTTTAAGTAAATGAATAAATCTTTTTGTAAAACTTAAACTCTAGTGTCGCATATTTTACTGGCGCAGTCGGTAGGATCTCAGTTAAAAGTGAATTTTTTTTAAGACGATCAACTACAGCTACAGTGCGTAATAACCTACAGTGATCAGAGGAAAGGTAACGCTATTCCTAAAGAGATCCGCCAAAGAATCTAAACATGATTCAAACTCAATTAATATTAGTGGAAAAAAAAATAATATAACAAACTACCCATACAAAAATATGAAAAAATCAACATCCCGCTATCAGAGATTCACCTGAACCAAGCCTTGAAGTCAATCAGGCTAATTCCATCATATGATGGATGCCAAGAACGTCTAAGCTCGTTCATAAGCAGGATCGAGTACATCTCTGAATTGTACCCAACAGAAGACATCCGACAACAGAGCATCATGTACGGAGCCACTGAGGGTCAACTGTGCGGACGAGCACAACTTTTGTCACAAAGCCTTCAACCCAACAGCTGGATCGATCTAAGGGCAGCATTAATCAGCAAATTCAATAATCACACTCCATACGAGACGCTGCAACAACAACTACACGACACCAAATTCAATGGGAGTATTCGTAAGTTTGTAGAAGAACTAGAAATGAAGTCAAATGTTTTAATAAGTAAACTAAATCTGGAGACTAGCCCAGAAAATAAGATAATCTTTAAGAACGCTCTGGCAAATGCCACCAGACATACAATAGAAGATGCTTTACCCAATAAATTGTTCATCATTTTAGAAAAGAAAGACATTTCTACTATGGCTAATCTAGAATCAGCTCAAGAGTTAGGAATCTACGAAAATTTCGTAACTGATAACAAGACTCACGAACACTCAAGGAACGGAAATAACAATCGTGAGAATGTTGGAACTTATTACCGTCGTTATAGTTGTAATGATTCTAACAATCAAAACCCAAGTACTTCTAGAAATAACCATAGATCGAATAGAAATAATTCAGGAAATAATGCCGCAAATAATACAGGATTATTTAATGAATTTAGAAATTCCCTAAACCAGGGCAGAGCACAGAATCCCACTAACTATCAAACCAATCAGACTCAGTGCAGTGCACCGAATCAGCCGGTCAAACGATCAAGGAAAAGTCAAAGTGGACAAATGAAAATGGATGTACATTTTCAGCAGAGTGGCTCGGAAGACCATATATAGAAATAATGGTAAATAATAAAAAATTAAGAGGTATCGCGGACTCGGGATCGTCAATAAATATAATAAAGGAAAATTATACAGATTCTAAAGTCGATAACGACAACCTCCCTGTCTATACCATCAATGGACCCGTCCGTCTTGCTAAGAGCATTACACGTAATGCAACCAAAAATTGTCCAACAAAACAAAAGTTTTATATTCATAATATTTCTGAAAATTATGATATACTCTTAGGCAGAGAATATTTGATGGCCAGCAAAGCCGTCATCGATTACCGAAACGAAACGGTAACGTTAGGAGAAAGGTCATACCCAATCATCCAAAGTGGAGAAGCAATTGCCGACGGCAAGACCGCACACAAAGGTGATAAGCCATCTTTAAAGAAAGATATAACTACACCTAAGTGCCTTGACCCATCTCCTGAAGGAGAGCAATACTTCGCTTCCAGCTAAGGTTGGAACATTTAAATGACGAAAAAAAAAGAAATTAAAGAAAGTTCTCTACGAGTTTAAAGACCTGCAGTATAAAGAAGATGACAATTTGACCTTCACTAGTACAATAAAGCACGAACTTAAAACCCATCACAAAGATCCTGTATATCGTCGACCATACAAATATGCTCAAATACACGATCAAGAAGTGAATCAACAAATAAAAGACATGATTAGACAGGGAATTATTCGTAAGTCGAATTCTCCCTAATGTGCACCCATTTCTATGATACCAAAGAAAATAGATGCTCCAGGAAAGCAATAATATCGAATGGTAGTAGATTATAGAAGTCTAAACGAGGTGACAATCAAGGATAAATTTCCTACACCCAGAATGGACGAAATACTAGACAAACTAGGTAGGTGCCAGTATTTCACGACAATCGATTTAGCTAAAGGATTCCATCAAATTCTTATGGAACCTAGCTCAATCCCAAAAACAGCTTTCTCTACTAAGCAAGGTCATTACGAGTTCACTCGTATGCCTTTTGGGCTAACCACTGCCCCCGCCACAAATCAAAGATGTATGAACAATCTGTTAGAAGATGTAATTTTCAAAGATTGCCTTGTGTATCTGGACGACATCATTATCTATTCCACGTCATTGGAAGAATTTGTTGTTACTTCAAAGGGTCTTTGGAAAGTTGAGAGATGCAAACCTTAAACATCAAATGGATAAGTGTGAATTCCTAAAGAAAGAAACGGAATTCCTAGGCCATGTAGTAACAACTAACGGCATAGTACCTAATCCACAGAAAATATCCGCTATAATAAACTTCCCCATACCCAATACAACTACAAAAATAAAATCAATTATTCAGCAATAGAAAAGGAATTACTAGCTATAGTTTGGGCAACTAAGTATTTCAGATCATACCTGTTTGGTAGAACGTTCGATATATTAAGTGATCATAAACCCTTGGTTTGGTTGAATAACCTCAAGGAACCAAATATGAAGCTACAACGATGGAAGATCAAATTAAATGAATTTGACTTCAAAATAAAATATTTACCAGGAAAGGAGAACATGTAGCCGATGCGCTATCAAGAGTAAAGATTAACGAAAACCTACTTGGGGAAACCATAATAGTGATTTTGCAATGGTCCATAGCGCGCAAGAAGATAATACTAATTATATTTCACTTACAGAGCGACCAATCAATTACTATAATAGGCAAATATAACTGAATAGAGGTAATGAGGATAAGGTAGAAACATCCCACTATTTCCACAAGATACTGATAAAAATCACATATACTGAAATGACAGAGTCATTAGCAAAAGATATAATAAAGGAATATGTGTGTACTAAAAAAAGTGCATTATATTTCCATAGTGAAATAGACTTCCCACTGTTCCAAAGGGCATTCCTAAAAATAATCAGTCCCAATCACTTGATGTGAAAATGTGAAAATCGAAATCACTACCAGTAAAAACGGAGTTTCTGATGTAGAACGGCTACATAAAACGATCAATGAAAAATTAAAAATTATTTCAAGCGAGGATAACATAGAGAACAAGCTCACAAAATTCGAGTTAATTCTATACACTTATAATCATAAATCGGTTCATAATACTACAAAAAGATCCCCAGCTGATATCTTCCTGTACGCCGGACTACCAGATTATAACACCCAACTGAATAAGCTTAGGAAGATCAATCATTTGAATAACGATAGAATCGACTTTGAAGTAGACACACGCTACAAGAATGCACCCCTAGTTAAAACAAAAACAACCAATCCGTTCAAAATAACAAGGGAAATTCGGCAGGTAGACTATAAAACGAAATTCAAAAGAAAGAAAAAGTCTAATAAAAGTAAATATGATAATTGCAGAGTACCCGAAGAGAGTACTGGGAATCTGGAGCTACAACATGATTACGATTATAATCTTACTAATGTTCACCTTCATACAGTCTACCGGACAGAATATAGAGATAGATCCCATCAACTCAAGGAATGGATATCTCATATTCAAAACACATACCATTAACATACCCATTAATTATGAATATCATTATTTAACAATTAATATAACAAGAACAGATGAAACATATCAGAGTTTACTAGACCAGGCAACCCAATTTAATAACGTAATCCAAGTTCAATATTTAGTCGAGAAATTGCAACGTGAATTCAACGGCATAAAAATAGCCAAAAACGAGGGGAAACGTTGTGAGTTGCTGCGTACACCGCAACTCTACATTTATACCCGATACTTAGTCAGTATGGCTCTCTTCCGGCAGACGCCGCTCATATTGAACGACACGACAAAGAGTGCGTGCGAGAGAGACAGAAAATCAGTCTGAGCGTGAAGTCGGGCGCTGCGTAGCCAGTGCAAATTGATTTGTTGCTTTTGGCTATAAAAATTATCTGATCTGATCCAGATTCCGCAACCGGATATATATGGTCATTCTCTATGATTGTGCGTTTTTAGTTTTCTCGAATCTGCCATATTGTGGATGCAACAGATTTTCGTCATTTGTGGGGGCGGAAGTGGGCGGGGCAAAGTTTTGAAATATTTTTGGAGCAGTGACATATCACAGAAGTCTGGATCCAAAACATCGTTGCTCTAGCTCTTATAGTCTTTGAGCACTAGGCGCTGAAGGGGAGGGACAGACGGACGGACGGACAGACAGACATGGCTCAATCGACTCGGCTATTGATGCTGATCAAGAATATATATACTTTATGGGGTCGCAAAGGATTCCTTCTGGACGTTACACACATCCACTTTTACCACAAATCTAATATACCCGAAAACTCATTTTGAGTATCGGGTATAAAAATGACGAATGTATATCAGGAATAGTAAACAACTAGCAACAAAATGTCCACACACGAAAGCACACCAAAACTTTCAAATAAGTTTCATAGAACCCAATATATTGTTAACTTGGAAATTACCAAAAACTATATAAAACCAAGATTTCCTAAACCAAGAAATAAAAGTAAAATGAAACGCATTAATAACGAGGGGGAACGTTGTGAGTTGCTGCGGACACCGCAACTCTACGGTTAGAGTGTTACGACACGACAAAGAGTGCGTGCGAGAGAGACAGAAAATCAGTCTGAGCGTGACGTCGGGCGCTGCGTAGCCACTGCAAATTGATTTATTCCTTTTGGCTATAAAAATGATATGATCTGATCCAGATTCAGCAACCTGATAGATATGGTCATTATTTATGATTCTGCGTTTTTAGTTTTCTCGAATGTGCAATATTGTGGATGCAACAGATTTTCGTCCTTTGTGGGGGCGGATAGGGGTGGGGCGAAATTCTGAGATATACGTTTTATAGTGACATCTTAAAGGAGTGTGTGTACCAAATTTGGTTACTCTAGCCTTAATAGTCTCTAAAATTTGTGGTTGCCTCAGATTTTCGTCCTTTGCGGGGGCGGAAGGGGGTGTGGCGAAATTTTGACACAAAACGGTCAAGGTCCGATATCACAGGAGTGTGGATACCAAATTTGGTTGCTCAAGCTCTTATGGGTTGTGAGATCCTTGAACTCATATTTTGCAATTGGCAAAACCGACCATGAAACCTGTGTGTTAGAGTGAGACAGAGCGAGAAAGAGTGAAATTGTTTTCGTGATTCTGGCTGTAATAATTATACGATCTGGTTCAGATTTTGCACTCTAGAAGATTTAGTCATCTTCTACGATTCTGCGTTTTTAGTTTTCTCGTATCGTCGAAATTGTGGATGCCACAGATTTTCGTTCTTTGTGGGGGCGGAAGTGGGCGGGGCAAAGTTTTGAAATATTTTTGGAGCAGTGACATATCACAGAAGTCTGGATCCAAAACATCGTTGCTCTAGCTCTTATAGTCTTTGAGCACTAGGCGCTGAAGGGGACGGACAGACGGACAGACGGACGGACGGACAGACAGACATGGCTCAATCGACTCGGCTATTGATGCTGATCAAGAATATATATACTTTATGGGGTCGGAAACGATTCCTTCTGGACGTTACACACATACACTTTTACCACAAATCTAATATACCCCAATACTCATTTTGAGTATCGGGTATAACAAAAGAGGCCTTATAAATGCAGTAGGCACAATTTATAAATATCTATTTGGAAAGTTAGATCAAGATGATAAAGTCGAACTAGAAGGGAAAATAGACAATCTGGCTAGCCACAGTGTTCAAGCTAACAAATTAAACTTAATAATTCAAGCAGTAAATTCTGGCGTAGAAGTTGTCAATAAATTAAACAAGGATAATGATAGGAAGGAAGGAAGCAATGAGAAATACTAATATTTAACCTTCAACATTTTACTGAGTACATAGAGGATATTGAATTATGCATGCAGCTGACAAGATTAGGGATTTTTAATCTAAAATTATTAAGGCAGGATTACCTGAAACACATCGATTCAGAAAAATTATTAAATATCAAAACATCTACCTGGTTGAAATCAGACACTAACGAAATACTAATAATTTCCAACATCTCAGGAGAGATCAGAAATATTCCTATACTTAAAATTGTCCCATATCCAGATGAAGACAAAAACATTCTCACTGACCTAACACCCTAAGCTAGGAGTGGAACATAAAACAATAGATGCCGCGTATCCAGCCGCACTAGAATCACGCCACCCTCCAGAGATCAATTACTAATCGATTCTCAAGAACCACGCCATCATAGCTCCTCAATCAGAATTGGGCACAAAACCAAGGAGGCTATATTTCAGCCACCCCCAAGTAATGCAACACCGATCATACGCAGCGGAAGCCTTTCATCAAAAGCCGACTTTCCCACTTATCGATCGAGTCACGTACTCCATCACCGAAGCCGAAGCCAACGGCTCCGAATCCCAATCCGAGCATCGTAATATAAATAGTCTACATCTGAGTAAGCAGTCATTTCTGTTCAAGACAATCGTCAATCGCGACACCGTCGGAGAATTCACCCAAGTTAATTCCGTTTAAGACATCTGACCTTAGTCATCGCCGGGGAAACTAACTAACCATTGTACGCTAAGTTTAAGTGAATAAATAAATCTTTTTTAAAACTTAAACTCGAGTGTCGCATATTTTACTCGTATTCTTTTGGAACAGGTTTCTTCCAAATGAGGATTACACAAAAAGAATAAGTGGATTTCAAGTAGAATATAGGTTGTAACCTTTCCCTCATATTATTAGATTGACCCAGTACTAATCGTTTGAAACAGGTTTATGAGCAGGTACTGTGTTTGAGGCGATAAAAATAATGCCATTTAGAAAGGAAACCCTTAGTCCTATTTCAATAGTGAAAGTGGTTAGTTCTATACAAAAAAAAATAAAACTTAAAATGGCATCAAAAGTTAAGTGCAACATGTGTGACAAGTCCGTTGACTTTATAGAGTTTCAATCTCATTATGAGAGATGCTCTGACTCTTGTAATAATGTGGTGTGTGACCTTTGCTCTAGATCCATCGACTTAATAGAGTTTGATAGTCATTATGAAGCATGCTTGGGACCTAGGAATGCTTTTGAGATTCTATTTGGTAATCTATTTGGATTTCTATTTGGTAATCAACAATCTAAATTCGCTACCCTTGTAGAAGTTAAGAGTCGTGACTGGTTAGAAACAAAGAGAGCCATCATAAAAGTCTTTAACGAAATGGGCAAGCCACCGGGAATTAAAGCCGACAAAGATTCAGCCTTTATGTGCGCAGCATTGCAAGCATGGTTGAATGCGGAAAATGTGAAAATCGAAATCACTACCACTAAAAATGGAGTTTCTGATGTACAACGGCTACATAAAACGATCAATGAAAAATTAAGAATTATTTCAAGCGAGGATAACATAGAGAACAAGCTCACACAATTCGAGTTAATTCTATACACTTATAATCATAAATCGGTTCATAATACTACAAAAAGATCCCCAGCTGATATCTTCCTGTACGCCGGACTACCAGATTATAGGTTAGGTTAACCCGGACGGCCCTCAGCGGGGCCACGCATAGGCCAATCTGGCCCTTAGTTATCCGGATAGGGGGGTGTATGAACCGTCGCGGGAGTGTTTAGGTGGTTTTAAAGTCCCCGAGAATCGAGGTGTTTTTAGCATAGGCCAGCAGTTCCTGTGGCGTCCTTTTGGAGGCATCTTCCAGTGATGCCAGCACTGGGGCGCCCAGGTATCTCCTCCTTGCCCTTGAGAGAGCCGGACAGTAGCAGATGAGATGTTCCAGGGTTTCGATAGCCCCAGGTTCATCACATTTCCTACAACTGTCTCTGTCTCTGTTGGTGATGCCTAGCTTAGCTGCATGTGCAGCAGCCAGACAGTGACCTGTAAGTATTCCCACTAGCAATCTACAGTCTTTTCGTGGTAGGTGCAGTAGGTAGTGGCTAAGTTCCTCGTTGCGTTCCTTGCACATTATCTTCGAGGTTTTGCAGGTGGTGGTACTGTTCCACCTGTTATCAGTCTGTGTTCTAGCCTGCTTCTCTAGATCGCATTGCAGCGTTCTAAGGGAGACAGGCACGTTCTCGGTTCTCCTATTCTCCAGCCCGACGCCTTCCTTAGCTAGTACGTCCGACGCTTCGTTTCCTTCGATGCCCTGGTGGCTGGGAACCCAATAGATCCGCACTGTCTTTGTCGTGCTTAGGATGTCTAATGCCCCCCTGCTCGCCAAGACACTTCTGGAACTGACCGCGGACGACTGCATGGATCTTATCGCCGCTTGGCTGTCGACGAATAGGTTGACCGCATCGTGTGCTCGTTCTGTGAGGAGAGCGACCTCCGCTGCTTTCCCGATGGCAAAAATTTCTTCCTGGAATATGCTGTATTGGTCCGGTAGCTTATACGATAGCCTTATCTCAGGGTCTGTACAGTATAGGCCCGCTCCTACTCCTCCGTCCATCTTGGAGCCGTCTGTGTATATATTGAGGTGCTCAGTTTGGTCCCTTCCAATTTTCCAGTCTTCAGGTCCCAAAGATGTGGTTGTTTTGACGTCAAGGCAAGTTTGGGGGGTCATGTAATCAGTTGATCTGGTCATGTCCCTGCCAATTGAACTGTGCCCGTATCCTTGTATCGATAGGTTTCCTGATGCTATAAGGCGTTGTGCTGCCTTTCCCGCAATCAGGCGAGAGTGAATGTCCAGGGGGTCGATTCCGAGTACAGTTTCGAGTGCTTTTGTTGGGGTTGACCTCAGCGCCCCTGTAATACAGAGCAGAGCCTGTCGCTGAGTCTTTTCCATAAGCTTATGGTATGTCTTCTTTTCAGTAGCCTGCCACCACACTAAGGCTCCATACAGCAGAGTTGGTCGCACCACCGAGATGTAGATCCAGTGCATTAGAGCAGGTGACAGGCCCCATGTGCTGCTGAGCATCTTCTTGGATGCATAAAGCGCAATGGTAGCCTTCTTCACCCTTTCCACTATATTGGGCCTCCATACCAGCTTGCTGTCCAGTACTGTGCCTAGGTATTTCACCTGTGATTTTGGAGTCAGCCTAGTTTGGTCAATTTTCGGGGGAGTCCATATCGGTACCTTGTACCTCTTGGTAAAGAGGATGAGGTCCGTCTTGTCCACGTTGATACTGAGTCCTACCTCTTCCGCCCACTCACGTATCTCCCTGAGTGTACGTTCCATTATGGAGCTGAGGGTCGATGGACATACACCCGTAATAAGTATGCTTATGTCGTCTGCATAAGCTGTTATTTTTGGGGCCTTCCTTTCAAATCTCTTGATGAGGTCGTCGACCACCAAATTCCACAGTAGTGGCGACAGGACTCCACCTTGAGGTGTGCCTCTGTGTGCCCCCTTTACCATGGAAGCAGTGCCCCACTCCGATTGCACCCGTCTACAACATAGGAGGTTTTTGATCCAGACGTTGATTGCAGGGTGTATGTTATTCGCTTCTAGGCGACTTGTTATTGCGGTTGTTGCCACGTTGTTGACTGCTCCTGAGATGTCCACAAATGCTCCCAAAGCATACTTTTTGTTGTGAAGGGCGCTCTCGATGGTGGCTACTAGCGAGTGTAGTGCCGTCTCCACTGATTTCCCCTTGGTGTAGGCGTGTTGGTTTGTTGACATCAGTCCCCCTACCTCATTCCTGATGTGTAAATCCAACAGCTTTTCTAGTGTTTTTAGTAAAAAGGAGGATTACAGACCGATAAGCCTGTCTGTAATCCTTGGGACTCACGTGGCTGCACTTTCCTGCCTTAGGGAGGAAGAAAACTCTCAAGGTTCTCCATTGGATGGGGATATAGCCCGTACTTAGGCATGCTGAGTATATTGCGAAGAGCCATGGGGTAATAACCTCTTTGGTCAACTGCATCATGGCTGGGAATATCCCGTCCAGTCCTGGTGCTTTTATGCCCGCGAAGGAGTCTATGGCCCAGTGGATTCTCTTAGTGGTTAACAGACCTATTGGGGGGTGCTGTTCCTTAGTTGCTAGGTCCTGATGCTCCTTGGCGCCAGTGACCTCGGTGCATCCAGGGAAGTGCGCCTCCATTAGTGCTGTTAGGGCTTCTTTACTGCCCTCTGTCCACTGTCCGTTGTCTAGTTTTAGTTGGCTCTGTACTGTGGGCTGCTTTGAAAGCAGCTTCCGGAGACTAGCGGTTTCGGGCACTTTCTCAATGTTGGAGCAGAAGTTTCTCCACGAGTTCCTTTGTACCTTACGTATATCCTTCTTGTAGCTCCTAAGTAGGATTTTATATTCCTCATTGACAATCTCTTCGTTCGCTTGTTTGGCGATCTTGAAGAATTCCTTGAGGTTGTTCCTTTGGAGAGAGAGATCTCGGTTCCACCAAAGTGGCTTGGACCTCCTCTTCGTTCTCGAGGGTTTGCATGATGCATGGTAGGCGTTCAGTAGCTCGTTGGATAGGGTCTTTAGGGACTTCTCTATATCTATGAGCCCGGATTCGCGAGCTTCGAAGTAATTGTCTTTCTAAACTTTACTCAGTTTGTGTTCCGGGGGTTTCTATAGACTGTTATCTTCGAAGAGTGTTTGCATTCGCCCTTGAACTGAATGTACTTATGGTCTCAGGTACTCTTTCCCGTGACAAGAGTTAGGTCTAGCACGTTTGAAGAGGTGGGACCCACGAAGGTGTGTTCCTCCCCCACGTTTGCTTCGTCTAAGTTAGTGGATAAGATAAAGTCTAGGAGTGACTCACCTCTATCATTGATGTCGGGGCTTCCCCACACATTGTGATGGGCGTTGGCATCTGCGCCAATAAGCAGGTCGAGATTTTTGGAGCCGGCTTCCGTCACCAGACTCCTAAGTTCTTCCAGTGGAGCGGGCCTGTCGTGTGCCATATAGCAGGAAGCTGCCATAAGGCGCTTTTCCTCGCTCTCCAGCATCACTACCGTCAGGTCGTCCGTGCTGTAATGAGACATAAGATGAGCATGAATTTGAGGACTTTAGCCCGGCCACGGAGTTGCCCGACGCAATCCACGGCTCCTGGACTAAAGCTATGTCGGCGGGCCCTTGCTCCATGGCAATGAGGAGCTCCGCCGACGCTACCTTGCTTTTATGAAGATTGAGTTGCAGCACCCTTAGTGTCATGGGTGGCTAACTCAACCTCGCACGACGGGTTGACTATGATTGTCAGGTCCCCGTCCTTCTCCTCCTCCAAGTCGTCCAGCGCCTGGGCGGCCTCCACTAAGGTCTCCAGACCTAGGCCCTTCTCGACCTCACCTGCCTGGAGGGTGTGCGCATCTTTGTCCTCGGGGTGGCGCTTTTTCAGCCGTAGGTATACGCTACCTACGCCCCACGCCATCTTCCCGAACTTGGGATACAGGATGTCCTCCGCCTCCTTGCTGATCTGGAGGATCACGTGCTGGCCCCCCTCGTTGGGTAGTGGGCTACCGGCATGCAGAACCTTCCAGTCAGCCGTTGGCACGTCCGGATTTCGCCTCTGCAGCAGCTTCAGTGCTCGCTCCCCCTGGACAGCAATGGGGAAGAGCACCTTCGCCTTTGGTATGGACGGGATCAGCTCCCTGTCTACCACCTCCAGATTGGCCCCCTTCCACAGAGCTTCCAGTAGGGGCACCTTCTGCACCAGCCACTGCCGCGTTGGGTCGTCGTTACACTTGAGGACTTTGACCCCGTTCAGCCATCCAGCTCCATCGAACGTGGGCATGGGGGCGCTACTACAGTGCCTCGACGAGCTGCTCGTGGACTAACTTCCACTGCGCCGCCGTCATCTTCCCGTTCTCGTCGCTGCGGTCGATCAAGGCCACAATGAGATGTCTCTTGGACACCTCGCTCATGGCCTTCTGTCTCGGCTTCCTCGTCTTCGGCTGGGGGGTGGCCACCTTGGGCCCGCGTTACCGCTTGCTCGCCGGAGTGTCTTTGGCAGCACTCTCGATCGAGCGTTGCCTCTTGGTGAACATCTCCTCCACCTTGTTGGCGAATCCGCCGTTTGTTGCCTTCATCTGGGGCAACTGCGCGTAGTGTTCGCGGCCCTCCTGTACCCGTTGCTCAGCCCAGGCCAGCTTGGACTTCTCCTCTTGGGAGATATCCGCCTTGCCCCGGAGCCGGCTCAGTAACTTGAGGACCTCCTTATACTGAGCTTTTGCCATCATCCCCTCCCTGGAACGCTTCCGCCCTTCCCTACGCAGGGAGCTGGTACCTGGTTTCGGCGAGCGGAGAAGGCTTTCCTCTTCGGTCTTGCTAATGGACAGCACGCTCTCCAGGTCCGAGTCTGCGTCGACAACGGCACCCGCGCGGCTCACCCTGCAACGCGTCGTTTTAGTGGCAGTAGTATTACAACTGACATGACCTGCTCCCGCCATGCCCGAGGTGTGACCGCTGGCGACACGCAGAGAGGATTGCTCCTCCCCATGCCCGCCGGTGGTAGCAGTCACGCTTTCCACCGACGTTTGGGTTGACATCCCAACCCGTGCTTGCTCCTTATCTGCCTCCATATTTAGCCCGAAGGTCCATACCGGTTAATGTTTTTCGGGGGGACCACCCCTAGCGTTTTATGCCTGGCCGCCAGGCACCTCTAGCCATGGCCTTGGTTCAGTTCCCCCGACTTTAGATCGGGTAGACGATGGACCATAGCCTTAGCTAGACACTGCATTACCCCGTGCAGGGCAAGCGACAGTGCATTATCCTCGCCCGGGATAATGCAGTATCCATTGCCCAGCCGGCACCCTCGTGGAGGGTTCAGCTAGAGGGTTTTTGGCAGCCTACCTGATTATAACACCCAACTGAATAAGGTTGAGAGATCATCATTTGAATAACGATAGAATCGACTTTGAAGTAGACACACGCTACAAGAATGCACCCCTAGTTAAAACAGAAACAACCAATCCGTTCAAAATAAAAGGGAAATTCGGCAGGTAGACTATAAAAGGAAATTCAAAAGAAAGAAAAAGTCTAATAAAGGTTAGGTTAGGTTAAGGCGGTAGCCGGGAGGGGGGGATAAGAGCCTCCCGCCCCCCAAGCTCACTTGGACCTATAAACAGGTCCGTTGTGTTGCCGCATGGGCATGTGCCCCTTCGCGTTGCCCGAACCGTGAGAGCATACTACTGCAGGCTAAGGTCAGTCCCATCCGGTGGCTTGGATGTATTTGGACAAGGTCCCTGGTTTGATTACGGACAGGTCCGAAATGTCCGTGAGGAAAGCGGCCCCGAGAATACGAAGACGACGATTTCCAAGGGCTGGGCAGTGGCAGAAGAAGTGGGGGACCGATTCCTCCTCCTCCTCGTTGCGACAACTCCTGCAGAAGTCGTTATGAGGGATTGACAGTCTAGAGGCGTGAGTGCCGATCTGCCAGTGTCCCGTAATGGCTCTAGTAACTGCAGAGCACTGTGCTCTGCTGAGTTTATACAGCTCTGCTGAGCGCTTCTTCGATCGATATGGCCATATCAATCTTGAGACTTTACAGGAAACGGTTTGCTGATATCTCCCATTGGCATTTTGCTCGAACAATTCGTGCGTTAGGAGCCTGCACGTAGCCAAGGGCATCGCTACTTGCTCCCTCTCCGATAGTACCCTGCCTGGCTAGCTCGTCGGCGGCGTCATTCCCCTCGATGTCCCTGTGGCCGGGGACCCATATAAGGAAGAGATCTAACTGCTCTGCGATCTCGTGCAGAGACCTGCGGCAGTCATTTACAGTCGCTGAGTTCGACGATATTAAGCCTAGAGCTTTGATAGCTGCTTGGCTGTCCGAGAAGACGCACACTAAGTGCGTATCTAGAAGTAGTTTGGAGACGATCGAAATGGCCTCCTTGATGGCTTCAACCTCCGCTTGGAACACACTACAGTGATCCGGAAGCCTGAAGCAATGACTGATGTTCAGCTCGCTGCAGTAGACTCCGCCTCTCACGCGGCCGTCTAGCTTTGAGCCATCAGTGTAGAAGTGGACCGCATTTGCAGGTCCTGGTTCGCCCCCTGGTTCTCCCAGTCCTCCCTAGATGGGATTGATACCTGGAAGGGCGTCGAGAGGTGATCACTGGGGATACAGTAATCTGTCCTCTCTGGTAATTGCGGGAGTCTCATCAGGATTCCCGAGTGCCCAACCGCGGATGCTTTCCACAGTCTGGCTTCTCTCATTCGGAAAATGTTGCCACCTTCTTTCCCATGAGATCCACAGGGAGGAGGTCCAGTACAGTATCCAGGGCTTCCCCTGGAGTAGTGCGTAGCCCGCCAGTTATGCATAGCTCTGCCATGCGTTGAACTCTGCTGAGTTTATTGAGGCCTGTCCTTTTGTCCAAGGCTGGCCACCATACCACCACTCCATAGAGCATGATTGGTCGTATGATGGCGGTGTAGAGCCACCGAACTATATAGGGGGTCATTCCCCATTTTAGTCCGATGGCTTTCCTGCAAGTATAGAGGGCCACTGTGGCCTTCTTTACTCTATCCTCTATGCTCAATTTCCAATCGAGCTTTCTATCGAGGATTAGGCCAAGATACTTGGCGTTGTTGCTGAAGACTAGCGTTTCCCCACATAGTCTTGGGGGAATCAGTGCCGGAACTTTGTACTTCCTAGTGAAAAGCACCAGTTCCGTTTTAGACGGGTTGACGCCTAACCCGCATTTGTCTGCCCATTTCGACATTTTCGTGAGAGTACTAGTCATGCACTCACACAACATCTGCGGAAATTTTCCGGAGAATGCTATGGCAACGTCGTCCGCGTACGCCACCACACGGCAGCCACTCCCCTCTATCTCCCGCAGCAGTGTGTTCACTGCCACGTTCCATAGGAGGGGCGAGAGGACTCCGCCCTGCGATGTGCCTCTGCTGACAAATCTGGTACACGTTGACGTCCCCAGTGATGCCTCAACCGTCCTGCATTGTAGCATCTGATCGATCAGGCTCACCGTCCTGGAGTCAACGCCCAGATCCGTCAGTGCGCCCGTGATGGCGGTCGGAAGGATGTTGTTAAAGGCGCCTTCTATGTCGAGGAAGGCTACTAGGGTGTACTCCTTAAAATTAAGGGACGCTTCGATGATCGATGTGATCGAGTGTAGGGCCGTTTCGGTGGATCTTCCCTTCCGATAGGCATGCTGGGAGTCTGAGATCAGACTGGACGGAATGCACGCCGTTAGATGCAGCCCCAGGAGCCGCTCCATCGCCTTTAGAAGAAAAGACGATAGACTTATGGGTCTGAAATCTTTTGGGGCAGTGTGCGAGGGCTTGCCTGCCTTGGGTATGAATACGACTTTGGTCTGAAGCCAGGTGTCAGGAATGCACCCGTGGGAGAAGATTCCCTCGTAAATTATTTTGAGCCAGTTAATGGCTTTGTGTCCCGCGTGAATCAGTTGGGCAGGGAAAATGCCGTCTGGCCCCGCGGACTTGTAGGGTTTAAAACTTCTGATCGCCCAGGAAATGTTCTCCTGGCTTAGCAGTCTCAGGATGGCATTTGAGGCGACAGAAGGAGGCGCGAGGTAGTTGGGTCTGTTTTCATCGCAGCCAGGGAAGTGGGTATTTAGGAGAAGATTTAGCGACTCCTCGCTGGACGTAGTCCACGACTGGTCGGTGTTCTTCAAGTAGCCCAGGGTGGGTGTTGTCTTCGAGAGAACTCTACGCAAGCGTGAGGCTTCTGAGTTACTCTCGATTTCGCTGCAGAACTTACGCCAGGAGGCGCGTTTGGCTTTTCTAAGTTCTTTGTTGTAGGTTGACAGACTGGCCTTTTATTCGGCCCAGTTTTGCTCAACGTTTTCAGCCTTAGCTTTATTGAAGAGTCTCCGGGAGGCTTTCCGGAGTTCACCCAGTTTTGGATTCCACCATTCAGGTTTCTTCCGGCCTCTGTTCTTGCCAGAGGGGCATGCTTTGTCGAGCGCCTTATTGCAGGCGTCGGTAAAGAAGACGAGTCGTGGCCTCCGTGCAGTACTCTTCCTCAGATGGGGGCTCCTTAAAATTAAGGGACGCTTCGATGATCGATGTGATCGAGTGTAGGGCCGTTTCGGTGGATCTTCCCTTCCGATAGGCATGCTGGGAGTCTGAGATCAGACTGGACGGAATGCACGCCGTTAGATGCAGCCCCAGGAGCCGCTCCATCGCCTTTAGAAGAAAAGACGATAGACTTATGGGTCTGAAATCTTTTGGGGCAGTGTGCGAGGGCTTGCCTGCCTTGGGTATGAATACGACTTTGGTCTGAAGCCAGGTGTCAGGAATGCACCCGTGGGAGAAGATTCCCTCGTAAATTATTTTGAGCCAGTTAATGGCTTTGTGTCCCGCGTGAATCAGTTGGGCAGGGAAAATGCCGTCTGGCCCCGCGGACTTGTAGGGTTTAAAACTTCTGATCGCCCAGGAAATGTTCTCCTGGCTTAGCAGTCTCAGGATGGCATTTGAGGCGACAGAAGGAGGCGCGAGGTAGTTGGGTCTGTTTTCATCGCAGCCAGGGAAGTGGGTATTTAGGAGAAGATTTAGCGACTCCTCGCTGGACGTAGTCCACGACTGGTCGGTGTTCTTCAAGTAGCCCAGGGTGGGTGTTGTCTTCGAGAGAACTCTACGCAAGCGTGAGGCTTCTGAGTTACTCTCGATTTCGCTGCAGAACTTACGCCAGGAGGCGCGTTTGGCTTTTCTAAGTTCTTTGTTGTAGGTTGACAGACTGGCCTTTTATTCGGCCCAGTTTTGCTCAACGTTTTCAGCCTTAGCTTTATTGAAGAGTCTCCGGGAGGCTTTCCGGAGTTCACCCAGTTTTGGATTCCACCATTCAGGTTTCTTCCGGCCTCTGTTCTTGCCAGAGGGGCATGCTTTGTCGAGCGCCTTATTGCAGGCGTCGGTAAAGAAGACGAGTCGTGGCCTCCGTGCAGTACTCTTCCTCAGATGGGGGCTCAGGGAGAATACGACAGAGGTAATCAGAGTACCGAGTCCAGTTTGTCCGCCTGATGTTCCGGAATCGGACTGGCTTCGGTACTGAGAAGGAGAAGTCAGTTTCCACGTACCTGTGGTCCGAGAAGGAGTGCTCTTCCAGGACCCTCCAGGATACAATGTTACGCTGCATCTCATGAGAGGCAAGCGTGAGGTCCAGGACCTCCTTGCGGTTTTTAATGATAAAGGTGGGATCACTACCCCGGTTTAATAAGACCATCTGAGTGGTCAGTAAGTAACTGAAAAGGTACTCACCCCTTTCGTTTGTGTCAGTGCTTCCCCACTGACAGTGATGTGCATTGGCATCGCACCCCACAATTAGGCCGATGTCCTTGGCCGAGCAGTCTGCGATTAGAGCCCGGAGAGGCGCGTGTGGAGGGGGGTCTGGTTGTTCATGCCCCATGTATGCGGAGCAGATCCTCAGTGAGCGCTCCTGGCCTTCGAGGCTCACTGCGGTGTGGTCTTCATTGCTGAAATTTGGGAGAAAAAATAAGTGCAACTCTCTTTTTGCCAGAATGCAGGTACGAATTTTACCTGCGGTTTCAGCTACATATAGCTTGTAGTCAGAAGTCCTCAGACCGGAGTGTAAAACGATGTTCAATCCTTTTGTTGGATCGTTGTTGCTCAACCCTCCGATCTGTTTTATTGTGTTTTATGTTCTCAATTTTACAATTGTGTTTTGGGCTTTTGTAAGCAGAACTATGTGTTCTTATCTCTTATATGTTAGTATGTATATGTGTGAATATGCTCAGCGCTGTTGGCAGCGAGAGCGCGAGGGAAGTTATATGTGTGTATGCATGTATATTAGTGCCGTCAAGTCATGGGAACATGCTGACGCTGCACTTGGGTCGCTCGAGGCATTCTTGAGTGAATCGTAATACGATCACCCAGAATGTCTGGGACTTTATTGTTACGTAAACACTGAAACAAAGTGTTACAGTGTGTATTCTTTAAGTACCGTCGGTACAGTGGGTATTCGAAATAATGAATACTTTACTTTACTTTAATATGAGCATACTACAGCTAAACTAGTTTGAATGGGTTTAATTCGAAATCGGTAATCGGAAAGTCTCTATCGCTCTGCCTGGCTCGATATCAACTGGTCCCACCGAAACACAGCCTATTGAGATTTCGCGGTCTTTTTACGAGCGAGTCACTCAAGAAAGATAGAACGGAGTCAAAGCATGCTGGAAGAGACTTACAAGGTGAATGCACGAATAAGGTGGCGTATGATAATCGCCGAAAGACAGCAAGTGTGGTGATGACGTCATCTTGTTAATAAAGACACTTGCATCCATATGTAAATGTGTAAGGATGTGAACAGACAGTTGGGAGAACTCTTTTCTGAGTGGGGCAGGGAAGCATGCGGAACAAACGTACAATTCAATTCATGTTTTCCAAATAGACATACAAGGTGAATTCACCAATAAGGTGACGTATGATAATCGCTGAAAGAGAGCAGCTGTGGTGATGACGTCACCTTGTTAGACATTTGCAGCTTTTGTATGTATGGACATTTGGTCTATTGAGAGAACACTTGTCCGTGTAGGACAGAGAACTGAAAGAATAACTCAAATAACAAAAAAAAAATGGAACGGCTTTTTTCTCATTTCTGCCATGCGCATATTTGGAATGAAAACATTTTCGTGTCCGCCTCCCTTACTGTAACGGTTAACAATTTGTTTATCAATTGCCTGGGCCAGGGTGATGCTCTCTCCCTCTTTTTGGCTTGCGGAAAGAGTGAGAGAGCCCCTGGTGTTTAGATTTCGCGGTTTTTTTTTACAGACAATTCTCATTCTTTCTATAGGCTTTTATATTACTTTCACACTTGCATTCGCTGGTCCCCCTTCCACTCACTACCCATAACGGCTCATTCAAACAGCTGCATATACACATACTATATAATTTTTATTTATTTACATATTTATGTTCATTGGTTTTAATACTGTAACGAACCCAAAAGGGTTCGCTACAACGCCTCCCCCAACGCCCAATAAAAACCCGGCTACTAAATTACAACACCTCGCCCAACGGAAATTGATTTACTACACGAACACCCCCCCCTCCACACATAGCCACCGATTGACACGCGCCGTCTTCATAACGCTGACCAAACACACCAGGTCGCGCGGACTTCCACCACTCCAGACCAAGCAACCGGCCAGGCGCAGTCTTCCGGGTTCATCGGCTACAAAACGATGACACCGCGGAAGCCCACGACAAGCCCCCAACGGCAAACCCGCCAGCTCGCCAAAAACACGAAGGGACAGAACTAGGTCAACCCGCGATCGCCAGAATGGCGAAGTGCACCCCGACGCGGAAGTGCACTTCTGAACCCGCTGACACAGCGCCCATTGGCGTATAAATAGACGCCGACTGAAAACCAGAAAGCAACTTACGCAGAGATCAGGCTCGCAGTACGATCGTTGTACCAAAACTCACGCGGAGATCACAGTACGGTCGTCATACCAAAACTTACGCAGAGACCCAGTCCGGAGTACAGACGCGGTACCCGGAACCCACCAGAAGACATCGGCGCCCAATTAAAAATAAGTCATTTAAACCGCTAAGAAATACAATAAAGTGTCAAATTTGCAAAGTAAAAACACCCGATTGCGTAAGTTCACCCCAATCAGCCGAGGAACCGACGTCGCCCCACCCCGAGTCCACACGGTCGCTTCATATACACGACGCTAGCAACGCCCGCCCGAGCCCCGATCCACCTCTCTACGACAGGCCGCCCTCTGACGCCGCCCTTCGCAACAGTGCGAAGTTGATCCTTTGTTGGTGGGGGGGGGTTGGTGTCCTTTTTTTTTGGTCGTGCCCGGTACTCAGCTATTGTGAGTGGGCGAGGTCCATCGTTTGGGTACACTTTTAAAGCCTCTTGTAGGCTGAGTGCATCCCTTTGCTCGGTAGGAGCAGAATCTGTTGGTCCATCGACGGTGCAAGGGGCGGTCCTATGCCACTCGCACTTATATTATTGGCCTGTTGGTCCTTCGACGGTGCAAGGGGCGGTCCTATGCCACTCGCACTTATATTATTGGTCCTTGCTGCGTCTGGTGGGGCCGGTGCTGGTCTTCGCTGAGGTTTTATGTTGCGTGTACGCTCTTTGTAGCGCGGGCTGTTAAATCTCCTTGGGTATTATATATTCCTGGCCGCATTGTAGTCCCCAAATTTAAGGGTATAAATTATAATGCAACATGGGTTTGTGCGTAATATCGTCGGCAGTCGTGCATGGGTCTGGCGAAACGGCTGGTTTGGCTTTCTGCTGTGTGTTTTCCTTGGCACTGGCACTGGGGACAACACTATTTCAATAGTTTTTCCAATTCATCAATTTTCTTTTGACTGTTTCCGATTTTTAAAACGAAATCACATAGTATTATATTTTTTTTTTTTTTTATGTCGGCCATTCTTTGTCTTTATTAATTTTAACACTTTTTTTTTTTGAAAAATTTTTTTTTTCATTCCTTAGGTCGATCCATCGCGTAGGACGTATATCGATCCTGTCACGGTCGCCATGTAAAACGATGTTCAATCCTTTTGTTGGATCGTTGGGGCTCAACCCTCCGATCTGTTTTATTGTGTTTTATGTTCTCAATTTTACAATTGTGTTTTGGGCTTTTCTAAGCCAAAAGCCGCGGAGCTGCGCTGCCAGTGACGCCGGCAGCGGAGCGGCAAAACTATGTGTTCTTATCTCTTATATGTTAGTATGTATATGTGTGAATATGCTCAGCGCTGTTGGCAGCGAGAGCGCGAGGGAAGATATATGTGTGTATGCATGTATATTAGTGCCGTCAAGTCATGGGAACATGCTGACGCTGCACTTGGGTCGCTCGAGGCATTCTTGAGTGAATCGTAATACGATCACCCAGAATGTCTGGGACTTTATTGTTACGTAAACACTGAAACAAAGTGTTAAGTGTGTATTCTTTAAGTACCGTCGGTACAGTGGGTATTCGAAATAATGAATACTTTACGTTACTTTAATATGAGCATACTACAGGAGACCCTGTTTCCGAGGATCCAGGGCTCCTGAATGAGGACTATGTCGGCTCCACCCTTGGCCAGGTGGAGCAGTAGAGCAGCGCATGCTGCCTTACAATGGTGGAGGTTTATCTGCAGGAGCGTCAACGACATTCCTGAGGCTCGCCTCCACCATTGTTGCTTCTAGATCGCTGTCAGGGGACTCCGGCTCCTCCCCGACAACGATGTGGCTGAGACCTCTGGCTAGGTCGCTCTCGTCGAACGCGTAGTCGTCCAAGATGTCGTCCGACATCATGGACGCCGCATCCGACGCCGGGTTGTCTTCCTCGCACGAGGCCCCCCCTTTCGGGATCTCCGGCAGCTCCGGGTCTGGCTCGACCTCCGCTTGCCTGCCCTTTCGATCGGACTTGTAGCCATAATCCACTACACCGTCCGACTTTGCGAGGAGATCAATGGATTCCTCATTTAGGACGAGGATAATCTGGCGCCTCTGCCCTTGGATATCCTCCACCTTTGCCACCTTCCAATCGGCTGTAGGAAGGTGGGGGTTGCAGACCTGCAGTAACCTGAGGATCTTCTCAGGCTCTGCAGGCTTAGCCGAGACCCACGCTCTGGCTCTCGGGCGACTAGGGACATCTTCCCACTTCACGGCCTCCAGTTTCGCCCCTGGATAGACCTCTTTGAGGGCCGCCACTGCCTTCATGTAGAGGGCCGCAGAGCGAGCGTCTTGGCAGGCGATGGCTTTCACCTTGCCTTGATGCCACCCTGCGTCCTCACACTTTGGCGGTGGTCCGCCGTTCTCCTCCAGTTCCAGTAGGAACCGGTCCTGGAGCTCGTTCTCCACCAGGTGCCACTTATCGCGAGGGACATGGCCGTCCTCGGCGCCCCTGTCCAGGACACCGATCAGGGTCTTGGCCCTCGCCACCTCAGCGAACGACCGGTTCCTTCGGCTGACGCCTTGAAGTTCGGGTCTTCGTTGGACAGGATGAAAGCCGCTCGTCTCCTGTCCTGGTACGACGGCTTTCCTCCCCGTGGTGCAGAGACGCTGCCCGCCGGGGCTCCCATGGGTTCTTCGGTCCCGGTGCGCTTACCAGCCGCGATTACGCTCTGCTTGGCAGCCACCCCGGTATCCGCTTCGCCCTTGGAGCCACCCGACTTGGAAGGACCCGATTGGCTTTTCGGGCCCCCCCTCGCTGCGGCTGCTGCCTGAAGACGGTGGACCGACTCAATCTCCTTCCCCGTCTTCTTTGGACCCGGTTTCCCAGGCGCTGGTGCAGAGGGATTGGCTTGTCCCTCCGGTACTTTAAGAGGAGTACCGAGCTCCTTTGCGGTTTTGTTGGTTTTTATATATTTAGTATTTGGCATAGTAGTTCCCACGAGTAGGCGGGAAGCGGATGGTCCCCCGAGGCATAGCCCGCTTGCCCCGGGAAGCCTGATTTAAACTGGAGGTCGGCAGGTATCCAGAGTCCGCATATTAGCGACCGGGCACCCCCCCGGCCATGCATCCCTCGGCATATAACAGTGTCACCTTGGATTGGGGTAATTTCACTGAGAGTTTTCTTCTCTCCGCCCGACTACCATTCGCCAGCATCCTAGCAGAGACATGACCGTGCTAGGACCTGTTTCCAGCCGCCCTCACGGGGAGTGCACAGTTACGGCGTGTGACGGTTCGCTCGCAACCCTCTGTGTCCTAGGGGGGGTGTGAGACGCAGACCGCACCGGGTATTACTAACCGGAGCGGCTGCGCCTCAGTTCCGAGTTCACAGTTGTGCGAGCCGACCCGTCATCCGTTTGTCCCCCTGTAGCACCCGATGGCTGACGGCCAAGTCTAATAAAAGTAAATATGATAATTGCAGAGTACCCGAAGAGAGTACTGGGAATCTGGAGCTACAACATGATTAAGATTATAATCTTACTAATGTGCACCGTCCTACAGTCTACCGGACAGAATATAAAGATAGATCCCATCAACTCAAGGTATCCATTCCTCTCATATTCAAAACAGATACCATTAACATACCCATTAATTATGAATATCATTATTTAACAATTAATATAACAAGAACAGATGAAACATATCAGAGTTTACTAGACCAGGCAACCCAATTTAATAACGTAATCCAAGTTCAATATTTAGTCGATAAATTGCAACGTGAAAACAACGGCATAAAAATAGCCAAAAGAAACAAAAGAGGCCTTATAAATGCAGTAGGCACAATTTATAAATATCTATTTGGAAAGTTAGATCAAGATGATAAAGTCGAACTAGAAGGGAAAATAGACAATCTGGCTAGCCACAGTGTTCAAGCTAACGAATTAAACTTAATAATTCAAGCAGTAAATTCTGGCATTCCTTATCTATGTCTGTTACCCTGCACCCACATACTATAAACAATCCAACACCCTCAGCATCGAATCTCATAAACAATCCCACGCTCGAAGTGGACCACTTGTAGCCGATAGCCGGCAATGTAAACAAACACCCTAAGCTAGGAGTCGAACATAAAACAATAGATGCCGCGTATCCAGCCGCACTAGAATCACGCCACCCTCCAGAGATCAATTACTAATCGATTCTCAAGAACCACGCCATCATAGCTCCTCAATCAGAATTGGGCACAAAACCAAGGAGGCTATATTTCAGCCACCCCCAAGTAATGCAACACCGATCATACGCAGCGGAAGCCTTTCATCAAAAGCCGACTTTCCCACTTATCGATCGAGTCACGTACTCCATCACCGAAGCCGAAGCCAACGGCTCCGAATCCCAATCCGAGCATCGTAATATAAATAGTCTACATCTGAGTAAGCAGTCATTTCTGTTCAAGACAATCGTCAATCGCGACACCGTCGGAGAATTCACCCAAGTTATGTCCTCCTCCTCCTCCAAGTCGTCCAGCGCAAGACCCTGGGTGGCCTCCACTAAGGTCTCCAGACCTAGGTCCTCCGACACCGTCGGAGAATTCACCCAAGCTAATTCCGTTTAAGACATCTGACCTTAGTCATCGCCGGGGAAACTAACTAACCATTGTACGCTAAGTTTAAGTAAATGAATAAATCTTTTTTTAAAACTTAAACTCGAGTGTCGCATATTTTACTGGCGCAGTCGGTAGGATCTCAGTTAAAAGTGAATTTTTTTTTCAATGAACCAAGCATTGAAGTCAATCAGGCTAATTCCATCTTATGATGGATGCCAAGAACGTCTAAGCTCGTTCATAAGCAGGATCGAGTACATATCTGAATTGTACCCAACAGAAGACATCCGACAACAGAGCATCATGTACGGAGCCACTGAGGGTCAACTGTGCGGACGAGCACAACTTTTGTCACAAAGCCTTCAACCCAACACCTGGATCGATCTAAGGGCAGCATTCATCAGCAAATTCAATAATCACACTCCATACGAGACCCTGCAACAACAACTACACGGCACCAAATTCAATGGGAGTATTCGTAAGTTTGTAGAAGAACTAGAAAGTAAGTCAAATGTTTTAATAAGTAAACTAAATCTGGAGACTAGCCCAGAAAATAAGATAATCTTTAAGAACGCTCTGGCAAATGCCACCAGACATACAATAGAAGATGCTTTACCCAATAAATTGTTCATCATTTTAGCAAAGAAAGACATTTCTACTATGGCTAATCTAGAATCAGCTCAAGAGTTAGGAATCTACGAAAATTTCGTATCTGATAACAAGACTCACGAACACTCAAGGAACGGAAATAACAATCGTGAGAATGTTGGAACTTATTACCGTCGTTATAGTTGTAATGATTCTAACAATCAAAACCCAAGTACTTCTAGAAATAACCATAGATCGAATAGAAATAATTCAGGAAATAATGCCGCAAATAATACAGGATTACTTAATGAATTTAGAAATTCCCTAAACCAGGGCAGAGCACAGAATCCCACTAACTGTCAAACCAATCAGACTCAGTGCAGTGCACCGAATCAGCCGGTCAAACGATCATGGAAAAGTCAAAGTGGACAAATGAAAATGGATGTACATTTTCAGCAGAGTGGCTCGGAAGACCATATATAGAAATAATGGTAAATAATAAAAAATTAAGAGGTATCGCGGACTCGGGATCGTCAATAAATATAATAAAGGAAAATTATACAGATTTTAAAGTCGATAACGACAACCTCCCTGTCTATACCATCAATGGACCCGTCCGTCTTGCTAAGAGCATTACACGTAATGCAACCAAAAATTGTCCAACAAAACAAAAGTTTTATATTCATAATATTTCTGAAAATTATGATATACTCTTAGGCAGAGAATATTTGATGGCCAGCAAAGCCGTCATCGATTACCGAAACGAAACGGTAACGTTAGGAGAAAGGTCATACCCAATCATCCAAAGTGGAGAAACAATTGCCGACGGCAAGACCGCACACAAAGGTGATAAGCCATCTTCAAAGGAAGATATAACTACACCTACACCTACAGCAATACTTCGCTTCCAGCTAAGGTTGGAACATTTAAATGACGAAAAAAAAAAAAAAATAAAGAAAGTTCTCTACGAGTTTAAAGACCTGCAGTATAAAGAAGATGACAATTTGACCTTCACTAGTACAATAAAGCACGAACTTAAAACCCATCACAAAGATCCTGTATATCGTCGACCATACAAATATGCTCAAATACACGATCAAGAAGTGAATCAACAAATAAAAGACATGATTAGACAGGGAATTATTCGTAAGTCGAATTCTCCCCAATGTGCACCCATTTCTATGATACCAAAGAAAATAGATGCTCCAGGAAAGCAATAATATCGAATGGTAGTAGATTATAGAAGTCTAAACGAGGTGACAATCAAGGATAAATTTCCTACACCCAGAATGGACGAAATACTAGACAAACTAGGTAGGTGCCAGTATTTCACGATAATCGATTTAGCTAAAGGATTCCATCAAATACTTATGGAACCTAGCTCAATCCCAAAAACAGCTTTCTCTACTAAGCAAGGTCATTACGAGTTCACTCGTATGCCTTTTGGGCTAACCACTGCCCCCGCCACAAATCAAAGATGTATGAACAATCTGTTAGAAGATGTAATTTTCAAAGATTGCCTTGTGTATCTGGACGACATCATTATCTATTCAACGTCATTGGAAGAATTTGTTGTTACTTCAAAGGGTCTTTGGAAAGTTGGGAGATGCAAACCTTAAACTTCAAATGAATAAGTGTGAATTCTTAAAGAAAGAAACGGAATTCCTAGGCCATGTAGTAACAACTAACGGCATAGTACCTAATTCCGCTATAATAAACTTCCCCATACCCAATACAACTACAAAAATAAAATCATTCATAGGTTTATGTGGATTTTATAGTAAATTCATTCCCAATTTCGCTAACATAGCAAAACCAATGACTCTCAAATTAAAGACACGAGCTGTCATAGACCCAACCGAGTAAAAATACGCCGAGGCCTTCTAAAAGTTGAAAGTACTTATTACCTCAGACCCCATCCTCGCAATCCCAGATTTCGAAAAAATGTTCACGGTAGCAGCCGATGCAAGTAACATTGCATTAGGAGCGGTGTTGTCACAAGACCACAAACCAATTTGCTACGCAAGTAGAACCTTAAATGAACACGAAATCAATTATTCAGCAATAGAAAAGGAATTACTAGCTATAGTTTGGGCAACTAAGTATTTCAGATCATACCTGTTTGGTAGAACGTTCGAGATATTAAGTGATCATAAACCCTTGGTTTGGTTGAATAACCTCAAGGAACCAAATATGAAGCTACAACGATGGAAGATCAAATTAAATGAATTTGACTTCAAAATAAAATATTTATCAGGAAAGGAGAGCATGTAGCCGATGCGCTATCAAGAGTAAAGATTAACGAAAACCTACTTGGGGAAACCATTAATAGTGATTGTTGTAACGTGCAACCACGATGTAGGCGAGATGGTCCTCTCAGCTTGAAGCGGCACGCTGTCAATTTTCCGGCTACTGGCTCGTCGGCCACGAGTGTGGTGTTCTTGTATATTTGCTCCTAAGCTGAGGCCTACCCTATTATTATTTTACATTTAATGCGTGTCAATAAGCCATTTGAAACCGGAGGGAAAGCACAACACCTAAAACGAAAGACAATAACTGCACTGGTGAACGGACAACGAAAAGAATTCCTCAGCTGTTCATGAGGAGTGATGTTCGCCCACCCTACCTTGGTCTTGTTGTGCCCGATAACCCATGATTTGTTACAAGACCCCTTATATTATGCGAGACCTACAGGGGCTTGCTGCAGGAGATCAAACACTATTGCTTCTACTCACACATTATAACGTTTATTCATTGCTTATGACTAAAATTTGTGATCCCCTGTAATTTAATGTACTCATTAGCTTCTCCCTTCCCCGAGTATTGGCTACGACTTAATTTTAAATAAGTTGAGTAAAGTACTGTATATAAATAAGAAGTTTAGGCTAGATATGAGAGAGAACAGATGATTTGAATAGGAGTGAAAGCAAAAGAAATGTAAGAAAATTTTATGTGAGTATTCGCTGGGCATAGCGATCCACCAAAAGAGAAGGTGTAATGTACGAGAGGCGTAGGGAAAAGAATCAAGAGGTGAACTTTTTGATGCCCTCTCTTTTCATCCCACTAATTGGGTGCGCTCCCGTGGCGAACTTTCAGAGCATTCGCCCCACAAAAAGGTGGAAGATATTTTATTTATTCAATTAAAACGACTTACAGGAACCTCCATCGACGAAGCGCTTCCGATTTGGGCCCCTGAAAAGTCTGAAAAAAAAGAAGAACACACACAATTCGCACACACAAAAAAATGAGATGACGACCGAGTGGCTCAGGCAGATCGAGATAACTTTAACGATGATTGTCTATCTCTTTTCTTCCCGTCCCTCACGCCGCCTTACATTCCTCTGCGCTCAGTTTTGCATTCTTCAATGCAGATCAGCGGCGCTTATCGGGCACCGGTATGTGGGGGCTCGCCCGCAGCGGCAAAGTTAGGTGGAGAGAGATAGAAAGGGATAGAGAGCTAAAGAAGCCTAAATGAAGAGGGAGAATAAAATAACCCGGGTATTGATGCTTAGTGCATATGACTATGATCCGTTATTTGTTTCTTATATTTGCTATTTTTTTTTGTTATTTTGAACTGGGCTGGCCTTCTGTGAGAAATTTCTAATTCGATCTGCCACTATTTGCCACCACTGCAGAACACTTTTTTTTTCCTTTGCCTCCTCCCCTGCGCACGGGGTATGGACGCATACGCGGAGCGATTAGACAAGCCGACGCGGCTGCCGTCTGCCGGGCACTAGTTGGCCCCTCCTCTCTGGCTCGCCGAATTGCTCCAAGGCGACGACCCAAAGCTCCGGCGAATTTCTATGAATTTCAGCTGGTGGTCGTGGAAGACGAGCCTCCTCCAATTTAAAACCTAGGGAAATTTGCACACACAGAACACATTTATACACTTTCGCTAGGCTGTCTTTTTTTCTCAACTTACCCAAACGGGTGACCCGTCGAAAGGGTGTATCGAAAAGGTTTCACTTATCACCGCCTCACTGCCTGGGCTACTTTTCACTTGTTATTGAATTTAGATGGTTTTTCTCTTTTTTTTTTTGAATATTCAAACACGGCTGCCACTATAGAGGACACTTGGTGAACAAAATCCAATGCTGTCGACCAGGCTTGGAATGCCGCAATGGCATCCAATGCCATCTATTTATAGCCTTTCATCTTGTTCGACTTCGACTTCGAACTCGCTCTCCTTTCGACGAGGAAGTCTGACCTGGCTCTGACCCACTCTCTGATCCCAGGCCCTCTTTGCCGACTATTAAAGAGAATTTGTCTTGCCTCTCGTTAGACGGTGCCTAATTTTCGGCGGACCCCAAAAACCCTAGGCCTCCTCACAGCAGCTACAAGCCTCACCGTACAACTCCCCCCTGCCAAGATCAGACTTGGGGTGCAGAAGGCTCACAAGGATGAACCGCTTGTAGCTGTTATTGGCGGATATCTTTCCCGTGGTATTTCCCAATGATTCGGCCCTGCAAATCTTCCAACTCATAAAGCGAATTTCCCAGCTTTCTCCGAACTCTAGCCTTCACGAAAGCGTGGCCAAGCTTAGCGTTGTATCCAGCTTGGAAGTTGCTTTGTTTAAAATTTCTTCTATAAACTTCCTGCCCAACCTGGTATACTATCTCTCTTGATCTTAGATTATACTGCTTTTCATTACGTGCATTTTGCTTATCCATTACTTCACGTGCTTTCTTCCTGACCAACTCCAAGGAATCCTCTTTTGTAAAAGCTGCCGCCCTGTCTTCCAACATCTCTAGTGATCTCAGCAAAGAGTAAGTGCCACCAGAAGTGATCATCTGCTGACCAAACACCATGTAGTATGGCGTAGCGCCTACTCCCGAGTGGATGGACGATCTCAGCGCGCAACAAATGCTGCTTAAATTCTCGTCCCAATCTTTTTGATCCGGACGCACATACGCTCTGATGGCGGCAATCACTGAGCGATTGACTCTCTCGGGGGCATTTGCCTGTGGCGCGTGTACCGCTGTCAAGGTATGTGAGATACGGTGGATTTTTAAAAGGCTTTGGAATTTTTCTGCCCTGAATTGGGATCCATTGTCGGACACTATGGTTTCGGGCACCCCGAAAGTATGAAAGAGATCCTCCCGCAAGTATTTGATAACTACATCAGCTGTCAGCTTCTTAACGGCTTTGAGGAAAACAAATTTAGAATAATGGTCTAACACGATAAAAATAGCGACGTGACCACTTCGTGACCTAGGATATGGACCAAGAAAATCAATGTATAGTCGCTGAAAGAATCTTTGTGATTCGGCCGGCTTTCCCATGGGTGGCCGCAAGGTAAAGTTTGGCGCCTTTGTGGTCTTACACTCACTGCAATTATTCACATAAGCTTTGACGTCGTTAACCAATCCTGGCCAAAAGTAGTACCTACGGACGCGCTCCAAGGTCTTGTGAATACCCCCATGCGAGGCTAACGGATCATCATGTGACTGTTTTAAGATCTCGCCGATCAATTCCTTAGGCACCCATAATTTCCAAGCAAACGAGTCATGAAGTAAGTCGCCATTCGCATGCTCAGCTCTCCGGTAAACTAAGTTGTCGACCACTTTTACGTCTGGCAATCGTTCCTGGTTGCTCTTTACCCGCTCCACCAATTCAAGATACCCTACCGCTCTGAAGTGAGGAGAATCTAGATCCACCAGAAGCCCATTACTCTTGTCTATTGCTGCGATCTCATCCTGGTGAACCCTTGACAATGCATCTGGGACTATGTTCTGGGTTCCCTTTCGGTGCTCGATGCTAAATCGGAAACCTTGCAATTTTAGTGCCCATCGAGCTAACCTCGAGTGCAGATCATTTTGGGACATCAACCACTTCAGTGAGGCATGATCCGTTATCACGGTGAATTGATGACCTTCGACATAAGCTCTGAACTTTTTAATGCACACTAAGGCCGCCAGGCACTCTAGCTCGGTCACTGTATAATTGCGCTGGGCTTTATTCAGCTTTTTAGACACGAAAGCTATCGGCATCTCATCCCCTTCTTCCGTCTTTTGGACTAGTACACCCCCTACTCCCGTATTGCTCGCGTCGCAATGTATATAGAAGGGCTTTCCAAAGTCAGGACTTCTTAAAACTGGCGCCTTGCACAGCGTTTCTTTCAATTTTTCAAAGCCCTCTATTCCATCCTGGGACATGACGAATTTTTTTTTCTGTTTTAGCAAGTCTGTTAGAGGGGCGGATAGTGAAGCAAAATCATGTATAAATTTCCTATACCACCCGGCCATTCCAAGGAAGCTCCTCAGGGCTCGGAGAGTTCTTGGGAGCGGAAACTTAGTAATGGCGGAAATCTTTTCCGGGTCTGTTTTAATGCCGCCTTCGCCAATTACGTGACCTAGATATTTTACGGATCTCCTACAGAATCTGCTCTTCTCTATATTTATGGTCAGCCCTGCGTGACGGATGTGTTCTGCCACCGAACGCAGTACCTCCAGATGCGAGGGAAATGTGTCTGAAATGACCAGCAGGTCATCTAAGTAGACAAAAACTTGATTTCGGAGAGCTGCGGGTATTACCTTATCCATGAGTCTGGACATGGTTTGTGAGGCGTTGCATAAACCAAAAGGCATGACCTTGTATTGGTACAACGGCCTCCCTGGTATGGTGAATGCAGTCTTGTCTCTCGACGCCACCTCCAAAGGTATTTGCCAAAATGCATCTTTCAAGTCCAGGCTAGTTACATATTCTGCCTTGGGCAATCTACTCAAGATGCCATCAATCTGGGGCAACGGGTACGCATCTTTTTCTGTCACCGCGTTTACTTTTCGACTGTCTAGACAAAGACGAGCTTTCCCAGGCTTTTGGACCAGAACCACCGGAGAAGACCAAGCGCTTCCTGACTCCTCAATCACCCCTAATCTCAGCATCCTATCAACTTCCCCGTACAGCAATTTCTCAACAGCCGGTGAGACTGAGAAATGTCTCTGCTTTACGGGCTTCGCATTCCCCACATCGATGGTATGACAAAGCATATCTGTCCTTCCCAGACCCGACACAGCGAAGGATGGAAATAGGGAAATCACCTGGTTTACCGCCGCCTCCTGAGCAGAAGTAAGTGTATGAACATCAGAACTCTCGCAAATTTCGGAAATCTTCCATTCGGACGGTAATAATTCAAAAAGGGACCAAAAATCAATACCTAAATATAAATCTTGACTTAAATTAGGAATTATGAATAGCTCTATGTTTCTAGACTCCCCGCGGTACTCTATCTTAGTTGTTAACTTTCCTACTATTTGATGCTTCTTTCCATCAGCCGTAAAAGCATTGGACGACACCAATTTAAATGGTTTCTTACTGCATACTACCTCCTTTGCCAATTGACCACCCACGCAACTCATTCCGGCGCCGGTATCTAGCAATCCTACTACGGTTCTATCCAGTAATTTGACTTCGGCATAAGGCCTCTTATCTCCTTCCTTTTTCCTTATCTCATTAATACATTTGAGAGATTTAAAATGGGCCTTGATCCTACGTGCATTTCTAGTTAGTCTCCTTGACTTAACAATTTCCACTGGAGGTGCTAACTTCTTACCCTCTACCAAATTTATATGCCATCCCACTATTGGTGGTTCCGCCTCCCCAAAATCCCGAGAAGGCTCTCCTTGCGTTTCGCCACTTGCTACATCTAGTCCTGTTTCGCCGACCCCCTCTGCGGAACACTGGTCAGCCGACGAGACTCTGCCGTGTTCTCCTTGGTGTTTTTTGACATTTTTTGCAAGATGGCTTATACGTGTTTGGCGCTCCGCAGCCAAAGCAGAATATTTTCCGTTTAGCTACGCAATCGTGGTAACGGTGCCCTTCTTTTCTACAATTCCAACACACCAAGGATAAAGCTGCTATCTCCTCCCCAAACTCCGATTCCGAGAATTCTTCCGCATCCTCTCCCAAGGCTTCGTCCACTAGCTCCGAGATTTGCACCTCTTCCATAAAACATTCTCGCCTCCGACATATATCCCGTAGTGCTTCTATTGAGTCTATTTTTTGATTCAGGATTTCATGTTGTATTTCCGGCCGCAAGTTTCGGCGAACGATCTCGACCAAAGTTTTATGAGAAAGAGGCTGCTCTAACCTGTCAGTGAGCTTTTGGATTGCGTCAAAAAAGACCTCGAAAGTCTCTTTTTCTCTTTGTTTCCTATCGCGAATCATCTGTCTAATGTCTACGTCCGTCCGGGAATCTCTGAACTGCTTCCTCAACGCTTCACACAGATCCATCCACCGCACTGAGCCAGCTGTCTTATGATACCTCCAATAAAAATCAGATGCTTTCCCTTCAAACAGAGTGTTTGCATTGCTGCACAACAGCATAAAGTTCCCTTCCAACGTTTGATGGGTAAGGGCCTCTACTCGGTATATAAATGAATCCACGCTTATGGAGTCTGAGGCTCCCGAAAAGCGAAGCTTCCAATTATTCATTATCTGACCCACCTTGTCAGGTCTCTGAGCTAAATCAGATGCTGCTGATCTAGAGAGCGAAGTCCGGAGTGGAGGGGTGTAAACTGCGCCCTGGTTCCCCTCGGGAATTTCTAGCAATTGGTCCAAAGAAGCGTTCATATTCAGGCTCCCTACTGACGGCTGCGGAATTTGCGCATTAGAAGCTAAACGAGCTTCTACAGTGGTACTTATCATTTGAGACATCTTCTCCGTCAGGTGGATAAGTAATTCATTCTGCATACCCCTAATAGCCGCCGTGATCTCCCTAGACACTTGATTTGAATTAGACGCTTGATTTGAAGTAGACGCTTGACTTGAAGTAGACGCTTGACCCTCCGACCCCGCTTGGGATTGCTTACTGCCTCCCGCGAGAACTGACTTTGTCTGCTGTCTAGTCTTGTCAGGCACCAGAGGAGGCTGACCAGCCGTTGGGGCACTACAAACCGCATTGCAAACTGGGCAGGTTGTTTGGGTTTTAAGGTATGTTCGCATGCATGTTTTATGGAATTCATGCTGACAAGGAGTTCTATAAACATCTTCGGGGGCCATTGTGACTTTGCACAGCCTGCAACAGATTGCTGAGGCGCTTGCCCCTTCATCATCAGACCGCTCCAAGCCCATCTTTCTTCTTATAGGTGTTTACTAAAAAAAACTATCTGCTTAACTCGGAAAGGTTATGTATGTTTTCTTATATATATGTAATAAAGAAAATTTAAAAGTGAAATGAAATTTGAATATTAATTAAACAAAAAAACTTTCAATTCAACAGTTTCAAACAAAAAAAAATATTACAAAAAAAATTCTAATGGTTTGATCTCCCAGCTAGCCTGGCTCCCTGCAGAGCCTCTCTTAATTGTCCGAATTATTTCACCAAGTACAGCTAAAGAGGAAAATACTTTCCGGCAAGTTAGAACACCTAGGCCGTGGGCAGTGGTAATTCTAAATTCTGCGCACCTGCGTCCAACAGCGCTTATAGAAGCAGTGATCCAAACTGCCAAACAAAGATAAGACAAAGCAAACTGAGGCAATTAATGAAATGATCCGTGGTCAGGAGTGCACTTAAGCTAAATGCATCACCAGTGAATCCAAGACGGTTCAGTTTCCCTTGGTCCCTCAGGCATAAAGTTGAGTAGCACTTACAGCGCAGACTGAAATGACATGGACAACAGATAGCTTCTTAAAGCTATTCTAGTAGTATTCCTATTAATCACGACAATCAGGCTATTTGTACAGAAATAAGTCAAACTCACTCAGAACCCTTAGAATCGTGGCCCGGAAACATACCCTGGGGCTTAGTTTTCTATCGGTATTCCAAAGATCCGTAAGAGAACTGAATGAAAGCGGAAATGATTTGGGTTTCTTTGTCTTCAATAAAGACATCGAACAGTCGATGGAAGGAAAATTTAAAAAGTGAAGGTTTGTTTTAGGTCATTGTTCGTGAACCACACCCCTAAGTACAAATTTTAATAATTCCCACCTAACAGTGAGGCCCCACGTTGGGCGCCAAAAATAATAATAAATGTAACGTGCAACCACGATGTAGGCGAGATGGTCCTCTCAGCTTGAAGCGGCACGCTGTCAATTTTCCGGCTACTGGCTCGTCGGCCACGAGTGTGGTGTTCTTGTATATTTGCTCCTAAGCTGAGGCCTACCCTATTATTATTTTACATTTAATGCGTGTCAATAAGCCATTTGAAACCGGAGGGAAAGCACAACACCTAAAACGAAAGACAATAACTGCACTGGTGAACGGACAACGAAAAGAATTCCTCAGCTGTTCATGAGGAGTGATGTTCGCCCACCCTACCTTGGTCTTGTTGTGCCCGATAACCCATGATTTGTTACAAGACCCCTTATATTATGCGAGACCTACAGGGGCTTGCTGCAGGAGATCAAACACTATTGCTTCTACTCACACATTATAACGTTTATTCATTGCTTATGACTAAAATTTGTGATCCCCTGTAATTTAATGTACTCATTAGCTTCTCCCTTCCCCGAGTATTGGCTACGACTTAATTTTAAATAAGTTGAGTAAAGTACTGTATATAAATAAGAAGTTTAGGCTAGATATGAGAGAGAACAGATGATTTGAATAGGAGTGAAAGCAAAAGAAATGTAAGAAAATTTTATGTGAGTATTCGCTGGGCATAGCGATCCACCAAAAGAGAAGGTGTAATGTACGAGAGGCGTAGGGAAAAGAATCAAGAGGTGAACTTTTTGATGCCCTCTCTTTTCATCCCACTAATTGGGTGCGCTCCCGTGGCGAACTTTCAGAGCATTCGCCCCACAAAAAGGTGGAAGATATTTTATTTATTCAATTAAAACGACTTACAGGAACCTCCATCGACGAAGCGCTTCCGATTTGGGCCCCTGAAAAGTCTGAAAAAAAAGAAGAACACACACAATTCGCACAAACAAAAAAATGAGATGACGACCGAGTGGCTCAGGCAGATCGAGATAACTTTAACGGTGATTGTCTATCTCTTTTCTTCCCGTCCCTCACGCCGCCTTACATTCCTCTGCGCTCAGTTTTGCATTCCTCAATGCAGATCAGCGGCGCTTATCGGGCACCGGTATGTGGGGGCTCGCCCGCAGCGGCAAAGTTAGGTGGAGAGAGATAGAAAGGGATAGAGAGCTAAAGAAGCCTAAATGAAGAGGGAGAATAAAATAACCCGGGTATTGATGCTTAGTGCATATGACTATGATCCGTTATTTGTTTCTTATATTTGCTATTTTTATACCCGATACTCAAAATGAGTATTGGGGTATATTAGATTTGTGGTAAAAGTGGATGTGTGTAACGTCCAGAAGGAATCGTTTCCGACCCCATAAAGTATATATATTCTTGATCAGCATCAATAGCCGAGTCGATTGAGCCCTGTCTGTCTGTCCGTCCGTCCGTCTGTCCGTCTGTCCGTCCCCTTCAGCGCCTAATGCTCAAAGACTATAAGAGCTAGAGCAACGATGTTTTGGATCCAGACTTCTGTGATATGTCACTGCTCCAAAAATATTTCAAAACTTTGCCCCGCCCACTTCCGCCCCCACAAAGGGCGAAAATCTGTGGCATCCACAATTTCGACGATACGAGAAAACTAAAAACGCAGAATCGTAGAAGATGACTATGTCTTCTAGAGTGCAAAATCTCAACCAGATCGTATAATTATTACAGCCAGAATCACGAAAACAATTTCACTCTTTCTCGCTCTGTCTCACTCTAACACACAGGTTTCATGGTCGGTTTTGCCAATTGCAAAATATGAGTTCAAGGATCTCAGAACCTATAAAAGCCAGAGCAACCAAATTTGGTATCCACACTCCTGTGATATCGGACCTTGACCGTTTCCTGTCCAAATTTCGCCACACCCCCTTCCGCCCCCGCAAAGGACGAAAATCTGAGGCAACCACAAATCTCAGAGACTATTAAGGCTAGAGTAACCAAATTTGGTACACACACTCCATTAAGATGTCACTATAAAACGTATATCTCAGAATTTCGCCCCACCCCCTTCCGCCCCCACAAAGGACGAAAATCTGTTGCATCCACAATATTGCAGATTTGAGAAAACTAAAAACGCAGAATCATAGATAATGACCATATCTATTAGATTGCTGAATCTGGATCAGATCAGATCAGATCATTTTTATAGCCAAAGGGAACAAATCAATTTGCAGTGGCTACGCAGCGCGCGACGTCACGCTCAGACTGATTTTCTGTCTCTCTCGCACGCACTCTTTGTCGTGTCGTTAAATATTAGCGGCGTCTGCCGGAGGAGAGCCATACTGACTTAGTATCGGGTATAACCGTAGAGTTGCGGTGTCCGCAGCAACTCACAACGTTCCCCCTCGTTTTTTGTTATTTTGAACTGGGCTGGCCTTCTGTGAGAAATTTCTAATTCGATCTGCCACTATTTGCCACCACTGCAGAACACTTTTTTTTTCCTTTGCCTCCTCCCCTGCGCACGGGGTATGGACGCATACGCGGAGCGATTAGACAAGCCGACGCGGCTGCCGTCTGCCGGGCACTAGTTGGCCTCTCCTCTCTGGCTCGCCGAATTGCTCCAAGGCGACGACCCAAAGCTCCGGCGAATTTCTATGAATTTCAGCTGGTGGTCGTGGAAGACGAGCCTCCTCCAATTTAAAACCTAGGGAAATTTGCACACACAGAACACATTTATACACTTTCGCTAGGCTGTCTTTTTTTCTCAACTTACCCAAACGGGTGACCCGTCGAAAGGGTGTATCGAAAAGGTTTCACTTATCACCGCCTCACTGCCTGGGCTACTTTTCACTTGTTATTGAATTTAGATGGTTTTTCTCTTTTTTTTTTTGAATATTCAAACACGGCTGCCACTATAGAGGACACTTGGTGAACAAAATCCAATGCTGTCGACCAGGCTTGGAATGCCGCAATGGCGTCCAATGCCATCTATTTATAGCCTTTCATCTTGTCCGACTTCGACTTCGAACTCGCTCTCCTTTCGACGAGGAAGTCTGACCTGGCTCTGACCCACTCTCTGATCCCAGGCCCTCTTTGCCGACTATTAAAGAGAATTTGTCTTGCCTCTCGTTAGACGGTGCCTAATTTTCGGCGGACCCCAAAAACCCTAGGCCTCCTCACAGCAGCTACAAGCCTCACCGTACATTGTGCAACGTTCCATAGCGCGCAAGAAGATAATACTAATTATATTTCACTTACAGAGCGACCAATCAATTACTATAATAGGCAAATAGAACTGATTAGAGGTAATGAGCATAAGGTAGAAACATCCCACTATTTCCACAAGATACTGATAAAAATCACATATACTGAAATGACAGAGTCATTAGCAAAAGATATAATAAAGGAATATGTGTACACCAAAAAGAGTGCATTATATTTCCATAGTGAAATAGACTTCCCACTGTTCCAAAGGGCATTCCTAAAAATAATCAGTCCCAATCACTTGATGTGAAAATGTGAAAATCGAAATCACTACCAGTAAAAACGGAGTTTCTGATGTAGAACGGCTACATAAAACAATCAATGAAAAATTAAGAATTATTTCAAGCGAGGATAACATAGAGAACAAGCTCACAAAATTCGAGTTAATTCTATACACTTATAATCATAAATCGGTTCATAATACTACAAAAAGATCCCCAGCTGATATCTTCCTGTACGCCGGACTACCAGATTATAACACCCAACTGAATAAGGTTAGGAAGATCAATCATTTGAATAACGATAGAATCGACTTTGAAGTAGACACACGCTACAAGAATGCACCCCTAGTTAAAACAAAAACAACCAATCCGTTCAAAATAATAAGGGAAATTCGGCAGGTAGACTATAAAACGAAATTGAAAAGAAAGAAAAAGTCTAATAAAAGTAAATATGTATATTTGTAGAGTACCCGAAGAGAGTACTGGGAATCTGGAGCTACAACATGATTAAGATTATAATCTTACTAATAATGTTAATAATAATAATTACTCTTAATGTTCACCGTCCTACAGTCTACCGGACAGAATATAGAGATAGATCCCATCAACTCAAGGAATGGATATCTCATATTCAAAACAGATACCATTAACATACCCATTAATTATGAATATCATTATTTAACAATTAATATAACAAGAACAGATTAAACATATCAGAGTTTACTAGACCAGGCAAACCAATTTAATAACGTAATCCAAGTTCAATATTTAGTCGAGAAATTGCAACGTGAATTCAACGGCATAAAAATAGCCAAAAGAAACAAAAGAGGCCTTATAAATGCAGTAGCCACAATTTATAAATATCTATTTGGATCGTTAGATCAAGATGATAAAGTCGAACTAGAAGGGAAAGTAGACAATCTGGCTAGACAAAGTGTTCAAGCTAACGAATTAAACTTAATAATTCAAGCAGTAAATTCTGGCATTGAAGTTGTCAATAAATTAAACAAGGATAATGATAGGAATGAAGGAAGCAATTCGAAATACTAATATTTAACCTTCAACATTTTACCGAGTACATAGAGAATATTGAATTAGGCATGCAGCTAACAAGATTAGGGATTTTTAATCCAAAATTGTTAAGGCAGGATTACCTGAAACACATCGATTCAGAGAAATTATTAAATATCAAAACATCTACCTGGTTGAAATCAGACACTAACGAAATACTAATAATTTCCAACATCCCACGAGAGATCAGAAATATTCCTATACTTAAAATTGTCCCATATCCAGATGAAGCCAATAACATTCTCACTGACCTAACGCAAAACAATTATTACATTCTAGAAAACGAGGTATATGAGAAAGAATCAAAACGAAAAATAAATGACGAATGAATATCAGGAATAGTCAAACAAATAGCATCAAAATGTCCATACACCAAAGCACACCAAAACCTTCAAATAAGTTTCATAGAACCCAATATATTGTTAGCTTGGAAATTACCACAAACCATATTATACCAAGATTGCCTAAACCAAGAAATAAAAGTAGAAGGCAACGCATTAATAAAAATAAATAATTTCAGTGTACAATTAAATGAATTCTTAATATCTAACTCAATACCAGAATTCGCACAAAGCATATACATAAAAAATAAGGTAACAAGAATTAAACAATTGTCTTATTTGCAAACCAAAGAAATCGTAATAGAAAATACGCGATTAAAAAAAAGCTCAATACTGTTACTTGTCATAATCATAATAGCATTAAGTTACAAATTGTTTAATCTAAGTAAAATCAATAAACCTAAACCCGACTCCCACATAGAAAAATCTTTAGACGAAGACGGGGAATCCCCAGCGTGCACAGTTTTAGATGCACCTGAGCTATATCCAAGGATAATCGCCTGAGGGCAGGCTTAAATCTAACGATGGGGAAGTGACATATCTATAGTCCATGCTCCGTATACCCTTATCTATGTCTGTTACCCTGCACCCACATACTATAAACAATCCAACACCCTCAGCATCGAATCCCATAAACAATCCCACGCTCGAAGTGGACCACTTGTAGCCGATAGCCGGCAATGTAAACAAACACCCTAAACTAGGAGTCGAACATAAAACAATAGATTCCGCGTATCCATCCGCACTAGAATCACGCCACCCTCCAGAGATCAATTACTAATCGATTCTCAAGAACCACGCCATCATAGCTCACCAATCAGAATTGGGCACAAAACCAAGGAGGCCATATTTCAGCCACCCCCAAGTAATGCAACACCGATCATACGCAGCGGAAGCCTTTCATCAAAAGCCGCCTTTCCCACATATCGATCGAGTCACGTACTCCATCACCGAAGCCGAAGCCAACGCCTCCGAATCCCAATCCGAGCATCGTAATATAAATAGTCTACATCTAAGTAAGCAGTCAGTTCTGTTCAAGACAAACGTCAATCGCGACACCGTCGGAGAATTCACCCAAGTTAATTCCGTTTAAGAAATCTGACCTTAGTCATCGCCGATGAAACTATCTAACCATTGTACGCTAAGTTTAAGTGAATAAATAAATCTTTTTTAAAACTTAAACTCGAGTGTCGCATATTTTACTATATACATATGTATATAATAAATATAACACATTTAAACACTATTTATTTTCAATGTTTTCTGTTTTACTTTTGATTGGTTGATTTTCACTTCCTCTTATTACAAGAGAATCATAGGATTCGTTTGAAACAGGTTTCTTCCAAATGAGGATTACACAAAAAGAATAAGTGGATTTCAGGTAGAATAGAGGTTGTAACCTTTCCCTCATATTATTAGATTGACCCAGTAGTAATCGTTTGAAACAGGTTTGTGAGCAGGTACTGTGTTTGAGGCGATAAAAATGATGCCATTTAGAAAGGAAACCCTTAGTCCTATTTCAATAGTGAAAGTGGTTAGTTCGATACAAAAAAAAAAATAAAACTTAAAATGGCATCAAAAGTTAAGTGCAACATGTGTGATAAGTCCGTTGACTTTATAGAGTTTCAATCTCATTATGAGAGATGCTCTGACTCTCGTAATAATGTGGTGTGTGACCTTTGCTCTAGGTCCATCGACTTAATAGAGTTTGATAGTCATTATGAAACATGCTTGGGACCTAGGAATGCTTTTGAGATTCTTATGATCAAAGGATCTAAATCAAGTGATCTCCAAGATCCTTTAACGTCAGGTGCTTCCAAACGGCGTCGATTGGATACTCCGATGGAACTAAGGATTATTGACTGTTCAATTTGCGATGAAAGTTACCCTCCGTCTAGGGAAAGACGCCATATGATGTCGGACAAACATAAGAATGCAAGAGCAGCTCAACTAGAGGAAAATGAAAACGTCATTTTAATTTCAACGGAGTCGCGATTTCCTTTAAAATCATATCGTGTTCACTCAAATAAAAGTGAAAAGATTGATTTAAAAGAGTTTTTTCATGATTGCAAAAATGATATTATCAATTTATTGCGTCACTGTATGAGTGAGTACAGATCCATAAAATACAATTTAAAAGTATATGGATTATACGTTAAAAACACTGATGATGAAAGCTTAACAGAAACAATGAAGTCATTACTCCATACAAACCAATATATGAAAACGAGCTGATTGATGATCATATAAATGATACCATAGAAAATTTAATAACTCTCAGCAGTGAATTCCAGGAGAAGGATTCAGGTTGGGTAATAAAGTGTTTTAAATATTTTTAACTTACCATGATAAAACTAGAGCATATCGCTGCAAACAGGTTTATCCAAGCTCCCAAAAAAATTAAGTCACGAAGTGCACTCATAAATGTTAAAAATTACGTTGATTTTTGTTTCAAGTAATGTGTTTTAGCATCATTAGCCTATGGAAAACAACTTAAAACTATATATCAAACAGCAGCATTAAAAAAAATTTCCCGAGATAAGTTAACAATACCATCATCCTATCGGTGCGGAAACATACGGCAAGACATCATTTATTATCAAGGAGTAAGATTAAATTTTTCCGGAATTGAGTTTCCAATAACAAGCAATCAACAAGAATCAAGCGATTCAAATCAGCAAATGAGGATTTTAGCATCAATGTTTATGAAGTCGATGAGAATGGAAAAAACGTTGTGGGACCCACAGTGAGGACTAAGAAAATTCGGACTCACCACATAAACTTGCTTGCAATTAATAGTGATAATATGCAAATTATGCATTATGCATATATAACGTGCATGAGAAAATTATGTTATTCACAACATAGTGAATCCCAGAATACTTACATAATAAATATTTTTGCGAGAACTGTTTGCAATTTTATAGTACAACAAATACTATTCATGTCACTAAAGAGTGTGGAAAAGTTGCTCCTTTTTATCCCGAACCTAATACCAACGAGGGGGAACGTTGTGAGTTGCTGCGGAGACCGCAAATCTATATTTATACCCGATAATCTGATAGATATGATCATTATCTATGATTCTGCGTTTTTAGTTTTCTCGTATCCTCAATATTGTGGATGCAACAGTTCTTCGTCCTTTGTGGGGGTGGGGCGAAATTTTGAGATATACGTTTTATAGTGAGATCTAACAGGAGTGCGGATACCAAATTTGGTTACTCTAGCCTTAATAGTCTCTGAGATTTCTGAATATCCCCAGATTTGCATCCTTTGAGGGGGCGGAAGGGGGTGTGGCGAAATTTTGAAACAAACTCGTCTCGGTCCGATATATTAGGAGTGTGTATACCAAATTTGGTTGCTCTAGCTTTTATAGACTCTGAGATCTAGGCGCTAATGTTTTACTCTAAGCAAAGCCGGCTATGCTACGTGCGTGTTAGAGAGAGACAGGGCGAGAAAAAATGAAATTGTTTTCTTGATGCTGGCTATAATAATAATACGATCCAATTCAGATTCTGCAGTCTAAAAGATATGGTCATTCTCTACGATTCTACGATTTGGTCTTATCGTATCTTTAAAAATGTGGATGCCACAGATTTTCGTCCTTTGTGGGGGCGGAAGTGGGCGGCGCGAAGTTTTGAAATATTTTTGTAGCAGTGACATATCACAGATGTCTGGATCTAAAACATCGATGCTCTAGCTCTTATAGTCTTTGAGCACTAGGCGCTGAAGGGGACGGACAGGCGGACGGACGGACAGACATACAAGGCTCAATCGACTCGGCTATTGATGCTGATCAAGAATATATATACTTTATGGGGTCGGAAGCGATTCTTTCTGGACGTTACACACATCCACTTTTACCACAAATCTAATATACCCCAATACTCATTTTGAGTATCGGGTATAAAAATGTATTCAAAAGTTCTTCTAAAAGACTATCTCCACCAGTAGTAATTTATGCTGACATCGAAGCAGTTTTGGAAAATTACCATATAAATCTTAGTGAACCATCAAAATTATCAACTACTATGGCACAGAGGCATACAGCATGTGCAGCATCATTTTATTTTGTACATAAATACAATGATCATCTAAATGAGATGTGGACATACGAAGGTAAATATTTTCACAATCCAGCAAAGGCAATAAACTCATAAACATTATGATTTCGTTATTTCAGGACCGGATTGTATCCAAAAATTTTGTCAAGCACTTAGGATGAAAACCGATGGACTTTATGAGAAGTATTGGAAGTCCTATAAAAAACCAATCTACCAGTTTAACATTTAGGATGAGGATAACCAGGAACACGGCGTTTGCTATGCCTGCGAGAAACAAATTTCTGATGATGATCGAGAAAAATTCTTTGATCAGTTTACAGGTCAATATGTAGGTCCTATTCATAAGGTGTGTAAACAGACAGATTAAATGAATTTGACTTCAAAATGAAATATTTACCATGTAGCCGATGTGCTATCAAGAGTAAAGATTAACGAAAACCTACTTGGGGAAACCATTAATAGTGATTTTGCAATGGTCCATAGCGCGCAAGAAGTTAATGCAAATTATATTCCACTTACAGAGCGACCAATCAATTACTATAATAGGCAAATAGAACTGATTAAAGGTAATGAGGATAAGGTAGAAACATCCCACTATTTCCACAAGATACTGATAAAAATCACATATACTGAAATGACAGAGTCATTAGCAAAAGATATAATAAAGGAATATGTGTACACCAAAAAGAGTGCATTATATTTCCATAGTGAAATAGACTTCCCACTGTTCCAAAGGGCATTCCTAAAAATAATCAGTCCCAATCACTTGATGTGAAAATGTGAAAATCGAAATCACTACCAGTAAAAACGGAGTTTCTGATGTAGAACGGCTACATAAAACGATCAATGAAAAATTAAGAATTATTTCAAGCGAGGATAACATAGAGAACAAGCTCACAAAATTCGAGTTAATTCTATACTCTTATAATCATAAATCGGTTCATAATACTACAAAAAGATCCCCAGCTGATATCTTCCTGTACGCCGGACTACCAGATTATAACACCCAACTGAATAAGGTTAGGAAGATCAATCATTTGAATAATGATAGAATCGACTTTGAAGTAGACACACGCTACAAGAATGCACCCCTAGTTAAAACAAAAACAACCAATCCGTTCAAAATAACAGGGGAAATTCGGCAGGTAGACTATAAAACGAAATTCAAAAGAAAGAAAAAGTCTAATAAAAGTAAATATGATAATTGCAGAGTACCCGAAGAGAGTACTGGGAATCTGGAGCTACAACATGATTAAGATTATAATCTTACTAATGTTCACCTTCATACAGTCTACCGGACAGAATATAGAGATAGATCCCATCAACTCAAGGAATGGATATCTCATATTCAAAACACATACCATTAACATACCCATTAATTATGAATATCATTATTTAACAATTAATATAACAAGAACAGATGAAACATATCAGAGTTTACTAGACCAGGCAACCCAATTTAATAACGTAATCCAAGTTCAATATTTAGTCGAGAAATTGCAACGTGAATTCAACGGCATAAAAATAGCCAAAAACAAAAGAGGCCTTATAAATGCAGTAGGCACAATTTATAAATATCTATTTGGAAAGTTAGATCAAGATGATAAAGTCGAACTAGAAGGGAAAATAGACAATCTGGCTAGCCACAGTGTTCAAGCTAACGAATTAAACTTAATAATTCAAGCAGTAAATTCTGGCATAGAAGTTGTCAATAAATTAAACAAGGATAATGATAGGAAGGAAGGAAGCAATTCGAAATACTAATATTTAACCTTCAACATTTTACTGAGTACATTAGAGAATATTGAATTAGGCATGCAGCTAACAAGATTAGGGATTTTTAATCCAAAATTATTAAGGCAGGATTACCTGAAACACATCGATTCAGAGAAATTATTAAATATCAAAACATCTACCTGGTTGGAATCAGACACTAACGAAATACTAATAATTTCCAACATCCCACGAGAGATCAGAAATATTCCTATACTTAAAATTGTCCCATATCCAGATGAAGACATTAAAGTCAATGTGTTTTACGTGAACACCTGCCGTATTGGCTTTATCTCACGGTGCCAAGCACAGGATTAATTTAAGCGTCAATCAGCGCCCCGGTTCATCCGGTACCAGTTGAAGACAATCTGTTTTGGTCATGTCTTCCTCCCTGGTGTGGAGCGAGGCTATCTAAACCTCTGCTGATCTGTGGGTCACAGCACCAGGTTGTATAACGCAACTCCACGTCGAGCCCAAGCTCTACTCGCTTGAGTGTTAACCACAACCACCACGAAGCTCCCCAAGGGGCCGCAACCAATAGCCAGGACGGAAACTAGTTCCGCGGGCCCTGGCTCCCGATCCAGATGAAGACAATAACATTCTCACTGACCTAACACCCTAAGCTAGGAGTCGAACATAAAACAATAGATGCCGCGTATCCAGCCGCACTAGAATCACGCCACCCTCCAGAGATCAATTACTAATCGATTCTCAAGAACCACGCCATCATAGCTCACCAATCAGAATTGGGCACAAAACCAAGGAGGCCATATTTCAGCCACCCCCAAGTAATGCAACACCGATCATACGCAGCGGAAGCCTTTCATCAAAAGCCGCCTTTCCCACATATCGATTGAGTCACGTACTCCATCACCGAAGCCGAAGCCAACGCCTCCGAATCCCAATCCGAGCATCGTAATACAAATAGTCTACATCTAAGTAAGCAGTCAGTTCTGTTCAAGACAAACGTCAATCGCGACACCGTCGGAGAATTCACCCAAGTTAATTCCGTTTAAGACATCTGACCTTAGTCACCAAAGAGTCGTGACTGGTTAGAAACAAAGAGAGCCATCATAAAAGTAAAAAGGAATTAAAGCCGACAAAGATTCAGCCTTTATGTGCGCAGCATTGCAAGCATGGTTGAATGCGGAAAATGTGAAAATCGAAATCACTAATCGAAAACGGAGTTTCTGATGTAGTACGGCTATATAAAACGATCAATGAAAAATTAAAAATTATGTCAAGCGAGGATAACATAGAGAACAAGCTCACAAAATTCGAGTTAATTCTATACAATTATAGTCATAAATCGGTTCATAATACTACAAAAAGATCCCCAGCTGATATCTTCCTGTACGCAGGACTACCAGATTATAATGAGACATAAGATGAGCATGGATTCCCTTCCGTACGAGTACGGCGGTTCTGTTCCTGCTTACCGATGTTGAGTAGAGAAGGCTGTAATTTGAGGACTTTAGTCCGGCCACAGAGTTGCCTGACGCAATCCACGGCTCCTGGACTAAAGCTATGTCGGCGGGCCCTTGCTCCATGGCAATGAGGAGCTCCGCCGACGCTACCTTGCTTTTATGAAGATTGAGTTGCAGCACCCTTAGTGTCATGGGTGGCTAACTCAACCTCGCACGACGGGTTGACTATGATTGTCAGGTCACCGTCCTCCTCCTCCTCCAAGTCGTCCAGCGCAAGACCCTGGGCGGCCTCCACTAAGGTCTCCAGACCTAGGTCCTCCGACACCGTCGGAGAATTCACCCAAGTTAATTCCGTGGGAAACTAACTAACCATTGTACGCTAAGTTTAAGTGAATAAATAAATCTTTTTTAAAACTTAAACTCGAGTGTCGCATATTTTACTATATACATATGTATATAATAAATATAACACATTTAAACACTATTTATTTTCAATGTTTTCTGTTTTACTTTTGATTGGTTGAATTTCACTTCCTCTTATTACAAGAGAATCATAGGATTCGTTTGAAACAGGTTTCTTCCAAATGAGGATTACACAAAAAGAATAAGTGGATTTCAGGTAGAATAGAGGTTGTAACCTTTCCCTCATATTATTAGATTGACCCAGTAGTAATCGTTTGAAACAGGTTTGTGAGCAGGTACTGTGTTTGAGGCGATAAAAATGATGCCATTTAGAAAGGAAACCCTTAGTCCTATTTCAATAGTGAAAGTGGTTAGTTCGATACAAAAAAAAAAATAAAACTTAAAATGGCATCAAAAGTTAAGTGCAACATGTGTGATAAGTCCGTTGACTTTATAGAGTTTCAATCTCATTATGAGAGATGCTCTGACTCTCGTAATAATGTGGTGTGTGACCTTTGCTCTAGGTCCATCGACTTAATAGAGTTTGATAGTCATTATGAAACATGCTTGGGACCTAGGAATGCTTTTGAGATTCTTATGATCAAAGGATCTAAATCAAGTGATCTCCAAGATCCTTTAACGTCAGGTGCTTCCAAACGGCGTCGATTGGATACTCCGATGGAACTAAGGATTATTGACTGTTCAATTTGCGATGAAAGTTACCCTCCGTCTAGGGAAAGACGCCATATGATGTCGGACAAACATAAGAATGCAAGAGCAGCTCAACTAGAGGAAAATGAAAACGTCATTTTAATTTCAACGGAGTCGCGATTTCCTTTAAAATCATATCGTGTTCACTCAAATAAAAGTGAAAAGATTGATTTAAAAGAGTTTTTTCATGATTGCAAAAATGATATTATCAATTTATTGCGTCACTGTATGAGTGAGTACAGATCCATAAAATACAATTTAAAAGTATATGGATTATACGTTAAAAACACTGATGATGAAAGCTTAACAGAAACAATGAAGTCATTACTCCATACAAACCAATATATGAAAACGAGCTGATTGATGATCATATAAATGATACCATAGAAAATTTAATAACTCTCAGCAGTGAATTCCAGGAGAAGGATTCAGGTTGGGCAATAAAGTGTTTTAAATATTTTTAACTTACCATGATAAAACTAGAGCATATCGCTGCAAACAGGTTTATCCAAGCTCCCAAAAAAATTAAGTCACGAAGTGCACTCATAAATGTTAAAAATTACGTTGATTTTTGTTTCAAGTAATGTGTTTTAGCATCATTAGCCTATGGAAAACAACTTAAAACTATATATCAAACAGCAGCATTAAAAAAAATTTCCCGAGATAAGTTAACAATACCATCATCCTATCGGTGCGGAAACATACGGCAAGACATCATTTATTATGAAGGAGTAAGATTAAATTTTTCCGGAATTGAGTTTCCAATAACAAGCAATCAACAAGAATCAAGCGATTCAAATCAGCAAATGAGGATTTTAGCATCAATGTTTATGAAGTCGATGAGAATCGAAAAAACGTTGTGGGACCCACAGTGAGGACTAAGAAAATTCGGACTCACCACATAAACTTGCTTGCAATTAATAGTGATAATATGCAAATGATGCATTATGCATATATAACGTGCATGAGAAAATTATGTTATTCACAACATAGTGAATCCCAGAATACTTACATAATAAATATTTTTGCGAGAACTGTTTGCAATTTTATAGTACAACAAATACTATTCATGACACTAAAGAGTGTGGAAAAGTTGCTGCTTTTTATCCCGAACCTAATACCAACGAGGGGGAACGTTGTGAGTTGCTGCGGAGACCGCAAATCTATATTTATACCCGATAATGTATTCAAAAGTTCTTCTAAAAGACTATCTCCACCAGTGGTAATTTATGCTGACATCGAAGCAGTTTTGGAAAATTACCATATAAATCTTAGTGAACCATCAAAATTATCAACTACTATGGCACAGAGGCATACAGCATGTGCAGCATCATTATACCCGATACTCAAAATGAGTATTGGGGTATATTAGATTTGTGGTAAAAGTGGATGTGTGTAACGTCCAGAAGGAATCGTTTCCGACCCTATAAAGTATATATATTCTTGATCAGCATCAATAGCCGAGTCGATTGAGCCCTTTCTGTCTGTCCGTCCGTCCGTCTGTCCGTCTGTCCGTCCCCTTCAGCGCCCAATGCTCAAAGACTATAAGAGCTAGAGCAACGATGTTTTGGATCCAGACTTCTGTGATATGTCACTGCTCCAAAAATATTTCAAAACTTTGCCCCGCCCACTTCCGCCCCCACAAAGGGCGAAAATCTGTGGCATCCACAATTTCGACGATACGAGAAAACTAAAAACGCAGAATCGTAGAAGATGACTATATCTTCTAGAGTGCAAAATCTGAACCAAATCGTATAATTATTACAGCCAGAATCACGAAAACAATTTCACTCTTTCTCGCTCTGTCTCACTCTAACACACAGGTTTCATGGTCGGTTTTGCCAATTGCAAAATATGAGTTCAAGGATCTCAGAACCTATAAAAGCCAGAGCAACCAAATTTGGTATCCACACTCCTGAGATATCGGACCTTGACCGTTTCCTGTCCAAATTTCGCCACACCCCCTTCCGCCCCCGCAAAGGACGAAAATCTGAGGCAACCACAAATCTCAGAGACTATTAAGGCTAGAGTAACCAAATTTGGTGCACACACTCCTTTAAGATGTCACTATAAAACGTATATCTCAGAATTTCGCCCCACCCCCATCCGCCCCCACAAAGGACGAAAATCTGTTGCATCCACAATATTGCAGATTTGAGAAAACTTAAAACGCAGAATCATAGATAATGACCATATCTATTAGATTGCTGAATCTGGATCAGATCAGACCATTTTTTTAGCCAAAAGGAACAAATCAACTTGCAGTGGCTACGCAGCGCCCGACGTCACGCTCAGACTGATTTTCTGTCTCTCTCGCACGCACTCTTTGTCGTGTCGTTAATTATTAGCGGCGTCTGCCGGAGGAGAGCCATACTGACTTAGTATCGGGTATAACCTTAGAGTTGCGGTGTCCGCAGCAACTCACAACGTTCCCCCTCGTTTTATATTGTACATAAATACAATGATCATCTAAATGAGATGTGGACATACGAAGGTAAATATTTTCACAATCCAGCAAAGGCAATAAACTCATAAACATTATGATTTCGTTATTTCAGGACCGGATTGTATCCAAAAATTTTGTCAAGCACTTAGGATGAAAACCGATGGACTTTATGAGAAGTATTGGAAGTCCTATAAAAAACCAATCTACCAGTTTAACATTTAGGATGAGGATAACCAGGAACACGGCGTTTGCTATGCCTGCGAGAAACAAATTTCTGATGATGATCGAGAAAAATTCTTTGATCAGTTTACAGGTCAATATGTAGGTCCTATTCATAAGGTGTGTAAACAGACAGATTAAATGAATTTGACTTCAAAATGAAATATTTACCAGGAAAGGAGAACCATGTAGCCGATGTGCTATCAAGAGTAAAGATTAACGAAAACCTACTTGGGGAAACCATTAATAGTGATTTTGCAATGGTCCACAGCGCGCAAGAAGTTAATGCAAATTATATTCCACTTACAGAGCGACCAATCAATTACTATAATAGGCAAATAGAACTGATTAAAGGTAATGAGGATAAGGTAGAAACATCCCACTATTTCCACAAGATACTGATAAAAATCACATATACTGAAATGACAGAGTCATTAGCAAAAGATATAATAAAGGAATATGTGTACACCAAAAAGAGTGCATTATATTTCCATAGTGAAATAGACTTCCCACTGTTCCAAAGGGCATTCCTAAAAATAATCAGTCCCAATCACTTGATGTGAAAATGTGAAAATCGAAATCACTACCAGTAAAAACGGAGTTTCTGATGTAGAACGGCTACATAAAACGATCAATGAAAAATTAAGAATTATTTCAAGCGAGGATAACATAGAGAACAAGCTCACAAAATTCGAGTTAATTCTATACTCTTATAATCATAAATCGGTTCATAATACTACAAAAAGATCCCCAGCTGATATCTTCCTGTACGCCGGACTACCAGATTATAACACCCAACTGAATAAGGTTAGGAAGATCAATCATTTGAATAATGATAGAATCGACTTTGAAGTAGACACACGCTACAAGAATGCACCCCTAGTTAAAACAAAAACAACCAATCCGTTCAAAATAACAGGGGAAATTCGGCAGGTAGACTATAAAACGAAATTCAAAAGAAAGAAAAAGTCTAATAAAAGTAAATATGATAATTGCAGAGTACCCGAAGAGAGTACTGGGAATCTGGAGCTACAACATGATTAAGATTATAATCTTACTAATGTTCACCTTCATACAGTCTACCGGACAGAATATAGAGATAGATCCCATCAACTCAAGGAATGGATATCTCATATTCAAAACACATACCATTAACATACCCATTAATTATGAATATCATTATTTAACAATTAATATAACAAGAACAGATGAAACATATCAGAGTTTACTAGACCAGGCAACCCAATTTAATAACGTAATCCAAGTTCAATATTTAGTCGAGAAATTGCAACGTGAATTCAACGGCATAAAAATAGCCAAAAACAAAAGAGGCCTTATAAATGCAGTAGGCACAATTTATAAATATCTATTTGGAAAGTTAGATCAAGATGATAAAGTCGAACTAGAAGGGAAAATAGACAATCTGGCTAGCCACAGTGTTCAAGCTAACGAATTAAACTTAATAATTCAAGCAGTAAATTCTGGCATAGAAGTTGTCAATAAATTAAACAAGGATAATGATAGGAAGGAAGGAAGCAATTCGAAATACTAATATTTAACCTTCAACATTTTACTGAGTACATTAGAGAATATTGAATTAGGCATGCAGCTAACAAGATTAGGGATTTTTAATCCAAAATTATTAAGGCAGGATTACCTGAAACACATCGATTCAGAGAAATTATTAAATATCAAAACATCTACCTGGTTGGAATCAGACACTAACGAAATACTAATAATTTCCAACATCCCACGAGAGATCAGAAATATTCCTATACTTAAAATTGTCCCATATCCAGATGAAGACAATAACATTCTCACTGACCTAACACCCTAAGCTAGGAGTCGAACATAAAACAATAGATGCCGCGTATCCAGCCGCACTAGAATCACGCCACCCTCCAGAGATCAATTACTAATCGATTCTCAAGAACCACGCCATCCTAGCTCACCAATCAGAATTGGGCACAAAACCAAGGAAGCCATATTTCAGCCACCCCCAAGTAATGCAACACCGATCATACGCAGCGGAAGCCTTTCATCAAAAGCCGCCTTTCCCACATATCGATCGAGTCACGTACTCCATCACCGAAGCCGAAGCCAACGCCTCCGAATCCCAATCCGAGCATCGTAATATAAATAGTCTACATCTAAGTAAGCAGTCAGTTCTGTTCAAGACAAACGTCAATCGCGACACCGTCGGAGAATTCACCCAAGTTAATTCCGTTTAAGACATCTGACCTTAGTCACCAAAGAGTCGTGACTGGTTAGAAACAAAGAGAGCCATCATAAAAGTAAAAAGGAATTAAAGCCGACAAAGATTCAGCCTTTATGTGCGCAGCATTGCAAGCATGGTTGAATGCGGAAAATGTGAAAATCGAAATCACTAATCGAAAACGGAGTTTCTGATGTAGTACGGCTATATAAAACGATCAATGAAAAATTAAAAATTATGTCAAGCGAGGATAACATAGAGAACAAGCTCACAAAATTCGAGTTAATTCTATACAATTATAGTCATAAATCGGTTCATAATACTACAAAAAGATCCCCAGCTGATATCTTCCTGTACGCAGGACTACCAGATTGTAATGAGACATAAGATGAGCATGGATTCCCTTCCGTACGAGTACGGCGGTTCTGTTCCTGCTTACCGATGTTGAGTAGAGAAGGCTGTAATTTGAGGACTTTAGTCCGGCCACAGAGTTGCCTGACGCAATCCACGGAAGATTGAGTTGCAGCACCCTTAGTGTCATGGGTGGCTAACTCAACATCGCACGACGGGTTGACTATGATTGTCAGGTCACCGTCCTCCTCCTCCTCCAAGTCGTCCAGCGCAAGACCCTGGGTGGCCTCCACTAAGGTCTCCAGACCTAGGTCCTCCGACACCGTCGGAGAATTCACCCAAGCTAATTCCGTTTAAGACATCTGACCTTAGTCATCGCCGGGGAAACTAACTAACCATTGTACGCTAAGTTTAAGTGAATAAATAAATCTTTTTTAAAACTTAAACTCGAGTGTCGCATATTTTACTACATACATATGTATATAATAAATATAACACATTTAAACACTGGTTGTGCAAATTAGCCTGCCGTTAGGCACGATTTCTGAATGTTTTACTGATACACTGGAATCAGACAGACCGAGCGATCCACTTGTGCCCTCAATCGACTTTCAATTATAAGTGAGTTTATTCTAAAGCGGCGCCCTCTTCATGAGCGGCTGCTGCTTGCATAGGCTCCGTTCGCAACGTATAAGAGCGCATGACATTACAATTTAAGAGCGTGATTTCATACATTTCTCTTAGGTATAATTATAGCTATATATATATATGCAGGCAACTGATTTGCCTTAACATCGGCCGCGTTGACAGCCTAAAGGCTTCAATCCAATGGAATAGGCGCCAAACGATGGATCGATCGCTTGTAGACCCCGGCCTTCGTCCTAATCACGGCCACGCGAACCTTCCCGTCCGCTCCTGGGATTGCCTCCTCCACTATTCCGGTGAGCCACATTTGAGGGGGCACGTTGTCCTCGTGAATTGTCACCACTCTGCCTGGCTCCAAGTTGGCGACCTCCTCGGACCACTTCCTTCGCTGTTGAAGGCTGAGAAGATAGTCTCTGGACCAATCTCTCCAAAATCTTTGCTTGATGGCAGACACGAGCTGCCATCGTTGCAGATATGAGAGGCTGCTGTCTGGTCTGGGCAGCTCTGATTCGGGTGGCAGCGAAACTAGCGTTCTGCCGACTAGTAGATGCGCTGGAGTCACCACCTCCCCTTCGTTGGGCCTGCCGCTGTCGACCACCAGTGGTCTGGAATTGAGCACGGCCTCGACGTCCACGAGAACCGTATGCAGCTCGTCCTCCTTGAGCACTGCGCTGCCCATAACCCTGAGCAGCAGATTCTCGGCGGACTTCACCGCCGACTCCCACAGGCCTCCAATGTGCGGGGCTCGCGGGGGAATGAATTCCACCGAAAAACTGTGAGCCGCAGCATACGCCTTGAGGTCTTCGTCCTTGGCATTGAATGCATCCATGCGCTCCTTGAGCATGCGAGCTGCACCAACAAAATTCGTGGCGTTGTCGCAATAGAGTTTGACAAGAGGACCACGACGTCCAACAAACCTGGATAAGCACAAAATAAATGTATTAGAGGTCAAGTCTTTTACAATATCTAGGTGTACGGCCTTAGATGCAAAGCAGACAAACACTGCTATGTACATCTTAAGAGGCTGCTTGCCACGAATCCCAAGCGATACACGAACCGGTCCAAACAAATCAACTCCGCTAATCTCGAAGGGTCGATTCCCACGCAATCGATCAGCGGGAAGATTTCCCATGATTTGTGAGAGAAGCTTCGGCTTGTAGTGGAAACAGTGTACGCATTTCCGGACAATGGCACTGCACTCTCTTCGTGCATTTATCAGCCACATGGACTGTCTTAGGAATCCCACTAGTGCACGGGGTCCAGCGTGACAATTGGCTCGATGCAAATAGCTAAGATAGAGGGTAACAAATCTACAATTTTTTGGCATTAACAGTGGAAATTTTGCGTTATGGGCTAGAGAAGCGTTTAATAGGCGACCACCTACTCGAACCAACGAAAACGAGCATGAGCCCACTTGTTCTTCCGAAATGAAGGGAGTTCGTTTTTGAAGTGATGCCTGCAACTTTGATGACTTTTTTATTTTGTCAATCTCCTGCGAGAATGCGTCTCTTTGAACAGTTTCAACTGCTGCTAGAAACGCTGCGCCGAGCTCTTCTGATGACGGACAAGTACTACTCCAAATTACTCCTTTCCTTTTGTTTATGAACCGGCGGATATATGCAATTGTGCCTACCACTTTCATATATGATGATGAGTTTTCTATTAGGGTGAGGATGGGATTGTGTTCGCCATCGGCCGCGACAAGCGAAGTGGCTACCTTCTTCTTCTCTAATGACGCGTCCGCTTCTGTCAAACGTAAATGACGATTTTGAGGCCAATCCATGGCATTTTGTTGCAGGAATGACGGGCCGTTAAACCAAAATAGTGAATCTAAGTCTGCTACTGATGATCCCCGAGATACTGGATCTGCAGGATTTTCTTTGGTGGGTACATGTCTCCATGAGGCAGTCGAAGTGATTTCCTGTATCTCTGCAACTCGATTTGAAACAAATGTTGTTAACTGGGAGGGATGAGTTTGCAGCCAATGTAGAACCACTTCCGAATCTGACCACAATATAACCTTCTCTACGGGGCAATCAATAATAGATCGAACTTCCTCCCACAACTTTGCCAACAGATGAGCGGCACATAGCTCCAATCTTGGGATTGTTTTTGTCTTTAAGGGTGCCACCCTTGACTTTGCCGTTAATAAGTTAACGGACACTCCATTTGAATGGGACACACGAACGTAGATGCAGCAGCCGTATGCTCGCGTGGACGCATCTGCAAACCCATGTATTTGACATCGAGTGCTTGTGCTAGCTCCTACAAAACGTGGAATGGTGACTTCATGCAACCTTTGCATGTCCGAAACCATCGACTCCCATCTTTGTTGCAACTTTAAGGGAATGGGATCGTCCCAACCAAGGCTCAAAAGCCAAATTTCCTGCAAGAAGATTTTTGCATTAGTAATCACCGGACATAGCAGACCCAAGGGATCGAAAAGACTGGCTATGACGGATAACATTACTCTCTTGGTTGTGGTTTCGGACGAGACTATTGGTTTCAGACAGTACTTGAAAATGTCTGCCTGTGGGTTCCACATCAGTCCAAGAGTTTTGCAATCTTGCTGATCTCCACTCGAAATAACCAGATTCTCTTTCTGACTGTCACCTAGTTGACAATTAGCAGTCCACTTCGTCAGCACAAATCCGGCTGGCTCTAGGATTTCAACTAGCTGTTGACGCAATATCCGTAGTTCGGATTTCGTGTCTGCGCCTGTAAGAAGATCGTCAACATAGAAATCGGAAGCAAGAGACTTTGAGCCAAGTGGATGCGAATTTAAATGAGTTTCGCTTAGATACTTCAAGCACCTGACAGCAAGAAATGGTGCGCTGGCCGTGCCATAAGTTACCGTATTTAGACGAAACACTTGCAAGGGATCCGAACTTGCACGTCTCCAAATAATTAATTGGAATTTGCGATGCGCCTCATCAAGTTCGACTTGACGGTACATTTTTGTAATGTCTGCTGTAAGAGCGAATTTGCGACACCGAAATCTTAACAACGTTGCGTATAGGCACGGCTGGATGGTTGCTCCAACCATGAGTAAATCATTGAGCGAGACTTGACTCGTTGTTTTGCACGACGCATCGAACACTACTCTAAGCTTAGTGGATGTACTTTGTGGTCGTTCCACGCATTGATACGGGATGAAACAATGCGGCTCTGCCGGGATTGAGTTTTCCATTGTAGTCATATGGCCTAACGACAAGTATTCCTCCATAAAGTCCATAAACATCGATTTAATGGCAGGTTTTTGGCATAATCGCCTTTCTAAAGACAAAAATCGTCTTCTGGCTGTCTCAAACGACGAACCGAGAGATGTCGGGCTAGACTTAAATGGCAAAGAAACTTGCAATCGACCGGAGGGTAGACGTGTGATAGTGTCGATAAAGGATTTTTCACACATAGTTTCTTCGGGGGTATACAGCCTTTCTATGGATGCATTTGGAACATTTTCCAACTCCCAGAAACGTTTGACCAAGCTGTCGAGCGGGCAGGCTTCTTGAACTGTGCTCACCATAGAGCAAGTTAATGTGGCTTGAGGGCCTTTGGACTTGCAACGTCCAGACACCACCCACCCAAAAACAGTGTTTTGTAAGGTTAGTGCCTCTCTGCCCTGTTTTACTTGACCATTACTTAAGATATCGAAAAAGGCGTCTGCACCTAATAGCAAATCAACCTTTTGTGGCTTGTAAAAGACTGGATCAGCCAGTGGATAGCTCTCAGTAGCATCCATTAAGGAATCAGGCGGAACCGTCTTTTCTGGATGGTACGAGGAAATCGATTTTAAAATCACGAAATCTGCCACCATTTCGAATGGGTGTATGCGAGAGCAGATTGTGGTTTGCACAACTTGGTGTGCCGATAAGCTGGATTTTCCAATACCTAACAAACTAATATGCTTTCTAGTTCTCTTTAACTGCAGACTTTTTGCCAATTCATCGGTTATAAAATTCACTTGAGAGCCAGAGTCCAACAATACTCTGGCTGGCTGATGTTGGCTTGAGCTGCCTTTAATGTCAACAACTGCTGTGGCTAAAAGTACTTGGTCATTGTCGCGTGCCATTGCATGATTCGAAACTAGTGGACGTGCGTTTAGAATTGCAGGCGGATTGTCCAACGCAGCTTGACTTGTGGATGAGTCAGTTGTGTAACGATGTAACAAAGTATGATGCGGTTTGGAACAGACTCTGCAATGTGACGATTTGCACTTTGACACAATGTGTCCTTTGCGTAGGCAATTAATGCATAGCGGAACTCCCTTTGCAAATTGGAAGCGGGTTGCGACTGAAGCTGCAGCGAAATCCGAGCAAGAAGTGATGAAATGATCAGTTGCCTTGCAAAATGAACATTTCTGATCTTGAGAAGGTTTGGCCTGAGCCACAGTCAACGAAGTCTTTCCAGATTGCTTGTTCTTTGAATCCTGACTTGTCTTTTTTCCTCTAGATTGCCCTGAATTCGTCTCTTCTGCAGATAAATGTTGGTAGCGTTTGTTAAGCGAAGATACACAGTCTGTCCAATATGGAATGGATTGATAATCCAGATTCTCTTCCCATCGAAAGCGGGTTTTTTGATCTACCTTGGACATGACAATGTGTATCAGTAAAGCATCCGAAATTTGTTTATAATCTCCTACAGACAATAGCGACTCGTAAATAGCGGAAGCTGTGTCAAGAAGGGATCTCAGCCCAGATGCAGACGGACCTTGCATGCTTTGCAACTCGAACAGACGGGCTATACTATTTAAGAATATTAAACAATCATTATCGTATACCTTCATTAAGGCACTAAGGGCCTTCGGATAGTTTTGTTCGGTCACTGGATAAGCCTGTACTACTCCTAGCGCTTCTTTCTCTAAGCAAGTCAATAAATGATTAAATTTCTCCACATTGCTTAATGTGGGATCGCTATCCACTATGCTACTAAATAGGCGGATAAAATTTTTATACTCGGTATAATCGCCACTGAATTTGGGCAATTTTACTGGCGGCAAATGTCTATTTGTAGCAATTGTCGTATTTAATACCGACTCATTTGCTGTCCGTTGCTCAAATTTAGCAGACATGGACTTGAGCGTGGATTTAACCTCAATACATAAATCCTCAAGCTCGGCTCGAGAAGCTAAATCTGGGTTGACATCCTCAATTTCTACTTGTAATTGGAAAGCCCGTTCAATGTATGACTCTAATATTTCCATGCGGCACTCCAATTGTGCCTTTGAAAAGGAAGACTGTTTATCTTTAAGAACGCTCCATGTACGATTGATATCTTTCTTAACTGCACTCAGCTTCCGAAGAGTGTCTAACGACTCCACATCGTCAACCTCTGCCAATTGTCTAGACATTCCTCGCCGTTTTCCAGGCATTTTAGTTCTATAAAATTTTTGTTTCTCAAAAATGGCATTTGTCCCACTGTCACACTCAGCAATTACACTCACAAATTTTTTCTGCCTGCTAACAGCCCAATGCTGTTACCGTGCTAGAGACTACAAGAGAGAGAGAGAGATGATCGCCAAAATGCCTACAAGCCAACGCTTTCGATTTCGAGTCGAGCTTGTAGTTCACCGAAACGCAACTTAAATGCGCGTATATGCGTATGCTGCTTTAGCGACCGACCGACTAAACCACAAGTAATGGTATGTGTAATGTATGTGAGTGCTACATGGAGACAAGGAGAGAACACGAAACGATAAAGAGCAAGCGAGCGCTGAATGAGAGAGCACAAAAGTGCAGCTGCGCTGTAAAACGAAGAGCGTCCAGCAAGAACCGTTCGCGCAAAGCAGAAACGAAAATTTATGACGAAGACGGGCGAGGGGGGAATGATGCGCAGCGGTTAGAGCTTGCGCGCGAAACTATTGCCGTTTCTCCTTTGCTTGTCGGCTCTTTTTGGAAATGTCGTTGACCACAAGTACAGTGATCACTCACTGTATAATCAAATAACTTTGAATGTGTGTACGTACAGATACCTGGCCGAATCACTTTTATTGAATAATTTATTCACAGGCCTTTTTTATACGTAGTTATTTATATTTTTTGATGAAACAATTGGGCACTTTGATTTACCTGTGGCACTGGTTGAGGGTTGTTTGAATACCGATGCATTCCCTCCCACAAGTTCATACCAACCAGGAATACCCACGAGCAGCTCTCAAGAGTAGCTAAGTTTGAAGTCCAGCGGGCCACCAATGACAACTGCAGGAACAGCAACAGCAACGAGCGAGGGATGAATGGGGATATCCAACGAAGCGCCAAGATTAATCCAATCCAACTTCTGTCCAATCCAGAAAATCAGGGTCCACCCAGGGGCGCCAAAAATGGTTGTGCAAATTAGCCTGCCGTTAGGCACGATTTCTGAATGTTTTACTGATACACTGGAATCAGACAGACCGAGCGATCCACTTGTGCCCTCAATCGACTTTCAATTATAAATGAGTTTATTCTAAAGCGGCGCCCTCTTCATGAGCGGCTGCTGCTTGCATAGGCTCCGTTCGCAACGTATAAGAGCGCATGACATTACAATTTAAGAGCGTGATTTCATACATTTCTCTTAGGTATAATTATAGCTATATATATATCTGCAGGCAACTGATTTGCCTTAACAAACACTATTTATTTTCAATGTTTTCTGTTTTACTTTTGATTGGTTGATTTTCACTTCCTCTTATTACAAGAGAATCATAGGATTCGTTTGAAACAGGTTTCTTCCAAATGAGGATTACACAAAAAGAATAAGTGGATTTCAGGTAGAATAGAGGTTGTAACCTTTCCCTCATATTCTTAGATTGACCCAGTAGTAATCGTTGTGAGCAGGTACTGTGTTTGAGGCGATAAAAATGATGCCATTTAGAAAGGAAACCCTTAGTCCTATTTCAATAGTGAAAGTGGTTAGTTCGATACAAAAAAAAAATAAAACTTAAAATGGCATCAAAAGTTAAGTGCAACATGTGTGATAAGTCCGTTGACTTTATAAAGTTTCAATCTCATTATGAGAGATGCTCTGACTCTTGTAATAATGTGGTGTGTGACCTTTGCTCTAGGTCCATCGACTTAATAGAGTTTGATAGTCATTATGAAACATGCTTGGGACCTAGGAATGCTTTTGAGATTCTTATGATCAAAGGATCTAAATCAAGTGATCTCCAAGATCCTTTAACGTCAGGTGCTTCCAAACGGCGTCGATTGGATACTCCGATGGAACTAAGGATTATTGACTGTTCAATTTGCGATGAAAGTTACCCTCCGTCTAGGGAAAGACGCCATATGATGTCGGACAAACATAAGAATGCAAGAGCAGCTCAACTAGAGGAAAATGAAAACGTCATTTTAATTTCAACGGAGTCGCGATTTCCTTTAAAATCATATCATGTTCACTCAAATAAAAGTGAAAAGATTGATTTAAAAGAGTTTTTTCATGATTGCAAAAATGATATTATCAATTTATTGCGTCACTGTATGAGTGAGTACAGATCCATAAAATACAATTTAAAAGTATATGGATTATACGTTAAAAACACTGATGATGAAAGCTTAACAGAAACAATGAAGCATTTCATTACTCCATACAAACCAATATATGAAAACGAGCTGATTGATGATCATATAAATGATACCATAGAAAATTTAATAACTCTCAGCAGTGAATTCCAGGAGAAGGATTCAGGTTGGGCAATAAAGTGTTTTAAATATTTTTAACTTACCATGATAAAACTAGAGCATATCGCTGCAAACAGGTTTATCCAAGCTCCCAAAAAAATTAAGTCACGAAGTGCACTCATAAATGTTAAAAATTACGTTGATTTTTGTTTCAAGTAATGTGTTTTAGCATCATTAGCCTATGGAAAACAACTTAAAACTATATATCAAACAGCAGCATTAAAAAAAATTTCCCGAGATAAGTTAACAATACCATCATCCTATCGGTGCGGAAACATACGGCAAGACATCATTTATTATGAAGGAGTAAGATTAAATTTTTCCGGAATTGAGTTTCCAATAACAAGCAATCAACAAGAATCAAGCGATTCAAATCAGCAAATGAGGATTTTAGCATCAATGTTTATGAAGTCGATGAGAATGGAAAAAACGTTGTGGGACCCACAGTGAGGACTAAGAAAATTCGGACTCACCACATAAACTTGCTTGCAATTAATAGTGATAATATGCAAATTATGCATTATGCATATATAACGTGCATGAGAAAATTATGTTATTCACAACGTAGTGAATCCCAGAATACTTACATAATAAATATTTTTGCGAGAACTGTTTGCAATTTTATAGTACAACAAATACTATTCATGACACTAAAGAGTGTGGAAAAGTTGCTGCTTTTTATCCCGAACCTAATACCACCGAGGGGGAACGTTGTGAGTTGCTGCGGAGACCGCAAATCTACATTTATACCCGATAATCTGATAGATATGATCATTATCTATGATTCTGCGTTTTTAGTTTTCTCGTATCCTCAATATTGTGGATGCAACAGTTCTTCGTCCTTTGTGGGGGTGGAGCGAAATTTTGAGATATACGTTTTATAGTGAGATCTAACAGGAGTGCGGATACCAAATTTGGTTACTCTAGCCTTAATAGTCTCTGAGATTTCTGAATATCCCCAGATTTGCATCCTTTGAGGGGGCGGAAGGGGGTGTGGCGAAATTTTGAAACAAACTCGTCTCGGTCCGATATATTAGGAGTGTGTATACCAAATTTGGTTGCTCTAGCTTTTATAGTCTCTGAAATCTAGGCGTTAATGTTTTACTCTAAGCAAAGCCGGCTATGCTACGTGCGTGTTAGAGAGAGAGACAGGGCGAGAAAAAATGAAATTGTTTTCTTGATGCTGGCTATAATAATAATACGATCCAATTCAGATTCCGCAGTCTAAAAGATATGGTCATTCTCTACGATTCTGCGTTTTCTCGTATCTTTAAAATTGTGGATGCCACAGATTTTCGTCCTTTGTGGGGGCGGAAGTGGGCGGGGCGAAGTTTTGAAATATTTTTGTAGCAGTGACATATCACAGATGTCTGGATCTAAAACATCGATGCTCTAGCTCTTATAGTCTTTGAGCACTAGGCGCTGAAGGGGACGGACAGGCGGACGGACGGACAGACATACAAGGCTCAATCGACTCGGCTATTGATGCTGATCAAGAATATATATACTTTATGGGGTCGGAAGCGATTCTTTCTGGACGTTACACACATCCACTTTTACCACAAATCTAATATACCCCAATACTCATTTTGAGTATCGGGTATAAAAATGTATTCAAAAGTTCTTCTAAAAGACTATCTCCACCAGTAGTAATTTATGCTGACATCGAAGCAGTTTTGGAAAATTACCATATAAATCTTAGTGAACCATCAAAATTATCAACTACTATGGCACAGAGGCATACAGCATGTGCAGCATCATTTTATTTTGTACATAAATACAATGATCATCTAAATGAGATGTGGACATACGAAGGTAAATATTTTCACAATCCAGCAAAGGCAATAAACTCATAAACATTATGATTTCGTTATTTCAGGACCGGATTGTATCCAAAAATTTTGTCAAGCACTTAGGATGAAAACCGATGGACTTTATGAGAAGTATTGGAAGTCCTATAAAAAACCAATCTACCAGTTTAACATTTAGGATGAGGATCCATAGCGCGCAAGAAGATAATATATAAAATAGATAATAGATAAAATATATAATAAAGGAATATGTGTGTACCAAAAAAAGTGCATTATATTTCCATAGTGAAATAGACTTCCCACTGTTCCAAAGGGCATTCCTAAAAATAATCAGTCCCAATAGGTTAGGTTAGGTTAGGTTAACCCGGACGGCCCTCAGCGGGGCCGCGCATAGGCCAATATGGCCCTTAGTTATCCGGATGGGGGGGTGTATGAACCGTCGCGGGAGTGTTAATGTGGTTTTAAAAAGTCCCCGAGAATCGAGGTGTTTTTAGCATAGGCCAGCAGTTCCTGAGGCGTCTTTTGGAGGCATCTTCCAGTGATGCCAACACTGGGGCGCCCAGGTATCTCCTCCTTGCCCTTGAGAGAGCCGGACAGTTGCAGATGAGATGTTCCAGGGTTTCGATAGCCCCAGGTTCCTCACATTTCCTGCAACTGTCTCTGTTGGTGATGCCTAGCTTTGCTGCATGTGCAGCAGCCAGACAGTGACCTGTTAGTATTCCCACCATCAGTCTGCAGTCCTTTCGTGGTAGGTGCAGTAGGTAGTGGCTAAGTTTCTCGTTGCGCTCCTTGCACATTATCTTCGAGGTTCTGCAGGTGGTGGTACTCCTCCACCTGCTATCAGTCTGTGCTCTAGCCTGCTTCTCTAGATCGCCTTGCAGCGTTCTGAGGGAGACAGGCACGTTCTCGGTTCTCCTATTCTCCAGCCCGACGCCTTCCTTAGCTAGTACGTCCGCCGCTTCGTTTCCTTCGATGCCCTGGTGGCTGGGAACCCAATAGATCCGCACTGTCTTTGTCGTGCTTAGGATGTCTAATGCCTCCCTGCTCGCCAAGACACTTCTGGAACTGACCACGGACGACTGCATGGATCTTATCGCCGCTTGGCTGTCGACGAATAGGTTGACCGCATCGTGTGCTCGTTCTGTGAGGAGAGCGACCTCCGCTGCTTTCCCGATGGCAAAAACTTCTGCCTGGAATATGCTGCATGGGTCGGGTAGCTTATACGACAGCTTTATCTCGGGGTCTGTGCAGTATAGGCCCGCTCCTACTCCTCCGTCCATCTTGGAGCCGTCTGTGTATATATTGAGGTGCTCAGTTTGGTCCCTTCCAATCTTCCAGTCTTCAGGTCCCAGAGATGTGGTTGTTTTGACGTCAAGGCAAGTTTGGGGGGTCATGTAGTCAGTTGATCTGGTCATTTCCCTGCCGATTGAACTATGCCCGTATCCTTGTGGCGATAGATTTCCTGATGCTATGCGGCGTTGTGCTGCCTTTCCCGCAATCAGGCGAGCGTGAATGTCCAGGGGGTCGATTCCGAGTATGGTTTCGAGTGCTTTTGTTGGGGTTGACCTCAGCGCCCCTGTAATACAGAGCAGAGCCTGTCGCTGAGTCTTCTCCATAAGCTTATGGTATGTCTTCTTTTCAGTAGCCTGCCACCACACTAAGGCTCCATACAGCAGAGTTGGTCGCACCGCCGAGATGTAGATCCAGTGCAGTAGAGCAGGTGACAGGCCCCATGTGCTGCTGAGCATCTTCTTGGATGCATAAAGCGCAATGGTAGCCTTCTTCACCCTTTCCACTACATTGGGCCTCCATGCCAGCTTGCTGTCCAGTACTGTGCCTAGGTATTTCACCTGTGATTTTGGGGTCAGCCTAGTTTGGTCAATTTTCGGGGGGGTCCATATCGGTACCTTGTACCTCTTGGTAAAGAGGATGAGGTCCGTCTTGTCCGCGTTGATACTGAGTCCTACCTCTTCCGCCCACTCACGTATCTCCCTGAGTGTACGTTCCATTAAGGAGCTGAGGGTCGATGGACATACACCCGTAATAAGTATGCTTATGTCATCTGCATAAGCTGTTATCTTTGGGGCCTTCCTTTCAAATCTCTTGATGAGGTCGTCGACCACCAGATTCCACAGTAGTGGCGACAGGACTCCACCCTGAGGTGTGCCTCTGTGTGCCCCCTTTACCATGGAAGCAGTGCCCCACTCCGATTGCACCCGTCTGCAACTTAGGAGGTTGTTATTGCGGTTGTGGCCACGTTGTTGAATGCTCCTGAGATGTCCACAAATGCTCCCAAAGCATACTTTTTGTTGTGAAGGGCGCTCTCGATGGTGGCTACTAGCGAGTGTAGTGCCGTCTCCACTGATTTCCCCTTGGTGTAGGCGTGTTGGTTTATTGACATCAGTCCCTCTACCTCATTCCTGATGTGCAAATCCAACAGCTTTTCTAGTGTTTTTAGTACAAAGGAGGTAAGGCTTATCGGTCTGTAGTCCTTCGGACTCACGTGGCTGCACTTTCCTGCCTTAGGGAGGAAGACAACTCTCGAGGTTCTCCATTGGATGGGGATATAGCCCGTACTTAGGCATGCTGAGTATATTGCGAGGAGCCATGGGGTAATAACCTCTTTGGTCAACTGCATCATGGCTGGGAATATCCCGTCCAGTCCTGGTGCTTTTATGCCCGCGAAGGAGTCTATGGCCCAGTGTATTCTCTTAGTGGTTAACAGACCTATTGGAGGGTGCTGTTCCTCGGTTGCTAGGTCCTGATGCTCCTTGGCGTCAGTGACCTCGGTGCATCCAGGGAAGTGCGCCTCCATTAGTGCTGTTAGGGCTTCTTTGCTGCCCTCTGTCCACTGTCCGTTGTCTAGTTTTAGTTGGCTCTGTACTGTGGGCTGCTTTGAAAGCAGCTTCCGAAGCCTGGCGGTTTCGGGCACTTTCTCGATGTTGGAGCAGAAGTTTCTCCACGAGTTCCTTTGTGCCTTACGTATTTCCTTCTTGTAGCTCCTAAGTAGGATTTTATATTCCTCATTGACAATCTCCTCGTTCGCTTGTTTGGCGATCTTGAAGAATTCCTTGAGGTTGTTCCTTTGGAGAGAGAGATCTCGGTTCCACCAGAGTGGCTTGGACCTCCTCTTCGTTCTCGAGGGTTTGCACGATGCATGGTAGGCGTTCAGTAGCTCGTTGGATAGGGTCTTTAGGGACTTCTCTATATCCTCCGCGGATTTCACTGAGCCCGGATTCGCGAGCTTCGAAGTAACTGTCTTTTTAAACTTTGCCCAGTTTGTGTTCCGGGGGTTTCTATAGACTGTTGTCTTCGAAGGGTGTTTGAATTCGCACTTGAACTGAATGTACTTATGGTCTGAGAAGGATGGTCTATCGAGGACCCTCCAGCTAGATACCGTAGTACTGTTTCCCATTGCAAGTGTTAGGTCTAGCACGTTAGATGAGGTTGGACCTACGAAGGTGTGCTCCTCCCCAACGTTTGCTATATATAGATTAGTTGCTAGTATAAAGTCTAGGAGTGACTCACCTCTGTCATTGATGTCGGTGCTTCCCCACACATTATGGTGGGCGTTGGCGTCCGTTCCGATGACGAGTTGATAGTTTTTGGTGCCGGCTTCTGTCACCAGGCTCCTGAGTTCGTCGGGTGGTGCGGGTCTGTCGTGAGCCATGTAGCAGGAAGCCACCAGAAGGCGCTTTTCCTCACTTTCCAGCATCACAACCGTCAGGTCATCCGTGCTGTAATGAGACATAAGGTAAGCATGGATTCCCTTTCGTACGAGTACGACGGTTCTGCTCCTGCTTACCGATGTTGAGTAGAACAGGTTATGATTTGAGGACTTTAGTCCGGCCACTGAATTGCCTGTCGCAATCCAGGGCTCCTGGACTAGAGCTATGTCGGCGAGCCCTTGCTCCATGGCGATGAGGAGATCCGCCGACGCTACCTTGCTTTTATGCAAGTTGAGCTGCAGCACACTCAGCATGGGTGGCTGGCTCGCTTGCACCTGACGGGTTGACTACCAGCGTCAGGTCACCGTCTTCCTCTTCTTCGTCTTCAAGCGCAAGACCCTGGGCGGCCTCCACGATGGACTCGAGACCTAGGTCCTTTTCCACCTCGCCTGCCTGCAGGGTATGCGCGTCCTTGTCCTCAGGGTGGCGCTTTTTGAGGCGCAGGTAGACGCTACCCATGCCCCACGCCATCTTCCCGAACTTGGGGTATAGCAGATCCTCTGCTTCCTTGTTTATTTGGAGGATCACACACTGGCCCCCCTCGTTGGGTAGTGGGCTACCAATGTGTAGGATCCTCCAATCGGCCGTTGGCACGTCCGCGTTTTGCCGCTGAAGGAGCTTCAGCGCTCGGTCCCCCTGGATTGTGATGGGGAAGAGTACCTTCGCCTTAGGCTTGGACGGGATAAGCTCCCGGTCCACAACCTCCAGCTTGGCCCCCTCCCACATCGCCTCCAGTTGGCAGACCGTACGCGTCAGCCACCTTAGGGTTGGGTCATCATTGCACTTCAGGATCTTAACCCCATTTAGCCACCCAGCACCATCGAACGTGGGCATTGGGGCCGCGGGGTCTTCCTCCATCTGTGCAAAGAGTGCGTCGACAAGACGCGCGTGCACCAGCTTCCACTGTGCCGCTGACATCTTGCCGTTTTCTTCGCTGCGGTCAATGAGTGCCACGATCAGGTGTCGTTTGGTCACCTCGCTGACCTTCGCTTTCGGCTTCGTTGGCTTCTTGGCCGCTTTCGGTGGAGGAGCTGCACTCCTGGGCCCGCGTTGCCGCTTGCTCGCTGGAGTGTCCTTAATGGCACTCTCAGTCGAGCGTTGCCTCTTGGTGGCCATCATCTCCTCCACCTTATTGGCATATTCGCCATTCGACGCCCTCATCTGTGGCATCTGGGCATAGTGTAGCCGACCCTCCTCTACTCTCTGCTCGGCCCAGGCTAGCTTGACCTTCTCCTCCTGGGAGATGTCTGCTTTGCCTTGCAGCCGGCTTTTTATGTTGAGGGCCGCTTTGTATTGCGCTTTGGCCTTCATCCCCTCCTTGGAACGCTTCGGCCCTTCCCTACGCAGGGAGCTGGTGCCTGGTTCCGGCGAGCGGAGAAGGCTCTCTTCGTCCGTCCTGCTTAGAGAGAGCACGCTCTCCAGATCCGTGTCTGTATCGACTACGGCATCTGTGCGGCTCAACTTGCAGGCCACGGAGTGAGTTGTTTTTGTTGTTGTTATTGTGGCAGTAGCTTTACAACTGACCTGGCCTGCTCCCGCCAAGTCTGAGGTGTGACCGCTGGCGACACGGTGGTAGCAGTCACGCTTTCCACCGACGTTTGGGTTGACATCCCAACCCGTGCTTGCTCCTTCTTCGACTCCATAGTTGGCCCGAGGGTCCATACTGGTTAATATTTTTCGGGGGGACCACCCCCTAGCGTTTTAGGCCTGACCGCCAGGCACCTCTAGCCATGGCCCTGGTTCGGTTCCCCCGACTTTGAATCGGGAAGACGCCGGACCATAGCCTTAGCTAGACACTGCATTACCCCGGACAGAGCAAGCGACAGTGCATTACCCTTGTCCGGGGTAATGCAGTGTCCATTGCCCAGCCGGCACCCTCGTGGAGGGTTCAGCTAGAGGATTTTCGCCAGCCATCAGTCCCAATCACTTGATGTGAAAATGTGAAAATCGAAATCACTACCAGTAAAAACGGAGTTTCTGATGTAGAACGGCTACATAAAACGATCAATGAAAAATTAAGAATTATTTCAAGCGAGGATAACATAGAGAACAAGCTCACAAAATTCGAGTTAATTCTATACACTTATAATCATAAATAGGTTCATAATACTACAAAAAGATCAATCATTTGAATAACGATAGAATCGACTTTGAAGTAGACACACGCTACAAGAATGCACCCCTAGTTAAAACAAAAACAACCAATCCGTTCAAAATAACAGGGGAAATTCGGCAGGTAGACTATAAAACGAAATTCAAAAGAAAGGAAAAGTCTAATAAAAGTAAATATGATAATTGCAGAGTACCCGAAGAGAGTACTGGGAATCTGGAGCTACAACATGATTAAGATTATAATCTTACTAATGTTCACCGTCCTACAGTCTACCGGACAGAATATAGAGATAGATCCCATCAACTCAAGGAATGGATATCTCATATTCAAAACACATACCATTAACATACCCATTAATTATGAATATCATTATTTAACAATTAATATAACAAGAACAGATGAAACATATCAGAGTTTACTAGACCAGGCAACCCAATTTAATAATTTAATAACGTAATCCAAGTTCAATATTTAGTCGAGAAATTGCAACGTGAATTCAACGGCATAAAAATAGCCAAAAACAAAAGAGGCCTTATAAATTCAGTAGGCACAATTTATAAATATCTATTTGGAAAGTTAGATCAAGATGATAAAGTCGAACTAGAAGGGAAAATAGACAATCTGGCTAGCCACAGTGTTCAAGCTAACGAATTAAACTTAATAATTCAAGCAGTAAATTCTGGCATAGAAGTTGTCAATAAATTAAACAAGGATAATGATAGGAAGGAAGGAAGCAATGAGAAATACTAATATTTAACTTTCAACATTTTACTGAGTACATAGAGGATATTTAATTAGGCATGCAGCACACCAAAACTTTCAAATAAGTTTCATAGAACCCAATATATTGTTAACTTGGAAATTACCACAAACCATATTATACCAAGATTGCCTAAACTAAGAAATAAAAGTAGAAGGCAACGCAATAATAAAAATAAATAATTGCAGTGTACAATTAAATGAATTCTTAATATCTAACTCAATACCAGAATTTGCACAAAGCACATACATAAACGAGGGGGAACGTTGTGAGTTGCTGCGGACACCGCAACTCTACAGTTATACCCGATACTAAGTCAGTATGGCTCTCCTCCGGCAGATGGCGCTAATATTAAGCGACACGACAAAGAGTGTGTGCGAGAGAGACAAAAAATCAGTCTGAGCGTGACGTCGGGCGCTGCGTAGCCAGTGAAAATTGGTTTGTTCCTTTTGGCTATAAAAATGACCTGATCTGATCCAAATTCAGCAACCGGATAGATATGGTCATTCTCTATGATTCTGCGTTTTTAGTTTTCTCGGATGTGCAATATTGTGGATGGCACAGATTTTCGTTATTTGTGGGGGCGGATGGGGGCGGGGCAAAGTCTTGAAATATTTTTGGAGCAGTGACATATCACAGAAGTCTGGATCCAAAACATCGTTGCTCTAGCTCTTATAGTCTTTGAGCATTAGGTGCTGAAGGGGACGGACAGACGGACAGACGGACGGACGGACAGACGGACAGACGGACGGACGGACAGACGGACAGACAGACATGGCTCAATCGACTCCGCTATTGATGCTGATCAAGAATATATATACTTTATGGGGTCGGAAACGATTCCTTCTGGACGTTACACACATCTACTTTCACCACAAATCTAATATACCCCAATACTCGTTTTGAGTATCGGGTATAAAAATAACGTAACAAGAATTAAACAATTGTCTTATTTGCAAACCAAAGAAATCGTAATAGAAAATACGCGATTAAATAATGTATTACATTTAAGCTCAATACTGCTATTTGTCATAATCATAATAGCATTAAGTTACAAATTGTTTAATCTAAGTAAAATCAATAAGCCTAAACCCGACTCCCACATAGAAACATCTTTAGACGAAGACGGGGAATCCCCAGCGTGCACAGTTTTAGATGCACCTGAACTATATCCAAGGATTATCGCCTGAGAACAGGCTTAAATCGAACGATGGGGAAGTGACATATCTATAGTCCATGCTCCGCATACCCTTATCTATGTCTGTTACCCTGCACCCACATACTATAAACAATCCAACACCCTCAGCATCGAATCTCATAAACAATCCCACGCTCGAAGTGGACCACTTGTAGCCGGTAGCCGGCAATGTAAACAAACACCCTAAGCTAGGAGTCGAACATAAAACAATAGATGCCTGGTATCCATCCGCACTAGAATCACGCCACCCTCCAGAGATCAATTACTAATCGATTCTCAAGAACCACGCCATCATAGCTCACATAGAATTGGGCACAAAACCAAGGAGGCCATATTTCAGCCACCCCCAAGTAATGCAACACCGATCATACGCAGCGGAAGCATTTCCTCAAAAGCCGCCTTTCCCACATATCGTTCGAGTCACGTACTCTATCACCGAAGCCGAAGCCAACGCCTCCGAATCCCAATCCGAGCATCGTAATATAAATAGTCTACATCTAAGTAAGCAGTCAGTTCTGTTCAAGACAAACGTCAATCACGACACCGTCGGAGAATTCACCCAAGTTAATTCCGTTTAAGACATCTGACCTTAGTCATCGTCATAAGTAAATGAATAAATCTTTTTTTAAAACTTAAACTCGAGTGTCGCATATTTTACTGGCGCAGTCGGTAGGATCTCAGTTAAAAGTGAATTTTTTTTTTAAGACGATCAACTACAGCTACAGTGCGTAATAACCTACAGTGATCAGAGAAAAGGTAACGCTATTACTAAAGAGATCCGCCAAAGAATCTAAACATGATTCAAACTCAATTAATATTAGTGGAAAAAAAAATAATATAATAAACTACCCATACAAAAATATGAAAAAATCAACATCCCGCTATCAGAGATACACCTGAACCAAGCCTTGAAGTCAATCAGGCTAATTCCATCATATGATGGATGCCAAGAACGTCTAAGCTCGTTCATAAGCAGGATCGAGTACATATCTGAATTGTACCCAACAGAAGACATCCGACAACAGAGCATCATGTACGGAGCCACTGAGGGTCAACTGTGCGGACGAGCACAACTTTTGTCACAAAGCCTTCAACCCAACACCTGGATCGATCTAAGGGCAGCATTCATCAGCAAATTCAATAATCACACTCCATACGAGACGCTGCAACAACAACTACACGACACCAAATTCAATGGGAGTATTCGTAAGTTTGTAGAAGAACTAGAAAGTAAGTCAAATGTTTTAATAAGTAAACTAAATCTGGATACTAGCCCAGAAAATAAGATAATCTTTAAGAACGCTCTGGCAAATGCCACCAGACATACAATAGAAGATGCTTTACCCAATAAATTGTTCATCATTTTAGCAAAGAAAGACATTTCTACTATGGCTAATCTAGAATCAGCTGAAGAGTTAGGAATCTACGAAAAATTTCGTAACTGATAACAAGACTCACGAACACTCAAGGAACGGAAATAACAATCGTGGGAATGTTGGAACTTATTACCGTCGTTATAGTTGTAATGATTCTAACAATCAAAACCCAAGTACTTCTAGAAATAACCATAGATCGAATAGAAATAGTTCAGGAAATAATGCCGCAAATAATACAGGATTATTTAATGAATTTAGAAATTCCCTAAACCAGGGCAGAGCACAGAATCCCACTAACTATCAAACCAATCAGACTCAGTGCAGTGCACCGAATCAGCCGGTCAAACGATCAAGGAAAAGTCAAAGTGGACAAATGAAAATGGATGTACATTTTCAGCAGAGTGGCTCGGAAGACCATATATAGAAATAATGGTAAATAATAAAAAATTAAGAGGTATCGCGGACTCGGGATCGTCAATAAATATAATAAAGGAAAATTATACAGATTCTAAAGTCGATAACGACAACCTCCCTGTCTATACCATCAATGGACCCGTCCGTCTTGCTAAGAGCATTACACGTAATGCAACCAAAAATTGTCCAACAAAACAAAAGTTTTATATTCATAATATTTCTGAAAATTATGATATACTCTTAGGCAGAGAATATTTGATGGCCAGCAAAGCCGTCATCGATTACCGAAACGAAACGGTAACGTTAGGAGAAAGGTCATACCCAATCATCCAAAGTGGAGAAGCAATTGCCGACGGCAAGACCGCACACAAAGGTGATAAGCCATCTTCAAAGGAAGATATAACTACACCTAAGTGCCTTGACCCATCTCCTGAAGGAGAGCAATACTTCGCTTCCAGCTAAGGTTGGAACATTTAAATGACGAAAAAAAAAAGAAATTAAAGAAAGTTCTCTACGAGTTTAAAGACCTGCAGTATAAAGAAGATGACAATTTGACCTTCACTAGTACAATAAAGCACGAACTTAAAACCCATCACAAAGATCCTGTATATCGTCGACCATAAAAATATGCTCAAATACACGATCAAGAAGTGAATCAACAAATAAAAGACATGATTAGACAGGGAATTATTCGTAAGTCGAATTCTCCCTAATGTGCACCCATTTCTATGATACCAAAGAAAATAGATGCTCCAGGAAAGCAATAATATCGAATGGTAGTAGATTATAGAAGTCTAAACGAGGTGACAATCAAGGATAAATTTCCTACACCCAGAATGGACGAAATACTAGACAAACTAGGTAGGTGCCAGTATTTCACGACAATCGATTTAGCTAAAGGATTCCATCAAATTCTTCTGGAACCTAGCTCAATCCCAAAAACAGCTTTCTCTACTAAGCAAGGTCATTACGAGTTCACTCGTATGCCTTTTGGGCTAACCACTGCCCCCGCCACAAATCAAAGATGTATGAACAATCTGTTAGAAGATGTAATTTTCAAAGATTGCCTTGTGTATCTGGACGACATCATTATCTACTCCACGTCATTGGAAGAATTTGTTGTTACTTCAAAGGGTCTTTGGAAAGTTGAGAGATGCAAACCTTAAACATCAAATGGATAAGTGTGAATTCCTAAAGAAAGAAACGGAATTCCTAGGCCATGTAGTAACAACTAACGGCATAGTACCTAATCCACAGAAAATATCCGCTATAATAAACTTCCCCATACCCAATACAACTACAAAAATAAAATCAATTATTCAGCAATAGAAAAGGAATTACTAGCTATAGTTTGGGCAACTAAGTATTTCAGATCATACCTGTTTGGTAGAACGTTCGATATATTAAGTGATCATAAACCCTTGGTTTGGTTGAATAACCTCAAGGAACCAAATATGAAGCTACAACGATGGAAGATCAAATTAAATGAATTTGACTTTAAAATAAAATATTTACAAGGAAAGGAGAACATGTAGCCGATGCGCTATCAAGAGTAAAGATTAACGAAAACCTACTTGGGGAAACCATTAATAGTGATTTTGCAATGGTCCATAGCGCGCAAGAAGATAATACTAATTATATTTCACTTACAGAGCGACCAATCAATTACTATAATAGGCAAATAGAACTGAATAGAGGTAATGAGGATAAGGTAGAAACATCCCACTATTTCCACAAGATACTGATAAAAATCACATATACTGAAATGACAGAGTCATTAGCAAAAGATATAATGAAGGAATATGTGTGTACCAAAAAAAGTGCATTATATTTCCATAGTGAAATAGACTTCCCACTGTTCCAAAGGGCATTCCTAAAAATAATCAGTCCCAATCACTTGATGTGAAAATGTGAAAATCGAAATCACTACCAGTAAAAACGGAGTTTCTGATGTAGAACGGCTACATAAAACGATCAATGAAAAATTAAGAATTATTTCAAGCGAGGATAACATAGAGAACAAGCTCACAAAATTCGAGTTAATTCTATACACTTATAATCATAAATCGGTTCATAATACTACAAAAAGATCCCCAGCTGATATCTTCCTGTACGCCGGACTACCAGATTATAACACCCAACTGAATAAGATTAGGAAGATCAATCATTTTAATAACGATAGAATCGACTTTGAAGTAGACACACGCTACAAGAATGCACCCCTAGTTAAAACAAAAACGAGGGGGAACGTTGTGAGTTGCTGCGGACACCGCAACTCTACAGTTATACCCGATACTTAGTCAGTATGGCTCTCCTCCGGCAGACGCCGCTAATATTAAACGACACGACAAAGAGTGCGTGCGAGAGAGACAGAAAATCAGTCTGAGCGTGACGTCGAGCGCTGCGTAGCCACTGCAAATTGATTTGTTCCTTTTGGCTATAAAAATGATCTGATCTGATCCAGATTCAGCAATCTAATAGATATGGTCGTTATCTATGATTCTGCGTTTTTAGTTTTCTCAAATCTGCAATATTGTGGATGCAACAGATTTTCGTCCTTTGTAGGGGCGGATGGGGGTGGGGCGAAATTCTGAGATATACGTTTTATACATCTTTTGACATCTTAAAGGAGTGTGTGTACCAAATTTGGTTACTCTAGCCTTAATAGTCTCTGAGATTTGTGGTTGCCTCAGATTTTCGTCCTTTGCGGGGGCGGAAGGGGGTGTGGCGAAATTTGGACATGAAACGGTCAAGGTCCGATATCACAGGAGTGTGGATACCAAATTTAGTTGCTCTGGCTTTTATAGGTTCTGAGATCCTTGAACTCATATTTTGCAATTGGCAAAACCGACCATGAAACCTGTGTGTTAGAGTGAGACAGAGCGAGAAAGAGTGAAATTGTTTTCGTGATTCTGGCTGTAATAATTATGCGATCGAATTATACGTTCAGATTTTGCACTCTAGAAGATATAGTCATCTTCTACGATTCTGCGTTTTTAGTTTTCTCGTATCGTCGAAATTGTGGATGCCACAGATTTTCGCCCTTTGTGGGGGCGGAAGTGGGCGGGGCAAAGTTTTGAAATATTTTTGGAGCAGTGACATATCACAGAAGTCTGGATCCAAAACATCGTTGCTCTAGCTCTTATAGTCTTTGAGCATTAGGCGCTGAAGGGGACGGACAGACGGACAGACGGACGGACGGACAGACAGACAGGGCTCAATCGACTCGGCTATTGATGCTGATCAAGAATATATATACTTTATGGGGTCGGAAACGATTCCTTCTGGACGTTACACACATCCACTTTTACCACAAATCTAATATACCCCAATACTCATTTTGAGTATCGGGTATAAAAATAACGTAACAAGAATTAAACAATTGTCTTATTTGCAAACCAAAGAAATCGTAATAGAAAATACGCGATTAAATAATGTATTACATGTAAGCTCAATACTGTTACTTGTCATAATCATAATAGCATTAAGTTACAAATTGTTTAATCTAAGTAAAATCAATAAGCCTAAACCCGACTCACACATAGAAACATCTTTAGACGAAGACGGGGAATCCCCAGCGTGCACAGTTTTAGATGCACCTGAACTATATCCAAGGATAATCGCCTGAGGACAGGCTTAAATCGAACGATGGGGAAGTGACATATCTATAGTCCATGCTCCGCATACCCTTATCTATGTCTGTTACCCTGCACCCACACACTATAAACAATCCAACACCCTCAGCATCGAATCTCATAAACAATCCCACGCTCGAAGTGGACCACTTGTAGCCGATAGCCGGCAATGTAAACAAACACCCTAAGCTAGGAGTCGAACATAAAACAGTAGATGCCGCGTATCATATTTCAGCCACCCCCAAGTAATGCAGCACCGATCATACGCAGCGGAAGCCTTTCATCAAAAGCCGCCTTTCCCACATAACGATCGAGTCAAGCACTCCATCACCGAAGCCGAGGCCAACGCCTCCGAATCCCAATCCGAGCATCGTAATATAAATAGTCTACATCTAAGTAAGCAGTCAGTTCTGTTCAAGACAAACGTCAATCGCGACACCGTCGGAGAATTCACCCAAGTTAATTCCGTTTAAGACATCTGACCTTAGTCATCGTCGGGGAAACTAACTAACCATTGTACGCTTAGTTTAAGTAAATGAATAAATCTTTTTGTAAAACTTAAACTCTAGTGTCGCATATTTTACTGGCGCAGTCGGTAGGATCTCAGTTAAAAGTGAATTTTTTTTAAGACGATCAACTACAGCTACAGTGCGTAATAACCTACAGTGATCAGAGGAAAGGTAACGCTATTCCTAAAGAGATCCGCCAAAGAATCTAAACATGATTCAAACTCAATTAATATTAGTGGAAAAAAAAATAAAATATAACAAACTACCCATACAAAAATATGAAAAAATCAACATCCCGCTATCAGAGATTCACCTGAACCAAGCCTTGAAGTCAATCAGGCTAATTCCATCATATGATGGATGCCAAGAACGTCTAAGCTCGTTCATAAGCAGGATCGAGTACATCTCTGAATTGTACCCAACAGAAGACATCCGACAACAGAGCATCATGTACGGAGCCACTGAGGGTCAACTGTGCGGACGAGCAATACTTTTGTCACAAAGCCTTCAACCCAACACCTGGATCGATCTAAGGGCAGCATTAATCAGCAAATTCAATAATCACACTCCATACGAGACGCTGCAACAACAACTACACGACAACAAATTCAATGGGAGTGTTCGTAAGTTTGTAGAAGATCTAGAAATGAAGTCAAATATTTTAATAAGTAAACTAAATCTGGAGACTAGCCCAGAAAATAAGATAATCTTTAAGAACGCTCTGGCAAATGCCACCAGACATACAATAGAAGATGCTTTACCCAATAAATTGTTCATCATTTTAGCAAAGAAAGACATTTCTACTATGGCTAATCTAGAATCAGCTGAAGAGTTAGGAATCTACGAAAATTTCGTAACTGATAACAAGTCTCACGAACACTCAAGGAACGGAAATAACAATCGTGAGAATGTTGGAACTTATTACCGTCGTTATAGTTGTAATGATTCTAACAATCAAAACCCAAGTACTTCTAGAAATAACCATAGATCGAATAGAAATAATTCAGGAAATAATGCCGCAAATAATACAGGATTATTTAATGAATTTAGAAATTCCCTAAACCAGGGCAGAGCACAGAATCCCACTAACTATCAAACCAATCAGACTCAGTGCAGTGCACCGAATCAGCCGGTCAAACGATCAAGGAAAAGTCAAAGTGGACAAATGAAAATGGATGTACATTTTCAGCAGAGTGGCTCGGAAGACCATATATAGAAATAATGGTAAATAATAAAAAATTAAGAGGTATCGCGGACTCGGGATCGTCAATAAATATAATAAAGGAAAATTATACAGATTTTAAAGTCGATAACGACAACCTCCCTGTCTATACCATCAATGGACCCGTCCGTCTTGCTAAGAGCATTACACGTAATGCAACCAAAAATTGTCCAACAAAAGAAAAGTTTTATATTCATAATATTTCTGAAAATTATGATATACTCTTAGGCAGAGAATATTTGATGGCCAGCAAAGCCGTCATCGATTACCGAAACGAAACGGTAACGTTAGGAGAAAGGTCATACCCAATCATCCAAAGTGGAGAAGCAATTGCCGACGGCAAGACCGCACACAAAGGTGATAAGCCATCTTCAAAGGAAGATATAACTACACCTAAGTGCCTTGACCCATCTCCTGAAGGAGAGCAATACTTCCCTTCCAGCTAAGGTTGGAACATTTAAATGACGAAAAAAAAAGAAATTAAAGAAAGTTCTCTACGAGTTTAAAAACCTGCAGTATAAAGAAGATGACAATTTGACCTTCACTAGTACAATAAAGCACGAACTTAAAACCCATCACAAAGATCCTGTATATCGTCGACCATACAAATATGCTCAAATACACGATCAAGAAGTGAATCAACAAATAAAAGACATGATTAGACAGGGAATTATTCGTAAGTCGAATTCTCCCTAATGTGCACCCATTTCTATGATACCAAAGAAAATATATGCTCCAGGAAAGCAATAATATCGAATGGTAGTAGATTATAGAAGTCTAAACGAGGTGACAATCAAGGATAAATTTCCTACACCCAGAATGGACGAAATACTAGACAAACTAGGTAGGTGCCAGTATTTCACGACAATCGATTTAGCTAAAGGATTCCATCAAATTCTTATGGAACCTAGCTCAATCCCAAAAACAGCTTTCTCTACTAAGCAAGGTCATTACGAGTTCACTCGTATGCCCTTTGGGCTAACCACTGCCCCCGCCACAAATCAAAGATGTATGAACAATCTGTTAGAAGATGTAATTTTCAAAGATTGCCTTGTGTATCTGGACGACATCATTATCTATTCAACGTCATTGGAAGAATTTGTTGTTACTTCAAAGGGTCTTTGGAAAGTTGAGAGATGCAAACCTTAAACATCAAATGGATAAGTGTGAATTCCTAAAGAAAGAAACGGAATTCCTAGGCCATGTAGTAACAACTAACGGCATAGTACCTAATCCACAGAAAATATCCGCTATAATAAACTTCCCCATACCCAATACAACTACAAAAATAAAATCAATTATTCAGCAATAGAAAAGGAATTACTAGCTATAGTTTGGGCAACTAAGTATTTCAGATCATACCTGTTTGGTAGAACGTTCGATATATTAAGTGATCATAAACCCTTGGTTTGGTTGAATAACCTCAAGGAACCAAATATGAAGCTACAACGATGGAAGATCAAATTAAATGAATTTGACTTTAAAATAAAATATTTACAAGGAAAGGAGAACATGTAGCCGATGCGCTATCAAGAGTAAAGATTAACGAAAACCTACTTGGGGAAACCATTAATAGTGATTTTGCAATGGTCCATAGCGCGCAAGAAGATAATACTAATTATATTTCACTTACAGAGCGACCAATCAATTACTATAATAGGCAAATAGAACTGAATAGAGGTAATGAGGATAAGGTAGAAACATCCCACTATTTCCACAAGATACTGATAAAAATCACATATACTGAAATGACAGAGTCATTAGCAAAAGATATAATGAAGGAATATGTGTGTACCAAAAAAAGTGCATTATATTTCCATAGTGAAATAGACTTCCCACTGTTCCAAAGGGCATTCCTAAAAATAATCAGTCCCAATCACTTGATGTGAAAATGTGAAAATCGAAATCACTACCAGTAAAAACGGAGTTTCTGATGTAGAACGGCTACATAAAACGATCAATGAAAAATTAAGAATTATTTCAAGCGAGGATAACATAGAGAACAAGCTCACAAAATTCGAGTTAATTCTATACACTTATAATCATAAATCGGTTCATAATACTACAAAAAGATCCCCAGCTGATATCTTCCTGTACGCCGGACTACCAGATTCAAACACCCAACTGAATAAGGTTAGGAAGATCAATCATTTAAATAACGATAGAATCGACTTTGAAGTAGACACACGCTACAAGAATGCACCCCTAGTTGAAACAAAAACGACCAATCCGTTCAAAATAACAGGGGAAATTCGGCAGGTAGACTATAAAACGAAATTCAACAGAAAGAAGAAGTCTAATAAAAGTAAATATGATAATTGCAGAGTACCCGAAGAGAGTACTGAGAATCTGGAGCTAAAAAATGATTAAGATTATAATCTTACTAATGTTCACCGTCCTACAGTCTACCGGACAGAATATAGAGATAGATCCCATCAACTCAAGGAATGGATATCTCATATTCAAAACACATACCATTAACATACCCATTAATTATGAATATCATTATTTAGCAATTAATATAACAAGAACAGATGAAACATATCAGAGTTTACTAGACCAGGCAACCCAATTTAATAATTTAATAACGTAATCCAAGTTCAATATTTAGTCGAGAAATTGCAACGTGAATTCAACGGCATAAAAATAGCCAAAAACAAAAGAGGCCTTATAAATTCAGTAGGCACAATTTATAAATATCTATTTGGAAAGTTAGATCAAGATGATAAAGTCGAACTAGAAGGGAAAATAGACAATCTGGCTAGCCACAGTGTTCAAGCTAACGAATTAAACTTAATAATTCAAGCAGTAAATTCTGGCATAGAAGTTGTCAATAAATTAAACAAGGATAATGATAGGAAGGAAGGAAGCAATGAGAAATACTAATATTTAACCTTCAACATTTTACTGAGTACATAGAGGATATTGAATTAGGCATGCAGCTAACAAGATTAGGGATTTTTAATCCAAAATTATTAAGGCAGGATTACCTGAAACACATCGATTCAGAAAAATTATTAAATATCAAAACATCTACCTGGTTGAAATCAGACACTAACGAAATACTAATAATTTCCAACATCTCAAGAGAGATCAGAAATATTCCTATACTTAAAATTGTCCCATATCCAGATGAAGACAATAACATTCTCACTGACCTAACGCAAAAGAATTACTATGTTCTACAAAGCGAGGTACATTTATGAGAAAGAATCAAAACGAAAAATAAATGACGAATGTATATCAGGAATAGTCAAACAAATAGCAACAAAATGTCCATACACCAAAACACACCAAAACCTTCAAATAAGTTTCATAGAACCCAATATATTGTTAACTTGGAAATTACCACAAACCATATTATATCAAGATTGCCTAAACCAAGAAATAAAAGTAGAAGCCAACGCAATAATAAAAATAAATAATTGCAGTGTACAATTAAATGAATTCTGATATATCTAACTCAATACCAGAATTTGCACAAAGCATATACATCGAAAATAACGTAACAAGAATTAAACCATTGTCTTATTTGCAAACCAAAGAAATCGTAATAGAAAATACGCGATTAAATAATGTATTACATGTAAGCTCAATACTGTTACTTGTCATAATCATAATAGCATTAAGTTACAAATTCTTTAATCTAAGTAAAATCAATAAGCCTAAACTCGACTCCCACATAGAGACATCTTTAGACGAAGACGGGGAATCCCCAGCGTGCACAGTTTTAGATGCACCTGAGCTATATCCAAGGATAATCGCCTGAGGGCAGGCTTAAATCGAACGATGGGGAAGTGACATATCTATAGTCCATGCTCCGCATACCCTTATCTATGTCTGTTACCCTGCACCCACACACTATAAACAATCCAACACCCTCAGCATCGAATCTCATAAACAATCCCACGCTCGAAGTGGACCACTTGTAGCCGATAGCCGGCAATGTAAACAAACACCCTAAGCTAGGAGTCGAACATAAAACAGTAGATGCCGCGTATCATATTTCAGCCACCCCCAAGTAATGCAGCACCGATCATACGCAGCGGAAGCCTTTCATCAAAAGCCGCCTTTCCCACATAACGATCGAGTCAAGCACTCCATCACCGAAGCCGAGGCCAACGCCTCCGAATCCCAATCCGAGCATCGTAATATAAATAGTCTACATCTAAGTAAGCAGTCAGTTCTGTTCAAGACAAACGTCAATCGCGACACCGTCGGAGAATTCACCCAAGTTAATTCCGTTTAAGACATCTGACCTTAGTCATCGTCGGGGAAACTAACTAACCATTGTACGCTTAGTTTAAGTAAATGAATAAATCTTTTTGTAAAACTTAAACTCTAGTGTCGCATATTTTACTGGCGCAGTCGGTAGGATCTCAGTTAAAAGTGAATTTTTTTTAAGACGATCAACTACAGCTACAGTGCGTAATAACCTACAGTGATCAGAGGAAAGGTAACGCTATTCCTAAAGAGATCCGCCAAAGAATCTAAACATGATTCAAACTCAATTAATATTAGTGGAAAAAAAAATAAAATATAACAAACTACCCATACAAAAATATGAAAAAATCAACATCCCGCTATCAGAGATTCACCTGAACCAAGCCTTGAAGTCAATCAGGCTAATTCCATCATATGATGGATGCCAAGAACGTCTAAGCTCGTTCATAAGCAGGATCGAGTACATCTCTGAATTGTACCCAACAGAAGACATCCGACAACAGAGCATCATGTACGGAGCCACTGAGGGTCAACTGTGCGGACGAGCACAACTTTTGTCACAAAGCCTTCAACCCAACACCTGGATCGATCTAAGGGCAGCATTAATCAGCAAATTCAATAATCACACTCCATACGAGACGCTGCAACAACAACTACACGACAACAAATTCAATGGGAGTGTTCGTAAGTTTGTAGAAGATCTAGAAATGAAGTCAAATATTTTAATAAGTAAACTAAATCTGGAGACTAGCCCAGAAAATAAGATAATCTTTAAGAACGCTCTGGCAAATGCCACCAGACATACAATAGAAGATGCTTTACCCAATAAATTGTTCATCATTTTAGCAAAGAAAGACATTTCTACTATGGCTAATCTAGAATCAGCTGTAGAGTTAGGAATCTACGAAAATTTCGTAACTGATAACAAGTCTCACGAACACTCAAGGAACGGAAATAACAATCGTGAGAATGTTGGAACTTATTACCGTCGTTATAGTTGTAATGATTCTAACAATCAAAACCCAAGTACTTCTAGAAATAACCATAGATCGAATAGAAATAATTCAGGAAATAATGCCGCAAATAATACAGGATTATTTAATGAATTTAGAAATTCCCTAAACCAGGGCAGAGCACAGAATCCCACTAACTATCAAACCAATCAGACTCAGTGCAGTGCACCGAATCAGCCGGTCAAACGATCAAGGAAAAGTCAAAGTGGACAAATGAAAATGGATGTACATTTTCAGCAGAGTGGCTCGGAAGACCATATATAGAAATAATGGTAAATAATAAAAAATTAAGAGGTATCGCGGACTCGGGATCGTCAATAAATATAATAAAGGAAAATTATACAGATTCTAAAGTCGATAACGACAACCTCCCTGTCTATACCATCAATGGACCCGTCCGTCTTGCTAAGAGCATTACACGTAATGCAACCAAAAATTGTCCAACAAAAGAAAAGTTTTATATTCATAATATTTCTGAAAATTATGATATACTCTTAGGCAGAGAATATTTGATGGCCAGCAAAGCCGTCATCGATTACCGAAACGAAACGGTAACGTTAGGAGAAAGGTCATACCCAATCATCCAAAGTGGAGAAGCAATTGCCGACGGCAAGACCGCACACAAAGGTGATAAGCCATCTTCAAAGGAAGATATAACTACACCTAAGTGCCTTGACCCATCTCCTGAAGGAGAGCAATACTTCGATTCCAGCTAAGGTTGGAACATTTAAATGACGAAAAAAAAAGAAATTAAAGAAAGTTCTCTACGAGTTTAAAGACCTGCAGTATAAAGAAGATGACAATTTGACCTTCACTAGTACAATAAAGCACGAACTTAAAACCCATCACAAAGATTCTGTATATCGTCGACCATACAAATATGCTCAAATACACGATCAAGAAGTGAATCAACAAATAAAAGACATGATTAGACAGGGAATTATTCGTAAGTCGAATTCTCCCTAATGTGCACCCATTTCTATGATACCAAAGAAAATATATGCTCCAGGAAAGCAATAATATCGAATGGTAGTAGATTATAGAAGTCTAAACGAGGTGACAATCAAGGATAAATTTCCTACACCCAGAATGGACGAAATACTAGACAAACTAGGTAGGTGCCAGTATTTCACGACAATCGATTTAGCTAAAGGATTCCATCAAATTCTTATGGAACCTAGCTCAATCCCAAAAACAGCTTTCTCTACTAAGCAAGGTCATTACGAGTTCACTCGTATGCCTTTTGGGCTAACCACTGCCCCCGCCACAAATCAAAGATGTATGAACAATCTGTTAGAAGATGTAATTTTCAAAGATTGCCTTGTGTATCTGGACGACATCATTATCTATTCAACGTCATTGGAAGAATTTGTTGTTACTTCAAAAGGTCTTTGGAAAGTTGGGAGATGCAAACCTTAAACTTCAAATGGATAAGTGTGAATTCCTAAAGAAAGAAACGGAATTCCTAGGCCATGTAGTAACAACTAACGGCATAGTACCTAATTCCGCTATAATAAACTTCCCCATACCCAATACAACTACAAAAATAAAATCATTCATAGGTTTATGTGGATTTTATAGTAAATTCATTCCCAATTTCGCTAACATAGCAAAACCAATGACTCTCAAATTAAAGACACGAGCTGTCATAGACCCAACCGAGTAAAAATACGCCGAGGCCTTCTAAAAGTTGAAAGTACTTATTACCTCAGACCCCATCCTCGCAATCCCAGATTTCGAAAAAATGTTCACGGTAGCAGCCGATGCAAGTAACATTGCATTAGGAGCGGTGTTGTCACAAGACCACAAACCAATTTGCTACGCAAGTAGAACCTTAAATGAACACGAAATCAATTATTCAGCAATAGAAAAGGAATTACTAGCTATAGTTTGGGCAACTAAGTATTTCAGATCATAACTGTTTGGCAGAACGTTCGAGATATTAAGTGATCATAAACCCTTGGTTTGGTTGAATAACCTCAAGGAACCAAATATGAAGCTACAACGATGGAAGATCAAATTAAATGAATTTGACTTCAAAATAAAATATTTACCAGGAGAGGAGAACATGTAGCCGATGCGCTATCAAGAGTAAAGATTAACGAAAACCTACTTGGAGAAACCATTAATAGTGATTGTGCAAAGTTCCTTAGCGCGCAAGAAGATAATACAAATTATATTCCACTTACAGAGCGACCAATCAATTACTGTAATAGGCAAATAGAACTGATTAGAGGTAATGAGGATAAGGTAGAAACATCCCACTATTTCCACAAGATACTGATAAAAATCACATATACTGAAATGACAGAGTCATTAGCAAAAGATATAATAAAGGAATATGTGTGTACCAAAAAAAGTGCATTATATTTCCATAGTGAAATAGACTTCCCACTGTTCCAAAGGGCATTCCTAAAAATAATCAGTCCCAATCACTTGATGTGAAAATGTGAAAATCGAAATCACTACCAGTAAAAACGGAGTTTCTGATGTAGAACGGCTACATAAAACGATCAATGAAAAATTAAGAATTATTTCAAGCGAGGATAACATAGAGAACAAGCTCACAAAATTCGAGTTAATTCTATACACTTATAATCATAAATCGGTTCATAATACTACAAAAAGATCCCCAGCTGATATCTTCCTGTACGCCGGACTACCAGATTATAACACCCAACTGAATAAGATTAGGAAGATCAATCATTTTAATAACGATAGAATCGACTTTGAAGTAGACACACGCTACAAGAATGCACCCCTAGTTAAAACAAAAACGAGGGGGAACGTTGTGAGTTGCTGCGGACACCGCAACTCTACAGTTATACCCGATACTAAGTCAGTATGGCTCTCCTCCGGCAGACGCCGCTAATATTAAACGACACGACAAAGAGTGCGTGCGAGAGAGACAGAAAATCAGTCTGAGCGTGACGTCGGGCGCTGCGTAGCCACTAAAAATTGATTTCTTGCTTTTGGCTACAAAAATGATCCGATCTGATCCAGATTCGGCAACCGGATAGATATGGTCATTGTCTATGATTCTGCGTTTTTAGTTTACTCGATTTTGCAATATTGTGGATGCAACAGATTTTCGTCCTTTGTGTGGGCGGAAGGGGGTGGGGCGAAATTTTGAGATATACGTTTTATAGTGAGTTCTAACAGGAGTGCGGATACCAAATTTGGTTACTCTAGCCTTAATAGTCTCTGAGATTTATGAATATCCCCAGATCTGCATCCTTTGCGGGGGCGGAAGGGGGTGTGGCGAAATTTTGAAACAAACTCGTCTCGGTCCGATATATTAGGAGTGTGGATACCAAATTTGGTTGCTCTAGCTTTTATAGTCTCTGAGATCTAGGCGCTAATGTTTTACTCTAAGCAAAGCCGCCTATGCTACGTGTGTGTTAGAGAGAGACAGGGCGAGAAAAAATGAAATTGTTTTCTTGATGCTGGCTATAATAATAATACGATCCAATTCAGATTCTGCAGTCTAAAAGATATGGTCATTCTCTACGATTCTGCGTTTTCTCGTATCTTTAAAATTGTGGATGCCACAGATTTTCGTCCTTTGTGGGGGCGGAAGTGGGCGGGGCAAAGTTTTGAAATATTTTTGTAGCAGTGACATATCACAGAAGTCTGGATCCAAAACATCGTTGCTCTAGCTCTTATAGTCTTTGAGCACTAGGCGCTGAAGGGGACGGACAGACGGACGGACGGACAGACGGACAGACAGACATGGCTGAATCGACTCGGCTATTGATGCTGATCAAGAATATATATACTTTATGGGGTCGGAAACGATTCCTTCTGGACGTTACACACATACACTTTTACCACAAATCTAATATACCCCAATACTCATTTTGAGTATCGGGTATAACAACCAATCCGTTCAAAATAACAGGGGAAATTCGGCAGGTAGACTATAAAACGAAATTCAAAAGAAAGAAAAAGTCTAATAAAAGTAAATATGATAATTGCAGAGTACCCGAAGAGAGTACTGGGAATCTGGAGCTACAACATGATTAAGATTATAATCTTACTAATGTTCACCGTCCTACAGTCTACCGGACAGAATATAGAGATAGATCCCATCAACTCAAGGTATCCATTCCTCTCATATTCAAAACAGATACCATTAACATACCCATTAATTATGAATATCATTATTTAACAATTAATATAACAAGAACAGATTAAACATATCAGAGTTTACTACACCAGGCAAACCAATTTAATAACGTAATCCAAGTTCAATATTTAGTCGGGAAATTGCAACGTCAATTCAACGGCATAAAAATAGCCAAAAGAAACAAAAGAGGCCTTATAAATGCAGTAGGCACAATTTATAAATATCAATTTGGAACGTTAGCTCAAGATGATAAAGTCGAGCTAGAAGGGAAAATAGACAATCTGGCTAGACAAAGTGTTCAAGCTAACGAATTAAAATTAATAATTCAAGCAGTAAATTCTGGCATAGAAGTTGTCAATAAATTAAACAAGAATAATGATAGAAATAAGCAATTAGAAATACTAATATTTAACCTTCAACATTTTACTGAGTACATAGAGGATATTTAATTAGGCATGCAGCACACCAAAACTTTCAAATAAGTTTCATAGAACCCAATATATTGTTAACTTGGAAATTACCACAAACCATATTATATCAAGATTGCCTAAACCAAGAAATAAAAGTAGAAGGCAACGCAATAATAAAAATAAATAATTGCAGTGTACAATTAAATGAATTCTGATATATCTAACTCAATACCAGAATTTGCACAAAGCATATACATCAAAAATAACGTAATTAAAGAATTAAACAATTGTCTTTGCAATCCAAAGAAATCGTAATAGAAAATACGCGATTAAATAATGTATTACATGTAAGCTCAATACTGTTACTTGTCATAATCATAATAGCATTAAGTTACAAATTGTTTAATCTAAGTAAAATCAATAAGCCTAAACCCGACTCCCACATAGAAACATCTTTAGACGAAGACGGGGAATCCCCAGCGTGCACAGTTTTAGATGCACCTGAACTATATCCAAGGATAATCGCCTGAGGACAGGCTTAAATCGAACGATGGGGAAGTGACATATCTATAGTCCATGCTCCGCATACCCTTATCTATGTCTGTTACCCTGCACCCACACACTATAAACAATCCAACACCCTCAGCATCGAATCTCATAAACAATCCCACGCTCGAAGTGGACCACTTGTAGCCGATAGCCGGCAATGTAAACAAACACCCTAAGCTAGGAGTCGAACATAAAACAATAGATGCCGCGTATCCAGCCGCACTAGAATCACGCCACCCTCCAGAGATCAATTACTAATTGATTCTCAAGAACCACGCCATCCTTGCTCACCAATCATATTTCAGCCACCCCCAAGTAATGCAACACCGATCATACGCAGCGGAAGCCTTTCATCAAAAGCCGCCTTTGCCACATATCGATCGAGTCAAGCACTCCATCACCGAAGCCGAAGCCAACGCCTCCGAATCCCAATCCGAGCATCGTAATATAAATAGTCTACATCTAAGTAAGCAGTCCGTTCTGTTCAAGACAAACGTCAATCGCGACACCGTCGGAGAATTCACCCAAGTTAATTCCGTTTAAGACATCTGACCTTAGTCATCGTTGGGGAAACTAACTACTCATTGTACGCTAAGTTTAAGTGAATAAATAAATTTTTTTTAAAACTTAAACTCGAGTGTTGCATATTTTACTATATACATATGTATATAATAAATATAACACATTTTAACACTACTTATTTTCAATATTTTCTGTTTTACTTTTGATTGGTTGAATTTCACTTCCTCTTATTACAAGAGAATCATAGGATTCGTTTGAAACAGGTTTCTTCCAAATGAGGATTACACAAAAAGAATAAGTGGATTTCAGGTAGAATAGAGGTTGTAACCTTTCCCTCATATTATTAGATTGACCCAGTAGTAATCGTTTGAAACAGGTTTGTGAGCAGGTACTGTGTTTGAGGCTATAAAAATGATGCCATTTAGAAAGGAAACCCTTAGTCCTATTTCAATAGTGAAAGTGGTTAGTTCGATAAAAAAAAAAAAATAAAACTTAAAATGGCATCAAAAGTTAAGTGCAACATGTGTGATAAGTCCGTTGACTTTATAGAGTTTCAATCTCATTATGAGAGATGCTCTGACTCTCGTAATAATGTGGTGTGTGACCTTTGCTCTAGGTCCATCGACTTAATAGAGTTTGATAGTCATTATGAAACATGCTTGGGACCTAGGAATGCTTTTGAGATTCTTATGATCAAAGGATCTAAATCAAGTGATCTCCAAGATCCTTTAACGTCAGGTGCTTCCAAACGGCGTCGATTGGATACTCCGATGGAACTAAGGATTATTGACTGTTCAATTTGCGATGAAAGTTACCCTCCGTCTAGGGAAAGACGCCATATGATGTCGGACAAACATAAGAATGCAAGAGCAGCTCAACTAGAGGAAAATGAAAACGTCATTATAATTTCAACGGAGTCGCGATTTCCTTTAAAATCATATCGTGTTCACTCAAATAAAAGTGAAAAGATTGATTTAAAAGAGTTTTTTCATGATTGCAAAAATGATATTATCAATTTATTGCGTCACTGTATGAGTGAGTACAGATCCATAAAATACAATTTAAAAGTATATGGATTATACGTTAAAAACACTGATGATGAAAGCTTAACAGAAACAATGAAGTCATTACTCCATACAAACCAATATATGAAAACGAGCTGATTGATGATCATATAAATGATACCATAGAAAATTTAATAACTCTCAGCAGTGAATTCCAGGAGAAGGATTCAGGTTGGGCAATAAAGTGTTTTAAATATTTTTAACTTACCATGATAAAACTAGAGCATATCGCTGCAAACAGGTTTATCCAAGCTCCCAAAAAAATTAAGTCACGAAGTGCACTCATAAATGTTAAAAATTACGTTGATTTTTGTTTCAAGTAATGTGTTTTAGCATCATTAGCCTATGGAAAACAACTTAAAACTATATATCAAACAGCAGCATTAAAAAAAATTTCCCGAGATAAGTTAACAATACCATCATCCTATCGGTGCGGAAACATACGGCAAGACATCATTTATTATGAAGGAGTAAGATTAAATTTATCCGGAATTGAGTTTCCAATAACAAGCAATCAACAAGAATCAAGCGATTCAAATCAGCAAATGAGGATTTTAGCATCAATGTTTATGAAGTCGATGAGAATCGAAAAAACGTTGTGGGACCCACAGTGAGGACTAAGAAAATTCGCTTCTAGCTCTTGCTTAAGCCGGTTGTGTTTTTTTCTTGCTCCTGCATTCTCCGCCCTTTGCCTAAATATCATACAACATTGTTGTGACTTTGTTTTGATATATCATCGCATCTCTTTAATTTGATTATACTTTGTGTTAATCACTAGTGTTTCGTTTGTAAACAAGTATTTAATATAAATACAATATTCGCAACGTAACGCATCGGACTCAGTCTGCCCAGTCTGCTCTTCGTTATTCGCTTCTTCGGTGTGCACTGTTCTCGCGCATCAGCGTTTGCATCGCCCACACTCTCTCGTGGGCATAAGCGGGCCTGCTGCTCGCATTGTTGCTCTCACTCTCTCTGGATTGCCTATACTCTCCCTCTTTGTGGACTATTCTTTTGTGTCTCTGCTTTGGTGAGTTTACTGCTCGTTTTCTGCACTTCGTTGGATCATCTGCATTGAATTATTGCCGCTGCTGCTGATTGTCGGGCTCGCTCTGCTGTCTGCTCTCCCATTGACCTGCGCTCTCACTCTGTACTTTTTTTTATCCGTGCACAGTGATTCTACTGCTGTCAATAATGGCAATCGTTTGCAGTGCACAGAAATGTGAATTCGGTGGTGTAATCATTGGTGATTCATTCCTTAGCCGCTGGCTGTGCGACAATTTTGCCCACATAAAATGTGCTCGTGGCGGAAATTTTGGCCGGCTAAACGATCTGATCTCAAAACGCATGGGCTTGTCTTGGTCATGTCTGGCTTGTTGGCAGATTGAGGCCGAAATGCGCAAATTTATGAGACAGACTCGAACTGGGTTTCTGGATGTCTGGAAACAATTTGTGGCTCTCAACGAGAAATTTCTTGCCCTTGAATCACAGTTTCTTGGGCTCAAACTCTTGAGCGAATCGCCTAGACGGAAAATTCCCCATAATGATACCAATCTCTTGCAACCTAATCCGATTGGTACGCCTGCCTTCCACCTTTACCCATCGGAAGCATTTGTTACTCCGTGTGGTCATGCCTCGCCGTTATCTGTAAGTCCGCCAACGGTGGCTCCGGTGTTCTTTACACCGAGCAATGTGCTTCCTTCGAGCATCCAAGTTCCCAACAGCATCAATCCCATCCCTGCAGTTTCTGTTGCCATCACTTCTGACGTGGTGAGTTCTCCTAGTGCGGGTGTGCTGGTTGCTGGTGATGTCTTCCCAATTCCGGCTCCAGCCATTGCTGCCAATTCTTCTGCCCCAGGACCGAGATCTTTTTTAGGAGTAGCTCCACCATCTCGATCTCGCTCGGGACTTCAACTTAGAGCAGTGGTCCCTCGGAAAGCAATATTTGTTTCTCGTCTTATTCCTGAGGCTACAACGGAGGATGTTAAACAACATCTTTCCTCTAAACTTAACACTTCGCCTGATGATATAGTTGTGACTAAATTTACATTTAAACATAAGCGCAACATATTATCCTTTAAAATTCTTCTCCCTTATTCTTTATTATCCAGTTCTCTAGAACCGTCAATATGGCCTGAGCATACAATTATGCATGAGTTCCTTCTCAAAGATTCGAACTCGAGTCACATAATTACCGAACCTGCTGCTCCAAAAACCTGATGTACCATTTTTCTATTCACTATCAGAACGTTCGCAGTTTGTTGGGCAAGTTGCGTCAAATTCATACAAATAGTGCGTTTGATTTCGATGCCATCGCTTTTCCGAAACCTGGCTTAATTTCACTATCAATGGTCATGAAATTTTCATTGATAGTTACACTATTTATAGAATGGACCGCCCATCTTTTGCAGGTGGGGTTCTGATTGCAGTTAAATCTGTTTTCTCATCTGAGTTATTCCCATTCAATAACATCCATGGAATTGAATTTGTTGCAGTCAAAGTTCGTGTTGGCTCCGCATTTTTCTATTTAACCTGCTCTTACATTCCTCCCAGGTCTGATGCTGAGCTTTACTTACACCACCTCTCAGCAATTAATACTATCGTATCTGCATTAGGGTGCAATGATCGAATTATTGTCATTGGGGACTTTAACCTCCCATTTCCTTCTTGGCAGCCTTGTGATGACGCTAACCTGTTGTTTCCCAATTGCCATAATGACTTTATCAATGGGCTAACGGATATTTCCCTTGTCCAAATTAATGCCGTTAAAAACATTAGGGACAGACTTCTTGACCTCGTTTTTGTTAACGATGCTTCTCTTGCTATGGTATCTAGAGCAAGCCCAATATCACTCCCTGAAGATCCTTACCATCCAACTTTGTCGATATCCCTGGAGTGTACACAATCTGGAGGTGCTGACAGTTCCATGGCTCACATAAAGTGTTTTCGCAAAACAAACTTTATCGATTTAGATCTACATCTCTCGCGTGTTGATTTGTCGTTTCTTTATTCATTACCGAACATAGATGCAACTGTTAGTGAAATTTTAGAATAGTTTTTCTAAATAACAATACCGAAATTTTGGGTGACTGCAATTTTTTTTTATTTTAATACGACGAAAGAAAAGGGGTGCGTGCGTTCGATTTCAGGGATTTTTCTCGACTTCTTTTCATATATTAAAACAATTTCTTCTATGCCTACCTTACCTACGGTGGCAAAGCGGGGCGAATTCGCCAAGAGCGAGAGAACGAGCTTTTATTGCGCTCCCGCTTTGCCCTAGCCTAACTTACACTAGACTTCATGAAATACTATCCTAATAACAATTATTATTATTCAAATGGCGCTACACCGGCCCCGTTGAAGGCCTGGAAGGCTTCAAACCATTGGCAGAAGCGCCAATTTGTGTATCGGCCTCCTGAACGTGGCTCCGCTGCTCGTCCTTAGCTCGACCACTCTGACCCTTCCGTCCTGCCCGGCGGTTGTTCCGACCACCCTTCCGAGGAGCCACTGTTGAGGGGGCAGGTTGTCCTCGGCGACGATTACTAGGTCGCCTTCCTTTATGTTTGGCTCCTCCTGGTGCCACTTGCATCTGATTTGTAATCCCAGCACATACTCCCGGGACCATCGCTGCCAGAACATTTGCCTGGCTGACGAGACAAGCCGCCATCGCTTTAAGCAGCTCAGACCCTCCTGGTCCGGGGTCCTGGGTGCTGGGGGTGCGATGAGCGGCCCGCCTGTCAGCAGGTGCCCGGGAGTCAGCGCGTCTCCGTCGCTTGGGTCTGGGCTTAGGGGTCCTAGCGGGCGCGAGTTGAGTACCGCCTCGATCCCGACCAGCACGGTCTCCAGCTCCTCTGCGGTGAGGAGAGCGCTTCCGATGGCGCGTAGGAGTAGGCCCTTGGCAGACTTCACACCGGCCTCCCAAAGTCCGCCCATGTGCGGTGCTCGAGGCGGTATGAAGGCAAACTCGCACCCGCTTCTTGACGCAAATTCGCGTATCGCGTCCGCTTCCGCCTCCATCTTCCTCCGCAGTTCGCTGAAGTGGCGACTTGCTCCGACGAAATTTGTCGCGTTGTCGCAGTTCACGCGTTGCGGACATCCTCGACGACCGACGAACCTTTGGAATGCCAACAAGAAGGAATTAGTCGTCAAATCGGAGACAATTTCTAAATGAACCGCCTTGGACGCAAAACAGACAAATAACGCTATGTAGGACTTATAAGGGGGCCTTCCACGAATTTTCAGAGTCGTATAGACTGGGCCACAAAAATCAACGCCACATACTGAAAATGGGCGGAGAGCACGGAGCCGGTCTGCGGGTAAGTTGCCCATCATTTGGGTCTGGAGTAGCGGCTTGCATTTAAAGCAACGAATACAGGTCGTGTACTGTCGCCCTGCAGACCGCCTGAGCATTCACTATCCAAATGCGCTGTCTAAGGATACTCATGAGTGCTCGTGGGCCGGCATGAAAATTCGTTTGATGCAGATAGCGAACGTATGTCTGCACAAACTGCGAGCGTTTTGTCAATAACAAAGGAAACTTGGCATTATATGACATAGGAGCGTTAACTAGTCGCCCCCCAACTCGCAACAACGAAAAAGAGCACCATGTCCCAGCCTCTTCATGGATGAAGGGATTCAAGCGCTGAAGATTGGGGCCTAACTTGGTGCCTTTACGAACCCTTTCAATATCTTCTTGAGACTCATTTTTCTGTGTTATTTCGACTATTTTTAGAAACGCCTCGTCGTATTCTACGGATGACGGAATTTTTCCAAAGTTGAGACTTTTGTCTTTGCATTTTCGGATGAAGCGGATCACGAAAACGAACACTCTTAGCAGTTTGAGGTGTGACGAGTATCCCTCGATTACATCCACTAAGTAATTTGGCTTGGCCGCGACGGTCAGTCCGACCGATTTCTTCCGACTTTCCATCTGTATCTCTTCTTCGGAAAGCTCGAAGTGTGGATTTCTGGGCCAGCTCTCTTCTTCAAACTTTAAGAACTCTGGTCCACCAAACCAGATCGACTGCACGATTTCCTCTACGTCACAACCTCTCGAAACTATGTCTGCTGGGTTCTGTTTTGTTAGCACATGCCGCCACGTAGCTTCACTTGACCACTCTTGAATCTCCGCTACTCGGTTCGCAACGAATGTTGACAACGACGAAGGGTGGGATCTGATCCAATGAAGAGTAACTTCTGAATCTGACCAGAATATCATTTTATCAATTGGAACCTTGAGCAGTGATTTGATTCGGTGACAAAGGTCTGCTAGAAGGTGAGCGGCACATAACTCAAGCCTTGGGAGCGTTTTCGTCTTGAGTGGCGCTACTTTCGACTTTGCAGTCAACAAGGAGACCTTGAAACCTTCTGCAGTCTTTCTACGGATATAGACGCAGGCTCCATAAGCTCTCATGGATGCGTCGGCAAAGGCATGTACTTGAATCGGTGACATGGGATCAGTATGCACAAATCGAGGTATGGTAATCTTCTCCAACTGACCCAAGGATTCTTTTAATAAGTTCCATGCTGTTTCCAAGTTCATTGGAATTGACTCATCCCAATCTAGCTTGTTGAGCCAAAGCTCCTGCAGTAGGATCTTTCCCTTAATTACTAAAGGACTTAACAAGCCAAGGGGGTCAAACAGCTTTGATGTCACCGATAAGATGTTCCGTTTTGTCGCTCGGAGACCCATAACTGACGTGTCAATTTGGAACTTAAAGACGTCTTCGTGTGGCAGCCACGATATTCCTAACGCCTTAGTTGACTCTGAGTCCGAGATCGTTATCGGTTTAACTGTGCTCTCGGATGCGGTGACCTCAGGTGAGTTCGAAAACCATTTAGTCAATTCAAACCCAGCGGTTTGAAGAACCTGAGCCACATCAGACTTAATTGTCTTTAACTCCTCTACGCAACCAGCACCAGTCAACATGTCATCGACATAGAAGTCGGAGTCGATAACTTCAGCAGCTTTAGGGAATGAGAGTTTTGCAGACTCACTCAAGCTCTTCAAACACCGAATTGCCAAAAATGGGGCTGGTCCAGTCCCATATGTTACGGTGTTGAGCTGGTATATTCTCAAGGACTCAGACGGGTCTCTTCTCCACACTATGAGCTGGAATTGTCTATCCGCATCAGCGACCCAGACTTGGCGATACATCTTCTTAACATCGGCTGTCAAGGCGTACCTGTGTAGTCTGAATCGGAGCAATGTCGAATACAGCTCATTCTGTATCGTAGGACCGACCATCAATATGTCGTTCAAGGCCACCTGAGAGGACGTTTTACAAGACGCATCGAAAACGACGCGGAGCTTGGTCGACGTGCTTTGAGGCCTCAACACACACTGATGTGGAATGAAATAATGTGGAGTTTTGGGGATTGTGTTGTCTGTGGTAGACATGTGACCCAAGGAGAGGTACTCTTCCATGAACTCCAAGTACATTTTCTGCAACTCGGGGTCACGAGACAATCTTTTTTCAAGCGATAAAAACCGCCGTTTAGCCACTTCAAAGGAGTTGCCTAAGGTACTGGGATCTGATTTGAACGGCAGTCTTACTTCAAACCGACCTGAAGGCACGACCTGAGTAGTCCTTCTATAATGCTTTTCACATAACTTGTGTTCAGGAGATAAAGACTTTTTAGAAGACGGCAATTCTTCCAGTGACCAAAACTTTTGTAATGTATTGTCGATGTGGATCACTGACTCTTCTCGACAACTCAAACAATTCCTAACTTCTTGGGTGGCAGTCACCTTTGGAGTGTATCTGCCCGACACAATCCAGCCGAGAAGCGTTTTCTGCAGAGTTGGATAGTCAGGACCTTGTCGAATCTGACCAACAGATAGAAGTTCGAAAAATGTTTCTGCACCTATCAACATATCTATCTTCTGTGGCTTGAAGAAATATGGGTCTGCAAGTGGTAAGTTCTTCGGGATTTTCCAGTCACTCACGTTAAGTGTCTGATCAGGGTGATACCCCGAAATGGACCTTAGAATCCAGAAATCAACCGAAAACTCACTACCAGTAATTCGCGACTTCACCACCGTGTGTATCTTTTTCTTGACTTGTGAATTGGATTCACCAATACCAAGCAAGTTGATACACGACTCCTCCCTACGGATCTGTAAGCGCTGTGCTAAGTCCTCAGTTATAAAATTGGTTTGAGACCCCGAGTCAAGCAGAGCTCGGGCCAAAACATGTTCACCATTATTTGTTCGGACGCTTACGATCGACGTAGCCAGAATAACTCTATCCATAGCTGTCGCATGGAGAGCATACGTGGAAGGTTGATTCTGATTGGGAGGAGGAGAAAAATTCCCGGGGGGTGATGGTAACGCCACACTTTTATTCGCCATTGTGTACCTATGCAATAAGGTATGGTGTGAGCAGCCATACACTCGACACTTCTTAGCTTTGCATCGTACTACAGAGTGGCCTGGCTGCAGACAATTGATGCACAAGGATGCAGTTTTTGCGAATTCGAACCTTTGCATTACTGCTAGCCGACCAAATGGACTGCAATCTGTCAAGAAATGGCCTTTCCCGGGCGAGGATAATGCACTGTCGCTTGCCCTGCACGGGGTAATGCAGTGTCTAGCTAAGGCTATGGTCCATCGTCTTCCCGATCTAAAGTCGGGGGAACTGAACCAACGCCATGGCTAGAGGTGCCTGGCGGCCAGGCATAAAACGCTAGGGGGTGGTCCCCCCGAAAAACATTAACCGGTATGGACCTTCGGGCCAAATATGGAGGTAGATAAGGAGCAAACACGGGTTGGGATGTCAACCCAAACGTCGGTGGAAAGCGTGACTGCTACCACCGGCGGGCACGGGGAGGAGCAATCCTCTCTGCGTGTCGCCAGAGCTCACACCTCGGGCATGGCGGGAGCAGGTCATGTCAGTTGTAATACTACTGCCACAAAAACGACGCGTTGCAGGGTGAGCCGCGCGGGTGCCGTTGTCGACGCAGACTCGGACCTGGAGAGCGTGATATCCCTTAGCAAGACCGAAGAGGAAAGCCTTCCCCGCTCGCCGGAACCAGGTACCAGCTCCCTGCGTAGGGAAGGGCCGAAGCTTTCCAGGGAAGGGATGAAGGCAAAAGCTCAGTATAAGGCGGCCCTCAAGTTACTGAGCCGGCTCCAGGGCAAGGCGGATATCTCCCAAGAGGAGAAGTCCAAGCTAGCCTGGGCTGAGCAACGGGTACAGGAGGGCCGCGAACACTACGCGCAGTTGCCCCAGATGAAGGCAACAAACGGTGGATTCGCCAACAAGGTGAAGGAGATGTTCACCAAGAGGCAACGCTCGATCGAGAGTGCTGCCAAAGACACTCCGGTGAGCAAGCGGTAACGCGGGCCCAAGGTGGCCACCCCCCAGCCGAAGACGAGGAAGCCGAGACAGAAGGCCATGAGCGAGGTGTCCAAGAGACATCTCATTGTGGCCTTGATCGATCGCAGCGATGAGAACGGGAAGATGACGGCGGCGCAGTGGAAGTTAGTCCACGCGCAGGTCGTCGAGGCACTGTTCTCGCGAATGGAGGGGGACCCTAGCGCTCCCATGCCCACGTTCGATGGAGCTGGATGGCTGAACGGGGTCAAAATCCTCAAGTGCAACGACGACCCAACGCGGCAGTGGCTGGTGCAGAAGGTGCCCCTACTGAAAGCTCTGTGGGAGGGGGCCAAGTTGGAGGTGGTAGACAGGGAGCTGATCCCGTCCATACCAAAGGCGAAGGTGCTCTTCCCCATTGCTGTCCAGGGGGAGCGAGCACTGAAGCTGCTGCAGAGGCAAAATCCGGACGTGCCAACGGCTGACTGGAAGGTTCTGCATGCCGGTAGCCCACTACCCAACGAGGGGGGCCAGCACGTGATCCTCCAGATCAGCAAGGAGGCGGAGGACATCCTGTATCCCAAGTTCGGGAAGATGGCGTGGGGCGTAGGTAGCGTATACCTACGGCTGAAAAAGCGCCACCCCGAGGACAAAGATGCGCACACCCTCCAGGCAGGTGAGGTCGAGAAGGGCCTAGGTCTGGAGACCTTAGTGGAGGCCGCCCAGGCGCTGGACGACTTGGAGGAGGAGAAGGACGGGGACCTGACAATCATAGTCAACCCGTCGTGCGAGGTTGAGTTAGCCACCCATGACACTAAGGGTGCTGCAACTCAATCTTCATAAAAGCAAGGTAGCGTCGGCGGAGCTCCTCATTGCCATGGAGCAAGGGCCCGCCGACATAGCTTTAGTCCAGGAGCCGTGGATTGCGTCGGGCAACTCCGTGGCCGGGCTAAAGTCCTCAAATTCATGCTCATCTTATGTCTCATTACAGCACGGACGACCTGACGGTAGTGATGCTGGAGAGCGAGGAAAAGCGCCTTATGGCAGCTTCCTGCTATATGGCACACGACAGGCCCGCTCCACTGGAAGAACTTAGGAGTCTGGTGACGGAAGCCGGCTCCAAAAATCTCGACCTGCTTATTGGCGCAGATGCCAAGGCCCATCACAATGTGTGGGGAAGCCCCGACATCAATGATAGAGGTGAGTCACTCCTAGACTTTATCTTATCCACTAACTTAGACGTAGCAAACGTGGGGGAGGAACACACCTTCGTGGGTCCCACCTCTTCAAACGTGCTAGACCTAACTCTTGTCACGGGAAAGAGTACCTTGGTATCTAACTGGAGAGTCCTCGAAAGACCATCCTTCTCAGACCATAAGTACATTCAGTTCAAGGGCGAATGCAAACACTCTTCGAAGATAACAGTCTATAGAAACCCCCGGAACACAAACTGAGTAAAGTTTAGAAAGACAATTACTTCGAAGCTCGCGAATCCGGGCTCATAGATATAGAGAAGTCCCTAAAGACCCTATCCAACGAGCTACTGAACGCCTACCATGCATCATGCAAACCCTCGAGAACGAAGAGGAGGTCCAAGCCACTCTGGTGGAACCGAGATCTCTCTCTCCAAAGGAACAACCTCAAGGAATTCTTCAAGATCGCCAAACAAGCGAACGAGGAGATTGTCAATGAGGAATATAAAATCCTACTTAGGAGCTACAAGAAGGAAATACGTAAGGTACAAAGGAACTCGTGGAGAAACTTCTGCTCCAACATTGAGAAAGTGCCCGAAACCTCTAGTCTCCGGAAGCTGCTTTCAAAGCAGCTAGACAACGGACAGTGGACAGAGGGCAGTAAAGAAGCCCTAACAGCACTAATGGAGGCGCACTTCCCTGGATGCACCGAGGTCACTAGCGCCAAGGAGCATCAGGACCTAGCAACTAAGGAACAGCACCCCCCAATAGGTCTGTTAACCACTAAGAGAATCCACTGGGCCATAGACTCCTTCGCGGGCATAAAAGCACCAGGACTGGACGGGATATTCCCAGCCATGATGCAGTTGACCAAAGAGGTTATTACCCCATGGCTCTTCGCAATATACTCAGCATGCCTAAGTACGGGCTATATCCCCATCCAATGGAGAACCTTGAGAGTTTTCTTCCTCCCTAAGGCAGGAAAGTGCAGCCACGTGAGTCCCAAGGATTACAGACAGGCTTATCGGTCTGTAATCCTCCTTTTTACTAAAAACACTAGAAAAGCTGTTGGATTTACACATCAGGAATGAGGTAGGGGGACTGATGTCAATAAACCAACACGCCTACACCAAGGGGAAATCAGTGGAGACGGCACTACACTCGCTAGTAGCCACCATCGAGAGCGCCCTTCACAACAAAAAGTATGCTTTGGGAGCATTTGTGGACATCTCAGGAGCATTCAACAACGTGGCAACAACCGCAATAACAAGTCGCCTAGAAGCGAATAACATACACCCTGCAATCAACGTCTGGATCAAAAACCTCCTATGTTGTAGACGGGTGCAATCGGAGTGGGGCACCGCTTCCATGGTAAAGGGGGCACACAGAGGCACACCTCAAGGTGGAGTCCTATCGCCACTACTGTGGAATTTGGTGGTCGACGACCTCATTAAGAGATTTGAAAGGAAGGCCCCAAAAATAACAGCCTATGCAGATGACATAAGCATACTTATTACGGGTGTATGTCCATCGACCCTCAGCTCCATAATGGAACGTACACTCAGGGAGATACGTGAGTGGGCGGAAGAGGTAGGACTCAGTATCAACGCGGACAAGACGGACCTCATCCTCTTTACCAAGAGGTACAAGGTACCGATATGGACCCCCCCGAAAATTTACCAAACTAGGCTGACTCCAAAATCACAGGTGAAATACCTAGGCACAGTACTGGACAGCAAGCTGGTATGGAGGCCCAATATAGTGGAAAGGGTGAAGAAGGCTACCATTGCGCTTTATGCATCCAAGAAGATGCTCAGCAGCACATGGGGCCTGTCACCTGCTCTACTGCACTGGATCTACATCTCGGTGGTGCGACCAACTCTGCTGTATGGAGCCTTAGTGTAGTGGCAGGCTATTGAAAAGAAGACATACCATAAGCTTATGGAAAAGACTCAGCGACAGGCTCTGCTCTGTATTACAGGGGCGCTGAGGTCAACCCCAACAAAAGCACTCGAAACTATACTCGGAATCGACCCCCTGGACATTCATGCTCGCCTGATTGTGGGAAAGGCAGCACAACGCCTTATAGCATCAGGAAACCTATCCATACAAGGATACGGGCACAGTTCAATTGGCAGGGACATGACCAGATCAACTGATTACATGACCCCCCAAACTTGCCTTGACGTCAAAACAACCACATCTTTGGGACCTGAAGACTGGAAAATTGCAAGGGACCAAACTGAGCACCTCAATATATACACAGACGGCTCCAAGATGGAAGGAGGAGTAGGAGCGGGCCTATACTGTACAGACCCTGAGATATGGCTGTCGTATAAGCTACCGGACCAATGCAGCATATTCCAGGCAGAAGTTTTTGCCATCGGGAAGGCAGCTCTCCTAACAGAACGAGCACACGATGCGGTCAACCTATTCGTCGACAGCCAAGCGGCGATAAGATCCATGCAGTCGTCCGCGGTCAGTTCCAGAAGTGTCTTGGCGAGCAGGGGGGCACTAGACATCCTAAGCACGACAAAGACAGTGCGGATCTATTGGGTTCCCACCCACCAGGGCATCGAAGGAAACGAAGCGCCAGACGTACTAGCTAAGGAAGGCGTCGGGCTGGAGAATAGGAGAACCGAGAACGTGCCTGTCTCCCTTAGAACGCTGCAATGCGATCTAGAGAAGCAGGCTAGAACACAGACTGATAACAGGTGGAACAGTACCACCACCTGCAAAACCTCGAAGATAATGTGCAAGGAACGCAACGAGAAACTTAGCCACTACCTACTGCACCTACCACGAAAAGACTGTAGATTGCTAGTGGGAATACTTACTTACTATCGAAACCCTGGAACATCTCATCTGCTACTGTCCGGCTCTCTCAAGGGCAAGGAGGAGATACCTGGGCGCCCCAGTGCTGGCATCACTGGAAGATGCCTCCAAAAGGACGCCACAGGAACTGCTGGCCTATGCTAAAAACACCTCGATTCTCGGGGACTTTAAAACCATCTAAACACTCCCGCGACGGTTCATACACCCCCCCCCCCCCACCCCATTTTGCTGCCGTGAGCGCCGAGTGGATCGTGGATTGTGGATCCGAGCGCCCCTCCGAGCGCGCGAGAGCGAGTTGGCACAGTGCGCGGAAATTGTTTACTGCTGGCCTGAACATCCTCCCCCCCCTTGCAGAATTGCAAAGTATAATGGGGTGGCCTATGGCTGGGCGGACGCCCCGGACCCGATTCATCCCAAAAAAAAAGCTCTGGACTTGACAAGGACGTCGACTCAGTGTCGCTCCACGGTCGGATAGGCGTGAGGATGCGCAAAACGGGGGTTGCTCTTGAGGAATCTGTGGATGGCGCCGTGGGTCCTACGACGGAGCGGCTCGCGGGGAGACGAGTGTGTCGTTCGTCGTGAGCCGATGTAGATGGCGACGGTACAGTCGTGGCTGAGCGGGCTGGACGACGAGGGCGGCGTTTGGCATGGTTCGATTTAGATGGCGACGATGCTCCCGAGGCTGAGCGGGCTGGACGACGAGACGTGGGTACGTGGGTACGTGGAGTAGCGTCTGGTTGTTCTTGCCGGAGTGTTGGTGAGCCAGGCAGTTCCCGCAATACTGGTTGATAACGACAAGTCTCTTTTCGGGGCTCAGGAGAAGAAATTGGTGGTAGGTCCGTAGCGGATGGACTCCTTGGCAGATTCGGCAACGGTAGGAGCCAATTTCCCGAGCACGTCGGTTCTCCCTGGTGCGGTTGGCGCGGGGACGTGGGGCCATATCTGGGTGCGGAGAACTAAGTTGAAATAAAGGCGACGAAGACACATTAGTAACTATCTTGGAACGGGTGAGAGGCACATTTAAGACATTGGAAATTGCCGCCCGGTTACATAGTCTGGTGAGGCTATGTTGATCTAAGGACGGAGCTTTCATCCAGTGCATATTTTGGAAATATTTCCGTCGGTCAGGAGACCGTTCGAGAACTTCTGCGGAGGGAGCTTGAAGGAAATTGCTGTCGTAAAAAGACCCCGAGTCTTCTACCAGTGTGATAGGTCGTCTGGAAATTTTACTCGAGAACGATGAGATTTGATTCATCACCTGAGGCACTGGACCTGTGAGTACCCAGCCGAAAATGGTCTCCTGCCCGAGGAGAGAGCCACAGATGTTGGTCAGTGAGCCACTTAACTGAATGGACGGAAGGATATCCGCTCCAATCAGGACATCTATTTGTGAACTCTCATAGAAGGTCGGATCCGCCCATGAGATTTTTGGCAGGTCTCTCAAGAACCCTTCAGAGATCGGATGCGATGGAATATTTGCGGCCAATTCCGGAATAACATAGGCTGTGGCATTTAGTTGTAAGCCCGGCTTAGTCGGAGAACGGATGGAAAAACAGCAGAGCTTCTTTGACTGAGCGGATACGGCATTATTTAGGCCGGAGACCTGTGCCTGGATACGTTGGAATGGCAATTTGATCATGTCCACAAGACGTTCTGTAATGAACGTCGCCTCTGAGCCAGAGTCGATCAGAGCGCGGGCGTGGAAAGTTTTTCCCAGGTGGCAAATATTAACGATGGCCGTGCCTAGGAGGACAGCACTCGTGCCGGAGGCGAAATACGACTAAACGTTTGGCTGGGCTTCGGACGAACTTGGATTTTGTACGCTTGGTACTCGTAGATGTAGCTGTGGCCACGGTGAGGAATTTTGTGCAGTTGTGGAAATCGCCTCGCTGGAGTTTGCTGGATTGCTACGGTGTAGAAGCGTATGGCGCCGGTCTCCACAAATTATACAATTGTGGGCGCTTTGACATGCTCGTATCTGGTGGCCCTTGCAAAGCAGTTCAAACAAAGCTGCTTTTGCTTAATGTAGTCGGAGCGAGCGCCAGCGGGCATTTGAAGGAAGTAAGGGCATAACCGGATTGGATGATACTCTTTGGAGCAGAGATCACACGTACTCCTCGTTTGATTCACTGTGGTCTCGAACGAGTGGGCACTCCTAAGATAAGGACTTCCTTGAGACCGAAACGGATTGCTTCTCGAATTGTCTGAAGTGCGTATGCTCGCCCTGGAGTGGGCCTGAGTCTCCATGCCTGGATGGTCGTCCTCGGTCACTTCGAGAGACAGGTACCGCTCCGCCAGGAATTTGACCATGGCGTGCCAGGTGGGAATTTTGGACTTGTGCGTCACGGATTGCTCCCAAAGCTCTCAGGTCGTCTTTGGCAGCTTAGCGGAAATGAGGTACACTAAAACTCCGTCAGCGAAAACGCTGTCTGTGGAGACCTCGGAATGGGTGAGTGTCGTGAGGCACTTGTGGACGGCCCTGTGGAGCTCTTTTAGCGCTGCTGCTGACTTGGTACGGATTTGGGGCAGACTGAAAAGGATCTTCAGCTGGGCCTTGAGTATCAGCCTCTTGTTTTGGAAACGCTCACGGAGGGTCTTCCATGCGGACGCGAAACCCTCGTTGGTAAGTGGAGCCTGTGCCACTATGTCGTAGGCTTCACCGCTGGTCTTTTTGTTGAGGTGGAACAGTTTTTCCACTGGAGCCAACTTTGGGTTTTCTATGTAGATGGCGGTAAACAGGTTTCGGAACGTGGGCCACTGCTGGTAGTCCCCACTGAAAACTTCAGTGTCACATGGAGGGAGGCGGCAACCGCCGGAAGTCGGCACTTGAACGGCCAGTTGCGGCGTGTGAGGGACAGTCGGGTGCTCTAGCTGATCGTTCAGTTCGGCCAGGCATTGCGCGTAGACTTCGGAGTTGTTCTCGATGGACTTGGGAGAGCGAGCGGGTTGGTGTGCTAGCATCTGGAGCGCTGAGCTTCTGGTCGAAGCGGGTCAGTCTGCTTGCAGCCAAGGCAAACTTAGACTGTGCGGAACTGGCGGCCATAGTGCTAGGAGCCGTGCGAGGGACTCCCGAGGGGAGCAACAAATCCTCGAAGGCATGTGGTGCGTGAGCCCTGGACGTGGTCGGACCTCGCTCAGCTGGGGCCGGACGGGAAGATGTGGGCGTAGTGACTGAGCCGTTGGAGCTGGGTGGATGGGTCAAACTCAGCGAACTCAACCGCTTAAACTTCTTGCGAGATTTCTTCTCAACAGTGGGCATGTTTTGCTGATGGATCTGCGATAACGCGTATTAGAGTCGCAAAGGTAGGTGAGCGGAAATGGCGACGTGGAAGTTCAGAACTACGAACCGTGGATATGTGGTTTTGGTGGAATTTATAGCGAGTATTTAAATTATGGAAATAGTACACCGTGGCCGGAATACATAGATATAAATACTACGATCAACAAACAAATGTCTAACCAAGAACGAAAATTGAGGATGGACGATAATATTGAGGCACGAGGTATCAATATACCAAAATACCAATGTATAGAGACGGTTGAAAACAATATACTCTCGAAATGCAGGGTAGCGCGTCACTTGGCGTTCCGTTACGGTCAAGCGCGGCACCGAAAAATATTCTCCCCACAACTACAACGCAGGCAAACGGTGGAGAAGCGAAAGCGAAAAGAAAAACGAAAAGAATGCACCGCTGCTGCTGCTTGTATGTGTGTATGTATAGCTGTAAGTGCTATGTACCGCGGCTTGGGTTGAAGAGATGTCAAACAACGGGTAAAACGGTGGATAACCGTTTTATATACAATATGTATATTATACAGATGTGCAAGAATATGCTAACTTAAAATGCGTACGTATAGATATGTAAGATAAATACATATGTGTGGGATTTAGTGGGAAACCACAGAGGGCAACAGAGTCTGTAGAGATAACAGAACAAGTAACAGAGAGAGAGACTAGAAGCGGCCGTCGAACAAAGAGAGGAGAGAAAACAGCCTCAACGATCGACGCCATTTAATTATCTGTATTAATCAAAATATACTTAAAGCACAGCGACCATTGTAATCATAACTAATCTTAAATAACATTCATAAATAAAGACTAATTATAATAAAACCTGGCGTCCTGGACTAAGTACAACTACGGAAAATCCGGGGCCACATATGTATGTGCCGTATGTATGGATCGTTATTTTGTTGGTAGTATAATTAGTTGAATAAGGAGGCGCAGTGATTTGTTATTTTATTTCCTTATAAAACCGACAAACTATGGAACAACATGGCGTTACCACCACTATCATTGAGCGAAATCCACTTGAACCAGGCACGGAATAAACAACAAAAATAATTGCAAGAATATGCCTTTATGTTTGTTGCCAGCCGCTTGGATTGCGTTGCGATGTGTACATACATGTATGTATGTATGTTAGCAACGAAAGCTCAGCTGGTAGCTGGGAGAGGTAAGAATATTATTTACACTGGATCGGAAGGAGTTAGCTCGGATCAAATTAAAACTTTGGAGAAGTAGGAGGCCACAACCGTTGACAGAACGAGGTATGGTTTAATTTGGAGCTAGAGCGAGAAATAAATACATATGTATACATACATATGCCACTGCACTGTTGTTAGGCACAATCGAAGACTACTTATCTTGAACTTGGAGCGATCCGCCGATGCTGGCTGGGGTGAGATTCTCCTTATGGGGAAGGCGAAGATCCGGCTCGTAGGACCAATGTTTGTAGTGGGGCGGATCGAGGTTCAATTATCCAACGGCGAGGTGTATGTTCCAGTTTAAAGTCCTAGCAGTCGTCACAGAAAGGAAAGGCCGATGGGTTTCGTTGTATGTACATATATATAGTGACATATCCATAATTCCCCACATCCCATACACATTATGTTTATGTACAATTCATCCACCCCATCCACACAAGTAACAGGACCCCCCCACTCAAGAATCAATAACTGTTTCTTCCCATACTCCAAGCTAGGGCCCCCCATAATATAAACAATGGACCACATTGTTTCAGCAACATTAGAATCACGCCACTCTCGAGAAATCGATTCTTTAGAATCACGCCACTCATGAGGACCAATCAAAGCTAGACATAAAACCAAGGAGTATCACATTCCTAGCTCCGTCATGTAATGCAACACCGATCGCCAGCAGTGGATGCCTTTCATCAAAGCCGACGCATCCCCAAATATCGATCCAGGCACGTACGCCACCGACACGAAGATGCAGCCGAGGAAAGCAACGCCCGAAGCCAGAGTCGGGAGTTCCAAGAGAAGGGCTCACGGAAACTAGCCAGCAGCAGAGAGATCAGTTCCGTTTGAGACAAGCAGACCGAAAGTCAAGTCGGGGAATTCATTTAAATCTTGTGACATAAAGATATTTAAGTTGTAAAATAAAAGTCTTTGTTAAAAAACTTAAAATCGAGTTGCGGATAGTTAACTGGCGCAGTCGGTAGGATTTCGTTTAAAATTAACACCTATATTTCGGTAATGGTCAGCTTGTGTAATTTATAATTACTGTGATCACGTAATCCCGGAATTGTTAATAAAATTGTGAAATCCGCCAAAGAACCTATGTGCTGCAAGCACATACGATTTGCAAAACTAATTTAAGTGAACTGAAGTAAGCGGAGATAGTGAATCACCAAGGACAGTGAAACACTTAATACAAAATCAAAAAAACTTACAAGTGAACCAAAATAAAGTTAAAAACTACAACAAAACAAAACCCAATCAACACCAACATCATGGCGTTACCACCACTATCATTGAGCGAAATCCACTTGAACCAGGCACTGCTGTCGATCCGACAAATACCTGCCTATGACGGTTCATCTGGACAGCTAAGCTCATTTATCAAACGAATCGAATATGTATGCGGATTATATCCAACTGAAGATCTTCGCCAACAAAGGATCCTATTTGGAGCGACCGAGATCCAACTGTCAGGAGAGGCACAACGCATATCGCAAATGATACAACCCAACACGTGGCTCGAACTGAAGACGGCGCTGATCAACGAGTTCAAAAATCACACACCATATGAAGAACTCTTACGACAACTATACACCACCAGATTCAACGGCAGTCTTCGTAAGTTTATAGAAGAATTAGAGATAAAAGCATTATTAATAAACAATAAGCTAAACTTAGAAAACATACCAAAAAATAATGTCATTTATAAAAACGCTTTGAACAACACAATTAAAGATGTCATTACTCGAAAACTTCCTGACAGAATGTTCATGACCTTAGCAAGAAAAGATATTACCACATTGTCTAATCTTAAGAAGGCAGCACAAGAAGAAGGATTGTACGAAGCTAGTACAACAGATTCAGGTACAAATAAAGATCAATCGAAATCGTCTCAATCAAATCGAAAGAATGTTGGAAACTATTATCCAAATTATAATACTACTAACTATCACAATCAAACTCAGAGTTCATCTGGAACAGGTCAGACTAATCGAACAAATCAAAATCAAAATTCCCAAAATCCTGGATTATACAATGAGTTCGAAAATTCCTTGAATCAAGGTAGGGCTCAGAATCCATTCAATCAGCAAATATCTCAAAACCAAGCTAGTGGGAGTGGACCCAACCAACCTACTAAAAGAGGGAGGGAGAGCCAGAGTGGCCAAACGAAGATGGACGTAAATTTTCATCAAGCCGCCTCGGAAGAAACCGAGGAGGACCCTATATAAACATTACCATTAATAAAAGAATATTAAGGTGTATCGCTGACTCGGGATCATCGATCAACATCATGAAAGAAAATTACACAGATTCCGAGATAAAAGACGATAACCTTACGGTCCATACCATCAATGGACCTGTCCGTTTAACTAAGAGTATAATGAGGAATGCGAACAAAACATGTCCGTCCGAACAAAAGTTCTACATACATAACTTTTCCGAAAATTATGATATTTTATTAGGAAGAGAATACTTGATGGCAAGTAAAGCCGTCATCGATTACAGAAATGACACTGTAACACTAGCAGCTAGGTCGTACCCAATCATTCAGAGTGGAGAAGCTATTGAAGCCGGCAAGACCGCACAGAAGTGCACTGATCCCTCTACAAAAGAAGAGAAGATCGCACCTAAGTGCCTTGACCCATCTCCAGAGGGAGATCAATACTTCGCTTCCGCTCTAGACAGTGAATTAAGGGAATGTAATCAATTAAGATTGGAACACTTAAACGACGAAGAGAGGGAAGAGTTAAAGAAGGTCTTATATGAGTTTAAGGATGTGCAGTACAGAGAAGGTGACAATTTGACTTTCACAAGTACAATCAAGCACGAGATCAAAACTCAACATGAAGACCCGGTCTACAGACGACCATACAAATATGCCCAGATACATGATCAGGAGGTAAACCAGCAAATCAGAGATATGATCAGGCAGGGAATAATTCGAAAGTCGAATTCTCCTTACTGCTCGCCCATATCTATGATTCCGAAGAAGATAGATGCTTCAGGAAAGCAAAAATATCGAATGGTAGTAGACTATAGAAGTCTAAATGAAATAACAGTTAAGGACAAATTCCCAACTCCAAGAATGGATGAAATCCTAGACAAACTAGGTAAATGTCAGTATTTTACGACAATCGATTTAGCAAAAGGTTTCCATCAAATACCCATGGAACCTAGCTCAATCCCCAAAACTGCGTTCTCCACTAAGCATGGACATTACGAGTTCACTCGTATGCCCTTTGGGCTAACCACTGCCCCAGCTACCTTCCAAAGATGTATGAACAATCTGCTAGAAGAGTTAATCTTCAAAGATTGCTTTGTATACTTAGATGACATCATTATATTTTCCACTTCATTGGAAGAACACTTGTTGTCACTAAGGAGAGTATTTGGAAAGTTGAGAGACGCCAACTTGAAGCTACAAATGGATAAATGTGAATTCATGAAAAAGGAAACTGAATTCCTAGGTCATGTAGTCACTACTGAAGGAATAGTACCAAATCCAGGCAAAATCTCTGCCATTGTCAAATTTCCAATACCAAAAACGACTAAACAAATAAAGTCATTCTTAGGTCTGTGCGGGTTCTACAGGAAATTCATTCCTAATTTTGCAAACATAGCAAAACCCATGACACTCAAACTAAAGAAAGGAGCTGTCATAGACCCCAAGGAAGAAAGGTACGTCGAGGCATTTGAGAGACTAAAAGTACTCATCACCTCAGACCCTATCCTTGCGTTCCCAGACTTTGACAAAATGTTCACGGTAACAACCGACGCTAGTAACATAGCATTGGGAGCGGTTTTGTCACAAGAACACAAACCGATCTGCTACGCTAGCAGAACCCTAAATGAACATGAAATAAACTATTCAGCCATCGAAAAGGAATTATTAGCGATCGTATGGGCAACCAAGTATTTCCGTTCATACCTGTTCGGTAGAACATTCGAGATACAAAGCGATCATAAACCCTTGATTTGGTTGAACAACCTCAAGGAGCCAAATATGAAATTACAAAGGTGGAAAATAAAACTGAATGAGTTTGATTTTAAAATGAAATATCTACCAGGCAAAGAAAATCATGTAGCTGATGCCTTATCAAGGGTAAAGATTAATGAAAATCTCCTGGGAGAAGCTTCCAATAGCGTTGGTGCAACTGTACATAGCGCACAGGAAGACAATCTAAATCACATTGCTATCACGGAAAGACCAATTAACTATTACAATCGGCAAATTGAGCTAATAAAAGGCAATGAAGATAAGGTAGAAACAATTCGTTATTTTCACAAGCTAATCATCAAGATCACGTATAAGGAAATGACTAACACCTTAGCGAAGGATATAATAAAGGAATATCTATGCACCAAAAAGAGCGCATTATATTTCCATAACGAAACAGATTTTCCTCCATTCCAAAAAGCCTATTTAGAAATCATTAATTCTAACAATATAACCAAAGCTATTAAATCAAGCACGAAACTCCTAGATATTCAGAATTACGCTGAATTTAAAGAAACCATATTAAAGAATCATAAAGGCTTACTCCATCCAGGGATAGAGAAAACCGTCAATTGGTTTAGGGGAAAATACTATTACCCGGATTATCAAAAACTAATCCAAAACATCATAAACGAATGTCCTACTTGTAATATTGCCAAAACAGAGCATAGAAATACGAAGTTGGCATTCGAAACTACACCGGAAATACTGAACATCAGAGAGAAATACGTCATGGATTTCTATATGGTTGGTAACCAACAGTTCCTATCATGTATTGACGTATACTCGAAGTTTGCCACTCTTGTAGAAGTAAAAAGTCGTGACTGGTTAGAAGCAAAAAGAGCCATCATGAAAGTTTTTAACGAGATGGGCAAACCAATTGAAATCAAAGCCGATAAAGATTCAGCTTTTATGTGCACAGCATTGCAAGCATGGCTGAATGCGGAAAACGTCAAAATAGAGATCACTTCCAGCAAAAATGGAATATCTGACGTAGAAAGATTTCATAAAACAGTAAATGAAAAATTAAGAATAATATCTAGCGAGGATAACACAGAAGATAGATTCACGAAGTTTGAATTAATTCTTTATACTTATAATCATAAAACCAAACATAATACCACAAATAGGACACCAGCTGATATATTCATTTATGCAGGCTCACCTGATTATGACACACAACTAAATAAAGTGAATAAAATCACTCAATTAAATAAAAATCGCATAGAGTATGAAGTAGATACCCGCTATAAACTATCACCTCTAGTTAAGTCTAAGGTAACAAATCCTTTCAAAAGGACGGGTGAAATTAGACAGGTAGACGAAAAACATTATGAAGAAAAGAATAGGGGTAGGAAAATAACTCATTATAAATCAAAATTCAAGAAAAAGAAGAAATCTAATAGAAGCAAATATAATAATTCCAGAGAAACCGAGGAAGTTAATGGAATCGGCGAACTTCAACACAATTAAAATCCTCATCTTCCTCATAATTACCATCGTAATGGCACAGGGCCAAAACATAGAAATAAATTCTATAAAATCCCAAAACGGATATATGATATTCAAAACTGGATCGATCAACATACCTATCAATTACGAATACCATTATCTAACTGTTAATGTAACTAAAACCGAAGAACTATACCAAAATTTGTTAAGGCAAGCCACTAAATTCCAGGACATAATCCAAATAAAATATCTAGTAGACAAATTGCAAAGAGAAATGAACGGGCTAAAAATAACCAAAAGAAATAAAAGAGGCCTAATCAATATAGTAGGAACAGCCTACAAATATCTCTTTGGAACACTAGATCAGGAAGATAAAGTCGATTTGGAACAAAAAATAGAAAATTTAGCCAGCCATAGCATTCAAATGAATGAACTAAATTTGGTAATAGATGCAGTTAATAGCGGAATAAACGTTATAAACAAACTAAATGAAGAAAAAGACAGGAATCAACAAATAGAAATTTTGATATTCAATCTACAACATTTCACAGAATATATCGAAGATATAGAACTAGGTATGCAATTAACTAGGCTCGGTATATTTAATCCAAAATTATTAAAACAAGACTACCTGGAACAAATAAATTCTGAGAAAATACTAAATATAAAAACCTCCACATGGCTAAAATCCGATACCAACGAAATTCTAATAATTTCCAACATTCCCAAAGACATTACAAAAGTACCAATCTATAAAATCGTTCCGTATCCAGACGAATTAAATAACATGTTAACAGATATGACATACGACAAGTACTACATAAAAAATGAAGAAGTATTTGTTAAAGAAACTAGATTGAAAACCAATGACAATTGTATAAAAGGAATTTTAATGCAAACTCCCACTAAATGTCCATATTCCAAAACTTTTCAAAACTTTCAAATAAACTTTATTGAACCCAATATACTAATCACGTGGAATCTTCCAAAAACAACGCTAAATCAGAATTGTGTAAACCAAGAAATCATAGCGGAAGGAAATACCATTATAAAAATCTACAACTGTTCAATCCAATTAAATGAATTTACAATATCAAACACAATGTTAGATTTTGCCCAGAATGTTTATGTCAACAACAACATAACTAAAACGAGGGGGAACGTTGTGAGTTGCTGCGGACACCGCAACTCTACGGTTATACCCGATACTAAGTCAGTATGGCTCTCCTCCGGCAGACGCCGCTAATATTTAACGACACGACAAAGAGTGCGTGCGAGAGAGACAGAAAATCAGTCTGAGCGTGACGTCGGGCGCTGCGTAGCCACTGCAAATTGATTTGTTCCTTTTGGCTATAAAAATGATCTGATCTGATCCAGATTCAGCAATCTAATAGATATGGTCATTATCTATGATTCTGCGTTTTTAGTTTTCTCAAATCTGCAATATTGTGGATGCAACAGATTTTCGTCCTTTGTGGGGGCGGATGGGGGTGGGGCGAAATTCTGAGATATACGTTTTATAGTGACATCTTAAAGGAGTGTGTGCACCAAATTTGGTTACTCTAGCTTTAATAGTCTCTGAGATTTGTGGTTGCCTCAGATTTTCGTCCTTTGCGGGGGCGGAAGGGGGTGTGGCGAAATTTGGACAGGAAACGGTCAAGGTCCGATATCACAGGAGTGTGGATACCAAATTTGGTTGCTCTGGCTTTTATAGGTTCTGAGATCCTTGAACTCATATTTTGCAATTGGCAAAACCGACCATGAAACCTGTGTGTTAGAGTGAGACAGAGCGAGAAAGAGTGAAATTGTTTTCGTGATTCTGGCTGTAATAATTATACGATCTGGTTCAGATTTTGCACTCTAGAAGATATAGTCATCTTCTACGATTCTGCGTTTTTAGTTTTCTCGTATCGTCGAAATTGTGGATGCCACAGATTTTCGCCCTTTGTGGGGGCGGAAGTGGGCGGGGCAAAGTTTTGAAATATTTTTGGAGCAGTGACATATCACAGAAGTCTGGATCCAAAACATCGTTGCTCTAGCTCTTATAGTCTTTGAGCATTAGGCGCTGAAGGGGACGGACAGACGGACAGACGGACGGACGGACAGACGGACAGACAGACAGGGCTCAATCGACTCGGCTATTGATGCTGATCAAGAATATATATACTTTATAGGGTCGGAAACGATTCCTTCTGGACGTTACACACATCCACTTTTACCACAAATCTAATATACCCCAATACTCATTTTGAGTATCGGGTATAACGCAACGCCCGAAGCCAGAGTCGGGAGTTCCAAGAGAAGGGCTCATGGAAACTAGCCAGCAGCAGAGAGATCAGTTCCGTTTGAGACAAGCAGACCGAAAGTCAAGTCGGGGAATTCATTTAAATCTTGTGACATAAAGATATTTAAGTTGTAAAATAAAAGTCTTTGTTAAAAAACTTAAAATCGAGTTGCGGATATTTAACTATATATATGTTCATGTAGTTATTGGGTATTCGCGCGGTATGTCGACAGGTTGAAGCGGGGGTGAAAACGTAACTAACTAACTCTATGCCTTATGATGCTTTTGCTGCCGTGAGCGCCGAGTGGATCGTGGATTGTGGATCCGAGCGCCCCTCCGAGCGCGCGAGAGCGAGTTGGCACAGTGCGCGGAAATTGTTTACTGCTGGCCTGAACATCCTCCCCCCCCTTGCAGAATTGCAAAGTATAATGGGGTGGCCTATGGCTGGGCGTACGCCCCGGACCCGATTCATCCCAAAAAAAAAGCTCTGGACTTGACAAGGACGTCGACTCAGTGTCGCTCCACGGTCGGATAGGCGTGAGGATGCGCAAAACGGGGGTTGCTCTTGAGGAATCTGTGGATGGCGCCGTGGGTCCTACGACGGAGCGGCTCGCGGGGAGACGAGTGTGTCGTTCGTCGTGAGCCGATGTAGATGGCGACGGTACAGTCGTGGCTGAGCGGGCTGGACGACGAGGGCGGCGTTTGGCATGGTTCGATTTAGATGGCGACGATGCTCCCGAGGCTGAGCGGGCTGGACGACGAGACGTGGGTACGTGGGTACGTGGAGTAGCGTCTGGTTGTTCTTGCCGGAGTGTTGGTGAGCCAGGCAGTTCCCGCAATACTGGTTGATAACGACAAGTCTCTTTTCGGGGCTCAGGAGAAGAAATTGGTGGTAGGTCCGTAGCGGATGGACTCCTTGGCAGATTCGGCAACGGTAGGAGCCAATTTCCCGAGCACGTCGGTTCTCCCTGGTGCGGTTGGCGCGGGGACGTGGGGCCATATCTGGGTGCGGAGAACTAAGTTGAAATAAAGGCGACGAAGACACATTAGTAACTATCTTGGAACGGGTGAGAGGCACATTTAAGACATTGGAAATTGCCGCCCGGTTACATAGTCTGGTGAGGCTATGTTGATCTAAGGACGGAGCTTTCATCCAGTGCATATTTTGGAAATATTTCCGTCGGTCAGGAGACCGTTCGAGAACTTCTGCGGAGGGAGCTTGAAGGAAATTGCTGTCGTAAAAAGACCCCGAGTCTTCTACCAGTGTGATAGGTCGTCTGGAAATTTTACTCGAGAACGATGAGATTTGATTCATCACCTGAGGCACTGGACCTGTGAGTACCCAGCCGAAAATGGTCTCCTGCCCGAGGAGAGAGCCACAGATGTTGGTCAGTGAGCCACTTAACTGAATGGACGGAAGGATATCCGCTCCAATCAGGACATCTATTTGTGAACTCTCATAGAAGGTCGGATCCGCCCATGAGATTTTCGGCAGGTCTCTCAAGAACCCTTCAGAGATCGGATGCGATGGAATATTTGCGGCCAATTCCGGAATAACATAGGCTGTGGCATTTAGTTGTAAGCCCGGCTTAGTCGGAGAACGGATGGAAAAACAGCAGAGCTTCTTTGACTGAGCGGATACGGCATTATTTAGGCCGGAGACCTGTGCCTGGATACGTTGGAATGGCAATTTGATCATGTCCACAAGACGTTCTGTAATGAACGTCGCCTCTGAGCCAGAGTCGATCAGAGCGCGGGCGTGGAAAGTTTTTCCCAGGTGGCAAATATTAACGATGGCCGTGCCTAGGAGGACAGCACTCGTGCCGGAGGCGAAATACGACTGAACGTTTGGCTGGGCTTCGGACGAACTTGGATTTTGTACGCTTGGTACTCGTAGATGTAGCTCGGGCCACGGTGAGGAATTTTGTGCAGTTGTGGAAATCGCCTCGCTGGAGTTTGCTGGATTGCTACGGTGTAGAAGCGTATGGCGCCGGTCTCCACAAATTATACAATTGTGGGCGCTTTGGCATGCTCGTATCTGGTGGCCCTTGCAAAGCAGTTCAAACAAAGCTGCTTTTGCTTAATGTAGTCGGAGCGAGCGCCAGCGGGCATTTGAAGGAAGTAAGGGCATAACCGGATTGGATGATACTCTTTGGAGCAGAGATCACACGTACTCCTCGTTTGATTCACTGTGGTCTCGAACGAGTGGGCACTCCTAGGATAAGGACTTCCTTGAGACCGAAACGGATTGCTTCTCGAATTGTCTGAAGTGCGTATGCTCGCCCTGGAGTGGGCCTGAGTCTCCATGCCTGGATGGTCGTCCTCGGTCACTTCGAGAGACAGGTACCGCTCCGCCAGGAATTTGACCATGGCGTGCCAGGTGGGAATTTTGGACTTGTGCGTCACGGATTGCTCCCAAAGCTCTCAGGTCGTCTTTGGCAGCTTAGCGGAAATGAGGTGTCTGTGGAGACCTCGGAATGGGTGAGTGTCGTGAGGCACTTGTGGACGGCCCTGTGGAGCTCTTTTAGCGCTGCTGCTGACTCGGTACGGATTTGGGGCAGACTGAAAAGGATCTTCAGCTGGGCCTTGAGTATCAGCCTCTTGTTTTGGAAACGCTCACGGAGGGTCTTCCATGCGGACGCGAAACCCTCGTTGGTAAGTGGAGCCTGTGCCACTATGTCGTAGGCTTCACCGCTGGTCTTTTTGTTGAGGTGGAACAGTTTTTCCACTGGAGCCAACTTTGGGTTTTCTATGTAGATGGCGGTAAACAGGTTTCGGAACGTGGGCCACTGCTGGTAGTCCCCACTGAAAACTTCAGTGTCACATGGAGGGAGGCGGCAACCGCCGGAAGTCGGCACTTGAACGGCCAGTTGCGGCGTGTGAGGGACAGTCGGGTGCTCTAGCTGATCGTTCAGTTCGGCCAGGCATTGCGCGTAGACTTCGGAGTTGTTCTCGATGGACTTGGGAGAGCGAGCGGGTTGGTGTGCTAGCATCTGGAGCGCTGAGCTTCTGGTCGAAGCGGGTCAGTCTGCTTGCAGCCAAGGCAAACTTAGACTGTGCGGAACTGGCGGCCATAGTGCTAGGAGCCGTGCGAGGGACTCCCGAGGGGAGCAACAAATCCTCGAAGGCATGTGGTGCGTGAGCCCTGGACGTGGTCGGACCTCGCTCAGCTGGGGCCGGACGGGAAGATGTGGGCGTAGTGACTGAGCCGTTGGAGCTGGGTGGATGGGTCAAACTCAGCGAACACAACCGCTTAAACTTCTTGCGAGATTTCTTCTCAACAGTGGGCATGTTTTGCTGATGGATCTGCGATAACGCGTATTAGAGTCGCAAAGGTAGGTGAGCGGAAATGGCGACGTGGAAGTTCAGAACTACGAACCGTGGATATGTGGTTTTGGTGGAATTTATAGCGAGTATTTAAATTATGGAAATAGTACACCGTGGCCGGAATACATAGATATAAATACTACGATCAACAAACAAATGTCTAACCAAGAACGAAAATTGAGGATGGACGATAATATTGAGGCACGAAGTACCAATATACCAAAATACCAATGTATAGAGTCGGTTGAAAACAATATACTCTCGAAATGCAGGGTAGCGCGTCACTTGGCGTTCCGTTACGGTCAAGCGCGGCACCGAAAAATATTCTCCCCACAACTACAACGCAGGCAAACGGTGGAGAAGCGAAAGCGAAAAGAAAAACGAAAAGAATGCACCGCTGCTGCTGCTTGTATGTGTGTATGTATAGCTGTAAGTGCTATGTACCGCGGCTTGGGTTGAAGAGATGTCAAACAACGGGTTAAAACGGTGGATAACCGTTTTATATACAATATGTATATATACAGATGTGCAAGAATATGCTAACTTAAAATGCGTACGTATAGATATGTAAGATAAATACATATGTGTGGGATTTAGTGGGAAACCACAGAGGGCAACAGAGTCTGTAGAGATAACAGAACAAGTAACAGAGAGAGAGACTAGAAGCGGCCGTCGAACAAAGAGAGGAGAGAAAACAGCCTCAACGATCGACGCCATTTAATTATCTGTATTAATCAAAATATACTTAAAGCACAGCGACCATTGTAATCATAACTAATCTTAAATAACATTCATAAATAAAGACTAATTATAATAAAACCTGGCGTCCTGGACTAAGTACAACTACGGAAAATCCGGGGCCACATATGTATGTGCCGTATGTATGGATCGTTATTTTGTTGGTAGTATAATTAGTTGAATAAGGAGGCGCAGTGATTTGTTATTTTATTTCCTTATAAAACCGACAAACTATGGAACGTTGAGCAGGCACGGAATAAACAACAAAAATAATTGCAAGAATATGCCTTTATGTTTGTTGCCAGCCGCTTGGATTGCGTTGCGATGTGTACATACATGTATGTATGTATGTTAGCAACGAAAGCTCAGCTGGTAGCTGGGAGAGGTAAGAATATTATTTACACTGGATCGGAAGGAGTTAGCTCGGATCAAATTAAAACTTTGGAGAAGTAGGAGGCCACAACCGTTGACAGAACGAGGTATGGTTTAATTTGGAGCTAGAGCGAGAAATAAATACATATGTATACATACATATGCCACTGCACTGTTGTTAGGCACAATCGAAGACTACTTATCTTGAACTTGGAACGATCCGCCGATGCTGGCTGGGGTGAGATTCTCCTTATGGGGAAGGCGAAGATCCGGCTCGTAGGACCAATGTTTGTAGTGGGGCGGATCGAGGTTCAATTATCCAACGGCGAGGTGTATGTTCCAGTTTAAAGTCCTAGCAGTCGTCACAGAAAGGAAAGGCCGATGGGTTTCGTTTGTATGTACATATATATATGTTCATGTAGTTATTGGGTATTCGCGCGGTATGTCGACAGGTTGAAGCGGGGGTGAAAACGTAACTAACTAACTCTATGCTTTATGATGCTTTTGCTGCCGTGAGCGCCGAGTGGATCGTGGATTGTGGATCCGAGCGCCCCTCCGAGCGCGCGAGAGCGAGTTGGCACAGTGCGCGGAAATTGTTTACTGCTGGCCTGAACATCCTCCCCCCCTTGCAGAATTGCAAAGTATAATGGGGTGGCCTATGGCTGGGCGTACGCCCCGGACCCGATTCATCCCAAAAAAAAAGCTCTGGACTTGACAAGGACGTCGACTCAGTGTCGTCCACGGTCGGATAGGCGTGAGGATGCGCAAAACGGGGGTTGCTCTTGAGGAATCTGTGGATGGCGCCGTGGGTCCTACGACGGAGCGGCTCGCGGGGAGACGAGAGTGTGTCGTTCGTCGTGAGCCGATGTAGATGGCGACGGTACAGTCGTGGCTGAGCGGGCTGGACGACGAGGGCGGCGTTTGGCATGGTTCGATTTAGATGGCGACGATGCTCCCGAGGCTGAGCGGGCTGGACGACGAGACGTGGGTACGTGAGTAGCGTCTGGTTGTTCTTGCCGGAGTGTTGGTGAGCCAGGCAGTTCCCGCAATACTGGTTGATAACGACAAGTCTCTCTTCGGGGCTCAGGAGAAGAAATTGGTGGTAGGTCCGTAGCGGATGGACTCCTTGGCAGATTCGGAACGGTAGGAGCCAATTTCCCGAGCACGTCGGTTCTCCCTGGTGCGGTTGGCGCGGGGACGTGGGGCCATATCTGGGTGCGGAGAACTAAGTTGAAATAAAGGCGACGAAGACACATTAGTAACTATCTTGGAACGGGTGAGAGGCACATTTAAGACATTGGAAATTGCCGCCCGGTTACATAGTCTGGTGAGGCTATGTTGATCTAAGGACGGAGCTTTCATCCAGTGCATATTTTGGAATATTTCCGTCGGTCAGGAACCGTTCGAGAACTTCTGCGGAGGGAGCTGGAAGGAAATTGCTGTCGTAAAAAGACCCCGAGTCTTCTACCAGTGTGATAGGTCGTCTGGAAATTTTACTCGAGAACGATGAGATTTGATTCATCACCTGAGGCACTGGACCTGTGAGTACCCAGCCGAAAATGGTCTCCTGCCCGAGGAGAGAGCCACAGATGTTGGTCAGTGAGCCACTTAACTGAATGGACGGAAGGATATCCGCTCCAATCAGGACATCTATTGTGAAACTCATAGAAGGTCGGATCCGCCCATGAGATTTTCGGCAGGTCTCTCAAGAACCCTTCAGAGATCGGATGCGATGGAATATTTGCGGCCAATTCCGGAATAACATAGGCTGT